>NC_138084.1:38005710-42805710 GCF_964212035.1 Myotis nattereri | reverse complement strand
GGCAGAATCCATTGTCGGATTGGGGAATTTGCCTACCAGCTGTTCAGGTGTTTGGCCAGTAGGAGGCAATAACATGTAGATTAAGGTGCCCTTAGCTGTCTGGCAGCAAACAATCATCCTTTTCAGGTTTGGGGAAATGCCTTTAGCCATTCCCAACAGGCGATAACATATGTGACTCAGCCCTTGTTGAGTCCCCAAGTTCCATCAACCTTTCGATGAAACTCTTGCAATTATGGCATGCTGGAACTGGCTTCCGGCACCTCAGCTCTGGACAAGAGGAGGCCTTCAGGGGAGAGAAGGAAATGGTTGAGGGAGCAGGGCTTTTCTCTGGAAATAGAGCAGAATGGTATGGCCAGAGTGTGTGGGCTGGAGTGACAGTCGCCCACATCAGGAAGAAGGGGGGCAGTCCATGTGACGAGGAAAGGGTTATGGGGGTGGTGGTACAGGGTGGGCAGAAAAGAATAGTAGAAGCTTGCAGGCTGCGGGGTGGCCTGGGTGTGGTGACTCCACACAGCACCTGCAGCAGGTGTCCTCTGAGGCCACCACTTCCTACGTACTCCAGGAGGCAGGGTTGCCTGTGGAGTTGCGTGGGCAACAGAAATCTGGACGTGCAACCAATCTGGGAAGGCAGAGGCCTAAAAGAAGGGAAAGAAATTGCCTAATCCTGAGTTTATTAATCCTGCCTTTGCCAGTCTTGCGTTTTTCTTTCGTTTGTCATCTGTCTCTGTCTTTGGAACAGAAGTGTTTTTGTTTTTTAAAACTTTTTAATTAATGAGAGAAAGAGAGAAACATTGATTTGTTGTTCCACTCATTTATGCACTCATTGGTTGCTTCTTGTATGTGCCCTGACTGGGGATTGAACCTGCAACCTTTGCATATCAGGATGACACTCTAACCAACTGAGCTACCTGGCCAGGGCCCAGAAGTTTTTTGAGGTCAGGTACGGAATGTGCGCTGCCCACAGCTGTATCCAAGCACTTCCTCATCCACAGTAAGGCTCAATAAATATGGGTTGAGTACATGAATCTCAGAGGGAGAGAAACATTTTTCTAAACCCTTTGTATAAAGGACCTGAAGGGCGTTTAATACTTAACGAGCCTCTACTACGCGCCCGTGGCTTGCCAGCAGGTTACCTACTTTAGCTCACTCACCTCTCAAGAGACATCATGGATGGGCTAATCAAAACGCCATTCATCTTCTGAAGCCCTGTTCAAACCCCTCATCCACCAGGAAACCTTTCCCATCTGAGCCACTTTCCTTTCGCTGAGCATCCTCTCCTCTGAGCTTTATAAAATCCAGCTCTTAACTGCACTGTGCATGTGGTATTTCATCAGACCACCTCCCACATGCCTGTAAACACTTTAAGAACAGAGGCTACATTTCAGTTTTCACATCTCCCCCGCAGCATCAAGAGCTGAAATGAAAAGAAAAAAACAACTCCCAAATTCCTGTGTATCTGTTAATTGATGGTTTATCTTTAACCCTGGTCCTAGCAGACCTTGACTCAGCACTCTGCAGTCAGTTCCTGCTGCTCTGTGTAGTTGGTCTCAGATGCTTTTTCCTCTGCGACAGAACACCTGACAGGTAGTGTCTTAAACAGTCAGATCACTTAATTAACCCCGCATAAGGAGAGGTCTGCAGGCAGCCAGCCTCAGGCTGGGGAAGTGCTCCTAAGGTGCCCTCAGAGGCTGACTGGTGGTGGCTCTGTGCTTTGCCACCCTTAGCGTGCTGGCTTGTTGCCTCAGGCACAAGATAGCTGATGAAGTTTCAGGGGTCACATCTGCATTTCAGGCAGGAAGATGGGAGACAGGCCTGAGGCCAGCCCAGTGTCCTTTGGATCTGAAAAGCAAAAGTTTTCCTAGAAACCTGTAGCAGACTTCCACCTCACCTTATTGGTCACACTGAATAAGGAAGCCCGAGAAAATATTTTTTTAGGTTTTCTAGAGTTATTTAGAAAAGAGCCTCTATAGTTAAAAGAACAAGGGAAAAATGTTTTAATTTTTTTGAATTGATTTGAGAGAGAGAGAGAGAGAGAGAGAGAGAGAGAGAGAGAGAGAGGTCAATTTGTTGTTCCACTTATTTATGCATTCATTGGTTGCTTCTTGTATGTGCTCTGACAGGGAGATTGAACTTGCCACCTTGGGATATCGAATGACACTCTAACCAACTGAGCTACCTGGCCAGGGTGGTTTGAGAATGAGTGTTGGATTTGCCCATCAACAATGACGGCTATGCATTCTATTGAAGGAAGAGAGAGAAATTTAGTCAGACTCATCATTCAAACTGGCCACTCTGAAGTCTCCCCATTCCAAGCTGGACCCTGCTCAGATTTATTTGTTCCCAGAGAGACATTCTAAGTTCTTGCTTATATGTGAACACAGATGCCTACAGACAGAAAAGGCACAGTCCATGCCCTTCAGGGCCATACAGTCAGGGGAGGAGGATGTGAAGAGATAGAATAACCATCTCAGTAATGTGCACTATGAACTGTGCACAGGAAGATATGAAAGGAGGAAAATATAACTTCTGGTTAGGGTTGGCCAGGGAAGACTCCCCAGAATTAGTGACATATGAAGTTGAAATAGCAGTTAAATATACGAAGAGTGGGCTGTGAAGGGCTTTGCACATAGAAGAAAATGCATGGGCAGAGGCATGGTGGTGGGAAGAGAGCATAGCACATTTGGGGAGCATCAGAAAGTCCCGTTTTAAAGGAGAGATCAAAGGCATGGTGTGTGCTGCTAAAGGCTTGGGTCCGCAGCGTTGGTGCCTGGGTAGATGGCAGTATCCTTTTCTGAGATAGGCATCATTGAACTTAGTAGGTAATACTGACTTTGGGGGCCTCAAGATGCTCTTACTCTACTTGATATTTCTGGACATTCTCACCTGCTCTGTTGACTTCAGTTGCCATCTTATGATTCCTAACTCTACACGTGCTGTTCAAATCTCTCTCCTACATTTCCAACCTGCATATCCAGTGCAGCTTTTGCTGCATGACAACCATGACCAAAATCTAGTAGCTTAAGACTAGAACCATTATGTAATTCCTGAATCTATAAGTTGGCAATTTGTTTAGGCTCAGAAATTAATGGCTCCCTTAACGACGTAAAGCCTACAGGGGTTGTGGCTCCCATTATATCCCTCATTTAATCCACTTGTATCTGTGTCTGCAGGAACTGCTTGGATCCTTTGGATCATGTGGTTATCAGGGTGTCCACATGATCCAAGTGGTAGCCTCCATGCAGCCCTCTTGCTGGATGTAGTATCTTTTTGGGGATAGGTCAGCACAGCCTTGGGCAATTGTCTTTAAACCTTTCAGTATGATCTTTTTAATCCCCATTTGTAAGGAGAAGCAAAAGCAGTTCACACACATATGGGAGTAGTAGAACTCATTCACAGTTGTCCCCCAAGACTATGATAACTGTCCTCTTCTGTCACAATATAGTCTACAAAAGCCTTGGTCATCTTGACTTTCTGCAGAACATCACTCTGGTTCACTATATTGATGACATCATGCTAATTGGACCTGGTAAACAGAAATATGGTATTAATCTGAATATCTGAGTAAGACATATATGTGCCAGAGGATGGGAGATAACCTCTACAAAGATTCAAGATTGTGGTCCTTAGGTGAAGGCTTTAGGGGTCTAGGTCTGAGGCATGCTGGGACATCCCTTCTGAGGGAATGAACAAATTTTCATCCCTTATACTCCTTATTGCTAAGAAACATATACATGTTTGATGGGTCCTTTGGATTTCAGAGGCAGTATATGCCACTTTGAGAATCCTATCCCAATCCATTGATGAGGTAGTCAGAAGTCTAACCATTTCAAATGAGGCCCAGAGTAAGGGATGGCTCTGCATTAGGTTGCAGCACAAGGTGCTCTGTCCCTTGGAGATAGGGACACTGAGCAGAGTCAAGCCCCAGTAGGAGATGCATGGCATGCCTCTAGCTAGGCCATGCCTTCTGCAGCAGAGAGCTCTACATTCAAAAAGTAGCTTCTGCCCACCCGGCGTGGCTCAGCGATTGAGCATCTACCTATGAACCAGGAGGTCTTGGTTCGATTCACAGTCAGGGCACATGCCTGGGTTACGGGCTCCATCCCTGGTGTGGGGTGTAATTCTCTCTCATCATTGATGTTTCTATCTCTCTCTCCCTCTCCCTTCCTCTCTGAAATCAAGTTAAAAAATGTATTTTAAAATGTAGTTCCTGATGGACCACTGGGCCCTATAGAAACGGACTGCCCGACGGACACCAGCTGGTTATGCTAATGAGCTGGGCTTGGTTAGATCCATCAAGTCATAATGAGGTCAGGGAGGCATACTAGCAGTCCATTTCCACTGTATGATGGAAGGGCACGTTCCAGCCTGAGGAGGTCTAGAAGGCACAAACAAGTTACGTGAGCGCGTAGCTCAGAGCCCCATGTCACATAATCTGTTGTACTGGTGTCTTTCCTGCAGCTCACACTTAGGGCCTCAGAGGGGCTTCTCCGTGACCAGATAATGGAGAGAGAAAACATCCAGGCCTGGTTTATGGATGGGGAGGCTCACCTATAAGTTGGTGTGAGTAAAAAATGGCCTTTTGCTACATGATAGCCCAGGCAAGGGTAGCCCTGAAAGGCAGTATAGAAGGAAAATCCTAGTGGGCTCAGCTCCGAGCAGCGCTTTCAGTGTCGGCATTTATGGAGTGAAGAGTGGCCTACGGGAGAGGGTACACATTTGCCAACAGCGGTGAATCACTGGCTGGCTGGTCAGGGGCCTGGAGACGAAGGAAAGGGCATATGGATGGACCTGTGAGGGGTGAGGGCCGAGTGTGAAGATGTTTGTCTCACGCCTCTGCTCACAAGGAAGCATCCACCTCAGAGGAAGCACTCGGCAGCCAGCTGGGCAGGATGTCTTCCCTGGTGGGCGTCGGCTGACTTCTGTCCTTAGCCGCTCGCCACTCCAGCGCTGGAGCAGTGCACTCACGAATGGAGTAGTGGTGGTGGCCAGGATGGAGACTGTGCCCTGGCCCAAGAGCATGGGCTCCTGCTCACCAAGGCTGATCTCGCTGCTGCCTCTGCTGATGTCTAACTTGCCATCCACAGAGTCCCCAGTGTGGCTTCATTCTTTGAGGGCATCGAACAAGCTGATTACATTAGATCCCTTCCAAACTGAGGGTGTAGTGATTCTTTCACAGGACCCACTGGTCTGCCTCTAGACTATGTCACCTGGAAGTCCCTGGCCTGAAAGACTCAGGGAGGGTGCTGACCTGGGTGCAAAATGTGTCCAACCAATGGCTGTTACGTGGTGTTGCCTCATCAGACGGAATACAGATGTCCAGGGACCGGGGAGAGGAGGAGAGGCCCCTTTCACCGTCGTTCACGGTGGCCCAATTGCGGAAGTTTGGCTCTGTGTTCCTACAACTTGAGACTCTGTTGGATAGAAGTTCTGGTTCTCGGGGAGGGGAGAGTTCTCCCACCGAGGGACACAGGAGAGTTCCACGTAGCCTGAAGCTACAACCACCACCTGGTCACTTTTGGATCCTCATACCAGTGGTTCAGAAGGAAAAATGGACTTAGGATGGTGGGAGGGTAGAATCAACCCTGATTTTCATGAAGAGACAAGGTTGCTGATACTTTGTGGGGCAGAAGGAGAACGTCCGGAGCTCGGAATCCCCTAGGATGCCTCTTGGTGCTTCTGTGCTCAGTAATGACTCTGCAGGGGTGATGAGGCATCCTTGACCTGACAAAGGCAAGGCCACCAAGGGCCCAGACCCCTCAGGGACAAAGGTCTGGGTCATCCCCTTGGCAAGCAGTGAGACCAATTGAAGTGCTAACAAAGGCAAGAGAAATTTAGACTGAGCAGTGACAGAGGGAAATGACAAGTACCCGCTAGAAATGCAAATTCAAACAACGCTGAGAGACCATTTCTCTCCCATCAGATGAATATACATCCTATAGTTGGACCACAATTTCTCTTGGTGAGGCTGTGAGAAAAAGGCACATTCACACATTACTAGGGGAAGTGCAAAATGGTACCACCCCGATAGAGGAGACATGTCATCTAGCAAAATGACAGGTGTTTACCCATTTCCAGAAATCTCTCCCTGGAATATACACTGGCTCCAATCTGAATGGACACTGGCACAGGACTGCTCCCTGCAGTACTATTTGTATTAGCAAAAGAACCAGGGAACGTCTTCTTTGTAGCAGCTCTTGGAAGGGGCTGGAATTCTGACAAACTCTGGGTGATTTATTTGTTTCTCACTATTGTGTACTGAGTGCCTGCTATGTGCTTGGTTGGTAGTTTACATATGTCGCTCCTTTAAACTCCTTAACAACCCTGTATAATTTTGGAAGCAAATTTGTATCTGTGATCTTTAACACAGAAATTCTAAGAATGTATCATGGAAACATAACCCAAAATGGCAACCATTCTTTATGACAAAGATGCTTACTGCAGTACTATTTTTCACAGTTATTTTATTTAAAAAAGCTTATAATGGTATCAACAATCCTCAGCTCTACACCTTCCTGGTCCAGTCTGATCTCCAAAATGCAACTCCTTTGGGCCATTTCTGGTTTTATATCTTTGAGAGTTTTCGTCTATATAATTTTTTTGAAAGAGAGGGAGTGAGAGAGAGAGAGAGAGAAACATTGATGTAATAGAGAAACATCTATTGGTTGCCTCCCACATGCGCCCCAACTGGGGATTGAACCGTGACTGGAAGTCAAACTCTCCACCTTTTGGTGCCCAGGATGATGCTCCAACCAACCGAGCCACACTGGCCAGGGCTATATCTTGAAATAGTGTGCTTTTGTGACTGTGCAGTTATCAAGTTTAGATGTTGTGTATTGGCTTCCTGCTATAGGTTAGACTAGGACCTTTTCAAGAGCAAAGACTACTTTTAATTTCTCTTTAGAGCCCCCGGACCTAGCCTTGGTACTGGCAGGGAGTATCAAATAAATATTATTAAATAAAGGAATGTCCTGGGTGGTCAAGGGGAGAAAATTGGAAGCAGAGAGAAGATCACCGGCAAAAGGACAGAGGACACTTCTGCCTGACTAACAGGACCCTGATCGAATTCAGGGTGGCTGTGTCCCCAGCTAAAATTGCTCACCATCCACACTCCCTTGCAGCAAGTAGAGACCATGTGACCTGTCCAAGCCAAAGGGATGTAAGTAAAAGTCACTGAGTAGAGCCTGGGAAAAGTTTCTGAAGGAAACCGGAGGCAGCTGGCAAATCCTTAGGTTCTTTCACCTTTATTCTTTCTTCCTGGTACAAGGATGTGATTTCTGGAGCCTTAGCAGCCATATTGCAACCACATTCTAAAAATGGAGAACCAAAGCATTAGAGGGAGCTCATTTTTTGAAGACATCACTCAATTCTATACGCTCCCTGGACTGCCTATATCTAGACTTTACGTTTTCTGAAACAAATAGTGCTTTTACTTAACATCATGTAATTAGTCTTTCTGTTGCTTGCCACTTCATGCATTCTTAACAGAGGGAGACAGAAGAAGCATGCCCAAAAGCTGATGGTTATTGATGGTATAAGAGGATTCTGAAAATGTTTTGTCATAAAAAGTTTAAAAGAACGATGGAAGTAAAAATACTTATGAATCATTGTTGCAAATATGATTTCCAACACGTTTTGCAAGACATCTGGGCTTCAGCAGTGGTCCGTGTATCTTGTGACAGGACACCTTAACCTCTAAAAGGTCTGTGATTTGATTGGTTGTCCTCACTGTTGTTTTACAATGTGATGACATTTAAATGGACATTTTGGTTTTTGAGGCTGGTACAAATACCTATGAATTTTCTCTCTCTCTCTCTCTTTTTTTTTTTTTTTTTTTTACCAGGAGGGGATCATTGGCATGGCAACCTCCTCAATATCCATGAGGGAAATAAAACCACCCTGTAGAATTTCTTATTTAAACCAAGAGTTGGAGAGTTTCGCCTCCTTTAAATTAATAAACTAAAGGGGAGCTAAGAGCAGCAGTTGGTGACTCCATGCGGAGCTCAAATATGAGGCAAAGTTAACCTTCAAGGACCAGACATGTCTTGTGCTGGTCCTCACACCTTGTCAGTCCAATTTTGACTTCAGCCATTGCTACAGCAACCAGATCTGTTAGGCGTAACCCAGCAGAGCTGGTGGGCCTCTGCTGCATTGCGTTTCTCTCACTCTCTGCTCAGGGCTTCTCTGAAGCCGCAATGGGAAATGCCTATAGGAACTCACAGGCCCTCATGCATGTGAGCTCCAACTGTGGGAGGATTTAACACCCCACAGGGCAACACTTGACTAAAAGGGTATGAGAACCCCTGGATAAATGCTCCCCGATTCTGAGATGCACCTCGAAAGGTGCCATGGGGTCAAACCAACTCATTGGCTCAGCCTTGCACTGACTTTTTCTCCTTCTCTGGGGCTACTTCCCCAGTTCCTATAGTGACCAACTCATTCCAGTGTGCTTGAACCTTCCTGAGTTTTAGCACTGAAAGGCTCACATCTTAGGGCTGTGAGTCTCAAGTAAGCAGGGATGGCTGGTCACCTTATCAGTTTCCCACTCCTGCACCCTGGGATCACTTCCCAAATAAATCCCCTTCAGGCAAGTCCTTGTCTCAGCTCTGTTTTCAGAGGGAACACAGGCAATGGCAATTCATTTGGTCACATTGGGGTACCTGCCTGTTTCTGAGATCTGTTCTAATCCCTTCAAAATAAGGACATCAAGTTGAATCTGGCTAAAAACATCAGTAGAGCATCCAGAAAAACTGCAGTTTGTTTTCTGTTGCGGTGGATTATTGTTTTGTGGCTTTTGCCAGATGTTGAGGAATACACGTGGAGTCTTATCTATGAGCCTGCCAGCAATCAGAACAGACGGATAGCTCCTGTGTTTCTGGCTCCTGGAATGGATGTTCCTAGTTTCTGGGTTAGAATTTTATCTGATTTGAAGCTGACGTGTTTTATTTTTAAATTAAGGCACAGCTAAGTGAATTTTCCCTAGAGGCTCCAAAAGGCAAACCTGTGGACCAGACCACGGTTGTTTTCCTCCGGAGCAGGGAACGACTGCCCCCTAGAGGACAAATACATGTATGATGGTTCAGGGAAGCTCAGGGCAGGGGTGTGTTTTCTGAATGTATGCATGGTTTTTTTCTCCTTAGGGAAATAAGGCCCCTGCTTAGTCTTTAGATTGCCCAATAATTAAATTATTGTTTCTGCTGTTGTGTGAATGAAAGACATGCTCCCCGTGTAAAAGCCCAGCTGCATTGTGTTTGAATTGATATGAATTGAGGGATGGGAATGGTGAATCCAAGGTGTTGAGACCCCAATAGATTTTTCAGCTTGTTTGTTTCTGGAGGATTCATCTGGACATACTATAGATGACACAGAAATGAGTTTGACATCAAAGTACTTTTGAATTATTTAGGCCTCTGTAGATTTGTAGAAAATACGTTTATAATGTCTCTCAACCTCAGTAGATTTCCTATTTGTGTTGGTTTCAAGGGACCACTGAGCGCTTATATAAATCTAAGATAAAGGGAGTCAGTGTTTCCATGGGGAAAAATTAAGAAACCAAGTCACACCTCCAATACTTTAAATGTGCCAGCTCTTTATGAAAAGCCCTCCAGGATGAGAAAAAAATAAAACCTTCTAAATAGCAGGACACCGTGTTTGCAAGGAGAGTTGAGCTGTAAATTGCACTCTGTGATTTATGTTAATACATTTAAATAGATTAAAAAATTAGTCTTCAAAAGGATGAATCTTTAATGGCTTTTTACTTAGAAAAAAAAACCAGCTTCCAAGTGAAAAAAAAAAATGAAGTTATTCAATAGAGTATTAAACCTTTGGGCAAAAGGTAAATTTTACATTCTTCTAAGAATAAAACAAAATATGTGTAAATAACCTTGGAAAAGAAACTGGGTTGTTAATACATATTTAAACAATACTCCTGCTTTCAAGTCTAAACCCTTAATTCAGAAATTTTGGCTGGGAAATGGGAACAATCTAACTTATGGCTTCGAGGCTCCTGCTGAGTTCCAATTAAACATGAAGATCAGGCCAAATGATATGCAAATTAACATAAAGCCGAAAATTGGAAGTCACAAAGATTTTAAGAAGCCTTCGGGACCAAGACTTGGAATCAAGGTTTAAAGAATTCGGTTGCTCTGTAAAGCAAATAGAAGGAAGCCCTTGCTCCCCTCTGCCAAGGGTCCTTTGTGGCGCCCTGGCATCCTCCCAGGGTCTGTGAATTGTGAGGCTTCCCTTGGCTGCTCTCATACAGGACACCACCACCCAGCTTGTACTTTTACTGGAGACAGGTTCGGCATAGTCTGTATTTGAATTCTCTTGGGAACCCACACGCTCCCTCCTTTCCTCTCTGGAGTGCCCTCTTTCCAAAGTAACTTGAACCTTGTTTAACTATGACAAGCTGGACTCAAATCACGGACATTGCTTTTCAACTTTTTAGTTTTAGCTCTTCAAGGGTGGTTTCCCACTTCTTTCCCACATGAAGGGAAACAGGCTACTGGCCTGCCTGAGAGTTCCGGATCCACTTTAGAAGACTTGGGATGGAAGCGCTGGGATTTCCGAGACGCCAGGGTGAAAATGTGAACCGCGCCCCCTGGTGATTGAGCTGATAATGGCAGGCTAATGAGCAAACTCGGTTGCTGTTACATCCTGGAGGAGCTCTTAAGTGTCTGGCTGAGGGCTCACTCTCCTTAATCAAACACCCGAGCACTTTCCAATCCCCACACAACGCTGCTCTGCGGGTGAGAACCCTTCTACCTTCTCTTGCACACAAACACTTCAGGCAGTGAATCTCCGGAACGTTTCTCATGTTGCCGTTTCCTAAGGAAATATCTGGAACAACTTAGTTGTTTGAATTCTAAGAGAATAGTGTTGGTGTCTGCTGAGTCAGTATCTTGTATTTTAATGAGCTCAGCCTCCCCTGCAGCACAAGCCAAGGGTGTGTCTTCCAAGGAAGGAAGGAAGGGCCTTCACTTCCCAGCTCCCTGGTGTGGACCCACTACTGATTCTGTTCCAGCAGCTCATACCCTCACCCTTGTGGAGTGTCCTCTGGATGTTGGTTTTGTTTGACTGAAAGTCTTGCCAGAATCCTAACTTGTGGACCCTTGATCTCCATGGGTCTCTGAGAATCCTCATGCTCAGGAGGAAGAAAGCATTCTGGGTATGAATGTGCATTTCCTATGGTCCCTTTCAGTTTTAGAATTACTCTGAACAAGAGTAATAACAGAAGTCGTCAGGGCCAGAGTGGCGTTGGCTAGAAGAGATGAGGTTTTGTAATTAGCTGCTGTTTGTGATTTGGAATTGGGGGAGGAAGGGGAAAGAAGGAAGTTATATCCTTCTAATATTGCCTGTTCATTGTTTATCAGATAGGGTTCTGCTTTATTTATTCCCCAGGTGTTTTGCAACAATGTGCCTTTTTCAACTAGGAGATCAACAGACATAAAATGGAACCACTTTATTTCATCAAAGTGGTTCTTTGTGCTGAAGTTAATCATAAACCTTTAATGACCCCTGTATGCCAGATTTCTTTTTTTTTTAAATTTAGAGAGAGAGGCCGAAACCGGTTTGGCTCAGTGGATAGAGCGTCGGCCTGCGGACTGAAAGGTCCCAGGTTCGATTCCGGTCAAGGGCATGTACCTGGGTTGCGGGCACATCCCCAGTGGGAGATGTGCAGGAGGCAGCTGATCCATGTTTCTCTCTCATCGATGTTTCTAACTTTCTATCTCTCTTCCTTCCTCTCTGTGAAAAATCAATAAAATATATTTAAAAAAAAAAAAAGTAACTGGCACCGAGCAGATGCTCATTAAATGTGTGTTGAGGGTAGGAATAAAAATTTATATATAAAAAAAAAAATTTAGAGAGAGAGAAACATTGATCAGTGGCCTCCTGCACCCCCCCTCCTGGGGATCCACCCCGAAACCTGGTCATTTGTCCTGAAGGGGATTCGAATTGGCAACCTTTCCATGCACAAGACAACATCCGAGCCACTGGGCAACACCGGCCAGGTCTGTATGCTGGATTTAAAAAATATATATATGTGTGTGTGTGTGTGTGTGTGTGTGTGTGTGTGTATATATATATATATATATATATATATATATATATATATATTTCAGAGAGAGGAAAGGAAGGGAGAGGGCGAGAGAGATAGAAACATCAATGATGAGAGAGAATCATTGGTCGACTGCCCCCTTCACACCTCCAACTAGGGATCAGGCCCCCAATCCAGACATATGCCTTAGACTGGAATCAAACCTAGGACTCTTCAGTCCCCAGGCCAACGCTCTATCCACTGAGCCAAACCAGCTAGGGCTGTATGCCAGATTTTAACTGTCAAAGAATTTAGGATTTATTGTAGCAAATTATGTGCAGACCTATGGACTCTATCCTATCAGGAGTACTAGTTTTCACTGCTTAATTAGAATAACCCCTCCTAACACCTCACCCCCTTCCTTTCCCTAATCTATTCCCTTCCCTTGTTCCTTACCTTTGTTTTATTCTTTGACAGTGAATTACATAACCTCAGTGCCTCAAGTGTAAAATTGGAGAAAAATAGAACTTACCTTATAGGGTTATTATGAGGGCTAAATGACTAAACATATTAAGTGCTTACTTAGAACAATGGAGAACAATGAGTGCCTAATACATAGTAAGTACCCAATACATTAGAGTTATATTGTTATTACTATGTCAAAATATTTCTTTATAGCTTGTGCTTTTTTTTTTTGTCTTAAGAAATACTTCCCCAGTCAATAGAGAGCTATTGTTAAAGTAAGTTGACAGGGCTTGGTGACTGCTTGGGTTTCTGGTGGGGTGGTGCAGGGAGGATTTATCTAACACAGCTCTGGTATTTCTGGCTCAATCAATCAAGGCTTCAAGGATATCTGTGAGAAGTATAAGACATGAAACTTCTCAACTGTGAAAATGCCAGCATCACATCTAATGCCCTGGGAGAATTTCCGGGGCAAAGAATACAACTCGTAGTAATATCTAGTCACAGAAAAGCGAGGTGTGATTATCAGTGGTTTATTGCTTTAGATTATAACATTCATCAAGATTAAATTGCATTTTAAAGGCGGTTACTGCTGACAGTGTGTAAAAGCATTGCTTTTTAATCACAGCGAAGTGTCGAGAGACTAGGGCAGTGGTTCTCAACCTTCTGGCCCTTTAAATACAGTTCCTCATATTGTGACCCAACCATAAAAGTTATTTTCGTTGCTACTTCATAACTGTAATGTTGCTGTTATGAATTGTAATGTAAATATCTGATATGCAGGATGGTCTTAGGTGACCCCTGTGAAAGGGTCATTCGACCGCCAAAGGGGTCGCGACCCACAGGCTGAGAACCGCTCGACTAGGGACTTATCTCAGGTACTAAGTGCATTTAGAGACAGGAAGCATACTTTTGCGGTCAGACCCAGAAGATCCCTTAGATGTCTCAGGGTATGTGAGCACTAACATAAGCCACACACAGACCCTGCGTCCCTCCCTTCCCAATACCCCATGCAGAACCAGGCACCAGGCAGGGCAAGGTTACAGCTCAGCAGGGAGGAGCCTCAGGACCAGGAGGCCAGGCAGCAGCAGAATGAATGCAGAACTTTCTTTCATTCCTGCAATGGGAGGAAGAGAAGGAAAGGTTTGGTTTCTCTATGGTGTTTCTTAAGACATGGGCCTCCCAGACTTTTCAAGCTTCCCCCAGGATCAAAACACTACCAGTTTGAGCCCGAGGGGTTCCTTTTACTTAGCCAGCAATTAGACTCTCCTTTTGCCTTTCAGGGGCTCCTGAAATACCCAGGAATACCAGAAAGGGAGTGGACTGTGAGAACACATCCTTTTGGGTCTCTGAATTTAAGGTCACATTGAGTGGACTGAGTTCTCAGGGCTATGGACCCCTCACACTCTCCCATCCCCACTTCTCAGGCCCCTGTGCTTCTTGCCACATGTGCCTCAGTAAGAAGGGCTTTCCCCACATGGGCCCTGCAGATCCCTGGCCACTGTGGGAGCCCCTCCATGTTTGTCTTTGTCCACTTAGGAATATGTTTCTGGATCGGGACCTCATGAACATACATCTTTTGCAGCAACATATATACTCTAGTCTAGTGTTAATAAGAGTTCAGTCTTTGGGTGGAATCTGGCCTCCTCTCCTGGGGTTCTCAGCTCAGTCTGCCTGAATCTGAATGAACATCAAGCACTGCTCCTGAGATGGGAGGGCAGCACCTTTCCTCTGCTGGATTGTTTGCCTGGTTGTCCTGTTTTTATTAGGCTTGATCCAAATTCAAAATTCTACAGGTAAAAGTTCAGTCTCCCAGTAATCACTCTCTGCAGTTCCTTTCTACTTCAAACTTTTCTCTTGTTTCCAGCAACCTTTCAGAGCATAACGACTAATTTGGTTGAAACTTGCTGGATACTCAGTCCCTCTGCAGCTCATTTCCACTTCTGGCTGGACCATGGAATCTCAACAATACCTAACTTCCTTCAGCAACAACTACTGGAGTCCTGATTCAAGCCAGGCATTACTGACAGGCCCTGGGTGCAGAGGGAGCAGGAAGACAAAGTCTCTGGCACTAAAGAGATCACCAGACTGTAAACAAATTATTACCATGGAGATGGAGAATGTATGCCTGAGATGCATACAAGGTTCTCCATGGGGGCAAAAAAAAAAAAAAAAAAAGAAAAGAGTATTTGTTAAGCAATACCGATGTCCCGGGCAATAAGTTAAGAACTTCCTTAATTCTCACAGACACACTACTGAAGTATTACTATTTATATCCTCATTTTACAAATGAGGTAGTTGAAACATAGATTGCTCAGGTAACTTGTTCAAATTCACGGAACTAATGGTTGTTGAGCCTGGATTACCATTGAGGTTGACTGACCCCAAAGTTATGGCATGGAGCATGGTATTTAATTTTGCCTGAGAGTATCAAGGAAGGCTTATAATTAGAAGTGATATCTGAGCTAGTGAAAGATAGTGAAAGATAATTACTTTACTAAATTGATAGTGTCTTAGATTGGATGAAATATGACATGAAGTCAGAGATTTCGGCCAGAAGGAATGATAGGTGTAAATGCAAGGAAACCTGAGAGCCAGGACACCTTGGGAAAGGTTGGGTAAAGTGGAGGCAACCCTTGGTGGCACTTTCTCATCCATCACAGGGCTGGACAGGTAAACAGCCTTCCAGCCACTACTGATATGTCTTCACTCATATGCCTTCACTAATGGTTTTACCATCCCTAACCTTCATCTGTCTAGGTATCATCCTGTGCATTGGGTCTACTATGTGGCCCATTGGTGCAAACTCTTCCAGTTCTTTGATTTCCTCAGCTCCAACACTGTTCACCTGCTCTTCAGTCTAACCAACCACTGCTATGGAAATGTCCTCCAGACAACTCACATTCTGTAAAGTACCCACCCTGGAAATCTCAAGGCCCACCATCCTATTTTCTAACCATACTCCCCCTCCTCTCTTTCTCCTAGAATATCTCATAGACAACACCAGTTCCCCAACTTCCCTTGGTCCCCACCGCCCCCTGCTCAGCTCAGGCACCCTCATCTCCTGGCAGGATTACTGCTGTGGCTGTATTGTTCTGCCTGAGAACAGGTCTCCCAGCTCCCCCAAACCTTTCCTATACCCCCTGACATATTAGTTTCCAAAACTCATGTTTCCTGGTGCCCAGCAGATCTTTCTGACCGTTTTGCACAGCAGGGAAGTTAAGAGCATGGCCAGACGAGGAACTGCCTGAGCTGCTCTCTATTCCAGGATATCAGCCCTGTATTTTTAGGAACCTAATACTCATCAGCAATTGGTTGAAGGCCCCATTGTGCTCTGCCCTGGTGGCCTCTGGTAGCAGAGAACTCCCTCTTCTATTTCAGGGTGTCCCCACCACTCCCACCTGGGACACAGTCCCAGACTCACCTGAGCTGTTGATATAGAAGCAATTGTAGTTACTCTTAAATTTTTGGGGCCTGTCAAGTGAAACGTCATTGTTATTTTGGATGACTTGTTGATACACTTCGTAGCCTGGAATTAGCACTTCCTTTTCTGATGGATGCTGAGAGAACATTTCAATTTTAACACCCAAGCAGGTTCTGATAGTAAACAGTGTTCCCTTATGACCTGAAATAAACCTTCTAGCTTTATCTTCAGAGAGAGATGAAGAGGTAAATTGGCCAAAACGTACATTTCCTTTCCCACTGTAATCAAACTTTGTCTTACAGCCTCTATAAACTATATAACACTCCCCTGTCCTGAGAAGCTGAAGAGCTCTTGTCAAATAATAATGGAAGGCTTTGAACTGAAACTTATGTGTATTTTCACGGAAGTTTCTGACAGCTTTGTTAAATTCTATTGCAATATCTCCAGTATAGGCGACTAGAGCTATTCCATGGGAATCATTGAGTCGTTTTGAAGAGTCAATTTTGTTCTTTATTTCCTCCCATTTTGTCTTTGCCTTTTTCCATTCTGCTCTTAAATTTCTATTCACTTTAAGTTCTTCTTCTAACAGCTGGGGTGCTTTTGCCTCCATTTCTTCAGTGCAGCCCACATACTGATCATCAAACGCATTTTCAGCCATCCCTAGCTCACATGAATTAGTTGGTCGTACCCGGCCGGTCACCTGTAGAGAAGAGGTAGTGTTCTTTGACCCATTTGCAAGTACTGGATGCGCCCAGAGCCCACAGTCTGGACTTCTTGCTTAGCATGAAATGTGACATGTTCCTGTCATAGCACTCATGTATGGTACACACACGAAGACAATCTTATTATACCGTGAGTAGTGTAAAAAGAAAAAACTAGGCTTTGTTACTCTGTTTTGTTTCCAGATATTTAAAATAATCTTTTCAGACTCATGCTCTCTCAATGGCTTTACCCTCAGACTCAACTGTGGGAATTTTACACTTTTAAAGATGTGAGGGAAAAGCCAGTCAGCAGGATCAGGGTGGAGGGGGTGATATATATTACCTGTTGTGTTAGCCATGGAGTTAGGATCAAAAAGCGAACTGCTGTGGCTAGAAGAGAAGTCATCTCCAAGTTCAAAACTAACTGCAAAAAAATATAAGATAATGAAAGTGAGGTGTGAACATTAGTTCCACTGTGAGTGTGCTGATGACTCCATCCCTACTGCAAATCTGGAAGCCCGAGTCCTATATACTCTGCTTTTTGGGCAGCTAACCAGGACTTCTGCCTGGGTCCTGCACACAGGGAGCAGTGAATCAGTAGGGAGCTGGTAAAGAAACAGTTAATCCTGGTCATAGGCAGAGCTGGGTGTCACTCAGATGGCCAGTGAGAAAAACAGATCACATTTTAGTGGATCCTTCACAAGCCCTGACATTTTACTCCCCCTAAAAAATTACTATGAATCCTTTCACAAATGTGTAGGTTGTGTGTGTTTTTTAAGATTGTCTCAAAGTTTTGTTAATCTGGGGCTCAAACTTAAGTCAATACTTCTGAACATCTCTCAATGTTGTCAACCTTTACTTCTATCAGGGGAGCTAACATGCATGGAAGCTTTCAGGGGGTTCTTGGTTTGAAGGAAAGGTAGAATTTGGTGTGGGGAAGGAGGGAAATAAGTATATTCCTATTCTGACCTGAAGATCTAGGCTTGACTAACCATAGGAAGGGGGAGGACACTTTTGCACAAGGGACCATGAGACACAGGGACCAACAGTACTGCCTCAGAATTCTGGGATATAAATTGCACAATCTAAGATTAAGGTTTTAAATTTAAGAGGGAAGGATAGACAGCATGTCCGTCCTTCGATATGGTTCCCTATTTTCCAGGTCTGACCTCACCCCCCTACCTGGAATATTTCTTACACAGATCTGACTTTGTGGCTTTGGCTCTTGGAATAACTGCCACTATAGGAATCACCTCTGGCTTCAGATATTCTTCCAGTCCCATCCAAACACCAGTCTCTCCTTAGGAGCCCTCCTGGGGTCCTCACACTCAGAGACCCTTCCCCTTCAGAGAACAGAACCGAGTTATCAGGTACCTGATTTCCTGGAGATCCTTGGTGATTCGGTCCTGGTCCGTCTTTGATAGAAGTGCCTGAGAAGGCAGTGGTCTGGCCTTTTTATTTGGGGGAGAGATGTACTTTCAGTTTCAGATTAGATTTGTGTGTTTTTTGTTGCCCAGAATCCTGTGAAGGCTTTAGGAGCAGATGGCCCCACCTCAATGTGAGGGGAAAAATGACCCTTCAAAACTCAAGTGGCTAAAGTCAGTCATGCCTGATATCTCTTGTCTCCCCACTACAGCTTTCTTTTTTTTTTAAGAACATCTTAAATTTTTAATCCTTTCTTGACAGGTTACCTAAGACCTATTTTGATTAAGAAAACTGTAGAAAGTTAGTAACGGCCACAAGCAAACGCCAGGTGGTGGCCTGTGTCAATTTTCCACAGAGTCCTGCTTTGCGGGGTGTCTGAATGCTCTGCTCGGGGTCTCTGCTCACACTCCCTGGAATCAATTGTGGCAGATTTTAGTTCACAGGTCGCTATTCTACATAGTTCTTTGTAAACTCTTCAGCATTCTTACAGAATTTTTTTATGGTCTTTAGAGTATTCTTCAGCTAGGTCAGCCCGAAGGGGGTGCTCAGGCTAGGGGTCCTTCACCAGTGCTATGAGAGACTGGATTGCTTGGTTTTTGTTGCTGGCTTCCAGCTTTCAGCACTAATTACCGGCAGACAGACCTGTCCCTTTTCATCGATGTTGGAGTGATAGATGTTTGTTTTAAATGTAATCTTCGGTGATTTGAATGGGTATTCTGCTGGAAAGTTGATTTCCATTCTGAATGCCCCCTTATCATATGGAGGGTTGTCAGGAACAATAAGCCCTTGTCAAGTTAATAAATTAGCTTCATCAACCTGGACATTACAGAAGTTTTTCATTCCACATTTGCAGATTTCTTCAAGCTCCTTCATCAGCCTCCTCCTGGCCACCATCTTGGATCTGGTCGCTTTCTTTTTTTTTTTTTTTAATAATAAAATTTTTTATTGATTTTAAAGAGGAAGGGAGAGAGAGACAGAAACATCAATGATAAGAGAGTATCAGTGATCAGCTACCTCCTGCACACCCACTACTGGGGATTGAGCCTGCAACCTAGGCATGTGCCCTCGACCGGAATCAAACCCTTCAGTCTGCAGGCTGACGCTCTATCCTCTGAGCCAAACTGGCTAGGGCCTCACTCCAGCTTATCTATATTATGAAAAACCTGTGGTCCTAAGGACCAAAGACTGGCACAGGTGGGCGGGGCTGGGAGCTTGGCAAGACGTTCGGGTGGCGGGGGGCGGGGGGGGGGGGCTGCAAGCCATGCAAGGCTTCTTGGGTGGGTGGGGCTACGTGATTTCGTGTGCTGGGCTTCTAGTATATATATGTATATGTATATATGTGTACACACACACACACACACACACACACACACACACATATTTGTTGATTAGTCAGAGGAAGGGAGACAGAGAGTACACGTTCCCCACTGGGGATCGAGTCTGAAACCCATGCATGTGCCCTGATCAGGAATCGAACTGTGACCTCCTGGTTCATAGGTCAAAGCTCAACCATGAGCCACACCAGCCGAGCTCCCACTCCAGCTTTCTTAAAACTTGTCATGGACAAATGAAAAATCTTGCCTTCTCTACAATTATGAGTAATACTGTTTATGTATGTGGTAAAAATAAATAAAACTGTCCCAAATGTTTTTTGTTTGTTTTTTAGTATCATGCGGTCGGGGAAAATATTTGATATTAAAGCTGGTTTAAACTTGGTTGATGTCTTTTAGAGTTATTAACATAAAATATATGTTTGTCTTGCCTGGGTTTAAAAAAGAGGGTTCACATATTTTGTTATGTCTCTTGAAAATATGAGTGTATTTGCCAATGAAAAAACCTGTTTCTAGAAGTTATAAAATGATTCATAAATTTGCCAATCTAAAGATTGCTAGTTGTCACTGAAAATTAAGGTTTTTAAGAATTAAGAATTCTAATTCGCCGAAACCGGTTTGGCTCAGTGGATAGAGCGTCGGCCTGCGGACTGAAAGGTCCCAGGTTCGATTCCGGTCAAGGGCATGTACCTGGGTTGCGGGCATATCCCCAGTGGGAGATGTGCAGGAGGCAGCTGATCGATGTTTCTCTCTCATCGATGTTTCTAACTCTCTATCTCTCTCCCTTCCTCTCTGTAAAAAAAAATCAATAAAATATATTAAAAAAAAGAATTCTAATTCAATTTAAAAAACTATATGGTTTTGGTAATAAAAGGTATAAGGTATGGAGATATATTTTGATATATATGGAGACAATAGGGTATTCTAAAGTTGGTTATTTCTGAATGAGTTAAGAAGAGGCCAACTAAAAGGTAATAGGAAAGTTGTACATTTGTGAAGAGGGAAGAAGCAAGAAGGGAAAGAACTGAGGAAGTGAAAAAGAAGAAAAAGTCAGAGGCATATGAAAGAAAAAGACCTCTAAGGGAGAGTCAGTGTGCATATTGCAGGGAGGAAGGGCATTGGAAAAAGGATTGTCCCAAACCCAGCAAGGGAACTGGAGATAGAAAAAAGAGAAATGAGAGAAAAGGAGAAGCATGTAGACAGATGGTAGAGCAGAGTGGTGTGTATGTGTGTGTGTGTGTGTGTTTTATCCTCACCTGAGGATACTTTTTCCATTGATTTCTAGAGAGAGTGTAAGGGAGGGAGGTGGTAGAAATGGAGAGAGAGTGAGAGAGAGAAACATCAACATGAGAGAGACACATAGATTGATTGTCTGCCACACGTGGCCCTACTTAAACACTGGGAAGGTTGATTGTCTGCCACTCGCGCCTACCTCAGTTGCAGGTTCCCCTATTTAAACACTGCCACTGGGTAGTGTTTAAATAAGGGAACCTGCAACTGAGGTATGTGCCCTTGACTAGGAATCCAACCTGCAACCCTTGGGTCTGTGGGCTGATGCTCTAACAACTGAGCTGAACCAGTCAGGGCTAGACGGGTAATTCTGATGATGAGGGAGAGACCCAGGAGCTCCCCTTGGTTTTTCAAAACCAATTGTTATTTCTCCACAGGCGCCCTGGGTACAATTGACAGTGGGGAGCAAATTATTTTGTTAGTTAATACCGGGGCTACTTATTTGGTTCTAAATATGAAAACGGACAAAAGAAGTCAGGTACTGTCCCAGTAGCAGGAGTTACCAAAAGGATGCAACAAAAAGCCTTTCTCCTACCTGCCAGTGTTTAAATTTTAAGACTCTTTTTAACCTAGAAATGGCTTCGAGTTATTCCAGTGGGTCCCTGGAATACATCAGAATTTGTTCCCTCTCCTTATAAAACATAAATTTTAAATTAATTAGGCCTATTTAATATACTTGAAGTACATGGGAGGCTTTGTCAAATATAAAAATAATAGCTATGTTCTGTTTGCATACAGTAGATAAATGTTTTCCCCTTTCTTGCTTTTGATGGCTCTAATTAGGTTGCATTTCATAAAGGTTCTAAGATGACCACGTGGAATAGAGCAACTAGTCACTTGTGGTGGACAACTCAATAATCCATCCCTGTGTTGGCTTCCCCATTTCCCCTCTTACACTCCCTCTATCACTCAGAAGGAGGCAGAATTCTGCAGCTGGGTCAAGGGCCTGTGTTTGGGTCCCAACTTCCAGAAGGGTCTGTATATAACCCTTTGCTTCAAGCTTTGCTTTTAGGGAACTTGGATATGAGAGGTACAATTGCTTGCATGTCTGAAAATGTTTCTACTCTATTCCACACTTGATTTTGTTTGACTGTGTTAGGTCTAATCAAAGATTTGAATCAATACCCCTCCCCCGGGAACTGGCTTTTCAGGCCATTTCACTATGGCTATTCCCTTTGCTGAGACCACATTTCACTTGCTGCAACCACATCCCATTATCTCCCCTCCTGGTATGCACAAAGAATTCTCTGCACAGGAAAAGCCCGCCAAAAATCCTTTAAAAGCCGCTGACTCCCGTCACTGGATGCTGATCGAATAAATTCACAATCCCTCATCATTCTGGCCTCGTGTGTTCCTACTTCGCGGACCTAACATTTGGTGCCGAAACCCGGAGGGTTCCATGGGGATGGGGAGCCATTGCCCCAGCTTTGGTCACCCTGAGTTTGCTACTTGGAGAGCAGTAGGCAGAGGCAGCTCTTCCTCGGCTTACCTCCGAATCCTACTCAGGTACTTGATTGCCAGCCTCAATCAGGCCTCCCACCCTTACGGGGGTTTCCCCTTCACCCTCAGCCAGCCAGCCAGCCAAGGAGGATGCCAGACAGGGAATCTCTCCTTCTCCAATGCTGACCCTCCGTCCCACACCAGCCAATCTTCTCTAGGTGAGTGACATTCCACAATTGCCCTCATCCTGGGTCTTCTGCCCACTCTCTCTCACTGACTTCTCAGAAGTCTCTCATCTCAAAAGTCCTAGTGCTAGGCCAGAAGATTCATCAGCCATTTGGCTTTGGGTCCTTCTGGATTGGGGACACCCAGTCAAGAGGGTCACCTCTCATTTCTCATGGTGATTTGTTTAGCAACAGGAACCCCTGCCCTAAACAGTCACCTTTGGATTTGTGGTCTGTCACTCACCCTTCCTCTCTCCACGCTACACTCCCTCTGCACACTCATGGGGAGATCATGCCCAACCAACTCATTTTATTTTGTAACACTGTTTGGCCACAGCATAAACTAGATAATAAGTCACAAAGACGTGCAAATAGCACTTTCAATTTTAACACACTAAGCACTTTAGATCATTGCTGTCACTGCATTGGAAAATGGTCAGAGAATCCCTACGTCAGCCCTTTTTACACCCTTCAGTCCCAATCCTCTCTCTCAGTCCTGTGCTACCTATCAGATCTTTCTCCTTCACACAAAACATCTTACCCCTAACATTTCTAATTCTGAATCTACTTTTGACCCAGCAGACCACCGGTCTCCCTCACCTGCAGTAGATTCCCAAATTCCAGACCCTCCTAACCAGCAGCCACCTTCTCCCCCACTCCCTGAGAGCCAAATCCTGAGAACATGAGCTTCAAACAGCCTTTCCCATCTCACACTCATTCTCAGGCCACCCAAAGACTGCCTTCCTCAACAGCCTCTTCTTTTCTCACGCCAAATCCACTCCTGAGGGAGGCAGCAGGAATTGAGGGCATCGTCTGAGTCCACATCCCATTCTCTATGTCCAGCCTCACACAGATTGAGGCGTCTCAGGTCTTTTTCCACTGACCTGACCACCTTTACTAAGGAATTTGAGTGCCTGACCCAGCCCATGACCTGACCTGGCATGATATCTGTGTCCTCCTGTCCTCCTCTACAGAAATTTACCACCTTAGACCCCACCTCCCCAGTGGAAACCCTTCTTCTGAACACCCATTTTATATCCCAATTAGAGGCTTGATGCACGAAATTCATGCAAGGGGCTCCGAGGGCCGAGGCTGCTACCTTGGCTGCTGCCCTGGCCCTCAAAGCAACAGCCCCAGCTTCGTCTGGAAGGACGTCTGGTCTAATTACACTTTTTTAAATTATAGATCAGCTCCTGAAACACACCATAAACTTTGAAAAATAGACACAGGTCCACAAACCCCTCAAAAAGACCTTGTTACCTGACCTTTAAGGTCTTTAATAATAGAGACAAAGGGACCCAAATCCAAAAACAAAGACAAGATCAGGCCAAGGCTGAGGCCCAGAAGGAGGCCTTCCAGCTCCTGGCCACTACTCACATGAACCCCAAACCAAGTGCCGGCCCTTCAACCGAGGGTAAGTCAGGGGCTGAACCTCCTCTGGGCCCATGCTTGAAATGCAACAGGAAGGACACTGAGCCAAGTCCTGCTCAAACCCGAGACCCCCGCCTAGGCTCTGCCCAAGGTGCGGAAGGGAAGGCCACTCTCCGAATTTATTCTGCCCTCTCCGAATTCGCTGAGACCCTTGTCCGCTCCTCAGTCTCTATTATGGGGTTGGTGGGTTAGTCTCACAGCCATTGGCCACCTCACCTCTACGCTGCATCTTACTAAATACCTTCATTCACTCTTTTCTCATTATCACCCAAACCTTAGCATATTATCTCTAAGGAAAAAGTTGACAGTTTTAAATCCAAGCCGCTAGAGGCCTGGGAATGGGCTGCTGAGCCTGCTCTCTCCCACCCTCACCTTTTCTTCAGCCCCATATGCCTGTACATAATTTTCCAAAGTCTTGGATAACTTAAAGGCTTTGGAGCATTGCTGGGTTAAATGATACATATCTAAAATAACAAAATATTGAAACATTAATTGCTAGACACATTTTAATTAGCTGGCTCTTAGTTTTTATTACAGAAGGTCTCTTACACTTTCTGAATGTATATTTTCCTGAAAGTAAGAGTGTGTTTAAAGTGTGTTGATAAATGTCAGTCTAAGAAATGTTGGCTGTTTACTTTTTGGTTATCATTGAAAAATTAATGTTTCTAAGTGTGAAGAATTCTAATACATTTTAAAGAAAAAAGAAAGAAAAGTTGCTGAAGGTATGACAGAAAGACAGAATGTTAGAGTAGTTATGCATTTTTGAAGGACATAGAAGGTTTGAAGGCTAATTTGAAAGTGTGAAATTTGTGAAGGTTGCATATGTGATGAGAAGGAAAAGAGAAATGTTAAAAGAAAGAAATAAGTTCTAAAGTTAACTATTTACAAGAATTGTGAAAGGGTCATAAAAGTTCCAGGAAAGTTTAAACAAAGGCCAGGTCACTAGTTAATTTATAGCCTACCTGTAATAATAAATAAAGGCAAGACCACTAGTTTATAGCCTGCCAAGGACAGAGCAAATAGTTAATACAGAAAGGGAGGGGGAAAGGGGAAAATAAAATAAAAGGGGGCTACGGGCCATTTTTCTCTGAGCAAGAATGCCTGAGGTTTCAGTCTCCAAGCCTGGCAGGACAAGGTTGCTGGATACTTTTTAAGCTAAACCAGAATATTCAGCAGCGGAATTTTAAGATAAGAATGTACATAATGCCTCAGACCTCCACCCAGCCTGCTTTTCATATTGGCTGGGGGTGGTGGGCAATCTGTACTTCATGGGTCAAATGTGTAAGTTTGCTTACTTTGCTTTTTCAATAAAGGAGCATACTTTAATTACTTGATAAGTTAGCTTTTCACGATAAAATCAAGATCTCATATAAACTCATTCATATGAGAAGCCAATAGTTTATGAGCAACTGGTTCTAGTAAAGTCCTAAGTAAAATTTTCATATATATGCAAATGAGCACTAGCCAAAAAGAATGCTGTTTAGAAGTAAATTTAAGCTTAAAAAGAAGAAATTTGAGAAACCAAGATGGCGGCATAGGTAAACACCGGAGTTTGCTGCCTCGCACAACCACTTCAAAAATACAACTAAGATATGGAACAGACATCATCCAGAACCACAGGAAGGCTGGCTGAGTGGAAATTCTACAACTAGAAGGAAAGAGAAAAGCATACTGAGACTCAGAGGCGGTGCGGTGCAGAAGTAAAATACTAAGGTAAAGAGGTGCACGCGGAGTGGGCTGGCGACTGAGGGCGCAGTTGTCATTTTCAATCGGGAGGGAATCTCAGGCTCTGAGCTCCAGTTCCCGGCGAGTCTCCCAGACTCAGATGGGAGAAGCGGGACTGTCTGGCATCGGTCGGAACTTGAGGGCAGCTTTCTCTCGGAGGTGCTTGAGCGATTACCGGGTCACTGAGAAGCAGAGCCTATGAGGGCAGGACTGAGAGCAGCCAAAAACTGCTCACCCCACCCTGTTGAGCCTGTGGGACCCGCCCAGCCCAAGCCCTGCAGGGAGGCTTTTGCTGGGTAGCCTCAGGCAAAGGCTAGATTAGCACCTCTCTAGCAATCCAGGAGCCGGTGTGCCCGTTGGTCAGAGTGGGACCATCCAGTTTGCAGCTTCTCGGACCTTTAAAGGACACACTCAGGGGGCAGACCCAGTGAACACCAAAGCCCCATTGAAGCAAGTCTTGCCACGGAGGGGTGTCTCCAGCATAGAAGTTCTCCCACTGCAGACACAGATGATTCTCACAGACAATTGGCCTGGAGGTCATTCCCTCCCAGTGTTAACTACAACAATCAAGGCTTAACTACAACAAGACTGTGCACAAAGACCACAAGGGGGTGCACCAAAAGTGTCCTCCTCAGGTAATTGGGGAGGCTGAGCCACTGGGCCCTAGAGGACACTTAGCACAGAAGACCACTTTATCAACACAGGCAAGCATAAAAAATGCGGAGACAAAGAAACAAGACACAAATGACAGAAATGGAGGAAAGCAAACTACTGGATATAGAGTTCAAAACCACACTTTTAAGGTTTTTCAAGAATTTTCTAAAAACTGCCGATAAACTTAATGAGATCTACAAGAAATCTAATGAGACCCTCTAGGTTGTGCTAAAGGACCAACTAGAAATTAAGTATACACTGACTGAAATAAACAATATGATACAGACTCCCAACAGCAGACTAGAGGATCGCAAGAATCAAGTCAAAGATTTGAAACACAAAGAAGCAAAAAACACCCAACCAGAAAAGCAAAATGAAAAAAGAATCCAAAAATACGAAGATAGTATAAGGAGCCTCTGGGACAGCTTCAAGCGTACCAACATCCGAATTATAGGGGTGCCAGAAGAAGAGAGGGAGCAAGATATTGAAAACCTATTTGAAGAAATAATGACAGAAAACTTCCCCTACCTGGTGAAAGAAATAGACTTACAAGTCCAGGAAGCGCAGAGAACCCCAAACAAAAGGAATCCAAAGAAGACCACACCAAGACACATCATAATTAAAATGCCAAGAGCAAAAGACAAAGAGAGAATCTTAAAAGCAGCAAGAGAAAGACAGTCAGTTACGTACAAGGGAGTACCCATACGACTGTCAGCTGATTTCTCAACAGAAACTTTGCAGTCCAGAAGGGAGTGGCAAGAAATATTCAAAGTGATGAATAGCAAGAACCTACAACCAAGATTACTTTATCCAACAAAGCTATCATTCAGAATTGAAGGTCAGATAAAGAGCTTCACAGATAAGAAAAAGCTAACGGGGTTCATCGCCACCAAACCAGTATTATATGAAATGCTGAAAGGCATCCTTTAAGAAGAAGAAGAAAAAGAAAAAGGTAAAGATACAAATTATGAACAACAAACATGCATCTATCAACAAGTGGATCTAAAAATCAAGTGAATAAAGAATCTGATGAACAGAATGAACTGGTTATTATAATAGAATCAGGGGCATAGAAAGGGAATGGACTGGCTATTCTTGGGGGGGAAAGAGATGAGGGGGATGCGGGAAGAGACTGAACAAAAATTGTGCATCTGTGGATGAGGACAGTGGGTGGGGAATGAGGGCGGAGGATGGGGTGGGAACTGGGTGGAGGAGAGCTATGGGGGGTGGGGGGGAAAGAAGAAGAAATGTAATAATCTGAACAGTAAAGATTTAATTTTAAAAAATAAAATTAAAAAATTAAAAAAGAAATTTAAAAATTTCTTCCACTACTATTTACAGAGTAAACTAAAAGTTATTATTCAAGCATTAAATCTCACCATTAATGAGACACCATAAGTAAAAAGCACATTACTTTTACGTGAGATGTATCCATTGCAGTAGCAACCAGCATGTTTCTCTCCTACCTATTTTTCTGGAAGGCAACCAAGTTGGTGCTCTGTTTGAAAGAAAGAAAAAGTCTTTAATGTAGCAATTTAAGGTTTAAAAGTAAAAACAGCAAAGATTAAAGTGCAGTAAAAAGAAGTTAAGCCAGTGAATGTGAGATTATAAGCTCAGGAAATTTAAAGTACTAAGTTTGGCTGGAAACAGATCCTACCCTTTCCCACACTGTTAATAAATAAAATCAGGCAGAAGGAAAAAAACCCTTTAATAGCAACCCTAGGGAAAAAAGAAGAAGAAATAGATTGAAAAAGATGGCGGATGGCAGGAAGGAGGTGAGGGATAGGAAGTGAGTGAGTGAGGGGATAAAAGGAGAGTGTGTGGATGTGTGTGTTGTGTGTGTGAGTGAGTGAGGGACAGTTAAATCCGGCAGGAGCAGCAGAGGCTGGCAGACCAGGCTCTCTGGGACAGGGAGAGACTACCACCGCTGCGGCACTCCCTGGACTGCGGGATTCGGGCATGGAGCCCACACCATCTTGAAGGGGAGAGCGGCCTCTTCTAGGAACTCATCAGCACCACCACCCAGACAGGACTTGAATACTGCCCGCGACCCAGCAGCCACTCCAGCCAAAATCCTGCTGCCCCACCCACAGACCCATGGACCTGGGACTTCCACCTCCAAAGGTGCACCGCTCCCACAGCAGTAAGTGCAACTCGCCTTACCCAGCTGCAGAACTCCGGATGCCACATTCGGGTGGGCGTCTCAACATCCGCGGGTTTCCAGCGCGCAGACTTCCAGGGCACACCACTCCATAGGCAGCTCTTGGATGCCTCTGTGAAACCCTGCTGGGTGTGATTTTGAACAGACAAGGGCGCGCTGCTTCGCAGTAGAAATTCTGAATTCCCTCTTCCTGAATAATTGCTCACAGACAACCAGCTGCGCATCTTTAGCACCAGGGCTCCTCAGAGTGTGTCAGAGCTCTGTGCGGGCAATCTCACCACCACAGTTGCGCATTTCCAAGGAGCAGGCACCCAGAGCCCATCTAACCACCAGGCGCTCCTGGGAGCTGCTGCGAGCCCTGGCTAGGTGTGATCTTGAACAACCAGGGACGCACTCCCCCTGGCAGTAGAAATTCTGAATTCAATCACTCTGGATACCTGCCCACAGATACCTCAATTATGTGGCTTCAGTGCCAGGGCCCTTCAAAGTGCTTCAGTATGCCACGCTGGAAAATGCACCACTGGTGCCCCTGTGAGCCACCACTGGGAGCGCATGCCTATCCACCACAGGTGCAGCAGCAAAAACTGAGTCTTCCCACCCCTCAGCTGCAGAACTCTGGACATTACAGTTGCATGCTTTTCCAGTGCCACTGTGAGTCCCCTCTGGGCATGCATGACTTCAACCAAGGTCATAAGATAGCAAAAATTGGGACACCCCCCTCCACGGCTGCTGCAGAATTCTAGACACCGCAGTTGCGCATTTCCAGCTCACAGGCCCACACCAAGAGAACCCAAATAGCTCAAGTAGGGAGCTAAGCTAGATTAACAAGCCCAGGAGACTTGAGAGATCACACCAGTAGCACCATCCCCAAAAGAACCTGGGTAGCAAAACAATTAGATCTACAATTAAAACATTACAGCAAAACATGGGGAGGCAAAAAAGCAATCCCCAAAGGAAAGAAAAAGAAGATCACCAGAAAGGGAGTTAAATGAAACTGAGGCTAGCAACTTATCAGAGAAAGAATTCAGAGTAATGGTTATAAGGATGCTCAAATGGCTGGATGACAAATACACACAACTCAATGAGAATTATAAGGAGCTGAATGAGAATGTCACCAACATGAAAAAGAACCAAGAGGAGATGAAGAATGACATAGTTGCAATGAAGAACACAATGGAAGGCTTAAACAGTAGACTACAAGAGGCTGAGGACTGCATCAGTGAATTAGAAGACAAGGTAATAAAATACACACAAACACAGCAGCAATTGGAAAGAAGATTTAAAAAGCAAGAGGAGAGCCTAAGGGAGCTTTGGGACAACACAAAATGAAACAATATTTGTATAATAGCAGTACCAGAAAAAGAGGAAGAGAAGCAAGGAATAGAAAACCTGTTTGAAGAAATAATGACAGAAAACTTCCCTGATATTGGCAAGGAAAACACTATGCAAGTCCAAGAAGCACATAGAGTGCCAAACAAAATGAACCCCAAAAGACCAACACCAAGACACATCATAATTAAATTGGCAAACACCAACGACAAAGTAAGAATCTTAAAGGCTGCCAGAGAGAGACAGAAAGTTACTTACAAGGGAGCTCCTATTAGAATATCAACTGAGTTTTCAACAGAAACACACCAGGCCAGAAGGGAATGGAATGAAATATACAAAGTGATGCAAGCAAGGGACTGAATCCAAGAATACTATACCCAGCAAGGCTATCATTCAAAATTGAAGGTGGAATCAGAAGCTTCACCGACAAAAAAGGGCTAAGAGAGTTTACTACTACCAAGCCAGCAATGCAAGAAATGCTAAAGGGACTGCTGTAAAAAGAAGAAACAGAAAGGCTAGAAGAAACACAAACAGTAAGAATAAAAATGACAATAAACAAGTACTTATCAATAATAACATTAAACGTAAATGGATTAAATGCATCAATCAAAAGACATAGGGTAGCTGAATGGATAAGAAAACATGACCCATATTTGCTGTCTGCAAGAGACCCACCTCAGAACAAAGGATTCACACAGACTGAGAGTGAAGGGATGGAAAAAAAATTTTCAGGCAAATAGAAATGAGAAAAAAGCTGGGGTTGCGATACTTATATCTGACAAAATAGACCTCAAAGTAAAGGCCATAACAAGAGATAAGGAAGGCCACTACATAATACTAAAGGGAGCAATTCAACAAGAAGATATAACTCTGGTAAACATATATGCACCCAATACAGAAGCACCCAAATACATAAAACAACTTCTGGAAGATATCAAGGGAGAGATCGATAGCAATAAAGTCATAGTAGTGGACTTTAATACCCCACTGACACCACTGGATAAATCCTCTAAACAAAAAAGCAGCAAAGAAACAGCAATCCTAAATGACTCACTAGATCAGATGGACTTCATTGACATCTTCAGAATATTTCACCCCAAAGCTGCAGAATATACATTCTTCTCCAGTGCACACGGGACATTTTCAAAGATAGACCACATATTAGGACACAGGCAGTCTCTTCAAATTCAAGAGGATAGAAATCATAACAAGCATCTTCTCAGATCACAATGGCATAAAACTGGAAATCAACTACAATAAAAACAATAAAAAAAATCAAACACTTGGAGGCTAAATACCATGCTATTAAGCAATGACTGGGTTACCAAAGAGATCAAAGAAGAAATAAAAAGCATCCTGGAAACAAATGACAATGAAAACACAACAATCCAAAATCTTTGGGACACAATGAAAGCAGTCCTGCGAGGGAAGTTCATAGCTCTACAGGCCTACCTCAAAAAACAAGAAAAACTGGTAATAAATTATCTAACCTTGCAACTTAAAGAATTAGAAAGAGAGCAACAAGAAAAGCCCACAGTATCCAGAAGGAAGGAAATAATAAAGATAAGAGCAGAAATAAACAACATAGAGACCAAAAAAACAATACAAAAGATCAATGAAACCAAGAGCTGGTTCTTTGAAAGGATAAACAAGATTGATGAACCTCTCGCCAGGCTCACCAAGAAACAAAGAGAGAGGACCCAAATAAACAAAATCAGAAATGAAAGAGGTGAAGTAACAACTGACCCCACTGATATACAAAGGATTGTAAAAAAAAAAAATACTATGAACAACTCTACTCCAAAAAACTGGACAATCTGGACAAAATGGACACATTCCTAGAAAAATATAAGCTTCCAAAACTCAATTAGGAAGAATAAAAAACCTAAATAGGCCGATAACTACTGATGAAATTGAAACAGTAATCAAAACACTTCCAGCAAACAAAAGCCCTGGACCAGATGGCTTCACAGGAGAGTTTTACCGAACATTCAAAGAAGAACTAAAACCAATCCTTCTCAGACTATTCCAAAAAATTCAAGAGGTAGGCACATTTCCAAGCTCTTTCTATGAAGCCAGCATTACCCGAATCCCAAAACCAGATAAAGACACTACAAAGAAAGAGAATTACAGGCCAATATCCCTAATGAACATAGATGCTAAAATCCTCAACAAAATTCTAGCAAACCAGATCCAGAATTACATTAGAAAAATTATACACCATGACCAAGTGGGATTTATTCCTGGGATGCAAGGCTGGTACAATATCTGCAAATCAATAAACGTGATACATCACATAAACAAATTGAGAGACAAAAATCACATAATCATATCAATTGATGCAGAAAAGGCATTTGGCAAAGTCCAGCATCCTTTTCTGATAAAAACACTCAGCAAAATGGGACTAGAAAGATCATACCTCAACATAATGAAAGCCTTATATGACAAACATACAGCCAACATCATACTCAATGGGCAAAAACTAAAACCATTTCTCTTAAGAACAGGAACAAGACAGGGATGCCCGCTTTCACCGCTCCTGTTCAACATAGTACTAGAAGTACTAGCCATAGTGATCAGACAAGAAGAAGAAATAAAAGGCATCCAAATTGGAAAAGAAGAAGTAAAATTGTCATTATTCGCAGATGACATGATACGGTACATAGAAAACCCTAAAGACTCTATCAAAAAATTGCTAGACTTAATAAACAAATTTGGCAATGTAGCAGGATACAAAATCAATGCCAGGAAATCTATGGCATTTTTATACACCAATAGTGAATTTACAGAAAGAGAAATTACAAAAACAATCCCATTTACCATTGCACAAAAAAATTAAGATACCTAGGAATAAACTTAACTAAGGAGGTAAAAGACCTGTACTCAGAAAACTACAACACGTTGAAAAAAGAGATAGAGGAGAGAGGAAACCAAGATGGCGGCATAGGTTAATGCCGGAGATTGCTGCCTCGAACAACCACTTCAAAAAACAACTAAAAGACGGAACGGACATCATCCAGAACCACAGGAAGGCTGGCTGAGTGGAAATTCTACAACTAGGAGGAAAGAGAATATCATACCCAGACTCAGAGGAGGCGCAGTGCTGAAGTGAAATACTAAGGTGCGGAGTGCACCCGGAGCGGGCAGGAGGCGGAGGGCGCGGTTGTTGTTTTCAGTCGGGAGGGAGTTTCAGACTCTGAGCTCCAGATCCGGGCGAGTCACTAGGGACCCAGACTCAAACGGGAGAAGCGGGACTGTCTGGCTTCGGTTGGAACTCGAAGGCAGCTTTCTCTCCGAGGTTTGCAGCGGTTGCTGGGACTCTGTGAGGCAGAGCCCCTAGGGACGGAACTGAGAGCAGCCATAACTGCTCGCTCCGGCCCGCCCTGTAGATCCCCAGGGACCCACCCCGCCCAAGCCCTGCGCAGAGCCATTTGCTGGATAGCCTCAGGCAAACTCTAGATTAGCACCGCCCTAGAGATCCAGCACAGAAGCTCTCCCACTGCAGACACAGCAGACTCTCATAGCCAGTTAGCCTGGAGGTCAAATCACCCCCACTATTGCCGACAACAATCAAGGCTTAACTACAACAAGACTGCGCACAAAGAACACTAGGGGGTGCACCAAGAAAGCATAAAAAATGCGGAGACAAAGAAACAGGACAGAACTGTCAATGGAGGATATTGAGTTCAGAACCACACTTTTAAGGTCTCTTAAGAACTGTCTAGAAGCCGCCGATAAATGTAGTGAGATCCTCAAGAAATCTAATGAGACCCTCGATGTTATGATAAAGAACCAACTAGAAATTAAGCATACACAGACTGAAATAACTAATACTATACAGACTCCCAACAGCAGACCAGAGGAGCGCAAGAATCAAGGCAAAGATTTGAAATACAAAGAAGCAAAAAACACCCAACCAGAAAAGCAAAATGAAAAAAGAATCCGAAATTATGAAGATAGTATAAGGAGCCTCTGGGACAGCTTCAAGCGTACCAACATCAGAATTATAGGGGTGCCAGAAGATGAGAGAGACCAAGATATTGAAAACCTATTTGAAGAAATAATGACAGAAAACTTCCCCTACCTGGTGAAAGAAATAGACTTACAAGTCCAGGAAGCGCAGAGAACCCCAAACAAAAGGAATCCAAAGAAGACCACACCAAGACACATCATAATTAAAATGCCAAGAGCAAAAGACAAAGAGAGAACCTTAAAAGCAGCAAGAGAAAGAAACTCAGTTATCTACAAGGGAATACCCATACGACTGTCAGCTGATTTCTCAACAGAAACTTTGCAGGCCAGAAGAGAATGGCAAGAAATATTCAAAGTGATGAATGCCAAGAACCTACAACCAAGATTACTTTATCCAGCAAAGCTATCATTCAGAACGGAAGGTCAGGTAAAGAGCTTCACAGATAAGGAAAAGCTAAAGGAGTTCATCACCACCAAACCAGTATTATATGAAATGCTGAAAGGCATCCTTTAAGAAGAGGAAGAAGAAGAAAAAGGTAAAGATACAAATTATGAACAACAAACATGCATCTATCAACAAGTGAATCTAAGAATCAAGTGAATAAATAATCTGGTGATCATAATAGAATCAGGGACATAGGAAGGGAATGGACTGACTATTCTTGGGGGGGAAAGGGGTGTGGGAGATGCGGGAAGAGTCTGGACAAATATCGTGCACCTATGGATGAGGACAGTGGGTGGGGAGTGAGGGCAGAGGGTGGGGCGGGAACTGGGAGGAGGGGAGTTATGGGGGAAAAAAGAGGAACAAATGTAATAATCTGAACAATAAAGATTTAAGTTAAAATAAAAGAGATAGAGGAAAACATAAATGGATGGAAGTACATACCGTGTTCATGGATTGATAGAATCAACATCATTAAAATGTCCATACTACCCAAAGCAATATATAAATTCAACGCACTTCCCATTAAAATACCAACGGCATACTTCACAGATCTAGAAAGAACTCTCCAAAAATTCATCTGGAATGAAAAGAAAAAATGACCCCGAATAGCTGCAGCGATCCTGAGAAAGAAGAACAAAGTAGGAGGGATCTCAATGCCAGATATCAAGCTGTATTACAAAACCACTGTTCTCAAAACTGCCTGGTACTGGCACAAGAACAGACTTATAGACCAATGAAATAGGATAGAGAGCCCAGAAATCGACCCAAACCACTATGCTCAATTAATATTCGACAAAGGAGGCAAGAACATACAATGGAGTCAAGACAGTCTCTTCAGTAAGTGGTGCTGGGAAACTTGGTCAGACACATGCAAAAAAATGAAGCTAGACCACCAACTTATACCATACACACAAAAAAACTCAAAATGGATAAAGGACTTAAATGTAAGACGGGAAACCATAAAAATATTAGAGGAATCCACAGGCAGCAAGATCTCAGATATGTGCCGAAGCAATATCTTCACTGACACAGCTCCTAAGGCAATGGAAACTAAAGGGAAAATAAACAAATGGGACTACATCAAAATAAAAAGCTTCTGCACAGCGAAAGAAATCATCAACAAAACAACAAGAAAATCCACTGCGTGGGAGAACACATTTGCCAACAATATCTCCGATAAGGGTTTAATCTCCAACATTTACAGGGAACTCATGCAACTTAACAAAAGGAAGAGAAACAACCCAATCAAAAAATGGGCAACGGATCTAAATAGATACTTTTCAAAAGAAGACATAAGGAAGGCCAAGAGACATCTGAAAACATGCTCAAAGTCACTAATCATCCGAGAGATGCAAATCAAAACGACAATGAGGTAACATCTCACACCTGTCAGAATGGCTATCATCAACAAATCAACAAATGACAAATGCTGGCGAGAATGCGGAGAAAAAGGAACCCTCTTGCACTGCTGGTGGGAATGCAGACTGGTGCAGCCACTGTGGAGAACAGTATGGAGTTTCCTCAAAAAACTAAAAATGGAACTTCCATTTGACCCAGTGATCCCACTTTTGGAATATATCCCAAGAAACCAGAAACACCAATCAGAAAGGATATATGCACCCCTATGTTCATAGCAGCACAATTTACAATAGCTAAGATTTGGAATCAGCCTAAGTGCCCATCAGCAGATGAGTGGATTAAAAAACTTTGGCACATCTATGCAATGGAATACTATGCCGCAGTAAAAAGGAAGAAACTCCTACCATTTGCAACAGCATGGATGGACCTGGAGAGCATTATGCTAAGTGAAATAAGTCAGTCAGAGAAAGATAAATATCACATGATCTCACTCATTTGTGGACTATAAAACTGATGAACAAAAACAGATTTAGAGACAGAGAAGCATGGATCAGATGCTCAAACCTCAGAGGGAAGGTAGGGGAGGGTGGGGTTAAGGAGGAGAGAGCAACCAAAGGACTTGCATGCATGCATATAAGCATAAGGGATGGTGAGGGCCAGACTGGGGGAATGAGGGGACAATGGGGGGATAAAGACACATTTGTAATACCTTAATAAAAAGTTTTTTAAAAAGAAGAAGAAATAAATGAAAAGGAAAAAAAATAGTAACCCTAGCAAATAGCTAGTTAGGCAACTAAGACTCCTAATCTGTTCCTCCCTAAAGATAACATCCAGGTCTCAGTTGTATTTTAGCTCCAGGCCCAGAAAAGCCACGAAACTAGACAAGTGACGCTGTGGTAGCCTCAGGACCAGCTTTTACCTCCCAAGTCACTCAACAGGACCGTTTTTGAGCCTTCACCAACCAGTCTCTTGGGGAAATCATGCTGCTATGACCCCTCGTCCAGCCCACTACTATCAAAGTCCATCCATCCCCCTATAATCTCAATGTCCCCTCTCATCAGGAAGTAACTACGGATGACATGACTTTCGTCCTATTCCATAAAACAAAAAGGCTGGAATGTTAGGTCTGATCAAAGAATTGAATCAATACCCCTCCCCCGGGAACTTGGACATTTCACTATGGACATTCCCCTTTGCTGAGACCACATTTCACTTGCTATGACCACATCCCATTATCTCCCCTACGGATATGCACAAAGAACTCTCCACCCAGAAAAAGCCAGCCAAAGTCCTTTAAAAGCTGCCGACTCCTGTCACTGGGTGCTGGAGCTCAGCCACCTGGTATGCAGATGATCAAATAAATTTGTAATCCCTCACCATTCTGGCCTTGTGCATTCCTCCTTCGGCGACCTAACAGGCTGGATATAAAATTATGGATTCAAAGTATTCTTTGGAAAGCATTTGTTTCCCCTATTCTCCTTCCCCTCTGGAAGCTTTGAGAATATTCTCTTTATCCTGTTTTTTGAAATTTCACATTGATATGTCTACATGTGGGTTTCTTAATTCTTTATACTGAGAAATTGGTGGACCCTTTTAATCTGGAGACTTGGTCTTTAACATCCAGGAAAATGTTTCATCTTTATTTCTTTTCTTTTTTTTTTTTTTTTTTTACATTTTATTGATTTTTTACAGAGAGGAAGAGAGAGGGATAGAGAGTTAGAAACATCGATCAGCTGCCTCCTGCACACTCCCCACTGGGGATGTGCCCGCAACCAAGGTACATGCCCTTGACTGGAATCGAACCTGGGACCCTTGAGTCCGCAAGCCGACGCTCTATCCGCTGAGCCAAACAGGTCAGGGCTCATCTTTATTTCTTAATTGTGAAAGAATACAGGGGGCAACCTGTACTTAGTTAACCAGTATCCTAATGCACATTCTTGTTAGCCAATAATTAAGTCACTGCCCCTTCCTTAGGCAATAATCTGTTTTCCTAAATACTCCCAGTTTACAAGGGCCATAAACCAAGAATTTAACAGCTTAGCCAGAGGAGAGGTCACTGACACCACCCAGACCAGGCCATTAGATGTAATCTTATCTCCCCATTCTAACTAATTTAGGCAGGTAACACCAGTGGTCTTAATCCAGCATCTAGAAGGGTTCAGCAATCTGGAGAAGAGCTGTGGGTAAAATAAGAGTCCAGAGACGAATCATAATTTTGGAAGGCATTATGGGGAGTCAGAGAAGCTTGGCTAAAGAAACCAAGTTCTCCTTATCTCAAGACCCCTTGCTATTTATTAACACAAATTGTCCTAAGGCAAGATGGAGATATACACATCAAAGGCCAGGGTTTCGTATACACCAGTGGTTCTCAACCTTCCTAATGCCGCGACCCTTTAATACAGTTCCTCATATTGTGGTGATCCCCAACCATAAAATTATTTTCGTTGCTACTTCATAACTGTAATTTTGCTACTGTTATGAATCGTAATGTAAATATCTGATATGCAGGATGTATTTTCATTGTTACAAAGTGAACATAATTAAAGCATAGTGATTAATCACAAAAACAATATGTAATTATATATGTGTTTTGCGATGGTCTTAGGGAACCCCTGTGAAAGGGTCATTCGACCCCCAAAGCGGTCGCGACCCACAGGTTGGCAACCCACAGGTTGAGAACCGCTGGTATACACAATCCATTGTCAGATTGGGGGAAATTGCCTATGGCTGTTCAGGTATTTGGCCAATAGGAGGCAATAACATGTAGACTGAAATGCCCTCAGCTGTCTGGCAGCAAGCAGTCATCCTTTTCAGGTTTGGGGAAATGCCCTCAGCCATCGCCAGATGATTCAGCCCTGCTGACATGCTGGAATTGGTTTCCAGCATCTCACCCTTTTTGATATTTTAAATTTAACAAGAATGTATGTTTTAAGATTTTTAAATTCAATGGAAAGGACAGAGTTCTATCAAGTCCCTTTAAATTGCTGTCAGACATTAAAGGAATTAGCCTGCAGTAGTTTCTTTCTGAGCCAACAGTTCTTTGAATCCCAATTTCAATGTCCAAAAATTCCTTATGTGTATATGTCAACAATGATATTTCAGTTCTGGATAATGGACAAACGGTGGCAATGCAGGTCCAACCTTCTCTGGTTTTGGTCCTGGCAACCTGCAGCAATGCACAGCTACTGACTGTTAGCATGGCAAGGCGTCTTCACTATCTTCATTTCTGGACTGTTTCTCCTCTTATTTCATGGGGGCCACTGCTTATTTTGTGGCTGGAGCAGTCCGGTCAGGAATTGAACCGTGAACTCCTGCTGTGGTGTTATCCTGCATCTAGAAGGGTTCAGGAATTTGGAGAAGGGGCTGTGAGTAAATTAATAAAGAGACTAGATATGAAATATAAATTTGGAAGGCATTTTTGGGGGGTAAGAAGATGCTTAGTTCTAGTGACTAAGTTTCACGAATCTTCATACCCAGAGCTTTTTATTCATACATTTTGCCCCATAGCAAAGCAGATATACATATCAAAGGTAAAGTTTTGGTAAACAGTAAAATTATCAGGTTGGGAGAAATGCCCTCAGCTGCCTGGCAGCAGGCAATAATATATGCAGATTTTCAGGTTTGGGAAAATGCTTTCAGCTATTCCAGCAGCAGGTAATATGATTCAGCTCTGCTGAAGCCTCAAGTTCCATCAACCTTTTGATGAACTTCTTACATTTATTATGACATGCTGGAATTAGCCTCCAGCAACCTCCTGGCTCATGATTCATGGGTTGGTGCTCAACCACTGAGTCACACCAGAGGGGCCACAATGTACATTTATAAAGAAGTTTTGATCCTCTGTCTCTTCAATGAGGCAATGGAGCAGCCTCTCCAGCAGAGGCAGAGCTGAAGATCTTTGTGAAGACCTTGACTGGCAAGACCATCACCCTCAAGGTGGAGCCAGTGACACCACTGAGTGTCAAAGCTAAAACCCAAGATAGGGAGGGCATCCTGTCTGACCAGCAGAGTCTGATTTTTGTGATCAAAGAGCTGGAAGATGGCCGCACTCTCTCAGACTACACTATTCAGAAAGAGCCCACCCTGCATGTGGTGGCATCATGGAGCCCTCCCTCTGCTAGCTCACTGAGAAGTGCAACTGTGATAACATGATCTGCCACACCCTCCCCCCACCAGCACTGTCTTCTTGGGGCCACACCAACAATCTGTGCCTCAAGAAGATTAAATAAAACCCCTCTACTACCTTCTTGCCCTCCCCCCGCACTGCCAAGGCAACCTTCTGCCTGAGCCCTAAAACCCTGGGGCCTCAATAAAGTTTCCCTTTATGACTGGGAACAGGGGGGGGGGGAAAAATAGAGAGATGCTTACTTGAAAGTGAATTGAAAGTAGGTTATAAATTTTTATGTACCAGAGTAATAATATGAGTAGCAGTTGCCATTTACCAGGTGCTCTCCTAATAGCTTTAATTGTATCAACTCTTTTGATCCTCATACAGCCTTAAAGGATTGGGGCAATTTTTGCTCCCATTTTATAGATGATAAAACAGAGGCTCAGAGCTCTGGCTAGTTGGTTGGAGTGTCATCCTGTACACCAAAAGGTTGCCAGTTCAATTCCCAGTCAGGGCACATACCTAGGTTTTGGGTTCAATCCCCGGTCTCTCACATCTCTCTCTCTCTCTCTCTCTCTCTCTCTCTCTCTCTCTCTCTCTCTCTCTCCCTCTCTCTCATCAATAAACATATCCTCTGGTGAGGATTAAAAACAAACAAAGCTGAAACCAGTTTGGCTCAGTGGATAGAGCGTCAGCCTGCGGACTGAAAGGTCCCAGGTTTGATTCTGGTCGGGGGCGTGTGCCTGGGTTACGGGCACATCCCCAGTAGGAGATGTGCAGGAGGCAGCTGATCGATGTTTCTCTCTCATCAATGTTTCTCACTCTCTATCTCTCTCCCTTCCTCTCTGTAAAAGTTCAACAAAATATATTAAAAAACAAAAACAAAAACAAAAAAAACAACAAAGAAACAGAAGCACAGAGAAGGCGGAACTTACCCAATGTCACACAATCAATACATGGGAGCAGAGGCTAGAATTCAAACCCAGGTTCTCTGGTTCCAGAGTCCATGCTTGTAACCAAAAGCAGTTAGGACAAGGCACATGATCACTTTGTGGTTATCTCTGTGAGTTAGGATTTTGTTATTTATTCTTACTTTACTACCGTTCCACTTTCTGACTATTAATGCCAAGTTGTTTCCCAGCCTCCAGGTCTTTTCATTCCAATAGATAGTTCCTGCCTGACTCACTGCTCTATTAACTGCTATTCAGTCTTCTAAAGGGTGTCCCAAAATTCACCCAAGAAGTAATTTTGATAGAAAACACAGGTTTATAATTAAAAATTGTAAATTTTTTATTGATTCATAAAGCATACAGTATAGGGTTATGTATGGAATAGGATATCGGGTAAATGGATTATCATGTCGCGATAGCGAGCACCATTAACTGTTATTGCCTGAGCAGCCGCATTTTCAAAGAAGAATGGTCCGATGATGCCTCCAGCCCAAAATCCGCACCAAACAGTAACACGTTGTGGATGCATTTGTTTCTCAACAATCACTCGTGGATTTTCTGAACCCCAAATGTGAAATTTTGTCGACTGACCAAGCCATCAAGATAAAAATGAGCCTCATTGCTGAAGATGATTTTGTTCGAAAAATCAGCATCCACTTGTTGTTCCATAACCCATTCAACGAACTCTATTCGCTGTGCGTGGTCAGTAGGCTTCAGTTCTTGAGTCAATTGAACTTTGTAAGCATGAAGATGCAAATCTTTCATGAGAATACGCTGTAGAGAGCTTCTCAAAATGTCCAGTTCTTGACCACGGTGCCGAATTGATGTCCCTGGACTCTCAGCAATACTCTCACAAACTGCTTCGATGTTTTGTGTTGAACGACTTGTTGAAGGACAGCCAGAGTGTTTAAGATCACTAACTGATCCAGTCTCCCTAAATTTTTAAATTAATCTCTTCACAGTTGAAGTTAAATCACTATTCCGACCATATTTTGCACGAAAATTGCGACCTGTAGCTGCCAAACCTTCATTATTTTTAAAATATTGCTCAACAATGAAAACACATTGTTATTTCATGTAGCACTCCATTTTTAATAACCCTGAACTGTCAGCTGTCACGCTATCTTTTTTGTTTGTTGGCAACACTTTACGGCACAAGTGGTGTAAAATTCAAATCTTGCGTGAATTTTGGGAGCACCCCATACTATCAGCCTAAATGTCTCTTCACAGGAAGCCACCCTGAGCTCCTATGCAAGGCTGGCTTGTTCACAACTTTCTGTTTGTTTGTTTTTTAGCATTGAGCACAACTGTACTTAATGATTTCTGGAATAAGTTTTTTAAACAACTGTCTTTCCTGCCATTCCTCTCGCCTTTTGCTGTAGGATCCATGAAAGCCAGGCCTGGGTCTGTCTTTTTCACCTTCAGATGCCTGAACAATGCCTGACCCACAGGAGATGCACGAGAGGATCTTACTGTGTAGCAGACCAGCAGAGCAGACAGGTTGGGAGGAGGCACAGCCTAGGGGTCCCTCTCTCTGTGTTCTGATATGGATGCAGTGGAAGGTGCTAGAATCAGAGAGGTAATTCTGAATTAAAATAGTGACTTGGTAAGCTGGGCAGACTTGGACTACAACCCTCACATTCTGAGATCTGCTTTCTCTTCCATAATATTGGTTGATAATATTACCTCATACCTACTAGACAGCATAAGTGACACCAAGTAGGTACTTACTAATTAAATGGATTTATTGAACATTTGGGGAAGAACTAAATGTGAATGTTTTCAAGTTTCTTAACTTCTCTGTGTCTGTTTTCTAATTTATAACATGGGATCTATAATAATAAAAGCATAATATGATAATTAGACCAGATGTCCTTCCTGACAACCTTCTGGACGAAGCTGGGGCTGCGAGGGAAGCCCAGGTCCCAGGTGTCAGAGGGAACCCGGTGCTGTCAGCGGGGGAAGGAAGGTGTACTCTTGCACAAATTTCGTGCATTGGGCCTCTAGTAATAAATAAATGAATATATCTATTTTTATGGGATTTTTGTGAGCATTCAAGGAGATAATCTTGAATGCACAGAAGCCAATGACTGGCATAGAGTAAATGCTCAATTAAAGTTAACTATGATTGTTATTGTTATGGGTAAAGCATTTTCTGCAGTGCCTGGTGCACAGCAGGTACGCCTAGATAGAAGGTGTATAGTGTTATTGACTTGGCCTGGGCTAAGTTCCACCCAGTTCCTCCTAAAGCTGTGTCCTGGCCCTGGGTGCACTCTTAGGTTCCAGAGTTGGTACTGAATGGATACCACCCCATGGCTGCCATCAGCTACTGCAGCCTCAGCCTCAGATCATACCGTGCCCTAGGGTTGTTCCATCCAGACAGTAGAACACCCCTGTGCATTTCCTTAGGAGATCAGGAACAGTGGAGACTGAACAGAGGGACTAGATTTGAGAATAATTCAAGGAGGTATAGTCAACAGGACTTTATGATGAGTTAGGTGTCCAGGAGCAAGGAGGTGGATGTATCTAAGGTAGTGGTTCTCAATAATCTCAGATTGTTGCACTGGCAAGCCTGATGGGCGATTTTGCCCCACAGGACATTTGGCCATGTCTGGAGACATTTGTTGCAACTGGAGTTGGGGTGCTACTGGCATCTAGTGGGTAGAGACCAGGATTACTGACAAATGTCCTACACTACACAAGGCAGCTCCCCACAATAAAGAATTACCCAACCCAAAATGTCAAGAGCGCAGAGGTCATCAATACATCCTGGTCTGGGATGATTTTCAGAGTTTTACCTGGGCATTCAGGGCATCAAGAAAGCCGTGAAAAGCCTTCCACAGGCGCTGTTACTACCTGTACGGCTAAAGGATTAGATAAGTCAGGAAAACCCTACCCAGGAACTAACACAACCTATAGGATTCTCTAGTGACAGAAAGGGGCCCTGCTCCTGGCCCCGCTATATTGGGAGCTGACCAACTGACGTCTCCCACTTCCGGTTCAGGGATGGGTGCACAAAGGCATTCTGAAGTCTCAGGAAGCTGGCCCATTTAAATGTGCGCTGCCCAAGAGAAAGGCATCTAAGAAACCATGGCACTCCCTTTTCAAAACGACTTGGAGAAATATAAGAACATTGATGAAGATGAGCTTTTTGGAAAACTCTCTGAAGAGGAACTGAAACACTTGGAAAATGTTCCTGATGACCTAGATCCCAAGAGTGCCCTGCTACCAGCTGGATTCCGACAGAAAGACCAGACACAGAAAGCCGCCACCGGACCGTTTGGCTGTGAGCACCTCCTCATGTACCTGGAGAAGGAGGCTTTGGAACAGAAAGACAGGGAAGACTTTGTGCCTTTCACTGGAGAAAAGAAAGAGAGAGTCTTTATCCCCAAAGAAAACCCCGTACACATGCTTGAAGAAGACAAAGTAACCCTTGATCCAGACCTGGAAGAAACTTTGGCCAGTGCCCCCGACACTGAACTCTACGATCTTGCAGCTGTTCTTGGAGTACACAGTTTGCTCAATAACCCAAAGTCTGATGAAGAAACACCCAACACTAAAGGTGGCAAAGGGCCCGTGAGAAATGTGGTCAAAGGTGAAAAGGTCAAGCCTGTATGTGAGGAACCACCCAGCCCCACAAATGTGGAAGTGAGTCTGCAGCAGATGAAAGCCAACAATCCCAGCCTCCAAGAAGTTAATCTCAACAACATTAAGAACATTCCAATTCCAACCCTGAAGCAATTTGCCAAGACTCTAGAGGCCAACACTCATGTCAAGAAGTTCAGCCTGCCTGCCACCCGCAGCAAAGACCCTATGGCAGCTGCTCTTGCAGATGTGCTGAAAGTAAACAAGACCTTGAAAAGTCTAAACATACAATCCAATTTTAAAACTGGAGCTGGGATCCTAGCCCTGGTAGAGGCACTAAGAGGAAAATGACACCTTGACAGAAATCAAGATTGATAACCAGAGACAGCAGTTGGGAACAGCTGTAGAGACGGAATTTGTCCAGATGCTCAAAGATAATTCAAGGACCCTCAAATTTGGATATCAGTTTACCAAGCGAGGGCCACGAACAAGGGTGGCAGCTGCCATCACAAAGAATAATGACCTGGTTAATAAAAAGCGAGTGAAGGAGACTGAAAGTAAATTTCTATGAAAAGCTCTAGCCGGTTTGGCTTAGTGGATAGAGCATTAGCCTGTGGACTGAAGGGTCCCAGGTTCGATTCTCGTAAAGAGCACATGCCTGGGATGCGGGCTTGGTCCCCAGTAGGGGATGTGCAGGAGGCAGCCAATCAATGGTTCTCTCTCATCATGAATGTTTCTATCTCTCCCTCTCCCTTCCTTTCTGAAATCAATAAAAATATTTTAAAAAATTTCTATGAGAGGTGAAGTTTCATCATGGCGGCCATTTAAAAACAAACAAAAGCTCTTCTCCTTCCCCACCGAGACTATTTTATCAAAGGTTGTTCATTTCTGTTAACCACAAAACTAATCTTTAATTTTTATTCTTCTTTAGCACTACTTATTTATTTGGGATTTTTAAAAATACGTACAGTGTTTTATTTGCTCGTGTGCACCTCTGGCAACTTGCACCAATGGACATAGGCAGAGCTTAGTGGGTGACAACAATTGAAAACAATTTAACCACTTTCATATTAGGTTGTCTCACTTACATAAACTTTTTATAACCACTGAAAGGCATTTAGTATGTAAGTGTGTTTGTAACTGATTATGGCAGAGGCCTCTCTGTTTACATGCATAGCTTTGAGTTAGGCTAAATACATCACAAGTTTTCCGCTGACCACATGAGAAGCTAGTATTGCCCTGACTGGTTTGGCTCATCTGATGGAGCGTTGGCCTGCGAACTGAGGGGTCCGGGTTCAATTCCAGTCAGGGGCATGTACCTTGCTTGTGGGCGCGTCCCCAGTGCGGGGTGTGCAGGAGGCAGCTGATCGATGTTTCTCTCTCATTGATGTTTCTAGCTCTCTGTCCCTCTCCCTTCCTCTCTGTAAAAAATCAATAAAATATATATATTAAAAAAAAAAGAAGCTAGTATTGCCAGTCTTTCACTGAGTGAGAAATGGGACCCAACTTAGCACAAATTCTCTTAGTTCCAGAAATACCACTGAATGCACATGCCCCAAGTGATCAAAGATCAGTGGGGTCATGTTCATAAAAACATTATGAGACTTTAACATAGCCTTAGTAAATAAGTATAAAATGTTTATTAGCCCACAAATATACCTTCAAGCCAGACTCATGGGTAGCAAAATGAATTGGCACAACTATCTTTACTAATTATTCACCATAAATTCAATCTTTAACCTGACTCTGGTGGATAATTTTTTACAAAGCTGTTTTAAAGTTTTCCAGACAGGATGGGATATTTTTGAATTTTAGTAAGAGGGAGGCTTTTAAAACAGTACACGCCTAAATAAAACAATAATTGCAAATAAATAAGTCACAGAAGGGGAAACATTATTATAGATCATTTATTTCTTTGAGTTATATATATTTTTAATATATTTTATTGATTTTTTACAGAGAGGAAGGGAGAGGGATAGAGAGTTAGAAACATCGATGAGCGAGAAACATTGATCAGCTGCCTCCTGCACACCTCCCACTGGGGATGTGCCCCCAACCAAGGTACATGCCCTTGACCGAAATTGGACCTGGGACCTTTCAGTCCACAGGCCGACACTCTATCCACTGAGCCAAACCGGTTAGGGTAAGTTATATTTTTAATTATTATATACTAGTGGCCCAGTGCACTAAATTTGTGCACATTAAAGGGGAATTAATTAGAGGAAATATTTTAATATTGCTATTTGCCCTTTCTCTATAATAGAAATGTCAGAGATGAAATAAAATTAGTAAAATGTATATGAAAATCTTCCTCCTGTCAGAGATTTGGGGGTGCCGTGGGACCCAGAGTCAAGTCCCTGCTCACCCACGCGTGCCTCAAAATCACGCGAGACCCAGACCTGGCGGGCCCCACCCCCATCAAGCCCCACCAGGCGGGGGGCACAGCCTCAGGTCCCCCAGCCCAGCACCGGTTGGGGGGCGCAGGCTCAGGGCCACTGTCAAGCCCTGCCAGGTGGGGGCGCAGCCTCAGGTCCCCCGGCGCACCCTCAGGTCCCCTGGCCTAGGGCGGGGTGCAGCCTCAGGTCCCCTGTCAAGTCCCACTGGGCGGGGTGGGGGGAGGGGTGCAGCCTGAGGTCCCCTGTCAAGCCCCGCCAGGTGGGGAGCACAGCCTCAGGTCTCCCAGCCTGGTACTGGGATAGGGGGTGCAGCCTGAGGTCCTGCAGCCTGGGCCAGGGCCAGGGGCGCGTCCTGAGGTCCCCCGTCAAGCCCCGCCAGGCAGGGGCGCAGCGTCAGGTACCCCGCCCCAGCCCAGCACCACGCAGCCTCAGGTCCCTGCTGAACGCTTGTTACGGCTCATTACGGGAGCCCCGCCTCCGCTGATGGTTCAGCCATCTTGTGTTATGGGAACCCCGCCCCTGCTGTGGACACAGCCATCTTGTGACGGCGTGATGGCGTGAGGGTTAAATGTCATATTAGCTCTTTATTATATCAGATATGTGTATCTTTAATACTAGTGCTGACAGTGTGTACAGCTGTTAATCACTCTGAAGGACTTAAACAGAATATATGTCAGATTAGCTAGAAATTCTCAAAACAGATCACATAATCTTGTAGTACAACTCAGAGATCCGTTGGATTTCTATGTAGAAAAAAAAAGCAGTAACTGTGAACCAAGGAAAAGATTCCACTTATGCCTCCTAATATTTGCCATAATAAAGGAAGCAGTCAGACCCCCACCCTTCCCTTTTATATAGACTCTACACTGAAGACAATGTAAAATCAGGAACCAGGTGAGGACTATTGTTCAGCAGGTCCAGGAAAGTGAACCAGGAAGACAGGACCTTCTCGTGTACCTGGAAAGGGAAGAAATGTTTGAGAACATGGGCCTCTTAGACCTTTCCAGCAACATACTTCAACCAATAATTCAGGCAGAGGGGCTCTCAGGTCCACTCCTCTGGACTCCCAGCTGGAAACCCTCTCACCTACCAGGAATTCCTGCAACACCTTGGAAGATCCCAAGGACATTGTCTGCCGGGAGCCGGTCCATCCTTGCTGTTTCAAGGGACCTGGCATATATGGCATACTGTTCTTAATATGTTTGCTCACCTTCTTGGCACTATGTGTTTTAACCAAGGTCTCCTCTCTGAGAAAGGTTGTTTCCCCAGGTAGGGATTTTCCCCTGAAGTTAGGGAGGGAATAAAACCCCTCAACCAAGTGCCAGGCGGGTAATTAATCACTTTAACTATGAACAATCATGCTTAAGCTACATAATCTTTACTCCCTGGAATGGAGATAAGAAACGCCCTAACCTTTGTAATAGAGATTGAAAGGATTGAATCAACTGGTATAAATACAGATGTAACAAGACAGCAAGACACAGAACTTAGGAGACAGAAAGAAGACAGCACCTACACAGAACCTACAGACAGAAGAACTTCGCTGGAGAGAACATGGCAAAAGATCCTGGACTGAACCTGACTACAGAAATTGGCAAGAGAACCTGACTAGAACCTGGTGACTGAACCTGGCTGGAGAACCTGGACAGAACCTGGCTGGAGAACCTAGCAAGAGAACATGGACACAGAACCTGGCTGGAGATCCTAACCAGAACTTGGCTGGAGATCCTGGCTAGGCTGCTGATCAACTGAACGCTGCCACCGTGTCCTTCCTTCTTCGCCGACTCCGTCCACACCTTTGGGGACCCCTGGACCTGCTGGGGCTGGACCCCGGCAATTGTCCTTCGGTTCTTGTCCTCTCTATTGGAGTTCCAACCTGAGAGTCTCTGATAGTTGCGCTGGCAAGCCTGATGCGCAACTTAGTCTCTCCTGCTTCTAGGTCTTGGCTCTCCAGGCTGTAAGTCCTCAGCTCTGAGCGACTTGGCACCTTGAATGCAGCTCCCTGAAAGAGAGACCTTTCCTGTGGGGGGCCTAGAGAGCCTCTGGCCATCATAGGGGTCCCTCTGTGCTTGTCTCTCTACCCATGAATGTGTCTCTGGCTCTGACCTCATGGAAATCCTATTATTTGCAACAAATTCTTTCTCTGACCAAAGTTGTGAACTATTTGTCCTACTCATATGTTACTTGTTTTTCTGACTCTTGATGAAATCTAGCTTCTTTACCATTGTCTGGTGGTAATCCTTACATTCAAATGTTGGGTAGCATCTCTCCTCTGCTGGCCTACTTACTTATTTCCATTAAGGCCTGATGCGAATATAAAAGACATTTTTTAGACTCCTTGCAAAAACTCACAGTCCCTCTAGAACTGAAAATAGTTTCTGAAACTGAAAGCTTTGATTTCTGTTGTTTTTTTTTTTTAGAATGCTTCTTCTCTTTTTTAATTGATTTCAGACAGGAAGTGAGAGAGAGAGAGAGATATCAATGATGAGAGAGACTTATTGATCAGCTGCCTCCTGCACGCCCTTGCTGGGGATCAAGCCCGCAACCCGAGCATGTGCTCCGACCAGGAATCAAACCATGACCTCCTGGTTCATAGGTTGACGCTCAACCACTGAGTCACGCTGGCCGGGCAAAAGGTTTTTATTTTTTAGAGAAATTTCAGAGCACATTTCCATGGAGATATTCCAGAATCTAATCAAAGTTTTAATGATTCTACCTTTGAAATCTTGAGCTCCATCCTCTTGTTTTCTGACCATACTCCCCTTCCACCCAGCTCTCAGGTTCTTTCTCCTAGAACAACTCATAGAGAACACCAGTTCCCTGACCTCCTTCAGTCACCACAGCACTGCTTCAGTTCAGGCACCGGCATGTTTGCCCGTGTTTTAACGCAGTAGCCACTCCATTCTGCCTGGAACCAGGTCTTCTGACCCCCCTGACTTTCCATTGCCACACATTCTGGTATTTTTCCATAACGCATGTTCATTGGAACCCAGCAGATCATTCTGACCTTTTTGCACAGCACGGGTGGGTGAGAGCTTGGCTGGACTAGAAACTGCCCTAGCTGCTCTCTATTCCAGGATATCGGTCCTGTCTTTTTAGGAATCTAATACTCTCCAGCAGCTGGTTGAAGGACCTGTTGTTCTCTGCCTTGTGGCTTCTTCTATTTCATGAAGGCCTCACCACTCCCACCTGGAACACAGTCTCAGACTCACGTGAGCCACTGGAGAAGCAGTTGAAATTACTGTCTGTATGGCCCCTTCCCAAGCTCCACCCCGTGGGAATATGATGAAGGCCGTCTGTAAGCAGACTGTGAGAACTTGGGAGCGTGGCCAGCTCCTCAATCAAGAAACGGCCCAATAGAAACTAGATGTGAGCCTGGACTGTAAACAAATGCAGAAAAACAGCTAGCGTTTTGGGGGGGTTTGTTTTTGTTTTGCTTTTTTTTAATCCTCACTCGAGGATATTTTTCAATTGATTTTTAGAGAGAGTGGAAGAGAGAAATATCGATATGAAAGAAACACATCGATTGGTTGCCGCCTGCATGCACCCTGACCAGGGCCCGGGAGAAGCCTGCAACCGAGGTACGTGCCCTTGACCGGAATCGAACCCGGGACCCTTTGGTCCACATATACACGCTCTATCCACTGAGCCAAACCGGTTAGGGCTCTATGCGGAATTTTTTAAAATATATTTTTATTGATTTCAGAGAGAGAAGAAGGGAGAGGGCGAGAGAGATAGAAACATCAATGATGAGAGAGAGTTATTGGTTGACTACCCCCTGAACACCTCCAACTAGGGATCGAGCCCGCAATCCAGACATGTGCCTTAGACTGGAATCAAACCTGGGACTCTTCAGTCCGCAGGCTGACACTCTATCCATTGAGCCAAACCAGCTAGGACTGTATGCCAGATTTTAACTGCAAAGAATTTAGGATTTATTGTAGCCAATTATGTGCAGACCTATGGACTCTATCCTATCAGGAGTACTAGTTTTCACTGCTTAATTAGAATAACCCCTCCTAACACCTCACCCCCTTCCTCTCCCTAGTCTATTCCCTTCCCTTGTTCCTTACCTTTGTTTTATTCTTTGACAGTGAATTACATAACCTCAGTGCCTCAAGTGTAAAATTGGAGAAAAATAGAACTTAACCTTATAGGGTTATTGTGAGGGCTAAATGACTAAACATATTAAGTGCTTACTTAGAACAATGGAGAACAATGAGTGCCTAATACATAGTAAGTACCCAATACATTAGAGTTATATTGTTGTTATTATGTCAAAAAATTTCTTTATAGCTTATGCTTTTTTTTTTGTCTTAAGAAATACTTCCCCAATCAATAGAGAGCTATTGTTAAAGTTGACAGGGCTTGGTGACTGCTTGGGTTTCTGGTGGGGTGGTGCAGGGAGGATTTATCTAACGCAGCTCTGGTATTTCTGGCTCAATCAATCAAGGCTTCAAGGATATCTGTGAGAAGTGTAAGATATGAAACTTCTCAACTGTGAAAATGCCAGCATCACATCAAATGCCCTGGGAGAATTTCCTGGGCAAAGAATACAACTAGTAGTAAAATCTAGTCACAGAGAAGCAAGGTGTGGTTATCAATGGTTTATTTCTTTAGATTATAACATTCATCAAGATTAAATTGCATTTTAAAGACCGTTACTGCTGACAGTGTGTAAAAGCATTGCTTTTTAATCCCAGCGAAGTGTCGAGAGACTAGGGACTTATCTCAGAAGTAAGTGCATTTGCAGACAGGAAGCATACTTTTGTGGTCAGACCCAGAAGATCCCTTATATGTCTTGGGGGATGTGAGCACTAACATAAGCCACACACAGACCCTGTGTCCCTCCCTTCCCAATACCCCATGCAGAACCAGGCACCATGCAGGGCAAGGTTACAGCTCAGCAGGGAGGAGCCTCAGGACCAGGAGGCCAGGCAGCAGCAGAATGAATGCAGAACTTTCTTTCATTCCTGCAATGGGAGGAAGAGAAGGAAAGGTTTGGTTTCTCTATGGTGTTTCTTAGACATGGGCCTCTCAGACTTTTCAAGCTTCCCACAAGGCTCAAAACACCACCAGTGTGAGCCTGAGGGGTTCCTTTTATTTAGCCATTAATTAGACTCTCCTTTTGCCTTTCAGGGGCTCCTGAAATACCCAGGAATACCAGAAAGGGAGATGTTGGTGAGAACACATCCTTTTGGGTCTCTGAATTTAAGGTCACGTTGAGTGGACTGAGTTCTCAGGGCTATGGGCCCCTCACCCCTCCCATCCCCACTTCTCAGGCCCCTGTACTCCCAGCCACATGTGCCTCAGTAAGAATGGCTTTCCCCAAATGAGACCTGCAGATCCCTGGCCACTGTGGGAGCCCCTCCATGTTTGTCTTTGTCCACTTAGGAATATGTTTCTGGATCGGGACCTCATGAACATACATCTTTTGCAGCAACATATATACTCTAGTCTAGTGTTAATAAGAGTTCAGTCTTTGGGTGGTATCTGGCCTCCTCTCCTGGGATTCTCAGCTCAGTCTGCCTGAATCTGAATGAACATCAAGCACTGCGCCTGAGATGGGAGCGCAGCACCTTTCCTCTGCTGGATTGTTTTCCTGGTTGTCCTGTTTTTATTAGGCTTGATCCAAATTCAGAATTTCTACAGGAAAAAACTCAGAGTCCCCCAGTAATCACTCTCTGCAGTTCCTTTCTACCTCAAACTTTTCTCTTGTTTCCAGCAACATTTCAGAGCATAACGACTAATTTGGTTGAAACTTGCTGGATACTCAGTCCCTCTGCAGCTCAGGTCCACTTCTGGCTGGACCCTGGCATCTCAACAAAACCTAACTTCCTTCAGCAACAACTACTGGAGTCCTGATTCAAGCCAAGCATTAATGACAGGCCCTGGGTGCAGGCGGAGCAGGAAGACAAAGTCTCTGGCACTAAAGAGATTACCAGACTGTAAACAAATTATTACCATAGAGATGGAGAATGTATGGCTGAGATGCATACAAGGTTCTCCATGGCGGCAAAAAGAAGAGTGTTTGTTAAGCAATACTGATGTCCCGGGCAATAAGTTAAGAACTTCTTTAATTCTCACAGACACACTACTGAAGTATTACTATTTATATCCTCATTTTACGAATGAGGTAGTTGAAACATAGATTGCTCAGGTAACTTGTTCAAATTCACGGAACTAATGGTGTTGAGCCTGGATTACCATTAAGATTGTCTGCCCCCAAACTTATGGCATGGAACATGGTATTTAATTTTGCCTCAGAGTATCAAGGAAGCTTTATAATTAGAAGTGATATCTAGGCTAGTGAAAGATAATGAGAGATAGTGAAAGATAATTACTTTACTAAATTGATAGTGTCTTAGATTGGATGAAATATGACATGAAGTCAGAGATCTCAGGCCAGAAGAAATGATAGGTGTAAATGCAAGGAAACCTGAGAGCCAGGACACCTTGGGAAAGGTTGGGTAAAGTGGAGGCAACCCTTGGTGGCACTTTCTCACCCATCACAGGGCTGGACAGGTAACAACAGCCTTCCAGCCACTACTGATATGTCTTCACTCATATGCCTTCACTAATGGTTTTACCATCTCTAACCTTCATCAGTCTAGGTATCATCCTGTGCATTGGGTCTACTATGTGGCCCATTGGTGCAAACTCTTCCAGTTCTTTGATTTCCTCAGCTCCAACACTGTTCACCTGCTCTTCAGTCTAACCAACCACTGCTATGGAAATGTCCTCCAGACAACTCACATTCTGTAAAGTGCCCACCCTGGAAATCTCAAGGCCCACCATCCTATTTTCTAACCATACTCCCCCTCCTCTCTTTCTCCTAGAATATCTCATAGACAACACCAGTTCCCCAACTTCCCTGATGACCTCAGCCCCCTGCTCAGCTCAGGCACCCTCATCTCCTGGCAGGATTACTGCAGTGGCTGTATTGTTCTGCCTGAGAACAGGTCTCCCAGCTCCCCCAAACCTTTCCTGTACCCCCTGACATATTAGTTTCCAAAACTCATGTTTCCTGGTGCCCAGCAGATCTTTCTGACCGTTTTGCACAGCAGGGAAGTTAAGAGCATGGCCAGACGAGGAACTGCCTGAGCTGCTCTCTATTCCAGGATATCAGCCCTGTATTTTTAGGAACCTAATACTCATCAGCAATTGGTTGAAGGCCCCATTGTGCTCTGCCCTGGTGGCCTCTGGTAGCAGAGAACTCCCTCTTCTATTTCAGGGTGTCCCCACCACTCCCACCTGGGACACAGTCCCAGACTCACCTGAGCTGTTGATATAGAAGCAATTGTAGTTACTCTTAAATTTTTGGGGCCTGTCAAGTGAAACGTCATTGTTATTTTGGATGACTTGTTGATACACTTCGTAGCCTGGAATTAGCACTTCCTTTTCTGATGGATGCTGAGAGAACATTTCAATTTTAACACCCAAGCAGGTTCTGATAGTAAACAGTGTTCCCTTATGACCTGAAATAAACCTTCTAGCTTTATCTTCAGAGAGAGATGAAGAGGTAAATTGGCCAAAACGTACATTTCCTTTCCCACTGTAATCAAACTTTGTCTTACAGCCTCTATAAACTATATAACACTCCCCTGTCCTGAGAAGCTGAAGAGCTCTTGTCAAATAATAATGGAAGGCTTTGAACTGAAACTTATGTGTATTTTCACGGAAGTTTCTGACAGCTTTGTTAAATTCTATTGCAATATCTCCAGTATAGGCGACTAGAGCTATTCCATGGGAATCATTGAGTCGTTTTGAAGAGTCAATTTTGTTCTTTATTTCCTCCCATTTTGTCTTTGCCTTTTTCCATTCTGCTCTTAAATTTCTATTCACTTTAAGTTCTTCTTCTAACAGCTGGGGTGCTTTTGCCTCCATTTCTTCAGTACAGCCCACATACTGATCATCAAACGCATTTTCAGCCATCCCTAGCTCACATGAATTAGTTGGTCGTACCCGGCCGGTCACCTGTAGAGAAGAGGTAGTGTTCTTGGACCCATTTGCAAGTACTGGATGCGCCCAGAGCCCACAGTCTGGACTTCTTGCTTAGCATGAAATGTGACATGTTCCTGTCATAGCACTCATGTATGGTACACACACAAAGACAATCTTATTATACCGTGAGTAGTGTAAAAAGAAAAAACTAGGCTTTGTTACTCTGTTTTGTTTCCAGATATTTAAAATAATCTTTTCAGACTCATGCTCTCTCAATGGCTTTACCCTCAGACTCAACTGTGGGAATTTTACACTTTTAAAGATGTGAGGGAAAAGCCAGTCAGCAGGATCTGGGTGGAGGGGGTGATATATATTACCTGTTGTGTTAGCCATGGAGTTAGGATCAAAAAGCGAACTGCTGTGGCTAGAAGAGAAGTCATCTCCAAGTTCAAAACTAACTGCAAAAAAATATAAGATAATGAAAGTGAGGTGTGAACATTAGTTCCACTGTGAGTGTGCTGATGACTCCATCCCTACTGCAAATCTGGAAGCCCGAGTCCTATATACTCTGCTTTTTGGGCAGCTAACCAGGACTTCTGCCTGGGTCCTGCACACAGGGAGCAGTGAATCAGTAGGGAGCTGGTAAAGAAACAGTTAATCCTGGTCATAGGCAGAGCTGGGTGTCACTCAGATGGCCAGTGAGAAAAACAGATCACATTTTAGTGGATCCTTCACAAGCCCTGACATTTTACTCCCCCTAAAAAATTACTATGAATCCTTTCACAAATGTGTAGGTTGTGTGTGTTTTTTAAGATTGTCTCAAAGTTTTGTTAATCTGGGGCTCAAACTTAAGTCAATACTTCTGAACATCTCTCAATGTTGTCAACCTTTACTTCTATCAGGGGAGCTAACATGCATGGAAGCTTTCAGGGGGTTCTTGGTTTGAAGGAAAGGTAGAATTTGGTGTGGGGAAGGAGGGAAATAAGTATATTCCTATTCTGACCTGAAGATCTAGGCTTGACTAACCATAGGAAGGGGGAGGACACTTTTGCACAAGGGACCATGAGACACAGGGACCAACAGTACTGCCTCAGAATTCTGGGATATAAATTGCACAATCTAAGATTAAGGTTTTAAATTTAAGAGGGATGGATAGACAGCATGTCTGTCCTTCGATATGGTTCCCTATTTGCCAGGTCTGACCTCACCCCCCTACCTGGAATATTTCTTACACAGATCTGACTTTGTGGCTTTGGCTCTTGGAATAACTGCCACTATAGGAATCACCTCTGGCTTCAGATATTCTTCCAGTCCCATCCAAACACCAGTCTCTCCTTAGGAGCCCTCCTGGGGTCCTCACACTCAGAGACCCTTCCCCTTCAGAGAACAGAACTGAGTTATCAGGTACCTGATTTCCTGGAGATCCTTGGTGATTCGGTCCTGGTCCGTCTTTGATAGAAGTGCCTGAGAAGGCAGTGGTCTGGCCTTTTTATTTGGGGGAGAGATGTACTTTCAGTTTCAGATTAGATTTGTGTGTTTTTTGTTGCCCAGAATCCTGTGAAGGCTTTAGGAGCAGATGGCCCCACCTCAATGTGAGGGGGAAAAATGACCCTTCAAAACTCAAGTGGCTAAAGTCAGTCATGCCTGATATCTCTTGTCTCCCCACTATAGCTTTCTTTTTTTTTTAAGAACATCTTAAATTTTTAATCCTTTCTTGACAGGTTACCTAAGACCTATTTTGATTAAGAAAACTGTAGAAAGTTAGTAACGGCCACAAGCAAACGCCAGGTGGTGGCCTGTGTCAATTTTCCACAGAGTCCTGCTTTGCGGGGTGTCTGAATGCTCTGCTCGGGGTCTCTGCTCACACTCCCTGGAATCAATTGTGGCAGATTTTAGTTCACAGGTCGCTATTCTACATAGTTCTTTGTAAACTCTTCAGCATTCTTACAGAATTTTTTTATGGTCTTTAGAGTATTCTTCAGCTAGGTCAGCCCGAAGGGGGTGCTCAGGCTAGGGGTCCTTCACCAGTGCTATGAGAGACTGGATTGCTTGGTTTTTGTTGCTGGCTTCCAGCTTTCAGCACTAATTACCGGCAGACAGACCTGTCCCTTTTCATCGATGTTGGAGTGATAGATGTTTGTTTTAAATGTAATCTTCGGTGATTTGAATGGGTATTCTGCTGGAAAGTTGATTTCCATTCTGAATGCCCCCTTATCATATGGAGGGTTGTCAGGAACAATAAGCCCTTGTCAAGTTAATAAATTAGCTTCATCAACCTGGACATTACAGAAGTTTTTCATTCCACATTTGCAGATTTCTTCAAGCTCCTTCATCAGCCTCCTCCTGGCCACCATCTTGGATCTGGTCGCTTTCTTTTTTTTTTTTTTTTTTTAATAATAAAATTTTTTATTGATTTTAAAGAGGAAGGGAGAGAGAGACAGAAACATCAATGATAAGAGAGTATCAGTGATCAGCTACCTCCTGCACACCCACTACTGGGGATTGAGCCTGCAACCTAGGCATGTGCCCTCGACCGGAATCAAACCCTTCAGTCTGCAGGCTGACGCTCTATCCTCTGAGCCAAACTGGCTAGGGCCTCACTCCAGCTTATCTATATTATGAAAAACCTGTGGTCCTAAGGACCAAAGACTGGCACAGGTGGGCGGGGCTGGGAGCTTGGCAAGACGTTCGGGTGGCGGGGGGCGGGGGGGGGGGCTGCAAGCCATGCAAGGCTTCTTGGGTGGGTGGGGCTATGTGATTTCGTGTGCTGGGCTTCTAGTATATATATGTATATGTATATATGTGTACACACACACACACACACACACACACACACATATTTGTTGATTAGTCAGAGGAAGGGAGACAGAGAGTACACGTTCCCCACTGGGGATCGAGTCTGAAACCCATGCATGTGCCCTGATCAGGAATCGAACTGTGACCTCCTGGTTCATAGGTCAAAGCTCAACCATGAGCCACACCAGCCGAGCTCCCACTCCAGCTTTCTTAAAACTTGTCATGGACAAATGAAAAATCTTGCCTTCTCTACAATTATGAGTAATACTGTTTATGTATGTGGTAAAAATAAATAAAACTGTCCCAAATGTTTTTTGTTTGTTTTTTAGTATCATGCGGTCGGGGAAAATATTTGATATTAAAGCTGGTTTAAACTTGGTTGATGTCTTTTAGAGTTATTAACATAAAATATATGTTTGTCTTGCCTGGGTTTAAAAAAGAGGGTTCACATATTTTGTTATGTCTCTTGAAAATATGAGTGTATTTGCCAATGAAAAAACCTGTTTCTAGAAGTTATAAAATGATTCATAAATTTGCCAATCTAAAGATTGCTAGTTGTCACTGAAAATTAAGGTTTTTAAGAATTAAGAATTCTAATTCGCCGAAACCGGTTTGGCTCAGTGGATAGAGCGTCGGCCTGCGGACTGAAAGGTCCCAGGTTCGATTCCGGTCAAGGGCATGTACCTGGGTTGCGGGCATATCCCCAGTGGGAGATGTGCAGGAGGCAGCTGATCGATGTTTCTCTCTCATCGATGTTTCTAACTCTCTCTCTCTCCCTTCCTCTCTGTAAAAAAAAATCAATAAAATATATTAAAAAAAAAGAATTCTAATTCAATTTAAAAAACTATATGGTTTTGGTAATAAAAGGTATAAGGTATGGAGATATATTTTGATATATATGGAGACAATAGGGTATTCTAAAGTTGGTTATTTCTGAATGAGTTAAGAAGAGGCCAACTAAAAGGTAATAGGAAAGTTGTACATTTGTGAAGAGGGAAGAAGCAAGAAGGGAAAGAACTGAGGAAGTGAAAAAGAAGAAAATGTCAGAGGCATATGAAAGAAAAAGACCTCTAAGGGAGAGTCAGTGTGCATATTGCAGGGAGGAAGGGCATTGGAAAAAGGATTGTCCCAAACCCAGCAAGGGAACTGGAGATAGAAAAAAGAGAAATGAGAGAAAAGGAGAAGCATGTAGACAGATGGTAGAGCAGAGTGGTGTGTATGTGTGTGTGTGTGTGTGTGTTTTATCCTCACCTGAGGATACTTTTTCCATTGATTTCTAGAGAGAGTGTAAGGGAGGGAGGTGGTAGAAATGGAGAGAGAGTGAGAGAGAGAAACATCAACATGAGAGAGACACATAGATTGATTGTCTGCCACACGTGGCCCTACTTAAACACTGGGAAGGTTGATTGTCTGCCACTCGCGCCTACCTCAGTTGCAGGTTCCCCTATTTAAACACTGCCACTGGGTAGTGTTTAAATAAGGGAACCTGCAACTGAGGTATGTGCCCTTGACTAGGAATCCAACCTGCAACCCTTGGGTCTGTGGGCTGATGCTCTAACAACTGAGCTGAACCAGTCAGGGCTAGACGGGTAATTCTGATGATGAGGGAGAGACCCAGGAGCTCCCCTTGGTTTTTCAAAACCAATTGTTATTTCCCCACAGGCACCCTGGGTACAATTGACAGTGGGGAGCAAATTATTTTGTTAGTTAATACCGGGGCTACTTATTTGGTTCTAAATATGAAAACGGACAAAAGAAGTCAGGTACTGTCCCAGTAGCAGGAGTTACCAAAAGGATGCAACAAAAAGCCTTTCTCCTACCTGCCAGTGTTTAAATTTTAAGACTCTTTTTAACCTAGAAATGGCTTCGAGTTATTCCAGTGGGTCCCTGGAATACATCAGAATTTGTTCCCTCTCCTTATAAAACATAAATTTTAAATTAATTAGGCCTATTTAATATACTTGAAGTACATGGGAGGCTTTGTCAAATATAAAAATAATAGCTATGTTCTGTTTGCATACAGTAGATAAATGTTTTCCCCTTTCTTGCTTTTGATGGCTCTAATTAGGTTGCATTTCATAAAGGTTCTAAGATGACCACGTGGAATAGAACAACTAGTCACTTGTGGTGGACAACTCAATAATCCATCCCTGTGTTGGCTTCCCCATTTCCCCTCTTACACTCCCTCTATCACTCAGAAGGAGGCAGAATTCTGCAGCTGGGTCAAGGGCCTGTGTTTGGGTCCCAACTTCCAGAAGGGTCTGTATATAACCCTTTGCTTCAAGCTTTGCTTTTAGGGAACTTGGATATGAGAGGTACAATTGCTTGCATGTCTGAAAATGTTTCTACTCTATTCCACACTTGATTTTGTTTTACTGTGTTAGGTCTAATCAAAGATTTGAATCAATACCCCTCCCCCGGGAACTGGCTTTTCAGGCCATTTCACTATGGCTATTCCCTTTGCTGAGACCACATTTCACTTGCTGCAACCACATCCCATTATCTCCCCTCCTGGTATGCACAAAGAATTCTCTGCACAGGAAAAGCCCGCCAAAAATCCTTTAAAAGCCGCTGACTCCCGTCACTGGATGCTGATCGAATAAATTCACAATCCCTCATCATTCTGGCCTCGTGTGTTCCTACTTCGCGGACCTAACATTTGGTGCCGAAACCCGGAGGGTTCCATGGGGATGGGGAGCCATTGCCCCAGCTTTGGTCACCCTGAGTTTGCTACTTGGAGAGCAGTAGGCAGAGGCAGCTCTTCCTCGGCTTACCTCCGAATCCTACTCAGGTACTTGATTGCCAGCCTCAATCAGGCCTCCCACCCTTACGGGGTTTCCCCTTCACCCTCAGCCAGCCAGCCAGCCAAGGAGGATGCCAGACAGGGAATCTCTCCTTCTCCAATGCTGACCCTCCGTCCCACACCAGCCAATCTTCTCTAGGTGAGTGACATTCCACAATTGCCCTCATCCTGGGTCTTCTGCCCACTCTCTCTCACTGACTTCTCAGAAGTCTCTCATCTCAAAAGTCCTAGTGCTAGGCCAGTAGATTCATCAGCCATTTGGCTTTGGGTCCTTCTGGATTGGGGACACCCAGTCAAGAGGGTCACCTCTCATTTCTCATGGTGATTTGTTTAGCAACAGGAACCCCTGCCCTAAACAGTCACCTTTGGATTTGTGGTCTGTCACTCACCCTTCCTCTCTCCACGCTACACTCCCACTGCACACTCACGGGGAGATCATGCCCAACCACCTCATTTTATTTTGTAACACTGTTTGGCCACAGCATAAACTAGATAATAAGTCTCAAAGACGTGCAAACAGCACTTTCAATTTTAACACACTAAGCAATTTAGATCATTGCTGTCACTGCATTGGAAAATGGTCAGAGATTCCCTACGTCAGGCCTTTTTTCACCCTTCAGTCCCAATCCTCTCTCTCAGTCCTGCTCCACCTATCAGATCTTTTTCCTTCACACAAAACATCTTACCCCTAACATTTCTAATTCTGAATCTACTTTTGACCCAGCAGACCACCGGCCTCCACTCTCTCCTCTCCCTCACCTGCAGTAGATTCCCAAAATCCAGACCCTCCTAACCAGAAACCACCTTCTCCCCTAGTCCCTGAGAGCCAAATCCTGAGAACATGAGCTTCAAACAGCCTTTCCCATCTCACACTCATTCTCAGGCCACCCAAAGACTGCCTTCCTCAACAGCCTCTTCTATTCTCACGCCAAATCCACTCCTGAGGGAGGCAGCAGGAATTGAGGGCATCGTCTGAGTCCACATCCCATTCTCTATGTCCAGCCTCACACAGATTGAGGCGTCTCAGGTCTTTTTCCACTGACCTGACCACCTTTACTAAGGAATTTGAGTGCCTGACCCAGCCCATGACCTGACCTGGCATGATATCTGTGTCCTCCTGTCCTCCTCTACAGAAATTTACCACCTTAGACCCCACCTCCCCAGTGGAAACCCTTCTTCTGAACACCCATTTTATATCCCAATTAGAGGCTTGATGCACGAAATTCATGCAAGGGGCTCCGAGGGCCGAGGCTGCTACCTTGGCTGCTGCCCTGGCCCTCAAAGCAACAGCCCCAGCTTCGTCTGGAAGGACGTCTGGTCTAATTACACTTTTTTAAATTATAGATCAGCTCCTGAAACACACCATAAACTTTGAAAAATAGACACAGGTCCACAAACCCCTCAAAAAGACCTTGTTACCTGACCTTTAAGGTCTTTAATAATAGAGACAAAGGGACCCAAATCCAAAAACAAAGACAAGATCAGGCCAAGGCTGAGGCCCAGAAGGAGGCCTTCCAGCTCCTGGCCACTACTCACATGAACCCCAAACCAAGTGCCGGCCCTTCAACCGAGGGTAAGTCAGGGGCTGAACCTCCTCTGGGCCCATGCTTGAAATGCAACAGGAAGGACACTGAGCCAAGTCCTGCTCAAACCCGAGACCCCCGCCTAGGCTCTGCCCAAGGTGCGGAAGGGAAGGCCACTCTCCGAATTTATTCTGCCCTCTCCGAATTCGCTGAGACCCTTGTCCGCTCCTCAGTCTCTATTATGGGGTTGGTGGATTAGTCTCACAGCCATTGGCCACCTCACCTCTACGCTGCATCTTACTAAATACCTTCATTCACTCTTTTCTCATTATCACCCAAACCTTAGCATATTATCTCTAAGGAAAAGTTGACAGTTTTAAATCCAAGCCGCTAGAGGCCTGGGAATGGGCTGCTGAGCCTGCTCTCTCCCACCCTCACCTTTTCTTCAGCCCCATATGCCTGTACATAATTTTCCAAAGTCTTGGATAACTTAAAGGCTTTGGAGCATTGCTGGGTTAAATGATACATATCTAAAATAACAAAATATTGAAACATTAATTGCTAGACACATTTTAATTAGCTGGCTCTTAGTTTTTATTACAGAAGGTCTCTTACACTTTCTGAATGTATATTTTCCTGAAAGTAAGAGTGTGTTTAAAGTGTGTTGATAAATGTCAGTCTAAGAAATGTTGGCTGTTTACTTTTTGGTTATCATTGAAAAATTAATGTTTCTAAGTGTGAAGAATTCTAATACATTTTAAAGAAAAAAGAAAGAAAAGTTGCTGAAGGTATGACAGAAAGACAGAATGTTAGAGTAGTTATGCATTTTTGAAGGACATAGAAGGTTTGAAGGCTAATTTGAAAGTGTGAAATTTGTGAAGGTTGCATATGTGATGAGAAGGAAAAGAGAAATGTTAAAAGAAAGAAATAAGTTCTAAAGTTAACTATTTATAAGAATTGTGAAAGGGTCATAAAAGTTCCAGGAAAGTTTAAACAAAGGCCAGGTCACTAGTTAATTTATAGCCTACCTGTAATAATAAATAAAGGCAAGACCACTAGTTTATAGCCTGCCAAGGACAGAGCAAATAGTTAATACAGAAAGGGAGGGGGAAAGGGGAAAATAAAATAAAAGGGGGCTACGGGCCATTTTTCTCTGAGCAAGAAAGCCTGAGGTTTCAGTCTCCAAGCCTGGCAGGACAAGGTTGCTGGATACTTTTTAAGCTAAACCAGAATATTCAGCAGCGGAATTTTAAGATAAGAATGTACATAATGCCTCAGACCTCCACCCAGCCTGCTTTTCATATTGGCTGGGGGTGGTGGGCAATCTGTACTTCATGGGTCAAATGTGTAAGTTTGCTTACTTTGCTTTTTCAATAAAGGAGCATACTTTAATTACTTGATAAGTTAGCTTTTCACGATAAAATCAAGATCTCATATAAACTCATTCATATGAGAAGCCAATAGTTTATGAGCAACTGGTTCTAGTAAAGTCCTAAGTAAAATTTTCATATATATGCAAATGAGCACTAGCCAAAAAGAATGCTGTTTAGAAGTAAATTTAAGCTTAAAAAGAAGAAATTTGAGAAACCAAGATGGCGGCATAGGTAAACACCGGAGTTTGCTGCCTCGCACAACCACTTCAAAAATACAACTAAGATATGGAACAGACATCATCCAGAACCACAGGAAGGCTGGCTGAGTGGAAATTCTACAACTAGAAGGAAAGAGAAAAGCATACTGAGACTCAGAGGCGGTGCGGTGCAGAAGTAAAATACTAAGGTAAAGAGGTGCACGCGGAGTGGGCTGGCGACTGAGGGCGCAGTTGTCATTTTCAATCGGGAGGGAATCTCAGGCTCTGAGCTCCAGTTCCCGGCGAGTCTCCCAGACTCAGATGGGAGAAGCGGGACTGTCTGGCATCGGTCGGAACTTGAGGGCAGCTTTCTCTCGGAGGTGCTTGAGCGATTACCGGGTCACTGAGAAGCAGAGCCTATGAGGGCAGGACTGAGAGCAGCCAAAAACTGCTCACCCCACCCTGTTGAGCCTGTGGGACCCGCCCAGCCCAAGCCCTGCAGGGAGGCTTTTGCTGGGTAGCCTCAGGCAAAGGCTAGATTAGCACCTCTCTAGCAATCCAGGAGCCGGTGTGCCCGTTGGTCAGAGTGGGACCATCCAGTTTGCAGCTTCTCGGACCTTTAAAGGACACACTCAGGGGGCAGACCCAGTGAACACCAAAGCCCCATTGAAGCAAGTCTTGCCACGGAGGGGTGTCTCCAGCATAGAAGTTCTCCCACTGCAGACACAGATGATTCTCACAGACAATTGGCCTGGAGGTCATTCCCTCCCAGTGTTAACTACAACAATCAAGGCTTAACTACAACAAGACTGTGCACAAAGACCACAAGGGGGTGCACCAAAAGTGTCCTCCTCAGGTAATTGGGGAGGCTGAGCCACTGGGCCCTAGAGGACACTTAGCACAGAAGACCACTTTATCAACACAGGCAAGCATAAAAAATGCGGAGACAAAGAAACAAGACACAAATGACAGAAATGGAGGAAAGCAAACTACTGGATATAGAGTTCAAAACCACACTTTTAAGGTTTTTCAAGAATTTTCTAAAAACTGCCGATAAACTTAATGAGATCTACAAGAAATCTAATGAGACCCTCTAGGTTGTGCTAAAGGACCAACTAGAAATTAAGTATACACTGACTGAAATAAACAATATGATACAGACTCCCAACAGCAGACTAGAGGATCGCAAGAATCAAGTCAAAGATTTGAAACACAAAGAAGCAAAAAACACCCAACCAGAAAAGCAAAATGAAAAAAGAATCCAAAAATACGAAGATAGTATAAGGAGCCTCTGGGACAGCTTCAAGCGTACCAACATCCGAATTATAGGGGTGCCAGAAGAAGAGAGGGAGCAAGATATTGAAAACCTATTTGAAGAAATAATGACAGAAAACTTCCCCTACCTGGTGAAAGAAATAGACTTACAAGTCCAGGAAGCGCAGAGAACCCCAAACAAAAGGAATCCAAAGAAGACCACACCAAGACACATCATAATTAAAATGCCAAGAGCAAAAGACAAAGAGAGAATCTTAAAAGCAGCAAGAGAAAGACAGTCAGTTACGTACAAGGGAGTACCCATACGACTGTCAGCTGATTTCTCAACAGAAACTTTGCAGTCCAGAAGGGAGTGGCAAGAAATATTCAAAGTGATGAATAGCAAGAACCTACAACCAAGATTACTTTATCCAACAAAGCTATCATTCAGAATTGAAGGTCAGATAAAGAGCTTCACAGATAAGAAAAAGCTAACGGGGTTCATCGCCACCAAACCAGTATTATATGAAATGCTGAAAGGCATCCTTTAAGAAGAAGAAGAAAAAGAAAAAGGTAAAGATACAAATTATGAACAACAAACATGCATCTATCAACAAGTGGATCTAAAAATCAAGTGAATAAAGAATCTGATGAACAGAATGAACTGGTTATTATAATAGAATCAGGGGCATAGAAAGGGAATGGACTGGCTATTCTTGGGGGGGAAAGAGATGAGGGGGATGCGGGAAGAGACTGAACAAAAATTGTGCATCTGTGGATGAGGACAGTGGGTGGGGAATGAGGGCGGAGGATGGGGTGGGAACTGGGTGGAGGAGAGCTATGGGGGGTGGGGGGGAAAGAAGAAGAAATGTAATAATCTGAACAGTAAAGATTTAATTTTAAAAAATAAAATTAAAAAATTAAAAAAGAAATTTAAAAATTTCTTCCACTACTATTTACAGAGTAAACTAAAAGTTATTATTCAAGCATTAAATCTCACCATTAATGAGACACCATAAGTAAAAAGCACATTACTTTTACGTGAGATGTATCCATTGCAGTAGCAACCAGCATGTTTCTCTCCTACCTATTTTTCTGGAAGGCAACCAAGTTGGTGCTCTGTTTGAAAGAAAGAAAAAGTCTTTAATGTAGCAATTTAAGGTTTAAAAGTAAAAACAGCAAAGATTAAAGTGCAGTAAAAAGAAGTTAAGCCAGTGAATGTGAGATTATAAGCTCAGGAAATTTAAAGTACTAAGTTTGGCTGGAAACAGATCCTACCCTTTCCCACACTGTTAATAAATAAAATCAGGCAGAAGGAAAAAAACCCTTTAATAGCAACCCTAGGGAAAAAAGAAGAAGAAATAGATTGAAAAAGATGGCGGATGGCAGGAAGGAGGTGAGGGATAGGAAGTGAGTGAGTGAGGGGATAAAAGGAGAGTGTGTGGATGTGTGTGTTGTGTGTGTGAGTGAGTGAGGGACAGTTAAATCCGGCAGGAGCAGCAGAGGCTGGCAGACCAGGCTCTCTGGGACAGGGAGAGACTACCACCGCTGCGGCACTCCCTGGACTGCGGGATTCGGGCATGGAGCCCACACCATCTTGAAGGGGAGAGCGGCCTCTTCTAGGAACTCATCAGCACCACCACCCAGACAGGACTTGAATACTGCCCGCGACCCAGCAGCCACTCCAGCCAAAATCCTGCTGCCCCACCCACAGACCCATGGACCTGGGACTTCCACCTCCAAAGGTGCACCGCTCCCACAGCAGTAAGTGCAACTCGCCTTACCCAGCTGCAGAACTCCGGATGCCACATTCGGGTGGGCGTCTCAACATCCGCGGGTTTCCAGCGCGCAGACTTCCAGGGCACACCACTCCATAGGCAGCTCTTGGATGCCTCTGTGAAACCCTGCTGGGTGTGATTTTGAACAGACAAGGGCGCGCTGCTTCGCAGTAGAAATTCTGAATTCCCTCTTCCTGAATAATTGCTCACAGACAACCAGCTGCGCATCTTTAGCACCAGGGCTCCTCAGAGTGTGTCAGAGCTCTGTGCGGGCAATCTCACCACCACAGTCGCGCATTTCCAAGGAGCAGGCACCCAGAGCCCATCTAACCACCAGGCGCTCCTGGGAGCTGCTGCGAGCTCTGGCTAGGTGCGATCTTGAACAACCAGTGACGCACTCCCCCTGGCAGTAGAAATTCTGAATTCAATCACTCTGGATACCTGCCCACAGATACCTCAATTATGTGGCTTCAGTGCCAGGGCCCTTCAAAGTGCTTCAGTATGCCACGCTGGAAAATGCACCACTGGTGCCCCTGTGAGCCACCACTGGGAGCGCATGCCTATCCACCACAGGTGCAGCAGCAAAAACTGAGTCTTCCCACCCCTCAGCTGCAGAACTCTGGACATTACAGTTGCATGCTTTTCCAGTGCCACTGTGAGTCCCCTCTGGGCATGCATGACTTCAACCAAGGTCATAAGATAGCAAAAATTGGGACACCCCCCTCCACGGCTGCTGCAGAATTCTAGACACCGCAGTTGCGCATTTCCAGCTCACAGGCCCACACCAAGAGAACCCAAATAGCTCAAGTAGGGAGCTAAGCTAGATTAACAAGCCCAGGAGACTTGAGAGATCACACCAGTAGCACCATCCCCAAAAGAACCTGGGTAGCAAAACAATTAGATCTACAATTAAAACATTACAGCAAAACATGGGGAGGCAAAAAAGCAATCCCCAAAGGAAAGAAAAAGAAGATCACCAGAAAGGGAGTTAAATGAAACTGAGGCTAGCAACTTATCAGAGAAAGAATTCAGAGTAATGGTTATAAGGATGCTCAAATGGCTGGATGACAAATACACACAACTCAATGAGAATTATAAGGAGCTGAATGAGAATGTCACCAACATGAAAAAGAACCAAGAGGAGATGAAGAATGACATAGTTGCAATGAAGAACACAATGGAAGGCTTAAACAGTAGACTACAAGAGGCTGAGGACTGCATCAGTGAATTAGAAGACAAGGTAATAAAATACACACAAACACAGCAGCAATTGGAAAGAAGATTTAAAAAGCAAGAGGAGAGCCTAAGGGAGCTTTGGGACAACACAAAATGAAACAATATTTGTATAATAGCAGTACCAGAAAAAGAGGAAGAGAAGCAAGGAATAGAAAACCTGTTTGAAGAAATAATGACAGAAAACTTCCCTGATATTGGCAAGGAAAACACTATGCAAGTCCAAGAAGCACATAGAGTGCCAAACAAAATGAACCCCAAAAGACCAACACCAAGACACATCATAATTAAATTGGCAAACACCAACGACAAAGTAAGAATCTTAAAGGCTGCCAGAGAGAGACAGAAAGTTACTTACAAGGGAGCTCCTATTAGAATATCAACTGAGTTTTCAACAGAAACACACCAGGCCAGAAGGGAATGGAATGAAATATACAAAGTGATGCAAGCAAGGGACTGAATCCAAGAATACTATACCCAGCAAGGCTATCATTCAAAATTGAAGGTGGAATCAGAAGCTTCACCGACAAAAAAGGGCTAAGAGAGTTTACTACTACCAAGCCAGCAATGCAAGAAATGCTAAAGGGACTGCTGTAAAAAGAAGAAACAGAAAGGCTAGAAGAAACACAAACAGTAAGAATAAAAATGACAATAAACAAGTACTTATCAATAATAACATTAAACGTAAATGGATTAAATGCATCAATCAAAAGACATAGGGTAGCTGAATGGATAAGAAAACATGACCCATATTTGCTGTCTGCAAGAGACCCACCTCAGAACAAAGGATTCACACAGACTGAGAGTGAAGGGATGGAAAAAAAATTTTCAGGCAAATAGAAATGAGAAAAAAGCTGGGGTTGCGATACTTATATCTGACAAAATAGACCTCAAAGTAAAGGCCATAACAAGAGATAAGGAAGGCCACTACATAATACTAAAGGGAGCAATTCAACAAGAAGATATAACTCTGGTAAACATATATGCACCCAATACAGAAGCACCCAAATACATAAAACAACTTCTGGAAGATATCAAGGGAGAGATCGATAGCAATAAAGTCATAGTAGTGGACTTTAATACCCCACTGACACCACTGGATAAATCCTCTAAACAAAAAAGCAGCAAAGAAACAGCAATCCTAAATGACTCACTAGATCAGATGGACTTCATTGACATCTTCAGAATATTTCACCCCAAAGCTGCAGAATATACATTCTTCTCCAGTGCACACGGGACATTTTCAAAGATAGACCACATATTAGGACACAGGCAGTCTCTTCAAATTCAAGAGGATAGAAATCATAACAAGCATCTTCTCAGATCACAATGGCATAAAACTGGAAATCAACTACAATAAAAACAATAAAAAAAATCAAACACTTGGAGGCTAAATACCATGCTATTAAGCAATGACTGGGTTACCAAAGAGATCAAAGAAGAAATAAAAAGCATCCTGGAAACAAATGACAATGAAAACACAACAATCCAAAATCTTTGGGACACAATGAAAGCAGTCCTGCGAGGGAAGTTCATAGCTCTACAGGCCTACCTCAAAAAACAAGAAAAACTGGTAATAAATTATCTAACCTTGCAACTTAAAGAATTAGAAAGAGAGCAACAAGAAAAGCCCACAGTATCCAGAAGGAAGGAAATAATAAAGATAAGAGCAGAAATAAACAACATAGAGACCAAAAAAACAATACAAAAGATCAATGAAACCAAGAGCTGGTTCTTTGAAAGGATAAACAAGATTGATGAACCTCTCGCCAGGCTCACCAAGAAACAAAGAGAGAGGACCCAAATAAACAAAATCAGAAATGAAAGAGGTGAAGTAACAACTGACCCCACTGATATACAAAGGATTGTAAAAAAAAAAAATACTATGAACAACTCTACTCCAAAAAACTGGACAATCTGGACAAAATGGACACATTCCTAGAAAAATATAAGCTTCCAAAACTCAATTAGGAAGAATAAAAAACCTAAATAGGCCGATAACTACTGATGAAATTGAAACAGTAATCAAAACACTTCCAGCAAACAAAAGCCCTGGACCAGATGGCTTCACAGGAGAGTTTTACCGAACATTCAAAGAAGAACTAAAACCAATCCTTCTCAGACTATTCCAAAAAATTCAAGAGGTAGGCACATTTCCAAGCTCTTTCTATGAAGCCAGCATTACCCTAATCCCAAAACCAGATAAAGACACTACAAAGAAAGAGAATTACAGGCCAATATCCCTAATGAACATAGATGCTAAAATCCTCAACAAAATTCTAGCAAACCAGATCCAGAATTACATTAGAAAAATTATACACCATGACCAAGTGGGATTTATTCCTGGGATGCAAGGCTGGTACAATATCTGCAAATCAATAAACGTGATACATCACATAAACAAATTGAGAGACAAAAATCACATAATCATATCAATTGATGCAGAAAAGGCATTTGGCAAAGTCCAGCATCCTTTTCTGATAAAAACACTCAGCAAAATGGGACTAGAAAGATCATACCTCAACATAATGAAAGCCTTATATGACAAACATACAGCCAACATCATACTCAATGGGCAAAAACTAAAACCATTTCTCTTAAGAACAGGAACAAGACAGGGATGCCCGCTTTCACCGCTCCTGTTCAACATAGTACTAGAAGTACTAGCCATAGTGATCAGACAAGAAGAAGAAATAAAAGGCATCCAAATTGGAAAAGAAGAAGTAAAATTGTCATTATTCGCAGATGACATGATACGGTACATAGAAAACCCTAAAGACTCTATCAAAAAATTGCTAGACTTAATAAACAAATTTGGCAATGTAGCAGGATACAAAATCAATGCCAGGAAATCTATGGCATTTTTATACACCAATAGTGAATTTACAGAAAGAGAAATTACAAAAACAATCCCATTTACCATTGCACAAAAAAATTAAGATACCTAGGAATAAACTTAACTAAGGAGGTAAAAGACCTGTACTCAGAAAACTACAACACGTTGAAAAAAGAGATAGAGGAGAGAGGAAACCAAGATGGCGGCATAGGTTAATGCCGGAGATTGCTGCCTCGAACAACCACTTCAAAAAACAACTAAAAGACGGAACGGACATCATCCAGAACCACAGGAAGGCTGGCTGAGTGGAAATTCTACAACTAGGAGGAAAGAGAATATCATACCCAGACTCAGAGGAGGCGCAGTGCTGAAGTGAAATACTAAGGTGCGGAGTGCACCCGGAGCGGGCAGGAGGCGGAGGGCGCGGTTGTTGTTTTCAGTCGGGAGGATCTGTGAAGTATGCCGTTGGTATTTTAATGGGAAGTGCGTTGAATTTATATATTGCTTTGGGTAGTATGGACATTTTAATGATGTTGATTCTATCAATCCATGAACACGGTATGTACTTCCATCCATTTATGTTTTCCTCTATCTCTTTTATTTTAACTTAAATCTTTATTGTTCAGATTATTACATTTGTTCCTCTTTTTTCCCCCATAACTCCCCTCCTCCCAGTTCCCGCCCCACCCTCTGCCCTCACTCCCCACCCACTGTCCTCATCCATAGGTGCGAGTCACTAGGGACCCAGACTCAAACGGGAGAAGCGGGACTGTCTGGCTTCGGTTGGAACTCGAAGGCAGCTTTCTCTCCAAGGTTTGCAGTGGTTGCTGGGACTCTGTGAGGCAGAGCCCCTAGGGACGGAACTGAGAGCAGCCATAACTGCTCGCTCCGGCACGCCCTGTAGATCCCCAGGGACCCGCCCCGCCCAAGCCCTGCACAGAGCCATTTGCTGGATAGCCTCAGGCAAACACTAGATTAGCACCGCCCTAGAGATCCAGCACAGAAGCTCTCCCACTGCAGACACAGCAGACTCTCATAGCCAGTTAGCCTGGAGGTCAAATCACCCCCACTATTGCCGACAACAATCAAGGCTTAACTACAACAAGACTGCGCACAAAGAACACTAGGGGGTGCACCAAGAAAGCATAAAAAATGCGGAGACAAAGAAACAGGACAGAACTGTCAATGGAGGATATTGAGTTCAGAACCACACTTTTAAGGTCTCTTAAGAACTGTCTAGAAGCCGCCGATAAATGTAGTGAGATCCTCAAGAAATCTAATGAGACCCTCGATGTTATGATAAAGAACCAACTAGAAATTAAGCATACACAGACTGAAATAACTAATACTATACAGACTCCCAACAGCAGACCAGAGGAGCGCAAGAATCAAGGCAAAGATTTGAAATACAAAGAAGCAAAAAACACCCAACCAGAAAAGCAAAATGAAAAAAGAATCCGAAATTATGAAGATAGTATAAGGAGCCTCTGGGACAGCTTCAAGCGTACCAACATCAGAATTATAGGGGTGCCAGAAGATGAGAGAGACCAAGATATTGAAAACCTATTTGAAGAAATAATGACAGAAAACTTCCCCTACCTGGTGAAAGAAATAGACTTACAAGTCCAGGAAGCGCAGAGAACCCCAAACAAAAGGAATCCAAAGAAGACCACACCAAGACACATCGTAATTAAAATGCCAAGAGCAAAAGACAAAGAGAGAACCTTAAAAGCAGCAAGAGAAAGAAACTCAGTTATCTACAAGGGAATACCCATACGACTGTCAGCTGATTTCTCAACAGAAACTTTGCAGGCCAGAAGAGAATGGCAAGAAATATTCAAAGTGATGAATGCCAAGAACCTACAACCAAGATTACTTTATCCAGCAAAGCTATCATTCAGAACGGAAGGTCAGGTAAAGAGCTTCACAGATAAGGAAAAGCTAAAGGAGTTCATCACCACCAAACCAGTATTATATGAAATGCTGAAAGGTATCCTTTAAGAAGAGGAAGAAGAAGAAAAAGGTAAAGATACAAATTATGAACAACAAACATGCATCTATCAACAAGTGAATCTAAGAATCAAGTGAATAAATAATCTGGTGATCATAATAGAATCAGGGACATAGGAAGGGAATGGACTGACTATTCTTGGGGGGGAAAGGGGTGTGGGAGATGCGGGAAGAGTCTGGACAAATATCGTGCACCTATGGATGAGGACAGTGGGTGGGGAGTGAGGGCAGAGGGTGGGGCGGGAACTGGGAGGAGGGGAGTTATGGGGGAAAAAAGAGGAACAAATGTAATAATCTGAACAATAAAGATTTAAGTTAAAATAAAAGAGATAGAGGAAAACATAAATGGATGGAAGTACATACCGTGTTCATGGATTGATAGAATCAACATCATTAAAATGTCCATACTACCCAAAGCAATATATAAATTCAACGCACTTCCCATTAAAATACCAACGGCATACTTCACAGATCTAGAAAGAACTCTCCAAAAATTCATCTGGAATGAAAAGAAAAAATGACCCCGAATAGCTGCAGCGATCCTGAGAAAGAAGAACAAAGTAGGAGGGATCTCAATGCCAGATATCAAGCTGTATTACAAAACCACTGTTCTCAAAACTGCCTGGTACTGGCACAAGAACAGACTTATAGACCAATGAAATAGGATAGAGAGCCCAGAAATCGACCCAAACCACTATGCTCAATTAATATTCGACAAAGGAGGCAAGAACATACAATGGAGTCAAGACAGTCTCTTCAGTAAGTGGTGCTGGGAAACTTGGTCAGACACATGCAAAAAAATGAAGCTAGACCACCAACTTATACCATACACAAAAAAACACTCAAAATGGATAAAGGACTTAAATGTAAGACGGGAAACCATAAAAATATTAGAGGAATCCACAGGCAGCAAGATCTCAGATATGTGCCGAAGCAATATCTTCACTGACACAGCTCCTAAGGCAATGGAAACTAAAGGGAAAATAAACAAATGGGACTACATCAAAATAAAAAGCTTCTGCACAGCGAAAGAAATCATCAACAAAACAACAAGAAAATCCACTGCATGGGAGAACACATTTGCCAACAATATCTCCGATAAGGGTTTAATCTCCAACATTTACAGGGAACTCATGCAACTTAACAAAAGGAAGAGAAACAACCCAATCAAAAAATGGGCAACGGATCTAAATAGATACTTTTCAAAAGAAGACATAAGGAAGGCCAAGAGACATCTGAAAACATGCTCAAAGTCACTAATCATCCGAGAGATGCAAATCAAAACGACAAAGAGGTAACATCTCACACCTGTCAGAATGGCTATCATCAACAAATCAACAAATGACAAATGCTGGCGAGAATGCGGAGAAAAAGGAACCCTCTTGCACTGCTGGTGGGAATGCAGACTGGTGCAGCCACTGTGGAGAACAGTATGGAGTTTCCTCAAAAAACTAAAAATGGAACTTCCATTTGACCCAGTGATCCCACTTTTGGAATATATCCCAAGAAACCAGAAACACCAATCAGAAAGGATATATGCACCCCTATGTTCATAGCAGCACAATTTACTATAGCTAAGATTTGGAATCAGCCTAAGTGCCCATCAGCAGATGAGTGGATTAAAAAACTTTGGCACATCTATGCAATGGAATACTATGCCGTAGTAAAAAGGAAGAAACTCCTACCATTTGCAACAGCATGGATGGACCTGGAGAGCATTATGCTAAGTGAAATAAGTCAGTCAGAGAAAGATAAATATCACATGATCTCACTCATTTGTGGACTATAAAACTGATGAACAAAAACAGATTTAGAGACAGAGAAGCATGGATCAGATGCTCAAACCTCAGAGGGAAGGTAGGGGAGGGTGGGGTTAAGGAGGAGAGAGCAACCAAAGGACTTGCATGCATGCATATAAGCATAAGGGATGGTGAGGGCCAGACTGGGGGAATGAGGGGACAATGGGGGGATAAAGACACATTTGTAATACCTTAATAAAAAGTTTTTTAAAAAGAAGAAGAAATAAATGAAAAGGAAAAAAAATAGTAACCCTAGCAAATAGCTAGTTAGGCAACTAAGACTCCTAATCTGTTCCTCCCTAAAGATAACATCCAGGTCTCAGTTGTATTTTAGCTCCAGGCCCAGAAAAGCCACGAAACTAGACAAGTGACGCTGTGGTAGCCTCAGGACCAGCTTTTACCTCCCAAGTCACTCAACAGGACCGTTTTTGAGCCTTCACCAACCAGTCTCTTGGGGAAATCATGCTGCTATGACCCCTCGTCCAGCCCACTACTATCAAAGTCCATCCATCCCCCTATAATCTCAATGTCCCCTCTCATCAGGAAGTAACTACGGATGACATGACTTTCGTCCTATTCCATAAAACAAAAAGGCTGGAATGTTAGGTCTGATCAAAGAATTGAATCAATACCCCTCCCCCGGGAACTTGGACATTTCACTATGGACATTCCCCTTTGCTGAGACCACATTTCACTTGCTATGACCACATCCCATTATCTCCCCTACGGATATGCACAAAGAACTCTCCACCCAGAAAAAGCCAGCCAAAGTCCTTTAAAAGCTGCTGACTCCTGTCACTGGGTGCTGGAGCTCAGCCACCTGGTATGCAGATGATCAAATAAATTTGTAATCCCTCACCATTCTGGCCTTGTGCATTCCTCCTTCGGCGACCTAACAGGCTGGATATAAAATTATGGATTCAAAGTATTCTTTGGAAAGCATTTGTTTCCCCTATTCTCCTTCCCCTCTGGAAGCTTTGAGAATATTCTCTTTATCCTGTTTTTTGAAATTTCACATTGATATGTCTACATGTGGGTTTCTTAATTCTTTATACTGAGAAATTGGTGGACCCTTTTAATCTGGAGACTTGGTCTTTAACATCCAGGAAAATGTTTCATCTTTATTTCTTTTCTTTTTTTTTTTTTTTTTTTACATTTTATTGATTTTTTACAGAGAGGAAGAGAGAGGGATAGAGAGTTAGAAACATCGATCAGCTGCCTCCTGCACACTCCCCACTGGGGATGTGCCCGCAACCAAGGTACATGCCCTTGACTGGAATCGAACCTGGGACCCTTGAGTCCGCAAGCCGACGCTCTATCCGCTGAGCCAAACAGGTCAGGGCTCATCTTTATTTCTTAATTGTGAAAGAATACAGGGGGCAACCTGTACTTAGTTAACCAGTATCCTAATGCACATTCTTGTTAGCCAATAATTAAGTCACTGCCCCTTCCTTAGGCAATAATCTGTTTTCCTAAATACTCCCAGTTTACAAGGGCCATAAACCAAGAATTTAACAGCTTAGCCAGAGGAGAGGTCACTGACACCACCCAGACCAGGCCATTAGATGTAATCTTATCTCCCCATTCTAACTAATTTAGGCAGGTAACACCAGTGGTCTTAATCCAGCATCTAGAAGGGTTCAGCAATCTGGAGAAGAGCTGTGGGTAAAATAAGAGTCCAGAGACGAATCATAATTTTGGAAGGCATTATGGGGAGTCAGAGAAGCTTGGCTAAAGAAACCAAGTTCTCCTTATCTCAAGACCCCTTGCTATTTATTAACACAAATTGTCCTAAGGCAAGATGGAGATATACACATCAAAGGCCAGGGTTTCGTATACACCAGTGGTTCTCAACCTTCCTAATGCCGCGACCCTTTAATACAGTTCCTCATATTGTGGTGATCCCCAACCATAAAATTATTTTCGTTGCTACTTCATAACTGTAATTTTGCTACTGTTATGAATCGTAATGTAAATATCTGATATGCAGGATGTATTTTCATTGTTACAAAGTGAACATAATTAAAGCATAGTGATTAATCACAAAAACAATATGTAATTATATATGTGTTTTGCGATGGTCTTAGGGAACCCCTGTGAAAGGGTCATTCGACCCCCAAAGCGGTCGCGACCCACAGGTTGGCAACCCACAGGTTGAGAACCGCTGGTATACACAATCCATTGTCAGATTGGGGGAAATTGCCTATGGCTGTTCAGGTATTTGGCCAATAGGAGGCAATAACATGTAGACTGAAATGCCCTCAGCTGTCTGGCAGCAAGCAGTCATCCTTTTCAGGTTTGGGGAAATGCCCTCAGCCATCGCCAGATGATTCAGCCCTGCTGACATGCTGGAATTGGTTTCCAGCATCTCACCCTTTTTGATATTTTAAATTTAACAAGAATGTATGTTTTAAGATTTTTAAATTCAATGGAAAGGACAGAGTTCTATCAAGTCCCTTTAAATTGCTGTCAGACATTAAAGGAATTAGCCTGCAGTAGTTTCTTTCTGAGCCAACAGTTCTTTGAATCCCAATTTCAATGTCCAAAAATTCCTTATGTGTATATGTCAACAATGATATTTCAGTTCTGGATAATGGACAAACGGTGGCAATGCAGGTCCAACCTTCTCTGGTTTTGGTCCTGGCAACCTGCAGCAATGCACAGCTACTGACTGTTAGCATGGCAAGGCGTCTTCACTATCTTCATTTCTGGACTGTTTCTCCTCTTATTTCATGGGGGCCACTGCTTATTTTGTGGCTGGAGCAGTCCGGTCAGGAATTGAACCGTGACCTCCTGCTGTGGTGTTATCCTGCATCTAGAAGGGTTCAGGAATTTGGAGAAGGGGCTGTGAGTAAATTAATAAAGAGACTAGATATGAAATATAAATTTGGAAGGCATTTTTGGGGGGTAAGAAGATGCTTAGTTCTAGTGACTAAGTTTCACGAATCTTCATACCCAGAGCTTTTTATTCATACATTTTGCCCCATAGCAAAGCAGATATACATATCAAAGGTAAAGTTTTGGTAAACAGTAAAATTATCAGGTTGGGAGAAATGCCCTCAGCTGCCTGGCAGCAGGCAATAATATATGCAGATTTTCAGGTTTGGGAAAATGCTTTCAGCTATTCCAGCAGCAGGTAATATGATTCAGCTCTGCTGAAGCCTCAAGTTCCATCAACCTTTTGATGAACTTCTTACATTTATTATGACATGCTGGAATTAGCCTCCAGCAACCTCCTGGCTCATGATTCATGGGTTGGTGCTCAACCACTGAGTCACACCAGAGGGGCCACAATGTACATTTATAAAGAAGTTTTGATCCTCTGTCTCTTCAATGAGGCAATGGAGCAGCCTCTCCAGCAGAGGCAGAGCTGAAGATCTTTGTGAAGACCTTGACTGGCAAGACCATCACCCTCAAGGTGGAGCCAGTGACACCACTGAGTGTCAAAGCTAAAACCCAAGATAGGGAGGGCATCCTGTCTGACCAGCAGAGTCTGATTTTTGTGATCAAAGAGCTGGAAGATGGCCGCACTCTCTCAGACTACACTATTCAGAAAGAGCCCACCCTGCATGTGGTGGCATCATGGAGCCCTCCCTCTGCTAGCTCACTGAGAAGTGCAACTGTGATAACATGATCTGCCACACCCTCCCCCCACCAGCACTGTCTTCTTGGGGCCACACCAACAATCTGTGCCTCAAGAAGATTAAATAAGACCCCTCTACTACCTTCTTGCCCTCCCCCCGCACTGCCAAGGCAACCTTCTGCCTGAGCCCTAAAACCCTGGGGCCTCAATAAAGTTTCCCTTTATGACTGGGAACAGGGGGGGGGGGGGTGGGAAATAGAGAGATGCTTACTTGAAAGTGAATTGAAAGTAGGTTATAAATTTTTATGTACCAGAGTAATAATATGAGTAGCAGTTGCCATTTACCAGGTGCTCTCCTAATAGCTTTAATTGTATCAACTCTTTTGATCCTCATACAGCCTTAAAGGATTGGGGCAATTTTTGCTCCCATTTTATAGATGATAAAACAGAGGCTCAGAGCTCTGGCTAGTTGGTTGGAGTGTCATCCTGTACACCAAAAGGTTGCCAGTTCAATTCCCAGTCAGGGCACATACCTAGGTTTTGGGTTCAATCCCCGGTCTCTCACATCTCTCTCTCTCTCTCTCTCTCTCTCTCTCTCTCTCTCTCTCTCTCTCTCTCCCTCTCTCTCATCAATAAACATATCCTCTGGTGAGGATTAAAAACCAAACAAAGCTGAAACCAGTTTGGCTCAGTGGATAGAGCGTCAGCCTGCGGACTGAAAGGTCCCAGGTTTGATTCTGGTCGGGGGCGTGTGCCTGGGTTACGGGCACATCCCCAGTAGGAGATGTGCAGGAGGCAGCTGATCGATGTTTCTCTCTCATCAATGTTTCTCACTCTCTATCTCTCTCCCTTCCTCTCTGTAAAAGTTCAACAAAATATATTAAAAAACAAAAACAAAAACAAAAAAAACAACAAAGAAACAGAAGCACAGAGAAGGCGGAACTTACCCAATGTCACACAATCAATACATGGGAGCAGAGGCTAGAATTCAAACCCAGGTTCTCTGGTTCCAGAGTCCATGCTTGTAACCAAAAGCAGTTAGGACAAGGCACATGATCACTTTGTGGTTATCTCTGTGAGTTAGGATTTTGTTATTTATTCTTACTTTACTACCGTTCCACTTTCTGACCATTAATGCCAAGTTGTTTCCCAGCCTCCAGGTCTTTTCATTCCAATAGATAGTTCCTCCCTGACTCACTGCTCTATTAACTGCTATTCAGTCTTCTAAAGGGTGTCCCAAAATTCACCCAAGAAGTAATTTTGATAGAAAACACAGGTTTATAATTAAAAATTGTAAATTTTTTATTGATTCATAAAGCATACAGTATAGGGTTATGTATGGAATAGGATATCGGGTAAATGGATTATCATGTCGCGATAGCGAGCACCATTAACTGTTATTGCCTGAGCAGCCGCATTTTCAAAGAAGAATGGTCCGATGATGCCTCCAGCCCAAAATCCGCACCAAACAGTAACACGTTGTGGATGCATTTGTTTCTCAACAATCACTCGTGGATTTTCTGAACCCCAAATGTGAAATTTTGTCGACTGACCAAGCCATCAAGATAAAAATGAGCCTCATTGCTGAAGATGATTTTGTTCGAAAAATCAGCATCCACTTGTTGTTCCATAACCCATTCAACGAACTCTATTCGCTGTGCGTGGTCAGTAGGCTTCAGTTCTTGAGTCAATTGAACTTTGTAAGCATGAAGATGCAAATCTTTCATGAGAATACGCTGTAGAGAGCTTCTCAAAATGTCCAGTTCTTGACCACGGTGCCGAATTGATGTCCCTGGACTCTCAGCAATACTCTCACAAACTGCTTCGATGTTTTGTGTTGAACGACTTGTTGAAGGACAGCCAGAGTGTTTAAGATCACTAACTGATCCAGTCTCCCTAAATTTTTAAATTAATCTCTTCACAGTTGAAGTTAAATCACTATTCCGACCATATTTTGCACGAAAATTGCGACCTGTAGCTGCCAAACCTTCATTATTTTTAAAATATTGCTCAACAATGAAAACACATTGTTATTTCATGTAGCACTCCATTTTTAATAACCCTGAACTGTCAGCTGTCACGCTATCTTTTTTGTTTGTTGGCAACACTTTACGGCACAAGTGGTGTAAAATTCAAATCTTGCGTGAATTTTGGGAGCACCCCATACTATCAGCCTAAATGTCTCTTCACAGGAAGCCACCCTGAGCTCCTATGCAAGGCTGGCTTGTTCACAACTTTCTGTTTGTTTGTTTTTTAGCATTGAGCACAACTGTACTTAATGATTTCTGGAATAAGTTTTTTAAACAACTGTCTTTCCTGCCATTCCTCTCGCCTTTTGCTGTAGGATCCATGAAAGCCAGGCCTGGGTCTGTCTTTTTCACCTTCAGATGCCTGAACAATGCCTGACCCACAGGAGATGCACGAGAGGATCTTACTGTGTAGCAGACCAGCAGAGCAGACAGGTTGGGAGGAGGCACAGCCTAGGGGTCCCTCTCTCTGTGTTCTGATATGGATGCAGTGGAAGGTGCTAGAATCAGAGAGGTAATTCTGAATTAAAATAGTGACTTGGTAAGCTGGGCAGACTTGGACTACAACCCTCACATTCTGAGATCTGCTTTCTCTTCCATAATATTGGTTGATAATATTACCTCATACCTACTAGACAGCATAAGTGACACCAAGTAGGTACTTACTAATTAAATGGATTTATTGAACATTTGGGGAAGAACTAAATGTGAATATTTTCAAGTTTCTTAACTTCTCTGTGTCTGTTTTCTAATTTATAACATGGGATCTATAATAATAAAAGCATAATATGATAATTAGACCAGATGTCCTTCCTGACAACCTTCTGGATGAAGCTGGGGCTGCGAGGGAAGCCCAGGTCCCGGGTGTCAGAGGGAACCCGGTGCTATCAGCCGGGGGAAGGAAGGTGTACTCTTGCACGAATTTCGTGCATTGGGCCTCTAGTAATAAATAAATGAATATATCTGTTTTTATGGGATTTTTGTGAGCATTCAAGGAGATAATCTTGAATGCACAGAAGCCAATGACTGGCATAGAGTAAATGCTCAATTAAAGTTAACTATGATTGTTATTGTTATGGGTAAAGCACTTTCTGCAGTGCCTGGTGCACAGCAGGTACGCCTAGATAGAAGGTGCATAGTGTTATTGACTTGGCTGGGCCAAGTTCCACTCACTTCCTCCTAAAGCTGTGTCCTGGCCCTGGGTGCACTCCTGGGTTCCAGAGTTGGTACTGAATGGATACCACCCCATGGCTACCATCAGCTACTGCAGCCTCAGCCTCAGATCATACCGTGCCCTAGGGTTGTTCCATCCAGACAGTAGAACACCCCTGTGCATTTCCTTAGGAGATCAGGAACAGTGGAGACTGAACAGAGGGACTAGATCTGAGAGATAATTCAAGGAGGTATAGTCAACAGGACTTTATGATGAGTTAGGTGTCCAGGAGCAAGGAGGTGGATGTATCTAAGGTAGTGGTTCTCAATAATCTCAGATTGTTGCACTGGCAAGCCTGATGGGCGATTTTGCCCCACAGGACATTTGGCCATGTCTGGAGACATTTGTTGCAACTGGAGTTGGGGTGCTACTGGCATCTAGTGGGTAGAGACCAGGATTACTGACAAATGTCCTACACTACACAAGGCAGCTCCCCACAATAAAGAATTACCCAACCCAAAATGTCAAGAGCGCAGAGGTCATCAGTACATCCTGGTCTGGGATGATTTTCAGAGTTTTACCTGGGCATTCAGGGCATCAAGAAAAGCCGTGAAAAACCTTCCACAGGCGTTGTTACTACCTGTACAGCTAAAGGATTAGATAAGTCAGGAAAACCCTACCCAGGAACTAACACAGCCTATAGGATTCTCTAGTGACAGAAAGGGGACCTGCTCCTGGCCCCGCTATATTGGGAGCTGACCAACTGACGTCTCCCACTTCCGGTTCAGGGATGGGTGCACAAAAGCATTCTGAAGTCTCAGGAAGCTGGCCCATTTAAATGTGCGCTGCCCAAGAGAAAGGCATCTAAGAAACCATGGCACTCCCTTTCCAAAACGACTTGGAGAAATATAAGAACATTGATGAAGATGAGCTTTTTGGAAAACTCTCTGAAGAGGAACTGAAACACTTGGAAAATGTTCCTGATGACCTAGATCCCAAGAGTGCCCTGCTACCAGCTGGATTCCGACAGAAAGACCAGACACAGAAAGCCGCCACCGGACCGTTTGGCTGTGAGCACCTCCTCATGTACCTGGAGAAGGAGGCTTTGGAACAGAAAGACAGAGAAGACTTTGTGCCTTTCACTGGAGAAAAGAAAGAGAGAGTCTTTATCCCCAAAGAAAACCCCGTACACATGCTTGAAGAAGACAAAGTAACCCTTGATCCAGACCTGGAAGAAACTTTGGCCAGTGCCCCCGACACTGAACTCTACGATCTTGCAGCTGTTCTTGGAGTACACAGTTTGCTCAATAACCCAAAGTCTGATGAAGAAACACCCAACACTAAAGGTGGCAAAGGGCCCGTGAGAAATGTGGTCAAAGGTGAAAAGGTCAAGCCTGTATGTGAGGAACCACCCAGCCCCACAAATGTGGAAGTAAGTCTGCAGCAGATGAAAGCCAACAATCCCAGCCTCCAAGAAGTTAATCTCAACAACATTAAGAACATTCCAATTCCAACCCTGAAGGAATCTGCAAAGTCTCTAGCAGCGGATCTCAACCTGTGGGTTGCGACGCCTTTGGCGGTCAAATGACCCTTTCACAGGAGTCACCTAAGACCATCCTGCATATCAGATATTTACATTACAATTCATAACAGTAGCAACATTACAGTTATGAAGTAGCAACGAAAATAACTTTTATGGTTGGGTCACAACATGAGGAACTGTATTTAAAGGGCCAGAAGGTTGAGAACCAGTGCTAGAGGCCAACACCCATGTCAGGAAGTTCAGCCTGGCTGAACTTGGCATGACCCTATGGCAATTGCTTTTGTATTTAAGCTGAAAGTAAACAAGACCTTGAGAAGTCTAAACATAGAATCCAATTTTAAAACTGGAGCTGGGATCCTGGCCCTGGAAGAGGCACTAAGAGGAAAACCACACCTTGACAGAAAGATCGATAACCAGAGAAGCAGTTGGGAACAGCTGTAGAGACGGAATTTGCCCAGATGCTCAAGGGTAATTCAAGGATCCTTAAATTTGGATATCAGTTTACCAAGCAAGGGCCACCACGAACGAGGGTGGCAGCTGCCATCACAAAGAATAATGACCTGGTTAATAAAAAGCGAGTGAAGGAGACCGAAATTTCTATGAGAGCCCTAGCCGGTTTGGCTCAGTGGATAGAGCATCGGCCTGTGGACTGAAGGGTCCCAGGTTTGATTCTGGTCAGGAGCATATGCCCAGGTTGCGGGCTCGATCCCCAGTAGAGGGTGTGCAGGAGGCAGCCAATCAATGGTTCTTTCTCATTGATGTTTCTATCTCTCCCTCTCCCTTCCTCTCTGAAATCAATAAAAAATATTTTAAAAATTTTTCTATGAGAAGCCAAGTTTCACCATGGCGGCCATTTAAAAATGAACAAAAGCTCTTCTTCTTCCCCACCGGGACTATTTTATCAAAGGTTGTTCATTTCTGTTAACCACAAAACTAATATTTAATTTTTATTCTTTTTTAGCACTACTTATTTATCTGGGATTTTTTAAATACGTATGTTGTTTTATTTGCTCGTGGGCACCTCTGGCAACTTGCACCAATGGACATAGGCAGGTCTTAGTAGATGACACCAATTGAAAACAGTTTAACCACTTTCATATTAGGTTGTCTCGCTTACATAAACTTTTTATAACCACTGAAGGCATTTAGTATGTAAGCATGTTTTTAACTGATTATGGCAGAGGCCTATCTCTGTTTACATGCATAGCTTTGAGTTAGGCTAAATACATCACATGTCTTCCGCTGGCCACATAAGCTAGTATTGCCAATCTTTCACTGGGTGAGAAATGGGACCCAACTTAGCACAAATTCTCTTAGTTCCAGAAATACCACTGAATGCACATGCCCCCAGTGATCAAAGATCAGTGGGGTCATCTTCATAAAAACATTGAGACTTTAACATAGCCTTAGTAAACAAGTATAAAATGTTTATTAGCCCACAAATATAACTTCAAGCCAGACTCATGGGTAGCAAAATGAATTGGCACAACTACCTTTACTAATTATTCACCATAAATTCAACCTTTAACCTGACTCTGATGGATAACTTTTTACAAAGCTGTTTTAATGTTTTCAAGACAGGATGGGATATTTTTGAATTTTAGTAAGAGGGAGGCTTTTAAAACAATATGCGCCTAAATAAAACAATAATAATTGCAAATAAATAAAGTCACAGAAGGGGAAACATTTTTATAGATCATTTATTTCTTTGAGTTATAATATTTATAATTATTTTATATATGTATATCTTTAATACTATTGCTGACAGTGTATACAGCTGTTAATCACTCTGAAGGACTTAAACAATATATGTTGTATTAGCTGGTAATTCTCAAAACAGATCACATAATCTTGTAGTACAACTCAGATATCCGTTGGATTTCTATGTAGAAAAAAAAAAGCAGTAACTGTGAACCAAGGAAAAGATTCCACTTATGCCTCCTAATATTTGCCATAACAAAGGAAGCCGTCAGACCCCCACCCTTCCCTTTTATATAGACTCTACACTGAAGATAATGTAAAATCAGGAACCAGGTGAGGACTATTGTTCAGCAGGTCCAGGAAAGTGAACCAGGAAGACAGGACCTTCTTGTGTACCTGGAAAGGGAAGAAATGTTTGAGAACATGGGCCTCTTAGACCTTTCCAGCAACATACTTCAACCAATAATTCAGGCAGAGGGGCTCTCAGGTCCACTCCTCTGGACTCCCAGCTGGAAACCCTCTCACCTACCAGGAATTCCTGCAACACCTTGGAAGATCCCAAGGACATTGTCCTTTGGTTCTTGTCCTCTCTATTGGAAGTTCCAACCTGAGAGTCTCTGATAGTTGCGCTGGCAAGCCTGATGCGCAACTTAGTCTCTCCTGCTTCTAGGTCTTGGCTCTCCAGGCTGTAAGTCCTCAGCTCTGAGCGACTTGGCACCTTGAATGCAGCTCCCTGAAAGAGAGACCTTTCCTGTGGGGGGCCTAGAGAGCCTCTGGCCATCATAGGGGTCCCTCTGTGCTTGTCTCTCTACCCATGAATGTGTCTCTGGCTCTGACCTCATGGAAATCCTATTATTTGCAACAAATTCTTTCTCTGACCAAAGTTGTGAACTATTTGTCCTACTCATATGTTACTTGTTTTTCTGACTCTTGATGAAATCTAGCTTCTTTACCAGTGTCTGGTGGTAATCATTACATTCAAATGTTGGGTAGCATCTCTCCTCTGCTGGCCTACTTACTTGTTCCCATTAAGGCCTGATGCGAATTTAAAAGACATTTTTTAGACTCCTTGCAAAAACTCACAGTCCCTCTAGAACTGAAAATAGTTTCTGAAACTGAAAGCTTTGATTTCTGTTTTTTTGTCTTTAGAACGCTTCTTCTCTTTATTAATTGATTTCAGAGAGGAAGTGAAAGGGGGGAGAAGGGGAGAGAGAGAGAGAGAGAGAGAGAGAGAGAGAGAGAGAGAGAGAGAGAGAGAGAAAGAGAGAGAGAGAGAGAGAGAAAGAAATGATAAGAGAGACTTATTGATCAGCTGCCTCCTGCACGCCCCATGCTGGGGATCAAGCCCGCAACCCGAGCATGTGCTCCGACCAGGAATCAAACCATGACCTCCTGGTTCATAGGTTGACGCTCAACCACTGAGTCACGCTGGCCGGGCAAAAGGTTTCTATTTTTTAGAGAAATTTCAGAGCACATTTCCATGGAGATATTCCAGAATTTAATCAAAGTTTTTAATGATTCTACCTTTGAAATCTTGAGCTCCATCCTCTTGTTTTCTGACCATACTCCCCTTCCACCCAGCTCTCAGGTTCTTTCTCCTAGAACAACTCATAGAGAACACCAGTTCCCTGACCTCCTTCAGTCACCACAGCACTGCTTCAGTTCAGGCACCTGCATGTTTGCCCGGGTTTTAACGCAGTAGCCACTCCATTATGATGGAACCAGGTCTTCTGACCCCCCTGACTTTCCATTGCCACACATTCTGGTATTTTTCCATAACGCATGTTCATTGGAACCCAGCAGATCATTCTGACCTTTTTGCACAGCAGGGAGGGTGAGAGCTTGGCTGGACTAGAAACTGCCCTAGCTGCTCTCTATTCCAGGATATCGGTCCTGTCTTTTTAGGAACCTAATACTCTCCAGCAGCTGGTTGAAGGACCTGTTGTTCTCTGCCCTGGGGCTTCTTCTATATCATGAAGGCCTCACCACTCCCTTCCGGAACGCAGTCCAAGACTCACCTGAGCCACTGGAGAAGCAGTTGAAATTACTGTCTGTATGGCCCCTTCCCAAGCTCCACCCTGTGGGAATATGATGAAGGCCGTCTGTAAGCAGACTGTGAGAACTTGGGAGCGTGGCCAGCTCCTCAATCAAGAAATGGCCCAATAGAAACTGCTTCTAGATGTGAGCCTGGACTGTAAACAACTGCAGAAAAACAGCTAGCGGTTTTTTGTGGTTTGTTTTTGTTTTGCTTTTTTTTAATCCTCACTCGAGGATATTTTTCCATTGATTTTTGGAGAGAGTGGAAGAGAGAGGGAAAGATAGAGAGAAATATCGATATGAAAGAAACACATCGAATGGTTGCCTCCTGCACGCACCCTGACCAGGGCCCGGGAGAAGCCTGCAACCGAGGTATGTGCCCTTGACCGGAATCGAACCCGGGACCCTTTGGTCCACATATCGACACTCTATCCACTGAGCCAAACCAGCTAGGGCACAGCTAGCGTTTTGATCTCACACAGCTCTTGCGCCAGCTTGTCCCTCCTGCCCCCCAAGTCCCCTGCATGCCTTGTTTTGTTTTGTTTTCTGTATTCGATTTAACCTTGTACTGTACTGAGAAAGCCTGAGGCACAGAAAACTTTACCAGCCAATCACCACTGGTGTGCATTAAGTCCTAATAAACCCATGTCTTTCACAGCCAGTCTTTCTGGTTATTTCTTTGGAATCGGCAAGCAATACACTGAGGTTTTCTCAGACCTCAGCTCTTTACATAACTCTGTCATATAAAATAATATTTAAGGTTAATTTTTAAATTACTGTTTTTAAAGTTAACATTTAGTAGTATTTCTCTTTATCTTTTTTAAAAATGTTGACATTCCAACATTTGTAGCCTGGAATTTGCGCTTCATCTTCACGTGGATGAAAAGCATATTCTTTAATAGAAATTCTTAAGAAGGTTCTGATGTCAAAGAATGGATCCTCTCCACTAAAATAAGGTGGATGAGTAGCTATTTGTTGAGAAAAAGATGTGAGGCAAATGGCCCACGGTAATGAATATTCAGGCACCTGGTGTGAGAGCCTCTATGAATTGTGTAACACTTCTCTGGATTGAGAAGCTCAATAGCTCTTGTCAGTTAATAATGGAAGGCTTTGAACAGAAAGTTATGTGAATTTTGATGGAATTCTAGTTCTGCTAAAGTTAGGCCAAAAAAGCTATTCCATGGAAATCACTGATTCACTTATTCTGTGTGTGTGTGTTTCCTGCCATCTTACATTCAATTTAAAAATTTTTTTATTTGCTTCCAGTTCTTTTAACACCTGGGGTGACTTTTTCTCTATTTCTTCAGTACAGCCCACATACCAATCATCAACCGTGTTATTGGCCATGTCTGTACTCAGAACTCACAGTATAGGTTTCTTGCTCAGAATGAAATTTCATGCATTCCTGCCACAGAGCCCATATATGAAACATGTATCATGAACCCACACAAACTTCCCTATGAAGAATTAAATTTATGGCTTTGATTTAGCCTTATGATTAAAAAAAATTCTTCCAATTTAGGATCCAAATTCACTAACAGACCCTAGTCAGACTCTACCCCAGGGGTCTTCTTGTTTCATGAGAGATGAAGGGAGCTGTCCGGAGGATGATAAAAGCTATGAATCCTCCCTGGAGAAAATTTCCATAGACAAAATATGCATTCAATTTTCAGGAACCCAAGAATCTTAGTTATCCTATTCATAGACCCATACTTAAGAATCTATGCCGATCTGGACTGGGTAAATGTATTAAAAATATCTATAGAAAGAAAGTGTCCACCAGAAGATTTATTGGTTAGATATGCTTATAGAAAAAAGGAACCACAAGGACACACACTATCAGTGTCCACCCAAATATCGTCCATGGAAGAGAAGACTCTGGACCAAAAAATCCATCAAATGTTCTGGATGAGTAGCTATTTGTTGAGAAAAAGATGTGAGGCAAATGGCCCACGGTAATGAATATTCAGGCACCTTTGTGAGAGCCTCTATGAATGGTGTAACACTTCCCTCCCTGGATTGAGAAGCCGAATAGCTCTTGCCAAATAATATGGAAGACTTTGAACTGAAAGTTATGTGAATTTTGATGGAATTCTAGCTCTGCTAAAGTTAGGCCATGAGGGCTGTTCCATGGAAATCACTGATTCACTTATTCTGGTTTATTCTTTTCCTTCAATTTTTCTTCTGCCCTTTCACATTCCATAGACACAAAATATGCATTCAATTTTCCTGGGAGCAGGGGAAGAGTGTCACCCCAACTTAATGTGAAGTCATTAACCTTTCAAATGATCAAATTCCCTTTGTTTTGAAGTCATGCATGCCAGGCAAATTTCTGATTGTAATTTGACTCCTTGGGTAGCCTACCTATTGGGCAAAAGTGCCCTGACCAGAGAATATAAATATCCAGTCCCCTCTGCAGAAAGAGTTCCAGCTGAATTAACGAACCTAGTTATTCTGTGTGTTTTTAATACAGCATTCTCTGTGAAATTGATTAATAAGAGTCCACACATAAAAGATGATTCTTTGTTTCTGAACTTTTGTAGCAAGGGAAATACCTCTACAAAAGATTGATCCATGTTTCTAAGCCTGCAAGACAGAGGGCATATGATACATTTGTCAAATTTCTAATTTAAATCTCCCAAATGTGTTGTATTAGTACAAAGAGTCACTAACCTTATAAATTTTATTCTGGGCCTAAATGAGGAGTCAGAAATGGAATTTTGAGTCCTTTCTGCACAACAAAGGGGTTTAGGCTATTTATATACTTTAGGAGTTACAGACACCAGTCACAGTTATGCGGTTTCCCATGACAACCAATTATTATGTGACTAGAGGCCCCGGTACACAAAAATTTGTGCACTGGCGGGGGGTGAGGGGGGCGGAGTCCCTCAACCCGACCTGTGCCCTGTCACAGTCTGGGACCCCTCAGGAGAAAACCACCTGCTGGCTTAGGCCCACTCCCCGGGTTGCAGATGGCAGGCCCGGATCCCGCCCTGGGTCGCACACTGCAGGCCTGGATGGCGGTGGGGTGGGTGGCCGATGGCGCTGTCTTGCCCATCTTTGTTGGGTTAATTTGCATACTCTTCTGATTGGCTGATGGGCATAGCGAAGGTATGGTCAGTTGGCATCTTTGTCTTTTATTAGTGTAGATGCTTTGAGATTTGAGGTTTCCGACCATAGGAAATAATATTAAAATTTTGAAGACCCTATGTTTTTTGTTAATCCTCACCTGAGGATATTTTTTCCATTGCTTTTCAGAGAGAGAGGGAGGGAGGAGAAGAAAGAGAGAGAGAGAGGGAGAGAGAGAGAGAGAGAGAGAGAGAGAGAGAGAGAGAGATAAACATCAATGTGGGAGAGACATATCTATTGGTTGCCTCCTGTACCCACCCCCGCCCAGGGTAGGCAGCGAACCCGCTGGTAACCCAGGTATGTGCCCTTGACCCTTCTGTGCACAGGCCAACACTCTAACCATTGAGCTAGGCCAGCCAGGGTAAAGATCCAGTGTTTTTAAAGAGACTTTCCAGATAACTTTACAAAGCAAGAATATATTGAAAAGGATGGCTATAAATAAAATCCCGAGAGCTATGGTCTATTCATGAGAGCTATAGTCTTGTGACTGCTATTCTCAGCCTTCACTTTTCTCTAACAACGTCTTGAGAATGGCTTCATCGCTCTGAATTTCATCTTTGTGTTACACCTTAATAATATTTCTCTCTCTACAGTTTCTTTTGACAGCCAAATAATAGATACAAAGGCTGCAATCTCTGATTTCAGCATGATTTTATTAGCCAGAACTCAATGAGAACTGCAATGTTTCTAGAAACCTAGGAATTAATACACCAAATGTGAAAAAGCAAATTTTAGAAAAATACTCAAATATCATCCAGCACATGAATGGTCTCCTTGCTCGAGTCTAACCTCTCAGTCTGGTCTCTAAGTCCTGAAACGGATCATCCCCCCTCCACCCCATGTATCCACTTTCCCTCAATCCCAGACCAGTCTCTGTACCAGCCAGGCAAAGTGTCTCAGTGTGGGTTCCCTCAATGGCCAGCCTACTGCAAGATCCCAGTGCAGGCAGTTTATTTGGGGGATGCAGGGGCCACCTACAGGGGAGATAGAGAAGTGACATAGGGAAGGGAAGGCAGCCAGAGAAGGGTATGTTCCTAAGCCAACTTGTCAAAGACCAACTAGAAAAGGGTCCAAAGCATACCTGAGACTCATCTCACTGGAGAGCTGGGGGAGCTGGGGTATTTTACACCAGGTCTCATCAGTCATGGGCCCAGGGCTGATCCAGGAAGTATTCATCCCCCAGCACTTCCATCTTGCTGAGTGTGGGTGAGTGAGACAGCTTTCTGTGGTTCTGGACCAGCCCTCAAGTACAGAGATATATCAGGTCCAGAGATGGTTGTCTGAGGAAGATATAGGCAGGTTCTGAGAGCATCCTATATAATAAAAGCCCAGCGACCATAACAGCAGACTGACCAGAATGACCGCTTGACCCGTCACCATGAGGTGCACTGACCACCTCTCCAATCCCTACACAGCGCTGCTCTGCGGGTGAGAACCCCTCTACCTTCTCCTGCACACAAACACTTAGGCAGTGAATCTCTGGAACGTTTCTCATGTTGCCGTTTCCTAAGGAAATATCTGGAACAACTTAGTTGTTTGAATTCTAAGAGAATAGTGTTGGTGTCTGCTGAGTCAGTATCTTGTATTTTAATGAGCTCAGCCTCCCCTGCAGCACAGGCCAAGGGTGTGTCTTCCAAGGAAGGAAGGAAGGGCCTTCACTTCCCAGCTCCCTGGTGTGGACCCACTACTGATTCTGTTCCAGCAGCTCGTACCCTCACCCTTGTGGAGTGTCCTCTGGATGTTGGTTTTGTTTGACTGAAAGTCTTGCCAGAATCCTAACTTGTGGACCCTTGATCTCCATGGGTCTCTGAGAATCCTCATGCTCAGAAGGAAGAAAGCATTCTGGGTATGAATGTGCATTTCCTATGGTCCCTTTCAGTTTTAGAATTACTCTGAACAAGAGTAATAACAGAAGTCGTCAGGGCCAGAGTGGGGTTGGCTAGAACAGATGAGGTTTTGTAATTAGCTGCTGTTTGTGATTTGGAATTGGGGGAGGAAGGGGAAAGAAGGAAGTTATATCCTTCTAATATTGCCTGTTCATCGTTTATCAGATAGGGTTCTGCTTTATTTATTCCCCAGGTGTTTTGCAACAATGTGCCTTTTTCAACTAGGAGATCAACAGACATAAAATGGATGCTTTATTTCATCAAAGTGGTTCTTTCTGCTGAGGTTGATCATAAACTTTTAATGACCCCTCTATGCCAGATTTTCTTTTTTTTTTAATTTAGGGAGAGAGAGAGAAACATTGATCAGTGGCCTCCTGCACCCCCCCCCCCCCCCTCCTGGGGATCCATCTCGAAACCTGGTCATGTGTCCCGAAGGGGAACCAAATTGGCAACCTTTCCATGCACAGAAGAACGCCCAAGCCACTGGGCAACACCGGCCAGGACTGTATGCCGATTTTTTAAAAATATGTTTTTATTGATTTCAGAGAGAGAGGAAGGGAGAAGGCGAGAGAGATAGAAACATCAATGATGAGAGAGAGTTATTGGTTGACTGCCCTCTGAACACCTCCAACTAGGGATCGAGCCCACAATCCAGACATGTGCCTTAGACTGGAATCAAACCTGGGACTCTTCAGTCCGCAGGCTGACACTCTATCCATTGAGCCAAACCAGCTAGGACTGTATCCCAGATTTTAACTGCAAAGAATTTAGGATTTATTGTAGCCAATTATGTGCAGACCTATGGACTCTATCCTATCAGGAGTACTAGTTTTCACTGCTTAATTAGAATAACCCCTCCTAACACTTCACCCCCTTCCTCTCCCTAGTCTATTCCCTTCCCTTGTTCCTTACCTTTGTTTTATTCTTTGACAGTGAATTACATAACCTCAGTGCCTCAAGTGTAAAATTGGAGAAAAATAGAACTTAACCTTATAGGGTTATTGTGAGGGCTAAATGACTAAACATATTAAGTGCTTACTTAGAACAATGGAGAACAATGAGTGCCTAATACATAGTAAGTACCCAATACATTAGAGTTATATTGTTGTTATTATGTCAAAAAATTTCTTTATAGCTTATGCTTTTTTTTTTGTCTTAAGAAATACTTCCCCAATCAATAGAGAGCTATTGTTAAAGTTGACAGGGCTTGGTGACTGCTTGGGTTTCTGGTGGGGTGGTGCAGGGAGGATTTATCTAACACAGCTCTGGTATTTCTGGCTCAATCAATCAGGGCTTCAAGGATATTTGTGAGAAGTATAAGACATGAAACTTCTCAACTGTGAAAATGACAGCATTACTTCTAATGCCCTGGGAGAATTTCCTGGGCAAAGAATACAACTAGTAGTAAAATCTAGCCACAGAAAAGCGAGGTGTGATTATCAGTGGTTTATTTCTTTAGATTATAACATTCATCAAGATTAAATTGCATTTTAAAGACCGTTCCTGCTGACAGTGTGTAAAAGCATGGCTTTTTAATCACAGCGAAGTGTCCAGAGACTAGGGACTTATCTCAGGTAGTAAGTGCATTTGGATACAGGAAGCATACTTTTGTGGTCAGACCCAGAAGATCCCTTAGATATCTTGGGGGATGTGAGCACTAACATAAGCCACACACAGACCCTGCGTCCCTCCCTTCCCAATACCCCATGCTGCCGGGTTTCTTGTCCCAGCATCAAGAAGGGTTCAGGAATCTGGAGAAGGGGCTGTGCGTAGATGACATAGGAATCCAAAGACTAATAAAGAGTCCAGAGACGAAATATAATTTTGAAAGGCATTGGGGGTCAGAGGAGCTTAGCTAAAGGAGCTAAGATCTAAGGTCTTAAATCTAAGGCCTTAGGTTCTCCCCGTCCCCAGGACCCCATGCTTTTTATTAACACAATTTGTCCTGAGGCGAGGCAGAGATATACACTTCAAAGGGTCAGGGTTTAGTACAGAGTCCATTGTCAGAATGGGGGAATTAGCCTACAGCTGTTCAGGTGTTTGGCCAGTAGGAGGCAATAACATGTAGATTAAGATGCCCTTTAACTGTCTAGCACCAACAATCAATTTAATGTATCCTTTCAGGTTTAGGAAAATGCCTTCAGCCATTCCCAACAGGTGACTACATATGTGACTCAACCCTGTTGAGTCCCCAAGTCTCATCAACATTTTGATGAAACTCTTGAAATTGTGGCATGCTGGAATTGGTCACCGGCACCATGTAGACTCAGGCACCAGGCAGGGCAAGGTTACAGCTCAGCAGGGAGGAGCCTCAGGACCAGGAGGCCAGGCAGCAGCAGAATGAATGCAGAACTTTCTTTCATTCCTGCAATGGGAGGAAGAGAAGGAAAGGTTTGGTTTCTCTATGGTGTTTCTTAAGACATGGGCCTCCCAGACTTTTCAACCTTCCCCCCAGGCTCAAAACACTACCAGTTTGAGCCCGAGGGGTTCCTTTTACTTAGCCAGCAATTAGACTCTCCTTTTGCCTTTCAGGGGCTCCTGAAATACTCAGGAATACTAGAAAGGGAGAGGTCTGTGAGAACACATCCTTTTGGGTCTCTGAATTTAAGACCACTTTGAGTAGACTGAGTACTCAGGGCTATGGGCCCCTCACACTCTCCCATCCCCACTTCTCAGGCCCCTGTGCTCCTTGCCACATGTGCCTCAGTAAGGAAGGCTTTCCCCACATGGGCCCTGCAGATCCCTGGCCACTGTGGGAGCCCCTCCATGTTTGTCTTTGTCCACTTAGGAATATGTTTCTGGATCGGGACCTCATGAACATACATCTTTTGTAGCAACATATATTCTCTAGTCTAGTGTTAATAAGAGTTCAGTCTTTGGGTGGGATCTGGCCTCCTCTCCTGGGGTTCTCAGCTCAGTCTGCCTGAATCTGAATGAACATCAAGCACTGCGCCTGAGATGGGAGCGCAGCACCTTTCCTCTGCTGGATTGTTTTCCTGGTTGTCCTGTTTTTATTAGGCTTGATCCAAATTCATAATTTCTACAGGAAAAAACTCAGAGTTCCCCAGTAATCACTCTCTGCAGTTCCTTTCTACCTCAAACATTTCTCTTGTTTCCAGCAAATTTCAGAGCATAACGACTAATTTGGTTGAAACTTGCTGGATACTCAGTCCCTCTGCAGCTCAGATTCACTTCTGGCTGGACCCTGGCATTTCAACAAAACCTAACTTCCTTCAGCAACAACTACTGGAGCCCTGATTCAAGCCAGGCATTAATGACAGGCCCTGGGTGCAGGCGGAGCAGGAAGACAAAGTCTCTGGCACTAAAGAGATTACCAGACTGTAAACAAATTGTTACCATAGAGATGGAGAATGTATGCTGGAGATGCATACAAGGTTCTCCATGGGGGCAAAAAGAACAGTATTTGTAAAGCAATACCGATGTCCTGGGCAATAAGTTAAGAACTTCTTTAATTCTCACAGAAACGCTACTGAAGTATTACTATTTATATCCTCATTTTACAAATGAGGTAGTTGAAACATAGATTGCTCAGGTAACTTGTTCACATTCACAGAACTAACGGTTGTTGAGCCTAGATTACCATTGAGGTTGTCTGACCCCAAACTTAGGGCATGGAGCATGGTACAATATTTAATCTTGCCTGAGAGTATCAAGGAAGCCTTATAATTAGAAGTGATATCTGAGCTAGTGAAAGATAATGGGAGATAGTGAAAGATAATTACTTTACTAAATGGATAGTGTCTTAGATTGGATGAAATATGACATGAAGTCAGAGATCTCAGGCCAGAAGGAATGATAGGTGTAAATGCAAGGAAACCTGAGAGCCAGGACACCTTGGGAAAGGCTGGGTAAAGTGGAGGCAACCCTTGGTGGCACTTTCTCACCCATCACAGGGCTGGACAGGTAACAACAGCCTTCCAGCCACTACTGATATGTCTTCACTCATATGCCTTCACTAATGGTTTTACCATCTCTAACCTTCATCAGTCTAGGTATCATCCTGTGCATTGGGTCTACTATGTGGCCCATTGGTGCAAACTCTTCCAGTTCTTTGATTTCCTCAGCTCCAACATTGTTCACCTGCTCTTCAGTCTAACCAACCACTGCTATGGAAATGTCCTCCAAACAACTCACATTCTGTAAAGTACCCACCCTGGAAATCTCAAGGCCCACCATCCTATTTTCTAACCATACTCCCCCTCCTCTCTTTCTCCTAGAATATCTCATAGACAACACCAGTTCCCCAACTTCCCTTGGGCCCCACAGCCCCCTGCTCAGCTCAGGCACCCTCATCTCCTGGCAGGATTACTGCAGTGGCTGTATTGTTCTGCCTGAGAACAGGTCTCCCAGCTCCCCAAACCTTTCCTATACCCCCTGACATATTAGTTTCCAAAACTCATGTTTCCTGGTGCCCAGCAGATCTTTCTGACCGTTTTGCACAGCAGGGAAGTTAAGAGCATGGCCGGACGAGGAACTGCCTGAGCTGCTCTCTATTCCAGGATATCAGCCCTGTATTTTTAGGAACCTAATACTCATCAGCAATTGGTTGAAGGCCCCATTGTGCTCTGCCCTGGTGGCCTCTGGTAGCAGGGAACTCCTTCTTCTATTTCAGGATGTCCCCACCACTCCCACCTGGATCATAGTCCCAGACTCACCTGAGCTGTTGATATAGAAGCAATTGTAGTTACTCTTAGATCTTTTGGGCTTCATAAGTGTAAAGCCATTGTTATTTGGTTTGACTGATTGATACACTTCATAGCCTGGAATTAGCACTTCCTCTTGTAATGGATAGTAAGAGAAGTTTTCAATTTTAACACCCAAGCAGGTTGTGATGGTAAACAGTGTTCCCTTAAGATTGTTAGTAAATTTTATAGCTACTTTTTCAGAGAGAGATGATGAGGCAAATTGGCCAAAACGTACATTTCCTGTTCCATAATTACACTTTATGTCCAAGCCTCTATAAACTGTATAACACTCCCCTGTCATGAGAAGCTGAAGAGCTCTTGTCAAATAATAATGGAAGGCTTTGAACTGAAAGTTACCTCTATTTTGACCAAAGTTTCTTACAGCTTTGTTAAATTCTCTTGAAATATTTCCAGTATAGGCCACTAGAGCTATTCCATGGGAATCATTGAGTCGTTTTGAAGAGTCTATTTTGTTCTTTATTTTCTCCCATTTTGTCTTTGCATTTTTCCATACTGCACTTAAATTTCTATTCACTTTAAGTTCTTCTTCTAACAGCTGGGGTGCTTTTGCCTCCATTTCTTCAGTGCAGCCCACATACTGATCATCAAACGCATTTTCAGCCATGTCTAGCTCACATGGATCAGCTGGTTGTACCCGGCCGGTCACCTGTAGAGAAGAGGTAGTGTTCTTGGACCCATTTGCAAGTACTGGATGCGCCCAGAGCCCACAGTCTGGACTTCTTGCTTAGCATGAAATGTGACATGTTCCTGTCATAGCACTCATGTATGGTACACACACAAAGACAATCTTATTATACCGTGAGTAGTGTAAAAAGAAAAAACTAGGCTTTGTTACTCTGTTTTGTTTCCAGATATTTAAAATAATCTTTTCAGACTCATGCTCTCTCAATGGCTTTAGCCTCAGACTCAACTGTGGGAACTCTATACTTTTAAAGATGTGAGGGCAAAGCAGATCAGCAGGATGCAGATGGGAGGGGGTGATATATATTACCTGTTGTGTTAGCCACTGAATTAGGATAAAAAAGTGAACTGCTGTGGCTAGAAGAGAAGTCATCTCCAAGTTCAAAACTAACTGCAAAAAAAATAAGATAATGAAAGTGAGGTGTGAACATTAGTTCCACTGTGAGTGTGCTGATGACTCGGTCCCTACTGCAAATCTGGAAGCCCCAGTCCTACATACTCTGCTTTCTGCACAGCTAACCAGGACTTCTGCCTGGGTCCTGCACACAGGGAGAAGTGAATCCATAGGGAGCTGGTAAAGAAACAATTAATCCTGGTCATAGGCAGAGCTGGGGTGTCACTCAGATGGCCAGTGAGAAAAACAGATCCCATTTTAGTGGATCCTTCACAAGCCCTGACATTTTATTCCCTCTAAAAAATTACTATGAGTCCTTTCATAAATGTGTCGGTTGTGTGTGTTTTTTAAGATCATCTCAAAGTTTTGTTAATCTGGGGCTCAAACTTAAGTCAATACTTCTGAACATCTCTCAATGTTGTCAACCTTTACTTCTATCAGGGGAGCTAACATGCATGGAAGCTTTCGGGGAGTTCTTGGTTTGAAGGAAAGGTAGAAGTTGGTGTGGGGAAGGAGGGAGATAAGTATATTCCTATTCTGACCTGAAGATCTAGGCTTGACTAACCATAGGAAGGGGGAGGACACTTTTGCACAAGGGACCATGAGACACAGGGACCAACAGTACTGTCTCAGAATTCTGGGATATAAATTGCACAATCTAAGATTAAGGTTTTAAATTTAAGAGGGATGGATAGACAGCATGTCTGTCCTTCGATATGGTTCCCTATTTGCCAGGTCTGACCTCACCTCCCTACCTAGAATGTTTCTTACACAGAACTGACTTTGTGGCTTTGACTCTGGTATAACTGCCACTATAGGAATCACCTCTGGCTTCAGATATTCTTCCAGTCCCATCCAAACACCAGTCTCTCCTCAGGGGCCCTCCTGGGGTCCTCACACTCAGAGACCCTTCCCCTTCAGAGACCAGAACCGAGTTATCAGGTACCTGATTTCCTGGAGATCCTTTGTGATTCGGTCCTGGTCCGTCTTTGATAGAAGTGCCTGAGAAGGCAGTGGTCTGGCCTTTTTATTTGGGGGAGAGATGTACTTTCAGTTTCAGATTAGATTTGTGTGTTTTTTGTTGCCCAGAACCTTGTGTAGGCTTTAGGAGCAGACTGCCCCACCTCAATGTGAAGGGGGGCAGGGGGGGAATGACACTTAAAAACTCAAGTGGCTAAAGTCAATCGCGCCTGATATCTCCCCACTGCAGCTTTCTTTTCTTAAATTTTTAATCCTTTCTTTATAGGTTACCTAAGACCACTTTTGATTAAGAAAACTGTAGAAAGTTAGTAACTGCCACAAGCAAATGCCAGGTGGTGGCCTCTGGCAATTTTCCAGAGAGTCCTACTTTGCGGGGTGTCTGAATGCACTGCTCGGAGCAGGGGTCCTCAAACTTTTTAAACAGGGGGCTAGTTCACTGTCCCTCAGACCGTTGGAGGGCCGGACTATAGTTTAAAAAAAAACTATGGCCAAAACCGGTTTGGCTCAGTGGATAGAGTGTCGGCCTGCGGACTGAAGGGTCCCAAGTTCGATTCCGGTCAAGGGCATGTGCCTGGGTTGCGGGCACATCCCCAGTGGGAGATGTGCAGGAGGTAGCTGATCCATGTTTCTCTCTCATCGATGTTTCTGACTCTCTATCTCTCTCCCTTCCTCTCTGTAAAAAATCAATAAAATATAGTAAAAAAAAAAAAACTATGAACAAATTCCTATGCACACTGCACATATCTTATTTTGAAGTAAAAAAACAAAACGGGAATAAACACAATATTTGTATTTGCATGTGGCCCGCGGGCCGTAGTTTGAGGACCCCTGGCTCGGAGTCTCTGCTCACACTCGCTGGAATCAATTGTGGCAGATTTTAGTTCACAGGTCGCTTTTCCCCATATTTTTTTGTAAACTCTTCAGCATTCTTACAGAATTTTTTCCAGTCTTTAGAGTATTCTTCAGCTAGGTCAGCCCGAAGCGGGTGCTCAGGCTGGGGGTCATTCATTCACCAGTGCTATGAGAGACTGGATTGCTTGGTTTTCGTTGCTGGCTTCCAGCTTTCAGCACTAATTACCAGCAGGCAGACCTGTCCCTTTTCATCGACGTTAGGGTGATAGATCTTTGTTTTAAATGTAATCTCGGTGGTTTGAATGGGTAGTCTGTTGGAAAGTTGATTTCCATTCTGAAGTGCGGGAAGCCACCGCTTTCCTAATACTGTCATAAGAGTGCACCCGGGAACGTGGAAGGCCGATGGACCTTGGACATTAGCTGGGCTGTGTTGAGATAGTGGTGGCTCAAAGCAACTTCCTGGCCTAATAGCCTTAAAGTACCTGTTTGCTGTGCTTTACTGAGGGCAAGATGTGTATCTAAAACTGAATAAAAAGCAGATAAGGCCAGGTTTCGGTGTGCCTCTCCAAGAGAGAGGTCTCCACCTCGCCCCCCCATGCCTTCTAAATTCATATTTCTTGTCTAATGTTTTCATTTGAGCGTCGGCCCCTTCTTCAGATCCTGAAGAAGGTTGTGGCACTGAAGGCCCCCTTATCATATGGAGGGTTGTCAGGAACAATAAGCCCTTGCCAAGATAATAAATTAGCTTCATCAAGCTGGATGTTACCGAAGTTTTTCATTCCACATTTGCAGATTTCTTTAAGCTCCTTCATCAGCCTCCTGCTGGCTAACATTTGGTGCCGAGACCCAGGAGGGTTCCATGGGGATGGGGAGCCATCGCCCCGGCCTTGGTCACCCTGAGTTTTCTACTTACAGAGCAGTAGGCAGCAACAGCTCTTCCTGGGCTTACCTCTGAATCCTACTTGGGTGACTCAATTGCCAGCCTCAATCAGGCCTCCCTTCTTTATGGGGATCCCCCCTCAACCCCAGCCAGCCAGCCAGCCAAGGAGGACGCCGGACAGGGAATCTCTCCTTCTCCAATGCTGACCCTACATCCCACACCAGCCAATCTTCTCTAAGTGAGTGACATTCTACAATTCCCCTCATCCGGTCTTCTGCCCACTCTCTCTCACTTCTCAGAAGTCTCTCATCTCAAAGGTCCTAGTGCTGCCCTAACCAGTTTGGCTCAGTGGATAGAGTGTCGGCCTGCAGACTCGGGTTCCAGGTTTGATTCTGGTCAAGGGCATGTACCTTGGTTGCAGTCACATACCCAGTGGGGAGTGTGCAGGAGGCAGCTGATCGATGTTTCTCTCTCATCAATGTTTCTAACTCTCTATCCCTCTCCCTTCCTCTCTGTAAAAAATCAATAAAATATATATATTTTTAAAAAGTCCTAGTGCTAGACCAGAAGATTCTTCAGCTGTTTGGCTTCTGGATTGGGGGACACCCAGTCCAGAGGGTCACCTCTCATTTCTCATGGTGATTGGTTTAGCAGCAGGAACCCCTGCACTAAACAGTCACCTTTGGATCTGTGGTCTGTCACTCACCCCTCCTCTCTTATGGGCCACGCTACACTCCCTCTGCACACTCATGGGGAGATCATGCCCAACCAACTCATTTTATTTTGTAACACTGTTTGGCCATAACATAAACTAGATAAGTCTCAATGACCTGAAAACAGCACTTTCAACTTTATCACAGTAAGGAATTTAGATCATTGCTGTCACTGCATTGGAAAATGGTCAGAGATTCCCTACGTCAGCCCTTTTTACACCCTTCAGTCCCAATCCTCTCTCTCAGTCCTGCGCTACCTATCAGATCGTTCTCCTTCACACAAAACATCTTACCCCTAACATTTCTAATTCTGAATCTACTTTTGACCCAGCAGACCACCGACCTCCACTCCCTCCTCTCCCTCACCTGCAGTAGATTCCCAAAACCTAGACCCTCCTAACTAGCAACCACCTTCTCCCCTAGTCCCTGAGAGCCAAATCCTGAGAACATGAGCTCCAAAACAGCCTTTCCCATCTCACACTCATTCTCAGGCCACCCAAAGACTGCCTTCCTCAACAGCCTCTTCTATTCTCACACCAATTCCACTCCTGAGGGAGGCAGCAGGAATTGAGGGCATCGTCTGAGTCCACATCCCATTCTGTATGTCCAGCCTCACACAGATTGAGAGGCATCTCAGGTCTTTTTCCCATGACCCGACCACTTTTACTAAGGAATTTGAGTGCCTGACCCAGCCCTATGACCTGATCTGGCACGACATCTATGTCTTCCTGTCCTCCTCTACAGAAATTTACCACCTTAGACCGCACCTCCCCAGTGGGAACCCTTCTTCTGAACACCCATTTTATATCCTAACCAGAGGCCCGATGCACAAAATTCATGCAAGGGGCTCCAAGGGCTGAGGCTACCGCCCCGGCCTCTGTCCTTGCCACCACCACCCCGGCCCTCATATCGGCAGCCCCAGCTTCATCCAGAAGGACATCGGAAGGACATCCAGTCTAATTAGCATATTACACTGTTATTATTATAGATCAGCTCCTGACACACACCATAAACTTCAAAAAATAGACACAGGTCCACAAACCCCTCAAAAAGACCTCGTTAACCTGACCTTTAAGGTCTTTAATAATAGAGACAAAGGGACCCAAATCCAAAAACAAAGACAAGATCAGGCCAAGGCTGAGGCCCAGAAGGAGGCCTTCCAGCTCCTGGCCACTACTCTCATGAACCCCAAACCAAGTGCTGGCCCTTCAACCAAGGGTAAGTCAGGGGCTTAACCTCCTCCGGGCCCGTGCTTGAAATGCAACAAGGAAGGACACTGAGCCAAGCCCTGCTCAAACCCAAGACCCCCGCCTGGGCCCTGCCCCAGGTGCAGAAGGGAAGGTCACTGGGCCATTTATTCTGCCCTCTCCGAATTCGCTGAGACCCTTGTCTACTCCTCAGTCTCTATTATGGGGGTTGATGGGTTAGTCTCATAGCCATTGGCCACCTCACCTCTACGCTGCATCTTACTAAATACCTTCATTCACTCTTTTCTCATTATCACCCAAACCTTAGCATATTATCTCTAAGGAAAAAGTTGACAGTTTTAAATCCAAGCCACTAGAGGCCTGGGAATGGGCTGCTGGGCCTGCTCCCTCCCTGCCTCGCCTTTTCTTCAGCCGCATATGCCTGTACATAATTTTCCAAAGTCTTGGATAACTTAAAGGCTTTGGAGCACTGCTGGGTTAAATGATAAATATTTAAAATATTTTAAAATAACATAAAATATTGAAACATTAATTGCTAGACACGTTTTAATTAGTCTGCTCTTAGTTTTTATTACAGGCCTCTTGTACTTTGTTGAACGTATATTTTCCTGAAAGTGAGAGTGTGTTTGACATGTGTTGATAAATGTCAATCTAAGAAATGTTGGCTGTTTACTTTTTGGTTATCATTGAAAAATTAAGGTTTCTAAGAGTGAAGAATTCTAATGCATTTTAAAGAAAAAAGAAAGAAAAGGTCTGTACAAGTTGCTGAAGGTATGACAGAAAGAGAATATTAGAGTAGAAATACTTAATGGAAGGCCTGAGGCATGGTTATGCATTTTTGACAACATGGAAGGTTTGAAGGCTAATTAGAAAGTGCGACATTTGTGAGGTTTGCATATGTGATGAGAAGGAAAAGAGAAATGTTAAAAGAAAGAAATAAGTTCTAAAGGTAACTATTTACAAGAATTGTAAAAGGGTCATAAAAGTCCCTGGAAAATTTAAACAAAGATCAGACCACTGGTTAATTTATAGCCTGCCTGTAATAAAAAGTCCTTATCTCCTCACTGCCTAGGACAGAGCAAATAGTAAATACAGAAAGAGAAGGGGAAGGGGGAAAAGAAAAAAAAAGGGGAGGGGAGGAAGGGCCATTTTACCTCGAGCAAGAAAGCCTGAGGTTTCAGTCTCCAAGCCTGGCAGAACATGGTTGCTGGATACTTCTTAAGCTAAACCAGAATATTCAGCAGCAGAATTTCAAGATAGGAGCACATATAATGCCTCAACCCACACCTAGCCTGCTCTTCAGCAGTACTTTATGGATGAAATGTATAAGTTTGCTTACTTTGCTTTTTCAGGAAAGGAGCATACTTTAATTACTTGATAAGTTAGCTTTTCACAATTTAATCAAGGTCTAATATAAACTCATCCATATGAAAAGCCAATATTTTATGAGCAACTGGTTCTAGTGAAGTCCAAAGTAAAATTTGCATATCCTATCTAATAATAGACAAACATGGTAATTGACCGTACCTTCACTACGCCTCCCATTGGCTAATCAGCATAATATGCAAATTAACCCAACCAAGATGGCTGCCGGCAGCCATGCAGCTGAAGCGAGCAGGAGGCTTGCTTGCTCCAGTGATGGAGGAAGCCAAGGTTCCCCGCCTGTCGCGACTGGCTCTGAGCTCCGAAAGCAACAACGTTTCAATTATAGAAGCTAAACAACCCCCAGATACCTGCTTACAGCAGGCCGTTGCCTCAGAGCTGGAGCGAGCAGGAGCCGGCTCTCAGCTCCAGTGACAGCAAGAAAGTTTCAATTATAGATGGTAAATAAATCCCAGAATTAAAAAAGAAAAAAGAAAAAAAGGAGAGACTGGGAGCTTCAGTCGCCGGCCAGTCTGAAAACGGCCCTAAGCCCCTCACCCAGACTGGCCAGGCACCCCAGTAGAGACCCCCCCCTAAAGGGGGTGTGGCCAGCCTGAAAACAGCCATCAGCCCCTCATCCAGGCTGGCCAGGCACCCAAGCGGGACCCCCAACCTGATCTGGGGCACCCTCAGGACAAACCAGCCAGCCCCCACCCATGCACCAGGCCTCTATCCTATATAGTAAAAGGGTAATATGCAAACTGACCCTAACAGCAGAAAGACTGGGAATGACTGGTCACTATGACACACACTGACCACCAGTGGGCAGATGCTCAATGCAGGAGCTGCCCTCTGGTGGTCAGTGCACTCCCACATGGGGGAGCTCTACTCAGCCACAAGTCAGGCTTATGGCTGCCAGTACAGCGGTGGTGGTGGAAGCCTCTCCTGCCTCCTCAGCAGCGCTAAGGATGTCTGACTGCAGCTTAGGTCTGCTCCCCGCTGGTAAGTGGACATCCCCCGAGGGCTGCTGGGCTGCCAGAGGGATGTCTGATTGCCAACTTAGGCCCAATCCCCAGGGGATCGGGCCAGCAGGTGGTCATCCCCCAAGGGGTCCCAGATTGTGAGAGGGCACAGGTCGGGCTGAGGGACCCCCCCTCCAGCTCTGTGGCCACGGCCTGCTGAAAGCAGGTATCTGGGGTTTGTTTAGCTTCTAAAACAAATTTTTGTGCACCGGACCTCTAATATATATATATATATATATATATATATATATATATATATATAGAGAGAGAGAGAGAGAGAGAGAGAGCACTAGCCAAAAAGAATGCAGTTTAGAAGTAAATTTAAGCTTAAAAAGAAGAAATTTAAAATTTCTTCCACTACTATTTACAGAGTAAACTAAAAGTTGTTATTGAAGCATTAAATCTCACCATTAATGAGACACCCGAGGATATTTTTCCACTGATTTTTAGAGAGAGTGGAAGAGAGAAGGAAAGAGAGAGAGAAATATCGATAGGAAAGAAACACATCGATTGGTTGCCTCCTGCACGCATCCTGACCAGGGCCTGGGAGGAGCCTACAGCTGAGGTACGTGCCCTTGACCGGAAACGAACCCGGGACCCTTTGGTCCACATATTGACACTCTATTCACTGAGCCAAACCAGTTAGGGCATAGCTAGCATTTTGATCTCACACAGCTCTGGCACCAGCATGTCCCTCCTATCCCCCAAGCCCCCTGCATGCCTTGTTTTGCTTTGTTTTCTGTACTCTATGTAACCTTGTACTGAGAAAGCCTGAGGCACAGAAAACTTTACCAGCCAACCGCCACTGGTGTGCGTTAAGTCCTAATAAACCCATGTCTTTCACAGCCAGTCTTTCTGGTTATTTCTTTGCTATCAGTAAGCAATACACTGAGGTTTTCTCAGGCCTCAGCTCTTTGCATAACACTGTTATATCTATCTATATAATGAAAGAATTTGCAAATTTGCCCTCACAGTAACCGCTTGGAGCGTAGGATCAGCTGGAGCGAGTGGGTGCGGCTGGGTGCGGCAGGAGGCCGGTGGACCTGAGACGGCATCAAATAAAATAAAATTCGTTTACATGCCCTAAAGCACAAACATCCTAGCAGATAACTCAGTGCAAATAACAGTGATTACACAATGTTGATTACACAATAAACTTATTTTCATCAGAAAAAAAACACATCTTCACTTAAAGATGCCCCAGTAAAGGCTGCTGTGGCTTTCATCTGTCCCTTTCTACACCGAAGAGAACAGGGTTCGAGGGGGAAGGGCTCCAGTTTCGTTTTCTCAGCACCCAGCTAGGAGGCCTCCCTGGGGCGGCTCTCCCCTCCGAGCTCTGCGCAGGACAGGTGCTCCCCTCAGGCCCGGGAGCCCCAAGATGGAGGCGGAGCGAATTGCTTTCCCTCAGGGACCCCACTTTCCCTGGGAGTCCGGCACGGAAGGCGCTCTCCCTGGGAAACCAGAAATCCGCCTCCCGGGGCAACTGTGCAGCAGCAGGGCCTGGCGAGAGTCTCGCAGGAGGGCCACCTACCCATGCGGATGTGTACGCTGGCGGAGGCCACGCAGCTGCCATGGTTGAAGTCTCCTCCATGGAGGACGCCGGTTGTGGGGATCAGAGTTGTCCATGTCGGCAATGGAACCCCAGATCCCCGATGAATGACAAGAGCACATGAACCTCAACAGTCCTCAGTCACTTCCTGAGCAGCAGTCATCCCCGACCCGGGATCAAACCCAGAACCTAAGTAGCCGCCCTGACAGAATGAAACCCAAACCTTTGCTTTGGCAGAGGAGCTCCGACCCACAGCAGGGACCAGGGCAGCCAGAGGGGTTTTGTTGAGGGGCCCCGCCAGGCAGCCCCCAGCGCAGTGGGTTAGAACCTCCTCCTGATACAGCCTGGTTTGCGGGTTGGATCCCTGGTCAAGGCACAGACAAGAAGCAACCAAAGAGAGCAAGATAAGTGGAACAACATACTAGTGTTTCTCTCGCTCCCTTCCTCTTTCTAAAATAATCAATAAAAAATTAAAATAAAAAATAAACCCTCTGGCTTGCAGAATTTCTAAAACAGTTAGAAAGCAAAGTCCCATCCCTTCCCGTTCATTCAACAAATACTTCACATGCTCCTTCAATAATCACATTGGGGATGGGTGTTTGTTTGTTTGTTTTGGTTAATCCTCACCTGAGGACATTTTTGCAATGATTTTTTTTTTTTTTTTTTTTTTTTTTTTTTTTTTTTACAGAGAGTGGAAGGGAGGGAGAAAGACAGAAACTAATGTGAGAGACATCAATTGGTTGCCTCTTGCTGAATCCCCGGCCAGGGCCCAGGATTGAGCCTGCAACCCAGGTATGTGCCCTTGATTCGAATCCAACCCACAGAAGCACTATCCACTGAACCAAACCAGCATTTTTTTTTTTTTTAAGTCCTCCTCTGAGGATATGTGTGTTTTTTTCATTGATTCTAGAGAGAGGAAGACAGAGGGAAATAGAAAGAGAAACATTGATCAGTTGCCCAAGCAATCTGACAGGGATGGAACCCATGACCCTTTGGTGCAAGGAAGGACACTCTAACTCAGCGGTTCTCAACCTGTGGGTCACGACCCCTTTGGCGGTCAAACGACCCTTTCACAGGGGTCGCCTAAGACCATCCTGCATATCAGATATTTACATTATGATTCATAACAGTAGCAACATTACAGTTATGAAGTAACAACGAAAATAATTTTATGGTTGGGTCACAACATGAGGAACTGTATTTAAAGGGCCAGAAGGTTGAGAACCACTGCTACTGATCCACACCAACCAGGGCCTGGAGGTACATTTAAAAATTATTTTTTAGATCTGCCCTGGCCAGGTGGCTCAATTGTTTGGAGTCTCAACCTGTATACCAAAGGATTTCTTGTTAGATTCTAGGTTAGGGCACATACTTGGGTTTAGGTTAGATCCTGGTGGGTCAGCAGGTACAGAGGCAGCCTATTGGTATTTCTCTGTCACATGGATGTTTCTCTCTCTAAAAATCAATTTTAAAAACATCCTCACCCTAACCTGTCTGGCTCAGTGGATAGAGCATCGGCCTGCAGACTGAAGGGTCCCAGGTTCGATTCTGGTCAAGGGCATGTACCCAGTAGGGGGTGTGCAGGAGGCAGCTGATCAATGTTTCTCTCTCATTGATGTTTCTAACTCTCTATCCCTCTCCTTTTCTCTCTGTAAAAAAATCAATAAAATACATTTTTTAAAAAACAAAACATCCTCAATTGAGAATTAAAAATATATATATGAAAAATTTTTCAGCTCTAAAATTGTATTTGGTTCTTCATTCAATATCCTATCTACACTAATAAAAGAGAAAAATGGTAATTGGCGTACGGCGATACCGTTTTCATTGGCTAATCAGGGCTATATGCAAATTAACTGCCAACTAAGATTGGCAGTTAACTGCCAACAAGATGGCGGCTAATTTGCATATGTAGGCACAATGCAGGGAGGCGAAAGGGAAAGCAGGAAGAAGCCCCCTGCCACTGACAGTGTTTGGAAACCCAGGGGGGAGCTAAGAGCTGGGGGGGGCCGCCTTTGCCCTGCCCCCCAGCCATGATCGGAGAATCAGACGCCTTTGCTGCCCTGGCCAGTGATAGCAGGAAGTAGGGGTGGAGCCAGCGATGGGAGCTGGGCACGGTCGAGGCTGGCAGTCCCAGGAGCTAGGGGTCCCTTGCCTGGGCCTAAAGCGGAGCCCACGATCGCGGGGCCGCTGCAGCTGCGGGTCCCCGCTGCCTGGGCCGGACGCCCAGGCCAGAGGCGTTAGGCCTGGGCAGGGGTGGGGCCTGCAACCACGGGGAGCTGGGGGTCCCCTGCCCAGGCCTGACACCTCTGCCGGAGGCCTCAGGCCTGGTCAAGGGGCCGATCCGGTGATTGGTGATTGGAGGGTGATGAGGATCAACTCCTCTGGCCGAGGCATCAGGCCTGGGTGGGGGGCGGAGCCGGGGATTGGGGGGATATGATGGTCCCCTTGCCCAGGCCTGAAGCCTGGGTCAGAGGCGTCAGGCTTGGGCGGGGGGTGGAGCAAGCGATCAGAGGGAGATGGGGGTCCCCTGCCCAGGCATGATTCCTGGGCCAGAGGCCTCAGGCCTGGGCGGGGGCCAGAGCCAGTGATCGGGGGGAGATGGGGGTCCCCTGTCCAAGCCTGACACCTCTGGCGGAGGCGTCAGGCCTGGGCAAGGGGCCGATCCTGTGATTGGAGGGTGATGGGGGTCAATGCCTGAGGGCTCCCAGTATGGGGGTCAATGCCTGAGGGACACTCCCCCCCCCACCACCCAGTGCACGAATTTCGTGCACTGGGCCCCTAGTCCTATATAATAAAACCCTAATATGCAAATTGACCAAACAGTGGAATGACTGGCCACTATGAACTGACCACAAGGGGGCAGACACTCAACATAGGAGCTGCCACCTGGTGGTCAGTGCGCTCCCACAGGAGGAGGGCAGCTCAGCCAGAAGCCGAGCTCACAGCTGGAGAGTGCAGTGGTGGTGGCGGGAGCCTTCAAGGCAGCACTAAGGAGCAGTGAGCTGAGCAGTAGGGAGCAGCAAGAAAGCGGTTGGTAAAGAGTGAGGGGTCCTGGACTGCGAGAGGGCACAGGCCAGGCTTGAGGGCCCTCCCCTCTCCACCCCCAGTGCATGAATTCCGTGCACTGGGCCTCTAGTAAAATAATATTTAAGGTTAATTTTTAAATTACTGTTTACATTTAGTAGTAGTTCTCTTTATCTTTTAAAAAAATGTTGACATTCCAACATTTGTAGCCTGGAATTCGCACTTCATCTTCACATGGATGAAAAGCATATTCTTTAATAGAAATTCTCAAGAAGATTCTGATGTCAAACAATTGATCCTCTTCCCTAAAATAAGGTGGATGTGTAGCTATTTGTTGAGAAAAAATTTTGAGGCAAATGGCCCACAGTAATGAATATTCAGGCACCTGGTGTGAGAGCTCTACGAATTGTGTAACACTTCCCTCCCTGGATTGAGAAGCCGAATAGCTCTTGCCAAATAATATGGAAGACTTTGAACTGAAAGTTATGTGAATTTTGATGGAATTCTAGCTCTGCTAAAGTTAGGCCATGAGGGCTGTTCCATGGAAATCACTGATTCACTTATTCTGGTTTATTCTTTTCCTTCAATTTTTCTTCTGCCCTTTCACATTCCATAGACACAAAATATGCATTCAATTTTCCTGGGAGCAGGGGAAGAGTGTCACCCCAACTTAATGTGAAGTCATTAACCTTTCAAATGATCAAATTCCCTTTGTTTTGAAGTCATGCATGCCAGGCAAATTTCTGATTGTAATTTGACTCCTTGGGTAGCCTACCTATTGGGCAAAAGTGCCCTGACCAGAGAATATAAATATCCAGTCCCCTCTGCAGTGCTGGGGTCCAACCCCAGCAGGTCCAGGGGTCCCCAAAGGTGTGGACGGAGTCGGCGAAGAAGGAATGACACAGAGACAGCGTTCAGTTGATCAGCAGCCTAGCCAGGATCTCTAACCAGGATCTCCAGCCAAGTTCTGGTCTGGATCTCCAGCGAAGTTCTGTGTCCATGTTCTCTTGCTAGGTTCTCCAGCCAGGTTCTCCAGCCAAGTTCTGGTCTGGCTCTCCAGAGAGGTTCTGCTCTGGATCTCCAGTGAAGTTCTGGTTAGGATCTCCAGCCGGGTTCTGTGTCCATGTTCTCTTGCTAGGGTCTCCAGGTTCTCCAGCCAGGTTCTGTAGCCATGTTCCCTCGCTAGGTTCTCCAGCCAGGTTCTGTCCAGGTTCTCCAGCCAGGTTCAGTCACCAGGTTCTAGTCAGGTTCTCTTGCCAATTTCTGTAGTCAGGTTCAGTCCAGGATCTTTTGCCATGTTCTCTCCAGCGAAGTTCTTCTGTCTCTAGGTTCTGTGTAGGTTCTGTCTTCTAAGTTCTGTCTTCTAAGTTCTGTGTCTTGCTGTCTTGTTATATCTGTATTTATACCAGTTGATTCAATCCTATCAATCTCTATTACAAAGGTTAGGGCGTTTCTTATCTCCATTCCAGGGAATAAAGATTATGTAGCTTAAGCATGATTGTTCATAGTTAAAGTGATTAATTACCCGCCTGGCACTTAGTTGAGGGGTTTTATTCCCTCCCTAACTTCAGGGGAAAATCCCTACCTGGGGAAACAACCTTTCTCAGAGAGGAGACCTTGGTTAAAACACATAGTGCCAAGAAGGTGAGCAAACATATTAAGAACAGTATGCCATATATGCCAGGTCCTTTGAAACAGCAAGGATGGACCGGCTTCCGGCACTGCAGAAAGAGTTCCAGCTGAATGAACGAACCTAGTTATTCTGTGTGTTTTTAATACAGCATTCTCTGTGAAATTGACTAATAAGAGTCCACACACAAAAGATGATTCTATGTTTCTGAACTTTTGTAGCAAGGGAAATACCTCTATAAAAGATTGATCCATGTTTCTAAGCCTGCAAGGCAGAGGGTATATGATAGATTTGTCAAATTTCTAATTTAAATCTCCCAAATGTGTTGTATTAGGAAAAAGAGTCGCTGACTTTATAAATTTTATTCTGGGCCAAAATGAGGAGTCAGATATGAAATTCTGAGTCCTTTCTGCACAACAAAGGGGTTTAGGCTATTTATATACTTTAGGAGTTACAGACACCAGTCACAGTTATGCGGTTTCCCATGACAACCAATTATTATGCAATGCTTTGAGATTCAAGGTTTTCTACCATAGGAAATTATATTAAAATTTTGAAGACCCAATGTTTTTTGTTAATCCTCATTGCTTTTCAGAGAGAGAGGGAGAGAGAGAGACAGAGAGAGAGAGAGAGAGAGAGAGAGAGAGAGAGAGAGAGAGACATCAGTGTGGGAGAGACACATTGATTGGTTGCCTCCTGCACGTACCCCGCCCGGGGTGGGGAGCGAACACGCAGGCAACCCAGGTATGTGCCCTTGACCCTTCGGTGTGCAGGCCAACACTCTAACCCAGTGGTTCTCAATCTTGGCTGCACATTAGAATCACCTGGGAATCTTTTTAAAATCCTGATTTCTGGGCCTCATCCTCCGGAAATTCTGTTTCTTTGTTACTAATGTTGATTTCAGCATGATTTTATTAGCCAGAACTCAATGAGAACTGCAATGTTTCTAGAAACCTAGGAATTATACATCAAATGTGAAAAAGTAAATTTTAGAAAAACACTCAAATATCACCCAGCGCATGAATGGTCTCCTTGCTCGAGTCTAACCTCTCAGTCTGGTCTCTAAGTCCTGAAACAGATGGTCCCCACTCCACCCATATATCCACTTTCCCTCAATCCCAGACCAGTCTCTGTACCAGCCAGGCAAAGTGTCTCAGTGTGGGTTCCCTCAATGGCCAGCCTACTGCAAGATCCCAGTGCAGGCAGTTATTTGGGGGATGCAGGAGCCACCTACAGGGGAGATAGAGAAGTGACATAGGTAAGGGAAGGCAGCCAGAGGAGGGTATGTTACTAAGCCAACTTGTCAAAGACCAACTAGAAAAGGGTCCAAAGCATACCTCAGACTCATCTCACTGGAGAGATGGAGGAGCTGGGGTATTTTACACCAGGTCTCATCAGGCATGGGCCCAGGGCTGATCCAGGAAGTGTTCATCCCCCAGCACTTCCAGCTTGCTGAGTGTGGGTGAGTGAGACAGCTTTCTGTGATTCTGGAACAGCCCTCAAGTACAGAGATATATCAGGTACAGAGATGGTTGTCTGAGGAAGATATAGGCAGGGCACTGAGAGCATCTGTATATAATGTTCTATGAGCATCCTGTACGTGACGTTTTCTTTTATTTATTTATTTTTTTAATCCTCACCCAAGGATATGTTTTTATTGATTTGAGAGAGAGAGGAAGGGGGAGAGAGAGAGAGAGAGAGAGAGAGAGAGAGAGAGAGATGAGAGAGAAACATCCACCGATTGCCTCCCATACATGCCCCAACCTGGGATTGAACCCGAAACCTGCGTATGTGCCCTGACTGGGAATTGAACCCACACTGCATCGGACGATGCTCCCACCGACTGAGCCATGTGGCCAGGGCTACAGTGTCCTTTTAAATGAATCAGAGCCCACTTAAATAAAACTGACAAGTATGTCAACTCTAATGATTGTTCCTTCCCTTTTCCAAACCTTCTGAAACAGTAAATTTTAAGAAAAATGTCACACTTGTGAAGAGGAAGGGCCCCTGCATCTCCCAAGCAAACTACCTGTTTTCAGCCTCCCAGACCCCGTCTCCCTGCAGCCGACGGTACTGAATGCTGCCTGCACAATGTGTGCTCCAGCGGCCTGATCAAAAGGTATTCAAAAACAGCTCTAGCCCAATATGCATCTGATGCAGCAAACATCTGTCAAGCACCCCAGTATAACAGGGAATAGTGCTATACCACAGCAGCTCTCTGTGGCAAATATTCACTTTACTCTGGGTAAGAATACTTCATAAAGTTCTGTCTGTCTGAAGGCTTGCATTTAAAAAGGTAAAGCGCCCTGGTCAGTGTGGCTCAGTTGGTTGAGTGAGGTCCCATGCACCAAGAGGTTGCCAGTGGATTCCTGGTCAGGACACATGCCCAGGTTGTGGGCTCAATCCCAATAGGAGGCGTGTAGGAGGCAGTGGATCCATGTTTCTCTCCCTCCACCTTCTCTCTCTCTCTCTCTCTCTCTCTCTCCCCCCCCTCTCTCTCTTTAAAATCAATAAAAACATTTCAAAATAAAAATTAAAAGGTGAAGCCAGTTTCATCCTATGTATGGGAATTTTTCCTTCAGATACTTTTCCTTTCCCTTAATAGAGAGGCAATGTCCCGAATCTAAATGATGAGTATGTTTTGCCTCGGAATGTATCAAGGATGAGAAATCATTTTGTATTCGTCAACATGATGCAGTCAGAAGTATATTCTAACTTACTAAACTTATGTCCTTAAGCAAAATTTAATCATTGAGACAAATGAATATCAGACCGTAACTAAATCTTAAGAGAAATAAACCAATGAATAATAGTAAGTGCCCCTCTTCTGATGTGAAATCTTTGGTAATGTTTAGTGAGAGGTGGATTCAACTGGGATGTTCGAGAGTGTTGGGTGAGATGGAAGAGTGGCATGGAGTGGAATAGAGAGGATCCTGTTAAATATCTGAGCCCTGGTCATCCTCAGATCAGTGTGATTGATTTCTATTGCATCCATCCCATTAGGAAGACCCTTTCATCCCAACCACCTCCTGAGGGTTCCCCAGGACGGGGGAAAGGAGAGCTGCAGAGCTGAGCCATGGCCCCGAGCAGCCTTTACCAGTATGTTCGGGTGAGTCACATCCATCTTGAAGGGAGTATGCACAGGGTTTCCTGCTAAGAAGCCAGGCAGTACTGAATGGTTGGGGTCCTTTTATAGTGTTCTCTTGCATAAGACAGAAATATTCTTACCTGACATAGACTTTGTAATTTTATTTATTGATGTTTAACTTTCTGATTGACAGTTTTGCAGTGTTGGTGGGAAAATGGAAACATTAGCAGCTGAAAAAAGGGGTGAAGTTGGCTCATACTATCTCAATAAGGGGGGGGGGGGGAAGCCAACAGGAAAAGGAAACTCTTCTATGGCATCAAAGTGGCCTGAGAAAACTCTAGTATCACTTGCCTTCTTCCGGCTGAGGAGGGGCACCAGCCAGGGTGCGCCCCTAGCGGGGGGTGGGGGGGAGAGAAGGGAGGAGAGGGCTGGGCAGGGGGAAGGAGTTCTGCTCTATTGGTAATAAAGCTCCAGGTTCATCCCATCATGGATTTCATAGTTCCCAGAGAAATGTGGTGCTTAAAAATCGTGTCCCACTTCTTTAGTGCGATCTTGTTCCAACGGGTACCAATTTGTGCTGCAATCAAGGTCCCCATGGTGTCATCAGCGTTGCACTTCACACGGACCTTCTTCCGCAGACTGCTGTTTCAGAAAACCTCGGTCATCATCCCGACTGAGCTCAAATCGCCTAGGACCTGCGGACACCACAACCTCCTCTCTCGAAAGCAGAGCCAGGGCCCTAGTGTGCACCTGTACCGCCAACTTTTAGTTCCTTTGTGAAATCTCCCCTCTAACAATTTAGGATTAATAAAAGAGCTCACAGTTCTTTTAACAGACTCGACTAGTTCTGATTCACTGAGGCCATTGTTTCCCTCTGTGGGGTTCATGTAGGTCCCTCTCTGGCCACTCAGCCCTGTTTTTAGGCTGGGCTTTCTGGCTTTGTCAGTGCTGCCCAGCTATCTCTCTAAATGCATTCTTTTTTTTCTTTTTTTTTGTTTTGTTTTTTAATTAAATCTTTATTGTTCAGATTATTACATTTGTTCCTCTTTTTCCCCCCATAACTCCCCTCCTCCCAGTTCCCGCCCCACCCTCCGCCCTCACTCCCCACCCACTGTCCTCATCCATAGGTGCACGATTTTTGTCCAGTCTCTTCCTGCATCTCCCACACCCCTTTCCACCCCAAGAATAGTCAGTCCATTCCCTATCTATGTCCCTGATTCTATTATAATCACCAGTTCATTCTGTTCATCAGATGATTTATTCACTTGATTCTTAGATTCACTTGTTGATAGATGCATATTTGTTGTTCATAATTTGTATCTTTACCTTTTTCTTCCTCTTCCTCTTCTTAAAGGATACCTTTCAGCATTTCATATAATCCTGGTTTGGTGGTGATGAACTCCTTTAGCTTTTCCTTATCTGTGAAGCTCTTTATCTGACCTTCAATTCTGAATGATAGCTTTGCTGGATAAAGTAATCTTGGTTGTAGGTTCTTGGTATTCATCACTTTGAATATTTCTTGCCATTCCCTTCTGGCCTGCAAAGTTTCTGTTGAGAAATCAGCTGACAGTCGTATGGGTATTCCCTTGTAGGTAACTGAGTTTCTTTCTCTTGCTGCTTTTAAGATTCTCTCTTTATCTTTTGCTCTTGGCATTTTAATTATGATGTGTCTTGGTGTGGTCCTCTTTAGATTCCTTTTGTTTGGGGTTCTCCGCGCTTCTTGGACCTGTAAGTCCATTTCTTTCACCAGGTGAGGGAAGTTTTCTGTCATTATTTCTTCAAATAGGTTTTCAATATCTTGCTCTCTCTCATCTTCTGGCACCCCTATAATTCTGATGTTGGTATGCCTGAAGCTGTCCCAGAGGCTCCTTACACTATCCTCGCATTTTTGGATTCTTTTTTCATTTTTCTTTTCCGGTTGGGTGTTTTTTGCTTCCTCGCATTTCAAATCATTGAGTTGATTCTTGCGCTCCTCTGTTCTGCTGTCGGGAGTCTGTATAATATTCTTTATTTCAGTCAGTGTATGCTTAATTTCTAGTTGGTTCCCCAATATAACATCGAGGGTCTCATTAGTTTTCTTGTAGATCTCATTAAGTTTATCAGCGGCTTCTAAACAGTTCTTGAGAGACCTTAAAAGTGTGGTTCTGAACTCTAGATCTTCCATTGACAATTTTGTCCTGTTTCTTTGTCTCCGCATTTTGTTATGCTTCCTTGGTGCACCCCCTAGTGGTCTTTGTTCGTGGTCTTATAGTTAAATTTTGATTGTTGTAGCTAATTCCAGGGAGGGTTTGACCTCCAGGCCAAGTGGCTATGAGAATCAGCTGTGTCAGCAGTGAGAGAACTTCTGTCCTCTAGGGAGGTGCTAATCTAGTCTTTGCCTGAGGCTATCCGGCAAATGCCTCTGTGCAGGGCTTGGGCGGGGCGGGTCTCACAGGATCAACAGGGTGGGCCGGAGAGAGCAGTTATGGCAGCTCTCAGTCCTGTCCCCAGGGGCTCTGCCTCTCTGAGTCCCAGCACCCGCTGCAAAGCTCGGAGAGAAAGCTGCACTCGCTCTGACCGAAGCCAGGCAGTCCCACTTCTCCCGTTTGAGTCTGGGTCCCTAAAGACTCGCCCGGATCTGGAGCTCAGAGTCTGCGACTCCCTCCCGATTGAAAACGCCAACCGCGACCTCCGCCGCCAGCCCGCTCCGCGCGCGCACTCCGCACCTCAGAATTTGACTTCAACACTGCGCCTCCTCTGAGTGTCCGTATGCGTTTCTCTTTCCTCCTAGTTGTAGGACCTCCACTCAGCCAGTGTTCCAGTGGTTTTGGGTGATGTCCCTTCCGTTTTTTGGTTTCACTTTTTTTTTTTTTTTTTTTTTTTTTTAAATATATTTTATTGATTTTTTACAGAGAGGAAGGGAGAGAGATAGAGAGTTAGAAACATCGATGAGAGAGAAACATCGATCAGCTGCCTCCTGCACATCTCCTACTGGGGATATGCCCGCAACCCAGGTACATGCCCTTGACCGGAATCGAACCCGGGACCTTTCAGTCCGCAGGCCGACGCTCTATCCACTGAGCCAAACCGGTTTTGGCTTGGTTTCACTTTTGAAGTAGTTGTTCAAAGCAGCAAACTCCGGCGTTAACCTATGCCGCCATCTTGGTTCTCCTCCTCTAAATGCATTCTTGCTTTCTTGAATGAATGACATGATTTTCCAGGCTCAGTCTGAAATGCTTCCTACATCAAGAGATGGAAGCAGTTTGTTTCTTTCCAGAATCTTAGCTCTTCTTCCAGGAGAAAAGTATTAGAGTCAAAATCTGGAGCTAGGTATGGATGCTTGTTTTTAAAAAGTCATGTTAAGAAAAATGTAGAAGAGGGAACAAAAAGGTACACGGTAGTTTGCAATATTACGGATTTAAAGTTTTACATATTGATCAGCCCACACTTTGCGAGTCAGGCGGTGGTTATTTGGCCAAACCCCAGAATATAAGCTATAGGAATAGGCTTAGGAAAAGAAGAAATCCTAGAAAGACACAGGTAAAACATGGGAAATATTTATAAAAGGCAGGCGGATGCTCGTGGAAGGTGGGAAATAATGGTAGAAAGTGAGGGTAACTTGTTAGATGAGGCAGAAGTGCTGTGGGAGATGGGAAAATATAAGTAAAAGGTGGAGAAATGGTAGGTGGGCACTAGAGCAGAGAGGAAATCTATATTAGAAGGAGGATGGCATCAAGGTTAATTAATAGAAATAAAATGCAATGTCAGTAAACTCAGGTTATTGTGTACAAGTCCTTCTGACGGGAAGGAGAGAAATTTGTATACTGCTTGGGAAAAGTGGGAGCCAGGCTGAACAAGCTAAAAAAAAAAAAAAAAATTACAAAGTCAGTTAAGGTAAAAGAAGGAGTCAGAGTAACAGAAAAAGAGAACAGTGGGTAATTAAAAATAGACTCCTTCCAAAAGAGGATAAGGAATCAGAATTATGTAAAATAGGTGCAGGAATGAAAAGAAATGGATGTGGAGGTTTGTCTAAGTTTCATGGTGTCTTAGAAGTACGTAGATATACACCAAATGCAAGCAAAGAAAACAGCCCCTGCCAGAAGGCAGAACCACAGGACAGTGACAAAACAGGTTGGCCTAACTTCAGCAGCTGCAAGATCGCACGGGAAGAGAACATCCTGTGCTCATACCATGGTGACCGGCAGGCGGCTAGTCCCCACTCAGCTGGAGTAAGAGGACATGTCTGTTCTCCTAAAGAACTCCCTGTCCACAGAAGTCACAAGGGAGGAGCTCGTGTGTTCAGAGCAGGACCCCATGCCTCCTTCGGTAGGGCCGAGTGGGAAGCCCAGATGTGCATGCTCTGAGCAGGAACTCACAGTCCTCCTCTCCTGATCACTTGCAGCTGCTCATGACTCCCTGCCTTGGGCCTATCAGGATGAGTCTCAGCGGGCCCCTTTGCTTTCAGCACGCAGCCCAGTCACCCAAGTCCTCCTCATTCCCTGCTCTCATCCCCATTCAGCTGTACCTCGCCTTTTCTGACCCTATCTGCCATCACTCCTCATCTCCTGTGCCCTGGAGGTCAAGGTCATTTATCTAGGATATTCTGTATCCTCACTCTTTTTTTTTTTTTTTTTTTTAGAAATGTGCTCTTCATCTTCTTGCTCTGGAGTGGAATTCTCGTCTGAGGATATTGCTTTCTTTGCAACCCTCTCAAGAGATAGTTGCTTGCTCTCCTACAGCCCTGGTATCACTGGGCTTGGAGGAGAGTTCCATGTTCTCCTTGTTCCTCATTGCTTGTCCCCAATGCCCTCGCTTCCATAACATGAAGGGACTATATTATCCACAACCCTCTGGTAACTTGGGAGTAGCATTTCTACTCCCCTCCCCGATGCTTTAAAGATTTTAGCTCCTGGATCACTCTCTCCAACACTCCAACATCATTCTTGGGGACTTCCTTACCTACCTTGATGGTTATTCCAGTCCTCTGGGCTCTAATTCCTTCATATTTTCTTCTCCATGAACTTGTTGTCCATTCTCTCTAAGCCATGCCCTTCCATGGTTATATTTGAGACCTTGTCATTACAATAACTTCAATCCCACCACAATTTCAATTTCAAGTATTTCATTCATGTGTCCTGACCACACCTCTTTCCTAACCCAGAATTCCTAGAGCACAGAGCCAGCCTGAGGCAAAGCCTATGTGCTGATCCCTTATTAGGAAAAAAGCAAAAGTGAGGGAAAAGGAGTGGTCAGTCAGGGAAGTCAGAAGAACACCTGCAAGGTGGTGCTTTACTGAGCTGGTACCTTCTTCACAAGAATATTCAGTGGGGTTGCTCAGAGAACCCTTCCATAGAAGCCATGAGGAGCCATCACATCGAAAAGCAATTCATTAGGGGGAGGAGAAGAAAGCCATTTATCTGTGGAGACCGTCCCTTGTTCATTCTCTCATTGGTCAAAATCCTCTCCACTGGATAGTAATTCCTATGACCTGCAGGTTGTATAATTGACCACTCTGGGAAGTCGCTGGAGAAGCCAGAGGCCCCTGTGTCCAGTCAGGTCAGACCTGGTGCTGGAGCTGCGGTGGCTGCTACGGCAGTGGGTGTGATAGAAGCTGTGCTGATGCCTGACCCCCAACGGCAGGCTGAGGAGATCAGAGCTGGGAGATATGGTGGCCAGGGCTATGACCACTGGAATGAAATAAGCCATTCCTGGAGCCAGTCTAGCCAGAAAATAGGGTAAGTAGCTTGTACCCAAGAGAGGAGTGGGCAAGGCAGGCTGAGCATATCTGGGGTAAAATTAACTGGATCTTGTACAAACCTTACACCACTTAGATCTGTTCATGTCTATTTATATCTGGGTCTTATGTGAGAAAAAAATGTTCTTACTTATCCCCCAAGAGGGAAAGTTTAAATCCAATTCTTCAAGCTGATGGCCATTGCATAATTTTTTTTTACAAAGATGCTATGAAATCAAGTTTCATCCCTTCATTACAGCTTTGCCTAGGGTCATAGTTGATATTCATCCTTTCTCTGTTCTACCAACCATTCCAGGTTTTCCTCTCCCTCAGTCAGCACATTGGCTGATCTGGGTTACTTGCCTGGTGGAGTTGTCCAGACCTCAGTCCCCTTGCCTTGCTCTTGTCAGGCCATGGTTGCTGCAATTACCCATTGAAAGTTGTCACTGGGGCCCCGGCCGGTCTGGCTCAGTGGATAGAGCGTCAGCCTGAGGACTGAAGGGTCCCAGGTTCGATTCTGGTCAAGGGCATGTACCTTGGTTGCAGGCACATCCCCAGTAGGGGGTGTGCCGGAGGCAGCTGATCGATGTTTCTCTCTCATCAATGTTTCTAACTCTCTATCTCTTTCCCTTTCTCTCTGTAAAAAAATCAACTATATATATATATATATATATATATATATATATATGTGTGTGTGTGTGTGTGTGTGTGTGTGTGTGTGTGTGTGTGTATTTTAAGTTGTCACTGGGCAGAGAAGCACCAACAGATGCCCCCGTGAATCCCCTAAATTCCAGACACACTCTTTATCCATTATGAAATGGCAACCCTTACTATTCATGTGAATCAGGGTTGACTACCCTGCCAGGACTGCAATGTCTTTTTTGTCTGCTGGTCCACTAGCATGAGGATCCCAGAGTGGCCAAACCACAGTCACAGCCTCAAGTTCCCCAGTGGAAATACACCACTGCACACACGCACGCACACCCCCACAGACACATGTGCGCACACAAATAGGAACTTGTCAAAGCCTAAGATTATGGGACAGGAAACATGAATTCTACACGGGTCATTGGGAGTGATGGTGATCAGGGCTCCTACTTCTACCACCTTATGGTTGCCCAGACCTATGTCTTCCAGTTACGGAGGAAACAAAACCCTCCTCTTCGCCAGCATCACCCTAGTTAATGCATTCCTGAGGGGATTGCGTTAGCACTGCCAACAGAGCTTAAAAGGTACAAGGTAGTTATTCCTCCTACAATCCCATGTAATTTGTCCTTTTGGCAGATGCAAAAGCTTAATGGATTTTGGAGAATGACTATGGGGCATTAGAAAGGTAATCAGGTACCGAATTCAGTTTCAGCTGCAACCTGGATATGCTATCTTTATTGGAGCAAGTCAATATAAACCGGGGCATCTGGGAAATGTTTTCTTTTCAGCCCAAAAGCCATCTGCCTTTGTGTGGCATGACAGCTGTATTCCTTTATCCTCAGGGCTGTGTCAACCTCCTGCTCTCTGGCATAATATAGCCGGAGGGGGTCTTGATCATTTTGATAGCTCACATAACATCATGTTGGACTATTACATTGATGACAATATGCTCATTGGACCTACGCAGGAAGTAGCAGCATCCTAGAGTCCTTGGTAAAACACATGCGTTCCAGAGAATGGGAGATAAACCCTGTGCACATTCAGGGACCTGATGCACAGATGAAGTTTCTAGGGCTCCAATTGTCTAGGGCACATTAAAATAGAGCCTTTGTTTTCTTTTAAATTAAAAAAAATATTTTTATTGATCTCAGAGAGGAACAGAGAGGGAGATAGAAACATCAAAGATGAGAGAAAATCATTGATTGGCTGCCTCCTGCATGCCCCACAACCCAGGCATGTGCCCCGACCAAGAATCAAACCGTGACTTCCTGGTTCATAGGTCGACACTCAACCACTGAGACACACTGGCTGGGCTGAAATAGAGCTTTTAAAACAAGGGGCAGATTGCTTCACATTGCATTGACCATCTATACTAATAAAAGGGTAATATGCTAATTAGACTGGGTAGACCGGACATCATTCCTGACAAAGTCGGGGCCCAGCCCAGGGGAAGCCGCTCACAATTCTGGGTGCCTGCGGGCGGCCCAGAGGGAGGGAAGCCCGGGTCCTGGGTGCCTGCAGGTGGCAGGAGGAGGGAAGCCTGGGTCCCAGGTGCCGGAGGAAAGCCAGTGCCGGCAGCCAGGGGAAGGAAGGCCTACTCTTGCACGAATTTTTGGTCATCGGGCCTCTAGTCATAAATAAAGAGGCACAAAGTTTGATAGGACATATACTACTTTGGGACTTGGTGGGGCTGTTTGGATTTTGGACATATACTACATTGGGACTTGGTGGGGCTGTTTGGATTTCGGACATATACTACATTGGAGCACGTTGCTAAAACCCACTTACCAAGTGGTCCCAAGGCTGCCAGTTATGACTGGGCCCCAGAGCCAGAAAACACTGTGCAGCAGATCACAGTTGTTCACGCTGCCCTGCTGCTTAGGTCTGAGATCCGGCAGACTCAAGTGTAAGGGGTGTGTCTGCAGCAAAAGAGACTGGGAAGCCTCCCTCAAACCCAGTAGAAGAATCACAGTGCAGACCCACAGGCGTCTGAAGTAAAACTATACCCCTTTCTGCTGCCTATTCTCCATTTGAAAAGCAAATCTTTGCCACTGGGCTCTGGTAGAAACTAAATATAAAAAAACGAAAATATTAAATGATGATGTAAGCAGGTTCCTGCTTGAGGTGGGATGCTGTCACCTCAAGATGAGTTTGCAATCACAAAGAACTGTCAGCTACACTAATGGCTCAAATCAGAGGTAAGCTAAGGAGATGCGACACCCGGCACCAGAGGCTCTGGGACAGTCACTCCTTGCACCACGGAGATCCCCTTGCATCCCACATTAACTCCATTCTGTTAAAGATAGTAGCCAGTGCAACCTCGGTAACAGATTTCATAGACAAGGATTATTGAAACAATCTACAATTCTGATAGTTGCCCTAAAATGGCAGTTAGTATTATCTTTCTCCTCTATCCACCCCCATTCTAGGGCTTCCCCTTTTCTAGTTTGCGTGCGTGGTAGGACGACTCAGACCTTCATCCCTCAGGAGTCTGAGCTCGTGGCTGCCTGGCCCTTGTCAGGCGCTGGTTGCTGCAATGGCTCATTCGCCGTTATTACCAGGCATGCAAGCACCGAGAGACAACACTGAACCTCACTGTTGAGATTTTTTCATTGCCCTCATTTTGTGGCAGCTACTCTAGCTCAGCAGGATAATTAGGATCAATCATTCCCAACAATATAGTCATGTTTTCAGAGCCATTATTAATGTTCACAGGGTGTTTGTTTGTTTGTTTGTGGGAACATAACTTTTCATTTCTTTTGGGAGTGGAACTGCTAAGTCTTATACTACATTTAAATGTATGGGAAACTTGCCAAACCGTTTTCCAAAGTGCCTGTACCACAGCAAAGGGAATATAGTCAATAATATTGTGACAATTATGTATGGTGTGGGATGGGTACTAGACTTACTAGGGTGATCACTTAGTAAAGCATATAAATGTCTAACCACTATGTTGTACACCTGAAACGAATGTAATAGTGTAGGTCAACTGTATTTAGAAAATAGATTTTTTTTAATAGCAGCATTATCTTAAAAAATCCACAAGATGTCAGTGTTTCTATGTGAGAAAAAATAATGTGGTGGTCTGAGATTAAAAGTACTCCCACTAACTGGTGCCAAAAATTAACCTAAAGTGAATTTGATATAGAAATAATAGAGATTGGTTGATTTAATTGAATAGGAAATATATGCACATGATACAAAATTCAAAATTGTATACAGTGAAAAGAAAAACTTTCCCTCCCTCCCTACTTCTTTCCCTCATCTCTCAGTCCCATTTCATTCCCCCTTCCCCCAAGGACAGCTATTTTTATTATCCTTCCAGAGATATCCTAAATATAGATGACCACAAAAATATAAATATGTATATGTTTTCAAATAATACCAGTGATTATATACAATACATGTGTTCTGTGCCTTGATAGTGTTTCTACCTGATATGCCTCAGAGTGACCCCTTCTGTGGCCTGTCTGTTCATTCTCTTAACAGAGGCCTTTGAGGCAAACGTTCTTTATTTTGATGAAGTCCAATTTGCCTTTTTTTTTTGAAGTGGGCCTTACTCAAAGTCACAAAGATTTTTCTCTATATTTTTTTCTAGAATTTTAGGTTTTATATTTAGGTCTATAATAAATTTTGAAGTCATTTTTTGTATATAGTGCAAGATATGGATCATTACCATTTTAATTTGCACATTTGTTATTATAGATGTTGTTGAGCATATTTTCATATGTTTAAATATAATTTGTGTTGTGCTTGTTTGTTTGTTGTTTTCTTGTGAGCTCCTTGGTCAAGTCCCTTGCTGGGGGCTGCTAAGTTTGGACATGCAGTTTGTGGAGCTGGAAACTGAAACCTGGCCGCAGACTGCTCACCGAGCCACAGATTCTGCGCGGGGGCCCCTTTTTCTAATTCACCCCCTGGGAGCCCCATTCTTTACTGCGCACAGAGGTGTTGCCTTTGTCCATTTATCTTCTGTATTCTAGGTCTTTTTCATATTTTATAGGAGTTCTCTGTATTTCTGCCCTTCACCACTGTGATGCAAATATATTTTTTCTCAGATAGTCTATTGTATTTTTCACTGTTTATGACATTTTCCCATCAGAATTGGTTTTTGTAGAGTCAAATATACCAATCTTTTCTATTGTGGGTTCTGAGTTTTGTGTCATGCCTAGAAAGTTTCCCTATTCCAGTTATTTTTAAAAATTACTTTATGTTTTATTTTAGCATTTTTCTGGTCCCCCCCCCCACACACACACACACATTTAAATCTTCTGATTTAGTATGAATTTATTTTGGTGAAAGGTGTAAGATATAAATCCAATTTAATTTTTTCCCAATTTGCCAACCAGCTGTCTCAACACTGTTTACTAAATAATTCATCTTTCCACCACTTACATAAAATGGCAGGTTTATCATAAATACAATTCTTATTCTTAATGTAAAAAGTAGCTATGTTGCTCTGCCCAAAGGCCACATGCTACACTCTGATTCTATGGGAAAGACACAGATGACAAGAAAAGAAGGTGATAAGAGAATTTTTTAGCAAAATATTTTCCAAGCATGGTTTGGATTAGAGTCTAAGATTTCTACATTTGCAATATGATACCAAAAAAAAAAAAATCTGTTGCAATAGCAATAACCTTGATCATCAGGAAAATATTAAATTAGATTCACTATTGTCTATTTGTTATGCAGGAAAGTGTGCAATGTTTTTGAGAAAAAAAATGCAGAATATTTTTCACACATACCCCAACACGCATACACACACACATGTTTCCTTCCTCCGAAAAGCAAACTGTGTAATGGCTAAACCTTTGGGCTCTGAGTCAGACAAAACTGTAAATACTAACAGTATCTAACTCAAGGGTTAATGTAAGGAGTAGGCGAGCTTGTTCAAAAAAGGTGCCTGCCTCAGAATAAACAGTCAATATTCAGTAGCTACTAACTTCTGTTTGTGTAAAGTGCTTGGATGAGTTTATACTGATACCCCTAATTCTAATCCAATACCACAAGGTTCATTTTAGCATTTTCTTTTCCTTATTTATAACTCCTTCCTCCAAAAAAGGAAAATCCAGCTCTCATTATCTATGATTTAGTAATTTGTTTAAAAAATGTGTGTTGTTCTGTTTTTCAGGGAAGTGTTTTCTTCAGAAGCCTACAGAATGACCTCTGACTCTACTCTAGAGGTGGGTAACCACAGAAACTGCATTCATTGGTCCTTCACTTTCTGCCTTCTTCTAAACCCCACTCCAATATCCCCTAGTCACCTCATTATAAACTAAATGAAGCTGGAGTTCTCTGTCCCCCAACCCAAGTGCTAGAAGCTCAGGGCCAAGGTAGGGTAACTGAAACTTGATATAAATTCCTGCTTCCTGTGTAGACCAAAAGGAAATCACCCTGAGTTGAAGATCTTTTAAAATGTTAGCAATGTGATCTAGGGGTTTTTGAATTGGTTATTGAAGATCTAGAATCCACTCTGAGTCCTGGCTGATTCTAATAGTTATTCCCATACTTCCCACTCAGCCAGACATGGTCATTTAACCTCTCAGTATTCCCTACCAAATGCTGCTAGTGACTTAACCCTGCCTTGCACCCTTTATGGATGTTATTTGTGAAAATCAAATGAGAGGATCAATGGGTCTGTACTTTGAAAATTATGCGGTACTAAGTAAACTGAAGGATCCCTGGAATGTGTCTTCAGCACATTATTACTGGTGACTTTTACCTAAATACTCAGATGCACTATCTTGACTCACCTGGTAGTGGTAGCTCAGAGACCACTCTTGCTGCTCTGACCAACCCTAAATTGGGAGGCAGAAGTATTCTAAGAATACAGGGAAAGTGAGGCTGGTATAGTGAAGAGAGTGGCTAACAAGACAGGATATCTTGGGAATCTCTTAAATTAGGGAGGTCAAAATGCTTTGGCTATTAAATAATTTTAAAATATGTATTCATTTATTCAACAGCTATTTGCTGAGTGGCTTACAAAGGGATGAAGAAATGAGAAACTCTATCCCTGCCCTCAAGAAGTTTAGAGTAAGGGCCCTGGCCAGTATTTCTCAGTGGTTGGAGTGTCAGCCCGCGTTCGGAAGGGAGGAGGGTTAGGTTCCCCATCAAAGGTCAGAGGCACATATCTGGCTTTTGGGTTCAATCCCCAGCCCTGGTAAGGGCACATGCCAGCGGCAAACCAATCTATGTGTTCTCTTTCATGTTGATTTCTCTCTCTCTCTCTCTCTCTCTCTCTCTCTCTCTCTCTCTCTCTCTCTCCTTTCCCCCTCCCTTCCACTCTCTCTAACAATCCATGGAAAAAATATCCTCGGGCCAGGATTAACAAAACAAAAGTTTAGAGTAGGGAATCCAGTGCACCCCTAGAGTAGGTAGTATGATAGTCACAATTTCTTGAAGACCTACTGTGAGCAAGGGATGGTGGTGGTCTACCTATCATCTCATTTAACATAGGTCTAACATGTTTTCTCATTTAATACATGCAACTGTCTTGAAGGTAGGTATTATCTTTGATAATAATGAGGAAATCAACAATCAGAGAGGTAAAGAAATTTGTCCAAAATCACACATGTAGTAAATGCAAGAGTCAAAATGTTTAGTAATTTGTTTAAAAATGTGTGTTGCAATCCAGGGCTACCTGTACTCTAAATCTCATATTCATCCCCCCACACTAATAAGGTAAGAGTAATCCATTCACTGATGGAATATTTATTGAGAACCTTTTTGTTCCAGCCATTGTTCTGGATGGAGTGATATGGATAAAAAAACAAAGCCCCCATATCATGGATAAAGACAATAGAACAAATACATAGTATTCAGTACATCAGCTGGTAGATGCTGTGGAAAAAAATTAGGCAGGATAAGAAGGATGGGGAAAGGGAATTGCTATTTTATTTTATTATATTTTTAATTAATTATTTTAAATTTTGGAATGCTTCATGAATTTGCATGTCATCCTTGCATAGGGACCATGCTAATCTTCTCTGTATCGTTCCAATTTTAGTATATGTGCTGCCCAAGCGAGCACAGGGATTGCTATTTTTTTTAATATATTTTATTGATTTTTTTTACAGAGAGAGGGAGAGGGATAGAGAGTTACAAACATCGATGAGAGAGAAACATGAGAGAGAAACATCGATCAGCTGCCTCCTGCATACCCCCCCCTGGGGATGTGCCTGCAACCAACCCGGGACCCTAGAGTCTGCAGGCTGACGCTCTATCCACTGAGCCAAATCGGTCAGGGCAGGGATTGCTATTTTAAACAGAATCCTCAGGGAAGGCTCTGATAATATGAGGTTTGAGTGGAGATCCACAGGAAGTGCCCGAGTAAGAGAAAAGACTGGCAAGAAGAGCTTCCGCCTTTGCCTGCCTGTGAGTTCAGGCTGAAAAAAGAGGGACAGGATGCACAGGAGGTGTTTATGGAGAGGATTAGGCTCAGAATCAGAAGACTTGAGCTTTATTTAATTTATTGACAAATTATTTCACTTTCGAACCTAAATCCCCTTCCATGTGGGTGGAAATAATCCTTACCCCAGCTTCGCGCACGCAGCTGCCAAAAGGATAAAATGTGATAGCCACGTGAAAGCCCGTTAACAAATAACACAAGTGAGAAAAAGCAAGACTAGGTGCCAACTTTTCAACCGAAAGGAAGTCTGTGTAGGAATATACTAACAGGAATTCCTAGTTCAAGTGGACCCATCACCCTAGACATCTTTTTGAAAAGCTATCTCAAAAACAGACTAAAATAAATAAGCATACGTTTCATAATAAGACTCTGCAGAAGATCCATGTTTAAGTTACACTACTCAGAAGTTGAATTATGTGTTTGAACTATACTCTGGGATTCGCATCTTAATCCCACTCCCCACCTAGGTATTAGCTTTTTTACCACGCCCCCCGCCAGAACTCCATTTCCCAGCATGCCCCGGGCTCCTGTAAATCGGCCGTCATTGTGACGCAAGTTCCACAGCTTTCTGGGAATTGTAGTCTATTCGTCCTCCAGTTGCGGAAAGCTCTCGTAGAGCTGTGGACTACCACTCCCGTGAGGTAGTGCGGAATTCCACCCTGTTCGCGGCGTCTTCGAACGCGCCGCGGCAGCCATGTTGGACGTGGCCAGCACAGGGGCCGGCACCAGGGGGTTATCCAAGCAGCTGTCACGATGCTGGGGGCCCTGGTGTTAAGGAGAACAGCGCTGGCGCCGCGGCTCCTCCTCCATCTGCTTAGGTCTCCATCACTCGGGAGCCACCGAGGTCCCTCCGGCCGGAGTGTGACCACCGGGGGCTGCGGGGAGCCGCAGTGGCTAAGGGCGGCCATCGGGGGGCGTCCTGGAACATCGCTGGCCTCGCTCACCCGAAGAGGGGCAGCCACCGGGGGGCGCCACGGAAGACGCACGGAGACCCAGTGCCTCGCAGCCGCCACATGGGGACGCCTTCCTGGCCCCGAAGACACACTCCCCGGACAGAACTGCTGGAATGGGGTCCCCACCAGAGGCAGACTGGGCATGTGGGCCCTGGCCACGGCGCTGGTGGTTCACTGTTACAGCAAGAGCCCGTCCAACAAGGGTGATTATCGGGACAACCTGGGGTCCAGGAAGGGAGAGGCGGGAGGAGTGTCTTGACTGTCTTTGGAGGGTGGGAGTTGCTTATAGCTTTAGAGCAGCGGAGTCTCAGCTCTGGAGGGACCCAGACATTGTCACGGGGGTAGAGTTTGCACTGGGAGAGCTCGGTGCCTCCGAGTTGCATCATTTCCAGCGTAGTGCCGCCTCCCTTCTTGGGGCATCACTTTGTCCATCTGTATAAAGGGAGCATCGGACTAAACCTCTAAAATTAGAGCATGGTCATTTAATTCTCGAATATTCTGCCTGTCCCGATTCCTCTTTTAAGAGGTTTCGGGGAAACTGCGGTGTGTTTTGAGGGCAACCGCTAAATGGTTTAGAGAGGTTTACCCCCTCAGATGGCCTAAGAAGGGAAAAAGACTTGGTTTCAGTTGCCAGCTTTGCCACCGCTCATCGCTTGCGCCTCTCTGGCTTCAGTTTCCCCACTTACACGGCGAAGGGTTATTTCTCAGTACTTTTACAGTGCTGTTATTTTCTCTGTCTTGGCGTTCAGCAGCCTGGGTCTGTCCATCAGACTCCCAGGGTTTTGCTATGCCTGGTCTCAGGCATGAAGAGATCTTGCCATGTGGGCCAGTTGGCAGGAGAAGGAAAACTAGGAAGTTGGCTCTGTAGGGACCCAAAGCAACCATGGGGGCTGGCTGACCCCGGTGGGCATCTCACCTGGGTGCGTGGAGCTCAGCAGGTACTGGGAGAGCAGGCAGAGAGCCAGACATGAGTCCAACCACTCAGGGTCCCAGTTGTTCCTCACGGGGGAGCCTGAGGCAGGGTGCCCATGGATTACATGCATTCCCAGCTCTGAGACTGGAGTAAGGGGGGCTGCCCTGACATCTGTTTACTCAGCAGCTGTAAAGGAAAGGCCTTGGACTGGGAGTAAGCACAGCTGGGGCCTTGTTTTGGTTCTCCCTCTAACTCCCATTGTGACTTTGGGCTCTTGCTCCTCCTCACTGGTCCTCTGCTTCTTCACCCTACAGTATGAGGATGCTGACGTAGGGCTCTAAGGGCTCTTCTAGCCTAGGCATGCTAGGAGTCTATCACTTTCCGCAATTTTTTGGATACTCTCAGTGTATCTAGTTTTGGGCACAAAGTTAGTTAAGGAGACATTGCAGGCAGTTAGGCTTGTGGGTCTGGTGAGTGGTCTGACTATGTGTAGTTGGGGGATCAGAGGACCAACAGAGTCAGGAAAGCTTTCCTGGAAGATGGGAGATCCCTGGAGGGCGGGGAATTTGAATTTGCATTCTGACGGCTGAGACAACAGATGAAAATGTCTCACTGTGACTTCCATGAGGTTTTTTCAGGTTGATACCAGCTCCTTTCTTTAATACCTTCACATTGTCCACCATAGTATTGGAACTTAGTAGGTACTCAGTAAGTGTATTCCATGCAGAGGCTTCAGGGAACAAGGATGTGGGAGTCGCACATTCGCACGGTGTGTGCAGGAGCTGGCAGAGTGGCCAGCCTGGCTGGAGAACAGGGGGTCTTTAGGGTGAAGTGAGAGCAGATGGAGTGGGGCCTGCATGCCATGCAGTGTGGTTTGGAATGTCTCCTTAGGCCTTGGAGAGCCATGAGCTCAGGGAATGTCCTGAGACCAGTATGTATAGAAGTATTAGGGGGAGGTGTCCCAAGTCTTGCCTTTTAGAAGTGCTTGGGGGCTCTAGACTGGACTTTGTGGCATGTGAACCCCAGCAAGGAAACCAGAGTCCACTTACCAAAAGAGATAATGACCAAAACCACGATCATTTCCAACCACCTGACTTACTGGCTACCCTGTCCCCTGACTTGGAGTTGTAAACTCAGGCCCTCAGTGCAGTGTGATAGAAACTACCCTGTAGGAGCCAGGAGGCCTGGGTTCTAATCTCGCCTCATTCTTCTTTTCCTCTGTGACTTTGCAGAAGCCAGTTCTTTCTGCAGAGGGAGGGAAGAGAAAATATAGCCATCTCTGAAGAAGGCTTGTTTCCCTTCCAGCTAGGGGCTGTCTGGGCATGTGCTAGGAAGATAACCAGGAAAGACCTGGCCCTGGAGTCTGTGGTTGGTGGGTGGAGGCACTAATGTCTGAACCACAGAACTGGTTTACATGTGCTCGTTCAGGTGGCTATATTATCTTTGTTGTACGGATAAGGAAACTGAGGCTCAGGAGGTTAGCTGAGTTGGCCAAGTGGTACAACAAGTAAATGGCAGAGGTGTGGTGGGAGCCCATGTCTGTGTATCTCCAGATCCCGTGTTCTCCCCTGCTCCAATGCCTCTTCCTGTTGCAGTGGGTCAGTCTCTTGGCTGGACTGAGAACTCTCTGAGGCAGGACTGGGCCTGAGTTCGTCCCGTGTTCAATAATGGATCTCAGAACCATGCTGGGCACAGAGGACTCCCAGGCACTTGGTATTTGAAAAAAAGAAAGAAAGAAAGGAAGTGCTTCTGTTGTCTTTTGAGATTTGTTTCCAGCTAAACAAGTTTTCTTTGTGGCCACAAGGTGGTGCCAGCAGCCTGTAGGCTGCCCAGGGGAAGCCAGCTTAGCTTTTCTGCTAGGTAATTCCTAAAGATCTGAACCCTGTGCTTTGGGTCTCGCTTTGGCGGGCTTGGCACTGGGGAGTTTGCAGATTTTCCAACCATCATTTCATTTTCTCAGCATCCTGTGAGGCTGGCAGAGCAAGGGTTTTATTGCCTCTGCTTTACAGTCAGGGAGGCTGGGGTCAAGAGGGAAAGAGGCTGCCACAGCACATGGTGAGTAGGGGGCAGAGTGTGTAGAAGCCAGGCTTCCCGACTCCTGGTTGGCGCTCTCTCTGCTCTCAGAAGGGCCCACACCCCTTCCTGCTCCTCCCCATCCTGACCCTCCCTCTGGACGTGTGACCTATGACATCAAGATTCAAAACTAGGCTAAGAAATGAGTTAGAGAGAAAGTGGGCAAGTTAGGGGAATGACTGATAATGATAATCATGTAAAACAGAGAGCTTGGTAGCTACTAGTAGAGGGGAGTGAAGGAATTCGCACAGTGAGCATTTATCATTCACTGGCAGCACTTGTGCTAGCCCTCTCCTGGGATCACCTGTGTGATGAGAGGAGGTAGAGTTTGGCCCTGTTCCAAAGACTGAGAAACGGCGATCAGGCTATCAATCCCCAGAAGGAAAGTAGGGGAGGGCGGGGGTAAGGGGAAGAGATCAACCGAAGGACTTGTATACATGTATATAAGCCAAACCAATGGACATGAACAATAGGGGGATGGGAGCATGAGTGTGCGGGGCGGCGGGGGGGAGGTTGGGGTTAATGGGGGGGATGAGGACACATTTGTAATACCTTAACTAATAATAAAAAAAATAAAAAAAAATAAAATAAAGAGTTTGGCTCTGTAATAGATGTGGAAGACAAGTTAACATGTGGGCATGGGCTGATTAGCCTTCTCTTTACCTACAGGCATCCCTTGTTTTATTGCACTCACTTTATTGTGCTTCAGATAAGTGTTCATTACAAAAAAAGAGTACGGCTCACTTTATTGCGATGTGTGCTTTACTGCTGTGGTCTAGAACGGAACTCATAATATTTCTGAGGTATGCCTCTATCTTGGCATCATTTCTCTTGTTAAAGCCCATGTTTCTGAAGTGCTTCTACTTTCACTGTTTTACTGGGCCCTCTAAGCTGACCTGAGGAGTAGGTCTGACCAGCGCCCTGTCTCTCTACAGATGCAGCCCTGATGGAAGCTGCTCGAGCCAACAATGTTCAAGAAGTCAGCAGGTGAGTGTCAAACCCCAGGCCTGTTCTCCCGCACAGAAGATGGCTGCCTTGGAGGAATCTCACACTAAGCTGGGAATTAAATTCTGTAGTCACCTAGTCACTTGGGCTTCCTTCTGGAGTTCTGTTTCCTTTCTTCTGACCCCAAACGCTCCTGAATCCTTCTACTGTTTTGTTCTTCACAGGGCATTGTTTGTAGTCCCCTTTGCATCCTATGGGTTCTTCACTGCATCTTCTGCAGTAATTTGTTCTTGTTTCTTTGTAGAACTGGCCAGGTGTTAGTGCTTGTTGCCTTAATGGGGTGCAGGTGGGCACCCATGGAGAGGCTTGGGGATTTGGGAAGAAGCTGGAAGATACCTTTCTGACACGTTTTCTGGGGCTAGAAAAGCCTGGGGTGCACATGATGGGCCTCTGCTCATGGGCTGATTGCATTTCTCCAGTCTCCCTGCTCAGCTGGGCCCCTAATGACCACTGGCCTGTTAGATCTGAGGCTTGCTCTTGGGCAGGGGCAGGACTCAACTTAGAGATCAGCCTGGTACCAGGAGCAGGGCAGAGTCTGTGTCCAGGATGGGTGCTCAGATTGGGCCAGCATAGGGCATCAGTCTGAGACTAGGGGGCAGGGGTTTATTCTTGATGAAACTAGTGGCACTCACTGGACCTAATCTTGGCCTCCTCCCCCCCCCCCCTTTGCCTAGAATTAGATGGCCATAGGACACTCCCCCTTCCATACTGCCAAGTCCACATTTTAGACAGGAAGTCTGGTGCTTGGGTGGCTAGCCCTGTACCCAGTTCCACATACTCTTCATGTCCTTCCCCACTCCAGCTGCCTGAACATACGAGAAAGTGTTGAAAGGCAGCTACAGCCCCCACCAAGACTTACTGCTTTGATTCCCTTTCATTTTATCTGCAGCATTATTGATTCTCAAGGGTGCTTTTGAGTATTAATGTTCAAGGCTTAGTTTTTAATAAACCACTTTTGGAAGTATGGGCTGGGAGTTGTTCCGTAGCTTAATAAATATGATAGAGCAATAGTTTAATAAACATGCAATGATGCATCTTAAAAACCGAGCACAGATGTCAGCTTGTTGTTATAAGAGCCATTCATAACTGCAGGCTGTGCGTGGCATCTTCATTCCCCCAGAAACAGATGAGCCTCACTTCCTTCTACTGCAGTACCAGGGAGGGGTGGGTGTGGGACTGGCCAAGCCCCCTCCTCTCAGGCTTGTGCTGACCCTGGAATCACCTGTTGTAACTGCTAAGGGCTGCCAGGCTTCTGCTTCTCTCTGGCAACCCACTGTAGGCAGCGCGATTGCAGAGGAGCTATGCTGTGACTCCACCTTTCTGCCATCAGCCAGGCAGGCTGAGTTTGCCCTATCCCATTGAGCCCCCATGTGTTGATTATTTTAGCTCTTTCAACATTTTTCTAAAACAATCACCTGCCCAAAGAAAAGAAAAAGTGATGGGATTTATGGTGCATGTGTGATTCAGCAACATTCATTCTTGTCTTTGTGGATTTGGCCTGTAGGGACCTTTCATGTGTGTCTCTAGCCTGCTTTTCCCCTGCCTCCTCTTGCCCATCTCTCTTGGTTGTGATGACTCAGAATCTTTCTTCACCATTTGTGTGGAACCCTGCCCTTCAGCATGAGAGTCTCCCTCTCGCTCTCCCCCCTCCTTCCCAGAAGCAAAGAGCAGGGGACAAACTGAGCAAAGGCAGGGGAAGAAGATGCTGGCTGGCTGCTGGCCTGGTGTAATGCTGCACTACTCTGAGGGTGTTTGTGCAAAGTTGCAGGGTTGGGAAAGAGGGAGATGATTTGAGAGAAGCTGGAATGCCCACGAAGGAGTTTTGAATTTTTTTTAAAATATATTTTATTGATTTTTTTACAGAGAGGAAGGAAGAGGGATAGAGAGTTAGGAACATCGATGAGAGAGAAACATCGATCAGCTGCCTCCTGCACACCTCCTACTGGGGATGTGCCCGCAACCAAGGTACATGCCCTTGACCGGAATCGAACCTGGGACCCTTGAGTCCGTAGGCCGACGCTCTATCCACTGAGCCAAACCGGTTACGGCGAGTTTCGAATTTTTATCTTATGATCACTGGGGAGACATGGGAAGTTTTGAGCAGGGAAATTGCCCAGTTAGGGTCATTCAGAAGGGTGAAGGGTAAATTGAATTGGGCAAAAGCTAAAAGCAGATCTGTTAAAAGTCTGTTTTAGTAAGATAAATTCAAGGTGATGAAGGCCTGAATTAGGACATTCTTCTTCTAACCCCAAGCAGTTCCTGCATATGAATGAATGAGTGGACCTTTGCTAGGCACTAGAGATGGGTATGTGTGTGACCCTGGCCCTGGTTTCAAGGAAACAGACATGTAACCTACCAATTACTGTTATTCCTGCTAATAGAGCTAAGCCTAGAGGTGAGGGTGAGAGTCAGATCATCCTTGCTGGAAGGAAACTTTCTTGAATTCTTACAGCAGGTCTTTATTCAACTTTTCTATGACCTAGACTTTGCATAGGTGCTTCACACTACTCTTAATTTCTTCCTCTGCCTGTCCTAGCCTTAGCTTTGCCCAACAGACCTGCCTATAGCAGGATAGAGTCATTCTCAATTAAAAACCAAAAACTTAACACAGTTTATGCATGGTTGAGTCACCATGTGTATGATCAGTGTGGTCAGTGATACAGTATTTGGAATAAAACTCAGATCTGGTGAACAATATTGCCCTCTACCCTTCTTTCCCCCTTGACCTCTCTGTGGCTCTGTGCTGTGTGTGTTTCTGCCTTGATGTTCCCTTACCATCCCCAGACCCAGAGCCTTGGGAGAGCTCTGGATAATGAAGGGCAATAGCCTGAGGCTCTTCTGCTCAGGAGGAAGGTGCTTCATTCTCTTCTTAAGGGCATTCGAGAAGCTATAGATCTTGGACCCTCGGCCCTCTCTACTTTCTGTTCCTCATCCTCTGCTTAAATCTAGCCTTCTAGGTTCAGCTCAAGTGCTGCGTTCCTTGTGAGACCTTCCTTGACTCCTCTCAGCTGGGTATGATCACCGCTTCCTTTGCCCCACACCTCCTGGGCTGGGAGAAAATGAGTGTCATCTAGGAAAGGATGTGCCAGCGTGTAGGAGAGAATCCTTTTCTAGAAGCGAAGTTGGAGGTTAGGTGAGAGAAGTAGGGCTGAATGTCAGGAAAACAGGAAAACCAGCGAGGTTCACATGCTGACTTAATTAGGAACAGGTCAGGAATCCTCATAGAGTTTGAGATGATCAAGCCAAGAGCTCTGGATAGATGCCCTGACCTGCAGGTACTATTGACCTGCTTTATGTGGAGCTAGGTAAATGTGTGTGGTTTGGGCTTGCCTGGCTAACGGGACCCGGCAGTATCTGCCCCTTGCCATGCTCTGTTCTTTATATTAATAAGTTTGCAAGCCAGCCTTCACCTTAAGCCACTGTACTGTGTGCCTCCCCATGGCAGGGGCAGTTAGTTCCCGTATTCTCTAACACAGCAGAACTCAGGGAAAGTTGCTTTTTACTGACTTTTCTGAAACAGGCAGCCCAGAGTCTAATTTCCATACTCCCATTGGCTATATGAGAGGGAGGCTGGATCCCCTCCTCTTCCCTTCTTCTCTCTTCCTTTCTTCCTTCTCCAGGGGCACTTAAACCGTGTGTATTCAGCTCTTCAGAAGTGAAAACCGGTCCTGGATCCTGTTTCACCTGTCAGCAGCATGAGCAGGTGGCCTGTTCCTGGGCTCAGCCTAAACCTGAGCCCGGCTTCTAGACTGAGGAACTATTCACCCGAAACCAGGGCACAGGGTAGACTGAAGGCACATCTGTCCAGGCTCAGTCTGAGCCATGTGAGGAGCTATCAGGGCTGGGAGAAGTGAGGCCTCCTGTTCTTCCTCTTCTAAAGGAGATCACATTTCTTTCAGAACAAACTTGGGTGAAAGACAACACCCCTGCCCATTTCCCTTCTCCCGGCAGGGAGCTGGGCCTCTGCTGAGTCCTTAACTCGGGTGTTTGTCAGCCCCAAAATTTTCATTTTATTTACTTATTTATTTAAATATATATATATATATATATATATATATATATACACACACACACACACACACACACACACACACATATATGTATATATATATATTTATTTATTTATTATTGATAGTATTACAGATGTCTCCCTTTTCCTCCCATTTACCCCTTCCTGAGCCCAAATATTTTCTAATGAAGAAGCCTGATGGTATAAAACCTGGACTTCAAACTGCCTGCCCTTTCTCTCCAGGATTTATTTGTTCATTTGACAAAAATTTACTGAGCACTGGTCATGCTGGGTCATATGCTTGACACGCCACAGCTGACCAGCCATGACTCCTGTCCTTGAAGAAGGAGACTAGGAAAGACTGTAACAACATAGTATCGTCAGTGCTGAGAGACAGGAGGCCAGAACATGCCCCTGACCAATCTGGGGGACCAGAGAAAGCGTCCTAGAGGAAATGGCACCTAATTAGAGTCTTAAAATATCAGTTGGGCTTAGCAAATAGAAAAGGGAATGCATTCCAGGCAAAGGGGTCAGCATGAGTGGCATCACCAAGGTAAGAAACAGCCTAGGAGGTTGTGTGTTGGAGAGGGGGAAATTACATACTGTTGCTGGATCACCTTCTAGCCTAGGAGGGACTGGGGATAGGCAGGGACCTGGTCCTGGAGGGCATTGTCCATTTGTCCCACAGTTGCTCATCAGTCTAGCCTGCCCCTGTGCCTAGCCCTAAATTGAATTTGTTTCGATGGCAATAAAATGAGGAAGGAGAAGCAATCCCTGCCCTGGAGGAGCTCACTAACCCCCTTCCTAGGTGAGGAGGGAGCATCTGAGTAAAAAATTGAGAACCAGTAATACAAGGCACACATTGCCTAACTTCTATGAGCCTAAATAATTAAATAACATGGAAGATGATAATGCCTATAATGCATAGAACTGTAGAGTGTTTATTATTAATAATAAAATTATTATCTCAACCAATATTTATGAGTGCTTATTAGGAGCTAGACATTAGGCTGAGTGCTGGAGATATAGTAGTGAACAAGATTGGTTCAGTCCCTGCCCTCTTGGTTCTTACAGTCTAACTGAGAGCTAGATGACTGATTATGCAATTATAATATGTATTTCAAGATTAGTACAATTTGTCTTTTCAATAAGTGGTGCTGGAACAACTGGATATCAATGTACAGAAAAATGCAATTGGAGCCCTACCTCACCCATACACAAAAGTTAACTCAAAATGGATCATAGACCTAAATGTAAGAGCTAAGAGTATAAAACGCTTAGAAGAAAACATAGGAATAGATAAGTTGGACTTTATTCAAGTTAAAAACTTCTGTGTTCAAAGGATACCTTCAAGAAAATGAAGACTGTTCTATAGAATGGGAGACAATATTTGCAAATCATATATCTGATAAGAGATTTGTATCCAGAATATATAAAAAATGCTTAAAATGCAATAATAAAAAAGATAATCCAATTTAAAAATGGACAAAGGATCTGATTAGACATTTCTCCAAAGAAGATATTCAAATGACAAATAAGCATGTGAAAAGATGTTCAACATCATTAGTCATTAGGGAAATGCTAATTAAAACCACTTTATACCTGTTCATGATGGTTATAATCAGAAAGACAGGTAATAGCAAGTGTATGAGGATGTGGAGAAATTGGAACCTTCATATATTGCTGGTGGGGGTGTGAAATGGTGTTGACTGCTTCAGAATTCAGTTGGTGTTTCCCCCAAATGTTAAACATAGAGTTACCTTATGACACAACAAGTCTGCTTCTAGTATACCAGTACTTGTATATTAATGTTCGTAGCAGCATTATTTTTTAGCTGCATTATTCATACCTAGAGGCCCGATGCATGAAATTCGTGCATGGGTAGGGTCCCTAGGCCTGGCTGGTGATCAGGGCCAATCTGTGGGGCAACTGGCGGGGCGATTGCTGGGGCGGGGCCTGCTGGCACCTGCCTTGGCCAGCCTGGGGCCTGTGGGCTAGGGGCAGCTCCTGCATTGAGCATCTGCCCCCTGGTGGTCAGTGTGTGTCATAGCGACCGGTCGTTCTGCTGTTCGGTCAATTTGCATATTAGGCATTTATTATATAGGATAGCCCAAAGAGGGAAATAATTCCAAAGTCCATTAACGAATGGATAAATAAAAAACATGATATAGCTATTCAGTGGAGTATTATTTATCAATGCTAAGGAATAAAGCACTGATATATGCTACAATATGACTGAACTTTAAAAGCATGACGCTAAGTGAAAGAAGCCAGGCACAAAAGACCACATATTATATTATTCAATTTATATAAAATACCCAGATAGACAATCCATAGAGACACAAAATAGGTTAGTGATTGAAGGGACTGGAGAGGTTGTGTTTGGGAGGGACCATACCACATTGGTTCTGTAAGCCATGTTAATGATGTTTATTTTTATTTTTACTAACAGCAGTGGGTTACCACTGAAGAATTTTAAGCCGGTGTGTGTGTGTGTGTGTGTGTGTGTGTGTGTGTGTGAGAGAGAGAGAGAGAGAGAGAGAGAGAGAGAGAGAGAGAAAGACATGGTGACATGATTTAGATCTGTAATTTTATTTATTTTGAATTTCATTTTCTATTGCAGTTTACATTTGATATTATTTTGTATTTGTTTCAGGATACAGCATGGTGGTTAGTTAATCATACTTTACAAAGTATCCTCCACCCCCCAATATTTCTAGTATCCACCTGGCACCATACATAGTTTATTACAATATTATTGACTATATTCCCTATGCTGTACTTTACATCCTGTGACTATTGTTACTACCAATTTGTACTTCTTAATTCCTTCATGTTTGTCACCCAGTCCCCTAAGCCCCCACTCCTCTGGCAAACATTAGTCTGTTCTCTGTATCTGTGAGTCTGTTTCTGTTTTGATTGTTCGTTTATAAGAGAAATGTCAGAGCTTTTATTGCCTATGTTTTCTTCTAGGAGTTTTATGATTTTGGGTCTTACATTTAAGTCTTTAATCCATTAAGTCTTTAGATTCCACATATAAGTGAAATCATATGGCATTTGACTTCTCTGACTGACTTATCTCAGCATAATACCCGCTAGGTCCATCCATGCTATCACAAATGGTAAGATTTCATTCTTTTTTAATGGCCAGGTAATATTCCATTGTATATATGTACCACAGCTTTTTAATCTACTTGTCTGTTGATGGGCACTTGGATTGCTTCCATATCTTGGCTATTGTAAATAACACTGCGATGGGCATAGGGGTGTATATATTCTTTCCAGTTAATGTTTTGGGTTTTTTTGGATGTATAGCCAGAAGTAGAATTGCTGGATCATAAGGCAGTTCCATTTTTAATTTTTGAGGACCTTCCATACTGTTTTTATAGTGGCTGCACCAATCTGCATTCCCACCTACAGTGTACAAGCGTTCCCTTTTCTTCTCATCCTTGCTAACACTTGTTTGTTGATTTATTGATGATAGCCATTCTGACTGTTGTGAAGTGATATTGCATATCTTAGTGACATTGAACATCTTTTCATATATCTATTGGTCAGCTGCATGCTCTCTTTGAAAAAATGTCTATTCAGGTCCTCTGCCCATTTTTAATTGGATTGTTTAGGGGTTTTTTTGCTGTTGAGTTGTATAAGTTCTTCAATTTGGATATTAACTCCTTGTCAGATGTATTATTGACGAATATATTCTTCCATTCAGTGGGTTGTCTTTTCATTTTATTGATGTTTTCCTTTGCTGTGCAAAAACTTTTTAGTTGGATGTATTTCCATTTGTTTATTTTTTTCTTTGTTTCCCTTGCCTGAGGAGAGATATATCAGAAAAAAATATTGTTAAAGAAATGTCAGAGCTTTTACTGCCTATGTTTTCTTCTAGGAGTTTTATGATTTTGAGTCTTACATTTAAGTCTTTAATCCATTTTGAGTTTATTCTTATATACAGTGTAAGATGGTGGTCTGGTTTAATTTTTGCATGTATCTGTCCAATTTTCCCAACACCATTTGTTGAATAGACCCCATTGTATGTTCTTGCCTCCTTTGTCAAATATTAATTGACCAAATAGGCATGGGTTTATTTCTGGGCTCTCTATTCTGTTTCATTGATCTATATGTCTGTTTTTATGCCAGTACCATGCTGTTTTGATTACTATGGCCTTGTAGTATAGTTTAATATCAGGTAGCATGATATCGCCAACTTTATTCTTTCTCAAGATTGCTTTGGCTATTTGGGGTCTTTTGTGGTTCCATATAAATTTCAGGATTATTTGTTCTAGTTCTTTGAAATACGCCATTGGTATTTTGGTAGGAATTGTGTTGAATCTATAGATTGCTGTGGGTAGTATGGACTTTTTAATTATGTTAATTCTTTCTATCCATGAGTATGGTGTATAGTTCCATTTATTTGTGTCTTCTTCAATTTCTTCAGTATCTTGTAATTTCTTTCTTTCTTTTCTTTTTTTTTCTTTTTTTTCAGTTGATCAGCAGCCTAACCAGGATCTCTAGTCAGGATCTCCAGCCAAGTTCTGGTCAGGATCTCCAGCAAAGTTCTGGTTAGGATCTCCAGCCAGGTTCTGTGTCCATGTTCTCCAGCCAGGTTCTCCAGCCAGGTTCTGTAGCCATGTTCTAGTCAGGTTCTCTTGCCATGTTCTATCCAGGTTCTGTAGCCAGGTTCTGTCTCTAGGTTCTGTGGCCAGTTTCTGTCCAGGATCTTTTGCCATGTTCTCTCCCTAGGTTCTGTCTCTAGGTTCTGTTGCCAGTTTCTGTCCAGGATCTTTTGCCATGTTCTCTCCAGTGAAGTTCTTCTGTCTCTAGGTTCTTTGTAGGTTCTGTCTTCTAAGTTCTGTCTCAGTATCTTGTAATTTCTGAGTACGGGTCACTTACCTCCTTGGTTAAACTTATTCTTAGGTGGTGGTTGTTGTTGTTTTTTATGCAATTGTAAATAGGATTGTTTTCTTAGTTTCCCTTTCTGATAGTTCATTGTTGGTGTATAAAAATCAATAGATTTCCAAATACTTATTTTGTATCCTGCAACTTTACTGAATTCATCTATCAGTCCTAGTAGTTTTTGGTGTTATCTTTAGGGTTCTTTATATATAGTATCGTGTTATTTGCATATAATGACAGTTTTACTTCTTCCTTTTCAATTTGGATGCCTTTTTTTTTTTCTTTTTCTTTTCTTTGTTTTAATCCTCAGGATTCAAGGATATTTTTTCCATTGATTTTTTTTTTTTATATATATTTTTTATTGATTAAGATATTACATATGTGTCCTTGTCCCCACATTACCCTCTACCCCCCCCCCCCCGCTCATGCCCTCACCCCCCCCCCCCCCCGTTGTCCGTGTCCATTGGTTAGGCCTATATGCTTGCATATAAGTCCTTTGGTTGATCTTTCCCCCTTACCCCTACCCTCCCCTACCTTCCCTCCAAGGCCCAACAGTCCAATCAATGCCTCTCTGTCTCTGGATCAGTCCTTGTTCATCAGTTTATGTTGTTCATTATATTCCACAAATGAGTGAGATCCTGTGGTATTTATCCGCTCTCCAGTTCCATCCATGCTGTGGCAAATGGTAAGAGTTCCTTTTTCTTCTTCCTCTTTTAAAGAATACCTTTCAGCATTTCATATAATGCTGGTTTGGTGGTGATGAACTCCTTTAGCTTTTTCTTATCCGTGAAGCTCTTTATCTGACCTTCTATTCTGAATGATAGCTTTGCTGGATAAAGTAATCTTGGTTGCAGGTTCTTGCTATTCATCACTTTGCATATTTCTTGCCACTCTCTTCTGGCCTGCATGGTTTCTGTTGAGAAATCAGCTGACAGTCGTATGGGTACTCCCTTGTAGGTAACTGTCTTTCTCTTGCTGCTTTTAAGATTCTCTCTTTATCTTTTGCTCTTGGCATTTTAATTATGATGTGTCTTGGTGTGGTCCTCTTTGGATTCCTTTTGTTTGGGGTTCTCTGCGCTTCCTGGACTTGTAAGTCCATTTCTTTCACCAGGTGGGGGAAGTTTTCTGTCATTATTTCTTCAAAAAGGTTTTCAATATCTTGCCCTCTCTCTCCTTCTGGTACCCCTATAATTCTGATGTTGGTACGCTTGAAGTTGTCCCAGAGGTTCCTTACACTATCTTCATATTTTTGGAATCTCTTTTCTTTTTTCTTTTTCGGTTGGGTATTTTTTGTTTCTTTGTATTTCAAATCTTTGACTTGATTCTTGGGATCCTCTTGTCTGCTGTTGGATCTCTGTAAATTATTCTTTATTTCAGTCAGTCTATGCTTAATTTCTAGTTGGTCCTTTTTCATGTCCTCCATGGTCTCACTATACTTATTGAGGGATTCATTAAATTTATCGGCGGTTTACATAAAATTCTTGAAAAACCTTATAAACGTGGCCTTGAACTCTATATCCAGTCGTTTGCTTTCCTCCATTTCTGCCATTTGTGACCTGTTTCTTTGTCTCCGCATTTTGGCTGCTTCCCTGTGTTGATAGAGTGGCCCTGCGCGCCAGGTGTCCTGTAGGGCCCAGTGGCTCAGCCTCCCCAGTTACCTGGGGTGGACACTCTTGGTGCACTCTTGGTGCCTTGGTTGTTGTAGGATCACTGGGAGGAATTGACCTCCAGGCCAATTGGCTGTGAGAATCTACAGTGGGAGAACTTCTGTGCTGGAGACACCCTTCTGGGGCAAGACTTGCTTCAGTGGGGCTTTGGTGCTCACTGAGTCTGCTCCCTGAGTGTGTCCCTTATGGATCTGAGGAGTTGCAATCTGGATGGTCCCCCTCTGACCACTGGGTACAGTGGCTCCTGGATCTAAGGAGGTGCTAATTCAGCCTCTGCCTGAGGCCACACAGCAGGAGCCACGAAGAGACTCAGCTGTGAAGCAATGCAAGCCGCTGCGGGGCCTTGGGCCTTCTCTTGGAAGTTCCGGGTCTGCCTGGCTTGGCTGCAGTTAGGTACATTCACGTGCAAAAGCCTCTGCTGCAGCCTGGGTGGGGCGGGGTCTCAGGGAATCAAAGGGTGGAGCAAGCAGCTATGGCTGATTCTCCGTCCAGCCCTAAGGAGTCGTGCGTCTCAGTGACCCGATAATTGCTGCAAGCACCTCTGAGGGAAAGCCGCCCTCAAGTTCGCCCGCTGCCCGACAGTCCAGCTTCTCCCCGTATGAGTCCTGGGTCCCCAGAGACTTCCCGGAACCGGAGTTCAGAGCAGTCGGGAGCTTGTGATTCAAAAAGACAGCCGCGTCCTCAGGTGCCACCCCCTTTCTGCGCGCACGCGCGAGCCGCCGTACCTCTGCACTTCACCTCCGCAGCTCCTCTGGCTCTCAGTGTGCTTTTCTTTCCTTCTAGTTGTAGAATTTACACTCAGCCAGCCTTCCTGTTGTTCTCGATGATGTCCGCTCTGTCCTTTGCGGTATTTTTCAATTGTTGTGGGAGGCGGCAATTTCCCGGTGTTTATCTATGCCGCCATCTTAGTTTCGCCTCCATTGATTTTTAGAGAGTTGAAGGGGAGGGAGGGCCTGTCGGAGAGAAACATCAATGTGAGAGAGACACATCCTCCTGCACACACCCCAACAAGGCTGGGGTTGAATCCACAACCTAGGTGCATGCCCTTGACCGGGAATCAAACCTGTGACCCTATGGTGCACAGGCCGACACTCTTAACCACTGAGCAACACTGGCCAGGCCTTTTTGTTTTTTTCTTTTTCTTGTCTGATTTCTGTGGCTAGAACTTCCAGTACTGTGTTGAGTAAGAGTGGTGGAAGTGGACATCCCTGTCTTGTTCCTGATCTTAAGGGAAACACTTTTGTCTTTGCCCATTGGGTATGATGTTAACTGTGGGTTTGTCATATGTGGCCTTTATTATGTTGAGGTGTGTTCCCGGTATTCCCACTTTGTTGATAATTTTATCATAAATGAGTGCTAGATTTTATCAAGTGCTTTTTCTGCATCTGTGGATTTGGTCATATGATTTTTCTTCATTTTGTTTATGTGGCATATGACGTTAATTGATTTGCAGATACTGTACCAACCTGCATTCCAAGAATAAAAACCACTTGATCGCATTTGATCTTTTTAATGTGTTGCTGGATTTGGTTTGCTAATATTTTACTGAGGAGTTTTGCGTTTGTGTTCAACAGGGATATTGCCTTATAATTTTCTTTGTAGTGTCTTCATTTGGTTTTGGAATTAGGATAATGCTGGCCTTGTAAAATGAGCTTGGGAGTCTTCCCTCCTCTTCAACTTTTTTGAATAGTTTGGGAAGGATTGGTGTTAGTTCTTTGAATGTAGGCGCCATCCAGTCTAAGACTTTTGTTTGTTTGGAGTTTTTGTTTTGTAACTGCTTTGATTTCATTGGTTGTAATTGGCCTGTTCACATTTTCTGACTCTTCCTGATTAACTGATGGAAGATTGTATGTTTCTAGGACTTGAGCTACATCTCCCAGGTTGTTCAAATTGTTGGGATATAGTTGTTCATAATTTATTTTTTTATTATTATTTTTAATCCTCACCCAAGGATATTTTTTCCATTGTTTTCTAGAGAGAGTGTAAGGGGTGAGGGGGGAGAGAAACATCAACATGAGAGAGACACATTGATTGGTTGCCTCCTACACCAGCCCCTACAGGGGCTGGGGAACCTGCAACCAATGTAGGTGCCCTTGACCAGGAATCGTACCTGAGACCCTTCCATCTGCGGCTGATGCTCTAACCACTAGGGTGATATTTTTAAATAATATTTTGTATTTCTGTGGTGTCAGTTTTTAACTTTCATTTCTGATTTTATTTATTTGAATCCTCTCTCTTTTTTTCTTGATAAGTGTGGTTAAAGGTTTATCAGTCTTGATTATTTTTTTACAGAATCAGCTCTTGGTTTCATTAATCTTTTGTATATTTTTAGACTGTTTCTCTTTTTTAGAACTTATTGGGGCGACACTGGTTATCAACATTATACAGGTTTCAGGTGCACAATTCTACAACATATCATCTGTACACTGTATTGTGTATTCACCACCCCCAGTAAATTCTCTGTCCATCATCATAGACTCTAATTCTTTTCTTTCTGCTCTTATCTTTATTTCCTTCCTTCTACTCACTTTGAACTTTGTTTGTTGTTCTTTTTCTAGATTCTTTAGGTATAAGGTTAGATTGTTTATTGAGATATTACTTGTTTCTTGAGGAAGGCCTGTAATGCTATGAATTTCCCCCTTAGGATTGCTTTTGCTTGTCCCATAGAATTTGGGTCATTGTATTTTCATTTGTCTCAAGATATCTTTTGATTTCCTCCTTGATCTCATTGTTAACCCATTTATTACTTAGTAACATGTTATTTAACTTCCAGGTGTTGGTGTGTTTTTCAGTGTTGTTGTTTTTTATAACTGATTTCTAGTTTCATACCATCATGGTTAGAAAAGATGCTTGATATAATTTTAATCTTCTCAAATTTATTGGGACTTGTTTTATGTCCTAACATGTGGTTTACCCTAGAAAATGCTCCAGGTGCGCTTGGAAAGAATGTGTATTCTGCTGTTTTGGAGTGAAAATATCAATTTTATCTATCTGGTCTAGTGTGTCATTTCAGGCTGCTGTTTCCTTGTTGATTTTCTGTCTGGAAGTAGATCTGTAATTTTAAAAGGTCATTCTGGTTGCTCCATGGAGAAGAGAACAAGACATGGTGACATGATCTAGGTCTGTAATTTTAAAAGATCACTCTGGTTGCTCCATGGAGAAAAGATTGATAGAGAGCTGTGGTAGGTGCAGAAAGACTGGAGTAGTACAGACTGGAGAGGATGATGGCAGGTGGTGACTTGGATTAAGATGTCAGTAGCAGAAATTGAGAAAGTAAGCTAGAGAGGACTTAGTGATGGGTTAGGACACTGTCGGGGCCTGCTACATAGTAGGTACTCAATATGGATGTTGACTGCATGAATAGCATTGGATATGATTGATTAGGGAGAAGAAGGTTTTGAGAATGAATTTCCATTATATGGCTTGATCAGCTACCCAGATGCTATTGCCATTTACTGAGATGAAGATGTTGGAGGCAGACTGGGTTGGGGGAAGAATATTTTGAGTTCAGACTTGAACATGCTGAATTTAATATGTCAGTGAGATATTCAAATGGAGATGTCAACTAGGCAGTTGAATGTATGGGTCTTTTTTACTTTTCTCGCTATACATACCATGCTGCTTCTCAAAATCTGCATCAGTTTTAGAGTGTTTGTTTTTTAAATATGTTTTTATGTAAGAGATTTCTGTAAGAGAAGGGAGGGGGAGGGAGGGAGGGAGGGAGGGAGAGAGAGAGAGACAGACAGACAGACAGACAGACACACCGATGAGAGAGAAACATTAGACATCGATCGGCTGCCTCCTGCATACCCTACTGGAATCAAGCCCACAATTTTGGTAGGAGCCCTGACCAGGAATTGAACCAGTGACTTCCTGGTGGGTGGGACGACATTCAACCATCTGAGCCACACTTGCTGGGCTAGAGATTGTTTTGATTTCTGGTTTGATGATTTTAGAAACTAAAGGACTTCATACCAGCTCAAACTTGTTTACTAGATGCCTTTGGAAAAAAGTCTGATTTGGTTTGTAGTTCAGGAAAGAAAAAAGGGTTGGGTTTTGTTGAAGGCTAAAACACATTTATTTTAGATTTGCAATAATGGCTTGGTTTGGTACTTGTCCCCCGATGCCTCAGCTTGGGGCTTGAGGCACTTGCTGTCCATGTGCCAGGATTAAGGTGTCCTGAATGTGCTTAGTTACGGCATAGGTAAATGTTCTGCACATTGATCCAGGGATTTTATCTAATTAACAAAAACCCTGGCTGCTAAATACATTTGGCTGTCTCGGGACCTTAGAGAGGCTGTCTGTTTATCGATTGTTGTATCATTTTGGTGGAATGGGAAGATATTAATGATGGCATCAGAGCAACCAAAACATCCAGTTTTCTTAACCAGTAAATATGTAAATGTGTCCTTGTGGGTTGCAGTAGATTGAAACAAAAGCTGTATCTTAGATCAGCCATTTTCAACCTTTTTCATCTCATGGCACACATAAAGTAATTATTAAAATTCTGCAGCACACCAAAAATATATTTTTGCCTTTCTGACAAAATACAATTTTGATTCATTCACACTAGACAGCTATTGTTGTGTTGGCTATTGTCATTTTTTTTATTTGACAGCCAAAGGGAAAAGAGGTCAGTGCTCCTGACTATATAGTGAGGTATTGCTGGATTGCTCAGTTGGTTAGGGAGTTGTCCCAATATACCAAGGTTGCTGGTTCCATCTCTGGTCAGAGCACATACAAGAATCAACCAATGAATGCATCAATAAGTAGAACAACAAATCTGTGTTTCTCTTTCTCCCTTACTCTTTCTCTCTAAAATCAATAAATAAATTTTTTAAATATTTTTGCAGCACACCGGTTGAAAATTGCTGTCCTAGACCAAAGGTCAGGGCCTGTCTGGCATCACTCTTATAATTTGGTCCTTGTCTTGAGAGTCTTCTAAGATCATCACACCATTTTCTGAATGCTAGGGTGTAACCCACACAGGCTTTTTGAATGCTGGGATGCTGGAAGGCAGCATAATGTTACAGAAAGAATACAAGATTTATAGGATTAGAAGACCTGGGTTCCACTTCTGACACAGTTACTAACTGGATCTATTCCCCTTAATAAGTCATGGAACCTCCCTTTTTGAGTCTTAGTTTTCAAATCTTATTAACGGGGTTCCCACTGAGAATTTTGAAATAGAGTTCCTAATGTTAAGCTCTGCAGAGAAAACTGAGTTCATGTAAAGGATTCAGATCACACACTGAATTACCAGGGCTTGCTCTAGTGGGCCTTCACCAGACAGACAGTTCTGCACTGTGACCCAGGGCCTTGCACCTTTTCCATGGTCCCTGCTCGCTTGCTCCCTGGTGATGGAAGGCAAATGGGGGAGATGGGATTAGCAGTTTTTTCTGAACTTGATGGATAGGTGAGCTGTGGAAGCAGCCAGTCAACTGCCCAGAAACCCAGCAGAGTCATGGGACTGATTGGCCATGTCCAGGAGCAGAGAACAGCGAGGCCTGCTGGGTAGTTTTGGGGGGAGGAGACATGTCTCTGAAGTGGAGCCCAGCCCTGAGATTGAGCCTCTAGTTGACCCTACTGCTTCTTGACTGTGTGGCTTTGGACTAGTGGTTCCTTAACTTTCTCAGAGATCTCCACTATGAAGTATCTTTTTATTTTTAATCCTCATCTGAGGATATGTTTATTTATTCTTTTTTTAAGAGAGAGAAGAAGGGAAAGAGAAAGAGAGAGCGGAACATCAATGTGAGGAAGAAACATATGCGTCCCAACCAGGGATTGAACCTGCTACCTAGGTATGTGCCCTGACTGGGAATGGAACCCACTACTTTTTGGTGTGTGGATGACACTCTAACCAACCAAAAGTTTACCAGTTCGATTCCCTCTCAGGACACATGCCCAGGTTGTGGGCTCAGTCCCACGTAGGGAGCATATAGGAAGCAGCCAATTGCTGTTTGTAACTCTCACATGGATGTTTCTCCCTCTCTCTTCCTCTCTCTAAAAAGCAATAAAAATGTATTTGAAAGAGAAAACAGTTGTCAATATAAGAAATGTCCATACCTGTAAGAATTCTTATGAGTTTATTTGAACCAAACGGATGACAGTTGCCAGGAAACAAAATCACAATAGATTGGGAAAATGTCAGTTTTACCATTTATTTTATACATCAGAATCAAAGGGGAAGACATAAGAGGGTTATGAAATTCATTGGTGATAAATTAGGGAGGCAGGAGAAAGCAAAGAGGTGGGATCTCTGGGATTGGATGAAAAGTAAAATGAATAGACACATACTTCTTTTACATAGGTGGGTAAAGGATACTTAACAGTTAACACCATAACAATAAGAATAAGGGGCTTTGTGGTCTCTTGCTCTGATGGAAGATGGTGCCCTGAGGGGTCTGGAAAAAGGAAGTTACTCTGACATTCCAAAGGTATGTTATTGTAAATGCAAAAAAGACTGTAGCTGATTTTAGTTAAGGTAAAGGTTGACCTTTGTCAAGAAAGATACAAGCCTAGGACAGAACTCCCTGCTATGACTTGCTTAAGCGAGAAAGTTTTCTTTTCAGACCATCCTCTGTGGGTACTTTCGGTCTCTGAGTTTGTTAGGCCACCATGCAGGCCTCCCTGAACTTGTCCAGTTTAATATGTGGCAGCTTTTTCATCCATAGTCAGGCTAATGTGGTAATGGGCTTACAACATTCAGTTTAGCTGCTTGCTTCACAGTTCCTGTCTGCCCCTGTCCTGTTTGAAAAGCCTTCTCTGAAAACCTCACTTTTGAACTTTGAGACTCTTCTGCATCCTGTTTCCTTCCCTCTCCTCCTTTCTGAGCAAGGGTTCCAGTTCTTCTAAGTAAGACAGTAAGTGGTTCTTTCCTTGTGACTTTGTCAGTGGGTCTGCCCAATAGGCTTTTATATCACTGGCAGGAGTCCTGGTGGTAAGGACTTTGGAGTTTAAGAAAACAAGATGTGAATCCCAGCCATGCTATTTGCTAGCACCATGACCTTGGGAAAGCTCCTAACCTCTTTAACCTTAGAGTCTTCATCTGCAAAGTGGGATGATGACTGATGTATCTCACACCATTGCGGTGAGTATTAAATGAGAAGATTACGTTTTAAAAACCACTGAGTGCCCTAACCGGTTTGGCTCAGTGGATGGAGCGTTGGCCTGTGGACTGAAGGGTCCCGGGTTCGATTCCGGTCAAGGGCGTGTACCTTGGTTGCGGGCACATCCCCAGTGGAAGGTGTTTAGGAGGCAGCTAATCGATGTTTCTCTCTCATCGATGTTTCTAGCTCTCTATTCCTCTCCCTTCCTCTCTGTAAAAAATCAATAAAATATATATTTTAAAAAAAAAAACACTGAGTGCTGTACCTAGCACATATCTAATGCTCAGTACATCGTAGATATTGCTATTGAGTGTTGTTAATTATATAAGGTTTTGGCCCCCTATTAGCAAAGTAAATTAAGGTAATGGAGAGAATTTTCTGAATAGTCAATTTTTACTCTCCACATTTTCTTAAACTCTTATTATGGGCATTCAGAGATCCCCAGACTGATGAACCACATGGTAAATGTACACCGAGTGGCCAGATTATTATGACCACCCCATCAGTACTTTGCTGGGCCACCTTTTGCCTTCAATACTGCAGCGATTCTTCTTGGCATTGACTCCATGAGATGTTGAAAGGTGATGTGAGGAATCTGACATCATGCCTGATGAATAGCACTGTCCAGTTCTGTGAGATCTGATGGTTGTGGAACCAGCTGCCTGATGGCTCTTTTAACTTCGTTCCACAAATGCTCAATTGGCTTGAGATCTGGTGATTGTGGGGGCCACCTGAGCAAGGTAAAGTCTCCCTCATGTTCTTGAAACCACTCCTGCACAATATGAGCACTGTGGCATGGCACATTGTCTAGTTGGAAGAAGCCATCTCCATTAGGATATGCCATCAACATGATAGGATGAACCTGATCTGCAACGATACTAAGGTATGTTGTGCTATTCAGATGTTGTTCCACACGAATTAAAGGGCCCAAATCATGCCAGGAAAACATGCCCCAAACCATAACACTGCCCCCACCAGCTTGAAGGGTTGTACTCATGCGTGTTGGGTGCATGCTTTCATGCTGTTTCCGCCAACTTCTCACTCTGACATCTGCATGATGCAACTGGAAACATGATTCACCGGACCACATGATTTTTTTCCAATGCTCGACTGTCCAATCCTTGTGTTCCTGTGCGAATTGAAGACGTTTTATCTTGGTAACTGCAGACAGCAAAGGTGTTCGAACAGGCCTTGGGCTTCCATATCCTATACGATGCAGTGTACGGCTAATTTGCCTACAAACGTCAGGTGGTCATAATAATCTGGCCACTCAGTGTATATTAAAGTGAAGCAAACAAAACACAAGCCTATTACGCCTAGTTTTATTTTTTTAAGAATCCACATATATCCAGAATTTTATTTAATGTTTATTAAAGTTTTGTATATTATTTTATACATATATTATTTCCATGCATATATTATAACATATTATAAAGAAATATATTAATAACTTAAATATTATTAGTGGCTGATGTTTATTGAATGCGTTTTTTGTGGCAAGCATTATGTGAGGCTCTAATAACTAAATCTTCACAACTGTGCAAGTAATATAATCCCATTTCACAGATGATGAAACAGAAAATCTGTTTCCTTAAGTAATTTGCCCACTTGGAAGTGGCCCACCACTTCTTTTCACAGATGAGGAGGCTGTGAGGTCAGAAACACAGAAAGGCTTGCCTGGGTCTCAGTCTCCTTAGCACTCTTCCAGGCTCAGGGAGATGTTTTCTAGCTAAAGGGAGAACCATTTTTATTTGCCTTTTTGGAAATCCACAAGGTTCCTGAAAATAAACGGTCAAATCTAGATCCCTTATCTGTCCTCCCCCAACTCTCCTCTTCATTGACATTCCTGCTCCCACTTGCCAGCCAAGCCTGGCCTTTCCCTCCTTCCCAAGAACCCCCATACCTGTCAAACTTGGCTTCTCACTGTCCATACATATAGCTTAGTAAATCATTCCTACCTGTGAGCCTTTGCAGTGCTTCCAACTCCACCCCTGTACTTCTGTCTAGACCCTATTTAGGCTTTATTGCCCTTTCTCTTCCAGAAAGCTCACCCTCACTAGTAGTAATAGCTGTATTTAATACCCACTCTGTGTGAGGCAGAGTATTAGATACTGTATTATCTTCATTCCTTGCTGCAGTATTGCAAAAGAGATTGTATTATGCCCCTTATCTAGATGAGACAACTTGAGGCTCAGACAGATTTAGTGCCCACATGAATTCAAGGTATGTGCTTTTTCTCACTGCAGTTCACAGCTTGTTCGAACCCATGTTGATCGATCTTATCAAAATTCCCGAGGCCTTAAAGTCTGAGCCACACAGTATCATGTTTAGTTTTTACCTCCTGTCTTCTTCCTCACTTGCTTCATATCTGTGTCTCCTCACCTAGGCTGTGCTATCACAGGCTGAGTGGGCACCCAGAAGGCACAGAGTACAGATAGAGTCTGGCCAGTTGATTGATTGGGTAAATGAAATCCTGTTTGTTCCCCAGAGGCTACTCAGCAGCAGGGTGCAGCAGCTGGGCAGGCTGTCTGGTCTCCAGGATTCTCCATTCATGTGGATGGGAGCCAGGAGGCTGCATAAGAATCCTCTCTGAGGCTGAGCTGAGGCTTCCATCTTAATGCCTTTTGTTTGGGAGGATAGCACCCAGGCCTTCTGGGAACTCTGTGTTTGGTCAGCCTTTGCAGATGGACAGTGAGCAGAAACAGGATATGAAGCACATAATTAGGGGAGGCCCCTGGAATTTCCAGGGGTTGAGAGTCTAGCAGGCTGGGCAGGAACCTTCCCAGAACCCATTTGGGCTCAGTCACAGCCCCATCCATTCCTTCCTTCCCAGTATGGGTCAGACAGGATCCAAGGCACTTTCGTCTCTGGCCTCATTCAAGTTCCCTCTTTAGATTCTCTGATGGGCAACATCCTGCCAATAGCTGGGCACCTCTAGGTTTAAGGCACTTTCTGCCTCCTGAAGGATAAGAAAACTCTGATTGATCAAGCATTTATTCATTCATTTATTCTTTTTCCTTTTGAGAGAGAATTCACATAACCCTAAAATTCACCCCCTTTAAAGTATACAGTTCAGTTTTTAGTTTTTTATAAGATTATGCAACTGTAACCACTAACTCTAGAACATTTTCATCACCTACCCCCCAAAAAACACCCCAGTCCCATTAGCAGACTCCTTACATTCACTGCTGTGAGAATGTAAAATGGTGTAGCCACTTTGGAAAACAGTCTGGCAGTTCCTCAAAATGTTAAACATAGAGTTACAATAGGGCCCAGTAGTTCCACTTCTAGGTATCTGCCTCAGAAGTATGGAAACATACATTCACACACAAACCTGTACATGAATGTTCACAGGAATATAGGAATGTTCCCTTGTTTCCCCCTCCCCCAGACCCTGGCAACTACTAAGCAACTTTCTGTCTCTGGATTTGCCTATCTCAGCGGTTCTCAACCTGTGGGTTGTGACCCCTTTGGCGGTCGAACGACCCTTTCACAGGGGTTGCCTAAGACCATCCTGCATATCAGATATTTACATTACGATTCATAACAGTAGCAACATTACAGTTATGAAGTAGCAACGAAAATAATTTTATGGTTGGGTCACAACATGAGGAACTATATTTAAAGGGTCGGAAGGTTGAGAATCACTGGCCTATCTGAACATTTCACGTAAATAGAATCATCTGATATGTGGCCTTTTGTGTCAGGTATTCACTTAGCATGTTTTCAAGATTCATCATTATAGCAGGCATCTGTCCTTCATTCCTTTTTATGGCTGATAATATTCTCTGTATAGATGTACCACATATACATTCATCAATTGATAGACATTTTTGTTTTCACATTTTGGCTATTACAACTAATGCTGCTGTGAACATTCCTGTGTTCCTATGACCATTTGTGTATAGGTTTTTGTGTGAAGGTATATTTCCATATCTCTTGAAAAGATACCTAGAGATATCTAGGACTGGAACTGCTGGGTCCTCTGGTAACTCTGTTTAACATTTTGAGGAACTGCCCAACTGTTTTCCAAAGTGGCTATACCATTTTATATTCTCACAGCAGTGAATGTGAGGGGTCTGATTTCTCCACATCTTTGCCAACATTTTTTAGTGTCTATCTTTTTTATTACAGCCATCCTAGTATATGTGAAGTGATATCTCATTGTGGTTTTGATTTGCATTTCCATGATGGCTAATGATGTTGAGCATCTTTTTACTAGTATATGCTGATTGGCCATTTCTGTATCTTCTTTGGCATATATTCATCCATAAGGCCCATTATGACCAGTATGCCCCATTCAGCATGAAGGAGCATAAAGTTTGTATCATGATGATCTTTGCCTTTCAAGGAACTTGCCAACTGGTAAGAAAATTGTAATTAGTACATATGAAAAGTTAAGGTTTCATAGACAAGATGGCATTTAGTCTGGACCTGGAGGTAGGTAGTATTTGGATACAAGGAGCTTGGTGGAAAGACATTCTGGGCAATTGGAATAATGTAAGCAAAGGCACTTTGTAATTAGAAAAATATTTTATCTTGTGATGAATTCTAAATCAATACAGAGTGGGGCAAAAGTAGGTTTACAGTTGTGAGTACATGAAACAGTTTATTCTTATATTGTTATTTATTAATTATTATATTATTTTCCATACAAACAACTGTAAACGACTTTTGCCCCACCCTGTTTCTGTGAAAGCACCTGGCATGGCACTTGACACATGGTAGGCTGCTGTTATGTAGTTAGGTCCCTTTACAACTCCCTCTTTGGTCCCCACTCTGTCCTCTAGGACTACAACTGCTCCCTTTTCCTGTTCAGACCTTTCAATATTAGGAGACAGAGCTCCGAGCCAAATAAGCCTTGGTTCCCTGAACTGTGGTTTCAAGTCTTCTCACCATCCTACTCATTTTCTAATGAAATGGCCACAAAGTTTTTGGTACCTCTTCTGAATTGCAGTGTGGCATGACCACACTGTGAGGAGCAGGACAGCGTTCCCTTTATTAGAGATTTTATGATGCTATTAATATGGTCTGAGCTTGCATTAGCTTTCTTGGCAGCTGCATTGTATTCCTGGATTTTGTTAAGTTTGCAGTCAGCCCAGGCTACTGAGAACCAGGGCTTCCTGTACTTCTGTAACCTCTTGGTTGGATTTGTTTAACCTAAAGGCAAGACCACTTTAAAGCATTGTCTTGCCATGTGAGGAAGAGAGGAGGGGGAAATGGAGGGAGAGGAGGAGGAGGGATGGATTGGGCCTTTCTCATCTTGAGTCTAGGTCAGCCGTGGGCAAACTACGGCCCACGGGCCGGATCCGGCCCGTCTGAAATGAATAAAACTAAAAAAAAAAAAAGACTGTACCCTTTTATGTAATGATGTTTACTTTGAATTTATATTAGTTCACACAAGCACTCCATCCATGCTTTTGTTCCGGCCCTGCGGTCCAGTTTAAGAACCCATTGTGGCCCTCGAGTCAAAAAGTTTGCCCACCCCTGCTTTAGGTGAAGGTCTCTTCAAGGGGAAGGTTCTAGAAAGCAGATCTAATCAAAGAATATCTCCGTTCCTCAGATAACTTTCTTTTCACTTAAGGCTTTTCCTCCTTTATCATTTTCTGTTAGTTGGTTAGTCCCATCAGATACATGTCACACGCTGGCCCCAAGCGTATGTAGGAAAGAGGGAAGAAGATGGGATATGTGCCTTGGAAGGTAGTATGGTTCAGTAAAGGAAGCATGGGCTCCTGTTCTAGGCTGCCACTTACAGGCTATATAATCTTAAGCAAATCAATTACCCTGTGTAAGACTCAGCTCCTTCTCTAATCACAGGATCAGATGTGCTCACACATGTTAAGTGCCTGATGCATAGTAGGCTACTCAAGAAATGTGAGCTTTTTTTGAATTCCACCATTCAAAAGTTTTGCAGGACATGAAGAGCCAAACATGCTGTGTGCTCACTGACCCAGTGCAAGCAGCTCTCAGAGCAGCTGTGATACTTAATAACTTAATTTGTGTATTTACTTGTCCCGTTTTCCTATCCCGAATTCTGGCTGGGAGCTCTTTGTAGGCTAGGACCGTATCCAGTTAATCTCAGTGACCAGCACAGAGGCTGGCTTCAAGAAGAGGCTACTTAAGTTTTGTTACTGGAATGAACCTGAATTAATGAAGGCCAAATCTTTGCCCCCACTATGTAGGGGGCCAGGTATTGTGGTTGACTTTGGACAATCTATTCTTTACTGAAAGTCTCATGAAATTCTGGAGCTCGGCAGTGGTGGCTCACATGCCAACCCTATTTGAGAATTTTGAGCCCCCTCTGTGTCTCAATGCCATAGTGTGACAAGCTTCCTGGTAGCTGCCCAGCTGCCCTGTACAGTAGCCTAGAGAGCCCTGCTTTGGAGCCAGTAGGTGGCGCCCATGGCCCTTTCCCACTCTCAGCTGCCTATGTAGGCTTTGCTTCTTGTCACCAAGGCAGCTGCTAACTGGGATGTGGCATGTAGCCCTGGGCAGAGGTACCCAGATGAGGGTGCTCTGGTCTACCCCCTCCACTTTCTGGCCTTATATTGTTGGTTTTCGTGTTTTATTGAATCTCAGCCATGGCACACACCGCTTGGGGAAGCAGAGATGTTTCCTAGAAGATCCCAGGAGATCATTAGGGGAATCTGCTTCTAGCTACCCTTTCTGGCACAGCTCATGCCTTTGACTCCAGGAAGTCATCCCTATGTCTCTGTTGCTCTGACCTACACTCCTGGTACTTTCCTCTAGGGTCCTTGTTTGTATTTTAGCTGTTTGCCAGGTGTGTAGTTGTCCAGTGAACATCTTGAAGTCAAGGACACTGCAGAATTCATCGTAGTGCCCTCAGTATCCTGATCAGAGTCCTATAATAACCAGTCTCATGAAATGTTTGTGGAATGAATGGGTGAATAACAGGAAGTAGTTCTTCAAAAAATTGTTATTCCAATTGAAGGACATTCTACAAACTAGCCTTACTCTACAAAAATATCATTATTATGAAAATCAAAGAAAGCCTGAGGAATTATTCTAGATGAAAAAAAACTGAAGACACAGGCAATGTTTTATTCCAGTATTGATCCTGGCTTATATCTGGATCATGGGGCAGGGAGATTGCTATGAAAGATCTTATTAGGATTATTGGAAAAATTAAATATGGGCTGTATATTAGATAAACATTTTATCAATGTTAACTGTTCTGAATTTGATCATTATTGGTTAGTGATTGTATAAGAGAATGTCCTTGAACTAGGAAATATGTGCTGAAGTATTCAGAAGTAATGGGGGATAATATCTGAAACTAACCCTCACATGGTCCAGGAAAAAATAGGAAGGTGTTGGTAAAGCACATGAGGCCAAATGAACTAAGCATCTGAGTAAAGGGTATATGAGGAGTTTTTCGGTGCTATTTTTGTAATTGTTCTGTAAGTTTGAAATCATTTCAAAATAAGAAGCTAAAAAAATAATCTGTACACTTTAGTGTGTGCCAAGTTCCTGCTAGAATCTGTAAGAGAGATGGGACAAAGAATGATTACACCAACACTGGACTTTATTCCATTTAATTCAGCAGTATTCATTGATGTTCTGTAGCTCCTCCTTGGCACCTTTGAACAGATAGAACAATAGTAACAGTGACAACTAACATTTGGAAAATGTAAGTGCTTTCACATACATTATTTCCCTTGGTCATCTCAACACCCTTGTTAGGTAAGTCTGGCAGGCTCATGAGGTTCCGAGAGGTTAACATGACCTGCCCACAGTCACCCAGCCTGGAAGAGACAGGTGCAGGCTCCTATCCGGAGCAGTCTATTCCAAGGCTGATGTTTTCTGAACCTCATCCATATCTGTATGTATAAAAGGAAGAGTTGGATTGGATTGGATTGGATTGGATTGGATTGATGGCTGCAGATCATTCTTCAAAACCAGAAAGTTTAAAGTGCACATTATACCCTGTGCCTGCACTCATAGGTGCTGCCAGTCCGTTCCCCCCTCACTGCCCACCCACTTCCCTTTCAAGTAGCCCAGGCATGACAGTACTGGGACGGGCCAACTCACTGGAGTGAGAACTTCTAGAGAGCTTCTTAGAGCAGGGGTTCTCAACCTGTGGGTCGCGACCCCTTTGGGGGTTGAACGACCCTTTCACAGGGGTCGCCTAAGACCATCGGAAAACACATACATAATTACATATTGTTTTTGTGATTAATCACTATGCTTTAATTATGTTCAATTTGTAACAATGAAAATACATCCTGCATATCAAATATTTACATTACGATTAAAACAGTAGCAAAATTACAGTTATGAGGTAGCAACGAAAATAATTTTATGGTTGGGGGTCACCACAACATGAGGAACTGTATTAAAGGGTCGCAGCATTAGGAAGGTTGAGAACCACTGTTCTTAGAGGAAGAGTCTTGGGCTGAACCTTGAAGGAGAGATGCTCAGTTCAAGTAGCAAATGCAAAAGGTGCCTGAGAGGCCTTGTGTCTGTGGAGTTAGAGCCCCAGGACCCTGCCTGAAGTGGCTGGCCCAGGCTGGGGTCTGAAACCGCCTTTCCTACTTTGCCCGCCCCTCCCAGCCCAGCTGACTGGGTAGATGAGGCACAGATGGAGGCTCTGTGTGGATTCTAGCCCCAGGCGCCTTGCCTCTGCTCAGACAGCCTGGCCTGGTGCTGTTATTACTGTAAACAGGACCTTCTGCGAGGCTCCAGCCAGGGCCGTGTTGCCCAGATAGTGATCATGATTGAGTCTGCATGGCTCACTGCTTCCAGGCCTCTGATGCAGGTGGGACAAGGCTCCTAACCCATCAGCCCCCTCCCCAGCTGCAGCTGAGGGCCCATTGCGAAGGATCCGGAAATCAGTTGGAACAATGCACAATTGAAGTTCAGTGGCCGCTTTGTATTGATTGGTTGTAAAGGAGGAGGAAGAAAAATCAAGTGGTAACTCCCTCTCCAGAGTAAGCAAGCTGGTTAGCCAGAATAACTCAAAACTGCCCCATATCCTTTGTGGGACACTTCCCCTCCCTCCTCCATACAGCAAGCCTGAGGGGCTGTCTTTTCTTTGGAAGTCTTGCTGATGCCCATGTCTGCTAGGAATCCACTTCTCAATTTTTATGCTACACCTATTTAGAATCCTAAGATTTTAGAACCGGTAGGGACTTGAGGGACCATTTAATTCAGTTCCCTTATTGTACTGCAGAGAACAGTAAGGTTCAGAGAGAGTTATCCAGAATCATGCAGCTAGTTACTGAGAGGATTGTGACTGGGCTTCTAGCCAAGGTTTATGTCTAAGTTTCCTCTGCCCTGAGAGTGAGAAGCCGCACCCGCACCTTCTACACAGGCACCTAAGTTCTTTGGAAGAGTCAGACACGCAAGTATAAAACAAGTAACTTCCAACACAAGACAGACATATTGGTGGACCATGCTGCTACTGGGAGAGGGAGACAAGGAAACTGTGAGAACTGTTATACAGGTTAGCAGAGACACGGTGGCAGCATCAAGGCTGACTTAGGGAAGACTTCGTAGAGGAAGAAAGAATAAATTTTATTTTTTTCCTAAGAAAGTTTTGTGTGTGTTTTTTTAAAGTAATAGTACGCTCATTGTTACAAAAAATAAAACTTAATACAGAAGTCTTCATAGCAAGAAGTAAGTGTGGCTCCCTCATTCCCCCTCTCCCTCCCCAATCAGAGGTAATCACTGTTGCCTGTTCGGTCTGTAGCCTTCAGAACTCTCTTGGATCTCAGAGATAGGAGCAGATTTGTTTTCCCTTTGATTTGTTACTCTTCTGTGGAAGTCCTCAGCTCTTGGGCTAACAAATCCTTATTCTACTGCAGCCCTTACCAGGGAATTTGAGACCATTATCAATCCACAGAAAAATATGAGGACTTATGTTCTAAGTTCTATGCATACCTTTCATATATCTATGTCCTTAAAATGGGTAGACACTAATTTGAAAACGATAATAGCATAGGCTCTTGTATTTGTACATTGCTTTATTGCAGATCAAGTATTTTTACAGATTTTGTCTCATTGTCTCTTCATGGTACCCCTGTGTGAATATGGAGCAGTGTTGGCAGTCTTCTGTGTTTTTCAACAGATGTGGAAACAAGCTCAGAGTGCCAGGAGCTGTTACTCAGATGAGGGGACTAAATGAGGGTCAGAAAGGCTAAGCCAGTCATTCATCCACAGCTACCCACCAGCAAGTGCCAGAGTCTGCATTTAAACTGGGGTCTCTCCTGCTTATTTTCCTGCCCTGCTCTACCACTTGCAAGCTGTACAAGAGTTGGAATTCAACTCTGGACTACTAGTGTGGTCTCTTTATCTACTGTCCTGGGTCACCCCTAGTTAGTGCCACCCACCCCTGCCCTGCCAGGCAGGAGACCTAGTTCATTAGGGAAGGGCCTTCTACAGTGCAGAAAGGCCTGCAGTGCCCACCCCCACTCCCAGCTCCTGGACACAAGCTGCTCTACCCTGAGTGGCAACCTGCATTAAGCATTCCACTCATCATCTCTGGGATGATGGAATCCTAACCTTTTCGGAGACACCGTGCTCTGTCACAAGCATTGCTCTTTTTAAAAGAGATTAATTCACTTGCCGCATTTTGTCCATTGGCGAAAATCATAGGGGAGACCAAGGGTGACTTTCTTAGGCCTCAGAGGCCCTTTCAGCCACTCTCAGCAGGCAGCCACCCGCCCAGCTGGCCCAGGACTTTGAAATAACTGCCTGCTGGGCATTCACTTGCAAAGCAACAAAACGAAATAGAGGAGACCTGGGTTAGGGAAATCCAAACTTTTGGGGCTACTATACACACGGAGGGGAAGTAGGGAGGGGGCCGAGGGGCCCACCCAACTCCTAAACTGGAAAAGCTGTTTGTACTTGGGCTGATTCTTGGTGGTGTTTGTTCTGACCCTTCCTTGATCTACAAGGTGCCATCATTCCTGTCTCTTTTAATCCCTACAACCACCTTGCACAATGGGGATTAATATCCCCCATTTCATAGCTAGTAAGTGACAGAGCCAGAATCTGAACTCCAGCTTTTAGACTTCAGGGTCATTGCTTTTCCTATTATACCTCAGCCCCAAGAGGCTGCAAAAAATGATGCTCAATAAGGAAGCTGGGTAGGGCTCAAAAGCTGAGTCGCACTGAAGAACACTAAGATTTGTCACCTTTGAATGATCCCTCAGGTTTGTGGAGCCCTTTCCCTCAGATTGAACTGTCACCTCCTAAAAACCTAGTGGACCCATGAAGAATTTGAAGCTTAGAGAGATGATATGACTCCCCTAGGTTGTAAGAGTAGAAGGTGGCAGAACTAGAACTAGAACCCAGGTCTCCTGACTCAGTCCTTTGCTCTTTCAGCTCTATTAATTGAAAGAATTAGCAAGTTCAGAGGAGCCCGCTCTCCCAGCAATTCCTCCTCTTAAAAGAACCCTGCAATGTACAGAAAAGAAGACCCAAAAATGCTATTACGCATATAACAAGTAGCTCAGAATTGTCGGTAACCAGAGGCATGTAAATTAAAACAATAATATGAGATCCTTTACACCAGTTGGACTTGCAGTGCTAGGAAGCTTGCTACTTACAAGTGTTGGCTGGGAGAGTGGTACACAGGGACACCCCTGTCCTGCTGACGGAAGGGTAGATGGAGCAGCTATCCTGTAAAGGATGTTGGCACAATTAGTCAAGCCAAGTAATGTAAACGCTATAAGTCAGGCATCTCACTCTGAGTGCATGCTCCAGGGAAATACACATGTCCAAAGGGCACATGCAAGAGGATGTTCTTTGAGCATTACTCTTGTGGAGATGGGAAAGCAGAGAAGGAAAATCTGATAGGATGTGGCATGGAAAATTACTCAGCAGCTTAAAAAATGGAATTGTATACTTAGCAGTATGAGCATATCTTAAAGTGCAATTTGTGAAAAAAGTAATAAATACACACACACACATATGTATATATACACACACAAATATGTAGTCGTGTGTGTGTGTGTGTGTGTGTGAAACTTTCAGACTTTATTTATTTATTTATTTACTTATTTTGTTAATCCTCACCCAAGGGTATTTTTCCATTGATTTTTTAGGGAGAGTGGAAGAGAAAGGGTAAGACAGAAATATTGATGTGAGAGAAACACATCAATTGGTTGCCTCCTGCACAAGCCCCAACCAGAGCCTGGGCTGGGGAGGAGCCTGCAAGCATGGTACATGCCCTTACCCAGAATCAAACCTGGTACCCTTTGGTCTGTAGGCCTACACTTTATCCACTGAGCCAAACTGGCTAGGACTATTCTTTTTTTTTTTTAATATATTTATTGATTTTTTACAGAGAGGAAGGGAGAGGGATAGAGAGTTAGAAACATCGATGAGAGAGAAACATCAATCAGCTGCCTCCTGTACACTCCCTACTGGGGATGTGCCCGCAACCAAGGTACATGCCCTTGACCGGAATCGAACCTGGGACCCTTGAGTCCGCAGGCTGATGCTCTATCCACTGAGCCAAACCGGTTAGGGCAAGGACTATTCTTTATATATACATACTAGTGGCCTGGTGCACAAAATTCGTGCATTTTGTGGTGGTAGGGCGGAGGGGGGCGGGGAGCGTCCCTCAGCCTGGCCTGCACCCTCTCCAATCTGGGACATCCTTCTCACAATCTGGGACCGCTGGCTCCTAACCGCTCGCCTGCCTGATTGCCCCTAACCACTTCTGCCTGCCAGCCTGATTGCCCCCTAACCACTCCCCTGCCGGCCTGATCGCCCACAACTGCCCTCTCCTGCCACGACCCGCCTCCTCTGCGTGAGGTGGCAGAGATGCCAGGACTGGCCTCCTCCTCACCACGCAGAGCCGCGGGACCCCCAGGCCTAACCGCACAGAGCGGCGCTGGGCCCCACCTCTGCTGTGCGCATGGCCATCTTGTGGCGGCCACCTTGTGACGATGTCGTGTGCAAGGGCCACCTAGGCTTTTATTAGTATAGATTTAAAAGCCTGGTTGGGCCCTGACCGGTTTGGCTCAGTGGATAGAGCATCAGCCTGCGGACTCAAGGGTCCCAGGTTCAATTCTGGTCAAGGGCATGTACCTTGGTTGCGGGCACATACCCAGTAGGGAGTGTGCAGGAGGCAGCTGATCGATGTTTCTCTCTCGTCGATGTTCCTAACTCTCTATCCCTCTCCCTTCCTTTCTGTAAAAAAATCAATAAAATATATTTTTTAAAAAAAATAAAATAAAAGCCTGATTGGCTTAGGTCCTAAATAGCAAGAACCTCTGTTTTGTCTCCTTGTCAGTGGCTAGCATATGCTTGGACACAGAGCATGTCAGTGCACATGCTAGTTGTATAAATTAACACAGGAGTGCCTAGAGCCAGCCTCTTACTATATATACTGTTATAGGTTGAATTATCTAGGTGGTCCTATGTGACCCTGTCTCAGAACCCCTGAGTATTGGCCAACTTGCCATTACTGGCTTGAGACCAGAACACCTTGTTCCCTCAGAGGACTAGAAGTAGAATAGGGTGGGAGGTAGAAATTACCTGTCAAGCTATATGCCAGGCATTATGCTGCAATTGCTGTAAATTAGAGTTTATCATCCCTAATTGATAGGTTAGAAAACTGAGACTCAGAATTGATTTGCTCAGGGTTATTCAGCTGGACCAGAATTTGAATTCCGGGCTTTATTCAAAGGGCTTTATTCAAAGCCCTTTATTCATCCTTTTTCTTTTTGTTACACTACACTCAGCCCTCAAGGGGCAGTAGGAGGAGGCATCTCAATCTTCTTTTTTTAGCTCTGTCTCCAGAGCAGTGCCGCTTCAGAATTCTCTGAGCCCAGCCAGGCAGGGGAACACGGATCACTGGCCCACTAAAGGCATGAGGGATTCTGGCTGTGCTGTTTCTCCTAGCTATGTCCTGCTTTCTCATGTCTCTGCCCTAGCTCATCTCTTTAGGTCTGTATTATAGCAGTCTCCAAACTGGTCTACTTGTCCCCGTTTTCTACTCTCTTCCCTTTCAGATTCAGCCTGCTTAAGCCATTAGGGTAATTTTATAATTTCTTTTGCCCCAAAACCTTCAATGACAACCATACTCCCTATGTTGAGAGTCTAAGGAATAGCAAATAGGTTTCCTCTCTGTTGCCAGCTTCAGTTGATTGATGGTAGTTGATTGGAACCAATGTTAAGGAGGATTCTGAGGGTCTTTCAGAGGCCCCACAGGAAAGAACTGCTTGGAGAGATTTGTGACTTCTGACTTAGATGCAGGAATGCAGGACAGTAGCACACATGTCAGGCATTTATCAACTCTTTAGTTTTTTTTTTTTTAAATATATTTTATTGATTTTTTACAGAGAGGAAGGGAGAGAGATAGAGAGTTAGAAACATCGATGAGAGAGAAACATTGATCAGCTGCCTCCTGCACATCTCCTACTGGGGATATGCCCGCAACCCAGGTACATGCCCTTGACCGGAATCGAGCCCGGGACCTTTCAGTCCGCAGGCTGATGCTCTATCCACTGAGCCAAACCGGTTTTGGCAGCTCTTTAGGTTTTTAACCTAGAGTCCACTATTTCATGAGGACCTGTGAACCCCTGGACATTGTATGTAAAAAAATTGTGTGTGTGTGTGTGTGTGTGTGTGTGTGTGTGTTGTGGGGGGTGGGGGTGGAGGGGTTGTATGCTCCTGTACACTTTTCTGGAGCCATCAGCTTTGATCATATTCTAAAAGAAGTGCATAGCTCAAAAAAGGTTTATGCCCACGGCCTTGCCTCCTAGCTTGTGTTTGAGGCCCTGTTGTTGGCCCTGAATACCTCAGCAGCTGTTTCTCTACTGTGAACTGTCACCCAGATGGGTCTAACTGATTGTCTCTGAACATACCTTCACATTGCTTCCCTGCTTCTGAGTAGTCTCCCATTCCTTGTGTCTTGACTGCCTTGCACTTCATCCCTTGTCTCTAAACTGTTCCGTTCTTCAAGGCACAGTTCAAGCCTTTCCCTTCACAGATCTCTGATTTGGTCCTAATATTCTAGTCTTCTGGACTGAGGAGCAGAGAAGTGAGGTCATCTGATCAAAATCAAGGATCCAAGACTCCAGTCTTTTACTTCTTAGAACCCTGGGCTCTCCACAGCACCACGTAGCCTGCACACTAGGGAAGGTGTGTAAGTTAGGAAGGAAGCTTTGTACAAGAGTTGTTTCATGTGTGTGTGTTTTTTTTGTCTCATAGAAAATTCATCCCCAAGATTTCGCCTCTTTAGCATTCTTGGCCATAGAAAATTGTTCCTGCATAAAATAAGTTTAACAGTATATATGGTAAGAGGCCCAGAAGAAATCCTCCAAACTAGACATGAGAGATGAGGGTTTCCCAGCCTCCTCTCCTGACACTCCCTCCTTACATTGCGTGCCCCAATAATGCCAAACCTCTTTCAGATCCTCATGTACCCCATGCTGTCTTCTCTGGGTTAGAGGCTTTACCTCTACCGGGAGCACTCCCTCCCCTCCCTCGTCTCCTTTTGTCTGGCTAGTGCTCTATTATCACCTCCAAAGAGAGACCTCTGGGTCACTAGACTGGGTTAGGTTCCCTGGTTGTGCACCTGCAACCTGCAGTCCCCATTCATAGCACTCATCTGATGTATACGTATGTGCTTGTTGGTCTGTCTTCCCTACTCAGGTTTTGTGTCATTTTATCCTCCCAAGCCTTAGTCACCTGCTTACTAAACCGCACCGAGTTTTTATTTGGCTTGATCCAGAGGATCATTTACTACACAAGAATGGTACCAGGACTCAACTCCAAGCTTCTGGATTCTGTCAGTGCCCTTTCATCTAGAACCCACTGAAGAGGAGTCAGCCTCCAGTTCCCCCAAATACCCTCCCCCCTTCCTCCTAAGCAGTCCCTGCCTTGTTGGTGAATCACTCTTGACTTTTGGTCCCCTCCTTCCTGGCCTCCTATAGCATTACTGGTGGGTTCCACACACACAGGCTTTGGTTTCCTACTGTCTTGAGTCCTTCCCCACAACCAAATTGTATAGTTCCCTAGGGTAGACCCTCTGCCTTTTCCTCATCCCAGAATCTAGCATTGAATCCAGCACATATTGTGGATTTGCTGGAGTCAATTTAGTTTTTTGTCTAACATGTGACATGGAATCAGGTTTAGAACAGAGGAAGGGTGGTCAGGTGAGAAAGATTCACGCTGTAGAGCCGTTGTTGACCTGGATTTCAGTCATTGTACTGCCCTTTTACTTGCTTTGTGACCTTCAGTGAGTCATTTCACCTCACTATTACGCCATCCATGAAAAAAGCTTAGTATCATCTCCTTAAGCTTGTGCAAAGAGTAAATGAGAGCATGTATGTAAAGTTCTGAAGGCAGTTCCTACTTGTAGTATGTGCTCAGGATTGAGTCTATTTATTCCCCTTCTCTCTATCCACTTCCACATTGTAGGGCCCCTCTGTTCCCAGGACCCAGGATTCAGGCTTTTAGTAGTATACTTATAGCCCTGTGTTAGTTAATTTATCCAACAGCTATTGAGCCCTTACTACATGTTAGGCACTGGCATATAGAGTCAAATAAGTTCTTGTGGACCTCCTAGAAACCTTATTTAGCATTTCTATCATTGTTTCCATCTTTCCTTGGGTTAAAAAATTTCCAAGTTTCAAACAACCACCATACAGAGAAACGAAGAGAGTGATCCTTTTTTAATCTAGGAACTACTTAGATAAGAAGTGTCCCTGGGCATTTGGTGCTAAGCACGGGGAAATTCTAAGGAAGGAAGAGAGATCTGTGGACTGAATGAGTCAAGGAAGCCTTCTCAGGGCGTGTCCTCAGTCAGGATTGTATCCCATGGCATGAAAGTGGGATTAGAACAGGCATAGAGGCAGCGGGAGGAGTGTCAGGGTAGGAAGGTAGGGAAGGCGGATTTTTTTTCAGAAGGCTGGGAGGATAACAGCAAGGGGCAGGCTCCTTTAAGGGAAGAGAGAGAGAGAGAGAGAGAGAGAGAGAGAGAGAGAGAGAGAGAAATCTGGAGTTGGGGAGACTGGCTAGAGGTGCTGGGATGGATATTGAATTCTCAAAAGCCTCTATTCCTGTTTGTTGGCTATCTCATTTCTTCACTCTTAGGTCCATGGGAAGCCGTACACTGAAAATATTTCTCTCTTTCTAGGCTGTTGTCAGAAGGTGCAGATGTCAACGCAAGGCACAAACTTGGCTGGACAGCACTTATGGTGGCAGCCATCAGCCGAAACGACAGGTAGGAGGTCTCCTTTTACACAGGGCTTCCTTAGCCAGATCTCTGCAGATCACATTACTGAATCCTCTCTCACCCTTGCCTGTCCCGCTGCTGTCTTCTCCAGAGGCAGGAAGGTGAACTCAGCTTAAGGAATTGATTTGTACCCAGTGCAATGGAAAATGTAGGAGATGTTGAGAGAGAAGATATAGCTGTGAATTCCAACTCACTGACTTTGTGACCTTAGATAAGTCATTTGCATTACTGAAATAACGAAATGTTTGAAAGCCTGTCAATAAATGTAATTTTAAAAAAAGAAAGAAAGCCTGTCGTAAGCAATTAAGTTAAGTGTACTTGTGTGAGTTATCCACCATTTACCTGTGTTGAGAAGTCGACAATCTGTCCCCATTGAGGGCTTCTCTGGGCTGTTTCTTTGGAGGTTCTAATGGAAATTGGGGAAGGTGGGGTCATTCCTGCCCTCCCATTGGAGGCATGCTACTTTCCTACCTGTTTGCCCATTCCTTTAGAATGTAGCTGTTGTGTAAAGATCTAAATAGCCTACTTTGTGTAGAGAGTTATCACTAATTCTCACAACCACCCCCACAACATATATGTTATTCTCATTTTGGAGGTAAGAAAACTGAAGCCCAAAGAGATAAAATGATTTGTTTAAACATTGTTTGCGGGTAGTTTTTATCGCGCGCTAACAGGTGGCGCGGGCCATTTTTGCTAATTTTTTGCGCAAATGGCAACATTCAGTAAAATTACGATAACTTTAGTTTACGTATTTATACATTACCCGCATTCTACCGCTAGTCTATAAAAAACATATTAATACGTGTCCCGTGCTCTACTACCATTCAACGTAAAACGTATAAGTAAAACGTATAAATACGTTTCCCGCATACAATGTGTTAAGGTTACACAGACAGGATTTAGGACCTGGTCTGGCAGCCTACAAAGTCTGTGTGTTTTACTATATATACCTCACTGCTGCCTCCCTCTGCCAGATCCCAAGCTCGTGTTGAGTGCTGCCTTTCCATCCCACTATCTAACTGTGAATGTGCAAAAGAATCGATTAAATAAGAGCAAAAATAAATGCTTTTAAAGAGAGTGATCTACTTTAGTAGTAGCCACTGTAATTGATAGTGGAGGTACCAATTTTAATTTTCCCTTCCAGCAGACCTTTAAGGCTTTTATGTGCCGGTCTTAACCACCTTTGGAAAGGTCATAAATGTGATGGAAACCAACAAAACAGGAATTTTATAATATAGGGGTGGCACTGCCTCAGGCTGCCTGAAAGACTTACCTGGACTTGAGATGGGTCTCTCTTCTCTGCTCTTCTGTTGTGAACTTGTTCTCAGCGTGGGGAAATTCTTGATCAGCACTCCACTTCCTTATTTGCCTCTAGCTCCTAGCACTTAGTCTTTTAAAAGAAAAACTGATGTAAATGGACTTTGCAATTGAGACCTGGAGTTTAGTCCTGGTTCTGACCCTTAGTTGAGTTTCAGAATTCTATGGATATCGTTTCTCCACCTGAAATTAATCATTTCTACAAACATTTGGTAAATATTTACTCTGAGCCAAACTCTGTGCTAATCATTGGGTAATCAGAGACCTTGGGAGCTCATGGCCGGTGGGGTGGGGGCGGGGGCGGGGGGGCAGGTAGAGAGAGTTTAGTGTAGCCAGTGTCAGAGCAGTGTGAACAGGATATTATCGAAGCAGAGGGTGTGAGAGGACTGAATCTGGCAGCAGAGTAGATTCTCGCTATGTGCTCATGAGAATCAAATGAGATAATAATATATGTGCTACAGGTTACAACTGGTGAGTTGCTATTCTCAGCTCACATAGACCTCTCTATGCAAAAATGCACGTTTATTCTACCACTGATACTCCACCTACCACCACTTCCACCCTACCCACTAGTCTTTCCCAGCTTGCAGGTGTCTCCATCTGTAAGAGACAGACAGTGGTGAAGAAAAGGGGTTGGGGAGGAGTGTGCCCTTATGTGTAGTATATTTTCAATATTGGAACAGAATTGCAAATACACTATACTTAAGAGTACTGTCAGTCAGAGAACAGATAGCTAGTAGCGATGTGCTTTGGGGACACTTCTTTCTGAATCTAATGAGTTGTTGGTTTAACTGATGGCCTGTCTTTATCCAGGGCCATTAGCACATCAGTGATGTTCATTGAGCAAAGTGAGAGTGTTGGCTTGTATTTATTTGCTTTGGTTCCTAGAACTAATTATTGGTGTATTAAGTGTTCATTTTGTGCCCTCCTCGTTCTTCCAGTACCCAGAGAAGACAGATTTTTAGTGAAAATAGCATACTCTCAGGTTGGTTTATTTATTCATATCACAAATTTTGGGGGACACCTACTGTTTGCCAGGCACTGTTCTTGACAAAGATCCCCACCTTCATAGAGCTTATTTCTGTACAGATGGTGGTCCCTAAATAGAGAGAGGCAGGGACAGACAATAAACAAATATAGTGCAAAGTAACCCACATAATATATTAGAAGGTAAGAAGTGCTATGGAAAAAAGGAAAAGTAGAATCTGGTAAAAGGGAATCTCAAGAGTACATTAATAAGAGTGAGTAGGCCCGTTGGTAAGGCGTCCTGGGAATAGTCCTAAAGAATTATCACTTCCATACCAGCACAACCTACCAATAAAGTTTTTCTTTATTGGAGGTGTGCTGATGCTAATCTAACCAGTCACCAAACCCTCTGGAATCATATTGGCCAGGCCTGAAATGCCATCACCTTTTAATTGAGTTTGGATGAAGGGAAGGCAGAGGGGTAGCCCTTGATTCAAGGCTAAAAGCAGAGAATCGTCATCTTTAGAATATTGGCAGTCAGTCCAAGTTCAAGGGAGAGATCCTGAAAGTAGCCTAATCATTTCATCCTTAACTGCTCTATTGCCTTTAGTGAGCACTTGCTTAATATGTTAAATCCTTAGGGACATAAAACAGAATAGTCTCTATTCTTAAGGAGACTAACTTCATGTGAACTTTTATTTATGTATGTATTTGTTATCTTATTTAATTTTGAATAGTACTATTTTATTTTAGTTTGAATAGAGAACACAGTGCTATAGAACAGAAATTTTAAAAGTCTATATGAGAACTTAATTTATAATTTATTTCTTCCTTTTATTTCCAAAAAGGGTTTGAGGTGACGTAAATTAAAATACAAATATAAATGTACACAGGAGAGTTAAACTGGATCAAGATCAGAAATCATATTGGTAAAAGGAAAGATAATTGTATCAGGATTGAACCAGAGATTTTCTTTTCCGAAAATAGGTTTATTGTTTTTGTAAAAATAATATAGAAGAAGAAAGTAGCAGTGAACTGAATTCCCTCTATCTAGAGACTGATCATTGTGTATATGTGTAATTTTACAAAAATGGGACCATGCCACACTCACTGCAAATCAAATAATTAGTGAAATCAAGTATTAATTTAGATTGGAGTTCTCCAATGAGCATGGCAAACAAGGGACAGAGAGTTTGGTTCTTCAGGAGAGGGGAACTTTGTTCTGACATTCCTTCATATTATCATTTCATGCATCCAGTAATATTTTTCAAACTATACTGTGTCAGGTGCTGATGTGCCAGGCTATGAGGAGATTCAGATAATAAGCATTACAACCTTTGCCTTAAGCTTACTGGGACTGCTGACATCAAGGACTTGAATAATATGATGGCCATTGTCTTCAGTAGCCATTCTGCCAAAGATTAACCAACCTTCTAACTAGGAAAATCCTTTTGCCAGCCCTCTCCATCCACAGTGCGCTCTCCATAAGCCTCATGCCACAGGCATTTATTTAACCTGAGTCTGGGTGCCTCATTCTGTGTTGTACTCTGACCCAGTCCAGCTAAAGGCTAAGCCACAGGGTCCCAGGATGATCACTGTGAATTAGCATAGCCTTTACCGGCTCGTGCAAATATACCCAGCCTTGAGTTAAATTCAATTAGTTTTTATTTAAGAAGGGAAAGAAATCCAATTTTATCAAACATGGACAGACGGTGGAAGGCACTTTGATGTTACAACCTCTCAGTGATGCTTTACTTAGTCACAAGTTCATAAGCAAGAAGGCTTAATTACTTGGGAAAACACAGGATTAAAACTGGATACAATGGCTGAGTATCCGCTTTTGGGCGACTTGATTCGAACCCATGCACCCAGTTCGTGTGTGGTGCAAACTTTGATGTGCGCTATGGCAAGCTGAAAGTCATCACCCCCCTCAGGGAAGCTCCTTCATACGGCATTTGCAGGATGTATAGGCGGAGAGGCAGGGCCTGCCCAGGCCTGTTTGCTCAACTTTGATGTCCAAGCAGCCACAGGCTCCACTGTTTGCTCTTCCACTGAGGGATGGATTGGGAGCCTCCTACCTTTCCCAGTGGACAATGGCCAGCAATGGAGTGTGACGACTGTTGACCATTCCAGGAGCCTGGCAGACCAGAACAGGGCTTTGGGAGGTGCAGAGCCTGGGAGGTCAAAAGCTGTTTATAGGAGAGCCATTTCTCCAGATGTAGCTTTCCTTAAAACCTAATGTTGGTTGGGTGTTTATAGTGGAAGTAAAAATAGTCTCATGAGTTTTAGCAGGTACCAAATGTATTGTTTGATCCTCTGTCCAGTAGCACTAGGTATTTGTAAATTGAAAGTTTAAGTCTTTCCTATTCCCTTTATCCATGTATATGCAGGGGAGAGTGGTTTAGAAAGAAAATGGTATGATTTAGATCCTTATAATTTCTAATTCCTCAAAAAAGAAGCTGTCAAAACACATTTGATAAAGGAATGATATCCAGAAGATATAAAGAACTCTTATAAATCAGTAAGAAAAGGACAACTCAATTTTTTTTAATAGGCAAAAGATTTGTGCAGACACTAAAAAGAGAGATGGATGGTAAAGCACATGAAAAGATACTCAGCATTAGTCATTTAGGGAAATGCAAATTAAAATCATGAGATACCACTACATACCTATTAACTACAATGGCTAAAATTTAGAAAAATTGACAATACGAAGTGCTGACAAAGTTGCAGAACAATTGTCATCATTGCTGATAGGGGTGCATGATGGTATAGCCACTTTGGAAAACACTTTGGCAGTTTCTTATAAAGGTAAAGGCAGTTTCTTACATTACAATCCAGTAATACCAACTCCCAGGTACTTGTCAACAAGAAGTAAAAACATACATCTACAGAAAGGCCTGTATGTAAATATTTAAAGTAGCTTTATTCATAATCACCAAAAACTAGAAATCACCCATATATCCATCAACTGGTTAATGGGTGGACAAATTATGGTGCATCCATACAGTAAACTACTATGCAGCAATAAAAAACAAACGACTCATACATGCAACACATGGACAAATCTTAAAAGCTTTGTGTTAACTTAAAGCCAGACACAAAAAGCTACCTACTTTAATTCCAATTATATGACAGTCTGGTAAAGAAGTAGTTTAGGGACAGAAATCAGGTAAGTGTTTAGGAGCAGGAGGAAGGGCCCAAAGTCTTTCCTATTGGGGTGATAAAAATATTCTAAGTCTTGATTATGGTGGTGGCTATACAACCAAATCTCATCAAATTGTACATCTTTTTTTTTTTTTAATATATTTTATTGACTTTTTACAGAGAGGAAGGGAGAGAGAGAGAGAGTTAGAAACATCGATGGGAGAGAAACATCGATCAGCCGCCTCCTGCACATCTCCCACTGGGGATATGCCCGCAACCCAGGTACATGCCCCTGACCGGAATCGAACCTGGGACCTTTCAGTCCGCAGGCCGACGCTCTATCCACTGAGCCAAACCAGTTTCGGCAAATTGTACATCTTAAAAGGGTAAATTTTACTATGATAATTGATACTTTAATAGACTGACTTATAAAAAAACTTTTAAAAAGTTCGTCCCTCTCTATTTTTCATTATTAATTGTGACTAGTGGCATACTGAAAATACATGTTGTAGTGTCAAAATGAATTCTGTTGTTTATGACCACCCGGAATTCTTGTTGCTGTATCTCACATTAGAGTACTGTATGTTTTGATTGTTAAGAGAGAATATTTGTGAATTCACACGATTCTTGGTGTCATGAAGTATAATTACTGATGAATAATGAAATGATAAATTCACTTTACATGTGGTATAGAGTAGGCTTGTATAAATTCACAAAGCGTCATATGATTCTTCTTTATAGTAAGGAGAAAGTGCAGGGTACAGGACTGAAAGCTTGCCTCCCATCCCACATCATGCTTGGGCAACTTGTCCCTGGACTGCCAAGCAGGGAGATCACCTAAACAGTGTGGCCATTATGGTACCTCAGGAACCAAACATCCCCAAAAAATGGGTGGCGGGAGATTCAGATTTGAGTCCACCTGGCCTTGCTGGTTGCTTTGAAAGCCCCTGCCTTAGAGAAGGTGAGACCCTGAGGCAGAGCACAAAGCTCCAGCAGAACTGTTTGAAATTCCCCACATGAGTCTCCCTCCCTCCTCCTGCCTTTCCTCCCGAAGTGCATTTCATCAGCCTCGGGAGGACTGCTTCCCGGCACTGCCTTCCCTGCTTGGCCAAGGTCCCTGAGGAGCTGAGCTAATGAGTGGATAACACGCATTTGCCAAGGCCTTCCTGGATGTGGTACCTGGGCTTTGTTAATTTTAAAATGCTACCATCCTTGGCTAAAGACCATTTAATTCCCTCGCACAGCAGTCATTTATTTTTAGCATTTGCTTATTTTCCCTCCACCTTACTAAGGGGAGGAGGGCATTAAACCCTATCTTTAAGAACCCAGCAGCCCAAGCCAGATTGCTGTCCTGCAGGAGAGGTTTTGCAGGCCTTTGTGCAACCAACTCCACAGGTGTTCTTAGAGCAAAGAGCCAGTGCTGGTCTTGCAAGCTGGACTAGGGGCAATCTCCCTGGAAGGCTCTCTGTCCTTGCTGCTGGCCAGAGACAGAGGAGGTAGAACACTCCTACACCTGTCTTTCAGGTTCTTAGGGGGCTTGATCACATAGAGGTCTCTCCTGCCTTAGTGGTCTATAGCCTCTTCCCAGGGTTCCCAGCCTATTTTTGGTCTGGCTGCCTGTTGCAGAGTGGTGCTTCCTTCAGCCTGAGGAGGCTGGGCTTTATGCTGTCTGATCACCTGGTGGTAGTAATGATGATGGCTGTGGATGATTGGGTGCCTTCTGTGTGCCAGGCCCATGTTAAGCACTTCCCAGGTAGTCTGTAATTCCCACTGCAATCCTAAAAGGGAGGAATTATTATCCCTATTTTACAGATAGGAAAAATGAAGTTCAGAGATGCTCATAGTTGTCTAGTAAGTGAGTCAGGATTTGAATCCAGGTCTCTGAGCCCCAAGACCTTATTCTTTCCACTAGACTGGACTGCCTATGGAGGGAAGAGCAGGCAGCAAGACCATGGGATGGACCAACAGTTGCTGGGACCAGGAGTCAAATAATCTCAGTCAGAGTTTCTTGATGATAGCTATGTGTTGGATGATAATGAGAAATTTAAAAATAGACAAACCACTCTCCTTGTCTCAAAAAGCTGACAGTTAGAAAAGGGATAAAACAAGTCTCACTTTAAATGAGGCAGAATGTGGTCAGTGCCCCAGAGAAGATCACCTAGAGTGCTGAGGGGAGATCATGAAAGGAGGCCCTTTCACAAGAGGTGGATCTTGAAAGATGAACATGATTTTGATCATTAAAGGTGGAGGGTAAGAACAGCATTTCTGGAAGTTGGGCCATTGTGAACATAGGTTCACAAAGGTGAGAAAGTAGGAGTGTACCAGAGCTAGTAGGAGAACTGACAGGGTCTGGAGACCAGAAGTGTGAAGGAAAGGCCTTGTCCGTCATTGACCATGTTCCTCTCAGGCTGTGACAGTCTAGCACGTGGTACAGCTCTGAGCGCTAGAGCCAGATTACTTGGGTTCAAATCCAAGCTCTTTCTCTTACTAGTTAGGTACCTTGGCAAATTATTTTGCTTATCTGTGATTGTTTACTCAGCCATAAAATGGAAATGATAAATAGATCTACCTCAGTGGGCTATTTTGAGGTATAAATTTGTAAATATATGTAAGTGTTTAGAATAGTGCCTGTCATATAGGAATCATTTGGTAATGGTTTGCTACTTTAGTTAGTAGTAGTAGTGGTTTGCCTTTTATTACTATTTTTATTACTGCTGGAGGGCTTTGGAGATTCTTTTTGTAGTCCTCTTTATCTGAGAAGCTTGGCCCCTAGAACATGGGACCCCAGAGTAGGGCTTTTTGATGGGTGCTGGCTCTTGTCCCAGGTGGCCACCTGCCCAATGCAGGACAGTGCCCAGTATTTCCCAGCAAGGGAGGGTGGGTGAGGGTGCTGGCCAGGTGCCTGGATGCCAGCACCATGCCCCCCAGAAAAGTGTGCCAAGCTTGACATTTCTCCCACCCACCGCTGCTGCTGTGGCTGATTATCTCTGAGTAACAAGGAGTCATTTCTAATCCCATTTGGAATCGTTGCTCAAGATAATCCTGTTTTGTAGTAATGATATTCCAATTCCAACATGCACCCGATTCTAGTTTGGCAGGCACATGCCTTGACCTCAGGCAACCCAAGACACTGCTCCCTGGAAAGCAGTGCCAGCTCATTTGCCTAACATGACAACTTCAGGGTGTGTTCCCCCTCCCCCACTTCTCCAATGCTGCATCCTGTCCTGGGGTTCTGTGTTCACCGCTCTCTCCATGGAGAGTATCAGTTGGGATCCAGGGTATCAGGAGAGCACCCAGTTCAGCTGCTTGGGGAAAGATCTTTCATTTCTAGGGACTGTGATATGATTCACTCCTGCATTATTCTTTAGAGACATCAGAGCCACGGGGCTCTGTCGTATTCAGTAGTTGTATCACTGATTCCATTGAGACCATGGATAAATGCCTATCAATTTGACAGATTAAATGAAGGTTAAAGAGGTAGCAATTATGTTGGATGAAAGAATTGGGGACATGAAAAAGAAGAAGTCAGTAGGCTAGAGCAGTGGGTAAATCTATCCTGATAAAAATGAACAGGGATGAGTGTTTTAATCACAATTAAAATGAAAATCCAACTGTAAAATTCAGATTGAGAGAGACCCAACTTAACAATACTAGCATATAAAGCCTAGGAACTGACTGAAAACTCAACGTGTGCATCAACAGTGCAGTGTTAAGGCCCCAGAAGTGAATTGATTGAACATATATATGTACTAGGCCCTGTGTGCAAGGAAACATGGTCAGGCACAGTCCCTGCTTTGGGGAGCACATCATCCAGTTGTGTGTGACATAGTAAGTAACAGGGCTCTGGAAGGAGACTGCCTGAGTTTAAAACCTAACTTTACCTCTTACTAGCTCTGTTTCCTCATCTGCAAAATGAGAATAATAGCACTTACCTCAGCGTAGGTTGGTTGCTAAGATTAAATTACACACAAAACTACTTAGTGCAGTACCTAGCACATAGTACATATAGTAGGTATCTGCTGCTGATATTAGTATTTTGGGTTTTCTAAGAAAAGAGTTAAACCGCAGAAAAAAAATTTTTTTTGTTATTGTTGTTACTTTTGTCCAGTGTATAAGAGATAAACCAGCCCCATTATACTCATGGGTCATTTGCCTAGAGAGACCCCAGTCTGGGCTCATACTATAGTAAGAATCCCTAACAACCAGAGCTTAACCAAATTGGCCCATCAGTTGAAAGACATGGAAGGGTTTTTTAACTTCAGGTTGAAAGGGCATTTAGAACTAGGCTGAGGACGTGAAACTGGCGTTGTCCTGGAAATCCTGTGATGGTTGATCTTGATTTCGTGGCCCTCTGCTTAATGTGTCATGCCTTTCTTGAGCCTTACCCCAAATTATCTCATCTTGTCTGGGTCCATCATTGATTTTGATCTTCTCCATCTGAATTGGATTTCCTTTCATGGCTAGCTGTTATGCTCTGTTTTACTTTAACTACTATCTGAAAATATCACTGTCCCTGGCACATAGTAGGGGCTCAGTAACTATGGGTTAACACAACAGACCAATGGATGATTGAATGGATGAAAGCCAGTGTGGTTTAGGGGAGTGTACACCAGATTTGGCCCCAGACAGACCTTAATTTGAATCTTGGTTCATGTGCTTATTTAAATATATTTTTATTGATTTCCGAGAGGAAGGGAGAGGGAGAGAGAGATAGAAACATCAATGATGAGAGAGAATCATTGATCAGCTGCCTCTTGCACACCCCCTGTTGGGGATCGAACCTGCAACCCGGGCATGTGCCCTGACCAGGAATCGAACCCATGACCTCCTGGTTCATAGGTCGATGCTCAACCACTGAGCCACACTAGCCAGGTCATGTGCTTATTTAATGTGTATACATGGGTAACTCATATTGTCTTGCTGAGCCTCAGTTTATTCATTTATAAAATAAGACTAGTACCTCATTGCAAGTGGTTATATGGATCTGAAATAGTGAATGTAAAGTGCTTAATATACTGTGGCTACTTTATTATGATTACTGATCTTTACCTTTTGAGGGAAGTAAACAAAAGATTATTATCCTCATTTAAGGAAATTTGGGCACATTTTCTACACAAGTACCTTGCTTTCCCCCTGATCTTTAGTTAGTTGCCTAAGGAAGCTGGCTTTAAAAAGAAAACTGCTTCACCCCCAGCTCATGCCCACTGCCATAGGACCTCTATTTGTAATACATGCCATTTGTCTTTGGTCTGACCACCCTGATTTCCTGACTAGCCAGTAGGCCAAATGAGACACAGCTCATTTGACTTTCCAGCAAACCTCCTGAGCTGTGACCTCTTTGCTTCCTCCCCTCATCGAAGTGTGCACTGGGCTGAGAATAGGTCAACTCTTTGTCTTCTCCTTGGGACCCATGACACTCATCACAGTGACCCTGTGCTTTGGATGTGGGGGGTAGAGGGAGGAGGAGTTGGCGGAGCTTCTCCTGAAGCTCAACATTGTGTGGAGATGACCTGGAGCTGGGATCACTGCCCTTCTTGCTTCACCAACTCCAGCTGCTCGCCAGCCGTCTTTGACACGCGCCTGGCCCAGCATAGGCCTCAGCTCACACCACAGGTTTCCTCACTCTTTCTTAAACAATGTGCTGACCCCAAACCCCTCCGGCCACTGAGAGCAGAAAGCCTTAACATCGATCAATGTAGCTGTCCTCCCATGCATTGTGACATCCCACTGCCCTAAAAGTGGGAGCTCATCAAGGTCAGTGTGAGCCAACCTTCCTACATGTGCTCCCGCCTCTAATCTCATTGACAGCCTGATCAGCAAATTAAAGTGGGCTTCATGGGAGCTGTGGCTCCAGAGGGAGTTCTAGGATTCCCAGGAACTGCCATGTAGGGGCCACTGTCCTGTTCATTTCCTCGGCTCTGTCTGGGAATTGCCTATAGCCCAGGAAGGGGCTGGTGCTCAGGAGAGGAAGATAGAGGTTTTCCACAGCTAAGCTGCCTGTGGCCTCGTTTGGTGGGAGAGGGCTGGGTAGGGCTGAGACAGTTGCTTTACACCTTTCTCCTCCATTTCCCACCAAATAAGTTAATGATTTTATTTATTCCTCCTTCATTTATTCATGCACTCATTCAGAAAACATCTATTGGGAGCCGGGAAAGAAGGTTGAGACATGGCCCTTACCTGATAGTCTAGTGAGAAAGGCAAATAAAAGTAAATAGGAAATGACAATATCCTGGGATGAGGGTCACCTGCCATAGGGGTGAGTACGGGGTTCTGTGCAGACAAAGAGGAAAGGGGTGGATCCAGCCTGGAAGACAGAGAAGGCTCAGTTGAGTTGGTGACAGTCTGAGGAGCCCTGCCAGTGAATGAGGACTAGCCAGTTGAAGCAGAGGGATGCCCTCAGCAGGCGGAGTGGCACATCTGATAGCTAATGCTCAGGTAGTTCATTGTTTTCACTAGATCCTTAATTCTCCAAGATCACTATCAGCTTAGCAATCAAAAGTTCTGCAGTTGTGAGACTCCCTGAAGGAATAATCAGATTGCTAGGTTCAATTAATGATAATAGAAGGGGAAAGGGAATAGGGCCTTTTAAAAATCATCTATCCATGTTGCTGCACGTATATCCAGCCTGTTTCTTCTAACTGCTGCATCATGTTTCATAGTGTGTGCCTACCACATTTAACTTATTCATTCCCCAGTGATGGACACTTGATTGTCTGCAACTCCCCACTACCACAGAATGCTGTGCTGAATGTCCTGTGTGTTGCCCTTTATGGACCTGTGTAAGAATTTCTCTGGGATATCTATACTCAGAAGGAGAAGTGCTGGGCTATAGGGTAAGGTACTTTGATTTGACAAAAGTATATAAGATTAGCTTCCAGAATGGCTGCACCAGTCTCTCCCCTGACAGTGCATGAAGAGTCTCAGAACCCTATGTCCTCACCAACACGTGGCATTTTTCAGCTTTCTACCTTTTGTTAATATGATGAATTTGAAGTGATATCTCATTTTAAGTTGCATTTATCTAATAACTAATGAGCTTGAGGCTATCTCTTAATATACTTTTTGTTTGTTTGCTTTCTCCTCTGGGAATTGACTATAAGTTTGCCTAATTTTTCTCTTGGGTTACTAAAAACTGAGTTGAGACAAAGTGCTTCTACAGACAGCTCCCTGGGAGTCAATATAGAGAAGTGAGGGGCAATATAGCGGATGATAAGAACATGGACTTTGTAGAAAGACTGCCAGGTTTGTTTCCACCTCCACCTCTTACTATTGAATGACTTTGGACAAGTTACTTAACCTCTTAGTGCTTCAGTTTTCTTATGTGTAACCTAACTCATAGGATTGTTGTGAAGATTAAATGTGTTTAAATATATATAGTGTTTAAAATAGCACCTGGCATATAACAAGTATATACAAATGTCAGCTTTCATTATTAGGTTACTGTCTTCCTCTTACTTAGCTATACACCATACCCTTGAGAAAATATTTACTTGTACCAGCAGGCAGTAGAAATAAGGCAGAGAGAAAATAGCTCTCAGCCTAGAATCAAAGCCTACCGATCCTACTCATACATGTAACTTGCTGTGGTCTTGGGCTCTCTGGACCTGCATTCTCCTGCCTGCCTGTCCCCAGCTCCAGCATGGCTAGCTTTGTCCTGTTGCTGCTCTACTGCGAGCCTGTCAGCTTGGTGCTATCTATCCCCCACAAACTTCACCTTCAATGTTTGCATGGCTCAGTCCTTTTGGTGTGTCAATTCACTCATGGGGAGAGAAGAACAGAACAGATTCTGATGGCCACACGAAGGCAAGCACTGTTGCTAGAGCCAAATCACTAAAGGACAAACCCCCATTCTCTTGGGCTACTGTAAACATTTTTTGATTTCTCCATTTAGTAAGGGAAATAGTGCATCTGGATATTATCTCTAGCCTTTGAGGTTGATATTGGCATTGGTAGGCATCTTTTCACAGAACACCAGAGCTGGCTGGAAGAAATTACTCTTAAGCCTTTGCTCAGTGAATACCTGTGGAGTAGTCAGTATAATTCCTTTGAGTGGAGATGTTTTCATGGTGTCCTCTGCCCCTTTAATGTTAAAACTATGACGGCCTAGCTCATACACCATAGCCCATTTGGTACCAGCTACTTAAATTTAAGGCATAGTGCCTAAACTACAAAATGTCAGCCAGTATGCCAGCACCAGAACAGAGGGGAGGCTGCAGTTGTCCTCTGGTGAATCACCTTGAATAGCAGGGCCTGCCTCCCTCTGTGATGTCAGATTCTAATTTTATGGCTAACCCTGTACTCCTCATCCAGGTGGACCAGCTCCCCATCTCCCCATGGAATTCACCTTCTCCCAAAAGCAATTCTAAATTTGGGGATTTGTTTCTACTTCAGCAAAAAATGTCAGAGGCAGAAATCACTTCATTTCCAGTCTCCTCACTACTGCTCCAGGTTACTGCTTCGTTTGCCTTGCCCTGTGGTACCAGTGTATTCCTTGGTTTCTGGTTCCTTACTTTGTTTGTGGTTTACTATTTTTGCCTGTTTCCAGTCCTTGCCATCTGACTTGGCTTCTGACTCTCAGATTCACATCTCTGCTGCCTGGTTTTTGTCCCCGTGGTTCTATTTTGACTATGAAATTCTTGGCACTTCTAGTCTTGCCTTAGCTTTCTCTCACCTGGCTAGTTTCCTACTCTGTTTCTGCCCTGTTGCAGCCCACAGGTCCATGAAGTTCTTTTGGTCACCAAAACTCATCATAGTCATGTAGCCCTCCAGCCTGATCTGGTCTGGCTTCTCCAAGAATGGCCTGATCCCTTTGGAGCTCTGGGTTGGATGTACGTGATGGCTGTTAAGTGAAAAGCCTACTAGCCATCTGGCAAGGTGTTTGGTGCCGCTCTTGGCCACTGAGCAGCCACGGTTCCATTAATCCTTGCTCTATCCCACAGTGGGTCTGCTGTCTTTTGAGTTTTATTAAAAGTGAAGGGAATCTTCTCTGAGGTTGCAGAATGAGTTACTAGCTTAGATGCTTACCCTCTTTGGCCTTCAAGTTTGTGAAGTGAATTGCCCATTCCCTTTGATTATATTAGCAGCCCCAGGGCTGAGTCTAGTCACTCTCCTCTCCCCATCCTGCCAGACCACTGTCTGCCCTCTGGGGCCAAGGACAGCATACTTGGTTGCTTGGACACGTCTTACAGCCTGCAAATTGGACAGATAGAATCAATACTCATGAACCTGAAGAGGCCCAGGTAGCACAGTTAGTGACACTAGCTGCCTGGAGGGACAGCCTGCCATGGAAGGGGGTGTGATTGAACAATGATTGGATACAACAGCTGAGGATTAACCAAATTATGTCCCTTTGAGTTTAGATCGACAAACCCTTCTGTCTTAGATTTTAAAGCAAGCTAACTTGTGCAGAATATAGAAGAGCTGCCTTCTTAATATAGGGCTATATCAGCATAAATCCTGGGGCTGGTCAAGTACAAATCTGGTGTGTACTTTGGCCCAGACTCAAGTTATTACCACTAGGATTATATGAACAAAGGGATGAGAGCTCATATTTGTGCAACTCCTTCTATGTGCTAGGCATCATGGAGTTTTACATACTTATCTCAACCTACAAGGGAGGCATCATTATCCCCATTATTCTGGTAAGGAAATGGGGTCTTCAGAGGTGTACTAAGTTGTCCAAAACCATAGTCAGTAAATGATAGAGCTTTGATTTGAACCCAAGTCTCTGTATGCTTATTATAAAATCGCATACTGTCTTCCCAATTTAAGTATCTTAGTTCATACTTCTCTTGATTTCCCCACAGCCTAACCACAGGGCCAGGTACATAGAAGTAATAACTAACATTTGTTGAGCACTTATTATATGTCGGTCCCTATTCTAAGTACTTTACGTAGATTAACACAGCCATGTGAACTAGATACTCTTGTTATCCCTGATAAAATGACATTGCAAAATGATGATTTTCTAATTTCACCCTTCCGTCAACATTTATTACTTTCTACAGTAAGGAAGAGTTTTCCCTTCTCCCCCTTTGACTTATTATTTTCAATATGGACTCCTGAAATCTTATTTTACTCAGTGGGTTGTAATCCATTCCTGTCATTATTCATTTGTTGCTTAGATTGCCCCAGATTTTAAAGCCAATGTTCTTAAACTCTGTACCACACTACCTCTTTATGAGATATTACTTCTCACTGCCTTCAGTTAGTTTACCTATCTATAACAACCCTTTTGTACCCTCTTGGCTTTTAATCTTCTGGGAAACAGGAAGACTAATGCCAATCCTATCCAAATTGTGTGTAAACTAAGAGTAAATAGTCTCCATGTGAGAACCTGGCAGATTTTGCTATGAACTAAATATATGAGTTTTAGACATGGATTTTAGCTGCTTTAAAGACCCTTTTCATTTCTCTTTGGGATCTTAATCCATATCCTGAATAAATTACCTGTGACAGTTGCCCACCAGGAGATCCTTTTAGGTATTGTAAGTAGACATAGGAGACTCACCTGACCATGTTAGATCAGATGTGAAAGAACTCAGCTACGTGGGAGATGGATTCTGGTTCTTCTACTTACTTCCGAGGACTGTGTTTGAATTACTGAAATTCATTCATCCATTCAGCAAATAAGTGAGCCAGCATTAGCCTAGCACCTGGAACATTGACTAGAACAGCCGTGGGCAAACTACGCGGCCCGTTTGAAATGAATAAAACTATTGGAAAAAAAGACCATACCCTTTTATGTAATGATGCTTACTTTGAATTTATATTAGTTCACACAAACACTCCATCTATGCTTTTGTTCTGGCCCGCCAGTCCAGTTTAAGAACCCATTGTGGCCCTCCAGTCAAAAAGTTTGCCCACCCCTGGACTAGAACATAGCATTGGATAAGTAATGTTGAATAAACACTTTGTCTTTTATAGTTGTGGAAACTGAGCCTTACAGAGGTGTTAAATAACTTGTCCAGAGAAGCTAGTAAGTTTCAGGGCCAACTTTTCTAATTCTGCCTTTGACACTTGCAGAGTTAATGTTCTTTCCACTGTGTCATTCATGAGTAGAGGCAAAATCTAATCCTCAAACATGCTTCAGAATCATACTTCCTGGGTCTTTCCTGCTTTTGACACTGTGTCTTTCTGATTTCTTCCAGTGTGGTGCAGGTCCTGCTTGCTGCTGGTGCTGACCCAAACCTTGGAGACAATTTCAGCAGTGTTTACAAGACTGCCAAGGAGCAGGGAATCCATTCTTTGGAAGGTAAGGGCGGGCTACTCTGCTGTTCTGAGCGTTCTCCTCCCTGTGGCTTCCAAGCAACCTTGCTCTGTGCCAGCTCTACTAGCAACTCAGAGAGGGCCTGCAAGTCCCTTATCCTCTGGAAACTCATGGAGAACCTAAAAATCTTGGAACAGATGGCTATCACAGCCCCTTTGGGCTCTATCATTTATGTCACTTAAGAAGTCTTGGGGAATAAATTAGAGGCCTGACTTCATGAATGAGTGTGAGGGGAACCTTCCACTGCTGTTTTCCCAAAAGCACCTCAGCCTGTGGAACCTCAGATGAGAGGACAGTGGAGCAGTTTTCCATAAAATAATTAAGGCAACTGCATGGAATGTGGATTTGTTCCTCCTCTATTTCCTGTAAACTTTCCCTCTCCCAGAACTAGAAAGCAGCCTTACTTGTTTCCTCAGCCTCAGAAATCCTTCAATACTACTGTGAATACTGCTTTTTTTCCTTCTCCCATATGTAAAATACAATCCCCCAGAGGGCAGTGGCCCCTCAACTTACTGTGTGACCCAGGACAAATAGTGGACCTTCTCTGTGCCTCGATGCCTATGCTTATAGAATGGGGTAGTCATCAGTGTCTGCCTGGAGTGTTGTGTAGGTGGTTGTTTGGACTTCTTCAGAAGAAAGCAGCAGTGTGCACCTGTACCTGGGCTTGGTCATGTGTCTATTGGAGGGTACCTGGGCAAGTCAGTCTGTGTTGTCTCTGGTGAGTAGTTCTTCCAAAGTGGGGTCGAGAAAATGGCAGGTTGCTTTGGCTGCAGTCAGAAATGAATATTTTACATTTGAGTTTTTGCTTATCTAGACTGTCCCCCCACTTCCTGGCCATTACCCTGGACCACTCGCAGAGGCTGAAATTCCTCTCAGTTTCTAGCAACAGGGCAGCTGAGCAAGTTGCTGCTTTAAGGTTGGCAATGATGCCAGGAGGACAGATATCCACGCTGACTGCCTAAGGATCAGAACATTGACCTGGAGGGAGGTTCAGCCAATGGGAGCAAGAGATGTCAGAGCTCATGTGGGTGTTCCTCAAATTGGCAGCAAGGTTCCTCAAATTGGCAGCATGAGGGGAATGTCAAGAGCATCAGAGCATTGCTGCCCAGATGAAGTGTGAAGTCTCCCTTCCCCGCCTCTTCACCTCTGCAATGCCACTACTTCTGTCAAACTCCATTCTGCAGCTAGTTCCTTCACAGAGCCTTTCCTGTCCTTGGCAATAATTGCAACCTGCTCTCAGCTGCTCTTTTGAATATTCTTTAAATCTTGGCCTTTTGTATGGTTTTTGAACTCTCATCTGCCCATGTATTTTCTTTCCTCCTCAGCTGACAGTTCCATGTGTAGACCGTGACCTATGCCTCTTTGGAATCCCCACTGAACTGGAGGAATTATCTTCACTTTATGTTTCAAGCAGAGGAGAATTTCATCAGTGCCAAATTTGCCCTACAGTTGCAGTTTGATATGAGGGGACTCCACTTATGGGCTGTCTTCTTCTCACTCAGACACAGCTTTGCTGCCTGCTTTAGCTCTGTCTTCTGTTCAGGTGCTCTTACCAAAAAGCAAGAAGGAGCATTTGCTGAGAGGGAGGGCCAGGAAGAAGGGAAGGGATTATTTGAGTGCCTTCTCACATGTTCTCAGGATCCTAGCAGAGCTCAGTAAGCATTTTTTATTTCCTAGAATATCAGAGCTGTGAAGCCATCTATTCCAACTTCTGCTGTTGTATGATCTCCACCCTCTGTCTTCGTTTTGTACCTTTGTGCTTTATAGTTCTGTCCTGGTTGGTACTACAGTCAATATTGTAGATCAATGGTCAGCAAACTTTTTCTGCAAAAAGCCAGATAGTAAACATTTTAAGCTTTGTGAGCTCTTCATTGTGGTGCAGACGCAGCCATAGACAATGCACAATTGAATATGCATAGATATGTTCCAATAAAACTTTATTTACAAAAATAGGCAACGGGCTGGATTTGCCCCATCGGCTGTAGTATGCCTGTTCTAGGTATTTTCTCCTTCCTTCCTCTTTTCCTCCATCCCCTTCTTCCCTCCTTTCCCTCTTTCTATTTGAATCCAAGACTAGCATATAAAATACATGATGGCAGGGATCCTGTTTAATTCAATCGTGCCTAGAACAATGCTTACTTCTTTTCTTCCTTCCTCCCTCTTATCTTTCTTTCTTTCTTTTTTTTTTTTTTTTTTTTGTCAACCTCCTGTACCTTTTCAGCTCTTATATGTTAGCCAGCCTACATTCTAGGTAGGTAGGTAGGTAGATAGATAGATAGATAGATAGATAGACAACAAAAATATTGGGAAAGGCTATTATAAATATCATGAAATAAAGCTAAAAAAATTAAACATCTTAGCTTATTTTGTATGACCTACAAAATTAGTGAATAGGCTTCCTTTAAAAAAATTTTTTTAATACTCACCCAAGGATATGTTTTTATTTCATTGAGAGAGGGAGAGAGAGACACACATCAATTGGTTGCCTCCTGTACACTCCCTGACCCTATGTGTCCTGACTGGGGATCAAACCCACATTTGGTATGTGTCCTGACCGGTAATCAAACCCACAACGTTTTTGGTGTATGGGATGATGTTCCAATCAACTGAGCCACCTGGCCAGGGCCTAGTGAATAGGCTTTCTATGGACTTATTTATTCATTCAAAAATAGTTTAAATTTTTTTAAAAATATGTTTTTATTGATTTTAAAGAGAGGAAGGAAGAGAAAGAGAGATATAGAAACATCTATCAGCTGCCTCCTGCATACTCCCCGCCAGGGATCAAGCTCACAACCTGTGCATTTGCCCTAACGGGATGAACCAGTGACCCCTTGGTGCGTGGATGACAGTCCACTGAAAATTTTTTATTAATTACATGTCTATCTAGCAGTCACTGTTTTAGGCACTTGAGTTAGGATTCCTGCCATCATGTACTTTACATGCTAGTCTTTGATTAAAATGTTTATAAGGACTATATTCAAGTATAGAACCCTAGAGCACTTGGTCAGGACAAATTTGAAGCATCATTTGACATTCACAATTATAAATCTTCCAAACTTTATTTTTTTCTAGCTTCATTTCTGTATCATGTCCACAAAATTTTAAAGAGATTTTCTCAGATTTCTTGCTAAAATAAAAATATGTTTGGCAATTGTCATATTTCTTGCCCAGGAACCCTTTCTCAGGAGGATGTTAGGTAATTCTGGCAATGTCTGGTCTCCTCCTTAGGGAACCCATACTGGTACTTAAGTGTTTAAGAACTGTTTTTTAAAAAGAAAATACACTCTAGAAATTTTGTCAGGAATCATTGATAAACTCATTGTTCTGTAGCTTACAAGATTGACCCCTCTGTGCACTTTTTAAAAAAATTCCAGACTACCCTTGCCTACCACAGTTTTCTGGCCGCTCAGCTGATTTTCCCTGGCATGTCAGTTTGGATGTGTTCTGCTATCCAAATTCATGGACTCTATGGAGTGATAGTCCTTTCAAATCATCTCAGGGCCTTTAGTTCCTTCTTAGCCATATTTTCCTCTCCTTTTTCCATTTATAGATATTTCATTCTTTCATCCATTTAACCAGTATTTATTGGTTGCCTACTGTATGCAAGCACTATACCCAGCTTTTGATCATTCTCTTTGATGAAACAGACAGAAACAAATGAATCCTCCTGTTCTCTTTTCTTCAGATGGGACTGACCTTTTCACAGGTAGTTACCTGACTTATGGGAATGTGGAAGAGGGTAGAGTAGAACAAGAGGTGCAAGCCCCTTGCCCAGAGTGTGTCTAGGCAAATTCACAGGAAGGTCACATGCTCAAGAAAGATGGACAGTCCTTCACTATTGGAGCATAGAGACAGTAACAGAGTCCATCAAATTTCTAAATGATATTTCTGTGGTCCTCAACCTGTGCTCAGTGCTTAAAGGAGGTGGTTAAGTTGTAATTTGTGACCTTGGCAAGACCTCCCTAAAACCCAATAATATATCCCTTGTCTATCATATCATATTGTGCAGATCAAGAGATAAATATGTGATGTGTGAATTGTAAAGTGTTTCACAGTTGTAATTGCTTATTAGTTTTATTTATTTGTAATCCAGCATGCATTTACTGAGTATCAGGCACTCTGCCAAATGCTGGGAATACGAAAATGAATTTACGTGGTCTAGCCCCTCAGTAGTGCTCGCAGTCAAGTAAGACAGACTTATAAACAAGGCACCACAGTGCAGAGTGGTAAATGCAAAGGTAGATGTACACAGGATGTAGGTAGCGCTGATATAGGTAGAGATAAGTTCTACCTCACAGCAGGCTGGTGTCTGGGAAGTGTCACAGGGTAAGTGACTTTGAATTGGCTTTAAGGATGAGTCGGAAGTTGCCAGGCAGACTAAGAGGGATGAACCTGCGAGGCAGAAGGAGCAACATATGCAGAGACATGGGATGGGTGAGTGACAAAGGTAGACTCCTCTGTCACATTGCTGAGAAGAATAGCAAGAAGTAAGAGTGGAGAGGAAATTGGGCTTCCACATGGGAAGGATTTTGTAAGGCAGTTCTAAGAAGCTCATACTGTTTTAAGCAGGTTATGCTCAGTTTACATTTGCATTTTAGATGGGCCATCCTGACTAGATGGGTGATGAATTGGAGGAGAGAGATTAGCAGTGACTCTTGACCTTTATGGGATGATGAACCCCTTTGAGAATTGGATGAGATGCTAAGCTCCTCTCCCCCAAAATGCACCTATCATTTCTGGGGATTTCTAAAAGTGATCTTTGGGAATGGAAAAATAGATTTTAGAAAAATATTAGGAGGAGCTTGAGTTCTCGGTAGAATGTGGGAATTGATGGAAAAGGAAGCCTCCATGGTGACACCTCAACTTCTGATTTGGGTAAATAGTTGGATGTATGGATCTGGAGTTTAGAGAAGTCTGGCAGAAGATAGGGATTTAGGAGTCACCAGCATTTGCTGGAGAGTTAAAACAATAGATGTGATTGAAACTGCCCAAGGAAAGAAGTCCGTCACTCAGGGGACCAGCATTTAAGGTGTGAAGAGGAAAGATATTTGGTCCCCAGATAAGGGGACCAAAGGGCATTGGAGAAGTTGTCTTATATTCTCTCAAAGAGGCTCTATATCTGTTCTGCCTGTTCAGAATAGGTATAGCCTGGAGAGAAAAGAAACTTCTGCCCTCTTTGCTGAGACTTTGTAACTGATTGCCCCATTCCTTGTGAAATGCTTCTGTTTTACATATGGCCATTGCTCTTTAATAAGGAGCCTGCTCAGCTAGGCACATCACAGTATCTTCCACCCTGTCAGTGTTCATATTTCTGGGTAGGTTTGCTTGTCTAGGAAATGCAGAACTGTTTGGCATAGAAATCTTGTTGGCCTGGCTGTTTTGTTCCTTTCTCCAGCCCTTAAAGAGGCACAATGGTGTTCTGGAGAAAGGTCGGGCTTTGGTGCCAGGCAGTCATCTAAGCTGTCCCTAGCTATGTGATCTTCAGCGAGAGAATTTCAGTTTTCTCATTTGTATCATAGGGATAACAATACCTATGTTGTAGGGTTGTTAGGATGACTAGAAATAATCACATATAAAGCATAGCGACCTTTAATGAAGAATTTCTTGATGGAGGTAGGTTTTGGCTCAGTGTACTGCAGGCTCAGTACCTGCCTTAGAGGTACTGAGAAGGTCACCACTCAAGGGGGCACTGACAGAGGCTAGATGTCTATACATCAGGGATTCTGTAGAGCAGCGGTTCTCAACCTGTGGGTCGTGACCCCTTTGGTGGTCGAACGACCCTTTCACAGGGGTCGCCTAAGACCATCCTGCATATCAGATATTTACATTACGATTCATAAGAGTAGCAAAATTACAGTTATGAAGTAGAAACGAAAATTTTATGGTTGGGTCACAACATGAGGAACTATATTTAAAGGGCCAGAAGGTTGAGAACCACTGCTTGTAGAGGGTATTCTTGTCCTGAAACATTGGGTTATATGGCCTCCAAGGTCCATGTCAGCCATGTGACTTTAGGATTTTAGAAACTGTAGGCTCACCTTCAGAGCAAGTAATGTACTTAAAAGTAGTGGGATTTGACCTGAGCTTTGGAAGGTGATGAGGAGGGGAAAAAAGAAGATTCTAAGCAGGTGACACAGCTTGAGCAAAGGCACACAGAGAGGACACGTGGAGGGGAGCATGGAGATCACAGCTGCTGCTTTACCAACTCATTTCTTGATCTTGGCCTCAAACCACTCAGTGCCTGAGCCCCACGCATGCCCACTTCAGGAGAGTTCCACTTGTGGCTGGCTGATGGGTGGTGGACCGCAATCCTCAGGTAGACAAGGCAGTAAATTAGTGGTAACAGAAAACAAGTCGCCCAGCCAGGGATGCCGCTGGCTGCTTGTAAGTAACTGTTATAAACATTGGATGTCTGGGGCTGTCAGAAATGCAAGCGAGCACTCTGAGTGCCTCTCATATGTACAATTAAAACAATAAAACACGGCAGAAACGTGGCCAGAGCAGACTATAAATCAGATTCTCTTCTCAGCTTCAAGTGGCAGCTGAATAAAGATGAGTTGTACAGAAACTGGGTTGGCATAGGGCCCTTCTGGGCTAGAGGGCCTGGCTTTCCAGGCTGGACCTGCCATAATCATCCCTATCAGCCCAGGTGGCCTCCTTCCCACAGCTCCAGGGGCTGGAGGTCCTCACCTGCTGTGGCTGACCTCCCATCTCTGTGTCTTTAGATGGGAGACAGGACGGTGCAAGCTGGAGCACACAAACCAGTGGACAGGTGCCCTGGAATTCAGGAGATGGCTAAGAGTCCCCACTGGCGGTAATGGAACTGCTCTCTAATATTTCTCCCCCTCTCAGAACATGCCAAGGAGTGGTCTCATTCTAGCTCATCTATTTAGTATTAAGTTAACCACCTAGCACCCACTGCGTGCCCAGCCTACTCAGTCACAGTAGAGAAAATGTACACCCTGGGAGAGTACAAACTCAGATGGGAGTAAAAAGGCTTCCAAGAAAATAAGAGTCATCTAGAGAGCTTGTTAAAAGAGATTCCTGGGCCCAACGCCCAGAAATTCTGATTTAGTAGGTCTGGGGTGGGACCTGAGGTTTTGCATTTCTAATAAGTCCCCACTCTTTGAGTAGTATGAGCTAGGCTATAGATGTTAATTGTGGCCTTGTGCTTGAAAAGCTTTAAAAACTCATCTGTACCTTCTCTTCCCTGGAAGAGACCTTATTTTGCCACTTAAGCTTCACTCCTAGAGAGGCTCTATGCTTATGCCTTGTATTACGGGCGTATAGAACACAGTAGCTGCGAACCTGGAGCAATTTCCTGTACCTCTCAGAGGCTCTGTCCCCTTATTTGTAAAATAAAGGTTGTTGGGAAAGTTAGAGATAGTATATTTATGCCTAGCCTAAAACCAGAGCATAGAAGGAATCATTGTAAATTTCTGTTTTTACATCATCATCATTATCCTTATCATACACTCATGGAACTTCATGAGAACTTCAGAGTCTTTGGCACAGCCTTCCAAATGCTTTTCAGTGGTAACAACCTATTATTCAGAAAGAGGCCAACATTATTTAGAGTCCAAGGAATGGCTGTTCATCACCTGACTGTGTGACCTTGGGTAATTCTCTTTATCCATCTGAACCTTGATTATCTCATCTGTAGAGAATATTTCCTATACCACAGGTTTATTGTCAAGATCAAATTGAAGTACTTACGAAAGAATTTGAGAAAATACAAGGTATTATGCACATGTAAGGTGCTAGCAAGAACAGTGATTAACAATAATTAAGATTAATGACATGACCAAGACATTATTCAGCAAGGATTCAGTCAGAGGTACAGATAACAAGAACGACTAGAATTTAGAGAAGACAATCTCTGGCTGAAGCAGTCAAGAAAATAAAATGGTATTTGAGTCTTGAAGTATAAGAAGGTTTTATGGAGGGCCTGCAGGTGGGTGCAGTTGGAGAAGAGGTATGGATGTCCAAAACATTCAAAGGCAGGAAACAGAAAAATTGTTTCAGGTCAGCAAGTGAACTTGTCAGGGTGAAGCATCCGCACAGCAAAAGATTCATTTTAGGGAGTAATGAGCAGTTAGTAAACTGGGACCAGATCAAATGCTTAGACTTTGTGTCCTTCAGATAGAGAGGAGCCTTGGAGGTCCTATAGGATAGGGCACCATGGGAACTGATTCCTTCCAGGGTGGAGAATTGGGGAGGTGATAGTACAGTGACGCTGATGGTGATAGCTTTAGCAGCAACAGCAACATTTAGTAATACTACGTGCTACAACCCTATGATGTAGGCGCCAAAGGACACTGAGGCCCAGAGATAATGTCAAACATCAGCAGAACTGTCTCCTGCTCTTGTCTCCAGCAACCATATCAGTCTGTTCCCCCCCCCACCCCCCATTCGTAGTCAACTCAGAACCTCCGGCTTGTCCAAAGCTTGGGTATCTGCCAGGCCAAAAGCTGTTTGGGCAAGTTATTATTTTTTATAATGTCCCTGACTCTTCCTCATCATTGTCATAGCCTTGTTGCACCTCCAGGGCCATGGTTCTACATGTCATTTCTCAGCAGTGCTGTCCACTAGAGAGTCACCAAGATGAACACTGTCAATCCATCAGGCCTTTTGGCCAACTACAAGATTAAGTGTATCAGTGAGTAGGTTAATTGTGTTCATCCTTCTAGCCCTCCAAACCTGTATATTTGACTAGGAGAGGGAAATAGACTAGTTGACATGTTTTATTAAAAAGAATAAATTTGATGCATTTATAAAAATAAGAAAATGTGGGATGGGGTAGCAAAGAACTAGTCTTGTGATTTTTAACTGATTTACATATTTTGTGTATAAATATTTTTTCATCAAAAGTTCCAAATCAAGGATGGGTCCCACACACCACACAAAATATATTAGAGACATTTATATGGATAGCAGGAAGGGAGACAGAGGGCTGAAATTTTCCAGGCACCCAATGATTGATGGGGGCTGAGGCTCCCCCTGACGCTTTATTGAGTTTCCGATGATTATCTCTCGCTGAGACATTTTTTACAGATGACGGTCGAGCTGTCACAATGGACCATGGGGGAAAAAAACCCAACAATAATAACACTTTAATCTTTTTACTGCACTGCTCCCTAGTATCTCAGATTCATCTTCCCTGACGCACGCAGTTCATTATTCTGCCCCTCCCTGGATGGGAAATAAAGGGAAATAAATATATATGTACACACACTTACCACATACATACACACACACACACACACACACGCACACTCACACACACAGAGTGTATAAAAGAGACCACCTCAGAACCAGAGAGGGACAGAATTTATTGTTCTTTTTGCAAGTGTTGAGGTTTATTAGTAAAGATGCTGGGTTGGCTTGGAATTGGCTATTAATTACAGCATTTTGTATTTGTTTTTTATTGTAAGTTTTTAACATCTTGAAGAAAAGGCAGAAGGAGAGGTAAGCAGGTATAGAGAAGGAAGCGCAGAGGGACCTAGTTTGGCTAACCAAGTAACAGAGCTGGCTGAGAGGCAAAGAGAGCAGGCTCCTTTCTCTTGTTGCCAGCCCTGCCTAGAGGATCCCTGGAGTGGAAATAATACTGCTTTGGATTTGCGGGGGGGGGGGGGGGGGGGGGGGGGGGGGGTGGATCTGGAGCAGGGATAGTGAGGAGAATGTGAGCTTAGAGTAATTATAGGACATATCAAAGGCAATTCTAGCATGTTACCTCTCTATTAGGAGAGATGGGAAGTAGAAGAGGTTCAAATGGAGTGTTGATGGGTCTATAGTTAATGGAGTAACACTTCGCCTTATCTTTGGATTTTTTTTGCCTTATCTTACGATTTTTAAAAACGTAGTCAGAATGGTATAAAAGAATTCCCATGTACCATCATTCCCTTTAACAATTAGCACATGGCCAATGTTGTTTCCGCTATACTCCCCATCCACTTCCCCCCACCTCCCATATATATGTGTGTGTGAGTGTGTTTGCTTGTTTTTGTTTTGTTTTTTCAAGAGGAAGGGAGAGAGAGAGAGAAACATCAATGATGAGAGAATCATTGATCGGCTGCCTCCCACACGCCCCTTACTGGGGGTTGAGCCTGCAACCCAGGCATGTGCCCTGACCAGGAATCAAACTGTGACCTCCTGGTTAATAGGGCCATGCTCAACCACTGAACCACACTGGCCCGGCTATATTTATTGTTAATCCTCACTTGAGGATATTGCTTTTCACTAATTTTTGGAGAGAGTAGAAGGGAGGGAAGGAGGGAGGTAGGGAGGGAAGGAGAGAGGAGAGAGAGAGAGAGAGAGGGGGAGAGAAACATTGATGTGAGAGAGACACATTGATCAGTTACCTCTCGTACACACCCCCAGGGATCAAACCTACTACCTGTATATGTGCCCAGACTGGGAATAAAACCCACGACTTTTCTGAGCCACACTGGCCAGGGCATATTTTTACTATCTCTGAGACATATCAATAGCAATAATAGAATCTGATTTAGATCCTGATTCAAACAAACTATAAAATTGCAATTTTAAGACAATTTGAACATCTTTGAATTTGCTGGTGTGAAGGTGAAACGTGGGTTCTGGAAAGCTCCACCTACGTCTGTGGTCAAAGGAGGGTTCTGGGTCGGTGAGGATGCCAGGACCACAGACAGGGTCAACAGCCTATCCGTTAAAATTCTAGGTCAGTCTTCTGCTCTCTTCCTTCCCTTTTATGAGAATGAGAGAAGACAGGCTTGGGGTTCTTATGGAAAGGCTGTACTTGTATCTCTGCTGGAGTAAGTGTTGAGCCAGTCTTCTCTTCAACTCATCAAATCTTTTCTGAGCTCCTACTATGCCACCTCATTATTACCTTATCATAGTGTGCCACCTCCCATGCTACATTATGATAAGGTAATAATGAGGTGAGCAGCGTCCTCTTCTTAAGGAGAAACCTTCCAGTCCATTGGCAAGAGAGCATGGTGTCTGTAAGAACCACATCAAGCAAGGTCTGGTCTTCCAGCCATGGGCCGCCTAGTTGACCACAAGTGCCTTCTCTGTATGAAGGATAAGGAGCTCTGTAAGACACAGTATCTGTCCTTCCAGAACCTGTTTTCTGCTTGGGGAGACAGCTTAATAACCATTCACTAAAGTATCTATTGAGCACCTGCCATGTTCAAGAGTATACACATGAAGCAATCTGAGAACACTTAAGACTACGTAAAAGAAAATGTTAACTAATTTGATGTAGACTATACATTACCTGGATGTATACAGAAGAGGGAGATCAGTAAAAGTCAGGCTGCTTGAATTGTAAAGGATGGGTAAAACATAGATAAATAAAAGGAAGGAATAGTGAAACTGTATAGAAAAAAGAGTACAAGCCTTGGGTTGAACAGACCAGCTCTGTCATTAACTACTGATGTGACGTGAGACAAGCTGCATAACCTCTCCAAGTCCTGGTTTCTTCATTAATAGGAATAATGACATGTATGGTTCTTGTGAGGAAAATAGTTGTGAAGTTCCTAGCACAATACCTGTCACATAATAAGTGTTCAATAAACTCAGGCCGTATGGGTATTGGAGGAAGACTCTTAGTCCTTGGGATATTAGCCTTCAGGACTCAGCTGTGACCTCTGCTGAGTATGAAATGTGCTTCCTGCAGTGAGCCTGCCATATTCTACAGTGTTAGGGTTAGTGGTGATTCTGGCCAGAGTTAGAGTGGCATCAGGAAGAGGGAAGGGCACAATAATAAATGTATTACCATTTATTGAATCCTTACTACATGCCAAGTAATTTTCTGAGTTCCTTATATACATTTTTTCATATAACAGCTTTATTGAAATTTAATTCACATGCTATACAATTCAGTCACTTAAAGTGTATAATGCAGTGGTTTATAGTATATTCACAAGAGTCGTGCAGCTGTCACCACAATTAGTTTTAGAACATTTTCATTACCCCATAAATGAATCCCATACCCATTATTAATCATTCCCCATTTTATCTCTCAACTTCCCTAGAACTTGACAATCACTAACTAATCTACTTTCTGTCTCCATAGATTTGCCTGCTTTGGACATTTCATATAAATGGAATCATACAGCATGTGTTCTTTTGTAGACTGGCTTCTTTCTTTAGCATGTGTTCAAGGTCCATCAATGTTATAGCACGTGCCCTAGCCAACCTGGCTCAGTGGATAGAGCATCGGCCTGTAGACTGGAGAGTTTCAGGTTCAATTCTGGTCAAGGGCATGTTTCTCAGTTGCAGGCTCAATCCGTGGCCCTGATCAGGCGTGTGCGGGAGGCAGCCAATCAATGTGTCTCTCTGACATGGATGTTTCTCTCTCTCTGTCCCTCCCATTCCCTTTAAAAATCAATGGAAAATATCCTCAGGTGAGGATTAACAGCAAAGAAAAAATGTTGTGGCATGTATTAGTACTTTATTCCTTTTTCATAGTCAAATAATATTCCATTAATGGCTATGCTATATTTTACTTATCCATTCATCAGTCGAGGGACATCTGGGTTGTTTCTACTTTTGGCTATTATGAATAATGCTGCTATGAATGTTTGTGTACAAGTTTTTGTGTGGACATAATGTTTTCATTTGGGGGGGTGCGTTATATCTGGGAGTAGAATTGCTGGATTATATACTGTAAGTCTGTGTTTAACCTTTTGAGGAACTGCCAGACTGTTTTCCAAAGTGGCTGCACCATTTTACATTCCCACCAGCCATGTAGGAGGAATCCAGTTTCTCTGCGTCCTTACCAGTACCTGTTATTGCCTGTCTTTTTTACTTTAGCCACCCTAATGGATGTGAAATGGTATATTGTGGTTTTGAATTGCATTTCCCTGTTGGCTAATGATGTTGGGCTTCTTTTTGTGGGTTATGTGTGGTTTTTTTGGCCATTTGTATTTTCCAAAAATACCTTTGGAAAAATATCTACTCAGATCCTGTGTGCATTTCTTAATTGGGTTTATCATTGAATCTTATTAGGTTGGTGATATTACTTATTTTGCTGGTGAGGAAACAAAGTCTCACAGATGTTAAGGATTTTGATCAGAGTCACACAGTTGGTGAGTTTTGCTTCCCAGGCTGACTGACTGTGACCTCTCTGCTCTTTCTAATAACACAGTGCTGCCCACTGAGGACTCACTGAAGGATCACCACAGTCCTCTTTTGGGAGCCTCAACCAGCAGGAGGGGAGGAATTGAAAGTCTATATTGAGAAATTAACTGGGACCAGGAATGAGAAGCTCCTGAAAGTCAAACAGAAGAATGTGGATATTATGGGTTCCAGGACAGGAGAGATACGTTAATTTGAAAATTGCCATTTCCTAGGTGCCAATTACTTCCTGTTCCCCTCACTATAGTCCGTCGTTTCTAATTTTCACAGCAACCCAATTAATAGATACTAATGTCCTGATTTTACCAATAAGAAATGTGAGGCCCAGAGGGATGGAGTAATTTTCCAAAGTCATCAGAATTAGAATCCATGTCTCTCTGACTCGAAATTCTGAATTCTTTCCTTTCAGAGATACTTTATAAAAGAAAGATTATTTTATACTATTTGTAGCATTTACATGCTCTTGAGGGTAGAGCCCATTCTCTATCGCCGTGGCCCAGCCTGTACAAAGTACTTAATAAAATGTTTAGTGGGTGAATGAGGAAACAGACTACAGTGTATTGTGTAGAAGGACCTAATCCCACCTGGGATTTTTGGAGGGAGATGAGCTAATAAGTGAGATATTGGAGGTCTCATCGCAAGGCTTGGTGTCCTGGGAGCTTGGGTCTAACTTTGTAAACATGGGGCTTGGGAAGAATGTTCTGGTGCCCAGACGTCCTTTGCTTTCTTAGAGCAGGATCAGGCAGGTTTGGCCAATCTTACATCTATTTAGTGTTCTTCACAGAACATTAGAGTCTAGGGGGCACAACACAATGGGCTTTTTAAAATGTGTATTCCCAGGTGCTGCCTGCTGAATCTAAATTGTTGAAGTGGGGGCCCAAGATTCAGTGTTTTGTTACAAGTTACCCAGGTGGTTGTGTTTGTTTTTTAATATAGTTTTGTTGATTTCGGAGTGGATGGGAGAGGGGAAGAGAGATAGAAACATCAATGAGAGAGAATTATTGATTGGCTGCCTCCTGCATTCCCCACACTGGGGACTGAGCCCACTACCTGGGCATGTGCTCTGACCAGGAATTGAACCGTGACCTTCTGGTTCATAGGTCAATGCTCAACCCCTGAGCCACATCAGCTGGGTCCCACAAAAGTTTGAGAAACACTGGTGTAGAAAAACTCCATTTAAAAAATAGGGAATCACAGAGGGATTGGGACACATATCAAGTTAGTGAAAGCCATTTTTAAACCCAGTTCTCTTGTCTCCTGGTTTATTGTTCTTGTTGTTCCTCATGTTGCTTAATTTGTTAACAAAAACAATTGTATGCCCTTAGCTTTTCGGATAGAGTCCGAACCCCTCTCAAGATCAGGCCTCTGCCTTCCTGGGCAACCTCATCTCTGCCTACTGCTCCACCCACCTTCACTCAGCATTCCAGGCTCACCGAAGGACTCCCAGTTTCTTGAATGAATGAACGAACAGGCAATACAGTCTTTACCCTCTGGTCTTTGCAAATGATGCTTCCTGTCCTGGAATGCCTTTCTTCCCCTCGCCACCTGTCAAGCTCCCCTTCATCCTTAGAACAGTTCTCCTGGGAGATTCCTCCCAAGCCACATGACACGTGTGCCATCTGTGCTGCCATCAGACCCTGTGCATGCATGCCTCTCATAGCACTTTATGTATTGCGGTGCCAGGGGTGGTGTGCTATGGGAAGGTAGATGAATGAAGTCTCAAGCTGCATGAACAACTGAAGTGATGCTCTCTGAAGTACATACAAAAAATGTTGTGCTAGTTACTGTCATCAATGAGGAGCCTAGGGGAGTTTTGTTCTAATTGGGGAGTCAAAACAGAAGGAAAATTTTAACACAATAAAATATTACAAGAGGTGTTGTCAGATAATATATAATTAGCTGGTAGATGAGTACACATAATTAACGTGACAGTTATCCAGGGCAGTGCTGGGGGGAGAGGACTTCCTGGAAGAGGAGGCCTTGAATTGGGCTTTAAATAACAGGTAGAATTTGGAGAGGAAAGCAGGCTGTCTAGGCGTTACACTCTCCAAGGATGGTTTCGTGTTGACCCAACACAGGGAATCTCCCTCTTGCCCCATCCTCTGGCTGATGACAAATGCAACATGCAGAGCTGACAGTGCCCACAGAGGGTGAGGAAGCAGCCTGCAATGTGGACAGTAGGGTGGCCATCTCTCAGGTTGTAGTGAGGATTGAATGTGGTTGTAGATACAAAACACCTTGTAGATACTCAAGACTCAATTTCACAGACCTAGAACGAACGCTCCAAAAATTCATCTGGAATAAAAAAAGACCCCGAATAGCTGCAGCGATCCTGAGAAAGAACAAAGCAGGTGGGATCTCAATACCGGATATCAAGCTGTATTACAAAGCCACTATTCTCAAAACTGCCTGGTACTGGCACAGGAACAGACTTATAGATCAATGGAATAGAATAGAGAGCCCAGAAATCGGCCCGAACCAATATGCTCAATTAATATTTGACAAAGGAGAGAAACCAAGATGGTGGCATAGGTAAACACTGGAAATTGCTGCCTCCTACAACAAATTCAAAAATACAACTAAAAGACAAAACGGACATCATCCAGAACCACAGGAAGGCTGACTAGGTGGAAATTCTACAAGTAGAAGGAAAGGGAAAAGCACACTGAGACTCAGAGAAGGTGCGGAAGTGCAGAGGTACAGAGGCGCACACGGCAAGGGCTGGCAACTGAGGACGCAGCTGTCTTTTTGAATCGGAAGGGAATAACAAGCCCCCAACTGCTCTGAACTCAAGTTCCAGGTGAGTCCCTGGGGACCCAGACTCATACGGGGAGAAACAGGACTGCCTGGCAGCGGGCAGAACTCAGAACTTGAGAGTGGCTTTCTCTCAAAGGTGCTTGCAGCGATTACCGGGACACTGAGATGTGGGGCCCCTTAGGGCAGGGCTGAGGATCAGCCATAGCTGCTTGCTCCGGCCTGTTAATTCCCTCAGACCCTGCCCCACCCAGGCTGCAGCAGAGGCTTTTGCATATGAATGCCCTGGCCCTTTGCAATCTGAAAATTACCTAACAAACTGCAGCTGAGTCAGAGACCCAGCACTTCCAAAAGAAGGCCCAAGGCCCCACAGGAGCTTGCATTGCTTCACAACTGGGCCTCATTTGGGCACCTCCAAACCCCAAACAAGGAAGGGGAATCTGCAGATCTCTTCATAGCTCCTGCTGGGTAGCCTCAGGCAGAAGCTAAATTAGCACCTCCTTAGATCCAAGAGCCAGTGTATCCAGTGGTCAGAGTGGGACCATCCAGATTACAACTCCTCAGATCCATAAGGGACACACTCAGGGGGCAGACTCAGTGAGCACCAAAGCCCCACTGAAGCAAGTCTTGCCCCATAAGGGTGTCTTCAGCACAGAAGTTCTCCCACAGTAGACACAGCTGACTCTCACAGCCAATTGGCCTGGAGGTCAATTCCTCCCAGTGATACCTACAACGATCAAGGCTTAACTACAACAAGACTGTGCACAAAGCCCACAAAGGGGTGCACCAAGAGTGTCCACCTCAAGTAATTGGGGAGGCTGAGCCACTGGGCCCTATAATCCACCTAGCACACAAAGCCACTCTACCAACACAGGGAAGCATAAAAAATGCAGAGACAAAGAAACAGGTCACAAATGACAGAAATGGAGGAAAGCAAACTACTGGATATAGAGTTCAAAACCACACTTTTAAGGTTTTTCAAGAACTTTCTAGAAACTGCCGATAAATTTAGTAAGACCCTCAAAAAGACTGGTGAGACCGCCGATAAATGTAATGAGACTCTCAAGAAATCTAGTGAGACCCTAGAGCAGCGTGGGCAAACTACGGCCCGCGGGTAGGATCCGGCCCGTTCGGCTGTTCATCCGGCCTGCGGAGCCGAAAGAACGGAGGGTTCTCTTGCTCTCCCCTCCACTCCTTCACCAGCAGCAGTATTAACATGGCAACGTCGGGAAACACGGCCGCAGCTCCTTCTTCTGAGTCCAGTTTAAGAACCCATTGTGGCCCTCGAGTCAAAAAGTTTGCCCACGCCTGCCCTAGAGGATATGAAAAAGGACCAACTAGAAATTAAGCATACACTGACTGAAATAAAGGATATTATGCAGAGTTCCAACAGCAGACTAGAGGATCGCAAGAATCAAGTCAAAGATTTGAAATACGAAGAAGCAAAAAACACCCAACCGGAAAAGCAAAATGAAAAAAGAATCCAAAAACACAAAGATAGTGTAAGGAGCCCCTGGGACAGCTTCAAGTGTACCAACATCCGAATTATAGGGGTACCAGAAGAAGAGAGAGAGAGCAAGATATTGAAAACCTATTTAAAGAAATAATGACAGAAAACTTCCCCTACCTGGTGAAAGAAATAGACTTACAAGTCCAGGAAGCACAGAGAACCCCAAACAAAAGGAATCCAAAGAGGACCACACCAAGACACATCATAATTAAAATTCCAAGAGCAAAAGACAAAGAGAGAATCTTAAAAGCAACAAGAAAAAGACAGTCAGTTACCTACAAGGGAGTACCCATACGACTGTCAGCTGATTTCTCGACAGAAACTTTGCAGGCTAGAAGGGAGTGGCAGAAATATTCAAAGTGATGAATGCCAAGAACTTACAACCAAGATTACTTTACCCAGCAAAGCTATCATTCAGAATTGAAGGTCAGATAAAGAGCTTCACAGGTAAGAAAAAGCTAAAGGAGTTCATCACCACCAAACCAGTATTATAGGAAATGCTGAAAGGTATCCTTTAAGAAGAGGAAGAAGAAGAAGAAGGTAAAGATACTAATTATGAACAACAAATACACATCTATCAACAAGTGTATCTAAAAATCAAGTGAATAATCTGATGACCAGAATAAACTGGTGATTATAATAGAATCAGGGGCATAGAAAGGGAGTGGACTTACTATTCTTGCGGGGGAAAGGGGTGTGGGGGATGCGGGAAGAGACTGGACAAAAATTGTGCACCTATGGATGAGGACAGTGCGGTGGGTGAGGGCGGAGGGTGGGAGGGGAACCGGGTGGAGGGGTGCTATGGGGGGAAAAAAGAGGAACAACTGTAATAATCTGAACAATAAAGATTTAATTTAAAAAAAATATTTGACAAAGAAGGCAAGAACATACATTGGAGTCAAGATAGTCTCTTCAATAAATGGTGTTGGGAAAATTGGACAGATACATGCAAGAAAATGAAACTAGACCACCAACTTACACCATACACAAAAATAAACTCAAAATGGGTAAAGGACTTAAATATACGACGGGAAACCATAAAAATTCTAGAAGAATCCAAAGGCAACAAAATCTCAGACATATGCCGAAGCAATTTCTTCACTGATACAGCTCCTAGGGCATTGGAAACTAAAGTGAAAATAAACAAATGGGACTACATCAAATTAAAAAGCTTCTGCACAGCAAAAGAAACCATCAACAAAACAACAAGAAAGCCCACTGCATGGGAGAACATATTTGCCAATGGTATCACCGATAAGGGTTTAATCTCCAACATTTATAGGGAATTCATACAACTTAACAAAAGGAAGATAAACAATCCAATCAAAAAATGGGCAAAGGACCTAAATAGACACCTTTCAAAAGAGGACATTCAGAAAGCCAAGAGACATATGAAAACATTCTCAAAGTCACTAATCATCCGAGAGATGCAAATCAAAACAACAATGAGGTACCATCTCACACCTGTCAGAATGTCTATCAACAAACGACAAGTGCTGGAGAGCATGTGGAGAAAAAGGAACACTCGTGCACTGCTGGTGGGAATGCAGACTGGTGCAGCCACTATGGAAGACAGTATGGAGTTTCCTCAAAAAACTAAAAATGGAACTCCCATTTGACCCTGTGATCCCACTTCTAGGAATATATCCCAAGAAACCAGAAACACCAATCAGAAAGGATATAAGCACCCCTATGTTCATAGCAGCATAATTCACCATAGCTAAGATCTGGAAACAGCCTAAGTGCCCATCAGTAGATGAATGGATTAGAAAACTGTGGTACATCTACACGATGGAATACTCTGCTGCTGTAAAAAAGAAGGAACTCTTACCATTTGCAACAGCATGGATGGATCTGGAGAGCATTATGCTAAGTGAAATAAGCCAGTCAATGAAGGAAAAATACCACATGATCTCACTTATTTATGGATAATAAAGACCATTATAAACTTATGAACAAAAATAGATACAGAGGCAGTGCTGCCTTGAACAAACTGTCCAACTACAGTGGGAAGGCTGGGGAAGGTTGGGGTGCAGGAAGGGGGGGTAAGAGATCAACCAAGGACATGTATGCATGCATATAAGCATAACCAATGGACATAAGACACTTGGGGGTAGGGGAGGCCAGGGGGTTGTCAAGGGCGGGGAAAAAAAAGGAGATGTATGTCATACTCCTTGTAATACTTTAAGCAATAAAACAATAATAACAAAAAACAAAACCTTGTAGATACTCAAGACTCAAGAATTTAGCTTAGTCCCTTAGCTTCAAGTCAGCTTAGGTGACCCTGGGTTATGTGAGGTTTGACTTTGTGGACACTTGCAGAAACTATGCAGTATGGAGGACGGAGCCAGGTAGGTTTGAGGTCTAGTCCTAGTTCACCACCCACTAGCAGTGCGAGTTTGGCAGGCTGCCTAACTTCTTTACCTCTATCTCTTGCTCAATAGAGAATGGAACTTGGCCCATCTGCCCTAGATTGTCATGAGGGTAGGGAATGATTGCATTGTAGTACTCACTAAACTGTAAAATGCTGCACAGGTGTAAGGGGTTATTCTTGAGTTTGTCATATTAGTTGTAGAGGTTCCCTCACAAAGAGACGTGCTCACATCTTTAAAGACAGGGCACTGTTGGACACTCCATGACATTAGATTGCACAGCCCCTGGGAGTGGCAGGTAGAGACTGAGCTGAGGGAATGGGACTTGTATCTAGGGTTGCCTTTCCTCTGCACAAGGCAGCAGTAAGTAATAAATGTTTTGTTATCTGGAGACCACCCGTCTTGCCTCATATACGTTTTATCAAAATTTCCCCCAATAGACTTACCAGTGCGAGGACAGGAGCCATGTCTGAGTCATCTCCGTGTCCCTAGTGTCTAAGCCAAGGGAGAAAGCAGCATTAGTAAATGTTTTGGTAATGTTTTTTAAGCCTATCATCACATTTGACTCTCATAATATTTAAATATTTAGTGTTACTCAAATTATTGCTTATCATACCCATTGTATCATACCCAAAGTAAATGGCAAAACTAAGAGTCAGGAGTCCATGACTCCTTTACCTTAAATCACTGTTTCTCATCGTGGGAGGTAGTGGGTTTGGTTGGTTGGTTGGTTGGTTGGTTTTGGTTTTAGTGTTGTTGTTTTTTTGCGGGGTGGGGGGGGGGGCAGGGGGGAGGAGTGGGGGGTGCAGTTTCAGCTCAGGAATGGCCAGGGCTGCATGAAGGGCTTCAGGTACTACTTTCACTTCTGCTGACTCTTGGCACTGCTGAGGCTAGGGAATCCTACAGAGTATTTCTCAGGCACATACTTGCTATGGCACCCAGGCATAGACTTTGCAACTTCAAAAAGTCAGAGGTGAGAGCAGAAGGATAACAAAGTGATGGTTTGTCACTCTCCCTGTGGCTTGGAGGGGAAGCAGGAGCCTAAGCCCATCTTCCCCATGCTGGAGACAGGCTAGTAGATGTCTTTGTTGGGAAGGGTATGATTCACTGGCTGAGGACCACCTGTAAACACGGGGCCACAAAATACGACCGTGGTGGCCAGCTGGTGAGCCAGTCTTGAATGAGTCACTTTAGCTTCTGTGGATTTGTGTACTTTTCTTCAGTGGAGGGGGTAAGTGCGTGAGGGTGTGTGCTGTACCTACTTCTCCCCACAACTTTCCACCTTTGAAAGAATAGAATATGAAATCTAATGAGCTGGGGATTTCATCAAGATGATGTGGGACAAATTGGGGGAGAGAGATTATTATTGATAAGAGCATGAAACAGGCCTTGCTCGACCACCAGCTGATTGTGGCCCTTCTCAACTTCAGTTCCTTACTTGTAAAATGGGGAGAGTAAACTTACACCTCACAGATTATTCTGAAATAAATAAGTGAAAATACTTACAGGTTTTAACGTATTACTCAGTTCCAAAGAGTGTTCTGTGGAACACCAGCATTGCAGGATTTTAATAAGGGTTAGGTGGAGAGAGGCTGTCAAAACCAGGAACTGCTGAGTGACACCAAATTGAACAGATGGTTCGTAACTAAGAACTGTGCCTTTCTGAGGGGAATGGTGTGTGCAGGATTCCCCAAATGGACCTCTTCCACAGAGAGAATACACTTTGGAAGCACAAGATTAGACAGTAAGGATAATAGCTGACATTTACTGAGAGGTACTGTATGCCAGGGGCTGCTCCAAGCCCCTTTACTCATAGTGTCTCATTTAATCCTTACAGCATCCCTGGGAGAGTACTGGTATCATCTCCATTTACAGATAAAGAAACTTGGCACAGAGAGAGTAGGTAGTTACCCAATATTACAGTCAGCAAATTCAGGACTGAGATGCAAACATAGGTGGTCTGGTTCCAGAGCTCACCTATTTAACAGCCACACGCTAGTGCAGTGGTTCTCAACCTGTGGGTCGCGACCCCTTTGGTGGTTGAACGACCCTTTCACAGGGGTCGCCTAAGACCATCCTGCATATCAAATATTTACATTACGATTCATAATAGTAGCAACATTACAGTTATGAAGTAGCAACGAAAATAATTTTATGGTTGGGTCACAACATAAGGAACTGTATTTAAAGGGCCAGAAGGTTGAGAACCACTGCACTAGTGCCTCCACTAAATACTTGTTGGCTGACATTATTATCATCCCCAAAACAAGGTAACATCAGAACTTGTTTATGAAATATGTATTTAATTTGCTAGTTCAACAAATATTTATCAAGCACGTATTTATGACCAGATACCGTACTGGGGACACAACTGTAGAGAAAATGGTCACACTTCTGTTTTCACGAGCTTTTTGCCTAGTGGAGAACGTAGTCAAGAAAACAGGTGATTGCAATAGAATGTAATAAATACTTAATCGGAAGATGTCTAAGGTGCTGGGTAGCTCTTAGGAGTAGTAACTATCTCGAACTTGGAAAGAATCACTAGAAGAACTGATATCTAATCAGAGGCCTAAAAATGAATTGGAGTTAGCCAACTGAAGGTATGGAAGAGGAGAAGATGTTCCAGTAGGTGGAATGGTAATTGCAAAAGCTCAGAGGGGAAAAAAAAAAAAATTAGAAAGGGATGGTGAGAAATGAGACCTCAGAGGTGAGCAAGGGCCCTCCTATGATTGATTTATTTATTTATTCCTTCCTTCCTTCCTTTTTTTTTTGTGGGGGTCAGAGCTTCTTTATTGGCAGCAGGGGCCACGGGCCAGCTGGGCAGCATCACCAGTAGAGGTAGTCAGCCTGGATATTGGCGGCGATCTCGGGCTCCCACGTGTCCCCATTGTTCACCAGCTTCTCCTTGTTGTACAGCAGCTCCTCATGCGTCTCCATGGCGAACTCAAAGTTGGGGCCCTCGACAATGGCATCCACAGGGCAGGCCTCCTGGCAGAAGCCACAGTAGATGCACTTGGTCATGTCGATGTCATAGCGAGTGGTCCGGCGGCTGCTATCGGCTCACTGCTCAGCCTCGATGGTGATGGCCGGGGCCCGGGCAGACAGCCTCGCAAAGCTTGCATGCGATGCAGTGCTCCTCCCCGGACGGGTATAGGCGCAGCTCATACTCCCCACGGAAGCATGGGCTCAGCGGGCCCTTCTCTCAAAGGGGTAGTTTATGGTGACTGGCTCCCAGAAAAGATAGCTCAGGGTCATGCCCAGTCCTCGGATGAGTTCAGTCCACAGAAGGGTTTAAGCTGCCCGGTCAGTCACTGATTTCATGTCCATCAAGGGCTCCCGCAAGTTCACGTACTTGTAGGTGGCTGCCACTGCGCTGCTGTGGAGGCTCCGGGCACTGAGATGCCCTGCAGGAACAGCCTGGGCCAGGCCTGAAGCTCTGAGGGTGTGTCAGGCAGTGCATCTTGAAGCATTGCCACTCCTTCCCCTACTGATCGGCCTGCTCGCCGAGAGGCAGAGCCTACCCCCTGGATGCTGCCATTCCCTCCTATGATTTCTTAATAGTCAGGCTATGAGTCAGCACTCTGGTGACGTTTGTCTCTGAACTGAATAATCCAGCTGTGTTTCCTAAATTTGTCTGCTTTTTATGGTAAGCACCCTAGGTATGGCTCTATAATTGCACTTGTGAAAATATTATATAATTTGTTCAGTGGTATGATTCTTGCATTAGACTCTTTTTTTTAATTAAATCTTTATTGTTCAGATTATTACAGTTGTTTCTCTTTTTTCCCCCCATAGCTCCCCTCCACCCAGTTCCCACCCCATCCTCAGCCCTTACCCCTCCTCCACTGTCCTCATCCATAGGTGTACGATTTTTGTCCAGTCTCTTCCCGCACCCCCCACACCCCTTCCCCACCCCCACCCCTCCTGAAAATAGTTAGTCCACTCCCTTTCTATGCCTCTGATTCTATTATATTCATCAGTTTATTCTGTTCATCAGATTATTAATTCACTTGATTTTTAGATACACTTGTTGATAGATGTGTATTTGTTGTTCATAATTAGTATCTTTACCTTCTTCTTCTTCTTCCTCTTCTTAAAGGATACCTTTCAGCATTTCCTATAATACTGGTTTGGTGGTGATGAACTCCTTTAGCTTTTTCTTACCTGTGAAGCTCTTTATCTGACCTTCAATTCTGAATGATAGCTTTGCTGGGTAAAGTAATCTTGGTTGTAAGTTCTTGGCATTCATCACTTTGAATATTTCTGCCACTCCCTTCTAGCCTGCAAAGTTTCTGTCGAGAAATCAGCTGACAGTCGTATGGGTACTCCCTTGTAGGTAACTGACTGTCTTTTTCTTGTTGCTTTTAAGATTCTCTCTTTGTCTTTTGCTCTTGGAATTTTAATTATGATGTGTCTTGGTGTGGTCCTCTTTGGATTCCTTTTGTTTGGGGTTCTCTGTGCTTCCTGGACTTGTAAGTCTATTTCTTTCACCAGGTAGGGGAAGTTTTCTGTCATTATTTCTTCAAATAGGTTTCCAGTATCTTTCTCTCTTCTGGCACCCCCATAATTCGGGTGTTGGTACGCTTGAAGTTGTCCCAGAAGCTTCTTACACTATCTTCATATTTTTGGATTCTTTTTTCTTTTTGTTTTTCCAGTTGGGTGTTTTTTGCTTCTTCGTATTTCAGATCTTTGACTTGATTCTTGCTATCCTCTAGTCTGCTGTTGGAACTCTGCATAATATCCTTTATTTCAGTCAGTGTATGCTTAATTTCTAGTTGGTCCTTTTTCATATCCTCTAGGGCAGGGGTGGGCAAACTTTTTGACTCGAGGTCCACAATGGGTTCTTAAACTGGCCTGGAGGGCCGGAACAAAAGCATGGATGGAGTGTTTGTGTGAACTAATATAAATTCAAAGTAAACATCATTACATAAAAGGGTACGGTCTTTTTTTTTTTTTTTAGTTTTATTCATTTCAAACGGGCCGTAGTTTGTCTTGAGGGTCTCACTAAATTTATCAGCGGTTTCAAGAAAATTCTTGAAAAACCTTATAAGTGTGGTTTTGAACTCTATATCCAGTAGTTTGCTTTCCTCCATTTCTGTCATTTGTGACCTGTTTGTCTCTGCATTTTTTATGCTTCCCTGTGTTGGTAGAGTGGCTTTGTGTGCTAGGTGGATTATAGGGCCCAGTGGCTCAGCCTCCCCAATTACTTGAGGTGGACACTCTTGGTGCACCCCTTTGTGGGCTTTGTGCACAGTCTTGTTGTAGTTAAGCCTTGATTGTTATAGGTATCACTGGGAGGAATTGACCTCCAGGCCAATTGGCTATGAGAAACAGCTGTGTCTACAGTGGGAGAACTGTGCTGGAGACACCCTTCTGGAGCAAGACTTGCTTCAGTGGGGCTTTGGTGCTCACTGAGTCTGCCCCCTGAGTGTGTCCCTTATGGATCTGAGGAGTTGTAATCTGGATGGTCCCACTCTGACCACTGGATACACTGGCTCTTGGATCTCTAAGGAGGTGCTAATTTACCCTCTTCCTGAGGTTACCCAGCAGGAGCTATGGAGAGATCTGCAGATTCCTCTTCTTTGGGGTTTGGAGATGCTCAGATGAGGCCCAGCTGTGAAGCAATGCAAGCCGCTGTGGGGCCTTGGGCCTTCTTTTGGAAGTGCTGGGTCTCTGACTCAGCTGCAGTTTGTTAGGTAATTTTCAGATTGCAAAGGGCCAGGCCCTTTCATATGCAAAAGCCTCTGCTCACAGCTTGGGTGGGGTGGGCTCTCAGGGAATCAACAGGGCAGAGCAAACAGCTGTGGCTGATCCTCAGTCCTACCCTAAGAGGCCCCCCTCTCCCATCTCAGTGTCCCGGTAATCGCTGCAAGCACCTCTGAGAGAAAGCCACCCTCGGGTTCCAACCGATGCCAGACAGTCCAATTTCTCCCTGTATGAGTCTGGGTCCCCAGAGACTCGCCCGGAACTGGAGTTCAGAGCAGTCAGGAGCTTGAGACTCCCTCCAGATTGAAAAAGACAACTGTGTACTGAGTTGCCAACCCGTTCCACGTGCGACTTCGTAACTCTGCACTTTACTTCCGCACCTCCTCTGAGACTCAGTGTGCTTTTTTCTCTTTCCTTCTAGTTGTAGAATTTCCACTCAGCCAGCCTTTCTGTGGTTCTGGATGATGTCCATTTTGTCTTTTAGTTGTATTTTTGTAGTAGTTGTGCAAGGCAGCAATTTCCAGTGTTTACCTATGCCGCCATCTTGGTTTCCTCAGTTACAGTTCACTTCAGTTGAAGAATACAGACTTAAATAAACCAGTCACAGGAAAAGGCACAAAGAGCTATCTAGAAAAGTACTAAATGTGGAGCTTCTAGTTGCTCTTTTCTCATGGAGTCAGGTACAGCTTTGCTTTCCCAGTACCGATGCTTGACAGTGTGCACAGAGCATTGCCAGCTGGAGAAGCTTGCTTGAGCTTTGGTGTCCAGTTTGCATTAGACTCTTATTCATTAGTATACCTCCAGCAGCTACCACCATGCATTGGTGCTCATTAAGTGTTGTTTGTTGAATGAATGGTGTGTTTTCTTTGTAAAATGGATTACACCCTTCCTGCTTTCTTGAACCAACTATCACTTTTCTTCAGGTTCATTATTGTATCCAGCAGTTACTGTCCTATGGGCAATTCAGTGGTGCCCTTAGGGGTTTTTGAGGTGCAGTATTCTGTGGATTTCTTTTTAGCTTTTTATTGTTCTTTTCCCTCCCTGCCTGGCCACCACTTGATTGTAATCAGTCTGCTTGATTATGAAGCCTCCTCCCCAGCCTTATTGTTTTCTTCTCCTAATCTGCAGAGAGCTGGAAACAAGATCACTTACTATTATTTGATAAGACTGTTTGCCACTAAGAGTTGGTAATCTCTCTGAGTTAGGTCTCTAAAGGGCTCTCTTATGGGAAAAATGCATATGCGACTTGTGTGTTAGCTGCTCAGAGGCCTTCTTCCTGTTCTCTCTACGCCAGGAAAGGTCAGATAACACTGCAGGTGTGGAGGGGAGGAAGTTATCGGTCTGGAAGCCTCTGTCTGGTGCAGAATTGCTGATTGACTATTGAGTCCATAGGCCACAAGGAAGTGTGGTCTAGTCTCAGCTGCATACTCCACCAACTTCATTTTGGCCAAACATTTGAAATACTCCCACCTAAGCTACCTACAAATCTCAGGCCATTCCCTGTTAAGGCAAGTTCTGCAGAAAGTATGGTGCACCTTCACCTGAGCAGGAAAAGGAGGGAGAATAAGAGTCAAGGCTGGGGCCAGACATCTAGGCTCTAAGCTCCTTTCTTTGGGATCTGATTTGCTCATTTGCAAAATTAGGAGGCCAGCATGATATGGTGGAGAGAAAGAGTAAAGACTCAGATTAGACATGGGTTCTAATCCTCACTCAACCATGTACAAGGGCAGGCAAAAGTAGGTTTATAATTGCAAGTACATGAAACACAGATTTTATTCTTGTACTAGTATTTATTAATTATTATATGATTTATTTGTATTATAACTCTAAACCTACTTTTGCTCACCCCTGTATTAGCTGTGTGACCTCTGTGTTTCGTTTTCTCATCTATAAAATGAGAATGATAATACCCACTATATAAGATAGTTATGAGAATTAAATAGATTGTGTGAAGCTACCTTGCCAGGCACAGAGTAGAAAAAGGTCAGTAAATGAGATCTGTTAGTATTAGGAGAAGGCATGACAGTCTTTGGCTTTTTGAACTTTAAATAGGAAGGGAGGGAAAAATGCATGGACAGTATTCTAATACCACTTACTTGGAAAAGAATGGTTTAGGAATTGTCTGATGCTTTTAACTACCTAGGCAAGGTTACCTGTTGGCTGAATTACACCCCCTTACCCAGTGAGGGGTGAGAGGAACCTACCTTTTGCAGACCCTGTGCTCTGGGCTAGAGAAGGGGGTTCAGGTAGGTAGGACCCAAATTCCACTCCCAGTGAACTCAGTTCAGGAGGGAACATAACAGTTACGCTGACAATTGGGGCAGAAAGAAACCCCATCACCTAAGTATTATAGTTGTTTTATTGGGTCTCAGGTCCCAAGGGAGGACCTCAGAGGTGGGGTAACCTTCCAATTTATTTTCCAGACTGGGACTGTCCAGGACAACAGGCATAAACCAGGTTCGTCCCGGATGTGTGTGGTCACCCAACCCATAGGGTCCTATAAAAGTGACAGAACTGGTTTTAGGTTATTTAATATGAAATTGGAGAGGGAGAGTCATGAATACTAGCACTAGAGTGAGCCTAGGATTTTTGGTTCTTTGAGCACATGAAATACTTTTTAATTTTACCTTTAAAAACATGTTCACAGTGCATTTACTAAGGGTAAAAAAGCATATTACAAAATTGCAATGTAGTAAATTCCAATTCTATAGGATATAAATATATATATAGATAGATAGATAGATAGATAGATAGATGATAGATAGATATACATATATACCAAAATATTAAGTGCAGTTTTTCAAGTTGCAGAGATATTGATCCCTTTTTTGTATGTTTCTGTAGTTTCAAAATTTTAATGGCTTTTATAAATTATAAAAGGTCATCACAAAATAATATCAGACACTCACTAGGTTGTAAACATCTTCAGAGCAGAGGGATATGTTACTGTTCTGCAAAGAACAGCTTCTGTCTCCTGTCCCACTGGTTCCCTCTCTTACCCCAGCCTTCTTTCTTCACCTGGATGGCTCCTCTTCACCCTTCAAGATTCTGGACATCTGAGATCCTCTCTTCATTCCCAAATTGAGCTAATTTCCCCTCTGGCTTTCTATATCATCCTGTTATACTTCTAACATAGTATTTATCTCAAATAATACAATAAACATGTGTTTGTTCTCTGTCTCCTTCTTCAGATTAGGTCAGAGACCATGTCTGATTCACTCTGTGTCCCCAAATGAATCCTACTACGTAATAAATGTCAGTAAATGTTTGTGGAACTAACTGAGCTCTGCTTTACTTTCTCTTGCCTGGCACAGATTGCCATGCACATAATAGGTGTCATTGCATATTTAGCAAGTAGATAAATGGGTGAGTGAGTAAATTAAAATGCCAAGAGAAAGATGGTGAAATTGGTGGCTCAGAGCATTTGTTGCTAATAGAAGGGTTTGTGTTACTGTCCCCCCCAGTTCTGGTCACCCGAGAAGATGACTTCAACAACCGGCTGAACAACCGCGCCAGCTTCAAGGGCTGCACAGCCCTGCACTATGCTGCCCTTGCGGACGACTACCGCACTGTCAAGGAGCTGCTTGATGGAGGTAAGAGCATGGATGAATGGGGTGGGGGTTGGCAGAGAGAGAAACTTGACAACCTCTCCACTCTGGAAATGCCATGCTCGCCCATAGCCCTGTTACCCTCCCAGGGCTGGAATTGCTTTGAGGGTGGCAGTACTTAATGAGAGGGGCAGTGTATACATGTGGTTTGACCTCGTGTGGGTGGAACATCTTTGCCTACCTGTGTTTTGTACCAGACCATCCTACCTGTCTGCACATGCTCTGCGAGTCTTGTTTGTTGCAATTTCCAAAAGTGTTCTTTCTTCTCCACTATGACCTCTAATACAGCGCTAGTAGACAAAGGGGAGGACCTTCACATCCCTGTTAACCCAGGTCTCAAAGACATCCTCCTTGATTCCACCCCACCCCAGTCTAAACTCATACTTGTCACAATCTGGCATTGTTCTTATGTTGTCAGTAGTCTTCTCCCTAATTTGACTCTGAGCTCCCTGAAGTCAGCAAACCCAGCACCTAGCACAGTACCCAGCACACAGCCAGCACTCAATAAGCATTTGCTGAATGATTGAATACCCTCCCTTGAGAGAGCATTGATTTAAATGGAGGGACAGTATGTGTAATCTCCAGATTCAGGCTGGTCTGCTCCTATCCAAATCTGGTGCAGTGTTATCTTCCACCCTGCCTGATACCTCACAAGCAGTCACTTTTCATACTACTTTCTTTTATCCCACTACAGTCTCTCTTCATGATAGGGAGCTATGCATGTTGCCAGGATGTGTGGTGCCCAGGCCCCTGAGTATGGCACGTGACTGCCTGTTTATGCTCTCAATGCCACTTTTTGTGGGGCTAGAGACCCTCTTTGGGGCTAGACACCCACGCAAGGGACTACTTGTCAGGGATCATTCTTCATAGAACTTACAAGCTGCAAGGGTCCTCAGAGGTCATCAGGGCTACTCACTCTCCTCCTGGCACAAACCTCTCCAGTAGTTGGCTGGATGGCATTTCCTTGGATTTTGTCAAGAACTGGGAGAATTCTGTTTCTTCCCTGGGTGGTCCATTTCATTTTAGGTATCCATTTAGTTCATTTCTTTGACTGCTTGAACTATCTTTAAATGAGCTGTGATTTTCTTTTCTGTAACTTCTGCCAACTGTCCTCTTCAGCCCAATCACTTTTTCAAAATTCAGTTTTCAAATACAGTTCTGTTCGTCCCAGAGACTTTACCCTGCTGGCCCAACACCCCCAAATCCAACCACACTGGCTTAATACCCAGGCCTGGCCCAAACCCCCAGCCTACAAGGGACCTACCCCATGATGTGCCTTGGTCTGGGGCTTATACATTGTGGTAACAGTGCCTGGGATGATTGAAGCTTTTGGAGCAAAAACTTAGTGCTCTCAGAAGCAGAAAACATCCCCAAGCAGGATGCTACTCACTTAGTCCTTTGGAAAGCTCTCTGGCGAGACATTTGTAGCTAAGAATTGGAGCATTCACTGTGGGGCTTCCCTCTGCCATGCTTTAAAATCAATCAATACCCCCAGCCATTGTCCAGTGGTTTACATTTCCCGCTTCCCTTCAGCCCCCAAACAGACAGTGATTCACTCTAAAAAGAGACCCTCTCTCCAGCCTTCCAGATCGAACACCTTTGAAATGAAGAGGCCGGGCCTTTTATGAAGTGTCCCCCTTTCCCCCCAGGCCAAGGCTGGCCCTTTGAATCATTTCAAGGGCATGGTTCCTGCCTGTTGACTTGGAACAGATGCCTGTTGCCCCCACTTTTACAGTTTGCCCACCTGCCTTTTTACCCAGCTTCCATTTACATCCCCTGCCCTAGCCTCCCAGCCTCAAGGGCCAAAACCATTAACCCACTTATTTCTCCCTTCCTGATCTGAACAAGTGGCCGTCACTCAGGGCTACAGGCCTGCCAACTTATGACCTCCCTCCCCCCTTGACCTCTCTTGGTTAGCCTGTGTGTGTGACCAGCCAACCGAGAGGGAGGATCCTACCCCCTTGTCCTGGGGGCTGTTGCCAGTAACATTTCTAAAGTCTTCTGACCTCAGTTGACCTTCTCCAAGGGTTTCAGGGAAAGCAGGAGAACTTCCTTCCTGACCATCCACTTTTCTTAACCTGTATTTGCCACCGGCTTTGCTGCAGCAAATGAGATGGACGTGCTCTCTGGGAGATCAGCCTGTGTTTACCAAGTCTACACAGAACCCTTGTCCTTGAAATTGCTTAGTCCACAGGGATTTAGGGTCCCCGGATTTTAGAGAGTTAGAGCTGGAGGGGCAGCTTTTCTTGACCAACTCTGACTTAGCAGTACCCATGAGAGAGCTGGGAGGAGGTCCATTCAGCAGTGTGATAATGTGGGAAGTTCTCTGACCCCTTTGGAGGCCATGTAGAGTAATAGAAAGGATGTCTTCAGAGTCAGGCCAACCTGGGTTTGAATCCCAGCTCCCCCACCCTACCACAGGTATTGCCTTGGTATTACCTTAACTCTTTAAGCCTCAGTTTTCTTGTCTGTAAGATAACACCTGAGAAGTATGATAGTGATAGCATGAGGGTTAGTGATAACGACTGTAAAAGCCTCTGCTCCATGCTCCATCCTATATAATAAAAAGCTAATATGCAAATCAACCAAACAGCAGAACAATCGGTCACTATGGCATGCACTGACCACCAGGAGGCATATGCTCAATGCAGGAGCGAGCTGCCCCCTGGTGGTCAGTGCACTCCCACATGGGGAGCGCCGCTCAGCCAGAATCCCTGAGCCAGTTCATGGTTGGCGAGGACAGCGGTCGTGGTGGGAGCCTCTCCCGCCTCTGCGGCAGCACTAAAGATGTCTGACTGCCATGGGAGCAGGCCTAAGCCGTCAGTTGGACATTCCCCGTGGGCTCCCAGACTGTGAGAGGGCAATGCCAGGCTGAAGGGAACACCACCCCCAAGTGCACGATTTCATGCACTGGGCCTATAGTGATTATATAAAAAAAAATCAGACTGGCCCGACTGGTGTGGTTCAGTGGTTGAGTATTGACCTGTGAACCAGGAGGTCACAGTTCAATTTCCAGTCAGGGCACATGCCCAGGTTGCAGGCTCAATCCCCAGTAGAGGGTATGCAGGAGGCAGCTGATCAGTGATTCTCTCTTATCATTGATGTTTCTATCTCTCTCCCTCTCCCTTCCTCTCTGAAATCAATAAAAATATATTTAATAAAAAAAAGAAAGAGAAAGAAATCAGACTGTCACCCTGGCAGCTATGATACCATTTCTCCTCCTTGAAGCCTATAATCCTACCTAAAGGCTTCTTAATTCTGTGTCTGCCCACAACCTCCCTCCCCACCCCCTACCTAAGTCACCTTTATGTTCTCTCTCTTCTCATCTAGAGCCTCTGACTCCTGAGGCCTCTTCTGGTGGTCTGTCCACTCTGAGAGCACCGCCTCTGAATCTTAGTGTTGGGCCAGGCGCTTAGCACTTCCTCTTCAGAAGGCCCCTAATATAGCGAACAGAACACAGCTTGGGAGCCAGACTCACCTGGGCTTCAATCGCAGCACTGTGATGTGACTCTGGGTAAGCTAGTTGCCATCTCTGAGACCGTGTACCTCAGGGCATCCTAAGACGGATCAAGCAAACAGTCGTGAGAGACTGCGACTGGAGGAGAAGACAGATACAGAAACAGCCAGTGACACTGGAGAGGGGCTGGTAGGGGGCTGGCCAAGGGCTCTGGGGACATGGAGGAGGAAATACCTCCTGGTGCGCCTGCCTGGTGAGCAGGGAGGTAGAGTCAGTTACAGAAAGCTTCTCAGAGGAGGGGATGCTTAGTTTTATCTGGAAGTGTAATGGGAGGTTGCCAGATGATTTTTATGGAAGGGTTCTGAATTCACTAGTGCCAGTTTTCTACCCCTGACCTCCATAGAAAAGTGGGTGCACAGGCCCCTTTGGTTTTCAGCTCTGAAGATGCTGCTTCTGTTTGTGTTGCTGGCTTAGAGCAGGAAGGCTGTGCTTTAGCACTTGACTGCCAGGTACAAGAAAATGTTGGAGGGGATAGAGGAGGGAGAGAAGACGCAGGATGGTTGGGAAGGTGGGGAGGAACTCATCCTAATAATTCCAGAGCTGTTAAGGTGCATGGGACCCCACTGCCAGATCCATCTTCCTAAAACATATCACTAATCATGACAGCCTTTTTGACCAGGGTTCCCCCAGAGAATTGAGCTATAAAGCATCCATTGTATACAAGGAATTAACTTTTCTCCCAGGCATTGAGATGGTACTACTTATGTATCATTCTTGGGAGAATTGAGAAAATCATTATTCAAATAGTTTATCATATGTAGTTCAAAGGAGAAATCCCAGTTGAGAAAGGCTGCCAGGAAAGAGCATGAACTGTGAAGGTAGGGTCTAAATACCAGCCCTGCCTCTTCACAGCTTTGTGGTCCTGGGCAAGCCAGGACTGCTTTGAGGTTCTCTTTCTTCATCTGGAAATGGAGTGATACCACCTACCTTCTAAGATTTTGTCAGGATTAGGACATGTATAGGTTCTACAGAGTATGAATTTTATATGAAATATCTGTTATTAACTTCAAAACACTCAGTGCTCACTTGTTTAAAAAAAAAATGAATACTGCCCATCCTAACTTTTTAACCTGGTTTTAGAGTTGTCCTAGTCTGACCCTCACCTGACTTTTTCCCTACTGCTACCCTGATACTCCTGCCCCACTGTAATGTCAATTCAGTGTCCTCACCTCAGTGCCTTTACTCCCCCAGGTCCTTCTGCCTCTCATTTCCCTTTAAGACTGTTTCTCAGCCTGGTGGAGTTTTTTCTGCTAGTCAGTCCCCAGCTCTAATTCCAGTTGACATCTGAAGTCTTCCCTGTTCCATGGGATTTGGATCTAGTCCCCCGCTACTGAACTGAGGTAGATTCAGGGCCAGAACTGTCTTTTTGTCCCTACCTCCTTTGCCACAATGCCCTGCACATAGCTTAGTACATGTCTGGATACACTGATACATCTCTGTAGCCACTGGAGATTGGATATCACTGGAAATGTGGTATCTTTGCTTCCCAGCCCACTTGCTCTTAGTGTCAGTGTACCCTGCTTTTTAAGAGCTTCACCTCTTTGCTGCTAGATTCCTTTTCTTTATAGTCACATTGATGCTGCCTTTTCAGCCATCAGTGCTCATCACCTCAGAAAAACTTAAGATTTATGAAACCTAATAGCACTTTTCCCAGGGCATCCCTTAATCCTCTTTCCTGCCTACTTTTCATGGCTCTTCCTTGCACATGGCTCAATTGTCAGTGTTAACCAGCATCATCAAATGAGTGCTTAAATTCCCCATCATCCCTGCCTCTGGGGCAAAGATCCTTTCCAGTGCTGACATCTCCTTTAACAGCCTGTTAGTTTGTTGTCCGGCTGCAAACTTAGAATTCCATTTCTTGTTCCACTTCACTGTCTGTCCATCTGGCTGCACTGCCAGATGTTGAGAGAATTGGCTTGCCTCCGTCTGTCCTCTGTGGAAACTTCAAATCTCTGATTCTTGCCAGTAGTGCAGAAGTGGGAAATGAGCCCTGGGCTGAAAATACAAAGTTTTGACTTTGCCACCAATAAATCTTTTTCCTTTCGACAAATCCTTTCTCTTCATCAGTAAAATAGAGAAGTTGGAGTAGCTGATTCCAAGAACGCCTTCCAGCTCCAGCATCCTTTATAGCCCCTGGGCAAGTCTCTTCATTCATTTTTCAAATACTTACTGACCATCTTTCCTGTCATAGGCCCCACGCTAGGCACCAGGGAAATAAAGATGATCCAGACATGGTCTTTGCCCTTAAGGAACTCATAGTTCACTGAGGAAATCAGACACTTTAACAAAGAATTGCTATCTGGTGTGTTAATGGAGATGTATAGAAGGTACTGAGGGATCACAAAGAAATCCCTTTTAAATCTCTGGGGAGGGCAGGGAAGCATGATGTAGGAGATGATATGTGCACTAGGATCTAAAGGATGATTGTGAGTTTATCAATAGGTGAGGGAGAAAGGTAAAGGGAACAGCATGCTCAAGAGGTATGGAGTATGAAGCAGCGCACTTTATTCAACACATTACAGGCAGTTCAGAAGAGCTAGGTTAGAAGGGTCAGAAAGAAAGAATGGAAAGCAAGAGCCAATAATGAAGGTCTGTAATACAAGCTCAACTAAGGATATTGGACCTAATCCTACAGTGGGAGCCATTAAGATTAAGGAAAGCTTAGAAGTTTCAAAATTGTTGATCAGTATTTGAATAGATAATAAATTATGGAATGTTCATACATGGAATAATAAATTGAGTGAATGAGAGAACAAACGAACTCTTGCTCTATACAGCATGGATGAATCTCACAAACCTGATGTTCTGGACACAAGCTAGACATGGAAGCCTAACTGCACCTAAATGTGAAGTTCAAAATAGACAAAACTAACCAGTGGTGTAAGAAGTCACAGTAGTGACTTGGAGGGGTTTCTAGAGTGCTTTAATGTTCTGTTTCTTTATCCAGGTGCTGGTTATGCGGGTATATCCATCTTATGAAAATTCATTGAGCTGTCGCCTTATGTATATTTTGTACTTTTCTGTATATATGTTGTACTTGAAAGAAAATACAAAAAAATGGGTTAGAAGGGGCATGATTAGAGAAAGGGAAAATACTTAGTTTAAAGCTATTATAATTGTTTAAATGAGGTCTAAAACAAGACAGTGGGAAAGGAGAGAAGAGTTATGGTCTCAGAAAGATTTAAGCATAGAATCAGTAGGGTCAGATGGTGATAGAGAAGGAGTAGTCAAGAAGAGACCCAGGTTCTGGATAGGATGGCTATGTAGATGGTATGTGCCTGTACTAAGGTAAGGAGTGTTGGGAGGAGGTATGGGTAGAATGAAGGTACAGGGAAATGACCAGTTCTGTTTTGAACATTCTTTCCCTCCCTCCCTCTCTCTTTTAGATTCCATGGTCTAGCATTCTAACTACTCCCTTGCTTCTTTCTCTTTCCTTTGTACACACCTGATGAAATGCTTACTCTAGTTAAACTCATTTTCTTTTTTACTTCATGTCTGTATCTGAAAAGCTGAATATTGCTGGAGAAAGAAAATCACACAACCATACTAACTAAACTCACTTTGCATTTATGTCCATGAATCTCAGCACTGCCAACCATAGCACTACACTTTTTGAGTAAGATCACTCTCTTATTTTGGACCAAGACAGTTTTTTAATACCTTCTCTCTCCTCAGATCTCCAGTATTCTCCTTCCCCAACTCCCAAGCTAATATCACCTCATACTTGATAGAGAAAAAGATTACAATCAGAAGGGAACAACCTCACCTTCCCACCCTCACCTCCATCAGCCTACCTGCATTTATACTCTGTATTCTGCCTTCCTCCTCCACAGGAAAAAGTTCCTAAGACCAACCCTGCATTTGGGCTTGAGCTCCTGTTTCCTCTGGCTTCTCAAGGACTTTGCTCCTCCAGTTAACCCCCCATCTCTCCTCATTATCTATTCTCTCCTCTCTGTTGGCTCATTCCCTTCAGCATAAAACATGCTTCAATATCACCCATCTTAAACAATAAAGTAAATTAAAAACTTCCTTTGAATCCATATGCACTTCCAGCTGCTCCTCACATCCCTTTATGGTAAAAGTCTTCAAAAAGAATGGTTGTTATCCACTTAATTCACTTCCCCAGCTCCTGTTCTTTCCTCAGTCTCATTGTAAACATGGCCAAAATATACTTCTGTTTTCCCCCCAAAATTGACATCTCCCAAGTCTTCTCCACATCTGTACTGGTAAATGATACTATCATCTACCTAGTTTTTCAGCCCACAAATCTTGAGCCATCCGTGAATTCTCTTTTTCCCTTATACTCCCACTCAAGTCCTTCAGTAAGTCTTGTCAGTTGTACCTCTAACGTACATGTTGAACCCATGTCCTTCTTGGCACTTCCATTGCCCTAACTCTCATGCAGTTCAGGATGATGATCCAGTTCTCCTGGATGATCAACCACAGCCTCCTGGCTAGTCTCATCATCTCCACGCTTGTCTCCCTATATCCATCCTCCAAATAACAGCCACAGGGATCTTTTTAAAACATAAATGCTATCATTCTTCTACTTAAAACCTTCTATTGGCTTCCCAATGAAACTAAAATGGTCCATATTCCTTACAAGAGCCTACCAAGCTCTTTGTAACCTAGATCCTGCCTGTCTCTGCAACCTCACCTCTAGCCGCTCTTCCCCGTGTCTTCTATTTTCCACTAACACTGTCCTTCTCTTGTCCCTCAGACACACTGAGCTCCTTCCCATCGGAGGGCCTTTGTACTTACCTCTCCCATCGGCGGGTACATTCTCTCCCCGTTGGGAATTTGGGTTTCAACTCAAATGTCGCCTTCTCAGTGAGGCCTTTCCTGACCACCCTAATAAAAGTACCTCCCCCAGTCAAATTTATATCGTGTTACCCTATTTATCTTCTTCATAGTACTGATCAGTCCCTAAAATTATCATATTTATTTGTTTACATGTTTATCATCTATCTCTCCCCTACTAGGATGTAAGCCTGTGAGCACAGAGACCTTGTCTCTTTATTTCATTGCTGTATTTTTTGTTTTGTTTTTTTAATATATTTTTATTGATTTCAGAGAGAGGAAGGGAGAAGAAGAGAGATAGAAACATCAATGATGAAAGAGAATCATTGATTGGCTGCTTGCTTCCTGCATGCCCCCTTCTGCGGATCGAGCCTGCAGCCCAGGCATGTGCCCTTGACCGGAATCAAACCCAGGACCCTTCACTCTGCAGGCCGATGCTCTACCCACTGAGCAAAACCAGCTAGGGCTTTACTGCTGTATTCACAGCTTCTAGAACAGAATTCACAGCTGGCATGTAGCAGGTGATTAATAAATAGCCATTGACCACCTGACCTGTGTGATTCGGTGGTTTAGCATCATCTCATCAATCAGGAGGTCAGGGTTCAATTCCCAGTGAGGGCACATGCCCAGGTTGTGGGCTTGATGCCCAGGTTGTGGGCTCGATCCCCAGTAGGGGGCATGGAGGAGGCAGTCCATTTATGATTTTCTCTCATCAATGTTTCTGTCTCTTTCTCCCTCTCCCCTCCTCTGTGAAATCAATAAAAACATATTTTTTAAATAAATATAAAAGTAAATAGCCATTGACCAATCCAGGAACCTGTTGGACACTCATGTAGAGATGTGTAGCAGGCAGTTGGATAATGGGTCTGAAGCCCAGAAGAGAAGGGTCTCTAAGTTAGACATGAAAATTCAAGAGTTACCAGTCACTTGGGGGAGGAGGAAGCTGGCAGAGTCTGTGAGTGGTCCGCAGAGTGGGTAGAGCTGAAGCAGCCCAAGCACACAGTGAGAGAACGTACATTTCAGATGTAAGCATGAGTGGAGGAAGCAGCGCAAAAGATGTAAGGAAAAAGGAGACGCAAAAGAGAGTGGGGAATGGATTGCTTTAAGGCAGTGGTCGGCAAACTCATTAGTCAACAGAACCAAATATCAACAGTACAACGATTGAAATTTCTTTTGAGAGCCAAATTTTTTAAACTTAAACTATATAGGTAGGCACATTGTTATTAACTTAATTAGGGTACCCCTAAGGCTTAGGGAGAGCCACACTCAAGGGGCCAAAGAGCCGCATGTGGCTCACGAGCCGCAGTTTGCTGACCACGGCTTTAAGGCATGCTTCTCAAACAATCTGTGAAAGACCTGTATCTTTTGCTGCTGTTTGAATTTGCAGTCTATTATGAACCAACCCTTCCTAAATAATAAAAGTATAATATGCTAAGTGTCTGACCAATTGGTCGACCACTTGGCCAGTCACTATGACATGCATTTACCACCAGGGGGTAGATGCTCCAACCGGTAGGTTAGCTTGCTGCTGAGGTCCGGCCATCGGAACTGGGCAAGAGGGCCGGACACAGCCTGGAGCCCTCCTGCAGTTCCTTCCCCCAGCCGGTCGACCCCCATTGGCCAATCACTGGCTTGGCTGAGCCCCCCCCCCCCCATGCACAAATTCATGCACCAGGCCTCTAGTACTTTTTTTTTTTTTTAATATATTTTATTGATTTTTTACAGAGAGGAAGGGAAAGGGATAGAGAGTTAGAAACATCGGTGAGAGAGAAACATTGATCAGCTGCCTCCTGCACACCTCCTACTGGGGATGTGCCACAACCCAGGTACATGCCCTTGACTGGAATCGAACCTGGGACCTTTCAGTCCGCAGGCCGACGCTCCATCCACTGAGCCAAACTGGTTCCGGCAGGCCTCTAGTACTTTTATAAAATCCAATAAAAATTAATTAGAAAAATTATATATTAAAAAGGCATACAAAATACAGGCCCAAATATATCATTAGGTTCAACGATATAAAATTACTCTAAGTCACTATAAAAGTTTTCAAACACTTACTTACTTTTCTTATCTCAAAAGTAAAGTTCACAAACTGGCACCAGAACACGGACCACACTTTAAGCATCACTGCAATAATGGTACTTCTGGGCAGGGAGGGAAGACAAATGAGTAGAATATATCTTCTGCCCTCAAGTAGCTTAAAGTCCAGTGGGTATATAGTTTGGGCACATAGTCATGCTGCATGGCAGAGAGGTCAAAGCACTACCATTAGGATGCAGTATTGGGGACTGTGATCTTCCCCCCTCTGGTATCACTTTTTTCATCTATTTGATGAGGAGATCATGTCAGATGACTGAACACTAAAGATTTTCTCCTATTGTTTGGATACAGAGCTAAAAACTCTTCGTGCTAGTGGTTGTCTGTTGTGATGATGGGAAGTGACTGCTAATGGGTACAAGGTTGCTTTTGGGAATGATGAAAATATTCTAAAATTAGAGTATGTTGATGATGGCTTTACAACTCTGAGAAAATACTAAAAGAAATTAAATTGTGTACTTTAAATGGGTGTATTTTATGGTATGTAAATTATTTCTCAGTATAGCTGTTAAAAAGAAAAAGAAACACTTCCGCTTCCGGTTCTTTATTCCAGAAGTGGCTCCAAGGGAGCGTGCGGCTTAGTGTGGTCTTTGTTAGCTTCCACCATGGCGTACCGTGGCCAAGGCCAAAAGGTGCAGAAGGTGATGGTGCAGCCCATCAACCTCATCTTCAGATACTTGCAAAATAGATCTGGGATTCAGGTGTGGCTTTATGGGCAAGTGAATATGTGGATAGAAGGCTGTATCATTGGTTTTGATGAGTATATGAACCTCGTATTAGATGATGCAGAAGAGATTCATTTGAAAACAAAGTCAAGAAAACAACTAGGTCGGATCATGCTGAAAGGAGATAATATTACTCTGCTCCAAAGTGTCTCCACCTAGAAATGACTTGATGAAGTGAGGAATTACTGAGAAGCAATACAGTTTGTGTTTTTTGGTGTCCTTTGTTGGGAGAATATTTCTTACCCATTTATTCATATTGGCCTACAATACCCTTGAGTTACCACCAGATGACAATAAATGATGTTGAATTGTTTTTATTAAAAAAAAGAAAAGAAAAAGAAAAACATTCTTCCTGCCACTCCAAACCAGAAAAGGTTGGCTTGGAAGGATCACTAGTTGCAGGCTGTAAAGCCAGGAGGACTTTAGACTACATAGCTAAGGTGGCCGATAAGAGGAATCCTTCTGTTGTATATTAGTTCCCATTTAAAGAAAACTACTTAAAACCTATCTGTAAAACTTTCTCTTACCCATATTGGTCTTTTTATTGATTACCTGTTTTTACTTTAACAAGTATTTATTGTACTATTTGTATAGCTTAAAGTCTGGCAGAGTATAGACATTAGACAAATAAATACAATTTTATTAGCTAATTACCATTTAGACAAATATTAAGGAAGAGTAGAGTCTTCCCTGAGCAAATGGCATATATGTTGAGACCTATAGATGTTAGCATATCACTTAACTTGAGAAAATCCCAGGGAGAGGGATGGCCAATAGTCATTTGACCCAGCAATCCATTTGGGAACATTGTGGGGAATGGAGAGTTCTATGGTGTTTAATTGCAGTCCATGCAGTAGGTCCAGGCTAAAAGGGGCCCTTAGTGACCGGAGTTTTATCCTCTGCCCTTGGCTTAAGTTAGCCCTTTACCCAGTGCAGATTGAAAACTGGCCTTGCTAACCCCCAGGGAAAGGCATTTCTGTGTTCCAGATGCTGTAGACATAGATGAGTCACTGCTTGGTTGAGTTAGAGATGAGTGCCTGGTCACCAGAGCCCAAGCTCTCCAGAGCCTCCTGCCATCCAGGCACCCACATTTCATCAAGGCTTTAATCGGCTCCAAGCAGTCCTCAGATGAGCCTGCCTGTATCCGGCATGACCTCATCACCGCCAAACAGTAGCAGCTGGAGGCCAAGTTTCCCCTGGGTGAGGGAGAGGTCAGCATCATCTGGGCCAGGTCTGTTCTGTGTCCTTCGCTCTCCTCCACCTGCACTGGGCCTGGAAACAGAGCTGAGAAGGATTCAGATTTCCCAAGGCAGGACCAGCTGCCCTTTGCCAGCCCACTCATGCCCCTCCAGAGCATGTGCTCCTCGGTAGAATGCTAATAGAAAGGGCAACACCGTAGCATAAAGGAGGGGAGCATCAGTCTGAAGGTCTGGGCTTGCAAATAGCAGCAAAGGCCCATCCCAGGGTTAGATGGGCTAAAACCCTTCTCAAAAGGAGTTTGTTTCTAGCATATATGTGCTCTCTTCCTCTACACAAAGACCTGGCAGTGTCCTGGTAGGAACACAGCAGAGGTGCTCTCTGTAGGTTTATGCCACAGGCTCCTTCCTGAACATCATTTTAGAAATGAATTATTTGAGAAGAGGGCTTGCTACCTCAGGAATCTTTCAGACTCCCTTGAAGTAATGAACCTGCTGTGGAGGGAAGTGCTGGCCAGACGACCTGGGTCGACTGAAAAAGTGCACTGTCCAAGACTGTATTTGAACTTGGCCTCAGTCAGGCTGGACTAGAAACCCACTGAACTGGGGGGTACAACAGGTATGGATCAGAGGTTTGGGTGGCTTCTGGAAGTAGGAACTTGGATTGACTTCTCAGGTTGATCAGAGCCCGTTTCACTGTTTTTCCAGGGTGGATGTTTCTGCTGAAGTCAGCTAGCAGTGCCGTTGGGTCCCTGGGACTCTGTTCTCTCTGGAAAGGTGTTTTGTACTTTTTTAAAAAATCTTTTTTTTTTCTGGCTGTCTGCAAAGTTTTCTTTTCCATAATGCTATATAAGTAGGCAGTAGGCATTGTGGAAAAAGAAAAAGATACAGGTCCTTCTTTCAGTGAGCTAGTTTGGTAAAGAGACCCATACACATAGCACACTGAGAACAGCGCTGGATGGTAGGTAACAGGACTCTAAATTAAATGTAAGCAAAGGACAGAATAAGCAAGTGTAATGAATGAGGAGAAAGATCAGTGTAGATGTTGTAGAAGGCTTCATGGAGGAAGGGGACTGAAGGCAGACCCCGAAAGGGAGAGAATTCAAACAGGCAGAGGGAAGAAAGAAAGCTTTCAGGTGAAAAGCAACAGAAATGAGCCTTGCACATTAGAGACCTGGAAGGAACTGGCCACCTACTGGAATGTGGATAGTGAGGCCTGAGTGTGGAGGGCCTTGGGATGAGACAAAGGACTTGTGCTTAACTTTGAAGTGAATAGAGAGCTCCTGAAGTGACTGTTTAGTGACTTAGTGATTTTTACTTTAAAATATGTACAAGATAAAAAAGTTTTTCAAGCAATACAGAGGATAATATAGTGGAAAGGAAGTCTTCATTCCACATTCCTGGTTCTCCTTCTCAGAGGCAACCACTGTAATTTTTTTAGGTGTCTTCCCTATTACTATTGTAAACAGATTATCACAAACTTAGTAGCTTAAAGCAACCCAAATTTATTATCTTACGATTCTGGAGGTAAGTCTGAAGTAGGTCTAACTGGACTAAAATCAAGGTGCCTACAGAGTTGCATTCCTTTTTGGAAACTCAGAGAGAATCTGTTCTCTTGCCTTTTCCAGCTTCTAGCGGCTGCCCACATTCGTCTCATAGCCCTCTTCCATTTACAAGCCATCAATAGTCATGAAGTCTTTCTCACATTTCATCACTCTGACACTGATTCTTTTGCCTCCCTCTTTCACTTAGAAGGACCCTTGTAATTACATTGTTCCTCCTGGATAATCCAAGGTAATCTTCCCATCTCAGAGTCAGCTGATAAGCAACCTTAATTCTGTCTGTAACTTTTAATTCCCCTTTGCCGAGTAGTTTAACATATTCATAGGTTCCAGGACTTAGAATGTGGACATATTTGGGGGAGCCATTATTCTGCTTACTGCACTCTCAGAGATATTTTATAAACATTTTCCTTTCTGTTTTGAATAGTTAATACTTGTACCTAGTACAAAATTCAAAAGGGTTTTCAGGCCCTAGCCAGTTTGGCTCAGTGGATAGAGAGACACCTGCGTACTGAAGGGTCACGGGTTCGATTCTGGTCAAGGGCACATGCCCAGGTGTGGGCTTGATCCCAATTGGGGGGCATGCAGGAGGCAGCCAACCAGTGATTCTCTCTCATCATTAATGTTTCTATCTCTCTCCCTCTCCCTTCCTCTCTGGAATCAGTAAAAATATGTTTTAAATAAAGGGGGGTTTTGGGCGAAAGGTCTTATTCCCACCCTCCATCTCTAACCTAAATATTGTCTAGTTTCTCCATTGTACCAGTATTATTACTTTTTCCCTTGAAATGAATGAATAGTCTGTGGGGAGACACTCTTAAAGCCATGCAAATATCCTGCTCCTCATTAAAATGTCTCCCTGAACCCAGCATCCACTAATGGTTCCTTCCTGAACCAATCCTTATATGATTGTTGGAAGATGAATATTTTATAACTTTCCAAACCCCAGCACTCCCTTCACAATGATCAGTTAACACCTGGCATCTGTAGTAAGCAAGAACCCATCTTCCCTGTGTATCTATTTAATGTCAGTGTGCTCGTGAACACTCTTGCTTTTTTTTTTTTTTTTTTTTTTAAATATATTTTATTGATTTTTTACAGAGAGGAAGATAGAGAGATAGAGAGTCAGAAACATCGATGGGAGAGAAACATCGACCAGCCGCCTCCTGCACACTCCCCACCGGGGATGTGCCCGCAACCCAGGCACACGCCCCTGACCGGAATCGAACCTGGGACCTTTCAGTCCGCAGGCCGACGCTCTATCCACTGAGCCAAACCGGCTTCGGCGAACACTCTTGCTTTAATGTTCAATGTTCTATAATTCATTACTGTGCCTTGTTATGGTGGTGCTAAAATTATCTCATATTTGGCCAGTGAAGCATACCCTTCCCTATCATTTTTTTTAGCATTTCCATATTTTTCAGCATAACAAAATGTTTCAATCTTATCTCATATCCACCTTGCTGCTCCCCTGGAATCAGTCATTTCTCTGAGGATCCCTAAAACATTTAAGTGGTCAGTTGTATTACCCTGAAACCTAAGTACCAAGTATGGTCATTACCCCTTCTGTTGACAGAGCCAAGAAATATATACAGGCATATATACACACTAGAGGCCCAATGCACGAAATTCGTGCAAGAGTAGGCCTTCCTTCCCCCAGCTGCCAGCACCGGCTTCCCTCTGGCACTCGGGACCCAGGCTTCCCTCCAGCCACAGGCAGGCACCGGTTCCCAGGCTTCCCTCCAGTCCCGGCTTCATCCAGAAGGTCGTCCGGAAGGATGTCCAGAAGGACATCTGGTCTAATTAGCATCTTACGCTTTTATTATAATAGATATATCCACATCCATCCCAGGGTACACATACCTGGATAAACATATACACACATATGCATATGCACATACATATTTTAGCATGAATACCTCCCATTCCAGTCCATCCCTACAGGGTTCTTGCTTGTCTTCACACATTCCGTATTATGTCCCTTCTTCCATAGTGAGAATGCTGACTGCATACAGCAACTGATTCATTTACCCATTTGCTTAATTTCATAATACATCTAAAAAAAACTTCACACTTGCTTCACCCATAGAAAACAAACCTGAAGAGTTCAGGTCATCCTGGCTGGTTTGGCTCGGTGGATAGAGTGTTGGCCTGCAGACTGAAAGGTCCCAGGTTCGATCCCAGTCAAGAGCATATGCCCAAGGTGAGGTCTCAGTCCCCAGTAGGGGGCGTACAGGAGGCAGCCAATCAGTGATTCTCTCTCATCATTGATGTTTCTGTCTCTCCCTCTCACATCTTCTCTAAAATCAATAAAGATATATTTTAAAAATAAAAACAGTTCAGGTCAGAATTTGTTTGCAGTCCTCATCTTTACTGTATCGAAGGTTATATATACTCAAATACTAGGTTCATAAGTTACTCAGGTGGTTTTTCCCCTCCTTTGGTGTGTTTATGTTATTCATTTGAAATACACTTGGGTTAAATTTGTTAATTTGCTTTCAGTTTTAGAATTTCTCTCCCCTGCCTATCCTTGTTTTAATTTTGTTGTTTGAATATGTAGAACATTAATTTTTACTAAAAACTACAGAAGATATACTCAGAGAAGTAAGACTTCCTCTTATATTCCTTTCAACTTTTTTTTTTTTAATTAAATCTTTATTGTTCAGATTATTACATTTGTTCCTCTTTTTCCCCCCCATAACTCCCCTCCTCCCAGTTCCCGCCCCACCATCCGCCCTCACTCCCCACCCACTGTCCTCATCCATAGGTGCACGATTTTTGTCCAGTCTCTTCCCGCATCTCCCACACCCCTTTCCCCCCCAAGAATAGTCAGTCCATTCCCTTTCTATGTCCCTGATTCTATTATAATCACCAGTTCATTCTGTTCATCGGATTATTTATTCACTTGATTCTTAGATTCATTTGTTGATAGATGCATATTTGTTGTTCATAATTTGTATCTTTACCCTTTTCTTCCTCTTCCTCTTCTTAAAGGATACCTTTCAGCATTTCATATAATCCTGGTTTGGTGGTGATGAACTCCTTCAGCTTTTCCTTATCTGTGAAGCTCTTTATCTGACCTTCAATTCTGAATGATAGCTTTGCTGGATAAAGTAATCTTGGTTGTAGGTTCTTGGTATTCATCACTTTGAATATTTCTTGCCACTCCCTTCTGGCCTGCAAAGTTTCTGTTGAGAAATCAGCTGACAGTCGTATGGGTATTCCCTTGTAGGTAACTGAGTTTCTTTCTCTTGCTGTTTTTAAGATTCTCTCTTTATCTTTTGCTCTTGGCATTTTAATTATGATGTGTCTTGGTGTGGTCCTCTTTGGATTCCTTTTGTTTGGGGTTCTCCGCGCTTCTTGGACCTGTAAGTCCATTTCTTTCACCAGGTGAGGGAAGTTTTCTGTCATTATTTCTTCAAATAGGTTTTCAATATCTTGCTCTCTCTCATCTTCTGGCACCCCTGTAATTCTGATGTTGGTACGCCTGAAGCTGTCCCAGAGGCTCCTTACACTATCCTCGCATTTTTGGATTCTTTTTTCATTTTGCTTTTCCGGTTGGGTGTTTTTTGCTTCTTCGCATTTCAAATCATTGACTTGATTCTTGCGCTCCTCTGTTCTGCTGTCGGGAGTCTGTATAATATTCTTTATTTCAGTCAGTGTATGCTTAATTTCTAGTTGGTTCCCCAATATAACATCGAGGGTCTCATTAGTTTTCTTGTAGATCTCATTAAGTTTATCGGCAGCTTCTAAACAGTTCTTGAGAGACCTTAAAAGTGTGGTTCTGAACTCTATATCTTCCATTGACAATTTTGTCCTGTTTCTTTGTCTCCGCATTTTGTTATGCTTCCTTGGTGCACCCCCTAGTGGTCTTTGTTCGTGGTCTTATAGTTAAATCTTGATTGTTGTAGCTAATTCCAGGGAGGGTTTGACCTCCAGGCCAAGTGGCTATGAGAATCAGCTGTGTCAGCAGTGAGAGAACTTCTGTCCTCTAGGGAGGTGCTAATCTGGCGTTTGCCTGAGGCTATCCGGCAAATGCCTCTGTGCAGGGCTTGGGCGGGGCGGGTCGCACAGGATCAACAGGGTGGGCCAGAGAGAGCAGTTATGGCGGCTCTCAGTCCTGTCCCCAGGGGCTCTGCCTCTCTGAGTCCCAGCACCCGCTGCAAAGCTCGGAGAGAAAGCTGCACTCGCTCTGACCGAAGCTAGGCAGTCCCGCTTCTCCCGTTTGAGTCTGGGTCCCTAAAGACTCGCCCGGATCTGGAGCTCAGAGTCTGCGACTCCCTCCCGATTGAAAACGCCAACCGCGCCCTCCGCCGCCAGCCCGCTCCGCGCGCGCACTCCGCACCTCAGAATTTGACTTCAGCACTGCGCCTCCTCTGGGTGTCCGTATGCGTTTCTCTTTCCTCCTAGTTGTAGGACTTCCACTCAGCCAGCGTTCCAGTGGTTTTGGGTGATGTCCGTTCCGTCTTTTAGTTTCACTTTTGAAATAGTTGTTCAAAGCAGCAAACTCCAGCGTTAACCTATGCCGCCATCTTGGTTCTCCAAGACCTCATTCTTAACTTGTGCTTTTTTTGTGCTCTTACCAATGTCTAAAAAATTGGAGGTTTCTTTTACCCAAGTCTGTTTATCTGGTTTGTGATGCAGCCACAACTCTGAGACAAACATGGTAAAGTCCTTAGAATTATTTAGGAAAAAACACTCTTGGGGGGAAAAAAAAAATGGAATCATTAGCACCAGCAAGAAGCTCTGGGTGAAAAATGGTCCTCTTGGTATAGACTACAAGTCTATTCCCTGTCCTCTTCTTTCTCCTAATCTCCCACTACTCTTCCACTTTTATTTTTGGTGACTGGTGGCTGTGGTTGGGCATAAAGGAAAAAAGCATTGATTGAAGGAGTCCTTCTTGGCAGTGGCCTCTGGTGTTTTTTTTAAAAAAGCAACAGTCTTATGAGGGAGGGGAACAATTCCTTCAACCTTGATGGGGTTTGAAAAGAAGACTTCAGCAGATGAACAGTTCCTGTGCCCAGAACTGTCACCTGTGGCATTTGATATCATAGTTAAAGATACTCCTGATTCTCTCTATACTAGGAAGTGCAGTTAGCAAATATATTTTGTTGGTTTCTGTTTCTGTAAGCGTTCTCAAAGCCAACTGTAAATAAGACCTGCTGTCCTCCTTAAGGTCCAAATGAAAGTCTGTATATGTTAGTATTCCAATGAGCCTGGCTCTACCACTGCTTTAATGTTCTTCTTATCCAAGCAGAAGGCTTTATGTAACTTTGGGAATAGACATGTAAGTAGAAGCATAAGCCATCTCTTGATAACTCTTCTTCCCTGCTTATGGACATTAGGCTAGGATTGGTCAACAGAAGCTAAAACATCTGGTCAGCTCAGTCCTTTGGGGTGGCTGGTGTTTTATAGACAACCCATCAAGATTGATTGGGCTTGTAACTGAATTAGCCAGATGTGTGGGCATTGTGTGCCCTTTTCTCAGCCTCCCTTCAATGTTGTTAGATGGAAGCAGACATGAGATTAGCATGTTTGAAGATGCTTTGTTTTAGTGCATGAACAAAAGCTGTCGCCTTCTGCAGAGACTGTGGCTCTGCCCCAGACGTCAGCAGTATAATTATGACTGCTAAATTCAGCCCAGACCCCAGGCTCCGCTGCCTTGGTCTCAGCTGTCATTTGTAGGAGGGGGTGGGGGATTACTGAAGCCCAGGGACCCAGGCACTTATTATAGTCCACTTTGAACTCTGCTTTATTCAGAGCCTTTCCCTTGCTACTAACAATTGCTCTGGTTGCTTTCTGGTCACAGAGCCTGCTGCCACCTCTGGGGATAGTCTGTGCTGGATTGTGGGGAGAGGGAGAAATGGGGCTGGCCTTCTGAAAGCCCATGACTTCCAGGAAACTTGCCCAAAATGAAACTGAGCTGATAATCCTCATACTCGCAGTGCCTGTGTCACTTACTATTTAGAGCATTATCCCTCATCTAGGAGGCCCTACCTTAGGTTTGCATTGTACAGAAATCCTTGGCAGGAATTTTTGCTTTTGCCCTTTTCCCCACCTAATTCTGTATGTGAAGTATCTTTGAATGTTTATTCCCCATCTCTTTTCTAACCAGACTGGCCTGCATATTTGTCATAGAGCAAACTGGTCATTTTCATGTCTCCAGTACTCTGCTGGTGCTTAATATTCTGTAGACATCTCATACTCAGTGTATCCAAACCCAGCTCTCCTCAGTCTTTCTTCCAATGGCACCATCATCTATTGCCGGGGTCCAACCCCAGCAGGTCCAGGGGTTCCCAAAGGTGTAGACAGAGTCGGCGAAGAAGGAATGACATGGAGACAGCGTTCAGTTGATCAGCAGCCTAGCCAGGATCTCCAGCCAAGTTCTGGTCTGGATCTCCAGCGAAGTTCTGTTTAGGATCTCCAGCCAGGTTCTGTGTCCATGGTCTCTTGCTAGGTTCTCCAGCCAGGTTCTCCAGGTTCTCCAGCCAGGTTCTGTCCAGGTTCTCCAGCCAGGTTCAGTCACCAGGTTCTAGTCAGGTTCTCTTGCCAATTTCTGTAGTCAGGTTCAGTCCAGGATCTTTTGCTATGTTCTCTCGCTAGGTTCTGTCTCTAGGTTCTGAGGCCAGTTTCTGTCCAGGATCTTTTGCCATGTTCTCTCCAGCGAAGTTCTTCTGTCTCTAGAGAACGTTCTGTGTAGGTTCTGTGCCAATTTCTGTCTCTCTTCATTCTGTCTTCTTACATCTGTATTTATACCAGTTGATTCCAATCCTATCAATCTCTATTTCAAAGGTTAGGGCGTTTCTTATCTCCATTCCAGGGAGTAAAGATTATGTAGTTTAAGCATGATTGTTCGTAGTTAAAGTGATTAATTACCCACCTGGCACTTAGTTAAGAGGTTTTATTCCCTCCCTAACTTCAGGGGAAAATCCCTACCTGGGGAAACAACCTTTCGCAGAGACCTTGGTTAAAACACATAGTGCCTAGAAGGTGAGCAAACATATTAAGAACAGTATGCCATATATGCCAGGTCCCTTGAAACAGCAAGCATGGACCAGCTCCCGGCAATCTATAGTCACCCAAACAAAAATCCTAATAATAAAAGGCTAATATGCAAATCGACCAAATGACCAGTTGCCCTGACGTGCACTGACCACCAGGGGGCAGACGCTCAATGCAGGAGCTGCCCCCTGGCGGTCAGTGCGCTCCCACAGGGGGAGTGCCACTCAGCCAGAAGCCGGGCTCACGGCTAGCAAGGCTAGCAAGGACAGCGGGGTGGCAGGGAGCCTCTCCTGCCTCTGCAGCAGCACTAAGGATGTCCGACTGACAGTTTAGGCCCGCTCCCTGTGGTGCACGAATTTCATTTACTGGGCCTCTAGAGTATTATAAGTAAGTCAGTTGACTTTGCCTTATCTTTCCATTAAGTCCATCTTTCTTAGACATTTCTCCCCAAGTCCAACCTCTTTCCTCTGTCCCCACTACAGAGGACACCAAATTCAGACTTGATCATCTCATCTGGACTAGTGTTAACAGCCTTCTAGTTGATCTCCCTGTCTCCAGGCTGTCCTTCAAACCAGCCTCTAGCCTGTAAAACCCTGTCTCCCTTGTTTGAAAACCCTCAGCAGTTCCCAGTACCTGTGATATGAGGCCAGTTGTCTAACCCAGCATGCAAGTCTCTTCAGCCTGCCATGGATCTTTCACCATGCTTTCTCCAAGTGGGCCTGGGGAGACAAGAACTGTCTGCTAGATAGGGTGGCTGGCTCTTTGCTCAGTACCTCATTTTTACACATATACTATTGGTGAGACACTGTACGAAGGAATGCTTAATAATGGCAAATATAGTAAAAATAACAATAGCTATCATTTATTGAGTTCTTACTATATGTATCAAGCTCTGCACTAAAGCTTTTGTGTCTTTTAATACTTAAAATGACTCTGAGTTTGATACTCTTTTTACCTATAAACAAATGCACACTAGGCTACTAAGTAACTTGCCCAAGTTCCACAACTGGTAAGTAGTGGAGCTCTCATGCTATATCTGTGACTGTGAGCAGAATTTAAGAGCAGAATTCCAGTCGGTATCCCCAGAGCCTACACAGGATCTGGCATAAAACAGGTGCTCCAGAATGTTGGTTGGCTGATTGAATGAATGAATGAATCCGTGTTCTTCCATTGAACTTGACTTCAGGCTTAAGGGGAACTGGCTGAGCATCTGTAGCTTATGCCAAGAAAAATGGATTTTGTCTCATCTCCTAATGCCCAGCTGTACACAGACATGTTCCCTCCCACTCAGTAACAAACTGCCTGGAACTCTTTCCTGGCTCATATTTACAAGAGAATGTGATAAATTTCGTATTGATCTCTCCTGTTCCACTGTAAATTTTGCAAAAGATGATTAAATAGAGCAATAGAGTCTGCAGGCATTGTGGCTCAATATGTTGTGGAGTGGCGTATCGACCTCCTCCATCCAAAGGCAGCCAGCGCCTATCCCTGCTGCCCCAGACCAGTAATTAAAATCCTGTGAGACTGGGATTTAAAATCCAATCATATCCCTGAATCAAGCCTTCTAGCCTCCCCATGTGACGAGTGCAATAAGGTAACGGCAGGAGCATGTTTATGTCTGTGCTGAAGCAGTCCCCATAGGGTGGGTAAGAAATGGAGAGTTGGGTAGCCCTGCTGGCTAAATCACTTCACCCTGACACCACAGCCACTTGTTTATGTACCTACAGATTGTCTTACAAGTCCCAGCCAAAGACCAAATTCAGACAGAGCAAAATATCATGCACAAAAAAATCACAAACTGTGTTTCAGTGTACACTTCTATCCCCACAGCCAATAGTTGGTTTAAACACGTAATTTGGCTTTGATTAAACTCTTTATGGCCTTTAGTAGCCAAATATATGTTTGAATTTCCACAAGAATGCTTTAACCTAAACTGAAGCCAACCTTCTCTGTGCTGAGGCCTGTAATCAAGGTACAGGCCATCTCCTCGCAGCAGGATCAGGAGCTACTCGAGAGTAGGAACAATGTCTTCTTTTTTTTTTTTAATCCCTAGCTCCTAGCACAGTACCAGGTGCATAGCGGGATCTCAAAAGGTATCTTTGAATGAATGAACAAACACAATTAATAATCTTGGAAAACCTCTGATGTATAAGTAGCAGATCTACCAAGTGATCGTCCACTCAGTGCTGGGGAATTCATTTGTTCCTGAGGTTGCTGAGCTGCTATCTTTGGATGTTCTCAGGGTTAGAAATTTCTTACATTGCACCAAAATCTGCCTCCCAGGGTCTTAATTTTATCATTGAGCTTAATGTAGAATGAATCTAATCCCTATTCCACATTCCATTGGCTCTTCGAGTACCTGAAAATGCAGTCATGTTCTCCTGAGCTATCTTTTCTCCAGCCTACAGCTCCAGTTCCTTAAGCCATTGTTCTCACATGGCTCTAAACTCTTTTCTATCTTGATCACTCTTCCCAAAACAATCTTCACTTTGTCTCTCTTCCAAAGCCCATTTATCTCCACTAATTTTCATCTCATTGGTTTCAGCTTTTAATGTCAATCTTCCACCAGGTTTACTTGGTACCCTTCCCACCTTAATCTGATATCTGCAGATCATATGGAACAGAACATCACTGTGAAAATCTGTGTCAGGGATAAACAAGCTAAACAGGACCAAGCGTATTTGTTGCCACTGGAAACTTCCTTCCAGATCACCTCTGGTCTGTCAGTCACTACACCCCACTGCCACTGCCTCTACTCCCCCTGCTGTTCCCTCCACCTGCTCCCTACCCTCGCCCCAGGTCTGGTTAGTCCACTAGTCACTCACTCACCCTTCACACTGTCCTAGCATCCAGCTCACTTTTCTCCATCGTGTTTTCAGGGTTGTCCTGAGACATTCCATGAAATGTCTGATGAAGCCCACATTTGCCCTAACTGCACCTGATTGTGCCAATGGGTAATCCTGATAAAGAAAATGAGTTTAGTCTAGCATGACTTGGTTTCTGTGAAACCATCCTGATGCCTAGTCATCATCACCATTTCCTTTCCTAGGCATTCACAAAGCATCTTTAGTCACACTGATTCTGGAGACAAGACACATATGTATGAAAAGTGTGTTGTCATATAAATGCTTTAGTGGTTCAAAGGAGGAATTGATCCATATAGACAGGTGTGGTCTAGAAGAACTTAAAGATATGGGAATTGGAGCTGGGCTTTGCAGAATGTAGGGTCTGAGTGGTGGACAAAGGGGAGTTTGGCACCACTGAAGAGAACAGTAATAGCCCAGTGTAGCCCAGTCCTCAGTCAGCACTGGAACTGAAAGCTCAGAAGGGTGGCCCAGGACAGTGCAGGTGGATGGGAAGAGCCCTGGATTGGAAGGCATGGGTTCTAGTTCATGCTCTTCCACAGTCTCTATGACTTTGGTCTTTAACCTTCCCTGCCCCAGGCTTCCCCAGTCTTTTTGTCTTAGTGCTTGCTTCTGCTCTTCTCCAGGTAATGCTATGATTTCCCATCTCCTCAACTACACAATCTGTGGCTCTCTTATGGTAGTGGTGGGTCATCATCCTTATCTTCTTGTCCCCCTACATCACACTGTTTTATCATTGTTTGTCCCTGTCTGTTTCCCACCAGTCTGGGCTCTGCGCAAGGGCAAGAACCAGTCTGATTCCACAGTGTGTCCAGCTCCTGGCCCAGCCTCCGTGTTCAGTGGGTTTTTATGAGATGACTGGATCCAGCCAGGAGGCAGTAGCTCTCTGTTCCATGAACTTTAGAAATCTGCCTACCTGGAGGCAATTGATCCTACCCTACTATGTCCATTGGAGAGTTAGGACTTTGGGTGACTTTCTGAGAGTTCAATATATGTGGGTCACAATTCATCTGGCCCCAGATAGGGAAGCTCTGATGGGAGGAAAAGGAGTTTCATTTTGTACCCTTTCTACTGTCTATCCCAAAATTACCTCTAGAAACCCCCCTATCTTGGCTTTGGAGCATCTGAGCACCCTGGAAGATAAAGATTATTTTCCCCTCTTTTTGAGTCATTAAGCCTTTGGAAGATAGCATTATGTAGTGGAAAGCCAGACCTGGCTTCTTTTTAAAAAGCAAACAACTTATTATTATGTAAAATTTCAAGCATCTACAAAAAGAATAGTATAATAAATTCCTGCTTTAAATCTCAGCTTTGCTACTTATTTGCTGTGTGACTGTGGGCAAATTATTTAAGGTCTTTGAGCCTCTATTTTCTCAGAGTCTTTGTATGATGAATAATTCAGACACTGTGTATAAAAGCCTTATACCCATGCCCTAACCAGTTTGGCTCAGTGGATAGAGCATCGGCCTGCCGACTCAAGGGTCCCAGGTTTGATTCCGGTCAAGGGCATGTACCTTCGTTGTGGGCACATCCCCAGTAGGGGCTGTGCAGGAGGCAGCTGATTGATGTTTCTAACTCTCTATCCTTCTCCCTTCCTCTCTGTAAAAAAATCAATAAAGTATATTTTAAAAAAAAATAAAAGCCTATACCCAGCAAATGTTAGCCCATTTCCTTTCACCTTGCTTTTCTCCCAGACTCAGTTAAATCATCTGTAAAGTGGAAAAAATAATACCTTTGTTCACCAAATTAAAGAATTAAATGCATGGAAGTAGTTGGCACAGGGTATGGCACATAAACTGCCCAGTAAAGGTTATTGGTTACCATGAGGCATGACTTGGTACAGGTGCACATGTACCTGTGTGTACATATATTAAGACTGCTCAGTGGTGTGGTCTATGATAAAAGTTCAGGATAAGCCATCAGGACACTGGGCTTCCCAGTTCCCAGTATTCCCAGTTCTGCTGTGCTTCTTGCAGCATTATGGTCAGGGCTCTTCTCTCTCACCTTCAGACTCTGGGAATACAGAGGGAAATTGGTCCGTCTCTGACCTGAGGAGCTAACGTATAGACTAACTGTAAACTGGGATGAATTCCCAGGAAAGGGAAGTAACAGGAAGGACAACAGGAGCCCAGGGACAGATGTAGGACACTGAGAGCTGAAGGCAGGGGGAGGCTTCTCAGAGAGGGGCCCTGGAAGAATACGTAATCAGGAGACAGGGGATGGGGTTCCAGGCATGAGGGGTAGCCCAAACAACAGTGTGAGGACAGGGCAGGTGCATGGCTTCTCTGGTGTGGTGGGTTATTGACTCTGACTGCTTCCTTGATGAGAGCTCACAACCAAAAAGAATAGCTTGCTCTGCACCTCTAATCATAGGAAAGATTTCCCTTATATTCAATAAAAACGTCTAATTGGAGATAGTAAGCAGATTGTTGAAATAGTGAAAATCAGGATGAAGGTGGTAAAGGAGCTAGCAGTCAAAATAGAAAGGGAGAGTGGATGATTACAAAGGACATTGTACAGCCCATACGATCCTTTTTTTTTCAATCATTTTTGAGCTTTTTATCTTATTCAGTCCAAAGAAAACCCCTAGAGGTGGGCAGGGCAGCAATCATTACCACCAGAGAAGAGAAGCAGTACCCTAGATCACACAGCCAGGGAGTAGTGACCCTACCCCCACCGGCTCCCTGCCCAGTCCTCTTTTATAGGGCTGGGAGCCAGCTGCATGTCGGGGCAGGTGAGTCGTGGAAACTGCATTAGAACTGTGGGGTGGGAGGACAGAGTCAGGGAGGAGCTGACAAAGCTGTGGGGGGGTGAGCATGTCAATATTATTGATAATAATGGCCTAAGATATTTGTATAAGGCAGTTTCTGTTGTGTGTGTTTTTAAAGCCCTCTTATACAGATTATCATCTTTGATATTCACAGAGGTAGACAGAGGGCCTGGATAGGGTAGTGTCAAGGGAGGAGGGCGTAGCAGGCCTCCTCTCCCACCCTGCCCCCAGCTTAGCACTGAGAAGATGTGAAACCTTCCTCTTCCCCCACCTCGTGCCCCCGCCCCGCCCCCCGCCAATTTCACCACTCTTGTCAGGAAGGGCAAGTGGGCCTCTCTCTCCAACCATTTCCCACCCACAGAGCATCAAGAATGTTAGAGTCTAACCCAGGGGTGGGCAAACTTTTTGACTCGAGGGCCACAATGGGTTCTTAAACTGGACCGGAGGGCCGGAACAAAAGCATGGATGGAGTGTCTGTGTGAACTAATATAAATTCAAAGTAAACATCATTACATAAAAGGGTACTGTCTTTTTTTTCAATAGTTTTATTCATTTCAAACGGGCCGGATCTGGCCCGCGGGCCGTAGTTTGCCCACGGCTGGTCTAACCTGACCTAATCTGCCACCCAGGCAGAGAGGTATCTAGGACCAGTAAAGAGACTGGGGATTTTGGCATGGTCACACACTTGCAGTCAGAAAGCTCTTCTGGGGCAGAAAGAACAGCCATGTTGTGTGTGGCCTCAGAAGATAACATCTATAAAAAGTCCATTGGTTTGGTAAATGTTACGGAATCCTGTTATGTGCTGGGTAGCAAGGATAAGCAGTGGATCAGACATGGCCCCTAGCTTCTGAGAGCTCCAAGTCTTGGTTGCAGACAGACAATTTTAACACAGTATGATTAGTGCAGTAAGATAGAAGCAGAAGGGCCCATGGAAGCACAAAGGATGGTTCCAAACCTGGGGTAGTAGGAAGACAAGGAAACTTTCCTGGAGGAGAAACCTAACTGGGTCTTAAAAAATGAATAGGTATTTACAGGAAGACCAAGGTGGGAGTGGGGCTGGAGAGAGAGGTTAGGGCTCATATGAAAAGGATATACCCTTAGTTTAGTGGAGAAACTCCTTGAAGGGCCATGAGCTTGGAACTTGGTTCTAGGCACATTCAGGGAAGCCAGGTGACCACCTGTTTGGATGTAAGAGGGGAGTCACTTCTTACGGAGCTGGGAAAGCTCACTATTAATGTCTTTTTCCTCTTGGGAAGTCTGTGATTGTGTCAAATCAAAGGCAGGTGCTGTGCCAGAGAAGAGCACTGGGCTTGCTGGGCCCCAGTGGGCCAGGCCTTCTCTCTCACTCACACAATTTCCACTGCCTTACCCTGCCCTGGGTGATAAGACCCAAGCCAGTCACCCTGCCAGCCAGGACCCATGAGCACCCACACCACACCCTACCTTTCTGGCTCAAGCCCTATTGACAGATCCCCTAGAATCTGAAGGAATTCAAGACAAATGGTTAAGAGGATGGAGTTAATAAAATTTGAAAAATTGAGGCCTGTCACTCCACTAAACTTTTTTCAATACCACTGACAGAAACATATTTCCCCAATGAGTGACCTTCCACAGCTGTAGCGGGCAGCGCAGCCGCAGCAGTGCTGCCAAGAAGCCAGTCTGCTATTTATCAAATATTATAAGCTGGGACACACTAATCTAGAGCGGGGAGGGGAGGGGAGTGGGTCCTGCACTAGACTGCCTGGGGTGCTCCAGGTGTTGGCCCCAACCCCAGACAGCCAGTGGGAGGTGACGGATGGCCTGCGATTAGCACTCCCCACCTCCATCCAGCCCTTTCACTTGCTCCCAGAGGCCTGACCCTCTAGACCAGCTGCTCAGCCTGGAGAGGCCCTGGGTGGGAGGCAAGGGGAGGTCAGGCCAGGGCACGGGCCATCCTGATGCCCCCAGAGAGGGCAGGCGGGTGAGGCCCAACGTGGTTATTTATTGGAGTGTAATGGTTTGTGGCCGTTGGTCGTGAAGGTGAAATCGATCAGTTGTAGAAGTCAGGTTCTATCAATTATTACAGCAATTAGTCAAGTCAGAGCATCAGAGCAAGGGTGTGGGGGCTGGGGGCTAATATTAGATGGACATTATCCATGGTGCCCCTGCCTCAGCCTTCCTAAAGTGGGAGCAGACGCACTACCCTGAGGCTCCAGAACCTTGGGGAAACTCTACTGGCTTCCCCCCTCGGAAGTGGCTGGGGTGGAGCCTGGCTGAGAGCTTCCTGGTCTAGGGACAGGCCCAGCACCGCTTTCAAAGGCATCTCTGTGCCGGCGGCCCAGGTGCAGGGATGTCCTACCTGTCCCCATCCCATTCTCTATGAGAAGTGACACCGCTCTACTAGAAATTACTCGGTGGCCAATGTTTATGGCTCACATTTTTCATTCTGTAAGCAAATATAGATCACTGACAGCACTTGTTTGAAGCGGTTGATCTCACCCTCAGTTCTCCCACTGTCTTCCTCTCTCCCCTTCTCTTGCCCATCTTTTCCCCTCTTCCATTTCTCTTCTCTTTGCCCCTCTTGTCTTTTCTTCTCGGTCTCTCCCTCATCACCCTTCCACTCCAGCCCATATCTAGTGACAGAGCTCCCCGTGAGGCTGCCGAAAACACTCCTCACTAGGAAGGCTGTACTTTATCCTGTGAGGAGTGAAAAGCCACTGAAGGGTTTTTCAGCAGGGATGTGTCCTGGCCGCCCAGATGGCAGAGTGGAGAATTGGAGTTAAAAAAAAAATTCTGGGGCGGGTTTGACTCCTGGTCTAAGGAAATAACCAACTTTGTGACCTATTTCAGTTCTCTGTACCCAGTTTCCATGTCTTTAGCATTTTAATTTCTAACCCTCAGGATGGTTGTTAGGATTAAACGATATAATATATATAAAGTGCAGAGCACAGTGCCTGGCATACAGTAAGTGCTTAGTAAATACCAGCGGCTATTATCACCACTTCTAGATATGTATCCAAAAGACATAAAAACATATATCCATGTAAAGACTTTGTACACAGATGTTCATAGCAGCATTCATAATGGCTAAAAGGGGGAAACAACCCAGATGTCCATTGGCTAGTGAATGGATAAGCAAAATGTGGTACATACACACAGTGGAATATTATTCAGGTATAAAAAGGAATGGAGTACATACTACATTCATGTGGTAGCGTGAGTAATACATGCTACAACATGGATGGACCTTGAAAACATTATGCTAAGTGAAAGAAACCAGATACAGAGGCCACACATTGTATGATTCTATTTATATGAAAGATCAAGTATGGGCAAACCTATAGAGACAGTAGACACTGTTTGTTGGGAATGAGGGATATGGGGAGAAGGGGGTAGCCTTTGATAATGATTACGAGGTTTATTTTTGAGATAATGAAAATGATCTGGAATTAGATAGTGGTAATGGTTTTACAACTTCGTAAATATATTTCAAATCACTGAATTGTATACTTTAAAAATGTATGTGAATTATATCTCAGTTTAAAATTATGAATATTCTGTAACAATTCCTATTAGAAAATAGGATTGTGTATAAAAGTATTAATTGTGTTATTGATAATAAGTTTCCTTGGCCTGGATTTTACTTCCTGCACTCTGCCCCTTTCCCCTCTTCCTCTAAACCTCTTCCTCTGCAGCCCAGGCAGACAGCCACATGTAAATGCTTAATAAATGTTTGCTGTTGCTAATAAGTACATAGGATTTTAAGAAGCAGAGAGCTTCCATAGGAATGGTTTTATATTATGATATAAATGTTTCCACAGTCTGGGATTGAGAAAGGGTGATTTTTAACAAACAGTGGCAGTACACACTGACAACCTTACCTGGGTATTTAGTGTCCCCAGCCAGCCAGTTACATTCTTATGGCAGAGACTGCGTCTTAACCTTTCTTTACTTCTTAGACAACACTTCCCTACCAAGAAAGATCATGGAATGTTCCATTTAACGCATAGTTCTTGACCATCTGCTGTGCTCAAGGCACCGCTTTCTTCTCACGTTTCTCTCTTCCTGCCTTGAGAGGAGTGCCTTTGGAGCAGGGCCAGTGATTCTTCTGTGTCCCCAAGCCCCACTCATTTAAAGTTTGCCAAATTGAATGGAATAGACAGTTTTTGAAGAGGAGAGTACGGTGCTCGGACCTGGGCTTTGGAAAAGAGCTTCTGACAGCCTCGGGGTGGAGTAGCCTTTCCTCCATAACCGCCAAGCCTTGCACACAGTAAACACTGTATACAGGTTCGACAGCTGCTGGCACTTAAAAGAGGGAGAAGGTAGATGGATGGCCCCAGGCAAGCAGCTTCTTTTTGTCATACTTTGTCTTCAAATCACAGGAACTAATGATTGGAAGGAAGCTTGCCTATAAGCACACACTCACCAACAGCTAGTATTGGTAAGAGTCTCGAACTGAACCTGGGCTGGCACAGCCAGGTTGCTGGGGATGGCCACACCCTTCCAGAGGACTCTGCTGACTCTGGCAGGCAGGAAATGCCAGAGAGAAAAGAGCATTAAGAGAGAGAGAGAGGCCCACCAGCTGGTGTGGCTCACCTATTAAGCATCGACCCAGGAGCCAAGATGTCATTGGTTCGATTTCCAGTCAGGGCACATGCCCGGGTTTCAGGCTCCATCCCCAGTGGGGATCAGTGATGTTTCTCATCTCATCAAAGTTTCTTTTCTTTTTTAAAAAAATCCTCACCCGAGGATTTTCCCATTGATTTTTAGAGAATGGGAGGGAGGGAGGAGACAGAGAAAGAGATACCTCGATGTGGGAAGAGGCATCGATTAGCTGCCTCCTGCATGCACTCTGACCAGGGACAGGGATCGAGCCTGCAACCTAGGTATGTGCCCTTAACCAGAATCAAACCTGGGACCCTTTAGTCCACAGCCTGATTCTCTATTTACTGAGCCAAACCAGCGTGGGCATCTCATCAAGGTTTCTATCCCTTTATCCTTCTCCCTTCCTCTCTCTAAAAATCAATGAAATATAAAATAAATACAACCTAAAAAGTAAAACATTTAAAAGGGGGGGGGGCGGGGGAGCAAAGAGCAGAAAGAAGGGAGCCTTTTAATTGTTTTTTGGGACATCCTGTGCTCTAGAAAGGAACCCTTTTACATGATTTTTGTGAATGACTATTCATCTGTATATGAATGTGTTGGATAACATGAGTATTTTATTTATTGATTTTCAGAGAGAAACATTGTTTTGTTCCACTTATTTATGCATTCATTGGTTGCTTCTTCGTATGTACCCTGACCAGGGATTGAATCCGCAACCTTGGTCTATCAGGACAATACTCTAACCAGCTGAGCTACCCAACTAGGACATAATGGGAGTATTTTAATGACTAAGGCCATTGGGGTAAAGTAATCTATATGTTTGGTACATTTGTTGGCATATTCAGCTGGTGTATTTGTATGTGCATAGCACACCTGTGTGTTACACCTGTGTGTAACACATCTGTATGTGTAGTAGTGTGTGTAGTATGTTTCTGTACATGTGGGAGCCCCAATACTCTGACCTCTGTGTCAGAGAAGGCTAAGAACTCTCCTCTCAGAGGAACTTGACATGTTCTTCCCACCATTCTACAGAGTCTTAAGTTTTTGTTGCTCTACATTTCCACAGGCATTCCTGACAATAAAATCAGGGTTCAATCTCACTGATTGCTCACAGAGCTTCTGACCGCCTCTGACAACCTCTTTCTCCTCCTCCTGCCAGGAGCCAACCCCCTACAGAGGAATGAAATGGGACACACACCCTTGGACTATGCCCGAGAAGGGGAAGTGATGAAGCTTCTAAGGACTTCTGAGGCCAAGGTAAGTCTCAGAGAAAGGAGAAGGCCTGTGGGCACTCTGAGGCATTTAATCTTTCACGCATTAAATTATGTCAGGCTTCACACTTCCTTAGGTGATTATTGTCTGTTGAAAACAAATCCAACCCCTAGTCTCATCAAGAATAGGAAACTGTTCCTATTGTAACCAGGAAGAAGCCTGAGCCACTTTTTGCTTCTGAGGATTAACCATCAAATTTAATTTTTGAGATGACGGACCTCCTCGTTCCTCTTCATAGGAGGGGAGCTAGTGAGACAAACTCTTCAGCCCAGGCCTCATGTACTCTATAGCCTCATCAGGCGATCCTCTCCTTACCCCTCCTCTAGAACCATTCTCTGACCCTCCTCTTCACATACACTCTAGAGAACCATATACAGTCTGAGACCTCCCCGCAAACCTTCATCTTAATTTCATCCTCTCACCCAAACTTTCTAACTCCCTAAAGACTCTTCCCAGCCGTAACCGGTTTGGCTCAGTGGATAGAGCGTCGGCCTGCGGACTGAAAGGTCCCCGATTCGATTCAGGTCAAGGGCATGTACCTTGGTTGCGGGCACATCCCCAGTGAGGGGTGTGCAGGAGGCAGCTGATCGATGTTTCTCTCTCATCAATGTTTCTGACTCTCTGTCCCTCTCCCTTCTTCTCTGTAAAAAAATCAATAAAATATATTTTAAAAAAATAAAATAAAATAAAGACTCTTCCCAGCCACCAAGCTGTAGCTCAGGAACTACTTGGCACAATCCAAGAACTGGAATCACAAATCTCAGAGTTGGCAGGGACCTCAGAAATCATCAAGTCCAGTGATGGGAAATCATGCCAAAGCCAAACCAAATAAGTCAGAGGAAAATAGAGCTGTTCTGGTTGAAAGAGAGGCAGACCTACTCCTTTCCTGGCCTATCCCTCCCCTCCTGAGCAGCCTCCTTGGAGGCTCTGCTGTGGGGCAAACATTTTAAACTCTGAAATCAAATGACTCATTTTACTTCTAGAGAAATTGGAGCCCAGGGGTGTGATGTGGCTTGCCTTTGGTCCCAGAGTAAGTTAGCATCAAAACTTAAATTAATAGACTTGGACAAAGTAAGTTTAGTGACCGGACTGGAACTGGAAGACCTGGTTCCTGACCCTGTCTTATGCTCTTTCCAGCATCATGGAGTCTCTTGTTGGCAAAGTGCCTTGAGATGATTCAGTGTAGCAGGTCCCCCCTAGTGGCAAATACTCTCTGCCTTGAGAAAAAGCACTTAGGTCACTGCACTGAGACAGGATGTAGGCTATGATCCCAGCTCCATCACTTACTGACTGGGTGACCTTGGGCTAGCACTTTCCCGCACTGAAGCTTGGTTTACCTCTGTGAAATGAAAACATTGGAATAAATTGTTTCTAAAGTTCCATTCAATATACGATTGTCTGTCTGCCAGTCAGGATAAACATATGCTGTTGTAACAACCCCAAATTTCAGTTGTCTAAAAGAACAAAGATTTATTTTTGCCTCACACTGCATGTTCATTGTGGGTCGGGAGGAGAGGGGGGAGGGAGTGTGTGCTCTGCTCATTACAGGCACTCAGGGACCCGAGTGCAGAGCGTCCATCCTGTGGAACGATGCTGATTGCATGGGAAAAGAATTTTCTGGAAGATCTTACACTGCAGCTAAATGCACAGTCTGGAAATAGGACCCTCTACTTCCACTCACAACTCACTGGACATACTAATCCCATGTTCCTGCCCAATCGCAAGGAGACAAGAGTGAACTTACCATGTGCCTAGAAGGGGGAGAACTGGAAATACTTGGTAACCAGCATTAACCACAGCTTGTCTCCTTGGAATCCTTAGGAGACCATCTTGCAATGTTCCCTCCGGAGAATGAGAGGAGTTAGGAAGGTGGACTGGCTTTCACGGCACATTCCAAGGGGCACTTGGGACCAGCAAAGAGCAGAAATTCCATAGAGCAAATGCTTCCTTCCCTTTGTTCAGATTTCCTACCCCTAGGAGCAGCCCCTGAAGTCAGGTCAGCTTTCCCGTGTGCCTTAAGGAAATCCCTAAGCATGTTTCAGATAACCTTGGGGACTACGTCCCAGTCATAATTTCCCCTTTCAGGCCTAATTATTGTCCCCTGAGAGCAAGCACTGCACTTGGCTAAGAATACAAATTATTTGTCAGGTGATGTGATACAGGTCAGGCTCTGTTCTGGTCATGTAAGGCAAGAGAATGGGCCTCTTGGTGCCAGCATATGTGGACGGGTTAGAGCTGCTGAGGCACTCTTAACAGAATTTGGCTGACCAAGAAATGGCTTGATGTCGGCCACAAGGCAGTTAACAAATGGCAGTTGCATTGCTCTGCCAATCAGACTCTTCTGGACCACAGAGAGCAACTGCAGACACTACCTTCTGAGTAGACTGAGTTCTTAGAGTCTCTGTAAGGAGGGCAGAAGGGGGCGAGAGGAACTGCCTGAAAAAATGCTGAAGGCAATAGGGTCATCTGGCCCTGAAGACAGATTGCACTTAGGCACGGGAACGGCTGTGGGTGGGAGGGGAGGAGATTCATTCAGCAGCAAAGCTAGGACAGAGCCAAGCTTAGTGGGTGGCAGCTGCAAAGAGGAGCTCCCTAACAGAGCTGCCTGGTAGAGGCTAGACAACCATTTAGAGCCAGCCCTCGGCTTCTGCAGCCTCTCAACTGGAAGACTGTTTTTTGTCACCTCTCTGTACTTGATCCCTTCATCCGGTCTGGACTTCCTACATCTGGAATGTCTAGCTGTCCGCTCAACATTTCCACCTGATTGCTCTGCTCTCCCATCAGATCCTAACCAGCTGAACTAGCCTTCAGCTCTCCCTGGATGTCGGCATCATTGTCTTTCTCTCAGTTGCTTAGCATCTATGTGGTCACCCATTCTTCCTGCTCTGTTTTTTTCCTCCAAGCTGCAAAAACTGCCTCTTCAAAACTGTGAGGCAGAGTTTCTGGGGAAGAGCACTACGTTAGACCTGGGTTCTGTCTCCCTCTGCCAGTAAGAGAGCAGCATCTGCTCCTGAGTTCAGGCCCTATATTTGTAACGTAATGACTCAGGCCCAGAGCTTGCTGAGGCTCCAGCCTGAGACTGCATCTCCTGGCTCTTTGTCTAAACATGAGTTACCACCACTCTGACCTTATCTTACTCCTCTTCTATCCATCCAGTATCCTCTGCCACCCAGCTCAGCCTCTTCCACCTTCACCTACCACTGTGTAGTCAAATATGGGCTCCTTACAGAAAATGTGTAATTATAAAAGCTATCTGTCCCATCATAGAAAATTAGAAAGGTAAAATAAGAGAATTAAATAATTCGGTACATATTTATAAGTGACATCTGCATGCCACGCTCTGGGCTATGTGGGAAGAAGACAGATGGTGAAACACTGAAGGAGCTCACAGTCTGACAAGGAGACAGGCAAGCGAACCATGACACCACTGAAAACCCAGAGGTGGCCTCTGATCTTGCTTGGGAGACCAAGGGAGGCCTCCTGGAAGAGATGTCAACTAGCTAAATTTCAATTAAAAGCATTCTAGTCCTTCTACCTATTTGTAACCATTATTAATATTTTAAATTATTTTTAATAATAGTGAGTACCATTTATCAATGTATCCAGGCACTATGCCAGGTGCTCTAATATATATTTTTTCTAACCCTATAACAAACATATGAAGCAGCTCTTATTATTCCATTTTACAGATGGGAAACTGAAGCTGAAAGAAAGCAAGCAGGTGACTTAGAGAAAATCAAGTTGTTACAAATAATTATTGAAATATAAATAAGAGATTTCCTCTTATGATACTATACCTTTTCTGGACCATACCTATATATATTTATATAGGTGGACTTTTTGTATATACCAAGGATCTCAAACTGGCAGCCATATTTTATTTTGCCAGCTAGAATTTTTTTAAATGTCAATGTAATGCTTTAGAGCAGCAGTTCTCAACCTGTGGGTCGCGGCCCCTTTGGCGGTCGAATGACCCTTTCGCAGGGGTCACCTCAGACCATCCTGCATATCAGATATTTACATTACGATTCATAACAGTAGCAACATTACAGTTATGAAGTAGCAACGAAAATAATTTTATGGTTGGGTCACAACATGAGGAACTGTATTTAAAGGGCCAGAAGGTTGAGAACCACTGCTTTAGAGGTTGGAGTGTGGACTCTCTAGCCACAGGCCTTCCCATTCCCTATTGTATGTGCTTGTCTGTCAAATATGTATATTTTCTACGTGACTCTCAAGGTGTTTGAGTTATGATCTAGTTCCTCATTTGGGATCTTGCTTTATTCACTTAATGTTATTTCTTGATGACTTTCCTATTTTAAAATTATCCATTAGCCTTTTTTTTTTTTTTTATTCTGCCTTTCAAAAGGTGTTGCTTATCTAAAATTTCTGTTACCTTAATTGGCCCAAATGAGTTACTCCTCACTGTTAGTTTACTTAGTTCTCTCGGCCTCTTTGGGACCCCCAAGAAGATCCAGAGGTAGATTAAGCCCAGCTCCTGTCCCCTGAGTGGGCCATGTGAGAGAGGAGCATGGGGAGAGGCGGGAACTCCCAGCTCTAATACCCACAGACTGACTTATGCCTTAGGGGAGGGGGTCTACACAGATTTTGTGGGGCTCCAAGAAAGCATGGGTCTCCTCCAGGCAGAATGAGCATGTCAGGCTTCATAGAGAAGGTAGCCTGTGATCTCACTAGATCAGGGGTGGGGAACATCCAGCTTGCAAAATCATTTGGTCTGGCCCTGCCAAGGCATTAGGGGTGAGTTAATTAAATGTTTGACCAAATACAGCAGGCTGATTTTTAAGTTAATAATTTTGTATGGCCCACAAATGATGTTTAAATATCCAAATGGCCCTTGGGAGAAAAAAGGTTCCCCACCCCTGCACTAGATGGAGAGTTTAATACTTAAAGCGTAGACCATTTTCATGTCTTAACTAAGTGACGAAGGAGAGGTAGAAATATATCTCTGTGCACATGATGGCAGATAAAACAAAAATATGGGGAGCTATTCCATGATGAATATTCAGCTGAGGGGGACGTGCTGGTGCCAGCCCGCATCTCTACTCCCAGATCCTCACTCCACCGAGACTCACGAGGAATTTATTGCTCATTTTAATCACACCCAGAGAATGAATTGGCAGGAATATTAGGCAGATAGACCTATCATATATATTTTATTTGCATATCCCAGTGACAGAAGCACAAGCACATTTCCTATGTCTATATTTTTTCATTTGCTTCAGGGGTAGCTTGGGATGCAATGCTCCCCTGGGCCCCCCATTCAAGGCTTCAAGCCTGGGTGCTCCCATCAGAGCTGAAGAAAGCTTTCCAGGAGGGAAGGGGTGAGGTATGCAGGAGGGTAGGAGGGTTATGTTCCTTCTGGTTTAGGGTGAAAAGGGATTTCTTCCCTTCCTTTTCCAGCTTGCTCCCTGCTACGCATCTCATTTTGAACGCTGGTGCCTGGCCCTGTGCTTAGTCCTGTGGGGATGAAAACACTATCTGACCTTCATTACAGGTTTACTATGGGCCAGACAGTGCTTTGCTTTATGGGGACAGGCTTTGTCCTTCCTTTGTTTTTAACTTCTTAAAAACTTTTTATTGAAATGTACTCGTATAAGGTACCCATAATATTAGTGTAATAGTCAAGAAATAAACTATTACAAGCACGCAGAAGCTCACTTTCTACTCCCTTCCAGTACTCCCCATTCCCCAAGGGTAAAATTATACTGGGCTCTTTTTCTTTTATTTTTACATGATTTCAAAAAAAGAGTACAATGACTTACTATAACACTTCATGCAGATTACCAGTCATTAACATTTATTACACTTGCTTTATTACTTAAATATGCATAAATATATAGAGAGAGCTCTGAATCATTTGAGAGTAAATAATACATTTTAAGCCCCTTTATCCTTAAATACTTATATATATGAATTTTCAAAAAAACAAGTACATTTTCTTACATAACCTCAGTACAAGCCTCAGAATCAGAGCATTATATTGATCCCAACTACTCTACAGATATTATTCAGATTTCTCCAGTTGTTCCAATAATTCTCTTTACAAGAAAAGAAAATTCGCCTAGCTGGTGTGGCTCAGTGGTTGAGTGTTGACCCATGAACCGAAAGGTCACCGGTTCAGTTCCTGATCTGGGCACATGCCTGGGTTGCAGGCTCAGTCCCCAGTAGGGGGCATAGAGGAAGCAGCCAATCGATGTTTCTCTCTCATTGATGTTCTGTCTCTCCAAAATCAATAAAAACACATGTAAAGAAAGAAAATCCTGGGTCCCAAGTTGGATTCAGTTGTCAATGTCTCTTTAGTCTTCTTTGATCTGGAACAGTTCCTCAGTCTTTCATTACTTTGATATTCTAACAAGTACAAACCGATTATTTTGTAGGCTGTCCCTCAATTAGGGTTTATCTAAGGTTTCCTTATAATCAACTCAGATTATGCATTTTTGGCAAGAATACCGTCTGGTGTTTGTTTTCAGTAAATTCATTAGGAAGTCCTGTGTTAAAAGTAGAGGTGGGAAATTTGTGTTTTAAGTCTCATTTCCCTGAATAGACTCTGAACTCCCTGAAGGCAGGGAACAGGCCTTGTCTCCAGGATGAAAGTGCAGCAGCTGGAGTCAGGCTACAACCGTTAGTGTTCTGTCTCTGTTATTCGCTGCCACTGGAGCCTTGCTTTAATCTACTTTACCTCCTTTTTTTTTTGAGGGATGAAATCCTCTGAACTTCATAGGGCTGCAGGGATTAGAACAGCTGGTCCCAAGTCAGGCAAGATCACCAATGGATGCTAAAACTAGTGAATGGAAGTTTGAGGAATAACAGAATATTTACATTGCCTCAGATTTTTACCCCACAAGATACTTATTGATTACAAAGGGAAAAATGATAGAGGAGAAACCTGGCACCAACCACACCAAGTGATCAAAGTTAACGTCACCAGTTACAGGATACAGAGTATCAGGTGCCTCCTGGTTTGATGCACTGAGAAGAACACAACTCATTTTCTCACTTGCCCCTTTTAACCTTCTCTCACCAGTCTTGTCTCTGGATCAACCCAGCTATTTGCAGAGGAGTGATATGACCCGATTTACATGTTACTATTGCTCTGGCAGCAACAGGGGGATGGTCTGGAAGAGAGGAGAATGGAGTCCGAGATACTGAATGGTAGTGATGACCAAGTCTGATGGGACTGATGCCTGCTCTGTGCCCAGTCTTCCTCTCCAGGAATGTGTCCTTTATGAGCCCGTTCAAGAAACTTTCATTCCCGTCTCCTTTCATCTGCTGTGCATCCCTTAGGCTCCTTTGTTGGATCCCCTGAGTTCACCTTGTCATCATTCCTCCCACTCAGGGATCTTTACATCATCCCCCTCCCTAGTCTCATCTGTTGCCCCTTGGTCCCTTTTGTTGACCTCCCACCCAACTCTCTGTGATCCCCAGCTTCAGGGCATAACTATGATGTGAGCTGGTGTTGGAGTCAAGGAGCCAGGAGGATAGGGCATATCTCAGTCTGTGAGCAGCCAGTATGTTCTGTGGCCCTGAACTCTCATGAGCAGCAAACTGCAGCTTGGCCTCTCTTCTCTTCCCTCCACCGTACCTATCCCATTCTTGCCCAGAGTCTCATTATGCCTGCCACCCCCGCCCCAGCTACCCTCTCAGTGAACACACTGCCAGGTTCATTATCAGACCTTTTTTCTAAGGGATGTCCAACAGTAATGGTGCCTGACATACCCCCTCTCCCTGTAACACTCCCCACCTCTGAGCGAGCCCAACTAGGCTTTGCCTCGGCCTCCCAGCCCTTTCCTGTAAATGCACTCACAGCCAGGAGGGGTGCCATGTTAAATCAAGAGTGATGGAAACCAGTGGCAGCAAATATCCAGCCAAGATGCAGCATAGGGAGCTGGTTGCTGCTGGCTCCAGGTGAGGGCTTCTGAAGCTAATTGCATATGGCTTTTATTAAGAAGATGATCACTCCCCCACTCCTGCGCTCCTGGGTGGCTTCTTCCTAGTGCCTCTCAGCCCAGTACCCTCTGCTTCTGTAGGCTGGGTCACCTACTTATCTTCTCTTGTGGAGCCCTGTCAAAGCACGGCCTTGACCTTAGTCCATTCCTCCCCATTTCCTCAAAAAGCCAAGAACAATAGTAGTCCCTATTTATGGAACCCTTCCCGAGTGCCTTTTCCCCTCTCTCCTCTTTCCCAAGCAGAGTATATGCAAACCAAGTATTTTCCTTTTCTAGGTTCTTCCACTGGCTAGCTTTTCACAAGCCTGGGCTCATATAGTTAAAAAGTCATTCATTCAGTACATTTTTTTATACAAAGCCTGTGCTAAGCATTAGGAAAAGAGAATGAATCTGTAACCTATCTGGTTTAATCTCAGTATCCTGTACATTTTTATCCAAAATTCTGCATTTTCAAAAGTTTTTCTGAATAGATATTTAGGAGTTCATATATCTCCACCAGGCTGGTGGAGAATCAAGACATGCTTAGATTTAGGCTGTAGGTTAACTCTTTCCCAGGACTATCTGGAAAGCTCCTGAGAAACCACCCAAATCATAGTGTAACTTTTCCCCACTCTGACCCCCATAGAAGTTAAGGACCCTTTCTCCTTGCCCAAGAAAATAACATGAATTCTAAGATAACCTAAAATCATGACTCTGAAGAAGAATTACAGGAAGTAGAAATGTTTCCCTGGAGAAGACAAGGAGGCCATGAACATTGTACCCAAATCAACAACGTGGTGACAAAGTCATGTTAGGCTTGGCATGCAGCAAAGAAAAAAGATATGTTCTCTGAGGCCCCACAGATCAATGGAGGAATTCTGTACCACGTAACGAAAACTGATAGGCAGAGATGAGCCATAGTAGGTGTCCTCAGACCCCTGTTGGTGTTGGGACTGTGCCCTGTTGGGCTCCTAGGGGAAGGAGTCAGGGGCCACTTCCAGGGCAGTGGGGGCATCCAAGTGGACTTAGCTCCTGGCTTCTACTTGAGCCAGAGCAACCATTCTCTTTATGTATGGAGCTCCACACAGATTACATTATTTTAAAGAGTTTTGGTAAATAAAGAGTTCAAATAAATAAATAAATGGCACTGGGTTACATAATTAGTTATCAAAATGCAGTGAAGGAGAAGTAGCACTTATCAAAGGCCTTCCAAGGGCCAGCTACTGTGCTCTCCTCCCCTTGAGTCTCTTACATACCACTTCCACATACACATTCACTGTGTGCCAGAGACTCTGCCAGGTGCTTTGTATACACTATCTCATTTAATCTCCACCAACATCCCCAAGGATCCTGCAAGTTAGGTATGAATACCAGCACCATGTTATAAATGAGGAAAATAAAATTCAAGGAGGTAAATTAACTGCCCCAGGGTCAGCTAGCTAGTAGGTAGGTGAGGTGAGGTTTGAATTCAGGTCTGTCTGGAGCAAAGTTTCTTTGCGCCACATGCCTTGCGCCACTGTGAGCCAAAGGAGGAGCCAAACTTCAGATGGGGACAACTGTAAGAATTAAATATGATGCTATGACCAATCAGAAAGAATATATGGCCCTAGCCAATTTGGCTCAGTGGATACAGCATCGGCTTGCTGAAAGGTCCCAGGTTCAATTCCTGTCAAGGGCACTTACCTCAGTTGCAGGCTCGATCCCCAGTCAGGGTGCAAGGGTGCATGTAGGAGGCCACCAACCAGTGTGTCTCTCTCACACTGATGTTTCTCTTTCTCTCTTTCTCCCTCCCTCCCTCCCCCTTCCACTCTCTAAAATCAATTGAAAACTATCCTCAGGCGAGGATTAACAAAAATAAGAAGAGCCCTGGCTAGTTTGGCTCAGTGGATAGAGTGTTGACCTGCAGGCTGAAGGGTCCCAGGTTCAATTCCGGTCAGGGCACATGCCTGGGTTGCATGCTCAATCCCCAGTAGGGAGTGTGCAGGAGTCAATTGATCAATGATTCTCTCTCATCATTGATGTTTCTATCGCTCTCTCCCTCTCCCTTCCTCTCTGAAATCAATAAAGAAAATACTTTTTTAAAAAAAAGAATGAATATATGCACCCCTATGTTCATAGCAGCACAGTTTACAATAGCTAAGATTGTAAATCTTAGCCCAAGTGCCCATCAGTAGATGAGTGGATTAAAAAAAGCTGTGCTATTTACACCAGGGAATACTATGCAGCTGTAAAAAAGAAAGGATCTCTTACCCTTTGAGACAGCATAGAGGGACCTGAAGAGTATTATACTAAACAAAATAAACCAGTCAGAGAAAGATAAGTATCACATGATCTCACTCATATGGAATCTAATGAACAAAATAAACTGATAAACAAAATTGATCCAGAGACATAGAAGCATGGAACAGGCTGACAGATCTCAGAGGGAAGGTGAGGGTGGGGATGGGGAGAGATTAACTGAGGAACTTATATGTGTATGTATGCATACCCCATGAACACAGACAATAGTGTGGTGAAGGCCTGGGAGGGGCGGGGGTGGGGTGGCAGGGATCAGTGGGGGGAAAAGGCATATCTGTAATACTTTCAACAATAAAGATAAATTTTTTAAAGAATAAAATAGAGGAAACAAAAATATGATGCTGTGTATAAAACACTGAGTACAGTGCCTGGCGTGCAGAAGCTAGTCCACAAATGGTTGCTGTCTCATTCAGTTGGCAACATGTATTGACTCTTTCTGTGAGCCCGGCCCTGTGCTAAGTGCTGGAGCTATAGAGAAGAATACAACTTAGTCTGTGTCACTAAGAACTTTATGGATTAGAAAAGAGAGAAACAGGCAGTCAAATAAGTGCTCCTCAGGGCCTGCGGCAGGCAGGAAGTCTTACAAGAGGGTTCTTAGACAATACAGTATTAAAGCTGAGATCACCAAGGCACTTGGAGGTGGGTGTGAGTGGAGAGACTTCTGTGGTGAAGGAGCAGAGTGAGCAAAAGGCTTAGAGGTGGGGATACCCATCACTGAGGAGAAGTGAGAAAACACCCAACAAACCAGTGGAGACCAGTTTCCATCGCTTCGAGCTCCTTCCATGGTCTGCCTGACTGACTGTAAGCCGGCCAGTGCACCAGCTGGAGCTGTACCAGCCGGCCTGTGTATTTCTCACCATCAGAGCCTTCTAGCCTAGTGGACCGCGTGCTGAGAGGGACTGGGTGGGCAAGGAGGAGGAGGAGGAGGAGGCAGATATATGACTGGAGTCGTCAGAGCCAGGTGATGTATGTGGCGCCTGAGGGAGCTGCACAGTGACACTCTGGATTCCAACCGGCAAGCGTCGCTCCACTGGGATCGGCGCCGAATTATTGCTCCACATGAAACCCCAGGACTGATGGGAGCTTTCAGTTACAGACTGATAGCAACAACCAAAATTGGATTGTTTGCTATTTATTTTTTTTAACTTCTGTCAAGGTCACTACCGTAACAGGAAAACACTGCCCAAGCAGCAGGTATTTTTCATCCACTCTGCCCGCAAGAGCAATCTGCAACCACAACTTTTGTGACAGGGCCTTACCTTGGCAGCATGCTTTCTGGAAATCTGTCAGTGTTTAGAGGTCTGAGGGAAAGAGAGCCTCCTGAATTCTCTACTCCAAGACCTGCTTTCTTCCCCTGCCCCCAGCTTCCATAAGTGCTTTCTCATGGTACCCATGCACTCGCCCTTCCCCACTAGTCTCCATAGAGTCCCACAACTTCCACCTAGCCACTACTCCAGCTTCTGCAAGCTTCCCGTCTCCCAGGAAGCCTACACCCAAAAAAATGTTCCATACTTTGTGTATCCTTCACTTCTTTTTCTGTACTGCTACACCACCCAGTCTAGCTGTTAGTTCCTCTTTATATTGTCATGTATGCATACCCCATGGACACAGACAATAGTGTGGTGAAGGCCTGGGAGAGGCGGGTTCAATTCATTTTTGCAGTCATTCACTAGATGCCTTTACTGTGCCAGGACTTGTGCTAGAAATAGTGAAAAATGGTGCCTTCCCTCAGGGAGCTCATCACTGATTTTAGAATACAGGATTATACAACAAACTTGTTTTCAAGTAGTTGGAGGTTTTTTTTGTTTTTTGGGGGTGGTGGTGGAGGAGGTGGTAGTGATAGGCACAGGGCTAGGAATGGGCATGCATGCTTTAGAACTGTGAGGAAATTGGATGGTTCTGCCTGAGCAATATTTGTGCACAGACCCTGCCTCACCTTCCCGGCCCGCCTTTGAGCTCCTTGAGGGCAAGGCCTTGCTCTCCTCTTCTTCCTCGCAGTGTGACCAAGCTCAGGAGCTTCTGCCTTTACTGAGATGGACCACACCCAGGGCCAGCACATGCCAAATATTCAGCATCACTAGAACCTCCCAGGGGGCAGAGCACAGTTCTCCTCCTTCTCCCCGCCCCACCTTCCCATCATGGGGCCCAGCACATAGCAATTGCTGGATAATTGTGTTTAATTGAAATGCAGTATCATTGAAGTGGAGGGTGTTCATAGCTCTGGTTTGAAAACCAAAAAGGTTTTCAAGAGAATAAGTGGAAAGAATACTTGCTGAGCACTTGCTACATGCCGGCCATGATGCTAGGCACATTATATATATATCATCATGTTTAATCCCTCATTAATAGATAAAACTGAGGTGAAGTAACTTGCTTCAGGTGATAAGCATATTTTGTCAGTGATAAATCTGGCATTCAAACCCAGGTCTTTTGTCAGACTTCAGAGTCAAGGTTTAATTTAGTAGTAGTACTTATTTTACTAGCAGTTAGCCAGCACTCTGAGCAGTGGCCACCTGAGGTAAGGAGGTGGGGTGAGGGGTAGAACGAGAGGACTGGGCCTCCAGGGGTCATGAGCCAGAGCTGTGAATCCTGACCCCGGGGGAGCCAGGCCTGTGTTTTATCCCCTAGGTCAGGGATAGAATAAAACTAGGATGCTGCTGGGCCCGGACTCCTGAGCACCTTGCTCTCTCCCCACAGTACCAGGAGAAGCAGCGGAAGCGTGAAGCTGAGGAGCGGCGCCGATTCCCACTGGAGCAGCGGCTGAAGGAGCACATCATTGGCCAGGAGAGTGCCATTGCCACAGTGGGTGCAGGTGAGCATGGAAGATGCTGGCGATGAAGTGTACATCCTGATGTCACCATAACCGTATTGCATATTATAACTTAACACTTTTTGACATACTTTCTATGTGCCAGGCATTGTAATAAGCTCTTTGCATGTGTTCTGTCATTTAATCCTCCCTTCCTGTGAGGTTGGTACCATTAAGTCCCCATTTTACAGATTGGGAAGCTGAGACACAGAGCACTTAAATAATTGCTCAAGGCTGCTTTTCCTGTGTTTACAACTTAACTCTGACCTTCATCTGGTCCACTGTTCCCCATGCCCTCACTTTTCAGGTGAGGAAACAGACCTAGAGAGGAATGAGAGCTTGTCCATCACTAGTAATGTAGCAGCTGAGCCAGAACCAGAACTTTCGTCTTTTGCCACTGCCTCAGTTGTAGATAAAACATCCTGAACAAGTCTTGAGTGCTTTCTTCTTCACCTCAGAAGTCTTATGTCCCATACTTTGACCCCTGGGAGCCAGACTACCCACTGGTATAACCCCTAATCTAAAGCCCTCCTGCCCATGCCGAACCCACTGGAAAGAAATATTGGACTAGGGTCTGCTAAAGATGGTGGCCTCTCCATTGTTTTCTGACCCAGATACATGACTCCCTGAGGGTGATCTCGAAGGCAGCAAGGGCAGCAGAACCCATGCCCAGCTTAGAAAAGGGGACATCCCCAAAGGCAGGCTCTCAAAGCATGGTCTCTAAATCAGTATCATCAACATCCTCTGGGACCTTGTGAGAAATGCAGATCTCAGGCCTCACCCCAGACCTATGGAATCAGAAACTGGGAATGGAGCATAGCAACCCATGTTTTAACAGTCCCTGCTGGTAATTCTGATGCTCAGCTCAAGTTTAAAAAACTCTGCCCTGCTCTGATTCGGTCAGTCCCACTCATGTGTTGCTGCCTCTTCTCTCCAAGTATTTGGTGGCAGCAGATGCAGTCCAGCAACTGCCAAAGAAAGTACCAGGTTCTTCTCACTGGGAAAGGAGACATCAGGCTGAACTTGTGGTGCTCCTCTGGGATATTCTAGGGTGGCATTTTCAGTGCTAGGAAACCAATTAGAGGAGTAATTGAAAAGTGAAGGTGGTTGTCCCTGTGACACACAGAGCCCAGCCTGATCTTCATCATTCTCACATATACCAGTGGGATTCATGTAGCTGCCATGAGCCCCTCGTCAGGGGCCTGACCTGATCAGCAGATAAAAGTGTCTACTGCCTGGCCAGTGTTGCTCAATGGTTAAGCATCAACACATGAACCAACAGGTCCAAGGTTCGATTCCTAGTCAGGGCATATGCCCAGGTTGCAGCTCAATCCCCAGTAGGGGGCCTGCAGGAGGCAGCCATCAATGGTTCTCTCTCATCATTGATGTTTCTTTTTATATATTTTTTTTTATTGATTTTTGAGAGGAAGGGAGAGGGAGAGAAAGATAGAAGCATCAATGATGGGAGAATCATTGAGTGGCTGCCTCCTGAACGCCCCCTACAGGAGATTGAGCCCACAACCTGGGCATGTGCCCTTGAGCGGAATCAAACCTGGGACCCTTTAGTCAGTAGGCCAGTGATCTATCCACTGAGCCAAACTGGCTAGGGCGATCATCATTGATGTTTCTCCCTCTCCCTTTCTCTCTGAAATCAATAAAAACATTTTTTTAAAAAATAATAATAAAATTACCTTTTTAAAAAAAAGGGTGTCCCAATGATCAGAGCTGCCTCACAACTAGAGGTCAGAAGGCTTCCTGCTGACACAGGAGCCAGGGAAAGAGTTTTTGAATATGCAAGGCCCCACTGCTCAGGCCCAAACCTCACCAAGCTGCCCTCCACCCTCAGCTACCACCTTAGAGGTGGCAACCTCCCACTTCTTTGTCAACATTGTGTCTGAAGTGGCAGGACGGGAGATGCTGGGAGCTCTCAGGGTTTGGAGAGACAAGGATTAGCCCATGGAGAGATAGATTACCTGGGCAGAGATCTAAGAGAGCATCTCCTGCTGGAGTCTCCTGTGCATTTGGGCCAGAACTGCCGCTGCCATCATAGTATTTTCCCTCTGCTTCTGACACGGCCCTTTACCAGCATGCTGCCTGCTCCTCTGACCTCTTGCTTCTCAAGCCTATAAGATACGAAGCTCCCAAAAGTAAGAGTTGGGGGGAGAGGAGAAGGACATTGAGATAGGAAGACTTCCCACTACCGGTGTGGCTCAGTGGGTAAGTGTCAGCCTACGACCCAAGAGATCAAAGTTCATTTCCCGGTCAGGGCACATGCCCGGGTTGCAGGATAGATCCCCAGCAGGGGGCAGGCAGGAGGCAGCCAACCAGTGATTCTCTCTCATTTATGTTTCTATCTCTCCCTCTCCCTTCCTCTCTGAAATCAATACAAATATTTAAAAAAAAAGAGAGAGAGAGAGATGGGAAGACTTCAACCAACCTGGGCTTGAATAGCAAGGTCAGCAGTTACCAGCTGTGTCACTCAGGCCAGTCACTTTGCTTCTCTGAGCATCAGTTTCCTCGCCTGTGTACTGGGGAGCAGATCCAGACGGCCTGATTCTAACGCTCTTTCCAGTGTGCCAGGCAGCACTGAATAAAAACCTAGTCCCTGTCCTTAAGATGTTGACCGTCTAGGGATGGGCACTGTGCTCTGTAGGTCAGGCCCACAGCTGTTTCCTGCAAGCTGGGACTGACCCTTAGTCCCAGCCCCAGGCTGGTGTCTTTCCCTAGTCCTACAGACCTCTGCTGCCCACCCCTCTGCCTCCCCTTGAGTGGACCCAAGCGAGGGTAGATGATTCAGCTTCCTACCTCCCAAGGGCTATCAGAATGTCTGCCCTCAGTGCTTTCTTCTATCCAAAGCTCCATTCTGTCACCTAACATCTGCCTCAGATCAGGAAGGCCCTGCTCCTTGTCCTGTGGTATGTAAGTTGACCCTGTCATGGTCCTACTGACTCCGGAAAGGCCAGAGGCAATTGGATCCTGGGCTCTGGGGCTGGTAAGCCATCATCACCTCCATTTGTAAGGCAGTAACTATGTGCGCACCTTGCTAGAAGCCCTAAAGCTGGGGATCACACTGATAATGGCCAGATAATGCCCAGCTACCCACCCAGGTGGAGCCTGAGGCATTCTCTGGGTCAGGGTTTGTGGTAGGCAAGCAGCAGCCAGTGCCTCAGGACCTCTAGACTGAGGAGGTACAAGAATGGGAGGCAGATGTAGAGGCTAGGCCAGGCCTCACTGGGTCCTCTAGGCTAGTGTCAGATGTGTGCTAGGGACTAGCTGGGTGGACCCTGGCACCCAGGGGTACCATGAGGATGGGCAGCCAGAGAAGTGCCGCAGAATGAATTGATTTGATAAATGGCCATTTATTACCCTCTCGAATTGGCTGAAACCAATTTCGGTCACATCAACCCCTGGTAAGTGCTGGGATATTGATTTGTGCAAAGTAATACAGTGAATTTATCAGTGTGATCCCCAGCTGCAGGGCTTTTCTAGCAAAGCTGGCGCGCAGTTACCACCTTACAAATGGTGGAGATAACGCACCAGCCCCACAGACCAGGCCCCTGTGGCCTCTCTGGTCTTCTTGGGTCACTGGAGCCAAAGCAGGGCCATAAGCCAGAGGCTTGGCATTGAAAGCAAGGCTTTCCTTCCAGAATCCAGAGCTGTTCCTGGTCATGGGGTAGGTGGGGATGCCCTATCGGGCAGACCTCCTGGGAGTTCCAGAGCCTCTGTTTCCCACCATCCTCTTCAGAAAGGCAACTAGCTGTCTGTTCAGCACATTCAGCACTAGACTCTGCTCCCCTCCTTCAACCTGCCCACCTCCTGTGTTCCTGTCTCAGTAAAAGCACCTCCTAAATAAAAGCTTAGATGTTTTGTTGGCCCCTCCCTCCCTCATCAAATATTAAGTTCTATCATTCTGCCTCTTACATGCATCTTAAATCTGGCCTCTCTCCTCTGTTCTTAATACCACTGCTCCAGCTCAGCATTTGAACCACACAGTAGCTGCCTCACTGGCCTCTCTGCATCCTTTTCTTCCGGTATAATTGCTTCTTCGCAGCTGGAGTGAGCTTTGTAACAAACCCCCCTGTTTAAAACCCTTGAGTGGCCCTTGTTGCCCTAGCCCAGCACACAAGACCCACCCCTGCTGTTGCCCCACTTTGCCCTGCATCCACCAGTGATGCCACCAGCCACCCTAGCCGCTTTTGCTTTCCTGCACATGCTTTGTTGGTCTGCCTTCATTTGTTGATGCTGCCATCTGTGTGGAATTCCTTTTCTTTTGGTTCTTTCCCCACCCCAGCCCTGCCTCTCTCCCACACTCTGGCTGGCTTTTACTCAGTTCAGGAGCAATAATAGACTGTAGACTTCTGAAGGCAGAGACCATGGCTGAATTGTTTTTGTTTTCACAATTTCTGGCACAGCACCCTGTTCAAAGTAGGTGCTTAGTGCAGTTTGTTGAATTAATTAATTTGATATGGCCCTTTGTCCACCTCTGTGACGTGCTTTGAGAAAGGAGAAGCTGTACACCTGCTCTCTAGTAGTTCACAAGCATACTGGGAATGTGACTGGTGAAATAGTTCATTACAACACCCATACTACTTGACCTTCAACCCCTCCGGTGGACATGCTATTCCCCAAACTTGCTCTGAACAGCCTTCTCTGGGCAACAGATGAGCCAGCACACTTGGAAGCTTCCCTGTAGCTCCCTCTTTCCGGGTGCCTGTCCCCAGTACCTATTGCACTTGGTCGCAGTTGACTCTGAAGCCCTTGAACTCTCTCAGGGAAGCACTACTATCCCAACTGCTCTTCTGTGCTGAGGCTGGGCCCGAACTCAGAATCTCAGCATCAGCCACTTGGCACACAGTGGGTGCACCCTCCTATCTCATGCTTCACTTCCCTCTTTGACTAATCCAGAACGTAATCTGCCCAAGCCCTGGGCCCTCCCTTGGAGTCCTATTTCTGAATTGAGAACTATCCAGGTCATTTCTGAGCTGTGGGGTGGTAGTGACTACTTTAGAAACTGCTCATAGTTCTACCTCCACACTCAGTGGTTAGAGTGCCAGCTGCTCACTGAAGGGTCGTGGGTTTGATTCCCAGTCAAGGGCATGTACCTGGGTTGTAAGTTCGATCCTTAGCCCTGTTCCAGGCACATGCAGGAGGCAACCAATCGATGTGTGTCTCTCACATCCATGTGTGTCTCTCTCTCCCCCCTTCCTTTCTCTCTCTCTAAAAATCAATGGGGAGGGGTCGGGGGGCGGGTATCCTCAGTTGAGAATTTACAAAACAAAAAAAGACACAGACCTTATTTTAGATTTCTTTGTAGGTGCCCCAGCACCCATCGCAGAGTTTATTTTCTGAACAAATGGATAAGCTCCCAGAGAGGGATTAAGAAGAGAGCAGGAGCCTTTTCACCCAGGGGTAGTAATAACTACTTGAAGCCATAGGAGACTCTTAGATCCAAGCTCACTCTTCTCTGTAAAGTGGGCATAAAGTACCTATTCTTTCCCTCTTGTAGTTCCAGAAAGAGCAAGGATTAATTTGTTTAGTCCTCAAGCATTATACCACTGTTAGGCTATTCCCAAACATCCCTTTGGAAATGTGACTCCTGGTACTGCTCCCATGGAATGCACAGTGAGATTGGAGCATACCCTACCCCTGGATATGAAGGCACAGGTGATGAAACCCCTTACACTGCCCCTCTCTGAGCCCATTCTCCTCTTCTGCAAAATGGAGATAATACCTGCTTCTCCTTATTCTAAGGAGGAAAGAGATATCTATAAAAATACTAAAGCTGTAGTGGCTACTTCCGCTGCTGCGCTATGACTACCATTATTTTTACTCTTATTCCACTTCTTGCAATTTACAGAATGCTTTCATAATCATTAACTTGTTTAATTTTCGTGTGGGGTTGACTCTGTATGTATTGTATTCCCATTTTATAGATTTAAAAAAAAATGAGGCTTTAAGGGACTGTTTTACTCAAAGTCAATCAACTAGTTAAGTGGCAGAGTCAAGGCTCCAAACTAGTTCCTGTAACTCCTACCTTCTCCACCTGCCACCCCATAGATCAGTGGTTCTCAACCTTCTGGCCCTTTAAATACAGTTCCTCATGTTGTGAACCATAAAATTATTTTCGTTGCTACTTCATCACTGTAATGTTGCTACTGTTATGAATCATAATGTAAATATCTGATATGCAGGGTGGTCTTAGGCGACCCCTGTGAAAGGGTCATTCAACCGCCAACGGGGTCGCGACCCACAGGTTGAGAACTGCTGCCCTAGATGAACACAGATCAGAGAATACAGACCCTAGGAGTAAGGTGGCCAATGTGGGTGGGTGGAGTTCATCAAAAAGAGTTGTTGCAGGTAAGTTTTAAGAGGGTCCAGTAGTGGTGGACATGGCCAGGAGCAGGTGATCTGGTAGGAAGAACCCAGCAAGGAGGCACTGGCACTGGTCCTGCTTGCAGGGATGAGACCAGCCAATAAAGGGGACTCTGGCATCATCTCATGCCCAGGAGCAGAGGTCAGGGGACAGAGGCTCATGAAACCCTGTGTTGAATGGCTGCTCGAGCCAGACAGTTTTCCAGGTGAGGCAAGGGTATGAGGAGATGCTGTGGCTGAGGCAAGCCAACTGCTTTCCCTCAACTCCTCAAAAGATAGCCAGAGCTGGGGGTAAAGCCTAAGGTCTTCATTTATTTACCTGTGTAACTTATTTGTACATATTAACTCATCTATAGAGCTCCCTGCTTTGCCTGCCTCATAGGTTCATAAGGAGGCTCAAATGAAGTTATGTCTACAGAAGTTCTTTAAAGATCATGAAGTGTTGGCAGAGTGAGATGCTGCCTTCGCTGGTTCACAGTGAGAGTGCCAGTACCTATGGCCGCTTCCTACATGGGCCTGTTCAGGTCTCTGTCTGTCCCAGCCTTGTCCTCAGCCACCCTGCCTACCACACCTCCTGGCGCCCACCTTCCTCAGTCCTTCCTAGCTGCTTCCATTTTTCATTCTGTCGGACACCATCTGCTTGGCCGTTTTTCTCTTCAGATATTATTAGAAATATCCAGAGTTGTAATTGTTTAATGGTTGGCATTTCTCCTGTTTCAGAGGAGGCCCAGATCAAGTCCACCCCAGACTCATGCCCTGGGTCTGGCAGAATTGACCAGTGACAGCTGTGCAGGGGTCTGCCTGGCATTATAAAGAGCTTTCTCCCAGGTGCATTATTAGAAAAGAAGGAGGAAAGAAGGCCGCAGGCACAATCCAATTGCACATTCTCCTCGGTGTGTTAGAACTGCATCGCCCTGTAGTGTGCAGTTCTCGGCGGGCTGGACAGCTTCCCTGAAAGAAGTCCAGATCAGAACCTCAGGTGCATGACACCTGGGGAGCCCCAGGCCACCTAAGTCATACCTGGACACTTCTTCCTCTCCAGATACCTCATGAAGCCTGAACCCAGTTTATGCTCAGCTTCTTTTCAACCTAGATTCTCAGTTCAGCCATTTTTTAGAAGAATTTGACTCCTTTCATATCATCCCTTTCACCACCACCCCAACAGACATCAACACCTAGTGTTTGCAAAAGTCTAGCCTTGCCATTTTATAATATCTCTACCTCTCCAAATAGCCCCACCCCTGGGTTCTTGTTTTATTCAGGACCCTTGGGGACTCCCTCTCAGCCAAGCTTGGACTCCTCCCCTTCATCCTCAGCCTTCAGGTACCTGTGAGGCTCTGGGGTCCCTGGAGAGCCAGGCCTTACAGAACATGGGGCCAGTTAGTTTAGTGGTACCTTGGACCTAGCCCAGGGGAGAGGTCGGATGGTGTTTTCTCTCGCCCCTCGGGATTTTTCAGGGAGCATCTCCCAGGCAGGCAAAGTGGCTAGTCTGATTTCCATAAGTCACACAGTTTCCACCTGTTTCTGCTGAGGCCAGAACTAGAAAGTATTTGAAGTAGCAGCATTAGAGATTGACATGAGAAAGACCACAGAAAAAAAAAAGAAAAAGTAAAAAGAAAGAAAGACCACAGCATGGACCTGAGCTCCTAGTATTTGAGACCTTTGTAATCTGCCCCCACCCACTGCTGCTCATGTGTGTTCCTGTCTCCACTTCTGTCATGCTGGCCACCTTTGCTCTCCAGATCCTACCCAGCCTCCATGGTACATCGTCAGTCCCACTTCCTCCAAAAGCCTTCCGTGGCTTCTGCAGTCTCTTCTTTGAAACCCAACCATATGGATCATACATACCATACAGTATAGTATTTAGGATCTTTACACCTCAAGACTGGCAGACATATCCCTAAAGCCATCAACTCTTTTTTCAGTTGACTTAGTTTCTGTGCCTTGTCCTCTGACATATATCCCTTTGCTAATCTCCCCCTGACTCTCTGAGGACCAGACCATACATGCTGTTCCATCTGCAAACTGACCTTGACATTGCATAGCACTCTATCCCCTCCTGCTCTGACTCCTATGTAACCATTAATGTAACCCAAAGTGATGCTTGCTTCTTTAAGCAGCTCTATGTGACGCAAAAGGACCAGTTTAGAGAGAGAAGCAAGTCTTCCATCTCTGCCAGTCAACTAGTAATCTAGTTGTGTAACATAGGCAAATCTCTTTCTCTCTTACCTCAGTTTCCTATTGAGAATAATAGAGCTGATAATTTCCTCTTGGAAATTCTTTATGTAGGTTTTGAGTAATAAAATGTTGATTTTTTCCAACTGTGCCTAGTAGATAGCCTGTTCAGTAATTGTTCATCTTCTGATAGTTCTGCCTCCTGCTTTTATACTTGAGGATACTTCTGAGTCTGATTCTCCCACTCTATACTTGGGCATGTAATTTCCTTACCCTTAAATACTTCCTCCTGGAGAGGAGAGGTCAGGTCTGGTTCTAGCAGAGCTGCGCCCCTAGGGAACCTGGTACAGATCTATTCCATTCCCCCCATCTCTGTCCCACCCCAAACCCCTGGAGGCCGTGGTTAGTGGAGATGTTAACCAGATGGCTCACCCTTTCATGCCCTGAGCTCCACTACTTAACTGGCTTCCAGAAAGTGTGTTTGACTGTGTTTCCAGACAGCAGACCAGACCTTGGCTTTCCCAAATGGGAAAGAGTCCAGAGCCCACACCCCAGATCCCCAGGGGCCTGCTGTGGGCTCCTGCCTCTCCCATTTGCACTGGAGGCAGGCGAGTCTCCCACCAGTGGTTATAGATGGGTAACCAGCCGAGAGCTAAAGTTCCTCTCAAATTCTCCGTCACCAACCCCAGCCCCCTCACCTCCATTCACCCGCCTTTCAGTTTCCCTGGCAACGCTGAGTGCTCATCCTGGAAAACTTTATCCGAAATCTGCTCTGGGCAGCTTTCCAAATCCATGCTAACCTGATTAGGTATCTCTAGGGGCCTTGCCAGCTAATCAGATTAGGCAGCACTAATGGTAGTGAGGACTTTGAGTGGGCGCAGAGCAGTAAAACATATTGTATACTTAGTGATAATTATCCTGCCTTTTGTGTCATTGATTTATCTGCCTCCCTCCCCGTCCCCTGTCTTGTGTGTTGGCCCTAGCGATCCGGAGGAAGGAGAATGGCTGGTATGACGAAGAACACCCTCTGGTCTTCCTCTTCTTGGGATCATCTGGAATAGGTAATGGGAGCAGATCAGCCAGGGGGAAGAGGAACTGAGGGAGCCTCAGCTGCTGTGGGCCAGGGTCAGGCCACCCACTCTAGTTCAACTCCAGCTCCCCATACAACTGCCTCCAAATTACAGAGCCCACAAGAGGGTCATCTGTCACAGCAGGAATAGCTGGAAGGATGCCCCTCCCCCTGGAAGCTAGGGTGCAGGGCCTAATTCACCTGGAGGGCCAGGCTCTGTGGGGCCTGGTAGCCCTGCTCCAACCACTCTGCATCCCCTGAGGCTGGCCTTTGGGTACAATTAAACCAGCTCCACTGCCCAGCACATCAATCTTATTCAATATAACCTGAGACATAACCTGCTAGGAAGCTAAAGAAAGTCCCCGAGGACCAATACAGTGCTAGGTGCATAGCAAAATTGGATACAGTAAAACGGGTTGGGTATTTTTCTAGCCAGTTAGGCTAAGGCATTCTCACCCCTTACTCCCTAGCTCCACTACCTTCTGCATTGACTTGGGGAATTTCATGCATTTTGTTGCCACTGCCGCCTCTTTCCCTCAGCATTTTTGTGGGCTTACGTCTCCCTCAGATATAGGGTCCAAAAAAGGTTACCACCACCTCACCATGATACTATAGACCAGCGGTTCTCAACCTGTGGGTCGCGACCCCTTTGGCGGTCAAACTACCCTTTCACAGGGGTCGCCTAAGACCATCCTGCATATCAGATATTTACATTACGATTCATAACAGTAGCAACATTACAGTTATGAAGTAGCAACGAAAATAATTTTTTTTAATATATTTTATTGATTTTTTACAGAGAGGAAGGGAGAGAGATAGAGAGTTAGAAACATCGATGAGAGAGAAACATCGATCAGCTGCCTCCTGCACATCTCCTACTGGGGATATGCCCGCAACCAAGGTACATGCCCTTGACCGGAATTGAACCTGGGACCTTTCAGTCTGCAGGCCGACGCTCTATCCACTGAGCCAAACCGGTTTCGGCACAACGAAAATAATTTTATGGTTGGGTCACAACATGAGGAACTGTATTTAAAGGGCCAGAAGGTTGAGAACCACTGCTATAGAACTTGACTTTCTATCTAGACAGTGACTTCCAAAGGCTTGACCATCCTACCAAATGGCCCTTCAGAGCCACCACTTGGGTAGTGTCATTCTTTCTTTATATTACAAAGTCTGTGAAGCCAAGGAGAGGTGCCCTCCCTACCTCTAGTTGGTCTGTGGCTCCAGGCCTGCTGGCAAGATCATGGGTGTCTAGAGAACATGCAGTGCAGTGAGCCAGGAGGCAGGGTGCTCCTGGAGGAGCAAGGTTTGTGCTGAGCTTCAAAGGACGAGTTGGCTCTGAATTATAAGAGTCAACCTCCCACTCTTAGGATGTTGCTCTAGAGAAAAAGCCTCAATCCTCATCCACTGGAAAATCAAGGTGCAATTCACACTTTTATTCTGGTCCCAGCTTCATTCACCTTTAATTCCCTTGGTGACTTTGTAAGAGTCACTGACCCTCTCCAAGGGTCAACATTTCCATCCATAAAACATATTATTTTCAGTGTCCATACTTTTCTAACATTTCATTCCAGGAGATAGTTATCTGGTCCTAACCCAATTCCTCTCCCTTCTTTCTTACTAGGAAAAACAGAGCTGGCCAAGCAGACAGCCAAATACATGCACAAAGATGCCAAAAAGGTAAGGACTGGGACCTAGGCCTGATCTTCAGGCCTTTGAGACCTTGTCACTCCTGCTAGCCCAAAAAACCCTAGACTCCCTGAATCTGACAATAGCCAATCAGAGGTAGGCTCTGGTCCTGGCCGGTGTGACTCAGTTGGTCGGAGTGTCTTCCCATATTCGGTTCTCTCTCGCTTCTCTCTCTCTCTCTCTCTCTCTCTCTCTCTCTCTCTCTCTCTCTCTCCCTCCCTCCCTCCCTCCCTCCCTCTCTCCCCCCCCCTCCCTCTCCCTCTCCCTTCCCCTCTCTCTAAAATTAATAAGCATATTCTCAGGTGAGGATTTTCTAAAAAAAAAAAAAAAGGGCTCTGGAATGTGAAGCAGGCCTCACCTCTGGCCCCAACTCAGCCACCAATTGCTCCAGGAATTTGGGCAAGTGATCCAACTTTTTTGTACCTCAGTTTCTTCATCTATGAAATAAAAAGACTACTCCTTGCCCTGCCCTGACTCTTGGGGCACATGGGAGAACCCAGTGAGATTCATCCATACAATATTTTCAAGCATCTACTCTGTGCCAGGTATTATACTAGTTCCTTAAAAAAAGTGTTAATTTTGACATTTTCCCTGCCCTAAGGAACTCGGTCTGGAGAAGGAGACAGCTGTAGAAACATACCATTACTGTGCATCAAGGCCATGCCAGAGGGAATCCTGGGGCCTGTAGGAGAAAACAAGTAGGAACAAGGGGGTGTCTTATTGCTTCTCTCCATCCCACGTGAGCTTTTAGATAGGATTTCTTTTTTTTCTTTTTTAAGAATTTTTTTTTAAAGATTTTTTATTGATTTTTACAGAGAATAAGGGAGAGAGAGAGAGAGAAACATCAATGTGAAAGCAGAACATCGATCGCTGCCTCCTGCACTCCCCCTACTGGAGATTAAGCCTGCAACCTCAGCATGTGCCTTGACCAGAAATGGAACCAGCAGTTTTTCCGTGCATGGGATGACGTCCAACCCACTGAACCATACTGGCCAGGGCAAATCAGATTTCTTATGTCTAAGCTGTGGGGTTGTCACAGTCCCCTTTCCCCAGCCCTGGATTCTCCATAGGAGAGGACCACCCCATCCCTTTCTCATTCAGTCTCTGGCTTCCCAAGGCCTGCTCAGTTTGACTTTCTATGCTGACAGTATGTTCATGCAGAGAGAAATGCCAGAGAGATCGATTCTTGGAGACTGCAGGAACATTTCAATGAAGGCCAAACCTCCTTTCTTCTACCAGCCTTCCCAGTGTGGAGGCTAAGGTCCCCCTGCCCACCACTGGTGGGTGCCCACAACCCTAGGTGCCCTTGCCTCATTTCTGTGGAACGCCTCCCCAGCTGAAGTGATAAGAATTGCTCAGACCTTGCCAGCCAAACTACCCCAGCAGCAGAGCCCTGGGCACCTCCTGTCCTGCTTCTGACCTAGTTGCCCCTTTGCCACCTTCCTGAGGGCCTGGCAGCCACAGAAACAAGGTAACTCAGGCTGTGTCCTGAGCTGCATTCATGGCCTCCTTCTGCCTAATAACTGGCTGAAGCCTTCTAAGCCTCCCTGGCTCTGCTAGTAGCTATGCTTTGCCTCAGCCAAACCCAGAGCGGACCCACTTGACAGGCAGGCAGGCAAGACGCAGCACATGACATGCTAGTGTGCGCCAACTGAAATAGCATTTTTAAGACAATTCATCAGGTTGGCAGCGATTGAAACAATTAGCACTCTGGAAAGGGCCATAAACTAGCAAGACTATTAGGGAAGATGCAGTTACAGGCAGGAACCACCTGATTAGGGATGAAGAATTCTGAGTGTTTTAATTTTAATACTGTCAGAAAGGTTAATATTTAATTACAAATTATAATCTCCTTATCCGAGCTGTCTTAATGTGTCTTCATACACAGTGGAAGTAGAAGGAAAGTATCTGCTGACTTGCTGGTGTAGAAAGGCGAGGGGGCTTGTGGAAAGACTGATGATGCAAGTCATTTTTCACTTGGAGCATCACTTCAGTTCGAGGCATGTTTACAACAGTGCAGGGTGTTCTGATGGCACGTTCAACGCATGCCTCACCCAGGAGACTGAAGTAACGCCATCACCCCTTGGAGGCAGTGGGCTGGGTGGTCCAGGTTCTGGAGCCAGTCATTTCTTGGCACAGGTTCCAATTCTATTTTGTCAGGTTACTTTATCCCTGTACAATTCAGCTCTCTTGTCTCAGAGTGAGGCTGTCTAGTATTTTGTCTGAGGTTGTCAGAGCATCAAATGAGCTCAGGCTCTAGCACATAGTAAGTGCCTGTTCCCTTGTCTTGTATTTATTCATCACCTCATATTTTCCACATCAGTCCCCTATTGACTGTCTTATTTGATCTTATGAGGAAAACAGCATAGATGCTAAATCAGACCCACTTTTCAGATGCAAAAACTGACCTATAGCATTAAAGGGTCTGTCCAAGATCAGTTGTTAAAGGAAGAAGTAAAATCAGAATCCAGTTTCTCAACTCTGTTTGTTTATTTGTTAATCCTCACCTGAGGGTATTTTTCCCTATGATTTTTTAAAATATATATATTTTTTGCCCTAACCGGTTTGGCTCAGTGGATAGAGCGTCAGCCTGCGGACTGAAAGGTCCCGGGTTTGATTCCAGTCAAGGGCATGTACCTTGGTTGCGGGCACATCCCCGGGGGGTGGGGGGGATGGGGTGCAGGAGGCAGCTGATCAATGTTTCTCTCTCATGTTTCTAACTCTCTATCCCTCTCCCTTCCTCTCTGTAAAAAAATCAATAAAATATATTTTAAATATATATATATATATATTTTTTTTAATTTCAGAGAGGAAAGAGAGGGAGGGAGAGAAACATCAATGATGAGAGAGAATCATTGATTGGTTGCCTCCTGCACACCCCCACCAGGTATCAAGCTGGAAACCCGGCGTGTGGCCTAAGAATTGAACCGTGACCTCCTAGTTCATAGGTCAGTGCCCAACTACTGAGCCACACCAGCCTGGCCCCTATGATGTTTTTAGAGAGAGTAGGAGGAGGGGTAGACATCAATGTGAGAAAGACAGATCTATTGGCCGCCTCCTGCACATGCCCCGATTGGGGTCAGGGATTGAACCTGTAACCCAGGTATGTGCCCTTGACTGGGAATCAAACCTGCTACCCTTTGGTACACAGGCTAATGCTTTAACCACCGAGCAACACTGGCCAGGGCCAGTCTCTCAGCTCTTAATATCATTGTTCTCACGTGCAATAGGAGGCTAAAGTGTAAACTTTTCAGTTTGTCCCTATGATGCATAGGGAGATGAGAGGCATGAGAATCCTATCATATTCTTGTGTTTTATTTTTAAATCATAGGTAGTGCTTCTGCAGAACCCCTGATTACAGATTCTGCATTTAGCATAGACATTCTATGGCCATGTAATAGGCATGTTTGAGACCTTCAAAATCCAAGAGCCCTGGACCGTAAGCTATCTGATACCTCCAGAATCCAACGAGTGGTGTGTAGGAAGTGTCACTATAGGGCCCAGTGTTAAAGTGGCCTAACAAAATGAAATGAGCACTGGCTTAGGAGTCGGTGACTTGAATTCAAGTTCTGGCTTTCAGATCCTTAGTTGCCTCGTTTATAAAAAGTCACTCATAGCTCTAGACCTGGCTGCCTCGTAAGGCGTTGTTTGCACATTTTTATAATTTTTTATCAGATCCATGAGCTTATTTTTTCATTAGCGTCTACTATGCCTCCCAAATTGAGCAGCTTTATTAACTCCCATTATTAGGGTTAATAATCCTTGAGAAAAAAAAACCTTAATGCTTTTCTGTGATCTCATCCTGAAATAGAGTGGTGAAGCCGTAAAGACGTGCAGTTATAGGGCAGAATGACAAAGGAGTCAGAGCATGAATCTGAGTTCAGCTGCCTGTGTTCAAATCCCAATTCTAAACTGCTCTGTGGAGTTGGCCAGGATCTCAGTTTACATCAGTTTTCTCATCTGCAAAATGGGTTTTAAAATGGTGCCTATCTCATTGGATTATTATGAATGTTAATGAGATGAAATAAAATGATAAACAACATTCTTAGCACCTGGTAAGCAATCAATACATGTTGGATATTACTGTCATTATCCTTGCCTCACTTCTAGATAACCCTAAGCTAAGCTCATATGAAACCAAAATTATTTCAATCAAGAAAATCAAGCCCTGAGGCTTGTTCAAATTTACTTAACAATTTAGTAGAATCCAGATCACTTGACATAAGTAAGCCCTAGTCTAGCCATGGGCAAACTACGGCCCGTTTGAAATGAATAAAACTATTGAAAAAAAAGACCGTACCCTTTTATGAAATGATGTTTACTTTGAATTTATATTAGTTCACACAAACACTCAATCCATGCTTTTGTTCCGGCCCTCCAGTCCAGTTTAAGAACCCATTGTGACCCTCGAGTCAAAAAGTTTGCCCACCCCTACCCTAGTCTATACTCCCAGTATCCTGGGACATTGATATCTGGGCACAAAACTCAGAACACTTCAGATGAAGACTGCCAACAGCCCAACTGATTGACAGAGCCAGAAATATGAGGCAGTAGAATAAATGGCTAAGGGTGTAAACTTGGAGCCAAATTGTCAAGCTTGAGTAACCTTGGGCAAGTTACTTAAATCTGTGACTCAGTTTTATCATCTGTAAGATGGGGATGATAATAGTGCTTACCTCACAGACTTGAAAATGTTATGAGCCTTTTATAACTTGCCAGGCACATAGTAAGCACCCATAGTAAGTGACTGTGAGCTATTATCAGATACCCATCTCATGGCTTCCGGCCCATTGCTCCCTCTGGGCAGCACTCCCAGCTTCCCCATGTCCATCTTCCCACCCTTCCTGAAGCCTGTTTCTCTTGGCTGAGCTGTCTGGGCCTTCTGAAAATGCTTGCTGGCTAAGTCCCATGTGCTTAGATAGCAGGGATCACCCCCACATGACCTTAATAACTCTCCCAGGCCTTTCCCACCTCTGGGTTAGGTCCTCTCCTCAGGCCCCTGGCGAGACTAGGAGAGGAAACAGGGTCTGTGTTACACAGGAAAAACTATAGCTCAGAAAGGGGAGGCAGCATACCTGAGGCCACACAGATAGTGGCAGGACTGAGACTAGAAGCAGGCCCCTGGCTGCCAGCCTGGGGCTCTTTCTGCCACCCCATACCTTGGGTGCAGAGTGACAGGACAGAGAAAAAACTAGAAGTACATCACTGAGTGAATTTGAGACCAAAGACTGAGCTAGAATAGGCCTGCATTTCAAATATAGCCATCACCCTCCCAGTGCCTTGGCACCCATCATCCCCAGCTCTCAAGAGACATGAGGTTAATGAGTGGGCTCTCTCAGACAGGACCATGTGCCAGCAAGAGAGGAGCCTGGGAGAGAGTGGGGTACCCTGTATGGGTGGATGGACGGCACCCATGAATGCCTTTATAACTCCCTAAATTCTTCATGGAAAGGGGTGTGTTCTCTGCCTGTGTTGGCTCACAAATGCCACACTACCCATTGTTCTCTTCCAGGGCTAATCATGGTCAGGCCTTACCCCAGGGGACCACTTCCTTGGAAATCACCCCTAGCCCAGCAGCGGTGAGAGAAAGGCTGCAAGCTACATTATGGGTGCCTTTAGATGAAATAAAGAAATATAAATAAATAAAAAGGTTTATTTGTTTTAAAGAAAAGTAAACTAAAAGGGCATGTGCCTACAATGACTTGCAAATGTGAGGGCACCATGCAGCCGCCTGGGTTGCTCCCCTCCATGTCATCATGATCCACGCTGATTGTGACTGATTTTGTCCATGTCTGCCCACCCTACTCAACGGGTGCCCCTCAGGGACAGAGACCAAGTCTTGTTTACTGTTGTAGTTCCAGTGCCCAGCACACACGGATGCCTTCAGGAAATGTAAAATGGATGGGAGAACGGGAGATTGGGTGGATGATGTGGTAATCAGGCCAGTAGAGGCCTGCCTGAGAAAGGAGACATTCTGGGCCCAATTTAGAAGGACAGGGACATGACTTGGTTCGTTATTGTAAGGAATGGAATCATGTAGGGACTGAGTGGACAGAAAAAGAGGCAAGGAGCCATTAAGAACATACAAGAATGGGATGGAAGATCCTGAGTTGGTGTGGTCTGAAAGCTTGTGGGTATTTGCCTTCCTGCCAATTGGACTCGTGCTTGTTTCCACACAGGGCTTCATCAGGCTGGACATGTCTGAGTTCCAGGAGCGGCATGAGGTGAGTGAGAGTCCTCGGTGAAGTGTGGTTTGCAGGGCTGAGAATTTTGATGTGGCTTGTCATTTGAGCCTGAGATAATTCCAGCAGCCTTGGGATTTGTCCTTTGGGGACATATGTGTACCGCAGGGTCACTGGCCTGTTTACATAAGATTTGCTCTGAAGAACAAGCATAGGAAAGATCTATTTTGCTCTCCCATCATAGCAGGATTCCTGCCACCCCAGGATTCAGCCTGACACTCCTTGTTGAGATAGGCAGTCTTAACATTGTATGTAAAGCCATCTTCTTGTGCTTGCCCCAAATTGGAAACGCAAAGCATGGAAAGGCCTTTGTAACATGTTTCCTTCCTTCCCCTAGGTGGCCAAGTTTATTGGGTCCCCACCAGGCTACATCGGCCACGAGGAGGGTGGCCAGCTGACCAAGAAGCTGAAACAATGCCCCAATGCCGTGGTGCTCTTTGACGAGGTGGACAAGGCCCATCCAGATGTGCTTACCATCATGCTACAGCTGTTTGATGAGGTGAAATGGGCCGGAATGGAGGCAGGGACACCCTTAGGTATGAGGGTCTATGAGCAGTAGGAACCAAGGGCCTAGAGGCCTGTCAGATCATTCCTCATCTTGCTGCTCCCCCATGTGTACATTTGGGCACTTAGCAGATGTGGTTTCACTCCCTCTCTGGACCAAGGCCCAGGCTACCTTCCAGAGAAACAGAATGGGGCAGAGGTGCCAGGAGAGAAAGACCTGAACTTGTAGTTCCAGCTGTTTCATCTTCAGGCATCAGGAACCTCATGTGACATACAGGAAGGCTGAATCCAAAGTAAGCTCAAGAACCTTTCTGGCTCATGGACCTCTTCCAAGGAGCTCCAGGCTCATCACAAATGAGACAGCACCCCCCTCCCACTACACACACACACACACACACACACACACACACACACACACACGTACACATGCACACATACACGTGGAGTAAATTCTAAATGAGAAGAAGAAGCCCTTTTATTCAGCACATTCTATATACCAGGCTGTGCTAAAGACTTTACAGATGGTATCACTAATCATCACAATAGCCATGCAAGGTAGAAACAATCTCAGTTTTCACAGATGAAGAAATCGAGGTTCAGCAGTTATAAATGACTTGCCCAAGGCCACAGAGCTACTGTGTGGAGGAGCCAGGATTGAGCTGCAAATACGTCTGACCCTAGAGCCCCAGTTCTCCCCTCTGTACCGCTCCTTACCTTGAGGGAGAGCTTATCTGAAGGGGATGACCTCCACCTTTTCCAGGGACTGCAGACCAGGATGAGCCTTCTCTTCTCCCTCACGTAAGCTCTATTAGCCAGCATGTTGCCACATGGAGTTCTACCCACCTTTTCTACTTAGCCCTAGGGAAACAGGAAAGAGTTTTGCTTCCCCTGTCACAAGTGCACTAGATGAGGTTCATGAAGGAACTCCCCCTGGACCAAATAGTAGATCAGGTACCAAGCCAAGAAGACCCACATTCAAATGTCCCCACAGCTTCCCACCACCTTCCCCACCTGGCCTAGCATCCTTGCCCCTGCCCGAGTTTTGTTGAGGTCTTCCTAGCTTCTCAGCTACTCCCTATCCCCAGACTTCTGCTGTTGAATGAAGACCAGTCCTTCAAATGTCACAAATTCAGTTATGCCTGTGCCCTAAAACCTTCTGCTCTGTTCCAGACTCGATGGGATTCAGATAGTCAGCTGTGCACCAAACCTGCCCTCCAGGAGCTCCCTGCCTGGTAGACAGGTGGAAAGGACATGTGATAATAGTTGATATTTTTGTACTTTGTATGCCAGGCACTGTTCTGAAAATGTACATGTATCAATTCCTTTAATCCTCCCAACAACCTTAGGAAGATAGATATTATTACTGCCTCCATGTAACAAATGGAGAAACTGAAGTAAAGTGAGATAAGTAATTCACCCATGGTCACACAGCTGGAAAGAGGGAATCCAGGTTCGAACCCAAGCAGTTCAGTTCCTGCAGCTTAAATAATAACTTCCATGCCACTGGGACCAAAAGAAAGAGGTAGATCAGCAGTGAAGCATTCACAGGAAGGGAGAATCCAGCAGCCGGTTTGGCCTCTGCCATCCCTGGAGAGGTACCTCTGATGGCCTCCTTGGCCCAGAAAGACAGAGGGCAACTGCAGACTGAAATACAATTGGCCCCACATGGAAACCCTGTCCACCCCTCCCCTGCTGTCACTCCACAACGGCCTTTTGGGAGTTGATAATTCCTTTCTGCAGCCTCTACTAGCCCACTGCAGTTTCTGATATTTATGCCCTTGGTTCCATTGACCAAAGCTGCCATCCGAGTTTGCTTAGCCAGATATATGCATTGTGCCCCTTGAGGACAGGGACCTTGTCCTACTCCAACCATTGCCAGAGCCCACAACATCACGGGAAATGCTTTGTGACTAACGTGATTAAGCAAACCTTCTAAGGATGAATAAGTGTTTGCCAGATGAACATAGGTGAGAAGGGCCAGCAGCAGACATCAGATGTGCAGAAGCATAGGGAGCATGAGGCAGCCTGCTATACCCAGGGACCGGCAGTTCATACTGCTTGACTGCAGAGGAAAGTGAGAACAGAATAGTGGAGATGAGGTGGGTTAGATAGACTGGGGCCAGTTAAAATGCCAGACAAAGGAACATAGTTTTATTTGGTGGATCATAGGGAGCCTTTAAAAACTTTAAGCAGGAGAGAAACATGGTCAGGTTTTCACTTTATAAAGTTCTTATTGATAGCTGTGAGAGAAAGGAAAGAAGAAGCGGGCAGCGAGGAGACTATTGAAGAGTTCAGAGCTGGGAGGCCTGTCTAAAGCAGGACCCTGGGATGGGGAGAATTACCAGGAGATCACTGTGCAGGGCTCAGTGATTGGATGGGAAGAGAGAAGGCGGAGCTAAGGAGATCAGTGGCTGGATTTCTGGCCTGGATGACTGGACTGCTGCTGCTGCTATCAGCTGAAGCAGGAAATGCAGGAAAATGAGCTGTAAATTGGAGAGGAAGGTGGAGAGCTGAGTTTAGAACTGTTAAAAGGCAATGCCTGAGGAACAGCCAGATAGAGATGTCTAAGTGGTCATTCATCAGTTGGAGAGGTTTGGAGCAGTGGTTGCCAACCTTTTGGACCTCACGGACCACCAGTTGGCGACCATTGCTCCAAAGGTTTCCTTAAACCAGCGGTCACCAACCTTTTGGACCTCACAGTCCACCAGTGGTCCACGGACCACCAGTTGTTAACCGCTGGTCTGGAGCATAGGAGAGGTATGTACTAGACATAGAGATTCAGGAATGATCCAGCACAGACAGGGTAATGGAAACTAAGGGAAGGGATGAGCTCTCTCACCTAGGGAGAATACAGTGTGCAGAGAAGAGGACAGGGCTAAAACAGAGCCTGCACCTACCAGGAAGAGTCAAAGGGGGAATTGATAGAGCAAAACAAGAGACTGTGGTTCATTATGGGGCAGAAGGGACACAGATCCAACACAGTCCCTGCCTCGGTGTTCATGAATGAGTGGGGGAGACGGGCAACAAAAGGCAGTTCAGGGAACTATGGTGAGTGCTGCACTACGAGAAGCAAGTGCTGTGAGTTGTAAGGGCACCTAATCCAGTCTGGGGGCATGAGGGAAACCCCCCATTCCTACCCTGCCAGTTCTCCCAAGCCTGGGCCTAGAAAAGCAGAATTTATTGTTCTCTTCAAAGCACCAAGCAGGACTAATGCTGGTCACATCCCACGTGACCCCTATGGCACAGAGCCACAGTCCCAGGAAGAGACTGGCCCTCAAAAAGCCCACCCTCTGCTCCTCCCTTCAAAGAGACAAGCAGTGGAAAAACCGCCCCTGGAGCCCTGGGATGAGCATTCATACCCCACCCAGGGTGTGAGCGTTCCAGTCATTGCTGAAAGGTGGGACAGTGACAGCTCCCTCTTTGGGACACATCTTTATTGCCAAGGACTCTGAGGACAGAGACATGAAGTCACCCTTGGGTCAGTCATACACTGCACCTGCTCCCCTGATCCACCTGGGACCCATCTTCAGGCCCAGTTATGAGCACAGCTTTGATCTCTCAGAATGAAATCGTCGCTGGTTATTGCTCTGGCCAGTGCAGCAGTGTGTGCACTCAGTCCTCAGGAATGACTGTGAACATATAGTGTCGTATGCATGCACCTGGGCATGTCACACACTCATGCAGACCTGGTCCCCACTAAGGAGTGGATTCTCTCGTATTATAACCTATAAGCAAGAAAACTAATGGCAAAAGCTCAAGAATATCCATTTGTTCCCTTGCCTTCCCCTTGTCCCATCCAAAGGCAGGGACAGGAGAGTGAGCAGGGACTTAGATCACAAGGCCCCTTTTGAATAGACCCCCTTGGAAATAACACTTTCTGAGAGCCCTGTTCCAAGGGCTAGTGTAAAGTGAGGCTGAAAAGCACCCAATACCATGGCCACCACGTAATAGGTGCTCAGGCAATGCACATTCCTTCCCATATTGCCTATGAGGACCATTGCTTTGGGGTTCTTTGTTTTTGTTTTTTAATATTTCTATTTTATTTTATTACTAGGGGCCCGGTGCACGAAATTCGTGCACTGGGTGGGGGGGGAGGGGTGTCCCTCAGCCCAGCCTGCCCCCTCTCACATACTGGGAGCCCTCAGGCGTTGACCCCCATCACCCTCCAATTGCAGGATTGGCCCCTTGCCCAGGCCTGACGCCTCTGCCAGAGGTGTCAGGCCTGGGCAGGGGACCCTCATTTCCCCCCATCACTGGTTCTGCCCCCAGCCCAGGCCTGATGCCTCTGGCCCAGGATTCAGGCCTGGGCAGGGGACCCGCTCTCCCCCCCATCACCGGCTCCGCCCTTGCCCAGGCCTGATGCCTCGGCCAGAGGCGTCGACCCCCATCACCCTCCGATCGCCTGATCGGCCCCTTACCCAGGCCTGACGCCTCTGCCAGAGGTGTCAGGCTTGGACAGGGGACCCCCATCTCCCCCCGATCACTGGCTCTGACCCCCGCCCAGGCCTGATGCCTCTGGCCCAGGAATCATGCCTGGGCAGGGGACCCCCATCTCCCTCTGATCGCTTGCTCCACCCCCCTGCCCAAGCCTGACGCCTCTGACCCAGGCTTCAGGCCTGGGCAAGGGGACCATCATATCCCCCCAATCCCCGGCTCCGCCCCCCACCCAGGCCTGATGCCTCGGCCAGAGGAGTTGACCCTCTTCACCCTCCGGCCAGAGGAGTTGACCCTCATCACCCTCCGATCGCCAATCACCGGATCGGCCCCTTGCCCATGCCTGAGGCCTCTGGCAGAGGTGTCAGGCCTGGGCAGGGGACCCCCAGCTCCCCGCGATCTCCCGCTCTGCCCCTGCCCCCAGCTCCCCGCGGTTGCAGGCTCCGCCCCTGCCCAGGCCTAACGCCTCTGGCCAAGGCGTTAGGCCTGGGCAGGGGACTCCCAGCTCCCCGTGATCTCCCGCTCTGCCCCTGCCCGGGCCTAACACCTCTGGCCGAGGCATTAGGCCTGGGCAGGGGACCCCCAGTTCCCCACAGTTGCAGGGTCTGCCCCTGCCCAGGCCTAACGCCTCTGGCTGAGGCATCCGGCCCGGGCAGCGGGGACCCGCAGCTGCAGCGGCCCCGCAATCGCGGGCTCCACTCTAGGCCCAGGCAAGGGACCCCTAGCTCCCGGGACTGCCAGCTTCGACCGTGCCCAGCTCCCATCACTGGCTCCACCCCTACTTCCTGCTATCACTGGCCAGGGTGGCAAAGGCGCCCGATTCTCCGATCATGGCTGGGGGGCAGGGCAAAGGTGGCCCCCAGGCCCGCCTTTGCCCTGCCCCCCGGCTCTTAGCTCCCCCCTGGGTTTCCGATCACTGTCAGTGGCAGGGGGCTTCTTCCTGCTTTCCCTTTCGCCTCCCTGCATTGTGCCTACATGTGCAAATTAACCGCCATCTTTGTTGGCGGTTAACCGCCATCTTAGTTGTCAGTTAATTTGCATATCGCCCTGATTAGCCAATGAAAAGGGTAGCGGTTGTACGCCAATTACCATGTTTCTCTTTTATTAGTGTAGATTTTTTATTTTTTAGTAATTTCGGAGAGGAAAGGAGAGAGAAAGAGATATAGAAACATCAGTGATGAGAGAAAATCATTGATCGGCTGCCTCCTGCATGCCCCCTACTGGGGATTGAGCCTGAAACCCAGGCATCAAACCTGGGACCTTTCAGTTCACATGCTGACACTCTATCCATTAAGACAAACCAGCTAGGGCACCATTGCTTTGGTTTTAGAAGCAGGGGCTGACTTTGAGTCAGGGCAACAGGGAAAGGAAAATGCTTGAGGATTGGTTTCCAGCTGAGGCTGGGTCAGGCAGGAACCCACAGACCTATCTGTCCCCCAGAGTCATGTTATCTGGCCTGGTAGGAGCTATGTTCTGTCTGTAACCCAGAGGAAATCCCAGGCAGGTCTCCTTCTTCCCACACTTGTCTCAGTTGTTTCTCTCCAGCAAGGATCAAAGGATGCAAACTAAATTTGGCAGAATTCTGAGAAAATTTTACTTAGGGAAAGAAAATTTCATGGAGCCTCATTTATCCAGCACTATTCCTATGACCTCAGTAGACTGGTGCAGAAGGAAGGGCGTGTCTCTGTGATCACATAGTTTGAGCCTCAGCTGTAGAGTTTACTAATGTGAGACCTTGAATGAGTTACCTAACCTCTCTGAGCCTCAGTTGCTCTGTAGGGGTTGTGAGGATTTAGGCATTTCACACACAGGCACTGAACACTTAACTATGCACCAAACAGTGTTCTAGAACCCAGTGAGAACAAGATCCAGCCTCTGCCTTCTTGGAGCTTCTGGTGGGTGGAGTGCAATAGTACACAGGAAACATTAAGCAGGTCCCTATGGCAGAAATGCCCATCAGTGTCCACTGTTGTTGCTCCATCAGTGCCTCTCAGTGAGATCCTGATCATTGCTTTTGTTCTACTGCAAAGTGCTGCTTATGGTGATAGATGTGAGGTTTGCTGAGTGGGTGGAGCTCCTTGCCCTTGAACTAAATGACCTATACTTTCCTTATTCTTCTGTCTCTTCCTCTGATGTTGCTCCTTTTCTCTTTCCTTGGTGCATCTGTCTCCAGTACAGATGCTCTCTTTTATGTCACTTCTAGAAAGAAAGATTCCAAGGAAACTTCCCAAGTTGGTTAAAGGAAGAACATTATTTTCTATTCCTCTCTGTCTATTCATTTTGATTCAACAAATATATATGTGTTTGCTACAGTAATAACATTTCACAACATTTGCACAGTTTTAATAAAGACAGATGTGGGTAAAGTAAAAAATAAATTTGCACGGCTTGGTTAACTAAGGAATATTCTTCAGTATGACAATATCTCATCTTCACAGTGGCCCAGTGAAATACCCTCCTCTGAACTACAGCAACTTGGGCTTTCCCTGTGATGACACTTAATGCACTGACTTGTCATTACTGGTTTCCTAAGTGTCACTCCTCTAGACTGGGAGCATGTCAAAGGCTCAGTGTGTCCCCAGTGCCCCAACACAGAGCCTGGACTAGAGTGGGCTTCCAGAACAGTGTGTTGGATGGGTGCATGTGAAATCAAGCTGACTTCTGGGTGCCAGGGATAATTAGGTACCCTGACTGTTGACACAGCAAATGCAGTCTCACTGCAGGTGCTCAGTACGTGAAGCAGTTGCAGCCCAGGGTAGTGAGCACTGCAACCGAGGGTGAGAACAGTGCTCAGAGAATCCAGGGAGCAAGCAGCTGACTCTGCCAGGGGTAGGGGAGACATGGGTTTTGGAGAGACCTTCTGGAAGAGGTGCTCGGTCTTGTAGCTCCCTAACTGTACAGTCACTGTTCATTCCCAGGGCCGGCTGACAGATGGAAAAGGGAAAACCATCGACTGCAAGGACGCCATCTTCATTATGACCTCCAATGTGGCCAGTGACGAGATCGCACAGCACGCACTGCAGCTGAGGCAGGAAGCTTTGGAGATGAGCCATAACCGTATCGCCGAGAACCTTGGTATGGCACATAGCCTGGGCTATCTAGGCAACTGGGCAAGTGCCCAGATCACCAGCACATCTCTTGGGGGCAAGGATGGCATTGGGGTCCTAGGCCTTGGTGAGGATCCTGGTAGCTGGCAGTGACCAGATTCCAAGCACCATACCAGATATGGAGGGAGACAGACAATGCCCTTACTTCCTCTATAAAGCCCCAGGTCTCCGGTGACAGGAGGGTCCCAGACAGAGGAATGGATGGAGCACCCCAGGTGAAGGACCAGGAAGAGGCCAGGGTCTTGGGGAACTGAAGGGACCCTTAGTTAACAGAAACTATGGAGATGGACACAAACTTTTTCAGCCGAGGAGCCTTCCTGGGTAGGTAGGCTGGAGAGTGCTGGAAAGGAAGAGTGTACCAGACAGAAGTCACCTTTCCATTTGGAATTGAACCCTCCTGCCCCACTTCTTCTAAGTCAAAACTAAAATCTTGATCCTGACTCTCTTCTTCCCTCCCTTTCTCACACAACTTTCACGGTAAGAACCCCAGGCTTTGTGGTACATAAGAGCTGGAAGGGCCTCAGAAAGTACCCAGACCAGTCCTCTCACTGTTCAAGTAAGAAGACCAGGCCAAGGCCCAGAGAGCCTGAGGCATTGACCAGGATCACACAGCTCATCAGGGACAGGACCGGGGCTCTTTTCATGGACGAGGTCAAGGGGCTGGCACATCTCCCAAAGCCCCTGGGTGTGGGGAGTAGTCAGTTTATGATTCTGTTTCTACAGGGGATGTCCAAATTAGTGACAAGATCACCATATCAAAGAATTTCAAAGAGAACGTGATTCGGCCCATCCTGAAAGTAAGAGGCCTTTGTCCTTCCCACTGGAGCCTTGGGTGGGGGATCCCCTTGGCCTAAAGCTATGGAAGCCCCCATATCTTCTCCACTGGGGTCCAGTAATTGCCTTTACCCCCATCTCTGTCACTGACCTCACTCCTTATCTGGCTCTGCAGGCTCACTTCCGGAGGGATGAGTTTTTGGGACGAATCAACGAAATCGTCTACTTCCTCCCCTTCTGCCACTCGGAGCTCATCCAGCTAGTCAACAAGGAACTGAACTTCTGGGCCAAGAGAGTAAGAGTGGAGACTGCCCATGGGTTGGGATGGGATATCTTCCCACTGGGAGCACCACCTCCCAAAAGGTGGTATGTGGCCAGTGGCCCTGGGGCACATAGTCTCTCACAGGCACAGGCCTCAGGCATGAGAGATGGAAAGCCCTCGGCCACATGCAGACATATTCCTGTCCGATCTTTCTCAGGCCAAGCAAAGGCACAATATCACACTGCTCTGGGACCGAGAGGTGGCAGACGTGTTGGTTGATGGCTACAATGTGCACTATGGCGCCCGCTCCATCAAGCATGAGGTGAGCACAGGTGCCTCGACACTTCCCTCCCCGGTACCCCTAGACCCAGTCCCTGGGCTCCCAGCCTGGAATTGTTCCTACCCAGAACAGATGCCCTTATGGAATAAAAAACACAGGATGATCAAGTCAAACCCTATTTTGGAGGGTAACCCCTACAGGGATGGGGAACTGTATTGGGAACCTTAGAAACTGACATTGAGTTTTTAGCACAATCCTGCAAGCTGTGGTGTTAGCCCTTTGCAGATGAGAAAACTGAAGCTCCGCATAAGTGCTTGTCCTAGCAGTAATGATAGAGGCTGGCCTTCATGCCAAGCAAAGGCACAGTAGTAAGCGATAGAGCCTGACCTTCAGGCTCAGGCCACAGGCCTGCCCAGGCCTCAGCAGTGACGACCACTTCACCTGCGACCTGCAGGTAGAACGCCGTGTGGTGAACCAGTTGGCAGCCGCCTATGAACAGGACCTGCTGCCAGGGGGCTGTACTCTGCGCATCACTGTGGAGGACTCAGACAAGCAGCTCCTCAAGAGCCCTGATCTGCCCTCACCCCAGTCTGAGAAGCGCTCACCCACACTGCGGTTGGAGATCATCGATAAGGACAGCAAGACCCACAAACTGGACATCCGGGCACCACTACACCCTGAGAAGGTGTGCCACACCCTCTAGCATCTACCTACCTGCCTAGTGCCCTCAACGTCCAATAAAGGCCCCTCAGCTGTGGCATGACAACTGACCTACCTTCCCCCTCATACCTCTTACTCCTCTCCCCGCAGCCTCTTCTCACAGCCCCTGCAAGACCCCTCCCCTGCCCCCTTTGTGGTGGGTCCAAAGCTTGCTAACAGTCTCCAGGAGGAGCTGCCCCTGCACCTCCTTCAAGCAGAGAGGAGAGGAGGTCCCTTATCTCTGTCCTTCAGCATGATCTCCATGCCCCATAGTCTCTGGAACTTGATCGTGTTCTCTGGAAGCTCAGAAGTATGGCAGCTAAGAACAGATCTGGCTGGAAGAAGACAGGGGCCAGACTTTGACCTGCCACCCTCTGCTGGCCCTCAGAATGTCTCCACAGAGCGTGGAGAAAGAGTACAGAGGCTCAGGCACAGAGGTTCTTCAGTTGAGGCTGTAACTACCTCTTTTCCATGCCCTAAAATTCCAAGGGAAAGGGACCCATAGAACCCTTCCCCCTTCCACTGCCATATCATAGCTACTGTTCCTTCTCACCCTGTGTTCTGGGGTCAGGCCAGACCAGGTTTCTCCAGCCTTGGAACTAGCCGATGTAGAGCACTTCTAGGAGGAAGGCTGACTGGGTCACCACACTGGCCTGCTCTGGGACTCTAATGCCAAATGATCCAAGTAAGCTCAACTCTCTGAGACCTCCTTCAGGAGACTAACAACATAGACCCTAGGGAGCTCTAGGGGAAAAGCTAGAGATCATGGGGTCTGCCTCAGCCCTATCTACACTGCTGTCCCAGCTAAGTTAGCCTGGAATAAACAGCTCCCCCGTGCAGCCTGCATGTTAGGCACTAAGCAGAAGGTCTGCACACCATCCCCTTTGTTTCAGCCTCAGCTTAGCTGAGCACAGCAAGGCCTGCTGTGTCCTTGGGCATCATCTGTAGTCCCCATTGGTGATCACCCTCTCCCTGCAGGGCCGTTTGGAACCCTCCTTTGGTGTTAGCGCATCTCTTTCAGGAAGCAGAAAATGGGGGTAGGAAGCAAAGTCCCTTGTGTGATGGAAGAATGTCATAACAATATGGTGGGTAGAAGACAGTCATAAGCCAGGATGTGAGCTCTAACAATCATTATCTAGCCCCTCAAGGAGCTATGTCTGCTGCTCCCTACCTCAGTGACTGCTGTCCTTTTTTTTTTCTTCCTTAAAATATTTTTAGAATTACAGAAAGTTGCAAAAATAATAGAATTAATGTATAACCTTCACCTAGCTTCTCCTAATATTAAGATCTTATAAAACCATGGTATAATTATTAAAATCAGGAAATTAACATTGGTACAGTTCTACTAACTAATCTGTGGACATTCAAATTTTTCCAATTCTGCTACTGATGTTCTTTTTCTGGTTCAGGATCTAAGGCATGTTCAGGGTCCTGCCTTGCATTTTGTTGTCATGTTTCCTTCATCTGTTTCGACCTATGATAGTTCCTCTGTCTTTCTTTGACTTTCATGACCTTGACACTTTTGAAATGTCCAGGTCAGTTATTTTGAGGAATGTCCCTCAATTTGGTTAATCTACTGTTTTCACATGATTAGATTGAGGGTCTACATTTTTGGCAAGACAAGGACCCCAGGAAGGGTGCGCCCTTCTCAGTGCCTTCCAGCAGGGGATAAAGTTAACTTTGATCACATGGCTGAGGTGGTATGCATCAAGTTTCTCCACTGTAAAATTACAAATTCTCTTTTGAAATTAGGAAGGGTCTTCTGAGGGGATACTTTGAAGCCATGCTAATGCCTTATTTACCCTTTTAATTTTCCCTCCTGATTTTAGCATCCATTGATGTTTCTTATTGTTTAAATATATTTTTATTGATTTCAGAGAGGAAGGGAGAGGGAGAAAGAGATAGAAACGTCAATCATGAGAGAGAATCATTGACCAGCTGCCTCCTGCATGCCTTACACTGGGGATTGAGCCCGCAACCCAAGCATGTGCCCTGACCAGAATCGAACTGTGACCTGGTTCATAGGTCGACATTCAGCCATGCCAGCGGGGCCCATCGATGGTTCTTGCTTACAGCAAGTATTAATGTTCTATTTGCCTAATGATGGCGTCCTGTTTCCTTATTAATATATTCCCTTATTAATATATTTATTAATTGGCATTCTACTGTAAGGAAGAGCTGTCTCTTTCCTCCCATTTATTCAATAATTTCTTTATAACAGTATAAACTAATAGATATTTGTTTTTTTCTATGGTTTATAATCTAATACAAAGTTTCTTTTATTGCTCTTTTAGGCCTAGATTTGGCCATTGAACTCTGTAAAGTTGGGTCCTGTGTTGTTTCAGCATTGCCCCCATCATTTTTTTTTTTTTTTTTAGCACTTCCTTACTTTCTGGCACCACAAGATATTTCAAGTTCACTCATATTTTTCTTGTCCCAGCCCTAACATCAGCCATTTCTCCAAGCAGCACCTGGTTCCTTTTATTCGAGAACGATACTTAAAAACCAAGATCGGGCATTAGGTGTATTCATTGCTACTGGAGTGTCGTCGCTTCTAGGCCCTTTCAGCACACAGAACTATGAAATATATGTATGTATGTTAGCACATGCATCACACACATCTGATTTTATTGCCATGTCTCTGTATCTGTATATTATTTTAAAAACATGAATTCACATTGATGCCCACAGTCCCAACCCAGTATCACATAGTTTGTGGCTGCCATTATTACGACTTTACTATTCTTATTCTGCTTTTCCTCTCCTGCTATCCCTGTTTCTTCCCTTTTCATCCTGTTTTGTGTTAGATAAAATTATTTTGCCTGACTGTCAGTCCCTTGGTTCAATGAACTATGGCCGTGAGCAGCAGGCATATAACTCAAAATCAGGTAACTTTTAAAATGTTTTTATTTATTTTTAGAGAGAGAGGAAGGGAGAAGGATAGAGAGATGGGAACATCGATGAGAGAGGAACATCATCAGTTGACTGCCTCCTGCATGGCCCCTACCAGGGATAGAGCCTGCAACCGAGTGAGGTACATGCCCTTGACCAGAATCGAACCCGGGACCCTTCAGTCCGCAGGCCAATGCTCTATCCACTAAGCCAAACTGGCTAGGGCAAAACCAGGTAACTTTTATACAAGAAAACCCAATGGCCACCTTTCTGAAAAGAGGATCGGGGACAGAGTAGACCAGGGGTGGGCAAACTTTTTGACTCGAGGGCCACAATGGGTTCTTAAACTGGACCGGAGGGCCGGAACAAAAGCATGGATGGAGTGTTTGTGTGAACTAATATAAATTCAAAGTAAACATCATTACATAAAAGGGTACGGTCTTTTTTTTTTTTTTTTTTAGTTTTATTCATTTCAAACGGGCCGGATCCGGCCCGCGGGCCGTAGTTTGCCCACGGCTGGAGTAGACCCTCAGTTTCTGAGGAACTTAGGTAACACTTCTAGGGATTCTTAGTTAGACCTCCTTGGTGATGCTGGACCCTGTCTACGCTTCCTTGGCATCCTGTGCAGTATTCAGCTCCCTTACTTGTCTTATGTCTCTTTGTCACCAGAATGTGAGGTCCAAGAGGGCAGACACTAGTTGTTCAGCTCACTGTCCTATTCATAGCCCCTGGCACAGTGCCAGCATGTGATGGATGCTCCAGGTATTTGGGCGAATGGTGGACCCTGTGGCAGGCACAGGTCTTCACAGTAGGTTGCAGGACAGAACAGTGTTATTTGTTCACTGAGCACACAATTATTTGGCATGTGCTTGTGGCCAGGCAGTAGGACTTGCCAGGATGGACCCCCAGAACAAATGGGGCAAATTAAGACCCAGATACCTTATTTGCAGGGGTCCTCAAACTTTTTAAACAGGGTCCAGTTCACTGTCCCTCAGACCGTTGGAGGGCCGGACTATAGTTTAAAAAAAAACTATGAACAAAGTCCTATGCACACTGCACGTATCTTATTTTGAAGTAAAAAAACAAGACGGGAACAAATACAATATTTGTATTTGCATGTGGCCCGCGGGCCGTAGTTTGAGGACCCCTGCCTTATTGACTATCCTGAAATGCATAAGGCTGGACTGGGAGATGAAAATGTAATACCAGCACCTTTATTCAAAAAAGAAAAGCTCAAAGCTGTGTAGTGATAGTTTTAGAAATTTAGAAAAAAAAACATTTAAACCACAATAATATAGGAAATAGAGTAATAAAGATAAAACCTGAAGTTAATGAAGTAGGAAACTATAAGTAATAATAAAAGATAAATAGAAAAATGATTCTTTGAAAACACCAGTAAAATAGATAAAACTGTCTTAGCCTAATAAAGGGGAAAAGAACAAAAGAATAAAACAGGATTAGGAATGAGAAATCAGACATAACCATATATATATATGGAAGAATTTTAAATAATTGTAGGAGTGTTCTATGGCAACAAATGTAAAACAGGGCAAACAGATAATTTTCTAGCGAACACTGGCCCAAGGTATTGTTTGAATGGACAAATTACCAAAGAAGAAATCGGAAAGGTGATTAAAATTTTATCCTTTTTGTCTTCTTATTTTAAACTTTTTTATTGATATATATGGAAAAGTGCATAGATCACAAGTATACAGTTCAATTAATTATCACAAAGTGAACACCAAAAAAATAGATAAGTTGCAGTTTTTAATTAATATGTAAACTGCTTCAAACCATGGGAAAATATGAAAAAATATTCCATATATTTTTTCTTTTTTAATTTTTTTTTTTTAATCCTCACCTGAGGATATTTTTCCATTGATGTTTAGAGAGAGTGGAAGGAATCAGGAGAGACAGAGAGAGAGAAACATAAATGTGAGAGAGATACATCAGATTGATTACCTCCTGCGCGAGCCTGGACCGGAAGTACGTGCAGGAGGCAAACTAAAGTACATGCCCTTGACCAGAATTGAACCCAGGACCCTTAAGTTTTTGGGCTGACCCTCTAGCCACTGAATCAATCCAACTAGGGCTTATCATTGATGTTTCTATCCCCCTTTCTCTTCCTCTCTAAAATCAATAAAAATATTTTTTAAAAACAACAGCAGCCGAAACCGGTTTGGCTCAGTGGATAGAGCGTCGGCCTGCGGACTGAGAGGTCCCAGGTTCGATTCCGGTCAAGGGCATGTGCCTGGGTTGCGGGCATATCCCCAGTGGGAGATGTGCAGGAGGCAGCTGATCAATGATTCTCTCTCATCGATGTTTCTAACTCTCTATCTCTCTCCCTTCCTCTCTGTAAAAAATCAATAAAATATTTTAAATAAATAAATAAAAATAAAAACAACAGCAAACATTATCCTTAACTATAAATACTAAAGCTAATTCTGTTAAAGTCTGAAATAAGACAAGATTCAACATTGCTTTGAAAATGCATGTAAAAGCAATTAGCTAAGAAATCTAATTGGTAAAAAAAAAAAATCTAATTGGTATAAATATTGGAAAATAATAAATTATATGTAGGAAATCCAAAAGACTACAGTAAAACTTATTAGAATTACTAAGGAAATGTTGTAGGTATCTAAATAAAAGATAACTACATAAAAATCAGTAGCTTTTTTCTATCCTAGCAATAATCAACCAGAAACAGTACAAAGGAAAGTATTCCATTCATAATAATTGTAACAAATAGGTATATATATTTGCTCATATATACATAAAGTGCCTCTGGAAGAGAGGAGAGTTGGGTAGAGAGGGGATAGCAATGGAAGGGAAAATTCACTGAATTCATTTTTACACTATTAAATTTTGAATCCTATTAATGTGTTACCTATTCAAAATTATGTAATACTTAATAACTTTAACAAAGAAAATCATATTGAAGGGCATAAAACAAGATCTGAAGAATGAAAAGACATACCAGGTTCTTGGAAAAGATGACAATATCATTACAGTGTCAATCTTTGAATTAATATATAGTTCAATGCAAACCCAGTTAGACTCAACAGCATTTTTAATTTAATAAAATTAAAGTCATGTTACAGTACAATGTTAGGTGAACCCATATGGAGCGGTTGTTTTCTGGATATAGACTCAGCAGATACAAGGTACTACTGTCAGTAACTATAATCTCATCTTGATAGTATGCAAACTAGAGATAAGTAAATTTAGCTGCCGTCAACACACACCCTAACTTTTGGGGTTCCCATTCATGTCTGGCACCTTGGGATTTCCCATATTTTTGTTTCAAGCCCAGCTATGTCGAACTTTCTTTTTCTTGGTTCCATATTCAATATTTTCATATTTGAGGTAGAAAGGGAGTTTATACCTGGAACTATTCAGTTTTATATAAATCAGATGTCACCCCAAACCATTGTGCATAATGCAATGCTGCTTTTATGGTCAGACCCAGGAAGAGAGTCCCCCACTGCTTCTCTGTGATTCTCTTACTTTCCACTTTAAAAAAAAAAAAAAAAAGTCAGCAGTTTGATTCTTCAGCTCTTTTGATGCTCTATCAGTGACTGTCACTCATTCAAGAAAGATTTTATATAGTCTCGTATCACTTTCTCTCTTCCCTAACACGTCATCATCATTCCTGTGGCTTCAACTTTCCACAAATGACTTATCCAACACCCTGCTCTACTATTTCTCTGTCCCTGTTCACTTCAGTCACCTATGTCATGGTCATATCCTAAATCTTAACAACAGTAAGTGCACTGCCTCCAAAACCCCCATCTTCCTCTGGCCAGTCTAGTATCCAGAGTAAAGAATCTTACAAGTTGACAATAAAAAAACAACCTAATTTTAAAAAGGGGAAAATCTCTGTTTTGTTTTGTTTTTTTTTAATATATTTTATTGATTCTTTACAGAGAGGAAGGGAGAGAGATAGAGAGTTAGAAACCGATGAGAGAGAAACATCAATCAGCTGCCTCCTGCACATCTCCTACTGGGGATATGCCCGCAACCCAGGTACATGCCCTTGACCGGAATCGAACCTGGGACCTTTCAGTCCGCAGGCTGACGCTCTATCCACTGAGCCAAACCAGTTTCGGCAAGGGGAAAATCTCTGAATAAACATTTCTCCAAAGAAGATATACAAATGGCCAATAAGCCATCAGTTAGCCAACAGGGAAATGCAAATCAAATCACAATGAGATATCACTACACACCCAATAGAATGGCTATAATAAAAAAGACAGTAAGCCCTGGCCAGTGTGGCTCAGTTGATTGGACATTGTCCCATGCACCAAAAGGTTGCTGGTTTGATTCCTTGTCAGGGCACATGCCTGGATTTCAAGGTTCGAACCCCAGTAGGGGGCATGCAGGAGGCAGCTGATCAATGTTTCTCTCACATTGATGTTTCTTTTCCTCTCTCTAAAAATCAATTTAAAAAAAAAAAAGACATAAGTATTAGTGAGGATGTGGAGAAAGTGGGAATGTAAAATGATGCAACACTTTGGAAAAGAGTCTAGCAGTTCCTGAAAAGATTAAACAGTTCCTTATGTCTCAGCAACGGACATATAATTGCACTCCTAAGTATATACCTGTGGACATGAAAACATACATCCACACAAAAACTTGCTACACAAATGGTTTAAAAAAATAAAGTGGAAACAGCCCAAATGTTCATCAGACTGAGGAATAAATACACAAAATATGGTATATCCATACAATGGAATATTATTCAGCCATAAAAAGAAGGGAATACTGATTCATGAACAACAGGAATGAACCCTGAAAACATGCTGAGCGAAAGAAGCCAATTACCAAAGAGCACATATTGTAATTTCATTTGTATGAAAATGTCCAGATTCGTAAATCCATACAGGAAGGGAGAAGATTAGTGGTTGCCACAGACTTGGGGGAGAAGGAAGTGGGAATGACTGATAATGGGTCGGGAGGTTCTTTCTGGAATAATGAAAATGTTCTGGAAGTACAGAGTACTGGTTATACAACTTTGTGCAACCACTGAATTGTACACATTTTTATATCTCAATTTAAAGAAAAAATCTTTTAGAAAGTAGTTACTTTTTTAATGTATTGAAGATAAGAGAATGAGAAGACAATCCAGGACTGGAAGAAAATATTTGTAAAACACATGTCTGATAAAGGACTGGTATCCAAAATATACAAAGAACTCTTAAAACTCAACGATAAGAAAATGAACAGCCAGATTACAAAATGGGCAAAAGAGTTGAACAGATACCTCTTCAAAGAAGAGATACAGATGCCAATAAGCATATGAAAAGATGCTTTTAACATCATATGTCATTGCAAACTAAAACAACAGTGAGATACCACTGCACACCTACTGGAAAAGCCAAACTCCCAAAACACTGACAACACAAATGCTGGCGAGGACATGGAACAACAGGAACTCTTCATTCGTTGCTGGTGGGAATGCAAGATAATATAGCCACTTTGGAAAACAGTTTGACAGTCAGTTTCTTAGAGCACTAAACATTTACCATCTGATCTGCAAGCATGCTCTTTGGTATTTACCCAAATATGTTGAAAATTCACATTCACACAAACACCTGCATACAAATATTTATAGAGCAGCTTTATTCATAATTGGAAACAGCCTAGATATTGTTCAATAAGCAAATGGTGGTGCATCCAGACAATGGAATATTATGCAGTGCTAAAAAGAAATGAGCTATCAAACCGTGAAAAGACATGGAGAGACTGTAAATTCCTATTACCAAGTGAAAAAAGCCAATCTGAAAAGGCTACGTACTATAGGATTCCAACTATATGATTCTGGAAGAGGCAAAACTGTGAAGACAGTAAGATAACAGCAGTTGCCAGGAGGCTGATGGGGTACAGATGTATAGGTGGAGCACAGAGGATTTGGGGGGCAGTGAAACCATTCTGTGCAACAGATGATAGTAGGTATGTGTCATACATTTGTCAAAATCCATGGAATGTACAACACAGCAGAGTGAACCCTAGTGTAAATTATGGACTTCAGTTGATAATGATGTCAATATTGGTTCATCAAATTGAAATAAATGTACCTCTTTGATACTGATGTTGATATTAGGGAGGGTGTGGGATGATTATGGGAGCTCTATACTTTCCACTGAGTTTTGCTGTGAACCTAAAGCTGCTCTAAAAACAACAAAACAAGTTTAACTACATTCTAATAGAGCTGTATCAAAAAAAGTCATATTTTAACAGTTAAAATTACAAAACTGTTTACCTGGGCATACTCAGACATAGATGTTTACCAAGTGTTTGCTGGAAGAGCAAATTACTCAATAAACTTCCTATGGCATAATTTATGGTTTGGTTTTTATCCCTGACTAGAGGCCCAGTGCACGAATTCATGCACCAGTGGTGTCCCTCAGCTTAGCCTGCAGGATCCGGCCAAAACCAGCTCTCTGACATCCCCTGAGGGGTCCCGGATTGCAAGAGGGCACAGGCTAGGCCGAGGGACCCCACCAGTGCATGATTGGGGCCAAGGAGGGATGTGGGAAGTTGGCCAGCCCAGGAGGGCTCCAGGATGTGTCCAGCCTGTCTCTCTCAGTCCCAATCAGCCAGACCCCAGCAGTAAACTAACCTACCAGTCGGAACATCTGCACCCTGGTGGTCAGTGCACGTCATAGCAAGCAGTTGAGCGGCCTTAGCATATCATTAGCATATTATGTTTGATTGGTTGAAGGGATGACTGGACACTTAGCATATTAGGCTTTTATTATATAGGATATTTAATTTACAGGAAAAGCCAGCTGGATGCGAAGTTACTGTAATGGGAAGAAACTATCCTATATAATAAGAATTTTTCATGCAGTACCCTTAAAACTCAACAAGAAAACCTGATTTTAAAATAGGCTAAAGATCTAAACATATCCCTCACCAAAGAAGATATATAGATGAAAAATAAGCATATGAAAAGATGCTCCACATCATATGTAATAAGGGAATTGTGAACTAAAACAACAATGAGATACCGCTGCACAATTACCAGAATGGCTAAAATCCCAAACATTGACCAGGCCAACTGACTAAGATATTCAGGGTACCTGATACTTCCTGCTTTTTAGGTTTTGTCAGCATTTTATCATAATTATAATGGGACTGTGTTAATGACTTATGGTATGCTAAGATTATCAAAGTCCCTGTGGAATAAATTGTGGCACAGAGGCAGAGAGTTAACATGGTCCTGAGGCAAAATGATGAAGGTGTACTTCTGCCCTTGCCAGGTTAAACAAGACTACCTCTGGCTATCTTTGCTTATTGAAATAAAGAAAAAACATTTGCAACTTAACAACTTTATTATAGGTGGCAGACACTTGTTTTACTCTCTCTGGAACAGCAGTATCATTGGAGTCATCACATGTCTTAACCTTTCAATAATCCACTGTCATTCTCCAGCCCTTCTGACTTATGCATGAGCCAGACAGATGAGTTAAGTTGGTAACAGGAATCACCTCCTCTGAATTTTCAGCTCTTTGATGGTTATGCTAGTCTTGCATTTCCCCCAGCAATACATTGGTTTTGTTTGTAATTCTGTTAGTAAGGAAGCCTTTTCAACCATAATAGTCCCATTCTGTGGATTAGAGTCATATTCTGCCACTTGTTGAATATTCCTAGTCTAATTATATAATCCAAAACTGGAGAAATCATGGGGAAATGGGTTTAAGGACTGTACTGTGAGGTCAATTGGAATCAAAAAGTCTATCACTTAACTCCATAAGCCTCCACTGTACCAACTACAACTTGGGCATTAGAGCCAATGTCAACAATCCCCAAGGGCACAGTTATTCTATGAGGGCTGCCGTATCGAAGTATCACAAACTAGGTGACTTCAAACAATGGAAATGTATTCTCATGGTCTAGAAAACACATCCAAAGTCAAGGTGTTGGCAGGGTTGGTTTCTTCTGGAGACTCTAAGGGAGACTCTATTCCATTCCTCTCTTCGACCCGCTGAGGCTACCAGTAATCCTTGACATTCTTTGTCTTGAAGTTGCATCACTCCCACCTCTGCCTCCATCCTCACATGGTGTTTTCTCTGTGTGTCCATGGCCAAATTTCCCTCTTCTTATAAGGACTCCAGTCATTGAATTAGGGCTCATAATCAGTATAATCTGCAAAGAACCTATTTCCAAATAAGGTCTCTATTTCACAGGTACCTGGGGCAAGGACTTCAACATATCTTTTTGGGAAACACAATTCGACCCGTATAATTGCCCTGGAAAATGACTACAGGTCCCGTTGGGGAAGCTTGAAAGGAATATATTAACATTTATCCTTCCTCAAGTGAACCTGCCTTCATTCAAGGAACTCTGTGAACTAACGCAGGCCTGGAACTTGAGTAAGAGACCCTAATTCTCTATTTTGTCTTAAGTTGGTCCACTGTTCACCAGCTCCTGAAGACTTTTGGTTCTATAAGTCAGTCAGGATCTTAGTGAACTTCCCATATTGTTTAGTCGCATCTGTAGTATCTCCCCTCAACATCCCTGGCCTCCAGAAACCAGTTACTACAGCACTTTCCAAATATGTCATCACGCTCACAAATATATGTCTCAATGCCTTGGTGAGTCATCTGGACACTCTCAGGGGATGGAGTTGGGAGTGGATGAATCACACTTAGAAATCTAGAAGGAAAGGTTTATAAAGCAACATTCTCCTTACGTGTTTAGATTCTTATAAATTATACCAAAGGATCCTTGGCATCTCAATCTCATTTAACTTCATCAATGAACCCAGTTTTCATTCAACCAAGTGAAAACAAATCAACTATACACCCACCAGGATGGATAAAATTTAAACTTTTTGACACTGAGGAGGATGATTGTAGAGCAACCAGAATTTACATACATTATTGGTGGGAGTATAAAATGGCACAACCACTTTAGGAAACGATCTGGCAGTTTCTTATAAAACTAAACACACATCTACCCTGCAACCCAACATTTTCAAGAGAAATGAAAACATATATCCACACAAAACAGACTTGTCGTTAGTGTTCATAGCAGCATTATTCATATAGTCCACAACTAGAAGCCACCCAATAAATCCATCAACAGAATGACTAAACAAACTGCAATATTATATTAGTGTTCTATTGCCATGTAAAAAATAATCCCAAACTTAACAGCCTAAAACAATATTCATTTACTCACAATCCTGTAAATCAGAGTCTGGCATGGTTCTATGCTCAGAACATGACTTAGTTCTCATCTCAAGATTTCAGTGTCAGCCAGGCTGCATTCCTTTCTGGGGACCCTAAGGAAGAATTCACTCCCAAGTTTATTCAGCTACTTAGCTGAGTTCGATTGCTTGTGGTTGTAGGACTGAGGTCCTGTTTTCCTACTGGCTGTCAACTGGAAATCACTCTCAGTTCCTAGAGGTCACTGCTTTCTTTGCCATGTAGCCCCTCCACCTAATAATGAAAAATCTTCCTGTTGAGTCTCTTATGCTTCAAATCTGACTTCACTGTTTCTGATCTCTTGACCCAAATGTAAAGGGTTCATGTCATTAGGTCAGATCCACCCAAATAATTACCCTTTTTAAAAGCCATCTGTGAGCCCTAGTTGGTTTGGCTCAGTGGATAGAGCATCAGCCTATGGACCAAAGGGTCCAGGGTTCGATTCCAGTCAAGAGCACATACCTTGGTTGCAGGCTCCTCCCCGGCTCAGGCCCTGGTGGCCCAGACCCTGGTAGGAGCTTGTGCAGGAAGCAACCAATCGATGTGTTTCTCTCACATCCATATTTCTCTCTTTCCCTCTCTCTTCCACTCCCTCTCAAAATCAATGGAAACATATCCGCGGGTGAGAATTTAAAAAGAAAAGCTATGTGTGATATAAGACATAACCTAATCACAGCAGTGCTATTCTCTCATAGTCACAAGGCTGGAGAGTGTGCAGGGCCTATACACCAGGAGGCAGGAATCTTGGGGGACATCTTAGAATTCTGCCTATACAGATATACACTCAGCAATATACTGAGCAATATAAAGGAATGAACTATTGATACAACATTGATGAATCTCAAAAACATGCTGAATAAAAGAAGGCTCACACAGAGTGCCCAGAGGAAATCAAGAACAGACAACATTAATCTATAGTGGAAAAGAATCAAAAGAGTGGTTACCGCCCTAACCAGTTTGGCTCAGTGGATAGAGCATCAGCCTGCGGACTCAAGGGTCCCAGGTTCGATTCCGGTCAAGGGCATGTACCTTGGTTGTGGGCACATCCCCAGTAGGGAGTGTGCAGGAGGCAGCTGATCGATGTTTCTCTCTCATCGATGTTTCTAACTCTCTATCCCTCTCCCTTCCTCTCTGTAAAAAATCAATAAAAAATATTTAAAAAAAAAAAGAGTGGTTACCTCTGGGGGAGTGGGGTTGGTATTGATTTGGGAGAGGCATGAAAGAAGTTTCTGGGATGATGATAAGAGATTGGGTCACACATGGGCCTAACTCACTGAATGGTACACTTAAGATTTATGCATTTCACCCTAGCTGATTTGGCTCAGTGGATAGAGCATCAGCCTGCGGGCTAAAGGGTCCCGGTTCAATTCCAGTCAAGGGCACATGCCCAGGTTATGGGCTCCATCCCCAGTGGGGGGCGTGCAGGAGGCAGCCAATCAATGATTCTCTCTCATCATTGATGTTTCTATCTCTCGCTCTCTCTTCCTCTCTGAAATCAATAAAAATATTTTTTTAAATATTTATGCATTTCACTATATGAAAATTTTACTTAAAAATTAACAAATAATATTTTTCTCTGCTTAATGATATGGATCTTGGGGCCAAGTATATGGATGTCTGCCACTTACTGTGAATGCATCTAAAAATACAATGGATTGACAAATGAATAGAAGAATGAATAGGTGAGTGGATAGGTGATCAAGTGAATATAATGTTATTTTGGACTCTAGGAAAAGATTAATTTTCTTTAAAAAAAGGAATGAGAACTCCCAGCTATTAGAATTGGCACATGGAATCCAGGCTCTATGGTCATGCACTCATACTGATCAGTTTGGCCTGGTTTTAAATTATGTTCCTCCTTCCTCGCCCAACACCCTCAGAATCCATTCCCACATGTATTTGCCAGATTTTATGAATATAAATTTGAAAAATCTTTTAATTCTTTTAGTGGGAAAGCTTTTTTGGAATTTGACCTCCTATTTGACCCCGAGGAATGTTAGAGTCTGATTCTAGTTATGAGTGTGGAGACAATGAAGTCAGTGGGATGGGGCATGAGGAGACTTGGCTTTCTCTTACCAGATAGTTCCCCATGGGAAAGCCTGTACATGGTCTTCAAATAAGAGGAAGGCAATACCTTTAGACAAAGAGAGGGTGCTATCATAGCTGGCTATTTTCAGGGGGAAGTTGGGGTTGTGACAGAGATTGCTAATTGCAGGCTGTGGTAGATATCTCCTGACACGACTCCCAGTGATCCCTGCCTCCTGATGCTCATGCCTTTGTGTAATCCCCTCTCTTTGAGTGTGAGCAGGGCCTAGTAACTTCTCTTTATGTTTTTAAACATTCTTTTAATTGATTTCGGAAAGGAAAGAGGAGAGAGAGAGAGAGAGAGAGAGAAAGAGAGAGAGAGAGAGAGAGAGAGAGAGAGAGAGAGAGAGAGAGAGACATCAATGATGAGAAAGAATCATCAGCTGCCTCCTGCACGCCCCACATTGGGGATCGAGCCCGCAACCCAGGCATATGCCCTGATGAGGAATCGAATAGCGACTTCGTTCATAGGTCGATGCTCAACCACTGAGCCATGCCAGCCTGGCTCTAGTAACTTGTTTCTAAGCAACAGAATATAGAATGTCATTCCTGGGATTAGGTTATAAAAAAGACTGACTTCTATCTTGCTGGCATTCTCTCTGGATCTTACATGCTTGCCTTTATGAAGAGGCCCATATGGCAAGACACTGAGGGCAACCTCTGGCCAACACCTGGTTAGGACTGAGCCGTTCAGTCCAACAGCCCTGGAGGAACTGAGTCCTGGCAAGAACCATGTGAGTTAGCATGGAAGCAATCTTTCCTCGGTCAGGACTTGGAGACTGCAGACGGAGCACCCTGAATGCAGCCTGATTGAAGACTGCAATGTAAGCCATGCCCGGATTCCTGACCCACAGAAACTATGAGATTTATTTTGTTACATTATTGTTATTTTGGATTTTCCCTTATGTATACCCAACCTGACTCTAACTCCTAGAGGGCTTAAGTGTTCCACACCTCCTCACAATCCTTGCATTCCTCATTCCCTTTGTACTGATCTCTGATACCCCCCCCCCCCAAAACTCTGCTTTTAATGGACACTTCATTCCAGGTGACCACTGGCAATAAATTGATGAACTGGTTTTGTTGTTGTTTTTTAAATATACTTTTATTGATTTCAAAGAGGAAGAGAGAGGGAAAGGGAGATAGAAACATCAATGATGAGAGAGAATCACTGCCCAGATGCTTCCTGCACGCCCCCTACTGGAGATCGAGCCTGCAACCCAGGCATGTGCCATGACCGGGAATCGAACCATGACCTCCTGGTCCATAGGTTGACACTCATCCACTGAGCCACACTGGCCAGGCTGATGAATTGTTTTGTTTGTTTGTTTGTTTTTACCACTGAATGCCTCTCCATCTCTGAGTTTTCGTTGCCTTTAATCCCAATCAGGTCACACAACTATTCCCAGAATCCAACCAATTCTCTGAGAGTCTGATGTGCTCAGCCATTCTAGTACCAATTTCTATATCAGAGTCATTAGGTATAAGAAATAGAAATCAATTCCATCTTATTTAAGCAAAAAATAATGTTATTAAATTCATAAAATATATTAGATATCTTGGAGAACTATTGGAATGACTGGGGGACCAGATACAGAGCACAGAACTAGAAACAATGCCCTAAATTAACCTGCATTGTTGTCTCCATGAGGGACACCTGTCCCTTGCACAACTGACATGGTTGCCACTCAACCCACAATGCTTCCAAGATCAAGCTCTGTAGTGGCCCTGCTACACCTAAAACTGATATTGCTACAACCTCATTGACCTGAGGATAATTCTTAAGGTTCCTGAGTCCTCACTGCCTTACCTAGATTCCTTAGCTTAGACTGTGATCAGTGTACATGATTGGCTGATACTAGGTTAAGTGTCTGAATTTTGGTTGTGAGGGAAATTCAGAAAGTGAATTTATGGCATCCATCAGGTGGGGATTTCCCCTAACTTAGAAAGTGGTTTCAGATGCCAGATGCCAGAAAAGAATAATAAATGTCAACTCTTTCCTGCTGTCAGGCCAGGGTACCAAGGAAGACTGGGAGAAACACACTTCCCTAATTCCTCTATCTTCCCAAATTTCATTTCACCTGTCAGACATTCACTATTTCCTAATCAATGTGGCAGAGAACATGGCTAAAGCCAATCAGCAAAGCACTTGATTATCCTGTTGCAACTTCAAATTGCTGGCCATAGTCAGAGGTTTCCTTACCAGAGTTACATCTGCTCCTCATCTTGTGCCCCGCCCCCTTGAAGCACTTTCCTGAGGTTGCCAAATATAGGCAGTATACCCCAATATTTACCATTTTTCTATTTAATCCTCTGAAGTTGCAACCACAGGGCAAGGGGGAAAGTTGAGGTCGAGTTCTAAGAGACAATATGCAGTAGAATTCCCAGCTACTTCATTATCACCTAACAAAGATATTTCATTTCCAGGCTCAATGGAGAGATTTTCACTGCATCCCACCCTACATCAACAGGGCCAGTTCCATATTTTAGCGTCTGTCATTTGCATTGCTACAGACCTTAAATCAAATTTTTAGTTAAATCTTTTTGTTTGGAAGTGATAGAAATCCAACCTGAAGTAGATTAAACTTAGAGAAGAATGGCAGGGACACGACTGCACCTTTCTCCTCCCCCTTCTCCTCTTCATTCCCCACAGTATCCATGCATCTCCTAAACTCTAAGAGACCCCATAAGGATTGGAACCAGGGAGGACAGCAATGGGCAGTGGCAGTTCATCCTGGCCAACCTCTTGAACCTGTCCCCAAAGCCCCGTTTTCTCTGACTTCTTAGTGAGCCAAAGCAGCCCAGCCCAGGTTCATTTCCCCACCTTGTCCTTCTCCTGTTATCCTAGGCCAGTGATGGCGAACCTATGACATGCGTGTCAGAGGTGACACGCGAACTCATATTTTTGGTTGATTTTTGTTAAATGGCATTTAAATATATAAAATAAATATCAAAAATATGTCTTTATTTTACTATGGTTGCAAATATCAAAAAATTTCTATATGTGACACGGCACCAGAGTTAAGTTAGGGTTTTTCAAAATGCTGACACGCCGAGCTCAAAAGGTTCGCCATCACTGTCCTAGGCCCTTTCTTGTTTCACTGTCCCCAGCTTTAATAAACATCCTCTAAAATTAAGAAGGAGGAGGAGGAGGAGGAAGGGGAGGGGGAGGAAGAGGAGGGGGAGGAGGAGGAGAAAGTACTGGATAACAAAACCCAGCAAAGGGCTGAACAACTAATTTGAATAAGGATGTCTCAGGAATAACTAGAACTAGGCTTTTAAATTCTAGCATGAGTCTATCTTTGCTTCAACTTCTTATTCATTCTTTATATATTTTATTTTTGTTGTTGTTCATCCTCACGCAAGGATATTTTCCCATTAATTTTCGGAGAGAGTGGAAGGGAGGGGGAGAGAGAGAGAGAGAAAGAAGAATAAATGTGAGAGAGACATTGATTGGCCGCCTCCTGCATGCTTCCCAACTGGGAGCTGGATCGAACCTGCAACCTAAGCAAGTGCCCTTGACCCTTTGGTCCCCAGGCCGAAACTCTATCCACTGAGCAAACCGGCCAGGATTTCATTCTTTCTTCATTGAAGACGATCTTCCTTGTTTTGATGATAGGGAACATGGCTATGAACATTTCCTGAATTTCATATGTATAGCTTTCAGCAATCTAAAGAAAATAACATGTTTCTCAATTTAAATAAGAAAAGATTAAGGATTTTATTGACCTACACGTACACACACCTGAACCAATTATAGCTGAGGGGTGGATTATGTAAGAACAATAGTTCCCTGGGTAGCCATGTGGATGGAGAAGACAGTTCCCAAAAGAAAAGTTGTGCTGGGCTGGCCACACCACACATGTCCACTATGGCAGCCCTCAGGCAGGCCCCTTCCCACCCACAAAAACTTGAATAAGCTTGTCAATGTATGGCATGGTTGGTAGGATCAAACCTCCCCCCTGACCCACTCACCCCCACCCACCCTTTGTTTTGTAAAGGAGTCAACTCACTTCACTCCCTATGTGCCATTCTCTTGCACAGACAATGAAAACATTCTGGACAGAACCTCCCTATAGATAAGTGCTCATCTGCCCACCAGATTGGGAGATCCTTAAAGAAAGCATGCAGGACTAGTTTATCCTCATGTGTCCGGTGCCCTACGAAGTTCCATCATAGATCAGACATTCAAAAAATATTTGTAGAACTGAATAAAGACCTTTCCTCATTCTTCACGATCCATGAAGGCTGAACACTTTTGGCCCCAGAAAGGCTTAAAACTAGAAGCTCAAAATAAAAATGGAAATTAGCCTGACTGGATGGTTCAGTTGGTTGTAGCGTCCCGTACACCAAAAGGTTTCAGGTTTGAATCTGGTTAGGTCACATACCTGGGTTGTGGTTTTATCCCCAGATATTCGAGTAAGGGAGACAACTAATTGATGTTTCATATCTCCCTTCCTCCCTCCCTCCCTCCCTGCCTCCCTTATTCTCTCTAAATATATCCTCAGGTGAAAATTAAAAAAAAAAAAAGGAAAGGAAATTACTTGACGACTGGGTAGCCTATTAGTGGGAAGAGTTGTTCCCATAACAGAGAGACTATAGGATCTGATAGACGGGTTGGGAGAATATATAGTTAATGTGCTTGCCTCCAACCCTCCCTGGACCAGAAAGTCCTAGCAGGAGAGAATAGGGATTTGAGAACAGGGGCAGGGGAGGGGTGTATTCTGTTTATGAAGTTGGTAGATAAATAGGGTTGGCAGTTCTAGGATCTTTAAGCAGAACCAGACAATGCTAATGTGTCACTGATAGATAAGCTTCATCCCTTATTAGAAGTTAGACATGGATGTCTGATCAAGCTTGGCTTCCAATCATAGTTGTACAATGATGACACTGAAGACATTGCTTCAGAGCGTGAGAAGATGCACTCCAGGGAGGAGCCGCTGCTCCATGCTCTCCCCTCACAGGAGAGGACTGCCTAGGAGTACATTGGGTTAATAAGTCAGCATGGTGGCCACGCCCTGGGGCCAGGAGATCCTTGCTCAGAGTTCTGAGGGGAGGCTAACTTCAGTGGCTGCTCTTAGAAGTGGGAATAAGGTGGTGGTCTCAGGCTACCATTCTCCAAAAGACCACAGGCAGAAAGAGTTCTCCAGCGCATGGGTCCTTCCTCATCCATTCTCATGATGCTTCCACTAGCCAGGCTCACAGAATAAGTATCAACGTTGGGATAAGAGCAGACAGAAAAAGGAACCTCCCCACGTTCCTTTTTGCATTGCTGCTCTCTCTGTGGGGGCAGGGGATGTCTTTCTACCCTGAAACACACCCACTGTTTTTACTTCCACTCTTCCTACAGGACCCCTCTCTGGGCCTCAATCTCTTCATCTGCAAAAATTAATTAAAGGGCCAGGCTGGGTAACTCTGCAGGACCTAATATCTTCTGAAATCTTCAGGGAAGAGGTGATGCTGCCACCCATGCAAAGATAGGGTTCTGTGTCCAGATACATATCTAGGTGTCAGGTGTAAAGGAGTGGAGGAGCCTGGCCACAGTGTGGTCTGGGTCTAGTCACACAGGGCTCAGTCACTTGGTGACAGGAAAGGGGGTTGTGGTGGTGATAGTAGCTAATTTATCTATATGTTTACTAGGTGCCAGGCACTATTTAGAGTGAGGGCTTGGCTTTTATCCTGAGGGCAATGGATAGCCATGGGAAGTCTAAAGAGAGAGGTGGCACCATCTGATTTCCCAATTCTGAGATCCCTTGGGTGTCCTGTAGAGCAGTGGTTCCCAAGGTGGGGCACATGCCCCTCAGGGGGGGCAATTTGATTTTTAAAGGGGGCAATTTGAGAATGAATTATTAACAATTTTTTTTTATTTCTTATAGTTCTTGAGGCCTCATATACAATATATAAATATATATTGTGACATATTTATGCATTTCCGTTCTCTTATATGTTTTGAAACTTTATTTGCTATTTTTCATATCACTTCATATTATTATTATTATTATTTAACAATTTCTTAGTGATTTCTTTCTCAGTACTTCAACGGTCCTTTCATTCTTTTTGTTTTTCTCTTTCATGGATGCCATGTTCTTTGAAAGCATGTTTAGATTAAGTTAATGGCCTTTTAGGCTTCCTCCACGTGAATAGGAATTCACTTTTTGAATAAGAATTATATGTCATGGGGGAGGGGGGCATCAGGGTTTTAGAGATGCTTAGGTGGGGCGTGGCCAAGAAAAGGTTGGGAACCCCTGCTGTAGAGGATGTGTTAAGGGAGAGAGGTGAACCTCACACTTCAGTGGGGAGAATTTTTAAAGCAGTTTCACTGCAAGTTTTAGAAGTTCAGACCTAAAAAATAGTGAAAACACTTCAAAGAACCCTCCTGGCATGGAGATGTCCTTGTGTGAAGCAAGGAATGGGTGGCCAGAGAAGTGGGTGATCTGAGGGTGCGCATGCTCCCCATTGAGCTAGTAAACCGGGACAGGGGATGTATTCTGGGAGCCCTTCCCTTATCCCCAAGGACTTTGGTAAGAAAGGCGCCTCCTCCCCTGGCTTCCAGGGGTCTCCACTGGAGTGCTGGGTCTCCACTCCCCCATCTGCAGGACCTGCTAAAATTTGGGTAGAGGAGGCTGGGGGCTGGGTGAGGCAACTGTCCATTTACATAAGGTGAGCTGCTGGGGCAGAAGAGTTCTCTATTCTGTTCCCCTGGAAAGGGTTCTGTGTCCCACCACCCCACGGTGTAGATGCGGTGGCTGAGTCTGCCAAAGGCCAGGGTGTCTGTGGCCAAGTCCAGAGTAAGTCTAGGACCTAGAGGTGGTTTTCCTGGAGGAGAAAAGATTCTCTGGAGAAGGGAGGTGAGAGGTTAAGGGAGAGGAAAGGTGCCACTGGGTTACTCCCTGTCCTGACATTCCTCATACACTTTGTGACGAAGGTGCAGGGAACCAGAGGGTCACATGCGATGGCAGTGGGAAGGAGGACTGAGATGGGGGAACTGGAAGGGGAGAGGCCGATCCGGCCATGAAGATTCAGGACAAGGTTGTGGGGCCTTCAGGACAAGTCAGGAGGACAGAGGGACCTCGGCACCTGCGACCCTCCCCCTGAGCTGCAGATGGTTCGGTGGTCAGTCTTTGCAGGTAGGGAGGGGAGGGCCTGGTGAGGGCCTGGTACTCAACCGGCTGTTTCCTTGACCCTAGGAGTGTGGGATGGGGATGTGGCAGCTGGGAAGGATGAGAGTGGGAGGCTCGGCGCTGCCTAGGTTAACCCCGTCATACAGGGGGGCTGAGGGGCCAGCGGGGCATGGGAGGGTCTGGCCGGGGCAGAGGTGGTGGCGGCTGTGGGGGACTGTCTCAGTCACTGGAGGGGCAGGGAAGGGGCTGGGGGTCCGCAGGATTTGGAGCCAGCGGTGCCTACACCACAATCCTTACTCTGGGCGCTCCAGCTCGTGAGTCTCAGCTCGCCCAAGGCTCTTTCTCTCCGCCTCTCAGCCTCGGTTCCTCCTCTGTGTGGCTCCCTGGCCTCGTCTTTCTGAAACTGTCCCTCCGTTTGTGCCTGTCGCACTATCACTGCCCTGGTTCGTCTCACCTCTCTGCTGATCTCCATCACAATCCCCGTCTCATGCCTCGGCCTTCTGTCTCCGTGCGGCTGCCTTCCTTTCTCTGTCCCGCTCTCCGTCTCTGCCTCGTCCCCATCCCCACCCTGCTCTTCTCAAGTCCATGTTTCACCTTTGTCTCCAACGCTGCCCCTGTCCTCCTCTCGCCCAGGTCTCGTCCTTGTCTCCATCTGGGTACCTGTATCTGTCTTGTCCCTTTCGCTCCGTGCTTGTTTCCGTCTCCTCTCCGCATCCCCGTCCCCGTCCCAGGCTCCGTCTGCTCCTCGGGCCTGTCCCCCTCCCCCTTCCAGGGCTGCCTCCTTGGTCCCGCCGGGAAGGAACTCGCGGGGGGCGGGGCCGAGGGGCTGGATCGGAATAACTCGGTTATCTGGACGAATTGAATTAACTTCACACGAGCGCTGCCGGCCCGTCTCCCCTCCCTTCTGCGGGGCCGCAGGTGGAGCAGCCGGGGAAAGGGGTCGGGACCTTCTGGGCTGGCACGATGCGTCCAGACCAAGGCCTGGGCTGGATTGGGGCGGGGTGGGGACTCCCGTGAGGGGGCCTCGCGCAGCCCCGCCCTGAACCTCCGGAGCCTTCGGAAGGCGGCGGGTACCTTTTGGGGTGGAGGTGGGGTCGGGGGCAGCTGGGGCGGGGTCTGGCCCGTCTAGGCCCCGCCCCGAGGAGCTCGCTCCGCCCCCTCGGCGGGGTCCTGCGCGTTAAAAGGCACGCGGGCGAGCAGGGCTGCACTTGCGCTGCACCCGGGTGGAGCGCGGCCGCGACGGGGCGGGCGGGCTCGCGGGCGTTCAGAGCCGGACTCGGGTCCTTGGCGCCTGGCACTCGAACTCCCACCCCGACCCGCACCCGGCCCGGGACCCCGACCCCGACTTGGCCCGGCCCGGCCCCCGTCCTCGCCCCCCGGGCCGATGGACTACTCCTACCTCAATTCGTACGACTCCTGCGTGGCGGCCATGGAGGCGTCCGCCTACGGCGACTTCGGCGCCTGCAGCCAGCCCGGAGGCTTCCAGTACAGCCCGCTCCGGCCCGCCTTCCCCGCGGCCGGGCCGCCCTGCCCCGCGCTCGGCTCCTCCAACTGCGCGCTTGGCGCCCTACGCGACCACCAGCCCGCGCCCTACTCGGCAGGTGAGCCTCGCCCCAGCCCAATCCTCGCTCCAAATCCTGCGGACCCCCCAGCCCCTTCCCTGCCCCTCCAGTGACTGAGACAGTCCCCCACAGCCGCCACCATCTCTGACCCCCCCCCCCCGCCAGACCCTCCCATGCCCCGCTGGACCCTCAGTCCCACTGTAAGACGGGGTTAACCTAGGCAGCGCCGAGCCCCCCACTCTCATCCTTCCCAGCCGCCACATCCCCATCCCACACCCTTAGGGTCAAGGAAACAGCCGGTCCAGCCCCAGGCCCCTCTCCAGGCCCTCCCCTCCCTACCTGCAAAGACTGACCACCGAACCTCTCAATCCCTGTATTCTTGGAAGATGCTCTGGGCTCAGTTTGACAGGCCCCCATCCTTATCATCACCACCCACTTCATGCCCGACCCCCAGCAAGGACCCTTCCAGCAACGGAGCTGCCCAGATGAAAACCTTCCTAGAGCCCAGAGCCATCAGGCCCCTCCTGCCTGGCTTTGGACCCATCCTGCCTGTACCCACACCCTCTTCCACCACTGCATCCCATTCCATGCTCTGAGAAAAGGGTGCCCAGATCATTAAGCCACTCTCATGTCCCTATTCCCCCTGGGGACTCTCCCAACTAGAGTCCCGCAGTACCCAGAAGCTGCTCCTACAACCCTTGGGCCCCTTGATCCAAGTCCCCATCTGAACCCCAAGTCTCATGGAGCCTCTCAGCCATCCCCAGCCCCCCAATTACAGTCCAAGCTGCCCCACCCGATCTCCTTATCTCCTTCCTTCCGGGGAAGACCCCTAGGAACCAACTAGAAGATTGGGGCCTAGGGGTGGGGGTGGGGAGGATGGTAAGATAGGGACCTGGATTTGGAGAAATGAAATTCAGAGAGAAGAAGTCAGAAACTGGAACAGGGCTGGGGAGATTGGGTGCTCTGGGCCTCATGCGGATGGGGCCTGGAAAATGGAGAAAGGAAATGGGGAGATGGGCCCCAGAAAGATGGAGTTCTGAGCTGGGGGAGATAGGGACTGGATAGAGGTATGAGCCAGATGGAAGATTGGGGACCTAGGAGAATAGGGACCCAGGGTTGGGGAGATGGAGATAAGAGCCAGGTGGTGGAGACAGAAGTATGGGAGACGGGGGCGAAGGAAGATCAAACAGATGAGGAAGACTCGGGGACTGAATGGGGTGTTAGAGACAGGGATTCAGGGAGAGAACTAGGGTGATAGGACAACGATGAAGAATATTGGGGGGCCCTGGAAAATATGGAGACCTAAGTGGGAGTTGGAGAGAGGGATGGGGAGACAGTGTCAGAACACTGTCTATGGGACAGTGGGGACTGGGATGGGATAGATGGGAGACCCGGATGGGAAGAGAGTGAGGGGGAAGGGTGGGACCGGCACTGGGGGAGTTGGGACACAGAGCGGGGTGCCTGCGAGGACGACGAGGGGCAAAGAGAAGATGGAGGAACCTAGATGGGGAGAAGCAAGGACACTTCCCAAAGGGCCCAAGAGAATGGTCCGCAAGAGGAAAGTTAGACGGAGGTTTGGATGGAGAGGAGGAAGAGAAGGGGCGTCTGGAAGATGTGAGATGCAGCTGAGGACATGGGGCCTGGGGAGGAGGGAGATGGCGGGGTAGGGCCAGATCGGGCACTGCCGAGGGGCTGTGGCAGGATTGACAGTAGACCCGAGCAGGGGAGTCTCCCGGCCCTGCCGAGGTGCAGGACTGGTTCCTGGGGAGATTCTCGGTGCAGATGAGCCCTGAAAGCTGGCCAGGGCTCGGGGGGACCGAGCGGGACCTGCCGCCGGGCGGGCAGAATGGCTGAGGCAGAGACACGCTGATGGGAGGGTGGGAGCGGGTGGTGGACTGGCGGGAGGCGAGGGAACAGGGCGAAGGCCGACCGCAGGTAAGGAGCTTGGACGGGAGGGGCAGATTCTCGTTCCCTCGCTGCTGCTTTTGGGTCTCACTGCGCCATGTCCGCTGTGACCCCCGCCGGCCCCAGCGAGCCATAGAGAAGGCGCTCGATCCGAGGCCGAGGGGCCAGGCCAGGGACGGGGGACGGGAGCGACCCCCGCAGGGGCAGGACGCAGCCGGCTGAGCGCGGCCCCTCACGCTCACCCGGTCGCCCCCCTCCGCGCACACCGCAGTGCCCTACAAGTTCTTCCCGGAGCCGTCGGGCCTGCACGAGAAGCGTAAGCAGCGGCGCATACGGACCACGTTCACGAGCGCGCAGCTCAAGGAGCTGGAGCGTGTCTTCGCGGAAACCCACTACCCGGACATTTACACGCGGGAGGAACTGGCGCTCAAGATTGACCTCACCGAGGCTCGCGTGCAGGTGCGTGTTTGCGCGCGTGTGTGCGGGAGTGTGTGCTCGGAGGGGGCCGGGGGTTATTGCCCGACACCTGGGGGGCCGGGACGGAGGGGCCTCGCCTGGCGGGGGGCAGGTGTAGCCGGCAGGCGGAGGGCCAGGGCCCAGGTGCAGGCGGGGTAACCGGGCAGGAGAGGACGGGCAGCCTGGAGAGGCGCCTGGACCAGGGCCTGGCCGACCTGAGGTCTCGGGAGACGGAGCCGGCCCGGCCCGCGATTTCCCTGTAGTCCCCCTGGTAGGACCCGGCACGCCGCGCGGTGCTGGGGGAGCGAGCACGGAGGCCGAGTGGGTAGAGGGGGTGCCCCAGGCGGCCTCAGGTCCCCGCATGGGGGAAGGGGGCGAGGGGAGCCGGGCAGCGCCAAGTCCCCTCCCGGGCTCTGAAGCTGCGAAGCTCGGAGCCTGGAAACCCAGGCGGGCGCAGAGCCGGGCCAGGGCGGACGCCGATGTCTGTTACAAATCCGAGTGCACAGGTCCAGCTGGTCCGCGTTCACTGGAGACAAAAGGTTTCTCCTGGGGTCCTAAGCCGCGCTCGGCCGCCCCGGGGCACTCTAGGCGGGTCTCGGAGCGTCTTGCCGGAGGGAATTGGGGGGCAGGGCCTTTGGGTGCTGAGGGGAGGAAGGCGGAGTTCCCCCAGCGGGGTCTGCGCGGGGAGCTGACCCCAAGGACCTGGAGAGAGGGGCCAGCCGACGAGGAGAGGCGAGGAGGCCAGCGGGCGGGGGCGGAGGGGCCTCGCGGGGAAGCCTGCGGACCGTCCCGACCCGGCCCTGCCCTTCCGGACGGAAGCCTCCCTCGCGCCTGGCGGCCCCGGGTTGACCGGCCCCTGTGCCCGCAGGTCTGGTTCCAGAACCGCCGGGCCAAGTTCCGAAAACAGGAGCGCGCAGCCAGCTCCAAGGGCGCGGCGGGCGCGGCGGGCGCCAAAAAGGGCGAGGCGCGCTGCTCGTCCGAGGACGACGACTCCAAGGAGTCCACGTGCAGCCCGACGCCCGACAGCACCGCGTCGCTGCCGCCGCCGCCCGCGCCCGGCCTGGCCAGCCCGCGCCTGAGCCCCAGCCCGCTGCCGGCCGCCCTGGGCTCCGGGCCCGGCCCCGGCCCGGGGCCACAGCCGCTCAAGGGCCCCTTGTGGGCCGGCGTGGCGGGCGGCGGGGGCGGCGGGCCCGGCGCGGGCGCCGCGGAGCTGCTGAAGGCCTGGCAGCCAGCAGAGCCGGGGCCAGGGCCCTTCTCCGGGGTTCTGTCCTCCTTCCACCGGAAGCCCGGCCCCACCCTGAAGACCAATCTCTTCTAGCCGCTGGACCCCGAGGCTCCGCGCCGGGCCCCAGAGACGCCCAGCCCCTCCAAGGCCTGACAGAGCCCCTCCCCACCCCGGCCGCCTGCCTGGAAGTCCCCGCCTCCCAGTGTCTGACCCCTAGGAGCCCCCTCCCTAGTTTTGGAGACAAAGTCAGAGCCACTCCTGCCCTCACCCACCCCACCCGGCAGAGCGGGGTACTTTCCCTGGGACCCCCTGCCCCCTAGGAGAGCCCAGAGGCGCGTCTAGCTTGGCTTTCTTTGGAACCGGGATCAGATAACTGCCGGTCCCCAACAGGGTTCCAACGTGAGGTCCTCCGGGAGGACAGCCGGCCCCTCCCCTCCCTGCGGCAGGCTGGGCCAGTCCCCTCCTCGGGGAGCAGCCAGCGGCCCCAGCCCTCAGGCTCACCGTAATCAGCAGCCTGAAGGGCCCCACCCGCTTGTCCCCCAGCGTTTCCTCCCGGCCCAGAGGGTAGGCCCTTTAGAGAAGTGCAGGGGCTGCCAGGCCAATGGGACAGAGGGGTTTCCTCCTGATTTTTTTTGTTTTGTTTTATTGTTGTTCTTTGAAAAACTTGTAATTTATTGAGGTGAGTTTTGCTCAATCCAAATAAAACTTAATTTATTGAAGACATCATGCCGCTAACCCCTCTGAGTGCCCAGGATGGGGACAGGCTGGCTGCTGGTAAGAGCTGGGTCTCCCTTGCTCCCAGAGGCTGCTACGCACGCAAAGACCAGGAGACAGTGAGAACTAAGCAAACTGGCACTTTATGGCAGAGATTCATCCCCTAGTCCCAACTGCCCCGATAATATTAAAGTCCCTGCCCTCCCCAAACCCACACAGAACATCTTAAATTAAACCCAGCCCGGTACTTGGACTGTTCCTTCATTTCCGGATGGACACCCCAGATGGGTGTTGGGGAGAGGTCCCAACCAAGCCCCGCCCGCTGTGCTACAGGCCCAAGAACAGTGGTGAAAGTGAGGGTCCAGACGTACCCAAATGGACCCCTCAGACACTCCTTAGGTCTGAGAGGAGGGGGCCAGAAAGGGAGGGCAGCACCAGAATAACCAAGGTCCTTGGTAACCATGGCAACTGATCTCTGGTGCCCCTGGTATAAAAGTAGGGGCAGGATGTCCTAATTAGGGCATTCCAAACGATCGGGTAGTGGGGAACACAGATTCCAAATAAATAGGTAGAGAGGTGCTGCCCACCCCTCATAAATTTTCAACTCGGGGGGCTATGGCTGGGTCTTCGTGGGGGTAGGAAGGGGTGCTGAATTCGCAGCTTCACAGTGCCACCGCTATCACTTGCTGAGCTGCAGGGTGTCCAGAAGGAGGCGCTTGTGAGCCGGGTCCTGCACCCCAGCCTCCTCCAGGTCCTCCTCGGTGATGTCGCTGTAGGAAGGGGTAAGGGAGGCTGAGAGCTGGGCAGGTAGTCCAGACTCTGGACTGCATAGGATCCGTGGCTCCACCCCAGGGCAAGCCCCACCCATCTGCCTCCAGCCCCAGCCCCACCTGAGAAACTCCAGGTCGTCCCAGCCATTGTGCACCAGGCCCTCCTCATAGCGCTCCAAGCCGATGGCCCGCAGCCAGGCGCCCATGCCCGCCTCACCCAGCCCGCCGGCCCGCCCGCTCTGCGGGCACGGGCACGGAGCCTGAAGAAATAGGGCATGTCAGGGAGAGCATTGAAAGACAGCCACATTCTACCACATGTCCTGGGGTGGAGGGAAGGGAGGCAAGGACTGGGGCTAACCCATGTCTCCCAGCTCCCCAGTGCCCAGCTCAGGGTAGAGGGGACACCGCTGAGTGTTGAACGGCGTAAAAGGACACGGCAGTCCAGGGACAAGCACACACCTCCGGCACACAGCCAGCCACCCCCGTCCACACACCTCCTCCGCCAGGTCCTCCTGGATGCTCTCTCGGATGCGAGGTGGAGGGAAGCTGAGCGGCCGGCCATAGTCTGAGGGCAGTCCCCTGGGTGGCTGCAGCTCCAGGGGGCCTGGCAGGAGCACTGAGCGGCCAGGCCCAGCAGGCGCGTAGTCCACCTCACTCAGTGTCTTGGCCATCTGCAGCACCGAGCAGGAGCGATCGTCCCCACTGGCTACCTCACCCAGGAAAGTGCTAGTGGGTGAGGGACCTGGGGGCAGTGGGGGTCTTGGATGGGCCTTAGGGGGTGGTGGGCCACGGGCCTCACCCCCACTGCGACCCCGGACCACTGGCCCTGGCAAAGGATCCAGGCTTGGAGGCAGGAAGATGGCCGAGTCTGGCAGTGGTGGGGGTGGAAAGTCTGGAGGGGGCAGTGTACCCCCGGGCTCCTCATCTGATGAGCTCCCCTCTCCCACACGGGGAGGCCGGTGGCGACCAAGATGTGGAGCAGGCACTGTGATGGCCACCTTGTTCTTGGTGGCAGGTGGGACAAGGGCCCTGGCAGGCGGAGGTGGCTCTGGGGGCAGCAGCTGGTGTGGGACCCCTTCAAGGACGTAGTAGGCAGGGTTATTGAAGCTGTTCTTGGGCGGAGGAGCCGCCACCCCTTCGGGCTCTGGAGCCCCCTCTGGCTTCAACCTGGGTTAGGGAGCAGGATAACTAAGTCAGGACCCAGAAACCCAAAGTGAAGGTAGTGGGTGAGGTAGAAGGAAAACCAGACTGGGAGTCAGGAGACATGTGACCTTGAGCATATCACTTTCCCTCTCTTGAGGCATCAGAGACTGACCTACTGAGGACTCTTGCTCAGGAATTCAAGTTGGTTTTACACAAACCTGGCAATAAAACCAAGATGACTGACGACAGCTGAAGATGAGTGAAAAAGCACCCCCTGGACCTAGGAGTTTTTAGTTAAGTGCAAGCAACAATTGGATGTAACCACTTTCCCAAGGTATGATCCACAGAACTCTGTAGATATTAATAGTTATTGTGTGGAAAAGAAGCTTCCTGGCCTGTTAAGTTTGGGAAACTATATTCAACAAAGTTGAAAAAGGGTTTCCTTCCTGTCCACATGCTCAGAGCTTTGGCTAATACTAATGTGCACTGGGAATATCTAAGAAAAGAATCTAGCAAGAACCGTTTCTCAAACTCATTTGATCACCAGCCCGTTTCCAGGGGGCACTACAGAACAGCGAGTGCTCCACAGAGCGCGCAGAGGGAAACCCCGAGCTGGGGCGTGTGCCTTCTCCACAGGAGGCTCAGAAGAGCTCTGTTTACGTGGAGGGAGCTGTTGCAGAAACCATTTCTCAGGGAGAATTGAGAGGAAAGGCTGACTGTGCTCCCTTTGACTCAGAGCCACACCTAAGGGAGGCCTGGCTGGCCAGTGGCCGTGGCGTAGGCCCTGGGGCAGCAGGGCACCCAGGCAGCAGACAGTCCCCGGGCTGGTGCTGAAAGCCAAGCACAGTGATGGATGAAGTTCTCTCACCTGGGGGTCCAGGGCTCCTCCCGGGGAGTAGCTCGAGGAGGGGCTGGTGGCCTCCCAGTGGGTGGTGGTTTCTCTGGTTCTTCGAATAACTTGGACAGTGGGCAGAAGGCCTCTGTGGGGCCTGGCTTTCGGCTCCCTGACCTGCCAGGGGTGCACAGGGCAGGAGAGATGAAGTAGGGGCTGACCAAAAGCCCCCAGGCACCCCTTCACATGACACCGCACACAGCCCCAGCTCACCTGGGCTCTTGGCTGCCTCGGGACACAGAGGGGGCTTTGCCCTTTGTTCCTGCCTCATCCTTATCAATGCTGATCCACTCTGGGGGAGAAAGGGAGCGGGGACTCAGAGGGGACTTGGGGTCCTGGCACCCATTGACCTCCCAGCCTCTACCCAGCTGCTCCTCAGGGCAGGCCCTCTCCCAGCCATGGCTGCAGAACTTCCAAACACTATTCCAGGGATTCCAACATGCTCTCCCCACACCCCTGGTCCTTTCCTCCGAGGCCTACCCACACCACCTCATCTCATGCCCCACACCCCTCCCCATGGAGCCCCCACCGTAGAGTCGCTCACGGGTGCCCAGGCGCTCTGTGGGCACCCGCACCTTCATGGAGCCACGGATGTTGCCTGTCTCCTCGCCACGGTGGGACAGGAAGGTCAGGAACTGCTGGGCCGTGCTGCCAATCATGGACTTGAGCGCCACCACACACTCCCCTGAAAGGGCACACCAACAAATTGCCAAACCTTTCTAGGGCCCCGTGTGGCTTCCTAGGCTCCTTGGCACCCCTTCCCCCTCACCATAGGATTCATAGCCATCCATGGACTTCACTGTGAGCAGCAGGTGCTGGTCCTGCAGGTACTCGATGTCAGCCAGAATGGGCTTGAGCTGCGGAGCGGAGAGGCCCAGTGAGGAACAAAGCCCCCACCACCCCCTCCTGCCTGACACCACTCACCCCTACCCTCAGGCTCACGCATGATCACTGCAACTCAACTCTTACGGAAAGAACCCAAATCCTTAATGTAGAAGACACAGCCCTAAACGGGCCTTTCCAGCACTTAAAAGCATTGTAACTAATTAATTTTCTGCTTCCTCAATGGCCAACATAGGACCTGACATTTAGCAAAGGTTCAAAAAGTAATGATTAAACAAATGAACAAACTGTAACTTGGCCCCAAATGAAGCAAACACCCTCTCCTCACTCATGCCCACGCCTGACCCGCTGACACGCACACAGACGCATGTGCTCTGCAGGCTCTGCCTGCCCTCCCAGGCCGGCCCTGAACGCGCTCCACTGCGCCCTCTCTGTGCCCTCACCCGCGAGCCCAGGCCCTGCCTGCAGCCTTACCGTGGGCAGCTGGCGCGAAGACCACTGCACTTTGAGGAAGTTGATGTTATCACTGCTCTGGGCATCGTTCTCAAAGCTCTTCTTGTACTCTGGGGTAGAGGTGGGGAACACCCATTAAGTACCACTTCCCGGCCACCCTTCCCCCTAACTAGGGTAGGGGGCTAACTGCTCTGGGCACATCTGGCCTCCCATGGCCCTTGGCCCACTCCAGCCCTGGGCCCCTTCTGACCCTCCAGGCAGGTGGAGTAGAACTCAATGAAGAACTTGGTGCGGCTGGCCGTTTTCACAATGGCCTCGATGCTCTCAAACTCAATGTAGGCCTGGTCTGAAGTCTTTGAGAGCCCTGAGGGGCAGAGAGCGGAAGGAAGACAGGAGGGCTGAGAAGGTGACAGGAGGAAAGGACAGAGACTGAGCCCTGGGATAGGAAGCCAGGGGCCCTGGCAGGGCAGGAGGAGAGGCCAGGAGGGGCCTCCCCAGTCCCAACAAGCCAATAGGGAGTGAGACCCTAATGCCCAGACCCTAGATCAGAGCAGACACAACTCAAGGATGAGAGGTCATCTAAGAGGTGCTGGGGACCAGAATGCCTCAGGGATTGCCACCAATAATCTACCACACCATCAGGCACACTCAGGGGCACACACGTGGCCCCAGGCAGATAGCTACTCACACATATACACACATACTCATGGGCATGTACCTCTTACAATGACCCAGGGAGACAGACACCCTCACACATCATATTCAGAAACATTCTGCATGTACGTGTACACACACACATATATTCAAGCCCATGCACATCCCAGGTCTCCACCTGTGTCCCCCAGACGTGAGCTACAGCCACAAGCATATCCAGAATAGTCACCTTTCTTGGAAATGAACTGAGAGGTAACTCCAACTTCAAATGTCCCAAACACGGGGGAGTGGTCGCTGGTGACAATGTCATCAGTGCAACCTGGGGAGGGGGATAGGAATGGGGGCTCAGAGAAAACCTGTGCTCCCACTTCCCAAAGCTGGAGCAGAGTCAGGACAGTGACTACCCAGGATCGCCCATCACCCTTTCCGTGAGGCTCTGACCATAGGAATTGCAGATGATGTGGGTCTCAGGGTAGGATTTCCAGAGAATCCGGTCACACCATGAAGGCACGTTGGTCCGGACCTGGGCAGGGGATGGCAGCATGGTCAGGGCCAACAGCTAGGAAATGCTCAGCACAAGCCCCCCCCACCCCCCCACCCCCCAACTCCCAGAGTTGATGAGGCCCTACATCCTTCCCCTTGGATCCTCACAAGACCTAGTATTACCCCTACGGCCTCAGAGGGAACAGAGCACTGGAGTGGTAACTGCAGATGCCTACGCCCTTGACCCCACAAGTACTCTTGATTCACTGCAGCCCTAGGGTCCTAAGGCACACCTGTTCTCCTCACTCACCCCAGTTGGCTTCTGCTTATGCCAGGCATATGTGTCCCGGGAACCTCGCTCGTAGCGGTAGGTGGGCGGGAAGGAGATCTCCTCTTCACCTGGGGAAGGCAGGGAACAGGCTGGGGTCAGGGCTCAGGGATATCGCAGACCTCTGGCCCTCAGACCTCCTACTTGGCCCACACTCACTGAATCGGAGGAAGACCTTGTGCTTCTCCCGCTCCAAGTTGAGCTGGTCCACCCTGAGCAGGGGCTCAAACTCCTTTCTGCTGATATAGTTCAGGATCTCCTGAGGTGGGGACACAAAGGCTGAAGACTGTCCCTCTGAGCCAGAGCCAGAGGTGAGAGCCCATCTGACCCCCAGCCCAGCCACCTGCTCGCACCTGGATATCCATGTCCAGACGGTAGTTGAGGTCCCCAAACCAGAAGAGGTGAGTGAAACGCAGAGAGATGTCAAAGGCACTGAGCTGGCGGTCGCCCAGAGAGAGCAGCCGCAGGATGTCCAGGTAGTTCTGGTTCCGCCTACAGTGAGGATGGGAAGAGGGCCCCAGGGTCAGGACTCAGGGACAGGCAGAAAAAGGTAAGAAGTCTCTGGGTTCAGGGATGGGGTAGGGATTAGGGTCCCTGAGGAAAGGGGGGTCTTGAGTTGGGATAAGGGAGAAGGTGGTCTCTTGGGACAGGGACATAAGTAGGTCATGGACTGGGATATGGGAGAGGGAATAGACCTCAGGTGAATTAAGGGATGGGGGTGAAGGCACCCGCTCACCGGGCAGTCTTCTCATTTCCTGAGGTGAGGTGGCAATTCACAAAGCCAAATGAAGTGCCATTGAACATGAAGGAGACGCCCACAGCCCCCTTGTTTCCTGTCAGGACACCAAGAAAAAAAGGCCTGAGTCACCCTTAGAGGACTCCCAGCTCCCCCCTTGAAGCAGCAGTGAGGTTCTCCCAACACGCCCCACCCACACATTTGAGGAGGTAGGCAGGCCTCTGAGCACACACCCACACCTTCCCTGGAGATCCACGTGGGGCACACACGAGGATGGACTGAGTCTGTCTGCATGTGTGAACAGAGCCCCTGGAGATCACAAGTGATTCCAAGGGTGAAGCTGCAAGGACCTACAGATTCTGGGCAGAATCTACCCTGGAGGAGCACTGGACTGCAAACCAACAGACCTGGGCACTATGCCAGGCTCCACCGCATGCAACCTGAACAGATCACTCAACCACTCTGGGCCTGAGTTTTATCATCTACTAGAGGCCCTGTGCATGAATTCATGCACAGGTGGGGGGTCCCTTGGCCTGGCCAGTGATTGGGGGGGGAGAGAGATCTGCCCCCTAGTGGTCAGTGCGTGTCATAGCAACCGGTCAACTAGTCGCTTAGGCTTTTATATATATAGGTGAAATGGAGGTAATTATCCTGGCCTGCCTTCCTGGTGGGGCCAGATGAGATTTAGAATAGGAACATACTTTACAAAGTTCAAAGAGTTCCATATATGGAAAAGCTGAGACCACCCCAAAGGGGAAGATCCTGGGCTGGAAAGGAAGCAGGAGGTCCACGCTGCTCACCCAGGGTGTTGGCAATGCCAGTCTTCACACTGGAGGTACTGACATGGCTGATGCGGTTCTCGTGCTCTGGCTTGACCAGCACAGCCACCTTGATGTTCCACAGGGACTGCATGGCAATCTGGGTGGAGAGTACAGAGTCACTTCTGTCCTGAGCTGGGCCACTGTCCACTACCCCCTCCCAAACAGCCCATACTGTATCAATTGTTCTGGCAGGCACAGGATAGGAAAACTTGCTATTTTTTTTTCTGAGGGGCAAAAGAGAATCAGAGCCTCCCATATCATGAAGGACTCGGGTTAAATCTCATAAAGGACATGCCCATAGGCCAGAAGAACAGCCAGTCAAGTTGTGTTCCCAGGGTCACCATAAGGTCAAGCAGGATCGTTTGGGATGGTTGTGAGGAGAGGGGATTGGACAAGATGACCCCCCTCACCGGGCGGTAATCCAGATCTGTGAGCTCCTTGAGGCCCCCGCGTAGCAGGTCCAGCCATTCTCGGTCACACACCGAGTTCTCCTGGGTCCCAAAAACATAGATGTCATGGGGTATGGCAACTGTGACCTCATCCAGGGTCTTCCCCAGTCCCTTCGATGTGAACCAAGATGTCACATTTTTCGGAGGAGGCACACTTCCTGGAGGTGGAGGGGATGGGAGTGGTCAGGCCCCTGCTCTGGGGCCATTTCTCCCTCCCACCTCGGCCCCTGCCCGCAGGCCTCACCCATGTTCCAGGTGCCTATGAAGACAGAGATCATGTCGGGCTCATCCTGCTTTGAGTGCTTGTTCTTCATGAGCTGTAGCAGCTGGCAGAAGGCCTCCCGCTTCTGGGGGAACAGCAGCCAGTAAGAAGCAGGTGAGCAGCCAGGGAACCCCTCCTTCCAGGGATACCCTGCTAGGTAGCAGGTACCGGGAGCGGAGGGTCATGCCTGTCTGGTGCACCACTATATAGTCCGTGCATATAATAGGTGCTCGATAAATGTTCATTGAAGGAGTATTTAAATCTACCCTCAGGCCACCCACTCTCCATACATGTACTCTCTGCCCTGTCAGACCCACCCGGCCAGGAGGGATGACAGGTCTATATCATGTGTTCCTTCTCTTCCCATTCCATGGAGACTCCTGCAGCCCCCAATGGCCTGGCCCAATCTGCTGCTCACCCGGGCACTGACAAAGATGAAGTCCTTGCGCTGTGTCCGGTCCTTCTCCTTCTCAAACACGACACCCAGCTTGTTCTGGACACGCTGAGACTTAATGAGCTGGCGGACTAGGGGATGGAGAATGAGTCACACTGGCCTATGTACTGAGACCTGGGGTTGCCCTGTCCCCCCTCCCAGTTTCGGCCCTGGCGCACTGCGGTCATGTGTGAAGGTTGTCCAGTCCTCCTGTGAGTCTCGCTGTCTCCGCAGCAACACCAGCCGCCCGCCCTCGACATCCACGCTCAGCGTGAACTTCTGTGATTTCCCAATCTTGGTCAGATCGCCCAGGGTCACATCCAGCTTCACCTGCAGGCCAAGAGGTAAGGAGATGCTGAAAAGACCTCGGGGCAGGCAGCAACCCCTTCACCTCCAACTGTCCTTTGACCCATGAGACCCCCCGCTGGCACCCCCTGCAATGTACCTCAAAGGCCTGCACAGGGATGGTCTTGGCCTTACGTGTGCATGGCTGCAGTGGAGCCGGGGGGGCCGTGGAACTTATGTCCTGAAGGGCCTTCAGGGCCTGGAGAGGGCAAGGACAGGGCAAGGTCAGGGAACATAAGAGGACAAGGTCAGAGGGCTGCTCCTGAGAGGGGCATGATAGAGGTGCCCCTAAACTGTAATTTCAGGCTTCAGATCAATTAGGCCAATGGGACTGGTAAGGGACTGGTGGGTGAGGGGTCAGAAGTCAGGAGTCAGGCCACCTTCTTCTGGATGCCTGACAGGAAGTCCTTTAACACTGACAGTTTCAGCACCAGGCTCTCTAGTTCCTGCTCCCCCGTCTGTGGTGAGTTCTGCAGTGAGAAGGAATAAGTCTTGTACATGAGGCCGCCATGCAGGAGGTCCCCAACTCAGCCCCAGAACATGAACCCATTCCCCAAAGATGTTCCCACAACCCCACCTGTTGCTGCAAAAGGCGGGTCACCATGGGTGAGCTCTGCTGGTCAAACACCTTGGACAGAATTTCCAGGCCAGACAGGACCTTATCCACCTCACTAGGGGAGACATCAGGTCAGAAGAACTGCCCACCCCGATTCAGGTACAGGGAGGGGGGCTTCAGCCTCCACCATGAGGATGCAAGGGTTCAGGTGAGGAAAAGTCAGGAGGCAATGACTGGTTCCCTGTTCAGGGCCAGAGGTCAGAGGTCAGGGCATCTGTGCAGCAGGGGAGAGCAGGTGAGGACAGGTCAGAGGGGTAAAGGTGCGATGCATGATGTTGGATGTCCCAGGTACCTGTGTAGCCTCCGGCATGAGGTGGCAAGAGTGCGGGTGAGATGGGGCAGGTTGCTGGCTCCACTCCGAACAGCTTCCAGGTCCAGCCCGTAGCTGCCCTTCAGGTACTCATGCGAGACAGTGCTCAACCCATTGGGAGCACTTGGAGGAGGGGTTAAGAAGTCAATAGAGGCCTTGCTGACCCTGTCCCAGCACCCCTCCCCTATCCTTACAGGAGACAGTAGTATTGACGATCAGAGTACCATGGATCAGTACTGTCTCTGGGGCTGAGATGGGATGGGGGCCCCTGGGGGTGAGGCCTAGAAGGTCTCCCCACCTTTAATGAGAACATAGTTCTCAGAGGAGAAAGGGACTTCCTGCTCAGTGGAGGGGATTGGGGTCTTACCTCTCAGCAGCCGGAGTTGTGGGGGTCTCAGGGGCTGGTGGGGGGCTGCTGGGCCCCACAGAGGCACAAATGCTGGTGGAGCCAGAGCGTGGGGGCAGCGGGGGCTTCTCATCCTCCCCATCTGTGGACAGGGGTCAGTGGGGCATCCATCTGGGCCTCCCACCCTCAGTGAAGTATGGGGGAATGCCATGGTGATCAGAAACTTCCGTGGAAAGGGGATATAGGTCCCTGGCATCATGGTTAGGGCTGGGGCTTTAAAGAAGGCAGGTTGAGAAAATGGGATGGAAAGAAGCAGGTAGTATTTGAACATGAGGCAGGGCAGGCATTTGCACACTGCACACCGGGTGGCACCTGAGGCATCTCGGTCGTCTTGCGGGTCTGGCTCTCGCTCTCGCTCCACAGGCAGCAGCAGGGCGCACACCAGGCCCTGGTTGGGCTGGGCATACAGGCCAATGAGCTCGCCCAGGGTCTGGAAGCGGCGCACAGGCACACCCTGCGAGGTCTGCAGCCAACAAGGGTGGGAGAAGGGTCAACCAACTAGTCCCAGGCCAAGGCTGGAATCAAGGTCAGGGGTCAGGGTCTAAGCCCTTACCTGCACAGCCAGAAAGTCTTCTCCATCAGGCAGAATTCGATATGTGTGCACATGCTTCTGGTACCTGATAGCAAGGTGGAGGTCAGAATCTGTCACTCCCAGGCTAGAGTCTAAGCCCCAAGATTCCCTCTCCTCCTGCCACTGGACTCAACACCAGCCCTTTCAGCTTGGCTTCCCTATAACCATTTGCCCAAGCTGTATAGGGTTAATGATGGAGGCAGTCCACGTCCATCCTTCTAGTGTCACCAACAAGCAGGATCCCCCCCACCTCCCCCCGCCAGACCTACATAGTCTCCACACCCACCACAGGGCCCGGGAAGTAACAGACAGCTCTTTTGTGGCCTCTACAGCTGTCTAAACAGCCCCTCTGGGCTGTGGTACCAGTCTGGGCCCCCCGCCAGATTAAGAGTCCTCAGAAGCCTGGGTAACCGCTGTTTGCATGCATGGGCAATGTGCTAACACACATGTGCCTGCTGTCTTGTGTTTATGTTGGTGTCTAGCTCTGCTGAAGTTGGGTGTGTCTGGGGCAGTTTTGCTGGAGAGTGTAGGGTATCATCCTGGGGATTTCTACCCCCTTCCCCAGACACCAGGAAATTGGGATGACCTAAGGGGGCCTCCCCATGGTAGACCTAGGCCACTAGGAGCCCCAAACTGAGGAGGGGCAATAGGGGTGCTGACAGATGACAGCAACAGCTGAGCAGGTGACAGCTGAGCCAGGCCTGGGTGGCGAAGGCCACACTCAGTGGGGCTGGGAGACTCCCTCTGCAGCCATACCTCAGGGTAGTCTTGCCCAAGGGAGTCACCCAGACTGTGTATTAGGCAGGAGGGGGTGTTGGCTCCAGAGAGGACCAAATGCCTATATGAGAAGACCCTTTACCTTGGCCACGGGGCCATTCCCTTCCCTCAGGTGGGCCCCGTTTGAGGGCTCTCTTGGCTGCCAACCAGACACAAGCCATGCTGGTGCCTGTATGTGACTGGGTGTGTTGGTTTGTGGACTGTGGGCCTCTGTTTATAACAATAATAACATCCCATTAACTGAGCCCTGTCTCTGTGTACTTAGCACAGACATGATCTCATTAATCTTCACCTTTTGAGGCAGATATCATTATTATCTCCATTCTTTAGAAGAGGAAACTGAGACTCACAGATGAAACACAAAGCAAGTAAAAGGCAGAGCTGGGATTTAAAGCCAGGGCAGAGGCCAAGGCCTTATATCCTGGCCTGCTGATTGGATCGCCTGTGCCTGCTGAGGCAGGGAAGTGTCCTGTGTACATGTGGGAGTGTACACAGGTAAGCAAGTATGTTTCTGATCGCCCACCCCCAGGCTCCTGAAATGCTAGGAGTAGCCAGAGTCAGCTGGCAAAGCTGAACTATCTCCTCACAGACCCTCACCCCACCCATCTCCTCTCCTGGCAATGGAGCCCGGATTCTCCCCTCCTGGGACAATAACTTCCTCACCCAGACACAGGCCCAGCTGTCCTCCTCTCACTCAACAGCTGACCCAACACCTGCCTCCCGCCCCTCCCTAATTAGGGGTTATGCCTCAGAGGGGGCTGGGAGGCAGGGCTCAAGGATATGCATCTGCTTAGTCTGCTCCTCTGTAGTCTTCCAGGCTGAGCCTCAGACTTAGGGCATAAGCTGAGACCCAGAGCACCCCTTCCTCTTCAGGTCCACTGCCTGCCTCAGGGTTTCTCAGCCTCAGCACTACTGCGGTTGAGACTGCATAAATCTTCGTTGGGAGGGGCTGCCCCATGCTTGTAGGATGCTTAGGAGCATCCCTAGCTTCTACCCACTAGATGCCAGTAGCATCATCCCAGTTGTGACAACCAAAAAATGTCTCTAGACATTGCCAAAGGTCCCCGGAGGGATCAAGTCAACCCCAGTTGAGAACCACCAGCCTGGGCCAATGCACTCCCCCCCCCCCCCCAAAGATGTGAAGAGAACAGAGAGGGAAGGGACAGAGGGATGGAGGTTTGGGAGTGCTCATGGGGCCAAGGAGAAACATAACTAGATCTAAACAAAGCATCCATGTGGCTCCCCACTCACCACCACCCACCCCTGAGGCCCATAGGAGCCTACCCAGTGTCAGACCCAGTGGTGTGGGGGCAGCTCAGGGAGAAGACTCCAAAAACTAAAAGTGCAAACTCACCCAACACCACTGCCACCTACAGCGGATGGGTACAGCCACAGGGCCAGACCCACCCAGAGAGGTGCCAAGTCTAGCCCCACACTCAGCACCCACAGTTCAAGGCTAGGGCAGCCGGGAGCCAGAGCACACACACTCACTCATTGATTCATGAAATAATGGCATGGCCCCACACAGCCTCACCCTCTTCTTCTGGACACCACCCTGCCCCCTAGCCCCAGCCATACATGGCCAGGCAGGCCCCAACCTCAATCTGGGGGCACAGCAACGCCCCCTAAGGGAGCTGCTGACCATCCTCACACACCCCATCAGTCCCTCTGCCCCCAACTCCAACTACGCCTCTGCCTACCTCTCAGACACCCCATCTCTGTAAGCAGCCCTGCACACAACCATGCAATGCACATCCTCATCCTCCAGCTCCTTCTCTCTGGAGGGTGGCTGAGGGGGTCGGACAGAGACCCCCATGCATTTCCCCCTTACAGCCACCCTGGCAGCGGGTGGGCACTTACTCTGCTTCGTCGCCCCCAGAAAGTGCCCCCAGACACACAGCAGCAGGAAGGAAGTGTGCCCGGCATCCTTCCTCGGCCTCAGCATACAGCCAAGGCCCCACTCTGGGGGGCGCTGGCGTCCACCGTCCCGAGCCCTCTCCACACAATCAAGGAACCCCAACCCGCGCCCCCGCCCGCCGACAGCCCCAGCGCCACTCACAGGACGCAGAGCGCGAAGGCGCCCGCCACGCTCTCGCTGTCTCGGACCAGGAAGCTGCCATCGCGGCCTGCCCGGGCCAGCAGTTCCTCGGCAGCAGCGCGGCTCAGGTCTCGGTGGTACCAGGCAGGGGCCGGGCTGCCCAGCGCGCCCCCCGGCCCGGTGCCTCCGGGGCCCAGCGCCCCGCCAGCCGAGGCCATGGCCCGCGCTGGGCTTAGCGCCGCCCGCGCCCACCGCCCCGCGCCATAGCCTCCGCGCGCAAGGGGCTGAGGCTGGGGCCGCGCCCGGGCCCAGGGCCTGAGGATCGGCGGGCAGCCGGGTCGGGGATCGGGGCACCGCGCTCCGCCGCGCAGGCCGTCTGGTGTGCCGTGCAGCCGCCGCCGCCTGCAGCGCCGGCCTCAACTTGAAGAGAAAGAAAAGTTTGTTCAGAAGCGGCGGGAGGGGCCGGAGCGCAGCGCGCAGGGCCGGCGGCCGCCCCTCCCCCGCCGCGGGCCCCCCGCCCCCGCCCCCCGCATTCCCGCAGGACCCGGGACTTCCCAAACCGCACAATGGTCCGCCCCGCCATCACCATCCCGGGGAGATCTAGCCAACCCCCACGGGAAGCCCAAGTCCCTCCATCCTGTGCCCCGACAGAGTGGGGCCCCGGTCCCCTCCCCTGGGAGCGAGTCCCCTTTAATCATCGCCATATGACCCCCGGCTCCTACAGCCGTCTGATTCCGCCCCAGATCCTTTCCATTCCGCCCCCCATAACCTTGCAGAATCGAGTTCCCCAAACCCGTGGACCCCACGATGAACTTCCTTCCATCCCTCTCCCCATCATCCGAGCGGCCCCAACCCCCAACTCCCCGCTTAGACACGAGCCCCTAAACCACACTGGGTCCAGCTCCATACAAATTCCGCGAGGGAATCCCCTTCACAGAGATCCGATCCCCTACAAACCCCCTGACGAGGTTCGGTGTCCTCGAAACCCCACGCACGGTCCCTGGCAGCCCCTCTCGGCCCGGGCAGAGCCCTTCCCCCGTCTTGGCCAAGTTCCCTGGCACCATCCACCATCCCCGCAGGCCCTGGCCTCGAGGGGTTCAGCAGCCCGAACCCAGGCCTCCCTCTGCCCGTCTAGGAGGAAGTTCCCGCAAACCCGTGGGCTCCCGACCTCTCCCCAGGGCCGCGGCCGCCGCGCGCAGACCCCCACCTCCTGGGCTGCTCCGGGGCGCCCTTCCCGGGGGAAGCGGCCCTAGACTCTCCGCGGCCACTTAAGATGGCCAGCCGCCGCGCAACCCCCTTCGCCTTCCGCCCCGCCCGCCGCTCCGCCCCCGGGCAGCACCGCGCCCCGCCTCCCCGGCCCCGCGTCTGGATCCCGGAGCCGCCGACCCGCCTAGGGACCTCGGGCGAGTCTCGGCCCCACGCCGAGCGGAGCCTTCCCGCCCGGTAGGGTGGGAACGAGGTGATGAGGGCAGACTCCATGGGGCTGCGCTCGGAAAGGTCTGGGCACCGGGCCTGGCACCCGGGAGGCGCTCCCACACGGCGGCTGTGTTTATGGTGAAGGAAGGAGTCCCGAGGTGACAGCTGTGTAAACTGCACAGCGCGGCGGCCGAGCGGACGAGTATTCTTAGCACCCGCCCCCGCCCCGGCCACTCTCTCCAAGTCAACAAACTTGAGCCTTTGTGGGCGGGATGCCGAGTGGGGAGCCCCCCCAAACCCGGGCTGATCCGACACCCCCGGCCCCCTTCCCTCCCCTCCCGCCTGGGGAGGGCCAGGCACCTGGAGGTCGGAAGCGGGGCGGGGCCCATGGCCCGGCTGCCCGCCCCATCCCAAAAAAGACCTAGCCCGTGGCGCCGCCGGGGAGTCCGCTTCCTGCCCCGCCCTCCGCCCCCTGGCTCCTTAAAGGCGCAGGCCTGCAGCCTGGCTCCCGCGGCTGCCAACTCCGGGACGGCTGCCGCAGGTGCCCCTTTAACCTGGGAGAGAACTTTCATTTTGCCGAATGGAGTGTCTGAGTCCCGACCAGCTCCTTACTCTACCGCATTTCAAATACGCGTTGACTTACTCTCGCTAAAGCAAATCCTGGGACGCGGAGGGGGCTCGGTGGGACCTCCCCAACTTGGTAAATAGTCACTGAGAGACCCTCCCACGAACCCAGCAGTGCCGCCAGGCCCCTACGGGGATCCACTAACTCGTCCGCCAGTCTGTGCCCGACTTCTCTCACCGAGTCAGTCTCCTCTTGGTGTGAGGGAAGGTGAGTCTGCCAGGAGGGGGCAGCCAGGGCGGCAGGGAGAGACCTGGACTGGGAGCACTCAGGCCGCATTCTGGTTCTAGCTTGATCACCGCCTGCCTGATGGTGTCAGACAGGTCTCGGTGCCTCTCTAGGGATAACTGCAGTCTGAGTTCGGAGACTCGGGAGGAAGGGGGAAGTGAGAGCCCCAGAAAGCAACCGAGGCCCAGTTCCTGGGGACTGTGCAAAGACAGAACCACCACCACCCAGGTAGGCGTCTCTACCGTTGCCAGGTGGGGACAAAGGTAAGAGTTCCCATCCCTCTTCCAGCCACACCTCCAGAATATAGCCTGACGGAACCAGCTCAAGGCACTTGAGTATTTGCTCCAGGAACCTCCCCGTTTGCCCTCCTCCTACACTCTCTTCCTACAATGAGGGTCCCAAGCCCCAACTCTGGCCCTTTAGTCCACATCAGTTGTGAATTATTTTTTCACCTCTGGACCCCCATCCCTAGCTTTCTCGTTGCAGACCTGAGCACAGAGGCAGACAGACAAGGCCTGGGTGAAAGGGGATATTTACAGACCAATATAAATAATGAAGTCCTGGACCTGACTCTTACTTGGGGCTACAAGAGCAACAGGATCCTTGAGAACTATTAATGTGCAGACACTGGGCTCACATACTTTCTAGGCAACAGCTCCTTTATATTTCACAACCCTGAGGGAAGGAAGGATTATTAGCCCCATTTTAATGAGGAAAAAGATTGAGAGCAGTCAAGCAACGGCTTCCTTTCACATAGTGAGTAGGTGAGCTGATGTTGAAACCCAGGTTTCATTTCTCTAATCTGAAGGAATCCAAAAACTGCCCCAGCTGATTTGGCTCAGTGGATAGAGCATTGGCCTGTGGACAGAAGGGTCCCAGGTTCGATTCTAGTCAAGGGCACATGCCCGGGTTGCCAGCTCAATCCCCAGTAGGGGGCGTGCAGGAGGCAGCTGATTAATGGTTCTCATGAATGTTTCTCTCTACCTCTCCCTTCCTCTCTGAAATCTATATATATGGATCCCATATAATAAAAGGCTAATATGCAAATCAACTGAATGGTGGAACAACCCGTTGCTATGATGCACAATGACCACCAGGGGGCAGACGTTCAATGAAGGAGCTGCCTCCTGGTGGTCAGTGCGCTCCTGCAGGGGGAACGCTGCTCAGCCAGAAACCCTGAGCTGGGCTAAAGTCTGGGGAGCCCCGTGGCAGTGGCGGGAGCCTCTCCTGCTGCTTCCACAGCAGTCAGACATCCCCCAAGGGCTCCCGAACTGCGAGAGGGCACAGGCCAGGCTGAGGGACCCCACCCCCAGTGCACAAATTTCATGCACCAGGCCTGCATATGCGTATATATATATATATATATATATGCAGGAATCCCAAAACTATGGAATCTCTCCACTGTGCACCCACAAACTCACAACCAAAATAATTCATCAGACACAAATATGTCTGTCTGTTTATTAGAACTGGCTGTCAGAGGAACCCCAAGCCCCACATGAGGAACTGGTTGACAGAGGGATGGGTAATGCATGGAGGCAAGCTTAGGGCTTCATTTGTGGACCTGTGCTGAGTCAAAACTGATCCTTGTGCCTCAAAGCTGGGGACAGACAGAGGGGACCCCTGGGAAGAGCTGGACTCAGTCAAGGAGCCAGAGTTGCAGCATCAGAGCCAGGCTGAGCAGGAAAGGCCCAATCCCATGGAGCATGGCCCTAGAAGTCATGGCAAAGGCATAGAACCTCGCCACCTCTTCATTGGGGTTGCCCTGGGCTGGCTCAAACCACATCTGGATGCAGCGGCCACTCCCTCGGCTGTGTTGGCTGACCCGGTAGGAGTGACTCCAGAGGCCCTCACACAGGGCCGCAGGAGTGGGGAAGTAGGACTCAAATGTGCGACAGACGGCCTCAGCTGGACACTTGTTAGATCCTGCAGGGGGAGAGAGGATAGACACGGACATCCAGCCCTGCTTACCTGAGAGAGATTCAGGCAATCCCAATCCTCACACCGCCTTTGCCCAAACCCCACCTCCATCTCCCCACCCACCCAGCCCTCACCTGAGGTCCAGTTCCAGCCCTTGTGCCAGTCACTCTTGCAGGTGTAGGAGGTGCGGCAGTCTTCCCACCAGCTCTCACAGTCCTCTTTGCACAGGGGCACGTTCCGGAAACGCTCTCTGCGCCAGCTGTCGTTCACCTGGGTGGGAGGTAATATGAGAAGGTTCCTCAGCCAGGCCTGTTGGCAGCCACAGCTTTGACTGAGCTGGAGGGAAGCCTGCTGGGGTGGGGCGGGGTGGGGTGGGGTGAGGACACCCCTGTACCTGCTGGATCCAGGGCCCCAGGTTGGGGGAGCACTCATAGAGACAGGTGTCCTGGATGAAGTGGCGCTTGCAGGCGGGCTCCATCTTGCCACAGTGGTCCCAGTTGAAGTTATACAGGAGGGAGGTGTCCTTGTGCAGCTCCTGGCTGGTGCTGACAGAGCAGCAGGCATTCTTCCTCCAGGGAGTGCACTGGGGGGGAGGACACAGCACTGAGTGCCCCTGCCGCCAACCTCTGCCACCTCCAGCCTCTCCCCACTTGGTTCCTGTTCTCCAGCCCCAGGCAGGTTGTTCTGGAAACGCTCACTGTGAGGACCTCTCTGTTCTTGGCCTCAGGAACTCTTATCGTGGAGGACACTCAGTTGCAACAGTGTGATTAGGGGGTTGTGGGAGCCTGGGAGAAACCCCGTCTTGGGAGTACAAAAAAATTATCCTATACAATAAAGAGGTGATATGCAAATTTACTGTCACACCCTCGCACAAGATGGCCCCCCCCCATGTGGCCAAAGATGGCTGCCCCCATGTGGTCACAAGATGGCTGGCAGGGGAGGGCAGTTGTGGGCTATCAGGCCAGCAGGGGAGGGAGGGCAGTTGGGGGTGACCGGGCCGGCAGGGGAGGGAAGTTAGGGGTGACCAGGCCAACAGGGGAGGGTAGTTGGGGGCGACTGGGCCAGCAGGGGAGGGCAATTAAGGATGACCAGGCTGGCAGGGGAGGGCAGTTGGGGGCAACCAGGCTGGCAGGGGAGGGCAGTTGGGGGCGACCAGGCCGGCAGGGGAGGGCAGTTGGGGGCAGTCGGCCTGGCAGGGGAGCAGTTAGGTGTTGATCAGGCTGGCAGGGTCAGTGGTTAGGTGTTGATCAGGCTGGCAGGTAGAAGCGGTTAGGGGCAATCAGGCAGGCAGGCAGGCCAGCGGTTGGGAGCCAACAGTCCTGGATTATGAGAGGGATGTCCCACAGGGATCAGGCTAAACCGGCAGTCGGACATCCCCTGAGGGGTCCCAGATTGGAGAGGGTGCAGGCTGGGCTGAGGGACAACACCCTCCCCTCCCCCCCTCCCCCCCACCCCATGCACAAATTTCATGCACTGGGCCTCTAGTCATTTATAAAGGCCTTAACACTTTATAAAAAGTTCTTAAATCTATTCATTAAAAAATTATTACTGAGTAGCTATTCTATGCCATCCACTGTTGTAGACAGAGTACAGCACACAAGAAAACAGAGAGAAGTATGTGTTCATGGATCTTACATTCTGGTCAGTGGAGACAGACAGTAAGACACTAAAAGGGGAAAATGTGATATGGAAGGATATGATCAATTATATAGGGACATCTACAGCAGGGAATGAGTATGTGGAGAATGGGGTGATGGTTGAAATTTAAAATACTAGTAAGGTGGTTTGAAAAGCCTCATTGCAAGGTGACATTTTCAGTAAAGAAGGAAGGAGTCCTGACCAGGTAGGTCAGTTTGGTTAGAGCATCACCCTGATATGCCAAGGTTGTGGGTTTGAACCCAGTCAGGGCACATATAAGAATCAACCAATTAATGCATATGTAAGTGAAAAAACAAATAAATGTTTCTCTCTCTTTCACTTACTGTGTCTCTCCCTTTCTCTCTCTAACATAAATAATTTTTTTTTTTAAAAAAAAGGAGGAAATAAAGTGAGCAATACAGTAATCTATTGTTGAATGACCATATTCTCAGCAAGTATTAAGATCTGTGTCTCCCCCCCCCCCCCCATGGATAGGACAGTATCAGAAACACAGAAACATTTGCTTAATAACGTGAAAAACGTATTTATGATTTCCTGTTCTAAACTGAATTACATCTTTCATGTGAACACACCTTAGTTTACCCGATTTTTCAGGACAACACAAACCATGAGATGGAAGGCTGTACTATATGTTTTATATTACTGGAGTTAATCCTATTGTAGAAAATTGTCTCCTCAATGGCAAGACTGCTTGCAGTGGTTCTCAACCTTCCTAATGCCACGACCCTTTAATACAGTTCCTCATGTTGTGGTGACCCCCAACCATAAAATTATTTTCGTTGCTACTTCATAACTGTAATTTTGCTACTGTTATGAATCGTAATGTAAATATCTGATATGCAGGATGTATTTTCATTGTTCGCGACCCACAGGTTGAGAACTGCTGGCTTAGGGTATCATATAGTATTTAAGTTGCCAATAGAGTACTCTTGTATAAATCTTCATTTGAGGCTGCCCCATTCATGTGCTGTTTCACAAGGACTTCTAATGTAGCCATACCAGAGAATTGACATATGAAATGTAGTTGGGGTGTTTTTTGTTTTTTTTTATGAATTGCTTTCTTTTTGCTTCTCCTTTGCATTATAGGTAATTATGTTGATATTTTTAAATTAATAGATTCTAGTAGCTTTGAACTTCATTCCAGGATAGAAAAGAGAGTCTAAACAATATTTTTCCTAAAAAGGAACTAGGGAAACTAATAGGGTGCAACCAAGTGGCATAATTTTTCATAGAATGTGTGAAGGTACTGCACCTCTGTCCTGTGTCACAGTCATAAGAGGCCTTCTCCTTTCCCCCCAGCACTCCATGGGACGGGCACATAGAGTAGGAAAACCATCCTCCCCCAACCCCCTGGAGATGTCCGCCCGTCCTACCCCACCACGAGGGCTAGTCATGTCCAGGTTCTCTGTGTGTCCATAGGCTCCTCTGGGCCTGTTTCCATATTTGTGTCATGAGGAAAATGTCATCTGCCTACCTCAGAGGACCACCGCACAAATGAGATCATGGACAGAAAGCACATAACACCTGGTAGGTAGGTACTCAGTAAGTGATCATTGCATGTGATTGCTGACATGGTATCCTGTTCTGAGAGGCCACCCCAAAAACCTCCTAAACCACTCCCGACCTTTACCTTCTCAGCAATAATCAGAACATGGGGTGTCTGGCCCCTCAACCCTTCCCGCACCACCCTCAGGTCCTCTTCCCTGTCAGAACCAGTCCCCTCCCCAACCACAGCCCCACTGCAGCCATACCTGGCCATGCAGCTTGTCCTCAGGGCCTGGCTTTGTCTTGTGGTGTTTGGCGTCCATGCAGACGTTGAGCAGGTCTTTCCTGTCCCTGGCACTGCACACGGGGGCTGAAAACCAGGCCAGCAGCAGCAGAGGCGGCATCAGCTTCCAGGCCATGTCTTTCTGTCCCTGCAGAGGAAGCTGTGGTTAGGGAGAGTGAGGCCTGATGAGAGAGCCCATGCCGCGTGCTCCCTTCACCCTCTCCTCAGTCTTTCCATCTGCACAGTGAAGGATGGGGCCAGACCCTGTTCCTTCAGTGCTGGGTCCTGACACTGAGATAGATGAGGCTGGCAAAGGGGGCTCCCTCACCCCATTCTTGGAGGGTTCAGAGTGAGATCTGGGGTTAGTAGGTGGGTCCTCAGGGACAGCACCCAAGTTGGAGAAGAATGCTTGAACCCACTCATTCTCTCTGGATTTTACCTTTTAAAAAAAGTAATTAAATGGTTTAGGTCCCTACTTCCTGGAAAGGGCCAGGGACCCACGGCACCCTTATGCTGTGTTCAGCAAGGGCCCTGCCATTAGACCCTGGATCACCTGGGTTCCCATGGCAGCTTAGGAACCCTGTTTGCCTGGGGAAGGCAGTGGCCCAGCTCTGCTGAGTTCTCCACATCAGCCTGAGGATCAAGGGATGTAACACAAACAGGACTGGTTTAATGATACAGAAGTAGAAGTGGTGTTTTTTTTATCTTTAAAAAAGAAAAGTTTTTATTGATTGTTAGAAAGAAGAAAGGAGAGAGAGAAACATCAATGAGCTGCCTGCTGCACAACCCCTACTGGGGATCGATCCCACAACCCGGGCATGTATGAACCTGACCGGAATCATACAGCAACCTCTTGGTGCATGGGATGATGCCCAACCAAATGAGCCACACCAGCCAGGGCAAGAGCGGTGGCTTTCAAACAGCTTTGCCCCCTCAGACTTCTTCCTTCCCCATTTCCTGAAAGCCTTTCCTCTCTCCACCCCATCAGGACTCTGGCCCCTCAGCTCTCTGAGAGCTGGACTAATGCCCCAGATCGCCACCTGACTCCTCAGAAAACAAATGCAGAGACCCTTGGACTGAGCAGAAGGACAGCATAAAAGTCTCCCGTGTTAAAGGAGCCTACCCGACAGGCACTGAGTGGCATGGGCGGCCCCTGGAAAAAGTGACAGCCCCTTGTCTGTCCAAGACTGCCCGCCACCCACCCCACCCATTACAGATCTGTTTCTTTGGGCTTAGTCGCTGAAGTACTAAGAGTTAATAGTGAAGACCCATTCCTCTCCCTCACCATTCCCTCACGCAGTTGATCACCAAGCCCTGGCAAGGGTCCCTCCAAAAACCTTTCCAGAATTCACTTCCCCTGGCTCTGTGTTTGGGGTCAGTTCACTCCTCCAATTTCTTCCCCTTCAAGTCATCTTTCCCACAGGAGCCAGGGTGATCTTTCTAAAGAAAGACATGTTCGCCAAAACCGGTTTGGCTCAGTGGATAGAGCGTCGGCCTGCGGACTGAAAGGTCCCAGGTTCGATTCCGGTCAAGGGCATGTGCCTGGGTTGTGGGCACATCCCCAGTGGGAGATGTGCAGGAGGCGGCTGATCGATGTTTCTCTCTCATCGGTGTTTCTAACTCTCTATCTCTCTCCCTTCCTCTCTGTAAAAAATCAATAAAATATATTTTAAAAAAATAAAATAAAATAAAGAAAGACGTGTCCCTCCCCTACCCACACACCCACCAAGTCCCCCAGTGCCCTGTCACCCTTCCCTCCTGAGGGCATCTTGCCTGAGCCTCCTCTGCTGCTGGGAGCACACACAGCTGTGTCTGGACTGGCCTCTCTCGGGGCTGCAACAGCTCCAGGACCCTGGACTCCCCAGTGGTCTCTGTCCTCAGGGCAGGATGACTGTAGAGCTCTGAATGTGCTTACGCAGAATGTACCCTGCGGTTAGCAATTTCTGCTTCCACCTCCTTCCTTTCTTTTCAGATCCCACTGTGTTCCAGGCTTCCTTAGTCTGTCAAGTTAGCTAATTTTATATGATTTCATCTCTTTATTTGTTAATTTACTCATTCCAGGATCCACACATTCAACATTCATGACAATATAGAGAAACACTCACCTTCTCGGGGAATCTGATTTTTTGTACCTTTTTTTTTAAAAATATATTTTTTATTGATTTCATGGAGGAAGGGAGAAGAAGAGAGAGATAGAAATATCAATGATGAGAGAGAATTATCAATGGGCTGCCTCCTGCACGCCTCCCACTGGGGATCAGGCCTAAAACCCAGGTATGTGCCCTTGATCAGAATCATACTGGGACTCTTCAGTCCACAGGCCAACGCTGTATCCACTCAGCCAAACCGGCTCGGGCGGGAATCTGATTTTTTAGGTTCCCCAACTGGCTGTTAGGATAAAGCTAACTTGAGGGGAATGAGGCAAGGAGGGGAAAAACCCAGACTTTAGGGTCAGGCCTTGGGCTCCAGTAATAGCTCCATCCCTCACATAACCTCGGTAAATGTCACTAAACCTTGCTGAGCTTTTGCTGGCTCATCAGAAAATTGTTGAGAATTTAACTGGAAAAGTCGGCCACATACCAGGTAGGCTTAAATGACAATTATCATGTTAATTTGTGCGCAGTGAAGTAGACATAGGTAGAAGTTGAGGTTCAGAAGTCTAGGTACACAGAGAAAAGTTGTATCATATCTGATCAAATATCATATCTCACCAGATAACATTTCTTCAAACATAAATAAGGAATTTTTTATAATCTTTTGAAAATTGTGGTAGAATACATATTATATAAAATATACCATCTTCACCATTTTTATGTGTATAGTTCTGTTAAGTACATTCATGTTGTTGTGCAACCCGTCTCTGGTAAACTCATTTTGTAACACTGAAACGATTCCCATTAAGCAACTACTCCTGATTTCCTCCTTCCGCCAATCCTTAGCAACCATCGTTTGACTTTCTGTCTCTATGATTGTCACTACTCCAGATACCTTCTTTAAGTGGAAACATGTTCTTTTGTAACTAGCTTCTTTGACTACAGTCAAAGTTCATTACAGTTATAAAGTTCATCCATTTATCAGAATGTCAATCCTTTTTATAGCTGAATAATATTTCATTCTATGGATATACCACATTTTATTTATGGATACTTGGGTTGCTTCCAACTGTTGGTATTGTGAAGAACACTGCTATGAGCAGGGGTGTACAAATATCTCTACAGGACCCTGCCTGCTGTTCTTTTGGGTACATACCCAGAAGTGGAAGAGCTGGATCATATGATAATTCTATTTTTAACATTTGAGGAACTGTCATACTATTTTCCATAGCAGCTGGAGAATTTTACATTCCCATCAACAGTGTACAAGAGTTCCAATTTCTTCCCATTCTTGCCAACACTTGTTATTTTCTGTTGGATTTTCTTCAAAAAATAGAAGCCATCCTAATAGATGTCAAGTGAAATCTCATTGTAGTTTTGATTTGCATTTCCCTAATGATTAGTGACATTGAACAACTTTTCATATGCCTATTGGTCATTTGTACATCTTCTTTGGACTTCATTTTCAAGTCCTTTTCCCATTTTTAAATCAGGTTATATGTGTTGTTGTTTTTTGTTGAGTTGAAGGATTAGCTCCTTGTTAAATATATGATTTGCAAATATTTTCTCCTGTTCTGTAGGTTGCCTTTTCACTCTAATTGTTCACTGCTGCACAGAAGTTTTTAATTTTGATGGAATTCAATTTAATTCTTTTTTTCTTCAGTTGCCTATACTTCCGTTCTTCTATCCAAGAAGTCATTGCCTAATACAATGTCATAAAGCTCTTGCCCTGTGCTTTCTGAAGGAGTTTTAATGGTTTTGGTTTTTATAATTAGGTCTTTGATCCATTTTGAGTTAAATTTTGTAGATAGAGTAAAATAAGGGCTGAAAGTAATTTTTTTTTTTTTTTGCATGTGAATATCCAGGTGTGTGCCAGCATCATATTTTGAAAGTGCTACTCTTTGAATTGTTATTTATTGCATTGAGTTGTCTTTTTTTTAATTAAATCTTTATTGTTCAGATTATTACATTTGTTCCTCTTTTTCCCCCCCATAACTCCCCTCCTCCCAGTTCCCACCCCACCCTCCGCCCTCACTCCCCACCCACTGTCCTCATCCATAGGTGCACGATTTTTGTCCAGTCTCTTCCCGCAACTCCCACACCCCTTTCCCCCGCAAGAATAGTCAGTCCATTCCCATGTCCCTGATTCTATTATGATCATCAGATTATTTATTCACTTGATTCTTAGATTCACTTGTTGATAGATGCATATTTGTTGTTCATAATTTGTATCTTTACCTTTTTCTTCCTCTTCCTCTTCTTAAAGGATACCTTTCAGCATTTCATATAATACTGGTTTGGTGGTGGTGAACTCCTTTAGCTTTACCTTATCTGTGAAGCTCTTTATCTGACCTTCAATTCTGAATGATAGCTTTGCTGGATAAAGTAATCTTGGTTGTAGGTTCTTGGCATTCATCACTTTGAATATTTCTTGCCACTCCCTTCTGGCCTGCAAAGTTTCTGTTGAGAAATCAGCTGACAGTCGTATGGGTATTCCCTTGTAGGTAACTGAGTTTCTTTCTCTTGCTGCTTTTAAGATTCTCTCTTTGTCTTTTGCTCTTGGCATTTTAATTATGATGTGTCTTGGTGTGGTCCTCTTTGGATTCCTTTTGTTTGGGGTTCTCTGCGCTTCTTGGACCTGTAAGTCTATTTCTTTCACCAGGTAGGGGAAGTTTTCTGTCATTATTTCTTCAAATAGGTTTTCAATATCTTGGTCTCTCTCATCTTCTGGCACCCCTATAATTCTGATGTTGGTACGCTTGAAGCTGTCCCAGAGGCTCCTTACACTATCTTCATATTTTCGGATTCTTTTTCCATTTTGCTTTTCCGGTTGGGTGTTTTTTGCTTCTTCACATTTCAATTCTTTGACTTGATTCTTGCGCTCCTCTGGTCTGCTGTTGGGTGTCTGTATAATATTCTTTATTTCAGTCAGTGTATGCTTAATTTCTAGTTGGTCCTTTATCACAACATCGAGGGTCTCATTAGTTTTCTTGAGGATCTCACTACATTTATCGGAAGTTTTTAGAAAATTATTGAAAGGCCTTAAAAGTGTGGTTTGAGCTCTATATCTTCCATTTCTGACATCTGCGTCCTGTGTCTTTGTCTCCGCATTTTTTATGCTTTCTTGGTGCAACCCCTAGTGGTCTTTATGCGCAGTCTTGTTGTAGTTAAGCCTAGTTGTTGTAGGTAATACTGGCGGGGATTTGACCACCAGGCCAACTGGCTGTGTCGCATTGAATTGTCTTGACACCATTGTCAAAAATCTGGACTCAGGCCCTAACTGGTTTGGCTCAGTGGATAGAGCGTCGGCCTGCAGACTGAAGCATCCCAGGTTCGATTCTGGTCAAAGGCATGTCCCTTGGTTGCGGGCACATCCCCAGTGGAGGGTGTGCAGGAAGCGGCTGATCGATGTTTCTCTCTCATCATCAATGTTTCTAACTCTCTATCCCTCTCCATTCCTCTCTGTAAAAAAAATCAATAAAATATATTTTTAAAAAAACCTGGACTCTACGTTCTGTTCCATTGATGTGACATCTATCCTCATGCTACTACCACACTGTCCTGGTTATTGCAGTTTTGTAATAAGTTTTGAAATCGGAAAGTGTGCGTCTTCCAATCTGGTGCTGTCTTAAGATTGTTTGAGCTATTCTGGGTCTCTGGCATGTCCATATAGATTTTAGGTTCATATTGTCTATTTCTCAAAAAAAGTCAGCTGGAATTTTGGTAAGGGTTGACTTGAAGCTATAGAGCAACTTGGGGAGAATTGCCTTTTAACAAAAGTGCCTTCTGATTGATGAATATGGAATGTCTTTCCATTTATTAGCTTTTTAATTTCTTTCAACAATGTGTAGTTTTCAGTGTACAAGTCTTTTAGTTTCTTAAATGTATTTCGATGTGTTTTGTTCTTTTTTATACTATTGTGAATGGAATTCTAATCTTAAATTCATTGTTGTATTGTTCACTGATAGTGTACAGAAATACAGTTTTTTTTCTTAATACTCATTGGAGGATATTTTTCCCATCGATTTTAGAGAGAGTGGAATGGAGGCAGGAAAAGAGGGAGGAAGGGAGAGAGAGAGAGAGAGACATGGATGTGAGAGACACACATCGATTGGTTTCCTCACACAAGGGCTCTGGCCAGGGGCCTGGAATCTAACCTGCAACCAGGTACTGTTCCCTTGACAGAGAATCGATCCAGAAACCCTTTGGTGCATGGGCTGGTGCTCTAACCACAGAGTATACCGGCTAGGGCCAATTTATTTATTTATTTATTTATTTATTTATTTATTTATTTATTTTTATTATATACTAGAGGCCTGGTGCATGAAATTCATGCACTAGAAGGGGGGGGGGGTCCCTCAGCCAGGCCTACCCCCTCTCACAGTCCGGGAGCCCTCAGGGGCAGGAGGCGACCCAGCAATCAGGGGAAGGCGACACCCCATCACACCTCTGCTGCTGCCACTGCCAGCAGCACAAGCCTCAGCCAGCCCTGGTTACCTGTGCCTCGGGCCAGCCCTGGGCGGCTGGACAGCCACCATCCGAGGGGTGGTGGACTCCGGAGGCAGGCGCACAGAGTGGCCAGGCCTGCCCCCAGGCTGAGTGCCTTCTGCCCCGGTAGGGCTGAGGGGACTGGGCGCCGCCATCTTGTGGCTGTGGGTGCCGCCATCTTTGAGAGCAGGGCAGTCAATTAGCATATTCCCTCCTTCTTGGCTGTGGGCACCTCATCTTTGCAACAGTGTGAGGGTCAATTAGCATATTCCCTCTTTATTAGATAGGATTTTTTATTCATTTCAGAGAGGAAGGGAGAGGGAGAGAGAGCTAGAAACATCAATGATGAGAGAGAATCATTGATTGGCTGCCTCCTGCATGCCCCACACTGGGGATTGAGTCCGCAACCCAGGCATGTACCCTGACCGGGAATTGAACCGTGATCTCCTGGTTGACACTTAATCTCTGAGCCATGCCGGCTGGGCAGGCCAATTTATTTTTATATATAGATCTGGTGTCTTATAAATTTGCTGAATTCACCTATTAGTAATACAATGTTTTGTAGATTCCTTAGGATTTTTTATATACAATGTCATACCATCTGTGAATAGAAATAGTTTTATTTTTTGTTTGCAATCTGTATGACTTTTATTTCTTTTTCTTAAAATATATTTTTATTGATTTCAGAGAGGAAGAGAGAGGGAGAGAGAGATAGAAATATCAATCATGAGAAAGAATCATTGATTGGCTGCCTCCTACACACCCCCCTCTGGGGATCGAGCCCACAACCCAGGGAATGTGCCCTTGACTGGAATCAAACCTGGGACCCTTTGGTCTGCAGGCTAACACTCTATCCACTGAACCAAACCAGCTGGGCGATTTCTTTTTCTTGACTGACAGCCCTAGCTAGAACCTTCAGTAAAATGTTGAATAAACATGATAAGAGTAAAAACAAAACAAAAATAAAACATGATGAGAGTGGCTATTCATGTCATTCCTGATCTTAGAGGGAAAGTCTTTTGGCACTAAGTGTGATGTTAACAGTGGGTTTTTCATAGATGTTCTTTATAAGGTTGGGAAATTTACCTTTTTTTCCAAACTTATTTATTGTTTGTTTTGGTGTGTTTTTGTTTTGTTTTTATCATGAAAGGACTTTATATTTTGTCAAATGGTACTTCTGCCTCAATTGAGATGATCATGTGGGTTTTGCCCTTCATTCTAGTCATATGGTGTTTTATTAAATCAACTGTCTTTTGGATGTTAAACCAACTTGCATTCCCGAGGTTACTCCTGCTTGGTTATGGTGTGTAATATCTTTGACATGTTGCTAAATTCAGTTCGCTAGTATTTTGTAGAGGAGAGTTATGACTATTTAAAATGGTTATTGGGGTGTAGTTTTCTTTTCTTCAATATGGGTCTGCTTTTGGGCTCTCCATTCTGTTCCGTTAATCTATTTGTTTATTCCTGCCAATACCCACTATTTTGATGACTGTCTTTATAGTAAGTCTTGAAGTCAGGTAATATCAGTTCTCCAACTTTGTTTTTCTATTTCAATATTGTGTTGGCTATTCTGAGTCTTTTGTTTCTTCATATAAACTGTAGGATCTGTTAATTTCTACAAAATAACTTAATGGAATTTTGATTAGATTACTTGAATCTATAGATCAAATTGGGAATAACTGGCATCATGACGATATTGAATCTTCTTATTTATGAACATGAACTATCTCTCTATTTATTTAGTCCTTGTATTTTGTTCATCAGAGTTTTGTAGTTTTCTTTATATAGATCTTGTACATATTTGGTTAGGTTTATACATAAATATTTCATTTTTCTGGATGCTAATGTAAATTATGTTTTTTGTGTTTTTTATTTCAAATTCTACTTGTTTGTTGCTAGTATATGGAAAGGCAATTGACTTTTTAAAAAATATATTTTTATTAATTTCAAAGAGGAAGGACGAGGGAGAGAGATATAGAAACATCAATGATGAGAGAGAATCATATTGGCTGCCTCCTGCATGCTCCCCACTGGGGATCGAGCCCGCAACCTGGGCATGTGCCCTTGACTGTAATTGAATTTGGGACCCCCCGCCCCAGTCCACAGGTCCACGCACTATCCACTGAGCCAAACCAGCTAGGGCAGCAATTGAATTTTATTTATTAATCTGTATCCTGCAATCTTGCTATAATCACTTATTATTTCCAGGAAATTTTTTGTCAAATTTTTTGCATTTTCTACATAGAAGAACAAGCCATCTATGAACAAAGATAATTTTATTTTTTCTTTCCCAAACTGTATATTTTTTATGTCCTTTCCTTATTTTATTGCATTATCTGGAACTCTAGTATGATGTTGAAAGGGAGTAGGAGAGGGAAAATCCTTGCCTTGTACCTGATCTTAGTGGGAAAGCTCCCAGTTTCTTACCATTAATTATGATTAGGATTTTTAAAATATCAAGTTGAAGTTCTAGTAAATTTTTAAGTTTAATTATTATACTCCAGGTTTTCTATTTGATTTTTTTTAAAATAATTTATATCTCGTCCTGGCTGGTGTTTCTCAGTGGTTAGGGTGTAAGTCCACACACCAAAGGGTCATGGGTTCAATTCCCCATCAAGGGAATGTACCTGGGTTTCAGGTTCATTCCCCTCCCCTGGTAGGGGGTGGGGCACGTGTGGGAGGCAACCAGTCGATGTGTGTTTCTCACATTGTCTATGTTTCTCTCTCTCTCTCCCTCCCTCCCTTCCTCTCTCCCTCCCTGCCTTCCACTCTCTGAAATGCAATAGAGAAAAATGTCCTCAGAACAGGATTAACAACAACAACAAAAATTTATATCTCTTTATTGATAGTTTCCTTTTAGTTAGACATCATTTTTATATTTTTCCTGACTCCTTTAGACATAGTTGCCTCTAGTTCATTTTTATAATAGACTAGAGGCCCGGTGCACAAAAATTTGTGCACTCAGGGGGGAGAGGGGGTCCCTCAGCCCAGCCTGTGCCCTCTTGCAGTCTGGGACCCCTCAGGAGATAACGACCTGCTGGCTTAGGCCTGCTCCCGGGTGGCAGAGGGCAGACCTAATCCCTAGGTGCAGCCCCTGGTCGGGCTCAGAGCAGGGCCGATTGGGGAGTTGGGGCGCCGCCCCCTGTCATGCACAGAGCAGGGCGGATCGGGAGGTTGCGATGCCACCCCTAGTCACGCTCAGGGTAGGGCCGATTGGGGGGTTGGGGCACTGCCCCCTGTCACACTCAAGGCAGGGTGGATAGGGAGGTTGTGGCGCCACCCCCTGTCACGCACAGAGCAGGGCTCATCAGGGGGTTGGGGCGCTGCCCCCTATCACGCACAGAGCAGGGCCCATCAGGGGGTTTGGAGCTCCATACCCTGTCACACACAGAGCAGGGTCGATCAGTGCCGGGAGCCGGTCCATCCTTTCTGTTTCAAAGGACCTGGCATATATGGCATACTGTTCTTAATATGTTTGCTCACCTTCTAGGCACTATGTGTTTTAACCAAGGTCTCTGAGAAAGGTTGTTTCCCCAGGTAGGGATTTTCCCCTGAAGTTAGGGAGGGAATAAAACCTCTTAACTAAGTGCCAGGTGGGTAATTAATCACTTTAACTACGAACAATCATGCTTAAGCTACATAATCTTTACTCCCTGGAATGGAGATAAGAAACGCCCTAACCTTTGTAATAGAGATTGATAGGATTGAATCAACTGGTATAAATACAGATGTAACAAGACAGCAAGAGACACAGAGACAGACAGAAACTGGCACAGAACCTACACAGAACGTTCTCTAGAGACAGAAGAACTTCGCTGGAGAGAACATGGCAAAAGATCCTGGACAGAAACTGGCCTCAGAACCTAGAGACAGAACCTAGCGAGAGAACATGGCAAAAGATCCTGGACTGAACCTGACTACAGAAATTGGCAAGAGAACCTGACTAGAACCTGGTGACTGAACCTGGCTGGAGAACCTGGACAGAACCTGGCTGGAGAACCTAGCGAGGGAACATGGCTACAGAACCTGGCTGGAGAACCTAGCAAGAGACCATGGACACAGAACCTGGCTGGAGATCCTAAGCAGAACCTCTCTGGAGATCCAGACCAGAACTTGGCTGGAGATCCTGGCTAGAGATCCTGGCAAGGCTGCTGATCAACTGAACGCTGTCTCCGTGTCATTCCTTCTTCACCGACTCCGTCTACACCTTTGGGGACCACTGAACCCACTGGGGTTGGACCCCAGCAGGTCAGGGGGTTGGGGAGCTCCCCCATGTCACTCACAGAGTAGGGCCGATAGGGGAGTTGGGGCACCGCCCCCTGTCACGCACAGAGCAGGGTCGATCAGGGGGTTGGGGAGCTCCCCCCTGTGACTTACAGAGTAGGGCAGATAGGGGAGTTGGGGCACCGCCCCCTGTCACACACAGAGCAGGGCGGATCAGGGGGTTGGGGTGCTGCCACTGTCACACTCAGGGCAGGGCCGATGGAGGGGGTGTTGGGGCGCTGCACCCTGTCGCACACAGAGCCACAGGGCAATCAGGGGGTTGGGGAGCTCCCTCCTGTCATACACAGAGCAGGGCCGATCAGGGGGTTGGGGCGCCACACCCTGTCACACACAGAGCCGCGGGGCGATCAGGGGATTGGGAAGCCCGCCCCTGTCACGCACAGAGCAGGGCTGATCAGGGGGTTGAGGAGCTCCCCCCCCGCCCCCACCCCCCCACCCCCCGTCACGAACAGAGAAGGGCGGATAGGGAGGTTGTGGCCCCACCCCCTGTCACATACAGAGCCGCAGGGCGATCAGGGGATTTTGGCGCTGCCCCCTGTCACGCTGATCCCGGTGCTGGGAGGCCTCCCGGCTCCACTGATCCCAGTGCTGGGAGGCATATTACCCTTTTACTATATAGGATAGAAGCCTGGTGCACGGGTGGGGGCCGGCTGGTTTGCCCTGAAGGGTGTCCTGGATCAGGGTGGGTGTCCCGCTTGGGTGCCTGGCCAGCCTGGGTGAGGGGATGATGGCTGTTTGCATCTGGTCACACACCCTTTAGGGTGGGGGTCCCCACTGGGGTGCCTGGCCAGCCTGGGTGAGAGGCTGAGGGCCGTTTTCAGGCTGGCGGGTGACTGAAGCTCCCAACCTGTCCTTTTTTCCTTTTTTTTATTCTGGGCCAGCTTTAGCTCTGAGGCTCGGCTCCAGCTATGAGACCTCCGCTGCTGAAAGCAGGTTTCTGGCCTTTGTTTACCTTCTGTATTTGAAACAATGTTGCGGTCCTGCTGGCTGAAGCCCGGGGTTTTGTTTAGCTTCTATATTTGTTACAGTGTTGCTTAGAGTGCAGTTGAGAGGCCGGCAAGGCAGGTGGGGAAGCTTGGCTTCCTCCGTCACTGAAGCAAGCAAGCCTCCCTGTTCGCATCAGCTGCCTGGCTGCCGGCCGTCATCTTGGCTGGCAGTTAATTTGCATATCGCCCTGATTAGCCAATGGGAAGGGTAGCGGTCGTACGCTAATTACCATGTTTCTCTTTTATTAGATAGGATGATTTAAAAACTGTCTAATAAGTTCAACATAAGGGACAATAGCTGTTGACTGCTTTTTTTCTCCTTATATAGGTCATACTCTCCCATTTCTTTACATGTCTTATCGTGTTGGGGAACAGTGTAAAAACTGGTAATTTTAAATGGTATAATATGGCATCTTTGGAAATTAGATACTCCCAAGGCTCATATTTGTTCCTGTTTGTTTGTTGATTGATGTTCAAGGACTAAATCTGTAAAGCCTGTTTTCTTTGTCATGTGTGGTCACTGTCATTTCTGCCATTTAGCTTAGTGGTCAGCTAATGAGTGGACAGAGATTTCCTTAAATGTCTTCCACTCTTTGCCAAGGGATTCTGTGTGTTGCTTCAGGCAAGCCTTCAAAGCTCTGAAAGTTTACTCTTCCTTATCCCTCATTTCCTGCTTCACCCAGGCCTTAAGGTTATTAGAATTGAGAGACTGGGGCCTTTTCATGTGTTTCCTGGGTTTACATACAGTTTTGCAAACACATATGGATTTCTAGACCCCCAGGTATGTCAGAGCTTTTCAAAGCCTTCTATCTACATGTCCTTCCTAATATTTCTTTTAAGTTATTTGGCCAGCTTCTGGTTTGTCTCAATTGGTTTTCCTGCCCCAGGGAGTTGGGATGTCTAACAGTTTGCTGATGATTGTTTGGACAAACACCTAGGAATGGGCCTTCTCACTGTGTGAGCTCTGAGTCAGTCAATAAGACTAGCACTATGAATGGGGCTCTTACCAGGTCCTGCCAGACAAATCAGTGACATTTCTCTAGAGATAGGGCTTTTGGAGGAATTCCACACCCACTCTGCCCCCTCTAGTGGCTACTAGGCTTCTCTTTTTCACAGTTACTATAGTCCTGAGACAACTGGTTTTGAAGGCTACCAGAGTTTGGGAGAGGAGGATGGGGGAAAAGCAAGTCAAAATGCCAAGAGCTTGCTGTTTCCTACTCAGATTCAGCCATTTTTCTGAAATAAGTGCTCCTTAGATTTTGAAAGTTTGGGTTAATTTTCAGACTTCTGGGAAAGTTGAGTTTGATGTCTTGCCAGTGTTCTTGCTTTCATGGAGGAGTGGATTTTCATATGCCATCCTCTGCCATTTCAGGAGTGCATCTTTAGGTTACTTTTACTTTAAGAGGCATAAAGCTTTTAGAAATGTTGGCCGCTCTTATGAAGAAGTGGTCTTTGAGTATACATTCTGCACTTAACATGAAGAAATAAGTTCTTTTTTGTTTCCTGTGTTTTCCCTTATAAGCAGTGTTAAGGTCCTTACCGAACCGGACTGTGAACGTTTACTTTGCAGGAAACACATTAATTTTTATTTTATTTTGTGCTGGCTCACTCATGTCGTGCTCTTAGGTCATGATACAAGACAGTATGTTTCCTCACTTCTAGAGAAGTTAAAACTCTCTTTTTTTTTTTTTTAGAAGTTAAAACTCTTTTTTTTTTAAAAAAAATATATATTTTATTGATTTTTTACAGAGAGGAAGGGAGAGAGATAGAGAGTTAGAAACATCGATGAGAGAGAAACATCGATCAGCTGCCTCCTGCACATCCCCTACTGGGGATGTGCCCGCAACCCAGGTACATGCCCTTGACCGGAATCGAACCTGGGACCTTTCAGTCCACAGGCCGGCGCTCTATCCACTGAGCCAAACCAGTTTCGGCTAGAAGTTAAAACTCTTAATGACAATGTTATAAGATAGAGTTCTCTTATTAATGAGACAGCCAAGACTCAGGCTATTTCCTGCCAACACTTCCTACAGTTGTCTTCTCTAAATCAGGCCCTACATTCAGGACAATAAAACTTATCAAGGTGTATTTTACACCAAAATCACCCTGGCACTTCCCGAACAGCTGCTAGAATACACCAAAAACTTGCTCTCTAACAGCATGGCACTCATAAGTAAAGTATTCAAGGAGGAATGCTAAAAATAATTAAATAAAATTGGTATGCTCCACGTTTTTAAAATTAGCTTCTCAGTATTATAAGAGCTGCCCTGTTCATAGTGTCCACAATGTGGAGGAAGATGACAGCAAAGGGAGGAGCTCATTTCTTTGAGATGAGTTTTATACAAGGTAAAGGGTTCTGACCGAATTGTCAGTTATTGTGGACTTTTTCAAATGGGTAAAATCATACTCATGTTCACAGGCAAGGGCTTGCATGATCACTGCCAACAAGTTTATTTTCAAGATGATTTGATGCCTTTATTTAAAATCACCTTTTAGCCTGGCCAGTGTGGCTCAGTGGTTGAAACATTGACCTATGAACCAGGAGGTCACAGTTCAATTCCCGGTCAGGGCACATGCCTGGATTGCAGGTTTAATACCCAGCAGGGAGCATGCAGGAGACAGCTGATCAATGATTCTCTCTCATTATTGATGTTTGTATCTCTCTCTCTCTCCCTCTCCCTTCCTCTCTGAAATCAGTAAAAAAAAGTATATAAAATAAAATCACCTTTTATTATTGATAGGAATCTGGGTGCACATCTTACAAAATAGACTGTAAGGCACTCAAGATTTCCAAATATCTATCACCCACAGAGCTCTGGCAAATAGAGGAGATAAATGGAATTATCAAAAATAAGTTAGGTAGCCCAGCTAGCATGGCTCAATGGTTGAGCATTGACCTATGAACCAGGAGGTCACGGTTTGATTTCCAGTCAGGGTTGTGGGCTCAATCCCCAGTAGGGGGCGTGTAGGAGGCAGCTGATCAGTGATTCTCAGCATTGATGTTCCTATCTCTCTCTCCCTCTCCCTGTGTCTCTGAAATCGATAAAAATATATGTTTAAAAATAAGTTGGGTAAAGTGGTTGAGGAAACTAACTCTCCTTGTCTACTTCTCCTTCCTCAGGTTCTATAATATGTTCTCTTGAAAGTAGCCATCAACTGAGACCTCATGAATCTCTTCCTCAGGAGGTTCATGCTCTGTCCTCTCTTTCATTCTGCTGTTGGAAATGAATATGTTGATCAGATCATTTGGTCCTTTTAACAAGTGGTTTCTAGTCTCTCCTTTTGTTTCCCTACAGATCCTGCCATAATTGACTGATGGGAAAATAGACTCATGGGTCTGACATCACCCCCATAAACCAACACTTGAATAATTCAGCCTATCAGAGCCCTGGTTCTTGTCCAGAAAAATTCCAGCCCCAAAGCAAAAGATTTCTCTGGAGGGAAATGCTCACCCACAAACAGGTAAGAAGAAATAGTGAAGTTGACAAAGGATATGATTGTGCTTATTATGTCGGTATTTTTGGTAATGTGCTTCATGTTCTTTTTTTAATTAGTCATATGATGCAGCCCTTTTCTTTCCCCTGGCTCTGATCGCTAACCCTCAATTTAGCAGACCACACTTATGCCAACTGGGATAAACACTCCTTCTAAAAAATTTTTTTGGTCAGTGGGCTACGTTTTTAAATGTCTCAACTGGTATTGTTGACTTCCAGAGGTTCTCAACCTGTGGGTCGCGACCCCTTTGGGGGTCGAACGACCCTTTCACAGGGGTTGCCCAAGACCATTGGAAAACACATTTATAATTACATATTGTTTTTGTGATTAATCACTATGCTTTAACTATGTTCAATTTGTAACAATGAAATTGGGGGTCATCACAACATGAAGAACTGTATTAAAGGGTCGCGGCATTAGGAAGGCTGAGAACCACTGATCTACACCAAGAACAGACTCCCTCCTTGATTGCGATATCGATCCAACCAATGCCTCAAAGTTCATAATCAAATAGAAATTGCCTCAGCCCTAGCCAGGTGGCTCAGTTGGTTGGAGTGTAGTCCCCTGCACAAAAGGTTGCAGGTTAGATTCTGGTCAGGGCACATACCTAGGTTGTGGGTTCAATCCTGGTCAGGGAACATATGGGAGGCAACTGATGTTTCTCTCTCTCTCCCTTCCTCTCTCTAAAATCAATAAACATAAACTCAGGTGAGGATTCAAAAAAAATTGTCTGAGATAATAGATTGTATGGAGCCAGATGACAGATTCTTTAGAATACAACCCTCAAGGGTGCAACCCACAGAAATCAGAATCATATGCTGCCATGCAAGAGAAAATACCCTATAGGCAATCATTTATTTATTCATTCATTTCACATGTCATAGAATTTACTTATTTAAAGTTTACAATGATTTTGCCAAGTGGTGCAACCTTACTGTAAAAGTGTTTTATTGTATTTTACTTTTAATTTTTATTGAATTTATTGGGATGACACTGGTTAACGAAATTATACAAGTTTCAGGTGCACAATTCCACAACACATCATCTATCTGTACACTGTATTGTGCTCACCACCCCAAGTCAAGTCTCCTTCCATTACCCTATACCTTCCTCTACCTCCCCCCAAACTTGTAACATTTAGCACATTTTCATTCCTTCTCATACACATTTATAGTTAATCCCTGTTCCCAAATCCAGTCCCAGGCAATCACTAATCTACTTTCTGTCTCTATAAATTTGCCTTTTCTGGACTTTTCATACAAATGGACTTTCACTTGGCATAGTGTTTTTGAAGTTCATCCATGACATAGCATGTGTCAGTAGTTCATTAGCTTTTCTTGCTAAAAAGTATTCCATTCTATAGATACAACACATTTTGTCTATTCATTCACCAGTTGATGGACATTTAGGTTATTTTCAGTTTGGGGCTTTCATAAATATGCTGTTATGAACATTCAAATGTAAGTTTTTGTGTGATATATATTCTCATTTCTCTTGATTTGCTGGGTTATAAGACTTTTACAATTAATTTTTGAGAAACTGACACTGTTTTCCAAAGGGCAGAACCATTTACATTCCCATCAGCAATGTACGAGGATTCCAATTTTTCCACATCCTTGCCAACATTTGTTATTGGCATTCTTATGTATCATAGTCAGTCTAATGGGATGAAATGGTGTATTATTATGGTTTTAATTTCCATTTCCAAGCATCTTTTCATATGCTTGTTAGCCACTCATGTACTTTCTTTGATGAAATTTCCATTTATTTCTTTTGCCCATTATTGACAGGGCTGTTTGTTTTTATTATTGAATTAGTGGCCCAGTGCACAAAATTCATGCACTCACGGGGGGTGGGGGGCGCTCCCTCAGCCTAGCCTGTGCCCTCTCACAGTCCGGGAACCCTCGGGGGATGTCTGATTGCCACAGAGGCAGGAGAGGCTCCCACCACCACCGCTGGGCTTGCCAGCCGTGAGCCCAGCTTCTGGGGGATCACACTGACCAGCAGGGGGCAGCTCCTGCATTGAGTGTCTGCCCCCTGGTGGTCAGTGCACATCATAGCAACCAGTCATTCAGCTGTTTGGTCAATTTACATATTAGCCTTTTATGATATAGGACTAGTGGCCCAGTGCACGAAATTCATGCAGGGGGTGGTGTCCCTCAGTCTGGCCTGCACCCTTTCCAATCTGGGACCTCTCAGGGGATGTCTGGCTGCAGGATCGGGCCTAAACTGGCATCGGACATTCCTCTCACTATCTGGGACTGCTGACTCCTAACCGCTCACCTGCCTGCCTGATCACCCCTAACCACTCGGCCTTCCAGCCTGATTGTCCCTAACTGCCCCCCCTTCCAGCCTGATCACACCCAACTGCCTCCCCCTGCCGGCCTGCTCATTCCCAACTGTCCCCCTTAGCTGGCCTGCTCACCCCCAACTGCCTCCCCCCGCTGGCCTGATGGCCTCCAACTGCCCTCCCCTGCCAGCCTGATCACCCCTAACAGCCTCTGCCTCAGCCCCGCCACCATGGCTTTGTCGGGAAGGACATCTGGAAGATCTCCCAGTCTAATTAGCATATTACCCTTTTATTAGTATAGATTGTTGACATTCTTTGCATAGTATGGATACGAACCCTTTATCAGACTTGTGTTTGGCAAATATTTCCTCCAATCTGTTGTCTTTTAAATTACTCAGTGGTTGAGCATTGACCCATGAACCAAGAGGTCATTGATTCTATTCCCAGTCCGGGTACATGTCTGTGTTTGGGCTCGATACCCAGTAGGAGGCATGCAGGCGGCAACTGATGGATGTTTCTCTCTCATCAGTATTTCTCTCTATTCCTCTCCCTTCTTCTAACTCTAAAAATTAATAAAAACATTCTTTAAATTACTCAATAGTATATTTTAAAGTGGAAAAATTTTGAATTTTGATGATGTCCTATTTATCAGTTTTTTCAGTTATACACTATGCTTTTAGTTGAAAAATAACTAGGAAAATATGGTAGAAGTTTTGATCTCAGAAAACTTTGCCTAACACTGGATCTAGAAAATGGTTTTCTAAGATATTTATTGTTTTAGCTGTTACATTTAAGTCTATGATCCATTTCGTGTTGATTTTGTTTTGTAGGTTATTTTTGCGTGATTTTTTTTTTCTTGAGTTGATTTTGTGTATGGCATGAGTTGTAGGTCTAAGTTCATCTTTTTGCATGTGGGTACTCAATTGTCCCAGTACATGGTTGAATAATTGCCTTAGCAACTTTGTCAAAAATCAATTAACTATAAATACAATATTTATTTCTGGCTCTGATTCTGTTTCATTAATCTATGTATCTATCCTTATGCCAGGACCATTGCTCTAGATCTTGATATGAAAAATTATTAATACTTTCTGTAAGCCAATGACTCCTAAGAACTTGAAAATGATAGCTACAGAGGTAGGATTCAGACAAGTACTTTTATTTTATTTATTTTTTAATCCTTATCTGAGAATATTTTTCCATTGATTTTTTAGAGAGAGTGGAAGAGAGAGGAAAATACAGAGAGAAATATCGATGTGGGAGAAACACATCCATTGATTGCCTCCTGCACGTGTCCCGACCAGGGTCTGGGCCAGGGAGGAGCCTGCAACCGCAGTATGTGCCCTTGACTGGAATCTAACCCAGGACCCTTCAGTCCACAGGCCACTGCTATATCCACTGAGCCAAAATGGCTAAGGCCAAGCATTTTTATAAATGATTCATAATCAGCACAGTAGACCTTTGATAAGGTATGTTGGATTGAGGTGATTCTAATCTTAAATTTCAGTAATTCTAATCTATAATAATAAAAGCATAATATGCTAATTAGACCAGACAGCCGAACAACCTTCCAGATGTCCTTCTGGATGACCTCCTGGGTGAAGCCGGGACTGGGAGGGCCAAGGCAGAGGCTGCGGCTACGAGGGCCGAGCCCCTTGCACGAATTTTGTGCATTGGGCCTCTATTACATCTATAAGCATATTTGTAGGGTCACAAATTCTGTAGAAAATATGAAGCATTAATTGACTGTCTTCACAAGACTATTTAGGGTGGTAGCCAGTAGATTGCACCACTTTTCATTTAAAGTTGGTCCTCCTCCTTCTTACCAAAACCAAGCCCAAAAAATACATTTGTAACCATGACCATGCCAGAAATATACTGACCATAGCGTAACAGTCTTTGTAGTAGTCATTAGGTCTGTTGACAAACATTCTGATCCCCCTCTCCTTCCAGGCACATGTAGGATTGTACTTCCCTGGCCTCCTTGAAGTTAGTCATGGTCATAACTTGAACTGGCCAACAAAATAAGTGATAGGTGGGTGCCACGCCAGTGTGGCTCCGTGGTTGACTATTGACCTATGAACCAAGGGGTCATGGTTTAATTCCTGATTAGGGTACATGCCCTAGTTGCTAGCTCAATCCCCAGGAGCAGGTATGCAAGAGGCAGCTGATCAATGATTCTCTCTCAACATTGATACTTCTCTCTCTCCCTCTCCCTTCCTCTTTGAAATATATATAAGTGATGGGTGGAAGTTTTAACTGCCGGGGTGGATTTCACCAAGTTCCCTATTCCTGTCTCATAAAAGTGTGACCAGATGGAGCCTCCATCAACCTGCCTTGCTGAGTGCCCAGCAGTATCCCCCTGACAACCCACTTTTAATCACTGTAGCTTAAGCAAGAAATGTTAGTTGTGTTAAGCCACTGAGATCTCAGGGATGGTACTGTAACATAACCCAGCTTATTACAACTGCTACAAACTATACTTTTTTTAAAAAATTGTTTTATTGCTTCAAGTATTACAAAGGGTATTACATATGTCTCCTTTCTTTTTTCCGCCCTTGACAATCCCCTGGCCTCCGCTACCCACCAGTGTCTTAAGTCCATTGGTTATGCTTATATGCATGCATACAAGTCCTTCCGTTGATCTCTTACCCCCGCCCCCTTCTTGTCCCCCAACCCTTCCCAGCCTTCCCGCTGTAGTTTGACAGTTTGTTCGTGGCAGCTCTGCCTCTGTATATATTTTTGTTCATAAGTTTATAATGGCCTTTATTATCCATAAATGAGTGAGATCATGTGGTATTTTTCCTTCATTGACTGGCTTATTTCACTTAGCATAATGCTCTCCAGATCCATCCATGCTGTTGCAAATGGTAAGAGTTCCTTCTTTTTTACAGCATACGAACTATACTTAATGTGAGATCACTGCCTACATATCTGTCAAATCATTGGTTTGGAACCTGTTCTAGGACTGGGATCCAGTCCAGCTCTGCCAGAGCAGCTCAGGCCCAGCTCCTCTGGTCTGGTGTGGGTCCTGTATCCCTTTAAGATAAACACATTTACCCACTTCACAAAGGAAAGAGTGTGTTCTCAACAGCCAGATTGCCTGGAGTGCAAGCCCAGCTCTTATGCAGGGGATGGCTTTGATCATGTCCCTTAATTTATGGGCCTGTGTTCACACACGTAAAATGCAAACAATAGTATCTACACCCTATGGGAATAAATATAAAGCATTTAGGACAATGCCTGGCAGGTAGTGTTTTGAGGGTATTAGCTGTAGAGAAGTATGGCTCTTGCTGGCCCCCTTCACCTCTTCCCAGCCAGCATCCAGAACATGCTGGTCACTCCCATTCCCTCTCTTCTACTGCGCTCAGGACAGAATAGTCAACCCTGGAAGGCTTTGGTCCAATTCAAATGACAAAGTCCTGGGCCTGACTCTACAGTGAAAAATGAAATTGAAAGCTGTGAATATGTCCTTGATTAGAAGAATAGTTAAGTGTCTGGCAAATTCCTAGCAAGTGTCAGAGCTGGGAACTGACCAAGTCTCAGTCAATGGAAACAGGGAAGCAGAAGTCACATTCCTATTCAGACCCAAATAATTTGCAAGTCACCTGCGGGGTAACTAGTTTATTCAAACTGTTTGACAGAGCTCTGGCCATGGGAGCTGAGCCGTGGGGCTGAACTGCTTGGGGATGAACAGGTATCAGAAGGTAAAAGGAGCTCAGCTGAGCAGCAGGAGCAGCATTAGGGCCAGGCCAAGCAGGAGAGGCCAGGCCCCATAGAGCCCAGCTCCATTCATGGTCTCAGCATAGAACCTGGCCACCTCCTCGTTGGGGTTGCCCTGTGCCGGGTCAAACCACATCTGGATGCAGCGGCCACTGCCTCGGCTGTAGTTGCTGACTTTGTAGGAGTGACTCCAGATTTCATTGCACAGAGCAGCAGGCGTGGGGAAGTGGAAATCAAAGCGGTGGCAGGCAGCCTTCACCGGGCACTCATTAGACCCTGTGGGAGGATGGAAGGCCTTTAGCCATTGGGCCCAGAACTCTCTCTGGTTCTGCCAACTTCACAACTCTATCCCTTCATATACCCATCTCACACCCGCACTTTCCCCCTCTCGCCCCACCCACCAGGCTCTCACCTGAGGTCCAGTTCCAGCCCTTGTGCCAGTTACTCTTGCAGGTGTAGGAGGTGCGGCAGTCTTCCCACCAGCTCTCACAGTCCTCTTTGCACAGGGGCACGTCCAGGATCCGCTCTCTGCGCCAGCTCTGGTCCACCTGGGAGATGTCAGTAGGGGAAAAGGACTCAGGCTCAGGATTCTCAGTAGCCCGGCCCTAAAGAGCCCCCGAGCTGCAGAGGCAGGACGAGGAGATGTCTGGGAAGCAGGCATGGGGAGGAACTCATACCTCCTGGATCCAGGGCCCCAGGTTGGGGGAGCACTCATACAGGCAGGTGTCCTGGATGAAGTGGCGCTTGCAGGCGGGTTTCATCGGGCCGCAGTGGTCCCAGTTGAATCTGTACAGGTAGGAGACATCCTTATGGGCTTCCTGGCTGGTGTTGACAGAGCAACAGGCGTTCTTCTTCCAGGGACTGCACTGGGTGGGGAAGACACAGGACAGTCCCAGGCCCAGCACAGAATATCATCACCGGCAGCTTCTCCCATTTGAACCCTTAGTCTCCCAGTGCAGCTGGTCTTTCAGGGAAATAGTTACTGTTGGGGGGCCCTCTCTTGGGGAGATGTAGTCATTAAAAAATTAATTCAAATCTTTATTTTTGATTATTTTTTAAATATATTTTATTGATTTTTTACAGAGAGGAAGGAAGAGAGATAGAGAGCTAGAAACATCGATGGGAGAGAAACATCGATCAGCCGCCTCCTGCACATCTCCTACTGGGGATGTGCCCGCAAGCCAGGTACATGCCCTTGACCGGAATCGAACCCGGGACCCTTCAGTCCGCAGCCTGACTCTCCATCCACTGAGCCAAACTGGTTTCGGCAATTCAAATCTTTATTGAGCTTATTCTTACTCTTAACCAAACACTTTTCTAGGAACTGGGGACAAAGCAAGAAAAACTTCTCAAGGATAAATGCTTTGGAAAAAACAAAGCAGGGGAGAGGAATGGGAAATTGCAATTTTGTAGAATGGTCCAATTAAGCCTCGTTGATTTGGTAACAAAGACCAGGAGGTGAGGAAGCAAGTTAAATCAATTCTAACCCCAGAATAGTTCTAATTAAATGAATACAATGGAACCTCGGTTCTCGAACTTAATTCGTTCTGAAGCCTGTTTGAGAAACGATTGTTAGAATACCGAATCATTGTTTCCCATTAGAAATAATGTAAATTCAATTAATCCACTCCAGACCCCCAAATGATTCCCTGTTTTAAACTTTCTTATATAAAGTACATGTCTAATGTACTGCTTAATCTATAAACATTTCTTTTCTAAAATTTATCAAACCACCCCTTCTTGCACACCCTTAGCAACATCAGCACTACTTTTTTTAATTTAATTTTTTTGGCCCTAACGGGTTTGGCTCAGTGGATAGAGCCTCGGCCTGCGGACTGAAAGGTCCCAGGTTCGATTCCGGCCAAGGGCACGTACGTTGGTTGTGGGCACATCCCCAGTGGGAGATGTGCAGGAGGCAGCTGACCAATGTTTCTAACTCTCTATCCCTCTCCCTTCCTCTCTGTGAAAAATTAATAAAATATATTTTAAAAAATAAAAAATAAAAAAAATAATTTAATTTTTTTGTTGTTAATCCTCACCCCAGGATATTTTTCCTATTATTTTTTTAAATTTAATTTTATTGTTTAAAGTATTACAAATAGTAGTACATATGTCTCCTTTTTTCCCCCATTGACCTCCCCCCTGGCCTCCCCTACCCCCCATCCTCCACCCCCCCACCTCTGGCACATGTCCTCCCCTCACCTCACCCCCCCCCCCCCCCCCGCCCCAGTGTCTTGTATCTATTGGTTATGCTTATATGCATGTATATAAATTCTTTGGTTGAACTTTTACCTGCACCCCCAACCCTCCCCTGCCTTCCCGCTGGGAGTTTGACAGTCTGTTCGATGCTTCTTTGCCCCTGTATCTATTTTTGTTCATCAGTTTATAATGTTCTTTATATTCCACAAATGCTGAGAAATAAGCCAGTCAGTGAAAGATAAATACCACATGATCTCACCCATTAGTTTTTAGAGAGAGTGGAAGGGAAGGAGAGAGACAGAATGAGAGAGACCCATTGATTGGTTGCCTCCCACACGTGCCCCAACCAGGGCTGGGATCAAGCCTGCAACCATGGTCCCAGCCCTAGATCTGGAATTGAAGCTGGGACCCTTCAGTCCCTGCCTACCCCAAGCCAAGCCAGCTAGGGCTGCATTAGCATTGTTGATGGCCTTTTTATGTTTTAAAATTATGCTAATCATCATTTTCCGCCAGCAACAAAAGCATTCTTCTCTCCTTTGTTTGTTGCCTGAGAGCTGCTTTTTGTCAAGCTGAGGTATCAGCATGAAAGGGTTGTCAGGTCTCAAACTGAAGTTTGGTTCAACAACGGAGACATATTTTCAGTTGGTCTAAAACCGAATTGTTCAAGATGGGAGACGTTTGGGAAACAAAGTTTGACCGCACTCAATACATTCTTATTGAATGAATAGAACCAATGGCCTAGAATGTAGTATAAACAAAATAATAAAATGTGCACTTAAAGTATATATATAGGCTGAAAAAGTTCATGTCAATGCTGCTAGAAGTACCCAAGTTACACCACTACCTGTAGTTAGTCTGCACTGCCAGCTATTGCTAAGTCACTCACAAGCACAACTGGGACTGAGATAATTACCTGCGGATGAGATCCTAATGGACATTTACATATTGGAATGCATATTACAAGTGACTTCCCTTTGTTTTGTTTTTGTTTTTTAAATATATTTTTATTGATTTCAGAGAAGAATAGAGAGGGAGAGAGCTATAGAAACGTCAATGATGAGAGAGTACCATTGATTGGCTGCCTCCTGCACACCCACTGGGGATCAAGCCCGCAACCCAGGCATGTGCCCCTGACCAGAATCGAACTTGAGACCCTTCAGTCCAAAGGCCGATGCTCTATCCACTGAGCCAAACCAGCTATGGCCCAACCTAAACATTTTTAAAAAAAATCAATATGATGCCAACATTATAAAGAAAAAAAAAACGACAAAACCGGTTTGGCTCAGTGGATAGAGCGTCGGCCTGCGGACTGAAAGGTCCCAGGTTCGATTCCGGTCAAGGGCATGTACCTGGGTTGCGGGCACATCCCCAGTAGGAGATGTGCAGGAGGCGGCTGATCGATGTTTCTCTCCCATCGATGTTTCTAGCTCTCTATCTCTCTCCCTTCCTCTCTGTAAAAAATCAATAAAATATATTTTTTTAAAAAAAAAAGAGAGAGAAAAAACCCCAGCCCTGGCTGGTTTGGCTCAATGGATAGAGTGTTGGCCTTCAGACTGAAGGGTCTCAGGTTCGATTCTGGTCAGGGGCACATGCCTGGGCTGCAGGCTCGATCCCCATTGGGGAGCGTGCAGGAGGCAGCTAATTGATGATTCTCTCTCATCATTAATGTTCCTATCTCTTTCTCTCCCTCTTCCTTCCTCTTTGAAATTAATCCTATATAATAAAAAGGTAATATGCAAATTGACCATCATGCCCTCGCACAAGATGGCCACCCCCATGTGGTCACAAGATGGCTGCCACAAGATGTCCAGCAGGGGAGGGCAGTTAGGGGCAATCAGGCCAGCAGGGGAGGGCAGTTGGGGGTGATCAGGCCAGCAGGGAAGCAGCTAGGCATCGATCAGTCTGGCAGGGGAGTGGTTAGGGGGTGATCAGACTGGCAGGCAGAAGCAGTTAGGAGCAATCAGGCAGGCAGGCAGGCAGGCAGGTGAGCAGTTGGGATCCAGCAGTCCTGGATTGTGAGAGGGATCCCAGATTGGAGAGGGTGCAAGCTGGACTGAGGGACAGCGTGTCCCCCCCCCCCCCGCCCCAGTGCACGAATTTCATGCACCAGGCCTCTAGTAAAAATATATTTTAAAAATGTTTAGGTTGGTTCTGGTTATTAAAGGGGTGTAACATAATAATTGTCATAGGTAGACCTCCCCAGCGGAAATGTTTGCTAGATACATGAATCAAGGTGCCTCATTCCCAGCCTCATCACTGGGAGACCCTCTTTTCTTGAGCTGTTTGGGGCCGGCAGAAAAGAAGTCACTATGTGCAGTGTATACGTCATCTTCTCAGATCCTTGGAGAGGTTGTTCCCAGTCTAAACTGAAATCAAAATCAACCTCTGAGCTCTAGCCATTTTTGGCTCAATGAACAGAGCATTGTGGGCTGTGGACTGAAGTGTCCCAGGTTTGATTCTGGTCAAGGCCACGTACTTTGGTTGCAGACTCAATCCCTGGCCCTAGTCAGGCACATGCAGGAGGCAACCAATCGATGTGTCTCTCTTGCATAGATGTTTCTCTCGGTCTCTCCCCCTCCCTTCCACTCCTTCTAAAAATCAATGGGAAAATATTCTCAGGGGAGGAAAAACAACAACAAAAATCAACCCCTAGGAGGGGTCTCCCCAGTGTCACTTCCCAGGCTCCTCTCTGGCCTGCTTCCTGATTTGTGTAAGACAGAAAACCAACAGCCTAAGAAGCTGAGCTGTTGACAATGTATTGGCAACACAGGCGCAAAGTTTATGTTAAACAAATAGCTGCCAGATTAGTTTTTTTAGATTTTTAAAAAATAGATCTCTCAGATTGCTAGTCTTTTTGTTTTTTAAAGGGGGGGGGGGGGGAGAGCGAGAGATTTGTTATTCCACTTATTTACACATTCAATTGGTTGATTCTTGTATGTGCCCTGACTGAGGATGGAACTCCAAACCTTGGCATAGTACGGGGACAATGCTCCAACCAACTGTGCTACCCGGTCAGAGATTAGATTTTTATTCTGATGACAAAAATCACACAGGGAGCCCAGCCAGCATGGCTCTGTGGCTGAGTGTCGACCTGTGAACCACGAGGTCACAGTTCGATTCCTGGTCAGGGCACATGTCTGGGTTGTAGGCTTGATCCCCAGTAGGGGACATGCAGGAGGCAGCCAATTGATGATTCTCTGTCATCACTGATGTTTCTATCTCTCTCCCTCTCCTTTCCTTTCTGAAATCAACAAAAAAACTATATTTAAAAAATCACACAGGGAAGAACAAATTACAAATGACAAAATGGGGAGTGGGATGTGGGCTGGGAAATGTGGAGAATGGGTGCCCACAGTCCCTGGGATGCTTAGAATCTTAGGTTTCCTCCCAGGTCTCCCAAGTACCCTGACTGCCTCTTTAAGTCTCCCAGGGGTCCCCTGGAGCAGAGTTTAAGAACCAGCACTATAGCCTGGCCAGTTGGCTCAGTGGTTGAGCATCAACCTATGAACCAGGAGGTCACGGTTGGATTCCTGGTCAGGACATATGCCCAGGTTGCGGCCTCGATCTCCATCCGGTGTGAGGCATGCAGAAAGCAGCCGATCAGTGAGTCTCTCCCATCACTGATGTTTCTATCTCTCTCTCTCCCTCTCCCTTCCTCTCTGAAATCAATAATATATTAATGATAGAAGCTTGAAATCTTAAAAAAAAAGAACCGTCACTATAGACCAAAGTCTGTCTAGGTCCGAAAATCTGTCTCCTCAGGCATAGGGAGTGTTTAACCTTTCATTTCCGGCTTTTTTTCAACTGAGTCAGTTCCTCCCCACAGACCACCCCTCCTCCACCTCGGTCCACCTGCTCATGCAGCTTGTCCTCCGGGCTTGGCTTTTCCTTGTGGTGCTTGGCATTCATGCAGACATTGAGAAGCTCAGTCCTGGGCCCGGCTGCCCATACTTCGGCCCCCCACACCAGAAGGAGCCACAGCCGTGTTGTCATCTTCCGAGCCATGTCAGTCCCTGAAGGAAGAGCTGTAGTCAGTGACACCAAGTAAAGTGGAGGTGGGGCCTCAAGGTATATGAACAGATCCAGGTAGGTGGAGCCTCCAGGAAGTTTACACCCTACCCCCACTCCTCAGTCTTTCCGGCCTCAATGAGGGGTGGGACCAGACGCCATCTTCTGGGAGAGTTCTGGGTGGGGCCTCCCTGTCTTCTCCACGCGGTCATGAGAAACAAGTGATACATACACTAAGCCTAGGGGTGGGGTGGGAAATATGCAGAAATAGCCAGGAGATAACATAGGTCCCCAATCCCTTGTTCACAATCTTTTTTAGGATTTTATAAAAGGTAACACAAAATCAGGTAGTAGGATTTACATACACTCAGCGATCAGGCACTCACTCTGGTGAAATAGTTACACCGGTGGGATAAATAAAAACTATTGTCACCTCACATTAATTTTCAGGACAGATTTTTTTTTTACACCAAATGACTGTGTAAAAGTTTACAATATCTTCATTTTAGGGCTCCAGATAAACTGCAGACCTATGTGTTGTTTTTTTAAACAAAGCCTCGGTTCCACCTGGCCAGGTAGCTCAGATAATTAGAGCATAGTCTCCATATGCCAAGGTTGCGGATTCCATTCCGGTCAGGGCACATACAAGAACCAACCAATGAATGCACAAATAACTGGAATGACAAATCAATGTTTCTCTTTCTTTCTCTCTCAAGTAATAATAATATTATTAAAAAGTTTGCTTCTAGCTCCTTCCAGCCTATCATTTGGCCTCTCCCAGAGCCCATGTAGCCTGAGGGAGGTCGCAGGGTACAGAGGCTTGGTGGGTGGGCATTGGCAGCCGGCTGGACAGTCCCTGGGGGAGGCTCCTGAGCCTCCGACCACAGAGGTGGCCTCCACTCAGCCTTTGTGGCACCTCAGTCCTCTAGCCTCAGACACTGAGCTTTGGGAGGTAACTGTTCCCTCAGCCTCCTGGTCAGCAGATGCCTGGCCCTCCTAAAACACTCATTTCCCACAGCTCCTAAAGCTTTATGCGCCCCCTGCTCACCAAGTTGCCTCGCCTCCACATTACACCCATCTCCTGTAGAACTCAGGTGTCATGCCTGGGCCTCATGGACAGGACCTGAGTTGAGTAGCCTCTAGGCCAGGGGTGGGCAACCTTTTTGTGAGTGCGTGCCAAAACCAGCAAAATCTCTGACTCAAAATTCTTCTGCATGCCAACCCTAATTTTTTGAGAACATGTTACGCCTACTTGATATCTCTTAAGGTATACGTATGTGAAGAACCTTGAAGAAATAATAAAATTCATTCGAATGACAAAAACACAGTATATGATGATGAAAAATACATGTTTTTTTAAAATATATTTTATTGATTTTTTTACAGAGAGGAAGGGAGAGGGATAGAGAGTTAGAAACATCGATGAGAGAGAAACATCAATCAGCTGCCTCCTGCACACCTCCTACTGGGGATGTGCCCGCAACCAAGGTACATGCCCCTGACCAGAATCAAACCTGGGACCCTTCAGTCCGCAGGCTGACACTCTATCCACTGAGCCAAACGGTTAGGGCAATACATGTATTTTTTAATGTATACATGTACACTGATAGTCCGACAGAAAACTTTATGACTCCGTTTGGTATTATCAGTGGAACTTTTGCTGCTGCATCACTGATGACAGAGATTTTACATCAGGTTTATATTTCGTGACCTTCAGAGATATGCACGAGCTACTACTTTCATCTGTCGGGCTACTCCTATTACGAGACTTAACAAAATTCATCACTGAGAACAAAGATTGACAAGCGTTTGTGGATGAAATCAAAACACTGATCGGATCTAGGAAGGCAGGGAGAGTTAAGGCAGAGGCGTAGAAATTGCTCTTCCCCTCTCGTCAATCCACGTCTATGGTCTTTAAGATAACTTGTTATGTAAAATTATTTATTTATCTAAGATGCACCTACACGGAATTTATCTGAAAAATAAAAAAGTCGATATTAAGAAAAAAAAATTGTAAATGGAAGATTATAAGAGAGGGTTTCACGTGCCAGCAAAAGTTACTGGCGTGCCATGTTTGGCACGTGTGCCAGGGGTTGCCCACCCCTGCTCTAGGCTGACTCTGCCCAACAGGGCTCTGGGAAACTTGGAACTGACTTCCCACCTAGCTCTCCTCCTTCTCCTCCTCCCCACTCCTTCCCTCTGTCGACCTAAGAAACATCCAAACCTGTTGAGAATTTTGTAAGAGTTCATTTGAGTCAGAGGATATGCCTAGAAGCAAGATCTCAACAGAATGAAAAAAAATGCTTTGAAAAATAAATTCGCAGTCTTTTATGATTAAGGTGGGAAGGTAAGAAAGGTTACATGAAGGTGGAAGAAGGCAAGGTGGCGATCAGATTACCTCTTACAAACTTTAGAAGGGGGGTCTGAAAGAATTGTCAGGTATTATTAGAAGGAGGGGTCTGAAAAGTGCATTCCAGAGGGTGTTAATCTAGTTACACAGAAACAAGGAACAGATTTGCCTAAGGCAAAGATAATCTTTTTAGTAAAGAAGTTATATATGACCTGCCTAGTTAGGAATTCATCAGGTCACCCTGTGAAGTTACTTTCCAAAGAACCCCCCTGTTTTGTCCACACCCCATACCCTTCCACAACCATATTCTGCTACTCTATTTATTCCAGTGTTCATTCATGCTTTCATTTGCTAACTCATTCATTCAGGACCCAATCTGTACTCTTGGGGACCACCAGGTGATTCTTCCAATCAGGCTCCCTGGGGAAACAAAGTCTAGCAATTTAGGGCTCAGGGTTTCCGATCAGCCTGCCCACAATCCCAGCCCTCACACTCACCTCCTACTTGATCTTAGGGGGAAATAACTCAATTATCTTGAGGCTTAGTTTTCTCATCTGAGGATTACATGTCTGGGGAGGGGGCGTTATGGGGAGGAGACTCCCAACACATGATGGCCAGCTGAGCACAGATTGAGGCATCAGTTGGGCACAGTTTAAAAGATGTGCTCCAAGTCTGGGACCACCCAAGACTGACTCTGGGATCCTCAGGTCCAGAGCTCCTTCCGCTTGGGGCCCCTGTGCCTTCTCTATGCTGAGGCTGTCATGGGTGCAACTGATGTAGAGTCCTGGCAGGGGGGTGAGAAAGCCCTTTCTCCAGGTTCTGTTGGATCCCACCTGGTCAATCAGTAGCTTTTCTTACTGTGGCTGCTTTCCAGAGCCAGAGGCCTCTTCCTCTCTGAGCCTGCTCTGTCCCTCCACAAACCCTTCCTCACTTTCCTAGGCTCAGCTTCAGCTCTTGGATCAGGTGTGACCCCACCAACAACAACCATCACCCTCAACACACACACACACACACACACACACACACACACACACACACACACCAGGGCCCCAGACTTAAAGCACTGAGAGCTCGGTGCTCGGCTGAAAGGCAAGAGCTCGGGGTTCTAGTTCGGGGATGGACACTAACTTGTACTTTAACCTTGGGCAGGCCTTGCTCTGCTCTGGGCCTCCGTCTCCACTGCCAGAATCTTAGCACTTTAGGCAAAGTGGACCCTCCCAGTCTAGCAAATCCTTTAACTCATGCTGGGAGTACCTGTGATGGGTGGGGAGTGGCATACCTGGGAGTGGAGGTGGCTCTCCGTGCCGCTCAGGCGTCTGCTCTGCTTTCCAGTTCCTTGCCCTTGCCTTACTTCAGGAATGGCTGGGGTTTAGTAGCCTAGGAGACGGCAGTCCGTCAGGCAGTGGGAATGTGGCCCAGGAGCGGAGCCTGGGATCGGGCGAAGGCCACTCAGCAGTTAATTATTGTCACCAGCCAGGACTCCATGGGGGTGGGGGAGAAATAATAATAATAATAATAATAATAATAATAATCCTATATAATAAAAGGCTAATATGCAAATTGTCCCCTCGATGTGAGTTTGACAGGGAGTTTGACCAGGGGGCAGTGCCCACCCACCAACCACCCTCGGCCCCTCCCCCCTGCCGGATGATGGGCCCCAATCAGGGCAGGCTGGTTGGAACCCACCCATGCATGAATTCATGCACTGGGCCTCTAGTAACAACAACAACAGTAATAATAATAATAATAATTAATAATAATAATAATAATAATAATGGCCTAAGGCCATTCCCCAAGCCCCACTTACCCCATTTTCTTCCAAAAACTCAGATTTGATAAAACTGCAGCAGAGTTGCTGGGAACCTTTAACAGGGGTGGGGATCATCTGGTCCATGGGCCATATAAGACCCAAAAAATCATTTGGTCTGGCTCTTACCAAGGCATTAGGAGTGAGTTAATTAAATGTTTGACCAAATATAGCAGGCTAATTTTTTAGTTGATAATTTTGTTTGGTCCGCAAATGATGTTATAAATATCCAAATGGGCTTTGGCAGAAAAAAAAGGAAAGGTTCCCAGGACAGAACCAGTTGCAGGGCAAGGGCTGGAGTGCAGGCTTCTGACCTCACAGTCAGCTGTACAGAGCAAAGAGCTCCCATGTCCCCAACTTAGCCACCAACTCCTCCAACCTCATCAACCCCATACATCCTTTACCTCCAGTTGCAGCATCACAGGTGTTCACTTGATAGCCAGAGCCTCCGTTGTTCCAAAATTCCAATTCTCCTGCTATGTCCTACTCACTCACCCACCTACACAGGTACCCCTTAAAGATTTTTTTATAATGATTTGAGAGAGAGGGAGGGAGAGAGAGGGAGAGAGAGAGAGGGAGAAACAGAGAGAGAGAGAGAAACATCAATTTTGTTGTTTCACTTATTTATGCATTCATTGGTTGCTTCTTATAAGTGCCCTGACCTGGGATCAAACAGCAACCTTAGTGTATTGGGACAATGCTCTAACCAACTGAGCTTCCTGGCCCGGGTTACACAGGTATCCTTTCTACAGCATCAAAGAGTCTGGTCTAATTTAGATCCCACCATTCCCAGCCAAGGAGAGAAGCCTTCCCTTTTTCACTCCCTTAGGCTGTGGTGATATCACTGGTGGGGGAAGAGAAGAGGGAAGAGCAGACTTGGGCAGGAGGAAATACTGAGCTTGGTTTTGTCAGGGTGCCTGCGGGCCACCCAGGGGAGGGTGGTTGCAGAGGCAAAAGCCCAAGGGAAGAGTCCAGCTTGGATGCAGATGTGGGAGCCATCAGCCTGTGGATGGCAGTGGAAGTTTAGGAAAGATGGAATCCCAATACCTCCTGGAAGGCCACAGGTCTGGGTCCCTGGAGCAGGAGGGGGCCGGAGAATCAGAGGAGGCAGATGGATTTGAAAGGACTTAGCTCAGGGGTGGGCAAACTTTTTGACTCCAGGGCCACAATGGGTTCGTAAACTGGACCGGAGGGCCGGAACAAAAGCATGGATGGAGTGTTGTGTGAACTAATATAAATTCAAAGTAAACATCATTACATAAAAGGGTACGGTCTTTTTTTTTTTTTTTTTTTTTTTTTATTCATTTCAAAGGGCCGGATCCGGCCTGCGGGCCATAGTTTGCCCACGGCTGGCTTAGCTTGACACGCCCGCAGGCAGGGTAGGGGTCCAGTGGAAAACAAAGGCAGGTGGAACATAGGCAGGGCAGACACAGCAGTTTGAGCAGCCTAATCACAGAAACCAACCATGCGGGAATAACAAAATGTTTTTAGACTGGGAGTGGGAGGTATATGGAACTAGGGACGGGTTGCAACAATAAAGTGAACTAACGCATAGGAACAGGGAAAGTTCAGGTCCATTGCTGGGCAAGAACAATGGAAGGAATCAATCAGGTGGCTACACTACAGGAGTAGATATAGAGCAGGCTTGTAGCAAAAATATACCCCTAGACGACAAGGCTTCATGGGCAACCCATTATTGGTCCCCCTTCCCGTGTGAGGAGTCTGAATCTGCTTGCAATAAATTTTCCACGTTTTTGCTTAAATCTTCTGGTCTGAGATCTCATTCTTTGGCTTCAAGAGATAGGACCCCAGGACAAAAACCTCGGCTGGCCATTCCAGTTATCAGATTGTTGGAGGAAAATCAGCCAAGCTGATTTTTTTGTCCAGCCAGCCTTATCTGAATCCTGTGACAGCAGCCTGGGAGGGTTAAGCTCTCTGAAGATCTCAGCAGGCAGAGGGCCACTGGAGCCCTCAGGCTCCCTCCTGACTTCATAAGCCCAGCTCAGCCTGCTCCTGATTAGAGAATGACCAGTGAAAAGACCTCAGGATGGGACTTGCTCCTGCTCCTCATCCTCCATTCCGGCCCCAAGAGCTGATCATTTATGGGCTTTAAGCTCCTCCACCCCAGGCATGAGGTTTGGTCCCTGAGCCAGGCCCTGGGCCCTGAGGGCTTCAGAAGGGACCAGCCAATGGATGATGAGTTGAAGTGGAGCTCTAATCTGTGGGGAGTCCCTGCCCTTGTTGAGCCTCAGGCCCTTGTTCAAGGTAAGAAACAGCCAAACCTGTAGAGAATTTGTTTGCGTTTATTTGAGCCAAAACAGACAACAGTTGCTCTGCGGAATGACAGTTTTGCAGTTTCCATTATGCATTTGAAATTAAGGAGGGAAGTAAAGATGATTACGTGAAGGTGAGAGAAAGCAAGGTGGGACAGGATTACAGGACAATTAAAATAGAATTGCAGGACAGATAAGTTAAGTGGGTGGTTACCACTTATTTCAAAGGTGTATTAACCCAGTTACACAAAAACAATGGACAGAGCTTGCTTAAGGCAAAGATAAACCTTTTACTAAAATGTTATAGGCCTGGGCACAAATATCCACCATGACCCCCCCAAGTTAGGAATTTATAATCAGATCACTCTGTGAGGTTACTTTCTGTAGAATCCTTTTTTCCTTCCGCACTCTGCTCGGAATCTGGGGTCTGGGTGCTGGGGCCATCTGGACAGCAGGGGGGAACAGGTCAAGCAGTCACCTTGGAGCCAATCCCAAGAATGTCCACCTAAACTGGAAGCTTAATACCAGCAAGATTAGTCACACAAAGATAACAGGAAGTTGCTTGACCTGCACAGCTCTGGGCTCTGGGCTGGCGGGAGTGGGGGTGGGACAAACCAGAGCTTTTCCTGAGTGCCAGCCCACCACATAGGCAATGGCTGCTCACTCATCCTCACAGCTGTGGGAACGGCATTCCCAGGCAGCAAGGAGGGGTAGGATTCAGATCTGAGTGTGATTGCAAACCTGGCGTCCTTCACAAAGAAAGGAGAGCTCTGTGAGGGACTCAGGGCATCAGCCTCAGGACTGCAGATCCAGTGCTTCTTCTCCAGGCCCGTTTCTTACCCTGGCCCTCTCAACTTCCTTCTTAGCCACCTAGAAATTCTGCTTGGGCCTCTGTTACCTTTGAGCCTTTGCACTTGCTGAACCCTCTCCCTGGAGTGCTGTTCCTCCCACCATCTTCTGCTTGGCAAACATTACTCCTCTGGAAGCCTTTCCCTCACCTCTCTGGGCTTCCACAGAACTACACCACACTGGGCTTCCCAATAGCAAAGCCTTAGCAACTTGTTTTCTAATGCCTGGCCGCCATGGCTCAGTGGTTGAGCGCTGACCCATGAACCAGGAGGTCACAGTTCGATTCCTGGTCAGGGCACATGCCCAGGTTGTGGGCTTGATTCCCAGTATGGGGCGTGCAGGACCCAGCTGATCAATGATTCTCTCTCATTTCTATCTCTCTTTCCCTCTCCCTTCCTCTCTGAAATCAATAATATACACACACACACACACACACACACACACACACACACACATATATATATATATATATTTTTTTTTTTTTTTTAAATAAGAGTTATTGGTTCTCAGGTCTACCTGCCCCCACCAGACTGTGCAAGGTACTCAGTTTCCTCCCTGTTGATAGAGACAAGAAGACTGGATGCTCAGAAAGCCTCTGTTGACTGACAGTATGAGTGCACGGATTCCTTAACTTCCTGAGTATCCTCTCTGCAGGCACTGACCCAGGCTCAGGCATCTGTCACAAATGACACAGACATGGCCCCTGCTTTTAGATGTATGTTTTGTTAAGGAAAAGCCAGACACTAAACACAGCAGGTATATATCTGTACAAGGGGACTAAAGGGTTGTGATAGCCCTCACCGGTTTGGCTTAGTGGATAGAGCCTGTGGACTGAAGGGTCCCAGGTTCAATTCCGGTCAAGGCCATATACCTTGGTTGCGGGCACATCCCCAGTTGGGGGTGTGCAGGAGGCAGCTGATCGATGTTTCTCTCTCATCGATGTTTCTAACTCTCTATCCCTCTCCCTTCCTCTCTGTAAAAAATCAATAAAATATATATAATTTTTAAAAAAGGGTTGTGATAAGAAGGTTCCTCACCGTCCCTTAGCTGGTCTCTTCTGAAGCCCTGAGGGCCCAGGGCCCTGGCTCAGGGGCCAAACCTCATGCCTGGGGTAGAGGAGCTTAAAGGTGTTCAGAAGTCATTTTAGGAGGAAACTATAGGTTGAAATCTAACTGACTAGAGGGGAAAAGGCTGCAGAGGATAAAAGAACATTCTAGGAACACAAGGAGGGAATTGCTGAAGTTAAGGCCCCAAATGAAAAGTGTGAATGGAGCTCATATACGGAGGTAGAAGGGGAAATAATTTGACATGTAACCTAAGTAGAGGGTTGGCCAAGGCCTCCTATGCCATTAGAGAAGTTTGGTTTTTACAACAGATACCATCGGAAAGCATTAAAGGGTTGGTGAGGAACTGTCATATAACAAGACCTTTTAGGTGTTTGTTTTTACTTTTTTAAAAAATGTCGATTGCATAGTAGAACTGATGGCTGAAAGTGTACTGATGAAGAGGATATCTGCAGTTCTCAAAGTATCTCCCTACAACATACATATTAATTATAAAGGGGGGGGGGGAGTAGTAAAGAAACCTGGAAGATGCAATATTAACTAAAAGATCAGTTAACATCATCAGATGGGCAAACCTGACACCATGTGGCTCCTGTTATGATGCACCAAGAAGGACAGAGTATTGCTTTTGGGATATTTGTATCCAAAATGCTCAGCCTCAATCTAGTGATGAGGAAACAGATAAATTCAAAATGAGGGCTATTTTACAAAATAACTGGCCCGGCCCCAGCCAGTTTTCTCAGTGGATAGAGCATCGACCTATGGACTGAAGGGTCCCGGGTTTGATTCCAGTCAAGGGCATATGCCTGGGTTGCAGGCTCAATCCCCAGTAGGGGGTGTGCAGGAGGCAGCCAATCAGTGATTCTCTCTCATCATTGATGTTTCTATCTCTCTCCCTCTCCCTTCCTCTCTGAAATCAATAAACAATAAAATAAATAAATAAGTGGCCTGTGCTTTGCAAAATTGTCAGTGTCACAAAAGAACCTCCCTTGCTGAATTATCTATCAGTAGGTGACAGAATTAAAGGTAACATATCCATAGAATAGAATATTGTACAGCAATTAAAAAGTATGAACTAGATCTCAATAGATTAATATGGAAATATTTCAGAAACCATGTTCTCATGGTAAGGCACATGGCATATGACAACTACACCTATCAACTTAGCAGAAAATAAAAAGTTTGATGCCATACTGTGTTGACAAGGCTATGAGGAAATGGACACTCATATTTTTCTGGTGGGGGTTACATTGACACAACCCCTGTAAAGTTAAAATCCATATTAGAAAATTAGAAATCCACATACTCCTCTTCTGGAATTCAAGTATAATATTCTACTATGTACAAGATTATTCATTGTAACATTATTTGTCATTTTAAAAAATATATTTTTATTGATTTCAGAGAGGAAGCGAGAGGGAGAGAGAGATAGAAATGTCAATGATGAGAGAGAATCATGGATCGGCTGCCTCCTGCACACCTGCTACTGGGGATCCAGCCTGCAACTGGGGCATGTGCCCTGACCCCTGACAATGGGGAATCTAACCATGATCACTGGCTCATAGGTCGATGCTCAACCTTTGAGCAACACCGGCTGGGGTATTTGTTGTTTTTTAAAAAAAGAAACAATGCAGGTGTTCATTATTGAGACCCCTCCACCAATATTTCCATCCCACACCACATCTGGTAAGAGAAGGAAGGGGAAAGAAACTTGTTTCCCACCAGAAGCCTGATAAGGTCATCCATCAATTTCTGCCCACCTTCCCTCCACCAATCCCCTGGTCCCCTTGTGATGCAAGAATGATGAATTTAGCCCCAGACTAAGGGATTGATTTATACTCCCTACTTGCTGGTGAATTTCAAGCTAGTCCCAGTCCTTCTTTGGTTCTCTCAACAGGAATGATGAATCAATGAGGCATGTCCCCCTACCGCCCCCTCTACCCCAGGACTGACTCACCCCACCCTCCGCAACCCACTCATCCCCAAATTATTTACAAGACACAGGACACATGTGGATCTCTCTATTTGAATAGACTGTCACAGCATAAGAACCAGGGCATTGTGAAGTCTGCTAATTGAGAGAGCTGAGCTGGACTGAGCCCAGGTCACCCAGGGTGGGTGCAGGTAAGGAAAATGTCCAGGGATCAGTAGTGGAAGCAGTTCAGTCAAGGAGCCAGAGTTGCAGCATCAGATCCAGGCTGAGCAGGAGAGGCCCAATCCCATGGAGCATGGCCAAGGCATAGAACCTCGCCACCTCTTCATTGGGGTTGCCCTGGGCCGGCTCAAACCACATCTGGATGCAGCAGCCACTCCCTCGGCTGTGTTGGCTGACCTGGTAGGAGTGACTCCAGAGGCCCTCACACAGGGCCGCAGGAGTGGGGAAGTAGGACTCAAATGTGCGACAGACGGCCTCAGCTGGACACTTGTTAGATCCTGCAGGGGGAGAGAGGATAGACACGGACATCCAGCCCTGCTTACCTGAGAGAGATTCAGGCAATCCCAATCCTCACACCGCCTTTGCCCAAACCCCACCTCCATCTCCCCACCCACCCAGCCCTCACCTGAGGTCCAGTTCCAGCCCTTGTGCCAGTCACTCTTGCAGGTGTGGGAGGTGCGGCAGTCTTCCCACCAGCTCTCACAGTCCTCTTTGCACGGGGGCACGTTCCGGAAACGCTCTCTGCGCCAGCTGTCGTTCACCTGGGTGGGAGGTAATATGAGAAGGTTCCTCAGCCAGGCCTGTTGGCAGCCACAGCTTTGACTGAGCTGGAGGGAAGCCTGCTGGGGTGGGGCGGGGTGGGGTGGGGTGAGGACACCCCTGTACCTGCTGGATCCAGGGCCCCAGGTTGGGGGAGCACTCATAGAGACAGGTGTCCTGGATGAAGTGGCGCTTGCAGGCGGGCTCCATCTTGCCACAGTGGTCCCAGTTGAAGTTATACAGGAGGGAGGTGTCCTTGTGCAGCTCCTGGCTGGTGCTGACAGAGCAGCAGGCATTCTTCCTCCAGGGAGTGCACTGGGGGGGAGGACACAGCACTGAGTGCCCCTGCCGCCAACCTCTGCCACCTCCAGCCTCTCCCCACTTGGTTCCTGCTCTCCAGCCCCAGGCAGGTTGTTCTGGAAACGCTCACTGTGAGGACCTCTCTGTTCTTGGCCTCAGGAACTCTTATCGTGGAGGACACTCAGTTGCAACAGTGTGATTAGGGGGTTGTGGGAGCCTGGGAGAAACCCTGTCTTGGGAGGACAAAAAGCTATCATTTATACAGGCCTTAACACTTTAAAAAGTTCTTAAATTTATTCATTAAAAATGTATTACTGAGTAACTATTCTATGCCAGCCACTGTTGTAGACGGAGTACAGCAGACAAGAAAACAAACAGAAATATGTGTTCATGGATCTTATATTCTGGTCAGGGGAGACAGACAGGAAGTCACTAAAAGAGAAAAAATATGATATGAAAGGATATGATCAATTATATAGGGACGTTTACAGCAGGGAATGAGTATGTGGAGAATGAGGTGATTGTTGAAATTTAAAATACTAGTAAGGTGGTTTGAAAAGCCTCATTGCAAGGTGACATTTTCAGTAAAGGAGGAAAGACAGTGAGCAATGCAAATATATATATATATATATATATATATATATATATATATATATATATATATTGTTGTTAATCCTTACCTAAGGATATATTTTCTATTGATTTTTAGAGAGAGTGGAAGGGAGGGGGAGAGACAGAGAATGAGAAACATTGATGTGAGAGAGACACATGGATTGGTTGCCTTCCACATGGGCCCAGACTCAGGATGGAGCCTGCAACTGAGATACGTGCCCTTGATCAGAATTGAACCCGGGACCCTTCAGTTCACAGGAATAAAATATATTTTTGAATAACCATATTCTTGGCAAGAAATAAGACCTGTGTCCCCGCTGTGGTTAGGCCAGTACCAGACATAATGGGCCCACAGAAACATTTGCTAAAATAAGCAAATGAAAGACATTCATGATTTCCTAATCTAAACTGAACTTCACCTTAGAAACAGACACATCATAGTTTAGCATGTTTTTGTTGTTGTTGTTGTTTTTTTAAATATATTTTATTGATTTTTTACAGAGAGGAAGGGAGAGAGATAGAGAGCTAGAAACATCGATGAGAGAGAATCATCGATCAGCTGCCTCCTGCACATCTCCTACTGGGGATATGCCCGCAACCCAGGTACATGCCCTTGACCGGAATCGAACCTGGGACCTCTCAGTCCGCAGGCCGACGCTCTATCCACTGAGCCAAACCGGTTTCGGCAGCATGTTTTTAATATAAACCCGATTTTCCAGGACAAGAAAACCATGAAATGGAAGGCTGTACTATATGTTTTGCATTATTGGAGCTAATTACCATTTTAGAAAATGGCCTCTGCTGGTGTGGCTCAGTTGGTTGAGCATTTTCCCATGCACCAAAAGGTCACCAGTTGGATTCCCAGTCAGGGCACATATCTGGGTTGTTGTGGGCTCAACCCCATAGGGATGTGCAGGAGGCAGCAATCAATGTTCTCTCTCTCTCTCTCTCTCTCTCTCTCTCTCTCTCTCTCTCTCCCTTTCCCTTCCTTTCTCTCTAAAATCAATAAAAACATAAAAACATATAGGAAATAGTCATCAATGGCAACATGTCATAGTCTTTAAGTTGCGAATAGATTACTCCTGCATAAATCTTCATTTGCAGCTGCCCCATTCAGAGTGATTTTGTGAATAAAGAAACATATCCTGTTTCACAATGACTTCTAATGTAGCCATACCAGAGAATTGACATATGAAATGTAGGTGTTTTTTGTTGTTTTTTTTTTTAATAAATTGCTTTCTAATTGCTGCTTCTTCGCATTACAGGTAATCACGTTGGTATTTTTATTTTTATTTTTAAGTTATTTATTTATTTATTTATTTTTATTGTTTTATTGCTTAAAGTATTACAAAGAGTATTACATATGTCTCCTTTTTTCCCCCCGCCCTTGACAATCCCCTGGCCTCCCCTACCCGCCAGTGTCTTATGTCCATTGGTTATGCTTATATGCATGCATACAAGTCCTTCGGTTGATCTCTTACCCCTGCCCCCCTTCCAACCCTCCCCAGCCTTCCCGCTGTAGTTTGACAGTCTGTTAGAGGCAGCTCTGCCTCTGTATCTATTTTTGTTCATAAGTTTATAATGGTCTTTATTATCCATAAATGAGTGAGATCATGTGGTATTTTTCCTTCATTGACTGGCTTATTTCACTTAGCATAATGCTCTCCAGTTCCATCCATGCTGTTGCAAATGGTAAGAGTTCCTTCTTTTTTAGAGCAGCATAGTATTCCATCGTGTAGATGTACCACAGTTTTCTAATCCATTCATCTACTGATGGGCACTTAGGCTGTTTCCAGATCTTAGCTATGGTGAATTGTGCTGCTATGAACATATGGGTGCATATACCCTTTCTGATTGGTGTTTCTGGTTTCTTGGGATATATTCCTAGAAGTGGGATCACGGGGTCAAATGAGAGTTCCATTTTTAGTTTTTTGAGGAAACTCCATACTGTCTTCCATAGTGTCTGCACCAGTCTGCATTCCCACCAGCAGTGCACAAGTGTTCCTTTTTCTCCACATCCTCTCCAGCGCTTGTCGTTTGTTGATTTGTTGATGATAGCCATTCTGACAGGTGTGAGATGGTACCTCATTGTTGTTTTGATTTGCATCTCTCGGATGATTAGTGACTTTGAGAATGTTTTCATATGTCTCTTGGCTTTCTGAATGTCCTCTTTTGAAAGGTGTCTATTTAGGTCCTTTGCCCATTTTTTGATTGGATTGTTTATCTTCCTTTTGTTAAGTTTCATGAGATCCCTGTAAATGTTGGAAATTAAACCCTTATTGGTGATAACATTGGCAAATATGTTCTCCCATGCAGTGGGCTTTCTTGTTGTTTTGTTGATGGTTTCTTTTGCTGTGCAGAAGCTTTTTATTTTGATGTAGTCCCATTTGTTTATTTTCTCTTTAGCTTCCAATGCCCTAGGAGCTGTATCAGTGAAGAAATCGCTTCGGCATATGTCTGAGATTTTGTTGCCTTTTTGGATTCTTCTAGTATTTTTATGGTTTCCCGTCGAATATTTAAGTCCTTTATCCATTTTGAGTTTATTTTTGTGTATGGTGTAAGTTGGTGGTCTAGTTTCATTTTCTTGCATGTATCTGTCCAATTTTCCCAACACCATTTATTGAAGAGACTATCTTGGCTCCATTGTATGTTCTTGCCTCCTTTGTCAAATATTAATTGAGCATATTGGTTCGGGCCGATTTCTGGGCTCTCTATTCTATTCCATTGATCTATATGTCTGTTCCTGTGCCAGTACCAGGCTGTTTTGAGAACAGTGGCTTTGTAATACAGCTTGATATCTGGTATTGAGATCCCACCTACTTTGTTCTTTCTCAGAATCACTGCAGCTATTTGGGGTCTTTTTTTATTCCAGATGAATTTTTGGAGAGTTTGTTCTAGGTCTGTGAAATATTCCGTTGGTATTTTAATGGGAAGTGCGTTGAATTTATAGATTGCTTTGGGTAGTATGGACATTTTAATGATGTTGATTCTGCCAATCCAAGAACATGGTATGTTCTTCCATCTGTTTATGTCTTCCTCTATCTCTTTTTTCAACGTCCTGTAGTTTTCTGAGTAGAGGTCTTTTACCTCTTTAGTTAAGTTTATTCCTAGGTAGCTTAATTTTTTTGGTGCGATGGTAAATGGGATTGTTTTTTTAGTCTCTCTTTCTGTAAGTTCACTATTGGTGTATAGAAATGCCATAGATTTCTTTTTTTTTTCTTTTTTTTTTCTTTTTTTTTTTTAAATATATTTTATTTATTTTTTACAGAGAGGAAAGGAAAGGGATAGAGAGTTAGAAACATCGATGAGAGAGAAACATCGATCAGCTGCCTCCTGCACACCCCCTACTGGGGATGTGCCCGCAACCCAGGTACATGCCCTTGACCGGAATCGAACCTGGGACCTTTCAGTCCGCAGGCCGACGCTCTGTCCACCGAGCCAAACCGGTTTCGGCTAGAAATGCCATAGATTTCTTGGCGTTAATTTTGTATCCTGTTACATTGCCGAATTCATTTATTAAGTCTAATAGTTTCTTGATGGAGTCTTTAGGGTTTTTTATGTATAATATCATGTCATCTGCAAATAAGGACAGTTTTACTTCTTCTTTTCCAATCTGGATGCCTTTTATTTCTTCTTCTTGTCTAATTGCAATGATGTTGATATTTTTAAATTAAATGTGCAAATAGATTCTAGTAGCTTTGAACTTCATTCCAGGATAGAAAAGAAAGCCTAAAAAATATTTTTTTCTAAAAAGGAACTGTGGAAACTAATAGGGATGCAACCAAGTGGCATAATTTTTTATAGGATGTGTGAAGGTACTGCACCTCTGTCCTGTGTCACAGTCATAAGAGGCCTCCTCCTTTGCCCCTAGCACTCCATGGGAGGGGCACATAGTCAGAGTAGGAAAACCATCCTCCCCCAAACCCCTGGAGGTGTCTGCCCGTCCTACCCCACCACGAGGGCTAGTCATGTCCAGGTTCTCTGTGTGTCCATAGGCTCCTCTGGGCCTGTTTCCACATTTGTGTCATGAGGAAAATGTCATCTGCCTACCTCAGAGGACCACCGCACAAATGAGATCATGGACAGAAAGCACATGATACCTGGTAGGTAGGTACTCAGTAAGTGATCATGGCATGTGATTGCTGACATGGTATCCTGTTCTGAGAGGCCACCCCGAAAACCTCCTAAACCACTCCCGACCTTTACCTTCTCAGCAGTAATCAGAACATGGGGTGTCTGGCCCCTCAACCCTTCCCGCACCACCCTCAGGTCCTCTTCCCTGTCAGAACCAGTCCCCTCCCCAACCACAGCCCCACTGCAGCCATACCTGGCCATGCAGCTTGTCTTCAGGGCCTGGCTTTGTCTTGTGGTGTTTGGCGTCCATGCAGACGTTGAGCAGGTCTGTCCTGTCTCTGGCACTGCACACGGGGGCTGAAAACCAGGCCAGCAGCAGCAGAGGCGGCATCAGCTTCCAGGCCATGTCTTTCTGTCCCTGCAGAGGAAGCTGTGGTTAGGGAGAGCAAGGCCTAAGGGAGCGAGCCCATGCCGCGTGCTCCCTTCACCCCCTCCTCAGTCTCCCCATCTGCACAGTGAAGGATGGGGCCAGACCCTGTTCCTTCAGTGCTGGGTCCTGGGGCTGCCTGACACCGAGATAGATGGGTGCTCCTCACCCCATTCTTGGAGGGTTCAGAGTGAGATCTGGGGTTAGTAGGTGGGTCCTAAGGGACAGCACCCAAGTTGGAGAAGAATGCTTGAACCCACTCATTCTCTCTGGATTTTACCTTTTAAAAAAAAGTAATTAAATGGTTTAGGTCCCTACTTCCTAGAAAGGGCCAGGGACCCACAGCACCCTTATGCTGTGTTCAGCAAGGGCCCTGCCATTAGACCCTGGATCACCTGGGTTCCCATGGCAGCTTAGGAACCCTGTTTGCCTGGGGAAGGCAGTGGCCCAGCTCTGCTGAGTTCTCCACATCAGCCTGAGGATCAAGGGATGTAACACAACAGGACTGTGTTTGGTTTAATGGTACAGAAATGTAAGTAGTATTTTTTTTATCTTTAAAAAAGGAATGTTTTCATTGATTGTGAGAAAGAGGAAGGGAGAGGGAGAGAGAGAAACATCAATGTGCTACCTCCTGCACAACCCCAACTGGGGATCGATCCCACAATCCTGACCAGAATCATACAGCATCTCTTGGTGCATGGGATGATGCCCAACCAAATGAGCCACACCAGCCAGGGCAAGAGCGGTGGCTTTCAAACAGCTTTGCTCCCTCAGACTTCTTCCTTCCCCATTTCCTGAAAGCCTTTCCTCTCTCCACCCCATCAGGACTCTGGCCCCTCAGCTCTCTGAGAGCTGGACTAATGCCCCAGATCGCCACCTGACTCCTCAGAAAACAAATGCAGAGACCCTTGGACTGAGCAGAAGGACAGCATAAAAGTCTCCCGTGTTAAAGGAGCCTACCCGACAGGCACTGAGTGGCATGGGCGGCCCCTGGAAAAAGTGACAGCCCCTTGTCTGTCCAAGACTGCCCGCCACCCACCCCACCCATTACAGATCTGTTTCTTTGGGCTTAGTCGCTGAAGTACTAAGAGTTAATAGTGAAGACCCATTCCTCTCCCTCACCATTCCCTCACACAGTTGATCACCAAGCCCTGGCAAGGGTCCCTCCAAAAACCTTTCCAGAATTCACTTCCCCTGGCTCTGTGTTTGGGGTCAGTTCACTCCTCCAATTTCTCCCCCTTCAAGTCATCTTTCCCACAGGAGCCAGGGTGATCTTTCTAAAGAAAGACGTGTCCCTCCCCTACCCACACACCCACCAAGTCCCCCAGTGCCCTGTCACCCTCCCCTCCTGAGGGCATCTTGCCTGAGCCTCCTCTGCTGCTGGGAGCACACACAGCTGTGTCTGGACTGGCCTCTCTCGGGGCTGCAACAGCTCCAGGACCCTGGACTCCCCAGTGGTCTCTGTCCTCAGGGCAGGATGACTGTAGAGCTCTGAATGTGCTTACGCAGAATGTACCCTGCGGTTAGCAATTTCTGCTTCCACCTCCTTCCTTCCTTTCCAGATCCCACTGTCTTCAAGGCTCCTTTAGTCTGACAAGTTAGCCAATCTTGTTTGATTTCATCTCCCTTTTCTTTTTTTAATAAAGACTTTTAAAAAAATTATTATTTTATTGATTTCTGAGAGGAAGGAAGAGGGAGAGAGAGATAGAATAGAAACATCGATGATGAGAGAGAATCATTCATTGACTGCCTCCTGCACATCTCCTCCTCGGTATCGAGCCCACAACCCATGCATGTGTCCTTGATGGGAATAGAATCTGGGACCCTTCAGTCTGCAGGCTGACGCTCTATCCACTGAGCCAAACCGGCCAGGGCTGATTTCATGTCTTTATTTTTTAATTTGCTCATTCCAGGATCCACACATTCAGCATTCATGAAAATTTAGAGAAACACTCACCTCCTTGGGGAATCTGATTTTTGAGGTTCCACAAATGGTTTTAGGATAAAGCTAACTTGAGGGGCATGAGGGAAGGTGGAGAAGAACCCAGGCTTTAGGGTCAGGCCATGGGATCCAATAACAGCTCCAGCCCTCTCACAACCTTGGAAATGTCACTAAACCTTGCCGAGCTCTTGTTGGCTCACCAGAAAATGGTTGAGAATATATCTGGAAAAGCCAGACACGTACGAAGTAGGCTTAAATGCCAACTATCATGTTAATTTGTGAGCCTCGAGGTGGACATAAGTAGAAGGTGAGGTACAGAAGTCAAGGGTCACAGAAAAAATTGTCTTGGATCTGATTAAATATAATATTTCACCATATTACATTACTTTAAAAATAATTAAGCAATTTTTAAAAAATGTTTTTATTGAATTTTGAGAGAGGAAGGGAGAGGGAAAGAGAGAGAGAGAGAGAGAGAGAGAGAGAGAAACATCGATGTGAAAGAGAAACATTGATCAGATGCCTCCTGCAGGAGCCCCTGACATTTTGATGCATGGGATGATGCTCAACCAACTAAGCCACACTGGCTAGGGCAGGGGTGGGCAAACTTTTTGACTCGAGGGCCACAATGGGTTCTTAAACTGGACCGGACGGCCGGAACAAAAGCATGGATGGAGTGTTTGTGTGAACTAATCTAAATTCAAAGTAAACATCATTACATAAAAGGGTACGGTCTTTTTTTTTTTTTTAGTTTTATTCATTTCAAACGGTCCGGATCCGGCCCGCGGGCTGTAGTTTGCCCACGGCTGGGCTAGGGCCATAATTAAGCAATTTTTGATAACCTTTAAAAATTGTGGTAAAATACACATTATGTAAAATGTACTATCCTAACCATTTTTAAGTATTTTAATAAGTTCAGTATTGTTAAGTACATTCATATTGTCGTGCAGCCAATCTCTGGGACTTTTTCATCTTGTAACACTAGAACTCTATTCCCACTAAGCAACTACCCATTGCCTCCTTCCCCCAGTCCTTGGCAACCACCATTTGACTTTCTGTCTCTATGAACTTGACTACTTTAGATATCTTCCATAAGTGACATCATACAATATTTGTCATTTGTCATTTTGTGAGTGGCTTCTTTGACTTACCATAACATCCTCAAAGTTTATTCATGTGTTAGAATTTCATTCTTTTTTAAAAAATATATATATTTTATTGATTTTTTACAGAGAGGAAGGGAGAAGAATAGAGAGTTAGAAACATCGATGAGAGAGAAACATCGATCAGCTGCCTCCTGCGCATCCCCTACTGGAGATGTGCCCGCAACCAAGGTACATGCCCTTGACCAGAATCGAACCTGGGACCCTTGAGTCCGCAGGCTGAAGCTCTATCCACTGAGCCAAACCGGTTAGGGCAGAATTTCATTCTCTTTTTTTTATAGCTGAATAGTATTTAATTGTATGTATACAATGTATTTTATTTATCCACTTATTCATAAATGTAGACTTGGGTTGCTCCCTCCCACCTCTTTGTATTGTGAAGAATGCTGCTATAGGCATGGGTGTACAAATATCTCTACAGGACCCTTCTGGGTGCATGCATAGACGTGGAAGAGCTGGAGCATGTGCTAGTTCTGTTTTTAATATTGAGGAACTCTCAGACTGCTGCAGAATTTTACATTTCCGTCAATAGTGTGAAGAGTTCCAATTTCTTTTCATCTTCACCAACACTTGTTATTTTCTGTTGAACTGGGGGGGGAGGGGGGAAATAGAAGCCATCCTAGTATGTGTGCGGTAAAATCTCATTGTGCTTCTGATTTGCATTTTCCTAATGATTAGTGGCGTCCAACAGATTTTCATATGCTTTTGGTCATTTGTGTATCTTCTTTTAAGCAATGTTGTTTCCCCATTTTATTTATTTATTTATTTTTATTTTTATTTTTTTAAAATATATTTTATTGATTTTTTACAGAGAGGAAGGGAGAGAGATAGAGAGTTAGAAACATCGATGATGAGCGAAACATCGACCAGCTGCCTCCTGCACACCTCCTACTGGGGATGTGCCTGCAACCAAGGTATGTGCCCTTGACCGGAATTGAACCTGGGACCTTTCAGTCGGAAGGCAGACGCTCTATCCACTGAGCCAAACCAGTTTGGCTGTTTCCCCATTTTATTTTATTTTATTTTTTAAATATGGAACGCTTCACGAATTTGCGTGTCATCCTTGCGCAGGGGCCATGCTAATCTTTTCTGTATCGTTCCAATTTTAGTATATGTGCTGCCGAATCGAGCACTGTTTCCCCATTTCAAAATTGGGTTCTATGTTTTTTGTTATTGAGTCGAAGGATTAGGCTCTTATCTGATAAATGATCTGCAGTATTTTCTCCTGTTCTGTAGGTTGCCTTTTCATTCTAATTGTTCATTGATGCACAGAAATTTTTAATTTTGATGTACTTCAATTTAACTCTTTTTTTGTTGTTGTTGCCTGTAAGAAATCAATGCCTAATACCATGCCAATAAAGCTCTTGCCCTATATTTTCTTAAGGAGTTTTAATGGTTTGGGCTTTTATAATGAGGTTTTTGATCCATTTTGAGTAAAATTTTGTAGATAGGGCTGAAAGCAATTTTTTTTTTTGCATGTGAATATCCAGGTGTGTGCCAGCATCATATTTTGAAAATACTATTCTTTGTTTTTTGTTTTTTTGTTTTGTTTTGTTTTGTTTTTAATTATTTATTGCTTAAAGTATTACAAAGGGTATTACATATGTGTCCATTTTATCCCCCCGCCCTAGACAGTCCCCTAGCCTCCCCTATCCCCCAGTGTCTTATGTCCATTGGTTATGCTTATATGCATGCATACAAGTCCTTTAGTTGATCTCTTACCCCCCTACCTCCTGCCCCCCAACCCTCCCCGGCCTTCCCGCTGCAGTTTGACAATCTGTTTGAGGCAGCTCTGCCTCTGTATCTATTATTGTTCAAAAGTTTATAATGGTCTCTATTATCCATGAATGAGTGAGATCATGTGGTTGAAAATACTATTCTTTGAATTGTCATTTATTCCATTGAATTGTTTTGACACCATTGTCAAAAACCTGGACTCTCAGTTCTATTCCATTGATGTGTATATCTATCCTCATGCTACTACCACACTGTCCTGACTATTGAAGTTTCGTAATAAGTTTTGAAATTGGAAAGTGTGCGTCATCCAATTTGGTGCTTTCTTAAGACTGCTTGAGCTATCATGGGTCTCTGGCATGTCCATATAGATTTTGGGCTCATATTGTCTATTTCTCAAAAAAAAAAAAAAAGTCAGCTGGAAAGGATTGATTTGAATCTATAGAATAATTTGAGGAGAATTGCCTCTTAACAAAAGTGTCCTCTGATTAATAAACATGGAATGTCTTTCCATTTATTAGGTTTTTAACTTAACAATGTTATTAGTTTTCAGTGTACAATCTTTTACTTTGTCAAATGTATTTCAATGTGTTTTGTTCTTTTTTATGCTATTGTAAGTGGGATTCTAAAATTTATTGTTGTATTTTTCATTGCTAGTATAGAGATATACAATTTATTTTTTTATATAGATCTGGTGTCCTATAAACTTGCTAAACTCACCTTTTAGTAATACAATGTTTTGTAGGTTCCTTAGGGTTTTTTATATATAATGTCATTCTATCTGTGAATAGAAATAGTTTTATTTCTGGTTTTCAATCTGGATGACTTTTATTTCTTTTTCTTGACTAATAGCCCTAGCTAGAACCTTCAGTAAAATGTTGAATAAACATGATGAGAGTGGATATATGGGTCTTATTCCTGAACTCAGGGGGAAAGCCTTTTGGTATTAAGTATGATGTTAGTGGTGGCTTTTTGTTTGTTGGTTGGTTGGGTTTTAGAGAGAGAGAGAAGGGAGAGGGAGAAAGAAAGAAACATGGATGTAAGAGCAAAACATCAATCAGCTCCCTCCTGCATGCCCCCTAATGGGGATTGAACCCGCAACCTAGGCATGTGCCCTTGGCCAGAATCGAACCTGGGACCTTTCAGTCCACAGGCTGATCGATGCTCTATCCACTGAGCCAAACTGGCTAGGGTCCTCATCTCCTTTTTTAAAGATAAGTTTGTGAATGATTGGTATTATTTTTTAATTTTATTGTTCAATTATTTCCATTCAATATTATTTTGCATTAGTTTCAGTTTTATAGCATAGTAGTTAGGTAATCACATACTTTACAAAGTGTTCCCCCTCATAGTTCCAGTACCCACCTGGCAGCATACATAGTATAGTATTATTTACCATATTTTCTATCTGCATGACTATTCTGTGGCTACCAATTTGTACTTCTGAATCCCTTTACCTTTTTACCCAGACCCCAACCCCACTCCCCTCTGGCAACCATCAGTCTGTTTCCTGTGCCTATAAGTCGGTTTCAATTTTGTTTATTCATTTCTTTTGTTCTTTAGATTCCACAAATAAGTGAAATCATATGGTATTTGTCTTTCTCTGACTGGTTTATTTTACTCCACATGATACTCTCTAGGTCCACCATGTCGTTGCAAATGGTAAGATTAAGTTCTTTTTTGTGACCAAGTAATATTCCATTTATATATGTACCACAATTTTTTTTATCAACTCTTTTATTAATGGGCACTTGCATTAGTTCCATATCTTGGCTTTAAAAATAACACTGCAGTTAACATAGCAGAGCATATATTTTTTTCAAATTACTGTTTTTGGTTTCTTTGGATATATACCTAAGAGTGGAATTGCTGGGTCAAAGGCAGTTCCATTTTTTATTTTTTGAGGACCCTCCATACGGTTTTCTATGTCCTCTTTGGAGAAGTGTCTATTCAGGTATATGTATATGTATATGTATATGTATATGTACATATATATGTATGTTCAGAGGGGAAGGAAGGAGAGATAGAAACATCAATGATGAGAGCAAATCCTTGATCAGCTGCCTCCTGCACGACCCCTACTGGCAGCCCAAAACCCGGGCATATGCCCTGACCAGGAATTGCACCCGGATCTCCTGGCTCATACGTTGATGCTCAACCACTGAGCGATGCTGGCCAAGCCTCTGCCCATTTTTAAATTGGATTATTTAGGAGTTTTTTTATGTTCAGCTGCATGAGTTCTTTATACATTTTGGATATTAACCCATTTTCAGATCTATCATTGGTGAATATCTTCTTCCATTCAGTAAGCTGTCTTTTCACTTTGCCACTGATTTCCTTTGCTGTACAAAAACTTTTAGCTTAATGTAGTCCCATTTGTTTATTTTTTCTTTTGTTTCCCTTGATATATCAGGGAAAAATATTGCTAAGAGAAATGTCAGAGATTTTATTGCCAATGTTTTATTCTAGGAGTTTTATGGTTTTGAGTCTTACATTTAAGTATTTTTTCCTTTTTATTGATTTATTGGTGTGATACTGGATAACAAAATTATACAGGTTTCAGATGCACAATTCTAAAACACATCGTCTGTACACTGGGTTGTGTGTTTACTACCCCACGTCAAGTCTCCTTCCATCACCATTTATCCCCCCTCTACCCTCCTCATCTCCCCCACTCCCCACATTTAAGTCTTTAATCCATTTTGAGTTTATTCTTATATATGGTGTAAGAAAGTGGTCTAGTTTTATTTTTCTGCATGTATCTGTCCAATTTTCCCAGCACCATTTTTGAATAGACTGTCTTTATCCCATTGTATGTTGTTGCCTCCTTTGTCAAATATTAATTGACCATATTGGTGTGAGTTTGTTTTTGGGCTCTCTATTCTCTTCTATTTTTTTTAGAACTTTTAAAAAAATATTTTTATTGCCCTAGTCCAGTGGTCGGCAAACTGCGGCTCGGCAAACCGCGGCTCTCGAGCCACATGCAGCTCTTTGGCCCCTTGAGTGTGGCTCTTCCACAAAATACCGGCTCTTCCACAAAATACCGACTTCTGCACATGGGGCACAAAGTTTCAATCACACTGTACGTGCGCGTCCACACTGATATTTTGTGGAAGAGCCACACTCAAGGGGCCAAAGAGCCGCACGTGGCTCACAAGCCGCAGTTTGCCGACCACGGCCCTAGTCAGTTGGGCTCAGTGAATAGAATGTAGGCCTGTGGACCAAAGGGTCCTGGGTTCAATTACGGTCAAGGGCGCATACCTTGGTTGCAGGCTCCTCCCCAGCCCTGGCCCTGGTCAGGGCATGTGCAGGAGGCAACCAATTGATGTGTTTCTCTCATATCAATGTTTCTCTCTGTCTTTTCCTCTCTCTTCCACCCTCTCTAAAAGATTCAATGGAAAAATATCCTCTGGTGAGGATTAACAAAAAAAAATAGAATAAAATAAAATAAAAATATAGCCGAAACCGGTTTGGCTCAGTGGATAGAGCATCGGCCTGTGGACTGAAAGGTCCCAGGTTCGATTCCGGTCAAGGGCATGTGCCTGGGTTGCGGGCACATCCCCAGTGGGAGATGTGCAGGAGGCAGCTGATCGATGTTTCTTTCTCATCGATGTTTCTAACTCTCTATCTCTCTCCCTTCCTCTCTGTAAAATATCAATAAAATATATTTAAAAATATATATTTTTTTATTGATTTCAGAGAGGGAGGGAGAGGGAGAGAGAAACATCAATGATGAGAGAGAATTATTTGTTGGCTGTCTCCTGCATTCTCCCCACTGGGGATTGAGCCCACAACCTGGGCATGTGCCTTGACCAGAATCAAACCATGACCTCCTGGTTCATAGGTAGACACTCAACCACTGAGAAATATCCGCCAAGCACTCCATATAAATTTTAGAATTAGTTTGTGAATATCCACAAAATAACTTAATGGGATTTTGATTGGGATCACATTGAATCAATAGATCAGGATGGGAACAACTGATATCATGACAATATTTAATTTTCTTATTCACAAGCATAAAATATCTCTCCACTTATTTAGTTTTTTGGTAAGGACACTAAATGCTTTATTTACAATGAAATTCAATTAATAATTGCAAATGCTATAATTGGTAAAAATCTAAAGGCAAAATATTTCTTTTTAGCCATAAAGTGCTTTAAAGAGCATTGGAGCACTATTAAGAATTACTCTTTTCATGTATTTAGTTTTTCATGTATTTAGTTTTTCTTGTATTTTGTTCATCAGAATTTTGTAGTTTTCCTCATATTGATCTTTACAGGTTTTGTTAGATTTACACTTGAGTGTTTCATTTTTCTGGATGCTAATGTAAATAATATTGTTTTGTTTTTAAGCTGAAATTCCACTTGTTTGTTGCTAGCATGTAGAAAGGCAATTGCTTTTTATAGTAACCTTGTATTTTACAATCTGATAAATCACTTATTAGTACTAAAAGTTTTTTCCTTGTTTTTTTGGATAAAAAAGAAATACATATTACCTATAAACAAAGATGCATGTATTTCTTCTTCCTGATCTGTTTGTAGAATTTTTCCTTTCATTGTCTTATTGCATTAGCTGGACCTTCCAGTACAAAGTTAAAGGGGAGTAGTGAGAGGAGACATTCTTGCCTTGTATATAATCTTTTTCTCCCCGATATGTTTTTATTGATTTCAGAGAAGAAGGGAGAAGGAGAAAGATAGAAACATCAATTATGAGCCCTAGCCAGTTTGGTTCAGTGGATAGAGCGTCGGCTTACAGACCGAAGGGTCCCAGGTTCATTTCATTCAAGGGCAGGTACCTTGGTTGCAGGCTCCTCCCCAGCCTGGGCCCTGGTCATGGCTTGTGCAGGAGGCAACAATCAATGCGTTTTTCTCACATTGATGTTTCTCTCTGTCTTTCCTCTCTCTTCCACTCTCTCTAAAAGATCAACGGGAAAATATCCTTGGGTGAGGATTAACAACAACAACAACAAAAGAAACATCAGTGATGAGAGAGAATCATTGATCGGCTACTTCCTGCATGCCCCCCACCAGGGATGGACCCCAAAACCCATGCATGTGCCCTGACCAGGAATTGAACTGTGATCTCATTCATAGGTCATTGCTCAACCACTGAGTCACACTGGCCGGGTGCTTTTTATCTAATTTTAATGGGAAAGCTTAGATTTTCTTACCATTAAGTATGGTCTTAGCTCTGGGATGTTTTATAGATCAACTTCAGGAAGTTTTAGTAAAATTTGAATTTCTGTTCAACTCCAAAATTTCCAGTTGACTTTTTAAATTAATTTCTGTTTCTTTATTGATATTCTCTATTTGGTCAGACATCATTTTTATATTTTCCTTGAATCCTTTAGACATAGTTTCGTTTCCTTCTTTTTTATAATAGCTGATTTTAAAACTTTATGTAATAAGTTCAACATCCATGTTTTCTCAGGGACAGTTTCTATTGACTACTTTACTTTCTTCTGCATATGGTGATACTCTCCTGTTTCTTTGTATGTCTCATTTTGTTGGAGGGAAGTAAAAAATGGCATTTTTTTTTTAAAGGTGACAGCTCAGGTTGTTAAATATATTTTTGGTGCCTTAGCCAGTTTGGGTTAGTGGATAGAGCGTCAGCCTGCAGACTGAAGGGTCCTCCCAGGTTTGATTCTGGTCAAAGGCACATGTCTGGGTTTTGGGCTCAATCCCCAGTGGGGGGCGTGCAGGAGGCAGCCAATCAATGATTCTCTCTCATCACTGATGTTTCTATCTCTCCCTTTCCCTTCCTCTCTGAAATCAATAAAAAAAAAATTTTTTTAAATATATATTTGGTGGTTTGCTGAAGTGTTTTCTTCTTGTTTTTTTTTTTTTTTTTTTTTTTTTTTTTATTGTTGACAGTATTACAGATGTTCCCTGACCTCCTTTTTAAAAAACAAAAATAGCTGAAACCGTTTGGCTCAGTGGATAGAGCGTCGGCCTGCGGACTGAAAGGTCCCAGGTTCAATTCCAGTCAAGGGCATGTACCTTGGTTGCGGGCACATCCCCAGTGGGGAGTGTGCAGGAGGTGGCTGATCAATGTTTCTCTCTCATCAATGTTTCTATCTCTCTCCCTTCCTCTCTGTAAAAAATTAATAAAATATTTTTAAAAAATAACATAAATGGCATCTTTGGAAATTAGACTCTCCCAGGGCTCATTTTTGATGCTTTTTATTAGTTTATTAACGACCTTCAAGATCTAATTCTGTAGCTCCTATTTTCAAAAATGTTTGCCCATTTACCTTAGCAGTCACCTAGTGACTACACTTATTGCCTTGGAGCCATAAGTCTCCTGTTCTTTGCCAAGGGACTCTGTGTGCTGGTTCAGGCATGATGTCAGTGCTCTGGCAGTTTACTCTGCCCCATCCCTCACTTCCTGCTTGAGCAGGGCCTCAAAGTTAATAGAATTGAAAGACTGGGGCCTTCTCAGGTATTTCCTGGATTTACATACAGTTCTGCAGAAGCATGTGGATTTCTAGACCCCGGGGTATGTGTAAGAGCCCTCTAGTTTGTCTCAATTGGTTCTACAGCCTCAGGGAGTTGGGATGTCAAACAACTTGCTGCTGATTACAGAGGTGGGGAACCTTTTTTCTGCCAAGGGCCATTTGGATATTTATAACATCACTTGCAGGCCATACAAACCTATCAACTTAAAAATTAGCCTGCTGTATTTGGTCAAACATTTAATTAACTCACCCCTAATGCCTTGGCAGGGTGAGACCAAATGATATCTCGGGCCTCATATGGCTCACTGGCTAGATTAGAAGTTCCCCACCCCTGTTTAAGACAAACACCTAGGGATGGGCCTTCTCACTGTGTGAGCTCTGAGTCAGGTCAAATAAGACTAACCTTGTGAATGGGGTTCTTACCAGCGGCTGCCAGACAAATCAGTGACATTTCTTGAGGGGTAGGGCATTTTGGGGAATTCCACACCCACTCTGCCCCCTCTAGTGGCTACTAAGCTGCTGTTTTTCACAGCTACTGCAGTTGTGAGACAGCTGGTTTTAAAGGTTACCATCGCATTTGGGAGAGGAGGATGGGAAAAAAGTCAGGCCCTGGCTGGTTTGGCTTAGTGGATAGAGCGTTGGCCTGCTGACTGAAGGGTCCAGGTTCAATTCTGGCCAAGGGCACATGCCAGGGCTTTGGGCTGGATCCCCAGTAGGGGCTGTGCAGGAGGCAGCCAATCAATGATTCTCTCTCATCATTGATGTTTCTCTCTCTCTCTCCCTCTCCCTTCCTCTCTGAAATCACGGTTTCATCTTTGCTTCTTCACAAGCTTCCCTGTAATTGCATAGTTGTTTGCTGCATTGAATTTCTTTTAGCAACAATGAAAAACACATTTTAATGTAGTCTTTAAGTTTCAGGCTATACATTAAAACATGAAGGGAAAAATCTCCTTCTGAGGAACACTTTTTAAAAACCATTACAGTATAATGGGAATATTCATTCCTACACATCATATATTTCCCCCCTAAATGTTGTATAAAGAAGTGACAGTTGAGCTGAGCATATGTTAATAAAAGGTCTGCATTAAAAATAAAAAGAAATCAATTTTTTAAAAAATATATTTTATTGATTTTTTACAGAGAAGAAGGGAGAGGGATAGAGAGTTAGAAACATCGATGAGAGAGATCGATCAACTGCCTCCTGTACGCCCCCCAGTAGGGATGTGCCCACAACCAAGGTACATGCCCTTGACCGGAATCGAACCTGGGACCCTTCAGTCCGCAGGCTGACGCTCTATCCACTGAGCCAAACCAGTTCGGCAAAGAAATCAATTTTTTTTAAAAAGTGCAAGTCAAAATGCCAAGAGTTTGCTGTTTCCTACCAAAATTCAACCATTTTTCTTAAATAAATGCTCCTTCGATTTTTGAAAGTTTGAGTTAATTTCCAGACTTCTGGGAAAGTTGAGTTTGACATCTTGCCAGTGGTCTTGCTTTCATGGAGGAGTGGATTTTCAGATGCCCATCCTCTGCCATTCCAGGAGTGCATCTTCAGATTACTTTTACTTTAAGAGGCATAAAGCTTTAAATAATGTTGGCCACTCTTACGAAGAAGTGGTCTTTGAGTATATATTCTGCACTTAACATGAAGAAATAAGTTATTATTTGTTTCCTGTGTTTTTCCCTTACAGCAGTGTTAAGGTCCTTACCCAGCTGGACTGTGAACGTTTACTTTGCAGGAAACACGTTAATTTTTATTTTATTTTGTGCTGGCTCACTCATGTCGTGCTCTTAGGTCATGATACAAGACAGTATGTTTCCTCACTTCTAGAGAAGTTAAAATTCTTAATGACAATGTTATAAGATAGAGTTCTCTTATTAATGAGACAGCCAAGACTCAGGCTATTTCCTGCCAACACTTTCTTCAGGTTCTCTTCTCTAAATCAGGCCCTACATTCAGGACAATAAAACTATCAAGATGTATTTTACACTGAAATCACCATGGCATTTCCCAGACAGCTGCTAGAATACACCAAAAATGTGCTCTCTAATAAAGAAGTATTCAAGAAAGAATGCTAAAAATAATCAAATGTAATTGGTATGCTCCACGTTTTTAAAATTAGCTTCTCAGTATTATAAGAGCTGCCCTGTTCATAGTGTCCACAATGTGGAGGAAGATGACAGCAAAGGGAGGAGCTCATTTCTTTGAGATGAGTTTTATACAAGGTAAAGGGTTTTGACCGAATTGTCAGTTATTGTGGACCTATTATTTTATTTTTAAAATCCTCACCCGAGCATATTTTTCCATTGATTTTTTAGAGAGAAAGGGAAAGACAGCAAAATATTGATTGGTTGCCCCCTGCACAAGACTAGGGGGGTGTTGGGGTGAGGGAGGGGAGTACATATCCTTAACCAGAATTGAACCTAGGATCCTTCAGTCTGCAGGCTGACGTTCTATCCACTGATCCAAACCAGCTAGGCAGCCGTGGGCAAACTACAGCCCGCGGGCCGGATCCGGCCCGTTTGAAATGAATAAAACTATTGCAATAAAAGACCGTACCCTTTTATGTAATGATGTTTACTTTGAATTTATATTAGTTCACACAAACACTCCATCCATGCTTTTGTTCCGGCCCTCCAGTCCAGTTTAAGAACCCATTGGCCCTCGAGTCAAAAAGTTTGCCCACCCCTGAGCTAGGGCTTGCTTTTTTTCTTTTTTTTCTTTTTTAACATATTTTTATTGATTTAAGAGAGGAAGGGAAAGAGAGAGAGAGAGAGAAACATCAATGATGAGAGAGAATCATTAATCAGCTGCCTCCTGCAAACCCCACACTGGGGATCAAGCCCACAACCCGGGTATGTGCCCTCATCAGAATTAAACCATGACCACCTGGTTCATAGGTCGACCCTCAACCACTGAGCCATGGCGGCTGGGCGTGGACCTTTTCAAATGGGTAAAATCATACTCATGTTCATAGGCAAGGGGATGGCTTTGACTAAGTTCCTTAATTTATGGGCCTGTGTTCACACACGTAAAATGCAAACAATAGTATCTACACCCTATGGGAATAAATATAAAGCATTTAGGACAATGCCTGGCAGGTAGTGTTTTGAGGGTATTAGCTGTAGAGAAGTATGGCTCTTGCTGGCCCCCTTCACCTCTTCCCAGCCAGCATCCAGAACATGCTGGTCACTCCCATTCCCTCTCTTCTACTGCGCTCAGGACAGAATAGTCAACCCTGGAAGGCTTTGGTCCAATTCAAATGACAAAGTCCTGGGCCTGACTCTACAGTGAAAAATGAAATTGAAAGCTGTGAATATGTCCTTGATTAGAAGAATAGTTAAGTGTCTGGCAAATTCCTAGCAAGTGTCAGAGCTGGGACCTGACCAAGTCTCAGTCAATGGAAACAGGGAAGCAGAAGTCACATTCCTATTCAGACCCAAATAATTTGCAAGTCACCTGCGGGGTAACTAGTTTATTCAAACTGTTGGACAGAGCTCCGGCCATGGGAGCTGAGCCGTGGGGCTGAACTGCTTGGGGATGACCAGGTATCAGAAGGTAAAAGGAGCTCAGCTGAGCAGCAGGAGCAGCATTAGGGCCAGGCCAAGCAGGAGAGGTTAGGACTCATGGAGCCCAGCTCCATTCATGGCCTCAGCATAGAACCTGGCCACCTCCTCGTTGGGGTTGCCCTGTGCCGGGTCAAACCACATCTGGATGCAGCGGCCACTGCCTCGGCTGTAGTTGCTGACTTTGTAGGAGTGACTCCAGATTTCATTGCACAGAGCAGCAGGCGTGGGGAAGTGGAAATCAAAGCGGTGGCAGGCAGCCTTCACCGGGCACTCATTAGACCCTGTGGGAGGATGGAAGGCCTTTAGCCATTGGGCCCAGAACTCTCTCTGGTTCTGCCAACTTCACAACTCTATCCCTTCATATACCCATCTCACACCCGCACTTTCCCCCTCTCGCCCCACCCACCAGGCTCTCACCTGAGGTCCAGTTCCAGCCCTTGTGCCAGTTACTCTTGCAGGTGTAGGAGGTGCGGCAGTCTTCCCACCAGCTCTCACAGTCCTCTTTGCACAGGGGCACGTCCAGGATCCGCTCTCTGCGCCAGCTCTGGTCCACCTGGGAGATGTCAGTAGGGGAAAAGGACTCAGGCTCAGGATTCTCAGTAGCCCGGCCCTAAAGAGCCCCTGAGCTGCAGAGGCAGGACGAGGAGATGTCTGGGAAGCAGGCATGGAGAAGAACTCATACCTCCTGGATCCAGGGCCCCAGGTTGGGGGAGCACTCATACAGGCAGGTGTCCTGGATGAAGTGGCGCTTGCAGGCGGGTTTCATCGGGCCGCAGTGGTCCCAGTTGAATCTGTACAGGTAGGAGACATCCTTATGGGCTTCCTGGCTGGTGTTGACAGAGCAGCAGGCGTTCTTCTTCCAGGGACTGCACTGGGTGGGGAAGACACAGGACTAAGTTCTTCCCCCAGAACAGCCATCTTCTCCATTTTCTGGCCCAAGTAGATCATCCAGAGGAAGACTCAGTGGGGAGGGTGCCTTTATGCCTGGCACTTGAGGAGCCCCCATTTGTGTGATATTGGATTTTAACTGAGTAACAGGGGATGTGGGCAACCTGGAGAACCTCTGTCTGGAGAAGCAACTATATTTGTATAGCTCTAAACAGTTTATAAACGTTTTTCACATTATTTAAGTTATTTATATTACTCATGTTGCATCCAGCCAATATTAATTGAGTGCTTATTATATATCAGGCACTGGGCTAGATACTAAGAATACTACAGTGAACAAAACAGATCAAACCTCTTCTCTCATGTCGTGTATGATTTTCCTTCGGAGTTGGGGAAAGCCAAAGAACATTGTAGGCCTAGAAAACAGCAGGTGCAAAGTCCCTGAGGCTTTTGTGCTTTATTCTCTCAAAAATCCAGTGAAAACATCATTACTCCAAATTTTATGGAGTGTAAGTAAGCTGAACCCCTGGTAAATGGTGGGGTTAAGATTCAGGACAGGAGCCTGGCCCAGGTTGTGGTGGGGGGTGGATGTGAAGGGGGCTGGTTTGGCTGTCCTGGGGTCTGGAACCTCAGGCTCGGGGCTTCCAGGTAATTTCGGAAAGCAGTGGGGAACAGAGGGAATATGGTCAGCACATGGGCCTGAATATTGGCCTGACTAAATGTGGGAGGCTATCCTAGAGAGAGAATTCATGGCACATAAAATGGTAGAAGTGGTGGAGGTGTCTCTTTAGAAATCACTCTAGCCCAGCCAGTGTGGAGTGGTTGAATGTTGACCCATGAACCAAGAGGTCACCAGTTCGATTCCTGGTCAGGGCACATACCCGGGTTGTGGGCTCGATCCCTAGTGGGGGCCATGAGGAGGCAGCCAATCAATGATGTTTTTCTCTTATTGATGTTTCTATCTCTCTATCCTTCTCCCTTCCTCTCTGTCTAAAAGTCAATAGAGAAATATATATATATATATATATATATATATATATATATATATATATATTTTAAATCATTCTAGATTGGGATTCAAGAGCTGTATGATCATGGACCAATTGCTTCAACTCTCTGAGATGGACTCTAGTACCCACAATCAAGCAAGAGGGGAGATTTGTTTTTTAATTGATTTCAGAGAAGAAGGGAGAGGGAGAGAGAAATTGAAACATCATTGATGAGAGAGATCATTGATCGGTTGCCTCTTGCATGTCCCGTACTGGGGATCGAGCCTACAACCCGGGCCTGTGCCCCTGACTGGAATCGAACCTGAGACCCTTCAGTCCGCAGGCCGACGTTCTATCCACTGAGCCAAACTGGCTTGGGCTTCAGAGAATTCTTAAAAAGAACTTAAAAAGTTCTAAAAATGACAAGGTAGGTACCGACTTCGGGTGGGGAAAATGAAGTCGTTCTGGAGATGGGTGGTGGCGATGGTTGCACAACAATGTGAATGCACTTAATGCCACTGAACCGTACACTTTGAAATGCTTAAATGGCAAATTTTATGTTATGCATATAGAGTGTCCCCCCAAAAAATGTATGTACACACTTTGAATAGTTATAAAGGCTGTGTTTGTTAAAATACATTTCATTTTCAAAATTGAGCTGTCAGCTGTTAAAGTGTGTATACATTTTTTGAGGACACCCTGTATTTCACCACGTACGCACACAAAGCAGTGAAATGTTGGAAACGACTCAGGAGTCATGGGGCTGCTGGGCTTCCTCCTCTTCACCTCAAGTTCCTGGAGTGAGTCCATGCCACAGTCTTTCCCGGAGAACATCCCCAGCCCTCTAGCAACGTGAAACCTTGTGGGGAGCAGAGTTGGAGACCAGAAGGAACGAAATACTGGCATCTCTCATGAGCCTGGAGTTCAACTTCAAGCTCAGATCCCCTGAACTGCTTCCAGGGGCCTTATCTATGAAATGGGGACCCTGGTCTCACCTCTCCTTTTCTGTGGTCTCTGGCCCACAAGACTTGCCACTGTTTGTGCTGTCACCCTGCGACCCATGTACATGCTGTCCTCTTCTAGGTGGCCCCTTCCTGCTTTGTCTTCCTGGAAAAAGCTTACTTATCCTTCAAGGCCAAGTACATCTGATTTGTCACTATCTCTTCAGAACCTCATGGGGGGGGGGGGGGGCGGGCCTGGCCTGTTTGTATATGTGAGCCTCCTGGTGACTGCGAGAGACCGGTCTCCCCTTCTACCTTCCCTCTGAGCTCTGTGCGCTGGCCCAGAATGAAGGCTGGGAAACTTCCTGCCTGTCTCTCTCCTAGCCCCTGCTAATGATTAGCCTCTCAATCTCCACGGGTATCTGTGCTCTCTCTGGGCCTATTTCTTCACTTGTTTAAGTAAAGACCACCACCCACCAACCAAGTAGGACATTTGGGCTTACTCACTGATAAGATGTGAGGAAAGCACTCGGCCCATAGTAGGTTCCCCCCGCCCCTGTTGTAGATTTGGTGGCCCCTGGAGAGACCCTCAGTATCACCTTAGTCACACTCCTGCCTCTATCACCCCCCTTAAAGTTGATCTTCCTATCACCCTACTTCGTCCCTTTCTGGGGTCAGTCCTTTCCCCACCCCACCCTCACCTGGCCATGAAGCTTGTCCTCGGGGCTTGGCTTTGTCTTGTGGTACTTGGCGTCCATGCAGACATTGAGCAGATCTGTCCTGCCCTGTCGAGTCCTGGGTGGAGCACCCCACACAGCAGTCACCGAAGCCAGAAGCAGCAGCTGTGTGATCTTCCAGGCCATGTCCATCTGTTCCTGCCAGAAAGCCACGGTCAGAGAGTCACAAGGCCTGAGAGGCAGCGACCATAAGACTCTTGGTCATATTTCTTGTCCCCCTCCCAAGCCCAGTTCTTCTCCCCACCCAGTTTACCCCACAGAGCAGCTGAGCCAAGCAATGAGGGGCATGTAGAGGCCTGGGCCAGAGGCAAGAATTCCTCTCCCCACCCCCAACCCTCAATTGAGGACACTTCAACACTAACTTGCTCTGTGATCTCTTCTGGATTTCACCAGCCAGTATTCCATCCACAATGGGAAATCTCTGCCAGCTTGGCAAGTCCTCTCAAACCTGTTCAAGAGAAACCACAGAGCATGGCCTGCCGATGGGGTGGGGGAGTGAGAGGAAGGGGCACCTGCCAGCCTTGGCAGCCTAGAGGCTTTTAGGTGCCCAGAGACTGCCAGTGGGGCAGACAGGGAAACTGTCCTGGGCCAGATGAAGGCCACTGAGTTGTTCAGTTATGGCTCATGGTCCTGGACCAGGTGACATGGGAGTTGGAAGTAGGGTTGGGGGGCAATGTGTCAAGCCAGTGAGAGTGCAGACCCAGTCAGCCAGACTCCAGGTCCTCAAGTATCAACAACCCCTCCTGCCACACAGAGGGGTCTTGGGAAGTTCCCCCAGCAGAGTCAGGCCTAGAGCTAGAAGGCCAACAGATAAGGGGCCTGTGGAGGAGAGGGCTGAGCCAGAGCAGTGGGCCATGGGGACACCAGAGGAAAGTCAGCAGAGAAACCAGCCTCCTGGGAGTCCTGTGGGAAACCCATCCTTGACTCCTACCTCCCATTCCCACTTACCCCCTCTCATCTGCCCTTACCTCTGCCCTCGGTCACCTGGGAACATAGAGTGGCTCCTCACCTCCCCGTCTCCCTTTATAAGCCCTTTCTGACTGCTTGGTCAGCCTCTCAGTCAGGGAAGACTGGCAGGCTTTGTCTAGGAAATAGCTCAACTGTCGCCCTAAGGGAGGGGCCAGTTAAATAAATTATGGTACATCCACCCAATGAGATTTAACTTGGTAAAAATGAATGAGAAAGCTCTTGCTGTATGATGTGGGAAAAATCACCAAGTGTATTGTTAAGTGAAAGAAGAAAGGTGCAGAAGGGTGTCTATAGGATGCAATTTTTGTTTGTAATGAAGGAGGAGGGAGTCATAGGATTCTGTACAATGTAAGTCCAGAATATTACTCTTTTTGTGATATTCCTGGTTCCATATGTAACTATAGATAGTTACTGATGGTATTCTAAAATTAAACTTTTTATATATTGGGGAAAAAAGAAGAAGAGGAAGAACATATGTTTCCTTAAGAAAATTCTGGAATGGTACAACAAATTTTTTAAGTGGTTGCTTGGGGGGGAGGGCACAGGTTTGGGATGAAACTTTCCGCTGTGACTCATTCTATGCTGTGTGTTTGTTTGTTTTCAATTACCATTGACACTCAATATTATTTTATATTAGTTTCAGGTGTACAGTATAGTGGTTAGACATTTATATAATTAATGAAGTGATTCCTCTGATAAGTCCAGTACCCACCTGGCCCCATACATAGTTATTATAATATTATTGAATATATTCCTTATACTTTACATCTCCATGACTATTTTGTAACTACCTATTTGTATATCTTAATCCTTTACCTTTATCACACAGTCCCCAAACCCAACCCCCCCGGCAACCATCAACTTGTATCTATGAATCTGTTTCTGTTTTTTGTTTGTTTATTTTGTTCTTTAGATTCCACATATAAGTGAAATCATATGGTATTTGTCTTTCTGTGTCTGACTTACTTTACTTAGCATAAGACCCTCTAGGTCAGCCGTGGGCAAACTACGGCCCGTGGGCCAGATCCGGCCCGCTTGAAATGAATAAAACTAAAAAAAAAAAAGACCGTACCCTTTTATGTAATGATGTTTACTTTGAATTTATATTAGTTCACACAAACACTCCATCCATGCTTTTGTTCCGGCCCTCCGGTCCAGTTTAAGAACCCATTGTGGCCCTCGAGTCAAAAAGTTTGCCCACCCCTGCTCTAGGTCCATCCATGTTGTCACAAATGGTAAGATTTTATTCTTTTTATGGATGAGTAAAATTCCATAGTATATATGTACCACCACATTTTTATCCACTTGTGTATTGATGGGCACTTGGGTTGCACCCATATCTTGGCTATTGTAAATAACGCTGCAATGAACATAGGGGTACGTATATTCTTTCAGTTTTGTGTTTTGGTTTTGTTCAGATTCCAGTAGTGGAATAGCTTGGTTATAAGGCAGTTCCATTTTGTAGGGAAGCAAGTCTGTGCCCGTGCGAACACCCAGGTGTTTGTTGGAATCTTTATGCTTAAAGGACTCTGCAGACGCCTGTGTCTTCTCAAGGATGCTTACCCTGCTGATAGTCTCTAATAGTTAACCAGCTAACTGTCATGCGTCCAAAACAGAAACCATCCCCACATGCCATGATATTTTGAATTTAATTTAAAAAATCAGCCCTACCCGGTTTGGCTCAGTGGATAGAGCATCGGCCTGTGGACTGAAGGGTCCCAGGTTCGATTCCGGCCAAGGGCACATGCCTGGGTTGTGGGCTCGATCCCCAGTAGGGGTTGTGCAGGAGGCAGCCGATCAATGATTCTCTCTCATCATTGATGTTTCTATCTATCTGTCCCTCTCCCTTCCTCTCAAAAATCAATAAAAAAATATTTAAAGAAAATCAATTTGCAATGAATATTATAAAAATAAATATATTACTCACAATTTGGGTGTTCTTGAATATTTTCAGTTGAAAATTCTCACGAAAAATGATTTAAAAGTTGGTCAGGGCTGCCACTTAGGGAAAACATTTTACTTTTTAATTCTTCCAAAGAACATTTTATATTATTTTTATGTAGCATAGACACAGTTGAAAAAAAGTATTATTTATACTTATTATTATTTAAAAAATTAAAATTGCTTCTGTGTATGATAAAGTTCAAAACATGGTACAACACATAATGGAACATTACATTGTTTACAAAAGTATTTGGTTTCTTTTCACTGTTTTGTACCAATACTAGTAGAAGAGCATACCAAACACATTTTCCATAGATATTTTTTTTCCAATAGGCAGATATTTCCCCCAAAAAATGTCATTCATATAATCTGGATGGCAAGCTGGTGGCATAACATTTTTTTTTTTGGATGGGTACAGTGAACTTTATTGATGGTGCACGACAAAGCAGGGCTCCCTAGGCCCCTCCCCTTCTCCAGGGCATCTGGGATGGAAACGGTGGTCAGGAGATTCTCAGTGTGTCAGGGGTTCGATCTGGGGCAGGGACTCCCCAGCAGCAGAGGGCCTCTCTTCCTCTCGCTGGGGCTGGTGGTCCAGGGGACTCTTACTCCTTGGAGGCCATGTGGACCATAAGCTCCACCACCCTGTTGCTGTAACCGAATTCATTGTCATACCAGGAAACAAGCTTGACAAAGTGGTCATTGAGGGCAATGCCAGCCCCAGCATCAAAGGTGGAGGAGTGGGTGTCACTGTTAAAGTCTCAGGAGACCACCTGGTCCTCAGTATAGCCCAGGATGCTATTCTGGGCTTGAGGGGGCCCTCTGATGCCTGCTTCACTATCTTCTTGATATCATCATATTTGGCAGCTTTCTCCAGGTGGCAGGTCAGATCCACAACCAACACATTGGGGGTGGGGACACGGAAGGCCATGCTAGTGAGCTTCCCACTCAGCTCAGGGATGACCTTGCCCACAGCCTTGGCAGCGCCAGTAGAATCAGGGATGATGTTCTGGGCAGCCCCTCGGCCATCACGCCACAGCTTCCCAGAGGGGCCATCCACGGTCTTCTGGGTGGCAGTGATGGCGTGGACTGTGGTCATGAGTCCCTCCACGATGCCAAAGTTGTCATGGATGACCTTGGCCAGGGGGGCCAAGCAGTTGATGGTGCAGCAGGCATTGCTGACAATCTTGAGGGAGTTGTCATACTTGTCAAGGTTCACACCCATCACAAACATGGGGGCATCCGCAGAAGGGGCAGAGATGATGACCCTCTTGGCTCCGCCCTTCAAGTGAGCCCCAGCCTTCTCCATGGTAGTGAAGACACCCGTGGACTCCACAACATACTCGGCACTAGCATCACCCCATTTGATGTTGGCGGAATCTCGCTCCTGGAAGATGGAGATGGACTTCCCGTTGATGACAAGCTTCCCATTCTCAGCCTTGACTGTGCCTTTGAACTTGCCATGAGTAGAGTCACACTGGAACATGTAGACCATGTAGTTGAGGTCATGAAGGGGTCATTGATGGCGACAATATCCACTTTGCCAGAGTTAAAAGCAGCCCTGGTGACCAGGCGCCCAATGCGGCCAAATCCGTTCACTCCGACCTTTACCATCGTGTCTCAGGGTTGTGGCTGCTGGTGTGGGAGGAGAGGCTGTCTGACGCACAGGAGGAGCAGAGAGCCCATAACATTTTCTTTACTCAGGTCACACTAATTTATGTTTTTTAATTAATTGCCTGATTACCTGTAACTGGAAATCACCAAGTGTAATGCTATTTTTTGCAGCTATAGACATGTGTTATAGACGTGCAGCTATAGATGAGCATGTGGGGAAGGTCTGCCACTTGCATCTATAGACACTTATGGCAAACAAAGAGTTAATTTTAGTTCAAGCTGTTGTTACAATAAAAGTCTAAGGAGACAGGTAAATGGGGCTATTAGGTTTCTCCAGCCAGGCAGTCCCTTAGCCCTCTCTTTCACGGAAACGTGTGTCAGAGTAATCATTCATCCATCGCTCAGGGTCTGCTGGTCAACCCCGACACCATTTTTAATTTTTTGAGGACCCTCCATACCATTTTTTCTTTTTTTAAAAAAAATATATTTCTTTATTGATTTCAGAGAGGAAGAGAGGAGAGAGAGATAGAAACATCAATGATGAGAGAGAATCTGATTGGCTGCCTCCTGCACGCCCTCCACTGGGGATCAAGCCTGCAACCCAGGCATGTGCACTTGGCCGGAATCAAACCTGGGACCCTTCAATCCGCAGGCTGACGCTCTATCCACTGAGACAAGCCGGGCAGGGCCATACCATTTTTTCGCTAGACCAATCTGCATTCCCACCAACAGTGCATAAGGGTTCGCTTTTCTCCACATCCTTGCTATCACTTGTTTGTGGATTTATTGATGATAGCCATTCTGACAGGTATGAGGTGGTATTTCATTGTGGTTTTAATTTGCACTGTTCTGATGATTAGTGACGTTGAGCATCTTTTTGTATGTCTATTGGCCATCAATATGCCCTCTTTGGAAAAATGTCTAATCAGGTCTTCTACCCGTTTTTAAATTGGATTCTTTTACTTTCTTTTTTTTCTTTTCTTCTTCTTCTTTTTTTGGTGTTAAGTTCTTTATAAATTTTGGGTATTAACCCCTTATCAGATGGATCATTGGAGGATATCTTCTTCCATTCTGTAGGTTGTCTTTTCTTTTTTTAAAAAATATATTGTATTGATTTTTTACAGAGAGGAAGGGAGAGGGACAGAGAGCCAGAAACATCGATGAAAGAGAAACATCGATCAGCTGCCTCCTGCACACCTCCCACTGGGGATGTGCTCGCAACCAAGGTACATGCCCCTGACCGGGATCGAACCTGGGACCTCTCAGTCCGCAGGCCGATGCTCCATCCACTGAGCCAAACCGGTTAGGGCTAGGTTGTCTTTTCATTTTGTTGATGGTTTCCTTTGCTATGCAAAAACTTTTTAGTTTAATGTAGTCCTATTTGTTTATTTTTTCTTTTGTTTCCCTTACTAAGAGCAATGTCAGAGATTTCACTCCCTATGTTTTCTCCTAGGAGATTTATGATTTTAAGTCTTACATTTAAGTCTTTAATCCATTTTGAGTTTATTCTTGTATATGGTATGAAAATGTGATCTAGTTTTATATTTTTTGCATGTCCAATTTTCCCAACACCATTTGTTGAATAGATTGTCTTTATGCCATTGTATATTCTTGCCTCCTTTGTCATATAATAATTGACCATGTAGGTCAATTAATACATTGTTCTATGTATCTATTTTTATGCCAGTACCATGCTTTTTTTTAAATTACTACAGCCTTGTAGTATAGTTTGATATCAGATTGCATGATACTTCAAGCTTTTATTCTTATTTTCTCAAAATTGCCTTGGCTATTTGGGGTCTTTTGTGGGTTCATCTAAATTTTAGAATTGTTCTAGTTCTGTGAAAAATATCATTGGTATTTTGATAGGAATTGCATTGAATCTATAGATTGCTTTGGGTAGTGTGGAGATTTTAACAATGTTAATTCTTTCAATTCATGAGATTCATGAGCATGGTATATGCTTCCATTTATTTGTACCTCCTTCAATTCCTTTCTTCAATGTCTTAAAGTTTTCTGAACAGCTCTCTTATCTCCTTGGTTAACTTTATTCCTAAATATTTTTTTGTTGCAATTGTAAATAGGATTGTTTTCTTAATTTCTCTTTCTGATATTTTGTATCAGAGTGTATAAAAGTGCAATCAATTTCTTTTTTAAAATATATTTTTATTGATTTCAGAGAAGAAAGGAGAGGGAGAGAGAGATAGAAACATCAATGATGAGAGAGAATCATTGATTGGCTGCCTCCTGCACACCCCACACTGGGGATCAAGCCTGCAACCAAGGCATATGCCCTGATGGGGAATCAAACTGTGATCTCCTGGTTCATAGGTCAATGCTCAACCACTGAGTTATGCCCATCAGCTGGGCTGCAACCAATTTCTTAATATTTATTTTGTACCCTGCTACTTTACTGACTTTGTTTATCAGGTCTAATAGTTTTGGGTGGAATCTTTAGAGTTCTCTATATATAGTATTATTTATTTTGCAAATAATGACAGTTTTACTTCTTCCTTTCCAATTCAGATACCTTACTTTTTCTTTTTTTCCTTTTTTGATTCTCTCTCATTGTTGATGTTTCTCTCTCTCTCCCTCTCAGGCGGGGGGGAAGACCTGCTGCTACCTGCCAGCCACTGAAAAAGCCTAAGGCACTATGCAAGTTGTGTGAGGTAGGGCCTCAGGTAGCCTACCGTACAGCAAGCATGTCAAACTCAAAGGCTAACACGGGCCAAATAAACAAGGTTTAAGTTTATGTGGGCTGCAAAAAAACAAAAGCTTCAATTTTCATAGAAACATAGGTTTATTTCGATAGACATGCTGAATACAAAGAACTGAAATAAATGAGTCATTGTTCACATAAAATAATAGAACATTTTTAAAAATATATTTTATTGCCAAAACCGGTTTGGCTCAGTGGATAGAGCGTCGGCCTGCGGACTGAAAGGTCCCAGGTTCGATTCCGGTCAGGGGCATGTACATGGGTTGTGGGCACATCCCCAGTAGGAGATCCCCTGCAGAATCCCTACTGGGGATGTGCCCACAACCAAGGTACATGCCCTTGACCAGAATCAAACCTGGGACCCTGCAGTCAGCAGGCCAACGCTCTATCCACTGAGCCAAACCAGTTAGGGCAATAATAGAACTTTTTAATACAAATTAATTTTTTTCTTGAACATTAACTTACCAGACACTGAATAACTGCACAAATTAATAAACCTAATGCAAATAAACCTATTTTTCTTGTTCTCTGAAAGCAAAATATTTCCTGTTGCACACACCAAACAAGTAGTCCAAGACTAATGATGTGGCAATCGGCTGCTAAAATACTCACTGCTAGTATTAGTGGAAAGAAATGGTGCGCCTTTGTGTAAGGTGGATAAGGGAAATGAATGCAACACGATTATAGTAATCAGTCATTAGAGAATGTTGTAGTTCGTTATTAATAACTAGAGGCATGGTGTACAACATTTGTGCACTCGGTGAGGGGGTTCCTCAGCCCGGCCTACACCCTCTCGCAGTCCGGGAGCCCTCGGCGGATGTCCAACTGGCAGCTTAGGCCCGCTCCCTGAGGAGCAGGCAGTCAGACATCGTTAGCACTGTCTTGGAGGCAGGAGAGGCTCCCACCACCACCACTGTGCTTGCCAGCAGTGAGCCCAGCTTGTGGCTGAGCAGTGCTCGCCCTGTGAGAGCGCACTGACCACCAGGGGGCAGCTCCTGCATTGAGCATCTTCCCCCTGGTGGTCAGTGTGCATCGTAGCAACCTGTCATTCCACCTTTCGGTAGATTTGCATACTAGCCTTTTATTATATAGGATTATATATAACAGGATATTGTAAGAATTAAGGTACAAAATTTTTATTAGAACATTTTTTACATACTGCTCTATTGTCTGGGTTGCAAAAATATTGGTTGTGGCCACGAGTTTGACATGCTTGGTCTACAGGGTAGGGCAAATGGTATTCACCAGCTATTACAGATTCAGATTTGGCACCAATGCTGAGCTTGAGCCACACAGCAAAAGTCACAGTATACACCCAAGCCAGCCCCCGCCTGCTTGGGGCCTGGAGACCTTTGCAGTGGGGTTGGGACTCAGGGAGTCATCAGGGTTGAACGAGCAGAGTCCACCAAGCTACTGTTGATTCAGACTTGGCCAACACAGGAAAGATGGTGCCTGCCCACTGGCCTTGTGGGAGGAGGTCTCCAACAAGGGGACAATGGTAACCATTCCTCTAGCCCTCACCCTGAATCGACACAACTCAGTTTCTCCCGGTGTGTCTCTGGCACCCCCTGAGCTTGATCAGAACTTCTTGAGAGTTTTTTAAGAAAGATAGCTGAGCTAGCTTAGGCTGGCTGCTTGCTGCCAAAATAGTCTCTGGCAGTGAGGGAGTTGGGGCAGGGTCTCAGGGAGTCATTAGGGTGTAATGAGTGGAGTTCAGATTCTGATTTGGCCATGTGGGAGGATGGCTAAACACAGGGAGAATGGTGACTGTCCCTTCAGCCCTCACCCTGAAACTGCATAATTCAGTTTTTCCCTTTGTGTCATTTGAACCCCTGAGCTTGACCAGAACTCTTCAAGAGTCTTTTTTGTTTTGTTTTGTTTTAAATATATTTTTATTGATTTCAGAGAGAGGAAGGGAGAGGGAGAGATAGAAACATCAATGATGAGAGATCATCGTTGATTGGCTGCCTCCTGCATGCCCCTACTGAATATCGAGCCCACAACCCAGGCATATGCCCTTGGCTGGAATCGAACCTTGGACCCTTCAGTTTGCAGGCCGAAACTCTATCCACTGAGCCAAACCAGCTAGGGTTTCTCAAGAGTTGTGGGGTTTTTTTTAATATATTTTCATTGATTTCGGAGAAGAAGGGAGAGGGAGAGAGAGAGAAACATCAGTGATGAGAGAGAATCATTGATCGGCTGCCTCCTGCATGCCCCCACTGGGGATTGAGCCAGCAACCCGGGCATGTGCTCCTGACTGGAATCAAACCCAGGACCCTTCAGTCTGCAGGCTGACGCTCTATCCACTGAGCAAAACCAGCCAGGGCTCAAGAGTTTTTTAAGAAAAACTGTAGCTCAGCACTCTCCCTCTTGGGAGCACACAGCACCTTTCCTTTCCTTCCCCCCTCTTTGTCCCCCCAAGCACGTTACCTTTGCTGTCCTCTCTTCTGAGCTCCAAGGACCCTTCTTTTGCTTCTGTAACTTGTTTTCTGAGCTTACACAGCCCAACTGGCTCACTTTTAACTACCTCTGTAACTTTCTAAATAAACTTTCTCTTATGATTTGGATAAAAAAAAAACAACCTGTTGCTCATGCCAAGGCTGACTGCTTGCCACCAAAAGAGCCTCAGGCAGTGCAGGAGTTGGGTGGGAGAGAGTCTCAGGAAGTCCTCAGGGTGGAGCAAGTGGAGTTCACCAGGTTAATGCAGATTCAGATTTGAGAGTGTGGGAGGAGACCTCAACACAGGAACAATGGCAGCCGCCTCTCCAGCTCTCACCCTGAATCATACAACTCACTTTCTCTCTGTATGTCTCTGATGCCCACCTCCCCCAGAACTGCTGTCCCTCTGCCAGAGCCCGGGGTGAGTTCCTGCAAGAGAGTGTCTGTGTGTGGGCCTTTAAGAGGACCCCTGTGTCCTAGCTGTGCAGGAGGCAACCAATCAATGATTCTCTCTCATCATTGTTTCTATCTCTCTCTCCCTCTCCCTTCCTCTCTGAAATCAATAAAAATATATTTTAAAAAAAAGAGGGCACCTGTGTTTCTAGCAGTCTTCTGTCTCACCCAGAAAATGGAATCTCTGCTGATTTTCACAGCCAGGTGTTTTATGGGCTCTTTTCCTGGCACCGCTCTAGGCTGGGGAGTGCAATATGGGGCTGGGACTCTGCACTCCTCAGGGGCTACCTCTGCATGCAGCTGGGACATCCTTCCCAACCACCACACCTGTGAGACCAGCCCATTTCACATCTCTGTCCCTCTTACCAGTCTCAGCATGGCCTCTTCTTTATATCCTTAGTGATAGGACTTCTGTTCAGCTAATCTGCAGATGGTTCTCTAGGTTGATTGTTCTATAATGTAGTTGTAATTTTGATGTGGTCATGGAAGAAGGCAAGCACAGCATCTATCTAATCCACTATCTTGACCAGAACAGAAATAAGCTCTTTAACTTGGTCCCAACTGCTGGCAGAATGATGCAACACACATAGGCCACTACCTGAAAGCTTACGTGGCTTAAAAGCATGCACTCCATCTTTATATGCTGTTTTGATTTTTGAATCATATAAATGCATGCCTTATTTAAATGTAATATACATGCATGCATATCTACACTAATAAAAGACAAACATGCAAATTGACTGTATCTTCGCTATGCCTAAGCCACGCCCACCAGCCAATCAGAGCAGCTAAATACAAATTAACCCAACCAAGATGGCGGCCAGCAGCCACGGAGCTGGAGCAAGAGGAGGCGGTTGCCTGGTGGCTCCAGCCGGAGCAGCGAGGGCTGTGAAGGCGGCTCTGGCTGGAGTAGCGAGGGTTGTGAAGGTGGCTCCGGCTGGAGCGGCACCAGTTTTCCTCCGGCACTTGGGACCCAGGCCTATTGCACGAATCTTTCCGTGCAACAGGCCTCTAGTATGTATATAAATATCCAGAATGTTAAGTAGAAAAATAAGATAGAGTGATGCATCTGATTTGTTGCCACTTATGTAAATTTCAATAATAAGTGTATGCACAAAACAATACTATATATCATTTATGGATGCTATTCACATGTTTGCAAAAGCATAAACATGAGACCACCAGTAGTTCTAGTTCCTTGGGTAACTGCCAGAGAAATTCTGTGCATTTACAAGTATTCTATGCATTTATACTTACCCCATTTTGGTGCACAAATGATAGCATAATGTTCTACACTTCGCTTTTTTGGGTAATTTCACTGTACATTTATGCTTTTGACAAAAGAAACAAAAAACTTCATAAAGCCAAGTTATCCACCATACACACTTGAATAATATTGTCACATCTGATAGCATAATCTTCAAGTTATTTCTTTATACCTTGTACTGTCTGAAATTAATTAATATGTTTTCTATGGCAAAAACCCTTTCATTAACCATTATAAAAATAAGTTAAGAAAAAAGTTTACTTTTTCATATTAAAAGTGCTTCATCTTTTGTCCTTATTTCTCATATGTTATTGCACACAGTAAAATTGCTACTAAGCTAGGAAGACAAATGGTATCACTCCTGTTTTGTTTTTGTTTTTTATAATGTATATTGGTATTTTCTCATTATGGGAAAGCCTCCAAGTTCTGTCATTACTTACTCAACTAGTGGAATGCCTCTCCTGGGGCAGGGCCTGGGGTTTCAGTCTGTTCTCAGCACATGCTCCTGCCACAGGTAAGTCTAAGGGCACAAAGTCAGCATCTGGTTAGGAGGTGCTCACCTTGCCCCATCCTCCTCCCCAGGGCTTCATCATTGCTGAGTACTGACCATAGTCTGTTGCCGGAGGCTAATTCCAGCATGTCATAATAAATTCAAGAAGTTCATCAAAAGGTTGATGGAACTTGAGGCTTAAGCAGGGCTGAATCATATTACCTGCTGCTGGAATAGCTGAAAACATTTCCTGAAGATCTGCATATATTATTGCCTGCTGCCAGACAGCTGAGGACAGTTCCCCCAACCTGATAATCTTACTGTTTACCAAACTTTACCCTTGATATGTATATCTGCTTTGCTATAGGGCAAAATGTGTTAACAAAAAGCTAGGGGTCCGGAGACTCAAGGAACTTAATTACTACAGCTAAGCCTTCCCTGGCTCCCCTCAAAATGCCTTCCAAATTTATATTTTATGTCTAGTTTATTTAATTTACTCGCAGCCCCTTCTCCAGATTCCTGAACCCTAGTAGATGCAGGATAACACCCCAGCAGTCTATCCTCCTTCCATTGTACCAGCCTGTGATCGTCACTGTTGCTGGTCTTAGTATCTTCACTTCTAACATAGGGACATGTAGCCATCTTCCTTCTCTTAGGAGTAGTTTGAAGGTGTATATCAAAGTATTTTGTAGCCTACTAAACATTAATGTGCATGATCATACTGATAGTCAGATACCAATTCGAATAATGGGTGCTTTACTTACATTGTTGTGTCTTGTGATCCTCACAGTGCACTGCAAGGTTGACATTATTATTTCCAACATACAGATGAGGAAACTGAGGCTCTGGGAGTTAGGTGAATTCTCAAATAGCTAAAAAGAGGAGGAGTAGGAATTCAACCCAATTGGCCTAACTGCAAAACCCATGCTTTTTTTTTTTTTTTTTTTTTTTTTTTTTCACAGTAATACTATCTCCAGATACAAGGTCTTATTTTCCTACCCTACCTCCAGGAAATTTAGCTGAGAAACCACAGCCTCTATTTACTTTTTGGAACAGACTTCGGAATGTCTCTCCCCAGAAACTTCCTGGACTGTACAATTTTATTAGTCCTCTAATGTTTTCCTGAATAATGCAAATAAAGGAAATATGATATTATAGAAATAAGAGAATCATCTTACCCCAGGTATACAAATCATCCATGACACAAAAAGGAAGAACATAAAATTTCCTTTGCCTTTTTTTTTTTAAAAAAAAAGCTAAGCAAAACCACAAGCCAATAAATATATAAAGGTAGCCAATGCCTGGAACTATGATGAGATCATGTCAAGAAACAAGGGTTATGATTAATCCAAATCTGTGCAATGGGGGGAGGGGGCGGGCTGGAGGGACCCCTTTCCCATGTGTGGTGAGTTAAAGTAGGAAACAAATATTTGACTATTGAGAAGTGAGGTCTATGTCCCCTCCCCTTGAATGTGGACAGGCTCTGTGACTGCTTTGACTAACAGAATATGGTAACAAGTGGTGCTCTGCCCGTTTCCAGCTCCAGGCTTTAGGAGACTATTATGGACTGAATGTCTGTGTCTCTCCAAAACTCATGTGGAAACCCTACCATGACCCATGTGATGGCATTAGAAGCTGGGACCTTGGGAGGTGATTAGGGTTAAATGAGGTGATTAGGGCTAGATGAGATATAGAATCAGGAGAAAATTTGCTCTCTGCTCTCCACCAGTCAGGATGTATCAAGAAGTCATCAGCCTGGCTAGCCTCTCTTCCCACTTTTTTATTGTTTTTGCTTTGATCAGTGTAAGGAAACCTTACCTTCAGTAAGCAATTATATGCAAAACCACCATGCAAATCAAGGCCTGGGTTGCTTTCTAGGGGACTGAAAGAGAACCCACAGATTGTTTTCTAGCTCATCCATCCATCCTAATCTCAGAGTCAGCCCAGAGAAGTCCCAATGACTGTTTGTGGACCAGAAAATGAATGAGGTGTCAAGTGAGCCGGAGGTAGAAGAAAACTTATATACCAGGCAAAGGTACACGCTCTCAGTCAGCCCACCCAGTGGGGCTTTCCAGCCTCCTCCAGAATCCCCTCCGCATGTGCCCAATCTCCTCATTCACCCCACATCCCAGTGCCACCTGGAAGGTTTCCTCTTTCCTTTCTTCTCTCTGACTGTATAACTCTAAAGCATCCTTTAAGACCCAGATGATGTCTCCCCTGCTCAAGGAGGCCTTTGTCAGTGTCTCCTTGCCTGCTTCCAAGGATATGCATCATCCTTTGAGTTCAGGGCACTAGTCTTATAGTCCTGCTTCTCTCATGGTGCCTCCCACTAAGATGGCCACAAGCAGGCCCTGCACTGAGCACACCACAACCCTTTCGAAGATCTATGTGCACTTGCACATGCTATCCTCTCTTGTCTAGATTGTCCTTTCCTGGCATTATCTCCTGCAAGATCCCATCTCCCTGAGGACCCCTCCCCACATCCTCTCCCACATATTGCCTTTCTCTTCTCAATGTTCCTACTCTGCTCAGAACCTATTTCCACCATAGCATTTGTAGCATAGAGTCACATGAACTAATAATTCAGTTCCATTAGACTGAAGGAAAAAAAACCCTCATATTGTAGAAGCATTTCTTAAGTGGCTGCTTTGTGCCAGGTCCTATACTAGGTGCTGAGGAAATAGAGATGAACCAGAGACCTGCCCTCAGGGCTTAATACTTTGCTTTATGCCTTCCAAAGGAGACTGGGGCTTCCAGAGGATGAGGACTCAGATCTCATTCTTCTGTGAGTTCCCATCACCAACCACAGACCAGCCCAAGAGAAAGTTTTAAGGCCCAGTTGGTGTGGATCAGTGACTGAGCATTAACCATGCATCAGGAGGTCAATTCTTGGACAGGGCACATGCCTGGGTTACAGGCTTGATCCCCAGTAGGGGACATGCAGGAAGCAGCCAATCTGTGTTGATGTTTCTCTTTCATCGAAGTTTCTATTGCTCTCTTTCTCTTACTCTCTCCCTAATAATAATTATTATTATTGCCCTAACCAGTTTGGCTCAATGGCTAGAGCGTCAGCCTGGGGACCCAAAGGTCCCATGTTCGATTCCTGTCAAGGGCATGTACCTTGGTTGCGGGCACATGCCTAGTAGGGAGTGTGCAGGAGGCAGCTGATTGATGTTTCTCTCATTGATGTTTCTAACTCTCTATCCCTCTCCCTTCCTCTCTGTAAAAAATCAATAAAATATATATTTTTAAAAAATTATTATTATTATTATTAATAAAGAAAGCTTTCTGAGTAAAAAATTGACTTTTTTGCCCAGCTGGTGTGGTTCAGTGGTTTATTGTCACCCTATGAACCAGGAGGTCACCATTCAATTCCCAGTCAGGGCACATGCCTGGGTTGCGACTGAACAATAAGTCTCTCATCATTGATGTTTTTATCTCTCTCCCCCTCTCCCTTCCTCTCTGAAATCAATAAAAATATATTAAATAAAAGATTGTCATTTTTTAGTTGTAGCTTCAGCCAGGACAAGTCACTTCACTTTCTCATATGCTAACTGGGGACATGATTCCCAGGGCAGGAATGAGAATAAGAGGAAACTATGAATGCTAAAGCCCTTTGGAGATCAAATACCCTGTCGTATGCATGAAAGATAGTGACAATCCCCTGCGTTCCCTGCCAGGGTCTGCCATACTCCTCAAGAACTGTGGAAGCAGCTCTCACTAGCATTGAATTCACATCAGTCAATTCTGGCCTTTCCTGAATCCTTGAGAAATTTCCGCTCAGAGCCATGGATTTCCCTCTCCAGCATATGGGCTCTGTTAGGAAACCACCATCGTGCCTCCTCCTTTCAGCCCAGGCCCTGGCTTGTATAAAACACAATGAAAGAGACGATAATATCTCAAGGCAGAAAGGGCCAGGTCTGGGGAGTATCTTCTAGATACATCAGAGCTGGAGACATGGTTGGGATATTATGTTAGAGACAACAGAAGCTAAGTGATGGGGCGGGACCTGACTGTGGTCCCCAGCAAGTCAAAAATAGGGCCAAGGTAAGACTCCAAATGCTGGTTCCCATACTCTATTCCATCTAAAGCCCACCAAAGCCCTTCCCCATCTGAATCCTCTTAACATTCTTTCTCTCTTCATCCCCAGACACCTAAGTGCCCCAAAGGATTCTTACTGTTCTCTAAACACATCATCTGCTTTCAACTTCATGTCCTCGCATGTTATATGCCTCGCATGTTATGTGCACCCCTGTTCTCCCACTCATCTACCAGATGAACTCCTACTTATCCCTCAAAGTATATTCAAATGTTTCCTTTCCTGAAACAAAAGTATAAGCTCAAGTATAAACTCCGTTTATCCAGAACCCATTCCTCTCTCTCCCAGTTTATCCAGAACCCATTCATCTCTCCCTCTTCTATAATTGTCTTTGTCCTCACTACACTGTATTTTTCTTTAGGATAGAGATTATTTCTGCTTAATCTTTCTGTCAAAGGGCCTATTCAAGGTGTCTGGCACTTGTTGGCACTTAGTAAATGTTAACCAAACAGAGAAACAAAGGATTATGAATCAAATTACTTAATCTCTTAGAGTCTTCATTTCATTATCCTTGATATGAAAGAAGTCAAACATTTGGCAAAGATAAGTGGTGGATAATGAATGTAAAACAAATACCACCATCATTGACTCAGTTGCTGAAGTGAAAAATGGTCAGTGTTCAAAATTTCCACTTATCCCGCTCCAGTCACCATGACTTTTTTAACCTGTCAGAGGACCTTGATAAGAAACTCTAGGTTACCAGGGAATCTCCCATCATGCCAGAGCTGTCAGGAAGGTTGAGAGGTAAAGGGTGCTTGAGGTAGAGATCATATAAGGAAAGGAAGCAGGGGGAGAGGCTACTGGGGACATAAGTCACAAGGGGAGCAAATAAGGGATCCCCAGAGAAGGGAGAGGTCAGGATGGATCATGGGGTCATAGAAACCATTCAGTCTCTGCCCTCAAGGAGCTCATAGTCAGTTGGGGAAACATAGAGGCACAATTTTATTCAAAACCAAACCGTTGAGGATCACTATTTCCTTCCTGATATTCCTTCTTTACTTGGCTTAGGGTACCATCCAACTTACCAGACTTTCTAATCTTTTTTACTCTCTTTTTCAGTCTGGTTTGCTGCTCTAGTTTCCTCAAATTCAGAATTTTGAAGGAAACTATTTTCCATTTACACACACTCCGTTGGTGATCTCATCCAAACTCATGGCTTTAAATACCATCAATGTGCGAATGACTGACTCCCAAATGGATATCTTTAGCCTAGATCTCTCTCCTTCAGACCCTTATGCCTCTTTACCCCCTCAACATCTCTATTCTAATGAACATCTCAAAGTCAACATACCCCAAAGTGACCTCCAGATTGTTCCCCCCAAAACTAGCACCTCTCTTGTCTTTTCCATCTCAAGAAATGGCAAAATTAGTCTTCTAGTTGTTCAGGTCAAAAATCTTGGCTCCTTTCTTCCTCTGATATTCTACATCCAATCTGCCAGCAAACATTGTTATCTCTACTTTCTAGACATAGTAGACTCTTGAACAACATGGATTTGAACTGCAAAGCCCACTTATACACGGACGTTTTCAGTTTATATTCATACTGTTTTTGACTCACGTTTGGGAGTCCACAGATTTGGAGGGCCACCTATTTACATTGATCAATATAGGCGACAGATGTGGGGATTTTACTATCTGTGGTGGGTCCTGGAACCGATCCCTTGCAGAGACTGAGGGACAATTTAAGTGTTGAGGGAGTAAAAAGTTATATGCAGATTTTTAACTGTGCAGGGGTCGGTGCATTGTTCAGGGTCAACTGTATATTCAAAATTCAATCACTTCTCATCCCCCACCTCTGCATTATTCTAATAGGCTCCCAATTGGTCTCCCTGCTTATTCCACTGCCCCTTATAAATCTACTCTTCATAGAACAGCCGGAGTAATTATGTTAAAATATATATCAGAGTGTGTGGATCTTCTACTCAAAAACCTTCACCAGGATCCTCAACATGGAGTAAAAGCCAAAGTCCCTATTATGACCTGATAGGCTCCTATCTGGCTCCTGCTACCTCTCTTACTCTCCCCAGGATACGCTATGCTCTAGCTATTTCTAGGGCCTTTGCACTTGCTGTCCCTGAAATGCTCTTCCCTAAATAACAGAATAGTATTCTCTCTCCTTTTCTTCAGAACTTTCTTCAAAAGTCACCTTCCCTGCAAGGACTGTCTTGGCTCTCCTACCTAAAATAAAATCTATCCCCCACAAAAATAATTAATTAAAATAAAAACTCCCCTGCCGATGTTTTATTGCCACTTCACTGGTTTGTCTCCTTAGTATTTACTGCAATCTTAAACTACATGTCTTATTTATTTTTACTGTTTATCTATCTCATTAGATTAGAAACTTCATAAGGAGAAAGATTTTTTTTTTCAATTTTCAATCCTTACCTGAGAATATTTTTAAATTGATTTTAGAGAGAGAGGAAGGGGGGGGAAGAGAGAGAAATACCAATGTGAGAGAAACATCAATTGGTTGCCTCCAACAACCTAGGTATGTGCCCTGACCAGGAATCAAATCTGCAACCTTTTGGTGTGCAGACTAATACTCCACCAATTGAGCCACCCGGCTAAGGTGAGAAAGATTTTTTTGATTCGTTTTGTTCATTATTGTATACCCACTACTTAGAATACTGACAGGCACATAGTGAGGCACTCAGTAGGTATTTATTGAATGGATGAATGAAAACAATGGCCATTTCCAAGAGGCAAATTTTACCCTTTTTTAAAAATATATTTTTTTATTGATTTCAGAGAGGAAGGGAGAGGGAGAGACAGAAACATCAATGATGAGAATCATTTATTAGCTACCTCTTGCATGCCCCACACTGGGGATCGAGCCCACAACCTGGGCATGTGCCCTGACCGGGAATAGAACCCTGACCTCCTGGTTTATAGGTTGGTGTTTAACCACTAAGCCACACTGGCCAGGCCAAATTTTACTCTTTTTAAAAATATATTTTTTTTTCTTGATTTCAGAGAGGAAGGGAGAGGGAGAGATAGAAACATCAATGATGAGAGAGAATCATTGATCGGCTGCCTCCTGCACACCCCCTACTGGGGATCAAGCCTGCAAGCTGAGCATGTGCCCTTGGCTGGACTCAAACCCAGGACCCCTTCAGTCCACAGACCAACACTCTATCCACTGAGCCAAACCAGCTAGAGCCAAATTTTACTCTTTAATGAAAAACTTTATAACAAGCAGAGAAGAAGGCTGGGCAGAGATTATGATGGCGGATGAAGAGGAAACAATTCAGGGGAAAAGTCATGTTAAAGGTTACACATCTTGTTGGGGAAAGAGTGTATTTTTTAATTACTAGCCCTGGAAGAGGCTAATAGACTGATGGGTGATGGAACTTAATGGGAGTTGGGTATGAAAGACCTCTTGCTGGAAGACATGAGGATCTCTGAAAGGATGGTGAGTCAGAGGTTACAAGAACAGAGACATCAGCAAAAAAGTGGAATAGAGGGTGAGGCTGACCGCTAATCGAAAGGGTAGCTGAATTTCTCAGCAGCAGAGGAATTCAGCTTGTGCCCAAGGCTGACTAGTCACTTAAGCCCTTGCATAATCTCAAATATAGAACTAGACAGTCAATCTTAACAAACAAGTGAGACCTCTGCCGGTCTGCAGTCTTGCTTCCCCACTGGACTGTGAGGTGTTTTGGGTAGGGACCATGTTCCTGGATTTATCTTCAGCTTCTTGCAGAGCCTGGATTATAGTAGGGACTCAAATATAGGGTATCCCCAAAAAATGTATACACACTTTGAATGATTATAAAGTTAGTGTTTATTAACATACAGTTCATTTTCAAAATTTAAAAGAATCTACAGAAATGAATACATTTGTTGTTGTTGTTCAACGTGTTTTCAAACTGGTGACCATTCTGCCAATAATGTGAAGCAATGGAATCACAAACATCAAGGATCATTTCGTTCAGGATTTGTGCACCCTCAATTTGTCAACTGTTGCCAGTTTTGTACCTAACTTATCTTTTATGTATTCCCATAAAATAGTCCAGTGGATAATTTTTCTTTGTTCAGAGCTTAGTCTGACTTCACCCATTATTTCAAATCAGTTAAACCTGAAAAGGAGTAAAAATTAAGTATCAGCTGTTAAAGTGTATACATTTTGTCCCCCCAAAAATGTTTACACACTTTAAATATAAAGGCAGTGTTTGTACTTCAACTGCGTGTTCAAACTTCCAATAGCATTTTAGGGATGAATCTCTTTTATTTTTGTTAGTTTCTTTATTTTTATTCATTTCAGAGAGTACGGGAGAGGGAGATAGAAACATCAGTGATGAGAATCATTGACGGGCTGCCTCCTGCCTGCCCCCTACTGGGGAAGGAGCCCACAACCGCACCTCCGGCAGTGCCCCCGTCCCCAACGGAACCTGGGACCCTTCAGTCCACAGGTCGAGGCTCTATCCACTGAACCAAGCCGGCTTAGGCTTAATTTCCTGTTTAAAGCTTAGTCTGGCTGAAAAGAAAGAAACATAAATTGAGCTATCAGCTGTTAAAGTGTGTATACGTTTTTGGGACACTGTATTTTCGCGGAAGGCATACCTAAATAAACGCATGCGCCAAACCGGAAACTGGGAGTCAGAGAGGACAGACAGAAACTGTGTAAAACCACCCAGCGACTCTGGGTTAGAAGCAGATTAATTTTCCTAGTAACAAACGAGGCCCACCGCTACCGCAGCTGACACCCAGCCATTTTCCCGCACGGGTTGGCGAGCAAATACCGCCCATAGGCAGAGGGGCGGGGTTACGTGGAGCCGTAGGCAAGGGCTACCGGAACCGGGCAGATTGGAGAGGCCGATTGGCTGAGTTTCAAGGCGGGGCCAACAGAGAAGGCGCAACAAATTTCCGTCTCCAACTACGGGACTAAAGTGTCTAACGTCACGTCCGGTCTGGTGGGCGGGAGCGGGAAACAAAAGGAGGCCTAGAACGCATGCGTTCGGTGTGCCCCAGGTTCAGGTGGGTTCTTCCGCTGAGGCGGAGTGAAGTGCTTCCGGGTCACTGCCGGCTGCCGCCTCCTGGCGCGGTAAGTACAGAAGCAGGACTGCGTCTGCAGTCTCTTTGCCCCTTCTTCCCTCCCCCAGAGAAACCCGGCTCCCTGACCCAGCTCCCCCAGAGATCGGTGTTTAGACTACCCTTCAATATTAAAGAGCGCCAGCTCATTGGCCGCTTCCGCGAGACTAAGCCCCACCCCGTCACACAGGTTCCATCACTCATTGGTCTTGCGTCTTGTCACCCAGCATTTCTTCCAGTTAATTGGCCCTATTTAAGCCCCGCTCCTTTCGTCTTTAGCAACCCTAGAAGGGTAAATGCGTCTCCGAACCCCGCCCCTGCCTTATTCCTGTTGGTCAGCCTCACGGTCATTATCATAATAAGCAAAAGAATGGGCGGTGGCTTTGCGGCTATGGTTTGGGTTTTCGGAACTTGGGTCTCTGTGCCGCTCAGTAATTCTGGGGCGTGATGGCTGGTACTGTTGTGCCGGTGATGTGGTCTGGGAAGCTCAGGTTCACGGAAGGGTAGGGCTGGCCCTGAATCGGCCAAATAAGTTAGGGCGAAAGCAGAACTAGACCGAGATCCTTTCTCCTGCTCATCGCTGGTAGCGGACCGGGCCGCTTCCCCGCCGGCGTCCTAAGCCTCATTCACTGTGTGACCTAGAGCCCCGTCGTTGCCTGTTGCTGAGCCTGCGTTTTCCTGTGAGCCGAAAGGTTTTAATTCATGTTCCCTGGGACCTTCTTGGTCAGCTCCCTCAGCTGCTTAGTCCGAGCGGAATGTACTTGTTCTCTCACATGTTAGTTCATTCAGCCTCCCATCCACTTATGTATACATGTACCCATGCCTTTAGAAAGTCTTAGTGAACCATACTTGCACGCCTGCCCCCCCCCCCCCCCAAATTTGGCTGTGGTCTATGAGAGGTGATTAGTGTCCTACGTTTCGGACACTGGGTGGATATGTACGGATAATCATGGAGGACAAAAAAAAGCGGTTTTAGTGTTTGAAGGAGATAGAGACAGTTTCGTGGAGCCCTGCTACCTCTACTTTTGTAATGCCAGTCTGCATTTTGGATTCCTCTCTCTACATTTGGCTTCCATCCCTTCCCTCTTTGAACAGCTTACAGTTTTACTTATCCATAAAGTAAATTACCTTACTTCACGATCAGAATACATGTGAGGGTGGTATATTGTTGTTATCCCCATTTTACAGATGAGGAAACAGGCTCAGAGAGGTTCCATGACTTGGCTGAAGTCAAACAGCTATTAAGTGGTGGAGCCAGGACTCAAACCCATGTCTGTCTGACTCCCACCGAGAAGAGCTAGCTGCTTCTCTGCTCCCTTCCACTATCCCCACCCCCACCTCCCCACGGCCAAGTCAAACTAACCCAAATCAAAACCAACACATCTGAGAGCTGGATTCGCCTGGCCTTTTCCCTCAGTCTAGGAGCCATGTCCACCTTGTTTCCCTCCCTCTTCCCCCGTGTGACTGAGACTCTGTGGTTTAATCTGGACCGGCCTTGTGTGGAAGAGACAGAGCTGCAGCAGCAAGAACAGCAGCATCAAGCCTGGGTGAGTGAGCACCTAGCACAGCGGTGAGCCTCAGTCCGGGATTCCCCCCTTCACTGGTCATGATCCAGCCTTTCTCTAGAGACCTACCCTGGAGGAGCTTTTTGCTTTGCGCTGAGAATAATCAGGCTGGGAGCTGGGTTCTCATCTTTTAATTAGGGTTATCCTAATTTTCCACAGGACCATGGGACCTCTGGGCCAGATTGGAGCCCAGGTTCTTCTCCAAAAAGCATAGGAAATAATAATTTTGACTATTTATTGAGGACCTAGCAGATGCCATGTTCCAGGCTGATAGTCTTTCACTTCACCCTCACCATAACCTTAGGAGAAAACCAAGGCCCAGAGAGTTTATGTAATTGGATCAAGTCCATAACTCTTATGTAATCGGATCAAGTTGCAAATGACAGGAGAGAAAGGGATTGAATCTTCCTGAGAACTGGAAGCTTCTCCTTCACACTTGGAGGTGGGGGGGGGGGGGGTCTTCTTGTGGGCAGAGTGGTTCAGTCCCCTGCTCCTGACCTGCTTGGGCCCTGGCCCTGCTTTTTTGTGTCCCCTTTGGCCACAGCTCCAGAGCATCGCAGAGAAAGACAACAACCTGGTACCTATTGGCAAGCCGGCCTCAGAGGTGAGTGGGGCCCAGGTGGACTAAGGCTCTGCTCTAATTCTGAAGGTCCTGCCTCTGACTCCAGAGCAGTTGTGATCCTCAGCTCTGGATGGAGGCCAGAAATGGAGCTAGAGGGGGTGGGCTTTGGGCCCAGAACTAAGGTCCTACAGAACATGCACCAGCCTGCTAGACTCAAGCAGGGTTGGGGAGTAGGGGTCATTTGTTGACTCCAGAGAGAGGCTCCAAGTAGGCTAGCCCTTACACTGGTCCAAGAAGGCTGTAGAGTCTACAGGCTCTCCCCTGCCTCACCAGCACTATGATGATGAGGAAGAGGAGGATGAAGATGATGATGAGGATAGTGAAGAGGACTCAGAGGATGATGAGGACATGCAGGACATGGACGAGATGAATGACTACAATGAGTCACCTGATGATGGAGAGGTCAATGAGGTAGGCAGGGGTATGGGAAGGGCCTCTGCTCCTGGGCCCCTGCCCCTGACTTAATTGGTGGCCAAGGGATACAGAAACCCTGGATCCAGCCAGGTGCAGGGTCTGGGACTGGGGCTGGCTGGGTGGCTGAGGCCCCTCCCCACCCACACCCAGCCTCCTCTCCAGGTGGACATGGAAGGCAACGAACAGGATCAGGACCAGTGGATGATCTAAGTAGACAAGGCAGGGTGGCCTCAGGGAGATTCCAGGCCAACCCAGCCTACCCTGTGACTCCTGCAGAACCAGCTGATCACCCCAGTGCCTGAAAGTTCACCCTCAGGCACCTCCTCAACTGCTGCCAGGACCTGGTCTCCTTGGCCCCTCCCAGGCCATCAACCTGCCCTTGAATCCCCAGGACCTGAGTCCACCCCACCTTTCTGGCCAGTACCTCACCCTTTGAGGTGTAGTCTCTTTCTAACTCTCTTTAATAAAGACACAGGACTGATTCCTCCCTCCCCCCCATGTCTATTCCCTATTTTTTGGTGGGGCCCAGAGGGATCCAGCACCTTTTCTTGAACTTTTGGGAGAGGGCATCAAGGGACTGCGGGCAAACCTACCTGGCCATGTGGGCCAGGGCTAGGGAAGGCCAGGGCCCAGATTGCACCAGCCTTTCCTGCAGGGCTTCTGACTCAGAGTTTACTGTTTCTTTTCATCACGTCCACAATGGCGTGGGCTGGGGAGGGCAGGCTTTCTGAGGTCCAGAGCTGGGAAGCATCTAGAGCTCTCCCAGCCAGTTTTGTTGGTGTTAAGAGAGCAGATTAAGTCTCAGCAGGGCAGGGACTCCCCTGGAGCCACCCAGCAAATCAGTGACAGAGCTGGGGTGGGAGCTCAGGCCTTTGCCTGTCAATTCATGGCTTTTTCTGGAAGAAGGGGGATCAGTGGGACCGAGCAGTCTGATAGAACTTGATGCCTCAGGTGAGTGAGGCAGAGGTAGGAGGAGAGTCTCCCCAACCCCGAGCCCCGCATGTGTCAGGCCACAAGCAGGGAGGGGAAGGGATGTTCTGAGGTCCTTGCCTGGGTGGGGGTGAAGTGGGGCAGCAGTAAGTACCCCTAGACCTCAGCCAGGTCCTGCGTAGGTGAGCTGGGCTATGCCGTCCTTAATGGCAGGAAAGTCTGGGAGGCCAGTATGATGGATTCGGCAGCGATAGCGGCCACAGCTCTTGGCGTACTGCAGGAAGCGGGGTGCACCAGGGAAGAGCACATGGTCAGCCAACACAGTGGCACCAGCTGGCAGCAGAGCATGAGCCTCCAGAAGCTGCAGGTCCCGCAGGTAACATCGGGGCCGGTGTGCCAGGAGTACCAAATCTGCCCGACTCAGCTGGTACTGGGTTCGTAGGCGCGGGATCACCTCCTCTGAGCTACCCACGATGAGCTCCACCTGTGGGGGTGGGAGGAGCTGGAGGTGAGGGTGGGACAAACCAGGGTTATCCCCCACCAGACCCCATCAGGATCTGGCTTTATGCCAGGCCCTGGTTTAGATCCCCACCAGTGTTCTTACATTTCCTCTGACCTCAGAACCCCAGAAGTCAGGATCAGTAGTGCGATTTGTTTTTCTTTTCTTTGTTTTTGTTTTGTTAATCCTCACTCAAGGTAATTTTTCCATTGATTTTTTAGAGAGAATGGAAAGGAGGGGGAGAGACAGAGAGAGAAACATTGATGTGAGAGAGACACATTGATTGGTTGCCTCCCACATGTGCCCCAACCAGGACTGGGAATCGAGCCTGGGACCCTTTGGTCTGTGGGCCAATGCTCTATCCACTGAGCCAAACCAGCTAGGGCTAGTATTGTGATTTCAATTCAGCCAGTGAAGAAGCTGAGATTCAGAGGATAAGTGCTTTGCCCAACATCTCATACCTAATAAGAATCAAACTGAGGTTTGGGCCCAGATTTGTTGGACTCCAGAGACTTTCCTTTTAACTGCTTCCTTGTCACTCAGCAGTAAATAATGTGCAAATGACTTGGAACAAGAGTTCACACAGCTTCCAGGATTACAGTTCGATAAGCGGAGCTGCTTCTTTCCCATAGGTGGGATTCCTCCACAGGGGAGGCCTGGCCAGGAGAAGGCAAAGGGTGGAGACCAGAGTTGGGGAGTTGGGGAGGTGGGGGCTGACCGTGCGCTCGTCGAAGCCAGCCAAGCGGATGAGCTTTTCAGCCACCACTGCTGTGCGTGGGTCCCGCTCTACAGTGAGAAGGCGACTCCCAGGGGGCAGGGCACGGGCAATAAGCAGTGTGGAGTATCCGCAGTAGGTACCCAGCTCCAGCACACAAGCAGGGGCCTTCTCTTCCACCAGCCGTACCAGGATCTGACCTAAGGAAAGAGATGGCTATTGCAGCAGACATGGGAGATGGATTGCAGGCCACAGAAAGAGATCTCAAATGCCCACCTGCAGCTCCCAACCAGCTGGAGTCTTATCTCTCTCAGACTAGTCTCAGCTGCCCCAGTGGTCCCCCTTCTCCTCCAGGCTCACCAGTCTTCACACCAGCCACTAGAAATCTTTCTAAAAAAATAAATCTGACACTATCACTCCCTGGTTCCTTGATCCTAAAGCCTTGGGAATTGAACTTGGGGTCCTCAGCCTGACATTCAGGACCTTCTTGGAACTGATCCTATCTTACCTTTTCAGTTTCAGCTCTCAGTTATGCCTACCTGTAGCCTGTACCACAGCCATCCGAAACAACTGTGCCCAGGGTCAGCCATTCTGGCTCACTCCTTCCTATCACATTTGTATATGTGGTTGGCTTTGCCCTTCCCCAACCCTATCCTCACCTGCCTGGTCAACTCGAAAGCAATCCTTCTCGGCTGTTAAACTGTTGCTTCCTCCAGGAAAGTCCAGGCAGAAACAATCACAAGGCTTCTGAGAGACCATCTTCCAGTCTCTTGAAGGATCTTTGCTAGACTCCCAGTTTAATTTCCCCTTACTTGTTCATTGGATATCTTTCTAACCTGGGAATTGGGCCACTTTCTTAAATAAGACTGAAAGACTTGTGCTGGGATCGGACTCACACAAATCCAGGCAGGAGCTGCCCTGAATGGGATGTGGGGGCCTCCGTAGTGGGCGAGAAAGACATTACAAAGTTACGGGTTATGTGCGGAGATGGTTATTCCCCTCTATTAAGCCCCCTTGAGGCCAGCATCTGTGGCTGATTCCCCCATGTGGCCTCTACTTTCTTCTCCCCGAGCACCCAGCACACGCCTGGTACAAAAGAGGTGGCAATAAATTTTTGCTGCATGAGTTAACTTTGCCCAGCCCCCTCATTTCCAGAGGAGAAAAGAGAGACCCACAGAGAATCAAGAACCTGCCCAATTCACCCACTAAGGCAGTGGCAGGTCCCAGCGCTCCCTTCACCATCTTGGGGTGCTGCTTCCTGGAGCAGAATGCAGGGAACACTGACCTTTGGCAGGCCCCATGTGGCTCAGGTACTCGCAGTGACTGCTCCAGTGGTCCAGGGTGGTGAGGATTTGACTAGGGTCCCCCGGCAGGGCGTGGGTGAGCACATAGCTGAAGGCCCGTTCCTCAATCCGCAGCCCTGACAGGTAGTCTCGGAGGCTCCGCAGCAAGACCGTGTGCACCAGAAGTCGGAAATGGTGCCGGTACCGCACCAGCAATGTCACCACCAGTGGCAGGAAGGCCAGTGCAATGGCAGGAGACATGGTCCCTACCTCGTCCTGGTAGGGGTCCTGGGGTGGAGAGAGACAGTGAGGGAAACCCACACCTGACATTTGCCTGTCATTAGTGCAATCCTTAGCAGAAATAATTACCCCTACATTTTACAAACTGTGGCTCATAAAGGCTAAGTCTTTTGTCCAGAGTCACACAGCAGGACTAGGATGTGAATCTGACTTGGTCTGATCCCAAGCCCTGTACTTTCAAGGACTCCATGCTAAATTCAGAACCCAACCCCAAAATACCTCTCCCCACTTCTGGCTCCTGGTCCCACCTCCACCTTGCTCCCTCCACCCATTTCTCTTCATCTCTGTTGTCACCATTCTTCAGGACCCCTTTCACCAGTTCCCTTCTGACATATCCTCCCGCCCCTACCCCTGCCTGCTTGGTCTCCTCTGACCCATTACTGTGTAGCAAAAAAGCACAACTTTACATCAGAAACCTCTTCACTGTCATTGCTTTGCCTCAGTAAAAGGCAATCAAAACACTTACTTTACAGGGTGTTAGGATAAGATGTCCTCCCCCCCCTCCCAGGATTTTCCTTTTGTGCTTCCCCAGGGGTGAGAAGAGTCCTTGATTCTATATTTCTTTTTCAGTCCTATCTCCTTTCCCCTGCACTCCCCTCTTCTCTCCCTCAGAATTCCCTTCACATGTGCATACACAGAGCACACACTTTCTCCTCATTCAGTCCTCTTCCCCCCAGCCGGCTATGAGGGATGTTTCCTGTTTCCTTCCATGCCCCTTTGAGGCCACTGGTAGTGGTAGAAACTGAAAGTAGGAATGTATGAATGGGTGTGAATAGGTGAGTGATGGCAAATTTGAACCAGTGTGCTTGGAAACCCACACTCAAAGGCCCTGCTTACCTGGGCTGGAGGCTCCTGCTTGAGGAAGATCGGAGCATAGGACAGGAGGGGGCAGTCCTTGGAGGGTAGGGGTAGAATCCTGAGGCAGGCTGGACTTGCGCTCAATTATTGATGCTGAGGCTGCTGGTGTCACCTGAAACCTGCAGTTCAAGTTACTAACCCCAGCAGCAAGCTGGAACTGCCTCCTACCCTTCAGGAGCCCTCAGAACTTATAAAAACTCCACGGTCTTGATTTGAGGGGCAAAAGAGCTATAGGTCTTGGTAGCCTCTCCTACAATCCCTTGGATCAGCACATGGGATATGATGTGAGCCACGTGATAGGGAGGTTGTAATTTATTCATTAATTCCAAATTTGAGTTTTCTCTAAGTGCTAGGAAGTGGGTCACAGAAAAGAGTCAGATCTTGTTCCTGTTCTCCAAGAACTCCATGTTTTTTTGCGAGTGTTTTGTTTTGTTGTTGTTTTTGGGAACTCCATATTTGGTAGAAGAAACTGGTGCAGGGACAGTGAATACAATATAATGCGATCATTAGAATGGATGCTCCATGAATACAAGGACTCTTGGCTCTTTTGTGAGCTGCTACATATTCAGATACAACAGTATGTGACATATTGCAAATATTCAGTAAATATTTGATTCAATACAGGAATGAATTAATGCAGAATAGGGATTAAGCACAGGAGATGTCTAGAGAATGAAGTTAGAGAAGGGAATCAGGAGGGTATTGTTGAATCTTGAACACAGTAGGCAGACCTACTGGGGAGACAGTGTGCCTGGATACACATGCAAAGTCCAGGAGGTCAGTCAGGAAAGTGCTATGCCTGGTGAGGCAAACCCCTGCACCACCACCCTCTGGGCCTGGAGTGGCAAGTAGATGTTAGTTAGAATCTGCAAGATCTTGAATGGCAGACTTGGACCTGTTTTCAGGGTCCTAGAGAAGCCATGGGATGGTTCTAAAAAAGCAATGATGGTGAGCTTTGTGTGTTAAGATAGTAGGGATGCCATAAAATGTCAGGGTTGAAGATAAGTGCTTAAGAGCAAAGAGATCAGTAAGGTGGCCTCTATCTCCACTATTAGGATTAAGCTCCATTCCGCTTCCTCTTGTGAAGGTGTACGGTTCCTTCTTCCATTAAGTGTCAGATCCTCAATCCAGGCTGAGAACTACGTTGGTCGTCACACCGCTGTGTCCCCCAACTTGCCGCTGAGCAACTGGGGCCTACGTGTGGCATTTAGGAGACCACATCATGATGACACTTGGTATGAGCTCGCTCACTGGCCCACAAAGGTAGACTGGAGGCCACACGACCACTGAGACCCCGTATTGCTTGCAGGGGAGAACGAGCTCAGAGACTAAGAAGAGGCTGAAGTCATGTGATAAGCCCCCCCGCCTTTCCTCCCATCACGTGTCTCGCGTCTTGTCACGCAGGGTACGCCTTCCCATTGGTTGGAAACGGTCACGCGGTGGGGGCGGGACCGGAAGCCGGGGTTTCAGGGACGCAGCGGTAGCGAAGCGGCTCTGGGAAGGGATAGTACTGGAGGCGGGTGGTTGCTTGCTCATTGCAGCCACAGGTCATGTGACCGGAAGGGCCCCTTACGGACGCCGTCCCTCCTCCTGGCGGCCTGAGCGCCCGGCCCGACCCCGGCCATGGGGTGCTGCTACAGCAGCGAGAACGAGGACTCGGACCAGGTGCGGCCGCGGCGGGCGGGGCTCGGGAATGAGGGCTGAAACCCTGGGGCATGGGGCTCAGAAACAAACCTGCTGGAGAGAGGGGAGCTGGTCGCCGAGGGTCACTGAGTACGGAGGCCCGGAGGGGACATATTACAGAGGAGCCGCCGGGCTGGCCTCTTCTGTTAAAGCCCCAGTTCTCTGTACAGTCACCGCGTTGGGGCGTGCAGTGGGGTGTGCTGGCTGCCGCCTATCTCACCTGCTCTCCCACCCTTTCACCTCCCCTACTTTCAGACCTTTACAGCTTCAAGGATCCTTAGCCGAGGTCCCTGGGAAGCACTCCCTTCCCCCCTCCCTGTGCTCGCATTAGCGGCTTTGTGAATCCGTTGTAGAGGTGGGGAGGCTGAGGCTCAGAGTTAGTTTGTCCCGAGATAAATCAGGAATCTGTGTATTCCCTCAGTCCCTGGGGTTGGAGAAGGCAGCTCACTGATGGTCTGGGGTCAGAGCAGGCCTCTGGAAGGTGGTGGCATTTGAGTTAGTGAAGGGTTTAGTAGGCACAACGAGGACGTCAGGATGTGTGGGAAATTATTTGGGAAGTAACGTCGGGTTTAGCTTGGCCGGATTGGGCCGGCGCGGGGCGGGTGGTGGTTTGGGACGGGGAACTCAGTTTTGACAGTTCCAGGGCAGTCCCTACCTGGGCCTGGGGGTTCCTCTAGCTAGGGGGGCGGGGGGGGGTCTTGCCCTGGGAATTTGGCTGTAGATCACATCCATTTGCAAGAAGATTTAGCTTGGGGAAACCTTACAGTTTTAAATTCTCCCTCTTCGTGCATTTTCACACCACACTTTTAAAAAAATATATGCTCTTATTGATTTTTTTTTTTTTAGAGAGAGAGAGAAACATTGATTGGCTGCTTCCTGCACGCTCCCTACTGGGGATCGAGCCTGCAACGCGGACATGTGCCCTGACCGGGAATCAAACCAGCGACCTTAGTGCATGGGTCACTCTATGCTCAACCACTGAGCCACTGGCTGGGCTCACACCACACTAATTCTGGTCCTTCCCACCAGACCTCCCTTCCAAGGATGAAGTCTTAAGCTGTTGGCCCCTCACCTTTTTGATTGCCTCTGCCTGGGTTCCACATTTCAACACATACTAGACACAAAGACAGTAGAAAGGTTTCAGCAATTAGCCCACTGTCTGGTTGGGTCGATGGTGACAGAAACGGATTATGTCACTGGTATTTGGGAGAAGGTGTTTCCCCAGTGACTCACATGAACCTCTTTTGGGTTAAGGATTTAGGCTTGGGAAAATGTCATTTGTATGAGCGGCATGGGTGGCTAAACACAATGAACACATAATCACATTTCCTTTGTCTTATGTTAGGTATGCCTCAGCCAGTACCTTTCACTTCACCCCAGCCTGTTAGAGGGACAGTATCCCTGGCTACTGAGGAAAGCTGTGGCTTATGGGAAGTTGTCTCTTAAAACATAATATGGTCTCTTTCTGACAATGAGTCAAGAAGGGTTAATGCCTGCCTTATGAGAAAGGATATACCAGCTTCTAGCTGAAGAGTTGGGCTTGTTGCTCTCCTCAGTTTCCACCTTGCCCTTGATTGGCTCGCATTTCTGTTTCTAACCACCAAAGACGGTGTTTGATCAGTGCTAGGTGATTTGAGGCCTCATTTGGCAAAAGTCTAATTACCTGGTCTATAAGCTATAATCATTCACTATCAAAAATATCCCTCTTTGAGCTCTGGGGCTGGCTCCTCTTCCCCTCTCATCACTGCCCCGTTATTATAATAATAAAAAGAAATGCACAACATATTACAGTTTTCAAAGCCCTTTTACAGTTACCTCACTTGACTTTTGCCAGACATTTGTCATAAGGTACCAGTTATGTCTATTAAAAGCCTGCCCTGGCAGGTAGCTCAGTTGGTTAGAAGGTTATCCCAATACACCAAGGTTGTGGGTTTGATCCCTGGTCAGGGCACATACAAGAAACAACCAATGAATGCATAAATAAGTGGATCAAATAAAAGTCTCTCTCCTCTAAAATCAATAAACAAAAATTAAAGAAAAACAAGGAAAAAGTTCAGAGAGGCGACTTAGCAAAGGTTACAAAGCTGAGAAGTGCCATAGCCAAGGTATTTTGATGCCAAGCCACGTGCTCTATCCATTGGGTCAAGCTGTCTCTTCTAGATGGCTGGTCATGGGCAGACCACATCCGTGTCTGTGCTAGGGTGGGCAGTGAAACTGACTCCTGGGTTGACACTGACTCAGGAACAAAATTTGGTGGGAAAAACCTCCCCTGTGCTTCCTTTGCCCTTTGTGTGTGAGGCAATGTTATGTGTCCACTCCAGTGGGTAGTATGGCTTCTGGGAGGCTAGGTCTCAGGAACCCCCGGGGAGGAACTACCCTGTCCTGCAAGAAGGTCTGTCTGAAGTGGGGCTGGAGGAAGGATGGGCACAGGAAACAAACGCAGGCTTCATGATGGAACTAGCTTTCCTGAGAGATAGTTTAATCTTTGGCAAGTATTTTGTCTTTCTAGCACTTCAGTACTTAGCCTGTCCTTTAGGAATGGAAGTGTCTAGGAGTTGGGAGGTAATGGGGCAGAAGCTCACAGCTTCTGTCTCTTGCTGCTAGGAACGGTGAACACTTGGGCAACCTAGGATTGCACAGGAAGAGTCTTGTGACAAGACTGGGCCTGCTTAGGGTGGGGCGGGCAGGGCAGGAGGAAGTGGCCCTCTGCAAGGAGAGTTGGGCAGAGAAGTTGGGAGCCTGCAGTGGGGAAGTCAGTGGTAGGAACTGAGATAGGCCTGGAGTAGAGCACTCGGGGGCCTAGTGGTCTGGCACTATCAGTTGGTGAGTCAGCATTAGCCAGGATAGGCCCCTTGTCCTTGATTTTGTCCTGAGCACCTTCACTCTTTGTGGCTTGGATAGATCCCCAGCAGGTCTGCTTATCCATTTTGCAGCTGACACAAAGCCAGCAGGGATTTGCAGCTGATGGGCTCAAGGCAGGGTTGTATCCAGAAAGATTAGAACAAGGAACTAAACTGGGCTATAAACATTTGTGTGCCTCTTTTCTCAGTGCACACAGCAAATTTTCTAAAAAATTTGAATGTTCGTGCCCTAAAAAGCAAAATTATTCAAATGAATATTAACAACCTAAAGCATCGACGTATTGGTTGCTTCTCAAAAGATGAAAAACATACTTGTATCACTTTCAATTGGAAAATATGTCGTTAATCATCACAAAGAAAAAGAGACTACAGGAAAATTAACAAAGAATAAGAACATAAAATTTCTACCCATAATGCCTGGCAATGCTAGATGAGGTAGTTTCTGGCACAAAGAGACATACAGAATTATACATGACCAGGGAGACTTTGCCCCAGGTCGGTTCTGGGGGTTGTGATCATCAGTGTAGGCTAGTAGTGACAGGGCTGCTGAACGTTAATGAAGCCACACTAATAGAGGTGGCGCCTTAGCAAGGGAGGGAACAGCTCCACTGTTCAGTTCAGGTCAGCATCTCCAGGTGCATGAAGTTTGGTTCTGGGAGTCCCATATAAAGAGAGCAGAAGAGGGTGAACACCTGAGAGAATAAGGGACCTGCCCTCAAGAAGGAAGCACACTTAGCCTGTGTGACCCAGAGGCTGAGGCTGGAGCTCCTGCCCTGAAATAATATGAGGAATGGGCATTGAGAGCTTGGGTGTGTTTTCTCTTTGAGCTTAGGGCCATGTCTGGCCTCACAGGGCCTCTGTATCCTGGGAACAGACAGCTTTTGCTAGGGAGGGCCTGGTTTGGGGACTCAGGAGGGTCATTGGGCTCCTGGCTTGCATCAATTTCCCCTGTGGGCCCCACTGTTTTCTACCTCTTCTGGCTTCCAGCCTCCAGTATTCTGTCTCCATAAGTTGCTGGACTATTTTCTAAAGCTCCAGAGCTGTGCCTCTGTCCATCTTTTCAGAGCATCTGTGACTGTTTGGGTCCACTTTACCCTGGACCACCGAGCTGAGCTTCCAAGGGCAAGCAGGAACTGAGTCTTATCTGACATATAATGGGGCACTGGGATATTCCTAAAAAAAAACATTTTTGGTGCTTAAACACTTAAATGTCAGAGTTGGGCTGAGAGGAGAACCCAGGAAAGGCAGGTTGGACTAAGGGCTCCGGGGCTGATTTCTCCCTGATGATCTCTCCTAGGACCGAGAGGAGCGGAAGCTGCTGCTGGACCCTAGCAGCCCCCCCACCAAAGCCCTCAATGGAGCCGAGCCAAATTACCACAGCCTGCCTTCCGCTCGCACAGATGAGCAGGCCCTGCTCTCCTCCATTCTTGCCAAGACAGCCAGGTGAGCATCACAGAACCAGGCCTGGGGCAGAGCTCCTCTATCTGTGTTAAAGGCTGGGATAGAGAGAGCTGGGCCAGGACATGGGGGAAGGAACAGGGTCAGTGGGAGAGGCGCCTCTGGGCCCAGCCCTGCTCCAGTAGGCCTGGGGGCGCTGGTGTCAGATAGTCCTGGAGTTAGCACCTGGAAGGGAATCCTTTTCGTCCCTCTTGGATGTACCTGTCATGTCCTCTCTATTTCTCTTCTCCCCAAAGCAACATCATTGACGTGTCTGCTGCAGACTCCCAGGGCATGGAGCAGCATGAGTACATGGACCGGGCAAGGCAATACAGGTGAGCACCTGGCCAGCTTGGATTCCTCTCTTCCCCTCCATCCCTGATCCAGCTTTGCAGCCTGGGCCCCAGTCCAGCCTCTTCGTTTGGGTACAGCCCAAGAAACTGACCACAAACCTCTTGGGTGCCTTCACGTCCGCGCTGTTTGTCCTGTGACACTCAAGGATGCAGAGGGCGAAGGGAGGTGGGCCTGGAGTGAATTTGTGGTCCGCTGAGGCCTTGTCACCTGCTTCTCTGGTCTGAGGGAGGCTCACCGGGCTGAGCTTGGCAGGGCAGGACAGATGGTAAACTGATTGCCCATCCCACCCCTCCCTATCGGCCAGCACCCGCTTGGCTGTGCTGAGCAGCAGCCTGACCCATTGGAAGAAGCTGCCGCCACTGCCATCTCTCACCAGTCAGCCCCACCAAGTGCTGGCCAGCGAACCCATCCCCTTCTCCGACCTGCAGCAGGTGAGCCACCCTTGCCCCACTCCTGCCTACTCACTTCCACTGCCCAAGTTGTGGCAGAGGGGTCACCCTTTGCCTTATAGGAGGTGGGGAACTGGAGTTAACCTGGTAGCCTGTGGGCCCTGCTCACGCCCACCTTTCTCTTTGGCTTCCTATCCCCCATCATTCCCTCCTCTCTGGCCATCTGATCCTCCTCCCCCAGTTTCTGGATCTCCCTTTTCACCTTTCTCTCTCTGTTCCTCTCCTCCCTGGTCCCTCTATCGCAGGTCTCCAGAATAGCTGCTTATGCCTACAGTGCACTTTCTCAGATTCGTGTGGATGCAAGAGAGGAGCTGGTTGTACAGTTTGGGATCCCATGAAGACAGTGGTCCTTGGACAGCTCTTCTTCTCCTCTCTTCACCCCGCCTCCCCTGGCCCCAGCCTCACTATGGCTTATACAGTACCCTGACCTGCTACTAATCACAGAGAAGAATGTGGAGGAGGAGGAGAAGAGCGAGGCTACAAGCCTGGACAAGTGAGGATGGAGCAAGAGAGGACAGAACCATTTGGGACTGGCCTTCGAAGCCCTGGCCAGCGGTGGGGTGGAGGTCAAAAGGCCAGGGCCTGGTAGGTCTTCACGGTCACTGGGAAGGGGTGGAGGTAACACTGTGAGGGTGATCACTAGGGGGCCTGTGAAGGCCCCTTTCCCACTCTTTCTCTTGGCCTCACTCTTTGCCCCTCTCCCTGACTTGGTGCTCACAGGCACCTCACTAGGGTTTGTGACCAGTGTCTGGACGAGATTGAATTTGAATGAATTGAGTTTGTATTTCTAGCACCCTGGGTTTTTACATGTTTGGGGTTTTGGTGTTTTTTGGGGGGGAGGGGGGCGTGTTATCTCCCTTGATAAAGGAAATGTATTCATCTGTGTGCTGATTTCAGCCCCTCTGTCCTGCCCAGCACCCTACTGCTTACTTCTGGCTACTTAAGTCTGTGAGCAGTGAAAACGGATGATGGGGAGGGGGACATCTTTTAGGGGCATTAAGAGGAGTCCAAGATATGAGTTCAAGGTTCCCAGGTCTTATCTGAGACTTGGCCTTGGCTAACCTCATATTGGATAAGATTGCTTGTCATTTCTCCAGTGATAGGAACACAGGCAGCTGTCATTGCTGAGGACCCTGCTGCAGACTCAGTGAAATTACTGAGAAGCCTGGGAAGGGATTGGTGGTGATGGTGCAGACAGATCAGGAGTACCTGACTTGGAGTCAGCAAACCAGTTTTCAAGCAGGAGATTCTTTTTTCTTTTTTAAAAAAATATATTTTATTGATTTTTTTAGAGAGGAAGGGAGAGGGGTAGAGAGTTAGACATATCAATGAGAGAGAAACATCGATCAGCTGCCTCCTGCACACCTCCTACTGGGGATGTGCCCACAACCAAGGTACATGCCCTTGACTGGAATCGAACCTGGGACCTTTCAGTCCAAAGGCCAACGCTCTATCCACTGAGCCAAACCGGTTAGGGCTCTTTTTTCTTTTTTAATCCTCACCCAAGGATATTTTTTCCATTGATTTCCAGAGAGAGTGGGTGGGAGGTTGGGGGAGAGAATGAGAAACATCGAGATGAGAGACACATCAATTGGTTGCCTCCCGCATGCGCCCCTACCAGGGCTGGGAAACCTGCAACTGAAGTACGTGTCCTTAACCGGGAATCAAACCCATGATCCTTTAGTTCGTGGGCCAACACTGTAATCATTGAGAAAACTGGCTAGGGCAGAAGTTCTTTTTTTTAATCAGATGACATCTTAAGCACAATCCCAACATAAACAACATGGGAGTAATTACTCTGGTTGGATGGAAATGGGGCATTCAGCATTCACGGCCTATCATCTTGACTTTTTATCACCGAGGCCTCTGAGGCACCTCCACAGAACCCTCGTGCTCTGTGAAGCAACTCTAATCCCAGGATATCTGATCTGAAGAGTGAAAAAAGGAGCCAGAGTTGAGATCAGTTCCCCAAGGCCATGCAGTGAACCCAGGTCTCCTGTGTCTCAGGCCAACAGGCCTTTCCCTCCCCTGCCTACCTTTCAGTGAAGCAAGACCAGAACCAGTGGCAACTGCCTGAGTTGGGGGGCAATTTTACACAGCACAAGTGACTTCTAATCTGCTGAACAGCTCAAATCCTTTATTGTATTGTCAAACCAACACTGGCTGTCCTCAGGCCTTCAGGATGGCTGCAGTCCTGGGAACCTCAGAGTGCATCCTGCTTGATCCGGACTTTCTTGGGCTTGATGTTCATTCGTTTCCACACTTCAGCTGCTGTGCGGTCTGCTTTGGTGACCCCACTGAAGTCGAACGTGGTGATACGAGGCAAGGTGCACAGCACATACTGCCTGTGGGGAAGACTCGGGCTGGGGGCCAGCCCCCCCACCAGCACCCCATGCCCCCCACCAGCTGCTGCTGTCTCCCCTGATTGCAGGAACGGAGGGACTTGAGTATAGTTTGGGGGAGACTGAGTTTTCCTGACAGCAGGAAATGCCTCAAGGTCTCTACTTTTCCTTGTCTCCCCTCCTTTCCCTTGGGGAAGCCTAGCTCCAGGTCAGGGCACTTACCTATACCCCTTCTCTTCCTCCATGGGGTTCCCGTGGAGTGTGAGGCTCCGGAGCCGAGGGAGGGTGGCCAGCTTATTCACCTCTCCGAGACGCTGGATGCTGTTGCCATGGAGGTAGAGGACACTCAGGTTGAACAAAGTGGTCAGGACCTGTTGGGAAAGAAACCGAAAGCAGGCTAGACAGGTCTCTAGAGCTGTGCTCAGGACTGACTTGAGGGCGAGTAGAGTTTGGGAAACAACTTGCTCTCCACTCCACCACCCCTCATCCCCAGCCGTACTTTCATTCACCTTTGAAGAGGTATAGGGCATCCCACCCAACCAGAGCTGTGATCTTAAAGGCGGGAAGTATGGGCCTGGGTCCTAGCACTGTCACTGACTTGCCAGGTGACTGGACCCGCCTGCTTCTGCCTGAGCCTTAGTTGCCCTTTCACTGAAGACCTTTGGTGATTTGAGTCTCAAAACAAGGGACACGGATACAGAGCATTGTGCTAGGTACATAAGAGAAGCTTTTCAGTGAAATTGAGATCACTACACCTGGGGAACAGTTTCTAAGTTGAGCTCTAGCTCCTTACCCCCAATGGATCCTGGACAAGACAGGACCAGTTTTATTTATTTCTTAAAACTTGAGTCAGTGCATGGAAAAAGTGCTGTACTTTTACTACCTACCTCTTCCACAGAAGAACTTTGCACAAGGCACAGTGGGTGCCCAATAACAAGAGCTTCTATTTTATTTCAGCTTTCTATGTGCCAGTTGGTTTTCATACATTCTTATTTAATTCTCACAAAATATTTATGATGGTATATTATCCCCATTTTTCAGAAAGGGAAGCTGAGGTTTTGGAGAGGTTAGGAAGGTTGTCCAAAATCTAGGATTTGAACCTACATCTGAGCCAACAGCTGTGTGCTTTAGACACAGTACCATGATGCCTCACAACTTCCTTGATGAAATGTGGGAGGTGGAAAGGCTGGGGGCTGGACAGGGTAGCTTCTGGCCCAACCTGACTGGACTCTCAGGACTGGGAACTCACAGGGTCAATGGAAGGCAGGTCGTTGAAAGACAGGTCAATCCAGGCCAGGTTCTCTGGATGCTGCAGCAGCTGTGAAATTACATGGTTGAAGCCTCTCAGCTCATTGAGGACATTGTTGTTCAGCCACAGGGACTGCGTCAGTGACTTCCCTGACTTCGAGTGCTTTAGTGGTCGCTGCCCTTTCCTTGGCTCCTCGCTCATCAGATCTGTGGGAACAGAGTGAAGTCTGAATATATCATCTTTGCCTTTCTGGTTCTGGGGGATGAGAGCTGAGAGAATAAGCAGCGCGAGCTAACTGGAGGGCCATAGACTGACTAGTGCAACTACTCACTGTCAGCTCAAGACCCCCATCTCTCAGGCCCCAGAAACCAGTAAGCTTGAACTAAGGGCCAAAGACTTCCTATCCCAAACTCGGTTTGGGTCACATGCTCCTCATATCTATTTTACTATTGGGTCCCCTGTGTATATGTATTGGGGGGAGAGGGATAAAACCACTCCTCTATTTTATAATGAGAAAACTAAAAACCAGAGTTGTTGGTACAAAATCCAAAATTATCCACTGGTAGAGCCTACAGAATTCACTTCAGTGTAACACACCCTGATTTGCTCTCTCCCCCTAATATTAAACAACTACTGTGTGCCAGCTACTGGATATACAATGGAGAACAATGTGAGAGACAGTCTGCGCCATGCTCTGTGTGAGTAATAGGGCAGGGATGTTTATGTCTTAGAGGAGCTCAAATGGGCAAGATGGAAACCAACTGGCAATGTATTGTGATAAATGCTGTTTAAGTTGTTGAAGGAGAGGGGGCTCTTAACTTAGTCTGGAGCTCATGAAAGTTTCCCCGGGAAGGTGAAACCTGAGCTGGATCTCAGTGGATTAGGAGAAGGGTGGAAAGGGTGAGAAGAACATGGGCAAAGGCACAGAGGTATGGAACAGCATGGCACACATGTATGTGCTGCACAGGGGGCAAGGAGGAAAAAGGAGACAAGGAACCTCTAATGCCAGGCTGAAAATTTGGACTTTACTGTAGGTGACGGGAAGCTACTGGAGGTTATGGAGCAAAGGAGATGAAATTCATGTAAGAAAGACCACTCTGAAGCTTTAGTACAGAGTCTGGATTTTAGGGAGTGGGTGGGACTAGACCAATTTGGCTCTCTCAGTCATCCAAGCAAGAGATGAAGGTTAGTCAGAGTGACTTGATGGTTGATGTAACTGATACGGAATTAAGAAAAGGAGAAACATGGTTGGGCAGGTAATGAGTTTAGACTTGACCTTGGTGTTTCTGAGGTTCCTTAAGTATAAAAAGGTGGAGAAGCCAAGTAGGCAGTTGGATATGAAGGTCAGACACAAAGACTTGAGAATAATTAGCATAGAGAGTGAGCAAGTTAGAGAAATGGACGAGTCCTCAGGGATAGTAAAAGTAGAGAGGAGGCACACGGAGGAAGGGGAGTCCATTTAAGAAGTTACTGAGCCCAGCCAATGTGGCTCAGTAGATTGAGCGTTGTCCTGTGCACCAAGAGGTTGCTGGTTCAATTCCTGGTCAGAGCACATGCCTGGGTTGTGGGCTCAATCCCCAGTGGGAGGCATGAAAGAGATAGCCGATTGGTGATTCTCCCTCATCAATGTTTCTCCCCCTCTCCTTTAAGCCTCTCTAAAAATCAATGAAAACATTTTTTAAAACACTATTAAAAAAAAAAAAAGGTACCAAATAATCAAGAAAGGACAGGGCAAGCCAGGAGAGGTTAGTTTTATAAGGGAATCCATATTTATAGGAGTGAATTTTAGGGAGATGAGGAATGAAAAGTAATTTTGGTAACAAAATTTGAAGTCCCTGGTGACTTTGATGAGGGCTGTTTCAATGAAATGGCAAGGGCCTGGGGACAGAAGCTAGATTGGAGTGAGTTCAAGAGGTAAGGCAATATAAGCAGGTAGTGTAAACAATACCTTCAGAAAGTTTAGGTGAGGAGAATAGAGTGATGTTAGAAGCCATCTGTACGGACACCCCTGTAACCGTCCGCCGCCTCCCGTTCTGTTTTTGTTTTTTGAAAAATGAGGTCCAGAGAGAGGATGTGCTTTGCCCAAGCTTACAGACACCAGCTCTGGCTGAGGTGACCGTAGTTTGCCTATGGCCCCTATACCTTTGGTTACTTGTCTAAAACTGCCTCTGGCCCTAGCCGGTTTGGCTCAGTGGATAGAGCGTCGGCATGAGGGCCAAAGGGTCCCAGGTTTGATTCCAGTCAAGGCACATACCTTGGTTGCAGGCTCCTCTCCAGCCTGGGCCCTGGCTAGGGCTCCTACAGGAGGCAACCAATGGATGTGGTTCTCTCACATCAGTATTTCTCTGTCTTTCCCTCTCTCTTCCACTTTCTCTAAAAATCAGTGGAAAAATATCCTCAGGTGAGGATTAAAAAATAAATAAAATAAAACTGCCTCTAGGGAAGGAAATATTTAGTATTTGTTGAATTGGGCAAGTTTGTCTTCACCTTCCCCTCAGCTCTTTTTTTTTTTTTTTTTTAAATATATTTTATTGATTTTTTTACAGAGAGGAAGGGAGAGAGACAGAGAGCCAGAAACATCGATGAGAGAGAAACATTGATCAGCTGCCTCCTGCACATCTCCCACTGGGGACATGCCCGCAACCCAGGTACATGCCCTGACAGGAATCGAACCCGGGACCCTTCAGTCCGCAGGCTGATGCTCTGTCCACTGAGCCAAACCGGTTTCGGCCCCTCAGCTCTTTTTGGGCAAACTTCCTCTCTTTCACCCCAGCCAACATTAACTTCCTCTCCTCAGCTGCATGTCAGGCAGCATCCACCAGATGGCTCTCTGTCTTAATCCTAGAGTGAGCAGAACTCCCAGGTGGAGTGTGAGATTGGAGGAAGGTGGCAGAAATGTACTGGAGCACCCCAGTTTGTGAAGAAACTCCTAATCCTGCCTCCCAACCTCACATCTCCTGACTGCAAGCCCTGGAATGAAATTACAAAGATGTCAAAATAAGCCTACATATGGCCTAGCCAGTGTGGCTCAGTGGTTAAGCTTTGACCCATAAAACAAGAGGTCACTAGTTCAATCCCAGCCAGGGCACATGTCCCTGTTGCAGGCTCAATCCTCAATAGGGAGTGTGCAGGAGGCAGCTGATTGATGTTTCTCATCAATGTTTCTATCTCTATCCCTCTCCCTCTCTCTCTAAATTTAATAAAAACATCTTTTTTAAAAGCCCACATACCCTGGATGGCGTGGCTCAGGGGTTGAGCATTGACCTATGAACCAGGAGACTGCCAGTTCAATTCCTGTTCAAGGCACATGCCCAGTTGTGGGCTCAATCCCCAGTAGGGGACATGCAGGAGGCAGCTGATCAATGATTCTCATCACTGGTGTTTCTATCTCCCTCTCCCCTCTCTGAAATCAATAAAAGCATTTAAAGAAATAAAAAGCCCACATATGGACTAGCATGCAATGATGCATCCAGTGTGATAAGGCAGCAGCTTAGGGAATGCCATCAAGTCTGAGCTGACCCCAAGCTCAGAGGAGCCACTGGTGGAATGGCATTGCCTAAAATTTGAGGCTGCCTGGGGTTCCTGTTATCAAGGGTAAAGCAAGGTGTCTAGACCGCAACAGTTACTGCTCCCCTCAGTCTCCATCAGGGTACTGTATCACCTGAGGATCGGCCTTTCAGATTAGGCAAAGGCAGGTCTGGAAACTGGACCACAAATATCAACACTCAGAGAACTGGAGGTTGTCTAGCTACAGGAAAATCTGGAGAGAAAGTGATTCTGTCTTCACCTCTCTGAAAAGTTGCAATGCAACTTTTCCACGTGTCCCCAGAAGTCAGGAGTTAGTTTGATATGAAGAACTTCCTTGTGTCATTTCTCATCCCATAATGGAAGGGATGGGTAGGTGCATGTGGTAAGGGACTCCCTAAACACTAGGTGAGCAGCAGTTATAGGACTATGGGTTGGAGGCAGTATAGATCGGATGCCTTCTAAAGTCACTACCATTTCAGATTCTATGATCTATCAATTGATTAATTACCAAATAGCATACCAGGTACCCCTAAACTCTACCCTGTCCTCTAACCCCAATTTTAAGTAAGCGTTCCATAGTTCTGGGAAACCTGAGGGGACTGGCCTTTTGGGGCTTAGATGTGCCTCTCTCTTTCCCTTTCTAATATTCATCAAGGAGCACTATGCCTGGCATATATGTATACACACATATACATACATACATACATACATACATACATACAGATATATGCGCTTAATAAAATAGGTGCTTAACAAATATTTAACTGTTGAATGAAGAACGGGATCTGTACTAATTATGTTTTGTGCTGTGGAGTTATCCTTGGTTGTAGTAGCTTATCTCTACCCTCATTCTGAGGACTCCATAAAGGGTAAACTATCTCCCTGCTCAGAGCTGGGAATTCCCAGGGTAAGTGGGAGCCACACTTCCCTTCCTTCTCTGTCACTATGGCTATATTGCATGTAGCCATCACTGTAGCTAAAACCCTTGCGAAACCTAGACTACATCAAGCAGAAGTGATAACCATGCATAAAAAATAAAGATCACGATAGGTGGGTGTGTGCTCACTGAAGAACAAATATGAGTTACTATTGTGGCTGATGCCAACCCCTGCAGTATGCTAAAGCCAAACCCAAGCAGTATCCAGTACCCTGGATAACTGTTTGCGTTTCCTGAACTTAAAAGTGGCCACCATTTGCCTAAGAAAGAGGACCAACGCTAGATAATGGGTGTAGGATATACTGATGCCAACCTGTGTTCGGTGAGGGCAGATATACTGGAGCATTTATGAGACCAGATAACAAACGCAAAGGACAGCAGAACTTCTCTAGGAAGAAGCATATTCCCTTGAAAATATATTACTTGAGAGCCCTGCCGTGTCCCCTTCTGAGAGGTACTAGCTGCCCATTTGCAAAGACATTGAATGGGAACTAGTGTGGGCAGTGCTGGAACCTGCAATAAGTGTGGGTGATGATGGAATAAACTTAGATATGACTGGAATGAATATAAAATGTAAGTATTATACTGGAAACATGCCAGTTTGTTAATAACAAGACCCCCCCCCCCCCATGTTTTACCAGTGATCAGAATAGGCTTGTGTCCTGACTAAGGAGATAGGACTCTGCTACAGGCTGTTTTCCTTCCATTAGTTTCTTCCTCTCCAGGTAAAAACAGAATAAAACTATTGGCTGACACACTGGCTTTCCAGCTTTCTTCCACCTGACTTTCTTCTTGTAGTCTGTCTTTTGAAGATGATCAATTACCCTGAGAGAGCCCCCTGGTTCCTTTCAGAGGTTCTGCTAATTTTTTAAAAGGCCAAACACTTCCACTCCCACCTCCCTCTCTTCTACTCCTCCCAGAAAGGACAACAACAAAATCTGCAAGTATATGGGAAGAATCTCTTCAGGCTTTTAAGCAGAAGACTGATTTCTCCCTAGGGATCACACCCAGCTGCTGCCATGGTGAGTGGAGTGCTGTTCTCTGCGGGCTGACCTTGAATCACCTGGATGTTTCGGAAGGAGTAGTCAAGAGGGGGCTCTTGCACCGAGGTGTTCATGTAGTCCTGTGTGCTCATAGCTCAGGCCATAATTTGTCCGGTGTAAGCATGGTCCCTGGAAGTCCGGGTTCAGCCTGGGAGGACAGAGAAGGGCTGGTGTTCCGGGTACAAGGGGCACAGGCCCTCAGGTTTCCCCATTGCCCTCCACCCCTGCATTCTACCTTCTATACTCCAGGCTTTCCTGGCTGCATTTATATTTTAAGATACTAATACGATTCTTTGCAGTTGTAGGGCACTTCCTAATTCTCAGAACACCTTCACATCCCTTAGAGCTCATTGATTGTTATAACACCCATTTCTACTTTCCAGACGAAGAAACTAAGACCCAGAGTGAAAGCACTTGCCCAAAGTGAAGCCAGTGAGTCAGCTGTGGACTGTAATCATAGTCTCCTGAATCCTACTCTGAAGCCCTTTCTGCTACTCCATAGTAGTTGCTATGGAGACGGTCTTGATACCTACCCTCTAGTGACATCAACTGGGTTATTCTATTGCTTAACAAACCCCTTAGGGCATGGTGTCTGATAGCCTTTTGCAGTCTGACCCAGCTCAGAATTTGCTACTTTTCTCTGTCAGCCCCATTGCCTTTTTGTCCAAAGACCCTACTTTCAGCAACATCCGGAATGTAGGTATATGTATGTAAAACACACACATAACACCAGGATCTATCTCACTCTCACTCACCTGTCACTGATGCCTGAAACGCCACCATTAGGGATTCATTCCTTTGGGTTTAGGGATTGTTCCCTGTTAAAATGGAAATACCCCTTGAGAGGGGTGAACACAATGTTATCAGTAGTTTACAAGTGGTGTAAATTGTCTTATCAGATCCTTCCCAATTTGCGAACTCAAGTAAAGCTGAGAACTTTTCAACAGGCTGAGCAGAGTCATAAGAACACTACTCACCTGATCAAAACAGCTGAAAATACAGAAGGGTTTTGTATGTGACACAAATAAGACAAATGGACTGACAAGGACAAGTATATTTCCAGTGAACCTCCCCTTTCTCACACTATCCAATGCCATCACCTCCTTTACATTTATTTTTCACCTGCTTTCCAAAGGGATTTTAGATAGTTTACAAATAGCACATTCCAAACAGGATGATTTGTAGAAAAGAAATGACCAGCCTGGCCAAAGAAATGTCCAGGTGGCTCAGTGGATTGAGCATTGTCCCATGCACCAAAAGGTCACCGGTTTGTTTCCCAATCACGGCACATTCCCGGGTTACGAACTCAATCCCCAGTACGGGGTGTGCACAAGGCAGCTGATTGATGTTTCTCTTTCATGGATGTTTCTTTCTCTCTCTCTCCCTCTCCTTTCCTCTCTCTCTCTAAAAAAATCAATCAAAAATATTTTTTAAAAAGAACTAGCCCACAGAAATATAATGAATTTCACAAATGCAAGCCATATATATAATTTTTTCACATAGGTAATATAAACTTTTCTAATAGCCATAATAAAAAGAAAGTCAAAAGAAAGGGAAAGTTACATTTAATCATATATTGTATTTAACCCAATATATGCAAAATATCATTCAATATATAATTAATATTAAAAATTGAAGTATTTTACACTTTATAGCACATCCCAATTTGGACAAACTGTTGAGTATTCAATAGCCACATGTGACTAAAGGCTTACCATACTGGACAGTGTGGATGTAGAAAATATAAACACGGAAGAGGAAGATTAGAAACCAGATTAAAGGGAGACAGAGATGTACCAAAGAATTAGGAAAGTAGGCCTATATTTAGCTCTGAAATTCCTGGCAAACAAAGCCAAAAGGGAAACATTAGGATATGTGGTTCTCATCATCTGATTCAAAGAAACAAATAGTTTGTGTGCAGAAACAATTAAACTCACAAATGTTCTTAATATGGAATTTCTTTTTTTTTTTTAAATATATTTTATTGATTTTTTACAGAGAGGAAGGGAGAGAGATAGAGAGTTAGAAACATCGATGAGAGAGAAACATCGATCAGCTGCCTCCTGCACATCTCCTACTGGGGATGTGCCCGCAACCCAGGTACATGCCCTTGACCGGAATCAAACCTGGGACCCTTCAGTCCGCAGGCCGACGCTCTATCCACTGAGCCAAACCGGCTTCGGCGATATGGAATTTCTTTTAAAAACTATGGAGTTAGCCTGGCTGGTGTGGGTCAGTGGTTGAGTGTCCACCTCTGAACCCAGAGGCCATGGTTTAATTCCCGGGAACGGCACATGCCTGGATTGTAGACTCCATCCCCAGTGGGAGGCATGCAGGAGGCAACCAATCAGTGATTTTCTCTCATCATTGATGTTTCTCTCTCTCCCTTCCTCTCTGAAATAAATAAAAATATATTTTATAAAGACAAAACAAAAACTATGGAGTTGGTAGTTTGTAATTCAGTTTAAGCTTAATACATACAGTTTAAGTAAAACTTTTTGTATGAATTAACATATGTATAGATAGAGTTTAACAAGTTTAGAGCAGCAATTTTCAACCTTTTTCATCTCATGGCACACATAAACTAATTACTAGTTCTGCGGCACACCAAAAAATATATTTTTTTTCCAATCTGACAACAAAACAAAACAAATATAGTTTTGGTTCATTCACATCAGATGGCTATTGTGTTGGCTACTGTCATTTTTTTACTTGACAATCTAAGGGAAAAGAGGTCAGTGTCCTTGACTAAATAGTCAGATATTGCATGTTTTTAAAATTTTTGCAGCACACCAGTTGAAAATCTCTGGTTTAGAGAAATGAAAAGTGAATGGCTTTCTCTTAAAAAGCAGCAGTTTCAACTGAGCTTTGGGGAAGTACAGGCTTGAGTCACTTACAACTGAACTCTGTCTAATATGGAACTAGCCAGGTGGGCATGGGGTGTTGATTAGGGAGATCGACTTTTATTTATTTATTTATTTTTTTAAAATATATTTTATTGATTTTTTACAGAGAGGAAGGGAGAGAGATAGAGAGTCAGAAACATCGACCAGCCGCCTCCTGCACATCCCCCACCGGGGATGTGCCCGCAACCCAGGTACATGCCCTTGACCGGAATCGAACCTGGGACCCTTCAGTCCACAGGCCGACGCTCTATCCACTGAGCCAAACCGGTTTCGGCGGGAGATCGACTTTTAGATATCAAATCTACAGTGAGACAACAAAAAACGCATTGTTCTTTTGTAGAAAAAGAGGAACCCTACTTGTGTTCTCATCTAGACAGCAGTCCATTCCACTTGGGAATCTACAACAGGTTTGATGCCTTTGAGCAAGATTGGACACTTTTCTCAAAGACAGACCTGGGTTGGGACCCCAGAGTTCTGCACTACTGAACATGAATTTTAGCTTAAAATATTTACGGGCAGATTTTTATCATTAGATTACCTCTGTGCAGTTCCTAAGAACTTCTGATTTAGTTAGTACTGGCTCCTGAGGCATATTTCTGGGTGAGTTAGTATTAAAAATGGAGCCCTAAGAATTCGGATAAACTTGCCAGTTGGAAAGGGTTATTAACCTTCTCCATTTAAACAGTAGTCCAGGCTGTGAGCTAGTATCACAGAACCTGGCTTATTACAACAGGTACTCAGGAAATATCTGTGAGATGAATGAATGGGAAACTGCCAAATACAGGATCTCTGTTTTAGGAGTGTTGATACTAAGCTGCGTATTCTAACAATTGGCTTTGAGGTTCAGCTGTTTCAGTCCATACCTCATTCACAGTAAGGTATTCAATTCAATTCTGCAAACATTTGAGTGCCTGCTGCCCTGTGCCTGACCAGAAGACATGAAGCCAAGATACAAATAATAGAACCCTGTCTGTCATGAGCACAGAAAGACCTGCTCAGTCTCTATTGATTGTGGCAAAATGGTCTGTATCCAGTTCTAAGAAACAGTTGCCCACTTAGTGAATATTCTCCTGTTTCAATACTCAGCTCTAGGGAATCCTCTTTGGTGAACACTCTTTCCTGGTAAAACTGATTGATTCCCTTGATGATTCCTATGTATGGCTTCCCCTGCTCCATCCCTTTTGCCCTATTACTTTTAGTTCTGTTTGGAATACAGTTTCTTCCTCCTTTTGCCTGGCTAATTCACGACCCAGCTCAGTTTTCATGTGTTCTAAGGCGCCTAATCTTATGCCCAAATCTTGGATGTGGAACTTCAGAGCGCCCAAAATACCCCATACTTGCTGCCATGGTAGCACACATATCACTAAGATGATCTGCTTACTATTTGTATGTAAACTCCACCGTGACCTCCAGGGCAGGAACCATGTTTCTCATAATGGTATTCCTACCTGGTGGCAAGTAGTAGGTGCTTAACATATACATTAAAAATTGCTACAGAGCAATACTATAAAGGAGAGGAACATGAGGTTACTATAACTGAGGAATCTGACCTGCTGAGCAGTCAGGGAAGACATTTTTATCTTTAACAATTATTTTAATTATTTTTTTTATTTTAAGGGAAGACATTTTAAAAGAAGTGATTGAGAGATGAAATTGAGGATAAGCACAAATTAACAGGGAGATGGGTGGGGGGATGAACATTCCAGGCAGAAATAACAGGTTCTATGGTGAGAGGTTAGTTGGAAATTTTGAAGACCTTAAAAAGGCCATATTACCCAGCCGATATGGCTCAGTGATTGAGCATCCACCTATATGAACCAGGAGGTCACTGTTTGATTCCCGGTCAGGGCATATGCCTGGCTTGTGGGCTTGATCCCCAGTGTGGGGAGTGCAGGAGGCAGCCAATCAATAATTCTCATCATTGATGTTTCTCTCTCCCTCTCCCTTCCTCTCTGAAATCAATTAAAAGATATTTTTAAAAAGGCCATATAACTGGAGGGGATAAAAGGTATGGTTAAGCAGGCTGGAGGGGGTCAATGGGAAGGGGACATTTGTAATACTTTCAACAATAAAGAGTTTTTTAAAAGTTATGGTTAGACTGGAGGCTAGAGAGGTGGACAGGAGTCAGGCTGAAATGTTGCTTGATGCTAAGAGTAATAAGATGCCACATAATAACTTTTTAAATGAATGTGGGATGGGGAAGGTGAACAATATCAAATTTCTACTTTTAAAGGATTACTCTGGTTGCAATATGCAAAATGTCTGGGAGGGTAGGCAGGAAGGATGTGATGAGAAGTTGACAAGACTTTATGATGAATGAGAAATGTAAGCGGTATTCAGGCTAAATCTTGGTTCTTTGGCTTCTGTAATGGTGGATAGAGGGTGAGAACACTGGAAGAAATTGAGGCTTGGAGTACATAGAGATTATGAGTTCAGTTGCAGACATGTTGAGTTTAGGTTGTCTTTGACATATCCTGAAGGAGATGTTGAAGAGGCAATTCGTTATACAGACCTGGAGCTTACAGATGAGAGCTGGGCTGGAGATGAATAGTTGTGTAATACAGATGGTAAATTAAGTTGTGGATGATCATCCCCAACAAGGGAATATAGAGTGAGGTAGGAAGTGGACCTAGGACCAAGCCTGGAGGTACTTAAAGATAGCAAGTGGACAATCAGGGCCAGGTAGAAGCCAGCCAGAAACCAGCTAATCATGGCAGCATCAGACATGGGTGCTGTGTAGCCAGACTGTTTCCTGTTCCTGTTTGATTTCCATTGTCTTCCATCTCTCTAGTTCCCTTTCCCATTTAAACTTGAAAGGATCTGAAACTCATTCAGGCTGAAGTGCAAATAATCCAATGTAGGCCAGACAGGTTTCTTTTCCCTGGGGCAGTTCCCACTTGTTGGAACAAGTCCTTTAACTAGAGAGGCTATAGGCTCAAGTTAGAGACTTGGCTGGGGGTTGGTGAACTGGAGTCTAGTCCTAGCTGTCACTGACTTGGTATGTGGCCTTGGGCAAGTCACTGTGCCTCTTTGGGTTTCAGTTTTCCAATCTGTGAAATGGGGATAAAAATCCTTGATTCACAAAGCTCCAAAGAGGCACTGGATATGAAAGCGCTGGGTAAGTTACTAAATGCAATAGATCGGTCATGAAGACTGTAAAAGGAATGAAGCTCTAACTGTAGAGCTTTGAGAAACAGATCATAGAGGAGGTGTAGGGGGAAGCGGGAACTTGGGGACAGGAGCCCTACGTGTGCGGAAAGATCCTGCTCAGACCGAGACGGAGGCTCTCCCCTGGGGTCTTCCTGCTCGGAAGGACAGGGGCAGTGCAAGCCCATCAAGTTTCTTACATCTCCAGTATTAGGACCTGTGACTCTGTTTCTCCCGTGTCTGGAAGACCCTGGGTCTCAGTTCATCAGGAAAACCAACCTTATGTCAGGGTGTCCGTATCTTCCAGGGTACCAGGGAGCCCCGTGTTCGTGATGGGGAGGTTCTTAAGCACCCCGAACCCGTCTACCCCATATGGGTGTTGTGTCATGTTCACTGTGATAGAAAGTTTTTTTTGTTTTTGTTTTGGGGGGAGGGGTGTCTCAGGTCCCGGAGAAAGGAAGTGCCCCTCCCCTCTCCACAGAGCTCTTGTTCCCTAGAATGGGTTTCCCATTTTCCCGCCCGACTCACCCGCAGTTGCTGCCCCTCCAGCCTCGGCGTCCCACTCACTACCTCAGGGTTACCCAGCGCAACTCCATGGTAACTACCTAAGCCACGACACCGCGGCCTGGCGCCGAAAGCGCTGCCGCAATGCCTACCGGGAGATGTAGTTTGTTAGGGGCGGGGCTCCAAGGCCGCGAATATGTTGGGATTTGTAGTCTTTGCCCTCAAGTCGGGGCCGGGGGCCGGTAGTGGTGACACCCCTTCTTTTTTCCCAGTGGCCCTCGCACTTCCTTTTCCCGGGTCCTCAAGCGTGCCCCGGCGAGCACACCAGCTCCCGGAGCCTATCAGAGCTCCGGGCGAGGGGGCGGAGCCAGCGTTTAAACTAACTGTGCGCTCACAGGGCTGGCGCGGGCCCGCGTCGAACTCGATCCGGAGGAAGCGGAGGCCGGCGGGAGCGCGCGGCCCGGTAACCGGCGCGGGCCGCGGCTGGCGTTCAGCCTCGGGGCCCCCAGGAATGCCCAGGTCTGGAGGGGTTTCTGGAGAGGCTGGTGCGAGCAGAGGGCCTCTTTCGTAACGGAGTCTGGTGGAGGAGAATCGATCCGGGGTAAGGTTTGTGAGGAGAGGGGTCTGTCGGCGGGGGAGGGGCCGGGCGGCCTGTTTGGGGGCGTGTCTGTAAGATGACGTCTGAGGGCGATCTTGTGGGGGGCGGTGGGGGGCGGGGGGAAATGCAGGTTTCTGACGTGCTTGTGACGAGGGGGTCTTGTAATGGGAAGTCTTTGCCTATTGTTATTAGTAATACGTAGTAGGGATAAACATTTCCGAGCAACTACGTGCCAGACACTGCGCCACACCCTTTAGATGGGTCATTTAAAAAACATTCCTAACAACCTTATAGTGTATTACAGATGGGGAAATCTGAGGTTTAGCTCGGCCAGGGCTACCTAGCTAGTCCGTGGTGGGCTGTGCTGGGGCTTGGGGGGCTGGGCCTCAATGAGGACGGGAGGGGAGGAAAGAGGCTTGTGTGGGGGTGCAGGTTGTCTTGGACCAGCCACTTTATTTTAAGCGTCACTTCTCATGTATGTAAACAGCGAATTTACCTGCGTTTCCTACTTCCTGGGGTGGTTTTAAGGGTCAAGGCAGGCACGGTGTTTAGTGGAAGCGTGTTGGAGAGTGCAGGTTTGTGACTGCAAAGTGCCGGCGCGAAGGCTGTGGGTGGGAAGGAGCCCTCTGGGCGCCTCTCACTTCACCCCGCGGCAGCAGTGTTCATCCGCGTCCGCATGTTGCCCTTCTAGGTAGTGTCCTCTGTCCTGGTATCCTCATGCCTATGCGATACGAAACGTGGGCATGGTCATTACTTTCTTTGAAATGAGTGAGCTTTTTGGGGCCGAAAGGGGATAGGAGCCTGGCCTTTCTGTCTTCATTCAGTGGCGTTTGGACCTCTGTATTATGCTCTCCTCTTGCCTGGAATGGAACTGCTTCCTGACAGTGTTGTAATATTTACCTGCTTTAATGCAGGCTTTGCTCTCTGGTGTCTGTTGCCTAGTCTTGTATTGCCAAAGTTATGGGTTGTCAAATGTGTGACTGTGTGTGTGGGCAGAAACCTTCGATGGGAAGGGAATTGTGGAGATCTATATATTCATCTGAGGTGAACAGAAGGGAATCTGGAGGGAATGTTCAGATCACATCAAGGAGCTTTCAGTCAACAGGGGTGAGTGTGCGTTCCCTCTTTTCCCGTTTCAGCGTGGTATTTATTTCCTCTTGTAGAGGAAGAGGCACATTACTTAGGAGGCCGAAGTGGAAGCAAATGATGAATCTTAATCTAAAGCCAAAAGCTCCACTCCCCCCCAAACTAAAAGATATTGTCCCAAAGCTCACATAAACATTTCTAGTTAGAATGTTTTTTGTTTTTATTTATTTATGGAATATGGGAGTGGGAAGAATGCCTAAGAAGTAAGACTGGAGTTCTAGAACTGTTGGGATAGGGACAAAGCCCTGCCTCAGATGGCCAAACAGAGCTGCTGAGGGAATGTTTTGTGTCTAATTGATAAAACCCTATCTATGGTCAGTAGGTATCTTAGGGGTCATTTATTTCAGCCTCTTGCCTCCTGTACACGAAAAATATTAACAGGTGTTATCTATATAAAAAATAAGCACTTCTATAAATGAAACTAGGTGTTCCCAAAGGCAGTCAACACCAATGTTGAACAATTCTAATTAGTAATAATTACTGTTTTGTGCTGTCAGTGATTCATTTTGCCTGTATATATTTACTCTTTTTTTCTTCTTTTCTGGTTTTATTTTTTATTTTTTATTTTTTATTTTTTTTAGAGAAAAAGGGAGAGGGAGAGAGAGAAACATTGATGAAACAGATATCAATTGGCTGCCTCCTGCATGCCCCCTACTAAAGATCGAGCCTTCAGCCCAGGGCATGTGCCCTTACTGGGAATCAAACCAGTGACCTTTTGGTGCATGGGATGATGCTCAACCAACTGAGCCACACTGGCTAGGGCTACATTTATTTTTTTCACCACTCTTAGTTGCGAGTTATTTATTTCTTTTGTGTCAAACAGATAGATATGACCTTCATGTGTTTTCTTTGATGAGGGTCTGTTGATAAACACTCATTGTTGGAATATATCTTTACTCCTCTTCAGTCTTGATTGATAATTTAGCTGGGTATTAGGTTTCCAATTATTTTCTCTGAGCACTTTGAAAATGTTATTCCACTGAAATTCTGGCTTTTACTCTTGAAAACTATGCTGACAGTTTATTACTTCATTGTAGGTAACTTGCCTTTTTTTCTGAATATTTAAAAGATTTTTTTTTTTTTTTGTCATTTGTGTTCTGTAGTTTCAATACAGGGTGTGGATTTAATTTTATCCTATTGGAAGTTTATAGTGATTCTTCAAACTGAGTTTTCATATCTTTCATCAGTTTTGTAAAAATTCCCCATCATTATCTCTTTAAATAGTGCCTCTCATATTTAACTTAAATTAAACCTCCTTATTCTGTCCTCCACATCTCTTACTCTTTCATAATTTTCATCTCTATATTTCTATAACCTTTATCTTTGCATGCTGATTTACTCTTCAGCTAGATTTAATTTGTTTTTTGAGTTCTTATTTTTATTTTTAGACATATTCTTTGGTTCATTTTCAAATCTACCTGTTTTTTTATGGTATCTTTGTTTTTAATTCATTTTATGTTATAATAATTTAAAATAAATTTAAATTATAGTCTCTGTCATATTGTTCAATTATCTAAATTTTTTAGAGTTATAATCCTGACATTTGTTGTAACCAATTCTAGCTCATAATAAATTATTTCCTCAAGTATTTTGTAATTGTGGTAAGCTCGTATTCAGAGGTGCAGCATCTACGATAATTTTATGTAGTGTGTGTTGAGGTCAGTTCTCCCAAGAGTAGTTTTTTTAAAAAAATATATTTTATTGATTTTCTACGGAGAGGAAGGGAGAGGGATAGAGAGTTAGAAACATCGATGAGAGAGAGAAACATCGACCAGCTGCCTCCTGCACAACCCCACTGGGGATGTGCCCGCAACCAAGGTACATGCCCTTAACGGGAATTGAACCCGGGACCCTTCAGTCTGCAGGCTGACGCTCTATCCACTGAGCCAAACTGGTCAGGGCCCAAGAGTAGTTGTTTTTTTTTGAATCAGCTTTGCTTAGGTGTAATTTATGTAAATTAACTTTAAAGGAAAAAGAGTTTTGACAAAGGTGTACACCTAGAAGAAGGCACTGCCTCAATAGTTAAGATTGCTTGAAAACTGCAAAGACTGAAAAACAAAATCCAATTTACTAGCAAGTCTTACAACAAGCAATGGGGAATTTATGAAGTTGCAAAAATTCTTTAAAGCTATCACTAATTGTACTGAAAAATCTAGCCATATCAATTTAGGCCCGAAAAAGAAAGAAAAGGCATTGAAATTGGAAAGGAAGAAGTAAAATGATCTCTGTTTACATATTATATGATCTTATATACAGAAAACTCTGAAGATTCCACAAAAAACTGCTAAAACTAATAAATTCAACAAAGTAGCAGGATACAGTGTCAAAACACAAAAATCAGTTGCATTTCTATACACTAACAATGAACAATCTGAAAATGAAATTACATGAACAATTCCATTTCCAATAGCATAAAAAATAATAAATATTTAGAAATTAACCAAAAAGGTGAAAGATTTATATAGTGAAAACTCCAAAGCATTGCTGAAATTAAAGAAGATAAATAGAAGTACATTTTATGTTCATGAATTGAAAGATATATATTATTAAGATGTCAATACTACCTACAGCACTCTTATTTGTTAGCTGCGTCCTGATTCTCTGAGGAGAGGGTGTTGCCTGATGCTCGTGGTATCAAACCAATCCCTATCAAAATCCTAGCAGGGGTTTTTTTTGTTTTGTTTTGTTTTGTTTTTTTGCAGAAGTAGAAAAACCCATACTAAAATTTATATGAAATCTCAACATACCCCAAATAGCGAACACATTGAAAAAGAACAAAGCTGGAGGACTCACAATCCCTGATTTCAAAACTTACTATAAAGTAGCAATAGTTTAAACTGTGTGGTACTAGTATAAAAATAGACATATTCAACAATGGAAAAAAAATAGAGAACCCAGAAATAAACCCTCTAAAACAGGGGTGGGGAAATCTTTTTTTCTACCAAGGGCTGTTTAGATATTTGTAACATTATTTGTGGGCCATACAAAATTATCAACTTAAAAATTAGCCTGCTATATTGAGTCAAACACTTAATTTACTCACCCCTAATGCCTTGGCAGGGCCAGACCAAAACGTCTTATGTGGCTCATGGCCTGGATGTTCCCCACCTGCTCTAAAATATGGTCAAATGATTTTTGATAAGGGTTTCAAGACCTTCAGTGGGGAAAGGACAGTTTTTTCAAAAAATAGTGCTGGGAAAACTGGATATTCACATGGAAAAGAATAAAGTTGGACCCTCACCTAACACCATATATAAAAGTTAACTAGCCCTAGCTGGTTTGGCTCAGTGTATAAAGTGTCAACCTGTAGACTCAAGGGTCTCAGGTTCGATTCTAGTCAAGGGCACATGTCCAGGTTGTGGGCTCGATCCCCATTGGGGAGCATGCAGGAGGCAGCCAATTGATGATTTTCTCTCATCATTGATGTTTCTAGCTCTCTCTCCCTCTTCCTTCCTCCCTGAAATTAATAAAAATATATAAAAAAATAAAAGTTAACTAAATTGGACCAAAGACCTAACTGTAAGACTTAAAACTATAAAACTCTTAAAACATATGATAGAAGCTTCATAACATTGGATTTGGTAATGATATTTTGGATATAACGTCAAAGGCAGAAACCGCAGAAGAAATAACAGACACACTGGACTTTATGAAAATATTTTAAAAATTGTGCATCAAAAGACACGCAACATGCCCTGACCGGTTTGGCTCAGCGGGTAGAGCGTCGGCCTGCGGACTGAAGGGTCCCAGGTTCGATTCCGGTCAAGGGCATGTACCTGGGTTGCGGGCACATCCCAAGCAGGAGGTGTGCAGGAGGCAGCTGATCGATGTTTCTCTCTCATCGATGTTTCTAACTCTCTACCCCTCTCCTTTCCTCTCTGTAAAAAATCAATAAAATATATTTAAAAAAAAAAAAAAAAAAAGACACGCAACATGATAAAAAGGCAACCTATAGAATGGGAGGAAATATTTGCAAATTATATATCTGATAAGGGATTAATATCCAGAATATATAGAGAAGTTCTAAAACTAAACAATAAAAAACCAAACAAAATTATCAACTTAAAAATTAGCCTATTATATTTGTATATCTAATTCAAAAATGGCAAAGGACATTAATAGACATTTCTCCAAGAAAGATACACAGATGGCCAATAAGCATATGAAAAATTCTCAATATCACTAATCATTAGAGAATTACGAATTAAAAACTACAGTGAGCCCTTGCTGGTTGCTCACTGGTTAGAGCGTTAGCTTGTGCACCAAAGGGTCGCGGGTTTGAGTTCCAGTCAAGGATATGTACCTCGGTTGCAGGCCCCTGGCCCCTGTCAGGGTGTGTGCAGGAGGCAACCAATCCATGTGTCTCTCACATCGATGTTTCTCTCTCTCTTTTTCTCCCCCCCTTCCTTCCACTTTCTCTAAAAAATTAACGGAAAAGTATCCTCTGGTGAGGATTAACAAAATAAACAAAACTACAGTGAAATCTATCTCATACCCATTATGATGGTTACTAGGATGTAGAGAAATTGGAACCTTTGTGCACTGTTGGTGGGATTGTAAAATAGAATAGCCACTGTGTACAACAGTATGGTGGTGCCTCAAAATTTAAAACTAGATCTACTATGTGATCCCACAATTCCACTTCTAGGTATATTCCCCTCTCAAGGTGAAAGCAGAGTCTCAAAGAGATATTTGTATACCTATGTTCATAGCAACATTACTTACAGTAACTAAAACATGGAAGCAACTTGTGCCCATCAACTGATGAATAGATAAGCAAAATGTGGTGTATACATACAGTGAAATGTTATTTAACCTTAAAAAAGAGAAGAAATTCTGACATATGCTGTAAGATGGATGAACCTTGAAGACATTACGTTAAGTGAAATAAGTCAGTCATAAAAGTACAAATGAATAATTCCACTTATAAGAGTTACCTCGAGCAGTCAAAAATCACAGAAATAGAAAATAGAATGGTGTTTTCTAGGGACTGGGAGAGTGGAGAATGAGGAATTATTATTTAGTGGGTATACAATTTCAGTTTTACAAGATGAAAAGATTAAGAGAGATGGATGGTGGTGATGGTTGTACAATATTATGAAGGTATTTAATACCACTAAACTGTGCACTTAAAAAATATTAATATGGTAGACCTGGCCAGGTAGCTCAGTTGGTTAGAATGTCATCCTGATATGCCAAGGTTTAGGGTTCCATTCATGGTCAGGGCACATACAAGAGACAATCAATGAATGCATAAATAAGTGGACATCAAATCCCTCCTCTTCCCCTTTCCCTTCCCCCAACTCAATTAAAAATATTAATATGGTAAATTTGTTATGTGTGTTTTACCACAATTAAAAAATTGAAACTAAAAGAAAAGATATAGAGCATCTTCATCACTCCCAAAAGTTTCTTCATACCTCTTTACAGTACATCTTTTCCTCACCTAGGCCCCAGAAACCACTGTAGATTAATTTGCATGTTCTAGAATTTTATATAAGTCAAATCATACAGTTTTGTATCTGTTTTTCTTTTTATACAGTATGCACTCTTGAATCTGGTTTCTTTTATGTACTATAATTTGCCGGAAGCCGGTCCATCCTTGCTGCTTGACACAGTCGCTGCAGGAAAGAAACATCTGCACAGCATATGTTTCAAGGGACCTGGCGTATATAGCATACTGTTCTTAATATGCTTGCTCCCCTTAGCGCTGTGTGTTTTAACCAAGGTCACCTCTCCGAGAAAGGTTGTTTCCCCAGGTAGGAATTTTTCCCTGAAGTCAGGGAGGGGATGAAACTCCTTAACTAAGTGCCAGGCGGGTAGTTAATCACTACAAACAATCATGCTTAAGCTACATAATCTTTACTCCCTGGAATGGAGATAAGAAACGCCCTAACCTTTGTAATAGAAATTGACAGGATTAAAATCAACTGGGATAAATACGGATGTAACAAGACAATAAACAGCAGAACCTCTCTGGAGATCGAGACCAGAACTTGGCTTTAGATCCTGGCTAGGCTGCTGATCAACTGAACGCTGTCTCCGTGTCATTCCTTCTTCGCCGACTCCGTCTACGCCTTTGGGAACCCCTGGACCTGCTGGGGTTGGACCCCGGCAATAATGCATTTGAGATTTATCTATTTAGTTGCATATAACAGTAATTTACCTTCTATTGCTAAGCAGTAATCTGTTGTATGGCTATATCACACAATATTGTTATATTGTTCACTGTTGATGAACTTTTGGGTTGTTTTTCGCTTCTTGCTATTGTGAATAAAGTTGCTGTGGGTATCCATGTACAAATTTTTGAGTAGATATACTATATTTTCCTGTCTTTTCATATTGAATGTCTGGGTCATATTACAGATGAATGTCCACTTTTTAAAGAAATTACCAGTTTTCCAAAGTGGTTGTACCATTTTATGTTCCCATAGTAGTATGAGAGTTCCAGTTGCTTCATGCTCTTACCAACACACTTGGTATTGTCAGTCTTTTTAGTTTGAGCCATTTTCATGGAGGTGTAGTAGTTTCTCACTGTGGTTCTAATTTACATTTTCCTGATGACTGATGATGTTAAACATCTTTCCTATATTATTGGCCATTTGTTTATTTTCTGGAGCAACTTTGTGTGTACTTCTGTTGGGCATTCAAGGCTATTGGCAATCTGGGACCAAAATGTAATTTTTTTCTTACCTGTAAATTTCCAGGGCTCAAGCTTAGTATAAATTTTAACTTCAAATCCATTTCATGTACACACCTATGGTTTTGAATTCCTAGATTTTTTTCCCTCCCCCTTTGCTAGGTAACCTTGGCAAGAATCCTTATTTCCTTGTGGAGAGATATTTTCCCTAATCTATCTTTTTAAAAATGTTTTTTTTTAGTTTTTTTTTTTATTGATTTCAGAGAGGAAGGGAGAGGGAGAGAGAGAGAAACATCAGTGATGAGAGAGAATCTTTGATTGACTGCTTTCTGCATGCCCCAGTTGGGATCGAGCCTGCAACCCAAACATATGCCTTGACCAGGAATCAAACCATGACCTACTGGTTCATAGGTGGACGCTCAACCACTGAGCCACACCAGCTGGACTCCCTGGTCTTTATTTTTACTGTAGGTATCAGCCTTTATGCAGGGATCTCAGTTGCTTTTTGAGGACTCAAGAGCTGTCTCCTGGACTATGAACAGTTCATAAATACCTTATACTGCTATGAAAGTTATGCCATCAGCTCACTAATACAGTTTTCAGCTTCTTTATTTCTGGTTCCTGGGATTTCCCTTACTTTCTTGTGACTCAATTTATATATCAGTTAGGATCCAATAAGAAAACAGAAATCACATGTAGCTATTTTATGAGATTTTAAAAATTATTATTGACTAGAGGCCTGGTGCACGAAATTCATGCACGGGTAGGGTCCCTAGGCCTGGCTGGCAATCAGGGCCGATTGGGGGCTGCCTTCATTCCGCACCGCCCCCTGGTGGTCAGTCAACACACGTCATAGTGAGTGGTTGAACTCCTGGTTGGTCAAACACCCAAGGGGACAATTTGCATATTAGCCTTTTATTATATAGGATTTTTGGAGAGAGAGGAAGGGAGAGGGATAGAGAGGTAGAAACATTGATGAGAGAGAAACATCACGATTGCCTACTTCCTGCACACCCCACACCTGGGACCAAACCTGCAACCTGGGCATGTGTTCTGACTGGGAATCTAACCATGATCTCTTGGTTCCTGGGTCGACGCTCACCCACTGTGCCACACCAGCAGGGCACACATGTAGCTATTTTAATAGAATGAACTCAGTCAAGGGAATTAGTTTAAACTCTTGTAGGAGGTTGCAAAAGCCAAAAGGGAGTCTTAAACTAACTTTTTGATATAACTGCAAGAAGCAGTTACCTATTAGGACTGAAAAACAAAGGGAGGAAAAAAGTTGAGGCTCTCAGAACCTAGAAGTCTGGAGGGATCTGGTGTTAACTGTGCCCTGATTCTCTGAGGAGAGGGGGTTGCCTGGTGCTGCTGGTATCTCAGGGAGCTCACAGGAGGGGCCCGGAGGAGTCAGGTTTGGTTGAGCCCTGTCCAACTAGTATTGATGCCTCTGAAGGGCACAATGAAGCTGGTTCTGGGAGTTTAGAAAGAGCCAGGAGGACCCAACAGCTGTTGTCAAGAAACAGCAAGCCACAGGAGGAAGTCCTCTGTAGCTTCCTCCTGCCTTCCGTTTTCCCTTTAGTACTCCTATTTACAGAACCTAACCAGGAGCCCCAGCTGGCAAAGGTGAAATGGAATTGGTGGAGTCCAAACCCTAGTATCACAGAGCAGAGCATAACAGGGTAAGTGTCAACCTGAGAGAGAAGAACTTACTGGCACAGTCTGAAAGGATGCTTATTATATTTTCTAAGCATTATTATATTTGCAGCCATATTTAGTAGGAACATTTTTGGGTTATCTGGTTCCTTATACTACAGTCAGTAATAGCAGTAGCTAACTTTTTTTCCCCCCATCATATATTGTGAGTCAGGAACTGTTCTAAGCATTTTACATGAACTGCTTCACAAAGCTCTATGAGGTAAGTATTATTTTTACTATTCCCTTTAATGGGCAAGGAAATGGAGTAATCTACCCAAAGCCATATACAGTTTGTAAAGTGGTGGAGTTGGTGTTTTAGTCCAAGAATTCTGTTACAGAATCCACATTTTTAAGGTCTTTATTATTCTGAAAGTTCTTCCCTATGTCAAAGCAAAATCTGTCTTCCTATAGCTTCCACTCACTAGTTCTAGTTTTGCCTTCTTGGAGGAGGACACAAAGTTTTTTTCTTCATTTGTGTGATAAAAATGCCTGTATTTGAAAAAAGATTTTCATGTTCTCCCCGGTGTGACATATGTAGTTCTTCCCTCACATTTGCCACAGTATGACTTTCAGATCATTCACTAAGATTGTCATTCTTGCCGAACCGGTTTGGCTCAGTGGATAGAGCGTCGGCCTGCGGACTCAAGGGTCCCAGGTTCGATTCCGGTCAAGGGCATGTATGTTGGTCTGGGGATGTGCAGGAGGCAGCTGATCAATCTCTCTCATCAATGTTTCTGACTTTCTATCCCTCTCCCTTCTTCTCTGTAAAAAATCAATAAAATATATTTTAAAAAAAAATTGTCATTCTTCTCTGCATGTACTCTGACTTTGCCTTTCAGAGGTGGTCACACATGGTTGCTCACTCCATCTGAGCCTGAGTAGCAAAACAAGCATTGGTGTCTTGGGGAGCTCTGTCAGATTCATGGTTCATTGAGAGTATACATATATAGTAACAGCCTCCTCTACCTCCCATTATAGGCAGCCTTTTTTCCCCTTAAGGCAACCTTTTGGTTTAATATGACCTGCTATACCAGGTATCCACTTTTCTATGTTAGTTTGGTTGATTTCTTTTATTTGTAATGTAGGGATTTATATTTAGTCCTGTTAACTTGTATCTTGTTATTTTGATACTACCAAACCTGTTAAGATCTTTTTGCCAGATCAAATCTAAAAACATTTTATTTCTTGTCCTTCACAGTTTAGAATTCCAAAGCTCAGCAATCAGGCCTTATATGTTTTCATGCTGTCTTTGGTAAAAAATGCTGAACATGGTAGGTTTTAGAAGCAAGCTCGATGTTATCCCACTATAGCTCTTAGTCCAGTTAATGAAGATTTGGGTGAAATAGTTTTTGTGGGTTTTTAAAAAAATATATTTTAATGATTTTCTACAGAGAGGAAAGGAGAGTGATAGAGAGCCAGAAACATTGATGAGAGAGAAACATCGATCAGCTGCCTCCTGCATGCCCCCCACTGGGGATGTGCCCGCAACCAAGGTACATGCCCTTGACCGGAATCGAACCCGGGACCCTTGAGTCTGCAGGCCGACGCTCTATCCACTGAGCCAAACCGGTTCTGGCGGGGGGAGCAGGGGGAGGGGGAAATAGTTTTGACTATTCCTTCTGCTAAATTAGGGGAGGACTTACCTGGCAAGGGCAGTATCTAGGCCAGTGATGGTGAACCTATGACACGCATGTTAGAGGTGATGCACGAACTCATTTTTTTGGTTGATTTTTCTTTGTAAATGGCATTTAAATATATAAAATAAACATCAAAAATATAAGTCTTTGTTTTACTATGGTTGCAAATATCAAGAAATTTCTATATGTGACACGGCACCAGAGTTAAGTTAGGGTTTTTCAAAATGCTGACACGCTGAGCTCAAAAGGTTCGCCATTACTGATCTAGGCTGTCAGTGAGGGAAGGAGAGAGTCAAGGTTAAGGCTTAGCCATTGGGTAGTCATTCATCCTAATAAGGGACCACTTGGTTGAAGTAAAATGATTTAGTTGTAGAAGGGAGAGAGGGCATATTGCACAGCATGCTCCTGGGTTGAGACCTCTGTTGGTAGCTGTGGCAGCTGCCCTTTCTGTCCTATTTCAGGGCCAATGTCTTTGAAGACAGTGCAGGAAATGCCATTGATTTAGCCTTGTAGATTTCTTCTGCCTATTGTAGCTGAGGACTGGTTTATGTGGTGAGGAGTAAAGACCGCATATGTTTCAGGCATATTTATTTGACCACTTGGGTACTTTCCTGTGACTGGCCAGAGACACTTGTTTTACAGGCTGTCAGGTGTTTGTGATCCCAGCTCTTGGTCCTGTGTGTGGGTGGCAATTGCTTTCTGCCCTGTAAGTGGTTATTTGTCGAGTGACCTCAGTGATGAGGTGAGGTAATAATAGCTTTGATTGCCTTTTCTATCTTTCCTGTGGTGTGACAATGTAAGTTTGGGGGAACCTCTTGTTCCCTAAGAGTGTGCCACTGCACCCCTGATCAACTGTTGCAAAGTGGACTTTGTCCAGTTGCTGACTTCCAAAGCCCAGTTTCCTTAGACAGTGATCAACTATGTAATGTAATGAGTGCCTATTATATCTCTCACAGAGATGACTATGTAGAGAGTTATATAGTACAGGATTTCCCTCCTCAACAGCTGTTAAAAACTATAGAGACTTTATAGGAATAACATACAAATATTTATATACTCATGTATATTTAAACATACTGATAATTTACAAAAATAATGTAACATACATACTCTTCACCTAGATTCACCAGTTGTTAACATTTTGCCAAATTTGCTCTCTATCCTTCATTTTATGAACCTTTTGACTGTTAGATATGAATATCATGTTACTTCGTCCTAAGCACTTCAGTAACTATTTCCTAAAAACCAAAATATGTTCTATATAACCACAATACAATTAGCACCCAAGGAAATTTAATACTGATTCAATACATCCAGTATATAGTAATTGTTTAGATTTCTCAAGTTTTCCTGATGATGTCTTTCATAGATTTTTTTTCCAATTCAGCTTTGATTGAAGGATCAGTTGTCAAGATTTTGCCATGCCACCCTGACCGGTTTGGCTTAGTGGATAGAGCGTCGGCCTGCAGACTCAAGGGTTCCAGGTTCGATTCCAGTCAAGGGCATGTACCTTGGTTGCGGGCACATCCCCAGTAGGGGGTGTGCAGGAGGCAGCTGATCGATGTTTCTCTCTCATCGATGTTTCTGACTCTCTGTCCCTCTCCCTTCCTCTCTGTAAAAAATCAATAAAATATATTTTAAAAAAAAGATTTTGTCATGCCTCTACTCTCCTTTAACCTTGAACAGTTCTTTAATCTCTTACTCTTAAAATACCTTTTTGTTTATCATAGCATTGACATTTTTGAAGACTTCAAGTTAGATTTTTGCAGAATGTCTCTTAATTTGGGTTTGTATGATTGTTTCCTCTTGATTAGATTCAGGCTAAACCTTTTTGGTAGAGCTAATTAGATTAATAAGTAGTTTGATTAGTGAAGCTAAGAAACACATGGAATCAGTATTCAGTTTTGCATGACAGTGTGTAATTTAGTATTCGATTGTGTTGTCTCACTGTAAGCCGTATGGGAATTAAGAGGGAACTCAGTAGGACCTGGAGTAACTAGGGATGACTTTGGCAGGCAGGTGGACAGAATTTGAGGTAGTTGCAATATGGTTAGATAAGCCACTCTTTGGGCTTCCCATCCCACTTTTAAGGTCATATATCATGAAAATGGAATTTCTTCTTCAGAGTTTAAAGCTGTGTATTTGCCATAGTGTTTGTACTATTTGGAAGCCTAATAGTTTAGAGCTCTTTCTTCAGACAGGCCTAGAGAATTCCCAGCATTTTGCCAGCTGTCTAACGTGGGGGAAGTTTCCTCACTTGAAAGCTAGAAAGAGTATTGATAACTACTTAAAATGTGATTGCAATGCTCACAGTGAAATATTACATAAGTATTTGACTTAAAATATTTAATTTCCTTTAGGTGGGGGCAGCACTGTGTTGTTCTACCATATGCTTCACTGGAGCATTTATTTCTGTTACCTGCCTAAGTCCTGAAGGTGTTTGAATTTAACACTGCTGGATAACTGAAGGCATGGAATGAGAAAGGGCTTGGCTCATGCCAAGAGAAGTGGGAAGACTGGCTTAATTAGTTCAGAGTGTACACTGGAATAATGGGAAATAAGGTTGAATAAATGACTTGAGGCCATGTAATGGAGGACTTGGAAAATTAAGCCAAAGAATTTAGATGTGATGCTTTAGGCAGAAGAAAACCATGGCAAGTTTTTGTTAGGAGAAACACCCTAGAAATGAGGATGGTATGGAGTCTCCTGAACAGGGACCTTTCCTGCTTCATAGACCAGAATTCTAATAGGGCAGGGCCTCCCAAGTGTTGACCAGGGGTGGGTGTGGTTTGTCAATCTTGCCAGAGGAGGCCAGAATTTCTGCCCCAGTGACTCTTCCTGCTTTGCCACTGACTCACCCATTGACCTGGGCTGTGTGGCTTCCCTTCCGGTTGCTGTCTGAGCTGCAGAACGCTGGGGCTGCCTGGGATGATGTGAGACTGAGCTGACCAACAGTGGGTGAAACGGGGGAATGAACAAGCCTTCCTGTCCCTTTGCCCCTTCTCTGGGTAAAGGCTAATTCTAAGCCAGATCACTTTCTTCCGAGCCAGGGGTCACTTTCTTCCGAGCTTGCGGAAGCTCCACTAGGAGGTAAGTCAAGATGGTTCCTGCCCTCTGCTTTTTCATACGTCAGCTTTTTCTTGAACAGGAACTCTACTACATACTCCCCCTGCTCTGTTCTGGATTCTTCATAGTAACCTTCTTTCAATTACTTGAGGCAAATGGGTTACTGCAGAGAGGTAGGCAAGAGGTTTAATAAACATATTCTCCTATCTGTGGGGGGAGTGTCCAAAGGTTTCACCGATCCCTAGTCTGAGATAGAGTACCCAGAACTCCTGTGAACTAAACAGTGGCTCATACCCCTAAGGCAACTGCACAGAGGTCCTGGTCATAAACCATTGTTTCTCAGCTGCTGGGTTTCAGAACCATTCTTGGTGTGTTTTAGTGCCCCCAGGGATCTCCTTTCCCTTTGAAAGAAAACAGTGAGGAACAGGGAAGGGGAGAAGTGTATGGATTGGGATATGTAGGTTATGGTGAGAGTCGGGGTGACTGGATTTCTAGTTCTGACTGTTACTAATCAGCTGTGTGACCAGAGAAAAATTGCCTAACCTCAGTGGAAAACTAGAGTTTTCTCATATGTAAAAATGAGCAGTTTGGATGATATGATCTAGAAGATTTCTTCCAGCCAAAATTTATGATTATATAATGTGTGATTGTAAAATAATAAAATAATTTACTTTTAACACATGGGATATATTGCACATATCTTTTCCCTTTCATTGTAATTGTGGAACAGTTACAGTATTTGTAAGTGTGGCCCCCTCCAAGTAATTGTGTTCTCAACTTCTACGTTTATTCTGGTTATGCTGTCAGTGCTCAGAACATTTTTGGCTTCTAAGCCATTTTTTTGAATATCCTCAAAAGTAACAAATCTTTACTCTTGCTTGGTGGATTTAATTTTTAGAAACAGCCAGAAGATACTGTGAGAGTCAAACAAGGCAATACCTGTTTTGGTGAATGGGGTGTGTGACACTTTTTGTGTCTGTCTCACATGGAGTAGGTTTTAAAGGCAGTTCTCAAGGAGTGTTTCATAAATATTTTTTAAATATATTTTTTAATTGATTTTTTTACAGAGAGGAAGGGAGAGGGATAGAGAGTTAGAAACATCGATGAGAGAGAAACTGATCAGCTGCCTCCTGCACACCTCCTACTGGGCATGTGCCCACAACCAAGGAACATGCCCTTGACCGGAATCGAACCTGGGACCCTTCAGTCTGCAGGCCGATGCTCTATCCACTGAGCCAAACTGGTTAGGGTGTTTTTGTTTTTGTTTTAATTTTTATTTTATTTATTTATTGTTTTATTGCTTGAAGTATTACAAAGAGTATTACATATGTCTCCTTTTTCCCCCCCGCCCTTGACAAGCCCCTGGCATATATCCTTTCTGATTGGTGTTTCTGATTTCTTAGGATATATTCCTAGATGTGGGATCACAGGGTCAAATGGGAGTTCCATTTTTAGTTTTCTGAGGAAACTACATACTGTCTTCCATAGTGGCTGCACCAGTCTGCATTCCCACCAGCAGTGCACAGGTGTTCCTTTTTCTCCACATCCTCTCCAGCACTTGTCGTTTGTTGAATTGTTGATGATAGCCATTCTGACAGGTATGAGATGGTACCTTATTGTTGTTTTGATTTGCATCTCTCGGATGATTAGTGACTTTGAGCATGTTTTCATATGTCTCTTGGCTTTCTGAATGTCCTCTTTTGAAAGGTGTCTATTTAGGTCCTTTGCCCATTTTTTGATTGGATTGTTTATCTTCCTTTTGTTAAGTTGTATGAGTTTAGGGCGTTTTTTGTGTGTGTTTTTTAGTAAATATTTCTAGCAATGGTAATATGTTAAAATAAGTAAATAGCTTCCTAAAGAGACTATTTTGATTACATTTTTAATTTGATTTAATAATACTGGAAATGTTTGTTTTGAAAAGTGTCACTTCGGTTATAGTCACTGTGTATGTGCTTGCTTCTAAATCAAGGTAATTAAATAGTAGAGAAAATTAGCCATTATCATGATAGTCCTCCTAAATCACAGATGTGTTGAGGACCAAGAAAGGTTTGGAACGTGTTGCTGTAGGACATAGTAGTTGTGGAGCCATTGAAGTCCCATCTCCAGAAGACTCTCAGCCACAAGTTCTTAAGGCTGCAGCAGCCACTGCTCATCAGCATGCCAGAGTCTATCAGGATTACTTCCAGGTGGCATGGCTGAAGCAGATGTTTTGGTAGCTCCAGTTTTTAATAGGAGAAATGATATGTCTCTTCATTTATTTAATTTACTTATTTAGTCAGTTTAGGTTTGAAAAGGGGTGGGGATGTGTGGTGGGGTGGGAAGGGACTGTCAAAGCAGAGGGGCTATCTTTGCTTGTTTTTTATAATCCTCATCTGAGGATATTTTTTTCCCCATTGATTTTTAGAGAGAGTGGAAAAGAGAGGGAAAGACAAAGAGAAATATTGATGTGAGAAAAACACATCGATTGGTTGCCTCCTGCACATGCCTGATCAGTGCCTGGGCCAGGGAGGAACCTACAACCGAGGTACATGCCCTTGACCGGAACCCTTCGGTCCACAGGCCAATGCTCTATCCACTGAGCAAAACTGGCTAGGGCTAGAGGGGCTACATTGAATGTATTTTATTTTAAGGAATGAAATGTGTGTATTATTTATTACACTAAAAAATTGTGACCACTACTAATCATGCCTTTTGGCTTAATTCTACTGAGTTAACATTAACAATAATTTGCACACAACAAGTAGTTTCCTAAATACAAGAGATGAATTATTTTATAAATATACTTTAAACATTATGTATTTATGGTTCAGAAGTAACCTTGACAATTTTTAAGCACCTCGAATGCATTGATTTTATTATTCTTAAAAAATATATTTTTATTGATTTCAGAGAGGAAGGAAGAGGGAGAGAGAGATAGAAACATCAGTGATGAGGGAGAATCATTGATTCGTTGCCTCACACACACTCCCCACTGGGGACCAAGTCCACAACTCTGGCATGTGCTCCTGACTGGAATCAAATCTGGGACCCTTCAGTCCGCAGGCTGATGCTCTATCCACTGAGTCAGACCAACTAGGGCTCGGATGCATTTAAATTAGGCTGGTTGTAGTACCCTGGAATCTGTTACTGGAAATGGTGGTCTTGTTGATAGCTAGTAAGTAAAATAAGGTGTTAGGCAGCCTGGTCCCAGATTCTTCTAAGTTACTGTGATCACTTATAATTCTCTTCCTTACTCTAAGGCAGTTATGGACTTTTTGTAATAATAGCAACAGTGGTTTTAGATGCCCTTTAATTTTTGTTTTCCATGCGCTGATTCTCCATGCTGTCTTCCACATGTCTTCATAAGATGCTCCTCAGAAAGCTCTCAAAACATGTGGTTTCCATGTCTGCATCATCCATCATCTTTTATGGGCTTGCCATCTTCACTATTCTTACTCAGCAGTTTGGATGCTGCATTCCTCCTCATACCCGAATTTTGCTTGCTAATGTTTACATTCTGGTTCCATCTATGCTGAATCCCATCATATACAGCAGGGGTCCTCAAACTTTTTAAACAGGGGGCCAGTTCACTGTCCCTCAGACCGTTGGCGGGCTGGACTATAGTTTAAAAAAAAAACTATGAACAAATTCCTATGCACACTGCACATATCTTATTTTGAAGTAAAAAAACAAAACTTCAAAAAAAAAGGCTCTCCTAACTTTAAAAAAAGGCCCTACTAACTGCAAAATAAAAAAAATAGACTTCCTAACTTCAAAAAAAAAAAAAAATCCTAACTTGTTCTTACCTCGGTCCTCAGGCAGCAGCAGGCTCTGCACAGGCAAGCTCGTGACTCGTCCGATCACACCCGAGACTGAGAGGAGGAATCGAGAGACAGAGAAGGAGGGGAGTCGGAGAGTGCGGCGCACATTCCACACATGTGCACTGCGGGCCGGGACCACACATGTGCACTGCGGGCCGGGACGAGTCGGCTGCTAAGCAACAGGCAGTGGCGGCAAAAACACCCGGCGGGCCGGATAAATGTTTTCGGCAGGCCGCATGTGGCCCGCGGGCTGTAGTTTGAGGACCCCTGATATACAGGATCAAGACAAAGCAAATCCAAGAGCAGGCTGTCACGTGTTTTTATCAAAGCAGGAATAACTTTGGAAGAGGATCAGAGTTTTCACCATCTATAGCATTGGTGGGGAATGTCTGGCCTGAGGGCCGTATAAGGCCTGTGAAATCATTTGGTCTGGCCCTGCCAAGGCATTAGGAGTAAGTAAATTAAATGTTTGACCAAATATAGCAGGCTAATTTTTAAGTTGATAATTTTGTATAGCCTGAGAATGATGTTAATAAATATCCAAGTGGCCCTTGGCAGAAAAAAGGTTCCCCACACTTGCTCTAAGGGCTTGTTTTCCTTGTTTTTATACTGAAAAGTTAGATACTAAGAGTTCAAGGTTTGGAACAGGTAGGCCTAATGAGATTTGATGGGGAAGTATCTATTCTATGCTGCTTGTCTATTAAACTAGTGGCAGTCCTGGTTGGTGTGGGTCAGTTGGTTGGAGTGTCATCCTGTGCACTGAAAGGTTGCCAGTTCGATTCCCAGTCAGGGCACAGGCCCAGGTTGCAGGTTTGTTCCCCAGTGGCGGTGCATACAAGGGGAGGGGAGTGCGTACGAGAAGTAACCCACTGATGTTTCTCTCATACATCGATCTCTCTTCCTCTCCTCCTCCTCCCTGTCACCTCTCTTCAGTAAAAAACAAACAAAACAAAACAAAACTAGGGCAGGAGTGGAAATCCTTTTTAGCACCTAAATTATAGTGACTACTGTGTACTTGTAGTCACAGCTGAGTGAACAAACATGAACTAGCTATTTAATGAGAAGTAGGCACTAGAAGCTTTCTCCTGAAAAACAGTCGCAGGGCATGCTGGTCCTGAGAGGTTATTCTCTGATGGGACCTATTGTTTGAAAGAAGTGGGGCTGAATTTCATCAAAATGGACTATGGATATTGTAATTTAGAAGATTTAGAGAATTTGTTTCCTGCTGTTGTTAATTTTAAACCTTACTTTAAAGAGGTTCTCTTAATGATTGATGCAGTGGATTCATTTAGAGAAAATAAAAAAATGATGTAACCACAATTAGAAATTAAATACCCTAGAGCAGAGCCAGTTGCTGGATAGACAAAATGGCCTAATTAGTTGCTCTACAATTCTTAGATCCTACAGTGACCCCAAAGAGAGAATATGCTGCCTGTACAGCTAGCTAGGCTGGAAGATTTGGTGACCTGTAGAATCCACATTTCTTAATCTCCCTATTTCTCTTCTTTGCCTTAGTGCCCTTTAGTCTTAATTAGGGTTGTGTTAATACAGTCATCTTGCCAGTCCCCTTGAAGTGGCAGGTCCATGACATTTTCTGTTGGTAACTCATTTTAGGTATGTGACTTTAAATTAGAGGGATTGTTCTGTTTGACAATTTGGCTTTATTGGCTGCCTCACTGAAAGAATTCACTAGATTAGGTTGAGAGTGGAAACTCTCATTCAGACAGGCAGGATTATTTAGCGCCTACTGTGTATAAGCAGTGTGCTGGAATGGAGTTTATAGATGAGTAAGATGGTTTCTTCTCTCCAGGAGCTTAGTCAAGTGAAACATGTATACAGCTAGCATTGACCCACAGAGGAATGAAATAGGGTGTGTAGAGCAGCCGTAGGCAAACTACGGCCCGCAGGCCGGATCCGGCCCGTTTAAAATGAATAAAACTAAAAAAAAAAAAAAAGACCGTACCCTTTTATGTAATGATGTTTACTTGGAATTTATATTAGTTCACACAAACACTCCATCCATGCTTTGTTCCGGCCCTCTGGTCCAGTTTAAGAATCTATTGTGGCCCTCGAGTCAAAAAGTTTGCCCACCCCTGGTGTAGAGGAACAAGTAATATGGGAGCGTACAGAGGAAAAACAACTGTTCTGAATTTGGGGGAATTAGGAATGCTTCTGAAGGGAGAATGCATTTGAGTCAGATTCTATTTTTTCTTCTTCTTGTTTTTTGAGTCAGATTCTAAAGGCGAATAAGTTCAGTAGGTTTAGAAGAAAGGGCATTTGGAAGAGGTCCCAGCATGGGTAAAGGCACAGAGCCTGAAAAATACCTGGCATGTTTGGAAAAAGTATTCCTGAGATAGAAGACATTTTAGAGTAATGAGCAGGAGATGAAGCTGGAAAAGAAGTCTTAAAGAAGAACCTTGAATATGGTGGTGTAGGTAAATGCTGGTACTTGCCACCTCCTACAACCACATCAAAATTACAACTAAAATACAGAACAACCGTCATTCAGAAACACCTGAAGTCCTACAACTAGATTAGTAAAGAAGAAGGCACACTGAGACTGAGGGGCGGAGGCGTGGAACGAGCTGGTCTGACACCCATGTGTGGTGTTTCTTTAATTGGGAGGGATTTCTCCAAGGCCTCCCATGAGAAGCAGGGGTCCCAGCCCCACACCAGACACCCAGCACAGGGTTCCAGAGCTGGGAAGAGAAGTCCCCATAATTTCAGGCTGTAAAAACCAGTGGGGACTGTAGCTGAGTCTCACCGAGGCTGCTGGTGTCCCAGGTGTTCCTCTTAAAGGGCCCACACATGAGCTTACACTTCCCAATTCTTCTGAGCTCTAGTGCCAGGCGGCGGCTTTGGGGGAATCCAGGGACATACAGGGATACGGGGAGGAACTGGACTATCTGGCTTCGGGGCAGGAACTTGGGGATGGCTTTCTCCCAGACAGAGGTACTTACAGGGGTCAGTGTTCCTGTGCTGAGCTGGTGGGCAGCCATATCTGAGTTTCCATCAGTGTGGCCCACACTGTTCGCTCAGTCCTGGTGATTCTGAGACCCTGCCCCATCTAATTTGCAGCCCCACCCAAGCTGTTTATAGTTGCTTTTCCATATTAATGACCTGTCCTGGCTCAGGCTTCAGACTTTGCCAAAATCTCTTAAGCAAACAGCAACTAGAGTCAGCATGCCCCACACCTATCAATAAAAGGCTCAAGACCCAGCATTATTACCACCCTGCCTTGCTTCACAGCGAGGCCTCATTTGAGCACTTCCTAGCCCAATACAAGTAGCAGCCATCTGCAGATCTCTCTGTAGTTCCTGCTGGGTGGCCCTAGGCAGTGACTGACTTTGTACATCCTGGGAGGCTCCAGAACAGTGACACAGTGGACAGCTTTAGATCATACCAGATTACAACTCTACACATCCACACGGGAAAGACTCAGCACCAAAGCCCCAACGAAGCAATTCCTGCTCCATAGGGTGTCTCCTGCATAGCAGATCTTCTGTGAGGACCAGATGGGGCTGGTCCTCACAGCCAATTGCCCTGGAGGCCAATTCCTCCCAGTGATGCCAGTCAAGGCTCAACTACAACAAGACTGTGCACACAGTCCACACCAGGGCTCACTGAGAGTGCCCAACTCTGGTGATTGGGGAGGCTGAGCCACTGGGCCCTACAGGACACCTATTACACAAAGCCACTTTACCAATTACAGTAGACATAACAGCTCTACCTAATACATGGAAACAAACACAGGGAAGCAGCCAAAAAACAGAGACAAAGAAACATGACACAAATGAAAGAAATGGAAGCAAGCAAGCTACTGGATACCAGAGTTCAAAACAATGGTTATAAGGTTACTCAGGGATCTTCTTGAGATCTCCAAGGAACTTAGTGAGACTTTCAAGGATATTAGTGAGAATGTCAAAGACATAAAACACACACACACATACACACACACACACAAAACCCAAAACAAAACAAAAAAATACCAGTCAGAAATTAAGCATACACTAACTGAAATAAAGAATAATTTACAGGGATTCAACAGTAGAGTAGAGGATTCTGAGAATCAAATCAACTATTGGAATATGAGGAAGCAAAAAACATCCAATCAGAAGAGCAAAAAGAAAAAAGAATTATAAAATATGAAGATAGTGTAAGGAGCCTATGGGACAACTTCAAGCATACCAACATTCGCATTATGGGAGTGCCAGAAGGAGGACAGAGAGAGAGAGAGAGAGAGAGAGAGAGAGAGAGAGAGAGAGAGAAAGATATTGAAAACCTATTTGAAGAAATAATGACAGAAAACTTCCCCTGCCTGATGAAAGAAATAGACTTACAAGACCAGGAAGCGCAGTCTCAAACAAGAGGAACCCAAAGAGGCCCACATCATAATTAAAATGCCGAGGGTTAAAGACAAAGAGAATCTTAAAAGCAGCAAGAGAAAAGCAGTTATCTACAACAGAGCACCCATATGACTGTCAGCTGATTTCTCAACAGAAACTGCAGGCCAGAAGGGAATGGCAAGAAATATTCAAAGTGATGAATAGCAAGAACCTACAGCCTAGATTACTTTACCCAGCAAAGCTATCATTCAGAATTGAAGGTCAGATAAAGAGCTTCACAGACAAGAAAAAGCTAAAGGTGTTCACCACCACCAAACCAGTACTACATGAAAAGCTGAAGGGTATTCTTTAAGAAGAGGATGGAGAAGAAGGGGAAGAGATAAAAATATGAACAATAAAATGGCAACAAATACATATCTATCAACAATTGAACCTTAAAAATAAATGAACAAGAAATCTAATGAACAAACTGAACAAGAAATTTAATGAATAAATAGAATTAGAGGCATGGAAACATGGAACAGACAGACAAATCTCAGAGGGAAGAGGGTTGGGGGAACAGGAAGAGATTTAACCAAAGATCTTATATGCATTACCTATGGACACAGACAATAGGGTGATAAAGGCCTGGGGCTGGGCAGGAACTGGGTTGTGGGGGACAATGGGGTGGGGAAAAGAGGGACATCTGTAAAGATTGTCTCAACAATAAAGATTTTTTAAAAAGATTTTATATCTCAACATTTAATATCTTCTAGATTCAGTTCTGTCACTTCCTAAATAGAAAATTTTAAGCATTCACTTTACCGCTTTAAAAGTCATTTTATATAATGTACCATTTTATGATAAAGCAAGTTTACCTTAGCATTTACAGATTAAACTTTTTCTTTCAACTATTTATGAGTAACTCTAAATGTCTGGAACACGAAATTTGAGGTAAGCTATACATGTGCTTGGATTGAGTACTGTTGGACTGGTAAGCAGGGGACTGGTATACAGGAACATGTCTCTTAGCTGAATGAGCTGCCTTAGGGATCTGCAAACTTTTCCTATAAAAAGCAAGGTAGTAAGCTTTGCAGGCCATATGATCTGTCTTAACAACTCTACTCTGCTGCTGTAGTGCAAAAACTGCTGTAGACAATACATTTGAATGAGTGGAGTGGTGTTCCAATGAAACTTTCTTTTTGGACACTGGGGAAAAAAAGGTACCTTAAGTGTCATGCCAAGGGATTTGGATTTATTCTGCATTGAATTAGCTGTTGAATGTTTTTGATGTAAAGAATAACATGACCCAATCCATGTTACTTAGGTCTTGGTCCGTTTTAAGTGTAAGGTCTTAGATTTCAAGGTGGAGAAGGTGGTGGTCCTGGTTCTTAGAGTATAAGTTTTGTTAAGCATCTCATGTTTGAGCACTTGATTCCTTAGTTACATTTACTAGAGCAACTACAAAAGTGTCCCTTTAAACTAAGCTTCCCCGTCCCCCGAAGATGAAGGTTTTCTTAAGCATATACAATACATACAGACTTCTTTCTAGTGGGTTGCTTGCTACTGTGAATCCTTTGAGGATAAAATTCATCACAGGTGTGGGCTTCTGAATATACAGTGGAAACCAAACAACATTTTTTTAAAAATTATGTTTTTACTAGAGGCCTGGTGCACGAAACACGTGCACGGCCCGGGGGTGGGGGGAGGATGTCCCTCAGCCTGGCCTGCATCCTCTTGCAATCTGGGACCCCTGGGGGGATGTTGGGCCTAAACTGTCAGTCGGACATCCCTCTCACAATCAGGGATATTGCATGCACCAGTGACCCTACTTTTCATACCGGTGAAAGGCATCTTGCTGTTGTATGGGCAGCTACATTTTTTTGCCCTGATTATAAAAAGTAGTACATAACATGATTCTTCTGAGGTAATAGTACCATTTTACCCATCTTATGGGTGGACAAACTGAAGCAGAGAGAAGTAATTGGCTTTGTCACACAGTTATAAGTGTCAGAATCAGGGCTGACCACAAAATGTGCAAGCCAGAATCCTTGTATGTCATCGCTGCATCATCCTGTTTTTTCATTGTTAGAGTAACCTTGACAGGTTTTAATTTTTAAATCTAAGAGACTATTCCCAATATATAGGGTAGGGTCCCTAGGCCTGGCCGGTGATCAGGGCCATCTGTGGGGCAACTGGTGGGCAGGGCGATTGGGGTGCCCTGGTGGCCAGCCCCACCCCCTTATCACTGCCGCCGGTCACCTCCCTCTCAGGGGATAGGGGCCAGATGCTCAACACGAGAGCTGCCCCAGACTGGGGCAGCTCCTGCGTTGAGCACCTGCCCCCTGGTGGTCTGTGCACGTCATAGTGACTGGTCATTCTGCCTGTCATTTCGCAGTTCGGTCGATTTGCATGTTAGGGTTTTATTATATAGGATTGCTTTCAGAGAGGAAGGGAGAGGGTGAGAGATAGAACCATCAATGATGTGAGATAATCATGGATCGGCTGCCTCCTGCATGACCCCTTCCGGGGTGGAGCCCATAACCTGGTCATGTGCCCTGACCGGGAATCAAACTGTGACCTCCTGGTTCATAGGTCGACACTCAACCACTGAGCCATGCTGGCCAGGCCCAAACAACATTTTGAATCTGATAGAAAAATAGTAAATATTCATTGTAGGAAATAGGCAAAATATAGAAAAATATAAAGAAGGAAATGAAAATCATTCATAACCCTACCATTTGGAGAAAATCACTTATTCCCATTTTAGTATTTCCTTTTAATATTTTATGTACCTATTAATATTTCTGTTTTGCATAATGCAGATCATACATTAACTACAAATTTGTATTCTGCTTTTTTCCCATTTATCATTGTTTTTATTATATAAATTCACATATATTTATAATGTTGCTGAAACTCTTTATACATATTTCTAATGCCTATATAATAGTCTATCATATAGGATTTTTAAAGTGCTTTCAATTTTTCATTTTAAAGAGTAATACTTTTATACAAATTATATGTAGCAAATAAGTCCTCTGTAAATTCACCATTTATCTTAACTCTACTCCAGAGGTAACCATTATTAATTAATAGTTTTAAGTAAATTATTAGTTATTATGCATAAATGTGCATGAAAATTATGCATACATTTTTGTCAGTATTTTTATTATTATGTTAAGTCTGCAAGTGGATTACTGGGTCAAATAATGTGAATTAATTTTTTTCTCTGATTGCATATCATAGTACAGTTTAGAAAACAAGGTTTTAAGGGAGAAAATAAAAATGCCCCATAATCCCACAACTCAGAAATAAAAATTAGTTGGTATATTTCCTTACAACTACATACACACATTCACACTCACAAGTATGCAGGTGTGTTTATTATACACACATTGGTATATGTACTTTAAAAAAGAAATTGGGTTCATACCATACTAAAGCTTTATATCCTGCTTTTTAAATTAATTTCTTGAGTATTTCCCCATGTTATTAAAATTATTTAAATACTAGAGACGTGGTGCACAATATTTGTGCACTGGGGCGGGGGGTGTCTCAGCCCGGTCTGTGCCCTCTTGCAGTAGGGATCCCTTAGGGAATGTCCACCTGCCAGCTTAGGCCCGATTCCCAGTGTGTGTCAGAGCGACTGGTTGTTCTGCCGTTTGGTCAATTTGCATATTAGAGTTTTATTATATAGGATATTTAAAAATATATTTTTGTTGATTTCATAGAGGAAGGGAGATGGAGAGAGCTAGAAACATCAATGATGAGAGAGAATCATTGATCGGCTGCCTCCCACACACTCGCAGTGGCGACCAGCCCGTAACAGGCATGTGCCCTGACTGGGAATCAACCTCCTGGTTCCCACTTGTAAAATTTTTGGTAAAATATACATAACATAATTTGCCATCTTAAGCATTGTTAAGTATTGGATTCACAAATTCATAATTAAGTGTACAATTCAGTGGCATTAAGTATATTCATAGTGTCATGCAATTATCACCACTATCTACTTCCAGGACATTTTCATCACCCCAAACAAAAACTTTGTATCCAATAAACAATAATTCCCATTCCTCCCTCCCTCAGTCCCTGGTACTCTCTAATCCTACTTTCTATCTCTATGGATTTGCCCATTCTGGGTACCTCACAAGTGAAGTCAAACAATTTTGTCCTTTTGTGTCTGGCTTATTTCACTTAGCAGAGTGTTTGAATATGAACATTTTTTTAAGATTCTTGGTATGTATTGCCAAATTTCTTTTCAGAGCACCACTTAAAGAATGTCTGTTTACTTGTATGAGAAAATGCACTTTTTTCTTTGGTTATTTATCATTCAGATTACTAGACTAAGTTAACTTTCCTGGAGAGTATGATAGCTTCTTTGGCATTATTACATAAAATAAAAATTTGGGAGAGTATGGAAGGAGAAAGGGGTGGTGTGTGTGTGCTGATATGAAGCCCTACTTACTAAAATTACCTTTGGAAATGAAAGGGAACAGAGATGTTACTCTCAATTTTCCATTTATAAAATGGGGATGATGGCAACTTTTCCCTCTGTCCTACAGTAACTTAATGGCCCTAAAATTCTCATTAGAAATTACTTATTTTTTGTGGCCAGGATCTTCAGAAAGATAGGATCTAGAGGGGAGAATTGGCTTTCCTTTCCCACAAATGTCAGTGCCTTAGCTCTTAACAGTTGGCTAGATATGCTGGAAATGTTCAGCTACTTCCTAGTGAAGCTTCTCTCTACAAGCAAAAGGGAACCCAGCAGGCATGGCTCAGTGGTTGAGCATTGACCTATGAACCAGGAGGTCACGATTTGATTTCCAGTCAGGGCACATGCCCAGGTTGTGGGCTGGATTCCCAGTGTGGGACATGCAAGATGCAGCCAATCAATGATTCTCTCTCATTATTGATGTTTCTATCTCTCTCTTCCTCTCCCTCCTCTCTGAAATAAAAATATATTTCAAAAAAATAAAAAGGAAGGAAAGACACCTGTGTTGTGTGTATATGTGGGGATGGGTATTTAGCAGCAGGCATAGTGGGGCTTGCTTTAATTTCATACTGTCGTAGTATGTGAGTGGGAACTATATTGCTCATCAAAGTTACTGAAGGACATTAGGACCGTTAGTTTCTCATTGGTTGAAATTATGAATAGCTCATAGGAAAGTCTCTAGTGTTGTGTCCCAACCCAGAATTAGGGGGATGTCTTTTGATTTTATTTGAGAGTTTTGGGCTTTTTTTCTTCAATATTACATATCAGACCTATACAGCATATAAATTTATTTAAAAATCCACCATACTGTTTGACATAGCCACACTCTAGTCAATTGGACAACAATTAATCTCTAAACTTTTCCTTAGGTGTTAAATTTGAGTTAGTGTTTTACTTAGACTAAGTAAATATTTTAGGTTTTGCAGGCCATATAGTCACAACTACTCACTTCTGCCATTGGTGAACAAAAGTAGCTATAGACAATACGTAAATGAATGTGTGCGGCTGTGTTCCAATAAGAGTTCATTCACAAAAATAGGGGGAAGCTGGCCCAAAGGCCGTAGTTATTGACGCCTGGGTAATACATCAGCTAGTCAGAAGGCCTAGCTTTCATGGGAAGTGATTAAACTTAGCTTTGACTTATGCTGCTTACAAGCTATCACCTTTGCGTCTCTGAGTCCTCATGTTTAAAATCAAACTGGCAATACTTCTCATAAAAAATAAGAATGACCAATTACAACATATGAATAGATATTTAACTTTTCTGGAAATCAGGAAAATGTAAATTAAAACAATAATTTATTATTTTCTATCCTTTATATTGATAAAATATAAATAACATGTTGGAAGGGTATAGAAACAGTAATTTTTATGCTCTGTTGGTGGGACTAAAATTGGTACACCTTTTGGTAATTTGGGAGTACCTATCGATATTTAATGTGTACGGACTTCATCAATTCCAATTATTGGTACATATCCTGGAGAAATTAGTTTGTATGTAAAAGAAGCTGTGTACCAGTATTAATTTTTGTTTTGTTTTTTTGATAATCCTCACCTGAGGATATTCTCTCCATTGATTTTTTTTAGAGATAATGGAAGGGAGGGAGAGAGACAGAGAGAAACATCAATATGAAAGAGACACATTGATTGGTTGACTTTAGCATACACCCAACTAGAGCCGGGGATCAAGCCTACAAATGAAATACATGCCCTTGACCAGAATCCAACCCGGGACCCTTTAGTCTGTGGGCTGATGCTCTAACTACTGAGCCAGACCAGCTATGGCTGTATCAGTATTACTGATAACAACATTCTTTGTCATGACAGAACACTATGAACAACCTAAATGTTCAGACAGAGCAAAATGGGAAAATAAGGTTTTGGCATAGTCTTACTATGGCATTTTTTTCTTGAGCTTTTACAAGTATGAAGAGTCCATTATATACTAAGATGAAACATGTCAAAGAAATTTTTAAGTGAAAAAGGCAAGTTGCAGAACAAATTATACAGTATAATTGCAGATATGTAAACCAAACACATGCATTCTTTTGTCTCTCTAATTATATACACATGTGCATATATATGTGTGTATACATGATTAGGAAAAGTGTAAAAAGTTACACAACAAATTTATAACAGTGGTTACCTTTGAGGAGGGGGTGCCATTGCGGAATGTTGGTTAAGGTTTGGTGAATAAGGAGTTTTACATTCTATATAATTCTGCATTATATTATTTCATAGCAATAATATATTCTTTCTCCTTCCTACTTGTTTGGGTATCTGGTGGGCCTATCTGCACTTGTCAGGGTCAGGAGTGTGACAAAATAGGATTAATTCCGTAAGCCAGCTTTGCCCACATCAGATGAGTTGGAGCAGCTGCTGAGACCAGAACAAGGAGCACAACGTGTATGGGAGTGGGTGGGCCGACAGTGTGTGCAGATGGCTGGAAGAGACAGCCAAGACAGGCCAACTCTAATTTGCCAACAGTAGCTATCACATGTCCTGTCTTAACATTCTCCAAATTGCTTTGCTCTTCATTATCACACTGGGTCCCAAGAATTCTGTGAGCAAGTGAGGCAGGGATGATAATAGGAAAAGAAGCAATCAAGACATGGGACAACAAAGAAAGTATGTGTGTAGAAATAGTTTTTCCCCCTTTTATTTAAAAATAAACATGTACAAGGATATTCATTACAGCATCGTTTGAAATGGTAGTTATGTCCATCAATAGGAAAATATATGAACACATTATGGTATATTCTTTTTTGTTGTTGTTAATCCTTACCCAAGGATATTTTCTCCTTTGATTTTTTTCTTTTCCCCTTTGATTTTTTTTTTTTTAAAATATATTTTATTGATTTTTTCACAGAGAGGAAGGGAGAGAGATAGAAAGTTAGAAACATCGATGAGAGAGAAACATCGATCAGCTGCCTCCTGCACATCTCCCACTGGGGATGTGCCCGAAACCCAGGTACATGCCCTTGACCGGAATCGAACCTGGGACCCTTCAGTCCGCAGGCCGACGCTCTATCCACTGAGCCAAACCGGTTTCGGCCCTTTGATTTTTTTTAAAAAATATATTTTATTGATTTTTTACAGAGAGGAAGGGAGAGAGATAGTCAGAAACATCGATGAGAGAGAAACATCGATCAGCTGCCTCCTGCACATCTCCCACTGGGGATGTGCCCGCAACCCAGGTACATGCCCTTGACCGGAATCGAACCCGGGACCTTTCAGTCCGCAAGCCGACGCTCTATCCACTGAGCCAAACCGGTTTCGGCTCCCCTTTGATTTTTAAAGCTAGTGGAAGGGCTGGGGAGAGACCGAGAAAAGAAAATTGATGTGAGAGAGACACTTCGCTTGGTTGTGCCCCGACTGGGGCCTGGTATCGAGGAGCCTGTAACCGAGGTATGGAATCGAGCCCGTGACCCTTCAGTCTGAGGGCTGATGCTCTAAGCACAGAGAAAAACCAGCTAGGGGTGCATATTCTTTACATGGACTATTCTTATACAGTTTTGTTTTGTTTTTAAATTCTTCATTGTTTAAAGTATTACATATGTCTCCTTTTCCCCCATTGACCTCTCCCCGACCATTCCACCCCCCAGTACATGCCCTCACCCCCCTACTGTCTGTGTCTATGGGTTATACTTATACAGCTTTGTATTTTATTTTTTCATATGTAAAGAATTCATGGGAAGTTTACTTTAAAATTATCTATAAAGCACTCAACAGGCATATAGTATTATATCAGTAAACCAGAAAATCTCTAATTCTCATGCTTCCATTACTACCCTTCAGACCACCATTGACATGTCTATAAGACAATTTGTCATGAAAAAAAATTATTGATGGCCAACAGTGTGGCTAATAGTAATAACATTAAAACAGTAGGAAAGGTGACTGTACATCCCAGTGTGCTTGTGACTGTCATGACTTCTGTCAGTTCACTCAGGATTTCATCTGGATTTTGACTCATTCACTCTCACAAGTATTCCAGTTTGGATAATAAATTACATGATTACTTTAATAATATGATTTTTGTTTGTTTTTGTGTTTGAATAAACATTGAATAGTATTTTTGAGTCCATCCTGATTTCTCTTGGACAGGTCTAATTTCAGTGAATCTTGTGGGTCTATGATAATTTGAATGGTTGCTTCAAATAAGTAATTCATTGCTATAAATCCTACCCTGTTTTATAAAATACTGTATTATTTTTAAGTATTTGTTAATTAGCTAAATTGACTATTCTATTTAAGAAGCAAAGTAAAATTCATTGGAATATAGCAAGGATCAGTATGTAAAGATTTACCTGGCAACAGCTTTTCTGGACATCATTGTATCTGGTAGCAACTACAGTTGAAATTTCAAACACAGTTCATGTATTATGTAGCTTTTTAAAAATATGAGTTGGAATAGCAAGAAAATCCACTACATGGGAGAATATATTTGCCAATTATGCATTCGATAAGGGATTAATTTCCAAAATATATAGGGAACTCATACAACTTTAACAAAAGAAAGACAAACAATCCAATTAAAAAATGGGCAAAGGACCTAAATAGACACTTCTCCAAAGTGGACATACAGCCAGAGACACATGAAAAAATGCTCAATGTCACTTATCATCCAAGAGATACAAATCAAAACCAACAATGAGATATCACCTCACACCTGTCAGAATGGCTTATCAACAAATCAACAAACAAAAAGCATTGGTGAGGTTATGGAGAAAAGGGAACCCTTGTACACTGCTGGTGGAAAAGCAGACTGGTGCAGCCATTATGGAAAACAGTATGGAGTTTCCTCAGAAAATTAAAAATGGAACTTCCATTTGACTCAGTGATTTTACTTCTAAGAATATATCCCAGAAAACCCGAAACACGCATAGCAGTGCAATTTACAATAGCTAAGGCTTGGAAACAGTCTAAGAAGTGCCCATCAGCAGATGAGTGAATAAAAAAAACTATGGTACATTTACACAATGGAATACTAAGAGGCCATAAAGAAGAAAGAACTCTTATCATTTCAACAGCATGAGTAGACCTGGAAAGTATTATGCTAAGTGAAATAAACCATTCAGAGAAAGATAAACATCACATGATCTCACTCACATGTGGAATCTAATGAACCAAATAAAATGATGAACAAAAATAGACCCAGAGACATAGAAGCATGACCAGACTGTTGAACCTCAGAGGGAAGGCAGGGGAAGGTGGGTGGGAAGAGATCAACCAATGAACTTGTATGCATATATGCATAACCTGTGGATACAAACAATAGGATGGTGAGAGGGGACTGGATCAGGCTAGAAGAGGTTAATGGGGGAAAAGGAGGACCTATGTAATATGTTCAACAATAAAGGTTACAAGAAATAAAAGTATGAGTTGGAATTTTTAAAAAAATATATATTTTATTGCTTTTTTACAGAGAAGAAGGGAGAGGGATAGAGTTAGAAACATCGATGAGAGAGATCGACCAGCTGCCTCCTGCACGCCCCCCAGTGGGGATGTGCCCCCAACCAAGGTTCATGCCCTTGACTGGAATCGAACCTGGGACCCTTGAGTCCACAGGCCGATGCTCTATCCACTGAACCAAACTGGTTCGGCGATGAGTTGTAATTTTAATTATTGAAACGTGGAGAGATGTTCGTGATAAATTATTAAGTGATAAAAACAAGCTGCAGAGCAATGTTAGTATAAACTTAGTTTTTTAAATATAGAAGACAATAAAGACCCTCTAAATATATAAAACAATTTTGTGCTTATGTTTTTTGGGACATAGGAAAATCTGTTAATATTTCTTGTCCTGTGGAAGAACTTGGAGGGAGATGGAGGAGTGCTGAGAGATTACTAATTTGTATTGCTTCATTGAGTTTAGAGAACAAGGAAAATAAACTTGTATGAACAAGAAATGTAGTTTTCTAAGCATATTTTAATCTTAATTGATTTTTAAAAGCTGCTTTTAATTGTTTTCAGTAAGTTAATGAAGTAAGAAATTATAAAATTCAAAATAGCGTTAACATGTACATTTTCCCTTGGGTTTAGGAGAGGAATTGGGTTAGTGCAGTGGTCGGCAAACCGCGGCTCTTTGGCCTCTTGAGTCTGGCTCTTCCACAAAATACCACGTGCGGGTGTGCACGTACAGTGAGATTGAAACTTCGTGGCCCACACACAGAAGTCGGTTTTCAGAAAGGAGATAGAGTAGATGAAACAAGTATACAAGACGAGTGTGGATGGGAGAGTTGGAAGGGGTCAACCTCAGCGAATGTACTTCAGTCAGATTGAGGACATTCTGATTGGGTGCCCACAACCAAGGTAGGTGCCCTTGACTGGAATCGAACCTGGGACCCTTTGGTCCACAGGCCAATGCTCTATCCACTGAGCCAAATCCGCTAGGGCTGTTTTTATTTTTTATTGCTTTCATAGAGGGAGGGAGAGAGAAATATCAATGATAGAATCATTGATTAGCTGCCTCCTGCATGCCCCCTACTGGGTATAGAGCCTGCAACCTGGGCATATGCCCTGACTGGGAATCGAACGGTGACCTCCCGGTTCATAGGTCGATGCTCAACCACTGAGCCACACCTGGCCAGGCTAAATCTAGTATGTTTTCTACCACTAGCAAAGCTCTCCAAGAGTTACATATCTTTACATTAAATTGTTACCCCTTTGGTTACTTTTACTTTTGTCATCATCAGTTTTGTGTTTGTGAGCAGACATTGTAGTAGATATGTTACTTGTAGGAACAAAGTCATTTACTCCGGTGACAATGAACAGGGTGAACTGGTTCTCGGGTGTTTTGTAGAAAGACCTTGAGGGAGAATTGAATAGGGCCTCTTGGGTGTTATCATGAATCCTCTCTGGGTTTTTATTTGCCCTCTGCTTTTCTCCCCAGGAAGCTGCAGGCTTACAAACACTGCCTCATTATTCAGTCACTACCCTCTGGAGAGGGAGACTGAGGCTTCAGGTTAGGGTTCTGAAACAGCAGTCCTTCCATCCAGCCAATGGGTTTTCTTCCAGCTTTCTTTCTCCATGGCTTCCCACCTTTGAGATCTGATCAACATCCCTTCTAGTAGAAGATTTTGTCCATTCTTGCTATTTCAGAGGAATTTTGGTCCTTCAGTGTTGGTAAAGCTCTTGCATTTTCAGGAAAAAATTCTCTGGTTACTTTTAAAATTAGAACTGCTTGGTTGTTTTGATTAAAAAGTTGATTTTTATGAGGAGATAAAGGTACAATTGTTCTTTGGGCCACTGAGAATGTGCTTGCTTTGTTATTCATTCAATCAATGGTTGTTTTATTAAGAGCAGTAGAGAATAATATAGACCAGATAGATAGCTCACTACTTATGTGAGACTAAGTCACTTAACTCCTGATCCTCAGATTTCCTAATCTTTAAAATAGAAATAAAACCTACCTTTTAGATTGTCCTGAGGATTAGATGAGATGACCATGTAAGAGGGTGGACTCGAGACAGACCCAGTTGGGCTCAAATTTTGTATCCAACACTTACTAGTGTGTGACTTTAGGCAAGTTATTTAATCTTTTTAATTCTCAGGGGTTTTTTTTCTGTTAAATAGCAATAATCATAGTGTTTGGATTATTGTATCATTGGGTTATTGTGAGGATGAAATAAAATAAAGTACAGAAGTGTTCAGCATAGTGCCTGGTAAATACTAAGTGCTCATTAAATGTAGGCTATTAATTACAACAATAACAGCAACAACAATAATGATAGACTTTATTATGCTAGGACATCAAGTGGCAGAGGAAAGGCTTCAAGGCATTGCATAAGGCAATGAATTCAAAAGAGGGTTTTTCCTGCTATCTTTCCAGGAAAGGTCCTCAAGTGACTGAAAGAGAGCTCTCTGATTGGGCCGTGGCCTACAGCCTCCTGCAGCAAAAGCTTCCCTCCAGGCTAGTACGCTGTGTAGTAGGTTCAGAAGGACTTGAAAGGACAGTATGAAGACCATTTTGGCAGGAGGGTTTTGCTGAGGGCATAAATGACTCTAAGAAGGTAAAACTGAGGCCAAGTCATGGAGGGCTTGAATGCCAGGCAAATAATTTGTATTAGAATCACCTCATTCCTGGGCCATCTCAAGGGAATTGCTCTCAGTCTTTCATTTAAAATTTTAAAAATGGTAATATATACCAAAAACTATAACACAGCCCTGACTGGTTTGGCTCAGTGGAGAGAGCCTGTGGACTGAAGGGTCCCAGGTTTGATTCCGGTCAAGGGCATGTACCTTGGTTGCAGCACATCCCCAGTAGGGGGTGTGCAGGAGGCAGCTGATCGATGTTTCTCTGTCATCGATGTTTCTAACTCTATCCCTCTCCCTTCCTCTCTGTAAAAAAAGTCAATAAGATATATTTAAAAACAAACAAACAAACAAACAAAAACTATAACACATTTTAAACACGAGTAATAAACACCCATGCACCTATGGCCCAGCTCAGGAGAAGTAATATTCCACACCCTTTGAAACACCCTGTGCACCACACACCCATCACCAACCCCTTCCAACCTCTATCTGAACACTATTTGGAATTTTTAGTCATTCATCATTTTCCTTTCCTTCCTTCCTCCCTACCCTTCTTCGCTCTTTCTCTCCCTCTCCCTCTCCTTCTCTTCTTTTTCATCCCCCTTCCTTCCCACCTCCACTTTTTAAAAAATGATTTTACCACTCCTATCCCAGTCTTCCAGTCTTGGGAGACAGTGAGCAGGATGTGGAATCAGGAAGGAGCCTGGCTGGGCTGGGAAGAGGAGGGGTGGGGAAGTTCTTTGCTTCTGCCACAGGAGGGGAGTGGTTGACTGCACTGTGGTAGGGGAGAAAGAGGCACATTCTTAGTGGCTCAAACCCTTACTAGCTGTGTGACCTTAGGCCAGGCTCCTTGAGTTCTGAAGAGAAGGCCCAGAAACGTGGCAATTGTGGTGGAGAGGTTCCAGAGGAGAGGTCAGCCCCTCTGAGGCTGCACAGCTAGAAGTTGCTGCCTTGTGTTTAGAGCCAAAGAAGAGTAGAGGGAAAGACCTCTTGTATTCTTTTGAGACACAGTATCAATTCTTTTATGTACTGGGGAGCTGCAGGGCTAACTCTATGCCAGATGAGGCCAAGAAGAGTTTAGCAGGTCTGCCTCTTTGTTTTCACGTTATACAGTTTCTGAAATGTTGATTGTGCCAGTCATTACATTATATTTACCACTTTGTTTTTCTGTAAAACTTTGGTTTTGCTTTTCTGTAAAAGCTTTTGCCTTTGCTTTGCCTTTGTGGTGCTTCTTTGAATAATAACTTTCCTTTCCCCAATAGCGACTGCAAGTGATACTGTGGGAGTGAGCTACAGGGTCTGGGAGAGGAAACAGGGCCATGTCAGGTCTCTGCAGCAGCGGGCCTTGTTCTGACCCCCTCCATAGTACCTCCACTATTCACCAGCCATTCATTGGTGGAAACCTGCCATCCAAATGTAGTTTAGTGTCAGAGCTGGCCAGCAGCCCCTGAACGATGGATGAACAGATTACTCTGACAGTTTCACTGTGAAGCAGAGGGCTAAGGGATAGCCTGGCTGAAGGAGCCAGGCAGCCTTGATTGCCTGCTTTGTTAGGCTTTTTAAAAATATATATATTTTTATTGATTTCAGAGAGTAAGGGAGAAGAAGAGAGAGATAGAAACATCAATGATGAGAACGAATCATTGATTGATTGCCTCCTGCACGCCCCCTACTGGGGATGGAGCCCGCAACCCGGTCATGTGCCCCTGACTGGACTTGAACCCGGGACCCTTCAGTCCACAGGCCAACACTCTATCCACTGAGCCAAACCGGCTAGAGCTTGTTAGGATTTTATTGGAATTTTTATCTTTAAAGATACAATCAATAGGGGAGTAACCTTGGGAGGACACATGTGTTTACACTGTCCTCTAGGCAAGGGCATCCAGGAATTAGGAATAAGGATTCCAGTAAACACCCGGGGTCTGCATATACACAGACTTGTTTGGAAAGGTCAAGGAATAATTAGGGGCACCACCTTCGACACTCCCCTCAGTCTCCTCTAAGTTGGAATTCCGATAAAAAGGACAGGTGGCCTTCCACACACTTCCCTTTTATCAGAATGTCCTTCTTACAAACTTTCCAACCAAGTCTTGTGTGCTCCCCAGCAGTTTAGTAGAGGATTCAAGGAGCCCTAGTGTGCTAGGTACTATGGGGGGTCATAGAGAGAGAGATGGAACTACTTATGCCCTTGTGGAATTTACACTAGATGTGAAGACAAGACTTCATGCATATACAGTCAAGGGAGTGAGTACAAGTGCCAAATGCATAATGTAGACACATTTTTCTGGTTACCAATATAATACATGGTTATTAAAAATAAATTCAGACTGGCCAGTGTGCCTCAATGGTTGAACATTGACCCTATTATCCAGGAGGTCATGGTTCGATTCCTGGTCAGGGCACATGCCTGGGTTTTGGGCTTGATCCCCAGCAAGAGGCAGTGGATTAATGATTCTCATCATTGATGTTTATATCTCTTCCTCTCCCTTCTTCTCCCTGAACTCAATAAAAACGTATTTTAAAAAAATAAATTCAGATATAAAAGAAACATAGTATAGGAAGTCCCCCAAGATATAACTCTTCCCCAAGATAGTCATTGTTATCTGTTAAATATTTGAGGCCCTAGTCTAGGGGTGGGCAAACTTTTTGACTCGAGGGCCACAATGGGTTCTTAAACTGGACCGGAGGGCCGGAACAAAAGCATGGCTGGAGTGTTTGTGTGAACTAATATAAATTCAAAGTAAACATCATTACATAAAAGGGTACGGTCTTTTTTTTTTTTAGTTTTATTCATTTCAAACGGACCGGATCCGGCCCGCGGGCCGTAGTTTGCCCACGGCTGCCCTAGTCCGTTTTCTCAGTGGTTAGAGTATGGCCTGTGGACCAAAGGGTCCTGGGTTCAATTCCCAGTCAAGGGCACATACCTCAGTTGCAGGCTTGATCCCCAGTGGGAGGCAACTTATTAATGGTCTTTCTCAAATAGATGTTCTCTCTCGCTCTCTCTGTCCTCTACTTCCCTCCCTCCCATCCATTCGCTCTAAATTTAAATGGAAAAATATCCTTGGATGAGGATTAAAAAAAAAAGTATATATATATATATATATACTAGTAGCCCAGTGCATGAAATTCGTGTACATTAAAAGGGAATTAATTAGAGGAAATATTTTAATATTACTATTTGCTCTTTCTTTATAATACAAGTGTCAGAAATGAAAGAAAATGAGTAAAATGTATATGAAAATCTTCCCCTTGTCAGAGTCTGGGGTGTGACGCGGGACCCAGAGTCAAGTTCCTGCCCACCTGCATGTGTCTAGAAATCGAGAGAGACCCAGACCTGGCCGGCCCACCCTCATTGGGTGAGATCCAGACCCGGCTGGCCCCACCCCCCTCAATTCCTGCCGGGTGGGGGGCACAGCATCAGGTCCCCTGGCCCAGTGCCAGGCGGGGGGTGCAGCCTCTCAGGTCCCCCAGCGCACCGTCAGGTCTCCTGGCGCGGCACCGGGGTCGGGGTGTGTGTGGCCTGAGGTCCCCCATCAAGCACTGCCGGGCGGGGGGGCGCAGCCTCAGGTCCCTGCTGATCGCTCGTTAAGGCTCGTTATGGGAACCCTGCCTCCACTGTGGGCACAGCCATCTTGTGTTATGGGAACTCCGCCCCTGCTGTGGGCATAGCCATCTTGTGACGGCATGATGGTGTGAGGGTTAATTTGCATATTACCACTTTATTATATAGGATTTGAGGAATTGAAATTTGAGCTGGACCTTAAAGTAAAATCCAGAGAGGCAGACTAATGGAAGGAAAGTAAGCATCCTGAGGATCCAATCTCCTGCACTAGCTTCCTCCACAAATGGTGAGCCAAATTCTGCTTGGACATTTGGTGACAAGGGACCAAAATGCCAAAATAGGAAATTAACCTTAGTTAAGCACCTCCTTGTGCCTGATGTGCTAGCCAATGTTAAGCACGGATAGATGCTATAGATTAATTTTTCCTTATTACAACCTTAAAAAATAGGTATCTTTATCCATATTTTACAAACAGATACTGAGGCTCAGAGGTTACTTGCCAGTGTCACATAGTATGCACTTAGTAATCATTAGCTGCTATTTATTATACCTGTTTTCTCTCTTGTAACATGATCTATATAGTCTCCCCACTTAATTTAATTCTATATATGTATACATTTTTTATTGAATTCAGTGAGGGAGAGGGAGAGAGACATAGAGACATCAATGATGAGAGAGAATCACCGATTGACTGCCTCCTGTACACCCCCCATTTGGGATGGAGCCTACAACCCATGCATGTGCCTGACCAGGAATTGAACTGTGACTTCCTGGTTCATAGGTCAATGTTCAACCACTGAGCCACGCCAGCTGGGCAATTCTATATATGGCCTTTCTGTCCTCCCAGCCATTCCTTACTGTTTGTTTGTTTGTTTGTTTATCATTGACAGTAGTATTGCAGATGTCTCCTATTTTCTCCCTTTTGCCTCCCTTCACCCAACTGCCACCCCACCCAGGCCTTCCCCATACTATTGTCTGTGTCCATGGGTTATGCATATATGGATATATGTTCTTTAGTTAATCTCTTTCTGTCCCCTTCCTACTGAGATCTGTTATTTTGTTCCATGCATCCATACCTCTGGATCTATTTTGTTGTTGTTGTTGTTGTTAATTCTCACGCAAGGACGTTTTCCCCATTTATTTTTGGAAAGAATGGAAGGGAGAGAGACAGAGAGAGAAACATCCATGTGAAAGAGACACATCAATTGGTTGCCTCCTGCAAGTTCCCCACTGGAGCCGGGGATCAAGCCTGCAACTTGACCAGAATCGAACCCAGTACCCGTCAGTCCATGGGCTGACACTCTGTCCACTGAGCCAGATCGGCTAGGGCCCTCTGGACCTATTTTGTTCATTAGTTTATTTTGTTCATTAGATTTCACATATAAGTCAGATCATGTGATATTTGTCTTTCTCTAACTGGCTTATTTTGCTTAGCATAATACTTTCCAGGTCCATCCATGCTGTCTCAAAGGGTAAGAGCTCCGTCTTTTTGATAGCTGCATAGTATTCCATTGTGTAGATGTACCACAGCTTTTTTATCCACTTGTCTACTGATGGGCACTTGGGCTGTTTACAGATCTCAGCTATTGTAAATAATGTTGCTATGAACATAGGGGTGCATATATTCTTTGTGATTGGTGTTTCGGGATTCTTAAAATATACTCCCAGAAGTGGGATCTCTGGGAGTCAAATGGCAGTTCCATTTTTAATTTTTTGAGGAACCTCTATACTGTTTTCCATGGTGGCTATACCAGTCCGCATTCCCATCAGCAGTGTAATAGGGTTCCCTTTTCTTTACATTCTCACTAGCACTTATTGTTTGTTGATTTATTGATGGTAGCCATTCTGGCAGGTCTAAGTTGATACTTTATTTTAGTTTTCATTTGCATCTCTCTGATGATTAGTGATGTTGAGCATTTTTTCATATGTCTGTTGGCCATCTGTATATCCTCTTTGGAGAAGTGTCTATTCCGGTCCTTTGCCCATTTTTTAATTGGATTGTTTTTCTTCCTGGTGTTGAATTGTATGAGTTGTTTTTATATTTTGGAAGTTAAACCCTTTTCAAATATATTATCCATGAATATGTTTTCCCATGCAGTAGGTTCCCTTTTTATTTTCTTAATGGTTTATTTTGCTGTGCAGAAGCTATTTATTTATTTATTTAATATAGATATTTTATTGATTTCAGAGAAAAAGGGAGAGGGAGAGAGAGTTTGAAACATCAATGATGAGAATCATTGATAGGCTACCTCTTGCACGTCCCCTACTGGGGATCGAGCCCGCAACCCGGGCATGTGCCCTTGACCAGACTTGAACCCGGGATCCTTTGGTCTGCAGGCTGATGCTCTATCCACTGAGCCAAACTGGCTAGGGCTGTGCAGGAGCTTTTTAGTCTGATGTAGTCCCATTTGTTATTTTTTTCCTTTGTTTTCCTTGCCCTAGGCCAGGGGTGGGCAACCCCTGGCAGGTGTGCCAAACATGGCACGCCAGTAACTTTTGCTGGCACGCGAAACCCTCTCTTATAATCTTCCATTTACAATTTTTTTCTTAATATCGACTTTTTTATTTTTCTTTTTTTTTCTTTTAACTAAATCTTTATTGTTCAGATTATTACATTTGTTCCTCTTTTTTTCCCCCCCATAACTCCCCTCCTCCCAGTTCCCACCCCACCCTCCGCCCTCACTCCCCACCCACTGTCCTCATCCATAGGTGCACGATTTTTGTCCAGTCTCTTCCCGCATCTCCCACACCCCTTCCCCCCCCAAGAATAGTCAGTCCATTCCCTTTCTATGTCCCTGATTCTATTATAATCAACAGTTCATTCTGTTCATCAGATTATTTATTCACTTGATTCTTAGATTCACTTGTTGATAGATGCATATTTGTTGTTCATAATTTGTATCTTTACCTTTTTCTTCCTCTTACTCTTCTTAAAGGATACCTTTCAGCATTTCATATAATCCTGGTTTGGTGGTGATGAACTCCTTTAGCTTTTCCTTATCTGTGAAGCACTTTATCTGACCTTCAATTCTGAATGATAGCTTTGCTGGATAAAGTAATCTTGGTTGTAGGTTCTTGGTATTCATCACTTTGAATATTTCTTGCCACTCCCTTCTGGCCTGCAAAGTTTCTGTTGAGAAATCAGCTGACAGTCGTATGGGTATTCCCTTGTAGGTAACTGAGTTTCTTTCTCTTGCTGTTTTTAAGATTCTCTCTTTGTCTTTTGCTCTTGGCATTTTAATGATGATGTGTCTTGGTGTGGTCCTCTTTGGATTCCTTTTGTTTGGGGTTCTCCGTGCTTCTTGGACCTGTAAGTCCATTTCTTTCACCAGGTGGGGGAAGTTTTCTGTCATTATTTCTTCAAATAGGTTTTCAATATCTTGCTCTCTCTCATCTTCTGGCACCCCTATAATTCTGATGTTGGTACGCTTGAAGCTGTCCCAGAGGCTCCTTACACTATCCTCGCATTTTTGGATTCTTTTTTCATTTTGCTTTTCCGGTTGGGTGTTTTGTGCTTCCTCGCATTTCAAATCATTGACTTGATTCTTGCGCTCCTCTGGTCTGCTGTCGGGAGTCTGTATAATATTCGTTATTTCAGTCCGTGTATGCTTAATTTCTAGGTGGTTCCCCAATATACGATCGAGGGTCTCATTAGTTTTCTTGTAGATCTCATTAAGTTTATCGGCGGCTTCTAAACAGTTCTTGAGAGACCTTAAAAGTGTGGTTCTGAACTCTATATCTTCCATTGACAATTTTGTCCTGTTTCTTTGTCTCCGCACTTTGTTATGCTTCCTTGGTGCACCCCCTAGTGGTCTTTGTGCGCAGTCTTATAAACCTTGATTGTTGTAGCTAATACCAGGGAGGGTTTGACCTCCAGGCCAAGTGGCTATGAGAATCAGCTGTTTCTGCAGTGAGAGAACTTCTGTCCTCTAGGGAGGTGCTAATCTAGCCTTTGCCTGAGGCTATCCGGCAAATGCCTCTGCAGGGCTTGGGCGGGGCGGGTCGCACAGTATCAATAGGGTGGGCCGGAGAGAGCAGTGATGGCGGCTCTCAGTCCTGTCCCCAGGGGCTCTGCCTCTCTGAGTCCCAGCAATGGCTGCAAACCTCGGAGAGAAAGCTGCACTCGCTCTGACCGAAACCAGACAGTCCAGCTTCTCCCGTTTGAGTCTGGGTCCCTAAAGACTCGCCGGGATCTGGAGCTCAGAGTCTGCGACTCCCTCCCGATTGAAAACGCCAACCGAGCCCTCCGCCGCCAGCCCGCTCCGCGCACTCCGCACCTCAGAATTTGACTTCAGCACTGCGCCTCCTCTGAGTGTCCGTATGCGTTTCTCTTTCCTCCTAGTTGTAGGACTTCCACTCAGCCAGCGTTCCTGTGGTTCTGGGTGATGTCCCTTCCGTTTTTTGGTTTCACTTTTGAAGTAGTTGTTCAAGGCAGCAAATTCTGGCGTTAACCTATGCCGCCATCTTGGTTCTCCCCCCAGAATCAACTTTTTTATTTTTCAGATAAATTCAGTGTAGGTGCATCTTAGATAAATAAATAATTTTACATAACAAGTTATCTTAAATACCATAGACATGGATTGACGAGAGAGGGGAAGAGCAATTTCAATAGTGTCGAAAACGAACTATTGAGGACTTGGAATGCCATTCCAGAAAATTTTTTCTATTTAAAAAACTTTGCAACAGTGTTACTCTCCATGTTTTCATCCATATATGCTTGTGAATCTTTGTTCTCAGTGATGGATTTTGTTAAGTCTTGTAATAAGAGTAGCCTGATGGATGAAAGTAGTAGCTTGTGCATATCTCTGAAGGTCACGAAATATAAACCTGATGTAAAATCTCTGTCATCAGTGATGCAGCAGCAAAAGTCCCACTGATAATATCAAATGGAGTCATAAAGTTTTCTGTCCGACTATCAGTGTACATGTATACATTAAAAAATACATGTATTTTTCATCATCATATACTGTGTTTTTGTCGCTCGAATGAATTTTATTATTTCTTCAAGGTTCTTCACATACGTACACCTTAAGAGATATCAGGTAGGCGTAACATGTTCTCAAAAAATTAGGGTTGGCACGCAGAAGAATTTTGAGTCAGAGATTTTGCTGGTTTTGGCACGCACTCACAAAAAGGTTGCCCACCCCTGCCCTAGGCAAATATATTAGTGAAAATACAGCTACGTGAGACGTCTAAGATTTTACTGCCTATTTTTTCTTCTTGGATTTTTATGGTTTTGTGACTTACATTTAAGCTTTTAAAATCCATTTTGACTTTATTCTTGTGTATGGTGTAAGTTGCTGGTCTAATTTCATTTTTCTGCATGTACCTGTCCAATTTCCCCAACACTATTTATTTATTTATTTATTATTGATTTCAGAGAGGGAAGGGAGATGGGGAGAGAAATAGAAACATCAATGATGAAAGAGAATCATTGATTGGCTGCCTCCTGCATGCCCCCTACTGGGGATCTATCCTGCAACCAGGGCATGTGCCCTTGATTGGAATTGAACCCAGGACCCTTCAGTCCACAGGCCAACGCTCTATCCACTGAGTCAAACCCGCTAGAGCCTAACACCATTTATTTTTATTTTATTTTAAAATATATTTTTATTGATTTCAGAGAGAAAGGGGGAGAGAAAGATAGAAACATCAGTGATGAGAGAGAATCATTGATTGGCTACCTCCTGCACACCCCCAACACTGGGAATCGAGCCCACAACCCAGGCATGTGCCCTTGACCAGAATTGAACCTGAGACCCTTCATTTCACAGGCCGATGACGCTCTATCCACTGAGCCAAACCAGCCAGGTCCCTAACACTATTTATTGAAGAGATTATCTTTCACCTCATTGTATGCTCTTACCTCCATCCCTCACACTTCTCTCTTTATTACAATTTCTCCTTTAACTTCCCGTCATTCCCTTCTCTTCAGCCTATCTCCAGAATGTCCCTTATTCCCCTTCTTTCCATTCTCTCTTACCTTACTCCCCTCCACGTCCTCATTGTCTCCTGTCTGATGTGGCAGCCTTCTGACCCCTTCCCTGCTGCTAGTTTCATTTATTTACATATACCAGAATAATTTCTTAACATACAGTTCTCATCATATCACATCTCTGTGTTAAAAACAACAAACTAAGCATACGAATTTTTGATTTTTTTGGCCTAAAGTTTAAGATTCGCCAACTCACCCTTCAGATCTGTTCCCTTACTACTTACACACCTCCTCTCTGCTTTCCTTCCACACTCCTCTCTCCATTCCCATCTGGAGAATCCTACCTATGTGTTTTAAGATCCAGATTAAAATATTGTAACCAGTCAAACAATGGGTCCGTGCTGCCTGTCACTACTGAAGCCAATTAAGCAGAGTCAGGGTTGAGTCATTATGATAATTTATTCCAATATTGCTGGCAGTATGGGAGAGCAGCAGGTCATCCACAAAAATCTGCTTTGCAGCCCACCATAAGCCAGCTGCTTATATAGATATAAGTACAAAGGAAAGTAGGCAAAAGGACAGTTTACAGATATCCAAAAAGGGCTGGGGATCTTCAAAGGGTTTAGTGATATGCAAAGCCTAGAGTCTTCAGGTGAGCTCCCAGGTCCTGAGTGCAGCTGCCAGCCTGGTTAGAATGTGCCTTCTTCTTTTTTCTTTTTTAAAATATATTTCTTTATTCATTTCAGAGAGGAAGGGAGAAGAAGAGAGAGATAGAAACATCAATGATGAGAGAGAATCATTGACTGGCTGCCTCCTGCACACCCCCTACTGGGGATCGAGCCTGAAACCCAGGCATGTGCCTTTGACCAGAATCGAACCTGGAACCCTTCAGTCCGCAGGCCGACGCTCTATCCACTGAGCCAAGCCGGCTAGGGCAGAATGTGCCTTCTTTAATCAGAACAAAACAGTCACGGTTAACAGAGCATGATTAATATTTCTTACAATACTAGCTGGTTCCCCAACATCCTATTTCTGCCCCCTTTCATATCACTTTGTTTTCTTAGTCCTTCCCTACTCTAAACTGGTTAGATTTTTTAAATCTTTTTGTGGGATTTAGTATATACTGTCTTTAAATATAATTTTTGAATCATATTTCTTCTGTGGTATTATAACCTATCTCAGTGTAGATGCCAGGCTTAATTCATCTTTATAAATTTCCTACAGTACCTTGCACATAGTATGTACTTAATATATGGTGCAAATGAAAGGAAGAGGAGGGAGTCCCTGATAACTGGTGGGTTTCTCTCTTAGTCTTGGTGAGGGTCATTGTTCAATGGGTGGAAATGCTGTGGTGGTGTTGTTTTTTTAAAGTCAGACTTCTTTTTTGACCATGTAGGAGAGGCAGAGCCTATAGGTTCTGCCGATGAGTCCCAGTGCCTGTGTCTGTTAAGGGGCTCCAGCCAGTGCTTGCCTTACTAGGTCCCGTGCTTTGGCCCCTCAGCCCCTCCCCACAAATGCTCAGCGGAACAGGGGATTAGGTTCTGGCAGTGCAGCTGGGATTTTGGCGGCCATTCCAGTCGACAACAGCACGCAGCCACCCAGACAGGACAGCGCAGGCCTGCGCTCCAGGCCCACAATTTGCCTGGGCTTCTTGTTTGGGTGGCCGAGGAGGAGGGGGAGGAGTGCGGCATCCTGGCCTTGCCACACAGAAGGTATGGGCTGGAGAGAGTCCCTTCAGGAATGGCTTGGGGGGTGGCCATTGTCCCAGGTCAGGCGGTGCCCACAGAAGGAGGCAGGCGCTTTGTGTGTGAGCACGGCATGTGTGTGCTTAAAGACATGGCCCGCCCAGGAGCCAGCAGGAAGCTGCTCCCATTTAAAAGGGCCTGCGTCTGGCTCGCTCTCCAAAGCCTCTGTTCGCGGGTCTTCTTCCCTGCCCTTCCGTTGCTGGCCAGAGAGATGGACAGGCTGTCATTGCAGTCTTGAGAGAGTGAAGGGGGAGTGTCTGGGCAATATCAGGTTTGTCAGGCAGGCCACTGTGAGTGTGTTTTGTGTGTTTATGCCACAGTTTGCCTCGGCTCTTTCCACTGTTGCAACTCAGTGTTGTTGTCTGCTAGCTGATGCCTCCCCATGCATCCTATTCTCCTGTTTGTGGGCCAAACTAGGAGGGAGGGGCTCCCCTCCTCTCCAGTGCAACCCTCCTCCTTGCCCCAGCTGCTACCCTTCCCCCCTTGCTGAGAGTCCCCTGTTTCTCCGAGACTCCCAGATCAGGGCTCCCAGATCGCGGAAGCTTGCTGTGCCTTTAAAGAAAGCAGACTCCTGGCTGTGACGCACTTCTGGCTGTCAGCCAGGAAGATCGCTCCTGCCAGGCTGACTGAGAAGAAAACCAACAACTTTTCTTTTGTGTGTGGGGTTACTTTCCACTAGCCCCCCCCTTCTTCCTCTCCTTTCAAGATTTAAATGCTAATGGCGGATTAAAACCTGTAAATACGTTTGGCTTTAGGAATCTGGTAAGGCCCTCCTGCACTGAGACTTTTTCTCCTCACTCTTTCTCGGGGTTTTTTTGTTCAAACATGGACGTGGGGGTGGTGCGGTAGAGTCCCCCCCTCCCCCTCACCTCTCTTTACTGCGCCATCCTTAAAGGGGAGGGGGTAGGAGAGGGAGAGCAAGTAAACACTCAGAAACAGGCACTGGGAGCAGAGCTTGCCAACATCCGGGAGTTGGCGCCTTTCAGAGCAAAGGGTTGCTTTCTTTCCCCCTCGCGTAGATGTTAGCGCGTTTTTGTTCAGAGTGGGGGAAAGCGTGTGTGCCTGCATGCTGAGCTGTAGAGACAGCTCAGGAGAGCTTCTCCATTCCCAAGTGAGGCCTGGGTGTGTATACAGTGGTGGGGAATGAAAAAGGTTCATTTTTCAGCTGGTAGGGACCAGGGTGTATGAATATAGCTGTGGGGGCAGGTGCTGATGAACTGCTGGAGTGGGTGCGGATGTGTGCGGGCGTGTGTGTGTGTGTGTGTGTGTGTGTGTGTGCACACGCTAGGCCTGGTTTGATTGCAGCCCTTTTGCCCACATCCTTCTGATCTGGACCCTACAGAGCTTTGGGGGAAGGGCAGGTATCAGTAAGCCACTTTTCAAGAAACCAGGGGAATCTTGGTTTCCCTTGCAATCTCTCCCTAGGTCCTTGCCAGGGCCTTGGAGCTCTGGGCCAAATTCTAGGCTATTCAGAAAGGGTAGTCTGTGTGAAGAGGGGCAGGCCTGAGCCTAGAGCATACATCCAGCAAGCTGGTTTGGCCCAACCTCAGGCGTGCAGAGAAGCCCTTTGGACGTGGATGAGACAGCCGACTCAGGACTCCCCAGAAGTTGAAAAGGATTGTGTTTATTCCATCCTTGGCTTCTCTTGAGGCTGCTGGTCCTTGGGCCTTTTACCGCCTCCAAGCCAGGATACACACCAGTAGATAATTCCTATTCATGAGTTAGCCTCTGATCACATAGTTTGGCTTTTGCTGGGCCTCTCTGGGGTAAACTACAAGGTGTGAAGTGTGGGTGCCTGATTGCCTATGCCTCCTGACTTATGGCTTCCAGAGTCGGAGGAGTTCCAAGACCAGATGTTCACTCTTTAGTTGGTGGGAGGATCTTTTTTAGAAAGCTGTACAGAACATGGAATTCTTATGGCTGCAGGCAGGCAGGCTGTCAGTGTAAATGGTGGTAAACTTTGCCACTGAGCATGGGCATACAAACGGATAGTCATTTCCCTTGTGAGCTGTGAGCCTGTGGGCCTTTGGAACCTTGGGGTAGAGCCAGGGTGGGACTTGGAGAAGGACCCTTAGAGATGGGAGTTTGTGTGAGCTTTGGGCCTTGAAGTTCTGGGGTTGGGAGCTGGCCCCTAAGAGAATGAGGGTTCAGTGGAGGCATGAGCTGAGAGGTCAGTGCAGTTTTGCAGTTTTCTGGGACCAAAGGTCATTTTGGTGTTATCTTGAGGCAGGGCTGGTGTTCAGGCCAGGCAGTTAGTGGCTAAAAGGCAGTCTCCAAAGGAGCTGGCACCCAGGCTGGGGGGCGGGGTAAGGAGAGCAGTGCTGCCACAACTCAGACCCTCTGGCCTTTGGCCTATCATTGATTGGTCCTTGCATCTGAGCAGGTGGTTTGCATTAGCTTCAGCCATGGTAGAAAACTGGCTGAGTTTTAACTCTTTAAGACCCAAGAGGGTGCATGCCAGGTGGCTATGTATTTCTTGAGTGCCTGCTTATCCTGATAATATCTTCTATGAGAAGATATTAATAATAATATCTCTTATTAGATATTACTATCTAAACATAGAGGGGTTACTGTTAATGTGGGAATTGGCCTTGATGGTGAAGGAGTTTACATTATGTTAGTTTTGAAGATGTAGAGAAGATGCAAGACCTTTAGTTTATAAGGCAATGGCTTCTGTGTCTTGGTTCCTTCTTGAGCCCAGGGGAGAGAGCAATCTTATTTGCTCTCTGTTTTGGATTCTGAGGCTCTTTTTTGTAAAGAACCAGGTAGGTGAGAATTCTGAAGGTGCCTTCAAAGGACCTGCATTAGAGGTTTTCTTTGTTGATTTGGGGGTGACAGGGGATGCCTGATTACATCAGAGTGGATTTCAGGAGATCCTTCTGTGCAATGGTTCCTGGCTACAATTGTGGGGATCTGTTTTTCCATCACCATCACTCAGACTTCTGGGTGGGGCCTGCCTCAGATTTCAGGGGGAGGGTGGTAGGATGGTGCTCTGGCTGGGAGCCCTCCGGTTCCAAGCCAAGGTCTGTTTAAAGCTGTAGTCCCAGTGCTGAGGACTAGCTGTGCCACCAGCTTCGATCATTCTTTACCCCGATTTACCCTAAGAAGAGTGACTGGCTGGGCTCCCCTGAAGTTTCTCACCCTAGAGTCTTGTCTCTTATAAAGTGCCCCTTTGCAGGCTTTGAACTGACAAGGTCCTTCTGGAGTTCTTCATGTTGTTGAGTATTCGGTTCCTCCTGTTTCTGTGCCTGGGGAGCATAAAAGAAGACATTTGGCCTTGACACCAGTTTTCCTGAGTAGTGGAACTAGTTTTTAGATAGACTCCCCTGGGACAACATAAGGGTTGTATGTTTTGCCTCTGAGATGAAGGGAAGAGGTTGGTTAAACCTCAGGTCATTTTTAGCAGCACAGCTGTGAAATCTCTCAGAGGGGGCAAGATCTACCTCCGGTTGCATATGAAATTTCTGACTGAAGTTTTGGGCCTCATCAAAAGGATATCAAGTCTAACTCATGTAATACTTTAAACCAGTGGTCGGCAAACTGCGGCTCGCAAGCCACATGCGGTTCTTTGGCCCCTTGAGTGTGGCTCTTCCACAAAACACCACATGCGGGCACGCACGTACAGTGCGATTGAAACTTCGTGGCCCATGCGCAGAAGTTGGTATTTTGTGGAAGAGCCACACTCAAGGGGCCAAAGAGCCACATGTGGCTCACGAGCCGTAGTTTGCCGACCACTGCTTTAAACAATAAAGAATTTAAATGGAAAAAAAATGATATTAAGTCTAGAGGCAGCATTGGGGATGAGGGGGAGGTGACCTGGGACTCATTTCCCTTGTTCCTGAGTAGCTCAGACTTTTTTTTTTTTTTCTCAAGAAGTACTAGTCAAGCATTTGGCCACTGCCACCTTTACCACAAATGCCAAGCTTGGTCCCTCTAACTGTAGACTGGCCAATCACCAGAAAAGCCTTTTTGCAGTATAATAATTGAGGCCATCTGCCTTCATCCTTGCCTGGCCGCAGGGAGCTACGCAGTTATTGCTCACGAATAGGCCATCCTGAGTGAAAATCATCCAAGACTGAGGAACACATAGGCTCCTTAGCTTCTCTGCCTCCTGAGAGCTCCCTTAACCACTGCATTTGCTTATTGCCAAAAGCCCAGGTGAATTGACTCATTTCCAAGACTGACATTGATATGACAGATGGAATCATGTTAGGTTTTGCAGGGTCAGGAAGCAATTATAATTAGCATTAAGTTATATTTAGCATTTAATTATTTTCTTACATTATTTAATGCTTCATGTATATTTTATTTTACTCCTTATCCTGCTGTAAGCCCCTCAAAGGCAAGGACCATGTCATTGACTCCCATTTCAGGTAATTTTGTTGTATACTCACATCTAGCTTCCAGCACAGGATGAACATGTAAGGATTAAGAAAATAACCTTTTTGATTGGTTGATAAACAAGGTACACTTGCATAGAAAGGGCTAAGAGATTTCTGTATGTTCTTCTCCTACTAGACAGTAAGCACCATATGGACAAGAATGGTGTTTTCTTATCCCAACACTTTGCATACAGAAGGTGCTTAGCAAATGTTAGCAAATGTTGGTTCCACAGAACCCACACTTGGGAGATGCTAATATGTGGGGAGAGTTATAGTTGATGTGGCTCTTAACCACTCTTGCTCTTCCTTATAGAGTAATGACAAACTGAGCACCTCCAGCAGGAGGGGCTGATTGCTCCCATGGAGATTTGTGGGAATCGTGGAGGCTGCTAGGAGGTGTTGGGGAATATTTAGTCACCAGGTCTGTGGTCTCTTGGGCACGTTGGCAAGTAGATGGCCAATTCCCAGTGGGAAGGAAAGTTGGAGTTAAGAATACCAGGACAAGTACCTAATCTTCTATTAAATGTCCTCTGGGCTCTCTGTCAGAATTGGCTTTGGCTTCACCAATCTCTCTTTTGAACCATGTCTGACATTTCTGGGAAGGGGGGGGGGAAGATATAAAAATTCAGAATTTGGGGATGTTCCCCAAGGACTTAGTTATTATTGTTAGTTAGGTAGAATTTGGGTACCTGCAGAAAGAGCCAGAAATCAATCTTTCAAACCTAGGTCTGTCTGGAAAACCATGATTGTTCTGTTTTAAGGGTTGAAGGCCAGCTTTGAATGTTGTACTTTCTGTAGAACAGAAAGGTTGTGTTAAACTTGTGGACATTGAATTAAATGCAGGATTCTTTATTGTCCACTCTGATGCCATAAGCTTTATATTAATTTTGATGTATACTCTCAGCTCTCTAAAGATTCCCATGGTGCCTTGGTGATGTGGATTAAGTAAAAGTGAAGAGTGATTTATTTAAATGTTAAGAGCCACCAGTAAATGGAACTGTTTCTTCCTTCCGCCTTCATCATGGATACTTGATATCATTAACAGCTCTTCTTCTCTTTGGTCCCAGGTGCATTGGGGTGACGGTCTGGTATCATCAAGATGACGCTCCATGCCACCCGGGTGGCTGCACTCCTCTCTTGGGTGAGTGGTCTTCCTCTCCTTTGCTAAACTTTTCCAGGAAGCTTGGGAGAATTTTCTAGGAGTCACAGCTATGGAAATACAGTTTTCCCCTTATTTTTAACTTTTATTATTTCTATGTTGATGCTGACAGTGATCTATGAGTCTACCTGTGTAGGGTTTGGAGAGGCTGCCCTAAGGTACATATTCCCCTTCAGTCATGGGAAGAGTTGCTACAGGTGGCATGGAAACCATCCTCATTTGCTCCCTGTGGATTTTTCTAACTAAAAGTGTTGGCACTGAACTTTGGTCTTCAAAAGCCTTGAATTGTAGGGCAAGGTTCTCCTTGCTCTCTTTACCATGTTTTCACTGCTTCGATTATTCTCCTGTTGCCTTCTTGATTACGTCACCAAAATTCTTCTGCTAAGTATTTTCATATACTTTCTGCTTGAGACAATACCAAATTAAAAAAAATAATACTAAGCACTGGGAATTTAGAGCTACAGAGTAACCATAGAGGCCATTGAGTGCAGTGATGATAAGCATGGGCCTTGGAGCCAGACAGTCTGGCTTAGAATCATTGTTTTGGCCTGTGGGACTTAGAGCAAGTTACTTAGTCTCTCAGCACCTCATTTTAAAATTGGAAAAAGCCCTGTCTGGCTGGTGTAGTTCAGTGGCTAAGTGTCAATGTATGAACCAGGAGGTCATGGTTTGATTCTCTGTGAGGGCACATACCTCGATTGCTGGCTTGATCCCCAGTAGGGGGTGTGCGGGAGGCAACTGATCACTGTTTCTCTCATCATCATTGATGTTTCTATGTCTTTCTCCCTTCCTCTCTGAAATTTAAAAAAAAAAAGAAGAAGAAATAGCCCAGCCAGTGTGGCTCAGTAGTTGAGTATTGACTCAGGAATCAAGAGACCACTGGTTTGATTCCAGGTTTTAGACTTGATACCCGGTAGGGGATGTGGAGAAGGCAGCTGATTGCTGATGTTTCTCTATCATTGATGTTTCTGTCTCTATCCCTCTTCCTTCTTTTCTCTCTAAAAATCAATAAAAACATTTTAAATAAAAGTGGAAATAATACCACATGGGGTTATTCTGAGGATATTGATATAATGTGTATAAAAAACATTTCATACATACACACAACCATTTAGTCCAGTATCTGAATAAATAATTCCTGAAACTTAAAATATTGCTTGGGCATGCTATTTGGTACAGGGTATTTTAGTAGTCACCCTGACGATGGATCAGCTAGCCAATTAAAGAGCTAACTTAAAAAAATATATATAGAATATTTTAAAGGAAATGAATTATTTTTTAAAGGTCCCTGATCTTTTCTTTTTAAAACATTTTATTGATTTTTCACAGAGAGAAAGGGAGAGGGATAGAGAGTTAGAAACATCGATGAGAGAGAAACATCGATCAGCTGCCTCCTGCACACTCCCTACTGGGGATGTGCCTGCAATCAAGGTACATGCCCTTGACTGGAATCGAACCTAGGACCCTTCAGTCCCCAGGCCGACACTCTGTCCACTGAGCCAAACCGGTTAGGGCAAAGGAAATGAATTTTTAATTTCCAAATAGGGTGGATTTTATAAGACAGCATCAAATATCTAGTCAAGTGATATGTATTTAATGTACAAAACATGTATTCTCAGTCTTCAGTTTCTGAAATAGATACAAATTTTAGTTGTGTAGTTGTATTATTTAAAATGGTTTTAAAAATATTTATATTTAATACATTTTGTATTTATATTACATTTCAATGTTTTATGTATGTATTAGAAACAATGTCTCTTCCTTCTCTTCCCTTCATCCCCCTCTACCCCCCCCCCCGCCCCCTCCCCGAAAAAAAAAAACTGGGTGTGGGGGACCATGAGCTATGTCTCTAGTTCTGTGCCTTATGTGAATATTGGGGATCCTTTAGCCTCATTGTTTTAAGTTGATCAGTTTATCTTTTTATTTATTTAGGTCCTAGGCTTGTTTTTATAGTGACTACTGCTGTTACAGAGAAGAACAGACACAAAACTAGTTTTATTTAACAGCAAATACTTGTATAATTTTCTCAAAAATCACCATGAACATGCATTAAAGTATATTTACAATTTAAAAGGTAGGCAGCTACAGTGGATTTTATGACACTAGCAGCATAAAATAATATGTTATTGAGAAGAGTGGTTTAGAACAGCAGTCGCCAACCCCTCGGACCTCATGGACCCCCAGTGGTCTATGGACTACTGGTTGGCGACTGCTGGTTTAGGACACAGATATATACGTGTGATCATTATAACTGTGGTTTTTTAAAAAAATGACTTAGGGAGAAAAGACTAGAAGGAAATACATACTGAAAGTGCGTGTATTAAAATACTTGAATGAGTGGAGTTTTTTGGGTTTCCAAATTTTCAGTAATTTATTTTGTAATGTAAAAATAAATATATTTTACTTAGCAAGTAGCTTGAAATTAATCTGTGCCAACAATTAATGAATAAGTTGTTATAGGGAATCGGGAACTTTAAATAAAAATTTTGTTAAATATATTTTTTTATTGATTTAAGAGAAGAAGGGAGAGGGAGAGAGAGATAGAAACATCAATGATGAGAGCAAATCATTGATCAGTTGCCTCCTGCATGGCCCCCTACTGCATGGACTGAGCCCATAACTCGGGCATGTGCCCTGACCAGGAATAGAACCATGTCCTCCTGGTTGATAGGTCAATGCTCAACCGTTGAGCCAGGCTGGATCAGGTGAGAATAGGGAACTTTAAGATTCAACAACCTAAGCAACCCCAAAAGCCTGATAGACAGTTCTTGTGTTCTGCCCTGAGCTAGGCCCTTACTTGCATGTTTTTTACCCTGATTAGAGATGAAAGAGCTTCTCCATTTCCTCAGCCTTCCAATGATTTCTCATTTGAGAGCAAAATAATGCACCAGGAGAAAATACATTTTTATATCTATGAAAGAAACTATTGCTGGATTATTACTTAACTAGAGGCCCGGTGCATGAAATTCATGCACTGGGTAGGGGGGCTTCCCTCAACCTGGCCTGTGCCCTCTCGCAGTCTGGGAGACCTCAGAGGATGTCCGACTGACAGCTTAGGCCCGGAGCGGATATCCTGGCAGTCGGATATCCTTAGTGCTGCCGCGGAGGCGGGAGAGACTCCTGCCACCACCACTGCGCTTGCCAGCTGTGAGCCCAGCTTCTGCCTTAGCAGCACTCTCCCTGTGGGAGCGCACTGACCACCAGGGGGCAGCTCCTGCGGTGAGCGTCTGCCCCCTGGTGGTCAGTGCGCATCATAGCAACCACTCATTCAGCCATTTGGTCAATTTGCGTATTAGCCTTTTATTATATAGGATTGGTATTAGATGAATCCACATTCCTTAAGTGATTTAAATCAGCTGATGTGATCTTTCATACTTGTTAGTAAACAAGCTTTCATAGCCCTTGAATATTTTACCTACATTGCAGGTATTAAAGGGAGATGGTTTTTGGATGCTTAAGTGTTGGCAGTCTCTTCATTTTTAGTAGGTACAAAGAGATCTTGGCCTGGAGTATTCAGAGTTTTCTCAGAAAATTTACACACACTGGTCATTCCTAACTAAATTAAGCTTTTTTTCAAAAGATGGTTTTAATATATTGTCTTTAAGACTTAAGTGAGAGGTCATATTTTATATTCTATACTTAAAAAAATATATATATATAGCCGAAACCGGTTTGGCTCAGTGGATAGAGCGTCGGCTTGCGGACTGAAAGGTCCCAGGTTCGATTCCGGTCAGGGGCATGTACCTGGGTTGCGGGCACGTCCCCAGTGGGGGATGTGCAGGAGGCAGCTGGTCGATGTTTCTCTCTCATCGATGTTTCTGACTATCTCTCTCCCTTCCTCTCTGTGGAAAATCAATAAAATATATTAAAAAAAATATATATATATATGTATTATGTATATGTATGTATGTATGTATATGTATATATGTATATGTATATATTTCAGAGAGGAAGGGAGAGAGAAAGAGAGATAGAAACATCAGTGATAAGAGAGAATCATTGATTGGCTGCCTCCTGCAACACCCCCTACTGAGGGTCGAGCCCACAACCCGGGCATGTGCCCTGACTGGGAATTGAACCATGACAACCTGGTTCATAGGTTGATGCTCAACCACTGAGCCACACCGGCTGGGCTATATTCTACACTTTTAAAATTAACCTATATTAACTTAGATCCATCTACAAGTGGGTTTTATTTGTTGTTTTTTTAACCCTCACCAGAGGATATGTTTTTATTGATATTGGAGAGAGAGGAAGGAAGAGGAAGAGATAGGGAGAAACATTCATCTGTTGCCTCTGGAGATGGAGCCAACAACTTGGGTATGTGCTTTGACTGGGAATTGAACCCACCACCTTTATGTGTATGGGTCAACTTTCCAACCAACTGAGCAACGCCGGCCAGTGCTTATTTATTTATTTATTTATTTATTTATTTTCATCCTCTTGATTCTCCATTGCATGCAGCTAATGTAACTGCTGAGACGTATAAGTCTTACTGGATCTACTTCATTATTGTAAATTAATTAACAATAATAGTGCTTTGCATTCCGTGCTTTTTATGTGTTTTTATATCCATAATCCCATTTGAAACCACACTGGTATTTTAAGGTAGATAAGGTAGGGATTATATTCTCTTGGCAAGTGACAAAAAGTTGATTCCAAAGATTCCTGGCAAGTTAGTGGAGGAGATGGACCCAAAATCTTTGTCTGGGCGCTCCCAGCTCAGTGTTGTTTAAAAAGCAGATCTAGCCCTAACCAGTTTGGCTCAGTGGATAAAGTGTCGGCCTTCAGACTCAAGGGTCCCAGGTTTAATTCCGGTCAAGGGCATGTACCTTTGTTGTGGGCACATACCCAGTGGGGGGTATGCAGGAGGCAGCTGATTGATGTTTCTCTCCCATCGACATTTCTAACTCTCTATCCTTCTTCCCTCTCTGTAAAAAAACAAACAATAAAATATGTTTAAAAAGCACATCTATACTAATAAAAGGGTAATATGCTAATTAGACCTGGTCAACCGTACATCTTCCGATCGCCCTGCCTTCTGGACAAAGCCACAGTGGCGGGGCCGAGGCAGAGGTGGTTAGGGGCTATCAGGCCAGCAGGGGAGGGCAGTTAGGGGTGATTGGGCAGGCAGGCAGGTTAGTGGTTAGGAGCCAGCAGTCCCGGATTGCGAGAGGGATGTCCAACTGCCGGTTTGGGATTGGGCCTAAACCGGCAGTCGGACATCCCCCGGGGGGTTTCGGATTGGAGAGGGTGCACCCAAACTGAGGGCCCCCCTCCCCCATATACGAATTTCATGCACCGGGCCTCTAGTTTATAAATAATAAAATCTATTATTTACATATAAGCACTATCCTAAAGTTCTTTAAAATACCTCGTTAAGCAGGCTAAGTCTCCCTCTTTCCTCAGTCTTATACAAGGTGATTGACTTAGTAAACCCTTCCTTCCTAAGGTAATACAATACAAAGCTAAACTTCAGCCTGGTGAACTTGGTGCCTGTGAAATTCATGAGGATTTTCACATTTGACCATACATGCTAGTTGAATAACTTGTGTACCTGATTCATTTGCGTGTGACTTCTGGCAAAGTTTCTAATTGTAAAGAGTGATTTAGATGGATGCCTGCCTAAAGCCGAAGAAAGGGGACAGGGGATTGAATTAGAATTAGTGAGTTGTTCTTTGTAGTTTCAAGTTCTTTTCCTTACTTCCCTTTTCTTTTTTTAAGGAGATCATACACACACACACACACACACACACACACGCACACACACACTAGAGGCCCGGTGCACAAAATTTGTGCATGGGAGGTGTCTCTTGGCCCAGCCTGCACCCTCTCGCAGTACAGGACCCCTTGGGGGATATCCGACAGCCGTGGGATTTGGCCTAAACTGGCAGTCAAACATCCCTCTCGAAATCCGGGACCATAGGCTCCTAACTTCTCACCTGCCCGCCTGCCTGATCGCCACTAACCACTCTGCCTGATTGCCCCTAACCACTCACCTACCTGTCTGATTCTCCCTAACCACTTGCCTGCCTGCTGAATCACCTCTAACCACTCTGTCTGCCCACCCAATCACCCCTAACCACTCGCCTGCCTGCCTGATCGCCCCAAACTGCCCCCGCCGCTGCATCTTCATCTGGAAGGACATCCAGAATGACGTTCGGAAGGTCGTTTGGCTATCCAGTCTAATTAGCATATTACACTTTTATTATTATAGATAGATTTCAGAGAGGAAGGGAGAGGGAGAGAGAGATAGAAACATCAGCGATGAGAGAGAATCGTTGATTGGCTACCTCCTACACGCCCTACACTTGGAAGCAAAGCAGCAACCTGGGCATGTGCCCTTGACCAGAATTGAACCCGTGACCCATCAGTCTGCAGGCCAATGCTCTAGCCACTGAGCCAAACCAGCCCTGACCCCCCTTTTTTCTCTTACCATCTTGTTCCCCATCATTTCTCCCACTTCCCTCAGCCAAAGTTTTATGTCTGGAAGGAATTTTAAGCATACATTAATAACAAAATTTTATATCTGTGTGGGAGTGTATATTCAATATAAGTTTCAGATATTTCAAAATTCAGGAGACACGGAGGGCTATAAATGTAAAGATTTGAACTACAAAGGTTTATGCCATTTAAGAGTTACAAAGGGCTATAATATAAAAAGCCTTTCTTTTTTCCCCTCTGTCCCCCAGCCATCATATTCTTCTCTCTAGAGGCAATGGTGGTACCAGTTTGTGTATCCTTCCAGAACCATTTTATGCCTAATTGCATTTAAGTATACCGCTAGAGCTAGAACATCCTAGGAGAATTTAAGTTCTTATTTAGTTGAAGCCAAAGGAAGGATTTTGATGGCAGCTCCAGGCGGCTGTCACTGGGTGAGTGGGTGCAGCAGCATTCTTATGCTGAAATTAAAAATCCTAGAATCATCTGTTCCTTTATTCCTGTAGTCACACAACTACAGGCACTTGCAGTGAGCAGAGAATTGTCAGCATCTGGGGAAGGCATGAACCACGGTGCTCTGGTACTTATGACAGTTTCTCTGGGCTCTTCCTTTGTCTCACAGGTGAATGGTCTGCATGTGGCTGACCCTGTGGAGGCCTTGCTGCAGCTGCAGGACTGCAGTGTCTTCATCAAGATCATTGGCAGCATGTGAGTGTGCATCACATCTCTCTCGGGCTTCTCAAGCAAAGCTGTGTGCTGGAATGGGGACTGCCATTTGCTCCCTTGCCTTGGCAACTTCTGTGACCAGAAAGTGTCGACAGTATTAGGATGGCGTAAGCCATTGTGGGCCCAGAGGCAAGAACATGTTGACCTCATCCTCCAGTCACCATGGTTCTCTATGGGAGAAGTTTCACTCTTGTTCCACCTTAAGGCTTCCTCCTCTTGCGCAGAAGAACCTCCAAGTTCCTGTGCTCTCACACTATCCCAAGAGCCTGCTCTGGGTCTCCCTGTCTTATCTCAGTAGGAATCTTCTACACTCTCTTTCTGTGACTCATCCTTATCTCACAAGCCTTCTTTACATCCTGAAGGGCTAAGAAGAAAGGGGAAACTCTTGTACTTAAGGGAAATAAGAAGCACTGAAAAATCTCATCTCTAACTTGTTAGCAAAGCACATATATGCAGCCATTAAAGCATTTCTATTGGCATTCACCTGCCTTGTTACCTTGCTTTGTGAGGTTAATTAGCATTTGATAAGCTGTTTGTTGTCTTGTAGCCAGGTTTCTAGTTTGGGCCTTTTTTTTCTTTTTTAATATATTTTATTGATTTTTTTACAGAGAGGAAGGAGAGGGATAGAGAGAAACATTGATGAGAGAGAGAGAAACATCGATCAGCTGCCTCCTGCACACCCCCTACTAGGGATGTTGCCCGCAACCAAGTTACATGCCCTTGACCGGAATCGAATCTGGGACCTTTCAGTCCGCAGGCCGATGCTCTATCCACTGAGCCAAACCGGTTAGGGCTAGTTTGGGCCTTTTTATAACTGTGTCTTTAGCACATATTTTCATTGAAGCTCACAGTTATGGAGAAATAATGGAGTGGAGCCTCCTCTGGAACCAAGCAAAGATGGGTCAAGCTATAACCTAGTTATTAAACTCACATAATTCATCCCTTTTCCTGTATCATCAACTTCCAGGGATTATGGAAGACAAAACTGACCTTCTCTCACTTCTTTGTGCTACAAACAAAAGTAGAGGACGTCCACAATATAAGGATTTGGAGGTACAGTGATAGAGAAGATAGCACAGTAGACTGAACCCCTAGGCCAAGGATAGAAGAGTTGAGGGTGTTTATGTGGCAGGTAGGGTCAGGGATTCAGCATCTGTGAAGTAATTTGGTCACCCATTCATAGACAACAGCTCATTGACAGGGAAAGAAGATGGAACTGAGTTAGGGACTAGGTTTAATTTATCTTGTGTCCTTCATAGCTAGCTTAGGACAGTACATTGATTTTATTTTATTTTTTTTGTTTAATCCTCACCCGAGGATATTTTTCCATTGGTTGTTAGAGAGGGGAAGTAGAAGGGAGGGGAAGAGAGAAAGAAACGCCGATGTGAGAGAAACACATTGATTGGTTGCCTCCCGCATGCACCCCAACCAGGGCCAGGGATCAAGCCTGCAACCTAGGTAGGTGCCCTTGACTGGAATCGAACCCGGGATCCTTTAGTCCGAGGGCCGAAGCTATCCACTTAGCCAAACTAGCTAGGGCAAGACAGTACATTGATTTTAATTAATGTTTGTTGGATGAGTAAATAGCGAATGAAAATGTAGTTGATATTCTCCATCAGTAAAGACTAGCAGGGCTGAGTAACTCAGGACAGATAGGTTTGCTAGTGGTTTTTTTCAAAATCTTTTGAATGTATCTTTTGAAATGTTTATTGGTAATGGGATGTCTTTTAGGATTTTTAAAAAATCTCTGTAGTCTGCCAACACCTGCCTTAGTACCTCTGAAAGAAGCCACTATTATTTTCATACAGATGCTACCATTTTCTTTCCCAGTTATCAGGGCACGACCTTTCAACATCAATTTGAATTCTTTCCTCTCCTTGGCACTGATTTCTAATCAGTCACCATCCTCTCAGTCTGTCCTTTAGAATAGCGGTCACCAACCTTTTGGACCTCATGAACCACCAGTGGTCCACGGACCACCGGTTGGCGACCGCTGATTTAGAAGATTTCTCACATCCTTCCTTCTGCTTAATTCTGGATACCAGGCCCTTGTGATGTCATTCTTCTCTAACCTGCCCTTATTCCAGGGCATTCCTGCACATGTGATCTCAGGAACCTTCCTCCTGTCCTTTTGTTGTGATACTCCACAGCTGATGAGCCTCAGTGACTTACTGGTCATTGCCAGGAGTTTGAGTTCTAAATCTTTAGCTTTGGTATTGAAGAGCTTTTATCAGGGCCATCTCCTCCCACAAGTCTTGTTTTCTACTCCATTCCCCAGCACTCCCCTTTTTTGATCCTATAGAATTTCCTATAATTTGGATTTTGTTAATTATATCATCATGATGCTGCTTTACATGTTCTCTTCCCACTGTTGCCTATAAACAGTAATTCGATCTGTTTAGGTTAAGATTTTTTGTTTTGCTTTTTTCAGGGTTTTAAAAAAATATATATTTTTATTGATTTCAGAGAGAGGAAGGGAGAGGAAGAGAGAGATAGAAACATCAATGATGAGAGGGAATCATTGATTGGCTTCTCCCTGCATGTCCCCCACTGGGGACCAAGCCCACAACCCAGGCATGTGCTCTTGACTGGAATCGAACCTGGGACCCTTGAGTCCACAGACTGACGCTCTATACACTGAGCCAAACCGGCTAGAGCAGGGTTTGTTTATTTTTAAATTAAATCTTTATGGCTGTAAGTATAAGATATTTTTGCAAGACTACTTTATAGGTGGAGTTAGGTACCACCTATAAATCAGCATTTTGCAGTTAATCTTAGTGAAAGTAATTATTTTGCAAACCTTAATGAAATGATAGATCTAGGCAACCAACATCAATGGCCAATAAAAGCATTAAGCTAGTAGTACCTACTTCACTGTTCAATTTTAACTTCACTTAAAGAGAAGCAGCCAGGTAAAATATGCCTCATGTTATGACATACAATAGGGTACAGCCTGCTTTTTTCTGACTTAAGAGTAATAGATCAAGGAACTTTTGCTTTTGAGAAGATAAATATCCTTGGCCTGATGATCACAAGAACAGTAGATTTATCCAGGGGTATCGATGTGTGCCTTTGTTTAGGCTTAGAACTTGCTGGGAAATTTTCATAGGAAGTTCAAAAATTCAAGATGCCCACCTTCCAAATTGTTCTGTAACATGCTGCCTGAGCTTTAGACTAGGAGAGGGGGAGGGAAAGAAGGAGGGAAGAGAGAGAGAGAAAGATTGCTTTAGAGGGAGGGGCTGTTGAAATCCCAGGCTAACCCTAATCTCCATCTCAGATCCAGGATAATGCAGACCAACTTCCTTTGGGAATTTTTGGTGGATGTGTTCTGCCTGTTACATTTTTGATGCTGCTACTGTTGCTAACCTAAATCAGATGCCTAGTCCTCAGGGGAAGGAAGTGGAGGATGGCAGGTTGGTGGCATATAGAAGCTGTGAGAACTGAACAGGGCTTATTCCTTAGCCACTTGGCCTTCTCTCTGGGAAAATATTTGGAGTCAACCACTCTGACAAGTTTCTCTTTCTGTTCTTTGTGTGAATAGAAGCAAAAAGGCTGTCCCATCTTGGGGCTTGAATAGCAAAGTTTAGTGGAGGCATTTCATCAGAAAACTAAAGCCCTGACATTTGTCTTACCGACATTGACTTTTACTCTTCCCAGTATAAAGCATCCCTCACCTGTCAGTCAGCACATATACTGAGCACCTGCTATATATTCCTGGCTTTCAACTTGCACAGAGTGGTCAGTTATAAATGATGCAGTTGTATCCGTGAGTGCTGTAGGAATTCTTGAGAAGAAGGAGGATGGAGGTGTGACTAGCAGTGGTTCTGAATGGTTTCCTGCCAGAGAAGAGACTTGAATGTAGTCTTGGCTTTTCCAAAGCATGTTTTATGCAACTTTATTTATCCCAGAGGCCCAGTGGGGAAAATAAATGCTTTTGTGATGAAATGTGATTAGGAAATAATGCATGTTATATGCTCTTATGTAGAAAATGTTTAGTTTGGTTTAACCTAGTATTTCTCAAACATTTAACCCGAGAACACACTTTATTTTTTACCTAATGGAATATACTAGGTAAATTACTGCTCTACACTGAGGCAAGGAGTCACAGCATTCCAGATTGTAGGTGGGTAGGGAAGAGGGCTCCTGCAGGAGCCTGTGAGGAGATTAGCATCTCCTGAAGACTTTGCAGGTGTCCCTAATCATGGACTAGCTACCCAGAATGCTTCTTGTGGGGAGGTTCACTTGGAAGAAGCCTTTCTAATCACGTGGGAGACAGAAGGAGCTATTTTCATAGTCTTGGCTTGATTACCTCTTGTGCTTTTCCAGATGTCTGGCACTGGAAGGTTCTAAGGCAGCAGTTCTCAACTTGTGGGTCGCGACCCCTTTGGGGGTCGAACAACCCTTTCACCGGGGTTGCCTAAGACCATCAGAAAACACATAAATAGTTATATATTGTTTTGTGATTAATCACTATGCTTTAATTATGTTCAATTTGTAGCAATGAAATTGGGGGTCACCATAACATGAGGAACTGTATTAAAGGGTCGTGGCATTAGGAAGGCTGAGAACCACTGTATCTAAGGCCTTCCCTGCCTTCCAGAAAGTTGGTTGAAACCTGAAGATTGAAGTTCTGAGGAGCAAGAGACCTTTTAATTATTCAAGATTCTTCTCTGAAAATGAAACCGCCGTTAGACTGAGCCCCAGGAGCTAGGGGCCTGGGCTGTGTGAGAGCTCCCTCTGCTGCCTCCAGCCCTCATTGTCTCTTTGTATTAGGCTTCCCTGCCGGCGAAATCAGCACGGTGACAGCCACCGATCAAAAGTGATTGTCCCTTGTTCTGGCCTCTGGGAGGCTTTTGCTGCCTCAGCCTTCAGCCTAGTGTGTTGAACTTTGCTCTGTCACTTCAGGGCCTTGTTCCCTCTGATTCTTTCAGTTCTTCGACCTGTTTTTTCCCTTCCCATCATCCTCTCTCACTCTCATTCTCTCCAGGTTTCCTAGGTGTCCTGATCTTTGCCCTTTACTTGAGCTTTTCCTAATTGTTGAACTTAGCTTTCCATTTGTCTCTGCTGCCTCCATCAACTTTTGACCCTCTTGCCACAGTGCTTTTTTTTTAATGCTTACAAATTTATTTACATTTTATTCATACATGGATCTATATATAAACCAGTATTTACTTACTCTGTCCTGTTCTTGTAGACATTTCTATCACTAGCTTCTCCCACACATCGGAGAGTCCAAAATAATCAGAATTGCCATTCTTTAAAATCTCTACTTAATATCCTGACACTTTAATTCATTGCCTTCTAAGGCTTTCTCCATGACAGTTGTTGAATATAATACTTAGGACTAAATTATGAAATGGTTACTGAAATAATTACTCAATAGTATTTTCAAAATGTGCTTTTTAAAAAAATACAGCTATGCTGTATAAATGATGTTTCAGTCAAAGACAGACCACATCTACGATGGTGGCACCATAAAATTATAATGGAGCTGAAAAATTCCTATTGCTTAGTGCAGTGATTTTCAGCTGTCACAAGAATTTTGAAAATGTGCAATACCTGACTATTTAGTCAGGGGCACTTGTGACTTCTTTTTCCTTAGATTAGCAAATAAAAATGACAACAGTCCACACAACAATAGCCGACTGGTGTGAGTGAATCAAAATTATACCTAGTCTTTCTGTCAGGTTGGCAAAAAATATGTTTTTGGTGTGCTGCAGAATTTACTAATTATTTTATATGTGTCATGAGATGAAAAAGGTTGAAAATTGCTGGTGACATCACAGCCATTGTAATGCCATATAGTGCAGTGCATTACTCATGTGTTTGTGGTCATGCTGGTGTAAACAAGCCCGTCCTGCCTGTGGTATGAAAGTGTAGCACACACAGTTATGTCCAGTACACAATACCTGATAGTAAACTGTTTTAGGTATTTACTATTTATCGTTATTTTAGAGTACACTTATTTTACTTACTAAGTTTTTTAAAAAACACCGTGCCTTGTTACGCTGTTAGCAGTCTGCACTGTACGGACTGGTGGCCCGGGAGCAGTAGGTTAGTCATACAGCCGAGGTGTGTAGTAGGCGGCACCGTCTACATTTGGGTAAGTGCACTCTGTGATGTTTGCACAGCGATGCAATTGCCTAGTAATGCATTTCTCAGAACGTGTCCTCGTCGTTAAGTGGTGCATTACTGTATTCACAAATGGATGTCAGAGTGCTCTTTCCAGAGGGACCTCATGCCCAGGTCTCCACGTGCCACCCCCTACATAGTTCTTCTGAGTAAATGGTGCCTTGGTATCTTCTCCCCTCTAGTATCTGGTCAGGTTCCTTCCCAAATCCAGTGCAGAGCAAGCCTGACGAAATGGGAAGGTAGTATGTGATGTAGTAGCAAGGAGGGAAGGACTGCTAAGTGCTCTGTTCCTAATGCTTGCTCTTTTTCTAGCCACAGCACTGAGGAGGGTCAGCAAATCGTGCAACAGCCAGTGCCAGAGAGACTGGACTTCGTGTGCAGTTTTCTGCAGAGTGAGTACTTTCTTATCTAGCTGGGAAGGAGCTGCTTCCTCAGCTCTTGAAAGTCCAGAGGAACCAGTTAATAGGTATCTGTAGGGGCAAAGGCCCAGGGCTGTCAACTCTGTTCCACAGAGATGAATACAACCCGGTCAGCTTCCTGGGGTCTGGTGATGCTCACACTAGCTGGGGCAAGAAGAGTGTCCCTTCAGTCCCAGAGCTCTTCTCGAGCTCCAGGTACAGCCAGAGGGTCAGTTTTTAGGACTCCTCACCTGCAAGGAGATGGAGGAGAGGGAGGCATCTATGTTATCCTCTTTGCAAGAAAAACATTTTTCTTGGGTAACTAAATTAATTGCTTAGGCCAGTGGTCAGCAAACTGCGGCTCGCGAGCCACATGTGGCTCTTTGGCCCCTTGAGTGTGGCTCTTCCTAAGCCTTAGGAGTACCCTAATTAAGTTAATAACAATGTACCTACCTATATAGTTTAAGTTTAACAAATTTGGCTCTCAAAAGAAATTTCATTCGTTGTACTGTTGATATTTGGCTCTGTTGACTAATGAGTTTGCCGACCACTGGCTTAGGCAATAGGTATAGGGCCGTGGTCGGCAAATTGCGGCTTGTGAGCCACATGCGGCTCTTTGGCCCTTGAGTGTGGCTCTTCCACAAAATACCACGCGGGCACGCACATACAATGCGATTGAAACTTTGTGGCCCATGCGCAGAAGTCGGTTTTCGGCCCGGGCGAGTCTATTTTGAAGAAGTACTGTTGATATTTGGCTCTGTTGACTAATGAGTTTGCTGACCACTGGTATAAGGGCAGAGGCAGATTTAAGTTGAGATTTTGGCCCTTCTACTCACTGCTGTGTGACCTTTCTGGATATAGAAAGGTCTATAAAATGGAAATAATAATAATTACTCTAGGTTATGGGTGGAGTAAATAAGATCACATGCAAAGCTTCTGGCACAGTGCTCATTATCTGCTTTCTCCACCTCCAGAGAATTAAAGGAAAGGTGAGAATGGATTTAAAGCAAGGTGTTAGTGATTGAGCCCAGACACTCTGGCAGCATAAGAACCAAGTATCCCCAGTCTTCCTCATATGACTCAGCTGCAGGCTTCCTTTGTGACCTCAGTTGGAAGGAAAGTCTTTTTTTGTTGTGTTGTTTTGTTAACCCTCATTTAAGGATACCTTTTCCATTGGTTTTAGAGGGAGTGGAAGGGAAGGAAGTAGGGAGAGAGAGAGAAAAATGTCGATGCAAGAGAGAAACATCGATTGGCCACCTCCCACACACCCCAACTAGGGCGGGATCAAACCAAACCTGCAATCTAGGTACATGCCCTCCACTAGGAATTGAACCTGTAACCTTTCAGTGTTGGGGCTGACTCTCTAACTACTGAGCAGCACCAGCCAAAGCTGGAAGGAGAGTCTAGAGCAGCGGTTCTCAACCTGTGGGTCGCGACCCCTTTGGGGGTCGAACGACCCTTTCACAGGTCGCCTAAGACCATCGGAAAACACATATAATTACATATTGTTTTTGTGATTAATTACTATGCTTTAATTATGTTCAATTTGTAACAATGAAATTGGGGGTCACCACAACATGAGGAACTGTATTAAAGGGTCATGGCATTAGGAAGGTTGAGAACCACTGGTCTAGAGTGACCTGGAATCTTTGGGCTCCTCTGTAGGGCTGAGCAGGAGCTTGTGCGTGGATGGGTGAGTGTAGTGCTATGCCCCAGAGCTGCTGTGAATCCAGCCTGCTTTCTTCAGGAATTATCCCTGTAATCCTTGGACTGACCCAGGATAGAGCTCACTTCAGATGGAAACATGTATGTTGGGGAGAGCGGACATAGGAGTAAGGAGCCCTCCATCTTCTAGCTCCACCAGAGACAGTGACTCTGCTCTGACTCTGAGATGTTCTGATGATCTCAGGAATGACCCCTGGGAAGTTCACCTCTTATCTACCTTGTCATTACAGAAAACCGAAAACATCCATCTTCCCCGGAATGCCTGGTGTCAGTGCAGAAGGTGATGGAGGGGTCAGAGCTGGAACTGGCCAAGGTAGCTATAGACCACCAGGCTGGGGGTGGAAGGGTGGCATCAGAGGGACCTGCAGAGCCTTCTTGTAACCCAGAGGAAATGGTGGGGGCTTTATTTCTGGGGCTTGTCGAGGTTTGAGGTAGGTTTTGATAGCCACCTGGTGAGGCAGGGGCTAATTTAGCCCAAAGATTCTAGGAGACCATGCCATGTGACAGAGTTTACTAGGCCATTACTGTGGACCTCAGTGGAGACTTGGCAGGAATCAGGCCTCACCCAGCTGTTGTCCTATTTTTCTTTTTAGCTCAGTCTACTTCATTCCTTCTCCTGTCCGGGTGCTGGCCTAGAGGGTTCCATGAGTCCAGGTATTTAGCTGTGCAGGAATCCTGGCACATGGCTTTTTGCACGTAGGCATTGAGTCCTCGAGTGTTTCCTAGTGCAGTTTAAGGGCAGTGGCCTGGGCTGCTGAATTCTAGGAGCTTTGGAAGCGTCTCCAGAATAGCCTGGGGGGTGGGGGTAGAGGTTTTGGGGGTGGGGGGTGGGCAGTGAGAAGAGAGACAGGCTCCGCTCAGTGACTGCCTCCTGTTTTGTTCCTAGATAACCATGTTGCTCCTATACCAGTCCACCGTGAGCTCCAAAAGTCTCAGGGACTGGGAACAGTTTGACTATAAGATTCAGGTAAGCCCTTGTGCCTCCACTCTACCTAGCAGGCCTAGCCTGCATTTCACCTCACCCCACCTGTTTTCTTTAAAGAGCACATATAATAGTTACAGCCATTCATTTAGAACGTCTGAGAAATATTGAAAAGCACAAAGAAGAAAATAATGGTGCCAATAATCCCATTCCCAGAGATAACTGCTAACTATTTTTTTAAAATATTTTTTTATTGATTTCAGAGAGGAAGGGAGAGAGAGAGAAACATCGGTGATGAGAGAGAATCATTGATGGGCTGCCTCCTGCACACCCCCTACTGGGGATCGAGCCCACAACCCAGGCATGTGCCTGTGACCAGAATCGAACCTGGGACCTTCCAGTCCACAGGCCGATGCTCTATCCACTGAGCCAAACCAGCTAGAGCAGCGGTTCTCAACCTGTGGGGCGTGACCCCTTTGGCGGTCGAATGACCCTTTCACAGGGGTCACTTAAGACCATCCTGCATATCAGATATTTACATTACGATTCATAACAGTAGCAACATTACAGTTATGAAGTAGCAACGAAAATAATTTTATGGTTGGGTCACAACATGAGGAACTGTATTTAAAGGGCCAGAAGGTTGAGAACCACTGAGCTAGAGCATAACTGCTAACTTTTAAAGGATATACTTCCAAGCTTTTTTCATATATAACTGTACCAGAAACTATGTTGTGTTTGGGTGCTACCTAAAAATTGTTCTCTCTTCATGTAGGTATTCCTGTGTGTGTATACTGTCACTCCATTTATTCCTCTTTTCCTCTAGTAGAAAGGATTAGTTAGTTAGAATGTCTTTGTCCACCATGACATTCTAGCTCAGTGGTTACCTCCTTTCCCCTCCTCTACATGGCCCCTAAGTGAAGAGGAGTTGGTGCATCTGCTTCATTATAGAGCGAATTGACCTGGTTTCCAGGAGCTACCTGCCATATAGGTTCTGGTGTTGGCCTTGCTTCTTGCAGGAGCAGCTGCTCTTTATTTCCCAGAGCAGAAGCAGCTGGAATGCCAGAGTGGATACTGTAGGTGACTGGTGGGTCAGTGTCCAGAGAGCTGTGGCCTTCATGTTATGGTAGAAACGTTGAATCATCCCATTTCGTACTCAGCTCATGGCTCATATTGGGGATGGGGTTAGTGTTGTCATGTGGCCTGGAAGAAACAGGTGGTTTTTTCCTCCCTTCAACCTTTTCTCTGCTCCAAGCTGGTCATAGAGCTGGTAGGAAGAGATTCTAGAAGAATAAGGGGTACAGCAGAGTTGGCCAGGAAAATTAAATGAACTCTGTAGCTTTGGAATTCAGACAGAGAAGGGAAGATTTTACAGCTGAGCTGGTGGATAAGCTTTGGATGAGCCCTGCGGTGTTCTCACCTAGATAATAAAGAACAGTGATGGTCAGCTGAGAGGCCAAAATAGTTATGTTAAAGCTTTCTGTGCACATTCCGTTCCTTGCCTGTTCTCATCTCTTGTGGTCAGGAGTGAAGTCAGTTGGAAACTCTAACCCTGAGTGGATATTTAGGGAGGAGAGGGGGTGGGAGCAAGTGGGGTGAACACGTCTCTAGTGGAATGTTCTTGGCTGGACCATGGGGCTTCCAGCTCTTAGAGGAAGAATGGGCTCCCATAGACCTGGGGCTGGCACTGTCAGGGTGATGACCTCCATCCCTTTAGGTCTCCCTAATACTTAAGTGTTGCTCTTTCTCCCTGTGGCCTAGGCTGAGTTAGCCGTCATCCTCAAATTTGTGCTAGACCATGAAGATGGATTAAACCTGAATGAGGACCTAGAGAACTTCTTGCAAAAAGGTAAATAGGGACCCCTTCTGAGGATCACCTCTCTGAGCTGGGATCCAGAGTTGTTGAGGAAGGGGGTTGTTTCTGGCCCTAAAACAAGACACAGAGTTTGTCCTCAGGAAAATTGTGTAATGGAGTAGGTTGATTTCTGGGCCCTGTTGCCATCATCCCAGTTCACACAGAATTACTAGCTGTCTGGCAGCAGCCAAGCAAAACTTCTTAATAAGTGATCTTGTGTGCGGTTACGTTCTCCTTGATCACATCACCACCACCACAACCACCCCCTTTGCCCTCGACACACACACACACACCTTTGTTTTTTATTTTATTTTATTTATTTATTTTTTAAATCCTCACCTAAGGATTTTTTTTTTAATATATTTTATTGATTTTTTTATAGAGAAGAGGGGAGAGGGATAGAGAGTTAGAAACATCGATGAGAGAGAAACATCGATCAGCTGCCTCCTGCACACTCCCCACTGGGGATGTGCCCACAACCAAGGTACATGCCCTTGACCGGAATCGAACCTGGGACTCTTCAGTCCGCAGGCCGACGCTCTATCCACTGAGCCAAACCAGCCAGGGTATGGATGTTTTTTAAAATATATTTTTATTGATTTCAGAGAGGAAGGGAGAGGGAGAGAGCGATAGAAACATCAGTGATGAGAGAGAATCATTAATCGGCTGCCTCCTGCACACACCCCACTGGGGATCGAGCCCACAACCTGGGCATGTGCCCTGACCAGTAATCAAACCATGACATCCTGGTTCATAGGTCAACACTCAACCACTGAGCCACTGCGCCCTGGCCCACCTGAGGATATTTTTTCCATTGATTTTTAGAGAGAGTTGAAGGGAGGTGAGGAAGAGAGAAACATTGATGTAAGAGAGACACATGTATGGGCTGCTTCCCACATGTGCCCCCATTGGGGCCTGGGATGGAATCTGCAACCCAGGTATGTGTCCTTGACCAAGAATGGAATCCATGACCCTTTGGTGCACAGACCGACACTTTACCACTGAACCACACTGGCCAAGGCTGTTTTTTTATTTTTTAAACAACCATTACTCCTGGTTTAGAATGTAGGAGTACAGTCTTAAAAGATCTTTTCCTCCACATTAAGCTCTTTCTAGATGAGAAGGCATATGCATAAACCCAGGAGGTATGATAAGGAATAAGTGCTAGGACAGAGAGGTACCAGTTTTACCAAATGTCTAGCTGGAAGCATAATGGAAAGAGTGATAGCTTTATCTTCTGGTGAAGAGGCCATCAGTGATGATAGGACATAAGACTTGGGTCTTGGCAAGTTCTCTTCCAGCTGCTGAATTTGATGTTCCTCATATTCAGGTTCCTCAGAACCCCTTCAGGTGATGTTGGAAATGTGAGAGGAGAGGCTCTGGGCCAAGCTGTGGGTTTGCAGGTCACTGTAGGGCTGGCCATGGAAGCTGTGAGCAGAGCAAGGAGGCCCCATCTGAACACTGAGGGCTTAGAAGTGGGTGGAGGAGGAAGGAGCGAATGAGGGAGACTAGTAAGGGTGGTGTTTAGAAATAGGAGAGCCACGTAAACGTAAGCATGGGAACCAAGGAGAGAGAAGGCGTGAGAAAGTGTGTTGGCAGTGCAAGACTTTAGATTAGAGGGATTCAGAAAGGAGGCTGGTGGCTGACCTGAGAGGAGATCTGCTTAGGTTCTGCCCAGTGGCTGCCTTCTGTAGCTTACATGTGTTCGTTGATTCACTCCCAAGAGGAGTTCTTCAATTGTGTAAAGATACAAATCTGTTCACCCTCTTACTAACCTCTGTGCTTTGTCTGTTCCTTCCGCCAGCTCCTTTCCCTTCTAGCTCCATCTCTGAAGAACTCTCTCCACCCAGCCACCAGGCCAGGAAGGAGGTTCGCTTTCTAGAGCTACAGAAGGTTGCCTCTTCCAGTGGGAACAAGTATGTGCTGAGCCTCTTTCCTGGGTCAGGGCCCCAGCATTCAGTCCTGAACTCCCTCCCTCCTGAAGACTAAGCTGTTGAGCAGCCCCTTCCATCGTCAGAGGTGCTTGCAGCACCTGTCAAGCGGGGATGTCCTCACCTGCTGCAGCACTAACTGGGGAAGTTGGTTGGGATCTGTCTTGGGCAGAAGGCCTCTCTCAAAGACTGTTCCCTGTTTATGGAATTCCTTTCTTTGTTGATTACACTAAAGTCCCTTCTCTCAGTGCAGCTCTGCAGGGGCAAGGAGAACACCTCCCTCCCCCTTTATTTTTTGACTTGGAGAAAGAAGGGTTTCCTTAAGGTCATGGCACTGCAGACAGAACCTGGGTGTATGGGTCTCCCGGTCAGTGCTCACATCCATAGTGTCCTGCTTCCCCATCACTGCCTGTTGCGGGTCACTCCAGGTCTTATACCTGAAGATGACCATGGCATCTGGGCTATCTCTTTCCTTAGCTTCCTCTCAGGTTCTCCAGCCTCCCCCATGGGTGACATCCTGCAAACCCCACAATTCCAGATGAGACGGCTGAAGAAGCAGCTTGCGGATGAGAGAAATAATAGAGATGAGCTGGAGCTGGAGCTGGCTGAGAACCGCAAGCTCCTCACCGAGAGGGGTGGGTGCTGGCAAACGGCGGATGTGTATGAGTGGGCAGCATCTGGGATTTCCTTCCAGGGAGCAATGGGCTTGTCTGAGGAAGGGGCCGTCTGTTGGCCCTGGGCCTGTCAGGCCGACCTCCTGGAAACTGGTTCTGTCCTTGCCTCCATCTTCCCTTTCCCTTGGATTGGATGCTTCCTCCTTGCTCTCCCTCCTTTCCTTAGTTCTGCGCTGACGCTCCTCTCCTCTCCCTTGTCTCCCCAGATGCACAGATAGCCATGATGCAGCAGCGCATTGACCGCCTGGCTCTGCTGAACGAGAAGCAGGCGGCCAGTCCGCTGGAGCCCAAGGAGCTTGAGGAGCTCCGTGGCAAGAATGAGAGGTAGAGCTCTATCTGCCTCCCTCCCAGCTCCCTGCCCCACCCTGTACCCCTGAGGGACACACTCTTTTCTCATTGCTCCTCCCTTACAGCCTCACCATGAGGCTCCATGAAACTCTGAAGCAGTGCCAGGACCTGAAGACAGAGAAGAGCCAGATGGACCGCAAAATTAACCAGCTCTCTGAGGAGAATGGGGACCTTTCCTTTAAGGTGTGTTATGCCCCCACCTGGAGGCCCTTGGAATTGAGGTTTTCTGGACAATTTCCTAAGAGGGGGTTGAGAAGAATTTCTTGGCACCTGTCTGGTGCCTTTGTCTCTCCAGAGACCTGCATACTTTGCCCCTTACCTTGTCCCATAATTATTTGTGGCCCTAAATTTTTATCTGTAGTCCTGAGTTAGGGATGTGATTCATTATGATTGGCCCGACGATAGTGGATAGGATCATCGGAGGATCCAGTCCTGGAGTTCTGGGAGCAAGCAGCAGTGGTGGTACCAGTTCTGACTCTGGGTAATGGGGCTTCCCTTTTTGTCTCTCTCAGCTGCGCGAATTTGCTAGTCACCTACAGCAGCTGCAGGGCGCCCTCAATGACCTAACAGAGGAGCACAGCAAGGCCACTCAGGAGTCGGGGGAGAAGCAGGCCCACCTGGAGAAGCAGCTCAGCACAGCCCTGCAGGACAAGGTAACCCTCTGTTTTGGGGCATTAGGGCCACCATCTTGAGCACATGTTCAAAGTTGAATTCTGTTTGACGCTCTCTTCTTTTGGGCCTTTGGGAATTAAGCTGACTTCTGTTCAAGGTTGAATAGTGTGCTTTAATGGAAGAATTGTGGGCTTAGAAGTCCAATACACCTTTGAATCTTGTCTCTGCTATTTACAAGGTGTGGATCTTGGACAAGTTACTTGATCTCCTTCTCTCTAAGCATCCTTTCCTGAAAATGGGAAAAAGAACGAGTAGCTGCCTCATCCATCATTGTAAGATAATAATACATAGAAAGCACTTAACACACTGTGTGGTGCAAAGTAAGCTCTCAGTGAATTAGTTGCTATTATTATTGCTGTTATTAGGAACTCAACTCTGCCGTTTATTAACCATGTAGCCCTGGGCCAAGCCATTTAACAAATGAGCTTCAGATTCTTGCTCTGTAAAAGAGGGTAGTAACAGCTATCTCTCAGATCTATTGTGTGGGTTAGAAATTCAGAAAGGCACCCAGTGTCTGGCCTGTAGTGGGTGCTTAGTGAGCAGTGAGGGGAAGTGGGGTATAGAAGGGGCGGTGCTGTGGCTGCTGCTGCTATTGATGCCCAGAGGGGCAGGGTGTTTTGAAGCTGGGTGGGTATTTGGATAATCTGGAAGCTAAGACTTCTTTGAGGAAGGGTATACAGTGAGGAAATTTGAAGTAAACTCTGTGGCCTTGGAGAAGAAATTATCAGGTCACATGACTTAATTCAGCCCTGTAGCTAGGCAGGTCTCTCACGGTCCCAGGTCCATGATTTCTGAGGGTTTTTTCCTAGGTGAGGGCAAAAGGAGATCTTGGTAACAAGGTGATAGGGTCTTATGTTTTGTTGATGCTCACAAGGGCTTGTGGGGACATCCAGTGCCTCTTCCACTTCTGTTCACGTGGGGCTCTTTTACTCCCAGAAATGCCTTGAAGAAAAGAATGAAATTCTTCAGGGAAAACTTTCACAGCTGGAAGAACATTTGGCCCGGCTACAGGAGAACCCACCCCAGGAGAAGGGTGAGGTGCTGGGTGACGTCTTGCAGGTAGGAATGCATAAGAGCACCTGTAAGACCTGTGTGCTGTGTGCTGGGGTTGGTGTGGGCCATGCTTAGCACATTCAGGGGCCCTGGTGACAGAAGTCATGCTGACCCCAATTTGTCTCTGTCTCACCAGCTGGAAACCCTGAAGCAAGAGGCAGCCACTCTGGCTGCAGACAACACCCAGCTCCAAACCAGGGTGGAGGCACTGGAGACTGAGCGGGGCCAGCAGGAAGCCAAGCTGCTTGCTGAGCGGGGCCACTTTGAAGAAGAAAAGCAGCAGCTGGCTGGCCTGATTGCTGAGCTGCAGAGCTCTCTATCCAACACCAGACAGGCCAAGGAAGAACTGGAGAAGGCCTCCCAGGCTCAGGAGGCCCAGTTGTCTGCCCAGGTGGCCACACTGACCTCCGAGCTCACGACCCTCAATGCTACTCTCCAGCAGCAGAATCAAGAACTGGCTGGCCTGAAGCAGCAGGCCAAAAAGGATCAGGCCCAGCTAGCCCAGACCCTCCAGCAGCAAGAACAGGCCTCCCAGGACCTCCGCCACCAGGTGGAGCAGCTGAGCACCAGCCTGAAACAGAAGGAGCAGCAGTTGGAGGAGGCCACCAAGGAGCTGGAGGCCACCAGGCGAGACCACTCCCAGCAGCTGGCCGCTGCTGCTGAGGAGCGGGAGGCCTCCTTAAGGGAGAAGGACTCAGTCCTCCAGCAAGTAGAGGCACTGGAGAAGGAGAAGGCTGCCAAGCTAGAGGTGCTGCAACAGCAACTTCAGGCTGCTAATGAAGCCCGGGACAGCGCCCAGACCTCTGTGACACAGGCCCAGCGGGAGAAAGCAGAGCTGAGCCAAAAGGTGGAGGAACTCCATGCCTGTATTGAGGCAGCCCGCCAGGAGCAGTGTGAGACCCAGGCCCAGGCGGCAGAACTGAAGGCCCAGCTGAGGTCTGAGCAGCAAAAAGCAACTGAAAGAGAAAAGGTAGCTCAGGAGAAGAATCAGCTCCAGGAGCAGGTGCGGGCCCTTGAGGAGTCCTTGATGGTCACCAAGGGCGACCTTGAAGAGGAGAAGCGCAGGGCTGCGAGTGCCCTGGAAGAGCAGCAGTGTTGTATCGCCAAGCTAGAGGCAGAGACCCAAAGCCTGGTGGAACAACATAAGCAGGAACAGAAGGCGCTAGAAGAAGAGAAGGCTGGACGCAAGGAGCTGGAGGCTCGATTACAGCAGCTTGGGGAGGCCCATCAGGCTGTGACGGAAGCCCTGAGGCGGGAGCTGGCAGAGGCCATAGCCTCCCAGCGTGAGGCTGAGAGTGAATGTAAGCAGCTTGCCAAGGAGGTGGCCACATGGCGTGAGCGGTATGAGGATAGCCAGCAAGAGGAGGCCCAGTATGGTGCCATGTTCCAGGAACAGCTGATGACCCTGAAGGAGGAATGTGAGAAGGCCCGTCAGGAGCTGCAGGAGGCAAAGGAAAAGGTGGCAGGGATAGAGGCTCACAGTGAGCTCCAGATAGGCCGGCAGCAGAGTGAGCTTGCCCAGCTCCATGCCAGCCTGGCCAGAGCCCACCAGCAGGTCCAGGAGAAGGAGATCAGGGCCCAGAAACTTGCAGATGACCTCTCCACTCTGCAGGAGAAGATGGCTGCCACCAGCAAGGAGGTGGCCCGCCTGGAGGCCTTAGTGCGCAAGGCAGGTGAGCATAAGGAAACAACTTCCTCTGAGCTACTCAAGGAGCCCCCAAGGGCAGGAGACAGAGAATCAGAGTGGCTGGAAGAGCAGCCAGGGCGTCGGTTCTGCAGCACACAGGCTGCACTGCAGGCTATGGAGCGTGAGGCAGAGCAAATGGGAAGTGAGCTGGAGAGGCTGCGGGCTGCGCTAATGGAGAGCCAGGGACAACAGGAGGAGGAGCGTGGGGAGCAGGAGCGGGAGTTGGCCCGGCTAGCCCAGGAGCGGGGCCGAGCCCAAGCCGATCTTGTCCTGGAGAAGGCCGCCAAGGCAGAGCTTGAGATGCGGTTGCAGAATGCCCTCAATGAGCAGCGTGTGGAGTTTGCTACCTTGCAGGAGGCACTGGCCCATGCCCTGAAGGAAAAGGAGGGGAAGGACCAGGAGCTGGCCAAGCTTCGTGGGCAGGAGGCAGCCCAGAGAACAGAACTGGGGGAGCTTCAGCAAACCGTGGAGCAACTAAAGAAGCAGCTGGCCAAGATGGAGGGGGAGCACCAGCAGTCTCTAGGGACAGCCAGCGGAGAAGACACTTGTGGGTCAGGAGCCCAGTCTGAGGCTTTAGGAAAGACCAAACGAAAAGGCCCTGACCCGGAGGCTCTGCAGGCGGAGGTGAGCAAGCTGGAGCAGCAGTGCCGTGAGCATCAGGAGAAGGCCTCCAGCCTGGAGCGTAGCCTAGAGTCTGTGCGCGCCTCCCAGGCAGAGCGGGCCACCACTCTGGAGACTTTGCGGGGCCAGTTAGAGGAGAAGGCCCGGGAGCTGGGACGCACTCAGGACACCTTAGCCTCAGCACAAAGGGAGCTGGCCACCCTTCGCACGAAGGCCCAAGACCACAGCAAGGCTGAGGATGAGTGGAAGGCCCAGATGACCCGGGGCCAGCAGGAGGCTGAGAGAAAAAACAGTCTCATCAGCAGCTTGGAGGAGGAGGTGTCTATCTTGAACCGCCAGGTCCTGGAGAAGGAGGGTGAGAGCAAGGAGTTGAAGCGGCTTGTTGTAGCTGAGTCAGAGAAGAGCCAGAAGCTGGAAGAGAGGCTGCGCCTGCTTCAGGTAGAAACAGCCAGCAACAGTGCCAGAGCTGCGGAACGCAGCTCTGCTCTGCGGGATGAGGTCCAGACTCTCCGGGAGGAGGCGGAGAAACAACGGGTGGCCTCAGAGAGCCTTCGACAGGAGCTGGCCTCACAAGCAGAGCGAGCAGAGGAGCTGGGCCAAGAATTAAAGGCATGGCAGGAGAAATTCTTCCAGAAGGAGCAAGCCCTCTCTGCCCTGCAGCTAGAGCACACCAGCACACAGGCCCTGGTGAGTGAGCTGCTGCCCGCCAAGCACCTGTGCCAGCAGCTGCAGGCTGAGCAGGCAGCTGCTGAGAAACGCCATCGTGAGGAGCTGGAGCAAAGCAAGCAGGCAGCTGGTGGGCTTCGGGCAGAGCTGATGCGAGCCCAGCGGGAGCTCGGGGAACTGATGCCCCTACGACAGAAGGTGGCAGAGCAAGAGCGAGCAGCCCAGCAGCTGCGGGCAGAGAAGGCCAGCTATGCAGAGCAGCTGAGCATGCTGAAGGAGGCTCATGGCCTGCTGGCAGAGGAGAATCGGGGGCTGGGAGAGAAGGCCAGTCTCGGCCGGCAGTTTCTGGAAGTGGAGCTGGACCAGGCCCGGGAGAAATATGACCAAGAGCTGGCAGCTGTGCGTGCGGATGCCGAGGCCCATCTGGCTGAGATGCAGCGGGAAGTACAGAGCACTGCCCGGGAGCTGGAGGTGATGACTTCCAAGTATGAGGGTGCCAAGGTCAAGGTCCTGGAGGAGAGACAGCGGTTCCAGGAAGAGAGACAGAAACTCACTGCCCAGGTAAGGCACCAAGCTCAACACCTCCAAAGATTGGGCCTGAGAGACAGACGACATCTGCATCCCAGAGCCTCAATCTTCCACATTAATCCAGAGTGTCTTGTCTCCCTCACTCACTGGGTGTCAGAGGAGTTGTAGCTGGCAGAGTTCAAGTCTGTTGTCCCCTATTGTCCTACTAAAGAAAATATCAGTAGCCTCCCCTTCCCTGAAGGCTCTGTCCTTGGAGAGTCAAACAGTGAAGGCCATCATTCATTCTGGAGGCACATTATGAGGTGTCCCTGCAGTGGGGACCCCAGAGCCACTGGGGACTAGAACGAGCCAACTGGCACTTTACACATTACTAAAGGTCTGGTCCCTTGGGGGAGGGGGATTCTAAGAGTTTCAGTGAGGTCAGCCTGACAGCAGGAACAGTGCCTCTTTGGCCCCCATCTCACTCTGTCTCCATTGCTCCTCCCCCATGCACAGGTGGAACAGCTAGAGGTATTTCAGAGAGAGCAAACTAAGCAGGTAACGCCTGGGGTCCTTGCTAAATGCTGGCTGCTTAAGCGGTGACCAGTCTCGGTGCATGACCCTGGCTGCAGCTTGCCTCCGCCAGCTCCCGTTGTGAACTGTTTGTGAAGGGGGCAGGGTCAAGCCGTGGAATCCAGGCCCAGGCTGCCCAGGAGTGCTGGGCCCTCTCTCAGGCCTCATCCCACCCATCCCAGGTCGGACTCTCCACCTTCTGCACTTTCTGCCCTTTGCCTGTCAGGGACGAGGGGTAGGGTAGGCTTTGTCTTTCCCATATCTAAACCAATCACAGACAGTTCTTGGGATTCCTCAACCTTCAAGTCCTGTTCCAAGTTTGGGTCCTCAATGAGGAGTCCTAGCAGAATGACCATGGCCTTCTTTCCCACAGAAGCCATAAAGGTGATAAGCAAAGCATCCTTCACAGAGCAGGGAGGGTTGTGAGCTCAGGATGTCTGCTCATGGGTGATGACCCTTTGGGCCTTAACCCCAAGCGTGAAATAAGAGATGTCTGGGAGCAGGAAGGCCAAGGTTGAGAGGTGCAGGAGGGGCCTCTGCCAGAGGAGTGGTATAGTCTAGCTACCTCGCACGCTCTCTCAAGGATTTCTCTGTGCTGCCCAGATGTCAAAGCTATTGAGCTGGTTTTCAGTGGGAGCACCCTTTCTCTGCCAGCCCTTCTACCCAGCCACCTCAGGCTTGCTGAGGAGTCGGGCTTTCCTTTCTTCCCATTGCCAAGACGACAATCACACTGAATACAAACAGTTAGCAAGGGAGCCTGCCTCTCGCTGTTGCTGATCATGCTTGAGCTCCTGGAGTGCCTGGAGGAGCTGGAGCGCTTGTGGCTGTGATGCTCCCCTCACCCCCCCCCCCTTGCTGTTCCTGTGGGAATTGGGTGGGCGTGGATGTGTGCTGCCCCTGCTGTCTCCCAGCCGTCTGATACCCCACACTAACCACACTGCTAGCACCAACCCTAACAGCCTGTGAGTATTGGGAAGAGGACTGATCATCTGTGGGCTTTGCTTTGGTAGTTTCTGGGAAGGTACTGAATGAGTATGTCTGCAAGTTATAGGCAGGTCCCCTATTCCTGTCCCCAACCCAGGATGGTTGGGGCTGGGAATGGCAGCAGTAGGGTGGTGGTGAAGTGTTGGCTCCCCAGAGTAGATCTCTCCCTGCAGGCCTCTGTCCCTGCAGGTTGGGGGTGGAGGTGAGTGTGGGCAGGTGGCTCTGGCAGCACCTGAGTGTTGGGTTACCTCACTCAGGTCCTGTCCAGTTAGCCTGGGCCGCAGGCCAGAGAAAGTACCCGGTTTCTTTTTCTAAAAATATTGGGGATTGGTCTGGGAAAACCCTGTAAGTTGCCCGGACATCCAGGGGAAGGCCTCCTGAGTCTTCCTGTCTCCTCTTCCCTCCCCTATCCCAGGTGGAAGAACTGAGTAAGAAGCTAGCTGACCACGACCAAGCCAGCAGAGTGCAGCAGCAGAAGCTGAAGGTGGGACAGATGGGAGCAGGAAGGTGCTCTCTAAGCCCTTGGGCTGTGTTGGTTGTGGGGGCAGGAGGAGGAGCACCATGGGGACCTGGCAGCCTTAGGAGATCTGCCTGTTCAAGAACCCCCTGCATGTGCCTCCTAGGGTCTCTGAAGGGAAGACCTTTGCATTACAGTAGCAATACCATATGTGGTTATTTAAATTTAAAGTGATTATAATTAAAATTTTAGTACCTTAGTCACACTAGCCACTGTTTCCCTGCTCAGCAGTTAACTGCGTGTGGCTCGTGTCTACCATGTTGGACAGGGAAGAACGTGGCCAGAAAGTCCTACTGAATAGTGCTGGCCTAGAGTTAATCATATGTAATATTATAATGCAGTTTAATATTCTTAATGTTTTCAACATCACCATTGGTTTAATATATGCTTTTTTTTGCAGTCTAGGTTTCACAGCTTTTAGCTAGGAGCAAAGGAATTGGTTCCCATGGCCCTGGGACTTGCTAAAGCCCTGGTGGGTTACAGGAATTGGTGGGAGCTGAGAGCGTAATTTCCCCAGCTCATTTCCACATGTTCCACACCATGTCATGATGATGATAAACAGATGCTTGTTATACTTCTTTTGGGGGCCTTCCCGGTGCTAGATGTAAGAGAGGCAAAGCCAGATGATCCTGTCCAGTGTCTATTACAAACTAAGCACTTGCTGGACTTGCAGGTGGACAGAGAACCAGACACAGTCCCTGTCCCCAAGGAGTCTGGCCTGGGGAGGAGGCAGTGCAAGCCTCACAAAAGGCCCTACAGGCTTTGGAGTCAGGTGCACCAAGGGTCAGATCATACGCTGTTATTGAGTCACTATGATCTTGGCCAATTGGCTTAAATCTCTGTGCTCAATTTCTTCAACTCTGAAATGGAGATATAGTTACTTCTCAGAGTCGCTCTGAGGAGAAATGAGTTCACATGTCCTGAGAGCTCCCATCTCAAGTGCCTAGCCCCGTGCTCTGCACCCAAGTGAAAGGATCAGTTCCCTTCCTCCTTGGGGAGACTGTACTCATGGAGAGAGAATGAGGCAGTTTGTGCTTGATCTCAATGAAGATAGGGCTGTCAGAGCTCTGCCAGAAGTGGTGTAAGCTGAGTGGGAAAGATCCTGCGGACCTTGCAAAGGTGTGTGGTGCTGGAGTTGGTGGGGGTAAAAGGATTTTTCCGCTTCCTGAGAGAATATGCACGAGTCTGAAAACACCATGGAGTCCAAGAAGCTAGGGCAAGTCAGCAGCAGATTTGGATCGAGTAGCCAGACCGCCACTCTGATCAGCCTTCCACATCACATGCTTTCCAGGCACAGGGAGGGGAAAGCCAGCAAGAAGCCCAACGCCTCCAGGCCCAGCTGAATGAGCTGCAGACCCAGTTGAGCCAGAAGGAGCAGGCAGCTGAACACTACAAGCTGCAGGTGAGGAGTCCAGTCCTGCCCCACTGTGCCCTCCCTCCTGCCTTACCCCACCTAGCCCCTACCCACCTGTCTGCCCACACAGATGGAGAAAGCCAAGACCCATTATGATGCCAAGAAGCAGCAGAACCAAGAATTGCAGGAGCAGCTGCGGGGCCTGGAGCAGCTGCAGAAGGAAAACAAGGAACTGAGAGCCGAAGCTGAGCGGCTGGGTCAGGAGCTACAGCAGGCTGGGTTGAAGACTAAGGAGACTGAACAGACCTGCCGCCACCTTACTGCCCAGGTGCGCAGCCTGGAGGCACAGGTAAGTATCTGGCTGGACAGACTCCCTTACTCATCATAATGGATCCCTGTGCCCTCCCTTCCTAAGCCACCCTTCCCTTAGGCTTCTCTTCACTCTCCCTGGCCCTCTGCTTCCCAGGTTGCCCATGCTGACCAGCAGCTTCGAGACCTGGGCAAGTTTCAGGTGGCCACTGACGCCTTAAAGAGCCGGGAGCCCCAGGCTAAGGCTCAGCTGGACTTGAGTATTGACAGCCTGGATCTGAGCTGCGAGGGAACCCCACTCACTACCACCAGGTCAGAAGGCACCCTTCTTCCCTTGGTCTGTTGTCCATTGAGAGACTTGTTTATAAGGCTGTATCCTGGGCACTGGGCTGTGAGATAAATAAGATGTTGTCCCTTTGCCCTTTGGAAGCTTATTCCTAGAAGAATAAAAAGGCTATGTGGAGGTTGTCACTCCTGTTCTGAGTCTTCAAAGAAGCCATAGGTATGTGTGCCCCGTGGCTGGACTCCCCATTGATGGAGGCTGGCACTTTGAGGGACCTGGGAAGGGTTTGAAATTGAGTACATGATCAGGTTTTCATCTTAGCTTATCCTTATAGCCAATGTAGAAGCTGAGACTGGAAGCATTTGTTGTTATTTAACAAGACTTGTGTCAGACACTGTTAGAGACACTAGAAAAATAGTAATTCATTTAACAGATGAAACTGGAGCATAGATGGGCAGTCACTTGCTCAAGGTCCCACAGTGACAGAGCGGGCTTGGTTGGACCTGGGCAGCCTGGCTCGAGTCCTTGTCTGTCACTGCTCTGGTACCTCTCTCAGATGCCGTTGTCAGTCTAGGTGAGAGTAGATGACAGATCAGGGAAGGATGTGAGAGCAGAGTGGGGTGCAGTTAGGAGACTTGCTGATTTGGTTTATTAGGAGAGGGAAGCAGTAGGACTGTGCCCATGTTCATGGCTGGGCAGCTTGAGTGAAGGCTGCTCCCATTCGCTGAAATAGAAGATACAGGAGGAGGGACACACAGATGAGCTTAGTTTGGGACATGTTCATTGGGGAGTAGAGGTGGGTGTCCAGAGATGTCTGGGGCAGTGGGTATATGGGTCTGGGAGTTTCCAGTATTGAGGAGTCAGAGGGCCATGAGAGTGGACTGAGGGAAGGCCCAGGTCAAGGGCGCTCCTTGGCACCTCTGAAAATTCAGCAAATGGGGTGCTTGACCTGGTCTGCTTACAATAAATGCAAGAATTTGCCACTTTGGAGCAAAGAGATGGACAAAATGCTTCCTAGCCGCAAGAATGGCATCTCATCAGGTTTCTTTCCTATAGCAAGCTGCCTCGTACCCAGCCAGATGGCACCAGCATCCCAGGGGAGCCAGCTTCACCCATCTCTCAGCGCCTGCCCCCCAAGGTAGAATCCCTGGAAAGTCTCTACTTCACCCCCATCCCGGCTCGGGGTCAGCCACCCCTGGAGGGAAGCCTGGACTCCCTGGGGGACATCTTCCCGGACTCAGGCCGGAAGACCCGTTCTGCTCGTCGACGGACTACACAAATCATCAACATCACCATGACCAAGGTCAGGCTCTGGGATGGGGGCTGCAGGACAGTAAAGCTCATGTCTTCTCAAGGGCATCTTTCCAGTGGGTCCTCCACATAGCCACAGGGCTGACCAGCCCGTATCTCACAGAAGGAAAAGCTGGAATTCTAAGACCTTAGACCTCTTTTGAAGAAAAGGGCAGGACTGTAATTAGATGCCTATCTGCTGACTGTAAGGCTGGTGTCCTCTCCATGTCCAGCTCTGACCCCGTACAGGCTGAAGGGAGAGAATATGGAGAAGTTGCAGCCGAACCTGTGCTTCCCAGCACATCCCGGGGGAGCCGAGATGTTGCCGCCAGGGGGCTGCCTGCCAGCCTGGGGACTCTGGCCCTTGTTTCCACATCCCGAGGTTTAGGGAGGAGAGGGGTGCCTTTGGGGCAACAGGGACACCTCTGTGTACAGGGTGCCCTCTGCTACCAAGATGCTGGAAAAGCTCTAAAAGATGGTCAGACCCTGGCAAGTGTGGGCCAGAGATGCGGAGGCCGTGGGATGAGCCTGACCAGCTCAGGAGACATGAGAGCCCTGGTTCTCCCACTTCCTAGCTGTTTGATCTTTGGGCCAGTTACTTTATTTCTTTGCACTTCACTTCTTAAATAGTCTGATATACTCTGCCTTCCCTCCCTCAAAGCACTGAATAGACTTAGTGGGGAAAATGGGTAGAAAAGAGTCGATACCCTCAGCACCTTGTGTGGGATTCTGGCAGCAAGGCCCATTTCTTGCAGACGTCCAGGTAAGAACTCTTGCACAGCAGTGTAGGAACATGCTGCAGGATCTGAGGGGCTTCAGGAGGGGCAACAGTGGAGGCTTCTTTAGAATGCCAAGTGCCCACTCAGCCCACTACAACCGGTCGCGTCCTTTCTTCCAGAAGTCAGACGTGGAAGAGCCAGACAGCGCCAACTCCTCCTTCTATAGCACGCAGTCCGCCCCTGTCTCCCAGGCCGGCCCGAGAGCCACCTCCTCCACCCAGTCTCTAGCCCGCCTGGGCTCTCCTGATGATGGCAACTCAGCTCTGCTCAGCCTGCCTGGATATCGGCCCACCACTCGCAGCTCTGCTCGCCGCTCCCAGGCTGGGGTGTCCAGTGGGGCCCCTCCAGGTAGGGACTGTTCCCTAACCCAACCCAAATATTAGACTGGAAGCAGATCCTGGCACAGGGAAATAAGCATTTAAAAACCCAAGGCTAGCTTCCTGGCTGCCTTCCTTGCAGCCTTGCCTGTCCATCGAGGGGGAATCAGAAATGCTCCCACAATGGGCAGATTCCCAGCATGATAGTGAAGCTCAGAAGCTACTAGGAGTCCTCAGGTGGTGAGAGTCGGCCAAAGGGCCAAGCTGGCGAGTGTTTTACCCTCAGATTCTTCTGAGAGGCTCTTGTCCTTTGGCGATCCCCTGGGTATCAATTCCTGGCCCTCAAGTAGTTTCTCTTGGTGTCATGGCCTCTGCCTGACCTCTCCAGAGAGAATGCAGTGACCCAGCTCCTGTATCTGCAGCTCTAAGCAGAGCCAGACTCTGGGCTACTGGGCTTGAAGTCCACAGGGGAGGTGGACAGGATGGTGGCAGCAAAGGCTGGCGAGATGCCAGGGCCAGTGGGCAACCTGCTGCCTCCACCTTCACTCTTCCCGGCCTTCCAGCCCCACTTGCTCCAATATCCCTGCCCTCCCCAGGAAGGAACAGCTTCTACATGGGCACTTGCCAGGATGAGCCCGAGCAGCTGGATGACTGGAACCGCATTGCAGAGCTGCAGCAACGCAATCGAGTCTGCCCCCCGCACCTGAAGACCTGCTATCCACTTGAGTCCAGGGTGAGCTCTGGGGTCACCTGCATGGGACCTGTCTGCACTGGCTCACCCCTTCCTCTCTTGGCATTCCATCCCAGTGCCACTTGCTGACCCAGCTCAAGTAATAGTGCCCTTGGTCTCTGGCCTCCAGAGGAGGGCGACTAGATCCCTCTAGTACAGTGGTCGGCACACTCATTAGTCAACAGAGCCAAATATCAACAGTACTTCTTCAAAATAGACTCGCCCAGGCCGAAAACCGACTTCTGCGCATGGGCCACAAGTTTCAATCGCACTGTACGCGCGCCCATGTGTGGTATTTTGTGGAAGAGCCACACTCAAGGGGCCAAAGAGCCGCATGTGGCTTGCGAGCCGCAGTTTGGCGACCATGGCTCTAGTAGAATAGCTGGAAGGGAGGGAGCTCAGGGGTGAAGTTCCTGTGGGTGGGTAGGAGGTAGAGAGGTTTGCTTGGGACTCCTCTTCGGTGGCCATTGTGCCAGGGAAGACAACAGGGAGGGAGGCCTTTTGCGATATGAAGCCTTCAGCTGTCCCACGTGCCAGGCGAGTGAAGAGAATCTGGGCCATCCTGTTGCATCGCCAACAGCCTGGGTCCACTGACCACTTCCACCCCACGCAGCCTTCCCTGAGCCTGGCGACCATCACAGATGAAGAGATGAAAACTGGTGACCCCCAGGAGACCCTGCGCCGGGCCAGCATGCAGCCAACCCAGATAGCTGAGGGCACTGGCATCACCACCCGGCAGCGCAAACGGGTCTCCTTGGAGCCCCACCAGGGCCCTGGCACCCCTGAGGTAGGAGACGCTGGCTCCTGGGTTTTATTCTAGCAGCCTACCAGGTTAGCTCACCAAGTTTGAAAAGTAGATTAAAGGGGAGGCTTCTGGCCCTTGGTGGTGGGGTAAGAGGTGCTGCTGATGGGACAAGCTGATTTATAGGGCCACTCAGCTGAGATACCTGGCTTTGGATGTGAAGTCCTCTTGCTGATGTCTGCCTAATCAGCCTCTTCCCCATAGTCTAAGAAGCCCACCAGCTGTTTCCCACGACCCATGACTCCCCGGGACCGACATGAAGGGCGCAAACAGAGCACTACGGAGGCCCAGAAGAAAGCAGCTCCCGCTGTTGTTAAACAGGTTAGTTGGGGGCTGAAGGGAGACCCTAGAGCAGCAGGTTGGCCTGGGAAAGCAGCAGTGAGCCTCATTTGACAGCCCCTCCCCACAGGCTGATCGCCGCCAGTCCATGACCTTCAGCATCCTCAACACGCCCAAGAAGCTTGGGAATAGCCTTCTGCGGAGGGGGGCCTCAAAGAAAGCCCTGCCCAAGGCCTCTCCCAACACCAGCAGTGGAACCCGTCGCTCTCCTCGCATTGCCACCACCACAGCCAGCGCTGCCACTGCTGCTGCCATCGTTGCCGCCACTTCTCGGGCCAAGGGCAAGGTGGAGGCACTGGCAGGGAAGAGGGAGGCTTAACTCTTAGGAACCCCAGTGGAAGTATGGGACCGCTTCCAGGGCAGGCCTGCTGGGGGCTAAGCAGGTGCTCCTTGTCTTGGTCAATGGCTTATTATTGAGGAGAGGAGGCAGACAACTCCACTCCTGAGAAAATCCAGAGTTGCTTAGACACATCTAGCAACTGGTAACCTGAAGGTAGATCTGTCCAGGGCCACACCATGGAAGGGATCCTGGTCGGGGCTATGGGAGCAGGAGGAGGTCTTCCCACACCAGCTGGTGGCTGATGTCACAGCCACGTGACGGTTTCTCTCTTTCAGGCAAAGCACTAAAGGACCAGTACCAGTGAGTGGCCCCACCTGTGTCCCTGATGCTGCCCTTGCCTGATGCTGTCCCCTCAGTGCCTTCTCTCAGCTTTCAGGCCGACAGTGGCCAAACCCCTAGAGACAGTGATGCCTGACACACCTTGGCCTGGTACCTGGACCTTTATCAGAGCCTTCACTAGGAGAACAGATGTGTCGTCAGAATTGGCCTGGAGCCCGAACAGTCTGGGTCCTCTCCCTACCTTGCCTCCAGTTTTCACAAAGCAAAGTCACTTCTCCATGACGAGATTTGAGGCTGGCTTTGAGGACTGGGTCCTTGGGCCCAGCCAGTCCTCCTCAGCCTCTGTATTTGGAAGGGACCATTGAAGGAGCAGGCCCTGGTCCCTGCTGTTGCTGGTGGCTAGGCTTACCAAGGGCCCTTGTTAAAGTCTATGGTTGGGCATTGACCTAGTAGGAGCACCTGGGGATAAGGTGCTCCCATCCATCCAAGGGCAGTTATCCAGAGGATGCTCTTTTCCATGACCGCCAGGCTTGCTGGGGTGGGGAATGGTGGGGACAGCTCATCCCCCACCTTCTCTAGACTTGTACTGGGGTGGGATTTGGATTGATGGGAAGGTTTTTAAGGGCCAGGGATGGATCTTTTCTAAATGTTATTACTTGTAAATAAAGTCTATTTTTCTCCCTTGGCTGCTAAGCTGCCTGATCTGTGTGGGAAAAGAAGGGGACTCTGGGCTTGTTAGCGCACTTTGTTCCTGCTCAGTCTTCAGACCACCTACCTTCTTTCAAGTCCCTTCTCCTGGCCTCTGCTCATGGAGCAGTATGGGCTGTCTTTTTCTGAGGGCCTCTGTCCCCTGAGTCTGGTTTTGTCTTTAACTTCTGAATGGTACTCTTCCCATAGACCCTCTTAGAATGGGCCAAGTTCTGTGAATGGGAGAATGGCCTAAATCAGATGTCAGCTTGCCCCCACTGAAAATCACCTATGAATGCCCATTGTGGGCCTTGCTAGGTATAACAAAGACACAACTGTGGCCCTAGCCAATCTGGCTCAATGGATAGAGCATCTGCCCGTGCACTGAAGGGTCTCGGGTGTGATTCCTGTCAAGGGCACATGCCTGGGTTGCGGGCTTGATACCCAGTGGGGGACTTGCAGGAGGCAGCCGATCGATGATTCTCTATCATCACTGATGTTTCTATCTCCCTCTCCCTTCCTCTCTGAAGTCAATAAAAATGTATTTTTAAAAAAAACAATTGTGTATCAGAAACAGCCTCTGCCCAATGTATTGGGGGAGGAAGGACAATACAGGCTAGCTTAGATATTGCAGGTTCGGTTCCAGACCACAACAACAAAGTGAATATTTCAATAAAGTCAGTTACAAAATATTTTGGTTTCCACTGTAGTCTATTAAGTATGCAGTAGCGTGTCTAAACAACGTACATTAACTAAAAAACACATCATAGCTAAAAAATGCTATTCACCATCTGAGCTTTCAGTGAGTTGTAATCTTTGCTGGTAGAGGGTCTTGCCTTGATGTTGGCTGCTAAGAGCAGAATGGCTAAGGGTTGGAATGGCTGTGGCAATTTCTTAAAATAAGAAAATGAAGTTTGCTGCACTGATTGACTTTCACGAATAATTTCTCTATAGAGTGCAATGCTGTTTAATCGTATTTTTATCTACAGTAGAACTTTTAAAATTGGAGTCAAGCCCTAGCCGGTGTTGTTCAATTGGACATTGTCTCATGCACCAAAAGGTTGCTGGTTTAGGGTCAGGGCACATGCCCAGGTTGCAGGTTTCATCCCTGGTAGGGAATATGCAGGAGGCAGCCAATTGATGTTCTGTTCTCACATCCATGTCTCTCCAAAAATAAAACAACAGCAAAAAAATTTAAAAAATTGGAGTCAATCCTTTTTTTTTTTAATTGATTTTGAGAGAGGAGGGAGAGAGAAACATCTATATGAGATGCATTAATCGGTAGCCTCCTGCACATGGCCTGACCAGGGATCAAATCCACTATCACCCTTTGGTGCATGGGATGACACTCCAACTGAGCCATGCCAGCCAGGGCTGGAGTCAGTCCCCCAAACCCTGCTGCTGCTTTATCATCTAAGTAATATTCTAAATCTTTTGTTGTCATTTCAACAAATCTTCACGGCATCTTCACCACTAATACATTCCACCTCAAGAAACCACTTTGCTCATCCAAAGCAACTCTTCATCCATTAAAGTTTTATCATGAGATTGTAGCAATTCAGTTACATCTTCAGGCTCCACTTCTAATTCTCTTGCTATTTCCACATCATATAAAGTTACTTCCTCCACTGGAGTCTTCAACCCTCCCAAGCCACCCATGAGGGTTGAAATCAACTTTTTCCAACTCCTGCTAATGATGATATTTCACCTTTCCCCATGAATCACTAATGTTCTTAGTAAAGAATAGTGAATCTTTTCCAGAAGGTTTTTAATTTACTTTGCCCAGATCCATCAGAGGAATTACTATGGCAACTATCACCTTATGAAATGTATTTCTTAAATAAGACTTGAAAATTGAAATTACTCGTTGATCCAGATTGCAAAATGAATGTTAGCAGCATGAAAACATTAATCTGGTTCATTTCCATCAGAGCTCTTGGGTGACCAGGTGCTTGTCAATGAGCAGCATTATTTTCAAAGGAATAGTTTGTTCTGAGCAGGTCCCAAAAATATTCAATAAATCATATTGTAAACAGATGTGCTATCATATATAGGCTTTGTTGTTCCATTTCTAGAGCACAGGCAGAATAGATTTAGCATAATTCTTAAGAGCCCTAGGATTTTCAGAAGGGTAAATGAGCACTGACTTCAACTTAAAGTCAGCAGCTGCATTAGCTCCTAACAAAGTCAGCCTGCCCTTAAAAAAATTTTTTTTGGTATTGATTTTAGAAAGAGAAACATGGATCAGCTGCCTTCTGCACACCCCCTACTGAGGACCAAGCCCCCAACCTGGACATGATTATGCTCAACCAACTAAGCCACAATGAACGGCCAGGGCTCAGCCTGCCCCTTGAGACTCTGAAGCCAGGCATTGGCTTCTCCTCTCTAGCTGTGAAATTCCTAGATGGCATCTTCTTCCATTAGAAGACCATTTCATCTACATTGAAAATCTGTTATTAAGAGTAGCAATCTTGCCCTAACCGGTTTGGCTCACTGGATAGAGCATCGGCCTGCAGACTTAAGGGTCCCGGGTTCGATTCCGGCCAAGGGCATGTACCTTGGTTGCAGGCACATCCCCAGTGGGGGGTGTGCAGGAGGTGGCTGATCAATGTTTCTCATCGATGTTTCTAGCTCTCTATCCCTCTCCCTTCCTCTCTCTAAAAAATCAATAAAATATATTTTTTTAAAAAGAGAGAGTAGCAATCTTCATTAATGATCTCAGCTAGATTTCCTGCATAACTTGCTGTAGCTTCCACATCAGCACTGGCTGCTTCACCTTGCACTTCTATGTTATGGAGATGGCTTCTTAAACTTCGTGAACCAACCTCTGCTAGCTTCCAATTTTTCTATTGCAGCCTCCTCACTTCTCTCAGCCTTCACAGAATCAAAGAGTTGGGACCTTGCTTGGGTTAGGCTATGGTTTAAAAGAATGTGGTTGGTTTCACCTATCTAGACCACCAAAACTTTCTCCATATCAGCAGTAAGACTTTCATTTTCTTATCAATGTGTTCCCTGGAGTAGCACTTTTAATTTCCTTCAAGAACTTTTCCTTTGCATTCACCACTTGGCTATTTGGTGTAAGAGGGAGGACTAGGTTGTTGCCTGTCTGGGCTTTCGACATGCCTTCCTCACTAAGCTGAATCATTTCTAGCTTTCGATTTAAAGTGAGAGACAGATGACTCTTCCTTTCACTGGACATTTAGAGGTCACTGTAGGGTTATTACTTGGCCTAATTTCAATACTGTTATGTCTGAACAGTACTGTTATAGGGAGGCTCAAGGAGAGGGGGAGAGAGAGGGACTAGGCAGTCAGAACAGACAGAACACACACATTTGTCAATTAAGTTTACCATCTTATATGAGCATGATTCATGGCACCCCAAAAACAGTCACAACTGTAACATCGAAGACCACTGATCACAGGTCATAACAAATAAAATGATGATGAAGAAGTTTAAAATATTTCAAGAATTACCAAAATATGACATGAAGTGAACAAATGCTGTTAGAAAAATAGTGCCAATAGACTTTCTCGACACAAGGTTGCCACAAACCTGCAATTTGTAAAAAATGCATGATCTGTGAAGCACAATAAAACGAGGTGTGCCTATACAAATATATAGCATTAAGTTGACAGACTGTGGCCTGAGCTGACAGCCTAGACCTAAATGAAGAGGTGGTGTTTCAACCAGGCTTGAGTTCACCTGTCAGGATGGTGAGGCAGAGGGAACCCTCTGGAGGCTTCTTGAGTCGGGGGCATGAGTGTCCTCAGCCCAGCCTGGGAAGTGAAGGCAGACAAGGATCAGGGCCAAGGGGGAGGGATATCTGGTCACTTTCCTCTAGGCCACGCCTCCTCTGCTTGAGTCTGAAGTTCTTTGTAGTTCCACCTTGGGCCTGGGGTCTTGGGGGAGTGGTGGTCCTTAGCTGGAGACTGCTCGGGGCATAGCCCGCCCTTTCCTCCCCACACTGGAGCAGAGCTCCGCTCATCCCTGGAAACCTTCCCTCAGGTTCCTCACCAAGAGATCGGCCAAGACAACGTGGCGCTGGACAGTGTACTCAGGATCCGTGAAAACACAAGAGAAGTTGGTGTTGCGCAAGACGGGGCTCAGCTCCTCCAGAACCAAGGCCTTCTTCAGCTGAGTGCTGGCCCCCCTGTGCTCCCGGCTGCAGCAGAGAAGAAAGGCCATGAGAGGACTGCAGGAGGAGGCCTCCCTCCTGTGGGCCTCATCCCCATGCCCCTCACCTGGTGCCGCCCTCCTGCAGCTGGTCTGGGAGGTGCTCGATGAAAGAACCATTGCCCAGCCAGTAGAGAATGCTGAAGTGGTGGAAGCGGCTACAGGCGGTACAGGACAGAGTCAGCGTTCCGTCTAGGAGCACAAGTGGCTGTCAGCCCTCAGCCTTTCCGTAGAGCAGCCCCCACCCTCTCTTCTGTGGCCTGCCCACCCGCCCCAGCTCCCCAGCGCCACGATTCAGGAACCTAGAGTGCTGCTCGGCACACCACCCAGGTGCGCAAGTCCACTGAAGCAGAAGTGCACTTGTCTACCACGAGGCCCAGGGCTGAGTGAGAGTCGGGGATAGGTCCTTGGTTCAGATGATAACTCCTGAGCTTGTTTATTCAGGGGACCTAGTGCCCAGCTTCAGTGACTAGAAGCCCCAGCCAAGGGGGCAGCCCTACTGGGGCCACTCCTCCTGAGGTGGCCAGAAGCCAGTGGGCTCTGAGAGGAGGGGCAGGGCCTGGGAGCCCACGGCAGTCCGGCTCTGCAGCTTCTCACCTTTCCTTGTCTGAATACTCGCTGTTCTACTCGATAGGGAGCATCTTGGGAGCAGGGCCCCGTGCCCATACTCATAATGCTGGGTGGGAGACAGAACGCTGAGTGCTCAGACAAGCTCGCCAGGTTGGTAGTAGGCTACATGGCAGAAGGGCAGGGGGTATATTCAGGAGTCAACCCCACCCCTGGACCCTCTGTGCTAACAGCCTCCCTTCTAACCACGGTGACCTCCTGGGCTTTCTTCAGAATTGTTCCTTACTTAGTGAGAGTCCATCTTCTGGCCAGGTCACCTCCAATGCTGGGCACTGCTTAGTTGTGGGGAGTGCTGAGTGGCGGGAGGGGGAGGGGTCTTTTGTGATCCCAGCTGAGACTGTAGCAGCTGTGCCGGCCTGGGGTATAGGTGTGGCTCTCGCCAAATGGGAGACGATGTGGGCACACAGGAACAGGAACAGGAACCACAAAGGGCTGGAGTCTGAGGAAAGGACAGTCACGGAGATCAGCAGCTGCCGGGCCGCCTGGGAATGCTCAGCACCCGGGCTCCGATCTTAGCTGAGGGACTTGCTGCCTGGATAGCTCTGGCCCGGAGATTCCTGGGCTCTGCTTGGGGAATTGGAGGGGCAGAAAGACCCTCAGCTCCTGCCTCCCGGCCCTTTTTGAAAGGAGCACAGGGCGGCTCTGGAATGGAGCCAGAGCCACAGCGTCTGGACAGAGGCTGAAAAGAGCGCAGTGGAGAGGGGTCACCTGGGAGTAAGGCTTGGGGCAACCCACGGCTCCATTCGGTTCTCAGACCACTCCCACCCCCGCGTTCTAACCCCGACCCGTCCTCCACCCTCCTCCTCCCCCAGGCGCCCATGCACAGCCCCAGGTCCCACCTCGTGTCCAGCTCTGTCTGGTGGTCATGATGTGCCAGGACCTGGTGTTCTTGGCTCTGTGGCTCTATATATATACAGGATGGCCTCTTCCCTCTTCCTCTTTGGGGGCAGGCGGGGGGGGGGGGGGGGGGAGGGGAGTGGTGAGTAAGCTGGCCTAGGCCTCAGAACCTGCCTCTGCTCCCGCTGCCGCCGGCTTCTGCTCTGCCCCTCTGCCTCCTTCTCCATCCCCTCCCCCTCCTTCTCCATCCCCTCCCCCTCCTTCTCCATCCCCTGTCCCCTCCACCTCCCCTCTCCCGCTGGCCGCTGGCTCCGGCACCAGCTCCTCCACCACCTCAGCACGACCTCTGCCCCTGAGAGGCAGCCGCATTGGGCCTCCCTCCCTTCTCGGGCGCGGGGGCGCAGGTATGGCGGGAGCGCGGAGGCGCCATCAACCCGGCCTGGCTGCCTCCCAGGGACCCGTAGCTCATCGCGCTCATCCTGGAGCAGCTCAAAAGCAGCGGCCTGTTTGCCAGCTTCCGCAGGGACTACCTGGCCAACGTGGCCACCAAACCAGCTTACCAAAACCTGAGGCAGAAAAAAAGAAAAAAAGAAGAATTAGAAGCTGGCCAAAGATCCCAACCGTGCTTCCTGCAGATCCCACAGCCCTGCCTCAATCTGGCTCGCAGGGGACTGCCAGGCACTACTATTCACTGTCCTGTCCATCTGTCCCCACCGGCAGCTCCTGGAAGGCAGGCATGTGGCCGAGGCTGGAGCTCTTCAGCACCCAAAGCTGGAGGGTCATCTAGGGACAGTCTTTCCTCGCCCGAGCTCTGTTAACATACTATGTAACATGCTAGTTTCCAGTGCACGCTAACCCCTTCAGTATAGACACAGAAACACATGCAAAGAGGGGCCAGGGACTTACCCAGCCAGAAGGGAGATAAAGCTCTCCTCACCGCGAGCTGTTCTGGGAAGGGCAGGATCCAGGGAAATCATGCTGGGAAAGCACTGGCCCCTATTTCACTTTCACTTTGATTCTAACAGGGAATCTAAAGCAGGCTGAGGTACTGGAAGCTTCCTGCTATTTCCTAGCGCCCTTACTCGCCAGCCAGCATCAGACTGGATACGTACTGTCTTTAATCCACCCACATCTGTAACCTCCAGGGTCACAAAGGGAATGGGGCCAATGAAAGTCTCTCACAGGTCAATCCTTCCATCCCAGCGAAGGGTCAGGACTTTAGTATCCATCTTTGCTCTTCAGAGCCAGATCTTTGCTTCTATGAGCAGGCCTCTTGCTTCCTTCTTCTGTTATGTTGCTATTCAAGGGAACAACTCTTGTAGGCACTGGGGACTCCAACGTGTTAGATCAATTTGACCATTTCATGTTCAATGGCACCCGAGTCTATCCACATCCAGACTTTTCTCAGGCTCCCCACTTCCCTAAACCAACACCCACCCAGAGTCACGATGAACTCTTCTCACTTCTCTCATCCCAGAGCTACAGGTCTAGGTTCCCCAGGAAGTCTAGATTCCCCATACCTGGCTCCCAAGAAGTCTGAAGAGCCCTACTTTTCGGAATCACCATTCCGGAGTACCACAGCGCGGTTCCACTCTGCTTTTCCCATGTGAGCCCTGCCATGGGAACTGCGCCGAGAGTACTTCCCAGACTTGTCCGCAGGACCTTGCAGAGCCACGCTGAGAACTTGAAACAGGAGCTGGAGCCCTGGTGCTAAAAGGAGGGTATTCACTGGGAAGAGGGGGAATGGCCCCACACTGGCTCAAGCAGCGCCCCAGTCTAGCTGCTGACGGGGCAATAGAGCTGGGACTGTGGCAGCGGCAGGACTAGTGGGCAGTGAGTGAGGCACTCACTGTCAGGGTCATGGAGGCAGAACGATCCGGAGGAGGACTGGTGATCCATGTATCAAGTGTGAAGGACAAAACCTGAGTGACTGGGGTTTGTGACTTCTGTGGTCAACAGGATAGGAGAGCTGGGAACAGAGCCAGGGAGGCCAGGACACAGGATTGGCTTTAGAGGATGTCTGCTGCAATCCCAAGGGGGTGTTACTGGTGTGGAAAACAGACTCATGTTCCTCATTTAGAGGCAGGAGACAAAGCCATGCATTCTGCTCTCCAGAGCTCTACTTGGCATTTTTTAACTCTTGGTCTCTCCCCACGAGCTACTAGGCGGCAGGACACAGGGAAACTCCTCCCAGCACCCCCAGCAGTTAAGTCAGGAGGCAGGGCTGCCTGGGGCTCCAAGACACAGTCCTTTGGGGCTTGGGGGTGAGGGGAGGGAGAGAATGGAGGTGGGATTCTACTTCAGAGTCACCAAGACTAGAGTTGGGCCACTGGGAGGTCCTAGGGCTCAGGACTGGTGAAATATAAAGAGCGTCTTGGACAGTTGGCTTCAGCTTCTCACATGAGCCTGATGTGGGGACTGGATGATCCCTGGACCCTTCAACCAGCCCCCAGTCCACTCTGAGAATGGCATGAAAGGTGGGGGACTGTGGGAAGCCACAGCCGGGTAGGACAGCCAACGTTGAGAATGGCCCTGAGAAGGGGTGATGGCAGGGAACTGACCTCGAAGTGGTAAGGACACAACCACCCAGTGATGCCCCTGGGCCCCTTCTACCACAGGACAGAGCCCGGCACTGCACCACTCCCCGGGATGCTGAGCGGGGCCAACCCTCAAACAGGAGCAGCAAAAGGCAGCCAAGGCAAGGCATCCCCCAGGGACCCCAGGGAAGGAGGTGGGAAGAAGAAAAGCAAGATGATGTTCAGCTTTCCAACCCAGCTCATGGAGCTTTATTCAGAATGGAGTGACAAGATCCTTCTTGGTTCTTGCTGCCCTTGAAGGGGTAGGCCCAGATGGGCCGTATTTCCTAGGAGCCCCATGTTTACCCTCCCACGTCCTCACAACTCCTAGGACCAGGGCTGGGCCTCCCTGGAATCCCTTTTCAGAAGCCATACTCACCTGGGCCTCCCCCGCCTACTACCCACCCCGCCAACTTCCACGAGAGGACCCATGAACAACAAAGCTGACGCAGGGACCTTCTCTGGCTGGGAATCCCCTGCCAGCTTTAAGGGAACAGTCTCACGTCTGTCACAATCCCTCTGCCGCATCCACTCAGACGCACGCACACATTCACACAGGCTTTCCGGGAAGGAAGTGATGTGGCTGAATGGCCTGTGGTATATACTGCCACTTCCGGGCAAAAGGGGCCCTCAATCATTGCAGCTCCCATGGCCTCCGTTCTGGCTGAGTGCAGGGTTGCTCCGGGCAGGTCACCCAAACTGCTCCTGCCCCCAAACAAATCCTCAAGGCATTCTGAGGTCCCAAGGCTTCCCTCACTGGAAAAGTCACAAGATTCCACTTGCCTCAACCAGCCTATGGCTCCTGGACAGGGGAAGGTAGAAGATACCTCACCACACAGTGCTCCTCTGTGGCAACAGTGGGAGGGCTTCAGCTCTTCCACGCTGAGCGTGCCAGGCTTGAGCCCCTTCGAGGGAAGGAGATGGGTGGGCTGAGGCTCTCAGCCAGAGGTGAGGAGGCTCCTTTAAACCAGAAAGGTTGTGGCTCTGCTCCCGCCCTGCTCAAGCAGGAGGATAAGGCCTGCAGGAGTTGGGGCAGTTCCTATGCTCCACAATAAAAAAGGTTTTTAAATATATTCATCAAAATAGTTTTCTTTTAAAAAGCCCCCACTGCTGACAGCCCACTGGCTAGCTCGCCATCATGTCCCTCCCCTGCCCGGACACAGCCAGGAGGGTCCTGAGTGGCCCAAGTGCCCTCTGAGTCCTTCCCACCCAGGAGGTCTTGAAGGGCAGGGAGGAGTGTGCCCTGAGGTCCATGGTGGGTGGATGCTCTTCTGCCTGATTACTCGAGGCCCAGGATGTAGTTGATGCCTTGTACCAGGCCAATGATGACAGGCTGCCAGGCTACCAAATAGCGAAGCCAATCCAGCAGTTGCCCGTACATGACGTGGGGCCTCTCCCAGCTGCTGGTGTGTTAAAGGAAAAAGGCTATGCTTAGAGCTGCTAAGGCTGGTCTAGGGATGGTCATGGAGGGTTTGCTCACATGCTCCCTCCGCGGGACTGCCCGCACTTTGAGCAGCTTTCTAGAAAGCCCCACCAGCCTTTCCATGTTGGAGTAAAGGGCTAAAACGGGAGGGGGGGGGGGTGGAGGGGGCAGTGCAGAAGATGGGGGTGGAGTGGTGGAACTAAGCTCTCCATGACCGACATGCAGAGAGGGTCACCCATGGAACAACTTCTCTGAGATGGACTGGCAGTGAGAGAACACAGCCTGAGGCCGGTGACACTGGCTGCAGGGAAGCTGGGAGTTAAGTAAGGCAGCCCTGAAGGTTCTTGTAATGTCCAACTGGAAGACTTTCTAGGTCAAGGAAGAGGTTGAGTCTAGAGAGAGGCAGAAGGGAGCACGAGGCTGGTCACAGAGGATAACCCCTGGCAGAAGCCCCAAGGAATCCCCATCCAGGGGCACTAAGCACCTGACCCTACTGAGGCCAAATGGCTCTGGAGATAGTTCCCCTCCTTCCACTATACAGCTAAACACTGGGCAAGACGCCTGGAAAAGGAGCCTGGGATTCCAGGTCTGGGGAAAGCCCTGGGGGGAGGGAACCTCTTGAAAGGCATCAGAAAGGGCAGCTTGGCCTAGTCTCTGAGAACTAAGGGAAGCTCCAACCATTAGCTTGACCATGGAGTTATTACTTGTTCCTAAACTAGTCCCTGCAAGAATGAAGTAAGGAACCTAAAAGGGCCTGTCTCCTGTCCAGGGAGTGTACTGGGAATGCAGTGGCTCCCACACGGCCCAGCTAGTGTACTGGGGACAGAGAAAAGGGCAGCTGAGAGGAGAGGGGAGAAAGCTGGATCTCTGTATCCCAGGGGAAGTGCAGGGGTGGGCAGAGTATGGCTGGCACTTTCCAACGGTCAGGCTGTGAGAAGAATGAGGAGGGTGAAGGTACAGGATGAGAAGGGAAGGCTGGCAGGGGAGGAAGTGATAGTTCAGAGGAGCACAAGTCCTGTGTTGATAGCTGATGGGGACAGGGAGTCCCTCAGCCACCCCTGCACCTACAGGCCCTACACAGGCACAGAGCTGGTCTCCAGCCTGCATGTCATAGATAAGGCATCCTCATGCATTAATTATATCACCTAAACAAGTATCCAACATCTAACTGTTTCATCTGTAAAATGAGGATATCACCAGGTCATAAAGTTGCTAGAGAAGACAATGAGATGCATATGAGTAGAACACTTAACACAGTGCCAGGTACACAGTAAGCAAGCAGGAAGCGGCAGCTGCTACAACTACCAACTTAGCCTTAAGGGTTCTAGAACTATGATGAGAAGCTGAGGCATTACCCTGTGCCATGTCCCATCCCCAACTTCCTTACACTTGAGGCTAAATAGAATGGTGGACATGTACGGGGGGGGGGGGGGGAGCTCCATGAGGACCCAAATGCAGGGTCACACTGGCCAGTGCTTGCTTCCCACTGCCCACTCCCAAAGAATGCAAAATAAGGATACGGGTTGCTGAACATCCTCTTGAGGTCTACCTTCTCTTTGCAGTAGGGACACGTCTGTTTCTTTCCCACAATGCACCAGCCGCGAATGCAGAACTCGTGGAAACTAAGCACCACTGGTCAAGGGAAATACTGTGGACAGCCTGCGTGGCACCCAGCCCTGTGCTGATCTTCAAGCTGCCCGTACACCAGCTCTGGAGAAAGCTTCCAAGCCTGGCCTCCCGTCTTATCTGCTATATAATATTAGGCAAGTCCCTTCTCTCTGACTCTTTGCTCATATATGAAACAAGAATAATAATCTCTACCTTACAGGATTGTTAGGGGCAAAATGGGGATAATATAATACATGGCACAAAATGGGAGCTGAGCAAGGACATGACAAATCTTAGAAAAGTTATTCAGGCCCTAATTGGTTTGGCTCAGTGGATAGAGCGTCGGCCTGCAGACTGAAGGGTCCCGGGTTCGATTCCGGTCAAGGGCATGTACCTTGGTTGTGGGCAAATCCCCAGTGGGGGGCGTGCAGGAGGCAGCTGATTGATGTTTCCCTCTGATCGATGTTTCTAACTCTCTATCCCTCTTCCTTCCTCTCTGTAAAAAAAAAATCAATAAAATATATATATATACATATATATACATATATATACATATATACATATTTTTTTTAAAAAGAAGAGTTATTCAGCGGGATCTGATTCTGAAACTGAGGACTCCAATTAGAGGATGCTCTTCCTATGACCCTCCAACCTTGGGGCACCTAGTGCAGCTTCAGGCTCCTTCCTGATCTGCCAGGCTATGAACACCATTTACATAAGAGTGGCTCCCATTTGTGGGAAAGACCGAGCAAGGATGCATTTTCTACTACTGGGTGTCAGCTCCTATAACACTGAACATCACCCAAATGTCTACCCTCTTGTGACTCTCCTACACTCAAAGGCCGGGCAGCATGCCCCCTTCCCCCACTGACTGCAGTGTGCATGAGACCCAGGAGCTCCAGACGGATACACATGATTGCAAGACAGCCTGTACGTGTTCTCGATGATGCCCTCTTCACTGACATCCACAAAGATCTGCTGCCCACACACGGCACACATGCTGTCCGAGAGGTGTTTGGTAGGCATGCCTGACTCGCTGTAGAACTGGGAGAGAAGAGCACAAGGGAAAGATAGGAAATATGTGAGAATCAACCAAAGTGGGAAGCTACCACAGAGGCCTTAGGTCTTCTAGAGAGAAGGCAAAGTGGCAGGGGAGGTCAAAGAGCTAGAAAACATTTCTGTACAGTAAACCGACCTCATCCTTGTTGGGTGAATGAGAAAGGGACAGACCAGAGATGGGTCAGGAAGTCAAACCTAACAGGACCTGAAGACTGGGCTGGGTTAACATCAGGGACAAGGGGAATGTGAGGGAGAAGGACTCAGGGTGGTGACCAGGAGCTATGTCAGGTAGGCCATGCTGTGGCCAGACTATGATGCTCGTAGACATGGACAACATCTCTAAGATTCAAAAGAGCAATATCCAGAGCATGGTGGTGATAAGGGTGTTCTCAGACACTTGTGGCTGCAGCAAAGGAGGTGCAATCCTTTTGGACAGCATTTGGCATAATATCTCATACTGTCACACACTTTAGCCATTAATTTCACTTCAAGGAATTTAAGGAAATAAAAACAAATGTCAAAAAGCTTCATGCAACCCTGGCCAGTGTGGCTCAGTTGGCTGAGCATTATCCCATGCACTGAGTGGTTCAATTCCTGGTCAGAGCACATGCCCGGGCTGTGAGCTTGACAGTCAATGTTTCTCTCTCCCTCTCCCTTCCTTTCTCTTTAAAAGTGAATAAAAACATTTAAAAAAAAGCTTCACCATATAGATATTCATTTAGACATTATTTATAATTAAAGAAGCAAAGAGTTTCATAATTCCTCTAAAAGTTAAACAAGAATCACCACATGACACAGCAATTCCACTCCCAAAAATGAAAACGGACTAAACACATGCTTGTGTGCTAATGCTCATCACAGCACTACTCACAATAGTCAGAGGTGGAAACAATCCTGTGTCCATCAATAAACAAGTGTATAAATAAATGTGATATATCCACCCAATAAAATATTGTTCAGTCATTAAAATAATGAAGTTCTGACACATGCTACAACACACATGAACCTTGAAAACATTATGCAAGGTGAAATAAGCCGACACAAAAGAACAAATATTATATGACTCCATATATAAAATATCTAGAATAGATAAAAATAGATAAAAAAGATCACTCTGTCTTCTGTGTGAAAAATGAATTGGAGATGAGGCAAAAAGGCTTTAGAAAGACCAGCTAAGAGATAATTATAATTCTCTAAAAGCAATGGATCATGGAGGCTATACTAAGGTGATGGCTTGGGCTAATTTGATGGCAGTAAAAACGGAGAGAAGTATAGACAGACTGATGATGTCTAACAGACCACTGAATAATAACATTCTAGTGTTCAGAAAACAGTTTTGGATTAGAAATCTGGAATCCCTGGACAAAGAAAAGTGAACTATCCAGGTTAAGAGTAGAAAAGATGACTTAGATTTGAACTTAGAGGAACAATAACATTTAAGAGAAAGAAAAATTAGCAGAGGAAACAGAAAATACCAGTGACAAAAAGAAAACCAGGACTGGGTAATGTTGTGAACTCTGCAAAATGCTTTACATTAACCTGTTCCTTACAATTCTGTAAGACTGGTAGTATTACTACACAGCTAAGAAAACAAGACCAGAGAGGTAAAGTAACTTGCTCAAGAGTACACAGCTAGCCCTGGCTGGGTAGCTCAATAGATTAGAGCATCATCCTATGCACCAAAAAGGTTGTGGGTTTGAAACCTGGTCAGGGTGCATACAGGAGGCAACTGATGAATGTTTCTCTTTCTCTCTCCTTCGCTCCCTTACTCTCTGTCTAAAGACAGTAACAACATAGAGACATATGTAATACTTTCAACAATAAAGATTAAAAGAATAAATTTTAAGAAGAGAGAGATTATAGCTAATTAAAAGTGGATTAGAACTTGAAACTAGGTCTGACTCTAACCCCCTAGCTCTTTCCACTGCTTTAAAACCAGATAAATGGCTAGTCCTGTCCTGATGCTATCTGGGCCACTGATGATCCAAGAGGTAACTCTGGGGCACAAGAACTTGCTTAGAAGATAGAAAGTGTGAGGTTAAAAAAAAAAAAGTGTGAGATAGAGCCTTGGCCAGTGTGTCTCAGTTGGTTGGAGCATCGTCCTGTACACCAAAAGGTTGCAAGTTCCATTCCCGGTCAGGGACATATCCAGGTTGCAGGTTCCAGCCCCAGTCCGAGCAAAAACAGGAGGCAACCAATCGATGTTTCCTCTCCTCTCCCCTCCTTTCCCCTCCCCTCCCCTTCCCTCTCCTCCCCTCTCTTCTCTAAAAGTCAATAAACATATCTTCAGCTGAGGACTAAAAGAAATCCACAAAAAACAAAAAAGTGTGAGGTATACCCACTGTAGCATGAATAGTGTGTGTTACTGCCCTGCCTGGAAGAAGCCCCAGAAAAAAAGCTTATTTCACAATCAAGGAAACCATACTGACTGGCTGTCACAAGTTTATGATCTCATAGTGACCAGATGGGGAAAAAACAAACATCCAAGGTTCCCTAGACTCATCATAAGAAGATAATTACTTAAGTTCATATTACAAGTTTCTCCACGTGAAGACAAACCAAAGAGCTACTCTACACTAAACAGAACAGTGAAAAGGAATTGAGAATGCTTGCTAATATACTTACAAAGCCTCCTGGTTTCATTTCTAAGAACCCCGAGACGAATAAATCACATATCTCTTTAGGTCAAACCACCCTCAAAGGGGAACCACGCGATGACTAAAACGAGTTCCTGACATGGTAAGCAGAACAGCTCCAACATCAACTATGACTTTCTGGGGTAGCCATGACCACAAAATGTACAAGACTATGAAAAATGATCAGGACTGAACATATGGTCTATCCATACAGTGGAATATTATTCAGACTTAAAAAGGAAGAAAATTCTGATACATGCTACAACATGGGTGAACCTTGAAGACATTATGCTAAGTGAAATAAGTAAATCACAAAAGTCAAATATTGCACGAGTCCACTTATATGAGGTACCTGGAGTGGTCAAATTCAGAGACAGAAAATAGAATGGTGGTTGCCTGAGGCTGAGGGAGGGGAAATTGCAGAGTTACTATTTAATGGGTATAGAGCTTCAGTTTTACAAGTGAAGAGTTTTATGGATGTATAGTAGTGATGGTTGCAGAACAATGTAAATGTACTTAATGTAACTGAACTATACACTTAAAAATGATTAAGATAGTAAATTTTGCTATATGTGTTTTTTTAGTCCTCACTAGAGAATATGTTTTTATTGATTTTAAAGAGAGGAAGAGGGAGAGAAAGAGAAATATCGATCAGGAATTGAACCTGCAACCCTTTGGTGTACAGTACGATGCTCCAACCAACTGAGCCACCGGCCAGGGCAATGTTATGTGTATTTTACCACAATTAAAAAAAACAAAACAAAAACAAGGGCTGCTACTGAAATGGTGGTAGTGGTGTTAGTAAAGACTGTACTTGGGTCATACTTGATACATTATAGATGGTTGACAAATAACTGCCGCTTGAATAAATGAATGAATGAGTTGTCCAATGAATGTATGGAAGGCAGAAATTTCTTGGCTTCTTCAAATTGCCTGCACAAAAGCAATGATCAGATTTTGTTTTTAAGGTCAGGGTTATTCTTGAAATTGAGGTTTCCGTGGCTCAGAGACCCAGAGCACAAGGCCCACTTGACCAAAGACGGGCAGAAACAAGAGAGTCCTGGAATTCTCAGGGTTGGAAAGAACTGTAAAGGCAGTGCAATATATCCCTTTAATCTATGCTGAAATCCCTTCTCCCACACCCTTGCCTGGTCTCATCTGCTGGCATCCCAAGCCCTAGAAGAAGGACTGTCACTAAGTCTCGGCAATATTTGCTATGGGAAATAACGAATGAACTCCTGGTGACTCACCTAGTACTACCACAAGCCATTCTAGTCTTCCTATGACCCACTCTGCTGCAAGATGGGAACATGGGGAAACAGCAAACTGTCCATAGTTAGGGTCAGCAAGGTCACATTCTGTTGGACAGGTGCTGGATAGAGTGGCTCCTCGGAAAGGGATAGCCATTCTCAATGTCAATGACCTAGGAAAGAAGTAAGTCCTCACATAAGATACCAGGATTCAGAAGGCTGGCCTGAGGAAGAGAGGAAGGGGTGGCATATTTTTGTCAGGAACAAAGGCTCTAGGTCCAGACATTTGGAAAATAGTTGTCTAGATGTGGTGGGTGCCAAAATGCCACTAGCTACACAGCGGTAGGCTGAGAGTTGGTGAAGGCAGGGTCTGGAAACCTGGAAAGCAGGCAACCTGGTAAATCAGATTAACCTCAGCCAAGTACCCTTGGCTTATTTTCCTGCTCTCATCCTCAACCTTTTAATAAACCCCAATGTGACTGCTTGATCCTTCTGTTCTTATACTGAGATACAGAGTTTATACATGGGCCAGGCTATTAAATGAGCATATGGGGTAGTAAGATCCCATAAAGGGAGGGAGAATATGAGGGGCCAAGAGCTGGTATTTGAGGCACCCTCCACCCTAACAAGAGATTCTCCTGCCAGGTCTTTTGGTAAAGCTGGAATTTATTATCTTTTAAGGATTATCAGCTGTAATCATTGGAATTCTTCCCAAGAACATGGAAAGAGGCCAATGTAATGATCCCATCTCCTCTAGAGGAGAAGCCATCTTGTGGATCAGTTCTGAGCTCAGTCCCATTTGGACAGAAGAGGGATTTTGTAGATTGGTTATCAGCGACCACCTGAGGGAATTAAGGCCCTGCTTAAATTGGCAGCTGATAATAACCTTGAAATAAAGTTGGCAACAAGCTGGGAAAATCAGAGAATTGGTCTTGTAAAAACAGAATCAGAAGAAAAAGAAATCACTAGAGGGTAAAGGATAGGATACTGGCAAGAGGGACTGTGAAAAGCTGGCTATGCTATAAAAGCAGTCTAAGAGAAAAGCTGTTGTTCAAAGTGCAGTTAGTAATTAGATAATCTAGGGTCCAGAAATCTCTTCTGGGAAGTGAAATGGGTAAAGGAAGAGCTGAAGCATACACATATGTGTACGAGACCGCAAAATGCAGCTAAAACATAAGACAGTTGTTCAAAAAGTATCTAATAAGCTGTCCACAAAGTGACCCAATATACTTTGTTTTCAATTTGATCCATTACAGGAAAAATAAATAGCCCATGATACTGAGAAACAAAGTTCTAGATCTGAAACTACTATACTTGATTAAAAGTATCCAAGGTGCCGAAACTGGTTTGGCTCAGTGGATAGAGCGTCGGCCTGCGGACTGAAAGGTCCCAGGTTCGATTCCAGTCAAGGGCATGTACCTGGGTTGCGGGCACATCCCCAGTGGGAGATGTGCAGGAGGCAGCTGATCGATGATTCTCTCTCATCGATGTTTCTAACTCTCTATCTCTCTCCCTTCCTCTCTGTAAAAAATCAATAAAATATATTTTTTTAAAAAAGTATCCAAGGTGATGGTTGAGTATTATTTAACCTAAATTGGCCTGTGACACAAATGAGATTGAAGAAGCATGACATACAAGTTTACACAGCAAATAGTCTCCCACCTGCAAACTGCCTCAAATCCTTCCCGAGTTCCCGAAGCACCTCACATGTAGTCAGTGCAAATCCTTTCCTGTTCTTATCACTTGGTCTCCATAGATATCTGCTGCCTAACAGCTAGGACTGGTATTTGGATGCTCCCAGAGAACCTATTTCCCTAATGTCCTCCCAGGGTTTCACCCCAAGCTGTCAAGAACATCTGAATGCCCATTGGTTCCCCTCCATCAGACAGAGCCACATGTATTTCAGCACAGAAATGGAGAGATGTCCATTAAATTTTGAAATATTCTTCCTTGCGGTGGCGTCTAATGGGATGACACTGAAATGGGGAACACTTATGTGTTGTTTACATAATTAAGAGAATGTAAATAGCAAAACAAATACATATTTCCATTATGAAGGAAAAAAAGGGATATTGATGTAGGTTTCTCAGATTGGCTATTTTACCCATATTTTAAGCTTGAAGAATTTCTCCATGGTCTCCATCTCACCCTCTTAGTGCATTTCCTATCTCACTAAAGTGTACACCATTCAAGGAGTTGCTTGAGTTAGAAATCTCAGCTTTGACACCTACTTTTCCTTCATATTTTTTCCTTCAGGCTCCAGAACTAATCTATATCCAAGTCCCATCAAACTTAACTACAAAATACTTCACAATAGTGCTCTTCTCTCCCTTTCTACCATCTCTACGCTAATCCAAGCTACCTTCATCTTTCCCAGACTAGTGCATTTGTCTCTTAAATAGTCTTAAGTGGTCCACTCTAACCTGTAGACCCCTCTCCAATCTGTTCTCTACCCAGCAGCCAGTACAATCTTTTCAAAATGCAAATCTGATGTCATTTTCTATTGTAGCCTTCCAGTCTTTTTAGTATAAAAAACACAATCTTTCCTTCGTCCTATAAGGCTTTTTCTAGTCTAGCCTCTGACTATGTCTCCAGTTATTTCACTACATTCTCAGCCCTACAACCATATTAGCCTCAGTTCTTCAAAATGCCCACCTTTTCTCCCACCACAGGACTCTCATACTCACAATTTTCTCTACCTCGTTTCACTTCACTCCATCTAGTTAATGCCTATACATGGTGTGAGTCAGCTCAGTAGTCACTTCTTCAGAGAAGCGCTTTGAGACCCCCGACTAGGTCAAATGCTACTCCTACATTTATTCATTGCATCATGAACCTTTCCTTCATAATATTTATTAAATTTACAATTTTATATTTATTTTTGTGTTTATTACCCTTAATACCTTTCTGTCACTAGAGAGTAAAGTCCAATTAGGCAAGGACCATATCTGCTTCTGTGTGTACACCTTTGCAATCCCAGCACACACAGTGTTCAGGCACATAGGCATTACATAAATAATTGTTGGATGAATGCTAACTTCCTTCAGGGTAAAGTGGTCCTTTCCTATAATGGTCCTAAAGTTAAAAATTCCAGGGTACATCTGAGATCTGACTTTCCAAATTTTAAGGAAGAAATCTCCATACATACCACCCACATCTTGAAGGATTTTATCTGGCTCCTCTCTTCGGTCAAACAAGTGATGCTATCCTGAACTCTCTGGAGGTGGCAGGGGGCAGTATTAAGAACCCGGTGAACTCACCCCTATGGTAGACGCCATGTAGTCTGCACACATTTCTGCAAAGTCCCGCTCAAGAACACCATAGTAGAGGCCATAGAAGAGGAGAGAAATGCCAAAGTCCATGGCATCTTCTGGTTTGATCCTGTAAAGAAGTAGCATGGCCTGCCCTGAGACACGACTGCTTTGTATTCTACTCTGGGACACAGAAGGAAGTGCCTAAAAGTGGGAGGTTCAAGGGCTAGAGCAAGTGTTGGCAAACTAAGACCAAATCTAGCCTGCTGTATTTATATTGTCCGTGGGCACCATTGAACAGGCTAGCATTGTGAGCGTCAAAGACGAAGCCAGGGTATCCCCTTCTGCCCCACTTCCCCACTCTGTTCCCAGTGCCTGCCTCCTCCAACTGGCAGCCATGCACTGCAGCTGCCACGGGCCTGCTCTGGTTGGCACCTACATATTGGGGACTCCACTTCATACCCCCCTTTTCAGGCTACTGCTTCTGAGAATGTCTTGCCTGATGGCAAGCAGACACAAATATTCCCATTATCTGAGACAGCCCATGGGTGAGGGAAGGAGTTTTCTCTCATTATAGAAGTACCTATATTATATCTTAGATTTTGACTTTTATATCACAAAGCCTAAAATATTTAGCCCTTTACAGAAAAGTTTGGCAACCACAGTTTTTAGAAAAAAAGTTAGTCAGTTACAGACAAGCTACCATACAATGTTAAGCTGCACCTATACATATTCTGTATGTCATCAAGTTAAACTTTGGTCCACATCTGTTTACCAAGAAGAACAAAGTTTTTTTATTGAATATATTGGGGTGACACTGGTTAATAAAATTATATAGGTTTTAGGTAGAAAGACAAAGTTCTTGCCTGTAATATCAAGAAATTTGTTTTCATAAGTCCAAGGACCAATAATTTGCTACCTTGAGTCTATAAATATTTAGTATAGAAAAGTACCTTTGTTAAAATATTTATACCCTGCTTGGTGTGGCTCAGTTGATTGGAGCGTCATCCTGTGCACCAAAAGGTTGCAGGTTCAATTCCTGGTCAGGGCACATACCAGGTTGCAGGTTTGATCCCCGTGCAGGAGGCAACTGATCGATGTTCCCCTCTCAAAATAGTCTCTCTCCCTCTCCCACTTCCTCTCTCTTTAAATTAAAAAAAAAAAAAAAAAAAAATTGTACCAGGAGCTGTATGTGTTCACTTAAGCTGTAAATGATATTTATCTTAAAAAGATGAATTTGCTCATTAATCTTGTAATATTTAACCTATTAACTAGAAATCATGATTTTTCACCAACTGACCTATCAGTAGCATAAAAATGGTCAAGATTCCCAATTCTGTTTTCTTCCTTGTAGAGTTTATGAGAATAAAAAGAAACTAATTACAGAATAAATGGCTTTAAAATATAAGGCAGAATCTTGATTTTAATTATTTTAAGCCACACAGGTAAAAACATATCTGAAAAAATCTTGCTTTTCTTTGATGAGATGTGTTAGACTCTATACTGATGAGTTCCTTTGTGGAGCCAGTTTATTCTTCCAGCCTGTTCTACCCCAAGTAAGAATTCCATGGCTGCCCTCTCATACATAGTGTACTAGGTTTGGGGAAGAGGCCAGTGGTCATGAATTTAAATTTGAATCCTAAATCTGTTTAGCTTCAGTACACTGTCACAGGCTTAGGATCATCCCTCGTGATCCACAAACCTCATCCCATCAGTCAGGAAACCACATTCCCACCCTCTTCTGCTCTACTCACTGTACCCACCAGTCCCAAAGCCCAGAATTTCTTGGCTTCTACCTCAATTGGGGGTGGGTAGACATGTATGCTGAAACAGATATTTTGGAAAGCTTATGACAATAGAAAGTAATAGCCAGACTCCTACTCCTAGCAATGTAACCTTAGGAAGCACCAGAGCAATGTTATCTGTGACAACACTAAACAGAAAAACAACCTAAGTGCCCAACAATGGAGCAGGAGTTAAATGTCCACAGGTTAACTTTCTAGAACTGTTCCCTTAGAAATCTGATAAAGTGGATTGTCAGCTGTGCTCCAAAGCAACAATGCTTATACATTAAACATGGCCTGTGATCAGTACACTGCATCTGGACTGGCAGATTCTTGAAACTGAATGTGTTCCTTGGCGAGGGGGGACTTCTGGGACAGGTGTCTCACTTACTCACATCTCAGCCCTGGGACTACTATGAGAACTTCTGTAGACACTGCCCTGCAATTTCCTGTCTTGTATCCTTCTAGGTCAGTGGTCGGTAAACTGTGGCTCGCGAGCCACATATGGCTCTTTGGCCCCTTGAGTGTGGCTCTTCCACAAAATACCACGTGCGGGCGCGCACGTACAGTGCGATTGAAACTTCATGGCCCATGCGCAGAAGTCAGTTTTCGGCCTGGTTGGCAAGTTTATTTTGAAGAAGTGGCATTAGAAGAAGTGGGGGTACGTTTGTTGAGGTCGACCCCTCAGATTGAGGACATTTTTAGCAAAGGCCAGCTTAGGAGTACCCTAATTAAGTTAATAACAATGTACCTACCTATATAGTTTAAGTTTAAAAAATTTGGCTCTCAAAAGAAATTTCAATCGTTGTACTGTTGATATTTGGCTCTGTTGACTAATGCGTTTGCCGACCACTGTTCTAGGTGGATCTGTTGCCAGGTGTGGTCAACTGTCTCCCATGAGTTCAAATGTCTAGTCCAGGGTCAGCAAATTTTTTCTGTAAAGGGTCAGATAGTAAATATTTTAGTTTTGTGGCCCATATAGTCTCTGCCACAATTATTAAAATCTGCTGTTTTACTGCAAGAGCAGCTATCGACAACGTGTAAACAAATGTGTGTGACTGTGTTCCAGTAAAATATTTTTCTTATTTTATAAAAACAGGAAGTAGGCCAATTTGGCCCACAGGACATAGTTTGCCAACTCCTAGTCTTCTTGAACATAAGATCACTCAGGCAGAGTGGATGCTGCAATAAATATATGGACAAGGAAAATAGTTCTATTAGGGAGATAAAGTAACAGGAAACTGGCTATAATTCTTCTTATTATTATTTGTTATACTTTTCCATTAAAATATAAATTCTTGCCGAAACCGGTTTGGCTCAATGGATAGAGCGTCAGCTTGCGGACTGAAAGGTCCCAGGTTCGATTCCGGTTAAGGGCATGTACCTGGGTTGCGGGCACATCCCCAGTAGGAGATGTACAGGAGGCAGGTGATCGATGTTTCTAACTCTCTATCTCTCTCCCTTCCTCTCTGTAAAAAATCAATAAAATATATTAAAAAAAATAATAATAATAAAAGAAAAGAAAATATAAATTCTTAGAAAATATAACCAATGATTTGAAACTCTAACTCTGTATTATCCAACATTCCTTTATCTTTGTCAGCACAATAGTAGAGGGCCCACCCTCGTATCCCTCCATGTCTTGAGTTTCCTATCCTGGGTTACCATGTCCGTGTCCCCGCCCCCTGCCCCGTTAATAACCAGGACTTGCCTCAGGAAGAAAGATAAAGCCCACCAGCATCTCCACCCCCCAACATCAGAAAAAAAAAAAAAAGCAAAGGATACTCACTTGAATAATAAATTAAGACCGAAAAGGGTAAACATGACAGCCATGTAGCCAACGATGCCAGTGGCATAGCTAATTTTATAGATCAGCAGGAACCACTTATAAACCAACCTGGAGAAAGGAGAGAGAAAGAGATTAAAAATGACGGCAGAGTAAGTGGATGCTCCACTGAAATTATAACTAAAATACAGAAAAACTTCCTGAATAATAAATGGAAAACTCACTGGAGCAAAACCTAATACCCGAGGACCGCAAGTGCTGGCTGGGTGCCCACAGACAGCAACCAATGTTCCGGAGAGATATCTCAGCTGGCGGGGGGGGGGGGGGGGGGGGGGGGTGGGGGTGGGGGCCGGGGGGGCGGGGGGGGGGCCAGGGCGGTAATTCATGAGAACTCTGGGAACTAATCCCCAAGCTGGGCCCCCCCTGCAGAGAGCACCAGAACCGAGAAGAGTACCCATATAACATCTGGCTGGGAAAAGCAGCAGGGTTGCTGTCTGCCAGGGAGTAATGGCTGAAAATTCAGGCACTCTCTTAAAGGGCCACCACACAAAATTACCTGTGGAGCCACCCACCTTGTGCTCTGGCAGAGGGAGGGCAGTGTGGACTGGAGCTGTGTGAGCAGAAGCCAGAACTGGGGACTCAGGGGTTAGAGCTAGAAGGCAGACACCCCCGGTTTCCTGTGCTGAGTCATTCCCTCATGTAGCGGAGGACATCTTTCCTACACAGACATTTGCTATATACAGGTGGCCTTGCCTGGGGGAAGGCAGTTGACCCATCCTATTGGAAAATACCTTGCCCTGAGGCCACTGAAGATATTAAAAATAACAGTTAGCCTCTGGGCAAAAGCAATTGCCCTACCCTTTTGAAAAAAACTCTCCCACACCTGAGGACAATTGCCTGGGGGCAATTGAAGCTGGAATCCTATCAGTCTGTACGCAGAGGCAGTCTCTGGAGGCTTTGAGTCTTTGCCTGATATAATTAGTCAGAAAGAGCATTTGACACTGTCCTGCACCAGAAGACTGAGAGGCATAGCAGATCTACCTAACAGATAGTCACAAACCCAAACAGGCAACCAAAATAAAGAGACAAAGAAACAACCCCAAATGCCCCAAATGAAAGGACAAGAGAATTCTCTAGAAGAAGAGATAAATGAAGTAGGGATGAGAAAGGAGAGAAAATTAATACAGCTGACATAGAAACTCTATCTAGAGACCTCTGGACCACCAGATCCCTTATTCTCACATCATTGGGGACACCAGGCTCTTTGCTTAGGACTTACTGAGAGACTTTAGTTACTGTACAAAGCTGTAACACCTTAACTGCAGTAACACCTCCACATATCAAGGAGCCAGTACTTTGTATCTTCCTGGTCTCAGACAAAAGAATAAAAGAGAGCATTAAAAGGTTTCAGCCTCAAATAAAGAAAAAGCACACACATCTCAAATTCAGATTAGTTGGCTCAGAAGTGAAAACTAGAAACTACAACTATGCTCAGAAAGGAACGAGGGAAGGCTAGTTATTCTTGTCAAGAAAGAGAATTCAAGGGAAGATGAAGAAGAGGTAGAATTAGCTACTTTTATACCTTGGCATGGTTAATCTGAATACTGCTTTGCTTCTTTCTATCCACAGGCCAATAATGAAATGAATGATGTCTAATGACTCTGCTTCTGAAAATATTTCTTTCTGGAGTAAAAGGGATGCTTAGGGAGGCACTCAAAGAATAACTCTGAATTAGATGTATGTGTGTGGTGGTGGTGGTGGTGGTGGTGGGATGGAGCGGGGTTGTGCAATGCTCCTGAGGGAGGAGCAGTGCTTCCTAGGAACCAATGAAAAGCAGCGTGGAATCTGGTTGGTTGACTCCAGCTAGGTTCAGATAGAAAAGATGGTACCAGAATGTTACCAGAGCCTTTTAAACACTAATACTAGTAGTCACTATTCTATCTGTAATGAGAGCTTATGAGCAATTCAGTAATTTGCCTGAATAACTAGCACAAGCCTGTTTAGCTCCAGAGAGCCAACTAGGTTACTGCGAACCATGCTGGGGCCCAAGAAGAAAGCTCAAGGGTGATAGCTTCTCCGGCAAAGGAAAGGCCCCAAACGAACACCTTACAGTGCCCTCCTCAAAGACCACACACAGGTCCGTTATCCAGGGTTTGCACTGATCATGAGACACAACGGAAAGATGTAGAATTTTAGTTGGAATCTGGATTTAATGAGGTTTATTAGCTGGGTAACCTGAGGTAAGTCAAACAACATCTCTGAGACAATTTCACTACTGTCACAAATGGCAAAATTCATTCTTTTTAATGGCCAAGTAATTTTCACTGGTTTATACAAAGCCTGTTTCCTGATATATGTAGTACCAGCACATAGCTCAATAAATGCTGTGTGAATATATGTGGATGTTTATGAAAGTGCTTTGAAATTATAAAGCACTATCAAATATAAAAAACCTCCCATGTTATGGACTATTTTCAGTAATTTTATTTATTTATTTATTTATTTATTTTTATTGCTTAAAGTATTACAAAGAGTATTACATGTCTCCTTTTTTCCCCCCGCCCTTGACAATCCCCTGGCCTCCCCTACCCCCCAGTGTCTTATGTCCATTGGTTATGCTTGTATGCATGCATACAAGTCCTTGGTTGATCTCTTACCCACCCCCCTCCTGCCCTCCCACCCTCCCCGGCCTTCCTGCTGTAGTTTGACAGTCTGTTCGAGGCAGCTCTGCCTCTGTATCTATTTTTGTTCATAAGTTTATGAATTTGCGTGTCATCCCTGCGCAGGGGCCATGCTAATCTTCTCTGTATCGTTCCAATTTTAGTATATGTGCTGCCGAAGCGAGCACTATTTTCAGTAATTTTAAATAGAAGTTTATACTATTTGTTACTTGGTGATTTAATATGCTTTATTATACTTTTTTTTATATTGCCCTACTTGAGGTAGCAATTATTACCACACTTTTAGGGATAAAGAATTCAGTGCTCAGAAAGGTGAAGTCAAACAAGTCATATAATTAACAAGTGGCAGAGCTGGAGTTTCCAATATGCATCCATCTGGCTACTGAGCCTGTATCTTCTATGAAATGGCCCTTAACATAAAGTAAACTACCATAGCCAAAGAGGGGCTCTGGATCACCAACTTCACCATGAAGATAAATTTTACTTTGTATAACCAGACTCAGCCAGCCAAAGAAAGGCTTGCAGGACAGTGGAACATATGAGGCATGGGAAAAAGAGCAACTTGCAACTTGGAAGACTCTGGATCAGGTGGTCGCAGCTTTGAGGCTGGCCAGTTCCTCTGTTAGGCTCTCTTGGACCTGTACACATGTCTCTCACGGCACTTACCAACTACACTGACACAGCTGCTTTCTCATCCATCTCCTCACTTAAACCAAGCACTCCTGGAGGGCAGGGACCATGTCTTATCCAGTTGTGTATCCCCAGCACTCAACACAGGGTCTGACACATAGCATGTGCTTGCTGAATGAATGAATGAATCTTTTTTCCCTGTTAAGTACAGATATTAAATGACCTCACAAGCTGGTTGGAGGATCAAATAAGAAATGCATTTGGATAAAATACAAAAAAATATACAGGCAGGAGGTGCTTTGTAACCTCAAAGGAAGTGTTTGTTGGAAGACTGCAAATTTGCTGAGATTCATTCATTCAACAAAAATTCATAGAGTAGGCTACTATGTGCCACGCCCTGTGGTAGGGCCTGGATATACAGTAACAGACAGAATGGAAGTGGTTCTTATCTCATAGATATAGTTTAGTGGGGAGATAGACTCTCAATATAATATTTAGTTATAAATTGTGATAAGCTCTATGAAGGAAAACTGCAGGGCACTATGAAAAAATATAACAGAAAAATCTAACTTAGAGTTCAGAGAAGGGTTCACAGAAGAAAATAACATTTTAAATGATACTATAATCATCACCAGGATTTGCTTACTCTATTGTTTGCTTTTAATGTAAACAGACCTGGAAATAAACTATAAGGTAAGCTATAGGTAAATATTTGGTTTTAAATCTGTGAATGGGAGGCGGGTCTCCCAATCAGCTTGTTTTGGGGGAGCTCAGTGCTAAGTAAACATGGCAGATAAAAATTGCAAAGTTTTCCATCTAAACCCACCCCCCTCCCATGCATCCCAAGCCATTAGCTTCAGGAAATCTCAATTCTCCACCTAAATTCTCACCTTGGGGTTGTCTGCACTAGTGGCTTTCGGGTGGCTCGGAAGGTGACAAAGGCTGTGACAGCAGAGAAGAAGATCCAGATCACTAGGAACCTCCACCAGTGCAGCTTCACTGTGAAATAGAGGGGAACAACCCACATCTGAAAGAGGGTCACCATCTGAAACACAAACACAAGCACTTCAGCTCCAGCCAGCTCCCTCTGCAGCCCTCCCCACAAGTCCAGAGTGCATCTCAGGTGTTCCACTTCAGCCTGATTCTCTCCTACATTTCCAGTTGTGGATGAAGGCACCTCCTAGGGACCTAAGTTGGAAACCTGGGGCCATGCTGGACACTTCCCTTTCATCCCTCACCCAACCGTTTATTGTATATATTCCCTCCTTTCCATTTGAATCTTTGCTGTCCCTTGGCTGGCGGACTATGACGACTTTCTTGTTAAGCTTCCCTGCGTTCAGTGTCTCCCCTTCCCACCTATCCTCCCAGGAGCTCTGGAAAGGAATCTCTAACATACAGTCTTGAGCATGTCATTCCCCTGCTTAAAAACCTTCTAATGGTCTCCCACATATAGGATAAGATCCAACTCCTTAGACACGCAATCAAATCACCCAAATATGGCCCCAAACTACTATTCCAAGGGTCACCTTCTACCACTCCCCATGCTTTTTAGTCAGGCTGTCCCCCTCAGGCTAAAACATCTTTTCTGCCTAGTAGCATCACTTCCGAGACACATGAAGCCTTTAGTCTCTTTTCTAGGAAGAACATATCTTGAGTTTCTAATGCTCCAAAGCATTTTCTTTTCTACCATCATTACAGTGCTAGAGTACAAGACTGCATTCAAATTCATTCTCTATCTGAATGCAAGCTTCTTGAGAACAGTCATTAGGCCGTATTCATCTGCTTCCTGTTCTAGAAAACTGTCTGGCACGTGAGAGATCCTCAATAAACTTAGATAAATAAGAGGAAAGCAGCCCGCCGGTGTGGCTCAGTGGCTGAGCGTCAACCTATGAATCAGGGGGTCACAGTTCGATCCGGTCAGGGGACATGCCCAGGTTACAGGCTTGATCTCCAGTAGGGGATATGCAGGAGGCAGCCGATCAATGATTCTCTCTCATCATTGATGTTTCTATCTCTCCCTTGTTCTCTGAAATATATTTTTTTCAAAAGAGGAAAGCAAGACTAGAACCCAAAGAGGGAGGCACATTTCTGTTTCAACGCGTATCTGTTTCCCTTTCCCTCCTTCAGATATCTACCTCAGACTTAGCTGAAGAGTTCCTAACGTATAACACAACTCTAAGTCAGAACTTTGGACTAATCACCATGTTTTTGCTCCCCAATGCCTCCTAACTCTCTCCCATCACTCAGCTTTCACTACATGTCACTTGTCTCAGGTGAAAAAAAAAGAAAGAAAAGGAAAAAGAAAAAGAAAAAGAAAAAGAAAAAGAAAAAGAAAAAGAAAAAGGATAATTAGCACTTAATGAAGGCTTTCTTCCTGGATTCTATTCTGGCTTCAACAAAGACATAATCAGGAATAAGTCTAGACATCAGTGTGAAAGGAGTGAAAAATCTTGTTGTGTTTTGTAACTTTAAGGTTTGAAACTTGAAGAATGCAAAGCTATTCAACTCATATCATGAAAGAAAGAAAGGGAGGAAAGGGGTAAGGGAAAGGGAGAAGAAACGGGAGGGGAAGGGGGAAAGGGAAGAATTAATTTAGGGACAGGAATAGGCTCTTTGAAACAAGATGGCCCAGTAGACGTGGATTCTAAGTTCTGTTATGCCTCCAACTCATTGGGTCATCCTATGGAGGGCGTTCCTCCTTGAAGGAAGAGTTTGACTTGATTTTCCAAACCATTTCAAGTTCTAACATGTGAAGGCTCTATTAAGCAGCCTTGTATCCTAGACTTCCTGGCATAGTAAAACCAAGTGTCCTTATGACTTTGACTAAACTTAGCTTTTAGTTTTAAGTCCTAGCTCTAGAAATCATAATCCTCTCTCTATATATAGCCCTCGGAGACCTAGCCTTTACCTAGACAATCAGCAACTCTTGAGGCAGAAGATAGTAGCCAGAACCTAACCAATGCTCACACTCACACGAACCTCTGGCAGGCTAAAGATAACATCTTAACCTAAGGTATGTTTCAGTTCCTGAGCCATAAGGTGGAATGACCCTGGCTACTTTCCCAAGAGACCAAACAGAGGGAAGCAGGAAAAGACCTTTCCACTGTCTTCAAAATCTGAAGAGATGATTTATTACCCTTACCTCACCTCTAACCAGTCAGCTCTCAGCACAACCCCTAACCCTGGTGTCTTGTGATTTTGCCCTTACATAATCTATAACTTAAATGCCATTGAGTTCAGGCTTTTGAGCATTAGCTTTCCGTTCTCCTGGGTGGTGCCATTCATAAAATAAAATACCCAATATTTCTCCACTGCAATTCTCGGTATTTAGTGTTTAGCTCCAGTGGACAAACTGTTCTGTAATAAAAAATGTTTCATTGACTCATCCATCAAATATTTACTTTGCATTTACTGCGAAGAGGAATGCAGAAATAAACATGACCTCTAGTCCCTGTCCTCAAGGAGCTAACAGACTAGCAGCAGGAGAAAAACATAAATCAAACCCAATTTTAAAGATTCTATTAATCCTTAGACCCTTTCTGAAGTCCAAGTAGAAATCATTAAAGAACACACGCACAATTTCAAATGATACACTGAAATGACCAGAGATTTTAGATATGAATTTAAAGAGATCTAGATATGAATCCTAATACAGCTGTTTACTGTGTTATCTTAGGCAAGTCACTAACCCTGATAAGCCTCAGTTTTCTGAACTGTAAAATGGGGTTAACGTATCTGTTCTCATAAGGTTGTATAGGTCAAGAAAGTTAATGCATGAAAAGCTCTTTGAACAGTTCCTAACAAGGTAAGCATTCAATATAAGTAATGTAATAAATATGATGTAAACATTCAACATATCAGCTCTTACATTTAAATAAGAGTAATATATATATGTATAAAATAAGCACAGTACATAACTCATAAAAAGCAGTCAGTAAATGAGAACTCTTATTATGGTTTCACATGATCAAAACTGCATAAAGTCACATATATAACGGAATAAAGACTGCAATGAGGTAACATAAATAATCAACATATTAAAAACAGTGGGGTGCCCAGCCAATATGGCTCAGTCGTTGAGCACAGACCCAGGAACCAAGAGGTTACCAGTTCAATTCCCAGTCAGGGCACATGCCCAGGTTGTGGGCTCGATCCCCAGTAGGGGTTGTACAGGAGGCAGCTGGTCAATGATGTTCCTCTTTCATTGATGTTTCTATCTCTCCATCCCTCTCTTTCCTCTCTCTCTAAAAATCAATTTAAAAATATTTTTAAAAAATGGTGGGGTTAGGCCCTGGTTGGGTAGCTCAGTTGGTTAGAGTGTTGTCCCAATATGCCAAAGTTGCAGGTTCAATCTCTAGTCAGAGCACATACAAGAGTTAATCAATGAATGCATAAATAAGTGGAACAACAAATTGATGTTTCTCTTTCCCTCTCTCAAATCAATTTAAAAAGTGGTAGGGTTATAGAATCTACACTAATAAAAGAGAAAGATGCAAATTGACCATAACTTCACGATGCCCATCAGCCAATCAGGAGTGAGTATGCAAATTAACCCAACAAAGATGGGTTAATTTGCATACACAGGTGCTGAGCAGGTGGGACGATTGCACTGTCTCCATGGCAACGATGCAGGCATTCCACACTGCACCAGTAGCTCTGGGCCTCTGGGCAGTGTGGAAAGGCAGAAAGGTGGCTCCAGCCCTGAATGAAGGCAGAAAGGTGGCTCCGGGCTGGAGCGAAGGCGGAAGGCTGGAGCAAAGGGGGTGCTGGCAGCCAGGGGAAGGAAGACCCATTCTTGAACGGACCTTCGTGCATCAGGGCTCTAGTTTCATTATAATGTTTAATTTGTCCTTTCCAAGAAAAAAATAAATGACCTAAAAACACAAACCAAGGATCTGAGGCCACTTTCAGGTATTAAGGCACTCTCCATTGGGAAGGCTTGAAAGCTAGATTCTGTTTAGGGTCTAGAAAGCAGCTGCTGGGGTGAGAGCTCAGTGCCTGAAAAAAGAGGCAGGGCAGAGGGGCTGAGTGAACACAAGTCTACCATGTGAAAATGGAGAGTGACAACTTTGCCTGGTTAATTTGTTTCTACTGTAGTATGTATTGGCATTTTGCTTAATAAATTGAAGCCTCTTCATTAAAGAAGGCATCTTTAATGGCTAGCGTGGCAATAAGTGGCTGAAAGTCACTACGTAAGATTCTCAAAATAATGGCAGAGACTCTGGTGCCATCTCGTGGCAACACTTCATGCAGACACATTTGGTTCAATAGTTTCCTTAAGTTCTTGTGCCTGATGTGTGGAAGACACAAAATGATGAAAAGCCTTGGCCATAACTTCTCTTTCAGGGTGTGGAGTGATGAGATATAAACACATAAATTGGGCAGCCATGCAAAGCATCAAGTACTGACATGAGAGTTCAGAGGAGAGAGGTAGCAGAAGCTGTCAGGGAAGACTGCCTAGAATAGCCGTGGGCAAACTACGGCCCGCAGGCTGGATCCGGCCCGTTTGAAATGAATAAAACTATTGAAAAAAAAGACCGTACCCTTTTATGTAATGATGTTTACTTTGAATTTATATTAGTTCACACAAACACTCAATCCATGCTTTTGTTCCGGCCCTCCGGTCCAGTTTAAGAACCCATTGTGGCCCTCGAGTCAAAAAGTTTGCCCACCCCTGGCCTAGAAGAAGCAGAGCTCTAGCTGGTTCTGAAAGAAGCTTGGATTTGGTAAGGGGAAGGGGGGAAGCAAAAGCCATTCATCCTTCTTTCCATGATCTGGAAAGACGAAGCTGAAGTGAAGACTATCCTGAAACTGACTCGCTGATTCATTCAGCAAACATTTACTGAGGTACAAACCAAACTTCTCCAATCTGGAAGGTAAGAAAAGCAATATCCCACTTATCTCTGAAATGCTATAAGTTAGATGCTAACAATAGCAACCCACATTTAAATGGACTGTCTTTGTTTTAGATTTCATCTCAGGAACTATAATTCATGAAAAATCAGAAAAGAGCTCCAAATGACTTCCTTCCCTGGCACCAGCTGCCTTGTCAGTCTGCTGATGCTTGGCACTTATGACTTGCAGGATCTCATCACTTCTGTACCTTATGGGGACAGGGATCACCCACCATGCTTGGCTGAAAAGAAATACTGAACATGAGCTAAAACCAAATGTCCAGGTAATATAGCAAAGTAAGACTCACAGCTGACGGAACAATCAGCTTGAAAGAAGTGCTGATAAATGGACAGAGGTCAACTAGAGGAAGGTGTCAGGGAAATGCTATACAGCTCTGGTCAATATTTTCATGAGTTATTTGGCTAAAAATACAAGGATCTGCTTAGAAAATGTGGATAGCACAAAGCTTGAGAGGTGGGGAAGATCACGGCAGTGAACATGGAAAACAGAAGCAGCAAAATCCAAAATGAATAAAGCTTTTTTCTAGAGTTCTTCTAGCTCTGACATCCTATGAGCTAATAAGCTGAGATGAGGAACCAAAACCATGCGATGAAACCTAACCAACTACCCAAGTATAGGATGGGAAAGGAATGGTATAATAGCAGCTCATGTGAAACAGATCTAGGGGTTTCAGTTGAGCACAAATCACCAAGAAATATATGCCATCAGGGCCACTGCCAAAAGCACTAAAGCAACCTCATGCTACTTTAGCTAGGAACAGACCCAGAAAGAAGAAGGCAGCAGCTCTACTATTCTCTGCTGTCAAAGCATCCCTGGGATCAGGTCTTCAGACCACATTGCATAAGCATGCCAGGATTACAAAGGATCTGGAAACCAAATCAGGTAAGGAACAGCTGAAGGCAGCAGGATATTAGGCCTGGAGAAAACTACAGGATGGCCTGGCTGTAACCTTCAGTTATCTGAAGATCACCCGTAAGCAGATAGATATAGTCCATGCCCTGATAAGACCCACACACTGCTGGAATACTCTACAGGGTAGAAACTTTTTTTGACAATTTCTTCCTACCACACCCTCGGTAAACGGTCAACCTTACCACAAGAGTGAGGCAGGTCCTTCCACTGCTGATAAATGTATTATAGAGTTCCTGACTCTGATAAACCTGCCTTTGTGTCCCTTCTGCCTCTGGGTCTAATTCTTGTCCAGAGACACAGAAAGTAAATTTACTCCGTTTCTTTTGATTACTTCACAATACCTAAAATTACACATCTCCTCTCCCCAAGTCTTCCTCTCTTCAGACAGAATCAGTCAAGCAGTCATTTAACAAATACTGAGCACTTAGTGTACAGCATGCTAAGGACTGTGGGATTCAGAGATAAAGAACAAAACCTCCTCAAGAACTTAGGTCTACGGAGGAGAAACAAAGAAAGTAGAGGGTAAGTACTTCACTCAATGTAGAACCAAGGAAGGCTTCCTGAAGAAAGCAACCTTTGATCTGTCCTGACAGCCTAGTAGGTACAGGTGCAGAAAGAATCACGATGAGTGTTTCAGGATGAAGGAACATGGTATGCTTGAGAAAGTACGAGTATTTGAGGAAAGTGTGAGAAATGAGACTACAGGGGTAGACAAGGCTCTTTGGAGGAGAAGGCTGATGTTTGCCTCACAGAAGTTTTTATTATGCTGTAAGGAGCAAATTTTTTCTTTCTCATAGAAAGTGGATTATAACCCTATACTATCTTAATCAGCATTCTCTAACCACATCCTAGTAACCCCCTTAAGGTCTTAGCATGAGAAAAATCTATAGTACTTTAAAGATATCCAGCTGGGAGATTTTGCCCCTCATCCATTCCAGGAGGGAACAGCAGATCAGTGGATAGGAGTTTGAAAAGATGCTATATTTGGTAACAGACAGAGATGATGAAAGCTTCTCCTTGGAGATCTTTAAAAATAGGATACTTTTCCAGGCATAAACTTATTCTTTCCCTAACATCCCTGAGGGAGTTAAGGAGTGAGTAATATTAGACTTTCTGAATAGACTAGAGGCCTGATATACGAAATTCGTGCAAGGGCCGGGGGCCTCTGCCACCTCTGCCTCAGCCCCCACCTGCTGCGGCTTTGTCTGGAAGGAAGGATGTCTGGAAGGACTTCCGATCTAATTAGCATATTATGCTTTTATTATTATAGACTAGTGGCCCGTTGCAGGAAGATTCACGCAATAGGCCTTCCTTTCCCTGGCTGCCAGCACCAGTTTTCCTCCGGCACCCGGGACCCAGGCCTTTGGTCCAGCTGCAGCAGTGAGCTTGGCTTCTCCAATCTGGCTGCTCCTTTTTTTTCCCCCACAGCTCCTCCAGCAGAGCCCAGGGCGGACTGGAAGCCTGGGTTGCCCCCAGCGACCCAGGCCCCTAGCCACTCCTTGAGCGGAGTACAGGGCTGGAGGGAAGCTTGGCTTCCTCTGCTGCCAGGAGCAATCCAAGCCTCCTGCTTGCTCCAGCTCTGTGGCTACCGCCATCTTCAATTGTCTTCAGTCTTCGCTCTGCACCTGCGTATGCAAATTAACCGCCATCTTTGTTGGGTTAATTTGCATAGTCACTCTGATTGGGTGGTGGGTATAGTGGAGTGGCGGAGTGATGGTTAATTTGCATGTTTCTCTTTTATTAGTGTAGATGATGAAAACTGATGTACAGAGAAGTTAAAGAGCAAGTTTGGCCTGGCTAGGTTTCCAATCCAGATCGTCTGTCTCCCAAGTCCTGCCTCCCTAGCATATTCACTGAGTTTGGAGAAACCCTGGAAGCCTGAGGAGGCAAGATGGTGTAAATGGGAGTTGTTGTGAGAATGCCTGAAATATAAGGAAAGGACTTGGGCAGAAGTTATCAAAGAAGGAAAAATCTGGGAGGTTATAATCAGAAATGACCATGACAGAAACTGATAATTTCCTGAAACTCTTAAGAAATCTCAAAAAATGGTTGAGTGGCTCTATGAAAAGAGCACTTAACCAAGAATCAGATTTTGGTTTTATGTCCAGCTCTCCAATAGTCATGTGTCCTTGGCAAATCACTTCAGAATTCTGCACTTTGGTCTACTCATCTGAAAAATGGAGATAAAGCCCTATCCTGATCATCTTATAAAGCTGTTGTGAGGTTCCAATGAGATAGATGAGAAAAGTTTTTTTAAAAAAACATCAACAAATTGGCTCTAGCCGGTGTGGCTTAGTTGGTTGGAGTGTCCTCCCATATACCAAAAGAGTGTGGGTTAGATTCCTGGTCAGGGCATATATCCAGGGTGTGGGTCCAATCCCTGGTTGGGGCGTGTACAGGATGTAACCAATCATTATTTCTCTCCCAAATCAATGTTTCTCTCTTTCAAAAACAAAACCAAAAAATCAAAAAATTCAAACAATAAGCAATTTAAGTTACTCTTGTTGCTTTTATTCAAAAGAACAGAACCTGAAATTTAAATACAGAAAACAGTAAGATCTCTTGCTCCCAAAAGCAGTTAGACTAAGTTTTTCTTCTTCTAACCTGAAGATTGCACTTGATCTCCTAAGTTAGAGAGAAAAGTTTATTATTTTTCACAGTGAAACCAGTAGGTTGACATACTTGCTCATAATCAGTTTCATGGTTGGCAATGTCTATGCTGTCCTAGGTCCTTGAGTTGAGGACAGTGTTTCTCATCAGGGGTGAATTTCCTCCCCACAGGACATTTGGCAATGTTTGGAGACACTTTTGGCTGTCACAATTTTGGGAGGGATGCCACTAGCATCTATTGGGTAGAGGCCAGGGATGCTGCTAAACATCCTACAATGAACAGGATAGTTAGTAACCCAACTCCCTTCCCCCTCCCGCCAAAAAAAGAATCATCTGGCCCAAATGTTAATAGTCTCCTTATTGAGAAACCTGGTCTAAAAGAACAGAGCTGTGGTCATGGGTACACAATGAAAGGCTGAATCGCCAACCAGCACTAGTGAAGAACAAAAAAATTCATTCAGTTTGAGAGAAACAGAGCCTTATCAATTAATTCCATCATTTCTTGGCATGTCATAAGAACCTTTATTTTTTTTTTAAAAAAAAAGCTCTGAATAGCTAATTTTGAATAGTTTCTACTGTTCAACCATCTCAGTGCCTCTCCTTTATACAACATTCTCTGGAGAGCTGTTTTGTTTTCTTTTTATTCCCATTCTTCCCCCATAGACATTCTAATGTGTTTAAGATGTGTATATATATTTTAAATTTGTTAATTTTTTTGGTGGTGGCTGTTAATCCTCACCTGAGGATATTTTCCCATTGATTTTTAGAGACAGTGGAAGAGGGAGAGACAGAGAGGGAAACATCAATGTGAAAGAGACAAATTGATTGGTTGCCTCATGCCAGAGCTTACAACTGAGGTACATGGCCTGGACCGGACTCAAACCTGGGACCCTTAAGTCTGCAGGCCGATGCTCTATCCACTGAACCAAACCAGCTATGGCAAGATGTATATATTTTTTGTATCTGTTCTTACAAACTGTATTTTTTGTGTGCATGTATTTTAAATTTATTATTGAGTGTTGTATATCTTTCTGTCTGTTACTTTTTCACTCATCTGCAGTTTCAGTTACCTATGGGCAATACTGACCCAAAAATATTAAATGGAAAATTCTAGAAACAATTCAAAAAATTTTAATTGTGTGCTGTTCTAAGTAGTGTAATTGTAGAAGTCACTCTGTATATGAATCTATTGTCAGTTTTTTCTAAATTTTTAAAATGTTTTTATTGATTATTTTAGAGAGAGAGGAAGGGGGAAGAATAGAGAGATAGAAACATCAATATGAAGAGGAACACTGTTCAGTTGCCTCCTGCATGCCCCCTACTGGGGATCGAACCCTCAATCCAGGCACGTGCCCTGACCGGGAATCGAACCGGTGACCTCTTGGTTCATGGGTTGATGCTCAATTGAGCAATTCTGGCTGGGCTCTATTGTCAGTTTTAATCATTACTAATCTCCCATTCTGTTATCATTTAACTTTGCCTATGGTAATCCTTTACTGAACAAAAACCCTTAATATAATTAAATTTATCAAGTTTTTATCCTATTTACCTACATATTTTTATTATCTTTATAATTTTACCTTTCATAATCAGGTCTTTATATCCGATAACCAAGATGGCTACTGAGTGATTAAAGGGTGAGTAGGTAGCATATGCTGGACAAAGGATGAACCACGTGACAACGCTATAAAGGATCAAGGAATATCTGCTAATTGAGCAAATACATAGGCATCATGGAAGAGTGGGGAGAGTGGGGAGAGCAGGGGAGCTGGATGGATTGGGTATGAATCCTGACTCTGATAATCATTGATTGAGAGGACCTCAGTTAATCTCTGAACTTCAGTTTCTTGATCCATACATACAATGGCAAAAATAATACTACCTACCTCACGGCAAAATACTTGGCACATTATAAAGCACTCAAAGTGAGAGCTAGTGCTATTAATTATGTTTCCATAATAGTGAAGACATAGCAATGTCCCAAGTATGTTTCTGCTCATTTCTCCTCCTCAAAATCCACCTTTAACCTAGAGCAGCCTGGAGGGTGAGAGGTCCCCAAGAATTGTAAAACTGGTGGCTACAGCAAGTATCTAAAATCAGATTTCTAGGCAGGAAGAACAAATTTAGATGCACAAGGATGGAAAAGCAGGAATAACAAGATGGGTCATCCAAACAGAACAGCAAATAATAGAATCCTCAGACCATAGGATGGTTGAAATATAAGGAAAGGACCTGGGCAAAAGATTGTGGGTTCGATATAGTCTGTAAAAATGTCTGTACCGCCCTAACCAGTTTGGCTCAGTGGATAGAGCGTCGGCCTGCGAACTCAAGGGTCCAGGTTCAATTCCGGTCAAGGGCATGTACCTTGGTTGCGGGCACATACCCAGTGGGGAGTGTGCAGGAGGCAGCTGATCGATGTTTCTCTCTCATCGATGTTTCTAACTCTCTATCCCTCTCCCTTTCTCTCTGTAAAAAATCAATAAAATATATTTAAAAAAAAATGTCTGTACCAATTATATCAATAAAATCAGATGACAAACTAGGGAAAGATACCTGCAGCATGTACGTAAAAGGGCTTATTCCTAACATATAAAGAGTTCTTATAAATCAATAAGAAATATTCCAAAGGAATCCTAAAGAAAAGGATATGTGACCAAACATATCACATGGCTTAACTGTGAATAATACTTACATGTCATAATAATGTAAATAAGGAATACTTATTCAACTAAAAATTGTGAGGAAAAGGAGGCCTTGGCCAATGTGACTCAGTTGGTTGAGCGTTGTCCCATGCACCAAGTTCCTCTCTCTTGCCCTTTCCCTTCCTCTCTCTCTAAAAATATAAATTTAAAATTAAAAAAAGTTCAGAGGAAGAAAAGTGTGTGTGAAGGATATAGGTATAACAGTATAAGATAATTATCACCTTCCATAATAGGAAGTCAATACATAATATTTAAAAGTAAAATTATATATATAAATATATAAATACACACACACACACACACACACACACACACACACACACAAGGCCCGATGCACGAAATTCATGCAAGGGTAGGCCCGCGCAGCTCCAGCTGCCTTGCAGCCTCGCCTCCCCACCCACACTCTACTTGGCCTGCCACTGCCCATATCTACCACCACATACCCCCAGTTAAGGCAGAGGACAGATGTGTTTTGTTTTGTAATGTTTGCAGAATTATTTGACTTTTAAACTATAATATATATAATGCTGATAAAAAATGAAAAATCAAACATATAAACAATATGAACAACAGACAACTGACAGAAAAAGCCAAATGATCAGTATGAAAACACGCTCAACCTCACTAATAATTAAAGAAATAGTTAATAAAGTAGATAGTTTTACCATGTTAGACTGATGAAGACTAAAAATACTGATGATTCCTTATCCTCTCTTTAATACTGGATTAAGAGCACTGTTCATGTCTGTTGGTGCAATTGTTAACTGCTATAACTTTTTTAGAGGGCAGTTTAACAAGATCCATTAATAATTAAAATGTGTATATTTCTTGACCCAGCAATTCCATTTCTAGAAATTCATCCTGTGGAAATGCTTGCCAAGATATGCAAATTATAAATACAAGAAGTTTACTAAATCATGGTTGTAACAACGATAAACTGTTAACATGTCTATCAATAGAAGTTAATCTTTTAAAAAAATCTATTTAAAAGAATATTTACATTACTAGATTAAGAGATGGGATAGATACTAATATGGATAGATATTTGAGAGATACTCTTAGGCAGGAAATGTTGAAGAACCTAACAGATGTCATAAACATCTAAAAATGTATAAATATTAACATACAAATAGCCCTGCCAACTGGCATGGCAGTGGTTGAGCCTCGACCTATGAACCAGGAGGTCACAGTTCACTTCCAGTGTGGGGCATGCAGGAGACAACTGATCAGTGATTGTCTCTCTCTCTCTCTCCCTCTCCCTTCTTCTCTGAAATCAATAAAAATATATTTATTTTAAAAAATACGAATAGAAAAATATGTAAATGTAACAAACTGTTAATAGTGGTTCTCTCTGGGCACTTTTTATTTCCAGGTCACATATATATTATTTAAAATTTTTATAACAAATATGTATAACATTTGTTATCAGAACAAAAACAAAATACTACAGAACAAAACCTCAGATCAGCTTTGTCCTCTTAGAAAAAGACAGGTTTTCATCTCTGTTGGTCATTCAATAAGATACAGATTTTAGAGCTGAGAGTAAGTCCAGCCAAACATTCCATAAAAATCACAAAAATCCTCTCGACATGTCCCTAAGAGGTTGTCTAGTCCCTAATAAACAATAGCTTGTGATGAGATCATTTCCTTCACAGTTCATTCCACGTGGAACAGCTCTCACTGTTGAAAATTTCTTTATAATACTTAGCTGAATTCTGCATTCTTAAAACTCATTTGTTAGCTTTAATTTGGGCCTTTGGAGTACATAGAATAACAATCATGAAAACATACTTTAGAGCAGCGGTAGCCAACCTTTCTAGCCAACCTTTTGGACCTAGAGGCAACTGTTGCTTTAGAGCAGCGGTTCTCAACCTGTGGGTCGCGACCCCTTTGGGGGTCGAACGACCCTTTCACAGGGGTCGCCTAAGACCATCGGAAAACACATGTGTAATTACATATTGTTTTTGTGATTAATCACTATGCTTTAATTATGTTCAATTTGTAACAATGAAATTGGGGGTCACCACAACATGAGGAACTGTATTAAAGGGTCACGGCATTAGGAAGGTTGAGAACCACTGCTTTAGAGCTTAAGGATGTGACTTTTACTACACGAACTCTTAATTTTCCTTTTTTTCTGCAGTACACTTCTTGGATTTTGCCTAGATGTGTTTCTAGTTACAAACTCTAAGACCCTTTGTCATCTAGTCTTAAACCCTCACTTTAAGTATATGTTTATTGATTTCAGAGAGGAAGGGAGTGGGAGAGATAGAAATATCAATTATGAGAGAGAATCATTGATTGGCTGCCTCCTGCATGACCCCTACTGGGGATCAAACCCACAACCCAGGCATGTGACTTAATGGGGAATCGAACTGTGACCTCTTGGTTCATAGGTTGACGCTCAACCACTGAGCTACACTGGCCAGACTTAAACCCTAACTTTAAAGATGAAATCAGGATGAGGAAAGAAAGGCTAAAAGGGAGGAAGTAATTTGTCCAAGGTCTATTGCCAATTATTAGCAGAGGTGCTAGAAATAGATCTTAGATAGCCTGATTCCCCACTTCAAAACTTTTTATAGTACACCAAAATTCTGTTCTTCAGAAAATAAGAAGGTAACATTTCCTAACACATTCTATTAGGCCAGCATTACCCTGTTACCAAAGCAAGACAAATACATGACAAGAAAACTACAGACCAAAATTCCTTATGAATATAGAGGAAAATCCTCAACAGAATAGTAGCAAATTGAATCAATACAGCAGCACATTGAAAGGATTATACACCACAATGTAATGGGATTTATTGCAGGAATGCACATGATCATCTCAATGATGTAGAAAAAGCATTTGAGAAATCCAACGCCCATTTGTGATAAAACAACAACAACAAACATTTGACAAACTAGGAGAAGGTAACTTCCTCAACATGATAAAGGGCATTTATGAAATACCCACAGCTAACACACTTATAAAAACTGAAAGCTTTCCCAAGATTAGGAAAAAGACACTGATGCCCATTTCGCCAATGAGGAAAGGGTGAAGACAGGGGAAATACAAAATGAAGTCACTTTAACCGAGCTGCTAAACTATCATTATGAAGGTTGAGGCATGAGGAAACAATTCTTTTTGTCTTAACTAAACTGAAAATTTAAACTTTCAAACTTCCAATCTTGTGTCAATGCCTGAACATCCATTTACCTGCAGATAAACCTCTGACGACCCCCTAAAGAGCTCAGGATGTGACTAGACCTCCTGGCAAGCATCCAACAGACCACCTGGCATCCATCATCCAGACAGCCTGACACCTGACTGATAACCATCCTAGACCAAGCCCTAAGACCTCGAATGCAAAACTGATTATTCTTAAGGATGTGACTTTTACTACAAGAACTCTTAATTTTCCTTTTTTCTGCAGTACACTTCTTGGATTTTGCCTAGATGTGTTTCTAGTTACAAACACTAAGACCCTTTGTCATTTATTTCTAGCAAAGCTTCCAGACTCTTTTTTTTAGTTCATTCCACACTATTCAGCATTGTACTGAAAGTTTTAGCCAGAGCAATTAGGAAAGAAAAGGAAATAAAAAGGCACCTAATTGGAAAAGAAGTAAAGCAGAAGATATGATCTTACATATAGAAAATATTTTTAAAATCCACACAAAACACTATTAGAATTAACACACAAATTCAGCGAAGTTGCAAGATACAAAATCAGCACATAAAGTCAGCTGTATTTCTACATATTAATAATGAACAATCCAAAAAGAAAATTAAGAAAAGAATTCCATTCACAATAGCATCAAAAAGAATACTTAGGAATAAATTTAACCAAGGAGGCACAATATATACATTGGAAACTACAAAACATTAATTAATAAAAGAAATTAAAGAAGATCTAAATAAATAAAAGACAAATCATATTCATGAATGCAAAATTAACATTGTTAAGATGGCAATACTCCCAAAGCAATCTACAGAGTCAGTGCAACCCTTATCAAAATCACAGTTGCCCTTTCCCCCCCAGAAATTGAAAAGATGATCTTAAAATTAATATGGAATTGCACAGGACCCAGAACAGTCAAAACAATCCTAAAAAGGCACAAAGTTAGAGCACTTACACTTCCCAATTTCAGCACTTACTACACTGCTATAGCAATCAAAATTGTGGTATTAGCATAAGCACTGGCATACAGTTCAATGGAACATAATTGAGTGTGCAAGGGTAAATGCATGCTTCTATGGTCAATTAAAAATTTTTTAATCCTCTCCTGAGACAGTGGAAGGGAGGGAGACAGACAGAGAGAGAGAAACATTGATGTGAGAGACATGGATTGGTCAAGGACTGAACCTGCAACCAAGACACACGCTCTCCCCTCCCCCCACTAGAATTGAACCCAGGCACTTTACCCACTGAGCCAAACTGGCTAGGGGTATGGTATATAATTTTTTTACAAGAATGCCAAGACCATTCAACGGGGAAATAAATCTCTTCAACAAATGGTGATACGACAACTGGCAAAAGAATGAAGTTAGACTCTTAACTCACATCATATACAAAAAATTAACTCAGAGACCTAAATTTAATAGATAAAAGTATAATACTATTCAAAACAAACATAAGAGTAAATCTTTTTTAAAAATATATATTTTATTGATTTTTTTTACAGAGAGGAAAGGAGAGGGATAGAGAGTTAGAAACATCGATGAGAGAGAAACATCGATCAGCTGCCTCCTGCACACTCCCTACTGGGGATGTGCCCGCAACCAAGGTACATGACCTTGACCGGAATCGAACCTGGGATCCTTGAGTCTGCAGGCTGACGCTCTATCCACTGAGCCAAACCAGTTAGGGCAGAGTAAATCTTAATAATCTTGGATTTAGCAATGGACTCTTAAATATGACACTAAAAGCACAAGCAGCAAAATAAAATATAGGTTTAAGCGTATAAACATACAATGAGGAGCAAATAAGCCTTGGAGAGCTGTAGCACAGTACAGCTTGGGTTTGAACTGCATGGGTCCACTTATATTGATTTCTTTCAATGGATATATACTTGGCCCACCATATCCCCAGGTTTTGCATCCACAGATTCAACCAACTGCAGATCAAGAACATTTTCTCTCGTGGTTGGAAATCACAGATAGTAAGGGCCGACTGTATGCAATGTTTTGCACCATCTATACTAATAAAAGTCTATGTGGTTGTGACGCCCTCACGCCGTGATGCCCTTATGCCACAAAGAGTATTCACCAGGAGGCTGCGTGCACAGAGGGCACGCGTGGGTGGGCGGGGCTGCGTGCATTCGCGGGTGGGCGGGGGCTTGATGTTACATGTGCGCGCCCCTCCACACACACAGCGTTGGGGTGGGGCCCGTGGCTCCAGCCTACCTCTTTGGGGCAATCCATCGAGGAACCCCAGATGGGTGGGCAGGGCCTACCTCTTTGGGGCAAATGATCATGGGGCTCCCACACTGTGAGAGGGCACAGGCCAAGCTGGGGGACCAACCCCTCCCCCAGTGCACAAATTTCATGCACTGGGCCTCTAGTTTTTTATATAAGGGACTTGAGATTGCAGATTTTGGTATCCATGGGGGTCCTGGAATGAATCCCCCACAAATACCAAGAGACACTGAAGTTTTGGAGAAGTCAAAAGTTATATGCAGATTTTGAACTGCATAGTTCAGGGGTCAACTGTATAATGCATATAGACAACAATACTGTACTATAATTATCAAATTTGCTAAGAGACTAGAACTTAATTATTCCAATCATTAAAAAGGATAATTACGTAACGTGATAGAGGTGTTAAATACTACTACAATGGCTATCATATCACAATATACAACTGTATCAAATTAAACGTTGACACCTAAATTTACACAATGTTATATGTCAAATATATTCAATAAAATGAAAAAAAAATAAACTGGAGTTCATCAAACTGACAGATGTTATGCATTAAAGGACACTATCAAGACAGTAAGAAAGCAACCCATAGAGCCCAGCCAGTGCGGCACAGTGGCTGAGCATCAACCTATGAACCAGGAGGTCACGGTTTGATTCCTGGTCAGGGCACATGCCTGGGTTGTGAGCTCGATCCCCAGTGGGGGGCATGCAGGAGGCAGCCGACCAATGATTCTCTCTCATCATTGATGTTTCTATCTCTCTCCCTCTCCATTCCTCTCTGAAATCAATAAAAAAATATATTAAAAAAAAAAAGCAACCCATAGAATGAGAGAAATATTTGTAAATCACATATCTTATAATGGTCTGGTATCAAGACTATATTAAAAACTCTTACAGCCCCGCTGGCATGGCTCAGTGGTTGAATGTCGACATATGGACCAGGAGATCACGGTTCAATTCCCAGTCAGGGAACATGCCCGGGTTGTGGGCTCAATCCCCAGTGGGGGCATGCAGGAGGCAGCCAATCAGTGATTCTCTCACATCAATATTTCTGTCTTTCCCTCTCTCCTCTACCCTCTCTAAAAAAATCAATGGAAAAATATCCTCAGACGAGGATTAAAAAAACAAAAAACTAACAAAAAAACTAACATATTAAAAAAATAATGTCCTTATTGGTAACCTTTTTTTAATTTAAAGTCTATTTTGTCTGATATTTAAGAACCAACACAGTTCTCTTTTGGCTATTACTCGCATAGAAAATATTTATTTGGGATAAGGATACTTTTCTTTTTATTGATATAATATCAGCATATAACATTATATAAGTTTCAGGTGTACAACTTTATGCTTCAACATCTGTATACACTACAATGTGATCACTACTAAAAATCTAGTTACCATCCATCACCCTAGAGTTGACCCCCTTCACCATTTCACCCACCCCCCACTCTCCTCCCCTTTGGAAACCACCAATCTGTTCTCTGTATCTAAGAGTTTGTTTTTGTTGTATTTTATTTGTTTTTAGATTCCACATAAGTGAAATCATATAGTATTTGTCTTTCTTCATCAGACTTATATCACTTAGCATAATATCCTCAAGGTCCACCCACACTGTCTCAAATGGGAAAATTTCACCTTTTTATGATTAAACTAGAGGCCCAGTGCATGAATTCATGCACGAATCCGGGGTCAATTGGGGCGGGGCCGGCTGGGGGGGAGGGGCCACGGGAGGTTGGCCAGCCAGCCCCGCCCCCGATCGGGGTGAGGGGGCCAATTGGGGGCTGAGTCAGCCAGAGGGGGCCACAGGAGGTTGGGAGAGGGGGCCCGCCACAGTGCACATCATAGCCAGCAGTCATTCTGGTCAGTTGGCTTTTATATATAGAGATAGTATTCCATTGTATATATGTACCACTTCTTCTTTATTCATCTATAGATGGACACTTACATTGTTTCTATATCTTAGCTATTATAAATAATGCTACAATAAACATAGGGGTGTATATATCATTTCAAATCAGTGTTTTTGTATTCTTCAGATAAAACCCAGAAGTGGAATTGCTGGGTCATACTGTAATTCTATTCTTTTTTTCAGGAATCTGCTTACTGTTTTCTATAGTAGCTGCACCCAGTTTACATTCCTATTAATAGTATAATACAGCCGAAACCGGTTTGGCTCAGTGGATAGAGCGTCGGCCTGCGGACTGAAGGGTCCCAGGTTCGATTCCAGTCAAGGGCGTGTACCTGGGTTGCGGGCATATCCCCGGTGGGAGATGTGCGGGAGGCAGCTGATCGATGTTTCTCTCTCATCGATGTTTCTGACTCTCTATCTCTCTCCCTTCCTCTCTGTAAAAAATCAATAAAATATATATTTTTTAAAAAAAGTATAATACAGTTCCCTTCTCTCTCTCTCTCTCTCTCTCTCTCTCTCTCTCTCTCTCTAATACAGCAGTTCTCAACCTGTGAGTTGCGACCCCTTTGGGGATCAAACAACTCTTTCACAGGGGTCGCCTAAGACAATCGGAAAACACATATATAATTACATATTGTTTTTGTGATTAATCACTATGCTTTAATTATGTTCAATTTGTAACAATGAAATTGGGGGTCACCACAACATGAGGAACTGTATTAAAGGGTTGAGAACCACTACTCTAATATGTTTTTATTGATTTTTTTTTAGAGAGAGAGGAAGGGAGAGGGATAGAGAGAGAGAAACATCAATGAGAGAGGAACATCATCAATCAGCTGCCTCCTGCACACCCCACGACTGGGAACCGAGCCCCGCAACCCGGGCATGTGCCCTGACCAGGAATCTAATGAGTGACCTCTTGGTTCCTGGATCAATACTCAACCACCGAGCCACACCAGCCAGGCAGGTTACCTTCTGTCCGTATCCTCTCCCACACTTATTATTTCTTTTTTCTTTTCTTTTTTTAATATATTTTATTGATTTTTTACAGAGAGGAAGGGAGAGGGATAGAGAGTTAGAAACATCGATCAGAGAGACACATCTATCAGCTGCCTCCTGCACACCCCCTAACTGGAGATGTGTCGGCAACCAAGGTACATGCCCTTGACCGGAATCAAACCTGGGACCCTTGAGTCCGCAGGCCGACGCTCTATCCACTGAGCCAAACCGGTTAGGGCCACACTTGTTATTTCTTATCTTTTTTATAATGGTCAATGTAACACATATGAAGAGATATCTCATTGTGGTTTTGATTTGCATTTGCCTCATAATTAGTGATGTTAAATATCTTTTCATGCGCCCGTTGGCCATCTGTATGTCTTCTTTGGAAAACTGTCTAATCAGATTCTCTGCCCATTTTTTAATTGGTTGTTTGATTTATGTTACTGAGTTGTATGAGGTTTTTATATATTTTCAATATCAGATGTAAGATTTTCAAGTATCTTCTCCCATTCACTAGGGTGCCTTTCCATTTGGCTGATGGTTTTTTCTTTGCTATGCAGAAACTTTATAGTTTGAAGTAATCCCATTTATTTTTGGTTCTGTTTCCCCTGCCTTTTAAATCATATCCACAAAATCACTGCTAAGACCAGTATCAAGGAGCTCACTATGTTATTTTCTAGGAATTTTATAATTACAGGTCTTATATTCAAGTCTTTAATTCATTTTAAATTCATTTTTTTGCATGGTATACGATAGTGGTCTAGTGGCAGTCGCTTTCCGAACACCATTTACTAAAGTGTGTGTCCTTTCTCCACTGTATGTTCTTGGCTCCTTTGTTGTAAATTAATTGTCCATATATGTGTGGGTTTAATTTTGGGATCTCAATTCTGTCCCATTGATCTAAGTGTCTGTTTTTATGTCCACAGAATACTGTTTTGATTACTACAGATTTGTAGTATAATTTGAAATCAGTAAGTGTGATTTGTTCTTTGTTTTGTTCTTTCTCAATATTCTTTCTCAAGATTGCTTTGGCTATTCAGGATCTTTTGTAATTCCATACAAATTTTAGAATTCTTTGTTCTAGTTCTTCGAAAAATGTCACTGGAATTTTGTTAGGGGTTACACTAAATCTGTAGGTTGCTTTGTGTATTGACATTTTAACAATATTAATTCTTCCAATCCATGAGCAGAGTATCTTTCCATTTACTTGTGTCTTCCTCAATTTATTTAATCAGTCTTATACTTTTCAATGTATAGGTCTTTCACCACCTTAAATTTATTCCTAGGTATTTTACTCTCTTTGATGTAATTATGAATGGGATTATTAATTTCTCTTTCTGAGAACTTGTTAATATATAGAAACACCACAGATTTCTGTATATCGATTTTGTATCCTATTAATATTACTGAATTCATTTACTAGTTCTAGTACTTCTTTGACAGAGTCTTTTGGGTTTCGTACATATAATTTATATATATATATATACACACACACACACACACACACACATATATATAATGACAGATTTCTTTCCAATTTATATGCCTTTTATTTCTTTATTTTATTTTATTTTTGTTAATCCTCTCCCAATGATATTTTTCCATTGATTGTTAGAGTGAATGGAAGGAAGGGAGAGAGACAGAGAAACATCAATGTGAGAGAGAGACATTGATTGATTGCCTCCCGCACATGGATCAAGCCTACAACCAAAGTACTGGCCCTTGACCAGAATCGAACCTGCGACCCTTCCTTCAGTCTACGAGCCAATGCTCTATCCACTGTGCCAAACCGGCTGGGGCTTTTATTTCTTTTTCTTGCCTAACTGCGTTGACTAGGACTTCCAATACTATGTTGAGTAAAAGTGGTGAGAATAGGCATCCCTGTCTTGTTCCTGATCATAGAAAAAAAGTTTTCATCTTTTTACCAATGATATTATATTTGTTGAGGGTTTGACATAAATGGCTTTTATTTTGTCTAGGTATTTTTTTTTATTTTGTTTTATTGATTAAAGTATTACAAAGAGTATTACATATGTCTCCCCCCCCCCCCCACCCTTGACATTCCCCCGCACGAAATTCCTCAACTATCTCCCCTCTTTCTATAAATTTACTTACATTTACATCCGGTTATAAAACCAACCTCATCCATCTACATTTATTATTCCAGTCTTTTCCTGCTTATTCAGTATTTCTGTAACCTCCTATAGTTTCCAACAGCTCAAATTCTTAGTCTAAATTAGTATTATCTCTTTTTTTTTTAAATTTATTTTTTTTTAATCTTTTTTTTTTTTTAATTTATTGCTTAAAGTATTACAAAGGGTATTACATATGTGTCCATTTTATCCCCCCGCCCTAGAAAGTCCCCTAGCCTCCCCTATCCTCTAATGTCTTATGTCCACTGGTGATGCTTATATGCATGCATACAAGTCCTTTAGTTGATCTCTTACCCCCCTACCTCCTGCCCCCCAACCCTCCCCGGCCTTCCCGCTGCAGTTTGACAATCTGTTTGAGGCAGCTCTGCCTCTGTATCTATCATTGTTCAAAAGTTTATAATGGTCTCTATTATCCATGAATGAGTGAGATCATGTGGTATTTCTCCTTCATTGACTGGCTTATTTCACTTAGCATAATGCTCTCCAGTTCCATCCATGACGTTGCAAATGGTAAGAGTTCCTTCCTTTTTAGAGCAGCATAGTATTCCATCGTGTAGATGTACCACAGTTTTCTAATCCATTCATCTACTGATGGGCAATTAGGCTGTTTCCAGATCTTAGCTATGGTGAATTGTGCTGCTATGAACATAGGGGTGCATATATCCTTTCTGATTGGTGTTTCTGGTTTCTTGGGATATATTCCTAGGAGTGGGATCACAGGGTCAAATGGGAGTTCCATTTTCAGTTTTTTAAGGAAACTCCATACTGTCTTCCATAGTGGCTGCACCAGTCTGCATTCCCACCAGCAGTGCACAAGTGTTCCTTTTTCTCCACATCCTCTCCAGCACTTGTCGTTTGTTGATTTGTTGATGAAAGCCAGTCTGACAGGTGTGAGATGGTACCTCATTGTTGTTTTGATTTGCATCTCTCGGATGATTAGTGACTTTGAGCATGTTTTCATATGTCTCTTGGCTTTCTGAATGTCCTCTTTTGAAAGGTGTCTATTTAGGTCCTTTGCCCATTTTTTGATTGGATTGTTTATCTTCCTTTTGTTGAGTTGTATGAGTTCCCTATAAATTTTGGAGATTAGGCCCTTATCAGATATGACATTGGCAAATATGTTTTCCCACACAGTGGGTTTTCTCGTTGTTTTGTTGATGGTTTCTTTTGCTGTGCAGGTATTTTTTTTCTATGCCCACTTTGTTGAGAGTTTAAATCTTAAACAGATGTTGAATTTTTTCAGAAGTTTTTTCTTCATCTATCGAGATGATATAATTTTTATCCTTCATTTTGTTAATGTGGTATATCACAATGATTAATTTGTGGATGCTGGACCATCCCTGCACCCCTGGAATAAATCCCACCTGATCACGATGCATTACCTTTTTACTGTATTATTGAATTAGATTTGCTAATATTTTGCTGAGGATTTCTGCATCTATGTTCATCAATATGTTGGCCTGTAATTTTATTTTTTGTAGTATATTTGTAGTATATGTGTCTGGTTTTGGTACCAGGGTAATGCTGGCCTCGTAAAATGAGTTTAGAAGCATTCTCTCCTCTTCAATTTTTTGGAGGAGGTTGAGAAGAATAGCTACTAAAATCTTCTTTGAATGTTTGATAGAATTCACCAGTGAAACTGTCTGGTCCTAAACTGTTGTTTTTTGGGAGATTTTTTATTACTGATTCAATCTCCTCACTAGTAATCAGTATATTCAGATTTTCTGTTTCTTCACAATTCAGTCTTGAAAGATTATGTTTCTAGGAATACACCCATTTTCTTCTAGGTTGTCTAATTTGTTGGCATACATGGAATATCTTTTCCCATCCTCTTACTTTCAATCTCTGTGTCTTTGTATCTAAAGTGAATTTCTTATAGCCCTGACTGGTATTGATCAGTGGTTAGAGTATCGGTCCACACACCAAGGGGTCCCAGATTCGATTCCCAGTCAAGGACACATACCTAGGTTATAGGTTTGATTTTCGGCCTTGGTCAGGGTACTTGTGGGAGGCAACCAGTCAATGTGTCTCTCTTACGTCAATGTTTCTCTCCCCCCACCCCACACCCTCCTTTCCCCCCTACTCTCTCTAAAAAGCAATGGAAAAAAATATCCTCAGGTGAGGATTAACAAAAAATAAAATAAAAAATAAAATAAATAAGTAAAGTGTGTCTCTTACAGACAATATATAAATGAATCATAGTGGGTTTTTTTTAATATAATCTGCTAATCTCTATCTTTTAATAGAATTTAATCCATTTACATTTAAAGTAATTGCTGATAAGGAAGGATTTACTTCTGTCATTTATGAGTATTTCTCTGTATGTTTTATGTTTTTATTCCTCATTTCCTCCATACTGCCTTTTAAAAAAAATTAATCTAAATCCTACCTGTAAGATTTATTGGAGGTTCCACCTTCCCAGTCAAGTGATCACTTCTCTCCCTCTATTTCAATAGTTCCTAATGAATATCTCCTTCATGAATATGTCCCAAAATATTTAAAAGGAAGTGCCTACCTTTCCTGGCCATAAAAATAGTCTCAGGTTCTATCCCTGTTTTCACCCTCTGAATCACTTGCACCTTAAACACACACCCACCATACACAATTCACCATTCATACATAAAGTTCATTATTATTGTCCATTCTCTGCCTACATGTGTCTTGGCTTAGGCTGGATCCTAGAATACTTAGGAAGGGTCTCTTGATTACTGGCAGACAAAGAAGAGAGAGTCAAAATGGCTTACATTGTAGGAGCGAGGATGCCTCTGCTTCCACTGCACCAGGAGCAGCTGGGCCACCACCAAGGTAGCGATGAGGATGAGGACCATTTCGGCATGCATGGCTTCGTGACCACGGTGTTTGGCATGCATGCGTGCATGCTCGACCCTGAAAGTCAAACAGATGGGTTTAGCCAGGTTAGGGCTGGTGTGGTGGTAAAGAGGTAGTGCTTCCCAGGGATATTCTACCCGTCCAAAGTTCAGAACACACTCCTGTATTTTGCAACGGTAGGGTACTATGCATATGCCCTAGAGCAGCAGTCCAGGAGCAACCACTGCTCCAAAGGTTGCCTTAAAGCAGTGGTCACCAACCTTTCGAACCTCATGGATCACCAGTGGTCCACGGACCACTGGTTGGCGACCGCTGCCCCAGAGGACAGGCATTCTGATATAGAATAGGGGTTCTATGGGCCCCAATAACCAAGCTCCGCTATTGGATTAAATGTGGGTGGTCTGCTGCCTGCCTCCAATGGCAGATACAGCTAACACCTTTCCTGTTGCAAGAAAGAGATCCCAGAAGCCTGTGTCACTGCCCATTTCAGACCTATTTAATTCTGTCGTTGAAAAGAAAACATAACCCAAAGAGAAGATTATAGCCACAAAGCCCCATAATCTTAGTTAGTGATATTTATGATACCAATAAAGGAGTAACGCTGCAAATGTGTGATAATTCTAGGGTTAAAGTTTTGCTTTATTTGTCCTACCCTCTCTGTCAGGACCAAGGATCCTAAAAACTAGTTACAGCCTGAAAAATCTAAACTGCTTTGACTTTATATTAATTCAAGAGTGACTTCACCATCAACATCCACAGGGAAATAGCCTCAAGGACTTAAACTCTTATTTAATCTAAGGCTGGCATTCTCTTGTCCTGAGGATTGGCAGCAAACTATTTCCTTGGTCAATACAGGCAAAAAGCTTTCTCTAAGAACAGAGAAGAATAGTTACTCCTATTACTCTGGGTCAGAGTCAGCCAAGGGAAAAGAATAAGGAAAACTTAGTCAGAAAACCAAATACAAATATAGCCTGTGGTCCGTAGCTTTTGTACAAGTTTTCCATGTATAGGGGTATTAGGGAGGGAAGGAAAGGACAACATAAATGGTATCTTCATGGAGTTCCCAAGGACAAGAAGAACCCAGTGGGATGAATCATGGGTAAATAATAAAGCAAATATAGCAAAAAGTTAATTGTAGAATCTAGGTGGTGAGTGTAAGGGTGTTCACTGTGCATTTCTTTCATGTTTTCCGTACGTTTAATATTTTTCATTATATAATGTTAGGGGCTAAAACTCAGTGGGCAGCCAAATATCAGTCAGCCAGCCAGACACAGCACCTAAGGGTGTACGCTACATAAAACACTATCCAGGGTGAGAGAATCTGACAAAAAGATAATAAGGTTAGGAGTAAGAAACTTTAACCAGTTAACTGCCACAATATTTTTAATTTAACTTAAAAAGGTCTGCCACTTGTGTCTATAGACACTTATGGCATACAAATGGTTAAGGTTGTGGCCTTGACCAAGAAAGTTAACAACTCTACATCACAATTTCTTCATCTGTCAAAAGGAGTCCATATCTTTTCTATCTCCCTCATAGGCTTATTGTGAGAATAAGCTAAACTAAAAGGACAAGTAATACTTTAAAAGCCTTAGAACTGTGGGGAATTATAGATAAGAAATACATTTCTTGTTCTCAGACAGTATATAACTGAATGGATGTGCACAACAATGAAAGAATCTAGAAAAGACCAAAGAAGACATCTATTTTAAGTTCCCACTCAATGGAAAAATTATTTTTGATATCCTTTGTATGAAATACTTCCACTGGCTTAAGAACATATGCCTTGTCCTGACTGGTTTGGCTCAGTGGATAGAGCATCAGCCTGTGGACTGAAGGGTCCCAGGTTTGATTCCAGTCAAGGGCACATGCCCTGGTTGTGGGCTTGATCCCCAGTTGGGGGAGTGCAGGAGGCAGCCAATCAATGATTCTCTCTCATCATTGATGTTTCTATCTCTCCCTCTCCCTTCCTCTGTGAAATAAAAATATATATGTTTTTTAAAAAAAGAACACATGCCTCTTAAAGTTATCTATTCTAGAACCAGCAGTGTCTGACACATTGTAGGTACTCATATGTGCTTATGAAGGACTAACACTCCAATGCTTTAAGAGGTAGGAGGGCCCGAGCTAGTTTGGCTTAGTGGATAGAGTGTCGGCCTGTGGACTGAATGGTCCAGGGTTCAATTCCGGTCAAGGGCACATGCTCGGGTTGCAGGCTCGAACCCCAGTAGGGGGCGTGCAGGAAGCAGCCATCAGTGATTCTCTCTCATCATTGATGTTTCTCTCTCTTCCTATCCCTTCCTCTCTGAAATCAATAAAAAGATATATATTGGGGGGGGGGGGGGTCTCTACCTCTTAATATACCATAATTATTAAAGATACTTCTTTAATAATTAGATAATGATACAAAATCTATCTTTCTATAGCTCCAGGACCTAAACCTATACTCTGGAACAATAAAGGACATATCCACTCCTCTTTTCCAATGCTGCCCCTTCAAAGATTGCTCATGATCTTATTTTTTAAAAACAAAACCAAAAACTATCTTGTTCCTATCACCATTTTATTGGCCTTTTTAGTTCTAGGTATTTATTTCTTTTATTTATTTTTAGTTCTAGATCTTGTAAATACTATTCATATAACATAATGTGAAGACCATTAATCCTGATTGCCTTCTTCGAGACATTATCTAGCCAAAGATCTTCTTATACTGTAGTGTCTACAACATCCAGTGTGGCCTCAGTGTAGCAGAGCACAATGGCACTGTCCCTACCTTAAGGCTGATAACATATTTCTATGAACATCTTCCAAATCATGTGAATTATTTCAGTAGCTGAGGTACACAACTGGTGTATATTAAGTTTAAAGTCATCTAAAATCTTGTTGGGTGTGTCGTATGCATTAATATCTTTGCCATTCTATATTTTACAATCAATAGTTTTAATCTAAAAGGTTTTTTTCTCATTATTAGGTTTTATTTGGTTGACTTCTCACTGGTCAGCCATCTTGTGAAGTTGTGGGACAATCACTCTGAAACTCCTTTACTAATTAGAAATCATGACAATAAGATATTTGTTGGCCCACTCTAGTTACACAGCAAGTTACCAGCAAGTTGAGAACTCCCATTTTCTCAATCAGATCCCTCTACCCTATTTCATGTATAATGATGATAATGTTAATGATGATAATCATCTTCAAAGTAGGTAACACTGGAGTTTACCACATGCCAGTCACTATTCTAAGAATTTCACATATATTAATCCTCACAACTCTATGAGGTACAGGTACTATTTTGATCCACACCTGACAAATGAAAAATAAGTAAGGCAAGTTAAGTAACCTGTGCAAAATCACATAGCTAGGAGATGGTACAACTAGTATTAAAACCTAGGTGGATAGTTTGGTACAATTATGCATTTGCTTCCCAGGACCAAGGGAGCTACCCAGAAGTGACCCATGTACTGCAAAAAAATCCCAATGACCTAGCCTACTTACTGGTCATGAGTCACTGTCTCCCACAGACAAGGAAACAAAAAGAATAGAACTCTATTAGTTGGATTACCCGATAGTCCCCAGCCTGAGGGGCCCACACTATCACACTTACCTCCATTGCTCCTCTGGGGAGAGGTGTGACATATCAACCTGTAGAAAGACACCACCAAAAAAATCCATTACTGTCTTAGGCTGTCCCTGCCCAAAATAAGGTGCTTACACATTCATCAATAGCCACCAAGGAATTACAGGAAGCTTTAAGTGTCAATTTTTATGAAGCCTTCCCTAGTACTCTACTCCCCACTGATCTCTCCCTTCTAGAACTAACCAGTAACTCTGGCTCATGTCTATGATTGCCATTGTTTTGCATGTCTGTGCTAGGCAATAAGGACAAAAGAATGAGCCTAATTCCCAAGATTCTCACAACCTATGAGATAAAAACATAATATTTCTTTATTAGATATCAAAGACTTGCTATGGAAGAAAAAAAAGCGGGGGGTGGGAGGACTTCTCATCCAACCTATGGCGTGACAGATTAGTGAAAACTTCCTGGAGGTGAGATGTGAAATACTACCTCAATGAGGAAGTTAGAGAAATATGTTCCAGGAAAAGGACTAACATAACCATGAAGTTACAAAGCATACAAACAATTGAGAATGGGGTGGGTCCCTCCGCCTGGCTGGCGATTGGGGCTGATCAGGGCCATCTCTCCCAGTCCCGATCGGGGCCGGTGGCCTGGGAGGGACCTCGGGAGGGCTCCAGGACATGTCCAGCCCTGTCTCACCCAGTCCCGATCAGCAGGACCCCAGCAGCAAGCTAACCTACCGGTCAGAGCATCTTCCCCCTAGTGGTCAGTGCATGTCATAGCGACTGGTCAGCCGACTGCTCGGACACTTAGCATATTAGGCTTTTATATAGAGAGATTGTAACTCACAGCGAGGAATGCTCGGGGCACACTTTCCCTCCAGCCCCTGGTTTTGGAGCCCTCATGTCCTTCTAAGACTCTGCTCACCCTCTTCAGTTGCCACAGGAAGTAAATTGCATCGTGTGCATGGAAACCCTTTGTAGGCTCCATGGGTGTGTCTTTACTTTGCTGCAGTTCCGATTACCCCAACATGAGGAGAGACATCCTCATTATCAGGTAACACCATCATGGTAAGGCCCCTGCTCAGCCTACTGCAGAGGTTTTAAATAGGCCATGGGTCGCCCTAGATGGTTTGGCTCAGTGGATAGAGCCAAAGCCTGCGGACTGAAGGGTCGATTTCAGTCAAGGGCACATTCCTGAGTTGTGGGCTCAATCCCCAGTAGAGGGGTGTGCGGGAGATAGATCGATTCTCTCTCATCATTGATGTTTCTATCTCTCTCTCTGCCTTCCTCTCTGAAATCAATAAAAATATATTAACAAAAATAAAAATAGGCCATGAATCAAACATCGCTGCTCTCCATCCATCCAGTCCCCTCACACCCTTCTTTTGTCTTCACCCCCCCACCCCCAACACACACTCTGCTGGGGTCTGTAAAATGGGGTCAGAATTTCTACTTCAACTAAGGGTGATGCTTCCACACGGCCCTCCTTCCCCAGTGCATCTCTGTCCCCAGTCCTGTGGGGTCTCTCCCTCCCTCCCCTTCATCTAATTTGGTAGGCCCTGCTCTGCCCCCTCCTCCTGCAACCTCCTGTCTGCTGCCTCCCCCTTTCTTCTAAGGGGGCGGAGCTCCCCAAAGGCGGGGCGGGGCTGTGTGGGGCAGGGCGGGGCTGTGCAGCTGGGGGGCGGGGGGGGGGGACCCCAGGAGGGGCCTTGGAGGAGATCTGGGGTGCGGGTCACAGGGAGGAGGGAGAGAGTGGAGCCTGTCCCGTGGGAGAGGTACAGGGCTCCTCGACTGCCTCCACCCAGCAGCTTTTCTAGGCCCCTGAGCAGCTGTCACCCTCTGCCACTCACTGCCTCCCACTTCCTTTCAAGGTTTAGACTCAGTTTCTCCGACTCAGCCCTGCCCCCCTCTCTGCTGTGTCCCCAGGAGCCCCAGGCCACCCCTTGGCCTCTGGCAGGTGCGCCTGGACCGTCCCCCCGACCCCCCATAATGGTGCTACCCACTCTCCTGGAGTAGTTAGTGAAACTTAACAAATAAAATGAAGCAGCTCTGAAGATTGTGAGTTGCGCACTGAGAACGCCACAGGCTGCAGAGAGCTGCGTAGTCTAGGCTCTCGGATCACGCATAGCAGCCTCCCCCACCACCTGGTCCCTCCTGGCTCCGGTCAAACCATGGGAGCTTCCTAAGGGCTCTCACCTTACATCTCACTTTCCAGTCCAGCTCACCAGCACCCGCAGCAAGCTAACCTACGGGCTGGAGCATCTGCCCCCTGGTGGTCAGTGCGCATCACAGCAACTGGTCAAGCAGTCAAACTCCCAGCCAAATTCAGTCTAGGGGACAATTTGCATATTAGGCTTTTATTATATAGGATAGCCAAGGCAGGGAAGCAACCTAAGTGTCCATCAACAGATGAATGAATAAAGAAATTGTGGTACATGTATACAATGGAATATTACTCAAGTCATCAAAAAGAACGACATCTTGCCCAGCTGGTGTGGTTCAGTGGTTGAACGTCGACCTATGAACCAGGGTTCGATTCCCGATCAGGGCACATGTCTGAAAATGTGGGCTTGATCCCCAATAGGGGGCATGCAGGAGGTAGCCAGTCAATAATTCTCTATCATTGATGTTTCTATCTCTCCTTCCTTGTCTCTCCCTCTCCCTTCCTCTCTGAAATCAATAAATATATATATATTTTTAAATTCAGACATTTTTTGTGGATCCCTGAGTACTGTGCCTATTATACCTAATGGATGTTAGCCCTGGGTCCTCTTGTCTCACCAAGCTGCCAAGTCACTTTGCTCTGAGATTCTCTTTTCTTTTTCTTTCTTTCTTTTTTCCTTTTTTAAAATCTTTATTTTTGAAAGTATTACATATGTCTCCTTTTTCTCCCATTGTGAAATTCTCTTTTCTAATGGGTCTACCTGATCAAACAGCCTGAGGATTAAGTTCACACTAAATCTCACACTGCCTAAATCCACACACACACAAAAAGGCAACCTCACTCCACTCATATAAACACTATAAAGTCATTGGGCAATCATTTGACAATAATGTGTAGTCTGTATTCAAGAAGGGTTTATTTACATTCATAAATGATCAAATCCAAACAAAAAAATAGACATGTCATTGACCTACAAATGCCAAAGTCATGGGAAGCATGTTCCTGGCATCTCAATGATAGCCAATAACTATTTGTTTGTTCGTTCATTTGTTCATTCATTAAATCACAAGACAGACATAAAACAAAGTCTCTTTCCTTATAAAACTTAAACTTGCATTCTAATACAAGACATAATAAACATGTAAATAAGCATTTATTTATATACATTAAATAATTTCTGGTAGCAGTGTTCTAAAGAGACGAAAGAGTTAAAAAAAAAAAAAAGCTGTTTTGTTGCTACATGTAGATAATCTAGTTCAGCAGTCGCAGCCAACCGGTGGCCCCACCATGGCGACCCATCAGTCGACCGCTGCTGTAGTTTCCCCAAAAGGTTTCCAACAACAGAACACGCTGGGTGGGATGAACAGTGAAACTGAGCCCATGTGGTATGTCTTCATTCCTTGAGGTTTAACTCATTCCCACGTTTTACCCCAAGAAATGGTTTCAGGGCAACAACTACCTTTCTCAGTGAAGAGAAATAGTTGTAGGTCCTAATCTGGCATGGCTATTTATTTGATTTATTCCAAAGAACAGGGCACTTCTCTCCATGCCTCAGTTTCCCCACATATAAAATTGGGGGAGGGGGTGTTGGCTTAGGTGATTTTCAAAGTAGTAATTCACGCCAAATCTGTCTAACTCCAAAGCTTTGAAGTTAGCTATAACACTCTGTCTTTCCAAACTCCCAGTTTATTTCGTTACCACAGAAGTTAAAGCAAAATGCCTTCAGTGTGGTGAGGTGTGATATAGCAGGTTGTGACCAAATTAAATCAATGAAAACGTACCAAGTGACTACTATATGCATCCATCACTCAGGGGATGGTCCTTTGCTCTGGTTTCAAGTACCTGCTAACTGCAAAGGGACCTAAACTCTGGAACCCCATCCACCAGGGCAACCTAGCATTTCAGAGGTCTCAGTTGATCCTTCCAAAAGTTAAAGACTGATCAACTTTGCAGCTAAAGACCTCATTCTTTCACAAAACATTAGAGATGACTAAGCCCAACCTTTGCTCTTGAGGTATTCACAGTCAGAGGAGGAGGGGCAGGCTATTAACCATAATATGATACGATAAGGATAACACTAACATATAAACAAAATGCTGTGTAAGCACAGAGAAAGGAGAGATTAGCTAGCTTCTAAACCTGGTATGAGTACAGCACAACAACCAGGCTGACTGCCTCTATCTTGTGGACAGATACAGTGATCTGCTGCATAATTAGAATAATAAGTGAAGTCCAAAGGTTCACAGGCTACCCATATTTGTGGCTCCCCGTTCTCCTCTCATTCACATTTTTTTCTCCAACTCCTTAGACTTGCCAAGAATTCAAGGCCAACAAATCGAAGTAGAACTACCTACCTCACTTTTCAGAACTCATAAATCATCTGTGGGTTATGCTTAGCCAAACAGAAAGGCCTAACATGGACAGCACACTCTGGGCAGTGAAGTGCAAGTAGATACTAGCTGTAATAACTGCTGTGGCTACTGTCTGCCCCCCACCCCACCCCACCCCTCCTACCATCAGACTGGCTTGTTATTTCTCAGATTGGCTTCCTCTCCACCTGGTCCTCTTCCCTCACTCTTCCCTATATGCACACCAGCTTCCTATACATTCTACACTTTTCTACCCATCCATAAGACCCAATCCAGACGTGACCTCTTCTAGAAACCCTTTCAGAACAGAATTATCCTTTCTATGAAGTCCTAATCTGGACTATTCAGGTGCTGATCACATTTACTCACCTAGGAAATCTCTCTTAAATTTTTCATTGCCACACCTCCTTAGTACAGACTTTATCCTTGCTCTCTCCTAGACAAATGCAGTGACTTTCAAGGTGATCTCTCTAACTCTGATCTTGCCAGAACAGATTCATAATATAGGAGCAGCCACAATGATCTTTATCAGACACATCTGACTGTATCCTTGACCAATTCTGATAACCTTCTATTACCTTCGGCTTAAAGTCCAAACTCCTTTGCATGACATGGAAGGTACTTCATAATTTGGTCCAACAAGCTACTTACCTCACCACTTCCCACCAAATGGCTTACACTCTAGCCACACTGAACCACCTACCAGTCTTCCCTTTTATCCCCTCACTGCTTCTACTAAAAGCTGCTACTGTCTTCTCCCGCTAGAATTCTTTCCTCACCTTCACTGTCTAGTTCATTTCTATTCAGTCTTTAAAATGCCGCTCAAATATAAATTCCTTTGTGAGACATTCTCCAACTTTATTCATTCACACATCCATTTGACAACTGTTAACTGATCAGATGTTAAGCTCTAGGCAGGGATACAATAATAACTAACAGCTTCACACTCAAGGAGCTTAAAATCTGGTAGATCTCTGAAGGTGAAGTAATTCCTTTCCTCCTCTGTTCTCCCACAAAATTTTGCAACTTGCACATTACCTCCAAGGTCACATTACTTTTATATGTGTTTCTGAATCTGTTTCCATTGCTGGGCTCTAATCATCTTGAGGCCAAGGATTGTTTTTAAAGCTTTACTGAGGTATAGCATCCACTTAAGATGGACAATTCAATATTTACAGAGTTGCTCAATCATCTTATTTTAAATAATTTCCATCACTCTAAAAAACACACCTCATGCTAATTTGCCAACTTCCTATTGCCACACCCAACCTAGGCAAGCACAAATCTACATCTCTACAGATTTGCTTTTTCTGGATTTTTCATATAAATGAAGTCTTATAATATATGGTCTTTTTTGATGGGATTATTTCACATAGCATAATGTTTTTCAAGGATCATCCATGTTATAGCATGTATCAGTTCTCTTCTTTTTCTTGCCAAGTAGCATTCCACTGTATGGATATACATCTTATTTATCCATCAGTTTTTAGACATTTGGGTTGCTTCTACTTTGGGCTAATATGAATGATATTGCTATAAACATCTGTGTATAAACTTTTGTTTTAATTTCTCAAATATATACCAAGGAGTAGAATTACTGGATCATATGGTAACTCTATGCTTAAGAACTGCCAAACTGTCTTCCACAGCCACTATACTATTTTACATGTCCACTAGCAATGTATGAGGGTTCCATTTTCTCCACACTTTCAACAACACTTGTTATTATGTGTTTTTTATTATGGCATCATAGTGAGTATGAAGTGGGATCTCTATGGCTAAATGATGCTGAACATCTTTTCATGTGATATTGGCCACTTGTATATTTTCTTTGGGAGAAAAGTCTATTCAAATTGTCCATTTTTAAGTGGGTTCTTTATCTTTTTCTTGTTGAGTTGTAAGAGTTCTTTAATATTCTGAACACGTGTCCTTCATCAGATATTTTCTCTCGTTTAGCAATCCTACTGGGTGTCAAGTGGTCCAAGAACTATTGGAATATTATTCCTCTTTGTGTTTCAAAGAACTAGAGCATAATCTGGCACATTGGATGTGTTCAATAAATGTTAAATGGATGTTACATAATGCCTTACTCATTCAGTATCCCTTTCACACTTCACACCTAGCACTAGACACAAACCACATACTCTGGAAATACACAGAGACTGAATAATTCCCCCCTGAACAAACAATGGGGATGTTGCTGAAGTAACCAGAGGAACTGGGAAAACCATCTGAAAACAATAGAACTTAATTTGTATATATTCACTGCTATCAGTCACCCCCAAAACAGCTACTCTCTCTGAGAATAAAGAAGCAACTTTTGTATAACCCATTCCTTCAGTAGACCACGCTCAGAAGTAGATATCAAAATTCTTCATCACTTACTGGCCTCTCCCTCCAATCCCTTAGCCAGTGGGAGATATCAAGGACATGACAGAATCACAAACTATGCTCATTCCTAGCAGTGAATGATACTTTGGCTCTACTTGAAGTGCCCTTTCTTCTTAAGGAACTCAGAACTTGATCCAAAGAAAAGAGACAGGCTGGCATCTGGACCACATCAGAGATGTAGAGCTAACAAAAGTGCTCCATCCTCTGTGGCTACAAAGTTAGAAAGTGAGTCTTGCTCATAAGAGAAATACTAACATGAAACCCTACATCAGTGGTTCTCAACCTTCCTAATGTCGTGACCCTTTAATACAGTTCCTCATGTTGTGGTGAACCCCAACCATAAAACTGTTTTCGTTGCTACTTCATAACTGTAATTTTGCTACTGCTATGAATCGTAATGTAAATATCTGATATGCAGGATGTATTTTCATTGTTACAAATTGAACATAATTAAAGCTTACTGATTAATCACAAAAACAATATGTAATTATATATGTGTTTTCCGATGATCTTAGGCAACCCCTGTGAAAGGGTCGCGACCCACAGGTTGAGAACCTCTGCCCTACATGATCATTAATAACAATAATAAATACTTTCCAAACTTAACACAGCATACAACTAGGACTAAAGGACGCTTTGGGAAGAATGAAGAACACAGGTGGTTGCACCAGAAGGCCTAGGTCAATGTGGAAGGAAACATCTCTTCCATCTTTTCCTTCCTTTTAATTACTCAAGTTACAAATGAGGCCCTTCAACCTCATGCCCTTCTTAGCCAGTCACTGTGTCACCCAAGTTCAAAATTTTGTGGTGTCCCAATGCTGCCTATAAAAGAAAGTCAGAACTCCTCAGCAGGCTACACAATGCTCTCAACAAGAACACTGAAAGTGAGCTCTTGTGACCACACCTGACCACAATCTGATCCCAGACTGCCTTTCCAGTTTTACCTTCCTCTGCCCTGCAACTCCTCTGGCACTTAACATACGCTCCCCTGTACTATGTATAATATACCAGAAAGTACATGCACTCTGGAAGTACATAAATCTGGAAGCCCCTTACCTGGATTAACCCCTTGGAGTGCCGGGGAGCGCAATCACGCTCCTCCTGTCTTTCGCCAAAAGTGCCGGGAGAGCTATCAAAGCTTCGAAATGGCGTCCAGTTCTAAGTCTACTTTTATTAGTGGTGATGATATTGCTAAATATGTCAATGTAGTAAAGGTTTCCTAAGTTTTTGAATATGTAACTTCATTTACTTGCGATTCATAATTTTTTTCCTAAACTGCTGTAAAATCGGCAAAAATGCCTTGGCAATTTTAGCATAGTTCCTAGGATATTGGTTGGCACTCAAAGGGTTAAGGCAAGCCTTCCATGCTCTTTAATCTCTTCTCCAGTTCTGTACCCAGAGTGATCTTTCTAAAGCAAACCTGATCCATGTCACTCACCTAAAGCTCTTCCGTAGCTAATCATCCATTACAGATAAAAATCCAGACCCTTAGCACAGCATATAAGGCCTCACATGATCTCACACAAGCCTCCCTTTCCAGTCTCCCTACTTTCTGATTACTCCCCACCTTCTACTCTGATGCTCCAGTAATACTAAACTACACACAGTTCCCTGGCAATGCCATTCTCTCCCTCTCACCTCCCACCTTGCACATGTTGTTCCTCGGCCAAGAGGACCCTTCCCTTCCTTCTTTAGTTGGTTACTTTCTAGTCATCTTTCATACCAGCTAAAGTGCCACTTCTGGGAAGCCTTTCCTGATCCCTTGCCCACCATTTTCTGTGCTCCCAGATATCTCTGTGCTTCTCTGTATTACAGTAGTTGTTACATCTGTTTACTAGTAAATGACTAACCCTTCTACTAGACTATGAGCAGCCTGAGGACCGGGCCTATGTCTTCATTATCCTTCACAGCTAAAACAGTGCCTGGTAAATGCTCAGAGTATGTCTGATCAGTGAATAAATGAGTGAACAGAATTCTCCCCCACAGACATGAGACTGGCATAACAACTAACTTTATTAATATTTTAAGCTGACAATATTGCAGCTTGCAATGCCTTACTGACTTGCCTAACAGTGCCTAACACCTGTGCGATAGAACTAGGATAAAATATCAGATCTTCAGAATCCCAGAACAATGTTCAGACATCTCCCCTGAGTTCTAAATTCACATTTTCACGTATCTAATTAATTAACACCACCACTTAGACGTTTAAATAGCAACATCTCAAACTTAATGTGGCCAAATAAAATTTTTTATATTTCCTCCCTCCCCCTCCAAATTTCTTCCCTGGTCATTCCTGTTTCAGCAAGAGATACCATCAACCATGCTGTTGCCAATTATCAAATCAGAGCAAAACAAATCCAAAAAACCTGAAAGTTGAACTTACTTATTTTCTTTCTCTTACATCCATGTCCAATCCACCAGCAAGTCCTGTAGACTCTACTTTAAAACACATTCTAGCCCTGTCAGTTTGGCTAGGTGGATAGAGCGTCGGCCTGCGGACTCAAGGGTCCCAGGTTCGATTCTGGTCAAAGGCATGTACCTTGTTGCGGGCACATCCCCAGTGGGGAGTGTGCAGGAGGCAGCTGATCCATGTTTCTCTCTCATTGATGTTTCTAACTCTCTATCCATCTCCCTTCCTCTCTGTAAAAATTAAATAAAATATATTTTTTTTAAAAAACACATTCTAAATTCATCTACCCCACTCCCAACTATAACACTATCATTTCTCATCTGGACTGCTGCAATAGTCTAATTGCTCTCCTTGAATGCCCCCCAATCCAATTCCTGAAAACAGCCAGAAAGGTCATTTTTAAAATGCAAATCTGCTCACTTTTATTTTTAAAGCCTTCCAAAATTTTTCATTGTACAATCAATAAAATTCAACATGTTTAGCAGCATCTACAAGTCCTTACAGATCTGACTCTGCCAAACTTCCTAACCTCAAATGGTACTACTTTTCACCTGCTTGCTATAATTCAGTCACATTGGCCTTCTTTTTGGTCCCAACACATGCTTAGCTCACTAGCACCAATGGAACTTGCTTCTCCCTCTACCTGACACGTCTGCTTCCAAATCTTCATACCAGCTAAAGTGTTAGGTCTTCATTATTCAGGTCTTGGTTCAAATATCACCTCCGAGGAGGCATTTCATAACCACCCTACTTAAAGTAACAGCCTCTTGATGTGGAGAAGGAGGGGCCCTTCTGCACTGCTGGTGGGAATGCGGACTGGTGCAGCCGCTGTGGAGAACAGTGTGGAGTTGCCTCAGGGAACTGGAATTGGAGCTCCCGTTTGACCCAGTGATCCCACTACTGGGAGTGTGTCCCAGGGGACCAGAGGCGCCAATCGGAGAGGATATGTGCACCCCTGTGTTCGTGGCAGCACAGTTCACCATGGCTGGGGTTTGGAAGCAGCCTGGGTGCCCATCGGCGGATGGATGGATTGGAGAGCTGTGGTGCATGTACACGATGGAATACTATGCTGCGGTGGGGAAAAGGGAGCTCTTGCCTTTTGCAGCAGCGTGGATGGAACTGGAGAGCGTTGTGCTGGGTGAAGTAGGCCAGTCAGGGGGGGATGGATGCCGCATGATCTCACTCATTTGTGGATCATGGAGAACAACATAGACTGATGAAAAGGGACAGACCCAAAGACTGAGAAACAGCGATCAGGCTGTCGGTCCCCAGCGGGGGGGGGAAAGTAGGGGAGGGCGGGGGTAGGGGGAGGAGATCAGCCGAAGGACTTGTGTGCATGTATTTAGGCCAAACCAATGGACATGGACAACAGGGGGATGGGAGCATGAGTGTGCGGGGCGGGGGCCGGGGGGGGGGGAGGTTGGGGTTCATGGGGGGGATGAGGACACATTTGTAATACCTTAACTAATAAAATTTAAAAAAAAGTAACAGCCTCTTTATCACATAACCCTCAGAGCACTTACAACCATTTGGAGTTATCTTGATGGTCACTTATTTTTTATCTACTCTGATGCTCCATTAGAAAATAACTTCAGTCCTAGCCGGTTTGGCTCAGTGGATAGAGGGACAAACTTCGGACCAAAGGGTCCCGGGTTCAACAGGTCAAGGGCACGTACCTCGGTTGCAGGATCCTCCCTGGTCCAGGCCCTAGTCAGGGCAACATGCAGGAGGCAACCAATCAAAATGTGTTTCTCTCACATCGATATTCCTGTCTGTCTTTCCTTCTTTCTCTAAGAAATCAATAGAAAAATATCCTCAGGTGAGGATTAAAAAAAAGAAAAAGGAAGTAACTTCACAAGAGCAAGGACCTTGAAGCATAGATTGTCTCTTTATCCATATATGAATTCCCAAGACCAAATAAAATGTCTGGCATAATTAAATGCTCGATAAACACATAATTAATTTTGAAAATAGTGAATCCATATTATAGACTACACCAGCAATAGAGATCAGAGAGTCACATCACCAGGGTCAAATCCCAACTCCAATTACAAGCTATGTAACCCTGAATAAATTACTTAGCTGTGCCTCAGTTTTTCCTCATCTAGAAAGTAAAGATAATAATAGTATTAAAATAGAATTAAAAGAGCTAATGCATGTAAAAGGCTCAGCATACTTCCCTAGACCATGGCAAGCACTAAAAAATTAGCTATGTCCTAGCCCAGTGGTTGGCAAACAGCGGCTCTCAAGCCACATGCGGCTCTTTGGCCCCTAGAGTGTGGCTCTTCCACAAAATACCACGTGCGGGCACGCACGTACAGTGCAATTGAAACTTCCTGGCCCATGCGCAGAAGTAGGTTTTCGGCCTGGGCGAGTCTATTTTGAAGAAGTGGCGTTAGAAGTGGGAGGTGTCAGTCGGTGGGGCAACAGGCCACGGGATACGCAGCACGGGGGAGGTACATTGTTTTGAGGTACGTTCGCTGAGGTCGACCCCTTCCAACTCTCCCATCCACACTTGTCTTGTATAGATAGACAAGTGTGGATGGGAGAGTTGGAAGGGGTCGACCTCAGAGAACATAACTTCAATCAGATTGAGGACGTTTTTAGCAAAGGCCAGCTTAGGAGTACCCTAATTAAGTTAATAACAATGTACCTACCTATATAGTTTAAGTTTAAAAAATTTGGCTCTCAAAAGAAATTTCAATCGTTGTACTGTTGATATTTGGCTCTGTTGACTAATGAGTTTGCCAACCACTGAGCTAGCCAGGTTTGCTCAGTGGTTGGAGTATCAGCCCTTATGGACTGAAGGATCCATTCTGGTCAAGGGCAGTACTTCAGTTGCAGGCTCCATCCAGTCCTGGCCCCGGAGCTTGTGCAGGAAGCAACCAATTAATGTGTATCTCTCACTTTGATGTTTCTCTCTGTCTCTCCCCCTACCTTCCACTCTCTCTAAAAAACAAAACAAAACACCAATGGGAAAAATATCCTTGGGTGAGGATTAACCAAAAAGAAAAGTTAGCTATTATTGTTACCATTGGAATAAAAGGAGAAAAGATTGTTTCTGCAAGGCCCTAAGTAACAGACGCAAGAAGAGGTTAGGCCAGGGGTGGGCAAACTTTTTGACTCGAGGGCCACAATGGGTTCTTTTTTTTTTTTTTTTTTTTATAAATATTTTATTGATTTTTTTACAGAGAAGAAGGGAGAGAGATAGTTAGAAACATCGATGAGAGAGAAATATCGATCAGCCGCCTCCTGCACATCTCCCACCGGGGATATGCCCGCAACCCAGGTACATGCCCTTGACCGGAATCGAACCTGGGACCCTTAAGTCCGCAGGCCGACGCTCTATCCACTGAGCCAAACCGGTTTCGGCCACAATGGGTTCTTAAACTGGACCGGAGGGCCGGAACAAAAGCATGGATGGAGTGTTTGTGTGAACTAATACAAATTCAAAGTAAACATCATTACATAAAAGGGTACAGTCTTTTTTTTTTTAGTTTTATTCATTTCAAATGGGCCAGATCCAGCCCGCAGGCTGTAGTTTGCCCACGGCTGGGTTAGGCTCAATCACATGGGCAGTGGGGAGTCAAAAATCACTGGAGGCCTCTTAAGCAACAGAGGCATTCAGTTATTGAGAACACCCTACTGGAAGGGGGAAGGGCAGAGAGAACACAAACCTTAGCAGAGCTTATGCACCCTGCCTCTGCTCTGTTTCCCCTTTCTGCACTGTTTCTCTCTAGTTGCCCAGGGCTAAAAGCCCCATGGCCATTAACTCTGCATCCCCTTGGGAAAGTTGCACTTTAGAGGGAACTAATGAGTTTATGTTTACCTACAGATTTTCCTCTGAGGAGCAAAGAGATAAAGGATGTCCAGAAGGGAAAACAGCCAGGCTCATGGCTGAGTGGTTGAGCTAATCAATGATTCCCTCTCATCATTGATGTTTCTTTCTCTTTCTCTCTCTCTCCTCTCTCTCTCTCTCTCTCTCTCTCTCTCTCTCTCTCCCCTTCCTCTCTGAAATCAATAAAAATATATTTTTCAAAAACTATTATTAAGAAATACCTTTCCCAACCCTCAAGAAATAAAGGAATCCACACATGTTTAAAAAAAGAAAAAGAAAGGAAAACACAGCCTTGGCCAGTGTTGGTAAGTAGTTAGAGCGTTGGCCTGGAAACCTAAGCGTCGTGGATTCAATTCCCAGCCAAGGGCACACACCTGGGTTGCAGGTTCAATCCCCTCATGCGGGAGGCAACCAATCGATGTGTCTCTCTCACGTTGATGTTTCTCTCTCTCCTCCATCTTCTTTCTCCCACTCTCTCTAAAAAAATTAATGGAAAATATATCCTCAGGTGAAGATTAACAAAACAACAAGGGAAAACACAAATAAAATGGAGATGAAGAATGACACCAAATGGATGATCTTGGGTTGGCTTTCATGGAATAAACTTGTAAGCTCTCAGGCCAAATAGCCCCAGGTGGACTGAACCTACACTCCTCAGAGGCATTCTCTGCAAGCACTTGCGCCTCTCCTTGGGTCAAAGATGTAAAGAAGCAGGATCTGGGAAAAGGAACAGAGGACTAAGACATTGAAGCTACAGAAATAATAATTCTAGCCCAATTTGAAGAATTTTGCAACAGAGGTATTCAAAGAGGGAACAGACTTACTGTAGAATGATAAGCTCTCTATCATTAGAGGTGTTTGAGTGATCACTTGCTGGGGATGTTCAACATGGGTGGATGAGATGGACTAGATTTTTTAAGATTCAAGCTCAATAAACATTTGAATATCTACTCTCTATGGTAGCTACTGTGAGAGGTTAGGTACTGCGAACACAGAGATGAAGAATGATACCATTATGTCCCCTCAAGGAGTTCACTGACTGACTAATGGGGGAGACAAACAATGCAACATGGTAAGTGCTGATAGAAATCTATGTAGGGAGCTATGGCGGCAGAAAGCAGGGCCTCAAGATTCTGTGCCTACAACTCACTGGTAAGAAGCAATATGGCATTAACTGAAAATGAAAACACTTCATACGCAGTTTATAAGCAAATATTTGTCAGGCACTATTGTGTTATACCAGAACAGACAGTGGGTATGTCAGTTAGCCTCTGTGGTTTAGTCAACACTTCCTTAATCTTTAGCAGAATCCATACCTACAAACATTCTCATTTATTCAATAAATATATTGGTGTCTACCATGTGCCAAGAACTGAGGAATGTACAGAGATGAAAAAGATAGTCCCTGCACTCAAGGAGTTAGAACATTTGTCTTCATCTTTTCTTCCTCTCTCTCTCTCTCCAACCCCACTTTATTGATCAGATGGCACCTATTTCCTTCTGGAAGTAGACCAGTTATTAAGTCATAAGGTTAATTTAAAAAGCAAGAGTGAGCTGAGGCTGGGAAGTGTAATGGGAAACCAAACAGGAAAGCCTGTCTGTACACAGGTGTGTGCCAGAGTATGAGATTCTAATCACATAAGAAGTCAAAGGTTATAGTCCTGGCCGGATGGTTTCAGTTCGTTCAAGCTTTGTCCCATACACCAAAAGGTTGCAAGTTTGATCCCTGTTTGGGGCCCGTATGGAAGGCAACCAATCAATGTTTCTCTCTCTCTCCCCATTCCTCTTTCTAAAATTAATAAAAACATAACCTTGGGTGAGGATTTTTTTTTAAACTCAAAGGTTATGGAATTCCAGGTCATATGTAGGCCTTTTTGTCTAGAACTTTCCTATCACCATTTTTCTTCTCTCATCCAATATTATTAGCACAGATTGTTAACAATAATTATACCTTCATTTGTCCAGTCATTCACTAGTATTTACTGAGTGAGTACCTGAGAGGAATTATAGGAAACACAAGGCAGAGTTAGACACTAGAATCCAGGACTTTCAAAGCTGTCCTCTAGAAGGTCATCTAATCCAAACCTATTATTTTACAGATGAAGAACTGAGGTACAGGGAGATTGGAATCCTTCATGAGTTTGTATCTTCACACATTTACTGAATCATACCCTATGCCAAGAACAAGGAATATAAGTATGGATAGGACTTTCAAAGAGAATCTAGTCTTAAGGGAGAAACAGACAGCATGACCCCAGTCAAATCACCTCTGTAAGTGAAGTCCCACACTTACACAAAATGTCTAGTGGACAATATGGAAAGGATAAAGCCAGTCATACTGCCCAGAGTGTTTAAGAGCACAGGTGCTAGAGTCGTCTTGGATTTAAACCCCAGCTCTGTCACATGGTTGTATGATATTAAACAAGTTAAATATTCTATGCCTGTTTCCACATCTGTAGAATGGGGATAACCATAATAGTACCTGTCTTGTAAGGTTGTGGTATTAATATGCATATAACACACTTATGCACAGACCTGCTACTCCTAGTCTAGAACCTAGATCTACTGTTTACTACTCTAGTTTTCCCCCCACTACACCATGCTACTACTCATTTTACATGCCTTTAAAAAATTCAAAAATAAATGGTAAGGTAACCAAGATTAAATTTCAGTCACACATGCCTCAATCCCTCAATAAGATTTTGGCTTTCACAGATAATCCCTAGAGAAGAAAACCCCTGGAAACAAAGAACATGTATCAAATGTCTAGAGGGAGAGACCCACAAGAGAAAAAACAAAAAAACAAAACAGTGATTACTACTTAAAGAAGCAAGGATGGGAATTTCCACAGCCTGCCTGCTGGGGTTTACCAATCTAGCAGGGAAGAGGAGATATGCATAGATTGCCATTTTCTCCTTGATGTACCCACTGTCACAGCACAATTTTGTATTTATTTATCTACCTATGCTAGTCTGTGAACTCCTCATCCATCTTGGTATTATTAAGCACAGCACAGTGCCTGGCACACAGCAGGTACTTAAGAAAAGTGTGATAAATTAATAAATGAACACACACAAAAAAGATAAAAAGCAGGGAAAGAAGAAATCAGTATAGATCAGAATAGTTCTAGAAGCTGAGAGAGCCTTGGGCTAGAACAGCCGTGGGCAAACTACAGCCCACAGATCCGGCCAGTTTGAAATGAATAAAACTAAAAAAAAAAAAAAGACCGTACCCTTTTATGTAATGATGTTTACTTGGAATTTATATTAGTTCACACAAACACTCCATCCATGCTTTTGTTCCGGCCCTCCAGTTTAAGAACCCACTGTGGCCCTCGAGTCAAAAAGTTTGCCCACCCCTGGGCTAGAACCCATAAAGTACAGGTGGGATTTGGAAGGGCATAGAGGGAAAGAAAAGTCATTCCAGCAGACAGGACAGCACTAACAAAGACCTGGCGGTAATCAGAAAGAGCTATAGACATGATTTAGTCCAACAGTTCATTTCAAATAGGAATGCTGTAAGCATTCAATCAAAAAGCATGTATTACTGAGCAGAGGAACTGGTGTATCACAAACATTTGCTAAATGGTACCTATTACTATTACTACTCAAAAATAATAATCAAACACTTGTCAGGTGACTGATGTATGCCAGGCACCATGGTGAGTGAAGAGACTACAACAATGAGCAAGATAGACTTGGACTCTGCTTTCTGTCATGTAGCTAAAGTCTAGTGGGTGAGACAGACAATTAAAATCATGCTTGGGCCCTAACCGGTTTGGCTCAGTGGATAGAGCGTCGGCCTGGGGACTGAAAGGTCCCAGGTTTGGTTCCAGTCAAGGGCATGTACCTTGGTTGCAGGCACGTCCCCAGTAGGGGGTGTACAGGAGGCAGCTGATTGATGTTTCTCTTTCATCGATGTTTCTAACTCTCTCCCTTCCTCTCTGTAAAAAATCAATAAAATATATCTTTAAAAAAAATAAAATAAAATCATGCTTGGTAGGGCTAGGCTAGGGGAAGTAGAGGGGGTCTGAAGGAACATAAAGTAGGCTCACCTAATCAGCAGGCCGTAAGAGAAAGCTCCCTGAGACACCCTTTGCATTCTGAGTCCCATAAAGGACCATAAGGTTTCAAAGACTGTATTTGAATAAACGGTTTCATGACTAAATAAAGGTCTAAAAACCACCAATCTAGCCCAATCTCCTTTTTTAAAAAAATATATTTATTGATTGATTTCAGAGAGGAAGAGAGGAGAGATAGAAACATCAATGATGAGAGAGAATCATTGATCGGCTGCCTCCTGCACACACACACCCACCCGCCACTGGGGATTGAGCCGCAACCGAGGCATGTGCCCTTGGCTGGAATCGGACCTGGGACCCTTCAGTCCGAAGGCTGACGCTCTATCCACTGAGCCAAGCTGGCTAGGGCCCAATCTCCTCTTTTAGCAAGAATAAAACAGGGCCCAGGAGAGATAAATTACTTGAGGCAATAATACCTTAAGTTAGTTATAGGCTGGGCTACTTGCTTTGAACTTGAGCTGGAAACCACTCACTGATCTGCATATCACATCATTTTGGCAAAGGAACAAGCACTAGGAGTGGCACATCCAGAATTCGCAGGCACTGGTCAGGTGGATGGGCTGGCCCTGACTGGATGTTGAAGTGCTTTTCTACCTTAGCTTCCAAGCCAGCTCTCTCTGTGCCAAGATGATGCCTCCAATTCCTTTCAGGAGTTGGCCAGCTACCCCTTCCAGGAGGAACTCACTGGCTCCAAGAGTAGGTCTGCTTCTGGACCTCCCAGCCATTACCCAGGCTTTATCCTATTAACATGCTGAAGTTGAGAGAAAGAATTGAGCTTTGCCACTCATCACAGCCTGTTTAATACCTGAGCTGGCTAGACCCATTTCTCATCTCCCTAACCACCACTGGGCTAATCACTCCTCATGACCAGGTGTTCAACAGAATCAGATTATCCGTAAATTAAAGGACCTGTATAGAAAACCAATATTACTTTTGTTAGCCTCCACTTGAGCCTCTCAGGAATGAAATGCTGCTTCATGTTTTGATGATAGGACTTTTGTATATAAAAACAGAAGCAGTTTTACTTTAGTAAGATGAGTCTGCAGTTTAGTTTTTTAAACTGAGGGAAAACATTTTAGAATCTATAAAAATGGGTTTAAAGCTTATACCACTTAGTAGCTGCAAGACCACTGGTGTATCTCAAATATTCTGAATCTCAACTTCCTTGATCATAAACAGGGATACTAATATAACTTACCTCACAAAAGTGAGACTCAAAATGATCTTTTAAATAAGTCACTTACCAAATATACTATATCAATTTTCACATATAATTGAGAGCATACAGTTTTAAATTACCTACCCCCAGAGCACAATCATGGAGAAAGAAATGGAACCAAGGTGCTCAGTGTCTCATGGGCTAAGTTCAGTACAGCACTGGCAGACCTGAGTTGGCATCTGCACTTCCCCACTCACAAACTGGAGTTCTAGGAAAGTTACTCACCCTCTCTAGCCTCAGTCTTCTCACTTATAAAGTATGGTTAACACCATCTAACTCACAGGGCTACTGTTCGTAATAAATGAGATAATGAAAGTAAAGGGCTTTAAAGGGGAGCTGATTTATGGTAAGGCCTCAACAAGCAGTAACCTTCTTTATTGGTAGCTCTTTTCTTAAGCCCTCTTTTCTATCCACCTCTCTAAAACAGGTGAAGCAGTTAGCAAAGCCCAGATTACCTCAACTATTAGAGAAAGTAATAATGAAAAAAAGAAGAGGAAAAGGATTGTGAATGAACTGATGACTGCTGTTCCAGACTATTTATCATACTAAGGGCACCTGATACTGAAAAAACATGGGTACTACATTCTAAAGAACGAACCACAGCATGCGCAATCTTTCCAAAGGAGTGACAGAGTACCAACAGAATTTTTGCTAGGCTATCCATTACTCTTTTATAGTCCCTAACAAGCAGAAAGTGCTAAAGGAAGGCAACTCTGGTGCCACATGCAAATCATTGCTTTTCTGTAAACATATCTCTATCATAAAGATTCCCCGTAGCTCACTCAAGTGCTTGTCTCTTGTGCCCACTACCTGGTAAATTTGTTACACACTTCCATTATAGCAATTACCTTGTATTGTAAGGAGCTATCTGCATGTCTCTTCACTACACTGTAAGTTGATAAAGATCCTGGCTTACTCATCTGTGACTTCCCAGTGCATAACACAGTGGTTCTCAACCTTGGCTGCACATTAGAATCACCTGGGAATCTTTTTAAAATCCTGATTTCTGGGCCTCATCCTCCGGAAATTCTGTTTCTTTGTGATGGGGTGAGGCCACAACATTAGTAACAAAGAAACAGAATTTCCGGAGGATGGGGCCCAGAAATCAGGACTTTAAAAAGATTCCCAGGTGATTCTAATGTGCAGCCAAGGTTGAGAACCACTGGCTTAACAGATCCCCATAATTACTAATTGAAGGATGTGTTTCACCTTCTTTCACTAGTTAAGGCTGTTAAGAAATAAAGGGGAGACATTAGTAGAAATTCTCACACAAACTAAGGTTCCCCCAGACGAGACCCCTGTTTTGGAGGGACTTTGTTTGGAGCTTGAAGGGAAGACCGACTGTTCCTGCTCCTCAGAGTTACTTTCTTAAAAACACAAAGAAAAGGACAGAATCAGTCCCTCCAGAATTTCCAGACAACAAATTATATTCTTTCTTAGTAACAGGTAACAGAAGTTTGTGAGATGAATGCCTGTGGTTACACATAAAATTGACCTCTGGACATGACACTCTGGAAGTATATTACGCCACTAGAAGCTCTTAAGTTCTAAAAACAAATAGGGGAGAAAAATTAAGAAGCAAAGATAAAAAATGTGTCACGTCAAAAACCCTGACATGTGTAACTGAAATCAGGCTCCCTCAAAGGAGAGCCCACGACTAACTAACCGTATGTAATACAGTATTTACCTTTTTCAAAGCACTTTCAAATATATCTGTGAACTGCAGCCAACTGTAATCACAGAAACTTAAGGCTGGAACAGGCCTTGGAGGTCATTCCACAACCACCTCACCAACCAAGTGGTATCCAAGCACCTTTGGTCTCTAGCGATTGGGAAGTATGGTACTAGAACCTGCTTTAAAAAACAATTCCTGACCACCTGTCCGTTTGTTCAGCCTCCACCCGCAACCTTAGTGATCCCCAATCAGAGAAGCCAAAACCTTCAAGTCACCCCGCCCCCAAGCAACAGTCTGCTTCTCAAGTCCACTTCCACTCCCTTTCTCGGGGCCTCATCCTTAATCCTCCCCACCAGCCCCACCACCCAAAACGTGGCCGGGGCCTCCAAGATCCTGATCCCCCAGACATTCCACTGGTTCCATTCCTGACCGTCAGTTCCCTCCCTCCTATTCCCCGGTGCTGTTCATATGCTGTCAGGTGCAAGACAACAAGCACTCCTAGCTATGAATGCATCTCGGGCCTCAGAACCTCCTCCCTTTCCTTTCTCACCTTCTCTCTCTGCTTCTTAGCACTGTCCCTTCATTCCCTTCAAACTCAGTATCTCCTTCCTCCTCGTGATGCCCTCAAAGGCCACTGGGGATTGAAGACAGCAGGTGTTAAGTGTCCATTAGCTACTAAAAGAGACCCTCACAGCGCTCGCCCTCAAAGAACTCACAAGTCTCTCCCTGTGGGTTGCGGTTCTCAACCTGTGGGTCGCGACCCCTTTGGCGGTCGAACGACCCTTTCACGGGGGTCGCCTAAGACCATCCTGCATATCAGATATTGACATTACGATTCATAACAGTAGCAACATTACAGTTATGAAATCGCAACGAAAATAATTTTATGGTGGGGTCACAACATGAGGAACTGTATTTAAAGGGCCAGAAGGTTGAGAACCACTGCTCAAGGAGGTGGAGATAGAGATCATTTGTCCCTTAAGGCTCAGCCCAAACTGAATCGGCCCCCTCTTCTCAGTGCCACAATCACAGTGTATCTGACGCGGTGACTCCTCTCCTTGGGTGTCTCCCACCACGAGGCTGTGGGCTCCGCCGTGGGAGGACCCCTTGTGGCCCTGTCACTTAGCCCAGGACTAGGCACAAAGGAGATACTTCATGTTTGTTAAATGAGTGAATGGATACATTCTGGTAGGCAATTATTCATTCATCCATTCGTTTATTAGTTGGCCCAAACTTTCCTGAGCCTAGATTATGTACAAACTCCTGGACTGTCAGGATAAATTAAATAGCTCTTACGTTAAATAACTCAAAGCTATACTATTAGGAGATCAGCACCCTTCCCCGGACCGCATCCCCAACCCCCACCTGACACCTGGTCAGTCTTTTCCACAGGTGAAGCCAACCTTCCCCCGCAGAAATCCACGCCCCTCCAACTCAAGCTACCGCCTCCACCCTTCAGTTCTAACCTAGGGCCGGCCCCCGGCTGATCATCTCGAATATTACACCCTTTCCATCTGGCTTCTCCCCCTGCCCTCCATCTCTACCCATGAGGTCTTCTCTCCCCAAGACCGCCTTAGCGTCCCCGATTCAGGGTACCTCTGATTTCCCTCTCCACGCATCCGCCTCCCAGTGAGCTCCTTCCCTCTCCGGGTCCCGTCTATCCTAAGAAATGAATTATTCCCGATACCACCACTCTCCTCCTTTCAGTTTTAGGCTGAGTCTCTCCTGGACTCTCAACTCTTACCTCATCCAGCTCCCGTTCCCCGGCAGCACCTCGTCCAACCTCTAGCTCTACCACTGCCGCCATCTTCACAGGTCTCCCCCTTCCCCGTCCGCCCGCGAGCCAGCTGCTTCCGCCGCTCAAGGGCTCCTAGCCAATCAGAGGCGTAGGCTCTGGCAGAGGGGGCGGGGCGTCCAGACAGAACGAGACCTGACGGGGAGTAAGAGACCATCTACCTGATACTCACTTAAAGGTCAAGGAGGAATGGTTCCCTCGCATTTCCAAGCTTCGGCGGGGGAGCGTTCTTGGAAAATGAGGACATGGGCTTGTATGATTTTCAGGGCAAATATTTCAACAATTCTCCTCTTTGGAGAACGAAAGAGAAGGGTCCATAAATCGTCAACTTTCGCGACGCTCCCTCACTCTAGGCTCCAAAGAGTGCGGCGTGGAGGCTAAGAACTGCATTTCCCAGAATGCATTGAACCTGATCCGGAAGTTTCAATTCGGCTCTGGACCAGAGATTTGCAGTGAATGAAAATATATTGTAACACGTCTTATTGTTCACGGCACATGACTTCTTGCCTCCGAGGGAGTCATTTTTCAGAAAGAGCGGCTTTTTGAGGCCCCAGAACGAATTCCCGGGCTTCGAGAGGCGGAAGAGTAGCTCTCTGGGTCAGAAGGCGGAGGTCAAAGGGCCGAATTGGCGGGAGAATGTGTTTGCGCTCCGCGATCTCAGGCTGCGGTAGCTTCTTAAGGTTCATTGCCCCCGGTGAAGGGTGTTGGGGGTTGATGATGGAAGGGTAGTGGCCGAAAGGAAGGAGGGGTCGCCAGAACAGCGCGTTCCGAGGAGCCGTGGAAGTAGCCGAGCGGCTTAGGCTGTAGAAGTTGAAGAGCCTTGCAATACCTGCACCGCCCCCAAACTGCTTCTTCGGGTCTCAAGTCTTCGGATCCACGTCACACTTCTAGGTACTCTTTCCTACGCCACATACTGCGTCTCCAGCACCTACCTTTCCCCCTTCTTATACATCATATTCACTGTGCTGCATGCACTTCAGCTTATAGCTTAGTATTGTAATTCATTTCCAAACACCTGTTATTTGTCCATCCAGACCCGACACCTCACAAGCCTGCAGCTCCTGCTCACGCCCCCGGGGCATCCCGGCTGCCCTATCCCATGAATAGAGCTGGGGTGACCTGTGGGCTCACAAGATTAGAATGCCAGTCCACTATTTGGGGCTGTCAGGAAGTCACAGGATAATATTTTGACCATCTACATTTAAAATTTGTTGAATGTACAGTGAGTCCCTATTATCGGAATAATCAGCTCTAATTAATCTGGAGGCCCAGAAAGCTAACTCAGGACTCACCCTGCATTCTTCTCTTTTTGAAGCCTTGGCACCATATTGAATGTGACCTGTGAGGAATGCTTGACCTTTGGATGCCCTTCGCTAAGAGTTGGTTACTACCCCACTCTGAGCGTTCCATGACTACTGGCCCTTTGGAGCTCAATTTTTATGGTCATTAATTTAAGAGATATTTGCTAATCTGGAACTGTAAGTTTCTTCCTCTTACATTGAGGATATAGAAGTGGATCAGATGTGAACCCTGTCCTCCAAGAGCTTACAATTGGTCAAGGGACATAAGACATATATTCAGATAACTGTAATGCAGAATTGAGAGGATGGAGTTGTCACCTAGAGCTGGTTGGGCAGCATGGAGGTGACATTTGAGCTTCAGAGATACATTCCATTTGACAAGTGGGAAAGGGAAAGAGCATTCCAAGCAGAGGTGATAGCATGAGCAAAATCTTGGAGGTAAGAAAAACATTTGGTGGGAAGGGGGCAAGAAGACCACTGTGGCCAGGAGTATAGCGGGTCGTGGACCTATATTCAGGGGCCAGCTGGGCAACAAGCATGAGTTAAAAGGGCAGGGGATAAATATTTGGAGAGAGATCCACTATAGACAGAGAACTTTAAAACACCTCTGGCCAAGGAATTGTTGCACCTAGGTGATGGATGCATGAGAGAGCATTATACTAATCTGTATGTTTTTGCATACATTAAACATTTTCCATAAAAAGTTTAGCAAAAGACAAAAGTACAAATACCCATATGAACTTTTAAGATAAAATAAAGAAAATCCTTATATGAAAGGAATAGGAGATGAAGCAGGAAATATAGATATCTACATTGTAGATGTTTGAGGGGCCAACCTGAACTAATATTTATTAAGTACCTACCATGTAGCAAGGGATCCACATACATCAGCAAGCCATTGAAGATTTCTAAGTGACTTAATGCAAAACTAAATTAGGAAGATGCATTTTATGGGAAGAAAACAACAACTAAAAGACAATTGCATCATATATTTAGTTGAACATTTGTTGCACATCTTTACTATGTGCCAGACTCTAGGGATATAAAGATGAATGATTTAAGGCACAGTCCATGCCCTTGGGAGCTCACCTACATAAAAATCCAACGTTAACATATCAATATATCTTTTGTACTTGCTGCTCTGTTGCCCTGTGGTTGCATTCCAGTTGTTTCCATTTGTTGGAATCTCATCAGTTGGTGCAGATCTGATCCCTGCCCCCCATCATGGTAGTCATGGTAATCCGGAACAGTCTGACTGCTGCAAATAACTACTGTTGCCAGAGAAACAGCCATGGCTAGTTTATTTTTCCTTTGTGCTCTTCTTCAGGAGTAGTATTCTTTCTCTTCTGGAAGCTGACGGGACCAAAATGTAGACAGTGCCAAAGTGGTGACAGAAGAAATCTCAGGAGAAAGCATTTTTACCTTGTCCTGGGGACAGCTGCTGGGCCTACCATGGCTCCTGTGAAGATTAGCCACGTGGTTTCATTTTCCTCTCAGGTATATTAATTAACAGGCATGGCTTTTTCTTGGTGACTGAACAGAGTGGGGGGCGGGGGGAGAATGGAGGACTTGGCTCCACTTTCAGGAAACACACAATCTAATAGGAGACACATTGTCCCTTCTGTGGGAGTCCAGAGTGGAAGTGGGGGAACATAGCTCTCGCCCTCAGGTTGTTCCCAGAGCAATGCCGGACACATAAAAAAAGTGGTCCCAGGAATTCAAGGTAAAGAAAGAAACCACCTCAGATTCCACCCTTAGTCTGGAGGGAACTGGCAAAGCTATAGGATCAAAGTCTGTACCAGGGTTCCCAGAAGGGAAGTTTAGTCACTGTGGCATTGAGAGCAGACCAGGACACTCAATATCATCCCTGACCTGTGGGGATATCAGTGCCATCAGAAAAGGTGATCTTGGCCTTCTCCCTAAAAGTCCACTTTCAGGAAATCCGATTATCCTGATTACAGCTAGATGCCAGGACCCAGCACCAATCCACTGTGTTGATTAAGGACTTCCCTCCCTTTCCTCTACTGTCATTTCCCTATCCATTTACCCATCTTCCCTGCTCTACCCCTTCTGTTATCCTAGTCTTTCTCAGGGGGTGCTGTTGACATTTTGGGTCAGATAAGCCTGCATTTTACAGCAGTATCTGCATGGTGGAGTATTTAGCCTCCAAGGCCTCTCGACCCTAATGACATAATACTTCCTGGTCATTATGACAGTCATAGGCATCTCTACACATTTCAGAAAGACCCTGAGAGTGTCTTTAGGAACTACTGTATCAACTCCTAAGTGAAACAGAATGAAAGTTACCTTTATCCTGCTTACCTTATATGGTCTGCCTAAATAGTTTTCTTCACATTGTCAGACTTATAACATGCTAGAGAGAGAATCACTGATTGGCTGCCTCTTGCACGCCCCCTACTGGGGATGGAGCCCGCAACCCCGGCATATGCCCTTGACCAGAATCAAACCTGGGGCCCTTGAGTTCACAGGCTGATGCTCTATCCACTGAGCCAAGCCAGCCGGCTAGGGCTCCTCATGAGAGCATTTCCTATCTTCTTTTTTAAAAAAATATATTTTATTGAATTTTTACAGAGAGGAAGGGAGAGAGATAGAGAGTTAGAAACATCGATGGGAGAGAAACATCAATCAGCTGTCTCCTGCACACCGCCTACTGGGGATGTGCCCGCAACCAAGGTACATGCCCTTGACCGGAATCGAACCTGGGACCCTTCAGTCCGCAGGCTGACGCTCTATCCACTGAGCCAAACCGGTTAGGGCTATCTTCTTTAAAAAAAATAAATAAATATATATATATATATATATATATATATATATATATATATCCCCACAGGTCAGGGATGATATTGAGTGTCCTGGTCTGCTCTCAATGCCACAGTGACTAAACTTCCCTTCTGGGAACCCTGGTACAGACTTTGATCCAATAGCTCCATCCCCAGTAGGGGGCGTGCAAGAGGCAGCCAATCAGTGATTCTCTCTCTAGCATGTTATAAGTCTGACAATGTGAAGAAAACTATTTAGGCAGACCATATAAGGTAAGCAGGATAAAGGTAACTTCCATTCTGTTTCACTTAGGAGTTGATACAGTAGTTCCTATATATATATATATTGATTTCAGAGAGGAAGGGAGAGGGAAAGAGAAAGAAACATCAATGATGACAGAGAATCATTGATCGGCTGCCTCCTACACGCCCTACACTGGGGATTGAGCCCGCAACCCGGGCATGTGCATGGCCCCAGTTGGGAATCAAACTGTGACCTCCTGGTTCATAGGTCAGTGCTCAACCACTGAGCCACGCCCACCGGGCTAGCTATCTTCTAATATTGTGGCTTCCAACTGTACTCTGTGGGGACCCACTTCTAGAAGTTGAAGGGAGAAGGGACAAGTATATCTCTAGGCCCCCAAACTGTACTTTAACCAGAGGTGTGCTTTTTATTTGTTGAAAACACACACACACTTTGGTATAAGACTTCAGTTAAAAGGAAGGGTTTTATTGCTAAAACAAAAAACAAGATTGACGACCATGAATCTAGTCTTTCCACTTTACTTATGATGAAGAAATTTAGATCCAAAGAGAGTAAGTAGTTTGCTCAAGGCCTACCCACCAAAAAATATCTGACTTTGGGTTAGAATTGAAAATGTCTATCTCAGTATTGCTATTTCAGCCTTTGAATGAATCACTTTATTTCTAACCATCAGTTGTAAACTTTGATACAAATCTTTGCCTTTCCCCCTAGCTGGTTTTGTTCAGTAGTTAAGAGTGTCAGCCCCCGGACCGAAGAGTGGTGGGTTCAATTTCCAGTCAAGGGCACGTACCTGGGTTGCAGGTTCGATCCCCAGCCTGGTGGGGGCACATATGGGAGGCAGTCAGTCAGTGTGTCTCTCTCACATTGCTGTTTTTCTCTTTCTCCCTCCCTCTCTCTCTCTTCCCCTTCCTCCTTTCCACTCACTCTAAAAAGTCAATGGAAAAAATATCCTTGGAATGAGGAGGATTGACAACAACAACAAAAATACTTTTTAGAGTTGCTGTAGGTTCGCAGCAAAATTGAAACAAAAGTGAAGAGATTTCTCATATGCACCCTGCCCCCAAATATGCATAGCCTCCAGCATTATCAACATTCCTCCACCAGAGTGGTGCGTTTGTTCCAGCTGATAAACCTACATCATTATCACCCAAAGTCCAACGTTTATCTTAGAGTTCACTATTGATGTTGTGCATTCTATGGGTTTTGCCAAATGTATAACGTTCCCATCATCAGAGTACAGGCATGGTTACGTCACCATCTCCCATTTACAGTATTTATTTTAAAAAAAGTTCCGTTATTTTGACATATGTACACATGTGCTTTATGTTTTTTATTATTTATTTACCACAAGTAAAGGTCATGAATTGTTATCTTTCTTTCAAATTTTTTTTACTGTTTCACTTCATTACTGCTGTGTATGTGCTCCATGTGAGTGACGTAGGTGCATATGTAGGTGGGTTCCGACTGACAGTGAAAATCGTGTTACATCGCACCATAGGAACGGATCTCCAACTTAACCCAAGGACCTACTGTATCATACAGAGTAGTTTTACTTGCCCTAAAAACTCTGTGCTCTTATTTTATCCCTCCACCTCCCCTAACCCTTATCAAGCACTGATCTTTTTACTCTCCATGATTTTGCCTTTTCCAGAATGTTAAATAGTTGAACTCATATAAAGTATGCAGCCTTTTGATATTGGCTTTCGCTGTCACATTGATGTGGGGTTTTTCTCTCTCTCACTTCCTCTCTCTAAAATAAATGAACACATCCTCAGGTGAGTACTTAAAAAATAAAAATAAATGAAGCCCAGTCGGAATGGCTCAGTTGGTTGAGCCTACATCCTGTGCACCAAAGGGCTGGCCGTGCGAGTCACTGTCAGGTTCAGTCCCTGATTGGAGCAGGTGCAAAAGGCAACCAATCAATATTTCTCTTTCTCACTCATATTCATATTCTCTCCCCCCGCCCCCCGGGCATGTCCTCAGGTGAAGATTAGAAAAAAGAAAAAATAGTATAGTGTGGTGGTTAAGAGCTCTGGATTCAGAAACCTGGGAGTTCTGACTCGGATTGGTTAGTCGGCCTTTGGCCGTGGGTAAATTTCTGAACCCAAGCTTCAGTTTATTGATCTGTTACCTATAAAGCAATAATAGTAACCACCTAAAGTTGTTCTGAGGGTTACATGAGGTGGTCTGGTAAATGACAAAGAGGTAAACAGTGTCTGTAAATCCCGTGGTAGGTGATGCTACGTTCGTATGGACTCCTGTCTCGTGCCTTTCCTGTCATGTCCGGATGCCTGGAAAGGTTTGGGAGTCTAGGAACCCCTTATTCATGGGCGCCCTTTGTTCCCTTGGGCTCAGGAAGGTTCCTGATACTCTCCTCTCTCTGACTTAGGATCCCAAGTATCCTGTGGAGAATTTGCTGAACCCAGACAGACAGAGGGGACCTTGGCTCAATTGCCCTCAGGACAAGAGTGGGCAACTGAAAGTAGAACTGCAGCTGGAAAGGGCAGTGCCCATTGGCTACATCGATGTGGGTGAGTGCGTGCTCTGGGGCCTAGAAGCCCCTGCGGGAGAACATAGGAGTAACATTTCCCTCCAAATGCTCCACCAAAATGTCTCAGTTCGGGCTGGCTGATCAGCCTTAACTGGTGTGAAGGGGAGATGTGGCCCTTGCCTTTGGGGCGGGTATGTGGTATTGGCAAGAACTCTAAGGATTTCATTCACATAGAATTGAATGTGAATGGCACTCCTTGAATTAAGCAACATACCTCCCCTGCTTTAATCTGAGTGGTCTGGGTGAAACCTTAGGATATTGACATAATTAAATACAACAAGTAGAATTTATACTCTTCTAAATATCAATGTCAAGAGTATGCTGGGGATGAACTGTGCTTGTTAATTCAGGAAGGCTTCATAGGAGTTTATGGGTTGAAAAGGTTGGCCTTAGCATTCTCTGGAATAGAGAGATGACAAAACCATTGATCTCAGCTCTGTCAGGACAGAGAGATGGCAGGCTCCCTAGCAAGGATTAATTTATTTTTTATTCTTTTTTTAATTTTTATTTATTTTTTTAGGGAGAGTGAGAAAGGGAGCTGGAGGGAGGGAGAGGGAGAGAGAGAGAGAGATCAATTTGTTGTTTCACTTATTTATGCATTTATTGGTTGATTCTTGTATGTGCCCTGACCGTGGATCAAACCTACAACTTTGGCCGAAACCGGTTTGGCTCAGTGGATAGAGCGTCAGCCTGCAGACTGAAAGGTCCCAGGTTCGATTCCGGTCGAGGGCATGTACCTGGGTTGCAGGCACATCCCCAGTAGGAGATGTGCAGGAGGCAGCTGATCGATGTTTCTCTCTCATCGATGTTTCTAACTCTCTATCTCTCTCCCTTCCTCTCTGTAAAAGTTCAATAAAATATATTTTAAAAAATTTTTTTTCAAAAAAAAAAACACCTACAACTTTGGTGTATCGGGATGACACTAACCAACTGAGGTGCCTGGCCAGAGCCTCCCTAGCAAGGATTTAAGAGAGACAAGAGTCTGGCACTGCCTGCCCGAGCCAGAGGACAGGGAAACAGTGGGTGTCTTCAGCCAGAGGAAGGCTTCTTTCTGGCTGAGAGGAACACGGTGAACCTCCCTCCACAATGTCACTCAGTGGGGCCGAGGTCTCATTTCCCTTCAGTTACTGGCTCATTGTGTCGCTTGGCCTTTCTGGGCTTCCGGTTAGCCATGGAATGGAGAAATGTCCTCTTCCCACCTGATTCCCTTGTGGACAGTCAGGGGAGCCTTCATCCTGTAACCCTTATCCTTCTCTCAACCTTTTGTCCCCAGGGAACTGCGGCTGTGCTTTCCTGCAAATTGATGTGGGCCGATCTTCCTGGTCCCTGGACAGACCTTTTGTCACCCTGCTCCCTGCAACCATGCTGATGTCCCTAGCTGATTCAAAGCAGGGGAAAAACCGCTCAGGGGTCCGCATGTTTAAAGATGGTAAGGAGGGCAAAAGCAGAAATGGGAGAAACTCGGGGAAAGAGACAGATTATGCGAAAAGGCTGCAGTACAGCAGAGGGCCGTAAGAGTTGGTAGGCATAGATTGTGGGAGGGAACCTCTGCAGGGGTTAGTTATATCTGTTGGGGGGACAGGGATTAGTTAATGAGTGAGCAACCATGCGGTATGTTTGTCAGTGAGTTCTCCATGGTGAGAAAACATGATCCCTTGGGGTATTTATGAGCTATGATTTATATTTACACTCAACATGATTCCGTGAAGCCTGATGTAGAACACACATTTGTGACGTGTACTTTTGTTTGTATAAATGTGTGAATGTAGGATGAATGTTTACATAAGCGATAGGAGACTATATGATAGTTATAGTTATGCAGCCTGAAGTGTTTCCTGAGTTCTCTTCTATGCAGATCTCTGCGTTCGCTGGGCACCACATAAGATCTGAACTCCTGGCCTCTGGGGATTTAGGATTTGTCTGTGTTTAAATAGGAGGTGTTTGTAATGTGAAGGAAGAATGATAAGGGAAGGGCATACAAGGTGGAGGAGATGAGGTCTTAATAGATAGTGCTGGGAATTGAAGGTGAGAAGGGTTTGTAGTACTGGTGTGTGACACTGAGTGTGTGCGTAGGGCATGGAGTGCTTGCGGGAGGCTGTGGTCTCATGGTCCAGGAAAGGTAGATGTAGATCATCTAATCCAATGAGCAAGTGGTCACCCCAGACCTCAACCCTACAGATACTTCCTGTTAAAATGAGACATTGATAAGGTCCCTGGAGAAGTGCAGAATGCAGATGTAGCCATGCTGGGAATGGTGTGGACCTGTGACGGGGAGGAGTGATGGTGTCTGAGGGGACCCTGACTGGCCAGCTTGGCACCGCCAAACCCTGAGCACCAAGGCCTGAGGGGTCAGTTACCGATGACCTTCATTATTCCTTTTGTTGGAGTTTATATAGGCCCTGTCTTTTCTTTCCGCTCCTCGGTATTGACCTTTCTCCCTCCCATTCATTCGTTTCCTCTCCCCCTCATTTTCTTTTCCTGGAGATGACTTCCTGGCTCCAGCCTCAGGTGAATCATGGGATCGACTTCGCCTGACTTGCTCCCAACCCTTCACACGTCATCAGTCCTTTGGCCTGGCCTTCCTGCGTGTGTGCTCCTCTCTGGACTCCTTAGATGATCCTGTGGTGGATCCCTCAGCCCCTGTGAGCTCTGGGCTGAGCCAGGTATGTGCAGTGGTGGAGCAAGGACTTAATACTCTCCCATCCTTTCCGTTTCTGGTTAGGAAGCTGGTGCTTGATTGAGTTATACACACACCTATACACGCATACATTCAAATACAAACATAAATGGGCTCGCTACACTTTCTTAAAGGTAGGAGTGCACACCTTCCCTTTTACATGTGAAAGATTCAAGTGAATGAGCCTTCAATATAGTGTACACAGAGCTCATGGGCCATTTGTTATTTAGCCATTAATAAATTCTTTTGGAATTCAAACTTAATCTTATACTTTATTTCTGGGTTCTTGGGGACTCTAGCTTTCATCAGACTTTCCCTTCCGAAACAACCAGGACTCACTACAGTCCCTCTGTCATGGTCGTTCCCTAACCCCCTACCTATTCTTAGGTACAGATGTGCTTTGCAATTTCATGTGTTCTCCTGCTTTCTCTCCCTGTACAATAAACACGTATGCCGCCTAATAGGAGATGTATAGGTTGCCGGCTCTCTATTAGTATCTAATCAATTTATCTCCCCTTTTCTCAGCAAGTTTTCTAATTTTTCTTTTACTTCCTAAGCCTATTCTGACTCTTCCTTTTTTGTTGTTGTTTTTGTTAATCCTTGCCCACAGATATTTTTCCCATTGCTTTTCAGAGAGAGTAGAAGGGAGGGAGGAAGGGGGAGAAAGATGGAGAGAGAAACATCGATGTGAGAGAGACAATTGGTTGTCTCCAACACATGCCCTGACCAAGGCTGAGATCGAACCTGCAACCTAGGCACTTGGCCAGGAATCAAACCCGCAACCCCTCACTGCCCAGGCAGACGCTCCAACCACTAAGCAACACCGGCCAGGGTTGACTCCTCCTTTCTTATCAATGATGTCTCCATTTATCTTTCCAAGCCAGTACCCTCTACTGTAATTGACTCACAAACAAATATGAAGATATAATCACACAAAGCTAGAATCATAAAACTCTAGAGATGGAAAATTACTTAGAGATCATCAAGTCCTATCCACCTCATTTTACATCTCAGATAGGGAAACTTACATATTCAAATTCACACAGCACATCAAAATAGAGTAAAGACCAGAAATCAGATCCTCCTATCATTTACACCACAGTACTTCTATGCACACCATAGATTTTTAGACACTTCAAACATTGGACATAGCCAAAAGAACTTCAGTTCCCAGGAGTGAACCTCACAAGTGTCACCCTATTGAGGTTACTGAGAAAAAGAAGAGACTGGACATTGGGAAGAGAAAAGGGAGTTAGAGCAGACAGAGGAGGAGTAGATGCTCTTGTACAGCCACGGGAGAGACCCACAGAGCTGAGACAAGGAAAGCCCCGTCTGAGATTTACTCTTCCATTGAGGAAAGGGATAAAAAATGCAAAAGGCCAGTGGAAGCAGTTCAGTGTGCTCGCCAGGTCCCCATGTCTCAGTGCTGGGAGCTGACGGGAATGGAGCTAGAGCTATTCAATCAAGTGGAAGCTCTGTGAGATTAGGAACCTGTTTGTCTTGTTTCATAATGCATTCCTGGCAGCTGGAACAAAGTAGGCTTTGAGAGTATGTGTTCATTATGTAAATAACCTTTCAGAGGGGAGTTGTAGATAGGGTCATCATAAAAGTTGTCATCCAAACTGAGACCAAAAAAGAGTGCTATTAATAATTATACTGAGCCCAGCTGGCGTGGCTCCGTGGTTGAGCATCGATCTTTGAACCAGGAGGTCACGGTTCAATTCCTGGTCTGGGCACATGCCCGGATTGTGAGCTCAATCCCCAGTGTGGTGCGTGCAGGAAGCAGCCGGCCAATGATTCTCTCGCATTATTGATGTTTTTTTATCTCTCTCTCCCTCTCCCTTCCTCTCTGAAATCAATAAAAATATTTTTAAATAATAATAATTATTATTATACTGAGGCAACAGACATAATAGGCATGACTTCCCAGGCAAACCAGAATAGACAGTCTCCCTAATTACAGGATAAATAAAGACTTCATAGAGTCTTTTCCATTTTGGCCATCTAAATTACGCTGCACCTGTGCTGGCTCTGTGGCTTAGCTGGTTAAAGCGCCTGTCCTAGTAAATTACTCTGCACCTTTAGAACCAAGGTGGGATCAAGGAGGAAAGGAGGCAGCAACTCCAGGGCCATCATGTCAGAAAGGCATTGAAAGTCAGTGGTGGAATGAAACATGTTGCAAGTACCTCAGTGAGACCACAGGGAAAGGAGGTCCTGGAACATTTCTACAAGAGAGGGTTGATACAGGGTAACAGATGGATGGCACTCGGTTTCACATGTGTGACCTCTAAAGTGCCATAGGCTTTTTTTTTTTAAAGTATCATTCCAATGGTAAGGTACAGTGAAAGCAAAAGGGCTTTTAATCCTGTGGAATAGGGTTTTTTATAATCACCAATTTTCCAGTAAGGAAAACAGAAGCCAGAGAAGTTTAGCGGGATGTCCCAGGTCACACTGCTAAATAAATCTTGGAGTGGATTTGAAGCCAGGCCACCTGGCTCCACGTAGCCTGTGCTGGAGAGCTCATTTCCTAATGATTAATCGCATGTAGAGTTAAAGCTAAATAACCATCCCTACACATCCAGCTAGTTACCCTGTACAGTATTCACTCTAAAATTTATGAGACATGGTAAGGAAAAAAGAAAAATCCTGGTAAAGTAAACAAAGTATTTCAAAATTAATGCAAGGTCCAAGATGAGGTTGCAAATTAATTTCCAATTAGAAAATATTAAACAATAACTGTGAATAAAAATACTATTTCTCAAACTTGCATGATGAGGCTAAGGTCATGCTTTACAAGAAAGGCATTTACCTTTAAAAGAATCTGTGATGGAAGAACCCGAGCTGAAGCCCAGCTGGTGTTGATCAGTGGACTGATCATCGTCCCATGCACTAAGAGGCTTCCAGTTCTATTCCCCGTCGGGGCACACACCTGGGCTCAATCGCCAGTAGGGGGCATGCCGGAGGCAGCCAATTGATGATGTTTCTCATCAATGTTTCTATTTCTCCCTCTCCCTTCCTTTCTCTCTAAAAAATTTTCAATAGAAGTATATATTTTTTTAAAAAAAGAATCAGGGCTGAATATTAAAGGAAAAAATGTTTAATTTTTTAAATTCAAGGAAATTTGGAAAAATAAAAAAATAGCCACAGATGAATCAACACAGATAAATTGCATTTTGGCAAAGAATTAAGAAATTGTAGCTTTCCACATAAATAAAATCTATGTAGAAATGATCTACTGTGTGATTATTACACATAGACATTCCTGGAGTTTGAAGGAGAGAGGTTTATAAAATGCCTGTGATAGATATATAGTGGCTAATGCTAGAAAGAGACATGTCATGTATCTATTACCCATATACTATATATATATATATCTTTTTATAGATGGCTAGAAATTGGTAGGTTTTTTTAGCTTCAAGTAAATAATTGTTCACAAAATAAATCATAATGGATATTAAACAATATTATTAAACAGTATTTAGAAGAGAAAAGTGATAAAAATGTCCCCAAATAGTTCAAAACAGAACTACTTTAAAATTAAAGAAATATGTGTGTATAATTTTTCTCGCATAGATATGTATAGAGATGAGTGATTTGAGTTTTGTACCTACATGAATCAATTTTATATAGATACAAATTTATATATATATATATACACACACATATATATAGACAAATTTGTGTGTGTATATATATATATATATATATATATATATATATATATATACTTTCAAAAGTTTGCACATGATATCGATCCCATAGTCCCTTTTTCCCAACAGCTTGTATTCTTTTATCTGGGTCTTTTAGGACCATGACAAAACCCTTAGCATTGGGGTAAAAAGTATACAAAATCACCGCATCTCACATCTCAGAGCTGGAAGAATGTGTGCACACACAAGCAAAGGTGCCCTGTACAAGTTACAGCAGATACATTCACTCACTAAGCTGAATCCTCAGGTTTGGGAGTATACTTGGCGCTAGGTAGCAGCGTCCCCTGGTGGTGAATGTATGTATTTCATATTTCTCCATTTTCTTTTCAGGACTCTTCTAATGCTTCCGAGTCTAGTCCCAGCCCCTGGATGGCTAATCCTTCTATCCGGAGGACATTCTTCCCAGATCCCCAAACGTATGTAGCTGCCATAACGGAGGTCTCCCAGCCACTTTTCAGTTCTTTCTCCTGGGAAAGAAAAACTACCAGGTTGCTCACAAGCACGCAAGCCCCACCTGGGTTCCCCCTATTAATCACGTACTCCAGGCCTATATCTATCTATCAAACTGGCTTTCTTGGTTAGATGCCACTGACTTGGGTGAGCAAAATAGAGTCTCTGTTCTGAGTGACACCGAGTACTCTGTTTCCCTGCAGGAGCACTAAGGAAATTTCAGACCTTAGGAATATCTTAGAGCAGCTGCAGCCGGGGACTTTGGGGCGTTCAGCCCGCATGGTGCTTTCAGCTGCCCGCAGGGCATCTCCAGCCAGCGTGGCCAGCCCAAAAAACAGCCCTTCAGGACCAGGTCCCAGTCATCCAGACAGTGCAGGTAAGGCCTCAGGACCTGCCTTTGGCTCCTTGTTCTCCCTAGCACCATCCCTTTCTCCTTGAATCCACCACTGCTCTTCAGGGAAGGCTCACCAATGGGACTTCGTGTGGGAGAAAAGACAATTGTCAGTGTCTTAATACCAGAAGAAAAGCAAAATATAGTAAACTAGAGGCCCGTTGACCTGGCCTGCGCCCTCTCACAATCCGGGACCCCCTCGGGGGATGTCGGACTACCAGTTTCGGCCTGATCCCCACAGGCCAGGCTGAGGGACCCCACCAGTGCACGGATCTGTGCACCGAGCCTTTAGTATGCATGTTAAGAACTTTGGTTTATCCCTTCCCGCCCTCCCCCCTCCCCGCTTCCCTCTGAGATTCATCAGTCTGTTCCATGTTTCCATGCCTGTGTTTTGAGCTTGGTGGTCAGTGTGTGTCACAGCTACTGGTTGAAAGGTCAGATGGTCGCTTGGGCTTTTATATATATAGATTGGTTGAGCGTTGTCGCATGCACCAAAAGGTCACTGGTTTGATTCCCTGTCAGGGCACATGCCTGGGCTGTGGGCTCATTCTCCAGTAGGAAGCATGCAGGAGGCAGCCTATCGATGTTTCCTTCTCTCTTTCCCTCTCCCTTTCTCTCTCTCTCTCTCTCTCTCTCTCTCTCTCTCTCTCTCTCTCTCTCCCAATAAAACATATTTTAAGAAAAAGAAAGAAAAAAGGAGCACTAGCCTAGGAATCAGGAATCCTTATCTTTTGGGCCTCAATTCCCTCATATTCAAAGTGAAGGAATTAAACCAAATAGTATTTAGGCCTCTTGCAGTGTTAATGTTCTGTGATCATCTCAGAAGGACAATTAAGTCAGGGTGATGGTTTGTGGAGCTTATTGGAGAAATAGAGTTGGGGAATAGTGTGCTTTTGTCACAGAGGAAGAAAGCACTAAATATTTTAGAGTAACTTTATCCATTTGATGTTCACCACAAACTTACGGAATAGATACTGTTGTACTCCTTTACAAAAGAAGCTGAGATTCAGAGAGGTAAAGTATTCTGAACCACACAGCTAATCAGCTTCAGAACAGGGATGTGGACCCCAGAGCTCCTTCTATTCTAGATAGCAAGAGAGAGAAAACAAGTAGAGTTCTCATTGAAAACCTCGGGTTCACCCATTGCTTCACTGGGGGGAAAATTTTTTTGAGGAAATGGTTTATCATCCCAAGGAACTGAACAAATTAGTGAAATAATCAGTATATCACTTCATTGCAGAAATAGGGTACATTGGTTATCTGTTGTTGCATAACAAATTACCCCAAAAACTTAGTGGCTTAACACAATATTTATTATCTCATAGTGTCTCATGGTTAGGATTCCAGGCGTGGCTTAACCAGTCCCTGGCTCTGGGTGAGTCACAAGGCTCATCTGCAAGGATCTGCTCCCTCGCTCCCGACATTTCCTCATGGGCTGCTGGGCTGAGGCTTCCCTCAGGAGCATCTCACAGTATGGCCGCTGCTTCTCCAGAGGGAACAGAAAGAGAGTGCTAGCAAGAAAGCGGCCAGTCTTGTAACCTAATCACAGAAGTGACATCCCATCGCTTTTGCCAAATTCTGTTCATTACAAACGAGTTACCAGGTCCTGCCCACACTCTAGGGGAGGCATGAATACAAGAAGGCAGGGATCAACGGCAGTCACTCCAGAAGCTGCCTGCCACATTAAGAAGGATGTGTTTTATTTTAAGAGATGGAGAGTGGAAGGAAACAAAACTTATTTGGGTACCCTACAGGCTGGGCACTGGAGCCGTGAAAGAACTTTGAAACATATTAAACGCTATACAGTCGTTCATAAGTGCTGACTAACCAGACAGATGGCTGTTGCTGGGTTTTGTTATTACTCACTTGACACATTTATTGGACATCTCTGTGCAAGGCTCTGTGCGAGATGCCAGGGGTATCACAGTAAATAAACAGCAGTGCTCCTACCCTAATGGAGAGACACGTGTCCATGTCACACAGGAAACCTAAGGCTTAAAACTGTGAGAAGTGCTTCAAAGCCAACGCAGGATAGGATGACCAGATTCAGATTAGAGAACCCAGGGAGACTTCCTCACAGGAATTCGCATTTCCTCTAAGACTTAAAGAGTGAAAATTAGCCAGGAAAAGAGGATGGAAAGAATATTTTTTAAAGAAGGAACATCATATGTGAAGGCCCTTTTGGTTTCGTTTTTTTTCTTTATTTTTTTATCCTCACTGGAGGAGTGAGGATTTTTTTTCCCCATTGATTCTAGAGAGAATGGAGGAGAAAGGAGGGGGAGGAGGGGGGGGGGGAGAGAGAGAGAGAGAGAGAGAGAGAGAGAGAGAGAGAGAGAGAGAGAGAAACGTTGATGTGACAGAGACACGGATTGGTTGCCTCCACACATCAGACCTGCAATCCAGGGACCTGCTCTAGATCCCTTGATTAGGAATTGAACCCAAGACCCTCTGGTGTGCAGACCAATGTTCTAACTACTGAGCTGTGCTGGCCAGGGCTGAAGGTCGTTTTGTTAAAGAGCTAGACCAAATGAGCATTTCTCACACAGAGCCCAGACCAGAGGAGCAAAACTCAGAGAGTGATGTGGGCAAGACGAAGAGACAGAAAGTGCAAGCCCGCCGGTAAGTAGGTCAACCTGAAAGACCCGTATCACCTCCCCAGACCTCTCTGCCCTTCACGTGTCCTTGTCCACATGTTGTCAGGCTTAGAGCTGGGCAAGGAGGTAGCCCTGTAGTGAACCAGAATTTGAAGCTGAGTACATTGTACTTGTTGGACTTCATTAAAATTTAAATCTTTTTCTGCTTCAGTAGACACTCAAAAAAAAATAAAAAGATAACCCATAGAATATGTGAGAAAATATGTCCAAATCATACATTCGAGAAAGAACTTGTATCTAGAATATATAAACAACCCTTACAACTCAACAATAAAAGAACATAATTTAAAAAAATTTTTAATAGACAATGGATCTGAATAGATTTTTCTCCAGAGAAGATGTACTGGATATATATATATATATATCTACACTAATAAAAGAGAAAAATGGTAATTGGCATATGGCGATACCGTTTTCATTGGCTAATCAGGGCTATATGCAAATTAACTGCCAACTAAGATTGGCAGTTAACTGCCAACTAAGATTGGCAGTTAACTGCCAACAAGATGGCAGCTAATTTGCATATGTAGGCACAATGCAGGGAGACAAAAGGGAAAGCAGGAAGAAGCCCCCTGCCACTGACAGTGATCGGAAACCCAGGGGGGAGCTAAGAGCTGGGGGGGGCAGGGCAAAGGCGGCCCTGGGGCCGCCTTTGCCCTGCCCCCCAGCCATGATCGGAGAATCAGGCGCCTTTGCCACCCTGGCCAGTGATAGCAGGAAGTAGGGGTGGAGCCAGCGATGGGAGCTGGGCACGGTCGAAGCTGGCAGTCCCAGGAGCTAGGGGTCCCTTGCCTGGGCCTAAAGCGGAGTCCACAATCGCGGGGCCGCTGCAGCTGCGGGTCCCCACTGCCCGGGCCGGACGCCTCAGCCAGAGGCGTCAGGCCTGGGCAAGGGGCCGATCCTGCGATTGGAGGGTGATGGGGGTCAACGCCTGAGGGCTCCCAGTATGTGAGAGGGGGAAGGCTGGGCTGAGGGACACTCTCCCCACCCCCCCGCCACCCCACACCCAGTGCACGAATTTCGTGCACCGGGCCCCTAGTATGTGTGTGTGTGTATATATATATATATACACACACACACACACACACACACGCACGCACATACATATACAGTCTGTGGGGATATAAAAGTGGGGAGTGGCTACTAATGGGTTCAGAGTTCCTTTTGGGAGTGATAAAAATGTGAACTTCTATAGTTGTGGTTACACATCTTTGTGAATATCCTAAGACCATCAAATGGTATACTTTAAAAGAATGAATGTTATGGGATATGCATAAAAATAATAAACCTAAAGGCAGTAATAGAAGCTCTATTCTCAGATTTTCAAAGGTTAAATGACTTCCCTAAAGTCTGATTCATCAAGTGGGAAAGCCAGGACTCCAACCCAGGGCTTGTGGCTCCACACCAACTAGTCTACCTTTTTTTCACCCTAATTTAAGGTAAGGTTCCTTCAGCCCTTATGGCCTTTTGCTCATAGCTGGTCTTTAACTATTTTTCCTCATAGGCCTTTATCCAACTCAAACTCTCAACCAAACAGGAGGGGGAGAGCAAAGGCAGGGCGGAGAGAACCCCACCGACTGCAGGCCCAAACTAGCAGCATCCAGGAGAGTGGAGAGTGCCCCATTTGTGCAGGTAAGCTGCTTGGGCACAGGCGGTTGCTGAGGGACTGCGAGGCATCCCCTGAGGGCGGAACGGATCTGGGAATGCTGCCAGGAAACATTTGAACTTGGACTCCTAGCCTCTGTCTGCTGTGCAGTTACATACAAGTCTGTATTGGGCATCTGCTCACATTGTTTTAGCCAAGCTGCAGAAGGGACAGGGGCCATGTCCTCGAGGAGAAACATGGAACAAAACAATGTAAAACAGGATTGGATTTTTTTTTCTCATTCTAATTGTTTCTGCTCATTAGGAGCCAATAGAATACTTGAAGACGTCTTTAAAAATAAAGCCAAAAGCCCTAACCGGTTTGGCTCAGTGGATAGAGCGTCAGCCTGCGGACTCAAGGGTCCCAGGTTTGATTCCAGCCAAGGGCATGTACCTTGGTTGCGGGCACATCCCCAGTAGGGGGTGTGCAGGAGGCAGCTGATCGATGTTTCTCTCTCATTGATGTTTCTAACTCTCTATCCTTCTCCCTCTCTGTAAAAAATCAATAAAATATATTTTTACAAAAAAAAAATTATTAAAGTGGGCATAGAATATCCTTCATAACTTTTTCCTCTGTGTCCAAATTCTACTTACTCTGAGTTCAAATGTTACTTATTTGCCAAGGCTTCTCCAATCTTCTCAGATAATCTCTTACAACTGAGCTCCTGCAGCATTCTCCCATTCCCTTGGGCTTAGCACTTCTCACCTTCTTTGTATCGTAGCTACTTGTGTTCATAGCTTAGCTTTACCTCTAACTGCAGTCCATAAGGATGGGCCTGGGTTTAAATGCCTGGGCTCCTAGCACAACGTCAGGCACATAGTAGACACTTGATGAATGTTGAGTGGATTCATGATCGGATAGTGTCTCTATGTAAAATATCCAGTTCCTACGAAAACAGCTGCGTTTTGACAGGCTGCGTGGGGTGTGCTAGGAGCAGCCCCAATTTTGCTTACCTCTCTCCCTCCCCCTTAGGCTCCTTCAGCGTTGAGATTCTTCCCCAGCACGCTGCCACTTGTGGAGAGACCTCCCCACCTCACCTAGCCTCTCCCTCCTCATCACCACCTTCATCGCCATCTGTGCTGTGGGTGTCCTCCTCAGAGAGCGCGTCACCCATGTCCTGGATCCAGTGCCCTATCTGCCAGCTGCAGTTCTCAGCAGGAGAAGTAGAAGAACATGCCAGCATGTGTGGGGAGGCCCCTCAGGCATGAGCCATGAGGTCCTGTGGTTTTGGCCTCCTTGTCCTCTGTGACTGAAACTGGGGAGTGACAACTAAGAGGACTGATGAGACCAAGCGCTCCCCTCCCCTCCACTCATTCCCTCAGGACTCCGCCTAATGGCACCTCTGAGCCCAGCCTGCCCCCGCTCCCTGTTGTCAAGGCTTCTGTCACCATGACACCTTATTTTCCCAAGGAGGGAGTCATCCTTTTCCCCTTTGGAACTTCTGGGCTTTGGGACATAGTCCAGATGTCTTCCCCAGTGAGGGGTGTGCATCCTTGTGCCCATTTTCCGGAAAGGAAAACAGGCGCTGTGAAAAGAATTACTGCCTAATAAATAAGATCCTGTGGTGTACTGGGAAGGTGATTTCTGAGCATGAGACTGACCTCCAGGATTCCATGAACTTAACTTTGTATGTTTTGTGGGTTCTCTTTCTAGATATAATCAAGTAATCGTGTGACTTTAAGCAAGTTCTTTATCTTGGGCCCAGAACTAACCCCGGTAACCATAATAAAACTCCTGTCCTGCTCACAGAGCTATCATAGGATTCAGATGGGTTAATGACTAAGGAAGGGTTCTGGGCTTGGCTGTGGGACCTTGGGCAAACCCTTGTCCCCACCTGTACAATGAAGGCAGTTGGACCAGAGGGTCTCTAAGGTCCCCTCCAGCTATGACTTTAAATTCTATTCCCACCTTTTTTGAGCAACTATGTCCTTTTACTCCTTTCCCAGAAGATTTCATGGTGTGGCACTAACATCAGTTCTGGTCTCCAAGTTACAAGGCTGAGGGGCAGCAGCTGGTTCTGGCAGAGGGAGGGCCTGGGGCAGGGTTTTGAATGAACAGGAAAGAGGCAGCTGGACACAGTCAGGGGAGCAGACAGAACAGAAGTTGTCAGCTTCCTGCACTGTGTGCTCCAGCCACCTGAGTCAACTCCTATAAGGGAGTTCCAACCATGGAGCGAGACTTGCCTGGACCAGCGGGAACTATAGAGCTGTATACTCATTCTTCACATCTTCCCTTTCACCTGGTGATTCCCAGGGATCCTTCAGAGCTTAGCTTGAATGCTTTTCAAAGAATCTCTCCCCAACTCCCAGACTAGGTCATAACATCTCATGCGGCTTCTTCATAGCACTTGCCACAATTAAAAATGTTGCTATAGCCCCAGCTGGTTTGGCTCGGTGGATAGAGCGTCGGCTTGCGGACTGAAGGGTCCCAGGTTCAATTCCAGTCAAGAGTACATGCCCGGGTTGCGGGCTCGATCCCCAGTGGGGGGCATGCAGGAGGCAGCCGATCAATGATTCTCTCTCATCATTGATATATCTAGCTCCCTCTCCCTCTTCCTTCCTCTCTGAAATCAATAAAAATATATTTTTAAAAAAATGTTGCTATAGCCCTAGCCAGTTTAGCTCAGTGGAGAGAGCGTTGGCCCCTGGACTGAAGGGTCCTGAGTTCAATTCCGGACAAGGGCACATACTTCAGTTGCAGGCTCAATCCCTGGCCCTGGTCCGGGCACGTGCAGAAGGCAACCAATCAATGTTTCTCTGTCTCTCCCTCTCCCTTCCATTCTCTCTAAAAGTCAATAGGAAAATATCCTAGAGTGAGGATTAACAAAATAAATAAACAATGAAAGAGATCTTTTTTAAAATGTTGCTATAATTAGTGTCCGTCTCACCCCCTATTCCCACCCTAGAACATAAGGTCCTGGAAGACAGGGACCGTGCTTGTCTTGTTCATGGCTGTACCCTTAGCATCTATGGCACTACTATGTGCTCAGTTAATACTGATTGAAAGAATGAAAGCTGGAGCTCAGAAATGGCAAGTGTCTATGAGCCAGGGTGTTCCAGGGGCTTCATGGAAGCAGAACGCCTTTGGTTGGGTTTGGGAGCGGGAGAAGGAGAGTGTCTGGGTGGCACTCAGGTTCATCTCCCACCCCTCCCATCCTACCCTTTGTCCCAGCATGCCAGTTTCAATGGGACATTCCAGGGTCTGTTCTGGACCATGTTTGGCATGGTGGAGAGTAGCGTGGTCGACACGCCTCAGTTTTGGTGCCTGAGTTTGTGGGCCGGGCTCTCTATGGCATCTTTACCATCATCATGGTCATTGTGCTGCTCAACATGCTCATTGCCATGATCACCCAAGTTTTCCTCTCGGCCTCATTTTCCTCATCTGCAAAATGAGGGTCCTAGTAATGCTGTTAGCTTCTCCATGTGACAAGACTAGTGCTCTTTCCACTGTATGGTTGGGAGGAAGGGTGCATTTCAGAAAAGTAGACGGGAACATGAAAAGGGAAAGGGAAGGATATGAATAGGTTAGGGTTAATGGCTGGAGAAATGCCTGGGCAGGAATTGAATGTCAGAAGGATAAAAATAATGGGGAGGAAGAGAGGAGAGCAGGACACAGGCAGGGGAAATGGGGGTGATGGGCCAGAATGGAGATTAAAATGGGAGAAGATGCCCTGGCTGGTGTGGCTCGGTTGTTTGGGGATCATCCCGTGCACCAGAAGGTTACCATTTCTGGTCAGGGCACATGCCTGGGTTGCAGGCTCGATCCCCTATAGAGGCTGCGCAGGAGGCAGCTGATCTATGTTCCGCTCTCATAGATGTTTCTCTACCTCTCTCTTCCTCTCTCTCTAAAAATCAATAATGATATTATTTTTTTAATCCTCACCAGAGTTTATTTCTTTCCACTGACTTTTCAGAGACAGTGGAAGGGAAGAAGGAGAGGGAGAAAGAGAGAGGGAGAGAGTTTGAGAGACATCGACGTGAGAGAGACACATCGATCGGGATCAAACCTGCAACCGAGGTATATGCCCTTGACCGGGAACTGAACCCAAGACCCCCTGATCCACAGGCTGATGCTCCAACCATTGAGCAAAGTGGCCAGGGCTCAATCCCATTATTATTATTTTTTTAATGGAGAGAAAAAAGTCATTGGCACCTTGAGCAGAAGAGATGTGAGGATGGGGGAAACGAGGTAGACTGAGTGGGCAGGAGGACTGGGTATCAAAGTGGTCCTTTCAGAGCCCCTACCTGCTGGCCCACAGGATGATGCCGATGTGGAATGGAACTTTGCTCGCTCCGAGCTCTACCTGTCCTGCTTCCAAGAGGACCTGACCCTGCCTGTGCCCTTCAACAGCCTGCTCTCCCCCAAGGCCGTTTTCTACCTCCTCAGGGATGACCTCAGAGCTCTCACTTCCAACCCAGCACCCAGCACCATCACCCCACCTCCTGTCCCCACTTCCCTAGACCCTGTCCTCTGAACAACTTCTCCCCGCCACCTAAATCTCTCAGGAGAATTTTCTGGTTTGTTTGCTCTTGCTGCTCCTGCTGCAAATCCAAGAAGCCACACTATCCCGCAACCCCCACCTTTGTGAGTACCTCCACATCAGGCCTGACTTCACCTGTACTGTCTCTTCCATCCATTTGTCTGCACACCCTGGCTTGTCTGTCTTTGCAGGTGTGTTCCCTGGAAAGCCTATTCCTAATTCCTGCTCTCACACAGGCCTGTCTTTCCCTCTCCCTGGCTCTGGTCGTTTCCTAAATTTCCAACCCTGTCATCCAGCTTAAACAGAAGTCCATGCCCCTCTCCTCCCCAGTCACCAACACCCTGTGAGCTCCAGACAAATCTTTTTGCCATAAACTGGGCAAGACATGTTTTAATGTTTTTTTAAAAAACCCACAAAAAAAATGTTAAGAAGCTGAGGGAAAAGTGCCCCACAAACTGGGAATTAGAAGGCTGACAGAGGCTTAAGAGAGGAGGCCAGACCTCCAAGGAGCTCACACACCTCTCCTTATCTGCCCTCCAACTCAGTCTGGCTTGGCATGGGAGTCCCTACCTAATGTATTTATTTTTATTTTTATTGATTGATTGCTTTTAGAGAGAGCGAGAGGAAGGGGAGCGAGAAAAGGAAGAGAGAGAGAGAGAGAGAGAGAGAGAGAGAGAGAGAGACTGACTTGTTATTCCATTTATTCATGCATTCATTGGTTGATTCTTACATGTGCCCTGACCGGGGATTGAACCTGCAACGTTGGCATATCGGGACGACATTCCAACCATATGAGCTGCCCCATATGCCAGAGGAGCCCTTCCCTAATTCAGACAGTATTACTGCCAGGTCTAGCTATTCCCCTTAAAACGTGTTACCTGCGGATCTCTCTAAGCAAGGGTCTCCAGGTCAGCACTACAGGGCAACGGGCCAACTCTGGAGCTCCGAGGTCCCTGGATCCCCAGGTGAGGAAGGCCTTCCCTTATCTGGTTGGTCAATAGTTTGTTCAACAAACATTCACTAAGCACCTGTACTGGAAACAAAGGTATGCATACTGGTGGTCCCTCCAGGTGCTGACAGTCTAGAGTAGCAGAAGGAAACAAACTAATTGTACAGGACGCCCACCAGCCTATGATGGAAGGAAGCACAGGGGGCTGTGAGAGCAGAGGAGAGGGCCCAGCCCCCGCCCCAGAATCAGGGAGCTTCCTCGAGACCTAGAGGGCAGGACAGAATCCTGAAGGATCAACAGGAGGTTGGTGGGGCAACATGGAGGAGAGGGAGTTCTAGGCACGGGGAACAGCATGTACAAAAGCTTGGAGAAAACACGACACTTGCGAGAAACTCAATGCCTGAGGTCCCCAGTTCCCACCACATCCTGGCTCCAGGCTCCCCGGCCCAGACACCTCGGTCACCCTCCTGGAGCGCTGATCCAAATTCTGGGAGTATCACCCTTTCCCCCTGGCACTTCCTGGGCCTGTCCAGGCTGCCTGATGCCTATTTGCAGACCACATGTCAGGGCTGCTTCCACGCGAGGGTGAAACTCGGCTACTTCACCCGAGGTCGGATTCAGTTCTCTGGGCATGTGTCCAGTTCTGGTTGGGCAGAGTCACTGTGTCCTGCAGGGTCCCCCCATAGCAGCCAGCTGGGGGTCTCCCCATTCCTCCACTGAGGTCCCACCCTTCTTGAAGCTACCCCACCTCCTGGCCTGCTCTCTGATGACCCGCCCAGCGGTCCCTTCCCACTTATCCTGCATCCTCAGGTTGGCCTCCCAAAGTTCTTATTCTTTATTTTACACAAGGAAAAGGCTTTCTATGACCTGTAGCTGAAAGGGCCCATCATTCTCTCTCACACTTCTGCCTGTCCCATCTCTGCAATTCCATATCTCCTTTTCAAATATTTAATAAAATGCTCTGCTTTTTTATATCATAAAAGTAAATATGCAAACTATAAAATATTCAGAGAGAGGATAAAACTAGAGGAATAAAAATAATTATTTTCTAAATATTTAGGGGGCCCCTACTCCATATTCCTCCTCCTGGAAAGGAGGCATTATTACCATCTCCATTTCAAATTTGGAAACACTCAGGCCTAAAGAAGTTGAGGAAGTTGCCTGAGGCACACAGCTGCTCAGCACTGGGATTTCAGCCCCTGTTCTTTGAGTCCAGCCTACTCTCTCTACCTCTACTCTCTCTCTCTCAAGTCTCTGCCCCCTATGGCCTACTTGCCCTCCTGGTACTATGCTGAGGCCTAAAACTGGACCCAGAACCATTCAAATTTGCATGATGATTTCCGTGTTTATACACGAGCAGGTGCCTCCCCAAATCCCCTGCAGAGTTTGGATTAACTCAACTCAGGAAAACCAAGGTTGGGATGGTGGCAGGAGAGCGAGCTCAACTCTGCCCTGCTCAACATTTCTGTCTCTGCCCACTCACCGCTCCACCTCCCAACCCTCACCCCACCACCCAACTCCTGGCCTCCATCCTTCTACATTCCAGGACTGCACCAGGATCTAGACGTGTGGCCTTAGGGACAGAAAAGTCTGCACCAACTTGGTCTCCATCCTTCATTGCCTGGGGGAGGGAGCAGTGACTAAAGAAAGGCTGGCCTGGAGAATCTCCCTCACCCTCCTGTCTTTCCATCCCAGGCCAACCCTGGGGCAGGGGCAGGGGCAGGGCCTGGGGAGGGAGAGTGTGGATCTACACCTTTGAGTCATCAAGGCCCTGGTCCAGTGCTACATAGAGACTGCCCGGGGGGAGTTCGAGGTTGGTTGCTCACCTCTGAGCCTTCCCTATTTCTGTTCCTTGCTGGCTGGAATAAATGCACCATACCCAGACTCACACCCCTTGTCCATCCTGCAGTCACATGTGACCCCATCCTACCTGCACTTAGAAGCCACAGCCTGCACAGTGTGGCCCCTTGCCCTCAATTACCCTCTGAACCATTTAGTTATTCTTTTCATTTCATTTATGTGTTCACTTATGCTCATCTATCCCTTAGTCATTTTACTCATATACTTAGTTCATTAGTCATTCACTTATTCATTCACTAGAGGCCCGGTGCACGAAAATTCGTGCACTCAGGGGGAAGGTCCCTCAGCCCGGCCTGCACCTTCTTGCAGTTTGGGACCCCTCAGGGGATGTCTACTTGCCAGATTAGGCCCAATCCCTGGGGGATCAGGCCTAAGCTGGCAGTCAAACATCCCTCTGGCAGCCCAGGAGCTCTTAGGGGATGTCTGACTAACGGCTTAGGCCCACTCCCCACAGGGACATCCTTAGAGCTGCCACGGATCCCGGATCCCACTGCCACCACTGCTGTGCTGGCCAGTCATGAGCTGGTTTCTGGCTGAGCAGTCCTCCCTCTGTGAAGTGCACTGACCACCAGGGAGCAGCTCCAGCATTGAGTGTCTTCCATGGTGGTCAGTACGTGTCATAGTAACTGCCGTTAGGGTCAATTTGCATATTATCCTTTTATTATATAGGATTCGATCAACATTCATAGCCATGCCCCCTTTGCCCCAGGCCCTGTCTTGGAGGGAGGGGGACTGTAGAGCAGGGACACATAGGAAGCTTTCAGTCTGGTGAGGAAGATAAAATCGTCTTATTAGGCAGAAGGTGCTTTGCTAAGAGAAACCCAAAGGTGAGACCCAAAGGCGAGAAGGAGCCTACCATTTGAGAGGCTCATGGGAAGGAAGAGGGACAGCATACCAGAAGTTGAGAAAGAGGAGGTGGAATCTGAACTCGACCCTGAGGATGGCTACGCGTGGACCGGTGTAGATGGGGAAGAGAGCTGACAGGGCAGATGCACAAATCTCTACCTGTTAAACACTTTCCCATCCTTAGGGCTCTTGATCCCATCGCTGGACCACAGACTTTCCTTCTTTGTATCTTTTAAACTCACCACCACCTGGCCCCACTCATATTCATCTGCCCCAGACTCCACCTACCTACTAGACCCCCTTCAGAGAGAAAGGGCGAGGGAGGGAGGAATAGAAACATCAATCTCATTTCTCCCCTAGGAGCCCCAAGCATGATGTCCCCTGGGGGTCTGTGGAGGATAGAAGTGGTACAAGGCAGGTTCATCTTCTGAGGGACTTCCAATCAATACTTCCCCCGCCCCATCCTCCCACAGACCTGGGCCACAGACTAACAGGCTGACCGAGACTGTCTCTTGACAGCAGAGTGAGGTAGCTGGTGTGCAGTGGACTCTGGCAGAGGAAGGGTCACCCGAGTGTGCAACAGCTTCCAAAACCTGGGGCCTCCCATCCCTGAGACCCCAGAGCTGACAGTGCCAGGGATTGCGGGGACCCAGATATCTTCAGAAACTGGGCTTCAAGATGCTGGAGGAGGTGGGTCTCCAGCACCTGGAAAGTCTGGTCCCTGCCCACCACCCCCGCGGTTCCCTGCCCACCTTCCCCCCACCAGCTCATGTGCTGGTGCATACGCAGCAAGAATCAGAGGGGGCTGGGGACCTGCTTAGAAGGAAGATCTGGGAACCAAGGAGGATTCTTGCTGCAGTGGGAGGGCTCCTTCTGTGGCTGACTAGGGCAGCTACATGCTGAGGGTGGGGGTCATCTTGTAGGAGCCTGCACTGCATTCCTCACCTCGATAAGGTTTCTGTTCAGGATGTCAGATACCTCCAGGGTGTATGAGAATCGCTGTCTCTTCATGTTTTATGACCCCTTCCCTCCCCCAAAACAGACCCTTGTGGGAGCAGGGCAGAGAGAAATGGTTTGTTCTGGGGCCTCAAGTATCTTGGGCTTAGGATCCTACCTTGAGTTCCTTCAGCTCTTTAGTGCAAAGAGTTCTGGACTGCGAGGCAGGGGGCCTGGTTTCAACACTAACTCCTGACCTTGAGCAAGTCGCTTTCCTCCTTGGCTTTGCCTTCCTCATCTGACGAATGAGCCGAGGAATCCATCTGTCCCCTTCCTGCCTTCAGGATGTTGAGAGGAACCTCGGGCTGTTAAAGCTTCTGGGTGTGACAGGGGTCTGCACAGGGGACCATGTCTAATAGAGAGAAAGAAGTCATTCTTTTAAGTCCCTCAGTCCTGCAAGGCCAGAGCAGGGCAGATGGTCCAGTCTCATGGAATAAACTGATCATGAAATTCGATGTCACCACACTCCAACACTGTTTAATCAAGAGGTCATCACAGCACTACCTTTACTTGTCCCAGGGAGTCTCCACCCTTCCATGGCCTCAGATTCCCCCACATCGTGGTTGGGGAGATGGCTTCTAGGGCTGGGTCTGAAACCATGTTCTTGCTTCTGGAGGCTGCTCGAAGGCCCCCTTCTTCATATGAAGGTCAACAGTTCGCAGGACTCCTAAGTGGTAGGCATTGAACTTTCAAGGGCCCAGCTCCCGAGAGCTGGAACCCCATGGGGGCCAAGTGTAGGGTCTTCCAGGAGAGCAGAAAGAAGGCCCTGTTGGACAGTGGGTCTGGCTGCCCCCCCTGCTGGAGAGAGAAGAAAAGAAGGTGAGGGGCCAGTAGGGCCAGGAGGAGTCAAAGCAGCGAAGGGAGGGGAAGGAGGGCAACTCACTTGGTACAGACATACAGCCCCGCCTCTTCTCCCCTGGAATAGACAGCTTGGTGAGCCTTCATGTAGACAGACCCTCACACTCCAAACGCCCCTTCCCACCAGGCTCTGGCACTGGCCATTCCCCTTCTCAATCCATCTTTCCCTTCCCCTAAATGCAAACTTCTGGCTTCCTTTCCTCCTCCTTACCCCAGGAAATCTTCCCAGATAGCCTATCCATCCCTGCTCCCTGCCTAGCCCCAGTCACTGCTCCATTCTGTCCCTGCCTCCCCACTTGAGAATAGCACAGATGTATCTTGTGGACCCGTTAAGCCCAGGGCCTCCTGAGATCCAAAGCAGCATTCCTGTCACTTCCCTCTCCTTGCTGATCCCCTGGACTGGGCTCTTTTGCTCTATTAGACTCTATAGCACATGGAACCTTTTGAGCACATTTACAGAATCATTTGAGACTATGCACAGATCTGGAAAACACTGACAGGACCTTCTAAGAGCTGGTAAGACCTAAGTCACGGAGAACCGTAACTGCAGCTGACTTCTACCTTTAACCAACTAGATCTCCTGAAGGTCCTGGGGATCGATAGGGACATCTTGGCTTATTTCACCCTCTTTGCCAGTCCTGCTTCCCTCATGCACAGCTCACCACCCAGATAGGCGCAGTTAAAGTGGCTGCAGGTCTTATTTTGGCTCCAGAGAGTCACTAGGCTCCGGGCTCCATCTTGGGAGAACCTGGTGACCAAGAAGACTTCGTGGGGAGGGATCAGCACCTCGCGCTCCTTGGGAAAAACAGACAGGGCCTCGATGGGGGCCCCAAAACAAGTCCTTAGGGAGAAGAAGGTGGCATTACCAAACCTGAGGGCCACTGCCTCATCCAGGGAGCTGGAGGCAAACTGGCCCAAGCGGATAGAGTCCCCCAACCTCTTGGGTTCAAAGCGAAGGGTGCCTACACCTCGGAACACCACCTGCCCAGCTCCCCTGCTGCAGCCCTTGCTCCCCTGTAGCAACTGCAGGGCCCGGGTCAGGTAGAAATGCAGGGCCTTGAAGGGGAAGTGCCTCATGTAGTGCTCCCGGGAGACACCGCCTGTCTGCACCGCCTGGTTCAGCTCCCAGTACAGGTTGTTAGATGAGTTGGTGTAGACCATGATGGCGATTCCGTGCTGGGATTTGAAGCCAGGGGGCAGTGTGAGCCCTCGCTGCTTCTGTTCCCAGGCCTCCTGGGCTGCCTCCCAGGATTCCCGCAGCAGCGCATGGCGGGCCATCTCCTCCTTCAGCAGAAGGGCTGCCTTCTCCTCCATCTCCTCTGCGCAGCCCACATAGGCATCATCGAAGGTGTCTGGAGCCAGGCCCAGGAGCAGGATGGGAACAGCCTGGGCCTAATGTGGTAAGGAAGAGAGGAGCCACACAGGAAAGGGTATAAATTCAGAGCATTGGACAGGGACCTGGTGGCAGATCAGTTCGGAGTCACAAAATCTCATTTTTTTATGCCCAAATAACTGGTGTATACAATTTGGCAAGAGCCCAAGGGCTTAAATAACACAGGCACTGGAGTCAGAGATGGGTTCATCACCTACTAGCTTTGGGATCTTGGCCAGTCTCTTAACTCTTCCGGGCTTCAGGTTCTCCACCTATAAATGCATACTTCCAACCCCATAGGGTTATTATGAAGCTACAACCTAAAAGGGGTCATCTTGTCATTAAAGAGGTCCCCACACTCAGAGTGAAGGGGGGCTAGCTGGCTTCCAAGCGCTCTTCTGGCTCTAAGACTCATTGTGCAGATGATGCACAGATGTGCCACTGTGTCCCAATTACCTGACCCACCCCCTCCTCAGACTCTTTCCCTCCCATGCAGTGCTCAGCCACCACACCAAATCCCTGTCAGCTCTGAGACTCCGAGTGTTCTCCCGCGGTCACCCCCAGACCTGGGGAGGGGTGGGGAGGAGCCCTGGTCCCGGGGTGGCCCAACCCACTTTGCCTAGACTGAACCTGAGACGGGAAATTGGGGGTGAGGAAGTTAGAGGCCCTTCCTCGGGAGGGATGAGCATGAGGGAAGGAGGATCACAGGAGGATCAGTGGGTGAAGATGGGGGTTCCGGTAGAGGCGATGGGAACTGGGGGCTCCCTGCAGGGAGGAAGGCTGCAGAGAGGAAGAGGATTAAGAGGACCGGGGTCTTAGAGAACGGTCCCTGGGAGAGATTTTTGAGGAGTTCGCCCCCCAGCTCTTTCCTGTGTGGCAGGGGATGGTTCCCCCAGTTACCTGCCAGAAGGCGTGAAGGCCCAGGCAGCTGAGGGTGAGCAGCAGAGCAGCCTGCATCATCTCTGGGGGAGACAGGAGAGCGAGGTCCGGAGGCGGGTGGGATCAGCGGCAGCGGTGCAGCCTTGGCGTCAGCGGCTGGAGGAGGAGACCCACACCGGTTCTTCTGTAGAGCGAAGAGGGTCCAGGACGCGGGGCCCTGGCCTGGGCGGGGCCAAGGGAGTGGTCAGGGCTTGGGTATCACTGTCTCCGCCCCCCCCCCCCCCCCCCAGCCCCAAGTCTCGGCTCCTCCGACTCCCGGATGCCCCTACACTCCGTGCCTCTGCCCAGATAACTTTCTGCCGTGGTCCAGGTGATCTGACTCCACCTGGCGAGGGGCGGGGCAGGGACCTGGCACCCACCTGGAGGTCACGGAGGCCGAGAGAGCGGGAAGGTGTGGTCAGGCCGGCGGGTGCCGGTTGGTCGGTGTCTGGACGGGCGGGCGGGCTGGTCCCGGGAACCCAGCGGACCCGCTGAGTCCCACAGCTAACTATAGCCCCCGGCAGTAACCCAACACCTCTCTTGCCCAACGACAGACGCCGTGTCCGGGGAGCAGGAGGGGTGAGGAAGGGGCTGAACGGCTGACTCCCCTTCCCAAACTGCGAGTTCTTTCTCCAGGACCCTCTTTGGGGCCACGCAATTCCAGGGCTGGGGGAGGGAGCTGGTGAGACTTGGCCTCTCCCTCAGGGCTGCCTAACCCGGTAGCCAGGCCCTTAGGCCTGGGAACCCACCGAGGGCCGCCCCCCTCCCCCACCCCGGCAGGTCAGCATTTGCGTACTCGCTGATTTGCATGCAATTTGCATACGGTTCCCTCTTTAGGGCCCCCACCCCTCCCTTCTCTTCATCCCCCTTCTCTGTCGGGAGGGTTGGACCAGATGCAGAGCTCTCAGTTTCAGATCCTCAAGGTCCAGCCCGACCCCCGCCCAGTCCCGTGTTTATAAACACAGCCTTTCCCCTCCCCTCCTGTGGGCCAGTCTATAAATAACCTGGCGCTGAGCTTCGGACGCCCAGTCAGAGGGAATGGGGGAACGGGCCAGCCGAGGAATCAGTAAGCAGCTCTGGGAAGAACTTTCTGAGGGCCTGAGCCTCTGGGGGCGAGAGAGGTACGCCCCCAGAATGGCCAGAGGAGTTGGGGTTCCTGACTGTCAGGACTGAAGAGGCTGCCCACTTCCTGCTGGGCCGAGGTGGGCATGGAGATTAGACTGACCCCAGGCTTCCGTCCTAGTCTAGTCTGGCTCATTAGTTCAGCCCCATCCCCTCAGATACCAACCAAATAAAAAATTCCCTTCACCTCAAATCCTGCTTTTTCTAAAAAGCCTTTCTGCAGACGAATAAGGAAGGTGAACTGTGTTTGGGCTTGGGTGAAGGCGGGAGGTGGAAAGAGTGGCATTTCAGCCCAGCTGGCGTGGCTCAGCAGTTGAGCTCACATCGACCTATGAACCAGGAGGTCACGATTCAATTCCCAGTCAGGGCACATAGCCGGGTTGCAGGCTTGGTCCCTGGTGGGGGGCATGCAGGAGGCAGCCAATCAATGATTCTCTCTCATCATTGATGTTTCTATCTCTCCCTCTCCTTTCCTCTCTGAAATTAAAAAAGAAAAGAAAGAAAAGAAAAAAGAGTGGCATCCCAAAAAGCAAGAATGCTTCTCAGGCAGCAGCTTCAAGACAAGTCCTTCTGCCCCTCCAAAGCGACTGGCCACACCCAAGGTCCCCTCGATTAGAAGAAAATCAGAAGCCGCTCTACTGTTGAGCATTCTGTGAAAAGCAGCATCTGCTTCCATACCCTGCCTGCCGGGAGGGACTGGAGCGTTTGCTGTTGCTGGAACGGGAGACACTGTCTGGGACAGTAAGGCCTGCTGAGACCGTTCCTGGGAACAGGTCTAATGGGATCATGGCTTTGTCCTCTCTCCACTCTCTGGTTTGGGGAATTGTTCCCAAGACTTGGAAACCCAAGAAAGGCCCCAAGAGAGGGAGTCAAATCTAGCCATTGAACAGGTCCAGAGTGAGGCAGGAAGTCCTCCAAGATTACATGGCAAATCGGCGCTGGAGCTGGGACCCAGACCCAGCCTTCTTGAACTTGGAATCTCTCCTTCACCTTAGGTGAGTCTCCATGCTCACCTGAAAGGAACAAACCTGAGGGGATGTTCTCTGAGGCCAGGGGTGCTGAGCCCAGGACCAAATCTAGTCAGGAGGCTGCTGTTCCAGCCTGGAGCCTCCATGCTCCTGCCTACCTTGTCTCTAGCTTCAGGGATCCCCTTTTTTTATGGGGAGAGCACTGGCCCAGGACAGACTGGGCAGAGGCTAGTGTTCCTGAGCCTGGAGGAGATATCCAGAAATAGATGGGGGAGTGTCACCTTTCTGAGCAGCTGTGTGGGGGAGGTACAGTATAAAGGAGGAACCTGCCCGCCCCCTCCCAGGCGGCCATCACAGGAGACCAACACCAGCTTCCCTGCCCTGGAGAAGCCCTAGGTAAGGGGCATGCCACCCTCTCCCGGCACTGGGCAGGGTATTTTTTAGGGGAAATTCGGGGTTTTCATGGTGGTGTTTTAGGGATGATTGGGACAAGTTTTAGGGAGTCTTTTACCTTAGTCGGTTGTATCTGTCTCTCCTACTTCTGAAGGCTGGAAGTCCAAGGTCAGGGTGCTAGCACCACCAGGTGAAGGCTCCGCCCTGGATCACAGCCCATACCTTTTCACTGTGCTCACAGGGTGGAAGGGGGCTCTGTGGGGTCTCTTTTATTAGAACACTAATCCCATTCAAGTAGGCTCCGCCCTCAGGAACTAATCACCCCCCAAAGGCTCCACTTTCTAATACCATCACACAGACATCAGGATCCCAACATGTGAATTTTGGGGGGACACAACATGCAGGCCATAGTACCTTTGGTTGAGAGGTTTGGAACCACTGGGGAATTTGGGGGTTCCTGGGGAGACATATAAACTCACATCCCCAGAGAGGATTGTTCAGCGAGGGCCTGAATAAGGGGAAACTGACAAGAAGTGTTCTGAGCAGATGAGGACAGAAGGGCAGCTGGGATATGAAAAAGTGCCTGGTGCCTCCACTTCCTTGACTCCCAAGCCTCCCAGTTACTCTGGCCCCCCCACTCCATTTGCCCACAACACTGGTCCCCAAAGTCATTGATCCACCTGCTTGCACTGGTCTACCTTGCTAGTTGCACCCAGAGAGCCTCTCAGATTCTCAGCAAATATTCCGGAAGGCCTCACCTGGGCCTAGCCTTGGGCTGACCTCTGGAGACCATGAATGGATCATAAGGGTCTCTGCCCTCAGACACTTGAGAGCAGCACTGTATGAACAGGATGGGCACAGAAAACCATGAGGTGATACAGGAGCCCAGAGGGCTTCCTGGAGGAGGTGACTCTTGAGCTAAGCCTGGAAAAATGAGTAGCAAAGGAAGGGCATTCCCAGCAAATGGCAGTGTGTACAGAGCCACGGAGAGGAAAATAGCGGAGCCTTGCCTGGAACTTTGTTCTGTACTGTAGAAGCCAAGCAGAGGTGGTGGGGCAGGAGGCTAAAGAGATCCCAGAGGGCCCCTCACAGAGGGCCTCAAACACCAGAGGAGGTTGGGTTCTGTCCTGAGAGACTCTGATTGGCCTTGCTTTTGTCATGCGTCCATCCATGAACCAATCACAATGGCCAGGGTGGTAGAGCACCAGTTTGGAGTCATATGTTCAGCCCATGAGGGTAAGCCCCACCTGAACCCATGGGCTGGATTCTCCACACGAAAGAGAGGATCCTATATAATAAGGAGGTAACATGCAAATTAACCCTCACACCCTCACAAGATGGCTGCCTACAACCAGGCCGGCAGGGGCGTTAGTGAGGGACGACCAAACAACTGCACAAGCAGGCTGCGTGGGGTGACCAGGCCCACGTGGGGGCCGTGAGGGACAACCAGGCTGGCAGGGGTGCAGGTGGGCGCGACCAGGCCAACGGGGGGGGCATTTGAGGGTGATTAGGTTGGCAGGGGGGGCAGTGAGGGGTGACTAGGCCGGTGGGGGGGGGACAGGTAGGAGCAACCAGGCTGGCAGGGAGGGAGCAGTTGGGGGCGACTTGGCCAGCAGTGGGGGGCAGTTAGGGGTGACCAGGCAGGCAGGCAGGTGAGCGATTAGGAGCCAGTGGTCCAGGAATGTGAGAGGGATGTCCGACTGCTGGTTTAGGCCTGATCCCCGGGATCGGTCCTAAACCGGCAGTCAGACATCCCCTGAGGGGCCCCAGATTGAAGAGAGTGCAGGCTGGGCTGAGAGGACCTCCCACCTCCGTGCATGAATTTTGTGCACTGGACTTCTAGTCTATTATAGAAGCTCAAGCTTCTTGCGTGGATTCCAAGGGACTACAGCCAAGAGTTCAAGTAGATTTTTCTGCAACATACGCTGCCCATTAGAATTCCCTCTTGGAGTTGGGGAGCAGAGTCTCATGCTTTATGGCCCACGGTAATGCTGTTTTCAGTTCTACATACTCTGTGCCTCCTCTGGTCAGCTCTTCACCGAAACCTCACTCCTGGTACAATTTGTTTGTTAGGCTCTTTTGGTTCCTTCAGTAGCATGCATCACATGCCACTTGAAATTACTCCAGCTCCATTTCCACTTCAAAAGAACTTAAAGAAGCAGGGGTGTGGGTTTTGTTGTTCATAATTTTTTTTATCCTCGCCTGAGGATATGTTTATTGTTTGAGAGAGCGATAGAGATAGAGAGAGAGAGAGAGAGAGAGAGAGAGAGAGAGAGAGAGAGAGAAACATTGATGTGAGAGAAAACATCAATTGGTTGCCTCCTGTACATGCCCCCTATCAGGGATCTAACCCATAACCTACATATGTGCCCTGACTGGGAATATCTACAACCTTTTTGGTGTACGGATGACACTCTGACCAACTGAGCCACCCAGCCAGGACTGCTGTTCATAATTTTATCCTCAGTGCCTGATACATTACAGATGCTCAAAATTTTTGTTGTTGAGGGAGAGAAAATAATGAATTCAGTTTGGGACATAATGACCTTGATAAATATTGCTGCTAACTCAACTGACCGGAGAAGCTCAGGCCTCAATTTAAACTGTACATTGGAAGATGTAGGATCTTATATTTGGAGACTCATAACATTATAAACACATAGAATCCCAGTGTCTTAGAGTCAATGAACTGCCCAAACTTAGGCCCCACCAAGAGCCAGAGGGGAAGATGGAGCAGAGATGCTTAACCTGAGTGACAATGGGGCAGAGGCATAACCACCTGAAATTTATAAAATGTTTTGTGTTTTTTAAAAATATATTTTTATTGATTTCAGAGAGGGAGAGAGATAGAAACATCAACGATGAGAGAGAATCCGGCTCCCTACTGCACGCCGCCCTCACACTGGGGGATTGAACCCACAACGCAGGCATGTGCCCTGACTGGGAATTGAACTGTGACCTCCTGGTTCATAGGTTGATGCTCAACCACTGAGCCACACCGGCCGGGCAATTTGTGAAATATTCATGTGAAGAGTATTTCACACGAATATTCTTAGCTTAGCTTTCATCAGATTCTCAGTCTTGGCTATCATCAAATTCTCAAAGATAAAGAACCACTGACTGCATTATCATTTGTGCAAAAGAAGGGAAGCAGAAATGCCTGTGGATTTGCTTGTGTGTGCGTAGTGTACTTCTGGAAGGATACACAAAGAAACAGTCACATTGGTTGCCTCTGGGAGATGAGGTTGGAATTAGGGAATTAGTGAGAAAAACACATTTCACTGTATGCCTTTGGACTATTGAAATTTTGAACAAGAAAAATGTACTACCCTTTAGAAAAGTAAGTAAAAACTATAAAATTAAAGTTATGATTGATCCTATTAGTGAGAAGAGATATTAATTAAAAAGCAGATACCATTTATGCCCACCAGTTAAGTGAAACTTAAAAGAGAGATTAACACATTGTTTGCGGGTAGTTTTTATCGCGCGCTAACAGGTGGCGCGGGCCATTTTTGCTAATTTTTTGCGCAAATGGCAACATTCAGTAAAATTACGATAACTTTAGTTTACGTATTTATACGATACCCGCATTCTACCGCTAGTCTATAAAAAATGTATCAATACGTGTCCGCACTCTACTACACTGGTAGAACGTATAAATACGTTTCCCGCATACAATGTGCACATGAGGCTCTTTGGCCCCTTGAGTGTGGCTCTTCCACAAAATACCACGTGCGGGCACACATGCACAGTGCGACTGAAACTTCGTGGCCCATGCGCAGAAGTCAGTATTTTGTGGAAGAGCCAGTATTTTGTGGAAGAGCCACACTCAAGGGGCCAAAGAGCCACGTGTGGCTCGCGAGCCGCGGTTTGCCGAGCCGCAGTTTGCTGACCACTGCCCTAGCTGGTTTGGCTCAGTGGATAGAGCATCAGCCTGCGGACTGAAGGGTCCTGGGTTCGATTCGGTCAAGGGCATGTACCTTGGTTGCAGGCACATCTCCAGTAAGGGGCGTGCAGGAGGCAGCTGATTGGTGTTTCTAACTCTCTATCCCTTTCCCTTCCTCTCTGTAAAAAATCAATAAAAAAATATTAAAAAATAATGCCCTAACGGTTAGGGCCTAACCCTGGGGTGGGCAAACTTTTTGACTCAAGGGCCACAATGGGTTCTTAAACTGGGCCGGAGGGCCAGAACAAAAGCATGGATGGAGTGTTTGTGTGAACTAATATAAATTCAAAGTAAACATCATTACATATAAGGGTACAGTCTTTTTTTTTTTTTAGTTTTATTCATTTCAAACGGGCTGGATCCGGCCCGCGGGCCGTAGTTTGCCCACAGCTGGCCTAACCGGTTTGGCTGAGTGGGTAGAGCGTCGGCCTGCGGACTGAGGGGTCCCAGGTTCGATTCCGGTCAAGCTGTCTCTGGAGTCCTGCTGTGGCCCCCGCTGCTGACCATTCCCCTGTTCTGTCCTGTTCCAGCCTTAGGTCCCCCAGGTGCAGCTGCGGCTTCTCACCATGGCAGTCAAGCTCCGTCATGATTGGCCCAAATTTTTTTTTTATATGTTTTTATTGATTTTGAGAGAGAGAGAGAGACAAGAGAGGAACATCATCGATCAGCTGCCTCCTGCATGCCCCATACTGGGGATGGAGCCAACAACCCTGGCATATGCCCTGACTAGGAATCAAACCGGTGGCCTCTTGGTTCCTAGGCCAACACTCAACAGCTCAAACACTGAGCCACACTGGCCGGGCAGCCCAAATCTTTTTGACATTCCCACACTGCAAGTTCTGCCACACTAGACAAAATGCCTCTTACTCTTTACATCATAAGAGTTCCTACTCCAATACCTTTTGCTCTTCTCATTCCTGCTTCTTCCCACTCCAAACTCTAAACTTTTCTCTCCTTGTCTCCACTGACTGAAGCCTTATTCTCCTATTCATCCTGCAAGTCCCTGTCTGTTGGGGTCCAGCCCCAGCAAGTACAGGGGTTCCCAAAGGTGTGGACGGAGTCGGCGAAGAAGGAATGACACGGAGACAGCGTTCAGTTGATCAGCAGCCTAGCCAGGTTCTAGCCAGGATCTCCAGCCAGGTTCTGTCTTTTATTGTCTTGTTACATCTGTATTTATACCAGTTGATTTTAACCCTGTCAATTTCTATTCCAAAGGTGAGGGCGTTTCTTATCTCCATTCCAGGGAGTGAAGATTATGTAGCTTAAGCATGATTGTTTGTAGTTAAAGTGATTAACTACCCGCCTGGCACTTAGTTAAGGGGTTTTATTCCCTCCCTAACTTCAGGGAAAAATCCCTACCTGGGGAAACAACCTTTCTTGGAGAGGTGACCTTGGTTAAAATACATAGCGCCAAGAAGGGGAGCAAACATATTAAGAACAGTATGCCATATACGCCAGGTCCCTTGAAACATATGCTGTGCAGATGTTTCTTCCCTGAAGCGACTGTGTCAAGCATCAAGGGTGGACCGGCTTCCGGCACCTGTCACATGTCACCTCTTCCAGGAAGTCTCCCATGTTGCTTCCAGCAAGAAGGGTCCTCTCCCTCTCCTTTGAGCCTCTATTTCTATGTTGTGACTCTGTGCCAGATGTCAATGAATGTTTATTAAACTGTATAGGTTAACATTCTCATTTTCCAGATGAGGACACTGAGACCCCAAGAGAGACAGTAACTTACCCAAGGTCACATCTAACATGCAGACTCCTGCTACGATGTCTCTGCTGCTTGTGTTCATAGTCCTCACGGAAGCACTTCAGGTATGGTCATCCTCTGCTGTCCCCATGCCAGCAGGGAGCCCAGCGGCAGCTTCTTCTGAACTCTGAAAGGAGGAGCAGAGGGAGGAGAGAATGCCTGATGCTTCCCTCGGGACTCGCTCGGCCCAAGGGGACATCCCCAAGCTCTAACTTCCCCCTCCCCCTCCCCCTCCAGGTGTGCTTGGGGCCCTTATAGTGTCTTTCTCAGCTCGGTGGAGGGGAAAGCTGGATGGGCTCCCATATTCCTAGGGCTCATCCTCTCAGTCCTTGCTGCTCCCTCTCCCTCAGAGCCACCCCATCACACGACGAGGACTCTTCTCTCAAGAAAGGCCCCTGGACATGGCCCCAACCTCCTTCGATGACCAGTATGCTGGCTGTGCAGCAGCCATGACAGCTGCTCTCCCAGATCTCAACCGCACGGAGTTCCAGGCCAACAAAGTGTACGCTGACAGCTGGGTGCTGGCCAGCAGCCAATGGCAGGAGCGCAAAGCCTGGGGGCCAGAGTGGGGCCTCAGCCACAGCCTGATGTCCCCACCACCCCCCGGCTTCCGTGATGAGCATGGGGTGGCTCTCCTGGCCTACACGGCCAACACCCCCCTGCATAAGGAGTTCAATGCGGCCCTGCGCGAGGCGGGACGCACCCGCGTCCACTACCTCCAGCACTTCTCCTTCAAGACGTTCCATTTCCTGCTGACCGAGGCCCTGCAGCTGCTGAGCAGGGCCCAGCGTTCCCCCCAGTGCCGCCAGGTCTTCCGAGGGGTGCAAGGCCTGCGCTTCCAGCCAGCAGGGCCTGGGGTCACCATCCGGCTGGGGGGCTTCGCCTCAGCGTCCCTGAAGAACGCCACAGCCCAGCATTTCGGCGAGGAAACCTTCTTTGGCATCTGGACCTGCCTTGGTGTCCCTATCAAGGGCTACTCCTTCTTCCCTGAGGAGGAGGAGGTGCTGATCCCCCCCTTTGAGACCTTCCAGGTGATCAACAGCAGCAGACCTGCCCAGGGCCCCACCCGCATCTACCTCCGGGCCCTGGGCAAGCACAGCGTGTACAACTGCGAGTACATCAAAGGTGAGAGCGGCCTGTGGGGGAGCACCTGTGCAGAAGGGGAGCTTCCCACCCTGTTTTCAGGGAATGCAGGGAAACCGACCAACCGCGAGAGGGGCTCAGACTGTCCTGTACGCCCTTCCTTCCTACCTCCGTCCCTCCATCTAAGGCAGTGGTTCTCAAGCTTCCTAATACTGCGACCCCTTAATACAGTTCCTCATGTTGTGGTGACCCCCAATGTCATTGTTACAAATTGAACATAATTAAAGCATAGTGATTAATCACAGAAACAATATGTAATTATATTTGTGTTTGCCGATGGCTTTAGGCGACCCCTGTGAAAGGGTCGTTCGACCCCCAAAGGGGTTGCGACCCACAGGTTGAGAACTGATCTAAGGGGAGACCGAACCTTCTGAGGCTGGAGGCTTCTCGTCCCTGGTGGTGTCTGAACCAGAGCTGGTCACCTGCCTGCTGGAAGGCTGAAGAGGGTTTTCTGACCGAGGCAGGGGCCTTTGGCCATTTCTCCCGGCTGGAAGCCAGAAGGGGATTAGTTTCTAGCTACAGTACTGACACACAGGTCATTGCTGCCAGAATTGACAAGAGTCCCAACCTCAGTTTACAAGAGGAACGTGTTTATTTGAACAGAAATCCTGTGCTGTCCTGTGTGCTGGGGCGGGGGGTGGCGGGGAGACCACACGTGGGTGCTGTGCCCCTAAGGTCCAGTTCAGGCTGTGGCAGGTCTCAGATACTCTTCCTGTCCACCCCCCTGGGACCAGCCAAAGGAGAAATCATGAGGATGGGCCCAGGTTCCTAATCTGTGGAAACTGTGGGCTACTGGTCCTGGCTGAGCAATGCCCAAGGGCTGGCAAGGCCGTTTTCATTGTTAGAGCTGTCTGCTGGAGCTGGGGACCACATCTACCAGGGGAAAATGTCCTGTGTGGCTTCAGTCCCCACCTTGGACATGAGGGCGTGAGGTGCCAGAGGTGAGGAAGACACGCACAGAACATAAACTAGCCTGTGTTTGCCTGGGATGGGCTCGGAGAGGCAGAGGTGGGTGTGGCAGGGAGACGAGGGAGCAGCCGGAGTACGTAGAACAAGCCTGGTTTTTGAGGGCTGGCTCCCTTCTGGCCCCGCTGCCCACGAATCAAGTCAAACCTGGGCAAGGGAGGTGTCACCAGAAGGAAGCAGAATTTGAGGAGAAAGTACCAGCTTTCCTAAAGCAAGTCAGGGGTGGCCCACGGGGCCACTTTCCATCCTGAGGACTATTACATCTTTGATTCTTTTCTGTTTCTTCTCTACAGACAAGCAGTGCAAGTCTAGGTCCTGCCGGCTAGGAAACTCAGGTAGGGCTGCAGGCCTCTGGGACAGGGGCTCCATTGGGGGATGCGCAGGCTGCCCTGGGTGGCTCCTTTATAAGAAAAACCACCCTCTTCTAATAAAAAATAAAGTAAACCCTCTAGAGCAGACACCTATGGGGATTGCTAACCTCCCCCAGGGGATGTAAGGGGCAGTGGCTGGGCGAGCTGACACCCCTGCCCCCTCTCTGGGCCTCCCTCCCTCACAGGAGACAGCTGATCAGGCCCCAGAGAGGTCCTTCTCGCAGAGGTGATGGAGGGCAGGGCCGATCTCACACAGTCCTCCTTCCCCTCCCTCACCTGGGGAACCCTCTGTCCCCGTGACTGCCCTCAGCGCTCCCTCAGACCACCTTCCAAGGTGGAGGCCGGTATTAGAGACCTGGGCTCTAGTCCAGGCCCTGCCCTCTCTCTCTTTGTGACCAATTATTCCCTCTCTGGGCCTCAGTTTCCCTATCTGTATAAAAAACCAATTGGACTAGATGATTCCCAGGTCACTTTCAGCCATGACGTCCCTTCCCTTCAACACCTGCTGTGCCAGGGCCCACCTGGACCACCACTTCTCTAGGTGGGAACAGGCTTTTCCAAGGGAACCTATTGGGACAGGCCATTCCCAGGGAAGAAACCACAGCTGCCCTCCTCGTGGGTCTCTCCTCCCTCCCTCTGGGCTCTGTGAACAGTGGACAAAAGGAGCCCCAGCCCCAGCCCCTGCCCTCGCTGTGTCCTCATCATTCTCCATGACACAGCACCACTCAGAGTTCCAGGCGCACCAGGCCATGAATCCACACCAAGAGCCAGCTGTGGGTACTGTCATCACCCTGTTCTACAAATGAGGGAACTAGGGCACAGAGAGGTGAAGCAACCAGCCCTACACCACACAGCGCGTAAGGGGTGAGGTTCAGAGAGACTGACCCTAGAGCCAAACTCTGAGCCACCATTCCAGGCTGGCCGCTCCTCCCCGCTACCATTTCATTTTATTCTTTACTGCACAGCAACCTATCGGAAGGAGGCGGAACAGGGAGTATTACCCTCATTATAAAGTAAAGTAAGACCCAGAGACGGAAGTGACTTTCCCAAGGTGACAGAATGAGTCAGTGTCACAGCCAGGGCCAGAAGCCAGGTCTCCAGCCTCCAACCTGCTTCTTTGAGGTGTTTTTTTAAAGTATATTTTTACTGATTTCAGAGAGGAAAGGAGAGGGAGAGAGCGAGAGAAACATCAATGATAAGAATCATTCATTGGCTGCCTCCTGCATGCCCCACGCTGGAGATTGAGCCCGAAAACTGGGCATATGCCCTGACCTGGAATCCAACTAAGACCTCCTGGCTCGTAAGTCAACGCTCAACTCTTAAGCAATGCTATCCAGGCGCTTCTTTGAGTTTTGATAATGAAATTTCATGCACTGGAAAAGTTTAAGATCTCCCCCACCTCCGGCCCACCAGCACCTCTCCTACCAGGGTTTGGGCAGAGAAGCTAAGATTAGAATCACTAGTTCCCATTCAGATTTCTACCCGTTTCATCCCACCCTGTGATGCCTCATGTGTGTCCATAGGAGGCAGGAGGACAGACCTAATCACCCTGGTATGTCCTCGTCTCTTCATCTCTGTTTGCCTTCTTCCTTAAATTCTTTTTTAAATTAAATTCATTGGGGTGACATTGGTTAATAAGATTATTTAGGTTTCAAGTGTACATTTCTATGACACATGAGCTGTGTATTGCACTGCCTGCCCACCAGCCAAAGTCAAATCACCTCTCATCACCATACATTTGACCTTTTTACCCTTTACTACCCCTACTCCCTTCCCTCTGGTAACCACTGTACTGTTGTCTGTGCACATGGGTTTTTGTTTGTTCATTTGTTACTTTCAGTTTTATATCTCACATATGAGTGAATTCATGGTTCTTTTTAAAAAATTTATCTTTATTGTTGAAAGTATTACAGATGTCACCCTTTTTCCTCCTACTGACCCCTTCCACCCCACTCCCACCCTCCCATATGTTTTAATTTTTTAAAGACTTCAGAGAGGGAGAGGGAGAGATAGAAACATCAATGATGAGAATCATTGATTGGCTGCCTCTTGCATGCCCCCTCCTGGGGATCAAGCCCACAACCCGGGAATGTGCCCTTGACCAGAATCAAACCCAGGATCTTTCAGTCCCCAGGCCGACACTCTATCCACTGAGCCAAACCAGCTAGGGCCCCCCATATGGTTCTTAACTTTTTTCTGACTGACTTATTTCGCTTAGCATAAGTCTATCCATGTTGTTGCAAATGGCAGTATTTCATCTTTTCTTATGTATTCCATTGTGTGTGTGTGTGTGTATATATATATATATACACACACACACACACACACATATACACACCACACCCTCTTTATCCAATCATCTATCAAAGGATGCTTTGTTTCCATGTCTTGGCCACTGTGAATAATGCTGCAGTGAAGATAAGGGTGCATATATCTTTGTGAATAAATGTTTTCAAAATTTTCAGGTAGATACCAAAAAAAGGGGTTGCTGAGTTATATGGTAACTCTAGTCCTAACTTTTTGAGGAGCCTCCATACTGTTTTCCACAGTGGCTGCACCAGTTTACATTCACACCAACAGTAAATGAGGGCTCCTTTTTCTCCACAATCTCTCCAACACTTACTACTTGTCGTGTTGATAACAGCCGTTCTACCAGGTGTGAGGTGGCATTTCATGGTAGTTTTGATTTCATTTCCTAATAGCTAGTGAAGTTGAGCACCTTTTCATGTATCTGTTGGTCGTTTGTATGTCTTCTTGAGAGAGGTATCTGCTCAGGTCATCTGCCTATTTTTTAAATTAGATTGTTTGTTTGCTTGGTGTTGAGTTGTCTGAGTTCTTTATATATTTTGGATAATAACCCCGTGTCAAAGCTGTTGTTTGTAAATATCGTCTCCCAACCTCTCTAAATTCTTGCTCTTCATCTGTGTCTCCCATCGCACTGTAGGCACCAGTGTTTCCAGCTCACCCTGCTTGTTTTTTGTCTTGTTTCTTTGTGTAACTCACTTCACCCCTAAATATCTCTCTTCCTCTGTTTCCCTGCAGCCATGGGTCAGGGCCCTCTGTCTACAGTCTGGTCCTTTCCTCTGCTCCTCTGGTTCCTGGTCGGGGGAGTCTTTCCAGAGAGTCCAGGCCTCCTCTGACCCATCAGACTCTGAACAGCCCTGCCTGCCACCTCCGCCCAACATGAGGACATCGGCCACATGTGTGCTTTACTATAAGTGTAGCCAAGATCCGTAGAAATGCCACCTGCAGGGAACTCTGGGACCTTCTCTGGCAGCTGCCAGGCCTGATGGTGGAGAGATAGAATTTTGGGCCTGAACTTTACCCAGTGCTCTAGGAGTGAGACATTGAAGAGAGGTAGGGGGACTCCAGGACAGGCAACAACTCACTTGGAGGTAGAAGATTAAACTCGTTTGGGCGTGGAGGTGCTGGGAGGAAAGCACGTGCCATGGTACTGCTGGTGTCACATGCCTCACATGGACAACTGGAAAGCGACTATTCACTCTCCAGGGAGCTTTCTCTGACCTCTCTGACCCTGCTGGGTTAGGGTGCTGCCTCTGTGCTCCGCGGGTCCTGGGAGCTTCTCTACACCACATGTCCATGTCTGTTGCCCGTGACAGACTGTGAGCTTCCTGAGGTCAGGGACTGGGTTGAGGCAAAGAGGTGGATGCTGGGAAGCATGTGAAAGTCAGAAAGGAACAAATACCTGTGAACAGCTGGTCCCTGCATGGCCCTCCCTTGGATACTTTCAAGTCCTCTGAACGTCAGTGTGGGGGAATGTGATGGACAGAAGCAAACCCAGAGAGAGGAGAGCAGGAAAGACAGCAGAGGGCTTGCTTTAGGCCCTCTGCCGGGTCTCGGTCAAATCCGTCATTTTCTTGTCAGCAAAGATGTAACTCCTGTTCTCACCCATGAGTCCTAAGGTTCCTGTTTCTAGAGAGACAAACCTGGATCCCCATCTCCCGTCACCATGGGCCCCAAGGGTAAGACAGGACATCGAGGAGGTACCAGGCACACACTCCCTTTATGAGGAATTGGGGCTTTAGGGCCAAATCTTTGTGTGGCCTCCTGCTCTGGAAACTAGATCATAAATCTGAATCTCCAAACCCCTTCCCTGAGCCCCTAGACAGGGACAGGCAAGACCAAGCTTCTGTTTCGCATATAACTTGCACTCTCCCCACTGAAAACTCTAACATTCATGAATGAAGTTCAATTCTGTCCCTCTAGGACTGCACTTTGACCTTGAACCTTCTTAGAGTTCTTCCCCTATAGGAATTAAGGGAGTGGCAAGCTCTAGATTTTTCTTAGAGATCAGGATACACAGACAACAAGTGCTCCCTCGTGGTTTGTGAAGTCAGCAGTGCTGACCCCGAGAGAGGGTGTCCCAGGCTCTAGGGCAGGGATGGCGAACCTTTTGAGCTTGGAGTGTCAGCATTTTGAAAAACCCTAACTTAACTCTGGTGCCATGTCACATATAGAAATTTTTTGATATTTGCAACCATAGTAAAACAAAGACTTATATTTTTGATATTTATTTTATATATTGAAATGCCATTTAACAAGGAAAAATCAACCAAAAAAGCGAGTTCGCGTGTCACCTCTGACACGCGTGTCATAGGTTCGCCATCACTGCTAAGGTGCAGTGGGGAGAGACTGGGTGGCCTGAGGGCCAGCAACCACCTGGTCTCCCCATCCCTTTCGCATTGCTGTGGCTGCAGCAGACCCCGATTCACAGCGCCTGCACGAGCACCAGGAGGCTCATGACCAGGGCCATGGAGAAGAAGATGCCCAGGAAGAAGCGATCCATCACACGGGCCAGGCGTTTCCAGTCCTCGTGGCGGTGCTGGGCAGCCCGGTGGCTGCGGAAGGTGTTAGCAATGGTGGCTACATGGTGCAGCAGCTCTTCCTGATGGCACAGACACCGGGGCTCATGGCAAGGGCCTGCTGGGGGGCCAGCCCCGCCCTCAGGAGGCTGGGGACTGGGGGGTGACTCGTGCCGTCTAGACTTCCCACAGGGCTCCCCTCGTTCTCGCACGCACAGGCCCCGTGCCAGGTATCCCAGTAGGAAAGCCCGAGCCCAGGCCGGCACTGGACGGGCACTGGGACCACAGTAATGCAAGTTCATGATAAGGATAGTGAGCGCGGTGGAGAAGGTGATCATGGTCATGGTGGCCATGTAGTACTTCCCTGCAAAAGACAGAGCGAGCTGGGGCCCAGAAAAAGAGCTCGGGGGGCCTGAGCTCCCCAGCCCCCTCAGCATGAACAGGAACCCCCCAAGAGGCTGTCGGGCCCTCCAAGCCCAGTGGATGAAAGAGGAAGGAGGTAAGGGCCAAGGCTCCCCAGTCCGCATTCCCACAGGTGGGTTCTCAGAAGCTAAGTGCTGCTGATTTCCCCCCTCACTGCTGGAGGCTGCGTTTACCCCCAAGTCGCCTCTCTAACGGTTATGCCATGACATGGGGCCGGTGACGGACCCTTTCAGTACAGGGGGGCATTCAACAGAACCTGCCTGTCGGCCTGTGGAGATGCTTCCCTGGGTTGATGAAGGTCCATTGCTTGGCACAGTGCTTGGCACAGTGAACACTCAGGACACTTGGTCTGTCCGTATGACCCTGGGGGGCAGTGACCTCCCTCCATCAGGCTCTTGAGAAAAGACTCTTTCCTCTGCCCCTTCCTCTAAGCCAGTGGTTCGCAACCTTGGCTGCGCATTAGAATCACCTGGGAATCTTTTTAAAATCCTGATTTCTGGACCTCATCCTCCGGAAATTCTGTTTCTTTGTTACTAATGTTGTGGCCTCACCCCATAACAAAGAAACAGAATTTCCGGAGGACGAGGCCCAGAAACCACGATTTTAAAAAGATTCCCAGGTGATTCTAACGTGCAGCCAAGGTTGCGAACCACTGCTGTAAGGGAGGGTGTCCTCCTGGAAGGGGCTTCCTCCTTTCCCCTCAGTCTCGGGAACAGGCGTGCTCCCAGGACGACCCCCTCACACACTGAAGCGGGGCCACTCTGGCGACCCGGGCCCCGTCCCCGCACTGGTGGGGACCCGCACGCATCCGCCGGAGTGGGGCAGGGGGGCCATTGTCTCGGAGGGGACGGCTCTTTCCCGCACCCCCACTCCCGACCGGGCCCTCCCCACTCACCGATGAGCGGCACGCTCTCGGCCGGCGGCATGCTCTCGGCCAGGATCAGCTGGAAGACCGTGAGCGCCAGCAGCACCGTGACGCCCAGCGACACCTTCTCGCCCGAGTCCGCGGGCAGGTGGAAGGCGAGCGGCGCGAGCAGCGAGATGAGCACGCAGGGCAGCAGCAGGTTGCACACGTAGGCGGCGGCGCGGCGGCGCAGCAGCAGCGTGAAGGTCACGTCGGGGTAGGGCTCCGAGCAGCAGCCGTAGGTGAGCACGCGCCGCCGCGCCGGCATGCCCAGCACGCGCCACTCCACGTTCTCCACGAAGTCGGCCAGGCTGGCGCCGCCGCCGCGCGCCCGCACGTCCAGCTGGTGCCCGCCGTGCGTCCAGGAGCCGAAGGTCAGGCCGCAGCGCTGCGCGTCGAACGGGAAGGCGGACACGTCCACGCGGCACGAGCTGCGCGTGATGGCCGGCGCGTCCCAGCGCACGGCGCCGTCGTGCCGCAGAACCACGTTGGTGCTGGCGGAGGCTGGAGGCTGCGCGTCTGCCCTGCGGGAGGCGGAGGATGGGGTTGCGGGGAGGAGGGGAGGGGAAGAGGGGCTCCCTGAGACAGTGGCCCGGGCCACCCCAGGACAGGAGTCCTAGGCCACAGTGCCGCTGCAGGGAGGATAGATTGTGCCCTGGGGAGGGCCCTGGGTGCTTTTGGAGGCCTGGAAGGGGCAGCACCTGAGGGCTCAGAAAGGATACTGATCTAGCCCAGGGCGGCAGGAAAGTCCTCTGCAAAAGCTGGCACGTGGTGGCACAGTGACCTCTCTTGGGTGCCATCTGTAAGATTGTGGAGGGGCCCCTGGGGAATATGCAGAGCCATGCGTTGTCCAGAAAACAGAACTGGCCCGGCCAGGGTGCTCAATGGTTGAGCATCGACCTATGAACCCAGAGGGCAGGGTTGATTCCTGGTCAGGGTTGTGGGTTGGTTCCCTGTGGGGCATGAGGGAGGCATCAGTGGTTCTCTCATCATTGATGTTTCTATCTCTTTCCCTCTTCCTTCCTCTGTGAAATCAATAAAAAATAAAAACAAGAAACAGAACTGGCTTAGGCAGCATAAGGGGATGCCCCAGAGGGCCCTAGGCAGGCCTCTGGGGAGCCCTGGGACTCAGAGCCAGCCTGGAAGGGAGGAGTGTGCCATGAAGAGCACTGGTGCCCCTGAACCCTCTCTGCCAGAGATACAGAACTGGCCTGGACCGCACAGTGGGTTCCCGGAAGACATTCAGCCGGTTGCCTTGGCACAGCCTCCAGTGGGGATGCCATGGAGGGGCTGTGCGGGGCTGTGAGGAAATCCACTGAGTCATGTAGCCACCACTGCCAACACCTTCCTGCCAGATTAGAAGGGTCCTGGGGGACAACTTCCAGGGCAGCATAGCAACTAGTTAGGTGGGGGAATGAGGGATAAGTGCCTACCAGGAACCAAGGGCAACTCCAGGGAGGGCTAGGAGAGGGGAGGGGCCCAGGCAGGCAGTACTTGTTATAGAGTACGATGTCTGGCCGCCACACTAGACTGCTGGGGATGCGGATGGCATCCAGGCCACCATAGTCATCGGGGTCCCATCGTAAGTAGGCATCTGTCCACTCCTGTCGGATCCACAGGTATAGAGTCAGCACCTGGTTGCGCTCATCCTAGTTGGGCAGGGAATAGGCACAGATGTGGAAACATGTGCGTGCATATCCTTCCCTGTGTGTGCAACTCACCTACAGAGCTCTAGTCAGTGCCCACAAACCCAACTTGGCCGTACAGCCCAGTTCCCACCCAGGCCTTGTTGTGACCTTGGCCGGTTCTTCTCTGGGCCTCAGCTTCCTTAGCAGTTATATGGGTGATAATCCCTGCTGGGCAGGATTCAAGGGTGCAAAGTTTTGGGCACACTGTGGGCACCTAACAGTATCCAGGGTAGTAGCTGTTATTGTTAATATTAATGTTTACAGAAAAGAATTGTTTGGTGAATCATCCCAGTCCCCCACCCCCAAATTCCTTGACACTGTCACCAGCACATTCCACAGTTGTACAACCACAATGTACCATGTCAATGATCTGGGACAATGTCACCTCCAGGGTCACGTTCAGAGTCTGGTCTGTATCCGCCACAGGTCTCAGGGCACTTGTATAGTTGGCAAAAAGTTCACGCAACAGCTTGTGAGCCAGCCTGCCCTCAGCTCCCAAGCATCCTGGGGGACAAGCAAGAAGGTTTACTCTAGTGCAGGAGCCTCTGCTCACACCCTGCACCTCCACAAGCCTGGGGCTGTCACCTGCTCCACTCTCACAGTGGTCTGACTGGTCCTCCTGATGGTTGCCCTCTGTCCCCAGGCTGTGACTCTAGTTCTTCCCTGGCCTGCCTCCAGGGATGAATGAGGTGAAGTAGGTGGAGCGAATTGATACTCTTTTCTGAAGCAAGGCTGATGGGTTTCTTCCCTGCCTTTCCCTTCCCAAGGACCTGGATTTCGTCTGCCTTGCCACAAATGCTAGAAGGGCCTATCTATATAGGCCACAAGAGTGCCAGCTCTCACCCAGGCATCTGAACCGCCTTGCCCAGCCCCCTCCAGTTTCTCAAACCTGCCTCCACTCCTCCTGTTGCACTTCAGTTAATTTCTTCAAGGCTTCTGACACTGTAGGCCAGTCCCACCTAAAAACACACCCCATCCCTAGGCTTTTGTGACACACCATATTGTCCTTAGTCCCTGACTTAAGTATTGCTTCTCAGAATCCCGTTGGTGAACCTCCTCTCCTTTTTCTCCGGTCCCCTGAGCTCCAGTTGCATATATACAACAACCCACTCTTGAATGTCCTGTAGGCACCTTAAACTCTCTAGGTCAAAACAGGAGTTCATTTCCTTCCCCCCTGCTCTGCTGAAACCTGCTCCTTGTTTGATGTCCCCATCTCAGCAAACAGCACCCCCCAGTGACCTCAGCTGGAACCCTAGGAATTATCACTCTCCCTCCTCCTGTTGTTTACCCCTGCAAACCAACCAATACCCAAATCCTGTCAGTCACACTGCTGAACATCTCTTGAATGTTAAATCGCCTCTTCAGCTCAGGCCTCATCCCCCCTCTCATGGACCACAGCAGCAGCAACCTCCTCACTGCTCCCTCTGGTCTCAGGCCCAGCCTCTCTAATCTTCCTCCACATTTCTGAGAGATCAAGCTATTTTTTGTCTTTCAATTTGTTTAGCTGATGTATACGTTTATTGATTTACAGATATTGTACCAGCCTGCATCCCCAGAATAAATCCCACTTGTTAATGGTGTATGATCTTTTTAATGTTTTGTTGGATGCGATTTGCTAATATTTTGTTGAGGATTTTAGCATGCAAGTTTTTTAAAAATACATATATTTTTATTGATTTCAGAGAGGAAGGGAGAGGGAGGGAAAAATAGAAACATCAACAATAGGAGAGAATCATTGATTGGCTGCTTCCTACATGCCCCACACTGGGGATCGAGCCCGCAACCCAGGCATGTATGTGCCTTGACTGGGAATCAAGCTGTGACCTCCTGGTTCATAGGTTGAAGCTCAACCACTGAGCCACACCAGCCGGGCTTTAATATATTTTAAAAATTGATTTTAGAGATAGGGGAAGGGAGAGAGAGAGAGAGAATGGGAAACATTGATGAGAGAAACATCGATTGACTACCTCCTGCACGCACCCCCTCTCCCCCCTGAGGATCAGGCTGAAACCAGGCATGTGCCTTGTCTGGAAATGAACCGGCAACATCTAGGTATATGGGAGGATGCTCAACCAACTGAACCACACCAGCCAAGCGAGATCAAGCTTTGAACACACAAATCTGGCCAGTAACTGCTTAAAACCATTCAATGGCTCCTCATTGCCTACTAAATAAAGCCCCAACTCAGCCTGGCCTTCAAGGGCTCCTAGTTTTTCCAGTCCTATCTCTGGAAGCTCCCCTCTCACCTCACCCACCCCAGTCAGGCAAATCTCTCACCCTTTTCTGCACCCCCTCCTCCACACTCCCCCGACAGCTTGTTCTCCTGCGTAGGTAACTGCAGAGAGAAATGAAAAGGGAGATATTTGGAGAGGACAAGAACAGCAGCAACACCCAGAGAGGCCAGGCCTGGTTTACTGAGCTTCATACCTGGAAGGAGTGGGAGCAGGAACAGGAACAGAAGGCCCAGTCTGGAGAGGCCAAGGCAGTGGCTCCTGGGCCCCATGGCCCTGCAGGGCAGGTCCCTGGGTGTGAGCCTCCTGGCTCGACCTAGGGCAGCATCAGGGCCTGCTAGCAAGGATGGTGTGGGCAACACCTGGAAGTCAGAAGGAAGATCCTTGGTGGGTCCGGCTACCCACTGGGGAGCCCTGCAGCCCATCTGGTTATCTGGCTCTCCTTTTTTGTACTTGTCCTTGGATTTTAGTACTTCTCCTTCTCTGCTGGACCTTGCCTCTTCTGGCCTCTGCCTCTGCCCTTTCCTCTGCCCCTCCCATTCCCTTTACCTCACACTCAGCTTCCCTGGCTCTGTTTCCTTCTGTCTATTTCTCTGTAACTCTTTCTTGGTCTCTCTGGGCTTCTCTGACTCAGATCTCCCTCTTTTCACTCTCTCTTCTTTTCTCCTCCTCCTGTCTTAGCCCCCCTGACTTCCTGCTTCCGTTCCCCATACCTGGGCTCTGGATGAGCCTGGTGCATTCTCCATCAGAGCCAGGGCCTCCATCAGTCCTGATCCCTCGGAGGCCCCGGACAGCAGGCCTCTCCCCTGGGCCCTTTTCATTAGCTTCATCACACCTGTGCAAGGGAATAGAGAAACTGAAACTGATACTTCAGGCCACGGGACCTGAATTATTCAAGTTCTGTAAGGCAGCACCCAGGCTCTGCTTAGGCCCAGCCTGAAGGGGTTGAGGGCAGAGAAATGCCAGGCTTAGGATCTGTAGGACACTGGGGCTTAAGGGTGTTAAGGGCCAGAACTTATGGATGGTCACCCTACTCCCAGCTCTGACACTCAGAGAGGTACTAAACAGATCTGTCCGGGTGGTTGGTGCCAGGCAAACTCTCCATTCCTGCTGGGAATGGTGCTGAGCTGTGTGCTGCTCCAGGTGGCAACACAGAGTAGGAAATGCAGCCCACTTCCTCACCTCTGAGCCGCCACAGCCATCCCAGTCGGAGCTTCAGTGTTCTCTTCTGCCCAAACACCGTGGGCCAGGAAACACACAGACTTTACTGGTAGAGTCACTTTCAGCTCTGCTTTAATTATATATATATATATATATATATATATATATATATATATATATATATATGTGTGTGTATATATATATATATATATATATATGTGTGTATATATATATATTGATTTCAGAGAGGAAAGGAGAGGGGGAGAGTGAAACATCAATGATGAGAGAGAATCACTGATTGGCTGCCTCTTGCATGCCCCACTGGGAATTGAACCCTGACTTCTTGGTTCATAGGTCAACACTCAACCACTTAGCCATGCAGGCCCGGCTCACCGTGGTTTTGATTTGCATTTCCCTAATGATTAGCGATGTTGAACATCTTTTCATGTGCTTATTGGCCATTTCTATATCTTTGGAGAAATGTCTACTCAGATCCGTTGTTTTTTATTTGGGTTCTTCTTTTGTTGTTGAGTTCTAAGTCTTCTCTATGTATTCTAGATATTAATCGCTTACCAGATACATAATTTACAAATATTTTCTCCCATTCTCTGGGTTGCCTTTAACTCAATTGACTTTTAAATTATTCTTTGATTGATTTTAGAGAGAGAGAGGGGAAGGGGGCAAGAAAGAGAGAGAAACATCGCCTTTTTTGTTGCACTTATTTATGCATTCATTAGTTGCTTGTTGAATGTGCCCTGACTGGAGATTGAACCCACAACCTTGATATATTGGTACGATGATCTAACCAAACTGAGCTACCCAGCCTAGAGCCTACTCAGTTGATTCGTTTGTTTGTTAATCCACACAGAGGATACTTTTTCCATTGATTCTAATTTCCCTTGTGATTTTTGTCTTTGTTCCATTGGTTGAATCTGTTGTTTAATTTCTAACATCAATGTGAGAGACACATCAATTGGTTGCCTCCTGCATGAACCTGCAACCCAGATACGTGCCCTTGACAGGGAACTGAACTCATGACCCTTTGGTGTGCAGGCTGACACTCTAACCCAGCCGTGGGCAAACTACGGCCCACGGGCCGGATTCGGCCCATTTGAAATGAATAAAACTATTGAAAAAAAAGACCGTACCCTTTTATGTAATGATGTTTACTTTGAATTTATATTAGTTCACACAAACACTCCATCCATGCTTTTGTTCCGGCCCTCCAGTCCAGTTTAAGAACCCATTGTGGCCCTCGAGTCAAAAAGTTTGCCCACTCCTGCTCTAACCACTGAAAGACACCGGCCAGGGTTCAATGGACTTTTGATGAACAAACTTAAAATTTTCTAGTAGTCCCATTTGCATATTTTTTTCTTTTGTTACCTTCACCTTTAATGTCATATCCAAGAAATCATTGCCAAATGTAATGTGGGGAAGCTTTTGCCCTATATTTCCTTCTAAGACTTTTATAGTTTTAAGTCTTACATTTAAGTCTTTGATTGATTTTGACTTAATTTTTGTATATGGTGTTAGATAAAACAGTCCAACTTCAGTTCTTTGCATGTGGATTCCAGTTTCCCCAACACCATTTGTTGAGAAGACTGTCCTTTCCTCCATTGAATGGTTGCCGGGAGCCGGTCCATCCTTGCTGCTTGACACAGTCACTGCAGGAAAGAAACATCTGCACAGCATATGTTTCAAGGGACCTGGCGTATATGGCATACTGTTCTTAATATGTTTGCTCCCCTTATCGCTGTGTGTTTTAACCAAGGTCACCTCTCTGAGAAAGGTTGTTTCCCCAGGTAGGGATTTTTCCTTGAAGTTAGGGAGGGGATAAAACCCCTTAACTAAGTGCCAGGCGGGTAGTTAATCACTTTAACTACAAACAATCACACTTAAGCTACATAATCTTTACTCCCTGGAATGGAGATAAGAAACGCCCTAACCTTTGGAATAGAGATTGATAGGATTGGAATCAACTGGTATAAATACAGATGTAACAAGACAACTAGAGACAGAACCTAGACACACAGAACCTAGAGACAGAACATGGCAAAAGATCCTGGACAGAAACTGGCAACAGAACCTAGAGACAGAACCTAGCGAGAGAACCTGGCTGAAGAACCTAGAGACAGAACCTGGATAGAACATGGCAAGAGAACCTGACTAGAACCTGGTGACTGAACCTGGCTGGAGAACCTGGACAGAACCTAGCTGGAGCTGGAGAACCTAGCGAGGGAACATGGCTACAGAACCTGGATGGAGAACCTAGCAAGAGAACATGGACACAGAACTTGGCTGGAGATTGTGGCTAGAGATCCTGGCAAGGCTGCTGATCAACTGAACGCTGTCTCCGTATCATTCCTTCTTCGCCGACTCCGTCCACACCTTTGGGGACCCCTTTGGGTCTTGGCACCCTTGTCAAAAATTACTTGACCATGTATGTGAAGGTTTATTCCTGGGTTTTCTATTCTATACCTAGTGTACATGGTTGTCTGTATGTCAGTACTGCACGTTTTTAAAAAATATATATTTTTATTGATTTCAGAGAGGAAGGGAGAGATAGAAACATCAATGATGAGAATCATTGATCAGTTACCTCCTGCACACCCCAAACTGGGAATAAAGCCAAAGACCCGGGCATGTGCCCTTGACCGGAATTAAACCTGGGACCCTTCAGTCCACACACCGACACTTTATTCACTGAGCCAAACTGGCTAGGACAGTACTGCACTCTTTTGATTACTATGGCTTTGTAGTTAAGTTTTGACATCAGAAAGTGTGTCTCCATACTTGTTCTTTTACAAAATTGTTTTGGCTATTCAGGATCTCTTGAGATTCCACATGCATTTTAGGATGAGTTTTTCTATTTTTGAGAGAGAAAAAAACTGCTGCTGGGGTTTTGTTAGGAATTGCATTAAATCTGTAGATTACTTTGGATAGCATGGACATCTTAGTATTAAATATTCCAATTCATGAGCATGGGATGTCTTTCCATTTGTGTCATCTTTAATGTTTTATAATTTTCAGTATACATGTCTTTTGACTACTTGGTTTAGTTCTATTTTATTGTTTTTTGAAGCTATTGTAAATAGAATTGTTTTCCTAACTTCCTTTTCATTGTTAGTGTATAGAAATGCAACTGAGTTTTGTGTAATTTTATATCTTGCTACTTTGATGAATTCATCTAACGATACAGGATGTCCCCCCCCCCCCAAAAAAAATGTATACACACTTTAACAGCTGATAGCTCAATTTTGAAAATGAAATACATTTTAATAAACACAGCCTTTATAATTATTCAAAGTGTGTGTATACATTTTTGGGGGGACACTCTGTATTAGTTCTAACAATGCAGTGTTTTTTGTTTTTGTGGAATCTTTAGTTTTCTACATAAAAGATCATATCACCTGCAAACAGAGATAATTTTTTTTTTAAATCTCAGACTCTACACTTATTTTTTAAATTTTTAAATATATTTTATTGATTTTTTACAGAGAGGAAGGGAGAGGGATAGAGAGTTAGAAACATCAATGAGAGAGAAACATCAATCAGCTGCCTCCTGCACAACCCCTACTAGGGATGTGCCCGCAACCAAGGTACATGCCCTAGACCAGAATCGAACCTGGGACCCTTCAGTCCGCAGGCCGACGCGCTAGCCACTGAGCAAAACTGGTTAGGACAAAAGAGATAAATTTTAATTCTTTTTCAATTTGGATGTTTTTTGTCTTCCTTGCCTAATTGCCCTGGCTAGAACTTCCACTACCATATTGAATGGAAGTGGTAAAAGCAGACATCCTTGCCTTGGTCCTGATCTTAGAAAACACTTTTACTTCACCACTGAGAATGCTTGTTGCTGGTTGGCTGTTACTATGCTCAAGTAATTTCTTTCTATTCCTAGTTTATTGGACTTCTTTTTTTCAAATCATGAAAGAATGTTCAATTTTGCCAAATGCTTTTTTCTGTGAGATGATCACGTACTTTTATTCTGTTAATGTGGTTTATGACATTGATCAATTTCCACATGTTGAGCCATACTTGCATTCCAGGATTAAATCCCACTTGGTATGTAATCCTTTTAATATGCTACTGAATTCGGTTTTTGAGTAGTTTGTTGGGGATTTTTGGCATCAATATTTATAAAATGTATTGGCCTGTAGTTTCTTCTTTTAATGTGTTTTTTGTCTGGCTTTGGTATCAGGGTTATGCGGCCTCATAAAATGAGTTATGAAGTGTTACCTCTTTAATTTTTTGTTTTGGTAAAATTTGAGTATTGGTAAATAATTCTTTAAATGTTTGGTACAATTCACAAGACATTAGGTCCTGGGCTTTTATCAGATTTTTAAATTACTGATTCAATTTCCTTACTAGTTATAGGTCTACTCAGACTTTGTTTCTTCATGATGCAGTCATGATAGTTGTGTTCTAGGAATTTGTCTATTTCATCTAAGTTATCTAATTTGTTGATGTACAGTGTTCTTATATTCCTGCACAACCAGTAGTAAATTCCCCACTTTCTCATTTTAGAAATTTGAGTCTTTGGTTTCTTAGTTTGTCTTGCAAAAGGTTTGCCAATTTTGTTGATCTTTGCAAAGAACCAATTTATAGTTTCATTTATTTTTTACAATTGTTTTCCTAATCTCTTTTCTGATCTTTATTATTTCCTACCTCCTGTTAGCTTTGGTTTTAGTTTGTTCTTTTTCTGGTTCCTGAAGTTGTAGTTAGCTTGTTGATTTGAACTCATTCTTTTTTTTTTTTTTCTTAATATATTTTTATTGATTTCAGAGGGGAAGGGAGAGGGAGAGAAACATCAATGATGAATCACCAATCAGCTGCCTCCTGCACGCCCCCTACTGGGGATCAACCCTTCAGTCCACAGGCTGAAGCTCTGTCCACTGAGCAAAACTGGCCAGGGCTCATTCTTGTTTTTTATTTTTATTTTATTTATTAAAATATATTTTATTGAATTTTTACAGAGAGGAAGGGAGAGAGATAGTTAGAAACATCGATGAGAGAAACATTAATCAGCTGCCTCCTGCACACCCCCTCCTGGGGATGTGCCTGCAACCAAGGTACATGCCCTTGACCGGAATCGAACCTGGACCCTGCAGTCCGCAGTCCGACGCTTTACCCACTGAGCCAAACCAGTCAGGGCTCATTCTTGTTTTTTAATGTAAGCATTCGTAGCTCTAAATTTCTCCCTTAATACCATTTTCACACTTTGTTTTGTTCATCTTTATGTTTTTTCTAATTCCTCTTGTGGATTTGGCTTTGTTCCATTGGTTGAATATGTTGTTTAATTTCTACAAATGTGTGAATGTTCCAGTTTTACTTCTGTTGTTGATTTCTAACTTCATCCTGTTGTGGTCAGACATGTTTTATATAATTACCTCTTAAAAATCTATTGATACTTCATTTGTGGCCTAACCTGGAAAATGTCCTATGTTGTTGGGGTCCAACCCCAGCAGGTCCAGGGGTTCCCAAAGGTGTGGACGACCTGAAAACAATGTATGGTAGTGCTGGGTAAAGTATTCTTTATAATAGGGCTATTATAGTTGTTTTTTGTGTGTTAAGTCATCTATTTTCTTACTTCTGTCTGGTTGTTCTATCCATTAACAAGAGTGGAGTATTACAATCTCCAACTATTATTGTAGAGCTATTTCTCACTTCAGTTGTCTTTTGCTTCATATATTTTGCTAGTCTTGTCGTTAGGTGTGTGTTTATAATCCTATCTAATAAAGAGGGAATATGCTAATTGACCCTCACGCCATGGGGCACCCACAGCCAATAAGGAGGGAATATGCTAATTGACTGCCATGCCCTCAAAGATGGCAGCGCCCAGTCTCCTCAGCCCTACTGGGGTGGCAGGCACACCTGCCTCCAGAGTCCCCCAGTCCTCTCAGCCCCCCAGGGCCGGCTGAGGCTTGTGCTGCCGGCATCGGCATCGGCAGCAGCAGAGGTGTGATGGGGGCGTCACCTTCCTCTGATCACCAGTCACCTCCGCCCCTGAGGGCTCCTGGACTGTGAGAGGGGGGCAGGCCGGGCAGATTCTTACCTTACTATTTTCCATTCCCACAACCAAACCAAACCACTTAAAACAGTACTCATCAGCTTCACCTGATCCCTCTCAGAACAGCCCTGTGAAGCAGCAACATCAGGGAACATTATCGACTTTACACAATGAAAACTGAGAATTAGGAAGGTGAAGTGTGACCCAAGGTTTAAAAACAAATACCTGCCCCGCCTCACCCCCCAAAGCAGAGCAGGGAGGCTTTGAATGTTAAGTATATGACACTGGCCAATTTGAGACCCCACCCCTATCCTCCACTAGGAATCCAGGCACATAAATATACTATGTACAGCAGTCAAGAGTAATCATTAATCTCACCCCCTCACCCTTATAAATCTAGTTTTTTATCTAGTCTATTTCAGTTTAGGACCAAACTGTCCTCTCTTTAACCTATGGCCAGTCTCCCTTTAGCTTGCAAATCAAGTAAGACTACCATAAAGCTCCTTGAAGCAAGAAGGCTCAAAAACACAAAGGGAAAGCCAATACCATGAATGCTATAAACATTTCATTTTATTTTTTTAAGAAAGTAGCTTCAGAAAAAGAGGAAAATAATCTAGATCATTTATTTATATATATATATTTTTAATAAAAACCTTTACATAATCTTCATGCATAAAGATCCAGGAGTAGCCATGTTGTCTGTCCCAAGCTGTTACCTGGGGGTCCCATAGCTGGCAGGAGTGTAGTGAAGGCCCCCTGCCTGCCCCTGAAATCTGCCTCAGTGATGGTTTTACCTTCTGGGGCTGTAGATGGTGAGAAATGCTTTGGGCTACAATGGGAAGGACAGGAAGGGCTCCCCAACCTGCCAGGTTTTATACAAACTCCCAGGCAAATCCAGACAGGAGGCCTAGCAAGATGACTGAAAACCGGGGACCAAATGAGTCCTGGGAGCTTTCCAGAGATATGGGATCCGTGACCAAGGGCTCCTGCATGGTAGCAGGGAAGGTTTGGTGTTTACAAAACATTCAAGGCAGGAACAAACTAGCCTTGAAGATCCACCCGTCCATGGCAGGCACTCACAGGAAGACCCTGTTCTGCTTCCTAACTCAGTGCAACTCTCTCTTGACTCTACAATGCAATGTTAATTCATCAACCTACTTAAAAGAGAGATTCTCCTTCCTTCTGTGGATTGGTCACCTGTTAAGGAAGGATACATCTGTCCCACTCCTAAAGAGTCCTAGTGTGAAAGGGCTGGGTTCAGAGTAGGGTAGCAGGTTGGCATGGAGAGTCACAAGACCCAGAATGACTGAGGGTGGAAAAGAATTCCCTGGTTCTTTGAGGGGATTCTGTCAAAGGTGCCTTATTGACTGTTTTTAGAAAAGGAAAAAAATGAATGATCTTGAGGATGATAAAAAAGAGACTTGGCTTCTTTTTTGGGTTCCAAAAGCCCTTATTCCATGTTCTGCATTAAGGAAGCCCTGAAGAACTGGAGTACACTGCTTGGGGTAGCAGGATGGGAGGATGTATTCTGCAGCCAACTCAGAGAATGACAAACAGTGCTGATCAACTCAATGCAGGGGACCTCTGTGTGGCGAGTGTGAATGAGCATGTGAGTGTGGGAGGAGCCTGGGGCTCAATGGCTCCCAACAGTCAGTTCTTGAAGAGTCAGTTCTCGAAGGTAGGACTGTGTGAGGCTGCGCAGTTCCTCCAGGGCATAGTCCTCAGGCATGGGGAGCCGGCCAATGTGGGGAGCCAAAAGGCGCAAAGGGACCCGCTGAAGATCTGGCGTAGAGTCAGAGGTTGCATCAGGGGCATGCTGAAGGCTCAGTACCACCCGCAAAAGGTTGGCTAGACGTTTGGCCATGTCTGGAGAGAAAAAATGGAGTGAGCACAAAGGATGGAAGGTGGGGAAGGGGGCACAGGGTGTATGTGTGTGTAATAATCATAGGAGGCATGCAAGCAGAAAGCAGGGAGAGGCTAGAGCAGCCGTGGGCAAACCACGGCCCGCGGGCCTTTGGAATGAATAAAACTAAACAAGAAAAAGACCATACCCTTTTATGTAATGATGTTTACTTTGAATTTATATTAGTTCACACAAACACTCCATCCATGCTTTTGTTCCGGCCCTCCGGTCCAGTTTAAGAACCCATTGTGGCCCTCGAGTCAAAAAGTTTGCCCACCCCTGGGCTAGAGGCTTACCTGACTGAGCCAGGCGATCCTTGGCATTGTAACACTGGATCTGCTCTATCCGGTTGCACAGCGAGGTCACTGTGGTTTGTAACTGCTCCAGCTCATAACCCGAGCACTCCACCTGTAAAACAGCAGATAAACCATTAGGAGCTCCATCACCACAATCTATCCATAGCCTGACTGCAAAACTCTGAAACAACAGTGAGGTGAGGGTGGGGAGCCCAAGAAGCTGGCTGGCAGGGCCGTGTCACCACCATCCTGCCTGCTTGCTGAGAACAAGGCATGGTGTTAGCAGTAAAGTAATACTGTACAGAGTCTTGGATTGGGCTCCAGAACTTGATTCCCCACCCCAACCCCTTATTTTTTATTATCTTAGAGAGGGAGTGGGGAGGGAGGATGAGAGGAGGAGGCAGGGAGAGGGAAAAAGAAAAAGAAAGAGAGAGAGAGAGAGACAGACAGACATTGATCAGTTGCTTCTTGTATACACACTGACTGGGGATCAAACCTGCAATCTAGGTATGTGCCTGACCAGGAATCAATCCCGAAACCTTCTGGTGTACTGGAAAATGCTCCAACCAGCTAAGCCACACTGGCCAGCGCCAGAACTTGATATCTAACCTTTATACTCTGTTGCCTTTACCTTAAAAGAATGATCTTCCCAAAAGGAGCTCATGGCAACCCAAAGAGACCATAACTATAATATTGTCAGGTATGCTAGCAGACAAATGCACCAAATATTTTGGTAGTAAAAAAAGAGAGAATAAAAAAAAAAAAAAAAAAAGAGAGAGAGAGAATGAGTGTGTGTGCAAGTTAACTCTTCCCGGGGGTAAAAAGAGAGAAGTAGAGCTTACAATAATCTAGATTTTAAAAGGATGAATATAAGTGTGGAGTTAAAGAGTGGAAGAAAACAAGGTTTGCTAGAAACACCATGAGTAATTTAGTTTGCGGAGAGCAGGTTGATAAGGCTGGAATCTGGGTTAGAAGGTAGGAGTTAAGGCAAGAGTGAAAGAAGGTAAAAGCCTCTACAGGGGCTTGAATACTATGTTTAGTAGTTTGGCCTCTATACTGTAAACAGTGGGGATCTATCCCTATGATTTCCAAGCTTGATCCAAGACATTTTAATGAAGACTGAATAACTGTAATGCTTGCTATTTAAAACATACCAAATGATGTGTGAATTATCCTCACCAAATCTCTGACTTTCTGTAGCTCTCACCCCGAGCTTATTCAAAGTAGGGCTGGACAAGAGAGGAGACTGACTACAGAGAAACTGCAGAAAGTCTATTGTACACACTACTTGGTAATAAACACAAAAAAGTTTTTTAAATTTTGATACAGCTGTCAAGTCAAAACAGCTGCATCAACTGCCTCATCAAAATGCCCTTCTGCATCAACAGTGCTACCTCTGGTGCCAATGAGTTTTCAAGTTGCTGCTCAGACCTATGAGGTCTCTTTAAGGACCAGGGAAAAGGAAAACCAGGCAGTGGTTAAGGAACTCAGGTACCTGCTGTATTTGGTGGACCATTTCAAGGACCCGAAGATAGTCCAGGTAAACAAGGCCAGATGTTTCCCAGTCCTGGATTAGGCCACTACGCTCTGGAGGTGCCAGGTCTTCCAAGAACCCCTTCAGGTAGTCATAGTTCTCATTAATGATGGCATCTGAAAAGCAAAATATTGAGCACAATGTCTGCACAAGTACTTGGTTCTCAAAAATACCCAGAGGAAGAACATGGCAGAAAGCCAAGACAAGAAGGAAGAGGAAACAATGTTGGGTCAGACTTGAGAATATCAAGTAGTTATTTGAAATTCTCTAAAAAAGAAAAAAAAAGGTGAAGAATTTCTGGCTTCAGTTTTCCAAACAGATTATTTCTGGTGTTGCTGAATAAAATTCCCTATATAAACAAAGCTTAACATAATTAGCACATATCAAGAATATTCTTGGCAAATGATAATGTAACAGTATTGCTGTCTACCCAGCCCTGCCCCTCCAGCCCCTCATTGTGGCCAAGCCTCGCCTACATGGAGAGCTTTCACAAGGTGTGGTCTGATTCACGTTTGCCATGTCCCATACTATGAGCATCTCTGGTCTGATTCGTCATGGAGTTCAGAGGGTGGAATAATTTGGGGTGATTCCAGGAAACGCAGACCCGAGAGGGAAGCACTCACCAGAAGCTAAGTGCCGGATGATGAGTTTGTGGCAGTGGTTCCAGTGACCAGCTTTAAATAAATAGAGGGCCTCCAAGTGCCTGTTGGATTCCATGTGTGCTCGCACTGCTTTGGCCTCATGAATCCACTCAGCAGGCACACAAAGCTTCTGGGTCAGGAAAGTCTCCTTAGCCCAAGATTCAGGGGTCTCCAATAGTTGGCAGTGCCGGGTAAGGAGCTCTCGAACAGCCCTCTCACGCAGACTGTAGGAAGAGATAAGCTGGAATAAATCTCATCCTCACTGATGGAGAAGGCTGCCTCAGACAGCTCAAACTGGGACAGTTTCTCAAACTTCAGGTCTTGATCCTTAGTGGATCACCTCAAACTTCACTAAAAACAAAAACGAGCAAACCCAAAAGCCAACATGTCAGCATTTACTTTATTTTTTATTTTTTAAATTAATCCTCACCCAAGGATATTTTTCTATTGATTTTTAGAGAGAGTGGAAGGGAGGGGGAGAGGCAAAAGAAACATCAATGTGAAAGAGAAACATCCATTGGTTGCCCTTCGCACACCCTGACTAGGGCCAGGGATCAAGCCTACAACCAAGGTACATGCTCTTGATTGGAATTGAACCCAGGACCCTTCAGTTGCAGACCAACATTCTATCCATTGTGCTAAACTGGCTAGAGCAGCATTTATTTTTTAAATAAAATAGAGTAGAAAGTATCTAAGCACACTGTATTTTCATGGTCAAAAAAGGCTGAATACTCTAGGGAAGGTTGCCACTGCCTGGAAAGGCTTTCCCTACTTAGGATTGCTCCTTTATTTCCTTTCTAGTAATAGATCAGGACTGGGATAGGGAATTCTACACTCCACAGAGCAGTCCTCTGCAGTTCATTTCTAACCTTCTCCCTTTGGTCACCCACATGGTCAGTACAAGTAAGCAAAGTTGTTCTAAGTCTCTTCCTGGATCTTTTTTATTTCCTTGTTGTTCTTTCTCAAAGCCATCAGCCTTCCTAATTCATTTTCTCCTTCACCTCTAGATTTAGGCTAAACTCACTATTTGTTTCTCTTAAGGTCCCCTGAGGAGAGTCCTTTTCTGCCTGGGCAAAGTGAACAGCCATTTAAGTTTCAATCCAAAATTATTCTCATCTTAGATTCTTCTCTGAACTCCCAGGTTTTTCAAGAATTCCCAATCTCACAACTGCCCCCACCCCCCCACCCCCAGCAAACAGGATCTGCTTCCCCCCAGCCAACTCTCTGAATTACTAGTTGTCAAATCAGCCTGCCTTCTACCATGTGAAATTGCCCATATCCTATATAACAAAATGCTAATATGCAAATTGTCCCCTTGGGAGTACGACTGCTTGCTATGACGTGCACTGACCATCAGGGGGCAGTGCGGAACGATGGAAGGCCCCGGCCAGCAGCTAGGGGAAGGAAGGCCCAGATCGGCCCTGATCACCAGCCAGGCCTGGGGACCCTACCCGTGCATGAATTTCGTGCATCAATCCTCTAGTGTCTAATAAACTCACAGGGAAAGTCTGGGGTCATTTTGCTTCCTGGGAAGGGAAGAGGAAAGCAAAACTCCTTAAAGGGAAGGCTGCACTAAATGCTTTATACTTTTACTCCTTTAATCTCCTGGTCACCTTTGAATGGGGATTAATATTATGATTTTACAGATTAAAACTGAGGCTTGGAGAGTACTTTACCCTAGGTCAAAGTGAGTACATGGTGGATCCAGAATTCAGGCAAGTCTGACAACAACAAAACTAACTTCTTCCCATACCACATAACATTACAGATAGCAAAGCACAGTGATTAAAAGCACAGACTCTGGATGTTTCGAGTTGGAAGCCTCCCTCTGCCATTTACTGGATATGTGACTCTGAGCAATGGTTATTTAATCTCACTGTGCCTTGGATTACTCATCTGTAAAATAAATATGGGTGTCTATCTCATAGGTTTATTATGAGCATTAAATAAGTTAATATTTGTAAAGTACAACAGGGTATAAACCTATTAAAAGGAATATAAAACAAAATACTATATAAATGCTTGTTTTGTTGTTATTGTACTGCCATGCTGCCACCATTAACAAAACCCCTCCAAAAATCACAGCATGAAGAAAAGGGAACCAAAGCATTATGAATCTAAGCAAGGTTATACTGGTAAATGCAGTACTATCCAACTTGAGGGTTGGGAGTGGGTGGATGGCAAAGGAAAGCCAGGGAGGGAGAAAGCCAGTAGAAAAAAGCAGGGGCGGCCCTTCCTCCCTCCCTACTAGCGCACTGCATCACACCCACTGAGGCAGCTCCGTCAACACTATTTCTGCGATAGTAGTCCCCTCCCTTATCTGAGGGAGACACTTCCAAGGCCCCAGTGGATGGCAGCAATGATGGATAGTACTGAACCCTATATATAAAAACATAGGTATGTTTTTCCTATACATACATCCCTAAGATAAAGTTTAACTTATAAATTAGGCACAGTAAGAGATTAACAGTAACTAATTATAAAAATGAACAATTATAACAATAATCTATATATATAAAAGCCCAGTGACCGGAATGGCAGAACAACCAGAATGACCAGTGGCTATAACGTGCACTGCAGCAGCCAACCAGCTTGATCCAGGCCTTGATCACCCCCCTGACCCTGCCCCTGATCAACCCCCACCCATGCACGAATTCGTGCACCGGACCTCTAGTACTATAATAAAAGTTATGTGAATGTGATCTCACTCTTTCTCAAAATATCTTACTGTACTGTAGTCATCTTTTTACTTAAAGGAAGCACTTTATGGCTTCTCTGTGGCATACCCAAATTGCCACCATTACTACTCTTGTGCTTTGGGACCATTAGTAAGTAAAATACGGGTTACTTGAACACACCCAATGCGATACTGAGACAATTGATCTGATAATCAAGATAGCTACTAAGTGACTAATAGGTGGGTAGCATATACAGCATGAATATGCTGGACAGTGCAAGATTTCATCATGCTAATCAGAATGGTGTACAATTTAAAACTTATGAATTGTTTATTTCTGGGATTTTCCATTTAGTATTTTTGTACTCCAATTGACTGCAGTTAACCGGAACCTTGGAAAATAAAACTGCAGATAATGGAGGTACGACTGTAATTCTAAACACACCACTCAAGTGCATCTCTGCCAAAGGTAATGGGGTTTCCCCATCCAGGCATATCCTTTACTTCCCACTTACTCATTTTATATTCCAATTTTCTCAAGTCCTCTGAACCTTTCTAGAGATTCTCTGAAGTTCCCAGAGATCTCTTCTCCCTTCTCAGACTTCTGAGAGGTCTTATAATAAATAATAAAATTTGAGCTCAACCAAAGACAGTTTCATTTCTAATCTGTTCACATGAAAACAGACACTCTGAGCTGTGGGTTGAAAGGTCTTAAGGTTTATCACAAGGCTGGACCCGAAATACATTCTAAACACTTACTTGCTGAATTCAACACTAAGAGACTAACTCCTTTGGCACTGCCCTGCAGTGTAACACGCACCCAGTGGGTTTGATGGCTTCTCACTCACCTTGAGTTGTCTATGTGCAGGAGGACAAAGATGGCCCATTCCCAGAGCCCCTCACTTTCCAGTTGGCCAGCATAACTGGCCTGCAGCACACCCTCACACTGCTCTGAGAGATGGGTGTAGTTAAGAGCACGCAGCATCTCCCACAAATGCCAACTTAGGCGATAGTCCAATGGATCTGCTGTTATGCTTCGAGGCTCCAGCAGCTGGTTGAGATCATAATGTCTGAAAAGGAGGATGTGCTAAGAGTTAACATGTCCAACCAGCAGACCATCTGCAACGAATGTCAACTGGTTTTGACTCACAAGACAACAAAGGCAGGCACCTGAGAGCAGAAGCATTTATGCCTCATAGTCTCCTTCTGACACTGTTGCATCTAGGTTCAGCCAGATTATAAATCCCACCAAAAAAAAGAGACACACCTTCTCTTCTGTGATTATATGATCTAACAGGTTTGCTGGTATCTGTTTGGCCTATATGTTCTACCATCTTCATATAGGGAGTCTCCACAGCACTAACCCTTCAATTCATTCATTATAGTGTCAATCACTTTTCTTAACCATTTAAAAAACATACCGCCCTGGCCGGTTTGGCTCAGTGGATAGAGCGTTGGCCTGCGGACTGAGGCATCCCGGGTTCAATTCCGGTCAAGGGCATGTGCCTTGGTTGCGGGCACATCCCCAGTGGAGGGTGTGAAGGAAGCGGCTGATCGATGTTTCTCTCTCATCATCGATGTTTCTAACTCTCTATCCCTCTCCATTCCTCTCATTAAAAAAATCAATAAAATATATTAAAAACAAAACATATACCTTAGTACCTTTCAAATTGTTCTATCTGAAGCTCGTGAAGTGCTAATTCTATTTGTTTAAACAGCTAACTAATCTTCATGAATAGTAAGCTGTAGTCTGTATGTAGACTTGGATATGGCTTATAATTTTTACCTCTGATTTTGTCTACAGTGGGTATTATTCTTTACATAGAAACCCAGGTGCCCTGGGTTTTAAGTGTCCCTACACTGACATTTACTTTTCTTCCGCTGGGGAACCAGTTTACGTGTTAAGTTACTAGCTTGGAATTCCCAGATCATAAAAACTGTATAAACTAAGATTCCATGCCTGCAAGTTTTAAGGATCTGGAGCTTAGATTACAAAGCAATAACTTTTCCCTTTCACCTAAGACATTTTATAAGTTCCTAACACCTCCCTAAATAATGAGTTCTTCTTAACCAGTGCTATCAAAATGAAGTTCGTGTGAAGATGAAAATGTTCTATAACCTGTCTTGATCAATATGACAGTCAAAAGCCACATGTAGCTATTAAACATTTAAATTAAGGTGAATAAGTAATTATATTTTAAAAATTTAACTCACAATTCACATACACCGGACAGTGCAATTCTAGATTATTTTTAAGGGACAGGATGTGAATTTTATGTAAGGGTTTTTGTCATAGCAAGTCTACCTTTCATGAGAGTAAGGGTTCTATCTCATTCTGGCTTTTGTCTATTTCTGACACCTTCAGATACCTCTCTCTTATAAAAACTGACATACAATAAACTGCATATTTAGCACATATTTAAACTGTACAATTTTCCTAAGTTTTAACATATCTATACACGTGTGAAACTACCACCAAGGTCAAGATAACAAATATACACATCACTGCCAAAATGTTCCTTTTGCCCCTCTGTAATCCTTCTCTTCTATGCCTCCCTATAACTACCATTCTCAGGCAGCCACTGTTCTCCTTTCAGTCATTATAGATCAGTTTGCATTTTTCAGAATTTAAAATAAACTGAAATAAATAGTAGGTACACTTTATGGGGTGTTTTGTTCTTTTGCCCCTCTTCTTTTTCAAAACTAAATAAAATTGTCTTCTGATTCATTCACTATGTTGTATCAAAAGTTCATTCTTCTTTTAAAAAAATATATTTTATTTATTTTTTATAGAGAGGAAGGAAGAAGGATAGAGAGTTAGAAACATCGATCAGCTGCCTCTTGCATACTCCCTACTGGGGATGTGCCTGCAACCAAGGTACATGCCCTTGACCAGAATCGAACCTGGGACCTTTGAGTCCACAGGCTGACGCTCTATCCACTGAGCCAAACCGGTTAGGGCAAGTTCGTTCTTTTTTACTGCTGAACAGTATTCCATTGCACAGATGCACCAAAATTTGATTATTCATGCACCGGTTGATGAAAATTTTGGTTGTTTACAGTTTTGGACCATTATAAATAAAGCTGCTATCATCAGCACTTGGCATATGCTTTCATTCCTCTTGGGTAAATACCTAGGAGTTGAATGGCTGAACCATATGTCTGTAGGTGTATGTTTAGCTTTTTAAGCTGCCAAACTGTTTTCCAAAGTGCCAATATTATTTTTTTATTTTTCACCAGCTGTGTATGGAAATTCCAACTGCTCCACATCGATGACAATTGGTGCAGGTTTCTTTAATCCTTAGCCATTCTTCGGTGGGTAGTGGTATCCCATGATGGCTTTAATTTGCATGTCCCTGTTGTCTATTGATGCTTAACATCTTCTCATGGCTTGATATCCAGATCTTTGGTGAAACATCTGTTTAAATATTTTGCCCAATTTTTTAATTGGGTTGTGTGTTTTCTTACTATCGAGTTCTGAGAGCTCTTTATTATGTTCTGGATACAAGTTCTTTGCCAGATATATGAATTGCAAATATGTTCTCCCAATTTGCCTTTTCATTCCTTAACAGGCTTCCAATGAGCAATTGTTTTAAGTTTGACATTAAGTTTATGATCCATTTTGAACTAGATGAATAATAGTGGTAACCAATGAAACAAAAAATTGAGGTAGACTAATCAAGAAAAATGAGACAAGACCCAAATTACTAATATCAGGAAAGAAAAAGACATAGTTACAGATCCTACAAACATTTAAAAAGGATAATAAAGCCCTAACCAGTTTGGGTCAGTGGCTAGAGAGTCAGCCTGCAGACTGAAAGGTCCCAGATTTGATTCCGGTCAAGGGCATGTACCTTGGTTGCGGGCACATCCCCAGTAGGGGGTGTGCAGGAGGCAGCTGATCAATGTTTCTCTCTCATTGATGTTTCTAACTCTCTATCCCTCTCCCTTCCTCTCTGTAAAAAGTCAATAAGATATATTTTAAAAAATAAAAAATTTAATAAAATAAAAAGTATAATAAAGCCCTAGCTGTTTGGCTCAGTGGATAGAGCGTCAGTCTGTGGACTGAAGGGTCCCAGGTTCGATTCCTGTCAAGGGCACATACCTGGGTTGCAGGCTCCTCTCCGGCCCAGGCCCTGGTCAGGGCACGTGCAGGAGGCAACCAGTCGATGTGTTTATCTCACATTGGTATTTTGGTATTTCTCTCTGTCTTTCCCTCTCTCTTCCTCTCAAAAAATAAAAATAAAAAAATAATGGGAAAATATCCTCGGGTGAGGATTAAAAAGAAAAAGGATTAACAAAGAAATGTTATCATTTTATGCCAATAAATTCAGTGACTTTGAATTAGACAAATTCATTAGAAGAAACAAATGATCAAAACTAACTCAAGAATAGAAAACCTCAACAGCTCTATATCTATTTTTTATTTGTTACTCAAGGATATGCTTTTGTTGATTTGAGATAGAGAGAATCAAAGATCAGCTGCTTCTTACAAGTGCCCCAACCAGGGATCAAACCCCCAACCTTGGTATGTACCCCGATGGGGAATCAAACATGCAACCTTTCAGTGCAGGAGACAATGCTTCAAACGAGCCACCTGGCTAGGGCAGCCCTGTATCTATTTTTAAAATTGATTTTATAGTTGTGATGATAGTTGTGTTAAAATGTCAAACCACATACTTTAGTATATGCCAAGTGTATCTCATTAAGTTGATTAAAATAAATTTTAGATTTCTAAGTCCAGTTCCAAGGATCTTTATACTCAACTACTATAAGTTATATTTTGGTGGTTTATCACAGACTAATGGCAGTTCGGTCATGTATGAAAGGGAAAGGACTCCCAAGAGCTTATGTGTAACTTTGATTTACCTGTCACTGTAGAGTTTTAGAAGGTGAAAGCAGACGTCTTGAAGTGGTCTCCGTGAGTCTTGTTCCTCCTCTCCCACATAGCCAGAGCCCTCCAGGTATGAAGGAAGTGGAGAGCAGGCATACCTGTCACTCTCAGAGGTATTCTGAAGATAAGAATTTGATAAAACAATACCTCAGCTGCTAGTGTGTTTCAAAGATGCCATCATGTCTCAATAACTCAAACACGCATATGAAGAATGATGTGACACCCTCTAAAGGAGTTCTCAACCTGTGGGTTGAGACCCCTTTGGCGGTCGAATGACCCTTTCACAGGGGTCGCCTAAGACCATCCTGCATATCAGATATTTACATTACGATTCATAACAGTAGCAATATTACAGTTATGAAGAAGTAGCAACGAAAATAATTTTATGGTTGGGTCACAACATGAGGAACTGTATTTAAAGGGCCAGAAGGTTGAGAACCACTGCTCTAAAGGAATGTGTCAAAGATTTGAAACTTAATTTAGATTGGTGACATATTCCACTTGTCTTTAAGGGACTGCCAAAGACTTCAGATAGCTCTCACTAATCCCACCACTTTCTCGCCACAATTATTATTACACTCAGTTTCTTTAGTGTTCTCTTTTACCTTGACAAATAAAATCAAAGAATAAAAATGGGGAGTAAACAAACAAAACAAAAAAACAACTGAAAAAATGATGGCATTAAACACAGTAATAATATTTTAACCTCCACACTAAGAAGGAATATAAAATGTGACATTTAGCCGAAACTGGTTTGGCTCAGTGGATAGAGCGTCGGCCTGCGGACTGAAGGGTCCCGGGTTCGATTCCGGTCAGGGGCATGTGCCTGGGTTGCGGGCACATCCCCAGTGGGAGATGTGCAGGAGGCAGCTGATCGATGTTTCTCTCTCATCGATGTTTCCAACTCTCTATCTCTCTCCCTTCTTCTCTGTAAAAAATCAATAAAATATATTTAAAAAAAATAAATAAATAAAATGTGACATTTAGAAGAAAATCTTAGACCTAATTTGGGGCTATAGCAAGTTTGCAGTCAGGCAGTATATCTCAGGGAATTCCCAAAGACAGCATTAAGAATGAAGAAAAACCCTCTCATTTGATGGGGGGAAAAAAGTCAGTTGTGGAAACACATCTTATTAAAAGAAACAGAAGCAGATACTGTCCAGAGGCAGAAGAAAAGGAAAAAGTTTCTCATCAGATTTCTGAGGTTTTTGCCAACTTTATGGTATTTCCAAAAAAAGCAGAGGAAAAGTATTATGAAATGTGACTTGAAGGTTTTTTCTCTGGCAAAAACAGCACTACCAGGATTGTTCCTTGGCTCTACTAGACACACATACCTGAAATGCTTCTTCATACATGCTGAGTGCCCTGGAAATGGAGGCTGTTGGTGGAAGCAAATACCAAAGATGGACGGCCAGGGAGCGTTTCCAATCCAACTGGGAACACACATTAATTTGCTTCTGCTCTGAGAGTTGCCACACCTGCAGGTAACAAAATCACATTCACAGCTACAAATTATATTTACCTTATTACTGCCTAGGTCTGCAAGTTATTCACTTATTCAAATACTTTTTAAATAATCTAGATAACAGTGTTAATCCAGAAATAAAATACAGTTCCTAGGTGGCAGGTGATGGGTGAATTTAGATAATTACTGGTCTGAGAAGGGATAAGAACCACTGAGGTCTTTGTATTGCGCACAGTTGCCAACTTCTAAAACTTAAAGATGTGAATAAATTCTGACCAAATTTTTCATTTTTGGAAATTAACTTTAAGATGGCAATCAGGCCCTAACCGGTATGGCTCAGCGGACAGAACATCGGCCTGCAGACTGAAAGGTTTGACTCCGATCAAGGGCATGTACCTTGGTTGCGGGCTCGATCCCCCAGTAAGGGGCGTGCAGGAGGCAGCTGATTGATCTTTCTCTCTCATTGATGTTTCTAACTCTCTCCATCCCTCTCCCTTCCTCTCTGTAAAATCAATTAAAAATTTTTAAAAAAGATGGCAATCAGCCCAGCCCACGTGGCTCAGTAGTTGAGCATCACCCTATGAACCAGGAGGTTACGGTTCAATTCCTAGTCAGGGCACATGCCCGGGTTTCAGGCTTGAACCCGTGTAGGGCATGCAGGAGGCATTCGATCAGTGATTCTCTCTCATCGTTGATGTTTCTATCTCTCCCCTTCCCTTCCTCTCTGAAATCAATAAAAATATATTTTTTAAAAAAAGATGGCAATCATACAGGTAGACAGCAACAGAGACTTGTCTAAAAATAATTATGGTATATCACCCATAAAATGGAATAGAAGTGGCCATTAAAAGAAATCAGACTACTGGGCCAGTAAGACTCAGTGGTTGAGCATCAACTCATGAACCAGGAGATCACAGTTCAATTCCTGGTCAGGGCACCTGCTTGGATTGCAAGCTCCATCCCCAGCAGGGGACGTGCAGGAGGCAGCTGATCAATGATGTTTCTAACCCTCTTCCTTCCTCTCTCTGAAATCAATAAAAACATATTAAAAAAAAATGAGGCTGCCCAACATGAAAAGTATTCATACACAAAAAGTAAAAAAAATTTGCATAACTGTTATGTATAATTGACATTATATGAATATACTCATGTTAGTATGCACACATGTATTTTAATATAAACTTAAATATGTCTAGAAAGACAGACAACAAATTAGTTATGTTGTTTATCACTATGATATGAGATATGGTGAATTTTAACATTTTTTATTTCTATATAACTAGTTATTTGTCTAGGTACATGTTGTACTTTTATAATTTTCCATTAAAAATTTCCACTAAAAGTAAGTTGCTTAGGTTACATATAATGTATAATTTACAAAGATGGCTCTTTAACTTAAGCAATCTTGAATTTGAAAAAATGTATGTGTGTTTATGAGAAAAGAGGAAAATACCGGTTTTCCAGCCAACAGGGCAAAGATGCGCAATCTCTCATCCTGGATGAAACAGTCAGCCTGCAGCTGATGCCAGTCTACAAGCTGCATGGTAAGCAACTCCCGGACAGACTGGCTACCCACCAACTGGGATAAAAGAAGGGCAAGACGATGATCTCCTGTAAGGAAAACAAAAGTGCTCAGTGATACTGAGGATTTAGACTTGAGATATTACTTGGGGGCATTACCTTATCTCTTCCTGCCCTCAGAACAGAGAATTGAACACATGTGACTGCTTTCCCTGTAGTGGCGAAATATTAATCAAGAACTCACCACTTTCTGCTTGGGTAGAAAATCTTCCAAGTAGGTCAGCCTAAATTACACATGGATTGTACAGTATACAGAGTTCACTGAAAGATCTACTATCACATTAATTCTGTGACCCTAGATAAGGCACTTCATCTAAAAACTGAGATGGCAAAATTGATAACAAGCCCAACTAGAATGTGCTATATAATGACAGTGAGAAACAGCAAACTCAAACCTAAAGGAAAAACGTGTGTGTATGATATAAAGAGAATGGTTGAGTCCTTTAATCTCACAGGTCTAATAATCTCTTTTAATAAAAATTTTTAAGTACAAAGGGCTGGGACAACAGTGAGTCTAATTAGCCATAATATGAAGGGTAGAATTCTGGTTTATGATGAGTTGAGAAAAATAAGTACAAACCTCCTAAAAGTCAAGTCCTTTTGTTTACGTATATGGGTCAGTACTTAAATGACTATTAAGTACTGCTCTCACAGAAATTAAGGCTCTCATATCAAACAGTTTCCTTCATAAACTAAAGAGGCCTGGAGGAAAGAAATCATGCACCAGGACACATCTGGAAATGTGCTGCTAGGTCAAGCTGTTTCTCTGATGTATGTAGGTAACAAAAGAATGACTGGACTATGACTCATGGAGTAAGTGCTGAGCCCACCTGACCATGCGTTGCTAGTATTCTAGAACAATAATAAGGGGGAAAAGTAAGACTATTTCTGTGTATCTACAGAACCCCAAAGAGAGGATTCAATTGCCAACAAATGTAAATATCTCGGGACACACTAAAGATGGTCAAATTCAGAGGAGAAACTGGCATGTCTTGATACAATAATTTAGATCATTTCACTTTGTTCTGATCATACAATCAACCAATCAGCTTCTGACAATTCTTGACTTTTCACACAGACTTTCCCATTGATGAGAACATATACTTGAGCAAATGGCAGGATTCTACATTACTTCCTTAAGTTGATTTAGTGTATGGTGTGAAGAAAGGATCGTTTTTACATGTGAATATCCAACCACCAAGCATTATTTGTTGAAAAGACTATCCTTTAACATTTAAATTGTGTTGGCACTTTCATCAAAATTTACTAACCATAAGTGAAAGAATTTTATACTTGGATTTCTGTTCCCTTGACCTGTACGTTCATCCTTATGCCAGCACACTGTCTTTTATAGAATTTTTTCAGAAAGTGTTGATACTTTTGAGGTATTTTTTACAATTCCAAGTAAGGATGAGGACCTGCTGGAGATTTTGATACTGTGTGGAACATACAGGATGGTGCAAAAGTATGTTTATAGCTGTGAGTATGAAAAACAGAGTTTATGCTTGAATTATTATTATTTATTTTGCATATGAACAACTATAAACCTACTTTTGCCCTACCTAACAGAGATTATTTTGGGGAGAACAGACATCTTAACAATTCTGAGGTTTCTAATCCATCAGCGGTTCTCAACCTGGGCAGTTTTACCCCCCAGAGAACATTCGGCAGTATCTGAAAATATTTTTGGTTGTCACAACTAGAAGGGAGAGAACTCTTGAGTAGATGGGCAAGGATGCTGCTAAATATCCTACAATGCCAGGGAAGCCTCCACAACAAAGAATTGCCCGCTAAAAATGCCAATAGTGCTGAGGTTGAGATGTATTCCATGAACATGGACTGTATTTATTTAGATCTTTTATTTCTCCAACAATGTTATATAGCTCTCAGTGTATAAGTCTTACACTTGTGTTACATTTAATCCTTAAGTAATTTAGTCTTTCAGATGCTATTATGTATGGATTTTTCAAAATTTCACTTTTAGATTTTTGTTTCTGAAATATAGAAATACAACTGAATTTTATATATTGACCTTGAATCCTGAGACCTTGTTGAACTAGTTGGTTAGTCCCACTACCTTTTCTGTGTTTATATACAGAATCATGCTGGCTGTGAATAAAGGCATTGCTACCTCTTACTTTATTATTATTTGTTGTTGTTAATCCTCATCAAGGAAATTTTCTTCACTGATTTTTAGAGAGAGTGGAAGGGACAGGGGAAGGGAAGAGGCAGAGGAAGAGAGTGGTTGCCTTCCAATGCACACTCCCCAACTAGTACCTAGGCATTGATCCTGCAACCCAGGTACAACCCTTGATCGCAAATCAAGACCAAGACCCTTTGGTGAGTGGGGTCGATACTCCAACCACTGAGCAAAGCCGGCCAGGGTTCTACCGCTTCCTTTTTAATTTGTATTAACTTTTGCTTCTTTTTCTTGTTTGAATACACTGGCTACAACAACGATTACTGTGCAGAAATGGTGTTCCCAATCAGGGTAAAATCACTCAGTCTTTCAAACATTAAATATAATGCCATGCTGTAAGTTTTTCGTCAGTTCGCTTTAATAATGTCATCATAGGATGAGTTGAAAAAATGCTCCCTCCTGTATTTTCTAGAAGAGTTGCAGAAGACTGGTATTACTTCATCTTTATAAATATAAAAGTTCACTTGTGAAGACAGCTGGGTGTGGGCTTTTCTGAGTGAAGATTTTAAACTACAAACCCAATTTCTTGTTATGGATCTATTTAGATTTTCAACTTTTGGTTGAGGCAGTTTTGATTAATTTATACTTTGCTATAAATTTGTCATTTTTATCTAAGTGGTTGAATTTGTTGACATAGATTTTCTCATAATATTCCCTTTTCTGTAGTGTTAGTAATGATATTCATTCTTTCACTTCTGTCTTTGGCAATTTGTGTCTTTCCTTTTCTTGTCGTCAGTGTAAAAATTTTTAACTTTTGCCTACTGGTGTAGCTCAGTGGTTGAGCATTGACCTAGGAACCAAGAGGTCATGGTTCGATTCCTGGTCAGGGCACATGCCTGGGTTGTGGGCTCAATCCCCAATGTGGGGCTGCAGGAGGCAGCCAATCAATGATTCTCTCCCATCACTGATGTTTCTATCTCTCTCTCTCCCTCTCTCTGAAAGCAATAAAAATAAATAAATAAAACAAGAGTAACTTTTGCCCTGGCTGGTGTAAGTGTCATGCCACGCACCAGAGGTCTTTGGTTCCATTCAGGGCCAGGGCACATGCCTGAAGTTTCAGGCTCAGTCCCCAGTAAGGGGTGTGCAGGAGGCAGCTGATCAATGTTTCTCTTTCTAAAATCAATAGAAACATTTGAAAAATTATAGTTTTCTTGATCATTTAAACAAAATGAACTTTTAGTTTTATTGATTTCTCTACTGTTTTTATGTTTTCATTTTCACTAATTTCTGTTCTGATCTTTATTATTTCCTCCCTTCTTCTACCTTTAAGTTTAACTTGTGCTTGTTTCTTAAGGTAAAAGCTTAAGTTATTGATTCTTGTTGGGTAATTTAACAGGTAACACTGGTTGACAGTGTTTAAGTACTCTATACACCTGATTTTCTGTTTAGTTGTTCTATCACTGATTGAAAGCAGAGGTAGTTAAGCAAAAATTTAATCCTAGGATAAGGGGAAAAAATAGTTTGTGAATAAATCAAAGGATCTGACTTCTGACACTCCTTAAAATCCTCTTCCATTACACTAAGTGTGCTGGTGAGCATAACTTTATCTCTTTAATGATTCATAATCTTTATAGATTTATAGAAATTCTTGCTTATCTGCATTTTCTAGTTTTATTACAAGTGCATACATAACATATAAAATTCAAATACTTTAAGTAGATTTAATGTTTAGAAGACACAGTCCCTATTCTGGAGGAACTAGCAATCTTCCTGGGAAGTCTATACTTAATACTCAGGATAGAAGACAAAAGCAAAACCATAATTAAGGGGTAGGGACAGTGAGTGGGAAGTAGGCAGAGGTACAGAGGACCATATGCCCACCTGATTGCTGGGCCAGAGAGCAAGCCTCACTGATCCTCTTGCCCGTGAGGTAGCTAAAAACAGCCTCTACAGGATTGTCTTTCCGGGTTAAGGAGACCTCCTCCTCAATTTGAGGTGCAGCAGTCTGGGATAGCCAGCGAGAGAAAGCTCTTCTTCGCTCCAGAATCTGAATGTATTCACTGGGTTCATCCAGCTGGCTGTCAAGCTCCTTCAGGTGGCCCCATAGAGCTTCACATAATGTCCATGTTAGGCTCCACTGCTTCACAACTAAGGAAGAGACAGGAAATCAATGCTATGACACAAAGCCTTACAGTAACTACAGAGGGGGCATCACTCTAATTGTGGTATAAAAATGTATAGATAACTACCCCAACCACTAAAGCTGATTTCCCTGAATCTGTCTCTACCTCACTCAGCTGTGTCTTATAAGGTCGAGAGGTGTGTGGTGTAACTACTTGCTCACTCTATGTTCCTGTGGTACTTACACAACAAATGTAACTTGATGCTCCTTTTAACAGTTTTCTCCAGCCTAACTATGGCTAAAATAATCTCAAATGGTAAGGGGAAAAAAGTAATTTGATTTGATCAAAATGCTTTAAAAACTATAAAGTGCTCTAAAAACTTATGAGGGCTTATTCTCTCCTGCTATAGGCACAGTTTAACATTTAGTGAGTTTAAATGATGGTATTCAAAGCACTTAAGAGTAAGCCAGCTCTAGCCGAAACCGGTTTGGCTCAGTGGATAGAGCGTCGGCCTGCGGACTGAAAGGTCCCAGGTTCGATTCCGGTCAAGGGCATGTACCTGGGTTGCGGGCACATCCCCAGTGGGAGATGTGCAGGAGGCAGCTGATCGATGTTTCTCTCCCATCGATGTTTCTAACTCTCTATCTCTCTCCCTTCCTCTCTGTAAAAAATCAATAAAATATATATTTAAAAAAAAAAAGAAAAAAAAAAAAGAGTAAGCCAGCTCTAATATACAGGTGTACAGTTGTGAGTATGCAAAACAGTTTATTCTTGCATTATTATTTATTGTATTATTTTTTTTTTTTAAATATATTTTATTGATTTTTCACAGAGAGGAAGAGAGAGAGATAGAGAGTTAGAAACATCAATCAGCTGCCTCCTGCACATCTCCCACCGGGGACATGCCCGCGACCCAGGTACATGCCCTCGACCGGAATCGAACCTGGGACCTCTCAGTCCGCAGGCCGACGCTCTATCCACTGAGCCAAACCGGTTTCGGCTATTGTATTATTTTACATATGAACTGTAAACCTACTTTTCCCCCACTCAGTATACAATGTGACTATATCAGCCGTGGGCAAACTACGGCCCGCGGGCCGGACGGCCCGTTTGAAATGAATAAAACTAAAAAAAAAAAAGACCGTACCCTTTTATGTAATGATGTTTACTTTGAATTTATATTAGTTCACACAAACACTCCATCCATGCTTTTGTTCTGGTCCAGTTTAAGAACCCATTGTGGCCCTCGAGTCAAAAAGTTTGCCCACCCCTGGACTATATACTGGTAGTAGTTATTATCTTCATTTTATAAATTAGGAAGTGAGCTAGAGTGCTAAGTGACTTGCTCAATGTTACGGGCAGTATGTAACAGAGCCAGGATTCAAACCCAAGTCATGCGTCTAACTCTCTACTCTTAACCACTATGTATACTGCCCCTCAAGAAGGAAAACAAAAAGGAAACAGTTTACAAGTATGTGCTGGGAAGATGACTCACATGTTTGAAAAGAAGACTACCGAACCAAACACAAAGAACTGAATAGAACTCCTAAATGTGTGGAATGGAACATTCTAAAATAACCTCCATTTTTCAATAAAGGTGATGTTATGAAATACTGTGAAACATGTAATTATGATTTTTCTGTTATTTGAAATAGTAAGTTCCCAAACTGAAAAAAGACCTTCATCAAAGTATTGGTTCGGAAAAACATGGTCACAATAGTTATAGAGAGAGGTCAGGAAGGGAGCTAAAAACACAAAAATTGTTGGGAAGACGAAGCAGGACTTGAGCCGGACATGGAAGAATGGGTAAAATTTAGAAAGGTAAGAGGGAACAAATCTCTCTCTCCCTATGTTCTCTGCATGGGGAAAGGAATGCAATTTCATAAATCCAGATTTGACTGGCTACAGTTCCTTTGAACAAAAACTTGTATATTAATGGACATAAGAATAATTGTAAACAATGGTATAATTTTTCCTTGCTTGGGATTTTGCTCATCCAATTCAACTGTACAAGTGCTCAGGCATCCACCTACTTATTACCTTGGCACATTGAAATTTATCCTCCTATGTACACATATTCCACCCCTGTTCCTGGGATATTAAACAGAAGCCTAGTCCATACTTACTTTGTGCTTCCAATAAGTCTCCCGATGCTTCCTTAACCCAATCTGCATAGTCATGAATGACAGCAACTCCTGGATTGGGAACAATGAGAGGACACAGCTCATCCACATGGACAGTGCTATGTTTTAATTTGAGCTCCAGGGGTATCTGGTATAATTCCAGGTCTTCATCCAGCTTCTTTTTTCTGAAACTGAGTTTTTCCAAATGAACTTTGAATGGGGACTCATTTAGGCTACAAGGGCAAATGATAAACAAGATAGAAAATAAAGATAAGACAGATGCTAGAATTTTCCTACAACCAAAATGGCTTCTTTTTATGATTACAAATAGAATGCAGAATATGATTTCATAGGAATCAGTTAGACTTGGAACCCAATTCAGCATATATCTAGACCAGCCGTGGGCAAACTACGGCCCGCGGGCCCCGGCCCATTTGAAATGAATAAAACTAAAAAAAAAAAAAAAAAAAAAAAAAAAGACCATACCCTTTTATGTAATGATGTTTACTTTGAATTTATATTAGTTCACACAAACACTCCATCCATGCTTTTGTTCCGGCCCTCCGGTCCAGTTTAAGAACCCATTGTGGCCCTCGAGTCAAAAAGTTTGACCACCCCTGATCTAGACACTATAAAATCCAAGGGCCAAAAATTGTGTGATACCCATTTCTCAGATTATACTTCGTAAGGTATCAAAAGACTCCAAATTAAGATAAGCATTTAGTCAATCTGGACTTGATTCAATTTTTAAGATTGTTATTAACAACCACCAAAATATCAAAACACCATGCATAACGCAAGTTTAGGATTAACATTCCTAACTGTGAGTTTCAAAAGATGCTGTTGTTTATTTCTTCAAAGTCAACTTTAAAATCCTATATAATAAAAGCATAGTATGCAAATTGTCCCTTTGACGGGAAGCTGTCCGGGAATTCGACAGAGGGTGGGGCTGGCAGGGGGAAGGGAGGGAGTACCCAGTAGGCAGCTGGCAGCCACTAGGGACCCTACCAGTGCACGAATCTCATGCACTGGACCTCTAGTCTATGAATAATAGGTGATCACAGCCACTTAATCTGTAAAGATATAGCAATTTGTTATAATTATAAAAAGTAAATAGGAAACTATTATATATTTTACACAAGACACCTGTATACATACTGTCTAATAACTACCAGGAAACTATACTTATAATCTGTATGGCATAATATAAAATATATACAACTATAAGCACAAATATGTAAAAAATTAATAGTGGGGATTGTGTAGAAATATATAACATATATAGTTATCAACTGTCACCTTATTTCCAAATACTTATGTGTGGATTACCTACAATTCATATGTTCTTTTTATCAGGTCTAAGATACAGGATGTGTTTAGCTGAGAATATACCTTATATATGAAGAAATGGTAAATATCTTAAGTGAGAAAATAAATAAAATGACTAATGTAATAAAAAGGATGAAGCCCAAGGAATGCTGCACCATTAGCTTTGGGTCTGTTACTTTTCTAACAAAAGTTTAACCACTAGATATTACCTGTACCTTGATGGTACAAATGGAGTTATCTTACTAATCATTTCAGTTTTTAATTATACTATTGGCCCGGTGCACGAAATTCGTGCACGGGGGGGGGGGGGTCCCCTCATCCTGGCCTGCACCCTCTCCAATCTGGGACCCCTCGAAGGATGTCCTACTGCCAGTTTACAGGGACTGGGCCTAAACCGGCAGTTGGACATCCCTCTCACAATCCAGGACTGTTGGCTCCTAAACACTCACCTGCCTGCCTGCCTGATTGCCCTTAACCAGTCCACCTGCCGGCCTGCTCGCCCCTAACTACCCCCGACCGCCAGCCTGCTTGCCCCCAAATGCCCCCCACCAGCCTGATCACCCCCAACTGCCCCCTGTGCCAGTGTGTTCGCCCCCAACAGCCCCCCCTGATGGTCTGCTTACCGTCAACGGCCCCACCCCCCCATCAGCCTGATCACCCCCAACTGCTCCTGCTGGCCTGCTCACTCCAAATTGCCTCCCCGCCCCAACCCCCGCAGCTGTCCTGATTACCTCCGACACCCACTGATGACCTGCTTGCCCCAACTGGCTCCACTGCTGGTCTGCTTACCGCCAATGGCCCGCCCTCCATCAGCCTGATCACCCACAACTGCTGTCCCATCCTGGCCCGATCACCCACAACCCTCTTGGCCTCTAACCACTTCTATCTCGGCCCTGCCACCATGGCTTTGTCCAGAAGAACGTCTGGAAGATCTCCTGGAAGGTCTCCCAGTCTAATTAGCACATTACCCTTTTATTAGTATAGATAGAGGCCTGGTGCACAGGTGGGGGCCGGCTGGTTTGCCCTGAAGGGTGTCCTGGATCATGGTGCGGGTCCCGCTGGGGTGCCTGGCCAGCCTGGGTGAGGGTTTGAGGGCCATTTTCAGGCTGGCCATGCCCCCGTGGCGACTCAAGCTCCCAGCCTCTTTTTTCTTTTTTTTTTCAGCGCGTCCTTGAGCGGAGGCCAGGGCAGGCTGGAAGCAGGTATCTGGGATTTATTTATCTTCTATAATTGAAACTTTGTAGCCTTGAGTGGAGCTCAGGGCTGGCCAGGGCAGGCGGGAAGCTTGGCTTCCTCCATCGCCGGGGGCACCCCAAGCCTCCTGCTGCTCCAGCTCCATGGCCATTGCCATATTAGTTGGGTTAATTTGAATGCTTGCTCCTGATTGGTTGATGGGTGTAGCGGAATGATGGTTATTTTGCATGTTTCTCTTTTATTAGTGTAAATATCTTCTGCTATCTAAAATTGTGCCAAGAATATATCTAGAAAGATTTCCTTATTATAAAAAGTTTTTTCTCACCTACCATGTTGCCTTTCTCAAAGAGAATAAGGAAATGTGACTCACGATTTAACAGCTACTGGGTTAGGCAGGAATCCATATTCCACAGAATCAGCAGTCTGATGATTTTCCAGTTCATGAGAGCCACTCAGCTGTTCTCCAGTATTAGCAAGAGTCCAGTTGGGTCCCCAACCAACCCGAAATGAGCGTCCCATAAATAAGGCCATGTCCATCAAAAGTTTCCCCCTGCCATAGGTAACAGACTTTTCAAGAGCGACCAGGCCTGGTTGTCTGCGAGTTCCTACTGTTTTCAACTGGACCTCAGGGACGGGGCTGGGTACTGTAAACACAGAGGTCAGGGGTGGAGGGACAGACCAAGCAGATGTGGATGGGATATTCATCAACGACGATGTCCTGGGAGTGCGACATTCTTGCACAGAGGCACTTGGTGAAAAAAGAACTCCACTTGTAAATTTTGATTGTAGTAACCCACCAACTAAAATAAGGGGAGGGGGGTAAAGGCTATTAGAAAATACTTCTTGAACAACAATAATCAGTGAGTTTGAAATTATAGTTTTACCAAACTAAATCAGATATAGAAAACCAGAAGCAGGTTAAACCAGATACTGTAGAACTTACTCTTCCAACCAGAAAATCAAGGTAGAAATTCTCATGTTATCAACAATAGCAACATTAATAATAAATACAACAACTACTATTTAAAAAGATTATCTAGCACTTATCTGTAGCAGACTCTGCATAAGCATTTGTATATTGTTTCATTTCATCTTTCAATAACTTCATTGAATGAGGAATATTATTATCATTATCTTCATTTTACAAGTAAAAAAACTGGGCCCAAATCCAAATCCACAAAGCTACTAACCTGGCAGGACTGAAAGATGACACCAATGCTCATGCCCTTTATCAGAATGCCAAATATAATGGTTTCTTAGTCAATATGAAAAGCTTAGTTAGTAAGATCAAAATTCAAAGTCCTACCACTGTAATGCTCAGTGCTAGACTTAAGGAAACACAGACCCACTGAGGCATCTTGTAATTGTGATTGTACATGTGCCTTTCAGTATACAGTTCTTGTTACTATTGCCTGCTTTTGGATTTTTATATGGTTCCTGTCTAAAGCAAGGAGTCAGTTATTGAAATATGAGATTTTTATGTAATGCCATCATGAAGAAGATTTGTAAATGTTTAACTGATGCTTTACTAGTTAAAGTATTAAAGAAGGAAATTTAATGTATTAAGGCACTCAAAAGAATTGAAAAATAAACGTTTAATTTTTAAGACAACATAAATCTCTTCCTGGTAGTTCCTCTGCTTTTCAATATTTTGACATTACATTTGCTATGACCTTTGTTGACAACAGTACTCCATCTCTAATCTCACACACATAGATACAAGCCCACTAGAACAGGGAAAGTTTTAAAATAAAATATGTAATGACTTCCCTGAGAGTCTGGCAGGGTTTAGAGAAAAGTAAGAATCTGACAAGTTTTGTGCATTATGAGAAGCAACATTTGCCCCTAAAAGGCAATAAGGATATAGTGTCAGAACTGCCAAATAAGTATAGTGCAGGACAACTTGCTATTTCCTCAAAGGCCTGATAGAAATTAGAAAATTTAAGATTATCTGATTCATACTCATAAGCAAATGAAAACATAAATCTAAACAAAACAAAAATGCTTTTTTTCTCCATATAACTTTTCTGTTGGCACCAATAAAGCAAATCATGGTTTTTGAAAACTGGCCCCACCTAACAGATATGTATGACTATATTTCCTCTTGGCATCCTGGTCATAGCCATTAGGAGGTCTTTGCTAGAGAAGTTGACTTGATTAGATACATGAAAAACAAGACTTTATGGTGTTCTTATAAAATAGCATCTTTTACAGTACCTAATGAACGGGATTTTGATGAGTGGGATGCTGAAATGGGGAGTCTGGGAGAACAGATTTCTTGAGAAGTATCTGCTTTAGAAGGAAGGCGGCTGAAGCGTTGATCCAGGACCATATCTGCATCTTCTTCATCAGCAAGCAGTGATGCTTTCATGATCTAAAAAGGCAATATCTATAGAATGAATGTGCTCCCCCAAATCCAAAGGCCATAAAAGAAAAATGCAGTTAACAACCAATAAATCACTCTGCCTCAAGGTGTGCCAGAGCAGAAATAACATTTGTATAACTGACTCAATTACACTTGTATGTACCTGAAGGGTAGAAATTATTAATACTCCTCTTCCTTTGTATTTACAGTCTTACCAGGGCCTGGCGTATAGCAATCACTGGCTCGTTTGTTAAATGAATGATGTCAAAGTCAAACTTAAACCAAAGGCTAACCTCATAACAGGCCAAAAGACATGGGCGAGGGGAATTGAGACAGAGCTTAAAGAAATCTGCATCTACTAGTTTTGTTTTGTTTTGAACTTTTAGCTTTTGTGGAGCACTTTCAAGAGCCTCAAAACTACTTTGAAGTAAGCAAAGTAATATTTTATATAGAAAAACCAGTGCTCATAGTTATTAAGTGACTTGCCTAGTCATATACTAATATTTCTAAAACTGGGATTAGAGTCCAGGCCTTTTGATCTCAACCCAGCCTTTCCTACCCGAATGGGAAAATAAGGCTCAAACATGTGCCATGTTTTTTCTTATTCCAGTGAGCACTCAATGCTCTTAAATGAAGACATCTGATGGTATGCAAAGGACATAAATATTAGTTTGGCTTCCTGCTGTAGTAGGGGTGGGTTAGGAGTTCACCTGTAAGACATGTGGATTAATTCCCAGTGAAGATGCAATGTGTGTTGAGGCGGACACAGGCTCCTGATCCTCAGGCACGCTCTCTTCTAACATGGAATCCAAAACTGGCTCCTGGGTGATATCTACCATGTCACTGTCCAGTTCCACAACCCTCCCTAACTGCTCCACCTCTGGGCTCTGGCTCTGTAGACAGCAGAAAGATCAGGGAAGTAGCATTAAATTATACCAAATAGACATAGAGCTTCAAGACATATGTAGTTTATTCAGAATATGGTATCGCAATATTAAATCCTGACCATTCTACACAAGAGGTAGCATTTTTGCAAAAGATTTAACAATTATCCAAAAATCCCCCCTAAAAGTACTTGGGATCCAAATGACGGTTCATAGAATCACCTTTTTATAATATCATTTTCCAGTGTACACAGGGTCACCCTGCCTTTACTGCCTTATAGTCAGAAACCATTGGGAAAGAGAATAAAAGGCACAAATATCAAAGTCTCCAGTAACTGCATTCTTTTTAAAGAAAATATTTAAAAATAAATTTCTAGTTAATACAATATGGAGCCTGAATTTATCTTTTGGGTGATTAAAACCTAATGTCAGCTGGACTCTACCTGTGCAGTACAAGGACTGTCTACTGTAACTTCCCAAAAGAGAAAACAAAGTAATATTATCAGGAACAATTTCAATTTGAGAATAATTTATGTTTAAAAGTGTCAAAAGTTGCCCTAGCCAGTTTGGCTCAGTAATTAGAGCATCAGCCCATGAACTGAAGGGTCCCAGGTTCAAATCCAGTCAAGGGAACATAGCTCAGCTACAGGCTCCATTCCCAGCCCTAGTCAGGGCGAGTGTGGGAGGCAACCAAGGATGTCTCTCTCTCACACTGATGTTTCTCTCCGTCTCCTCCATTTCGCCTTCCATTCCTTCTAGAAGTCAAAGGGAAATGTATCCTACGGTGAGGATTAACAAACAAGTGTCAAGAGTTACCAAAAGAATGACTGCTCCCACTTATAATTGTAGAAAAACTGATGTCTGGATACATAGTAAATTACTAGTTAAGATGTGACCAATCCCCAAGGACTGCTTTAACAAAACTGGAAGCTAGATAATGGTCAAAAGGCAAAGATGATACTATATTTTACCTATGGGGGAGGAGGCTACAGGCAGATCTGATTATTTCTATGCTTTAAGATTCTGGAGAAAGTCTGGCAGTGTGGCTCAGTGGTTGAGCTTTGACCTATGAAGCAGGACACAGTTTGATTCCAGGTCAGGGCACATGCTTGGGTTATGGGCTCAATCCCCAGTAGGGGCTTGCAGGAGGCAGCCAATCAATGTTCTCTCATCAATGTTTCTCTCTCTCTCCTTTCCCCTTCCTAAAGAAAATCAATAAAAATAACATTAATATTTGAAGCAAACAGGCTTGTGGTCATAGATTTTATATATGCATAATATATAAATTACATAAAAATATAAAATATATATTAAAATATATATTAAAATGTATTGGATAAATTTAGATAGCTGCCATTTTATTTTTCAAAGAAGTATATAGGTGAAATGGAATTTTCTTCTAAATCCTAATCACTAGCCCTAGCCGGTTTGGCTCAGTGGATAGAGCATCAGCCTGTGAACTGAAAGGTCCCAGGTTCAATTCTGGTCAAGGGCACATGCCCGGGTTGTGGGCTCGACCCCCAGTGGGGGACTTGCAGGAGGCAGCCAATTCATGATTCTCTCTCTTAGTGGATGTTTCCATCTCCTCTCTCTCTTCCTTCCTCTCTGAAATCAATAAAAACATATTTAGAAAAAAAACCCTGCCGTAACCGGTTTGGCTCAGTGGATAGAGCGTCAGCCTGCGGACTGAGGGGTCCCAGGTTCGATTCCGGTCAAGGGCATGTACCTGGGTTGCGGGCACATCCCCAGTGGGAGGTGTGCAGGAGGCAACTGATCGATGTTTCTCTCTCATCGATGTTTCTAACTCTCTATCCCTCTACCTTCCTCTCTGTAAAAAATCAATAAAATATATTAAAAAAAAAAATCCTAACCACTTTTTTCCTTCAGAATACCTTAAACTTACTTGAAGGTATTGATGCAGTGAGCTAAAAACTAGATCTCAGATCAGCATTTTGGAAATAATGTTCTAACTACCAAACAACATTTCTGCAACTGCCCTAATTCATCTATGTAAAGGTTTTTCTGCTAGAATTTTTCACTAACTTAAAAGGCATAAAAGAGATTACATAAAATTAAGTCTTTCCAGAACCTGCAATTATACACAGGAAGAAGAAAACAACAGCCTGAAAGAACACTGTATCAGGGAATCAACATCTCTAAGAAGGCCAGGTGATGGTATGAAAATAGCCCTCTTGATTCTGGAATGAGACTTGGTTATCCCTAGTTCATGCAGAAGGCTTAAGTATTCTCATGCCAAATAAAATGTAGGTTTTTGGTACTAAAAACTGTGAAACCACTGGGAAATATGAACAGTTCTCTAGAATCCCACCTCACTGTTTTAATACCGTAGCCTGTGCATCTAAACAACTCTATCCATTTCTGCTTCCCCTATCCAAAAGATCAAAGGCCAACACCCACTTCCTCCATCAAATAAAATATCTGAAAAAGACCCCATATTCACTATACTCTCCTTGCCCATTTTGATCCTTATCACCTATTTTTCCTAAACCTTGTTCTGAAATATTTTTGGTGCTCCGTTTGTCAAAGAGCTCTCACCTACTCAAGTGTCAACATGGGATTTATAATTAATTATCTGTTACTATTTGTGTTCTGGAATTTAAAAAGCCTAAAATCACTAATTGTCAATCTTCATCTGTCCACAGATGAAACTTTGCCCCACAGCTATATTTTTAGGGTTCTCCATATTACTTTTATTGGTAGAAAATAAAGCAATCTAACTCTTATCCTAAGAAATACATATGTTAAGATAAAAAAACACTTTGGAAAGAGATTATAAAACTATATGATTCAGATAAAATGAACATGCAAAACTAGAAAACCAAATCCATTTGTAGCATTCAGAAGAGATATCTTATGGGTATTTTAAATGCTATAAAGATTATAAACATAAAAGTCAATATAAAAAAAAAAAAAAGTCAATATAGTTTCCATCTCCCACTTTCATCACTCCCTCCCCCTCACTCTGTATGTGCAAACATGAACATACATACACAAAATCTCCAGAAAATGCCTCCTAATCATTTAATAAACCATAAAAATTGCACAAATCAGCAGCTGTTAAGAATTATAGCATGGAAAATTCCAAAGATTCTGCTTTTAGCAGCTGAGAGGTAGAGGATTCTTTACAAAGTAATTCTATACCAAGTTCTCTTCTTTGAGGGAGTATGGCAGCAAAAGAAAAAGAATATTTTGTAACTTGATTGAATATAAACAACATTCAAATGAAAGTAAGTCTTTTATAGGTGGAAAAACTACCTGATATTTAAATTACAAACCTTTCCTTACAAGGACAAAGGTTTATGCTGGTTTAACAATACTGAAAAAGAGTATGATACAAATAATTGCAATAAACAATGCAGCACCTACTTTCCCCAAGCCAAATAATTTGTATTCTTACAACTTTATCTTCATAAAGATTATGTATTATTATAATACAAATACCAAGATGTTACCTGAAGTGAACAGCTTGAGAAAAATGAAGTTAAAAACACTTGCAGAAAGACTAACTGAGCTGAACAGCTCGAGAAAAATGAAGTTAAAAACACTTGCAGAAAGACTAACTGAGCTTTTTAAAAAAATCATGAAGATAAAGAACAAGATTAAACTTGCACATCAGTAATCAATAAAAGTAGGATTTACGTTGCATCAACCCACACAAGCAAAGACTATCTTAAGTTGATCGCTGAGCAGAGAATTCAGCAAGTCCAAATGAGAGGGAGACAATCTGTAGAAGGAATGATCCAAAAAGCAAGAATTCCTTAAATCTCTCAAGTAAAAAAAAAACACAGATGGCAGCACCACCTCATGCCCGCCTCCCTTGTACTTGTCTCAATGTTACTGGAAATATATTTGTACTCTTCAAAGGTCCAGGGGGTCATAAAACAGCTTTGTACTAGCTGAATGACTTGCTTTTAACTTCTGTATCATGGATTCCATTCAAATTCACTGTCCTTTCTCTACCTGGGGTGGAGGTGCTGGTTTGCCATTAAGAGCCATCTGGAATGGTGTGTCCTGGCCTGCAGGAGGCAAAGCGGCCGTCTTCAACTTCTTTGTACTAGTTTTGGATGGCCGTTCCTCTTCCTCTTCATCAGAATCTTGAAGGCCATACTTAGAAAAATGGGACACCTAAGGAAGAGAAGAATCAAACAAAATCAACTTTAACACTATTATTCAGAAGAGCTTCCACAATATTTGTACTTGCTATCCTGCAAATTAGCTAAAAAAAAAAAAAAAGTATAAAAATTTTACTTAGAAAACAATGAAATGTCACTTTACTGTTTTTCTAAGATTTAGATGATGTTTGATGCATATACTAATTGTTCACGTAATTACTAAACATATTAATAGAGAAACTGAATCCACAAAAGCCATTATTATTTTCACATCAATATACTGGCTAGTTGTTCTCTACCACACAAGAACCTTGAATAAGTGAATCCAATTGGCGAAAAAGAAACTAATTAAACTATCAAGGAAGGGAGGAAGTCAACCTCATCCCAGATATCTTTAAAAGATTGACAATTATTTAGGAAGAGTTGATCTGTTAAAGAGAGAAAAATTCTGCCTATGTCCCTAAATAATGCCACATATTAGAAAATCACACCTTAGAAGTGTATCTAAATGCTCAGAGGATGGAGAAGAGGATTTGAATTGTAAGCCCATCTCTATATATAATCTATACTAATAAAAGGGCAATATGCTAATTAGACTGGATAGACCAAACGTCTTCTAGATGTCCTTCCAGAGAAAGCCTCAGTGGCTGCGAGGGCCAAGGAGGGCTGGCAGTGGCAGCAGTAGCAGGGTGATGGGGGCAGTGCCTTCCCCTGATCGGCCAGGTTGCCTCCTGCAGAGGGAGGTAAGACTGCAGCTTAGGGAGCAGGCCTAAGCCGTCAGTAAGTCATCCCCTGAGGGCTCCCGAACTGTGAGAAGGGACAGGCCAAGCTGAGGGACCCCCCACCCCAGTGCACGAATTTTCATGCACCGGGCCTCTAAGTCTCTCTATATAAAAGGCTAATATGCAAAGTGTCCCCTTGGGAGTTCAAACAGGAGACCGGGAGTTCAATCACTCACTATGATGTGCGCTGACCACCAGGGGGCGGCGCACAACATGGCAGGTGACCAGCGGCAGCGGTGGGGCGCTGAGGAAACGAGGGAAGGAGGAGGCGGGGAGGCAGGGAACCTGATCAGCCCTGATCGCTGGCCAGGCCTAGGGACCCCACCCATGCACGATTTTTGTGCACCGAGCCTCTAATAAAGTTTCTAATAATTCCTATTGTTCTGGGGTTTAACTAGATGTGTAATTTGGAGCAAATCATGATGTATCTCTCATCTATTCCCTTATTTGAACATAAAGAGAATTTAAGAGCAGATCACTTCCAGCACAAACATTTTTGACTCTCACTACAGTTAATAAGAAGGTTAAGTGACTATACCTTAAACACCCAAGAACCCGTTTCAGGACGGTACTCTTTGAACTGAGCTCCCTGTTTCCTTGAAACTGCTTCTAATCTCCCCTCATAGTTGATATCAGCAAGTCGATCTGGGCTCTTTATTAAGCAACGAGATGTTTTATCTGTAGGCCAAACTCCATCCAATGTAACTTCAGCCTTCCTGTAACATACAACCAAGTAAAATGTCAGTGTTTCATATTTAAGTCCAGAAAGCCAACTAACATCTACAGAGATAGCAAATAAAGGTACCTATGTTACTTTAGATTTACTCTGCAGATGTTTCATGAACTTGAGTCTTGTCTCCCAGGTGATAGGCTCAAAAGCAAGGAATTACCGAACATCAACTAGCTCAGGATCTGGTTCAAAGGCCGAATTCCATTTATTCGAAACTACTATGGTATATCAATTATTTCCAATCTAATTTTAATAACTCTTTAAGTTATATATCTTTGATAGAATCCAGTGATCATAGTCAAGTGCTAAGAACTAAGTCTTAGTCAAGGTCTTAGAGTGCTATTGTACTTAATAACAGTAATAACAGCAGCAACTACCATCGATGAACAACAAATGCTTGCAGAATGAAGTATTAGGAATATCATAGTATTAGCCATTAAATAATAAGCGTAAAGCTGACTATAACAGTGGTAATGTATCCTTTTAATATCAATACCTGAATTCAAGGACTGTGTCCTATTAATTCTATGTGTCTTGCATTCATAGAATGAATGCCTATGTATTCATTCTTTTGGATACATTCCTAGAGTGGAATTGCTGGATTATTTTAAATTCTTTCAGGAATCATCATACACTTTTCTATAATGGCTGTACCATTTTCCTTTCTCACCAATATACAAAGATTCTAATTTTTCCACACTCTTGCAAAAACTTATTTTTTTCTACTAACCATCCTAATGGATGTGATAGCTTATTGTGGTTTTGATTTGTATTTCCTTAATTATTAGTTATGTTGAACAACTTTTCATATGCTTGTTCACCATTTGTATACCATCTCTGGAGAAATGTTTATTCAAGTCCCTTTTTAAATATTTGTGTGGAGCTGTAGTTCTTCCTTCATATTCTGGTTAATAACTCTTTATCATATGCATGATCTGTAAATATTTTTTCCCATTCTGGAGGCTGCCTTTTCATTCCATTGATTGTACTTTTAAAAAAAACAAACATATATTTCTTTATTGATTTCAGAGAGAAAGGGAGAGGGAGAAATAAAAACATCAATGATGAGAGAGAATCACTGATCAGCTGCCTCCTGCACGTCCCCTAGTGGGGATCAAGCCCACAACCCGGGCATGTGCTCCTAGCTGGAATCAAACCCGGGACCTCCCAGTCCACAGGCAGACGCTCTCCACTAAGCCAAACCAGCTAGGGCTGATTGTACTCTATGATGTACAGAAATTTTAAATTTTTATGTAGTCCAATTTGTTCATTTTTACTATTGTTGCCTGTGCCTTTTAGTATCGAATCCAGGAAATCCTTGTCAAATATAATGTCATGAAAATAAAATTCTTTATTCTAAGACTTTCAGTTTTAGGTCTTATGTTTAGGTCTTTGATCCATCAAGTTGATTTATATGTAGCATAATGTAATGGTTCAACTTCATTCTTCTGCATGTGAATATCCAGTTTTCCTCAAATAATTTGTTGAAGAGACTATTCTATTCCCATTGTATGGTCTTGGCTATCTTGCTGAAAATTATTAAACCACATATGTGAGGGTGTACTTTTGGAGTGCTCTTATTCTATCTGTTCCATTAGTTTATATTGTCTGTCTTTATGCCAAAACCACACTGTTTTGGTTATTGTAACTTTGTAGTTAAATTTTAAAGTCAGAAAGTATGAGTTCTCTAGTTTTGTTTCTTTTCAAGATTAGGTTGGTCATTCAGGATCCACTGAGATTCCATGATTTTAGGAAGGATTTTAATATTTCTGCAAAAAATCCCATTGGGATTTCAATATGGATGTATTAAATCTATAGATTGCTTTGAGTAGTGTGGATATCTTAATCTTAAATCTTCTAGTCCATGAAAATGGGCTATCTTTCCATTTATTTGTCTTTCAGCAATGTTTCATATTTTTCAGTGTACAAGTCTCTTGCCTTCGTGGTAAAGTTTATTCCTAAGAGTTTTATGCTGTTTGATGTTATAAATGAAATTAGTTTCCTAATATTTTTAGATTATTGTTAGTGTAAAGAAAATAAGTTTTACATGTTGATTTTGTATCCTGCTGAATTTGTTTATTAGTTATAACAGGTGGTTATTTTTTTAGTGGAATCTTATACCTTCTTCATGTAAGATCAAATCATCTCTGAACAGAAATAATTTTACTTCTTCCTTTTGAATTTGGATGCTTTTTACTTTTTTCTTACTTAATTACTCTAGCTCTGATTTCCAGATTAGTTATAGGGTTGTTCAGATCTATGGGTTTCTCAGATACATCCTGGTAATTCCCTTCTAGCGGTAGGTTGTAGTAGAGTGTCTTTATTTTGAAATGATATTGAATTTTATCAAATGCTTATTCTGAACCAATGGAGATTATCATGTGATTTTCTTCATTCTGTAAATGGGATGTACTTACACTGATCTATTTTCGTGTGTTGAATCATCCTTGCATTCCAGGAATAAATTCCACTTGGTCATGGTGTATAATCCTTTCAATGTATTGTTAAATTCTGTTTGTTAATATTTTGTTGAGAATATTGACATCAATATTCATCATAATATCAGTCTGTAGTTTTGTTACAATGTCTTTGTCTAGCTTTGGAATCAGGGTAATGACTACCTCATAGAATGAGTTCAGAAGCATTCCCTTCTCTTCAATTTTCTGTAAGCCATTTGACAGAAATCAGTGTTAATTCTTCTTTAAATGTTCAGTAGAATTCATCACTGAAACCATCTGCTCTTGTCCAGCCAATCTTGGTAGTTTGTGAACATAAACAATTTTAACTGTGGCCCTTTCACTTGTCTAAGAGATATCAGAGGCTAATATCTCACACTAAAATATAGAGAAAGGCTTAAGCATAGTCACCACAAAAACTGTGAAAAAAAATAAATTACTACTTAAATTGTTTTTAGAAACTAACAGTTGGACCTGATAATATTAGGGGAAAAGAGACAAGAAGTCATAGTGTAGCATTTATCATTTATACTTTTAAATGAAAGTAGAGAAACAATAATCCCACACTGTACTGTAAGTCAAAAAAGCAAATTGCAGCCGGGACCAGTTTGACTCAGTGGATAGAGCGTCGGCCTGCGGACTGAAGGGTCCCGGGTTCGATTCCGGTCAAGGGCATGTACCTGGGTTGCAGGCACATCCCCAGTGGGAGATGTGCAGGAGGCAGCTGATCGATGTTTCTCTCTCATCGATGTTTCTAACTTTCTATCTCTCCCCCTTCCTCTCTGTGAAAAATCAATAAAATATATTTTTTTTTTAAAAAAAAAGCAAATTGCAGAAAAATGTATACTATGAACACATTTGTGTTGACAGAAATAACTGCGATTTAGCTGATTTTTTTCTAAATACATAAATAAGTTCATACCTATTTAGTCCTTCACCCACAGGAGGTTTTTTGTTATCATCTAAATAGACAATAACTTCTTTCCTTCGGATATGTACAATATCATCCAAATTTAGATTTGTCAAATTCACTTCTCCTTCAAAATAGATTGAACCATAACCTACAAGTCAGAGCAAATAGTTAAAAACTCATCCTGTACAGAGGGCAATTACCTAATGTAGGTAATTCGATACCTACATTAAACTTCTAATTATCAGAAGGAGCAAGCTGCTTTAAACATTAATATTTTCAATCACCCAGCAATATCACTGAATGGGTTATTTCATCCATAATATGTATGGGTCACACCAAATACACTGTTATCTGGTTTAACATCAGTATTTCTATAGCATTTGTTGTCCTCAAAACAGCCTTCTTAAATCTCTTACCAAAGACGTATATAGCTGCTATATAAACAACCCTTAGAACAGTGGTTCTCAACCTTCTGGCCCTTTAAATACAGTTTCCCATGTTGTGACCCAACCATAAAATTATTTTCGTTGCTATTTCATAACTGTAATGTTGCTACTGTTATGAATCGTAATGTAAATATCTGATATGCAGGATGGTCTTAGGCGACCCCTGTGAAAGGGTCGTTCGACTGCCAAAGGGGTCGCGACCCACAGGTTGAGAACCGCTGCCTTAGAATCATAGCTGCACTTTTGAGTTAAGATACCTGTGTCTTTTTTTTGAATACGATTCCTGTTTTTCCTCAAAGAAAATTACATTTGTAATAATTTAATAATATAAAGTTGAACCTAAATATTACCCATCTTTTGTTAACTATTCAATTTTTTCACGTAGTATTCCTTGCTGTTTACAGTATTTTCTTTAATTGTAGAAAACTACAATGAGCAAAATAGCTACCAAAGAATGTTATAAGGCTCTAGTCTTGTTTTGTTACTTGTTTGCTATTCAGGCCAAGGTGGGTTCAAATGTAGGGGGAAAATGGATTCACCTATCAAGAGCTTTCCTTTATCTAATTACAAAAATAAGGTGCAGATCTTAGGCTTATATACTACTAACTCCTAAACTCATACTCACCTTTACGACCAATAGTGAAGTCAGAGACAATACATTCTCCTTTTTCATTGGTAATTTTAGCAAGGTCATCTATAGATGGAATAGTATAGTAACCAACCTTAGTGAGAACAATGCCTATGATAAAAGAAACAAAATATCGTATTAATTGTGACTGTCCTTTTCACCGACACCCATTAAAAACACTACACTATGAAAGGCATTCTTAAAATACATTCCAGGCAAAGTTTGCTTAATCTTTTTTTTTTAACCTGAAGATACCAAAACCCAGGGTGGAATGAAACTGCTTACATAGTAATTCGGTTGTATACATGAAACTAAAACTCCAAATCCAGTACTTTGAAAAATTTCTACATGAGAAAGTCCGAAAGTCAAATGGAAACTTAAAGATCTATATAATTAGCGGTGTTTTTTTATAAGTATTAACTAGGTAGATTTCTGAAGAATTCAAAGAAAATAGAGCACTGATGTGCTTTTTCTAATCACTCCTTGTTCCATTTATATGTAGAGGTCGGGCTAACCTGCTCTATGAGAGAAAACAATTTAAGTTCAATATCAGATTAAACTCCAGCCACAGCAATGCCCACTTGTATCATTAACTTGTGTCTCTACTGGCAAGGTTTAAAGGGTTGTTAATTCTGGAAATGAAATTTTAAATTGGGAAGTGGTGCCCAGCTGGTGTGGCTCAATAGTTTGAGCGTCAACCCATGCACCAAGAGGTCACCAGCTCAATTCTGGGTCAGGGCACATGGCCAGGTTGTGGGTTTCTATCTCTCTCTCTCCCTGTCTCCCTTCCTCTCTCTCTCAAATCAATAAAAAACAAAAACTTAAGTAAATAAATAGAGAGGTGGCAAACAAGGTCAATGAGAAAACTAAAAACAATAAAAAATCTAGGCTGGATATGTGGGGAAAAAAAAAAGGAGAATCATAATGAATTCATGTAGATATATACACACAAGTATATATACTTGGGATTCTTAATGTGAAAGTATAAAATTGTTTCCTTAGGGCACCAATTGACAAGAAGAGTTGGCTTACTTTAAAAAAAAAAGTAAACACACACACACTAGTGGCCCGGTGCACGAAATTCATGCATGGGGTGGGGTTGGGGTGTATCTCAGCCCGGCCTGCACCCTCTCCAATCTGGGACCCCTTGGGGGATGTGCAACTGCCGGTTTAGGTCCATAAACCAGCAGTCAGACATCCCTCTCGCAATCCGGGACTGCTGGCCCCTAACCGCTCACCTGCCTACCAGCCTGATTGCCCTTAACCACTCTGCCTGCCAGCCTGATCGCACCCAACTGCCCTCCCCGCTGGCCTCATGGCCCCCAAGTGCCCTCCTTGGCCGGTCTCCTGGTCTAATTAGCATATTACCCTTTTATTAGTGTGTGTGTGTGTGTGTGTGTGTGTGTGTGTATCTATTATTGATTTTAGAGAGGAAAGGAGAGTGATAAAAACGTCACTGATGAGAGAATCATGAATCGACTGCCTCCTTAACGCCCCACACTGGGGATCAAGCCTGCAACTCAGGCACATACATGTGCCCCAACAGGAAATTGAACCATGACCTCCTGATTCATAGGCTGATGCTCAACCACTGAGCCACGCTGGCTGAGCAGAGTTGGCTTACTCTTAAATGCTTTGAACATTATATAAGGCAGTAAGATCACTATATACAGAAAAATTTTACAGACATTTCAAGAATAACTGTAAAACCCAACTGTTCACTAACAGAAAATGGATTAACCAAATGTGGCATATTTACATACTGAAATGTTATTGAGCAAAAAGTGTTAATATGTGGGACATCATCCAGAACCACAGGAAGGCTGGCTGAGTGGAAGTTCTACAACTAGGAGGAAAGAGTAAAACATACCGAGACTCAGAGGAGGAACGGTGCTGAAGTAAAATACTAAGGTGCAGAGTGCATGCGGAGCGGGCTAGCGGCTGAGGGCGTGGTTGTTGTTTTCAATCGGGAGGGAGTCTCAGACTCTGAGCTCCAGCTCCAGGCGAGTCTCTAGGGACCCAGACTCATACGGGAGAAGAGGGACTGTCTGGCATCGCTCAGAACCCTAGGGCAGCTTTCTCTCCGTGGGGCTTGCAGCAATTATTGGGACACTGAGAAGCAGAGCCTCTGAGGGCAAGACTGAGAGCAGCCATAATTGCTAACCCCGCCCTGTTGATCCCGTGGGACCCGCCCCGCCCAAGCCCTGCAGGGAGACTTTTGCTGGATAGCCTCAGGCAAAGGCTAGATTAGCACCTCCCTAGAGATCCAGGAGCCAGAAAGCCCAGAGGTCAGAGTGGGACCATCCAGTTTGCAGCTCTGTGGAACCGTAAAAGACACACTCAGGGGGAAGACTCAGTGAGCACCAAAGACCCATTGAAGCAAGTCTAGCCCCAGAGGGGTGTCTCCAGCACAGAAGTTCTCCCACTGCAGACACAGCTGACTCTCACAGCCAATTGGCCTGGAGGTCAATTCCTCACAGTGATAACTACAACAATCAAGGCTTAATTACAACAAGACTGTGCACAAAGCCCACAAGGGGGTGCATCAAGAGTGTCTACCTCAGGTAATTGGGACACTTAGCACAGAAAGGAACTCTATCGACACAGCGAAGCATAAAAAATGCCGAGACAAAGAAACAGGACACAAACGAAAGAATTGGAGGAAAGCAAACTGCTGGATATAGAGTTCAAAACCACACTTTTAAGGTCTTTAAAGAACTGTCTAGAAGCCGCCGATAAACTTAATAAGGCCCTCGAAAAGACTGGTGAGACCGCCGATAAATGTAGTGAGATCCTCAAGAAATCTAATGAGACCCTCGATGTTGTGATAAAGGACCAACTAGAAATTAAGCATACACTGACTGAAATAAAGAACATTATACAGACTCCCAACAACAGACCAGAGGAGCGCAAGAATCAAGTCAAAGATTTGAAATACGAAGAAACAAAAAACACCCAACTGGGAAAGCAAAATGAAAAAAGAATCCGAAAATACGAAGATAGTGTAAGGAGCCTCTGGGACAGCTTCAAGCGTACCAACATCCGAATTATAGGGGTGCGAGAAGAAGAGAGAGAGCAAGATATTGAAAACCTATTTGAAGAAATAATGACAGAAAACTTCCCCTACCTGGTGAAAGAAATAGACTTACAAGTCCAGGAAGCGCAGAGAACCCCAAACAAAAGGAATCCAAAGAGGACCACACCAAGACACATCATAATTAAAATGCCAAGAGCAAAAGACAAAGAGAGAATCCTAAAAGCAGCAAGAGAAAGAAAATCAGTTACCTACAAGGGAGTACCCATACGACTGTCAGCTGATTTCTCAACAGAAACTTTGCGGGCCAGAAGGGAGTGGCAAGAAATATTCAAAGTGATGAATACCAAGAACCTACAACCAAGACTACTTTATCCAGCAAAACTATCATTCAGAAGTGAAGGCCAGATAAAGAGCTTCACAGATAAGAAAAAGCTAAAGGAGTTCATCACCACCAAACCAGTATTATATGAAATGCTGAAAGGTATCCTTTAAGAAGAGGAAGAAGAAGAAAAAGGTAAAGATACAAATTATGAAAAACAAATACACATCTATTAACAAGTGAATCTAAAAATCAAGGGAATAAATAATCTAATGAACAGTATGAACTGGCGATTGTAATAGAATCAGGGACATAGAAAGGGAATGGACTATTCTTGGGGGGGGTGTGGGGTGTGGGGTGAGGGAAGAGATTGGACAATAATCGTGCACCTATGGGTGAGGACAGTGGGTGGGGAGTGAGAGCGGAGGGTGGGGTGGGAACTGGGTGGAGGGGAGTTATGGTGGGAAAAAAGAGTAACTAATGTAATAATCTGAACAATAAAGATTTAATTAAAAAAAAAGAAGAGGAAGGAGAAGAAGAAAAAGAAGAGATAAAAAATATTAATAAAACGGCAACAAATATGTATCTATCAATAACTGAATCTAATAATCAAAATGAACAAAGAATCTAATGAACACAATAAACTGGTTAAAAAAATAGAAAAAAAAAGTGTTAATACGTAAGTCATGGATGCAATCTCATAAATTAAGAGTCAAAAAGAATATGTATATATGATCCCATTTACATGACATTCAAGAACAGGCAAAACTAATCTATGAGACAAAAATCAGACTGTGATTGATTTCTGGGGATTGTGACACAAGTACTAACTTGCCAGAGTACAGAAATGTTCTAACTCTCGACTGAGGTATTAGACATATGGATATATGTTCCAAAATTCACTGAAATGAACACAAGATCTTTGTACTTCACTATAATTTATACCTCTATTTTTTTAAAAAAGGAATGATATTTATCAAAGCCCAAATTGAGATGTAATATCAACACACACAGATGAGGCAAGCTCTAAGTATTCAATCAAGACATTCTAATCTTATAGTTTATATTAGTTGTTTCATCAATTAGTTGGAAAAAAGTTAATTAGTTCATTATGGAGGACCAAAGGAGGGAAGCAAGCAAAGAACTGAGGTGATGATTAACAACCGTAGCAACAGCTATCATTTGAATGCTTACACATGTTAGACATTATGGTCTATATACTTAACTCTAATTCTGATCTCAAACACCGTATATGATAAGAAATAATTATCACTATCATTTTAATTTAAAAAACTATTAAGTAAACTATGCAAATTTATAAAGCTAAGGAAAAGTATGAGGATAGTCTCCCTGGCTATAAAATTTTGGATCTTTAAACTATACCAGGATAATTAAAATGACATGAATTTAACTACTTCAAAGTTACAAAAGTATGTGAATATATAAATTGACGAAAGCATAAGTGGAAAGTTTTAAATGTTAACTTTTATAAAATGCAATAAAAAACATTTAAGAGTTTAGATAGATGACTTTCATTCTATTGAAAATCTGTGACAAACCACAAGAAATTTCAAATGACTGGTAAGACATTAGTCATGTACCAAAATGAACCTGACCTGCTGGATGCATATTGTAAGTACTATTTTCTATTTCTTCCCGGTCATCCTGCAGTGACTCCTCATGAAAAGAAGTCTCTTCACTGCTTCCTTCCAGCCCATTTCGCAAGGCAGCACGCATATTCAATGCAACAATGGTGTCATCCACACTGCTGCTGTTATTGTGTTTATTTCCAGCACTCTCTGGGGTTTGAGGAATGGGTTTTGCAATAGGATTAGCATAAAAACGTGACATAAGAGAATCATCATGTCCATCTTGCTGATGATTCTCATCGGGTTTGCTCAGGAAACTGAATCTGAAAAGGGAAAGTAAAAACAGTATCTTAACCCCTTGTAGTAGTAGTAACAATGATAACAGCTAACCCTTACTGAGCCTTTACTAGGTGTCTGACACTATTCTAGGTAATTCCACATATTAAAAATTCACTTAATACTTACTGTCATCTGGTAACACAGGTTACTATCATTCTCTCTAGTTTATAAAAAAGACAACTAAGATACAGAAAATAAAGTAACTTGCCCAAGGTCACAAACCTATAAATGCTACAGTTGGAATTTTAACCCAGGAAATCTGGCTGTAGATTTTGTGCTTTTAACAGACCTATTTTCATGAATAAATGGCTCTGAGCATCAATTTTTAGTTTAAAAAAACAAGGTGCTTTATTATATAGGGATCAAATAACCAGTGGTGAGTTTCAAATTTTAAAAAATAAAAAAGAATTTAATTTTTAAATATAATCATCAAGATATTAGAAAATATTTAGTAAAAAGAATTCAAACTAAAATTTTATCCAAAGAGAAAAAAACAGAAGATATATATAAATAAATTTTTCACTGAGTCATTCTGAAATAGTAATAGCAAATAATCTAAATGTACTCTAATAGAGAACTGATTAAATTATATAGTTATTAAAAAAGAAGGGGCAGATGTATTCATATTAATATAAAATGGCATTTATAATAAATTAAATAGAAGTAGAAAATCACAATATGTATCATTCATGTATAACCTCTATAATGTTTATCTGTAAGAATATACTTATAAACAGATTTCTAAACTGTAAGAATATACATCAAACTATTAAAGATTAGTGCATATACTTCCACTTCTTTCTTTATACATTTTATATATTTCTATGTTATTTTTCTTTTATTTGGTTACAATAACTATCGTTCCAGTACTTTTCATAAACAAAATATTCCTTATTTTAGGGGAGGTAAATATCAAATGTATGTTAACCCTGTTCAAAATGATATACATGGCTATCAAAATAATTTTGCAAGATTGAATCAGAAGAGCTCCAATTTTTAAGGTCTAAAGAATTAAAAAAGCAAAAACATGATTTAATTTTTTGGTGCTCATCTGCTATAATACTTATACACAACATTCGCCAAGCTTCATAAATTTTCATAGAATGAATAAATTTTAAGCTCAGAATCTTTTCAAAATGGGAATAGGGCCCTGGTTAGTTTGGGTCAGTGGACAGAGCATCCACCTACAGACTGAAGGGTCCCAGGTTCTGTTCCCAGCGAAGGGCGCATGCCCTGGTTGTGGGGTCGATCCCCAGTAGGGAGAATGCAGGAGGTAGCCGATCAATGATTCTATCTCATCATCGATGTTTCTGTCTTTCTCTCCCTCTCCCTTCCTCTCTGAAATTAATTTAAAAATATATTTAAAAAAAAAATGGGAATAGGGAGCTCTACCAGAAACAACCCAAACCAGAATTCAGTTTACCTGTCTCCATTTTCTGGATAATCAGATGGTGAAGCTAGATCTTCTGAATCATGATTAACAGGAGAGAAGAGATTGCTATTGTTAAGGTTTTTCAAAACCAACTTCTTAATGCTTTTCCTATAAAGAGAGACCAAAAGGTAAAAAAGGTAAAAACCTCAGGCACACAGTTCCCTCACAGACATTATCTTAAAAACAGGAGTTGAAAAAGGCACTCATATTCAATTCTTATATATTTAAAAACTAGAGGCCCAGTGAATGAAATTCATGCACTGGGAGGGAGGAGGGTGTCCCACAGCCCAGCCTGCATCCTCTCCAATCTGGGAACCCTCAGGGGACATCCCTCTCACAATCCGGGACTGCTGGCCCCCAACTGCCCTACCCTGTTGGCCTGATCAACCACAACCGCCCTCCCCTGCCAGCCATCTTTGAGGGCAGGGCAGTCAATTAGCATATCCCCTCCTTATTGGCTGTGGGTGCTGCCATCTTTGCGATGGCATGAGGGTCAATTAGCATATTCCCACTTGATTAGATAGGATGACCTAACAAGTTCATTAAACTCACCAATTCTTCCTATAAATACATGACCAAAACATAAGGTCCCAAATATATTCCACTCTGGTATCTGGAAGAATAAACCTGACCACATTCAAAATAAAGTGAAAATTCTCCTGGAAAATATTTTTCATGATTCTCTGAACCACTGAGAACTTTATCCAAACACTTAGCCAACTCATCACACTATGTATTATATTTCAATTATTTCTCTACATGTCTTCTCTCTTTTTAAACATTTTCCTTCTTTTCTTTTGGCAGTAAGGATGTATGACTATCTCTTCCCATAGAACTCAGCATGTTGCCCTAAAAAAGTAGGCAAATAGATACTTCTTGACTACATGAGAAAGATTTTAAAAATAAGATGACAAGAGTCAGGCCAGTGTGGCTCAGTGGTTGAGCACTGACCCACGCACTAAGAGGTCCCTGGTTTGATTCCCAGGTAGGTCACATGCCCAGGTTGTGGGCTCGATTCCTGGTGGGGGCTGTGCAGGAGGTACACAATCCATGTTTCTCTCATCAATGCCCCCCCCCCCTCTCTCTCTAAAAAAAGAAAAAAAAAAAATGATGCCGGGCTGGCGTGGCTCCGTGGTTGAACATTGACCTGTGAACCAGGAAGTCACCGTTTGATTCCTGCCAGGACACATACCTGGGTTGCGGGCTCGATCCCTAGTAGGGGGATGCAGGAGGCAGCCAATCCATAATTCTCTCTCATCATTGGTGTTTCCATCTCTTTTTCCCTCTCCCACCCTCTCTAAAATCAATAAAAAAATATATATTTTTTTAAATATATTTTTTTATTGATTTTTTACAGAGAGGAAGGGAGAGAGACAGAGAGTTAGAAACATCGATGAGAGAGAAACATCGATCAGCTGCCTCCCGCACATCTCCCACTGGGGATATGCCCGCAACCCAGGTACATGCCCTTGACTGGAATCGAACCTGGGACCTTTCAGTCCGCAGGCCGGCGCTCTATCCACTGAGCCAAACCGGTTTCGGCATAAAAAAATATTTTTAAAAAAATGACAAAAAACCCTGATATCTAAAGATGCAAATGGCCCTAGCCAATTTGGCCTGTGGACCGAAGGGTCCCGGGTTCAATTCCGGTCAATACCTTGGTTGCAGAATCCCCCCCAGCCTGGGCCCTGGTAAGGGCGCATGTAGAAGGCAACCAATCGATGCGTTTCATTCTTTCACATCAATACTTCTCTCTATTTTTACCTCTCTCCCCCACTCTCTCTAAGAAATCAAAGGAAAAATATCCTCATGTGAGGATTGAAAAAAAAAAAAAAAAAGGATTCAAAGATGCAAATGATCACAAATACCTAAAAAGTTCAGGTTTGTATATAGCAGGTTTACTTAAGGACAAGAACCTCCACAGTATACAAGCTTCAAATAGAAAAACCAATAGAAGAGATCTTAACACTCACTTAAACTCACGGGATTAACTAATGTGCTTCATTCCTTTAAAAAAAACACACACCAAAAAAACACTAAACAACTATAGGTAGCAGACCACTCGTATATGACAGCCAACAAGTTATAAAAAAATTACTGAACCAGCCAACTTGGGGGACAGTGGCACAGGGAGGTGTCTGGTACTTAGGGTTGCTTTTCTGCTGGGGACTTTTCTGATTCCAAGGGGAAGGCTAAGAGGCTGACAGGACATTTTAAAGTCTTGTGGGATTACGGAGACAGAAACTGGAGTCCAGAGCTACCAAAAGTGTGGAAGTACCAGAGTCCTGGGCTCCAACCCCAGCAGGTCCAGGGGTCCCCAAATGTGTGGACGGAGTCGGCGAAGAAGGAATGACACGGAGACAGCGTTCAGTTGATCAGCAGCCTAGCCAGGATCTCTAGCCAGGATCTCCAGCCAAGTTCTGGTCTGGATCTCCAGCGAAGTTCTGGTTCGGTTCTCTCACTAGGTTCTCCAGCCAGGTTCTCCAGGGTCTCCAGCCAGGTTCTGTAACCATGTTCCCTTGCTAGGTTCTCCAGCCAGGTTCTGTCCAGGTTCTCCAGCCAGGTTCTGTAACCATGTTCCCTTGCTAGGTTCTCCAGCCAGGTTCTGTCCAGGTTCTCCAGCCAGGTTCAGTCACCAGGTTCTAGTCAGGTTCTCTTGCCATGTTCTATCCAGGTTCTGTAGCCAGGTTCTGTCTCTAGGTTCTTCAGCCAGGTTCTCTCGCTAGGTTCTGTGGCCAGTTTCTGTCCAGGATCTTTTGCCATGTTCTCTCCAGCGAAGTTCTTCTGTCTCTAGGTTCTGTGTAGGTTCTGTCTTCCAAGTTCTGTCTTGTTACATCTGTATTTATACCAGTTGATTCCAATCCTATCAATCTCTATTCCAAAGGTTAGGGCGTTTCTTATCTCCATTCCAGGGAGTAAAGATTATGTAGCTTAAGCATGACTGTTCGTAGTTAAAATGATTAATTACCCGCCTGGCACTTAGTTAAGAGGTTTTATTCCCTCCCTAACTTCAGGGGAAAATCCCTACTTGGGGATTGAACCTTTCTCGGAGAGGTGACCTTGGTTAAAACACAGCGCCAAGAAGGTGAGCAAACATATTAAGAACAGTATGCCATATATGCCAGGTCCCTTGAAATAGCAAGGATGGACTGGCTCCCGGCACCAGAGAATGCCACTCATTTTGTGTTGGGACTTGGAAAGTATCTACCTCTATAGTTAAAAGAAAACTAAAAGAGCCCGGGCCAGGGAGCTCAGTTTGTTAAAGTGCCATCCTGTTATGCCAGGGCTGCTGGTGAAGACACATACAAGGGTCAACCAATGAATGTATAAATAAGTGGAACAACAAATCAATGTCTCTCTGAAAGCAATTCTTAAAAAACTAAAAGTAAATAGCACATGAGTCTGGTCACAAGTTCAACTGACTCATTTCAATAAGCAACTTTCATTAAAAAAAAATCTTTTCTGAAGGTCAATATTATCATACTTGAACTCCAATTATTGCCACACAGTTTTAAAAATACAAGTGACATAAAATAAAATTTTTAGAAGATTATTAAATCTGGCCTGTGTGGCTCAGGTGATTAGAGCACTGGCCCACGCAAAGGAGTCATGGGTTTGATTCCAGGTCAAGGGCACACATCGGAGCTGCAGGTTCAATCCCTGCCCACGTTGGGGTGCGTGGGAAGGCAAACCATCAATGTCTCCCTCTCACATCAATGTTTTTCTCTTTCTCTCCATTCCATTCTCTCTAAACATCAATGGAAAAAATATCCTCAGGTGAGGATTAACAAAAAAGACACACAACAAGCCCTGGCTGGTGTGGCTCAGTTGATTGAATCCTACAGAAAGTAAGTTATCAAACATTATCAGGGTCCTTGGAAAAGAATAGAAGACAACCTGAAAGGGCACCTGCTTGCCAAAGATGGGGCAATTTGATCATTAAAAAACAGTAACTGCCATGGACTGGAACATAGTCACAGAGGAGGAAAGAGAAGAGGGATTGATAAAATGTTTCACGTGAAAAACATACAACTAGAAGACAAAGAACATAAAACACTGTCAGGCAAAAGTGAAGAGGACTGGCATCAGAAATATCAAGTCAGACAGGTACAGAGAACAGACATAAGAAGTCAAAGAACAGGAGTGTGTAGCAAACCTCAAAGAAACTGGTAAAAGTACCCTGAGAGATGGTTGGACTGGTGAATCCAAGCTCTTTTCAACAACTTTGTGTCAAAACATCTTAGCAGTGCTGGGGACATAAACGTGAATAATACGCAGTCTCTGCCTTTAAAATAAACTAATGCTATTCTAAGAAATGTATAAAAATTGAATTTTCCATCTTTTCGGAAGCAGCAGCCCACCTTATTTTTAAGGAAAGAAAAGAATGGTAATTTTTAAACTTATCATTCATAGACAAAGAACTGCAAGAGATGAATTCCCACTTTTGCTCCACAGCAAAAAAAAGAACAACCCCTTTTCTTTCTGATTAGAAAAGTACTTGCTGCTTTAAAAGCCTTTGTCTGTGTCTAACTATAATCTCAAAAATAAACAACCCAGAAATAAAATGCCCTGAAGTTACAGTTTCATATGTTAACTATTAAGAGTTTAGTATGTATTTTTCTTTAGGGTTTTTCCATGCATACATCAATCTCTAGGGCATACTTGCTCTAATATATAATTTAAATGTAATTTTCTATGTTTACCAACAACTCTTCTATATACTTTCCTGTATGTTTTTCTGTGTGATTATTTTACTATTGGTTCAATAGCTCTATGTGTGGGAATCAAAATTATATATATTCTTAATCAGTTTGGCTAATTTGTATTGTAAGAAAAAAGTGTCTTCTGCTTAAAATAAAATTATGTAAGCACTAACATCTAAAAAATAAAACAAAAAAACACGTGTATATAAAACTAAGAGCATATTAATTAAAATATTTTACTTATTTTTTTTTAAATATATTTTATTGATTTTTTACAGAGAGGAAGGGAGAGGGATAGAGAGTCAGAAACATCGATGAGAGGGAAGCATCAATCAGCCACCTCCTGCACACCCCCCACTGGGGACATGCGCGCAACCAAGGCACACGCCCCCGACCGGAACCGAACCTGGTACTCCCCAGTCCCCAGGCCGACACTCTATCCAGTGAGCCAAACCGGCCAGGGCAATTAAAATATTTTAATGTTAACTATGCTATCATTGAAAAGTGGTGAGGCCATTTTTATTCTCTAATGTCCTATAATTTTCAAATAAAAAATAACTGTATAATAATCCAATTAATAAATAATAAGAACTGTTTCACATACAACTGTAAACCCCTTTTTGTCCCACGCTATATTTTACACTTAATTTATGTTAACAAAAATAAACTCACTTGGGCATGAATGCTCCATTGGCTAAGGATGGTTCATCATCATCCAGTCCATCAAAGAGCTGTGACTTGGCTGTGCCTGTTGTTTGTAAAGCCTTTGGTCGGACTCTGGTGGCAGGGCGAGGTGTCAGTTTATAATGAGTGGGTGTAGTGAGCGCCTTCTGGGCAGCTGGATTTGTTGGTTTCAATCTCTGAAAAACAAAAGCATCAAGAAAAGAAAGTTCTAGATTAACATGTTACACATCCAGCCTGTTTTGTCTTCCAGATGGAAAGTATAGTGTCAGTCACCAGTGACTGACTGGGCGCTTAACATGTTAACTCAAATATATGATTTTGGCCTTAAAAATCAGATCAGAATGGAAATCTTATCTCTACCATTAACGTGCTAGATACCTCTTGAAGTCTTGGCTTCCAGAAAACAAGAATTCCAGGTAAGTCTTATGTACTCCAAGATACACAAGAACCAATGCTCAAAACATAGCTATAGTATGATTTAACAAGGAAAACTATCCACTTGCAAATGGTCTTTTACATGGGTACCATAATGTCACTTTACAAAACCACTTACACAAATAGTTTGTACTTTCATAACTGAAGCTTGTCTTCATTATGCCCTTTCCCTTGACTAAAATTTTGTTGGATCTAAATGTAAGCTGGAATGATATAGCCCATGTTGGCTACTTTAGTGGTAGCTATCCTAAATCAACCTAAATTAAATTTCAATAGTTCCTCACCCAAGGATATGTTTTTTTTTATTGATTTGAGACAGACATCAATTGGTTGCCTCTCATATTCCCCAACCACTGGAAATTGAACCCACAATCTGGGTATGTGCCCTAACCAGAAATCAAACCTGACACCTTTTGGTGTACGAATGACACTCCAACCAACTGAGCCACACCGGCCAGGACCAGCAGTTTAGTCCAAAACAAAGATGGTAATATTTAATATATTTATCTTAAGAAAATGTATTTTTAAAAAAAGAATTTTTAAATAAAACTAAAAATCGTATGCTTTAAGGAAACAGACACAGCTATGAATTAATGTTCAACTTCTATGCAATCCAAATCACTCTTAAAAAACAGACAGATACAGTGGGGCCTTGACTTACGAGTTTAATTCGTTCCGAGACCAAGCTCGTTAAGGAGCTCGTTAATTCAAATTACTCTATCAACTCAATGCAAAAAATCAGCCGTTGGTATCTCAAAAAACTTGTTAGTTGGGACACTCGTAAGTCAAGACCCCACTGTATTAGCTTGCATTTATCCATCATTTAGCAAACATTGATAATACCATGAATCAAACATTAAGTACTGGGAATAAAAATAAAATTACTTTCCCTGATTTTTGAGGAAATTACAAGTTAGTGGAGGAGACACACAACTAAATTTAAGTCTCCACAGTTGATTTTGATGGCACCTTTATTATGTTTCTATAGTATCTTCAGGATGTTATATGTTTGTTTTCTTTAACAGTGTACACTGGATACAGTATACACCAACTGAAATAATGGAAGCATATAAAACACGTCACAATTTCTGTTTCTCTTCACAATGTAGACTGTTACACTTCAGTAACACTGTACCTTCCCAGATCATTGTGATCTTTTACAATTCTGTGCCTTTTCTTGGAATGTCTTGACCTAGATCTACCAACTTCTACACACATACAGAGTTAAATGTTACCTCTTCTGAAAAGCATTACAAAATTCACTCAAAAATCTATGCTCTGTTATATTTTAATTTCTATTAAGATAAAAAGTAACTTAACATAGAAGTCACCACTTTAACGCAAACCATTAGGTGGTTTTACATTTATAAGGTGTACAATAATTACTGCTCCCTAACTCCAGAACATTTCCCTCACTTCACAAAGAAACTCTGTACCTCCCAATTCTTCTCCTTATCCCACAGCAAACATGAATTTACTTTCTGTCTCTATAGATTTGCCTATTCTAGACATTTTACATAAATGGAATCATTAGGCCTTGTGTGTTGCATTGCATCTTTCAACTAGTATGTTTTCAAGGTTCATCCATATTATAGTACGTACAGTATCAGTACTTTATTTCTTTTTATGACTGAATGATATTCCACTGGATAGTTATACAACATTTTGTTTTTCCATTCATCAGCTGATAGGATTCTCTATTATTACATACACTGAGTGGCCAGATTATTATGACCACCTGACATTTGTAGGCAAATTAGCTATAATTTCACGCTGAAGTTGCTAGAAGGCCAGACCATTATAAATAGGAGGGCAGGCTGTTTACCACAAACAGTAGAAGTGATTTTTTTTCTGAGGATATGGGTAAACAACACGATTTAACAGAAATATATAGTATACACCAACTGAAATAATGAAAACATAATAATCTGGTCACTTTGAACGTGGGATATATATACACTGAGTGGCCAGATTATTATGACCATCTGACGTTTGTAGGCAAATTAGCCATACACTGCATCGTATGGGGTATGGAAGCCGAAGGCCTGTTCGAACACCTTTGCTTTCTGCAGTTACCAAGATAAAACGTCTCCAATTCGCACAGGAACACAAGGATTGGACAGTCGAGCACTGGAAAAAAGTCATGTGGTCCGATGAATCACGTTTCCAGTTGCATCACACAGATGGCAGAGTGAGAATTTGGCGGAAACAGCATGAAAGCATGCACCCCACATGCATGAGTACAACCCATCAAGCTGGTGGGGGGGAGTGTTATGGTTTGGGGCATTTATACCTGGCATGATTTGGGCCCTTTAATTCGTGTGGAACAATGTCTGAATAGCACAACATACCTAAGTATCGTTGCTGATCAAGTTCATCCTAACATGTTGATGGCGTAGCCCAATGGAGATGGCTTCTTCCAACAAGACAATGCGCCATGCCACGGTGCTCGTATTGTGGAGTGGTCTCAAGAACATGAGGGAGACTTTACCTTGCTTAGGTGGCCCCCACAATCACCAGATCTCAATCCAATTGAGCATTTGTGGGACGAAGTTAAAAGAGCCATCAGGTAGCTGGTTCCACAACCATCAGATCTCACAGAACTGGACAGTGTTATTCATCAGGCATGGTGTCAGATTCCTCGCAACACCTTTCAACATCTCGTGGAGTCAATGCCAAGAAGAATCGCCGCAGTACTGAGGGCAAAAGGTGGCCCAACGAAGTACTGATAGGGTGGTCATAATAATCTGCCCACTCACATATATATCCCATGTTCAAAAGCTGTTAAATCGCATTGTTTACCCATATCTTCAGAAAAAAAATCACTTCTACTGTCGTGGTAAACAACCTGCTTCCCTATTTATAATGGTCAGGTCCTCTAGCAACTTCAGCGTGAAATGATAGCTAATTTGCCTACAAACATTAGGTGGTCATAATAATCTGGCCACTCAGTGTATACTACTATACTGAACTATAGTAAATTTAAACACAGGTCTGATCCTCCTGTAACAAGTTCTCAGATAACAAGTTCTGAGAGAATAAGTTCTTGTTTATTTCATTTTGTATCCTCAAAATGAAAGGGACTACCAGCATATATATAGACATCTAAATTATGCCTGCATGAATATCATGTAATTTTCATCTAATCATAACTAACATTTACACAGCACCTTAATAAGCACTTCAAATTCATATTTTGTTTCTCATTATATTTAGTTTCAGAGCTAATTTAAGAACAAGCACAAGCTGAAGGATGAATGACTAAATAATTGCTATATACTGAACAACTTACTATAAACCACGTTTGCATTATTTTATTAAATTCTCAACACTGAACAGTATTACTATTCCCATTTTATAGATGAGAAAACAGATTCAGGGAGGCAAAAAGACATATCCAATGTTTCACACACTCTAAGTAGTAAACAGACCAAAGACTATGCACCCTATGTTCACTGCAGTGCTATTTACAATAGCCAAGATTTGGAAGCAGCCCAAGTGCCCATCAGTAGATGAGTGGATAAAAACGCTGTGGCACATTTATACAATATTACTTAGCCGTAAAATAAGAAAAAACCTTACACCTTTTGTGACAGCATGGATGAAACTGGAGAGTATTATGCTAAATAAAATAAGCCAGTCAGAGAAAGAAAAATACCATATGATCTTACGTATGTGGAATCTAATGAACAAAACAAACAAATAAAATAGAAACAGACTCATAGATACAGAAAACAGACTGACAGCTGTGAGAGGGGAAGGGGTTGAGGGGCTGAGTGAACAAGGTAAAGCGATTAAGTAAGAAACAATAACAACAACTCATCAACACAGGCAATGGTACTGTGATTGCCAGAGGATAAGGGGAGTGGGGTGAGGTAGAAGAGGGAAAGGGAGTATAGTGGTGATGGAGGGAGATTTGACTTTGGGTGGTGAACACACAATACAATAAACCAGTGGTTCTCAACCTCCCTAATGCCGCGACCCCTTAATACAGTTCCTCATGTTGTGGTGACCCCCAACCATAAAATTATTTTCGCTGCTACTTCATAACTGTAATTTTGCTACTGTTATGAATCATAATGTAAATATCTGATATGCAGGATGTATTTTAATTGTTACAAATTGAACATAATTAAAGCATAGTGATTAATCACAAAAACAATATGTTATTATATATGTGTTTTCCGATGGCCTTAGGCTACCCCTGTGAAAGGGTCATTTGACCCCCAAAGGGGTTGCGACTCACAGGTTGAGAACCGCTGAAATAAACTGATTCTGTATTGTAGAACTGCACACCCAAAACCTATATAAATTTTATTAAACAATTATGACCCCAATAAATTCAATAAAAAACACCAATAAAAAAACAGACCCATTTTATAGATGAGAAATAATTTTGTTTTTTTTAATCCTCACTTGAGGATGTTTTTTCCGTTGATTTCTAGAGAGTGGGAGAAGAAAGAGAAGGGAAGAGTGGGGGAACGGGAGGGAGGGAGAGAGACAGAGACACATTGATTGGTTGCCTCCAGCACGACTTTGACCAGGAATCACACCCACGACCCTTCGGTTCTAACCACTGAGAAACCCGTCCAGTGCAAAAGACTATGCTTTTAATCACACACCAGTGAGCAAAATATAACGTCTTTGCCACCAGAGCACAAAAGATTAAGACAAAGCTATGTAGAAATCGGGAGAAAAGACTTTGGTTTGCCACTATGAGCATTATGATTTTAGAAAAATTAACCTCTGGGAGCCGAGCCTTAGTTTGCTCAACTATAAAATATTTGCCTTACTTCAGGGCTGTTAAAACATCACAACCCTTACTTCCATTCCAGCGCTCATTTTACTGTCTTGCAGCAAAAATAATTTATCCCTTGGCCTAGTAAAAAGTGTAAATAAATGTGCCTTAAAAATTAATTACATCTAACTTTGCACAGGCTTTATACATAAGAAATGACATTCTGCATATTTAGTTTATCCTTTCGGAGAATAAATTCTACAGAAACACCCTTAAATTTACCTCTTCTTTCTTCTTAGGGTCTGACATGGGATTCCTGAAGAGAGGAGAGTCTCCAAAAGGTGAGTATGTTAGACTGTTGATGTGCTGTTGGAGAACAGCCTGCTGGGCAGCAGAGGCATTTGGATCTGTCAACGCTTTTTACAAAAGAAAAGAAAAAGCAAGATGTCAGTCCAAAGATCCAGGGCATTTTTAGTGAGAACTCAAAACTCTTCTTTAAGAGTTGGTCTTCAAAATGTTCAGACTCACTCAATGATATTATTGGTGGTGAGCAGAGGAGCAAACTGTGAAGAAACCAACCATCAAATAAACGAATGGGTCAAAATATAAAGAGGCATTTTATAAAAAACAACATATAAAAAACTTTTCATAGGTGCTCACTGCTACTAATAATCAAAGAAATGTAACTTAGAACAACCTTGAAATATTTTTATACCTACCTCATTATCTATCAGTGGCACAGTTATATAAAAAGTTAGCCTTTGACATTAAAAATGTTACAAATTGGTTTAGTCTGTCTAAAAGAAACAGTATGACAGTATATATAGCAAGTACTATTTTTACATTTTCCATCCTAATAATTTAAAACATGGAAATTTAACACAAGGATTTAATTAACCAAGAAACAAAATAAAGGAAAATGCAAATGTTCACTGAACATTATGTAATAGCCAAGACTTGGAAACAATCTATGTCCAACATTAAGTTAATACTTATAAAATAAGTATCTTTGATTTAATTTAATAAGTAAAAATTCCAGAATTAAAAATATTATGTATACTAAGAATATAGAAGGAGGAGGTAGCAAACAAAAAATAAAATGGCTATTAAGGTGTCCTTACAGGTTTATTATTTACATTTAATATTCATATTACTTGAAGTAAAAATTGAAAGGAAAAAAGATCACCCAATTAATCTAATTTTCTTTCAAAGTGTAAGAACAAACATGTCATCACTCACAGAAAATTTAGGGAACAGACAAGGAACAATGATCTACAATTGAAAACAGTAAAAAAAAAAAATACAAAAAGTCCCATACTGTCTGCATTGTACCTTGATTGATGAAGAAATCGCTTTGCAACATAAATATTTCCAAAAAGACTGATAAAAAAGTATAAATATTTTTCTCCTTTATAAGTGTTAAAAATAAGGCCAAAGTTAAAATGTAATAAGACAATACACATTAAAGAAGTGTCATAAACAAAACATGCTGAAATTTTTAATACAATAGGGAGAAAACACACAACAGCAGTAGCAATAACAAGAAACCCAGAACAGATAGTTAAAACTAAATTTATGACAAATTTAATCAAATTAAGCTATCTTAGAATCAAATGTATTCATTAAATACTAAAGCACTATAGGTTGGTATTTAAAGAGTGCAAATTTGCTCAGGATTGTGAAACCCAAAGGAGATGTCAATTTAAAGAACATAATAGTACATCATCTGTATTCAGAAAGTTCTTAAACCCATTTTAAGACTACAGGTAAGAAAAAAATGTAGAAAAGTATATTTTGGTGCACAGTGCCACAGTCTCAGCTTAGTGTTATTCTGTGGACTATTCAAGGAGACAAAAGAAAGCTTTAATATTTTTTAAGGACTGTAATATTCACTGGTTAGTTTGTTACTTCAGAGCCAATCACCCATTAGAAAAAGTTGACTTGCACCAGCTGATCCCATCATTTTACTCAAAATAATAAAAACTTCCTTTAACAAATTTATACATGATTAGAAAAATGTGAGAGAATGTTTTTATTTTTATGTTTAAGTATGAAAATTTCTGTTAACTGTATTAATTAAAAATACAGAAGAGCCGCCACATTAGCAAAAATAAGAGAATAAGGAAGCATAAGCACTAGTTAAGCTATGCTCTTGGTGTTATATTCAATTCTGATCATAATCATTTGAAAACATATAAAAAAACTACATCATGACCAAATGATTAAAGGGATAAAGTTTAAAAAGTCTTCTGAGAAAAGAATCTATAATAATAAAAGCATAATATGCTAATTAGACCAGTCGTCTTTCCAGAAGACCTTCCAGACCAAGCCAGGGCTGCAGGGGCGGAAGCAGAGGTGGGGGCGGCGGCAGAGGTGGCTGCAGCTGCTTGAGGGGGCCGAGCCCCGTGCACGAATTTCGTGCATTGGCCTCTAGTAAACTGATAATATTTTATCTGGAAGACAATGAAGTTCTGCAAAGAAACTGCAGCAGACTGATTTTGCTTAGCTATAGGAGGAAACAAAAGCACACCGATGGGTAGAAATACTATTGAAGGCAGGTTTTGGTTCCTAAACAATCTGACCAAAACAATGGGCTAAACTGACCTGTAAGAAAGGCACCTTAACTGAGGTTTTTAAGGTAAGTAAGCGACTCCCCCACAATAAGGGTAGACACTCATATAAACTCTAAAGCACCTTCCAACTCAGATTTTATGATGCAGAGATGTGCATTCTAGAAGTCGAGACAACTACTTTTAAATGGGCAGTAACATTAACATATGCAACTCTAATATTAAAATTTTGGGTAGACATTTTTTAATTGCCTTTAAAAAAAGATGGGATACAGAGAACAGACTGATAGTTAGTTGCCAAAGGGGAGAGAGGTTAGGGGTCTGGGTGAAAAAGGTCAAAGGATTGAGAAATACATAAGGTAGTTTACAAAACAGTCATAGGAATATAAAATACAGCATAGGGAATATAGTCTATAATATTGAATAACTATGTATGATGCCAGGAAGTTACTAGATTATTAGGGGACTGGGGTCAAGGAATACTTTGTAAAAAAATATAATTGTCTAACCACTATGCTATACACAGGAAACTAATACAAAATAATAATGAATATAAACTGTAATTGGAAAAAGAACATTTTAAAAGACAGGATTATTAAAAACCATTCAGAAAGCTATCCAAGTAAAAACGGCAGGTTATGATATTTATGCTACCACCTTCTAATGAAAATAAGGAAAAGAAAATAAAAATATAATTTTTAAGGATAAAGCTGATTTGAATGTTCACACAGATATCAATTAGAATTCTAATTCACCCCTTTCCTTCCAATGACCTAAATAAAACCTATGGATAAAAAAATTGAAATATATCTATATAACCCATAATTATGAAAAATTAAGTAGTAAATGATGAGATAAGAAAATATAATATATACGAAAGAACACCACCAACCTCCACCTTATGCCTGAATGCTCAACAGATAGGCCAAAATATCAGTGTGTGCCTCTGATGAAACCAAGTTAACACATGGAAAGAACAAGAGCAACCAGTCTGAGTGCTTACCTCATCCCAGAGTTGACATTTAGAGGACCCTTGGATAATAACTGGTTCCTGGACTTGTTACCTTAAAGTGAAACCTACTGGTAAACAAGCTCTACCCATACACACTAGTAGCCAGTGAGCCTTTCATTATTTTATTCTTTTTTTAAAAATATATTTTTACTGATTTCAGAGAGGAAGAGGGGGAGAGAGTTAGAAACATCCATGATGAATGAGAATCATTGATCAGCTGCCTCCTGCAACTCCCCCACTGGGGATCAAGCCCACAACCCGGGCATGTGCCCCTGACTGGAATCGAACCTGGAACCTTTCAGTTTGCAGGCCGATGCTCTATCCACTGAGCCAAACCGGCTATGGCTATTATTTTATTCTTAAATATAAGTGGAAAAAGTCACAATGCATTAAAGAGTAAGACCAAAACAAAACAAAAATGATCCTGAGGAATTAAGGAACAGGAGAACCTGTGCAAACATTAGAATCAGGCTTTAGAATTAAAAAAAAATTTTAATGCCTATTAACAAATTCAGAGTTCCAAGAAAAAACTGTATCTAAGAACCAGATGATTTAAAAAAAAAAAAAACTTTCAAGGAACAAGAATGAATTTTCACATGTTAAAAATAAAAACACAGCTGTAGCCGGTTTGGCTCAGTGGATAGAGCGTCGGCCTGCGGACTGAAGGGTTCCAGGTTCGATTCTGGTCAAGGGCATGTACCTGGGTTGCGGGCACAATCCCAGTGGGGGCATGCAGGAGGCAGCTGATTGATGTTTCTCTCTCATTGATGATTCTAACTCTCTATCCCTCTCCCTTTCTCTTTGTAAAAAATCAATAAAATATATTTTAAAAAAATAATAAATAAATAAATAAAAACACAGACCAGCCGGCATGGCTAAGTGTTTGAGTATCAACCTATGAACCAGAAGGTCGTCACAGGCTCAATCCCCAGTAGGTGGTGTGCAGGAGGCAGGCGATCAATGATTCTCTCTTATCACTGATGTTTCTATCTCTCTCTCCCTCTCCCTTCTTCTCTGAAATCAATAAAATATATTTTAAAAATACATTTAAAAAAGAAAAACAGCCCTGGACAGGTGGCTCAGTTGGTTGGAGCATCATCCCGTACACCAAAAGGTTGCGGGTTCAGATTCCTGGTGAGGATACATACCGAGGTTGCAGGGGGGTTTGTACGGGGCAACTGGTCAACTGGTCAACATGTTTGTCTGTTTCTTTCTTTCTTTCTCTCTCCAAAACCAAAACACACACACAATAAAAACATATCCTTGGGTGAGAATGAAAAAAGTAATGAAATACATAAAAAATAAAAGTATGAAAAGCTGATGATTTAGAAGACAATGAAAAATCTCCTAGAAAAAAACCCCACACACAACAAAACCAAGAATTATGATAGAAAAGATCAAAGCAGATCCCTGAAATATCAGGACAAAGGGCAATCCTAAATGCTTGTGGGAGTGGAAGAACAAGTCTCAAAAATCAGAAAGGCATTAGACTCCTCATCAGTAATGATTAATGCAAGAAAGAATACACCAAAAGTTCTGAGAGCAAATTACTTTTCACACCAAAAGTCCATAACATTAAAGTGTGAGAAACAAATAAAGGTATTTTTAAACCTGCAAGTAGTCAGTTTACCTTTCATATATATTTTACTTGAAAATACATTCCAGAAAGCTCAGGAAATAAAGAGGAAAACCCTATACCCAGGACACTGCAGTGCCCACTAAGTAGAAGGGAATATGCCGGAGCAATACTGAAGGCCTAGGAAATAATCAGAGTTCATACTGCTGTAGAGGACACAGGGATCAAAGAATAAAGTATTCTGGGATAAAAACAATTCTGAGGCCATCCTTAAGAATCTGGACTAGTTTGGGAAGGCAATAAGGGCTGGTAATGCAAAGGGGGGGAAAGGATCAGAAATCTCAGGAAAAGCTAGACGGGAAAGGAGTCCTTGGCTGGGTAGCAATGTTTTCATAGTTATAATAAATGTGTTCATTTGCAACTTTTATGCCTTACCCAAAGAAGGGAAGACAGTAATAATTTAAAACAGAACATATTATCAATTTCATTAATATAAAAATATAAAGATGTGGGGGGAAAAGAGAAAAAAGTTACGAAAGTACGGGCAATAATATTCTTATTTGACCAAGGGGAGTCAAGAAATACTATCCTCCATTTTTACAGAAGTTAAAAAAATATAATCTGCAAGGGCTTCTCAAAATGTGGTATATGGGTTATGATAGTACTGGAGATTAATTTAAACGTCTATCTATCTATCTACCTATCTATCTCTATTTATGATAGGTGGTATCAATTTTTCCTTTCTGGTAAAACATAATTGCCTTTAAAAAGATATTTAAGTTAAAAACTTAATTTTAAATTAGGAACATTAATAAAGGTGGCAGGCAGGTACCGCTAAAACTGTGAAGGGGTATTCAAATAAAGTATGATAAACACTTCAATATATAAAACTAAACAGGGAATTTAGTAAACATTATATTGGGAGAAATACATAAAGAACACAGGTGATAAATGAGCTAAATTTTCATTTATCATTAACAATTTATATTTACTTACACTTAAAGGAAAACAGCAGTATAAGCACATCATTCAGAAATATGAACTTAATTATATACCAGATAATTTAAAGCTATAACAAAAGTGGTTTCTTTGGGTAAGTAGGTCTGAGAACGGGGAAGGAAGAAAGACCATGATCTACTACAAGTACTTCTGCGCTACATAATTATTCAATGACATGTATGCCTGTACTGCTTTGCTCAGGATGAACAGAGGTAAAGTGGGAAATCAGGTCAGCAAGTTAAGTATTAGCAAGAAATAAACTAAGAAAAGCCTTCTAAAGTGACTGAAACTTACCTACTGGAGCCTGGGGGGCTCCAAAGCCCAAAGTGGCTGTCGAGGTATTAAATCCAGGGGCCCCAAAGGCTCCTGTACCAAGAGGCCCTCCGATCTTAGGTTGGTTGTTCCCAAACAAAGATGCCTGTCCAGCACCAAGAGCTATGGAGACAAGAGGAAAGAAAAATACGCCACAGAAGATCCTTTGAATGTTGTACCAGAGGCCAGTTACTTAAAAATATAATACATTTGGAAAATTTATAATTTGTTGACCATTCATTTCAACAAAAGACCCAATATAGTAAAGGCTAACTATATGCCATGCACTGTGCTGAGTACATTATAAATGTCATAAGCAAAATATTTAACCTCTGTATTGTTTCCTCAACTATAAGAAGATAACACATAACTTAGATATTTATCCTAAGATTTAAAGTAAATACATATTAAGCAAGTATATGGTAGATATTAACACTCTTCAAATAATAACTAGTATCTCATTTAATCTGTATAAGCATGGAAGTAGGAGCTATTAACTTTAGGCTTTTATAAAATAACTAAATGAATAAAGATTTAATTTAAATGCCTTGTGATAAGATTACTGAAGAGAATCAAGTTTCAGTATGAATCAGATCAGATGGAATAAGAACTTATTTTCGTCCTAGCCGGCTTTGCTCAGAATAGAGCGTTGGCCCATGGATTGAAGGTTCATGGGTTGGATTTTGGTCAAGGGCATGTGGTTGCAGTCTCGATCCCTGGGCACAGTGGGAGGCAACCAACTCATGTGCCTCTGTCTTTCCCCTTCCCTTCCACTCTTAAAAAAAAATCAATGGAAAAATATCCTTGGGTAAGGATTAACAACAACAAAAAACTTATTTTCACCAGAGGGAAACCAACTGCAGAAACGTGTAATATTTTAAAGCCAAATAATTCTCAACTTTGCAGAAATGTGTAATATTTTAAAGCCAAATAATTCTTAACTTATGGATCTTGTCAGAAATGGTTTTTAAAGTATGAATTAGGGAGAATTCACTTATTTAGAATAAGTTACTCGCATATATTATTTAAAAGATTTCCATCTCCTCCTCCTCCTCAAGAAGTTATTGGCAATTTGGAAGATCTAAAGTTCCTTCTAATCTGGGTGGGGAACATACAGCCCACTAAATCATTTAATCAGACCTTGCCAAGGCATTAGGAGTAAGTTAATTGGTTGCCTCCTGCAAGCCCCACACTTGGGATTGAGCCTACAACCCAGGCATGTGCCCTGACTGGGAACTGAACTATGACCTTCTGGTTCATAGGTCAATGCTGAACCACTGAGCCACGCTGGCTGGGCCATCAACACATCTTGACAGAGATATAAAAAATCACTAAAATCATTTCAAAGATATAACAATTGGAAGTTAAAAATATCAAATGGGAAATGCTTTGAAATCATAACCAAAAAAAGAATAGAAAGTTTATACTCAGAAAATTCACACTATAAAATAGTGAGGGTGACTACTAAATGGACAAAATATTCCATAACTGTCCAATCTCATTAATAATAATAAGAAAACAATGTAGCAATGGGATTATTTCACCTTAAAAATCCTATTCTGGAACAGGGACTAAATCCTAAACCATTAGAATTTGGTGAAAATTCCAAGAAAAACTAAAATTATATTACTCTCTCAAAGGACATAGTTATTGGCCAAATTTAAGGATTCTTTATTCTTCTACATAGCAAACACATCTTTACTCCCAAATAAAAACTTAGATGAAATCCACAAACACATAAAATGGATAAAAATGTCTATTCTGAATGGGTATGTATTTCCCTTACCTTTGCAGCAGCCATGAATAAAGAACCAACAAACATTCTAAAAACCACTATATTTCAATAACCCACAAAAGTATAAAAAGATATTGAGAGGTTCAGGTGACCTGGAAAGGGACTGTCACAAAATGGCCTACATACTGTTTAAATTTATCAAGGGAATGATGTATTTTATCTAGCTCTGTCTTATAGTATGCACAAGTAGCTCTTTTAAGCTTAATGAAAGGACTTACCAGGGACATTCTTGAGCATGAGAATGTCAATTTATAAAATGTTCTGTATTTATGATTAGGTGGAGAAGTCATAAGGAAGATATATGGGGACATCATGGTAATAGAGATCTCAAAAACTCCACAAAAAAGTGAAAATAATTATATTCCTTTTGAGATCTTCTAATAAATTTTAGAATTAGCATGGGGTAGATTTTTCTGTGTATATCTTAGTATAACTATTGACTTTATTAGCTGTACCCTTAAACTTATTATTTCATAGGAAACTTTAAGTACTAAAACTTCTTAACATTACTACTAAGGAATTACCAAGAAAATGGCATGCCATTGATAACGTTGATAGTTAATGTCAATGAAGAAACTGATATGCCCATGATTTAATGAGAGTTCCTTCATAGAAGCACATGGAGGGAAGGGGACTTTAATCACATACCAAATAATATAAAATATTTTCTATTGATTGATCACTTAAATCTAAGGGCACATCAAATCTTTATATATATATATATATATATTGTTTTTTTTTTTCTAGTCAATTATGCATGAAGTAGGCAAAGGCCTATGTTACAGGGAAATTTACTTCTTTTGAGGTATGAGTTTGAATCTCCATCACTGAAAACAAGAAGCTGCACAGGAATACCGATTTACCTAATGCCCCCCCCAAAAAACTCAGCCCAAAGCTATAGTGTTATTCTACTTATGATACCATGAAATGCAGAGTTCATGAATGTGGAAGTTTATATATAGTAGTCTCCAGACACATTCCTCTCAAAGCTAAAAATCTGCTTTAGCAGATGTAATCCATCATCAAAAGATTCCAATAGCATGTGCTTGGTCTTATAATTCTCATTTCCCTGTATGATCTGCTGCTAAGGTTGGGGTTTAAAATTATTTATTAATTCTATTTAGCTTTTAGTTGATGGGAACAAGGCATGAATGAGGAATATATAACAGTATAAAAATGCAGTTCATTGTCTGTGAGGTAGAACTCTTTAAGAAAAACAAAATATATTCAAACTAATAAAAAGGCTGAGATATTATGTTATGGTGGAATAGAAGACAACAGCATCACAAAAGAGGTGATAGAATAGTTTATAATCTTGGTCTAAGAGGGAAGGCATTGCTAATCATAACCTGCAAGACCAAAAAGCCAAAGAGGAGAGAATGACAATTTTGACCGCGTAAAAATAAGACTTGCATAAGATAACATGAACAAGGTAAAATAAAGACTTGGTGGAAGTATCTATAAGACATTAGAGCAGCATCTTACCTAGGCCTTAGACTTATGGTTACTATCCTGTCTAGTGTCAAAATTACCCTGGGGGAAAAACTCTTAATCTGACCACACCAAAGCTAATTTTTCCTCCGGGATTAAAAGAAAAATATTTATGTCAGACAATATATTCTTCTTAAGTTTAGGAGTCACATTGTACAAAAAATTTTTTAGTTCTACATGTGGTAGAATTTAGGTAAGTTTAAAAGCTCAAATGAAACTGTCATACAACCAAACAGAATATCCACAAAATATAAAGCACTCTCAGAAATTAAGAAACAATGATCACATATTATAGAATAGGGAATTCGAAGATTAAAATGGCCAGTAAACATACATAAGGATATCCTTCACTGCTAATCAGTGAAGTGCAAATTACAATATACCAATTTTCACTATCATGCATGTTAAGATGAAAAAGCCCAACAATATGGAATAGGTATAAGAAATAAGCACTTTTATACAATGTGAACAAAAAAGCAAACTGGCATTCTTTTCAGAAGGCAAATTGTTAGCAATACTGACCAAAATGTAAAAAATCTGTGTTTTTTCTGACAGAATTTCAATTCTAAGAATCAATCCTATATAATACGAACACACAAAATTATATCACAAAGATCTTTATTAATGCACTGCTAATAATATCAAATAACTCAAATGTCCATCGAAAAAGGAAAAGTTAAATAAATTACAGTGTGTATATGTATGTGTATATACTATATATGCGTGAGCACACACACTAAATACTTAAGTTATATTTAAAGAATGAGTTAGCCCTAGCTGGTCTGGCTCAATAGATAGAGCGTGAGCCTGTGGACTGAAGGGTTCCAATGCCCGGGTTGCAGTCCAGCAGGGGGCGTGTAGGAGGCAGCTGATAAATGAGTCTCTCTCATCACTGATGTTTCTTTCTATCTCTCCCTCTCCTTTCCTTTCTGAAATCAGTAAAAAATATATATATTTTTTAAATGAGTTAGAGCTATATATATGAAACAAAAGAAAAAACACATGCCAAAAATGTCATGGAAAATGAAAACAAGAAACACAGAATACTATATAAGGCACTTGCTTTCAGTTTGAAACATTCTGACTGCAGCATATAATGTGAATACACTGAGACCCTGAACACTCATACGCTACATAACCAAAACAAGTTAAACAAAACAATACTTAACCTTGCTTTATGTAATAATTTTATTAAAATTCCAGTTCATTTAAAAAAATGCTAGTTGTACCCAGCTGGTGTTGCTCATCAACCTACGAATGAGGAGGCCATGGACTGATTCCCAGCCAGGCAAGTGCCTGGTTTGCAGGCTCGATTCCCAGTAGAGGGTATTCAGGAGGCAGCTGATTGATGATTCTCTCTCATCATCGATGTTTCTATCTCTCTCTCCCATCTCCCTTCCTCTCTGAAATCAATAAAGTTTTTTTTTTTAAATGCTAGTTGCAGCCACATTAATACCATATTCAACTAATTGTATTTCATCATTTGGCTTAAAAAGCACTCATGTAGAATATAGTTTCCATTAAAAAATACAACAAAAAAAGCCTATATATGTGTATATATATTTAAACACATGTTTGAAAAATGTATTTAAAGGGGTCTGACAAGATACATGACAAACTTTCAATAGCTATACTTCACAACTGAAATATGTGGACTTTTCATGATACTACTATATTGTTGAAAAATATTTTACAAGCACTTATATCTTTTATTTAAAAAAAACAAACAGTTTGTAGAGTATAAAATATTCTATTAAAAAGGATGACAAACAATCAGCGCATAGAAGCAAAGACAGCAAATAACTGGTCAGTGGAAGCAAAGACCAATGGAAATAAATGGTATGGAAGTAAATGACCATACCCATGGTCAGATAAACAGGGAAAGAAGGCATAACTATATGCTTAAACAATCTTGTTGAACTGTACATGCTAGAACACTTATTCATTTTATGACTACCACCACTTCTCCATTGTTTAAAGCAGCTAGGCAGGTAGAAGGGTCAATGTCTTCAAAGACACTGAAAAAAAAGTTATCAACAGCAGGAGGTGCGACATCGCAGTTCTGTATCAAGGTGAAAAAAAATTGAAAAGTATGCACAGACTCTGCAAAAAGTCAGAATATTTGGGTAATAAAGCTTACTCGATATATAGCTCAAGGTCTCAAATCCTGGTCACAAAGATAACACAGGGGAACCCAAAGTTAAAAATGTCACCATATTAACAAGTCTTGCATTACACACTGAAAACCCCAGAGAGACCAAGACTGTCAGAGGACAAACATTTTACAGAAAGGGAGCATTAAGAAAAATGTGGCAATGTTTTAAAACCTGGCAAAGCATAACTGGATTCATGTTTTATAAAGCCATTTGTGAAAATGAAAATTTAGACCTCTAATTTCCAGGCATATATCAAATACAAGTCTTAAATTCCAGCAATCAGAAAGCCAAAATTATTACTTCCTAAATCTCACTGTACAATTCCTTACCTGTTCCAAATCCTGTACCAAGCCCAGTTCCCAGAGTCCCGGGTCCTGGTTTACTTCCAAAAATACTGCTCCCAGTGGTATTTGTGCCAAAACCTAGAAAGACAAAAGAATGAGTGGACTGTACTTTAAATACAACTCTCACTTTCCTGCACAAGGGACTTTAATGCAAAGCAGTCTGACCCTAAATTTTACATCCTTTCAGTTAGATATCCTAATGGTAGGCTAATTTATTAATACTACAAGTCTTCCTATTAATACATTTCAACCTTGAAATACCAATTCAATATAGGATAATATCCAATTTTTAAAAGCAAAGTGATTGTGCTTGAGCTTGGGAAACATTACCGTTGTACGGCTCAAAGTCTCCAACCTAGTCTCATGATAAATTATTAGAAGAAAAATTCATTCCCTTGCCCTGACTGGTTTGGCTCAGTAGATAGAGCGTTGGCCTGCGGACTGAAGGGTCCCGGGTTCGATTCCAGTCAGGGGCATGTACCTTGGTTGTGGGCACATCCCCCGTGGGGGTGTGTGCAGGAGGCAGCTGATCGATGTTTCTCTCTCATTGATGTTTCTAGCTCTCTATATCTCTCCCTTCCCCTCTGTAAAAAAATCAATAAAAATATACATTAAAAAAAAATTCATTCCCTCAAACTTTCACTAAAAAATAAGATAGTCAACAAATAAAGACACTTCACTGAATCTAAAGGTTCTTGCTAAGGGGAAAATTACCTACAAGAATCTCTTAAGAGCCCTAGCCAGTTTGGCTCAGTGGATAGAGTGTTGGCCTGCGGACTAAAGGGTCCCAGGTTCGATTCCGGCCAAGGACACATGCCTGGGTTGCATAGGGGGGCGTGCAGGAGGCAGCCAATCAATGATTCTCATCATTGATGTTTCTATCTCTCTATCCCTCTCCCTTCCTCTCTGAAATCAACAAAAATAGGTTTAAAAAAATAAAATAAAAATCTCTAAAGCAACTTTTGTTTTGAACAAATGGACATTACATGGATAATAATAAGTGGCTGATCACACATGAGAAGCTTTAATGGTGTCATATTCAATCAGCTCATAGGAGCACTCAAGTATTCAGCTAGCTGATATTAAAAAGAAAAGAACCATTCATAAACTTTTCTTGAATTAAATTGTTTCAAAGAGATAATGGAGAGTTGAACAAACCATCCTCCTTCACTATGACCCATCATTTAGAAAACTCCTGATGCCCCTGTAAATTCCACAGATCTCCCCACAAACACACATACATCACATTACTGCTATTATTTCTCTTTTGTTCAGATGTGTCCACACTGTTTCTGCACTCTTTTTGGAGCTAAGTACCAACCAAAAAGAACTAATAAACATATCATTAATCTCTTTCATAAGAGGAAAACAATAATCAATCATTGGCCAGCAAACCTTGTTGGTAAAATACTTGAAAGTCTTTTTTAAAGATATCATGGAGAGGAACAAATACAAAAGATTTATAGAATAAACAGAGTATCTTGGAATATATGACAGTATCACCTACTAAGATTATACATTGTCAGGTCAATAGTTGGATTATTATCTCAATAAAAAAGATTAAGAAAAAAGTTGAAGAATTTAAACAATTTGAGAACATATTTCTAAAGTCATTTAAAAATCCAAGCAGTAATCTGACTTCATCTTAATACATTTAATTCATACATTTATTAAATCTTTTCAATTGTGCTAATTAATAGCTTTGCTACACAAATGGAGTACTGCCTACTCAAGCACAATCAATTCTTTTAGAAAAAAAGAATGGCTTGGCTGGCATGGCTCAGTGGTTTTATGTATACCTACGAACCAGGAGGTCACGGTTCGATTCCAGGTCAGAGCACATGCCCAGGTTGAGGGCTCAATCCCCAGTAGGGGGCATGCAGGAGGCAGCCAACCTTGCAAAATGTCAAAATATTTGGGTAATAAATCATCACTGATACTTTTATCGCCCTCTCCCTTCCTCTCTGAAATCAATAAAACTATATTTAAGAAAAAAATGTACTTGGAGATATTCTTTTTGAGTTAAAATTTAACCAGAAAGTATCAACCATCCCCATAAACAGCAGAAAACAAAATATTTGTGAACTACCTCAAACCCACAGGAGGGAAATAAGTCCCAACTTACACTGTTTATACCACACATTTCCTCAGATTCTTACAGACAAAAGTTTATCACCTCTGTCATTTCAAAACAATTTTTAAAATTAAGAACAATTAATGATTAATTAATTTACAACAAAGGAATCAAGAATATACGAATGGGAAAGGATAGTCTCTTTAATGAATGATATGGGGAAAACTGGACAGCCACATGCTAAAGAATCAAAATGGACCACTATCTTACATCATACACAAAATGGATTAAAAAGACTTAAAACATAAGACCTGAAACCAACTAATTCCTATAAGAAAGCATATGTGGTAATCTCCCTGATATCTATCTTCGCGATGATTTTTTGGATCTGACACCAAAAGCAAAGGCAACAAAAGCAAAACTAATCAAGTGGGACTACATCAAACTAAAAAGCTTCTATATAGCAAAGGAAACCATCAGTAAAATGAAAGGCAACCTACTGCATGGGAGAAAATATGTGCAGATCATACATCTGAATAAATGGTTAATATCCAAAATTCATGAAGAAATAATTCAATTCAATAGCAAAAAAAAAAAAATCTGATTAGAAAATGGGCAGAGAATCTGAATAGACATTTTACATTTGGCCAACAGGTACACAAAAAAGGTGCTCAACATCACTAATTACCAGTAAAATGAAAATCAAAACCACATAAATTATCACCTCACACCTGTTAGAATGGCCAACATCAAAAAGGCAAGAAACAAGTATTGGCAAGGAAGTGGAAGAAAGGGCACCATTGTGTGCTGCTGGTGGAAATGTATGGTGTAACCACTATGGAAATCAGTATCAAAGTTCCTCAAAACATTTAAAGTAGAACTGTCATACAGCCCAGCAATTACACTTGCAGATATTTATCCAAAGAAAATGAAAAAACTGCCTCAAAAAATATATGTATCCCCATGTTCATTATTTATGACTAGAGGCCCAGTGCACGAATTCGTGCACCAGTGGGGTTCCTCAGCCTGGCCTGTGGACATTCCCCAAGGGTCCTGGATTCAGAGAGGGCACAGGTCAGGCTGAGGGATCCCACCAGTGCACGATCAGGACTGGAGAGGGACTGTGGGGGGGCTCCAGGGCGTGTCTGGCCCATCTGACCCAGTCCTGATCGGCCAGACCCCAGCAGCAAGCTAACCTACTGGTCAGAGCGTCTGCCCCTGGTGGTCAGTGCACATCATAGCTACCGGTAGAATGGTTACTTGGGCTTTTATATATATAGATAGATAGATAGCCAAGATATGGAACCAACCTAAGTGTTCAAAGATGGATAAAAGTATAAAGAAAATGTGTGTGTGTGTGTGTGTGTGTGTGTGTATCCATATATATATATATATATATATATATATATATATATATACTCACACACATACGCACATACATATACATATGGACAAAATATTATTGAGATAAAAATACAATAAAATCTGGTCATCAACAAGATAAAATTTGGGAGCATTATGCTAAGTGAAAAAAGACAGAAAAATACAAATGCAACATGGTCTCACCTATATGTAGAATCAAAAAAAAAGACAATAAAAAGTGAAATCATGATAGAACAAATCAGTGGTTGCGAGAGGTGGGGAAATAGGTGAAACAGGTAAAAGAGGGGATTCAAAACTGCAAATTTCTGGTTATAAGTCATATGGATATAATGTACAGCATGGTGACTAAATTTAATACTGTATTGCATATTTGAAAGTTGCTGAGTAAATCATAAAAGTTCTCATCACAAGAAAAATAAATTTTGTAACTATGTATGGTGACAGGTATTAACTGTACTTACTGTGGTGATCATTTCCCAATACATATAAATACTGAATCATTATGTTGTATATTTGAAACTAATATAATTATACCTTAAAGAAATCAGCTTAGCGCTGGCCAGGTAGCGCAATTAGTTAGAGGGTTGTCCCAATATGCCAACATTGTAGGTTCGATCCCTGATCAGAGCACATGTAAGAAGCAACCAATGAATGCATAAATAAGTGGAACAACAAATTGATGCTTCTCTTAAATCAATTTTTTAAAAATGATTTTATTGATATTTGAGAGAGAGAGAGAAAGGGAAAGGGATAGAGTATAAACATCAATGAGAGGAAAACATCATCTATCGGTTGCCTCCTGCACATCCCTACTGTGGTTCAAGCACACAACCAGGAATCGAACCTGTGACCTCCTGGTTCCTGGGTCGACACTCAACCACTGAACCACACTGGCCGGGCTCTCGCAAATCAATTTTTAAAAATCAGCTTAAAAAAAGATGTCTAAGATAGTTAAAGGAGCTATTTGTATACAAAAGCAGCATAGAAGAACCACTGATTTACTGCTAAGTACCATCTTATCAATACCCAAAGGATCTTCATCCTCCTTAAATCTATTCCATTTATTCAGAAATTCAGACATTATCATATAGTCACTTAAACTTGTCCATAAGTATTTACCAAGAAAACAAGCTGATAACTCTAAAGAATAACTGAATGATCTGGCAACACCAATTAATTGTAGCAGGTATCCCAACCTTGAATAATGTGGATTAATCACTACCATTATGAAGCACAATCCCATACTGAATAGTATAAATGACAATGACATAATGATGGCCCCAAATCTCTTATTCCATTTCCAGATTTGTTATAGGACTTATTTCTAAATCACAAGATTATCTCTGCCCACAAAATCAAAGTTGACAACTTCCCACAAAAATAGGAAAATCAAAGAAAGCTTTATTTAGATCTGGATCTCTCAGCAATACTGAAGTAAGTTCCTCCAAGAGTATAACAAAACTGCTGCCCTGCAACCTCCATCTGACTTAGAAATTACAGGGCATCCTTCCTCTTAGGGCCCCCATTATTCATTCTTTAATTCATTTAACAAACTGTTAGTGAGCACCTACTAATTGCCAGGCACTCAGTCAACATTAGGAATTTTTAAAAAGGGCAATTCAACTTCAGCACGTAAGTTGGTGAGACACATCAGATAATGAAGAGACCTTTTATTTTCAAATCACTGAACATGAATATAAATATATTCATACAAAAACAAAAAATCTCCAAATAAACCCAAAATCTGCAATCATGGAATAACATCAAATACATTTCAGAAGTCTAGCCTATTTTATCAAGTACACAAACACTAAGTCAAATAGAAGTAACATATGACCCTGGCTGGTTTGGCTAAATGGATAGAGTGTCGGCCTGTGGATTGAAGGTCCTTGGTTCGATTCCCATCAAGGGCACAGGCCCGAGTTGCAGCGACAATCTGCAGTAGGGGGCATGTAGGAGGCAGCCAATCAGTGGTTCTCTCTCATCATTGATGTTTCTATCTCTCCCGCCCTCTCTGAAATCAATAAAAAAATAATTTAAAAATAAACAAAGCCATTCAATACTTAAAAAAAATATGTATGCATTTTCAAAGGGATCAAAAATGGTTCTTGGAAGGGCTAAAATGGTCTTAAATGGCTCCTTGAGAAGATAGTGATTTAAAAAAAAAAAAGGCTGAAAAGCACTGATTTAATGCTTAAGTATCTTTTCCATCTTAATTCTGTAGATAAAAACAAGTACACAAAATAAATGTCCATGTTAACCAAGTCTACTGCCTCAAAACCTTTCTTTCACAGAGTACAATCAAAAAGAATTATAGGTGGAATGACAATCATTACTAGGAGCGATCAAGCAAAAGGAGTTATGAAATACATAGATATTGGAATTGGAACCTGACAGGGACATATCTACTTCACATAGTTCATATTACTGTAAAAAAATATAACCTTTTAATGGTCAATTAAGATAGTCCCTTTCTCCAGTACATTACAAGATCATTTAAAAACTCACTGAGCCCTGGCTGGTGTGGCTGAGTTGGTTGGAGTGTCGTCCCATAAACAAAAAGGTGGTGGGTCAGAGTGTGTAAGGGAAGCAACTGATCGATGTTTCTCACATTGATTTTCTCTCTCTCTATTCCTCTCTAAAATCAATTTTTAAAAAAACTCACTGAAAAACTATGTGACTACTGATCTATGGCAAATAACCATGTCTTTGCATTCACATCCCACCAGATATCCAGCACCTAATGATGTATCTGAAATCCTTAGCAAATATTTAAATCACTATTTCATTTGGTGATAAAATGAACTTTCCATTATCTGATTTAACACAATAATGTTGAATTTGTTTGAAAATTTAATTTGGTAGTTATGAGAGGCATTTAACATAATATTGTATGATGTTTCTTTTAAACGGGTTTTAATTTTCCCCAAGAATTGTTTAGGGCTTGTTTTGTCAATTATTGTTAAATCTTATTTGAATTTTCAGAATTTTTTACAATGAACGTGCAATAAAAAATAAAGCTTTTGCAACTATAACTAAAAATCCACAAAATCAAAAAGGACTCAAATAATCAAATCTCAAAAAATAACAAAAAACAACATTTAAAACAAGAATCATGACATTCTTGTTTCTATGCACTACTTCCCTGTTTAAAACCTGGCCTAACAGAATGTATTATCTCAACCAAATATGTTTCATTTATGGGTTCTCAACTACTGATTTAAGAAACTAATCCAAAGAAAATGTGTCCTTTGGAAAAAATCTATCTCCATTAGAGAACCAACTTTCTGCAAAGTACTGCTGCATGTGCTGAATGGCCCATTTTATCCAAAGTAGAGAGTTCAAACATATATGAATGAGGAAAGGCAACTGAGTATCTCTTGTATCTCAACCCATGTCCAGGATTTTAAATCTTTCCCTCTTATACTGACATTGAGCTATAGCTTACCTGAGAATTTTTAAATATTCCCAATCATATGAATCAGGAGAATGATGTGTGGTATAGTCAGTGTAACTTTAAGAGAGCCAAACCTGCTTTTTATATGTACCAAAATTGGAAGTGTTTGTATTGGTTCCTAAAGTCAGGGTTGGTTTGTTACCAAAGAGCCCGCCACTGGTTGTACCAAATGAAGGAGCACTGGTTGTGCTGGTTCCAAATGTAGTAAGCTTGTTATTGCCAAACAGGGTCTAAAAAGAACAGAATATAGGGGAAAATTTTAGTATAAAAAACAGTAAATAGAGGTTAACTTGGGTATGCGGGATTGGTGTGAAGGAAAGGAGAGATGTCAAATCCATAATTCTCTTTCATCATTGATGTTTCTATCTCTCTCCCTCTCCCTTCATTTCTGAAATCAATAAAAAAATATTTTTAAAAAAAGATAAGAGGAGGATGAATAAAGACTATCAGAGCCCTAGCTGGTTTGGCTCAGTGGATAGAGCATCAGTCTGTGGACTGAAAGGTCCCGGGTTTGATTCCGGTCAAGAGCACATGCCTGGGTTGTGGGCTCAATCCCCAGCGGGGAACATGCGGGAGGCAACTGATCAGTGATTCTCTCTCATCATCGATGTTTCTATCTCTCTTTCCCTCTTCCTTCCTCTCTGAAATCAATAAAAATATATTTAAAAAAAAAGACTAGCAGAAAAGTAAACTAGTCTGAGCAACATTAACATTATGAATACAGCCTCAGAAGTTAATGGAAATCCCTCAGCAAACAGAAGATTTTAGAGAGGCAAAGAAAAATAATATAGGAATCAAATTTATTTTTTTTTAACCTGGTAACAGAAATGTACCATGTATTTAATTAGCCAGTAGAAGCAATTACAATAAAAAACTTAAGCATTCTATAATATAAATCAGCAGTTCTCAACCTGTGGGTCTCAACCCCTTTGGGGGTCGAACGACCCTTTCACAGGGGTCGCCTAAGACCATCAGAAAACACATATATAATTACATATTGTTTTTGTTGAAGGGTCCAGGTTTAATTCCAGTCAAGGGCACCTCAGTTGCAGGCTCCTCCCTGACCTGGGCCCTGGTCTGGCTCCTGTAGGAGGCAACCAATCGATATGTTTCTCTCACATCAATATTTCTCACTTGATTAATCACTATGCTTTAATTATGTTCAATTTGTAACAATGAAAATACATCCTGCATATCAGATATTTACATTACGATTCATAACAGTAGCAAAATTACAGTTATGAAGTAGCAGCAAAAATAATTTTATGGTTGGGGGTCACCACAACATGAGGAACTGTATTAAAGGGTCGCGGCATTAGGAAGGTTGAGAACCACTGATATAAGTGAACCTTCAAAACATTAAGCGAAAGAAATCTGTCACAAAAGACCACACATTATATGAAATGACCAAAATAGGTACATTCATAGACAGAAAGCAGGCCTGAGGTAATTGGGGGCCATGAGAAGTGATGAGTATGAGGTTCCCTTTAGGGTGATAAATATATTCTAAAATTGATTGTGGTGATAGTTTCACATTCTGTGACTATAATAAATAGCCACTGAATGTAAACTTTAAAAGGGTGAATTGTATGGTACGTAGATTATATCTCAATAAGGTTATTTAAAAATAACTTTCAGAGGCATTATATAATTTTCACAATTTCTCACCTCAACTAGCTAACCAAACAAAGTTAAGAAATAACATATTCCAATCTCTATAAAATCAGAACTACGTGTTTTGGAGATTTTTTTAAATTACCCACAACAATATGTTTAAAGCTTTTTATAATGGGTACATAATACAAATTGACTGCTTCATACTAATTCTCATACAATTTAAGTGGTAATCAAGAATTTACTATTGTTGCCGAAACCGGTTTGGCTCAGTGGATAGAGCGTCGGCCTGCGGACTGAGGGGTCCCGGGTTCGATTCCGGTCAAGGGCATGTACCTGGGTTGCGGGCATATCTCCAGTGGGGGATGTGCAGGAGGCAGCTGATCGATGTTTCTCTCTCATCGATGTTTCTAACTCTCTATCTCTCTCCCTTCCTCTCTGTAAAAAATCAATAAAATATATTAAAAAAAAAAGAATTTACTATTGTTTTTAAGTCAAGCACATTCTAAAATTATAATTTACTTAAATAACTTAACAAGGAAAATAATTCAGTTAAGCCTCCAGCAACATGAGAATTGTAAAAACACCAACAATTAACAATTTGATTAATACCAAAAATATTTAATTCTCAAATATCTTATCAACTTGTCACCTAAAACAGGTCAGAACAAAAAGTTAAAAATTACCTGATTTAAGAATGAAAGCATCTCAACTTAGACTCAACAATTTTAATTAACAAATTGGAGGATAGTTTGCTATCAAAAGTAAAACTGCACACAAGCATGAGGTAAGGAAGTTTAAAAAGGAACTTACTATTTGAAAAGTGACCTATTAAAGTTACTTAATAACTTTTCAGTATCAAATCATATAATATACCCAATAAAATATTTGAAAAACAAGTCAAATCTTTTTTTAGAAATTCCCTTAACAGATTTAGACACATCTTCATATTATAATCAAATGTAAAAACCTACCGAACCAACAGCACCAAATCCAGTACTGGTCTGCCCAAAGAGACCTGTTCCTGTTCCAAATGCTGTCCCAGTGCTGGTGTTTGTAGCTGTCCCAAAAAGACCTCCCGGCTGCGAGGCTTGGGTTACTCCAAATAAACCCTGAAAAAGATAACCTAGATTAAAAGATGTCCTACAGTAGTCATTTTAAGAGATTTTCTTAGATTAATAATAATAGTTGCCCTGGCCGGTTTGGCTCAGTGGATAGAGCGTTGGCCTGAGGAATCAAGGGTCCCAGGTTCGATTCCGGTCAAGGGCATGTGCCTTGGTTGCGGGCATATACCTAGTGGGGGGTGTGCAGGAGGCAGCTGATCGATGTTTCTCTCTCATCGATGTTTCTAACTCTCTATCCCTCTCCCTTTCTCTCTGTAAAAGAATCAATAAAATATATTAAAAAAAATAATAATAGTTGACTTTTTTTAAGTTTATGTGATAAGTAGTATCCTTAACACTCTACATAGAGCATTTCTTTTCTTCACAACAACCCTTAAAAGCTGGGCAATTTTCCTAAAGAAAATAAACCTCAGAGCAGTCAAAAATTTGACCAATATGTCACAGCTATGGAGTGGCAGAACCAAATTTCAAATAAGCAAAGCTTGTATCACCCAATGTTTAAGATATTTTACTTATGCATTAGTTCACAAAAGAAAATTATTGCACTAATGGACTATTGTTGAAGTGACAATTTAAAGTAGTATTTTTAAACAGTTTCATTGAGACATAATTTACATATAAAATTTACTCATTTATACACTATTCAATGGTTTTGTGCAACCATCCTCACACTCTAAATTTAGAACACTTTTATCACTATAAAAAGAAACCCTAGGGCCCAACTGGTGCTGCTCAGTGGTTGAGCATTTACCTATGAACCAGGAGGTCACAGTTTGATTCCGGGTCAGAGCACATGCCTGGGTTGCAGGCTCGATCCCCAGTAGGGGGCATGCAGGAGGCAGCAGATCAATGATTGATGTTTCTATCTCTCTCTCCCTCTCTCCTCCTCTCTGAAATCATAAAAAAATATATTTAAAAAAACCCAACCGGCTCATAAGGGGCAGGGCCAGCTGGCCAACCTCCCACGTCCCTCCCCTACCCCCCTGCCGACCTGACCCGTTGGCCCCCATTGGGGTGGGCTGGCCAGACCCCACCCGCGCACAAATTCGTGCACCAGGCCTCTAGTCCTATCCTATATAATAAAAGGGTAATATACAAATAGACCAAATGGCAGAACAACCTAACAACCAATCAAAGCATAATATGCAAATGATATGCTAAGGCTGCTCAACTGCTCGCTATGATGTGCACTGACCGCCAGGAGGCAGATGCTCCAACCGGTAGGTTAGCTTGCTGCTGGGATCCAGCCGATCAGGACTGAACAAGATGGGCCTGACATGCCCTGGAGACCTCCCACAGTCCCTCCCAGGCCTGACTGTGTACTGGTGGGGTCCCTCAGTCTGGCTTGCACCCTCTTGCAATCCAGGACACCTCAGGGGATGTTGGAGAGCCAGTTTCAGCCCGATCCCACAGGGGAGTGGGCCTAAGCCATCAGTCGAACATCCTTAGCACTGCCACGGAGGCAGGAGAGGCTCCCGCCACTACCGCTGTGCTAGCCAGCCGTGAGTCCAGCTTCTCACTGAGCAGCGCTCCCCCTGTGGGATCGGGCTGAAACTGGCTGTCCAACATCCACTGAGGGGTCCCAGATTGCGAGAAGGCACAAACCAGGCTGAGGGACCCCTCCGGTGCACAACTGGGGCCAGAGAGAGACAGGGGAGGTTGGCCAGCTGGGGAGGAACTGTGGGAGGGCTCCAGGGCATGTCCGGCCCATCTCACTCAGTCCTTATTGGCTGGACCGGATCCAGCAGCAAGCTAACCTACCAGTTGGAACGTCTGGCCCCTAGTGGTCAGTGCATGTCATAGTGAGTGGTTGAGCGGCCTTAGCGTATCATTAGCGTATTACGCCTTGATTGGTTGAACAAACGACCAGTAGACGGACACTTAGCATATTAGGCTTTTAGTATGTAGGATATGCTGAACCAAGTTTTCTGGGAAAACTCCCACTTGGTCATGGTATATAATCCTATTCAATACGCTGCTGAATTCGGTTTGCAAGTATTTTGATGATTTTTTTGGGGGAATAGCTGTACTTGTTTTTTCATCAGGCAGAGTATCTCTAAAACTCTGAACATATAAAAAAATTAGAGATAGACCTTGGTAATTCTTGGTAAATTCCAAGAATTCTAATAAAAAAGCTTACTTTGAATTCCCTTTAACTGTATACATCCCTAAAAGAGCCCCCAGATAAAACTAGCAATGATGTATGGAATTCCTCTTTTACTTTCTACACAGAAGCATTTACCCAATATGGCTCTGAGATGTGGCTCTCCCTTTATTTATTTTAATTAATTAAACTTCTTTGCCTGACTCTGCTTAAGGGAACAAACTAAAAGAACATTCTGAAATATAGCCAGTAATTTATAACTATTTTCTCCTACAATCTACAGAATGGCTGGAGTCAATGCCCTACAGTGTAGCTTCAGGGTGGCAAACTGTAGTACACCCAGCAGCTCTTACTGATAAGAAAATATGCTCAGAAAAGATAAGTGACTTGCTCTACAGCCTCTCAATGAGTACAGAGTAGAGCCTGAAATAGAATCTAGGTATTAATTATTCAAAAATTTTGCTCTCTTCCCATTACTACATATCATCAATCCTTAAGAAATGTAGTACAGGTAGAACTTGCTTTGACATGATAAAATCCTAATTACTTAGCTCTATAAATAAGACCTGGAGTTACCAGGTGTACTGGTTACTAAGGTGGGTATTTTTCAATAGGTGGAGTTACACATGTTGATATGCTATTTGATATGTATGCTATTTTGTTGTATTGACAAGCTTCAAAACTTTGTATGTCAAATTTACTGAAGGTATTAACATCATAGATATTTTTATGCTTAAAAATGTCGAATTTCGTGCCAAAAAGAGCATTTATAGGAAGTTTTAATTCATTATTTTGAAAAAAAGTGCTGCTGAAAGTTATCATATACTTTGGGAAACTTATGGTGAACATGCTCCATCTCAAGACACTTGTGAACGCTGGTTTAAACGCTTTAAAAGTGATGATTTAGATGCGAAAGACAAAGAATGTCCAGGTCAACCGAAAAAGTTTGAAGACCAACAATTACAGCATTACTGGATGAAGATGCGTGTCAAACTCAAAAACAACTTGCAGAAAGAGTAAACGTTGCTTAGCAAACAATTTCCGATCGTTTACAAGCAATAGGAAAGATTTTAAAGGAAGGAAAATGGGTGCCACATCAACTGAATGAAAGATAAATGGAAAACCGAAAAGTCATCAGTAAAATGTTGCTTCAACAGCAGGAAAGAAAGTCTTTTTTGCATTGAATTGTGACTGGTGATGAAAAGTGAATTTATTTTGAGAATCCCAAACGCACAAAATCATAGGTTGATCCAGGTCAACCATCAACATCGACTACAAGGCCAAATCCCTTCGGTAAGAAGACAATTCTGCGTTTGGTGAGATCAGGAAGGTGTGGTGTATTATGAGCTTCTAAAACCAGGTGAAACTGTTAATAATGACGGCTACCAACAACAAATAATCATACTGAACCACACTTTGATCATAAAACGCTGAGAATGGGCCAGAAGACACAGCTAATAATTTTGCTTCATGATAACGTACCATTACACACTTCAAAACCAGTTAAAGGCACACTAAAAGATCTTGTCTGGGAAGTATTAACCTACCCGCCGTATTCACCAGACCTTGTTCCTTCAGATTACCACTTGTTCCTATCAATGGCACACGCACTTTCTGAGGAGCACTTCAAAACAAAGAAGTGGAAAACTGGGTCTCTGAATGGTTTGTCTCAAAACAAGAAAAGTTCTATTGGGACGGTATCCACAAATCACCTGAAAGATGGGGGAAATGTGTAGCTAGCGATGGACATTACTTTGAATAAAGCACTTTTGATGTTTCTCTTGAAATTATCGTGTTTTCTTTGATTACAAAATCCACATTATTAACCGGTACACCTGATATTTAAGGGCCTGTTTCCTTACCATGGTGTTGGTGCTCGGCTGTCCTAGGGTGCTGGTATTACCAAAAGAAAAGCCAGTGTTCGGGGTGGTTGTGGCCTGGGCAAATGGTTTGTTGAAGAGGCTGGTAGTTTGCTGATTCTGTTGGCCAAAGAGACCACCTGGATTTGTTCCAAATCCAGTCGTACCTTTCAGGAAATAGAAATAAAGAAAAGGAAAAATAAATGGAGGGCAAAACACTCCGAACCTCACATTATCCAGTTACTACAACAGTCTTATTATATGGATTACATCTCTATTGCCCTACTCAAACCAAGTAACTGTTTCATTTTCCAACCTATTTCACCTAACTCCAGATTTCCTTCAGACTTTAATTCTTACAATAATACTAAGTCCAAGAACCCTGGCTGAACTAAGTGATCCTCCTTCTTGGGCCCATAACTTTCTTCTATTTTAGAAGACAGCATGCTACATTCAAAGTCTATGTGTGCATTTTAACCTTGTTAGACTAAGTTTTTCTTCAGAACAGAGGCTTTCTCTTTATATCAATGCTAGAGGCCCGGTGCATGAAATTTGTGCATGGGTAGGGTCCCTAGCCCTGGCTGGTGATCAGAGCCAATCTGTGGGGCAACCAGCAAGGCCCCCACTGGCACCCGCCTTGGATGGCCTGGCGCCATCCCCTCACCGACCCTGCCCCCTGCTGCCACCACTGGTTGCCTCCTGCAGAGGGAGGCGACTGGCAGGGTGATCGGGGAGGGCGGGGTGCCCCCGCTGGCACCCACCTTGGCTGGCCTGGGGCCTGTGGGCTGGGGAAGCTCCTGTGTTGAGCATCTGCCCCCTGGTGGTCGGTGTGGGTCATAGCGACCGCTTGTTCTGCCGGTCAATTTGCATATTAGGCTTTTATTATATAGGATATTTAGCATAGGGTGTGACATGACAATACTCAAAGAATATGTGGCTAAATGAAATCACAGAATACGAAAACTGAAGAGAATGTCAAATGCCACTTAAAATGTGTTTATTAGTGTATTTTTGTGTGTTTGTATAGATCCCTCTAGAAATCTACTAAAAGCCTAACTTTTGCTATTTCTCCAGAGGCAAACTGGTGGCTTAGGAAGGGAAAGAAAAGATTTTTGGTTATAAATACTTTTTAAAAAGTATTGCATAAACTTTATATCATGTATGTGTATTACCTTTGCAAAAGTAATATATTTATAAAGTAATTTAGTAATCATCCTAGACTTCTTTCACACCTTACATCAAATCAATCTACTAGCAAATCCCATTAGTTCTAGTCAAATTGACATTCTTACCATCTCCACAGCACCATTCTCATTCAAGCCACATCATCTCTCATGTAGATAGAACACTAGCTTTTCTAACTGACTTCTTTCCACCCATGTCCCCTTACAATCCACTCTTAATATAGCAGCTACCAGAATGATCCTTCACTCACAATCATATGATTTCTCTTTCTAAACCAGTGGTTCTCAACCTTCCTAATGCCACGACCCTTTAATACAGTTCCTCATGTTGTGGTGACCCCCAACCATAAAATTATTTTCGTTTCTAATTCATAACTGTAATTTTGCTACTCTTATGAATCGTAATGTAAATATCTGATATGCAGGATGTATTTTCATTGTTACAAACTGAACATAATTAAAGCATAGTGATTAATCACAAAAACAATATGTAATTATATATGTGTTTTCCAATGGTCTTAGGCGACCCGTGAGAGGGTCGTTCGACCCCCAAAGGGGTCGTGACCCACAGGTTGAGAACTGCTGTTCTAAACCCTTTAATGGCTTCCCAACTCAAATAAAAATTCAAATCTTGACACTGGCCCACAAAGTCCTTCAAAATACTGTCCCTACATTCCCCAGTACTTCCCCTTGTCTCTCCTTTGGCAAAAACAGATTTTTAGATTTATAGTTTCCTCTAGCTGGAATGTTCTTCCCCCAAAAATCTGTACAGCTTTATGCCTCACCTTCTTCAGCTAGGTGGCTGCCCAAATGTTACCTCATCAGCCCTAGCCGATTTGGCTCAGTAGACGTGGGCCTCAGTTACAGGCTCAATCCCTGCCCCCGGTCAGGGTGTGTGTGGGAGGCCACCAATCAACGTGTCTCTCTTGCATATATGTTTCTCTCTGTCTCTCCCCCTCCCTTCCACTCTCTCTAAAAATCAATGGACCAGTCGGTTTGCTCAGTAGTTGAGCTTCGACCTATGAACCAGCAGGTCATGGTTCAATTCCTGGTCAGGGCACATGCCCGGGTTGTGGGTTTGATCCCCTGTACGAGGCGTGCAGAAGGCAGCTGATCAATGATTCTCTCTCATTGAGTCAGCCACTCTCTCTCTCTCCCTCCCTCCTTCCCTCCCTCTCCCTCTCCCTTCCTCTCTCTGAAATCAGTAATATATTAAAAAAAATCAATGGAAAAATATACTTGGGTGAGTATTAACAACAAAAAATGTTACTTCATTAGTAAAGCCCTTTTTAACCATCTTCATTTAAAACTGTATGTCTCCTCTGGGAAGTGTTGGGGATAAGAGATCAACTGAAGGACTTGTATGCATTCATATAAGCATAACCAATGGACACAAGACACAGGGGGGTGGGGTGAGGACATGTGTGGGGGTGGGGGGGGGGAGCGGGGTAGGGGAGGTTGGGGGAAGGTCGATGGGGAAAAAAAGGAGACATATGTACTACTATTTGTAATACTTTAACCAATTAGAAAAAAAAGTTAAAGAACAAAAAAAAAACTGTATGCCTTCCTACCTCCCCCAAAACACCAGGCCCTCCTTATTCCTTCAGCATCCCTGAATTATTTTTCTCCTTAGCACTTACGACGTTATTTTTAGTAATGGTTTACTTTTAGTTGTCTGTCCCTCCTCAATATAGCCCAATATGATTTCAATTGCTTACTAGTTCCAAAGGCTGTTTTGTTCTGACCATATGCAAAGCCTGAATTAGTGGTGGAGGAGCTGAAGAGTCCTGTTGCACTAGACGTGGCCGGAGAAGTCCCAAACAAGCCAGTTGTGGTACCTGCTCCAACCTGGTTCTGGGGGCCTTTCCGGTTAGCCTGATAATCCTCTAAACGAAGTTCCTAGAGGGAAAACATATTTCCAATCTTACTATGCAGCCAAAAATGTATTTAGGAGAGTAACACCTGAATTTACTATTTAAGTTCTATGGTAACACAAAAAACCATGACTATAAAACAGAAAACTACAAATGACATTAATTTAGTATCATTATAGAAAACATTCTCAATAGTGTATAATGGACATTAAAATATATACCATTTTTTCCATAAACTACAGGCCAAAGAATCAACCCATCTTAATCTGAATTTTCTTTTATAAACAACAACTTTTTTAATAGAAAATTTTATTCAACATACATTTTCCAGCAAAAAAAGGCAATATAAAAGAGTTGGCGTACTCTGCTACTACCAAAACAAATAAAAAATACTGGAAAAGGATGAAAATAAGTGTGATTTGAGATTCTATTTTACTGCACTCAAAACTAGACATGCAGGTGGCATTAACTCCAAAATAAAACGTCAGGAGTTTTTATAAAGTTAACAGCATACTAACCACTAGTGAGCATGCCCTTTGCTAAAAGGCTCTCCCTTTTTTTTTTTTTTTTTGTTCCACCCGTCCCATTTTAAGGAAATTCTATTTATAATTTTTTCATCTGTGTGTATGAACTCTTAAGATCATTAAGTTTGCTGAGAGGCAGCATAGTACACATACCTCAATTATATTTACCAGTGTTCCATTTAATAAAAAGACCCCAGAATGTCAGATTTTATTCAATGCATCCCCTTTGCAAATGGGCTGCAGAACAGTAGCTGACAGAAGTGAGATCAGTTTATTAAAAAGACCCAGGTAGCCCTGGCCAGTTTGGCTTAGTGGATAGAGCATCGGCCTGCGTACTAAAGGGTCCCGGGTTCGATTCCTCCAGGGCCAGGTTGCAGGCTCAATCCCCAGTAAGGGGTGTGCAGGAGGCAAACAATTGATGTTTCTCTCTCATTACTGATGTTTTTATCTGATTCTCCCTTTCTCTTTCTCTCTGAAACCAATCAATTAAAAAAATAATTAAAAAGACCCAGGTAGCACCCTGGCTGGATGGCTCAGTTGGAGTATCGTCCTGTGTACCAAAACGTTTCAGGTTCCATCCCCAGAGGCAACCAACTGATTTCTCTCTCTCTCTCTCTCTCTCTCAAAATCAATTAAAACATATCCTCCAGTGAGGATTTTAAAAAAAAAAAGGAGACACCCAGGCAGCTGATGAGAGATCTGAGGATAATGCTTTGTTTCAGTACACTGCTTTTTATTATCCTATCTAATAACAGACAAACATGGTAATTAACCATAACTTTGCTACCCTTCCCATTGGCTAATCAGGGTGATATGCAAATTAACCACCAACTAAGGTGGCGGCTAATTTGCATACTGCAGGCAGATCCCGCTGCGCCGCCCAAGGCGAGATCCTGGCCTGCCGTGTCTTGGGCGGGGTGGGCGGGGCGGGCGGCAACAGATCTGAGCTGGGCGGGATCCGGGCCTGCAGTGTCTTGGGTGGGGTGGGCAGGGCAGGTGGCAGCAGAATCTGAGCTAGGCAGGATCCAGGCCTGCAGGTTCTTGGGTGGGGTGGGCGGGGCGGGCAGGGCGAGCGGCAGCGTGATCCGTGAGAGGGCACAGGTTGGGCTGAGGGACCCCTCTTCCCTGCCAGTGCACAAATTTTTGTGCGCGGGCCTTCTAGTCTAATCTAATAAAAGAGAAACATGGTAATTGGCGTGCGACCGCTACCCTTCCCATTGGCTAATCAGTGAGATATGCAAACTAATTGCCAGCCAAGATGGCGGTAACCGCCAACAAAGATAGCGGTTAATTTGCATACTCACAATGATGAGAGGCGAAAGGGGAAGGACTGAAGAATGGAGATCGGCAACCCAGGCGGCAGGCAAGAGTTGGGGGGTAGGCAAAGGCCGCCTTTCCCCACCCCCCAGCCAGTGATCGCCATGGGAAAGCTGGGGTTGCCGGCTGGCCTGTGGCCCTGATCGCCATGGTGATCGGAGGGCGGGAGGGCCGGAGCACAGGCCAGGCAACAACCCCGGACCCCCGCCATGGCGATCGGAGGGCGGGAGGGCCGCGTTGCAGGCCAGGCAGCAACCGTGGACCCCCACCATGGCGGTGGAAGGGCGGGAGGGCGGGGTGCAGGCCAGGCATCAACCCTGGACCCCCACCATCGCAACTGAAGGGCGGGAGGGCCTGCGCCCCTCGATCACCATAGCGATCCGAGGGCAGGAGGGCGGGGCGCAGGCCAGGCCGCAACCGGGACTCCCGGAACCTCTCTTAAAGGTTCTCTTAAGGCAGTTGGCAAGGGACCTCGGAGAGCCCCAGGGGGCCCTGGTGCCAGCAAAACTGAGACCTGGGGCGCCTCTCCCCAGAAGGTCCAGAGAACAGCCACTGCAGCCCGCCCGCACCCCAGCGCAAGGCATGGCACGCTGGGCCCGAGCACCCACCCCCTCCCAGAGGCCCCTGGCTCGCTCATGCAGCCCTGGTCACATCACCGGAGCAGCTATAAGGCACAGAAAGCACCAGGGACAGCCGCTTGCTCCCACTTGCATTTGCAAAGACAAGGCCGGAGGGTGTGAGGGCCGGCTCACAACTCCTTCTCCCTCCTTTTGCTCCTCCTCTGGCTGCTTAGCTCGCTCAGCTTCTTATCCAGGCTCCTCTGCAGCTGGGCCCACTTGGCAGGGTCCAGGGGCCGGTCCTTGGCCCCACTGCCAGCGAACAGCACTCCCTCCCAGCTGATTCTCTGCGGGGCATGGGCGCGGGCCCTCTCCCCACAGCCATGGATCTTGGGCAGGCAGTGGCTGAGGCAGTAGTGGTGGCTGCAGTGTGGGCAGAGCAGTCCCGGATTACGAGAGGGATGTTCGACTACTGGTTTAGGCCCAATCCCTGTAAACTGGCAGGACATTTTTCGAGGGGTCCCAAATTGGGGAGGGTGCAGGCCAGGCTGAGGAACACACCTTCCCCCATGCACGAATTTCGTGCACTGGGCCACTAGTCTATATAATAAAAGCCTAAGCAACCATTACATGGAAAGACTGGAACTGGTTGCTATTATGCACACTGACCACTAGGGGGCAGACGCTCAATGCAGGAGCTGCCCCCTGGTGGTCAGTGCACTCCCACAGGGAGAGCTCCACTCAGCCAGAAGCCGAGCTCACAGCTGGTGAGCACAACTGCCACAGTGGAAGCCTCTTCCAACTCCACAGCAGCAGGCGCAGCAGGTTGGGATGAGTGCAAGTGGTGCGGCACCCGACCCCAATTCAGGCTCCTCCCTGGCCGCCTGCTGCGTGGTACACTGCTATATCCCTCCAGGGGTCCCAGACTGCGAGAGGGCGAAGGCCACTAGTTTAGTATAATAATCTTGTCTACTCCCACTCTAAATGTAAAAATCAACAGATTAAACGATGAAGGATTCTGAAGAGTTCAGAAAATTTAAGGAAAGAAGGGATAAAATTTAGTAGTTTTGTCTCACAAGTCATGATGTTTCTGCACTCTCCAAAAAAGCAAATGCAGTTGAGATGTAAGAAGAAGCAACAGCTACAATCAGGGATAATAAAAATGTACAAAGAACTACACAGTAACAAGAATAAACAAACTAACTTCATGCAACAACATGGACGATCTCAAAGTTAAGAGAAACGTAAGAGCACGTAACGTAAGATTTCATCTTTAAATGCAAAAATAGGCAAAACATGGGTATCCAGGTTAGTGGTTACCTTTAGAAGGGGAGGATTATGACTGGGGGGTTGGGCACAAAGGGTACCCTCAGGGGTGCTGGTAATGCTGTGTCTTTAGATCCTGGTTACATGAGTGTAGTTTACTCAGTGAAAGCTTACTATGTTGTATACTTACGACTTTGCATAAGTTTATTAAAAACACACACATGGCCTGGCTGGTATTGCTAAGTGGTTAGCAATACAGCCCACACACTGAAGGGTTGAGGTGAGGGTTTGATCCCCGACCCTGGTCTTGGCAGGAGGCAAACAATTGATGTTTCTCTCTCTCTCTCCCCCCCACTTCCCCTCCCACTCTCTTTAAAAATCAATGGGGAAAATACCTTCAGGTAAGAATTAACAAAAACAAACAAATGAAAAAACACACATATATCCCAGACACACACTGCCCAGTGTAGTGTGGGCAACATCCAATCAGAATACACTATTAGTAGAATTAGCCCGTACATACAATCTGAATATTGCTCCTGCCTAAAACAACACATATCTAGAAATAGCACGTTAATTTAAAAAATAATTCGTTTTTTACATAAACCTAATGTAAATCGCTTGAGCCTAAAAATAATAAAAAAAAATTTCAAAAGCTGTTCTCCAATAGAATCAAAAGGTTAGGTTGATATTCTGTATTGCATTTTACTGACCTCTAGTGACTTGCTTTCATATTCTTTCATAGCAGTGATACACTGGTGCTTGGTACTGATGTTAGTACTAACTCCAGCTTTAACCATAGTATCCGTACCAGTTAGAGGCTGCAACAGAAGATAAAAGCAAATTTGAAAGTCTAAAGCAAATGTATAAATCTAGGCTTGATATCCCTACTCTCACAGACACAATTCTGCAACCATTGAACCCTATTAACTAGTCCATTAGGTCTTTTACTAATGAGATGGTTCCAAGGATGCCTGACTAAATACACTGCATGTCTGTTCTCTCCCTACATCAATCTCAGTAATAGTTATCACAAACCCAGAAACTAATCCCATAACCAAACCATCTAATTATCTACTAAAAGATATTTAATATTTAAAACTTTATCCAGTTTATCCAATATACCCATTTAAACCTCTATTTCTGAGATGGACCTCTTTTGAAATGTTTGCTTTATAACTATTATTGCATTTAACAAATATGGAAGCCTAATCCCCCCCCCACCCCACCCCCGCCTATGATCATATGAGGAAAAAGAAACAACTAAAGATTCTTACTTATGTCTGTACTTTTCTCAATTATTGTACTTTCTAAGAGACAACACATAGTATTTTTTTCTCTATCATTTGTATTTACTTTTATTTTAAATTAAGAATTCTAAATTCAGTACTGTTATGAATTTACCACCTTGCCTGAGAAATTCTTTACTTTCTGAACTTTTGACAATCCCTATTTTTGCCAGATTGCCATTAGGCTAACTGCCTCAAGCCTATCCTAAGTATCTTCCAACCAATCACATCAAGTGGTATTCCATATATTTTTGTAAACAATAGCTTCCGCTCTAATCCTCTATCCAACTCCTCTCAAAAAAGCCAAAACAAAACAAAACTCTATTGCCCCATTTTGCCATTTCACCAACAAAAAAGCTTTATTTTTAACTAACGTACAATACTGATGAGTGATTCCATGTATCTCTTTGAAGAGGTCTTATTTTCCTATAGTTTGCCCCACATTCCTTATTTCTATAAAGAATGTTTGACCATTCAGAGGCCAAATTATGAACACAGTAAATACTAGTACAAATTCAACCTTATATTACCTGTTATAATAAACCTTGTGAATACAAATTTGACTGGGGTGAATATAATTCAAATATGCATTATAATCTAAATTTATATTTCAAGACCTTGCCTTTCTACTATACAACTAATTACAGATTTTGTTCTTAGCACATCTTTTGGGAAGAATGAGACTAAACTTTGCGTAATTCGAAGGAGAAAAAATTTTAGGATTCATCCTACAAATATACAAATGGGAGAGAAGTTCCACAAAATTGGAAGAAAATACTTACATTAAATTTAATGGTAGTCCCAGTGGGAGCAGCTGTAAAACTACTGGGCCCAAAAAGGGAGCCAGATGTGTTTCCAAAAGGATTAGAGGTGGTATTTGTAGTTCCAAAAAGTCCCCCACTGTTAGTACTTGTTCCAAAATCTATAAATTAGATAGAAAAAATTAGATGGTAACAGTAAAGAATGTAAGAACCTGTAAGGTATCTTGAAATTAAACTGTGGCACTAGAACAGCAGTACTTTCACAATCTCAAATTTTCTCTTTCAAATTTCGTTTTCACTAGCAGGTATTTCATACACATACACACACACACACAACTCTAAGCTCACAACTCTGAAGTGACACAAAATCTGAATCCTAGCCCTAACCGGTTTGGCTCAGTGGACAGAGCGTCAGCCTGCGGACTCAAGGGTCCCATGTTCGATTCAGGTCAAGGGCATGTACCTTGTTTGCAGGCACATACCCAGTGGGGAGTGTGCAGGAGGCAGCTGATTGATGTTTCTAACTCTCTATCCCTCTCCCTTCCTCTCTGTAAAAAATCCATAAAATATATTTTTTTAAAAATAAAGTCACTGCATCACAAAACATTTTTTAAAAAAAATCTGAATCCTATATTCAACTAAGTTTCCACGAAGTCCTACTTGGGTATCATTGAAATACAAGTTAAAAAAAAACTATTTTCTTTTTCATTATAAATTTTATCTCATTTCTCATTTCTTGTCAAGACTAATACTAAATGAGCTTGTATTTCTTTTAAAAAAAAATGTATCTTACTGAATTTTTACAGAGAGGAAGGGAGAGAGATAGAGAGTTAGAAACATCGTTCAGCTGCCTCCTGCACAAGCCCTACTGGGGATGTGCCCGAAACCAAGGTACATACCCTGGACCGGAATCGAACCTGGGACCCTTGCATCTGCAGGCCGACGCTCTATCCACTGAGCCAAACCAATTAGGGCAAATGAGCTTGTATTTCTGAAAGCATCTTATCACAACAGACTCCATAGTATATTTTATTTACATATTACTAAAACACCCACACATAACCAGAAAGTTTAAAACATACAAATGGTCCTATTATGACAACTAAACAGGTTAATGTAAAATTTCACACAGAAAAATAATATAGAAAAATTGGTAGGCATGCTGATCATTTTATAGAAAGTAGATCCTCTCATCATCTTACTTTTCCAAAAGGCTCATTTTAAAAATTAATTGAAAAAAATTAAGTGAATTTAACTGTTCTATAAGGGGTATTTTGCAAAATATGAGAAATACTACTTCTAAAGAAGTTATCTATTTAGAGCCAGAAATGTCAGCAAGTAATGGAAAGTTATCTGCCAATATTATTTAATACTAGGCGATATCCTAATTACCATGTTAAAAAGAAAGCACTCTCAATGGCAAATTATTTTCTAAAAACATATTCTAATCTATAAAGTAAATAGATACATCTCTTTTGAATTAGTACATTAGATTGCATTTTACATTGTCATGGTTAAATATTTCAACATCCCCCAAAAGTTTTCCCTTTGTAACATACTGATAGTTTGGTAACTTAGTCGTTCTGCCATTTGCTTGTGCTGGGAATGGCAGCAACTCACAGGCCACATCTGTTCAACTAAAGTGCTGTGTGGAGAAACATCCCCAGATCACATTTAGATTAAAACAGAAAGAAGCCATCAATTAAACATATCTGCCATGGGCAAGAAATGGAGGAAAATAACCATGTCATGGCCAGTATTTGTCACTGCTGCTCTAGTCTCTCTCCATACCAAATGTGAAACGGAGATAAAAAGGTGCCCATGCCACACAATACTGTTGACTACACACATTCCTCCTCATAATTTTTCCTGTCTTAACACTTACGACACCACTCTAACCTGGCTTTTCATCCCATCTCTGGTCATTCTATTATCAGGTGCCTCTACCTTCACATATCCCTTAAATACTAATGCTTTTCTGATTTCCATTCTTGAAGAGATGTACATCCCCCCACCCCCCTTTTCTAGTCTATTAAACTTTCAATATATTTTGAAGTTTTCTTCTCCCTCTGTTTCTGCCATCTGGTGGGGGAAAAAGATGTTGAGCACAGGGAAAAGGAGAAGAAAAAAACACATTCAATAGGAAATCTGATTGTTAAATGTAGATGTCCAATGATGTCCTACTTACTCCCAAAGCCAGTTGGCTTATTTTGTGCAAAGGCATTGTTTTGGGATGAGAAAAGACTGGTCCCTGTGCTTGCAGCTCCAAACAAGCTATTTGATGTTCCTGTTGATGTGCCAAACCCAAAACCGGTGCTTGTGGAGGTAGCTGGCTGGCTAAATGAACTGGAACCAAATAATCCTCCTGGGAGATGGAAGGGGGTAAAAAACAGTTATACAGACATATTAGAGCCACTTTGTGAAGTCCTATATCAGCTATAAATAAGTCAACTCTATTCCACATAAAGCCCCTACCTGGTTTGGTCTGTGAATTTCCAAATAGGCCTCCAGTATTGTTACTAGAACCAAATGCAGATGTTCCAAATGCCCCTCCACTAGTAGTGCCAAAGCCAGTATCTGAAAAAACCAAATCCATGGTTAAAATAAGATCTAAATCAGGTGATAATATAAAAAAGAATATTGATATCTCTTAATATTCTACATCTGGATAGGACCATTCGTCTAATCTTTTTTAAAAATTTATTATTGACAGTACTATAGATGTCCTCCCATTTTCCCCCCTCCAACTACCATTCCCCCACCCCAGGCCTTAGCCACAATATTGTATGTCTATGGGCTATGCATATAGCATATCCAGTAACTGCCACAATAATATATATATATATGTATGTATGTATATATTTTTTTATTTTTATTTTTTTACAGAGAGGAGAGGAGAGGGATAGAGTTAGAAACATCGATGAGAGAGAAACATCGATCAGCTGCCTCCTGCACACTCCCCACTGGGGATGTGCCCGCAACCAAGGTACATTCCCTTGACCAGAATCGAACCTGGGACCCTTCAGTCTGCAGGCCGATGCTCTATCCACTAAGCCAAACCAGTTCAGGATGCCACGATATTTTGAATTTAATTAAAAAAGGTCTGCCGCGCCGAAACCGGTTTGGCTCAGTGAATAGAGTGTCGGCCTGCGGACTGAAAGGTCCCAGGTTCGATTCCAGTTAAGGGCATGTACCTGGGTTGCGGGCACAACCCCAGTGGGAGATGTGCAGGAGGCAGCTGATCGATGTTTCTCTCTCATCGATGTTTCTAACTCTCTATCTCTCTCCCTTCCTCTCTGTAAAAAATCAATAAAATATATTAAAAAAAAAAAAAAAAAAAAAAGGTCTGCCGCTTGCATCTATAGACGCTTATGGCAGTTAACTGGTTAAATGTTCTTAAGTTAATCTCTTCCTGTCCCCCTTGTCTAAACAATTTTTTCAAAATTCCATCAGACTACTAATTATAAAGCTAATTAAGCCACAGGCATTTTTTCCCCATTGTCCCCAGGTAAAGTAAGAAAGCAAAGTGAAAAGGTGTGACTTCAACAGGTAGGTTAAAAAAAGGGGGGGAGGGGGAGTGCCAAGGTAACTAGTTACTGAGTTACATACAAAAGTAAAATCATCAAAATTAAAGTATTAATATTCTCTTCACACATCATATACTCCATAGTCAATGGGATGAACAGTCCTTAATTTTCTAGAGAACATCAGAATGACCTGGAAGTGTTTTCAAAATACATATGTTTAGATTCCAACCTCCAAGATCCTAATTCATAGTTCTATAATGAGAAATATGTACTTTGAGGGAAAAAAGGTGACTCTTAGGAACATTCTTAATTTAAAAATCAAGGACCTAGATATAGAGTGCTCTACAAGGTCAGGACACCTGAAAATGTTTCTCTATCATTTTTATTAAGCATGATTGAGGTTTGTAGCTATGCTTTTTAAAAATCCTCAAAAAATTAAGAATAGAACTACTATATGAACCAGCAATTCTTCCTCTGGGAAGTTATTTGAAGAGTATGAAAACACTAATTTGAAAAGATATACGCACTCCTATGTTCATTGCAGTATTATTTACAATAGCCAAGATATGGAAATAACCTAAGTGTCAATGGATGGATGAATGAATAAAGATGTGAGATATACATTTAAAAAAATGTATTTAAGACATTATGAATGGAGACTGAGGGTATTGAACTAAGTGAAATTAAACCAAAAAAAGGACAAAAATTATATGGTTTCATTAATGTATAATATAAAACAAAAACAACAAATGAATAAACAAGATAAAACAAAACCACTCAGATACAAAGATTGGTGATTAGCAGAGGGGATGGAGGTTTGAGGGGAAGACTAAATAAGCTAAGGAGGTCAAATGTATGGCAACAGAAACTAGACTTTTGGTAGTGAGCATGCTACAGTGTAGAGAGATCATACCTCAAACTTATGTTATTAACCAATATTGCCTCAAAAAAACCCAACAGCCCAGCCGGCATGGCTCAGTGGTTGAGCGTTGACCTATGAACCAGGATATCAAGGTTCAATTCCTGGTAAAGGGCACACGCCCAGGTTGCGGGCTCGTTCCCTAGTGTGGTGTGTGCAGGCGACAGCCGATCAATGATTTTCTCTCATCATGGATGTTTCTCTCTCCCTCTCCCTTCCTCTCTGAAATCAATAAAAATATTAAAAACAAACAAAACAAAAAACACAAACCAACACACAAATTATTTTAACAAAACATTTTTAAATGAGTGAATACGCGTTGCTATAGGAAAACTAGTGTCACGCACAATACTGGATGGGGAGGGGAGTGGATCTCAGGAAGGCTGGTGGGAATTAGGGAATTAGACACTTTAACAATTCTGTTTCTGAACATCACATCTTTTTCATATAGTAAATCTCAGAGCAGTTATTCAATAACTGCAGTAGGCTTCAATATTTAACAAGTTATTTCCTGGTCTGAAAATTAGAAACAAACTAACTTTTTACTAAAAGGACCAATAAAGCCCTGGCCAGTTTGGCTCAGTGGATAGAGCATGTGCCTATGGAATGAAGGGTCCCGGATTCAATTCCTCTCAAGGGCACATGCCTGGGTTGTGGGCTCCATCCCCAGTTGGGGGTGTGCAGGAGGCAGCCAATCAACGATTCTCTCTCATCATTGATGTTTCTATCTCTCTCCCTCTCCCTTCCTCTCTAAAATCAATCAAAATATATTTTAAAAAAAGAAAAAAAAATTTTAATAAAAAGGCCAATATAAAAATATTTTAAGTACCTACTGATGATCAGAAAGTCTTGAAAACTCAGAATTTTTTCTATAGTCTTAGAAAAATTTCACAAGATCTTATCCTGATCATTTCTTCAAAAAGATTTTGCTATAAAAACGGGCCGAAACCGGTTTGGCTCAGTGGATAGAGCGTCGGCCTGCGGACTGAAAGGTCCCAGGTTCGATTCCGGTCAAGGGCATGTACCTGGGTTGCGAGGCACATCCCCAGTGGGAGATGTGCAGGAGGCAGCTGATCGATGTTTCTCTCTCATCGATGTTTCTAGTTCTCTATCTCTCTCCCTTCCTCTCTGTAAAAAATCAATAAAATATATTTAAAAAAAAAAAAAGATTTTGCTATAAAAACGGAAGTATAAATAAAATTCCTCTCTAAAGCCATCAAAGTGGATGTGTTCTTAATAAGAATAGCTTAAGATTCCCTCCCCCACCTTTTTTTTTTTAAACTTACTCTGCCCAAATGTTGAAGTTGTGCCAAAGCCACCTGTACCACCCCCAAAGGGTGTTCCAAATGACTTATTAAACATCTTCAAAATGAGTCTGCTTCAGAATGCTGAAAAGAAGAAAAAATTATCATTTTATAATTATCATCACAGAATACAATGTAATTATTTCAGAAAACTCATCAGGCCATATAAACTCCCTTAGATCTGTTCAAATTGTAGCATAATGCTCACCACTCTCATTCAATATCCTATAACTTTGTATAATAAATTAGACCTTGAAAAACTGGGCTGAATAGCACAAAGTGAAGTTAAAGTTCAGATCCCACCAAAAGATCCCTTTAAAACAATGTTTTTAACCTTCTATAAACCTAAGCCTGCCCTTTTAAAGACGATTTCAGGTCCACAGTGCTAGATTTTGACATGCTCATCTAGGAGGTTATGCACAATTCCCATAAAAAATTACAGTAATATTCTGCTATCCTAACCACCTGAGAAGCTAAAATTTTTGTCAAGGTTTATTTTCCATAGTTTGCATTGTAAAAAATTTTTCCCTCTTTTTTTGTATATAAAAGGGAGAAGGGATGGGGGTGGGGAAGAGAGGGAGAGAGATAGAGACACATAGATTGGTTGCTTCCAGAACCCGCCCCCTACTGCTGTGGGGATTGAACCTGCAATTAAGGTACATACCCTTGACCAGGAATAGAACCATTGAGCCTTACCAGCAAGGGCTTATTTGTATTTTTTGACAGATACTATGATTTTCCTATGATGTACACATAATTCAAGTTTTTTCTTCTAGTAAAATCATGCCTTGTTCATATAATAAAATTAAATATAACTTTTCTTTGTTCCAGTGTCCCATTAGTACTTAAACACCTAAAACATTATGTGCAACATTGGAAAAGATGAAGCTGTCTTTATTTTTTTTTTAATATACTTTATTGATTTTTTACAGAGAGGAAGAGAGATAGAGAGTTAGAAACATCGATGAGAGAGAAACATCGATTCAGCTGCCTCCTGCACACCCCCTACTGGGGATGTGCCCGCAACCAAGGTACATGCCCTTGACCGGAACGAACCTGAGACCCTTCAGTCCACAGGCTGACACTCTATCCACTGAGTCGAACCAGTCGGGCGAAGCTGCCTTTAAATACCTAGTGCTTTTATAGAAATTAACAGTCTGTCCCCTAAACTCTCCTAGAAAAAAATTTCCACATTGAGTTTCCAACATCTAGGAATTTAATAACTCCTTTGATTAAACAAAGCTCACTGAAACCAGTAGTCCAAGATGGCTAGGGCTGCTACATCAGAATCACTGGCAAGCTTTTCAAAATATGCCTCCACCCACCCAGGTTCCATTCTAGAAATAATTGAGCCAGTCCTGGCTGGTCAAGGCTACATATCTGGGATACAGGTTCATTCCCCAGCCCCAGTTGGGTATGTGAGGGAGGCAACCAATCCATGTGTCTCTCTCACATCAATGATTTTTTCCCTCCCTCCTTCCCTTTCACAATCTCAGGAAATCAATAGAAAAAATATCCCGGTGAGGATAAAAAAAGGTTTTTTTGATTTTTAATAATCTTATCTAATATTGAAAACTAGATTCACACATATATTTCAAAAGGGATTTTAAGTAGTAATAAAATATTCTGTGAAACACCTCACAGTTTATAAGCTCTTGTATATTGTCTCAACAACCCTGAAAGGATATTATGCTTTATTTACCACCTGCATTTTACAGATAAGAAAACAGAATCAGGTGTTTAGCAAGCTTCCCAAAGTTAAAGTTTAACCTATCTTCTGACTTCACATGGATTCCCTCAATCCTAGGAAAGAATATACTAAGCAACAAGCAAGAACATATGTAGTATTAAGGAAATTTATCTGTTTCAGACCCAAGAACAAGAGACAATGCCGAGACCAAATCCTTTTTGGTTCTGGCAAGGATGAGCTTGGCTTAGTCTCAAACCTGACCATATTGGGATTCAAAGTGTGTGTGTGTGTGTGTGTGTGTGTGTGTGTGTGTGTGTTTTAATTATTACCACCTTAGCAGGTTTGGCTCAGTGGATAAGAGGGTTGGCCTGTGGACTGAAGGGTTCCAGGTTCGACCCCTCCACCCCCCTGCCAGAGGCAACCCATCTCTCTCTCTCTCTCTCTCTCTCTCTCTCTCTCTCTCTCTCTCCCCCTCCCTCCCTCCCTCCCTCCCACTCTCTCTAAAAATCAATGGAACCCTAGCTGGTTTGGCTCAGTGGATAGAGTGTCAGCCTGCTGACTGGAGGGTCCTGGGTTCGATTCCAGTCAAGGGCACATGCCCAAGTTGCGGGCTCAATCCCCAGTGGGGAGCATGCAGGAGGCAGCCGATCAATGATTCCCTCTCATCATTAATGTTTCTCTCTCTCCTTCCTTCCTCTCTGAAATCAATAAAAATATATTTAAAAATAAAAATCAATGGAAAAATATCCTCAGGAGAGGATTAAAAAAAAAAAATTATTACCATGGAAGCAAACCAAGAATTTAAAAACAGCCTCATATCTAGGTTGCAGGTTCTATCCCTGGCCCCAATCAAGGATTGTGCAGAAAGCAACGAATAGATGTGTCTCAGGTATGTTTCTTTCTTTCTCTTTCTCCCTTTCTCTCTCTCTAAAAATCAATGGGAAAAATATCCTCGGGTGAGGATTTAAAAAGAAATTGGGAGGGATAGCTCCATTTCAGAGACCCTCCCTAAGGAGCGAGGGAGTCCCAGACCCATATCAGATCCCCCAGCCAACCGTTCCAATGCCATAACTTCTGGCTGTAAAAACTAGTGGATATTGTGGCTGAGTGAGACAGAGGGCTCACATAGTCCCAGGCATTCCTCTTACAGGGACTGCACTCGGACTAACTCAAACTCCCTTGCACTGAGCTCCCGCGCTAGGGTGGCAGCTCAAAAGGCACCAAGGATATATGGGGAGGAACTAAATTGTCTGGCATCAGGACAAAAACTGGAGGGGCAGCTTTCTCCCAGAGAGAAGTGCTAGCAGAGGCCACTGTTCCTTTCCCCCATTAAGCCTGCAAGTGGGCACCATATCTGAGTCTCCATCAACCTGGGTAACACTGTTTGTCCCATCCTCGTGATTCCCTGAGACCCTGCCCCACACCCAACTTTCAGACTCACCCAAGCAGTTGCCAGTGACTTCTGCAAACAAATGGCCAGTCTTGGCTCATGCTTCAGACTTTCCAGTATCTCTCAAGCAAGCAACATCTGGCCTCTGCATGCCCTGTACCTCTTGCTAAGTGGCCCCAGTCCTGGCATTAGCGGCAACCAGACTCCTCAGTTCATAGCTTGGCCTCTCCCAGGTACCTCCAACATCAGCAATAGTAGCAGCCGTTGATCGCTCTGTAGCTCAGGCCAGGTGGCCCCAGGCAGGCACAGGAGGAGGCCCCAGAGCCAGTTCACCTTGTGAACAGCTTCAGACAACACCAGTTTACAGCCCAAACACCTCCATGAATGACACACTCAAGGGCCAGATTTGTCTGTCACCAAAGCCCCACGAAAACAAGTCATACTCCATGGGGTCAGTCCCTGCATAAGGGCGATGTAGCAACTCTACATAATACATAGAAACAAACATAGGCCCTAACTGGTTTGGCTCAGTGGATAGAGCGTCAGCCTGCGGACTGAAAAGTCCCAGGTTCGATTCCAGTCAAGGGCATGTACCTTGGTTGTGGGCACATCCCCGGTAGGAGGTGTGCAGGAGGCAGCTGATTGATGTTTCTCTTTCATCGATGTTTCTAACTCTCTATCCCTCTCCCTTCCTCTCTATAAAAAATCAATAAAATATATATTTTTTAGAATAAATAAAGGCTGGGGAACTTTAAAAAACAACAACAAACAAACACAGGGAAGCAGCCAAGATGAGGAGGCAAAGAAACAGGTCCCACATGAAAGATCAGGAAAAATCTCCAGAAAAATAAATGAAATGCAGGCAACTTCCAGATAGAGTTCAAAACAATAGCTATAAGGGTTTTCACAGAACTTAGTGAGAACAGTATGAAAAAAAGAACACGGAGCACAGACATGCTCCCAGGCACAAGCTGGAATTACAACTGAAATACAGAAAGGCTTCCTGAATGATCAATGGAAAACTCACAGGAGAGAACCCTGATACCCAAGGACCGAAGGTAGAGATGGCATAGAGATTGACAGAAGGGGTGGAGGCACAAAAGGGCTGGCCAGGCACGCACAGACAGCAACTGAAGTCCTGGAGAGATATCTCAGCTGTAGGAGGGTGCCACTGAGAACTCTGGGATCTAATCCTGAAGCTGGGCTCCCCAGAAGAGAGCACCAAACTGAGGAGTGTGCCCACAATAACACCTAGCTTTGTAAAGCTGTGGGGTGCTGTCTGCCAGGGAGTGGTAGCTGGAAGTTTGGGCACCCTCTAAAAGGGCCAATGCACAAAAATTCCCTGTGAAGCCACCCACCTTGTGCTCTGGCAGAGGGAGGGTGAAGTGGACTGGAGCTGTGAGAGCAGAACCCAGGACCGGGGACTGGAGGGATAGAGCTCAGAAGGCAGACACCCCAAGTTTCCTGGGCTGAGTCATTCCCTCACACAGTGGAGGACATCTTTCCCACATAGTCATCTGCCTTGCCTGGGGGGAAGACAGTTGACACACCGTACTGGAAAACACATTGCCCTGAGGCCACTTTAGATATTAAAAAAATAACAATAGCCTCCAGGCGGAAGCAACTGGCCCACCATATTGAAAAAACTCTCGCCACACCAGAGGACGATTGCCTGGGGGCAATTCAAGTCAGAATCCTTTTAGTCTGTACAGAGGCAGTTTCTGGAGGCTTTGAATCTTTGCCTGATCCAATTAGTCATAAACAGCCTTTAACACTGACCTACACTAGAGATTGAGAGTTGTAGAGAATCTACCTAATACATAGTCACAAACCCAAACAGCCAACCAAAATGAGGAAACAAAGAAACAACCCCCAAATGAAAGAACTAGAGAATTCACCAGAAGAGATAAATGAAGCAGAGATAAATTCATCTGAAACAGAGTTTAGAGTAATAATGGTAAAAATGCTCAACAGTATGAAAAAAGATATAGTAACTATGAAAAAAGAACAGTCTGAGACAAAGAACGACGTAACAGAAATAAAGAACTCATTGGAAAGAATACACAGCCGATTAGGAGAAGCTGAGGATTGAATAAGTGAATTAGAAGACAGCATTGAAAATATCACTCATTTAGAGAACCAAAAAGAAAAAAATTAAAAAACAGGAGGACAGCTTAAGGGAGCTGTGGGACAATGTGAAACATAACAATATTAGAATACCAGGTGTGCCAGAAGAGGCAGAAAGGGAGAAAGGAAAAGAGAAGGTGTTTGAAGAAATAATGGTAGAAAACTTCCCTAAACTGGTATAGGGAAAAGTCACACAAGTGCAGGAGACACAGAGAACCCCAAACAAGAAGAACCCAAACAGACCCATGCCCAGACACATCATAATTAAAATGCCAAAAATTAAAGACAAAGAGAGACTCTTAAAGGCAGCAAGAGAACAGAAAATGTTACCTACAAACGAGTTCCCATAAGGCTGACACCTGACTTCTCATCAGAAACTCTATAGGCCAGAAGGGAATGGCATGAAGTACTAGAGGTAATGGAAAGCAAGGATCTGAGACCAAGATTACTATATCCAGTAAAGCTATCATTCAAAATAGACAGTCAAATAAAGAGCTTCCCAGACAAAAAAAAAAAAAAAGGCTAAAGGAGTTCATCACCACCAAGCCAGCATTACAAGAAATGCTAAAGGGATTGCTGAGAAGAAACGGAGAGAGAAACCTAGCCATATAGAATTAAAATGCTATAAATAAGTACCTCTCAATAATAGCCCTAAATGTAAATGAATTAAATGCTCCAATCAAAAGGTGTACGGTAGCTGAATGGATACAAAAACATGACCCAACTATAAGCTGTCTACAAGAAACCCACCTCAAAACAAAGGACACACACAGGATGAAAATGAAGGGATGGAAAAAAATTTTCCATGCACATGGAAAGGAAAAAAAAAAGCTGGAGTAGCAATACTCATATCTAACAAAACATACTTTAAAAACAACCCAGCCCTAACCGGTTTGGCTCAGTGGATAGAGCATTGGCCTGCAGACTGAAGGGTCCCAGGTTCGATTCCGGTCAAGGGTATGTACCTTGGTTGCGGGCACATCCCTAGTAGGGGATGTGGAACAGGCAGCTGATCGATGTTTCTCTCTCATTGATGTTTCTAACTCTCTATCCCTCTCCCTTCCTCTCTGTAAAAAATAAAATATATTTTTAAAAAAAATAACCCAGTCAGAGAAAGATAAATATCATATGATCTCACTCATTTGTGGAATATAATGAACAATATAAACTGATGCAGAAAAATAGAGCCAGAGGGGGGGAAAAATACTATAACAGACGTAATCCTGTTATTTGCAGATTTTTAATATTTTCTACAACTTTTGTGATATCATACTATGTTAGTACAGTTTTGGTAATATTATACTTAAAATCCTTTTATTCTTAAAATGTTAATGTTTACTGCATATAATATATGTAAGATTATTTTTTTGAATTGGTTTATTGCATGTGACATATTTAAAATCATTTTTCTTGAGATATTAATGTTTAATGCATGTAACGTTATTACATTTAACATAGTTTTTCTTGAAATATTAAGATCTATTGCATGTAATATTATTATATTTAAAATAGGTTTTGTTGAAATTAAAAAAACTAAGAAGAAAATCAAAGGAAGAAAAAAAAAGAACATGGAAACCATTAAAAAAAAAAAAAGTCAGAAATGAAGGGTACAGCCCAGCTGGCATGGGTCTACGGTTGAGCGTTGACCTATGAACCAAAAGGTCACAGTTCAGGTTTCAGGCTAAATCCCCAGTAGGGAGCATACAGGAGGCAGCCAATAGATGTTTCTCTCTCATGATGTTTCTATCTCTCTATCCCTCTCCCTTCCTCTCTGTAAAATCAATAAAAAATACAAATATTTGCACTTTTTTTAATTTTTAAAAAATGTAGAAAATCCATTCAAAAAATAAAAAAGAAGTAATTCTAGAGACTGAAATGTGTGGAACTTCTAAATATACTCAAGTTTAAAGGCATGTCACTCATTCCTGGAATGATACTAGCTAGCTAACATTTGAGTTCTATGTTCCAGGCAAAGTTCCAAACACTTTTTATGAATTATCTCATATAAACCTTCTAAGAATCCATTGAGGTATTTTTATCCCTATTTTATAAATGCTGAAATTGAGACACAAAAAGTAATTAGCCCCAGATCACAAAGCTATTAGTTATGTACCACATAACAATGTTTCAGTCAATAAGGGACTGCATATATAATGGTAGTCCATTAAGACTATGCTGTATAGCCTAGGTGTGTAGTGGGCTATACCATCTAGGTTTGTGTAAGTGCACTCTCTGATGCTGGCACAATGAAATCACCTAACAACACATTTCTCTGTTGTTAAGTGTTACATGACTATTCTGACTCCAGAAGCTGTGCTTTTAGAGTCTAGAGAGCCTAGAGCTGTCCTAGAGAAAAAACACGGACAACTAAAGGAAAATGACTTTGCACTCACTATAAATAAGGAGAATATAAAATCAAAATTTGGCAGTATTGATCCAACACTATCAGGAGAAAGACACTTCTTTGGCAAACATGGGAGTTCTAGTCACCATGGCCTGGATGAACTTTCCTACAAAGATTACCCACTTCCTTTATGGATGAACATACAGTTATGTTCACTCATTGCTTTCTTTTTGGTATAAAACCTATTTAGAAAGAAAAAATCAAAATGAAATAGTAGTACACAGGAAGAAACAATCCCCTTAAAATGTACTATGCTCTCTATGCTCAATCTTCTAACAAACAATTCAGACTATATGATACAAGAAAGTGGCAGCCTTAATAACGGACACCAGTAGTTGAGTATTCCTCACCCATCCCAAATGAAGCTCAATAAATTAATGTCCTGGTTTATACATCCAACTTTTGTGAGTTTTGTGAACTCTGGGTATAATGACAAAACTTCATTTTCTTCTAGAAAAGTGGTAGACAGACTCTGACACATGGTAACAACCAAGCACTGCCAACTCTAAGTGCTATCTGAAATGATTAAGCAAGCTTGATGCTCTCCGACAACACAAAATTACACAAATGGAAAGTACAGGCACAACCATGGACATACTGTGGGTTCCGTTCTAGATCACCGAATAAAGTGAATATCACAATTAAAGCAAGTCAGTTTTTTTTGCTGGGGGAGGGTCTTGCCTTTGATTTGTTAAAAAAAAAAATTGCAACATCTGTGAAACGCAACAAATGAAGTATACCTGTAATTTTTCCTTTCCACTTTACTGAGTTCCTTTGTATCACTCAGTAAGCAAAAACCTTATTTGTTAGATGAATGGATTGGTGGAGTACTTTCCAGTTTTACAAAGTACTTTTTCATATATTCTCTCATCTAATCTTCACAAAAGTACTAAAAGAGGCAGGAACTAGCATCCATACTTAAAATGAAAGAAAAAAATGTTGATTTTTACCTAAAATGAGAAAGGACTGATGGGAGAGATAGGCAGAATTCCAGTAAGAGATCAGCTAATCTTAATCACCTAATTGACGTCCCAGCAAAATTATCTGCCATCCTCCAGATTGTTTTACTGTATCTCTCCTATGATTGATCACTAGATCAAACCATTTTCCCTTTGTTAGGACATTCATTTGTTTCTCTAAAAACTATGTCCACTTTTCTTTCTAAAAATTACTGCTCAAACCTCACCTGCTTCACAAGACTGTCCCAGATTAGACCCTTCAGAAACACTTCCCCTTTCCAAACCTTATTACATAAACTAAATGCCTCCCAGCTGTTTGTAGTTATGCAATATATTTGTTGTTATACCTGCCCCTGGGTCATGTGATCTCTGGTAAAAAGCATCTTAATTTTACTCAATTTCTCCCATTAGGGTATACATTAATTTTAAAGTAATGCATAGTATCTAATACAGATCCTTACTTACAACGCTGAGTAGCATTTTTTTTTCATCCCCTTAACATAATCCTCATTTCAAAAAAACGTAAGTAGTGAAAAGTGTACATTAGCTTTGGATTGAGACTAATCTGTATTTAAGGTTCTGCCCCTTATTATCTTTGCAATTCTCTGCAAATCTGAAATTAATTAAAAAGTTTAAATTTAGCCCTAGCTGGTTTGGCTCAGTGGATAGAGCGTCAGCCTGCTGACTGAAGGGTCCTGGGTTGGATTCCAGTCAAGGGCATATGCCTGGGTTGCAGGCTCGATCCCCAGTAGGGGGTGTGCAGGAGGCAGCCAATCAATGATTCTCTCTCATCATTGATGTTTCTATCTCTCCCTCTCCCTTCCTCTCTGAAATCAATAAAAAATGTATTTTAAAAAAGTTTTTTTAATTTAAAAAGGAATGAAAAACCTCTGCCACTTGCTAGCTACTATGTAAATTGCAGTTAAGTCATAATACTCAACCTCTTAAGCCTCAATTTCTGCATCTGAACAATAGGCATTATGGGGCCTACACTAAAGGACTGTTAGAAAGACAAAGTTGCCTCAAACTAGAGCTCCTGAAAAGCAGGTTTCCACTGTTTCAAAGAATAATTAAAAAACCATGGTTATTCAGATTGGGAACAAAATTAGAATTTTGAAAACTTGTATCTACCACTAAGAACTCCTCAGCTTCTCAACTTCTAAAGACTTATCTGGTAAGTGAAAATATTAACAACTGTACAATTAACTTTGTCAACATTTGGAAGAGCTACATAACTCAGTGAATTATCAATATATAATTTCATACAATCTTGCATGGATAATATTAAAGTGCAAGAACTAATGAATTTCAATGTAACAGAGCACAAAAGCTCAATGATATCGTTTCAGATTTCATATTGCAACAAACTTTTAAAAAGGTTTGAGTGTAGTAGTGTCAAAGAAACAATTATTTGAAAAGACTATTTAAAAACTCTTCCCTTCAATTAGTAAAGTCATCCAAACTGTAAACAAAACAAAACAAAACACAAAAACACAACACCCTTTTCTTTGCTAGGGGCAGGGGCCTGACAAAAAAGAATTACTAAGTAGGCTGAGGGGCAGGGACCATGGGAGAGAAAAATTGCTAATTATCTCACTAGAAAAGCCATGTGTTATGATTAAACCCAGCCAGGTGTGACCCTGCTCGTAAATTTTATGTAAACTTTTTACCCTGCCAGTACCAGGAACGGCTAATGAACCACTTTGCAGTTTGATTTTTCTTTTTTTAAAAAAAATACTTTGTAGTGTTGCAGATAAAAGGTCTTGCTGTACTCTCGGTCTGCACTGCAAGCTGTGGGGCTCTTACGGGAAGAGCATGGCCAGCAGTCAGCTGGCCAGCTTAATAAAGGCTCTTAAAATTTAAATTCTGAGTCGGTGGTCTATCTTGCTGAGCTAACCCATAACATTTTCCAGTATTTGTATGAGTCTGAATTTTGCTCACATACTTCAACCAAAACTTAACCATTAATGTAAAAGATGATCTGTAAATCCAATGATCTTCTATTAAGTCAGACATTAATGATATTTGCAAAAATGTAAGATAACACCACCTTTGTCACTAAAATTTTAGTCATTTTTCATAAAATTACTTATGCTAACACATTAACTTATTACTTTTTAAAATCAAAATATCATTTAAAATTTTGTTTTAATTTCTAGTAAATAGTAGTAGATGTAACCCACATAAAAGCTGTTTGGAGTCTTCAATAAGTTTTAAAAGCGTGAAGGAATCCAGAGACGTCAAACTTTGAGAACCCCTCCCAAAAAACAAACAAAAAGAAACCTTTGATACCTGCTCTCTTCCTAGACCAGTGGTCGGCAAACGCATTAGTCAACAGAGCCAAATATCAACAGTACAACAATTCAAATTTCTTTTGAGAGCCAAATTTTTTAAACTTAAACTATATAGGTAGGTACATTTTATTAACTTAATTATGGTACTCCTAAGCTGGCCTTTGCTAAAAACCTCCTCAATCTGAGAGGTCGATCTCAGCAAACGAACGTACCCCCACTTCTTCTAACACCACTTCTTCCAAATCGACTTGCCCAGGCCGAAAACCAAGTTCTGCACATGGGCCAAGAAGTTTCAATAGCACTGTACGTGTGCGCCCGCACGTGGTATTTTGGGGAGAGCCACACTCAAGGGGCCAAAGAGCCGCATGTGGCTTGCAAGCCGCAGTTTGCCGACCACTGTCCTAGACTATTGCTACAATGTAACTCCAGTTCCACACCTTCCAATCTACCTACACTAACCCCAGCTTAAACTCACTCAGTATCAGACTTAGCTAATCCTATATAAAACACTAATATGATGGATCGACTGAACAGCAGGACAACCGGTCACTATGACGCACACTGACCACCAGGGGGCAGACGCTCAATGCAGGAGCTGCCCCCGGTGGTCAGTGCGCTCCCACAGGGGGAGCACCACTCAGCCAGAAGGTGGGCTCACAGTTGGTGAGTTGGCAGGAGCCTCTCCCACCTCCACTGCAGGTGGGCAGTAAGGAGCAAGGGGTCCCAGACTGCGAAAGCCCCAGACTGCGAGAGGGATGTCTGACTGCCGGCTTAGGCATGATCCCCAGCAGTCGGACATCTGGACTGCGAGAGGGCGCAGGAGGGGCTGAGGGACGCCCCCCCCCCCAATGGAGTGCATGAATTTCATGCACTAGGCTTCTAGTTCGAGCTATATTTTAAAAACCAATTTTTATTTCTCTACTGAAAATTTGCAATTGTTCCACACTACACTGAATTAAGGACAAACTCTTCAACAGGGCAATTATCAGTATTTATCAAATTCTCAGTGTTAGTACAATGGGACAAAACCTCTGATTAGTGCATATTTATGTATATCAGTAAAATGGTAAGATAATGGAATCACAAACTATCACATTTAATTATATCAGCTACAGGTTCCTGTACTTTCTTTCACAAAAATATACATATTGCTTTATTTAACCAATGGTGTACCCACTTTCAAACAAGACCTTGATTTTTCCTATCCCAGAGAATTGGAGGCTACCACAGAAATGAAAGGAGAAACTAAAGAAAATGAGTCTAGGACTCTTTGCAGCTTCCCAATACCAGATTTCAAAACAATTTAACTTAAAGGTTTTTCAAGGACAATTTTAACAAAATGGAACTTATTAGCTTACTTTACAAGCATACACCAGGCAACACATAAAGGTATGATTTTACTGAAATACATATTCGAAATATTTACTCTAGAGAAGTGGTCTCAATCTGAGGCAATTTTGCCTCCCAGGGGCATCTGACAATGTCTGGAGACATTCTGAATTGTTACAACTTGGGGAGAGGGTATTATGGGTAGAGGCCAGGAATACTGCTAAACATCCTGCAATACAAAAGACAGCTCCCCCAAATAAAGAATTACCTAGTTCCAAATGTCAACAGTGTCAAGGTGAGAAACCTTGCTCCAAATACAGCAGCTCTTCAAACATCATCATTTTGTTATAATATTGAGGAGCCGTAAGAATTTAGTTCATTAGCCTATGTCAAACTGGTTGTGTTATATGTAGTTTTGCTACAGTACCAAAAACCTATCAACAATGTTAAGTGAGGACTTACTATACTTAGGTTCAATTCCAAACACAAAGAATGCACCAAATTCTCAAGAAACATACCTTACCTCTAATACCTACTGTTTAATCTCTGATTTTCTTAGTCCTCTAACCTTTCAACAAATTCCATAATTACAGATGTGCTCTTTATTGGAAATTAAACCCCTTACTTCATAGGTTAACTGCCACCATAAAAATATTGCAATAAAATAACCAATTCTTTTTCCTCTAAGCTGTGAATGTGATTTCCTGAACACACTACTTGCTCTTAGCTATCTAAGAGCTAGTGGATATAAATAAAATCAGGTACCAAAGTACCATGTAACATGAATGTTCTGAGTCATCTTATCTGGGCCACCTATTTCAGGAGCACACAAATACCCAGCCTCTTTATAGGCTACTAAAGGCCAGGTGCACGAAATTCGTACATGGGTAGGGTCCCTAGGCCTGGCCAGTGATCAGAGCTGATCTGTGGGGTGACTGGCGAGGCAATTGGGGGAGGGGGGACCCCTGCTGGCAACCGCCTTGGCTGGCCTGGCGCCTGTGGACTGGAGGCAGCTCCTGTGTTGTGTCTGCCTCCTGGTGGTCAGTGCACATCATAGCGAGGGGTCGTTCCACTGTTCAGTCAATTTGCATATTAGGCTTTTATTATATAGGATTTTTAGGTTTAATTCCTCCATATGTTTATTCACTTAAGCAAATACACTTACTGAGAGCCTACTATGTGTCAAACAACCCGAATACAAAGATAAGACAAAAATATTTACCACAGACAAATAAAAAAACAAACAGCTAAAACACAAAATTATTTGTGCTATAAATAGAAGTCTCAAATAGTGTTAATGGAAGCTTGCACCAGAGAGGATGCCAGGTAAGACTTCCCAGAAGAGGGTGATGCTTGGACTGAGAAAGTATCACAGAAAATATATCCTGTTCATATCTTTGTATTTAGACTACAGATCTCTCAGCTCTTATACTAGTATACTACTCTTTTTCAGTTTTGTTATCTAAACAAGAGTGAAGATCTTACTGATACATAGTGATGACTTGCTTTTATCAAAAAATTTTAACTGACTTTTTACAGAGAAGGGAGGGAGGACGGGGAGAGAGAGAGGAGACAGATTCATGAACCCACCACCTTTTGGTGTACAGGGTGACGCTCCAACTGAGCATCACCAGCCAGGGCACATCAAATCTTAGTGAAGAGTCAAAAAAATAATTCTACCAATGTATTTCCTAGTCCCTCCATCCTATCTAACTTTTGTTTTTTAAATATCCTACCTTCTTCCACCAAGTAAACATACCCTCTGTCACCCAGTTAACAAGGGTTTCTTAATTTATAAGGCTGCCACAGGGAATGCTTCAGTTTATTTTTCAAAAGTTACATTTTCTCACCTTCTTCAACTACAAAACTTGGATTCTGCACGAGAGAAACCATGAGTTCCAAGGTAAAAATGATTGCTGCCTACATTTCTAAGTCTCATCTATATTTTCTGCTTTCTATTCCAACACTGCTGTGGGTTAGTGGAATCTTTCTTCTGAGTCCCCAGGAGAATAAAAATCTCAGATTTGGAAGAGGAAAGTTGTGGTCTTGCCAATTTGTTTTACAGTACATAACATTACTGACATTCTTTAACCAACTTGTAAGCTTAGGTGGTCTAGGCGAGGGTACCATTAGGAGACACATTTCTAGCCTGAGTCACCTGGCACTGGCTCATCCTGTCCCTTCTCTGGGCTTCTCCAGCTAGACACCCTGCTCCTGACCTAGGGCAGACTGGCTGAACTACCAAGGCCCTTATGGCTACATACTATAGAGTACAGAGGAATCTAGGAACCCCATCTTTCCAATTAGCTTTACATGAAACACGTGGGAGACCCGAAAATAACCTTTTACTCCACCAACCTGACCTTAATTCTCAGATGTTTCAGACAGCGAACAAACGCTCGATCCACCCACCTTAACCCTGGAACTGCACATTTCCCCGCAGGAGAGGCCAAGGCAAATACAGCCCATCCCACTCGAGAGTCAAGGGAAGTGCGGCGAGACCATCTTCAGGGTTTTCAAGGCGCTGCCACCGCAAATGAAATGAGACCCTATTCACTGGCCCGGCCCACCTCGTCATCGCCGGGCAAATGAATAAATACTACTGGGTAGATGGACGCTCCCTCACCGTAGGCTGCGATGGGAGCCCCCGGCCCCGACCCCACCGACAGCCATTCTCTCCCAGTTCTGTGAGAGCCGGCCTCGGAGCCGCAGGCTCGCGGGGCCGCCCCCTCCCTCGGGACAGAGGTGCGCGCGGGGCCCGAGACTTGGGCGCGGAGAGGGCCTGGGAAGCCCCGCACACCGCCCGCCCAGAGGAGAGGAGAGGAGGAGCCTGCCATCCCGAGCCGCCACCCCGGCCCCCGACCTACCTCGGCGCGGTGGGGGAGGGGAGGTGCCAGGAGTCAAGACCCAGGCCCGTTCGCCACCCGCCGCTCAGGGAGCAGCGCGCGGCCGCCTCGAAACCGTCACCGCCGCCACCAGCTCCGACACAGACGGCCGCTTCGGGGGCAGCGCGCAGAGGGCCCGACTGCGTCACACGCCGCCCGCCGTCAGAGGTTCGCTCCGGGCGCTCGGTCCTCGCTGCCTGCGCATTGGCAGCCGCCGACGCCACTCGAGGCCCACCCTATGACTCATTGGGCAACGAGGCTTTTGAAACTGAACGTGAGGGCGGTCTTCGGGAGAAGGGGCGAGGAGGAAGAGGAGGGACTTAGGGGATGAGGGGGAGGAAAGGGAAGGGATGGTGGGAGGGACTTGGAGTCCCGCCTCTCGCCGCCGCGGTTGGCTGGAAGGGAGCCGTGATGTCACACAGGGCCCCTCGAAGTGGGCTGGTGAGTGGCTACATTGAACGGGGTGTGGGAGAAGAATGGTGACGTCATACAGAGGCTCCGCCCACTTCCTGAGAGCGGAGAGACCCGGCTGCTGAAGCTCGGGCCAATCAGAGGGAAGGCTACTGGATGGCATGGTAACTCTTCTACCCTCACCTTACCCCAGTCCGTGGGCGGTGAAGGGAAGGCTTCCCCTTGGCACCTCCCCTCGCTTCCTGGCCCAACCACGTGCGGAGCTAGAGGACCCCCCGGGGAGGTCTGACTGTCCGTGTAGCTTGCCTGCAGCTGCTGGGAGGCCTCAAAACCTGGCCTCCTTGTCTCCTGACCCCGGCCAGCCCCAGCACAACCTTTCTTTGCCTCTCTGAATCCCTAGAATAGACATGAGCTCAGAGATGCCCTAGGGACTGGCTCAGAATAGGACTTCTTTTCCATTTGTCCTTTAAGAACCCCCAGTTATTCCTAAAGGCCTGGTTCAAATGTTCCCGCCTTCTCTGAGATACATTTGCAAAGTTGGATTAATGTTTCGGCAGGCCTCTGTCACATTGTATCCTATTACATCCCTGTCTTATGTGCCTGGGCTTTTGGAGGGCAGAGCTGCATTTTCTTCATCTTGGTGTTAAAAAACAAAATTCAGCCGAAACCGGTTTGGCTCGGTGGATAGAGCGTCGGCCTGCGGACTGGGGGGTCCCGGTTTCGATTCCGGTCGGGGGCATGTGCCTGGGTTGCGGGCATGTCCCCAGTGGGAGATGTGCGGGAGGCGGCTGGTCGATGTTTCTCGTCGATGTTTCTAGCTCTCTATCTCTCTCCCTTCCTCTCTGTGAAGAATCAATAAAAGATATTTAAAAAACAAACAAAAACAAAAACAAAATTCAACTGAGTAAATCTGAAAATCTAAGTGACTTTATAAAGCGATTCATGAATTGGGCAGCATCCCTCTAGCAACTGGAAGGGCACTCTGAGGGGTTGTACAAAATGGAAGGATTTTATAGGAAGAAGGGCGAGTAAAGGAAGCTATTAGCAAAAGACATCTTTTCTTTGGGGGAGGAGAAGAGGAAGGTTTTTTTATTATGTAACTGTTTCTTTCTATGGAGGATGGAGAGGGCCTATGTGACAGATTTCCTTACTAGTACTTGACCAGAAAGTTTCATACTGGTTGATTAAGATTATGTTTCCGGGAGAGGTTGAAAGTACAAGTAGATCAGGTATTAAATCTAGGTTTGGTATGGGCTTTAGGCTGAGTGATGCCATTTTGGGCCTATGCTTTTTTCTCTTTAAAATTGGTATTCCTTCCCCCAGGCCTAGCTTGGAGCAGAAGCCTGACATTACAAAGGGAGGGTTGTACATGTTCTACAAACTAGCCCCAAACAAAATAGGGGTTGCTCAGAAAGCCTCTTAGGATTACCACTCCACCACCATCTCTTCCTGGGGCATCAATGCAAAATTGATTTGAAATGGGCTGTGCCCAAAAGTAAAACAATGGGATTTGCAAAGGACTGGACTGGGCACATGTTTGGCTCTTAGAAGCACTAAGTAAATGTTTATTTCCTTCCTCTTTTCCTATATCTTGATAGTGAAGGGTGATGCTTATAAATAGCATATAATTAGGTTTTTAACTGGAGCATTTAGTTCTTTGCAGTTAATTTATTGGTAGATTCAGTAATTTTATCTAATATGTTATACTTCCTACTTATCCTTCCTGTTCTGTTTCTGTCTCTCCCTCTCCTTTACTAGTATTCTTTTATTTTTTTTGTAGTAATAATTGCCATTTGCCGAAACCGGTTTGGCTCAGTGGATAGAGCGTCGGCCTGCGGACTGAAGGGTCCCAGGTTCGATTCCGGTCAAGGGCATGTACCTGGGTTGCGGGCACATCCCCAGTGGGAGATGTGCAGGAGGCAGCTGATCGATGTTTCTCTCTCATCGATGTTTTTAACTTTCTATCTCTCTCCCTTCCTCTCTGTGAAAAATCAATAAAATATATATATATATATTAAAAATAATAATAATAATAATTGCCATTTATTGAGGACCAGCTCTTTGCCAGATCTTTTTAAAAATTGAGATATAATTCACATGAGAAATTATATAATTCATATATGATTCAAATTTACACATTTAAAGTGTACTACAATCCATAGGTTTTTGGTATATTCATAAGGTTGTGCAACCATCACCACTATCTAATTTCAGAACATTCTCATAACCCCAACTAGAAACCCATGCTCTGGCCGGGTAGCTCAGTTGGTTAGAGCATTGTCCAAATATGCTAGAGTTTTCGGTTCTGTCCCTGATCAGGGCGTATACAAAAATCAATCAATGAATGCATAAATAAGTGGGACAACAAATCAATATTTCTCTCCCCCTTCCTCTCTAAAAACCAGATCAATTCGCAGTCATTCTCTCTTTCTTTTTAATTCTCACCAGAGGATATTTTTCCATTGATTTTTAGAGAGAGAAGGAAAGACACAGAGAAATATTGATGTGAGAGAAACACATCCATTGGTTGCCTTTTGCACACTCCCCAAGCAGGGCCTGGGCTGAGGAGGAGCCTGAACCAAAGTACATGTCCTTGACCGGAATCCAACCTTGGACCCTTGGGTCTGCAGGCCAACTGCTCTTATCCACTGAGCAAGAGCTAGGGCAGCAGTCATTCTCCATCTCTCCCTCCCCCGGCCCCTGGCAACTACTAATCTACTTTGTTTCAATGAATTTGCCTGTTCTGGACATTTCATATAAATGGAGTCATATAATATGGCCTTTGTGTCTGACTTCTTTTACTAGCAAAATGTGTTTAAGGTTAATTTGTGTTGTAGCATGGATCAGTGTTTCATTTCTTTTCAGGATCAAATAATATTCCATTTTATAGATATATTTTGTTTATACATTCATGAGTTGAATGACTTTTGAGTTGTTTCCATTTTGTAGCTACTAAGAATGATACTGCTATGAACATTCACGTACAAGTCATTTATGGACATATGTTTTCAATTCTTTTGTATTTATACTTTTATACCTTGGAGTAAATTGTAGGGTCATATGGTAACTATGTTTAACATTTTGAGGAACTGTCAAACTGTTTACAAAGTGACTATACCATTTTACCTTCCCACCAGCATTATATGAGGGTTCCACTTTTTCCACATCATTTCCAACACTTGTTATTTTCCTTTTTTAAAAAAATTATAGCCCTAGCCAGTTTGGCTCAGTGGATAGAGCGTTGGCCTGTGGACTGAAGGGTCCTGCGTTCGATTCTGGTCAAGGGCACATGCCTGGGTTGTGGGGCTCAATCCCCGATGGGGGGCATGCAGGAGGCAGCCAATCAATGATTCTCTCTCATCATTGTTGTTTCTATCTCTCTCTTCCTCTCCATTTCTGAAATCAATAAAAATATTTTTTAAAAAATTATAACTATCCTTGGGGGTGTGAAGTATCATCTCATGGTCTTTTTCATGTACATTTCCCTAATAACTAATGATGATGACTATCATTTTATGTGTTTGTTGGCCATTAAAATCTCCTTTCCTGCATTCTTCCGGATTATTTTGTTTTTCCTCCTGTGCCAATTTAGAAATAAAATTATCTTTTTCTATTATTTTATCGGTCTCCTAGAAATTACCACATGAATTTCTAAATTACCAAAGTGTCATGCTAATCACTACCTTTACAGGAAGAGTAGAGTTTGCTGAGATGGAGGAAAAGAAGCATTCCAAGCCAGATGAACAGGGAGAATAAAGATGTGGGACCAGGAAAGAGCTCAAGACAGGGAACAAGGGCCAGAAGCAGGCATCTGTAGGTTGGAGCTAAACAAAGAGGATGACCCGAAGCCCAAAGGTAGAAAACCTAAATCCAGTTTTTGAAACTAAATTGAAGTGGTCTTTTAGTAAAGTTTTATTAATTGTTCACTTGCCCTGGGACCTTAAAGGAGAAGGTGGGAAGAATTCAAAGTCAAGAAAAGTAGTTTTGAGAAAAAGACATCTTTCCTCCAGGAGTGGGGCCGAGATATCTCTGGGTTCCCCACCATTGGCCAACCCAGGGCTTGCCACAGAGCAGGCCTAGGCTGAGTGAATGAACAAGAGTGAATGCATGAAATAAGCTCTGACAAGTTAATAAAAATTGGGGGCTCTGTTTCCCCACTTGCAAAGTGGTGACTTTTTTTCTTGCAGTACTGGACCGATGCACCAAGATGGATGGAGCAAGCTCCTATTCCATCTTCCTGTTCCAAAAATCCATGTAATATATTGTCCTTGAGTAGGGGACATGTCAGATAGTAAACTGATAAGAACAGATACTATACTTGATCTTAGCCAAAAGGCTGAGAAGTGATGCGAAGTGATCTTGCTACCTTGTAGGATATAGTGATTAAAGGATCTCATGTGCCAGTCTAAAATCCTGGTTCAGACATTTACTAGCTGTGTGAGTAGGTAATTTTACCTTCTGTTTTCCATGGATAAAATGAGTATATTAATAGTATACTCTATCTCATAGAGTTTTTAATGAGGATTAAATATGATAACATAAAAAACAGAAAAGTGCCTGGGACACAGGGTACTCAAAGTGTGCTAATTATTACTGTGGGGATTAAATGGGGGGGGGAGGGGGGGCCTGGCCGATTGCTCAGTTGGTTAGAGTGTCATCCAGATACATCAATGTTGTGGGTTAAAACCAGTCAGGGCATACACATACAAGAAGAAGCAATCAATGAATGTATAAATAAGTGGAACAACAAAACTCGATGTATCTCTCTCTCTAAAATCAATTTTTAAAAATGAGTGGGGGAAAATGTGATGGTGGTGTGTAGCTTAGAGGTTCTCTAACCCCTGTCCGTGTTCTGACAAAACAGGCATTGCACTTGCAGGAAGGATTACTGGTCCCTTCATCATTTTCCCTACTGGGGTAGGATGATATTTGCAAAGGGAGCCAAGAGTCTCCCTCAAGTTTCTTTATGGGTCAGTCTGCGTGGGGAGGGAACGATTGGGGCCGGCCGGTATCTGGTGATCAGCCCTTTCATCGTGGGGAGAAACCAGGGCTGGGGCTGGAGATCCTCTGGGCTCTGTCTGACAGGGCAGGGCGCCCTCTCCTGATCAAAGGTGGGAATAGCTCTGGCCCAGAGTTTCTGGGGAGAGCCTCACTGGATTTCATTACTTGTCAGTGCCCTTCTCTTTGCTGAAATTCCCCAAATCGGCTCTGGGTAACAAAGTTTGGGGCCAAGGATGGGACAAAACTGGTTTAATGTTTTAGAGGGGTGAGGCTGGATAATTCGGCTGAGAAGGAGAGACTGGGGTCAAGAAATGAGAGAATTCGGGGCTTTGCTGAATTAATCTTCTGTTCTTTCAACAGGTGATGGAACGCAGCGGAGAGGTAAGGTAATGAGGCGGCTTATCCAACGGGTCAAACTCGTTGTACAGGGCTTTTCCGGTTGTCCCCACGCATCCGGAATTAGTGGAACAGATGAGGGCTAGAGAGGCTTGGCTTGAGGGGACACCGGATTAAGGGGAAGAGCCCAGGGCCTGGGTCTGCAGAAGCGGGGAGGAGCCAGCAGAGGATCTGGGCGCAGTTTCCTTCCCAAGTTCCGCCCCAAGCGCGCAGTCCCCGCCCCCGCCGTCCCACTCCCCTCCCCGCCGCTTCCCCCTCTCCCCGCCACTCCTCCCCTCTACCCTCCACCCCCCGCCCCCGCCTCCCGGCCGGGCCTGGGCTACCCTACGGGTCCCCAGACCCTCCGCTCCTGGCCTGCGCTAGCGCGGTCCGCTCGCAACCGCAGCCTTGGTGAGTATGGGGATGGGTGTGCTGGACCGCTGGGCAGCCCCAGTTGGGGGAGCTGGGCCACGTGGTCCAGCCTCCGCAGGGCCCGTCCCTAACTCGGAGTCCTGGTCCCTACCTAGGAACTGCTGCTGTCCTACCTTGCTGAACTGACCCCTTTCCCCCATCTGGGGCTGGGTGTGCAGAGACTGAGCTCTCCCTTCTTAACACCACATGGACTCCTGCTCCGCATTCCTCCATAGGTGCCTGGAAATGCTTGTGTTGCGATCTAGCCGGTTGCGCAGTGGTTAGAGCATGGGCCCGCGGACTGAAAGGTCTGGGTTAGATTCCGGTGGGCTGGTCAAGGGCAAGGGCACTACCCCAGTTGCAGGTTCTATCCCTGGCCCCCATGCAGGAGGCAACGTCTCATTGATTTTTTTTTCTTTCTTTTTAAGAATCAATGGAAAAAATATCCTCAGGTGAGGATTCACAAAAAAAAAAAAAAAAAAAAAAAAATACACAAGACAAGCCAGTGTTGGATAGGGGGAGGACTTGGAATCCAATATGTTAGTTTCAAATCTCAGCTGGCATTTATTAGCATGTGCCCTTGAGCAAATGTTTTTAGCCTCCCTGAGCCTTTCCTCTTCTGTAAAATGGAAATAAATATCGGCCATAGTGCCTACCTCATAGAATTATAGTGAGAATTAAAAGAAACTATATGTAGTGCCTAGGTTCAGAAGACATCTAGTAACTGTGGATTAGGACTGGAAGCTGAGATCTTTAGAGACCCTTGAGATGAGGTAGGGGTACTCCTACGAAAGCTGTTTTCAACTAAGTAATACCTACAAGGAAGTTAGAGCTAACTGGGACTGAACAGCTGACCTTCAGATAGTGAGCTTCCTGTTCTGGAGGAGTTGCATGTCCAAGTTGGAATGGTCTTATCTAAAACACATGATCCCCATGTTGAACAACTGTGGAAATAGGCCCAGAATGGTTAGGTGACGTGCCCAAGGTCACACAGCTAAGAAGGAGGCCATGCATATCTTGAAGATGTGGAACAGCCTATTCTTACAACTTTCTTATCACCCCCTGCTTTGAGCAGTAACTTTCATAACTTTTCATTCCTTGAGAATCTGGTGTTCAGTTTGGGGACCCCATGGTTCCTGAGGGATCTGTAGCAACTGGCTTCAGGAAGGGATTTTAGGAGGGACTGCTGCTATAAGCACAGAATCTGAATTTGGTCTGCGAGGGGAAGGTGTTCCCTCTCCAGAGCCTTGAGAGACTCATCCATTTGGATGATCCAAGGAATTTGTTTGATTGGAGAGCCACTTCCTACTCCCCTGAGAGACCGTGGGCCCCTAAAGGAAGAAAGGAGTTTGAGCCGAACCGGTTTGGCTCAGTGGATAGAGCATCAGCCTGCGGACCGAAGGGTCCCAGGTTTGATTCCAGTCAAGGCCATGTACCTTGGTTGCGGGCACATCCCCAGTAGGGGGCGTGCAGGAGGCAGCTGATCGATGTTCCTCTCTCATCGATGTTTCTAACTCTCTATCCCTCTCCCTTCTTCTCTGTAAAAAATCAATAAAATATATTTTTAAGAAGAAAGAAAGAAAGAAAGAAAGAAAGAAAGAAAGAAAGAAAGAAAGGAAGAAAAAGGAGTTTGAGCAATTGGGATAGGCTGCCTGACAGGTCCTACCAGAGAGATGGGCGGAGAAGATAGATGACAATGTGGAGGCATATTTTCCTGGCTGGTTCCGGAAGGCCAGGAGGCCAGCCTATGGCAGTCAGGTTCTTCCGGAGGGTGGAACTAGAAGGGAGAGTCCTGTGGGTGGAGCCCAGAAGAGTTGGGACTTCATCTGGTGAGGCCCTTGAGTCCAGAAGAGTAAGTTATCTATGTATCTGGAACCAGCCCTAGTTTGGCAACAAGAAGCCTAAGTGGCGAGGATGGCTTTCCCTCCGGCTCAGCATATTGCTTTGAGGAAGGGCCTTCTCTCTGTGTCTTGGTTTCTCTGTCTTTACAATGGGAACAGGGATGACTGACTCATCTATATAGGGTTTGGTTTTTACCTTTCTGCCCAGATTTCTGACCCAAGAGGTAGGGGGTCAATGAAGACCAGAGTTGCAGTTTGTGACCCTGAACAGGTTCCTGCTCCTTCTCTTGGCCTCAACTTCTCCTTCTCTACACAGGGGGTTCTGGGCTAGGATTGCTACTGTATATTTGGCTATTATAGCTCCTGACCTTAGTTAATCTCATCTGAGCGGGGAGTCACGTTCCTCAGGAGCCCTTACCTACTATCCAGAGGGGTGGACAGGCCCCTGGGCACTGGCAAGCCTCCAGAAGCTGACTAGGCAGCTTTCTTCAGTAAACAGCAAGCCCATGTCAGCACCAGGCCTGATTCTGCAAAGCCTTTCACTCTCAGAGCATGTGAGGCAGCAGGCGGGGACAAGTAGGGAGCCGAGGTTCTGTTGGTTTCCATGGAGTCCTTGCTGCTGTGGATTGTGGTGCAGGCACACAGGGCACACAGAGCCTGGGAAGGGACTAAGGGTGCAGTGGGACCCTGGGCCAGTAGATAAAGCAGTGAGAGTTGATGGGAGGCCCTGAAGCATGAAAGCTCAAGGACTTGGGGTGGGGGGGGGGGGGGCGGGGGGGGAGAGGGACCTTTCTGCCTGCTAGAAGGCTTATAGGATTGGTTCCTGAAATAAGAGAGACTAGTTAAACCAGTTTCTGTAGTCCTAGGCATAGGGAAGAGGAGGTCTTCCAATCTATTCACATTTCATTGCAGCACAGGTCTGCTTCACTGTCTGTCCTCTGAAATTGAGGGTAAATGTTCTCATGGGTTTCCAAGTCAGTCTTCCTCATCTAGGAGAGGAGCTGTCCAAGCTTGGGGGCTAGATGGCTTCCTTCTGGGAGGACTGAGCACAAGAGCTGACTTCACCTTGCTGCCTTGGGCCCTGACAGCACACCCCTCCATCCCCAGGTCTGACAAGATGTACCAGGTTCCACTGTCACTGGACCGGGATGGGACCCTGTTCCGGCTCCGCCTCACCATGGTGGCCCTGGGCACAGTCTGCTGTCCACTTATCGCCTTCCTCTTCTGCATCCTCTGGTCCCTGCTCTTCCACTTCAAGGAGACTACGGCTACACACTGTGGGGTAGGGATTGGGGGCACTGATACCTCATATTGGATTTATTTTGGATCCTAGTTCTTTGTGACAGGATAAGCAGTGGGGTCCATCAAACATACTGGACTGCTGGGGGGATGCCTGCAAATTGAGGTCACAAGGATTAGTCTCCCTCTACCTTCATGGAGGTTGCTGGGGGCTGAAGTTGGGCAGCTGCAGCAGAACCAAATCCTTCATAGAGGGGCAGATTCAGGAGACGCAGAGTTCCTGGGGGGTGGAGAGAGAACAGGACTAGGCTAGAGGGCGTTTGGAGCCTCTTAGTGTGGCACTGTGGGCTTGTGCCAGTTTCTCTGGGAATGTGATTATGTATGTGTGTGTGTGATTGTAAGGGACATGACTATAATGGCTTTGAGTTGGGTATGTGTGTGAGAGAGACTATTTGTGCCTGTCTGGATGGGGATCTGATTATGAGTCTGTGTTCCGGGGTAGGTCCCATGCCCTCTGAGGTTTCATAGATGGCCATGTACCCTCTGGACAGCAATATGGGATGGTGGGCCAGGAAGAAAAATGTGAGAATTCTTTCTCTATAGGAAATGGGAATAAAGGGGGTGAGACCTGTGTTTACTTTTGTTATACTCCTCGTTTATCCACTAACTCTGTATATTACCTGAGACAACAAAACTGAGCCTCCGTTTCCCCATGCCTACTAGTATAGAGCTCCGGGTACAGGAAGAATAAGAAGGTGATTTATGAAATGGAAAGGGTGAGGAGCAGAAGGAAGAGGAGGAGAAGGAAATTGTCAGGGTGGAAGACAAAACAGGGGAGGAATTTACCTGTGTGCTCTAAGTAGAAAAGAGGCAGGGCCTGGACATGGACTTTTGCATTAGCCTCAGCAAGAGCTCTAAAGACTTCCAGTCCTATAAAGAGCATGTGCTCCAGAAAAAGGGCTGGACTAGCAGTGGAGTCTGGCTGGGGGTAGAGGTGGGGCACTTCTTTTGTTCATAGGACTTGAGGTTTTCCCTCTTGATTTGTCAATGGGTAATCATGGGCCTTGAGCAATGGGTAGCCAGTCTGATAAAACCCAGGCTGGGAGCTATCAGAAAGAACAGAACTAGGAGAAAGAGGGTGACCAGGTTATCTAAGGGGGACCTAGTTCCAAGACCTAATTCTCACCTTAGAAAAGATCCAAGACTACTTCTCATCTTAGATAATACACCAAATGTTTCTATTACCCTGGCCAACTCCTCTTCATTCCGCAACATCCTGCTGAGGTGTATCCTCCTCCAAAAAGCCTTCTTCAGCTTCCTTGGGGCAAACTTAACCACTCCCTCCTCTGGGTACCCACAGTACCCTGTATTCTCTTTCACATAGTTCTATCACCTTATATTTGTGTACCTTCCCCACCAGAATGCAAGCTCCTTGAAGATGAGCTACTCTTTCCTCCTGGTTTCCAGCCAGCCCTGCAGAGATGGGAGTCCGTGAGCCTACTCTTAGGTAGCATAACTCTAGTTCCTTCAGGCACTGTTGGCCACTGTTCTCTCCATGCTAGGCCCTAATCTGGGCATAGGACTTCCTATGGACTGGGCAGTACAGGCAAAAACAGGACTGTTCCTTTCCTATTATAGACTGTTAGGCCTCTCTTAATGCAGCCTGAGCTGCCAATAGCTGTTTCTGCATCTGTCCAGGCTGGATACTGATAGCTCATATTCAGGCCTGTCTAGATCTCTTTTGGATCATGAATCTATTGTCCTAAGATTAGCTCTCCAGTGATGCCCAACAACAAACTCATTCCTATTCCAACAAAAAATGGTGAAATCCTATTCTGTTTTCTACTTTTCCCTTTCCAGAAACCTACCTGTATTGTTAGACAAACTCCCCACCCCCATCCCTGGCAAGGAAGCTGTTGTGAGCTGACCTTAGCCACTATCTCTTCTTACCTTTTCAGAGTGTTCCAAAATTGATGATGTGGCCTTATTGGTCCTAGGAAGGTTGTCTGCCTGAGCAGGCGTGGAGATCTGGGAACTCTGTGGGCGGGAAGGCCGGCCCTGAGGAGCTGGGGGTGGGACCCTCTAGTCTTGAAACAGTCTCAGTCTGGCTAAAGCACTCAACCCAAGCTCCGGACCCTTCAGCACCCAGTGTGAGTGTTGCTCAGTGCACCCCTCTCTTCCCCAGCCCTTCCCCTGTCCCAATTCCTGATGGTGAGCTAGACTAATGGGCTGGGGTTTCCTAATGGAGGGAGGTATGAGTCCCAAGGGGAGATTTGGTCTTGGGCATTTTAATACAAAATCATCTTTGTCCACCACCCCCACCCCGTCTCTCCCCCCCCCCCCGCCCCCCGTCTCCCTCCCCCCTCCCCCGGGCCCCCGAAGGGAGCCTAGCTTGAGAGGTCATGGTGGTTGGGACAGTAGGGGGTAGAAAGGGAGTTCTTTGCCTAGAGGGAGAAGGGAGCAGAAGCAGCCCAGTTCCCTGGGTCTAGGTCTGTCCATCTGGGTGTGGTCCAACACAGCAGGCTTAAGCCAAGTAGAGAAGGTTTCCATGATCCTCAGATTCCTGTAAACCTTGAAGTGGGTGACATGGTCTTCTTAGAGAGAAAGGAGATAGAAGTCTGGGCCTCAGAGGGACCCTGGTATCTTGGAATCAGGGTATACTGCTGGCCTGAGGCTTGGATCATCCTGATCCTGTGGGTGGGATGGCTGGTAGCCTATGGCCCCATTGAAGTAGGTCTGGGGTACGCCCACTGTTCCTAGTTGAACATGGGTAAAGAGCTGGAATGTGGTCAGACAGGGTCAGTGGGAGGGCTTGGGCCAGTCTGAGCTAGGGTCCTTTTTCTAGGATCCTTGACCAGAAGAAAGCCTTGATTGGAGCCTTAAGCTGCCAGGTGGCAAGAGGCCTTAGTCCTAATAATTAATCCTGGCATAGTGTTGGGCCTCAGTCTCCCATTCTGTGGAATGGGAATAATACCCTTCCACCTCTGACTCTTCTGAGTGGGTATGAAGATAGTGAGAATGAGGTGGGCCATCAGAGCTTTCCTGTCTAGGCCACTAGGAGCCTCTACTTTCCAGACTCTTCAAGAGTGACTGTATAGGATCAGTGTGCCAAGGGGATTCCTAAGAGCTGACCCTATCTATCTCTGCTGCTCTTACCTCATCTCCCTCTGCACTTCCTTTTCTTCTGCACTATTTTTCTTTTTTCCTTATGTTGTTCTACTCTTTTGACTCTTTCTATACCCCGAGTAGCTCTGGAAAAGGCCTTACTTTCCCATACCTAGGTATCCCACCAGGCCCTGTGTTGTATCCCTTGCCCTGCCTAGGCACCAGTTTCTACAGGATGTTCTCTGCGGCCTCCCAGCCCTTGGACCCTGATGGGACCATCTTCCGGCTTCGCTTCACAGCCTTGCTCTGGTGGCTCATCACTTTCCCTGTGTTCGGTTTCTTCTTCTGCATCATCTGGTCCCTGATGTTCCACTTTGAGTACACGGTGGCCACTGACTGTGGGGTGAGTGCCATGCTCCCCAGCACTGGGTCAGAGCCAGGTCGGGAGATAGAGATAAGGGCAAAATCAAAGAGTAGGCAAGAAGGTGGAGGGTTAGAGAGAGGGGGAAGAGATAAAAGGATGGTGGGGGGCAAGTCAGAGTTGGGGAGGTTGGGGGGAGGGACTCAGAAAGTAGAGTCACAGTCCTCCAAGAGTAGAAGAGGATTATAGGGAGTGCAAGGGAGCAAAGGGGAGAGGGTGAAGGGAAGGGAGTGGGAATAGGTAAGAAAGATCATGAGAGGGAGAAGGAGAGTGAAGAAAGACCAGACTGGAAGGGAATCTAGGACTGAAGAAGTAAGATGAGGCCAGGAGCGAGGAGAAGTAACAGCTATAGCTCAGACTGGGGGCCTGACCTGAGAGGACCCCAGGCCCTGCTATGGGATATTCTAGCTTGGATTCTGTCTCTGGCCTCCTTGTGTCCACTCAGAGCTCTGCCAGCTAGAAACCCAGATGGACTTCCTGCCTCCAGGAGCAGTCCACCAGGCCTTTGTTGAGGACCCAGGAGTAGAGGTTCTGTGTCAGGGGCATTGAATTGAACATGGACTTGCCTTTAGCATTTCATTCATACAGGAGATAGTCCTAGACCCAGAGTGTCACTGCACGGTGAGCTAGGACTCCTTTTGTGATAAAAGGGAAGACAGGGATAGCAGGGCCCAGAGGAAGCACATAACCTAGCTTGGTCATTGGGGAAGACTTCCTTCCTTGAGGGAGCATTGTTGCTGTGGGGTGAAGAAGAATCTTTGTGAATGTCAGACTGACAACTTTTGGGGTGGGGGTGGGGTTGATAACTTGATTTTATCCAGAAGGCAATGGGAAGCTTTGGAAAGATTTTAAACAGGAAAGGGGAAGGGGAAAAAGAAAGAAAAGAAAAGAGAAGAAAACAAAACAAAACAAAAAATAGGAACGGGACATGATCACTTTTGTGGTTTAGAAGACCAATCTGGCCCTAACCAGTTTGGCTCAGTGGAAAGAGCATCGGCCTGCCAACTGAAGGGTCACAGGTTCGATTCCAGTCAAGGGCATGTACCTTGGTTGCGGGCACATCCCCAGTAGGGGGCGTGTAGGAGGCAGCTGATCAGTGTTTCTCTCTCATCGATGTTTCTAACTCTCTATTCCCTCTCCCTTCTTCTCTGTAAAAAATCAATAAAATATATTTTTAAAAAGAAGAAGAAGAAGAAGAAGAAGAAGAAGAAGACCAATCTGCCCCTGAAAGGATAGCAGGGGACAAGAGTTGGGAGAGCAGTGAGGAGGATAGTACAATAGCTCATGATAGTGGGGAGACAAGAGCTAAGATGGGGACTGTAAGGATAAGCAGTAGGGATGGAGTTTAGAGAATAAAAAGTAGAAATGACAGGAGTGGGAGTTCTTTTTTTTAATATACTTTATTAATTTTTTACAGAGAGGAAGGGAGAGGGGTAGAGAGTTAGAAACATCGATGAGAGAGAAACATCAATCAGCTGCCTCCTGCACACCTCCCACTGGGGATGTGCCCGCAACCAAGGTACATGCCCTTGACCGGAATTGAACCTGGGACCCTTCAGTCCGCAGGCCAGCACTTCATCCACTGAGCCAAACCGGTTAGGGCAGGCGTGGAAGTTTTTGACCAGTTGGCAAGTGGCAGGGTGCAGTAAGGTAAATAGGAAAGTGATCCGTAATTTCAGGGAACTTTTATCTGAGGCCAAAAATATGAATCTCTAATGATAAAAACTGAGATGCTAAGACAGGGAGTATTTTGGGCCCCCTCCCTTTATATCATGTGAATTTCTGCCTGGTTCCCTGCCACAGATCAACTAAGCCACGTCCTCCAGACCAAAGGGTTTCTATTCTTGGGGAAAGGGCTTATGTTCCCATCTCTCAGTATCCTTAGCTCTGGGCTCATGGTGAGGTTGGAGGTGAACTGTGTACCTGGTTTCTGATAGCTCCTGATGTTGCTTGTTGCTGGCATAGTTGGTGAGTGGGAAAATTGTGTGCTTGGTGTATGCGAGTATCTGTACTTGATATTGTGTGTGTGTGTGAGAGAGAGAGAGAGAGAGAGAGGGGAGAGGGGAGGGGGAGAGGGGGGGAGGGGGGGAGGGGGAGAGGGGAAGAGGGGCAATCCCTGCTCTTAGAACTCTGCCCTCATCCCTGGGTAGAGTTTGTGAGAACAGGATGGGCAGCCACAGGGCCCTAATTCTCTCTTCCTCCTGAGGCGTCTCCCGAGCTCTGCCATCTCTACTCTTTACCTGTTTCCCAGCATTGGTCGGGGATGTGAGCCCTTAAATGGGCTCTTCCGTCCAAGCTTTAGAGGCTGGTCCTGTTCCTCTTAAATAGCTGAGATTGTGGCAGGAGTTTTCAGAATGAATATTCTAGGAAGTAAAGGCAACACTCCCACTAACCCTACTCAGAGAGGCAGAAAAGTCCAATAAGAAGGCTTGGAGGTCTCAGAAGTGTCTGGTGAAGGACTCCCATCTCTCCCTCATACGCAGGCCACCTCATGATTAATAGTCACATAGTAGCTCACCACCTCTTTGCAGGCTTTTCAGGGAAGTTTGTCGTCTGAAAGCCATTCCTTGTACTAGATACTGCAGATGCTTTGCATACATTATGTTTAATATTCACAATCACCCTGTAAGATAGGTAGCAGTATCCCTATTTTGTCAAAGAGGAAATTGAAGCTCAGAGAGGTGAAGTGGCTTGCTCAAGGTTACCCAACTAATAAAGGCAGAGCTGTGCTGCAGACCCAGGTTTGTATGTCTCTAAAGCCTCCATGCTGCCCCTTCACTGAATACGCAGAGTGAATATCTGAGCCTGGTCTCAAGCTATGGTATCTCCAGCCCTGGCCTTGAGAGCAGCACCCTCTCTCTGAGAGCTTTGCCCTTAGTTTCCTCTGACAGTGCTGATGGGAATCCGTCTTCTTTTCTGTGAAGGCTACGAAGCCTCTGGTTGGTGCTTCTCTAGACCCATCCCTGCCCTGTGAGCTGCCTCCATCATGCCTACCTGACTAGCTGCTTTGGAGACCCAGTCAGTGTTTCCATTGGGAAAAAGGAAGGGATCTTGCAGAACTCCATCTCTGAAGACTGGTCCCACCATAACTGCAGCAGGGTCATTCCCTCTCTAGGCTCTGGCACTGCTCTGGCCCTTATTGAAAGTCTAAAAAAAAGTCCATGAAAAGTGGGCAACAGACTGGTAGGTTCCAGAGTCCTGGAATCTTTTAGAAATGCAGATTTTTAGATTCCAGACCTTCTGCACTCTCACACAGTCCCCAGTGAGTTATATCCATATTAAAGTTTGAGAAGCAGCTCCAGGCCCTCAAGTCCAAGAGAGCCTCCTCCTGGCTTTCTTGTCCCCATAGAAGCTACTGTTACTCATCTCCCACCCTCTCACCCTCCCATACAAGCAACACAGCAATCCTTGCAGCTGTGTATTATCTCCTCCTCCTTCCTCAAGTTGAAAAACTTATGCTCCAATTCCTTACGAAATGAGGAAACCCATTTTTGAGAAAGATGGATGGGAGAGACGTACAAGATCAAGGTGACTACCACAGGTTAGGGGCATCACACTCTTACACATGATCAGGGTGAGGGTTCCCTTCTGGGCAGCTCCCCCAGTATCTCACAGTACCTCTACCACTTAGGCACACCTGCCCAGAAAACAGTCAGAGGAACAGTTCAGTTGGGCAGTGAATCCAGCACTGTCCCAAGGAAGCTCAGATGGTCTCTGACTCATCCCTGTCGTGGGACTGAATCTGGGGTCCTGGGTTCATGGAACCTTTCACAGGGCCTTCCGCTACTGACTCAGAGAGTCTCTGAGCCTGTCTGCAGCTTTTCCTAGTCATGTTTAGGTTCCATGTGTAGGGAGATGGAGGTCACATATGCCCCTGGCTGGGGAGTGAGAACCAAGCACTTTGGGGAGCTGGGACCTGAAAAGGGAGGTCTCCAAGGAGAGCTCTGTGGGTACCTAAAGGAGGCCTTTCTGGAGCACAGCCTTCTGAGGGCCAGGTTGATGAGATGGAGAGAAGCATCTCCAGGTGGGTGGGTGTGGCAAGGGCCAGTGCCCACATGGGTCACAACTCTCTAGGTGCCCAATTACCTGCCTTCGGTGAGCTCTGCCATTGGTGGGGAGGTGCCCCAGCGCTACGTGTGGCGCTTCTGCATCGGCCTGCACTCGGCACCCCGCTTCATGGTGGCCTTCGCCTACTGGAACCACTACCTCAGCTGCACCTCCCCGTGTCCTAGCTACCAACTGCTTTGCCAGCTCAACTTCGGCCTCAACATCATCGAGAACCTCGCGCTGCTAGTGCTCACCTATGTCTCCTCTTCCGAGGACTTCAGTGGGTGACCTGAGGAGGGAAGGAGAGTGGGGAAGGAAGGGTTCTGGGAGGGGATGCCCCTGCCCCTCCCTTACTCCGACTTTCAGATGTAGAGTTCGGATGCTCCCTGCAATGAGTGCTCCCAACCCTCCTCTCTCCCTCCAGCTATCCACGAAAACGCTTTCATTGTGTTCATCGCAGCATCCCTCAGTCACATGCTCCTCACCTGTATTATCTGGCGGCTGACCAAGAAGCACACAGTAAGTCAGGAGGTATGGTCTACCCCTAAGGTAGACCTGGGGCTCCAGGTGCACAGAGGACAATCAAGGAGACCTGTCCTCTGGATGCGGTTAATGGTGAGGTGGGAACTGGAGTTCTAATTGAAATCTTGGCTGAGGCTGGGTCTTGAGGATAAGGGGAGGGTAACTGGTTAGAATTGGGTAGTATGGGAGACTGGAGGAGAGACGAGATGGAGGCTCCAAATGGAGTAGAATGAGGGGCATGGGTTAGGAAGACGTGTCAGGGTCTGTGTTCTGTAATACAGTTGTACCACCCCACCACCACCACCACCATCACACATACACCTTTTTTCTTCCCAGTATCTGGAGGTGTTGGGTTGGTTGGTTGACTCCAAGTAACTTTCATATTCCATTTTCCCAAAGTGGGAGGGGCAGGGACACCACTGCTCCTTGGCCCCATTATACCCCAAATGCAGGGATGTCAACATGCCCATCATTCCTGCTGCCCCTGCCTGTGCCCCCTTCCATGACCAAGGTTGGGGAGACTGGTCCTTAGAGTTGGGGTTAACAGGAGAGGCCACCGACACATATCCAACAAGCTGCAGAGTGATCAGACAGCCTATCCTCTAGGATCAGAAGTCCTACAACTGGAAACAGCGGCTCTTCATCATCAACTTCTTCTCCTTCTTCACGGCACTGGCTGTCTACTTTCGGCACAACATGTATTGTGAGGCTGGAGGTGAGGCCAGGCTAGGATCCATAGATGGTCACAGGACAATTGTGGTCCCTGTATTGTACAGTATTGTGGTGTGCTCCCTGTGTAGTGATGTAGTGGTGGTGATTTATCAAGAGGCCCCAGGTCAGGGGGAAGGTGGGAACAGGAAGCTCACCATGCCCTTCCTTGTGTCCTCAAAACAGTGTACACCATCTTTGCCATCCTGGAATACACTGTTGTCTTAACCAACATGGCATTCCACATGACAGCCTGGTGGGACTTCGGGAACAAGGAGCTTCTCATTACCTCCCTGCCTGAGGAAAAGCGGTTCTAAACCCTTCTCTCCTGCAGAGGAGGCCCACTGCCCAGAAACTAGAAGCGAGATAACCACTCTGGCCTTCCCTACTCCTATGTCCTCTCTGGGCCCTACTGAAGTGGGGGAGGGAAGAAGAAAGGAGGAAGGGCACAGGAATGGCTTTACCCAGCTCTACGGCATCTCCTTTTCCCCACCCCATGTGAAGGTATAGGAACCTTCAAGCAGCATCACCCTTACCTGAGAAGCCCCAAGAAGCTGAGGTGGCAGGAGAGCTCCATCTGGTGCTAAAAAAAAAAAAGTCCTGAGGTTCATAATCACCATCCGGTTCTTGGCCTTAAGATAGCCACCTCTCATTGAGGTCAGGGACCACTAAGCAGTGGCTGCCACCTGAAAACCACAGCCGTTGTCTTCCTGTGGTCATTCACTTGGCTCATGTCTCTAATAATCTGTTCTGCACACCCTGCTAAGGCTGCCCAGATGGTCTAGTCCTGACTTCATCTCTGATGATGGGGGGTGGGCAGGCTGCGTGATTTCCAAGGGCTCTGCCAGCCTGTGCTTCTGATATCACCTTGTGGAGGTGGTGATCTGTACCCGAAGGCTGAATGCTCCAGAAAAAGCACTGGCACAGCATATGTTTCTCTTCCCTTCTGAAATCTCTGGCTTACAGACTCATCCTCCTTGGCAAGAGTGTGGGGTGGAAGGGCCAGAGGCAGATTCCAACCCCCACTGGTGCCCCTTCCCCAGCCTCCCTACTATCCCAGGCTCTGAGCTCTTTTGATTGTGCATTTTATTTCAAAGGAAAATAAATTTTTTTTTTTGCCAACAGTCTGGGCTAGGCTTGCTTGTCTTTGGGCTTATCTCTTATGGAACCGAGGTGAGGGACAAGCTCCAGGGATGGAGGGAATAAATCCATGGCAGGTTGATTCCACATGGTGCCCCACTACCTCCTTAGAGTCTCCTATAGCTGATCTAAGCCCCAATTTTGGTGAGAAGTAACCGAGCTATCCTTGTAATGACTCCAGGCCTGGAAGCTGAGATACCTGGGAGTCTTGGGTGGAGGTAAAGCTTGAGTTCTAGCCCCAACTGCTAGTTAAGACCTTTCCCTTTGGGGATGTAAACAGCTCAGATGCAAGACCACTGAGAACACCTGCCTGCAGGCTGGTGGCTCTCCACCTCTCGCTTCCTGAACCTGTCCTTTGCATCCCAGTCTACTACAGAATCTGTGGCTGGGCCCCATAGCAAAACTGGTCCCTCCAAGGGAGTCCAGAGCTTTGTTAGAGAAATTGGGGGGTGGGGGGACCACAATGAAGCCTATTGTCTTCTGTCCCCTCTTACAGGAAACAAAAGGCTCCCAGTCTCTGGGGAGCCCTAGCCCATGCCTGTCCCCTGCCCAACCCCCAATGTCCAGCACACAGGGAGGAGCCGGGGCCACTGGAGACAGGAGGTTTTATTGATGCTGATGGGGGTAGGAGCTGATTGGGGGTGGGGTGGGGGGCTGAGTCAGTCAGCAATGCATAAGGCCTGGGCACATGGAGACAAGTTAGAGCACATTCATCTTCTCAGGATTTTGTGGTTCCTTCATTGGGGAAGGGAGAGAGCATCTTGAGGGAGGAGCAATTCGAAGAGCAGCAAGGGAGAGGTTAGGGATGGCTAAGAGCTCCTAACCTGAGAGAAGGCACCACAATAGGCAGCAACCTCTGTGTGGAAAGCTGGATCAACTGGTCAGTAGGGAAAAATGGGGAGGGGCACTGGGCTGGCTTCTTGGGGAAGGGTCCAACCTTGGCCTGGGTGAGCTCTCAAGAATACCTGGTATTCCCAAGCAGATTGGGACCCAAAGCCCCTTTCCCTGTGGGCCTCCTCAAGGAGAAACAGGCATTCAGGGAGCCCCCTGGCAAGGGGTGCCAGAATTAGTCTTTAAGGCACAAGGCACAGCTGGGGGCAGACAAGGCGCCAAGGCACAACTGGTGGGGGGGCAGGGGCAGCCTCCAAGCTGAGTGCCAGGGTCACAAGAGGACACAGGACCGCCCTCGCTTGATCGGTGTGGGGTTGAGCACAGCCCGGACAGCCTCAGCAAACACTTCCTTGACGCCATCCTGCTGCAGGGCTGAGCACTCGAGGTAGCGCACAGCATGGATCTGCTTGGCCAGTGCCTGGCCTTGCTGCGGTGTGATGGGCGCCTGGCCCTGCTCCTTGAGGCGCCGCAGGGTGTCAGGCTGGGCTCTCAGGTCCTTCTTGGTGCCTACCAGGAGGATGGGTACATCAGGGCAGTGGTGGCACACCTCCGGATGCCACTTGTGCCGCACATTCTCATAAGAGGGTGGGCTGGCAATGGAGAAACAGATGACAAAGACGTTGGTCTGAGGGTAGGAGAGAGTGCGGAGGCGGTCGTACTCCTCCTGGCCCGCTGTGTCCCACAGGTTCAGGTTCACTGTGCGCCCATCTACTGCGCTCTGGGCGCTGTAATTGTCGAACACTGTGGGGATGTATTCCTTGGGGAAGGCGTTAGTTGTGTAGCAGATGAGCAGGCATGTCTTGCCCACAGCCCCATCGCCCACCACCACACACTTTATGCTCTGCATTGTGGGTGCAGCTGCTTCAGTGGAGGCACTGCCTCCTTCCCCTTCTGGGCCCCTCTGGATGCAATGACCTATGAACAGAGGAGAGGGACACTTGGTCAGGACACTCTTGGGAATAAAGAATGGGAGCACACAGAGGGAAATGACCTTCTGTTTTCTTAACCTGATATCATTTTATAATCCCATCAAGACAGACCTCAGGGAGACAGATACACAATAAAGAGAGGCCCTGAGATCATGTAAAGATGCTCAGGTGTAAGGAGGCTGGTGCTATAATATGTAAATATATTATGTGGAGCACATAAATTCTGGTGCCAGACCAACTAAGGTCAAATCCTAGTTTTGCTATTTACTAGCTGTGTGACCCTGGACCAATTACTTATTAGTTGTTGATTAGTGGGTTTGTTTTCTTATGTGTAAAATGGGAATAAAATAATACCTACTTCATTGGATTATTAAGAGGATTATATAAGGTAACACAGTAAAACATTTAGAACAGTGCCTTCAATAAATATTAGCTACTTTTATTTTTCCTCCAGGCAGTATATACACAAAAGGGCAGTGTACAGGTGTAGGGATCAACCTACAGACCTCTACTAGGTATGGATCCCTCCCACTATGTACACTGGAGAGGGGTTCTGGCACAGGGCGCTGTCCCACGTCACTCTGAGATGCAGCCATGTGTGGGAACCTCTCCCAACTCAGGGCCAGCCCTGCCCAGTGCACTGATGTTTCAACTCCAAACCCCGTATCTTGGCTACTGAGTACAACCCAAAAGGTGCAATAAGAAACCTGCTGAGCAAGGAGCACAATTCTCTAGACAGATGCCCTATCAAAATCCAGGGTACCCTGGGGAGGGAAAAGGAGAGTGAGCTAATCCCATTATTTTTGTAAGCATAGTGAACCCTATTTGGCCACACATATCCAGGCTGGCAACTCAGTGCAGGGGAATATGGGAGATTGAGCCAAGGCTGGGATCTAGTGGGAATCTGAATATGTAATAATGAATGAGGCAAAGGGGTGGCTCCTAGACATCAGCATCTTCTCTTGAGATCCTTGGTGGGGTGAGGCAGATCCTCCAAGCCCACCCAAGAAGGATGAACAGAAGAATAAAACAAAACCTTGATTTCCCCCTTACTTTTCTGTCACTTTTTTGAGACCATGGCACATACCTCTGAAGAATTTCAGGGGCTTCCAGACTCTTGGGTAGAGAACACAGTGCCATTAAAGCTCTATCACTGAGAACACATGCTGGAGTCAGATTGGCAGGGATTCTCCTCACAGCTCCACCAACTAGTCATGTATGATCTTGGGCAACATATTAAGTTTCCTGAGCTTCAATTTCCTCATCTGTAAAATGGGGGAAATCTTGCCTATTGTGTTAAAATTGTTCAGAGTATGAAATGAGCCAATGTCTAGAAAGTGTTTGGCCTGAGGCATGGCACATAGGAAGTACCAAATAAATGGGCTGCTGTAATTAGTGAGGTAGGAAAGAAAGAGTCCCAGCTCCAACCATTACCCTTGTCCCCTTTGCAGCTCACAGGACCTCAGGGTGAGGAACTGCTCTGAGTTCTGGAAAGAACAGAGCTTCCGGAAACCCTGTGATTATTTATACTGCTGTGGCAAAGGTTCTCCTCTCATTGGCTACTTCCTCTTGGTCATGAGGGACTTTTGTTGGCCAGTATGTGACTTCCTTTCCCCGACTCTCACAACCAGGTCCCTGCATCCTAGGAGGGGATAGCCAAATTTATTTTATTTTATTTTATTTATTTCTTTTTAGAGAGTGGGGAATGGAGAGAAAGAGAGAAACATAATGTAAGAGAAAAACATTGATTGGTTGATTCCTGCATACGCCCCAACCAGCCTAAGGATTGAACCTGCAACCTGGCTATGTATCCTGACTAGGAATCGAACCCGAGGTTTTTCGTACACAGGACATTTCTCCAACCAACTGAACCACACTGGCCAGGGCTGGACAGTCTGTTTTAGACACACCCAGATATCCTAATATCCCTTGCTCCATGCAAGCACCATCACCACTGGCCCATTTTTCTCCATTTCGCTTTATATACACTGCAAAACTTCACCCTAATCTGAAAACCCCTTAACTCTCTGCCTGACCTCTCAAATACTGGTTCAGAAGCCTTAAAAATCAAATTGTGGCTAGGGGGAGATTCCATTGGGAGGCAAAAAGGAACTCTGGTGGTGTGGACCTGCACAGGACCCAGAGCTTGGTCCAAGCTTCCTCCCAAGCTCCAGCTTCCCCTGGGATCAGCTGGGAGGGAAATGGTTTCATTCTATGAGGTTGTCTCTGGTTCCCATGAAAACATTTCCATCTTATTTGTGTGAGTAAGTGTCTGTGTCCAACTTCAGGACAGATGATAGAGAGCCTCAGGAAATGGGTCGAGGTAGGAGTTAAGGATCCTACAGGGCAGTGGAGAGGACCTCAGACTGGAAGTCAAGAGACCGAAGTTCTAACCCCAGCTCTGTTCTGCTGCTGACTCACTGAAACCAAGCATGAGGCACTTACCCTCCCCAGGCCTCAGTTTCCCAGTCCATGAAATGGAGAGAAAACTGCCTGTGACAAGGGCAGTAAGTAGATGAAATGAGACACGAAGAGCCCTGGGAGCAGGGGATAGAATGATGGGGGTAGGAAAGGCAGGGGGTGGTGTGGGGGTGGGGTTGGGGCTGAGTCAGTCAGCAAATGCATAAGGCCTGCATACATGGGGGCAAGTTAAGACATATTCTAGGATTCTGTGGCTCTTCCCTTGGGGAAAGGAGAGAGCATGTTGCAGGGGTTGGTGCTGTTACTTATGTCCCCTGAATCACCTGGGAGACCCTAGCATTTTGAGAGAACTCCTGGGCCTGTAAATCTTTAGTTCTACAGAGTAGGGGCATGGGTGTGGTAGTATGTCTGGGAACTCCTCCCCCACAGGCCCAGCACTGGGTTGGCCCAGGCAGGAAGACAAGAAGGGAGCTCTGGACAACAGTCACAAGGCCCAAGAGACTGGAAGTTCAGTGGCTCCAGGCTGCTCTCTAGGGAGGTGGTTATCAACCCACGATCAGTAAATCAGCCCTCAAAGGAGTGGGGAGGGAGAGGGCAGCAGCTTCCGGGCTGGCAAGGGAACAGGACTGACACCGGAAAAGGATCATGAGTGAGGTAGTGTCCAGAAACAAGCAGAGCAGGGGCACTGTGGTACAGGGCAGAGAAGCAAACTCCGGAATGTGGCCTCTTGGGTTCACCTGCTGACTCTGGCCTTTGATAAAAAGCCCTCACAAGGTACAACGCTTCATAGATCACGTGGCATTGTTATTTGATCCTTTTAACAACCCATTGGTACTATGTCTATTTACAGATAAGGAAACAAACTCATAGTTAAAGTAACTCAGTGTCACACAGCCAGTTAGCTTGGGAGTCAGGACACAAACCTGTTTTGCCATCCAAAGTCTGTGTTTTCCTCAATGCATCATACAGCCTCTACATTACCCCTTACTAGCCAACTTCGTGACCCTGAGCAAGTAAGTCACTTCCCTTCCCAGAGCCTCAGTTTCTTTAACTGTACAGTAGGAATGACAATACTTGCCTTCCTTAACTCAAAGGGCAGCGGCAGCATGGGAATGAATGTGCTTTGTGATTGGAAAGTTGTGCACACAGAAGCAAAGCCTTTCATCCCAATAGGCAAGAAGCACTGAATACATAGGTGTCTGAGTGGTGGCATCAGTCTAGTACTTTATCCCAGAGCGCATCCCCTCTCCCAGGACAAATGTTTACTTGGAAACCCTATGACCTGTACTGGATCAAATAGGTTCCCACAGCCCATTTGAGGAGGGTAGGGTCTAACCCAGCCGTGGGCAAACTACGGCCCGCGGCCGGATCCGGCCCGTTTGAAATGAATAAAACTAAAAAAAAAAAAAAAAAAAAAAAAAAAAAAAAAAAGACCGTACCCTTTTATGTAATGATGTTTACTTTGAATTTATATTAGTTCACACAAACACTCCATCTATGCTTTTGTTCCGGCCCTCCGGTCCAGTTTAAGAACCCACTGTGGCCCCTCGAGTCAAAAAGTTTGCCCACCCCTAGAGTGCCACATAGGAAGAAGGAACAGTCAATGCTGCAGGAGGCCAAGTAAGAAGAGTGGCCTGCTTGAGGTTAGAGTTAACTGTGACTTACTAGATGACTTTTTTAACTTTATTTTATTTATTTATTTATTTATTTTACTAGATGACTTTTATAAAAAGAACTTTTGGCTCCTGCTGGCGTGGCTCAGTGGTTGAGTGTTGACCTATGAACCGGGAGGTCACGATTTGATTCCTGGTCAGGGCACATGCCCGGGTTGCGGGCTTGATCCCCAGTAGGGGGCGTGCTGGAGGCAGCTGATCAATGAATCCCTCTCATCATTGATGTTTCTATCTCTCTCCCTCTCCCTTCCTCTCTGAAATCAATAAAAACAAAAAGAACTTTTATTTAGTAAGTAAATTAATGGTCGCAGATCTGTATATGATTAGCCAAATTACAATCACTTTTTATTCCTAACTTAATTAAGAGCATGCCTAGTCTCTCATCCTGGCATTCAGAGTTCTTCATACTCTGGTAGGGATTTTAGAGTCAGCTAGATCTGAGTTTAAATCCTAGTTCTGCCACTTATAAGTAATAAAACCAACCTCATAAGGTGTTATAAGGATTAAGTGCATTAATGTACAATATATGTGTAAATGTAGGTATTCTGCAAATGTGAGTCCCCAGTTTCCTGCTCCAGAGGGGTCTTCACTGTCCTCTTAAACAAACCAGGACGATTGTTGCCTCTGAACTGTTACTCTTGTTCTTCCATCTTCTCCCATTCCCTCTTGCCTCTAGAATCTTCCTGACTCCTCAAGGCCTAGCTTAAACCTCAGAGCTTCAGAACCCCATGAGGCTACTAACTTCTCCTTTCTTTGAACTTCCATAGCAAGGCCAATCCTTTTAACCCTTCTTTGGCTCCTTGTGATTCTCCTTCCCCAATAGTCATACATAAGTTTCCTAGTTTTTGGATGCCTCCCCAATACTGGAGCTTGAGCATCCCTCAACTCTTCTACAGAAAAACTGAGCACAGCTCTAACCGGTTTGGCTCAGTGGATAGAGCGTCGGCCTGCAGACTGAAGGGTCCCAGGTTCGATTCCGGCCAAGGGCATGTACCTTGGTTGTGGGCACATCCCCAGGAGGGAGTGTGCAGGAAGCAGCTGATCGATGTTTCTAACTCTCTATCCCTCTCCCTTCCGCTCTGTAAAAAATCAATAAAATATATTAAAAAGAAAAAAAGAAAAAGAAAAACTGAGTACAGGGTTGAGAACACAGGAGTGTGCAACCACTGTCTTCTGATCTGCTTGCTTCTGCCCCATTACTGAGATCTGGACAGTTACCTCAAAAGCCTAGAATTGAACTAACACTCCCACGGCCAACACAGCAATACTGAATCTTTTTAAACAGCAGTGGCAGCCAAAAACTTTGGGATAGGCCAAAAAATCTCTCTTCGCAGTACCAGCTTGACCTGACTCTAGCAGGGAGCCCAGCCTAGGGGAGCACAGCCCATGGGGACCTAACTCTGACTGTGGTTCCTGGAGCCCAGCTTGTACCCAGTGGGACCTTGTCTTGGGGTGTGCTTCAGGCAGGCCCAGAAGTGGGGAGGGAAAGGAAGCAGAGGATTGCCTGATTGCCAGATCTCTGTGGCGGTTAGAGCAGGGGAAGTGTCCCAATTGGGAGTGGGGGAGGGGAGGGGTGGGCCCTAAGAGATGGGGGAGTGTGAAGGCAATAGGAACCAACTTACCACACAGCCTTTTTTCCTGCCTCCCTGACATGGGGCTCCATTTCTGCAGCCCTCACTGAAACGCATTCTACCTAATCCATCTCTGGGCCTTCTGATCCTGAACTCTGGCCACACCACCCTGAACCTCCAAAGCAATCTCCACATTCTTTTCCCCAAAACACACCAAACAGCAAGCAATATTCCCTGTCCTCATGGGAATCCAGCATTCTTCCCCTCTTCCATCCTCCAATCCCCAATGGGCAGCTCAGAAGTCCTCAGTGGCCTAAAGGAACCCCACCAGGGCCAAGCACCATTGCCATCTCCTCCAGGAAAGTTTTGGCAAATCACCCAGGTCACAAGTGACTTATCCCATCCAAGGTCTGGTTCCTGTTTCTCTCACAGGCACATTGTATCTTCCAAGACATGGAGGCTGTTCTGAATCTTATCTAGGCTGGGAGGACCTAGAGGGCAAGGTCCTGGGGATCTGTCTCCTTAGGCTGAACACAGTCAATAACTAGACTCACTTGTACTTCATGTCTTTGCACATGGGAGTTCCTCCTCCAGGAATTCTGCTCACCCCTGTCCGATCCTCCCAGCCTTTCAGGGCCCAGATCTGTTCCCATCTTCTCCCTCTTTGCTATCCTAGCTTCCCCAGCACTGTCTCTACTGTTCATTGCGCTGAACTAACTGGATGCCTCATGAGGAGGGAAATTGTTCTTTTGCTTACTTCCAGAAGTCCAGCAGAGTGCTGAGCAAAAGCTGCAGACTGACACATGTCTCCTCCTCCATCAATGCAAACTTTGATTCTGGGAACAAGAGTCATAGGCCCAGGAGACACAAGACATGGGCAATCAACTTCCTCCCCCTGCTGAGGAACACAATTTCGGGTATCAAACACATACAGGCTAGACTGCCCTGTCTTCTACTGGAAGGGGGAGAGGGGTGAAGCAGGCACAGCATGGCTAGAGGTGATGAGGAAGATGGGTAGGAAAAGTGGTCCTGATAAGGCTAAGGATGGGGGGTTATCTGAAGACCTGTGGTCAAGGGTTAGGTAAGGTCAGTGTCAGTGTTGGAAATGGCTTCAGAAGCTCTGTGAGTCTGATGATTTGTTTGGAAGGATGAAGGAGAGGTGATACGAAGAGGCTCAAAAAGGCTGCAGCTGGCTGCAGCTGGGCAGGGAGGAGGAAGCTGGGGGAGACATGAGATCATTGTGGGGCTGGGACCAGGCCAAGGGCTGAGTTTCTCTCTTTCTTCCCCTTCTCCCCATCAGCAGGGAACTAGACCCAAGAGAGCCTAGCTCCCAGCCTTACACACACACACACACACACACACACACACACACACACACCAAACAAACAAACAAACAAAAACACACCCATGCTAGAGAACTCTCCACCTCTTGCCATTCTCCACCCTTCAGCCTCTGCAGGGCTTCCTGCACTGCAGCAGGTAGGGTAAGAGGGTTAGCTGACTCTACCCACTAGGGCCTAGAGAGGAGGAAGCAGCAAGACAGCTATAGCTGGGAAAGCTGTGGTGAGGATGGGGCCTTTTCACTAAGTCTGAGTTCCCCTCCATCTTTCACCATCCCCAGCACCTGGGGTGCTCCACAAAGGGTGAGCCCCGGGGCCAGGAGAGCTCTGCCTGGGGGAGCTAAGGAGGCCACCCCCTCCCCCACCAAGCAGCACAGAGGAAGGCTTAACACTTGCTTCCTCCTCCCTTCCCCCTAGCAGCTCAGGAGTCCCAGGGCCCCACGAAAGGCCTGTGAAGTGGCACTTCCTTTGCCTTTGCTCATTTCACACGGTGCTATACAGAAGCGCCATCCTCCCAATTCTACCCCCCCCCCCCCCACAAATACCCACAGAGAGACCCAGGGCCACACTGTCCCTTCAGCCCCGCCCCAGGCCTAAGGGGGTTTCCACAAGGGAAAAAAACGTCAGGGAGGAAACTCCGGCATCTATTTTCCAGTCAGTGGGGCAGAGCTAGAGCAGGGCACAGGGTACTCCCTCATCTTGCTGTCCCCTGTCAAAATCCCCCACACTCTCTGCCCTCTTCTCATCTCTCAACCTAGAACAATCCTTGGACTTTGGGGAAAGGGGACACAGTTCCTATCCCTGGACAGATACTCAGAGACCACTCAAGCCTGTCAGGTCAAGGCTGGCATGAGATAGGAGGGCTCACAGTGGAGGCCAGTGCTATGAAGAGCCTCGTGGTTGAAGGAGAGTCAGAGTTATCAGTATTCTCTGTGCTCCGTGGAGGTATTGATAGGCAATTCCTTCATGTGGAAGCTGAGTCATGAGAGACAAAGTTGACCAGAGTTATAAAGAGAGTTGGGCCCTAGCTGGTTTGGCTCGGTGGATAGAGCGTCAGCCTATGGACTGAAAGGTCCCAGGTTCGATTCCAGTCAAGGGCATGTACCTTGGTTGCAGCACATCCCCAGTGGGGGGTGTGCAGGAGGCAGCTGATCGATGTTTCTCTCTTATCGATGTTTCTAACTCTCTATCTCTCTCCCTTCCTCTCTGTAAAAAATCAATAAAATATATTTATAAATAAAAAGAGAGAGAGAGAGAGTTGGGAGCAAATCTAGGACAAGGGCCTGGATCTCCTAACCTCCAGCCTGATGTTACTTCCATAAAGGAGAAGAGTATTTTACTCAGGCCTGGGAATGAGCTTATCATCTCTCTGACCTCATTCAGGAAGATCCTACCACGGTTTATCCCTTCAGGAAAAAGCCAAAGGGGTCAGGTTGAAGTCTGAGCCCTTTTTGCTTCTAAATCAGCCGTGGGCAAACTACGGCCCGCGGGCCCGTTTGAAATGAATAAAACTAAAAAAAAAAAAAAAAAAAGACCGTACCCTTTTATGTAATGATGTTTACTTTGAATTTATATTAGTCCACACAAACACTCCATCCATGCTTTTGTTCCGGCCCTCCGGTCCAGTTTAAGAACCCATTGTGGCCCTCGAGTCAAAAAGTTTGCCCACCCCTGTTCTAAATTCTCAAGCTTTTATACCTAGTTCCTACTGGGATGTCCATGATTTAGAACTGACATCATTAGACAGCCAGCCATCCTGGCCCTGCCCTAACTGAGGAGCTCCTCCTTCAGCTTCTAGCTCCTGGGGAGGTGCCCTCCCCCCATGACAAGAGGACAAAAGAGGAAGCTGGACTCTGGACAGGAAAACCAATCTGTTCTGGGGAGGTGGCCCAGGCTTTGTCTTTGGTTTCCCTCCTCAGAGACCCCTACAAGCCTCACCACTAATGGGTCTACACTGTGTATGGAGGGAGGGATCTTCAGTCTGGGTCTGGCCCCCAATTTTCTTCCCAAATGTCCATCTACCCCCATTCAAATATCTTCCCAACTGTCTGACTATAGCCACAACCTCTCGTATCTCCCTGCTCATGACCCCCTAAAAGCTCACATCGGCTACCTCATTTGCCCTCACATCTCGCCAGAAACAACTCTAACAACTCTCCAGATCCTAGAGTCCCAACCAGGATTTGTGACAATCTCACATCGGCCACTTCCTTTCATTTCAGGACCTTGATCTTATTTCTTTAGCCAAAACCTCAATGAGCAGCCTCCTAGGTTGCGGGCACCTCCCTACCTCTCATGATATTTTCCCATTTAGATCCCTGTGACCCTGATCATATTTATTTTCAGCAATGACTTTTTTGCAATTAGCTCAAACCTTTAGTGGGACCAGATCCTGCCTGGGAGAAACCCCGTCTCATCCATCCTATCTTCACCCTCAGAGGCCTGTGGGTTTTAGTTATGCAGGATTCTAAAATAAGTATTGGGTTGCAGGCCAGGAGTCAGGACTCCTGGGTGGTTTTTTACTGAGCAGTGATGCTGGGAAAGTGCCTTGCATGAACATCATTCCCCAAGAAGGGATTTTATATATGTCCCTGAGATTTCCTCCTGGGGCCAAACCCTATATACCTCCCAGAAATGAGAGTAGGAGAGACTAGTGGGTAGAAGGGACAACTCATGGGAGAGGGGCAACTATGAGAATGGAAGAGAATAGAATGGGAACAGCCTTTAAATCTAGTGGTGCTTGGGAATTCCAAAATTATAGCACTTGCTCCCCTCCATTTCTTTCTTTCTTATTTTTTCCCCCCTAGTGGAGACAAATAAATAGAGTAAACTGAGGGAGGCAGCAAGAAGCAAGGTCTCATAATATGTATCCCAAAGGCTTGAGGAAAGAGTTCTAGAATGGGAACAATGTGAGCTTATAAAACCAATCTAGACTGAAGTTAGACTCAGGAGAAAGACAGGGAGTAGGGTCCTATGTAGGGTGAAAGGGGGAATAGTAAGGATGGAAGGCAGAGGAGAGGGGTCAGCAGACTGCAGAGGGCTTCCTGTCACCAAGGCCCTGATGTAGCCCAGGGCATGGGGTATCCAGCCTGGGCAGGACCCGGACGGAAGACAGCATGGAAGGAAGGGCAGATACTTTTGCCTCACACTCCTCTTCTTTTCCTGAACTGGCACTAAAACATTAAGACTGAAGTTAGACTAGCTATAGTCTTCCCTCCAGAAACTTGCCTTTGCCCCTTCCCTTTCCATCTGTCACACATAGTTGACCTGGTCTCATTCTCTGCAACACCATTGTTGGAACCAGTAAGTACTGAGTTAGGGACCTTCAGGCTGCGCGCCCCCCCCCCCCCCCGCCCGCCCCCGGCTGCCTCCAGGTTTGGCCTCATGATTAAGCACCCTGGGTGATTTTGATTTCCCACGGCCTCTCTCACCAGTCTTATTCCTGCCACTCTACCCGGACTGCTACGGTCTGCTTCCTCCTGCCTAACCACAACCTCACCCACTATAGGTTCCCTTCATTCTGCTGGCTTCCTCTGCTCTGGGCCATCTCAAGGCTGAGGGCAGTTATTTTGTCTCAAAGAGATAAAAATGTAGACACATCAACACTTGCATACACGTACACACAGAGAGAGGTTTTCCAGCTCTTTAATCATCTCTATCACTAGGTGGTTGCAGCCTGCATCTCTGAGCTGGGGAGGTTTGAAAAGGCTCTCAAACTCACCAAAGATCTGACCCCAAAGCTGGAGATAAGTGGCTGAAAGGAAAAGACACGGAGAGAGGGATCTAGAAGGATGGGGAAAGATGGAGGAAGCAAGAGTGTGGAGCCAGAAGCTGGCCAAGGAAGGGAAGGGTGTGGGCTGCAGGGGACAGAGATGGACAGCAGGGCAGGGTAAGTGAGAAGCCAGGGCCTTGGCATGACTGTGTTGAGGAAAAGAAACCGAAGAAGAGGGTAATGGAGGGGTTGTGGGTCGTCTAAAGAAAGAATGGAGGAAGACAGTGAGGGTGTACAGAACTCAGGGGATAACAGTGACGGGAAGACTAGGAGGTGGTTCCCAAGCGACTCCCAGGGCCAGAGCCCTTGCTTCCTCCCAGAAGCCCTATCATTCTCTCCATCTTCTGAAGTTAGTGCTGCTCTGTGATGCCATCTTGCCAGGGACTATCAGTGCCTCTGAATGAGAGTCCTTCCACTTCCAGCCACAGGACAAGACCTCCCTCAGTTTCCCACAAAGGAGCAAGGCCAGGCACCGGTCGGCCAGGCCGGCAGATGTTTGCTAACTCAAGACCTGTTGCTTGTTTCCAGGGGTGAAGAGGTTTGACCTCAGGAAAAGAAAACAACAACAAACCAGACAGAGAGAAGGACTGTGGTCAGCGGGGCTCCCCCCGCCCTTCTCTCGAGTGCAGGGGCCGCTGGCTGCCGCCGGAGAGCCGGGTCCGGGTTGGCGGCGATCCTCGGGGCAGGGAGCTCTTCCCCTGCAGTGGAGGCTGCAGAGGCCAGACACCGCCCCCCTCGCAAATGTCACCACTGCCGGAGCAGTGGGAGCGCCATCTCCAGCTCAGGGGGCACCCTCCTCTCACACACCTCGGGACACCCCCACCAACTTGGGCGGGCACCCCACTTCTGAGTCCCACAGCCCAGCTCTAAGCTCTCCCACTTCAGAGACTTTCCTCTCGGAGCCGCAGCCTTCCGATCTCAGGGGTCCCCCGCAGCTCCTGGGAGCCGGCGCAGCACCCCCACCCCCACCCCGGTTCAGGAACCCACCCTCCCGGGGCCACCGCCGGCTCGCAGTGACCCGGTGCCCGCCCCGCCCGGCGGCCGCGCCCGCCCAGCTTGCAGCGATCCCAGCACCTCCCGCCCGCGGCCTCCCGCAAGCAAACTTCCTGGGCCCGCGCCTGCGCCCAGTCCGAGCCGGCAGGGCTCCCACCCCCGACCCCCAGCCCGCCGGCCCGCGCCGGGCCTCACCTGGCGCCCTCCCCGCCGCGGGGGAGCTGGGGGCGGCGGCAGCGGCTGGCGGCTCGAGAAGGAAGTGAGAGCGGGAGGCCGGAGGAAGTGGGGGGGGCGGGCCGGGCGGCCGGGGCGGGGCGCGGGGGCGGGCCGGGGCGGGGCCGGGCCGGGGCGGGGCCCAGCGCACCAGGAAGTCCGCAGGCCGGGGGCCCCCACCCTCGGTCTCCCCTCCGCTGGTCTCTCCCCTGCCGCGTCCTGGGCTCCCCCACCCCTCTGCCTCTGTGTCCCTTCAGGTCAGGCCTCCCAAGGTCATGTCTCCTCCTAGTCCCCCCCACCCCCCGCCATAGAGGCCCTGACCTAGGCTCTAGGCTTCTGCCCCCTCCCGCATCTCGCCCCCCGCACCCACCGCTGCAAGATGCTGAGAACAGGCGCCCCTAGGCCTGGTGCCTTCAGTCAAGTGCAGGGGTCGAGCGATGGTCGAGTCTCGGGCTACAGTGGGTCAAGCTGGGCATTCCCCACCCCAGCCCCGAGCTCCGAGGGGGTGCGGGGTGGTGCAGGGGTGGTGATTCAGCAGTGGGAAGGCCCCAGACCCCTGGGGAGGGTGCGGACATGGGGGGGGGGGGAGGAGGGGAGCTGGCGTCAGCACCCGGGGAAAGACAAGATCAGCAGAGGCGCAGGCGGAGCCGTGGGCCCCCAAAACAGGATGTCGCGTCGTCGTTCCGCACCCGGCCGTTCGGCGCGCCCGGGCTCTGGGGAGGGGGCGGGGCGCGCCGAGGACGTGGGGCTCTCCCGGCCCCCGCTTCTCGCGGAGGCGCGCAACTGCTTGGGGCTGAAGGACCGCACCCAGGCCTGAAATCCCCGCCCGGCCCGGAGGACGGAGGGTGGGCGGGCTCGTGGGCGCCCCCTGGTGCTTCTGCTCCCAGGCGTTGTGCGTGGAGCTCTGACTCGAGAAGGGACATCCTTGGTTCAAAAACAACTTTCTGAGCGCCTACCACGTGCAAGGTGCTGTGTAGGAAAACTGAGAGGCGATTAAGACAAGCACACTGTCTCCGAGAGGCTTTTCGGATAAAGAGAAGGAACAACTTAGAGAATAAATAGCTTATCCTTTCTCAGCCTCAATTCTGTCTTCGGCATAACCTCTTCTTCATCCTGTAGGTGGGAAGATAACATGAGAATGGATGTAAAAGGCCTTCTGTCAATGCCTAGCTCAAAGGAAATGAGAATGAGTTCCCTAAACACAATGTGCCTGCCCATATCTTTGGGTCTTGGCGCATCCTACTCCTTCTGATTTCTTTTCTGTCTTGACTGCTAGTGTAAATAGACTCGTCTTTCACAATCTGGCCCTAAAGGACTATTCCCTGCCTGGCTGCCATTCTTACCTTTCCCACAATGCGTCACACACACACACACACACCACCACCACCACCTCTGCCATGCACTTAATAGTCTCTCCTGATGCTGTTCAGTAGAAATAGAATGTGAACCATAAATGTAATTTGAAATTTTCTAGTATGACATTTTTTAATTTAAAAGAAATAGATACGCCCCTAACCGGTGTTGCTCAGTGGATAGAGCGTCGGCCTGTGGACTGAAGGGTCCCAGGTTCGATTCCAGTCAAGGGCATGTACCCTGGTTGCGGGCACATCCCCAGTAGGAGGTGTGCAGGAGGCAGCTGATCGATGTTTCTCTCTCATCGATGTTTCTAACTCTCTATCCCTCTCCCTTCCTCTCTGTAAAAAAATCAATAAAATATATTTTTTAAAAATAATAAAATAAAAGAAATAGATATGATAATTTTAATAATATATTTTACTTAGCCCAAATTACCCAAAATATTATCCTTCCACATGTAATCAATATATAAAAATTATTGGTTATAAATGATTAGGATATTTTACATTATTTTTTAAAAATGTGTTTTTTATTGATTTTAGAGAGAAACATCGGTGAGAAGGAGACATTAATTGGCTGCCTCCTGCACACTCCTACTGGGGATCCAGCCTGCAACCTGGGCATGTGCCCTGACTGGGAATCGAACCAGGGACCTGTTGGTTCATGGGTGGAGGCTCAACCACTGAGCCACACCCGCAGGCTCTTTTTTTTGGTACTAAGTCTTTGAAATCTGGTATGTTTTATACCTAACAGTACATCTGAATTTTGGCTAGACACATTTCAAGTGCCCAGTAGTACATGTAGCTAGTGAGTAGGGGACAGTGAAGTTAGAGCCCCTATCAGATTCAGGCTGGTAAATGACTGAGTAGATTAATTCATCCTCCATGCTGCTTCTAGGGAAGCTTTCCTTGCCCCCCCGCCCCCCGCCCTGCCTCCCCAGGCAGAGTTTGGATCTCTCTTCACCCTCCCCAGAGCACTTGGCACTTGGGACCAGCTCCTTTCTAAAGGAATGGAGACCTGGAAATGCAAGGGGAAAACCTGGTTCTCCTCCATACCCTACTGGGAGCACATGGCTGGTGGTTGTCATTAATAATGAAGAAACACCGTAACCGGTTTGGCTCAGTGGATAGAGCGTCGGCCTGCGGACTGAAAGGTCCCAGGTTCGATTCCAGTCAAGGGCATGTACCTTGGTTGCGGGCACATCCCCAGTGGGAGGTGTGCAGGAGGCAGTTGATCGATGTTTCTAACTATCTCTCTCCCTTCCTTTCTCTAAATAATCAATAAAATGTATTTAAAAAAATAATGAAGAAAGTACTGTGAGTTTCATAAAAGACAGGGTTCAGTGGAGGACCACATAGTACAATGACTTCTATGGGCCATTAAAAACTATGTCCCAGAACAAAGGTTTTTGAGTTGTGTTCTTAGAGTTCCCTTCCCAGGATGTGAGGGCAGGAAAATAGTGGAGTTCTGGCCTCCCTTCCCTTCAACCAGAGTTGGTTGATTTTTATCAGATTTATATACTAGTGTTCTGGGTAAAGAGCTCATTAAAAAAAAAAAATGTTTTCTGTGAAAAATACTTGAAAATCAATTTTAGAAGCATAGTGGTACAAGTAGGATATCTGTTCGATTCAGTAGACCAAAAGGCTGGATTGGTACCCTGTGGTCAGACTGCATTTCCTGAGCCCATGGTTGGCCCTAGTTTAGCTTGCTTAGGTCAGAGAACTTGACTTGGCCTTGAAGAGTCCATGGTCTGGTGGGATATGAGACTTCTGCATATAAAGCTACTAGAGGACAAGTAAAGAGCCCTGGGCTGGGCTTCAGAAGACCTGAAGTCTGCCCTAGACAGTTGGGCTCAGTGGATAGAGCATTGGCTTGTGGACTGAAGGGTCCCTGGTTCAATTCCTGTCAAGGGCATGTGCCGCAATTGCAGGTACTATCCCCTGCCCTGGTCGGGGTGCCTGCGGGAGACAACCAATCAATGTGTCTCTTTCACATACAGGTAGATGTTTCGCCCTCTCTGTTTCTCCCCCTCCCTTCCACTCTCTCTAAAAATCAATAGACAAATATCCTCAGGTGTGGCTTAACAAACAACAACAACAACAACAAAACCCAAGAAGACCTGAAGTCTAGTCTTGGCTTGTCCAGACTGACTAGGGAAACTCTAGGTTAGGTCTCACCCTTCTCTGGGTCTAAGACTCCTTCACTGGAAAACAAGGGGTTGAACCAGATAATATCTTTGAGCTCTGACCTATGATACACTCTTCATAATAATAATTAAGTAATTAAGGTTTATGCATGTAGCATATTGCTCATAGTTCTTTCATACCAGTTAGGTCATCTTGCTTTGTGCTCTAGTTAATTGTATCTGTACCTAATGTCTGTCTTCCCCACTGACTGTAAGTCCTTTGAGGTTGTGTCTGATTCATCTCTGTGTCCACCCATTGGGCCTGGCGCAGGCAGGCCTGAGCACACATTTGCCTCCAGTATATGTCTGTGGAATTAAATTGTCTTAACAAAGCACAAAAATGTATAAAACTATCAGAAGCCAGGTGACTTGGAGCCACTTTTATGGCACAGAGATAGGAAGGGCCAATAAGGTCAGAGGAGAGGGAGACAGGTAACTAGGTGAGACTGTTTGCAAAGGCTTCTTGGAAAGGGAGGGACTCAGCTGAAGAGGGTAGAAAGAGAGCACAACCCCAGAAGGGCTGTTTCTTCTTCCTGTTCTCTCACTTGCTTTCTCAGAATAGGTGAGCTTTTTGTGCTCACAAGCAGCTGAGAGACAAGGGCACCAAGTCGGGATGTTTAGAAGTGAGACACTACATGAAAGCATTTTGTTGGGGTAGAATAGAGAGATCACAGACAGGTTCTGGAGCCAAACAGCCAGGATTCAAATCCTGGTTGTACAGTTTACTTGGACAAGTCAATCAAAATGACCACTCTCTTTCATTTCTTGAACACACATTTATTGAAAATCTTTTCTGGGCCAGGTATAGTGTCACACCAAGGATGCAGGTGTGAAAACATAGACAAGTCCCTATCCTGATATAACTGGCAAAGAAAATAGATTTTTTTCTAATAAAAAAATTATATTTACTGAGAAGCATTCAGAATGTCAACAAAACAGCTGCAATTTTTTTTGCAATTAAAGAGTGGTATTCAGTTAACAGAACAACAATTATTTTGTATAAGTTGCATCAGAGACAATTGAAGATGTAAAAACTACCACCCCATATATAACTAATTTGTGCTGTGCACCAAGAACCTGCTTTAAATTTCCATGCCAGTTTATAGGCCCCATACTGTACCAGACAAGGTTAGTGGCTATTGAAAATACCACCAGGGCCTTGACCGGTTTGGCTCAGTGGATAGAACGTCAGCCTGCAGACTGAAGGGTCCCAGGTTCGATTCCAGTCAAGGGCATGTACCTTGGTTGCAGGCACATCCCCAGTGGGGGGTGTGCAGGAGGCAGCTGGTCGATGTTTCTCTCTCATTAGTGTTTCTAGCTCTCTATCCCTCTCCCTTCCTCTCTGTAAAAAATCAATAAAATATATATTAAAAAAAAGAAAAAGAAAATACCACCAGGACAGGACTATCTAAAGACACATTCGATAGTGGCTTAACTATACAAGAAAAGACACTTTACAGTTTAAAAACAAATCTTACACACCCTTACATTTCAATTTTTTTCCTTTAAAAGGAATGAGTTGTGTCCCGAGGTGGGGCAAATGCTTTATATACAAGGAAAAAACTGTGCTAGAACCAACTTATTCTTTGTTATCATCATCATCACCTTCTTCTTCTTCTTCTTCTTTGTCTTCTTCTTCTTCTCCTTCTTCTTCTTCCTTCTCCTCATCCTCTTCAACTTCCTCATCTTCCTTCTTTTTCTTGCCCCTTTCAGCCTGACAACTCCCTTTTTTTGCTGCATCAGGCTTTCCTTTAGCTCAGTATGCAGCAATATCTTTTTGTACTTCTCCTTTAGCTTAGCAGCTGTCTTCTCATCAGGCTGCTTGTCACCTGCAGCAGTGTGATCCCACATCTCTCCCACCCTTTTTGCAACATCACCAATGGGTTAGCCAGAATTCTCTCCTTTAATTTTTGGGCAACTTAGAACAAAACAAGAAAAAGGCCGAAGGAGGCCTCGTGGGTGCATTGGGATCCTTAAACTTTTTTTGTTTGTTTTCCCTTTAGGAGGGATATAGTTTTCATTTCTCTTTCATAATGAGCCTTGTCTGCCTTTGCCATGTCTTCAAATTTTTCTTTTCTCTTTAGCACATATGGTCTTCCACCTCTCTGAGCACTTAGAAAACTCAGAGAAGTTGACTGAAGCATCTGGGTGCTTCTTCTTGTTCTCCTCCTGGCATGTGTGCACACAAAAAACATATGACGGCCCTAGCCGGTGTGGTTCAATGAATAGAGCACCCACCCGCAGACTGAAGAGTCCCAGATTCGATTCTGGTCAAAGGTATGTACCTCTGTTGCAGGATCTATCACTGGCCCTGGTTTGGGCACATGTGGGAGGCAACCAATTGATGTCTCTCTCTCTCTGTCTCTCCCTCTCCCTCCCCCTCTCTCTAAAAATCAATGGAAAAATATCCTCGGGTGAGGATGAACAAAAACAAAACAAAAAACATGATGACATTTTGCCTCTTGGCTTCTTAGGATCTCCTTTCCCATGTTTAATTTTTTCCCTCAGTAAGCACAGAGTTGCTCAGTGCCCATCTGACTTGAACATGCCCTTGCACCGTCTCTATGGAGCTCAATGTACTGCAGTGGCTATGAGAGCCAGAAGCCAGGGAGATCGATCTTAAACAGGTAATCATACACAAATATAAGAGCATTTTGTTTCATTTTAAAAGGAGAATGACAATACGGTGTGCTTTGTGGGATTGTGAATATTAAATGAGATAATACAAGCGTCCAGCAGATTGTCCAGGGTATAACAAATGAACATTACTGTAGTTAATTTCTCCATATGCCCATGGTGTTCTCAGGTTCGTCCCCCTCACCAATTCTTCCTTCTTTCTCAAGGTCAAAATGCTAAAGCTGACTTGGTTCTCCTACAAGAGCAGGCTGGCGACAGAGAGGAGGAGGAGAAGGGCCCTGAACTAATCTCACCCCTGCCCTAGGAGCTTCTAGCTTAGTCCTCGCTGAACTCCAGCTCCTATAGCTCGCCAGTGGCCCATGAGGGTTTTCTGCTTAGCGCCAGTCCCTATCCCAGGCTCTTTAGGCTAACCCTAAATCAAAGTTCTCCTTTGACCCTGATGTGGTTCTAGGGACCTCACCTCTTGGGACTCCTCTGTATTCCCTGTTCTTCCCACTCTCAGTCTGCCTGAAGAGTGGAAGTAGAAGTCTGCCCTTCATTGCTATCCCTAAAGACAGCCTGATGTCCCATTTCGTGACGTGGGAAAATGAGGGGCAAGACAAGAGATGGCAGAGAAAGAACAGGGGAAGTGACAAATGAAACAAAATTCTAGAGTAGCATCCTCTGATCCATTGTTCCGGATTCTCTCCAAGAACCTAACTGGATAGTGGGAGGCGGGACCAAGGATATGCCCTATCTTCCCGGGGGGGGGGGGGGGTGGAGGGGGTGAGGGGGGCGGTCCCCTCTCCCAAGCAGGCAGAATAATAGTTGTCTTATTTGCCTCAGGGACAGCTTTGCATCTTTGAGGTTTTCCAAACTAGGTGGTACCCAGGTCACTGGCATAATCTGGGAAATTCCTTCTTCTTCAGCCCTGGTGTGTTCAGGAGTAACTCAGTTTGCACAAAGTCACACAGCTTAGCCAGGATGTAAATCTAAGCAGTCTAATTCCAGAACCCTTCACCCTCATCTGTGTACAGCCTTTCTGATTGCTTTAGGCAGTTACTTGTCCCTCTTCTGTGCTCCCTCACCTGCCCCTGTACCATTTCCTTTCAAGACATTATTCACAAGTACCAGTTGCTCTTCTAAAAACTGAGCTCTTTGAGGGTAGGAACTGGGTTGTTACGAACAGGTGGTCAGTAGATGTTAAATGGATGAGTGGACATTGGCAGTAAGATTCTAGAACTGATTCTGGCAGGGGAGATGATTCTCTTTGTGAAACTAGCCTGGGAAGCGTTGTGAGAAGCCAAGATCTCTTTTCCTATTCCCTATCCTGCCAGAGTGTGGCAGCTTCTCAGTAATGGCTGTACTTGCCATGTTTGGACACCAGGGAGCTCCACAGATAACACAGCCCAGACTCAGAGATTCTTAAATTTTTTCGAGCCAGAGATTTAGGACTGTATTACACTTCTGCTGAAGACTCTCTCACTTTCCAAATAAAAGCTATTGGTATCGCCGAAACCGGTTTAGCTCAGTGGATAGAGCGTTGGCCTGTGGACTGAAAGGTCCCAGGTTCGATTCCGGTCAAGGGCATGTACCTGGGTTGCAGGCACATCCCCAGTAGGAGATGTGCAGGAGGCAGCTGATCGATGTTTCTCTCTCATCGATGTTTCTAACTCTCTATCTCTCTCCCTTTCTCTCTGTAAAAAATCAATAAAATATATTTAAAAAAAAAAAAGCTATTGGTATCCAGAAACCCTGTAATATACAGGAAGGACAGCTAGGCTGCTGTACAGAACACACATCATTCATTATTCACTTTTATTAAGTACCAGGTAAGTACCTGGAAGAACATAAAGATGAATGAAACAGGGTCCTGGATGAGCTCAGGGGCTAATGGGGAAAATAGATATTTATTAGGTAATCACAATCCAGTTATATAAGTACTCTAAGCGATGTAGCAGAGACAGGACAAGTCAGGGAAGGTACTGGGTCTTTTTTTTTTTCTTCTAATAACTTCTGGTTCATGCTAGGCTGTCACCATTGGTCAAAGCATGAATGCTTTTATTTCACTTGAGCTGAAACTTTTAGGATGGAGAGGAAATCCCAAAGGAGAAAGAGAGCTTGGTGTGGTTGCCATGTCATCTTCTCAGCCTCAGTTTGTTCATTTGTAAAATGAGTACTGTATAGCTTGCCTTATCTAGCAGAGTTCTTGTGAGGGAGGAAATGAGATAATAGATATGAAAGCTCTTGAAAATTATGGAATAGAGTCACGAGAATTGTTTATCCAGTTTGATTTAACCAATGTCTGTAGGATATCTATTATGAGCAAAGCCTGAAGGTTGATTCAAGGGAGATACACCTGGCACATGTTAAAGGCTTAGTGTATAGGTTGTAAAAAGACAGATCACAAATAAAAAACTCTTTTCTTGCAGAGGCTATAATCACATGAGGATCCAATATAAGCTATTGAGTTGAGAGTCACAGCTTCTGAGCCAGGAATATCCATGAGGTCTCAGGATGTTCCTATCTTGTACCAGTAAAATTTTAAAGCTGAACTGGATCTATAATCAGGTACCTACTTATCCTATAGTTGGGGAGACAGATCCAGAGAGGAACTGGATTTTCTGTTGTCACATCATGATTTTGGAGGCAGAGAGGAGATCAGAATGTTCCTTCTGTTGTCCAGACCATGTTTTTGGCTCCCAGACACTATTTTTCATTTTGGTAAAATACACATAATATTAAAATTTACCATCTTAACCATTTTTAAATGTACAGTTCAGCATGTTAGCAACATTCACATTGTTTTGCAACCTATCTCTAGAACTCTTTTCATCTTGCAAAACTGGAACTATATCCATTAAACAATTCCCTATGCTCCCCAGCCCCCAACCCTTGGCAACTACTGTCCTACTTTCTGTATCTGTGAATTTTACTATTCTAGTTTCCTTGTATAAGTGGGATCATATAGTTATCTGTCTTTTGTGATTGGCTTATTTCATTTAGCATAATGTCCTCAAGGTTCATTTATATAGTAGCAAGTAGAATTTCCTTCTTTTTAAAGGCTGAATAATATTCTATTGTATGTATATACCACGTTTTAAAAATCCATTCATCTGTCTGTAGGCACTTGGGTTGCTTCTACCTCTTGGCTATTGTGAATAGCTTATAGCTGCTATGAAAATGGGTATACAAATACACTTTTGAGACTCTGTTTTTAATTTTTTGGGCGTTATATGCACAGAAGTAGAGTTATTGGATCATATGGTAATTCTATTTTTTAATTCACAGACACCATTTTAACCTCACAGGAAATGCAACAGGTTCTAAAAGATTCAAGATATTGATGTGAAATGGTAACAGACCCTTACTTCCTGCCTCTAGGCTCTTTGTATCAAATGGGTTATGAGCCCATAACCCCAAAGAAATCATGTGGCAGCTAAGAGAAATGATGCGGTTGAATTTAAAGGAAGTTGTAAGCATGCTTTCCTTTCCTTTATTCTTGTGTGTTCTTGTAGACAAATGAGTGAACAGGCAGATGGGTTGGCTTACACAGATGTGACAAACGAGCAGTCTGAGTGATTCAGGCTGCAGATGTGTTTTGTGTGGCTTACACTTTTAAAAATGAGTTGCTAATACTAAAAAAAAAGGAGGACATATAAAAAATCCGGTTTTTCATCTTCTCTTAAAGATGATCCAGCAATACCGAGTCTACCTTTCTGCCTGCTTTCCTGCGTGCCACGCTCCCCACAGCTTACTATACTTTCACCTACTCCTCTCAACTGTGTTACCTATCTGCCGGCTTTTCCATTTGAGTTTAAAACCCTGGCTCAGACCTAGTTGGCTTGGCTCAGTGGATAGAGCGTCCACTGAAAGGTCCCAGGTTCAATTCTGGCCAAGGGCACATGTCTGGGTTGGAGGCTTGATCCCCAGTAGGGGGTGTGCAGGAGGCAGCCAATCAATGATCCTCTCTCATCATTGATCTTTCTATTTCTCTCTTTCTCCCTTCCTCTCTGAAATCAATAAAGAAATATATATTAAAGACCCTGGCTCAGAGCATAGGTCTACTAGAACCTAGGTCAGGGGCTCATTTTCTGTTCTGGCCAATTTCCCAGCACACAATTGTTACTCAATAAATATTTGAGTGATCATATGGATTAACTCATGTCAACTTACTATGTGCAGGGCCCTATGAATGCATCCTTTTCCTCAGAAATGAATAAGGCATAGCCCTTGAGTTCTGAAAACTCACACTCTTATGGGTTAGGGGGAGGCAGACATGTGCATGGCCCAATTCTGGATTAGAGGGAATGGTCAGAGTTAAGAGTCTCAGAAAAGGAGACCTTGAACTCTATCTATGAGAGGCCAGCTACATGAGGAGTTGGAGGGTGGGAGGGAGTGTCTCAGAGAGAAGCAACAGCGCATACCAATGACTTAGGTTCCATGTGTTTGAGGAACTTAAACAAGGTCAGTGTGACTGGAGCTTAGGGAGAGTGGTAGCAGATGACGTTAGATATGTATTTTTATATCAACAATCTAACCCTTAAGCCAGGCAGCTGTTGGGCAAATCCGTGTTCCAGGTTTGGTGGGCTTGCTCAGAACAGGTAGTTAGCTTACCACTGTCAGTCAGAGGAGGGACTGGTCCAAATTCCTTCACCCGCCTCTGGTGCCAAGGACAGGGTAGGGCACAGAGCAGGTTTCTGTAAAGATTTGCTGACAGCATACTTGAGAAGAGAACAGGAAGTGCAGGCTCTGTTAAAGGAGGCCCAGGAGCAGCTCTCCCGTCACTGGGGCACTCATTCTCAGGTCCCTAACACCTCCTTCAAGTGACAAAGAGAGCTGGGAGTGTGAGGTGCGGGCAAGAACCAGCTACAGGCCCGACCCGCAAAAACCTCAAAGGGGAGGGGACTTAAGAGGCAGGTAGGAAAGTGAAGGGAGGGCATCCTACTTAGCTTGGATGAGGCGGGGAGGGGTCTGGACGGCCGACTGGGCTCTTTAGCCGAGACTTAAGGGATGTGTAGGGCAGTTTTCCCTTGAGTGATGTGGACTTTTCGTTTTCTGGCAGTTCCTAATGGGCCTCCCCTGGGGCGGGTCCTTGCTTTACTCCCCAACCCTCTGCAAAGGGGCAGGGCCTCCCAGGAGCTCGCGTTCTATCGGCAGTACCCAGATTTGCCCGCCAGGGGCCGCTACACACGGGTGACGAAGCGCGCGGGTTCCTAAGCTGCAGAGAGGCGGAAGCCGATTGGCTGCGCGGCGCGGCGGAGGGCGGAGCTTAGGAAGCCGGTTCTGAGTAGGGGGCTGGGAGCGCACCCCGGGCCAAACCGGGCCGGGCCGTTGTCGCCTCGAGCAGCCCCGGGCGGCAATCTTTTGTGCCGCGGGCCTCTGTCCAGCCCGGCTCTGGAGCTGAGGCGAGTGGAGCAGCACTGAGGCCCGGAGACCCGGGCAGGGCAGCTCCTGCCGCCTTCGTCGTCGCTGCCGCCGCAGGCCTGGGTTACCTGAGCCACTGCGTGTCAGGGGCCCGTCCGCCCGTTCGCGGACGGTTAGCGCGGGAGAGACTCTCGTCGGGGAAAGGGAGGCCGGCACCCGACCCTTGGCGCGGGAGAGGAGCCCCTGCGGAGACTAGCGCGGGCCGGGGGCCAGGGGATCCCGCCGGGGGCTAGGGGCGCCCGGTGGGTGCCTCCAACAGGTTATTCCAGGATAAACCGGGCGCAGGGGCGGGCCGGGCTTCGCAGGGGGCCGGGCGGCGCGGGGCGGGCCAGTGGGAGAGCACGCCCCCGCCCGCCCGGGCCCGCCCCGCGCCGCCCGCCCGCCCGCCGGGGAGCCGCTGTCCCGGGCCTGGCCCGTGCGCGTCCGCCTGCTGAACCTGCGCTCAGCCGGCCGCCTGGGCACGGGACTGGGCGGGGGCACTGACCTCGGCCTCGGAGGCCTGGGATCCCGGCGCCGCCCGCGCCCGCGGGGGCCTCCTCGCTCCGGAGCCGGTGCTGCTCGCCCCTCCACGGCGGGACGAGGCCAGGTGCCCCCCCTCCCCGCGCTTCTCCCCCTCCACCCCCCTGCTCGCGGGAGATTCCGCCCGCCCGCTCCCTCCCTCAGGGGTGTAGCCCGCTGCGGAGCTGACCGCGCGGCCGGCCCGGCAGCCACCCCGTCCAAACTCTCCGGAAGCGGCCCGGGCACACTGGGCGCTCAGGCCGCCCCAACTCCGGCGGACCCACTGTCGGAGCGGAGGCGACGGACCTCTTTCCGAGCCCAAACTTGGAGCCCTTGACCTTTGGGCTGTCGGAGGAGGCCGGCCCCCGAGTGCCTGGACAGCTGCGGCGCCTCGAGGGCACCCTGCCTGGAGTTCCAGGACCCACGGCCGCGCTCCCGGCCTCGCCTCGGGGGTCCCGCGGTGTCCGCGTCGGGCGCCTGCTGCCGAGACCCCGGGCCATGGGTCTGTGCGCGCGCCTCGCCCTGTGGCTCCTCTGGGGGCTCCTCCTGCACCATGGCCAGAGCCTCAGCCACATCCACAGCGAGAAGGCGACGGCAGCCGGCTCGGGGGCCAATAGCGAGGAGTCCACGGCGGAAGGTAAGGCTTTGCCACGGGCCGGGTCGGGCCGGGCCGGGGGCTTTGACTCGGAACCCAGGCGCCCACATGGGCAAGTTGAACTCGTCTTCTCCATGTGCCGTGGGATGGAGGACTCACACAGGGGCACTGCCGGTTCCCAGGAGTCCAAGGAGTTCTTCCCGTTCGGGAGACCTGGCTAAGGGGTTTTTCTCTCTTGCACCACTTTCCTCATCCCCCCCTCAGGATGTCGTTTGTGGGCAGTGAGGAGAGGTCTGCCTCTGGGGCCCCCTTCCCAGAGCTGCTTGTTCAGGAAGAGTGGCCAGGGCCCATAAGTCGATCGCTGTTGGCTTCTTCAGCACTTGGCAGCCCGGGGAGGTGGAGGCTACTTGGGTTGGGCAGTCAGGGCTAGGCCAGCTCCATTGGTATGATCAGGTGTGCCTTCCTATTCCAGCAAGTGTGGGAACCCCAGGCCCTCCCTTCCCTTAGGTAATCTGCTGGGTATTAGCTGTGACACACAGGGCACTTCCTTAGATGGAATTTTTAAAAATCTGTTTCCCACAAGGGCGTTCAATGGCCTTTCCTCAACACGGGCACCGTGTCTCGTCTGGGACCACTTGTTGACCTCTGTTTCTTCTGAGGGATGAGGGTGGGGATTCTGATACGTTTGTTCTGTCCTGGTTTCTCCTGTGTACTCACGGAGCCTGGTCAGAGAGCAGGAGCCTTGCTGGTGTTTTGGTGCAGAATAGAAGAGCCCTTTTTAAAATGCATTTGTTTTATACAAGGGTTAGAAGGAATTCTGTGTTCTTTCTCTGTTGCTCTCACGGTGTTCTGCCCAAAGCAGTGGGCTGCAGAGTGGGGATAGTTGATAGCTGGGTCCTTTCTGAGGTGGGCAAGCTCCAGTGAGAGGATGCTCAGTGGATAACCATCGATACAAGGAGGAAAAGGGAACAGGGCATGGTGGCCGGGAAGTTTCACGGATGCATTCAGAGGCTGGCTTTGGTGGTAGACTCTTTCTTAGGAAACCCCCTTTTAACTTCCTTGACTGGGTTGCGTGTGATTCCAGGTACCCCAAGGGCTGGGTTCCAACTGAAGTTAGGGTTGCCCTGTATACAAGCATGGCACCTTGGTGTTGCTTTGAAGATAGGTCCTTCTTGCATATTAATTCTTTTTCTCCATGTGGTGTCTTCCTTGGCCCCTGAAACATAGCTCAAAGCTTGGTCTGATTGGGCTGTGAAGTGAAAGACTGGTAGGCAGATGTAGGCCAAACTGTGAAGTAGCTCTAAGGAACATCTCTGTTGTTCCAGTGACATCCCTGTTTATAACTGATATGTTCCCTTTTAACCCTAAAATATGAGTGTCTAACATAAAATGAATATTTTTTTTTGGGGGGGGGGAGGTGTTTTATAGGTTAGACCAGGGGTGGGCAAACTTTTTGACTCGAGGGCCACAGTGGGTTCTTAAACTGGACCGGAGGGCCGGAACAAAAGCATGGATGGAGTGTTTGTGTGAACTAATATAAATTCAAAGTAAACATCATTACATAAAAGGGTACGGTCTTTTTTTTTTTTTTTAGTTTTATTCATTTCAAACGGGCCGTAGTTTGCCCACGGCTGGGTTAGACACAAGCTAAAGGGTGAAGTTTTGAATTTTAGGTATTAGCTAGCTACGAGGAATATGTTGTGTTTGTGGAGGGGAGTGATAAGTGAGAGGCATTCCAGCATCCTTCAGAACCACCCCCTAACTTGAGCTTATGGAGACAGTCTTTCCTACAACGCATTTCAGAGGCCTTGATGTGTTGATTATACCGCTTAGGCCTCTCTTGGTCTTCCTTTCAATTCAGAAATTAGTTTCTGCTGTCACAATAATATGGAATCCTAGGGAGGGAAGCCTCAGAGACCCGAGGGTGCTGGGAATGGCTATGGTTTGTGGGAACTTGGAGGCCCCAGCACTATTGTTCTGCCAGGTTGTCCCCTTGGGTCTGTCGGGAAGTTTGTCTCTGATTCATACAGGAACTAAGTTTTGCAAAGAGGTGGTTTGTGGAATGGGCACAGCTAGAGGATTTGGGGAGAAGTTTTATGCGCAGCCAGGAATCTTGTAGGTTTTCCAGTTCCTGTGTATCTTCAGAACACAGGAGTTTACTTGCTCTTAAAACTGCCACTTTTCTAAATCATATTCAACATACCCAGTCAATTTATATGTTCTCTGAAGTTTATATTTTACAATAACACAGCTATTTTTCTTATAACAGTCTCACAATAGCCCTGTTAGAATGTGGGGCAGAAGCTGGGTGAAGAATCTGAATCCTGTGCTCAGTCTTATAGACAGGTTTTCTGATGCTTAAGTTCTAGACCACTTCCATCGTCTCAGGCCCTGCCCTGGTAAATGAGCGCTGGGCAAGGCCAAGAGAATGTTATTTTTCTCCAGGTGAATTAGTGAGGCAGGCCTTGGTGACTCTGCAGCAGAGAGTGAAGAAAAGGCCTGTCTTTTTCTACTCTGGAGTGTCTTCTGCAGGGGCGAGAGAATTGGATATTTTCTCTTGTTGGATGTATATGCCCATCTAAAGGCCTGACCCTGTAGGGAAGGCAGGCTCTCTGGTAGCAGGCCCTCTCATTGGGCCATTCCTGTCACCTCCTGGCTCTTTGATGCCTGTACACTGAGCTATGCTAAGTCACTTTCTCATTAAAGATCTATCCTGGCTATGCTGCTCTGGGGCCTGCATTTCTGAAGCTGGCCTGGAACTCATGCTTGGAATCTCCCTTTGGACTCCGGGCTCACTACCTCTAGAAACTCAAAATGTTTTCTGCAGAATGTGTGTGAGGGGTCCCAGGTAAGTCTGGAGTTGTAACTGCTAGTGTTGGAGATATGAGGACCTCTAATCAGGAACTGTGGTTTGACTCAGTATAGCTAGAACAGAGCCTCAGAGGACAGACATGTAGGTTGTTTGTGGGGTGCAGTCTGACTTCTCAATAAACCCTGATGGAGTAGGAGGCCAGAGCCATGCCTGCCCACCCAGCTAGTTGCTGTTGCTTCCAAGGCTATAAATGGCTTGGCCATCTTGGTAGCTATGCTAATTTTAGCTGAGGGTGGCTCCCCGGAACTGGACTGGAGCCAAGGGCAGGTGGGTGGGGCTTGACTGAGGCTAATATTGGAGGCTGGGGAGAGGGTCACAGTAATCCTGGGGTAGCCAGGACATCATCTGCACCCATGCCTCAGCTTTGACAATCACCTGTAGCTAGGTTAATTTATTTAGCAAACATTGAACAGTGCCAGCTCATGTGCTATTTAAGTGCCTGTTCTGGGCCAGGCAATATGTTTGGTGTTGAATTTAAGGCTGAACAAAACAGACAGGTTCTCTGCCCTCATGAAGTTTACAGTCTAGTGGGGAGATAGGAAATAAATACATAAGTAAATATAGTATATTGTGGTAAGTTCCATGGAAGAAAACAAACAGAGTGCTATGATGGAGAATGGAAGGATAGAGATCCCGCTAAAGTAGGAACCCAGTGCCTGGTAAGACTTTAATAACATCAATAATAATAGCAGCAAACATGTTTTAGTGCTTACTGAAATCGTTTTGGGCACTATTCCAAACATTTATTCTTCCAGTCATTCTGTGTGCTAGTATTAGCCTCATTTTATAGGTAAGGAAATGGAATCATAGGTTAAGTAACTTTTGCCCGAGGTTATACAATATTAGGGAGTAGAACCAGAATTTAAACCCAGGCAGTCTGATTTTTCTCTCTACCTCCCAAACCGCTACGTTATACACTTTCTCAAAACTCTTGTGATAAACTTTGTAATAGAGGTATTGTATATACATAGCGAAGGCTGTGGGAAACCCAGAGGAGCAAGTGACTAACCCTGCCTGGGCTAGCTGGGGGAGGCTTTTCGGTTTCCCTCATAATTTTTCTCAGATCTTGGGGAGCTAAAAAGTAATTGCCTAATTCAAAAAAGCTAAGAGGTGGAAACATCAGTTAGTTCCACCCAGTTTTTTTTTTTTTAAATACATATGAGGAAATTGATGTCTAAAGAGGCATCAAACAGAAGTTCCATCTGAGTTATTAGAACTAGACTAAGACATTTGAGTCAGGGACCTGCCTCAATCAGTTATTCAGTCCATAAGCTCATAACTAGTGCTTACTGCTTGCTTTGCACTGTGGAAGGAACTTAGGGCTACCACAGAAATCCAAGTAAAAAACAACAACCAACTAAAGCAAAGTAAAGAAATAAGAAAAAAAAGATAAGGAAAAAAATAAAGAAGTCTAAATCTGGGGTTGGGGTGCAGATATAGGATATTTGTTTAGAGATTATTAAATACAACATAATGCACAGGCTTAATGAAGCTCAAAACCAGGTACTGTAGACTGTAGATTAAGGGTTAAGTGAGTTCTGTGTGGGCTGGGCTAGGCTAAGGTGGTTGGAGAGGGCTTCCTGGCAGGCGGGGTAGGGCACAGGTTGAAGAGAACCAGGAGGGAGTGATTTGATTTGGGGAAGGATGAGGGAAATGTAAGTGTCTTAGATGTCTCTTATCACCACTGTAAGCACCAGGGGGTCTCACTGTTTGGTGGCTGAATAATTATTGGGCAGAGTTGCTTCATAGTTGGCCAGCTACCTCGCATGAGGGCCCATAGACAGGAACATTGCAGTCATGTGTGATCTAGCAGCAGATCTAGTAAGTGCCCTAATTTGGAAGTAATGAGGAGTGTAAATAATATTTTAAGATATCTGAAACAATTGTAATGTGACATGAAAATGACTATAATTTTTATTGGTGACAAAAATCATAGGTACTACTTATAATATTGTAGTTGGTTGCTTACAATATGTAATTAAAGGAAATGTTAACTTTCAAGAAGAGAATATTGAAAATAAAGATATAATTTCTTTCTCATCCATATTCACAGGTGCCCTTGAATTCTCCCCATTAGCTCCTTAGGAATGTGGAACCTTCACATTAAGAACTCTGTCTGGCAAGGAAGAGATGGGGTCCTGTGGAGGGGTGTGGTTTCTGAGATCTCCGCAGGACTTGGGTCTGAGCCCCAAGAGGCCCCTCATTTCCTGCAGAGTAGCTTTGACATATGTTGCTGAGTGACTTCATGGGCTTGCTGTGGTCCATTTTCCTTTGTGGGAAATGATTCTCCAGGAAACTCAGTAGCTGTGCTTGGGAGACTTTTAGGGAGAGAGAAAGATACCAAACTGGGCCTCCAACAGAGCTTTCCTTTTGGTTACTGCTGATAAAAAAATATTATGAAATATTTAAGATATACAACATAGTATAAAGGATAATACATTGAATACCCAGGTGCCCACAATAGTTTAAGAAATAAAATAATAGTACAAAGCTTTCTTCTATTACCCTCAGGACACTTTGTATAAATCTCTTTTGTAACACTAGTACATTGTATATGTTTGTTCTCTCACAAGTATAAGCTTTTTGTAGAAGAAGAGAGGAGCGTTATTACTTTAGCTCTGTTTTTATTGTCCCTAGGCTAAAACTTGTATTAAAAGTTTGTTGGAAAGCTTGAATCCAGGGCCTGTCTGAATGGATCATATTTTCTGTCTTCATTTCAAACTATCTCATATATCTTGGTACACATTCTGGGCTTTCCCCTCAACCCTTGGAAGTATTGCTTGTCCAGGGCACTTTGTATTTTCATCCAAACTCAGATCTGTTTATACCTTTCAATCTATTATTTTATCAACTTTGGAAGTAGTTAGGGCTGTTTTTATTATTATGCCCATTTTAAAGATGAAGAATTTATAGCTGAGAAATTTGTGTCACATAGCTAAAAAGTGGCAGGATCAGAACAATGGCTCTGAGGATCTGTGTACTAAGCCCTTGCTGTTTTTTTTTTTATCAAATACAGTAGGGGCCTGGTGCACGAATTTGTGCATGGGTGGGATCCCTTGGCCTGGCTGGCGATCAGGGCTGATTGGCGCTGGCTGGCCAGGGGGAGGGACCGCAGGAGGTTGGCCAGCTGCAGGAGGTTGGCTGTGGGAGTGCACTGACCATCAGGGGCATCTCCTGCATTGAGTGTCTGTTCCCTGGTGGTCAGTGCATGTCATAGTGACTGGTCGACCGAACAACCGGTTGTAATGGTCACTTAGGCTTTTATATATATAGACTAGAGGCCCAGTGCACGAAATTCATGCATGGGTAGTAGGGTTCCTAGTGGCTGCTGGCTGTTGGCCGGGGCCTCCCTTCCCCCGGCTGCCTCCCGCCACCGCCGGCTGGGTCCTCCCTTCGCACCTGCCTTGGCCTGGTGCCGGCTGCACCATCCCACTGTAGTCCCACTCTCATCAGGGCCCATTGGGGCCAGCGGCACCTCCACTGCTGCCCGCTGCCAGCGCCATGTCGCTGATGCCCACCATAGTCCACGCTGCCCTCTGGTGGTCAGTGCATGTCTAACTCCCGGTCAGTCAGACTCCCACCCATGGGGACAATTTGCATATTAGCCTTTTATTATATAGGAAGGATTACCTGTTGATGTGTTGCTCACTGATCTGGCATTGGGAGCCTATAGCCTCAATGGTTTGGAGATAGCTGTGTTAACAAAAGTGTAAGAACAGTCTAATTTCCTATCACAAAGTGCTGCTCTGGAAGATGGTAGAGTCTACAATCTTACCCCCATACCCTGTTGTTGGAGTTATCTGTGTATATGCCTGCCTTCCTTGATGTTCCATACGCTCCTCAAGGGTTATTAGGACAGCATGCTCCTAGCACAAGGCTTGGCATATAGCCTATAAAGTTTGTAGAACTAAATTGAAGAATACTTATTGTCTGTTTCTGATTCTACTATAGTTACTAGGCACTTGGTTAGAAGTTAAAAAATATTTCTTTGGAAAGGGTTAGGTGAAGTTGAAGGAATAAGCTTCATTTACTTTGAAAGTTCACTGTTTTAGAATTTCTCATTTGTCTTTGTTAAGAAAAACCATCCAGATCACTTTGGGTCCAATAGTCTCACTTCACTTGGAAGAAGTTTGTCTAATATTTTAAAGTAACCAAACTCTTATCATTGTAGTTATTACCAAGAGTTATGAGTAGCTGGAAAATTGTCTAATTCATATGTGTAGTGGGGAAAGGAGTGTGTGGGCTGAATAGAAGCCTAGATGTAAAGTGAGATGATTCGCTTTGGTTTTCAGAAGGGTCTGAGTTGGCCACAGCCATCAGACCTAAATATAGTACCTGGATTTAGGGGAGCATCAGAGTTTCAGTTCCTTTCCTTATTAGCTGTGGATCTAGTGGAGGGTAACTCATCTCATTTCTCTCAGCCTTAGTTTTTTCATTTGTAGAAAGGGAATAACCTTAATGAATAAATTTGTAGTGAGGCTCAAATAAGATAACCTAGGTGGTGAAAGGGCTTTATAACTCCAAACTACTGCACAACTAGGGATAGTTGGGTCCTTTCAAACTTTGCTTTTGTGTGCTGAAAAGCCTCAGTCAGAATCTGAGTGTTGGCTTATGATAGCACCTCTCTGTAGTTGCTTCTCTGAACCTGCTATAGGTCCATTGTTTTATTCTGGTGTGGCCAAACTAGGCTTTTAATTAAGGCTTACTCTAGGCCAGAGGGAAGCTGATGATAAAGTATGGGTGCTAGTCTTTGACTTTATTTCTGGTCCATACCCCCTTCCTTTAACTGCAGACTTGAAATGTCTGGCCAAATGGGCATGGTCGCCATCTATGTTGGTGCATAACAAATTATCCTAAAACTTAGAGGCTTAACATAATAAACATTTATTATCTCACAGTTTCTGTGGGTTAGGAATCTGGTTGCTGCTTAGCAAGGTGCCTCTGGCTCAATATCTCTTATGAGGTTGTAGGCAAGCTGTTAGGCTGGCATTGAAGGCTCAACTTGGGGGAGGGTTGCTTTTAATTTATGTGGTTGAATGGCAGGCCTTGGTCCCTTGCCACATGAGCCTCTCCATTGGTCTGCCTCATGACATGATAGTTGGCTTCCCCCACGACAAATGATCCAAGAAAGAATGAGAGTGCTCAAGATGGAAGTTACAGTCTTTTTTATTACCTAATTTTGTAATTGATATGCCACAATTTTTGCCATATTCTATTTGTTAGAAGCAAATCACTAAGTTTAGCCCACACTCAAAGTGAAGGGCCAGGCTGGTTGGTGTTCAGCGGTTGAGCATCCATCCAGGAACCAAGAGGTCACTGGTTCAATTTCCAGTCAGGGCACATGCCAGGGTGTGGGCTCCATCCCCAGTGTGGGGCGTGCAGAAGGCAGCTGATCAATGGTTCTCTCTCATCACTGATGTTTCTATCTCTCCCTCTTCCTTCCTCTCTGGAATCAATAAGAAAAGAAAAAAAGAAGTGAAGGGATTACACAAGGGCATGAATATCAGGAGAGCAGGGATCACTGGGAACGTCTTAGAGGGTGCCTATGATATCACCTTAGGGTCATGATCTTGGGAACAATGGCTTCTAGGTGCTGTGTCCTCTTAGCTCAAGCTTGTCAAATTCAAAGGCCAACATGAGTCAAATAAACAAGGTTTAAATTTATGTGGGCCCCCAAAAAACAAAAGTTTCTATGTTCATAGAAATATAGGTTTGCCCTGACCAGTTTGGCTCAGTGGATAGAGCGTCGCCCTGTGGACTGAAGGGTCCCGGGTTCGATTCGGTCAAGGGTGTGTGCCTTGGTTGCGGGAACATTCCCAGTGGGTGGTGTGCAGGAGGCAGCTGATTGATGTTTCTCTCTCATGGATGTTTCTAGCTCTCTGTCCCTCTCCCTTCCTCTCTGTGAAGGATCAATAAAATAAATTAAAAAAAGAAAAGAAATGTAGGTTTATTTCGATAGACATGCTGAATACAAAGGGCTGAAATAAATGAGTAATCAACATAAAATAATAAAACATTTTAATACAAATTAATATTTTTTCTTGAACATTAACTTACCAGACACTGAATAACTGCACAAATTAATAAGTGTAACGCAAATAAACCTATCTTTCTTCTCCGAAAGCGAAATATTTCCTATTTTGCATACCAAACAAGTTAGTACAAGACTAATAACATGGCAGTCGGCTGCTAAAATATTCGCTGCTAGTATTAGTGGAGAGAAACGGTATGCCTGCGCGGAAGGCGCATAAGGGAAATGAATGCAACATGATTATAGTAATCAGTCATTAGGGAATGTGGTAGTTCGTTATTAATAACTAGAGGCCTGGTGCACGAAATTTGTGCATGGGGGTGGGAGGAGTCCCTCAGTCCAGCCTGCACCCTCTCCAATCTGGGACCCCTCGGGGATGTTCGACTGCCTCTTGCAAATCAGAACCACTGGCTCCCAACTGCTCACCTGCCTGCCTGCCTGATCACCCCTAACCACTCTGCCTGCCTGCCTTATTGCTCCTAACTGCTCTCCCCTGCCAGCCTGATCCCTCCTAACTGCTCTCCCCTGCCGGCCTGATTGCCCCTAACCACCTCTACCTCGGCCCCCGCCACTGTGGCTTTGCCCGGAAGGATGTCTGGAAGATATCCGGTCTAATTAGCATATTACCCTTTTTTTAGTATCGATTATGCATAACAGGATATTGTAAAAACTAAGTTACAAAATTTTTATTAAACCGTTTCTTACATACTGTTATATTGCCTGGGCTGCAAAAATATTCATTGTGGGTTGCATTCAGCCCGCAGGCCTTGAATTTGATATGCTTGTCTTAGCTTTTCTTTGTCTCCTAGAGTCTTGTAGAGTCTTTTTGTACTTCCTTAGACATGGTCCCTCCCTCTGTACTCGTCCCCTGTCTTAGGCCCAATACTCAACTAGCTTTTCATTTTAGGTTCTAGTCCTGCCTCTCAACTCATTGTTTGGTACCTTCAGGTGTGTTTTTTTAGTTTTTGTTTGTTTGTTTGTTTTAATTCTCACCCAAGGATATTTTCCCATTGATTTTTAAAGAGAGTTAAAGGGAAGCGGAGAGACAGACAGAGAAAAATATCAATGTGATAGAGACACATCGATTGGTTGCCTCTCATATGTGCCCGACCAGGGCTGGGGATTGAGCCTGCCCTTGACCAGAATCGAACCCGGGACCCTTCAGTCCTCAGGCCGACGCTCTATCCACTGAGCAAAACTGGCTAGGGCAGTACCTTTAGTTTTGGAGTTCGTTGTACAGCCTTGGAGCTTTTACTGCCCCAACTTAGCTTCTGAGAGCTAGACTTATAAGTGGCGTTGAAATAGACTTACACACTGACAGATGAAAAACTTACTCTGACCTTTTATTTTTTATTTTTTTTAAATATATTTTATTGATTTTTTACAGAGAGGAAGGGAGAGGAATAGAGAGTTAGAAACATCCATGAGAGAGAAACATCGATCAGCTGCCTCCTGCACACCCCCTACTGGGGATGTGCCCGCAACCAAGGTACATGCCCTCTACCGGAATCGAACCTGGGACCCTTTAGTCCACAGGCCGACGCTCTATTTACTGAGCCAAACTGATCAGGGCTTACTCTGACCTTTTAGACCATTGATGTTAGGTGCTAGGACTGGAAGGATTTTTAAGGACTATCTCTCCCAAACTCATTTTACACATGAGAGGAACAAACTTGCGCAAGGTCTTAGCTACGGCTAGATTCTAATTTTGTCTGATTCTCATTCACTTACTGTTCCCACTCTGTTGTGGAGCCTCTATGCTCTGATGCAGCCAATTTGGGTTGCTAGGGGTGTCTGAGACATATACAGAGGAGAAACAGAGTAATTCACAATACTGTATTGTGTTTACAGAAATTGTGCTGGGCAGAATTGGGGGTATACAAAGCTGTTGTTAAGTGCCACTTCTGAGGAGTTTCTCCCCAGCTAGAGAGCTTTTGTAATAAGGCACAGAAAAAGAAGCTTAGTGATATTTTTGGCATATGGTGATTAATATCTGCATTCTGTACCACACTCTTTGCAATCTCAGTTCAGAGCAAGGAGGGATCTCTGTTTGGATGTACAGAGTAGGCTTTCTGAGGAGGTCGGTCAGAGTGTTGTACTGTATGTTTCACCATTGTTTGGCTCAGCTGGTTGCATTATGTATGGATTTGGGGTCTCCATAGGCAGAGTAAATGTATTTAAAGCCTTGTGGGATTACTTGTGGCCACTTGGAAAGTGCCAAGGGGAAGCTTCTTTGGCACGGAGAATTTGACAGGATCTTGCCTGTGTTGGCATAACTTGCTAGAGCAGGTGAGGTGCGAATAGGGATGCCTATGGCACTGTCATGCTTAAGTGGAGCAGATTTATTTCATATGGGAGGTCATGCAAAGAAAAACCTGAAGTGAGCTAACAAAAATGTCCTTTTGTTCTCTGCTGGGATTTGGAATAGAGATAGTGCAGGCTCTAAAATCCCTCTGTGAGTGGTTGTTTTCTTCCTGACCCAGGCAGGGGTTTGGTCCCAGATCACGTTGCTCACTCACTTCATCTTCTCTGTTCCCCTCTCTACACCTTGGGCCAGCCAGGCTTTTTTTTTTTTTGTCTTGGTCTGCAGAACATATCTTATATTGATTTTCTTTTGCCTTTACTTATGTCATTTTACTCTCCTCCCAGGATGTTCTCCCCTCTCTTCCTTTCTTCCTACCTAACATTTCAGTCCTCTGTGAGTGTTCCCTGATATTAACGCTAGCCATGAGTTCCCTGTCATCTCTGATAAGATTCTGGTTGCATGTGCTATCTGCAATATTCTCTGTGCACTTCACACCCTGCTTGTGCCTCTTAAAACAAGAGACATCTGATGTAGAATCAAGAGCACTAGGCACTGGCTTGAGTCCTTACTGACAGTATGAGCCAAACTATAGTTTCCTCACTTGAAAAATGGGGTCAAAAGGTAGTTTATTTGAAAGGGTTGTATTCGTTTTAAAGTCTTTGTGTGTGTTTTCTTCTCTCTTGAGGGCAAGAGCTATGTTCGGTTTGTTGACCATAGTACCTATCCTTAGTATCTGTCACAGGGCTGGTCAGAGAGTATGTATCTAAAATATATTTGTTGAATAAATGAATGAATAACAATGAGTTGATCCTTCGATTGAGTAGACATGGAGGGAGAGGGCCAGGCACATTGACATCAGTTCCTATGAAAAGCTTAGATAAGAGAGCACTGAGGTTAGGGATAGAATTCACATGGTAGGTTTTCTGAGGAGTTCTGTGGGTGCTATTTTTCTGCTGAGTACTACTTCATCCCTGTTTATTGAGCACTGACGGAAGTTGTGCTCGGTGACAGTTATCAGTCATATTGATGGTTTGGCCTTTGACTCTGGCTGGCTGTTTTTTTCACAGCAATGGCTACCCTGAGTAGGTGGCTGCAGTAGGAGTGGAGCAAGGCTGTACTCATGGCGAGCCGATGTGAGACCCATGGGCAAGGCTTCCTTGGGTTCTGCTGCTCCCTGTCTTTGGTTCCATGGCCCACATGGGTTTATCTCAGGTCAAACTTGAGACAGCGAAATGAACAGAATGAACCTTAATTGCTTTTCTTAGCCTGCCTTGTGGGATGGAGGAGGGAGCCTTCTTTTATTATAGGCTTGTCTTGCTGTTGGAAGATAGACTAGTCCAGTGAAGATCACTGACTTTTTAAATGTTATCTCTGATTCTGAGAACTCTCTAGGCCTCAGAGAACTCCAGCCTGAGCAGATATCACACTAGCTTTCCTTCAAGGCATTGGGGAGGGTCCTCTGGAGAGACTTTGTGGAGGGGGCAGAGATATAAGAGAGTAGGCTATGCTGTCAGCACGGCCCAGCTAGGACAAACCTGTCCTTTTCCTGTGCTCACTACATTTACAGAGCTCCTGGCTGCCTTGTGTTGAAGTCTGGCTTAGGTGATGACCAGAAATCTCTCTGGCAGGCAGGCAGGCAGACAGACTGGCTTTCAGATCTCATGTGCCGCTAATTTTCTTCAGTGTGATTCAGTAGCTCTGCTCCCGTTGGCCTCTCTGGGTTATCTCAGGCCTCTTGGGAAGCTCTCAGAACTCTCATCACGACAGTGTATGTTAAAACAAATGTGTCCATGTTTGCCAAGTTTCCAGAGCCAGCATCTAAAATGTAGTGGCATGGGGAGATGGGTGCTATTTAGGCATAAGCAGTATGTCTATGTGTGTTTGTGAGTGTGTGTTGCTATGTAATCATACTTGTGGAGGTCTTGTTTCAAGAAACTTTCACTGACAAGGGCAAAGTTCACTGAACTCATACTTCATATCTCTAAAGAGATAAATATGTAATTAAGGCAACTCAACTAATTTTAGTGATCAAAATGATTATGATAGCTATGTGCTTTATATCTGCACAACACTCTTAAAGGTGGATATGTTTCTCATTTTATAGATGGGAAAACAGTAACTCTGAGAGTTTAAAGAATTTCCCCAAGGTGACTAAGCCAGGATTTAAATTTAGGTTTCTCTAACCCAAAGACCAATGCTGTTTTTAGTTTAACAATTTGTGGGAAGGAAAGAAATGGCTATATGAACTTAGGTAGAGATGAGCATTTGGAATAAAGAGTGTACAAGTTGCCCTGGCTGGGTTGCTTAGCAGTTAGAAAATCAGACTGTACACTGGCGGGTCTTGGGTTCAATTCCTCGTTAGGGGCATGTGCCTGGGTTGCACATTCAATCCCTGGCCTCGGTTGGGGTATGTGTAGGAGTCAACCCATTGTTGTGTCTCTCCCACATGGATGTTTCTCTCTCTCTCTCTCTCTCTCTCTCTCTCTCTCTCTCTCTCTCTCTCTTTCCCCCCCTTTCTTTGACCTCTTCCTTCCACTTTAAAAATCAAGGTGTACAATTTATCAGACTCTTAGTGGCATTTGTTCTATTACCTACATAGCCTGGAAGAAAGTGGCATTAGGCCTTTAGGGTATGGGGGAAGGAATGAGAGGGCATATTTCACTTACAAATCCTGAATGGCAGTATCACATTGGTGAAGTGTATAGCTACAGAGTGGTGTGTATTCAGTTTGTATCTTCCAAAAATAGCATTATGGTTGAGCTCTTCTGGATATAACCTTGGGTTAGTGTAGTGATCTTTACCTCTTCAGTCAACATTTAACATGTATGTTCTATGTTATATGACACTCCCTGCCTAGTTAGAAGGACTGCGGAGTTAAGATGTACACCCATATTTTTCTTTATCATACATAATAAGAGCTCAAATTTATTGATCACCTACTCTATAACAGGACTGGCTAGATACTTTCACATACATGATGTTGTTTAGTCTTCATAACAGTCTTCCATTTTATAGCTCATTGTGCAAGGCAATGTAGGTTCAGTATCCTGTGAATGACACTGACGGCTCTATTGGCAAATGGGATCACCTCTGCCTGGAGACATCAGGGAAGCTCTGTGGAGGAGATTGCATCTTACTGGGTCTTCAGGTACTTCATGCAAAATTGTAAGGTAGGGAAATATTCCAGCCAGAGAAAATACCATGAGTAAAGGCATGGAATGGGAAAAACTGAATAGTCTTTAGGGGCCATTAGTCCAGATTGGTTGGAGAGTGTCATCTATGAAGGAGACAACTATAAAGTAAGGCAAAAGAGATTAATTGAGGAAAGTTCATGGAGGACCTCAATGTCAGGCTAAAGAGTTTAGACCAGCCGTGGGCAAACTACGGCCCGTTTGAAATGAATAAAACTAAAAAAAAAAAAGACCGTACCCTTTTATGTAATGATGTTTACTTTGAATTTATATAGTTCACACAAACACTCCATGCTTTTGTTCCGGCCCTCCGGTCCAGTTTAAGAACCCATTGTGGCCCTCGAGTCAAAAAGTTTGCCCACCCCTGGTTTAGACTTTGAAGAAAATAAGTAGACTTTGCAGGTTTTTTCATTTTTAATTTATTTCAGAGAGAGGAAGAGAGAAGGAGCGAGGGACAGAAACATCAATGATGAAAATCATTGATCAGCTGCTTCCTGCACGTCCCCTACTGGGGATGAAGCCCTGACTGGGAATCAAATAGTGATCTCCTGATTCATGAGTCCATGCTCAATCACTGAGCCATACCGGCTGGGCCTTTGCAGGTTTTGAGCAAGAGAGAGATATGACGTGAGTTTTGCTTTAGGAAGATTAATCTCACAGAGTATGCACAATGCATTGGCGGGGGTGAGGTTGGCGACAGGGAACCTAGATAGGCGACTGCAGTTGTTCATGAGCAGAGATCAGGGTCTGCATTGTGGAGGTAGAATTAATAGGACTTGGAGTTTAAGTGTATGGAGGGAAGGAAAGAGAAGAGTCAAAGGTATACTCATATTTTGAGTATGGGCAATGAGGAGTCTGTTGGTGCCATTAACAGAAAATATATGCCAGTCAGAAGAGGAGTCAGTATTGGGGTTGATGATTGGAGGGGTAGTTGACTTTCTTTGAAGTGCTCCGCAAGAGACTACACTTCACAGTATTCCAGGAGCCGAAGAATTCTCTTCTCTCTACACTTGTTTCACATCACTTCTTTTTGCTGATAAGTTTTCTGGTGCCCAAGGAAGTGAAATAATTTGCTTAAGGCTTTACAGTAAGTTCTTGGTGGATTCCAAGTCTGAGAATCCAAGTTTCTTGTTGTTTAGCTGTTAAGCTTCCTAATAGAGCTGGGCCTTCAATGTAGGAAAACCAGAGTTTTTGAGATAGAAAAACCTGGATTCAACTCTAGGCTTTGCCATTTTCTATTTGTAAGGTCTTGAACAGGTAAGACCTTGCTTTTTCTCTCTGAATCTTAGTTACCAAATTTGTTTAAAAAAAAAAAAAGGAATATTAATTTAACTTATGGAGGCAATGGAAGATAGGTACTTTGTATAACTCTTTAAAATTTTTTTAAAAAATTCTTTATTGTTGAAGTATTACATATGTCCTCCTTCCCCCCTCTTTGACCTCTTCTAGTCCCCGCCTCCTCTCCAGCCCCAGGCCTTCACCATCCTATTGTTTGTGACCATGGGTTCTGCATATAAGCATACAAGTTCTTTGGTTGATCTCTTCCCACCCACTCTCCCACCCCTGCCTTTCCTCTGAGATTCAACAGTCTGTTCCATGCTTTTATGTCTCTGGATCTATTTTGTTCATTAGTTTATTTTGTTCATTAGATTCCATATATGAGTGAGATCATGTGATACTTGTCTTTCTTTGACTGGCTTATTTCACTTAGCATGATACTCCCCAGGTTCATCCATGCTATCTCAAAGGGCAAGAGATCCTTCTTTTTTACTGCTGCATAGTATTCCATGGTGTAAATGTACCACAGCTTTTTTTTATTGTTTAAAGTATTTATATGTCTCCTTTTTCCCCGATTGACCCCCCCCCCCCCGCACTCATGTCCCCCAGGATAAGCCCCCACCGCCCCAGTGTCTGTGTCCATTGGTTATGCTAATATGCATGCATATAAGTTCTTTGGTTAATCTCTTACCCTCTTCACCCTTCCCCTCCCCCGCCTTCTCTCTGAGGTTGGATGGTCTGTTCATTGTTTCTTTGATTCTACATCTATTTTTGTTCATCAATTTATGTTGTTCATTACTATATATCCCACATATGAGTGAGATCATGTGATATTTATCTTTCTCCGACTGGCTTATTTCACTTAGCATAATGCTCTCCAGGTCCATCCATGCTGTTGCAAATAGTAAAAGTTCCTTCTTTTTTATAGCAGTGTGGTATTCCATTATGTAGTTGTACCACAGCTTTTTTATCCACTCATCCTCTGATGGGCTCTTGGGCTATTTCCAGATCTTAGCTATTGTAAATTGTGCTGCCATGAACATTGGGATGCATACATTCTTTCTGACTGGTGTTTTGGGTTTCTTAGGATATATTCCTAGAAGTGGGATCACTGGGTCAAATGGCAGTTCCATATTTAATTTTTTGAGGAAACTCCATACTGTTTTCCACAGTGGCTACATCAGTCTGCATTCTCACCAGCAGTAGTACTAGGATTTGCTTTTCTCTACATCCTCACCAGCACTTGTCATCTGTTCATTTATTGATGGTGGCCATTCTGACAGGTGTGAGGTGATCCCTCATTGTCATGTTTTGTTTTAATATTTTTTTTTGATTTTTAGAGAGAGGAAGGGAAAGAGATAGAAACATCGATGAGAGAGGAACATCATCCATCAGCTGCCTCCTGCACGCTCCCCATAGGGGATCAAGCCCACAACCCAGGCATGTGCTCTGACTGGGAGTCAAACCGATGACCTCTTGGTTCCTGGTTGACACTCAACTGCTAAGTAACACTGGCCAACCTCTCATTGTCATTTTAATTTGCATCTCTCTGATGATCAGTGACTTTGAGCATTTTTTCATATGCATATACATTTTGTAGAAGTGTCTATTTAGGTCCTTTGCCCATTTTTTGATTGGATTGTTTGTCTTCCTTTTGTTAAGTTGTATGATTGCCAAATATGTTCTCCCATACCCTTTTCATTTTGTTGATGGTTTCTTTTGATGTGCAGAAGCTTTTTATTTTGATGTAGTCCCATTTATTTTCTCCTTGTCCTAGGAGATGCATACTTCCTACCGGTCTTTATGTGGTCTCCACTTTCCATCCTTGGTTGTCAGGTTTCTCTCCAGCTAGTCTTCAGTTGATTATTCAGAATGTTTTTTCTGTATTTTAGTTGTAATTCCAGTTTGGTCCTGGGAGCATGTCAGTGTAGCTTCCACTTATTCTGCCGCCATTTTGGAATCTCTCAGAAGCAATTCTAATAAATTAAGCAGTTGCTTACTGTTTTATAGCTTCAGTCTTAAAGCATTCTCCCCACCCCACCAATTATTTCCTTTGAAACTTTTTTTTTTACTTCTCCTTTCCTAGCTTGGTTCTTTTGAGTCCCCATAGTGCTCTTTATGGAATAGCTTATTTAATAAAAAAGAGAGGACTAGGAATTAGGTAGACATAATTTAGCTCGGGTTGTAATACTCTTGGCCTTTCTGGGCCTCAGTTTCCCCATACCAAGTATTTTGGGGATAACAGAACATAACTCACAAGGTTGATGCACGCAGATCTTATGAGATAATGTAACAAATATTTAGTCTTATACAAATGTAATTTATTATTTTTAGTGTTCCTCCTCTGAATTCTGAACATCTGTATAATTTCGTGGTTCATTCCCTCTCTTTACCTTATATCTCTTTGGTTCTCACTTTTCCTTATAACCTTGCTTTTTCACTCTCAATGACAACAGGAAAAATGTGGCTATACTAGCATTACACCTGGTACAGTTGCAAGAGAGAGGGCCCGAGTCTTTGGGAAATGTTAAGTTCATTGGCTTTGGAGTTATAATATCTTCTCATTAACTTGAACAAGATGCTTTACCCCTTTGTCTCTCAAATTTTACATTTGTCTCCTGGTTTACCATATTGTTGTTTCTAGTCTTGAACTCATTTAATTTTAGAAGATCCCCCTTAAAAATGCAACAATTACTGGGCTCAGGTAACAACTGAGAATCAAAACTAGCTTTTGCTTGCTTTTCAGTATGGGTTAGTTTAGAGCAGCAATTTTCAACTGGTATGCTGCAAGAGTTTTTAAAACATGCAATACCTGACTATTTAGACAGGGGCACTGACCTCTTTTCCCTTAAATTGTCAAAAAAAATGACAACAGCCAACACAACAATAGCTATCCAGTGTGAATTAATCAAAATCATACCTATTTTGCCCTGGCTGGTTAGAGCATTGGCCCATGCACCAAAGTGTCATGGTTTTGATTCCTAGACAAGGTCAAGTACCTGGTTGGCAGGTTTGATCCCGGCCTCAGTTGGGGTGCTTGCGGGAGGTAACCAATTGATGTGTCTTTCTTTCATTGATGTTCCTTTCTCTCTTTTTCTTTCTCTCTCTACCTGTCTCCTTCCACTCCCTCTAAAAATCAATGGAAAAAATGTCCTTGGGTGAGGATTAACAAAAAAAAATTATATCTATCTTTTTTTGTCAGATCAGTAAAAAACATAATATATTATTTATTATTATTTTTTTCCTTCATAATATATTTTTTAGTGTGCCACAGAATTTTAGTAATTAGTTTATGTGTGCCATACATGAAAAAGGTTGAAAACTGCTGGGTTAGGATATAGCCACGGGGAACAGGGGTCACAGTAGGACACTGGAGTGAGGTATGGATCCTGGCAAGAGGGCAGGTCTTTTTTTCTTTTAAATATATATATTTATTGATTTCAGAGAGAAAGTGAGAGAGAGATAGAGACATCAATGATGAGAGAGAACCTTTGATTGGCTGCCTCCTGCATGCCCCATACTGCAACTCGGGCATGTGCCCTGACCCAGGGAATCAAATCATGCTCAACCACTGAGCCATACTGGCTGGGCAAGGGCAGGTCTTAGTTTATGATATAGGGATGGTGTCAGTGCCTCAGAGTATTTGATGCTGCCTCTCTCATAGCCCACACCCAACTGCTCTTCCTGAGCTGAGCATGTGCCTGTACGCTCAGTCAGAAGTCAGAGCTTGGTGAGGCTTGATTCCCCCAAGAATTCATTGATGAAAATTAGGGCACTTGAGCAGAACTAATTGGCTGAACTGTGTGAAGGGCAGAGGCTTTCCTTGGGGGATCCTTTTAATCTCTTGTGGTTATAGACTTTTTAAGGTTGGACTAATTAAAATGTTGGCAGCTGGACTCAATACCTTCCATGCACTAGGTCCTGCTCCAGCCTCCTGGAATATTGGAAGTTGGCACAGGTCGTCTTTCTTGGGGAACTAAGAAATGAATTTCCATGTCCTTATCTAAATAAATGCTTAGTGTGCCCTAGCCAGTTTGGCTCAGTGGATAGAGCATCGACCTGTGGACTGAAGGGCCCTGGGTTTGATTCCAGTCAAGGGCACGTACCTCAGTTGCTGATTGGCCCTGGTTGGGGTACGTGTGGAAGGCAATCAGTGGATGTGTCTCTCTCTCACATCTATGTTTCTCTCTGTCTCTCTTCTCTCCCCTCCACTCTTTTTTCTAAAAAAATCAATGGCAAAATATCCGTGGGTGAGGATTAATAAAAAAGTTATTAAAAACAAACAAACAAACAAATAAATGCTTGCTGTTGTGATATTTGTCCAGAATAGGCTGCCACACGTCTCATAGTGGAGAGATCTAGATCCAGATTTGCCTGAATTTGCTACTCTCTAGACTCCTGAGGTTCTCTTTTAGGTCAGTTCTCTATTAGCCCCAAAAGGCTTTGCTCTGTTAGTTGATTTTCACTGCCAGAGGGAATTCTTCTCTGTGTGTGTTTCTGTTCTAACCAGAAAAAGGGAAAAGGAAAATATATTTTATTATGTCCCATCATGTGCCAAGTTGGGGCTAATGTTTTACATAGCTGCCTTTTGAGATATCCTCATATCTTTTCATAATGTCCATTTTACAGATGAGGAAATATTCATAAAAGGAAAATAATTTGCCTAATTATCATTACAGTCTGAAAGCAACTGAATCAGAATTCAAATCTGGATCTCTCCCAAAGCCTTTGGTTACTTCTTTAGGTAGCACAAATGATTTCAGAACCTCCTATCCTTCTAAGCTCAGCTAATTTCCTACTTCCACAAAGTCTTCAATTCAGAATTATTTTCTTGATCTGCCTTTCCAGAGCACTCTGCCCCTCTCACTAATCTGGTTGATATTTAATGGGGCATGGATCTACCTCCCTCATTTGACCACACCCCTCTTGTGAGGTGTGGTGCTTATGATTTATTTCTTAAATCACCCAATGAAGGCCCTGGCTGGGTTGCTCAGTTGGTTAGACTGCAGTGGTTCTCAACCTTCCTAATGCCGCGACCCTTTAATACAGTTCATGTTGTGGTGACCCCCAACCATAAAATTATTTTCGTTGCTACTTCATAACTGTAATTTTGCTACTGTTATGAATCGTAATGTAAATATCTGATATGCAGGATGTATTTAGGCGACTCCTATGAAAGGGTCGAGACCCACAGTTGAGAACTGCTGGGTTAGAGCATTGTCCCAATATGCTAAGCTTGTGGGTTCGATCCCCAGTCAGGGCACATACAAGAATCAACCAATGAATACATAAATAAGTAGAACAATAACAACAACAAAAAATCAATGTGTCTCTCTCTCTAAAATCAATAAATAGAAAGGTTAAAAAAAAAAAAAAAAGAACCAATGAAGTTGTAGTTGGAATTTCAGGCTTTGTCACAAAGTGAAGGATTTTAGGCAGAGTCTTAGCTAGCTCCCTGAGTAAAATCAGACCTGGGTCATCTTTTTTTTAAAAGTCTTTATTGTTGAAAGCATTACATATGTCCCATTTTCCCCCCATTAAGCTCTTCTAGCTCGCCCTTACCCCTCCGCTCTCGAAGACCTGAGTATTCTTGATTTGCACAGAGTGTGCTGTGTTATATTAGAAGCAGTAGGGCCTTCTAGGCAAGATGTTTTTGGTTCCCCAAGGGAGCAGGCATCTCTTATCTTAGGTCATTTTCCTTGGCCTCTGACTTTGGAGTTTCCTTCCTCCCTCCCTCCCTCCCTCCCTCCCTTCCCTCCTCCTCCCCCTCCTCCTCTTCCTCCTCCTCCTCCTCCTCCTCCTCCTCCTCCTCCTCCTCCTTCTTCTTCTTCTTCTTCTTCTTCCCCCTCCCCCTCCCCCTCCCCCTCCCTCTCCTCCTCCTCCTCCTCCTCTATCTAAATAGTTTATTTAAACTTTCAACCAACAAATGTTCATGTATTTCCAGGGAACATTTTTTTTTTTTTTTTAAGTAAAGGCCAGCTAACTGGAGTTCCAAATTTCTTCTTTTTTAAAAAAAATTTAAGGTATTACATATGTGTCCTTATTGCCCCCCTACTCATGCCCTCACCCCCCTGTTGTCTGTGTCCATTGGATAGGCTTATATGCATTCATACAAGTCCTTTGGTTGATCTTGGAGTTTGTTTCTTTCTTGTGGTCCTCTTGCAATTAATCGAGCTAGATTAATGCTATCTGGAGTGAAATAGTGTGAAAAAGCCCTCAACCTGGCTTTGGTTGGAATATACCTGTTGACTGTGCGTTGCTCCCCCCCCCCCCCCCGCCCCCAGCATAATGAGTTATTAATCCTGCATTTGGGACTTAAACTTTCTGCAACTTCTGCTATTGGTGCATGTCACATCACAGGATAAAGGCTTTCATGGAGAAGGCAAGCTTTTAAAGGCATTTTTATAAGTTGAATGATCTTTCTTACTGACTTGAAAAAAATTATAAAAGTATTTTCAGGTCTTTTCTGTGTGTATAGCATATGTGCTTAGTATTTAACATCAAAAGTTTGTTCCTGCCTGGCTGGGGAGAGGTTAAACAGGTGTAAAGATATTTGTCAAAGCTTGAACTGAACACTTAAAATGAGTGCATTTTACTACATGCAAATTATCTATAATAGTAAAAGGGTAATATGCTAATTAGACCAGATGTCTTCTGGACATCATTCTGGACGTCCTTCCTGATCAAGTCGGAGCCAGAGGGAAGCCAGCCTGGGTCCTGGGTGCCTGCCTGTGGCCAGAGGAGGGAAGCAGCCCGGGTCCCGGTGCCAGCTGGGAGCCAGAGGAGGGAAGCTTGGGTCCTGGGTGCCGGAGGGAAGCCAGTGCCAGGGTAAGGAAGGCCTACTCTTGCACGAATTTTTGTGCATCGGGCCTCTAGTATCTCAATAAAGTCAATTGAAAAGTAAAAACAGCCTGGCCAGCATGGCTTAGTGGTTGAGTGTCATGGTTCAATACCTGGTCAGGGCACATGCCCGGGTTGCAGGCTTGATCCTCAGTAGGAGGTGTTCAGGAGGCAGCAGATTGATGATTTTCCCTCATCATTGATGTCTCTCTCCCACTCTCCCCCTACCTGCCTCTCTCTTCAAAATCAATAAAAACATATTTTTTTTAAAAAGTTTGTTCCTTTGGGAATAAATAGCAAGTTAGAACATAAAATGCAATTAAAGCACCTTCACTGGGAAAAGTAACCTATAATAATAAAAGCATAATATGCTAATTAGACCGGATGGCCAAACAGCGGAATGACTGTCTGGATGATCTTCCGATGACCTTCCAGAGGAAGCTGGGGCTGCAAGTGCTGAGCCCTTTGCACAAATTTCGTGCATTGGGCCTCTAGTAAAATAATAACAATCAAAATATATTACACAGTAGGATGAAACTGTTGTTTTAAAATTTTTATTTTATTTTGGTATACTAAGGAATCTGAAATAGCTTAATCAAATAGAATGAATCAGATAATGACACAACATCCTTTTGGTTTCTCTAGTATGAAGAATAGATTATGAAATGTTCTTAGGAGAAGGGAAGAAAGTGCATTTTGAGCTTTTCTCAAGTCCTCTACTAAGCTGTGTTCAAGGATAGTGAGCTTTCTGGGTGTGTCTGTTTCCCCGTTAAATGGGAACAATATCTACCTGGTTTAATTTTATAAGGATTCAATAAGGTAATGTATGTGAAGTGTTTTGTAAACTCTGAAGTGCTATTGTCATACTCATTGGGTGACTGGAACTAACTTGTTAGCACTGCAAGGAAACTTTTCTTAAGATATGGCTTGACTTAGGTGGGAGGAAGTATGCAGAATTGATGAATAAGCAGTTGAATGCTGTGTGGGCAGCAGTTGAGAGGAATTCCTGTGAGGTGAGGGAAAGGACCACATTCATCCCTTCAATACATATTTGTTGAGTCTTGCCTGGTGGAGGAGAAAGAAATTCAGATATCTACCTTTTAAATATTTGGTGTGCTAAATATGGAGCCAGCTTGGATTAGGAACGAAGGAAACTCCATAAAGACAGGGGATTTTGTTTGTCATATACACCCTAGAGTAGTACTTGGCATGTAGTAGGCTCTCAATAAATATTTGTTGAAAGAAAGGTTGTTTTGGAATTAGATAGACTGGGTTTGTATTTGGGCCCTGCCATTTACCAGCTCTCCTGAGCAAATTGTTTAATTTTTCAGATGCTTGGTTTCCTCATTTTAAAATGGGACTAGGATTAGCTATCATACATGGTTACTGGGAGGAGGATTTTTTAAGAAGTTAAAAACCCTTTGTGCAAGTTCTAGCAAGTATTCAATGAAAGATAGTTCCTTTCATTCTCCCTTCCTAGTTTGCAAAGGGTGGTGGAAACACAGAGGAAGAAGCAGATGTGGTTGGGGGAGCCTAATCAATGGCTTCACAGGTTTGACCTGACGATGTCTTCCTAATGTAGAATTATTGGTGTTTTTCTCCCAAAAGGAACTTGCTGGGATTAATATGCCTTGTTTTTCTGCATTTCCTATGGTCTTGGTTGGGAGGGCTGGCTCTTGTCTTTCAAGGCAAGGTAAAATTCAAACTACAGGTTTGTGCAGAGGTTGTTCCCAGAAAAGCAGCTTTCTCTGTAGAGTCTGAACTCATCTGATTTGGATTAGGCTTTTATAGCGAGCCATTACCCTCCCCCCACCAGTCCCCCTGCCTCAGTAATTGTTAGTTATAGCTTTGACAACATGTACTCAGCTTGACTTCTGTTCTGGGTCAGTTGTAAATTCTCACAGGATGTGGAGCAGAGCGTGTTTGCTTGGGTTAATCAGGTATTTATGAGTTGACCTTTACTAGTGAAAAACCCAATTTTTCCCTCATGCCTGAGTGACTCTAAAAGGCTGAGGGCCTTACTCTGAGGCATTCCCAGGACTGTTAGAAGTTGTAGCACATTACCTGCCCTTGCTATATGTAAACAGGCCAGTGGGATCTATCTGCCCTTCAAGCAAGGCTGCCCAGCACCTTTTTCTTTTATCCTACAGTTTTAAGACACTGGAAATACCACTCTTCTTTCTCTTATCAACATTTTAGATTTTGGAACTTTCTCTTCTGGTTTAATTTCTTGGGAGGATGGTAAACAGGGAGGAATTGTCTGGCCATCAGGTTGAAAGGGCTTCTTGCTTGCAAATTGAAGCCACTTGGCAAGAAGTGGGTAAAGAACATGTTTGTGGATGGGGGTGGTCAGGCATTGGGTAAGCTAAGAGTTAGTTTGGGGTTTAAAGGGCCTGTGCATTCTAGAAGTAGAGTCAGTAAGTGCCTGAGCTATGTCCTCAGTGCCCTCTTTTGGGAGTTGAGCATTGTCACTAGAGAGATCTCAAATATGGGCCCAGAAGAAGGAAAGAAGAGGGTTAAGGAAAGGAGACAGAGGGAAGAAAAGGGAACTTTGCTGAGTTGTTTTATGTTAGGGGCTTTGGATCAATTATTTTCTTAAATCTTCACAACAATCTTATGAAGTTTACAAATGATGAAACCAAAGCCCAGAGACATTAAGCAACTTTCCCAAGGTCACAAAGCTAGTGAATGATAATGATCGTAGTTATTTATAGTACGTTGTGAAGGCACATACCAAGTTTCTTTTTTTAATGTACTTTATATAATTTATATTCACCACAGTCTTATGAATGATTATTATTACTTCTGCATTGCAAAAGAGGAAACTGGGAATTAGAGAGTTTTGGTTGCTTGATGAGGTCACTCATCTAGCAATGGCAGCACAGGGATTTGGATCCAGAATCCTGTGATTATAAAGCTTGTTCCTTGATGTTCATGTCACTGCAGATAGAAGAGCTAGGATTCAAATGCAGTCATGAGAGCAAAGTTCATGTCTTTAACCATCTCTGTATCCCCCTAACCTGTGGTAGTACCTACCACATTGTTAGTGCTCAACAAATGTTTGCTGTGGAATCCAGCTCTGCTGTCACCCATGGCTCCCAGTTGCCAAAGGCATCCTGTCCCAGCTTCTTGCTCTGACGGTCTTCTCTTCATAGTCTGTCCTTACCCTACTAACCATCATGGCCTCTCTGACTTCCCCACACACAGCATCTGGTCCATTACTGTTACTCTCCTGCTGCTTCACCCCTTTTTCCCCTTGGTACATACTGTTGCTGCTGCTATTGCTCTCTATCACCCTTCAATCCTGTCTGTTCTTTTCCATGCGGTTTCTCTGACTAATCCCAGAAACTTCTCTTTCCAGACTATAATCTTAGTCTGCACCATATAATCTGGCATTTAATTATCTACTGTTTTACCTACTAATTGTTTCATGGACATTAATCTCTCTAGCCAGCTGATGGTAGTTATATCATAATGACCCCTCCTATTAGTTTGTGCTTTGTCTTTATGAAGCACTTTCCTATTCAAGACCTGTCTTTTTGCTCATCATACCCATAGCAAACCTGTGAGATAGGATGGGAGGGGATTGCTATTTCCATATTAAGCAGAGAAAACAAATGTAAAAGAGGCAGGTAACTTCCCATGGTCGTATGACTAATTAGGTCTCAGGACTACTGATTTCAGGCTTAGTGTTTTGTCTGCCATGATTTAACATTTGTGTTTCTCCCTAACATTTTCTCTCCTACTTTTGAGGGCCAACCAAAGCAGAATACCTATTTGTGGGCTTTCAGAAGGTTTGGTTGGTGGACTGGGGAATGGTGGAGTGGCTCAAATAGCAATTTCAGGTACTTCTCAGGGGTATCAGTGCCCTGGCTTGCTACTACCTAGGCAAGAGGTTCTGTCCCTGTGGCTACTAGGATTAATTTTAAACTGAAAAACATCGGTTTCTTCTGAGTGGTCAGAGCATTCCCTCTTATAGATATAGGAAATAGGACAAGATGTATGGTGCTGGGCAGTTTTGTATTGTGACAATAGCATATACTTTGGAAGCAGACAGACCAGAATTTAAAATCTGGCTCTGCTGTTTGTTATTAAGCTCATGACTCTGAGTAAATCATTAATCTGTAGGAGCCTTAGGGGCTGTTGTGAGAAAGTATTTAAGGGCCACACATTGGCTCTTAAAAAAGGAAGTATTTGTTAGTGGTTTTTATAGTCAATATTACTATAAGTATAAGGCATGAGGAGGCTGAGGTGTGCCTGTGACTCTTGGAGGTTAGTCCTTGTGGCTTGATTTCCAGGAACCAGTGATAATATGCTACATTGGCGCTTTTTGGCTGATAGGGCTGAGTGTGAATGCTGTGCCCCAAGTTTCTAGTCTCCAGGTCTTCAGTACCTCCTGAGTACAATGAAACAATTTGTGAATAGCATGGGTATGGCTTCACTGGCAAACTTTGGGGAGTAAAGTTTTTGTTTTTCTGAAGCATTAGAATTTTTTGGGGGCATTAGAATTGTTGTTTCTGAAAAGTCAAGAACCCATTTGTTGAGAGAGTTTAGTTATTTCTGAAACCAGATATTGCTTCAAAGCTGTTTGTTAAATACTTCTTTTCTTGAACCTCTGCCCCTCCCCAAAAGAAAATAACCAGATTAAGAGCATTGTGTGATGATTGTGTCTTTGGTCACCCTGACCTCTCAGCCTCTAGCTCCCTTCTCAGAGATAGCAAGCACCACTTCAGACTGCTGCTTCAAGCGAGGTCATTCTGTGAATAAAGATATGATACACACACACACACACACACACACACACACACACACACAAAATGGCATACTACTCAGCCATGAAAAGAATGAAAGCTTGCCATTCGCAACAATATGGATGAACCTTGAGGGTGTTATGCTAAGCGAAATAAGTCAGACAGAGAAAGACAAATACTTTATGATTTCACTCATATGTGGATTCTAAAAAAACCAAACAAATGAACAAACAAAACAAAACCAATCTCATAGATACAGAGAACAGGTTGGTGGTTGCCAGAGGGAAGGCCAGGGGCCAGCAAAATGGGTGAAGGGAATCAAGAGGTATAAACTTCCAGTCTGGCCTGTGTTGCTCAGTGGTTGAAAGTCAACCCATGAACCAGGAGGTAGTCATGGTTAGATTCCTAGTTGGGTCACATGCCTGGATTGTGGGCTTGATTCCCAGTGCGGCTTGTGCAGGAGGCAGTTGATCGATAATTCTCTCTCATCATTGATGTTTCTATCTCTCTCTCCCTCTCCCTTCCTCTCTCTGAAACCAATAAAAACATATTTTTAAAAAAGAGGTACAAACTTCCAGTTTTAAAATAAGTCATGGGGATGTAATGTACAGTATGGTGACTATGGTCCACAATATTGCATTGCAAATTTGAAAGTTGCTAAGAAAGCAAATCTTAAAAGTTGTCATAAAAAATGTTTTGTAACTTTGTATGGTGACATGGTAAATAGACTTAGTGTAGCGATCACAGTGTACCAGTATACATTTGTCAAATCATCTTGTACATACACTTGAAACTAATATAATGTTGTATGTCAGTTACAGGTCAAAGAAAAAGAAATGTTGAGAATATTTAAATAAAAAAAATATTGAAACTGAACAAAAAAGAGAGGTCATTGGCCCCTTTTCCTCTACTCTTCATTTATGACCTGGTCTGTGCTGTATGGGAAACAGAACAAGTACACGTAGACACTATTTAAAAGGGAGCTTGCTTTCTCATTGGGGACTTTAGGTAGTCTGATACAGGGAATGACTAAAGAATGAGTGCAAAGGAACATAACTCATTGCTAAAATGGCAGGTTTGGATGTCTGGGGGATGTGAGGGCAGGCTTCCTAGCAAGGTACGAAGGAGCAGCTGGATGTGGAAACATCAGTGGCTTTTGAGTTTTTCCTTTAGAATATGGTGCCATGGGCCATTCATCTTTTTCTTTTTTTAAATTGAGGTGAAATTCACATAGCATAAAATTAACCATTCATATACACAATTTAGTGACATTTAGTGCATTCACAATGTTGTATATCCACAATCTCTATGTAGTTCCATCACATTTTCATCACTCCAAAGGAAACTTGTTACCTATTAAGCAGTTGCTTCCATTTCTCCTCTCCCCTGCCCCTTGCAGCCACCAATCTGTCTTCTGTTACTATAAATTTACCTATTCTGGGTATTTCATATGAATGCAGTCATAAAATATGTTACCTAATGCATCTGGCTTCTTTCACTTGACTTAATATTTTGGAGGTTCATATTGTAGCACGCACCCTATAGAATGAAGCAGTACTTTATTCCTTTTTTATGGGTAGCTAATATTCCATTGTAATATATATATTACAGTTTGTTTATCCATTCATCTGCTAATGGACAGTAGGGCTGTTTTAACCTTTTGGCTACTGTCAATAGTGCTGCTATGAACATGTGTGTACTTGTTTGAGCATCTGTTTTTAATTCTTTTGGGCATATACTAGGAGTAGAATTGCTGGGTCATGTGGTAATTATATGTTTAAGTTTTTAAGAAACTGTTTTCCATTGTGGTTGAACCATTTTACACTCCTACCAGCAATATACGAAGGGTCCAAATTTTCCACATTCTCACTAACATTTGTTATTTTGTGTTTTTTTAATTATAGCCATCCTAGTGGTTATGAAATGGTATCTGATTGTGGCTTCCATTTGCATTTTCCTGATGACTAATGATGTTGAGCATCTTTTTCTGTGCTTGTTGGCCATTTGTATGTCCTCTATGGAGTAATGTCTGCTCAAGTCCTTTATCCATCTTTGAATTGGGTTTTGTTTTTCTGTTGTTGAATTGTGTGATGATTAATTTTATAAGTCAACTTGACTGGGCTATGGGATGCCTAGATAGCTGGTAAAACATTATTTCTGGGTGTGTCTGTGAGGTTGTCTTTGGAAGAGATGAGCATTTGAATCAGTAAACTGAATAATAATCAGTAAACTTACCAAGCTGTTGGGCACCATCCAATTTGCTGAAGGCCTGAATAGAACCAAGGGAAAGAAGGGTGAATTTGCTCTTACTGCTTGAGCTGAGATATCCATCTTCTCCTGCAATTGTACATCGAAGCTCCTGGCTCTCTGGCTTTTGGACTCAGACTGGGACTTAACATCATTGTAAAGCTTCCCTTCCCCCACCAATCCCTTTTCAGGCTTTTGGACTCGGTCTGAATTACACCACCAGCTTTCCTGGTTCTTGAACTTGCAAGTGGCAGACTGGGATTTTTTGGCCTTTGTAACCATGTGCGCCATGCCTATTTTTTTTATTGGTTCTGTTTCTCTGGAGAACCCTGACTAATAAAAATTGTAAGAGTTCTTTATGTATTCTGGATACTAGAATTCATCTTTTTAAAAACGTAATTTTGAGGGAAAACCTTCTTTGACTTAAAAAATCACTCATTAGTTTTTAAATACACCCAGCTCTTACCTGTCTCTTAGCTTATGCTTATACTTTTCCTTTTGTCTGGAATGTTCTTCCATTCTTCTCTGGTAGATGAAATTATACTTGTTCTTCCAGTCTCAGGTCAGATGTCAACTCTTCTGCAAAGCTCTATTAACTCCTTTTATGTCCATATTTCACTAGTTAGGCGCTCCTTGCTATGAATACTTCTCTAATGGCACACTTTTTTATTGTCTGCTTCAAAATACTAGGTTGTACTTCTAGAGTCAGGGATTGTATTTTGATTCATTTCTGTTCTTATCATCAAGCGTATAACCTGACATATAATGAATGTTAATAAATGCTGAATGAAATGAGCATAGAGTGTCATTTGGAGTGTAGACTGGAGGTTTAGTTGGCAGAAATGGTGTAGGGGGATCTTCTTGGGGATGCACTAGGTTTAGTCATTTATGTAATAAATATTAAGGCCTTACTGTGTGCCAGGACCTCTGCTAGGCACTTGATATGAAATAGATAGTAAGAATAATAGTCCCTGTTTTATATTTCAGTAGGAAGATAAGCATGAACAAGTAGACATGTAATATAATTTTAGGTAATAATAAGTTCTAGAAAACATAAAGCACAACTGAATTTCAAGGTTGGAATTTCTTTATGTATAAAAAAAATGGGGCCAGGAATCCCTGCCCTGGGATTGTGGGGAGTGTTGTAAAAGTTCAGTTTGTTAATGGAGACCGAAAGTGCTGTCTTTCTTTCTTTAAAAAAAATTTTTTTTTAAAATTCATTTTCGAGAGGAAGGGAGAGGGAGAAAGAGAGAAACATCAATCAGTTGCCTCCAGCACTCTCGGATCAAACCAGTGACCTTTTGGTGCACAGAACAATGCGCAACCAACTAAGCCAACACCCACCAGAACTGAAAGTGCTTTCTTAAATGATGAGTAGCATAATGCTTGGCTCTCCCTTTTTTAAGTCTAGAGGATGAGTGAGCAATGTGGGAACTAGCCAGATGTTTTCAACACCTTGAAGGCCAAAGGAACTGGCTTATATTAGAAACTATCATGCCATCTTGCCTGAAACACTGACTGATGCACCACTGATTCAAGGACTGAATGAATTCCATGTTCCAAGTGGGGCTCCACGTAAATTGGCAAAGGGAAATAGCCTGGGGAACTTGGAGTCTATTTTGGTCAGCCCCCAGGGAGAAAGAATGTGGAGATCACTCTTCAGTACACTTGTGTTCCCTCTCTTCTCTCTCTCTCTCTTTCTCTCTCTCTGACCTTATTTCTTGCTGCCTGAATCTAACATAAGGGAGTAATAATAATAATCAGCTCTCCGTCAGAAACATTTAGATTAAACCAGCTTGTTTTGAGTTTTGATCTTTATTGTATTGTGGGTCATAGAAGAGACTGAAACATAGTCTTTATTCTTGTGTTTGGGGAATTTACAAATCAGATAATTTCTTAACTAGTTAGAAAGCAGCTAAATATAACATATAAAAGGAGAGAATAGTGTGGACTGGAATAATCCAAGAAGACTTTCTGAAGGAAATGATGCTTGAGTGGATGGACCCTGAGTACAGAGTAAATATTTTTAAATTAGTGCTTGTTTGTGTTTCTTTTTAATCCTCATCCGAGGAAATTTTTTCCATTGATTTTTAGAGAGAGTGGAAGGGACAGGGAGAGACAGAGAGAAACACTGATGTGAGAGAGACACATCAATTGGTTGCCTCCTGAGTATCCCCGACCAGGTTCGGGAGTCTGCAACTGAAGTATGTATCCTTGACTGGAATTGAACCCAGGACCCTTCAGTCCATAGGCCGATGCTCTATCCATTGAACCAAGCCAACTAGGGGTAGTTCTTGTTTTTCATGCTTCTTTAATAAAGCCTTCCCCCACCCCCCACATATTGTTGTGACCTCTACTTTAAAAAATATATGTTTATTAATGTTTCTAATTTTAAAAAATATTTTTAATTAATTTCAGAGAGGAAGGGAGTGGGAGAGAGAGAAACATCAATGATGAGAGAGAATCATTTATTGGCTGCCTTGGGCATGCACCCTACTGTGGATTGAGTCCGCAACCCCGGGCATGTGCCCTTGACCAGAATCGAACCCGGGACCCTTCAGTCCGGTGGCCGATGCTCTATCCACTGAGCAAAACCAACTAGGGCTAAAATATGTTTTAGTTTATTTATTTTTAGAAATAGAGGAAGGGAGATGGATGGAGAGATAGAAACATCGATGATAGAGAAATATCATCAATCAGCTGCCTCCTGCACATCCCCCACTAGGGACTGAGCCCACAACCTGGGTATATGCCCTGACCTGGAAGTGAACCAATGACCTCTTGGTTCCTGGGTTGACACTCAACCACTGAGCAACACTGGCTGGGCGACCTGTGCTATTTTGAAGGTTTTTATCTGGACCTTATTTATGGTCTTAGCATATTTTGCTTTTTTTTTTTTACAATTGTGTGTATTATAGTGGTTAAAAAGACAGACTTTGGAATCATACTTTGTGGGTTTAAATTATGGCTCTACTTACTCATTGGGTGACCTGAGATAAGCTATTTAACTCCTAAAAAACCTTGTTTTTTCTATCAATACAATGGTAATGATACATAGAGTTGTAATGATGATTAAAAGATAATCCAGCTCAGCCGGAGTGCCTCAGTTGGTTGAGTGTCATCCTGTGCACCAAAAGATTGCTGATTCGATTCCCTATCAGGGCAGTGAAATGTCAGAATAGACAAATTAGTAAAGACAGAAGGTAGATTAGTATTTGGTATGGGCTGCGGGATGGGGGTTATGAGGGATGACTGCTGATAAGTGTGGGGGGATTCTTTTAGGTGTGATGAAAATGTTCTGAAATTAGATTGTGATGATTGTTGCATATGTTTGTGAGTATACTGAAAACCACTGAATTATTACATGGTATATGAACTATATCACAATGAAAACATAGATACTTTGGGTTTGCTGAAAACTATTGGTCTTAACACAGATATATCTATATATCTATATCTATATCTATATCTATATCTATATCTATCTCTATCTCTATCTATCTATCTATCTATATATATATATATAGATAAAAAATTTTTTCTTTTCTGATTGGAAATCTTCTCCCAGGACTTCAGCCTATAAAGGTGAGGACTTATGGGCCCATTCCCAGATTTAGATGTGAGCCTGAACATGATGTTAGGCATGGGCCCAACAGGGGATAGATAGGTGGAGAATGCAGCATTGTTGTGCTTTGGTTCGAGGGGCCTTTTCCTGCCTTTGGCAGGGATTAGCAGGGTGAGTCACTCCCTATACTCTAAGGCCGTGGTCGGCAAACTGCAGCTCGTGAGCCACATGCGGCTCTTTGGCCCCTTGAGTGTGGCTCTTCCTAAGCCTTAGGAGTACCCTAATTAAGTTAATAATGTACCTACCTATATAGTTTAAGTTAAAAAAATTGGCTCTCAAAAGAAATTTCAATCGTTGTACTGTTGATATTTGGCTCTGTTGACTAATGAGTTTGCCGACCACTGCTCTAAGGGATGTGAAATGTGAAGAAAGAGCTGTCATCTCTGTTCTGATGACATTTTGAGTATCACACAATTGTAGGCCACATTTTGGTGCTGAACCATTTTCATGAATTCTTTTTTTTTAACCTTTTTCCTCCTTTATTTTATTTTAAAATATAGTTTTATTCATTTCAGAGAAGAAGGGAGAGGGAGAGAGATAGAAACATCAATGATGAGAGAGAATCATTGATTGGCTGCCTCCTGCATGCCCCCTGCTTAGGATCGAACCTGCAACCTGGGCATGTGCCCTTGACCAGAACTGAATTTGGAACCCTTCAGTCCGCAGGCCAATGCTCTACCCACTGAGCAAAACTAGCTAGGGCTTTCATGAATTCTTTATGGAGAATTCCTTGGGAACCAGTTAAGGACATGGTGAAAGAGAAGTAAGCTTAGCCCATGGGAGTGCCCAGGTGAAACTAGATGAGACATGACAATAACAGATATTCTTTTCATCTTTTACAGGTGAGCAATTGAAAGCTCAAGGGAAATTGATCCTCCCTCCCCCTATATATTGTTACTGATGAATGGATTACCTTGTGGCTGGTCCATAAACCATGTTATGTTCTTAAGGACTTCCCAAATACATCCAGGAAGTGAAAACAGACATCTATGATATCAAAGGTCCAAGGAATGATTCTTCAGGATTGTGCACAGTTACAGGAGGGAGTGATGTCTGTCAGCTTGGTGATAAGAGAAGAAACTTGGGAAACCAGCCTGAGCGTAGAGGCCAGAGGGTGCGGGCAGGGAAAAAGGACCCCAGGGAGAGTAAGGCATGATAGTTCTTGTCCTGTTTCTGTACTGGCTTACTTTTGTTTTACAACAAATAGGTCTTTGAGTATTTGTTCTAAACATACCCCTGTTGGGCAAAACTGGAGACAGAGGCATTGTGAGACCTGAGCCATGCCTCTAGACATGCTTAATGTATTGGGGGAAACAGACCTGGGAACGATTGACTCTACTGGCATGGATCAGGCGTGTAATAGACAGGGATGGACTTAGTGTATAAGACTGCAGACTGATTGGTTTGTGATTAGGTAAGGCTACCCTTAAATAGGCATTGAGACAGGGCCTCAATAGAAGGACCGCTTAAGGTCATCATCAGAAGATGAAGAAGAGGTACAGAATGCTTCTTTTTTGGGTGTGGACTGCTTTGGGGCCTTTCGTTTTGCCTTCAGATATGATGAGGGAATAGGGGTCTGTGTCCAGGAATAGCTGTCTTCCTGCCACTCCTTTAAGCAGTGCTGGGCTGACTGCAGAAGGTGCTTTTTTGTTCTGCACTTGTTCCATTGCTGTTTTGGAAAGATGAAGCCTGAGAGGTGCCAGAGCTATGCCAGTTGCTATGGGACCGGAAACAGGTGAGACTTCTGGCCTGCTTGAGTTAAGGAGTGAGGGTTTTGTCCTCTTCAGCTAGCTTAAGGCCTGCCTTTGCTATGAAACTGGATAAGTAGTTCACACAGCTTGTTTTTCACTCGGGGCTATTTTCAGCCCTGGAGCCCAGCAAGGTGGAATGATTGAGATGCTTTTGTGGGGTTCAAGCTTTTGCCAGATCCTATTTGTCAGGGTATGAGCCTAGGAGATCAGCTTTTCCAAACAATCAGTGCTACAAGAAAGGAGTGTAGAAAAATGTAAGGGTGGGTGGTCAGTTTAATATTCAAACTCAGGTCCTAAGGGGACATGTGGTACAGTCTGGAACATTGCTATAGGTCTCTAAAACAGTTTTGAGGAACTCATGTGGATCCTTTTTGTAATTTTTTGGTCATCTTGATGGCTGGGCTCTACTATGGGAGGGTTCTATAAATGTGTGGACCTGCTGCTGGTCAGGGTCTTGATCTGTTTTGAGCCCACTTGTTTCTATAGTTAGTTGAAGTATACTGGCAAGCGACCCATCAGTGGTTCATGTCCAGCATTTTTCTAGTGAGTGCTTACTGTGTGCCTGGCAGCTATGGTGGGCACCATGAGAGATGCTGAGGTTATATCAGAGATGCCTAAAACAAGATCATTACCTTACTCTTAGGGCTTAACATAGTGGATTAAATAAAATATAGATAACACATAAATAAATACAGATAAGGATAATAAAATATGCATAACCTTGAGGAATTACCACCTAATGGAGGAGTAGTAGGCATTGCAGAGTAGTAGGTATTAAAGGAACCATAAAAGCAAGGAGGGGCCCTTTAACTTTGGGATGGGTGCGGTGGGCAGGGACTTTTACTCTGCTTCCTTCTGTACCTCAGCTCTTTGTTCTTCCTTTCCATACCTGTAGCTCCTCATCAGGCTCTTCCTTACCACCTGAACATGAGTTCTTTTACTTTTTGTTTAAGTATAGTTGACATACAGTATTATATTAGTTTCAGGTGTATAGCATAGTGACTTGTATGCATGCATATAAGCCTAACCAATGGACACAGCCACCAGGGGGGTGAGGGCATGAGTGGGGTGGTGGGAGGAGCAATGGGGGGGGGATAAGGACACATATGTAATACCTTAATCAATAAAGAAAGAAAACATTTATATACATAAATGTGATTGCCAAATAAGTCTAGTAACCATCTCTCATTGTGCAGTTATCACAATATTATTGACAGTATTCCCCTTCACCTTTTCACCCATCCTCGTACCCCCTATTCCCCTCCCCTTTGGCAACCATAAGTTTGATCTCTGTTTCTATTATTCTGTTGTGTGTGTTTTTTTGTTATTTTTTTTTTTTTAAGATTCCACATATAAGTGAAATTATGCGGTATCTGTCTTTCTCTGACTTATTTCACTTAGCGTAATACCCCCTAGGTCCATCCATGTTGTCACAGATGGCAAGATTTCTTTTTTTTATGGCTAATATTCCATTGTACATATATACCACATCTTCTTTATCCATTCATCTATCAATGGATGCTTAGGTGGCTTCCATATCTTGGCTATTGTAAATAATGGCTATTGTAAATAATAAGGGGTTAATATATTTTTTCGGATTAGTATTTTTGTTTCCTTCAGATAAATACCGAGAAGTGGAATTGCTGGGTCCTATGGTAGTTCTATTTTTAATTTTTTAAGGAACCTCTATACTGTTTCCCATAGTTGCTACTCCAATTTACAATCCCACCAAAAGTGCAGGAGGGTTCCCTTTTTTTTTTTCATTCTGGCCAGCACTTGTTATTTGTTGACTTTTTTATAACAGCCATTTTGACAGGTGTGAGATGGTATCTCATTGTGGTTTTGATTTGCATTTTCCTGATGACCAGATGCTGAGCATCTTTTCATTTGTCTGTTGGCTTATGTCTTTTTTGACTCCTGGTTCATAGGTCGGCACTCAACCACTGAGCCATGCCAGTTGGGCTGTTTTGACCAATTTATGAGTCTTTCCTTGTTACTGTTTGAGACTTAGATGCCCTGTTTTTTTCTTTCTGCCTCTTAGCTATATGACCTGGACTATATTACTTACCCTCTCTGGACTTGAGTTGCATTATCTGTAAAATGAGGCTAATGATAGATATATTACAATCTGAAAGCAGGGACTAATCTAGATGGCAAGCTATGGATGGATATCCACTTAATTCTCCCAATTCTCTGATTTCTGTGATTGTTCCCTTCTGGTCCTAATATAGGATTAAGCTTTGAGTTAAGTTTGTTACAGAGTTGCTGAGAGTATTTTATGGCACCTTAGATTTCTTTTTTTTTTTTAATATATTTTATTGATTTTTTACAGAGAGGAAAGGAGAGAGACAGAGAGTTAGAAACATCGATGAGAGAGAAACATCGATCAGCTGCCTCCCGCACATCTCCCACTGGGGATGTGCCCGCAACCAAGGTACATGCCCTTGACTGGAATCGAACCTGGGACCTCTCAGTCCGCAGGACGACGCTCTATCCACTGAGCCAAACCGGTTTTGGCAGATTTCTAAAACTTGTCTCTGTTAGGTCCAGCAGCACTGATGGAAGCTCTTGGCTTCTCTTAGCCCAGTGGTTCTCAGCCTTCCTAATGCCGCGACCCTTTAATACAGTTCCTCATATTGTGGTGACCCCCAACCATAAAATTATTTTCATTGCTACTTCATGACTGTAATTTTGCTACTGTTATGAATCGTAATGTAAATATCTGATATGCAGGATGTATTTTCATTGTTACAAATTGAACATAATTAAAGCATAGTGATTAATCACAAAAACAATATGTAATTATATATGTGTTTTCCGATGGTCTTAGGCGACCCCTGTGAAAGGGTCGTTCGACCCCTAAAGGGGTCGCGACCCACAGGTTGAGAGCCCCTGTCTTAGCCAGTCTCTTGGACTGAATCAGCCCTTCACCCTGGCAGTAAGGCTTTGACTGAGGTTTGAGCTCAAGGGGATATTGTATTTAAATGTGTTTTCTAGTGTGGTTTCTTTCATTATCTGCTAGGTAGGCTAGAGGTAGAGGTTTCCTGATTTTGCCTCTGTGGGGCAAAATTTAAACATTGGGATTAGGACTCCACTTTAGGACTTTCACCTCTCCAGGCATTGGGGCAGAAATCTACAGCTTCATGAAACACTTGGTTTATGTACAATACCCACTTGAGTTCCAAACTCCTAAAATAATCAACTTTGGTAAGACTTGGCAGGGCAGCGCCCCTCCCCTCCCCCAGAGAGAAGTCTCAAGAGACCAAGCAGGAAGTTACAGAAACTCTGAGCTACAGCTAAGTCTACTACTAATCAGTTTGTTTTTTATCATAATGTATATTGAGTACTTATGTGTTAGGTACAATTATGTGTTTACCTTATTTAATTCTAACAACAGCCAATGAGATAGATATTGTTATTCTCATTTTATAAATGAGGACTCTAAGGTCACATATCTAGTAATTGGTGAAAGTAGGACTCAACCTAATTAGAAATTTTATGTTCTAATTCCAAAGCCTATGTTTTTAGCCATTGCACTATGCTCCATCCCTAGTGACCTGTACATATGCTTCATTTCTGTGGGCCAGACATCTTTGGGAGGAAGGAGATGTGCTTACAGCCTGTCTCTTCCTCAGCACCTGTAAGAGTTATTTATTTTTGCAATGCCTGCTAAGTTCCAGGCACTATTTAGACAAGGGATACAAAATTTTATTAATTAATATTTTTATATTTTTGGTAAAAAAGGTAACATAGAATTAAGAGCATTGGACAAGATCCAGAATCATGGCTTCTTTTCTTACTAGCTTTGTGACCTTGGACAAATTATTCAACTTCTCTTAAATCAATTTGAATGTTTAAAGTTCTTAGCACAGTGCCTGGTATAGAGTAAAGTGTTTAATAATATTAGCTATTATTTATAATATTTTGAAATTGAGGGTTGATAAATCTCCATCCTGACCTTACAGAGTTAAATGTAGTGAGAAAGAGATTTTTTATTTTTTTATGTTATTATTATTTTTTTAAATATATATTTTATTGATTTTTTACAGAGAGGAAGGGAGAGGGATAGAGAGCTAGAAACATCGATGAGAGAAAAACATTGATCACCTGCCTCCTGCACACTTCCTACTGGAGATGTGCCCACAACCAAGGTACATGCCCTTGACCGAAATCGAACTTGGGGCCTTTCAGTCTGCAGGCCGACACTCTATCCACTGAGCCAAATCAGTTAGGGCGAGAAAGAGATTTTTTAAACAAATGATTAGAAATATGAGAGTGCTATGAAGAAGTGCAGAGTGCTGTGGGAGCCTGTGCAGAGGGACCTAACACTGTTTGGAAGGCTCAGGATTTTCTGAGTAGATGTCGAAGGTGGGTCCCAAAGTAGAAAAGGAACAACACAAACTCTGGGGCCTGACTGACTGGGTTTGAATATTGGCTCTGCCACTTAATAACTGTGCTTCTTTGGGCAACTTACTTAATAGTCCTATGCCTTTTATCTGAATAACAAGGATAATAATAGTATCTATCTCACAAGGTAGTTATGAGGATTAATAAACAATATTTGTAGTGCTTAGGGCTAGGCCTGGCACATAGGTATTCTGTATATATGTTAAATAAAATATATAGATGAAGCACATTCTTTTTAAAACATAAATCTTGCCCAGCCTGCATGGCTCAAGTAGTTGATCATCAACCTATGATTCAGGAGGTCGGGATTCGATTCCTGGTTGGGGCACATGCCCGGGTTGCAGGCTTGATCCCCAGTGAGGTCATGCAGGAAGCAGCCAATCAATGGTTCTCTCTCATCATTGAGGTTTCTATCTCTCTCTCTCTCCCTCCCTTTCTAAAATAAATAAAAACATATTTAAAAAAGATAAACCTCAGTTATCTTCTTTATGAAGACTTGGCCTTGCATGCCTAGCAGGGTTGATCATTTTCTTTTTTTGTGCCATTACTATAATTTGTATAGCTCCTCATTATGATTCTTATCACCATTGTACTGCAATTGTTTACGTTTATGTGCTCCTATTAGATTTTGAGTTGCTAAAGGCAAGGACCAAGTGCTCTTTATTTAATTTTTAAAAAGTGTTGTTATGGCATACATACAATAAAATGAATTAAGTGCATAATGAAATTTTGCATATGTCTATACCCATATGGCTACCATCCAAATTAAGATACACATTTTTGTATCTCAAATGATTGGCTAACATTTTCTGTAAAGGACCAGATAGTAAATCTTTTAGGCTTGATGGACCATATAGTTTTTATTGAAGTGACAAGTTGTAGCAGGAAAGCATGCATGGCTGTGTTCCAATAAAACTTTGTTTGCTAACACAGGTGTTGGGCTGGATTTGGCTTGAGAGCCACAGTTTGCTGATCCCTTGTCTAACACAGAAATTCAATGTCTGTTGAATTGTAGTCAAAGGCCTTGATCTCAGAAACGCCTTTCTTGATTTCCCAGCAGTGGAGCAGCTTGTATCTCCAGAACAGGGCTGTGCAACTTCTTGAAGCAGGTAGCCTTTTTACAAGTTGTTTGTGGTCATAAGGGAATAAAAATGTCATCTCCTCTAGCACAATTTTGACGGCCTGTAGTCTCTGGAAACTTAGGGATCCATGAAGGCAATAAATAAATTTATGTGAATTTCTTGAGGCTTTGAACTATCCTATTCATTTTGTTCTTAGTGCCTAGCTAGCATAGGGTCTTGAACAGGGATGTTTAGTAAATATTTGTTTTTTGAGTGAATAAATTAATTTAAATTGCTTTTAGAATTTCAACAAGCCTAATGGAAATTGTACATTTACCACAATAAAAATGTCTTTTTTTTAGGTTTCAATTATGGCAGTTCTGTGTGGTAACATGAATTTGCTTATGCTGATTGGTGCTTTGACTGGCAGTTGATGGCATCATAGGATAGAAGCCTATCCAGTTAGTAAATGACCTTGGATATAAGCATAGAGCCGAAATAACCAGCTGGTAGGCAGCAGGGCCCTGTGCTTGAATGTCTGTCTACATGTTTACTTTCACTTTCTTGCTCCTTAGCCTCAAAGCCTAGATGGTGAGGTGTGTGAATTCACAATATTATTAATACGCTTTTTTTCTTAATTTTTGAAATTGATTTTAGAGCTAGAGGAAAGGAGACATTGAGTTGTTGTTCCAGTTATTTATGCACTCATTGGTAAATTCTTGTATGCGCCCTGGCTGGGGATCAAATTTGCAACCTTGGTATATCGAGACAATGCTCTAACCAACTGAACTAGCTGGCCAGGGCTAAATTTTGATTATTGTATAAGGTTGGTTAAAGCCTGGGTCAGCATTTTGAAAAGAAAAAGTAATGATAATAAACACAGCTGAAAGTGATGAATTATTTCTCAATAAGTATACTTTGTATAGACAAAATAATTTAAAACATGAGGGGTTGTGTAAATAAAATGTTGATAAAAAGGATAGGTCCCACTATTTCTGGGTCAGAAATAGGCAGTTAAACTCAGTCATTAACACTAAACTTTTCCCCCTAATGTTGGCCTTCCTCACAAGGCCCTTTCACCTATTACTATTATTTTTTTTTGTCATTCTTTAAGGTGTCCTATTCAGGCAGCAGAGCTAAGATTTGAAGCCAGGTTCTCTTACTCAGGTTTCTGTATTCCTTCCAGTGCAGCAGTGGTTTTCAAACTGTTTCCAGGTGTCCTATGGTTTCCTGGACACCTGGCTCAGGAGTTGAGTCATTGGGAAGAACTCTAGATTTTTCTCACATATCTTAAACTTTAAAAAAAAAAAAAAACTTTAAAAAAGTTTTTATTGATTTTTTTTACAGAGAAAGGAAGGGAGAGGGAGAGAGAGAGAATGACATTGATGTTGGAGAGAAACATTGATTGGTTGCCTCCTGCACAAACCCCAACTGGGATCTGCAACCTGAGTATGTGCCCTGACAGAGAATGGAACTAGTGACCTTTCAGTGCACGGGACGACACTCAACTAACTGAGCCACATTGGCCAGGGCAAAAAACCCCTTTTTTATTGTGGAAAATTTTAAACATAGTTATAACTAGGTCGGGATTCGCTGCAGGGCGATCAGGGGGTTTGGGTGCTGCCCCATCATGCTGATCCCGGTGCCGGTAGGCCTCACGGCTCCGCTGATCCCGGTGCTGGGAGGCATATTACCCTTTTACTATATAGAATAGAGGCCTGGTGCATGGGTGGGGCTGGCTGGTTTGCCCTGAAGGGTGTCCTGGATCAGGGTGGGGGTCCCCACTGGGGTGCCTGGCCAGCCTGGGTGAGGGGATGATGGCTGTTTGCAGCTGGTCACACACCCTTCAGGATGGGGGTCCCCACTGGGGTGCCTGGCCAGTCTGGCTGAGGGGCTGAGGGCTGTTTTCAGGCTGGGACTGAAGCTCTTTTTTCTTTTTTTATTCTGGGCCAGATTTAGCTCTGAGGCCTTGGCTGCTGAAAACAGGTTTCTGGCCTTTGTTTCCCTGTCTGTATTTGATACAATGTTGCGGTCCAGCTGGCTGAAGCTCCCCTGAGTAAAGCAGGTTTCTGGGGTTTTTTTAGCTTCTTTATTTGCAACATAGTTGCTTAGAGTTGCAGCTGAGAGGCCGGCAAGTCAGGCGGGGAACGTTGGAGTTCTCAGTCACTGAAGCAAGCAAGCCTCCCTGTTCGCATCAGCTGCCTGGCTGCTGGCCGCCATCTTGGCTGCCAGTTAATTTGCATATCTCGGCCCTACTCTGTGAGTGACAGGGGGATTAGCCAATGGGAAGGGTAGTGGTCGTACGCCAATTACCATGTTTCTCTTTTATTAGTGTAGATATATTTCTAAAAGAACTGTATTTGAAAGCATAAACAAAATATCATTATCATGCTCCAAAATTTAATAATAATCCCTTAATATCATCAATTCTCCAGTGTTTAAATTTCACATAATGACTCAGAGAAAATTTTTTAAGTTGATTTGTTTATTTATTTATTTATTTATTTTTGATTAGTTAAATCTTTATTTTTCAGATTATTACATTTGTTCCTCTTTTTTCCCCCCATAACACCCCTCCTTCCAGTTCCCACCCCACCCTCTGCCCTCACTCCCCATCCACTGTCCTCATCCATAGGTGCACGATTTTTGTCTAGTCTCTTCCTGCATCCCCCTCACCCCTTTCTCCCCCAAGAATAGTCAGTCCACTCCCTTTCTATGCCCCTGATTCTATTATAATCACCAGTTCATTCTGTTCATCAGATTATTCACTTGATTTTCAGATTCACTTGTTGATAGATGTGTATTTGTTGTTCATAATTTGTATCTTTACCTTTTTCTTCTTCTTCCTCTTCTTAAAGAACACCTTTCAGCATTTCATATAATACTGGTTTGGTAGTGATGAACTCCTTTAGCTTTTTCTTATCTGTGAAGCTCTTTATCTGACCTTCAATTCTGAATGATAGCTTTGCTGGATAAAGTAATCTTGGTTGTAGGTTCTTGGCATTCATCACTTTGAATATTTCTTGCCACTCCCTTCTGGCCTGCAAAGTTTCTGATGAGAAATCAGCTGACAGTCGGATGGGTATTCCCTTGTAGGTAACTGAGTTTCTTTTTCTTGCTGCTTTTAAGATTCTCTCTTTGTCTTTTGGTCTTGGCATTTTAATTATGATGTGTCTTGGTGTGGTCCTCTTTGGATTCCTTTTGTTTGGGGTTCTCTGTGCTTCTTGGACTTGTAAGTCTATTTCTTTCACCAGGTAGGGGAAGTTTTCTGTTATTATTTCTTCAAATAGGTTTTCAATATCTTGCTCTCTCTCTTCTTCTGGCACCCCTCTAATTCCAATGTTGGTACGCTTGAAGCTGTCCCAGAGGCTCCTTACACTATCTTCGTAATTTTGGATTCTTTTTTCATTTTGCTTTTCCGGTTGGGTGTTTTTGCTTCTTTGTATTTCAAATAGTTGACTTGATTCTTGCGATCCTCTAGTCTGCTGTTGGGGGTCTGTATAATATTCTTTATTTCAGTCAGTGTATGCTTAATTTCTTGTTGGTCCTTTATCACAACCTCGAGGGTCTCATTAGATTTCTTGTAGGTCTTATTAAGTTTATCGGCAGTTTCTAGAAAATTCTTGAAAAACCTTAGAAGTGTGGTTTTGAACTCTATATGCAGTAGTTTGCTTTCCTCCATTTCTGTCATTTGTGTCCTTTTTCTTTGTCTCTGCATTTTTTATGCTTCCCTGTGTTGATAAAGTGGTTTTCTGTGCTAAGTGTCCACTAGGGCCCAGTGGTTCAGCCTCCCCAATTACCTGAGGAGGACACTCTTGGTGCACCCCCTTGTGGTCTTTGTGCACAGTCTTATTGTAGTTAAGCCTTGATTGTTATAGGTATCACTGGGAGGAATTGACCTCCAGGCCAATTGGCTGTGAGAGGAGTAGGAGAAGTTCTGTGCTGGAGACACCCCTCTGGGGCAAGACTTGCTTCAATGGGGCTTTGGTGCTCACTGAGTCTGCCCCTGAGTGTGTCCTTTATGTTTCCACGGAGCTGCAAACTGCATGGTCCCACTCTGACCTCTGGGTACATTGGCTCCTGGATCTCTAGGGAGGTGCTAATCTAGCCTCCGCCTTAGGTTATCCAGCAAAAGCCTCCCTGCAGGGCTTGGGCGGGGCGGGTCCCACGGGATCAACAGGGCGGGGCTAGCAGTTATGGCTGCTTTCAGAGGCTCTGCTTCTCAATGTCCTGGTAATCGCTGCAAGCCCCTCCGAGAGAAAGCTGCCCTTGAGTTCCGACCGATGCCAGACAGTCCCGCTTCTCCCATATGAGTCTGGGTCCCCAGAGACTTGTCCGGAACTGGAGCTCAGAGCCTGAGACTCCCTCCCGATTGAAAACGACAACCGCGCCCTCAGCCGCCAACCCGCTCTGCATGCACCTCCACACCTTAGTATTTTACTTCCGCACTGCGCCTCCTCTGAGTCTCGGTATGCTTTTCTCTTTCCTTCTAGTTGTAGAATTTCCACTCAGCCAGCCTTCCTATGGTTCTGGATGATGTCCGTTCTGTCTTTTAGTTGTATTTTTGAAGTGGTTGTTCGAGGCAGCAACTCCGGTGTTTTACCTATGCCGCCATCTTGGTTTCTCCAGTTGATTTGTTTATATCAAGATCCAAAGAAAGTCTGCACATTGGTTGATCTAAATCTTGAGACTCTTCTAATCCATAGCTTACGCCCTCTTTTTCTTCTTCTTTTCCTTGCAATTTTATGTTGAAGAAACTGGGTCATTTGTCTTGAAGAGTTTCCCAATTTCTGGGTCCTGCTGATTATCTCTCTATGGTGGCATTTAACATGTTTCTATATCATCTGCATTTTCTGTAAATTGGTACTTGGACCTAGAAGCTTGATCACATTCAGGTTCAATTGTTATTTTTTTTTCTTTTTTGAAAGGATGTCTGATTATATATCTTATTTTCTCTCTTTTTGTATTTTTAAGATTGATGTGTGGGTTCAGATGTTGTCAACCTGATCTAGTCATTAAGATATTTCCTATCAGCTTTTTGCCTAATGACTTTAGAAGCCATTGATGTTTTTATTGTTTTATTGGAGACTTAATTAGATATTTAGACTTCTAATTAGATTTGATTTGAACTGCATTTGAAAAAGAGGGTTACACTGATTAAAAATAAAGTTTGAAAGCTATTGAATTGTAGCTGTTCTCTAGCAGCACCAATTATGACAGGAACCAGGAACTGTTAAGTGGGGACATGACAATAATGAACCTGTAAGACTTTTAAACGTTTACTTCCTCATGTGTGTTGCTTTTGGCCTACATTCTTTCCCAACTCAACAGTTAAGCCCTTACAACACAAAGGGCCCATATTTTTTAACTTTTGAAGGCCAGAGATGGATGGACTTTCTTACCCAACAGCCAGGCTTGGGGGAGGGAGCCCTAATATGTGGAATGAGAGTTCTGCTTTAATGAGAGAGGAAGTGGTTAAGTCCCTGGGGCCTATGCAGCCTGAAGAAGATTCTGAAAAGTCGAGTTGGGAACATCTAAGAGTAGACTCTCCCAACTGAGGATAAGAGGACTAGTCCCTTATCCTTACCCCTTAGGGGACTCCCTAGTCTGTCCAAAGCAGTGGTTCTCAACCTTCCTATTGCCGCGACCCTTTAATTCAGTTCCTCATGTTGTGGTGACCCCAATTTCATTGTTACAAATTGAACATAATTAAAGCATAGTGATTAATCACAAAAACAATATGTAATTATATATGTGTTTTCCAATGGTCTTAGGTGACCCCTGTGAAAGGGTCATTTGACGCCCAAAGGGGTCGCGACCCACAGGTTGAGAACCGCTGGTCCAAAGAGTCTGGATGGTTGGGCTTCAGTTGTGTCACATCTGGCATGTTCTAGGCCGGGTCCTAGTAGGTGTTCTTAGGCCTGACTCTGAGGAATCATAAGCTGATAACCTCAAGACAGTTTGAAGGCTCCTTGTTTTGGCTCTGTTCTAAGGAAGGCCAAGGGTAAGAACCTCTTAGCAATAGATTTGGCTGATCCATAGCCAGCAATACTTTATGTCACTCTAGCCAAGAAAAGAGCTGCTGTGGAGCACTTGGTGTTCTCTAGCCTTTGCGGAGGTCACAAGCAGACAGGGCAGGGGAGCAAGGCCTTAATTAGCTAGGGACTGCTGGAGCAAAGCCACTTGACAGCATCTTAGTTCCTCAGTGGTCTGGCTCCTTCTTCTAGTGACAATGCAAATACTCCCTCCTTTTTTAGCTTTTAGGTCTCTGAGAGATCATTCTTCACTTATATGCAGTGTGGTTCAAGTCTGATTTTAAAAGCAAGATAGGGGGAATGACAAAAATTCTTTCTGTTTGTGCTCAAGCACATTTTATTTCATTTGTTTTGAACCAATGATTCTGTGAGTTGCAGATGAAATTGAAGCCTAGAAAGGAGAAGTATTTAACTGATGTTATAGCTGTAAGACTCTGGATTCCCAAATTAATGCCTTTTTTATTTTATTTTATTTTATTTTATTTTTTTTTTACCAATATGTGTAGTACAAGGGGAAAAGAGGAGGATGGTGAATAAAATTGAATAACTTTTATGTGCCAGGCTATGCTAGGTACAAAGGATATGAGGAAGTGTAAGATTCAGTAATCTCTGCCCTCATGGTACTCATGATTTGGTGATGCTCACTGCTATGATAGAAAATGGGGACATAAAATAGAGAGAAAGATAGAGGGCAATGAAAGGTCAGAGGGGGGTCTCCTAATCATTGGTGGTAGGGAAGTCTTCCCAGAGAAGTTGGCACCTTGGCTAGTCTAATGATGAAGAACATGGGCCCTGAGGTCCAGTTGTTCTGGGTCCGATCAGTGGCTACTAATACTTTGGACAAGTTACTTAACCTCTCTGAGGCTACCTCCTTATCTATAACATGTAGATATTTGTATTATCTACCTCAGTCAGGCTGTTGGGAAGATTAAGATGAAATAATCCTTGTTTAACATTTAGTAGATTGCTGGACACATAATAAGCATGCACTAATTATTAACCATTATAATTGTCATTTTCTAACCTGTGTTTTTCCCATATTCAGCTCAAATGGGGACAAATGAAGCCACACTTTCTTAGGACCTTTTATCAATAAAGTGGGGTTTTATTTAAGTGATTTCAAAATATTCCTTTCTGGCCTAAAATTCTGTCAAAGTCAAAACTGCCAAATTAATTGTTTCCAGGAGGACAGCTGTCAGGTAACTTTTGTGCTCCATTAAACCATCTCTGGTCAGCTCCTGGAAATGCTATCTATACTAATAAAAGGGTAATATGCTAATTAGACTGGACATCTTCCAGGTGATCTTCCGGATGTCCTTCTGGACAAAGCCACGGTGGTGGGGCCGAGGCAGAGGCAGTTAGGGGCGATCAGGCTGGCAGGGTAGAGCAGTTAGGGGGATCAGGCTGGTAGGGGAGAGTTAGGAGTATCAGGTAGGAAGGCAGAGTGGTTGGGGAAATCTGGCAGGCAGGCTGGTGAGCGGTAAGGAGCCAGTGGTCTCGGATTGCGAGAGGGATGTCCGACTGCCAGTTTAGGCCAGATCCCGGAGGCATTGGGCCTAAACCAGCAGTTGTACATCCCCCGAGGGGTCCTGGATTGGAGAGGGTGCAGGCTGGGCTGAGGGACACCCCCCCCCCCCGCGTCCTCCCGTGCACAGATTTCGTGCACCAGGTCTCTAGTATCTGATAAAGACCTCTCTTTCCTCTGTTTCATTGGATAGGCTACAAGCTGTACTCCTGTAAAAACTGTTCCTATTCCCCCAGAATTCATGTTCTTCATCACTAGACTAGCTGAGGTGCCAATTTCTCTGGGAAGCCTTCTGACAACTTCCCCTACCATAAAAGATTAGGGGGCCCTCTGGGCTTTCATTGCCTCCGATCTCTCTCTATCCCAAGTCCCCGTTCCCTATTTCATAGCAGTAAGCATCACCAGATTAAGAGTGCCATTAGGGCAGAGATTACTAAATTTAATTAATTCTTTAAAAATATTATTTAATTCTTCTTATTAGTATATTTAATCTTTATACCAATCCTAAGAGAGTAGACACTATTATTTTCCTATTTTATAGGTGAGAAAACAGAGGCCCAGACAACTTAACCAACTTTCTCAAACTCACATGGTTAATAAGATGGTGGTTTTCAGGCCTGGCTGATGTATTTCCAGAGTTTTTGCTCTCAATCACCATGCTGTACAGTTTTAGTTAGTGAGAAGCCATCATAGATTTCTGTCTGAAGCAAGTAGTGTGGTACAGGGCAGTTTCCAAAGGCAGGGAATTGAAGGCAACAAGACTAGTTACAGGTTGCTGTAGTAATCATACGAATTGCTTTTGAAGGTATATAAAGGTCTTGATGCTATTTCACAATTACTTCTTGAGATGGACATGGCAGTTTCCAGTCCTATGTATAATCCCAGCCCATTTTAGAAATTATTTTTCAAAGAATTTTAATTTATGGGATGCTCTCCTATCCCTATTGAACAGGCTGTTCCAGGCAGAGAAGCCCCAGGAATCAGGTCAGGAATACCTCCTCTGGAGTCAGAGTCCAAGCAACATCTGGAATCGATTGTAAGAGGGGAAGTTGAATCTATTAAGACTTCCTGTTGCCGTTAGAGTTAGTGCTCCTGATATTGGTTGGGGGTGGGGGAGTATCCCCTGTCACAATTGATAGTCTTGTTGTTCATCTTGAGAGGCTTGGCAAGTGGCCAAGGGTACAGAGATGTGACATAGTCCCTGACCTTGAGCAATCCACAGATTAGTGAGAAGATAAGCACACAAACAAGTGCTCTCAATATAGTATCACAAGTGCTACAATAGAGGGACATGGGAAATGTACTGGGAGAAAAAGGAAGGAGAGTTTAAATGCTTAGCAAGAGAGAGTCAGGGAAGGCTTCAAAGATGTTTAACCTGGATCTTTAAGGATGACCAGAAGTGTGCTAGGCAGAGAGGCCCTGGGATGCATTCTAGGTAGTGTGAGCATGGAAGTACATGGCATGTTCAGGGAATGGTGAGTTGTTCCTTATGCCGGACTATTGGGCTGCTTGGGAGGGAACCTGAATGGTAAAGAGCTTAAATTCTATTAGAGTTGAACTTTACTGTAGATATTTAAGATGGACTGACATGTTCAGAGTGGTGTTTTCAAAAGACCTCTCTGATGTCTTTGCTTAGGAGTCTTAGAATGGATAAATTAAAACTATAGGCAGGAAAGCCAACTAAAAGACTTACATTAAAAAATGATAAAGCTGTGGGAGCGGCGAGGGGACAATGGGGGGATAAGGACACATTTGTAATACCTTACTCAATAAAGAAAAAAAAATGATAAAGCTGGAACAAGGGCAGTGTTCATGCAGGTTGATTTAAATTGTGTGACTGAAAGGTGAGGGAGGAAGTGTTAGGTGACTGGGTATTACGGTGACTCTATTAACACATGGAATACAGGCTGGAGAGCTGGTTTGAGGAGGTTAATATTGGTTTTGAGATGCCTGTGGATGGCATAGTAGAAACTATTTGGTACTTGGGGGAGAAGAAATAAGTTTTGAAGTTATTGAGAGAGGTGGGAGTGATGACTTCTAAGTGAGAGTGGAAACAATAGAAATAGACTAAGTCACCTAGTAAAATCCATAAAATGGGGAAGGAAGGGGATTGAGGATAGAGCCCAGAGAAGCTTTGATATGTATAGACAGTAAAGTTAGGGAAGGAATCTAAGAAGGAACAATCAGAAAGGTAGGAGAAAGTATTATCTGGGGTGTCAGGAATGATATGGTGTCTATTGCATCAGAGAACAATCAGGGTGAGTGCTGAAATGAGGGTACTGAGTCATTGGTGACCTGGTGACATCAGTTTCAGTGGAAGGGTGGGGACAGAAGCTAGTCTCCTATGGTTTAGGGATTACAAGGCGAAGTGAGGTCTCTTCTGAGAAATATAATGGTAAGAAAGGAAAGAAGGTAATATTTTGAAGAGGAACCAGGGAAGGTAGGTTCAAAGATTTTGTTTTTTTCAAAGTTGGGAGAGTGGAGTGGTATAGTGAGGGAGGAAAGAGAGAGAAATGTCGTCAGTTAAGGTGTCATGCCTCTCTGAATTCTCCATGTTATTGTGAAAGCCCTGATTTTGGTGCTGTGCTGAAGCCTGCAGTCACAGAGTGTGGGGTAGACAGGAGAGACTGACACTAACAATAATCAGTGCTAGCACCATATATGGAATCACCTTTGTATGCTAGGAGTTTTTATAGGTACATCTACACACATCAGCCACAATTCTAATTCTCATTCCAGCTTCCAGAAGTAAGTATTGCCACCATATTCCAGATGCAGACACAGACAAGGTAGTGATGGAGCCAGTTTCAGTTCAGGTCTGAAACTACAAGGTGTTTTCTTTCTCCTCCACAGTATTGTCTTTTCCCTTAGGAGCTCAATGTGGAGATTCTAGAAGAGGCTGTACAGGGCAGGAATGGAGGGCCCAGAGGGACACAAGTAGAGTTCTGGAACTGGTCCTAGCCTAGAGGGGACATGATGATTTCTGGGATGAAGGAGAAAGGTTTTACTCTGGCCTTGCTCTGCCTTCTCTCTGCTTAGTCAACGACTCTGGTGACTAAAGGCTTTCACATTATTTTTCTCCATTTCTCTGTAACTTCCTACCAGGCCTCTAAGGTCCCAGCTACTGCCATTTAGTGACTGTTTACAGAGGAAAAAAGGATCAACCTCTAAGCCCAAAGGGCCTTATCCTTTCTGACAAGCTATCTGTAAGGAATTGCTGAGCTTAGGATGGCATCTCTTTGGCACAGGGCACAGGGTAGGCTTCTTCCTGAGAAGTATTTTAAAAAATATATATTTTATTGATTTTTTACAGAGAGGAAGGGAGAGGGATAGTTAGAAACATCGATGAGAGAGAAACATCTATCAGCTGCCTCCGGCACACCCCCTACTAGGGATGTGCCTGCAACCAAGGTACATGACCTTGACTGGAATCAAACCTGGGACCTTTCAGTCTGTAGGCCGACGCTCTATCCACTGAGCCAAACCGGTTAGGGCCTGAGAAGTATTTTTATTTGAATTGAATAATTTTGGATCAGTAGCAAGAGCAAGACACTGAAAATTAGAAAACATGATTTCCAGTCCAAGTGATTGACTAGGTTACCTTGGGCAAGTTACTTGTCTCTTGCAAATTTACTTGGCATAAGGTAGGGACTATGTTTTGCTCATCCCTGTATCCCTCATACCTGACACATGGCCTGACTGAATAAGTATCCTAAATAAATTTATTGTGGAGTAAGTTAATCTTCTCCTCTGTTACATGAGGGAATTGGATCTTTATTTTAAATTTATTTTTTATTATTATTTTAAAATATGTTTTTATTGATTTTTAGAGAGAGAGAGGAAAGGAGAGGGATGGAGAGATAGAAATGTCGATGAGAGAGACACATCACCCATCAGCTGCCTCCTACATGCACCCCCACTGGGGATTGAGCCTGCAACCCAGGCATGTGCCCTGACTGGGAATCAAACCCACCACCTCTTTGTTCCTGGGTCGGATGCTCAGCCACTGAGCCATGCCGGCCGGGCTAAATTTATTTATTTTTAAATTTTATTTATTTTTAATTTTGTTAATCTTTATTGTTGAAAGTATTATGTATGTCCCCCTTTTCCCCTCCATCAGCCCCTTCTAGCTCCCCCTGCTCCCCCCCCCCCCCCAGCACCCTATTATTGCTATATCCAAGGGTTATGCAATATATGCATACAAGTTCTTTGGTTGATCTCTTCCCATCCACTCCTCCCTTTCCCACTTCCCTCTAAGAATCGACATTCTTCTATGCTTCTATGTCTGTATATCTATTTTGTTCAACAGTTTATTTTTTTTCATTAGATTCCACATATGAGTGAGATCATGTGATCCTTGTCTTTCTCTGACTGGCTTATTTAGCTTAGCATAATAGATTGGAGTGAGGCCCTAGCCGGTTTGGCTCAGTGGATAGAGCATTGGCCTGTGGACTCAAGGGTCCTGGGTTCGATTCTGGTCAAGGGCACATGCCCAAGTTGCGGGCCTGATCCCCAGTGTGGGGTGTGCAGGAGGCAGCCGTTCAACGATTCTCTCTCATCATTGATGTTTCTCTCTCTCCCTCTCCCTTCCTCTCTGAAATCGATAAAAATATATTTAAAAAAATAGATTGGGGTGAGTTTTGAAATTGGGATGAGGTGAAATTTAAGTATACAGTGGAACCTAATTTCTTGAATGTCTCCCATCTCAAACAATTTGCTTCTCAACCTGACAACCCTTTCATGCTCATATCTATGATGAGTCACACATCTCCCAGGTGACAAACAAATGAGAGAATGCACAAATATGAGTCAGTTTGCCACTGTTAAAATCTCAGGATATTGTGCTGTGAACGACTTAAGTTTGAGAAATGAGGTTCCACTGTACATGGTAAGTATACATACTTGGCAAGTATCTCTAGTACCTTAAGAAAACAAAGGGGTTATAACAGCCGTTACTATTCATTGGGCACTTCGTTTATGGAGTAATAAATAAATAACATTTAAAAGCCACTTTCATAGTTTTAATTATTATCTGTTCATTGACAACTCTAAAATTTGTGTTTCTAGTTCAAACTTCTCTGAACTTTAATTCACATTTTGGATGCCTAATTGGCATTTTAAATTTAACAAGTTCACACTTACATTCAATTTGTCAATAAAGCCTATTGGTTCTATCTTTAAAACATATCCGAAACTCAGACACTTTTCATAGCCTCTGTTCCTAACACCTTGTTCTAAGCTATCATTGTCTCAGATAATAACCTGTTTGAGTTTATTTTTTTAAATTGAGTTCAGAGGTGAAGGGAGAGGGAGAAAGAGATAGAAACATCAATGATGAGAGAGAATAATTGATCGGCTGCCTCCTGCACACCCCCTACTGGGGCTTGAGCACACAACCCGTGCATGTGCCCTGACCTGGAATAGAACTGTGACCTCCTGGTTCATAGGTTGACATTCAACCACTAAGCCACGGCGACCTGGCTCAGATCATAGCCTCTTAATCAGTTTCCTGCTTTTGCCCTTGCCTGCCTATAGTTTGTCCTAATAGAGCAGCCAGAGTGATCCTTTCAAAATGTAAATGCAATCATATAGCTCTTCTATTCAAATTGTTTAGTGGCTCCCCATATCTCTCAGAGAAAAAGACAAAGTCCTTAGAGTAACTTGGCTCCCAGTTACCTAGTCTATCTTCATCTCACCCTGCCCCATTGCTTGCTCACTATTCTTTGAATAAGATGTACTCTTGCCTCAAGGTCTTTGCACTAGTTTTTCCCTTTCTTCTAACATTCTGTGTGGCTCATTATCTTACTTCAGATCTTTTGGTCAAATGTCATCTTCTCAATGGCCCCCTTCAATCATTCTATTTAAAAATAGCAACCCCTTCCCCATAACACACCTCAAGCTGTATTTTCTACTTTATTTTTCTTCATAGCATTTGTCACCCTCTGACTTATTTACTTGTCAGGCCCTCTACTTTGTCCCCCACTCCCTGTTAGTTCCATAAGAGCAGTGATTTTTGTTCATTGTTGAATCCTCAATGCCTAGAATACTAACTGACACATAGTATGTGCTTAGTAAATATTTGTTGAATGTAATATTTTGGGCCAGATATACTGCTAGGTTATATATATATATATTTGTTGTTTTCTTTACAACCCTGTAAGATATCACTATTATTTTACCAGTGAGGAAAGTGATTTGCCCAAGATTGAGTGGCTAGAATCTGTTTCATTAAATACATTGCCAAGCAAGCCCAAATAAAATATTATAGAATGACAGAGTCTAAATATTATTGCTTTGCTGCTGAATAGAGGCAAACATACCAGAAGAAAGGCAAAATCTTAGTGTTCTGAACACATTGTTCATTCAATCCCATACGAACACACTGACATTTGTGAGGTTACTGCAGCTGGAAATCTAAAACACCTGGAACAAAGCCTTTGTGTGAGATCTTCCTGTGCACCACTTGATATACCTTTGGTTTGTATACACAGAAAATCAGAAGAGTTTGGTGATTATTTGGAAATTTTTCTCTCCCACTCTCCAGGAAAGACCTTCTTTCCCTAGTTTGTTTTTTTTTTTTTTTTTTTTTTTATTTTTTTTTTATTTTATTTTTTATTTATTTTTTCTTTTGTTCTTTTAATTAAATCTTTATTGTTCAGATTATTACATTTGTTCCTCTTTTTTCCCCCCCATAACTCCCCTCCTCCCAGTTCCCACCCCACCCTCCGCCCTCACTCCCCACCCACTGTCCTCATCCATAGGTGCACGATTTTTGTCCAGTCTCTTCCCGCATCTCCCACACCCCTTTCCCCCACAAGAACAGTCAGTCCATTCCCTTTCTATGTCCCTGATTCTATTATAATCAACAGTTCATTCTGTTCATCAGATTATTTATTCACTTGATTCTTAGATTCACTTGTTGATAGATGCATATTTGTTGTTCATAATTTGTATCTTTACCTTTTTCTTCCTCTTCCTCTTCTTAAAGGATACCTTTCAGCATTTCATATAATCCTGGTTTGGTGGTGATGAACTCCTTTAGCTTTTCCTTATCTGTGAAGCACTTTATCTGACCTTCAATTCTGAATGATAGCTTTGCTGGATAAAGTAATCTTGGTTGTAGGTTCTTGGTATTCATCACTTTGAATATTTCTTGCCACTCCCTTCTGGCCTGCAAAGTTTCTGTTGAGAAATCAGCTGACAGTCGTATGGGTATTCCCTTGTAGGTAACTGAGTTTCTTTCTCTTGCTGTTTTTAAGATTCTCTCTTTGTCTTTTGCTCTTGGCATTTTAATTATGATGTGTCTTGGTGTGGTCCTCTTTGGATTCCTTTTGTTTGGGGTTCTCCGCGCTTCTTGGACCTGTAAGTCCATTTCTTTCACCAGGTGGGGGAAGTTTTCTGTCATTATTTCTTCAAATAGGTTTTCAATATCTTGCTCTCTCTCATCTTCTGGCACCCCTATAATTCTGATGTTGGTACGCTTGAAGCTGTCCCAGAGGCTCCTTACACTATCCTCGCATTTTTGGATTCTTTTTTCATTTTGCTTTTCCGGTTGGGTGTTTTTTGCTTCCTCGCATTTCAAATCATTGACTTGATTCTTGCGCTCCCCTGGTCTGCTGTCGGGAGTCTGTATAATATTCGTTATTTCAGTCCGTGTATGCTTAATTTCTAGGTGGTTCCCCAATATACGATCGAGGGTCTCATTAGTTTTCTTGTAGATCTCATTAAGTTTATCGGCGGCTTCTAAACAGTTCTTGAGAGACCTTAAAAGTGTGGTTCTGAACTCTATATCTTCCATTGACAATTTTGTCCTGTTTCTTTGTCTCCGCATTTTGTTATGCTTTCTTGGTGCACCCCCTAGTGGTCTTTGTTCGCAGTCTTATAATTAAATCTTGATTGTTGTAGCTAATTCCAGGGAGGGTTTGACCTCCAGGCCAAGTGGCTATGAGAATCAGCTGTGTCTGCAGTGAGAGAACTTCTGTCCTCTAGGGAGGTGCTAATCTAGCCTTTGCCTGAGGCTATCCGGCAAATGCCTCTGTGCAGGGCTTGGGCCGGCGGGTCGCACAGGATCAACAGGGTGGGCCTGAGAGAGCAGTGATGGCGGCTCTCAGTCCTGTTCCCAGGGGCTCTGCCTCTCTGAGTCCCAGCAATGGCTGCAAACCTCGGAGAGAAAGCTGCACTCGCTCTGACCGAAGCCAGACAGTCCCGCTTCTCCCGTTTGAGTCTGGGTCCCTAAAGACTCGCCCGGATCTGGAGCTCAGAGTCTGCGACTCCCTCCCGATTGAAAACGCCAACCGCCGCCAGCCCGCTCCGCGCGCACTCCGCACCTCAGAATTTGACTTCAGCACTGCGCCTCCTCTGAGTGTCCGTATGCGTTTCTCTTTCCTCCTAGTTGTAGGACTTCCACTCAGCCAGCGTTCCTGTGGTTCTGGGTGATGTCCCTTCCGTTTTTTGGTTTCACTTTTGAAGTAGTTGTTCAAAGCAGCAAACTCCGGCGTTAACCTATGCCGCCATCTTGGTTCTCCCCTTTCCCTAGTTTGGAATAACATTGGGTTGCTTTGGGCTAATGGCTTCATATCACTTTTCTTTCCTGAGGTATAATGTCAGCCAAGGTCAGTGTATAAGCCATCTCCAGGGTATACTTATTGTGACTTTCTCTGTGGTATGGTGATTGGGAAGGTCTAGGTCAGAGCTGTTCCCAAAGTCAAATGAGGTTGGAGTTAGAGATATCTTCTGGGTAAAATGAGGCTGGGTTCAAATGCCATCCTAAAGGTATGTCATTCTGTCAGAGAGAAGGTAAGGGAGACCAAGATCAGGATCCAACCCCTCAGCTGGCCGGGATATAGTATATCTCTCTCCTAAGTCCCAGGTACCAATAACTTTTCTCCATTTTTTAAAATTGTAAAAAATATATGACATAAAATTTGCCATCATAACTCATTTCTAAGCATAGAGTTCAGTAGTATGTATTAAATAATTTGTAATGTTGTGCAACCATTTCCACCACCATCCATCTCCATAACTCTTTTCATTTTATAAAATTGAAACTCTATACCCATTTATTTATTTTTAAATACATTTTATTGATTTCAAAGAGGAAGAGAGAGATGGAGAAACATCAATGATGAGAGAGAATCATTGATCGGCTGCCTCCTGAATGCCCCCTACTGGGGATCGAGCCCACATCTCTGGCATGTGCCCTTGACCGAAATTGAACCCAGGACCCTTTAGTCCACAGGCTGACGCTCTATTCACTGAGCCAAACCAGCTAGGACTCTATACCCATTTAGACAATCCCCTATTTCCTTTTTTCCCAGTCCCTGGCAACCACCATTCTTCTACTTTCTGTCTCTATGATTTTGACTACTCTAAAACCCAGGTACCAGTAACTTTGGAGTGAAACACCTGGTGAAGCCCTGGGCTTATAAGAGACCCAGACAGAGGAAGCAGAAGCAGTTCTAAGTAATACGACAGAAGTAGAAGAGGAAGAGGTCAAATAAGGTCATTCTGTGATGACATATCCAGATAATAGCGAATAGTGAACTTTGGATCAGTGTGGTCCTGAGGGTACAACCAAACTGGGAAAAGAGCTGTTCCCAGGGAATAATAAAAATAAAAAAAGGACAAGAACTTTCCCCAGGGTAAGATAAGCCTGAGGGGAAAGTGTATGGGGGTGACAACACCATTCCCAGGGTGAGAGAAAGAAAATAGCATGTTTGAACAGTCACTTGTAGCAAGGGAAACATAATAAGAGGAAAGAATTTTAGGACAACATGTTTAGGAGATGAGGCTAGGGAAACAGTAAATGCCTGATTATAGAGAGTCTCGTGTGTCATGTTAAGGATTTGAGACTTTATTCTTTGGGCAATGCAGAGCCACTGAAAAGTTTTAAATAAGGGATAGACAGACAGAAGAAATTTGCTTCTGGTCTTATGCCCTGTGTTCCCAGGGGAGCTGAGGTCAGGAAAAACTAGAAGAGAGTATGGCAGCCTAGGAACTCAAGGCAGATATTTGCCAAAGCCACAAGTATCTGGCACATCAGTCTGGGTAGAGCTGCCTGAGCAGTGGTAGAGCCTGACCTCAGTGAAATCACATAGAGTTTCCTGAACCTTGTCAAAAACTAAGAACCGTGGTGGTTGACCAGCATTGCGAATATAATAAATGCCACTGAATTATTTACTTTAAAATGGTTAATTTTGTGAATTTTATCTCAATTAAACAAGCTTAAAAACAAAATCAAACAGTCCTAACCGGTTTGGCTCAGTGGATAGAACATTGGCCTGCGGACTCAAGGGTCCCAGGTTCGATTCCGGTCAAGGGCATGTACCTTGGTTGCGGGCACATCCCCAGTGGGGAGTGTGCAGGAGGCAGCTGATCGATGTTTCTAACTCTCTATCCTTCTCCCTTCCTCTCTGTAAAAAATCAATAAAATATATTTAAAAAACAAAAAAACAAACAAAAAAAACACCCAAAATCAAACAAAAACTAAGAACCTTGTTCTCCCTCAGTCTTTGTAGGACTTGGTCTGGGGTTTTGTTATTGCCCTTCTTCTAGAAGGGCTTGACTTATCAGTGGTGGCATTGGGAAGTCAAGGATGGGACTGTGCATAGCAGCAGGGATGTGAGCCTAAAGCTCTCTCCTTGTCTATCCTGGGCATGTACCCTTGACTGGAATTGAACCCGGAACCCATCAGTCTGCAGGCCGATGCTCTATCCACTGAGCCAATTTGACTAGGGCTCAAGTTGCTTCTTGCTGTTGGTTACCAGAGTCCTCTTTCCCAACAAGTCAATCTAACTATGGCCCTTCTCTTGCTTTCCCATTCCTTACAGAATCTGGTGTTCATGGCATTCCATGATCTGGCTTCTGCACATTATCTTTTCAGCAAATCTCTGTCTGTTTGTTTTTATTCTATCTTTTATTGAATTAATTGGGGCGACATCCTATCTAATAAAAGAGAAACATGGTAATTAGCGTACGACCGCTACCCTTCCCATTGGCTAATCAGGGCAATATGCAAATTAACTGTCAGCCAAGATGGCGGCCGGCAGCCAGGTAGCTGAAAGTGAACATGAGGCTTGCTTGCTTCAGTGACGAAGGACTCCAACGTTCCCCGCCTGCCGCTGCCAGCCTCTGAGCTGCAACTCTAAGCAACTATGTTACAAATATAGAAGCTAAACAAAATCCCAGAAACCTGCTTTAGTCCATAGGGCTTCAGCCAGCAGGATCGCAACATTGTTTCAAATACAGAAGGTAAACAAAGGCCAGAAACCTGCTTTCAGCAGCAGAGGCCAAAGAGCTGGAGCCAAGCCTCAAAGCTAAAGCTGGCCCAGAATAAAAAAAAAAAAGAAAAAAAGGAGCGGTTGGGAGCTTCAGTCACTCGGCAGCCTGAAAACAGCCCTCAGCCCCTCACCCAGACTGGCCAGGCACCCCAGTGGGGACCCCCACCCTGAAGGGTGTGTGACCAGCTGCAAATAGCCATCATCCCCTCACCCAGGCTGGCCAGGCACCCCAGTGGGGACCCACACCCTGATCCAGGACACCCTTCAGGGCAAACCAGCCAGCCCCACCAAAGCACCAGGCCTCTATCCTATATAGTAAAAGGGTAATATGCCTCCCAGCGCCGGGATCAGCGGAGCCGCGAGGCCTCCCGGCACTGGGATCAGTGCGACAGGGGGCAGCGCCCAAACCCCCTGATCGCCCTGCGGCTCTGTGTGTGACAGGGGGCGGGCCCACAACCTCCCTATCCGCCCTGCTCTGTTTGTGACAAGGGAAGGCGCCCCAACCCCCTGATCAGCCCTGCTCTGTGTGTGACGGGGTAGAGCCATAACCTCCCCATCGGACCTGCCCTGAGTGTGACAGTGGCAGCGCCCCAAACCTCCTGATCGGCCCTGCTATGTGGGTGATAGAAGGCAGCGCCCCAACCCCCACCCCACGGGCCCTGCTCTGGGTGTGATGGGGTAGAGCCATAACCTCCCCATCGGCCCTGCCCTGAGTGTGACAGTGGCTGTGCCCCAACCCCTGATCCGCCCTGCTCTGTGTGTGACAGGGGGGAGCTCCCCAACCCCCTGATGGGCCCTGCTCTGTGCGTGACAGGGGGTGGAGCCGCAACCTCCCCATCGACCCTGCCTTGAGTGTGACAGGGGGCGGTGCCCCAATCCCCCAATCGGCCCTACCCTGAGCGTGACTGAGGGTGGCATCGCAACCTCCCGATCCGCCCTGCTCTGTGCATGACAGGGGGCGGTGCCCCAACTCCCCAATTGGCCCTGCTTTGAGCCTGACCAGGGGCTGCACCTAGGGATTGGGCCTGCCCTCTGCCACCCAGGAGCAGGCCTAAGCCAGCAGGTCGTTATCTCCCGAGGGGTCCCAGACTGCTAGAGGGCACAGGCTGGGCTGAGGGACCTCCCCCTCCCCGCCAAGTGCACAAATTTTTGTGCACCGGGACTCTAGTTGATTAATAAAATTATATAGGTTTCAGTTGTACAGTCCTACAATACATCATCTGTATATTGTATTGTGTGTTCACCACCCTAAGTCAAGTCTCCTTCCATCACCATTTATCCCCTAAGCCCCTTTCTGCGCGCTCTCTCTCTCTCTCTCTCTCTCTCTCTCTCTCTCTCTCTCTCTTCTCTCTCTCTCTCTCTGTTTTGTTTTTATTCATGCTTTCCATTTAGCTTAGAATGTCTTCCTACCTTTTCTAGCTGATAAACTTCTTATCCTTCAATACCGAGCTCTCCAATATCACCATTTTTTTGAAGCCTTCTCTTGTCTTCCTGCCCATAGGTAGGCAGTCCATTCTGCTGTTATTCTTCTATTATATTTTACTAGAGGGCTGGTGCACAAAAATCTGTGCACTCGGGGAGGAGGGGGAGGCACCTCAGCCTGGCCTGTGCCCTCTCGCAGTCTGGGACCCCTCGGGAGATAACGACCTGCTGGCTTAGGCCTGCTCCCGGTGGCAGAAGGCAGGCCCAATCCCTAGGTGCAGCCCCCTGTCATGCACAGAGCAGGGCGATTGGGAGGTTGTGATGCCACCCTCAGTCACGCTCAGGGTAGGGCCGATTGGGGGGTTGGGGCACCGTCCCCTGTTACACTCAAGGCAGGGTCGATGGGGAGGTTGCGGCTCCACCCACTGTCACGCACAGAGCAGGGTCAATCAGGGGGTTGGGGAGCTCCTCCCTATCAGGCACAGAGCAGGGCTGATCAGGGGGTTGGGGCGCCTTCCCCTGTCACAAACAGAGCAGGGTGGATAGGGAGGTTTTGGCCCCGCCCCCGGTCACACAGCTGCAGGGCTATCAGGGGGTTTGGGCGCTGCTCCCTGTCACACTGATCCCAGTGCCGGGAGGCCTCATGGCTCCGCTGATCCCGGTGCTGGGAGGCATATTACCCTTTTACAATATAGGGTAAAGGCCTGGTGCTTTGGTGGGGCTGGCTGGTTTGCCCTGAAGGGTGTCCTGGATCAGGGTGTGGGTCCCCACTGGGGTGCCTGGCCAGCCTGGGTGAGGGGATGATGGCTATTTGCAGCTGGTCACACACCCTTCAGGGTGGGGGTCCCCACTGGGGTGCCTGGCCAGTCTGGGTGAGGGGCTGAGGGCTATTTTCAGGCTGGGGGTGACTGAAGCTCCCAACCGCTCCTTTTTTTCTTTTTTTTTCTTTTTATTCTGGGCCAGCTTTAGCTTTGAGGCTTGGCTCCAGCTCTTAGGCCTCCGCTGTTGAAAGTAGGTTTCTGGCCTTTTCTTACAGTGTTGCAATCCTGCTGGCTGAAGCCCGGCCAGACTAAAGCAGGTTTCTGGGGTTTTGTTTAGCTTCTATATTTGTTACATAGTTGCTTAAAGTTGCAGCTCAGAGGCCTGCAGCGGCAGGTGGGGAACGTTGGAGTCCTCCGTCACTGAAGCAAGCAAGCCTCATGTTAGTTTCAAGCTGCCTGGCTGCCGGCCGCCATCTTGGCTGGCAGTTAATTTGCATATTGCCCTGATTAGCCAATGGGAAGGGTAGCGGTTGTATGCCAATTACCATGTTTCTCTTTTATTAGATAGGATATGTCTCTCCGTTTATTATCTCACTGTATTATAATGGCTTTGTGTGTGATTACCACACAGATTGGGAATACTTTTAAAAAGGGGCCTACTTTGTTTTTTTTCTGACACAGTATTGCCGAGAGATAGCTCTCACTGCCTTTTTTTTTTTTTTTTTAAAGAAACTCTTTATTCTATACTTTAAATACCCAGTTACAAAAGGCAGAGCATAGGCTATGTTGGTATTGGTCAATGTAGTAAGGCTAACAGGGCCCTAAATTCATGACAGTCTTGCTCTTCTTTTCCTTTCACCCTAGCCAAATGTTCCACTAAAACAATAACTGTAAACCTCAAGGTAGGTGGGCTTGGGAATAAGTTCTTTATTAAATAAGACTAATAATAATAATAAAAAGAATATCTGAAGTAAGTATAACATAGATTGTTAGTTGTCTTTGCCAATATTGATTCTTACATTCTTCCTTTAATGATAGAACACCTAAGTTTTCGTGGGGCACATAACTGCCCAACCTCCTTTGCAACCAACTTATGGACACAAATCTAAGTTCTAACCAGTGGGATCTAAGTGAAAGTGGTGTGTCTACCTCTTCTGGGTCATGTGCTTACAAAGAGTGGATGAGTACCCTTTTCTCCTTCCTGCTGGCTGGGAGATGGTGGGAGCTGCAGCATTTCTTTTGGTCTCAGAGATAGAGGAATCTTACTGAGTGAGGATGGCAAAATTCCACTCTCAGTCCCTGACTGTTAACTGCTCAGTTGTTATATGAGAGAAATACACTCTCTTTCATTTAATCTTTTCTAAGTGGGGTTCTCATAGTTATAGCAGCTTGACCTGTACCTTCACCAATGCAGGGAGGTATCAGGGTTGCTGCCGCGTCACGTTGCTGCTGCTGCTGCTGCTGCTGCTTCTTCTTCTTTCTTCTTTCTTCTTCCTTTTTAATATATTTTTTATTGATTTCAGAGAGGAATAGAGAGGGAGAGAGAGAGATAGAAACATCAATGATGAGAGAGAATCATTGATCGGCTTCCTCCTATATGCCCCCCACTGGGGACCAAGCCCACAACCCGGGCATGTGCCCTTGACTGGAATTAAACCTGGAACCCATCAGTCTGCAGACCGACGCTCTATCCACTGAGCCAATTTGGCTAGGGCTCAAGTTACTTCTTGCTGTTGTTCCTGGATGTCTCTTACCCACTGAGTTTCTGACCATTTCTTGTCTTGCCATGTCTCTCCTCTTAGCCCTAATTCTTGTTGCTCAGCAGATTCCCAAATTCTCTCATATACTGTAAAAAATGTTTATTGAGGTGAAAAATCATATAACATAAAAGTAACCTTTTTAAGTTGAACAATTCAGTGATATTTAGTACATTAACAATGTTGTGTAACCACCACCTCTATCTAGTTCCAAACATTTCCATCACCCCAGAGTAAAGCACCTTACCTATTAAGCAGTTCCTTGCCATTCCCCCTATTCCCTGGCAGCAGTCAGTTTGCTATCTGTCTCCATGGATGATTTATCTGTTCTCAATATTTCATATTAATGGAATCATAATATGTGGCCTTTTGTGAATGACTTCTTTTTTTATTTTATTTATTTTTTATTATTATTAGTTAAGGTATTACAAATGTGTCCTCACCCCCCCCCCATTAACCCCCAACCTCCCCCTCCCCCCCTGTGAATGACTTCTTTAACTTAGCATAGTATTTTATAGGTTCATTCACATTATAGCATGTGTCAGTATATCATTCTTTTAAAAAAGTATTAAAGAAAATTGTGGTAAAATATATAATATAAACTTAGCCATTTTATCCATTTATGTTTTTCAATTATAGTTTACATCATTATTATTTTGTATTAGTTTCAGGTGTACAGTGTAGCAGTTGAACCATCATATATTTTATGAAGTGTTTTCCCTGATATTTCCAGTACCCACCTGGCACTATACATAGTTATTACAATGTTATTGACTATATTTCCTATGCTGTACTTTACATCCCATGACTATTTTGTAGCCATTTTAACCATTTTAAGTGTACAACTCAGTAGCACTTACTACATTCACAGTGTTGTCCAACTATCACCGCTATCTATTTACAAAACCTTTTTCAACAGCCCAAATAGAAACTCTGTACCCATTAAGCCAGTGGTTCTCAACCTTCTGGCCCTTTAAATACAGTTCCTCATGTTGTGACCCCCAACCATAAAATTATTTTCGTTGCTACTCCATAACTGTAATTTTGCTACTGTTATGAATCGTATTGTAAATATCTGATATGCAGGATGGTCTTAGGCGACCCCTGTGAAAGGGTTGTTCGACTGCCAAAGGGGTCGCGACCCACAGGTTGAGAACTGCTGCTAAGCAGTACCTTCCTATTTCCTCCTCCCCCTTAGCGCCTGCTAAACTCAAATCTACTTTCTGTCTTCATGAATTGTCTATTTTAGATACTTATTTCATATAAGTGGAATTATACAATGCTTTTATTTTTTAAAAAATTATTGATTTTGAGAGAGAGAGAGAGAGAGGAAGGGAGAGAAACATCGATTTGTTGTTCCACTTATTTATGCATTCATTGTTTGCTTCTTGTATGTGCCCTAACAGGATTGAGCCTCAACCTTGGCGTATCAGGAGGACGCTCTAACCAACTGAGCAACCCAGTCAGAGCCAATATTTTTCTTTTGTGTCTGGCTTATTTCACATAGCATAATGTTCATAGGTTTATCCACGTTGTAGTATATATCAGAAAACTTCATTTCATTTTATAACTGGAAAATATGTATGTACACACACACTTTTTTTATTTGTATGTTTGCTGCAAAGTAGTTTTTTATTTTTTTTTTTGGCATCCCATTTATCTATTTTTTTCCTTTTGTTGCTCATGCTTTTGATGTCATATCTAAGAATCTTGCCAATCCAAGGTAATGAAAGTTATGTTTATGTTTTCTTCTATGGTTTTAGCTCTTATATTTAGGTCATTTATGCATAGATAATTGTTGTATATGGTGTGAGTCTAATGTATTTTTAAATCATTGAATGTATGCTATTGGGGTTTTCCCAGACACTAATGAGTGTTAGCTACTGTTGGCTTAAGTGTAGTTTGTCACCATAGGTGCATCTTAGAAGACATTTCTTCCTCTTCAGATCTTATCCACTGATGTGCGTTTGGTAGGTCTAGGGCTACTGTGTGAGTAAGGCCATTTGACCTTCAGGGCTGCCAGTCAGTTGAGCGACACATCATTATGTATCTGCATCAGGATGCTGTGCCATGAGCTTGTTTATATCTCAGTCTCTGAGGAAAGAGAGCAGGGTGAGGCTTGAATGAAACAAGCAAAGCTGCCAGAGACAGAGAAACAATGCTGTCAGGTAGCAAGTCTGTACTGAGCCCAGTCAGGTTCCCAGCCCTGTGTATTGCTTGCTGAGAATTGCAAAGCAGTAATGAGTAGTCAAAAGGTATAATTTAGAGACAGAAGCCTTGATTTCAAATTGGATGACTTCAAGTGATTCAGTTCTCTCTGAACCTCTGTGTCTTCCAATATACAATATGAATACTGACTTTTGTTTTTGAAGATCTGATGAAATTATCAATTGGAAAGTGAGTTGGAAATTGTAAAATGCTGTGCACATTCAGCAATGTACTGGGGATTCAAGAAGACAGTCTCTGGAAGCTTTTTAAAAAAGATTCTTTCCCTGACTGTGATTTATAATAAAGGTTTGGGTTTATTGACCAGATGGAGGTTTGGAATTGATTAACCAGATGGGTATTCCTCAATTATATTCCCAAGTAATGGTCTATGTTTTGTGACTCTTTAAAATTTTTGTAAAGTACACTTTACATTCAATATTATTTTGTATTAGTTTCAGGTGTACAGCATAGTGGTTAGACATTCATATCCCAAAGTGTTCCCCCTGATTTTTCCAGTACCACTTGGCACCATACATGCTTATTATAATACTAGAGGCCTGGTGCACAAAAATTTGTGCACTCGTGGGGGAGGAGGGGGTCCCTCAGCCCGGCCTGTGCCCTCTTGCAGTCTGGGACCCCTCGGGAGATAACGACCTGCTGGCTTAGGCCTGCTCCTGGGTGGCAGAGGGCAGGCCCAATCCCTAGGTGCAGCCCCTGGTCAGGCTCAGAGCAGGGCCAATTGGGGAGTTGGGGTGCCGCCCCCTGTCATGCACAGAGCAGGGCGGATTGGGAGGTTGTGATGCCACTTACAGTCACGCTCAGGGTAGGGCCAATTGGGGGGTTGGGGCACCGCCCCCTGTCACACTCAAGGCAGGGTCGATGGGGAGGTTGCAGCGCCACCCCCTGTCACGCACAGAGCAGGGTCAATCAGGGGGTTGGGGAGCTCCCCCTTGTCACTCACAGAGTAGGGCCGATAGGGGAGTTGGGGCACCGCCCCCTGTCACACACAGAGCAGGGCCAATCAGGGGGTTGGGGCACCGCCACTCTCACACTCAGGGCAGGGCCAATGGGGAGGTTATGGCTCTACCCCGTCACACACAGAGCAGGGCCAGTGGTGGTGGGGGGGTTGGGGCGCCGCACCCTGTCACACACAGAGCAGGGCCGATCAGGAGGTTGGGGCGCCGCACGCTGTCACACACAGAGCCGAAGGGCGATCAGGGGCTTGGGGAACTCCCCCCTATCAGGCACAGAGCAGGGCCGATCAGGGGGCTGGGGTGCTGCCCACTGTCACACACAGAGCAGGGCCCGTGGGAGGGGGGTTAGGGCGCCGCACCCTGTCACACACAGAGCAGGGCCGATCAGGGGGTTGGGGCACCGCACCCTGTCACACAGAGCCGCAGGGCGATCAGGGGGTTGGGGAGCTCCCCCCTATTAGGCACAGAGCAGGGCCGATCAGGGGGCTCGGGCGCCGCCCACTGTCACACACAGAGCAGGGCCCATGGCGGGCGGCTTGGAGCGCCGCCCCCTGTCACACACAGAGCTGCAGGGCGATCACGGGGTTTGGGTGCTGTCCCCATCACGCTGATCCTGGTGCCAGGAGGCCTCGTGGCTCCGCTGATCGTGGTGCTGGGAGGCATATTATTCTTTTACTATATAGGATAGAGCCTGTTGCATGGGTGGGGGCTGGCTGGTTTGCCCTGAAGGATGTCCTGGATCAAGGTGGGGGTCCCCACTGGGGTGCCTGGCCAGCCTGGATGAGGGGATGATGGCTGTTTGCAGCTGGTCACACACCCTTCAGGGTGGGGGTCCCCACTGGGGTGCCTGGCCAGCCTGGATGAGGGGATGATGGCTGTTTGCAGCTGGTCACACACCCTTCAGGGTGGGGGTCCCCACTGGGGTGCCTGGCCAGCCTGGGTGAGGGGATGATGGCTATTTGCAACTGGTCACACACCCTTCAGGGTGGGGGTCCCCACTGGGGTGCCTGGCCAGTCTGGGTGAGGGGCTGAGGGCTGTTTCAGGCTGGCAGGTGACTGAAGTTCCCAACTGCTCCTTTTTTTCTTTTTTTTTTTTTTTATTCTGGGCATGCTTTAGCTCTGGCTCCAGCTCTTAGGCATCTGCTGCTGAAAGCAGGTATCTGGTTTGTTTGGGTTCTATAATCGAAACACTGTATCAACTGCAGCTCTGAGATCCCGGCTCGCTGAAAGCAGGTTTCTGGGGTTTTGTTTAGCTTCTATATTTGTAACAATGTTTCAAACTGCAGGCTCAGAGGCCGGCAAGGCAGGTGGGGAAAGTTGGTTTCCTCCGTCACTGAAGCAAGCAAGCCTCATGTTAGTTTCAAGCTGCCTGACTGCCGGCCGCCATCTTGGCTGGCAGTTAATTTGCATATCGCCCTGATTAGCCAATGGGAAGGGTAGTGGACGTACGCTAATTACCATGTTTCTCTTTTATTAGGACTAGAGGCCTGGTGCACGAATTTGTGTACTGTGGGGTCCCTCAGTCTGGCTGGTGATTGGGGCCGTCTCACCCAGTTCCAATTGGGCCGATGGGGGCTGGCCAGCTGGGGAGGGACCACCGTGGGAGGGGCCCAGGGTGTGTCTGGCCTGACTGGCCCAGTCCCGATCAACTGGACCCCAGCAGCAAGCTAATCTACCGGTTCGAGCGTCTGTGTGGTTAGTGTGTGTCATAGCGACTGGTCGAGTGGTCCACTGAACATTCCAGTGGTCGACCGATTGGTCAGACACTTAGCATATTACGCTTTTATTATATAGGATTATTGATTATATTTTCTATGCTGTACTTTACATCCCTGTGACTATTTTGTAACTACCCATCTGTACGTCTCAATCCCTTCACCTTTTTTACTCAGTTCCCCAATCTCCCTCCCCTCTGGCTACTATCAGTCTGTTCTCTGTATCTGTAAGTCTGTTTCTGTTTTGTTTATTCATTTATATTTTAGATTCCATATGTAACTGAACTCTTATGATATTTGTCTTTTTCTGACAGACTTATTTCACTTAGCATCATAGCCTCTAGGTCCATCAATGCTGTTGCAAATGGTAAGATTTCATTCTTTTTTATGTCCGATGTTGTGACTCTTTCTTTTGCAGGTGACAGAAATATAACTCAGAGTGACTTAAGCAAGAGAGAGGGCCTTATTGACTGAAGTAACTACAAATCCTAGAAGTAGATCTTCCTTTAGACACAGCAAGATCCAGGGGCTTGAATGATGTGATTTGGACCTAATTTCTTTTCTCTTGGCTCTGCTTTTCTTTGTTCTGATGTCATCCTTAGGCAGTGTCAAAGATAGATATCAGCTTTGGGTATGCATTCTACCAGCTAAGCAACCACTATTGAAAAATAATACCTCTTTCCTGCTGGTGCTGGCAGTCCTGGGTATGATTTTGGTTTGGGTTCTGTGCCTATCCTAAAGTAATCACTGTGGCCAGAAGAATGCTGGACTTTTCTTGGCCAACATAATTACATTCTACTCATGGAATCAGAGTCAGCTCCCCTAGAACCATGTGGATTGAGAGCAGGGGAGAAGATCAAGGTGCATTTATTCAAAGAAGGGTTTTGGAGATTGGGAGGTAGCTTAAATCAGCAACATTTATAGATGTCTGCTACATAATTGAGCCATTTTTATTTTAAAAAAGAAGTATATTTCCAATATTTAAAACACAATACAAATAAAGCTGTTCTGCTTGAAGAACTAGATATTGCCAAGGAACCTGGGTGGGAGTTTGGGAGGCTGGGGAAAGGAAGGGCTGCAGAGCATAACTTGAAAACTGCTAGATAGTTTACTCAATAATTATTTGTTGGAGGTGCAATAGTCCCCAAATTCTTTTTTCCTGTCTTTTTTTTTTTTGTAGATGAGATTGTATTTTCCCTCCAATCTGGGAGAGTGGGGTAAGTAGCAGAGTCAGTTATAACCTGAGGTTGAGGATGCCAAGGACCTTGCTTAGTCCTGACATCCAAAAGTGTGCCTTTTTTTTTTTTAAAGAAGCCATGAGTCTTTCAGACACTTTACAATGTGTTGGTTAATATGAGTGATGAAATATGTTTGTATCCTACGCATTTTGCAAGGGCTCAGTATACTAGACGTGTAGAGCCTGAGCTGGATTCTGTATTGTAAAGTGAGGGTGAAAGCTGCTTTCACACACCAGCCAGCCCATTAGGCAGCCAATAGCTACTCAGGTTTTTTTTAAGATGTAATTTACATAACATAAAATTTGCATTTTAAAGTGTACAATTCAGTGGTTTTTAAATAATATTAAGCAACAATCACCACTATTGAATTCCAGAACATTTTCGTCATCCCAAAAAGGAACCCAGTGAATAGTCACTCCCCGTTCTCTAGCCCCTGGCCATTAATCTACTTTCTGTCTCTGTGGATTTACAGCTGCTTATCAGTGGTTATACTTAAGTAGTTTTCCCCTGAAACTGTTTTTTATTATTTTAAAAATAAACTTCATTTTAATAAAATAAATCTCATACTGTAGTAGAGGTTTTTTTCTTGTGCATTTTCCGTTTAGTGATCCTTAAAGGGCAGTTCCTTTTGTATTTCAGTGTTTGACAGAATATAGCAAATACTTTTAACTGGCACATGAAAAAAAAATATCCTACTGCATAGAACATCTCTCACACTCCATAATTTATAATATTTATTTATCTTTTTATTTTTATTCTTTAATACATATTTTTTATTGTTAACAGTATTACAGATGTCCCTTATTTCCCCCCTCCCTTTTCCTCTCCTGAGGACATTTTTAAAAATTGATTTGACAGAGAGAGAGAGAGAGAGAGAGAGGGAGAGAGAAACATTGATGTGAAAGAGAAATGTTGATCAGTTGCCTTCTGTACACGTCTGGGATCAAACCTATAATCTAGGTATGTGCCCTGACTGGGAATCGAACCTGCCACTCCTTGGTGTACGGGATGACTCTTCAACCAACTGAGCCAGCCAGGGCTATAATATTTATTTAAAAATTGTTAAGGGCCCAGCTAGTGTGACTCAGTGATTGAGCGTAGACCCCATAAGCCAGGAGGTCATTGTTTGGTTCCTGGTCAAGGTACATGCCCTGGTTGAGGGCTCCATTCCCAGGAGGGGGTGTGAAGCAGGCAGAGGATCAATGATTTTTTCTCATCATTGATGTTTCTATCCCTCTCTCTCCCTCTCTCATCCTCTCTCTGAAATCAATAAAAACATTTTTTTTTAAAATGTTAAGAAATATTTTGTATACAGGTTGTCCCAGAAATGTATACACACTTTGAATAATTTTTAATTCGAATGGGTTAAATATGAAAACATCAATTGAGATATCAGCTGTTAAAGTGTACATATATATTTTTTGGATGCCTTGTATATTGTTCAAATAGCATTTGCTGACAATTGAGTGCAGTTTAAAAATTTACTTTTCATGTACTATTTAATCCTATTTTTTACTGCAGCAAGAAGTAATAGTGTTTGACCAATGATATGTGCCTTTCCCCCCCACTGTTAAGCAGGAATCCTATTAAAAGACTTCTTAATTGGATTATGTCCAGATTTCAAACTTCAAATACAATTTATAGAGGTTTATCTTTAGATTTATTTTTTAGATGTGTTTTTCATCATGACAGCTTTATTTCATCATTAGTTAATGCAAGGATCAGCAAACTATGCCTAATTCTATAAAGAAAGTTTTTTTTGGGAACACAGCTACCTTTATTTGTTTACATATTGCTTGTGGCTACTTTTGTACTTTAATGGCAGCGTTATCTATAATAATAAAAGCGTAATATGCTAATTAGACCGGACAGCCAAACGACCTTCCTGATGAAGCTGAGGCTGTGAGGGCCGAGGCAGCCCCTGCAACTGTGAGGGCTGAGGCAAGCCGCCGTGGCTATCAGGGCCAAGCCCCTTGCACAGATTTTGTGCATCGGGTCTCTAGTTTAGTTATAATGGGGAATGTATGGTCTGTGAGCCTAAGATATTTAGTATCTTGCCCTCTACAGAAAATGTTTGCTGACTCTTGATTTAATATATTAAAGCACAATATAAAGTAAGGATGCAGTTCATGGTTAATAATAAATATAAATCCACATTTTAAGTAGTCTTTGATAATTTTGAATTTATTGCCAACTTATTGTTTCAACCAATTAGTTTGTTTTTACCTTGATATAGAGCTTATACTAGGAATAGAAGGATCAGCTTTGTCACTTTCTTATTACTGTTTATTTTTGTGTTATTTTAATATCACCTGCAATCCATGATAATTATTTTTGTGTGTGTTTTGCTCATTTATTTGCAATAATCCTTTAAAATCATTTATCTGCATGGTGAAGGTTGGTTTACTTGGTGGGGGAGGAATAGAAACTGTATTTCACAAGTTCATTTAATCAGACATGTATTAACTGCAGTATGTCAGAGATCCTGGAGTTACTCCAGACACTGATGTTCTCCCTCTAAGCACTGTGGAGCTCCCACTATTGTCAGGACACCTTGTGATAAATGATATGGAAATATCTGAGGGCACATTGTAGTCTGTACAGTTAATACTAGTAAAGCATAACTCATATATTTTAAGGTTAAGAACTAATATAAAATAAGAGTTTTAATTTTTCTTTCTCTGCTTTCATTGTAAAGTCTCATGCATCCCACTTTGAAAATGACTGTCTTCATATATTGTTTGTGTAAATGTAGGCATAATCCCTGAATATAAATAAAAGGTTATAACATAATAAGAATTGAGCTCTAAGTCCAGCAAAGATTATCTTGTGTGGATAGTACTGTCAGCAGCTGCAGTTGGAGAATCTGAAAGCCAAGCAAAGCCTCACTTAGTTGTTTCACTTGCTCTTGTCCTGTGTGGACAGTCTTTTTTCTTCCAATAAGATTTTATATCTGCAGCTAATTAAATCAAGACTTTAATTTGGGGTGGAGGACATAGGATTGTGTCTTTCTGTCAATCTGTCACCCACCAGAAACACTGTAGTGAGCAAGACCACCACCTAACAGGGGGATTTAATTGGAGAGTCAACAAAAGCTTAAGTATGGTGTCATACTACCTGGGTTCAAATTCTGGACTCCTTGATTTATTAGCTGCATTTTTATTTTAAAGCAGGAAGACCTCTGCTCCAGGCCTACCCTTTAAGGAACTATATAGGAACTGGCAACTACCATCCACATTCCCATGCCACGAGGTCATTTGCTTATATTTACTGAGCTCATTCCTGGGTGTTATGAGATGATCGCCTTCGGAGGCTGAGGGTGCTGGGATTTTGAGAGGTTGGGATGGCTTGTTCCCAGTTCATTATGTTCTTTGCCTCCATTCCTGGTGGAGTGTCTGAGGCTGGTGGCAGAATAGTATACCTGAGACCCTTCTCTCTTAGTCTCTAGAACACAGTGTTTTAGACTTTGGAATTCTCATAATGTAGGGCTGGCACTTTGAAATTAATATCTGTGAGCAAACTCATCAAGATGTAGGGATCATCTGGCCTAGCCTTCCTGAGTTTCAAATGTTAGACCCAAGCCTAAAGAACAGTGACTTGTTAAGATGACACAGTCTGTCAGGGTAGAGTGAGTGAAAATCTTTCCAAGGGCAAATTGAAATCCTACAAAGGCCAAGCCCCATCTGAGACGTACTGTCACACAAAGCCAGTAGGGTTGAGAGGGTGAGGGATTTATTCTGCAGTTTCCTTCCCTGCATCTTGTGAAGAGTCAACACCTTACCTCTGGTTGCTTTGGTTTGCTCCCACATTTCATAATTTAGAGTGGACCCAAGACTGCAGTGCTTGGTCTAGAACACACCCCAACCCTAAATTGTCTGTCTTTGGCTTAGGTTATCAAGTTTACAGACAAGAATCCTGTGCCTCTGTGATCATGTGACCAGGCTATTAATAGATCTGAAGTTCTGGGAGAGCCTCAGCTCTTCCCCACCTCTCTACTCTCAGCAGGTTGCCTGCTCATAATTTCTGTAGTGTTCAGATAGCTAGACAGAGAATGGAAACGGGGCAATCTGCCCATCCCCTTTTAGGTGGCAGAGTGGACCCAAGACTGTATGAGCAGCCTTAGCCTCTGGCCTCTTTTGTCTCTGTGCTGTATCAGGTCAAGTGAAAGTGCTTAGCATTTAGGAGGAAATAATGCTCCTATGCCTTAGGGGGGGATTAAAAAAATTAACCTGTTTTTGGGTGCATTTGTGTTTTTTAATGATCACATATAGCCCAGAGAAATGGGGGTAAACTGAAGGGAGGGGAAGAAGGCCTGTCAGTCTGTGGGCAACAAAGTGATGGCTGTAGCAGGATGGTACCTACCATAAGCCTATGTGACCTTAGTGAACCAGGTCAGATAGTGATTGTCCTGCAGGCTAATGAACCATATTCCTCACAGCTGGGTTTCTACTTCTTAACTCCTACTTTATCTCTCCTTACTTCCTATCATACAAATTGTTCTTTGTTCTGTTGTTCATCAAATCTGCTGTCATCTTCCACGCATGGGCATTTGTAGAGACCACATTAAGATTCTAGTCAAAATGTGGCTATTGAGAGTTTAGGGCTCTACAAATAGTTTTGAATCCCCAATTACCCCCAAGTCATTTTGTACTGGAGCGCTCTCATTCCTTCATTGATGTATTCAAACATTCTAACATATTGGGCACTCCCTTTATGCCAAATACTGTACTATGCCCTGGGAATCAGTACAATGAACAAAACAGATATGGTTTCTGCTCTCCTAAAGCTTATAGTGTTGTAGGGAAGGTAAAAATGAACCAAATAATCACAGTAAAGTCTGATAAATGTCATGAGTAGAAATAAGGGATGTGATAACGGTACATTTTGCAAGAGAACTTGATATTGTTTAGGGTGTCAGAAAAGACCTCACTTTATGTGAGGAAATGACATTTGAGTCCTAAGAATTAAGAAGAATTAGCTAAGTAACTGGGGTTAAAAAAGGTAGAGTATTATAGATGTAAAGAGGCCAGGTGATAGGGATAAGTCCATATCCATATTTGTTCATTTAATTAATTTAAAATGTATTTTTGGGAGAGAGACAGAGAAACACTGATTGGTTGTTCTGCTTATTCATGCATTCATTGGTCTATGCTTGTATGTGCCCAGACTGGGGATCAAACCCACAATCTTGTTATATCTGGATGATGCTCTAACCAACTGAGCTACCCGGCCAGGGCTGGTTCATTTCTTAAGCAACCAGGGTACTAAGGTCACCTTAGATCTTGGACTCAGTCTCCTGGGTCCCATGTGACAGGACTTAACACCTTTAAAGAAACTGCCTGTCTTTGAGTGTTTGACCCACCTGTCAAGCAGAGAGGACATAGACCTCAGCTGGAGACTTGCACCATTTATTTGCTCTTATCCCTGGCTTCATACTCACCAGATCCTTGGTTGATGGGGTTCATCTACAGACTTGAGGTTGATGGAGGTCCAGAAATTGGCTTTTACCCCAGTAGGAACATAGAAGAGGCTTTCTGAGATAAAGTTGCCTTGATTTCCAGAGCTTTATTTTCCTGGTATATTGTATTTGTTATTGGGATTGATTGTGTGGTCTCAGACCCATCCATTGTCTTGAATACACCTCCAGTGGCATTTTAGCTCTTTTTCTGAGTTCCTGCACTACTTATAGACAAAAGTCTTAGTGGCTGCCTATCTTGGACTGTGCATTGCATAATTCCAGGTTGTGCTGTTCACATACACTGTGTTGTGAATGAGGCCACACCTCCCTAATTGTGCAACAGTGTATTATTGTGGCTCTGGTTAAAGGGAAGGGAAGTAAAATTATTTAAACACTGACTATATGCCTCAGGCTAGGTGGTTTATATTCTTTACTTCATTTAATATTCCCAGTAATGCTCTGAGGTAAATACTAATGTCTCATTTATTGAAGAGAAAACTAAAGGTTCAGTGAAGCTAGTAAGTGGTGGCTCAGATCTGACTCTAAAGGCCATGCCTCTCTTCCACTCCTATCTGTTTCCCAACGTGGTTATAGACTTCAGTTCTTGTGTGTTATCTTGTTTCCATGGCTTCTTTGGCCTTGTTTACTTTGACGTGTCTGCCTGGCCTCTCTGTGTCAATAACCCAAAGATTCTCAGCATGGCTGGGGTTCAGAAATGTGTCTTACTAGAGTCATTTTTTCCCCATCTGAAATGTATTTTTGTACTTAGCATGAGACAACACCATAACCGTAGCTAAAGTCATTTTTAAAGCACCAGTCAGCTCTGATTTATTAGACTGCCTTTTTTACTTTAGCTCACACAGCATCCTCAGGGGGACAGAAGCTGGAGATGGCTCACTAGAAATGAGTTGGAGTGAAAAAGGCATTGGATATGGGCTTAGGGGGTGGGTGAGATTCCCTCAGCAGTTCAAAGTTGCATGTCTACTAAGGTTAGTTGGTTGGACCTTTGTAAATTAGTACTTAATGTCCCTTTTCCAGAGACTTGAGGTTCTCATTTCTCTCTTTCAGTAAAAGGCTTGCCTCTTCAGCTGGGGATTCTGGAGCTACTGACCTTAGAGCACGGGGAGTTTTTTCCTTCCCAGAGTTGTCAGGGTGTGTGTGGTGTAGAAGAGGGATGTGTGTAAGGCAGAGTCTGGGAAAAGGAGGCAGAGGAGGTGGGATGCATATTTGCTATTTCACCTGCTTTTCAACACTCTTCTTTCTTCTCTTGGAGGCTTTGCAGTCCTGTTTGAGAAGTTGGGTCTTAAATAGCACAAGGCCACACTGCTTGCAGTTCCTGAAACATGACAGATGTTTTCCTATCTCAGATCCTTGTAATATTCTGTTCCCTCTATCAGGAATGTCCGCCGAAACCGGTTTGGCTCAGTGGATAGAGCGTAGGCCTGCGGACTGAAAGGTCCCAGGTTCAATTCCGGTCAAGGGCATATACCTGGGTTGCAGGCACATCCCCAGTGGGAGATGTGCAAGAGGCAGCTGATCGATGTTTCTCTCTCATCGATGTTTCTAACTCTCTATCTCTCTCCCTTCCTCTCTGTAAAAAATCAATAAAATATATTAAAAAAAAAAAAAAGGAATGTCCTTCTCATCTTCTCTACCTCATGTATGTACCTGCTCATCCTTCAAGACCCATTTGGGAGGAATATATATATATATATATCTCAATTGATTTTTAGAGAAAGTGGAAGGGAGTGGGAGAGACATACGCAGAGAGAAACATCGATGTGAGAGAGACATATCTATCGGTTACCTCCCTACCCGGGCCTGGGGTCGAGCTTGCAACTGAGGTATGTGCCCTTGACTGGAATCGAGCACAAACCCTCAGCCTGTGGGCCTGTGCTCTATCCACTGAGCCAAATTGACTAGGGCAATCCTATCTAATAAAAGAGAAACATGGTAATTAGCCGTACCTCCGCTACCCTCCCATTGGCTAATCAGGGCGATATGCAAATTAACTGCCAGCCAAGATGGCGGCCGGCAGCCAGGCAGCTTGAAGCGAACATGAGGCTTGCTTGCTTCAGTGACGGAGGACTCCAACGTTCCCCGCCTGCCGCTGCCAGCCTCTGAGCTTGCAGTTTGAAACATTGTTACAAATATAGAAGCTAAAAAAACCCCAGAAACCTGCTTTCAACCCGCCGGGATCTCAGAGCTGGAGTTGAAACAGTGTTTCGATTATAGAACCCAAACAAACCAGATACCTGCTTTCAGCAGCCGAGGCCTAAGAGCTGGAGCCAAGCCTCAGAGCTAAAGCTGGCCCAGAATTAAAAAAAAAGAAAAAAAGGAGCAGTTGGGAGCTTTAGTCACCCCCAGCCTGAAAACAGCCCTCAGCCCCTCACCCAGACTGGCCAGGCACCCCAGTGGGGACCCCCACCCTGAAGGGTGTGTGACCAGCTGCAAATAGCCATCATCCCCTCACCCAGGCTAGCCAGGCACCCCAGTGGGGACCCCCACCCTGAAGGGTGTGTGACCAGCTGCAAATAGCCATCATCCCCTCATCCAGGCTGGCCAGGCACCCCAGTGGGGACCCGCACCCTGATCCAGAACACCCTTCAGGGCAAACCAGCCGGCCCCCACCCATGCACCAGGCCTCTATCCTATATAGTAAAAGGGTAATATGCCTCCCAGCACCAGGATCAGCGGAGCCGCGAGGCCTCCTGGCACCGGGATCAGCGTGACAGGGGGCAGCGCCCAAAACCCCTGATCGCCTTGCGGCTCTGTGTGTGACAGGGGGCAGGGCCACAACCTCTCTATCCGCCCTGCTCTGTTCGTGACAGGGGAAGGCGCCTCAACCCCCTGATCGGCCCTGCTCTGTGTGTGACAGGGGGCGGTGCCCCAACTCCTCTATCGGCCCTACTCTGTGAATGACAGAGGGGAGCTCCCCAACCCCCTGATTGACCCTGCTCTGTGCGTGACAGGGTACGGAGCCCCAACCCCCCTAATGGGCCCTGCTCTGTGCGTGACAGGGGGCAGCGCCCCAACCCCCTGATTGGGCCCTGCTCTGTGCATGACAGGGGGTGGCGCCGCAACCTCCCCATCGACCCTGCCTTGAGTGTGACAGGGGGCAGTGCCCCAACCCCCCAATCGGCCCTACCCTGAGCGTGACTGAGGATGGCATCGCAACCTCCCGATCCGCCCTGCTCTGTGCATGACAGGGGGCAGCGCCCCAACTCCCCAATCTGCCCTGCTCTGAGCCCGACCAGGGGCTGCACCTAGGGATTGGGCCTGCCCTCTGCCACCCGGGAGCAGGCCTAAGCCAGCAGGTCATTATCTCCCAAGGGGTCCCAGACTGCGAGAGGGCACAAGCCGGGCTGAGGGACCCCTCTCCCCACCGAGTGCACACATTTTTGTGCACCGTGCCTCTAGTATATATATAATTGATTTCAGAGAGGAAGGGAGAGGGAGAGATAGAAACATCAGTGATTACAGAGAATCATTGATTAGCTGCCTCCTGTATGTCCTCTACTGGGGATTGAACCCGAAACCCGGGCATGTGTCCTGACCAGGAATTGATCTGTGATCTCCTGGTTAATAGGTTGATGCTCAGCCACTAAGCCACACCGGCCAGGCTCAAGACCCACTGTAGATGCACCTTTTCAGGACACGCTCTTTGATGTCTTCTCTCTGACACAGCCACTTTTGTGTTTCCACAGCATTTTGCACAGGTCTCCGTTGTACTGTGATTATTCACTTAACTCTCTGCTTTCCTTTCCACATTTGGAGCAAGCAAGAAACAGTCAGTTTTGTGTGTGTGTGTGTGTGTGTGTGTGTGTGTGTGTGTGTGTGTGTTTTAAATCAGGCACAAAGCCTGAAGGAGACTATAGTATCAGTAATTGTTGAATTGAGCTACAAAGAATTACAAGTAGATGGTTGTGTACAACTACCTTGTGTACCTCCATAAACTGAAACAGGATTCTCTTATATAATTCACTGTATTGTGTGTCTTTCAGGCCCCATAGCCTTTCAAACATGCATGGCAGTAGCTGACTTCCAGAGAGAAGTGTCCTGCTCTACAGATGTTTTCTTTGCCTGCTTTGCCTTACCTTGCCCTTTACCTCACAGTGCTCTTCTAAACCCCTGGGCCTGACCCAGGGAATGAGTAGGAGGAAATGCCAGAAATGAGCTACTCTTGGCATCGTGAATCCTTAATTCGCAGGTTTGGCCCTGTGGGGCAATACGAGGTGAGAAAATGGAAATGAACCCTGTCCCTGTAATAGCAGCTGAAAGGGATCTCCTCTAGATTATTACTGCTATCGCTGTTGCTGTAGCAGCTGCAGCAGTGAGGCAGTTCCCTTATTGCATTCTGGATCTAAGAATCAATTCTTCTAAGTTAGCTCACTTGGCTCGCCCTGAGATTTATCTCATGGCTGAGAGCCTGAAACAAGTTCTTTTACACTTGTTTTTTCTACCATCCTCACATCACACAGATTGTGGGATTGTTTATTTTTATCCCTTCATTTTATAGAGGAGGAAACAGGTTCACATTGGGCATGGGTCTAGTAAATGTCAGCTGAGGCTAGACACTGGTTTAACAATTCCCAGCACAGTACTCTCTTCACTATACATTGCTCTCTCTCATCCCACTCTCCTTTTCCTATTTGTAATTTCTGTAATTTGTGAGCTTGGTGAAGGTGAGACAGTCAGGAAATGATAACTTTTTCCCCTGTCTCTCCCTAGCTCCTGCATAAGCTGGGCACAGTAGACTTTCAGGTAAAATTTAGTGAACTAATAAAAATCAAAGTTGACCCAGGAAGACCTCATGGTTAAAGCCAGAAGAAGACTAAAGAAAGCAGATCCCTCTCTGTTTCACTGGAATATTTGGTTTTGGTGATGATTCCTGTGGTTTGGCTTTCCCAGTGTTGAACACAACCCTGGCTGGAGCTTGGAATGGGTATGGTTTGTGACACTAGTGTTTTATGGTGAAAGCCAGGTCTGTAATGAAACTTCTGGGAAAATTCCACATGTGGGTTAGCTGCCTTGGGTCTTCAGATCCCTTCCTTGATCCCAGCAGCAATCCGAGGACACAAACATTGTATGCAGCAGCATTGCAAACTCCGTTACATTTGTTGAGTGCTTAGTATGTTTTCTGGAACTATTTTAGTTCCAGAAATTCTTTTAATCCTCACAATGTTCCATGAGTAGTTACTATGATTTTGTTTTTACTTTTCAATTGTCTTTATTGACATATAATTTACATGTAGTAAAATGCACTCATTTTAAGTGTTCAGTTTGAGTTTTGACAAATATCTATACACCTGTGTAACCTCTTCCCTGCAATCAAGATATATATTTCCATCATTAGGTACTTTAATTATCCTCATTCTGCAGAGGAGAAAACTGAGCTACAGAGGAGGTAAAGTGATTTGCCCAAGGTCTCATGGCTAATAAGTGATAGAACCAGGATCTGAACCCAGGCTGCCTGAGTCCAGAGCCCCTCTTCTAAACTAAGCTAGGCCCAGAGGTAGGCTGTCGGGAGGGATGAAACAACTATCTCAGTTCCTCTAGAATCCCAGGACTGAAGCAGTCAGAGCTGCTTGCCTTTTGCTCAGCTGTTGCCTCTTTAGGCCTGCAAAGAATGGAGCCCCCTAACAAGGTATAATGTAGTATTTGAAAAGGGGACTGGCTTCTAGGCTCACATACTGCTATATAGAAATATAGATGACACAGTAGTCTCATATGCTCTCAGAGTGCTATCAGTGGTAGACTGCAGTCAGTTCTGGGCTGTGCACCATGAGGGTAATATATACAGACCAGAGCATATGTAAAGGAGGCAAGATGGAGAGGGACCTTGAAATCTAGTTCTTTGAAGAGGGGTTGAATGAGCCATTTTTAGAAGCCCCGAAGAGAAAAAAATTATTTTTTTTAAATTTTTTTATTTTTATTTTTTATTTTTTTTAATTAAATCTTTATTGTTCAGATTATTACATTTGTTCCTCTTTTTTCCCCCCATAACTCCCCTCCTCCCAGTTCCCGCCCCACCCTACGCCCTCACTCCCCACCCACTGTCCTCTTCCATAGGTGAACGATTTTTGTCCAGTCTCTTTCCGCATCTCCCACACCCCTTTCCCCCCCAAGAATAGTCAGTTCATTCCCTTTCTATGTCCCTGATTCTATTATGATCACCAGATTATTTATTCACTTGATTCTTAGATTCACTTGTTGATAGATGCATATTTGTTGTTCATAATTTGTATCTTTACCTTTTTCTTCTTCTTCCTCTTCTTAAAGGATACCTTTCAGCATTTCATATAATACTGGTTTGGTGGTGATGAACTCCTTTAGCTTTTCCTTATCTGTGAAGCTCTTTATCTGACCTTCAGTTCTGAATGATAGCTTTGCTGGATAAAGTAATCTTGGTTGTAGGTTCTTGGTATTCATCACTTTGAATATTTCTTGCCACTCCCTTCTGGCCTGCAAAGTTTCTGTTGAAAAATCAGCTGACAGTCGTATGGGTATTCCCTTGTAGGTAACTGGGTTTCTTTCTCTTGCTGCTTTTAAGATTCTCTCTTTGTCTTTTGCTCTTGGCATTTTAATTATGATGTGTCTTGGTGTGGTCCTCTTTGGATTCCTTTTGTTTGGGGTTCTCTGCGCTTCCTGGACCTGTAAGTCTATTTCTTTCACCAGGTGGGGGAAGTTTTCTGTCATTATTTCTTCAAATAGGTTTTCAATATCTTGCTCTCTCTCATCTTCTGGCACCCCTATAATTCTGATGTTGGTACGCTTGAAGCTGTCCCAGAGGCTCCTTACACTATCTTCGTATTTTCGGATTCTTTTTTCATTTTGCTTTTCCAGTTGGGTGTTTTTTGCTTCTTCGTGTTTCGAATCTTTGACTTGATTCTTGCGCTCCTCTGGTCTGCTGTTGGGTGTCTGTATAATATTCGTTATTTCAGTCCGTGTATGCTTAATTTCTAGTTGGTTCTTTATCATAACATCGAGGGTCTCATTAGATTTCTTGAGGATCTCACTACATTTATCGGCGTTCTCACCAGTCTTTTCGAGGGCCTTACTAAGTTTATCGGCAGCTTCTAGACCGTTCTTGAGAGACCTTAAAAGTGTGGTTTTGAGCTCTATATCTTCCATTTCTGACATTTGCGTCCTTTTTCTTTGTCTCCGCATTTTTTTATCTTTTCTTGGTGCACACCCTAGTGGTCTTTGTGCGCAGTCTTGTAGTTAAGCCTTGATTGTTGTCGGTAATACCAGGGGTGATTTGACCTCCAGGCTAACTGGCTATGAGAGTCAGCTGTGTCTGCAGTGGGAGAGCTTCTGTGCTGGATCTCTAGGGCGGTGCTAATCTAGCCTTTGCCTGAGGCTATCTGGCAAATGGCGCTGCGCAGGGCTTGGGTGGGGCGGGTCCCTGGGGATCTACAGGGCGGGCCGGAGCAAGCAGTTATGGCTGCTCTCAGTTCCATCCCTAGGGGCTCTGCCTCTCAGAGTCCCAGCAACTGCTGCAAGCCTCGGAGAGAAAGCTGCCTTCGAGTTCTGACCGAAGCCAGACAGTCCCGCTTCTCCTGTTTGAGTCTGGGTCCCTAGAGACTCGCCCAGATCTGGAGCTCAGAGTCTGAAACTCCCTCCCGATTGAAAACAACAACCGCGCCCTCCGCCGCCAGCCCGCTCCGCGCGCGCACTCCGCACCTGAGTATTTCACTTCAGCACTGCGCCTCCTCTGAGTCTGGGTATGATATTCTCTTTCCTCCTAGTTGTAGAATTTCCACTCAGCCAGCCTTCCTGTGGTTCTGGATGATGTCTGTTCTGTCCTTTAGTTATATCTCTGAAGTGGTTGTTCGAGGCAGCAATCTCTGGCGTTAACCTATGCCGCCATCTTGGTTTCTCTCCCGAAGAGAAAAAATTTAAACATCATCCTCATATCCTTGAAAGGCTGTTTCTGTGTGGCTTCAAAAGGCACAATTTGAGTCCTGTGGGTGGATGAGGGTGTGTGTATTTTGGAAAAATTAAAGGACAATGGATATGACATACTACCTCATCAGCTTGGAGTGCAAATCAGGTCAGATCTCTTTTCAATATTAAGATTAATCTCTTGAATGAGTATGAAATTAGCTGGAAGTTTAGTATGTCTCTCTTGTGGCCTTTCCTCTTTGCTCTTTCCCTTCCGTATGTATTCAAGAACTCTAAGGACTTTTTTGATCCAAAGAGGTCAGGCTTAGTTCTGAATAGAGAACTAGAGGATCTTATTGATCTGCTAGTGGGCCCTATTTTTTTCCTTCTTCATTTTTTTTTCTGAGAAACATAACATTTTAATAGATGAAATAAATACTCCAGTACATGCAAGGTACAAACTTGACATTGGGAGGAGGGTAGGGGGTGGGGTGGGGGGAATCACTCTAGTGTAAATCAGAAAATAAAACACACAGAGTAGCTTTTCCCCCCATTTGCAAACCACATGGCAAGGTCAGACTCTCCACACCAAGTATACGGCTAATTCAACTTAAAAAATTAACAACATACAAAAAAGGTAGCTACATCCATGTCTAAGGAGTGAAAACTGCGGTACCTTTTCTTTTAATTAGGAAAAAACAAAAGGACCAAAAAAGAAATGAACCCATGACCTCCTTCCTGCCCAATTAATTAATAAAGTTTGGGTGAGGGACTCCTGAATAGGAGCTGGGAGTGCAGCGGGGTAATCCTGCCACAGCAGGTTAGCATCTTCCATCTCAGGACCCTACAGTGTGGGCTGCTGGGGTTGGGGTTGAGTGCGTGTGTAAATTGGATGCATGGCCCTGCCTTCTGGAAGATTCCTCTCGAGCATCTAACGTGGGGTATGGGCGTGTGTGGGAACTTCTCCTACGATTTCTTTGGCATAAATTGAGAAGTGCAGACAATGAGCATCTTCCTTTAGTCTGGGGTGGAAGAAGCGGGTGGGGTGGGGTGCTGATTCACAGAATTGTAATTCACTGGTGGTAAAGTCCTGGGCGAAGACCTCTCCCTTAAAGCCTGAGATAGCAGGGTGCAGCCTTCAGACACAGGGTAGGTCTAGTTCCTCAGCCTCTTCCTGTGGTCCGACATCTTGGCGCCCCATCGGAGTGCTGCACCAGATCCCTGAGGCACTGCGTCAGGAGCACCTAGGCCAGTGGTTCTCAACCTTCCTAATACTGCGACCCTTTAATACAGTTCCTCATGTTGTGGTGACCCCCAACCATAAAATATTTTTGTTGCTACTTCATAACTGTAATTTTGCTACTGTTAGGAATCGTAATGTAAATATCTGATATGCAGGATGTATTTTCATTGTTACAAATTGAACATAAAGCACAGTGATAAATCACAAAAACAATATGTAATTATATATGTGTTTTCCGATGGTCTTAGGCGACCCCTGTGAAAGGGTCGTTCGACCCCCAAAGGGGTCTTGACCCACAGGTTGAGAACCGCTGACCTAGGCGGACACCATGCTAATGGCACTGCCCAGGATGGCCATCAGCACCGCCTTGCCCTTGGCGCTCAACCCAGGAACTGCGGGCTCCGTGGCGAAGCCCTCCATTGCGCTTACCACCTGCACCAGTGGCCCGCTGAATAGGGCGGAACATCAGCGCCAGTTCGCCTGGCACCACCTTGACCTCACGCACGCAGGCCAGCACACACACAGGCCAGCACCGTGGACGCACTTGTGCTCATGCACTTGACCCCAACTTGAACTGCTCCTCGTGAAGTGGTCTTGGGACTTCTCGCTGGCCTGAGTGCACGCATCCGTCAGGAACTTGAGGTTGCGCAACAGGTAGTGGGCCCTGTTTTTAAGCTTCTGTTGATGATACACAGTATGGCTTTTAAAAATGGATCTCTCAGAGTATGCTGTTTCCGCAGTGTAGCCATGAGGAGTTGGTTCTGCAAAAGTTCTAGTGGTTCTTTGTGGGAGGATGATAGTGCTTCTTCAGTGTCACTTCTGCCCTAGGCTCCACTAAGCTTGAGTTCTCAAAATAAATGCTCTTAAGTTCATGTATATGCATAAGCTTATCTACTGGAGGAAGGGACCCCAACATCCTCCAGTTGGCTGGTTTAGAAGTATTTCTAGATTTAGGCACATTCCAGTTCCAGAACAATTCTTCTTCCATGATCATTTTGGAGCACCCATTCAGACTTTCTCTTTTCTCAGTGTGAGTACTTGCTATAGGCTGTTAGTATCCCTTCCCACCTTTAACTTGGCTTAGGATCTCAGTCTGTGAGAGAATTCTAATAGCATTGAATGTCAAAAGAAAGTGGGAGGTCAAGGTTTCAGTTTCTAGGCCTGGAATAACTTTGGATCCTGCACATATTTGTATTCATTTCCCCCAGCTTTGCATACCAAGGGGTATTGGAAACAGTCTTTGTCAAGTCACAAAATATCATGTTGCATCCTCTTCTCACTTACTTTATATTTATATAGTTAAAAGAGACCCCTCATGAACAAGGAGTGGGCCACTCAAATATAGGACTGCTTTGACATTACAACTGTTAAATAGACACTAGAGCTACCTTGGGCCGCTGTTAGGAAATGATGAATTTTTTATTAGGACTACCATCCAGAATGAGTAAGTTTAACATTACAAGATATGAGAAAGGGAATCTGGACCATGTAGTCTGTTTTTTAAAATATTGCTTGATCTCTGGGGCTCTCAGTGGATGGATGTATGTACACACAGGCAGTGACATCATGATTATCTGGTGATGGGCTGGAGGAAAGATGAGAGATGGGTGAGGGTTAGGATGAATTGGCCTCTAAAAGTCCTGTAGCTCTGAGTTTTTATGCATCTTTTAGATCTTTCCAATCTGAAAATACTAGAACTGACTTTGTGCTCTGATTCCTGGAAATCTTACAGGCCAAATAGGGGGTCAGAAAAGTGGATGACTATGATGAAGTTGAGGTTATCACTGATTTCATTTCTGCATTTCTCCCAACCACTGCTCTCCCTTTAGGCCAGATTAATACAGCTATAAAATATAGCCTCTTATGTTCTGTATGCTTTACCACAATTAAAAGAACAAACAACAGCTTTAACGGCATATTTCACAGATCTAGAACAGATAGTCCAAAAATTTATATGGAACCAAAAAAGGCCCCAAACAGCCACAGCAATCTTGAGAAAGAAGAACAAAGTTGGAGGGATCACAATACCAGATATCAAACTATACTACAAAGCCATTGTAATCAAAACAGCCTGGTACTGGCACAAGAACAGGAATATAGACTAATGGAACAGAACAGAGACCTTAGAAATCGACCCATGCCAATATAGCTAATTAACATTTGACAAAGGAGGTAAGAGCATACAATGGAGTAAAGATAGTCTCTTCAATAAATGGCGCTGGAAAAATTGGACAGGTACATGAAAAAAAATGAAACTGGATCACCAACTTACATCATATACAAGAATAAACTCAAAATGGATAAAAGACTTAAGTGTAAGTCACAAAACCATAAAAATCCTAGAAGAAACCACAGGCAGTAAAATCTCAGATATTTCATGTATTTTCACCGATACATTGTCTAGGGCAAGGGAAACAAGCAATATTTTCACCTATACATTGCCTAGGGCAAGGGAAACAAAAGAAAAAATAAACAAATGGGACTGCATCAAATTAAAACGCTTCTGCACAGTAAAAACCACCATCAACAAAATGTAAAGGTAACCTATTCTATGGGAAAACATATTTGCCAATGATACTCCTGATAAGGGTTTAATTTCCAAAATATACAAAGGACTTATACACCACAACACCAGGAAGAGAAACAATCCAATTAAAAACTGGGCAAAGGACCTGAATAGATACTTCTCCAAAGACGACATACTGATGGCCAATAGACACATGAAAAAATGCTCAGTGTTACTAATTATCAGAGAGGTGCAAATTAAAACTACAATGAAGTATCATCTCACACCTGCCAGAATAGTTACCATCAATAAATAAACAAACAAGTGCTAGTGAGGATGTGGAGAAAAGGGAACCCTAGTACACTGCTAGTGGGAATGCAGACTGGCACAGCCATAGTGGAAAAAATTATGGAGGTTCCTCAACAAATTAAAAATGGATCTGTGATTTAACCCAGCTATACCACTTCTGGGAATATATCCTAAGAATCCCAAAACACTAATCAGAAAGAATATATGCACCTCTATGTTCATGGAAGCACTGTTTGCAGTAGCTAAGAACTGGAAATAGCCCAAGTGCCCATTAGTAGATGAGTGAGTAAGAAATTCCATTTACACAATGGAATACTATGCAGCTGTAACAAAGAAGGATCTCTTACTGTTTGAGAAAGCATGGATGCACCTGGAGAGTATTATGTTAAGTGAAATAAGCCAGTTAGAGAAAGATAAATATCACATGAACCCACAAGTATAATTTAAAGGACAAAATAAACAGACAAACAAAATAGGTCCAGTGGTATGGATGGGAGGCACAGAATAACAGATTTCAGTGGGACGGGATTGGCGGGGAGGGGACAGGAAGACATTAACCAAAGAACATATATGTATAGCATACCCCATGGACACAGACAATAGCATGGGAAGGCTTAGGGTGAAGCAGGGGTTGGGTGGAGGGGGGCAAAAAGGGAGAAAATGGGAGACATCTGTAATACTGCAACAATAAAATTTAAAAAAATACAGCTTTATATTTTGTCCGTGATGTTAATCTCTCCTTTTCTCATTTGATCCTCTCAACACCTTGTGATATGAGCAAGTAAGTGCCTACTAGTATTAAGCTCTTTTTAGAGATGAAGAAATTGAAGTTCAGAGAAAGTAAGTAACTTACCTGTCTGGGTTACATAATAGATTGATTAGTATCCTCAGTACTCTCAATAAATATTTTTTGAATAAATGAATGAATTGGAACTGGAGCCCAGATTCTATGTTTCCCTGACCAATGTTTTGCTTCCATGTTATTCTGTGTTTCCCTGGGAGCTTTCTGTGAACAACTTTAGGATTGGCTGTTTTTTTTGCCAACCTTCCCCTTGGGATTCCCTCATTCTGTTGCTGAAATTATGTGCACTCGTTATAGAGCATCATTCCAGTTGTGTTCCCTACAGAGTGGGAAGGGAGAAAAACACCTCTACCCACTGTAATTCTTTTTTTGTTACTTGTTTTCTGGGACCTTCATATTGCTGCTAACAAGAGTGATTCATAGACTTCACTATGTGATTTTCTTGGTTAAGAGAACTTTTTTCTCAGCTCTGGAAGAAATTAATAGTTATGTATGGTTAAGGCCCAGGAGTTTAGCAGCTTTACACAGAGCACAACAGTTCTCTCTTCTAGCTGCGCCCAGACTATTACTTTGGTTTGGTAAAACTCTGCGGCCACTGTGTGTCTTGGTATGTGTTAGGTGCTAAAAGGGACACGCATGGGTGAGAGTCTGAGTCCATTTGGAGAGACAAGGCATATACATAGTTTGAAACAGCTTTTAATAAAATGCAAAATCAGCCGAAACCGGTTTGGCTCAGTGGATGGAGCGTTGGCCTGCGGACTGAAGGGTCCCGGGTTCGATTCCGGTCGGGGGCATGTGCCTGGGTTGCGGGCATATCCCCAGTAGGAGATGTGCAGGAGGCGGCTGATCGATGTTTCTCTCTCATCGATGTTTCTAGCTCTCTCTCTCTCTCCCTTCCTCTCTGTAAAAAAATCAATAAAATATATTTTAAAAAAATGCAAAATCAAATAGACATGTACGTATTTCAATGTGAGGAATAGGTCATAAGGGGCTTAGAAGGTATAGTGGAAAGGGTGTGTGCTTTAGAACTGTGGGCCATTGGCAAATTAACTCTGTGAACTGCATTTTCCTTATCTCTGAAATGGGCATGGTAATAGCAGCCTCACAGGGTTGTGAGGATTAAATGAGGTAATGTGTCTAAAGCATCAGCCTTCTGATTGATAGATGGTAAGCATTAAACCAATGATAATTCCCTTCCTAGAAGAGCTAAGCCCGAAAGGTTGACTAGGATTTGGTGGAGAGGTAGAGGGGAAGAACAGTGATGGTAAGAGTGGGGGTGGGGAGTGACTAACCAGGTAACTTATATGGACTATACATTGAACCACCAATCCACACCTGCCAAATACCCTAAGCCCTTGTCCTATATGGACAATATAGTAAGCCGCCAATCAGCATGCGCCGAGTACACTAAGCCCCCCACCCCTTCCCATTCCGCCCCTCAAAAGTCGTGCCCACCCTGCACGTGTTGCTGTTCTCCCCTTGTGAGGCAGCCCGGCAGATGCTTCTCCTCTAATAAAGCCTGTAGTCCTGGTTTTAGGCCTCCTAAAAAAAAAAAAAAAGAGTGGGGGTGGGAAGGGGCAGGTCCCATGAGTATGTCAGTCTGGTGGGAGTAGAGGGTATCTATATATATATAAAAGCCTAAGCGACCAGCAGACTGGCCAACTGGTTGACAGGCTGACCAGCCAGTAGCTATGATGCACACTGACCACCAGGGGGCAGACACTCAGTGCAGGAGCTGCCGAGCTGCATTCACTTGGCAGCTGCGCTTCTCAGGTGATGCGCTGGAACTGGAGAGGAGGGAGCCCGATTCCGGGTGTGTCACCGAGAAGTGCCTTCTCACAATCTGAGACCCCCTCAGGGGATGTCAGAGAGCCGGTTTTGGCTTGGTCCCTGCACGCCAGGCCGAGGGACCCCTCCGGTGCACGAATCCATGCACCAGACCTCTAGTATGTATATAAAAGCCCTTCATATACTCTGTAGTGTAGAGTAGTAGCTAAGAGCTTGTACTCTAGAGCCAGACTGCCTATCTCTAAATACCACCACTTAATTTACTTTCTCTATACCTTAGTTTCTTTTTTAAAAATTGAATTAACATTGGTTAATAACATAAGTTTTATATGTGCAACATTATAATTCAACATCTGTATATATTATATCACCACCAAAAGTCTAGTTTCCATCCATCACTATACAAATGACCCCTTTACCCATTTTGCCCTCCTTCCACTCCTCTTCTCCTCTGGCAACTACTCACCGATCAGTCATGTGTGTCTATTAGGTTTTTTTTCTGTTTATTTATTTTGTTTTAATATTAGACATATGGGTGAAATCATATGATTTTTTTTCCATCTGACTTATTTCCCTTAGCATAATATCCTCAAAGTCTGTCCATGTTGCAGTTGCACCTTTTTATGGCTGAGTAGTATTCCATTGTATACTAGTATATGTACCACATCTTCTTTATCCATTCATATATAAATAGACATTTAGGTTGTTTCCATGTCTTGGCTATTGAAAACAATGCTGCAGTAAACATAGGTTTGCATATATGTTTTTAAAATATATTCTTTATTGATTCCAGAGAGGAAGGGAGAGGGAGAAAGAAAGAAATATTAGTGATGAGAGAGAAACATGGATTGGCTGCCTCCTGGAGACCTCCTACTGGAGATCGAGCCCACAATCTGGGCATGTGCCCTGACTGGGAATGGAACTGTGACCTCCTGGTTCATGGGTTGATGCTGAACCATGAGCAACACTAGCCAGGTGCATATATCATTTTTAATTAGTGTTTTTATAATCTTTGGATAAATGCCCAGAAGTAGAATAGATGGGTCCATATGGTAGTTCTGTTTGTTTGAGGAATGTCCATACTATTTTTCATAGTGGCTGTACTAATTGATGTTCCCACCAACAGTGTATTAGAGTTCCCTTTTCTCTGCATCCTCTCCAACACTTGTTATTTCTTGTCTTTTTTATAACAGCCATTCTAACAAGTGTGAGGTAATATCTTATTGTGGTTTTGATTTGCATTTCCCTGATAATTAGTTATGTTAAACATCTTTTCATGTGCCTGTTGGCCATCTGTATGTCTTCTTTGGAAAAATGTCTATTCAGATCCTCTGCCTGTTTTTTGAATCGAGTTGGTTTTTTGTTGTTTTTGAGATATATGAGTTCTTTATATAGGGGTAGGCAAAAGTATGTTTACAATGTGAGTACACAAAACAGAGTTTATTCATATATATATACTGGAGGCCCTCTCACAGTCTGGGACCCCTTGGGGGATGATCACCTGCTGGCTTAGGTCTGCTCCCTGTAGGGGGGGATTGGGCCTAAGCTGGCAGTCAGACATCCCTTTGGCAGCCCGGGAGTCCTCAGGGGATGTCCTCTTGCCAGCGGGGAGCAGGCCTAAGCTGCAGTTGGACATCCTTAGCGCTGCTGAGGAGGCGGGAGAGGCTCCCACCACCACCACCACCACTGTACTGGCAGCCATCAGCCTGGCTTGTGGCTGAGCAGAGCTCCCCCTGTGGGAGCGCACTGACCACCAGGGGGCAGCTCCTGCATTGAGCGTCTGCCCCCTGGTGGTCAGTGTGTGTCATAGTGACCAGTCATTCCCAGTCATTCTGCTGTTAGGGTCAGTTTGCATATTACCCTTTTATTATATAGGCTAGAGGCCTGGTGCATGGGTGGGGGCTGCCTGGTTTGCCCTGAAGGGTGTCCCAGATCAGGGTGGGGGTCCCACTGGGGTGCCTGGCCAGCGTGGGTGAGGGGCTGATGGGTGTTTGAAGGCTGGTCACACCCCCTTCAGGGTGGGGGTCCCCACTGGGGTGCCTGGCCAGCCTGGGTTGAGGGGCTGATGGCTGTTTGCAGGCTGGCCACACCCCCTTTAGGGTGGGGGGTTCCCACTGGGGTGTCTGGCTAGTCTGGGTGAGGGGCTGAGGGCTGTTTTCAGGCTGGCCAAGCCCGCCAGCAACGGAAGCTCCCAGCCTTATCTTTTTTTCTTTTTAATCTGGGATTTATTTACCTTCTATAATTGAAACTTTGTAGCCTTGAGAGGAGCTCAGAGCCGGCCAGGGCGGGTGGAAGGGAAGCCTCCTGCTCACTCCACCTCCGTGGCCAGGCCGGCTGAAAGCAGGTATCTGGGGTTTATTTATCTTCTATAATTGAAACTTTGTTGCTTTGAGTGGAGCTCAGAGCCGCTGCAGCAGGCGGGAAGCTTGGCTTCCTCCATCATTGAGGCAACCAAGCCTCCTGCTTGCCCCAGCTCCGTGGCTGCCAGCTGCCATCTTGGTTGGGTTAATTTGCATATAGCTGCTCTGATTGGCTGGTGGGCGTGGCTTAAGGTGTAGCGAAGGTATGGTCAATTTGTATGTTTGTCTTTTATTTATGCGCGCGCGCGCGCACTCACACACACACTTATATGTACGTATATTGTTTAAAGTATTATATATGTCTCCTTTTTCCCCGATTGACCCCTCCCCAGCCACTCCCAGCCCCCCAGGACAAGTTCCCACTGCCCCAGTGTCCGTGTCCCTTGGTTATGCTAATATGCATGCATACAAGTTCTTTGGTTGATCTCTTACCCCCTTTCCCCCCAACCCTCCCCTTCCCTCTGAGGTTGGATGGTCTGCTCATGCCGCCTTGTCTCTGGATCCATTTTTGTACATCAGTTTATGTTGATCACTGTATCTCACAAATGAGTGAGATTATGTGATATTTATCTTTCTCCGACTGGCTTATTTTGCTTAGCATAATGCTCTGCAGTTCCATCCATGCTATTCCTGTCAATTTCTCTCTTTAGATATGTTAATAGTTGCTTTATATATTTTTGTGCTTCTATGCTGGATATATATATATATATATATATATATATATATATATTGATAAATATTATATCTTCTTAATGGATTGTCCCCTTTATAATAATCTAATGCCCATCTTTGTCTCTTATTACCTTTTTTGGCTTAAAGTCTGTTTTCTCTGGTATAAGTATGTCTACACCTGCTTTCTTTTGGCTACCACTTACTTGGAGTATCATCTTCCACCCATTTATTTTGAGCTCGTGTTTGTCTTTAGAGCTGAGATGAGTCTCCTGCAGGCAGCATATAGTTGGGTCTTGTTTTTTAATCCATCCAACCACTCTGTGTCTTTTGATTGGTGAGTTTATTTCATTTACATTTAGGGTAAATATTGATATATGAAAGCTTACTATTGCCATTTCATCTTTAGTTTTCTATTTGCTTCATAGCACCATTATTTCTTTTTTCTTGTGTTTCTGTCTGCCATTTTAGTTTGGTGGTTTTCTATGATGTTTTTCTCAGTTTTTTTTTTCCTCTTTTCAGATTTTGTGTCTCTTCTCTAGATTTTTGTTTTGTGGTTACCATGTGGTTCATATAATACATCTCATAGATAAAATAGTAGTTTTTCTGATGATAGCATTTCATGTGCCTATATAAATTCCATGTTTTCCCACTTCCCCTTTTATGTTTTTGTTGTCACATATTGCCCCTTTTTTATGTTATGAGTTTGTTACCCAATGAAGTAGCTATAGTTATTTTTAGTGTTTTTTTTCCTCTTTAATCTTTATGCCAAATTTTAGTGATTAACACCCTAATTTGAAATTTCCTGATTCTATCTGTCCATTTATTATAGTACTCAAGATTTTGTATATTTTTGGTTTTTCATTTGTTTTCTTAGTAGAAGAGCTCCCTTAAACACTTCTAAGGCAGGGTGAACTCCCTCAGCTTTTGTTTGTTAGGGAAAACCTTTATTTCTCCTTCATATCTGAAGGAAAACTTTGCTGGATAGAGTATTTCTGGCTGATGGTTTTTATCTTTCAACATTTTGAATATGTCATTTCACCCTCTCCTGGCCTATAGAGTTTCTGCTGAGAACTCTGCTGATAACCTAATGGGGGTACCTTTGTATCGTAATGGGGGTACTGTCATTTTTTTTCCTGCCTAACTTTAAATTTTTTTATTATTGACTTTTGACAGTTTTAATATAATATATCTTGGAGAAGGTCTTTTTATGTTGAGATAATTAGGTGTTCTATTAGCTTCATGGATTTTGTATATCCATTTCTTTCCCCTGGTTTGGGAATTTCTCAGTTATTTCTTTAAGCTTTCTTCTCTCTTCTCCCTCTCTTTTTCTTCTGGGATACCCATTATCCTAATGTTGCTTTTTCTAATGGAGTCGGATAGTTCTCAGAGAGATTTTTCTTTTTTATGATCTTGGTTCTCCCTTCTCTTCCACTATTTCTAGATTTCTTTTTTTTTTAAAATATATTTTTATTGGTTTTAGAGAGGAAGGGAGAGGGAGAGATAGAAACAATGATGAGAGAGAATCACTGATTGGCTGCTTCCTGCATGCCCTCTACTGGCGATTGAGCCTGCTAACCCTGGCATGTACCCTTGACCAGAATCGAACCTGGGACTCTTCAGTCTGCAGACCAACGCTCTTTCCATTGAACCAAACCAGCTAGGACTATTTCTAGATTTCTATCTTCCATACGGTCTGCTCTATTTCCAATGCTTTCTAATGCATTCTTCATCTCATTTATTGAGTTCTTCAGTTCCAGGATTCCTGCCTTGTTGTTTTTTTGAGTTTTAATCTCTATGGTAAAGTACTGTATCTTTCCGTGTATAAGACACTATTTTTTTCTAAAATTGTTAGACTGAAAATCAAGGGGCATCTATACACGTAAGTCAGCCGAGGAGGGAGCTACATGCAGGTGCATAGCTGCCCATACCTTGTCAAACAGGCTTCCTCCAATCATGAGCCTTATTGTTACTGACATCAGCTGTTGCCATAATCGGAGGTGGAAGTGGAGAGTGCACAGATGCAACAGGGACACGAACCCGAGGGCTCTGAGTCCATAAAGATGTCAAAAAATAAAAAGATAAATACCGGTAAGCGATTGTCTTACTCTGCAAAATTCAAACTGAATGTAATCAGCTATGCAAAAGAGCATGGAAATAGAGCTGCAGAGAGACAGTTTGGACCTCCTCCCACTGAGTGTATGATCAGACAGTGGAGAAAACAGGAAGAACAACACCTTAAGATGCCAAAAAAAGGAGAAGGCCTTAAGAAGAAACCCAGCAAAATGTTTAAAATATTGATTTCTTGCCGAGACCGGTTTGGCTCAGTGGATAGAGCGTCGGCCTGCGGACTGAAGGGTCCCAGGTTCGATTCCGGTCAAGGGCATGTACCTGGGTTGCGGGCATATCCCCAGTGGGAGATGTGCAGGAGGCAGCTGATCGATGTTTCTCTCTCATCGATGTTTCTAGCTCTCTATCTCTCTCCCTTCCTCTCTGTAAAAAATCAATAAAATATATTAAAAAAAATAAAATAAAATAAAATAAAATAAAATATTGATTTCTTAATTTTGGGTTGGAAAAGTGGGGGATGTCTTATACATAGGAGCATCTTATACATGGAAAAATATGGTGCTTCTGTTCATTAATTTATTCCTGAGCTCATTGAACTTCTTTCTTTTTGAATTTTCTTGAAGCTCATTGAGTTGTGTGTTGTTTTTTTTAAATGACAGCTATTTGAAATCTCTCCTAGTTAGATTGCAGTCTTCCATGACTTTAAGTTTAGTTTCTAGAGAATTGTCATTTTCTTTTTTAATGATACTGTGTTACTGTAATTTTTCACGGTGCTTGATGAATTATTCTTCTGCTGGCACATTTGAAGTAGTGAACACTTTTTCAGTTGCCTCTAGTTATGTTTGACAGCAAGCGCTTTCCATCTTCCACTGCCTTTGCTAGTGGCATTGTTGGTGACCTTGTCGCCACTGCTTGTGCCTCCCAGGTCACTTGTTCCTTGCTTCTTGTCAGTGTCACCTGGTCACAGGCACCACCACTGTCCCTGAAACTTCTGATCTCAGGTATTACTGCTCTGCCTGGAGTCTCTGTCTCAGACACTGCCATGTTTCCTAGTGCCTCTGGACTTGGGAACCATGCATTAGTTTTTTTGATCTGAAAAATGGAGGTAATAATAATGATAACTTGGTAGAGTTATTGTGAGGACTAATGCAATAACAAATAGAAAGTGCTTAGAATAGTGCCTGACACACAGTGCTACAAAAATGGTAGCTTGTTATTATTATTATTTAAATGAAAGAAAACTTTTATAAAACTGTGTCCTTACTGATGAACTCTGATAATTTTTTTAAAATACTGATGCGACAGCCAGTTGGCCTGGAGGTCAAATCCCCCTAGTATTAACTACAACAATCAAGGCTTAACTACAACAAGACTGCGCACAAAGACCACTAGGGGGTGCACCAAGAAAGCATAAAAAATGCGGAGACAAAGAAACAGGACAAAACTGTCAATGGAGGATATTGAGTTCAGAACCACACTTTTAAGGTCTCTCAAGAACTGTCTAGAAGCCGCCGATAAAGTTATTGAGATCCTCAAGAAATCTAATGAGACCCTCGATGTTGTGATAAAGAACCAACTAGAAATTAAGCATACACGGACTGAAATAACGAATATTATACAGACTCCCAACAGCAGACCAGAGGAGCACAAGAATCAAGGCAAAGATTTGAAATGCGAGGAAGCAAAAAACACCCAACCAGAAAAGCAAAATGAAAAAAGAATCCGAAAATATGAAGATAGTGTAAGGAGCCTCTGGGACAGCTTCAGGGGTACCAACATTAGAATTATAGGGGTGCCAGAAGATAAGAGAGAGCAAGATATTGAAAACCTATTTGAAGAAATAATGACAGAAAACTTCCCCTACCTGGTGAAAGAAATAGACTTACAGGTCCAGGAAGCGCGGAGAACCCCAAACAAAAGGAATCCAAAGAGGACCACACCAAGACACATCATAATTAAAATGCCAAGAGCAAAAGACAAAGAGAGAATCTTAAAAGCAGCAAGAGAAAGAAACCCAGTTACCTACAAGGGAATACCCATACGACTGTCAGCTGATTTCTCAACAGAAACTTTGCAGGCCAGAAGGGAGTGGCAAGAAATATTCAAAGTGATGAATGCCAAGAACCTACAACCAAGATTACTTTATCCAGCAAAGCTATCATTCAGAATTGAAGGTCAGATAAAGAGCTTCACAGATAAGGAAAAGCTAAAGGAGTTCACCACCACCAAACCAGGATTATATGAAATGCTGAAAGGTATCCTTTCAGAAGAGGAAGAGGAAGAAAAAGGTAAAGATACTAATTTTGAACAACAAATATGCATCTATCAGTAAGTGAATCTAAGAATCAAGTGAATAAATAATCTGATGAACAGAATGAACTGGTGATTATAATAGAATCAGGGACATAGAAAGGGAATGGACTGACTATTCTTGGGGGGGAAAGGGGTGTGGGAGATGCGGGAAGAGACTGGACAAAAATTGTGTACCTATGGATGAGGACAGTGGGGGGGTAAGGACAGAGGGTGGGGTGGGAATTGGGTGGAAGGGAGCTATGGAGGGGGGGAAAAAGAGGAACAAATGTAATAATCTGAACAATAAAGATTTACTAAAATAAAAATAAATAAATAAATAAATAAATAAATAAATAAATAAATAAAATGCTGATGCATTAACTGAGAGAAATGCAGCAATACCACACTCATCAGTGCTGTCATAGGAAAAGCATTGCTGCATATTTTTTGAGAGGATAAATGTTGCCCAAATAAAATAGTGTGATCGTTGAGAACTGTAGGAGGCCAGAAGGTCCCCTCACAGGAGGCATTAGATTTTGCTTGAAGGTAGGGTAGAATTTGCTCATTGGGGGACTACATGGAAGTGAGAATGGGTATAGTGTATGATTAAGTTAGCAGCCACACTTCAACACAGTTTCTCTATTCCAGAGCAACGCTTCTTAAATGGTCATTATAATATCTAGATTGCATGCAGCAGTCTCATTATGTGGACTGTACAAGTAGCCCTCATTTCCTGAGAAGAGTTGTCTGTGGTGGTTGGGTAGCACATTGCCAGCTTTTTTGCAGATTTCCAAATCCCACAGGGCCAGGCTGAGCTGGCAGCTACTCTCTTTCATTTGGATTGTACTTCAGGGAAGGGCCTGAGAACCTGTTTATCTACCTTCTTTCCAGTGCTGCTTGTGCTATGTGCCTAAACTGGGCCTAGCTGGAACATGAGTTTGGTGATGGGTGGGTAGGGTGTCAGGGACTACTGGATTTTGGGAATCCACTGAATGGACTGTGGTTTGGCAGGAACTATTTGCTTTACTTTGTGTTTGTGTATCATTATAGGACTTTTGTCTTCATCTTTGGCCAGCTCAAGGTTAAACTACTGAAAGTTGCATTTGAACTGGAACATTTCTCATTTTAACTGGCTTTAAATATTAAGACCATTAATGGTTGTATCTCTAGCTGAGCTCTTTGAGAGATAAGGTGGCTTTGGCTGCTGTGGGAGCCAGTTTGCAAGGCAGGAAGCAGAAGTGTGTGAAGGCAAGATAGAGAAATCTCTAGCAGAGTTGTAATCTTATGCTCAGAGCTTTGGGTCTGTATGAGTGCAAGGTAGAGCTAGGTCCTTTACAGAGTTTAATGGACTTTACCTGGAGCATATGCCTCAGAGGGATAATATCATTTTTTAAAAAGAATAGTTCATTGATTTTTAAAGAGAGAGGAAAGGAGAGGGAGACAGAGAAATATTGATGAGAGAGTAGAACATCGATAGGCTGCTTCCTGCACATCGCCTACTGGGGATAGAGCCCACAATCAGGGCACATACCCTGACCGGGAATTGAACTAGCAATCTTTTGGTACATGGGATGATGCCTGACCAACTGAGCCACCAGCTTATTCTCAGTGCGCAGATCTTTAAATGGCAATTAAGGAAAAGAGAGGAATGCTGAAAAAGGAATGGTGAGGGGAAACACCCTATGAGGGGAGAACATTTCATACCATCTTAAGTCTGGGCAATAATATCATTTTTAAAGCAACCAGGGCTATAGTATATTTTTTTTATCCCAAGGCAACTCTTCTGTTAGGAACCCAGGACTCTTTAGTTTATCCTTAGAGACCACTCCAACCCTGTTTTTGCAGGTTCAGCATTCTAGCATTCAGATATCCCATATTCCCTAAGGCCAAGCCAATAATGTCTTCTCTGGGAAGGCTTTCCCTGACCCTTAAGAGAGAATTAATTATCTTGCTTCCACAGAACTTGGTATTTCCTTATATCCTGATTACTGTCTTCTCCACTAGTAGGTTAAGTCCCCCCCCACCCCCACCCCCACTCCCCATAATGCTATTGTGCTTTAGTAAAAAAAAAAAATATTATTTGCTAGTGACCATAGCTTTTTCCCAAAGAACCACACGCCAATTCAAGTTCCCCTCAAAAATAAAAAATCTTCTGGAATACATGGAAAAATACAACAAAGAACAAACACAACTTTCCTTCATTCCTCCTCTTCATATATCTCCCATAGTCATATTAGTAAGACTTAAAGAAAACAAATTTTATATGAAGTTCACATAAACAATAGAAGCAAATGAATTAGTTGAAAAATGACTCCATCTTTAACAAGGAATCAAAAACTAAAAGGTAAGCTTTTAAAAAAATCATTATATATATTTTAACTTTTATTTTAAAATATGTTTTTATTGCCGAAACCGGTTTGGCTCAGTGGATAGAGCATCGGCTTGCGGACTGAAAGGTCCCAGGTTCGATTCCGGTCAAGGGCATGTACCTGGGTTGCGGGCACATCCCCAGTAGGAGATGTGCAGGAGGCAGCTGATCAATGTTTCTCTGTCATCGATGTTTCTAACTCTCTATCTCTCTCCCTTCCTCTCTGTAAAAAATCAATAAAATATATTTAAAAAAAAATATGTTTTTATTGATTTCAGAGAAGAAGGGAGAGGGAGAGAGAGATAGAAATATCAATGATGAGAATCATTGATTTGCTGTCTCCTGCATGCCCCACACTGGGGATGAGCCTGCAACCTGGGCATATGCCCTGACTGGGAATTGAACTGTGACCTCTTGGTTCAGAGGTTGATGCTCAACCACTGAACCACACTGGCCGGGCTAAAAGGTAAGCTTTTGAAAGCAGTTTTTTGTTGTTTTTTAATTGTGTGGCTCTAACATATAAGTTGTACACAAAATGAACATCAGTAATGAAGAGTGACTGACTGAATGAGTTAATGGAGGAATTTTAGTACTTTTCCTTATTAGAAACTCAAGATCCCACCAGAGTTAATTTGGTGGGTAAACCTCAGGCTTGGGCCAAATTTGATGTCTTCTGTATAGACTTCAAATGGTATGAAATGTTCTCCCCTCATAGGGTGTTTCCCCTTGCCATTTCTTTTTCAGCATTCCTCTCTTTTCCTTAATTGCCATTTAAAGATCTGTGCACTGAGAATGAGCTGGTGGAGGGGAATGTTTCCCTAAGGACACTGTGTCTAATGGAAACCAAGGCTTGTGGTTGATCAATGCACTGACTAAGTCATTGACTTTGAGGCATCAAGGGAGGATGCATGGGTATATGTAAGCAGAGTTTGGTTTGTGTACATGTGTAATGAGGGGTGGAGAGAGGAGTGGGAATGGGAGTGATGGTAAGATGAAAAGAGAATGGTCAGAGAAATCTAGAGTTTTTAACTCTTCTTCAATACCATGTTTTGGATTTTTCCTTTTTGTGATGAGTCAGAGTAGTCTAGTAGAAAGAGCAGAAGTCAAGAGATTGACTTTCTTCCGTCACCAACTCCCTAGACCGCCTAGGAAAAACCATTGCTGCTCTATTGGTCTTATTTTCCTCATTTATTTAGTGGGATCAGTAATATCTGCCCTATCTGACTCCTTTGACTGTTGTGAGGATTTGTGAGATGTTGGTTGAGAAAGCCTTGCAGAACAGAGATGATGGTGCTCTGATCAGAGCAGGAAAAGAGTATAGAGACTATATAACTAGAGGCCTGATGCACGAAATTCATGCAAAAAGTAGACCTTCCTTCCCCTGGCTACCAGCACCGGCTTCCCTCTGGCACCTGGGACCTGAGCTTCCCTCCGGCCACTGACAGGTACCCAGGACCCGGGCTTCCCTCACAGCCCTGGCTTTGTCTGGAAGGATGTTTGGTCTGATTAGCATATTACACTTTTATTATTATAGATAGATGGGGATGAGTATAAGGCCAGTTGTCCCAGTAAAAACCTCTATTGTCTCTGACTTACCTCCATCAGAGCATGTACCAAGCTGTCTTGCCATTGTGTTTACATAGGTAGGTATTAAGAATACTAGAGGCCTGGCACATGAAATTCATGCGCAAGTACGATCCCTAGGCCTGGCCTGTGATCAGGGCCACCTTCCCTGGCTGCCTGCAGCCGGCCCCACCCCCTGCTGCCACCCACTCTCCGGTTCCCCGTTCGCCATCGGGTGATGGAAGCCTGCTGGCCGGGGAAAGGAACCGAGAGGTGGTCAGTGTGCCTCATAGTGACTGGTCGAGCAGTCGTTCTGGTCATTCTGCTGTTAGCGTCAATTTGCATATTACCCTTTTATTATATAGGGTGCACGGGGCGGGGGTCCCTCAGCCTGCCCTGCACCCTCTCCAATCCAGGACCCCTCGGGGAATGTCCAACTGCAGATTCCCACAGGGATCGGGCCTAAACTGGCAGTTGGACATCCCTCTCACATCTGGGACCACTGGCTCCTAACTGCTCACCTGCCTGCCTGCCTGATCACCCCTAACCACTCTCCCCTGCCAGCCTGATTGCCCCCTAACTGTTCTCCACTGCTGGCCTGATCACCCCTAACTGCCTCTGCCTCAGCCCCCGCCACTGTGGCTTTGTCCAGAAGGATGTCCAGAAGATGTCTGGTCTAATCAGCATGTTACCCTTTTATTAGTATAGATAGGCTGTCTGGCTGATGTGGCTCAGTGTTGAACATCGATCTATGAACCAGGAGGTCACGGTTCAATTCCTGGTCAGGGCACATGCCCGGGTTGCGGGCTTGAGCCCCAGTGTAGGGCGTGCAGGAGGCAGCCTGTCAATGATTCTCTCTCACCATTGATGTTTCTCTCTCTCTCTCCCTCTCTGAAATCAATAAAAAAAAATATATTTTTAAAATTCATAAAATAAAAAAGAATATAGGCTTTCTAGTCAAGCTGCATGTGTTTGAATCTTTATTTTTACAACTTATTGGCTGTGTGCTCTTAAACAAGTAACTTAATTTTTCTGTGCCTTAGTTTCCTATCTGTAAAATGAGGAGAATAATAGTAACTGCCTCACTGAGTTACTGTGAGAATTAAATGAGGTAGTATATGTGGAAAGTGCCTGGTATCTAGTAAACGTTCAAACATGTATGTATTATTATAATAACTAGAGGCCCGATGCATGAAGATTTGTGCAAGAATGGGCCTTCCTTCCCCTGGCTGCTGGCACTGCCTTTGGTCTTGTCTGGAGCTGCCTTTCTGCCTTCCCATGCTGCCCAGAGGCCTGGAGTGGCTGGGGTGGTGCCTGTGTATGCAAATTAACCCACCATCTTTGTTGGGTTAATTTGCATACTCAGTCCTCATTGGCTGGTGGGTGTCGTGATGGTCCGGTCAATTTGCATCTTTCTCTTTTATTAGTGTAGGTTATTAGTTAATAGTCATTTACCTAATTGGAACTCCCATAAACCAGGGAACATGTTTATTTTTTCATTGTATCTCTAGCCTTTTTCATTGTATTCAACCCTTATCACAGGGTTGAAACAGCAGGTACTTGCTAAGAATTTCTTTTTTTAAAATTGAATTGTGACATTGGTTAATAAAATTATGTAGGTTTCAGGTATACAATTCTATAAAACATCATCTGTATATTGTATTGTGTGTTCACCACCATAATTCAAGTCTCCTTTCATCACCATTTATCCCTTTATGCTCTTTCCTACCTCCCTCTACCTTTTCTGCCCCCACAACCCCCCTCCCCTCTAACCCTAGTTTCATTTTTTTTAGTGTCAGTCTCTTCTCTATGATCTGTTTCTATTTTATTTGTTAGTTTATTTTGTTCATTAGATTCCACATATAAGTGAAATCATATGGTCCTGGTCTTTCTTTGACTGGCTTATTTTACTTAGCATAATGCTCTCCAGGTTCATCTATGCTGTCAGAAAGGGTGAGATTTCCCCTTTTTTTTTTTTTTTTTTTTTTTTACGTCCAAGTACTATTCTATTGTGTAAATGTACCACAACTTTTTTTATCCACTCATCTACTGATGGGTACTTGGGCCATTTCCAAATCTTGGCTATTGTAAATAATGCTGCAGTGAACATAGGGATGCATGTATTCTTTCAAATTAGTATTTTGGGTTTCTTTGGATATATTCCCAGAAGTGGAATTGCTGGATCACAAGGTAGTTTCATTTTTAATTTTTTGAGGTAACTCCATACTGCTTTCCACTTTTGCTGCACCGATCTGCATCCCTACCACATCCTTACCAACACTTGTTGGTTATTAATCTATTGATGATAGCCATTCTGACAGGTGTGAAGTGATATCTCATTGTGGTTTTAATTTGCATTTCTCTGATGATTAGTAACGTTGGGCAGTTTTTCATGTGTCTAGTGGCCATCTTTGGAGAAGTATCTATTCAGGTCCTTTACCCATTTTTAAATTGTGTGTGTGTGTGTTTCTAAATTTTGGGTATCAACTCCTTATCAGAAGTATCATTGGTAGATATGTTCACCCATGCAGTGGGTTGTCTTTTCATTTTGTTGATGGTTTCTTTTGCTGTGCAAAAGGTTTTTAGTTTGATGTAGTCCCATTTGTTTATTTTTTCTTTTGTTTCCCTTGCCCGAGTAGATAATATTACAAAAAATATTGCTATAATAAATGCCCAAAATTTTACTATCTATGTTTTCTTCTAAGATTTTAAAGTTTATTTTTGTGTATGGTGTAAGAAGATGGTCTAGTTTCATTTTTTTTGGCACATATCTGTTCAATTTTTCCAATTCCTTTTATTGAAGAAACTGTCTTTACTCCATTGTATGATTTTGCCTCCTTTGTCAAATATTAACTGACTATAAAGGTATGGGTTTATTTCTCGGATCACTATTCTGTTCCATTCATCTATATATCTGTTTTTATCCCAGTACCATACTGTTTTTCTTTTTAAATTTCCATTTACAGCTGACATTTAGTTTTTAAAAAAATATTTTATTGATTTCAGAGAGGAAGGGAGAAGAGAGAGAGAGAGAGACAGAAACATCAATGATAAGAGAGAACCATCGACCGGCTACCTCCTGCACACCCCACACTGGGGATCGAGCCCGCATCCTGGGCGTGTGCCCCCAACCGGAACTGAACCCGGGACCCTTCAGTCTGCAGGCCAACACTCTATCCACTGAGCCAAACTGGCCAGGGTAGTACCATGCTGTTTTGATTACTATGGTCTTATAATATATTTTGATATCAGGTAATGTGATTCCTCTAACTTTGTTCTTTCTCAAGATTGCTGTGGGTATTCAGGGTCTTTTGTGGTTCCATATACATTTTTGGAATATTTGTTCTAATTCTGTGAACTATACCATTGGTATCTTGATAGGAATTGCATTGAATCTATAGATTGCTTTGGATAGTATGGACATGTTAATGATGTTAATTCTTCTTAACACATGAACATGGTACATGCTTCCAGTTATTTGTATCTTCTTTAATTTCTTTCTTCAGTGTCTTATAATTTTCTGGGTACAAGTCTTTGACATACTTGGTTAAATTTATTTTTAGGTATTTTTTTGATGCAATTGTAAATGGGATTGTTTTCTTAGTCTCCCTTTCTAATAGTTTATTATTGGTGTATAAAAATGCAACTGATTTCTGGGTATTTATTTTGTATCCTGCTACTTTACTGAATTAATTTATCAGTTCTAGTATTTTTTGTGTAGAATATTTAGGGTTCTCGATATATAGTATCATGTCATCTGCAAGTAATGACAGTCTTCCTTTTAAATTTGGATGCCTTTTATTTTTTTCTTCTTGTCTGATTGCTGTGGTTAGGACTCCCAGTACTATGTTGAATAAGAGTGGTGAACGTGGCCATCCTTCTCTTGTTCCCGATCTTAAAAGGAAATTCTTATAGTTTTTGCCCATTGCGTATGATGTTGGTTGTGGGTTAAGAATTTCTTAAATGAAATTTAAGTTTGACTACTAAATCTGCCATATACAGATACTAACTTTTTGACTGTGCCCAAGAGACTTGTCTTTTCTAAGCTCCAGTTTCTATATGTTAATAGAAATCATAATCTTCTTGCAGGGCTGATGTGAGAGTTGAATATATATTAAATTCTAGGTATCGTGTAAATGTAGTTCCCCTCCATACTTGCCAGCTGTGTGTATGTGGGGCCCAGAAATCTGCTACTTCCTATAGTACCCCCCTCATAGCCTGCTGAACACTGAGTTGCTTCTGAGGTGATGTTTTCTGGATATTTGGGTTTAGGACAGAACAAGGAAGTAGTACCTTGGGATTTGCCTTAGTGTTTCCAGCCTTTTCAGTCTGCCTGCCCTGCTTGTTCTTTCTCGATTCTAAGTTCCTAGAATAGCCAGATTTTTTTTCTTCTTCTGACTCTTAGTTTTACAAAGTGTCTTAATCAGCCAGAGCACTTTTGTTTTGGCTCCTTTAAGCTTGCTCTGTTTGGACCTTGTCATTCTTTGTTAGCTGTTAGTACATCCTGCTTTTTTTCAGTTTCCTAACCTGTTGTACTTTTTCCAAGGCCAAAATAGCCCCCACATCATTGGAGGTAAATCACTTTATCTAGTTGATTTTAACCAGTGAGAAGCACACTGGCCTGTAAGGTAGAAAAACTGAATTTCAGTGCTGGCTCTGCCACTGTCTAGCTGTGTGACCTTGTGTACTAGTAAGTCTCTTTCCCTCTCTGGGTATCAGGCTTACCAGCATTAAATTAAAGGATTTGACCAAGTAAGTGGTTTCTAAGGGTCCCTAAATTCTGAGTTTAGACAAGTCATGTTTTTGGGAGGTACTTAGCTTCCTCATCTGTAACGCCTAAGAAATTGTACTGAATAATTTATAAAGTCTCTTCTAGGCCTGAATATTTTCTCCTCCTTTTTCCCCTCCATTTTGTATTGCTTTCTGGAGCATTTCTGCAACGGTTAATAGCTGTGGACAGGAAACCCTTGAACACTTCTAACTTGGCAAAGGTTGCTGCTCCCTCTGAACCTTATCCCAGCCCATTTCCTGTGTTTACAGCATTTGGGTTTTTCACTTAGTGACAGGCCTGACTGGTCGTACTTCAGTTCTCTCTCCATTGCTTGGTGTAGGATACACCAAAATGAGCCTCAATTTGGGAATTGGGAGACAGGTTTTCAGATTCTATTCAGCTCTGTGACCTTAGGCAAGTGATTCCCCTCTCAGAGTTCAGTGTCGTCATCTGTAAAACCAGAGAGTTTAATTAGTGAGTCTTTCTGGTTCTGATATTACAGGATATGAATATTTACATCCCTTTTATCCCTCCCCACCCCCCAAAGGATTCTCTGTTTAGCCTGTTTCTTTGGCATATTCCCACCCTGGGAGGGGATCCAGCGGTGCTCCCTTTGCATTTCCTGTATGGGGAAAAATAAAAGGAAGAAAGGAAGCCGAACAGCTACCCCAGGTCCAGATTGGCAGCAGAGAGGAGTTGAGGTGGAGAGTTGGTATGATTGAATTGCTCAACAAATCAGGTGGACACCAGTATGCAGTTATTCTTATCAGGACTCTGGAGACAGACAATATCCCAGTTCCAGCCCTGCATTCACCATATGTGTGATTTCAGCAAGTCAGTGTATCTAGACCAGTGATGGCGAACCTTTTGAGCTCGGCGTGTCAGCATTTTGAAAAACCCTAACTTAACTCTGGTGCCGTGTCACATATAGAAATTTTTTGATATTTGCAACCATAGTAAAACAAAGATTTATATTTTTGATATTTATTTTATATATTTAAATGCCATTTAACAAAGAAAAATCAACCAAAAAAATGAGTTCGTGTGTCACCTCTGACATGCGTGTCATAGGTTCGCCATCACTGATCTAGACCTTAGTTTCCTCCTTCCAAATTAGGGCTAATGAAAGTACTAACTATACAAAGTGATAAAAGAGACAACAGATGTAGAAGTCCCAGCATAGTTTCTGACATATTTATCTCTCATTTCTTACTTCGACAGTTATAATGTACTTACTTCTATTCTTGTTGAGATAGCAGGAGGATACTCAAGTCCCACTGCAGTGGAGCTAACAGGCCAGCTGGAGACGGAATTCAATTATGGTTAGAAGAAAACTTATGAGGTGTTGTTTCCGGTGATGGCGAACCTATGACACGCGTGTCAGAGGTGACACGCGAACTCATTTTTTTGGTTGATTTTTCTTTGTTAAATGGCATTTAAATATATAAAATAAATATCAAAAATATAAATCTTTGTTTTACTATGGTTGCAAATATCAAAAAATTTCTATATGTGACACGGCACCAGAGTTAAGCTAGGGTTTTCAAAATGCTGACACGCCGAGCTCAAAAGGTTTGCCATCACTGGACTAGACTGTGCTCAGTGCTCTGACCTCCAAGGGGAAGTCTCATGGGGCCTGGAGTGGTTAATGAAGGTTTCCTGGTGGAAAGGTTCCCTGGGCCTTGAAGGGTCAGTAAGTCTTAAACATGAGGAGCTGGAGGAAGAGTAATTCTAGGTAACCATCTACCCTTTATCAACTCTGGTGCTTTATATAAGTCAGTTTCACATACATCTCTCTCTTCATCTAGGCAGTTATTGTCCAAGAGACTTATCCCTTTTCTTCTTAAAATTTTAAGACAAAAAAATTAAGATAAGGGGAAAATATAACATTTATTCAGAAAAAAACTGGTTTTACTTTAATCAATGGGCTAGTTTGCTTTTGTAATCTTAGATACTTAGAAAACTATTATTATGGCACAATTTTACAAATGAAGAAACAGTGCCTCCCAAAGGTTAAATAACTTTTTCAGCTCAATATTAATGTTACAATGACAAATCAAAGGAGCCCTACATAATAATTGAGTACAGCCAGTTTAGAAGATATGTATAATTTAGTAGTTCTCACCTGAGTTTGTTCACCTAAGTTCTCAGTAATCTGTAATAGAGTCTTTCTGTGCTTAAGATGGTGACCTTATTCCTGGCTCTTATCTATACTTACCTTTTGCTATTAGCAGTAATTCCCAATTCTCTAGATCCCCAGTTCTACCACTGATTTCAGTTCTACCTCCCTACCTCAACCATAGATTCCTTAATTCTTTTACCAAATATTTACCAAGCACCTATATGCCATACTAGAGATGGATACAAATATAAGTTCCTGCTGGATTTTTCAATGTAGTGGTTAAACAGACAGTTACAACAGAAACAACTTGATAGTAATTGAACACTTATTGTGTGTAGTGCTCCATTAGAAATACTTTATATGTATTAACTAATTTCATTATTTTTAAAAAACACATTTCATTCTTATAAGTCTTATGAGGTAGGTACTATTTTCTCCTTATTTTAAAGAAAATGAAACAGAGGCATAGAGAGGTTAAATAATTGGTCTAAGTTGTGATAGAATCTTAGGGACTATGAGAGCACAGAAGAAGGGCTTCTAATCTAACTCTAATCCTAGGAGTCAGTGTAGAGAAGACTTGCTGGAGGAATTAGAAAAAGCCTAAGTAGAATCTTGAAACTTGAGTAGGAATTAGATTTAGAATGGGGCAAGGATACTGCAGTCAGTGGGAGCATTATGTACAAAGCCACAAAGTGAGCCTTGCTATTTATGGAATTGAAAGAAGTTGAGTGAGTGACATGGAGTACGACTAGAGAACTTGGTAGGGACTACTCTTGAAAGCTTTGTATGCTTTGCTACCTGATATTCTTTATATAGGCCAATGGTTCTCAATCTCAGGGATAAGAAGCCCTGAAAGGTGGGGGGAGGGGGGAAGGCGGGGGATCCTTGAAAGGTGTTTCATGAATCCATATTATTTTCTCAATCAATCTTTTCTCTTTTTTTAATCCTCACCCAAGGACATGCTGAGGGGGGGGGGGGGGGGGAGAGAGAGAGAGAGAGAGAGAGAGAGAGAGAGAGAGATGTGAGAGAAATATCCATCAGTTGCCTTTCCTATGCTCCCTGACTGGGGATCAAACCTGAAACCCAGGTTTGTGCCCTGACCTAGAATCGAACTGGCAACCTTTCGGTGCATGGGACAATGCTCAACCAACTAAGGCTACTCTGGTTTGGTTCAATCAAACATTTTTAAATCAGTGGATACTAAAAATACAGCTATTATTATGTGGAGCTATTTTGAATTCCTCATTGAAAAATGTTAGGAATTACTGTTATAGGAATTTGGGAGCCCTGCAAAGAGCTTTTTTAAGTTAAAATTTTTGTTAAAAAAGGACATATGTAATACTTTCAACAATAAAGATTTAAAAAATTGTTGTTGAGATAATTATAGATTTACATGCAGTTTTAAGAAATAATACAGAGAAATCACAGGGAAATTGTGCAAAGTTTCCTTCACAGTAACATTTTGAAAACCTGTAGTAGGCTATCACAACCAGAATACTGACATTGAAAGAAAATCCACCAATCTTGTTCAGATTTCCTCAGTTTTACTGTACTCATGTGTGTATATGTATGTGTGTAAGTTCTTTTCTAATGCACAAAGATCCTTGCCCTTTTATAACCATAGCCTTTCCTCCTGCCCACTTTCCTGTCCCTAACATTTCTAAAATTTTATACTTTCAAAAATATGTTATATAAATGGAATCATAGAATATGTAAATTTTTGGGGATTGACTCTTTTTTCTCAGCATAATTCCCTGGAAGTTCATCCATGTAGTTATGTGTATCATTACTTGGCTCCATTTTGTTGCTGAGTAGTATTTCATTGTACATAAGTACCAGAGTTTAAATAACCATTCACCTGTTGAATAGACATATGGACTGATTCCAGTTTTTGGCTATTACACATAAAGCATCTATAAACATTTATGTACAGGTTTTTGTGTGAACCTGTGAAGGATTTTATTCAGGAGATTGGTCTACTCAGATTTGAATTTTAGAAAAATTATACCAACTGGGTTTTTTTGTTTGTTTTTTAAAATATATTTTATTGATTTTTTGCAGAGAGGTAGGGAGAGGGATAGAGAGTTAGAAACAGCGATCAGCTGCCTCCTGCACACCCCCTACTGGGGATGTGCCCGCAGCCAAGGTACATGCCCTTGACCGGAATCGAACCTGGGACCCTTGAGTCAACAGGCTGACACTCTCTCCACTAAGCCAAACCGGTTAGGGCTATACCAACTGTTTTGGTAGAGGATGAGTTTGAGAGAAACTAGAGCAGAGACAGGGAGATCAGTGAGGAAATCAGTTATAGTAAACCCTGGTAAAATGTATTAGACTTGAACTTAGTTCTCTGTGAGCTGAAATATGCTTTGACCTAGAGGCCTTTCCTCAGAAATCACATCAGGCTTGTGCAGATGAGCGAGGAGGGTTGGGAGGTTGGGCTATAAGGAGGCCCAGGCACACTTCATTCTTGATAGTCCCCATTCAGGGGAGACACTCTGCTACCATAGCTGAGAACTGAATTAGGTAAGGAAGGACTGCCCACCTAGTTCTTGGAGTGCTCATCCCTACTGCAAGGTTTCCCAGTAGATGTTCTTGATTATCTTAAGAAGAAGGGGGATCAGTTATCTTCGTTGTATTGTTTGAATGGAGGCTTATGTGGGACAGAAAGATGATGGGAAGCTCTCTTCTAGTTCTGGTCTCTTTTGGAGCCCAAGATTGTGTTCTCTGGTCAGTTAGCCAGCAATGGGCCTGGGAGACTTGAAGATGACCTCTTGTTGCTATAGAAACTGGAATCCACATTGTTTTTACCCCAGGCAGTGATGTGCCTGGCTCCTCAGTGTTTATATCTTCAAGGCATTTATCACTGTGCTCTTAGGGCTGCTGTGATCAGGACTGATTGTTGGGAGCCAGCTCCTCTGGAAGGGTGTAAATCTAGAGGGCCCACTAATGGGTGCAGAGTCTCTATCTAGGCAAGGGCATGGGTGCCCACCCCACCACTTTCAGGAAACTTTTTCCAGCCGAAAAGTTTTGAGTTGTCTGTAATTATTTTTTGGCCATCTCAATCCCTGACAAGTTCTGGCCAGAACACAAGAATGTTTGGGTTAGACGCCAGGTCAGAGAATTTAGGGTAGCTTTTGAACAAGTATGTGTTGATTTAATTTCTCTGGGGCTGTTACAGTTCTTGGCACAAATAGCTTTAGACTATAAAGATGTGTGGTGTGTGGGACCCCAAGGCTAAGAAAGCGTATCTTCAAAATCTTTATGCAGCTTTCAGTTGTCCTTTGACCAGATATTGTGTTGCCCAGCACTGGGCTAGACACAGCAGAACACCAGAAAAATCAGCCTCCTCTTGATGTAGTTGGGAAGATAAGACTCCCAGGGAAAGCAAAGAATAGAGAAATGAAAAATGAATGACTAATATTTTTATAGGGCTTTGCTGTATTTACAGGCCTTTACTGATTTTTCAAATAAGAAAATTAATCCTCAGCAGTAATCAAGATATAAGGAAGTTGGAAGTCAAAGATCCACATCCACCACTTCTGCAGTTCAGCATGTATTTTAAATGTTGGGTGTTAGGGGTAGAGAGGAAGTTGGGTGGAGGCCAGAGAAGTATGTCTTACTTTTCTTTGTACTCCCAGTGTCTTTGGCTAGTTCAGCCATAGCTGGTTCAGTGTTCAGCAAATAGCTGATAGAAAGTTATAAATGTGTGTGACATAACAGCATGTGAGCACTGAACTTTTCAGCCTGTCAGAAAGGTAATAGTAGTAAAAGGGCTGGCAAATGGGCTGTTAAGCAGATGGACAAGAATTCAAAGCCCTGTAGGAGACTCAAGAGGAGACATGGAGGGGTCAGAACAGCTAGAAGGCCCCTGCACCAAAAGCCTGAAATATTGAGGTCATGGCCTGCTTGGTGGAGACTAACTTTAGGGATTAGCCATTTTCTTCTGGAAGGAGGCTCCTTGTGAGATCAAAGTTTGAAGAAAAGAATACTGAGAGGAGCAAAAAAGTAGAAATGGGACACAACAGGGGTAGTTGAGGTTAAAACCCCTTCTTCCCCGGGTAGGACTGATTATTTCTTCATCTTTTCTAGCAGATGATTAGTTTTCATATGCTGAAACAGAAGGTAAGAGATCAACCAAAGGACTTGTATGCATGCATATGAGCATAACCAATGGACACAGACGGGGGGCGTGGGGGGGGGTGGGGAAGGGCGGGCTTAAGGGCATGTGCTAGGGGGTGGGGGCGGCCGGGGAGTGGTGAATGGGGGAAAAAGGAGACTTATGTAATACTTTAAAGAATAAAGAATTTTTTTTAAAAAAGCATATTCCTTTGCTCTTTTTGCTCTTCCTAGCGGAATATACCAGAGACTCAGTATTTCTTCCCTAGTGCCTTTTAAAACTTTGTTTCTAAGTCCTAACGAGGAAGGGCTTGCCTTTGGCTAGTGTGGGACACTGAAGGAGTTAAAACAAAACCAGAAAGTTTTGTTTTATCCTGCTTGGGGAATGGCAGAAGCCCAATTAGAACTTCTGTGTTTGCCCTTAATAGACTAAAAGTTACTGATGGAACCTGCCCATATTTGTTGGCCTTGGAGAGTAAGAATTAGTAGTTCTAGAGAACCCTTTTGCACAGACTCATCTGGATCTCCCAACTATAGCCTTGCTCAGGACATGGTATAGGAAGTTGTGTGGCTTTGAATCTGGTTCTGCCATTGTTTTGTTGGCCAACCTAGAGCAAAACAATCCCATTTCATGGCCTTCCAGTCCTCTAGTTGTAAATTGAGCAGTGACCCTTCAAAGCCCCTTCAACTCTGCCATTTGGAGTTTTAATATAATGAGGAATCCCAACATCCATTACTCCCACTCTATGTTCAGAGCTTTTGCAAGATTGGTAAAAAGAACCCTTTGACTTTGGGTCCTTTAATAAATCAAACTATATGAAATACTGTGCTTCTTGCTCTTGGGCCTGTTTTGCTTGGATTGCTCTCCCTCTGCGCACACTGTCTTCTACTTGTTCAAACTGGATTACCTCTGGTTTCTTGCCTCTTAACATATTCTACTTTGTATCTTTGTAATTCATATGTTGTGCTCATTCTAGTACTTTTTGATGGCAAAAAGTATTGTTCATCACTGTTTGAATTTGTCTCTTCATGGAACAAGTTCATCTGGGCATTCATTTGTTCATTCAACAAATGTTTATTGAAGATCAGTGGGTATGCCAGGGACTTTGCTAGGTATTAGGTATTGGCTAGAAGCCAGAATTCAACCATAAGGAAGACAGCCATGATTCCTGCTGCTATGAACCTTACAGTTTAGTGGAGAAAACAGACATTAAGTGAATTATCACACAAATAATTATAATAGTGAAGTGTTATCGATGAAAAATATAGGTGCTTTGGAGAATGTACAATGTGGACCTAGACCAGTTTGTGAGAGATGAGTCAAGGAAGAGTCTTTGAAGGAAAAGTATTTAAACTGAAACCAGCCGCATCAAATCAGAGTTTGCAGGTCAAAAAGGAATGAAGAGCCGAAACCAGTTTGGCTCAGTGGATAGAGTGTCGGCCTGCGGACTGAAAGGTCCCAGGTTCGATTCCGGTCAAGGGCATGTACCTGGGTTGCGGGCACATCCCCAATAGGAGATGTGCAGGAGGCAGCTGATCGATGTTTCTCTCTCATCGACGTTTCTAACTCTCTCTATCTCTCTCCCTTCCTCTCTGTAAAAAATCAATAAAATATATTTAAAAAAAAAAAAAAGGAATGAAGAGCCTTTCACATAAAAGGAATTCTAGGTGATTCTTAACCTTGGCTACACATTAGTGTCACCAAGTAAAAGACAGTATATGCAGCAACAGGATTGGTGCTTCAAACTGGTGGTTACTGTTGGGATTATAAAATGATACAACTATTTTGGAAAACAGAATGTCATTATTTTAAAAGTTATTTAGCCCTAGCTGGTTTGGCTCACTGGATAGAGCGTCAGCCTGTGGATTGAAGGGTCCTGAGTTCGATTTCAGCCAAGGGTATGTGCCTGGGTTGCGGGCTCAATCCCCAGTGTGGGGTGTGCAGGGGGCAGCCAATCAGTGGTTCTCATCATTGATGTTTTTATCTATTTCTCCCTCTCCCTTCCTCTCTGAAATCAATTAAAAAAATAAAAGTTAAACATACCCCTATTATATAACCTAGCAGTCCACTCCAAGTGGAACTCAAGATAAAAATGAGAACTCATTTTCACTTTAAAAAGTTATTCACTTTATTTGTAACTAGAGGCCTGGTGCACAGATTCGTGCACTGGTGGGGTACCTCAGCCTGGCCTGTGGGAATAGGGTTGAAACTGGTTCTCTGACATCCCCTGAGGGGTCCCAGATTGCGAGAGGGTGGTTCTCAGGTGACACACCCTGGAATCGTGCTCCCTCCTCTTTGGTTCTGGGTGCATCACCCAAGAACCGCCACTGCCAAGTCACTGCAGCTCAGCAGCTCCTGCATTGAGCCTCTGCCCCCTGGTGGTCAGTGCACATCATGGCTACCGGTTGGAGCACCTGCCCCTCTGGTGGTCATTGCATGTCATAGCTACCGGTCAGACGGTTGGACAGTCACAGGCTTTTATATGTATAGGTAGCTAAAAACTGATGAATGGATAAACAGTGGTACATCCAATCATTGGAATACTACTACTCAGTGATAAAAAGGAAGAAACTATTGATAGTAAAGAACATGATAGAATCTCAAATCATGCTGAGCAAAAGGAGCCAGGCAGAAAAGAGAACATACTGATGATTACACTTATTTGAAGTTCTAGAACATACAAAACTAAGATATAATTATAGAAATCAATCAGTGATTTTGTGGGGAACAGGATGATGGTTGACAGTGAAGGGTTAAGTGGGAACAATTTAGAGTGATGAAAATGTTCTATATTTTGATTGGGGTGATGGTTATATTGGCGCATATATTTGTCAAACACATTGAACTGTTCACTTAAAATGGGGGCATTTTATTGCTTCAACTATATCTTGAAAAATGTCAAGAATAGGCATAACTTGTCTATGATGATAAAATTCAGAATAGTGGTTACCATTGTCAGGAGAGGGGGTGGGTAGCGGTCATGCTTGTCTTGATTCAAAAGGGACCAGAGGGAGGGAGTCTTCCTGGAGTGTTGGGGATGTTTTACATCTTGATTTTGATGGTGGTTACGTGGATATATACATATGATACATATGTTTACTAGTATGTGTGCACTTTACTGTATTTATGTTATGTCTCAAAGAAAGAACAAAAAACACAACCCTTACCCAAACCAAACCCATACCTAGGTCCCATTTATAGAGATACTGATTGAATTGATCTGGGATGGGGTCTGGGCATCAGCAACTTAAGAGCTCCTTGGGTGAGTGTAATATGCAGCCAGAGTTGAGAGCCACTGTGCTGTGTGCAAAGGAGGAAAGGAAATAACTGGAAACTGAAGGAGTTGCTGGACATGACACCAAAGGCGACAGGTGGCCAATCATGCTGGGCCTTATAGGCACCCTACCGTTTTCATATATAACACTTTTCAAAATTGTAATTGAACTTTATCTTAACAATGAGAAGCTTCTGAAGGGCTTTAAGTAAGATGACTTGGACAGTTTCAGCTGATGTGCATGCACTAGCACTATCTATATCTAGCATTCCTGCTGACCTTTCCCAGGGTAAAGAAGGGATTCTGATACCATTAATAGTCACTGCAGAGCTTGCCTGGGCTGGCTGGGGTGTGAGGTGGTGAAAAGGGAGAAATTATTCTCACAGATGAGGCCCCTGTTGGTAAAATTTAGCAATTTCCAGATTCCCCAGGTTCCAGTCAAGCACTAAGGAATAGTCTGACCAGTGCCCTTCTCTACCCTAATCTGTACTGTCTTCCCTGACTGCTGTTTCTCACTTCTTTCCCTTTGGGCTTATGTCTCACATCAGACAATCAATTGTCAGGCTCAACTGGAGTGGCTCTGCTTTGCTTTGCATGCCTGCAGGCATGTATTCTCTGGGGGATGAGTTACTATTTAGTGATAGGAAATGAAAGTGACAGGGAGAGAAGAGGCATTATAAAGTGGATGGTGGATATTAGTGGTGGGAATTGGGTTGTATTCAAGAATTCTCTTGCTGCCCTAGCTGCTTTGGCTCAGTGGATAGAGTGTCAGCCTACTGAAGGTTCCCAGGTTTGACTCTGGTCAAGGGCACATGCCTGGGTTGCAATTTGATCCCCAGTAGAGGGTGTGCAGGAAGCAGCCAATCAATGATTCTCTCTCGTCATTGATGTTTCTGTCTCTCTCTTCCTCTCCTTTCCTCTCTGAAATCAATATATATATATATATATATATATATATATATATATATTAAAAAAAAGGATTCTCTTGACTTTGGGGAGATATGTTTGGTTATTAATTCCTTCTTTTGTGCATTCATTCATTCAACTCATTCAGCCAGTATTTACCAATTTTATGCTTGACAGGGCAGATGGTGGTGGTGCCATACTAGGTCCTGGGGCATAGTGTGAATCAAACTTAGTCCTTGCTGTTTTCTGGATGGGCATGAGAATTAATACAAGAGTATGTACAAAGTACTTTGGACCTTCCAACAGTAAATGATTAACTCTGCTTGGAGAAAGAAGAGATTTGGACATGAGGAAAAGGACTTTGTGGTTTTGCCTGCCAGTGGTTACGTGGTCTACATACCATGGGAGTCACTAAGATCTTTGCAAGGGTCCAGAAAGTCAAATCCATTTTAATAATATGCTCAGATGCTATTTGCTTTTTTCACTGTGTACATTTGCAATGATGGTGCAAAAGCAATTAGTTGGTAACACTGCTGGCACCTTAACAGGAATCAAAGCAGTGGCACAAAACTGCGCTAGTTATTGTATTCCTCATCTTCACGGTACTCTCAGTTTTTTAAAAATGTTTTTAATAAAGAAGTAAAAATTTATTAATTTTATTGTCTTATGAATATGTCTCTTTAGTATTCTGTGTGATGAAACAGGAAGTTATGCATATTCTGCTGTGTGTAGAAGTTTGATGTTTATTTCAAGGAAAAGCATTTGTGTGATTGAGTTGCAAACTGAACTACCTCCTTTTTTTTCAGGGAATACTATTTTTATTTTAAAGTATAACACAGACAGCCCTAGCCAGTTTGGCTCCGTGGATCGAGTGTCGGCCTGTGGATTGAAGGGTTCCAGGTTCGATCCCTGTCAAGGGCTCATGCAGGAGGCAGCCACTCAATGTGTCTCTCTCACATCGATATTTCTCTCCCTTCCACTCCCTCTAAAAAAAAAAAAAAAAAAAAAAAATCAGTGGAAAAATATCCTTGGTGAGGATTAGCAGAAATAAAGTATAACACAGAAAACTATAATTACTCAGACTTATGTATTTGGCAGACATTTTCTTGAAAATGAAGGAAGTGAGTCTGTTACTTTAATGAAAATAACTGGTAGTATTTGTTGCCAATGCTAAAATTTCAGCTTTTATTTTAAAAAAAATTGCCACTGTGAATTTGACAGCTTCCCCAGATTTTAAGCGTTTCAGATTAAATCAGTGGTGATATTAATATTTGTGATTATTTTGATAATGTATAAATGAATGTGTCAAATGAGCTCTGCCTAATTCATTGAATCAGTAGTTCCCTCCTCCCCTCACCCCAGGATATGTTTTTAGATTTTAGACAATGAGAAAAGGGGGGTGAGAGAGAAAGAAAAATTGATTGTCTGCCTCCTGTATGTGCCCCTGCATCCTAGGTATGTGCCCTCATTGGGAATTTGAACCCACAACCTTTTTTCTTTTTGGTGTACAGGAATGATGCTCCAACCAACTGAGCCACCTGGCCAAGGCTTGAATCAGTAGTTTCTAAATGACCAGTGCATTGTGTTACAAAATCACACATGGATAAAAAGATCTGTTAAAAGTGCAAGATAGGCCAATGGATTTTAATGTCATGGAGTACAAAAAGTTCATCCATATAGTTTCAGATTTTGTACTGCAACAAATCTTTAATAAATCTACTTGTCGAATTTTGGTGTAGTATCAGGGAAGAATGTTCACAATTATATGAAAGGTTATTAAAATACTCTTGCCTCTTCTTACTGCATATCTATGTTTTGATCTTCAATCAAAACAACACATTGAATGAGGAAACAGATATAATAAGACTGCAGCTGTCTTCTAGTAAGCCAGGCATTAAAGAGATTTGCAAAAATATAAAACAGTTCCACCCTTCTCATGAGTTCTTTCCAGAAAACAATTATTTTAAAAAATGTATTTATATTAACACATAGGAGAGTTATTGTTTTAAAATGAATTAATTGCTAAATATTAGAATTTGTGTTTTAATTTCTAATATGGTACATATCAAAGAGTTTTGGGTTTTAAAAATTTTAACCACCCCCAAAATTACAAAACCTGGTTCTGTGCTATTCTCTCTACTTAGAATTCTTCTCTTTTTTGCCTAGAAAATCCTACATATAATTGTAGAATTGGTATTTAGTTATTTATTCAAAAGACATTTACTGAGCATATAGCAAAACTGTTTTTTGCTTACTACTTGAGACATGGTCCGAAGCTCTTAAAAAAATCATAGTCTGGCCGAAACCGGTTTGGCTCAGTGGAGAGAGCATCGGCCTGCGGACTGAAAGGTCCCGGGTTCGATTCCGGTCAAGGGCATGTACCTGGGTTGTGGGCACTTCCTCAGTGGGGGATGTGCAGGAGGCAGCTGATCGATGTTTCTAACTCTCTCTCTCTCTCTCTTCCTCTCTGTAAAAAATCAATAAAATATATTAAAAAAAAAATCATAGTCTGATGGGGAAAACAAACTAAATAGACTGTGATAAATGTTACCCATGGTAGACATATAAATGTTGTGGGAGTCAGAGTTACTTGCTATCTCACCAGAACATATGACTGATCAATTTAATTGGACTGTACTTCCTGTATTTGATTCTTTATGATCTCACAAGGAAAATGGCTGAATATGGAAATGGTTTATCTGTTGCTCTTCAGGAAAGAAGGAAACTACAAATGTATTGAATGTCAGCTTTATGCAGGCCCTCAGCTAGGTGTATTTCTTTATTTCTTTATTTTTTAATCCTCACCCGAGGATATTTTTTCCATTGATTTTTAAAGAGTGGAAGAGAGAGGGAAAGACCGAGAGAAATATCTATGTGAGAGAAACACATTGATTGGTTGCCTCCTGCATGAGCCCTGACCAGGGTCAGGGAGGAGCCTGCAACCCAGGTTTGTGCCCTTGGCCAGAATTTAACCCGGGACCCTTCTGGTCCACGTGCCGACCCTCTATCCACTGAGCCAAACTGGCTAGGGCTAGGTGTTTTTATTTTTTAAATAATATTACCGCTTTTTAAAAAAATATGTTTTTGTTGATTTTAGAGAGAGAAGGAGGGAGGAAAGGAGGGAGAGAGAGAGAGAGAGAGAGAGAGAGAGAGAGAGGTGAATTGAGGATTGAGCCTGCAATCTGGGCAGGTGTCTTGACTGGGAATTGAACCAGCAATCTTTTGATGCATGGTACCAATGCTCAAGCAACTGAGCCACACTGTGCAGGGCCTTCTGCTAGGTGTTTTAACAAATGTGGTCTTAATTCTCACAAAAAACCTTATGGGACAGAAATAATTATCCTCATTTTGCAAATGAGATATTGGAGGCTCAGAGAATTTAAAAAACTTGTCCAATATAATATGGTTGTAACTGATGAAGCTGGGATTTTGACATATGTGTTCTGACTCCCAAGTCTAGGGCTCCATTGCCATAATAATGTGTTGTTAAATTGGTGGATCTTCTAAGGTATTTCCAGATGGCTCTCGGAAACTTGCCAGATTGGAATGTATAAAAGAAAATAGAAAAGGTCTCAGGAAAGAGAGACAGCCTAGGAAATCCTTGGTTGGAGTTACTTGTGAATTTTGGCTGAATCATGCTTTCTTCTGGACAGGATTCTACAGCCATATGGGATATCAAGATTTTATACTCTCTTATCTTCAATCCCTTTAATCCTTCTCTATGCCAGATGATGCCAGCAGTAAAGGTCACCTGTCCGTTTGATCAGGTTACAAACCAGAGCCTGTTGTTTGAAGTATAAACTTCTTGGACTTGTTGTATATAGGCTTTTGGGAAAGGGGCTGGCTGACTCCAGGTACTTAGCCTGGAGACATGCAGGCCCTTGAGCTTGGTAAACGATTTCCATTATTTTAAAAAGCCTATTAGAAGTTGTGCTTTACGCCCTTGCTGGTTTGGCTTGGTGGATAGAGCGTCGGCTTGTGGATTCGATTTCAGTCAAGGGCACATGCCTGGGTCGCAGGCTCGATCCCCAGTGGGGGGCGTGCAGGAGGCAGCCGATCAATGGTTCTCTCTCATCATTGATATTTCTAGCTCTCTCTCCCTCTTCCTTCCTCTCTGAAATCAATAAAAATATGTGTTTAAAAAATATTAATTAAAAAAAATAAGTTGTGCTTTACTTAGGATAAACCTGTGTGTGGATGTGGATTCAGGCTAATGAAAGATTGGATCAGAAATTTGTCAAGTCAGTGTGGTTCAGGTGTGCTACCAATGATTTTATAGAATAAGGGTTAGCAAACTATGAACGAGGGGTCAAATCCAGCCCACAGCCTGTTTTTGTAAATAATGTTTTGTTGGAACACAGCTAAGTTAATTTACTTCTGTTTTGTCAATTGCTGCTTTAGTGCTCAATGATAGAGCTAAGTAGTTGCAACAGAAACTATATGGCCCCTAAATCCTAAATTGTTTTTTGACTGGCCTTTTACAGAAAAAGTTTCCTGACCTCTAGAGTAACCTTGATTCTTTTATGGCACTTAGCACATAGTGTTTTAATCGCCTATCTCCCTCACTTTTAGCTCCTGGAGAGCAAAGGTGAGATCTAATTCATATCTTTATACCCCATTACAGAGACTGACATATGAAGAGCACTCAATAAATGCTGTTTAAATGGACATATCCTATGCTGATCAAAAGACTCTGATGGGCAATTATATGTGTCTTTCAGTAATACAGAAACAGGAATAAGGGAGTGAAAGTGTTATATTGGTTGTGCTAATCTTAGTGCTGTGTACTTTATCTATGAACTAGTCATTACTTATTGCTTTATTGCAATTGTTTTGAAAGGGTAGGATAGGAGTCCATAAATGAAAAAATCATGCCAAGAGCTCTTGTTGGTGAGAAAGTGAAAAACAATGCCTTAATCTTTGGCTACATTCTACTCTTCCCATTAGTACCCACTACTCCTTCCGCCCACCCTCTACTCCTTACTCCAAATTGGCAGGACAAATGTAGAAGAACATATGGTTACATGGATACTTTTTTCCATGTATGCATACTACTGTATGCATATTATTTATCTTACTTTTTTGTATGCATACTATTTGTATGCATACTATTTTGTATGCATACTACTTATCTTTTTTCTTTTATTAGGCCATTTCTTCAGTATACTACTTCTCACCAGTATTACCATTTGTGGCTTCCAGAAGATGAAAGAAACCTAAAGCTATCTGGTCACTTTGGCATAAAGGCAATTAGGTGAAGTGCTGGCCTGGGAATCAGTAGATGGGTTCTTTCTGTGGCTCTTCAGTTGCCTTTGACTTTGGACATATCAGTTAACATCTATGAACTTCAGTATTCAATATATTTTTATTAAATCACATCTGGGACATTTAAAAGTTTTTGTATTAAAAAAAAAAGAAGTTGTGCTTTACTTAGGATAAACTTGTGTGTGGATGTGGATGCAGACTAATGAACGATTGGGTCAGAAATCTGTCAAGTCAGTGTGATTCAGGTGTGCTACCAATGATTTTAAAAGGATTTGAGCAACTAGCAAGTGGTAGGGAGATGGCCTGTTTTGTCACTATCTGACCAGTAGACAAGTAAATGATTAAATGGATTAGAGTGTTCAGGTATTAGATCAGTGCCTTCTAGAAGGCTTTGAAGCAGTAGCTTCTTTACCCTGTCTTTGCTTTCTCTCTTGATAGCATCTTCTATTATCTGGGAAGTTAGGGTCTTTCTTCTAACTTCTTTGGAGGTGTCAGAAGAATATTTTGCCTAGAAAGTAGTAATCAAGGTCAGGGTCAAAGGAAAAAGGAATTTTAGAATCTGGGAATTGGAAGAAATACTAGAAACTATAATTAAAATATGTCTTTTTTAAATAATGAACTTGAGGCCTGGAGAAAGGAAGTCACCACCCTAGAGCCACATTGTGGAGCTAAGACTAGTTTCCAAATTCTTTCCGCTGTATACTGTAGGTCGGGCTAGAGATGATTAGGTGTCATAAAAGAACTAGGGTGTCCTAGGCTGTTGTTCTGGTTTTACTTCTGCAGGACTGACTGTGGGTGATGGTGGACAGAGGAAGCTGCATCTCAGACTTCCCAAACTTTCAAATCAGATAAGCTTTGGACGTTAGATATCTGATAGATACTTGCTGAATGTAACTGTGGGAAGGCCTATGATGTGAAGGGTTTTCCAGGTAGCCATTATATGTCCCAGTAGTGACAAAGTGAACAAAAAGGAAACTACATATTATTTTAGCATTGGAATGAATCGGTGTTTTCCTGTTTCTAGAAAGATTGTATTATTTTACATTTGTTTATTGAGTGAATAAAAATATTTGAATATGTATTTCTTTGATTACTAGTGAGGCTAAACTTTTCTCTATGTTCACAGGCTATTTGTATTTTCTCTCATTTATATTATTTTCTTTTTCTGAGTTACCTATTCATGTCCTAGATCAGTGATGGCGACTCTATGACACGCGTGTCAGAGGTGACATGCAAACTCATTTTTTTGGTTGATTTTTCTTTGTTAAATGGCATTTAAATATATAAAATAAATATCAAAAATATAAATCTTTGTTTTACTATGGTTGCAAATATCAAAAAATTTCTATATGTGACACAGCACCAGAGTTAAGTTAGGGTTTTTCAAAATGCTGACACGCCGAGCTCAAAAGGTTCGCCATCACTGTCCTAGATCCTAGTGTATTCCTAGTCCATGCTTGACTTCCCTGCAAAAGAACTATAAGGATGGTAAAGCATTGTCCTTAAATGGGGGAGCTCAGCAAATCCTTGGGGAGGCAGTTAAAGCTAGATGAAGCACTTTTCTCTCTGTATAAATAGCTGATTAAGTGGCTACATGAGGAGTCAGGTGCTAGAAGCTAAGGACAGAGACAGGTGGGTAATGGAGGTTGGGTGGCAGCCCCAGTAATGTTATCTCTTGCTTTTCCTGTACAGAGTTTTGCCGGATTGACAAGCCCCTGTGTCACAGTGAGGATGAGAAGCTCAGCTTTGATGCAGTCCGCAGCATCCACAAGCTGATGGATGATGATGCCAATGGTGATGTGGATGTGGAAGAAAGTGATGAGGTGAGCCCTCTCACCCTGCTGTTGCTCTCTTCTCTTCCTTTGTGAACAGTCCCTGAAAGCTCTCTAGACAGACTGTTCCCTGTGGAGAGATGGCTTTGATACTGGCTTGTTCTTTAGAAACTCATCCCTATCAGGGGAAGTGATTCTCCAGAGCAGTCCTTCAGGAGCCAGCTGTTCAGAGTGCAGGCCTTATGTCTGCATCTCTGCCTGGACTGGCTCCCACTCACCTACCAGCTAGAAGCACAACACTGACTGAGCTGTGCTATTTGAGAGGGAGAGAGAGCCCCAAGGTTGGTCTTTATAGTCCCCCTGAATCTTCTTGCAATCCTGCTGTAGACAGAGTGCATCAATCTGTTCTTACTTTGTGCTCAGCCCTGTGTTGGCAAGTGGGAGAGAAGGCGAGACAGATCTTGCCCTCTAGGAGCTTATACTCTATTTGGGAAGAAGAAACAAATGGTCCTAAAAAGATCATTCTTAATTCCAGGCTGCAGTTGCTGGGAGCCAGTTGAGTGGTCCAGATAGTAAAAGCGAGAAGAATCTCTAAATGGAAAAAACTATGTTATTGTTTCACATTTTGGCATTACTACAGTTCCAATTCCAGAGAGGCCAGAAAACGAAGTCATCATGTGTGAAAAGATTTAAAGGTTTCAATTAATTTCAAGCTCAGCATGAACCAGCAGTTTGGTGAAGCTGCCAAGTTTGCCAAATCTTTAATAGTGATATGGTGTATATCATGAGGGAGGAATTCTTAGTCTCCTCTCTCTGCTGCTTAGCTCACCTTCAAGTTTTGAGTTCAATTTTGGATCTCACCTCATCAAAGGCATTTGTAACAGTGAGAACCTATACAGAGAAGCATGATGTAGCTGATGAAGAGCACAGAAACTATGAAATGGAGACCATTCAATATTAAAAAGTGTCTATTATATATGCGCCAGCCACAGTTCTAGACATGGGGATGTGGCAGTAAGTGGGGCAGACACATCTGTCCTCACATAATTTACAGTCTAGTGAAGAAAATTTAGCCTGGAAAAGAAAAAACTTGGGTAATACAATTTATGTTTTCAAATACATAAGAAATGGAGGAATAGACTTACATAACAATGATGATAACGATGAAAACCATAACACTAGCTATGATTTATTAAATTCTTATACTATGTGAGGCACAGTGTTAAGCTTTTTGCATAGTTCTTCTTTTTCATTTTAACCCTCACCCGAGGATATCTTTTCCATTGATTTTTCTTCTTTTTAAAAAAAAATATATTTTTATTGATTTTTACAGAGAGGAAGGGAAAGGGATAGAGAGTTAGAAACATAGATGAGAGAGAAACATTGATCAGCTGCCTCCTGCACACCTCCTACTGGGGATGTGCCCGCAACCAAGGTACATGCCCTTGACCGGAATCGAACCTGGGACCCTTCAGTCCACAGGCCGAGGCTCTATCCACTAAGCCAAACCGGTCAGGGCTCTTTCTTCTTTCTTTTTTTTTAGAGAGAAAATGGGAGGGGGGGGGGGGAGGAGAGGGGAAGAGAGAGAGAAATATCAACCTGAGAGAGACATCAACTGTTTGCCTGGGATTGAACCTGCATCCAAGGTACATGCCCTTGACTGGGAATCAAACCCTGGATCCTTTGGTCCATGGGCCTACATCCAAACCACAGAGCCAAACCAACCAGAGCCATAGTTATTCTTTTAACTTTCTTATCAGCCTTATAAAGCTGATATTGTTATTAAGGACTGGAGCCTTGGAAAAGTTAAGCATTTTGTTCAAGTACATACTGAACATGAGCACAGATCGGATTTCAAAGCTCATGCTGTTAAGTACTGCTGAATTGTTTCTCTTATTCTAAGGGCAGAGCCAGGACCAATGTAGGAAAAGTAAAATATAGGCATATTCTTCTAGAATAAAGAATTGCCTAATAGTACTATCTCATCATGGAAAGGGCTTCTTTGGTAGGTAGGTAACTAGGTAGGTAGGTAGTTAACTTCCTGTCATTGAACATGGGCAAGTAGAATATAGCACTCCACTAATTGGTCAGCAGAGGGGATCCTTGTATTAGGTTGAACTAGGTAATGTCTAAGGCAGTGGTTCTCAACCTGTGGGTCGTGACCCCTTTGGTGGTCGAACGACTCTTTCACAGGGGTCGCCTAAGACCATCCTGCATGTCAGATATTTACATTACGATTCATAACAGTAGCAACATTACAGTTATGAAGTAGCAACGAAAATAATTTTATGTTTGGGTCACAACATGGGGAACTGTATTTAAAGGGCCAGAAGGTTGAGAACCACTGGTAAGAGGGGGAAAAAATAGACTTCCTGGAGGAAAAGTAGATTTTGGATAGAGTGGAAAGGGTGGGGCAGCCTGAGTTATAGGGAATGAGTGTGAGCAGAGAATGTGGAGGTAGGTTTAGTTAGACAGAGTGACTGTGGTAGAAAACTGCAGGACAAAAATCTGGAAAAGAAAGTGGGCCCAGGCAACTAGACTGAGCTATGTGTGCTTCTTGAACCTGGCAATTGTAGGTTCTTGAGCAAGGACAACAACCATGATGAAAGTATCTAAACTTTTGGTCACATCTCAAAGTGTTACTGGTCCTCACAGGATTCAATATTCTCTATGCTGGAAATAGAGTCATATTTCAGGTGATGAATGAGGGCTGGGGGTGTCCTGATCTCCCTCCAAGGGCCTGGCCATGGGACTGGGAGACAGATGGCACAACAGTTAAGTTGATATGGCCCAAGCTTCACCAATTCCTGGATATCCTTGTCATTTGCCTTCCTTCATTTTCCACTTTCTACTGAATGGCTTTGTAAAATGAGAGGAGGAAGAAAATGTTCTTTTTAGAGAAATGTTACCACAACAAAAAGCTCATCAGCACAAATTGTTCTAAAATAACACAAAAGCTGTCATCCTGCTCTGAGCCAGTGGCGAGCTGCTCTTTTTCAGCATAGTTTCTGCCTGCCTTGGCTTCAGATGTTCTTGCTGCAGCCTCAGGCCTCTGGTGGTTAGAGTAACCTGCTAGTGGGAGTTTTCAGGATCAGTCACAAGCTACTGTCTTTGAAGGCGAAAGTAATGTTAGCAAAATGTGTGCTTAAATTAGTCTAATCATATATGAGAGAACCTCAGAGTTCAGCATCTAACTAGAAAGTTGTGTGGACAGCTCAGGGCTTAGACTATTAGATAATAGACATCGAGGCATCAGAGAGGAATCCCTGGTTGTATTGGATATCAAGAACCTGAGATTTTTATGACCCATTTACTATTAAAAGCACTGCTGATTTCTTAAGGACCTTAGTAGAAATCGGAAGGAATCCTCTATTAAGGCCTCATTTATTTAGCCTTACATCAGTAAGTTTTCAGGTATTTTGAACTATAACCTCAGTACTACATCTTTTAAAATTTTGGTCATTTTTGAAGTTAAGTCTTTCTTTTTTTAAAATTTTATTTTTAAGCATTGCCTTTACTCTTTCCTTCCTCCCTCCCTCCCTCTCTCCCTCCCTCCCTCCCTTCCTTCCTTCCTTCCTTCCTTCCTTCCTTCCTTCCTTCCTTCCTTCCTTCCTTCCTTTTCCTCACCCAAGGATATTTTCCTGTTGATTTTTAGAAAGAGGGGAAGAGAGAGGGAAAGACAGAGAGAAATATTGTTGTGAGAGAAACACATCAATTGGTTGCCTCCTGCACAAGCCCCGACCAGGGCCCAGGCTGGGGAGGAACCTGCAACTGAGGTATGTGCCCCTTACTGGAATCGAACCTGGAACCCTTCAGTCCGCAGGCCAATGCTCTGTCCACTGAACCAAACTGGCCAGGGCTGAAGTAAGTCTTTCTTATCACAGATTATTGTCAGCAGAGTGTTAACTTTCTTTGGATAATTCAAGCATGTCTTCAGGGCCTCTTATGCTATTTACCCCAGTGCCTATATTCCAAATGTATGGTTGTGATTTCTTCTTTTGTTTTCTTGCCTCTTCTTTGGTTCATTCATTTTTAATTGCTGTTTCTGCTTTGCTGTGAGCTGTGAACTTAGACTTATGGTAAACTGAGACTCGCAGGCATTTTATAGAAAATAAAATATATTTTGTTTATGGGGAAGTTAGTTTGGCTGTTCAAGTGCCACCTTTGCTTGCTTCTGTCCTAGATAGCAGAAGCTGTAGATTGTGGGCCCTTCAGATGAGCAAGATGCCACTATTGGTGATGGTCCCCTTCTTGCCAAGCTGGCAGGAGCGCTACCAGCCTAGCAGTGTGAGAATTAATGACCTATGTTCTATTCAGAGCTCTTGTGAGGACACTGCCCAGAGGCAAAGGATTTGCTGCAGTGGGATGGTACTATCAGGTTGTCGTGACAGTCTGAGGTGCACAGACAAGGGCCTGCCTTAAACCACTGACCTCTTAACTAGACCAGACTCTGTGAGCAGTGTTATTTTCTTTTCTGGAATCTACATGAAAAATTAAGGGCATTTATTCATCATTAAACAAATTCTGATTGAATACCCCATTATGTGTCAGGCATTATTTGTGGGAGCTGTGGGATTCTACAGTGAAAAAAACTGACAAGATCTTTACTTTTATAGAGCTTGCATTCTAGTTGTCTATGTGTCACAAGTAACTAAGTAATGAGTAAACTTTGAAATTATGCAGAACTGTAATCAGATTATAGTAGTTTAATGACTTCTACTTTTATTTTCTCAGTGTAAAATGGTGGTTAATGATTCTTATCCTTGCAAGATTGTTGTCGGGATTAAGTGAGAAAAGTGCTGTTAAAGTTCTCAGCTCGCCCTAGCCAGTTTGGTTCAGTGGATAGAGCATCAGCTTTCACACTGAAGGACCCCGGGTTCGATTCTAGTTAAGGGCTTGTACCTTGGTTGCAGGCTAGATCCCTAGCCCTGGCCCTGGTCGGGTGCATGCTGGAGGCAGCCAATCGATGTGTCTCTCTCACATCAATGTTTCTCTCTCTCTGTCTTTCCCCTTCCCTTCCACTCTCTCTAAAAATCAGTGGGAAAATATCCTTGGATGAGGATTAACAACAACAATAAAAAGTAATAAAATAAAAAGGAAAGTTCCCAGGTCAAACAAAGAACCCTAAAGACTCAACAAAAGAAAACAAGCAACTTCATAGAAAATAGGAAAATTTTTGAATAGACACTTCATCAAAGAAATTATAGGATGGCAAATAAGCATGTGAAAAGATGCTCAATATTATTAGTCATTAAGGTAGTGCAAATTAAAACCACATGAGATAATACTACATACCTAATAGAATGACGGAATTAAAAATGGCAAATACTAAGTACTAGCAAAGGAGGAAAAACCACTGGAACTCTTGCTTATAGTTTCTTATAAAGTTAAACATAACTTACTACATGGCCCAGCAATTCTACTTCTCGGTATTTGCCCTGTAGATGAATGAAAATGTATGTTCATGCTAAAGCCTATGCACAAATGCCTGACCTATGTGGCTCAGTGTTTGAGCATGGACCTATGAACCAGGACATCACAGTTCGATTCACATGCCTGGATTGCAAGCTTGATCCCCAGTGTGGGGCGTGCAGGAGGCAGCTGATCAATGATTCTCTCATCATTGATATTTCTATCTCTCTCTCCCTCTCCCTTCCCATCTCCATTCCTCTCTGAAATAAAAAATATATAGAAGGGCAAAAAATATATTTTTTGGTGTGCCGCAGGATTTTAGTAATTAGTTTGTGTGTGCCATGAGATGAAAAAGATTAAAAATCCTGTTCTAGATATACCTCCTACCACTTGGTCTGGCTCTTGTCTCATAGTCACTCCCAGTCCCCTTTCTTTGCTCAGTAGTTCTCCTTACTTGGAATTAATTTGTCATATCCCTCCTTCCTTCCTCTGGCCCTGTCTGTATCAGTCTTAGGAATCCTCTGGAATGCTCCAGCCTCACTTTTCATGAACCTTCCCTAACTTTTCCACCTACGTTGACCTTTCTCATCTCAGTACTAACTTTTGTAGCACACAGTCTATATCACTTAATTTAGCTCTTAATTAGAATGTCTTGCTTTGTGCCCTAATTTTGATTATATTGTGTTTCCTATAAGTTTGTCTTTTTGCACTAATACTTGAATTACTAAAAAATGCACAACTCTGATAATTATTTCTACCTTGCAAAAGGAATGTGTTAGAATAGGAGCATCCCTACCATGTGCCAAGCCTTGTGCCAGCTGATTGCTTATACAGTTTCATTTAATCTTTAACCACTCTAAATTAGGTGCCACTAACTCTATTTTAGAGATTATGAAACTACTAGAGGCCTGTTGCACGAAGAGATTCGTGCAAAGCTTTCCCTTCCCCTGGCTGCCGGCACCGGTTTTCCTCCGGCACCTGGGACCCAGGCCTTCACTCCGGCCGGAGCAGCCTTCCGTCTTCGCTGCTGCTCTGGGCTGGAGCTGCCTTCAGTCTTCGCTCAACCACTTCATGCCTACATATTCAAATTAATCGCCATCTTTGTTGGCAGTTAATTTGCATACCGCGCTGAGTAGCCAATGGGAGGCGTAGTGAAGATATGGTCAATTACCCTGTTTGTCTATTATTAGATAGGATAAGTGGCTTACCTTTGCTTACTAAATTAATCTAAACTCTAACCCTTCAGTCGCCAACTGGTGGTCTGCAGACCACTGGTGGTCTGTGAGGTCCAAAATGTTGGCAACTACTGCTCTAACCTGCCCTTTAGTGCTCCCACAATCTGACTTTTGCTCACCTGACTCGTTCACATTACACTGCATTCCTTTCCTCTTTGTCATAGCCATCTCAAACATGCTCTTCATGTCCCATCACTGTGCCTTTGCTCCAAATAATTCCTCATGCCATCTCACTGCCTCCCATTTTTGCCTGTAAAAATTCCACTTGTCCACCAAAGCCTAGATTATGGTTTCTCAGCCTCAGCATTATTGACATTTTGGGCCAGATAATTCTTTGTTGTGGGGAACTTCCTGTGCATTATAGGATGTTTAGCAGCATCCTACTACACATGTGATGTCAGTAACATATCTCTATCTTACCACAATCCCTTAGTTATAACAACCAAAATGTCTCTATTGCCAACTGTTAATTACCCTGGGGGATAGAATTGCTCCTGGTTGAGTATTTTTGGCCGAGATTAAATCTTGTTTCCTCCAAGAAATCTTGTTTGTTTCCCTATAGTGGGAAATGACCCTTCCTCTCTCATGTTCCAGAGTACTTGGCATGAATCTCTCATTCGGCATATTGCTCTGCTCTGTATTGTAATTAGTTGGGTGCATTTTGTGTGTCCTACTAGATAGCAGGTGCCTCCAAGAGCTTATTCATCACTGTTTCTCCCACTGTGTGCTTGGTGTAGGGCCTTAGATGTAAAAAAAAATGAGTTAATCTTTTGAATTTTAAAGCAAAGATTCTGTCTTATTTCAGTGTGTCGCTTAAATTGTTTCCTTACAGCAGAACAAGAGTACAGTTGGCTGGTCAGTGCTATGGGGAACACGGTGCTTTGGGCTTGTGAGTTCCTGGCAAGGTTCGTAGCTGAGTCATTGGTGGGCTTTTTCTAAGAGTTGCTACAGTCTGGGCTCCAGACATGTTAGTGTATGATGTGCATGATTGATCTCCCCTGTGATCCTCTTTCCTATCCCCATACTCTATGCTATGAATCACATACAGAACCTGGATAGAGGTACAGTCACTGTATTTAACACATTTCGTACCGCATAGAAATCTCTAAGACATACGCCAGGGACCGCACATTTTTGGGCAAACTGCATGTTATTTAAATCATCATAACTACAGATCATAATGCACTTTAGGTGTTGTTTTTCAATAATTATAACATTTTTATTTACAAAAACAATTAAACAATTAAAGTTCCTAGTACTTTTTTAATGTATGGTACTGCGTAAAACATTTTCCTCTATGAAGAGGGACCAAACAAAATTTACATAAGTATCTAGATTCGCTCCTTTTTCCATGGGCGGCACAAACTGCATACTCTCGTAGGAAATTTTTTCTTTCTACTCTCTGGAATACATGTAGGTTCATGCTGCTTCATATCACCTGACAGCCTTTTGGGTGGATCTTTACGAGGTGCTCTCCTTGCACCCCCAGGGGAAGGGCTGGACAGATTTGTCTCTGGTTCCGGAGAGCCTTCATTATTGTCATCCGTTATCCAGTTTCTTGCCACCGATAGCAGAAACTGTTTATACTTCATTTTTGCTTGTGGATTGAGGACGTTGTACACTCTAAATGAATTGAAAAGTCCACAGTTTATAAGGTACAGCACTACTTTTTTTGTCCATTTCCTCGTTTTCCTTAGAATGGAACAACACGAAAGGAAGTATATCAGTTTCGTTGGTTTCCTTCCTTTTTCTGAGAGAGGGCATTTTTAAAAGCGCCAGGAACTTGAAGACGAAGACTATTTGAATAATCAAAATACAATGTAACTGCAATGCTTTATGGCAGGGGTCCTCAAACTACGGCCCGTGGGCCACATGCAAATACAAATATTGTATTTGTTCCCGTTTTGTTTTTTTACTTCAAAATAAGATATGTGCAGTGTACATAGGAATTTGTTCATAGTTTTTTTTTAAACTATAGTCTGGCCCTCCAACGGTCTGAGGGACAGTGAACTGGCCCACCCTGTTTAAAAAGTTTGAGGACCCCTGCTTTATGGGTTCGTGCAATTACATAGTTTTTCGTAGATTGACCTGCACGGTTTCCACCATTGAGATCGCTTCATTCGATGTGGACAAGACAGTGTGTTGACATCTAAGGTCCATAACAGATGGCGCGTGAAAAACAAGAAAACTCGTGAGCGGTCCTTAACAGATGGCGCGTGAAACACGAGAAAGCTCGTGAGTGGTACGAAAGGTGTTAAGATAATTAAGGAAAGTCCTAGAGAAAAACACATACTAGAGGAGCATAGATGAAGAAAAGAAAAAAGGAAGACACTGAGAATGCTGAAAGGCTGACTGAGCAAAAGTATGCACAGGCTTTGGAGCAAGAAAGATGAGGGTTTTAGGTGTCCTTTCACCAATTTTAACTAATATGGCCTTGGAAAGTTTCTAAAGCTCTGTAAGCTTTTGTTTCCTCACTGTCAAATGGGAACAATAATCTCTACCTTGAAGTATTATAGTGAAGATGAAGTGAAATCCTGTGTAGAGAGTGCCCAGCCTGTGGCTTAGTTCATGGTAGTAGTATTACTCCTTCTCCTTGTTAACGTAAAAAAACCATTGAAACCTGTAAAGAATTTTTTGAGTTTATTTGAGCCAAACTGTCGACATATGCCGGGAAGCAGAACCTCAATGAATTGAGATAGTGCTCCGGAGAATGGCAGGGTTACATTCGTATTTATACATGAAATTCATTGGTGACAGATTTAAGGAGGTGGGATTAAGCGAAGGGGGCGGGGGGACCTCTGTGATAGGATAAAAAGTAAAATGATGGACACATACTTAGGTGGGTGCAGGATCAATCAACATGATAATGAAGGAATTTGTAGTATCTGCCCTGGCTCCCAGAACATTTGGTTATGCCCCAGGGGTTCCAGAAAAAGGGAAGTTACAAGTTACCCAGACACTTCAAAGGAATGTTATCTTAGAGGCAAAAAGGCAAATGGGCTCAGTAAGGATCAAAGTTGATCTTGTCAGTGAAGATACTGGCCTAGGACATAACTGCCCACCATAACTGCTTTTAGTCAAAGTTTAATTTCAGACCATCCTTTGTGGTTATTTTAGGTCTCTGAGTCTGCTAGGCTGCCATGCAGGCCTTCCCTGAGCTTGTCAGGTCAGCGTGTGGCCCCTTTCGTCCACATCCTCCTACCACTGCTACCACGTGCTAGGCCTATGCTGGGGGCTTTTGCATACACCCTCTCTAGTAGTCTTTACAAAAAACCCATGGGGTAGGTATTAATTTTTCCATATAACCGATAAGGAAACTGAGACTGAATTAGCTCATAGTTATCTATTTTTTTGTTTTTTTCAATTCAGATCTTATCAGGCCAATGAAAACATTAACTGGTGATGGTGTGACACCTTTGTGAATATGATAAAAACACTTGAGTTGTACACAGAATTGGTATGTGAATTATATCTCAATAAAGAGGTTAAAAAAATTGTCACTACATTGGTCACCTCCCACTTGCCTTTCTGTAGTCCAACCCATAAGAATTCCTAGGGCTCTACAGAAAACACTTTGAAAACCATGTTGATTTCTATCCCCATTTTTCCCATTCTTTTTTATTTTTATTTTTTTAATTAAATCTTTATTGTTCAGATTATTACATTTGTTCCTCTTTTTCCCCCCCATAACTCCCCTCCTCCCAGTTCCCCCCCCACCCTCCGCCCTCACTCCCCACCCACTGTCCTCATCCATAGGTGCACGATTTTTGTCCAGTCTCTTCCCGCATCTCCCACACCCCTTTCCCTCCCAAGAATAGTCAGTCCATTCCCTTTCTGTGTCCCTGATTCTATTATAATCACCAGTTCATTCTGTTCATCAGATTATTTATTCACTTGATTCTTAGATTCACTTGTTGATAGATGCATATTTGTTGTTCATAATTTGTATCTTTACCTTTTTCTTCCTCTTCCTCTTCTTAAAGGATACCTTTCAGCATTTCATATAATCCTGGTTTGGTGGTGATGAACTCCTTTAGCTTTTCCTTATCTGTGAAGCTCTTTATCTGACCTTCAATTCTGAATGATAGCTTTGCTGGATAAAGTCATCTTGGTTATAGGTTCTTGGCATTCATCACTTTGAATATTTCTTGCCACTCCCTTCTGGCCTGCAAAGTTTCTGTTGAAAAATCAGCTGACAGTCGTATGGGTATTCCCTTGTAGGTAACTGAGTGTCTTTCTCTTGCTGCTTTTAAGATTCTCTCTTTGTCTTTTGGTCTTGGCATTTTAATTATGATGTGTCTTGGTGTGGTCCTCTTTGGATTTCTTTTGTTTGGGGTTCTCCGCGCTTCTTGGACCTGTAAGTCCATTTCTTTCACCAGGTGGGGGAAGTTTTCTGTCATTATTTCTTCAAATAGGTTTTCAATATCGTGCTCTCTCTCATCTTCTGGCACCCCTATAATTCTGATGTTGGTACGCTTGAAGCTGTCCCAGAGGCTCCTTACACTATCCTCGCATTTTTGGATTCTTTTTTCATTTTGCTTTTCTGGTTGGGTGTTTTTTGCTTCCTCGCATTTCAAATCATTGACTTGATTCTTGCGCTCCTCTGGTCTGCTGTTGGGGGAGTCTGTATAATATTCGTTATTTCAGTCCGTGTATGCTTAATTTCTAGTTGGTTCCCCAATATAACATCGAGGGTCTCATTAGTTTTCTTGTAGATCTCATTAAGTTTATCGGCGGCTTCTAAACAGTTCTTGAGAGACCTTAAAAGTGTGGTTCTGAACTCTATATCTTCCATTGACAATTTTGTCCTGTTTCTTTGTCTCCGCATTTTGTTATGCTTCCTTGGTGCACCCCCTAGTGGTCTTTGTGCGCAGTCTTATAGTTAAACCTTGATTGTTGTAGCTAATACCAGGGAGGGTTTGACCTCTAGGCCAAGTGGCTATGAGAATCAGCTGTGTCTGCAGTGAGAGAACTTCTGTCCTCTAGGGAGGTGCTAATCTGGGGTTTGCCTGAGGCTATCCGGCAAATGCCTCTGTGCAGGGCTTGGGCGGGGCGGGTCGCACAGGATCAACAGGGTGGGCCGGAGAGAGCAGTTATGGCGGCTCTCAGTCCTGTCCCCAGGGGCTCTGCCTCTCTGAGTCCCAGCACCCGCTGCAAACCTCGGAGAGAAAGCTGCACTCGCTCTGACCGAAGCCAGACAGTCCCGCTTCTCCCGTTTGAGTCTGGGTCCCTAAAGACTCGCCTGTATCTGGAGCTCAGAGTCTGTGACTCCCTCCCGATTGAAAACGCCAACCGTGCCCTCCGCCACCAGCCCGCTCCGCGCACTCCGCACCTCAGAATTTGACTTCAGCACTGCGCCTCCTCTGAGTGTCCTTATGCGTTTCTCTTTCCTCCTAGTTGTAGGACTTCCACTCAGCCAGCGTTCCTGTGGTTCTGGGTGATGTCCGTTCCGTTTTTTAGTTTCACTTTTGAAGTAGTTGTTCAAGGCAGCAAACTCCGGTGTTAACCTATGCCGCCATCTTGGTTCTCCCCCATTTTTCCCATTCTTAACTTTGCCAGATATGTAGAGGTGCTTCCAAATCTGAAGTACCATTGTTTCTGGAAACCGAGATCCCTTGTTAGCTTACTGACAACTAGTTGCCTTTGTTTCTGAGAAGGTTTCTGAGGACACCCTGACTGAAGATCCCTGAGGCATCCTCTTTGGGAGAATTCCTTCCTCCTTCTCTTTTTCTCTCCCTTCCTCATTCCCTCCCTCCCTCCCTTCCTCCCTCCCTCCCTCCTTCTCCCCCCTCTGTTCTTTTTTCTCTCCCTCCCTCCCTCCCTCTCCATTCCTTCTGACCTACCTTTTTCCTTTTTTTTTGTAGCTGAAGAGGTAGGGGAAGCTGGGGATGCTGAAATGATAGGAAAGAACCCAGGTGGTAATTCCCTCTCACCCAAATACTAGGGGCCTGCATCAAATTCTTGGCCCTGACCATATGGAGTTTCATGAGCGGGGATGTCGAAAGCAGCTGGCTAAGTAGTCCTGGCTTTTATTTTTCCTGGATTCACCTTGTGCTCAGGGCCTCACTCCAATTCCCACTGCTGCTGCCATGCCAATGCCAGCCCCTGGGAAACTGAGTTCTCTTTTTGGCCCCTGGGCCAAATCCTGAACATAGATTTTTTTTTATACCTCTCTGCACAGTTTTGATAGCTTGGAGCTTTTGCCTTTTTTTTTAAGTATACCATATGCAAAATAGGGTAGAAAAGAAATAATTGCTGACAGTTATGCACATAACCTCAGTATAGGTTTCGATGTATACATTCCTGTTGCTGCAGGGACTCTTTTTGACCTAAAGGATTGTTACAGTTTAGAGACACCTCTCTGTTTTTTTGCCTTCTAGTTCCCTGCCTATCTCCTAGTGCAATCACCATCTTATTTCCTGCCTTGTGGAACATTCTGAGAACCTGTACTTAATCTAGGCAAAGTACAAATTGAATTCAGCTCAGGCCTTTGGGACAGAACAGTGGTGACTGATACCATGAATGATATCATTCTTTAGGTGAGACCTTCTCCTTAGGCTAAGGAAGAGACCTGGCCAGATTTTTCCTTGTAAATGCATAATTTATAAGATGGCTGTACTATTCACCAACCAGGAGTGGCTCATAGCTTACAGGTTATATCCCCCATTGACTCCAAATTCTGTGGCTTTGCTCATGCATTCAGTCCTAACTTTAGTTTCTTAGAAGAAAGTATTTAAACCTTGAATTTTTAAAAGTATGAGGCACAACTTTAGAGTCTGACCTTTGCAATGTTCTAGCTATAAGGTCAAGTAATTTTTAAAAAAATATATTTTATTGATTTTTTTACAGAGAGGAAGGGAGAGGGATAGAGAGTTAGAAACATCGATGAGAGAGAAACATCAATCAGCTGCCTCCTGCACACCCCCTACTGGGGATGTGCCCACAACCAAGGTACATGCCCTTGACCAGAATCGAACCTGGGACGCTTCAGTCCGCAGGCCGACGCTCTATCCATTGAGCCAAACTGGTTAGGGCTAAGGTCAAGTAATCTGAAGCCTCACCTAACTCATCTGTAAAGTAGAGATGAAAATAAGATACTCTTTGTCATTGACAAGCCTACAGGCTAGTGAGAGAGGCAGACATATAAACTGGCAATGACAATAACACATTTTAGGGGCTATAATGGCGGTGTGGACAGGGGACTGTGGGAATTTCAAGAGGAATAAGAGGTAATCTAACATGTGCTGGTGTAGCAAAAGACACATTGTCAACCAGACACAGGAAAGTATACCAGTTGCTAAACAAGTTGAACTACATACACATCAGAGGGAGTATAGGCATAGTTTGCAATCTGTCCCAGTGCCTTAGCCAGATACAGGAGGAAGCAGCAGCTCCCCCAGATGGTATCTCTCATGTTTCTAGGAAAACCCAGACGGTGGTTTGCTTTGACAGGCAGGGATATTCTTTCTTACTGTGCAGACTGTTGTTTTCTTTTCTCTCCATTTTGTTGGTGAGTCTGCTTTGCCTATTCTGGATGGCAATCCTATTGATGCCTGTAACATTTCGTGAGTGCCTACATATGTGTATATGTCTCTCTGTGCCTTCATGTTTGTTTCTTTGTATGTGTGTATACATCATTTTGTGCTTTTCTGTATTGTATGTGTCTTTTTGTATTTAGACATGTCTGTGTATGACAAGAAGTGGAGGAGGGGAGGAACATTGAGCCAAGGTGATAGGAACTGAGAGAAGCCCAGAAGCCAGGTTGAGGACTAAGGAGGTTAGAAGCAAAAGGTTAGGCTACAGTACAGTATGCAGGACCTAGAGGTAAGAGCAGAGCTGGAAATGTAATCAGGAATCAAAGATACTGTTCGTGTAGGCAGGATCTGGGCCCTACAAAGTGGTAGGCCAAATGCAGTGGTCATTCAACAGCCAAAAATGGTCAAGCCAGGAGGAGAGAGAGGAAAGCCCTGCTTCAGGTATTCCTGTCTAAGGAGGAACCAGCAGCTGACTCTGAGGGCCCTGCTTGCCTTCAGACCTAACTGGTTTGTGTTTGTCTAAAGAGGAACCAGCAGCTGACTCGGAGGGCCCTGCTTGCCTTCAGACTTAACTGGTTTGCATGTATTCATGCAAATCCCTGTGTCTGTATCTGTATGCGCATCACATTCAGTATACTTCATAGCATTAGGAACAATTCGTTTCCAATGCAAAGTCTGATTCACTTGAGGATCAATGACCCTTCCCTTATTTGTTCTCCTTCCCTTCTTTCTCCAAACATATTTAGTGTCTGCTCTATGCTGGGTACTGGATATGCAAAGACTAATAAGGAAGACACATATTAGTGAAGCAGAAACATATTCATGTTCAATCCTAAAAGGTATTGTGACAAGAGATTAGCACTGCATGCCCTGGAAATGCAGAAAAGGGCATTTCACTGTCCTAGTGTGCCAGGAAAGGCTACCCAGCAGAGGTGATGCCTAAGATGAATTTTGGAAGATGAATAGGAGTCAACCTGGACAGTGGTAAAAAGGGTATACTAAGTGGAGGGATGAGTGTGATGTCCTTAGGGATCTGTGCGCCATTAGTTCTTTGAACATAAAATGTAATAGGGATGGGGTGGGGTAAGAGCATGTGCTGGGAGAAGGTCAATGGGGGGAAGAAGAGGAGACATATGTACAACTATTTGTAATACTTTAAACAAGAAAAAAGATAAAAATAAATGTAATAGGGGGACAGGGAGGGAGAGGTTGGAAAGACAGGCATTAGCCAGATTTTATTGAGAAACTTGGATTTCATCCCAAAAGTAATGAGCTAGTAGGATTGTAAGTAGAGATGGCTCTAACTCTGATGAAGGTATGTCAGGAGGAGGCTTTGCAGAGCAGGTGAAACTGGGACTTGTTTTTTAATGATGAACAGAGGTTTACTGATGAAGAAAGAAGGAGGAGAATTTCAGGAAAAAGGAAACTTATGAGTAAAGGCAGTAGGCAAAAATATAAGTTTGGGAAACATCATGTAGGGAAGAGTCTAGAGCAAGCATGTCAAGCTCAAAGGCTAATACAAGCCAAATAAACAAGGTTGAAGTTTATGTGGGCCACAAAAAAACAAAAGCTTCAATTTTCATAAAAACATAGGTTTATTTTGATAGAGACATGCTGAATACAAAGAGCTGAAATAAATGAGTAATCATTAACATAAAATAATAGAACATTTTAATAAAAATTAATATTTTCTTGAACATTAATTTACTAGACACTGAATAACTGCACAAATTAATAAGCATAATGCAAATAGACCTATTTTTCTTGCTCTCCAAAAGCGAAATATTTTCTGTTGCATACACCAAGCAAGTCAATACAAGACTAATGACCTGGCAATCGGCTGCTAAAATATTCGCTGCTAGTATTAGTGGAGAGAAACGGTGCACCTGCATGTAAGGGAAATGAATGCAACATAATTAAAGTAATCAGTCATTAAGGAAAGTTGTAGTTCGTTATTAATAATTATGTATAACAGGATATTGTAAAAATTAAGTTATAAAATTTTTATTAAAATGTTTCTTACATACCGTTATATTAGCTGGGCTGCAAAAATATTTGTTGTGGGCCTCATGTGGCCCGTGGGCCGCAAGTTTGACATGCTTGGTCTAGAGAATAATTTCTTCATGTATAAGGTAGAGACTGGTAATATATACCTTCAATGGCTAATATGAGATAATGGATGTAAAGAATCCTTTGTAAACTATAATGCAGTGTAAATTTCAATAGCAGGTATTGTGCAGCTTCTCCTCTTTTCCTCTCAGTGCCCAGCAGCATCAGGCCCTCCCAGGTGTAGATCAGGTAGGCATTCACCCCAGCAGAGTGGCTTTTACTGGGTGAGAACTGTGCCTTCTTTCATCTACCCACGTGGAATCTTGAGGAGGAGGAGCTAAGTTTAGAAGCTACTGGGACTCAGAGGCTGAGTGCTGGTTCTTTCAGGATACACCATTTTCCACAGTATGAGCCCTCTTGCCCAGGGACCCACGTTCAAAATAGTCAAACATGAAGCACCTTTTACATATAGGCACTGTGAAGGACTGTGCCTTAAATGATTTCATTTTCTCCACTTTGGAACTCTGGGGTATCTGCATTTTATAGGCTCAAGGGGACATAGTGAGTATGTGGCAGAGATGGGATCCGAGTCTGTATCTGTGACATTCTTTTTCCTGTATGTCACTTCACAAGCTTTCTGCTGTCTGTGACTGTAAGAAGCTTCATGATTAGTGGGAGTGAAACACGCTGAGGGGGTGGGCAGAGTGGGGCTCTGTCTTACCTAGGTGCTCTCAGTATGTCTAATTGATGTTTGTGTCCTTGGTTCCCAGCACAGAACATGCCACAAATTAACTGCTCTATAAAGTTTGTTGTGCAAATGAATGAATAAATTCTTCTTAATAATGGCTTCTAGAACTCCAAATGTCTTCACTACACCCTTCTGCCTTCTTTGTGGTGCTATGATACTCTAATTGGAGATTTTATTCTTGAGGACTGTTTTTGAGTAGGGGGGTAGGGGGGGGGGAGTATTGCTTAAATTCTTCCTCTAGGAGTTGATTAGCAGCTAGGAGGTTGTTGTTTTTTTAATTTTTTTAAATTTTATTGATTTTTTACAGAGAGGAAGGGAGAGGGATAGAGAGTTAGAAACATCAATAATAGAGAAACATCAATCAACTGCCTCCTGCACACCCCCTACTGGGGATGTGCCCGCAACCAAGGTACATGCCCTTGACCGGAATCGAACCTGGGACCCTTCAGTCCGCAGGCTGACGCTCTATCCACCGAGCCAAACTGGGTAGGATGAGGTTGTTGGTTTTTTAAATATTTATTGTTGAAAGTATTACATAGGTCCTCCTTCCCCCCCATAAACCTCTTCTAGTCCACTCCCGTCCCTCCACCCCAGACCCTCACCACGCCATTGTCTGTGTCCATGGGTTATGCATATATGCATACAAGTTCGTGGGTTGATCTCTTCCCACCCACCCTCCTCTGCCTTCCCTCTGAGGTTCAACAGTCTGTTCATGCTTCTATGTCTCTGGGTCTATTTTTGATCATCAGTTTATTTGGTTCATTAGATTCCACATATAAGTGAGATCATGTGATACTTACCTTTCTCTGACTGGCTTATTTCACTTAGCATAATACTCTCCAGGTCCATCCATGCTGTTGCAAATGGTAAGAGTTCTTTCTTTTTTATTGCTGCGTAGTATTCCATTGTGTAAATGTACCATAGTTTTTTTATCCACTAGGGTGCATATATTCTTTCTGATGAGTGTTTCAGGCTTCTTAGGATAATTCCTAGAAGTGGGATGACTGGGTCAATAGAAGTTCCATTTTTAATTTTTTGAAGAAACTCCATACTGTTTTCCACAGTGGCTATACCAGTCTACATTCCCACCAGCAGTATACTGGGGTTCCCTTTTTCTTTACAACCTTGCCAACACTTGTCGTTGGTTGATTTGTTGATCATAGCCATTCTGACAGGTGTAAGGTGATATCTCATTGTCGTTTTGATTTGCATCTCTCAGATGATTAGTGACTTTGAGCATTTTTTCATATGTCTCTTGGCTTTCTGTATGTCCACTTTGGAGAAGTGTCTATATAAGTCCTTTGCCCACTTTTTAATTGAATTGTTTGTCTTCCTTTTGTTAAGTTGAATGAATTCCCTATATATTTTGGAGATAAGGAGCTAGTAGGTTCTTAAAGTGGGGCATGAATTTTTTTCTTTTATATATTTTGTTCCAAAGCCTACCCTCTCACTTTCCAAAAGTGAGTGGTATTCACAAAGAACACATGGTGAGCCCTCAACTTTTTAACCATGTTTTTTGAAGTTGGTGTTCCTTTTTGGCAATGGAATCTAGAAGGTTTTTCTGCTGGTGAGTGCTTGGCTGGGTTTGTTTCCCAGGATCTTAGAAAGCCATGCATAGGGATGGTAGGATGGGGAACAACTGAGAGGCTGGGCACATTTTTAGTATTTTTCTATTTCTCTTATAGTATATTAAATCTATTAATATTTAGGAAAACTTAATTTACACATAGGAGAGCTTATTTTATGCCACCAAAGCTGTAAAGTTTATTTACAGCTCTGGCAGGTGTGACTCAGTGGTTAGAGCGTCAGTCCACTATTCTAAGTTCTTTTTGTAAATTAACTCGTTTATAATACCCTCAAATGATGGTATTATGAAGTTTTATATTACATACTATTATCTCCATTTTACAAATGATGTGCATGATACACTGAAAGTAACTGGTGGAACTAGGATTCAAACCCAGGCAGCGTGGCTCTCGAATCAAACTCTGAACCATTATGCTAACTGAGTCCAAGCCAGTGTAACCCTCTGGCCCCTAACTGACTATCTTTATTTTAGACTGGCCAAATATTTGGAAATCTTTTTCTTCCTCCTATGAAGTAACAGAATGTGCATTGACTAGTAGTTGTAAGCTAAGCGCTGCTCGGTGTTGTAGGGAAAACTCAAGTGAGAGACATTCATTTAGTTATTTAATAACCACATATCCTGCTCTGTGCCAGGCCCTATGCTTGGAGGTGAGGTGAGTTTATGGAGCTAAATCAGTTATTCATTTGGGTGTCCCAAAGAATATGCAAGATGATGGGTAAAGAGATAAATGACAAATAAAATACTTTCTATATTTGAGTTGCTTAGGAAAGTAAGAGGGGTGTAATTAAATAGAAGTTATATTATGATGGGATAAGTATTGTTATAGATGTGTTCCCTGAGACATGAGAGAACAAATAGGATAGCACAGTTCACTTGCTTGGGAGAGGTCTGGAAAACTTCACAGAGGCAGTGACTTTTTCTTTAGCAGATAAAGAGAGGGAGAAAACATTTTATATGGAGCACCTTATGTAAAGTTATAGAGGTATAAATAAGCATGGTTTGTTCAAGGAGCCTGAAGTGGCTTGATGTGTCTAGAGCAAATATTGCCAAACTTTTTTTATAAAGAGCCAGACAGTCAATCAATAGTTTAGGCTTTGCTGGTCATACAATCTCTATCACAACAACTCAACTTTGCCTTTCTAACACGAAAGCAGCTATAAACTATATATAAATGAATGAGTGTTGCTGTTTTGTAATAAAACTTTATTTTCAGCTCTGGCAGGTATACCTCAGTAGTTAGAGTGTCAGCCCACTCACCAAAGGGTTGTGGGTTCGATTTCCGATCAAGGGCACGTACCTGGGTTTTGGGTTCACTCCCTGGTTAGAGCACCTGCAGGAGGCAACCAGTTGATGTGTGTTTCTCCCCTCCCTCCCTCTCTCCCTGTCTGAAAGCAATCAAAAAAATATCCTCAGGTGAGGATTAACAACAACAAAAATACCCAGAAAAACTTTATTTACAAAAATAAGTAGTAAGCTGGATTTGACCCATAACCATAGTTTCCTGACCCTTGGTCTGGAGTGTAGGTATTAGGTAGGGAAGGATAGTGACCAGGAAGTTAGTTTATGGCCCAGATTGTAAAAGGCCTTGAATGCCAGGCCAAGAAGCTAAGGCTTTATCATGTAGGTAATGGGGAACCATGAGATTTTAAGTAGTTGCTTTAGTATAGTTAGATTTGTACTTTACAAAGGTCATTCTGGTGACTAAGTGGCAGAAGTGAGACTGATGTACCAAGGTGAGTGAGAAATGGCTGTCCTTTCCCTGCCCTTAAGTAGTAGTTTATCTCACTGGAGACAGATTCACCTCTAAGACATCCATGTCCTGGCACTATCTATAGATGTCATTCAGAGCTGTTGCAGCTAAAATGTGGGTTCTTGCTAGATATACAAGAGGTGAATATGAGTCAGGAAGCTTCTCAGGTCTGGGACATGTGTCTTATGGGTTCTAAATATGTATTGTGTGTATTTGGGGGGGGGAGTGGGAGTGGAGGTGGTGAGGTTTGGTTTGGGAGACATGGAAGGTGAGCAAGTGGGGAACAAGGTGGGAAAGGGTAGGGAGGATTAAATGGTTCTAAGAACCCAAGAGACCTGCCCAGATCCTTGCACCCAAAGATATGTTACTTCTCTTCTGGCTTTATATCAGTGAATTCTGTTCACTGATAAAACTGGTTGGGCCTGTTTTGTGGGGACTATAGAGATATGTTTCCTTTCTTCACTGTTCTCACCCACATTTCACTACTGCTTAACACTTGGGATGGGTTGCATGCTTTGTGCCATCACCAGGAAGATCATTTTTCTGAACTCATAGAGCTAAATATACTTAGAGACAGCTGTTCTCTTGGCTCTTCAGAGAGCTATTAACTTGAAGTTCTAGCCAATGCTGCATTCCCTATGGTAAGCCAAGACTTTTAGGGAGCCTCCTTAGAACTCCCTGAGAGAAGAGCTGCTTGTTCTGAGTCTGAAATAGTAAATCCTCATGGAGCCAAATGTTGCCTCTTTGGTTTTGTTTTTGCTTTTTGTTGCCTTTAAACTTGGTCTTAAATAAGACTTTAGCTATTAGCTGATGTAGGACAGTGTTTAGAGTAATACGGTGGTAATGCCCATCTCAAGTATATTGAACATTGGAGTTCTAGTCCAGCACTATGTTCTTGTATGCTATGTTTATGGCTGGGTAACTGGGACCTTCTATCAGAGGATGTATAGCAAGCATGTCAAACTCATGGCCCATGGGCCACATGCGACCCACAACGAATATTTTTGTGGCCCGGCCAATTTAACGGTATGTAAGAATGTTTTAATAAAAATTTTGTAACTTAATTTTTACAATATCCTGTTATACATAATTATCAATAACAAACTACAACATTCCTTAATGACTGATTACTATAATCATGTTGCATTTATTTCCCATACATGCAGGTGCACCATTTCTCTCCATTAATATTAGCAGTGAATATTTTAGCAGCAGATTGCCAGGTCATTAGTCTTGTATTGACTTGCTTGGTGTATGCAACAGGAAATATTTCACTTTTGGAGAACAAGAAAAAATAGGTTTATTTGTGTTACGCTTATTAATTTGTGCAGTTATTCAGTGTCTGGTAAGTTAATGTTTAAGAAAAAATATTAATTTTTATTAAAATGTTCTATTATTTTATGTTAATGATTACTCATTTATTTCAGCCCTTTGTATTCAGCATGTCTCTATCAAAATAAACCTACGTTTCTATGAAAATTGAAACGTTTGTTTTTTTGCGGCTCACATAAACTTAAACCTTGTTTATTTGGCCCGTGTTAACCTTTGAGTTTGACATGCTTGATGTATAGTTTAGTAGGGGAGACAGACAAATAACAAGACTAATAAGGGTATACAAGGTGGCTGTAGGAACACAGAAGAGTCACCTTTGATCAGGAAGTTTTTTCTCTTTTATATCCTCATCTCACCCTTCTTACAATAATAATCACAACTAACATTCTGGTTGTACTTTAAAATCTACAGAGTGGCTGAAACCGGTTTGGCTCAGTGGATAGAGCGTCGGCCTGCGGACTCAAGGGTCCCGGGTTCGATTCCGGTCAGGGGCATGTACCTTGGTTGCGGGCACATCCCCAGTGGGAGGTGTGCAGGAGGCAGCTGATTGATGTTTCTCTCTCATCGATGTTTCTGGCTCTCTATCCCTCTCCCTTCCTTTCTGTAGAAAATCAATAAAATATATTTAAAAAATATATACTTATAAAAAAAAATAATAAAATCTACAGAGTGCTTTTGTGTACATGAGGAGTCACAAGCTCCATGCCTCTGAGGGGCTGGGGGTATCATAACTGAGTAATATGGACTGTACAAATGCACATACATAAATCTGTGAGTGTGGGAGCTGTGGCAAACTAGAGAGCACGTGCCACTTTAGAAGGAGATGACTGTTGCTCAGCTCTGGCAGATTGTCACCAGGTAGATATGTGAACCTAGAAGTGCCAAGGGGGAAAGGTCTTAAGGTCCTCATTATCTTAACACCAACTCCCCCACTTCCAAGCTGCCCCAAATTACAATATGGACAGTTGATTTTTTTAATTTTAAGTAAAATGTGAATAAAAACATCTTCATAAAACATTGCATTTTAAAATTAATTTGTAATGAACGATATACATAAAAACAATGTGTTGGCTAGGCAAACACTACTTTATGACAAATCCTTTAGCCACCACCCTCCCTTCTAATAAAATTGCTGCTCTTAAGTCTCAAGTCTCTTCTATATAAAATTCTAAAGTTGTTAATGGAGCTCAGTTCTCCTAGATCTTTTTTTTTTTTCCCCAAAAGTGCAAGATAGACAATGGATTTTAATGTATTGGGAAAAAAAGTTATTGCTGTGGCTTCAGATCCCATAATGCAGATAATCTTTCAAAAAATACAGTCTGTTAAATTTTGATGTAGTATCAAGACAAATATCCACAATTGTCTGAAATTACTATTAAAACACTCCTCTCCCAACTTTATCTGTGAGAGGTCATATTTTATTCAACTATTTCAACCAAAACAACACATTAAAATAGATTAAATATAGAACTAAATATGAGATTGTAGCTGTAATGTATTTGGCCAGACACTAAACATATTTACAAAATGTAAAACAATGCCATCCTTCCCCACAATTTTTGTTTGGAAAAATATACTTTTCATAAAATATGCTTTTTATTCTACATATAACAGATTTGTTATTAGATATTTTGATTTTTTTTTTTCTTTAACTAGCCTGGAAAGCTGGCCTCTTTTTTTTTTGGTAAAGGTTTTTTATTTTTAAAAAGATGCAATTTATAAAATGCTCTGAGGGCCATTAAAAGATACATCCAAAGGCAGTTTATGACTTCTGTTAACAGGTTCCATTTAACCCTTCTCACACACAAATGAGAGGGATAGTTAGCCTTCATTTTGAGAGGAAAAGGCTCAGAGAGGCTTGGGATATATTTTAAAGAGATAAATCTGTAATCCTTAAAAATTTTTAGTTTGATTTATGCTTTTTAATATATTTTTTATTAATTTCATAGAGGAAGGGAGAGGGAGAGAGAGATAGAAACATCAATGATAAGAGAGAATCATTCAACAGGTTCTTTATGGTATACGTATCCTTTTTTGGTCCTCTTAGGCTCTAACCCAGATCCTCATAATCTACACTGGTCTCCTGGCTATTCATTGAACATACTAAGTATCTCCTTGCCTCAGGGCCTTTGTATTTGTCATCCCTATTCTCAGGATACTCTTCTTCCAGTTATTCTGCCTGCTTTTCTCCAACATCTCCTTCAGATATTTGCTTAAAAGCCACTTTCTTAATGAGACTTTCTTTGACTCCTTTATTTAAAATGACAAACCATTAATACCACTACTCTTAGCATTCTTTATGCTTTTATTCTTGCTTTAAATAAATTATTGTCTTTTTTACCCAAATAGGATGTTAGTGTTACTGGTCCAAAGTTTGTGTGCCCAATGTTTTAAAAGACCCAAATTCAAAATGTCAGTTTGGAGTAAGAAAAGGTTTATTGATTGAGTATGTACCATTGAGCAGATAGGAGTCCTAAACCTCAAATCCATCTTTTTTTGTTTTATTTGTTCTTTTTTAATTTTTTTTTTCTCAAATCCATCTTAAGAAAGTACAGAGTTCAGGCTTCTTTTATATCAACAGAAGGGAAAATGGGAGGGGCTGTTTTTGTAAAAACTCAAGCCCCAAGCAGAATTCCTCTCATGATTAGTATGTGTAAAGCAGGAGCTATTAACCTAAGGACCATGGAAACAACAGCACGTTTGAACAAGCTGGGGTAAGAGAGAGTGAGCACTTCACTGTTACGTTGGCTCAATGAAGACAAAAATTTCTATGTGCTGTTTACTACTTACTGCATTTCTAATGCCTGGAACTATGCCTGGCACATAGAAATCTTATATTTGTTGAATAAATGAATACATTTATGTCCCCAGACTGGCTGTCTCAGACTGCCTGTGACTGTGTCTTCGCTGAGATGTCTCAATGTCTGTGTTTAAGGTCTAATGAACTCATCACTTTAGGTCCCCAGTAAGAACAATTAGACTCTCAAGAAAATTAACAATATTGAAATAGAAGAGCCAAGGGATGATGGGGCCCAGATATTGGAAAAAAACTTTTTAAGTATAAAGTAAAATAAAAAGTATAATAAAATAGTCAAATGTTAGCACAAAAATGGAAATATGGGTTAGTAAAAAAGAATGGAGAACCTAGAAATATGTCCTATATGTACGGGCTTAATTTATTATTAAATCACTAGAGGCCTGATGCACGAAATTTGTACAAGAGTAGGCCTTTGCAGCAGTGACGGCTGCCTGGATCCCTCCCTCGCAGCCACAGCGGCTGCCTCCATCCCGCAGCTGCAGCCCTGGCTGCATCCGGAAGGAAGGATGTCCGGTCTAATTAGCATATTATGCTTTTATTATTATAGATGTTTTTCAAAACGGAATGGAAGACAAATAATTTAACAAATGGGTTTATAATAACTGGGTGGCAACTTGGGGAAAATGTTAAGGTTCACAACTTATAGCACATAATAAATTGAATGTCAGATGGCCTAAAAGCTGAGAGGAAGGGAGGAAGGGGTCTTCAAGCTACAGCCCGCGGGCCACATGCAAATACAAATATTGTATTTGTTCCCATTTTGTTTTTTTACTTCAAAATAAGATATGTGCAGTGTGCATAGGAATTTGTTCATAGTTTTTTTAAACTATAGTCTGGCCCTCCAGCGGTCTGAGGGACAGTGAACTGGCCCCCTGTTTAAAAAGTTTGAGGACCCCTGATCTACACTAATAAAAGACAAAGATGCTAATTGACCGTACCTTTGCTATGTCCCAAGCCACGCCCACCAGCCAATCAGAGCGACTATATGCAAATTACCCCAACCAAGATGGCGGCTGGCAGCCATGGAGCTGGAGCAAGCAGGAGGCTTGGTTGCCCGGGCGATAGAGGAAGCCAAGCTTCCTGCCTGCCCTGAGGTGGCTGTGGCCTCTGCTCATGGCAACAAAGTTTCAATTATAGAAGACAAATAAATCCCAGATACCTGCTTCCAGCCAGCCTCCACTGGGAGCTTGGGTGGCTGGGGTGTGGCCAGCCTGGAAACAGCCATCAGCCCCTCACTCAGGATGGCCACACCCTCATGGGGTGAGGGTCCCCCTGGGGAGTTTGGTCAGCCTGCAAACAGCCATCAGCCCCTCACCCAGACTCGCCAGGCACCCCAGCAGGACCCCCCACCCTGAAGGGGCTGTGGCCAGCCTGCCAACAACCATCAGCCCCTCACCCAGGCTGGCCAGGCACCCCAGCGGGGAACCCCACCCTGAAGGGGCTGTGGCCTGCCTGCAAACAGCCATCAGCCACTCACCCAGGCTGTCCACACCCTCATGGGGTGAGGGCCCCTGCTGGAGGACTTGGCCAGCCTGCAAACTGCTATCAGCCACTCACCCAGACTGGTCAGGCACCCCAGCAGGACCCCCCCCCCCCCGCACCCTGAAGGGGGTGTGGCCAGCCTGAAAACGGCCCTCAGCCCCTCACCCAGGCTAGCCAGGCACCCCAGTGGGGACCCCCACACTGAAGGTGCTGTGACCAGCCTACAAACAGCCATCAGCCCCTCACCCAGGCTGGCTAGGCACTCCTATATAATAAAAGGGTAATATGCAAACTGACCCTAACAGCAGAATGACTGGGAATGACTGGTCACTATGACACACACTGACCACCAGGGGGCAGATGCTCAATGCAGGAGCTGCCCCCTGGTGGTCAGTGCACTCCCACAGGGGGAGCTCTGCTCAGCCACAAGCCAGGCTGATGGCTGCCAGTACAGTGGTGGTGGTGGGAGCCTCTCCTGCCTCCTCAGCAGCGCTAAGGATGTCCAACTGCAGTTTAGGCCTGCTCCCTGCTGGCAAGTGGACATCCCCCAAGGGTTCCTGGGCTACCAGAGGGATGTCTGACTGCCAGCTTAGGCCCAACCCCTCCAGGGAGCGGGCCTAAGCCAGCAGATGGTCATCCCCCGAGGGTCCCAGACTGCGAGAGGGCACAGGCCAGGCTGAGGGACCCCCCCCCCCAAGTGCACAAATTTTTGTGCACCGGGTATCTAGTTAAAAAATAAAAAAATACTTTAAATAGCTTATTTTCCTAAGAATTGACAAAATCTCCTTGCTCTGGGATCTTCACCATGTGACCTACTTAATCTTTATTAAAAAATAGCTTTTATCAACACTTTTAAATGAGAGTTGGGGAGCTGGAGAACCTAACCCTCTGATGTCAGAGGTACTTTAATTTAGTTGTGGCGAGAGGGCACAAAGAGCAGTTCAACCTGTGTACTGTATGTGAACATTGCTTTCACCATCTTACCTAACCAGAGATCTTGATTTCTCTACATCATTCTAGCCTCCTTTGAGGTATAGCTGACCATACCCATATGCCAGGTAGTTGATAGAATATGTTAGAGCTGCACTCTAACATGTAGCCATTTAAATCTAAATTAATGTTTTAAAATTTCAAGTTATTTAGCCATACAAGCCACATTATGAACGCTCAATAGCCATATGTGCCTAGTGCAGTGGTCTGCAAACTGTGGCTTGGCAAACCGTGGCTCGTGAGCCACATGCGGCTCTTTGGCCTCTTTAGTGTGGATCTTCCACAAAATACCGGCTCTTCCACAAAATACCGACTTTTGCGCATGGGCCACAAAGTTTCAATTGCACTGTATGTGCGCGCCCGCCTGTGGTATTTTGTGGCAGATCCACACTCAAGGGGCCAAAGAGCCACATGTGGCTTGCGAGCTGCAGTTTGTCGACCACGGGCCTAATGGCAACTGTTTAGACAGGACAGATATTGAACATGTCCATCATTGTAGAAGGTTTTATTGGACAGTGCTACATTATAGTTCTTGTGCATAGCAGGCTATACTCTGACTAGGTTGAGAATGCTCCATTGTGGACTCTCTTCAAACTTCTTGCCTAGGTCATTAAGCCCAGCTGTCTCAATGTCTGCAAAGCCATAAATGCTTGTTTATGGTTCCAGGGAATCTGGGACCATACTGGCAATCATCTGTTCATTTAGTCAACAACATTTATTGGCATTACTCTGGGTTCAGGCCCTTTTCTGAACCCCAGATAAAGAAAGATGGAGAGGAAGACATTTCCTGAAAATCCTACTAAAATGTGCTTTTGTGAGAGTAGTGATCAGAACTGCACATTTCTTTGATGTTTGAGGCTCGGTGGAAAGCAGTGATCAGTGTTCAGTCCTTTACATACTAATGAGGTTATAGTGATCAGGCTGATTGAGTATTCATGAAATTAATTACCAGTTAAATTTCTAAAAGCTAGAAATATGGGTTAGTACAAAAGAATGGAGAACCTAGATTCCTTTTGTTTTTCTTCTTTCCTGTAGGAGTATATTATGAAAAGAAATCCGGGTAATTAAAGGACAGCATATGCAGTACAGGGGGGAAATTTGGACTGTAAAACCAGATATCTTGGGTTGAAATACTAACTCCATCACTTATCAGCTATAACCTTGAACAACTGTTTCAGTAATGTAATGTTGTATAACAAACTTCCCCAAAGCTTAGTGGCTTAAAACAACATTTATTTTGGCATGTATTTGCAATCTGGGTATGACTCAGTAGGGACAGCTCATCTCTGTCTACTTGGCCATCAGGTGAAGTAACTCAAAAACTGGGCTTCCCTGGCTGGTTAGAACATTGGCCTGAGCACTGAAGGGTCACAGGTTTGATTTCCCGTTAAGGGCACATACTTGGGTTGCATATTCTTGCAGGTTCAATCCCTAGCCCCAGTCAGGGTGCGTGTGGGAGGCAACCAGTCTATGTGTCTCTCAGCTCTCTCTGTCTCCCTCCCTCCCTCCCTCCCTCCCTCCCTCCCTCCCTCCCTCCCTCCCAGCAAATAATTTAACCTGTCTAAAGAAACTTAATGTGATTTGGGGCCAACTGCATTATGTTTGAGAATATTACTGTTCTCATTTGTAAAACAGATATGATAATTCATTAGTTGTGAGAATTAGATGAGAAAATACTGTAGAATTTCTTAGAATATTGCTTAGTGTATAAATAAGTGTTCAAACATTGTTAATTCTTTCTCCCTTCTTTCCTCTTCTGGCTTATTGAATTCCAGTTAACAATCATTTATTATCTTTCCATAATTAAAAAATGAAGAAATTTCCTACTCATATTTATTTTTTCAAGTGAAACATATTACAAAAAAGAAAAGGCTATCTAGTTGGAAACTAGGATATAGGCACATGGAAGGATACATGAACGATGTGATATACTTGTGCATGGGGCAGAGAGGGTGTGCTGTGGATAGCTCAATGACCTTTATGGCTATCTTGGTGGGCTGGCTCCTAGGTATCTCTTGTGACTTGTGCACTTTTTCCTTGCAGTTCCTGAGGGAAGACCTCAATTACCATGACCCGACGGTGAAACACAACACCTTCCATGGTGAGGATAAGCTCATCAGCGTGGAGGACCTATGGAAGGCCTGGAAGTCCTCAGAAGGTAATAGGCAGCCTGGTTGTCCATCCTAGTTGCTGGCAGATTTAGAGAAGAGAGAAGAAGATAGGCAGCAACTTGGCTTTAAAAGGACATGAGTATGAAATGCTTAGTAAAGAGCAAATTATTGAAATGTTTCTATATACAGTCACTAGATAAGAATGAATAGTCATTGTGCTGGGAATGGGGGAAGGTGCTCCAAACAGAACTGAGGTAATTCTTCACTGGAATTATAATTGAATTCAATCCTATCCCTATCCTTCTCCTCAATATTCCCCTCCACCCCCAGTTTCTGCTTCTTCATCTCCAGAGATAGGGAGCTTGCTGGCCATTTGAGGCAGCCCCTTTCTTCTATAGCTTCCCATTTGGTCCCAGCTCTGCTGAGTCTTAGATGATTCAAAGATTGGAAGAAAGATGGTCTCTCCCCTGAGTCTCCCTTTTTTAGGTTAAGTAGCCCTAGTTCTTAGAAGAAAAAATGTTTTATCAGCCTCCTCCTCCTCCTGGGTTTCCTGCCTGTGAACATTATTGTTAATGTCTTTCTTAGTTCAGAGCTACTAGAGTTGCATACAGTCCCTCTGGTAGGGTTTGATCAGCACAGAGTGGAGCAGAACCATCAGCTCCTCAGTTCTGGACCCTGTGTGTCTATTAGTACAATCTGATTAGATACTGGCCCTTCAGCAGTCATATCATTCTGCTGACTCATGTTGAACTTATTGAATAAAAACTTTTGATCTTTTTCATGTGTAAAACCGCTAAACCATGACTGTTATTTTTTCTGGAATATTTGCTTCAGAATTCTGAGTGGAAGAACATGTCTTATTGTGTGATACTTGACAGGGAAAGGAAAAACAGGACTTCTCTCTGTTTTTATGTGTGGCTAGAGCTTCTTTTGATACCAGTAGAATTGGAAGCAATCTCTTCCCTACTGTTAGGGTAGGTGTTGATACTAAGCGGATTTAAACATTAAGTGACCTCCAGGGTCCCTGGTTTTGCAGATGAGGAACCTCGGGCCTAGATTTATAAAATTACTATTAGTTGTCATGCATTTAGCTAATAGTAGAGCCAGGACTTAGACTTGGTCCTCTGTTCTCTAGGCCAGTGCTTTTCCATACCATCTTGGTTGAAAGCACTGGCCTGGTGGTAGAGAAGACCAGTTTTGGTAGGAATTAGTAGTTTCTATTTCTGCTTAAATTATTACGGTAGAATTATTGAATTTTAGATCTGGAAGGGATCTTCTAAAATATAGATTAAAAGCATTAAATTTGAAGTAGACTTATATTCTAATCCTGGTACTAGGATGGGCAGGCTGATAGTTCTTATTAACTCTGTGTTTTTATCAGTTTAGAAGAAGCATAAATTAGTTATATGGACAGCTTCTTGGAAATCTTTAGAAGCTGAGTTCATGGTGGAGGCTTTTTTGTAATAGCTCCTTAGAAACTCAGGCTGTCTACTGATGAGAAATCCATCAGTGAAATTATCTTTGGAATTATACTAGCACTGCCAGGAAAAATCTCCTATTACTACCATGTAATTTTAATTTACTTATTTTTCTGTACTAACATGAGGACATGGCGCCTGGGTTTCAAGAGTGGGTTTCATAAGTAGGAACTTAGAATGAAAGATGGCAGGGAGAACATTCCTGACTCATACAGAAGTAGCTGGCAGGAAAAGAGATCAAGAAAGGGCAGAAACAGAGGGACTAAATAATAAGACTAGAAAACAGCCCAGGACAATTTTCTAGTAAGAAGTTTATTTATGGACTTAGCAACTATTTGAAACACTTCCAACTGTGTTCTATATGACAGGAAGATAGACAACAATGAAGTGAGTTTTCACGAGTTGGTCCCCATTACTGATGAGCAGAAAAAAACATTTCAGTTGTAAATAAAAATTACTTTTAGATCATAATAAAGAATTCAGAGCATTTAATTGAGCAAAGGAAGCTGCAGCCTGGGAAACACAGATTCAGGTAGCAACCTAGATTATGTTCCTTGGAGACAAAGATGAGGCTGCCTTTTATTGTGAAAGTTCCACCCCAGGTTCCCATTAGATCTATTTTATGTACATGAGGTATCCAAATTATGCAGTTCTGATTAGACAGGGCAGGTCTCAGTCTTTTGGTAGAAAGAGGAAACCAGGGTTTGCCTGCAGTTGTTGACTCAGATGATGTAAGCAAACGGGGCAAAGTGTGGGAAGCTAAGAGTTCATTTTGAGGTTCTTCCCCATACACAGAGTGCCTGAGAAGTCCCTGTCTGAAAATGGCCATTAGGGTTTTTATTATTTATAAAGTTTGGGCCCTCAATTGACTATGAGGAGCCCATTTCCTCAGATAAATTTCCTCTCAGGGTTCACATCAAATTAATCTTTTTTCTTAGGGTCCACACAATGCACAGTATTGAAGTTCGCAGCTAAGCTGAGAAGTGATATATACTAGGATGTACCATTAGGATTTGCTAATCATATGTCATGCCTGCTGGTTTAAAAAACTAAAAGCGAGAATCTTGTATACTATTTCTCACAACAATTTGCTTCATTATTTAGAGCAAGGCCCCCAATCTCGTTGGAATGATGATTTCCAGAGCTACAAAAAGCATGTAATTCTGGCACTGGCTCAGACTGGCTGGTCTGAGTTTCACTAGATAATGTAGATAGCAGCAGTGTTGATTTATGTTCAGAACATTAGTTGGCCAATGTCAGTACCATCGATGTGATTAGTGTTGTTAAGATTTCTGACTAATGTTAGGAGCCAGTCTTTTCTCTGTGTTATTTAAATTTTAGCAGGAAAGCCTGGTGATCTCTACATTAGCCAACTCTGGACTTTTAATAATAGAAACAACAACTCAAAAATGACTCTAATGTTTATGTAGTGTTTAGTATGTGCTAGACACTGTTCTGGGTGCTTTACATATTGTAACTAATTTATTTCTCTCAAAAATCTTATGAAGTGTAAACACTATGATTTAGAATTTAGTATATTTCCTCATTTCCATTTACAGATGAGTAAAATGAGACAGAGAGAGTGATTAAGTGAAATAATGTAATAAAGCCTGGCCAGTGTGGCTCAGTGATTGAGCATTGACCCATGAGCCAGGAGGTCACGGTTGGATTCCTGGTCAGGACACATGCCCTGGGTTGTGGGCTCCATCCCCGTTAGGGAGCATGTAGGAAGCAGCCAACCAATGCTTCTTTCTCATCATTGATGTTTCTATCTCTCTCTCCCTCTCCCTTCCTCCCTCTGAAATCAATAAAAACATATTTTATTTTATTTTTTTTAAAATATATTTTATTGATTTTTTACAGAGAGGAAGGGAGAGAGATAGAGAGTTAGAAACATCGATGACAGAGAAACATCGATCAGCTGCCTCCTGCACATCTCCTACTGGGGATATGCCTGCAACCCAGGTACATGCCCTTGACCGGAATCGAACCTGGGACCTTTCAGTCCACAGGCCGATGCTCTATCCACTGAGCCAAACCGGTTTCGGCAATAAAAACATATTTTAAAAAAAGAAATAATGTAATGCAATTCTGTTACTAATTACTTAGAGTTAATGCTGACTTCATAATTTAAGGGCCCAGGCCCCAACAAGACTGCCCTTACTTCAGATACCAACCAACCACAAGCTCTGGGTGTTTCCAGGCCACCTGTGCTCTGACCAACTAGCTATAAAATTAGGGGTTTTCCACTATCCCCTCATGTTTGATAATTTGCAAAACCAGCAATTTTCAACTGGTGTGTTGAAAGAATTTTTAAAACATGCAATAAATGACAATTTAGTCAGGGGGACTGACCTATTTTCCCTTAGATTGTCAAATAAAAAAAATGACAACAGCAAACACAACAATAGCCGTCTGGTGTGAATGAATCAAAATTATACCTTTGTGTGTGTGTGTGTGTGTGTATGAGACCGGCAAAACATATATTTTTTGATGTGCTGCAGAATTTTAGTAGTTTATGTGTATGATGAGATGAAAAAGGTTGAAAATCGCTGTACTAAATGATTCACAGGACTCAGAAAAGTGCTATAAATATGATTTAAGTTTTACTACAAAGGATAAAAATTAGGACCAGCTTAAAGAAGAGACCAATAAGGCAAGGTCTGCCAGGATCTTGAATGTGGAGTTTCTGTGTCCTCTCCCTGTGGAATCAGGACATATCATCCTTCTGGTCCATCAATCATTAATGTGATTGCTAACCAGAAAGCTCAACTGAGCCTCAGTGTGCAGAGTTTTATTGGGGTCCTATTGGATAGGCATGGTTGATTGACCCATTGGCCACATGATGGAAATCAATCTCCACCCCATTTTTCTCCCTAAAGGTTGGGCTGATAACACCTGGCTCAACCACTGAGCTATACCAGCCAGGCATAGTCTACTTTTATTTTATTTTTTAAAAATATATTTTATTGATTTTTTACAGAGAGTAATAGAGAGTTAGAAACATCGATGAGAGAGAAACACTGATTTAGCTGTCTCCTGCACACTCCCCACTGGGGATGTGCCCACAACCAAGGTACATGCCCTTGACTGGAATCGAACCTGGGACCCTTCAGTCTGCAGGCCGATGCTCTATTCACTAGCCACACTGGTTAGGGTGGCATAGTCTACTTTTAAAACATATTATTATACCTTGTCTCATAGTATAAGAACTTTACAAAAGTGTATTTCCATTTCTTCCCTCTGAAGTCAATTGTATGACTTGCCTCATTTGTTTACCGTCTCTCAAAGATTACTGTCCATTGTAGGCTGATCTCCAATGTCTTGAAAACCATTGTTTTATATGTTTTGTTCTTTTTTTTTAGTTTCAGGAGGGGGATGGTAAATTCTATTCTTGTTACTTCATCTTGTCCTGCACCAGAAGTCTTGGCTTAATCATCTTTTGCTTGGATGCTTTCATACTATTCTTCTTGGCCCAGTCTAGCTCTATTACAATCTATTCTATAACTGGTTCCAGAGACATCTTTCTAAAATAAATACCTGACTAGGTCTCTGCTTACATTTTTTCAGAGGCTTCCTATTTTCTTTTTCTTTTTAAATAATGAAACAAACATGCTAGGACACCAAATTTCTGGGTGGGAGAAATATTCTTAAATGGAACCTGCACAAATAAAGATATTGCTAAAGATGTTACAAGTAAATTCCAGTGTAATCACAATATAGTAATTATATATTATTTTGAGAAGATAAATATTGGCTTTCCTGTTGTTCAGGTAACACTTGAGTTTGTGTAGAATTTATAGTAAAGCTTAGATCACAATTGCTGTCTCATTTGGGATTCAACAAAATAAGCTACTGCAAGCTCAGTAGTTGTTGATAAAAGAAATTATTACAGAAAATGACATTGCTCTTTTTTTTCATGTTTATTCCTGAAATGTCAGAGCATTGAAGTCAAATGTCCATTTGTAATCTCAAAATAAATTAACCTCAGTTGGGTTAAAAAAAAAAAAAGATCAATATATACATATAAATAAAGATCTGGTGATCTTCTTTTATAACTTAAAAGTTTCCTTATGTCATCCTGATACACCAAGGTTGCGGGTTTGATCCCTGGTCAAGGCACATACAGGAATCAACCAGTGAATGAATAAATAAGTGGAACATCAAATCGATGTTTCTCCCTCTCCCTGCCCTCCCCCACTTTCTCTCTAAAAAAACAAAATATTTCTTTATATTGTAATATTGTGGGTTTCCATATTGTCCCCCAAAATTTCTGTTTCTCTCCTATGATTTGTGCAAACATGCTTGCATAAAAAAAACAATTAACTGAATGACTTCTATATACTAGGCATTGTGCTAGATTAGTTTAGCATAAGAGACCCATCTTATTTCTGTGACTCACTTTTTTTGTTGTTAATCCTCATCTGAGGATATTTTTTTCCATTGATTTTTAGAGAGAGTGGAAAGGAGGAGGAGAGAGAGAGACACATTGATTGGTTGCCTCCTGCACTCGCCCTGACTGGGCCTGGGAATGAGTCTGCAACTGAGGTGTCTACCCTTGACTGGAATTGAATCCACGACCGTTCAGTTAGAGGGCTGATGCTCCAACCACTGAGCCAAACTGTCAAGGGCTCACTTACTTTCTTATTTTTTTTCTTCTTATTTTCTATTACTCTATCACATCTCTTTCTCTGTAACTGCACTGATTTATCAGCAGTTACTATAATATGTCATTTTCTTTCATTCCTTGATGCTTTCATATATACTGTTCCCCCTGCCCTTCCTCCTTTGTTGATCTGGTTAAATCCTACTTGACAATTAAGACGCAACTTAAATATCCCCTTCTTTAGGAAATCTTCCCTGGAAACCACAGTCTAGGTTAGATGCCGCCTTCTGTGCTCCCATAGTCTCTTACTCTTATCTCATTGCAGCACTAACACATTAATTACAATGATCTGTTCCCCTACCCTTTTTCCCACCACACTGCTTGAGAGCATCACCTTATATGATTCTACTGGAGGCCAGGTGCATGAAATTTGTGCACTGGGTGAGGGGTGGTGTCCCTCAGCCCGGCCTGCGCCCTCTCATAGTCCGAGACCCCTCGCTCCTTACCACTCAGCTTGCTCTTCCTTAGCACTGCTGCTGTGCTTGCTAGCCGTGAGCCCGGCTTCTGGCTGAGCAGCGCTCCTGCATTGAGCGTGTGCCCCCTGGTGGTCAGTGCACATCATAACAACTGGTCATTCCACTGTAATGATCGCTTAGGCTTTTATTGTATAGCTACCCCAACACTTAGCACAGGGCCTGGTCCAGAGTAGGGATGTGGAAGACAAAAATTTGTCCTTGGCTCAACCTTTGTGCAACCTTATACAAATCGTTTGGCTTATTCAGTTCCAAAGCCTAGATTCTCTTACTACTCTGTAGCCATCCATGTAGACCTGGTTTTTGCCAGTTAGCCTAGGGGACCCATCACATGAGGCCTAGGACCAAGGGCCAGATTCTTTTTGCAATGATGATTCAGGGCTTGATATTGACATCATATTAGAAAATGAAGATCTCTGCCTCACTCTAGGTACAGATAACAAGCTGTTAGTAAGAGCCAGGAGACAAACCATTCAGAGAGACAAACCAAAGGTTTAGGTCACAAACTATCTTTAGGGAAGACCACTTTGGTAAGATTCTAAAGGTGTCTTGGAGTGCTCTGTATCCAGAGTAGCCAGATAAAAAGCTAGGTTTTAAATGGCTTTTTTTGACTCACTGTGGTTGTTAGTCACTCACTCCTTTCTCCCACATCACCCCATATATCCTTCTGACCTAGCACCTATCATACTGTATTATATATTTTCTTATATGTCTCCTTCTTTAGAAGAGAGCCTTTTATAATGGAGATCACGCAGATTGATTTCTGTATCCAGTAATTCACCCAGTACCTACTAGATTAGAAGCCAATGAAAGCTTGGTGAATAAATGAATATATGAATGGTGAAAATAATAATACGTAGTTAATATTTATGTAGCCAAAACCGGTTTGGCTCGGTGGATAGAGCGTCGGCCTGCGGACTGAAAGGTCCCAGGTTCGATTCCGGTCAAGGGCATGTACCTGGGTTGCGGGCACATCCCCAGTGGGAGATGTGCAAGAGGCAGCTGATCGATGTTTCTAACTCTCTATCTCTCTCCCTTCCTCTCTGTAAAAAAAATCAATAAAATATATTAAAAAATATATATTTATGTAGCTTTTATGTATGCTAGGAGCTTCCCATATCTTCACTGTACTCTTATGATGTGAGAACTCTGATTCTCGCCATTTTATAGGTGACAAAAAATAAGGCACAGAAAGGTTAAGTAACTTGCTCATGGTTTTTCATCTAGTAAGTGGAAGATACCAAATTCAAACCAAGGCACCTGATTCCAAAGCCCACATTATTATTATTATTTTTTAACCCTTATGCTAGAATACATTTTTATTGATGAGAGAGAGAGAGAGAGAGAGAGAGAGAGAGAGAGAGAGAGAGAAAGAGAAAAGAAAAGAAAAGAGGAAGGAAGGAAGGAAGGAAGGAAGGAAGGAAGGAAGGAAGGAAGGGAGGAAGGACCATTGATTGGATGTGGAAACACATCCCAACCAGGGAGCTAACCTGTAACCTAGGTATGTGTCCTGACCAGGAATCTAACTAGCAACCTTTTGATGTATGGGAAGATGCTCCAACTAACCGAGCCACCTGGCCAGGGTCCAAAGCCCACATTCTTTTTTTTTTTTTTTTTTTTAAGATAAATCTATGTTTATTGACATGGAAATATGGCCAACACATAGTAAGTGGAAAAAAACAAAGAGCAAATTCTAGAAGATACATTTTTCCTATTACTCATGTAAACATGGAAAAGAAAATTATTATTATATATTCTACACACAGAGATATACATATATAAATACATTGAAAAAGGACTGGTAGGAAAATTGATAAACAATCATCTTCAGAAGAGTCCACGATTGGGGGTAGGAAATCAAGAGAAACACAAATGTATTCATGTTTTCCTTTTTCTCCAAGATTCAGTTAGGAATATTTACAAATATTCGTAAGAGTTGAACAAAATGTAAAGACCCATAAACCCACCTAGATTCTCCAGTTTAACACTCTTATTATACATATTCACCATTTATCTAATTTTTTTATGCATTTTAAGTTGCAGATGTCAGTAGACTTCACCCCTAAACACTTTAGCACGCATATTAACTAAAATTGAGAGAGAAAAATTACATTAGTGAAACATACAATTCTCTAATGTACCAATAGGCGGCTTCTGACAAATGCATTCACTTATGGTTCAACCCCCTCCCAGTCAATCCCCGTGCCTTAAAGGCAAACACCAATTTGGGCTTTTTTTCCATCATAGGTGTTACTTGTTTTAGATTTTCACAAGTGAAATCATATAGTATGTATTCTCTTTGGTAAAGCTTTTTTAAACTAAGTTGTCCAGGTTTTGTGTTATCTGTAGTTAGTTCCTTTTTACTGTTGAGTACTATTCTATTGTGTGGACATACCAGTTTGTCCATTCTTCTGCTGATTCAGGACACTTGGGCTGTTTCCAGTTTGGAGCTACTATGAATATTTCTATACAAGTATTTTAGTGGATATATGCTTTCATTTCTCTTGAGTAGACACACGTAGGAGTAGAGTTGCTGGGTCATGGAGTAGAGGTATATTTACTTTTGTATGAAACTGCCAGACCTCTATCCAAAGTGGATACAGCAAGTATTATATTTTAGAAAGTATTACAGTTAATTAACAGTGGTTACCAAGGGTAGAAGCTGAGGATGACAACAGACTTACTGATTATCCACATCTGTATTGTAAAAATCCAAACAATGGTATTACTTTTGTTACATGAAAAGAACAAAGCCAAGAGTCCACATTCCACGTAAGACCAGTTCAGGCTTCTGAGGTCAGCCCAGACCACTCTTAAGTTCTAAAGCAGAGGTCAGGAAACCATGGCTGCTGCTTGTTTTTGTAAATAAAATATTGAGGAACAGCGAGGCCTATTCGTTTATATATTGTCTGTGGCTACATTAAAGCTACAATAGCAGAGCTGAGCAGTTGTCACAGACACCATGTGGCTGGCAAAGCCTAAAATATTATGTGGTCCTTTAAAGAAAAAGTTTGTCATCTCGTTCTAAAGCATTTACATAAGTTTTGTTTTTCATTGCAAAGTGACATTTGAAACTGTCTCATGCAACTTTTCTCTTATAGAGGAAACTAAGACCCAAAGATTTTAAATGAGTTATCTAAGCTAAGATGGAGATGTGGAACTAACATTTAGGTCTATATTCTGAGTCCTAATCAGATCATCTTCTTAGTATTTTGTGTACTTCTCTAAGATTCATAAGTAAAAAATGTATTTATCCCAATAGGCTCACTTTTACTATGAAGCCCTATCTGGAAATTTCTTTTTTTTTTCTTTTTCTTTTTTTAAATTAAATCTTTATTGTTCAGATTATTACATTTGTTCCTCTTTTTCCCCCCCATAACTCCCCTCCTCCCAGTTCCCGCCCCACCCTCCGCCCTCACTCCCCACCCACTGTCCTCATCCATAGGTGCACAATTTTTGTCCAGTCTCTTCCCGCATCTCCCACACCCCTTTCCCCCACAAGAATAGTCAGTCCATTCCCTTTCTATGTCCCTGATTCTATTATGATCACCAGATTATTTATTCACTTGATTCTTAGATTCACTTGTTGATAGATGCATGTTTGTTGTTCATAATTTGTATCTTTACTTTTTTCTTCTTCCTCCTCTTCTTAAAGGATACCTTTCAGCATTTCATATAATACTGGTTTAGTGGTGATGAACTCCTTTAGCTTTTCCTTATCTGTGAAGCTCTTTATCTGACCTTCAGTTCTGAATGATAGCTTTGCTGGATAAAGTAATCTTGGTTGTAGGTTCTTGGTATTCATCACTTTGAATATTTCTTGCCATTCCCTTCTGGCCTGCAAAGTTTCTGTTGAGAAATCAGCTGACAGTCGTATGGGTATTCCCTTGTAGGTAACTGAGTTTCTTTCTTTGCTGCTTTTAAGATTCTCTCTTTGTCTTTTGCTCTTGGCATTTTAATTATGATGTGTCTTGGTGTGGTCCTCTTTGGATTCCTTTTGTTTGGGGTTCTTTGTGCTTCCTGGACCTGTAAGTCTATTTCTTTCACCAGGTAGGGGAAGTTTTCTGTCATTATTTCTTCAAATAGCTTTTCAATATCTTGCTCTCTCTCATCTTCTGGCACCCCTATAATTCTGATGTTGGTACGCTTGAAGCTGTCCCAGAGGCTCCTTACACTATCTTCGTATTTTCGAATTCTTTTTTCATTTTGCTTTTCTGGTTGGGTGTTTTTTGCTCCTTCGCATTTCAAATCTTTGCCTTGATTCTTGCGCTCCTCTGGTCTGCTGTTGGGAGTCTGTATAGTATTGGTTATTTCAGTCCGTGTATGCTTAATTTCTAGTTGGTTCTTTATCATAACATCGAGGGTCTCCTCGATGCATAAATAGAACGAGATGACAAACTTTTTCTTTAAAGGACCACATAATATTTTAGGCTTTGCCAGCCACATGGTGTCTGTGACAACTGCTCAGCTCTGCTATTGTAGCTTTAATGTAGCCACAGACAATATATAAACGAATAGGCCTCGCTGTTCCTCAATATTTTATTTATTAGATTTCTTGAGGATCTCACTACATTTATCGGTGGCTTCTAGACAGTTCTTAAGAGACCTTAAAAGTGTGGTTCTGAACTCAATATCCTCCATTGACAGTTTTGTCCTGTTTCTTTGTCTCCGCATTTTTTATGCTTTCTTGGTGCACCCCCTAGTGGTCTTTGTGCGCAGTCTTGTTGTAGTTAAGCCTTGATTGTTGTCGGTATGGCAATACCGGGGGTGATTTGACCTCCAGGCTAACTGGCTATGAGAGTCCGCTGTGTCTGCAGTGGGAGAGCTTCTGTGCTGGATCTCTAGGGCGGTGCTAATCTAGCGTTTGCCTGAGGCTATCCGGCAAATGGCTCTGCGCAGGGCTTGGGCGGGGCGGGTCCCTGGGGATCTACAGGCGGGCCGGAGCGAGCAGTTATGGCTGCTCTCAGTTCCGTCCCTAGGGGCTCTGCCTCACAGAGTCCCAGCAACCACTGCAAACCTCGGAGAGAAAGCTGCCTTCGAGGTCCGACCGAAGCCAGACAGTCCCGCTTCTCCCGTTTGAGTCTGGGTCCCTAGAGACTCACTCGGATCTGGAGCTCAGAGTCTGAAACTCCCTCCCGATTGAAAACAACAACCGCGCCCTCCACCTCCAGCCCGCTCCGCGTGCACTCCGCACCTTAGTATTTCACTTCAGCACTGCGCCTCCTCTGAGTCTGGGTATGATATTCTCTTTCCTCCTAGTTGTAGAATTTCCACTCAGCCAGCCTTCCTGTGATTCTGGATGATGTCCGTTCCGTCTTTTAGTTGTTTTTTGAAGTGGTTGTTTGAGGCAGCAATCTCCGGTGTTAACCTATGCCACCATCTTGGTTTCTCCTTCTGGAAATTTCTAAATGAATTAGAAGTTTAGTAGGACAGACTCATTGTGAGCTAAGGGGAATTATGCCTTCATGTACATGTATGTATACAAATAAGACTTTCAGTGTGCAGCTATACCAATTGACCCGCAATACTCCCAACTTTAGCCCAAGCAATAGGTGAATCACAAGCTGGAACTAATTAAATGACAGTTTGCTCATTAAAAAAATAGTAAAGGGGAGCATTTGAAATTGTGCTCCTCAGCATATATCATCAGTTTGGCCCAAATAAATGCATAAAAATTCTCTTAAAAAATAAAAATAAGGGTGTACTATGTGCTAATTATTGTAGGGATATAAAATGCAGATGTATATCATACTGTGAGAACAACCAGTTAGTAGGAGCAATCCTATCTAATAAATATGCTAATTAACCCCCATGCCATCGCAAAGATGGCGGCACCCACAGCCAATAAGGAAGGAATATGCTAATTGACTGCCACACCCTCAAAGATGGTGGTGCCCACAGCCACAAGATGGCAGCGCCCAGTCCCCTCAGCCCCCCAGGGCAGGCCTGAGGTGCAGACAAGCCTCAAATGGCAGCTGCCCAGCTGCCCGAGGCTTGCACTGCTGGCAGTGGCAGCAGCAGAGGTGTGATGGGGGCGTCGCCTTCCCCGATCGCCGGGTCGCCTCCTGCCTGATAGCTCCCGGACTGTTAGAGGGGGCAGGTTGCCAAAGCCCACATTCTTAATCCCTGTGTTGTATGTGACTAACTGACCAGAAGGCTGACTGAGTGACCAACTAACAGCTGTGTGAAGGAGAGGCAAAGTAAACACTGGCAATCTTCCTGTCAGACAGTTCTTTTTGGGCTTTGAAACCATAAAAGTAAGTAAGGGCTTCATCTGGAGGCACCAGTGGTCCATTAGGCGAAAGAGATACTGATTCAAGAGCCCATTTCTTATTCCTTATTATTTCTCTGGCAAGATAAGGGATTGACCAAGGCTCCTGGCATATCCCTGGAAGTATGGATATAGCTCAAGTGCTAGGGAGTAATACTTACTGCTCCATCTGCTTGGAATGCCCTTCCTCCGGGTATTTACATGGCTCATACCTTTATTTAATTTTCTGCCCAAATGTTACCTCATCAGACAGGGCTTTCCTGATTAGAACTGATGTAGCATTGCTCTTAATCCTTTTATCCTGCTGTATTTTTCTTCACTGTATTTATCACTACCCAGCACTTATTTGTTTATAAATGTTTAGTTTGTCTTTCTCCACCAGAATATAAGTACCAGGAATCTGTGACTTTGTTTTGTATACTGTTATATTCCTAGCTCCTAGAGCAGTGCCTGGCAAGTAGTAGTAGGTGCTCAATCTATGTCTTCCCCCCAATGAATAAATGATTTTAGAGTTTGAGACCACTAGCTTTCAAGGACTTTCATCATTTGGCCTCAGTAATACCACTCTCTTGTTCTATATGTAACCCTTGGACTCCAGATAAACTCTGTGTTCTCTGAGCAGACCCCACACTTTATAATTCTGTGTCTTAGCTTGTGTTCCTTTTCTCTGATGGGCCTACATTTCTGTCCACCCAGATTCTGACCAGTTCTCAACATCTGTCTCTTACTGAATGAATATGAATATGTATATGAAGAAATAATTATTACTGAATTCATATTAAATCCTAGGCATTTTCAGACATATGAATTCATTTATCTCAACAACTCTGGGAAACAGGTATTGTTAGATAGTAATCTTCCTCAGGGTAGGAGTCTCTGCCTTGATCATTGCTCTGTTCCCAGTGCCTGGCACAAAGTAGTACAAAATAAATGTTTTGAATGACTGAATGAATATTTTATAAAAGGGGAATTGAGACTGGTTAAGTGATATATCCCTGCTGGTCCATGGCAGATAGGATAGAAATCAGGGTCTTCTGGTTTAAAGTCTAGTACTTGTTCTAATATATTCTACTAGTGGCCCCGTGCATGAAATTCATGCACGGGGGAGGGTATGTTCCTCAGCCTGGCCTGCACCCTCTCCAATTTGGGACTCCTCGAAGGATGTCCTACTGCCAGTTTACAGGGATCAGGCCTAAATCGGCAGTCGGACATCCCTCTCGCAATCCAGGACTGCTGCCCGTAACCACTCACCTGCCTGCCTGCCTGCCTGATTGCCTCTAACCACTCTGCCTGCCGGTCTGCTTGCTCCCAACTGCCCACCCCACCCCCACTGCCGGCCTGCTTGCCCCCAAATGCCCCCCCGCCAGCCTGATCACCCCAAACTGCCCCCCCTGCTGGCCTGCTTGCCGCTACCTTCCCTCCCCACTAGCCTGCTCATCTCCAACTGTCCCCCTGCTGGCCTGCTCACTCCAAACTGCCCCCCCACTGTCCTGATCACCTCTAACTGACCCCCACTGATGGCCTGCTTGTCCCCAACTGGCCCCCCTGCTGGTCTGCTTACCCCCAACGGCCCTGCCCCCCACCAGCCTGATCACCCACAACTGCCCTCCCCTCTTGGCCTCTAACCGCCTCTACCTTGGCCCCGCCACCATGGCTTTGTCCAGAAGAACATTTGGAAGGTCTCCCAGTCTAATTAGCATATTACCCTTTTATTAGTATAGATGAATTATTTTATAGAATGGGCATTTTATTTCAGATGGTTTCCTGTGGCATTTTTTCTAAAGAAGTGAAAATTACTTTAAAAAATGTTTCAGGAAAACTTTGAGAAATTTACAGTATCTGCTTTTCTTCCAAGAAAGTTGTCACTTTTATGCCAGAGTGAGAATTATTTGTATGCTTTGTATGTCAGCATTGGGCCACTGTGACTGGGGGGCACTTAGCTTGACTTGAGAGTAATTATCTTGCTCACTGGCTGGGAGGGAGGGTGTGTGGCAGAGGAGATAAATACTCGGTTCTGGATTATTCATAGATTGCTGACTTTCTGGATTGATTGTGCAAGCCCCTCCTTTTATTGATGTCCACCTTCTGTTGACAGACATCTACCCTGGTAGAGAAATGAGATGAAACTCTCTTTCTTTTCATTGTAAAAAGCATTTGAATTCCTCAGGTGTGATAAGGGCTCCCAGCCATCCACAGTCAAGGTACACATTTTCATGGAGGATGTTCCCACTCTTGAATAAATCAAAACAATTTTTTCTTTTAATTTAAACGTTCTTCTATAACTGTTTTCTTGTTACTTAAAAGCTGGGTTTTTTTTGAAACTACTTCCAAAGCTTTTCAAGCTGTATATGTCCTTGGAATGAATTTATAAATTAGAATTGAGCCCGGCCAGTGTGACTCAGTGGTTTAGCATCGACCTATGAACCAGGAAGTCACAGTTTGATTCCAGGTCAGGCCACATGCCCGGGTTGTGGGCTTGATCCCCAGTACGGGGCGTGTAGGAGGCAGCCGATCAATGATTCTCTCTCATCATTGATGTTTCTTTCTTTCTTTCTTTCTTTCTTTCTTTTAATATATTTTATTGGTTTTTTTACAGAGAGGAAGGGAGAGGGATAGAGAGTTAGAAACACCGATGAGAGAGAAACATTGATCAGCTGCCTCCTGCACACCTCCTACTGGGGATGTGCCTGCAACCAAGGTACATGCCCTTGACCGGAATCGAACCTGGGACCCTTCAGTCCGCAGGCCGACGCTCTATCCATTGAGCCAAACTGGTTTGGCCCACTGTCTGTTTTAATTTGTCTGTTCGTTTTGACTCTGTCAATATGCTCAAACTTCAGTGGAAGTCATGAGAACCTATTATTTTTGCCTGCTCCCTCCTTTACTTTGGAAATATTCCTTTTTACTCAGAGGGACCTTTGATGTAAGGGATTGTTTCCAGTTGCCAACTGTTTTCTTCCTTGCCAAGTAAAAGAGTTGTTGTGAACTCTTCAGTGGTGCCTTCCCCAGGATATTTGCAGATGTGGTTGGGAAAAGTCATTTCATCCCCAACCTTTGCATCTCAGGTGCTGAGGTGCCGGGGGTGCCATGGCAATCACGGGGAAGCCGGCCAGCCAGCACGCTCGGCCCCGGGGAGTCCGGGGTTGCCGGCTGGCCTGTGCCCAGGCTCTCTCTCCCTCTGATCGCCATGGTGATCACGGGGAAGCAGGCCAGCCGGCACCCCCGGCCCCGGGGGTTCCGGGGTTGCCAGCTGGCCTGCGCCTGGGCTCTCTCTCCCTCCGATCCACAGTGCGATCACCGGCTGCAGGCAGCCCAAGCCCCCGGCCTGGTGTTGTTGCCTCGCCTGCCTCCAGGCTTTCTAATGGCGATCACCTGCTGGGGGATGGGCAGAGGTGGCTGGAAGGGCTGCCTTTGCCCGCCCCCAGCTCTTGCCTGCCGCCTGGGTTTCCGATCCCATTCGCCTCCCATGATTGCGCCTATGTATGCAAATTAACCGCCATCTTGGTTTGCAGTTAATTTGCATATCGCCCTGATTCGCCAATGGGAAGCATGTTGGAGGTATGGTTAATTACCATGTTTGTCTATTATTAGATAGGATAATAACAAGCAGTATTCTAAAATGCCCAGAGATTTGTCAATCCTGAATAACTTATTTTTTTGTGGTTATCTAAGGATAAAACAGGAGGTTTTACTCATTTAATATAAACATCTTTCTCAAATGGAAAAGGCCCTTTCCTATCTATGCAACACAGGATGGAGGCCAGGTTATATCTTTACTATTTGAGAAGCTAACTAAAAATCAATTATTGGGGTTCCCTACTGATATATATAGGATAAATGTCTTTCCCCCCTATTTACTTCCATAAGAAGTCTGTCGGGAAGAGTGTTGCTGTTAGTTAGAAAATAAATACTGATGGGATGTATAATAAATGATCCAGGATCCACAAGTAGCTATTGTTTGCTCATTCATTCATTTATATATATTCATTCATTTATATATATTTGTTCATTCAGTAAACTTTACAGAGTACTTAGAATTATGTAGTCTTGTGTTAGATACTGAAAAATACATAAATGGAAAAGACAAGTTCCCTATCAAATTGCTTATAGTATAATGGAGAAGAGAGATATTTGACTAAATAATCATGTAACATACATGAAAGAAAAGAACTATATATAAAGAAAATGCTAAGTAAGCAGAAAAGGGAGAACTAGTAGTTATTTTGCAGGTTTTATAATGGGGGGTTTTGAAATGGGCTCCAAAGACTTTCATTAAGTGAAGAGATAGAGCTGGGTTTTAAGGATTAGTTGGTGCTTAGGAGGCCAGAGGAGGGAAAAGAGCTTTTCTGGAAATAACAAAGACCTAGAAGTCTGAGAGCAATGTTCAAGGATGAATAAATAAATAATATAAGATACTGATTCTAGAAGAGGACTCCAAAGTTAAGAGCTACAGCAGAGGCAGCCTCTAGGACAAGACTGTGAAGTGCAGGTCATCTGTGTTGGGATCAGTTAGATTTCTAGTCCCATAGTTTCCAATGGCAGTATGCACACTTCAGCAGGGCTTGCACAAGACAATCAGTTGGGGTGCCATAAGAAAATACTAGAGCTTGTATTTATATTGCAGTTATTTTTATCTCACACTTTAATTTTTATATCTGTTTTAAACTATATCTAATGTCAGTACATGAATCTGATTCATAAAAAGATATTCATATATTGGCAGTGTGTGCTCAAAACCTTTTTGCAGGTAGATTATGTCATTAAAAAGGTTTGGGGGAAACAGGTTTGAGACTACAAATTTAGTCACCTTATTCAATCCTCTTATGAAGGACTGTTTATTGCTGAAAACTCTAGGGGTTAGCCTTCTCTGGTTCTGTGTAGTATTGCTATTTTTCCCTGAGATTTAGTCTTTGATCTCTCTAGGGGCCACATGGACAGGCTCAGGGGGATGAGAGACTGATCATAGACTACCTCTGGTTTGAATGTCCTACTAGGATTTGGATATATGATTCATTTGGAGCCTGTATCTGTATTAAGTTCTCCTTGCCTTTCACTGACAGCCACAGCCTCTCTGTACCTGCTGTTGCCTCCTTCCTCACTTTGGCCCAGGGAAACTTCTCATTTTCTCTTCTGGAATGAGAAAGCATTTTAACTTTTAGGTACTTGAACTGTAGGGACAAAGGACTATGATGATATCTCAACTTGACTGCTCAGTGAGCTCTTCATGCTGGGACATGGGGTTGCTATCTGACAAGAATGCAGCCCATTCTGGCATATTTTATTTAGACTGCAGTGACTCTGGTTGAACAACACCATGCTGCCACGCCCTACGTAGGTAGGGCATCTGCCTAGGTAACAGAATGATATGTTTTTGTGTGTGTGTGTGTTTTTTTAATATATTTTATTGATTTTTTACAGAGAGGAAGGGAGAGAGATAGAGAGCCAGAAACATCGATGAGAGAGAAACATTGATCAGCCGCCTCCTGCACATCTCCTACTGGGGATGTGCCCGCAACCCAGGTACATGCCCTTGACCGGAATCAAACCCAGGACCCTTCAGTCCGCAGGCCGATGCTCCATCCACTGAGCCAAACCGGCCCCGGCAACAGAATGATATGTTGAACACAGAAAACAAAAACTAAAACCAACTGCCTTGAGGTTTGGCCTGGCATATTGAACCATTATCCTTTTCCCTATAGCTTAGCTCTGTAGCGCTGAGTGTGTACAGAGTCGTTCCTCACTGGATTGCAGTGACCCCCTTATAAACCCTCTGCCTCACCTAATGTAGTGTTTAGAACAGTAGTTTTCAGTTGGGGGCAACTTTGTGCCCTAGGGAACATTTGGTAGAATTTGGAGAAATTTCTGATGGTCATGACTGGCAGCATGTCATTGGCATCTAGTGAGTAGATGCCAGGGATGTTGATAAACATCTTACAATGCACAGGCTACCACCCCACAATAAACAAGTATCCTGTCCAAAATGTCATTGGTGCAGAGACTGAGAAACCCTGGTCTGGAGTGACTCCTGCCTGTCTCCACTGCAGGGTAGGGTACAGATAGAGGAGTTCCTGTATGCCAAAGGTCTGTGCTCAGGCTTGTATCAAGGCGTCCTCCCAGTAGACAAAAGGCCTTTGTAGCACCACTGGCCTCAGGCCTTTCTAGCAATAAAAAAATGGACTTCTTTCCACTCCATATGCCCAGCAAAAAGGCCCCTTTGTCCTGGATGGGACTGAGCTTTCTTGGCAGCAGTGGCAGGAGTGTGTTTTTCTCTGTACTTTACAGGCTAGCACTTGTCTGCCTGCCTCATGTCTGTGTGTCACTCTACTACACCTTTATTACCTGATACTCCAAACCATAGTAAATGATCACATTTGTAATGTGTGTGGCTATATATTCATTTTCAGGAATAATGGCTAGTACACTCTACTTTCTGTAATGCTTCTTTAATCCCAGCTCTGTCATCCCTCCTTTTCCAAGCCCTAGAATTTGAACATATCTCTTGGAAATTAATTACTCTTTTCTTTACACAGTATTTTAGTCTAGGAATTAGAAATTTGGCCAAGCAATGACTAGGCACTCTTCACTTAAACCTCTAGCATCTTGTCTTCTAGGATATAGCCTTAGGGCACTATACCTGCTTCATTTCATCCCATGGCACCTTTCCTTTCTCACCTCCGGTGTCTCTGCAAATAGTCTAATCTATCTCCAGAGTCTGTTGGCTTCAGAACTTTCCTCCTGAGCTCCAGTAGCTTCTTGAGAACATCAAGAGATTAGAGCATTTATGCATTCAAATTTGTTTCATTCAGGATATCTTTTTTTTTTTTTCTTTTTCTTTTTTTTCTCTTTTTCACAGCAGGCTGCGCACTCAGTTTAATTACCTCTAATAGTCTTTAAAAACCCGCACATAAAGCCATGCCAGGGGCCTCCCCTCCCCACCTGTTGTGGTGACATTTGTCCAGATGCCACCCCCACCCTCCTCAGGGAGGTGGTTCACCCCAGGGGAGCCAGGCCTGAGCACAGCTCGGGACGGGCGCATCGGGCCTGACCGAGACAGGGCAGGCAGGGGCCACAGGCTGGGTGCAGGGGCAGAGAGCCAGGGTCCCAAGTGGCCTGGCTCCAGCCACCCACACCACGTCTGTTTTTGGTTTAGCCATTAAAAAAATAAAGGGACACTTTCTGGCTGTTGCACTGTCTTCTGTGAGAAACCTGGGCAGGGTGTGGCGTCTCCTCACAGGACGTCTGCCCGCTTGTCCCGCACGCGGCTGCGCGCCTTGGTCCGCGCTTTGCAGGCGGCTGCGTTGTACAGGTGCTTCTCAAACCCGGAGACCTTGCAGGCCTTCAGGGCGGCGGCGTCCAGCACCAGCACGGGGCCCAGGCCAAAGACGTCGCGGAGCAGCTCGTTGTTCTGCAGGTGGTGGTGCATGCCCGACCCCAGCACATCCTTGAAGGCGGCGTAGACTCGGCGCCGGGCCCAGCTGTCCACGTAGAGCACCTCGAGGCCGAAGCGGATGGTCTCTTCCTCACACTCACCGCAGGATATCTTTCTGAGGGTCTACTTTGGACCAGTGCTGGGTTCCATTGTAGGGGAAGGAGGAGAATGAAGGGACAGGGCCCAACTGTCCAACTTCTCTATCTTATGTGAGAGTGACAGAAACAACCTAAGATCTCAGGTGTGCCTACCAGAGGAATGCCTATTTTTTTTTTTTTTACAAGCATTTCAGAAGTTAACCATCTACACGATTGGTATATTAGTCTAAGGAGATTGCTGTTCAGCCCATAGTCAGAATGTTTTTGGAAGTTCTCACTTAGGGTAGTTATTCTTTGAGTAAATTCTTATTAATGCCACTGTATATGAAGCTCTATTTTAGAGACAATGGGGGGAGCAAAAATGAATGGGACATGGTCTATGCCTTAATGTTTTCTAATTATTAAAAGGAAATTAGACAGCATTCTAATGAAAGGCAGTTTTTTATAGTGATAGGAATCTTAAGCAAGGAGGATGATAAAGCTTACCATCTCATTCTGCTTCAAAACTTTTTAGGCTTCTTGCTGCTCCAGTAGTTTTCAGAATTTGTACATTAAGGAATGTACAAATTCCTTGTAAGGGAAATAATTTATCTCAGACCTAAAATGCTAGCTTAAATTATTTTTACTGTGCCAAAACCGGTTTGGCTCAGTGGATAGAGCGTCGGCCTTCGGACTGAAAGGTCCCAGGTTCGATTCCGGTCAAGGGCATGTATCTGGGTTGCGGGCACATCCCCAGTAGGAGATGTGCAGGAGGCGGCTGATTGATGTTTCTCTCTCATCGATGTTTCTAACTCTCTCTCTCCCTTCCTCTCTGTAAAAAATCAATAAAATATATTTAAAAAAAATTATTTTTACTGTAATGTTACTTAAATGTGTATAAACATAAAATGAGGTTTAAGTTGCTATATAAAATTTGTATGCAAATATAAACAAAAATGGATTTAGATATTAAATAAAAACTAACTTCAAATACAATAAAATGATACCATTTTACTGAAACTCAATTGTCCCTGGCACTTTAAGTTCAGCATGCCTTTATTACTGGCTGCCATCTGACGACTCAGTCCTCCCATCATCTTTCTCTATTCACACTACTATGAAACTTTGATTTATGTTATACATCCTGATGTCATTTGACCTTCACCTTGGTTCAAACTTATTCCTTGTGCATTAAATCCACTTCTATTCCTTTCTTTTAAGTTTGTTATCTAGGTGTCTAAATAACACACACATATTAAAATTATTTTAAAAGGATTATTTTTTAAATCACAACATTATACCCTGGCCAGTTGGCTTAGTTGGTTGGAGTATCGTCCCATACACCAAAAAGGTTGTGGTTCTATTTCCGGTTAATTTTTCTCTCACATTGATGTTTCTCTCTCTCTCTCTTTCTCTCCCTTCCTCTCTCTAAAAATCAATAAAAACACACCAGTGGTTCTCAACCTTCTGGCCCTTTAAATACAGTTCCTCATGTTGTGACCCAACCATAAAATTATTTTCGTTGCTACTTCATAACTGTAATGTTGCTACTGTTATGAATCGTAATGTAAATATCTGATATGCAGGATGGTCTTAGGCAACCCCTGTGAAAGGGTCGTTCGACCACCAAAGGGGTCACGACCCACTAGTTGAGAACTGCTGCCCTAGCCGGTTTGGTTTAGTGGATAGAGCGTTAGCCTGCGAACTGAAGGGTCCTGGATTCGACTCTGGTCAAGGGCACATGCCTGGGTTGCGGGCTCAATCCCCAGTAGGAGGCGTGCAGGAGGCAGCCAATCAATGATTCTTTCTCATCATTGATGTTTCTATCCCTCTTCCTTCCTCTCTGAAACCAATAAAAAATATATAAAAAAACAAAACAAAACAACACACACCATATCCTTGGGTAAGGATTTTTTTTTAAATCACAACATTATAATATTGAGGAATGACTAGCTACCGTGGCCATGTAGGGTGATGATGTGATTCTACATGTTGTTAGTGATCACTCAGTAATTATGTCATTTAGAATTGGCTCGTGTTGTGACAGAAAATCTTTTCAATCTGATATAAACAGAAGGGGAAATTTACTTGTTACAGAAAATTTAAAAATCTGTCAATAGGGCTAGCAACTTGTGAACTGACTCAGTGCTTGAGTGACATCATTTGGATCCATCTCTCTTTATATAATATCATATAGTATATGTAATTAAATGTAATTTATAGTATAATGGAGAAGAGAGATATGTGACTAAATAATCATATAACATACATGATATAACACCTGCCTTCACTTTTCCTGCTGCTAGTAATTACAGGGGTGGGAAAAAGTTGCAAATATAAAAAACAGTTTATTCTTGTATTGTTATTAATGTTTTTCTCCATACGAACAACTGTAAACCTACTTTTGCCCACCCCTGTGTATATACATAAATAAAAAGTAGAGTGTGTATTCCTTTTTTTATGTAGGATTTTATGGGAGAATGAAATGTTAAACACATAAACGTGTAAATGTTAAGGTCAGTGTGACTGTGACAGCAAATGTGATCCTTGCTTGGCATGCTGGAGTCATGGCTTTGCTGCTCTCTTCCCACAGTGTACAACTGGACCGTGGACGAGGTGGTGCAGTGGCTAATCACATATGTGGAGCTGCCTCAGTATGAGGAGACCTTCCGGAAGCTGCAGCTCAGTGGCCATGCCATGCCAAGGTCAGACTGGGTTCTCTCACTTGTAGTACAGGAAATGGGCTGGGATTGGCCTGCCTTCAGGTTACTGTGGCCAGTTAAATGAGGTTACACCCTTTTTAGGGTAGAATCTATAGACCTCTCCTCATATCTACTGTGCACTTGCCATAAAACAGATGACTACTTAGAATCCATTCTCTTATTTAATATTTCTATCAATACTGGGAATCGTACTAATAGCTGCCATTTATTGAGTGCTTAGTACATGCTAGACACTCTACTTCAACACTTTTTATACAGTATCTCATTTAATTCTTACATCAAACTCTGTGGTGTTTCTCTTTATTGCTCTTTCACGCCCCCTTCACCCAGCTGTCTCTTTTGTTGCCCAGGAGTCTCTGGGGCTCTTTTAGCCTCCCCAGAATTATGCATATCAGTTAATCTACTCTAAAGAAATTGTGCAGAGGTAGGGGCTGACTGCCATTGGACACAGCCTCCTCTCTGGAATGACTCCTCCAATAGGTATTGTGCCCTAACTTTGCCTCCTTTGCAGGCATAATATGCTAGGGCTTGGGGTGGGAGTGTGGAGGAGATGGAGTACTGCTTGGACTTCTTGTTATATCAAACTAGTGCCATATGTCATTCAGTCATTAATCCATTAACTTATTCATTCAACGAATATTTACTGGGTACCTGCTCTGTGCCAAGCACTTGTGCTGGGTGCTGGAGATAAAGGTGACAACAGCCTGCTCTTGTCCTCAAAGGGCTTACTGTCTGGTAAGTGCTGATTGTGTATATGTATATTCTGTCATCTTATTATGTAGGTGCATCTGGTTATGAGCTTCAGCAAAGGGGAAAGGGGAGGGGAAAGCTGTTGGAATGCCCACACATTGTAGTCTCCAGCCACAGAACTACCAGACACTGCTGTCCAGGCCCAGCTGAGCTGGCTGTTCCCTCTTCTGCTGCCTGTAACTTTCTCTTCATAGCTCTCCCTGCCCTGGAGAGAATAATAATCTTAATGTTTGTGCATCCCTTTATAGAGTGCTTTCTTACCTATTATTTTAATTGATTCACACAATTCTGGGAGGAAGGAATTACTGCCCCAACTTTTAGCTGCACAAACTAAATTTCAAATATTTTATGATTTATCCAAGCTGGCAAGTGGCAGAACTGGGATTTGAACCTAGGTCTGCCTGGTTCTAAGTGCCCTGCTTTTTTCACTGCTTCTCCCTCTTGCCCCATGCAGTTGAAGATGGATTTCCTGGAAGTATTCAGTTCAGTTCTATTTGACAAATTTTACCAAGCACCTACCATATGCCGTGGGTCCTGAGGACAAAGACAAGCATTAGACATCATATCTGCTTTTAGGAACTCCAGGTTTGATGGACGAAACAAGCGATTGAATAGATGATTGATCATGAAGCGCCAGGATTTAGGTTTCTTTCTCATTACCCATGGAAATAGTGGCAGTGCCTTGTGGATCACTGGACCGTTTCACCTTGAGGAATGGCTATGCTTGGATTAAAACTAAAGCCTACGATAAGTCAGTTCCCTGATCATGGTCTTACTTAGCCCTCCTGTGGCTAGGATTAGATCTAAGACCAGATCCAGCTAGGCTGGGCTCAGGAATAGAGGAAGCCAAGCTGTGGTACTCTGGTAACAGCAGAAGCATGGAGCCTTCAGTGCATAGAGTAGGGATGGTTCTAAGCCCATCACTAGGTAGCACGATACAATGGAAAGAATCCAGCAGATTTGAGTTTGTGTCTTGGCTTTGTTGCTTACTTGCTATGTGACTAGGCAAGTTACTTAATTCTAAGTCTCAGTTTTCACATCTGTAAAGTGGAGCTAATAATAGAACTGAGTTCTTAGAATCATGAGAAGTAAATTAGGTATTGAATGTAGTGTCAGAACAGTACAAGATACACAGTAGTTGCTTACTAAATGTTAGCCATAAATGGTTTTCATTTGTTTCATAGCTTAGTAGTAGATAGCAGTCAAATTCATAGGGTTTTTTGACAACTAGACTGTACAAAAGATGACACTTGTTTTGCTCAGTCAGATGAAGTTCAGTACAACTGGTAGAAGTGCTCTACAGAGGGTCTCCAAGAATTCTCAGGCTTATAGGAAGCATCTGATTTTACATAAGTTTACACAGAAGGAAACTGAGGCCTTAGGGGAGGGACTCAGCAGCTTGTGATTAGGCTAGTTACTCAATGATAGAGCTGACCCCCCTACTTCCTATCAGTGTCTCCTTGCCTCTCTTGTAGGTGGGCTCGATTGCTTCTCAGACTAGAGAAGGAAGTAGCTGCTCCTGCATGCCCAGGCAGGAGTATAAACACACACTCTGATGTCAGAAGCTTCTTTTCTATCTGGGGAAACAAAGATATGCATTTGAAAAGAGCTCTAGCCCTAGCCATTTGGCTCAGTGGATAGAGGGTTGGCCTGTGGGCTGAAGGGTCCCAGGTTCAATTCCAGGCAAGGGCACATGCCTGGGTTGTGGGCTCAATCCCCAGTAGGGTGCGTGCAGGAAGTAGTTGATCAGTAATTTTCTCTCATCATTGATGTTTCTATCTTTCTCTCCATCTCCCTTCCTCTCTGAAATATATCTCTATATCTCTATATATAAAAGCATAATGTGCAAATTGACCAGATGGCAGAATGACCAGTCGGCTATGACATGCACTGACCACGAGGGGGCAGATGCTCAACACAGGAGCTGCCCCCAGCCCACAGGCCCCGATCATCTGAGCCTACCAGCCAGCTTCTTAATCCCTCTCCCTGGCTGGCAGGCTCCAATCGCCCAATGGGGAACTGGGAACTGGGAACTGGGGGTTGGTAGAAGGGGATGCAGGCAGCACCAGGGCCCTGATTGCCCTGCTGGTCACCCCACACACAGAGGGCGACCAGCGGTGGCGGCAGGGGGCAGGGCTGGCTGCTGGCAGCCGAAGATCAGCCCTGATTGCAGGCCAGGCCTAGGGACCCTACCTATGCACGAATTTCATGCACAGGTAGGGTATGGAGAGAGAGAGAGAGAGAGAGAGAGAGAGAGAGAGAGAGAGAGAGAGAAAGAGAGAGAGAGAGAGAGAGAGAGAGAGAAGAGAAGAGAAGAGAAGAGAAGAGAAGAGGAGAGAAATTTTTCTAAAAAAAAATAAAAGAGCTCTGACTTTATGGACTAGTTAGTACAGTTGTAAATGCTCACTTGTGGGATCCAAACAAGTGGCTTTTCAATCTTTTATATCTTAGACTCTTCTCCTCCTATACCTACTGTGTTCTAGCAGAAGAGAAACAAAGTTCAGTTTTTCCAAGGTCATTTTCTTGTTTACAGGCCGTCTCTTATTAGAGTTATTATTAACAATATGATTGAAGGTCATAAAAAATTACTGTATCTGATTGGGAGTAAATTACGGTGACACAGGTATAAGCTAACAAGATATGCAGTATTTGTCATCAGCAGGTTTATATTTAATGACTGTTAAATATATTCATTATTAAATATATTTAATTGGGTTAGGATTAGAATAATTCAGAGGTCCCTAGAATCACTGGGTCATGTAGTGTGACATTTTGACAAGGACTGGACAAGAGAATGTATTTATAAATGGTGAGTGTGGAGACAGATATATAATGAATAATCCCTATAAGGGGAAGCACATGGAAAGTTTACACCTGGGTGTGGGAATGGTCACAAATGAATATCCTTAGAGACTAGGATACTCAGGAGAGGTAGACATGTGGAGAATGGTGAACAAATTATTGGTAAATGTTATGTGTTTCTGCATATCCACCACTGAGATCCATCGGTATAGACCAGTGATGGCGAACCTTTTGAGCTCAGCGTGTCAGCATTTTGAAAAACCCTAACTTAACTCTGGTGCTGTGTCACATATAGAAATTTTTTGATATTTGCAACCATAGTAAAACAAAGATTTATATTTTTGATATTTATTTTATATACTTAAATGCCATTTAACAAAGAAAAATCAACCAAAAAAATAAGTTCGCGTGTCACCTCTGACACGCGTGTCATAGGTTCGCCATCACTGGTATAAACTCTGTATTCTAGCATGCAGAAGGGAACAGCCACCAGGTGCTAGGAGTCATGGAAGTGTTCCTGGAAGAAGTGAGAGTTTTACCAGGATCCTTCCTAGCTTTGCTGGCAGGGAACTGAATGCCTACTCTTTGCTTCAACAGGCTTGCTGTAACCAACACCACCATGACAGGGACTGTGCTAAAGATGACAGACCGGAGCCATCGGCAGAAGCTGCAGCTGAAGGCCCTGGACACAGTGCTCTTCGGGCCTCCTCTCTGTGAGTCTTGTGGAGAGAAGGGCTGCTGGTGTGCCATGGAACCCAAGGCTGTTGGGGTGGCTGGGCTGAGGTCCTGGGTCTCCTGGGCACACCTGCCTCCACATTTCCTGCTGCTGTTGAGATATTAAATGGTTTTACATTTTAGTCCAGCCAGATATCAACATCTATTCATTAAATACATTAATGAAACATCTGCTTTGTGCCAGTGCTGTGCTGGAAACTGTAGGAAGACCTGGATGAATCATATTCTGCCCTAAGGGGATAAAATGAACGTTCTAGAGAGGTACACAGTGCTTCTGAATTCCAGAGGAGGGGTGGAGGAGGCATACTATAAAAGAGGTGGCATGTGAGCTCTGCCTGTAAGGAGGGGTAGGGCTGTATTTCATTCAGGTGGCCAGAGAGGGCATTGTGGTGGAGGAAACAACCTGAGGAGCAACACAAAGGCTAAAATATGAAAGTTATGCTCAGGGATAAAAGTAACCGATAAGGGTTGAATGCTATTTCGCTTCTCCCTGCTCTCACTGTAGGTGTGCAGAATGTATGAAGTAATTGTTGAACATGTGTGTTCTTGGACAACCAAAGAGGACTAAGTAGGCTTTCACTGAAGCAATAGAGACACACTCAGGCCTAAGGAAGGGTGTTCTCTTCTGCCAGGAGTTAGTCGAGAGAATTAGGTGGTCCAGCTCCTGAAGATCTGCAAGTCTGACATCCTTTTTCTTATTCTAAGTGAACTCAGGGGAAACAAATATTTCTTAGAAGGTTAGCCTTGATCAAACAGGCTCTTAGGGTTCACTCCCCACCCTTTGAGATCTGTTGGCGTCAGTTGAGGATGCCAACAGCAGAACGCTATAGAGCCAAGGACTAGTCCAGAGAAGCAGCTGGCATGTAGGGTGGGAAATGGGAAGTGACTGCTAATGGGTATGTGATTTCTTTATGGAGTAATGATAATGTTTTAAAATTAATTGTGCTGATAGTTGTATAACCTTGTAAATATGCTAAAACCATTGAATTGCACATTTTAAAAGAGTGAATTTTAGGGTGTATGAATTATATCTCAGTCACCATCACTATGTACATCTAGATTCTTTTTAAAAACATAACCTGAGGGTATTTTTTTTCCCATTGATTTTTTAGAAGGAGGGAGAGAAACATCTGTGTGAGAGAGACACATCGATTGGTTGCCTCCTGCATGCGCCCCAACAGGGGCTAGGGACAAACCTGCAACCTAGGTGCATGCCATTGGCCGGGAATTGGACCCGAGACCCTTTGGTCCATGGGCTGACGATCTAACCACTGAGAAAAACCAGCCAGGGCCCTCTAGATTTTCTTGTAACTCCTGGACTTTTATATAGAGAACTTAAGTTTAGGAAAGCACATTGGTCTCTTTTAAAAACTGCCACTCACGGTGTGACCTTGTATAGGTCACTTTTCTCGGGATGTGTTTTCTGATTTGTATCATGAAACAATTGAGCTAATGGATCCTTAAGATTCCAGCTGCTACATTCTATAATTTTTTGGGGAAACCCTTTGGCTGATAGGGTCCTGTGTAAAAGACAGGAGGCCTGTTCCTACTACTATCTATATCCTTTTCCTTTAGGAATTCTGTGGCCCTTGGTTTATCAAGTGACCTTTGGCAATTCAGTTCTCCTGCCTACACTTAGATTTCCTCACCTGTAAAATGGGCTTGGTCAGTAAGGCTGTTCCTGGTTCTCTCACTCAAGGACTCAGATAGAGCTGGGTATACTCCTGGGAACTAAGATTTTAGAATCCAGCAGCTGTCCTGATGGAAAATATTGTTTTTATCCTTGCCTACTGAGGCTTGTTAAAGAACATTTTTGAAAATTGCCAGCTGAAATTTGAGGAAAATACTAGGAAGCTCTTTGCCAGGAGACTCTGCAAGGGTGGGGCCCTGCCTGGTGGGGTCCCGCAAAGAATCCCTTGATCTGTGTCACTCTAGGCTTTGTGTTCTCATCTGAACATGGACTGAAACCTCTAGTCCAGTGCTGTTCTCTGTCCAGTGCCCATGCAGGATTTAGAATGAGGGCCTATGCTAGCTCTGACCTGTGTTCTTCACCTGGTGAGTTCTTAGGGCTGTGGTTCTCACGCCTCATCATAAGGCATGTAGTAGATAAATACTCCAGAGAACCTGGGCCAGTTACAACTGCCAGCCATGGCTACCTTAATGAAAAGCCTGCTGTTGGTCTGAGGTGTGAGAAATCTTAAAAGCAGAGATTGTTTGTGCAGTAGCCAGGAGGGTCTGCTGAGTGAACATGATCCATCTACTCACAGCAGCTTCAAAGCTTAGAAAGAGGGAAAGGGATTATACTGGCTCAGCAGAGGGTCACCTCAGAGTCCATTTGCTGATAGTAGATGACATCTCAGTCTTCCCCATGTGGCCACAGAGCAGCACATGGCTCTTTACAGACTTTTCCACCCTGCAAAGTTGGCTCTAGGCTTGGAGGCCCATGTGGGGCTGCCCTAACTGTGCCAGTAGCCAGGTGTTAGGTATAATCTGAGAAACCAATGCCCAAGGCAGTGTCCAGTTGGAGGCCTAAGCTGATGTCTCACTCTGGCAGCAGATCATTCGTTGAGGGGGCTTTTTCTTCTCTGCAGATAATTTCTCAGAGAAAATGAGGCTCAGAGAGATGAGGTGAGTGTTTAGAGTTCATTCAGCATTTAAATGGCAGAGCCATGACTCAAACCCAGGTCTTTAATTTATATTTCATTGCTCTTTTCTACTCTGTAATCCCACCCTCTACTTGTGTAGAGGAAACAAATTATTATATAAAAAGTTCCAGCTTTGAAATCAAGTAAACTGGCTCCGTCACTCAGATGTTTTGTGACCTTGAGTATATTCCCAAGGTGCTATATGTCCCAGTTTCTTCTAAACAAATGGTAGCTACTATTTTCAGTGTACAGTACAGTATGTCTGCTCTGGTCAGTCCTTGGCTAGGGACTACTGTGCCCTTGGTGCTTCAGCAGGAGTATTGAGAAGGGTACAGGGAGAGGCCTGCCAAGCAATTGTTGGGGTTGGGGAAGTTGTGGAGAGGAAAAGACAACACTACACCTGTCTTCCTTCTTCAGTGACTCAGATAATAGGGAAGAGTCCTTGGTAAGCAGGAGTGGCTGCCTCTCTGGCAAAGCTTGCTCTGGTCTGTCAGCTCTATCTTTACCTTCTTTCTCCTTTCTGTTATGTTCCAACTCACCCTTCAGCCTTCTTCAGAATGCCTTTCTAGCCTCTTCCCAGGTATTCGCAATCCTTCCCTCTTACTCTCCTCTGGGAAGCCATAGCCCTTTGTACCTGACTCCTTTATAAAATTCTGTTTCCCTGTCTGATACCATTTAAACTGGGAACTCCCCGGGAGTAGAAATAGCTTTGTTCATCTGTCATCAGCACTTAGCAAAGGCCCAGCAAGAAGTAGGTGTCAAGTGATGTATTCTAGAAGATATACAGAAAGAGGCTGGGCCTTGCCAGAGCTACAGGACTGAGGGGAGTTGGGAGAAAATCCTTTCCAGCTTGGTTGTGAGAACTGCTACCTGTGGAGCATCTCTGGATAGGTGAGGCAATTAGAGCACTTTTAGGGCTATAACCAGAAGGGAGGTGGGCCCAGGAATAGCTGTTCCAGGTTAAACAGACACCTCAACACAGGAGGCTATGTAAATGACAAAAGAAATTCTTAGCACATATTTCAGCAGGTAGGAATGAATATCTATAGCTGCTTGGGGCAGGGTATTGTGGGCAGTAGATTGGGAGAGGGAATTCCAGAAAGTGATAATGATTAGAGGCTCACTTCTCAGTGATAACTGGAACCTTGAAAATTTTCACCATTACCCCTAACTCTGTTGACATGTCAGCATCTAATTAGTTTACACTCTCCTATGCTGCCTTAGGCCTGATTGTGTGAACAGTTGACCTCATTTTGCTAAAATCTATTTACAGCACTCAGGCTAGGAATTTTGCCACCCTCTGGGTTCTCAGGTCTCAGCCAGCTTCCCTGGGTTAGCTTTGTTCATTTGGCCAGCCACATCTGTTCTCATGAAAACTCCATCGTCTCTCTGCCCAGGCTATGTTCTCTGGGTGCGAGGTGGATGCTGAGAGCTGAGCTTGTGTAGGGGCTGTGTAAGATAGCTGGCCATATTCTTCATGTCCCAGGAGCTGGTATTTGCCCTTCACATGCACTTTATATTATACAGCCCCTCCCCCCTTTTCAGACTAAAACCTCTTCTTACCGCCTTTGCTGAGCACTTGCTCTGGTCAGGCTCAATGCTACATATGGAGCTACAAAGATAAATTAGTTTTGTGCTTGGTCCTGAGGAACCCACAGACTATCAGAAAGAAGTGACTCACATGAAAGCTGAAAAACATACAAGATAGTCCCTGAGATAGTTAGAGATAAGTCATGTTTACCTGTCCAAAGAGAGGGTTGATCAGGGATCCTAGTTCAGAGAAGAGGAATGGAAGGATCTCTGTGGACTGTGCTGGGCTGGGAAGGTAGGTTGTAGGAACTGAAGAATGAGAGTAGGATTATGATGAAAAGAAGAACATCATTAGTTAGGCATAGACTAGAACTTGATTTCTGTATTTCCCCCTCTTTTTCTGACACAATAATTTATAGATTCTGTATTATTCAGGGTTCAACAGAGTAACAGAGCCAATAGGATATGTATATAGATATGAATAAGAGGAGATTTATTATAGGAATTTAATAAATCACGTAATTGTGAATGCCAAGAGACCCATGATCTGCCATTGGCAAGCTGGAGAACCAGGAAAGCCAGTGGTGTAATTCAGCCCAATTCTAAAGGCTTGAGAATCAAGGGAGATGATGGTGTAAGTTTGAGTCCAAAGGCCAGAGAATCAGAGGGCTGATGGTGTAAATCCCTGTCTGAGTCCCAAAACCCGAGAACCAGGAGCACTGATGTAAGAGGATGTCTCAATTCAAGCTGAGAGAGCAAATCCACTCTTCCACCACCTTTGGTTCTATTCAGGCCCTCAGCAGCCTGAGGATGAATGGATGATGCTCAGTCTACCAATTCAAATGTTAATCTCTTAAGAAGACAACCTCACAGATACACCCAGAAATAATGTTTTCCCAGTCAAGTTAACATAAAATTAACCATCTTAGATTTATTTAGGACTCTGGGGTTCAGGTCAGGGCTCCTCTGAAGGGACCTGACAATTCTCATATCAGCCTTCCAGCCTCCATCTCTTCCTCAAATCCCACATCCACATTCCTAATTATCTATTGGATAAGTCCATCTGAATGTTTCCAAAACATCTCTAAGCGTTCATTTACAAATACACATTTGATCTCTTTAGCAATTCTATATAACGCATTTTACAGCTGAGGAGGCTGAGATCCAGATGGGGGAAGTGAATTTCATAACAAATTGGGGAAGAGGACAGCATAAAACCTAGACTTCCTATTACTTGGTGTAGGATGCTTTCTTTGATGGCAGAATTTCTCTACATGAGGCCTTATGTTTAACCTTTTAAAGGTCTGTCCTGATGGCTAGGCCACAGTCAGCTCCCAAGATGTTATTTGAAGGGAAAACTGGGGCCTTGGAACCCTTAAGTCACATTTTGGCTAGATCAGGAGATATAGGCCTCTCCATGGTGAGAGATATTTGTATGTAACAAAGTGGAAACAATAACTGCTGCATGAGTATGAAAGTTGTCATGACAAAGTGGGTGTAGCAGAAAGACCATGCAATCAGGCACAGCTGGATTTGAATCCTAGCTCTGCCACTTTTTGTGAACTCCAGCAAGTCATTGCTCCTATGAGCCACAGTTTTCTGGTCTATAGAATGAGACTACTAATACTCTACCTTAGAGAGTAGTTGTGAGAATTAGAGATGGTGAATATAAATATCTGATACATTGTATATTTGCTCTATTTTAGTTCCTTATATGGATTAAGGAGAGGGAGATATCATATTTGAGGCTGATCAGTAACAACTCAGTCCCACAAATATTTATTGAGGGCCTCTGTGTGTTAGTCGGTGCTGTGCTAGGCACTGATGTACAGACAAGTAACAATCAAGGGCCACAGAGTAAATCAGCCATATTAGACTCGTTTTCTTCCCACCACACTTGGTGGCTCATGGAATGTGACAGATAGCATAGTTGAGCTTCACCTCTGCGTTTGAGAAGGCAGAAGGATGTAAGTATGGGGTGGATGCTTTACATTTAAGTAAAGTCAAAACTGGTTGAAGAGATCCAGCAAGTACTGATAGGTGGAACAGTATTACCTTAGATCAGGGGTGGGCAACCCCTGGCATGCGTGCCAAACATGGCACGCCAGTAACTTGCTGGCTCGCGAAACCCTCTCTTATAATCTTCCATTTACAATTTTTGTGAACATTTGAATGACTTAAATGTTACATTACAAGGAACTGGCAAGACACTTGATGTTATGTTTGGTTACATAAAGGCTTTTGAAAAGAAACTGGAAGTCTTTAAGAGGGATGTGGATGGTGAGAGATTTAGATGTTTCCCAAACCTCAAGAGGCACATCAAAGACCTCCCAAAAGATGACAGAACAGACTGTGAAAGCCTTCGAAATCTGTTTTTAAACATCATTGAGTCAACTATTGAGCAGTTCTTCTCAAGATTTGCGAAATTCAGAGAACTGGAAGAGACAGCAAAATTCATGAGGTTTCCAGACAGCATGAAACTGGAGGAACTAAACTTACAAATGTTTTCATGGATAGACATGGCTGACTTTAAATGCAGTTGATTGAATTTCAGAGTAGCTCAATTTGGAAGCAGAAATTTATTGACCTTAGAGTTGACTTGGAAAACATTGAAAAAAAGCGATTAGAGACAGGAGTACCAGAGGGAAGTGTCGAAAACGAACTATTGAGAACTTGGAATGCCATTCCAGAAAATTTTTTCTGTTTAAAAAACTTTGCAACAGCGTTATTCTCCATGTTTTCATCCACATACGCTTGTGAATCTTTGTTCTCAGTGATGAATTTTGTTAAGTCTCATAATAGGAGTAGTCTGACGGATGAAAGTAGTAGCTCATGTATATCTCTGAAGGTCACGTAATATAAACCTGATGTAAAATTTCTGTCATCAGTGATGCAGCAGCAGAAGTCCCACTGATAATATCAAACGGAGTCATAAAGTTTTCTGTCGGACTATCAGTGTACATGTATACATTAAAAAAAATGTATTTTTCATCATCATATACTGTGTTTTTGTCACTCGAATGAATTTTATTATTTCTTCACGGTTCTTCACATAGGTACACCTTAAGAGATATTAAGTAGGCATAACATGTTCTCAAAAAATTAGGGTTGGCACGCAGAAGAATTTTGAGTCAGAGATTTTGCTGGTTTTGGCACGCACTCACAAAAAGGTTGCCCACCCCTGCCTTAGATCCTATCCTTCGTCCTGGCCATTCGTATTCATGACTTGGATGAGACTGTGAAGCTGGAAAAAATAATAGCATCTTGTTCCAAATTGATCTGGACAAGGTTAAATAAGGGACTGAGTAGAATAGATAGGCACCCAGTCTGCATGCCCACCTTAAAAATCTGAAGTGTTCGAGGTGCTGGTTGCATGGAATCTTGAGCAAGAATACCTTTGACTTTCTGTAGGAGTATAGAATTGAGAATCCCTGGAATTGAGAAACCCTGGAAAGCCAAGGTTAACAGTCCTTAACAAATAGGAGACTGTGTAGGAGGCTGGTGTGTTCTGGAAAGAAAGGCAGCTCACTATGCTGCAGAGATCGCTCTTCTTGGGACCTGACGAGAGGAGCATGAGAACTTGAGTATGGATGGAAGTGTAGGCTTGCCTGGCGGCTAGAAGATGGCTGGCTGCTAGAGGACCCTTAGTTTTCTCTGTGAGAATCTGGCATAAACATGTAAAGGACACCGGTCCCATCCCAGACCTAGTAACTCTCCCTTGGATGGAAATAGAATGTGCTAATCTGCCTTTGATCCCACACCCTCCCCATGTCCTGCTGCTCAGCCTTTCAGTGAGGAACTATGAATATCACCCTTTTTCTCGATCTGGGCCTCATTTTCATGTGTCTTTTTCTGCTGTCTAGACCCTACCTCAGCTTGGTGACTCTACCTGGGACCTTTTGGATTCCCATTAGCTCCTTTCCTGGGATCCTGTCAGTCCTGCTTTCCTCTCCTCAACCTGAGGGTAACCTGCTGTGCACAGGAGGTCATTCCCTCTTTCTTTCCTTCCCTGACCCCCACATCTGGGGTCCTCTGAGCCCACAGCTACTCTATCCCAAATTGAGTACAGCAGCAGCCCTCTTCTCCTTAGGTGTCTCTTTCAGGTCTCCTCCACTTTGGCCCTGGGCCCAGATCTAATATAGTAGGAACAATGTCAGGCTCCAGGAGTGCCCCTCTTCTGGTTGGCTTAATTCTTAGGACATGGCTTTTGCTCTCATCTTCTGTTATTCCTTGATTAGCTTTTCAGTTTTGCTCTGGAGACTGATGATTACTCTGAATCCAAGGTGGTGGCTGGGGCCCTGGCTGCTTCACCGAATTGCTGCCAGGCATTCTCAGCAGGTAGCTCTGCCCCTCTATTCCTGGCATGTGGACTGTTTTATACATACCAATCGCTTGAGCTACTCCTGTTCTACCCGGTCTGTGGATTGAGCCACAGCCTAGAAAAGCTCTCCATAGATGAGACTTACAGATATTTTTTTACCTGATTTGGACTTTGCCCCTTGTATATATAATAGCTTAGTAATCCAGGAGACCCAACTCCTGTGGTAATTCAGTTCCCCAGCCAGATCACAAGCTCTAAGCAACTTGGCTTTTATACCCTTGCCAGCCATCCCCTTCTATCTGCTCATGCACCCTAGCATGCTTACCCTGTAGAATGGAAGCCACTGCATCTGGGCACATGGACCAAAACTGCAGACCACGGATGGCTGGCATGTATTGAGAAGACACTAGTGCTCTCCTCTTCACTGCATATTAGGGAAGCATGATTTAATAGGTTTCCAGTGTTGCTTTAAGGCCTCTCATCCTTTCCAAACTAGTCCTTGACTAGGCAGAGAAATAGGCACAGAGCTTACTGTGATAGTATGTGACAAGTGTGTGTCTAAGAACAGAAATGAAGGCTTCATGGAGGAGGGGATGCAGTGGACTCTGCGAGGCTAAGTGTGCAGTGGGCAGCCTGACTTAACTATGCCTTTTCTCTCTGGCAGTGACCCGCCATAATCACCTCAAGGACTTCATGCTGGTGGTGTCTATTGTTATTGGTGTTGGTGGCTGCTGGTTTGCTTATATCCAGAACCGTTACTCCAAGGAGCACATGAAGAAGATGATGAAGGATCTGGAGGGGTTACACCGAGCTGAGCAGAGTCTGCATGACCTTCAGGAAAGGTACGGCCCTGCCCCTTCTCCACAGCCCCAGTGTTGCCAGCTCCTGGGAGCCTCCTGTTTCTACTTGGGTTGTGGGCTACCTGGTCCCTGGGACCACATTGACATGGTTGCCAAGGCTGTGCCATCCTTCCAAAACTGCATTGAAGGTCCGGGTTCTTGCCATTCCAGTTGCATGGGCAAGTAATCTTCCCCAGGGCAGAAACTTAATTTCTATCTATTTTCTCTCTGAGCTTCAGAGGAAGAAATATGTGGCTGTCAGAAGTCTTCAGCTTCCCTGGTGGGATGCCTTGCTAAGGGGTCATTCTATGCTTTGCCCTACCTTTGCTTCCTTTCCCTCAGAAATAGATACAGTGAATTGTTCTTCACTATTCTCCAGAAAAGCCTCACAAGTCTGTCTTCCTACTACCTTCCAAATCTCATAAATACTCACTTCTTGTATGACTTTGGGTAAATCCCTTTCCCTTCTAGGACTTATTTCCTCATCAGTAATATGAAGATGTCAAACTAGGAGAATATTAACGGCCCAGCTCTGATAGTCTGGAATTCTGTCTAAATAAAACTTGGCTTAAAACTACTGTTGAAGAGATAGTTGTGGAAAAAGGGTACCAATCGATCTAAGTCAGCGGTTCTCAACCGACCCTTTCACAGGGGTCGCCTAAGACCATCGGAAAACACATATATAATTACATATTGTTTTTGTGATTAATCACTATGCTTTAATTATGTTCAATTTGTAACAATGAAATTGGGGGTCACCACAACATGAGGAACTGTATTAAAGGGTCATGGCATTAGGAAGGTTGAGAACCACTGATCTAAGTAAGTACTTCCTAATATCTAGGAACCAGGACTGTGCTGGGAATTGTAAGGAATTCGCTGCTCCTGGGGCAACAAAACTCACACATGAGAAGGAGCAGTGAGCACACACTTAGTGCAGTGATTCAATGCCAGCTTATGGGATGATAACTCTAAGGACTGAAAGAGCACAGAGGCAGGGGATGAATTATGTGGATGCTGAGAAGGTGGCCTTGAAAGATGGGTAGAGAGGTCCCAATAGTTAAAGTTGAATGTGTAGTGAGGCCAGACCCCTGGTGCCTTAAGACTCATATGGAGAACTTTAGTAGGATTCAAAAGGCAACAGAGAGTCAATGCAGTTACTTGTTTGTTTGTTTTGCTTTTGAGAAGAGGTAAGACTGTCTTTTAGAAAATTACTCTGCAGACTAGGGAGTCTAGTTGGGAAGTCTTTGTAGGAATCCATGTAAAAGGAAATGAAGTCTGGCTCTTTTTTGTTATTTTTTAATGATAGATACTATTTTCTTTGGAGGGATAAGGAAAGGATTTCTTGTGAGTTAGGTATTGTTAAGCACTTAAATGCATTATTGTTATTAATAATCACAACACGGTGTACTATTATTATCCTTACTTAGAGTTGAAGAAATGAAAGCTTAGAGAGGGTTAGTGCCTTGCTTGGGTTCACATATCAGTAAATAGTGAGCTAGGAATTTTGACACCCTCAGGGTACTGCCTCAGTAAAAGCAATCCTATCAGATTCATTCCCATGAGCCAGGTTTCTAGGGGTAAAAGGAGGAGTTTTATCTCTGAGCTGAGTCCTGGCTACTTTAGTGGACCCCTTGATCCTGAGCCCTTTGCCAATTGGGGCTAAATGCTGCTGTCCGGGCAGTCCCCATTCTTCCTTTGTCTGAAAAACATGTACTGTTTTCATTCCAAAGGCAACGAATCTAGGCCTTTGGAATGAAAACTAGGAGACATTCCAAGTTTGGGGATAAAACTAAGCTCCCAGCCCTCCCTGCTCCCTACGGCCTACAGAGCTAAATGACCACTGTGGCACTCAGAGAAACAAATGCACATACCCCCAGAGATGGGATTACACATGTGCACACATGCATCCTTTTCTGACAGTGTCCAGAGCTACATGCCACCTCCTCACTCCTTATTTAATAGGCCTACACTGCCAGCCAACATAGAGCTTTTTTTTTTTTTTTTTCAAAGTTCCTGATATTTTGGGTAGATAAATGTAATGCTACATGCACATTCCAGTTAGGATTTTATTGGGTTTCAAGATAATTCTTTGAGGCAGGCAGGAATTTTGATTCCCATTTAAAAACGAAGAAACAGGCTCAGTATAGGGAACAGATTTGTCCATAGTCACATAACTGCTTAGAGCAGCGGTTCTCAACCTGTGGGTCATGACCCCTTTGGGGGTCGAATGACCCTTTCACAGGGGTTGCCTAAGACCATCGGAAAACACATATATAATTACATATTGGTTTTGTGATTAATCACTATGCTTTAATTATGTTCAATTTGTAACAATGAAATTGGGGGTCATTACAACATGAGGAACTGTATTAAAGGGTCGCGGCATTAGGAAGGTTGAGAACCACTGGCTTAGAGCCAGGGCTTGCAGTAAAGCTGTGCAGTTTTCTTACTTGTAATGCTAACTGATTGCTGCCTTCAAGATGCTCAGTCTTCTTTGGAGGAGATGGAGTGGGGCAAGGCATGATAGTACATTTTATTTGCTCAATTTCTGCTCCCAATAGTATTTATTGATTTTCATCTCTTCTAGATCCTGTTAAGACTATACAAGTGGGTCAGTTTTGATTCTACTTTAAAGGAGCTCCCTATTATATGAAGACAGATCTACCATAGGCTTTTCTCAAGAGGCTGCTTTCAGCAAGGATAATATTTCCATGAAGAATTGAATCTCTAATGGTGTAATTTTAGGCAGTTGTGTCTTGAAGGAATACAATAAAGGAGGGTATTCAACCTGAGAAGGATATGGGGGCAGGAAATGGCGCCTCTGATTTGTTTTAGTTATGCTTTAGTGCCACCTGGTGTGTACTTTGAAAAGGTTCCACTCCCTTTCTTGGTGAACAAAACGGGCAGAAGACTGCAGCTTGTCAGCAGTAGGAGAGCAGCCTAGACATTTCTTCCTCTTCCCTTCCCACTTAACCCACCACATCTTTTGAGGTTTCAGATATTGATGACCAATCTGGACTTGGGATTTTTTAAAGGTTGAATTCTGTTTCTGTCTCTTCTGTTTCACCTACTTAACTCAGTGGTCAGTGTTCTCTGTGGCCCTGTGTGTTCTGTAGCCTGTGCTTTTTCTGCTGTACCTCCAGTTTAAGCCATGCATCACTTGTCTTCTTCATCACCATTTTTCCCTTCTATCCTGGTCTACTGGTAACTCGGTGGTTCTTACTAAGGTAAGAAGACCTAATAGTGGTTAAGTCAGCTGTGGGCAAACTATGGCCCGCGGGCCGGATCTGGCCCGTTTGAAATGAATAAAACTAAAAAAAAAAAAAGACCGTACCCTTTTATGTAATGATGTTTACTTTGAATTTATATTAGTTCACACAAACACTCCATCCATGCTTTTGTTCCGGCCCTCCGGTCCAGTTTAAGAACCCACTGTGGCCCTCGAGTCAAAAAGTTTTCCCACCCCTGGGTTAAGTCCTTTCCCTCTTCCAGAGGGATTAGCAAATCTTACTCTTTCTGCTGGGTGCTAGCCGATGCTTTGCCTTTCCTGACTCTTTCAGGTGGAGTTAATCACTCCATCCTTTGGGCTCTCACAACACCTTGTATGTCTACCTATTGTAGAACTTACCACATTGTGTACAGTTATCTATTTGTCTAAATTAGATTAGATAATGAATGCCTCAGTGGCAGGGACTGTTTTTTTTTTTTAATTCATTTCCATATTTCTAGGGCTTGGCACAGGGCTTGACATTTAGTAGACACCTGAAAGTACTTGGTGAGTGAATGAATGAATGAATATAAATAGATATGTGGAAGAAAGATGGAAGGAAGGAAGGAAGCAGGCTTACTTGGATGGTTGGAAGATTTTGCCAGTGAACGGAGGAAATGTATGGATGGGGAGAAGGATATATTTTCATAATAACTGATGCTTTTGAGATCTTACCCACCATGGAAGATACTGAGGAAGGAAACTCAGGCCTATGAGAAGCAGGGAGCTTTCCCAAGCTCTCCCTAGCCCCTTTGGTAAGAATTTAATTTTTCTGTGTTTCTGGTAACAGGTACTCAGGAGTCCAAACATTGGTTGGACAGCTCAATGGTTCCTTTCTCACCTTCCTTAAATCTCCCCACCTCATTTATAACTCAGCCATTAAGCTTTCTCTGGATCTTTGGTCTAGCTTTCAGGGTATTTACATTTATATTGAACCTTCCAGACACCCTTGTATAAGGGGAGTAACTATGGAATTTTAAATCATACAGACTGGAATTCTATTCTCACTTCTATCTGCAGTTACTTCCCCTCTCCAAGCCTTTATATCCACACCTGTTTTAGACTGATAATGATACAATATATCATTATCTGCAGGGAGGCAAATGTGAAATATCTTGTAAACTAATCGTTGTTATAATTTTAGCATGTCAGACACCTTAGAGCAGCGGTTCTCAACCTGTGGGTCGCAACCCCTTTAGGGGTCAAACGACCCTTTCACAAGGGTCGCCTAAGACCATCGGAAAGCACATATATAATTACATATTGTTTTTGTGATTAATCACTATGCTTTAATTATGTTCAATTTGTAACAATGAAAATACGTCCTGCATATCAGATATTTACATTATGATTCCTAACAGTAGCAAAATTACAGTTATGAAGTAGCAACGAAAATAATTTTATGGTTGGGGTCATCCCAACATGAGGAACTGTATTAAAGGGTCGCAGCATTAGGAAGGTTGAGAACCACTGCCTTAGAGGAAGGGTTCAGATACCTGGGAACCTAGCTTCACAGATTTTATTACTGGCAGCAAAAGGATGGCCAGTATAAGAATTGTGGTAATGACTGGCTTCTGTTGGCACTGAACTAACTTAGAGCCAGAGAGTCAGCAGAATAAAGAGAGTATGTGCTGAGTGCTGGAGCCCTCAGTTTCCTCTTTGATGCCATGACTCATGGCGTGGTGGCTGGTACCCTGTTGCCTGGCCTCCTCCAGCTCCCTCATCGCCCCCCAGGCTGCACAAGGCCCAGGAGGAGCACCGCACAGTGGAAGTGGAGAAGGTCCACCTGGAGAAGAAGCTGCGAGATGAGATCAACATTGCCAAGCAGGAAGCCCAGCGACTGAAGGAGCTGCGGGAGGGCACTGAAAATGAGCGGAGTCGCCAAAAATATGCTGAGGAGGAGCTGGAGCAGGTAGGAGACTACACATTCTTAGACACAATGGGTAAGGGGAGGGGCCAAAAGTCTGGCCGAAAAGTTTCGTGTGTAAGGACTTTGAAATGTGGCTCAAAGAATATCTTGAAGAGTTACTAGACCCTTACCGGTAAGAATAGTGGAAAAGTTGCAAAAAAAAATGGTCACTGTGATTTTCAAAGAACAGTGGGTAACAGGTGAGAACAATTATTTTGTTCTTTTTTTATTGAGATATTTGCATGGATTCAAGTGAAGAGATTATAAGTATACAGCTGGCAAGCTTTTACTTGTGCATATACCTGTGTAACCACCATCCAGATCAAAATACAGGATCTTTTAAACACCCCAGAAGGGTCACTTTTGGCTATCCCTATCAACTGTCACTATTCCTTCCAAAAGTGAATTATGGTCATAATCTCTAAACCAAATTAGTCTCATCTGATTTTGAACTTCATATAAATGGCATTATATGGTATATATTCTTGTGTGTTTGGTTTCTTTCAACATTATGTCTGTAAGAGTCATTTATGTTATTGCATAAAGTGATTTCTGGCTTATTTCCATTGCTGAGTAATAATCATTGTATACTATAGTTATTTATCTGTTCTCCTCTGATGGACATTTGCGTTGTTTGCAGTTTTTTGCCTCTTGTGAATCACAGTGCTGTGAACCTTCTTGCACATGTCTCTTGGTGGGCATAGCACTTATTTCTGTTAGCTTTATTAGAAACTGCTAGACAGGTTTTTGAAATAGCTGTGCCAATATACACTGCCACCAGCAATGTGTGAGAGTTGTAGTTGAGCTACAACCTTGGTATTTTTTAAGCATTTTAATTTTACACATTCTGGTATGGATGTAGTGGTATCTCATTGTGCTTTTAATTTTCATTTCCTTAATGATTAATAATATTGAACACCTTTCCTTAAATTCATTGACCTTTCTATTTGGGACTCTCCAGCTTTATTCTTCTTAACGATGGCCTTGGCTCTTCTTGGTTCTTTGCATTTCCTTGTTAGCTTGTCATTCCACTGCACCCTCTCCCTCTAAAAAAAACGTCCTGCTGGAATTTTTATTGTGTTAGAATTGAACGTATAGATTAAGGTAGGGGGAAAATTGACATTTTAACTGAGTGATTCTTCCAATCCATGAGCATTGTTTATCCTGTCACTTATTTAGGCCTTTTAAAATTGCTCATAGCAACATTTTATAGTTTTCAGGGTAGAAGTCTTTTTTTTTTTTTAACTTGCTCTTATTTTTCTAGCTTCTTGAGGTGGAAGATTCGGTCATTGATTTTTAAACTCTTAATCTTACATTTAAAGCTATAAACTTCCATCTTAGCACTGTTTTTGCTGCATTTACCAAGTTTTGATATTTCATATTTTCATTATCATTCAGTTCAAAAGATTTTCTAATTTTCATTGCAATTCCTTTTTTGGCCCATGGCTATTAGAAGTGTGTTGCTTAATTTTCAAACACTTGTAGACTGTTCTGATTATCTTTCTCCTTGATTTCCAGTTTAATTTCACTGTAGTCAGAGAACATATGTTGTATGGTTTCAGTCCTTTCAAACATGCTCAGACTTGGTGTATGTAAACAGGCTAAACAATACAATTGAAAGGCAAAGAGTGTCAGACTGGGTAAAAAACAAAACCCACCTATACGCTATTTGTAAAAGATACACTTTAAGTATAAGGATACAAAACGGTTAAAAGCAAAAGGAGGAGATACGATATATGATACAAACACTAAGCAAAATAAAGCAGAGGTAATATATCAATATTAGACAAAAGTAGACTTTAGTGCAAGAAGTATTATAGAGACAAAAACATATTTCTTAATGATAAGTGTGTGAGTTCAACAGTAATATATTACAATCTTTAGTTTGGATATACCTGTTTAAAAATATATAACACAAAATTGTAAAAACTAGAAGGATAATAGACAAATTCATAATCAAAATGAGAGATTTTATTATACCTTTCTCAATAATAAGCACCCAAAAACATCAGTAAGGATATAAAATATTTAAACATGATTATTCAGTTGGACCTTAACAACATCAAGAGCATTTTACTAACAATTATAAAATACACATTTTCAAAAAATAAAAATAAATAAAATAAAATAAAATACACATTTTCTTTAGTGTTCACATATTGCTTCTGCTCCATTCTCCGCTCTCCTTCTGGGAATCCAATATTTATGTTTGACTTTTTAACTATATTCCATTTGTCTCTTAGGTTCAGCTCTGTTCTCTTCTCTCCATGCTTTGGTTTGATTATTTTCTATTGATCTATCCATGAATTCTCTAATCCTGTATTCTGCTGTGAACACTGCACTATTTAAGCCATTTAGTGGAATCCTCCTCTCAGATAATGTATTTTCAGTTCTAGAATGTCCATTTTATTCTTTTATAGTTCTGGTTCCCTTTCTAAAATTTCTATATTTTCACTTATGCTTTGTGTTTATCTTTTGCTATTATGTTCTTTAACTTTTCAATTGTGCTTATTTTAAAGTCCTGGTCTGGTAACTCTAATATCTGAATCATTTATAGAAATTCTTTATCTTGATTATTGGTTATATTTTCCTGCTGCTTCTCATATCTAGTAATTTATTTTTTTTAAATGCTGGACAGCATATACAAAAAAAAAATTAAAGAGGTTCCAGATGATTTAAGTTCCATCAGATATAGGGTTTCCCTTCATTCTGTTAGGTATATAAGGTGAGGACCTAATCACCTCAAGCCAATCAGAGATTGAGCTCTTTTGGAACTGGGTTGTAGTTTTAGTAAGACTTGGTCTAGCACTCATTTGTCACAGTTTCTCAGGCAAGTCCTTTCCTAACTTTTTATGAGAGCTGGTGGATTTCCTTCTCTTAATCCTGAAAGACTATGAGATATTTCATTTCTGCCACTTGGAGATTTTGAATTTAGCTCTTTAGTCTCCTGCTCCTCATAGCTTCAAAATTTTGCAGATGTCTTAAGGGGAACGCTGTATGTTTGAGGCAGGTCCCCTCCTTGCAATATTTTGCCTCCTAAGCATTATGAAAATATGGGAGATTTTGTTTCATTCTTTGACCTAGCTACCTATTCTCCTGCACAGCTCTAGGATTCAGTAAATGCCCAACAAAGAAAGCTGGGTGTATGTTGGAGACCCCTTAATTTCCAATTTGTTAGACTAGTACTGTACTATGAACAAAAGCTAGACTGTTTCTCTGTCTCCCAGTGGAGTCCTTCTGCCTGGCCCAGACCAAATTCTCAGTCCTCACCTAGTATCATCAAATGCCTTCAGGGAAGAAAATGGATGACAATTGCCAGTTCCTTCTAGAAAGGCTTTTCCCTCTCTGGAATTTTAGTTCATCTAGTCTAGTGGTTTTCAAACTTTCTGGTCTCAGGACCCTTTTACTCTTAAAAAATTATTTAGGACCTCAGAGAATATTTTCATGGGGGGCAACATATTGCTATTTACCCTGTAAGAAATTAGAACTGGGACCCTGACCAGGTAGCTCAGTTGGTTAGAGCATTGTCCAGATATGCCAATGTTGCAGGTTAGATCCTTGCTCAGGGCACATACTAGAAACAACCAAGGAATGTGTAAATAAGTGGAACAACAAATCAATGGTTTGGTTTCCCCCCCCCCCCCTTCTGTCTCTCTTTCTCCCTTCCCCTCTTTCTAAAATCAAATAAATTTTTTAAAAAATTAAAACTTGGAAAGTTAAAAAAAATTATTAATTAATTTAAAAGAATATTAAATTTCTTACATGTTAACACAAATACTGCATTTTTATAAAAAATGACTAGGTTTTCCAAAGTAGAAATAATTTAATGAGAAGAGTGATTTTTAAAAATAATTTTGCAATTTTAAATATCTGGCTTAATATGCTGCAGGCTTCTTATATTAATGTCTATATTTAATCTGTTGCGATATCACTCATCATGTAGCCTCTGGAGAACTCCACAGTTCAGTTGTGAAAGAAAGAGAGTGAAAAGGGTAAATAATTTTTAGTATTGTGAAAATAGTTTTTGACCTTACAGATGCTCTGAAAAGGTCTTGGGGACATTCAGAGATCCATGGATCACAGTTTGGTAACTGCTGACCTAATCTTTATTGCTCCTACAGCTCTATGTCTTTGAAAATGTTTCATAATTACAAAAATTTACCTTTCAAAAATTTTATAACTTATACTAAGCTTTTCCCAGATGTTGTATTTGATCAGAATTATTCTTTTGACATGACCTACTGCATTCTATGTGGAGGTGAAAGTCAGGTGATAATACTTTAAAGCACATAGATTAGTGGTTAACATTGGTACATTTTAGAATCACATAAAAAGCATTAAAAATTGTTTGATAATCAAGCCAACGTACTGGCTCAGTGAAATCAGAATCTGGGTTACAGTCCAGATATCAGCATTTTTAAAGTTCCCCACGTGATCCCAGTGTATGACAAGGCTGAGAAACACAGGCATAGAATAAAAGAATAGGACTGTAAACTCTGACTTGTCCTAGCCCTTATCTGTTGTCTTCTCCTTCAGGCAATTGTTAGTTGTATGCACAAGATATGTCTGCTGTCTCTTTGCCTCCTATCTCCTCATTCCCTGTTTCCTATTTTGTAATTATTTCTCCCATTAAACAGTTTTTGAGCCTGTTAGGTTAACCCTTTTTGTGCCTCCCCCAACTACCACATTCCTGTCTATTTGGTCTCTTTTTTCTTTTCTCTCTCCATTCTCCCCTTCTTAGCTTATTCTATTCCTTAAACTGATTTTAATGTAGAACTTGATCATATACTTGCAGACTTGCTGTATTAGACTCTAAGATAGATCCTTCATTTTAAGTATACAAAGGCAGGAGTGGGCCATTTTATAGTTTCTTTTTCACGGAACAAAATCCAAGTGAAGATTGACCCTCTTATTGGCTCACTAAAGAATAAAGGTGTTCTGTCTTTTTTTTTTTTTTTTTTTTAAATATATTTTATTGATTTTTTACAGAGAGGAAGGGAGAGAGATAGAGAGTTAGAAACATCGATGAGAGAGAAACATCGATCAGCTGCCTCCTGCACATTTCCCACTGGGTATGTGCCTGCAACCAAGGTACATGCCCTTGACCGGAATCGAACCTGGGACCTTTCAGTCCGCAGGCCGACGCTCTATCCACTGAGCCAAACCGGTTTTGGCGTGTTCTGTCTTTAGTTAAGGCCTTCCTGGTCTATCTTAGGCTGTCGAGAGGACCTCAGGCCTGCTATGGGATACTTGTCCCATTGGCTGAATTTGGTCACAGTGAGATGGCTTTCAATCCCTTTTTGCTGGGATTCTGAGCAGCTGAAGATCAGTATCCAGATGGGAGAGTAGTGGATCACTTATACTGGTAACCTGAGTGAGTTGCAAACCATTAGTGTGTGTACTACCAGTATGTATTTTCAGACCTTTCTTATTTGAGTGCCTTGTGATTGTCCGCTTCATTGAATGATCCTGCTGAGAAGTCAGTGAGGAGATTTAGGCTTATCCATTGTCCGTTCATGTCTTGGCCTCGGTTGGCAGTGCTCATTGTTAGGTGTAAGCATGCTTCTTGTCTTCTCACCTTGTAGAGAATGCCCTTCAAAGCCTATCTGTCTGCTCAGTGGGAGAATCATCTGGGTAGAGGAGACTTTGGAGCTCATTCAGGTCAATTCCTTTCTGGAATAGCAATCATTTTTTAAGGTGTCATGACATGAGATCTTCATATGACTCTCCTGATGGAGAGCCCACTCTCTCCTGAGATCTAGAAAGTCTTTCCTCAAACTGAATTGAGATCTGGTTTAGGAAGCACAGGGTCATACCGCTAGCTGAATGATAGACCAGGTACCAGAACCAGTCTTCTGAATTCCTAATCAAGTGGGTTTTTTGTTTGTTTGTTTTGTTTTGTTTTTGCCACATTGTGATGTCTTGAGGTCCAAGCATAGACCCCAACTCTTGGAAAGATGATTATTCATTGAGCTGACCTGTGCCTCAAGTGAGAGGGAAGATTACTGAGGTTGGCTGCATGCCCAGGAAAGGCAGCTAATAAGTGGGAAAAGAGTGCTCTAGTCTGGTAGCCAAAAAACCTCAATTTGAGTTCTGGTTGATACTACTGTAGTCCCCTCTTACCTGAAGTTTTGCTTTCTATAGCAATTCAACTATGTTAAATGGAAAATTACAGAAATAAACAATTCATAAGTTTTAAATTGCACACGGCTCTGAGTAGTGTGATGAAATCTTGTGCTGTCCCATTCTGTTCCACCTGGGACATGAATCATCCCTTTGTCCAGTGTATCTACACTGTCTATGCTACTTGCCAAGTAATCACTTAATAGCTATGTTGGTTATCAGATTGACTGTCCTGGTATCTCAGTACTTGTGTTCAAGTAACCTTTATTTTACTTCCTAATGGCCCCAAAGTGCAAGAGTAGTGATGCTGGCAATTTAGATATGCTAAAAAGAAGCTGTGAAGTGTATGTATGTAGAGGCATGCCTCGAAGATATTGTGGGTTTGGTTCTAGACCACTGCAATAAAGCCAGTTGTAATCTTTTTGCTGGAGGGGAGTCTGCCTTCAATCTGTAAAATACACAAAATCTGGGAAGTGCAATAAAGTGAAGTGCAATAAAACAAGTATGCTCATATAGGAGAAGTTATATTATATACAGGATGTGGCACTACCTATGGTTTGAGGCATCCATTGGGGGTCTTGAAACTTAATCCTTGTGGATAAGGGGGATTGCTGTACTTTCTGTGTGACCTTGAGTAGGTTACTTTTCTCCTCTTGAGCGCCTCCTCTTGAGCTTGCTTCCTTGTATATAAAATACAGAGAATAATCCTTGCCCTTTCTCCCTCTTTGGAGAATTATAAAGCTCATATAAGATAGCAGATTAAGAACTCTGAATTCTGCTGTAGCTGGTTTGGCTCAGTGGATAGAGCTGGGCCTGTGGACTAAAGAGTCCCCAGGTTCGATTCTGGTCAGGGGCACATGCCCGGGTTGCGGGCTTGATCCCCAATAGGGGGTGTGCAGGAGGCAGCTGATCAATGATTCTCTCTTATGATTGATGTTTCTATCGCTCTCTCTCCCCCTTTCACTCTGAAATCAGTAAAAATATTTTTTTTTAAAGAACTCTGAAGTATGATACAGAGGTATTGGAGAGGTCATGTAGTAGTAAATGGACTTACATCCTCTTGGCTACACAGGTTCGAGAGGCCTTGAGAAAAGCAGAGAAGGAGCTGGAGTCACACAGCTCCTGGTATGCTCCAGATGCCCTTCAGAAGTGGCTACAGTTGACACATGAGGTGGAGGTGCAGTACTACAACATCAAGAAGCAAAGTGCTGAGAAACAGCTGCTGGTGGCCAAGGAGGGGGTAAGACATGCCCTCATGCTGCCCTCTTTTCACCTCCCTCCCTTTCACCTGCCTTCCTCCTTTCTGCCTCTCCCTATCCTTACTGTTAGACAAAGAGAGATCCTAGTGCTGGGTTCTGTTTCTTTTCCTAATACACAGCTCCTAATAATTTCTTTAAGCTTCTGGAGCAGGGAATGAGGGTGTGGGGGTATCCCACTTGCCTTCTAGGAAAGATGCAGCAAATGGAGGGAGGCATATGGAAGACTGCCAGCCATAGAATCACAGGGGCAGCATCCTCCTGGTGCTAGGGTACTGACCGGGGATCTTTTTGCTTTTCTTGTTTCCTCTAATTTCTTTCTTCCTCTACTCTTTCCCTCCCCTTGCCTTCCTTTTCCCTTTCCCATCTTCTCTTCCTTTTTCTTGTGCAGCCTAAACTGTGATAGGAGAAAGATATTCCTCAAACTCTAATCCCTGCTTTTTTTAAATCTGAGGGTCTCATCTTTGCAGGCTGAGAAAATAAAAAAGAAGAGAAACACACTCTTTGGCACCTTCCACGTGGCCCACAGCTCTTCCCTAGATGATGTGGATCACAAAATCCTAACGGCTAAGTAAGTAGCACCTGTTGCCCGGCTCTGGCGGTGTCCGTCCCAATCTCAGAATTCGAGGGTATGCAGGGCTTCCAACCCCAATTCTACTTCTTCATTGATATCAGGACAGCTCTGGTCTCCTGTCCCAGCCCTTATCTAGCTCCGACCTTATTCTTAGGTTTATGATTTAATTGTGTTTCTTATTTATACATATCTCTCAAGTTGTTCCTCTAAGAGACCTCATTCCTATTCAGGCTCACACCCAGCCCATGCCTGCATTTCTCTTTTTTCTGTCCTCAGGCAAGCTCTGAGTGAGGTGACAGCAGCTCTGCGGGAGCGCCTGCACCGCTGGCAGCAGATTGAAATCCTCTGTGGCTTCCAGATTGTCAATAACCCTGGCATCCACTCACTGGTGGCTGCCCTCAACATAGACCCCAACTGGATGGGCAGTACACGCCACAACCCTGCTCACTTCATCATGACTGACGACGTGGATGACATGGATGAGGAGATTGTGTCACCCTTGTCCATGCAGTGTAGGTGATCTCTTGGGTGGGATGAGGAAAGGAGTCTTTGATGTACACACAGGTTTAAAGTCATTGGCCACTGCCATGCTTAAACAGCACATGGAGCAGATACCAAGGAAGACAGTTCAACTCATAACCTTGGTTGAAGCACAATTTTCACCAGATATTCCTTTATAGTTGTCCTTTCAGTGTTTTTTTCCTTGCTTTATGCTGTCTGCCCTCTGGGTTTATTGTATTAAGTGTGTCTCCCTTCACTCTGTGCTTTTTAAATCCCTTTATTTACCTTTGCCCTCCCCCATGTACCTTTGTAAAAATAATCTCCTTAGTGGTTCATGATATAAAAATGGCATTTATTTTAACTCATTTATTTTATTGCTTTTATTTGTTTTCATTTTATATACATTATTCTTAATTGCTAATGTAGATGAATAGAATGATGTCTCTTCCTCCCTGGCTTTTTGTGTGAGACCCCCAGGAAGCAACAGTTCCTTAAAGTGATATAGCCCTAAATCTTCCAAACCAGAAAGACATTCTTGTCCAGGAGAGGTCTCCTGTGCAAGCATGTCTGGTTTTCCACTTGAACTCTTGGACCTCCCCACCCTCTGTCCTGGGTCTTTTTCCTTTCCTCTGTTGTCTCCTCTGTGAGTGATAAGAGCTGAGTAGAACAGAGTTGAAAGAGACAACACTGTGTGGGAATTCCTCAGTGAACAAAGGAACTTAATCCTTACTGGCCCAGTTGAGGTTTTCTCTGGATCAGAGGCTATTTTACATACATAGACTAGAGCCTTATAAAAAATCTGTTTTTCTGGGCCATATCTCATGGGTGCAGAAGGGATGGCAAAATCCTGGGGCTGGATTAGGGGCTCACTTTCAGAAATCCAGATACTTTAATCACGATGGATTCCAGCTCCAGATAGGACTTATTTGTAAAATTTTCAATGATACTTTGCCTCTTGCCAAGACTCTTTATCTCCCTGTTTTGATACCTTTTCAGGGCTTCTACTCAAAGGCAATAAGGTTAGGATCACTGGCAGGCAGAGCCTGATCCTTGATCTAAAGGCTCCTATGTTCTCTGGGTTGGGAGGGCCCATCATTAGCTCTGAGCTACCCACCCCTTTGCCCCCTGGCCCTTCCCTTATCCTATTGGTGGGCAAGCTGAAGCCCTCTGTAAATCAGATTCTCTTCTCCTTTTGGCCTGGCTGTTGGACCCTAGATGCTGCCTGGCTGATGGGGCGTAGGTTCAGTGACCGCTCTCTCTGCTCAACATCCGCCGGCTCGGATGATCAGTCCCTCTGGAAATACCCCGGTTTGAGGATCCCCTTTGGGGCTTTTGTTTTTCCGACTTTGGGGACTAAACCAACACTCCTATCCCACGGGCCCCTTCTCCTGCCTGCCTCACTCCCCTGCCTGCTCCCTCAATTCCCTAAGCACTGTCCCTACTAACTGCAGGGAGAGGTTCGGGGGTGAGAAGAATCAGCCTGCTCAGATGAGGGCTGGAGAGAATACCCATGGTGATGGAAGGCCTAGGCTTCTCCTTTTAGCTCAGCTAGACAGATGTCCTGGTGGCCTTTCTTCCAGCTGGGCTAGGATGGAAAGAGGGAAGGAAAGATTCTCCTCATTTCTCTTTTTCATGTTTTTCCCTTATTTCTCTGTTTCCCCTTTTTTCTCCCTCCTTATTTCATGCTTCCTTTTCCTCTTCCACTCTGCTTTCATGCTTGAAGGCCACCAGCCATAGAAGCCTTGCTTCCCCAGCTCTCCATCACCATGGACTTTTGCTTTCTCCCTGGTGGTCCTTCTAAGGTTTCTGCCATCCTTATAACCTGGCCCTTTCTCCTATTTTTTAGGGAGAAGGCAGGGAAGCCCATCTATCAAGGTAGAGGAGAAAAAACAAAGGTGTGAATTTTGTTTTCAGCTGGGGCTGGGAGTGAGCCCAAAGGGAATGCTCTAGCACATTCCTGCGTTACCTGGTGCCCATGTAGCCCCCTTCACTGGGCATGGTGGCCATCATCTTCCAAGAGCCTGATTTGTAGCATTGATTCAAGAGCTGGTTCTTTGTTGTTTACATGTTTATTAGAGGAAATTCAAGAAGTAAAAAGAATAAGCATGAGCACAACAAAGGCCTCCATAGTCCCACCATTTATGAGCGCCTTTTTTTTGAGTCTTGTGAGATTTTAAAATAATTTTTATGTGGTCAAGATAATGATAACCACTACCATTTACTGAGTGCCATGAACTGTGTCAGGTACTTTAAATACATTATCTTGAAGCCTTACGACATCTTACGGGATTTTATAAATTAGGCATTAAAATAGGAATGTCAGTTGCTCAAGGTCACAGCTAGCAGTGGAAAGGCTTGGTTTCAAACTCTATAGTCTTTTGTATTCCCTAGTTCTAGGTATTTCTTTTACAAAAAATGTTGTGTCCTTTGGTTTGCCCTGAGCATTTTAACCCTTTGTACACCATAAGTGTCTGTAGACGCAAGCAGAGGACCTTACCCACACGCCACATGCGTCTATAAAAAAAAAAATGTTTTCCCTAAGTGGCAGCCCTGACCAACTTTAAAACCATTTTTTCGTGAGAATTTTCAGCTGAAAATATTCAAGAACATCAGAATTGTAATATATTTATTTTTATAATATTCATTGCAAATTGATTTTTTAAATTAAATTCAAAATATCGTGGCATGTGGGGATGGTTTCCGTTTTGGACACGTGGCAGTTAACTAGTTAATAGGCATTTTTCTGTGCATTTAAAATCTTTTCATAAATAGCATTTTTAATAAGTATATAGTCTTCCAGTAACTGGGTATAGTATCATTGTCTCATTGTTCCACCTTTGTCTTTGCTTTCACACAATTACTAATAATGATGTGATGAACATGTTTGTGTATAAATCCTTGTCTAAACTATGAATTATTTCCTGAGGTTGGCTTTCTGAAAGGCTGGTTCTTAGTGCTCTCCCGAACCTTGCCCCTAACCCCTATCCTACCTTGTCCTGCCTGTGTCCTCCCACTAACTGCCTTGTCATATCCCTTTATAGTAATGTTGGCCCTTGGTCACTTTCCATGGGAATTGCCACTAAAACTGACCCAGGCACCTTATCTTCAATGTCCCCTTTTAGGACCCCTGGTGGGAGGTTTTGGGGAAGAGGTGTCCCATTCTTCAGACTGGGCACTAGAGGCCCAGAGTGGTCTTCAGCAGGCATTTCTCCATGGGCACACCTGCTTGCCTGCTAGCCCAAAGTAGGCTGGCCCTTCCTCATGCTGTCTTCACTTTCCTTGCAGCCCCAAGCCTGCAAAGTAGTGTCCGGCAGCGCCTGACGGAACCACAGCATGGCCTGGGATCTCAGAGGTTGGTAGAGGGTGAGGCTGGCCACTTCTTGACAAGCCGGGTATCTCTGCGGCGAATGCGCAGCCTTTCATCTGGACAGTCTTTCAGTTCTGAAGGCCATGGGACCAGCTCTCCATCTGCCTCTGCTTCTCCTTCTTCCTGCTCCTCTACCACCACCACCACCACCGCAGCCGCCACCACCACCACCACCATCCATGTCCACCCTGTTTATTACCACCAAAGCACTTCCTATTTCCTCCAGATGGATCCCTCCTCTGACCCATCCACTTGTGACAGCACCACTGTGATGCCTGGGCAATCAGAGAGCTTGGGGTATCAGCTGTCTCTCTTTCTTCCCTTCCTTTCCTTTCTACTGCCTTTACCTTGGCCTCTGCCTGCTGGCTGCTGCTTGGTCAGCTGTGGGGGGGTGTGCAGTGTGTCCTTTCTCAGCCCTGGGATTCCTTAAGGTCAGCATAACTCCTCACACCTTTCTTCCCTTCTGTGTTTGGGGTTTGCTGAATCTAACCCCCTCCCTCATGGTCCTGTAGCACTTTTGCCTAAACTATGAACTTTTACATTCATTATCTCAGTGGAGACCTCACTTCCTTTACTTCAACAAACATTTATTTTATTTTATTTTTTAAATATATTTTATTGATATTCTACAGAGAGGAAGGGAGAGGGACAGAGAGTTAGAAACATCGATGAGAGAGAAACATCGATCAGCTGCCTCCTGCACACCTCCCACTGGGGATGTGCCCGCAACCAAGGTACATGCCCCTGACCGGAATCGAACCTGGGACCCCTCAGTCCGCAGGCCGACGCTCCATCCATTGAGCCAAACCAGTCATGGCTCAACAAACATTTATTGATACCTACTCTGTGCCAGGTTCTGCTGGGCATGAGGATTCATAGATGATAATAAATAATCCCAGCCATCAAGGATTACAGTCTGACCTGGGAGATGTACAAAAATAATTATGGAACAATTTGCTAAGTGCTATGGGGGTACTGAGGAGGGAGTGACTAACAGTGTGTACTTGGGTGGAACACTTCACAAAAGAGATGGCATTTGTGCTAACATCCTGTGTACAGTAAAAGGAGAAAATGTATTTTAAGCTGAGGAAACATGTGCAGAGACATTGGAAATTTAAAAGAATCTGCTATTTGTAGTTAGAAACATTGGATATGTGTTGGTGTGAAGGGGTAGCAAATGAGGCTAGAATGATGAAGGGCTCTGAATGGCTAGGGGCTTTGGCCATTACCCTGTAAGAGACAGAGAACTGCAAAAGAATTTCCACAAGGAAGTTAATTGATCAGATTTCCATTTTAGAAATAACATATTAGTAGTCTAAATAAGAAAAGGAGGAGACAACAGGAATTTGGAAGTCATTGTAGTAGACCACTAGGGGAGGTAATAAGGTGTTGGGATGGAAAGGAGAGGATTAATTTAGTACTGGCCATGAGGGATGGAGGAGAAGGAGGAGTCTGTGATGACACTTGGAATTAGGGAACAGAAGAGAGTAGACATGTTTAGGGGTTTTGGACAAGAAAAGTTTGTAGGTGAGGCAGACATCAAAATAGTCAGAGTAGGAAGTTAAGGCTCTGAACAGTAGAGTAGTTTCCTCAGGCCCCACAACTAATTAGGAGCAGAACATAGACTGGAACTTGGTGTTCCATTCTAGGATACTGTTGGATATTTTTGTCCTTCCACAAGGTCATATAAGAATTGGTAGGAAGCTTTCTCACACAGCTTGATTTGGCAGTTGTAGGGACTTGCCCTGTTGATACCTCAAGATGATAGGCGAGGATCCAAGATAGTAGCCTTGACGTTGTCTGGAATAGCTTAGGGACCCTCAGAAAGTCTATCTCCTCTGGAAGAGCCACTCATCTCTGAAATTGTAGCCATGGCCCAGTCCTGGCCTTTGGGCTGCATCCTGCTTACCCTGTTGCTTCGTTTTGGTCCTGCCACTCTCTGGATACCAAGCTCTCTAGCTCTGCCCCTTGAACCTCTGGATAGTTATCCTTGAGGGCTGTTCCTTTTTCTTTCACAAGGAACTGCCTTTACTAGCATTATTGCTCAGCAGAGCTACTCATCTTCATTCTCATCCTCATTTTCATCCAAAATCCCAGGCAAGGAGACTGCTTTTTCCCAAAACAGATGGAGAGTACTGAGTTGGTTTGGGGGCACTAGGAGATGCTGTGAATACTATGTTCCAAGGCCCATGCTGAGGCCAGTGGGGAGGGTGGGTGGGAAGGTACCTGCATCCACTTGGCCTATTCACTGCTTAATTTTCTTTTGCACCATGCACCAGAGGATCGTCTCTAAAGGCTAACAGGCTCTCTAGTAAGGTTAGTAGTTTGGGATGGGAGTCCAAGGCAGCCCAGCCTTTGGGGAGGGATACCCCTGGCCTGAATTGTCTCAAAGATTCAGGGAGGGAAGATGAGCTTGCCTCAGTGGACCTTGTCTCTCCTATATCTATCCAGGCTTCCTCCCAAGTTCTTTTCTTTCTTTGGGAGTCTCAGCTTTTAGTTGATGGGGAAGGCATAGAAAGATGGGAAACATGACCAAATGGGGCTGTGGGCCTGGAGGAGAGAGCCTGACCTCTCTTCCTTGGCATTAGAAAGGTAGGCTCCGCCCTGGCTGGTTGGAGTGTCATCCCATATACCGGAAGGTTGTAGGTTTGATTCCTGGTCAGGGCACATACCTAGGTTGAGGGTTCAATCCCCAGTCGGGGCACTTGTGGGAGGCAACTGATTGACATTTCTCTCTCACATCGATGTTTCTCCTCTTTCTCGCTCTCCCTTTCTTTCTCTCTCGAATCATTAAAAAACAAAACAAACCCCCTCACTCCCAATAAAAAGAAGGTTGGCTCCTGGGAGCCTTACCACCTCAGACTCAAGGGCCCTTTTCTAGTGTTGCTCCTCAGAACTTCCTTGGCATCATGCTCAGTGGTGGTTCGTATGTATGAGGAAAAGGCAGGATATGGAGATGATCATCTTAGGGCTTAGAGAAGCAAGGGTACATTTACATAGAAGCAAGGACAGCATCAGATATTATGAAAACAAATATGAGACCAAATATTGGTAAACACAAGAGTATGTGGCTGAAACAGTATTTGTAGAATGGGAGTTGGAGATAGAATTGTGTTCTGCTATCCTTTCCAGGAAGGTACTGACTCATGGGGTGGCTGCTTAGTTAATTGTTTCCTACTGAAAATTAAACCTACAGGGTGGGGAAAAAGTAGGTTTGTAGTTATTTGTATGGAAAATAATACAATAATAAATAATTATACAAGAATAAACTGTTTCGCTCTCAACTATAAACCTACTTTTGCCCACCCCTGTATAATAGCTATGAGCCAACCTCCTGCTTTTGCCTATTTTAAGGGCCTGGAGCCTTTCCTAATTTTTGACCCACAAGCTTCCTTCTTCCTAGGTCCTGTGGTGCTCCCCTCTCCCACTTCCAACACTTTCCCTTTTGGCTTCCTGACTTGTTTATTTAAGCATCTGCCTTGGCCCTCTCCTCTACTCTGGGTTCCCAGGCCTCTGGGAAAGCAGAAGGAAGGTTAAGGGATTGGCAGGGGACCCCCACATGTACCTTTTTTTTCTGTAGCGCCTGGAGGGGTGGCATCCAGAATTGGTTCATGGCTTTTTTAGGAATTGCCAGCTCCGAAAGGTTCTCAACTTTATGGACTAGCCTCTGTGTATGCATGTCCAGTGCACAGTGCCACACCCCCATAACTCAGCCTTGCAAAGAAGCCTCTTGTGACCGGCCCCCATGTGGGTCTTTCAGCTTGACCAGCCTTATCATCATCATTCCCACTATACTTTCTACATTTCCAAATACTTTGCCAACATATTTGATCCCCCAAATAGTCTTGCAAGATAATTGAATTGGTATTATCTTCATTTGGCCCAAATTGAGGACCTGCAAGTTTAGATGACTTGTCCAAACCTCAGGCAGAGATGGAAATTGAATCAAACCTATGATTTCTAGTGTGCAGTTCTTCTGAACCACTGCTCCTTAAAGGCCAAACATCCTGTCTTTCTGCACCTCTCTCCATTCTCCCTTGCAGCAGAGCTTTGAAAAAGACTCCACCCTTCCTGCTGCCAGCTGACTTTGGTTTGAACTCTGCAACACTTCTCTATGACCCCCTTTGAATCCTGTGAGAGGGTTGATGGAGGCAGCATCCTGGCCTTTTTGGGTGGGTGATTGTTTGCAAGGCTGTTCTAACTATCTCCTCCCCAGCCTGGGTCAGGCCCACTTACTGCATGTGCCCTGTTTCTTGGAGCCTGGCCCAAACTGGATGTGTCCCAGGGTGTGACAGGAGTAAGTGGGGGAGGAAGGCATGGAAAATGGTGACTCAGAGCAAGATGTGGATTCTGTGTTAGCTCGGGTTGAGTCTTAAGAAATCTAACCAGCTATGGGAAAGCAGAGCTGTTATAATGAGGAGAATGCCTGTGGTATTGAAGCCTGTGGCTGCCCTAGTTTAGGGCCTGGCCATTCTTCCAGGGTGGGGCCCAGGCATTAGAAAGCCCTTTGCCTGACAGATGATGATATGACATTTGTGTTTGCTTCTTGTTGTCTGTCTCTTCTTCCCCCATCACTTTTCCCCCTTGTTTCCTGCCCTCCCTCCCCCTTGGTCTTGCTTCTTCTTTTGCTTTCCTTCTTCCCCAATTTTATTCTTTTCTCTCTGTCTCTTCTCCAATTTATCCCCATTCCCTATTCCTGCCTCCTCTGTCATCCTGTACTTATGACCTACTCATTTTCCTTCTGTTTCTCATCATTCTCTTTCCCACTATGCCTTTTCATCCTATTTTCATTTCTCCTGCTGTTTTCTTTACCCCCATTTTCATACCCTGTCCTGTCTTTTCATGTTGTCTCTCTCTCCTCTGTCCTGTATGTGTTCCTTTCTTCTTCTTTGTCCTGTCTTGCAGGGATTTGACCCATTCCGATTCGGAGTCCTCCCTCCACATGAGTGACCGCCAGCGTATGGCCCCCAAACCTCCTCAGATGGCCCGTGCTGCAGATGAGGCTCTCAATGCCATGACTTCCAATGGCAGCCACCGGATGATTGAGGGGGTCCACCCAGGGTCTGCGATGGAGAAGCTGCCTGATAGCCCTGCCCTGGCCAAGAAGACTCTACTGGCGCTGAACCATGGGCTGGACAAGGCCCACAGCTTGATGGAGCTGAGCCCCTCAGCCCCACCTGGTGGCTCTCCACCTTTGGATTCTTCCCATTCTCACAGCCCCAGTTCCCCAGACCCAGACATGCCATCTCCAGTTGGGGACAGCCGAGCCTCACAGGCCAGCCGAAATACACGAATTCCCCACCTGGCTGGCAAGAAGGCTGTGGCTGAGGAGGATAATGGCTCTCTTGGTGAGGAGGCAGACTCCAGCCCAGGCCGGAAAAAGTTTCCCCTCAAAATCTTTAAAAAACCTAAGAAGTAGGCAGAATGAGGGTGGCAGTGGCAGGACCGCTTATCTTTCCCTGGTCTTCTGCCTCCCCTTTTCTGCCTTCTAAGATACTGGCCCCTAAAGTGGGGCCTGGGAGGGGTTAGCAGGGGCCTGGGCACTGTAGATACCTGCCCCCCTCATCCTTGGGTCCTTCAACATTATTTATTAACTGACCACCATGGCCTGCCTGCCCTGCCTCCCTCCAACTTTGGGCTGCTGCTATCACTCCCTCTCCACTTCAGTGCATGTCTTAGTTGCTGTCCCCTCAGCTACCAGCTCCACCTCTGAGGTCCAGCTTCTGTCTCTGCTGTCCCAGTTTTGAGGTTTGGTTTCTTGTTTTCTCTGTCTCCTGCTTTCAGTCTCTTCCCTCCCACCACTCCCCAACTTCCCCTAGCAGCTATGGGGGAAGATAGGAGGAGTAACTTCTGACACCTGTGCCTCAGATTTAATCCACCCCACCTATGATGGTTCTCTTTGCCCCAAACTGGGTCCTAGGGCCTAATATTTGAGGTTTGTTTTTTGGGAGTGTTGTGAGCCAGAGGAAATCGTGGCCTGGTGCTCACTCAGGCCTCCAGGAGTCAATGGGGGAGTGAAACCAATTCCCAGAGAACAAGCCACTAGAGAATTATAAAGAGAGGCCACGCTAAGGGATAAATCGGGAGAGACTTCTTAGTTGGAGGAGGAGTAGATGCTAGTGTTATGGGCCACAAGGCAGTCACTTTTTCTCTCTGCTCTCACCCACACCTGCCTCTCTCTTATCCCTGCTCCCCCACACTGTAGGAGGGTTTGTCTATAAGGGGGGCTGCCCAAATGCTCCCCAAGCATCAGTACTAGCAATCAGGACAACTGGCTCCCCTGGCCATGGGAGCCGCAGCCATGATACAGGTCTCTAATGGGGCCCTGGAGCTGTTGGGCAGGATGTTGTTGCATTTGAACCACAAGACAGTTTAAAATTGAAAAAAAGAAATCTCCTGAATTTCCCAAGTGCCTGCACCACACACTCCCCTTATCAGAACCGTTTTCATGTTACGGCATACCCTGGGCCAGAGGCTCAAAAAGGACACAGTCGATTTAGGGAAGGGGGTGGCTAAGGAAGATGGTGTAGGTGAAGGTGGCTATGTGACCACTTCCTGCCACCCTTCCCACCCTTTAGACAACTCTCTTCCCTACCTATTTTTGCTATGGCTATAAAGATATTTTCCCTCTGCCTCACTCCTTGACATGCCTTTACTCTGGGATCCTATTTTGGGCCTGGGGTGGGGGTACCTGGGGCTGGTCTTAGGAGGGGGGTAGGCTGCAGACTGCCTTGTACCCCCTGGATACCCTCACATGGGTTTTTCTGTGTTATTTCATAAGACTCTTTGAAGTCCAATAAAGCATGTAGGAGATTTTAACCTCTGCTGGCTTTGACTCTTATGGTGTTGTCTGTGCTCTTTGTGGCATAGCAAACAGGATGAAGAAGAGACTATTTCTGCTCTGTCAAGAGAAAATGAATCTAATACACAGACCCAAAAGGTCTCCGGGTAGCGTTACCAGATGAAATACAGGACACCCAGTTAAATTTGAATTTCAGATAAGCAATAATGATTTCAGTATAATTATGTCCCATGCAACATTTGGGACACATTATTTGCTAAATCTGGCAACCCTATCTCTGGGCCATATTTTTTTTTTCATTTCTTTAATATATAACTTTATTTCTGGTTATAGAAACAAATGCTAAGAGGGGAAACAGAACGTCCCCATCCACATACAATTTAATAGATAAAAGAACAGTTACAATAAATGAAAAACAAAATGTAGAAATTTTAAACTTTGTTATAGCTTTAAAACATTAATGTCTGATACAATTAGAAATCACATTCATTTCTCAAACTTAAAAAAAAAAGTATGACTCCTTATTTAAAAAGTACTGTATCCCATTAGAAATGAAAAGGCAGGCCGCACAGCCGCAGTGGGTCCTGTCTCTCAAGGGCAGCCTGTCTCCTGCCACCACGAGTGTCCACGAGCCGCCCTGGGCTCCCCAGACCAGACTTCACTCACAGGCGGTGACACTGCAACGTGACCTCCACTTCACACTCCAGGCTTGGACCTTAATTTCCACTTTGTAGGAAACCACTGCTTTTAAAGCACTGATTATTAAACATATTGTAAAAAATACTTTAGACAGCCAGCCACTGTAAAAAAAAAAAAAAGAAATCACACGCTCACACACATACATACACACAGTTCTCTGGGCCGTCTTGACCCCACCTATCTTATAGCTTCACCTGTGACCAATGACTTAGAATTACTTCACAGATCAACAAACAAGTGTTGGCAAGGATGTAGAAAAAAGGGAACCCTTGTGCACAGTTGGTGGGAATGCAGATTGGAAAACGGTATGGAGGGTCCTCAAAAAATTAAAAATGGAACTGCCCTATCACCCAGAGATTCCACTTCTTGGCATATATATGAAGAAACCTAAAGCACTAATTCAAAAGAATATATGCACCCCTATGTTCAGTGTTACTGCAGTGTTATTTACTATAGCCAAGATATGGAAGCAACTCAACTATCTATCATTAGACAAGTAGATAAAAAAGTAGTGGTACAGCCCTAGCTGGTTTGGCTCAGTGGATAGAGCATTGGCCTGCGGACTGAAGGGTCCCAGATTCGATTCCGGTGAAGGGCATGTACCTTGGTTGCAGGGTGTGCAGGAGGCAGCTGGTCGTTTCTCTCTTATTGATGTTTCTGACTATCCCTCTCCCTTCCTCTCTCTAAAAAAATCAATAGAATATATATTTTTTTTAAAAAGTTGCCGAAACCGGTTTGGCTCAGTGGATAGAGTGTCGGCCTGCGGACTGAAAGGTCCCAGGTTCGATTCCGGTCAAGGGCATGTACCTGGGTTGCGGGCATATCCCCAGTAGGAGATGTGCAGGAGGCAGCTGATCGATGTTTCTCTCTCATCGATGTTTCTAACTCTCTATCTCTCTCTCTTCCTCTCTGTAAAAAATCAATAAAATATATTTAAAAAAAAAAAAAAAAAAAAAAAGTAGTGGTACATATATACAATGGAATATTATTCAGCCACAAAAAAAGAAAGCTTACCATTTGCAACAGCACAGATGGATCTAGAGGGTATTATGCCAAGTGAAATAAGTCAGTCATAGACAAATACCATTTTGCACTTATATGTGGAATCTAAAGAACAGTACAAACAAAACAGAAACAGACTTATTGATACAGAGAACAGACTGATGGTTTCCAAAGGGGAGGGGGCTTGGGAGACTGGGTGAAAAAAGTGAAGGGATTAAGAAGTTGGTAGTTACAAAATAGTCATGGGGATGTAAAATACAGCATAAGAAATATAGTCACTCCTATCTAATAAAAGAGAAACATGGTAATTGGCGTACGACTGCTACCTTTCCCATTGACTAATCAGGGCGATATGCAAATTAATTGCCAGCCAAGATGGCGGCCAGCAGCCAGGCAGCTTAAACTGAACAGGAGGCTTGCTTGCTTCAGTGATGGAGGACTCCAACGTTCCCCGCCTGCCTTGCCGGCCTCTGAGCCTGCAGTTTGAACATTGTAACAAATATAGAAGCTAAACAAAACTCCAGAAACCTGCTTTCAGCGAGCCGGGATCTCAGAGCTGGAGTTGATACAGAGTTTCAATTATAGAACCTAAACAAACCAGATACCTACTTTCAGCAGCTGAGGCCTCAGAGCTGGAGCCAAGCCTCAGAGCTAAAGCTGGCCCAGAATAAAAAAAAAAAAAAAAGAAGAAGAAAGGAGCGGATGGGAGCTTCAGTCCCAGCCTGAAAACAGCCCTCAGCCCCTCACCCAGACTGGCCAGGCACCCCAGTGGGGACCCCCACCCTGAAGGGTGTGTGACCAGCTGCAAACAGCCATCATCCCCTCATCCTGGCTGGCCAGGCACCCCAGTGGGGACCCCCACCCTGATCCAGGACACCCTTCAGGGCAAACCAGCCAGCCCCACCCATGCACCAGGCCTCTATTCTATATAGTAAAAGGGTAATATGCCTACCAGCACCGGGATCAGCGGAGCCGAGAGGCCTCAGAGAGGCCTACCGGCACCGGGATCAGCGTGATGGGGCAGCGCCCAAACTCCCTGATCACCCTGCAGCTCTGTGTGTGACAGAGGGCGGGGCCACAACCTCCCTATGGGCCCTGCTCTGTTCCTGACAGGGGAAAGCGCCCCAACCCCCTGATCAGCCCTGCTCTGTGCCTGATAGGGGGGAGCTCCCCAACCCCCTGATCGCCCTGCGGCTCTGTGTGTGACAGGGTGCGGCGCCCCAGCCCCCCCACCCCACGGGCCCTACCCTGTGTGTGACGGGGTAGAACCATAACCTCCCCATCGGCCCTGCCCTGAGTGTGACAGTGGCGGTGCCCCAACCCCCTGATCCGCCCTGCTCTGTGCGTGACAGGGGGGAGCTCCCCAACCCCCTGATTGGCCCTGCACTGTGTGTGACGGGGGGGCGCCACAACCTCCCCATCGACCCTGCCTTGAGTGTGACGGGGCAGTGCCCCAACCCCCCAATCGGCCCTACCCTGAGCGTGACTGAGGGTGGCATCACAACCTCCCAATCCGCCCTGCTCTGTGCATGACAGGGGAAGGTGCCCCAACTCCCCAATTGGCCCTGCTCTGAGCCCGACCAGGGGCTGCACCTAGGGATTGGGCCTGCCCTCTGCCACCCGGGAGCAGGCCTAAGCCAGCAGGTTGTTATCTCCCGAGGGGTCCCAGACTGCGAGAGGGCACAGGCCAGGCTGAGGGACCCTCCCTCCCCCCCCGAGTGCACAAATTGTTGTGCACCGGGCCTCTAGTCTACACTAATAAAATAGAAACATGGTAATTGGTGTACAACAGCTACCCCTCCCATTGGCTAATCAGCGAGATATGCAAATTAACTGAAAGCCAAGATGGCGGCCGGCAGCCAGGCAGCTTGAAACTAACATGAGGCTTGCTTGCCTCAGTGACGGAGGAAACCAAGGTTCCCCGCCTGCGGCTGCAGGCCTCTGAGCCTGCAGTTTAAGAAACATTGTAACAAATACCACCGGGCTTCAGCCAGTAGGATCGCAACATTGTAAGCAAAGGCCAGAAACCTACTTTCAGCAGCGGAGGCCTAAGAGCTGAAGCCAAGCCTCAAGCTAAAGCTGGCCCAGAATAAAAATTAAAAAAAGGAAAAAAGGAGCAGTTGGGAGCTTGAGTCACCCCCAGCCTGAAAACAGCCCTCAGCTCCTCACCCAGACTAGCCAGATACCCAGTGGGGACCCCCACCCTGAAGGGTGTGTGACCAGCTGCAAACAGCCATCATCCCCTCACCCAGGCTGGCCAGGCACCCCAGTGGAGACCCCCACCCTGATCCAGGACACCCTTCAGGGCAAACCAGCCGGCCCCCACCCGTGCACCGGGGCTCTATGCTATATAGTAAAAGGGTAATATGCCTCTCAGCACCGGGATCAGCGGAGCTGCGAGGCCTCCTGGCACTGGGATCAGCGTGACAGGGAGCAGCACCCAAACCCCCTGATCAGCCCTGCTCTGTGTGTGACAGGGTGCGGCACCCCAACCCCCTGATCTGCCCTGCTCTGTGGGTGATAGAGGGCGGCGCCCCAACCCCCTGATCCGCCCTGCTCTGTGCGTGACAGGGGTTGGCGCCGCAACCTCCCCCTCGACCCTGCCTTGAGTGTGACAGGGGGCGGTGCCCCAACCCCCCAATCGGCCCTACCCTGAGCGTGACTGAGGGTGGCATCGCAACCTCCCGATAGCCCTGCTCTGTGCGTGACAGGGGGCGGTTCCCCAAATCCCCAATCGGCCCTGCTCTGAGCCCGACCTGGGGCTGCACCTAGGGATTGGGCCTACCCTCTGCCACCCGGGAGCAGGCCTAAGCCAGCAGGGCGTTATCTCCAAGGGGTCCCAGACTGCGAGAGGGCACAGGCTGGGCTGAGGGACCCCTCCTTCCCCCCGAGTGCACAAATTTTTGTGCACCAGGCCTCTAGTCTATATATAAAAGCCTAATATGCAAAGTATCCCTTTGGGAGTTCGATCACTTGCTATGACATGCGCTGACCACCAGGCGGCGGCGTGGAACAAAGGAATGCCCCGGCTGGCAGCTGCTAGGGACCCTATCCATGCATGAATTTCGTGCACTGGGCCTCTAGTCCTATCTAATAAAAGAGAAACATGGTAATTGGCATACGATCGCTACCCTTCCCATTGGCTAATCAGGGCGATATGCAAATTAACTGTCAGCCAAGATGGCGGCCGGCAGCCAGGCAGCTTGAAACTAACATGAGGCTTGCTTGCTTCAGTGATGCAGGAAACCAACGTTCCCCGCCTGCCTTGCAGGTCTCTGAGCCTGCAGTTTGAAACATTTTAACAAAAACCCCAGAAACCAGCTTTCAGCGAGCTGGGATCTCAGAGCTGGAGTCAGAGCTGGAGTTATACATTGTTTCGAACCAAAACAAACCAGAAACCTACTTTCAGCAGTGGAGGCCTAAGAGGTGGAGCCTCAGAGCTAAAGCTGGCCCAGAATTAAAAAAAGAAAAAGAAAAAAACAAGCGGTTGGGAGCTTCAGTCATCCCCAGCCTGAAAACAGCCCTCAGCCCCTCACCCAGACTTGCCAGGCACCCCAGTGGGGACCCCCACCCTGAAGGGTGTGTGACCAGCTGCAAACAGCCCTCAGCCCCTCACCCAGGCTGGCCAGGCACCCCAGTGGGGACCCCCACCCTGAAGGGTGTGTGACCAGCTGCAAACAGCCATCATCCCCTCACCCAGGCTGGCCAGGCACCCCAGTGGGGACCCACACCCTGATCCAGGACACCCTTCAGGGCAAACCAGCCAGCCCCACCCATGCACCAGGCCTCTACCCTATATAGTAAAAGGGTAATATGCCTCCCGGCACCGGGATCAGCGTGACAGGGGGCAGTGCCCAAACTCCCTGATCGCCCTGCAGCTCTGTGTGTGACAGGGGTTGGGGCCACAACCTCCCTATCCGCCCTGCTCTGTTTGTGACAGGGGAAGGCGCCCCATCCTCCTGATCAGCCCTGCTCTGTGCCTGATACGGGGGAGCTACCCAACCTCTGATCGCCCTGCAGCTCTGTGTGTGACAGGGTGCGGCGCCCCAACCCCCTGATCGGCCCTGCTCTGTGTGTGACAGGGGGCAGCGCCCCAACCCCCTGATGGGCCCTGCTCTGTGCGTGACAGGGGGGACCTCCTCAACCCCCTGATCGACCCTGCCTTGAGTGTGACAGGGGGCCGTGCCCCAACCCCCCAATCGGCCCTACCCTGAGCGTGACTGAGGGTGGCATCACAACCTCCCGATCGCCCTGCTCTGTGCGTGACAGGGGGCGGTTCCCCAACTCCCCAATCGGCCCTGCTCTGAGCCGGACCAAGGGCTGCACCTAGGGATTGGGCCTACCCTCTGCCACCCGGAAGCAGGCCTAAGCCAGCAGGGCGTTATCTCCCAAGGGGTCCCAGACTGCGAGAGGGCACAGGCCAGGCTGAGGGACCCCCCCTTCTCCCTGAGTGCACAAATTTTTGTGCACTGGGCCTCTAGTATTGTAATAACTGTGTGGTGCCAGATGGGTACTGGAAATATCATGAGGAACACCTTCCTAAAGTGTGTGATTAACTACTATGCTGTACACCTGAAAGTAATACAAAACAATATTGAATGTAAACTGTAACTGAAAAAAAAACCCAGGATTTTCACATTAAAAAAATTATTTTTCAGGGAGATTGGGATGCATCTGGAGGATACATACTGCCAAAGAATTATTACTATAAGACAATAAATAAAACATTTTATCCTTAAACACACAAAGACAACCAATGGGTCCGGGCTCCCTGTCACTACTTGAGCCAGTTAAGCAAGCATTATTCCAATAATGCTGGCAGTATGGGAGAGCAGCAGGTCATCCACAAAAATCTGCTCTGCCCCTCCCCATAAACCAGCTGCTTACATTAGGTAGAAGGACAAAGATTATGTGGGAAAGTAAGAATTAAAGAATTATAGGCATGGGGAAGTAGGAAGGTATAATGGTTACAGGCAATGAGGGCTGGTGCCTCTGGGGTGCCTCCAGGCACCTCTGGGACCAGATTATTGACAATAAGGGGTGGGGGTTTGCAAAGGGTGGGTGCCTCTGGGACTATCTGAGGTCGTAAATCTTTCCATAATGATAGGCAGCCCTCAGAAAAGGAGGATGGACTGCATTCTGATGTTAGCGCCCAAGTCAGCCAGGTTAGAATGTGCTTTCTCTAATCGGAACAGAACAGTTAACAGAGCATGATTAATACTTCTTACAATTACAGCCAGTCCCCACTATTCTATTTCTGCCCCTACCAAAACCAATGCAAGATTTTAGGGAGGGAACGCCACATGAGGTTTCATAAAAATCAGTTTGTGTAGCCCAAATCACCAGCTTCTACATCAGTCATCAAGACATGTCTATTCGACCTCCACAAGGACGTTATGTGTGACCCGGTCTCTACCACTGTCCCCTGAAGAACTCTAAAAGCAAACGGATCTTGTCCCTTCTCAAAACTCTCCCGGGGCTCCCATTTACATCAGGGTAAAACCCTCGCCTAGCAAGCCTTTCCAATCAGAGTAATGCTAGGCTTTCTGCTGACATAACAGGCCGGAGGCTCCCGGCCCTCCGGCTATGGATCCCAGGCTACAGCTCACATCAGACGGCAGTCTCGTGTTATCAAAATAGTACAGGAGGCAAGATAAGAAAACGTGTTTTGGATGGTTGGCTTTTAGTTATTTCAAAATACTTGAACTGTCTTGACCTCAGCGGGGACGCAATGGCGAGAGCGGAGGGCCTGGGTGCTGGGTCCCGTCCCAGGCTCGGCTAAGACTTGGCGGCGAGATCAGTGTCGACTCCGTACCCCACGCAGGTGCAGGAGCGGCGCGGGCTGCTGGACTCTGCCCACACTTAACATGGCGGCGGGAGCGTCGCATTCCCGCCGGCGTGCCCACACCCACTGCTGCCACGAAAGGGGCGTGGTTTCCTGGGCCCCGCCCACGTTCAAACGGTGGCTAATGAGCAAGGCTGACTTTCTGTAAAGCTGGTCCTTCCCACCGCCGGGCGCTGGCAGACGCCGTAGCGTAGAGAACGTGATGCGTGCGACGTTGTTTTTTGCGTCTCGGGTGGCGGGAAGGAGATTCGGCTTGTCTTGCCTTTCTCTGCGGAGGAGAGAGCGCTGCAGACCTGAATCGCATCCGTATCGCCTCAGCTACCAGCCGCGATGCATGTGATCAAGCGAGGTGAGCGGCCGGGGAGGGGCCGGTAGGACAGTGGAGGGCGGGTCAGGGGACGCGGCTGCTGGCGCCCGAGCAGTTGGCCGCGCCTGCCCGTCCGTCCGTCTCCGCCGCTTCCCGCCCTGCCCGCGCGGCTTCCCGCCATGTCAGCCAGCCGGGCCTGCAGGCGCGCCTCCGCCCCCTCCCCCACCCCGGCTCGGTCTTCAGTCGGCGCCCCCTCGGCTTGGTCGTCCAGCCGCGTCTCTAAAGAGTGACCCCTTCCCCTTTATCGAGTATCCCCTGTGTGCGCCTAGCGTTTCCCAGGCAGCCTTTTCCTCACCGCGAGCCCCTGAGATAGGATTACCGGCTCCATTTTATAGGTGAAGACACTGAAGCGCAGAGAGAGGGAGAGAGAGGGGTCCGGTGACTGACGCCAAGTCGCCCAGTGAGTTGATGGTGAGGTCAGGGTTGGAAACCGACTTTGATTTGAAAACTGTGTTACTAGGTAAAAAAGGACTTTGTACCCCCCGAGGGCACCTATGAGCTCCCTGACCCATAGAAAAGATGTGGAAGGACGAGGATACCGTGAATAGAACCAGATCTCAGGCCCTAGCCGACTTGGCGCAGTGGATAGAGCGTCAGCCTGCGGACCGATAGGTCCCAGGTTCGATTCCGGCGGGGGGCACATGCCTGGGTTGCGGGCTCCATCCCCGGGGGGGGGGGGGGGGGGGGTGTGCAGGAGGCAGCCGATGTTTCTATCTCTCTCTCCTTCTCCCTTCCTCTCTGAAATCAATAAAGAAATACATTTAAAAAAAAAGCCGTAACCGGTTTGGCTCAGTGGATAGAGCGTCGGCCTGCGGACTGAAAGGTCCCAGGTTTGATTCCGGTCAAAGGGCACGCGCCTTGGTTGAGGGCACGTACCCAGTAGGGGTGTGTGCTGGAGGCAGCTGATCGATATTTCTGTAAAAAATCAATAAAAAAATATTAAAAAAAAAAAAAAAACCAGATCTCAGACAGACATATCCCCGGAGTTTGGATGTGGTGCCATTTGTTCCAGGTTTAGTCCCAGAAGAGGGTAGGGTAGGGACCTGCTGCCCTTCCCCCGAGGAGAAACTGAATCAGATTAGGGTGTCCCCGAGGCCTTTTGACAAGATGGGAGCCCGGAAGAGCCGCGAAGAGCCGCGGACTTGCATTCTCCTCAGCAGTTACTTCCCGTTAGACCTGCTGGCGCCTCCTTGGGGCCTGCCTTTTGCTTGGCTGTGACGTTATGAGGGACAGTCCCTGCCTGGGGAAAGGGTTTATTCATTTTCAGGTTGGGGAAGACTAGAGCAAAATGTACTTTTAATATACATATATTTGTTGATTTCAGAGAGGAATGGAGAGGGAGAGAGAGAGAGAAACATGAGTGATGAGAGTCATTGTTCGGCTGCCTCCTGCACGCCCCCTACTGGGGATCGAGCCCCCAACCCAGGCATGTGCCGTTGGCCGGAATGGAAGGCAGAATTGAACCTGGGCCCCTCCAGTCCGCAGACCAACGCTCTATCCACTGAGCCAAGCCAGCCAGGGCCAAAAGGTACTTTTAACACAGAACCATGCCAGGCCGATAGGAACAAGTCCTGAGTTGAATCGACTGATGCTAAAAGCCATTTTACAATATTTGGCACTCCGCAAATACTAGTTGGCTGACCGGATGTTTGTTTTATCCATTAGGTTCTGAGTTTCAAAGAGGGCACTTTATGCCCACACTAGCACTGGACCTGCCATGAAGAAATGCTCAAAGATTGAATGAGAATAAATTTTATTTTATTGATTTTATTTTTTAGAGAGAAAAGAAGGGGGAGAGAGAGAGAAGCATCAATGCGAGAGAAACATCGATTGGATGCCTCTTGCACACCCCTTACCTGAATCAGCCGGTAACTCCTCCCCGTACCCTGCCTCTCGGTGCATGGTACGCTGCTCAACCAACCGAGCCACACGGGACAGTGGGAAGAATAATTATTTTAAAATATAGGATCCCCCCGCTTGCCTCAGTGTGTTGAGCATCGACCTGTGGACCAAGCGGTCAAGGGTTCGATTTCTGGCCATGGCGCATGCCCTGGTTGTGGGCTCGGCCCCCTACTAGAGGTCATGCAGGAAGCAGCCAATCAATGATTCTTTCTCATTGATGTTTCTCTCCCTCTCCCTTTCTTTCTGAAATAAATAAAAATGTATTTAAAAAATATATAAATGTTTATGAAGCCCTGGTGATGGGGTGGCTCAGTTGGAGCATTGTCCTATACAACAGAAGGTTGCAGGTTCAATTCCCGCTGAGCCACCCTCGGGAGGCACAACGATGGATGCTTCTATCTCCCTTTCTCCCTTTCTTTCTCCTTCCTCTCCCTCTCCCTCCCCCCCTCTCTCTCCCCTCTCTCATTCTTTCCTTCCCCTCCCCCCCTTTTTCTCTAAAATGAATAAAAACATATCCTTGGGTGAAGATTTAAAAAAAGGAAAATATAGGCTATAATGAATGCAGTTGGTAGGCCGGTAATTGATTTGGTTGTTGCCAGGTGGTTTAGCTATAGTTAAGAGATGAGAGAGAATCATTGACTGACTGCCTCCTGCACAGTGGTGGCCCTTCATCCTGTCTTTAGTATCTTTAGAACGTTCTCTGAATTTCCCTAGTCTCCCATTTTACCTGATGAGACCAAAAGACCTCAGACATGTACATCAAGTTTTTTAGACCTATAGAAAAAGATATGGAAGGATGAGTATGCTCTTATGGTAAATCTGTAACAGATGAACTGAAAACTTGTGGATGTAGATTACTGCATGGGTAACACCTTTGTATTGAATTTTTAATTTTTTGGGTTCACTTTCAAATACTGGAGTTTACAAAGTACTCCCCTACACAAGCTCTAAAAGACACGGCTTATTTTGTTTCTCATTCCTTGAGAGAACATAATTTGATCCAGAGGGTTTGGTAGAATCTTTCAGTGTAGCATTCAGCAAGGCTTGTTAATATACAACTTTGTATTTAGATTTGTTTATTTTATTTACGTTCAAGTTTTAATGTGCTTTTTATTTTTGGTATGTCAGTGTAGTAGCGGACTAACTCCTGTAGTTTTGTGAATTTCAATGTAATTATTCAGGAGGGCAACTGGTCATCAACCTGTAAGTACTTGTTGAATGTGCTAATATATCGCTAAGCACTTTGAGGGAAATATTAGAGGGAGAGGCAATTCCATCTTCAGAGATCTTAGGGTGGTTAGGGACATAGGAATAACCTATATGAAAATCCTATATAATAAAAGTGTAGTTTGCAAATGGTCCCCTTGACAGAGTTCTTCCAGGAGGTGGGCCAGGGGGTGGGCTGCCAGGGGAAGGGAGGGAGACCCCAGCTGGCTGGCAGCCTCTAGGGACCCTACCAGTACATGAATTTCGTGCACTGGGCCTCTGGTTGTTAGATATCTGAATTGGAATAGTAGATGAGTTTTTTTCGTCTGCTCTCTTGAGCTATTTTTCTTGTGGGAGAATATCATATTGCCTAGGGCAGTGGTCGGCAAACCGTGGCTCTTTGCCCCCTTGAGAGTGGCTCTTCCACAAAATACCACGTGCGGGAGTGCACGTACAGTGTGATTGAAACTTCGTGGCCCATGCGCAGAAGTCAGTTTTCGGCCTGGGCGAGTCTATTTTGAAGAAGTGGCGTTAGAAGAAGTGGTGGGTGTTGGTTGGTAGGGCGGTGGGAGATGCGGCGCAGGCGGGGGAGGTACATTGTTTTGAGGTATGTTCACCGAGGTCGACCTCTTTCAACTCTCCCATCCACACTCATCTTGTATACTTGTTTCAGATAGACGAGTGTGAATGGGAGAGTTGGAAGGGGTCAACCTCAGCGAACGTGCCTCAATCAGATTGAGGATGTTTTTAGCAAAGGCCAGCTTAGGAGTACCCTAATTAAGTTAATAACAATGTACCTACCTATATAGTTTAAGTTTAAAAAATTTGGCTCTCAAAAGAAATTTCAATCGTTGTACTGTTGATATTTGGTACTGTTGACTAATGAGTTTGCCGACCACTGGCCTAGGGAGATCAGGTTGAAAAATAAAAGTTGAGAACCATTGGAATAAATGCTGTGAAGCTGGTTTAGTTGTAAAGTGTGCTTTGGAATTTAGTAGTATAGTGTTTTCAAAACTTTTGATTGTAACTCATGGTAAAAATTACATTCTACATAATGACTTAGTAAACACATGCATGTGTATGTACACATACATAAAACTGAAACAAAAGTTTGCAAAATAACACCTTCTAAAGCACCCGTTTGCACTCTGATCATCTCTCTTCTATTCCAGGTTCTTTATCTCCCTTCCCTCCCTCATCTCCTTTACAATCCACTGTATTATTTTACAAATCTGTGTGGATATTGTGCTCGGCACTGAGGTTACAGTGGTAAGTAGGTAGATGTAGTTTCTGCTTTCAAAGATATTGAATTCATGATTCCCATTTAAAGAAAGTTGTTTTATACTTAACTGTACTTCTCAACCAAAATTACTAGGATGTAAAGCAGATTACATCTGTTGTGGACAACTAACCCAAGATACTTGACCGGTACTATATGGTCTACATGTTCATATCCCCTTTTTTATCTTCAGTTCCCTCCTACCTCACAAATTTTCCCTTTTTTTCCTTCAGTTCTTTTACTTCAGTTCTTTCTGTTTCACAAGGAACATCAGAGGCCAAACACTCACTATAATTCCTTTTTGCCTTAATTTCTGACTAGAAAGATTGTTCAATATTGGGCATCATTTTTAAACCTTCAAGGTCAAAATGTACAACTGATTACACACATAGTCAAGGATGTTTAACACATTAAGCGCCCTGTCAGTCACTGCTGACTGACACTATACTTTCCATCCGGAAGACAAAACAGACTGGGTGCTTTACATGTTAATACCTGGCTATGTCTACCTCAGTAAAGATACCAGATTTGGAAAAATACTTTTTCCTTTATTTACAGTAAATAAATACATAATCAGATAGTAAACAACTTGAAGGGAAATTGCTGGGGCTACTGCCAAAACAGGAAAAATCTTTAAATTCCCTTGTACAATTATTTTAGACAATAGAATTACTCTTGACCATGTCCTAGCTAATCAAGGTGGGGTTTGCACTGTTAATACCTTTTATTGTACTTAAATAAAACACCTCTGGTGAAATAAAGATGGAATTAGATAAAGTCTAGACACAAGCCAAATGATTAAATACAGAACTCATTGACACTTCATGATTCTCTAATAAGCTGACTGCCATCAGTATTGCCTCCTGTTTCAGATCTAGTCTGCAAATTGGACTTAGCATTTTGTTTGTTATTACAGGGATTTTTGCAGTTATAAAACTTTGTTCTGCATAGCTTGATGTTATAAAGACAGTAAGCACTCTGATAATGGTTGCTCAACATTCTGAGGTCATTAAGGCGAATGAAACTTCATAGGAGAAACCTAAAGAACTATAGAAGATGTTTGCCCTTAAACACGATAGTAAAGTCTTCCTTCCTCTGGCTTTTGAGGCTGGGTTGGAGCATGGGTTTGATTCCCAGACAGTGCACATATCCAGGTCGTGGGTTTGGGGTGCATAGGGGAAGCAACTGACCTATAATTCTCTCTTTCCCCCTCTCCTTCTCTAAAATAAATTGTTACACTGTAAATTGTTTAAAAGAAAAAGAAAAAGACCTCTGCTTTAGTGCTCTTGTTGCTCAAATGCGGCTTAAGGCTCCTAAGAAAAAAGAAAACCTCTTTCTTTGTTAGGGTTGCTGAAGGAGGAACACACAAGGCCAAAAGTGGTAAAGAATTTATAAATTTACTAGAGGCCCAGTGCACAGATTCGTGCACGTGTGGGGTCCCTTGGCCTGGCCAGCAATCGAGGCCTATTGGGGGGCCAGCCGGATGAGGGGAGGAACCCCAGGAGGTTGGCTAGCCGGCTGGGGGAAGGGGCCATGGGAGGTTGGCTGTGGGAGTGCACTGACCACCAGGGGCAGCCCCTGCATTGAGTGTCTTCCCCCTCGTGGTCAGTGTGGGTCATAGTGACTGGTCGACTGGTCATTCCGGTTGTTCTGGTCGTTCAGTCGTAATGGTCACTTAGGCTTTTATATATATAGATTGTTACATCTGTGAGTAGAAGGGCTGAGACCAAAATGCATCACTAGAGCAGAGTAGGGGGAGTGGGATATTTATGTCTCTTGTGAAGGTCAGTTAGAGTAACCTATAGGGCCTGGTGTAGGCAGTCCACTGGAAACTGGGTGAGGCAATTTACTGGAAACTGAAGGCCGTTAATGAAACCTATAATGAAAATAACAGGAAAATCTCATGGAGCACAAGGATGTGCCTAACATTCCAGGGAAGGGCAAGAACCCCCAAATGGGACATAATGAAGCGCAAGAATGTGCCTAACATTTCTTCCTAAATGGCACATGACATACTGGATATGAATCTTCCTGGCAACAAGGGGCCAGTGTTGCTTTTCATTTTCCATGTCGTTTTTAGTTTTTTTGTTTGTTTGTTTGTTTGTTTTTAAATATATTTTATTGATTTTTTACAGAGAGGAAGGGAGAGAGATAGAGAGTCAGAAACATCGATGAGAGAGAAACATCGATCAGCTGCCTCCTGCACATCCCCCACTGGGGATTGCCCGCAACCCAGGTACATGCCCTTGACCGGAATCGAACCTGGGACCTTTCAGTCCGCAGGCCGATGCGCTATCCACTGAGCCAAACCGGTTTCGGCAGTTTTTGAGATCATTTTCCATTTTTGACATTTCATTTTTGATGATGCTTTTAAGGAAGGATCTTGATCAAAAGGGGAAAATGTGAAAAATAATATAAATAGAGCCTTTTTATTTTTAAAATATATTTTTATTGACTTAAGAGAAAAAGAGAGGGAGAGAGATAGAAATGTCAGTGAGAAAAGAAAATCATTGATTGGCTGCCTCCTGCATGCCCCCTACTGGGGATCAAGCAGGTAACCCGGGCATGTGCCCTTGAGTAGATTTGAATCCGGGACCCTTCAGTCTGCAGGCCAACACTCTGTCCATTGAGCCAAACTGGCTAGGGCATAAATGCAGCCTTTTTAAAATGGAGTTGGATCTGCTATCCAGAGCAATTGCCTTGTGCATCTTATTCTTCAAACCTTTGGGGTGTGAAAACTGGGCAAAATAACCTTTGGACTGAGCCTAAAACAACATTGTATCCCAAAACAACTGTTATCAAAGATAACAAAACATGACTACTGGATAGAAAATAAACATTTACTTTATTTATTTTTAATATATTTTATTTATTTTTTACAGAGAGGAAGGGAGAGGGATAGAGAGTCAGAAACATTGATGAGAGAGAAACATCGATCAGCTGCCTCCTGGGCACCTCCTATTGGGGATGTGCCCACAACCAAGGTACATGCCCTTGACTGGAATTGAACCTGGGACCACTGAGCCAAACCGGTTAAGGCGGAAGATGATCTTGATATGTAACAAATCCAAAATTAATAATTACCCTAGGAGAGTTTTTAAGCCAACTTTATCATGTTGGTGTTAGAATGGGAACAGGTTTGTAAGTCATTTAGCAATCAGTAAATACTTGACTACTATGTGCTAGGCCAGTGGTCGGCAAACTGCGGCTCGCGAGCCACATGCAGCTCTTTGGCCCCTTGAGTGTGGCTCTTCCACAAAATACCGACTTCTGTGCATGGGCCACAAAGTTTCAGTCGCACTGTACATGCGCGCCCGCACGTGGTATTTTGTGGAAGAGCCACACTCAAGGGGCCAAAGAGCCGCATGTAGCTCGCGAGCCGCAGTTTGCCAACTTCTGTGCTAGGCCTTCTCCTTGGTCTGGACACTGGGGAATACATGCAAGTAAAATAAAACATGCAAAAAATCTTTTTCTTCTGAAAGTTATTCTAGTGGATTGATGGTGAGAGTCACAATAAACAAATACAATAGTCCCCTCTTATTTGTGATTTCATTTGCCTGCACTCAACCATGGTCCAGAAGTATTAAATGGAAAACTCCAGAAATAAGTTCATGCGTTTTAAATTGTATGCTGTTCTTAGTGGTAGATGAAAACTTGTACCATCAGGCTTTTCATCTCATCTGAGACTTGAATCATCTCTTTATCCAGCATATACATTATATGCACTACTTAGTTGTCTCACCGTGACTTTTATTTTACTTAACATTGAGAAACCGTAAGAGAATTTATGCTGGTGAGTCAGCTATGTCAAAGGGAACGTGTTCTCAACTTAAGGAAAGAAAAACGTATACTGAGATTGCTCAGAGCTATGGTAAGAATGAATCTTCTATCCATGAAACTGGAAGTTTTGTCGAACCTCAGATTGCAAAAGTTACCATAACAGTCCATGATAAGTGCTTAGCTAAGATGGAAAAGGCATTACATTTGTGGATGGAAGACAGACAAAAAACGTGTTCTGATTGATGTCAGCATGTTGCTCCAGAAATCATCAAGCTTATACGAACATTTCAGCAAGGCATTTGTAAAACAAATGGCACCACATCCTTTATCGCAATTAATGGATGGTTATGAAAATTTAAGGATATGTTTGGACTGAAAAATATAAAAATTATCCGAAAGGCTGCATTTCCTGATAAGCTGCTGCTGCCACATTTCCTGCAGTGTTAAAGAAGTTGGTTGAGAAGAAAGGTAAGTATGTAGAGAGGAAAAAAAACATACAGGGAATGCCCCCCAAAATGTAAACATACTTTAAATAATTATAAAGGCAGTTTTATTAAAATACATTTCTTTTCAAAATGTAATAAAAATCAGCTGTTAAAGTGTGCATACATTTATGGGGGGTCTGGTTTCAGGCATTCACTGGGGGTCTTGGAATGGATAAGGGGGACTACTATAAAATGTAGAGTATGTCATGATAAGTGCTATGGAGAAAAATAAAGCATAGAAGGAGGAGGAGGATAAGGCTGTGTTTGGGGTATTAAAATTTAAAATAGCGTGATCAGGGAAAGCCTCATTGAGAAGATTATATTGAGCAAAGACCTGACATCAGTAGAAATAGCAAAGAGGCCAGTGTAAAGTAAGGAAGGTGGGAGAGTAGGAGGTGAAGTGAGGAAAAGGTATACAGGGCAGATTTAGGAATCTGCATTATTGTAATAATTTTTAATTTGATTCTGAAGGAGATGATCAACCACTATTGGGAATTTGGAGGGGGTAATGACATGACTTGGATGTAAGGTGTTTTTTTTTTTTCTTTTTTTGATGTAAGTTTTAAAGAATAATTCTGGCTGCCAATGGGACAAGGGGAGAAACAGATCAGTCATTTGGGAAGTTATTGTAAGAATCCATCTAATTTATAATGAAAGGGAAGAGAAGATTTTCAGAATAGAATTCCTACTCTTTGAAGATACATAAATAATATCTTGATGAATCTACTGGGGGACTGAATCTTATAATAGCATTCTATGTTGGTCAATTTTAAAAGTTCATGTATTGATTACATTTGATTCTTTTACATTGCTATCTTAATAAGTGCTAACATGAATTGTATGGTTTGATTCTTCAGATGGCCGCCAAGAACGGGTCATGTTCGACAAAATTACATCTCGAATCCAAAAACTTTGTTATGGACTCAATATGGACTTTGTTGATCCTGTAAGTAAATATGGTTTATATCTTGGGTTTCTTGCTTCAAGTGATTCTTTTTACTTGTTTCTTATCTCTGGCCTTTCTTTCACTTCATATATATTTTGATTTGGGGTATTCTGCTTATGATCTTGGGTTTAAATGTTAACACATTGCTCAAATTTTTTTTCTTCTAAATTTTGGTTCTGGGCTCTGAATTCTGACTTTTCAGAGAAGTAAAAAGTGAACAGAGGAAAACTTGACATTGACATTTTGTTAGAGACATCTTTGAGTAAATTGTTTTATTTATAAGAAAAAAAGCCTGTAGTAAAGCTTGTTCTGGAATTGTGATCATTTGGGTAGAAACTGGTTTGAAATTTGCTTTTTTGTTATCTATGTAGAAAGAATGCATTTAAGTACTATAAAGTAGATTTCATGGGTAACATTTAAATTAAGGAAAACAAACTATTCATAAGCAAGTCGTTCTTCTTTTCTTACCTTCCATAACTCCTCTACTCTAGACCTTCATCATCCCTTACCTAGACTGCTGTCGCTAGTGGTCTCTAAGGTATCCTCCTGGTCTTCCTCTAATCTTGCCTCCTTCAAATGCATCTTCCCCATGACTTCCAAAATCATCTTCCTAAAATGGAGTCTTTAAGACACTTTTTTCCAAACCCACTCATGTTTCCTCAGCCTTATTTAGGCATATTATCTCTACTTCTATAGCACTTGTGCTAGCCTGATAACATTGACCACATAATATGGAAATTAATTACATGTCTCTCTTCTCCCTTACAATTGAGGGTGGGTTGTATCTTATTCTTGTGGTATCCACACTGCGTGGCACATATATAACTAGACACTTGATAGTGAATTGACCAAAATGGTCAAAAGAAAATAATTTTATACAACTTTAAAATGTTTTTATTACAAATTGTCTTTTACTTTTAGGAACTCTAGACAGTAATTAGAATAGTAGAATGTTAAAGTTGGAATGAACCTGAGAGATCATCCTATTTCATCTTCTTTACTTTGTAGATAAGTAAGGACCAAAGAGAAAGGGGAGTTACTTATATAAGCTAGTGGGGGTGTAACGAGAACAACTGAGGTCTCCTGACATAAGATATTCTACTAGTATTGCCTCATGCAGTACCACATTTCACAGTACAGGGTGCTGCTGTAGCAGACTCAAGCTTTCTGGGGTAGATTCAGCTGAAATAGTCTGTATACTATTGTGTCTAGCACTGTTAGCATACAGATGTTATTTTATTCTATGTTTTGATTACTTGACCGTGTAGCATCAGAAACTATTCAGAAGACTTAACTATTTTTAAAAAATTGTTGACACTATTACAGGTGTCTCCCATTTTCACCCCCTTTACCCAGCTTCACCCAGCCTCCACCCCACTGCCTTTGGCCATCTCCACACTTGCCTGTGTCCATTGGCTATGCATATATGTTCTTTGGCTAATCTTTTTACCTTCTGTCATCCAGCCCCCCAACCACCACTCCCTCCCCCTGCCCTCTGACCTCTGTCAGTCTGTTCCATGTATCCATGCCTCTGGTTCTATTTTGTTTGTCCGTTTATTTTGTTCATTAGATTCCACATGTAAGTGAGATTATATGGTATTTGTCTGTTGGTTTATTTTGCTTAGCATAATAATCTCCAGGTCCATCCATGCTGTTGCAAAAGGTAAGTTCCTTTTTTTTTTTTTAATAGCCACATAGTATTTCCCCAGTTTTTTTATCCACTCATCTAATAATGGGCACTTGGGCTATTTCCAAATCTTGGATATTGTAAATAACAGTGTAATTTATATAGGGGTGCATGTATTCTTTTTGATTGATGTTTCAGGATTCTTAGGATATATTTCCAGAAGTGGGACCACTGGGTCAAAAGGCAGTTCATATTTAATTTTATTTTTTTTTTAATATATTTTATTGATTTTTTACAGAGAGGAAGGGAGAGAGATAGAGAGTTAGAAACATCGATGAGAGAGAAACATCGATCAGCTGCCTCCTGCATATCCCCCACTGGGGATATGCCCGCAACCCAGGTACATGCCCTCGACCGGAATCGAACCCGGGACCTTTCAGTCCGCAGGCCGACGCTCCATCCACTGAGCTAAACCGGTCTCGGCTCATATTTAATTTCTTGAGGAAACTCCATACTGTTTTCATTAGTGGTTGCACCAGTTTGCATTTCCACCCACATTGTACAAGGGGTCCCTTTTTTCTACATCCTCGCCAACACTTGTTTGTTGATTTATTGATGGTAGTCATTCTGGCAGGTGTGAAATGATATCTCTCTGTGGTTTTAATTAGCATCTCTGATGATTAGTGAAGTTGAGCATTGGATTGTTTATCTCCCTGGTGAGTTGTGTAATTTTTAATATATTTTGGAAATGAACCCCTTATCAGATGTATCATTGACAAATATGGTTCTCCCATACAGTGGGTTTCCTTTTCATTTTTTTTAAAATATATTTTATTGATTTTTTACAGAGAGGAAGGGAGAGAGATAGAGAGAGTCAGAAACATTGATGAGAGAGAAACATCGATCAGCTGCCCCCTGCACATTTCCCACTGGGGATGTGCCCGCAACCCAGGTACATGCCCCTGACCTGAATCGAACCTGGGACCCTTCAGTCCGCAGGCCGACGCTCTATCCACTGAGCCAAACCGGTTTCGGCAATAATGACACTTTTTTTTTTTTTTTAATTGATTTTTTTACAGAGAGGAAGGGAGAGAGATAGAGAGTTAGAAACATTGATGAGAGAGAAACATCGATCAGCTGCCTCCTGCACATCTCCTACTGGGGATATGCCCGCAACCCAGGTACATGCCCTTGACCGGAATCGAACCTGGGACCTTTCAGTCCGCAGGCCGACGCTCTATCCACTGAGCCAAACCGGTTTCAGCGACAGTTTTTTTTTGAAGGGGTCATGTTTTGGTCAACTGGGCAATACATTTATTTTCTGTTGGATTAAGCTTTTTTACAGAAACATTTAGTGAACACACACAATTTAGTGTTTGTTTTTCTTAAAAATGTATGGTAATAACGTGTACATTGTGCATTTTTATATATGTGTGTACATATATGTGTACATATACATACACACACACATATATATACATATATATGTATATATATGTATGTGTGTGTGTGTATATATATGTATATGTATATATATATATATATGTATATGTATATATATATATATATATATATATATTGATTTCAGAGAGGAAGGGGAAGGGAGAGAGAGATAGAAACATCAGTGATGAGACAGAATCATTGATCGACTGCCTTCTGCACGCCCCACACTGGGGATTGAGCCCGCAACCTGGGCATGTGCCCCGACTAGGAACCGAACTGTGACCTTCTGGTTCATAAGTTGATGCCCAACCACTGAGCCACGCTGGTTGGGCTACAGTGTGTATTTTTGAAAGGGGAACATCTTACAATATGGTCTTGAAAACTGAAATATAATAAGGTTGAATGGGATGAGAAAGAAGACTTAGATGATAACCTTGGACAAGTCCAAGTAAACTAAGCCTCAGGTTTCTCATGTAAAATGGTGATAGGAATAGTATCCTTTTCACAAGGTGATTGTGAAATGTCAGAGATTATGAAAGATGAGACACTTTATAATTTGTGAAGTGCTAAAGAGTAACTATTAAATTATAGATGACTCAGCTCCAATCCTAATTTATACCTTCATCTCTAATTGGAATGATTAAAGTTTGATTCATTTACTTTCCTGCACTTGTCTGTAGGTAGATTTTGGGGGAAGTGGGTCAGTATGTAGCTGGAACCCTGATTACTTAGGGAGAATGTGAATTAAAAATGGGGAAATACTTAAAGAATCACTGGGCTGGTGTGGCTCAGCTGGTTGGGCGGCATCCCATGCACCAGGAGGTCAGTTAGACTACCGGTCAGGGCACATGTCTGGTTGAGGGCTTGATCCCCAGTTAGGGGGTGTGCAGGAGGCAGCCAATCAATGATTCTCTTCCACCATTGATGTTTCTATCTCTGTCCCTCTCCCTTCCTCTCTGAAATCAATAAAAATAGATTTAAAGAGAAGAAAAAAAAAGAATCTTTGCTCTGTTTTTAGCTGTTTCCCTGTGAGGCTGTTCATCTTTGTCAACTATGAAATACCTATACTTAGGTATTTTAAAATTTATTATTACTATTATTATTTTTTTAGTGACATCTCTTTATTGTGTATGTAGTATGCATTTTCTGGCAGTTCTGTTGGTTTATGAATTCTCATTATGAGGTTTCCCGCTGCTAACCATTCTAAGATTTTTTTTTTAAAAGGAAGCTGACTGTTTATTTTGATATACATTTGATTGTTTTCTTTATTGCCATCCTAAGGAAGCTATTGTTTTTTGGGAAAGCTCAAGTAATTCTTGGTTTTGTTTTTATAGGCTCAGATCACCATGAAAGTAATCCAAGGTTTATACAGTGGGGTCACTACTGTGGAACTAGATACTTTGGCTGCTGAAACAGCTGCAACCTTGACTACTAAGCACCCTGACTATGCCATTCTGGCAGCAAGGATTGCTGTCTCTAACTTGCACAAAGAAACAAAGAAAGTATTCAGTGGTGAGTCTAGAGGAAAGGTTAGAAATAATTTAATATTCCTAGAAAATTTATAAGGGTACTAGAATGACAAAAGAAAAGTTACATCTTGTTTTTAAAAAGCAAGTTATTGGCAGAGGGGGCACTAGAACTTCACATTCCCCCATGCTGCTGACTTGCTGAATGGAAAGGTCAGTGGATCTTTTTGTTTTCTTGTATGCACGCTTTTTTCCCTTTCTTTCTTTTTGAAGCCCATTTTGAAGTAGTTGGTGGTGATGTGCTCGGAAAAATGAGTAGCACATATTGACAAGTTCTGCATTAAACAAAATGGTGCAGTTAATCTTGTGTCCCATTAGCAAATACTTTACTCAGTTGCTGCCATTTTATAGCTCAGGGAATGTGGGCAAGGGAAGATTAAATAATTTGTTTGGTATATAAAAAGTGGTATATAATAAGTCTGATCGTAAGACGATGACAGAAATCTTTGGCTCTTGATTCCAGATCTGTTGTGCTGGGCCTCAAACAGTGTATTTTTCCCTCTTTAGTAGATATATTGTAAACATATCAGTTCTCCCAGAATTGTATTGATATATACAAGTCCATTTCCATAAAAATGCCAACATTGTGAGTGTGTGTGTGTATTATACATAAATACAGAGAGCCAATTAATGCTATGATGCCTTAAAGAAGAGCAAATGAAAGAGCTTACTAAATGTGCATGTACAGATGTGAACTGCTTAGTATGATAGATTCTGAATTTCAAGTTGAAATTTTATTAGGGTAAAAAATTTGAGAAGAGATTATAATTTCTGCTTTTTTAAAAAATTTTCAACCAATAATTCTCAATGGGGTTGTGTATTAATCACCTGGGAATCTTTTTCAAAGAGCCTATGTTCAGCCCTGGCCGGTGTGGCTCAGTGGTTGGAGCATTGGCCTGTGCACCAGAGGGTCCAGGGATTGATTCCCGGTCAAGGGCACATACCTAGGTTGCAGGTTTGATCCAAGGGTGTGTGTGGGAGGCAACCAATGGTTGTGTCTCTCTCACATCAATGTTTCTCTCTCTTCGCTTCCCCCCTTCTTTCCCCTTACTCCCCCGCCCTTCCACTCTTTCTAAAAAAAAATCAGTTGAAAAATATCCTCACTCCTGTTTTTATTTAACAAAAAGTAAAAACAATAAGCCTATGTTCACTCTAACTCTGGAAGCTTGTTTTCTCAACTGAGGCATTATATATTCAGCATGTATATCTTTGTTGAGCACTTTCTATGCTAAGCATTGAGGTGGACTAGGATGAAAAAAATGATTTGAGAACCGTTGTTTTAAACTATTACTGGAAGAGTGAATTAGCTCTCCATTAAGTGGTTTTGACATTTTCTGTTGTGTTTTTTTTTAGATGTGATGGAAGACCTCTACAACTACATAAATCCACATAATGGCAAACACTCTCCCATGGTGGCCCAGTCAACACTGGATATTGTTTTGGCAAATAAAGATGTATGTGTAATGCTTTCCTGGTGAAAAAAATATTTTAAAATATATTTTTATTGATTTCAGAGAGGAAGGGAGGAGAGAGAGAGAGAAACATCAATGATGAGAATCATTGATTGACTGCCTTCTGCATGTCCCCCACTACACAGGCATGTGCCTTTGGCAAGAATTGAACCCTGGAACCTTTGGTCCACAGGCTGATACTCTATCCACTGAGAAAAACTGGCTAGGGCATAGGTTCTTCTTCTTTTTTTTTTAAGCAACAGCACATTTTAAAAATGTAAATACTATAAAACATATAGATAAAAAAGTAATTCTCTCTCCTCTGAATACTAGCTTTCCTCTTTAGAAACAACATTCTATTATTTTAAATATATTTTTCCAGGGCTATTCTGTAATACATGTGTGCATACACATAAATTTTTCCTTTTAGTGGCAGTCTGTGCATAGTGTTTTTACTGATACTTTATTACAGATAGTTCTGTATTAGTATTTATGACTTAATCCTATTCTTTTGAAGAGCTGCATAGCATTCTATTTTATAGAAATGTTGTCTATACGTTAATTGCTCTAGTGGTGAATATTTATTTTCCATTTTTTGCTGAAATGGATATCCTTGTATGGTGTTTTGCTTATAGAGTACATTGGTAAGATAAATCCTTTAAGTGGAATTGCTGAGACAAAGAGTGTGTGCATTCAAAATATTAGGAAACATTGCCAAACTAATTCCTAACAAGGTTGCTCAGGTGAAAATTTGAAAGATCTTGCTCAATAACTTAAAAGTGATCTACTTGAGTATATGTTTTTAAGCCTAATTAGGATACTGAATTTATATAAATTTTTTAAATTAACATTAGATGTGGATTTCTGTTCTATAACAATAATACTTAGTGGTACCTCTTTATTATCCTATGTCATTTTTAATTCTGGAGTCAGGGCTGAACTGTTGATTTTGTGAAAATAAGTTTAATTATTTTAATTATGGGATCTTTTTTTACCTTCATCAGCGCCTGAATTCTGCCATTATCTATGACCGAGATTTCTCTTATAATTACTTTGGCTTTAAGGTAAATAATGGGTTTCAAATATATGGGAATTTCTCCTTAAGTCAGGAAATACAGGTTTTTGTTTATGTTTAGTGATACAGTTATAAAGGCAATAAGTTGATGGGAGTTGGGATGTACCTAGGGAATTAGTGGGGTAGATGGATAGTGGTTGTTTGAATTAAAGAAATATAGCTTACCCATTTGCAATTTTCAGAGTTTCTAAATATTACTTCTGGATTACCTGAGGAGTTATGCAGATAATTTGCCATAATGATTCGATATTGTTTTACTGTTTATGCAACAACTATTGAATCCCTACTGTGTGCCAAGTGCTTTTCTAGGTACTTTCGTGTTGGTAAACTGTGATTGAGAACCTGAATGTTGGTGTTAGACCTGGGTTCGAATCTTGGCTCTACTTTTTTTCCCCTCTTTCCTTTTCTTAAATTTAATTTACTACTGCTTAAGACAATTATACAAGTTTCATGTGCACAATTCCACAACACATCATCTATACATTATTTTGTGTGTTCACCACCCCAAGTCTCTTTCCATCACCATTTATGCCCTCATACCCTTCTCCACCTCTCCTCCTCAATCCTCCCCATGGCAGTCACCACACTGGTTGTCCATGTCTATGCATTTTTCTCTCTTTGTCTCAGTTCCTCCACTGCCACCTCCTACTCCACACCCCAGGTTCTGCTCTACTTCTTACTAGCAAGTTACTTAATCTCTCTATGCTTAGTTTCCTCATCTTAGAATGGGGATAGTATAATATAATTTTTTTTCTTCAGAATCTTTTATTAAGCTTAACTAGAGGTCCGGTGTACGAAAATCGTGCATGGGGTGGGGTGGGGGTCCCTTAGCCCAGCCTGCACCCTCTCCATTCCAGGACATCCCTCTCGCAATCTGGGATCACTGGCTTCTAACCGCTTGCCTGCCTGCCTGCCTGCCTGATTGCCCCTAACTGCCTCTGCTTGCCGGCCTGACCACCCCCTAACTGGTGCCCTCCCAGCCTGGTTGCCCCCTAACTGGTCCCCTGCCAACCTGGCCTCTCCCTAACTGCCCCCCTGCTGGCCTGTCCCCCCCCCCCCCCCAACTGTTTGCCTGCTAGCCTGATCGCTCCTAACTGCCTCTGCCTTGGCCCCCGCCACTGTGGCTTTGTCTGGAAGGATGACTAGAAGATGTCCAGTCTAATTAGCATATTACCCTTTTATTAGTATAGATAGTCTACATCCCCAAATCATCTCTACCCATTCTCCATCTCGCTTTGTACTCTCCAGACACAGTGACTCTCTTGCAAAAGTTACGATTTTCAGTCATTCAACCTTTATAATTCTGGCATTGCACGGTGGTTTCCATCTGTATAATATAATTCTAACAACAAATTCTGTTGAGGATAAGTGAGTATGTTGCTTAGATCAATGCCTAGCCTGTTAGAAGTACTTTATACCTGTTAACCATTGTGATGATGGTGAATACTGTAACTTATGCTATTGATGTTATACATATTAATATAGAGCTAACTTTCTCCAGAAATTTTCATGCAGTCTTTTCCAAAACAAACAGCCAATTGATAATGTTCCAACTGAAGTTAGTAAGAGTAAATATATTATTATTTTCATTTAAAATTTTATGAAAACTGAGAAGATTTAAATAGATTGACTCATTGTGAATGTTATATCTACTGTGTCTTTAAGAACTGTTCTGGATGTTTTTTGGTTGCTTTGCTTTTTCTAGACGCTAGAACGGTCCTATTTGTTGAAGATCAATGGAAAAGGTGAGAATAAAGATGTTTGTGTGTTTTATTTTCTGTGCATTATACTGAATATACAGCTTTGAGCTATTTGCCTTAATATTTCTATCTAAACTCTGACTAACATTTTTAACTTTAGGTCTAGTTTATGAATAATTGTCCTGCTTTTTTTTTTTTTAATTGTCTGCTTTTTAAAATTGTTTTCTTTTTGACTCAGGTACATGTCTAGCCTAGTTTTTCTGACATGTTCCATCATGTGAAAACTCCTCTTTTGATTTTAGTGGCTGAAAGACCACAACATATGTTGATGAGGGTATCTGTGGGGATTCACGAAGAAGATATCGATGCTGCTATTGAAACATACAACCTTCTTTCTGAGAGGTGGTTTACCCATGCCTCTCCCACTCTCTTCAATGCTGGTACCAACCGCCCACAACTTTCTAGGTATGTATGCATCATCTATAGTCAGTTTTAAAATTCTGAAATGGTTTTGACTAGGCAAATAAATGTTGGCCTGAACAACTAGGCAGTTGATCACAGAAATATTAATTTAATGAACATTTAAATCACTTCTGCTCTGATTAAATGAGACTTGCATTCTGGAAACATCTCTTTAGTGTGGTAAATGAATTAGAGGGGGACAAATGCTGATAATGAATTTTAAGCTTGATTCCAGTGATGGTTGCTCAATTCTGTGAATATACCAAAAGCCATTAATTGTACACATTAAATGGGGAATATTATGGTATGTGAATTTATATCTCAGCCAGGTTTTGAAAAAAGTAAATACTGCCTGGCCAGTATTGCTCAGTGGTTGAGCGTCGACCTATGAACCAGGAGGTCATGGTTCGATTCCAGGTTAGAACACATGCCCAGGTTGCAGGCTTGATCCCCAGTGTAGGACGTGCAGAGGCAGCTTATCAATGATTCTCTCTCATCATTGATATTTCTATCTCCCTCTCCCTTCCTCTCTGAAATCAATAAAATACATACATATATATATATATGTGTATGTGTGTGTGTGTATGTATATGTATATATTGTGTGTGTGTGTGTATTTATTTTTTTTATTTTTATTTTTTTTTAATATATTTTTTATTGATTTTTTACAGAGAGGAAGGGAGAGAGATAGAGAGTTAGAAACATCGATGAGAGAGAAACATCAATCAGCTGCCTCCTGCACATCTCCCACTGGGGATGTGCCCGCAACCCAGGTACATGCCCTTGACCGGAATCGAACCTGGGACCTTTCAGTCCGCAAGCCGATGCTCTATCCACTGAGCCAAACCGGTTTCGGCTGTGTGTGTGTATTTATATTTATATATAAAGAGCCAGGGTCTGTAACATCCACAACGACCGAAGGCTCAACTGAACACTGGAAGTCAGGGCTAGGTTGCCATGGCGACCCAGCACTGACTGCCAAGGGGACTGCGGATCAGGCCTGGAGAGAGGCACGAAGGCAGGGTCTGATCCACAGCCTCACTAGCAGCTGTTGATCAGCCATTCCCTCTCTCTCTCTGGCCTTCGCCAGCAACTGCACATCTGTTTCTCTCTGGGCCTCCTTGGGGGCTGTTGATCAGCCCCGTCTCTTTGATCAGGCCCAGAGATAGGCCCGTTGACGCTGACTGGCATTGAAACTGACCGATCAGAACCTATCCTGGTGAAGTGCCAGGAGGCAATGGCTGCCTAAGAAGCAGAGCTTTTGGCGCTGACTGGCATTGAAACCGACCAGTCAGAACTTAATCTGGGTGAACTGCAAAGGCAGAACCTCAGGTGGAGGCTGAGGAGGGGTTTTAAGGGCAACAGCTGTTTGATGTAAGGTGTAAGAAAGTGGTTCAATTTTTTAATGACCGGTTTGGCAGTATAGTACGTATGGCTGGCTATCAGTCCAGATATAGATGTCTGCCAAGAGCATCTCCTCCTGCTGAAAAAGGCTCCCTCCCCCCATTTTAAGCAATCCTATCCTACATAATTTATACTAATAAAAGGCTAATATGCTAATTAGACCGGGTTGACTGGCCATCTTCCAACGTCCAGCTTCCTTCCGGACAAAGCCATGGTGGTGGGAGCTGAGGCAGAGGCAGTTAGGGGTGATCAGGCCGGCAGGGGAGGGCAGTTGAAGGTGAGATCAGGTCAGCAGGGGAGGGCCATTGGGGACAAGATCAGGCTGGCACAGAGGGCAGTTAGGGGCAATCAGGCAGGCAGTCAGGTGAATGGTTAGGAGCCAGCAGTCCCATATTGCGAGAGGGTCCAGGCTGGGCTGAGGGAACCGCCCTCCCACCCCCCCCCTACCCCCCCGCATGAATTTCATGCACCGGGCCACTAGTATATAATAATAAAAGTATAATATGCTAATTAGACCCGATGTCCTTCCAGATGACCCTCTAGATGAAGCTGGGGCTTCGAGGGAAGCCCAGATGCCGGAGGGAAGTGGTGCTGGCAGCTGGGGGAAGGAAGGCCTACTCTTGCACGAATTTTGTGCATTGGGCCTCTAGTATCTATCTATCTATCTATCTATCTATCTATCTATCTATCTATATATATAGAAGTAAATACTGCCAGCTAATTAAGGGATGTTTATAGTAGTCTGTACTAGAGATTATGGTAATTTGGATTAGGAGATGAAAGTAGAGATGGAAAGAAATAGATTCAAAAGATAGTTTTGGAGGTAAAATTGACAGAATTTGATGACGTTTTGGATATGATGAGCCAAGGATTGTTTCTGAGTTTATGTATAGGTAGAGTAAGAAGATGAATGGTGATGCTATTTTTTGGAAAGGGAACACTGGAACAGAGTCCAATAATCTGTAAAAAACAAAGCAAACAAACAAAACACCCTTAGCAAGCTGATTCATTCCAGGAATTCAAGGATGTGCTATCAAGAGTATATTAATGTACTCCATTGCACTAATATTTTATACCATTTAATACTCTGTCATAATAAAAATTAGCAAAATCAATACAGAAAATAACTTTCTTAATTGGTTAAAAATATCCACTAAAAACAGGTCTATTAGAAATTTCAGCAAAAGATTTGGATATATTAGTTCAATATAAATTAATCAATTAAATTTCTATACCTTAGATATTGGAAAATTAAGTTTAAAAATATATTATTTATAATACTGGTAGGTTACCCAGGAACAAATCTAATAAAAGATAGAGAAGGCTCTTAAGGAGAAAATTTTCAAACATAGTTGGACATTAAAAAATAAGGTGAGTGATTTTATATTTAAAAAATGAATTTAATATTGCAAAGAGGTCAGTTTTTCCCAATTTAAACTGTAGATTAAGTATAATTCCATACAAAATTTCAACATGATAATTCTAAAATTTAGATGGAGGAGCAAAAGACTAAGAATAATCGAGTAGGCTGCTCAAAGGTAGCAGGCCCTAATCTCTGGAACCTGTAAATATTACCTTATAAGGAAAAATGGTATTTGCAGATATAATTAAGAAAGATCTTGACATGGGAAGGTTATCCTAAATTATCCAGGCAGGTCCTAGGTGGTTTGGCTCAGTGGATAGACCATCGGCCTGTGGACTGAAGAGTCCTGGGTTCGATTCTGGTGAAGGGCACGTGCCTGGGTTGCAGGCTTGATCCTCAGTGGGGGACGTGCAGGAAGCAGCTGATCAATGATTCTCTCTCATCATTGATGTTTCTGTCTCCCTCTCCCTTTGTCTCTGAAATCAATAAAAGTATATTTTTTAAAATTATTCAGGCGGGCCCTAAATACAATCAAAAGTATCTTTGTAAGAGAAGAGAGAGGCTGAGAGAGAGAATGATATATGTAGATGAAAAGAAGGCAATGTGAAGATGGAGGCAGCAATTGGAGGAATGTGGCTACAAGCAAAGGATCCATCAGAGCTAGAAGAGGCAATGAATATAGTCTCCCCCTTGAGCCACTAAAGGGAGTGTTCTTGATTTTGGCCTAGTGAAACTGATATTGAACTTCTGGCTTCCAGAACTATGTGAGAATGCATTTCTATTTTAAGCTGCCAAATTAAGTGGTAATTTCTTAGGGTAGCCAAAGGAAACTGCAAGGCAATTTTGAAGAAAAAGCCCAGATTTCAAGACTACTGGAAGGCTATCAAGACGTGTGGTATTTACTCTGGGGTAGGAAAAAAACACAAAAAAAAACCACTGGAGCATAACAGAGCACAGAAATAGATTCAGGCTTATATGGGAACATGAATAACTGAGGTGTCATTGCATTTTATTAGCAAAACAGTGCTAGGGAAATTGGTTATCCTATGGGGAAAGTATAATTAGAGTTCCCTTTTACATGCTATATACAGAAATAAATTCAAGAAAAACTAATCTAAATGTGAAAGTAAAATCTTTTAGAAGAGCATATAGAGAAAATAGATATCTATTTTCCTCTTCAACTTTTTACTATGAATTTCAAACATTCAAGTAAGTTTAAAGAAAAGGACAATGAATATCATCCATACACCCACCTCTGCTTAGATCAAAAGATTACTGATATTTTTTCATATATGTATGTGTGTGTGTGTGTGTGTGTGTATTTTTTTTTAAATTTTGTTGGCTGAGTCATTTGAAAGTGAGTTGTAGACATCATGACTCTTAATGCTTCAACCTATATTTTGTTAGGAGAATATATATGACCTCACAATAGTGAAGGACTTCTTAAAATATAATAAGCAAAACAACATAAAGGAAAATTGACTACATTAAAATTACAACTTCTGTGAACCAAAAACAGTGACAAAACAAGTTTCAGACTGGGAGAAGATATTTATTAACTATCAAAGGATTATAAGAAAAAGACAGAGAACCAGATAGAAACATGGGCAAGGGATGTGAAAAATAATTCATAGAAGAAGAAACTTGATTGGCCAATAAACATGTGAGATGATAAATATTGCTAATAATTAGGAAAATGAAAGTTAATATAATGAGGTATATCATACTCATCAGTTTGATAAAAATGCAAAGGCTAATAATGCCAAGGTTGGTAAGATTATAGAACACAGGGAACTCATTCATACATTGGTAAATAGAAAATACATGTTCACTTTGGCGAATCATATTTTTTATTTTTATTGATTTCAGCAAGGAAGGGAGAGAGAGAGAAAGAGAGAGATATCATTGATGAGAGAGAATCATTGATTGGCTGCTTCCTGCCCACCCCCTACTGGGGAACGAGCCCACAACCCAGGCATATGCCCTTGACCAGAATCGAACCCAGTACCCTTCAGTCCACAGGCCGACGATCTATCTACTAAGCCAAAACAGCTAGGGCTCTAATACAATATTGAATTAAAACCAACTTGCAGAGGATAAATAAATATGCAACCAGAAATTTTAAAAATGTAGAACATGTAAATGCTAAAAGGTCAAAATGTATAAGAAGGTAACCTAATATATAAAGAGCCAGGTGCCGTCACGACTGGAACGACCAAATGGACGACTGGTCACCATGAAGTGCATGGAGCACCTCTTGGTTCCCTGGCCCCTGAGCCACTTGCCATGAGGGTGTGGTGGCAGTGGGCGGGACTGGGGACTGTTGAGTGGCGGCAGCGACCTTAGTGGAGCAGTTACCGGGTGGCAGCAAGTTTCGCGGAGCAGTCACGTGGTGGGGGGTTTCGTGAAGCAGTGGCAGGGCAGGGAGAGCATCGCCGAGTAGTCGAGGGGCCCGTGAGCATTGCGGAGCAGGAGCGTCCTGGGGCGTGGAGCTTCACAGCGTCGCAGTGCGCCAGAGGCCAGTGATGGAGGCCAGGCTAGGCCTAGGGACCCTAACCACACCTGATTTCGTGTGTGCTGGGCCTCTAGTGGGATTATAATTAGACTTTATAGTGTCTAATAAATTGAGATAGGTGGTAATAAGTACAAAGTATATTATTCTCTATCTTTCTGAATGTCTAAATATTCAGTAGAAGTTAATGGATAGAATACATTTGATTGGTTGAATATTTGCCAAAAGTCAGTCCATCCTTGCTGCTTGACACAGTCGCTGCAGGGAAGAAACATCTGCACAGCATGTTTCAACGGACCTGGCGTATATGGCATACTGTTCTTAATATGTTTGCTCCCCTCCTTGGCGCTATGTGTTTTAACCAAGGTCACCTCTCTGAGAAAGGTTGTTTCCCCAGGTAGGGATTTTTCCCTGAAGTTAGGGAGGGGATAAAACCCCTTAACTAAGTGCCAGGCGGGTAGTCACTTTAACTACAAACAATCATGCTTACGCTACATAATCTTTACTCCCTGGAATGGAGATAAGAAACGCCCTAACCTTTGGAATAGAAATTGATAAGATTAAAATCAACTGGTATAAATACAGATGTAACAAGACAATGACACACAGAACCTGACTGGAGAACCTAGCGAGAGAACTTGGCTACAGAACCTGGCTATGATGACCACCTGAACGCTGCCTCCGTGTCATTCCTTCTTTGCCGACTCCATCCACACCTTTGGGATCCCCTGGGCCTGCTGGGGTTGGACCCCAACAAATATTCAAGGTAGTGAAACGATCATTGGTAGAGTATGGTTCCTGAGATAGGGAATAGGTTGAAGATTTAAAGCACAGGCACAGAGGTTGTCTTCAAAAAGACAGGGAGCTGAATTTTGGTGACATATCAAAGAATTGGTTGACCATTGCATAGATGTTTCTTTTTTTCATAAATGTTTAATATTCTTGGCTTAGTAATAGGTGGAAAAGACTGTTAATGAATGTTTAGGATTTGCATGAGAAAATGTGATAATGGCACATTTGCAATCTGGTGAACATGTAAGCTAATGTTTTATTATTTATTTAATTTATGCAAAGGTGGATATTTATTGAAGAACAAGTACAGACTCCCATGTGGGGAGGGGGAAAGAGTCCCTAAGCCAATATTTTAGACTTATCTCTAAGACTTCCTTCTAGGCTTATCATCTAGAGTTGGCAGCAAGGTGATTTTAAAACAATATGATAGTGGACGGACTGGGTGGCAGGGAGCACGGGTGGCAAAGGGGCTGGCTCCGGCTGAGGTCACGGGGCCCAGGGGAGCAGCCCGGGGACCCGGCGACGTGGGAGCAGATGCAGGCGCAGGGCAGCGGCCTGAGGAGGGCCAGGGGCCTGATGTGGTGGGACAGCAGGCGGGACCCCTGGCTGCTGCAGGGTCTGGGTCCTGGGGGCTGCAGCGAAGAGATCCCAGCCTTGCCAGCCCAGGCGGTTTCCTAACAGAAGCCAAAGATCGAGCTGTCAGTGCAAAATCTCTGATCCTGAAGCTGCGGCTGCCAGTTCTACTTCCAATCCTGGGCACGCCAGACCTCGAGGCTGCTGCCACCTCCTGCAGCTTCTCCCCCAGGCCTCCCTCGCGCCAGGCCTCTGTTGGGCCGGCCGGCCGGGACCACAGGGTTGGTAAGCCCAGATGCTCCAACTCTGCTTCCTGGGAGGCTCATTCCAGAGGGCCGCCGAGTGGGCACCCCTACGAGGCTTCCCCATCTGGAAATGAGGACCCACTTCCTCCTCTCCTCTTCCCGAGCTGTCCCTTTCCCTTTGTTGCAAACCTGGCTTCATGCTGCCAAGGACTGAGCTGATGGCGAAGGTGGTAAGGTATGCTGTGGTGGTCAGAATGGTAGAAGATGCCCTGACCAGTTTGGCTCAGTGAATAGAGCGTTGGCCTGCGGACTGAAGGGTCCCAGGTTCGATTCCGGTCAAGGGCATGTACCTTGGTTGCGGGCACATCCCCAGTAGGGAGTGTGCAGGAGGCAGCTGATCGATGTTTCTCTCTCATTGATGTTTCTGACTCTCTATTCCTCTCCCTTCCTCTCTGTAAAAAAACCAATAAAATATATTTTTTTTAAAAAAAAAGCAGAGTTTCATTAAAAAAAAAAAAGAAGAAGAAGAACAATGGTAAAGGAGGAGGAGTTCACCCAGCTGTGCAAGTTGCCCGTGCAGCCCTCACATACACACTGTGTCAACACCTACCGAAGTGCACAGCATTCCCAGGCCCTGCTCCGGGGGCTACTGGCTCTTCGGGACAGTGTCATCCTCTTTGATGTAGTCCTGGTGGTGGAGGGGAGACATATCGAAGCCCATCGCATCCTGCTGACTGCATCCTGGGATTACTTCGGAGGAATGTTTGCCGGGGCATTGAAGGAAATGGAACAAGAAGAGCTCCACGGTGTGTCCTACAATGCCATGTGCCAAATCCTGCATTTCATGTACACTTCTGAGCTGAAGCTCACATGAGCAATGTCCAGGAAACGCTGGTTGTCGCCTGCCAGCTTCAGATCCCAGAAATCATCCACTTCTGCTGTGATTTCCTTGTGTCCTGGGTGGATGAGGAGAACACCCTTGTTGCCTGGGTGGATGAGGAGAACACCCTTGATGTCTACTGGCTGGCAGAGCTATTTGACTTGAGCCGTCTGACCAAGCAGCTGGACACCTATATCCTCAAAAATTTTGTGGCCTTCTCAAGGACTGACAAGTACTGCCAGCTTCCTCTGGAGAAGGTCTACTCCCTCAACAGCAACCGCCTGGAGGTCTGCAAGACCGAGGTATATGAAGGTGCCCTGCTCTACCATACACCCTGGAGCAGGTGCAAGCAGACCAGATCTCATTGCAAACCCTCTTCCCCCCTCTCCCGTCTTCTCCCCCCCCCCCCACCCCCCCCACCCAGCGCCCCCGCCAAGCTCCTTGAGTCAGTGTGATTTCCCCTAATGGAACCTGAGGTCCTCCAGTGGCTGCATGACAAGCTGGACCCCAGCCCACCGAGGAACACAGTGGTCAATGCTCTCATGTACCACCAAAACGAGAGCCTGCAGCCCAGCCTACAGAGTCCACAGACGGAGCTGCAGTCAGACTTCCAGTGCATTGTGGGGTTTGGGGACATTCACTCCACACCATCCACTGTTCTCAGTGACCAGGCCAAGTACCTGAAACCCTTGCTGGGAGAGTGGAAGCACTAGACCGCCTCCTTGGCCCCCTGGATGTCCAACCAGGGCATCACAGTGCTCAACAGCTTTGTGTATCTGATTGGAGGGGACTGAACAATGTCCAGGGATTCTGTGCCGAGTCCCGATGCTGGAGATATGACGTGCAGCACAACTGCTAGTTCCAGATCCAGTCCCTGCAGCAGGAGCATGCCAACGTGTGTGTGTGTGTGTGTGTGTGTGTGTGTCTCATGGCCGGGTACATCTATGCAGTGGCGGGCTGTGACTACCACACTGACCTGAATGCTATGGAGCGCTATGACCCTGCCACCAACACCTGGGCCTATGTGGCCCCGCTCAAGAGGGAGGTGTATGCCCATGCTGGCGCCACACTGGAGGGGAAGATGTACATTACCTGCGGCCACAGAGAGGAGGACTACCTAAGGGAGATGCACTGCTATGACCCAGACAGCAACACCTGGCACACTCTGGCGGATGGGCCTATGCGGCAGGCCTGGCATGGTATGGCCACCCTCCTGAACAAGCTGTATGTGATAAGGGGCAGCAACAATGATGCTGGCTACAGGAGGGAGGTGCACCAGGTCGCCTGCTACAGCTGCACATCCAGGCAGTGTTAATCTGTCTGCCCACTCCCAGCAGGGCATGGTGAGCCTGGCATTGCTGTGCTAGACAACAGGATCTATGTGCTAAGTGGCCACTCACACAACCATGGCAGCTGCACGGGCTACATGCACATCTATGACATGGAGAAGGACTGCTGGGAGGAGGGGCCCAGGCTGGACAACTCCATCTTGGGCCTGGCGGCCTGTGTGCTCACCCTGCCCCATTCCCTGCTCCTGGAGCCATCCCATGGGACCCCTGACTGCCAGGCCGACCTGGACTTCGCCTCGGAGGTGATGAGTGTGTCGGACTGGGAGGAGTTTGACAACTCCATTGAAGATTAGGGCTCTGGGGCTGGTGTCAACAGGAATGGAAGGGTGGCAGGAGCTTGGAGGGTAGCCCAGGCCTGAACATTTTACCCCAGGGCATTGAGACCCTTCTGTACCCCCAGCCGGCTGGCTCTTGCCACCCTCCCTTCACATCAGCCTATCTGCCAGCTTGCAGCAGGTCTTTGTGGGGCTCTGTTGATCCTGGCTGTGGATCACCATGCAGGGAGGAGTGTTCGGGAAGGCTCTGGTCCCCTGAAGGGGTTTACCAGGCCTGCTGCTCCTCAGCTCACACAGGGTGTGCCATCACCAGCTGTCTTGGCCTCCCTGGTCCTGGTCCCTGCTGGGCTGAGAAGGTGGCCTCCAAAGGGATCTGTGCACTGGCACCTGGGTGAGGTGGCTAAAGTATATTGAGCCCCCTTCTGTGGGCAGGGGTAGGGTGGGCCCCTCACCTACCCAGCAGCCAGGAGAGCAATTGAGAGCTCCCAAGCACTGGAGAGGGAGCAGAGATGCATAAGGTTGCTTGAGACTGGTTCTAGTGATAAGATCCCCTACAGTTGGGCTTTTCTGACCCAATGTTGATAAATGAACTACATCTTAAAACAACAACAAAACAATATATGTTGATATGTTTTACTATGTCATAGCTAGTAACAGTATATATTTTTTCTTCTAAAAACACCTAGTAATTTTGTAAACTTCGAATCTTTTATTTGCCTAACTTACTGTCTTTGGATTATGTAGTTATTTCTGTGACTCTGCTTTGCTTCACTTCCTTCATAAGTTGTGACTTCTTTCCCCTATAGCTGTTTCCTTCTGAGTATGAAAGATGATAGTATTGAAGGCATTTATGACACACTAAAGCAGTGTGCATTGATTTCCAAGTCTGCTGGGGGAATTGGTGTTGCTGTGAGCTGTATTCGAGCTACTGGTAGCTACATTGCTGGGGTAAGCTTCTGTTGTATGATTAAAAATGTGTAGACTAGAGGAATTCAAGTCCATAAGCAACCAAGCTTATGGTTGAAAGGGCATATGCTGGGGCTTGGTAGACCTAAGTCTGTTAGTTACTGGCTGGTTGTGTGACTTGGAGTGAGTCATTTCACTGCTTGTGACTTCATTTTCATCTGTTTTATTTAAGGGTTAGTATAGATGATCTCTAGAATCCTTTTTATCTGAGATTTTGATTTATATTTTAGAATTCTGATTTATCTATATACTAGAGGCCCGGTGCATGAAATTCGTGCATGGGGGAGGGGTCCCCTCAGCCCAGCATGCACCCTCTCCAATCCGGGACATCCCTCTCACAGTCTGGGACTGCTGGCTCCTAACTGCTCACCTGCCTGCCTGCCTGATTGCCCCAAACTGCCCCCCCCCCCCCGCCAGCCTGATCACCCCTAACTGCCTCTGCCTGCCTGCCCCTAACTGCCTCTCCTGACAGCCTAATCACCTCTAACCGCCTCTGCCTGCCGGCCTGATTGCCCCTAACTGCCACCCCTACAGGCCTGGTCGCCCCCAATTGCCCCCCCCCACCGGCCTGGTTGCCCTCAAATGCCCCCCTCGCCGGCCTGATTGCCCCTAATTGCCCCCCACTCCTCGCTGGTCTGGTTGCTCCTTCTTGCCCTTCCTGCCAGCCTGGTCGCCCCCAACTGCCCTCCTCACCGGCCTGGTTGCCCCCAACTGCCACCCCTGCCAGCCTGGTCACCTTACTCAGCCTGCTGTGCCGGCCTGGTCGCCCCACGCGGTCTGCTGTTCAGTCGTTTGGTCGTCCCTCACTAACCTCCCCCCCTGCCAGCCTGGTCGCCCCACGCAGTCTGCTGTTCAGTCGTTTGGTCATCCCTCACTAACCTCCCTGCCATCCTAGTCGCCCCACACAGTCTGCTGTTCAGTCGTTTGGTCGTCCCTAACTAACCCCCTTGCCATCCTGGTTGCCCCATGCAGCCTGCTGTTCATTCATTCATTTGGTCGTCCTCACTAACCCCCCTGCTGGCCTGGTCGCCCCATACAGCCTGCTGTTCAGTCGTTTGGTCGTCCCTTACCCCCCTGCCAGCCTTGTCACCCAACGCAGCCTGCTGCTCGGTTGTCCGTCTGGTTGTTTCAGTCATGACGACCCTGGATTTTTATATATTAGGTTATAACAGCCTAAACAACTGTTATGACCGAATGACAGGAACAACTGGTTGACCAGTCGCTATGACGCGCACTGACCACCAGGGAGCTGCCCCCTGGTGGTTAGTGCACTCACAGCCAACCTTCCGCGGGGGTCCCCCCCACACCTGGCCGGCTAACCTCCCACAGCCACTTCCCATTCCCCACCGGCCAACCTCCCATGGCCCCTTCCCCCGGCCGGCCAAGCTCCTGGGGTCCCTCCCCCCAGCTGGCCAACCTCCTGGGGTCCCTCCCCCTTATTGGCTGGCCCCCCAATAGGCCTTGATTGCCGGCCAGGCCGAGGGACCCCACCCATGCACGAATTTGTGTACCCGGCCTCTAGTTTTATAATAATAGCAGCTGTCATTTATTGATTGCTTACTGTGTACTAAGTCTATTATAAAAAGTTTTACATGAACTACTCATTTAATTTTTACTACAGCTACAACCTTATGACATAGATAACATTACAGACACATGGTAGGAACTTTATGCCTTACACTAACTTTGTGGGTGTAGGCCCTGCAGGCACTATTGTATTCACTTTATAAGTGAAGAAGCTGAGGCTTAGAAAGTTAAATTACTTCCAGAGATTAGTCATTTAATATGTGATAGAGCCAGGATTAAGTTTTAAACATTGACATTCTGTGATGTAAATTCAAGCACTACTACTTCACTTTTCCTTGGGAGTCAAGATAATGATTTTAAGTAAGACCCAGATTTAAATCCTATTTCCACTACTTACTAGTAGTGCCAAGTGCAAATTACTTTACATCTTTGTGTTTGTTTCTTCATTTGTAATCTGAAGAAAATATCTAATTCTATAGAATAAAGATAGAGTCCAGAAGGAAAACACTCCATGTGGTGTTTTGGAGGTGCTGTGATATATACAGTACTTATACATAATAGTAGGGTGAGCCATTGTTCGTTTATCTTTCTAGACTGTTCAAAGGCTTGCCATGGGTTAGAAGGATTATTTTTGAAATTTGATGAGGTTTATCCGAGTCTTAGGAGTCTATATTTTCTTATCTTCATTCCAGAATCCATTTATTGCTGAGAATCTCTATTTACTTGTTTATTGTCTTGATTTACCCGTTGCTTATAATTCTTATTGTAAGTTGCCTTGAATTCTTTGGAGAATAAATATTTATAAGGTGTGGAATTTATCCTGATACTGGATTCTTTTGACTTGTATTTATTATGTCTAATTGTAAATTAGAGATGCTATGAAATAACTTTGTATATAATTATAATTTATTCAACAATTTGTTGATTTTATTGGACATTATATTTTCAAAGCAGAGGTAAAATGGAGAGTATGTGAAACTTTATAGACTAGGAAAGAGTATTTTGTTCATTCTTTAGTCATTTTGTTATTTTTCTTGCTGAGCCCCCTCTTTCTTCTCCAGATGCCTTTATTCTGCCTCTCTTTCAGACTAACGGCAATTCCAATGGCCTTGTACCAATGCTGAGAGTATATAACAATACAGCTCGATATGTGGATCAAGGTGGGAACAAGGTATGCTCTGTCACTTGAAAGTACTGGAAATCAGAACTAAAAACTATTAGCCATGCATGCTTATCATAAGATGATTCATTGTGTGTTTCTAACAACTGCCTTTTTTTTTAAGTTTTAAATTCAGCTTAATGAGTATGATTTACTTTAAAGTGCACACACTTGAAATGTACATTTTGGTGGGTTTTAACTATGTAATTACCATACAAATAGGCATTACCCCAAATTTTTCCTCCTGCACCTTTATATTAATCACCCCTATCCTTCCTGTTCATACATACTGGCTCCAGACAGCCAATGATCTAGTCAGCAGCTTTATTACATGACAGTTTCTTTGCAGACAACTGCTAAAGTTGTGACTTATATTAATACTTAATCTTGAAAAGGAGTTGTCATATGTCTTCTAAGTTTTTCTTTAAAGAAATAAAACTCTGGTCCCACGGGCATGGCTCAGTGGTTAGGTGTTGACCAATGAACCAGGAGGTCACCATTTGATTTCTGCTCAGGGCACACGCCCTGGTTGTGGGCTCGATCCCCAATGTGGGACATGCAGGAGACAGACAATCAATGATTCTCTCTCATCATTGATGTTCCTTATCTCTCTCCTTTCATCTCTGAAATCAATGAAAATATCTTTTAAAAAAATAAACAAAATTCTGCATATTTTATAGAGGTAAAAGTAAAGTTGAGAAGATTGGGTTATTTATTTAATATTATCAGCAGGATAGTTTGTAACATACGCCTGCATCTCATGGATATGTAGGCATACTAATCATCTCTTAGTTTATGAACTTTTCTCTGGTGTACTTAAAAAAAAATCTAGCCCAGCTGGTATAGCTCAGCAGTTGAACATTGACCCAGGAACCAAGAGGCTACCAGTTGGATTCCTGGTCAGGGCACATGCCCGGGTTGTGGGCTTGATCCCCTGTGGGGTGCATGCAGGTGGCAGCCCATCGATGATGTTTCTCTCTCATTGATGTTTCTATCTCTCTATCCCTCTCCCTTCCTCTTTCTCTTAAAAAAAAAAAAATCAATAAAGACATTTTTAAAAATAATTTTAAAAAATCTATAGGGACCTTGATAAGAGATAGCACCTTTTTGACTTTTAGTAAAAGCACAAACTATTGTCAAAGTTAAAGTGATTATCTTTGGGCTTTATGCATGCTATATAGTGTAAAGTGAGCTGGAGGACAACTGAAGAGGAAGCTCCATCTCTAGTTCACTGTATCACTTTGGACAAGTTATTTAATCTTTCTTTTCCACATTTTCTTTATGTCAAATACTCTTTTTTTACTCTTGGTATTATAAGAAAAATATTACTAATTTATATTCTTATAGGACTTTTATTTGTATTATCTCATTTAATTCATTAATTGCAGTGAAGATCCAAGGAGATATAAAAGTGCTTTGGAAAATATGAAGTTTCTTTGTTTCATTCTGATTCTGAAAAGATTGATGATTGTTTACCTTAGCGACCTGGAGCATTTGCTATTTACCTGGAGCCTTGGCATTTAGACATCTTTGAGTTTCTTGATTTAAAGAAGAACACGGGAAAGGAAGAACAGCGTGCCAGGGACCTTTTCTTTGCCCTTTGGATTCCAGATCTCTTCATGAAACGAGTGGAGACTAATCAGGTGAGAGATGGATACCTGTTAGTAATAATTACTTGATTCACATAAGCTTTTTCTTTAATCATCTTAAATCATGCCTAGGAATCGTCTACCTATGAGTTTTGCTACAGAAGGTATTTTGAACAAGTTAAGAGGTGCCATTCCTGCTTTCCTGGGTTTTTATTTTCCAAAGTAGATGCTGTCTGACCTATATGCTTAAAATTGTATACAAACAGGCAGAACTAGATATTTGGATCTGAGCCTAAAGTGATTATTTCTATAGCAGATTTCCCAGACAGTCTATGGAAGACACCCTGTGCATTATAGTGTTTCTAATGGATTATGTATAGTTGCTTATTTGACGTTTCTCATGTGTGATACTGTTCTTCCCTTTGTAGGACTGGTCTTTAATGTGTCCAAATGAGTGTCCTGGTCTGGATGAGGTTTGGGGAGAGGAATTTGAGAAGCTATATGAAAGGTATGGGAAAAATATGAAAGTAATAATGTTTTACATGTTTTTCTCTTATTTGGGGATCCACATTTCAAAACAATATCTTCCATTAGCCAGTTTCTAGGAATATTTGGAAGCATCTAGGAGAGAATATGACTAGTAATTTTATTTTGGTAAGCTTTACTTATTGAATCTTTACCAAAATTTTGGTTTCTGTTTTCTTAAAACTTTGGGACATCTAATATTTGCTTGAGTTTTTTGATGCTTTTAAAAATGAAGGCAGTGTATTAGCAGGGTTATTATTTTGCTTTGTCATATAGTACATTTGATAAACTTATATTGCATACAGGAATCAAAATCAACTAGGACAGTACATGTCATTAACTAATTGCACAATGGTACTACTTTAGCACAAAAGCACAATTTGACTATTTTAGGTTTTGTTCTTTTTATTCTGGAAGGTGGTGTTGATTTAGTGGGTTTGGGTTGTATTTGAAGAGATTTAAAATTGTCTGGCTTTCTTCACTGGCTCTAGTGAGAGTACAATAAATGTCATATTCCTTATTTTTTTCCTTAGCTAAGTTTAGTAAAAAGTTTGCGTTTTTACAATATTATATTTCAGTGCCTTTCTTCATGTTATCTGTAATAAAGGTTTTCTTAGGGACTATTAAAATAATATTAGCTTTGTCTTTCAGTTATGAGAAACAGGGTCGTGTTCGCAAAGTTGTAAAAGCTCAACAGCTTTGGTATGCGATTATTGAGTCTCAGACAGAGACAGGTACCCCATACATGCTTTACAAAGATTCCTGTAATCGGAAGAGCAATCAGCAGAACCTGGGAACAATCAAATGCAGCAACCTGTGCACAGAAATAGTAGAATATACCAGCAAAGATGAGGTAGGTAGAAAAATTTCTGCCTAAATTTACTACTGAGAGGTGAATTTTAGGAAGTGAAGTTAATTATTTGTGAATCCCTCACTTGATTTCACTTGAGATGGGTGAAGGGAAATTTTACAGCTTATTGGTAAGCAGAAGGGCACCAAAATAGACAGCAATTACACAGGAAAGAAGAGGTGTGATCTGTGCCCTTGAATATCTTTTAGTCTAAGCCATGTAGAAGTCAGTCACCTGTTTCTTACACACATGTTGTAATAATCTTTACTTGAGGGAAATAGTAATGTACAGTCATGGTAGTTTAGGACAAACACAAAAATGTGTTAGGATGCTCTTTCAGTTTAAAGTATGTACACTTGTAGAGAATCCTTTCAGTGATGGTGAGACAAAATTCTAATCTCAAATCTTTAAGGTGATTCACTGAAGAGACAAGGCCAGAATGGAGATATAGATTTAGTTAAAAAAAAAAGTTTATGGAAAAGCTTCCATTTGGGAAGAAAGGTCTGTATGACAGGTCAGAGATATGGATTGGTTTTATGCAATGAGTGTCAAATCTGTTTTGATGTAGCAATACATTAAAGTTTGATATTGGTAGAGATGATTTTGGCCAGGGGAAAGGAGTTAGTAGGTGAAAGCTGGAATGTATCATAGGCCTGTGTAGGTTTCAGAAAGGAAAATAGCATTAAAATGGTGGGATGAGAAGGATAGATTTTGCTTCTGTTATAGGAAAGAGGTTTGTGGTTAGGTTAATGAGATTGTTGTAGTAGTTGGATGACAGCTTTTTGGATATTGGATATAAACTATGAAAATGAGGAGGAAGGAGCAGATCACAAATTGTAGGACCTAAAAAAATACCATGACAAAAGAAAAATCAGGGAGAAAATGGTGAGTTAAACATACTGATAAGGTTGCGTTTAATTAAAAATTTATTGAGTACCCAGCTATGTGTAAAGCACTGTATTAAGTGCTTTGGGAATATAAATGAATATGGCACAGCCTCTGCCCCCTGGAAACTTATAATTCAGTTGGAGGAAATTGACATATACTAAAATAATTACACAAGATAGATTATTATAGACTGCAAGAAAACTCTTCCAAATTACACATGCCCACCTCACCCTCTGACAAAGAAATTTGTTAGAAATATGGACAGATATGGATTCACCCCTTTTTTTCAATCCTCACCCAAGAATATTTTTTACATTGATTTTCAGACAGTGGAAGGGATGGAGGAGGGGTGAGACAGAGAAGGAGAGAGAGAAAGACAGAGACAGACATTGATGTGAGAGAGACACATCAATTGGTTGCCTCCTTCACGTGCCCCAACCAGGGCCAGGGATCAAACCTGCAACCAAGATATATGCCCTTGACTGGGAATCGAACCCACAACCCTTCAGTCGGCAGGCTGACATTCACCACTAAGACAAACCAGCCAGGGATGCCTCAGGATTTTTGCTGTTAATACTCTTTCTCCCCACATAGGCACATGGCTTGCTTTTTAACTTCTTCCATTCTTTGTCCCTAAGTCATGTTCTCATTGAGGTCTTTCTGGACAACTCTATTTTAAAATGGCATTCCTTCCATTCTTATCCCCAGGACTCTTATCTTCTTTTTTTGTTTTATTTTCTCTCTCTAGCATTTAATAGACTTACATGATTTGAGCTATGTTTTGAAAATGGGTGCTTTGGCAACAAGTATAGAATTGAGTAGGTATGAAGGGCACAAGGGAGTCTAGGTGAGAGGCATTGAGGTTTTGGATTAGGATAGTCATAATAAAAATGGAAATGAAAGCGTATTAATTCAACATTATTAAGCTTACTGTATGCCAGATGTGTCGCCCATACTAAAAATATATGGGTAAGATATGATCCCTACCTATAAAATGTCATTACCTAGTATAGTGAGTATAATGGGAGAATCACCTGAAGAGCTTTTTCAAAATTCATCAGCTGGATCCTCTGTTAAGGATTTGTCAGAATCTCAGTGAGGGTGAGGTGGGCATGTGTAATTTGGAAGAGTTTTCTTGCAGTGATGGAAATATTCTGTATCTGGTGTCTGTGGGACACTTAAAATGTTACTAGTGCAGCTGAGAAACTGAATTTTAAATTTCATTTAAGTTTGATTACATGTGGTTAGTGATTGTTGTATTGGACAGGGCACATCTACTCAGATATACATAAAAAATTATAACACAATGTGATATAAGTGGTAATAGAGCCATGCACTATGGAACACAGGATTTTTTCCTCATCTTACCTATTCACTGGTGCATGTTATAACTCATGCGAATAAATACTGGGATTTAGAAATGAACTGATGAATGATGAAGAGGGAGAAGTCAAAGATAAAAATGAAAAATTTTAATGGTAGAGTGTTAGAGGCTTATATGGTAGTGTGATCCACAGAGAGGAAATAAAAATTTTGTGATTCTTGACTCTTTTTCTTTACATTCCAGGTTGCAGTGTGTAACTTGGCTTCCCTGGCCCTGAATATGTATGTCACATCAGAACACACATATGACTTTAAGAAGCTGGCTGAAGTCACCAAAGTCGTTGTCCGAAATTTGAATAAGATTATTGATATTAACTACTACCCTATCCCAGAGGTATGAATAGATATCTCTGCTTATTGATAATTATTGAAATTCAAAGTGAAGGGAGTTTATCACAGTCTGCTTGCCAGGCATCTACACTAATAAAAGACAAAGATGCTAATTGACCATAACTTCGCTACGCCCACCAGCTAATCAGAGCAACTATATGCAAATTAACCCAGCTACAATGGCGGTTAATTTGCATATGCCGGCTGGGAGCGAAGACTGAAGACAATGTAGAAGGAAGCGAAGTGCTGCAGAAGGGAGCAAAGTAGAGGCGGCAGAGACAGGAACAGAGCCAAGGTGGCGGAGGCAGGAGTGAAGCAAGCTGGGCGGCAGAGGCGGGAGGGAAGCAAGCTGGGCGGCGGAGGCTGGAGCAAAGCCCACCTCAGCGGGTTTCGCTCCCTTCTCTGCTTCGCGCCAGCCGCAGAAAGCCCTATTCTTGCAGGAATCTTCCTGCAACGGGCCTCTAGTCATTTAAATAGTTATCATTGGAATGGTGTGAGAAAACAGATAAAAAGAGTGTATGTCATTTGGTACAGAATGTTGCTTTTTTCTGATCAGTAATGTCTCTTTCTTCTCTAAACCTATTGGCACAAAGGCATACTTATCAAATAAACGTCATCGCCCTATTGGAATTGGGGTACAAGGTCTGGCAGATGCTTTTATTCTGATGAGGTATCCTTTTGAGAGTCCAGAGGCCCAGTTATTGAATAAGCAAATCTTTGAAACCATTTATTATGGAGCCTTGGAAGCCAGCTGTGATCTGGCCAAGGAGCATGGCCCATATGAAACCTACGAGGGCTCTCCAGTCAGCAAAGGAGTAAGTATATAGATAAAATTTTCTTTTTTCTCATTCTGCGGGCCACCCTGCCTGTGCACTGCTGGGCACGGTCTGTGTGTTTGCCCCACCCTCTATCGGGTGTCCCCTCCATCTGCTATACTCTCCACCCACGGTCCGTCTGCGCAAGTCTTACCCTCTGAGGCGTCTCTGACCGTGAGGAAGCAGGCCAAATTGCAAGCCTCTGGGACATCATGGGTGCTACTATAGCCCACATGGCTTGCAAGTGTGGTGCATATGTGCATGGCCAGAAAACGCCTGTCAGGTTGGATAAAAATTTTTGCCTATGAGTTCCTATAGTAGGCTAAATGGTAGCCCTCAAAAAGATAAGCTTATAGCATAACTAGAGGCCCGGTGCACAAAATTTGTGCATGGGTAGGGTCCCTAGGCCTAGCCAGGGATCAGGGCCAATTGGAGCCTTCCTTCCCTGGTTGCCGGCTACTGGCTGGAGCCTTCATTCTGTGCTGCCCCCTGCTGGTCAGCACATGTCATAGAGAGTGATTGAACTCCCAGTCTTCTGGTCAAACTTTGTGTATTAGCCGCTTATATATATATAGATTCCTAGAACATGTGAATGTTCTGTTATTTTGTTTAAAGGGGTCTTTGTAGATATAATTAAGGATTTTGAAATGAGGTTATCCTGGATTTTCCAGATAGGCCCTAAGTCTACTGACAGTTGTCTTTATAAGAGACACAGAAAAGAAGAGGAGGCAATATGACCATGGATACAGAAATTGGTGTGATGCAGTCACAACCCAGGAATGCTGATAGCCACTAGAAACTGAAAAAGGCAAAGAACATAATCTCTAGAGCCTCTGGAAGGGGTTCGGTCCTCCCAAAAACATGTTGATTTGGGTTTCTGGCCTCCAGAACTATGAGAAAATATTTCTCATTTTATGCCACCAAATTGTGGTAATTTATAAAACCAGCCATCAGAGACTAATATGGTACTTTTGTCCTCTGGAGTAAAACAGGTGTTCTGTTTTAGAACTAGTCATTGCTTAAATGACTTAAGAAGAATGCTATCTATATTCATTTTCAAATGCTAACCTTATTGAATTAAAACAATATACATTCAAGACAGACTGTGCCCGGATCAAAATGACAGAGTATGTAAGCTCTGTGCTCACCTCCTGCCATAATCACATCAAAATTACAGCTAAATTATAGAACAACCATCACTGAGAACACTTAAAGACTAGCTGAACAGAATTCCTATAGCTAAGGATAAAAAGAAGAAGACATGTTGAGACTGATGGGAAGGGTTTAGATGTGGACCAGGAAGGTCTTACAACCGTCAGCACACCTTGTAGCTCTTGCTAAGCGGCCCTATCCCAACACAAGTGACATCCAGTCTCAACTTGCATTGTCACTTTTATCAGGTGCTACATAGTGGCAGCCAGTTGTGGCCTGTAACATAACTTCAACTAATTGGTCACAAGCCTAGCACAAGTGACAGGTGGCCTCAGTTCACACTGTACCCACCAAAGGGTTCCAAGAGTGACACAAGTAGCATTCAGTATCGGTTTGCAGTGTAGCCTCTTCCAAGTGCCTCCTAACCCAGCGAAAGCGACAACCAATTGCAGATCACTTGCAGCTTTTAACAAGAGGTCCCAAGCCTGGCAAAAGCTGACCTTGGCCTGCACCAGAGCCCCTCCCAAGAGGCTCCAGGACCAACAAACCTGATGGCTGACTTCAGACCACATTAGAGCACCACCCAACCAGCTCCACAAATGAGACACCCAAAGGACAGACTCAGCTGGCACCAGAGACCTGCTAAAGCAACTTCTGCTCTATGGGGTCAGCCCCAAACAACAGCTTGTCTACTGTAGTCCCGGCCAGCCCACATAGCCAGTTAGCATGAGGATCAGCCCCACCCACTGACATGCCAACAGCAGTTGAAGCTCAACTACAAGAGGAGGCCATACATGACCCACCTGGCTCAGGTGACCAGGGAGACTGTGTCAGTGAGCTCCACAGAACACCTACGTAAAGCCACTCTGTCGATACCGGGAGACATAGCAACTCTACCTAATACATAGAAATAAGCAAAGGGAGTCAGGCAAAATGACACAAGGACCATGCTCCAAGTATGGGACAAAACTCCAAAAAAAAAGAACTAAAAAAGGAAACAAGGAATGTACCAGGTACAGAGTTTAAAACACTAGTTATAAGGATGCCCAATGAACTTAAGAATAGATGAACTCAGTGAAAACAAAAAGAACCAGTCAGAAAGGAAAAATGCAATGATTAAAATGATGAATTTATTAAAGGGAATCAGCAGATTATATGAAACAGGATTGAATCATCAGTCTGGAAGGCTAGGTAGTGGAAACAATCCAACAGGACAGCAAAAAGAAAATAATTTTAAAATAAGGATAGTTTAAGGTACCTCTGGGAGAACATCAAGTGTTCCAAGATTCATATCGTAGGGGTACCAGAAGAGAGAGTAAAGGAATTGTAAACCTAATTGAAGAAATAATGACTGAAAACTTCCCTAACCTGGGGGAAGAAATAGACAGACAAGTCCAAGAAGCTTAGAGTCCCAAAGAAGATGAACCCAGAGGTCCACACCAAGACACAGCATAATTAAAATGGCAAAGGTTAAATACAAAGAAAGAATCTTAAAAGCGATAAAAGAAAAGCAGTTAGTTGCCTACAAGGGAGCCCCCATAATACTATCAGTTGATTTCTCAGCAGAAACATTGCAAGCCAGAGGAAATATTCAAAGTGATGAAGAGCAAGGACCTACAACCAAGATTACCCAGCAAAGCTATCATTTAGAATTAAAGAAAAGATCAACTGTTTCCCAAGCAAGAAAAAGCTAAAGAAGCTCATCACTACCAAACTAGAATTACAAGGAATGCTGAAGGGTCTGCTTAAATAAAAATAAAACAAAACAGTACACAGGTTCCTCAGAATAAAAATAGAACTATCATATGACCCAGTAATTTCACTTCTAGATATTTACCTGAAGAAATCCAAAACACTAATTCAGAGAGGTATATGTACCCCTATATTCATTGCAGTATTATTTACAATAGTCAAAATATGGAAACAATCTCAGTGCTCACCAATAGATGAGTAGATAAAGAAGATGTGGCATATATACAATGAAATATTACTCCGCCATGAATAAGAAAATCTTATATTTGTGACAACATAGATGGACCTAGAGGATATTATGCTAAGTGAAAAAAATGAGAAAGAGATATAATTTTGCTTATATGTAGAATCCAAAAAACAAAATAAATGAACAAATGAAACAGAAGCAAACATATTGAAAGACCATATTGATGGTTGCCAGAGGGAGGGGAGTTGGAATGGTTGAAAAAGGTATCAAGAAATACAAATTGCCAGTAATAATCATGAGTATGTAAAGTACAGCTCAGGGAATATAGTTAATAATATGTAATAACTATGTATGGTGTCTGAAGGGTACTAGACTTACTGGGGTGATCACCTCGTAAGGTATGTAAATGTCTAATCATTGTACATCTGAAACTAATGTAATATTGTATGTTAACTGTAATTGAAAAATAATTATTTTTTAAAAAGAGGGGATTTCTGACCCATGCCACAATATGGGTGAACCTTGAACACATTATGCTCAGGGAAAGAAGCCAGACAGTATATAATTTCACTTGCATGAGGTACCTGAAATAGTCAAATTTGTGAAAAACAGTAAGTAAAATGATGGTTCCCAGGAGCTGGGGGTGGGAATGGGAGTTATTTAATGGATATAGAATTTCTGATTTGCAGGATGAAAAGATTTCTGTAGATGGGTGATAGTGATAGTGCACAACAATGTGTATGTATTTAATATTGCTGTACTGTGTACTAAAAAAATGGTTAAGATGTTAAATTTTATATTATGTGTATTGTACAACAGTAAAATTTTTGTTGTTGGTTTGGTTGTTAATCCTCACCCAAGGACATTTATTCCATTGATTTTTAGAGAGAGTGGAAGGGAGGGAGGGAGGGAAAAAGAGAGAAACATTGCTGAGAAAGAGATACATCAATCGGTTGCTTCTCACACATATGCACTGACTGGGGCTGGGGATCGAACCTGCAACCCAGGTATGTGCCCTTGACTGGGAATCGGACCTGTAGCCCTTTGGTGCATGAGCTGACACTCTAACCACTTAGCAACACTGGCCAGGGCAACAATAAAAAAATTCTTTTATGCAGTTAATTTCAATTTTTAAAAACTGTTCCAAAAAATTAAAGAAGGGAGCCTCCCAAATTGATTCCTTGAGGGCAGCATTACCCTACTACCAAAACTAGATAAAGACATTACAAAGAAAGATAATTATAGGCAAATATTCTTGATGAACATAGACACAAAAATATCTTCAACAAAATATTAGCAAACTCTAGCAAACTGTATTCAGCAATACATTTAAAAAGTCATACACCATAATCAAGTGGGTTTTATTCCCAGGATGCAGGGTTGGTTCAACATCTGTAAATCAATTTATGTGATATACTTCATAAACAAAATGAAGGATAAAAATCATGATTATATTGCTATATGCAAAAAAGCATTTGACTGGATGCAGGATCCATTTATGATAGGAAAAACTCAACAATGTGAGGATAGTGGGGACATACCTCAATATAATAAAAGGCATTTATGACAAATCCTTAGGTAACATACTCAAGTCTAGAAAGCTGAAAGCTTTTTGCTTAAGATCAGGAACAAAAACAAGAATGTATACTTTCACCACCTTTATTTAGCATAGTATTAAAAGTCTTAACTACAGTAATCAGACAAGAAAAAGAAATTTAAGGGCCCTGGTTGGTGTGGCTCAGTTGGTCAATCCTCAACCAGGGACATTTTTTCCATCATCCCATGCACCAAAAGGTCTCAGGTTTGATTCTTGGTCAGGGCACAAGCCTGGGTTGTAGGCTTGATCCCCAGTAGGGGTTGTGCAGGAAGCAGCCAATTGATGTTTTTCTCCCTCCTCCTTCCTCTCTAAAATCAATAGAAACTTTTTTCTTTTTTTAAAAAAATATATTTTATTGATTTTTTACAGAGAGGAAGGGAGAGAGAGAGAGAGTTAGAAACATCGATGAGAGAGAAACATCGATCAGCTGCCTCCTGCACATCTCCTACTGGGGATATGCCCGCAACCCAGGTACATGCCCTTGACCGGAATCGAACCTGGGACCTTTCAGTCCGCAGGCCGATGTTCTATCCACTGAGCCAAACCGGTTTCGGCACTTTTTTCTTTTTTTAAGAAAAAACTAAAAAGCATACAAATTGAAGTAAAACTTGTTTACAGATGACATACTACGTACAGAAAACCCTAAGGATTCCACCAAAAATCTGCAGGATAAACAGACAGTGACAAGGGCTGTGAAGAGATGACACTGGGCAGTGGATTGCAGCGGCCTGGATTTGTGCCAGGGCCTCACTGATCGGCAGAAACCAGTCGTGCAGTCCCAGCTGGTGGGGATGGAAGCACAGAGTACTTGAGGTGCCTGAGAGATCGTCCGGTGGTGCTGACTGGGGCCTGCTACTGAGTGAGGCCAGAAGGACATCGATGGCATTTAGGAAGAGGGCACTAGGCCCACAGCCTGTGACAGAAGGCGGAGGAGCGACTGGAAAGCGTTTCCACCAGGGAAGCTCGGGTGCTGTAATAGAAATCAGGTTTATGTTCTCATTAAACTTGAGCAACCAGATCATATCTGCATCTAACTTCGCGTCAGCCAGCGATCAAGCTCTAGGCCTGAATGAAACCAAAAAATAAAAAGTGCATTTTTTAAAAAGTCATTTTATTGTTTGTTGTCCCTACAGCAACTCTCCTCTGATTTAAAATCATGTGATTTCCGTGAAATGTGATCCTTGTTTCTGATTCATATACTGATCAACTAATGATAGTAAAAATGGCTTTGAAATGACAACATTTAGCACAAAGTTAAAAAAAAAAAAGATTCCTCCAAAATACCATTAGAACTAATAAATTTATAAAGTAGCAGGATCTATAATTAATATTCAGGAATCAGCATTTTTATACACCACTTGCGAAATACCAGAAAGGGAAATTAAGAAAACAACTCCATTTACAGTTTCATCAAAAAGAATCAAATGCCTAGAAATAAATTTTACCAACGAGGTAAAAGACCTGTATTTGGAAAACTAAGACATGGAAGAAGATTCAAAAAAAATTTTTGGAAGGCTACACTATGCTCATGGATAGGAAGAATTAACACCTTAAAATTTCCATACTATCCAAAGCAATCTACAGATTCAATGCAATCCCTATGAAAATACCAATGACATTTTTTTCACAGAATTAGAACAAATAATCCCAAAGTTTATGTGGAGCCACAAAGATTCTGAATAACCAAAACCATCTTGAGAAAGAACAGCAGTTGGAGGTATCATGCTCCTGGTAGCAAACTACACTACAAGGCTGTCATAATCAAAACAGCATGGTACTCACAAAAACAGACACATAGATCAATGGATCCAAATAGAGAGCCCTGAAACAAACCCATTCCTGTGTGGTCAATGTATCTATGACAAAGGAGGATAGAATATACAAATGTGGTAAAGACAGCCTCTTTAATAAATGATGTTGGGGAAAACTGGAGAGATCATTTAAAAAAGTGGAACTAGACTACTTTTTTTCCACCATATACAAAATGGATTAAATACTTAAATGTAAGACAAGCCATAAAACTGGACGAAAGCAGGCAGTAAAGTCTTTGACATTGCTTTTAGATATATATATATGCCATATCTCTCCAGGCAAGAAAAACAAAAAATAAACACATGGGACTACATCAAACTAAAAGGCTAAAAGGTTTTTGCACAACAAAGGAAGCCATCAGTGTAATGAAAAGACAACTTACTGAATGGAAGATATTTGCCAATGATACATCTGATAAGGGGTTAATAACCAAATACATAGGGGACTCATAAAATGTAATACCAAAAAAGCGAACTGACTGAAAAAGGTGCAGGACCTGAACAGACATTTCTCCAAAAAAGATATATGAAATACACATATGAAAAGATGCTCAACATCACCAATCAGGGAAATTCAAATTAAAACCTCAGTGAGATTACCTCACCTGTCAGAATAGCTATCATCAGTAAATCAATAACCAGCAAGTTCGTTGAGAATGTGAAGAAAAGGGAATCCTTGTGCACACTTGCTGAGATTGTAAATTGGTGCAGCCACTGTGGAAAACAGTATGCAGGTTCCTCAAAAAATTAAAAATAGAATTGCCATATGACCCAGTAATTCCACTTTAGGATATTTATATGAAGAAATTTGAAACACTAATTTTGAAGAGATATGCATTCCTATGTTCATTACAGCATTATTTACAATAGTCAAGATATGGAAACAACCTCAGAGTCTTAGGAAAACAGGAATGGGTAAAGATGATGTACATATATAAATGGCTTCTGACTCAGCTATGAATAAGAATAAATTCTTTTTTTTTTTTAATTTTTTTTTTATTAGTTAAGGTATTACAAATGTGTCCTCATCCCCCCCACTAACCCCCAACCTCCCCCCCACACACAAACTCATGCTCCCATCCCCCCGTTGTCCATGTCCATTGGTTTGGCTTATATACATGTATACAAGTCCTTCTGTTGATCTCTTCCCCTTACCCCCGCCCTCCCCTACTTTCCTTCTGGGGATTGATAGCCTGATCACTGTTTCTCAGTCTTTGGGTCTGTCCCTTTTCATCAGTCTATGTTGTTCTCTATAATCCACAAATGAGTGAGATCATGTGGTATTTATCTTTCTCTGACTGGCTTATTTCACTTAGCATAATGCTCTCCAGTTCCATCCATGCTGTTGCAAAAGGCAAGAGTTCCTTTTTTTTTTTTTACCGCAGCATAGTATTCCATTGTGTATATGTACCACAGTTTTCTAATCCACTCAAAGAATAAATTCTTACCATTTGTGAAAACATGGATGGACCTAGAGTTATAATCTATGTAATAAAAGCCTAAGTGACCGTTATGGCAGAATGACTAGAACGACCATCATATTTCAAATTATAGAGTGATTTATCATCAGTCGACTTGTTTATTCCTTAGATCCTTCAGTATGATATGTGGAATGTTACTCCCACAGACCTATGGGACTGGAAACTTCTCAAGGAGAAGATTGCAAAGTAAGTAAAACATGTAAAGTAGCTTTGAAATAAGAGTTCAGGTTTTCATCCTGGCTCTTCAGAAATTAGCTGTTATTTTAACTTCTGAAACTCATTTTTTCTTTATATGGAGCTAAAATGACCCATCTGCAGAACTATATATTTTTTTAATTAAATCTTTATTGTTCAGATTATTACAGTTGTTCTTCTTCCCCCCCCCCCCCATAGCTCTCCTCCATCCAGTTTCCACCCCACCCTCTGCCCTTACCCCTCCCACTGTCCTCATCCATAGGTGTACGATTTTTGTCCAGTCTCTTCCTGCACCCCCACACCCCTTTCCCCCCAAGAATTGTCAGTCCACTCCCTTTCTATGCCCCTGGTTCTATTATATTCACCAGTTTACTCTGTTCATCAGACTTTTTTATTCACTTGATTTTTAGATTCACTTGTTGATAGATATGTATTTGCTGTTCATAATTTGTATCTTTACCTTTTTCTTCCTCTTCTTAAAGAATACCTTTCAGCATTTCATATAATACTGGTTTGGTGGTGATGAACTCCTTTAGCTTTTTCTTATCTGTGAAGCTCTTTATCTGACCTTCAATTCTGAATGATAGCTTTGCTGGATAAAGTAATCTTGGTTGTAGGTTCTTGCTATTCATCACTTTGAATATTTCTTGCCACTCCCTTCTGGCCTGCAAAGTTTCTATTGAGAAATCAGCTGACAGTCGTATGGGTATTCCCTTGTAGGTAACTGACTGTTTTTCTCTTGCTGCTTTTAAGATTCTCTCTTTGTCTTTTGCTCTTGGCATTTTAATTATGATGTGTCTTGGTGTGGTCCTCTTTGGATTCCTTTTGTTTGGGGTTCTCTGCGCTTCCTGGACTTGTAAGTCTATTTCTTTCACCAGGTAGGGGAAGTTTTCTGTCATTATTTCTTCAAATAGGTTTTCAATATCTTGCTCTCTCTTCTCTTCTGGCACCCCTATAATTCGGATGTTGGTGCGCTTGACGTTGTCCCAGAGGCTCCTTACACTATCTTCATATTTTTGGATTCTTTTTTCTTTTTGCTTTTCTGGTTGGGTATTTTTTGCTTCTTTGAATTTCAAATCTTTGACTTGATTCTTGGGATCCTCTTGTCTGCTGTTGGATCTCTGTATATTATTCTTTATTTCAGTCAGTGTATGCTTAATTTCTAGTTGGTCTTTTTTCATATCCTCCAGGGTCTCACTAAATTTATTGGCGGTTTCTAGAAAATTCTTAAAAAACCTTATAACCGTGATTTTGAACTCTATATCCAGTAGTTTGCTTTCCTCCATTTCTGTCATTTGTGACCTGTTTCTTTGTCTCCACATTTTTTATGCTTCCCTGTGTTGGTAGAGTGGCTTTGTGTGCTAGATGTCCTATAGGGCCCACTGGCTCAGCCTCCCCAATTACTTGAGGTGGACACTCTTGGTGCACCCCTTTGTGGGCTTTGTGCACAGTCTTGTTGTAGTTAAGCCTTGACTGTTGTAGGGATCACTGGGAGGAATTGACCTCCAGGCCAATTGGCTGTGAGAATCAGCTGTGTCTACAGTGGGAGAACTTTTGTGCTGAAGATACCCTTCTGGGGCAAGACTTTCTTCAGTGGGGCTTTGGTGCTCACTGAGTCTGCCCCTGGGTGTGTCCCTTATGGATCTGAGGAGTTGTAATCTGGATGGTCCCACTCTGACCACTGGGTACACTGTCTCTTGGATCTAAGGAGGTGCTAATTTAGTCTCTGCCTGAGGCTACCCAGCAGGAGCTATGGAGAGATCTGCAGATTCCTCTTCTTTGTTTGGGGTTTGGAGGTGCCCAGATGAGGCCCAGCTGTGAAGCAATGCAAGCTACTGTGGGGCCTTGGGCCTTCTCTTGGAAGTTCTGGGTCTGTCTGGCCCAGCTGCAGTTTGTTAGGTAATTTTCAGATTGCAAAAGGCCAGGGCATTCATATGCAAAAGCCTCTGCTGCAGCTTGGGTGGGGCAGGGTCTCAGGGAATCAACAGGGCAGAGCAAGCAGCTATGGCTGATCCTCAGTCCTGCCCTAAGAGGCCCCTCGTCTCAGTATCCCGGTAATTGCTGCAAGCACCTCTGAGAGAAAGCCGCCCTCAAGTTCCAAGTTCTGCCCCCTGCCAGACAATCCAGTTTTTCCCCGTATGAGTCTGGGTCCCCAGAGACTTCCTGGAACTGGAGTTCAGAGCAGTCGGGGGCTTGTGACTCCCTCCCGATTCAAAAAGGCAGCCACGTCCTCAGTTGCCAGCCCTTGCCGCATGCGCCTCCATACCTCTGCACTTTACTTCTGCACCTCCTCTCAGTGTTCTTTTCTCTTTCCTTCCAGTTGTAGAATTTCCACTCAGCCAGCCTTCCTGTAGTTCTGGATGATGTCCGTTTTGTCTTTTAGTTGTATTTTTGAAGTTGTGGGAGGCAGCAATTTTCCGGTGTTTACCTATGCCGCCATCTTGGTTTCTCCTGCAGAACTATCTTTTAAATACTTTATAATATAATACATGTGTAGTAACCTGTAGATTGCTTGGCACTTGGAAGCATTTCAATACATGATAGATATTATCAGTAGATCTTGTTTTAGAGGCCTAACTACCTAGATTAGGTTATTCTTTTTCTCATTAAATCTTTATATTTCTAAGTGCTTGCTTTTAAAATATATTTCATTTTTATTCATTGCTTAATTACATTGGGCTCAGAAATGACTTCTGTTGAATTGATTGTCAAAGGAATAAGGGATCTTTTGTAGGTCTTTCAAACTAATAAAGATAGAACGTTTTGCTGAACGAATAATGAAACAAGTTTTCATTTCCTTTCATGATGAGTGTCATCTCTGGGTCAATACATGTGCAGAGTTTTAATTTGAAGAAAGAAACAGTAGCTTTAAAATGCTTTTTAAAAAAATATCCATTTGCAACAAAAGGGGACATCTGCAATACTTTAAACAATAAACAAATTTTTTTTAAAAAGGGAATAAAAAAATATCCATTTGCTTTTTAAAAAATTTTGTTAAATACATGTTTACAAATTTAGAAAAACCTACATTTGGAAAGAGAATAAAATGAATATTACTCCAATACTACCTACCTGTCCCAAAAAACCTTTTTGCATTTTTTTGTCTGTCATCCTTCAGATTTGACTTACTTCTGAGCATGTGTACATGTGTACTAGGTGTACCGGTTAATAATGTGGGCTTTGTAATCAAAGAAAACACGGTAATTAAAAAACAAAACAAAACATCAGAAGTGCTTTATTCAAAGTAATGTTCATCACTAGCTACACATTTCCCCATCTTTCAGGTAATTTGTGGATACCGTCCCAATAGAACTTTTCTTGTTTTGAGATAAACCATTCAGAAACCTAATTTTCCACTCCTTTATATGTTTTGAAATGCTGCTTAGAAAGTGCATGTGCCACCGATCGGAACAAGTGGTAATCTGAAGGAGCAAGGCCTGGTGAATACAGTGGCTGGTTTAATACTTCCCAGACAAGATCTTTTAACGTGTCTTTAACTGGTTTTGAAGTGTGTGATGGTGTGTCATCATGAAGCAAAATTACTTTGCCATGTCTGCTGGAACATTCTGGTCGTTTCATGATCAAAGCATGGTTCAAATTGATTATTTGTTGTCGGTAGTGATCAGTATTAACGGTTTCACCTGGTTTTAGAAGCTCCTAATACACCACAACTTCCTGATCTCACCAAACGCAGGGCATTGTCTTCTTTCCGAAGTGATTGGCCTTGCAGTTAATGTTGATGTTTGGCCTGGATCAACCCATGATTTTGTGCATTTGGGATTCTCAGAATAAATCCACTTTTCATCGCCAGTCACAATTCAATGCAAAAAAGACTTTCTTTCATGCCATTGAAGCAACATTTTACTGATGACTTTTCGGTTTTCCATTTGTCTTTTGTTTAGTTGATGTGGCACCCATTTTCCTCCCTTTAAAATCTTTCCCATTACTTGTAAGTGATCGGAAATTGTTTGCTGAGCAATGTTTAATCTTTCTGCAAGTTGTTTTTGAGTTTGACACACATCTTCATCCAGTAATTGCATCTTCAATCCAATTGTTGGTCTTCAAACTTTTTTGGGTGACCTGGACGTTCTTTGTCTTTCACATCGAAATCATCACTTTTAAAGTTTGGTTTGTTTTTTTTTAAATATATATTTTATTGATTTTTTACAGAGAGGAAAGGATAGGAACAGAGAGTTAGAAACATCGATGAAAGAGAAACATCGATCTGCTGCTTTCTGCACACCCCCCACTGGGGATGTGCCCGCAACCAAGGTACATGCCCCTGACCAGAATCGAACCCGGGACCCTTCAGTGCTGGGGTCCTGCCCCAGCAGGTCCAGGGGTCCCCAAAGGTGTGGACGGAGTCAGCAAAGAAGGAATGACACGGAGACAGCGTTCAGTTGATCAGCAGCCTAGCCAGGATCTCTAGCCAGGATCTCCAGCCAAGTTCTGGTCTGGATCTCCAGAGAGGTTCTACTTAGGATCTCCAGCCAGGTTCTGTGTCCATGTTCTCTTGCTAGGTTCTCCAGATTCTCCAGCCAGGTTCTGTAGCCATGTTCCCTCGCTAGGTTCTCCAGCCAGGTTCTGTCCAGGTTCTCCAGCCAGGTTCAGTCACCAGGTTCTAGTCAGGTTCTCTTGCCAATTTCTGTAGTCAGGTTCAGTCCAGGATCTTTTGCCATGTTCTCTCACTAGGTTCTCTCTCTAGGTTCTGAGGCCAGTTTCTGTCCAGGATCTTTTGCTATGTTCTCTCCAGCGAAGTTCTTCTGTCTCTAGAGAACGTTCTGTGTAGGTTCTGTGCCTAGGTTCTGTCTTCCTTGGTTCTGTCTTCTTAGTTCTGTCTGCTGTTGTCTTGTTACAACTGTATTTATACCAGTTGATTCCAATCCTATCAATCTCTATTACAAAGGTTAGGGCGTTTCTTATCTCCATTCCAGGGAGTAAAAATTATGTAGCTTAAGCATGATTGTTCATAGTTAAAGTGATTAATTACCCGCCTGGCACTTAGTTAAGAGGTTTTATTCCCTCCCTAACTTCAGGGGAAAATCCCTACCTGGGGAAACAACCTTTCTTAGAGACCTTGGTTAAAACACATAGTGCCAAGAAGGTGAGCAAACATATTAAGAACAGTATGCCATATATGCCAGGTCCCTTGAAACAGCAAGCATGGACCGGCTCTCGGCACTTCAGTCCGCAGGCTGACGCTCTATCCACTGAGCCAAACCGGCTAGAGCGAAATCATCACTTTTTAAAGTGTTTAAACCAGCATTCACAAGTATCTTGAGATGGAGAATGTTCACCATACACTTCCCGAAGTATTCAGCAGCACTTTTCTTCAAAATAAAGTAATGAACTATAACTTACTGCAAATGCTCTTTTTTTGGCACAAAGCTCAACATTCTTACGTGTAAAAATATCTATGATGTTAACACCTTCAGCAAATTTGACATATGAAGTTTTGAAGCTTGTTGTCAATACAACAAAATAGCATACATATCCAATTGCATATATATCAACATATGTGTAACTCCATCTGTTGAAAAAAATCTGCCTTATTAACCAGTACACATAGTATATTTATATGCAAATATAACTTTGACAAAAATGGACATGTATGCTAGGTAGCAAGATGTCAAGTGCTATGGTTCCTGAGTTTCACAGTGCAAGTGGCGTAAGTCATAGCATAATAAAGATTTCCAGCAGTAGAAATTATTGTGCTAATTCTGTTTAGGAGTCAAGCATTTAGGAGAGGGGTGAGCTGTTCCACCCATATTGTGGAGTTGCATTCCTTTAGGGGTTAAAATAAAAAATCCATATGTGAATCTAATGCATGCATTATGTTACTCATAGTAGGTGCATTTACTACAATGACTTAAAGTAGCTATCTTCTTGCCAGAACCGGTTTGGCTCAGTGGATAAAGCTTCGGCCTGCGGACTCAAGGGTCCCGGGTTCGATTCCGGTCAAGGGCATGTACCTTGGTTGCGGGCACATCCCCAGTGGGGGGCATGCAGGAGGCAGCTGATCGATGTTTCTCTCTCATCGATGTTTCTGGCTCTCTATCCCTCTCTCTTCCTCTCTGTAAGAAATCAATAAAATATATTTTTTAAAAAAATAAAAAAAAAATAAAGTAGCTATCTTCTTGCAGATTGTAACTTTAGAACTAGCACCTAATAATCTCCTTTTCTTTAGGTATGGTATAAGAAACAGTTTACTTATTGCCCCAATGCCTACTGCTTCCACTGCTCAGATTCTGGGAAATAATGAGTCCATTGAACCTTATACCAGCAACATCTACACTCGTAGAGTCTTGTCAGGAGAATTTCAGGTGAGAAGATCACAACTAGACGTACAAGAAAATCTTTCAAAAGCCCGATATTGGGAGTAAATGCTAATTCATATTTAGTATGCCTATTTTTCTTAGTATGGCGGCAAAGTTTTGATAAAATGGGTCATCTTCGTCCCTAATATTGTTCTAAGTTATTTCAGCACATAATAGACATTTAATAAATATCTGCCAAAAGAATGAATGATTGAGGGTTGTAAGTATGAAAGTAACTTGTTGATATTAGAGTTCACGTGATATTTAACCATTCTGTAATCATAGTGATTTATACTACAAGATCAGATATTTAAATTGGTGATACTTAAAATATATGTAAAAGCGTTATTTAAGACAGTGGTTTTTAGCCTTGGTTATAAATGAGAGTTTTTGGTGGGTGGGACCAATTTTTTTTATTTTTAAGGTTCCCAGGTAGTTCTGATGTGTAGCTAGGGTTGAGTACCACTAATTTAACAGATTTTTATTTGAATTTGCTGATATCATGACATAAATTTCTGTAAGGTTTGGGGTGAATACATAGGATTTCTATTTTTTTTCTTAAATACTTATTGTTTCCTTATATAGGCAAAAAAGACTCAATCCACAAAAATTTACCCAGCTTAGGCAACATTAGTTCTTTTCACTGTTGCAAATACCATACATTATGTTTCTTGAATAAAAATGAAATCAAGACTTTAAAGGAATATAATTGTCATGTAATGGAATGGGCCCTTCAGTTTTATGAAAAATAGAAGTTACCAAGTTAATGTTAAATAATTCTTTAATGATTTTATTTACTTCAAGCTTTAGACCGTGATCCTCTTTAGGCCCTGCCATTGTTATTTATCCCTTTATATCTTTTGTTCTTTTCCATTCAGATTGTAAACCCTCATTTACTGAAAGATCTTACTGAGCGGGGCTTATGGAATGAAGAGATGAAAAATCAGATTATTGCATGCAATGGCTCTATCCAGGTACAGAATGGGGGGGAAAGGTGAATTAAGTTGGGCATTGGAACCTTCTCACTTCTCCCAGGCAGTGGAGAGAAAAAATGTCTACCAGTTTGGTCATAGGCCTGTGGTCATATAGACTTACGTAGCTCTGTTCACCTCTGTATTGTTGCGCTAGGATTTTATACATCTTCACAGAGCTAGTCCTGGCCTTACCTTTTGTTTGTGCAATAATATAAAGCACAAAGAAGTGGTTCCCAACTTCTCTGCACATTAGAATCAATTGGGGAGCTTTGAAAATTCTGAAGCTTAGGTTGCACCTCATACTAATTAAATGAGAATGTCTTGGAATAGGATCCAGGCATCAGTATTTTTTAAGGACAATGTGCATCAAAGTTTGGGAACCAGTGACAAAGTCTGAAATTAGAGTCAAACTTAATTTAAAAGTATGGTGGAGATAGAGGACTAATAGTCCAAAAGACAACCACAAATAGTTTAACAATAAAATATTTGCAGCTGAGACTCAAGAAACATCTATTTGTAGATAGAGGTTTCTGACTAAACATTGGTTTAATTGACAACACAGATAAAGATTCCTGTAACATTTCACATTTTTTGATAGAAAAAGTAGCATTAGCCAGTCTGCATGTTTTGACGCAAGTTAACCTTGGACGTAAGAAAACCTTAAATCTGTTGGCTCCAAACGGAGTTTGTGGAGTCCTAATTTATTTTAAGGGCTTTGTTTCTTTGCTTCTCTGGATCATGTCCCTGAGTGGTGTAGCTCTGAGTATTCGTGTTTTCTTCAAAGCTCAAGGGTCATTTATTGCTCTTTAGCTGTGAATTTTCCCCCTTTTTTAGGTGCCTCTAGCACAATGAATGTTTAGGCCATAAACCAATTACAGTTGGTTTATGTCATTTAGTTTAGGCCATAAACTAATTGAAAGATAGATCTTAAATCACTACCACCAGATTGATATTTTGCTGGTTAGATGGGATTTTGTTGGGCTCTAAACCAGAGGCCAGAAGTCTTAGGAAACTTGATAAGGATCATATTGTATTATACTGAATGGTAGGGTCAGATCTGGCAGGAAGTAGAAGGCCAGATCCTTGGGTCATTACTCTATTAATCATACTGCTTTCATCAACTGGAGTACAATAAACATTTGGTTTCCCTTTAGAGCATACCAGAAATTCCTGATGACCTTAAGCAGCTTTATAAAACTGTATGGGAAATCTCTCAGAAAACCATTCTCAACATGGCAGCCGAGAGAGGTGCTTTCATTGATCAAAGCCAGTCTTTGAACATCCATATTGCGGAGCCTAACTATGGCAAACTCACTAGTATGCACTTCTACGGCTGGAAGCAGGTTGGTGGAACACATTGTGGAGGACTTATTGCCAACTTGGGATATTTTGGAATTGAAAGAGTTTTATATTCTAGCTACCTATTAAATATTGCCACCTAGAAGTTCTTTCCCTTCAAATCCAGTATGTTAAAACCAGCCCATGGTTTTTGTACTAGATCAAGCTCTTACTTTGGATTTTTTTTGTTTCTTTAAGACTATTTAATTCCTAGGTTTGGAACCTTGGAATGATGTATGATCCTCCCTTTACTCCCTATTAGTCATTGACCAAGTTGTGTTGGTTATTCCTTGTAGTGTTTTTTGAATATCCTTCTATTCTGCCACTATAATTCTTAACTTATCTCTCTGCTTCTAGTATCTCTGCTTAGGCCATCTTGTGTCCTGCTACCATTCCTAAAATAAAACTCTAAGCATTCATTGTTTCACCACATAGCTAATCAGTACCAACTATAAAGTCCCACGATTCTGGCCCTAGCCAGTTTGGCTCAGTAGATAGAGCCAAAGGGTCCCGGGTTCGATTCTGATCAAGGGCATGTACCTTGGTTGCAGGCTTCTCCCCGGCCTAGGGCCCTGGTACAGGAGGCAACCAGTTGATGTGTTTCTCTCACATCAATGTTCCTCTCAGTCTTCCCTCTCCCTGAAAATCAATGGAAAAATATCCTCGGGTGAGGATTAACAACAGAAATAAAGTCTCTTGATTCCAGATTGTTTTCTTATTCCCCGGCAATATGCTGGGTGTTTATTTAGAATTTCATATTTATCTTTTTATTTAACAAACATTTATTGAACATATACTATGTGCCAGGACTGGGGAAACTGAATAAAAGATAATGATTCTTATCCTTGAAGTAGTCGCAATCTGTTTTTATACAGAGATATAGTCTAGCCCAGGGGTGGGCAAACTTTTTGACTTGAGGCCCACAATGGGTTCTTAAACTGGACCGGGGGGCCGGAACAAAAGCATGGATGGAGTGTTTGTGTGAACTAATATAAATTCAAAGTAAACATCATTACATAAAAGGGTACGGTCTTTTTTTTTTTTTAGTTTTATTCATTTCAAAAGGGGCCGAATCCGGCCCGTGGGCCGTAGTTTGCCCACGGCTGGTCTAGCCCTTTAAATAGTTATAAATCTAAACTAGACATGTTGTGGTAGGCAAACTTAGAAGTCATACACCTGAGTCTATCTCTTTAAGCATTTTTTTTTAATCCTTACTTGATATTTTTTCCATTTATTTCTAGATAGAGTGGAAGAGAGGGAGGAGGGGGTGAGAGAAAGAAATATCAATTGGTTGCCTTGCATACTAGTACATGCTCCTACCCAGGCTGGGCAACCTGCAACTACCAAAGTACATGCCCTTGATTGGGAATCGAACCTGAGACCCTTTGTTCTGCAGACCAATGCTCTTAACCACTGAGAAAAAATGGCCAGGGCTCTTTATTCGAGGAGGACTTACTGCCAACTTGGAATATTTTGGAATTGAAAGAGTTTTATATTCTAGCTACCTATTAAATATTGCCACCTAGAAAAACTTGAATCTGTTGGCTTCAAATGGAGTCAGCATTTTTGGGAGGGCTTCCTAGAGGAGGTAGAATTTCAAGTTCAGAAAACAATTTGACCTGGTTTATGGAAATGTATTTTAGATATTGGTCTTGAATGTCCAGTGGTCTCACAGTTTCTTCTAATAGTTGTATTTATTTCCCTTGTAGGGTTTGAAGACTGGGATGTATTATTTAAGGACAAGACCAGCAGCTAATCCAATCCAGTTCACTCTAAACAAAGAGAAACTGAAAGATAAGGAAAAGGCATCAAAACAGGAAGAAGAGAAAGAGAGGAACACAGCAGCCATGGTGTGCTCGTTGGAGAATAGAGATGAATGTCTGATGTGTGGGTCCTGAGGAAAGACCTAGAAGAGACCAGCACTTCAATAGCCAAACTACTTCTTGAGCATAGAGAATAAGGAGTGATTAAGTAGGGTTTCATTAACCATTTGGCACTCCTTTTTCTGTTGACTTCAGTTTTAGTAAAGAAATAGTTTTGCTGCAAAATTGTGTCATAGACAGTGAGAAGTGCTGACAAGACCTTTATCTGGATAAAGTTCATTCTGAAAATAAACATTTTCAAGTGATTGTGTGAGACTACTTTTGTCATTTATTTTCACACAAAGGTCAAGTGTGAAAGAACATGCCTTTTTCTCTTCTTTTTTATTGTGATAAGATAAACAAGTGTTGCCATTTTACAGCAAATGTTTAGTGGCATTAAGTGCATATACAATTATAACTGTCACCACTGTCTATTTCCAGAACTTTTTCATCAATCCCAAACAGAAACTATATAAAAAACAATAACTCCCGTTCCCTTCTCCCCTCAGTCCCTGGTAATCTGTTTTGCTTTCTGTCTCGAATTACTCTATTCTAGGTAACCCATATAAATGGAATCATATAATATGTGTCCTTTTCTATCTGACTTACTTCACTTAGCAATTTTTCAAAGTTTACACATGTCGTAGCATGTATAAGAATTTCTTTTCTGTTAAAGCTGAATAACATTCGATTATATGCATATAGCACATTTTGCTCATTCATTTATCTGTTAATGGACATTTGGGTTATTTCCTTCTTTTGGCTATTCTTTGAATTCTTGCTTTTAATTTGTTGGGTATATACCTAGAATAGAACTGCTGGAATATATGGTAATCTCTGGTTAACTTTTGAGGAACTGCCAAGCTGTTTTCTATAGCAGTTGCACCGTTTTTACATTTCTGCTAGCAGTGTATGAGCATTCCAGTTATTTCATATCTTCGCCAACACTTGTTAATTTATTGTATTTTTTATAATAACCATCTTAATGGCTTTTGACAGTTTGATTATAATGTGTCTTGGTGTGGGTCTCTGAGTTTATCCTACTTATGGTTTGTTGAGCTGCTTGGATTGGTAGATTCACATCTTTCATTAGATTTGGGAACTTTTCAGCCATTATTTCTTCAGATGATCTTTTTGCCCCATTCGGTTTTTCTTCAGGGCTCCCATAATACATCTATTGGTCCACTTTTTTGTGTCTCACAAGTCCCTTAGTCTCTGTTTACTTTTCTTCATTCTTTTTCTACTTTTCAGACTATAATTTCTGTTATCCTGTCTTCAGGTTACCTGATTCTTCCTGCTCAAATCTGCTGTTGAACCCTTTTGTGATTTTTTTCCCATTTCAATTATTGTTTCTTCATGCTCTAGAATTCGGTTTCTTTTAATACTTCTTGTCTCTATGCTGATGTTCTGATTTTAATATGTTGCTTTCCTGATTTCCTTTACTTGTGTTCATCTATTCCTTAAGTTCTTCAAGCATGTTTAAGACAGTTGTTTTAATGTCTTTGTCTAGTAACTCTGATGACTAGGCTTCCTCAGGGATGGTTTTTGTCTATTAATTTTGATGTTGTAAAATCAAAGTACTACTTTATTATTTGACACAATATGAAAGCAGCTGCAGGTTTGTTATCTCAGGTCTGAGACAGTAGAAAAGTCAAAGGTGTCATGAATTCACCTGTTAACAACTTTATGGCTGGAGATCAGCCAATTTTGGAGGAAGGTGAGTCTTAAGATGCTTGCTCTCAAAGTGCTGCTTGAAGTTCTTAGGGTTTAACATTTGTGTTCTATACAGTTCAGGTATATATTAAGGCAGCTTTGGCATCAGCCTTTTGGTCATGTCCTTGTTTCTTCTTTTATCCAGCTTGCTTTTTGTCAAGAAATTTTCATTTAGTCTTTCCTTTACAAAAAGATCAGTGCTTCTTGTGTTCTCTTTAAAAAGACTCAGTATCCCATTGTCATGGAGGTATAGTTCTTTATGGTCTTGTAAAAGCTTTATGGTTGGGACTTTAACATCGAGATGTGCCTTTCTTTAATATTTCCAATACATAGTTACCAAATGTAATGCATTCCATATATCATATCACGCACACAGCCTCTCCTGAGGTGTGATAACAAGGAGCCCTCACCACCATTTCAGCAGGTTTCTCTGGTTGAGTACATCACATCCACTTTATCTCTGCCCTTATGCTTGCTGCTCTCTTTGTTTTCTGTGTGACTTTGTGGTTTTCATAGCCTTCTCAGAGGGGGTTTAGAGGGAAGGTGGGGTCACACTATAAAATATGCACACTTCTGCTATTTTCTCTTCTTGCTAGTAACAACATGAATAGTCCCACCTACTCAACATTTTTTCAACCTTTAATTTTGAAATAATTTCAGACTTAAAAAACAGCAGTGTGTGCCAAAACTGGTTTGGCTCAGTGGATAGAGCGTCGGCCTGCGGACTGAAAGGTCCCAGGTTCGATTCCGGTCAAAGGCATGTACCTTGGTTGCGGGCACATCCCCAGTGGGAGATGTGCAGGAGGCAGCTGATTGATGTTACTCTCTCATCGATGTTTCTCTCTATCTCTCTCCCTCTTTAAAAAATCAATAAAATATATTTTAAAAAAAACAGCAGTGTGAAAAATTCCTGTGCACACTTCACCCAGATTCACCAATGTTAGCATCTTATGTAACCACAGTGCAATGATCAAAGTCAGGAAATTAATATCTGCACTCTACTATAATGTAATTTCTGACAAATGTTCAACTAACTAACGTCCCTTTTCTGACCCAGGATCCAGTCCAGGACTGCATGTTTGCATTTGGTTTTCATGTTTCCCTTTCGTTTGGAACCATTGTTCAGGTTTTCCTGTCTTTCAAAATCTTACCACTGTGGAAGAGTACCAGCAAGTTGTTTTCTAGAGCGCCCCTCATTTTGGGTTGGTTTCATGTTTAAATTCAGTTTATGCAGGGGTTTTTGTGTGTGTGGTTTTTTGTTTTGTTTTTGCAAGAACACCACCGAAATGACATTGTGCCCTTCTCAGTACATCATTTCAGAAGACACGTGATACCACTTTGTGCCACTGCTGGGGGTGTCGTCTATCATTTGCTTAAGAGACGTCCAGGTTTCTCAGTTGTAAAGGTACTATTTTCCCTTAGTAATAAGTGCCTTGTGAGGGAATACTTTAAGACTCTATATCTTGTTCCTCATAATTTTGCCCACTAATTTTAGCATGCATTGATCATTCTTGCTTGAAATGTTTATTTCTGTGATGTTTGGCAAATGGGGATTTCTACCTCTAGTCCTTCTGCATTTATTATTTGGAATTTTACTGTAAGGAAGAGCCTTCCCTTATCATGTGTCCATCTATCCATCCATGTATGTAAATCAGTATGGACTTGGATTCTGAAGGTTATCATCTATTATCTTTATTTCTTTTGTTGCTCAAATTGTCCCTCAGTGGACAACTAGAGACCCCTTCAGATGGGTCTTGCTGTCCTTTTGACATGTCCCCATCATGTTTGGAGCACTTGCTTACTTGGGTGGCACTATAAGATTATCCAGGATCATTTTGTGTTTTTTTTATACCCCAGCCCTAGAACCAGCCATTTCCTTAAAAAACCCCTGGTTCCTTTTTTTGAGGAGTGGTATTAATTGGAATGGGCACTATCCCCTCACTGTTTGGACCTTCTACCTTCAAGCACTTGTCCCTGTGTTTTCTTTTGTATTAAAAGAATAATGTTTTCTCACTACCTTACTCTGGTAGCTTTAAAATACAGTTTCTACCCTTATGGAACTCATCGTGAAGCAAAAATACATTTATCCAACATATTAAAACAATGTGATAAAGGAAGAAAACTACCTTATTGTAGACATACTGTGTATAAACCATTGTTTAATCATTTTGTCAGCTGCCTCTTGTCACAACATTGCTGCGATAGCGAACAGCCACAGAAGCTCAGCTTGCGTTACTGTAGGCATTTATTCACACATCGGGCGGTTAGCGGTGCCTCTGCTGATTTCACTTGGGCTTCCTCATGTGGGAGGGTTGGCTGGCTGTCAGCTTATCTAGGTAGCATCTGTGGATGGCTGGGGCAGCTCAGCTCTGCTACCAGTAAATGCATCCTTTGTTCCTCCAGCAGGCTAGCCCAGGCAGTTCTCTTGTTTACAGGAGAGCTGGACAGTAGTTAAAGTGGTAGAAACAAATTTTATTCAGGACTGTTGGAATCAGGGAAAAGAGACCTCGCTACAGAACTGGCTCAACTCCAGGTACACTGTGGGGAGGGGAATTTACAGCTAAGGAGCAGGGGAGGGGTGAACGGATGGAAAATGACATCAGCAGTGAGGGGATCTGGCTGACCTAACCTAACAGGAGTCCTTGCTGAAGACAGGCTGGGTGACCAGATCAATCTCAAAGCCAGTGCCACATATTTTAGATTTTAATTATACAGCACCCCACTCCTGGTACCAATTTCTGTATCCCAGGGGTCCTCAAACTTTTTAAACGGGGCCAGTTCACTGTCCCTCAGACCTGGAGGGCCGGACTATAGTTTTAAAAAAAAACTGAACAAATTCCTATGCACACTGCACATAATTTGAAGTAAAAAAAAACCAAAACGGGAACAAATACAATATTTGTATTTGCATGTGGCCCGCGGGCCGTAGTTTGAGGACCCCTGCTGTATCCCTTCCCTATTGCCCATGCTGTTCCTTTTGTCTACAATGTCTTTTCTCCGTATCTCCTTCCCCTCTAGTAAATACTTTATCTTATCCTTCAAACACAACTCGAATTCACCCTCTGTGAAGTGTTCTGTTAGTGATTGTCCCTCCTCGATATTTTCACAGAATTTTGTACATAAAGCTGTCATTGTAAAGACATTACACGTGGGTTTTTTTAAATATATTTTATTGATTTTTTTACAGAGAAGGGAGAGGGATAGAGAGAAACATCGATGAGAGAGAAACATCAATCAGCTGCCTCCTGCACACCCCCTACTGGGGATGTGCCTGCAACCAACGTACATGCTCTTGACTGGAATTGAACCTGGGACCCTTTAGTCCACAGGCCGACGCTCTATCCACTGAGCCAAACCGGTTAGGGCCATTATACGTCTTTACAGCTTGCTAGGTTGGGACCTCCTTCAAGGTAGAAATCTTATTTCCCCTTTCTTTGCAATCATGGGGTTAGCATTGTGTGTTTATTATACATGTTTGTTGAACGAATGAGAGTGAACGAATCAGTGAAAATCACATGCAGAAAAAAGAAAATTTAGAAGCTGGAGACAGAGCTGGCTTTGCAGTTGGTTACTGTGCAACTCTGGATGAGTAGATATTTTTCGGAAAATGGATGAAAGACTCAACGATGAATGCAGATAGCCAAAGCCAAAGTACAGCAGGGAGGACTCGCCTGCACATTTACCTGCTTGACAGAGTAATTACAGGACCTATAAGTTCTAGAGAATCAGGCAGGAAGTTGCCTGTGTGAGGGCAGGGACTGGGCCTTTTCAGTGGGGACCTGCAGCTGTGCCCTCTGGAACAGGTGCTGCCTGATTTCCTTGGTCCTGGCCCCGTAGATGATGGGGTTGATCAGACACGGCAGCAGTAGGTAGAAGGCGCTGAGCAAGTTGTGCACGTCCTGGGAGGCAGTGCGGGCCACACGGTAGACGATGGATGAGGACATGGTCGAGGAGTAGACGGTGAAGATGACCAGCAGGTGGGAGCCACAGGTGTTCAGGGCCTTGGAACGTGCTCTGCCTGATGAAATTCGGAACGCAGCATGGATGATGCGGGCGTAGGAGGCTCCAAGCAGCAGCATGTCCAGGACTCTGTTGAAGATGCGGACAGTGAGCCCCACAGTCTTGTTTAGGGAGATGTCCCCGCAGGAGAGCTTCATCAGGGCCATGTGCTCACAGGCAAAGTGGTGGATCACATCTGAGCGGCAGAAGTGTACCCGGGAGGCCAGCCCCACCACCGGAGCAACAATGCCTGTGCTCCTGGCAGCTGCTACCCCCACCAGGCAGGCCAGCAACTGGCCTGTCACTATCTCGGGGTAGCGGAGTGGGTTGCAGATGGCAACATAGCGGTCCAGGGCCATGACCAGGAGGATGTTGCAGTCAAAGACAATGAGGAAGTAGATGCAGAACATCTGGACCAGACAGCGTGCCAGGGAGATGCGGTTGAAGCGGGTGGAGAAGCTGAACAGCATGGGGGGCACCACGGCGGTGGCGGCACAGATGTTGACAGCCAGGAGCAGGGCGATGAGCAGGTACATGGGCTGGTGCAGGCTCCGCTGGGCCGCTACGGTGTGGATAACCAGGGCATTGGCAGAGACAATCACCAGGTAGAGACCGAGGAAGGGCAGCACCAGGAGTGTGCGGGTCTCCTGCAGCCCCGGAAAGCCCATCAGGAGGAAGCTGGTGTAGGACAAGTTGGAGTTGCCATTGCCCCACGCTGACATCTTCCCTGGGGAGCAGGATGACTCTGGGAAGATAAGCGGGGCAGGAAGCCTGGGTTCTGTACCTTGGCCCCTACCAGAGCCTGCCCCAACTTCACCAGGCTTTGATCTCCATGAGCAGCCAATATTCTTAGGGGGAAAAATTAAGTGTCATAATTTAATGAGAAACGTTTTTTTTCAACAATTCTTTGCCTGCATTTCAAATAAACCCCTCAGGGTAGATTTTGGATGTAGAATTGTTGAGTCATATGACATGAACATTTTTGAGAGTGCCAAGTAGATTTCCAAGAAAGTTGTATCAGTCTTGTCACTGAATCATCGGTGCTATTATTAAATTATTATAAATTAAAAAATGTATTTTAGTAATTTAATGGTTGAAAAACATCTCATTTTAATTTGCATGTTCTTCTTTGTGAATTTTCTCTTCATGTACTTTGCCCCTGTACTACTAGGGACTGTTTTTTCTCAGCAATCTAAATATTAAAATCATTATCCATTGAAACAGATTTTCCAAATCTTGCTACTATTTTTATTTTGTTTATGATGTTATTAAGAGTAAAAGTTTTTTTTTGGGGGGGGGGGCGGGAAGGAGACATATGTAATACTCCTTGTAATACTTTAAGCAATAAAACAAAATTTTTTTAAGAAACAACCACAAACACACACACACAAAAGAGTAAACATTTTAACTTTATAAAATTAAATCTATTGATATTTTTTATTGTGGGTTCTTTTCTTTAAAAAATTTTTTTTATTGATTTCAGAGGGGAAGGGAGAGGGAGAGAGAGATAGAAAAATTGATGGCCGAAACCGGTTTGGCTCAGTGGATGGAGCGTCGGCCTGTGGACTGAAAGGTCCCAGGTTCGATTCCGGTCAAGGGCATGTACGTGGGTTGCAAGCACATCCCCAGTGGGAGATGTGCAGGAGGCGGCTGATCGATGTTTCTCTCTCATCGATGTTTCTGGCTCTCTATCTCTCTCCCTTCCTCTCTGTAAAAAATCAATAACATATATTAAAAAAAAAAAGAAAAAGAAAAATTGATGATGAGGATCACTGATACCGGAGACAGAGCCTGCAAGCTGGGCATGCGCCCTGACTGGGAATCGAACTGTGACCTCCTGGTTCATAGGTCAACGCTGAACCACCAGGCGAGTTCTTTTCTTGGTTTCAAGCTTAGCAATTCTTTCCTCATTCAAAGATCAAAAAGATAGTATATTATGTTTTGTTCTTCTTTAAAATATGGCCTAATTTTTTATGTTAAGTTTTGAGCCACATGAAATTCAATTTGATATGTGACATGAGGTGTAATCTAACTTGATATTCCCCCCCCCCCAAGTTGCTAAATAATTGTTTAATTTCCATTTTCTCCACTGCTTTGTGTTACTATCTTTTTGTTGTTGTTAATCCTCACCAGAGGATATATATTTTCCCCCCATTGATTTTTTGAGAAAGTGGAAGGGGAGGTGGAGAGACAGAGAGAGAGAGAAACATTGATGTCAGAGACACATCAATTGGTTGCCTCCCACATGCACCCCAACTGGAACCGGGATCGAGGCTGCAACCGACGTACGTGCCCTCTTCAGTTCTGGGGCCGATGCTCTAACCACTGAGAAACCGGCCAAGGCTGTGAGGTACTTTCACATGTAGTTTCCCCCCTTTTTAATAGCCGGAGAGTCTCTATTAGGCAGATATCACAACTGAGTCTGACATAAGAAGTCATCTTTTATTCGTTCATTTATTCAACATATTTTTGAATTTATAATGTACCAGGCACTCTGCTAGGCACTGGGCTTCATAGATACTCAGCCACTAGGGAGAACCAAGTGGCATGGAGCCCCGGGATCGCTAACAGCCTCAGGGTCGCGAAGGCTCCTCAGAGGAGAGGAGGTCTAGTCTGAGAGCAGAAGTGGGTCAGCCAGGGGAAGGGAAGAGGGGAATTAATGGGGGAATTAATGGGGGAATTAATGGGGGAATTAATGGGGGTGGGTGGGAGTAGAACTCTAGAGCCGAGATCCCTCTCACTGTCACCACACCTCAAGGGCTTGGTGCAAGTCCCATGGAAGAAAATGATAAGAAAAAACAAGATGAGAGAGTAGAAATGAGAGGATGAACTAAACGTTTGCTGATTTTCCACTATTGCTGAGACTCAGTTTCCTAAAGGAGGCATATAGGTTAGGCGGAGAATAGGATTTCCTCCTGAGAAGGCCCGTGGCTGGGGAGACAGGGTCATCGGTGTGGACTGGACTGGGGGGAGTGGCACGGTGGTCCAGAGAGCGGGAATGGCAGACGGGGGTGGAGGCCCAGTCGCCCTCCTTCCTTGTGCCCGCCCTGCTCATCCCCTTCTCCAGCCTCGCTCCCTGACAAGAACCTCTCTCCAGCCCCCTCCACCCTCCTGGCTGAGCACCCCCAACCCAGAACTCATACTCACAGTCAGGCAGGAGCAGAGAGAACAAGAGGGGCTCCCTCAGTGCAGTTAAATGCACCCCTACTCCTCCCCCGGGGAGCCCAGGCTCCGGATGAGCCAATGGGCAGTGCCCGTGTCTGCTCCTCGGTCTCCTGGGACATCCACAGGACAGCCTGGAGCCCAGTCTCCTGGCGTCCGGGCCAGGCCTTCCGACTGGTCTGGGCTGTGTGGGGTCTCTGGACTGGAGTTAAAGGGGGACAACTCAACACAAATGGATACTCAGACCTCACATCCCAAGCTCAGGCTGTAGCCCACCCGGGGGTGGCTCTGCCAAAGCAGGGTCAGGGTGTGGAGTGCAGGGTGTTGGTCAGTCCAGCAGGCAGGCTCCAGATGTCAGGAAAGGAATAAAGCGTTCTAAGGAAGTGAAGCTTTTATTGAGCATCTACTATGGGGGAATTTTTGAAGGATCAGTGGTACTCATATAATGTTTATGGGAGAAAGGGGGGATCTCGAAGAAGGAGAATGAGGTTATATGAGGGCCTCTTGAAGTGAGGATCTTATCACCCCATTTTAGAGGTGGGCCCTCTTGGGTTAGAGACTTTAGGCGACTTGTCCTGGCAATGCTGGGATGGGACATCTGATCCAAATCTGGCTCTCCCCACTTCACCCCTGTCTCTGGTCACTGCTTGGCCTGGCAGAAGAGCCTATGGAGATCAGGGAAGGCTTCATGGAGGAAGGGACATTTGAGCCAGGCTTGGGAGGTTGAGAAAGATCCACAGAGGCAGAGGAGGAGGGGGAGCTGAGGCTGGGGCTTGACATGAGGGGCTGAGGGGGCGATGATGGTGGGCATGGGGTTGCATGGTTGGTCCTGAAGCCTTGGAGGTGGGAACCAATAAAGATTGTGTGATCTGGAGCCCAGGACACCCCACCCACCCCAGGACATCTGTGTGGGCTTGTGTCAGCCCTGCTGGGTTGAGGTGGCAGCAGGTGGCCAGTGGACAGCCAGGCTGGAGGGTCTCAGAGGCATCTGGAACTTTCCACACCCTGCTCACTCCCCAAGCTCAGGTGTGAGATGTGCAAAGTGGAGGAGGGGGCGGGGGGAGACTTCCTTACCCGAGCTGAGTGTTTCTCATGTGCCCCCTAACTCCCTGGGCCCCAGGCAGCCCTGGCAACACTGCCCTTCTCACTGGGCCCTTGACGCCTCCATTTGTCCACGACCCTCCTGCAGGGTGGGGCCTGGGCCTGGACGCAGAAGCCCAGGTAGGGGTGGACCCCGGGGACCACACGGCTCTTGCTGGACACGCATTCGGTCTGCTCACACCGTGGCCAAGGCAGACCTCTCAGAACTGTTTGCTTGCTGTTCTTAAGCCCCTATCTCAGTTTCCTAGGGCTGCCAGACAAGCTACCATGAACTGGATGCTTAAACAATGGAAATGTATTGTCCCACGGTTCTGGAATCCAGGCAGGGAATTCCAGGTTCTGGAATCCAGCAAGACCAGCAGGGTCTTGCTCCCTCCGAAGGCTCTGGGAGCGCCCACCTTGCACCTTCCAGCTCCCAATTTCTGCTTCTGTCTCCACATGCTTTCCCTTCTGTCTCTTACAAATTCCATTGTCATTGGATTTAGGGCCCACCTGGCAAGCTGGGATAATCTCATATGAAGATCCTTAATTAACTACATCTACAGAGACCCTTTTCCCAAATAGGATCTAGGGGTTAGGACCCAGACATACCTTTTGGGAAGCCACCATTCAACCCGCTACAGCCTCCATATGTGATGTTCAGAAGAATGAGAGAGGGACAGTGAGGGTGGCCGTGGAGCAGAGGGGTGGGGGAGGGGAGGGTGTGTGACATCATGATGGGGGAGGCAAGGGGCTGCCCTCAGGAGCCCCTTCAGTTTATGGCATAAAGTCCTTGGCTCCAGGGTTCACCCAGAAGGATGGAAACTCAGCCCTGCATGTGGGGCAGGACTAAGCCAGAAAGGCTTCCTGGGGGAGGAGAGCGTCCAGCCTGAGAGAAGAGACCAGCTGAGGGGGCAGAGTTAGCAGCACAGGCTGAGGAGTTTGCACTCCAGGCTCCTTTTCACACCCGGAGCTCCCAGCCGTGCCTTCCCTCAGGTCCAGGGCAGCCCAAGGCAGGGAGCCCCTCCCCACCCCCAACACTGGGACACCCTCCTGAAGGGGCAGCGTTTGGCGACGGGGTGAGCTGTGTCAGCACCAAGAGAGGAGGGAGTCCGAGGGCCTTGGGGACGCCTCTGAGGCCTGCAGGCCGTCACCAGGACTCCCCACCAGGGCACACGCATCTCAAATGCAACGTGGTCACCACTGGCCGCCCCACCGGCCCTCCCGCCTACACCTGTCAGTTCCTCACTCAATGCCCTTTCTCAGGAAGCCCAGCCCACGGCCTGAGCCAGCTTACAGGGCATCACCCTGCTCGTCCCTCTCCCTCACACCCCTCATCTCATCGGGCACCAAGTCCTGCCAATCCTACTTCCAAAGGAGTCTCGGTCCAGGTCCTGAACCTTAGTCCCGGGTCTCCTCTAGGCCTCAGGCCGGGCACAGCCCCACCTCTCCCTCCGCTGCCGGAGGAACCTCTGGGAAAGCAGACCTGACCTCGTCTCGCCCAGTAAAACCCCACCAACCCACTGCCAACCAGGAAAGGCCAGCTGTTACCCCCGCCCCCTCCCTGAGGGGCAGCTGCCCTCCAGCCAAGCTGCTTGCACTCTGCCATCCACTCCTCCGCCCAGCCTGTCCCCTTTCCCTCAGCGACCCTGGCCGCCGGCTGGGCTTGCCCTGGGGCCTCAGGCGCCACCTGCTGCCGGAGCCCTCTCTGGCCGTTCTTGCCCCAGCGGCGCCGAGTTGCTGCAGTGTGCGGAGTCTCGGAGCCCAGATTTCACCTTGTGTCCCATGTGGAGGGCACTCGGCAGCCCCACTGGCCCGGGCACCTGGTAGCCTCCCACCCCGTCCCAGGGCTCCCGGGTGGTCCACTTATCCGACGTCTCTCCTCCCTTTGCTCCTTCTTGCCCCCATGGCACCCTGCCCTAAACTCTCCTCCCTGGTTTCTCTCCCGGGCAAGGAGGTCAGGATCCTCTACATCAAAATCTGCTCTCTCATGAGGCCCGAAGCGCCCTCACACTGACTCGAAAAGCCTGCCTCCCCTCAGGTCCGGGGCTGCCCCATAAGCAAGTTGTTTGGCTCTGGGGGCCGTTTGCTCTCTGAGCAAAGCTTTCGTGGCAGCCTGTCCTTTCTTAGTCACGTCTGGGCCGGGCCTCGTCCAGGATCTGTGGACTGAGCGCGCTGGCTGCAGGGCTGCCCTTCCTTTCTCTGCATCCCGAGGCCTCCAGCCAGGCCAAGTGCCGCCTGCATTGCCCACATCAGCCACAAGGTGGCGCCCACGCACCACGTCGGGCAGAGGCTTCCTGGGGTCAGGCCTGTGCTGGAGCGACTGTGCCTGGGGAAAGGGGCAGCCTGTGCCTGGCTTGGCTACTTAGGTTGAGGCTCCTCCACCGTGGACATCCCTGGTGTGGCCCCCACTCCCTCTCGGACTGTGAGCCTGAGTCAGTCAGAACATGCTGGGGTCAGGGCAGGAGACCCGGCTCTGTGTGGTCCTGGCAAGTTGCTTCCTCTCTTCGAGCCTCAGTGTGCTCCTCTGAAAAATGGGCATGACAACACCAGCCCCATTTTCATTCACTCATTCAGGCAGCACATGTTACTGAGCACCAGCCGGCCTGCTGTAGTACACAGCTGTGAACAAACAGAGCCTCACAGGGACGTTGTGAGGATCAAACGAGGTAATGTCTGTACCTTACTTAGCAGTTTCTAACACAGTCTATAAATATTAGACTCTCCCTCCAATAGTCACAACAATCCTATGTGGTTGGGCTGAGTATTACCCCAATTGTATGGACGACGAAACAGGTAAAGGCCACACCCTGGCCAAGGCCAGGCTGCCAGGAAGTGGCAGAGCTGGGACTTGAACTTGGGCTGTCTGATTCTACTCCCCATTGCTGCTGTTCCCACACTTAACTCCTGCGTGTCTCCTCTGAGCCCCCTCCAAATCTTCCCCAGAGGATTTTGGACCAACCTGGTTCACTTCCTCAGACCCCGTCCAGACCCTCAGCCTCTGCCCTCTCCAGAGTCCCCGATTCCTCCTGCAGGTGTGGGATTCTCTGGCCAGGTGGTTACCCATGATTCAGGGGCCCTAAGAAGGTCCCAGACCCAGCTCCCTTCTGCCACAGCTTAGGCCAGGCCTGCCAGGGAACAGAGGCCAGAGCTGGCTGGCCCCGGCCCATAATGATCGCCCATCACTACTGAGCTCAGACCATCTCTAAGGGGCAGAGAATTTCTCTCTCAGAGAGATTGTGGGGCCCCATCTGATTGGAAGGGGGCTGTGGCCTTGAAGCTGTGTGTCTATAGCAAGCTCTCTGTTTCGGGGGCAAAGCAAGCCAAAGAGCGAGGGTCCTGGAGCTCGCAGTTTACACGTCTCAGCAGGGAGAGCTGGGAGGCATGTACCCCCACTCCCTCCGCATGCCCCTGGGCGTGTGTCCTTTCTGCATGTATTTTGAGCATCTCCCGTCTTCTTACTGACTCCCGGTCGTGAGTTCCCTGGGAAGAGGTAGGGCCTGGGTCTTGTCTCGCGCTGGCCGGGGCATGCGCCCCAGCGTGTGTCAGTGAGGCTGCAGTGAGTGACGGAGCTGGGAGGCTGAGGAAGGCTGTGGAGCATTCCCGGGGCTTGGCCACCACCAGCTGGGTGACCCTGGCAATGACCTGCGGCCCCAGATTCTCAGCTTCCGTGTCTGTGACATGGTAGGGATGTTTCTTATGGCTCTGGAATAGCAGACCACACTTGTCTGCCTTGTCACACGTGGTTCTCGCCATCACCCTGTGGGGCAGATACTGCTCTAGTATTTAATCAACCAGCCACCTGGGCTTGGAGGGCCTGGGGCATCTCAGACGGACCCTGCCCTGTCCTTCCTCCCACTGCTCAGAAGGGCTTCTAGCCACCACGGGAAACTCCAGGGCCTGCTACGGAGCCTGGCAGGGGCTAGGGAGCCAACGTATTTTTTGAATTGCTGGCTCCAAATCCTGTGCTTTTTTGTCCCACAAGCTGTAAGAGTGTATTAACCACAGTCGTTTAGCGAACGTTTACTCTGAGCCAGGACTAGCGTAGGCATTTTATTTTTTATTTACTTATTTTTAAAAAAATTTATTTTGTTGATTTCAGAGAGGAAGGGAGAGAGAGATAGAAACATCAATGATGAGAGAGAATCATTGATCAGCTACCTACTGGGTATTGAGCCACAACACAGGCATGTGCCCTTGACCGGAATCAAACCCGGGACTCTTCGGTCCGCAGGCCGACACTCTATCCACTGAGCCAAACCGGTTTCGGCCAGGGTAGGCATTTTAGATATACCGTGTTTAACCTCACAACCTCAGGAAATGGATATGATAACATCCCCAATTCACAGATGAAGAAACAGGCTCAGTGAGGTTAAATAACGTGCATGACTCAACACAGCTGGTTAAGTGGCAGGCTTGGAGCCCAAATCATTCTCATGCCAAAGCTAATATTCTCTGCAGGGAAAGGTGGTAGGAGGTGGATGAGCTTCGGGCCTCTGCGCCTCAGTTTCTCATCAATGAAGTGGGGGTAGGGACTGTCCCTCTTGGGGCTTCTCTGAAGAGTAGACGGGCTGATGCAGAGAAGACGCTGAGGTCTGCAGTGATAATCATTTGTTTATCCTTTATGGCCATCATCATCTTTGCATCACCCTCCCTCCTGTGGCTGCTGAGAGTGGGAAATAGGCTAAGGGGGGGGGGGGGGCTGTGAACTTCCCTGGACGCCCATGGTCAGGACTTTTCCCCTTCAGGGATGTGGTGCTCGGCCCAGGAACGCCCAGGCCCTGTTCCCTGGGTGTGGAGGGGCTGCTGTCCCAGCAGGTGTCCCGGGATGGGGTGGGGAGCGGAGGGTAGAGCTGGGCCTCCCTCTGCAGGTTGAGGGCACTGGCAGGCTCTGGGGAGCTGAGAGGTGCCTCAGACCTCAGCTGTGGCTGAGGGTGACGCCAGCCCCAGCGGGGACAGCAGCGTGTGGCTGGTGCCCCTGGGCTTGGGCAACGCGGAGAAACCTGGGCGCTGATGGAGAAACACCGGTGCCCCCAGGGCTGGGGAAATGTGGGCGCCTGCGGAGAAAGTTGTGGCCGCGTGGGAGGAAGTTTGGAGGCTCAAACTTTTCTCACTCTGAGCTCATCCCCAAGGCCGGCTGAGTGATTTGCCACCAATTAGGCCGTAATGAGCTGGACCTCAGCGGCTCTGAGGCTCCCGGGGGGGGGGACAAGGGCTCAGCAGGGCACCTGGGGCCCAATTACAGCGCCCGGGCCTGGCACGGGGTCCAGCTGCGCCCGAGCCGCGGAGAGCCGCCGGCCCCAGGTGCCCACTTGGCTCGCCCGGCCAAACTTTTAATGAGTGGAAATGGCGACTTCTCTCCCCCCCTCCTCCCCCCCCCCCCCCACTGTGGCCCAGGCGTGCCATCTGGGTCCTGCTGGCTCCCGCCTTAAAGAGCCAGAGCACCTTTTAGCCGATGACTTGCTATAGTTTCAATTGATCAGCCAACAACAGACAGGTCATGTGGGGTCTAGACACTGAGCCGCCGTGTGACCCCGGGCCTTCTCTCTCAGGGCCGACAATCACAGGGTTGGGGGGCGGCCCAGGTGAGGTGATGCCCCCTGCAAAGTGCCGGCTGCTTGTGAATGGTCATGGTTGCCCTTAATTATTGTGTCACAGCAGCCTAGCCGGGGCCTGGCCCCTGGCCCCTACTCTTGGCTGAACTAGAGCCAGCTCTGACTCGGGTGCTCACAGAGGCAGCAAGCAGTGGGCCCCTCCCCGCTCTGCTGGCCCCTGGCTGGCCCCACCTGTTTCTAGGTCTTTCTTGGCCCAACCTCCCTTTCCCTCCCCCCTCCCCACCTCCTAGGTCTGTGGGCAGGCACCACCAAGACTGCCAGCGCCCTGCTATTATCAAGTCCAATCCTCACTTCACAGATGGGGAAACGGCGGCCTGGAGGAGCAGACCCTGAACCCGGATCCCCTCCTTTTCTGGAACTTTGTAACAATGAACTTCTGTGCACACGTAGGGCTCTTAGGATCTTCTGGCCTCAGTAACCCTGCGAGGGCAGGGAGGCGGCCACCTGTTCACCTCATTTGCTGTGGCGAGGCTGGCAGGCTCCAAGGCCGGCCGGGCTGCGTTCAGATGCCGTATCTGTTATTTACCAAGCACATCCCTGTGCCTCAGTTTCCTCAAATGGCACTTACCTCATAACAGTAGTACCTACCTTATATATTTGTTGCATTAAATGAGTTAGAATCCCCCTGATCGGTTTGGCTCAGTGGATAGAGCGTCGGCCTGTGAACTGAGGGGTCCCGGGTTCAATTCTGGTCAAGAGCATGTACCTTGGTTGTGGGCACATCCCCAGTGGGAGATGTGCAGGAGGCGGCGGATCGATGTTTCTAACTCTCTATCTCTCTCCCTTCCTCTCTGTAAAAAAAATCAATAAAATATATTTTTAAAAAATGAGTTAGAATCCATGTAAAATGTTTGGAACAACTGGGTATAGTACACAGTGGACTCTGCATATTAATATTAGCTGTATTTCTTGTTCTCATTCTACCATCTATTCAGCAAACATGAATTGGGCTCCCACTATGTGTGAGCTTGGTGTGCTAGGCCCTGGGGATAGAGCAGCGAACAAGACCCACCTTCGGAGCTCCATGTTGTGGGGGAGACAGACGCACATAGTTATGATTTCAAGACGGGGTGTGGCAGGCTGAGGCGGGGATAAACCAGGGATACAGCAGGGGGGCCCTGTCCTGCCTGGGGGTGGAGGGAGGCAGAGCCAGTGAAGGCTTCCAAGAGGAGGTGGGGGATGGGGGGGTGGAGGGGAGGTGTTGGGCCATACTTTATTGAGGGCCCAAGATGGGTTGGGCCCTGTGCTAAGTGCTTGATACCCCATATTAGAGTCCATCCTCACACAGGCCTGTGAGGTAGGTTACACTCTCTGTTCACTGAAGAGCAAACTGATGGTTAAGTTACTTGTCTAAGGTCACCCAGTCAGTCAATAGCAGGGCTGGGGTCCGATCCAGGGTCGTCTAACCCCAGATCTTGTGCCCTCTCTTCTCCCCTGAGGGTGCTTGTGGCAGTGCTTACACCGGGCAGAGGGTATCGTCGGGATGGGGGGCGGCGGCCCCAGGTGGAGAAGAGCTGCTCTCGGGGAATTCGGGGATTGTTGCCAAGGGCCCGGATCCAGGGATCGCCCTCCTCCTCAGGCAGAGGGGCAGAGTGTACACTGGGCCCCAGCATAGGCCCTGCCCCCGGCTGTCCGTGTTCCAATCCACGTACCATCAGTGTGATCTAGATGTGATCAGTCTTTCTGTACCTTAGTCTCCTCTTCTGTGAAATGGGGATAATGGGTCCAGCAAGTACTTCTAGGACTTTTAAGTGCTTCTGTCTAAGAATTTTACATCTATTACTCATTTAATCATCATGATCTTCTGCCATTTTTTTTTTCAGGTGGGGGTAACACCTGAATAGCTGTTGTAAGGTATAAATTAGTTAGTACACACATAGCACTTAGAATGGTGGGTGGCACAAGAGAGGTGCTCTGGAACTGTTAGTCATTCTTCAGCACTACAGTGGCCAGAAGGCCGTGGAGAGGATCCATAAAAAAATAACGAAGAACATGATGATGACAACAATAGCAATAATAAAAAACTGTGCCTTTATAATTCTTAGGCTCTATTCAGTTTATAGGGGGACTGCCGCATCGTTCTTTCATTTGAGACTAAGGAGGCAAGTGTGTCCCAACGTGTATTTTGTAGAACAAAGTTCCACACTAATAACAGTGTCTTTTAAAAAGAGGTTCCCTTTTCAAGCAAGTTTGGAAAACACCGAATTAAACCAAAGGAAAGAGTTTTCTTTTCTGAGCGACTCTAACTGGCTTAAATGCAGTCGGCCTCCGCAAAGCAGAGGGGGACACAATATCCAGTGCTTCCCCGAACCACTGGGCCAGGAATCCCTTGTTCCGAGGAGCGTCTGTGTGGGTTGCGACCCTGGGAAGACACTTCGGAAAACGCTGGAGTAAAGAGCTTTGGCAAGTCACCTGATCCTGGGCCTCAGTTTCCCCATCTGTACAATGGGCATAATGGTGCCCATGTGGCAAGTCCTCTCAGTGTTGCATGAGGACGACATGAGACTGGCTGGTGTAATAACGCGCTCAGCATAACTCCTGGCAAAGGGTACGTGGGCAGTACACCGGCCAGGATTATCCACAGGACCACCCTCCTATCATCCCCCTCCAGATAGCGGAGCTCAGAGGGGTGAGCAGGTGGCTTCCAGGCTCCCTCACTTTTGTGAGTCGCTGCAGGGCACCCACACGGCCGGCCGAGAGGGGCAGGAGCCCTCTGGTCACTGCGGCCGCAGGTCCACCCGCACTGGGGGTGGGCAAGGGAGAGACCCCTCCGACCCAGCGCGGCTCGCAGGGCAGCTTTGCGGCGGGGCCGGGGCGGGGAGGAGCTCCCCGGGTAAAGCCGGGCGGCTGTGACTCGGGTGCGGGAGGCGGGAGAGGGGCGGCCGCGGGGCCGGGCCAGTCCTGCAGCGGCGGCGGCGCGCACCCGGTTGCCATGGCCGGGCCTCCAGCCTCCGCGCCCTCGCGGGGCTCGTTAGCTTGGCCGGGCTGCCGCCGTCGGCACGGCCCCGGGGAGCCCGGCGACTTCGCCAACAGCGGCTCCGCCAGGCGCTGACGAGGCCCCGGGGAGGCGGGCGGCCTCGCGGGCCGCCGGGTGGACAGCGCGGGGCGAGCGCAGGGCCTCGGGACCCGGCGCCGGACCGAGAGCTCCCGAGGCAGGAGCACTGCCGGCCCGCGGCCGCGCGGGGGCGCCCGAGTCCACGGCATGAGCCGGCCGGGCGGGCAGCCTGGACCCAGCTGGCCCTGGGCCTGGCTCTGAGCGGCCTGGGTGGTGCCATCGGGGAGCCCGGTGGGTCCTGGGCAGAGGGCTGCCCTGCGGGGTCAGGCACCCGTCCTGCTTCTTGCTCACTCAGCTGCCTTCAGAGCAACATGGAAGGATTGAAGTCACGGTCCCAGCTGGTAGAAGGTCTCACGTGAAGACTTTTGGATGCCTGATTTACATTTCCCCACTTTCTTGCTTGGCCACAGTCTGTTTTTCTCAATGAGCATTTTCTGTTCTAGCCTTAAGCCCAGTTCATCTTTCTCCTCCCTGAGCTTGCACTTGTCAGCCGTATCAGTGTGGCCTGGCCCTGGGCCTCAGGCTGAGCATCAGCTCTCCCAGCAGCTCAACTTTCTGGAAAAAAGGGCGCCAGGTCTCCCAGGAGGGTGAGCTCAGGGTTTACCAGGCCAGGGCAGTGCTGTGCTGCTCTGTTTGGCGTCAGGCGTCCAAGGTGGACCTAGCGCTGGCTGTCTTTGCTTTTTGTTGTGTCATTATCCCCGAGGTCCAGGTAGCTATAATGCTACCTTCTGCAAAGGGCTAACCTGTCCTGCTACCCAAGTCCTCACCTCCTTAACCCGAGCTGCCTTCACTGCTAGATCGCATCGCAGTGATGACGACGACTTCCTCACAGTGTGACACCCGCACTGCCTGTTACTCCACCCGTTACTCCCCCTGCCGATTTGGCTGCTATGTAGGAAAAGTCAAGAAGTCAGTTTAAAAAAAAATTCTTTATTGTCAGAAGCATTACATATGTCCCCCTTTCCCCCCATTTCCCCCTTGCAGACCGCCCCCGCCCCAGGCCTTCAGCACCCTATTGTCTGTGTCCATGGGTTATGCATAAAGGCATGCGAGGTCTTTGGTTGGTTACCTAAGAATCAGGTTTTGGCTAAAAATGAAATTTGGCCAAGAAGTTACTTCTTCTGGCTCTTCAAAATCCTATGACTTACAGAGTGTTTTCCATTTCCCTTTCAAATGACCCTGTTGGACCTTCAGGTCTGCCCCAGACGAGCCTCTCTTTAGCCTGTACTGCTGCCCAAGAGGGCAAGTTGGCCAAATGCTTGTTGGGAACCCGCAGTTGGCAGGAGCTGAGAAGACAGGGAGGGTTCCTCCTGGGTCTGCAGGCTGTGCTCCCACCTGGGCTACAGGGAAACGCCCAGGGGTCAGAGGCTGGCTCTCTGCTCAGTCACTAGCTCACCGGGGCCTTGGATTTGGGTCAGTTCTTCGTCCTTATCACCATTTTGGGTGGAATAAAAAGTTTTTAAATAGTTTACTTAGAAAGTATCAGAGTGTAAACAAACTATGTAAACAAACGTTGATTTTCTTTTAATAACTAAAGACTCATGATGCAAAGACTCATGATAATGCCACTCACGAGGATTGTGCCTCTGCAGAAAGTTGGGATTTCCTGTAAGGCAGGGGCTGCCTGAGACCCTGCTCTGTTGTCAGTGGCCACACACAGCTGAAGTGGTCTGTTTTGTGGAAGAAAGGGGCCACATGTTAACCGGACAAGCTCAGGGAAGGCCTGCATGGCAGTCCTGCAGACTAAAAGTGCCGGGACCTGCACGGCGGGTTTCAGGATGACCTGTAGGAGGGCCTATGTACGATGAAGATACTGCACAAGAAATATGAATTTTTAAGGCATGGGAGGCCAGGTGGAACCTCTTGCAAGGAGAGAAACTCCGGGAGTCTGGGTCCTGCCTGCTTTTTATTCAGTTTGGTTACACATTTGCCCTTTAGCAATTCATGCAGGCAGAGCAGATAGAATCAAAGCTCTGTAAGTTAAGTAAGTAAAGCTTATTAAACAAGGTAAAGATGATCAGGTCAGGAAATCGCCTCGAGCCATCACAATCACAACAGGAGCAATCTATGCTGAGATCAAGGTCCATTGGCCTTCCAATGTCTCTTTTGAATTTCATGCTAATGCTGCCATGGGTAGTCTCCAGAATAAAAGACCTACCAAAGACCTAAAGCAGGGGTGGGCAACCTTTTTGTGAGTGTGTGCCAAAACCAGCAAAATCTCTGACTCAAAATCCTTCTTCGTGTCAACCCTAATTTTTTGAGAGCATGTTATGCCTAATTGATATTTCTTAAGGTGTACGTACGTGAAGAACCTTGAAGAAATAATAAGATGCATTCGAGCGACAAAAACACATTATATGATGATGAAAAATACATTTATTTTTTAATGTATACATGTACACTGATAGTCCGACAGAAAACTTTATGACTCCATTTAATATTATCAGTGGGATTTTGCTGCTGCATCACTGATGACAAAGATTTTACATCAGGTTTATATTTCGTGACCTTCAGAGATATGCACGAGCTACTACTTTCATCTGTCAGGCTACTCCTATTTCGAGACTTAACAAAATTCATCACTGAGTGTTGGGGTCCAGCCCCAGCAGGTCCAGGGGTTCCCAAAGGTGTGGACGGAGTCGGCAAAGAAGGAAGGACTTGGAGGCAGCGTTCAGGTGATCATCATAGCCAGGTTCTCTCTCTCTCTCTCTCTCTCTCTCTCTCTCTCTCTCTCTCTGCAAGTAGAAGAGAGACATGACTTTATTAGAAAAATTAAAAAAGCAAACAAAAACTGAAGTGATGAGTTGGTCCTCAACGGATGCCTTGATGGATAAGGCTGCTTTTGGTTACACTAGCCTTTTCCTGCTCCCGCCGCCGTGCAGGGTCCAACTCAAAGCAGCGCCGCATGCATCGGGTCTCATCTGCTGCTGCTGATGCCACCGTGGCCCCATCTGGACTCACGGCCAAACGTAGGACCCGGGCTGTGTGACCTTTGAGCTCAGTCACCTTGACCAAGGTTGGGTACTTCCAAATAACCAGCTAATTCTGGGCAAAGCCATGACCTGAGATAAGTTCCTTTTGTGGGAAGACCAGAGGGTGGAGCACACCTGGGAGTGGGCAGCCACAGCCTTCAGACAGGCCCCAGAGCAGACGTTCCAGATGTGAATGTGCCGATCACTGGTGTCCCCTCCAGTTGCCAGTCTATTGGACTGCCAGGGACACCAAGCTACAGCCCTGACAGCCCCTTGATGCTGGGTGAATGTCTGCAGGGGAACCCGCCTGCCTCTAAAGCAGCACGAGGCCACACATTGACCAAGTTATCCTTGCCGCCACTGGCCAAATGTCGTCCATCTGGGGACCAGCGCAGCCCACACACTTCCTGGCTGTGACCACTCAGTGTGGCCACATGGTGTTGTGCTACCCGAACATCATGGTGATGGATGTGACCAGAGCGTGAGCCACTGGACAGTATGTAGCTGTTCCAACACAGGGCGCCCACTCGGGCAGAATGACCGGTCATGTTCCGAAGCCGCTTCTGCTGCTGGTGCCCACAGCCAGGCAGCTGCCCTCTCTGATCCAGGACACAGAAGAAGCATAGTCTCCAGGCTGCTCCACCTGCAGCAGCTGCAGGACGTTGCCAGTGCTAGCGCTCCACAAGTACACACTGTGGTCCAATGCCACGGCCAGCACATTCCCCGAGCTCCACTCCACCAGGTTCAGGTAATAGTCGTTGCGAATTTCAGGGGCATCCAGGATCCGGTCCGGCAGGGAAGGGATGTAACGGCAGGTCCTCTTGCTGGAGCCAGGCATGGCCTTCTGGCTGTAGAGGACTTTCAGTCTGTTCTCGTAACCCTCTGGAACTTTTTGTGGTTTCCCGCTGAGCTGAAGGATCCTGGCTTCCTCCACGTCAAAACCGTTCCAGTTCAAAGCCCAGGCTTTCTGACGTTCCTTCTTGGTGGGCGTCTGGCTGTTTTCCGAATGGTTCTCCTTACTCAGGAGGAAGCTGGCCACCTCCATCTGGGTCACACTGCAATGGGGGATATAGCGGTCCCCGCCAGGTTTGCTTGGGATGGTCTGAATCTTGGAGCCAGATTTGCCTAGGGTGGAGAGGGATGCAGACAGTCCCACTTGCCTCCCGAGGGAGGGGACCCGCAGGCCGCTGTCAGCCGTGCCCCGCCGCACCCACTGACCCGGAGTGCGGCCCAGGGTCCTGCCGGGGGCGTGGGACCGATTGGCTGCCTGCATGGGTGAGGGGACGGGCCCGAGGGTTCCTTAGCTTTGTGCAGCCAGCGTGAGGGGGGCGCATTGGCGATGGGGGTGTCCAGCTGCAGCAGAGAGTGCAGGTCGCTGTCGAACATGAACTGTGCCAAGGGAGTGAAGCGTCTGCAGGGAAAAGGTGCCCCCCGAGCCCTGTCTGGAATGTTGGGGTCCAACACTAACAGGTCCAGGGGTTCCCAAAGGTGTGGATGGAGTTGACGTAGAAGGAACGACACGGAGACAGGGTTCAGTTGATCAGCAGCCTATCCAGGTTCTCTAGCCAGGATCTCCAGCCAAGTTCTGTGTCTTATTGTCTTGTTACATCTGTATTTATACCAGTTGATTTTAATCCTATCAATTTCTATTCCAAGGTTAGGGTGTTTCTTATCTCCATTCCAGGGAGTAAAGATTATGTAGCGTAAGCATGATTGTTTGTAGTTAAAGTGACTACGCGCCTGGCATTTAGTTAAGGGGTTTTATCCCCTCCCTAATTTCAGGGAAAAATCCCTACCTGGGGAAACAACCTTTCTCGGAGAGGTGACCTTGGTTAAAACATATAGCGCCAAGAAGGGGAGCAAACATATTAAGAACAGTATGCCATATACGCCAGGTCCCTTGAAACATGCTGTGCCGATGTTTCTTCCCTGCAGCGACTGTGTCAAGCAGCAAGGGTGGACCTGCTTCCGGCAACTGAGAACAAAGATTCACAAGCGTATGTGGGTGAAACCAAAACACTGGTCGGGTCTAGGAAGGCAGGGAAAGTTAAGGCAGAGGCGTAGAAATTGCTCTTCCCCTGCTCTTCCGGTCCCTGGCGCTTCGGGAGCCGCGGGCTTCTGTGCAGAGATGGCCAAGTCCAAGAACCACACCACGCACAACCAGTCGCGAAAATGGCACAGAAACGGCATCAAGAAACCCCGGTCACAAAGATACGAATCTCTTAAGGGGGTAGACCCCAAGTTCCTAAGGAACATGCGCTTTGCCAAGAAGCACAACAAGAAGGGCCTGAAGAAGATGCAGGCCAACAACGCCAAGGCCATGGGCACACGCGCTGAGGCCATCAAGGCCCTGGTCAAGCCCAAGGAGCCCAGGCCCAATATCCCAAAGGGCTGCAGCCGCAAACTCAGTCGACTTGCCTACGTCGCTCGCCCCAAGCTTGGGAAACGTGCTCGTGCCCGCATTGCCAAGGGGCTCGGGCTCTGCCGGCCAAAGGCCAAGGCCAAGGCGGAAACCAAGCCCCAGGCTGCGGGTGCGGCTGCAGCTCAGGCTCCCAAAGGTGCCCAGCCCCTCACGAAGACTCCACAGTAGAGGCCTCTGTCTGCCGACGTGAGGACGGAAGGACTGGTGGGCCCCCTGGGCTGCTGTCTGTGTGGCGCTGGTGTCTTCCTGTGCTGTTTGTACAAATAAACCTGCAGCAGGATCTGTCAAAAAGAAATTGCTCTTCCCCTCTCTCATCAATCCATGTCTATGGTCTTTAAGATAACTTGTTATGCAAAATTATTTATTTATCTAAGATGCACCTACACTGAATTTATCTGAAAAATAAAAAAGTCGATATTAAGAAAAAATTGTAAATGTAAGATTATAAGAGAGGGTTTCACGTGCCAGCAAAAATTACTGGCGTGCCATGTTTGGCACATGTGCCCGGGGTTGCCCACCCCTGACCTAAAGTAATCACCAAGAATGGTCTGAAATTAAAACTTTAACTAAAAAAATAAATTAAAAAAAAAAAACTTTAACTAAAAGCAGTTATGGTGGGGCCCTAGCTGGTTTGGCTCAGTGGACAGAGCATTAGCCTGATTACTGAAGGGTTCCAGGTTCGATTCCGGTCAAGGGCACATGCCCGGATTGCGGGTTCCGTCTTCAATTGGGGGTGTGCAGGAGGCAGCCCATCAATGATTCTTTTTAATCATTGATGTTTCTATCTCTCTATCCCTCTCCCTTCCTCTCTGAAATCAATAAAAATATATTTTAAAAATAATAATAAAATAAAAGCAGTTATGGTGGGTAATCACCTCCTAGGCCGGTATCTTCCCTGACAACGTCAACCTTTACCTTAACTGAGCCTATTGTCTTTTTTTTTTCATTTACATAACATATCGTTGAAATGTCAAGGTAACTTGTAACTTCTCTTTTTTCGAGACCTCTCAGGGCACAACCAAATGCCTTGGGTGGCAGGACAGGTACCACAAATCCCTTCATTGTTGTTATCATGTTACTTGTTGACTGTTCACTATCCGATACTCACCTAAGTAAAAGAAGTATGTCTATCATTTTCTTTTTATCCAATCCCAGAGGTTTCCCTGCATTGCCTTCTCCTGCCTCTCTAATCTATCACCAATGGATTTCATGTAACCCACTTGTGTCTCCTCCTTTGATTGTAATGTATAAGACAAGGTGTAAACTGCCGTTCTCTGGAGCATTATCCCAATCCGTTGAGATTATGCTTCCTGGCAATTGCTAACAGTTTAGCTCAAATAAACTCACAAAAATTCTTTTCAGGTTTGAATGCTTTTACTTCAACAGTTTCTAAGATTCTTACCACCAGTTACTTTGTGCCAAATGACTAGAGCCCCTGAGCATGAGAGGAGGGGTGAAGAGTGTTGGACACAGAGGGGCTCTATGAGAAGTAACTTGATGGCAAAGAACATACAGATGTTGGCAGCAGCGGGAATGGCGCCAGGTGTTTGGTGGGGTCAGAACGGACCTGGGTTCAGCAACCTTGGTACTTGAGTTCTGGCTAGGAAAGAATTCAGAGCCAAGACCCAGACTATAAGAGAACATTTACTTAGAAAATCACAGAGGTAGAAGTCATTCATAGAAGAAATGGGCTTAGGAAACATGTTATAGAGGCAAAGAAAGGGCCCTTGGAGCTCAGAAGTGAGGAAGGTCAAGGTGACTGGCCAGGGGACATAGGCGGGTTGGAATGGGGAAGGAAAGGTGAGGGCATGCCTGGGATGGAGAGCTCACTGGGTCTTGGGTCCTAAGAGTTTTAAGGGTTGAGATTTTAGGAGAGGTCCCAGGGGAAGATCTCAGTAGAATTTTCAGCAGCTCTCCAGGTGTGTCCTTTCAGGGTCAGGGTCGCCACAGATTGATCGGTTGCACCAGGGCAGGGGGTAGTCCGTGAAGCTGGTCCTGAGGCAGCCATGGTGCTGTCTGCCACGTTTTGCTGCTTTTCTGGGCCTGAAGCTGAAATACAATTGAGGCCTAGATGTTATCCTAGGGGCAAAAGGTCAGGAGGTCATCATCCTTGCTCTGCCCATGTCTGTTTAACTGCCTACCACACAGGTACCTACCTTAAGGGAACCTAGTACTAAGGCAGCCGTGGGCAAACTATGGTCCGCAGGCCGGATCCGGGCTGTTCGGCTGTTCTATCCGGCCCGCGGAGCCGAAAGAGCGGAGGGTTCTCTTGCTCTCCCCTCCGCCCCTTCACCAGCGGCAGTGTTAACATGGCAACGTCGGGAAACACGGCCGCAGCTCCTTCTTCTGAGTCCAGTTTAAGAACCCATTGTGGCCCTCGAGTCAAAAACTTTGCCCACCCCTGTACTAAGGTTTGCTTATTTCCAAGGATGATGGTAAAAATATTGCCGAAACCGGTTTGGCTCAGTGGATAGAGCGTCGGCCTGCAGACTGAAGGGTCCCAGGTTCGATTCCGGTCAAGGGCATGTACCTGGGTTGCGGGCACATCCCCAGTGAGGGATGTGCAGGAGGCGGCTGATCGATGTTTCTCTCTCATCGATGTTTCTGACTCTCTATCTCTCTCCCTTCTTCTCTGTAAAAAATCAATAAAATATATTTTAAAAAAAATATATTTGAATTCTAAGGACACTAGCATTGATGGTAGCGTGGCCTACTTTGTTGCAGAATCCTTTTTTTAAATATATTTTTTAAATCCTCACCCGAGGATATTTTTTTTTCCATTGCTTTTCAGAGAGAGTGGAAGGGAGGGAGGGGGAAAGAGGGGGAGAGAGAGAGAGAGAGAGAAACATCTGTGTGTAAGAGAGACACATTGAGTCCCACATATGCCCCAACCAGGGTGGGAATCATATTTCAACCCAGGTATATGCCCTTGACCGGGAATTGAACCTGAGACCTCTCAGTATGCTAGCTGATGCTCTAACCACTTAGCAACATAGGCCAGGGCACCAGTTCGAATCCCGGTCAGGGCACAAGCCTGGGTTGTGGGCTCTATCCCCAGTAGGAAGCATACAAGAGGTGGCTGATCAATAATTCTCTCTCATCATTGATGTTTCTCTCTCTCTCCTGAGACCACCCCTAAGATTTCCACCTGCAAGAAGGAGATAAATACACTCAGAACAAAGGACCCAGTGCATGCGCTCCCTCCAAGGGACGCACCCGTGCCAATCCCATCCCCCTCTCCTTCCCCCACAGGCACATACACCCCAACTTCTAAGGGACGCCATGACACTTGCAACCAGGGGAGCAATGGGCAGCGGCAGCTCGTCTGGGGCCAACCTCCTGAGCCTGTCTCCAAGGCCCCCTTTCTCTGACTCTCAGTGAGCCAACGCAGCCCAGCCTGGGCTCGCCTGTGGCTTCTTCTGTGCTCTCCCTTGTTTCACTCTCCTAAGCATCTTTTTGCTGTGGTCAATAAATTCTTACTTGCTTTTCTACATTTTGAAATCTTTTCTCTTGATTGAAATCTTTCTCTCAAGAAGACAAGAACTGAGGTCTCCTCGGTAACAGAAGGACAAAGATTACATGGGGAAGTAGGCAAAAGGAATAACAATGGGTACAATGGCCACAGGCAATAGGGTGTGTGTGTGTGTCTGCCCACGAGCAAAGGGTGGGCACCTTCAGGTCTCCATTGCTTCAGCAACAAGGTTGCTTATCTTTCCATGATGATAGGCGGTTCCCCTAAAAGGAGAATGAACGGACTGCATTCTGAGGTTAACTCCCATGTCCCCGCGGTGTAGAACTCCCAATCAGGTTAGAATGTGCTTTCTCTAATCAGAACAAAACAATCATGGTTAACAGAGCATGATTAATATTTCTTACTAGAGGCCCAGTGCACAAAAATTTGTGCACTGGGCAGGGGGGGGGGGTGGTCCCTCAGCTCGGCCTATGCCCTCTTGCAGTCTGGGACCTCTCGGAGGATGTCCACCTGCTGGCTTAGGCCCACTCCCTGGGGGATCGGGCCCAAGCTGGCAGTCAGACATCCCTCTGGCAGCACGGAAGCCCTCGGGGGATGTCCACTTGCCAGCGGGGAGCAGGTCTAAGCTGCAGTCGGACATCCTTAGTGCTGCTGAGGAGGCAGGAGAGGCTCCCACCACCACCGCTGTGCTGGCAGCCGTCAGCCTGGCTTGTGGCTGAGCAGAGCTCCCCATGTGGGAGCGCACTGACCACCAGGGGCAGCTCCTGCATTTAGCATCTGCCCCCTGGTGGTCAGTGTGTGTCATAGTGACCAGTCATTCCCAGTCGTTCTGCTGTTAAGGTCAGTTTGCATATTACCCTTTTATTATATAGGATAGAGGCCTGGTGCATGGGTGGGGGCCAGCTGGTTTGCCCTGAAGGGTGTCCTGGATCTGGGTGGGGTTCCTGCTGGGGTTCCTGGCCAGCCTGGGTGAGGGGCTGATGGTGTTTGCAAGCTGGTCACACCTCCTTCAGGGTGGGGGTCCCCACTGGGGTGCCTGGCCAGTCTGGGTGAGGGGCTGAGGGCCATTTTCAGGCTGGCCAAGGCTCCCCCCCCCCCCACCCCCGGCGACAGAAGCTCCTAGCCTCTCCTTTTCTTTTTCTTTTTTTTTTTATTCTGGGATTTATTTACCTTCTATAATTGAAACTTTGTAGCCTGGGCAGGCGGGAGGGAAGCTTGGCTTCCTCCATCGCCAGGGGCAACCCACTCCTCGCTCCAGCTCCGTGGCCACAGCTGGCTGAAAGCAGGTATCTGGGGTTTATTTACCTTCTATAATTGAAACTTTGTTGTTTTGAGTGGAGCTCAGAGCTGGCTGCGGCAGCTGGGAAGCCTGGCTTCCTCCATCATTGGGGCAACCAAGCCTCCTGCTTGCTCCAGCTCTGTGGCTGCCGGCCACCATCTTGGTTGGGTTAATTTGCATATAGTGGCTCTGATTGGCTGGCAGGCGTGGCTTAAGGTGTAGCGAAGGTATGGTCAATTTGAATGTTTGTTTTTTTATTAGTGTAGATAATTATAGCAGGTCCCCACTATTCTATTTCTGCCCCTAAAAAACCCACAAAAATTCTCTACTGGTTTGAATGTTTCTTACGTTGACAGGCAGTACCAGTTACTAAAATATTGAACACTGTGCCCTAACTGGGTTGGCTCAGTGACTAGAGCATCGGCCTGCAGAATGAAAGATCCCAGGTTTGATTCCGGTCAAGGGCATGTACCTTGGTTGTGGGCAACATCCCCAGTAGGGGGTGTGCAGGAGGCAGCTGGTCGATGTTTCTCTCTCATTGATGTTTCTCTCTATCCTTCCCCTTCCTCTCTGTAAAAAAATTGATAAAATATATATATTTAAAATATTGAACACTAGATGCCATTTGGAAATGGCTGGGCCCCCAAGCCCCCTGGGTGGGCACAATCAAGGGTTGGGCACCTGGCTCATTGGCCTGCACACTGTCAGCTCATCAGTGTCCTGCCCACCTCTGCCCCCTGCTCTCTATGTCCACTGGACCCTGTGGGAAGACAGTGTCCCAGGAAATGTACTGGCCTCTCAGATGCTGCTGAGGCCCCTGAGGCCGTGACTGCGGAGGGGCCACTTTGTGGGAACTTCTGCCTCCACTGCCACCGTCTGTCTCAGTTGTTAAATATTTGACAGGCACTCCTAGAAGGGGGAGGGCAGAGCTGGGTGAGGAATCCTGCTCTGGGCTTTAGGTCTGTCACTGTAAGAAACGTTCAAACCTGCAGGGAATTGTTTGTGAGCTTATTTGAGCCAAACTGACAATACTTGCCCGAACTAAAACCTCAATAGATTGAGAAACTGCTCCACAGAATGGCAGTTTTAAACCTTATTGTATTCATTACAGTCCAAAGAGAATTCATGCCCAGCTGGCGTGGCTCAGTGGTTGAGCATCGACCTATGAACCAGAAGGTCACGGTTCAATTCCCGGTTAGGGCACACACAGGCTCGACCCCCAGGGTGGGGCATGTCAATCAATGATTCTGTCTTATCATTGATGTTTCTATCTCTCTTTCCCTTCCTCTTTGAAATCAATAAAAAATATATTTAAAAAAAAGAATTCATAAGTGGGTTACATGAAATTCATTGGTGATAGATTAGGGAGTGGGAGAAAGCAAAGTGGTGGTGGTGGGGAACCTGTGGGATTGGATAAAAAGTAAAATGATAGACACATGTTTCTTTTACACAGGTGGGTGCAGGGAAGTTAAGAGTCAATAATTAACATGATAACAATGAGTGGATTTGTTGTCTCCACAGAGCCAATGCCTGTCTTGGAGGGGTCTGGAAAACAGAAATTACCCTGACATTCCAAAGGTAGGTTTTCGTAGATGCAAGAAGACAATAGCCAGGCTCAGTTCAGGTAAAGATTAACCTTTGTCAGGGAAGGTACTGGCCTAGGATGTTACTGTCTGCCCTGATCTCTGCTTCTAGGTAGAAAGTTTTCATTTCAGACCCTCCTTTGTGGGTACTCCAGGTCTCTGAGTTTGTGAGGCCGCCAAGCAGGCCTCCCCTGAGCTTGTCAGGTTTAGTATGTGGCCCGTTTTCATCCACAGCCTGTCAACTGTGGGGCTCATGATCCTCAGCTGTGGTGAAGAGAGTTGTGGGTGCCAAACCCAGTCCACAGGGCTTCCTAGAGGCGCTGGTACCTCCTCCCCAGGCAGGGCCATCAGCTTGCCACTGCAGGGCACATTACCTACTCCCTCCTGCCATCCCGTCCTGCGCCCCGCTGCACTCCTGGGAGCTGAGTCCTGCTGGGAGCCAGTGCCTGCCAATGCTGGCAGCAATTTCTGCCTGTACCCTCTGTGGGGAGTTGGCAGGCTGAGTCCCTGCTTCCCCGGGCCACTTCCTGCCACTGCTAATCTCCTGGCAATGAGCCCTGCCTGGCACCACAGGCTGCGTTCTGGGTGTCTTTGCCAGGCAACCCTGCCTCTGTCGCTGGCACTGGCCCATTTCCCTGGAATCCTTCCTGGGTGGCACCGTCCCTAGCAGGATTCTCCTGGGATCCTCCAATGTGCGTCTCTTGCTGGTCTAGCACCAGAGCACCTTCCTGGATTTCCTCCCCTTAAACCAGCGGTTCTCAACCTGTGGGTCGCGACTCCTTTGGGGATCGAACAACCCTTTCACAGGGGTCGCCTAAGACCATCGGAAAACACATATATAATTACATATTGTTTTTGTGATTAATCACTATGCTTTAATTGTGTTCAATTTGTAACAATGAAACTGGGGGTCACCACAACATGAGGAACTGTATTAAAGGGTCACGGCATTAGGAAGGTTGAGAACCACTGCCTTAAACCCTGCTGGGCGTTTGCAGGGCGCTTTACTGTTTGCAAAGCACTTTCGTATTTCATTTCATCAGATGCTCAGGAGCCCCTCGAAGAACAAGTGATACCCTGGGGTGGGCAGATTTCCCAAATGGGTTGCTTCCTCTGCCTTTGTGCCCTGGGGCAGGGAATGGAGAGGGGAGGACACCTCCTCAGGGTCTAGATGGGCAGGTGTGCGGCCAGCTGGCAGGGGCCCGAGCCCTCTTCCTCTGGGAAGGGCATCAGAGGGTCAGGAGGGTCTGGAGCCTGCTGTGGCTCCCTGCTTGCCCCACCTGAAACGCTTACAGGCAGTTAGACCGACATGAGCAGAGCAAGGACAGTGTGCCAGGTACAGGTCACCAGGGTGGGAAGTCCTGGATGCCCAGCAAGGGGCAAAACTGGGAAAACAAGAATCTGGTCATCCCCGGGGTAACCTTCCCCTCCCGGAGCCTGTCGCTGGTCGTGCAGTGTGGACCTCCGGGCTTTTCACATCGCTAGTCATACTCTAGACACCCCTGACCTTTTCTTCCCTAAAGATAACACCTAGGCCTCAGTTGTATTTCAGCTCCAGGCCCAGAAAAGCAGCCAAACAAGACAAGGGCACCACGGCACCTCAGGACCAGCTGCACCCCTCCCTGGTGCAGACCAATCCATCCATGGAGACCTTGACCTGGAAAGGACACACCTGGAAAGCTGCTGAACGTTCTATTGAGATCTTCCCCTAAAATCTCCACCCTTAAACCCTTAGGAGGGAGGACCCAGTGGGCTCCTCCTCCAGGGAGCACGCCCGAACCTTTCCTCCCCCTCCCTGCAGCCCACCCCCTCACCTTTACCTTCCTCACTTCTAAACTACAAGGGCCCTTTCTTTGCCTCTATAACTTGTTTCCTAAGCCCATTTCTTCTATGAATTAATTATTTTACCTCTTGATTTTCTAAACAAATGTTCTCTTATAGTTTGAGAACTCCTGGCTCTGAACTCTTTCCTAGCCAGAACTCAAGTACCAAGGTTGCTGAACCCAGGTGCGCTCCGACCCCACTTATCGAACACCTGGTGCTGTTTTTGCTGATCCCAACAGAGGCAAACGGAGGTTTGCAAGAACTGAAATAGCCAATCGTTGAAGGCGGCTTACAGCAGTGTTAATGTGAAAACACACACACAAAAACAACAACAACAACATTGAAACCTGTAAAGAATTTTTTTGAGTTTACTTCAGCCAAACTGTCGACATATGCCGAGAAGCAGAACCTCAATGAATTGAGATAGTGCTCCTGAGAATGGCGGGTTACATTTGTATTTATACATTGCAATCAAAGGAGGGACATAGGTAGGACATATCATTGGTGATAGATTAAGGAGGAGGGATAAAGCAAAACAGGGGAAACCCCTGGGATTGGATAAAAAGTAAAATGATGGACACATACTTACGTGGGTGCAGGACAATTAACATGATAATGAAGGAATTTGTGGTATCTGTCCTGGCGCCCAGCACATTTGGTTGTACACAAGGGGCTCCAGAAAAAGGGAAGTTACAAGTTACCCAGACATTTCAAGGGTATGTTATCATAGATGCAAAGATACACATAGGCTCAGTTAAGATAAAGGTTGACCTTGTCAGTGAAGATACAGGCCTAGGACGTAACTGCCCACCATAACTGCTTTTAAAGTTTAATTTCAGACCGTCCTTTGTGGTTACTTTAGGTCTCTGAGTTTGCAAGACTGCCATGCAGGCCTCCCCTGAGCATGTCAGGTCAGCGTGTGGTCCCTTTCGTCCACAGTCTGCTGCCCAGGCCACGTTAACCAGGCTCTGTGACAACTCTGAGCTTGGCTCTGCTCCTTCAGTGGGTCTGCCTGGCCTCGGGCTGAGGAGGGCTTTGCAGTGTGGGAGTTCTCCACTGAAGGAGGCGAGGGGGTGCCCTTGTGCTGCCCTGGGCCTCCCCACAATGGCGACTTGTGGACGCTGGGAGGCATATTTCTGGGAGGTGGCCTGCCTTCCTCCCATCACCCCTGCTCCTACTCAGGGCCTGGAAGAATTTTTCCTGGGCACACTGACGTTCTTCTCTATCTAGGAGAGGGTAACAGCGTCCTATGGTCTAGGGTTCGCTGCCAGGAGGCCAAGCAGTGTGGCTCGGCAGGCGCTGGTGTCCAGGCTGGGAGGACGATGCCCACGTCCAGAGGACCCCTAGGAGGGTGATGGCAGCAGTGCGGTGGGTGACAGCTCAGGGAGGAAGATGGATTGTCAGGTGCAGTTCTTTGCCTGAAGACACTTCCTTTCCATGCAGGTGGTGCTCTTCTTGGGCAGAATCCAGCCCTTGCCCCACAGAGAGGTCGCCTGAGGACCCACCTTTCTGACCGCTGGTGCTTCTCTCTTCCTGGGGAGGAAGCCTGAGTCTGCTTTTGCGTGGCCGGTTCCTGTCAGAGTTGTCCTCACTTTGTAGCTGCTGCAGTCCCACAGCCACTGGTTGTCCCTCAGCACCAGCTCTTCCTGGAGCGCGTGCGTGTGTGTGTAGCTTTGCGGTAGGCCTGCACCACATGGCTGTAGGATCCGTGAGGTAGTTGGGTTCACTCTGGTCTTGCCAGTGTTTCTGTTTGTGTGGAAAGCCAGAAACCTTCTAGGAGAGGTGAGATGTTTAAGTTGGACTTGTTGGGCAGGTCATTGAGGTGACAGGGAGGTGTGGGACCTGCATTGGGGCATGGGGACGCCATGCTGTGGTCCTGGCACCATGGAGTCTTGGCTGCTCTGGATCTAAGGCCTCACTAGGAAGGTGAGAGGCAACCCTTGTGGAGCAGGTGATTTCTCTGCTGCCAAATATGTGCCCTATTGTAGCTGGAAAGAGGGGAGTAATTAAAACTCTGCCTTCCCAGGACCTGTGCATGGCCTTTACCATATGTTTTAAATATATATACACATGTACGTATGTGCCGGGAGCCAATTCCAGCATGTCATAATTACAAGAGTTTTATCAAAAGGTTGATGAAACTTGTGGGCTCAACAAGGGCTGAGTCACATGTACACACATATGTTGGAATGGCTAATAGGCACGTCCCCCAAACCTTAATAGGATTATTGTTTACTGCCAGACAGCTCAGGACATCTTAATCTACGTGTTATTGCCTCCTGTTGGCCAAACACCTGAACAGCTGTAGGCTATTCCCCAATCTATAAGGCTTCTGTAAACCCTACCCTTTGAAGTGTATGTCTCCACCTTGCCTTAGGACAATTTGTGTTAATGAAAAGCTCGGGGTCCTAAGACAAGAAAGAAGAAGAACTAAGAACTTGGAGTCTTTAGCTCCTTTAGCTGAAGCTCCTCTGAACCCCAATGCCTTTCAAAATTATCTTTCGTCTTTGGACTCCTACTTAATCTACGCACAGCCTTTCTCCAGATTGCTGAACCCTTTGTAATGCTGGGACAAGAACCCTGGCATGTATGTATATGGTATGTATATTACAGTGTATAATACATTATTATGTACATTCACGTGTATATATTTACATACACACACACCTATGTATCTAGCATAAATATATACACACAAACACAATCACACACATCTATCATCTTCGTATTCTTTTGTTAGGTTTAACTGAAGAAAGGCACCAGAGTCCAATTAAAAGCAGAATGCACTGTTTATTCACGAGGCAGATGCTCTCAGGTGAGGGATCGGGAAAGTCCCTATCTTCCCAGCCCCAGACCTTACACCTTTTCCTATGTACCTCCTGTTGGTGAAAAAAACATTCAAGCCTGTAAAGAATTTTTGTGAGTTTATTTGAGACAAACTATTCGCAATTGCCAGGAAGCAGTATCTCAATGGATAGGGATAGTGCTCTAGAGGATGGCAGGATACTTAGTTGGTGTAGGATAGTTAACAGTCAACAATTAACGTGAAAAAAAATAACAATGAAGGAATCTGTGTATCTGTCCAGGGACTCAGGCACATTAGGTTGTGCCCCAAGGGGTTCAGAAAAAGAGAAGTTACAAGTTACCCAGACATTTCAAGGATAGATGCAAAAGGACAGGTAGGCTCAGTTAAGGTAAAGGTTGACCTTGTCAGTGAAGATACTGGCCTAGGATTTAACTACCCACCATAACTGCTTTTAGTTAAAGTTTAATTTCATTCCATCCTTTGTGGTGACTTTAGGTCTCTGAGTTTGCAAGACCACCATGCAAACTTGTCAGGTCAGCATGGGGCCCCTTTCGTCCATACTCTCTATCAATCCATCTAAAAACTAACAGGTCATATGATACCTCCAGGTCCAATCAAACACCTAAGGTTAATTTCAACTGCTTCCCTTTATTCCTTTTCCTTAAAAAAGTAAAATAAATTTTTTTTTCGTTCGTTTTGGAGAGGTAGAGGAGAAAGAGATAGAAACATCAATGATGAGAGAGAATCATTGATTGGCCGCTTCCTGCATGCCCCCCACCTTGGGATGGATGCTCACATCCTGGGCATGTGCCCTTGACCAGAATCAAAGCCAGAATCCTTCAGTCTGCAGGTCCACGCCCTCCCTTTCCATACGTAATTTTCTTCTCCAAAAGTGAAAAACCAGCCTTCAATTATCTACAATATATTTACTTAATCCTAGAATACATGGAAAATACTTGCATAATTGCTAACTCTGCTATGGAAAAAAAATCTACTACATAGAGTTCAATAATTGTTAGAACCTGAGAATATGAAGGCAAAATACTGGTTCAAAACATACTCCCCTTTTCACTGTGTGACATTCATTTCAGGTTCATTTTCTCCCAATTGTTTTCTATGTTAGAGCTTTCCCCTTTTATTCTTGATTTTATTCATTAAAAAGGTTGGAAAAAGAAAAAAAGGTTGGGCAGGGGTCCTCAAACTTATTAAACAAGGGGTCAGTTCACTGTCCCTCAGACCGTTGGCGGGCCGGACTATAGTTTCAAAAAAAACTATGAACGAATTCCTATGCACACTGCACATATCTTATTTTGAAGTAAAAAAACAAAATGGGAAGAAATACTGAAAGGACAGAACGGGACTGATAGCTGTGTCCCTGACCCCTCTTCCAAGAAAAAACTACAGAATGTGTTAGTTACCCAGCCCACCCATAAGTCAGCCAATGGGAAAGCAAGGGGAACTAACCCAAGGCCAAAAGTATGCTGACCACCCCCTGTCTTTGTGTAACCAGAACCTAGCCACACCCTGCCTTTGCTTCACTAGCCCCTAGCCCTCACCCAACCAATTAGAAGTATGCACCCACCTCCAAACCCCAAGCCCTATAAAATCTTTGTTCTCTTGAGACTCAGGGCTTCCTCGCATCCTGCCTCTGCGTCGGTAGAGGCAGAGGGACCGGGCTCGAGCTTGAATAAAGGCTCTTTACTTTTGCATTGGACTTGGCTCCCTGGTGTGGTCTTTGGGATCTTGAAATCTGGGCATAACAATACAATATTTGTATTTGCATGTGGCCAGTAGGCCGTAGTTTGACGACCGCTGGGGTTGGGTATGTGAAATGTTAAGGTGGTTTTAGAAGTCAGAACTGCACAAAACCATAAATTCTACCAAGTCTCACGGTTGCCATCTTTTCTACCCTGTTTCCACCATCTTATTATTTTCACCCCATTTCCACCCACTCCCTGGATGTAACCAATCTCATTGGTTCCTCGGTTACCTTTCCCGTTTCTTTTTGTATAATCGTACAGATGATATATATTTCCTTATTTCTCCTTTCTTTCGCAAAAGGTGGCATAATTTCTCAGATTTTGCTTTTACATTTAACTATATATTTTGGAAGCCATTCCATATCAGTTTATAGATATTGGGGTTTTTTTTAAAAAAATATATATTTTATTGATTTTTTACAGAGACAAAAGGAGAGGGATGGAGAGTTAGAAACATCCATGAAAGAGAAACATCAATCAGGTGCCTCCTGCACACTCCCTACTGGGGATGTGCCCACATCAAGGTACATACCCTGATGGGAATCAAACCTCGGACTCTTCAATCCACAGGCTGACACTCTAGCCACTGAGCCAAACTGGTCAGGTCTCTCCTTTTTATAGCTGTACTGGAGGCCTGGAGTACAAAAATTTGTGCACTCAGGGGGAGGGGTCTCAGAGCCCGGCCTGTTCCCTCTTGCAGTCTGGGACCCCTCGGGAAATGTCCATCTTGTTTCGCCCCCGCCTCCCTCCACCGCCTGGCCCGGCTTGTTTCGTCCCCGCCTCCCTCTGCCACCCTGCCCAGCTTGTTTTGCCCGCTTCCCAGCTTGTTTTGCTCCAGCCTCTGCCGCCTGTCTTGCTTCCCTCCGAGCCGGTATATGCAAATTAACCACCATCTTTGTTGGTGGTTAACTTGAATATCGCGCTGATTAGCCAATGGGAGGCATAGAAAAGGTACGGTCAATTACCATGTCTGGCTATTATGTGATAGGGTAGTATTCCCTTGGGTGGATCTACTGTTGTTCAGTCAGCCATTCTCCCATGTCAATTATTTAGGTTAATTCCAGGGTTTTGCAAGTACAATGCTAAAATGAATTACTTTGGGCATACATATTCTTGTACAACTGGAGATGTTTGACCAGGGTAAACTGAGAAAAGCATGTGTCATTTCGTTAGATGTTGCCTGCTTTCCCAAAATTAGCATACCAATTTGCATTCTGACCAGCGATGTCTAAGAGTCCCTAGTTCCTCTCAGGCTTGCAAACAGAATGTGTTGATGTACTTTTTAATTTTTGCTAATCTGATAGGTGAGAAATATCTTAGTGTTATTTTGATGTGCATTTTTCTCATTAAACGGTTGTATAGTTTTTCATGCTTAAGGATCATTTTTATTTATTTATTTATTAATTTAAAATATATTTTATTGATTTTTTTGCAGAGAGGAAGGGAGAGGGATAGAAAGTCAGAAACATCAATCAGCTGCCTCCTGCACACCCCCTGTGGATTTGCCCGCAACCAAGGTACATGCCCTTGACCTGACTCGAACCTGGGACGACCCTTCAGTCCGCAGGCCGACGCTCTCTCCACGGAGCCAAACCAGTCAGGGATTAAGGATCATATTTAAAAAATATATGTGTTATTAACTTTTTTACAAAGAGGAAGAGAGAGGGATAGTGAGTTAGAAACATCACTGAGAGAAACATTTTTTTAAAAAAAATATATTTTATTGAGTTTTTACAGAGAGGAAAGGAGAGAGAGAGTCAGAAACATCGATGAGAGAGAAACATCGGCCAGCTGCCTCCTGCACACTCCCCACTGGGGATGTGCCCGCAACCAAGGTACATGCCCTTGACAGGAATCGAACCCGGGACCCTTCAGTCCACAGGCCGACGTTCTATTCACTGAGCCAAACTGGTTTTGGCGAGAGAAACATTTTTTTAAAGAAAATGTATTTTATTGTTTTTTCACAGAGAGGAAGGCAGAGGGACAGAGAGTTAGAAACATCAATGAGAGAGAAACACTGATCAGCTGCCTCCTGCACACTCCTTACTGGGTATGTGCCCACAACCAAGGTACATGCGCTTGACTGGAATCAAACCTAGGACCCTTGAATCCACAGGCTGACGCTCTATCCACTGAGCAAAACTTGTTAGGGCTAACATTTTTTATTCTTTTTTTGTGTGTGAATCATCAGTTCATGGCTCTGACTTATGCATCACGTTTCTGCAATTTTCCTCCGACACTGGAGCAAGCAAGCCTCCTGTTTGCTTCAGCTGCCTGGCTGCTGGCAACCATCCTGGCTGGCAGTTAATTTGCATATCCTGCTGATTAGCCAATGGGAAGCATTCGGGGGTATGGTCAATTTGCATCTTTCTCTTTTATTAGTGTAGATGATCTCAAGAATAAGCCGTGTGTCACCTGGCTCACACCCAGGCCCACACTGAATTAGCATGTCTTTCCATCTTTGCTGGATCAGGAAGTTGCCCAAGTGAAAATGGTGTCACATTTCCGGCTTACTAGAAATTCTGGGGTTACTGGTAAAGGTGAACTTTCCTTTTGTATGTCCAGCTGGACTCGTGCTGCTGTTTTCTGGAGAGATGGTCTCTGTGCTGCAGGGGGGCCTGTCTGTGAAAAGATGGGGCCTTACCATTGCCATCCTCTTTTACTGCCCCATACCTCTCACAGAGGCCCCAGGACAGGGAGAGAGAGGGCTCTCATGCTTATGCCATGTGGGGACAGTGCAATGAAAGATAGCCACAGAAGAAAAGAAGAACTTGCTCTCGTCATACACAGTGAAGAATGGGAAGTCGTTCTAGAGGCAGAAAACTGGTAACTACAAGAGGAAGCTGGGAAGGTCTCCTATGAGAAATGGACAAGGACACAATTCACAAAGCATAGAGACAGAGGGACAGGTACAGAGACACAGGCAGAGCAGGACGTGGCTGACAACGAGGCAGCAGAACTGAGGAAGAGGCTTTAACCCAGAAGCTCCCAGGAGCAGCACAGTCTGTGGTTGTGTCACTATTAGCCCTGTGATTTGGGACAGTTTAGCTCACTCTGCTAAGCCTTAGCGTCCTGTTCTATAAAATGGGCTAACAAAACTAGTACATCATGGCAATGTTGCGGGAACTGAGAACTGTGTAAGCCACTGTCTTACTATATTTAAAGTCTCAACAAACTTTACTTCTCAGAAACTCTATCTCATGGTGAAAAGAGCTCCTATTCTCTGAAAGGTCATCTAGTGAATGCAAATTTCAACTGAGGGCTCTTGTCACATTGCAGTGCTTCGTTTGTAGCGGTTCTCAACCTTGGGTTGCGACCCCTTTGGGGGTCGAACAACCCTTTCTCAGAACACATATATAATTACATAATGTTTTTGTGATTAATCCCTATGCTTTAATTATGTTCAATTTGTAACAATGAATTTGGGGGTCACCACAACATGAGAAACTGTATTAAAGGATCGTGGCATTAGGAAAGCTGAGAACCACTGCTCTGAACTGACTGTGAAGATCAGTCCCAAGTTGGTTCATTTCCCCTTCCCCTCAGCGCCTCATCTTGATAACCTCTGCAGCCGACTGTGATGTCCCCAGGAATGACCTACTTCCAAGTAGTCCTGTTGCCCCACGTATATACTGCCAGCTCCTCTCTGACAAACGAGCCAATAATACACAGTTGGGAAAGGATAGTTTCTCTTCAATGAACAGTGCTGGGAAAACTAGATACTCACATGCAAAGAATGAAATAAGACCCTTATCTTAAGTCAATTGTTTATTTTCTTTTCTTCCAATATGAAAAACACTTATCCTACAAAGCAAAAAAGACACAAAATGAGTGAAGTTCTAACCTGCATTTTTGTTTCACTGTCCGTTTGTTAAAGGAACTTGCCAAAATTCATAGATGTGGCAGAACATATGCTCAGACATTTAACCAAATATAGAGATAGCAAATGCACATCTGAAAAAAGGCTCACCATTAAGCCTTAGAAAGAATGCAATAGAACAACAGTAAATATAGCATGACAAAGTTACAAAAAAGTTTAAATAAAGGACTGAGCAAACCTTTTCTAGATGTGGAGGAATTAAATCTGTGATATACTGCTGGAAGAATGCAAAAACGCGCAATTGGCTTAAAGCACAACCTCCTAATTACTTTAAGTTAAACATTCTCCTCTCCTCTGACTTGGACATCGTATTAGAGTTATTGATAAAGATAAATGAAACCTATCTGCATTTAAGAATTATGCACAATCCCTATTAGGCCAGTGATTCTGTAGTAATTATGCTTTGCCCTAAACCCTACTATCCTATTGGAAGAGCGAGGACTACGCCCTCCAACTTACCCTGGGTCTCCGTTTTTGGGCAGAGTCATGTGCTCGGCTAAACTTCTTCCCGGAAGCCCAAGCCTCTGCTAGCCACACCAGGATTTCTCTGGACTAACCAATGATAATCAAGGGAAGTGCATGCCATCAATATGACCACATCCTGTGTAATGAGACACCAACTTGCACCTGGCCAATCAGCAGTACCCACAGTCACCTCTCCACCCCTTACTCCACCCCCCTATAAAACTCCTCTTTCCATCGGGCTAGCCCTCTCTCTGCCACCTGCTGCTGTGTCAGTAAGGAGGGTGGGGGAGCCAGACTCGATTTTGAAATAAAGGACTCTTTGCTTTTGCATCGGACTCGCTGGCTCCCTGCTTGGCTCTTGGGAATCTTAAAATCTGGGCATAACACCTATACCCAAGTGACCATCACCCATGGAATTGCAGACATTAGGATACATGGCCCTTTGCAAGATCTTTGAAAGTAATTCCTTTCAAAAGTATAGGCACACCTGTAAAGTCTCTGATGACAATGAAAGTAACTGTTTCTGGCAAAATATTTCCCACATTCACTGCAATCCTGAGCCCTTTCTCCTGTGAACTTTCTGATGACGATGCAACTGATTGTTCAGGGCAAATGATTTCCCACACTGACTGCACTCATAAGGCCTTTCTCTGGTGTGAAGACTCTCATGATAATGGAGGCTACTCTTACTGGTAAAAGATTTCCCACACTGACTGCACTCATAAGGCCTTTCTCCAGTGTGAAGTGTCTGATGACGACAGAGGGTACCCTTACTGGTAAAAGATTTCCCACACTGACTGCACTCATAAGGCCTCTCTCCAGTGTGAATTCTCTGATGACAATGGAGCTTATTCTTACGGGTAAAAGATTTCCCACACTGACTGCACTCATAAGGCCTTTCTCCAGTGTGAAGTGTCTGATGACGACAGAGGGTACCCTTACTGGTAAAAGATTTCCCACACTGACTGCACTCATAAGGCCTCTCTCCAGTGTGAATTCTCTGATGACAATGGAGCTTATTCTTACGGGTATAAGATTTCCCACACTGACTGCACTCATAAGGCCTTTCTCCAGTGTGAACTCTCTGATGACAACGGAGGCCATCACTAGTGGTAAAAGATTTTCCACACTGACTGCACTCATAAGGCCTTTCTCCAGTGTGAATTCTCTGATGACAATGGAGCTTATTCTTACCAGTAAAAGATTTCCCACACTGACTGCACTCATAAGGCCTTTCTCCAGTGTGAAGTCTCTGATGATAACTGAGACTACCCTTACTGGTAAAAGATTTCCCACACTGACTGCACTCATAAGACCTTTCTCCAGTGTGATATTTCTGATGATAATTCAACTCACAGTTCCAGATAAAAGATTTCCCACATTCACTGCACTCATAAGGCCTTTCTCCAGTGTGAATTCTCTGATGACAAAGGAGCTTATTCTTACGGGTAAAAGATTTCCCACACTGACTGCACTCATAAGGCCTTTCTCCAGAGTGAAGTCTCTGATGATGACGGAGACCATCATTAGTGGTAAAAAATTTCCCACACTGACTACACTCATAAGGCCTATCTCCAGTGTGACGTCTCTGATGATAACTGAGGCTTAAGCGAGTGGTGAAAGATTTCCCACACTGACTGCACTTGTAAGTCCTTTCTCCAGTGTGACATTTCTGATGATAACTCAGCTGACAGTTCCTGACAAAAGATTTCCCACATTCATTGCACTTATAAGGCTTTTCTCCAGTGTGAAGTCTCTGATGACGATAAAGACCAGAGATTCTGGTAAAATATTTTCCACATTCACCACACTCATATGGCTTTTCTCCAGTGTGAACTGTCTGGTGTTGAACAAGGCTAAAATGTATGCTAAAGGATTTCCCACACTCATCACATTCAAATGGCTTTTCTCCAGTGTGAACTCTCTGGTGTTGCATGAGCTTTGCACTTTGGCTAAAGAATTTCCCACATTCGCCACACTCATGAAGCTTTTCTTTAGAATGAAGTCGCTGGTGTACAATAAGGGTGGATTGTCGTTTATAGCATTTCCCACATTCATTGCACTCGTATGGATTTTCTCCTGTGTGCAATTTCTGATGATAATGGAGATCAGAGATTTTTGTAAAAGATTTTTCACATTCACGGCACACAAAACACTGTATTCCATTACAGACACTATGGTCCTGAGCAAGCGTCTGGTTGCAGCCAATGGCTTTCTTGCTGAAATAAAACTGCTTTGCACATGCCCCACACCTCAATAGTTTCAGGCTGTGTTGTGTTCCCTGCTGCTCAACCAAGTGGAAAATGTCTCTCAGGACTGGCCCACAACTCTCACAGGGGTGGCTCTTCTGGGAGGACACAGCTACATTGGGGTTCTTGGCCTGTGACACTCTCACAGAAACATGTTGTTCAGTAGGTGCCTCCACATCCTCTGCTCCACAGCAGCAACCTAGAGAGGATATGAGTTCAAAGTTCTCCAGCATCACTTCGAGGAACAGGTGTCTCTGAGCCTCATCAAGGAGGCACCATTCCTCCTTAGAGAACTGCACAGCAACATCCTCAAAGGTCACACGAACATCAGCTGGGGGCCTCTGTGGGTTGAACGGGGTGAGGATGGCAGGAGAGGAGGCAGCCAGGGGCACAGTGGTCTCTGTTCCAGGCACAGAACTCGTCACCCGGGAGGCTGATTGGTGGGGACCAGGACTCTTGCGCCTTCTCATTCCGGCGTCTCCACCAACACCCAGTGCACAGGATGCTCTGACCCACTTAGGTGATCCTGAGAGAAGAGGAAATGTCCATCATAAGGAGGACACTGGAAGTCAACTATTGACTTTATTTATACCCAGGCATATACCCTTGACAGGAGTCAAACCTGGGAACCCTCAGTCCACAGGCAAACAATCTTCCACTGAGCCAAACTAGCTTGGGCCAACTGTTGACTTTAAAAAGGGCAAACAGGAAAAAAAAAAAAAAGGCAAAGAACTAAATTGGAAAGCATTTGTATGAGCAAGCATAGCTTAAAAGGAGTCAGTTTACCCATGTCCTAAAGTACACTTGTTGCCTGGGATTTGAAGTAATTTGGATGAGATAAACACACTCATGTGTTTGGCCACAGAAATATAGGTGAATTGCTACTGATTTCAGATGAATAGGTGTCTGGAGAAGATGGACCTTCTAATGTAAGTAATTACAGAGAGACATAAAATAACTTTGAGAGAAATATTTCTTTTTCTGGGATTAAAATTTTTTAAATGGACAAAAAAGAAGCAGTAACAAAAAAGACATTCATAACATTAAAGAAACACTAACTATAAGGGAAAACCATCTCAGTAAAAATGAAAATTAAAGATATCATGTTTAGCTAAAATAAAAATCTGAAAGTGATGAGTACAACAGCAGCCAGAATTGGCAGATCTCAGGAAGGCCCATGGAGCCACATGTCCTCATTTCCTCTGGTTCTTAATGCCACATCTGTCAGCTTTCAGCGCACTGGCTCTCTCCAACAAGACTTCCCCGAGGCTCAGCAACAGATGAAGAGAAACAGTTACCATGGCAATGGAGATAATTTTGTGATGACACAAAGTCCTGTCCTACCTAGAGAAGATAAGGCTCTGAGAGAATTCTTGCTCTAGATGTTCCCCATCTCCAGAGCAGAGAGGCCTATATGAATCAGTGACTTAATTGAAGGGGTTGTTTCCTCAGATACCTTCCCACATTTATTGTCAACAGCCTCCTTCTAAATGTAGACTTATTGTCTGCACAAAATGGTAGTGCTTAATATGGAAAGTAAAACTCTAGAAACTTAATTTTGAAAAAAAATTCTAATGGCTAGGTACACGGGTACACCCATTGGCACAACCTCAACAGGAGAAGAACTTCATAGGGAAAGGGAATGCTAAGGGTAAGGGTAAATGTAAGGGGAAGGGGAAGCGACATTGATGTGAGAGAAAAATACTGCTCCATAACCCTCTGTACATACCCCATCTGGGGACTGAACCCACAGACTACTTTTGGTGCACAGGATGACAATATAACCCAGCAGTCGCCAACCTTTCGGACCTCACGGACCACCAGTGGTCCATGGACCACTGGTTGGCAGCTGTTGCTCTAACCAATTGAGCCACCTGGCGAGGGCCTACAGTATAATGTTAAAAAAACAAAACAGTTTTTACTTTGAAATAGTTCAAGGTACACAAGACATTGCAAAAATAGTATAGAGAGTTCCCTGAGCATTTATCCAGTTTCCCCAGAGGTGATCATTCCCACCATCAGGAAGCACGCTAGTTCCATCACCACCAAGAAATTCTGGAGAAGAAACCAAGATGGCTGCATATATAAACACTGGAAATTGCTGCCTCACGTAGCCACTTCAAAAATACAACTAAAAGACAAAGCGGACATCATCCAGAACCACAGGAAGGCTGGCTGAGTGGAAATTCTACACCTGGAAAGAAAGAGAAAAGCACACTGAGACTCAGAGGAGGTGCGGAAGTAAAGTGCAGAGGTACTGAGGCACACGCAGAAAGGGCTGGCAGCTGAGGACACGGTTGTCTTTTCAATTGGGAGGGAGTCTCAAGCTCCTGATTGCTCTGGACTGCAGTTCCGGGTGAGTCTCTGGGGAACCAGACTCATACAGGGAGAAACTGGACTGTCTGGCATCGGGCAGAACTCGAGGGCGACTTTCTCTCAGAGGTGCTTGCAGTGATTACCTGTACACTGATACATGGGGCCTCTTAGGGTAGGACTGGGGAGCAGCCATAGCTGCTTGCTCCGCCCTGTTGATCCGGAGACCACAGCCCTCCCAAGCTGTTGCAGAGGCTTCTGCATATGAACGGCCTGGCCCTTAGCAACCTGAAAATTACCTAACGAACTGCAGTTGAGTCAGAGCAACCCAGAACACCGTAAAAAGACCCAATGCCCCACAGCAGCTTGCATTGCTTCACAGCTGGACCTCATCTGGGCACCTCCAAACCCAAACAAAGAAGAGGAATCTCTCCACAGGTCCTGCTGGGTAGCCTCAGGCAAAAGCTAAATTAGCACCTTCTTAGCGATCCAAGAACCAGTGTTCCCAGTGGTCAACATGGGACCATCCAGATTGTGGCTCCTCAGATCCATGGGGGACACATTCAGGGGGCGGACTCAGTGAGCACCAAGGCCCCGCTGAGGTGGGTCCTGCCCTAGAGGGGTGTCTCCAGCTCTGGGGTTCTCTCACTGCAGACAGGGCTGATTCTCGCAGCCAATTGGCCTGGGGGTCGGTTCCTCCCAGTGATGCCTGGAACAGTCAAGGCTTGACTACAACAAGACTGTGCCCAAAGCCCAAAAGGGATGCACCAAGAGTGTCCACCTCAGGTAATTGGAGAGGCTGAGCCACTGGGCCCTATAGGACACCTAGCATACAAAGCCACTCTAGCAACACAGGGAAGCATAAAAAATGCGGAGACAAAGAAACATGTCACAAATGACAGAAATGGAGGAAAGCAAACTACTGGATATAGAGTTCAAAACCACACTTTTAAGGTTTTTCAACAATTTTCTAGAAACCACTGATAAATTTAGTGAGACCTTCAAGAAATCTAGTGAGACCCCCGATAAATTTAGTAAGACCCTAAGGAAATCTAGTGTGACCCTCGAGGTTGTGATAAAGGACCAACTAGAAATTAAACATACACTGACTAAAATAAAGGATATTATGCAGAGTTCCAACAGCAGACTAGAGAATAGCAAGAATCAACTCAAAGATTTGAAATACGAAGAAGCAAAAATCACCCAACCGGAAAAACAAAAAGAAAAAAGAATCCAAAAATATGAAGACAGTGTAAGGAGCCTTCAAGCGTACCAATATCCAAATTATAGGGGTGCCAGAAGAAGAGAGAGCAAGATATTGAAAACCTATTTGAAGAAATAATGACAGAAAACTTCCCCCACCTGGTGAAAGAAATAGACTTACAAGTCCAGGAAGTGTAGAGAACCCCAAAGAAAAGGAATCCAAAGAGGACCATACCAAGACACATCATAATTAAAATGCCAAGAGCAAAAGACAAAGAGAGAATCTTAAAAGCAGCAAGAGAAAGACAGTCAGTTACCTACAAGGGTGTGCCCATACGACTGTCAGCTGATTTCTCAACAGAAACTATGCAGGCCAGAAGGGAGTGCCAAGAAATATTCAAAGTGATGAACAGCAGGAACCTACAACCTAGATTACTTTACCCAGCAAAGCTATCATTCAGATTTGAAGGACAGATAAAGAGCTTCACAGATAAGAAAAAGCTAAAGGAGTTCATCACCACCAAACCAGTATTATATGACATGCTGAAAGGTATCCTTTCAGAAGAGGAAGAAGAAAAAGGTAAAGATACAAATTATGAACAACAAATACACATCTATCAACAAGTGAATCTAAAAATAAAGTGAATAAATAATCTGATGAACAGAAGAAACTGGTGAATATAGTAGAATCAGGGGCATAGAAAGGGAGTGGACTGACTATTCTGGGGTTGGGGAAGTGTTGGGAGCCATTAGAGATATTGGCTTAGACAAAGCCATCTTAAGAACTATAAGTTTCTGGTTCCTCCAGAAACTCCTAATTACCAGAAACCACCTGTGTCTTGCAAATTGGCCAGCAGTTAAAGATAAACTACCCTCACACAGCCGCTAAATCACACATCTCCACTGATAAGCACACAGCCACCCGAAGCCTGCTAAAGCACACATCTCCGCTGATAAGCACAGCCATCAGGAGCCTAATAAATCTCTAGTAATAGGTTACTGCCCATAGACCCCTTTACCCACCCCCTGTCCCTAAAACAGTATATATCCTGCCGCTGTGAGAATAAAGTTTGAGGCTTGATCAGAGCACTGTCTTGCCTCCATTCCTTCGTGTCCCTTGTTTGTCTCATTCTCCTAGGGTGTCTCTTCGTTCCCCCGTTGTTGTCCCGCGGGTCGGGGAAGTCTGGCGCCCAACGTGGGGCGTTGGGGACCCCCTGCGAGAACGTCTGCTTGAAGCGCCTGGCCAGGCACCCCTTAGAGTTGCCACGCAGTATTGACTCGTGAGTGAAGACTCGGCATTTTGATCGCCACGGTTTCACCCGCCCGTGAGACAGATCGTTGTGAAGGTAAGCAGACGAAACTTTTCAAACAAGAATTTCAAAATACCTCTTGAGAGCCTTCACCCTCTTTGGCACCCCCTTTGGCTGGCCTTTTTAGTTTTCTTGATCTCCCTCCAGTCCACTAATAAGCACTTCACCTCGCCGTTCGGGGAAGAGTGAAGGGTACCCGACACCGGCAGTGAAAACTCTGAATCACTGGGAAAAGTAATTTTTCTCTGGCCCGACCTGTGTCGCCCTCTCTGGCAAACTCTGAGCTCGCTAAGTCTTAGTGGTTGCCATCCTGGTATGAGGCTTATACATCCCAACCTATGACACGCGAGCAGAGGCCGTAAGGTAAAAGGAGAGCGGTTACATAAGGATCACCAGAGATTTAAGAAATTCCCAGCTGACCTGGCACGGGGTTTATACGTCCCAGAGGCTTACGTGGAGGAGGAAATCTTGAGAACTACCCAGCCAAAATAATGGGCAACTCATTGAACTCTCATGAGGTATTTCTAGATGGACTCAGGGAGTCCCTCAGGACACGGGGAGTAAGGGTTAAGAGAAGGATTTAGGCATTTCTCAGGGGGCTCAGGGAGTCCCTCAAGGCGCGAGATTTTCAGGTTAAAAAAGAAAGATTTAAGAATTTCTCAGAGGGCTCAGGGAGTCCCTCAAGGCTCGAGGATTTCGGGTTAAAAAGAAAGATTTAAAGAATTTTTTCACTTTTGTCACTAACCTTTGCTCATGGTTTATTATAGACTTTTGATTTGCATGTTTAAAGTGTTAAAATTTTAGAAGGAAATCTTTTACAGTGTTTACATGTTATTATAGAATATAACCTTTGTTTTGCTTGAAAAAGGTACATTAGATCTTAAAAGTTTGCCAAAAAGTTAATCAGAACTTGCCAAAAATTGTTTCCCCTTGTGGAACACGGCATTTCATTTCCTAGAGGCTTTAGGAGAGGTCAAGGAGGATGAATCTCCTCCCCCTTGCACCCTCCACTCCTTAAGAGGAGCAGAAAGAAAAAAAAATGGGAGAAATGGCCTTCATGGCTCCTTCCACTTCCATGTCCTAATCCTGAAATGTTTAATTTGCCGTTAATAGAATCACCTGTGCAAAAAGGCCAAATTATAAAGAAATTGGAATATTAAAAGGTACTCCTTAAAATCAGGCTGAAGCCGAAACCGGTTTGGCTCAGTGGATAGAGCGTCGGCTTGCGGACTGAAAGGTCCCAGGTTCGATTTCGGTCAAGGGCATGTACCTGGGTTGCGGGCACATCCCCAGTAGGAGATGTGTAGGAGGCAACTGATCGATGTTTCTCTCTCATCGATGTTTCTGACTCTCTGTCTTTCTCCCTTCCTCTCTGTAAAAAATCAATAAAATATATTAAAAAAATAAAAATAAAAAAATAAAATAAAATCAGGCTGAAAAAATAGTGCCATGGTCATCTTAATGTGTTTTCTTATCTTAATTTGTATTTGGAATCTAAAATCTGTAATAAGAAATGAAACCCCACTGTTGAATCCGCCTCTGGCGTGGAGAGATTCAAAGGTGGCAAGAGAGAGCAGAGTTACAAGCTCTCCCACAATGAGATTACTTAATGTTTTATTTAAAAATTACCGGAGAACATCTTATGACAACCAAACTTTGGCTAAGATAACTTTGGGTGCTAGCCATGACTTTAGAAAGCAAAATAGGAAAAAATTTAAAATGTCTTTTTCTATAAGCATGACTTTGGGAAAAATACGCCATCTGAGTCATTTGCTGAAACTTCCCCCAAAAGCAGAAGGTGGGGAAAGGGAAGAAGGAGCAGGAGGCGATCCAGTGTGGACGCCCCCTCCCCAAGTATTCTAAAATTAAAGTCCTTCTTGTAACTGAAAAGCTTTTACAAATTTAAAAATGCATCCGGGATTTCTGTGCACATGTAAAGGGAAAAGGCCAGTTTAAAAACGAGTGCGCATAGTTTTGAGCTGAACTTGACCTTTTGCTGAGTACAGAATAAAAACCCGAGACTGTTTTGGTCTTAAAAATGGCAAAGATGAACCTGAGAAAGAAATGCAGACAGGTTTCCCAAGGCGATTTAAAGTAGCTCTTTTGAAATTTCCCGCCCTGAGGCAAAGTACCACCAGGAAGTTGATAGTCAAGTTTACATATGAATAGCTATGGCTGGAAACTTAAAACTTTTAAGTTCAAATCATCTAAAAGTATTGAAATTTATAATACTGAAATGTTAATCTGAGTATGCCTAGTATGAAGTCTAGATGATAGAAGTTAATCTATTAATTGAAAATGCCTTATATTTTGTTTGAAATGTATCCTTAAATGTAAAAGTATTGATTTGAAGAATGCTAAATATTTAATTTGCTTTAAATTTAATTGATATCTCTTAATAATTATAAGAAGTATATAATTTTTAAATTATATATATATTTGGTGGTCTTTCAAGTTGGATTTCAAAACTATAACTAAGGAATGACTTTGAGAAATTTCACGGGCCCTGAAATGTTTTTCAAAAGTCTATTCTCTCTTTTTAAATTTAGCTAAATTTAATATACTTGAAATCACTTGGAAAGCTTTATCAAATAAAAATTAATAAATATATATTTTAAGTTTTTGCCTCTGAGAAAGGGCAAAACAAGTTATTTTGTTTAATATTTCTTAAAATACAGCAGTGAAATTTTAAGATATAATTTAAAATACAAAAGCTCCTCACTACTGCATTTTGAATTAGGCTGGAAGTGGTGCAGCGTTTGCCCCTTGTGAATCAGAAGTTTACTAAATTTACTTGCTTTGCTTTTTAAAAAATACTTACTTAAATTTACTAATTTCTGTAAGCAATTGAATCCTAGTAAAGTAAAATTCTTCTAAAAAGTTACTGAAGGCTTCCCATGATCCCTCTGTATACACAAATAAGCCGAAAGGGAACGCTGTTTAAAAGCATTATTTTAAATTTAATAAAAAAGAGAAATTTTAATATTTTGAAATATCTTCCACTAATATTTACAGGATAATCTAATGATTTGCTGTTAAAATACCAAATCTAAAAATAAGTACAGTCACCATAAATGTTTAATGACTTTGACTTGGAATACATGGCCTTGCGGCACTATCAATCAACATCCAAGAAGTAACCCTATAGGTTACTTGGTATAAAAAAGAAAGATTTTTCTTTTTTAAGTTATAGTTCTCCAAGTGTAATCCAACAGGAGGAAGACAAACCAGACAACCAACAGCCCAGAGACCACCTGGGGCACGGTAAAGTGAAGTGTGGTAATAATTAATTTGGGTAAAAACTGTAAGTTTCCTATGTCTTAGAAGGCACATTTTTCCTTTATTACCCAAGGACTCTAGATAATGTGTTTACCCAGAACTGTAATTTAGATAGCATGCTGTCTCTGCTTCTGTAAATTGCTTTTTTTTGCTAACTAGGTTCCTCATTCCAAACCTTGAGTTTAAAACTAAGTTGTCATGACCTAGAGCAAAGAATATTCTTACATGGTATTATTCTACAAGTTTCATTAATAATTTTTGATGCTTTACAACAGTATATTATGCATTTATCCCAAACAAATTTACAAATGAATTTGAATGTTTTACATGAAGGGATTTATTCCTTTCCACAGTGTGGAGGGCCTCCTGGGGAAGGCACTTAAGCATTCTGTATTGACCTCTCTTGACCTTTTTTTAGGTACAGCATTACACACCTATAACAAATTATCTAACCAGCTAATTGATGATGTCCAAGCTCTCTCAGGCACTATCAATGATCTCCAAGATCAGATAGATTCATTAGCTGAAATAGTACTACAAAATAGAAGAGGGTTAGATTTGCTCACAGCAGAACAGGGAGGAATATGCTTAGACCTACAGGAATGCTGCTGCTTCTATGCCAACAAATCCGGGATCGTCCGAGACAAGATAAAGAAGTTACAAGAAGATCTAGTGAAAAGACGGAGAGAATTATTCGAGAACCCCCTTTGGAGCGGACTGAACAGACTCCTGCCCTACCTGCTTCCTGTTCTCGGCCCCCTTATAAGCCTTCTCCTAATCCTAGCTTTCAGCCCCTGGGCTTTTAGAAAATTAACAGACTTTGTAAAACAGCAGGTTGATAGCGTCCTGGCCAAACCCATTCAGGTACACTACCATCGTCTGGCCATGTTAGACCGTGAATGTGATTATAATGACTGCTAAAACTCCCTCCCTGCGGGGACAGCATGACGCCAGAGGGATGCTTGCCTACTCCCCATAGAAGGAGAAAGGCATGGGCACCGACCTGGGTGCACGGCAAAGCACTGCAAGGGAAGGTCACAAAAATTTTTTTCGACCGCCTCTGGATTTCCCTGTGAGCACACCTGGTTTGCATAGAGGTTGGTATCCATACATAACTATCGGCTCTGCCTCTCCTCCCCAAAAGATACCAAGAGCCACTGACGGTGGGATCCCACCATCCCATGGGAGGAACCAGGTCCCTACTCCCCCAGTCGGTTAAAGCCCACCCTTAATAAAGAAAAAGGGAGGAATTGTTGGGAGCCATTAGAGATATTGGCTTAGACAAAGCCATCTTAAGAACTATAAGTTTCTGGTTCCTCCAGAAACTCCTAATTACCAGAAACCACCTGTGTCTTGCAAATTGGCCAGCAGTTAAAGATAAACTACCCTCACACAGCCGCTAAATCACACATCTCCACTGATAAACACACAGCCATCCGGAGCCTGCTAAAGCACACATCTCCGCTGATAAGCACAGCCATCAGGAGCCTAATAAATCTCTAGTAATAGGTTACTGCCCATAGACCCCTTTACCCACCCCCTGTCCCTAAAACAGTATATATCCTGCCGCTGTGAGAATAAAGTTTGAGGCTTGATCAGAGCACTGTCTTGCCTCCATTCCTTCGTGTCCCTTGTTTGTCTCATTCTCCTAGGGTGTCTCTTCGTTCCCCCGTTGTTGTCCCGTGGGTCGGGGCAGGGAAGGGGTGTGGGGGGTGCAGGAAGAGAGTGGACAAAAATCATGTACCTATGGATGAGGACAGTGGGTGGCGGGGGTAACGGCAGAGGGTGGGGTGGGAACTGGGTGGAGGGGAGCTATAGGGGGAAAAAAGAGGAACAACTGTAATAATATGACCAATATAGATTAAAAAAATATATAATGAAAACAAAAAAAAAAGAAAGAAAGAACTTCACATGGGCACTAGCTCAGACTACAAACTCCACCATTAAGAGCAGCACCGACTCTACCCACTTTTCCTGGGGCTGCTCTGGAATGCTAGTCTGCCTCCTGGGAAACCTCTCAGTCCTGGGAAAACTTGGAAAACTGCCACTGGAGCTGCACACATCTCAGTGAGGACCAGGGAAAGCAATTGTATAAACTGCAGAAAAAAAAAAAAAAAAGGTAGGTTCAGGCAGTAACTCCATTCTCCTGGCTCCAGGGCAGCCGTGGGCAAACTAAGTCCTGCATCCGGCCCGTTTGAAATGAATAAAACTAAAAAAAAACACAAAAAAACAAAACAAAACAAAACAAACCATAACCTTTTATGTAATGACTAGAGGCCTGGTGCACAAAAATTTGTGCACTCGGGGGGGAGGGGGTCCCTCAGCCTGGCCTGTGCCCTCTCGCAGTCTGGGACCCCTCAAGAGATAACGACCTGCTGGCTTAGGCCTGCTCCCGGGTGGCAGAGGGCAGGCCCAATCCCTAGGTGCAGCCCCTGGTCGGGCTCAGAGCAGGGCCGATTGGGGGGTTGGGGCACCACCCCGTCACACTCAAGGCAGGGTCGATGGGGAGGTTGCGGTGCGACCCCCTGTCACGCACAGAGCAGGGCCCATCAGGGAGGTTGGGGCTCTGTACCCTGTCACGCACAGAGCAGGGCCCATCAGGGGGTTGGGGAGCTCCCCCGTCACTCACAGAGTAGGTCCGATAGGGGAGTTGGTGCACCGTCTCCTGTCACACACAGAGCAGGGCAGATCAGTGGGTTGGGGCGCTGCCCTCTATCACCCACAGAGCAGGGCCAATCAGGGGATTGAGGCGCCGCCACTGTCACACTCAGGGCAGGGCTGATGGGGAGGTTATGGCTCTACCCCATCACACACAGAGCAGAGCCCGTGGGGGGGCAGGGGGGTTTGGGGCACCACCCTCTATCACCCACAGAGCAGGGCCGATCAGGGGGTTGGGGCGCTGCCACTGTCACACTCAGGGCAGGGCTGATGGGGAGGTTATGACTCTACCCTGTCACACACAGAGCAGGGCCCGTGGCGGGGCTGGGGGGGTTGGGGCGCCACCCTCTATCACCCACAAAGCAGGGCCGATCAGGGTGTTTGGGCGCTGCCCACTGTCATGCTGATCCCGGTGCCGGGAGGCCTCTTGGCTCCGCTGATCCCGGTGCTGGGAGGCATGTTACCCTTTTACTATATAGGGTAGAGGCCTGGTGCATGGGTGGGGCGGCTCATTTGCCCTGAAGGGTGTCCTGGATCAGGGTGGGGGTCCCCACTGGGGTGCCTGGCCAGTCTGGGTGAGGGGCTGAGGGCTGTTTTCAGGCTGGGGTGACTGAACTCCCAAACGCTCCTTTTTTTTTTTTATTCTGGGCCAGCTTTAGCTTGAGGCTTGGCTCCAGCTCTTAGGCCTCCAGCTTACTTTCTGGCCTTTGCTTAAAATGTTGCGAAACTACTGGCTGAAGTTCGGCGGTATTTGTTACAATGTTTGAAACTGCCGGCTCAGAGGCCTGCAGCTGCAGGCGGGGAACATTGGTTTCCTCCGTCACTGAGGCAAGCAAGCCTCACGTTAGTTTCAAGCTGCCTGTCTGCTGGCCGCCATCTTGGCTGACAGTTAATTTGCATATCTCACTGATTAGCCAATGAAAAGGGTAGCGGTCGTATGCCAATTACCATGTTTCTCTTTTTTTAGTGTAGATGTTTACTTTGAATTTATATTAGTTCACACAAACACTCCATCCATGCTTTTGTTCCGGCCCTCTGACCCAGTTTAAGAACCCATTGTGGCCCTCGAGTCAAAAAGTTTGCCCATCCCTGCTCCTGGTGATGGTAATTTCCATTAAACTAAGTGGTGGCATCATAGAAATCTGAGAATGATGAGGAGAGCCCAGCTGGAGAGAACCAAGCTTCAGGCAGGGAAATCTAGACATCTTCATGACCAGGATGTGATTTTCTTAGGTGGGAGGTCATCCTGACAGGTGGGAGGGAGCAGAGGACACTGTCACATATTCCTCTACTGAGGACTGGACATATTTCTGAGCTTAAATCTGAAGTATGGACTAGAACTCACCTGAGGAGTGTCTCATGGATCTTCTTGGGGAAGAAGAGCAGCTGGATCTCAGGTACCTTGGAGGAAGCACAGAGAAATATATTAACCCGAATACTTCTTCCAAGTTAGAACAAGGGAAATGTATTTATTGCATGAAAATGTTGATTTCTTTGTCCTCTTACTCACTGCAGTAATGTCAACTGTATAATCTGTGACATCTTTTTTTAAATTTTTTTTTTAAATATATTTTATTGATTTTTTACAGAGAGGAAGGGAGAGAGATAGAGAGTCAGAAACATCGATGAGAGAGAAACATCGACCAGCCTCCTCCTGCACATCCCCCACCGGGGATGTGCCCGCAATCCAGGTACATGCCCTTGACCAGAATCGAACCTGGGACCTTTCAGTCCGCAGGCTGACGCTCTATCCACTGAGCCAAACCGGTTTCGGCATTTTTTAAATTTTAATACAAGTGGCCTGGTGCACAAAATTCGAGCACATTAAAAGGGAATTAATTAGAGGAAATATTTTAATATTGCTATTTGCGCTTTCTATATAATAGAAGCGTCAGAGATGAAAGAAAATTAGTAAAATGTATATAAAAATCTTCCTCTTGTTAGTATGGGGTGTGCCGTGGGACCCAGAGTCAAATCCCAGCCCACCGCTCGCTCCTGGAAATTGCACAAGACCCAGATCAGCCGGCCCCACCCCTGTCCAGCCTTGCCAGGAGGGGTACGCAGCCTCAGATCTCCCAGTGCATGCCAGGAGGGGGTGGAGCCTTAGGTCCCCAGGCCTGGGCCAGGGGTGTGCCTTGAGGTCCCCCGTCAAGCCCCGCTGGGTAGGGGGGCTTGCCCTGAGGTTCCCTGGCATTGTGCCAGGGCTGGGGGGAGTGGCCCGAGGTCTCCCATTAAGCCCTGCCAGGTGGGGGTGCAGCCTGAGGTTCCCTGGCCCAATGCCAGGGTGGAGGGGAGCTCCTTGAGGTCCCCTGTCAAGCCCCGCCAGGTGGGAGACATGGCCTGAGATCCCCCTTCAAGTCCCACCAGGAGGGGGATGCAGCCTCAGGTCCCTGCTGATTGCTGGTTAAGTCTCATTACCGGAACTTGGCCTCTGCTTGGGTGCAGACATTTTGTTACAGAAACCTGTGCTTCTATTAAGGGCGCCGCAATATTTGTGATGTTCATTTTGCATATTCCCTCTTCATTAAATAAGATATTTGTATTGATTTCAGAGGGGAAAGGAGAGGGAGGGAGAGATAGAAATATCAATGATGAGAGAGAATCATTGATCAGCTGCCTTTTGCAAGCCCCACACTGGGGATTGAGCCCGCAACCCAGGAATGTGCACGGACTAAGAATCAAACTGTCACCTCCTGGTTCACAGGTCGATGCTCAGTGGTTACTGAGCCATGCTGGCTGGGCTGCACAACTGATTAGCCTCACAACTGTTGCTTTCAACTTAGGGGCTGGGAATCTTGCCCTGAGCATGAACGGCTGAGGAACTGACAAACACCTCAAGTGGAAACTACACATTGAATCTTGGGCTCATTTCTCTAAAGTTCACGCTTCCATTTCAAATCTCAGACTCCATGGCTGTGGGGAGCCCATATAGGATTAAAAGACTCGGACTGACCTGTTGACAAAGCCCCAAACAAGTCCCAGCTTAGAGGGCACAGTCCTCTTAGCATAATTAGGCTTGACCTTATAGGGCTCCCTAGATCTTACCTGGGAAGCTAATGGGCTGAGGGTAGTGCAACAAGAACAAAAACAAGTGAAACCCACCAGAACAGTGTAAACAAGTGAAACTCACAAGAACAGTGTGACTTTGGTAACCACTACCTTGTTTACCTCTGACTATAAAATAAAGGCTCAGTTTGCCTCAGGATCTTTTCCTGTGGCCTCAGCCGGGCACAGGAAGATCCACAGAGACTAAAGAGAGCTAGAGAGTTCTGAACGCTGTCTCTGTGTAAAACATTCTTCACTGACTCTGTCCACACCTTTGGGAACCGCTGGACCCCCGGGGCTGGACCCCGGCACATGGCATCTCTGAACTCCTACTTCCTGCTTCCCAGCCAACTGAAATGCCACAAGCCCTGGCCACCTCTTTCAGCTTGGTCTCTGATCCTTGCTCTATGAACTAGTAAATGCCCTGGGGGCAAGCACAGGTAATGTGGGGCTTGCCTAGGTGCTCCCACATTCTCTCCAGCGATTTCCTTCAGGTTCTGCCTGACTTGATTTTTCTCTAATACCTTCCGGTGCTTCAAGTATCTTATTCAGCTTCTCTACGATATAAGCTACACCGTCACCCGCAGATGTGGAGGTTGGATGCCCTTTATGCTCATCCACAAAGGTCCTAAAGCTCCAAGGGACTGACTGGTTAGGTTTCATTCACTCCAGATTTCTGACTGTTTTCTTACCCCTTCCTTACCTGTTGGGGAGCACAGAGACTTGGTTGGAAAGTTTGTAAGGAGGACATTCTGATAAAAGGGAAGTGTGTGGGAGGCCGCCTGCCCTGTTTACCAGAATGCGGACTTATGGGAGACTGAGGGGAGTGTCGAAGGCGGTGCCCCTAATTATTCCCTGATCTTTGCAAACAAGTTTGTGTATATGCGGACCCCTGGGTGTTTACTGGAATCCTTATGCTTAATCCCTGGGTTCCCTTGCCTAGAGGACAGTGTAAACATATGTGTCCTCCCAAGGATCTAAACCATGGGTGGGCAAACTTTTTGACTCAAGGGCCACAATGGGTTCTTAAACTAGACCGGAGGGCCAGAACAAAAGCATGGATGGAGTGTTTGTGTGAACTAATATAAATTCAAAGTAAACATCATTACATAAAAGGGTAGTCTTTCTTTTTTTTAGTTTTATTCATTTCTAATGGGCCGGATCCGGCCCTCGGGCCGTAGTTTGCCCGTTGCTGATCTAAACTAATCTAACATACAAAAGCCAAGACTTTGTTTTGGTTCAATCAGTTAACCTTTTGAAATTCCAAGGGACTCATTCATATTTTGGAAGCACGTAAGGGGAGGACACTAAGCATACCTCTCCTCTATCACCGGTGTTTCCACGGCCACATCTAAAGCTTTCCGGGCTTCAGTGTAAGTGGGACATGATGTACCTACACACCGCTCTCCGCCAAATCTTGTGCCTGTGATGGGGGGTAGAGACCATGGCATGGAAAGATTACTGAATGTGCAGGGGGAGGGACCTTGACAGAAAAATTACTGATTGTTTTAAAGAAAGAAAGTGGTATGATATGCTCCAGCCAGGTGTGACGTCGTTTTCCTCCTGAACTTTTACCCTGTCATGTAACACTTTGTAGTTTTTGCCAATAATACCTTGGCTGCACTCTTCCTAGGCGCTGCAGCTGCGAGGTTCTTTCCATGGGGGGAGGGATGCGCTGTTAGCCAGCTGGCCAGCTTAATAGAGGCTCTTAAATTTAAATTCTGAGTTGGTGGTCTGTGCTAGGCTGAGGGACTGAGCCATGGAAGGGTTACAAAATGTTACAGAATGTGCTACGGGAAGGAAATGAAACATGAGACAGTGAATGTGCTGGAAGGGGGGACTGACGTATGGAGAGGGATTGTGTCAGGTTATGAAGAAGGATTGTGTAAGGGTTAGAGACAATGGAAGAAAGATTGCTAGACTGTTTTAGAAAAACCATGTGTTATGATACGCTCCAGCCAGGTGTGACTCTGTTTACCTCCCCTTTGTACTTATGAACTTTTTATGAACTTCTAATGAAATACTTTGTAGTTGGTTTTTTCTTTTTTTCTAACACTGTGATTTTGCTCTAAAGGATCATACTGCACCCTTGGTCTCTGCCACATGCTTCATACCTTCCTGAGGGGGAGGGTGCGGGCTGTGGTCTGGTGTCCAGCGTAATAAAGGCTCTTAAATGTAAATACTGAGTCGGTGGTCTCTCTCGCTGAGCCAACCCATAACAGGTCTATCTCGCTATTGAACCCATGAGTGCCCTCACGGTTCCGCAAGGCATCGCAGTGCCATTTAACCAGGGGGCACTCCGCTCGGGCGGAGACTTGCTTCCCTTGGTCTTCAGAACAGTTTCTCCGGCCCTGCCCTTCCCTCTCTCCTCCTCTTCCTCCCCGGCCCTCCCTCGTTGCCCAGTGCCCGTCTGGGAGCTGCCTCCCGGGCCGCCAGACTCACCTGCCACACTTCCACTTCGCGTTTCCCTTTGTGACCCGCAAGGAAAGGCCGCCGGCGCTCCTCGGGCTCCCTCCGGCCCGGCTCCGGGGACGGGTCTAGCCCTAAACTCCTGAGGGCCCCGCGGCCGCCTCGCAGTCGGTGAACAGCGCACGGGTGCGCCCAGCGCGCACCAACCCCACCAGCCGGGCGCGCGCCCCCATCACCGGAAGCTCCGTCCTGGAGACCCGCCCTCGTGGGCGGGGCTACCTCCTCCCGCCGCGTTACCGGCAAAGCCCGACCCCGCGGTGCGGGCTGCTCTAGGCGCTCGGCGGGACCCTGGGGCTGTGGGGACCGGAAGGGAAGCCCCAGGTCCTCGGGGGCGGTGCTCCCCCGTCCTGCCTGGTCAGAGTCCGAGCTGGAGCCCTGGTCTGTGCAGTGAGTGCTGGTGGTCTGGGTGTTGTTGTTAGAAATGCTCCTAAAAGGCGCCACGGAACTGGAGAATCACTTGGCAAGGCAGATGTACTTCTCCGAAAGCTGCAAGGCCAACAGGAAAATGTGCCGGCCGAGCACACCGAAGGGGAACCCGGTCCTCAGTCGCTGACTCACGGCTACCCCCCCACCCCCCTCTGATTGGCTTAAGGGCGTGGCTTCCCAATCTGGCGCTAATGGCAAATTCCAGCAGCGCAGAAGGGGTAAGGCTGGTATTCCAGGTCCAACTGAGTACCAGGAAATGGGGTTTAACCAAGTACAAGGAAGTGGAACAACACCAGAAAGTTAATCTAAGCCTCTATAAGAAGGAAATGAAGTTAGTAATGTTAACGTAAAAAACCATTGAAACCTGTAAAGAATTTTTGTGAGTTTAATTGAGCCAAACTGTAAGGAATTGAGATAATGCTCCTGAGAATGGAGGGGTTACATTTGAATTTATACATTTGCAATCAAAGGAGGGATGTGGGTGGGTTACCTCCTTCGTGACAGATCAAGGAGGAGGGACAAAGCAAAGCAGGGGAAACCCCTGGGATTGGATAAAAAGTAAAATGATGGACACAGACTTAGATGGGTGCAGGATCAATTCACATGATAATGAAGGAATTGGGGTATCTGTCCTGGTGCCCAGCACATTTGGTTGTGCCCCAGGGGCTGCAGAAAAAGGGAAGTTACAAGTTACCCAGACATTTCAAGGGTGTGTTATTATAGATGCAAAAAGACAGATAGGCTCAGATAAGGTAAAGGTAGACCTTGTCAGTGTGGACGAAAGGGGCCACATGCTGACCTGACAAGCTCAGGGGAGGCCTTGCAAACTCAGAGACCTAAAGTAACCACAAAGGATGGTCTGAAATTAAACCTTAACTAAAAGTGTGAAGGAAAACCCCTATTCTGTAAAACTTCTGTTTGGAATTCTCTGCTATTCTTTAGACAGCCTCTTATTCTGAAAAGGTAACTTTGCTTTCTAGCCTGGTTGAATAGTGAGGGAGATAAACTTAGCTCTCTGACCTTGTAGGCCAGAGACTAGATACACCCAATGCCATGCCTGTCTGGTATTCGCTGGCACCCTGCCCCAGGGCGAAAGGACCCCCTCCCTCTCTTGGGCCGGTGAGAAGCTGACCTGTCCACACTGACGTCTGAAAACCACCCCACCCCGGTGAAAAATCCCTGCCGGACAAACGGCTCCCGGACAATGGCCAAACCGCAGGACAGACCGCAGGTTTCACCTGACCCTGGAAAGCCCCGACTGCCACCAGTTTCGGCCAGCAACAATTACCTCAGAAAAGTATAAAACCTTGCCCCTGCCCAGGTTTGGCGCGGCTTCTCCGGCTCCCCTCTCTGAGCCCGTGAACCCGCCCGTGTGCTCCCAATAAAGCCTGTTCAATCTGGTCTCTGTTTGGACTCACGGTTTTTCCTCGCGGCGGCGTAAAACCTAAGATTTGGTGCCGAAACCCGGGAGTGGGTCTCGGGCTCGGACGATCCTCGCCCGTCTCCTCTTACGACCTGGGAAGCAGTGGGCAGCGGCAGCTCGCCCGGGCTAACTCCCAGACTCTGAGGTGCCGGGGTCCGAGTCGATTGGCCGGTCCGGCTCACTTCCCCGGTTGGCCGCCCGGACCTCGGCCTGGACTTCCCCGGACTCCATCTCCAGTAAGTCACACGGGAAACCTCCCTCCCTTCCTTCCTGCTCTCCGAGATCCGTCCGGAGCCTCTCGTCCTAAGTCGCGGCCGTGCCGAGAGAACTCCTCTGCCCTCAGAGGGCCACTGTCCGGTCTCTGAGGACAAAGGAGACGTCCTTGGTCCTCTTCAGACCCCAGCCCAGAACCGGGACTCTGTACCAATCGGTGGGACGCCTCCCTTGGTGCTTTGTCTCTAATCTCGGGGAGCGGGAAACCCCTCAACTATGGGAGTCTCAGAGTCCAGGCCGGATCCTAAGACACCTCTAGGGTGTCTCCTTAAAAATTTTTCCAAATTGGGGTACACTCAGACACTCAAGGCCAAACGCTTAGTTTCTCTCTCACAACAACAATGGCCTCAATATCCTCTAGATAACCAGTCCCGCTGGCCCCCAACTGGCACCTTTGACTTTAATGTTCTAACAGACTTGGATAATTACTGCCGGCGCACGGGCAAAGATTCTGAGGTCCCCTACGTCCAGGCTTTTTGGGACATACGTTCCCGCCCCGACCTCTGTTCTCCCTGCTCAACCCGTACCTCATTGACCTCCTCTCCTCTCCTCCTCCTTACCGTCCCCCTGACCGAGCCGTTCGTCCCCCAAGTTCTCCTGCCGTCCCCGAAACCCCCTCTGTCCCTTCTCCTCCCCCGGAATCCCCCGCTCAGGAACCCGAACCTCAACTATCCTCGCTCTCCTCTCCGGTTGCCTCTCATACCCGCTCACATTCTTCAACCCCGGCCCCTCTTTGCCCCCTCCGCGAGGTGGCGGGGGCCGAAGGTCTGGTCCGGGTTCATGTCCCCTTCTCACTCCAAGATCTCTCCCAAATTGAGAGACGCCTAGGATCGTTCTCTGCTGATCCGACCTCATATATAAAAGAATTTCGATACTTAACTCAGACATATGATTTAACCTGGCATGATGTACATGTCATCCTTTCATCCTCACTCACCCCGGATGAGCGCGAACGTATCATCGCCGCGGCTCGACACCAGGCTGACCGGGACCATGAAGTAGATCCCACTGTCCCCATAGGAGAGCAGGCTGTTCCCCGGGAGGATCCTTTATGGAATTACCAGACCGGGCAAGGCTCTAACATCCCTAACCGTAACACCCTGCTAAGATACCTCCTCAGAGGGATGGATGCTGTCTCCAACAAAGTAGTAAACTATGATAAATTAAGAGAAATCACCCAACAAGCTGATGAAAACCCTGCCCTTTTTCTTAACCGCCTTCAAGAGGCCCTCATAAAATTCACCCGTCTTGACCCTAGCTCCTCCAACGGGGCTACTGTCCTGGCCTCACACTTTATTTCCCAATCTGCTCCCGATATCAGAAAGAAACTCAAAAAGGTTGAGGAGGGCCCTGAAACCCCCATACAGGATCTGGTAAAAATGGCCTTTAAAGTCTTTAATGCCCGGGAGGAGACGGCAGAAGCCGCCCGACAGGAGCGGCTCCGTGAGAAGGTATCCCTTCAGACCCAGGCTCTGGTGGCGGCTCTGCGGCCGGCAGGGGAACTGGGTCGGGGCCAGCCCTCAAAGGGTGGGTTCCGATCCCCACCAGGGGCATGCTTCAAATGTGGTAAAGAAGGCCACTGGGCCAAGTCGTGCCCCCAGCCCCGGCCGCCAACAAAGCCCTGTCCTCTGTGCAAACGCTCTGGGCACTGGAAGTCGGACTGTCCGACCCTGGCTCGGCCCTCTACATCTCCATGTGGGGGGCTTGAGAACCAGGTATACCCAGCAATGGAGCTCCTCGGGCTGGCGGACGAATGAAGTAGCCCTGGCTCCACGACTCCGGTGACCCTCGCCGAGCCCAGGGTAGTTCTCCAGGTAGCGGGTGAGTCTATCTCCTTTTTGGTAGACACGGGGGCTACCTACTCGGTCCTCCCCTCTCATTCGGGCCTTAGCATTCCTTCCCAGATCTCAGTTACGGGGATAGATGGGTCCCCCTCAACCCCCCGGCAAACAACTCCTTTAGCCTGCCAGTTCCAAGACCGCCTTTTTTCACACTCCTTCCTCATTATCCCAACTTGCCCTGTCCCCCTACTGGGGCGGGATATTTTAACTAAACTCCACGCATCCATAACCTTCTCCTCCTCGGACCACCCCCTCATAGCTGTTCTCCTGGACTATATGTCCGACGCCCCCTCCCCTCCTTCACACCCTCTTCTACCCGAAGTAAACCCTGGGGTCTGGAATATTGAAACTCCCTCTGTGGCCAGGCATCATACACCAGCCCTTGTAAAACTGAAAATTCCTCATTCCTATCCTAACCGCTCCCAGTTCCCCATCTCTCGCACTCACCGGATGGGACTTAGCCCCATAATCACCAAGCTAAAAACCCAGGGGCTCCTCATTCCCATCAACTCCCCCTGTAACTCCCCCATCCTCCCAGTTCTCTCCCGCCCCACAGCAAAACCTTCCCCTCTGCCTGCCCTAATAAACACCACCTTCCACCTCCTCTCCAACCTGAACCCCTCCTTCTCGACCTCGTGCTGGATATGCCTGTCCCTGACCCGAACTCTGGTTTCCGCAACCCCCCTCCCTAACACACTCATAAACAACCTTACTTTCGCCCCAGGCAGGCTTCAACGCACACTGTACAATATATCCCTCTTTGGCACCGAAGACATGACTTGCCTCATCAACCATACCCAAATATTGACAACCATACCATGCACCTCTAATACCTCGCTTCCCCCTGCAAATTTTTGCCCTCCACCGGGGATCTTCATCCTCTGCGGAACAACGGCCTATACGTGTGTCCCCAAGAACCTTGAACAAGCCCCCTGTCTCTATGTCTTCCTGACACCAAATCTCTCTGTTAGAACTGAAGGAGAGCTAGAATCATCTCTCACCCCGGCCTTCCCTCATTCCAGGCAAGAGAGAGCAGCTCTTGTTCCCCTTCTTGGGGGGACAGGGGTCCTAACAGCCGTGGGAACCAGGGTCGGAGGGATTTCTTCCTCAGTACACTTCTATCACAAGCTCTCCACAGAATTCTCTGAAGACATAGCTCTCATAAGTGACTCCATTGAATCCTTACAAAGGCAGATAGACTCGCTGGCAGCTGTGGCTCTGCAAAACCGCAGGGCCCTTGATCTCCTCACCGCCGAGAAGGGAGGTACATGTATTTTCCTCAGGGAAGAATGCTGTTATTTTGTCAATGAATCAGGAATAATAAAGGACCATATAAAAACACTAAGGGACAGAATTAGTCAGAGGCGGAGGGAGGAAGCTGGAGGGATGGCATTCTTCAGCTCCCTAGCTCCCTGGCTCCTCCCTCTCCTGGGGCCGCTAACATCCCTACTCCTAATCCTTCTCTTTGGCCCATGCCTCATGAAATGTCTTACTAGCTTCCTCCAAAACAGAATACAAGCCCTCACGAATGCGAAGGTTGGAGAACTGTACCTAGCCCTCAACTCGGGGGCTCTCTCAACCGGCCCTTATGCTGAAACACCTATGTCTGCAAGTAAACAGCCTCAGCCTACACATACATGCAGGAATGCTGTGTAACCTGTTTTCTTTTCTTTTCTTTTTTTTCTCTTCCCTCACCCCTCTGCAGCATCTGCCTAGCGACACAGAACATTCGGAGCCTCTCTATTCCCCCCAGCGCCCCTAGTCAGCAGGAAGCAGCCAGATGATCACGTCGTCCTCTTATCCCATCATAGAGAGTCCGGAATGTCTGGTATTCGCTGGCACCCTGCCCCAGGGCGAAAGGACCCCCTCCCTCTCTTGGGCCGGTGAGAAGCTGACCTGTCCACACTGACGTCTGAAAACCACCCCACCCCGGTGAAAAATCCCTGCCGGACAAACGGCTCCCGGACAATGGCCAAACCGCAGGACAGACCGCAGGTTTCACCTGACCCTGGAAAGCCCCGACTGCCACCAGTTTCGGCCAGCAACAATTACCTCAGAAAAGTATAAAACCTTGCCCCTGCCCAGGTTTGGCGCGGCTTCTCCGGCTCCCCTCTCTGAGCCGGTGAACCCGCCCGTGTGCTCCCAATAAAGCCTGTTTCATCTGGTCTCTGTTTGGACTCATGGTTTTTCCTTGCGGCGGCGTAAAACCTAAGAATGCCAGGTGCATTTTTTAATTGGATAGAACTGTATAGTTTTCAAGGCCGCCGCCAGCAAGCACACAAAGGGCTGGCTTTTCTATAAAAAGGGAAGTTCTGCTTGTAACTGTGCTTAGATTTGGATTCATTTCCCTGAGCCCGCCGCGGTGAATAAAGGTGTAACTCCAAACTCTCAGAGCGTTGTTTGGTTCTGGTCCGGTTTTTTCTGTAACAAAAGCAATTATGGTGGGCAGTTACGTCCTAGGCCAGTATCTTCACTGACAAGGTCAACCTTTACCTTAACTGAGCCTGTCTGTCTTTTTGCACTTATGATAACATACCCTTGGGATGACTAGGTAACTTGTGACTTCCCTTTTTATGGAGCCCCTGGGACACAGCCAGGTGTGCTGGGCCCAGGACAGATACCACAGATTCCTTCATTTATCATGTTAATTGTTCCTGTACCCACCTAAGTATGTGTCCATCATTTTGCTTTTTATCCAATGCTAGGGGTTCCGCCCTGCGCCCCCCTGCTTTGCTTTATCCCTCCTCCTTAATCAATCACCAATGAATTTCATGTAACCCACCTATGTTCCTCCTTTGATTGAAATGTATAAATACAAATGTAGCCCCGCCATTCTCTGGAGCATTATCTCAATTCCTTGAGGTTCTGCTTCCTGGCACATGTCAACAGTTTGGCTCAAATAAACTCACAAAAATTCTTTACAGATTTCAATGTTTTTTTTACGTTAACATCAGTGAAGATACTGGCCTAGGAGGTAACTGCCCACCATGACTGCTTTTAAAGTTTAATTTCAGACCATCCTTTGTGGTTACTTTAGGTCTCTGAGTTTGCAAGACTGCCATGCAGGCCTCCCTGAGCTTGTCAGGTCAGCATGTGGCCCCTTTCGCCCACAGTCTGCTGCCCAGGCCACGTTAACCAGGCTCTGTGACAACTCTGAGCTTGCCTCTGCTCCTTCAGTGGGTCTGCCTGGCCTCGGGCTGAGGAGGGCTTTGCAGTGTGGGAGTTCTTCACTGAAGGGGACGAGGGGGTGCCCTTGTGCTGCCCTGGGCCTCCCCACAATGGCGACTTGTGGACTCTGGGAGGCATATTCCTGGGAGGTGGCCTGCCTTCCTCCCATCACCCCTGCTCCTACTCAGGGCCGGGAAGAATTTTTCCTGGGCACACTGACGTTCTTCTCTATCTAGGAGAGGGTAACAGCGTCCTATGGTCGCAGTGACGGCGAACCTTTTGAGCTGGGCCTGTCAGCATTTTGAAAAACCCTAACTTAACTCTGGTGCCGTGTCACATAATAGAAATTTTTTGATAGCTGCAACCATAGTAAAACAAAGATTTATATTTTTGATATTTATTTTATATATTTAAATGTCATTTAACAAAGAAAAATCAAGCAAAAAAATGAGTTCCCGTGTCAGACAATAGGTTCGCCATCACTTGTCTACGGTTAGCTGCCAAGAGGCCAAGCAGTGTGGCTCAGCAGGCGCTGGTGTCCAGGCTGGGAGGATGATGCCCACGTCCAGAGGACCCCTAGGAGGGTGATGGCAGCAGTGCGGTGGGTGACAGCTCAGGGAGGAAGATGGATTGTCAGGTGCAGTTCTTTGCCTGAAGACACTTCCTTTCCATGCAGGTGGTGCTCTTCTTGGGCAGAATCCAGCCCTTGCCCCACAGAGAGGTCGCCTGAGGACCCATCTTTCTGACCGCTGGTGCTTCTCTCTTCCTGGGGAGGAAGCCTGAGTCTGCTTTTGCGTGGCCGGTTCCTGTCAGAGTTGTCCTCACTTTGTAGCTGCTGCAGTCCCACAGCCACTGGTTGTCCCTCAGCACCAGCTCTTCCTGGAGCGCGCGTGTGTGTGTGTGTATGTGTAGCTTTGCGGTAGGCCTGCACCCCATGGCTGTAGGATCCGTGAGGTAGTTGGGTTCACTCTGGTCTTGCCAGTGTTTCTGTTTGTATGGAAAGCCAGAAACCTTCTAGGAGAGGTGAGATCTTTAAGTCGGACTTGTTGGGCAGGTCACTGAGGTGGCAGGGAGGTGTGGGACCTGCATTGGGGCATGGGGACGCCATACTGTGGTCCTGGCACCATGGAGTCTTGGCTGCTCTGGATCTAAGGCCTCACTAGGAAGGTGAGAGGCAACCCTTGTGGAGCAGGTGATTTCTCTGCTGCCAAATATGTGCCCTATTGTAGCTGGAACGAGGGGTGTAATTAAAACTCTGCCTTCCCAGGACCTGTGCATGGCCTTTACCATATGCTTTAAATATATATACACATGTACGTATGTGCCGGGAACCAATTCCAGCATGTCATAATTACAAGAGTTTTATCAAAAGGTTGATGAAACTTGTGGGTTTAACAAGGGCTGAGTCACATATATAATCACATATGTTGGAATGGCTAATAGGCACTTCCCCCAAACCTGAATAGGATTATTGTTTACTGCCAGACAGCTCAGGACATCTTAATCTATGTGTTATTGCCTCCTGTTGGCCAAACACCTGAACAGCTATAGGCTATTCCCCAATCTGACTATGCTTCTGTAAACCCTACCCTTTGAAGTGTATGTCTCCACCTTGCCTTAGGACAATTTGTGTTAATAAAAAGCAAGGCGCCATAACCGGTTTGGCTCAGTGGATAGAGCGTCGGCCTGCAGACTGCAGAGTCCCAGGTTCCATTCTGGTCAAGGGCATGTACCTGGGTTGGGGGCATAACCCCAGTAGGTGGTGTGCAAGAGGCAGCGGATTGATGTTTCTCTCTCATTGATGTTTCCAACTCTCTATTCCTCTCCCTTCCTCTCTGTAAAAAAAAAAAATCAATAAAATATATTTTGAAAAACATAAAATAAAAAGCACGGTGTCCTGAGACAAGAACGAAGAAGAACTAAGAACTTGGAGTCTTTAGCTCCTTTAGCTGAAGCTCCTCTGACCCCCAATGCCTTTCAAAATTATCTTTCATCTTTAGACTCTTACTTAATCTATGCACAGCCTTTCTCCAGATCGCTGAACCCTTTGTAATGCTGGGACAAGCAGCCCGGCATGTATGTATACAGTATGTATATTACAGTGTATAATACATTATTATGTACCTACACATGTATATGTTTACATACACACACACCTATGTATCTAGCATAAATATATACACACAAACACAATCACACACATCTATCATCTTCGTATTCCTTTTCCTCTGTATCTCCTGTTATTGTAAAAACATTCAAGCCTGTAAAGAATTTTTGTGAGTTTATTTGAGACCAACTATTCGCAATTGCCAGGACGCAGTATCTCAATGGATTGGGATAGTGCCCTAGAGGATGGCAGGATACTTAGTTGGTGTAGGATAGTTAACAGTCAACAATTAACGTGAAAAACATAACAATGGAGGAATTTGTGTATCTGTCCAGGGACTCAGGCACATTAGGTTTCCCCCAAGGGGTTCGGAAAAGGGAGGTTACAAGCTACCCAGACATTTCAAGGCTTTCTTATTATAGATGCAAAAAGACAGATAGGCTCAGTGATGGTTGACCCTGTCAGTGAAGATACCAGCCTAGGACGTAACTGCCCACCATACTGCTTTTACTTAAAGTTTAATTCAGACCATCCTTTGTGGTTACTTTAGGACTCTGAGTTTGCAAGACCGCCATACAGGCCTTCCCTGAGATTGGGGCCCCTTTCGTCCACACTCTCTATCTATCCAGCTTAAAAAACTAAGAGGTCATATGATACCTCCAGGTCCAATCAAACAACTAAGGTTCATTTCAATGTCTTCCCTTTCTTCCTTTTCCTTAAAAAAATAAAATAAATTTTTTTTCATTGATTTTGGAGCGGGAGAGGAGAGATAGAAACATCAATGATGACAGGGAATCATTGGTGCCTCCTGCATGCCCCCCACCTTGGGATGGATGCCCACAACCTGGGCATGTGCCCTTGAACAGAATCAAAGCCAGGACCCTTCAGTCTGCAGGTCCACGCCCTCCCTTTCCATATGTAATGTCCTTCTCCAAAAGTGAAAAACCAGCCTTCAAGTATCTACAATATATTTACTTAATCCTTGAATACATGGAATATACTTGCATAATTACTAAGTCTGCTGTGGAAAACAAATCTACATAAAGTTCAATATTTGTTAGAACCTGAGAGTATGGAGGTAAAATACTGGTTCTAAACGTACTCCTCTTTTCACTGTGTGTGACATTCATTTCAGGTGCATTTTTTCCCAATTATTTTCAATGTTAGAGTTTTTCCCTTTTATTCTTGATTTTATTCATTAAAAAGTTTGGGTATGTGAAATGTTAAGGTGGTTCTAGAAGTGAGAACTGCACAAACCCAAAAATTCTACCAAGTCTCACTGTTGCCATCTTTTCTACTCTGTTTCCACCATCTAATTATTTTCATCCCATTTCCACTCACTCTCTGGATGTAACCAATCTCATTGGTTTCTGGGCTACCTTTCCCAAGTTTCTTTGTGTATAATTGTACAGATGAGATATATATATATATATATATATGTATATATATATATATATATACATATATATATATATGTGTATATGTGTATATATATATTTTTTTCTTATTTCTTTGTTCTTTCACAAAAGGTGACATACTTTCTCAGATTTTGCTTTTTAATTTAACAATATATTTTGGAAGCCATTCCATATCAGTTTATAGATATTATTCTCCTTTTTATAACTGTATAGTATTCCCTTGGATGGATCTACTGTTGTTCAGTCAGCCATTCTCCCATGTCAATTATTTAGGTTGTTTCTAGGGTTTTGCAAGTACAATGCTAAAATGAATTACTTTGGGCATACATACTCTTGTACAACTGGCGATGTTTTACCAGAGTAAAAGGGGAAAAGCAAAAAACCAGCGATATCCAAGAGTCCCTATTTCCCCCCAGGCTTGCCAACAGAATGTGTTGGTGTACTTTTTAATTTTTGCTAATCTGATAGGTGAGAAATATCTCAGTGTTATTTTAATGTGCATTTTTCTCATTAAACGGTTGTATAGTTTTCATAGCTTAAGGAACATTTTTAAAAATATATATATGTTATTGATTTTTTACAGAGAGGAAGGGAGAGAGAGTTAGAAACATCGATGAGAGAGAAACATCATTCAGCTGCCTCCTGCATACTCCGTGCCCTTCTTGGAATAGAACCTGGGACCCTTGAGTCCGCAGGCCGACGCTCTATCCACTGAACCAAACCGGGCGGGGCTAAGGAACATTTTTTATTCTTTTTTTGTGTGTGTGAAGCATCTGTTTATGTCTTTGACTTATGCATCACGTTTCTGCAACTTTCCCCCTTCAATTTTAAAACGTCCTTGTATGTTAGAGATGCTATACATTCATGTATGTTACATGTTATAGTTTCTCTCAGTTTGTCATTTATTTTAGATTTTTTTTGTTTTCTTACAATAAAATCATTTTATTTTCATATAAAGAAATTTATTACTCTTTTATTGCTCCTGGATGAATTTGCTTTTTATTAAACCCAGGAATGTTCAATTATAATAAACTCTTTTTGCTATCTATAAAATATTTGAGCTTAAAATAATGTGAATTATAATAACCTACTTTCCATTTTCAAATACTTTGTCAGTTAAAAGAAATGTTCTGGAAAAAAGCAATCATGTACCAAATAAAAAAAAAACCATGTACCTAAGGACACAGGCTCCAAATAGCTCAGCAGGGGACTGGTCAGAGGCCCATAACCCTTAGCAGCAGTAACACGGCATGTCCGCTGCTCAAGAAGTATGGCAGCAGCAGCAGCAAAGCTGGAGGAAGCTTCGATGGACTTAATTCTCAGGTCTCCACTACCCTTCCCTGTGCTGTACAGACTTTTATAGACAGAACATTCTCATTTTCCCCTGCTCCCTAATCAAATTTGGTTTCAAGTCACCTCCTGTGATACACTGTTGCCTTCCCCCTCACACATCAATATGAAAAGCATTTATTCCATAAATTGCATTGCTGCAATACTCTAAGCCTGGCCATCCTCCTTCCTTCACCTACTGACGGAGAACCCCATGGTTGCTTTACCTGTTATAAAACTATTCATGCTCCTAGTGGATCTTTTAGATACTCCTTTGGATATCCTTTGTTTGTTTGTGGATGGTTCATGCCTGAAGAGAAAAAATAAAAAGTGCCAAGCAGGTTATGCTATCACAGACTTAAATATACCTTTAAGCTTCTCACAGAAAATTGGGTTTGAATTGTGTGGGTCCCCTCATACGTGGATTTTTTTCAGTAAGTACACAGTCAATTCTATACCCCACGTTTTAAATTCATGGATTCAACCGAGGAGCAAAAACAGTGTTTTCTCTCAGTGGTTGGGGATCAGGAGATGTGGAGGGCTGACTGTAGGCACTGTTCTATGTCATCCTATATAATAAAACCCCAATATGCAAATTGACCAAACAGCGGAACTAGCAGTCGCTATGGTGTGCACTGAAAACCGGGGACAGATGCTTAACACAGGAGCTGCCCCTGGTGGTCAGTGCGCTCCCACAGGTGGAGCGCTGCTAAGCCAGAAGCTGGACTCACGGCTGGAGAGCGCAGCGAGCGTGGTGTGAGCCTCTACTCCCTCTGCTGTAGGTGGGAGGTAGGAGCGAGGGGTCCCAGACTGCGAGAGCCTCAGTCTATGAGAACCCTGGACTGCGAGAGGGATCTCCAATGGGGAGCGGGCCTAAGTCGGCAGCCGGACATCCCATAGCAGTGATTCTCAACCTTCCTAATGTTGTGACCTTTTAATACAGTTCCTCATGTTGTGGAGACTCCCAACCATAAAATTATTTTTGTTGCTACTTCATAGCTGTAATTTTACTACTGTTGTGAATCGTAATGTAAATCTGATATGCAGGATGTATTTTCATTGTTTGTGACCCACAGGTTGAGAACCGCTGCAAGGGGTCACAGACTGAGAGAAGGGCACATGCCAGGCTGAGGACAACCACCTCCAGCACCCAGTGCACGAATATCATGCACATTCATGGATTGAACATCCATGGATTTTGGTATCCACTGGGTGGTCCTGGAATCAATCCCCTGTGGACACCAAGGTATGATTGTAGTTAAGCTTTTGGAGAGTCAACACTTACACTCAAATTTTCCACTATGCTAAAATGGGGGGTTGGTGCCCTAACCCCTATGTTGCTCAAGGTTCAACAGTGTTGCTAATGCAAGCAAGCAGTCCATTACATGGATGTATCAAACTAATTTATCCACTTTTGAAAATATTTTTGTATTGATGTGCTCTTCCCAATTTTTTTATATTCTGAAAAATGATATAATCATTGTCTTTTAATGTCCATTTTACAGTTTGTCTGGTTATTTCTTGAGAATAGCTGGATTTGGATTGATGGGTAAAATGCACACATGTGTGTTTGTTTTAAAAAAATTAAAAAGCTGAATGTCATCCAGTGAGGTTTTTATTAGTTTATGATTCCAGGAATAACCCGTGTGTCACCTGGCTCACACCCAGGCCCACACCGGGAATTAGCATGCCTTTCCATCTTTGCTGGATCAGGAGGTGGCCCAAGTGAAAATGGTGTCACATTTGTGGCTTACTAGAAATTCTGGGGTTACTGGTAAAGGTGCACTTTCCTTTTGTATGTCCAGCTGGACTCGTGCTGCTGTTTCCTGGAGAGATGGTCTCTGAGTTGCAGGGGGGCCTGTCTGTGAAAAGATGGGGCCTTACCATTGCCGTCCTCTCCTACTGCCCCATACCTCACACAGAGGCCCCAGGACAGGGAGAGGGAGGGCTCTCATGCTTATGCCATGTGGGGACAGTGCAATGAAAAATAGCCACAGAAGAAAAGAAGAACTTGCTCTCATCATACACAGTGAAGAATGGGAAGTCGTTCTAGAGGCAGAATACTGTTAATTACAAGAGGAAGCTGTGTCATTATTAGCCCTGTGATTTGGGACAGTTTAGCTCATTCTGCTAAGCCTTAGCTTCCTGTTCTATAAAATGGGCTAACAAAACTAGTACATCATGGCAAGGTTGCGGGAACTGAGAATTGTGTAAGCCACTACTGTCTTACTATATTTATTTATTTATTAAATATATTTTTATTGATTTTTTACAGATTGGAAGGGAGAGAGATAGAGAGTTAGAAACATCGATGAGAGGGAAACATCGATAAGCTGCCTCCTGCACATCCCCTACTAGGGATGTGCCCGCAACCCACGTACATGCCCTTGACCGGAATCAAACCTGGGACCTTTCAGTCCGCAAGCCCACGCTATATCCACTGAGCCAAACCGGTTTCGGCTACTATATTTAAAGTCTCAATAAACTTTACTTCTTAGAAACTCTATCTCATGGTGAAAAAAGGTCCTATTCTTTGAAAGGTCATCTAGTTAATGCAAATTTCAACTCCGGGCTCTTGTCACATTGCAGTGCTTCGTTGGCAGCGGTTCTCAACCTTGGGTCGCGACCTCTTTGGGGGTCGAACGACCCTTTCACAGAACACATATATAATTACATAATGTTTTTGTGATTAACCCCTATGCTTTAATTATGTTCAATTTGTAACAATGAATTTGGGGGTCACCACAACATGAGAAACTGTATTAAAGGATCTTGGCATTAGGAAGGTTGAGAACCACTGCTCTGAACTGACTGTGAAGATCAGTCCCAAGTTGGTTCATTTCCCCTTCCCCTCAGTGCCTCATCTCGATAACCTCTGCAGCCGACTGTGATGTCCCCAGGAATGACCTACTTCCAAGTAGTCCTGTTGCCCCATGTATATACTGCCAGCTCCTCTCTGACAAATGAGCCAATAAATAATACACAGTTGGGAAAGGATAGTTTCTCTTCAATGAACAGTGCTGGGAAAACTAGATACTCACATGCAAAGAATGAAATAAGACCCTTATCTTAAGTCAATTGTTTATTTTATTTTTTTCCAATATGAAAAACACTTATCCTACAAAGCAAAAAAGACACAAAATGAGTGAAATTCTAACCTGCATTTTTGTTTCACTGTCCGTTTGTTAAAGAAACTTGCCAAAATTCATAGATGTGGCAGAACATATGCTCAGACATTTAACCAAATATAGAGATAGCAAATGCACATCTGAAAAAAAGGCTCAACATTGAGCCTTAGAAAAAATGTAACCAAACAACAGTGATATAGCATGACAAAGTTACAAAAAAGTTTAAAGGACTGAGCAAACCTTTTCTAGAAGTGGGGGAATTAAATCTGTCATACACTACTGGAAGAATGCAAAAACGTGCAATCGGCTTAAAGCACAACTTCCTAATTTCTTTAAGTTAAACATTCTCCTTTCCTCTGATTTGGACATCGTATTATGAGTTATTGATAAAGATAAATGAAACCTATGTCCATTTTAGGAATTATGCACAATCCTTATTAGGCCAGTGATTCTGTAGCAATTATGCTTTGCCTTAAACCCTACTATCCTACACCCAAGTGACCATCACCCATGGAATTGCAGACATTAGGATACATGGCCCTTTGCAAGATCTTTGAAAGTAATTCCTTTCAAAAGTATAGGCACACCTGTAAAGTCTCTGATGACAACGAAAGTAACTGTTTCTGGCACAATATTACCCACATTCACTGCAATCCTGAGCCCTTTCTCCTGTGAACTTTCTGATGAAGATGCAACTGATTGTTCAGGGCAAATGATTTCCCACACTGACTGCACTCATAAGGCCTTTCTCCACTGTGAATTCTCTGATGACAATTGAGGCTACTCTTACTGGTAAAAGATTTCCCACACTGACTGCACTCATAAGGCCTTTCTCCAGTGTGAATTCTCTGATGACAATGGAGCTTATTCTTACAGGTAAAAGATTTTCCACACTGACTGCACTCATAAGGCCTTTCTCCAGTGTGAAGTCTCTGATGATAACTGAGACTACCCTTACTGGTAAAAGATTTCCCACACTGACTGCACTCATAAGGCCTTTCTCCGGTGTGAAGACTCTCATGATAATGGAGGCTACTCTTACTGGTAAAAGATTTCCCACACTGACTGCACTCATAAGGCCTTTCTCCGGTGTGCATTCTCTGATGATAACGGAGGTTACCCGTACTGGTAAAAGATTTCCCACACTGACTGCACTCATAAGGCCTTTCTCCAGTGTGAAGTCTCTGATGATGACGGAGGCTATCATTAGTGGTAAAGTATTTCCCACACTGACTGCACTCGTAAGGCCTTTCTCCAGTGTGAAGTCTTTGATGATGACGGAGGCTATCATTAGTTGTAAAAGATTTCCCACACTGACTGCACTCATAAGGCCTTTCTCCAGTGTGAATTCTCTTGTGACGATGGAGATGATTGTTACAGGTAAAAGATTTCCCACACTGACTGCACTCATAAGGCTTTTCTCCAGTGTGAATTCTCTGATGACAAAGGAGCTTATTCTTACGGGTAAAAGATTTCCCACACTGACTGCACTCATAAGGCCTTTCTCCACTGTGAAGTTTCTGATGATGACAGAGGTTACTCTTACTGGTAAAAGATTTCCCACACTGACTGCACTCATGAGGCCTTTCTCCAGTGTGACATTTTTGATGATAACTCAACTCACAGTTCCTGAGAAAAGATTTCCCACATTCACTGCACTCATAAGGCCTTTCTCCAGTGTGAATTCTCTGATGACAAAGGAGCTTATTCTTACGGGTAAAAGATTTCCCACACTGACTGCACTCATAAGGCCTTTCTCCAGTGTGAAGTCTCTGATGATGACGGAGACCATCATTAGTGGTAAAAGATTTCCCACACTGACTGCACTCATAAGGCCTTTCTCCAGTGTGAATTCTCTGATGACAAAGGAGCTTATTCTTACGGGTAAAAGATTTCCCACACTGACTGCACTCATAAGGCCTTTCTCCAGTGTGAATTCTCTGATGATGACGGAGACCGTTATTAGTGGTTAAAGATTTCCCACATTGACTGCACTTGTAAGTCCTTTCTCCAGTGTGACATTTCTGATGATAACTCAGCTGACAGTTCCTGACAAACGATTTCCCACATTCACTGCACTTATAAGGCCTTTCTCCAGTGTGAAGTCTCTGATGACAATAAAGACCAGAGATTCTGGTAAAATATTTTCCACATTCACCACACTCATATGGCTTTTCTCCAGAGTGAACTCTCTGGTGTCGAACGAGGCTAAAATGTATGCTAAAGGCTTTCCCACACTCATCACATTCAAATGGCTTTTCTCCAGTGTGAACTCTCTGGTGTTGCACAAGGGTTGAACGGTGGCTAAAGAATTTCCCACATTCGCCACACTCGTGAAGCTTTTCTTTAGAATGAACTCGCTGGTGTCGTATAAGTTTGGAGTGTTGATTATAGCATTTTCCACATTCACTGCACTCGTATGGACTTTCTCCTGTGTGCAATTTCTGATGATAATGGAGATCAGAGATTTTTGTAAAAGATTTTTCACATTCACGGCACACAAAACACTGTATTCCATTACAGACACCATGGTCCTGAGCAAGCGTCTGGTTGCAGCCAATGGCTTTCTTGCTGAAATAAAACTGCTTTGCACATGCCCCACACCTCAATAGTTTCAGGCTGTGTTGTGTTCCCTGCTGCTCAACCAAGTGGAAAATGTCTCTCAGGACTGGCCCACAACTCTCACAGGGGTGGCTCTTCTGGGAGGACACAGCTACATTGGGGTTCTTGGCCTGTGACACTCTCACAGAAACATGCTGTTCAGTCGGTGCCTCCACACCCTCTGCTCCACAGCAGCAACCTAGAGAGGATATGAGTTCAAAGTTCTCCAGCATCACTTCGAGGAACAGGTGTCTCTGAGCCTCATCAAGGAGGCACCATTCCTCCTTAGAGAAGCGCACAGCAACATCCTCAAAGGTCACACGAACATCAGCTGGGTGCCTCAGTGGGTTAAACGGGGTGAGGATGGCAGGAGAGGAGACAGCCAGGAGCACAGTGGTCCCTGTCCCAGGCCCCGCACTCGTCACCGGGGAAGCTGGTTGGTGGGGACCAGGACTCTTGCGCCTTCTCATTCCGACGTCTCCACCAAGACCCAGTGCTCAGGATGCTGTGACCCACTTAGGTGATCCTGAAAGAAGAGGAAATGCCCATCACAAGGAGAACACTGGAAGTCAACTATTGACTTTATTTATACCTAGGCATATGCCCTTGACAGGATTCAAACCTGGGAACATTCAGTGCGTAGGCCAAGACTCTTCCATTGAGCCAAACTAGCTAGGGCCAACTGTTGACTTTAAAATAGGGCAAACAACTACACTGCAAAGCATTTGTATGAGGAAGTGTAGCTTAAAAAGAGTCAGTTTAGCCCTGTCCTAAAGTACACTTGTTGCCTGGGTTTTGAAGTAATTTGGACGAGATAAACAGACTAATGTGTTTGGCCACAGAAATATAAGTGAATTGCTACTGATTTTAGATGAAAAGGTGTCTGGAGACGATGGACTTTCTAATGGAAGTAATTACAGAGGGACATAAAATAACTTTGAGAGAAATATATTTTTTTCTAGGATTAAAATTTTTTAAATGGATAAAAAAGGAGCAGTAACAAAAAAGACATTCATAACATTAAAAAAAACTAACTATAAGGGAAAACCATCTCAGTAAAAATGAAAATTAAAGATATCATGTTTAGCTAAGTAAAAATCTGAAATTGATGAGTTCAACAGTGGCCAGAATTGGCAGATCTCAGGAGGGCCCATGGGACCACATGTCCCCATCTCCACTGGCTCTTAATGCCACATCTGTCGGCTGTCAGCTGTCAGTGCACTGGCTCACTCCAACAAGTCTTCCCCGAGGCTCAGCAACAGATGAAGAGAAACAGTTACCATGGCAATGGAGATAATTTTGTGACGACACAAAGTCCTGTCCTTCCTAGAGAAGATAAGGCTCCGAGAGAATTCTTGCTCTAGATGCTCCCCATCTCCAGAGCAGAGAGGCGTATATGAAGCAGTGACTTAATTGAAGGGGTTGTTTCCTCAGATACCTTCCCACATTTATTGTCAACAGCCTCCTTCTAAATGTAGACTTATTGTCTGCACAAAATGGTAGTGCTTAATATGGAAAGTAAAACTCTGGAAACTTAATTTTGAAAAAAAATACTAATGTATAGGTACACGGGTACGCTATCGGCACATCGTCAACAGGAAGGGAAAGAACTTTGGAGGGTAGGGGAATAGTAAGGGTAAGGGTAAAGGGTAAAGGTAAGGGTAAGGGTAAAGGTAAGGCGAAGGGACACTGATGTGAGAGAAAAATACTGTTCGGTTGCCCTTTATACACACCCCATCTGGGGACTGAACCCACAGACTACTTTTGGGGCACAGGATGACAATATAACCCAGCAGTCGCCAACCGTTCGGACCTCATGGACCACCAGTGGTCCGTGGACCACTGGTTGGCAACTGCTAATCCAACCAATTGAGCCACCTGGCCAGGGCCTACAGTATAATGTAAAAACAAACAAACACTTTTTACTTTTGAAATAGTTCAAGGTACACAAGACATTGGAAAAATAGTATAGAGAGTTCCCTGGGCATTTATCCAGTTTCCCCAGAGGTGATCATTCCCACCATCAGGAAGCATGCTAGTTCCATCACCACCAAGAAATTCCGGAGGAGAAACCAAGATGGCAACATATGTAAACACTGGAAATTGCTGCCTCACGTAGCCACTTCAAAAATACAACTAAAAGACAAAGGGGATATCATTCAGAACCACAGGAAGGCTGGCTGAGTAGAAATTCTACAACTGGAAGGAAAGAGAAAAGCACACTGAGACTCAGAGGAGGTGCGGAAGTAAAGTGCAGAGGTACTGAGGCACACGCAGAAAGGGCTGGCAGCTGAGGACACGGTTGTCTTTTCAATTGGGAGGGAGTCTCAAGCTCCTGATTGCTCTGGACTGCAGTTCTGGGTGAGTCTCTGGGGACCCAGACTCATACGGGGAGAAACTGGACTGTCTGGCATCGGGCAGAACTCGAGGGCGACTTTCTCTCAGAGGTGCTTGCAGTGATTACCTGTACACTGATACATGGGGCCTCTTAGGGTAGGACTGGGGAGCAGCCATAGCTGCTTGCTCCGCCCTGTTGATCCCGAAACCAAGCCCACCCAAGCTGTTGCAGAGGCTTCTGCATATGAACGGCCTGGCCCTTAGCAACCTGAAATTTACCTAAGAAACTGCAGTTGAATCCGAGCAACCCAGAACATCGAAAAAAGGCCCAATGCCCCACAGCAGCTTGCATTGCTTCACAGCTGGACCTCATCTGGGCACCTCCAAACCCAAACAAAGAAGAGGAATCTCTCCATAGGTCATACTGGGTAGCCTCAGGCAGAAGCTAAATTAGCACCTTCTTAGCGATCCAAGAACCAGTGTTCCCAGTGGTCAACGTGGGACCATCCAGTTTGCGGCTCCTCAGATCCATGGGGGACACACTCAGGGGGCGGACTCAGTGAGCACCAGGGCCCCGCTGAGGTGGGTCCTGCCCCAGAGGGGTATCTCCAGCTCGGGGGTTCTCCCACTGCAGACAAGGCTGATTCATGCAGCCAATTGGCCTGGGGGTCGGTTCCTCCCAGTGATGCCTGCAACAGTCAAGGCTTGACTATAACAAGACTGTGCACACAGCCCACAAAGGGGTGCACCCAGAGTGTCCACATCAGGTATTTGGGGAGGCTGAGTCACTGTCCCTTAGGACACCTAACAGAGAAAGCAACTCGGTCAACACAGGGAAGCATAAAAAATGGGGAGACAAAGAAACAGGTCACAAATGACAGAAATGGAGGAAAGGAAACTACTGGAGAAAGAGTTAAAAACCATACTTTTAAGGTTTTTCAAGAATTTTCTAGAAACCACAGATAAATTTAGTGAGACCCTCAAGAAATCTAGTGAGATCCTCGAGGTTGTGATAAAGGACCAACTAGAAACTAAGCATACACTGACTGAAATAAAAGATATTATGCAGAGTTCCAACAGCAGACTAGAGGATCCCAAGAATCAGGTAAAACATTTGAAATACTAAGAAACAAAAATCACCCAACCAGAAAAACAAAAAAGAAAAACGAATCCAAAAATATGAAGACAGTGTAAGGAGCCTTTGGGACACCTTCAAGCGTACCAACATCCAAATTATAGGGGTGCCAGAAGAAGAGAAAGTGCAAGATAATGAAAACCTATTGGGAGAAATAATTACAGAAAACTTCTCCTACCTGGTGAAAGAAATAGACTTACAAGTCCAGAAAGTGCAGAGAACCCCAAAGAAAAAGAATCCAAAGAGGACCACACCAAGACACATCCTAATTAAAATGCCAAGAGCAAAAGACAAAGAGAGTATCCCAAAAGCAGCAAGAGAAAAAAAGTCAGTTACCTATAAGGGAGTACCCATACGACTGTCAGCTTATTTCTCAATAGAAACTATGCAGGCCAGAAGGGAGTGCCAAGAAATATTCAAAGTGATGAATAGCAAGAACCTACAACCTAGATTACTTTACCCAGCAAAGCTATCATTCAGAATTGAAGGACAGATAAAGAGCTTCACAGATAAGAAAAAACTAAAGGAGTTCATCACCACCAAATCAGTATTATATGAAATGCTGAAAGGTATCCTTTCAGAAGAGGAAGAAGAAAAAGGTAAAGATACAAATTATGAACAACAAATACACATCTATCAACAAGTGAATCTAAAAATAAAGTGAATAAATAATCTGATGAACAGAATAAACTGGTGAATATAGTAGAATCAGGGGCATAGAAAGGGAGTGGAGTGGACTGACTATTCTGGGGTTGGGGAAGGGGTGTGGGGGGTGCAGGAAGAGAGTGGACAAAAATCGTGTACCTACAGATGAGAACAGTGGGTAGTGGGGGTAAGGGCAGAGGGTGGGATGGGAACCGAGTGGAGCGGAGCTATGGGGGGAAAAAAGAGGAACAACTGTAATAATGTGAACAATAAAGATTAAAAAAATACATAATGAAAACAAAAAAAAACAAAAAGAACTTCACATGGGCACTAGCTCAGACTACAAACTCCACCATTAAGAGCAGCACCGACTCTACCCACTTTTCCTGGGGCGGCTCTGGAATGCTAGTCTGCCTCCTGGGAAACCTCTCAGTCCTGGGAAAACTTGGAAAACTGCCACTGGAGCTGCACACGTCTCAGTGAGGACCAGGGAAAGTAACTGGGTAAACTGCAGACGAATAAAAAAGTAGGTTCAGGCAGTAACTCGGTTCTCCTGGCTCCAGGGGATGGTAATTTCCAATAAACTAAGTGGTGACATCATAGAAATCTGAGAATGATGAGGAGAGCCCAGCTGGAGAGATCCAAGCTTCAGGCAGGGAAATGGAGACATCTTCAAGACCAGGATGTGATTTTCTTAGGTGGGAGGTCATCCTGACAGGTGGGAGGGAGCAGAGGCCACTGTTACATATTCCTCTACTCGGGCCTGGACATATTTCTGAGGCTAAAATCTGAAGTATGGACTAGAACTCACCTGAGGAGTGTCTCATGGATCTTGTTGGGGAAAAAGAGCAGCTGGAGCTCAGGTAGCTTGAAGGAAGCACAGAGAAATATATTAACCTGAATACTTCTTCCAAATTAGAACAAGGGAAATGTATTTATTGCATGAAAATGTTGATTTCTTTGTCCTCTTACTCACTGCAGTAATTTCAACTGTATACTCTGTTACATCTTTTTTTTAAATTTTAATACTAGTGGCCTGGTGCACGAAATTTGAGCACATTAAAAGGGAATTAATTAGAGGAAATATTTTAATATTGCTATTTGCGCTTTCTATATAATAGAAGCGTCAGAGATGAAAGAAAATTAGTAAAATGTATATGAAAATCTTCCTCTTATCAGTATGGGGTGTGCCGTGGGACTCAGAGTCAAATCCCAGCCCACCGCTCGCTCCTTGAAATTGCACAAGACCCAGATCAGCCGGCCCCACCCTGTCCAGCCTTGCCAGGAGGGGTGCACAACCTCAGATCTCCCAGTGCATGCCAGGAGGGGGTGGAGCCTTAGGTCCCCAGGCCTGGGCCAGGGGTGTGCCTTGAGGTCCCCCGTCAAGCCCCGCTGGGTAGGGGGGCTTGCCCTGAGGTTCCCTGGCATGGTGCCAGGGCTGGGGGGAGTGGCCCGAGGTCTCCCATCAAGCCCTGCCAGGTGGGGGTGCAGCCTGAGGTTCCCTGGCCCAATGCCAGGGTGGAGGGGAGCTCCTTGAGGTCCCCTGTCAAGCCCCGCCAGGTGGGAGACATGGCCTGAGATCCCCTTTAAGTCCCGCCGGGAGGGGGATGCAGCCTCAGGTCCCTGCTGATTGCTGGTTAAGTCTCATTACCGGAACTTGGCCTCTGCTTGGGTGCAGACATTTTGTTACAGAAACCTGTGCTTCTATTAAGGGCGCCGCAATATTTGTGATGTTCATTTTGCATATTCCCTCTTCATTAAACAAGATATTTGTGTTGATTTCAGAGAGGAAAGGGGAGGGAGGGACAGATAGAAATATCAATGATGAGAGAGAATCATTGATCAGCTGCCTTTTGCAAGCCCCACACTGGGGATTGAGCCCGCAACCCAGGAATGTGCCCTGACTGACAATCAAACTGTGACCTCATGGTTCACAGGTCGATGCTCAACCACTGAGCCACGCTGGCTGGGCTGCACAACTGATTAGTCTTGCAACTGCTCCTTTTAACTTAGGGGCTGGGAATCTTGCCCTGAGCATGAACGGGTTAGGAACTGACAAACACCTCAAGTGGAAATTGCACATTGAATCTTGGGCTCATTTCTCTAAGGTTCCCACTTCCATTTCAAATCTCAGACTCCATGGCTGTGGGGAGCCCATATAGGATTAAAAGACTCGGACTGACCTGTTGACAAAGCTCCAAACAAGTCCCAGCTTAGAGGGCACAGTCCTCTTAGCATAATTAGGCTTGACCTTATAGGGCTCCCTAGATCTTACCTGGGAAGCTAATGGGCTGAGGGTAGTGCAACAAGAACAAAAACAAGTGAAACCCACCAGAACAGTGTAAACAAGTGAAACTCACAAGAACAGTGTGACTTTGGTAACCACTACCTTGTTTACCTCTGACTATAAAATAAAGGCTCAGTTTGCCTCAGGATCTTTTCCTGTGGCCTCAGCCGGGCACAGGAAGATCCACAGAGACTAAAGAGAGCTAGAGAGTTCTGAACGCTGTCTCTGTGTAAAACATTCTTCACTGACTCGGTCCACACCTTTGGGAACCGCTGGACCCCCGGGGCTGGACCCCGGCACATGGCATCTCTGAACTCCTACTTCCTGCTTCCCAGCCAACTGAAATGCCACAAGCCCTGGCCACCTCTTTCAGCTTGGTCTCTGATCCTTGCTCTATGAACTAGTAAATGCCCTGGGGGCAAGCACAGGTAATGTGGGGCTTGCCTAGGTGCTCCCACATTCTCTCCAGCGATTTCCTTCAGGTTCTGCCTGACTTGATTTTTCTCTAATACCTTCCGGTGCTTCAAGTATCTTATTCAGCTTCTCTACGATATAAGCTACACCGTCACCCGCAGATGTGGAGGTTGGATGCCCTTTATGCTCATCCACAAAGGTCCTAAAGCTCCAAGGGACTGACTGGTTAGGTTTCATTCACTCCAGATTTCTGACTGTTTTCTTACCCCTTCCTTACCTGCTGGGGAGCACAGAGACTTGGTTGGAAAGTTTGTAAGGAGGACATTCTGATAAAAGGGAAGTGTGTGGGAGGCCGCCTGCCCTGTTTACCAGAATGCGGACTTAGGGGAGACTGAGGGGAGTGTCGAAGGCGGTGCCCCTAATTATTCCCTGATCTTTGCAAACAAGTTTGTGTATATGCGGATCCCTTTGTGTTTACTGGAATCCTTATGCTTAATCCCTGGGTTCCCTTGCCTAGAGGACAGTGTAAACATATGTGTCCTCCCAAGGATCTAAACCATGGGTGGGCAAACTTTTTGACTCGAGGGCCACAATGGGTTCTTAAACTGGACCGGAGGGCCAGAACAAAAGCATGGATGGAGTGTTTGTGTGAACTAATATAAATTCAAAGTAAACATCATTACATAAAAGGGTACGGTCTTTTTTTTAGTTTTATTCATTTCTAATGGGCCGGATCCGGCCTGCGGGCCATAGTTTGCCCATGGCTGATCTAAACTAATCTAACATACAAAAGCCAAGACTTTGTTTTGGTTCAATCAGTTAACCTTTTGAAATTCCAAGGGACTCATTCATTATTTTGGAAGCAGGTAAGGGGAGGACACTAAGCATACCTCTCCTCTATCACCGGTGTTTCCACGGCCACATCTAAAGCTTTCCGGGCTTCAGTGTAAGTGGGACACGATGTACCTACACACCGCTCTCCGCCAAATCTTGTGCCTGTGATGGGGGGTAGAGACCATCGAATGGAAAGATCAGTGAATGTGCTGGGGGAAGGACCATGGCATGGAAATATTACTGAATGTGCTGCGGGAGGGACCATGGCATGGAGAGATTACTGAATGTGCTGGGGGTAGGGGCTGTGACAGAAAAATTACTGATTGTTTTAAAGAAACAAAGGGGTATGATATGCTCCAGCCAGGTGTGACCCCGTTTTCCTCCTGAACTTTTACCCTGCCAGTTAAAGCTTTGTAGTTTTTTCCAATAAAAGCTTGGTTGCACTCTTTGTTGGCGCTGCAGCTGCGAGGTTATTGTGGGGGGAGGGACGCGCTGTTAGCCAGCTGGTCGGCTTAATAAAGGCTCTTAAATTTAAATTCTGAGTTGGTGGTCTGTGCTAGGGTGAGGGACTGAGCCATGGAAGCGTTACAAAATGTTACAGACTGTACTAAGGGAAGGAAATGAAACATGAGAAACTGAATGTGCTGGGAGGGGGGACTGACGTATGGAGAGGGATTGTGTCAGGTTATGAAGAAGGATTGTGTAAGGCTTAGAGACCATGGAAGAAAAATTGGTAGATTGTCTTAGAAAAACAATGTGTTATGATACGCTCCAGCCAGGTGTGACTCTGTTTACCTCCACTTTGTACTTACGAACTTTTTATGAACTTCTAATGAAATGCTTTGTAGTTGGTTTTTTCTTTTTTTCTAACACTGTGATTTTGCTCTAAAGGATCATACTGCACCCTTGGTCTCTGCCACATGCTTCAAACCTTCCTGAGGGGGAGGGTGCGGGCTGTGGTCAGCTGGCCAGCTTAAAAAAGGCTCTTAAATGTAAATACTGAGTCGGTGGTCTATCTCGCTGAGCCAACCCATAACATTTGGAGGCCCACAGCGAGATACCCGGCAGGGAGGAGAGGGACCCCTTATTTAGGGCTGGAGGCTCTCCCCCACTTGTAGCCGGGCACTCGGCGAGATACCCCACATCTGTGGAAAACGACTACCAAAAGTCCTCCAGTCCACCCAAAACTTTCAATTTGGAAACGGAGCCACCTGGACTCTCAATCGAGGTAAGGACCGGTCGTTAAATTGGAATTGGGACGTCCCACGGAAGGACCTATACGGAGGGCTGGACACAGTGGTACTCCTGGTCCTGACCCGCGGCCACGACGGTGGCAGGGGTTCCTGGTTCGTGTGGCTGAAGGCTGCCCAGGGTTTGTCTGTCTGATATTTGTTGTCTTGGTGTTTGTCAAAATGGGTCAAGGGTCGTCGGCGGTGGCTTCTGTGTGCACCCCACTGCAATGTTTTTTGAACAATTTTCAGGACTTCAAGAAGCGAGCTGAAGGGTATGGTCATGATGTTAATGCTTTTGATTTGCAGAAATTCTGTGAAAGGGAGTGGCCCACTTTCCAGGTAGGATGGCCGGTCGTAGGGACTTATGATTTAACCGCTGCTGATCGGGTTCACCAAGTTGTCTACGGCCGGCCGAGCCACCCCGACCAAATTCCCTATATTCAAGTGTGGGTCGATATTTTGAATGAAAAACCAAGGTGGTTACAGAGTTGTCAGAATAAAGAAGGGAAATTGGGACAGAGACAGACAGTCCTCTTGACCTCAGCGAAGAAGGGCAAAACACCCCCTGTTTTGCAAGATACGGGCGAGGAGGCACTCCCCAGAGTGAGGCCTCCCCCGTATGCTCCTCCCCCCACCGGTCCCACGGTGGCAAATGACCCCGGTCCAGAGCCCCTGTCTTCTCCACAGCCGGTTTACTTTCATCCGGAAACCCCAGTCCAGGGCCCGGCTCCGTTCCCCCATTCTCTCACGAGGCAAGGGACAGCGTATGGACAGAGAGAGAGGGGGAGAAGTTGGGGGACCCTTCGGCATCCGCCAGTCCTGCAGCTCCCATGTTGCCACTAAGGCAAGCAGGCCCTCTGGATTTAGGTCCAGACGGGCAGCCTTTCATGGTCTATGTCCCCTTTTCTACCAGTGACCTATATAATTGGAGAACCAGAATCCTTCTTTCTCCCAGAATCCACAGGGGTTGATCTCTCTTTTAGAGTCTGTGTTTTTTACCCATCAACCTACCCGGGATGACTGTCAACAGTTGATGCAAACTCTTTTCACTTCAGAGGACAGAGAGAGAGAGTCAAGGCGGAGGGGAGGAGATTTGTGCTGGGTCCGGATGGGCAGCCGACCTCTGACCAAGACAGATTAGAGGCTGTGTTTCCCTCCAGGCGACCTAACTGGAATCGCATCAGTGAGAGGGGAAAGGAGGCTCTGATCGGTATCACCAGACTCTATTGGGGGCCATCCAAGCTGCTGCTCGGAGACCCACAAACCTCTCTAAGGCGACAGAGACAGTCCAGGGGCCTAATGAGAGCCCGGCAGCTTTCCTTGAGAGGCTGTGCGAGGCCTATCGGGTGTATACCCACATTGACCCTGATGCCCCGGAAAATCGGAGGGCTGTCATTGTTGCATTTGTTTCCCAGTTGGCCCCAGATATTAGAAAAAAAATTACAGAAGTTAGAAGGCTTTGAGGGGAAATCAATCTCTGAGTTGGGTGAGGTGGCCCAGAAGGTTTTGAACAATCGGGAGGACCCGATGGCAGGTTTAAACACCCGGATGGCCAAGGTCCTCCTGGCCTTAAATGAGGGAAAAGGCCCAAGGGGCCGGAAAGACAATAAGGGCAAAAGAAAGCCTCCTAGAAAAAAAGAAGTCCAACCCCGGCTTGGGAAAAATCAGTGTGCATTTTGCAAAAAGGAAGGACACAGGAGAAGGAGTGCCCTGAATGTGCAGGGGAGCCGAATCCTGTGCTGGTGGAGGAGGTGGATTAGGGTTGTCAGGGCTGAGCTGGCCCCCAAGAGCCCAGGATAACTGTAACAGTGGGGGGCCAAAGGGTGGACTTACTTGTGGACACGGGAGTCACCTTCTCTGTCCTGCAACAGCCAGTGGGTCCAGGCTCTAAGACCAAAATCCCCATCAAAGGGGCAACTGGAAAAGTAAAATCCTACCCATGGACTAAAGGTCGGATCAGTGACCTAGGAAACGGCTCAGTGACTCACTCATTTCTAGTAATGCCAGAGTGCCCGTACCATTTGATAGGCCGGGACTTGCTGAGTAAATTACGGGCCACACTCTCTTTTGAAGGGCCAGGGCCAGAGGTCAAGTTACAAGACCCAGGGACTGCGGGGATATATCTCCTGACATTGCCCTTACAGGAGGAATATTTACTACATGAGGAGGAGCCTGGGGAAGTCTCAGCAGATGCCTATCTCCAACAATTAAGACAGGCTATCCCGGGAGTTTGGGCGGAGGACAATCCGCCAGGGCTAGCTAAACACCGTCCTCCAATTGTAGTCCAGCTGACCAGCTGTGCCACCCCAGTCAGAGTCCGGCAATATCCAATGAGCCAGAAGGCGAGAGTGGGAATCACCAAGCACATTAAGAGGCTGAAATCAGGATTCCTTGCCAATATGCTAGGAACACCCCCCTGTTGCCAGTACAGAAACCAGGGACTGAGGATTTCAGGCCGGTGCAGGACTTAAGGGAAGTAAACAAGAGGGTTGAGACTATCCATCCTAAGGTTGCGAACCCTTACACTCTTCTCAGCGTCCTCAAGCCAGAACACCGGTTCTATACTGTTTTAGACTTAAAGGATGCCTTTTTCTCCCTACCCCTGGCAAAGCAGAGTCAACCTATCTTCGCCTTTGAGTGGGTGGACCCGACAGAGGGAGAGTCTGGACAATTAACTTGGACTAGGTTGCCGCAAGGGTTTAAGAACTCACCCACTCTGTTCGATGAGGCCCTAAACCAAGACCTCCGGGAGTTCCATCAGGACCATCCACGGGAGACTCTGCTCCAATATGTCGATGACCTCCTACTGGCCACGGAGGAGGAACAGGACTGTAGACAGGCCACTCGAGAGTTGCTGACCACCCTAGATTATTTGGGGTATCAGGTCTCAGGCAAGAAAGCTCAGCTATGCACTACCCGAGTGACATATTTGGGTTACAACATAGAAGGGGGAACTTTATCCAGTAGCAGAATAAAGGCCATCTTGTCAATCCCCAGGCCTACCACCAGAAGGCAAGTCCGGGAGTTCCTCGGGGCAGTGGGTTTTGGCAGGCTATGGATACTAGGGTTTGCAGAAATTGCAAGGCCACTATACTCTGCAACGGGGGGAAAGGAGACCGCCGTAGTCTGGACAGAAAAGGAAGAAGAGGCTTATAAGAGACTCAAAGAAGCCCTGGTAAGCGCCCCGGCACTCGCCCTGCCAGACTTAACCAAACCCTTCCAGCTATATGTAGCTGAGAACAAAGGGGTGGTGAAAGGGGTCCTCATGAAACCCCTAGGACCATGGAAACGCCCCGTAGCTTATCTCTCTAAGAGACTTGACCCAGTGGCCTCGGGATGGCCCAACTGCTTGAGAGCCATTGCAGCCACTGCCCTACTGGTAAAAGAAGCCTCAAAGCTAACCTTTGGCCAAAATCTCCAAGTAGTTGCCCCAGATGCAGTTAAGACCTTATTAAGAAGCCCCCCGGAGAGATGGATGTCCAACGCCCGCATTACCCAGTACCAGGTGTTGCTGCTAGACCCACCACGAGTCAGCTTCCTGAAAACGGCTGCCTTGAACCCGGCCACACTCCTCCCGTCCGACAAGGAAGAGGCCCCTTTGCATGACTGCGAGGAGACATTGCCCTCACTTCCCTCCAAGAGGACCTCATGGACCAGCCCCTGCAGAATCCGGATGAGACCCTCTACAGAGTCTACACGGACGGGAGCAGCTTCGTAGAAGGAGGTACCCGGTATGCAGGGGCGGCAGTGGTGACACAAAAGGAGATTCTCTAGGCACAGGCCTTAGGACGAGGCACCTCAGCCCAAAAGGCAGAACTAATAGCACTCACTCAGGCCCTCCGGTGGGGAAAAGGAAAATGAGTGAACATTTTCACAGACAGTTGGTATGCTTTTGCCACAGTACATGTGCATGGGGCCTTTATCAGGAAAGAGGTCTCCTGACCTCAGGAGGAAAGGACATTAAAAACGCTTCTGAAATACTTAACCTCCTGGCAGCCATATGGGGGCCCAAGGAGGTGGTGGTAATTCATTGCCGGGGGCACCAGAAGGGAAATAGCCCCCAAGCACAGGGAAATCGATTTGCAGACCAAACCGCCAAGGAAGTGGCTAAAAGACCAGTAGGGCCCCTGGAGGTTCTCGTAGCCCTGCCAGCACAAAGGCTCCCAGAGAAGCCTACTTATCTACCGGAGGAGCAGAGCCTAGCTGAGAAGCTAAGGGCCCGGGAAGGAGAGGCTGGATGGCTAATTCTGCCAGATGGGAGGCCTACAGTACCAGAAGCCCTGGGGTGGACCATCGCTTCCCAGACCCACCAAAGCACCCACCTGGGGGGAACAAAGCTATCAGAACTGCTGGGAAGAGAATTTTACACTCCAGCGCTCTAGAAAATATCCCAAGACTTGGCCAGAAGGTGCCAAGTATGTGCCCAGGTGAACCAAGGGCCCCCTCTTGTGGCCGCGCCGGGGCAGTGATTCCGAGGTCAGAACCCGGAGAACACTGGGAAGTGGACTTCACTGAGATACCAGGAGGAGGAGGAGACTATAACAACTACCTGCTGGTTTTTGTTGATACCTTCTCTCGCTGGCCTGAGGCTACCCAACCAAGGCAGAGACAGCACAGGTAGTAGTTAGGAAACTCTTCACTGAAATTGTCCCCCGGTTTGGCCTGCCACTATATGTGGTGTCCGACAATGGACCAGCGTTTATCGCCAAAGTTACACAATCCATAGTTAAGGCCCTGAGAGTAACTTGCAAATTACATTGTGTTTATAGACCACAGAGTTCTGGACAGGTAGAGAGGATGAATCGGACCTTAAAGGAAACATTAACTAAATTAAAATTAGAGACTGGAGAAAACTGGGTAAGTCTCCTTCCTTTTGCCCTCCTCAGGACTCACCCCTTTTGAAATTACGTTTGGAAGGCCGCCACCTCTTCTTCCCCACCTAAGGGTGGAAGAAATTGCCTGGCTGTCTACCCGAAATTTGCTTAAGTCCTTACAGGCTTTGCAGAGCAGCGCCAGGTCGGCACGAGTGGTGAGAGCTGTACGAGAGGAGGACGCACCGAGAACCAGTCCAACGCAGCCTGCCTTCTCTCTGGGTGACCTCGTCTGGGTGAAACGCCACGACCCTGGCAGCCTGGAACCTAGATGGGATGGACCCTACCAGGTGGTGCTGAGCACTCCAACCGCCATCAAAGTTGCAGGAAAAAGGCACTGGATCCATCGTACACAGGTTAAGAAGGCGAAAGACAGCGTCGAGGGATGGCGGGTCCAGAGGACCAGAGACCCGTTAAAGGTCAGACTCACACGGTGTTCATCCTGACTCTTCTCGTCTGCATGCAGCCAGGATTGGGAAATCCCCATTCAGCCAAGAATTACTCTTGGGAGGTCACACGTACTATTGATGGGACTGTTATAGGCTCTGTTGTAGGAGTATGGGCGCCTGTTATCCAGACAGATCTCTGCAAACTTTTTGGAAAAAACTGGGGAAATTCCCATGGCCAAACCATATCGACCAGGTATGGCTGGGGGATCAACCCTGGGTCGCTGGAATCGAGTTATGGGTGCGGAAACTTGGCCCTAGAGCAAGGATTATGGCACGCACACTGAACATTATGTCTGCCCCTGGAATGGGATAGTGCCTGTGGAGGAGAGGGCGACTTCTATTGTGCCTCTGGGGGCTGTGAGACTCTAGCCCTGTGGGAAAAACCTCCCACCGACAAGCTCCTCCTCTGACCAGAGAGGTTCGACCTGGGGCCCCAAAGAAGAACTGCACTGTCGGAGACTGCAACCCCGTCATCCTCATACCTCTTGCCTGGTGGACTGACCAACGGGAAGGGGGAAAAACGTGGGGGCTAAGACTCTATGTCAGCGGCCGAGACCCTGGCCAACTCTTCACCATTCAGCGCCGGACTCTTCCCCGGTGGCTCAACCCGATTGGCCCCTTGCGTCCCCTAGACAAACAAAAGAGGCCGAGCTTGCCACAGCTCCCAGCCCCAGCAAAACCTCCTGGTTCCCCTGAGTCACAAAAGCCTGGGAACCCCAGCCCTGCTCCACCTGCAGCCACAACCTCGCCAGCCATTGGGAACCTACAACAGCTTTTAGGAGCAGGTGCAGGAAGACCAAACCAGCAGCTGCTGGGAACTCTGGACTTAATGTTTTCTTTCCTGAATCGCACCTCCCCAAACCTGACCGCGGATTGCTGGCTGTGCCTTAACCCTGAACCCCCTTATTATGTTGGGATAGGGGCGGAGGCCCAGCTTGGGAAGGGTGCCTCTGCCATCAGGAACATTTTGGCAGAAAGTCTGCCGGACGGACTGGGTATGTGGGGACACAAACAACCAGAACTCACTCTTGGGAACCTCCTGAACCCAGGAACTTGTGTGTACCCTAGGAACTACCCCCTTAGCAGTTCCACTTATACAGATCTATGTAATTCATCTATTATACTTCGAAAGAATTATACAGGAGAGACCCCTACCTACTTAGTAGCTCCGGAGGGGACTTGGTGGGCACGTACAACTGGTATCTTCTCTCCAGTCCTCCAGCATCCGACGAACCCTGGACTATGCATTCTAACTCATATCCTCCCACAGGTGTACTACTAGTCGGGAGAAGGGGGCCGAGAACATTGAAACTTCGAACCCAAGAGGGTTAGAAGGGCCTCCATCCTAGTCCCCCTTCTTATGGGATTAGCAGGATCCAAGGCCGTCAGAAGAGTCGCCCTAGCAACTGGCCACCAAAATTATAAAGAGTTAAGCAGGCAGACAGATAAAGATTTAAGCACGCTTGAGAAATCTGTTAGCCAACTGGAGGACTCCTCAGTTCACTTGCAGAGGTGGTGTTGCAAAACAGAAGAGGCCTAAATCTGCTTTTCCTAAAGCAAGGAGGCCTCTGTCTGGCCCCAGGGGAAACTTGCTGTTTCTACACCAACCACTCAGGAGTAATCAGGGAAAGCCTTAGTCAGCTGCAAAAACGGCTGGCCGACCAAGAAGAGGCAAGAAGGGCAGAAGGAAATTGGTATGAGAATTTATTTTCCTGGTCGCCCTGGCTAACTACTCCGCTCTCCGCACTGGCAGGACCAGTCATTATACTCCCTCTGGGGCTAATATTTGGCCCCTGCATTGCCAGATGCCTCCTCAACTTCATACAAAATCGAATACAGGCTGTAAAATTAATGGTTTTACACACCCAATACTCCAGAATCTTAGAGGAGGACACTGAATCAAAGATTTGATTCGGACATAAGACCAGTAGGGAATGTGCTAGAGTGAGGGACTGAGCCATGGAAGGGTTAGAAAATGTGCTAAGGGAAGGAAATGAAACATGAGAAACTGAATGTGCTGGGAGGGGGACTGACGTATGGAGAGGGATTGTGTCAGGTTATGAAGAAGGATTGTGTAAGGGTTAGAGACCATGGAAGAAAGATTGCTAGACTGTTTTAGAAAAACAATGTGTTATGATACGCTCCAGCCAGGTGTGACTCTGTTTACCTCCCCTTTGTACTTATTGTTAGGTCAGAGAGAGCCCAGGATCGGATACATGCAGACATGACAAGATAATGGACTTCCCCTGGAATTTCTCACAGATCAAGGTGCCAGACACAGATACCAGCTTCTCCCTGAATTCACATACCCCCACACAGATAAGAACTTTGTCATGAATATTCCGCCCATCCCCTGCAGCAGAGAATTCCTCAGCTCATGTCCCCGCCCCTCACCCAACCGCAGTATAAAAAAAGCGCCCCCCTCCCTGTTGGCGTGAATCCACGTGCCCTGTCCTTGGGGTACGTGGGTCTCCCGGGGACGCAGAATAAACCTTTTCCTTTCCTTTCTTTTCTGATTCACTGGTCTCTATTTCTTGCGCCGCCTCCTGAGCTACCTAACCTAACATTTGGTGCCTTGAAACCCGGGTGGCGCGAGCACTCCATTTGGCCGTCCCTCCACGGCTCTGGGTGCCCGCCTCTCCCTCCTTGTGGCTCTGGACCCGTCAGGACCTCATCTCTTCAGCTCAGCAACTTTTCCCAGTTCAGCAGCATCAGCGGTGAGTCCCGCCCCGCCCCCGTGCCGGTCCCAGGTGGCCGCCTGCCTGCCGGCATCTCTGTCCGTAAACCGTGGCCACGTCAGAGATTGCCTCTCCGGACCCTTCCAGGAAGGCTCCTCCGGACCTGGGGGGGTAGCAGGGACGCCTCTACCCCGCCCATGGTCCCTCCGTCCCTCCGTAGCGTGGGTTAAACCGCTGGGACGCCAGCCTTTAGCCCCGCTACAGGCCACGGGTATTGCGCACGGGGAATCCAAATTCCAAACCTGACCTGAGCACACCTCTAGGGTGCCGGCTCACCGATCTGGCTAAACACGGGGCCTGTCCCGGCATGGCCCCAGTATGAAAACGGGACCCTGACTTTAAGGTCACACCGATCTCAGTAATTTCTGCCAGCGAACTGGGAAATTTGCCCAAGTCTCTCTCTCTCAGTCTCTCTCTCAGCCTCTCTCCATCTCTCTGCGTTCCCCGTCCCTCCCCCAAAGTTCCTTCCGCCATCTCTCCTCGCTCAGCCCTTCCTCCTCCCTTCTGGCTGTCCCTGCACCGCGCCGAGCCCCAGATGTGTGCGGTGCATGTGGGGGTGAGTTCATGTGCTGTGTGTGGGACGCGGCGACGGCACCGCCATCGTCTCCGCGTCCCCTCACCCCCTCCACCGGAGAACTCCCCCGAATTCCCCTAGCGAAAGCCGCCGCTCTCCCACCGGCCTCGTGCCCCTGTCCGTCCACACTCTCCCCTCCTCCTCCCTGCTGGACTCTCCTCCAGCCACGCCTTCCGTCGACCCACTGGCCCCGCATCCCCTCTTCTGCCGGTCCCATGGCTGCCTGCCGGGAACTCAAACCGCCTTTTACAACCCCATGCCCTCCTCCGCGCAGTTGGTCTGTCCGCGCACCGCCGCAGCCGCTAAAGCCGTAGCCACTGCGGGAGCAGGCAACAAAGTCCCCTGCCGCCTCTGCCTGCTTTCCCAGTCGGTGCACACACGCGTCCGTAGGCTCTCCCTTCCTTGTCCTTCCTCCTCCGTTCTGCCCCTGAGAGGTTGCAGCTTTTAAACTCAACTGCCGATACCTCTCCCAAGCCCACCCAGGCCACCTCTCCCGCTCTCTCCCCTCCATTACAGGCCTGCCTTAGTAACCAGTACCTCACGCAGTGCCCTCTGTAAGGTCTAACCATCCTCCTCTGTGCGCTCCGCCCCCATGACTGCCAGCACTTTAGTTCACAGGTGGCCGGCCAGTTCCCTTTGCGGGAGGTTGCAGCTGTGCTCTCTTCAGACCCTCTTAAGGAGAAGCTTCCTTCTCCCCTAGAGCCCGAATCCTAAGAAGTCAGCTCCAAAACAGCCTCTTACGTTCCTGCGCCCATTCTACCCCTGCCATAGTCCTGTCCAGGAACTGAGGGCATAGTCTGAATCTATGCCCCCACTCTCTAACCCGACCTTTAAGGTCTTTATTGGTCCTCAAACCCAGGTCCGAGATCGAGTGAAAAATGGCCTTGAAGGTTCTTAATGCCCTGGAGGAGCAGGCACAGTCAGAACGGGAGGCCTGCCTTCCACAGGAGGTGGACCTGCAGACACGCCTTAGTTGTTTGTGGCCCTGAGGTGGACGGCAGCCGCCATGGCCCCAAGGGGGCCGTGCGCGGTGGGGGTGCAACGAAAGGAACGCCACCGGAGAATGCTTCAAATGCGGCAATGAAGGCCACTGGGCAATGCAGTGCCCCCAGCCCCGGGCTCCGACCAAGCCCTGCCCGGCGTGCGGTCAAAATGGTCACTGGAAGAGTGACTGCCCCTGGAAAAGTGGTGGGCCCTTTACGCGGAGGCGTGAGGGGACCACCCTTCCGGGCCATGATGCACCGCCACTGGCCATGCTGGGACTGGCTGAAGACTGAAGACGCCCTGACTCGACCACCCCACCCCGATCACCCTTGCTGAGCCTCGGGTCACAATGAAGGTAGTAGGTCACCTTCCCGGTTGACACGGGGGCTGCCTTCTCTGTCCTGCCCTCCTTTTTAGGGCCCCTTTATCCTTCCAAGATCTCGGACATGGGTATTGACGGCAAATCCACCTGCCCTCTGGCCACTGGACCCCTTCCCTGCCTCCTTGATGATAGCATGCCCCATGCCCCTGTTAGGACGAGACATCCTCACCATCCTAGTGGCCACTCTACAGCTCACTCTGAGCCCTTCAGCTTCCCTGCTCCTCCCACTCCTGGCCCCCTCCCTTTACAGGGACACCGATCCTCCACTGCCATGCTTCCTGTCACGGGGCCCTGTTGTCCCAGACCACAGTAGCCTAGCTCAGTCTTTGCCTAGCTCAGTCTTCACCATGAACGCCTTTTCTCCTTCTCTCCGCCACAACTGTCCCCTCCTCTGAACTGAAAACTGCTCTGACCTCGCCCCATCCCCCTCCACCCTCCCCAAAGGAAAAAATGCGGCAGTTTTAAAATCCAAGCGGCTAGAGGCCTGGGAACAGGCTGCGCGACCTGCTCCCTCCCTCTCCCTGCCTTTTCTCCAGCCTCCAGGTCCCTGGCTTCCACTGCTCCTTCCATTTTCCCTTGAATAACAGCACATTCTAACATTTCCTCCCACTTTCACTGCAATACCTACCTCTCTCAGGCTCACCGAGTGCCTCCCACCATCCCCGAAGAAGATTCGGCGACACCATCCAGGACCGGATGACCCATTATTCCTCACAGGCTCTTACCTGGCAAGGGACCCTCCAATTTTGCTCAGGTTTTTCATATTTTCAGGTGGAACGGACATGGAATGATGAGGGAATCATCAATTCTACTGTCTGGATGGGAAATCCTCTAGTGTCGCTCTCTATTTACGAACCCTGGGCCTACTCCTATGCCCACCCTCATCAACACAACTTTCCATCTACTCTCCAACATCAATCCCTCATCCTCTACATCCTGCTGGATATCTGTCACTGGCTCAAACCCTCATCATAGCCACTCAATTCCAACCTATTGAACCATCTAACTAAACTCTCTAGAAATTCGCAGCTCCTGGCCGGACCTCCTGCCCATGGCCCTGACCAAACTCCAGCTACACCAAGGAGCCCCACTTTCTTGAGCCCTTTTGGCTCTTCTTGCTCAACCACCGTCTTCTTACTGATCCTGTAAGGTCCTAAGACCCCCGGAGAGTCCGACGGAGGAGGCGACGACCCCAAGTCAAACGCAGAGACCGAAACTTGATGCAAAAGCAAGAGGTTCTTTATTACAAGCGCAGCGCAGGGGCTCTCAGGCAGGCAGGCAACAACACAAGGGAAGTGCTGGCTGACTGGAGCCCCGAGCAATTGCAGAACATGAGTTTATAAAGGCAAAAACCACACGCAGGTGGCCGGAAAACAGGGAACTAGGTTAACAGTTAACTCATAACTCATCTCTTACAGGGACAGGCCTTTGTTATTAGTTGACTCATTTCCTTAGGGGCCAGAGTGGTCTGGTATGCACAGACCGATCCCAGGAAGAGATAGGATAGCTATGCCATGACCAGACCAGGGCACTAGAGCTTTACGGGAAAGGTCAGTGAGACACAGGAGGGGGAAGTTTTCTCTTTAATCTTACATTAACCAGAGCTTACTGGAAAAGTTGGATAAGGGGGAAGGGAGGTTTCAGCGGCCTTACAATCCCCCTCCCCTGGGTACGTATCTCCCATATCTGTCTTTAACCAGGCAATTGCTCCGAGAACACGAGAACAGGTTTCTGCCCAAGCCAGAGCCGACCGACCAGGACTCCCAAGTCCAGCTCTTCACCCTGGTGACTCGGTCGTCCTTAAGAACCTACAACCACAAGCCTTGGAGCCTAGGTGGACGGGACTTCGCACTGTAATCCTCACAGTCCCCACTGTGGCCAAGCTGCTTGGCGACCTATCCTGGCACCGCCTCTCCAGACTCAAGAGGAACCCGGAGCAGCATGACATCTATAAATGTGAGGTGTTGGGCCCCACTAAGGTCTGCCTTAACCACCCTCCCCTCCTCCTTCCTTTTCCTCCCTGCCGTGTGCAACCTACACCCACCCCCACCCGCTTATGTGTGGAGGTTCAAGGTCCGTGAAACCCACCACCAGAACGGCAAACAAGTCACCCGGCAGCGGAACCCAGCCAGATGTAATCAAGATGTCAACACCTATGGGGTTGCCACGGAAGAGACTGTCATACCACACCGCAGCCAGTCTCACCAAGGCCAGCCCAGGTACCTTCTTTTGGTGCAACGGCACCTTAAGGAACTGCATGAACTCCTCTGACCCCGGGCCTTGCTTCGTGGTCACAGTAGTTCCCCAACTAACCTTGTATGGAGAGTCGGAGCTCACTGCTTGCTCCCTCCATCCCATCCCTGGACCCGCTGGGCTGCCTTCCTCCCTGTCATGTTAGAGGTGAGTATCGCTGCCTCAGTAGGCCTCACTGGGGGGCCCTTGGGAACAGTCTGGTCACTGCTCAGTACTTTAATGACAAGCTCCAGTTAGCCCTGGAGTCTACTACCACCTCTTTTTAGCCTCCCTACAGTGGCAAGTGACACCAGTAGCCCAAGTAGCCCTACAGAACCAGCTCGCCTCAGACCTTCTGACTGCAGAAAAAGGAGGAACCTGTATATTCCTTCAGGAAGAATGCTGTTACTACATCGAGTCTGGAGTAGTGGAGGAAAACAAAACGTACAGACCCTGACTAAGCTGAGTGAAGAACTTCCAGGACAACTCTCCTTCCGGCTGGTTCCAAAGCCCCTTAGCCACCTGGGTCCTACCCATGATAGGGCCCCTGATTCTCATCTGTGTCTTTTTTCTCCTAGCCCCCTGCCTCCTCAAGTTCATCCACTCCCGGATCGCGGAGATGTCACGAGTGACTGTGAATCAGCTCCTGCTCCATCCCTACACTCGGCTCCCCTCCGACCTGCCTCTGCCAAACCCTGGCCTTTAACTGCCCCCCCTTCGCCGCCCGTGGTCAGCTGGAAGCAGCCAGAACGAGTCGCCGTCCCTTATCACCAAAAGGCCGGGATGTTAGGTCGGAGAGAGCCCAGGATCGGATACATGCAGACATGACAAGATAATGGACTTCCCCTGGAATTTCTCACAGATCAAGGTGCCAGACACAGATACCAGCTTCTCCCTGAATTCACATACCCCCACACTGATAAGAACTTTGTCATGAATATTCCGCCCATCCCCTGCAGCAGAGAATTCCTCAGCTCATGTCCCCGCCCCTCACCCAACCGCAGTATAAAAAAAGCGCCCCCCTCCCTGTTGGCGTGAATCCACGTGCCCTGTCCTTGGGGTACTGGGTCTCCCGGGGACGCAGAATAAACCTTTTCCTTTCCTTTCTTTTCTGATTCACTGGTCTCTATTTCTTGCGCCGCCTCCTGAGCCACCTAACCTAACACTTATGAACTTTTTATGAACTTCTAATGAAATGCTTTGTAGTTGGTTTTTTCTTTTTTTCTAACACTGTGTGATTTTGCTCTAAAGGATCATACTGCACCCTTGGTCTCTGCCACATGCTTCAAACCTTCCCAGAGGGGGGGGGGGGTGCAGGCTGTGGTCAGCTGGCCAGCTTAATAAAGGCTCTTAAATGTAAATACTGAGTCGGTGGTCTCTCTCGCTGAGCCAACCGATAACAGGTCTATCTCGCTATTGAACCCATGAGTGCCCTCACTCTTCCGCAAGGAATCGCAGTGCCATTTAACCAGGGGACACTCCGCTCCGGCAGAGACTTGCTTCCCTTGGTCTTCAGAACACTGTTTCTCCGGCCCTGCCCTTCCCTCTCTCCTCCTCTTCCTCCCCGGCCCTCCCTCGTTGCCCAGTGCCCGTCTGGGAGCTGCCTCCCGGGCCGCCAGACTCACCTGCCACACTTCCACTTCGCGTTTCCCTTTGTGACCCGCAAGGAAAGGCCGCCGGCGCTCCTCGGGCTCCCTCCGGCCCGGCTCCGGGGACGGGTCTAGCCCTGAACTTCTGAGGGCCCCGCGGCCGCCTCGCAGTCGGTGAACAGCGCACGGGTGCGCCCAGCGCGCACCAACCCCACCAGCCGGGCGCGCGCCCTCATCACCGGAAGCTCCGTCCTGGAGACCCGCCCTCGTGGGCGGGGCTACCTCCTCCCGCCGCGTTACCCGCAAAGCCCGACCCCGCGGTGCGGGCTGCTCTAGGCGCTCGGCGGGACCCTGGGGCTGTGGGGACCGGAAGGGAAGCCCCAGGTCCTCGGGGGCGGTGCTACCCCGTCCTGCCTGGTCAGAGTCCGAGCTGGAGCCCTGGTCTGTGCAGTGAGTGCTGGTGGTCTGGGGTGTTGTTGTTAGAAATGCTCCTAACAGGCGCCACGGAACTGGAGAATCACTTGGCAAGGCAGATGTACTTCTCCGAAAGCTGCAAGGCCAACAGGAAAATGTGCCGGCCGAGCACACCGAAGGGGAAGCCCGCGGTCCTTGTCGCTGACTCAAGGCTCACCCCCCTCCCCCCTGATGGCTTAAGGGCGTGGCTTCCCAATCTGGCGCGAATCTCGAATTCCAGGTCCAATGGAGTACCCGCAAATGGGGCTTAACTTAGTACAAGGAGGTGGAACAATAGCAACACAGTTGATCTAAGGAGGAAGTGAAGTTAGTAATGTTAACGTAAAAAACCATTGCGAGAATTTTAGTGAGTTTGAGCCAAACTGTCCACATATGTCGGGAAGCAGAACCTCAACAGACTGAGATAATGCTCCCGGGAATGGAGGGGTTACATTTGAATTTATACATTTGCAATCAAAGGAGGGACTTGGTGGGTTACATGAAATTCATTGGTGATAGATTAAGGAGGAGGGATAAAGCAAAGCAGGGGAAACCCCTGGGATTGGATAAAAAGTAAAATGATGGACACAGACTTAGATGGGTGCAGGATCAATTCACATGATAATGAAGGAATTGGGGTATCTGTCCTGGTGCCCAGCACATTTGGTTGTGCCCCAGGGGCTGCAGAAAAAGGGAAGTTACAAGTTACCCAGACATTTCAAGGGTATGTTATCATAGATGCAAAAAGACACATAGGCTCAGTTAAGATAAAGGTTGACCTTGTCAGTGAAGATACAGGCCTAGGACGTAACTGCCCACCATAACTGCTTTCAAAGTTTAATTACATTCCATCCAATGTGGTTACTTTTAGGTCTCTGAGTTTGCAAGACTGCCATGCAGGCCTCCCTGAGCTTGTCAGGTCAGCGTGTGGTCCCTTTGGTCCACAGTCTGCTGTCCAGGCCACGTTAACCAGGCTCTGTGACAACTCTGAGCTTGGCTCTGCTCCTTCAGTGGGTCTGCCTGGCCTCGGGCCGAGGAGGGCTTTGCAGTGTGGGAGATGTTGTAATGTACCCCGCGAATCACAGAAGGACGCCTCAAGAAGTCGAATTAAAGAGTCACATTTATTGCAATCTGGAACTATGAGGGGGCATTCCCAAATCTCATAGCAATAAGATCGTGGCAAAACCAGACTTATATAGGCAAAAATCACAAAGGTATTGATTACATCCCAGGGTTTGGAATGTGGCACCTGGCTCACAAAAAAGCAAATTACAGCCAGCACCGGTTTGGCTCAGTGGATAGAGCGTCGGCCTGCGGAGTGAGGGGTCCCAGGTTCGATTCCGGTCAAGGGCATGTACCTTAGTTGCGGGCACATCCCCAGTAAGGGAGCGTGCAGGAGGCAGCTGATTGATGTTTCTCTCTCATGGATGTTTCTAACTCTCTATCCCTGTCCCTTCCTCTCTGTAAAAAATCAATAAAATATATTTTTAAAAAAAAAAAGCAAATTACAGAAGCAGAATTAAGCATGTTAATTAGAGTTTCGGGTCTCGGGGTCACTGAATTGACAGAAATACATTATCTAGAGTCCTTAGGTAACCTGGGTTAAACTTAGGCATGTTATCTAAATTACAGTTTTGGGTCTCTGGATCACTGAGTTGATAGAAACACATTATCTAGAATAATTGTGCTGTCCTGGTCTCCGGACCACTGAGGCAGCTGGAATGCACCACCTGTGGCCACTAAAACAATTTAGGGTAATTGTGCTCTCCTGTTTCCCAGGTACAGAAGAATGTGCTCTCTAGGACCAGTATGATAACAATCAATGGAATAGTCATTCAATCAATAAGGCATTCAATCGAATGGGATGACTTATACAATTTAGAAAATCAAAGTAACCTTTCTATTGTTAAGCCAAACAACAGGGTTAGAGTTAAACTACAGTTTCCACCTGAAATGGTTGCTACCATACTTCAGAGTTCTCCACTAAAGGAGGCGAGGGGGTGCCCTTGTGCTGCCCTGGGCCTCCCCACAATGGCGACTTGTGGACTCTGGGAGGCATATTTCTGGGAGGTGGCCTGCCTTCCTCCCATCACCCCTGCTCCTACTCAGGGCCGGGAAGAATTTTTCCTGGGCACACTGACGTTCTTCTCTATCTAGGAGAGGGTAACAGCGTCCTATGGTCGCAGTGACGGTGAACCTTTTGAGCTGGGCCTGTCAGCATTTTGAAAAACCCTAACTTAACTCTGGTGCCGTGTCACATAATAGAAATTTTTTGATAGCTGCAACCATAGGAAAACAAAGATTTATATTTTTGATATTTATTTTATATATTTAAATGTCATTTAACAGAAAAATCAAGCAAAAAAATGAGTTCCCGTGTCAGACAATAGGTTCGCCATCACTTGTCTACGGTTAGCTGCCAAGAGGCCAAGCAGTGTGGCTCGGCAGGCGCTGGTGTCCAGGCTGGGAGGACGATGCCCACGTCCAGAGGACCCCTAGGAGGGTGATGGCAGCAGTGCGGTGGGTGACAGCTCAGGGAGGAAGATGGATTGTCAGGTGCAGTTCTTTGCCTGAAGACACTTCCTTTCCATGCAGGTGGTGCTCTTCTTGGGCAGAATCCAGCCCTTGCCCCACAGAGAGGTCGCCTGAGGACCCACCTTTCTGACCGCTGGTGCTTCTCTCTTCCTGGGGAGGAAGCCTGAGTCTGCTTTTGCGTGCCCGATTCCTGTAGAGTTGTCCTCACTTTGTAGCTGCTGCAGTCCCACAGCCACTGGCTGTCCCTCAGCACCAGCTCTTCCTGGAGCGCGTGTGCGTGTGTGTGTGTGTGTGTGTGCGTGTGTGTGCGTGTGCGTGTGTGTATGTGTAGCTTTGCGGTAGGCCTGCACCCCATGGCTGTAGGATCCGTGAGGTAGTTGGGTTCACTCTGGTCTTGCCAGTGTTTCTGTTTGTATGGAAAGCCAGAAACCTTCTAGGAGAGGTGAGATCTTTAAGTTGGACTTGTTGGGCAGGTCATTGAGGTGACAGGGAGGTGTGGGACCTGAATTGGGGCATGGGGACGCCATGCTGTGGTCCTGGCACCATGGAGTCTTGGCTGCTCTGGATCTAAGGCCTCACTAGGAAGGTGAGAGGCAACGCTGGTAGTGCTGGTGACTTCTGTGCTGCCAAATATGTGCCCTATTGTAGCTGGAAAGAGGGGTGTAATTAAACTCTGCCTTCCTAGGACCTGTGCATGGCCTTTACCATATGCTTTAAATATATATACACATGTACGTATGTGCCGGGAACCAATTCCAGCATGTCATAATTACAAGAGTTTTATCAAAAGGTTGATGAAACTTGTGGGTTCAACAAGGGCTGAGTCACATATATAATCACATATGTTGGAATGGCTAATAGGCACTTCCCCCAAACCTGAATAGGATTATTGTTTACTGCCAGACAGCTCAGGACATCTTAATCTATGTGTTATTGCCTCCTGTTGGCCAAACACCTGAACAGCTATAGGCTATTCCCCAATCTGACTATGCTTCTGTAAACCCTACCATTTGAAGTGTATGTCTCCACCTTGCCTTAGGACAATTTGTGTTAATAAAAAGCAAGGCGCCATAACCGGTTTGGCTCAGTGGATAGAGCGTCGGCCTGCAGACTGCAGAGTCCCAGGTTCCATTCTGGTCAAGGGCATGTACCTGGGTTGGGGGCATAACCCCAGTAGGTGGTGTGCAAGAGGCAGCGGATTGATGTTTCTCTCTCATTGATGTTTCCAACTCTCTATTCCTCTCCCTTCCTCTCTGTAAAAAAAAAAAAATCAATAAAATATATTTTGAAAAACATAAAATAAAAAGCACGGGGTCCTGAGACAAGAACGAAGAAGAACTAAGAACTTGGAGTCTTTAGCTCCTTTAGCTGAAGCTCCTCTGACCCCCAATGCCTTTCAAAATTATCTTTCGTCTTTGGACTCCTACTTAATCTATGCACAGCCTTTCTCCAGATCGCTGAACCCTTTGTAATGCTGGGACAAGCAGCCCGGCATATATGTATACGGTATGTATATTAAAGTGTATAATACATTATTATGTACTACACGTGTATATGTTTACATACACACACACCTATGTATCTAGCATAAATATATACACACAAACACAATCACACACATCTATCATCTTCGTATTCCTTTTCCTATGTATCTCCTGTTATTGTAAAAACATTCAAGCCTGTAAAGAATTTTTGTGAGTTTATTTGAGACCAACTATTCGCAATTGCCAGGACGCAGTATCTCAATGGATTGGGATAGTGCCCTAGAGGATGGCAGGATACTTAGTTGGTGTAGGATAGTTAACAGTCAACAATTAACGTGAAAAACATAACAATGGAGGAATTTGTGTATCTGTCCAGGGACTCAGGCACATTAGGTTTCCCCCAAGGGGTTCGGAAAAGGGAAGTTACAAGCTACCCAGACATTTCAAGGATTTTCTATTATAGATGCAAAAAGACAGATAGGCTCAGTGATGGTTGACCTTGTCAGTGAAGATACCAGCCTAGGACGTAACTGCCCACCATACTGCTTTTAGTTAAAGTTTAATTCAGACCATCCTTTGTGGTTACTTTAGGTCTCTGAGTTTGCAAGACCGCCATACAGGCCTTCCCTGAGCTTGGGGCCCCTTTCGTCCACACTATCTATCTATCCAGCTTAAAAAACTAAGAGGTCATATGATACCTCCAGGTCCAATCAAACACCTAAGGTTCATTTCAACCTCTTCCCTTTCTTCCTTTTCCTTAAAAAAATAAAATAAATTTTTTTTTCATTGATTGTGGAGCGGTAAAGCTGAGATAGAAACATCAATGATGACAGGGAATCAATGGTGCCTCCTGCATGCCCCCCACCTTGGGTTGGATGCCCACAACCTGGGCATGTGCCCTTGACCAGAATCAAAACCAGGACCCTTCAGTCTGCAGGTCCACGCCCTCCCATTCCATATGTAATTTCCTTCTCCAAAAGTGAAAAATCACCCTTCAATTATCTACAATATATTTACTTAATCCTAGAATACATGGAATATACGTGCATAATTACTAAGTCTACTGTGGAAAACAAATCTACTACATAATGTTCAATATTTGTTAGAACCTGAGAGTATGGAGGTAAAATACTGGTTCAAAACGTACTCCCCTTTTCACTGTGTCTGACATTCATTTCAGGTGCATTTTTTCCCAGTTGTTTTCTATGTTAGAGTTTTTCCCTTTTATTCTTGATTTTATTCATTAAAAAGTTTGGGTATGTGAAATGTTAAGGTGGTTCTAGAAGTGAGAACTGCACAAACCCCAAAATTCTACCAAGTCTCACTGTTGCCATCTTTTCTACCCTGTTTCCACCATCTAATTATTTTCATCCCATTTCCACCCACTCCCTGGATGTAACCAATCTCATTGGTTTCTGGGTTACCTTTCCCAAGTTTCTTTGTGTGTAATCGTACAGACGAGATATATATAGAGAGACATATATATATATATATTTTTTTTTCTTATTTCTTCTTTCTTTCACAAAAGGTGACATACTTTCTCAGATTTTGCTTTTTCACTTAACAATATATTTTGGAAGCCATTCCATATCAGTTTATAGATATTATTCTCCTTTTTATAACTGTATAGTATTCCCTTGGATGGATCTACTGTTGTTCAGTCAGCCATTCTCCCATGTCAATTATTTAGGTTGTTTCTAGGGTTTTGCAAGTACAATGCTAAAATGAATTACTTTGGGCATACATACTCTTGTACAACTGGGGATGTTTGACCAGGTTAAACTGGGAAAAGCATGTGTCATTCTGTGAGATGTTGCTTGCTTTCCCACAATTGGCATAGCAATTTGCATTCCGACCAGCGATATCCAAGAGTCCCTAATTCCCCCCAGGCTTGCCAACAGAATGTGTTGGTGTACTTTTTAATTTTTGCTAATCTGATAGGTGAGAAATATCTCAGTGTTATTTTAATGTGCATTTTTCTCATTAAACAGTTGTATAGTTTTCATATGCTTAAGGAACATTTTTAAAAATATATGTATGTTATTGATTTTTTACAGAGAGGAAGGGAGAGAGAGATAGTTAGGAACATCAATGAGAGAGAAACATCGTTCAGCTGCCTCCTGCACACTCCGTACTCTTCTTGGAAGTGAACCGGGGACCCTTGAGTCCGCAGGCTGACCATCTATCCACTGAACCAAACGGGGCAGGGCTAAGGAACATTTTTTATTCTTTTTTTTTGTGTGTGAAGCATCTGTTTATGTCTTTGACTTATGCATCATGTTTCTGCAACTTTCCCCCTTCAATTTTAAAACGTCTTTGTATGTTAGAGATGCTATACATTCATGTATGTTACATGTTATAGTTTCTCTCAGCCTGTCATTTATTTTAGATTTTTTTTGTTTTCTTACAATAAAATCATTTTATTTTCCTATAAAGAAATTTATTACTCTTTTATTGCTCCGGGATGAATTTGCTTTTTATTAAACCCAGGAATGTTCAATTATAATAAACTCTTTTTGCTATAAATAAAATATTTGAGCTTAAAGTAATGTGAATTATAATAACCTACTTTCCATTTTCAAATACTTTTTCACTTAAAAGAAATGTTCTGGAAAAAAGAAATCATGTAACAAATAAAAAAAAACATGTACCTAAGGGTACAGGCTCCAAATGGCTCAGCAGGGGACTGGTCAGAGGCCCATAACCCTTAGCAGCAGTAACAAGGCATGTCCGCTGCTCAAGAACTATGGCAGCAGCAGCAGCAAAGCTGGAGGAAGCTTTGATGGACTTAATTCTCAGGTCTCCACTACCCTTCCCTGTGCTGTACAGACTTTTATAGACAAAACATTCTCATTTTCCCCTGCTTCCTAATCAAATTTGGTTTCAAGTCACCTCCTGTGATACACTGTTGCCTTCCCCCTCACACATCAATATGAAAAGCATTTATTCAATAAATTGCATTGCTGCAATACTCTAAGCCTGGCCATCCTCCTTCCTTCACCTACTGACGGAGAACCCCATGGTTGCTTTACCTGTTATGGAACTGTTCATGCTTCTAGTGGATCTTTTAGATACCCCTTTGGATATCCTTTGTTTGTTTGTGGATGGTTCATGCCTGAGGAGAAAAAGTAAAAAGTGCCAAGCAGGTTATGCTATCACAGACTTGAATATACCTTTAAGCTTCTCACAAAAAATTGGATTTGAATTGTGTGGGTCCACTCATATGTGGATTTTTTTCAGTACTTACACAGTCAATTCTATACCCCATGTTTTAAATTCATGGATTCAACTGAGGAGCAAAAACAGTGTTTTCTCTCTGTGGTTGGGGATCAGGAGATGTAGAGGGCTAACTGTAGGCACTTTCCTATGTCATCTACACTAATAAAAGAGAAACATGGTAATTGGCGTACGACCGCTACCCTTCCCATTGGCTAGTCAGCGAGAGATGCAAATTAACTGACAGCCAAGATGGCGGCCGGCAGCCAGGCAGCTTGAAACTAACATGAGGCTTTCTTGCTTCAGTGACGGAAGAAACCAACGCACCCTACCTGCCTTGCCGGCCTCTGAGCCTGCAGTTTGAAACCTTTTAACAAATATAGAAGCTAAAAAAACCCCCAGAAACCAGCTTTCAGCGAGCTAGGATCTCAGAGCTAGAGTCAGAGCTGGAGTTATACATTGTTTCGATTACCTACTTTCAGCAGCGGAGGCCTAAGAGCTGGAGCCTCAGAGCTAAAGCTGGCCCAGAAATAAAAAAAAAAGAAAGAAAAAAAGAGCAGTTGGGAGCTTCCATCACCCGCCAGCCTGAAAACAGCCCTCAGCCCCTCACCCAGACTGGCCAGGCACTCCAGTGGGGACCCCCATCGTGAAGGGTGTGTGACCAGCTGCAAACAGCCATCAGCCCCTCACCCAGGCTTCCCAGGCACCCCATTGGGGACCCCAACCGTGAAGGTTGTGTGACCAGCTGCAAACAGCCATCATCCCCTCACCCAGGCTGGCCAGGCACACCAGTGGAGACCCCCACCCTGATCCAGGACACTCTTCATGGCAAACCAGCCAGCCCCACCCGTGCACCAGGCCTCTATCCTATATAGTAAAAGGGTAATATGCCTCCCAGCACCAGGATCAGCAGAGCCGAGAGGCCTCCTGGCACCGGGATCAGCATGACAGTGGGCAGCGCCCAAACCCCCTGATTGCCCTGCGGCCCTGTGTGTGACAGCGTGCAGTGCCACAACCCCCTGATCGGCCCTGCTCTGTGTGTGACAGGGTGCTGAGCCCCCAACCCCCCCAGGGACCCTGCTCTGTGTGTGACAGGGTAGAGCCATAACCTCGCCATCGACCCTGCCCTGAGTGTGAGAGTGGGGGCGCCCCAACCCCCTGATCGGCCCTGCTCTGTGGGTGATAGAGGGCGGCACCACAACCCCCACCCCTCCCACGGGCCCTGCTCTGTGTGTGATGTGGTAGAGCCATAACCTCCCCATCGGCCCTACCCTGAGTGTGAGAGTGGTGGCATCCCAATCCCCTGATCGGCCCTGCTCTGTGGGTGATAGAGGGCGGCGCCCCAACCCCAGGATTGGCCATGCTCTGTGCCTGACAGTGAGTGGCACTGCAACCTCCCCATCAACCCTGCCTTGAGTGTGACAGGGGGAGGTGCCCCAACCCCCCAATTGGCCCAACCCTGACCATGACTGGGGATAGCATCGCAACCTCCAGATCTGCCCTGCTCTGTGCATGCCAGGGTGTGGCGCTCCAACTCCCCAATCAGCCCTACTCTGAGCCCTACCAGGGGCTGCACCTAGGGATTGGGCCTGCCCTCTGCCACCGGGGAGCAAGCCTAAGCCAGCAGGTCATTATCTCCCGAGGGGTCCCAGACTGCGAGAGGGCACAGGCCAGGCTGAGGGACGCCCCCTTCCACCCAAGTGCACAAATTTTTGTGCACCGGGCCTGTAGTCCTATATAATAAAACCCAAATTGCCCTAACCGGTTTGGCTCAGTGGATAGAGTGTCGGCCTGCGGACTGAAGGGTCTCAGGTTTGATTCTGGTCAAGGGCATGTACCTTGGTTGCGGACACACCCACATTAGGGGGTGTGCAGGAAGCAGCTGAACAATGTTTCTCTCTCATCGATATTTCTAACTCTCTATGCCTCTCCCTTCCTGTCTTTAAAAAATCAATAAAAAAAATTAAAAAATAACAAAACAACCCAATATGCAAATTGACCAAACAGCGGAACTAGCAGTCGCTATGGTGTGCACTGAAAACCCGTGACAGATGCTTTACACAGGAGCTGCCCCTGGTGGTCAGTGCGCTCCCACAGGGGGAGCGCCGCTCAGCCAGAAGCTGGACTCACGGCTGGCAAGCGCAGCGACGGTGGTGTGAGCCTCTACAGCCTCTGCTGCAGGTGGGCAGTAGGAGCGAGGGGTCCCAGACTGCGAGAGCCTCAGACTATGAGAGCCCTGGACTGCAAGAGGGATATCCAATGGGGAGCGGGCCTAAGCCCGCAGGCCCACATCCCGTAGCAGTGATTCTCAACCTTCCTAATGTTATGACCCTTTAATACAGTTCCTCATGTTGTGGTGACTCCCAAACATAAAATTATTTTTGTTGCTACTTCATAGCTGTAATTTTGCTACTGTTGTGAATCGTAATGTAAACCTGATATGCAGGAGGTATATTTATTGTTTGTGACCCACAGGTTGAGAACCGCTGCAAGGGGTCCCGGACTGGGAGGGGGCGCATGCCAGGCTAAGGACAACCACCTCCAGACTCCAGTGCACAAATATGAACCAGGCCTCTAGTTTTTTTAAAAGGGACTTGAACATCCATGGATTTTGGTATCCACTGGGTGGTCCTGGAACCAATCCCCTGTGGACACCAAGGTATGATTGTAGTTAAGCTTTTGGGGAGTCAACACTTACACTCAAATTTTCCACTATGGCAAAATGGGGGGTTGGTGCCCTAACCCCTATGTTGCTCAAGGTTCAACGGTGTTGCTAATGCAAGCAAGCAGTCCATTACATGGATGTACCAAACTAACTTATCCACTTTTGAAAATATTTTTTTATTGCTGTGTTCTTCCCAATTCTTTAGTATTCTGACTAATGATATGATCATTATCTAATGTACATTTTACAATTTGGTTATTTTTTGAGAATAGCTGGATTTGGATTAATGGGTAAAATGCAAACATGTGTGTATAAGGTTTTAAAAAAATTAAAAAGCTGGCCCTGACTGGTTTGGCTCAGTGGATAGAGCGTCGGCCTGCAGACTGAAGGGTCCCGGGTTCGATTCCAGTCAAGGGCATGTACCTTTGTTGCGGGCACATCCCCAGTGGGGGGCATGCAGGAGGCAGCTGATCAATGTTTTTCTCTCATCGGTGTTTCTGACTCTATCCCTCTCCCTTCCTCTCTGTGGAAAATCAATAAAATATATTTTAAAAAATATTAAAAAGCTGAACTGTCAGCCAGTGAGGTTTTTATTAGTTTACTAGAGGCCCGGTGCATGAAATTCATGCACTGGGGGGCGGGGGTTCCCTCAGCCCAGCCTGCCCCTCTCACAGTCCGGGAGCCCTCTGTGGATGTCCTACTGATGGCCACAGTCTGGCAGCAGAGCTTGGAGCAGATGTCCTGTGTGTGTGTGTGTGTGTGTGTGCGCGTGTGTGTGTGTGTGTGTGCTGGGGCCAGCCCCCAGCCGCGCCAAGTAGGCTCAGATCAGTTTTTGTGTGTGTGTGTCCCGACTGGGGGTCTGTCCCCAGCCACTTTGGAGGCGCAGAGCAGGCGCATGTGTGTGTGTGTGTGTGTGTGTGTGTGTGTGTGTGTATGTGTCTGCTGGGGGCCTGCCATGGAGGCTTGGATCAGGAGCCCCTCTGTGTTGATTTCTCAGGCTCCTGGCCTCCACTGCATGTTGTACTCTCCCTTGAGCTATGGCCAGGATGGGGGTGCTGCTTGCAAGCCGGGCTTTCCTGCTCCAGGATCACCATGGCGACGGGGGAGCAGGCCCAGCTAGGGGCTGCCCACAGGCTGGGCTTTTGCACTTCCAGGTCTCCATGGCAGCCGGGGGGCAGGCCCAGCTTGGAGTTGCCCGCAGGCTGGGCTTGCTCCCCTGCTCCCGGATGCCCATGGCAACTGGGGAGCAGGCCCAGCTGGGGGCTGAATGCAGGCCAGGCTTTCCTGCTCCTGGATCAGGCCCAGCTGGGGGCTGCCTACAGGCCGCATTTTTCTACTTACCGATGGCCGGATCTCCACAGTGACCCAGGGCCCAGCAGCACTTTTCTGCTCTCCAATATTCATAGGGTTCCGGCTGGGTGGGGGGGGCTTAGTCGGCACGAGGTTCCCGGCTGGGGGCTCAGGTGGCACATAGGGGTCCCGGCTGGGGGCGGGGCTTATGCCCCGCTGCTCACGGCTGCACATGGGGCCCGGATGGCAGCTCGCGTTGTCCCGCCCTGCCTGTAGTATAGGATAGAGGCCTGGTGCATGGGTGGGGGCCGGCTGGTTTGCCCTGATTGGTGTCCTGGATCAGGGTGGGGGTCCCGCTTGGGTGCCTGGCAATCGTGGATGAGGGGATGATGGCTGTTTGCAACTGGTCACACCCCCTTCAGGGAGGGGGTCCCCACTGGGGTGCCTGGCCAGTCTGGATAAGGGGCCCAGGGCCGTTTTCAGGCTGGCGGGTGACTGAAGCTCCCAACCTCTCCTATTTTTCTTTTTTTTTCTTTTTTATTCTGGGATTTACTTACTTTCTATGGCTGTCACTGGAGGTGAGAGCCGGCTTTAGCTCTGAGGCCGGCTCCAGCTTGAAGCCTCAACTGCTGAAAGCAGGTTATCTGGCTTTGTTTGGCTTCTATAATTGAAACTCTGTTGCCGTCACTGGTGCTCTAAGCTCTGAGCCTGCTGCCAGCTGAAGCAGCTATCTGGAGCTTGTTTAGCTACTATAATTGCAACTTTGTTGCATCCGGAGCTCAGAGCTGGGCTGCCGCAGGCCGGGAACGTTGGCTTACTCCATCACAGGAACAAGCAAGCCTCCTGTTCGCTTCAGCTGTGTGGCTGCCGGCCGCCATCTTGGTTGGCAGTTAATTTGCATATCCTGCTGATTAGCCATTGGGAAGCGTTCTGGGTATGGTCAATTTGCATGTTTCTCTTTTATTAGATAGGACTAGCGGCCCGGTGCACAAAAATTTGTGCACTCGGGGGAGGGGGGCTGTTCCTCAGCCCAGCCTGTGCCCATTTACAGTCCAGGACCCCCTGGGGGATGTCCACCTGTTGACTTAGTCCCAATCCCTAGGGGATCAGGCCTAAGCTTGCAGTCAGACATCTTTCTAACAGCCAGGGAGCTCTTGGGGATGTCTGACTAAAGGCTTAGGCCCCCAAGGGATCAGGTCTAAACCGTTAGTTGGACATTCTTAGTGCTGTCACGGAGGTGGGAGAGGCTTCTGGCACCACCACTGCGCTGGCCAGCCATGAGCCAGCTTCTGGCTGAGTGGCACTCCCCATATGGAAGTGCACTGACCACCAGGGGGCAGCTCCTGCATTGAGCATCTGCCCCCTGGTGGCCAGTGCGCATCATAGCAACCGGTCATTCTGCCGTTCAACAATGTGCACATTAGCCTTTTTTTATTATTATTATATAGAGGTCCCTATTTCCCCCCTTTTGCCCCGTCTACCCAGCTCTTGCCCCCCACTTTTCTCTGGCCATCACCATACTGTTGTCTGTGTCCATGGGTTGTGCATATGTTTTCTTTGGCTAATCCCTTCTTTAAATTCACTTCTTTAAATCTGTATTTTCAGATAAGTGCTTATAACTACACTATTATATATTTTCTATTATATTATTTAGAATTAAGATATTTTTTAATTGAACCCTTGTAAATTTTAGCGCAATTTAATAAATTATGCCAGAAGCAATTAGGAGATTTTTCATGTAATGCAGATACATTTCAATTAATATGAGAAATGGACAGGGACACAATTCACAAAGCATAGAGACAGAGGGACAGGTACAGAGACACAGGTAGAGCAGGACATGGCTGACAATGAGGCAGCAGAACTGAGGAAGAGCCTTTTTTTAAAAAAATATATATATTTTTATTGATTTCAGAGAGGAAGGGAGAAGGAGAGAGAAATAGAAACATCAATGATGAGAGAGAATCATGGATAGACTGCCTCCTGCACACGCCCCACCGCGGATCAGGCCTGCAACCCCGGGCTTGTGCCCTTGACAGGCATCGTACCCGGGACCCTTTGGTCCATAGGCCGACGCTCTATTCACTGAGTCACACAGGCCAGGGATGAGGAAGAGTCTTTGACCCAGAAGCTCTGGCAGCACAGTATGTGGTTGTGTCACTTATTAGCCCTGTGATTTGTGACAGTTTAGCTCACTCTGCTAAACCTTAGCTTCCTGTTCTATAAAATGCGCTAACAGAACTAGTACATCATGGCAATTAGTGGGAACTGAGAATTGTGTAAGCCACTGTCTTGCTATATTTAAAGTCTCAACAAACTTTACTTGTTAGAAACTCTATCACATGGTGAAAGGTGCTTCTTATTCTTTGAAAAGTCATGTAGTTAGTACAAATTTCAACTCAGAGCTCTTGTAACATTGCAGTGCATCGTTTGAAGCAGTTTTCAACCTGTGGGTCGTGACCCCTTTGGGGTTCGAAGGACTCTTTCACAGGGGTTGCCTAAGACCATCAGAAAATACACTATAGTTACATATTGTTTTTGTGATTAATCCCTATGCTTTAATTATGTTCAATTTGTAACAATGAAATTGGGGGTCACCACAACATGAGGAACAGTACTAAAGGGTCACTGCATTAGGAAAGTTGAGAACCACTGCTCTAAACTGACTGTGAAGATCAGTCCCAAGTTGGTTCATTTCCCTTCCCCTCAGTGCCTCATCTCGATAACCTCTGCAGCCGACTGTGATGTCCCCAGGAATGACCTATTCCACGTAGTCCTGTTGCCCCACGTATATACTGCCAGCTCCTCTCTGACAAACGAGCCAATAATACACAGTTGGGAAAGGATAGTTTCTCTTCAATGAACAGTGCTGGGAAAACTAGATCCTCACATGCAAAGAATGAAATAAGACCCTTATCTTAAGTCAATTGTTTATTTTATTTTTTTCCAATATGAAAAACACTTATCCTACAGAGCAAAAAAGACACAAAATGAGTGAGATTCTAACCTGCATTTTTGTTTCACTGTCCGTTTGTTAAAGAAACTTGCCAACATTCATAGATGTGGCTGAACATATGCTCAGACATTTAACCAAATATAGAGATAGCAAATGCACATCTGAAAAAAGGCTCAGCATTAAGCCTTAGAAAGAATGCAATAGAACAATAGTAAATAAAGCATGACAAAGTTACAAAAAAGTTTAAATAAAGGAAAACTGACCAAACCTTTTCTAGGATGTGGAGGAATTAACTATGTCATACACTGCTGGAAGAATGCAAAAACGTGCAATTGGCTTAATTCAGAATTTCCTAATTTCTTTAAGTTAAAAATTCACCTCTTCCCTGACTTGGACATTGAATTATGAGATATTGATAAAGATAAATGAAACCTATCTCCATTTTAAGAATTATGCACATCCTTATTGGGCCAGTGATTCTGTAGCAATTATGCTTTGCCTTAAACCAGGGGTGGGCAAACTTTTTGACTCGTGGGCCACAATGGGTTCTTAAACTGGACCGGAGGGCCGGAACAAAAGCATGGATGGAGTGTTTGTGTGAACTAATATAAATTCAAAGTAAACATCATTACATAAAAGAGTATCGTCTTTTTTTCTTTTTTTTTAGTTTTATTCATTTCAAACAGGCCGTATCTGGCCCGCAGGCCGTAGTTTGCCCACAGCTGCCTTAAACCCTACTATCCTACACCCAAGTGACCATCACCAATGGAATTGCAGACATTATGACACACGGCCCTTAGCAAGATCTTTGAAAGTAATTCCCTTCAAAAGTATCAGCACACCCTGTGAACACTCTGATGACAACGAAAGTGACTGTTTCTGGCAAAATATTTCCCACATTCACTGCAATCTTGAACCCTTTTTCCTGTGAACTCTCTGATGACGATGCAACTGCTTGTTCAGGGCAAATGATTTTCCACATTCGGTGCACTCATAAGGCCTTTCTCTGGTGTGAAGACTCTCATGATAACGGAGGCTACTCTTATAGGTAAAAGATTTCCCACACTGACTGCACTCATAAGGCCTTTCTCCACTGTGACGTTTCTGATGATGACAGAGGTTACCCTTACTGGTAAAACATTTCCCACACTGACTGCACTCATAAGGCCTTTCTCCAGTGTGAAGTTTCTGATGATGACAGAGGTTACCCTTACTGGTAAAAGATTTCCCACACTGACTGCACTCATAAGGCCTTTCTCCAGTGTGAAGTTTCTGATGATGACAGAGGTTACCCTTACTGGTAAAAGATTTCCCACACTGACTGCACTCATAAGGCCTTTCTCCACTGTGAAGTCTCTGATGATGACAGAGGTTACCCTTACTGGTAAAAGATTTCCCACACTGACTGCACTCATAAGGCTTTTCTCCAGTGTGAAGTCTCTGATGACAACGGAGGCTCCCCCTACTGGTAAGAGATTTCCCACACTGACTGCACTCATAAGGCTTTTCTCCAGTGTGAATTCTCTGATGACAATGGAGCTTATTCTTACTGGTAAAAGATTTCCCACACTGACTGCACTCATAAGGCCTTTCTCCAGTGTGAATTCTCTGATGATGACGGAGGCTACCGTTACTGGTAAAAGATTTCCCACACTGACTGCACTCATAAGGCCTTTCTCCAGTGTGCATTCTCTGATGATAACTAAGGCTACCGTTACTGGTAAAAGATTTCCCACACTGACTGCACTCATAAGGCCTTTCTCCAGTGTGAAGTCTCTGATGATGACAGAGGTTACTCTTATTGGGAAAGGATTTCCCACACTGACTGCACTCATAAGGCCTTTCTCCAGTGTGAAGTTTCTGATGATCACAGAGGTTACCCTTACTGGTAAAAGATTTCCCACACTGACTGCACTCATAAGGCCTTTCTCCAGTGTGAATTCTCTTATGACAATGGAGGTTATACTTACTGGTAAAAGATTTCCCACACTGACTACATTCATGTTTCTCTCCAGTGTGACATTTCTGATGATAACGCAAGTCACAGTTCCACACAAAAGATTTCCCACATTCACAGCACTTATAAGGCTTTTCTCCAGTGTGAAGTTTCTGATGATAACGAAGGCCTGTGCGAGTGGTTAAAGATTTCCCACACTGACTGCACTCATAAGTCCTTTCTCCAGTGTGACATTTCTGATAACTCAACTCACAGTTCCTGACAAAAGATTTCCCACATTCACTGGACTTATAAGGCCTTTCTCCAGTGTGGAGGCTCTGATGACAATAAAGACCAGAGATTCTGGTAAAATATTTCCCACGTTCACCACACTCATGACCCTTTTCTTTAGAATCCACTCGCTGGTGTGGAATAAGTTTGGAGTGTTGATTATAGCATTTCCCACATTCACTGCACTCGTATGGACTTTCTCCTGTGTGCAATTTCTGATGATAATGGAGATCAGAGATTTTTGGAAAAGATTTTTCACATTCACGGCACACAAAACACTGTATTCCATTACAGACACCATGGTCCTGAGCAAGCGTCTGGTTGCAGCCAATGGCTTTCTTGCTGAAATAAAACTGCTTTGCACATGCCCCACACCTCAATAGTTTCAGGCTGTGTTGTATTCCCTGCTGCTCAACCAAGTGGAAAATGTCTCTCAGGACTAGTCCACAACTCTCACAGGGGTGGCTCTTCTGGGAGGACACAGCTACATTGGGGTTCTTGGCCTGTGACACTCTCACAGAAACATGCTGTTCAGTCGGTGCCTCCACATCCTCTGCTCCACAGCAGCAACCTAGAGAGGATATGAGTTCAAAGTTCTCCAGCATCACTTCGAGGAACAGGTGTCTCTGAGCCTCATCAAGGAGGCACCATTCCTCCTTAGAGAAGCGCACAGCAACATCCTCAAAGGTCACACGAACATCAGCTGGGGGCCTCTGTGGGTTGAACGGGGTGAGGATGGCAGGAGAGGAGGCAGCCAGGGGCACAGTGGTCCCTGTCCCCGGCCCCGCACTCGTCACCGGGGAGTCTGGTTGGTGGAGACCAGGACTCTTGCACCTTCTCATTCTGGCTTCTCCACCAAGACCTAGTGCTTAGGATGCTGTGACCCACTTAGGTGATGCTGAGAGAAGAGGAAATGTCCATCACAAAGAGAACACTGGAAGTCAACTATTGACTGTATTTATACCCAGACATATGCCCTTGACAGGAGTCAAACCTGGGAACCTTCTGTCCACAGGCTAACACTTCCACTGAGCTAAACTAGCTAGGGCCAAGTGTTGACTTTAAAAAGGGCAAACCACTGCCCTAACTGGTTTGGCTCAGTGGATAGAGCGTTGGTCTGCGGATGAAGGATCCCAGGTTCGATTCTGGTCGAGGGCATGTAAAGTGGTTGCAGGCACGTCCCTAGTAGGGGGTGTGCAAGAGGCAGCTGATTGATGTTTCTCTCTCATTAACGTTTCTAACTCTCTATCCCTCTCTCTTTCTCTTTGTAAAGAAATCAACAAAATATATTTTGTTTTAAAAAAAGTGCAAACAACTGCACTGCAAAGAATCTGTATGAGGAAGCATAGCGTAAAAAGAGTCAGTTTACCCATGTCCTAAAGTACACTTGTTGCCTGGGTTTGGAAGTAATTTGGAGGAGATAAAATCATGTGTTTGGCCACAGAAATACAAGAGAATTGCTACTGATTTCAAAGGAAAAGGTGTCTGGAGAAGGTGGACCTTCTCACAGAAGTAATTACAGAGATACATAAAATAACTTTGAGAGAAACATTTTTTTCTAGGATAAAAATTTTTGAAATGGATAGAAAAGAAGCAGTAACAAAAAAGACATTCATAACATTAAAGAAACACTAACTATAGGGAAAACCATCTCAGTAAAAATGAAAATTAAATATATCATGTTTAGCTAAAATAAACATCTGACTTGATCAGTTCAACAGTGGCCAGAATTTGCAGATCTAAGGAAGGCCCATGGAGCCACATGTCACCACTTCCTCTAGCTCTTAGTGCCACATCTGTCAGCTGTCAGCACACTGGGTCTCTCCAACAAGACTTCCCCGAGCCTCAGCAACAGATGAAGAGAAACAGTTACCATGGCTCTGGAGATAATTTTGTGATGACACAAAGTCCTGTCCTACCTAGAGAAGATAAGGCTCTGAGAGAATTCTTGCTCTAGATGTTCCCCATCTCCAGACTCCAGAGCAGAGAGGCCTATATGAAGCAGTGACTTAATTGAAGGGGTTGTTTCCTCAGATACCTTCCCACATTTATTGTCAACAGCCTCCTTCTAAATGTAGAGTTATTGTCTGCACATCATGGTAGTGCTTAATATGGAAAGTGAAACTCTGGAAACTTAATTTTGAAAAAAATTACTAATGGATAGGTACACTGGTACACCCATTGGCACATCCTCAACAGGAAGGGAAAGAACTTCAGAGGGGAGGGGAGGGGAGGGGCGGGGGGGGATGGGAGGGGAGAGGGGAGGGGAAAGGGGAGGGGAGGGGGAGGGAGCGAAGAGACATTGATGTGAGAGAGAAATATTGATCGGTTGCCCTCTGTATACACCCCCTCTGGGGATTGAACCCACAGAGTATTTTTAGTGCACAGAATGACACTATAAACCAGCAGTCACCAACATTTCGGACCTCACAGACCACCAGTGGTACACGGATAACTGGATGGCAACTGCTGCTCTAACCAATTGAGTCACACAACCAGGGCTGACACTATAATGTTAAAAAAAAAACAATAAAAAAAACACTCTTTACTTTGAAATAGTTCAAGGTACACAAGACATTGCAAAAATAGTATAGAGAGTTCCTGAGCGTTTATCCAGTTTCCCCAGAGGGGATCATTCCCACCAACAGGAAGCACGCTGGTTCCATCACCACCAAGAAATTCCCGAGGAGAAACCAAGATGGCAGCATATATACACACCGGAAATTGCTGCCTCGCGCAGCCACTTCAAAAATACAACTAAAAGACAAAGCGGACATCATCCAGAAACACAGGAAGGCTGGCTGAGTGGAAATTCTACAACTGGAAGGAAAGAGAAAATCACACTGAGACTCAGAGGAGGTGCGGAAGTAAAGTGCAGAGGTACTGGGCACACTCAGAAAGGGCTGGCAACTGAGGACATGGCGCACATGGAAAGGGCTGGCAGCTGAGGACGAGGCGCCCGGGGAAAGTGCTGGCAGGTGAGGACCTGGTGCACGTGGAGAGGGCTAGAAACTGAGGACATGGTTGTCTTTTCAATTGGGAGGGAGTCTCAAGCTCCCGACTGCTCTGAACTCCAGTTCCGGGTGAGTCTATGTGGACCCAGACTCATATGGGGAGAAACTGGACTGTCTGGCATCGGAAAGAACCAAGGGCGGCTTTCTCTCAGAGGTGCTTGCAGCGATGACCGGGACATTGAGATGCGGAGCCACTTAGGGTAGGACTGGGGAGCAGCCAGAGCTGCTTGCTCTGCCCTGTGGATCCCGAGACTGCGACCCACCCAAGCTGTCGCAGAGGCTTTTGCATATGTAAGGCCTGGCCCTTTGCAACCTGAAAATTACCTAACAAACTGCAGCTGAATCAGAGCAATCCAGAACATCCAAAAGAAGGCCAAAAGCCCTAGCTGATTTGGCTTGGTGGAGAGAGAGTCAGCCTGCGGACTGAAGGGTCCCAGGTTCGATTCCACTCAAGGGCATGTACCTTGGTTGCAGGCACATCCCCAGTAGGGGGTGTGCAGGAGGCAGCTGATTGATGTTTCTCTCTCATTGATGTTTCTAACTCTCTATCTCTCTCCCTTCCTCTCTGTAAAAAAATCAATAAAATATTAAAAAAAAAAAGGCCCAAGGCCCAACAGCAGCTTGTATTGCTTCACAGCTGGGCCTCCTCTGGGCACCTCCAAACCCAAACAAAGAAGAGGAATCTCTCCATAGGTCCTGCTGGGTAGCCTCAGGCAGAGGCTAAATTAGCACCTCCTTAGAGATCCAAGAGCCAGTGTACACAGTGGTCAGAGTGGGACCATCCAGATTGCAGCTCCTCGGACCCATAAGGGACATACTCAGGGGGTGGACTCAGTGAGCACCAGGGCCCCGCTGAGGTAGGACCTGCCCCAGAGGGGTGTCTCCATCTCGGGGGTTCTCCCATTGCAGACAGGGCTGATTCTCACTGCCAATTGGCCTGGGGGTTGGTTCCTCCCATTGATGCCTGCAACAGTCAAGGCTTGACTACAACAAGACTGTGCACACAGCCCACAAAGGGGTGCACCAAGAGTGTCCACCTCAGGTAATTGGGGAGGCTGAGCCACTGGGCCCTATAGGACACGTAGCACACAGAGCCACTCTACCAACACAGGGAAGTATAAAAAATGGGGAGACAAAGAAACAGGTCACAAATGACAGAAATGGAGGAAAGCAAACTACTGGATATAGAGGTCAAAAGCACACTTTTAAGGTTTTTCAAGAATTTTCTAGAAACCACCGATAAATTTAGTGAGATCCTAAGGAAATCTAGTGAGACCCTCGAGGTTGTGATAAAGGACCAACTAGAAATTATACACTGACTAAAATAAAGGATATTATGCAGAGTTCCAACAGTAGACTAGAGGATAGCAAGAATCAAGTCAAAGATTTGAAATACGTAGAAGCAAAAATCACCCAACCGGAAAAACAAAAAGAAAAAAGAATCCAAAAATACGAAGACAGTGTAAGGAGCCTCTGGGACAACTTCAAGCGTACCAACATCGGAATTATAGGGGTGCCAGAAGAAGAGAGAGTGCAAGATAATGAAAACCTATCTGAAGAAATAATGACAGAAAACTTCCCCCACCTGGTGAAAGAAATAGACTTACAAGTCCAGGAAGTGCAGGGAACCCCAATGAAAAGGAATCCAAAGAGTACCACACCAAGACACATCATAATTAAAATGCCAAGAGCAAAAGACAAAGAATCTTAAAAGCAGCAAGAGAAAAAAAGTCAGTTACCTACAAGGGTGTGCCCATATGACTGTCAGCAGATTTCTCAACAGAAACTATGTAGGCCACACGGGAGTGGCAAGAAATATTCAAAGTGATGAATAGTAAGAACCTACAACCTAGATTACTTTACCCAGCAAAGCTAGCATTCAGAATTGAAGGTCAGATAAAGAGCTTCACAGATAACAAAAAGCTAAAAAGGGTTCATCACCACCAAACCAGTATTATATGACATGCTGAAAGGTATCCTTTCAGAAGAGGAAGAAGAAAAAGGTAAAGATAGAAGAAACTATGAACAACGAATACACATTTATCAACAAGTGAATCTAAAAATTAAGTGAATAAATAATGTGATGAACAGAATAAACTGGTGAATACAATAGAATCAGGGGCATAGAAAGGGAGTGGACTGACTACTCTGCAGGGGTGGGAAGGGGTGTGGGAGGTTTGGGAAGACACTAGACAAAAATTGTACAGCTATGGATGAGAACAGTGGGTGGCGTGGGTAAGGGCAGAGGGTCGGGTGGGAACCAGTTGGAGGGGAGCTATGGGGGGAAAAAAGAGGAACAACTGTAATAATCTGAGCAATAAAGATTTAATATAAAAAAAGTATTAAAAACAAAACAAAAAGAAAAAAAAAGAAAGAATTTCACATGTGCACTAGTTCAGACTACAAAGTCCACCGTTAAGAGGGGAACCGACTCAACCCAGTTTTCCTGGGGAGGCTCTGGAATGCTAGTCTGCCTCCTGGGAAACCTCAGTCCTGCGAAATCTCGGACAACTGCCATTGGAGCTGCACAGGTCTCAATGAGGCCCAGGGAAAGTAACTGGATAAACTGCAGGAAAAAAAAAAAAGAAGTAGGTTCAGGCAGTAAATTGGTTCTCCTGGCTCCAGGGGATGGTAATTTCCATTAAACTAAGTGGTGACATCATAGAAATCTGAGAATGATGAGGAGAGACCAGCTGGAGAGATCAAAGATTCAGGCACGGAAATCGAGACATCTTCATGCCCAGGATGTGATTTTCTCAGGAGGTTGGTCATCTTGACAGGTGGGTGGGAGCAGAGGCCACTGTTACATATTCCTCTACTCGGGCCTGGACATATTTCTGAGTCTAAAATCTGAAGTATGGACTAGAACTCACCTGAGGAGTGTCTCTTGGATCTTCTTAGGGAAGAAGAGCAGCTGGAGCTCAGGTAGCTTAGAGGAAGCACAGAGAAAAATATTAACCTGTATACTTCCAAATTAGATTTATTGTATGCAAAAATAATAGTGCTTAATATAAAAAGTAAAACTCTGGAAATTTAATTTCAAAAAAATATTAATGGATTGGTACACTGGTATACTCATTGGCACATCCACTCTTTCACAAATTCCTCATTTTGGGCCTCAAAGAGCTAGGGAAATGTTTTTTATCGCATGAAAATGTTTATTTTCTTTGTCCTCTTGCTCAGTGCAGTAATTTCAACTGTATACGCTGTGAAATCTTTTTTTAAAAAAAAAAATATATTTTATTGATTTTTTACAGAGAGGAAGGGAGAGAGATAGAGAGTTAGAAACATCGATGAGAGAGAAACATCGATCAGCCGCCTCCTGCACATCTCCTCCTGGGGATATGCCCGCAACCCAGGTACATGCCCTAGACCAGAATCGAACCTGGGACCTTTCAGTCCGCAGGCCGATGCTGTATCCACTGAGCCAAACCAGTTTGGCTGTGAAATCTTTTTAAAAATTTTAATACTAGTGGCCTGGTCCATGAAATTCATGCACATTAAAAGGGAATTAGAGGAAATAGTTTAATATTGCTATTTGGCCTTTATGTATAATAGAAGTGTCAGAGATGAAAAATTAGTAAAATGTACATGAAAATCTTCCTCCTGTCAGAGTCTGGGGTGTGCCGTGAGACCCAGACTCAAGTTTCCGCCCATCTGTGCACTCCTCGAAATAACAGGAGACCCTGACGCAGCCGGCCCCACACCAGTCAAGCCCCACCAGGCGGGGGGGGGGGGGGGGGGGGGGGGGGCCTAGCCTGAGGTTCCTTGGGCCGGTGCCAGGAAAGAGGCACAGCCTTAGGTCCTCTGGCCCAGTGTAGGGCAAGGGTCACAGCCTCAGGGACCATTCCAACCCCCCTGGATGTGGGGGGCACATCCTCAGGTCCCCCAGCCCAATGTGCAGGGCACAGCCTCAGGGGTGCCGTCAAGCCCCGCCAGATGGGAGGTGCGGCCTCAGGTCCCCAGGTGAATGCAAGTTGGGGGTACAGCCTTAGCTCCCCTGCCCCAGGCCAGGGGCGTGCCTTGAGGTCCCCATCAAGCACTTCCCCCCCACAGCCCCCCCTCCCCCGGAAGAGGGTGTGGCCTGAGGTTCCCTGGCCTGGTGCCAGGCCTGGGGGGAATGGCCCGAGGTTACCTAGCCCAGTGCTGGAGATGGGGGAGCTCCTTGAGGTCCCCCATCAAGCCCCGCCTGTTGGGGGATGCAGCCTCAGGTCCCTGCTGATTGCTTGTTAAGTCTCTTTATTTAACTTCTGTTTGGGTGCAGCCATCTTTATGATGGTTGTTTTGCATATTCCCTCTTCATTAAATAGGATATTTGTATTGATTTCAGAGAGGAAGGGAGAGGGAGGGAGAGAGAGATAGAAATATCAATGATGACAGAGAATCATTGATCAGCTGCCTTTTGCACGCCCCACACTGGGGATTGAGCCTGCAACCCAGGTATGTGCCCTGACTGAGAATCAAACTGTGACCTCCTGGTTCATAGTTCGATGTTCAACCACTGAGCTGTGCTGGCTGGGCTGCACAACTGTTTAGCCTCGCAACTGTTGCTTTCAACTTAGAGGCTGGGAATCTTGCCCTGAGCATGTACAGCTTAACAGGGGTGGGCAAACTTTTTGACTCGTGGGCCACAATGGGTTCTTAAACTGGACCGCAGGGCCGGAACAAAAGCATGGATGGAGTGTTTGTGTGAACTAATATAAATGCAAAGTAAACATCATTACATAAAAGGGTACGGTCTTTTTTTTTTTCTAGTTTTATTCATTTCAAACGTCCAGCCTGTAATTTGCCCACGGCTGGCTTAGGACCTGACAAACACCTCCAGTGGAAACTGCACATTGAATCTTGGGCTCATTTCTCTAAGGTTTCTGCTTCCATTTCAAATTTCAGACTCCATGGCATCTCTGAATGCCAACTTCCTTCTTCCCAGCCAACTGAAATGCCACCTGTGCGCTCCTAGAAATCACAGGAGACCCAGCTGGCCCCACCCCCGACAAGCCCCACCAGGTGGGGGGCCCAGCCTCAGGTCCCCTGGCCTAGTGCGGGGCGTGGGGGGGGGGGCAGCCTCAGGGACGCTTCCAAGCCCAGCTGGGTGGGGGGGCACATCCTCAGGTCCCCCAGCCCAGTGTGGAGGGCACAGCCTCAGGGGTGCTGTCAAGCCTGCCAGGTGGGAGGCACAGCTTGGTCTCTGATCCTTGCTCTATCAGTTAGTAAATGCCCTGGGGGGCAAGCACAGGTAATGTGGGGCTTGCCTAGGTGCTCCCACATTCTCTCCAGCGATTTCCTTGAGGTTCTGCCTGACTTGATTTTTCTCTAATACCTTCCGGTGCTTCAAGTATCTTATTCAGCTTCTCTACGATATAAGCTACACCGTCACCCGCAGATGTGGAGGTTGGATGCCCTTTATGCTCATCCACAGATGTCCTAAAGCTCCAAGGGACTGACTGGTTTAGGTTTCATTCACTCCAGATTTCTGACTGTTTTCTTACCCCTTCCTTACATGCTGGGGAGCACAGAGACTTGGTTGGAAAGTTTGTAAGGAGGACATTCTGATAAAAGGGAAGTGTGTGGGAGGCCGCCTGCCCTGTTTACCAGAATGTGGACTTAGGGGAGTGTCGAAGGCGGTGCCTCAAATTACTCCTGATCTTTGCAAACATATCTGTGCATATGCAGACCCCTGGGTATTTACTGGAATCCTTATGCTTAATCCCTCAGTGCCCTTGCCTAGAGGACAGTGTAAACACATGTCCCCCCAAGGATCTAAACCAGTGGTTCTCAACCTTCTGGCCCTTTAAATACACTTCCGAATGTTGTGACCCAACCATAAAATTATTTTCGTTGCTACTTCATAACTGTAATGTTGCTACTGTTACGAATCATAATGTAAATATGTGATATTCGGGATGGCTTTAGGCGACCCATGTGAAAGGGTCATTCGACCGCCAAAGGGGTCTCGACCCACAGGTTGAGAACAGTTGACTAAACTAATCTAACATATAAAAGCCAAGAGTTCGTTTTGGTTTAATCACTTAACCTTTTGAAATTCCAAGGGACTCATTCATATTTTGGAAGCAGGTGAGGGGAGGACCTAAGCATACCTCTCCTCTATCACCGGTGTTTCCACGGCCACATTTAAAGCTTTCCGGGCTTCAGTGTAAGGGGGGACACGAAGTACCCACACACCGCTCTCCGCCAAATCCAGTGCCCTCATGTGGTTCTTCATGTTCCGCAGGCATCGCAGTGGCATTTAACCAGGGGGCACTCCGCTCGGGCGGAGACTTGCTTCCCTTGGTCTTCAGAACACTGATTCTCCGGCCCTGCCCTTCCCTCTCTACTCCTCTTCCTCCGCGGCCCTCCCTCGTTGCCCAGTGCCCGTCTGGGAGCTGCCTCCCGGGCCGCCAGACTCACCTGCCACACTTCCACTTCGCGTTTCCCTTTGTGACCCGCAAGGAAAGGCCGCCGGCGCTCCTCGGGCTCCCTCCGGCCCGGCTCCGGGGACGGGTCTAGCCCTGAACTTCTGAGGGGCCCGCGGCCGCCTCGCAGTCGGTGAACAGCGCACGGGTGCGCCTAGCGCGCACCAACCCCACCAGCCGGGCGCGCGCCCCCATCACCGGAAGCTCCGTCCTGGAGACCCGCCCTCGTGGGCGGGGCTACCTCCTCCCGCCGCGTTACCCGCAAAGCCCGATCCCGCGGTGCGGGCTGCTCTAGACGCTCAGCGGGACCCTGGGGCTGTGGGGACCGGAAGGGAAGCCCCAGGTCCTCGGGGGCGGTGCTCCCCCGTCCTGCCTTGTCAGAGTCCGAGCTGGAGCCCTGGTCTGTGCAGTGAGTGCTGGTGGTCTGGGTGTTGTTGTTAGAAATGCTCCTAACAGGCGCCACGGAACTGGAGAATCACTTGGCAAGGCAGATGTACTTCTCCGAAAGCTGCAAGGCCAACAAGAAAATGTGCCGGCCGAGCACACCGAAGGGGAAGCCAGTCCTCAGTCGCTGACTCACGGCTACCCCCCCACCCCCTCTGATTGGCTTAAGGGCGTGGCTTCCCAATCTGGCGCTAATGGCAAATTCCAGCAGCGCCGAAGGGGTAAGGCTGGTATTCCAGGTCCAACTGAGTACCAGGAAATGGGGTTTAACCAAGTACAAGGAAGTGGAACAACACCAGAAAGTTGATCTAAGCCTCTATAAGAAGGAAATAAAGTTAGTAATGTTAACGTAAAAAACCATTGAAACCTGTAAAGAATTTTTGTGAGTTTATTTGAGCCAAACTGTAAGGAATTGAGATAATGCTCCGGAGAATGGAGGGGTTACATTTGAGTTTATACATTTGCAATCAAAGGAGGGAAGTAGGTGGGTTACCTCCTTGGTGAAAGATCAAGGAGGAGGGATAAAGCAAAGCAGGGGAAACCCCTGGGATTGGATAAAAAGTAAAATGATGGACACAGACTTAGATGGGTGCAGGATCAATTCACATGATAATGAAGGAATTGGGGTATCTGTCCTGGTGCCCAGCACATTTGGTTGTGCCCCAGGGGCTGCAGCAAAAGGGAAGTTACAAGTTACCCAGACATTTCAAGGGTGTGTTATTATAGATGCAAAAAGACAGATAGGCTCAGTTAAGGTAAAGGTAGACCTTGGCCAAACCGGTTTGGCTCAGTGGATAGAGCGTCGGCCTGTGGACCGAGGGGTCCCAGGTTCGATTCTGGTCAAGGGCATGTACCTTGTTGTGGGCACATCCCCAGTGAGAGGTGTGCACGAGGAAGCTGGTTGATGTTGTGCCCAGATTTCATGATTCCCAAGAACCCACAGGGAGCCAGCGAGTCCGATGCAAAAGCAAAGAGTCATTCATTTCAAACCTAGGTTTGGCTTCCCTGCCACACTCACTGATGCAACGGTAAGCTCCAGTGGCTGAGAGAGGAGGAATCTGGGCACAACATTTTGGGGCTTGTCTGGGATTCCCAAGACCATTGAGGGACCCCGATCCGAAGAGTCTGACTGACTGCGGTATGTGTGTGTCGTTGTATGTTCTATTCAGTGTGAGCTCGTTTCTGGAATCTGTAATTGCCTGAGGGGTCTAGGTGGACGCGCCATGAACGACCACGGGCGGGGGAGAGTTGCAAGACGTTCCTCTCCCCAGGAGGGATGGATATGCCCCTCACCCCAGGAGGGATGGATATGCCCCTCACCACAGGAGGGATGGATATGCCCCTCACCCCAGGAGGGATAGATATGCCCCTCACCCCAGGAGGGATGGATATGCCCCTTATGAGGGATGGATATGCCCCTCGCAGATTTGAGACGAGGCAGGTCGCTCCTGCCGGTTTGGCGTAAGGCCAACATCTAGTTGCTTCCATGGAGTTGGAAGCCTGTATTTTCGGGCCCTGTTTAGTGTTCTGTGTTTGTACTGGACGGATGTTATGGGATGGACTCAGACTGCTCCTTTGGGTATTGTGATTGATCATTTCAAGGAGATTGGGGGAGGCTTTAGAGCTCCCTCAGGAGTTGGGAAGTTGTTAGGAATTGAATGGATTGTTTAAAGTCTGAATGAATGTCTGGTGAAAGTGTGCGAGTGTGGAGGGAGGGGGATTGCCCTCCCCGCTCCTTTGTGTGGCGGTCGGGCGCCCGCCTGAGTGAGGGTCTGTGGAAACAGGTCACCCCCTCCCCAAGTAAATGCGTCTGGGATTTCTGTGCACGTGTTAGAAAAGCTGGCTTAAAACTAATGTGCGCACCATCCGTTTTCGGATAGGGTTTTGGGCTAGCGTATTTAATTTGCTACCTAAGATTTTAAAAAGTTCTGCAATATAATGTTGGCCATCTATCTTTTAGGGGTTTTGGTTTGCTCTTCCCTTGTTTATTGTGAGAATGAGGAAATCATCTTTTCTGTCAGAGAACAGTTTAGACCGCCACAATGTTGAGCTGCCTGACTTGGCAGCCGCCATGTTGGCCGCATGGCATGCCGTGCCCCTGGGGGCCGCCATCTTGGAACAGCAGGCCCCTCCCTCTGACTTAGTCAATCACAAAAGGAATGTCTGCTCACTGAGGCAGGATGGGATTTCAGGGGTGGAGTTTTAAGGCGGAGTTTTACTAAGGAAATGCAGATGGGGCAGAAAGTGTGCCTGCCTCCCAGATTTATTTAATACTAAATTAGCTATCACGGTCTTAATATAATTTTAGTGGTATGATAGACCAATGTTTTGAGCAGTTGGCTTCATAAGGGCCGACAATAGAGCTTGTATTTCTTAAAGGGCTTGTAGATAGAGAATTGAAAAGCTTTTACAAATTCATAAATGCATCCAGGATTTCTGTGCACATGAAAAGGAAAAGGCCAGTTTAAAAACGAGTGCACATAGTTTTGAGCTGAACTTGACCTTTTGCTGTGTACAGAATGAAAACCCGAGACTGTTTTGGCCTTAATAGTTATGGGTTTGCTCCTTGAATTCCCCAGCAGGAAAATTGTGACCATTTTGAAATTTAGCAGCTATGCCAGGATAGCAGTAACCCAATTTCTAAAGTAAAGTACAATTATTTCAGGTAGAAACTGTGGTTTAAAAGTTCTAGCTACCTGGAAAGCATGGCCTTGGTATGATAGGAGGAAAAAGAAATATTAAATGAATGGTAAACCAGTGAACTGGAACTTGTCACTGATGGTGGATTGTGAAAAGGGCTGGACGTGGCCTATCTTCTCCTTCCTTGGTACCCCTGAAACGTCTGAGGGTACTCCTGGCCTTGGTTTTCCAATGTGTTAAATCTGTCGATTTTGTTGTTTCACCGAAATCCTCTTGAAGGACATTGAATGGTTCTTTCCTTCCTCTTTAACTTTTGGGGGATTGTGTGAATGGATTACTGATGTAGATTATCAAGAATCTCTAAGGGACTTGTCCTGTATCTGGAGGAATGGCTTCTAGATGGTATTCACCGTCTCTGGGACTTCCGGAGGGAAGTCAAAGCTCGGACTGGCTAAGGGTTCGGATCTGGCCTATCTTTTAAAAAGGTAGAAAAGAAGCATTCCTAGGCAGTTTTCTACTGCCTCTGTTCAGGGACTTGTTCTGTATCTCGACACAACTGAAACTGATTTGTTGGTATTTTGTGGTATAAATGTGGCATGCACCTCGAAGTTCTTAATGGGGAATGTATCTAGTTATCGTGTCTATTTAGTCTTGATTTCCTTGTTCAATATGAGTACCGTTTCTATCTGGATGAGACATAGGTCAAAAGTCCTGTCCTGGGATGTGGGAAAGGGAGGCCTCCACATCTGTTCCTGTCTGCTCACTGAAAGGGTGTAAGTTGGATGTTTATTTGATGTTTGTATGTCTACTTGGGTATAATTATTTGTTCATGTAAGTGTGGAAGTATATTCTGTGCTAGGTTGGGATTTTGGAATTCTGGGGTAGATTTAAAAGGTATTTGTGGCTTTTCTAGTCTGATTGGGACATTTAAGGGTGGGGCTCACAGTTCCTCAGGGCAGAGATTCCATGGGCCCTTCCCCCTGCCTGTGCTGAGTTAAATAATACAGGCCAGTGTCATTTAGCTTGCTAGTTAAAGGAAAACAATGGGCCTTAGAATCTGTAAAGGTGGGCAGGAATGAAGCTGGTCAAATGTACTGCAAGGGTTTGGTACCTGTTGCGGCTAGCAAGGGAGGGGCTGATACCCACTTCTAACACACTCCCTTGAAAGAGGCCTGGTTGCTGCTCTGCCACAAAGGGAACTGATAGAAAGGCCAAAAAAAAGCAGAGCGCTGTAGCTGATAAACAGCGTTACCTAGAAGCCATCAGGACTTTGAAGTTCTCCAAGAGAAGAGGAATCTGGGCACAACAATTTTTCTCTCTCATTGATGTTTCTAACTCTCTATCCCTCTCCCTTCATCTCTGTTAAGAAATCAATAAAATATATTAAAAAAAAAAAAAAGGTAGACCTTGTCAGTGTGGACGAAAGGGGCCACATGCTGACCTGACAAGCTCAGGGGAGGCCTTGCAAACTCAGAGACCTAAAGTAACCACAAAGGATGGTCTGAAATTAAACTTTAACTAAAAGCAGTTATGGTGGGCAGTTATGTCCTAGGCCGGCATCTTCACTGACAAGATAAACTTTGATCCTTACTGAGCCCATTTGCCTTTTTGCCTCTAAGATAACATTCCTTTGAAGTGTCTGGGTAACTTGTAACTTCCCTTTTTCTGGAGCCCCTGGGGCACAACCAAATGTTCTGGGCACCAGGGCAGATACTACAAATTCCTTCATTATCATGTTGATTGATCCTGCACCCACCTAAGTATGTGTCCATCATTTTACTTTTTATCCTATCACAGAGGTTCCCCCCCCCCCCCTTCGCTTAATCCCACCTCCTTAAATCTGTCACCAATGAATTTCATGTATAAATATGAATGTAACCCTGCCATTCTCCAGAGCACTATCTCAATTCATTGAGGTTCTGCTTCCTGGCATATGTCGACAGTTTGGCTCAAATAAACTCACAAAAATTCTTTACAGGTTTCAATGGTTTCTTACGTTAACAGGTTTCAATGTTTTTTTTACGTTAACATCAGTGCAGATACTGGCCTAGGAGGTAACTGCCCACCATAACTGCTTTTAAAGTCTAATTTCAGACCATCCTTTGTGGTTACTTTAGGTCTCTGAGTTTGCAAGACTGCCATGCAGGCCTCCCTGAGCTTGTCAGGTCACCTTGTGGCCCCTTTCGCCCACAGTCTGCTGTCCAGGCCACGTTAACCAGGCTCTGTGACAACTCTGAGCTTGCCTCTGCTCCTTCAGTGGGTCTGCCTGGCCTCGGGCTGAGGAGGGCTTTGCATTGTGGGAGTTCTTCACTGAAGGAGGTGAGGGGGTGCCCTTGTGCTGCCCTGGGCCTCCCCACAATGGCGACTTGTGGACTCTGGGTGGCCTGCCTTCCTCCCATCACCTCTGCTCCTACTCAGGGCCTGGAAGAATTTTTCCTGGGCACACTGACGTTCTTCTCTATCTAGGAGAGGGTAACAGCGTCATATGGTCTAGGGTTCGCTGCCAACAGGCCAAGCGGTGTGGCTCGGCAGGCGCTGGTGTCCAGGCTGGGAGGACGATGCCCACGTCCAGAGGACCCCTAGGAGGGTGATGGCAGCAGTGCGGTGGGTGACAGCTCAGGGAGGAAGATGGATTGTCAGGTGCAGTTCTTTGCCTGAAGACACTTCCTTTCCATGCAGGTGGTGCTCTTCTTGGGCAGAATCCAGCCCTTGCCCCACAGAGAGGTCGCCTGAGGACCCACCTTTCTGACCGCTGGTGCTTCTCTCTTCCTGGGGAGGAAGCCTGAGTCTGCTTTTGCGTGGCCGGTTCCTGTCAGAGTTGTCCTCACTTTGTAGCTGCTGCAGTCCCACTGCCACTGGTTGTCCCTCAGCACCAGCTCTTCCTGGAGCGCGAGTGCGTGTGTGTGTATGTGTAGCTTTGCGGTAGGCCTGCACCCCATGGCTGTAGGATCCGTGAGGTAGTTGGGTTCACTCTGGTCTTGCCAGTGTTTCTGTTTGTATGGAAAGCCAGAAACCTTCTAGGAGCGGTGAGATCTTTAAGTCGGACTTGTTGGGCAGGTCACTGAGGTGGCAGGGAGGTGTGGGACCTGCATTGGGGCATGGGGACGCCATGCTGTGGTCCTGGCACCATGGAGTCTTGGCTGCTCTGGATCTAAGGCCTCACTAGGAAGGTGAGAGGCAACCCTTGTGGAGCAGGTGATTTCTCTGCTGCCAAATATGTGCCCTATTCTAGCTGGAAAGAGGGGTGTAATTAAAACTCTGCCTTCCTAGGACCTGTGCATTGCCTTTACCATATGCTTTATATATATATATATACACATGTACGTGTGAGGTGGCCCAGAAAAGCGGCGAAGAGAACAAAGAGAACTGAGTGAATCAGAAAGAAAAAGGAGAAGTTTATTTGCGTTCTCGGGCGAGACCCACTGACCCAAAAGATGGGGCCAGTGAATGTCGCGCCTCCAGGGAGGGAGGGGGATCTTTTTATTCAGGTGTTTGGTGAGGGCGGGGGGCCTGAACTGAGGAAGTCTGCATCGCAGGGATCATCTTGACATTCAACTGAGAAAAGTCTCAGCTGCAGGGGAGTGGGCGGAATATTCAGGATGAAGTTCTTATCTTATCTGTGTGGGGGTATGTGAATTCAGGGGTCTGGCACGTTGATCTGTGAGAAATTTCAGGGGAAGTCCATTATCTCATCACATGCCTGCATGCATCCGAACCTGGGCTCTCTCCGACCTAACATCCCGGCCTTTTGGTGATAAGGGACGGCGACTCCTTCTAGCTACTTCCAGCTGACCACGGGCGACGAGGGGGGGCGGATTTAAAGGCCAGGGTCAGGCAGAGGCAGATCGGAGGGGAGCCGAGTGTAGGGATGGAGCAGGAGCTGATTCACAGTCACTCGTGACATCTCCACGATCCGGGAGCGGATGAACTTGAGGAGGCAGGGGGCTAGGAGAAAAAAGACACAGATGAGAATCAGGGGCCCTATCATGGGTAGGACCCAGGTAGCTAAGGGGCTTTGGAACCAGCTGAAAGGAGAGTTGTCCTGGAAGTGTCCTGCATGTAGTTCTTCACTCAGCTTAGTCAGGGTCTGTACGTTTTGTTCCACTACTCCGGACTCATTGATGTAATAACAGCATTCTTCCTGAAGGAATATACAGGTTCCTCCTCTTTCTGCAGTCAGAAGGTCTAAGGCGCGCCGGCTCTGCAGGGCTACTTGGGCTATTGATGTTATCTGCCGCTGTAGGGAAGCTAAAGAAGCAGTAGTGGACTCCAGGGCTAACTGGAGCTTGTCATTAAAGTCCTGAGCAGTGACCAGACTGTTCCCGAGGCCCCCCCCCCCCCCCCCCCCCCGCGAGGCCTATCGAGGTAGCGATACTCACCCCTAACATGACAGGGAGGAAGGCTGCCCGGCGAGTCCGGTGGCGGGATGGAGGGAGCAGCCAGGCGAGCTCCGACTCTCCATACAAGGTTAGTTGAGGAACTACTATGACCAAGAAGCAAGGCCCAGGGTCAGAGGAGTTCATGCAGTTACTTAAGGTGCCATTGCACCAAAAGAAGGTACCCGGACTGGCCTTGGTGAGGCTGGATGCAGTGTAGTTCTGGGTGCAGTTCCACGTGACTCGCCCTCCGGTTACCGGATTACTGGTCTGGTAGCATATCCGTGGGGGCAGGGCAGGCTCTGGAGTTTCAGGTTCCCAAAGGGGAATGCCAGCCAAGGGAGGCTGACATTCACCTTTCCCTTGGGTTTTTGAAGAAGTCGTAAGTGGGACGGCAGCCAGCAAGGACCTTCGGAGAGAGGCACATAGAAAGCAGAGGGAGACATTGGGCAGGGTGTGGGTCTCATTGAGGAATAGTAGGGTGTGTTGAATAAGTTGGAGCCAAGAAGACAGGACTTCTACCCGGGGGGAGTCAGGCAGCTTCCCTTTAAGGGACTGTTCGGCCTGTAGGATGCTGTTGGAGACCTGGACTTGGGCCTCTTGGGCCAGAACATATTCCCGGGAGATGTAAATGGTCCCTGAAGGGGTTGAGTTCCAACCACTTAAGTATAGCTTTCCCACAACCCCCGTAACCCATTGCTGGTGCCAGGGATCCTGGATTATGATGTGGAAGGCCCCATTCTCCCAGATAAAGGAGCCACCGTTGTAGGCATCATTGACAACACAGCTATGCCAGCGGCAACCCCCATAGGTGTCGACATCTTGATTACACCTGTCTGGGTCCCTTTGGTCGTAAGCAAAACAGGCATAGGGCCGGACACCATGGTACACTGACCGGATTTCGACCGTTATTCGTATCCTTGTCTGGCATCCCACTAGAGGGCAGTCCTGAGATCCTACCTGCCGGGTGACTTGTTTGCCGTTCTGGTAGTAGGTTTCACGGACCTTGAACCTCCACACATAAGCGGGTGGGGGTTGGTGTAGGTTGCTCAGGGCCGGGAGGAGAAGAAGGAGGGGGAGGGCGACTAAGGCGGACCTTAGTGGGGCCCAACACCTCACATTTATAGAAGTCATGCTGCTCTGGGGTCCTCTTGAGCCTGGAGAGGTGGTGCCACGACTGGTCGCCAAGCAGCTTGGCTGCTGTGGGTGTTGTAAGGATCACGATGTGAGGTCCCGTCCACCTCGGCTCCAAGGCTTTTGGATGTAGATTCTTAAGGAGGACCGAGTCACCAGGATGAAGGGCTGGTCCCCCGGAGTCCTGATCAGTTGGTTCTGGCTTGGGCAGGAACCTGTCAGCGGGAGCAGCTGCCTGATTAAGGAAAGATATGGAAGATAAGTACCCAGGGGAGGAGGATCGGTAGGGAAGTGATGGTTGAGCAAGAAAGGTCTCCCATATAGGAGTTCAAAAGGACTTAAGAAGGTGGGGCTCCTTGGTGTAGCCCGGAGTCTTGTCAGAGCCATGGGCAGGAGGTCCAGCCAGGAGCTGCGAATTTCTAGAGAGAGTTTAGTTAGATGGTCTTTAAGGAGGCCATTAATCCTCTCAACCTTACCCGATGACTGTGGTCGGTAGGGTATGTGTAGTTTCCAAGAGATGCCAAGAGAGGTGCTAACCTGCTGAACGACCCTTGATATAAAAGCTGGGCCGTTGTCTGATTGGATGGAGGTGGGGAGGCCAAACCTTGGGATAATGTGTGCTATTAGGGTCTCAGCCACCACTTCAGCAGTTTCCTTGTGGGTGGGAAAGGCTTCTACCCACCCTGTCAGAGTGTCTACCATGGTGAGCAGGTACCTGGTCTTTTTGTGGGGGGGCATATGGGTGAAGTCTACCTGCCAGTCCTGCCCTGGGAGGTGTCCCCTCATTTGATGTGTGGGAAAGCTGGGGCGCATCCCTCCCTGGGGTGAGACAGCTGCACACGTGGGGCAGGAGGAGCAGGCACTTGTGATTGCTTCTCGCAGTGTGGGCGAGGTGAAGAGGGGTTCGAGGAACTTCCAAAGTGCCAGTGGTCCAATGTGCAAAGACTGGTGGATCTGCTGTGCAATGGCCCCTGTCTGGGCTCGAGGGAGAGCAATTTTGTTATTTAAAAAGATCCATCCCTCAGGACCAGGTGAGCCTCCCCGCTGCAGGAATCTGTTTCTCTCTTCTTCTGTATATTGAGGGGAGATGGAGGGAAGAGAAAGAAACAGGACCGGGGCTGGGGACCCTTCACCCTGAATTAAGCCTCTGGCCACCGCGTCTGCTTGGGCGTTTCCCCGCGTAACCAGCGAGGAGTCCGTCTGATGGCCTCGGCAGTGCATGATGGCAACCTGGGAGGGAAGCTGTAAGGCATCAAGTAAGCGTGTTATGAGTCTAGCATTGACAATAGGTGAGCCTTTAGTAGAGAGAAAGCCCCTCTCCCTCCAGATAACAGCATGACAGTGGGCTATCAGAAAGGAATATTTGGAGTCTGTATATATGTTTACTCTCTTCCCTTTGGCCAGGTGTAGGGCACGGGTCAATGCGATGAGTTCGGCTTTTTGAGAGGTGGTGCCCTCTGGGAGTCGGGCTGCCTCCAGGGTCCGCTCAGGTGTCACTACCGCGTAGGAGGCTTTCCGACATCCCTGGGGGTCCAAGCAGGAGCTTCCATCCACAAACAGAGTTAAATCAGGATTAGAGAGAGGAGAATCTGAGAGTCCTGCCCGAGGCTGAGTGAGGGCCTCGACGACCTCGGGGCAGGAATGCGTTGCCACAGGTAGGGTGGAGGCAGCAGGAAGGAGAGTGGCCGGGTTTAGGGCTGGGGACTGGGTCAGGGTGATGTCAGGATTTTCGAGGAACAGGAGATGGAGTTCCTGCATCCGAGAGGGGGCAAGGAGAGATAGGGATCGGTGGGACATGAGATCCTGTAACCTGTGGGTGGAGAAGACCTGTAAAGGTTGTTGGAGGCAGATCTTTTGGGCCTCCTTGGTGAGAATGGCAGCTGCAGCCAAAGCCCGGAGGCAGGGCTGCCATCCCCGGACTGTGGGATCAAGCTGTCTGGACAGGTAGGCCACGGGAGTAAAGGCCGGCCCTAGGGACTGGGTGAGGACCCCAATAGCCATTCCCTGTCTTTCATCAGTAAATAGTTGGAATGGCTTAGAAGTGTCCGGGAGAGAGAGGGGGGGGGGATGCCAGAAGGGCATCCTGGAGCTTAGAGAAAGCCTGACGAACGAGGGAGGGTGAGGAGAGGGGACCCACTGGTGTTTCTTTAGCAGCCTGGTATAGGGGCTTAGCTAGGAGAGCAAAGTTTGGGACCCAATGGCGGAAAAACCCTACCAGTCCCAAAAAGGACAAGATCTGGTCTGCAGAAGTGGGAGGCTGTAGGTCTCGTATTGCCTGTGCTCGGTCAACTGTCAGTCCTCGAGAATTGGGCATCAGACAGATCCCCAAGTAAGTGACGGTGGGGACTGACAGTTGCGCCTTGGCAGGGGACACTCGGTATCCCCTGTCTCCTAGAAAGTTAAGGAGATCAGCTGTATGCCTCCGGGACATGTTCAGGGAGGGGCTGCAGAGGAGGAGGTCATCCACATACTGGAGGAGAGTGCTGGGTTCTAACGAGCATTGATGGAGATCTCTGGCTAGGGCCTGGCCAAACAGGTGGGGACTGTCTCTGAACCCCTGGGGCAGGACTGTCCAGGTGAGTTTGCGGGATGTCTGCTCATCTGGGTCCTCCCAAGTGAATGCAAACAGATGGAAAGACCCTGGGTCCAGGGGGATGGTGAAGAAAGCGTCCTTGAGATCAAGAACGGAAAAGTGGGTGGTACCGGACGGGATGCGTGAGAGGAGAGTGTAGGGATTGGGGACCACCGGGTGGATGGGGACCACCGCTTCGTTGATCAGTCGGAAGTCCTGAACCAGCCGATAAGTCCCATCTGCCTTCCTAACTGGGAGGATGGGCGTGTTGCAAGGAGAGTCGGTAGGGATGAGGAGGCCCTGCCCCAGAAGCCGAGTAATGAGGGGTTTAAGTCCTCGATGGTGAGTTAGGGAGATGGGAAACTGGGGGTGGGAGGGAAACGAGGTGGGGTCCTTAAGTCTGATCTTGACCGGGGCATGATGTCTAGCAACTACCGGAGTCGAGGTATCCCACACTTTTGGGTCAACGAGGGACGCAGGCAGTGGGGGATCGGCATTCCCGTGAAGGGAGGGAGCCAGGAGCGGAAGGAGCAGGGAGGCTGAAGGGCTCCGAGTGAGCCTCAGAGTGGCCCCTAGTTTGGTGAGAATATCTCGTCCTAGCAGGGGCACCGGGCATGAAGGCATGACTAAAAATGAGTGGGTTATAGGGCTATCCTCAAGGAGGCAGGGAAGGGGACCGGTGGCCAGCGGGCAGGTGGATTTGCCGTCAATACCCATGACCGAGATTTTGGAAGGATAAAGGGGACCCGAAAAAGAGGGAAGGACAGAGAAGGTAGCCCCCGTGTCGACCAAGAAGGAGACTCGTGCACCCGCTACCTTCATTTCAACCCGAGGCTCGGCTAGGGTGATCGGGTGGTCGAGTCAGGGCGTCTTCAGTCTTCAGCCAGTCCCAGCATGGCCAGTGGCGGTGCATCATGGCCCGGAAGGGTGGTCCCCTCACGTGGAGACGTAAGGGGCCCACCACTTTTCCAGGGGCAGTCACTCTTCCAGTGACCTTTGTTACCGCACGCTGGGCAGGGCTTGGTTGGAGCCCAGGGCTGGGGGCACTGCTTTGCCCAGTGGCCTTCATTGCCGCATTTGAAGCATTCTCCAGGCGGTGTGCGTCCTTTCGTTGCACCCCCACCACGCACGGCCCCCTTGGGACCATGCGCGGCTGCCGCCGGCCTCAGGGCTGCAACCAAGGCTTGCGTTTGCAGGTCTACCTTCTGTCTAAGGCGGGCCTCCCGTTCTGATTCTGCCTTCTCCTCACGGGCATTAAATACCTTAAATGCCATATTCACTAAATCTCGGACAGGAGTTTGAGGACCATCCTCTGCCTTTTTTAATTTTTTCCGAATATCTGGTGCCGACTGCGAAATGAAATGGGTGGCCAAGACTGTTGCTCCAGCCAGAGACCCAGGGTCCAGACGAGTATACAAGGTCAGAGCCTCAGTCAGCCTGTTAAGGAAGACTGCGGGGTTCTCATCTGGGCCCTGGGTGATCTCTCTTAATTTGTCATAATTAACTACCTTGTGGGAGACGGCCTCTAGACCGGCCATCAGGCACTGGAGCATCTGGTCTCGGCGTCGGCGCCCGTTCTGCCCTTCAGGGGTACCTAGTTGATACTCCCAGCCCGGCTCCTGGCGAGGAACAGCTTGGGCCCCCACAGCCATACTGGCATCTATATTGTGAACCTGATCTGCGTGGTACATCGCTGCCCCCAAGACTCTCTCCCTCTCATCTGACGTCAGGGTGGAAGAAAGAATAACATGAATGTCATGCCAGGTGAGATCATAGGCCTGAAAGAGGTATCGGAATTCCTCGATGAACGCAGTGGGGTTGGCCGAGAAAGACCCCAGCCGCTTCTCAATCTGGGAGAGATCAGAGAGTGAGAAGGGAACGTGAACCCTGACTACCCCCTCTGAGGCTGCAACTTCCCAGAGAGGACAGAGGAGAGGAGGAGCGTAGGAACGCGTGTGTTTACTGACTGGGGAAGTAGGAGGGGGTCGGGGAGGAGCAGCAGCAGTGGGCAGAAGAGGAGAGACGGGGTCCGTGGGAGGCGAGGTCAGTAGGTCAGCAGCGGAAGGCATGGCTGGAGGAGGGTCCGGCAGGGAGGGAGGAGCAGAGGGCGCGGAGAGTGCGGGCGCTGCTGGGGCGGACGGCACTGGCGCTGGCGCTGGGGCGGACGGGCCTGGGTAGGGTGGCGGACAGCTCGGAGGGGAGGAAAGATTTTCAGGGGGTTCAGATAAGGCGGAAAATGAAGAAGTCTCAGTGAGCAGAGCAGGTTTCTCACGGGCCAGGAGAACCTGGGCCGTGGAGCAGGAAGAACAGAGGGAGGGACGAGAATGCAAGCAGAGGAAAGCTTGGACGTAGGGAATCTCGAGCCACTTCCCGGTTCTTTGGCAGAAATTACTGAGGTCGGTGAGGACGGAAAAATCAAATGTCCCGTTCTCGGGCCATCTGGACTCGTTATCCAATTCATACTGAGGCCATGCCACGTTACAGAAATAAATGAGACGCTTCGGACGCAAGTCCTGCGACAGGCCCAGTTCAGCCAGATTGGTGAGCAGACACCCTAGAGGTGTGCTCCGGTCAGGTTTGGAATTTTGATTGCCCATGGTCGGTTCCCGTGGCCTGTAGCGGGGGCCAAAAGCTAGCGTCCCAGCGATTTGACCCACGCCACGGACAGACGGATTAGACCGAAGGAGCTAGGGACGTCTCCACTATCTCCGAGGTCTAAAGGAGCCTTCCTGGAAGGGTCCGGAAAAGGCAATCTCTGACGCGGCCCTGTTTTTCGGACAGAGACACCAGCGGGTGTGCGGCCAGGGGGATGGGCACGGGGGCGGGGCAAGACTCACCGCTGATGCTGCCACCGGGAAGAGGCTGCGGAGAGGAAGAATCGAGGTCCTGACGGGACCTGGGCCACAAGGAGGGAGAGGCGGGCACCCCGAGCCGTGGAGGGACGGCCCGATGAGGTGCTCGCACCACCCGGGTTTCAAGGCACCAAATGTGAGGTGGCCCAGAAAAGCGGCGAAGAGAACAAAGAGAACCGAGTGAATCAGAAAGAAAAAGGAGAAGTTTATTTGCGTTCTCGGGCGAGACCCACTGACCCAAAAGATGGGGCCAGTGAATGTCGCACCTCCAGGGAGGGAGGAGGACCTTTTTATTCAGGTGTTTGGTGAGGGCGGGGGGCCTGAACTGAGGAAGTCTGCATCGCAGGGATCATCTTGACATTCAACTGAGAAAAGTCTCAGCTGCAGGGGAGTGGGCGGAATATTCAGGACGAAGTTCTTATCTTATCTGTGTGGGGGTATGTGAATTCAGGGGTCTGGCACGTTGATCTGTGAGAAATTCCAGGGGAAGTCCATTATCTCATCACATGCCTGCATGCATCCGAACCTGGGCTCTCTCCAACCTAACAGTACGTATGTGCCGGGAGCCAATTCCAGCATGTCATAATTACAAGAGTTTTATCAAAAGGTTGATGAAACTTGTGGGTTCAACAAGGGCTGAGTCACATATATAATCACATATGTTGATATGGCTAATAGGCACTTCCCCCAAACCTGAATAGGATTATTGTTTACTGCCAGACAGCTCAGGACATCTTAATCTACGTGTTATTGCCTACTGTTGGCCAAACAGTTGAACAGCTATAGGCTATTCCCCAATCTGACTATGCTTCTGTAATCCCTACGCTTTGATGTGTATGTCTCCACCTTGCCTTAGGACAATTTGTGTTAATAAAAAGCTCGGCGCCATAACCGGTTTGGCTCAGTGGATAGAGCGTCGGCCTGCGGACTGCAGAGTCCCAGGTTCCATTCTGGTCAAGGGCATGTACCTGGGTTGGGGGCATAACCCCAGTAGGGGGTGTGCAAGAGGCAGCGGATCGATGTTTCTCTCTCATTGATGTTTCCAACTCTCTATTCCTCTCCCTTCCTCTCTGTAAAATAAAAAAATCAATAAAATATATTTTGAAAAACATAAAATAAAAAGCTCGGGGTCCTGAGACAAGAACGAAGAAGAATTAAGAACTTGGAGTCTTTAGCTCCTTTAGCTGAAGCTCCTCTGAACCCCAATGCCTTTCAAAATTATCTTTCGTCTTTGGACTCCTACTTAATCTATGCACAGCCTTTCTCCAGATCGCTGAACCCTTTGTAATGCTGGGACAAGCAGCCCAGCATGTATGTATACGGTATGTATATTACAGTGTATAATACATTATTATGTACCTACACGTGTATATGTTTACGTACACACACACCTATGTATCTAGCATAAATATATACACACAAACACAATCACACACATCTATCATCTTCGTATTCCTTTTCTTATGTATCTCCTGTTAGTGTAAAAACCTTCAAGCCTGTAAAGAATTTTTGTGAGTTTATTTGAAACAAACTATTCGCAATTGCCAGGACGCAGTATCTCAATGGATTGGGATAGTGCTCTAGAGGATGGCAGGATACTTAGTTGGTGTAGGATAGTTAACAGTCAACAATTAACGTGAAAAACGTAACAATGGAGGAATTTGTGTATCTGTCCAGGGACTCAGGCACATTAGGTTTCCCCCAAGGGGTTCGGAAAAGGGAAGTTACAAGTTACCCAGACATTTCAAGGCTTTCTTATTATAGATGCAAAAAGACAGATAGGCTCAGTGATGGTTGACCTTGTCAGTGAAGATACCAGCCTAGGACGTAACTGCCCACCATAACTGCTTTTACTTAAAGTTTAATTTCAGACCATCCTTTGTGGTTACTTTAGGTCTCTGAGTTTGCAAGACCGCCATACAGGCCTTCCCTGAGCTTGGGGCCCCTTTCGTCCACACTATCTATCCAGCTTAAAAAACTAAGAGGTCATATGATACCTCCAGGTCCAATCAAACACCTAAGGTTCATTTCAACCTCTTCGCTCTCTTCCTTTTCCTTAAAAAAATAAAATAAATTTTTTTTTCATTGATTGTGGAGTGGGAGAGCTGAGATAGAAACATCAATGATGACAGGGAATCATTGGTGCCTCCTGCATGCCCCCCACCTTGGGATGGATGCCCACAACCTGGGCATGTGCCCTTGAACAGAATCAAAGCCAGGACCCTTCAGTCTGCAGGTCCACGCCCTCCCTTTCCATATGTAATTTCCTTATCCAAAAGTGAAAAATCACCCTTCAATTATCTACAATATATTTACTTAGTCCTAGAATACATGGAATATACTTGCATAATTACTAAGTCTACTGTGGAAAACAAATCTACTACATAAAGTTCAATATTTGTTAGAACCTGAGAGTATGGAGGCAAAATACTGGTTCAAAACGTACTCCCCTTTTCACTGTGTCTGACATTCATTTCAGGTGCATTTTTTTCCCAATTGTTTTCTATGTTAGAGTTTTTCCCTTTTATTCTTGATTTTATTCATTAAAAAGTTTGGGTATGTGAAATGTTAAGGTGGTTCTAGAAGTGAGAACTGCACAAACCCAAAAATTCTACCAAGTCTCATTGTTGCCATCTTTTCTACCCTGTTTCCACCATCTAATTATTTTCATCCCATTTCCACTCACTCCCTGGATGTAACCAATCTCATTGGTTTCTGGGTTACCTTTCCCAAGTTTCTTTGCGTATAATCATACAGACGATATATATATATATATATACTAGGGGCCCGGTGCACGAAATTCGTGCACTGGATGTGGGGCGGGGGGGGGGAGTGTCCCTCAGCCCAGCCTGCCCCCTCTCACATACTGGGAGCCCTCAGGCGTTGACCCCCATGACCCTCCGATCGGCTGATCGGCCCCTTGCCCAGGCCTGACGCCTCTGGCCGAGGAATCAGGCCTGGACAGGGGACCCCCATCTCCCCCTGATCACTGGCTCTGGCCCCCGCCCAGGCCTGAGGCCTCTGGCCCAGGAATCATGCCTGGACAGGGGACCCCCATCTCCCTCTGATCGCTTGCTCCACCCCCTGCCCAAGCCTGATGCCTCTGACCCAGGCTTTAGGCCTGGGCAAGGGGACCATCATATCCCCCCAATCCCCGGCTCCGCCCCCCGCCCAGGCCTGATACCTCTACCAGAGGAGTTGACCCTCATCACCCTCCGATCACCAATCACCGGATCGGCCCCTTGACCAGGCCTGAGGCCTCCGGCAGAGGTGTCAGGCCTGGGCTGGGGACCCCCAGCTCCCCACGGTTGAAGGCTCCGCCCCTGCCCAGGCCTAACGCCTCTGGCCTAGGCGTCTGGCCCGGGCAGTGGGGACCTGCAGTGGCAGCAGGGGGCACTGCGATAATGGGCTTCGCTTTAGGCCCAGGCAAGGGACCCCTAGCTCCTGGGACTGCCAGCTTCAACCTTGCCCAGCTCCCATCATTGGCTCCACCCCTACTTCCTGCTATCACTGGCCAGGGCGGCAAAGGCGCCTGATTCTCTGATCATGGCTGGGGGGCAGGGCAAAGGCGGCCCCAGGGCCGCCTTTGCCCTGCCCCCCAGGTCTTCTCTCCCCCCTGGATTTCCAATCACTGTCAGTGGCAGGGGGCTTCTTCCTGCTTTCCCTTTTCCCTCCCTGCATTGTGCCTACATATGCAAATTAGCCGCCATCTTGTTGGCAGTTAACTGCCAATCTTAGTTGGCAGTTAATTAGCATATAGCCCTGATTAGCCAATGAAAACAGTATCACCATTACCATTTTTCTCTTTTATTAGTATATATATATATATATATATATATATATATTTTTTTTTTTTTTTTTTTCTTATTTCTTCTTTCTTTCACAAAAGGTGACATACTTTCTCAGATTTTGCTTTTTCACTTAAAAATATATTTTGGAAGCCATTCCATATCAGTTTATAGATATTATTCTCCTTTTTATAACTGTATAGTATTCCCTTGGATGGATCTACTGTTGTTCAGTCAGCCATTCTCCCATGTCAATTATTTAGGTTGTTTCTAGGGTTTTGCAAGTACAATGCTAACATGAATTACTTTGGACATACATACTCTTGTATAACTGGCGATGTTTGACCAGAGTAAACTGGGAAAAGCATGTGTCATTCTGTTAGATGTTGCCTGCTTTCCCACAATTGGCATACCGATTTGCATTCTGACCAGGGATATCCAAGAGTCCTTATTTCCCCCCAGGCTTGCCAACAGAATGTGTTGGTGTACTTTTTAATTTTTGCTAATCTGATAGGTGAGAAATATCTCAGTGTTATTTTAATGTGCATTTTTCTCATTAAATGGTTGTATAGTTTTCGTATGCTTAAGGAACATTTTTAAAAATATATATATGTTATTGATTTTTTACAGAGAGGAAGGGAGAGAGAGATAGTTAGAAACATCGATGCGAGAGAAACATCGTTCAGCTGCCTCCTGCATACTCCGTGCCCTTCTTGGAATAGAACCTGGGACCCTTGAGTCCGCAGGCCGACGCTCTATCCACGAACCAAACCGGGCGGGGCTAAGGAACATTTTTTATTCTTTTTTTGTGTGTGTGAAGCATCTGTTCATGTCTTTGACTTATGCATCATGTTTCTTCAACTTTCCCCCCTCAATTTTAAAACGTCTTTGTATGTTAGAGATGTTATACATTCATGTATGTTACATGTTATAGTTTCTCTCAGCCTGTCATTTATTTTAGATTTTTTTTTGTTTTCTTACAATAAAATCATTTTGTTTTCATATAAAGAAATTTATTACTCTTTTATTGCTCCTGGATGAATTTGCTTTTTATTAAGCCCAGGAATGTTCAATTATAATAAACTCTTTTTGCTATAAATAAAATATTTGAGCTTAAAATAATGTGAATTATAATAACCTACTTTCCATTTTCAAATACTTTGTCATTTAAAAGAAATGTTCTGGAAAAAACAAATCATGTAACAAATAAAAAAAAAACATGTACCTAAGGGCACAGGCTCCAAATGGCTCAGCAGGGCACTGGTCAGAGGCCCATAACCCTTAGCAGCAGTAACAAGGCATGTCCGCTGCTCAAGAACTATGGCATCAGCAGCAGCAAAACTGGAGGAAGCTTTGATGGACTTAGTTCTCAGGTCTCCACTACCCTTCCCTGTGCTGTACAGAATTTATAGACAGAACATCCTCATTTTCCCCTGTTCCCTAATCAAATTTGGTTTCAAGTCACCTCCTGTGATACACTGTTGCCTTCCCCCTCACACATCAATATGAAAAGCATTTATTCCATAAATTGCATTGCTGCAATACTCTAAGCCTGGCCATCCTCCTTCCTTCACCTACTGACGGAGAACCCCATGGTTGCTTTACCTGTTATAAAACTATTCATGCTCCTAGTGGATCTTTTAGATACCCCTTTGGATATCCTTTGTTTGTTTGTGGATGGATGGTTCATGCCTGAAGAGAATAAGTAAAAAGTGCCAAGCAGGTTATGGTATCACAGACTTGAATATACCTTTAAGCTTCTCACAGAAAATTGGATTTGAATTGTGTGGGTCCACTCACATGTGGATTTTTTTCAGTAAGTACACAGTCAATTCTATACCTCATGTTTTAAATTCATGGATTCAACTGAGGAGCAAAAACAGTGTTTTCTCTCTGTGGTTGGGGATCAGGAGATGTGGAGGGCTCACTGTAGGCACTTTTCTATGTCATCTACACTAATAAAAGAGAAACATGGTAATTGGCGTACGACCGCTACCCTTCCCATTGGCTAATCAGCGAGGGATGCAAATTAACTGACAGCCAAGATGGTGGCCGGCAGCCAGGCAACTTGAAACTAACATGAGGCTTGCTTGCTTCAGTGACGGAGGAAACCAACGTAACCTGCCTGCCTTGCAGGCCTCTGAGCCTGCAGTTTGAAACATTCTAACAAATATAGAAGCTAAAAAAAACCCCAGAAACCAGATTTCAGCGAGCTGGGATCTCAGAGCTGGAGTCAGAGCTGGAGTTATACATTGTTTCTATTACCTACTTTCAGCAGCGGAGGCCTAAGAGCTGGAGCCTCAGAGCTAAAGCTGGCCCAGAATTAAGAAAAAAGAAAGAAAAAAAGGAGTGGTTGGGAGCTTCCATCACCCGCCAGCCTGAAAACAGACCTCAGCCCCTCACCCAGACTGGCCAGGCACTCCCGTGGGGACCCCCACCCTGAAGGGTGTGTGACCAGCTTCAAACAGGCATCAGCCCCTCACCCAGGCTGGCCAGACACCCCAGTGGAGGCCCCCACCCTGATCCAGGACACCCTTCATGGCAAACCAGCGAGCCCCACCTGTGCACCAGGCCTCTATCCTATATAGTAAAAGGGTAATATGCCTCCCAGCACCAGGATCAGCAGAGCCGAGAGGCCTCCTGGCACCGGGATCAGCGTGACAGGGGGCAGAGCCCAAACCCCCTGATCGCCCTGCGGCCCTGTGTGTGACAGGGGGCGGGGCCACAACCTCCCTATCCACCCTGCTCTGTTCGTGACAGGGGAAGGCGCGCCAACCTCCTGATCATCCCTGCTCTGTGCCTGATACCGGGGAGCTCCCCAACCTCTGATCGCCCTGCGGCTCTGCGTGTGACAGGGTACAGTGCCACAACCCCCTGATCGGCCCTGCTCTCTGTGTGACAGGGTGCAGAGCCCCCCACACCCCCAGGGACCCTGCTCTGTGTGTGACAGGGTAGAGCTATAACCTCGCCATCGACCCTGCCCTGATTGTGAGAGTGGCGGTGCCCCAACCCCCTGATCAGTAGTGCTCTATGGGTGATAGAGGGCAGTGCCACAACCCCCACCCCTCCCACAGGCCCTGCTCTGTGTGTGATGTGGTAGAGCCATAACCTCCTCATCGGCCCTGCCCTGAGTGTGAGAGTGGTGGCATCCCAACCCCCTGATCGGCCCTGCTCTGTGGGTGATAGAGGGCGGCGCCCCAACCCCAGTATTGGCCCTGCTCTGTGAGTGACAGAGAGTGGCACCTCAAACTCCCCATCGACCCTGCCTTGAGTGTGACAGGGGGCGGTGCCCCAACCCCCCAATCAGCCCAACCCTGAGCGTGACTGGGGGTGGCATCCCAACCTCCCGATCCGCCCTGCTCTGTTTATTACAGGGGGCGGCGCCCCAACTCCCCAATCAGCCCTGCTCTGAGCCCGACCAGGGGCTGCACCTAGGGAGTGAACCTGCCCTCTGCCACCCGGGAGCAGGCCTAAGCCAGCAGGTCGTTATCTCTCGAGGGGTCCCCGACTGTGAGAGGGCACAGCCCAGGCTGAGGGACCCCCTGCCCCCTGAGTGCACAAATTTTTGTGCACCGGGCCTGTAGTCCTATATAATAAAACCCAAATTGCCCTAACCGGTTTGGCTCAGTGGATAGAGTGTCGGCCTGCGGACTGAAGGGTCTCAGGTTTGATTCTGGTCAAGGGCATGTACCTTTGTTGCAGACACACCCCCATTAGGGGGTGTGCAGGAAGCAGCTGATGGATGTTTCTCTCTCATCGATGTTACTAACTCTCTATGCCTCTCCCTTCCTGTCTTTAAAAAATCAATAAAAAAATTTAAAATAAAAACAACCCAACATGCAAATTGACCTAACAAGGGAACTAGCAGTCGCTATGGTGTTCACTGAAAACCCGGGACAGATGCTTAACACAGGAGCTGCCCCTGGTGGTCAGTGCGCTCCCACAGGGGGAGCGCCACTCAGCCAGAAGATGGACTCAAGGCTGGCAAGCGCAGCGACGGTGGTGTGAGCCTCTAAGGCCTCTGCTGCAGGTGGGAAGTAGGAGCGAGGGGTCCCAGACTGCGAGAGCCTCAGACTATGAGAGCCCTGGACTGCGAGAGGGATATCCAATGGGGAGCGGGCCTAAGCCGGCAGGCGGACATCCCGTAGCAGTGATTCTCAACCTTCCTAATGTTGTGACCCTTTAATACAGTTCCTCATGTTGTGGTGACTCCCAACCATAAAATTATTTTCGTTGCTACTTCATAGCTGTAATTTTGCTACTGTTGTGAATCATAATGTAAACCTGATATGCAGGATGTATTTTCATTGTTTGTGACCCACAGGTTGAGAACCGCTGCAAGGGGTCCCGGACTGAGAGAGGGCACAGGCCAGGCTAAGGACAACCACCTCCAGCCTCCAGTGCACGAATATGCACAGGGCCACAAGTTTTTTAAAAGGGACTTGAACATCCATGGATTTTGGTATCCACTGGGTGGTCCTGGAACCAATCCCCTGTGGACACCAAGGTATGATTGTAGTTAAACTTTTGGGGAGTCAACACTTACACTCAAATTTTCCACTATGGCAAAATGGGGGGTTGGTGCCCTAACCCCTATGTTGCTCAAGGTTCAACGGTGTTGCTAATGCAAGCAAGCAGTCTATTACATGGATGTACCAAACTAATTTATCCACTTTTGAAAATATTTTTTTATTGCTTTGTTCTCCCCAATTCTTTAGTATTCTGACTAATGATATGATCATTATCTTTTAATGTACATTTTACAATTTGTCTGGATTTTTTTGAGAATAGCTGGATTTGGATTGATGGGTAAAATGCAAACATGTGTGTATAAGGTTTTCAAAAAATTAAAGAGCTGGCCCTGACTAGTTTGGCTCAGTGGATAGAGCGTCGGCCTGCAGACTGAAGGGTCCCGGGCTCGATTCCAGTCAAGGGCATATACCTTTGTTGCGGGCACATCCCCAGTGGGGGGCATGCAGGAGGCAGCTGATCAATGTTTTTCTCTCATTGGTGTTTCTGACTCTCTATCCCTCTCCCTTCCTCTCTGTGGAAAATCAATAAAATATATTTTAAAAAATATTAAAAAGCTGAACTGTCAGCCAGTGAGGTTTTTATTAGTTTACTAGAGGCCCGGTGCATGAAATTCATGCACTGGGGGGCGGTGGTTCCCTCAGCCTAGCCGGCCCCTCTCACAGTCAGGGAGCCTTCTGTGGATGTCCTACTGATGGCCAAAGTCTGGCAGCAGAGCTTGGAGCAGGTGTCCTGTGTGTTTGTGTGTGTGTGCGTGCGTGTGTGTCTGCTGGTGCCAGCCCCCAGCCGTGCCACGTAGGCTCGGATCAGTTTTTGTGTGTGTGTGTCCCCACTGGGGGTCTGTCCCCAGCCACATTGGAGGCTCAGAGCAGGCGCATGTGTGTGTGTGTGTGTGTGTGTGTGTGTGTGTCCCCACTGGGGGTCTCTCCCCAGCCACTTTGGAGGTGCAGAGCAGGCGAATGTGTGTGTGTGTGTGTGTGTGTGTGTGTGTGTGTGTATGTGTCTGCTGGGGGCCTGCCATGGAGGCTTGGATCAGGAACCCCTCTGTGTTGATCTCTCAAGCTCCTGGCCTCCACTGCATGTTGTACTCTCCCTTGAGCTATGGCCAGGATGGGGGTGCTGCTTTCAAGCCGGGCTTTCCTGCTCCAGGATCACTATGGCGACGGGGGAGCAGGCCCAGCTGGGGGCTGCCAACAGGCTGGGCTTTTGCACTTCCAGGTCTCCATGGCAGCCGGGGGGCAGGCCCAGCTTGGAGTTGCCCGCAGGCTGGGCATGCTCCCTTGCTCCTGGATCCCCATGGCAACCGGGGAGCAGGCCCAGCTGGGGGCTGAATGCAGGCTGGGCTTTCCTGCTCCTGGATCAGGCCCAGCTGGGGGCTGCCTACAGGCCGCACTTTTCTACTTACCGATGGCCGGATCACCACAGTGACCGAGGGCCCAGCGGCACTTTCCTGCTCTCCAATATTCATAGGGTTCCGGCTGGGGGCGGGGCTTAGTCGGCACGGGGGTCCCGGCTGGGCGCTCAGGTGGCACGTAGGGGTCCCGGCTGGGGGCGGGGCTTATGCCCTGCTGCTCATGGCTGCACATGGGGCCTGGATGGCAGCTCGTGTTATCCCGCCCCACCTGTAGTATAGGATAGAGGCCTGGTGCATGGGTGGGGGCCGGCTGGTTTGCCCTGATGGGTGTCCCGGATCAGGGTGGGGGTCCCGCTTGGGTGCCTGGCAAGCGTGGATGAGGGGATGATGGCTGTCTGCAACTGGTCACACCCCCTTCAGGGTGGGGGTCCCTACTAGGGTGCCTGGCCAGTCTGGATAAGGGGCCGAGGGCCATTTCCAGGCTGGCAGGTGACTGAAGCTCCCAACCTCTCCTATTTTTCTTTTTTTTTTCTTTTTTATTCTGGGATTTACTTACTTTCTATGGCTGTCACTGGAGGTGAGAGCCGGCTTTAGCTCTGAGGCCGGCTCCAGCTTGAAGCCTCAACTGCTGAAAGCAGGTTATATGGGCTTTGTTTAGCTTCTATAATTGAAATTGTTGCCGTCAATGGTGCTCTAAGCTCTGAGCCTGCTGCCGGCTGAAGCAGCTATCTGGAGCTTGTTTAGCTTCTATAATTGCAACTTTGTTGCATCCGGAGCTCAGAGCTGGGCTGCTGCAGGCCGGGAACGTTGGCTTACTCCATCACAGGAACAAGCAAGCCTCCTGTTCGCTTCAGCTGTGTGGCTGCCGGCCGCCATCTTGGTTGGCAGTTAATTTGCATATCCTGCTGAATAGCCATTGGGAAGCGTTCTGGGTATGGTCAATTTGCATGTTTCTCTTTTATTAGATGGGACTAGCGGCCCGGTGCACAAAAATTTGTGCACTCGGGGGAGGGGGGCTGTTCCTCAGCCCAGCCTGTGCCCATTTACAGTCCAGGACCCCCTGGGGGATGTCCACCTGTTGACTTAGTCCCAATCCCTAGGGGATCAGGCCTAAGCTTGCTGTCAGACATCTTTCTAACAGCCAGGGAGCTCTTGGGGATGTCTGACTAAAGGCTTAGGCCCCCAAGGGATCAGGTCTAAACCGTTAGTTGGACATTCTTAGTGCTGCCACGGAGGTGGGAGAGGCTTCTGGCACCACCACTGCGCTGGCCAGCCATGAGCCAGCTTCTGGCTGAGTGGCACTCCCCATATGGAAGTGCACTGACCACCAGGGGGCAGCTCCTGCATTGAGCATCTGCCCCCTGGTGGCCAGTGCGCATCATAGCAACCGGTCATTCTGCTGTTCAACAATGTGCACATTAGCCTTGTTTTATTATTATTATATAGATGTCCCTATTACCCCCTTTTGCCCCATCTACCCAGCTCTTGCCCCCCACTTTTCTCTGGCCATCACCATACTGTTGTCTGTGTCCATGGGTTGTGCATATGTTTTCTTTGGCTAATCCCTTCTTTAAATTCACTTCTTTAAATCTGTATTTTCAGATAAGTGCTTATAACTACACTATTATATATTTTCTATTATATTATTTAGAATTAAGATATTTTTTAATTGAACCCTTGTAAATTTTAGCGCAATAAATTATGCCAGAAGCAATTAGGAGATTTTTCATGTAATGCAGATACATTTCAATTAATATGAGAAATGGACAGGGACACAATTCACAAAGCACAGAGACAGAGGGACAGGTACAGAGACACAGGTAGAGCAGGACGTGGCTGACAATGAGGCAGCAGAACTGAGGAAGAGCCTTTTTTTAAAAAATATATATTTTTATTGATTTCAGAGAGGAAGGGAGTAGGAGAGAGAAATAGAAACATCAATGATGAGAGAGAATCATGGATCGACCGCCTCCTGCACACCCCCCACCGCGGATCAAGCCTGCAACCCCGGGCATGTGCCCTTGACAGGCATCGAACCAGGGACCCTTTGGTCCATAGGCCGACGGTCTATTCACTGAGTCACACCGGCCAGGGCTGAGGAAGAGTCTTTGACCCAGAAGCTGTGGCAGCACAGTCTGTGGTTGTGTCACTTATTAGCCCTGTGATTTGTGACAGTTTAGCTCACTCTGCTAAACCTTAGCTTCCTGTTCTATAAAATGCGCTAACAGAACTAGTACATCATGGCAATTAGTGGGAACTGAGAATTGTGTAAGCCACTGTCTTACTATATTTAAATTCTCAACAAACTTTACTTGTTAGAAACTCTATCTCATGGTGAAAGGTGCTTCTTATTCTTTGAAAAGTCATGTAGTTAGTACAAATTTCAACTCAGGGCTCTTGTAACATTGCAGTGCTTCGTTTGAAGCAGTTTTCAACCTGTGGGTCATGACCCCTTTGGGGTTCGAAGGACTCTTTCACAGGGGTCGCCTAAGACCATCAGAAAATACACTATAGTTACATATTGTTTTTGTGATTAATCACTATGCTTTAATTATGTTCAATTTGTAACAATGAAATTGGGGATCACCACAACATGAGGAACAGTACTAAAGGGTCACAGCATTAGGAAAGTTGAGAACCACTGCTCTAAACTGACTGTGAAGATCAGTCCCAAGTTGGTTCATTTCCCCTTCCCCTCAGTGCCTCATCTCGATAACCTCTGCAGCCGACTGTGATGTCCCCAGGAATGACCTATTCCACGTAGTCCTGTTGCCCCACGTATATACTGCCAGCTCCTCTCTGACAAACGAGCCAATAATACACAGTTGGGAAAGGATAGTTTCTCTTCAATGAGCAGTGCTGGGAAAACTAGATCCTCACATGCAAAGGATGAAATAAGACCCTTATCTTAAGTCAATTGTTTATTTTATTTTTTTCCAATATGAAAAACACTTATCCTACAGAGCAAAAAAGACACAAAATGAGTGAGATTCTAACCTGCATTTTTGTTTCACTGTCCGTTTGTTAAAGAAACTTGCCAAAATTCATAGATGTGGCTGAACATATGCTCAGACATTTAACCAAATATAGAGATAGCAAATGCACATCTGAAAAAAGGCTCAGCATTAAGCCTTAGAAAGAATGCAATAGAACAATAGTAAATAAAGCATGACAAAGTTACAAAAAAGTTTAAATAAAGGAAAACTGACCAAACCTTTTCTACGATGTGGAGGAATTAACTCTGTCATACACTGCTGGAAGAATGCAAAAACGTGCAATTGGCTTAATTCAGAATTTCCTAATTTCTTTAAGTTAAAAATTCACCTCTTCCCTGACTTGGACATTGAATTATGAGATATTGATAAAGATAAATGAAACCTATCTCCATTTTAAGAAGTATGCACAATCCTTATTAGGGCAGTGATTCTGTAGCAATTATGCTTTGCCTTAAACCAGGGGTGGGCAAACTTTTTGACTCGAGGACCACAATGGGTTCTTAAACTGGACCGGAGGGCCGGAACAAAAGCATGGATGGAGTGTTTGTGTGAACTAATATAAATTCAAAGTAAACATCATTACATAAAAGGGTATAGTCTTTTTTTTTTTTTTTTAGTTTTATTCATTTCAAACAGGCCGGATCTTGCCCGCGGGCCATAGTTTGCCCACGGCTGCCGTAAACCCTACTATCCCACACTCAAGTGACCATCACGAATGGAATTGCAGACATTATGACACACGGCCCTTTGCAAGATCTTTGAAAGTAATTCCCTTCAAAAGTATCAGCACACCCTGTGAACACTGATGAGAACGAAAGTGACTGTTTCTGGCAAAATATTTCCCACATTCACTGCAATCCTGAACCCTTTTTCCTGTGAACTCTCTGGTGACGATGCAAGTGACTGTTCAGGGCAAATGATTTTCCACATTCGGTGCACTCATAAGGCCTTTCTCCGGTGTGAAGACTCTCATGATAACGGAGGCTACTCTTGTAGGAAAAAGATTTCCCACAATGACTGCATTCATAAGGCCTTTCTCCAGTGTGAATTCTCTGATGACAATGGAGGCTCCCCCTACTGCTAAAATATTTCCGACAGTGACTGCACTCATAAGGCCTTTCTCCACTGTGACGTTTCTGATGATGACAGAGGTTACCCTTACTGGTAAAACATTTCCCACACTGACTGCACTCATAAGGCCTTTCTCCAGTGTGAAGTTTCTGATGATGACAGAGGTTACCCTTACTGGTAAAAGATTTCCCACACTGACTGCACTCATAAGGCTTTTCTCCAGTGTGAAGTCTCTGATGACAACGGAGGCTCCCCGTATTGGTAAAAGATTTCCCACACTGACTGCACTCATAAGGCTTTTCTCCAGTGTGAAGTCTCTGATGACAACGGAGGCTCCCCCTACTGGTAAGAGATTTCCCACACTGACTGCACTCATAAGGCTTTTCTCCAGTGTGAATTCTCTGATGACAATGGAGCTTATTCTTACTGGTAAAAGATTTCCCACACTGACTGCACTCATAAGGCCTTTCTCCAGTGTGAAGTCTCTGATGACAACGGAGGCTCGCCCTACTGGTAAAAGATTTCCCACACTGACTGCAGTCATAAGGCCTTTCTCCACTGTGCATTCTCTGATGACGACAGAAGTTACTCTTACTGGGAAAAGATTTCCCACACTGACTGCACTCATAAGGCCTTTCTCCAGTGTGAAGTTTCTGATGATCACAGAGGTTACCCTTACTGGTAAAAGATTTCCCACACTGACTGCACTCATAAGGCCTTTCTCCAGTGTGAATTCTCTTATGACAATGGAGGTTATACTTACTGGTAAAAGATTTCCCACACTGACTACATTCATGTTTCTCTCCAGTGTGACATTTCTGATGATAACGCAAGTCACAGTTCCAGACAAAAGATTTCCCACATTCACAGCACTTATAAGGCTTTTCTCCAGTGTGAAGTTTCTGATGATAATGGAGACCTGTACGAGTGGTTAAAGATTTCCCACACTGACTGCACTCATAAGTCCTTTCTCCAGTGTGACATTTCTGATAACTCAACTCACAGTTCCTGACAAAAGATTTCCCACATTCACTGGACTTATAAGGCATTTCTCCAGTGTGGAGGCTCTGATGACAATAAGGACCAGAGATTCTGGTAAAATATTTCCCACATTCACCACACTCATGACCCTTTTCTTTAGAATCAACTCGCTGGTGTGGAATAAGTTTGGAGTGTTGATTATAGCATTTCCCACATTCACTGCACTCGTATGGACTTTCTCCTGTGTGCAATTTCTGATGATAATGGAGAGCAGAGATTTTTGGAAAAGATTTTCCACATTCACGGCACACAAAACACTGTATTCCATTACAGACACCATGGTCCTGAGCAAGCGTCTGGTTGCAGCCAATGGCTTTCTTGCTGAAATAAAACTGCTTTGCACATGCCCCACACCTCAATAGTTTCAGGCTGTGTTGTGTTCCCTGCTGCTCAACCAAGTGGAAAATGTCTCTCAGGACTGGCCCACAACTCTCACAGGGGTGGCTCTTCTGGGAGGACACAGCTACATTGGGGTTCTTGGCCTGTGACACTCTCACAGAAACATGCTGTTCAGTTGGTGCCTCCACACCCTCTGCTCCACAGCAGCAACCTAGAGAGGATATGAGTTCAAAGTTCTCCAGCATCACTTCGAGGAACAGGTGTCTCTGAGCCTCATCAAGGAGGCACCATTCCTCCTTAGAGAAGCGCACAGCAACATCCTCAAAGGTCACACGAACATCAGCTGGGGGCCTCTGTGGGTTGAACGGGGTGAGGATGGCAGGAGAGGAGGCAGCCAGGAGCACAGTGGTCCCTGTCCCAGGCCCCGCACTCGTCACCGGGGAGTCTGGTTGGTGGGGACCAGGACTCTTGCGCCTTCTCATTCTGGCATCTCCACCAAGACCTAGTGCTCAGGATGCTCTGACCCACTTAGGTGATCCTGAGAGAAGAGGAAATGCCCATCACAAAGAGAACACTGGAAGTCAACTACTGACTTTATTTATACCCAGACATATGACCTTGACAGGAGTCAAACCTGGGAACCTTCTGTCCACAGGCTAACACTTCCACTGAGCTAAACTAGCTAGGGCCAAGTGTTGACTTTAAAAAGGGCAAACCGCTTTTCCTTTTGCCTCGTTGCTACAGAGTGAGCAAGATGGGTCACCAGCAACTGTACTGGAGCCATCCGAGGAAATTCGGCCAAGGCTTTCGCTCTTGCCGTGTCTGCTCAAACCGCCACGGTCTGATCCGGAAGTACGGCCTCAACATGTGCCGCCAGTGTTTCCGTCAGTACGCGAAGGACATCGGCTTCATTAAGTTGGACTAAGAACTTCCATGAATGGGTCGTTCAAGACATCTACCTTATGACAGAATGCTATCTCTTTGTACATAAAATAAAATAAAAACCTTCAAATATGGAAAAAAAAAAAAAAAAGGGCAAACCACTGCCCTAACTGGTTTGGCTCAGTGGATAGAGCGTTGGTCTGCGGATGAAGGATCCCAGGTTCGATTCTGGTCGAGGGCATGTAAAGTGGTTGCAGGCACGTCCCTAGTAGGGGGTGTGCAAGAGGCAGCAGATTGATGTTTCTCTCTCATTAATGTTACTAACTCTCTATCCCTCTCTCTTCCTCTCTGTAAAGAAATCAACAAAATATATTTTGTTTTAAAAAAAGTGCAAACAACTGCACTGCAAAGAATTTGTATGAGGAAGCATAGCGTAAAAAGAGTCAGTTTACCCATGTCCTAAAGTACACTTGTTGCCTGGGTTTGGAAGTAATTTGGAGGAGATAAAATCATGTGTTTGGCCACAGAAATACAAGAGAATTGCTACTGATTTCAAATGAAAAGGTGTCTGGAGAAGGTGGACCTTCTCACAGAAGTAATTACAGAGAGACATAAAATAACTTTGAGAGAAACATTTTTTTCTAGGATAAAAATTTTTGAAATGGATAGAAAAGAAGCAGTAACAAAAAAGACAATCATAACATTAAAGAAACACTAACTATAGGGAAAACCATCTCAGTAAAAATGAAAATTAAATATATCATGTTTAGCTAAAATAAACATCTGACTTGATCAGTTCAACAGTGTCCAGAATTCGCAGATCTCAGGAAGGCCCATGCAGCCACATGTCACCACTTCCTCTGGCTCTTAGTGCCACATCTGTCAGCTGTCAGCACACTGGGTCACTCCAACAAGACTTCCCCGAGCCTCAGCAACAGATGAAGAGAAACAGTTACCATGGCTCTGGAGATAATTTTGTGATGACACAAAGTCCTGTCCTACCTAGAGAAGATAAGGCTCTGAGAGAATTCTTGCTCTAGATCTTCCCCATCTCCAGACTCCAGAGCAGAGAGGACTATATGAAGCAGTGACTTAATTGAAGGGGTTGTTTCCTCATATACTTTCCCACATTTATTGTCAACAGCCTCCTTCTAAATGTAGAGTTATTGTCTACACAAAATGGTAGTGCTTAATATGGAAAGTGAAACTCTGGAAACTTAATTTTGAAAAAAATTACTAATGGACAGGTACACTGGTACACCCATCGGCACATCCTCAACAGGAAGGGAAAGAACTTTGGAGGGGAGGGGAGGAGTGCGGGGGGGCGGGGGGGTAGAGTAGGGGAGAGGGAAGGGGAAGGGAAGGGAGGGAAGAGACATTGATGTGAGAGAGAAATATTCATCAGTTGCCCTCTGTATACACCCCCTCTGGGGACTGAACCCACAGAGTACTTTTAGTGCACAGAATGACACTCTAAACCAGCAGTCACCAACCTTAAGACCTCACAGACCACCAGTGGCGCACGGATAACTGGATGGCAACTGCTGCTCTAACCAACTGAGTCACCCAGCCAGGGCTGACACTATAATGTTAAAAAAAAAACAATAAAAAAAAACCTCTTTACTTTGAAATAGTTCAAGGTACACAAGACATTGCAAAAATAGTATAGAGAGTTCCTGAGCGTTTATCCAGTTTCCCCAGAGGGGATCATTCCCACCAACAGGAAGGAGCTGGTTCCATCACCACCAAGAAATTCCGGAGGAGAAACCAAGATGGCAGCATATATAAACACCGGAAATTGCTGCCTCGCGCAGCCACTTCAAAAATACAACTAAAAGACAAAGCGGACATCATCCAGAACCACAGGAAGGCTGGCTGAGTGGAAATCCTACAACTGGAAGGAAAGAGAAAAATCACACTGAGTCTCAGAGAAGGTGCAGAAGTAAAGTGCAGAGGTACTGGGCACACTCAGAAAGGGCTGGCAACTGAGGACATGGCGCACATGGAAAGGGCTGGCAGCTGAGGACGAGGCGCCCGGGGAAAGTGCTGGCAGGTGAGGACCTGGTGCACGTGGAGAGGGCTAGAAACTGAGGACATGGTTGTCTTTTCAATTGGGAGGGAGTCTCAAGCTCCCGACTGCTCTGAACTCCAGTTCCGGGTGAGTCTATGTGGACCCAGACTCATACGGGGAGAAACTGGACTGTCTGGCATCGGGCAGAACTTGAGGGCGGCTTTCTCTCAGAGGTGCTTGCAGCGATGACCGGGACATTGAGATGCGGAGCCTCTTAGGGTAGGAATGGGGAGCAGCCAGAGCTGCTTGCTCTGCCCTGTTGATCCTGAGACCACGACCAACCCAAGCTGTTGCAGAGGCTTTTGCATATGTAATGCCTGGCCCTTTGCAACCTGAAAATTACCTAACAAACTGCAGCTGAATCAGAGCAACCCAGAACATCCAAAAGAAGGCCCAAAGCCCTAGCTGATTTGGCTTGGTGGAGAGAGCATCAGCCTGCGGACTGAAGGGTCCCAGGTTCGATTCCAGTCAAGGACATGTACCTTGGTTGCGGGCACATCCCCAGTAGGGGGTGTGCAGGAGGCAGCTGATTGATGTTTCTCTCTTATCGATGTTTCTAACTCTCTGTCTCTCTTACTTTCTCTCTGTAAAAAATCAATAAAATATTTTTTTAAAAAAAGGCCTAAGGCCCCACAGCAGCTTGCATTGCTTCACAGCTGGGCCTCCTCTGGGCACCTCCAAACCCAAACAAAGAAGAGGAATCTCTCCATAGGTCCTGCTGGGTAACCTCAGGCAGAGGCTAAATTAGCACCTCCTTAGAGATCCAAGAGCCAGTGTACACAGTGGACAGAGTGGGACCATCCAGATTGCAGCTCCTTGGACCCATAAGGGACACACTCAGGGGGTGGAATCAGTGAGCACCAGGGTCCCGCTGACGCGGGTCTTGCCCAAGATGGGTGTCTCCAGCTCGGGGGTTCTCCCACTGCAGACAGGGCTGATTCTCACAGCCAATTGGCCTGGGGGTTGGTTCCTCCCATTGATGCCTGCAACAGTCAAGGCTTGACTACAACAAGACTGTGCACACAGCCCACAAAGGGGTGCACCAAGAGTGTCCACCTCAGGTAATTGGGGAGGCTGAGCCACTGGGCCCTATAGGACACGTAGCACACAGAGCCACTCTACCAACACAGGGACGCATAAAAAATGCGGAGACAAAGAAACAGGTCACAAATGACAGAAATGGAGGAAAGCAAACTACTGGATATAGAGGTCAAAAGCACACTTTTAAGGTTTTTCAAGAATTTTCAAGAAACCACTGATAAATTTAGTGAGACCCCCGATAAATTTAGTGAGATCCTAAGGAAATCTAGTGAGACCCTCAAGGTTGTGATAAAGGACCAACTAGAAATTATACACTGACTAAAGTAAAGGATATTATGCAGAGTTCCAACAGTAGACTAGAGGATTGCAAGAATCAAGTCAAAGATTTGAAATACGAAGAAGCAAAAATCACCCAACTAGAAAAACAAAAAGAAAAAAGAATCCAAAAATACGAAGACAGTGTAAGGAGCCTCTGGGACAACTTCAAGCGTACCAACATCGGAATTATAGGGGTGCCAGAAGAAGAGAGAGTGCAAGATAATGAAAACCTATTTGAAGAAATAATGACAGAAAACTTCCCCCACCTGGTGAAAGAAATAGACTTACAAGTCCAGGAAGTGCAGAGAACCCCAAAGAAAAGGAATCCAAAGAGGACCACACCAAGACACATCATAATTAAAATGCCACGAGCAAAAGACAAAGAATCTTAAAAGCAGCAAGAGAAAAAAAGGAAGTTCCTTACAAGGGTGTGCCCATATGACTGTCAGCTGATTTCTCAACAGAAACTATATAGGCCAGAAGGGAGTGGCAAGAAATATTCAAAGTGATGAATAGTAAGAACCTACAACCTAGATTACTTTACCCAGCAAAGCTATCATTCAGAATTGAAGGTCAGATAAAGAGCTTCACAGATAACAAAAAGCTAAAAAGGGTTCATCACCACCAAACCAGTATTATATGAAATGCTGAAAGGTATCCTTTCAGAAGAGGAAGAAGAAAAAGGTAAAGATAGAAGAAACTATGAACAATGAATACACATTTATCAACAAGTGAATCTAAAAATTAAGTGAATAAATAATGTGATGAACAGAATAAACTGGTGAATACAATAGAATCAGGGGCATAAAAAGGGAGTGGACTGACTACTCTGCGGGGGTGGGAAGGGGTGTGGGAGTTTTGGGAAGGCACTAGACAAAAATTGTACAGCTATGGATGAGAACAGTGGGTGGCGTGGGTAAGGGCAGAGGGTCAGGTAGGAAGCAGTTGGAGGGGAGCTATGGGGGGAAAAAAGAGGAACAGCTATAATAATCTGAGCAATAAAGATTTAATATAAAAAAAGTATTAAAAACAAAACAAAAAGAAAAAAAAAGAAAGAATTTCACATGTGCACTAGTTCAGACTACAAACTCCACCATTAAGAGGGGAACCGACTCAACCCAGTTTTCCTGGGGAGGCTCTGGAATGCTAGTCTGCCTCCTGGGAAACCTCAGTCCTGCGAAATCTCGGACAACTGCCATTGGAGCTGCACAGGTCTCAATGAGGCTCAGGGAAAGTAACTGGATAAACTGCAGAAAAAAAAAAAAAGAAGTAGGTTCAGGCAGTAAATTGGTTCTCCTGGCTCCAGGGGATGGTAATTTCCATTAAACTAAGTGGTGACATCATAGAAATCTGAGAATGTTGAGGAGAGCCCAGCTGGAGAGATCCAAGATTCAGGCATGGAAATCGAGACATCTTCATGCCCAGGATGTGATTTTCTCAGGAGGTTGGTCATCTTGACAGGTGGGAGGGAGCAGAGGCCACTGTTACATATTCCTCTATTCGGGCCTGGACATATTTCTGAGTCTAAAATCTGAAGTATGGACTAGAACTCACCTGAGGAGTGTCTCATGGATCTTCTCAGGGAAGAAAAGCAGCTGGAGCTCAGGTAGCTTGGAGGAAGCACAGAGAAAAATATTAACCTGTATACTTCCAAATTAGATTTATTGTATGCAAAAATAATAGTGCTTAATATAAAAAGTAAAACTCTGGAAATTTAATTTCAAAAAAATATTAATGGATCGGTACACTGGTATACTCATTGGCACATCCACTCTTTCACAAATTCCTCATTTTGGGCCTCAAAGAGCTAGGGAAATGTTTTTTATCGCATGAAAATGTTGATTTCTTTGTCCTCTTGCTCAGTACAGTAATTTCAACTGTATACTCTGTGAAATGTTTTATTTTTTTAAAAGATATTTTATTGATTTTTTACAGAGAGGAAGGGAGAGAGATAGAGAGTTAGAAACATTGATGAGAGAGAAACATCAATCAGCTGCCTCCTGCACATCTCCTACTGGGGATATGCCCACAACCCAGGTACATGCCCTCGACCGGAATCGAACCTGGGACCTTTAAGTCCGCAGGCTGACGCTGTATCCACTGAGCTAAGCCGGTTTGGCTGTGAAATCTTTTTTAAAATTTTAATACTAGTGGCCTGGTCAATGAAATTCATTCACATTAAAAGGGAATTAGAGGAAATAGTTTAATATTGCTATTTGGCCTTTATGTATAATAGAAGTGTCAGAGATGAAAAATTAGTAAAATGTACATGAAAATCTTCCTCTTGTCAGAGTCTGGGGTGTGCCGTGAGACCCAGACTCAAGTTTCCGCACATCTGTGCACTCCTCGAAATAACAGGAGACCCTGACCCAGCCGGCCCCACTCCTGTCAAGCCCCACGGGGGGGGGGGGGGAGGGGGGGGCTAGCCTCAGGTTCCTTGGGCCGGTGCCAGCCTGGAGGCACAGCCTTAGGTCCTCTGGCCCAGTGCAGGGCAAGGGTCACAGCCTCAGGGACCATTCCAACCCCCCTGGGTGGGGGGCACATCCTCTGGTCCCCCATCCCAGTATTCAGGGCACAGCCTCAGGTCTCCAGGTGAATGCAAGTTGGGGGTGCAGCCTTAGCTCCCCTGCCCCAGGCCAGTGGTGTGTCTTGAGGTCCCCATCAAGCACTCCCACCCCCACCGCTCCCCCACCCCCCGGAAGAGGGTGTGGCCTGAGGTTCCCTGGCCTGGTGCCAGGCCTGGGGGGCATGGCCTGAGGTTACCTAGCCCAGTGCTGGAGATGGGGGAGCTCCTTGAGGTCCCCCTTCAAGCCCCGCCAGTTGGGGGATGCAGCCTCAGGTCCCTGCTGATTGCTTGTTAAGTCTCTTTACTTAACTTCTGTTTGGGTGCAGCCATCTTGTGTTACTAAAACCCCCACCTCTGCTGTGGGTGCAGCCATCTTTGTGATGGTCGTTTTGCATATTCCCTCTTCATTAAATAGGATATTTGTATTGATTTCAGAGAGGAAGGGAGAGGGAGGGAGAGAGATAGAAATATCAATGATGACAGAGAATCATTGATCAGCTGCCTTTTGCACGCCCCACACTGGGGATTGAGCCTGCAACCCAGGTATGTGCCCTGACTGAGAATCAAACTGTGACCTCCTGGTTCATAGTTCGATGTTCAACCACTGAGCTGTGCTGGCTGGGCTGCACAACTGTTTAGCCTCGCAACTGTTGCTTTCAACTTAGAGGCTGGGAATCTTGCCCTGAGCATGTACAGCTTAACAGGGGTGGGCAAACTTTTTGACTCGTGGGCCACAATGGGTTCTTAAACTGGACCGCAGGGCCGGAACAAAAGCATGGATGGAGTGTTTGTGTGAATTAATATAAATGCAAAGTAAACATCATTACATAAAAGGGTACGGTCTTTTTTTTTTTCTAGTTTTATTCATTTCAAATGTCCGGCCCGTAATTTGCCCACGGCTAGCTTAGGATCAGACAAACACCTCCAGTGGAAACTGCACATTGAATCTTGGGCTCATTTCTCTAAGGTTTCTGCTTCCATTTCAAATTTCAGACTCCATGGCATCTCTGAATGCCAACTTCCTTCTTCCCAGCCAACTGAAATGCCACCTGTGCGCTCCTAGAAATCACAGGAGACCCAGCCGGCCCCACCCCCGACAAGCCCCACCAGGTGGGGGGCCCAGCCTCAGGTCCCCTGGCCCAGTGCGGGGCTTGGGGGAGGACAGCCTCAGGGATGCTTCCAAGCCCAGCTGGGTGGGGGGGCACATCCTCAGGTCCCCCAGCCCAGTGTGGAGGGCACAGCCTCAGGGGTGCTGTCAAGCCTGCCAGGTGGGAGGCACAGCTTGGTCTCTGATCCTTGCTCTATCAGTTAGTAAATGCCCTGGGGGGAAAGCACAGGTAATGTGGGGCTTGCCTAGGTGCTCCCACATTCTCTCCAGCGATTTCCTTCAGGTTCTGCCTGACTTGATTTTTCTCTAATACCTTCCGGTGCTTTAAGTACTCTATTCAGCTTTTCTATGATATAAGCTACACTGTCACCCTCAGATGTGGAGGTTGGATGCCCTTTATGCTCATCCACAGATGTCCTAAAGCTCCAAGGGACTGACTGGTTTAGGTTTCATTCACTCCAGATTTCTGACTGTTTTCTTACCCCTTCCTTACCTGCTGGGGAGCACAGAGACTTGGTTGGAAAGTTTGTAAGGAGGACATTCTGATAAAAGGGAAGTGTGTGGGAGGCCGCCTGCCCTGTTTACCAGAATGCCGACTTAGGGGAGTGTCGAAGGCGGTGCCTCAAATTACTCCTGATCTTTGCAAACATATCTGTGCATATGCAGACCCCTGGGTGTTTACTGGAATCCTTATGCTTAATCCCTCAGTGCCCTTGCCTAGAGGACAGTGTAAACACATGTCCCCCCAAGGATCTAAACCAGTGGTTCTCAACCTTCTGGCCCTTTAAATACACTTCCGAATGTTGTGACCCAACCATAAAATTATTTTCGTTGCTACTTCATAACTGTAATGTTGCCACTGTTACGAATCATAATGTAAATATGTGATATTCGGGATGCCTTTAGGTGACCCATGTGAAAGGGTCATTCGACCGCCAAAGGGGTCTCGACCCACAGGTTGAGAACAGTTGACTAAACTAATCTAACATATAAAAGCCAAGAGTTCGTTTTGGTTTAATCACTTAACCTTTTGAAATTCCAAGGGACTCATTCATATTTTGGAAGCAGGTGAGGGGAGGACCTAAGCATACCTCTCCTCTATCACCGGTGTTTCCACGGCCACATTTAAAGCTTTCGGGGCTTCAGTGTAAGGGGGGACACGAAGTACCCACACACCGCTCTCCGCCAAATCCAGTGCCCTCATGTGGTTCTTCATGTTCCGCAGGCATCGCAGTGGCATTTAACCAGGGGGCACTCCGCTCGGGCGGAGACTTGCTTCCCTTGGTCTTCAGAACAGTTTCTCCGGCCCTGCCCTTCCCTCTCTCCTCCTCTTCCTCCCCGGCCCTCCCTCGTTGCCCAGTGCCCGTCTGGGAGCTGCCTCCCGGGCCGCCAGACTCACCTGCCACACTTCCACTTCGCGTTTCCCTTTGTGACCCGCAAGGAAAGGCCGCCGGCGCTCCTCGGGCTCCCTCCGGCCCGGCTCCGGGGACGGGTCTAGCCCTGAACTTCTGAGTGCCCCGCGGCCGCCTCGCAGTCGGTGAACAGCGCACGGGTGCGCCCAGCGCGCACCAACCCCACCAGCCGGGCGCGCGCCCCCATCACCGGAAGCTCCGTCCTGGAGACCCGCCCTCGTGGGCGGGGCTACCTCCTCCCGCCGCGTTACCGGCAAAGCCCGACCCCGCGCTGCGGGCTGCTCTAGGCGCTCGGCGGGACCCTGGGGCTGTGGGGACCGGAAGGGAAGCCCCAGGTCCTCGTGGGTGGCGCTACCCCGTCCTGCCTGGTCAGAGGCCGAGCTGGAGCCCTGGTCCGTGCAGTGAGTGCCGGTGGTCTGGGTGTTGTTGTTAGAAATGCTCCGAAAAGGCGCCACGGAACTGGAGAATCACTTGGCAAGGCAGATGTACTTCTCCGAAAGCTGCAAGGCCAACAGGAAAATGTGCCGGCCGAGCACACCGAAGGGGAACCCGGTCCTCAGTCGCTGACTCACGGCTACCCCCCCACCGCCCTCTGATTGGCTTAAGGGCGTGGCTTCCCAATCTGGCGCTAATGGCAAATTCCAGCAGCGCCGAAGGGGTAGGGCTGGTATTCCAGGTCCAACTGAGTACCAGGAAATGGGGTTTAACCAAGTACAAGGAAGTGGAACAACACCAGAAAGTTAATCTAAGCCTCTATAAGAAGGAAATGAAGTTAGTAATGTTAACGTAAAAAACCATTGAAACCTGTAAAGAATTTTTGTGAGTTTATTTGAGCCAAACTGTAAGGAATTGAGATAATGCTCCCGAGAATGGAGGGGTTACATTTGAGTTTATACATTTGCAATCAAAGGAGGGATGTGGGTGGGTTACCTTCTTGGTGAAAGATCAAGGAGGAGGGATAAAGCAAAGCAGGGGAAACCCCTGGGATTGGATAAAAAGTAAAATGATGAACACAGACTTAGATGGGTGCAGGATCAATTCACATGGTAATGAAGGAATTGGGGTATCTGTCCTGGTGCCCAGCAGATTTGGTTGTGCCCCAGGGGCTGCAGCAAAAGGGAAGTTACAAGTTACCCAGACATTTCAAGGGTGTGTTATTATAGATGCAAAAAGACAGATAGGCTCAGATAAGGTAAAAGTAGACCTTGTCAGTGTGGACGAAAGGGGCCACATGCTGACCTGACAAGCTCAGGGGAGGCCTTGCAAACTCAGAGACCTAAAGTAACCACAAAGGATGGTCTGAAATTAAACCTTAACTAAAAGTGTGAAGGAAAACCCCTATTCTGTAAAACTACTGTTTGGAATTCTCTGCTATTCTTTAGACAGCCTCTTATTCTGAAAAGGTAACTTTGCTTTCTAGCCTGGTTGAATAGTGGGGGAGATAAACTTAGCTCTCTGACCTTGTAGGCCAGAGACTAGATACACCCAATGCCATGCCAGGTGCATTTTTTAATTGGATAGAACTGTATAGTTTTCAAGGCCGCTGCCAGCAAGCACACAAAGGGCTGGCTTTTGTATAAAAAGGGAAGTTCTGCTTGTAACTGTGCTTAGATTTGGATTCATTTCCCTGAGCCCGCCGCGGTGAATAAAGGTGTAACTCCAAACTCTCAGAGCTTTGTTTGGTTCTGGTCCGGTTTTTTCTGTAACAAAAGCAATTATGGTGGGCAGTTACTTCCTAGGCCAGTATCTTCACTGACAAGAACAACCTTTACCTTAACTGAGCCTATCTGTCTTTTTGCACTTATGATAACATACCCTTGGGATGACTAGGTAACTTGTGACTTCCCTTTTTATGGAGCCCCTGGGACACAGCCAGGTGTGCTGGGCCCAGGACAGATACCACAGATTCCTTCATTTATCATGTTAATTGTTCCTGTACCCACCTAAGTATGTGTCCATCATTTTACTTTTTACCCAATCCTAGGGGTTCCGCCCCGCGCCCCCCTTCTTTGCTTTATCCCTCCTCCTTAATCTATCACCAATGAATTTCATGTAACCCACCTATGTTCCTCCTTTGATTGAAATGTATAAATACAAATGTAGCCCCGCCATTCTCTGGAGCATTATCTCAATTCCTTGAGGTTCTGCTTCCTGGCACATGTCAACAGTTTGGCTCAAATAAACTCACAAAAATTCTTTACAGATTTCAATGTTTTTTTTTACGTTAACATCAGTGAAGATACTGGCCTAGGAGGTAACTGCCCACCGTGACTGCTTTTAAAGTTTAATTTCAGACCATCCTTTGTGGTTACTTTAGGTCTCTGAGTTTGCAAGACCGCCATGCAGGCCTCCCCTGAGCTTGTCAGGTCACCTTGTGGCCCCTTTAGTCCACAGTCTGCTGTCCAGGCCATGTTAACCAGGCTCTGTGACAACTCTGAGCTTGGCTCTGCTCCTTCAGTGGGTCTGCCTGGCCTCAGGCTGAGGAGGGCTTTGCAGTGTGGGAGTTCTTCACTGAAGGAGGTGAGGGGGTGCCCTTGTGCTGCCCTGGGCCTCCCCACAATGGTGACTTTTGGACTCTGGGAGGCTTATTTCTGGGAGGTGGCCTGCCTTCCTCCCATCACCCCTGCTCCTACTCAGGGCCTGGAAGAATTTTTCCTGGGCACACTGACGTTCTTCTCTATCTAGGAGAGGGTAACAGCGTCATATGGTCTAGGGTTCGCTGCCACGAGGCCAAGCAGTGTGGCTCGGCAGGCGCTGGTGTCCAGGCTGGGAGGACGATGCCCACGTCCAGAGGACCCCTAGGAGGGTGATGGCAGCAGTGCGGTGGGTGACAGCTCAGGGAGGAAGATAGATTGTCAGGTGCAGTTCTTTGCCTGAAGACACTTCCTTTCCATGCAGGTGGTGCTCTTCTTGGGCAGAATCCAGCCCTTGCCCCACAGAGAGGTCGCCTGAGGACCCACCTTTCTGACCGCTGGTGCTTCTCTCTTCCTGGTGAGGAAGTCTGAGTCTGCTTTTGCGTGGCCGGTTCCTGTCAGAGTTGTCCTCACTTTGTAGCTGCTGCAGTCCCACTGCCACTGGTTGTCCCTCAGCACCAGCTCTTCCTGGAGCGCGCGTGTGTGTATGTGTAGCTTTGCGGTAGGCCTGCACCCCATGGCTGTAGGATCCGTGAGGTAGTTGGGTTCACTCTGGTCTTGCCAGTGTTTCTGTTTGTATGGAAAGCCAGAAACCTTCTAGGAGAGGTGAGATCTTTAAGTCGGACTTGTTGGGCAGGTCATTGAGGTGACAGGGAGGTGTGGGACCTGCATTGGGGCATGGGGACGCCATGCTGTGGTCCTGGCACCATGGAGTCTTGGCTGCTCTGGATCTAAGGCCTCACTAGGAAGGTGAGAGGCAACCCTGGTAGTGCTGGTGACTTCTGTGCTGCCAAATATGTGCCCTATTGTAGCTGGAAAGAGGGGTGTAATTAAAACTCTGCCTTTCCAGGACCTGATGTGTATGCATGGCCTTTACCATATGCTTTAAATATATACATGTATGTATGTGCCAGGAGCCAATTCCAGCATGTCATAATTACAAGAGTTTTATCAAAAGGTTGATGAAACTTGTGGGCTCAACAAGGGCTGAGTCACGTGTAATCACATATGTTGGAATTGCTAATAGGCACTTCCCCCAAACCTGAATAGGATTATTGTTTACTGCCAGACAGCTCAGGACATCTTTTTTTTTTTTTTATTAAATATTTATTGTTCAGATTATTACATTTGTTTCTCTTTTTTCCCCCCATAACTCCCCTCCTTCCAGTTCCCACCCCACCCTCCACCCTCACTCCCCACCCACTGTCCTCATCCATAGGTGCACGATTTTTGTCTAATCTCTTCCCGTATCTCCCACACCCCTTTCCCCCCGAAGAATAGTCAGTCCATTCCCTTTCTATGTCCCAGATTCTATTATAATCAACAGTTCATTCTGTTCATCAGGTTATTTATTCACTTGATTCTTAGATTCACTTGTTGATAGATGCATATTTGTTGTTCATAATTTGTATCTTTACCTTTTTCTTCTTCTTCCTCTTCTGAAAGGATACCTTTCAGCATTTCATATAATACTGGTTTGGTGGTGATGAACTTCTTTAGCTTTTCTTTATCTGTGAAGCTCTTTATCTGACCTTCAATTCTGAATGATAGCTTTGCTGGATAAAGTAATCTTGGTTGTAGGTTCTTGGCATTCATCACTTTGAATATTTCTTGCCACTCCCTTCTGGCCTGCAAAGTTTCTGTTGAGAAATCAGCTGACAGTCATATGGGTATTCCCTTGTAGGTAACTGTGTTTCTTTCTCTTGCTGCTTTTAAGATTCTCTCTCTGTCTTTTGCTCTTGGCATTTTAATTATGATGTGTCTTGGTGTGGTCCTCTTTGGATTCCTTTTGTTTGGGGTTCTCTGTGCTTCCTGGACTTGTAAGTCTATTTCTTTCACCAGGTAGGGGAAGATTTCTGTCATTATTTCTTCAAATATGTTTTCAATAACCTGCTGTCTCTCATCTTCTGGCACCCCTATAATTCGGATGTTAGTATGCTTGAAGCTGTCCCAGAGGCACCTTACACTATCTTCGTATTTTCGGATTCTTTATTCATTTTGCTTTTCCGGTTGGGTGTTTTTTGCTTCTTTGTATTTCAAATCTTTGACTTGATTCTTGCGCTCCTCTGGTCTGCTGTTGGGAGTCTGTATAGTATTCTTTATTTCAGTCCATGTATGCTTAGTTTCCAGTTGGTTCTTTATCGTAACATGGAGGGTCTATTTAGATTTCTTGTAGATCTCATTAAGTTTATCGGCGGCTTCTAGACAGTTCTTGAGAGACCTTAAAATTGTGGTTCTGAACTCTATATCTTCCATTGACAATTTTGTCCTGTTTCTTTGTCTCCGCATTTTTTATGCTTTCTTGGTGCACCTCCTAGTGGTCTTTGTGTGCAGTCTTGTTGTAGTTAAGCCTTGATTGTTGTAGTTAATACTGGGGGGATTTGAGCTCCAGGCCAACTGGCTGTGAGAGTCAGCTGTGTCTGCAGTGGGAAAACTTCTGTCCTCTGGGGAGGTGCTAATCTAGCCTTTGCCTGATGCTATCCGGCAAATGGCTCTGTGCTGGCTTGGGCGGAGCGGGTTGCACAGGATCAACAGAGCCGGTGGAGGGAGCAGTTATGGCTGCTCTCAGTCCCGTCCCCAGAGGCTCTGCCTCTCAGAGTCCCAGCAACAGCTGCAAACCTCTGAGAGAAAGCTGCCCTCGCATTCCTACCGATGCCAGAAAGTCCCGCTTCTCACGTTTGAGTCTGGGTCCCTAGAGACTCGCCTAGAACTAGAGCTCAGGGCCTGAGCCTCCCTCCTGATTGAAAACGACAACTGCGCCCTCAGACACCAGCCCGCTCCGCGTGCACCTCCGCACCTTTGTATTTTCCGCACTGCGCCTCCTCTGAGTCTCAGTATGCTGTTCTCTTTTCTTCAGCCAGCATAAATTTCCCCTCAGCCAGCTTTCCTGTGGTTCTGGGTGATGTCCGTTCCATCTTTTAGTTGTATTTTTGAAGTGGTTGCGCGAGGCAGCATTCTCCGGTGTTTACCTATGCTGCCACCTTGGTTCAGGACATCTTAATCTACGTGTTATTGCCTCCTGTTGGCCAAACACCTGAACAGCCTTAGGCTATTCCCCAATCTGACAATGCTTTTGTAAACCCTACCCTTTGAAGTATATGTCTCCACCTTGCCTTAGGACAATTTGTGTTAATAAAAAGCTCGCGGTCCTGAGACAAGAAGGAAGAAGAACTAAGAACTTGGAGTCTTAAGCTCCTTTAGCTGAAGCTCCTCTGACCCCAATGCCTTTCAAAATTATCTTTCGTCTTTGGACTCCTACTTAATCTATGCACAGCCTTTCTCCAGATCGCTGAACCCTTTGTAATGCTGGGACAAGAACCCTGGCATGTATGTATACAGTATGTATATATGCAGTGTATAATACATATGAGTGTATATTTAAATATATTTACACATTTATATTATGTACATACATGTGTATATATTTACATACACACACAACTCTATGTATCTAGCATAAATATATACACACAAACACAATCACACACATCTATCATCTTCATATTCCTTTTCCTATGTATCTCCTGTTAGTTTAAAAACATTCAAGCCTGTTAAGAATTTTTGTGAGTTTATTTGAGACAAACTATTCGTGATTGCCAGGAAGCAGTATCTCAATGGATTGGGATAGTGCTCTAGAGGATGGCAGGATACTTAGATGGGTGTAGGATAGTTAACACATTGTTTGCGGGTAGTTTTTATCGTGCGTTAACAGGTGGCGCGGGCCATTTCTGGTAATTTTTTGTGCAAATGGCAACGTTCAAAAAATTATGAGAACTTCAGTTTTACATATTTTTTTTTCAATGAAACTTTTTGTGATTTACTATAAAATGTATACTGAATGATTTTTCTTAGAATCGCACTGAATGTGTGGAGAGGCAGAGAATTGTGTGAAGGGATGACTCTACGCAGTTGAATAGATTACTGTTATACCTGGAAGTACATACATAATTTACCATTGTATGTGTTAGAGACCCAAATTTTGTCCTTTGGAATTCGTATATCTGCATGTTAGCATCCCTTTAGAGCAATAAAAAAGTATAAAAATAAACGTATTTATTTATACGTTACCCGCATTCTACCACTAGTCTATGAAAAACGTATTAATACGCATCCCGCTCTCAACTACCAGTCAAAGTAAAACGTATAAATACATCTCCCGCATACAATGTGTTAACAGTCAACAATAAACATGATAAAAATAACAATGAAGGAATTTGTGTATCTGTCCAGGGGCTCAGGCATATTAGGTTGTGGCCCACGGGGTTCGGAAAAAGGGAAGTTACAAGTTACCCAGACATTACAAGGATTTGTTATTATAGATACAAAAATACAGGTAGGCTCTAACACCATTTCCCCTAAGAACAGGAACAAGACAGGGACGCCCACAATCACCACTCCTGTTCAACATAGTACTGGAAGTATTAGCCATTGTAATTAGACAAGAAGATGAAATAAAAGGCATCCAAATTGGAAAAGAGGAAGTAAAACTGTCCTTATTTGCAGATGACATGATATTATACATAAAAAACCCTAAAGACTCCATCAAAAAACTACTAGAACTAATACATGAATTTGGCAATGTAGCAGGATACAAAATTAACCCCAGGAAATCTATGGCATTTCTATACACCAATAGAGAACTTACAGAAAGAGAGACTAAAAAAAATTCCCATTTACGATCGCACCACAAAAATTAAGCTACCTAGGGATAAACTTAACTAAGGAGGTAAAAGACCTCTACTCAGAAAACTACAGGACATTGAAAAAAAAGATAGAGGAAGACATAAACAGATGGAAGAACATACCATGTTCTTGGATTGGTAGAATCAACATCATTAAAATGTCCATACTACCCAAAGCAATCAATAAATTCAACGCACTTCCCATTAAAATAACAACGGCATATTTCACAGACCTAGAACGAACTCTCCAAAAATTCATCTGGAATAAAAAAAGACCCTGAATAGCTGCAGCGATCCTGAGAAAGAACAAAGTAGGTGGGATCTCAATACCAGACATCAAGCTGTATTACAAAGCAACTGTTCTCCAAACTGCCTGGAACTGGCACAAGAACAGACATATAGATAAATGGAATAAATAGAGAGCCCAGAAATTGGCCCGAACCAATATGCTCAATTAATATTTGACAAAGGGGGCAAGAACATACAATGGAGCCAAGATAGTCTCTTCAATAAATGGTGTTGGGAAAATTGGACAGATACATGCAAAAAATGAAACTAGACCACCAACTTACACCATACACAAAAATAAACTCAAAATGGATAAAGGACTTAAATGTATGACAGGAAACCAGAAAAATACTAGAAGAATCCAAAGGCAACAAAATCTCATACATATGCCAAAGCAATTTCTTCACCGATACAGCTCCTAGGGCATTGGAAACGAAAGAGAAAATAAACAAATGGGACTACATCAAAATAAAAAGCTTCTGCACAGCAAAAGAAACCATCAACAAAACCACAAGAAAGCCCACTGCATGGGAGAACATATTTGCCAATGTTATCACCGATAAGGGTTTAATCGCCAACATTTATACGGAACTCATACAACTTAATAAAAGGAAAATAAACAGTCCAATCAAAAAATGGGCAAAGGACCTAAATAAACACCTTTCAAAAGAGGACATTCAGAAAGCCAAGAGACATATGAAAACATTCACAAAGTCACTAATCATCCGAGAAATGCAAATCAAAACAACAATGAGGTACCATCTCACACCTGTCAGAATGGCTATCATCAACAAATCAAGAAATGACAAGTGCTGGAGAGGATACGGAGAAAAGGGAACACTCGTGCACTGCTGGTGGGAATGCAGACTGGTGCAGCCACTCTGGAAGACAGTATGGCGATTCCTCAAAAAACTAAAAATGGAACTCCCACTTGACCCTGTGATCCCACTTCTAGGAATATATCCCAAGAAACCAGAAACACCAATCAGAAAGGATATATGCACTCATATGTTCATAGCAGCACAATTCACCATAGCTAAGAACTGGAAACAGCCTAAGTGCCCATCAGTAGATGAATGGATTAGAAAACGGTGGTACATCTACACGATGGAATACTATGCTGCTGTAAAAAGGAAGGAATTCTTACCATTTTCAATAGCATGGATAGAACTGGAGAGCATTATGCTAAGTGAAATAAGACAGTCAATGAAGGAAAAATACCACATGATCTCACTCATTCATGGATAATAAAGACCATTATAAACTTATGACCAAAAGAGATACAGAGGCAGAGCTGCCTTGAACAGACTGCCAAACTACAGCAGGAAACCTGGGTAGGGTTGAGGGGCGGGGGGGCCGGTAAGAGATCAACTGAAGGACTTGTATGCATGAATATAAGCATAACCAATGGACAGAAGACACTGGGGGTAGGGGAGGCCAGGGGATTGTTAAGGATGGGAAAAAAGGAGACATATGTAATACTCTTTGTAATACTTTAAGCAATAAAAAATAATAACATATAATTAAAAATAAAAGACAGGTAGGCTGAGTTAATGTAAAGGTTGACCTTGTCAGTGAAGATACTGGCCTAGGATTTAACTACCCACCATAACTGCTTTTAGTTAAAAGTTTAATTTCAGACCATCCTTTGTGGTTACTTTAGGTCTCTGAGTTTGCAAGACCACCATGCAAACTTGTCAGGTCAGCATGGGACCCCTTTCATCCACACTCTCTATGTATCCATCTTAAAAACTAAAAGGTCATATGGTACCTCCAGGTACAATCAAACACCTAAGGTTCATTTCAACCGCTTCCCTTTATTCCTTTTCCTTAAAAAAACAAAATACATTTTTTTTCATTCATTTTGGAGAGGGAGAGGAGAAAGAGATAGAAACATCAATGATGAGAGAGAATCATTGATTGGCTGCCTCCTTCATGCCCCCCACCTTTGGGATGGAGCCCACAAGTGGGCATGTGCCATTAACCAGAATCAAAGCCAGAACCCTTCAGTCTGCAGGTCCCCACCCTCCCTTTCCATACGTAATTTCGTTCTACAAAAGTGAAAAACCAGCCTTCAATTATCTACAATATATTTACTTAATCCTACAATACATGGAATATACTTGCATAATTGCTAACTCTGCTATGGAAAAAAAAATCTACTACATGGAGTTCAATATTCGTTAGAACCTGAGAATATGAAGGCAAAATACTGGTTCAAAACATACTCCCCTTTTCACTGTGTCTGACATTCATTTTAGGTTCATTTTCTCCCAATTGTTTTCTATGTTAGAGTTTTCTTCTTTTATTCTTGATTTTATTCATTAAAAAGGTTGGGGGGGGGGGAAAGGTTGGGCAGGGGTCCTCAAACTTATTAAAAAAGGGGCCAGTTCACTGTCCCTCAGACTGTTGGAGGGCCGGACTATAGTTTCAAAAAAAACTATGAACGAATTCCTATGCCCACTGCACATATCTTATCTTGAAGTAAAAAAACAAAACGGGAACAAATACTGAAAGGACAGAACGGGACTGATAGCTGTGTCCCTGACCCCTCTTCCAAGAAAAAACCACAGAATGTGTCAGTTACTCAGCGTGCCCTTAAGTCAGCCAATGGGAATGCAAAGGGAACTAACCCAAGGCCAAAAGTATGCTGACCACCCCCTGTCTTCGTGTAACCAGAACCTAGCCACACCCTGCCTTTGCTTCACTAGCCCCTAGCCCTCACCCAACCAATTAGAAGTATGCCCCCACCTCCAAACCCCAAGCCCTATAAAATCTTTGTTCTTTGAGACTTGGGGCTCCCTCGCATCCTGCCCCTGCGTCGGTAGAGGCAGAGGGACCGGGCTCGAGCTTGAATAAAGGCTCTCTGCTTTTGCATCAGACTCGGCTCCCTGGTGTGGTCTTTGGGATCTTGAAATCGGGGCATACAATAAAATATTTGTATTTGCATGTGACCCGCAGGCCGTAGTTTGAGGACCCCTGGGGTTGGGTATGTGAAATATTAAGGTGGTTTTAGAAGTCAGAACTGCACAAAACCATAAATTCTACCAAGTCTCACGGTTGCCATCTTTTCTACCCTGTTTCCACCATCTTATTATTTTCACCCCATTTCCACCCACTCCCTGGATGTAACCAATCTCATTGGTTCCTCGGTTACCTTTCCCAAGTTTCTTTTTGTGTAATCATACAGATGATATATATTTTCTTATTTCTCCTTTCTTTCGCAAAAGGTGGCATAATTTCTCAGATTTTGCTTTTACATTTAACTATATATTTTGGAAGCCATTCCATATCAGTTTATAGATATTGTTCTTTTTTTAAAAAATATATTTTATTGACTTTTTACAGAGACAAAAGGAGAGGGATAGAGAGTTAGAAACATCCATGAAAGAGAAACATCAATCAGGTGCCTCCTGCACACCCCCTACTGGGGATGTGCCCACAACCAAGGTACATACCCTGTCCGGAATTGAACCTGAGACTCTTCAATCCACATGCTGACACTCTAGCCACTGAGCCAAACTGGTCAGGTCTCTCCTTTTTATAGCTGTACTAGAGGCCTGGAGTACAAAAATTTGTGCACTCAGGGGGAGGGGTCTCAGAGCCCGGCCTGTTCCCTCTTGCAGTCTGGGACCCCTCGGGAAATGTCCATCATGTTTCACCCACGCCTCCCGCAGCCCCCAGGCCAGGCTTGTTTCACGCCCGCCTACCTCCACCGCCTGGCCTGGCTTGTTTCGTTCCCGCCTCCCTCTGCCACCCTGCTGAGCTTGCCGGACGTCCCATAGCAGTGATTCTCAACCTTCCTAATGCTGTGACCCTTTAATACAGTTCCTCATGTTGTGGAGACTCCCAACCATAAAATTATTCTCGTTGCTACTTCATAGCTGTAATTTTACTACTGTTGTGAATCATAATGTAAATCTGATATGCAGGATGTATTTTCATTGTTTCTGACCCACAGGTTGAGAACCGCTGCAAGGGGTCGCAGACTGAGAGAGGGCACAGGCCAGGCTGAGGACAACTACCTCCAGCCCGCACGGCACGAATATCATGCACCAGGCTTTTAGTTTTTTATAAGGGACTTGAACAACTGTGGATTTTGGTATCCACTGGGTGGTCCTGGAACCAATCCCCGTGGACACCAAGGTATGATTGTAGTGAAGCTTTTGGAGAGTCAACACTTACACTCAAATTTTCCATTATGGCAAAATGGGGGGTTGGTGCCCTAACCCATTTGTTGCTCAAGGTTCAACTGTGTTGCTAATGCAAGCAAGCAGTCCATTACATGGATGTACCCAAACTAATTTATCCACTTTTGAAAATATTTTTGTATTGATGTGCTCTTCCCAATTCTTTTGTATTCTGAAAAATGATATAATCATTATCTTTTAATGTACACTTTACAGTTTGGTTATTTCTTGAGAATAGCTGGATTTGGACTGACGGGTAAAATGCAAACGTGTTTGTTTTAAAAAAATTAAAAAGCTGAGCTGTCAGCCAGTGAGGTTTTTATTAGTTTAGGATCCCAAGAATAACCCATGTGTCACATGGCTCACACCCAGGCCAACACTGTGAATTAGCGTGCCTTTCCATCTTTGCTGGATCAGGAGGTGGCCCAAGTGATAATGGTTTAACATTTGTGGCTTATTAGAAATTCTGGGGTTACTGGTAAAGGTGAACTTTCCTTTTTTATGTCCAGCTGGACTCGTGATGCTGTTTTCTGGAGAGATTGTCTCTGTGCTACAGGGGGGCCCATCTGTGAGAAGAAGGGGCCTTACCATTGCTGTCCTCTCCTACTGCCACATACCTCACACAGAGGCCCCAGGACAGGGAGAGGGAGGGCTCTCATGCTTATGCCATGTGGGGACAGTGCAATGAAAAATGGCCACAGGAGAAAAGAAGAAATGCTCTCATCATACACAGTGAAGAATGGGAAGTCGTTCTAGAGGCAGAAAACTGTTAACACATTGTATGTGGGGAACGTATTTACATGTTTTATGTTGACTGGTAGCGTTGACTGGTAGTAGAGCACGGGACACGTATTAATACGTTTTTTATAGACTAGCGGTAGAGTGCGGGTAACAAATAGATAAGTAAACTAAAGTTATCGTAATTTTATTGAATGTTGCCATTTGCGCAAAAAATTAGCAAAAATGGCCCACGCCACCTGTTAGCGCGCCATAAAAACTATCCGCCAACAATGTGTTAATTACAAGAGAAAGCTGAGGTCTCCCATGAGAAATGGACAAGGACACAATTCACACAGCATAGAGACAGGGACAGGAACAGAGAGACACACATATTGCAGGATGTGGCTGACAATGAGGCAGCAGAACTGAGGAAGAGGCTTTAACCCAGAAGCTCCCAGGAGCAGCACAGTCCGTAGTTGTGTCACTATTAGCCCTGTGATTTGGGACAGTTTAGCTCACTCTGCTAAGCCTTAGCTTCCTGTTCTATAAAATGGGCTAACAAAACTAGTATATCATGGCAATGTTGCGGGAACAGAGAACTGTATAAGCCACTGTCTTACTATATTTAAAGTCTCAACAAACTTTACTTCTCAGAAACTCTCTCTCATGGTGAAAGGAGCTCCTATTCTCTGAAAGGTCATCTAGTTAATGCAAATTTCAACTGAGGGCTCTTGTCACATTGCAGTGCTTCGTTTGCAGCAGTTCTCAACCTTGGGTCGCGATCACTTTCGGTGTCGAATGACCCTTTCACAGAACACATATATAATTACATAATGTTTTTGTGATTAATCCCTATGCTTTAATTATGTTCAATTTGTAAAAATGAATTTGGGGGTCACCACAATATGAGGAACAGTATTAAAGGATCGTGGCATTAGGAAGGTTGAGAACCACTGCTCTGAACTGACTGTGAAGATCAGTCCCAAGTTGGTTCATTTCCCCTTCCCCTCAGTGCCTCATCTCGATAACCTCTGCAGCCGACTGTGATGTCCCCAGGAATGACCTATTTCCAAGTAGTCCTGTTGCCCCATGTATATACTGCCAGCTCCTCTCTGACAAACGAGCCAATAATACACAGTTGGGAAAGGATAGTTTCTCTTCAATGAACAGTGCTGGGAAAACTAGATACTCACATGCAAAGAATGAAATAAGACCCTTATCTTAAGTCAATTGTTTATTTTTTTTCCAATATGAAAAACACTTATCCTACAAAGCAAAAAAGACACAAAATGAGTGAAATTCTAACCTGAATTTTTGTTTCACTGTCCGTTTGTTAAAGAAACTTGCCAAAATTCATAGATGTGGCAGAACATATGCGCAGACATTTAACCAAATATAGAGATAGCAAATGCACATCTGAAAAAGGCTCACCATTAAGCCTTAGAAAAAATGCAACCGAACAACAGTGATATAGCATGACAAAGTTACAAAAAAGTGTAAATAAAGGATTGACCAAACCTTTCCTAGGATGTGGAGGAATTAACTCTGTCATACACTGCTGGAAGAATGCAAAAACGTGCAATTGGCTTAAATCACAACTTCCTAATTTCTTTAATTTAAACATTCTCCTGTCCTGTGACTTGGACATCGTATTAGGAGTTATTGATAAAGATATATGAAACCTATCTCCATTTTAAGAATTATGCACAATCCCTATTAGGTCAGTGATTCTGTAGTAATTATGCTTTGCCCTAAACCCTACTATCCTATACCCAAGTGACCATCGCTCATGGAATTGCAGACATTAGAATACATGGCCCTTTGCAAGATCTTTGAAAGTAATTCCGTTCAAAAGTATAGGCACACCTGTAAAGTCTCTGATGACAACATAAGTAACTGTTTCTGGCAAAATATTTTCCACATTCATAGCGATCCTGAGCCCTTTCTCCTGTGAACTCTCTGATGAAGATGCAACTGATTGTTAAGGCCTTTCTCCAGGGTGAAGTCTCTGATGACCACGGAGGCTCTTCCTACTGGTAAAAGATTTCCCACAGTGACTGCACTCATAAGGCCTTTCTCCAGTGTGAAGTCTCTGATGACAATGGAGGTAATTCTTACTGGTAAAAGATTTCCCACATTGACTGCACTTATAAGGCCTTTCTCCAGTGTGAAGTCTCTGATGACAATGGAGGTTACTCTTACAGGTAAAAGATTTCCCACAGTGATTGCACTCATAAGGCTTTACTCCACTGTGATATTTCTGATGATAACTCAACTCACAGTTCCTGACAAAACATTTCCCACATTCACTGCACTTATAAAGCCTTTCTCCAGTGTGAATTCTCCAATGACAATGGAGCTTAGTTTTACTGGTAAAAGATTTACCACACTGAGTACACTCATAAGGCCTTTCTTCAGTGTGAAGTCTCTGATGATGACGGAGGCCAGCACTAGTGGTAAAAGTTTTCCCACACTGAGTGCACTCATAAGGCCTTTCTCCAGTGTGAAGTCTCTGATGATAACTCAGCTGACAGTTCTTGACAAAAGATTTCCCACATTCATTGCACTTAAAAGGCTTTTCTCCAGTATGAATGCTCTGATGATAACGGAGGACATCACTAGTGGTAAAAGACTTCCCACACTGAGTGCATTCATAAGGTCTTTCTCCAGTGTGAAGTCTCTGATGATGACGGAGGCCAGAACTAGTGGTAAAAGTTTTCCCACACTGAGTGCACTCATAAGGCCTTTCTCCAGTGTGAAGTCTCTGATGATAACTCAACTGATAGTTCCAGAGAAAAGATTTCTCACATTCACTGCACTTATAAGGCCTTTCTCCAGTGTGAAGTCTCTGATGATGATGAAGACCAGAGATACTGGTAAAATATTTTCCACATTCAGCACACTCATATGGCTTTTCTTCAGTGTGAACTCTCTGGTGTTGCACGAGGGTTGAACTGTGGCTAAAGAATTTCCCACATTCGCCACACTCGTGAAGCTTTTCTTTAGAATGAACTCGCTGGTGTCGTATAAGTTTGGAGTGTTGATTATAGCATTTTCCACATTCACTGCACGCGTATGGACTTTCTCCTGTGTGCAATTTCTGATGATAATGGAGATCAGAGATTTTTGGAAAAGATTTTCCACATTCACCGCACACAAAACACTGTATTCCATTATAGACACCATGGTCCTGAGCAAGCGTCTGGTTGCAGCCAATGGCTTTCTTGCTGAAATAAAACTGCTTTGCACATGCCCCACACCTCAATAGTTTCAGGCTGTGTTGTGTTCCCTGCTGCTCAACCAAGTGGAAAATGTCTCTCAGGACTGGCCCACAACTCTCACAGGGGTGGCTCTTCTGGGAGGACACAGCTACATTGGGGTTCTTGGCCTGTGACACTCTCACAGAAACATGCTGTTCAGTCGGTGCCTCCACACCCTCTGCTCCACAGCAGCAACCTAGAGAGGATATGAGTTCAAAGTTCTCCAGCATCACTTCGAGGAACAGGTGTCTCTGAGCCTCATCAAGGAGGCACCATTCCTCCTTAGAGAAGCGCACAGCAACATCCTCAAAGGTCACACGAACATCAGCTGGGGGCCTCTGTGGGTTGAATGGGGTGAGGATGGCAGGAGAGGAGGCAGCCAGGAGCACAGTGGTCCCTGTCCCAGGCCCCGCACTCGTCAACGGGGAGTCTGGTTGGTGGGGACCAGGACTCTTGCGCCTTCTCATTCTGGCATCTTCACCAAGACCCAGTGCTCAGGATGCTCTGACCCACTTAGGTGGTCCTGAGAGAAGAGTAAATGCCCATCACAAAGAGAATACTGGAAGTCAACTATTGACTTTATTTATACCTAGGCATATGCCCTTGACAGGAGTCAAACCTAGGAACCTTCAGTCCAAAGGCCAACACTCTTTCACTGAGCTAAACTAGCTAGTGCCAACTGTTAACTTTAAAAAGGGCAAACCACTGCCCTAACTGGTTTGGCTTAGTGGATAGAGCGTTGGTCTGCAGACTGAAGGGTTCCCGGTTCGATTGTGGTCAAGGGCATGTACCGTGGTTTTGGGCACATCCCCAGTAGGGTGTGTGCCAGAGGCAGCTGAATGATGTTTCTTTCTCATCAATGTTTCTAACTCTCTATGCCTCTCTCTTCCTCTCTGTAAAAAAAATCAATAAAATATATATATATATATATTTTAAAAAAGGGCAAACAACTGCACTGCAAAGTATTTGTATGATCAAGTGTAACTTAAAAAGAGTCAGTTCATCCATGTCCTATAGTACACTGGTTGGCTGGGTTTTGAAGTAATTTGGATGAGATAAACAAACTCATGTGTTTGGCCACAGAAATACAAGAGAATTGCTACTGATTTCAGATGAAAAGGTGTCTGGAGAAGAAGTAATCACAGAGAGACATAAAATAACTTTGAAACATATTTTTTTCTAGGAAAAAAGGTTTTGAAATGTATAAAAAAGAAGCAGAAACGAAAAAGACATTCATGATCGATCAGCTGCCTCCTTCACACCCCCCACTGGGGATGTGCCCACAGCCAAGGTACATGCCCTTCACCGGAATCGAACCTGGGACTCTTCAGTCCGCAGGCCGACGCTCTATCCACTGAGCCAAACAGGTTAGGGCCTTACTTCTTTAATTGGAATGGGCACTTCAGTGGTAAACTTCTCCAAAAGAGTTGTTACATTCAAGAAACCAAGATGGCGGCATAGGTTAACGCCAGAGATTGATGCCTCGAACAACCACTTCAAAAACAACTAAAAGACAGAACGGACATCATCCAGAACCACAGGAAGGCTGGCTGAGTGGAAATTCTACAACTAGGAGGAAAGATAGTATCATACCCAGACTCAGAGAAGGCGCAGTGCCGAAGTGAAATACTAAGTTGCGGAGTGCACGCGGAGCGGGCTGGAGGCGGAGGGCGCGGTTGTTGTTTTCAATCAGGAGGGAGTTTCAGACTCTGACCTCCAGATCTGGGCGAGTCTCTAGGGACCCAGACTCAAACGGGAGAAGCGGGACTGTCTGGCTTCGGTCGGAACTCAAAGGCAGCTTTCTCTCTGAGGTTTGCTGCGGTTGCTGGGACTCTGTGAGGCAGAGCCCCTAGGGACTGAACTGAGAGCAGCCATAACTGCTCGCTCTGGCCTGCCCTGTGGATCCCCGGGAACCGCCCCGCCCAAGCCCTGCCCAGAGCCATTTGCTGGATAGCCTCAGGCAAACTCTAGATTAGCACCGCCCTAGAGATCCAGCACAGAAGCTCTCCCACTGCAGACACAGCGGACTCTCATAGCCGGTTAGCCTGGAGGTCAAATCACCCCCGGTATTGCCATACCGACAACAATCAAGGCTTAACTACAACAAGACTGCGCACAAAGACCACTAGGGGGTGCACCAAGAAAGCATAAAAAATGCGGAGACAAAGAAATAGGAGAAAACTGTCAATGGAGGATATTGAGTTCAGAACCACACTTTTAAGGTCTCTTAAGAACTGTCTAGAAGCCGCCAATAAATGTAGTGAGATCCTCAAGAAATCTAATGAGACCGTCGATGTTATGATAAAGAACCAACAAGAAATTAAGCATACACGGATTGAAATAACGAATACTATACAGACTCCCAAAAGCAGACCAGAGGAGCGCAAGAATCAAGGCAAAGAGTTGAAATGCAAAAGAGCAAAAAACACCCAACCAGAAAAGCGAAATGAAAAAAAAATCCGAAAATACGAAGATAGTGTAAGGTGCCTCTGGGACAACTTCAAGCGTACCAACATAAGAATTATAGGAGTGCCAGAAGATGAGAGAGAAGAAGATATTGAAAACCTATTTGAAGAAATAATGACAGAACACTTCCCGCACCTGGTGAGAGAAATAAACTTACAGGTCCAGGAAGCGGAGAGAACCCCAAAGAAAAGGAATCCAAAGAGGACCACACCAAGACACATCATAATTAAAATGCCAAGAGCAAAAGACAAAGAGAGAATCTTAAAAGCAGGAAGAGAAAGAAACTCAGTTACCTACAAGGGAATACCCATATGACTGTCAGCTGATTTCTCAACAGAAACTTTGCAGGCCAGAAGGGAGTGGCAAGAAATATTCAAAGTGATGAATACCAAGAACCTACAACCAAGATTACTTTATCCAGCAAAGCTATCATTCAGAATTGAAGGTCAGATAAAGAGCTTCACAGAAAGGAAAACCTAAAGGAGTTCATCACCACCAAACCAGTATTATATGAAATGCTGAAAGGTATCCTTTAAGAAGAGGAAGAAGAAGAAAAAGGTAAAGATACAAATCATGAACAACAAACATGCATCTATCAACAAGTGAATCTAAGAATCAAGTGAATAAATAATCTGGTGATCATAATAGAATTAGGGACATAGAAAGGGAATGGACTGAGTATTCTTTGGGGGGGAAAGGGGTGTGGGAGATGCGGGAAGAGACTGGACAAAAATCGTGCACCTATGGATGAGGACAGTGGGTGGGGAGTGAGGGCGGAGGGTGGGGCGAAACTGGGAGGAGGGGAGTTATGGGGGGAAAAAAGAGGAACAAATGTAATAATCTGAACAATACAGATTTAATTAAAAAACAAACAAACAAAGAAACAAAAACAAAAAATAAAGACTTTCCTAACATTAAAGAAACACTAACTATAGGGAAAACCATTTCAGTAAAAATGAAAATTAAATATATCATGTTTAGCTAAAAGTAAAAATCTGAAATTGATGAGTTCAACAGTGGCCAGATTTGGCAGATCTCAGGAAAGCCCATGTAACCACATGTCTCCATCTCCTTTGGCTCTTTTTTTTTTCCCTTTGGCTCTTAATGCCACATCTGTCAGCTGTCAGCACACTGGGTCACTCCAACAAGACTTCCCCGAGCCTCAGCAACAGATGAAGAGAAACAGTTACCATGGCTCTGGAGATAATTTTGTGATAACACAAAGTTCTGTCCTACCTAGAGAAGATAAGGCTCTGAGAGAATTCTTGCTCTAGATGTCCTCCATCTCCAGAGCAGAGAGGCCTATATGAAGCAGTGACATAATTGAAGGAATTTTTTCCTCAGATACCTTCCCACATTTATTGTCAACAGCCTCCTTCTAAATGTAGACTTATTGTCTGCACAAAATGGTAGTGCTTAATATGGAAAGTGAAACTCTGGAAACTTAATTTTTGAAAAAAAATACTAATGGATAGGTACACGAGTATACCCATTGGCACATCCTCAACAAGAAGAGAAAGAACTTCAGAGGGTAGGGGAATGGTAAGGGTAAGGGTAAAGGTAAAGGTAAGGGGAAGGGACATTGATGTGAGAGAGAAATATTGATCAGTTGCCCTCTGTACACACCCCATCTGGGGATTGAACCCACAGACTACTTTTGGGGCACAGGATGACACTCTAACCCAGCATTCGCCAACCTTTCGGACCTCACGGACCACCAGTGGTCCATGGACCACTGGTTGGTAACTGCTGCTGTATCCAATTGAGCCACCTGGCCAGGGCCTACAGTATAATGTAAAAAAAAAAAAAATACACTTTTTACTTTGAAATAGTTCAAGGTACACAAGACATTGCAAAAATAGTATAGAGAGTTCCCTGGGCGTTTATCCAGTTTCCCCAGAGGTGATCATGCCCACCATCAGGAAGCACGCTAGTTCCATCACCACCAAGAAATTCCGGAGAAGAAACCAAGATGGCAACATATGTAAACACTGGAAATTGCTGCCTCACGTAGCCAATTCAAAAATACAACTAAAAGACAAAGCGGACATCATCCAGAACCACAGGAAGGCTGGCTGAGTGAAAATTCTACAACCGGAATGAAAGAGTAAAGCACATTGAGACTGAAAGGAGGTGCGGAAGTGAATTGCAGAGGTACTGAGGCACACACAGAAAGGGTTGGCAGCTGAGGACACGGTTGTATTTTCAATTGGGAGGGGTCTCAAGCTCCTGACTGCTCTGGACTGCAGTTCCGGGTGAGTCTCTGGGGACCCGTACTCATACGGTGAGAAACTGGACTGTCTGGCATCGGAAAGGACTCCAGGGCGGCTTTCTCTCAGAGGTGCTTGCAGCGATTACCTGGACACTGATACATGGGGCCTCTTAGGGTAGGACTGGGGAGCAGTCATAGCTGCTTGCTCCGCCCTGTTGATCCCGAGACCACAGCCCACCCAAGCTGTTGCAGAGGCTTCTGCATATGAAAGGCCTGGCCCCTTGCAACCTGAAAATTACCTAACAAACTGCAGCTGAATAAGAGCAATCCAGAACATCCAAAAGAAGGCCCAATGCCCCACAGCAGCTTGCACTGCTTCACAGCTGGGCCTCATCTGGGCAACTGCAAACCCAAACAAAGGGGAGGAATCTCTCCATAGGTACTACTGGGTAGTCTCAGGCAAAGACCAAATTAGCACCTCCTTAGAGATCCAAGAGACAGTGTACCCAGTGGTCAGCGTGGGACCTTCCAGATTGCAGCTCCTCAGATCCATGGACGACACACTAGGGGGTGGACTCAGTGAGCACCAGGGCCCCGCTGACGCGTGTCTTGCCCAAGATGGGTGTCTCCAGCTTGGAGGTTCTCCCACTGCAGACAGGGCTGATTCTTGCAGCCAATTGGCCTGGGGGTCGGTTCCTCCCAGTGATGCCTGCAACAGTCAAGGCTTGACTACAACAAGACTGTGCACAAAGTCTACAAAGGGGTGCACCAAGAGTGTCCACCTCAGGTAATTGGGGAGACTGAGCCACTGGGCCCTTTAGGACACCTAACAGAGACAGCAACTTGGTCAACACATGGAAGCATAAAAAATGTGGAGAGAAAGAAACAGGTCACAAATGACAGAAATGGAGGAAAGCAAACAACTGGATATAGAGTTCAAAACCACACTTTTAAGGTTTTTCAAGAATTTTCTAAAACTGCTGATAAATTTAGTGAGACCCTAAGGAAATCTAGTGAGACCCTCCAGGTTATGAAAAAGGATCAACTAAATATTAAGCATACACTGACTGAAATAAAGGATATTATGCAGAGTTCCAAGAGCAGACTAGAGGATCGCAAGAATCAAGTCAAAGATTTAAAATATGAAGAAGCAAAAAACACCCAACCAAAAAACCAAAATGAAAAAAGAATTCAAAAATACGAAGATAGTGTAAGGAGCCTCTGGGACAACTTCAAGCGCACTAATATCCGAATTATAGGGGTGCCAGAAGAAGAGAGAGAGCAAGATATCGAAAACCTATTTGAAGAAATAATGACAGAAAACTTCACCTACCTGGTGAAAAAAATAGACTTACAAGTCCAGAAAGTGCAGAGAACCCCAAAGAAAAGGAATCCAAAGAGGACCACACCAAGACACATCATCATTAAAATGCCAAGAGCAAAAAAACAAAGAGAGAATCTTAAAAGCAGCAAGAGAAAGAAACTCAGTTACCTACAAGGGAGTACCCATACGACTGTCAGCTGATTTCCGAAAAGAGACTATGCAGGCCAGAAGAGAGTGGCAAGAAATATTCAAAGTGATGAATAGCAAGAACTTACAACCTAGATTACTTTACCCAGCGAAGCTATCATTCAGAATTGAAAGTCAGAGAAAGAGCTTCACAGATAAAGAGCTTCACAGATAAGAAAAAGGTAAAGGAGTTCATCATCACCAAACCAGTATTATATGAAATGCTGAAAGGTATCCTTTCAGAAGAGGAAGAAGAAAAAGGTAAAGATACAAATTATGAACAACAAATACACATCTATCAACAATTAAATCTAAAAATTAAGTGAATAATCTGATGAGCAGAATAAACTGGTGAATATAATAGAATCAGGGGCATAGAAAGGGAGTGCACTGACTATTCTTGGGGGGGGTGAAGGAGTGTGGGGGGTGCAGGAAGAGACTGGACAAAAATCGTGCACCTATGGATGAGAACAGTGTGTGGCAGGAGTAGGGGTGGGAACCGCGTGGAGGGGAGCTATGGGGGGAAAAAATAGGAACAACTGTAATAATCTGAACAATAAAGATGAAAAAAAAATACATAATGAAAACAAAAAAGAAAAAGAAAGAAAGAACTTCACATGTGCACTAGCTCAGACTACAAACTCCACCATTAAGAGCAGCACCGACGCTACCCACTTTTCCTGGGGCTGCTCTGGAATGCTAGTCTGCCTCCTGGGAAACCTCTCAGTCCTGGGAAATCTTGGAAAAGTGGCACTGGAGCAGCACACGTCTCAGTGAGGACCAGGGAAAGCAACTGGATAAACTGCAGAAGAAAAAAATAGTAGGTTCAGGCAGTAACTCGGTTCTCCTGGCTCCAGGGGATGGTAATTTCCATTAAACTAAGTGGTGACATCATAGAAATCTGAGAATGATGAGGAGAGCCCAGCTGGAGAGAACCGAGCTTCAAGCAGGGAAATGGAGACATCTTCAAGACCAGGATGTGATTTTCTTAGGTGGGAGGTCATCCTGACAGGTGGGAGGGAGCAGAGGCCACTGTTACATATTCCTCTACTCGGGCCTGGATATATTTCTAGGCTTAAATCTGAAGTATGGACTAGAACTCACCTGAGGAGTGTCTCATGGATCTTCTTAGGGAAGAAGAGCAGCTGGATCTCAGGTACCTTGGAGGAAGCACAGAGAAAAATATTAACCTGAATACTTCTTCCAAATTAGAACAAGGGAAATGTTTTTATTGCATGAAAATGTGAATTTCTTTGTCCTCTTACTGCAGTAATTTCAACTGTATACTCTGTGACATCTTTTTTTAAATTTTAATACAAGTGACCTGTGCACGAAATTCGAGCACATTAAAAGGGAATTAATTACAGGAAATATTTTAATATTACTATTTGCCCTTTCTATATAAAAGAAGCATCAGAGTTGAAAGAAAAGTAGTAAAATGTATATGAAAATCTTCCTCTTGTCAGTATGGGGTGTGCCGTGGGACTCAGAGTCAAATCCCAGTCCACCCGCTCACTCCTTGAAATTGCAGAAGAACTAGATCAGCCGGCCCCACCCTGTCCAGCCTTGCCAGGAGGGGTGTGCAGCCTCAGATCTCCCAGTGCATGCCAGGTGGGGGTGGAGCCTTAGGTCCCCAGGCCTGGGCCAGGGGTGTGCCTTGTGGTCCCCACTCAAGCTCCGCTGGGTAGGGGGGCTTGGACTGAGGTTCCCTGGCATGGTGCCAGGGCTGGGGGGAGTGGCCCGAGGTCTCCCATCAAGCTCTGCCAGGTGGGGGTGCAGCCTGAGGTTCCCTGGCCCAATGCCAGGGTGGAGGGGAGCTCCTTGAGGTCCGCTGTCAAGCCCCGCCAGGTGGGAGACATGGCCTGAGATCCCCCTTCAAGTCCCGACCAGAGGGGGATGCAGCCTCAGGTCCCTGCTGGTTAAGTCTCATTACGGGAACTTGGCCTCCGCTTGGGTGCAGACATTTTGTTACAGAAACCCCTGCCTCTATTGTGGGCACCACAATATTTCTGATGTTCATTTTGCATATTCCCTCTTCATTAAATAAGATATTTGTATTGATTACAGATAGGAAAGGAGAGGGAGGGAGAGATAGAAATATCAATGATGAGAGAGAATCATTGATCAGTTGCCTTTTGCACGCCCCACACTGGGGATTGAGCCCGCAACTCAGGCATGTGCCCTGACTGAGAATCAAACTGTGACCTCCTGGTTCACAGATCGATGCTCAACTACTGAGCAACGCTGGCTGGGCTGCACAACTGATTAGCCTCACAACTGTTGCTTTCAACTTAGGGGCTGGGAATCATGCCCTGAACATGAACGGCTGAGGAACTGACAAACACCTCAAGTGGAAATTGCACATTGAATCTTGGGCTCATTTCTCTAAGGTTCCCGCTTCCATTTCAAATCTCAGACTCCATGGCTGTGGGGACCAAAACAGGATTACAAGACTCGGACTGACCTGTTGGCAAAGCCACAAACAAGTCCCAGCTTAGAGGGCACAGTCCTCTTAGCATAATTAGGCTTGACCTTATAGGGCTCCCTAGATCTTACCTGGGAAGCTAATGGGCTGAGGGTAGTGCAACAAGAACAAAAACAAGTGAAACCCACCAGAACAGTGTAAACAAGTGAAACTCACAAGAACAGTGTGACTTTGGTAACCACTACCTTGTTTACCTCTGACTATAAAATAAAGGCTCAGTTTGCCTCAGGATCTTTCCCTGTGGCCTCAGCCAGGCTCAGGAAGATCCACAGAGACTAAAGAGAGCTAGAGAGTTCTGAACGCTGTCTCTGTGTAAAACATTCTTCACTGACTCGGTCCACACCTTTGGGAACCGCTGGACCCCCGGGGCTGGACCCCGGCACATGGCATTTCTGAACTCCTACTTCCTGCTTCCCAGCCAACTGAAATGCCACAAGCCCTGGCCACCTCTTTCAGCTTGGTCTCTGATCCTTGCTCTATGAACTAGTAAATGTTCTGGGGGGAAAGCACAGGTAAATGTGGGGCTTGCCTAGGTGCTCCCACATTCTCTCCAGCAATTTCCTTCAGGTTCTGCCTGACTTGATTTTTCTCTAATACCTTCCGGTGCTTTAAGTACTCTATTCAGCTTTTCTATGATATAAGCTACACTGTCACCCTCAGATGTGGAGGTTGGATGCACTTTATGCTCATCCACAGATGTCCTAAAGCTCAAGGGACTGACTGGTTAGGTTTCATTCACTCCAGATTTCTGACTGTTTTCTTACCCCTTCCTTACATGCTGGGGAGCACAGAGACTTGGTTGGAAAGTTTGTAAGGAGGACATTCTGATAAAAGGGAAGTGTGTGGGAGGCCGCCTGCCCTGTTTACCAGAATGCGGACTTAGGGGAGACTGAGCGGAGTGTCGAAGGCGGTGCCCCTAATTATTCCCTGATCTTTGCAAACAAGTTTGCAAACAAGTAAACCCTGGGTGTTTACTGGAATCCTTATGCTTAATCCCTGGGTTCCCTTGCCTAGAGGACAGTGTAAACGTATGTGTCCCCCCAAGGATGCAACTGATCTAACATATAAAAGCCAAGAGTTTGTTTTGGTTTAATCACTTAACCTTTTGAAATTCCAAGGGACTCATTCATTATTTTGGAAGCAGGTGAGGGGAGGACACTAAGCATACCTCTCCTCTATCACCGGTGTTTCCACGGCCACATCTAAAGCTTTCCGGGCTTCAGTGTAAGGGGGACACGAAGTACCCACACACCGCTCTCCGCCAAATCCAGTGCCCTCATTTGGTTCTTCATGTTCCGCTGAAGGGGCAGAACGGAACTTGAAAGAACTGAGCAGAAATACACCCTCCTCCCTCTTCAAGGACGAAACAGAGACATGCTCTTCTCCCTCTCCTCTATCTTGTCTTGCAAGGCTGGGCCCTCAGCCAGCCCAAGCCGCCTGCCCCCCCCCCCCCCCAGAGTGACCACAAGAATGCTGGTATCGTCCTAACTCTCCCAACCACCCACCTGAGTGGACCAATGAAGCTCCAGAAATGTAGCTAAGGTCCTAATAAGGCTATAGTGGAGGACGGCTCCAACCTTCAGAATGTTATGGTCACTTCCTGACCCTTATGCTGTAAAACCCTGACCAATCTCTGTAACTCACGCCACCCCTAAAGCCCACCCCAAATAGCTAGCCCTATATAACCTTTGTTCTCCTGGGACACGCTCTCTCGCCTCACCTCTGCGCCGGATAGAGGCTGGGAGCCAATTCTAGAATTGATCAATAAAGACTCGTTGCTTTTGCATCGGAGGAGGCTCCCTGGTGGTGGATTATTGGGGACCCCGAACTCTGGGCATAACACCGCAAGGCATCGCAGTGGCATTTAACCAGGGGGCACTCCGCTCGGGCGGAGACTTGCTTCCCTTGGTCTTCAGAACACTGATTCTCCGGCCCTGCCCTTCCCTCTCTCCTCCTCTTCCTCCGCGGCCCTCCCTCGTTGCCCAGTGCCCTCTGGGAGCTGCCTCCCCCGCCCGCCAGGCTCACCTGCCACACTTCCACTTCGCGTTTCCCTTTGTGACCCGCAAGGAAAGGCCGCCGGCGCTCCTCGGGCTCCCTCCGGCCCGGCTCCGGGGACGGGTCTAGCCCTGAACTTCTGAGGGCCCCGGGGCCGCCTCGCAGACGGTGAACAGCGCACGGGTGCGCCCAGCGCGCACCAACCCCACCAGCCCGGCGCGCGCCCCCATCACCGGAAGCTCCGTCCTGGAGACCCGCCCTCGTGGGCGGGGCTACCTCCTCCCGCCGCGGTACCGGCAAAGCCCGACCCCGCGGTGCGGGCTGCTCTAGGCGCTCGGCGGGACCCTGGGGCTGTGGGGACCGGAAGGGAAGCCCCAGGTCCTCGGAGGCGGTGCTACCCCGTCCTGCCTGGTCAGAGTCCGAGCTGGAGCCCTGGTCTGTGCAGTGAGTGCTGGTGGTCTGGGGTGTTGTTAGAAATGCTCCGAAAAGGCGCCACGGGAACTTGAGAATCGCTCGGTAGGCCAATGTGCTTCTCCGAAAGCTGCAAGGCCAACAGGAAAATGTTCGGGCGGACCACACCGAAGGGGAAGCCCGTCCTCCACGTCGCTGACTCATGGCTCACCCCCAATCCACCTCTGATTGGCTTAAGGGCCTGGCTTCCCAATCTGGCGCGAATGGCCATTCCAGGTCCAATGGAGTACCCGCAAATGGGGCTTAACTTAGTACAAGGACGTGGAACAATAGTAACAAAGTTGATCTAAGGCTTTATAAGGAGGAAGTGAAGTTAGTAATGTTAACATAAAAAAACCATTGGGAGAATTTTTGTGAGTTTGAGCAAACTGTCCACATATGCTGGGAAGCAGAACCTCAACAAATTGAGATAATGCTCTGGAGAATGGAGGGGTTACATATTTATTTATACATTTGCAATCAAAGGAGGGACGTAGGTGGGTTACATGAAATTCATTAGTGATAGATTAAGGAGGAGGGATAAAGCAAAGCAGGGGAAACCCCTGGGATTGGATAAAACTTAAAATGATGGACACATACTTAGGTGGGTGCAGTATCAATTAACATGATAATGAAGGAATTTGTAGTATCTGTCCTTGCGCTCAGCACATTTGGTTGTGCCCCAGAGGCTCCAGAAAAAGGGAAGTTACAAGTTACCCAGACATTTCAAGGGCATGTTATCATAGATGCAAAAAGACACATAGGCTCAGATAAGATAAAGGTTGACCTTGTCAGTGAAGACGTAACTGCCCACCATAACTGGCCTAGGACGTAACTGCCCACCATAACTGCTTTCAAAGTTTAATTACATTCCATCCAATGTGGTTACTTTAGGTCTCTGAGTTTGCAAGACTGCCATGCAGGCCTCCCTGAGCTTGTCAGGTCACCTTGTGGCCCCTTTCGCCCACAGTCTGCTGCCCAGGCCATGTTAACCAGGCTCTGTGACAACTCTGAGCTTGGCTCTGCTCCTTCAGTGGGTCTGCCTGGCCTCGGGCTGAGGAGGGCTTTGCAGTGTGGGAGTTCTTCACTGAAGGAGGCGAGGGGGTGCCCTTGTGCTGCCCTGGGCCTCCACACAATGGCGACTTGTGGACTCTGGGAGGCTTATTTCTGGGAGGTGGCCTGCCTTCCTCCCATCACCCCTGCTCCTACTCAGGGCCTGGAAGAATTTTTCCTGGGCACACTGACGTTCTTCTCTATCTATGAGAGGGTAACAGCGTCCTATGGTCGCAGTGATGGCGAACCTTTTGAGCTGTGCGTGTCAGCATTTTGAAAAACCCTAACTTAACTCTGGTGCCGTGTCACATAATAGAAATTTTTTTGATATCTGCAACCATAGTAAAACAAAGATTTATATTTTTGATATTTATTTTAGATATTTAAATGCCATTTAACAAAGAGAAATCAACCAAAAAAATGAGTTCCCGTGTCAGACAGTAGGTTCGCCATCACTGATCTACGCTTAGCTCCCAAGAGGCCAAGCAGTGTGGCTCAGCAGGCGCTGGTGTCCAGGTTGGGAGGACGATGCCCACGTCCAGAGGACCCCTAGGAGGGTGATGGCAGCAGTGCGGTGGGTGACAGCTCAGGGAGGAAGATGGATTGTCAGGTGCAGTTCTTTGCCTGAAGACACTTCCTTTCCATGCAGGTGGTGCTCTTCTTGGGCAGAATCCAGCCCTTGCCCCACAGAGAGGTCGCCTGAGGACCCACCTTTCTGACCGCTGGTGCTTCTCTCTTCCTGGGGAGGAAGCCTGAGTCTGCTTTTGCGTGGCCGGTTCCTGTCAGAGTTGTCCTCACTTTGTAGCTGCTGCAGTCCCACAGCCACTGGTTGTCCCTCAGCACCAGCTCTTCCTGGAGCGCGAGTGCGTGTGTGTGTATGTGTAGCTTTGCGGTAGGCCTGCACCCCATGGCTGTCGGATCCATGAGGTAGTTGGGTTCACTCTGGTCTTGCCAGTGTTTCTGTTTGTATGGAAAGCCAGAAACCTTCTAGGAGAGGTGAGATCTTTAAGTTGGAGTTGTTGGGCAGGTCATTGAGGTGACAGGGAGGTGTGGGACCTGCATTGGGGCATGGGGACACCATGCTGTGGCCTGGCACCATGGAGTCTTGGCTGCTCTGGATCTAAGGCCTCACTAGGAAGGTGAGAGGCAACCCTTGTGGAGCAGGTGATTTCTCTGCTGCCAAATATGTGTCCTATTGTAGCTGGAAAGAGGGGTGTAATTAAAACTCTGCCTTCCCAGGACCTGTGCATGGCCTTTACCATATGCTTTAAATATATATATACACATGTACGTATGTGCCGGGAACCAATTCCAGCATGTCATAATTACAAGAGTTTTATCAAAAGGTTGATGAAACTTGTGGGCTCAACAAGGGCTGAGTCACATATATAATCACATATGTTGGAATGGCTAATAGGCACTTCCCCCAAACCTGAATAGGATTATTGTTTACTGCCAGACAACTCAGGACATCTTAATCTATGTGTTATTGCCTCCTGTTGGCCAAACACCTGAAGAGCAGTAGGCTGTTCCCCAATCTGACAATGCTTCTTAAAGCCTACCTTTTGAAGTGTGCCGGGAGCCGGTCCATCCTTGCTGTTTCAAAGGACCTGGCATATATGGAATACTGTTCTTAAAATGTTTGCTCACCTTCTTGGCACTATGTGTTTTAACCACGGTCTCCTCTCTGAGAAAGGTTGTTTCCTCAGGTAGGGATTTTCCCCTGAAGTTAGGGAGGGAATAAAACCCCTCAATTAAGTGCCAGGCGGGTAATTAATCACTTTAACTATGAACAATCATGCTTAAGCTACATAATCTTTACTCCCTGGAATGGAGATAAGAAACGCCCTAACCTTTGTAATGGAGATTGATAGGATTGAATCAACTGGTATAAATACAGATGTAAGAACACAGAACTTAGAACTCAGAACGAAGAAGACAGAACTAAGAAGACAGAACCTAGGCACAGAACCTACACAGAACGTTCTCTAGAGACAGAAGAACTTCGCTGGAGAGAACATGGCAAAAGATCCTGGACAGAAACTGGCCTCAGAACCTAGAGTCAGAACCTAGCGAGAGAACATGGACACAGAACCTGGCTGGAGATCCTAACCAGAACTTCGCTGGAGATCCAAAGCAGAACCTCTCTAGAGATTCTGACCAGAACTTGGCTAGAGATCCTGGCTAGGCTGCTGATCAACTGAACGCTGCCTCCTTGTCATTCCTTCTTCGCCGACTCCGTCCACACCTTTGGGGACCCCTGGACCTGCTGGGGTCGGACCCCGGCAGAAGTGTATGTCTCCACCTTGCCTTAGGACAATTTGTGTTAATAAAAAGCACGGGGCCCTGAGACAAGAAGCAAGAAGAACTAAGAACGTGGAGTCTTTAGGTCCTTTAGCTGAAGCTCCTCTGACCCCCAATGCCTTTCAAAATTATCTTTCGTCTTTGGACTTCTACTTAATCTATGCACAGCCTTTCTCCAGATCGCTGAACCCTTTGTAATGCTGGGACAAGAACCCTGGCATGTATGTATACAGTATGTATATATGCAGTGTATAATACATATGAGTGTATATTTAAATATATTTACACCTTTATATTATGTACATACATGTGTATATATTTACATACACACACAACCCTATGTATCTAGCATAAATATGTACACACAAACATAATCACACACATCTATCATCTTCGTATTCCTTTTCCTATGTATCTCTTCTTAGTATAAAAATATTCAAGCCTGTAAAGAATTTTTGTGAGTTTATTTGAGACAAACTATTCGCAATTGCCAGGAAGCAGTATCTCAATGGATTGGGATAGTGCTCTAGAGGATGGCAGGATACTTAGTTGGTGTAGGATAGTTAACAGTCAACAATTAACGTGAAAAATATAACAATGAAGGAATCTGTGTATCTGTCCAGGGACTCAGGCACATTAGGTTTTGCCCAAGGGGTTTGGAAAAGGGGAAGTTACAAGTTACCCAGACATTTCAAGGATTTGTTATTATAGATGCAAAAAGACAGATAGGCTCAGTTATGGTTGACCTTGTCAGTGAAGATACCAGCCTAGGACGTAACTGCCCACCATAACTGCTTTTAGTTAAAGTTGAATTTCAGACCATCCTTTGTGGTTACTTTAGGTCTCTGAGTTTGCAAGACCGCCATGCAGGCCTCCCCTGAGCTTGGGGCCCCTTTCGTCCACACTATCTATCCACCTTGAAAAACTAAGAGGTCATATGATACATCCAGGTCCAATCAAACACCTAAGGTTCATTTCAACCTCTTCCCTTTCTTCCTTTTCCTTAAAAAAATAAAATGAATTTTTTTTCATTGATTTTGGAGCGGGAGAGGAGAGATAGAAACATCAATGATGAGAGAGACTCATTGATTGGCACCACCTGCATGCCCCCCACCTTGGGATGGATGCCCGCAACCTGGGCATGTGCCCTTGACCAGAATCAAAGCCAGGACCCTTCAGTCTGCAGGTCCACGCCCTCCCTTTCCATATGTAATTTCTTTCTCCAAAACTGAAAAACCAGCCTTCAAATATCTACAGTATATTTACTTAATCCTAGAATACATGGAATATACTTGCATAATTACTAAGTCTGCTGTGGAAAACAAATCTACTACATAAAGTTCAATATTTGTTAGAACCTGAGAGTATGGAGGCAAAATACTGGTTCAAAACGTACTCCCGTTTTCACTGTGTGTAACAATCATTTCAGGTGCATTTCCCCCCAATTGTTTTCTATGTTAGAGTTTTCCCCTTTTATTCTTGATTTTTAAAAATATATTTTACTGATTTTTTTACAGAGAGGAAGAGAGTGGGATAGAGAGTTAGAAACATCGATGAGAGAGAAACGTTGATCTGCTGCCTCCTGCACACTCCCCACTGGGGATGTGCCCACAACCAAGGTACATGCCATTGACGGGAATTGAACCTGAGACCCTTGAGTCCGCAGGCCGACGCTCTATCCACTGAGCCAAACCGGTCAGGGCTATTCTTGATTTTATTCATTAAAAAGTATGTGAGCCGAAGCCGGTTTGGCTCAGTGGATAGAGCGTCGGCCTGCGGACTGAGGGGTACCAGGTTCGATTCCAGTCAAGGGCATGTACCTGGGTTGTGGGCACATCCCCGGTGGGAGATGTGTAGGAGGCAGCTGATCGATGTTTCTCTCTCATCGATGTTTCTAACTCTCTGTCTCTCTCCCTACCTCTCTGTAGAAAATCAATAAAATATATTTTAAAAAAATAAAAAATAAAAAAAAATTAAAAGTATGTGAAATGTTAAGGTGGTTCTAGAAGTGAGAACTGCACAAACCCCAAAATTCTACCAAGTCTCACTGTTGCCATCTTTTCTACCCTGTTTCCACCATCTAATTATTTTCATCCCATTTCCACCCACTCCCTGGATGTAACCAATCCCATTGGTTTCTAGGTTATCTTTCCCAACTTTCTTTTTGCATAATCGTACAGATAGATGATTATATATATATATGTATATATATATATTTTTTTTTCTTTTCTTATTTCTCCTTTCTTTCGCAAAGGGTGACATACTTTCTCAGATTTTGCTTTTTCACTTAACAATATATTTTGGAAGCCATTCCATATCAGTTTATAGATATTATTCTCCTTTTTATAACTGTATAGTACTCCCTTGGATGGATCTACTGTTGTTCAGTCAGCCATTCTCCCATGTCAATTATTTAGGTTGTTTCTAGGGTTTTGCAAGTACATTGCTAACATGAATTACTTTGGACATGCATGTTCTTGTACAACTGGCGATGTTTGACCAGGTTAAACTGGGAAAAGCATGTGTCATTCTGTTAGATGTTGCCTGCTTTCCCACAATTGGCATACTAATTTGCATTCCGACCAGCGATATCCAAGAGTCCCTATTTCCCCCCAGGCTTGCCAACAGAATGTGTTGGTGTACTTTTTAATTTTTGCTAATCTGATAGGTGAGAAATATCTCAGTGTTATTTTAATGTGCATTGTTCTCATTAAACGGTTGTATAATTTTTCATATGCTTAGGGAACATTTTTAAAAATATATATATTTTGCCAGAACCGGTTTGGCTCAAGGGATAGAGCGTCGGCCTGCGGACTCAAGGGTCACAGGTTCGATTCCGGTCAAGGGCATGTATCTTGGTTGCGGGCACATCCCCAGTGGGGGGTGTACAGGAGGCAGCTGATCAATGTTTCTCTCTCATTGATGTTTCTGGCTCTCTATCCCTCTCCCTTCCTGTGAAAAATCAATAAAATATATTTAAAAAAATATATATTTTATTGATTCTTTTACAGAGAGGAAGGGAGAGAGAGATAGTTAGAAACATCGATGAGAGAGAAACATCGTTCAGCTGCCTCCTGCACATTCCATGCCCTTCACCAGAATTGAACCTGGGACCCTTGAGTCTGCAGGCTGACGCTCTATCCACTGAACCAAACCGGTTAGGGCTAAGGAACATTTTTTATTCTTTTTTTTTGTGTGTGAAGCATCTGTTCATGTCTTTGACTTATGCATCACGTTTCTGCAACTTTCCCCCTTCAATTTTAAAATGTCCTTGTATGTTAGAGATGCTATACATTCATGTATATTACATGTTATTGTTTCTCTCAGCTTGTCATTTATTTTACATTTTTCTTGTTTTCTTACAATAAAATAATTTTATTTTCATATAAAGAAATTTATTACTCTTTTATTGCTCCTGGATGAATTTGCTTTTCATTAAACCCAGGAATGTTCAATTATAATAAACTCTTTTTGCTATAAATAAAATATTTGAGCTTAAAATAATGTGAATTACAATAACCCACTTTCCATTTTCAAATACTTTTTCACTTAAAAAAAATGTTCTGGAAAAAAGAAATCATGTAACCAATAAAAAAAAAAACATGTACCTAAGGGCACAGGCTCCAAATGGCTCAGCAGGGCACTGGTCAGAGGCCCATAACCCTTAGCAGCAGTAACAAGGCATGTCCGCTGCTCAAGAAGTATGGCAGCAGCAGCAGCAAAGCTGGAGGAAGCTTCGATGGACATAGTTCTCATGTCTCCACTTCCCTTCCCTGTGCTGTACAGACTTTTATAGACAGAACATCCTCATTTTCCCCTGCTCCCTAATCAAATTTGGTTTCAAGTCACCTGTGATACACTGTTGCCTTCCCCTCACACATCAGTATGAAAAGCATTTATTCCATAAATTGCATTGCTGCAATACTCTAAGCCTGGCCATCCTCCTTCCTTCACCTACTGACGGAGAACCCCATGGTTGCTTTACCTGTTATAAAACTATTCATGCTCCTAGTGGATCTTTTAGATACCCCTTTGGATATCCTTTGTTTGTTTGTGGATGGTTCATGCTTGAAGAGATAAAGTAAAAAGTGCCAAGCAGGTTATGCTATCACAGACTTGAATACACCTTTAAGCTTCCCACAGAAATTCGGTTTGAATTGTGTGGGTCCCCTCATACGTGGATTTTTTTCAGTAAGTACACAGTCAATTCTATACCCCATGTTTTAAAATCATGGATTCAACTGAGGAGCAAAAACAGTGTTTTCTCTCTGTGGTTGGGGATCTGCAGATGTGGAGGGCTGACTGTAGGCACTGTTCTATGTCATCCTATATAATAAAACCCCAATATACAAATTGATCGAACAGCGGAACTAGCGGTCAGTATGATGTGCACTGAAAACAGGGGACAGATGCTTAACACAGGAGCTGCCCCTGGTGGTCAGTGCACTCCCACAGGGGGAGCGCCGCTCAGCCAGAAGCTGGACTCACGGTTGGCAAGCGCAGCGACGGTGGTTTGAGCCTCTGTTGCCTCTGCTGAAGGTGGGAAGTAAGGAGCAAGGGGTCCCAAACTACGAGGGCCTCAGACTATGAGAACCCTGGACTATGAGAGGGATGTCCAATGGGTGGAGCGGGCCTAAGCCGGCAGCTGGACATCCCATAGCAGTGATTCTCAACTTTCCTAATGTTGTGACCCTTTAATACAGTTCCTCATGTTGTGGTGACTCCCAACCATAAAATTATTTTTGTTGCTACTTCATAGCTGTAATTTTACTACTGTTGTGAATCATAATGTAAACCTGATATGCAGGAGGTATTTTCATTGTTCGTGACCCACAGGTTGAGAACCGCTGCAAGGGGTCCCGGACTGAGAGAGGGCACAGGCCATGCTGAGGACAACCGCCTCTAGCCCCCAGTGCACGAATAACATGCACATCCATGGATTGAACATCCATGGATTTTGGTATCCACTGGGTGGTCCTGGAACCAATCCCCCGTGGACACCAGGGTATGATTGTAGTTAAGCTTTTGGGGAGTCAACACTTACACTCAAATTTTCCACTATGCTAAAATGGGGGGTTGGTGCCCTAACCCATTTGTTGCTCAAGGTTCAACTGTGTTGCTAATGCAAGCAAGCAGTCCATTACATGGATGTACCCAAACTAATTTATCCACTTTTGAAAATATTTTTGTATTGATGTGCTCTTCCCCATTTTTTTTGTATTCTGAACAATGATATAATCATTATCTTTTAATGTACGTTTTACAGTTTGGTTATTTCTTGAGAATAGCTGGATTTGGATTGATGGGTAAAAGGCAAACATGTGTGTTTCATTTAAAAAATTAAAAAGCTGAACTGTCACCAGTGAGGTTCTTATTAGTTTATGATCCCAAGAATAACCCATGTGTCACCTGGCTCACACCCAGGCCCACACTGGAAATTAGCATGCCTTTCCAACTTTGCTGGATCAGGAGGTGGACCAAGTGAAAATGGTGTCACATTTCTGGCTTACTAGAAATTCTGGGGTTACTGGTAAAGGTGAACTTTCCTTTTGTATGTCCAGCTGGACTCGTGCTGCTGTTTTCTGGAGAGATGGTCTCTGTGCTGCAGGGGGGCCTGTCTGTGAAAAGATGGGGCCTTACCATTGCCATCCTCTTTTACTGCCCCATACCTCTCACAGAGGCCCCAGGACAGGGAGAGGGAGGGCTCTCATGCTTATGCCATGTGGGGACAGTGCAATGAAAGATAGCCACAGAAGAAAAGAAGAACTTGCTCTCATCATACACAGTGAAGAATGGGAAGTCGTTCTAGAGGCAGAAAACTGGTAACTACAAGAGGAAGCTTAGAAGGTCTCCTATGAGAAATGGACAAGGACACAATTCACAAAGCATAGAGACAGAGGGACAGGTACAGAGACACAGGCAGAGCAGGACGTGGCTGACAACGAGGCAGCAGAACTGAGGAAGAGGCTTTAACCCAGAAGCTCCCAGGAGCAGCACAGTCCGTGGTTGTGTCACTATTAGCCCTGTGATTTGGGACAGTTTAGCTCACTCTGCTAAGCCTTAGTGTCCTGTTCTATAAAATGGGCTAACAAAACTAGTACATCATGGCAATGTTGCGGGAACTGAGAACTGTGTAAGCCACTGTCTTACTATATTTAAAGTCTCAACAAACTTTACTTCTCAGAAACTCTATCTCATGGTGAAAGGAGCTCCTATTCTCTGAAAGGTCATCTAGTTAATGCAAATTTCAACTGAGGGCTCTTGTCACATTGCAGTGCTTCATTTGCAGCGGTTCTCAACCTTGGGTCGCGACCCCTTTGGGGGTCGAACAACCCTTTCTCAGAACACATATATAATTACATAATGCTTTTGTGATTAACCCCTATGCTTTAATTATGTTCAATTTGTAACAATGAATTTGGGGGTCACCACAACATGAGGAACAGTATTAAAGGGTCACAGCATTAGGAAAGCTGAGAACCACTGCTCTGAACTGACTGTGAAGATCAGTCCCAAGCTGGTTCATTTCCCTTCCCCTCAGTGCCTCATCTCGATAACCTCTGCAGCCGACTGTGATGTCCCCAGGAATGACCTATTCCAAGTAGTCCTGTTGCCCCACGTATATACTGACAGCTCCTCTCTGACAAATGGGCCAATAATACACAGTTGGGAAAGGATACTTTCTCTTCAATGAACAGTGCTGGGAAAACTAGATACTCACATGCAAAGAATGAAATAAGACCCTTATCTTAAGTCAATTGTTTAATTTATTTTTTCCAATATGAAAAACACTTATCCTACAAAGCAAAAAAGACACAAAATGAGTGAGATTCTAACCTGCATTTTTGTTTCACTGTCCCTTTGTTAAAGAAACTTGCCAAAATTCATAGATGTGGCAGAACATATGCTCAGACATTTAACCAAAAATCGAGATAGCAAATGCACATCTGAAAAAAGGCTCACCATAAAGCCTTAGAAAAAATGCAACCAAAAAACAGTGATATAGCATTACAAAGTTACAAAAAAGTTTAAATAAAGGACTGAGCAAATCTTTTCTAGTTGTGGAGGAATTAAATCTGTCATATACTGCTGGAAGAATGCAAAAACGTGCAATTGACTTAAATCACAACTTCCTAATTTCTTTAAACATTCGCCTCTCCTCTGACTTGGAAATCATATTATAGGTTAATAATAAAGAGAAATGAAACCTATCTCCATTTTAAGAATTATGCACAATCCCTATTAGGCCAGTGATTCTGTAGTAATTATGCTTTGCCCTAAATCCTACTATCCTACACCCAAGTGACCATCACCCATGGAATTAAAGACATTAAGATACATGGCCCTTTGCAAGATCTCACTCAGTGACATACAGGTACTAGTGGTGAAAGAAGACAACTAAGATAATAGGTAATCTCATTAAAAAATTCAAGGAGGGAGAAGGGGAAAAACATGTTTTGAGGCTATAACATGATTTCTCTTAAAGAAAATAGTTTAGTGGATGAATTGAAGGAAGAGATTTTTTTTTTTTGAGAGCCAAAATAGATTTGAGAAATATCTCCAAAAAGCAGTAAAACTATAAAGATAAATCAAGAATAACAGAGCCCTAGCCAGTTTGACTCAGTGGGTAGAGCATTGCCTCACATACTGAAAGTTCCTGGGTTCAATTCCAGGCAAGGGCATGAACCTTGGTTTGCAGGTTTGATCCCCAGCCCTGGTCAGGGTGTGTGCTGGATGTAACTAACTGATGTGTCTCTTTCACATTGATGTTTCTCTCTCTCGGTCTCTCCCCCTCCCTTCCACTCTCTCTAAAAATAAATAGAAAAATGTCCTCGGGTGAGGATTAACAACAAAAACCAAAAAGAAAGAAAAAAAAGAATAACAAGGTGTAAATTACTAGAATTCTAGAAGAAATAAAAGACATTAATGGACGAGAGACAATAATTAAACAAATAGACTATGTCTTGAGCTATAATGAAAGGCTCACTGTGTTTCAGGCTGGACCATGCTTCCTCAACAGGGGTGATAATATCTCCAAGGAGGCAAAAATGGTTCTTGAGGGGGAGGTAGCAAAAAATGTTACTCTTTTCATGTATAAAGCACAGACACAATATATAAACAGAAATGCAGGTTACCTGTGCTATTAAAATTTCATAGTGGGCAATTAAGGAAAAATGTCATAAAGTTTGCATAAGTGGGTGATAATGAATAAAAGATTGAGAAACACTGATGAGAAAAAAGAAACACCAAGGTATATGCTGGTAACATTTTTGAACTCTGAGGAGAAAACGAAAAATCTTACAACATTCAGCTAAAAAGAACATGTTGTGTACAAAAGAGGAATCATGCTGGAGTTAGATTTTTTTTTTTTTTAATCAGTAATGCTGGAACTGAGACAGTGGAATGGCAATTAAGAACTACACCTAGCCCATACTTAGCCAAGATGTGGCTCAACTGTCAGGGTGAAAGATACACAGCAATTGGGAAAGTTCCCCACTGAGAAAAATACTTGAGAGAAGACTTTGAAGATTATCTCTCTGTGAACTAGAACAAAAATTTGGGGGGAATGTAAAGAAAGAAAACACTGTGGCTTGGACTAAATCTACACTAATAAAAGGGAAACATACAAATTGACTGTCCCTTTGCTACGCCCACCAGCCAATCACGGTGAGTATGCAAATTAAACCAACAAAGATGGCGGCAGCCATGGAGCTGGAGGCTTGGGTTGCCCCTGGCAATGGAGGAAGCCAAGCTTCCCACCCGCCCTGACCTCCACTCAAGGGTGGCTGGGGGCCTGGGTCTCCGAGGGGCATTGCCAGCCTGAAAACAGCCCTCAGCCCCTCACCCAGGCTGGCCAGACACTCCAATGGGACCCCTCATTCCTGAAGGGGCTCTGGCCAGCCTGAAAACGACTCTCAGTCCCTTACCCAGGCTGGCCACACCCCCATGGAGTAAGAATCCCTGCTGGGGGGCCTGGCCAGCCTGCAAACAGCCATCATCCCCTCACCCAGACTAGCCAGGCACCCCAGTGGGAACCCCACCCTGAAGGGGGTGTGGCCAGCTTGAAAACAGCCCTCAGCCCCTCACCCAGGCTGGCCAGGCACCCCAGCAGGGACCCCCACCCTGAAGAGGGTATGGCCAGCTTGAAAACAGCTCTCAGCCTCTCACCCAGGCTGGCCATGCCCCCCCCACCCCCCAATGGGGACCCTCACCCCATGGGGGTGTGGCCAACCTGCAAACCACCACAGGCCCCTTGCCCAGGCCACCCCATGCCCCAAGGGAACCCACACCCTGATCTGGGACACCCTTCAGGGCAAACCAGCCGGCCGCAACCCGTGCTCCAGGCCTATCCTATCTAATAAAAGAGAAACATGGTAATTAGCGTATGACCGCTACCCTTCCCATTGGCTAATCAGGGAGATATGCAAATTAACTGCCAGCCAAGATGGCGGCCGGCAGCCAGGCAGCTGACGCGAACAGGGAGGCTTGCTTGCTTTAGTGACGGAGGAAGCCAAGCTTCCTCACCTGCCTTGCTGGCCTCTCAGCTGCACTCTAAGCAACATTGTAACACATATAGAAGCTAAACAAAACCCCGGGCTTCAGCCAGCAGGACCGCAACATTGTTTCAAATAGAGAAGGGTAAATAAAGGCCAGAAATCTGCTTTCAGCAGCAGAGGTCTCATAGCTGGAGCCGAGCCTCAGAGCTAAAGCTGGCCCAGAATAAAAAAAAAAAGGAAAAAAGGACAGGTTGGGAGCTTCAGTCACCCACCAGCCTGAAAATGGCCCTCAGCCCCTCACCCAGGCTGGCCAGCCACCCAAGCGGGACCCCCACTCTGAAGGGTGTGTGACCAGCTGCAAACAGCCATCATCCCCTCACCCAGGCTGTCCAGGCACCCAAGCGGGAACCCCACCCTAAAGGGGGTGTGACCAGATGAAAACAGCCATCATCTCCTCACCCAGGCTGGCCAGGACCCCAAGCGGGACACCCACCCTGATCCAGGACACCCGTCAGGGCAAACCAGCCGGCCCCCACCCTTGCACCAGGCTTCTATCCTATATAGTAAAAGGGTAATATGCCTCCCAGCACCAGGATCAGCAGAGCCGAGAGGCCTCCTGGCACCGGGATCAGCATGACAGGGGGCCGCGCCCAAATCCCCCCCACCCCCGATCGCCCTGTGGCTCTGTGTGAGACAGGGGGCAGGGCCACAACCTCCCTATCCACCCTGCTCTGTTCCTGACACGGGGGAGCTCCCCAACCCCCTGATCGCCCTGCGGCTCTGTGTGTGACAGGGGGCGGTGCCCCAACTCCCCTATCAGACCTGCTCTGTGAGTGACAGGGGGGAGCTCCTCAACCCCCTGATGGGCCCTGCTCTGTGCATGACAGGGGGAAGCTCCTCAACCCACTGATCGGCCCTGCTCTGTGTGTGACAGGGTACGAAGTCCCAACCCCTTTGATGGGCCCTGCTCTGTGCGTGATAGGGGGCAGCGCCCCAACCCCCTGATTGGCCCTGCTCTGTGCGTGACAGGGGGTGGCGTCGCAACCTCCCTATCGACCCTACCTTGAGTGTGACAGGGGGCGGTGCCCCAACCCCCCAATCGGACCTACCCTGAGCGTGACTAGGGGTGGCATCGCAACCTCCCAATCTGCCCTTCTCTGTGCATGACAGGGGGTGGCGCCCCAACTCCCCAATCGGCCCTGCTGTGAGCCAGACCAGGGGCTGCACCTAGAGATTGGGCCTGCCCTCTGCCACCCGGGAGCAGGCCTAAGCCAGCAGGTTGTTATCTCCCGAGGGGTCCCAGACTGCAAGAGGGCACAGGCCGGGCTGAGGGACCTCCTCTCCACCCCAAGTGCACAAATTTTTGTGCACCGGGCCTCTAGTATATTAATAAAAGGGTAATATGCTAATTAGACTGGGAGACCTTCCAGGAGACCTTCCAGACATTCTTCTGGACAAAGCCATGGTGGCGGGGCCGAGGTACAGGTGGTTAGAGGTCAAGAGGAGAGGGCAGTTTTGGGTGACCAGGCCAGGATGGGATGGCAGTTGTGGGTGATCAGGCTGGTGGAGGGGCCGTTGTGGATGATCAGGCCGGTGGGGGGGGGGCAGTTGGGGGTGAGCAGACCAGCGGGGGTCCAGTTGGGGGCAAGCAGGCCATCAGTGGGGGTCAGTTGGGGGTGATCAGTGCTGGGGTCCAACCCCAGCAGGTCCAGGGGTTCCCAAAGGCGTAGACGGAGTCGGCGAAGAAGGAAGGAAGGACACGGAGACAGTGTTCAGTTGATCAGCAGCCTAGCCAGGATCTCCAGCCAGGATCTCCAGCCAAGTTCTGGTCTGGATCTCCAGAGAGGTTCTGCTTAGGATCTCCAGCCAGGTTCTGTGTCCATGTTCTCTTGCTAGGTTCTCCTGCCAGGTACCAGGTTCTCCAGGTTCCCTAGCCAGGTTCGATCACCAGATTCTGTAGCCATGTTCCCTCGCTAGGTTTTCCAGCCAGGTTCTGTCCGGGTTCTCCAGCCAGGTTCAGTCACCAGGTTCTAGTCAGGTTCTCTTGCCAATTTCTGTAGTCAGGTTCAGTCCAGGATCTTTAGCTATGTTCTCTCGCTAGGTTCTGTCTCTAGGTTCTGAGGCCAGTTTCTGTCCAGGATCTTTTGCCATGTTCTCTCCAGCGAAGTTCTTCTGTCTCTAGAGAACGTTCTGTGTAGGTTCTGTGCCTAGGTTCTGTCTCTCTTTCTGTCTCCTTCTGTTCTGACTTGTTACAGCTGTATTTATACCAGTTGATTCAATCCTATCAATCTCTATTCCAAAGGTTAGGGCGTTTCTTATCTCCATTCCAGGGAGTAAAGATTATGTAGCTTAAGCATGATTGTTCGTAGTTAAAATGATTAATTACCCGCCTGGCACTTAGTTAAGAGGTTTTATTCCCTCCCTAACTTCAGGGGAAAATCCCTACCTGGGGATTCAACCTTTCTCGGAGAGGTGACCTTGGTTAAAACACAGTGCCAAGAGGGTGAGCAAACATATTAAGAACAGTATGCCATATGTGCCAGGTCCCTAGAAACAGCAAGGATGGATCGGCTCCCGGCAGATCAGGACTGTAGGGGGCAGTTTGGAGTGAGCTGGCCAGCAGGGGGGGGGGCAGTTGGGGGCAAGCATTCCAGTGGGGAGGGAAGGTAGGGGCAAGCAGGCCAGCTGGGGGGGGGCAGTTGGGGGCAAGCACACTGGCACGGGGGCAGTTGGGGGTAATCAGGCTGGTGGGGGGCATTTGGGGGTGAGCAGGCCGGCAGTGGGGGGCAGTTGGGGGTGAGCAGGCCAGCAGACAGAGTGGTTAGGGGAAATCTGGCAGGCAGGCAGGTGAGCGGTTAGGACATCCCTCTTGCAGTCCTGGATTGCGAGAGGGATATCTGACTGCCGGTTTAGGCTCAATCCCTGTAAACCAGCAGTAGGACATCCTTCCAGGGATCGCAGATTGGAGAGGGTACAGGCTGGGCTGAGGGACACCCCCTATCCCCCTCCCCCGTGCACGAATTTCATGCATTGGGCCACTAGTCTATATATATAAAAGGCTAAGTGTCTCTCTGACCATCCAACTGGTAGCTATGATGCATACTGACTACCAGGGGGCAGATGCTTAATGCAGAAGCTGCCATGACGTGCACTGGTCAGCACCATGGATCTGGCGCCAACAAACCAACACTCGGCTTCCCCCAAGTGGGACACAGGCCCCACCACCACCCCAGAGTGACACCCCACCAAATTGCAGGCAATGCTGCTGAGACCCCATGGAGCAAAATGCGGCCCACAGCCCAGCCCAATCTGGAAATGGTCGCTGTGGGTGCCGGGTAATGATGTCACATAGCAACACCCAGCTTCCTTTCCCTAGCGACTAGCGGCCTTGGAGTTTCTTCAACTCAGGAATATGACTTGCTTTAGAGTCAGGTGCAGACATTTTACAGTTTAATCAAATGTCTGTGAAGTGTTCCCATGTGCTTCATCTCATTTGATCCTCACAGAAGTCCTGGAGTAGGTAGATTGTAGACTTGGTAGAATCCTATTTTCTTTTCATTAACCAGGGGAAAAGAGATTTAGAAAGTTTAGAAATTTGACCTGGCTGAAAAGAAGTAAGAAATGGTGGAACTTGAAAATGACTTCTGGTTTTCTCACTGCACAGAATATAGTCAAACACTGCTGCAGTTAAATATTTCACCCTTTGTTCTCCCTGTGTGATCTACAATAATAATCTGCTTCGTGTTGATATTTACTACTATGTTGCTGACAGTTACCTGAAAGAGAAGTTGGGGTGCTTCACTGGGCTGGAAAAAGTTTAGCTAAATCAGAAAGCAGGTCTAATTAAGCAAGTTTATCTATAGATATAAAGCTCTCACTGGTGCCAATTGCACATGTGGGTTTCGATCTGTCATTGTCAATCATGAATTTGGTTGACATCTCTTTTTTTTTTTTTGGTTGACACTTCTATTGTAGAGAAAGGGCAAATAGCGATATTAAAATATTTCTTCTAATTAATTTCCCTTCAATGTGCACGAATCTGTGTACCAGGCCTCTAGTATTCAGATAATTTATTACAAAGTGTAATGGAAAAAGGTGGGACCAGGCAAATGAAATAGAAATGTGGCTGAGGTAATCAAGACTCACATGTCTTCTACTAATTGTTAAGTTTGTACAATTCTATACCCTTAGACATCAGAGTTGAACATTATTAATGACTCTGGAATTTGAAACTGTGAGTTTTTATGTAATTCTTTTCATGAAGATTAAACCTTTAGAAACCATGAGTCCCTATTAATTGTAAGCACTTATATTCCCATTGTAATAAAATAGATCTGTAGCAAGGCTAGCTTAGGTGGTAGATGATTTTTGTATAGGATCCTCTGGAGAGAAGCAAGAGAGAAATGGACAGGAAGAGGTAAAGGCATTGGGAAATGGTGTTAGCAAACATGTCCATTAGGGACAATGATGAGGCTGGTGGAGACAGCTCTGTCCCTGGATCCCTGGTGTAAGTGCTTCCCTCAAGGGCTTTTATGACAGAGGATAAACAACCCAACTCCTGGAATGCAACAAGCTGAATTTCATCTCCAGTTTAATGTCTGTTCCTGAAACTTAATCTAAGACTGGTGAGTGAATTAGACATCTGTGATTGGGGTGCTTCTATGATTAAGGTAAGGGCTGGGCTGATATTATGTCACAGATAGGCCAGAGATAGAGGACTCTGAAAGACTATTGATATATGTGGGTGCTGAATAGAAAAGACCAGACACACAAATCTGGTTGGTTACAGGGGAAGTGAAGGTTGAGGTGTGGGAAAGGAGTTTCCTGATGTTATTGAAAGTATGTAAGTAAAGTGATACCATCTAAAAAACAACAACAACAACAACAAAAACAGGTGCCTGAATAAATTGACTGGGTCTGAAAATAACCCACAGAAGACTGAAGACATATTTTAGAAAATATGAGAAGTGCCTTGATGATGACTGAGATCTATGCCAGGCTTCCCAAAGCAGGGTGTGGGAAGGGCTTTGAGGAGGCAGCCAGACCGTCTTGGGCAGATGTGAGAAGAACGTATGGAGGAGGAGTCATTTGAGAAGGGATTTCTAGGATAAACGTGTTTGAGCAAAACCTTTCCAACAGGAGGTCAAACAGGCAGTTCTGTAACCTCTTAGTTCTCTGGCTTTGGTCATGGGCTGAAATTAATAAAAATTATGTGCTACAACCTTTCTTTAATAACTTGGCACCATCAGCGTCTATAATCTTTCCTCATCTGAAGCTCTAGTCTTTGTTGAATTGTGTGTTCCCTGGTCTCTTTCTCTCACAGAGCAACCATACTCTCTACAGAGATAGTTCCCTTCTCCAGGCTGTGACTGGGCTGTCTTGACCAGTAACTTTAATGGCAGAGCAATGTCTCTCATCGCTTATAGGATGGCAATAGGAGCTGCTTTTCCTCTCCAGAAAGAAGAAAACAGAGGCATCAAAAGGGGGGACCTGGTGTGGAAGAAATAATCATAATGTGCATAAGATATAACAGCTACTGCAATAGATATTTAGAGATAACTCTTCATCAGAGGGAATTAACATTGGTCTCCAGTTCTCCAAAACCACCTGTTTACAAATTTGTTTCACCCTCAAACTGTAAGCCTCTAGGATCCTGGATGTTTTTCATTTTTTTTGATAGTCCCTGTTTGTAATATGGTACTTGAAAAATGGTAACACTTAAAATACACTTGCTAAATGAGTTAATGAGTGAAAGTACACTTTCAAACATGTGATATAATTTCTACTTCAGAAAAGTCTTTCAAATATCATGGTGTTGCTTGCCTAGCAATAATGCCTTTCTTTTTCCCCATTTCAGTTATTTCTAAACTTAGTTCCGTAAGGTGTGAGCACAAGGAGTGCTTCAGTTGAGGCACATATTCCCTGTGAATGTTGCCTCTTATATATCTTTTAATTGTCTTCTTAAATGAGTGAGAAAATTGTATGTGATAATTTGAGAAATTATTATTATCATTTTTTGGTTAATCCTCACCTGAGTATATTTTTCCATTGATTTTTAGGGAGAGTGGAAGAGAGAGAGAAAGACAGAGGGAAACATCGATGTGAGAGAAACACATTGATTCGTTGCCTCCTGCATGAGCCCTGACTAGAGCCTGGGCTGGGGCGGAGCCTGCAACCAAGGTATGTGCCCTTGACCAGAACCGAACCCTGGACCCTTTGGTCCGTAGGCCGACACTCTATCCACTGAGCCAAATTGGCTAGGGCAATTTCAGAAATTTAAAGTCTTATTTCTATCAGTTATTGGTTTGTGATATTTGGAAAATGATACACATTCATTGAGTCCCGCTTCTCTTAGGTGTGAAATGGGGTTAATATCCAATCCTGAAATTGGATATTCAACATCAAAATTCAGAAATACACTAAGTGCCACATTGCAAAGTGCTTACCATAGTCTCTGGCATAAGGCATATACATAATAAATGTTAGATTAATTCTTCCGTGACTGAATTATGATCTGGTCCATTCTATTCCTGGAACACTACTGGCATTTTAGAATCCTATATTTTTGGTCAATTACTGTTTTCATGAGTCCCTACCAGTAATTTTTCCAAGGAAGAATAATTGTTCTAAACTTTTGACTTCAAGACATCTGATAATGCTCCCTGTGCAAAGGATGAAGTCTTACTGTGAAGTTGTGATTAAGGCCCTTCACAATGAGGAAAAATCTGCCTGTGCGAATCCTCCCTGCCCTGCCGGCACTTCCTATGCCTCAGCTACCTGGGCTAAAAATGTTTCAAGCATGCAAACATTTTCTCATGGTGATTCCCTATTTTCATTCTTCACCTTACATTCACTGCTTAATCTGAGTTCAAGAATCATCTTGTTACTGCCTTCCCAGACACACACAATGGTTTCTTCTCTGCATTGATAACCACCTGTTTTGTAGGAAAGAACATACAATGATATTTTTACTTTAATTGCTTAGAAACATGCGTATCTTTTAATGAGAATGTCACTCATTGAGGGCAGAGCACATATCTTTTTCACCAATGCTTGTGTCTTATTATTTGTATGTTTAAAGAAGATGGAAGTGAGGAATATGTCGAAATTTCATGGTGTCTTCACAAAGAATATTCCAGGAAAATCTGCATTTTCCTCTGTCTCGGTGAATAAGAAGTGATGTCTCTGGTTGTCTTCCCAGGTGTGACTACCTCAAGCCACACTAGTATTAGCCACACAGTCTTCCGCTTGCTGGGCATCCCTGGCCTTGAGAACCAGCACATGTGGATTTCCATCCCCTTCTTCATATCCTATGTCATGGCCCTGCTTGGGAACAGTCTGCTCATCTTCATTATCCTCACCAAGCCCAGCCTCCATGAACCCATGTACCTCTTCCTCAGCATGCTGGCCATAACAGATGTTGTCCTCTCCACGTGCACAGTACCTCAGGCCTTGGCCATCTTCTGGTTCCATGCTGGGGAGATCTCCCTGGATCGCTGCATTGCTCAGGTATTCTTTCTCACTTCCACTTTCATGTCTGAGTCAGGGATCCTGCTGGTGATGACATTTGACCGCTACATTGCCATATGCTACCCGCTGAGATACACAGCTATTCTTACATATGCTCTGATTGGGAAAATTGGTCTATCTTTCTGAGAAGTTTTGGTACCGTATTTCCCATAATATTTCTTCTGAAAAGACTGACTTTTTGCAAAAGTAACATTCTTCCACACACTGTTTGTGAGCACATTGGGTTGGCCAAATTTTCCTGTGATGACATACGAGTAAACATCTGGTATGGACTTTTTCTTCTTATATCAACAATTGCTTTAGATGTTTTTCTAATCATTGTTTCATATATGCGTATTCTCCATGCTGTCTTTCGCATCCCTTCCCGAGATGCTCGCCACAAAGCGCTCAGCACCTGTGGCTCCCACGTCTGTGTCATTATCCTCTTTTAGGGGCCTGGGATCTTCTCGGTTCTCACTCAGCGCTTTGGGCGCCACGTGTCACCCCATATCCACATCCTGCTGGCCAATGTCTGCATTCTGGCTCCTCCTATGCTGAATCCCATCATTTATGGAATTAAGACCAAACAGATCCGGGACCAGGTGACTCATATCTTATATTCAAAACAGATATGACTTTGGGAATGGAAACCAGACTAGTTTTCTCAACATTTCTAGTCATACATTGAGGTAAGATTTAGAAGCTTCTAGTAGGTTGGGGACAGCTGAGACTACATATCTATGTAATCTATAGACTACCTCACTGAGTATATGTTTCTGGAGCAGATCCACAGGGGAGCTTGGGACATGCTTTTCAAAGTCTCTGATCAATACTAAGAGATCAATTTTTTTGTGGCTCAGTAAGCTTTCTCACTCATAGTCTGATAAGCAAACCACTCCTAGTCTGTAGCCCTAGATAGGTATTTGGAAAGAGATGAATTGTTGTAAATTACTGGACTACTCTTTATTGGTTTGTTTTATGCCTTGCTGTGGTGAAATAGTTCCCATTTGTCTTATCTACATTGGGTTGTTGCTCTAAATATTATTACCTTTGCCATCTCTATCATAAAGTTTTATTCTTTACAGGATCACCTCCATCTGTATACATTCCATTATTTGTCCTGAAATTTAAAGAAAGGAAGAGAGGGAAGCAGGCACAAACCTCTGGCACCCCCATTCTCCTATAGCCTTTCCTTTGTTTTTCCGTTTCTTCTTCCTTTTTTCCTTCTTCCTCTTCCTCTTCATCCTTTCCTCCTCTACCTCCTACTCCATCACATCTTCCTCTTTCTAGTCTTCTTCTTCTTTCTCACTCTCCATCACAGTAAAAGACTTTGAAAGAGTTGTCTACACATTCAGGAATCAATATCTTTCTCTATTTTTCCTCCTCTCACACCAGTCAGACAGTTTTCCTATGCCATGGCACGGCCTGTCGCAGTAACCTCCACATTACTGAATCCAATGGTCAATACTCAGTCTACATCGTTCATGACATATCAGCACCGTCTGACACAGTGAAACATTCTCTCATTCTAGAAACTCCTCATTCATTCCATCTTAGTGTATTAGACATAAAATGTGTACAAAATCCCAGTTTTCATCACAGAGATATTCCCAGCTAATATAATTTTATAGAAGGTCACAATATATTTTCTACTATGTATGTGTGTGCAGGTAAACAAAAACTTTTAGTGCGCCAATATTCCACCTACTCTTCTTAAATGCGCCTTTCTCAATTAGCAAAGTAACGTGGACATAATCCCATGCCAAAACTATATATCTCTGTAGGCATTTTTATCACCTCTCTATTTTACTTGTATAAGAATATGCTACATATCAATTATCCAAGTATACCCTTTTTTTAAAATCCAAGTATACTCTTAAAATGCATTTATCCTGTGTCATTGTAATTATTTATTCACTGTTCATTTCTCAATTGAGAACAAGCTTGGCATTCTATATTTTTCTTCTCTAGTGTCTATTATGTCATCTGAAAGGGTAGGCACTAAATCAAGATGTTTAAAATACATTTTTTTTGTAAACTGTAAAACTATGAAATTTTCACTTGAAATAAATTGGAGATAATAAAATGCATAAAGAAGTCACATTTATTACTTCTGTTAGTGTGATTTATCTTTTGTTTAAAAATTTTTTTACATGTCTGAAATTTTTACGTATTTTTTCACATAGATTACATTCATAATCTATGCAAAATCTATTTGTATTTTTAAAATATCAAACTATTTTTTCACATAGATTTATATATTTAGCATAAGTATTTATTATATTTTTAATGCATTTTTAGCTGGCTATAAAATATACTTATTTATGGATGAATTTGCATGTAATTTACCTAAACCATTTCATCATTATTATTATTATTATTTTTTTTGTGTGATTTGAACACTATTAATTATTATTATTTTTATTTTTTAATATATATTTATTATTGATTTTAGAGAGGAAGGGAGAGAGATGGAAACATCAATGAGAATCATTGATTGGCTGCCTCCTACACACCCCCTACTAGGGGGATCAAACCCAGGCAATGTGCCCTTGGTTGGAATGGAACCTGGGTCCCTTTAGGCCACAGGCTGACACTCTATTCGCTAAGCCAAACTGGCTAGGGCCATTTCATTATTATTAACATGCAGTATATTTCACATTTTTCATTTGTTTAAGAACATAATGTTTATTAAAACATTTTCTCATTTTGCCTGTCCATGAATTTTAGTTATACACAAGTCCTTAAATAGTATGTTGACAAACTTATTTTTCTTTGTTTCCTTTGTGTTCCTCAGAAGTGTTTCAAAATCCAACAAGAATTATTTTATTGTAAAATTTTGCTTCTACTTAATTGAGCACCTGAATAATTACAGGCCATATTTCAAAAATATTTGTTGTTTGTTTCAGCAGAAATACAAAATAAAGAAGCATTTTAGCCGAAACCGGTTTGGCTCAGTGGATAGAGCGTCGGCTTGCGGACTGAAAGGTCCCAGGTACGATTCCGGTCAAGGGCATGTACCTGGGTTGTGGGCATATCCCCAGTAGGAGATGTGCAGGAAGCAGCTGATCGATGTTTCTCTCTCATCGATGTTTCTGGCTCTCTATCTCTCTCCCTTCCTCTCTGTAAAAAATCAATAAAATATATATATATATATATATATATATATATATATTTTTTAAAATATATTTTATTGATTTTTTACAGAGAGGAAGGGAGAGAGATAGAGAGTTAGAAACATCGATGAGAGAGAAACATTGATCAGCTGCCTCCTGCACACCCCCCACTGGGGATGTGCCCGCAACCCAGGTACATGCCCTTGACCGGAATCGAACCGGGGACCCTTCAGTCCGCAGGCCGATGCTCTATCCACTGAGCCAAACCGGTTTCGGCAATTAAATATATTTAAAAAAAAAAAGAAAAAAGAAAAAAAAGAAGCATTTTAATGACCACTAGTCATGCCCATTAATAAAATATTTTGTAATCACGAAATGTCTGTCATTTAAGCTTATTTCCACATAACTGTGAGTGTATTTTAAGCTTTACTTTTTCCCCCCCTCTTAATGTTATATAACAAGTATTTTCCTTTAGCATCAAGAACATTATGCAAATAACTCTGTATGCTGACAGCTGGGTACTGGAAATATCAGGGGGAAGACTTTATAAAATATATCCTTGTCTAACCACTTTTCTGTACACCTGAAACTTACACAAAATTTTATTAAATGGGAAGTGTAATTAAAAAAAATAAAAAGGAACATTATGTAAATAGGTCTAATAAGTGTATAATATACTATTATATAGTCTACTATTATTTAGTAAACTAGTGGACTCTTATTTAATACTAGAGGCCCGGTGCAGAAAAATTTGTGCATTCGGGGGGGGGGGGGTGTCCCTCAGCCCAGCCTGTGCCCTCTCATAGTCTGGGACCCCTTGGGGGATGACTACCTGCTGGTTTAGGCCCACTCCCTGGGGAATTGGGCCTAAGCTGGCAGTCAGACATCCCTCTGGCAGCCTGGGAGCTCTCAGGGGATGTCCACTTGCCAGTGGGGAGGAGGCCTAAGCTGCAGTTGGACATCCTTAGCGCTGCTGAGGAGGCGGGAGAGGCTCCTACCATCACTGCTCTACTGGCAGCTGTCAGCCTGGCTTGTGGCTGAGCAGAGCTCCCCATGTGGGAGCGCACTGACCACCAGGGGGCAGCTCCTGCATTGAGCTTCTGCCCCCTGGCAGTCAGTGTGTGTCATAGTGACCAGTCATTCCTAGTCGTTCTGCTGTTAGGGTCAGTTTGCATATTACCCTTTTATTATATAGGTTAGAGGCCTGGTGCACGGGTGGGGGCCAACTGGTTTGTCCTGCAGGGTGTCCCGGATCAGGGTGGGGGTCCTGCTGGGGTGCCTGGCCAGCCTGGGTGAGGGGCTAATGGCTGTTCGCAGGCTGGTCACACCCCCTTCAGGGTAGGGGTCCCCACTGGGGTGCCTGGCTAGCCTGGGTGAGGGGCTGATAGCTGTTTGAAGGATGGTCAAGCCCCCCTCCCCCCAGTGGGGACCCTCACCCAATGGAGGTTTGGCCAACCTGAGTGAGGGGCTCATGGCTGTTTTTAGGCTGGTCACACCCCATTTAGGGTGGAGGGTCCCCACTGGGGTGCCTGGCCAGTTAGGGTGAGGGGATGAGGGCCATTTTCAGGCTGGCCAAGCCCCCCGGCGACTGAAGCTCCCAGCCTCTCCTTTTTTAAATTTTTTTATTCTGGGATTTATTTACCTTCTATAATTGAAACTTTGTTGCCTTCAGTGGAGCTCAGAGCCGGCTCCTGCTCACTCTCAGCTCTATGGCCACGGCCGGCTGAAAGCAGGTATTTGGGGTTTATTTATCTTCTATAATTGAAACTTTGTTGCCTTCAGTGGAGCTCAGAGCTGGCCGGAAGCTTGGCTTCCTCCATCACTGGAGCAACCAAGCTTCCTGCTTGCTTCAGCTCCATGGCTGCTGGCTGCCATCCTGGTTGGGTTAATTTGCATATAGTCACTCTGATTGGCTGGTGGGCGTGGCTTAAGGCATAGCGAAGGTATGGTCAATTTGCATGTTTGTATTTTATTAGATTAGATTTACATCTAAATAATTGACAGTGTAAAAATTGTATGAACATAATCAATAATACCATTTGCTATATTTTGTGTTCTTGTGGTTTATTATAGGGAAGATTCTTGAAAACTTTTACTGCATCTATGTGATTGGTCCATGTCAGGTTGAATGTGTTTTTTATGTGCAAAAATTTTTCAAATGTACCTCTCAGGATAATTTGTGTTTTCCAAAAATTGACTGGAATCTAATAATGTAATATTACATATAGAAAGCCTTAAACACTCCACCAGAAAAGTATTAGAACTAATCAACAAATTCAGTAAAATTACAGGATAGAAAATTAATATACAAAAATCTGTTGTTTTATAAACTAATAACAATATATCAGAAAGAGAAATTAAGAAAACAATCTCATTTACAACTGCATCAAGAAGAATAAAATATGTAGCAATACATTTAACCAAGCAGGTAAAAGACCCGTACCCTGAACTATAAGACATTGGTAAAAGAAATTGAAGAAGATATAAATAAATAAAAAACTATAATGCACTCATGGATTGAAAAAATTAATATTGTTAAAATGTTTATGCTACCCAAAGGGATCTACAGATTCAATGCAATTCCTATAAAATTCCAATGGCTTTTTTCATAGAAATAGAAAAACAATCCTCAAATGAGTATGAAATCACAAAAGCCAAAGCAATCTTGAGAAAAAAGAACTGGGAGGCGTCGGGCTCCTTGCTTTCAAACTATACTACAAAGCTCTAGTGATCAAAAAGTATTTTCCTGACATAAAAACAGAAACATAGATCAATGAAAAGTTCATTCAGGTCAAAGCCAAAGGAGCCAATAATATAAAATGGAGAAAGGACAGTTTGTTCAATAAGTGGTTTTGGGAAAACCACAGTCACGCAAATGGATCAAACTGTACCACCATACACAAATATTGACTAAAAGTGGATTAAAGAATTGGACATAAGACTTGATACCATAACATTTCTAGAAGAAAACTTATGCAGTAAGATTCTTGACATAGGTCTTGGCAATAAATTTTGAATCTGACTCCAAAAGCAAAGGTAAGAAAAGCAAAAAATAAACAACTAGAACTACACCAAACTAAAAAGCTTCTGCACAGGAAAGGAAACCATAAAAAAGAAAAGAGAAGGTAACCTACTGAGTGAGAGAAAATATTTGCAAATCAGGTGTCTGATAAGGGGTTCATGTTTAAAAAAATATAAAGAACTCATACAATGCAAGAGTAAGACACTCCTTCCTCCGCTGCAAACAATTCCATTAAAAAATAGGCAGAGGATCTGAATAGACATTTTCCCAAAGAAGATATGCATATAGCCAATAGGTACATGAAAAAGTGCTCAACATCATTAATCATCAGGGAAATGCAAATGGAAACCACAATATGACATCACCTCACTTCTGTTAGAATGGCTATTATCAAAAGCCAAGAAATAACAAGTATTGAAAAGGATGTGGAGAAAAGTGAATCTTTGTGCACTGTTGATGGGAATGTTAGTGAGGACAGCCTCTATGGAAAATGGTTTGAAGGTTCCTCAAAAAATTAAAAATAGAGCTACAGTATGATTCTGTAATTCCACTTCTGGGTATATATGTGAAGAAAACAAAAACAATAATTCAAATAGATATCTGCATCTAAATAATCTGCAGCATAATTTACAATAGGAAACCTATGGAAATAACCTACATGTCCATCAATGAATAAATGGATAAAGAAAATATGATATATGTATATATATGAAATAAATAATGTATATATGAATTAAACCTTGTGACATGAATGGACTTTGAGGGCATTATGCTAAGTGAAATAAATCAGAGAAAAACAAATACCTTATGATCTCACTTATATGTGGAATCTAAAATCTGCTCTCTGCCGCCCCCCACCCCCCAGCCCCATAAAAACGAGCTCATAGGTAAAGAGAACTGATTAGAGGTTGCCACAGGTGGCGGGGGGTGGGGGGTGGGTGAGAGGAGTGGGTGAAATGGGTGAAGAGTATCAAAAGGTACAAACTTCTAGTTATAAAATAAATGTCATGTGATATAATTATACCATGGTTAATAATACTGCATTACATATTTGAAAGTTGCTAAGAGGGTAGATCTTAAAACTTCATTACAAGAAATAAACTTTTTATATCTATGAATAATGTCAAAAGCTTGCTAGACTTACTGTGGTTATCATTTAAAAATGTATAAATATGGAACCAGTATGTTGTGCATCTGAAACTAATATAATGAAAAGATATTTTGAAAATTACAATTTACACCTGGCTGGTGTCACTCAGTGGTTGAGTATTGACCTATGAACCAAGAGGTCACAGTTCGATTTCTGGTCAGGGCACATACCCTGGTTGCAGGTTTGATCACCAGTGTGGGTGTGCAGGAGGCAATCAATCAGTGATTCTCTCTCATCATCGATGTTTCTATCTCTCTCTCCCTCTCCTTCCCTCTCTTAAAGCAATAAAAATATATTAAAAAAACAAAAGCCACAATTTACTTCTATATTCTCCTCCCCAAATCTCTTAACTTCAGTATAATAATGGACACTAGACAAATATCAATTGAGGGACATCTTATACTGATTAAAACTGTAAGATCCTCAAAAACAAGGAAAATCTGAGGAATGGTTATAGCCAAGCATCCCAAAGAGAGTGACTACTAAATATAATGTGGTATCTTGAAGGGATCCTGGAATAGCAAGTGGACATCAGGTAAAATTTCAGGAAGTCTGGATGATAGTTAATATAATGTATTAGTACTAGTTTATTAATTGTAGCAAGTGTATTATACTAAGGTGACATGTTAACTGCGTTGGTGGTAGCTGTGTACTATGCATTTTTTCTTTAAAGCTGTTCTAAAAAGTAAATTTATAAACAATTTTATTTTATTTTATTTATTTATTTTTAAAATATATTTTATTGGTTTTTTACAGAGAGGAAGGGAGAAGGATAGAGAGTCAGAAACATCGATGAGAGAGAAACATCGGTCAGCTGCCTCCTGCACACCTCCCACTGGGTATGTGCCCGCAACCCAGGTACATGCCCTTGACCAGTATCGAATCCGGGACCCTTGAGTCCGCAGGCTGACGCTCTATTCACTGAGCCAAACCGGTTAGGGCATAAAAACAATTTTATATTGATTTTCAATTTATATGTTTGATTCATGATGAGATCAATAATCCTCATAAAATTCACAATAGAACCACTATAGGTCCAGCTATTCCCAATTCTGGGTATATATCCAAAGAACTATAGTCAGGCTAAGAGATATTTGCCCTTCAATAAATTTTGTAGGAAATTGAATAATACAACTCAATTCTTATTAATGCTTCTTTTTTCTTTTAAATATATTTTATTGATTTCTCACAGAGAGGAAAGGAGAGGGTTAGAGAGTTAGAAACATCAATCAGCTGCCTCCTGCACACTCCCCACTGGGTATGTGCAACCAAGGTACATGCCCTTGACCAGAATCGAACCTGGGACCCTTGAGTCCACAGGCCGATGCTCTATCCACTGAGCCAAACCAGTTAGGGCAATGCTTCTTTTTCAATTGAAATACTCTGATGGGGCAGTTTGTTCTAATACTATGTTATAAAGCAGTGATTTTCAACTTTTTCATCTCATGGCACACATAAAGTAATTACTAAAATTCTGCAGCACACCAAAAATATATATATTTTGCTGATCTGACAAAAAATAGGTATCATTTTGATGTACTTGCACCGGACAGCTATTGTGTTGGCTGTTGTCATTTCTTAATTTGACAGTCTAAGGGAAAAGAGGTCAGTGCCCTGGACTAAATAGTCAGGTATTGCCTGTTTTAAAATTCTGTTAATATAGTTCAATAATCCCCTCTGCTGACACATTCGCAGTGCCCCCAATTTGAAGCAAATCAACAGTAACAATTGTCAAATCCATGGAATAAGAAGTTGAAATTCATAGTTACCATAATGTGAACTAGTGTGAGGAGACAAATCTCAAAAATTGGGATTTAAGAATTTTCTAATAAGAGTCTACTGGTCACATGAAAGTTATGGCTGTTAATTTAAACTTATTGAAACTGAGAAGAGAGAGGTGTATTTAACTTTACAAGAAAGTGCAATGCATTTTTGAGCATTTATTGGTCATTTTGGAATAATAAATTGATCTTAGAATTTCTAGGAAATATAAAATTTAGCAAATATCACCTATTTGACTATAAAGTATTATACAAAGCGGAATTGTATCTTGAGACGGTCACAATAGCTTCTCACAAGTCTGATTACTTCTGAATTCTGTACATGCTGCTGTCTTAATAGATACTCATTTGGACTCCTTAAACATTGAGTGTGAGATGCACAAATGTGCTAATTCTATCCACAAAGACATGCATGAATAACAAAGTGCATTAATTTTATAGAATTATTTAACTAATAAAAGTAAGATTTTTAGGAGAGCATGAAGACTGGCTGATAAAAATTTTTCTGTATGTATTTATATTAAGAAATACCCCTTTTTTCATAAAGGTGGGATTACTTTGTTTTTCCTGTCTTTATTATCTGATTTTTAAACAATAAGGTACAAGATTACCTTTATAATCAGAATATAAAGTTATTTCCAAGTTGAAAAAAATTTCACACCATACATTCAGGATAAGTAAAATCTAGATTAAATACTTACAAAAGAATATAAAGAAAACAGAATTTTTTTCCCAGCCACCATAAATGTAGACTTTTGGTGGCCAAGTACTAAACAGAATGATACACTAGGCAGGCAAATGAAATGAAAATATGTCACAAATGTCAAGAGTGATTTCTTCTATATATTGTGCACAAATATTTATGTACCCTTAGGAAATAATTAAAACTCCTTATTGCCCTGGATGGTGTTGCTCAGTGGTTTGAGCGTCGGCCTGTGCACGGAAGTGTTGCAGGTTCAATTCACAGTCAAGTGCACATACCTGGGTTATGGTTTTGCTTTCTGCCCACTGGTGGGATGCGTGAGGGTGGCAGCCAGTAGATGTGTCTCTCTCACATCCATTTTTTTCTCTCCCTCTCTCCCTTTCACTCTCTCTGAAAGCAATAGAAAAAAATATCCTCAGGTGAAGATTAACAAAAATCACACCAAAAACAAAAACAAAAAACACCCTCATTATTTATGAATACGAATCTTATGACCACTCCAGGGATGAATATAACTGCAACATCATCCCCTCCATGAAAAATTGAAAATTATTTTTACTTATTTCTTGCATGGATTAATATTAGAGATTGGAAATAACTTTAATATTGATTTAGGTATTAAAACAGGCTTGCAGAAAAGCTGGTTTAGATGGGAGGGATTTTCTTACAGTAAAAAACATCATAAATGTGAACACTTGGTGTGGGATGGATTTCAGACATGTGAGGAGGAGAAGGAGATAAAATAGGAGAAGCTCTAGGGAGGGGGGAAATAGAGCTGAGAATAAGGCCATTTGGGAAGAGGATGAGGCTGTTGGAGACAGCTATGCCCCTGGGGTCCTGATGTAAGTGCTTCCTTCAAGGGCTCTCATGAAAGAGAATAAATAGCTCAACTGCCTGGTCCCCAACAAACTGAATTTCATCTCCAATCTCACGTCTGTTCCTGAAGACTCAGTAAAAGCTGGTGAGTGAAATAGACATCTATGGGTGGAGTGGTTTCAGGATCAGGGTAAGGAGGGAGCTGGCCAAGCCATACAGGTCAGAGGGAGGTTATTGATATATATGGATGCAGAAATATAAAGATGAGTGGCATCTTTCTGGTTGGTTACAGCATAAGTGGAGGGTAAGATGTGGGAAGGGAGGTTGAGAGTACTAGTATATGGGTAGCTGAGGTTAATGAAGTTTGGCAAATAAAGAGAAGTAGTCCTATATAATGAAAGGCTAATATGCAAATTGTCCCCTTGGGCAGGAGTTTGACTGGGCGGGAGTTCAACCTGACTGTGCAGCTTCCAACTGGCCAGATCAGAGCCCCGATCAGCCTCCCTGACCTCCCACAGCCCCTCTCCTCGCCAGCCAGGCCGAGAGACCCCACCTGTACACGAATTTGTGCACCAGGACTCTAGTCCAATATATGACAAGTGTCCTAATAATGAGATGACATGAGAAAACAGAAAAGATATTGACTTAGACTGAAGACCCCTCTTGGCAAATATGAGAAGAGCCCTGAGAATGACAAGGATCTGTGCTAGCCTTCCCAAAGCAGGACTTGGGGAGTGAACCAGGACATCTTGGGCTGTTGTGAAAGGGGAATAGGGGGAAGAGCATTGAGTGGAGCACGTAGATAAACATGTGTCAGACCAAAGTCACTCTACCTTGGACAGGAGACCAATCAAACAGGCATATCTTCAACCTTTGAGCTCCCTGGTTTCTCTCTCTGGCTCCAATGAACACAATTTCCTCTCCTGCTCCCTTTCCTCAAACACATGGCCATTACCAGCTTCTATAATCTTTCCTCCTTTCCAGCTCTGCATTTGTTGCTTTGTGTCTTCTGTGGCCTTTTCTTTCTTGCCATTTCCCCCCTTTACATTCCCAATCAGGTCTGTGTGGACACACACCAGCTCTCACATCCCTCTGGTACCATCCCACTTTTTTTTTCATGCAGGAAGTCAGCTGCCTTCACTGGAGAGAACTTTAAAAAAAATGTTATCTTTATTGTTGAAAGTATTACAGATGTCCCCCCTTTTTTCCCCATTGACTCCCTCCACCCCACACCCATCCCTTCCAGGCCTTCATCACATTATTGTCTGTGTTCATGGGCTATGTACATATGCATATAAATTCCCCAGTTAATCTCTCCCAACCCTCCTACCCCCTCTGAGATTTATCAGTCTGTTCCATGCTTCTATGTTTCTGGATCTATTTTGCTCATCAGTTTATTTTGTTCATTAGATCCCACATATGAATGAGATCATGTGATACTTATTTTTCTCTGACTGGCTTATTTTGCTTAGCATAATACTCTTCAGGTCCTTCCATGCTGACTCAAAGGGTAAGAGATCCTTCTGTTTTATATATTCCAGGGTATAAATGTACCAAAGCTTTTTTATCCACTCCTCTACTGATGGCACTTGGGCTGTTTCCAGATCTTAGCTATTGTAAATTGCGCTGTTATGAACATAGGGGTGCATATGGTGCATATATTCTTTCTGATTGGTGTTTCAGGTTTCTTAGGATATATTCCTTGAAGTGGGATCACTGGATCAAGTGGCAGTTCCATTTTTAATTTTTTGAGTAAACTCCATACTGTTTTCCATAGTGGCTGCACTAGTCTGCATTCCCACCAGCAATGTACAAGGGTTTCCTTTCCTCACCAGCACTTGTCGTTTGTTGATTTGTTGATGATAGCCATTCTGATATGGAGAGAACTTTTTCATAAAGCAGCCATATGCTCTACAGGACACAGTACCGTAACTAGGTCAGATGATTGGGCCCTTTTGTAGGTGACTCTGATAACAGACCATGTTCCTCCAGCACTTGGAGGATGGTAATTGGTAATTTTCCCCAGAAAGGAAAATTATGGGCATCATGTGGGTAACTGGAGTGGAAGAAATAATGTTATTGAGCATGAGCTATAACTTAGCTATGGAGCTAGATATTTTAAAATACTTTTTTATTAGGGGGAATTAACATATGTCTTCAGCTCTTCAACCTATGTGTTTATGCCAAACCTAAGTCCATAGGACTTGGTCAAATTCCACCCCCCCCCCCCATCTCCAGTTTGTAATATGGTACCTGAAAAACAGTTACTGCTTCCTAAATGACAGAGTTAACGAATGAATGAATGAATGCACACTAAGAACTAAATGATAGAATTTCCACCCGAAGAAAAAGCTTTAAAATATCATGCACAACGCCTCCTAGCAACAATGCCTTCCTTTAAAATTTTAGTCATTTGTAAACTTAGTTCCTTAAGGTGTGAGCATGAGCAGTGCCTCACCTCAGGCACACAGGCCCTATTAATGCTACCTCTTAAAGTTCCCTTGATTCTCTTCACAAGCAAGCAGATTGTATATGGTGAAGTCAGAGGGATTTCAAATCTCATTTCCGTCAATTATACCAAATTTGTCTGAACAAACATCTACCCTGCTTTTTTCAGTATTCCCTATGCACAGCCACCCAGAGCTGAACACTGTTTCACGAAGATGCTATACTTGGTTTTGAATACCCACGTTTTCTTTTGTTGTTTCTCTTTATTTTCTTTCTTTTCTGTATGATAAAGTACCCACCACAAAGCTAAGTTCAAGTTCTTCACGTTCAAGGAACACTTGTTACAGCCTTTCCAGATACATAGAATAATTCCCTTTTGTCTTTTCATAATCCTCTGTTGGTAGGAGAAATACATACAATAAAATGTTTTATTTGATTAGCTGGGAATATGTATACCTTTTAATCAGACTGTCACTCATTAATGCAGAGGCTATAATCTATTATCTTATATGTTTCTTTTTATTTGCATGTTCAAAGAAGAAGGAATATGTCAAAAGGTCTTGTGCCTTCAGAAAGAATATTACAAGGAATACTGTGTTTTCCTGTGTCTGTGAATAAGAAGTGATGTCTGTGGTGGTCTCCCCACATGTGACTATCTTAAACCACACTAGTGTTAGCCACATTGTGTTCCACTTGCTGGGCATCCCTGGCCTTGAGGACCAGCACATGTGGATTTCCATCCCCTTCTTCATTTCCTTTGTCATTGCCCTGCTTGGGAATAGCCTGCTCATCATTGTTATCTTCACAAAGAGCAGCCTCCATGAACCCATGTACCTCTTCCTCTGCATGCTGGCCGGAGCAGACATTGTCCTCTCCACGTGCACAGTACCTCAGGCTTTGGCCATCTTCTGGTTCCATGCTGGGGAGATCTCCCTGGATCGCTGCATCGCTCAATTCTTCATCATCCACTGCACTTTCATCTCTGAGTCAGGGATCCTGCTGGTGATGGCATTTGATCGTTACATTGCCATATGCTACCCACTGAGATACACAGCTATTCTTACGTATACACTGATTGGGAAAATTGGTGTTACCATCTTTTTGAGAAGTTATTGTACAATTTTCCCCATAATATTTCTTTTGAAAAGGTTGACTTTCTGCCAAAATAATATTATTCCGCATACCTTTTGTGAACACATCGGCTTAGCCAAATATGCTTGTAATGACATTCGAGTGAACATCTGGTATGGACTTTTTGTAATAATAACGACAGTGGTTTCAGATGCCCTGTTAATTTTTGTTTCCTATGTGTTGATTCTCCATGCTGTCTTCCACATGTCTTCCCAAGATGCTCGTCAGAAAGCTCTCAACACATGTGGTTCCCATGTCTGCATCATCATCCTCTTTTATGGGCCTGCCATCTTCACTACTCTTACTCAGCGGTTTGGACGCCACATTCCTCCTCATATCCACATTTTGCTTGCTAATGTCTGCATTCTGGTTCCACCTATGCTGAATCCCATCATATATGGGATCAAGACCAAGCAAATCCGAAAGCAGGCTGTTCACATGTTTTTTCCCAAAGCAGGAATAACTTTGGAAAAGGACCAGAGTTTTCAGCATCTATAGCTACTCATGGTGTGATCTATGGAAGTGGTGGATGGAAATATTGGTGGTAAACTGGAAATACTAGGAAACACTAGGAAATAGCTCGAAGATGGTGTTTTTTGTTTTGTTTTGTTTTTTTATAACTTTTTTTAAAAAACATATTTTATTGATTTTTTGCAGAGAGGAAGGGAGAGAGATAGAGAGTTAGAAACATTGATGAGAGAGAAACATCAATCAGCTGCCTCTTGCACATCTCCTACTGGGGATTGTGCCTGCAACCCAGGTACATGCCCTTGACCGGAATCGAACCTGGGACCTTTCAGTCCGCAGGCCGACGCTCTATCTACTGAGCCAAACCGGTTTCGGCAACTTTTTTAATTGATTTTTTACAGAGAGGAAGGGAGAGAGATAGAGAGTTAGAAACATCAATGGGAGAGAAACATCGATCACCTGCCTCTTGCACACCTCCTACTGGGGACGTGCCCACAACCAAGGTACATGCCCCCAGCTGGAATTGAATCTGGGACCCTTCAGTCTGCAGGCTGATGCTCTATCCACTGAGCCAAACCGGTTAGGGCAAAGAAGATTGTGTTTTTGAAGCAAATTCACCAAATATATTATAGGATATTAATATTCAACTGCCAATGAGGAGGCGGGGAGGGCATGGTTTGCTTTCTACAAGTTTCCTAATCCTCTTAGTTGCTTTTTCTTACTAATTTAAAAATAACCAACCTTATTTTAAGGACAAAGCACTTAAAATTCTTTTTTAAAAAAATCCTCACTCAAGGATATTTCCTATCGATTTTTAGAAAGAGTGGAAGGGAGGGAAGAAGGGGGAAGAAGAGGAAGAGAGAGAGAAAGTGAGAGAGAGAGAGAAAGGGGGAGAAAAAGGGAGAGAGGTGAGTGAAGTAGCATGAGAGAATTTGTGGTAATAGAACACTTCTCTAAATTGAATGCAGTGGTACTTACATAAATCTACACATATGATAATATTGCATAGAACTACACACACACAATAAATACATTTAAAATTGTTGATATTTAAATAAGATATGTGGATTTTACCAGTGTCACTTGGTTTAGATATTGTACTCTAGTTATATAAGATATTACTATTGGGGAAAATTGAGTGAATGGTACAAGGGATTACCCTTTACAGTGTTGGTTTTTTTTTTTTTTTTGTGTGTGTGTGTGTGTGTGTTTACAACCACCTGTGAATCTATAACTATTTCAAACTATTTTACAAAGCTACAGTAATCAGATAATATGGTACTGGCATAAAAACAGTGACATAGATCAATGGAACAGAACACACAGAAAGAAGTAAACTCTCACACATATGGTGAACTAATATTTGACAAGGGAACCAAGGATAATTATTGGGGAAAGGATGGTCTTTTAAATAAATGTTCATAAAACTGGATAATCACAGAAGAATGTAAATGGACCCCTAAGTTACACCACTCAAAACAAAATGAACTGAAAATGAATTAAAAACCTAAACATCAGACCTGAAAGCATAAAACTCCTAAAAGAAAATGGAAGAAAAAAACTTCTTGACATTGGGTCTGCCAATGATATTTTGGATATGACATCAAAAGCACAGCAAACAAAAGCAAAATCAATAAGGGGGAACTATGTTAAACTAAAGGGCTTTGCATTGGAAAAGAAACGATCAACGTAATAAATAAGAAACCTATGGAATTAGAGAAAATATTTGCAAACATATACCTGATAAGGGGTTAATATGCAAAATATATAAGGAACTCATACAATTCAAGAGCAAAACACCCACACAACCTAATTAAAATGGTCTGAAGATCTGGAGAAACAGTTTTCAATTTTAAAAAATGTTTTTATTGATTTGAGAGAGAGAGAGGAAGGGAAAGGGAGAGAAGCATTGATTGACTGGCTGCCACCCCCCCCCTCCCCCCGCCCCGCTCCGATTCCAGCTCTGACCAGGAATCAAACTGGTGACCTGTAGCTGCATGAGATGATGTTGAGCCATGCTGGCCAGGGCTAGACAGTTTTTTTTAAAAGAAGACATATAATGCCCTTGCTGATTTTGCTCAGTGGATAGAGCGTCGGCCTGTGGACTGAAGGGTCCCAGATTTGATTCTGGTCAAGGGCATGTGCCCTGACCAGGAATTGAACCATGACCTCCTGGTTCATAGGTCGATGCTCAACCACTGAGCCCTCTGCCTGGACTATTATTGATATTTTTAATCTTTTTCCTCCTCCTCCTCCTCCTCCACCTCCTCCTTCTTCTCCTCCTCCTCTTTACCCTCCTCCTTCTTCTGGAAGACTCTTTAAGTTTAACATTTCTTCTAATACTGGTTTGGTGGTAATAACCTCCTTTAGCTTTTTTGTCTGGGAAGCTCTTTATCTATCCTTCTATTTTAAATGATAGCTTTGTTAGGTAGAGTAATCTTGGTTGTAGGTCTTTGCTTTTCATCACTTTGAATCTTTTGTGCCAGTCCCTCTGGCCTGCAAAGTTTCTGTTGAGAAATCAGCTGAGAGTTTTATGGAAGCTCTCTTATAGGTAACTAACTGCTTTTCTCTTGCTGCTTTTAAGATTCTCTGTTTGTCTTTGACCTTTGGCATTTTAATTATGGTGTGTCTTGGTGTGAGCCTCTATAAATTCTTGTTTGGGACTGCACTTACTGGACTTGTACATCTTTTCATAATTATTTTTTCAAATGTTTTAAATCCCTTGCTCTATCTGTTCTCATTCTAGTACCCTTATGATACAAATGTTGGCACACTTGAAGTTGTCCCAGAGGCTCTTTAAACTATTCTAATTTTTAAAAACTTTTTTATTTTTGATGTCTTTATTTTTTTTCCCCTGCTTCCTTAACCTCTGCTTCATTTACTCTATTGTTGATTTCCTGTAAGGTATTCTTAATTTTAGTTAATGTAGTCTTCATTTCTGACTTGTTCTTTTTGATATTTTGTATTTTCATTTTTATGTTTCCCTATCTCTTTGTTGAAATTCTCCCTAAGTTCATCTACTCTTCCCTTAAGTTTATTGAGCATCTTTATAACCATTTTTAGAACTCTGCATATGTTAGATTGCTTGTCTCTGTTTTGTTTAGTTGTTTTTTTCTAGAGATTTTTTTCTGCTCAAACTGTATACCTTTTATTTTATTTAGTTCTTTTAAAAAATAGTTTATGTCTCCATTCACCTACTGAAGGACACTAATCACGTCCAAGTTTTGACAATTATAAATGAAGCTGTAATAAATTTTGTGTGCCGGTGTTTGAGTAAATATACATTTTCAATTTACATAAGCTAATATGATTTCTGCATTGCATGGTAAGAGTAAAATTAGTTTTTAAAATCAATAAAACAGAACACAGAGTTTGGAAACAAACCCACACACGTGGCAAGTTTATTTAACAAAGATACAAAAGCAACAATAGAGAAAGGATATCCTTTTCAGCAAATAGTGCTTGAACATTTAGACATCCATCTGCAAAATAATGACCTTCAATTCATGCTTCAAACTCCCTGCAAATATCAACTCAAAATGAATCATTGAACTAGATAAAGACCTGAAACTATAAAACTTCTAAAAGAAGTCAGAACACTTTTGTCACCTAGAATTATACACATGAATCTGGGAACATCAAAACATCCTATATAATAAAAGCCTAATATGCTAAGTGTTCGGTCGTCTAGTCGTCTGTTCAACCAATCAAAGCGTAATATGCTAATGATATGTTAAGGCCGCTCAATCGCTTGCTATGATGTGCACTGACCATTAGGGGGCAAACAGTCGACTGGTTGACCAGTCGCTATGACATGCACTGACCACCAGGGAGCAGACACTCCAACCGGTAAGTTAGCTTGCTGCTGGAGTCTGGCTGATGGGGACTGAGCCAGATGGGCTAGACATGCCCTAGAGCCCCCCCATAGTCCCTCCCTGGCTGGCCAACCTCCTGTATCCCTCCCTGGCCTCAATCATGTACCAGTGGGGTCCCTCGGCCTGGTCTATGCCCACTTGCAATCCAGGACCTCTCGGATGTCGGAGAGCTGGTTTCAGCCCAATCCCATTCAATGCAGGACCTGCCCCCTGGTGGTCAGTGTACTCCCACAGGGGGAGCACCACTCAGCCAGAAGCCTGGCTCAGGGCTGGCAAGCCTCTCCTGCCTCTGCGGCAGTCCTAAGGATGTCCGACTGACGGACATCCCCTGAGGGCTCCCAGACTGCGAGAGGGCGCAGGCCAGACTGAGGGAAGCCCCACTCCCTGAGTGCATGAATTTTGTGCACCAGGCCTCTAGTGATGTATAAAATAAAATATCATCAAAATTAATAATTTATCCTGCTTGAAAGACACTATTAAGGAAGTGGAAAGAGTCATAGAATGAGAGATATTATGTTCAAATCATAGATCACACAGAGGGCTTGTATCCAGAGTAAAGAACTCATAAAACTTAATAATTAGAGAAGAAACTTCAATAAAAATGGTTGAAATATTTGTACATAAAGAAAATGTACATATAGCAAATAAGTACTTGAAAACATGCTTAACACCACTAATTATAATGAAAATGTAAATTAAACTGCAATGATGAAGCTTTAACAAGCTATTAGAATACTTACATTAAAAAAAGATAGTGTCAGGTTCTGATGAGGATGTGGAATAATGGCAGCTCATACATTGCTGGTGGAAATTCACAATAGTACAGGCACTTTGGAAAAGTTGGGCAATTTTTTAGTAAGTTAAACATATGCCTATGATGTACACCTGAAACTAATACAAAAGGATATTGAATGCCAACTGTAATTGAAAAAAATTAAAAAAATTTTAAGTAATCTTAGCTGGCTTTAAAAAATATATTTTCTTATTGATTTCAGAGAGGAAGGGAGAGAGAGAGATAGAGAGAGAAAGAGACAGACATCAATGATGAGAATCATTGATCAGCTGCCTCCTTCACGCACCCTACTGGAGATTGAGCCTACAACCCGGACATGTGTCCTGATCGGGAATCAAACCGTGATCTCCTGATTCATGGGTTGGTGCTCAACCACTGAGCCATGTCAGCTGGGCTTAGCTGGCTTTTTAAATGTAGCAATTGATAAGTTGATCCAGCATTTATATGAGTATACTAAAGCCCTGTTTTTGCTATAAACATTTTAAAAATAAAAAATAAATTTGGAGGACACTGCCCTGCCCCCATAACCAAATATGCTTATCCTATGACCTGGCAATCTTATTAGTCTTAGATTTTTAGCCACATGAAGTATAAATTTAATTTTCACTTCCAATAAAATATATGAATTTTTTAAATTTAAATTCTTTATTGTTTAAAGTATTACATAAGTCTCCTTTTTCCCCCATTGACCTCTCCCCAATTACTCTCACCCCCCCCCGAACATGCCCTCACCCCGCTAGTGTCTGTGTCCATTGGTTATGCTCATCTGCATGCATAAAAGTCCTTTGGTTGATCTCTTTACCCGCCCCCCCAACCCCCTTCCCTCTGAGGTTGGACAGTCTGTTCAATGCTTCTATGTCTCTGTTGTTCATCAGTTTATGTTGTTCATTATATACCACAAATGAGTGAGATCATGTGATATTTATCTTTCTTCGACTGGCTTATTTCCCTTAGCATAATGCTCTCTAGGTCCATCCATGCTATGGCGAATGTTAAGAGTTTCTTTTTTTTTTTTATAGCAGTGTAGAATTCCATTGTGTAATGTACCACTGTTTTTTAATCCACTCATCTGCTGACGGGCACTTAGGTTGTTTCCAAATCTTAGCTATGGTGAATTGTGCTGCTATGAACATAGGGGTGCATAAATCCTTTCTGATTGGTATTTCTGATTTCTTGGGATATATTCCTAAAACTGGAATTACTGGGTCAAATGCGAGTTCCATTTTAAAAAAATATATTTTATTGATTTTTTACAGAGAGGAAGGGAGAGGGATAGAGAGTTAGAAGCATCAATGAGAGAGAAACATCTATCAGCTGCCTCCTGCACACCCCCTACTGGGGATGTGCCTGCGACCAAGGTACATGCCCTTGACCGGAATTGCACCTGGGACCTTTCAGTCTGCAGGCAAATGCTCTATCCACTGAGCCAAACCAGTCAGGGTGGGAGTTCCATTTTTAGTGTCTTTTGGAAGCTCCATCCTCTTTTCCACAGTGGCTGTACCAATCTGCATTCCCACCAGCAGTGCAAGAGGCTTCCTTTTTCTCTGCATCCTCACCGGAGAATATCTAACTTGTCGTTTGTTGATTTGTTGATGAAAGCCATTCTGACCACTGTGAGATAGTACCTCATTATCATTTCGATTTGCATCTTTCGGATGGTTAGTGACTTTGAGCATGTTTTCATATGTCTCTTGGCTTTCTGAATGTCTTCTTTTGAAAGGTGTATTTTAGGTCCTTTGCCTATTTTTTGATTGGATTGTTTATCTTCCTTGTGTTAAGTTGTATGAGTTCTCTGTAACTTTTGGAGATTAGACCCTTATTGGAAATAACATTGAAAACTATGTTCTCCCATGCAGTGGGCTTTCTTGTTGTTTTGTTGATGGTTTCTTTTGCTGTGTAGAGCTTTTTATTTTGATGTAGTCCTATTTTTTTAATCTTCTCCTTAGTTTCCATTGTCCTAGGAGCTGTATTGTAAAGATATTGCTACGACGTGTGTTTGATATTTTCTGCCTTTGGATTCTTCTAAGATTTTTATGGTTTCCAAGTCTTATGTTTAAGTCCTTTATCCATTTTGAGTTTATTTTTGTGTATGGTGTAAGTTGGTGTTCTAGTTTCATTTTTTTATTGCATGTTATCTGTCCAATTTTCCCAACACCATTTATTGAAGAGACTGTCTTGACGCCATTGTATACACTTGCCTCCTTTGTAAATATTAATTGGGTATAATGACTTGGGTTGATTTCTGGGTTCTCTGTTCTGTTCCATTGGTCTCTATGTCTGTTCTTGTGCCAGCAACAGGCAGTTTTGAGAACAGAGGCTTTGTAATGTAGCTTGATATCTTGTATTGTGATCCTTCCAACTTTGTTCTTCTTTCTCAGGATTGGTGCTGCTATTTGGGGTCTTTTTTTATTCCATATGAATTTTTTTTTGGAGAGTTTGTTCTAGGTCTGTGAAATATGGCATTAGTATTTTAATGGGGATTGTATTGAATCTATAGATTGCTTTGGGTAGTATGGACATTTTAGCAAGTTTGATTCTACCAATCCATGAACAGGGTATATTCTTCCATTAGTTCATGTCTACTTCTATCTCTTTCTTCAATGTCTTGTAGTTTTCCGAATACAGGTCTTTTACCTCCCAAATATATGAAATTATGATAGCTTTATTTTTGGTTACAAAAACCTGAAAAATCCCAAATGTCCTTCAAATGGAAAATGGGTGAAATGCTATGGTTCATCCATCCATTGGAATACTGCTGGCTATGGAAAGGAATGAGCTACTAACACAAGTACGCCATGAATAAAATTTAAATGCATTATGCTAAGTGAAACAACCTAGACCAAAAGGCAACATAAAGTATGACTCCATTTGTAAGACATTTTAGAAAAGGCAAAAGTGTAAGCACAGAAAACAGAAAAAAGGCTACCAGGGCTGGTGGGAGTTGATTAAAAAGGTACACATGGATGTTTTTTGGGCGGGTGATGGAACACTTCTATATTTTGTTGTGGTAATTGTATGTTTATTGAAACTCACAGACACATGAACTAAAAATAATTAATTTCATTGTATTAAGTTGTATGTTTAAGACATAAAAAATGTAATGATGAAAAATGGTACCTTAACTTTGCATATTGCTATTAGATTCAATTCAATTTTTTGGAAAACACATATTTCCTAGAATTTCTAAAAGGTGCATTAAAAAACTTTTTGCACACAAAAAAACACATATTCAGCCTGGGTAGGAACAGTCACTCCTACATACATGCAGTGAAAAATTTCAGCATCTCTCCTATAGTACACTAGAGGAAATATAGCAACTGTGTCTTAATGCTCATGTTCATAAGAAGTTTATTTATACTATCAATTACTTGGATATAAATATTCAATAATAATGCACTTATTCAACTTAATATTTATGTAATGTTCTGGATGCCAATGAAAATACTTGTTATACAACATTACATTAAAAAGGTGGATATAAAATAGTTTCCCAATCCTATCTAATAAAAGAGAAACGTGGTATTAGCGTAAGACCGCTACCCTTACCATTGGCTAATCAGGGCAATATGCAAGATGGCGGCCAGCAGTCAGGCAGCTTAAAGCGAACATGAGCCTTGCTTGCTTCAGTGATGGAGGACTCCAACGTTCCCCGCCTGCCGCTGCAGGCCTCTGAGCTGCAACTCTAAGCAACTATGTTACAAACATAGAAGCTAAACAAAACCCCAGAAACCCACTTTAGCCGCTGGGCTTCAGCCTGCAGGATCGCAACATTGTTTCAAATATAGAAGGTAAACAAAGGCCAGAAACCTGCTTTCACGAGCGGAGGCCTAAGACCTGGGCCAAGCCTCTGAGCTAAAGCTGGCCCAGAATAAAAAAAAAAAGAAAAAAAGGAGCGGTTGGGAGCTTCAGTCATCCGCCAGCCTGAAAACAGCCCCCAGCCCCTCATCCAGACTGGCCAGGCACCCCAGTGGGGACCCCCACCCTGAAGAGTGTGTGACAGCTGCAAACGGCCATCATCCCCTCACCCAGGCTAGCCAGCCACCCCCGTGGGGACCCCCACCCTGATCCAGGACACACATCAGGGCAAACCAGCCGGCCCCCACCTGTGCATCAGGCCTCTATCCTATATAGTAAAAGGGAAATATGCCTCCCGGCACCGGGATCAGCGTGACAGGGGGCAAAGCCCAAACCCTCTGATGGCCCTGCGGCTCTGTGTGTGACAGGGGGCGGGGCCACAACATCCCAATAGGCCGTGCTCTGTTCCTGACAGGGGAAGGCGCCCCAACCCCCTGATCAGCCCTGCTCTGTGCCTGATAGGGGGGAGCTCCCCAAACCCCTGATTGCCCTGCGGCTCTGTGTGTGACAGGCTACGTTGCCCCAACCCCCTGATCGGCCCTGCTCTGTGTGTGACAGGGTCCAGCGCCCCAACACCCTGATAGGCCCTGCTCTGTGTGTGACAGGGTGTGGCGCCCCCACCCCCCCACCCCAAAGGGACCTGTTCTGTGTGTGACGGTGTAGAGGCATAACCTCTCCAACGGGCCTGCCCTGGGTGTGACCGGGAACGGCGCCCCAAGCCCCTGATCTGCCCTTCTTTGTGTGTGACAGAAGGCGGTGCCCCAACTCCCCTATTGGCCCTACTCTGTGAGTGACAGGGGGGAGCTCCCCAACCCCCTGATGGGCCCTGCTCTGTGCGTGACAGGGGGGAGCTCCCCAACCCCCTGATCGACCCTGCTCTGTGCGTGATAGGGTATGGAGCCCCAACCCCCCTGATGGGACCTGCTCTGTGAGTGACAGGGGGGAGCTCCCAACCCCTTGATTGGCCCTGCTCTGTGCATAACAGGAGGTGGTGCCGCAACCTGCCCATCGACCCTGCCTTGAGTGTGACAGGGGGAGGTGCGCCAACCCCCCAATCGGCCCTACCCTGAGCGTGACAGAGGGTGGCATCGCAATCTCCAAATCCTCCCTGCTCTGTGCATGACAGGGACGGCGCCCCAACTCCCCAATCAGCCCTGCTCTGAGCCCGACCAGGGGCTGCACCTAGGGATTGGGCCTGCCCACTGCCACCTGGGAGCAGGCCTAAGCCAGCAGGTCGTTATGTTCCGAGGGGTCCCAGGCTGCGACAGGGCACAGGCCGGGTTGAGGGACCCCCCCTTCCCCCCGAGTGCACAAATTTTTGTGCACCAGGCCTCTAGTTTATAATAAGTGAAAATTTGCTTAAATGACAAAACATTTTAGAATTATGAACTATTTAGTTAAATGGGTAAGATTAGTGGTAATTACAATGCCTCTTTGTTATTTTGTCTTTTTATAGCAATAGATAGTTTTGAACTTATTCAAATGATAAATTAAATACAATCAAAAATTTAAAATAATATAATTCATGCTTGATTTTGAAGCACTTGTGAAGAAAACAAAGGAAACAAAAAAGATTAATAATTTGATTACATAATTTTAAGGACTCATATATAACTAAGATTAATAAACAGGAAAAATGAGGAAATGTTTTAATGAATGTTGTGCTGTAACCATTATTGCTGTATCCATTTTGAAAATTAAAAATACATGTGGAGGACACTGCCCCATTCCCATAACCAAATATGCTTATCCTATGACCTTGCAATCTTAGTCTTAGATTTGTAGCCACATGAGGTGTAAATATGGTAAACAGGCAAAATGAGGAAATGTTTTAATAAACACTATGTTCTTGAACAACTGAAAAAGTTGAAAAAGAGTGCATGTTAATAATAATGAAATGGCTAGGTAAATTATGGGTCTTCTATAAACTTGTATATTTTATTGCCAGTTAAATTATGTTTTAAAAAAGGTTTTGGGTTTGATTCTCAGCCAGGGCAGATACTTAGGTTGCCAGTTCAATCCCCCTGGTCATGGCGAATACGGGAGGCAACTGATCCATGTTTCTTTCTCATATGGGTGTTTCTCTTTCTAGCTTCCTCTCTCTAAAATGCAACAAACATATCCTCAGGTGAGGCTAGAAAACTTATGTTAAAATATTTATATTATAAATCTATGGAAAAAAGTAGTTTCATGTATGTAAAAATATATAGAATTCACATAGAATATGTATGGAAGCTATGTGAAAAATAGTTTCAGATATGTAAAAATGTAATTACAAAACAAAGGAAAAAGGCAAGTCACACTCACAGAAGTAATAAATGTTACTTATTTATAAGTTTCATTTTCTCTAATTATTTTAAAGTGATAATTTCATAGTTTTCTAGTTTTAGTGAAGTATATTTTAAGCATGTTGATTTGGTGCCTAGTTTTTCAGCAACATAATAGACACTAGGGAAGTAACATACATACAATGCTGAGCCTACTTTCAACTGGGTAATGAACTAAAATAATCACATTTACATGTGAAGAAGGCTTTTTAAAAATGATTTTATTTATTTTTAGTTTAACATTTTCTCCATCACTGTTTACTCCCTATATGACCTCTTTGACCTCCACCAAGCCCCCTCCACCTCCGCAATCACCACACTGTTATGATGTACATCAGTTCTCTCTTTTTTTCTTTGTTGCTTAATCATATTATTTGGAAAGTAAGACATGAGTAATCTGTCCCCCTTCCCTAACTGCCCTACACCCAGAGCCGTCTGCTTCCTTTCTTTCTTTTTACTTCTATTTTGCTTGGTAGTTAAAACAAAAATAAAAATAAAACTACCTAATGATCTAGTGATTCCTCTTCTGGAAATTTATCTGAAGAAAAATGAAACACTAATGTGAAAGAATATATGTCCCCCTATGTCCATTACAGTGTTTTTTTACAATAGCCAAGATGTGGAAGCAACCCGCGTCCATCCGTAGATGAGCAGATAAAAGAGCCATGGTACATTTACATAATGGAATACTACTCTGCTGTAAAAAGGAAAACAATCCCCTTTTGTCATAGCATGGATGGTCCTGGAGAACATTATGCTAAGTGAAATAAGCCAGTCAAAGAAAGAGAAATGTTTTTTAAAAGAGTATGCCTATCTAAATTATAAATGGCATACCCTTGCATGGATTCAGTGGAGGGGCTTATTCTAGAAGAGTATGTGAACTATAGTTCAATTGAAACAATTTACTTACTTACACACACTTTACAGAAAATAAACAGTAACCTGTCATAAAGTATTAGCAATAAATATGTTGACTTAAAAAATGGAGATTTTACACCATTTTTTTGTAATACACTCTCTAAGCTGAAAGGAGTGGTGAATTTCTAGAATGAGAGACTGTTTCCCTGTGTCAGATGGTGCTGAAGTGTCACGTATGATGTAGACAGTCTTAACCATTGGATTCAGCATTGTGGAGGATACTGTGACATGCAGTGTCACGGCATAGGAAAACTGTCTGACTGGGGTGAGAGGAAGAAAAATAGAGAAGGACATTGAGTCGTGAATGTATAGACAACTCTTTCAAGGTCTTTGACTGTGATGGAGAGAGAGAAAGAAGGAGAAGTAGAATAGGAAGAGGAAGGAGAGGAAGAGAGGGAGGAGGAAAATAAAGATAAGAGGGAGGCAGGGGAAAGGGGGAGGAGGAGGGCAGAGAACAAACTACAGGGGAATGTGGGTGGCAGAGGTTTTTGCCTGCTTCCCTCACTTCTCTCCCAATCTCTTTACCACATCATGTCTGAATCAAACCAGGAAAGAATAGTCTCGCTATTACCCATAATGTCACTCTTTTCAAAGACCTCTGTAGAGTATAGACTAGAAATGAATTAAAAAGGTAACTGGTGTATTTCTCAGACTCTGAGTAAGAAAACTCACCGAGGCACAAAGAAATTCATCTCTCTTATTTATCAAAGACTTTAAAGAGCAACTGTTCTCCACCTACTAGGGCTTCTAAAGCTCACCTCATGTACAGCTAAAAATGCTGAGGAAACAGTAGCTTGTTTCCTTTTCCCAAAGTCATATTGTTTTGGAAAGCAAGACATAAGTAATTTGGTCTCTGATCTGTTTGGTCTTGATCCCATAAATGATGGGATTTAGCATAGGAGGTATCAGAATGCAGACATTGGCAAGGAGTACATTAATGTGGGGTGAAATGAGGTGTCCAAAGCGGTGAGTGAGTGCTGAGAAGATCCCAGGACCATAAAAAAGGATAATGACACACACATGGGAACCACAAGTGTTGAGAGCTTTGTGGCGAGCCTGTTGGGAAGGGATGCGGAAGACAGCACAGAGAATAAGCATATATGAAACACAAATTAGTATAACATCTAAAATCACTGTTGACATGAGGACGAAAATTCCATACCAAATATTTATGCGTATGTCATCACAGGCATACTTGGCCAACCCCATGTGCTCACAACCAGTGTGTTGAAGAATGTTAGTTCTGCAAAAAGTCAATCTTTTCAGAAGAAATATCATGGGGAATACTGTACAGTAACTTCTCAGAAAGATAGTTAGACCAATTTTCCCAATCAGCACATGTGTAAGAATGGTGGTGTATCTCAGTGGGTAGCATATGGCAATGTAGCGGTCTAATGCCATCACCAGCAGGATCCCTGACTCAGAGATGAAAGTTGAGTGGATGAAGAAGAGTTGAGCGATGCAGCGATCCAGGGAGATCTCCTGAGCATGGAACCAGAATATGGCCAAGGCCTGAGGTACTGTGCACGTGGAGAGGACAATGTCTGCTCCGGCCAGCATGCAGAGGAAGAGGTACATGGGTTCATGGAGGCTGCTCTTTGTGAGGATAAGGAAGATGAGCAAGCTGTTCCCCAGCAAGGCGATGACATAGGAAACGAAGAAGGGGATGGAAATCCACACGTGCTGGTCCTCAAGGCCAGGGATGCCCAGCAAGTAGAAGACTGTGTAGCTCACATCAGTGTGGTTTAAGGTAGTCATACCTGGAGTATATGACTTGGGACCTCACTTTCTGTTTGTAGAGAAATCAACATTTCAGATTGTACTCAAACTTTATAGCACTTACCTGATTCTTTTCCATATTTAGGTCCAAGAACAACTAGGATAACAAAATGAATAGGGTGTTGTCGTTTCCCCCCCCAGTGAGGTAACAATCTTAGAGAGGAATAGATGTTTATATAGCCTACAAAACAATATGCTAAGTGAAAATGTTAGTGGTAAAAAGATACTATTATAGGAACCAAACAGAATGGCTAATTCAATCTACTTGGGTATAGGTTGCCAGATTGAGAATGGAATGAAGTCATTTGGCATTTTAAAGATAGACTTTTGTTATATAAATATTTAATGCATTTAAAACAGTGTGTAATCCCGTGTGGTTGTTTCATTGCATCTATAACACAATGGTGAAAAGATCCAAATAAAAGTATATTGTCTGGCCGAAACCGGTTTGGCTCAGTGGATAGAGCGTCGGCCTGCGGACTGAGAGGTCCCGGGTTCGATTCCGGTCAAGGGCATGTACCTGGGTTGCGGGCACATCCCCAATAGGAGATGTGCAGGAGGCAGCTGATCGATGTATCTCTCTCATCGATGTTTCTAACTCTCTATCTCTCTCCCTTCCTCTCTGTGAAAAATCAATAAAATATATTAAAAAAAAAAAAAAAAGTATATTGTCTGATTACAAATTAACGGGCTTGGATGCTTTCCTAGGAGGAGATATTCAATCACCTTGTGCTTTAAATTGGAGAGCATTAGATATTACTCTGCAGACTTAATGTCAGACAAAGGTCTTAATATTCTCAAATATTTACTCTACGTCCCATTGTCCTTTAGTTTATTCTTCATTTTACCCCTATAGGGTTGCTCAACATTATTATATAACTTGCTCACCTGCTTCAAATGTAGTCTTCATAGCCTAAGATGTAGTGAATGTGGATTGTCAGGCATCGGGAGCAGAGATTTTTATGTGTTTGCCTGAAGACTCCAGGGGAGGCCAGTACCTCAGGGAACTCAGATTTGCTTTTAACAACAACCCCTCCATTGCATACACATGGGTCAAGTCATTATGGCTCTTTATGTCTGCTAATACCAGCCCTCCAGTACAACTCCACCCTGGATTGGGCGTGCACATATGTTATTTCCAGGGAATAACATGTTAGGGTCATTACATCAAATATTTCCATGTATGTTTTAATGAGAATTAGAAAATATTATTCCCATTTATATCAGCATAAATAAATTGACTGTGAAACAGATTATTTTATCTATCTATCTATCTATCTATCATCATTTAGCATTTATCTGTCTATTTATTGTAATTTTTTTTATGTTTAAACAGGTCGACATTTATTTTTCTCTGAGCCAAGAATCCCAGGAGAGGAAGCCCAGAGTTGATGTAGCAGCTCTGCTGTGACAAGTACTCAGAAAGATAAATTGCTTTAGCTGTTTATTCCATTACTAGAGGCCCAGTGCACTAATTTGTGCTCTGGGTGGGGGTGGGGGGTGTCCCTTTGGGTGGCCTGAAGGGATCGGGCTGAAACCTGCTGTCCAACGCCACTTGCAGCTCCTATCTGTCGCTCCCGCTAATGCCAGCCCCACTGTGCCTGCTGTGCCCATTTAATCGGATTTGGAGAGGCTTGTGCTGCTGCAGCAGCACTTGCTAGCTATGAGCCCTGCATCTGGGGCCTCCCTAAGGGGAGTGTCCTGCAGGATTGGGCTGAAATCGGCTCTCCGACATCCCTTGAGGGGTCTCGGATTTTAAGAAGGCACAGTACAGGCTGAGGGGCCCCACCAGTGCACAATTGAGCCGGGGTAGGGCCGTGGGAGGGCTCCAGGGCATGTCTGGCCCATGTTGCTCAGTCCTGATCAGCTGGACCCCAGGAGCAAGCTAATCTACCAGGGGGAGCATCTGCTCCCTGGTGGTCAGAGCACATCTTAGTGACTGGTTGACCAGTTCACTTTCTGCCCCCTGGTGGTCAGTGCATGTCATAGCGAGCAGCTGAGCAGCCTTAGAATATCAGTAGCATATTATGCTTTAATTGGTTGTTCAGTTGTTCTGCGGTTCGGTCTATTTGCATATTACCCTTTTATTATATAGGACCAGAGCAGTGATGGCGAACCTTTTGAGCTCGGCGTGTCAGCATTTTGAAAAACCCTAACTTAACTCTGGTGCCATGTCACATATAAAAATTTTTTGATATTTGCAACCAGAATAAAACAAAGATTTATATGTTTGATATTTATTTTATATATTTAAATGCTATTTAACAAAAAAAATCAACCAAAAAATGAGTTCGGGCGTCACCTCTGACACACGTGTCATAGGTTCGCCATCACTGGACTAGAGGCTCGGTGCACAAAAATTCATGCACTGGGGGCTTCCCTCAGCCCAGCCTGCCTCTTCTCACAGTCCATGAGCCCTCAGGGGATGGGAGTGCTGGGAGTGGGCCTAAGCTGCAGTCTGACCTCCCTCTGCGGGAGGCGACCAGGCAGGTCAGGGGAAGGCGCTGCCCCCATTACCCCACTGCTGCTGCCACTGACAGCTGCCGCGGCTGCCAGAGCCTCGGCCCTCGAAGCAGCAGCTGCTGTGGCTTTGTCTGGAAGGATGTCGGGAAGGCGTCTCGTCTAATTAGCATATTACCCTTTTATTAATATAGATACCTGTTATGGCCTTACTCTTGTTATCAAAGTTAGAAACATGTAGATTATTTTAAAAACACTTATTTCTGCAAGGTTTTCATTGTGATTTTGATAAATTTAAAGTGAAATGAGTACCTTATATTTCATATTATTTAATAATAAATTTTAATATTTTTTCTTTTAGAAATATAGGTTTACTTCTTAAAAATAACTTCACATATCACTTTGTAGCATTAATCTGCACAAGGAATTTATGGTAACATGTTTACTGTAATATGTTGTCCCTGTTTTGAACTATTCAGAACATTAAAGCTATATAGCTATAACAGAGACCATTATGCATCAACTTATTTATTTTTAAAAAATTTTATCTCACCCTGGGTGGTGTAGCCAGTTCTTTGAAGTGATGTCCCATGCACCAAAAGATGACAGGTTCAATTCCCGGTCAGATTACATACCCAAGATGTGGGGTTGATCCCCATTTGGGGCGCCTGCAGGAGGCACCGGATTGATGTTTCTCTCTCACATTGATGTTTTCTCTCCCTCCCTTTCTCTCTCTAAAAACAATCAATAAAATTTAAAAACTTTTAATGTAAAAATATGGCATTTCTTTAAAATCATATATATATATATATATATATATATATATATATATATATTTTATTTTTTTGATTCCATATATTAGTGAAATCATATGGCATTTGCGTTTTTTTGTCTGACTTATTTCACTTAGCACAATACCCTTCAGGTCCATTTATGTTGCAGCAAATGGAAAGATTTTATTCCTTTTATGGCTGAGTCATATTCCATTGTATATATGCACCAATTCTTCTTTAGCCATTCATCTGTTGATGGACATGTAGGTTGCTTCCATATCTTGGCTATTGTAAATGACAATGGAATGAATACATGAATGTATATTTCTTTTCTTTTTATAAAATATATTTTTATTGATTTCAGAGAGGAAGGGAGAGGGAGAGAGAGATAGAAACATCAATGATGAGAGAGAATCATTGATTGGCTGCCTCCTGCACACCTTCTACTGGGGGACAAGCCCGCAACCTGAGCATGTGTCCTTGACTGGAATTGAACCGGGACCCTCCAGTCTGCAGGCTGACCCTCTATCCACTGAGCCAAACCAGGTAGGGTGATATATGTCTTTTCAATGTATGTCTTGGATTTCTTTGGAAAAATAACCTGAAGTGGAATTGGTGGGTTCTTCTTTATCTCTTTTCTATAGCCGTTGTTTTAAAGCATATTTTGTGTGGTATAAGTATTGCTATCCCAGCTCTTTGTGTTTGTTTGTCTTTCTTCATTTTCGTGAAATATCTTTTCCTATCTCTTTACTTTCAATCTGTGTTTCTTTTGACCTGAAGTGAATGTTTTTTCTTTTTTTTCTTTTAAAAAAGTATGGAACGTTTCACGAATTTGCGTGTCATCCTTGCGCAGGGGCCATGCTATCTTCTCTGCATCGTTCCAATTTTAGTATATGTGCTGCCCAAGCTAGCACGTGAATCCTTTTTACAGAATATTTTAAGTGTCTTGTTTTGTTAGCTTCCATATGTCTTTTTAAAAAAATTTTATCTTTATTGTTCAGGTTATTACAGTTGTTCCTTTTTTCCCACCCATAGCCCCCCTCCAACTGGTTCCCACCCCACCCTCTGCCCTTACCCACCTCCCCCATGTCCTCATCCTTAGGTGCATGATTTTTGTCTCTTCCCGCACCCCCTACACCCCTTTTCCCCCAAGAATTGTCAGTGCACTCCCTTTCTATGTCAATGATTCTATTATATTATCCAGTTTATTCTGTTCATCAGATTATTTATTCACTTGATTTTTAGATTCACTTGTTGATAGATGTGTATTTGTTGTTCATAATTTGTATCTTTACCTTTTTCTTCTTCTTCCTCTTCTTAAAGGATACCTTTCAGCATTTCATATAATACTGGTTTGGTGGTGATGAACTCCTTTAGCTTTTCCTTATCTGTGAAGCTCTTTATCTGACTTTCAATTCTGAATGATAGCTTTGCTGGATAAAGTAATCTTGGTTGTAGGTTGTTGCTATTCATCACTTTGAATATTTTTTGCCACTCCCTTCTGGCCTGCAAAGTTTCTGTTGAGAAATCAGCTGACATTCGTATGGGTACTCCCTTGTAGGTAACTGACTGTCTTTCTCTTGTTGCTTTTAAGATTCTTTGTCTTTTGCTCTTGGCATTTTAATTATGATGTGTCTTGGTGTGGCCCTCTTTGGATTCCTTTTGTTTGGGGTTCTCTGCGCTTCCTGGACTTGTAAGTCTATTTCTTTGACCAGGTAGGGGAAGTTTTCTGTCATTATTTCTTCAAATAGGTTTTCAATATCTTGCTCTCTCTCTTCTTCTGGCACGTCCTATAATTCGGATGTTGGTACGCTTGAAGCTGTCCCAGAGGCTCCTTACACTATCTTTGTATTTTTGGATTCTTTTTTCATTTTGCTTTTCCGGTTGTGTGTTTTTTGCTTTGTCGTATTTCAAATCTTTGACTTGATTCTTGGGATCCTCTAGTCTGCTGTTTGAACTCTGCATAATATCCTTTATTTCAGTCAGTGTATGCTTAATTTCTAGTTTGTCCTTTTCCATAACCTCGAGGGTCTCACTAGATTTCTTGAGGGTCTCACTAAATTTATTGGAGGTTTCTAGAAAATTATTGAAAAACCTTATAACCATGGTTTTGAACTCTATATCCAGTAGTTTGCTTTCCTCCATTTCTGTCATTTGTGACCTGTTTCTTTGTCTCTGCATTTTTTATGCTTCCCTGTGCTGATAGAGTGGCTTTGTGTGCTAGGTGTCCTATAGGGCCCAGTGGCTCAGCTTCCCCAATTACCCGAGGTGGAAACTCTTGGTGCACCCCTTTGTGGGCATCGTGCACAGTCTTTTTGTAGTTAAGCCTTGATTGTTGCAGGTATCACTGGGAGGAATTGACCTCCAGGCCAATTGGCTGTGAGAATCAGCTGTGTCTACAGTGGGAGAACTTCTGTGCTGGAAACACCCTTCTGGGACAAGACTTGCTTCAGTGGGGCTTTGGTGCTCACTGAGTCTGCCCCCTTAGTGTGTCCCTTATGGATCTGAGGAGTTGTAATCTGGTTGGTCCCACTCTGACCACTGGGTACACTGGCTCTTGGATCTCTAAGGAGGTGTTAATTTAGCCTCTTCCTGAGGCTCCCCAGCATAAGTCCAGCTGTGAAGCAATGCAAGCTGCTGTGGGGCCTTGGGCCTTTGGAAGTTCTGGATTTCTCTCTCCATATGTCTTTTGATTTGAGCACTTAATCCATTTGCATTTAGAGTAATTGTTGATAGATAGATATACTTATAGCCTTTTCATTATTCATGTAAGAGAGACACGTCAGTTGGTTGCCTCCTGCACATGCCCCTACGTAGGCCAGGATTTGAGTCTGCAACCAAGGTAGGAGCCCTTGACCAGAATAGAATCAAACAGGCTTGGGCTTCCTTCTCAAATTTTAAGTGTTACACATGGGTGTGGGACCAGCCCATTCTGCAGCCTTTGCTTCTTCTTCCAGTCTCGATGTGGCTGCTTCTTGATATCCTTAGTTATAGGACTTCTGTTCAGCTAGATTTCAGGTGGTTGTTCTACAAAGTAGTTGTAATTGTGATGTGGTTGTGGGAGGTGGCAAGTACTGTATGCACCTACACCACTATCTTGACCAGAAACTACCTAATTTTATATAATTTGTACAGATATTCCACCCTCAAGGAAGTGGAGCATAATTCCCCACCTCTTAACTGTGGCATACCCATTATGATTTTTTTTCCTAAAGAGTGTATTCAGGAAAGAGAGAAAAAAGAGTAACTTATAGTGTAGAAGCCTGAAGGACACTCAGCCATGTGAATATAGTCAACATCAACAGTGATAAACCGAGAGGAAACCAAGATGGCGGCATAGGTTAACGCCGGAGATTGCTGCCTCGAACAACCACCTCAAAAAACAACTAAAAGACGGAACGGACATCATCCAGAACCACAGGAAGGCTGGCTGAGTGGAAATTCTACAACTAGGAGGAAAGAGAATATCCTACCCAGATTCAGAGGAGGCACAGTGCTGAAGTGAAATACTAAGGTGTGGAGTGCGTGCGGAGTGGGATGGCGGCGGAGGGCGCGGTTGTTGTTTTCAATCGGGAGGGAGTTTCAGACTCTGAGCTCCAGATCCGGGCAAGTCTCTAGGGACCCAGACTCAAACGGGAGAAGCGGGACTGTCTGGCTTTGGTCGGAACTTGAAGGCAGCTTTCTCTCTGAGGTTTGCAGCGGTTGCTGGGACTCTGTGAGGCAGAGCCCCTAGGGACTGAACTGAGAGCAGCCATAACTGCTCCGGCCCGCCCTGTAGATCCCCTGGGGACCCGCCCCACCCAAGCCCTGCACAGAGCCATTTGCTGGAAGGCCTCAGGCAAACGCTAGATTAGCACCGCCCTAGAGATCCATAGCCAGTTAGCCTGGAGGTCAAATCACCCCCACTATTGCTGACAACAATCAAGGCTTAACTACAACAAGACTGCGCACAAAGACCACTAGAGGGTGCACCAAGAAAGCATAAAAAATGCGGAGACAAAGAAACAGGACAAAACTGTCAATGGAGGATACTGAGTTCAGAACCACACTTTTAAGGTCTCTTAAGAACTGTCTAGAAGCCGCCGATAAATGTAGTGAGATCCTCAAGAAATCTAATGAGACCCTCGATGTTATGATAAAGAACCAACTAGAAATTAAGCATACACTGACTGAAATAACGAATACTATACAGACTCCCAACAGCAGACTAGAGGAGCGCAAGAATCAAGGCAAAGATTTGAAATGCGAAGAAGCAAAAAACACCCAACCAGAAAAGCAAAATGAAAAAAGAATCCGAAAATACGAAGATAGTGTAAGGAGCCTCTGGGACAGCTTCAAGCGTACCAACATCAGAATTATAGGGGGCCAGAAGATGAGAGAGAGCAAGATATTGAAAACCTATTTGAAGAAATAATGACAGAAAACTTCCCCTACCTGGTCAAAGAAATAGACTTACAGGCCCAGGAAGCGCAGAGAACCCCAAACAAAAGGAATACAAAGAGGACCACACCAAGACACATCATCATTAAAATGCCAAGAGCAAAAGACAAAGAGAGAATCTTAAAAGCAGCAAGAGAAAGAAACTCAGTTACCTACAAGGGAATACCAATATGACTCTCAGCTGATTTCTCCACAGAAACTTTGCAGGCCAGAAGGGAGTGGCAAGAAATATTCAAAGTGATGAATACCAAGAACCTACAACCAAGATTACTTTATCCAGCAAAGCTATCATTCAGAATTGAAGGTCAGATAAAGAGCTTCACAGATAAGGAAAAGCTAAAGGAGTTCATCACCATCAAACCAGTATTATATGAAATGCTGAAAGGTATTCTTTAAGAAGAGGAAGAAGAAGAAAAAGGTAAAGATGCAAATTATGAACAACAAACATGCATCTGTCAACAAGTGAATCTAAGAATCAAGTGAATAAATAATCTGGTGATCATAATAGAATCAGGGACATAGAAAGGGAATGGACTGACTGTTCTTGGGGGGGGGAAAGGGGTGTGGGAGATGCGGGAAGAGACTGGACAAAAATCGTGCACCTATGGATGAGGACAGTGGGTGGGGAGTGAGGGCGGAGGTGGGGCAGGAACTGGGAGGAGGGGAGTTATGGGGGGAAAAAAGAGGAACAAATGTAATAATCTGAACAATAACGATTTAATTAAAAAAACAAAACACAGTGATAAACCATGTTTGGGTTCAACATGGCAATTTTCCTCTTTAATCCTCCTCCCCAAATCATATAACCTCAGTATTGTTATGAAAAGAGCACCAGGTAAATCCCCAAAGACTGTTTGTCTGGGAAACTGTCAAAGCCAGGAGCAGCCTAAAGAGCAATGACTGCTATTCAGTATAATCCTGAATCTGATCCTGGAAGAGAAAAAGGACAGTGGGTAAAAATTATGAAGTCTAAATACAGTATGGATGTTAGTTAATAGCAATCCATCAGTATTAGTTAATTTTAACATGTGTATCATACTAATGTAACATGTTAGTGTGACACTTGTGTACTATGTAATTTTTCTTTAAGTATGAAACTGTTTAAAAGTAAAATTATAAAATATAATTTGTATATTGATTTTCAGGTTATAAGTATTGATTAAGACTGGAATTAATATTTATTAATTTCCCTTAAAAAGAAATCAGAGATATTTCCCATAGCAATGCTAACATTGAATTTCTTGAAAACAATACGTGTGCACTTGTTATGTATGGATGGACCCTGGAGGACTGGGTGGTGTAGGGGTGTCATTGCAGAACCATAACGACTTGACGCATGTGTATTAAGTCTGAGATCCCTTGTGCATTAGCTTACTCTGTGGACTTTAGGCAAAGGCATAAAATCTCTGCTTTCTGATGCCCATCTCTTAGAGTCCTCCTGTGACGCATCCCATCCTAGCCCACGAGGACTGCACATCAATCAGGTGAGTGACTATTTTATTGCTGTGAAATAAACTTAAAAAAATACACTGTCATTGATTTCAGAGATGAAAGGAGAGGGAGAGAAAGATAGAAACATCAATGATGAGAGAGAATTATTGATCTGCTGCCTCTTGCATGTCCCCTACTGGAATGGAGCCTGCAACCTGGGCATGTGTCCTGACAGGGAATCGAACTGTGACTCCAATTGTGAGCTCCTGGTTCATAGTCAACACTCAACCACTGAGCCACCACAGCCAGGCTGAAATAACATTTTAGGAGGGAGACTAGGTGTTATGAGGCATAAAGTAGATGGTTGAATATATTAGGACCTTCGTCTTGAGTTAATTGGGTAGAATGAGAATAATGACTGCAGTAGTGTTTGTAAGAGTCAATTGTATATATTTCTTGCTAAATCTACATATCGGGGCATCATGTAGGTAGTTTGAAACTGAGTAGCACAGACGGATTTTTTAAAATATATTTTATTGATTTTTTACAGAGAGGAAGGGAGAGGGATAGAGAGTTAGAAACATCGATGAGAGAGAAACATTGATTAGGTGCCTCCTGTACATGCCCCACTGGGTATGTGCCCGCAACCAAGTACATGCCCTTGACCAGAATCGAACCACCTTCTCCTGGCTTGGGTACTGGATGCACAGTACTTTACATCCTTACCAAAATTTTACAATCCCCCACCTTTTTTGAGACAATACCAAGGAAGCAAATATCAAAAGCTGGTGAAATTTCAATCATAACTATAAAAACTTTGTGGTATTTTTCCTGCTCTTCATTCTGTGGTAAAGGGGGTCACATAGAGCTACCTGCTGAGGGACATCCTTCCCTAGGTCAGGAGGGCATCTCAATTTCATTAGTTTAGAAAGGTCTCTTTTACTTGACCTATTTCTAAGATGAGAAAGTGTGCCTAGTAAATGTAGAAAAGCTTCAGATTCCAGCTCTGTTCTTTGAGTTGTGACAATATTCTTGAGCCTGAAATTCCTATTTTGAAAAGTGGATGATGATAATCCCTATTGACAGTATTGGCAGAAGAAATGAATGGTGTGTCACAAGTAACATGTTCCTCTCAGTCCCTAAAATTGAGATGTTACTTTAAAAAGGATACTTTCCTGATCTTACTTCAATGTGTCAGTAATTCATCAATACATCAATTTCTCTTAACCAAGCAAACTTCATTATTTTAGTCTTTGCTCTCCTTTTCCATCCTTTCTATCTATCCGGTAGCTGCCAGATAAATATATCCAAAATGGTTTCCAATTTCCAAAACTATCTATGGCTGACCATTTTTCCTAACATGACATCTATACTCTAATTTATATTAGGAGCCAATCTATCTTTGTTGTGATCTTTTTTTACCCCAATTACTTCAAATTTTCACTATCACAACCTCTCAGAGCTGAAAGCTGCTTTGAATATTTTGCATGTCAAACTTTTCTTGTTAGACTCCCAAACAACTTCACTCCATTCATTATTTGGTACTTCCTCAACCTGATGATATCATACTTTATTTTCAAGGTAAAGTTCAAATATGAAGTAATTTTTAAGACTACTAGATATATGAACAATAAGTAATACTGTGTTTCAATATTAAATACTAGAGGTACGAGCCCTAGGCCTGGCCGGCAGTCAAGGCTAATCAGGGCCTGCCGGCTGCCGGCTGGAGCCTTCCTTGGTTTCACGCCACCAGTGCACGTCATAGAGAGCAATGGAACTCCTGAGGGGACACAGCATATTTGCCTTTTATATATATAGACTTTATATAATATGTTGACTAAATCATTAGTTATATAAATGTCTATCTTATTTAGGAGCTTAAGACCTCATTCAGAAAAGAAGCCATATTTTATTCACTTTTTAAAAAAATATTTTTTTATTGATTTCAGCAAGGAAGGGAAAGGGAGAGAGATAAAAACATCAATGATGAGAGAGAATCATCGATCTGCTGCCTCCTGCATGCACCCTATTGGGGATCGAGCCCACAACCCCATCATGTGCCCTTGACCAGAATCAAACCTGGGACCCTTCAGTCCACAGGCTGATGCTCTAACCACTGAACCAAACCGTCTAGGGCTATTCACCTTTAATATCGCAGTCCATGGCACTCTCAGAATGGAATAGTATTAAGTAGATGTGAACAGTCCGGTTTTGGTAAGAAAATCTTTAGTATAATCTTATTTTTCTTTGCTGCCCGTGAATAGGAAGTGAGGTGCCACATCATCTGATTCAGATATGACTACCTCAAATTACACTGGTGTTAGCCACACAGTCTTCCACTTGCTGGGCATCCCTGGCTTAGAGAACAAGCACATGTGGATTTCCATCCCCTTCTTCATTTCCTATGTCAGCGCCTTGCTTGGGAACAGCCTGCTTATATTCATTATTCTCACCAAGCCCAGTCTCTATGAACCCATGTACCTCTTCCTCTGCATGCTGGCCGGAGCAGACATTGTCCTCTCCACGTGCACAGTACCTCAGGCCTTGGCCATCTTCTGGTTCCATGCTGGGGAGATCTCCCTGGATTGTTGCATCGCTCAACTATTCTTCACCCATTCCACCTTCGTCTCTGAGTCAGGGATCCTGCTGGTGATGGCATTTGACCGCTACATTGCCATTTGCTACCCACTGAGATACACCACCATTCTTACACAAGCACTGATTGGGAAAATTGGTGTGGCAATCTTTCTGAGAAGTTATGGTATAATGTCCCCCATAATATTTCTTCTGAAAAGACTGACCTTCTGCAAAAGTGACATCCTCCCAAACACTGCTTGTAAGCACATTGTTTTGGCCCATGTTTCCTGTGATGACATACGAGTAAATATTTGGTATGGCTTTTTTGTCTTAATGTCAACAGTGATCTTAGATGTTGTGCTAATTTTTGTCTCATATGTGTTGATTCTTCGAGCTGTCTTCCACATCCCATCCCGAGATGCTCGACACAAAGCTCTCAATACTTGTGGCTCCCACATCTGTGTCATCATCCTCTTCTATGGGCCTGGGATCTTCACAACCCTTATTCAGAGGTTTGGACGCCACATCTCACCCCATATCCATGTCTTGGTGGCTGATATCTGCATTCTGGCTCCTCCTATGCTGAATCCCATCATTTATGGCATTAAGACCAAGCAAATTAGGGATCAGGTGGTCCACCTGTTGTTTACAAAGCAGAAATAACTTTCCCTGTTGGAAGTTGATTCTTTTGTGCAGCTATGGTATCCATGCATGATGTGATCTTTAGCACCAGTATATCTCGGCAGGTGAGATAGTACTTGCCAAATGAATCCAGAAGTTGGTGTTGCTAGTGCAATTGTATCAGTGAGGTTTTGATGCAGTTTTCTCCCAAAGCCTCTAATGTGTCATTAAGTATCTGTCTTGGGAGCCTCAATTAGCTTTTTCACACATAGAATTAAGAACTAGATCAGGCCACTTCTCTAAGTCTTATTTACCTCTGTAACTGTGGACTAAGGAATTCAATGAGTTAAATCTTTAACAGTGATTTTTCCTAAAAATTGCTGAACTATTCTTTTCAAGGTGTTCTGTGCTTTGAATTAGCTTGTCTCTCATCAAGCTTAGGACATTTTTCCATCCATTTTTTTTTCCTCTGTCCTTGTTATTTATTTATTTTTTTAAAATATATTTTATTGATTTTTTACAGAGAGGAAGGGAGAGAGATAGAGAGTTAGAAACATCGATAAGCTGCCTCCTGCACATCCCCCACTGGGGATGTGCCCGCAACCCAGGCACATGCCCCTGACCGGAATCGAACCTGGGACCCTTCAGTCCACAGGCCGACGCTCTATCCACTGAGCCAAACCGGTTTTGGCTGTCCTTGTTATTTTTAACATATTTTTTCTTTATTGGAATCATTCTCATCTTTTTGTTGTTGTTAATCCTCACCCAAGGATTTCCATTGATTTTTAGAAAGAGTGGAAAGGAGGGATAGAGGGAGTGGGAAAGAGAGAGAGAGAGAGAGAATCAGATTGGGGGCGGGGGCGGGGGAGAAACAGTGATGTGAGAGAGACACATTGATCTGTTGCCTCCCACACTGGCCCTGAGTAGGGTGCAGAATCTAACCTGCAACCCAGGTACTTGCCCTTGATGGGGAATTGAATCCATGACCCCACAGTGCGCAGGCTGACACTCTAATCACTGAGCAACACCTGCCAGGGCCATTCCCATCTTTTCATATCACTTTTTCCTTCAATGTAAAAATATACCAAAACAAAAATAAATTTGAATTGCCCCCCCCCCCCCAATCTACATTCACTTACATCTACTACTTCATTTCTCTTCTCCAGCATAGAGGAAAGTACCTAGTGTCCACTGGCAGTCTCAAATCCCCTAATTTTTTTCTTGACCCCACTCCATTTTCTCATTCGCTTATACCAGCTCATTTAAACTGCACTTGTTAAAATCATAATGATCTCCACATTTTGAAAATCAATAATCAAAATGTGTCCTCATCTTAGTCCATATTCCTTAGTCCACAGTGCTAGCAGAATTTCTATGTTGCAATCTGAATTTCTATGTTTCCATCTTCCTTGGGGACCTCAGTCTTTGCTTTCAAGGTTTCCAACTGATTGGATGAAGCGTACTCACATTATGGAGGGTTATCTATTTCACTTAAAGTCTAATGATTTAAATATTATTTATATTTAAAAATATTTTCACAGCAACATGTAGACTGGTGCTTGACCAAAGAAGTGGGCACCATATTTTAGTCAAATGGACACATAAAATTAACCATTATACAATATCCCAGTATAGTTCAACAAATTTCCAGAGAAGGCCATTTTCTAGTTTATCGCATTCTAACCTCTAGTCTAGATGTAGACAGGTAAATGGATCTTATTCTGAATTCAATGGATGAGAATGCTGAGATCCCAAAGCACAGATATCTAATGACCAATGACCATCCTATTTAATATCAGAATCCCTGTGACATCTCACAACTGATAATGTAGGCCCTTTGCATTCGTTACTTTTCTCTATAATACATGCTGCTGCTGGTGGTGGTTGTCATAGCAAACCATCACATAGAGTTGACTATATGCCAGCTTTGCTTTTATTTTGTTTATTTTCGCATTCTTTTAAGTAAGTAAAAATTTGAGGAGGAAAATACTTTTGTGTGATATTTACACTACTGTATCTGTAGCATCTAATAACAGTTCTTAGCACATTTCAGGACCTCATTAAATATTTGTTGAATGAATAAATAATAAGAGGTTGAATGGGAGGGTGGATCAATAAATTATATGATAGTAGTTGGTGGAAACTCTTGAGAAGCTGGGTATCCTGATGCCTAGTGATTTCGATGTAGTCAAATCACTGGTCTTTCCCTTGGATTATTCTTCTATTTTTCCCTCAGTTTTTCTCATTTTAAGATGCATCCATTACTTACTATTTATTAAAATTTCATTTGTTCTAGAGCTTAAATTTTATATTTAACATTTCAATAGTATCTGTTTGTTTAAAAACACATAATAAAGAAACATAATAATCACAATGATCTCATCCATGACACATAATCATGAATATTTAGAAAATATTTTGTTCTTTAAGCATATTTTCACACATTGATATATGATATAATGATTTTTATGAATTCCATTTTTATTTAGGGTCAAATGAAAAGAATTTTCTCTGGCATACAAAGAAATATTTCATAGGTATTTTTGCCGCTATATCCCTTCGTGCAAGGGAAACAAAGGAAAAACTAAAGAAATGGCATTATATCAAACTAAAAAGCTTTTGAACAACAAAAGAAAACATCAACAAAATGAAAAGGCAACCCACTGAATGGGAGAACATATTTGCCAATGATACATCTGATAAAGGATTAATTTCCAAAATATATTTAAAAAAAACTGTACAACTCAACACAAAGAAAACAAACAACCCAATTAAGAAATGGGCAATGGATCTGAATAGACACTTGTCCAATGAAGACATACAGATGGTCAATAGATATATGAAAAGATGCTTAATGCCACTAATCATCAGAAAGATGCAAATTAAAACCACAATGAGATATCACCTGATGCTTGTCAGAATGGCTATCATCAATAAATCAACAAACAACAGTGCTGGTGAGGATGTGGAGAAAAGGGAACCCACGTGTACTGTTGGTGGGAATGCAGATTGATGAAGCCACTGTGAAGAACAGTATGAAGTTTCCTCAAAAAATTAAAAATGAGCCCTAGCTGGTTTGGCTCGGTGGATAGAGTGTCGGCCTGCGGACTGAAGCATCCTGGGTTCGATTCTGGTCAAGGGCACATGCCCGGGTTGCAGGCTCGACCTCCAGGGGGAGTTGTGCAGAAGGCGGCCGATCAATGATTCTTTCTCATCATTGATATTTCTTTCTTCCCCTTCTCCCTTCCTCTCTGAAATCAATAAAAGTATATTTTAAAAAATTAAAAATAAAACTGCCTTTTGACCCAGAGATCCTACTTCTGGGAATTTATCTGAAGAAATGTGAAATACTTCAAAACAATATATACAACTCTATGTTCATTGCAGTGTTATTTACAATAGCCAAGATCTGGAAACAGCTCAAGTGCCCCTCAGTAGATGAGTGCATAAAAAAGCTGTGGTACATTTACACAATGGAATACTCCTCTGTAAAAAGAAAAAGGGAAATTTTACATTTTGTGACAGCATGGATGAACTTGGAGAGTATTATGCTGAGTGAAATAAGTCAGGCAGAGAAGGACAAATACCATATGATCTCACTTACATGTGAAATCTAGCAAACAAAATAAACTGACTAAAATAAAACAGAGGCATGGATACATAGAACAGATTGGCAGCTGTCAGAGGGGAGGAGGTTTGGGGGGCTGGGTAAAAGAAGGTGCAGGGATTAAGCAAAAAAATAAATAAAAACAATATATACAATACATAGATACAGACAAAAATGTGGTGATAGCCAGAAGGAAAGAGGGGTGGGGTAGGTGGAGGTAGGCAAAAGGGGGATAAGAGGAGAGGGGAGGAAACTTTGCTTTGGGCAATGGGTTCAGAACGTACTGTGTAGAGGATGTTTTGTTGAGTTATACACTTGAAACCTGTATTTTTGTGAACCAATTGCATTTCAAAAATTCAACAAAAATATGTCACATATATTAAGCTTAACTTCATAATGCAATGATATATATATATATACATACATACATATGTATATATATAAAAATCTGTGTTTTATTTACCCAACTAAATATTATAAGCTCATTGAGTTTAAAAATATTGTATACATGTTTATGTTTGTGTTTTATTTATTTTAAAAATATTTTATTAACAGACAGCTGTTAGTCTTTTCTATGTATCTATGCCCTCTGGTGAAAAAAAGATAATCAGAGGCATGGATACATGGACGAGACTGACAGAGGTCAGAGGGGAGGGGGATACGAGAGGACTGGATGAAAGAAGGTAAAGAGATTAGCCAAAGAACACATATGCATAGCCCATGGACATAGACAACAGTGTGATGATGGCCAGAGGGAGGGGAAGCGGAGGCTGGGTAGAGTGGGTGAAGGAGGGGGAGGAAAGGGGGACATCTGTAATAGTGTCAACAATAAATTAAAAACAAAAAACAAAGAAACAAACAAAAAATAATAGGAAGATGGTGCCTGAGGGTGATATGGGATACTGATTCAGGACTGTGACTGAGGTAGTTGGCCCTCCATTTCTCCCTTTGGGGTCATGCCACCAGATCTCTATGACTACCAGATGCCCTGGGCCACCTTCCCTCTCTGTGAGCTCTTGGTGAGTTCCTGAGAGCAAGCTCCTGTGCAGTGACCGTTAGGACAGCATCTGGTATTCTGGCAGACTCTCTCCTCTTCCTGTTGCGTTCCTACCAGTTTTCACTGCCTGATGCTATGCAGACTCCTCTTCCTAGCCCTGGTGCTCTGGGTTGGGGGTCCTGGCATGGGGTTGAGTCCCTATGCTCCTCAGGCAGTACTTTTATAGCCAAGATATCCCTCTGGCTCCTCAGTCACCACACATGGATTCGGGGGCCAGCCCTCTTCACATCACTGCCCTTCTTACCAGTCTCTGTGTAGTTTCTTTAATAAATCCTTGGATGTAATGGTCCTGTTCAGCTGTCCTTCAGTCATTCATTTAGGTTCATTGCTCTATAATTTTGCTATAAATCTGGTTTGGCACCTGGATGTGGTGAGGGTAGCTTTCACCTATTCTGTAGCCATCTTGAAATCTCCACAATGATATATTTTAATGTGAACAATATATTTCAATCTATTTCAAATTATGAATGTCTTTTTAAAAATATATATATTTTATTGATTTTTTACAGAGAGGAAGGGAGAGGGATAGAGAGTTAGAAACATCGATGAGAGAGAAACATCGATCAGCTGCCTCCTGCACACCCCCTACTCGGGATGTGCTCGCAACCAAGGTACATGCTCTTGACCGGAATCGAACCTGGGACCCTTCAGTCCGCAGGCCGATGCTCTATCCACTGAGCCAAACCGGTTAGGGCATGAATGTCTTTTGAAATAGTCCATCAGTGGATTCTTTCAAATGGTTCCCAATGTTAATAAAATTGTCATAAACACAATAATTCATGAGTCTTTGATTGTGGTCTATTATATTTATTTATGTTTTATATAGGAGAGATTACTGAAATTAAAAAATTATATTTAACTTGTTCTTGATCAGGTTTAATATGTACAAAGTGTTAACAAAATACACATTATACATACTAGGATTGTTTAGATTTTTAAATAAAAAAATCACTTGACCGGGAAAAAGATATGACCTTATAATCAATTATCAAAAGTTAAAACAGAAACAAGAAGACAAATAAATAACCCAACTGTTGGAAATATCAGTCAAGATTTATAGAATTTTGTTAAAAAATAAATAAAATATAGTTAAGATACTTGAATGTTTAGCGAGATAATAGGAATTAGGATCTTGAAAGTATTCAAATGTTATTATACATCTAAAAACATTATTACCTAAAAAGATGTACTTACTGGATGGGTTTAAACAATGGATTTTTTTTAAAAAAGAAGACAGGATTAGGAACTGGGAGATAGATTAATACAAATGACAGAAACTGAAATGAAAGGAAGAAAAAGAGAATCGCAAAAAATGAGCATAAGACAAATGATAGACACAGTCAAAATATATACACGGAGTAGCCAGATTATTATGACCACCTGACGTTTGTAGGCAAATTAGCTATAATTTCGAGCTGAAGTTGCTAGAGGGCCAGACCATTATAAATGTCTGAATAGCACAACATACCCAAGTATCGTTGCTGATCAAGTTCATCCTATCATGGTGAAGGCATATCCCAATGGAGATGGCTTCTTCCAACAAGACAATGCCATGGTGCTCATATTGTGCAGGAGTGGTTTCAAGAACATGAGGAAGACTTCACCTTGCGTAGGTGGCCCCCACAATCACCAGATCTCAATCCAATTGAGCATTTGTGGGACGAAGTTAAAAGAGCCATCAGGCAGCTGGTTCGACAACCATCAAACCTCACAGAACTGGACAGTGCTATTTATCAAAATGAAATAAGTCAGAGTGGATATATGGAACAGATTGGCAGCTGTCAGAGGGGAGGACACCATAATCCCTTATGGTGTCAGATTCCTCGCATCACCTTTCAACATCTCGTGGAGTCAATGCCACGAAGAATTGCCACAGTACTGAAGGCAAAAGGTGGCCCAACGAAGTACTAATGGGGTGGTCATAATAATCTGGCTAGTCATAATAATCTGGCCACTCAGTATATAAGAATAATTGTAGTTCCAACCAGAGAGAAGCTGGGAAAAAATATTCAAGAAAATAATAACAGAAACCATCCAAAATGAATGAAAGGTATAAATTCACAAATTCACGAAGGTCAGAAAAACTCCAAGAAGATATATGCAAACTATCCACAGATGGATATATTATTAATGTTCTTAAAAAAAAAGACAAAAAAAAGCCAGCTATAAAAGGTACATTACATTCATAGGAGCAAGAGTAAAACTTTCAAGTCAGTTCTTAATACAAAAGATAGAAATAAAAAGTACTTGACGAACAATTTTGAAGTTCTAGGAACCCCTGCCAAATTAAAATTCTATACCCATGAAATTATCCCTTTCAAAATTAAGACTAACAAAATAAAAATGTGTCCACACAATCAAAACCTGAGATAATTAATCTCTTGTATTCCTATACTAAAGGAAATATTGATCAATGGTGTTTGAAAATACTTTTTTTAAAAAAAATAAAAAAACCTTTAACTTATTTTTCTTTATGCTCACTGTATAAGTATTAGAAAATTCAGACTAAAATTATTATAAAAATCACCTATACCTTATAACCCAAGTATAGTCACTCATTCATACAATTTTAGCATAGATTGGTGTGTGATGTTTAGATTAACATATTATTTTAAAATTCCATCATATTTAACTGATTGATCTGGGACATACTTGTCTCACAAATATAATGTGAATATATTTCCATCAGCAAACATATAAACCCATATTATTACCTCTTACTACTCTTTTATATTGTAAATTATAGATGTGCCATGGTTGATTTAATCTAGTACGCACTTTTGTTAACCTAGATAACATTTGTTACATAGTAGTGTATTTTCTGTTTAATACTTGATTAGTATACTTTTTTTATGTGTACTTTATTTGGTCTCATGTTGAATATTTTCTTCTAAATAATTAACAACATAAATAAAAATTTTACAAACATAAGCATTAATGAACTGCTTTGTATTTTAAAAGAGAGAAGAAAAATATATTTACATGAATACTCATTTATGCTAAAAGTATAATGGTAAATTGAATATATATGACATATGTAATATATACATTTCATAATAATCTGTCTAAAAGAAAAAAATATGAGGATCTGATATAGGGATGAATGGCTGGGAAAATGTCCTAATGAGAGGAATAAAACAAGTGCTGACATTCAAAGCATAGAATACCCCAGTATAGTTTAACAATTTTCCAGGGAAGGCCAGTCTCCACTTCATTGTATTCTAACCTCTCGTCTAGGAGTAGAGAGGTGAACTGATCTGAATTCTATGAGAACGCTAAGTAAGACCCCAAAGAAACTGATATCTAATGACCTATTCAAGGCTTTGCAAGAAACATCCACCAACATATCACTCATACAATTGCTCTAAGACAACTTGACACAGAGACGTTTGACTAGTATCTCTACTGGACCTCTCCATATCCTGATAAATAATGTCACCTCAAGCCTGGTGGGAATTACTGAGAAAAGGACGAGGTTAGTTTCTATTATTAAAGTCATTTCTGCTTTGGAAGCAACAAACCACCAGGTCCCGAATCTGCTTGGTCTTAATGCCATAAATGATGGGATTTAACATAGGTGGGATGAGAGTATAGACATTGGCCAGCAGAACGTGAACGTGGAGTGCAATGTGGCGCCCAAAGCGCTGCGTGAGAACCGAGAAGATCCCAGGCCCATAGAAGAGGATGATGACACAGACGTGGGAGCCACACGTGTTGAGAGCTTTGTGTCGAGCATCTCGCGATGGGATGTGGAAGACAGCACGGAGAATAAGCATATATGAAACAAAAATTAGCACAACATCTAAGACTAAGGTTGACATTAGGACAAAAAAACCATACCAGATGTTTACTCGTATGTCATTACAGGAAATTTTGGCCAAGACAATGTGCTTACAAGTGGTGTTTGGGATGGTGTTGCTTTTGCAGAAAGTCAGTCTTTTTAGAAGAAATATAACAGGGAAAACTGTACCATAACTTCTCAGAAAGATTGTCGCACCGATTTTTCCAATCAGCGCATGTGTAAGGATAGCTGTGTATCTCAGCGGGTAGCATATGGCAATGTAGCGGTCAAATGCCATCACCAGCAGGATCCCTGACTCAGACATGAAAGTGGAAGTGAGGAAGAATACCTGAGCGATGCAGCGATTCAGGGAGATCTCCTCAGCATGGAACCAGAAGATGGCCAAGGCCTGAGGGACTGTGCACATGGAGAGAACAACATCTGCTCCGGCCAGCATGCAGAGGAAGAGGTACATGGGTTCATGGAGACTGCGTTTTGTGAGGATAATGAAGATGAGCAGACTGTTCCCAAGGAGGGCGATGAGGTAGGAAATGAAGAAGGGGATGGAAATCCACATGTGCTGGTCCTCAAGGCCAGGGATGCCCAGCAAGCGGAAGACTGTGTGGCTAACACCAGTGTGGTTTAAGGCAGTCATGCTCGTGGAAATCTTTTAAGACCTTGTCACCTATTTACAGAGACAGAGGAAAATTCGATTATCTGTATATTTTTCTGTTTTCTGTACTTACAATCCTGTCTTTGCCAAAATGTCTTACAAATGGAGTCATGCTGTATGTATCCTTTGCAGTCTGGGTTGCTTCACTTAGCCTAATGCATTTGAGATTTTTCTATGTTATATTTGTATTAGTAGTTCATTCCTTTTCATTGCTGGCAGTATTCCATTATATGTACCAGATTAAGTCATCCATTTTCTAGTTGCACTACATACATTTGGACTGCTTTCAGGTTCTGATGATTACAAATAAAGATGTTAAAGTTCATATATTTGATATGAAGAGAAAACTAAATTACACTTCATTTGGCTAAAAATCTAAGTCTAGCCCTGGTCTGTGTTTCTCATTGGTTAGAGTGTAGGCACACAGACGGAAGGGTCTCAGGTTTGATTCCCAACCAAGGTCAGGTACCTGGGGTTATAGGTTCAATCCCTATCCTGGTCTGGGCATGTGTGGGAGGCAAGCAATCAATTTCTATCTCATGTCAATGTTTATCTCTCTCTCTCCTTCTCCCTTCCTTCCACTTTCTCTGAAATCAATGGAAAAATATCCTTGGGTGAGTATTTAAAACAATTCTGTCTAAGATCACCAGGTCATAGAGTAAGCATATGTTTAACTTTATTTAAAAATTGCCCAATTTCTTCAAAGTGCCAATTTTGTGAATTTCCAACAGCAATGTATGAGCTGCCATTACTTCACATCCTCATCAGGACCTGGTACTTTATTTTTTATTTTTATTTTTTTTTCTGGGTTCTGTGTGGGTTCTGTGTCTAGGTTCTGTGTCTAGGTTCTGTCCCTAGGTTCTGTCAAGGACCTGGTACTTTAAAAAAACACCCACACATATATTTTATTTTATTGATTTCAGAGAGGAAGGGAGAGGGGGAGAGAGATATGAAAACATCAATGAAGAGGAGGAATCACTGATAGGTTGCCTCTGGCATGCCCCCCACTGAGGATCGAGCCTGCAACCCGGGCCTGTGCCTCTGACCAGAATCAAACTCGGGACCTTCAGTCAGCAGGCTGATGTTCTGTCCATTGAGCCAAACTGGCTAAGTCCTGGTACTACCTTTTTAAAAAGCTAAGCATTCTAATAGGCTGTTAAAGATACATCATTGTGGTTTATTCTACATTTCCATACTTTAAATACATATGCAAATACAAAATCCTGATCGGTAGTATTTGCCAATTTCTGCATTGTACATTCTCCTACCATGGTCTTGTTCCAGCTGCCCACATGATGTCAGTGAATGTGGAGTCTGCAAGCAATGGGCACAAATGAGTAAGTACAAGTGGCTCTAGCACACAGCTGATTTTGTCTCTTCCATCCTATTTATTTCTAGTTCATGGTCCTAATATTTTCCACCACCTACCGTATGTCCTGTAGCATCGAGTGTGGAGAGGGCATTCTTGCTTGAAATTTCATCCCACAGGAAAAAAAAATATCACTCACCTGCTTTAAATGAAGTTCTCATGGGCTAGATGAAGTGAGTCACAAGAGGTCTCCGAGTGACTGGCGCCAAGGAACTGAGATTTTATGTATTTGCCTGAGAGCCTCAGGGGCAGCTCTTATTCCAGGGAGTCCAGATTTAGAGCTGTCCTTTCAACAACATCTCCTTTCTCCCATACATGGGATCAAGTCATTATGGCTCTTCAAGTCTGACTATCCCACTGTTTACTCTGCATATGCCTTTGTTATTTGTGCTCATGTACTTATTTCTAATAAATTGGTAGCATTATCACAATTTATTCCTGTTTCTATTTTAATGGCAATTAGTAAATATTAATCCTGTTTTCAGTCAGCACAATTATGAAAATCAACATAATTAAAAAACACTTAGCAAAAGTGTTCCTTGGTAACGTAGAGAAATGAATTAAATTTATACCACATTTGTTAAGTCAATACAACTTTGAGGTTTGTAATAATAATGTTTTAAGTATTTATATGAAAATACTTGAATATCTTTTGCAAAGGGTACTTGTACTACTTAATGTGAATCAAGGTCAACTATGACGGCCTCTCTGTATCCTCTTTTCCTTTGGCTACCAAATGATCTACATTTAATTTTCAGTTATCTTATTCAGCTCTGCTTCTGGTAAATGTATCTCCACCTTTTCGTATCTTTTTATTTTTATTTAATTAAGCCAAGTAACTGTACATATAAATATTTGTATATGCCTAAGAAATATATTTTTATCTGTGCATTATATTTAGTGTATGGGACAATGCTCCAACCAACCGAGCCACGAGGCCAGGGCTAAACCCCTGTGTGCACTGTATTTAAACCATAGCATTCTAGTCAAAATGATATAAGAAGGTGATCCAGAATTCTACTTCCACTTAATTTATAGAGAAGCTCAATAAAAAATTTTCACTTATATTAATTTTAAGAAAATTAAAATGTACCAGAATGTTGGAAGAATATTACAATGAAAACCCATTTAGCCTCCATCTGCAGTTACCCATTATTATACTTTTGCCACATTTTCTTTTTGCTTTCTCTCTTTCATATCCTTGGTATGTATATATACATATGTTTACATTTTTCTTTCTTCCTTTTATATATAGAGAGAAAGGAAGAGAGAGAAATTTTGATTTATTATTCCACTTATTTATGCATTCATTGGTTGATTCTTATACATGCTCTGTCCGAGTTTCAAACCCACAATCTTGGCATATTGCAAGTACAGTAACCAAGTGAGCTATCTGGCCAAGGCTTTACACTTTTCTCTTGGTAAACCATTTGAAATAATTTGCAGATATCATGACCTTTCACTTTAAATATTCAGCATGTATTTATTAAGAACAAAACCTCTTCTATGACCATAGTCCAGTACACAATTCAGGATATTTAACATTGATACAATGTCATTATCTAATATTCAGTCCATATTCATAATTACTATGTTAGCTAGGATTCAATCATTTATAGCAATACTTTTTTTTCAATCCTTAAATACAATGGCATTTATTGGTTGTCTATCTTTTGCCATGTATCTTTATTCTCCTTTTCTTTTCCTTCTTTCCAACTTTTTTGATATATAATTGACATATAACGTTGTGTAATTTAAAAAAATCTTTATTGTTGAAAGTATTACATAGGTCCTCCTCCCCACCCCCACCATTGACCTCTTCCAGCCCGCTCCTGTCAACATTGTGTAATTTTAAGGTACATTTACGTACTGCAAAATGATGAACACCACAGCTTTAGCTAACACCTCCATCCTGTCACATAATTACCATTTTTAAGTGATCTACTCTTTTAACAACATCCAAATATATAATACAGTAGTATTAGCTATAATCACTATGCTGTACATTAGTTCTCCAGAACTTGTTAATCTCATAACTGGAAATTTGTACCCTTTTACCAGTATCTCCTCATTTCCTCCAGCCCTTAGCCCCAGGATACCACCATGTTAATCTGTTTCTCTGAGTTTGGCTATTTTATTTTCTACATAAATTGATACCATAGAGTTTTTATCTTTTCCTATTTGACTTATTTCTCTTAGCATAATGCCCCCTTGGTTTCATCCATATTATTACAAACAGCAGGATCTTCTTCATTATCATAACTGAATTGTCTATCTATCTATCTATCTATCTATCTATCTATCTATCTATCTATCTACCTACCTACCTACCTATCTGTCTATCTATATATACCTGTTCCCATATCTTCTTTATCCATTCATAGGTTGATGGACAATTAGGCTATTTCCATATATTGTAACCGTAAATAATGCTGCAGCATTATGGGAATACAAATATCTTTACAAGTTTCTGATTTTAATTTCTTTGGATGTACACTCAGAAATGGGATTGCTGAATCATATGGTAGTTTTATTTTTAATGTTTTGAAGAACGTCCACACTGTTTTCCATAGTGATTGTGCCATTTAGCATTCCACCAATAGTGCGCAAGGATTCCCTTTTTCCACTTGTTCTCATGGCTGCTGGTGGGGCTCCGCCAGAGCCTAGGCTAGTGTCTTCCATCTGTGAAGCTGCTTAACAAACCTAATCATTATGGGAATGTAACATTAACTACAATGATGTACCTTTGACAACCTATTAGAATGCTTAAATTGAAAAAAAGATAGTACCAGGTTCTGATGAGGATGTGGAGTAATGGCAGCTCACACATTGCTGGTGGAAATTCACAAAAGTATTGGCACTTTGGAGAAATTGGGTAATTTTTAGCTAAAGTTAAATATGAGCTTAGATTAAGATCTGGCAATCTTAGACTGAGATTTTTTCTTTTAAGTCCTCACCCAGCGATATTTTTCACCCATTGATTTTAGAGAAAGTGGAAGGAAGGGAGAGGTAGAGAGAGAAACATAGATGTAAGAAAGACACACATTGATTGGTTGCCTCCCACACCTGCCCCAACCAGGGCAGGGTTCAAATCTGCAACCCAGGTACCTGCCCTTGACCGGGAATCAAACTCGAGAACCTCTCTCTGTGTGCCCACACTCTAACCAATGAGAAACACAGAGTTAGATTTTTAGCCAATTACTTGGGTGTAAATATTCAACAACAATGCACTAGTTTACTAAAATAGAGTGTACTACATAATAGTATGTTATACATGTATTCCTCTTAATTTTTGTGTAATGTTCTTAATGCCAAAGGAAAATACTTGTTATATAGCATTACATAAAAAAGTAAGGCATAGCCAAAACCGGTTTGGCTCAGTGGATAGAGCGTCGGCCTGCGGACTGAGGGGTCCTGGGTTCGATTCCGGTCAGGGGCGTGTGCCTGGGTTGCGGGTACATCCCCAGTAGGAGATGTGCAGGAGGCGGCTGATCGATGTTTCTCTCTCATCGATGTTTCTAACTCTCTATCTCTCTCCCTTCCTCTCTGTAAAAAATCAATAAAATATATTTAAAAAAAAAAGTAAGGCATAAAGTAATATTTAAAAATCTGCTTAAATGACAAAACATTTTGTAATTATGACCTATTTAACTTAAAAGGTATAATTAGTGGTTAGTTAAAATGCCTCTTTGTTATTTCTTATTTTTATATCAACAGACATTTTTAAATTATTCAATTGCTAAATTAAATATAAATATTTTAAAATAATGTAATTCATGTTTGATTTTGAAGCACTTGTGAAGAACACAAAGGAAACAAAAACGTTCATGATTTGACTATATAATATTTAAGGACTCCTGTATAACTAAGATTAATAAACAGGCAAAATAAGAAATGTTTTAGTAAGCATTATGTTCTTGAACAATGGAAAGTTTTGAAATAGACTGCATGTTAATAATAATGAAATGGCTAGGTAAATTATAGTTCTTCCATAAACTTGTATATTTTACAGCCAATTCATTTATATTAAAAAGTACGTTAAAATACTTATAAGGGTATGTGAAAATGTAGTTTTATATCTGTAAAACTGTAAATAGATTTTACATAGAATATGTATGTAATCTACGTGAAAAATAGTATCAGATATGTAAAAATTTAATTAAAAACAAAAAAGGTACATCACATGAAGAGAAGTAATAAATGTAACTTCTCTATGTATTTTATTATCTTCAATTTATTTAAAGTGACAAATTCATAGTTTTACAGATTACAAAGAAATGTATTTTAAACATCTTACCTTAGTGTCTACTCTTTCAGATGACATAATGGACAGTAGGGGAGCAATGTATACAGAATGCTGAGCCTGCTCTCAACTGGAAAATGAACAATTATAATTTATTATCACAAATAAATAATTACAATTTATACAGAAAAAAATGCTTTTAATTTTTTTAAATTTTGCTTTATTGCTTAAAGTATTACAAAGAGTGAAAAAAATGCTTTTTTTAAAGAATATGCTTGTCTAAATTATATATGGCACATAGTTGCATGATTGCAGTGGAGAGATAATAAAAATGCCTGTAGAGGTATACAGTTTTAGCATGAGATTGTATATGCATTAATTTGCTAAGTGATAAAGGTGCATTTGAGAAGAGTAGGTGGAATGTAATTCAATTTAAAATTTTTACTTACCTGCATACACATACACAGTAGAAAATAAATAGCAATCTGTTGTAAAATGTTAGCAGTAAATACCTCGAATTTGAAAAAAAACAGGTTTTTGTACATATTTTATTTCTGATATACTGTCTAAGGTGAGATGAGTGAGGAGTTTCTCGAATGAGAGAATGTTTCACTGTGTCAGATGGTGCTGATATGTAGACTGAGTACTGACCATTGGATTCGACAATGTGGAGGCTACTGTGACAGGCCGTGCCATGGCATAGGGAAACTGACTAGGATGAGATTAAGAAAAACAGAGAAAACTATTGACTCTTGAATGTAGAGCCAACTCATTCAAAGTCTTTTACTGTGATGGGGAGAGAGAAAGAAGATCAGGAAGAGGAAGAGTAGAAGAAGGGGAAGGAGCAAGAGGGGCGGGGAAGAGGATGAGGGCAGCAGAAAAGCTGTAGGGGAACAGGATGCCAGATGTTTTTGCCTGATCTCTCCCTCCTTCCTCTCTCCTAACCTCATCAGTGCATCAAGACATGAAACAAACCAGAAAAGAATAATCTAACATTACCCATAATTTATCTCTTTTCAAATACCTCTCTAGAGTTATAGACTACGAATGAATTAAAAAGGTGAATTGGTTTATTTTTTAGACTCTGATAAAGCTCACCAAGGCACAAAGAAATTGATTTATTATTATTATTATTATTATTATTGTTATTATTATTATTTTAATCCTCACTTGAGGATATGTTTATTGATTTTAGAGTATGAGAGAGAGACAGAGACAGAGAGAGAGGAAGAGAGAGGAGAGAGGAAACATTGATATGAGAAAGAAACATCAATTTGTTTGCCTCCCTGACCCTGATCAGGGATTGAACCACCACCTAGGCATGTGCCTCCACCAGGAATTCGACCTCCAACCTTTTAGTGTATGGGATGACACTCCAACCAACCAAGTCACCCAGGCCAAGACCAATATATTATTATTTATCAGAGATGTGAAAATGTATGTCCCCAAGCTCACCTGTGGACTTACTTCAGAAACTTAAACTCAGTGAGACATTTATCTAGTCTCAACTGTTCCTCAACCTAGTAGGGGTTCTAAAGTTCACCTCATGTATGACTGTTGGGAAAATAGTAGCTTGGTTCCCATTCCCAAAATCATATTTCTTTTGGGAAGAAGACAAGAGTCATCTGGTCCCTGATTTGTTTGGTCTTGATTCCATAAATGATGGGATTCAGCATAGGAGGTATCAGAATGCAGACATTGGCCAGCAGTACATGGATATGGGGTGAAATGTGCCGTCCAAACCGATAAGTGAGGGCTGAGAAGATCCCAGGACCATAAAAGAGGATAATGACACAGACATGGGAACCACATGTGTTGAGAGCTTTATGACGAGCATCTTGGGAAGGAATGAGAAAGACAGCATGGAGAATAAACATATATGAAACACAAATTAGTATAACATCTAAAACCACTGTTGACATTAGGACAAAAAGTCCATACCAGATATTTATTCGTATGTCATCACAGGAAAATTTGGCCAACCCAATGTGCTCACAAGCAGTGTGTGGAAGAATGTTACTTTTGCAAAAAGTCAGCCTTTTCAGAAGAAATATTATGGGGAACATTGTACAGTAACTTCTCAGAAAGACAGTTAGACCAATTCTCCCAATCAATGTATGTGTAAGAATGGTGGTGTATCTCAGTGGGTAGCATATGGCAATGTGGCGGTCAAACGCCATCGCCAGCAAGATCCCTGACTCAAAGACAAAGGTGGAATCGATGAAGAATATCTGAGCAATGCAGCGATCCAGGGAGATCTCCTGAGAATGGAACCAGAAGATGGCCAAGGCCTGAGGCACTGTACATGTGGAGAGAACAATGTCTGCTCCGGCCAGCATGCAGAGGAAGAGGTACATGGGTTCATGAAGACTACGCTTGGTGAGGATAATGAAGATGAGCAAGCTGTTCCCAAGCAAGGCGATGGCATAGGAAATGAAGAAGGGGATGGAAATCCACATGTGCTTGTTCTCAATGCCAGGGATGCCCAGCAAGTGGAAGACTGTGTGGCTAACACCAGTGTGGTTTAATGTAGTCATACCTGGGGCATATGACCTGGGACTTCACCTTCTATTTACAGACAGAGTCAACATTTCCAATTGTATTCAAATCTTATGACACCTGATTCTTTTCCGTAAGCAGTGTGCCAGGAAAACTAGGATGAAAAAAGAAATAGGATATTGTCTGTTTTTTTTATAGTGAAGTAACAATTTTACAGAAAAGATAGATATTTATTTAGCCAATAAAATAATATGCTAGGTGAACATGTTAGTTATAATAAAAGCTACTATGGGAACCCAATTGATTGGGTAATTCAGTCTATTTAGCTGTAGGATGTCAAGTGAATTAAGTGGAGAATAAAATGAAGTCATCTTGGAGTTTAAGGATTGACTATTGTCATATAAATATTTAATGCATTTAAAACATATCACAATCCTGTGTGATTGATTGCATCTACTATGCAATGGTAAAAAGATAAAAACAAAAGTATATTGTCTGGTTACAAGTTAAGGAGCTTGGATGCTATCCTAGAAGGAGATAGTCAACCACCTTCAGCTTTAAATTGTACTGGAGAGCACTAGCTATTACTCTGCTTACTTAACATCAGACAAGGTCTTAATATTCTCAAATGTTTACCTTAGGCCCCATAGCCCTTTAATATAAATAGGATACTCTCATTTTTACTTCCTAGAAGATTGCCCCACATCAGTACATACCTTATTCACCTGCTTCAAATGTAGTCTTTATATCCTAGAGCATGATGAATCAAGCAGGTCTCAGGTTTGGGCATCACGAAGCAGAGATTTTTATGTATTTGCCTGAAGACTCCAGGGAAAGCCAGTTCCTCAGGGAACTCAGATTTACTTCAACAACAACCCTTCTTTCTCATACACATGGGTCAAGTTATTATGGCTCTTTACATCTGCCAACCCCACCCATTCTGTACAACTCTATCCTTGGATTGGGTGTGCACATATATTATTTCCAATAAATAAAGTATTAGGATCATTACACCAAATATTTCTGTTTTCATGAGAAATAGTAAATATTAATCCTACTTATATCAGCACAAATAAATTGACTATAAAATATGGACATTATTTAAAAAACACTGGTTCCTGCAAGGTTTTCATTGTGGTTTTGATAAATTCAAAATGAAATTTTTTGTACCTGAACATATGCACACACTAAGAAGAAGGAGCCCCCCGGTTTGGCTCAGTAGTTAGAGTGTTGGGGTCACAGGTTTGATTCTGGTCAAGGACTTGCACCTTGCCTACAGGCTTGGTCCCAGGCCATGGTCAGGGCATGTGAGGGAGGCAACCCATTGATATGTCTCTCTCACATGGATGTTTTTCTCTCTTTGTTTCTCCCCCTTCCTTCCTCTCTCTCTCTTTCTCAAAAAATTTTTTTTTCAATGAAAAAAAATATCTTTGGGTGAGGATTAATAATAATAAAAAAAAAGCCAACAGAGAGGGAGAATCCTCTTGAGATGCATATCACATTCTGATAGTCAAAATGGAAACCGTAGTGCTTGTTATTCGTAGCTCTTACCAACCTGTTTGTAACAACTTGAGACTAAGATCTATGGCATCTTAGTCTGGAACAACTCTCAGACAGATGAACTAATTCTACTTCTCCCCAAGTTTAGTTTCTTTAAAAAATTAAAAGATTTTAATTACAGTTGACTTACAATATTATTTTAATTTCAAGTGTACAATATAGTGATTAGACATTTATATAACGAGTGGAGTGATCACCCAGATAAGTCCAGCTCCCATCTGTGAGAATAAACAAGTCATCTTTTCTGTCAAAGAACAGTTTGGACAGCCGCCATTTTGGACTGCGTGACTTGGCAGCTGCTATGTTGGCCACATGGCTTGCATCTCCCCTGGGGGCCGTTGTCTTGAAACAGCAAAGGCCAACCTCTCCCTTTGCATTAGCCAATTGTGAAAGACTGTGTGCCTGAGCTCCAATCAGGAGCAAGGGACAGGTCACGTGTGTCAGGGGTTATAAATCCTGAGCAGACCACCTGCTCGGGGTGTGCATGTTTCCAGACCATGTGTGCGCACGCTTCTACATAAGAAGTAAAGATGTTTGCCTTGCTGCCTGGCTCCCGAGTATGTTTTGTGTTCTACCAGGACCCCTGACTTGGGGGGCTTGCCTTATTTCTAACACATCTGACTCCACACGATTATTACGATATTATTGCCTATATTTGAAAACTGCTTTGGAAAACTGCTATTTGAAACTGCTGTTTGAACTACTCTGTTATTCTTAGTCTCTTATTCTGTAGGTCAACTCTGCTAGTTTTAGATGTAAAATAACTTTGTTTTTTGCTTGAATAGAAAACATAAACTTAATTGTCTGAACTTGCAAGCTAGCCATCTAACTGATATGCTGATATTGATGCCAGGTGCCTGTATAGATATGATCCTCAAGGTTATAGGTGTTTGTATAGATATGATATGTACTCAAGGTTACACGCTGTCTACAAAAATAACTTACACAAAGAACTAGGAAGACATATAAAGGAAATACTCCCTCCTGTGTTTGTTCAGAATTTGAGAGGTAATCTGCTCTGAACCTGAACACAATAAAGATGGCTCCTAATTAATTGGCTAATTAAGGTGTCTTGTCCAGCTCACTGATTTGCGATACAACATATTCTCTAGGCTGTACTTTACATCCCTGTGACTATTTTTATAACTGGCAATTAGCACTTCTTAATCCCTTTACCTCTTTCACCTTTCCTCCCAACCTCCTCCTGTCTGGCAACCCTGGTTATTCTTTGTATCTATGAGTCTGTTTCTGTTTTGTTCATTTATTTTGATTTTTTTACATTCCAACTTTAGTTTAAGGTGGTAAGAGAGATACCCAGAGCAAGGAAGAAATGTTACTGAAATCACATGGCAAATGAATAGACTGGTAAGGCATTCCATATCCTTCTTCCGGCTTATCAATCAAGGCACTGGTTGATTTTGCCAACTTATATTGATTTAGCTCCAGTAATGATGTCATCTTGCCTGAGAATTCTGTTCTTTTTATCCTTTCTATTCAGTGATAAGATAGATAGAAACTTTTTTTTTCTTTTTTGTCAATAAACTCTATTCAAGGTCACCAACATTTTTTAGAGTATCTGAATTTTTTATGAAATTTAGCAGATGTTCTAAGGGCACATCTGCGAATTCTATTTTAGATAAGGAACCAGACTTTCTGGAAGGATAATGGCTCTCTCATAGCCTATTATGCTCAGGTAGAGCTTCATTCCCACCTTAAAAGTTTAAACTCAAAAAAGTGTTGGCTGTCACTAGGTGGTGCTGTCACCTTAGTCCTGGCCTTCATACCAATCAGGGTTCCACCGGAGAAGCAGAACTAGTAAGTGATAAATATTGAGATTTATTGCAAGGGATTCACTTAGGCAATTATGGGGGGTGGCAAGGAAAGTTCTAAATCTGCAGGGCAGGCCATTAGGAAGGGCAAGGCTGGAACTCTTGGGCATGAGCTTAAGCTGCTCTTCATAGGTGGAATGTCTTCTCCAGGGAAGGCTTGGTTCTGCTGTTGGTGTCTCACCTGATTGAATCAGACCCACTCAGCTCATCTAGGACAATTTCCCTTACTTACAGTCAAATGATTATGGACTTTAATGACATCTACCAAACACCTTCATAGCAACATGTAGATTAGAGTTTGATTGAAAAACAGGGTGCTTAGAACCTGACCAAGTGGACACATCAAAAATCCATCACAACTTTCATTTAGATCAGCAGTTCTTAACCTGTGGGTCACGACCCCTTTGGGGATCGAATGACCCTTCCACAGGGGTCGCCTAAGACCATGGGAAAACATATTGTTTTTGTGATTAATCACTATGCTTTATGTTCAATTTGTAACAATGAAAATACATCCTGCATATCAGATATTTACCTTACGATTCATAACAGTAGCAAAATTTACAGTTATGAAGTAGCAACGAAAATAATTTTATGGTTAGGGGTCACCACAACGTGAGGAACTGTATTAAAGGGTCGCGGCATTAGGAAGGTTGAGAACCACTGATTTAGATTGATGTGCCCTTTAACAAACTCCATTATCAAGATACGGTTGGGAGATAATGGTGATGCAGGCTGGATATTTAACTTGGCAATCTAAGGTGTGCTTAATTCACCTTAAAAAAAATGTGGAGCCACCTATGATCAGATGTGTTTGTGTTGGAAAGTCTGTCTCAAATATGAGAACAAGAGTTGAATGGGATAGAGGCACAATTTATTTGGGAAGCCCTTTTGCAAACTATGTAAAATAAAATAGAGATCTGAGCAAAGGCCTAGAGATGGGGAAAACAAAAAGAGAAGGCAGAACATGTTTTGGTTGATCCAGATGAGTTTGGACCAAATATAAGTAGTTTCTTTTGGAGAGGGAATCATAAGCAATCTAGGGCAGGAATACTGAGGTTGAAGATCACTTGAGATAGATGTTCAGTGACCTCCTTGTCAAACCTGGCTTGCTGGTATCCCGACACCTCTGCAGAGACAAAGGCAGTTCGGAGGTCATTGGGAAATAAGACAGGATGAGTGGCTGAGGAGGGGGAGTCAACAAAGGAAGTGTTAGTGTCCAGAGAGAGCCATCAACAGTCAGTGGCTCCCTATCATGCCATCCTCAGGGGACAGAGGGTCAGAGGGGCTGAGTTTCTTCCACCATCATCAAAACCAGGATTGAAGAAAGGCCGTAGGGGCCCAGTGAAGGCACATTCTGAGAAGGTGTAGATGAGTGAGCCGTGGTCAGTGATGTTGTAGAAGGAGACAGTACGGGCCTCATAGTCCAGGAAGATCCCAATTTGGCATGGAGGCACCGAGAGGTGGAGTGGAGTCTGCGGGCAGGTGCCAGCCTCATATTTTTCTTTCTTCCACAGCCAAATTGTCCAGAAGCCATTCATGGGGCTGAGTATAAAATGCCCCTTCCTCTGCACAGAGTCTCTACAAACACCCAGGTCCCAGGCCTCCTTTCCCGTCACATCTACCTCCCAGTAACGTTTTCCAGAGTCGAAGCACTGGGCACCCAGGACCATAGGATAAGTATCAAATCTCTCTTCTTTTTCAGGCACCTTCTGCTGGGTGTCTCCAAGCCTCACTTGTCTCTTGTCCTCTGAAATGATAAGCCACGGATTGGCTGTGTGTGGATCCAGAGTGATGTGTACTGCAGAGAGAGGACCACAGTTAGGCCGGGAGAGTGTGTGTGGGGAGTAACTAACCCTGTCTCTGTGGTCGGGGGGATGATGGGGTGAGCCTAAACATCACTGTGTGAGGAAATGACGCCCCCCCCCCCCCCCCCAGCCAAGCCAGCTCCAGCCATTGTCCAGACTATTGAGGGAACCACTTTCCCTAGCTCTGTTCCTGCCCCACTTACTTTGACCTGACATCTCTCCCTGACCCTGGACCTAGTCACACTCTTGTCATCCCGCTGCTGTTCATAGGCTGGTCCTGAACTCCTGGAGCTTGCCTCACCTCCACACATCCTCAGCATACTCTTCAGCCCTGGCACAAGACACACAGTCCTCAGGTCTGGGGAGGTGATGTCCAGCTCTCCCAGTTTCCAGGATTCACTCCTGGGGAAAACAGAGTTAGACACCTCATCTTTAACTCCTCCCCCACCCTCCCTGAGCCCCAATGTGATAACCTCTCTTGTAGATGATTGATAACTTAATTAAACACAAATTTATAAACACCTGTTATATTAGAATCCCTGGGGGTGAGAGACAAAAGGAGGCAGGACTCACACCCTATCCAGGCCCCCCCACCACATGGGCCTCTGGAGCATGAGCATAGTGGGTATCTCCTCTCCAAGCCCAAGGTCACCACACAAGCACTTCCGGTTTCATTTTACAGGCAGGGCGCTGATCTACGCGGAATCATTTTCTAAGGAACGTCAAGGAGCCTCACCCATGCCGTGGGTCCTACTCATGGCTCTTTCTGGGAGGTGTGTGGCTAGTTAGTTTTTAAAAGAAGTCCCATCAGCCTGTAGACCCACAACCTCCCAGAATTTCCCTGTTTGTCAGGGCTTCATTTTGTGAAGATGTTACAGTCCAATTACTTTGGACAACTCACCAACTGAGATGCCCAAGAATTAGCCCTGGGAGACCAGAAAATATTTCATGGAGGATTGTATCTCTGAGAATAGGAAGGTGCATGGGGAAGACTTCAGTGCATGTTTCTCTAACTCAATAATCATTAATGCAGGTAAATACACCTCCTGCCACCCCTTCCTCCAACAAAGAAAACCTCTCCTTACCTTTCCAGGACACTTTTCACCTCCTGAGGAAAAAAGAGACAGAGTAAGTTCCAGAATCACTGGTTGAACGACTGAGACGTCAGTCCCGTGGGTGATGCGATGCCACCCTGAGGTCCTTAGGACACTGCTCTGTCCAGTTCCTCTGGGCCATGGCCCAAAAGACGTCTCTGACCAGCTTGGAACAGAGGGATGTGTGGATGCTCGTGGGTAACCAGAAACCCACATATAACCGTATGTAACCTATAGCCAAGAAGACGATCAAACAAGTTAGAAAGACTAGATTCTCGGGGAGAGGAAGTGGGTGGTGAGAGTGGAAAGAAGCAAATAGCCCCACCTGGCAGAGGCCCAGAGACAGTCACAGGGAAAGAATAGCCAAGTCAGGATGCACAGAAACTGCTCTGTCTCATTTGTGGGCTTGAGCTGTTTGGAGAGGAAAGGCTGGTTAAAGCTCTGTCCTGTGCTGTCGTTAATGTTGCTCCCTCACGTATGTGAAATCAAATCACCTGAGAATATTCTGTTGCTGAGGTTGGGAGCCTGTATCTGGTCCTGGCAGGCTCCTCAGTGCTCCAAAAGTGCATTAGGAGGTTGGCAAACAAATCACTGGTGGATATGAGATAATTTTAAATAGCATATACACTGATGACTTAAAAAAACAGTTATGTACTTCTTTTAATCTTAGCTCTTTCTCATACCACTCGGGTGAACTGGGTCAGGTTACTTAGCTTTTGTCTCTCACTAACTCTCTTAACATCTCTGTGCCTTGGTGTTCCCATCTGGAAAATGGAACAATAGAACCACCTCCTCACAACGTCAGGAGGGATTCAATGCCTGGCATGTAATATGTGCTATTTAAGAATACGCAGTTATTCTTATGAAATAGGAAAAGTATCAGCAACCACATCAACATGATTTCTTGCCTATTATTGGTTAGGACAAATTTCCTTTTAAACTAAATTTATTCTGGCAAAAGTGTGAGACAATTTAAAGAAAAATAACATGTTAAGATCACTTAGGTAGTTCATAGAAGTAGCAGAAAGTATAAAGGAGATACAATTATGACTCAAGTTTGGGGAATTCTTGTTTCTTAGTCCATCTCCTTTCCCTTATTTTTCACAAATGGATAAATTAGGTCCAGGAAAGGAAAAAATGACTTAACCTAGAGTGGTACAGAGGACTGGTGACAGGGCTGGGGCTGGGCTACTGTCTCTTAATTTTCAGTTCAATATTTTTAGTTTTTAAGAAAACTTTCCCATGGCCAGATATTCATCAAAAAGCCTTGGTGGATTCTCATTTAATTCTCACAAAAATTCTTTGAGATATGTAATATAATATCCATTTAACATATGAGAAACCTGGTTAAGGACCTTTCTCAAGGTCATGAAACTGGCGCATGTTAGAGCAGGCAGTTATCAGAGACGTTCATTTAAAAAAATTGCTGCATGGATTACTCCCTCCTAAGTCTGTATCTTTCCATGCCTTGAATGCAAACCACTCATGGGTCTGAATTCCAGTTTGTTTTATTAAAAAAAAAAAAATTCCAGGGACCAGGTTTCTGTTTGCTCTGACGATAGCCCCAGGGAGCTCTGGCTTTTGTTCGGTTCCTCCTAGAGAGCAGAGTGGGAGCCTCTCCCGTCTCACCTGCAGCAGCTCCAGCTCCGAGCCCCGGCTTCTCCTCTCCAGCTCGGAGACCAGCTCCTGCAGGGCCTGGCAGCGCTGGGCCAGCTTGGCCTCCGTCTCCCCCAGGATTCTCAGCTGTTCCCTCTCTTCCTTCTCTAGCTTCTGCAGTTGCCTCTGTTTCTCCTCAGCCAGGAAGTTTTTCTGCTGCTCAAACTCTGCGTGGATCCTCAACTTGTGTGTCTCAACCTTCTCCTTTGGTGTCATTGGAAAGAGAGAGGTGGGTTTTTTAAAAATCAAAACCTCCCAAGCTTGGAGAATTGAGGTGTCCATACCCACTTCTACTCCCTGTCGACTTACCACTCTGGCTCTGTCCGGGAAGAAACACACACACACACACACACACACACACACACACACAGCAGTTGCCTTAGAACAGTGATGGCGAACCTATGACACGCGTGTCAGAGGTGACACGAGAACTCATTTTTTTGGTTGATTTTTCTTTGTTAAATGGCATTTAAATATATAAAATAAATATCAAAAATATAAATCTTTGTTTTACTGTGGTTGCAAATATCAAAAAATTTCTATATGTGACACGGCACCAGAGTTAAGTTAGGGTTTTTCAAAATGCTGACATGCCGAGCTCAAAAGGTTCGCCATCACTGCCCTAGAATAACAGCTGCATCAGCCCACGGAATCAGGGACTCTTTTCAACTTCTTTTAAAACCCAACCAGCACTCAAATGTGTCCTTTTATCTTCATATCTCAGTGTTACTGAGGAGTAACACCTGTCCCCACTCAAACCTCACAAAGACGGGTCCACAACACCAATTCTTAAGTCCTGGGGCAAGAAAGTCTTTGTGCTGTACTTCGCTCGCCCTCTTGTATTGGTGACTAGAGCAGTGGTTCTCAACCTTCCTAATGCTGCGACCCTTTAATACAGTTCCTCATGTTGTGGTGACCCCCAATTTCAATGTTACAAATTGAACATAATTAAAGTATAGTGATTAATCACAAAAACAATATGTAATTATATATGTGTTTTCCGATGGTCTTAGGAGACCCCTGTGAAAGGGTCGTTCAACTTCCAAAGGGGTCGTGACCCACAGGTTGAGAACCGCTGGACTAGAGGGTTACCAATGACACAAGATGACCCCTTCTGCCACCACAGCTTGATTCACCCTCCCTACTTCCTAAATCTTTCTCTTTTGGTATCTATTGGCCACGAGTTCCTTCCACTCCACTCCTGACCCGCCTCCATATCACCAGTGCAGAATAAGCTTTAGTTCCTCATTCTACTTTGGACCAGTGATCTGGACACAGTCAGGCAATCACCTGGTCAGACTGGTTTTCCTACCTCAGGCCTTGGTGGTTCCCTCAAGTCTGTTCCTCACAGCCCCTGTCATTTCCTGACAGGCGTACCCGTCTCTCTCCTGGGATAGCTCTGTCCCAGATGCTATGGCATTGGTGTGGTCAACCCCTAAGACTGGGCAGGAACTTTAGGGTATGGCTTTTTCCTCAGCATCTCTTAAGACTCTCAATTTTTGTGTCTTGTTGGGAGCTCTCTTTGAGCTCCATACTGTTTATTTCCCTCTACCAGGGAGCCTAGAGGACTGTTGGTTCTTGAAGAGTGACATACGCTGACCCTATCACTCTTCAGACAGGCAGTGATATGGTTAGGGTTTTCTTGAGGCTAGGCCCCTGGACCCTGTCTAGGCTTTTGATCTAAGATGCCTTTGGGGAATGTGACTCTTGCCTTCCAGGCTGCTCTCTTCGTTACAACATCCATTTCCAACTTCTCAGCCAATTCTTGCTCTTTTCTCAGTTTCTTTAATGCCACCTGGAGCTTCTCCTGCAGAGAAAGATAGCAGGGTAATGTCCAACCAGACCAAGAAGGAGGTGGGGGAAGATCATATGGGTTCTCAGAAAAGCCTGAGGGCAGAAAAGGAGGGAGGACTAGAGTCCTATTGGGATTCAAATTTTTGTGACATTTTTTGGAAAAAGCCTCATGTTTCTTAAGAAAGCGCCACACTGTTCGGGTGGCAGGGGTGGGGGCAGTACTCATTCCTAATTAACCAGGAAACCACAAGGAAACAAGATCTTTGCAGCATTTTCCCATAGCATCTTCCCTGCTCCTGGGAATAAGAAAGTTCTGATGAGCCTTAAATTAGACAAGAAGGTGGGGAACGCTCTCCCTTTCTCCAGTCCCCCACCTCTACAGGGGACTCTCTCCCATCCCATCTCCTTTCTATCTGTTCATGCCTCCGTGCCAAGACCTCACCTGGTACTCCTGGGCAGCCTCCTCAAGCGGGACCACAGGATGGTCACGGTGTTTCCGAGACTGGGAACACACCAGGCAAAGAGCCTTCTCATCTCTCTCACAGAACAGGAGAAGTCTCTCTCCATGCACCCCACATTGCTCCTTCTGTGTGCCCTCCTTGGCATTTTGACTGATTTGCCTTAGGTTGTCCACCATATTGGCTAGCTGGAGATTGGGCCGGAAGTTCTTGAGCAGGAATTGCTTCCTGCACACAGGACAGGTGCCGCCCCCAGCTTTGGCGACCTGAGAGATGCATTCATGGCAGAAGCTGTGGCCACATTCAATGCTCACAGGCTCCACTGTGGGATCCAGGCAGATGGGGCATGTGACCTCCTCCCACATCATTGCCAAGGGCTTTGCTGAGGCCATGGCGGGGATGTTCCTAGTAAGCAGCACGGTGGAGATCTTGAGGCGACCTAGTAGGGGGAGGAGAAAAGTTAGGGAGAAGACCAGAAAGGGTGTGTGAGGAAAACAAAACAACTCAAAGAAAGATATGAGGGAGAGTGAACTGGAGGGGTTAACACAAGACAAGAACATTAACCTGAATAACAAGACCTTTTCCTCCATAGTCTGTCTGATTCAGTCAGACAGAAGGGGGTAACTGAGTCCCCAAAAGAGACAGTGAAAACTGTCTCCCCAACCAGAGATCCAACTCCCAACCTAGGTATGTGCCCTGACCGGAATCGAACCCACAACCTTTGGTGTACGGGAGGACACTCCAACCAACTGAGCTACACTGGGCGGGGCTATTCTTATATATTCTTTTAAGTATATATGTGTATCTGTGTGTGTGTGTGTATACATACACGCATGTGTGATCAGCATACCCTGGGCTCTTCTGTCAGCTACTCTGAACTTGGCAGCTGTCTTCATTTCCTCCCATCCTAACCCTGGCCCTTTCTCTTTCAGAGGGGTACTTTTTTTGAGAGAGAGAGGGAGAAAGAAAGTGCCTCAATGTCCGGGGATCGGTTGCCATCCATAGGCGCCCGTCCGTGGAATCGAACCCACACCTTTTGGGGCACCAATCTTTCAGTGCACGGGACTATGCTCCAACCAGTGAGCCACACGGGCCAGGGCTAGAGGCGGGGATGGGAGTCTCAGGATCGCAGACCTCCCCCACACTGGACTCGTCGGGACCACCCTCCAGCTGGGTTTCCGGCTTCCGTTCTGTTTTTCTCCCCCCCCCCCGCCCCCACCCCCAGCTTTAGCCGGCCCTTGTCCCAGCTCAGGTGCCGGCAGCAGGGCAGCCGGAGCTCCTTCCACGTTACTTGGAAGTCACGTTCACAGCCCAGCCTCCTCCCAGGAAGACCTGCTGCGGAGAGGGGGAGACTGACCCCCAAGGCTCTAGGGTGGGAACTGGAAGAAAGGGGATCTTCAGACCTGGGCAGGGGTACCTAGGGCCAGCCTGTTCACTCACCTTTTCCGGGCACTCAGGGGGCGGCAGCCGGCTTTCTATTCCACTTTCGATTTTCTGTAAGAGGCAAGTCTAAGGGAGGCGGGCCAGGGGAGAGAGTGGGAGGAGCGAGAGGAGAGGAAACGCAAGGGGCGGGCGAGGCGGGAGAAGGGCGAGCGGAGGTGGAGTTGACAGCCGCTGGGCTCGGAAGCTGCGTACAGACGCCTGGGCTGGTGCTGCGGGAGGCTGGGTCAGAGTGAAAGCTCGCTGCCTTTGCTTCCTGCTTTGTGCCCCCTCCCGTGTCCTCACTATCTAATACAGTAAAACATCTATCAGCGTTTCTCAACCTGTGGGTCGCTTAAGACCATCCTGCATATCAGATATTTACATTACGATTCATAACAGTTGCAACATTACAGTTATGAAGTAGCAACGAAAATAATTTTATGGTTGGGTCACAACATGAGGAACTGTATTTAAAGGGCCAGAAGGTTGAGAACCACTAACTAGGTGGAGGGGCCATCAGCCCGCCCCGACGTGCTGTGCCCACGTGCTGTGCCCTCTTAAGGAGGTTTGGTGGGAGAGAAGAGCGCGGGGAGTGCGCCCTCACTTGCCACCATCTGCTTCCTACTTTCAGAAACAATTCCTTTTCCCAGCACTTGTTATTCTTTTAACATCAGGGCATAAGAGATTTATTGTGCAGGACCTCAAGGCATGTATCACACCAGGGCAGTGGTTCTCAACCTTCCTAATGCCATGACACTTTAATACAGATCCTCAGGTTGTGGTGACCCCCAATTTCATTGTCACAAATTGAACATAATTAAAGCATAGTGATTAATCACAAAAACAATATGTAATTATATATGTGTTTTCTTTTTATTTTTTTGGTTTTATTTATTTATTTATTTTTTGGATTTTTTTTTCCTTTATTGATTAAGGTATTACATATGTGTCCTTATCCCCCCATTATTCCCCCCCACTCATGCCCTCACCCCCCTGTGTCTGTGTCCATTGGTTAGGCTTATATGCATGCATACAAGTTCTTTGGTTGATCTCACCCCCTTACCCCCACCCTCCCCTACCTTCCCTCTGAGGTTTGACGGTCTGATTGATGTTTCTCTGTCTCTGGATCTGTTTTTGTTCATCAGTGTATGTTGTTCATTATATTCCACAAATGAGTGAGGTCATGTGATACTTATCTTTCTCTGACTGGCTTATTTTGCTTAGCATAATGCTCTTCAGTTCCATTCATGCTGTTGCAAATGGTAAGAATTTCTTCTTTTTTTTTATTGCTTAAAGTATTACAAAGGGTATTACATATGTGTCCTTCCCCCCCCCCTTGACAGTCCCCTAGCCTCCCCTATCCCCCAGTGTCTTATGTCCATTGGTTATGTTTATATGCATGCATACAAGTCCTTTAGCTGATCTCTTACCCCCTCCCTCCTGCCCCCCCAACCCTCCCCGGCCTTCCCGCTGCAGTTTGACAATCTGTTTGAGGCAGCTCTGTCTTAGGCAACCCCTGTGAAAGGGTCGTTCGACTCCCAAAGGGGTCGCGACCCACAGGTTGAAAATCGCTGCACCAGGGAGCGGTTAGAAGGAAATTGACAGTGATTGAACACCAACTGTGTTCTTGTCACTGAGCTAGGGATTTTCATAGATTATTTCGTTATCATTATTATTTTAAAGATTGTGCTAAATACCCATAACATAAAATTTACCATGTTAACTATTTTTAGGTGTGTAATCCAGTGGCATTAAATACATTCACATTACTGTGCAGCCATCACCACCATCCATCTACAGAACTTTTTTCATCTTGCCAAACCCAAACTCTGTCTCCATTAAACAATGATTGCCCATTGCTCCCTCTCTCCAGCCCCTGCAACCACCATTCTAAGCAGACGTGATGTGGTACCCTGCATTGAGTCCGGATTAGGAAACAGGCACTAATGGAAAAACTGATGAAATACAAAGGAAACCTGGACTGTAGTTACTAGTAATGGGCCATCAGTAATTCCTTAGTTTTGACAGATGTACCATGTTTATATTAACATTAAGGAAGCTGGCTGGAGAATAGACAGAAACTTTTTATGCTATCTTTGAAACTGTTCTGTGAATCTAAATTTATTTCCAAATAAAAAGTTTAGTTAAAAATCCCCAAACTCTGACTATGAGTGGGAAGCATGACATGTGGATGGACAATGTAGAGGAGTTCAGACTACTGAAGCCTGTTCTCAGTCCCTATTTGAAAGGAAAGGGGGTACGTATGGAGAATCTATGATGTTTCAAGTCCTTTTCTGAGTGCTCTCACATTATGTTATAATTCTAACAATGATCCCATGAAATAGCCATTATTCTCAGTTTACAAGTGAAGCATAAAAGGCCCAAGGGGTTAAAGTAATTTGCTTATTATCACAGTTGATAAGTGACAGATCTAGAAATATATCTCAGCTTTTTCATTACATCATGCTTGATGAATGATTTCCAAGGGTTAACACTAGCAGAGAAAGGGAGAGACAGTACTTCATCATCATAGGTTTATTTTACACCACCGTCATCCCCTGGGTGTGGGCATAAGGTTAGAGAACTTGTCTCCTCTCTGACATGCTCCCCATGTTTAAAGCACTCAGGCACACCTCTTTGGCTATGTTGCCTGATTTCTCTTTGGCAGAATTTGGAAAAAGCTTAGGCTTATTCTCTTGAGAAACTGAAATGCCTCACTGTCTCTTGCTCCAGAAGGACTGAGTGTGTCCCAGTCCCTAACCATCCTCTTGGTCTCCACCTGCCTGTTTGTCACCAGGCAACTCACGGGGCTGACCTTTTGGGAAGAGCAGGTGCTCAGGACAGGAAACCTTAGAATTCTTCTGGCGCCCTCTATGAAAAATCATCAGGATGTTACCACCTGATGCTTCCTTCCAAGTCCCAGAGCTGCCTGGCCCAGGACTCAGGGGGTTCAGTAAATTCAACTCTGAAAATCTCTTGGCTTTGCACCGGGATCCCAGCAGACCTGTTATTTCCCTAACTCTGTCAGGAGGATTATAACATTCTGGTCTTTATTGTCACAGCAAGAAATGCATTTCACAAATGGACAGATAGATGAGAGGAGACAGAAGCTCTGCAGCTATGGTGAGTGCTGGGCCTGGAGTATCAAAGCTGGGCTTGCGATGGGGAGAGTGCACACCCGAGGCCTTGCACCACCAACCTACATCAGCATTTCTCCTTCTGGGCAGCACTGAACGCTTCTTCACACGACCCCATTCATCCCTAGAACATAAAAGCTTCCAACAGCTCGAAAGCAGCTGGAGGTGAAATGGATCTGAGTTGTTTCTGGGGAGCTGGAGACCCTCCAGACAGTTTTTGACTGCCCAGATGCAGATGTCTGACCTAGACAGGATTATGCTAAGCTTATTTCTAAGCAGAGCAGTATTAGAGCTAAGTTTTCAACAACCTTCATCCCCTAGGTATAGGCATAAAGTTAGAGAAAGTCTCTCCTTTCTGACATACTCCCCATGTTTAGAGCAATCATGCATTCCTCTTTGGCTATGTTGCCTAATATCTCATTGGCAGAATTTTTTTGTTTTGTTTGTTTTTTGTTTTGTTAATTTTCACCCTAGGATATTTTTTTCCATTGAGTGTTAGGAAGAGTGGAAGAAAGAGAGAAACATATTGATTAATGGCCTTCTGCAGGAGCCCTGACCAGGGCTGGGCCAAGCAGGAGCCTAAAACCAAGGTACATGCCCTTGACCAGTATTGAACCCGGGACCCTTTGGTCCATAGGCTGGCACTCTATCCACTGAGCCAAACTGGCTAGTGCTGGCAGAATTTGGAAAGAGCTGATGTTTAACAACATCACGAGCTTGGGGAAACCTTAGGTCCCCAGCTCTTGACAATCTTTGCTAGGTTAAGGCTACTGCGCCAGCACCTACTTCTCTGTAATTTCTCTTAGCCCCAGGCATGGGGCTTCTTCAGTCTCAAGACTCCGCTGGCAAGTCCAGAGACTTACAGCCTAATAACCTCTTGAGTACCAGAGACTAATGTCTGGTTGCCATGGATATCCTCTTGTGGGAGAAGGGTCTCTAACCTTCTCTAAGCTAGGTATTACTCTTAGATGGCTCTTAGTTTGGCCATGAACCACTTGGGGACAGACTTCCCTGATCAGAGAAAGACACAGTCTTTGCACTATTCATGGTCTTCTGGGACCTGGATGAATAGATGGTAGAGGGGCAGAGAGTGTGGTTTAATTTTCCCCACACCCTTAGAAGGGTCTGCTCTGTATTGATTCTCTGTCTCTTTCTTCCTCCCTCTCTATTTCTTCCTCTTATTGTTTTTCTTTGCAGGTGTAGGTTTATCACATTTCTCCTTTGGTCTCCAGGAGATTTTATTTTTTGTTAGGGGGAAGATTTTCTTAAGCCATGAGTCTGTATTAAACTCATGCACTATGAAACGTAGGGATGGCCAATAAACACATGGATCCTGATAATCTTAGAACTTTTCAATGGGGAAGTTCAAGGATTGATGCATATAAGAGGTGAGGGAGGAGGTAGGGGTGGTCGATGAGAGTGCATAAATCTGTAATTGTATTTCATCTTCTTTGGGGATAAAAATTTTAAGCATGAATGATATTAGTAATCATCACAGCTAGCAGAAAGAAGCAACATGATGCAGTGCTGAAGAATGTGGGCTCTGGAGTTAGACTGCTTAGATTTGAACGCTGGCTCATCTACTTTTTTACTTCACTATCTTAGGCAAGTTATACAACTACTTGGTACTTTAGTTTTTCCATATGCAAAATGGAAATGATAATTATACCCACCTCATAAAGTAGTAAATACTAAAACAACCCATAATAGTTAACATTCATTAATTGCTTATTCTGTGCCAGGCACTATTCTAAGTGCTTTGCATGTATTCTCATTTAATCTTTATAATGATCTCAAGAGACAAGTATTATCATTACAGATTTTAGAGATGAGAGTGCTGAGGAATGGACAGACACATGGGCTTTGGGTCAAATGAACTGCACTTGATGCTGGTCCCTTATGTTTACTCTTAATGTGGCCATTGACAGATTTCCACACCTCTCAGGCTCTATTTCCTCACCTAAAGAAAGGAGATGATGCCACTCACAGACTTGGGAAGGAGGGAGATTTCATGAGATAATGGATGTGAAACCCTAGGGCAGGGGTGGGCAAACTTTTTGACTTGAGGGCCACAATGGGTTCTTAAACTGGACCAGAGGGCCGGAACAAAAGCATGGATGGAGTGTTTGTGTGAGCTAATACATGTTAACACTGCTGCTGGTGAAGGAGCAGAGGGGAGAGCAAGAGAACCCTCCACTCTTTCGGCTCTGTGGGCCGGATAGAACAGCCGAACCGTGGGCCGTAGTTTGCCCACGGCTGCCCTAGGGTATCTCTGCTTATCATCACATTTTCATAAATGCCCACTGTGTGTTAAACAGTTTGTAGTCTTTCCCGTGTTCACACCATTCTGTGAGGTCAGTATTATTGTCCTTTTATTATTAATTTTAAACATGGCAAAAACACAACACTTTGCTGAACTTCTTCTCACCCCTGCAGCATTAGAACAGGGGGAGGAGGATGCCTTTTCCCTTTTATCAGACACTGCAGCATTCTTGGGTCTTGGGTAAAGATGAGTTGTGGAAGGTAACTTGGCCATTGCATCTGGAGGACGAGTTACAACCTGTGTGGAATTTTTGGAAAAACTGGGAGTGATGGAGGTGGAGGCCTGGCTGGAGGATGAAGGGACTGGTTCTGGGAACTACTTCTTTCAGCAGGTGACCTCACTCTGGTCTCAAAACACTGCATCTGCTTTAGAGAGACATGGGGTTGGAGAAAGGGGAGAAAAAAACTGGCCTTCAAATGTTCTTGATGGCAAAGGATCTAATAGCCACGAAGGGCCAGAATCGCCTTTTCTTATACTAGTATGAAGCAATTAAGCCAATAGCGTTTGTTTTTAGGCCAGCTTGGATTTAAATCCTAGCTCTAATCACCTAGCTTCATTACGTTGGGAAAGTTATTTGGCCTCCCTGAGCCTCAATTTTCTCATCAGAAAATGGGAAAATATCCCACAGGGTTAGCAGATTGAGTAAGCAATATGTAGAGAGCATTTATAAAAAACAAATACCTTAATTTCTGGAGAAAATAAACTTAAAACCCCAAAGAAATATCAGAAAGCAAAGGACATGGCAAAATGTTTGTTTGTTTGTTTTTAAGTACAGAAAGTCGGCTTTAACTCCAGCACAGTGACGTAGGGATCTCCAGGAGCCACGGAGACAGGGACTGTCCAAGTTGCCAACTGCTGGAGAAGGCACTTGTTCAGGGGGGATTGTGGCCTGTGGTTGTCATTTCTTTCTGCTGTCATTTCACAGAACTTTGTACAAAACTCTGTGATGCTATGTGGAATGACAATCAGTGCTTTTTTGTGTGGACTAAGTTGTATCCAGAGAAAAAGCCTTTCCATCTGGGCTCTGGCCTGACAGTTTGGGAGAAGTTTCATAAGCTGTCTGCTGGCACATGGCCTTGAGAATCAGTGCTGAACTGAGATCAGGATCATTCACTTACCAGATGTTTGGTTTGTACCAAGTTATTCAACCTGGGACTCAGTTCCTTATTGTGAAGAGAGTAGGTAACATCCCTACGCAGAGGCTACCACAAGGTCAATAAATGATACAAGCTATCCATATCATCAATAATCATTATCAGACACCAATCGGTGAAATTGTACACACTCATAATGGAACAAACAAGCACACGACTTTAGGGTATTCCTGGCTTATGTGAGTTTTCTTTGCTCTCTGTCATTTCCTTGTACTGTGCTTGACACATAACAGAAAGTCAGTTTAGTAAGATAGTGCTGGTAAAAATAATAAAATCATATATTCATTTCTTCAACAAACAGACGTAAATTTGAAGGAAGGCAGGTAGAAAAGAGTATATCCTCCATGATTGAAATAGGCAAAATTAATCTGTGGTATTAGAAGTCCAGATGATGGTTAACCCTGAGAGGAGGGGGTAACTGGAAGGGGTCACAGGAGTTCCCTGAGGCTGACAATAATTTGTTTCTTAATCTGAGTGCTTGTTGCTTTGAGGTAATTCATTCATCAAGCTTTACAGTTATAATATGCAGGCTTTTCTGCATGTATTTTGTATTTCAACAAAAGATATATTTTAAGAATTATCAAATATGGTAAATTTGATGAGTAGAAAAATGTCTTCTGAATAGTGTTTATAATGCTTAGGAGAGAGGTAACTGAGTAGGTTCGCAATGTAGGATGGATAAGGTCCTTCCCCTTATGGACCTGGTTTAATGATCTCCCTTAGACTTGATCCTGCAGCCTCAGGGACCCGTGAGAGTTATTTAACAAAGATATTATAGGAGACATCTTCCTAAAACAAACCTGATCACTGCGTTTCCTCCCTATGCACATGTTCATTTAAATGTCCGCACTTTCCTTTTCTCAAGTAGTCTGATCATGATTCAAATGGAAATTTGGATGATAAATTTAGAACAATAAAGAGTGACAAAAATGACAAAAGTAGGACAGTTTAAGAGGCTGTTATACTATCTAGGGACATGATGGTGACTTTGGCTACATTAGTTAACTGGGATGTGAAAGGAGGGGATATTTCAAATATAGATATGGGGAATATGTTACAGAGTGAAAAGAGATACTATGTGTGTGTGTGTGTGTGTGTGTGTGTGTGTGTGTGTGTGTGTGTGTTTCCCCTGGAAATTTCATGGATAACAGGAAAGAAAACAAAACCTGGGAGGTATTGGAAGGTGAACTTTGGGGAGAAAATAGGGGAATTACAGTTTGTGGTTCTGTAAGACATTTAATTTACAGTGCAAATCAATGTGAAGATACTTAAAAGACAAATGGAGATGCAGTCCTGTCGATGAAGAGAGAACTTGTGGAGACTGCAGCCTAACTCTGCTATGGAAACAGATGCGCTTGCAGTACACATTCTCGGTTCCTTGCTTAACATTAACCCTTGGGGCTCTGGTGCTCATGCTTCTCTGCTCCATTCCTCAGGTGGTGTCCTCGAGACCTGCCAGCCTCACCGTTCTGCCCACACTGAGGAGAACTTCAAAGTATTTGGGAATGTCACAAAGTACTTGGGGCTGTCACAACAGCTTTTATGGTAAAAGGGATGAAAAAGAGATGTGTAAGAGGAAGGTGCCTTCAAATTAAATGTGTCCACAGAACTGTCTCAGAGGCAGAGTCAGCAGAAAATGTGCAAGCTTTAAGCAGCCAATGACGTGGATGTGGGATTGAGGAAGAGAGAGTTTAACAAAAATGAGTGCATTTGAGTTTACCAGACTTAGCTTTGAAGAACTCTTGATTACTTTTCCTAATCCAACCCATCTTCACAGGAGAGAAATGTGTCACCATTGACATTCAAAGAGCCTGTTAAGTGCCCCAAAGCATTTCCAGAAAAGAAATACAGAAAATGTTGGTTGCATAATGGCACCAGAAGAAAAACTAACCAGTCTCCACAAAAGATGGTTTTAAAAATACACCATTTGTTTGAGTATCCTTTCTGAAATATTTGTTAACATGTATATCAAACTGTGGAAAACATGTCTCTAAGAATATTATTCTCCTTTTTTATTTTTAAAAAAATATTTTTTATTGATTTCAGAGGAAGGGAGAGGGAGAGAGAGATAGAAACATCAATGATGAGAGAGAATCATTGATTGGCTGCTTCCTGCATACTCCACACTGGGGACTGAGCCCACAATCTGGGCATGTGCCCTGACTGAGAATTGAACTGTGACCTCCTGGTTCACAGGTTGACACTCAACCACTGAGCCACTAATTATTTCATCTGAGAAGACACTTTGAAGAGATAGGGTTTTGGGTATTGCTTAAGTGAATAAAAGAGGTTGTTTAGGCAAAAGAGAAGATAGGTATTGAGTAGCTGAACTAAGTATAGATCAACTCATAAAATTGATTCAATACTACTTATTCAAAGATAATATTAAAGTAGCCAGGAAATGGAAGGGAATGGAGCTCCTAAGAGGAATGAGGTTTCTTTCATGGACTAAGAAAGGGTTATGGAGCAGCTCTTCTTTTGCAGCCCACACTTAGGGACTTTATAAGTGATGATCAAATGAATGAATGCCTCTTACTTGTAGGGTGCACAATCCCTTCCTGGAAACATGATGTTCTCCTGCAACACCAGCACTTATGGTCATTCAACCTTCCTCCTCACTGGCTTTCCAGGCCTGGAAGCTTCTCATCATTGGGTTTCTATCCCCATCAACCTTATCTGTGTGGTTTCCATCTTGGGCAACAGTATCATCCTCTTCCTGATCCGCACAGACCCAGCCTTACAACAACCCATGTACATCTTTCTGTCCATGTTGGCAGCCTCAGATCTGGGCCTCTGTGCCTCCACCTTCCCAACTATGGTGCGGCTCTTCTGGCTGGGCGCTCGTGAGCTGCCCTTTGATCTCTGTGCTGCACAGATGTTCTTCATCCATGCCTTCACCTATGTGGAATCTGGTGTGCTGCTGGCCATGGCCTTTGATCGTATTGTTGCCATCCGAGATCCTCTGCACTATGCCACAATTCTTACCCACTCAGCCATGGCCAAAGTGGGGGCTGCCATCCTGGTGAGGGCTGTCGTGCTCAACCTCCCAGGACCCATGCTCCTGCGGCATCTGCTCTTTCCCCAGATCAGTGTACTCTCTCACTGCTACTGCCTGCACTGTGATCTTGTAGGACTGGCCTGCTCAGACACCCAGATCAACAGCTTGGTTGGCCTGGTCTCGATACTCCTCTCACTGGGCCTTGACTCCTGCCTCATTGTCCTCTCCTACACCCTGATTCTAAGGACCGTGCTAGGTCTTGCATCACCTGGGGAACGTCTCAAGGCACTCAACACGTGTGTCTCACACCTCTGCATTGTTCTCATCTTTTATTTGCCCAAACTGGGGCTATCTGTGTTGCACCGAGTAGAGAAGCATAGCTACCCTGCTCTGGCAGTGCTCATGGCTAACCTGCACTTCTTGGTCCCACCCTTCATGAACCCCATCGTTTACTGCATCAAGTCTAAGCAGATCCGTCAGGGCCTCCTAAAGCGCTTCCAGGAAAAAAGGGTTGATGTTTCCTAGAACAGCCAAAGGACCCAGGTCAACCCAGGCCTTGGGGTGGAGGAGGGTTGGTTGTGAAGATTTAAATTTTAGGGGTTTTTAATGAATCAGCTCCAACTGTTGAGGCCTTTGTGTGGCACGATCAGTTTCTATAATTATAGTTTTTGGGGACTGAGACCATTGAAAAGTACATCAAAGTACCATCTTGATAATCTTCTCATTGCTCTATCTGATTAGAGCTGAACTATTTCAGACTCATATATACTGTAACTTCTCCTTGCCAGGGGACTTAACCGCACTAACTGTGAGGATCCATGTGCATATCTTTTTGTGCAGGTACCTCTCTCCTTTTCCACCTGGATTACCACCCCCACCTCCCGAATATTTAATTTTTAAGCCTAAGGAAGAACTGTATTCCTATTATGTATAAATAGACTATATTTACTTTAACACTGGCCTTCTTCTTCCAAATTTAATATAAACCATCTCACATATCAAGAAGTAGAAAAGGGGAGTGGGTGGTGGGAAACTCACAGGACAACATGGTAGATGCAGAATTTATCTAGCACTTATTTGCAGTTTAGGGAGTGGTAGTTTTCTCCTGGTTCTCTTCATATGTGCCTCTATTTCTTTTTTTCAATTACCATTTACATTCAATATTATTTTGTATTAGCTTCAGGTGTAAAGGATAGTGGTTAGGCAATCATATACTTTACGAGTATTCCCTTTGATATTTCCAGTACCCACCTGGCACCATATATAGTTATAATATTATTGGCTATAATCCTTATGCTGTACTTTGCATCCCTGATATTTTGTAACTACTAATCTGTACTTATCAGTCCCTTCACTTTTTTCATCCAGTCTTCCAACTTGCCTCCCTGTGTCTCCATTTTGAACTAGAGATAAAATTTGACACTGCCAAGCCTGGGAAAGCTATTCAGTATAACTTCTGGATAGAGCTGGTTTCTCAGGCATCAATGATAAAGGTGGAATAGCCACTCATTTCCAATGCAGGTGATCTGCTAGGATGTAAGCTCCATGAAACCCAGGATTCAGGGACTATTTTGTTCACTGCTGTGTCCCCAGCTTTAAGAACAGCACCTACCATATACTAGGTACTTAACATATATTGTTAAATAAATGAGTAGAGAAGATGAAGGCTGATCCCCAGGGAGGGAGAGGACTGGGAGATCTGAATGCCTGAGCCCTGTGGGGATAACAAGCAGTTGGTAAACTTCAATGGAATGAGGTGAGGTTGGATGCCAGAGACGTTGGGGACAAGGTAAGATTTATATGGTCAAGAAGTCTGTTTCTTAGGGTGCAGCTCAGCAAGGAGCTAATTTTTTGTGTGAAGCTTTGTCCAAAGCTGCTTCCAGACTTTGAGGGGGATTTTTACTCAGAAATTGAAGGATGTCTCACTTCATCACTAGCATTGCCCTTGGCCTGCTCAGTCCTAAAGAACATATAACATTTCTTGAAGAATTGAAATAGGAACATTCCTGGTAAAAACAACTACTCAAGTTTAGTTGGAAAGGTTGTTTCCCCTATTAGATGTATTTACATTAGCAAGCAAAGCATGCATTTCAAGGAACTCAGAACCCTGTATCTATAGTGACTAGAAAGAGGCCATTGCCAACCCTCTGTATCTGAAGGTCTCAGGATCCTACCCCTAGAGCCCAAGAAGCAAGGGCAACGGATAGTGAGTTCAGAGTTACCTCTTTAGAATATTATGTCTAATATTAGCCAACCAAGTTTTCAGTAAATCTAATCTAACCAGCTGCCGGGGTTCATGTCCCAGCATCAAGAAGGGTTCAGGAATCTGGAGAAGGGGCTATACGTAGATGGCATAGAAATTCAGAGACTAATAAAGAGTCCGGAGACGAGATATAATTTTGAAAGGCATTGGGAGTCAGAGTACCTTCAGCTAAAGGAACTGAAGAGCCCCTCCTTGTCTAGGACCCTTGCTTTTATTAACACAATTTGTCCTAAGGCAAGGTGGAGATAATACACTTCAAAGGGTAAAGTTTCAAAGGGTACAGAAGCATTGTCAGTTTGGGGGAATTAGCCTACGGCTGTTCAGGTGTTTGGCCAGTAGGAGGCAATAACATGTAGATTAAGATGCCCTTTAACTGTCCGGCAGCCACAATCAGTTTCCTATTCAGGTTTGGGGAAATGCCTTTAGCCATTCCCAATAGGTGACTACATGTGTGACTCAACCCTGTTGAGTCCCCAAGTCTCATCAACCTTTTGATGAAACTCTTGAAATTATGACATGCTGAAATTGGTTCCCGGCAACCAGCCACTTTGAAGATGAGATCTAATTAGAAAAGACAGCTCCTCAGGGCCATAAATCTTGGACTGAACAAGCAACTGTCTTATCCAGGTCCCTCTGTCAACTTCACATACCACCCAGGGAACCAGCTTGTCCATTTCACCGAGGGTCCTCCAATCTCTATCAGAAACCCTTGGCTGACATGATGGCATTTGGGGCCACAAGAAAACTTGGGAAGTTAAAACAAAACAAAAAACATTGAATACAGGCCCGGAGGCTGGAAAATTCCTCTTAGAGCAGCGGTTCTCAACCTGTGGGTCGCGACCCCTTTGGTGGTCAAACTACCCTTTCACAGGGGTCGCCTAAGACCATCCTGCATATCAGATATTTACATTACGATTCATAACAGTAGCAACATCACAGTTATGAAGTAGCAACGAAAATAATTTTATGGTTGGGTTACAACATGAGGAACTGTATTTAAAGGGCCAGAAGGTTGAGAACCACTGAGCTAGAGCATAACTGCTAACTTTTAAAGGATATACTTCCAAGCTTTTTTCATATATAACTGTACCAGAAACTATATTGTGTTTGGGTGCTACATAAAAATTGTTCTCTCTTCATGTAGGTATTCCTGTGTGTGTATACTGTCACTCCATTTATTCCTCTTTTCCTCTAGTAGGAAGGATTAGTTAGTTAGAATGTCTTTGTCCACCCTTAATCCCTGTCACTTTACTGTTAGTTATTCCACAGCTGCACTGATGTCAAGGGGAAGGGACCTGGGGTCCTTGTGCTCACAACTTTATCTTCAGGATACAGATGCATCAGTATGTCCCAAAATGCCTTCCTCTGCTCACAGACCCAAATAACTAGTATCTGAGCCTTACACAAGGGGGAGTTCTGAGATGGTCTCTAAAAAGTTTTACTACCAGTTCAGCTAGTTAAAAGATTGTCAGGACATGATATACAGTGGCTTTTAGGTTTTGGCATTAGTTTTAAAAAGAGTCTACGTACATGAATCTAAGGCTCCTGCTCTTAATCTTTAAGTTAATCAGACTCTTTCACTCATCCATGCAGAAAACCTGTGTTAAGCAAAATTTTACCTTTGGCCTAAATAAGCTGTGTGACTTTTAGTTTATTTCATCTTCTCTGAACCTCCATCTCCTTATCTTTATTTTTATTAAAAAAATATAATTTTATTGATTTCAGAGAGGAAGGAAGTGGGAGAGAGAGAGATAGAAACAACAATGATTAGAGAGAATCATTGATTGGCTGCCTCCTGCCAGTGGAACCCACAACCTGGGCATATGCCCTTGACCAAAATTGAGCCCAGGACCCTTCAGTCCACAGGCCAACGCTCTATCCAGTGAGCCAAACCAGCTAGGGCCATTTCCTCATCTTCATAAAGTGAATACCTACCTCACAGAGATGTTGTAAAGATTCAACCACATAATGTACATAGAGCACCAAATCCAGCAGCAGAGAGCCAATTTTAGGTAAAACCACTTGTGTAGTTATTAGATCAATGCCTGTCTTCCTTATTCATTGCAAGCACCAGGAAGGCATTGTTTCTCCTGACTTGTCTAACCCATGCAAATGGGCTGAAATACTGTAAGCCGTTTATGTATAAAATAAATGAGTGAGTAAAGGAAAGACTGAATTCCTGGCAATTGGTAAATGCAAATAATTGTATAATTTTTATTGAGCTCAATTGATGGGAACATTTATTATTATTATTATCTTTATGTATTAGATAGCTATGTATCAGGTATGATTTTAAGGGTGGCAGAAATATGAAGAACACTGAATATTTAGTATCTACAGGTCATCTATGTCAAAGTAAATTCCCTGACAGAAAAAGTGTGGGTCCTTAAGAGCAAGAAATGAGAAATTTTGGTGGATGAGCCCAAACGACTGAATCTTAAATGTTTTTCTGAACTCTTCAGGCTGGCAGAAGCACCTTCCTTACCTTGCCAGAGAGCACAGTTCCTCTTTGCCTCACCCCAAGCTAGTGCTTTGCAAGAACATTCATGTTTTCTTCAAGATCCACGTATCATTGATCATTGCTTCCAAACCAGGTTATATCTTAGAATAGTGTAAGTGGAGAAGTACAATACCCGGCTCTAGAGAAAATAACTCACATGCAAAGAAAATTCCAGACTTTGTTTGTATGGTGTGCTTCTTAGTTTTCCTGTACAGAGAAAACCAGAGATCCGTGAACCTCAGTTGAGAAACATTGTATCAACATAATAAAATTTCTACACAGATTTTTAGTTAATAAGTTTTTCCCTTTTGTTGTCTTTTCCTCTTCTGACCTTGTATTCTAGGGTGGGTCAGAACTCTGTATACCACTCTTATGACTTTCGCAACTGTCTCCATTTCTTGGCAAAACTGAATGTAGGTTGTCCTAGCCTAGTGCACAAGGACATTCTTCTGATTCTTGTCACCAGGACCTTTAGTATCTGCTTTATGATTTTGAGATGGCCTAGGTAAGTCATCTTACTCATTGCTACCCATTGCTTCAAAGAATTTATTAGTAGCAATAACTTGTTTAAGCCTATCTAATCACTTTTCTCAATAGGATATAATGTTGGTCCTAGGACAACTGTAGTTACAAAATAGAGAAAAGTGATGTCCTGAGAAAAACTTAGACCCCTAATCCTGCTGGAAGAATGCTTAAAGAGCAGGTGTCAGAAAGGACCAAAAAACCCAGAAGATCCTGAAATTGACCCTCAGATGAGGAGAACAGGTGGGCTTGAAGAGATGAGAACAGAACAGAACATGTTATAATGGATCAGCTGGACCAAAATGAAAGGAGGAGAGAGTGCAATGATCCTGGCCACAAGGTGTAATTCTTCTTGTATTAAAAGGCCATGAAGACTGCAACTAAAAAAAGTCACTGAACAATAGCTTTATTTAGAGTAACATCCTTGATATCAACAATTTCTTGTGCTAGGAAGACAGAGTTTGACATTTAAGTTTCACTGGTCTCTTAAACATTTTTCCCAAGGATTAAGGGAAGAGGCTAGGGTTCCAGGGTGGGGTTGAAGACTTTATGACTGTGCAGTGCCCCACTTCAGCAGTCGGAGAGTCCCATCCCGGATCTGTTTGGTCTTCATGCCATAGATGATGGGGTTGAGCATGGGTGGCACAACAAGGTAGAGGTCAGCCAGGAGGATGTGGACGTGCTGGGGCACATGCTGGCCAAAGCGCTGTGTGTAGAATGAGAAGAGCCCCGGTGTATAGAAGAGAAGAATGACACCAAGGTGGGAGCCACAGGTGCCAAAGGTCTTAGCTCTTGCCTCCTTAGAGGAGAGGCCTAGCACAGCCCGGAGGATGAGTGCATAGGAGACAGCAATGCAGATGGAGTCAGTGCCCACCACCAGAGTGGCAGCAGTGATGCCATAGATGTTGTTTGGCTTTGTGCCCCCACAAGCCAGCTTCACCACAGCCATGTGTTCACAGTAGGAGTGGGCCACCACTCGGCTACAGTAGCTCAGCCTTGCCAGCAAGCAGGTGAGTGGAGTCATGAGCCCCAAGCCACGAAACACAGCAGCAGCCCCCAGCTTGCCCACAGCCTCTGGTGGCAGTAATGACCCATAGTGCAGTGGTCGGCAGATGGCCAAGTAACGGTCAAAGGCCATTGCTAGCAGGATACCAGATTCTACAGCTGAGAAGCCATGGATAAAGAACATCTGAGCAGCACAGGCTTCAAAGGCAATCTCAGCAGCATTTGCCCAAAAAAGTGCAAGGAGCTTGGGCACAGTGGAAGTGCAGAGCACCAGATCAATGATGGACAGCATGCATAGGAACAGGTACATGGGCTGGTGCAGTGCAGGCTCTGAGCGTACCACCAGCAGCAACATCATGTTGCCGAGCACTGCCAGGGTATACATGGAGCAGAAGGGAAATGCAATCCAAAAGTGGGATGCCTCCAGGCCAGGAATTCCCACGAGCAGGAAGGAGTTTGGGTTCTGATGGCTGTGGTTTGTGAATTGCATGGCCAGGTTAAGGTTGGGTAGTGTAGAAGACCCTACTGTCTTACTCTTAGCCATAGGAAGTCTTGACAGATGAAGGTATTGGGATTTATTTTTATGCTGTGGCTGAAACGGAAATAGTAGCAGGAAATATTTGAATTATACCGCATGAAAAACATCCAGGATGAGAAGATTGTAGAGCAGTGGGAAATGATGCAAGGCAGGAAGGGAAGTTATCTTTACTAGGGCTCTAGGGAGTCCTTTACATTTGTGTCTAATTCAGTGATGTCATGGTTGTAGAATCCTCTCCGTGGTAAAGATGAGGGCTAGGAACTCTTAGAGCTTTCTTCTTTCTCCTGTGAATCCTCTTCTGCCTTTATTTTCTTCTGAATCATCTGGCAATGTAAGGGTACTGTAATTATCAAACTTCAGGAAGATTGGATGAAAGACTAAAATGTGGCTACTTTTCAAGATGGAAAGATCAGAACTGAAGAGAAGAGAAAGGAAAACAGGGAGATTTTGGATGGGTTTTTCAAGTCACTGAGCCCATGGTTACTCATAGATGAGGCTCAGAACCTGGATTCTGACCAGGAACAGCAAAGCACATGTTGAGGAGTTGAGTCTCTTGTAGCCTGCTACAGCCATAAGATTCCTAGGCTCATGTTAGTACTAGGATTCCATTCTTGCCTTAGGTGTCCAGTATGGATGCTGGTAGAACCAGGTGAGGTCATGCAGAATTGGCCTATGTTAGGTGTCAGGCTGATTTGGCCATAATATGTAATTTGATAAAGTTATTAAGAGATGATTGCATATGAAGTATCCTTTCTTATAGAAATCAAAGGTACATGAAAAAAAGAGGAGATAAGCGAATTTTAATAATTGGGAGCAGAACCACTCACTGTAAGCAAATATGGAGACTAACTTTGGTCAAATGATAGTACTGAGTTTCTACACATCCCCACCTCTTCTATTTGTCCATTATCTATATTCTCTATATCCCCTGATCTTCCTTCACCTACATGTACTTTCTCGTTTTTCTCTTATCCACTAGACAGCCAGTGATTGGGAATTTGAAAAAGAGGGGAGATTAGTAAGAAAATTTAAGAAGGGGACATTAGAGGGGAGAGGAGATGAGGATGAAGAGGAAAGAAAAAATAAGAAATAGACATAAGAGAGAGAAGAGAAGAGAAGAGAAGAGAGAGAGAGAGAGAGAGAGAGAGAGAGAGAGAGAGAGAGAAATGGACCTTTCTTACACTGGTTTCTAATAGAATGAAATGTGACTGTGTTCTAGTTGCTAGTTGGGACACAGATAGCTGACTAATTGGTCCCTCTGGAGACGGCCCATTTGTATCCTTTACCTTAAGCTGCAATACTCCTTGCAAACCCTTGCATCACATATTCATACCCAGAGAGATAGAGGCAGGAAGAAAGGAAGGAGCTCGGACCAGGATGCCTGCTTTTCCATCTCAGTGCCAACTATGGCTTGTAATATTGAACAAGTCACCTGTCCCTTTTTGTCTCATCATTCTGTCTTCCATGTGTTTCCTATTTTCTCTTCTGTGCTATTTCCCTTCCTGAGTTTCCATCATTCAGCCTGGGCCCAAACATATCCTGAGGGGATTTTAGCTTTGGTGGTGGCCAAAGGGTCAAGAAAAGAAAAACTGAGTAGGATGTGGGGATCTTGAGAAATAATATATGTAAAAACGGTCCATTCTATGAATGAGCACACTATGTGTTCGATTAAGCATGTGATTGTCTACATACATTTCTGTGCAAAATGCATGAACAAAGCTGTACTCAGAAGGCAGATACACTTAGGTAATAAATAGTTTTAGGAGTGTCCATGCTTTAGTGCTCTTTCTTTGGTGTGGAGAAAATGGAGAGCTGAATAATCCAGCCATAAATGAGACAGCTTTGCTTTCTTCTTTCTCTTTTCTTCTCCCATTTAGCCTTTAAATAATTGAATCAAGTTTCCTCAGTCCCTGAGCTGCCACTCAAAAAACTTTTATTCTATCTCTGTAGTTACCCAACAAAATGACCTTAAAGTTCATCTTGCCTCAGTCCCATTTGCACAAATGGAGAAAATGAAGTTGGAAAAGCATATGTTGAGCATAGTGTTCTAATATTCCAGGAAAGAGATCAAGGCCAAGGTGAAGGCCTTGAGGATCTCACTTCCTGGCCCTCTCACTTATATTTGAGTTAGAGCTCATGAAAAAATGTCTGGGAGAAGAATATTGTAGGGCACTGGGAAATGATGCAAGGTAGGAGATGGGCTATCATCACAAGTGTTCAAAGGAACCCTTGCCACTTCTGTTTAATTCAATGATCTCTGAGCTGTGGGCTGGAAGGTGACTGACATGGCTACAGAAACCTCTCCATAGTAAAGGTGAATCACTAGAGACTCTTCCAGCTTCCTGTGAACCCTCTTCTGCCTGTGAACCCTCTTCTGCTACACCCCACTGCTGTTTTCTTCTGATTCACCCCCTCTGGAGATCAGGCAAGGAGAGACTCCAGCCTCTTCCAGACGACTTGTCCAGAATAACTACTTTTATACCCTTCACCTCTCTTTGTTCTGAATTAACTTAGCATTTGGTGTAATAAAAGCCTTACTTAAAATACAAGGCAAAAGTAGGTTAATAATATTAATAAATAATAATACAAGAATAAACTCTGTGTTTTGTGTACTTACAACTGTAAACCTACATTTGCCACCACTGTATATAAGAATAGGAGCTCAAGTACCTGGAAAGGAGCATGTTCTTCATCAATGGAGCTGCTCCTGAGCATCTGGAAGCTACCTACCAAGAGCTCAACACTCATTTATGGAAGATGAAGGGCAGCCTGATTCAAATCCCAGCTTTACTAACTCACCAGCTATATGATCTCAGTCAAGTCACCTAACCTCTCTCAACCTGCTTCCTCATCTGTGACCTGGAGAGATTAATTCCTACTGTAGGGGCTACCATGAGGAATTATTCTAGGAGATAGGTATCTGAAGAGCAATGGCACCACATAGCACATAACAGTGATCAAAAAGTATGATTCACTTGTAAGTCCCTTTTATCTGAAGTGGAGACCACCTCTGTGAGAAGGTTATCTTAGTGGCATCAGGTCTTTGGTCTGATCATAGTGCGCCTATGATAGGGTTGAAGAGACAGACAGACTTACCAGGTCTGGGGCTGGGAGTGGTAGTGGAGTCTTAGGTACTGCAGGGTTTAGAGTGTGGGGACCAAGAGAGCTGGAGTACTTATCCTGTGATTAGAGCCCTAGCTGAGAGTAAACATTCCCTGGGGATAAAATCAATAAAAGGACCTCTGGGATGGTGGAAAGAGGTAGAAAATTGAAACTAGGAAATTTGGGCCATGATAGGATAGGCAGGAAAGATAGGATAGCAGAGAAGATTTACCCTAAAAGTTCAATGTGGCTAAGAAGGAGGAAGGTGGAGAGCACAAATAATTCTAAAGGCTTTTTGGCATAGAAACACCGTTTAGAATATTTTGCTTTTTTCCCCCTATCCCCTCCCCTCTGTCAAAAATATTTGCTTTTCTGTTTCTTTTGGGCAAGCTACTTCTCTGAATGTTAGTTCTTCATCTATAAAAGGAGAGGCAATGAATATTAAATGAGATGATATATGCAAGGCATTTACCATGTTGCCTGGTCTATGCTAACCTCTCAATAAAAAGCAGAATTTTTATTTTATCTAATTCAATGATCACTGATTGAACATCTGTTATATGCAAGGAATATGCTAGATGTTAGGGCATAGAGTTGAAGGGTGATGCCACTGTTCTTAAGGAGGTCACAGCCTGGTTTGGAGGACAGGCAGACAGATGCAAATTAATTACAATTCAATGATACTGTGAAGGAAAACCCCTATTCTGTAAAACTACTGTTTGGAATCCTCTGCTATTCTTTGGATGGCCTCTTATTCTGAAAAAGTAACTTTGCTTTCTAGCCTGCTTGAATAATGGAGGAGATAAACTTAGCTATCTGACCTTGTAGGCCAGAGACTAGATACACCCAATGCCATGCCAGGTGCATTTTTTAATTGGATAGAACTGTATAGTTTTCAAGGCCGCCGCCAGCAAGCACACAAAGGGCTGGCTCTTTTATAAAAAGGGAAGTTCTGCTTGTAACTTTGCTTAGATTTGGATTCATTTCCCTGAGCCCGCCGCGGTGAATAAAAGTGTAACTCCAAACTCTCAGAGCATTGTTTGGTTCTGGTCCGTTTTTTTCTGTAACAATACAAAAAAGACACAAAGGTGCGTTAAGAAGGGAAGTGGTTAGCTCTATAAAAGTCTGTTGAGAATTTAGGGTTTAGAAGTTTAAGGTGAGCTTGGAGGAAGGGGCACACAAGGGACAGAAGACAACATGTGTAAAACATGGTAGGAAAGAGATTATGGGCATGTTCTTGGAACCATTAAAGCCCAGTTCAAAGTTAGCACTTTCATGAGTCTTCTCTGATACTCTGAGTCACCATCACATGTTCTCTCTCTTCTCTTGTCCACACAGCATCTTATCAGATACTGTTTTTGTGATACTGCCCACTTTAAATCTTATTGGTATGACCTTAGGTGGGTTAAGTAACAGCTCTTAGCCTCTTGTTTCCTACCTACAAAATGGGGAGGGTTGTCATGAGATATGACATATAAGATCTTTAATACAGTGCCTGGAACATAGCAAGTCTTCAATAGATTTTTGTTGTTACTCTCAGTATGTTATCTTTCAGTTAGCTTTCTACACAAGGGGCTTTGTAAAGGCAGACACCAGGTGAATTCATCTCTCTGATAATGCTTCAAAGGTCATGATGATGTTAGGTTTTGGGAGAAAGCTGTTGAATAAGCAGATGGGATTTTGATCAAATGTAGGCCAGGCAGACAAGCTTGATTTCAGATAACCAGTAAGTCAACAAACATATATTGGTGACTTAATATGTATCTGGCCCTGTCTTGGAGATACAAATAATAGAGAAGTTTCTTGTATTCGAGAGCTTTCAGTGCATGCAGGTGATGGCGGGAAGAACTCGTGGAGGATGGCATGGCTTGGATGATAGAGAGGAAGGTGGAAGCTTTGTTTTTTAAGCACATAGATTCCCTGGAGAGCATGGAGGAATGGTACTATAATAATTAAATTTTAGGAGTGCTGAGTTTTGGCCATCCCCCATTTAGACCTTCCAGAGATACAACAGATTCGAATAGAGGGAATAAGTGACAATAGCAAATAAATGAGATGACTCTTAAAATTTTCTTCCATTACCACAGTGCTTAGAGCCAAACCTAGGATCTCTGTTATCTTGATGGGGCTCGGGGCTATGCATGGCTACTCATTGTTAACTTGTGATACCATTGGGCAGATTTTTGCTCAACCAACAATATTTACTCAACAGAATATTACTGATGTGCCAACATTTCTCTAAGTACTAGGAATGTAGTAGTGAAGAAAGAAGATTAAGTCCTTGTTCTCATGGAATTTCTAGTGCTCATTTAAAAATAATATATAAAAAATAGGTATTGAAAAGTTCTATAAAAAAGGGTAAGAAGAAATAATATTGTAATGACTTGGGTGACAGGTGGTTACTAGACTTATTGTGGTGTTCACAGCATAAGGTATATAAATGTCAACTCACTGTGCTGTATACTGGAATTAATATAATATTGTATATCAGCTATACTTTAATAAATCATAAATTAAAAACAAACAAAAAAACCCCCAAACACACACAGCAGGCATTTGTTTGCATATTCTAAGGAGACTCCATTTCTCAGTAGGTTTTACAGGGGAGGAAGACAAGGGTGGTGAGAGGCAAAGTAATTACTGAAACCAGACTACACTCTGCCTCAAGGGACACATGATTGAATGCCACATAATGGCGAGGGAGTAGGGTCTTTAGAAATCCAGGGGCCAGAACCCCAAAAGACTGGAGACTGGCATGGAGAAGTTCCCTAGAGTCATCCCCAGAGAAGAAACCAGGCCCATCATGGGGCCTTTTAAGGATATTCTTCATGGAGAGAACCTGCTGTTGTTTTTTTTCCTTTGGGGAGAAGACTAGCTGATTGTGAGGATATAGCCAGATCTTTCCTTTTCACCTCCGTCTTTCCTGCCCTCCTCTCGCTGAGGGGGAAACTGTACCAGCATTCTCTGAAGCCTACAGAAAATGAACTGAGCATCACACTGAGAGGTGAGAGCACACTGGGCCAGTGGTAGTAGGGGTAGACCAGGAGTACACAGGGAGCAGTAAGGGAGTTGGCACAAATGGGATGAAGGGTGAGTAGACCAGGGAGGGCTACTTTTGCTGAGATCAACCAGCTACCAAGGGCCTAGAACAAGGGCACAGTCAAGGAAAGAGGCCATGTGAGCTGAGGTTGGCAGAGAAAACTGGAATAACCAGGATAATGATAGAAATAGGACTAAAAATAGTAATCACTAAGGGAAGTCCCCAAAGGCTGAAGGGGATGAGTCCAGAGTACACAAGGCAGAGTCCATCTCTCATGTACCTCTCATGTCCAAACAATTTACCCTGGTCTCAGTCATTACCTCACCTCCTGATTCTCTTGTTTTCTATCATTCACATTCTTGTCTGTCTGAATCTAACAGAAGAACTTCTTTCTGTCCTCCTCAAGTACTTTATCTTCTACAAGTTTCAGACCCCACCATTATTACAAGAAATTCGTTTCTGCCTCCCAGACCTGTGCTCCTGTGTTGTGTATGAGGGGCCACCTTAGGAGAGCCTTAGCTAAACTACCCAGACCGGGTTAGTCACATTCCTCCTGTAAGTGCTGCTTGCTTCATTCCTACTTCACATTCTGACTCCACCTCAGACATAGCTGCTGTGATAGTCCAGGGGGAAAAAGATGGAAACCTGAAAGAGGGAGATGGAAGGGACAGATCAGGTTTCAGCAACAACCAGCTTTATTTTTACAGTATGGTTCTATAGACAGAATCCTGGCATAGGAGTTAGGAGATGGAAAATTTGTTCTAGATCTGCTACTAACGTCCCCCATGACCATTTGAGGGCTCAGTTTCTCAAATACACCATTCTAAGGTCTTTTCAGGATGAAAGTGTGGTCTACTGAATAGTTTACAGTACTGATTAAATACTCACTAGGTATGGAGTCATATGTACTTTTTGGGGAGACCAAGAAATAAGTAACCGGTTTTGCTCAGTGGATAGAGCGTTGGCCTGCAGACAGAATGGTCTCGGGTTTGGTTCCAGTCAAGGGCACATGCCCAGATTTCAGGCCCGATCCCCAATAGGAGACATGCAGGAGGCAGCCGATCAATGATTCTCTCTCATCACTGATGTTTCTATTTCTCTCTCCCGCTCCCTTCCTATCTGAAAAAAAAAATGACTCAAGCTTCCTTTTGTCATTTTCTGATATCTTGACTGTGAAGGCAGGAAACAAAAACAGGACAATGACATGTAAGGACTGGACAAACACTCATGCAGGCAGGGTGAAGGGAATTGGGGCAGGAGACCAGATAAGCAGAGTTGAGTTGTAAATGGAACTAGAGATATATTTTAGTTGAACCTGGAAAGAAAGGAGGTTGGAATTTTAAACAGAATAGGCCAGCTGTGAGATTGAGGTGTGGGGGTCAATAAACTGAGGGCCAGGGATGTTCAGCAGGGGCACACAGGAAGTAAGAGAGTTGTACAGGGACATTCAGGAAGAGGAGACACCTGTTTGGAATTGGAGAAGCACATTGACTTAGGATAAAGTGACAGCATATATAAGAGGACCTTCATTCATTTATTCAAGAAATAGTTAACAAGTTTCTACATGGTTGCTATGGATATTAGTGGCAGTAAATAGAAAACCACAGCCCTGTTGTTGTGGGACTTGCATGTCCATCCCAATGCTCAGTCCTAGAGAAAACTGACCGATACACATTAGACTTGGAGATGACGTTTCTACAATGAAGAGGGCCTTTATTCTGATCTAAGTAAATAAAATTGATGGAAGAATTTTATACACTTTCTATTTGTTCAGGTGTCTAAAATTGGGAGATACCCATAAGTCTCTGTTTGAATCTGACGGTGGTGTATTATGCAACAGTAGGAGAGAAGAAAGTTTCTGCAGGAATGGAGTCATTTACGCATTCGCTTAAAAAGCACTTTTGAACACCAACCATGTTCAGCCGAGTCTATGAATTTAGAAATGAGTAACTCATAGTCCTATAAATGAACAGACACATGCATTGGCAACACAGATCATACTCTCCTTACTTAATTTAGTATATTAACAAGTCCTCATTGAAACACTGAGAAAATCCTCCTGGAGGGGTCTGAGAAGGTTTCATGAAGACAGGGCACAAGCTTGGCAAGGTAAGGAAGGGGACAGAGGAAAGCATTCCAGATAAATTGTATGAGCTACAAGCATGGCTGCATTAGGAAGTGGCAGTGAATCTAATGTGGCTGAACATAGGATAGATATTTAGAGAGATGGTACGAGGTGAGGTAAATAATTTAGGCAGGAACAAGTTTGTAAGCATGTTGAGTAGTCGTCTATTTTTCTTGTAGCAACGAGATCTCGTAAGTGGTTTTCAGTAGGGAAATAACGTATGTTGTCTGTCACATTGCAGTGGATGGATTGAGAGTGTGTGCGTGGAAACTAAAGAGGAGGCGTTTATAGTGATAAAGGTAAGAGATGATGTGAATTTGCGAAGACACAAAGGGCACAGAGAGGAGAAGAACAGTGTGGAAAACTCAGGGGCACGATCAGGGGCATCATCATTGACTGAGACAGAGCTCCAGGACGTCTAGCATCTGGCAGAAGGCTGTGTGACTGGAGTATAATGAAGAAGAGAGGTGAGAAGGGATGAGGGTGAAAAGTGAGTAGGGACCATGAAGACACTTGTAAATCAAGGTGGATTCCATCCTCAAGTACAATGGTAATTCCATGAAGGTCTTGGGTAAGATCTGGCATAATATAATTTGCCTTTACATATAAATGGTCTCTTTGGTTATAGTATAGAGAATAGATTATAGAGGGGCCAAGATTCAGACCACAAAGATCAGTCAGGAGACTTTTGTAGACTGGAAGAAAGATGATGGTGATTTAAAAAGAATGTTGGGAGGGGAAAGGAAATGAATAAGGAATGACACTTTTTTTTTTCCAGATTGATAAGATTTGCTAATAAACTGGAAACGAAGGAAGAGGGAGGGATTAAATGAAGGAGTATCCCTGCATTTCTGACCTCAGTTGCTGCAGGATGGGTGGCAGTAATATGTACTGAGATAGATAAGGCATAGGAGGAAATAGTATGTGGGGAGGTAAGATTTTTGTATGGGCTGTAATTTGTTTGAGAAGACCACAGAACATCTAACAGGAAATGTGTAATAGCAGCAGGATAAACTAGTCTGGAACTCAGAGAAGAAGCTATACATTTGGGAATTCTTTGAACAGACATGGTAAAAAAGCCAACAAGAATAGGAGAGAACACCCAGAGCAGTATGAGAATAAAAGAGAATAAAAAAGAAAAGGAGAGAATGAGGGAAAAGAGAAGTGATGACAAGATCAGTCTAAGGAGCGTAGTGGAAATGGAAGCTAGATGGGGAAGGACTGGAAATTAAATGAGAAATGAAGAAGTTGAATACTGTCAAACTTTTTAACAAGTTGTGCTGTGATCGGGAATAGAATTAAGGGGTATTAGATGGAGGAAGATATAAAAAGCCAAGGATTACAGGATCATGTTAATGTTAATCAAAACAAAATTTTAGAAAAGGGGACAGGTTTGTGCAAGGGGAGGAAGATAGTAATAAAAATAGTTTTGGTACAATGCTTTACAGTTTTCAAGTTCTATTTTTATATGTGATTTCATCTTTCTTCACAATAAAACTCAGTAAGATGATCAGGGGAAGTATAATTATTTCCTTTACTTATAGGTGAGGAACTAAAACATTAAAAATACCAGTGAATAATGTCAGTTTCTGCTGGTAGACTGATGGCATAATCATCACTTGGGCCCAACATTCTAAAGCTTTCCCCTCTATAGCATGGTAATGAGTTAGAGTTTTATTTAACTTGAACATTCTGGATTTGAACTGATCGTGGAACATATGTGACACTGCCATTTACATTCAGGACATCATCAGTAAGTAACCTAACCTTTAGTTTTCTTAATTGAAAAGAGTAATCACATTTACTAAGCACTTTTTAATGCTCTAGATTTGTGTTAATCAATTTTTTAATTTAAATATTAAGAAAAATGTTCAGTTTCATTGAGATATAATTGACAATAACATTGTATTAGTTTAAGGGATACAACATCATGATTTGATATAGGTATCTATTACCAAATGATCACTACAAGTTTAGTTAACATCCCTCACCTTATATAGTCACAATTTTTTTCTGGTGATGAAAACTTTAAGATCTACTTTTTTAAAAAAGCAACTTTCTAATATACAATACAATATTGTTAACTATAGTCAACATACCATATATTACCATTCCACAAACTTAATTTATCTTGTAAATGGAAATTTGTACCCTTTGACCATCTTCACTCATTTTCCCTAACTCCTGGCAATCTCCAATCTGTTTTCTGTTCCAATGAGTTAGTTTTTTGTAGATTTCACATATAAGTGACATCATACATATTTGTCTTTCTTTGTCTAAATTATTTCACTTAGCACAATGCCTTAAAAGTCCATTCATGTTGTTTCAAATGGCAGGATTTCCTTCTTTTTATGACTGAATAATATTCACTGTGTATAGATACAACATTTATTTATTTATTCATTCATTCATTGTGCTAAGTGTTTTAAAAGATTATCTAAATTAATCCTCAGAAGAAATTTTTTTAGATAGGAACTGAAAAAATAGAGAAGGGAGCATAGGTCTAAATTTTGGGAAACAAATTTATTAAGCATATTCAAAGGAAATAATGATCAAAGGGAAAAAAAGAGAAGATAAAGGATAGCAGGAGGAAAAAGAATGGTATGAAGTTCAGAGGTCAGCCTTGCAATCAGGTGGGAGTGGACTATTGCTTTTTCTGAATGTCATGAATGCTGGAGAGGAAAGTAGGTGAAGGTAGAAGCATCTAGATATGGAAGCTAAACTAAAGCTAGGTGAGGGAGAAGAACAATGGACCTTCTCATGTTCTCAAGTTAGCTGGAGGTAGGGCTTCATGGTGAGATTTCTGAATGTTAAATAAGGAACAATGGAACTCCTGCTATAGAACTTGGAGGGAAGTGAATTATTAAAAGATGCCATCCTTAATTATTGTTTATACAGCCAAACTTGACATTTCAGGCTAGAGACTCTCCTTTCATAATTAAGAGTGCAGCTTGAGTTGGGAGGAAATAGGAAGAGAGTGAATGTTTTTGGTTAAGATTTGAATTAGGCAAGGATCTCCACCTTCTATAAAGCTGTTCTTGACCATACAAAGACCATAAGAAGCTCTTTGTCCATGCAATTATTTAATGAAATCTGCCTTGTGATACTAGCTCTATTGCTATTTAATGCCCTGATCACCCAATGATTTTCTGAGCACCCCGAGGGCAGAGATCATTTATAATGTTTCACAATGCATACTAGGCCAATTTTCTAATTTCTTTTAAATTCTGGAAATGGGATCAAGGGTTAATCCTCTCAAGTGAATGATTAGGGATTGAATTTGAATACTATAATTCATCTCACATTAGATATTTTCTGGGAGGGCCCTGTGGAAGTAGAAAACAGGAAGAAAAATTCCAGTGGCCATGTTACTCTCCAACGTCACCTCAACTCATCCAGCAATCTTCTTGTTGATGGGGATCCCAGGCCTGGAGCATCTACATATCTGGATCTCCATTCCCTTCTGCTCGGCCTATACTCTGGCGGTGCTTGGCAACTGCACTCTCCTCTTCATCATCCAGGCTGATGCAGCCCTCCATGAGCCCATGTATCTCTTTCTGGCCATGTTGGCAACCATTGATCTGGTCCTTGCTTCTTCAACATTGCCTAAAATGCTGGCTATTTTTTGGTTTAAAGATCGAGAGATCAACTTCTATGCCTGCCTGGTCCAGATGTTCTTTCTCCACTCCTTTTCCATCATGGAGTCAGCAGTGCTGCTGGCCATGGCCTTTGACCGCTATGTGGCCATCTGCAAGCCACTGCACTACACCACAGTGCTGACCAGGACCCTTATCACCAAGATTGGTATAGCTGCTGTGACTCGGGCTGTGACACTAATGACTCCACTCCCCTTTCTGCTCAGACGCTTCCACTACTGCCGAGGACCCATGATCGCCCACTGCTACTGTGAGCACATGGCTGTGGTAAGGCTGGCCTGCGGGGACACTCGCTTCAACAATATCTATGGCATTGCAGTGGCCATGTTTATAGTGGTGTTGGATCTGCTCTTTGTTATTTTGTCTTATATCTTCATCCTTCAGGCAGTTCTACAGCTTGCCTCTCAGGAAGCCCGTTACAAGGCCTTTGGGACATGTGTGTCTCATATAGGTGCTATCTTAGCCTTCTATACACCTGTTGTCATCTCCTCAGTCATGCACCGTGTGGCTCGCCGAACTGCCCCACATGTGCACATTCTCTTTGCCAATTTCTATCTGCTCTTCCCACCTATGATTAATCCCATTATCTATGGGGTCAAGACCAAGCAGATTCGTGAGAGAGTCTTAAGACTATTCCTGAGAAAGGATGTGCAAATGGAGAGTGAGGCATAGGTGAAGAAAAAGTGGTGCAAGTTGAATGCAGGAGTGGGGGTATGGATATGATAGAAAGTGGAGGCTATCAGAGTCTCTATGGTTAGTTCTTTCTTGGTATAGCTAAAAAATGAAATATCCTGAAACTTATAGAGTCACCAGTCTGACCAGGATTCATGGATCTGTGTCCTTTCGTAGCCTCTGGATTCAAACTGATGACTTTTCTGTTTCTTCAAAGAGCCCACTGTTCTATCCTGGGCTTGACAAAGGCTTAACCAACTCTGCTCTTGGAAACATCACCTAAAGACACAATGATGCTTTCAGCTTCATTTATTAAGAGAAGACTGTGAGAATTTGAGTTTCAATTTTAAGTCATTGGGATTTGGTGGACTATCCACTCTGGATTCATATAAGGACCAACAATTTATCTGAGGCAGGAATGCCTATATAGTCTTATAGTTGGTGTTCAATATCTTCCTGATTACTACTAGTTTGGGGGAGCTCATAACCTCCCAGGGCTACAGGTTCCAAGTAAGACAGATTTGCTTGTTAAAATTTATTTCTTCAATTGAGTCAGCCTATGTATTCTGTGACTTCTTTTGACATCTATATCTTCATGCTCAATACCTCTCATTAAAGACTTTGAATAAGATGTCTTCTGACATTTCCTTATAGCATGCAATCTTGTCTTTACACACAGATCAATCTTATGTTTTCACCCAAGATATGACTTCTTCATTTATTTACTAATCTACTCACAAAATATTATTGAGTTCCAAATCTGTGCCAAATCTTTGCTCGGGGTTCAGAATACATAGATTTCTAAGGGAGGGATGCTACACATCTATGTCCTGAAATAAAGCAGGAAATTCTAAGTATAAAGTTGTGCTCTCTAAACTTTTCATCTCAAGGTTCAGAATTGTGAAAAAAAAAAAAAAAAAGTAGGCAAGCAGATGGGAGATAGGGATATTAGCCTCTGTCTCTTTCTCCCTATCCCCATGTAAATGTACACAATAGATAATTCCCTTACTATTAATCTTGACAATTGGATTTGTGAGGCCACACAAACCTTCATACACCATCTTCCACAAATGCATCCATGTATTTTTATCTTGTGACTTCCTTATTTCCTCAGAGACTACTGTGTAGTAATTACATATTTCTATTTCTATCTGTCTCTATCTCTATATATCTGCTTATACATATTTAGCTTTGAAAGATGATTTAAATGCCCATATCAGATGGGGTATGGAAGGTTGGAAGCTGTCAAAGAGGGGAATATATTGCAAGAACCATGTATTATTTCCTATCTCTGCTCTCATAATTGCCTCTGGAAAAATAAAAGTTGTTTTACCACTAGTTTTTCGTTGGTTAAAAACTTCATGCTTGAACACAATCTTATTTCCAAAACCAGATAAAGATACTACAATAAAATAAGATTATAGACCAATATCCTTGACAAACAAATGCAAACATCCTCAACAAAATATTAGCAAACCAGATCCAGCAATACATTAAAAAGATCATACACCATAATCAAGTGGGATTTATTTCTGGAATGCAAGGTTGATACAATATCTGCAAATCAATTAATGTAATACAATACAAAAACAAAATGCAGGATTAAAAACCACATGGTCATACCAATAGATGGAGTCAAAGCATTTGACAAAATACAGCACCCATTTATGTTAAAAACTCTCAGCAAGGTGGAAATAGAGGCATCATACCTCAACATTATAAAGGCGATATATTACAAACCCAAAGTTAAATTATACTCAATGGAGAGAATCTAAAAGCATTTCCTTTAAGATCAGGAATAAAATAGAGATGTCCACTTTCACCACTCTTAATCAACACAGCACTGAAAGTCCTAGCCACAGCAATAAGACAAGAAGAAAAAAATAAAAGGCATCCAAATTGGAAATGAAGAAGTAAAACTGTCATTATTTGCAGATGACATAATACTGTATATAGAAAACCCTACCGAAACCAGTTTGGCTCAGTGGATAGAGCGTCGGCTTGCGGCTTTCCTTGGATAAGGGAAACAAAAAACAAACAAAGGGTCCCAGGTTCGATTTTAGTCAAGGGCATGTACCTGGGCGGCTGATCGATGTTTCTCTATCATGGATGTTTCTAACTATCTCTCTCCCTTCCTCTCTGTAAAAAATCAATAAAATATATATTTTTAAAAAAGAAAACCCTAAAGACTCCACCAAAAAACCTGTTAGAACTGATAACTGAATTCAGTAAAGTAGAAGGATACAAAATTAATATTCAGAAATAGGTTGCATTTTTATACACCGATAATGAATATCAGAAAGGGAAACTAAGAAAACAATTCCATTTTCAACTGTACCAAAACATAATACCTATGAATAAATTTATCCAAAGAGGTAAAAGGTCTGTACTCAGAAAATTATAAGGCACTGAAGAAAGAAATAAAAATAGATATACATAAAGAAAGCATATATTGTGTTTGTGGGTAGGAAGAATTAACATCATGAAAATGTAGTACCCTAAGCAATTTATAGATTTAATCCAATCCCTGTAAAATATTAGTGGTGTTATTTTGCAGAACTAGAGCAAATAATCCAAAAATTTATATGGAACTGCAAAAAAATCCTGAATAGCCTCAGCAATATTGAGAAAAAGAACAAAGTTTGAGATATCATGCTGCCTGATATCAAACTATACTACAAGCCCATAGTAATCAAAACAGCATGGTGGTGGCGTAAAAACAGATATAGATCAATGAAACAGAATAAAGAGCTCAGAAATAAACTCATGTCTATATGGTCAATTAATATTTGACAAAGGAGGCAAAAACATATGATGATATAAAAACACCTAATCAAGAAATGATGTTGGGAAAATTGGACAGATACATGAAAAAAAAAGAAAAGAAAAGAAACTAAACCACCTTCTTACACCATACATAAGAATAAACACAAAATGGATTAAAGACTTAAATGAAAGAATCAAAGCCATAACAATCCTAGAAGAAAACATGAGCAGTAAAATCTTGAACATTTCTCTTAGCAATATTTTTTTCTGATATATTTCCTTGGATAAGGGAAACAAAAAACAAAGAAAACAACAACAACCAAAAAACAAATGAGATTACATCAAACTAAAAAATGTTTGCACAGCAAAGGAAACCATCAAAAAAACTAAGAGACAATCTATCAAATGGGATAACATATTCGCCAATGAGACATTTGATAAGGGGTTAATATCCAAAATTTATAAAGAACTCATACTACTCAATCCCACAAAAACCTAAGTAAAAAATGGGCAAAGATCCTGAATAGAGACTTCTCCAAAGAGGCCATACAGGTGGCCAATAGACATATGAAAAGATACTCAATGCCATTAATCATCAGAGAAATGCAAATTACAGCCATAATGAGATATCACCTCACACCTGTCAGAATGGCTAACATCACTAAATCAACAAACAAGTATTGGCAAGGATGTGGAGGAAAGGGAACCCTTATGCACTGTTGGTGAAAATGCAGATTGGCCCAACCACTTTGGAAAACAAAAAATTAAAAATGGAACTGCCTTATGACCCAGTGATTCCACTTTTGGGGATTTATCTGAAGAAACTCAAAACAAGAAAGTGAAAGAATATATGCACTCCTATGTTAATTGCAGCATTATTGACAGTAGCTAAGCTATGGAAGCAACTTAAGTGCCCAGCAGTACATGAGTGGATAAAAAAGCAGTAAAAATAAAAAATATATATCTATATATCTGTATATATCTATCTATATCTATCTATATCTATATATCTATATCTATATCTATATATCTATATCTATATCTATATCTATATATCTATACCATAGGATGAAATCTTACCATTTGAGACAGCATGGATATACCTAGTGGGTATTAACCTAAGTGAAATATCATCCATCAGAGAGAGACAATTACCATATAATTTCACCTATATGTGGAATCTAAAGAACAAAACAAACAAACAAAATTGAAACAGACTCATTGACACAGAGAACAAACTGGTGGTTGCCAGAGCAGAGGGGCATTAGGACTTGGTGAAAGAGGTGGAGGGATTAAGAACCACAAATTGATAGTTACAAAGTAGTCATGGGGACGTAAGTAAAGCATAGGGATTAGAACATACTAGAGGCCCAGTGAGTGAAATTGTGCGAGACCCAGACCTGCCGCGCACCACGGAACCCATCAATGCACCTCCTGGTGACAGGTCGTTTGGTCGTTATGGCATTACAGTCACTGGCTTTTTATAATATAGATAGTTACCAAAACATTATCAATAATATTTTGGTAACTACATATGGTGCCAGTTGGGATACTGGAAATATCAAAGGGAACACTACGTGAATTCTATGATTGTCTAACCACTAAATTGTACACTTGAAACCAATCTATATATGTAAAAGCCTAAGTGACCGAAAGACTGAATAACCGTGTGACTGGTCACTATTACGCACACTGACTACCAGGAGGCAGACGCTCAATGCAGGAGCTGCCCCCTGGTGGTCAGTGTGTTCCCACAGCAGGAGTGCTGCTCAGCTGACCGACCTGTCCCAGCAGATCACCAACCTGGTGGCAGCTACTCACTCCCTCAGCAAGTCTAATATCTGGAGAACGCACCGACAGACTGGCATGCCACTGGCACAATCCCAACAGCGCACTGGCCTCCTGGAAGTTGGCCTCGGATACCATGGCTGCTCCCCCTCCCTAGGTGCTCCTCAAGGAAGAAACGATATAGAAGCAGCTGCCAGGTGACTCCCTACAACCGGCGCAAACATCAGTGGGATGGATCGGGATCCTGGGCCAGTACAAGTGTCCCACCGCTTGCCTGGAGGGCTGATCCCGTCGAGATCTCCCCTCCCCCCACCAGGATGGGCACCAGACACAGGCCTCTTTCTATCAGGACTGACTTGGGCGTAAGCCCACCGCAGGTGCAGTGGGGCCGGGATGAGCAGGAGCGGCAGGTAGAAGCGACAGGCAGCATTGGACTGCTGGTTTTGGCCCAATTCCTGCAGGCCACACTGAGAGACACCACCCATGCATGAATTTGTGCACTGAGCATCTAGTACAAAATAAAATTGAAAGAAAAGAATACTCAGAAATAAAAACAAACTTCTAGCTTGTTTCTTTTGAGCATGGTTGGGACAGGTAGAGTGCTTTAAAATAGCAGTAAATATTAACAACATACAAACACACACAGAGAGTAGCTGGAATTGCGGCCCTCTGGGTCCTTGTCAGACAGGAGTTGGTTGCAGTTTTTGTCTTAATGAGGTTCTCTTTCTTAGGAGACACTGCAAGGAAGGGGTAGAGGAAAGTAGACACATATCAAAGACAAAGGCCCACGCAGTCTCTATCTGAAGTGCTCAAAGTCTCTGGAGTGTTAAGCACAGCTGGTTCCTGGGAGGCCTGACTTAGCACCACAGAGGAGGTGGGGATGTAATCTGCAGGACCCCCAGAGGTGGGAACTCTGCGTCAGAGTGGTCCCCTAGAAAATAGGCCAGAGTCTTCCATGAGTCTCTGAGGACCCTTCTCACATGCAGCAGTATTTATGTCCACATCCTTTTGGGAGAAGAGCAGAGGTTTGTGAGGAGAAAGCCAGGTTCTCCTCCCAACTCTGTCCTTCCCAAATGTCTTTCACTGGAAGATGAAGGCTACATTGGACTATGGACAGACCTGGACTAGCAGAAACAGGAAAGAGGTGACAGGTGTGGTGAGTGGGAGAGGATGGGGGCACCTCAATTACCTCTAACACTCAGTTCTAGTCTTAGGCATCAGCTTCCTGCCTGCTCCCTATTTCTTTATTGCCTCTACTTTGGCTCTTCAATTGAAGAAGCATAAGTCTTGACAGTCCAACCCAAATGCTATGTCTACATTCTCCAGACACTCCCTCCACTACAGAGGATTTTTGCCTCCTTTCTGTGCCAAACACTGTGGTTCAACTCCAAGCAGTTTTAGCTGATTATACCAGCTTGGATCCTGTCACTTCCTACCTATCATTTCTCCTCTCACCCCACCAGTATCCCTGTTCCAATCGGGAAGCTACTGCATTAGTCAGGAGAGAGAAAATGAGGCCTGAACTAGGAAGATGCAGGGAGAGGTAGAAATACATTTCCTGTTGGCTCTTCCACAAGCCACATCCTTGAAGGACCTTAGGTGAGTGACTATTTTCCCATCTCTGGATCATACTCATTCAGATTATCTTTCTGATACCCTCTTATGATAGAAGTGTAGGCTACAAAGTAGATGCTAGTGTTGAGTACTCTCTGTCCATGGAGACCCATTTAAGCACTTTGGGGAAAAACAAAGAAATAGACAAGTCCTCTGATCTTGTATGGACATTTTGACTTCAGAAACATAGTACAGGCAGGATAAAGCATTCACTGCAAAGCAGGTTCCTATGTTCTGGATGGTTGGTAAGAAAGACTGGCTCCATATACTTCCCTCTTCTGAGATCCTTATTCTAGGAGGGGTATTTTTTATTTTATTTTATTTTATTTTATTTATTTATTTTTGGTTAATCCTCACCCGAGAATATTTTTCCATTGAATTTTAGAGAGAGAGTGGAAGGGAGGGAGAGAGACACAGAGAGAGAAGCATCGATATGAGACACATTGATTGGTTGCCTCTCACACACACCCGGGCCAGGGCCAAGGATCGAGTCTGCAACTGAGGCACATGCCCTTGACCAGAATTGAACCCAGGACCCTTCAGTCCATGGGCCAATGCTCTATCCACTGAGCCAAACCAGTTAGGACTGGTAGGGGTATATTTTTGATGAGCTTCAACAGAAGTAAGGGTCATGTTCTATTGGATAACCTGTGTTTGGGGGAAGAAATTGATAGAATAGATAACTTTTTGTTTGTGTGAAGAAAGATGGATCAGTCACAGGGTGGTTACTTACGTTTAGTATGTAGAGAGAACAAGTCAGGGAGATGTAAAGACTCAGAGGTAAAATAAAATATGTTCAATTTTGTTGAAAAAAATGCATATTTCTTGAGGGTGAAGGTGCAACAGTCATTTATAGACTCTCTGCTATGTACCTGGCACTGAAGATATAACAGCGGGAAAAAAAAAGTTCTTGCTGTGTTTCCTACAAAGCCAAAGTGCTTTTTTTTTCTGGAAAAGATGTGCAAGACAGGGAAAAATACTTTCCATTGAGAAGATTTTAATCTGATGTGTCACCAAGGTTGGTTGGGTTTCTTAGAACGTATCTCCTAATTGAATGTTAAATGGGAAGATAGCTTATTATTGGATCAGCTAGGGATATCTGAACACAGTGAGAGGACATTTTCAACTTTGGTAGTTCATTCTTCATTTGGTGAAATATTCAACACAATGTGTGTGCTAGAAGCTGCAGTTACAGAAGTGAATAAGGCAGTCCCTTTATTTTACAATAGGCCGGTGTTTGTGGAAGGATAGAAATTGGAGCCCAAAGACAGAGCACACATTTTAAAAGTCTTGTTCCTGTAGCAAATGGGACATGATGGTGTCTTGAATAAGTGTTGTGGTGATTGAAATGGAGTAGGCAATTTTGAGAGTTTCTGTGGAGGCTGATCCAATTGGACCTGCTGGTGGATTGAATATGGTGCAGGAAGTAAGGGTAGATAATAATTCTGGGTTGAACAACTAGTTGGAGAGAATATTATGTACTGACGTATGGAATGCGCATAGAGGGATGAAGTTAAGATTCCTGCCTCAAGCACGATAGGCTGAGATAGCTGTGAGACTGTTACATGGGGATAGTAAATTGAGAGTTGGATATACTAGTCTGTGGCTAAGAGGGAAGATATGATATGGAAACATATTGTCATACTGTTGGGAGCTGATAACAAAATTCATGGTAAACAAGTAGAACACTAGAGAGGATGATTTAAGAACATTTCTGAAGCAATATTCTCCTTTCTCTTGTAAATTTTGTTTTCCTTTGTTACTGGATAAATTCTCTTCAGTTTGATAACATGCCTTTTTCTTTTCCTTCTTAAAAACAATTGAACACACACACACACACACACACACACACACACACACACTTCCCTCTGCAGCTGCCAGGGCCTCTTTACTGTATGCCTTTGCAGAAACCTGAGCCAAGTTAACAGATTTCAATTTCTCATTTTTATCATCGAACTCCATCAAATCTGGCTTTGCCTTCATCTACTCTATCAAAAATTTTTCTTATCAAGGTCTCCAACACACTGCACTTCTATATACAAGCCCAATTCTTTGTTTTGGAATTATTTGACTTATTGGTAGCATCTGGTTTAGTCATTTTTTCCTCCTCCTTAGTCCACTACCTTCAATAACCTATTTGGACAGCACGTCATCTTGGAAACTTTTCTGATAGGTTGCCCACTCTGTCTCTTTTGCTGACTCTTCCTCCATTCAGTCCCACTCCATCTCCACTCTCATTTTAAAAAAATTATTTTTTTTATACTTTCATTAATTTCAGAGAGGAAGGGAGAGGGAGAGTTAGAAACATCAATGATGAGAGAGAATTATTGATTAGCTGCCTCCTTCATGCCCCACACTGGGAACCGGGCCCGAAACCGGGCATGTACCCTGATTGGGAATCAAACCATGACCTCCTGGTTCATAGGCTGATGCTCAACCACTGAGCCATGCCAGTTGAGCCATTTTTAATTTTTTGATATAACTTCATACTGCTTTCCACAGTGGCTATCCCAATCTGCATTAAATACATAATCTTATGTAATGCTCATGAAAACCACATTAACTGGATTCTATAAGAGAAAAGTGGCTGTGTAAAAACTGGGCAACTCCAGAGTTTAAAGATTTGACAGAGGAGAAAAATCAATAAGAGAGGAGGGAAAGATGAAAGATTAACAAAGGGCATTTGTTACGGAAGTCAGATATTAGCTTTGCTAAACATGAGAGTTCTGCGATGAAAATAAGGGAGCTAGAAGATGATTGGACGAAGAGCCACATGAATAGGGAGCTTAACATGAATTTAGATGGAAGAGAACCAGAAGAAGAGGATCCTTATTTTCTTAGGAAGTTTAAGGTAGGGCTGTATTTACAGAAATTTGTGGATGGGGAATGTACCTGGAAGATATATCTGAGAGTAGCTCTCTCTAGTAGAACTTTCTGCAATGATGGAAATGTTTTGTATCTGAATAATCCAATATGGTAGCACTAGTCACATGTGACTTTCGGCACTGATACAGTGCTAGGAATAACTGAGGTATTGAATTTCCATTTTATTTTAATACATATAAATTGCTACATGTGGCTAGTGGCAGTACTATCTAATAGTGTAGTGCTAGAGAAAATATACAAATTGTGCAATTAATAGAAATTGCAGGCTTTATTCAACTTATACAAGCACTCAAACCTGAGATTTTAGGACAGGAAATTGGCTTTTGTGGTTGTGAGCTTAGCTTGATTATCATGTAGTTTGGTGCCAATGTATGTTCTAAAGAAATGCATTTGTTTAAACATATTTCTACTTCTTTTAACAGGGTATTCCTGAAAACACCCCAAACACAGAAAACACTACCTTCTCTTCATTCCTTTATGAAAGCTGTCTTGTGATATCAGTTCTAATCATCTTTAATATTCTGTCTACTCAATGAAATTTAAAGTTCCTTGAGGTAATAAAATATGGATTATGCTTTTCCATTTTTATGAGGCCTAATAACTGATTATATTTAAGGTCTGGCAATGGGAACAAGAGCTAATCCTCCCAAGAAGGTATATATAGAAGGTGAAGGGGCCCACAAAAACTGACAAGGGAAATTTCCAGAAGTCATGTCAGCCTCCAATATTACCTCAACTCATCCAGCTGTCTTCTTGTTGGTAGGAATTCCAGGTTTGGAGCACCTGCATGTCTGGATCTCCATTCCTTTCTGCTTTGCCTATACTCTGGCCCTGCTAGGCAACGGCACCCTCCTCTTCATTATCCGGGCTGATGCAGCCCTTCATGAGCCCATGTACCTCTTTCTGGCCATGTTGGCAACCATTGATCTGGTCCTTTCTTCTACAACATTGCCTAAAATGCTGGCTATTTTTTGGTTTAAAGATCGAGAGATCAACTTCTATGCCTGCCTGGTCCAGATGTTCTTTCTCCACTCCTTTTCCATCATGGAGTCAGCAGTGCTGCTGGCCATGGCCTTTGACCGCTATGTGGCCATCTGCAAGCCACTGCACTACACCACAGTGCTGACCAGGACCCTTATCACCAAGATTGGTATAGCTGCTATGACTCGGGCTGTGACACTAATGACTCCACTCCCCTTTCTGCTCAGACGCTTCCACTACTGCCGAGGACCCATGATCGCCCACTGCTACTGTGAGCACATGGCTGTGATAAGGCTGGCCTGCGGGGACACTCGCTTCAACAATATCTATGGCATTGCAGTGGCCATGTTTATAGTGGTGTTGGATCTGCTCTTTGTTATTTTGTCTTATATCTTCATCCTTCAGGCAGTTCTACAGCTTGCCTCTCAGGAAGCCCGTTACAAGGCCTTTGGGACATGTGTGTCTCATATAGGTGCTATCTTGTCCACCTACTCACCTGTTGTCATCTCCTCAGTCATGCATCGTGTGGCTCGCCGAGCTGCCCCTCATGTACACATACTCCTTGCTATCTTCTATCTTCTTTTTCCACCCATGATCAACCCCATCATCTATGGGGTCAAGACCAAGCAGATTCGTGATCATGTGCTCAGTCTATTCCGGAAAAAGGCTATGTAGATGCATACTTTTTTCTGTACTCACCAATCCAATACTGAGTGGGTGCTGGACTGAAGCATAGATGAAAGATTTCAAGTAGGAAAGTTGCAGTCTCTATGTTTGTTAATTCTCAATAATGACAAGAAAAATGAAGTGCCAATCTCACAGATTCACCAGTAAGATCCAAACAGGTGTGTCCCACAGTCTGTCTGTTAGCAGAGGTTTGACTTTCCTATTTTCATAGACTCATCACATGGTTAAAAAAACAAGAAGCCTTCCAAAGTGCTATTGTCATATCAGTGAAAGATAGTAGGAATATTGGCTGAGACTGGGTGAACTCTTCATCCAGACTATGAGTGAGGAACTGAACCCAAATTTTGTTATCCAAAGGCTAAAACCACATATAGTACTGAAAATAATTCCTTATCTCTTTTGATAAGTGGTTTTCAGCCTCTGACACTCTTTGGCCTACTACTGTTGTAGTGGCTTTACAGTTGGACAGCTCCTTTTCTAAGGAGACTTACTCCTTCTACTAAGTCAGTTCCTTTCTGACCCATAGTAATGGGCAATTCCTTATCACACAACTAACAAAGGAGTCTTGGGATATCACTCTATAAAAATTTATATTATGGTAACTTACTTTTCACATGCATATGCCTTTTGTCTCCAAAATCCTTACTAATATTTATTATATGAATGCATAGGAGAGCTGAATAGATTGTGGAAATATATTCCCCTCTTAAAGATGAGACTACTGAAGCTCAAGAAGAAAATAATTACAATATGTAGTTGTGATAGATTATTACTGTTCACAGATATTTACTATCCTGTTCCTTTCTCCCTGAAGGGGAATTTCCTTACTCTAGGAATGTTAATTCTTCCTATGGCTTTCTTTGGCCAATAAACTTTGAGTGGCCTTGAGATGTGTCATAATAATCAGAAGCTTTAAAATATGTTTGTGCAGCTTGGCTCAGTGCTTTTCACCTCGCTACAAAAATGAGTATGTTCCCGAACAGAGTTTTTCCTTCAACCTAGACCCACGATTGAGAAGATACACGGAGCACTTATGAGTCTAACTCACTGCCTGGAACACAGCCAGAGCTGGCCCACAGTGTTCATATAACACGAGCAAAGAAGGTTTTGTTACTTTTTATGTAAACTACTGAGATTTTGGAGCTGTTTTCTGGAATGGTGAGTTCTTTCTTGCACTCCAACGTCAGCTCTTGCATGACAGTTCAAGACTCCAAGTACTTAAATAAAAAAAAAAAAAGAAAATCCACTATTTCTTCTTCTAGCATATCCTAAAAAAGAATTTCACGTATCTGTCTGCTTTTGTCTCCTTACACAAACTCTCACAACTGAACATTACAGAGTAAGAGTGATCATTCTGGTCAGTTAGCACAGGGTCCTATAACTGGGGTGAAGGTATGAGCATTAGAAAGATTCAGAGTGGGCACAGCCACGGACTTGTGGGGATGTGACAGCAATCTGTTCAATTAACAGTACCTGAGAATCTAGTAGGAGGAGGTTATTTCCAACAGGTAACAATGTGAAGAAGCACCAAATTACAGCGCAAGATGTGTCTGGGGTCAGAGGCCAGATAAGATACAAGGAAGCAGGAGACAGTGCCTGCCATGATGGCAATCTTATAAAAACCCATTCATCCCCTACTGCAGTTTTAAACCTAACATAAGGAAGGGGGTGATAAGAAAACTCCCGGGGGAGATTTTGAACCTGTATCAGACTAAATTATATATTGAAATGGACTAAGAAATAATTAAAGTGGACTGGATTTGGTCAGAAGTGCTATCTTCTATAACACATTGATTTTATTTTTACTCTAAATCCTATTGTGCAAACAAAAACATAACCCTGAATCAATGACATATTTTCACAACTAAATCTGTACTATAATTTTTCTATTTGCTATACAAGGAACTGTTTAGAGGTATTTAGCCTTTTACTGTCACAAGACTAGTTATGTGAGTGCGTATCACTAATTGGATACATGAGGTGTACATGAGTGGGTGCTGGGCAGCCAAGGAGAACAGAAGAAAGCTGGCTCTGTTGCTATGGCTTTCTACAGAGAAGCCAAGAACAGAGTTTTCAAGAGTGGAGGCTGGTACATTCCTGACTGAGGCACAATTGCAAACATTATCTGCTTTTTCCAGGAACTAGTTCCAGCTACTCTTCGGCCTTATCATTCTCTCCTGGGACTTTTACTGCACAATAAAATGCTGTTATTTTTAAGAGGCAAGTTGTTTTTTCTTTATGCCAGGCACTGGCATTTTAGATTCATTATCTTAATACATCACTAGAGGTCCAAGGCAGGAATTCGTGCATGGGTGGGGTACAGCAGGCCTCTGACCCCAGACACATCGGGGGCGGATTGGGGCTGGACCTGTTGGGAGGAGGAAATGGTTGGAGGTTGGCTGGCTGGCCCGCCCTAATCGGCGCTCGATCAGGGCTGGGCTGGCTGGGGGGAGGGGCCATGGGCGATTGGTCAGCAGGCCCCACCCCTGATTGGGGTTGGGAGGCGTGGCCAGCCATGGGGAGGTGCTGTGGACAGTGGGCCAGCCGGCTCTGCCCCCGAATGGGGTGGGTGTTGCTGATTTGGGCCAGTGGCCTTGGGGAGAGGCCATGGGTGGTTGGCCACTGGTCCTGCCCCTGATCGGGGTGGTGGTGGTCGATCTGGGGTGGGGTTGGGTGGGGCTGAAGGAGGTTGGTCAGCCAGTCCCACCCCCTATTGGGGTTGGGGGTATGACCAGGGGTGGGGCTGGCCAGGGGGAGGGGCTGCTGGAGGTTGGCCACTGGCTCCACCCCTGATCAAGCTGGTTTGCTGGCCACAGTGGGCGTCATAGTGACAGGTCACTGGCTTTTTATATATATAGACTAGAGGCCTGATGCATGAAGATTCGTGCAAGAATAGGCCTTCTTTCTCCTGGCTGCTGGCACTGCCTTCGCTCAGGCCTGGAGCTGCCTTTCCACCTTCCCACGCTGCCCAGTGGCCGGCAGCGGTTGGGGAGGTATGGAACACCTGCGGTCCTGCCCCACCCCAGCAGCTCAGCGCCTGCATATGTAAATTAACCAGCCATCTTGTTGGGTTAATTTGCATACCCACCCCAATTGGCTGGTGGGAGTTGCAAAGGTACTGTCAATTTGCATCTTTCTTTTTTTATTAGTGTAGATTATAACAAACCCATAAGGAGTTAGTATCATTTTCAAGGAGAGGAAACTGAGGCTTAGATTGTGCAACACATCCAAAGTCTGACAGTTATTGGTTCAGATCCATCCCTGCCATTTATAGTAATTGCAGAGCCCAAGTCCTTAACCACCTGTGCCATATGACCATAAAAATGCCTTTACCAATAACCATAAAAATGCCTCCTCCTTCAACTGTTCCCCAATTTCACTTTTCCATGAAGTCTTGCAGACTCAAAAGGGACTGATGAGAGTGTCCTTTACTCCCACCCTAGGGCGGGTGATAAAAAGGGAACAGAGATATTTGTGTGAAGGAGAAGTAAGATGTTGGCTTTGAATAAGAGAGAGATTCAATTATTGGACTTCTGTCAGGTCCCTATACTGCATTCACCACTATATATTCCCTCCCATCTTGTGCTGAGATAACCCCTTCACCGTGAAAGAGCCCAGCAATGGGTATAGTTGACAATGGAATTAAATGCTCTACTGTAACCAAGTACACACCCTGAGTCTGATAGGCATGGATGTTGTCAGGGGGGTTATCCCTGTATCTAGGACCATACAGACAGATGGTATTTTCTCTTTACCCCCAATCATTCAATGCCATCCATATAAAGAAACTAGAGATGGTTGGTATTTGGTCTTGATCTATGGTAGACCCAGCAGATTTCTAAAGAGAAACACTTTACTGTGAGGTTTCTGAGAGGATTTGGCCAGAAAGTTAATTACATTTAGAAGGATTAATACTAAGTCCAGATTAAAAGCCCTGGATCTCCAAATATATTTTCTGCTTACACAGTAAAAAGTGGACTTTAGGCATTATGCCGAAGAGCCATTCCATGACAAAATTTTCTTGTCATTTCCCTCCGCATCAGTGCCAGTGATACATTTTTTTCCCTTCAAAGCCTAGGATTATGGTCAGGAGATATTCTGTAAAATAAGCTTCTACCTCTGAGGTTTTTATAGTATCTCTTTATCAATTCCTACTAAAAACATTTGGCACTAAAATTATGTTCATAGAACACAACCTTTTCCCAGTAAGTGGACTTGGTTTTGGCACTGGATTCCAGGGACCTTAATAAGGAGATGGGGGAAGGAGAAACAATGGAGAAAAATATATATGAGCCAACCAACCTTAGGTTTAGGAATAAGATTATAAGGAAATAGAAATTTGAAATTAGCAAAACTTTAGAAAAGAGTTTGTGATATCCTAAGTTCCTAATTTTTCCTTTTTTTTTGTAATGGTATGCAAAACAAGGAGGTGAGTTGCGCATTTTAAAGTCTAAAACATTTTAGAACTAAAATAGACATATAATTCTGAATAACTACAATTAATAGTGATTGCTTCATTTCATTTTTCATGCATTACCATCATTTCTGTAGGTTTCTAGCCTGGAATAGTAATTTTATTATGAAAAATCTATAATCAAGAAAAAGAAAAGGGTTAAAATCATATAAAAATAAAAAAGTATGAAGCAAAAATTCACCAAAGATCTGAAGTTATTTCAAGGTTTGTATCTACCACTGTCTCTATTTATTCTCATCACCTTTACTCCATTCTCTACTTAACCCCTTTTTCAAGTCAATCCCACTGTGACCTTCTCATTATGTCCTTTTAATATTTCAGTATAGCTGCTGTCCTTCATGTATGCTGTTTCAGGGACTCCAAAACAAAATTGTCCTTCTGTCTCCTTCTACCTGCTTCCAGTTAACTCTATTATTAGGAGAAGATGTGGGATATTACATTTCCATCTATCTATTAAATGGGGAAATGATCTGGCGTGAGGACTTTAACTCCTATGGGCAGTAAGGTCCTATTAGGTTAAGATTTGTAATATTCATATTGCCTCCATTCTCAACAAAAGGTCTTTTCTGGGGCAAGCCAAAAGGATTGGAAGAGCTTGCCAACACAGTTGGAATTTTTCCAGGCTTTTGCTGACAGAATTTGTAAATGGTCTTCAAGAAGGTATTAGGGAAGCCTGGCCAGTGTTGCCCAGTAGTTGTGTGTCAATTGACTCTTGAACCAAGAGGTCACTGGTTTGATGCCCAGTCAGGGCACATGCCCAGGTTGCAGGCTAGATCCCCAGCAGGGGGTGTGCAGGAGGCAGTCATTCAATGATGTTTCTCTCTCATCAATGTTTCTATCTCTCTAGCCCTCTCCCTTCCTCTTTCTCTAAAAATCAATAAAAACATATTTAAAAAGGTGTTAGAATATAATTTTACCTTCTAGGAATTGTTCAAAAACACTGTCCAAAGAGAAACCAGAAATCCTTTACCAAAAAGCGTCAAAAATAAAAATATTCCCAGTTCTGTGGTTGTGCATAATTTGATGAAGTCAAATAGGAAAAGGGATATTGTAGTATAAAAACTTATTTCTTGATTTCTCTCCACTGTCATATATTTCAGATATTACCCTCTCCATTTTCAGAAAATTCATTCATCATAGACCCTTATTTCCACAACTGCAGTAAGACCCAGTTGCATGGGTCTTATTGCATTGGCTGCCTCAGTTAGAGCCTTTTCCTTCCATCACCAAATATCTACATGCCTTATAGGTGCAGAATAGTCACTTGGGATGAGCCCCTGCTTTGAGAATGTAGAGAAGTCTCTCTCGAATCTGTCTGGTACGGACAGCATAGACAACTGGATTGAGGATGGGTGGGATTAGGAGGTAAAAGTTGGCCAAAAGGATATGGATATGGGGAGGCACATGATGTCCGAAGCGGTGAGTGAGAGAGGAAATAGCAATGGGGATGTAGAAGACAAGGATGGCACAAATGTGAGAACTGCATGTCCCTAGGGTTTTAAGCTTAGCCTCAGGGGTGGCCAGTCCCATTACAGCTCTGAAAATCATCACATAGGAGGCAGTGATGGCTAATGAATCCAGGATCAATACTAGGAACCCGATTCCCATTCCATAAAAGTCGTTGACCGTTGTGTCACCACATGCAACAGTGACCACGGCCATGTGCTCACAGTAGGAGTGGGCAATGATTTGGGTCCGGTAAAGGGACAGCCTCAGGCGAATCATCAGGGGTAGGGGTCCAATGTAGAGTACTCCACGGAGGAGGGCAGCCAGACCCAAACGACTCACCACTGTGTGGGTGAGCACCGAAGTATGGTGTAGTGGGTCACAGATGGCCACATAGCAATCAAAAGCCATGGCAAGGAAGATGCCTGACTCAACTGTGGCAAAGCAGTGGATAAAGAACATTTGGGCCAAGCAGGCATCTAAGTCAATGTGGTGGGCACCAAACCAGAAGATGGCCAGCAGTTTGGGCATGGTAGAAGTAGACAGGACCAAATCAATGACAGCCAACATGCACAGGAAGAAGTACATGGGTTGATGCAGGCTGCGCTCCATCTTTACCACAGCCAGGATGATGACATTCCCCACCACAGCCACCAAGTACATGGAGCTGAAGGGAATGGAGAGCCAGATGTGCAGAGACTCCAGCCCTGGGATGCCAGTGAGCCAGAAAGAAGTAGGCGCCAAGCAGGAATTGTTAGACACAAACATATTTGAGGGTGTGAAGTACCCAGAGGACAGGAGCTCTTATTTTTAGATTTTTACTTCTCTGAGAAATATTGCCTCTGGAAACTGTAGACTACTAGTTCTTTTTTTTTTTCCATCCTGGGAAACTGATGGAGCCTATAATAAAGCAGAATTGGAAGTGTGGTTTTGAAAATTGGCATATTACATATTTATAAAAGAGACTATGCATAAAATCACCCACTGGTAAATGTAGAAACAGGCATGCTCATGATTTCTACTGCTAACTTACCCTACTCCACTGTAGAAGTTCCCAAAATGTTCATCCCCTTCGATGAATTTTGCTTTTGGAAACATTTTTTAAAGGAAATGGAAAATACAGAAAAGTTCTATGAGCCATGATTAAATGTAAGTCTATGTAATGTATTTAGCCCAGTGCCTGCATATACTTCTCTTATCACTGTATATATAGTAACATTGTAACATCAATAACAATGATTAGCTATTTGTAATTACTGATTTTATAATAAAAAGTTGGAAGAAATATATGTTTCAAAAATAAAGCACTGTTTAAATTCTAGTACATGCATTCAATGAACTAGAATTATGTTTATAACCTTTTTAGATCTATATATTTACATTGTAAGATGTTTACATATTTCAGGAAGAGAGGTCATGTTCAGTAAGGGAACAGGAGGCATATTCTGATACAATTATTTAAAAATATATGTGTGCATTTAGAAACATGCCTTAATGTATAAACACACCCTTCTTTGACTTTTCCTTTTGTATGTATATTGTTTTTTAAAAATGGTCAAGAGCTTTAAAAATAATCTTCAAAATTTCAATAAAAAACATTTTCCTTGGTAAATTGTGCCCTTATATTAGTCAAGTGCAACTCCCTTTTCTCTAAAGGTTCAACATTGAATTGGACATATTATCAAATCGAATTGACTTCTTCAAAGATATTTGATATGAAACCTAATATCTCAAAGAAAAAGCTCTCTCATTTAAGGTTGCCCGGATTTCATGGTTAAAAAGATGATGAACAGATAAAGTTCCTTAAGAAAGGTTTAGTGTAAGGACAGACCCTATTAAACTTTCCGAGAATCTGGGCATTGTATATAATTTGAGGTAGATAAAAGAAGAGGTGTATCTTTTTATGAGCAAATCTCACTGGACATTTTTGTCCCATTATCTGATGATAGTGATAAAAAAAAAAGAATAGACTGACAGAGACCAAGAAGTGTGTGATCAGTGAAAAGGGTCCTGTTGACTGTTTTCTACTCTTTGAAGAGACAAAGAGGTCAGCATGAAAGCACTGGCCACCACCTGCCCAACTCCTTGCTCTTCTGCCCTTCAGGTACCTCTTGCTAAGGATCTAATGATGGCTCCTGTTGCTTCACAGCATTGGGGTGCAGAATCCGAGGGTCTAATTTGCATCCTCCTCTGCCTTGGGCTTGACATCCTCATGCTTTCCACCAGATACTCAGCAGAGTCAAGTCTCAGACTCCCCATGATCACACTCACCATCGTGCCTTCAAATAGCCATATTTTTGCTGACAGGTTTCACGACCTTCTGGACCCTTATCCAGGCAAATTTCCTCCATTCTTCAAGGACCGTCCCAGATCACCTCTCCTCTACAGAGCCTTCTTTTTTTTTTTTTTTATCTCTAGCCTATACAAGAGTAAGTGGCCAATAGGCAATGCATTCTCCCCAATTGTCTCAAATAAGCCATGCACATTTCAAGTATTCTTGTCTAAAACATAAATAGCAATTATATTTTCATAGCAAATAAGCATAAGAAATGCCCCCATGCAACCTCATGAATTCTTAATTCATGCACCAACACAATTTTAAGGGTTTTTTTTTTTTTATATGTTTTCTTACTTCTGGTTCAGGCTTTGGGTATTAGAAAAAAATGAAAGTTTTATAAATTTAAAAATGGTTCATAAGTGTTCTCTTATATTAACTCCTACTTTACAATTCTGTGAAATTGGGAACTTAATATGCCAATGAGGAAATACATGTATGAAGTCATTTCCTCGGGATCAAATAGAAGTTTCTGTGAATCCACAGGGTAAGATAGGAAAGGGAAAGAGGTCTTGGGAGGCAGCACCAGCTCAGGGCACCAGCTTTACCGTCTTCTAAACAAGTGTTCCCTCTCCAGAGCTTCATCTTACTCGGTGTTTGGGAACTGTCTAGCCTCTTAAGTCCAAGTCATTTTATTATGAAAAATGGGGAGAATACCAACTGTAAAGAATAAGTATAAAGAAAAAACAACGTAGACGTGAGACTCTTGGCACATAGCAACAGCTTCCTTTCCCTGGATTCTACTGTTCACTAAGGGGAGTAGACCAGAAATTTACATTCTACAAGTTGGAATAGTTTCCTGTGTTTCTCTGTTTCATGGAACAGGTTTAAGGATGCCTTAGAAGTCCAGGAATTGTATTGATGGAACAGAGATTTAAGGGGAACAGTAGTTAATAGACAATTTTATCTCCTAACAGGGAGAATATTTGAAGTGGTCTCTGAAAATATTGTGATGAACCACCATCCTAAAGCAGAAAGGGGCCTAGTTACTCAATGTTAAGGTAGGTCTATGGCTACTCATTACAAAAGAATCAATGTTCGTAGGATTGAGTTAAACCCAGATGTATAACTTAGATTTGTGCCAGACCCAGTTTAATCAGTGAAACTGTCTTAGGCTGGGAAAATGAGAATGTGAACATACGTATAAAAATAAAATCCACCAAATTTATAACTGGCATCTTGAATGGTGGTTTGATCTAGATTGTGGCACCTAAGTTGTGTTACTTCACCTAGAATATTTCAGAGAAATGTTTTCTGTGTCAGCCTACATAAGGGCACTAATAATGTTCCTGGACACTAGTAACGTTCCTTCAAGTCCTGGAAGAAGCATTCTGATGGTGGGTCTGAGGTTCCTGAGAGATGTTTTGTTCTGATGAAATAAACATGGATTAGAAGTGATACCCACTTAGGTTCACATACTAACTCCACTATTTCTGGCTGCATGACTTAGGGAATGTAATCTCTCTGCCTCGGTTTTCTATTCTATTTCCCTGTCTGAAATGAAGGGAGGGGTAGCTACATTAAAGATGCTTCATGTATTAAGTGAAGTGTGTGTGTGTGTGTGCGCACACACACAGAAGGTCAGATGTTAAGTGCATTCCCTTCCTAACTGATCCCTCCCCTCGGTTCTTTGCCCTCTTCCGCAGAAAACAGACACAGTGCTATCCTTCTTTCCCAGCTCTATGAATAGGCCTTTAGACACGGATATAATTAATGAAGAGACCTGTTTATCGTGTAAGGATCAGCTCAGCAGATTTTGCCTGACTGGAGCAGAATGCGAGAGGTCACATCGGGCTGGAATAGTCCAGTCTTTTCTCTTGTGTTATGGAGAGCACTAGGCAACAAAGCATTGAGAAAACCTTGGGGTTTTTCCTCTTCCTTGATTCATAATCCAGGCCAAATTTTGACCAACTTATTTCCTCAGCTTTTGAACAGAACTGTGAAGAAGTTAAGCCCTGGATAGACCAAAAGACAAATGTAGTTTCTGAAAATTGGAGTGTTTCCAATGACTTTGGTTCCATCTCTGGGATATACTTACCCATTAGGTGCTGTCCACAGAGCTGTAGGCTTTGTTTCTTACAGTGGTCACCTTGTCAGAATGTTTGAATGCATTTAGTTCACAAGCCAGGGGGAGGCCATGGCTCCGATCTCTTCACTCTTTTCTCTGGTGTCCCTCCCTCTTTATCCAGATGCTGAAAATAGACAGTTATTTCCCAAGGGGTGCATAGAGAAACCTGTGCCCTTCCCTCTGGATCTTCAGTTACTCTCCTTGGGAGCAATTTTCACTCCTTATCCCATTCCACCTCCCAGGACTAGATTATAAACTTACGTTTCTATTCTCCTGATGGAGTTCTTGGCTGGCCCCAGGTCACTCTTCTCTCCCTAAGCCTGAGGTTTTTAAAGATTTCACGAGGGAAGTCTTGAAGTTGGAAAAGTTCATAAGAGAAGGGGGGGTGGGGTTGGGGAGGGGCATCAGATACTAGTATAACCAATATGAAAACTTAAATTTTGTTGTCATTGTTTTTACCATTTAAAAACTGTTAATATCAACTCTAGGCTACACAAATAAAGAAGAGATTAAATACAAACTTCATCAACACTGTATTTTTTCATTCTGCTTCTAGTTTTTTTTTAAATTCGTGTTTACTTAAAAATATTTATAATCACAAGTTATAATGGTTTGTGTGTCCATATCTGTGGTTACTTTAACTTATACTTCCCAGAATAGTGCGAGTATAGTTTCAGTTGTCCCACTATAGCAAGTGGCACAGACGTATTGGTCAATAGCCTTTTTCTGCTCAACTTTAGGCTAGAATCCCAGGGAAAATTATCGACCATTGTGCAGGTCTCATGAATTCTACTGTCAAGTTGCTTTTCAAAAGTATTTGCCCAGCTGTGTTTAACCCAGCATTCAGTGAGTTCATTTGCTAAATTGCCCTGTAGTAATTTTAAAATATCCACTATATAGATGAGCAGAACAGAAAATTGTTTTCATTTCTACAGAGCGTGAACAGGTCAACATTTGAACAATTTTTATCTAATGTATTTATTTTGAACAGTTTCTCTTCTCAATTTTTTTTCTGAAAACATGGGAAAGATTTAATGTTTTCTATAGAAAAGTTCTGACATACATTCAAGGAGGTCCTTTTATAATCACTGTTAGCAATTTGTAAGACTCCATCTTGATTTATGAGAACCCTCAAGCAGATTTTCTAATTATTCATACAGAGCTTTCTTTCTTCTGTACCCTTGTTGCCAGGCCTTGACATCTTATTTCAGCTCCTCACCAGCCTTATAATGGCCCTTGTCCATCTTTCCTATCATTCTCATCTCTGCTCCTCAGGTGCCATGTTTAGAGAGCAAAATGGATTGTTCTTTAACTGTTAACAAAATGCTTTTTGTGGTTGCTCTTTCCATTAAGCTCCAGATTCTATTTTCTGACCATTTCTGGGAAATACGTTTCAACACACCTTAAAATTCTAGGAGATTATTGCTCTTTCCCTGGTGCAGACCCAAGTTAAAGGGATAAAGTCTTAGGCAGAATTGGAAGGACATAGAGATTTCGATGTAGGCTAGAGGAGGTAAGTCTGATTTAAAGCCACCCTCCACTCCAGGTTTGTTGAGATACAATTGGCATATAACATTATGTAAGTTTAAGGTATACAATGTGATGATTTGATACACATACTAGTATGCATTGTCTAATAATGACCACAGTAAGGCCCTGGAATCATTATGCTGGCCTGAGCAGCAAGTTGTTTTCACCTCGATTGACCTACGTGGGATGCCAAGCTGTAAGACAGGGTTGATTGAAGGAAGACATAAAGCTGAGTTGCAGGGGCTGGGGGGTGGGTGGGAAGAAATCAACCAATGAACTTGCATACATATATGCATAACCCACGGACACAGACAATAGGGTGATGAAGGCCTGGGGTGGGGAAAAAGAGGTACATATGTAATACTTTCAACAATAAAAATTAAGAAAAATAAGCTGACTCGGCACATTCAAATGAAGGATTAAGATATTTTAATAACACGAAGTTTGAGGTTTTCCATTGGTGTCTCAACTTTGGACTAGGACACCCACTCCTGGACAGTGTTAGAATGAACATGGCCCATGTTTCTGGTTCATCTCTTTCAAGGCTGAATATGCACTTGATTTGTTTACTATAGATTTAAGATATTATTCTATGGGGAACATTAATTTAATGTTCTTTTTTTATTGCTTAAAGTATTACAAAGGGTATTACATATGTGTCCATTTTATCCCCCCACCCTAGACAGTCCCCTAGCCTCCCCTACCCCCCAATGTCTTATGTCCACTGGTTATGCTTATATGCATGCATACAAGTCCTTTAGTTGATCTCTTACCCCCCTACCTCCTGCCCCCCAACCCTCCCCGGCCTTCCCGCTGCAGTTTGACAATCTGTTTGAGGCAGCTCTGCCTCTGTATCTATTATTGTTCAAAAGTTTATAATGGTCTCTATTATCCATGAATGAGTGAGATCATGTGGTATGTTTCCTTCATTGACTGGCTTATTTCACTTAGCATAATGCTCTCCAGTTCCATCCATGACGTTGCAAATGGTAAGAGTTCCTTCCTTTTTAGAGCAGCATAGTATTCCATCGTGTAGATGTACCACAGTTTTCTAATCCATTCATCTACTGATGGGCACTTAGGCTGTTTCCAGATCTTAGCTATGGTGAATTGTGCTGCTATGAACATAGGGGTTAATTTAATGTTCTTATGCATATTTAATATGCATAGCTCTCTATCAGTTTTAAAGGGTTGTCCTTTTTTCCCCCTGGGGTGTTGATTTGTTTGTTTGTTTATTTTTTTTAATTTTTTGACCACAATTTACATTCAATACCATTCCACACAAATTGCAGATGTACAATAAAGGGGTTGGAAAACCATGCAGTCTAAAGCATGGCCCCCTGCTGACCCAAGCACCCACCGGGCCAGACACAATTATCTTTTCTTTTCAGCTTCTCTCCTTCTCATTTCCCTCTCCCTCTCCCTCTCCCTCTCCCTCTCCCTCTCCTCCTTCTTCTCCTCTTCTTCCTCCTCCTCCTCCTCCTCCTCCTCCTCCTCCTCCTCCTTCTTTTCCTCCTCCTCTCCCCCTTCTCCTTCTCCTTCTTCAAAATAATTCTTTATTGTTGAAAGTATTACATTTGTCTCCTCCCCCCCCCCTCAATGACCCCCTCCAGCCTGCCTCCACCCCCCACCCCAGGCCTTCAGCACCCTATTGTCTGTACCCATGGGTTATGCATATATGCATACAAGGTCTTTTGTTGATTACCTTCCACCCACCCACCCACCCACCCACTCTGCCCCGCCTTCTCTCTGAGATTTCACACACTGTTCCATGCTTCCATGTCTCTGGATTCACTCTGTTCATCAGTTTATTTTGTTACTTAGATTCCACATATAAGTGAGATCATGGGATATTTGTCTTTCTCTGACTGACTTATTTCACTTAGCATCTCAAAGGGTAAGAGATTCTTCTTTTTTACTGCTGCATAGTATCCCATGGAATAAATGTACCAGAGCTTTTTATATCCATGCATCTACTGAAGGACACTTGGGCTGTTTTCAGATCTTAGCTATTGTAAATTGCACTGCTAAGAACATAGGAGTGCATATATTCTTTCTGATTGGTGTTTTGGGTTTCTTAATATATATTCCTAGAAGTGGATCACTCAGACCCAGTTATCTTGACATTATTGACTATATTCCCTATGCTGCAGACCACATCTCTGTGGCTCTTCTGCAACTACCAAATTGTATTGCTTAATCCCTTCACCTTTTTTCACCCAGTGCCCCAAGCCCCATACCCTCTGGGAACCATCAATTTTTTTCTTTGTATCTATGAGTCCATTTCTATATTGTTTATTCTGTTCATTAGTTTTCACATATAAGTGAAATCATATGGTAGTTGTCTTTCTCTGACTGGTTAATTTCATGGTTGTCTTGAGAGTTGGCCCATAAAGTCAAATTATTAAAGGAAGAAACCTTACTACATAAACCTTTAACAAAATAATTCAAGTCTAATTGACTTGACTTTTGAATACTTATCATTTTTAATATTACACAAGACATCCAGGTACTAAAAATCCTAGCTTACCTATTACACTTTCAATTTAAAGGCAGAGTTCAGTTGGTGGAGGTGATTACTGAACCATGTTTCAAAAGCTAGATATGAATCTGTATGGAATGGCATTCCTATGTTACTTGACTGAGGGTATAACATGTACACAGGCATTAAAAGAAGAAATAACCATGTATATTGCAGCAACTGTAAGCAGATTTACATAGAATGTAAAATTTAAGGTTGGGGAGCAGGTAGAAAGCTTCTAGAAATTTCTATCTTTTCCTGAGGTGCTAGAGAAGTAAGATCCTCTGAAAGGGGTGTTGGAGGTGAAAATGAGATCCTTTCGGTACTGATTCTAATGCATTAGCTCCTTCTCAGATATGGGCTCCTTATCTGAAAAAGACCATTAGGATGTCTCTTCTAGGCTTGTGAGAGCTAATCTCTCTCAAAGACACAAAAACAACAGCAGTCATGTTGGCAACAAGGATGCTGTTTATTAAGCATCTAATACATTTGTCTTCTTTCTAGCCCCTTTCCATACAGTATGGACTGGGTCAATGAATAAAAACTCAATTATAAGAGCTACCCAGAGACAGGCATTATTCCCACTTTATTCTCAAAGTTACATAGTGGGTATGCATGTAGCCATGTTGGCTTGCAAACTTAAACCTTTGGTGCTTCAAAGGCCATGTCTTAACATGCGTCCTAAAGCGTGATGCCCCAACAACCCATGAGCATCCTATTAGGAAACAACAAAAGAAACTGCTCTCTCAGTTTGGCTTCTCTTCTTTCTGCAGAATGGAATGTTAGGTTGGGAAGGTTAGGTTAAGATGTAAGGGAGATGCACTGCTCAACCCACAAGACCACCAGGTCCTTTCCTCACAATGTAAACCAAACTAGGGAAAAAGTCTGCCCTATCTAGTTTTTAGGGAATAGCCATTGATTTGTCTTAACATTAGTTCAAGACTCTACCATCAACTTCAAGTGCTGTAAGGATATCAAATTTCATTAGAGACTTACTGCGAGGCTGAGATCTAGTCTCGGGGATATTCTGCATCCCTCCTCTAGAAAGGCCTTTCTGATTTCTATTTGGTGTCCTTAGAATAGCTTCAGACCCCAGGGAGGCCAGCAACAAGGGAGAGCAGGAGTTGGACCCAAGGGATTAGACTCAATTAGGTCTGTCTCCTTAGACCTCTCAGGACCAACCCTGATGTGGTAGGGATAGCTGTGCCTAAATTTAGGTTTTGTGTCCATCCTTCTGGGACAAAGCCTGCTATTTCCTTCTCCACTGAGGGAAGTGAGAAGGTTATGAGTCCAGGTGGAATTCTCTCAAGCCCTGAATAGAATGCTTATAAGTGCCAGGCCTCAGAGGTATTTGCAGAACCCCAGGCTCTTGTTCTCTGACACTACCTAGCCCAGGTAAGAGCATCTTATAAAGGGGAATTGAGGAAAGAAACAGGGGTCATCAGGAAGAGTTCACAGGCTGTAAGGATGAACAGATTGGGACACTTAGGTTGTGCTCCTGTATAAGTCTCCAAAATAAGATTGAGAAGGAAGAAATTCTCTCAGAGTGGGACTGAAAAGGGGTGGAGTCCACAGAGCCAAACACAAGGAGGCTGAAAAGGCCTCTAATCTACTAACAGCAGTTCAAGTCCCTCTGAAAACATCTCCGGGTGCTTTAAGTAGGCACAATATTTTCTTCTCATTCAACATAGGTAGGCACTGTGTTAGCACAGGGATTACACTAAAGAAAAAGATAAGGCATGCTTTCTGTTCTTATGGAACATATTCTGTTTGGGGAAACATGCATATCATCAGGCAATTCAGAACATTACATGTGCAGTACAAAGACAGGTACCAAGCAGAGAGTAAGTGTTGGAGCAGGCTATTTAAAGGTGACATCTAAGTGGTGGCAAGGTGCATACGTAAGGATTAGCCAGGTGAAGAAGATGAGAATATTTCAACATCAGGAAAGGACATAGGTAATTCTCAGAGGCAGAAGACCATGATGCCGATAGGAAATGGACAAAATTCAGCCTTGTTGGAAGGTAGTAGGCAGGATGAGGAATGGTAAACGCCATGGTTGAGGTTGGCAAATGTATCTGGGTAGAACTCAGGTGGGAGGTTGTCCTTCCGTGATTCCTTACACCTTCACAGTAACCTTGAAAAGGAGGTACAGTAGCCTCCTTCTGTTGTGTTTAAGGTGTGAGGGCTGCTCTGACTAGGAAGACATAAGTTAAGGAGTGTTGGGATCATAGGGAAGAATGGTGGTCACCAATGCTCAGCCTACCCCCATCTAGCAGCTGACGGACATCTCTCTGGTTGTGAGTGCCTTTTCAGCTTCATGATGTGTTCTAGGAGATGGACAGGCAGAGGAAGAGATTAAAGGAGATGACATAACCATCCAGGAAGACAGCCCTGTATACTAGTATTTTCAAATATGGGGAAGGAAAGTGAGAGATAAGGGGTAAAAATAAAATCCACCTCCTTGAGGCCAGTTCAGAGGATTGAGGATATTTGACTTGAATCTAATAATGTCTGTGATGTAGTAGAGGTCTGAGGCCTGATTGCTTTCAAGAGAACTCATACGCCCATAATTCATTATGCATACATTTAGCCTCATATTTAATTTGGGGTGTGAGATCCTTCTACAACATGACTTTTAGGTCCAAATCTAGAAAGGAGCAACTGCCCCTGGTTGTGACTCAGTAGTGATGGGACACAAATGGCATCAGAAGGGAAGAAAAACTCTTCACACAGTTTCCTCACTAACAGGAGAGTAATTTCTACAAGGATGGGAACAGAAGGCATAGTCACTTGGCAAGTCCTGCCTATTTTTCCACTTCAGGGACTCTTGTTTTCCTGGAGTAAAACAACATTCTCCACATGATTACGCCTTTGCTAAGTATAACATCAAGTTATAAAAGCCAGTTCATAACTGGTAAGGGTAAAATAGACAAGTCCCCTTTTATTGTTCTTAACTTTTTCTGTCCGAGTTATTTTGCTTAGCATGATATTCACAAATGGCAGTATTTCATCTTTTCTTATGCCTGAGTAAGTATTCCACTTTACGGCTACTGCCAACACTGTCTCTATTTCTATTTGTAGTGATCTATGAGAACCTTGAGATGGGCAAAACACAGCTTATGGAGAGGAATTTTGTGGGATAAAGTCAAAACAACAGACTTACATAGGTTGCCATCCTCCCAGCATTATGGCTCCCTTCAGAGATAGACATTCCAGAGTTCTTTGAAGTTGATTGGATATATTTTGTGTTTTACACATTATTCTAAAAAGATATAATGCTTGGTGTTATTGTGTCAGATTAAATGAGAATGCATTTAATGACTTCTCTAGGTCACAGTGGTTTAAGTCTGTTGTGGAATAAAGTCAGTTGTATTTATCTAATGAGATAAAGTAACTTGTCTAAACTCCTATTACCAAGATCTGATGACACCGTATCTGGAAAATTCTAAAGCCCAGACTACTGACTACTCTGCTCTGTTCAACCCAACTCGGTTCAAAATGTGGAAGACAAAGCTTCTTCCCTTACTTGACATTCCTGCAATATACATAGGAACACAGCTTGGTATCGCTTAGACCCTGAAAAAAATATACACTGTAAAAATGACATGACATAATAAGTGCTGAATAAAATTAACTGCTATTTGTATTTCTCAGCATTAATGTGTCTCTTCTTTCAAGGAGTCCTCACTTTGAAACCAAATATGATCCTGAGAGATACTACACAGTCCTGAAGAGTTAAATGACTGAATAGGTACCTGTCTGCCTTAGGTCATTTCATTCATTGATGCAAGAACATTACTCCTTGAGAATATATTACAAGAAGATGCTCAGCTGTTTCATCAAATATGTATTTTGGCCTGTGCTTGGTAAAATTGTGAGTACTATAATAACAATAATATGACGCCTACACTGTGACATTTTGTAATTTCCTCTGAGAAAGACGTTTATAGAATCTTATCAATGATCCTATTCTTTATTATAGGACTTAAGAATAAAATCCTCTTGTCTTTTATTTCTAGAAAAAAAAGTTCTACTACATTTTGGGGCCCAAGTGAGAAGGTTCATTTATGAATAGCTATGCTCAATTTTCATAATGTCTGCTCGGTACCCAGATCCTTCCAGCTCACTGGCATCCCAGGGCTGGAGTCTCTGCACATCTGGCTCTCCATCCCCTTCAGCTCCATGTACCTGGTGGCTGTGGTGGGGAATATCACCATTCTGGCTGTGGTAAGAGTAGAGCGCAGCCTGCACCAGCCCATGTACTTCTTCCTGTGCATGCTGGCTGTCATTGACCTGGTTCTCTCCACTTCCACCATGCCCAAACTGCTGGGAATCTTCTGGTTTGGTGCTGGTGACATTGGCCTGGATGCCTGCTTGACCCAAATGTTTCTCATTCACTGCTTTGCCACAGTTGAGTCAGGCATTTTTCTTGCTATGGCTTTTGACCGCTATGTAGCCATCTGTGACCCACTGCGTCATACCACAGTGCTCACTCATACTATGGTGGGACGTTTGGGACTGGCTGCCCTCCTCCGGGGTATACTCTACATTGGACCTCTGCCTATGATGATCCGCTTGCAGCTGCCTCTTTACAAAGCCCGAGTCATCATGCACTCCTACTGTGAGCACATGGCTGTGGTCACCTTGGCATGCGGTGACAGCAGGATCAATAATGTCTATGGGCTGAGCATTGGCTTTCTGGTGCTGATCCTGGACTCAATGGCCATTACTGCCTCCTATGTGATGATTTTCAGAGCTGTGATGGGGCTGGCCACCCCTGAGGCCAGGCTTAAAACCCTGGGGACATGTGGTTCTCACATCTGTGCAATTCTGATCTTTTATGTTCCCATTGCCGTCTCCTCCCTCATTCATCGATTTGGTCACCAGGTGCCTCCTCCAATCCACACTCTGTTGGCCAACTTCTACCTCCTCATTCCTCCAATCCTCAATCCCATTGTCTATGCTGTCCGCACTAAGCAGATCCGAGAGCGGCTCCTTCAAATCCTGAAGATACAAACTAAGATCAGATGACTACTCCTTCTCCCTCTCTCAAATAAGTGCATGTGTTTAAATATGGGCAGCTTTCCAAATGGGAACTTCAAGAAGTCTGAGATGCTAGGCCCAGTGGTCTCCAGCTTTAATAATTCTAAAGGAATGCTAAGAATGTACAGCTCTGAATTCTAAGAGTAAAAGATATTTGTTTAATAACTATAGGATATTTGAGCCATGGAAGGTAAAACAAGGACAGTATCAGTAACAGAAATAGCAATTAATGTTTATTCAACAATTACATTTCATGTAATTCTTACAGACGTCCTGACATCTTATGAGGTAGATAGTATTCACATTTGACACATGAGGAAATAGGACAGGATACTCTTGCTTTATACTGCACACAAAGTTTAAGCTGCCTAGATCAAATGGTTTGATTGGAGTTATAATGTGGTGTTATATAATACTCTCTACTCTGTTTTCTGTGCATGCTTTAATATAAGTCCTAAAAATCTGAGGTCAGCCTAGCCAGCGTGGCTCAGTGATTGAACACTGACCTATCACCCAGGAGGTCACGGTTAGATTCCCAGTCAGGGCATGTGCCTGGGTTGCGGGCTTGATCCCAGTAAGGAGCGAGCAGGAGGCAGCTGATCAATGATTCTCTCTCATCATTGATGTTTCTTTCTTCCTCTCCCTCTTTCTTCTTCTGAAATCAATAAAAAATATATTTTAAAGTAAATAAATAAATATCTGAAGTCATTTCTTTAAAATGGTCTGAGCTTCAAGAAAAGCATTTTTTGATATAAGCTTTTAATAATCAAGATGCTACTAAAGCTGCATGTACTAATAAAGCATGAAATATTCTAGAAAAAAACCCTGAACTATATGCCTGACTGGTATGGGGAATTCCACTTATGAAAGAACGTGGCCTGGAAAAATATCAGCTCAGTGAAGGAAATGAGACAAAATGACCACATCTCAACATTGTTCTCGCATTTTCTCTGCAGGCCTGATCCCATCGAGTGGCCTGAAACTTGTGAGGGCTCCATGGAAAGAAACACCTTCTCTTTCTCACAGAAACACTCCTTACCCCCTGGGTCCACCTGGAGGATCCCTGATCATAATGTGCTTTTGTGAATGGGTCACACAGCAAGATAAAGTTATGAGTTCTAGCATTTATAGGAACATTGGCTTTACCTTCCAGGTAGAAAACAGATAATATATATAAAGCACTGAGCTACTTAACTTCTATGAATTGAAAATTACTAACGTGATTCTATAACTACACTGAAAGGGCAGGAATTACTCTCCCTAAATTTCAGATGAAATTGACATTCCCAGAAGTGGTAAAACAATTAATTGCCCAAGGTAACTCAGTTTATAAGAGGTAAAAATTAAAAATTAAGCCTTTAAAAAAAAACCTCTAGATACTCTTTCTCTGATCCTCATTTCCCTTAACTATGAAAGAGCTGAAAGGCCTTTTCCTCAAGGTCTGAATGGTTGTGCATTTAATATTTCCAACACAGCGGACATTAGCTGTCCCCCTATTCCCGGAACTGGGAGCGCACAGATCAACAAAGCAGTCTCCTCTCAGTGTTCCCTTCCCAGAGGGATGACAAAGGGCAGAGCTGGATTCATTCCAAGTCTGATTACAAACTCCATAACACATTAAACAAAGCAGGCAAGAAGACGTTGAGATTATTGGGCTTTGGGTATGCAAAGCACTATCATTGGGCATGATACAAAAGGCAGTAGTCAAGTGCAGAGGAAAGACCACTACGTAACAACCACAAAAGTGACTTCTGGTTTTGCTTTGGGTATTCCAATTACTTGCCCCATGACTGGGGTATCTAAAATGTATGATCACTTAGGGTTCCAATTATAGTCACATTTCTTCTAATTCCTCTAATTTCCATTTCATCATTCCATCATGGTGTTTAGCTTTCCTGATTCTTATGTCTGAAATCAATTAAAACAAACAAAAAACAAAAAACAAAAACAAAAAAACAAACCCATGAAAAAAAGAAACCATGAAACAGATGTAATAGAAGTCATAATTTTAAAATATAATCAATATTAAGACTAAAACATAAGTAAAATGTAATGAGATGCAATGTGAACAGATATAACAAAAATATATTCACTTTCTCATTTTTAGTGCTGCTTTTCATTGAAATATAAAATAAATATATGAGAAACATAAATTTGGAAAGTCAAATTAAATGCTCACTTAAATGTTGTTTGCATTTATTGGTTAGCTGTCTAGCAATGGACACCTTAAGGAAGGATGCATGTAGGGAGTTGGAAGTAAAGAGTCTCATGACAGAAGGCCAAAGATCGTAAGAAATTGATGTGTCTCTATCTAAATCCTGACCTCAAGAGACTTGTTACACTGACCCAACTCTAAGGAGAATTATTCTGCTGAATGGAAAATTTGGCCATCTTTTATAATAAAGAGACACTTTTTGTGAAGAAGTAACTGAAATCTTGCAGACTGTTTTCATTGGGTGGTATTGTGGCTGGGTCCTCGTGCCACAAAGTGAAATTCTTCCCTGGAGTCCTAATGAAAAGCAGCTCGAGCAAAAAGGGCTGTGTGATTGAAAGTGGATGTGTGTCAACACTTACTTGCATGTACGCTTATGTACAAATGCAAACACACCTACATACAAGCCTGACACTGGCCCTTACGCCTAGGTGGCGTGTTCGAATAAAGCTTTGGCCTAGTGAGTTGTAGATTTAGTCTTTCTTATTATATTCCAAAGGGTGGGAAATCAAAGATGTTGAAAGCTCTTGCTTCTGTAGAGAATACCTTTTCTCTGTATCATTATTCTGTTATCTTGAGTGGCCACCCTTTTGGGAATGCTTCTTCTTCCTCTTGAAACCCTTCTGCCATGGTACTGGGTGTGGTGAGTTTAAGGCCACACCCTGTTCATGAGGATCCACTCGTGCCATTAATGCCTTAGCAGGAGGCAGGTTGAATCCCAGGGGGAAGTGGTCCATCTGTCCCACTGGCACTGTCACAGCTTAGCCTCACATCATGCTGGGGCTATTTAGGTGGCACCTCCTTTGCCTTCATCTGATTGCCCACTTTTCCTATCAATATTCCACATTGTTGTTTATTTATGCTTACGCTCTGGCCTGTTCTCTGAATTATCCTAAAGAGTTAGAACATTTAAGTACAGCAGTTTTGGGGACTAGTTCTCTCACAGGTTTGAAGACTGGACCTTCTAATAGATGATAAGCCTAGTAAATTGGACTTTAATCACCCACCTCCCCCGCCCCCCAAAGGAAAGAAAGGCCTCTCACCAATCACCATCACTAGTAACTATGTCTCCCCCGAGGTCCTGGGGCACTGGGAGCAGGTAGCATCAACTCCTGATTTTTCATATTTCCATATGTCTCTACATCCTTTGCCATTAAAAAATTAATTTTAAATCTTGTGCTTGTTGGCTTCTTTCTCTTCACTTTATTTCTGCACCACAATGATGCCCAGGCAGAAGTCATGACTTTTAAAATATGAACCATGCACCTCATTTATTTCCTGACCTCATTTATTTTCATACTTTTTAAAGTACTTACCCTACACTCTACCTTCTCTGGTTTATTCTCTGGAGAATATTTTGTCTTTTCATATCTTTGCCCTTCCCTTAGTTTGAAAAGCTTATCTTCCCTGACTCCCTTACACTCTATTTTCCTTATTTATTCAAATAGGACTTTATAATAGAGAGTCATGAGAAATATTGAAACAGTGAAGCCCATCTCAAGCTCCCAGGCAGAACTGAGGAACTGAACTGAACAACAGAGTGGACTTTGAGAGATTAAGTATGCTATCAGTGTGAAGAGTTCTACAACAACGAAATGAATTATGATAGCTAGAATTCAAATCCTGACTCTGGCTTACTAGCTTTGTGACCTTCTCTGTCCCTCAATTTCATCTATAAAATGAAGATGTAATAATGGCAGCTACTCTAGGGGGTTATGACAATTGAATGAGATCATCTTTGGGAAAGCCTTCAGCAAGGTGCTTGGCACATATCAGGCTTTCACAAATCTAACTAATCTAGGTGTTTTCTTTTCTTTTCAGGATGCACTCTACATTCTTCTCACTCTTAGGTACCCTCTGAGGACTTGAAGAAACAAAGATTCTTTATCCAGTAAGCATTTGCCTCCTCCTGCAATCTGGAAAACCTCAGGGGCCAGAGCACAGAGAAAAGCCCGTCTCTGGAGGAGTTATAGTGTTTGGCTTTTGGGCAAAGGCCAAGAGGAGCTGGGGTGTCCAGGGAAAAAGCAGGATGATAGAAAACCTAAAGAGGAAAGAAGGCTCCCAGTGGGACATCTTTGAAAGTGGCAATACTTTTCACCATGACTCTCTGTTGTTCATGTTTGATCTTAAGCTGCTATTTCAGCTCCCCCTGAAGGATCCTGTATAAATCTCCATTCTTTTGAGTAAAAGACATGTGGACACATCAGAGGACGTTGAATAGAGAAAACTCCAGGGATGTGGGTAATTGACCTGGGACTGGGTGTTGGGCTGATGAGTCTGAAAGCCAGGGTCACCCTAGAAAGAAGAGATAAGCTTTCCACTCCATTTAAAGGTCTGGGCAAGTCGGGTGGGTACTTGTGATGTCAAGATCACCTTCTGGAAATGTTGAGAGGATGGGAGAGAGGGAGAGAGCAGGGGACACATGACTGCTTTGGTTCAAAGCTGAGAGAGAAAGGGGTAAGTTCCACCCTGGTATAATGGAGAGACAGTTTTCAGAGACCACAGGAATTATAAGAAACAGAGCAGTAGGCCTGATTGGGAGCATCTTTATTTGGTTGTAGAGGGGAGGCATAAACACAAAGGCTCTGTAATATGCATTACTGCCTTTACTTTTAAACAATTTTACTTTAGATTGTGTATTTCCCATCCTTTGATGAAAAATCCTCACATCTCCTACGATTCATTTCTTGGAGTTCAGTGACTTATCTAAGCTTTTCTTCAGTGATTGGCCCTCCAGGTTTTTATGTGAATGTCACGGCAGGGCTGAAGGCAGAGGCTGGTTCTGGGGTAGAAGTGTCTTAAGAGAGCTCTTGATCAGAGCTTTCTGAAGACCATCTTAACAACCAGGAAGCAACTGTGTCTGTATCTTGCTCTGGGTAGTGGTTATGTGTGTTCCCTTTATAAAACATTATAAAGCTGCATACCTGAGATTTGTGCATTTTACAGCATGTAAAATAAAAAAAATTGAAGGAGTAGACAGTAATGGGAAATGTTTTGGATAGATCAGGTAAAATTTAAAAAATGAAATCATTAGATTGGCAACTGGGCATGGATGGAGATCATTGTTGCTCTTAGAAGAAACTTCTCAGTAACAATAGATTGAAGAGTGAAATAAAAAAAAATATGATCAACAAACCAAATGTCCTATCATTTAAAAAGACTAATAAAATATATGAACCTCTTAGCAGAATTAATTCAGAAGAAAAATGAGGAAAATAAAAGCCTCAAAGGAATGAAAAATATGACCAGCTAGAATTTGCCAGAGTGCAGAGAGGAGGGACGAGCAGTGCACAGAAGAAGAAAGGTAGATTTATACAAGGCAGCCATCCAGGAGAGGAAGATCCTGGAGATCCTGGCTCAGAGGCAGGTGTGGGGGGTCAGGGGTGGGTAGAAGGTTCCTCAGGCTCTTTTCCAGCCCATCTAAGCAGTGATGCTCAATTCTGAGTGTGTGGCATCCAGAAAACACACAGCAGTCTTAAGGATAACCTGAATAATTTCTGATAACCTGATAGTTCTTCACTTCCATTCTATATCAAAAAGCTTTCCTTTGTCTTCTCATGATCTATCACTGAAGACGTCTATTTCAGTGACTATACACATCAAGGTTTTTTGTTTTTGTTTTGTTTACTTAAATATATGTTTATTAACTTCAGAAAAGAAGGGAGGAGAGAGAGATAGAAACATCAATGATGAGAGAGAATCATTGACTGGCTGCCTCCTACACTGGGGATTGAGCCCACAACCCGAGCATGTGCGCCTGATCGAAATCAAACCTGGAACACCTCAGTCTGCAGGCCAACACTCGATCTACCAAGTCAAATCAGCCAGGGCACCTCAAGGTTCTTTTAATCTGACCATGAAGCAGAGCTTATTACTTTATTCAGTCTGTTCCATTATAAGGCATCTCCTACGTTTAGGCTTTGTTGTTGTTAGTGGTGGTTTGTCCGGTTCAATAAACACCATGGTTTGCAATCATATCCCCAAAATTCTAAATAATAAAGCTTTATTGTAATTTGGAATGTCTTTGTAGCTTATAAATCACGAAGTTATTTATATTGAAGAATCATAAAAACCTATTGGGGGGTCATCTATAAAGGAGCCCTAAAGTTTTATTTGTAGTTATTTAATCTATTAAATGAACCTAGCTCAACGAGGAAATCCAGGCTGAAGTAAAGAAAAGGTAAGGATTATAAATATTTCCAGACAGTTTATTATCTCCTATGAAAAATTATGTTGTTTTCTAATGATCTTGATGATTTTCATGAATTCACCAATTCATTTTTTTAACCAGAAGGATGTTTCATTCATCTTTTATATAGCACTATACTGGGGATACAAAATATGACATGTTCAATATCAGGAAGTTCATTGTTTCATTCAAAAATATTAAATATTAGGAACTGAACACACAAAGATAAAAAACTCTTCTGATTTCTCATTCATTCATGTTTGCTATAACGAGTACACATGTCTTCTTTTAATGGACTTGCACACCACAGCCATGTATCACAAACTTGGTATAAGTCCATGACCAAGGCACATATGATTGAATACAATAAAGTCAAGAGTAGAGCATTGGAATTGTTAATTTAGGTCCCTCAGAGGTCCCTGTGAGATTCCATGAAAGCTCAGAAGGTACATAATTTAGCTTTGACATGGAGGAAGCAGAGCTGAAGAGACTTCCAAAGGAGGCAACCCATCAGTCAATCTTTGAATGATAAATAATGAGGCAAAGAATAATGAGGTGGATGGGAGGTGGGGCAAGATAACTTTGTCAGATGTAAGTTTTCTAGTTCTGAGCTGACAATACCACCAGGCTTTCTTAACACCACAGCTGGGAGTAAATCTCAGAGTACTGCATCCTTTTCTTATATCATTTTATGCATTAACAGGAAAACAGTCTCATCTGTGATGCTGGGGACAACCTACAACCACACAACGGAAACCCCTGCCACCTTCTTCCTCGTGGGTATCCCAGGCTTGCAATCTTCACATCTTTGGCTGGCTATCTCGATGAGTGCCATGTATTTCATAGCCCTGTTAGGAAACACCCTCATCTTGACCATAATCTGGATGGATTCCACTCTACAAGAGCCCATGTTCTGCTTCCTCTGTGTTCTGGCTGCTGTGGACATTGTTATGGCATCCTCTGTGGTGCCCAAGATGGTGAGCATCTTCTCCTCAGGAGGCAGCTCCATCAGCTTCAATGCTTGTTTCACTCAGATGTATTTTATCCATGTAACCACAGCTATAGAGACAGGGCTGCTGCTGGTCATGGCTTTTGACCGCTATGTAGCCATCTGTAAGCCTCTACACTACAAGAGTATTCTCACGCCTCAAGTGATGCTGGGAATGAGTATGACCATCACCATCAGAGCTGTCATATTCATGACTCCATTAAGTTATATGGTGAGTCATCTACCTTTCTGTGGCTCCAACATGGTTCTCCATTCCTACTGTGAGCACATGGCTGTGGCCAAGTTAGCATGCACAGACACCACGTCCAGTAGCCTTTATAGTCTAATTGGTTCTTCCATTATCGTGGGCTCCGATGTGGCCTTCATTGCTGCTTCTTATACCCTGATTCTCCAGGCAGTCTTCAATCTCTCCTCAAAGAATGCTCAGGTGAAAGCATTAAGCACGTGTGGCTCCCACGCGGTGGTTATGGCTCTGTACTACCTACCTGGGATGGCATCCATCTATGTGGCCTGGCTAGGGCAGGACATAGTGCCTTTGCACACCCAAGTGCTGCTAGCTGACTTATATGTGGTCATCCCACCTGCTTTAAACCCCATTATCTATGGTCTGAGGACCAAACAAATACGGGAGCAAATATGGCGTTTGCTGATGCATTGTCTCTTCAACCACTGCAATCTGAGTTCATGAACACAGTCTATTCAGGTCTTGAGCATTCTAGCCTACTTCAAATATGTCTTAGAGATCTGAGGAGATGGTTTGGCTCATCTGGTGCCATAGGAGTTTTAAGATGAAACTGTAAAGAATATCCTAGTGTAACTTTTCAATTTCTAGCAAGGATGTGAATAAAATGGTTAATTTTTTGACAACATGTTTAATGGTTTCAATCAACTGGTATCTGAATTAGAGACAAATTTGGGCAGAAAAATAGATTTGGGGTTTTTCTTTCCTTAGCTTCTGACCCATATTTCCAACTTAATATCCTACCAGTACCTCTGCAAGAGAAGCCGTTTGTTCTCCCCACACCTGGCTAATTTGACCGGAATTGTTCATTTCCTCATGTGATTATATGGAAGCAGCTATTAATATATGACTCTGTCTTCTGGCCCATTGATAAATCCATTCAACTTGGGCCATGTGCTCACCCCTGGTCTAGAGTCCTTCTCCAATAAAAATGGATTCCAGTTTATCTCAGATGTAAATTTGGGATCACTGATGGTGGCCATTTTTCTAACACATGAACTTGGAAAGAGAAATCTGTTCCATAGCAGAAGCAGCAGATCTATAAGATGGGATGAAGAAACTAAGTCTCTGGTTCTCTGGTTTCAATTTATTTTGGATACTTGAATATACCTTTATAATTAAGTTCTGTAAGATCCTGCTATATCATTTTACTATATCCTCATTGTTAAGCTAGTTGGAGCCAACTTAACATAATCATAAGCTTTTTATTTTTAAGCAACAGAGGCCAAGGCAATCTGAGTTATGTTTTGGACATTTTTCACTTTCTTCCTAGTCCTGCTTGTATAACTTAACTGTAGACACAAAGGAGAGGAATCAAATATAAAATTTCTTCTTTTGAACACCTCTCAGGAGGTGTGCTCTGGGATGAAAAGGTTAATAGAAAACAATAGCAATATTAATAATGAAGCTGAAATGTCACTACTCTTCTCCAGCTCACCAGGTAGTTGTTTTTATATTTTACCTTTTCAGGAAGTCTTAAAGTGAATAATCAGTATAAACTAAAAAAAAAAGTTTCATATGTAGGAGTACATATATTTAACTCTGATACATTTGAAAATCTTAATAAAAGATAATTTCCTAATAGTGTTGATAACAATTGTATCTGAATATTATATCTCCTTTCTACTGATGGAAGAACCAATGATAATTTATAGAGGGTATTAAAATAAAGGATAGCACATAAGATTACCATGTTGTACATATTTAAAATATATACCCAATAGATCTCTTTTAAAAAAATTATTTGAATTTAGAGACAGAGGGAGGGAGAGAGAAACATTGTTTTGTTGTTCTACTTATCTATGCATTCATGATTTTTTTTCTTGTATCTTATATGTATCCTAACTGGGGATGGAACCTACAATCTTGGTGTATTGGATGATGCTCTAACCAACTGAACCAGCTGGCTACGACTACACAATAGATTTCTAACTCAATAATTTTAGGTACTATTAGAACTGCAGTCTTATAATTATCATTCATGTGATAATTCTTCCAAACAGACATGCTATATACACACCTTTTGCTAACATCGGACTTGTCTGTCTACTAGGATATATTCTGTTTCTGAATACCAGTGGAGCAGAAATCAGCCTCTAAAAATCTGATAATGGCCCTAACCGGTTTGGCTCAGTGGATAGAGCGTCGACCTGCAGACTGAAAGTTTCCAGGTTCGATTCCAGTCAAGGGCATGTACCTCGGTTGTGGGCACATCCCCAGTAGGGGGTGTGCAGGAGGCAGCTGATCGATGTTTCTCTCTCATCAATGTTTCTAACTCTCTATCCCTCTCCCTTCCTCTCTGTTAAAAAAAAATCAATAAAATATATTTTAAAAATCTGATAAGGCTTGAGCTCCCAGAGTAGTAAAAAGAAATTCTCCTCCTCTTGCAACCCCGTAATATAAAAACAAATCAAGATGAGGTGGTTAAGCATATTTGATAAGATTTCTATTTTGAAAAGTCACGCTATTTCTTCATAAGCAAACCAAAGAATTGACTGTATTTGATAGAAAGCAACAAAGGCACAGTCTAGCTCGCACCCAAACCAGAAATGTCTTCACAGCATTTCCTTTAGAAGCCTACCCAGCAGCTTTGTTTCATTCACGTTAGTATTCCCTGAAACTGGGATCCACTGTTGGCACTCAACTCTTTATTGAACTATATCCTTTCCAAAGTGGACTGGTTCCCTTCAATGGCTATTCCCCCAACAGAAAATCCTGTGCTTTCCCCAATACATTCAGTTACAACTCCTACCCTATCACATGAAGCAGTGTGTGCTCATTTAACTGGTACCTGTGATTCACAGCAGACTCTCAATGTTTGCTTTTAAGACAGTACAACCAATCCTGCTTGAAAAAAGGTAGACTAAATTTCCTGTGAGCTGTAAACCCGATTTGCCCTCTGTCTCTTCCTTTTGCAGAACTCAAGCACTTCACCCTTTTAGTAGCCTTTCCCTTCAAAGCTCAGGCACTGCACCCCTTGGTTTCTGTCAGTAAAACAAAAATAGGCAAATCTCATGCCTGAACCCTGCCTTGTGGAGAATTATCACATCAAATTGGAGGTGCCAGGGTAGACATTTTCAGGGGATATGCAGGCACTCTACCCTCCACATGGCTATCTGCCTCTTCCCCTTCCAGAACACTTTTATAATTATTCATCAAATTAGTTTTTGAATAAGATTAGAACTAAATATCATCTAGTCTTTCATGCCCCTTTGAGGCAAGGGGAGCTTATTTTTGCTTTGATTCTAGGAATAAGGTTGAAAGTTCCCTCACTTGTTTATCAACACACACACACACACACACACACACACACACACACACACACACTGCTAGATGGAGGGTACAATGGTGAATCAGACAAATAAGGTCTTGTCTTCATGGGGTTCTTGGAAGATAAGTGCACATAAATATCCTAAAGAAAAGGATTTTCATATGCTTAAAAACTCCAATCTTCTTGCCTGGTCTTAACAATCAGAAAATATGAAATAAACGGTGTGACATCATTTAACCTGTAATTCTTCTAACAAGCAATCATAGCTCCAAAATCAGCTTATAAATGAAAAACAAAAAAACAAAAACCCAAAGCCCCCAAATAGTACATTAACAAATTAAGCCATCCAACTCCTTAGTTCATTCTAGGTTTGAATGAATTGATCAACTTTTCTCTGACCCTTCCAAGGAATGTCCCAATAAAACAGTAAAAGGACAATACTGACTTTTCCCTAGCCTCTTTTGCTAAGTGTCTATGGACATCTAAGGGGAAGCACTTCCTACAGATCTATTTCTCAAGTCTATAAACAATTCCCCAGGCACACTACCCTCCACATGGCTACTTGTCTACCTGCCGCTTCCCCTTCTGGACCACTTTGAGTCTCCCCCACAAAAAGACACAGAGCCCCTCAACTTTAGGTCAGCTCAGCACTTTGCCAAGACCAGGTCGGTGGCTTACTAGTCCATTCCCCTTCTGCTAATGCTTAAGAAGTGACTTGGAAGTGTGGTGGGCAGAATGAGTTTATTTCTCCATTTTGGACTTTTTTACCTCTTTCATTTATTAACAATTAAAGTAGAAAGACAGTTTTTGCTATTATTTATTACAGGAGTAACTTTGCCTCTGTCCATACACCATCTAGTATCTTCTTTGCTGCTCATTCCTACTCCAACATCACTACCTTCACGTCTCAAGTACATCAGAAGTTGTGTCTTAAGTCATGGTGACGATATGTGATGTATATGTTGTAGCCCCTCGCAATAGGCAAAGCCATGAACTCTTCATGCTAGTCTTGCAGTTCATTTCTAGACACAACCTTCCCACATCACACTCTTAAGGCCTGCAGTGAGTTACTTTTGCCACACACAGCAATCACTCATGTGTCATTGGCAGATACACAGTCTTAAGTTCCCCTTCACTATATATACTGCTCCCAAACTGGCTTTCTGTGCCTAGTCCTACGCTTTCCCTCACACTGCCTCCCATTTCTCCTTCTGCCACAGATTTAGAGAAGACAAAGGCAGGGAGAATGTTATGTAGTTACCGGAACGATTCAGACTCCCTTTGTGACACAAAAAGATCTAAACTTTAGCTCAACTAGCTTGTGGGCAAGTGAGTCTTTTTCCTGGGCATTTTGTTTTTCATTTTAAATTATCTCGTCTCTATCCTGCGGTCACAGTCCCAATTCTAATCCAAACAAGACAAACGTACAACAGATACACAGTATATTACAGTAGCCCAGAGTTTGCCCTGGTAGGGCCACGTTCTGTCTAAAGGGCTCTGGACTGTGAGAGGCCCTGAGACAGAGGCCCTGCTGTCAGATGCTGGCCGAGAATATGATAGGAAGGTAACATGGGCAATATTCTCAACTTGCCTTCTTCTGTCCCTGAGAAAGGAACACAAGTATGGGATGGATCTGAGATCCTCACAACAACCCTGTGAGGTAGGAAAGTATACAGCCACTCCACCCATTTTTCCAGAGGCTGAAAAATCTTTCAATCGGGTGGGAAGTTTCAGACCCAAATGTAATGAATGACATGCAGACACGTGACCTGAGAAGCGAGTCTTGCCGATCTTGTTTCATTCGAATGTGAGAAATACGTTATAATCTCTACAATCTTCTTTCAACAGCTCTGAGAGAAATAACTTGCTCTATTAAGGCCATCTCAGTTTTCTCATCCATAAAGTGAAAATAAAAACAGGGCTCACAAGTTTTCTGATCCTGCCACTCAAAGAAGGGCAGGGCCAGGACACAGGTCTCCCTGTGTCTGAGACAGTGGTGTGCCCAGCTCGTGCTGCGGGATGGCCACGGGAGTGGTCTGGATAATCTGCAATGAATGCCTCTAGTTTGCAGGTCAGAGAGCAGGGCTCAAACATTTGCTCAACGGCAGCAAACCTAGGTGAGGCCTCCCCCGCCTGGCCTCAGCAGAACAGCCAACTCTGGATGTGAGCAGGATTCTTTGCCAACAGGTTTCCAGAAGGGTGGATCTACTTCGTAACTTAGTTATGGCACCAACAGGGACTGAAAAAGAGGGGCCTGAGCTACAGAAAGGACAAGTCCTCCTTGTGAGGGTCACCGTCAGCCCTGTCACGCTTCCCTCACAGGGACAAGGCTCATGTGACGCAGCCTAAGCCTCACCTCCTTCACGTGAGTGGTTTAGAGAGAGATGCGGGCTGAGGAGCAGCAGACCACGGGGCCAGGCAGAGGAATCCCAAATACTAGGCTCAACTCAGTTTCAGGGAACCCTTGTCAGGGGCGGGGCCCTGTAAGACCCCTGGGGCCCAGGTGAAATTCCGAGGCCTCTGGCTGGACGGTGGGTCTCAGTCCTCTCCGTCCAGGGAGCAGATGGCCAGAGGGGCGGTGTTGTTGGCACCAATACTGTAGCAAGGACTAAAGTAGGGCAGGAGGCGCCCAGAAAAGGGGTGGTGGGGGAAAGTGAAAATGTGGGAGCCATTGTTGGTCACGTTGTAGAAGGAGATGTCCTGGGCCTCATAATCCAGGAAGACACCCACCCGCCGGGGAGGGACTGGCAAGGGCAGGAGGGGGTATTCATCCGTGCCTGCCCGGTACTCATTGCCCTTCCTCAGCCTTATCACCCAGAAGCCATAGTTGGGGGATAAATAGACCACCTCCTTCCGGTCGACATCTTCCTTACACACTCCCAGACCCCATTCAGACCTGTCTCCCACCTCCACCTCCCAGTAGTGCCGGCCTGAGGAGATGCACTGGCTGCCCAGGACGATGTTATAGCGGTAGAATCTCTCAGGATTGTCGGGCAGTTTCTGGTTGGTGTCTCCATAGCGCACGCACTTTCTGTCTTCAGACACGATGAGGCGGGAATAAGCAGTGTCTGGATCAAGGCGCACATCAGCTAGGGAAAAAGATCCTGGTTGGCAATGCTGGAACAGAGCGAGGGGCCACGGGCGAGGTCTCTCTGATAAAAACAGCCCCGGGTTTCTCAGTGATGGGTGGGAGTGGGGCTAGTTGAGGCATCCAGAGGACACTGAATGGTTTTATTTTTCTGGGCGGGCCCCTCCCACTGCCCATCACAACCTCTGCCAGCACTCATTACCTGCATACGTCTTCAGGATCTCTCTCAGGCCCGGCACCCGACAATCTGTCTTCAGTTCCAGGGAGACTGGTTCTGGCCGCTGGAAGCTCCAAGACTTGCTCCTAATAAAGGAGGGGTAAGCCTTGGGTCAAGGAGCCATAGCTCGGCCACATGGACCTTCCTGTAGTACAGGGAAGAGGGGTTGGCAGGGAGGTGCCATTCCCCAGCATCAACAAGCAAAGCTGTGATGCTTATTCGACTGAGAGGAAGGTTTGTGGCACAGACAGAACATTCACCTGATACGGGAAGAGGAACAGGTGTGCCACACTCAGAGCTTAGAGACTAATGGACACGTCTGTAGTGTTTTTCCCTCCTTGAGAGATCTATCTGACACCACATATTTTATAACTTTTCTGAGATTCTTATTGGTAACACTTGAAATGAATCTGATTAAATACAAAGAAGAAAAAAGAAAGGTGAATAAAGCTTCTTTGGCCAATGCAAGGAAAGAGGGAGAGGATTATGGAACAGCCCCTGGTTCTCTACCGCATGGGTCCCTGTTCCTTCCCCACTTCTGGCCAGGCCCCCCTCGCCCCCCTGGGTCTGCCGGGGGCTCCAAGGATGGGAACGTACCTGTTTAAGACCTCCCGAATGCCCTAGAAGGAGAAAAAAGTGCAGCGCATGAGTATCTGCTGTTCCTTGGAGGGACCAGACAGACACTGAGCGCTGGGAGGGGGTTTCTCTAAGGGCAAGGGAGGCGCAGAGCAAGGCTGGAGAGAAGGTGTACAGAGGTGAAAGGCAGAAGCCTATGGGAGGGGAGGATAGGCTAAACTGGACTGGCTGACTCTCAGCTCTCTGGCCAGAGGAGGAGGACTGGTATGATGCCAGAGCTGCCTGAACACCGCCCCACCTACCTGCCTATAATGGGTCAGGCCATCCAACCAGCCAGGGGCAGGAGAAGTGCGGGGCTGGGGGTGGGGGATGGCTATGGACGCACTCACCTGCAGCATCCAGCGGACAGGCCTCTGAGATCGCTCTTCCAGCTCTGCGATCAGCCGGCACAGGACCCGGCTCTGCTGGATGAGCGCATCGTGATTCAGCTCCAGTTTCTGTCTCGTCTCCCGCTCCTCCCGCTCCAGGCTGGCGAGAGCTGAGGCTGCCTCTACCTCCAGCTGCTGACCCGGTGGCTCGTGCTTTAGTAATTGCCGATACTTCTCAAACTCCCACACGATACTCTGCTTTCGGGTTTCCACCTGTATCTGCACAGCCAGGATCGGAAAAAAGCAGATATTGTTCATGCAAGGGTCACCAGGGACTGTGCGCGCACACACACACTCTGGAATGTTTTGGTACCAACTGTATGCCTGGCATTGTAGAGGCCAAGATGAAGGCTACTATTTTTCTTATCTTCTGTTCTCAAATGCTTCTGGGGCCCTATTACCTATCCTTATCAACTCCAGTAGGGCCCAGGATATTATCTTGGTACTATGTGCTCTAGACGATTTCCTATTTTCAGAACAGTATATGCTATTTTCAAAATAATGACCAGAGCATTACACTTGAGCCTCTAAGGCAGTGTAACAACTACACTGGTAGATGCTTTTGCTTCTTACTGGTATTATCTCAGTTCAATATGTTGTTTTTGACCGGTTCAGTGTTACCTTCTGTTGATCTAACGTTCTGATAGTTGGGTAGTTACGGCCTCAAGTTTATTTCAGAGGTGATTTTCCAGTGTATGTGAGGTGTGTACGAGGACAGATGAGGGCACTAGGCCAGAGGTTATGCCTACATCACAATCAAGAAACTGGAATGAGAAGTACATGGCCTGCCTAGGGCTGCACAACCTGTGGAGGAAGCTGGTATGAGGATCCCTGGCTCTGACTTCAATCCCCACATTCTGCTTCAGAGAGATGAGGAAGTCACCATGGGCCAGTTCCAGGACAACACCAGAACCACCCAAACTCCTTCCCCAGGCGGCAACCTGCCTTCCAGGTGGCAGTTCGTTTCCTCTCCCCAACTTCCAGCTTCCAGGCCTCTTCTTGCTCTTTCCTCAGGTGTTCCAGAGCCTCGTGGAGTTTCCACTGAAAGAGATAAAAACCTCAGCCGGTTGATAACGAGGCTTGCTAGGTAATGGGGAACCAAGTGTCCCTCAGGTGATGAGCCAGAAGGAATGCTGGGAGCAAAGGGACGGCAAAGAGGGAATGGAATCCTGCCCGCATGACATCCAAGGAAGCTCTCGTTCTGAGAATAATTTCAACTCCTACAGTCTCTAAGTTTCTGCGGAGTGACTGAAAACGGCTGTTTCCAAGCTTGCCAGAAGACCTCCTTGGACTCCCTATCCATGCCTCTTTGTACTTATCTTCCACATTACCCTCTGGTCTCCTAAAACCTTCCTATTCAAAGTGTGGTCCAAGTGGGCCGACAGCATCAGCCCCACCTGGAAGCCTGTTAGAAATGCAGAGTCTCGAGCCCCACCCCAGACCTCCTGGGTTAGAATCTGAATTTTGGCAAGAATTTGGGGTGGTTCAAATGCTCATTAAAGGTAAGAAGCACTGTCCTAGAACACTCATGCAAGAGACTGCTACTGAAAAGCATCAAGTATTCTGAGGATGATATTAACCATTTTGTTAAAAAGCTACCAAGTGCCACACATACGCTTAGTACTAAATACACATTCAGTACTCAACCCCTCGAGACTGTATTATCCCCGCTGTACGGAGAAGAAAACTGCGGCTGAGAGAGAGAGACACACACTCAGAGCTATTCAGCCCGTAACTGGTTGGGCTGGGACTCACACTGCTGTGTAACTCCACGCCTATGGGATACTGTCTCTCTATTCTGATACTCTCAAAACAAAATGAGCAAGTAAGTACTTTTAATTTTGTAGAAATTCTTCTCACATAGAAAAACAGCTAATTCTGGGGATTTGTCTTATACTCTTACCTTCTAATCTCAACTTCCAGAAAGGAAATCAAGACCAGTATTGCATCAGTCATTGGCATAATGATTCTGTAAAGATATGTCAACATGGACAACTGAAGAAAGTATAAGAAGCTAGAAGCCGATGAGGGTAGATTAAAAAAAAGGAAAAGCAGGTGTGTCAGAGATGACTCCTCCTGCAGTCCCCCCACACGCCCTCCCCCCAAAAAAAGGCTTGAAAGAAGAGAAAGAATACTGGTCCAAGAGCAAGACCTGAGTTGTATCCTTTGACCTTCCTTTAACTAACTTTTAACTAACTTAACGTCAAGTCAAACCTAAATGACTCAGCCATAGTCCCTTCCAGCTCCAAAACCAATGATCATGATCTCAAATTTCTAAGCCTCAGTTTTGTCTATAAGACGAGGGGGTTAAAGTGACCCACACAATGTCAAATGACTATTTGCAGCATTGCTAGGAGTTTGCAGGTTCTGATAGCTGTAGCCTTGACTACCCCATACCAGATTCATTCTCAAGGCACCGAGAGCTCCAGCTAAACCAGACTGCGTCTCCTTCAAATTCTCAGTAAGGAAGCATCTTTGGGTTAGGCATTAAGCCATTTTGGGGTTGGGGATGGGGCATGGAAGTGGGAGGGAAGGAAGTCAAAGGAGGTCATTGATGCAAGGAGCTGTGGCTCACTATCAGGTCCCAAGGCTCTGTAGGCATGAGGACCAAAGGAATCAGTTCTCATTTTATCTCAGGGGCCGCTGGTCAAGTTCCTAATTTAAACAGAGGGGCAGGGAAGAGACTGAAGAAGTGAGCCTCAGCCTCCCACCTTGTACTCCCAGGCGACATCCTCCATGGGCACGACGCTGTGGGCCTCATGCTCAGAGGACCGGCTGCAGGTCTCACACGTGATCAGACCATCCTCTTTGCAGAACATCTTTAGCTGTTCTCCATGGAGCTCACACACATCACCCTTCAGCCGCATTCCTGGGTGCAGGCCTAGCAGACAGACTTTTTCTACCACGTTAGCCAGCTGCCAATTAGGCCTCAGGTTCCCTGGTTGGACAGGAGTCCGGCAGAGGGGACATGTGTAACCCCAGTTCTGGGACTCCCCTGGGACCTCCCAGAGTCCAGCGAGACAGCTGTGGCAGAAGCTGTGGCCACAGTCAATGCTCACGGGCTCCCTCAGGTAGGCCATGCAGATGGGACAGGCCAGTTCTTCCACGACGGCTTCCACCAGCGCTGCCGGATCCATGGCTCCTTTCCACACCCTCCTGGGAACATGAACAAAACCAGGCGGAGGTACTGAAGGCTGAGAAGAAGGAAAGAAAAACAGGTAAGAGGCAAATGTAACAGAGGAGCAAAGGGATCCATAAATGGGAAAATTAATGTGTGGAAGAAAAACAAGTTCCTCCTTTCCATCCTTCCTTGGTCCTTTATTGACCCTGCTTATTAAGCACTGGCCTTCCCAACTGAAGTTCTGACCGGGCCACATTACTCACACCACAGAGGGCCATCCGGGGATGCTGGAGCAAGCGAATGAGGGGAATTCTCACTTTTCATTCATTCAGTCATCTCTGACCCTCCTCTGGGGTCATGAGACCCACCTCAATCATGCTCTCCAAATCAGCATTATTCCTCTTGAACTTGGATAAGGTCACAAAAATGGGATGTTTCAGTACCTAAAATAAGGCCAGAAATATCTCTAGTCTCACTCTGGGGTATGTTTATATGTATACTTATATACTTTAAGGGGCAAAAAGAGGCTATGCCAGAAACCCATTGCCTACATGCTCAACTGGTTTCTTGTGTTGCACACTAAAGTGTAAAGTACAAGAGAACTAGCAATCCTTGCCCCACACCCTGTAAACCCCTGCTCCCTTCTCCACACCATTCATGGAGATGCTAACACTTTCCTCAGCCTTCAGTGATGTTAGAAGGAGAAATACAACAACACCTCTTGGCAGATAAAAACAAAGGTCATCTAATGTTAATCAAACCCATATGATGAAGTCACTACCCCAGCAAGAAACCTGAGATTTTTGCCAGGGCCACATATGGGTAAGTAACCTACACAGCCAATGGCGTGCTCCTGGCACGGTTGGCAATATCTACTCGTTCACTTTGCAAGTCTGTGGTAGTAGCTAGAGTCTGTACATGGAAGACCCATGTTGATCTTAGTCACTGCTGTATCCTCAGCACCTAAACAGCACCTGAAATGCAGTTATGACTGAATAAACTTTTCTCCAATCAATAAACCAGCTAGACATAGGAAATAGTTCCTGAACCCAAAATGCTTTTATAATTTGTTAGAAAATCGAGAGCATATATTAATCATAATAGCAAGCACTCCTTGAGCACTTACACTATCCTGAGCATTTTAGGGGGGCTAGCTTAGTTTATTTCACAACCTTAAGGAGAAACCGTTATTCTACTGGTCTCATTTTGGTCTTGGGCCCCACCATTCTATCTTGGGCAAATTACTAACCTCTACAGCTTGAAGGTATGATAAAAATTCAAGAGAGAGAGAGAGACATCACTGTGGTTTCGAGTAGTGCAGTAAGTCTTCCTGGAGGTAATGAAGCAGTAAGTAGATTTTGCAGGACTCTCCGTTAAAGGCGAGCAGGTGGTCCAGCCTTCTCAATGGCCTCCTTGTCTCCAGCTCCCCCCCCCCCACTAACACTACCAAACTGTGGGATCTAGTACCCTGAAACCTGTTTTATGAAATCACTGGCCCACTGAAGAGCCTATCCTGGCTCCCCAGCACCCAGGCCAGTAGGAAGCTCTTGTTCTTCATCCTTGAAACAGCACCTGTGTCCAGTCAAGCAGAGAGAAAAACTTCCCCACTTTCCTACAGACAGACCCCTGCAGACTTTCCTGGTCATTCCACCCCACTTGGGTTCCTGCTGTTCTCCCAGCATGAAATGACTTCTCCATGATCCTGTTCTTCACATCACTGGACATGTATGTGGTTATTGTCTTACTTGCCCACTAGAAGTTTCAAGAGGATAGTGACATCATCAATTTTGTTCACGCCTACATCCCCAAGGCTAAGAACAATGCCTCCAACATTTTTTTAATACGTTAAGAATTAAATGCAACTGTTGAGGTCCAGCTGATCCTAGGCTGGAAGTGGGAAAAGTGTCAATATCCTCATCTAAGACAAGAGGGGCACCCAGAGCTCCCACAACACAGGTTGAGATCTATGATTGAAAGCTACCAAGATCAACAGAAGAATAAAAAAAAATAGAATGGAAAACTGGTGGGAGTAGGGAAGTGAGGGAAAGAAAGAGCAAAATGATAAATCAAGAAATGCGGGGTAAGTATATTACTTAAGATTTAAGCATGAAAAAGTTAAAAGCGGTGGCCTCTGTAAAAAGGATTTAGAGGTATTGCTCTTAGGATGTAAAGCCTGCTTCACTGTTTTCTTTGTTATACATAAATTACTTCGACAGAACTTTATTAAACACTTAATTGCTTCGAAATTGCCTTTGGCAGGGCGGGGAGTCAGTCTGGGGAAGACCTTGGAAGGGAGGGGGCGGAGCTTGGAAAGGCTTTGCAAGGAGGGACCTGAGTGGGGTGAGGGGTGCGTGGAGGCGGTGGTCTTCCGGGTTCGAGCAGAGGGGCGGGGGTGGGAAACCCCAGGCCCAGGGCGCGGGGCGGGGCCCCAGGGCAGCGGCAGAGTGAGGAGACCTGGCAGGACCCCTGGCTTCAGAAGAGGCACGGCTGTCTCCCCACCTTCCCCCTTAGACCGGACTAGCGCCCCGCGGCGACCGCCGGAAGTGGAGCTGCCCACGGCCGCGTGTCCGCAAGGTCAGAAGCGGCTGGACCGCAGCACTTACCGCCCGCGGGCAGACGGTCCCCGCAGCCGCCGGCTCCTCGGCCTCTCGCCGGCTCTTCGGCCTGTCGCCCGCCCTCAGGCCCCGCCCACAGGGCCGAAGCCAATGAGCGGCGGGCAAGGGCCCGGCGCCGGAATTCGTCCAGCCGCATCTTTGTGGAAGCAGCCAATCACAGTCAGGGACAGGACAACCCTCGCCAATCGGAGGAGGGGACGGGCCTCGGCACGCCTCTGGGCATGCCTGTTTTTTCTCTGCTGTCTCGGTTTTTGGGTCCCTTTCCCAGCTCAGAGCCCTTAGAGCTGGGAAAGGGCCGGGGAGGCTGTCGCCGGACGCATCGAAGTGGGTGCTTTCGGAGGCGGGCGCCCAGGCTCGGTGTTAGCGGAGGCCCGGTGTTAGCGGAGGCCCGGTTGGTTCCCGGTCCCAGGAACCACTGACGGGCCACGCTTCAGTCCTAGCTGACCAGCGGCTCCCCAGTTCCTTCCGGGTGCCGAGGCCTAATGCTGTTCATGTGCCAGTTTCCTGTGTCAAACTCCCCAACATGTGAGGTCAGCCATGCTTGGCTCAATGACGCAATCTAGCGCAGGGCTGGGCACATGGCGGGGCTCTGCCGTTTGCAGCAAGACGAGCGACCTCTGCTGGCTCCAGGCGGCGGATCCTGGGTTCATAGTACCCCCTCTCCCCCTCCTGTTTTAGCAGGCACTTTTTCATCGCGATTGCTGCCACACACCTAAAGTTAGAAGCAGATACTGGGAGCTGGTGGAGTGAAGTGAAATGGATCCCTGGGCACAAACTGTCATTAAAAAAAATTTAAAATAAAGTTTTATTAAACAACTGATACCCCTCCCTCACCCAAACAGACACAGACTTATATACAGACATAACAGCTTCTAAAGGGAGTGCATTGGATTTTTCTTTGGACTTCCTGCACCTCGTCCTTTTCCTGATATTTAGGTGTTTACTGAATAAGCAAATAAAGGCACATCCAATCTACATGGATTGGATTTCCAATAACAAGGAAATCCTCCAAGTGAAGCTCATTTCCATCGTTTGGATTTAAACTCTTTGGGTCCTCAGGCCAATGTCAGGGCCCAGGACATGGTTGAAATTCTGAAGGGTGAGGCCCAGAAAATTCCTGAAATAAATGGGGGAGCAAAAAAAAAAAAAAAAAAAAAAAAAAAAAGAAAAAAAAGAAAGAAAGAAAAAAAAGAAGAAAAGAGGTAACTGAGTTTTGAGCTGGATCTTCCGTTTCACCTGAATCTGGAGAAATGGCTGCCATGACAGAATAGGGAGTGGATTCATTGAAACAAGCCACTTTAAACATTTATTGAACACCAACTTTTTGCAACACTTTGTGCTGGATGCTGGGATTACAACTGAGGCACACAATCTCTGCTCCTAAAGAGCTCAGGATCAAATTGGTTGTGTTACAGGGCAGTAAGGAGCTCAGAAAATTCCAGGGCAAGTGGAATAGGGAAACCGAGACAGGAAAGTTAAAACAAGACCGAACAATATGGGCAATTTGTAGCCAGTTTATAAATAAGCCATTATTTTCCCCAGACAAGGACACTTGAGAGCAAATGGTTAAAAATCTCCCTAAGGAGAGCATGCAGAAAAGGAAGGGGAAAGGGAAAAAGGGCCAATTTTACCCCCTAAGCAGAAAATCCAGCCGTTTCAAGGCTTGACAAGATAAAATGGCCAGGTGCTTCTCATGAAATCTGGGAAGGCTACAATATAGTAAAAAGGGACCTTGATAATTAATCTGTGTCAAAATATTCAGCAGAGGAATTCTGAAACCTATAGATAGAAGGATTTTGATGATTTCAGGTATTACATTTAATTATTTAATCCATTTTGAGGTTATTTTTATATATGACATAAGAAAGTGGTTCAAGTTCATTTTTTTCTATGTATTTTCTAGTAATCATTTACTGAAGAGACTGTCTACTTCATTGTATAGTCTTGCCTCCTTTTTCATAGATTAATGGACCATATAAGTGAGGATTTTTTTTGGGCTCTCTATTTTGTGCCATTGACCTATATACATTGTATTTGTTTTTATGCCAATACCATACTGTTTTTTTAATTGAATTTATTGGGGTGACATTGGTTAATAAGATGACATAGTTTTCAGATACACAATTCTATGATATGTCATCTGTATATTGATTGTATTGTGTGTTCACCATCCCAAGTCAAGTCTCCTTCTAGTACCACATGTTTTGATTATTGTAGTTTTGAAGTATAATTTGACATCAGGGAGTGTGATACCTTCCACTTTGTTCTTTCTCCAGATTTCTTTGTGCTATTCGGGGTCTTTTGTGGTTCCATATAAATTGTAGTATTAGATGTTTTAATACTGAGAGCACCATTGGTATTTTAATAGGGGTTGCATTGAATCTATGTATTGTTTTAGGTAGTAAGGACATTTTAATAATATTAATCCTCCTAACCCATGAGCAAGGTATATTCTTCCATTTATTTGTATCTTCTTTAATTTATTTCTTCAATATCTTACAGTTTTCAGAGAACAGTTTTTTCACTTTCTTGGTTAAATTTATTCCTAAGTATTTATGTTTCTGATGCAATTGTATGCTGGGGTCCAACCCCAGCAGGTCCAGGGGTCCCCAAAAGTGTGGACGGAGTCGGCAAAGAAGGAATGACACGGAGACAGTGTTCAGTTGATCAGCAGCCTAGCCAGGATTTCTAGCCAGGATCTGGTCAGGATCTCCAGCGAAGTTCTGGTCTGGATCTCCAGAGAGGTTCTGCCCTGGATCTCCAGCGAAGTTCTGTTTAGGATCTCCAGCCAGGTTCTGTGTCCATGGTCTCTTGCTAGGTTCTCCAGCCAGGTTCTCCAGCCAGGTTCTGTAGCCATGTTCCCTCGCTAGGTTCTCCAGCCAGGTTCTCCAGGTTCTCCAGCCAGGTTCTGTAGCCAAGTTCCCTCGCTAGGTTCTCCAGCCAGGTTCTGTCCATGTTCTCCAGCCAGGTTCAGTCACCAGGTTCTAGTCAGGTTCTCTTGCCAATTTCTGTAGTCAGGTTCAGTCCAGGATCTTTTGCCATGTTCTCTCGCTAGGTTCTGTCTCTAGGTTCTGAGGCCAGTTTCTGTCCAGGATCTTTTGCCATGTTCTCTCCAGCGAAGTTCTTCTGTCTCTAGAGAACGAACGTTCTGTGTAGGTTCTGTGCCAATTTCTGTCTCTCTCTCTGTCTTCTAAGTTCTGAGTCTTGCTGTCTTGTTACATCTGTATTTATACCAGTTGATGATTCAATCCTATCAATCTCTATTACAAAGGGTAGGGCGTTTCTTATCTCCATTCCAGGGAGTAAAGATTATGTAGCTTAAGCATGATTGTTCGTAGTTAAAGTGATTAATTACCCGCCTGGCACTTAGTTGAGGGGTTTTATTCCCTCCCTAACTTCAGGGGAAAATCCCTACCTGGGGAAACAACCTTTCTCAGAGACCTTGGTTAAAACACATAGTGCCAAGAAGGTGAGCAAACATATTAAGAACAGTATGCCATATATGCCAGGTCCTTTGAAACAGCAAGGATGGACCGGCTCCCGGCAATTGTAAGTGGAATTGTTTTATTAATATCTCCTAATTATTCATTATTTATGTATAGAACACAACAGATTTCATATATTAATTCTGTATCCTGCTGAATTCATTTATTAGTTCTAATAGTTTCTTGGTGGACTCTTTAGGGTTTTCTATACTAGAGTATTATGTCATCTGCAAATAAAGTTTTACTTCTTTCTTTCTAATATGAATGCCTTTTATTTCTTTTTCTTGTCTGATAGCTGTGGCTAGAATATTCAATACCATGTTGAATAGAAGTGATAGTGATAGTGGGCATTCTTGCCTTGTGAAAATATTGAAACAAAATAGAGGGACAGAGTATTATTTTAAAAGCTATACCTAGGTCTACCTTACTCAGTATTCTTATTACTGTAACAGGTGAGACACTGTTTGAAAAGTTCCTTTGAAAAATAGCCATTTAAAAATGGAACCAGCATGGTGCTTGATGTTGCTACCAAAAATGTAAGGGGACCTTCCCATTAAACATGTCTCAATTGAAGTAATAGAAATGTGAGTTATGAGTGAACATTAACAAGAAGACCAATAATTTCTGCATTAAGAGTGAATTGAAAAGGAATCTATAAACCTCCTCCTTTAAATATGCACATCAGTGTCCATCCCGCCCCCCACCAAAAAGAAGGATAAGATTGCTCAGAGGTATGAAAAAAGTTAATTTCATAATGTTAAATGCTTTCAGTTAAACAAAAGGAAAAGAATAAAGTGGTTCCATCAAGATTAGGAGTCAGGAAAGATCTCCTTAAGCAAGGAAGTTTAAACAGACACCTGAAGGCTAAGTATTAGAACAGGGAGTAAAATTAATGTCCTTCCGATGGGTAAAAATATGTGAAAGCTGAAAGGTGAGAGAAGGCTTGGCACATTGTAGCCATAGGATAATTTTGGTACATCTGGGACTCCGTATGCAAAAGGGAGGTAGACTTGCTGGTGATGGGATATAGACGTACACAGAGGTGATTCATGGAGGCTTTATGAACTGGGGTAAGAAGTATGATGCCTAATGTTGTTACCAAAACTTTTCATTCTATGTTGCCGGGGTCCTGCCCCAGCAGGTCCAGGGGTCCCCAAAGGTGTGGACGGAGTCGGCGAAGTAGGAATGACACGGAGGCAACGTTCAGTTGATCATCAGCCTAGCCAGGATCTCCAGATTCTCCAGCCAGGTTCTGTAGCCATGTTCCCTCGCTAGGTTCTCCAGCCAGGTTCTGTCCAGGTTCTCCAGCCAAGTTCAGTCACCAGGTTCTAGTCAGGTTCTCTTGCCAATTTCTGTAGTCAGGTTCAGTCCAGGATCTTTTGCCATGTTCTCTCCAGTGAAGTTCTTCTGTCTGTAGGTTCTGTGTAGGTGCTGTCTTCTTTCTGTCTCCTAAGTTCTGTGTCTTGCTGTCTTGTTACAACTGTATTTATACCAGTTGATTCAATCCTATCAATCTCTATTACAAAGGTTAGGGCGTTTCTTATCTCCATTCCAGGGAGTAAAGATTATGTAGCTTAAGCATGATTGTTTGTAGTGATTAACTACCCGCCTGGCACTTAGTTAAGGAGTTTCATCCCCTCCCTTACTTCAGGGAAAAATTCCTACCTGGGGAAACAACCTTTCTAGGAGAGGCATCCCCTCCCTGACTTCAGGGAAAAATTCCTACCTGGGGAAACAACCTTTCTCGGAGAGGTGACCTTGGTTAAAACACACAGCGCTAAGGGGAGCAAACATATTAAGAACAGTATGCTATATATGCCAGGTCCCTTGAAACAGCAAGGATGGACCGGCTCCCGGCAAATTCCCCCTTTTTTATTTTTTAAAAGCAGGCATTAAAAAGAAAAACCCCAAATGCTCTCTTGTATCCATTTTAAGAGTAGGATTGACGCTTTCCGCTATTACCTGAGTCATGATCTATCACCCCAGGGAGAGCTTGCCAATCCTGCACTTTCCCAGGGTGGAAAGGCTGCAGTGGGGTTAAGGATAAGGCTCCTTGGGCCTACCTTCTCCCATGCCATTACATTTACCTTTCCTTCCTCAGAAAAGCATGGACATATTTCTTGTATAAAACGTTCTGTCTGACTGGGAGTAACCTTAATTCCTCTGCTAGCAAGCATATGTGTTAAAAGATCAATACAGAGTCTTCTTTCTTTGGACTCAGTATGGCACATCTTCTCAATCTGAGTTCTGTACTATCCACCTTCTTACCCTACTTATCCTCTGTAGGGGGGTCTGCAGTACCCTGGTGGAGTCCTATCCGTCCCGAGTGTGGGGTTTTCAATGGGGGTGGAGGGCTTACCTAGGGGAATCCTGTTCCAGGAGTTCCCAAAGGTGTGGACGGAGTCGGCAAAGACTATCCACCCTCTTCCTACGGTGGAGTCCTATCCGTCCCGAGTGTGGGGTGCTTACCTAGGGGTCCCTGTTCGGGCGCCAGATGCCGGGGTCCTGCCCCAGCAGGTCCAGGGGTCCCCAAAGGTGTGGACGGAGTCGGCGAAGTAGGAATGACACGGAGGCAACGTTCAGTTGATCATCAGCCTAGCCAGGATCTCCAGATTCTCCAGCCAGGTTCTGTAGCCATGTTCCCTCGCTAGGTTCTCCAGCCAGGTTCTGTCCAGGTTCTCCAGCCAAGTTCAGTCACCAGGTTCTAGTCAGGTTCTCTTGCCAATTTCTGTAGTCAGGTTCAGTCCAGGATCTTTTGCCATGTTCTCTCCAGTGAAGTTCTTCTGTCTGTAGGTTCTGTGTAGGTGCTGTCTTCTTTCTGTCTCCTAAGTTCTGTGTCTTGCTGTCTTGTTACAACTGTATTTATACCAGTTGATTCAATCCTATCAATCTCTATTACAAAGGTTAGGGCGTTTCTTATCTCCATTCCAGGGAGTAAAGATTATGTAGCTTAAGCATGATTGTTTGTAGTGATTAACTACCCGCCTGGCACTTAGTTAAGGAGTTTCATCCCCTCCCTTACTTCAGGGAAAAATTCCTACCTGGGGAAACAACCTTTCTAGGAGAGGCATCCCCTCCCTGACTTCAGGGAAAAATTCCTACCTGGGGAAACAACCTTTCTCGGAGAGGTGACCTTGGTTAAAACACACAGCGCTAAGGGGAGCAAACATATTAAGAACAGTATGCTATATATGCCAGGTCCCTTGAAACAGCAAGGATGGACCGGCTCGCGGCACTATGTCACTGGGAAGATACTACAGACTGATTTGTGCTTTGAAGGTCGCACGGGCCACATAGGAAAAATATTCAAGGAGGCTGGCCAGTGAACGAGTTATTCTGATGATCTAGGCAAGAGCTTATTTTGGCTTGAACTGGAGTAAAGGCAAAGGAGATGGAGAAAAATAATCGAATTCATGAGCTATCCAGGAGGAAAACAAAGACAACTTGATGATTTTTTAAAATTATTTTTCAGTTGCAGTATAATTTCAATATCATTTTGTATTGGTTTCAAGTGTGGTTAGACAATTATAGACTTTACAAAGTGTCCCCTTGGATTATTCCAGCACCCACTTGACACCATACATATTTACTAAAATATTATTGACTCTTTTCCCTATGTTGTACTTTACATCCTGTGACTATTTTATAATTACCAATTTGTACTTCTTAATCCCTTCACCTCTTTCACCCAGTCCCTCAATGGCTCCTCCTCTCTGGTAGGGGGAGTTCACTGTTGGGGGACTGGGCTTACTCTCTGTGTCTTCAATTTTGTTTGCTCATTTATTTTATTCTTAAGATTACACACATAAGTGAAATCATATGGTATTTGTTTTTCTCTAATTGACTTATTCCACTGGGTATAATACCTTTTCGGGCCATTCATGCTATTGCAAATGGTAAGATTTCATTTTTTTTATGTCTGAGTAATATTCCATTATATATGTACCACAGCTTTTTTATCCACTCATCTGTTGATGGGCACTTGGATTGCTTCCACATGTTGGCTATTGTAAATAACACTGCGATAAATATAGGGGTGCATATAGTCTTTCAAATTAGTGTTTCTTTGGATAAATCCCTACAGTGGAATTGTTGGGTCATAAAGCAACCCATTTTTAACTTTTTGAGGAACCTCCATACTGTTTTCCATGGTGGCAGCATCAATCTGCATTTCCACCAATAGTGCACAAGAGTTCCCTTTTTTCTGCATCCTCACCAATACTTGTTGTTTGTTGATTTACTAAAGATAGCCATTTTGACAGGTGTGAGGTGATGTCTCATTGTGGTTTTAATTTGCATTTTTCTAACAATTAGCCATGTTGAGAATCTTTTCATATGTCTATTGGCCATCTGTATGAAAAGGACTTGGTGCTTGACTGGATGTGTTTGGAGGGGGAGGTGAGAGAGAGAGAGACAAGGAGAAGGAGGAAAAGATGGCTTCTAGATTTCTGGCTTGGGCAACAGAATCATTTCTGTGACAAGGAACAAAAAACCCACACTGGGGGCACAGACTGGGACCAGAGTTTAGTTGGAGGGGCTGAGTTTGAGGTCCCTTAGGGACACCTAAATGGTGATGTCCTATAGACATTGCCATGCCTTGAGCTCAGGATGTTGGTCTGGATTGTTTGGGAGATAAAAACTATGGGAGCAGGTGATATTGCTCCCACTCCACTCATGGTTACCATGTAGAGAGGGAAAGACAGAGGATCAACCACGGTCATAGCCTTGAAGAACTCCAAGTGACACAGGTGTACTTTCTAGTGATGTGAGAAGTAAAGGACAGAGAGCCTCTCAATTAACTCCATCTTGTTGACATTTGTGTTCAATCTCTTCTAGCTCCAAAATACACATTTTAAAACTCTCCTTTGATCTATCAATTCTTCACATATTGCCTATTTCACTGCTTCTCTTCATGTACAAAATTATTTAAAAAGTTATCTACATCCATGTTCTCCATTTCTTCCCAACATACTCCTCACTCTACTTCATTTAAGATTCTATTCCTACCAGCTTACCTCAACACTTATCCCAAGGTAACCAGTACCTTCTCTATTTTCAGTCTATAAACTGCCTGATCTCCCAGCAGCCTCTGCACTGCTGCCCTCTCTTCCTTCCAATGTATCTTCTTCCTCTGGCTGTTGTAGCACTATCTCAACTGGATTTTCTCTTATGCCAGTGGCTCTTCCAGTTGCTTTGAATAATAATAATGAGCACAAACATCCACGGAGAGTTGCTAGTATTTTATTTTTCTCTTCAAACTGAGGCTAGGAGTAGTCATGCCATTAGTAAGTGGTTGATGCCATTAGTAAGTGGTTGGGCTTGGATTTGGACACAAGTCTGAGTCCTACATACATTACCGTGTGTGTGTGTGTGTGTGTGTGTGTGTGTGTGTGTGTGTGTGTAGCGCTGGAGAACAGAAGCCGGCGATTAGTGGTTCAAGGAAGAAAGAGTTGTCTTGAGAGGAAGGGAGAGCTAAGGGGCAGCATAGTACTGTGGAATGAGTTGCTTCCTTAGGACCTTAAGGGGCTGCAACTCCCCAAGACTACCACTAGAGGGCAGTATCAATAAGCGAGAAGCTGCCTGAGCACAGCTCTGGATACCCCTGGACAGTACATTCTAAGCGTGAGTAAGAATATCCTTGTCTGTGTGTTTTCTAGTGTGTGCCCACACTGCCATTCCAGTAGCTCCGGGTCATTCCTCTTCTTCTGTCCAACCTACGGCACTTGCCTTCCCTCTAGTCTCCTGAGCTGGCCTTAGAATAGTAACACAGCGCAGCCCCTTTGGGTAGAACTCAGGGCTCAGCTTTCCGGGGGCACCTGAGCAGAGCGTGGCTCCAGGGAGCCTGGAGTAATTCACTCTTCATTATCTCTCACACTCCCTAGGGCTCCAGAAAAGCTATATATGGGCGGTGGCTTTGGACAGAGATACTGTAGGTGAGTGCGTTAGGCTCAGCTCAGGTAGGGTAGGTGAGGCTTGCCACAGAGACTGTAGGATAGGAGGCATTTCTGAGGAAGCCTGGCCTTTGCTGAGACAGCCCGGTTGCTTGGAGAGTCTGCCTGCTCCTACTCCTCCCAGACCACAGAGGCCTGAATTTCAGACCTTGTTCAGGGACCTACCCAAAGAGGAATTTCTTCAAGCCATTCTGAGACCTCTTCCTAACTTCAAACTCCCCAGTTCCTGCCTCCCACCCTTCACTGAAGAAACAAGGCAAGCGAAATTAATTTACCCAGGAAAAATATGTGTGGTGGTGGTGGTGGTGGTGATTGGTAATGAAGAAGGAAACTGATGGCTGGAAGGTTAAGCTGGAGCCACACTGCGAATGGCCTTTAATGCAGACCAGGTGATTTCAACTCTATCTTGAAGGCTTTGGGAGTCACCTGTAACTTGCTGACTAGAAGCCTGACATGGCAAGTTTGCTGTGTAGGTGGTAGTGATGTGAAAGGTGGATTGACACAGACTGGGTTTAAAGCCAGGAAGGTGAGATAGGAAGCACTTTTCATAATCAGAGCAGAGTGGATGATGTAATGAGGTTGGGAGAGAGAGAGGGTGTGTTAAATAAGGGAAAAGGCTGTAATAGATTAATTGGTAAAAAAAAAATCACACCTAGAGGTGAAAGAGCAGAGAAATCAAGCTGGGACTAGATGACTTGGGTCACAGAGTGTTACCATTCAGAAAAAGTCCTCTTTGGGGCAAGATGGGTATGAGGATAGTATATCAAGTAGAAGTATGAAGAGGAAGCAGGTTATATGGGTCTGGATCTCAGGACAGAGGCTTAGAGTAGAGTGGTCTGTGTAGAGAAAAGAAATTGAGCCTGGGATGTTGTGGGTTCACGAGGGAGAGTAGTGGAGGGAGAAAGGTGTGCCTGTGGACACCAGATTGCACCACCAGCCACATGGACTGATGTTATTTCCATGTCTCAGATGCACCTGGTTTACATGTTACACCCCAGACAAGCAGAATCTGGGTCTGACGGTTATGTGGGCCTTGAGAAATCCTGATGAAACAGTCTGTTCTTTTTTTTGAGTCTGTTCTTTCTTGGGACTAGAAAGAACAGTTTTTCTTCACCCTCATCTCCCCGAGAACTCCAGATTAGCTTTTCCCAAACTTCTTAGATTAAAAACAAACCAGTTTGGGAGAAGGGTATGATGTTTTTTGTTGTTGTTGTTTTTTAAAAAATATATTTTATTGATTTTTTACAGAGAGGAAGGGAGAGGGATAGAGAGTTAGAAACATTGATGAGAGAGAAACATCGATCAGCTGCCTCCTGCACACCCCCTACTGGGGATGTGCCTGCAACCAAGGTACATGCCCTTGACTGGCATCGAACCTGGGACCCTTTAGTCTGCAGGCCGACACTCTATCCACTGAGCCAAACCAGTCAGGGCTGTTTTGTTTTTTAACTGGATTTCTGGACCCCCTCCCCTGGAAATTCTGGAGTAGGACCTGGGGGTAAGTTCTCAGTAACTGCTTCAGATGAATCTATCAGGGAAGTCTGAGAAATGCTGCTCAGGCCTAAATAAAAATTTGTTTCTTGAAATCTAGTCCCAGACTCAATCCCTGATTCCTGCCCTAAATCAGATCAGAGTAGTCTTAAAGGTAACTACAGCCTGAAGCTCAAACTCTAAATTCAAACCAACTCTAACCTCACATGTGCTAGAAGAGCTGGGGTTAGTGTACATGGGAGTTCTATGCAAGCCAGTCTACTCTGTTGGGGAAGTGGCCAAGAGCAGTGCCCCTGGTCAGCTCTGGAAATGAAGAGCTGTTGAATATGCTTTCCGAGTGCGTCATCACACACTGGATTAATGGGACCTCCAGGGAGGGATGCACAAGGAGGATTAGAGTAGAGGGAAGATGGAGTTCAGAATTAGTGTACTAGAAATACTCAGTCTTTCTCTTTGTTACTTCAGTACTTCAGTGCCCTGCCCTTATGTTCCTTCTCTCTGCTGAGCCACTAACTGAAAATGTTTCTTTTTCACTTTCATAGTTGTTAGACTTGGATGCAAAAGCTTCAGCTCTTAGGTCCTGTCATGGCTACTCCAAATGGAACTGTGGTCCACCCAGCATACTTCCTGCTGGTGGGCATTCCTGGCCTGGGACCTAACACGCACTTTTGGCTGGCTTTCCCACTGTGCTTTATGTATGCTTTGGCCACCCTGGGCAACCTGGCCATTGTCTTCATCATCCGCATAGAAAGGCGCCTGCATGAGCCCATGTACCTCTTCCTGGCCATGCTTTCTACCATTGACCTAGTCCTCTCCTCTGTCACCATGCCCAAGATGGCCAGCCTCTTCCTGACAGGTATCCAGGAGATTGAATTCAATGTTTGTCTGGCCCAGATGTTCCTTATTCATGCTCTGTCAGCCATGGAGTCAGCTGTTCTGCTGGCTATGGCTTTTGATCGCTTTGTAGCCATCTGCCACCCACTGCGCCATGCTTCTGTGCTCACAGGGCCTACTGTCGCCAAGATTGGACTAGCTGCCCTGACCAGGGGATTTGCATTCTTCTTCCCACTGCCCTTCATCCTGAAGCGGTTGTCATACTGCCGAGCACATACTGTCACACACTCCTTCTGTTTGCACCAAGATATTATGAAGCTGTCCTGTACTGACACCACGGTCAATGTAGTGTATGGACTCTTCATCATCCTCTCAGTCATGGGTGTGGATTCCCTCCTCATTGGCTTCTCCTACATCCTCATCCTGAGGGCTGTGTTGGAGCTGTCTTCTCAGGGGGCTGCACTCAAGGCTTTCAACACCTGCATCTCCCATCTCTGTGCTGTGTTGGTCTTCTACGTACCCCTAATTGGGCTCTCAGTGGTGCATAGGCTGGGTGGCCCTACCTCCCTGCTCCATGTGATGATGGCTAATATTTATCTTCTACTACCACCTGTGGTCAACCCCATTGTCTATGGAGCCAAGACCAAGGAGATCCGTTCACGGGTCCTCCACATGTTCTCACAGGGTGGCAGGTGAGCAGGTTAACCTTCCCAGTGTCCTATATTCCTACCAAATATGGGAGGACAAGGATCCTGTTCACGGTCTTGGTGTTTGGATCATCCATTCCACTGGGCTGTCATTTAGTTATCTAAATGGATCTTGAATTCTGTTTCTAGGAATGTGTCAATATATGAGAACTTATGACTCAGTCTGAACTAGCCATCCTGGAGAATGGTTACCCTAGTGGCTCTGCTCTGGTGGCCTTGCCTTATATCCCTCCTCCAACTAGAAAACATACAGTTTTTACACACTAAGGCTATAAATGCCACAGTTCAGGATAATTCCAGTTTTGATATATGATTTTAATTATTATTACTCCCATGAACTCATGTCATTAAAGCTGTGTTGGTCATAAAGCTTCTTTTTTGAACCCAAAGTGGGATGGGGGAAGGTGATAGTAATTGAAGAGAGGGGAGGGAGATGGTAACAGGAGATGAGACAGCTCACATGAAGTGTTTACATTTCTATATGCATGTGGATGTATTTATGTGGAGACTGCCAATGCTCATCTATATGGTCCTACTGGAGATTGCTTTTCCATAAGAGTACTGTGTATTCTGAGTGTGGTAATGAGTGTGTAGGTATATTTATGTGGGTGTATGTGATTTTTAGTGTGTGTGCGTGTGTGTGGTATGCGTGAATGTGTGTGTATACATAAGAAAGGGGCCAATTGTGCAGTTGGTGAGTGTGATAGCTGTGATTTGGGATATATATTTCAGGAATAACAGATCTGATTGCACCTTTATTGTGTTTTTGTGGTCTCTGTTATTTGGTATGTGATATGTACCTATTTGAGAATGTTGAACAATATCTTTATGAATACCTGATGAAAATGTTGCCTCTATCTTTTCTTCATATTTGTAACATAGAAAATGTAAAGTATAATATGTATAATGTAAAATATTATATATTTGTAACAATGTGGAATATGTAATATGCAGGAGTGTATGGAATGTATGGTTTAGGATGGCTATGTGATGTTTATCTTTGGGCCTATGCCTGTTGTGCATAGTACTAGTATTTGTGATATGAAATCATTTTGTGTGAAACATGTGTCTTTAGTCGCATGTAGGTGGAATGTAATATCTGAAGGATATGTGTGTACACGTGTGTGTTTGTGTGTGTGTGTGTATGCAGTGTTTGTGAATAATGTATTTTAAGGCATACGTCTGGTGCATATACTTTAGGATACATTTCTTTTTTGTTGTTGTTAATCTTTTGAACTCTTATTATGCTTTCTAAGAAAAACGAATCTGTTATTCCTGAAATGCTTGTATCTTCCTCTCCCTTTGTTCATATCCTCTTCTTCTACACTGAGATCCAAAAGGAAATTGAAAAATTCTAATCATGCTTTTGATGCAGGTGATACTTAGAGGTCATGGGTCTCGCCATTTTTCTCTTGGTGAATAAGTACCTCTTTACTGATTCCCACCTTGTGTTCTCACTAATCTCATTTTCTCTCTTCCTATCCCTCATCAAACCCTTTCTCAGAGCTTCTCTTGATGCCACTTGAAATGAAACCTGATAAAACTATAAACGTTGGACTGCTCAAAGATATATGCATTTCTTAAAAAAAAATCTTTATTGTTGAAAGTATTGCTAGTATACATGTCCCCTTCCCCCGGCCCACCAACCCCCTCCAGCCCACTTCTGCCCCCTGCCCCAGGCCCTCACCACCCACTGTCTGCAGGACACACTTCCTTTGTGTGGTAGGTATGGATTATATGGCACAAGAATGAGTACACTAACTGGGTTTCTGGGCAGTGATTATCGAATGATGTCTCTATGTATTAGGAGTGGCAATAGGAAGTTAAGGTCCTGATTATGGAAGTAATTTCCAAATCTGAGAGCAATCTCAAAGGCCCAGTTTCATGGTCTGGGCTCAGCATGGGTATGGCTCAGCCTCTGGAAGTGATAGGAAAGGAGACTGCTTCCTCTTTACATCTTTTCATAGGCCAGACCACACCTTCTTTTTCCTGATCGCAGGATTTTAGGTGCTTCTGTTACCACTTCCCATCTTTCCTCCCACACTTCCTGCTCTTCCTGAGGTATTGATCTCTCTAAATCCCTGGCCTCCTGCCTCAATATCAGGTCCCAGTATCGTCTCCTCTCCCTTCCCTTCCTTGCTGGTTTATCAAACATGTTTAAATGTCATTGGTTCTAGGGAGGCTCTCTCAATCCCTTTGGGGCAGGGGTTGGGGGGCACCGATATGAGACATTGTAAAGACTCTGGCATCTCCTAGAAATAAAAAATGTTTACATTGATGAAAAAATAAAAAATAAACAAAATTTAAAAAATGTTGACAGTGAAGAAAACAATGTAGGTTCATTTGAAGCAGAGGAAAGAATACTAAAGTAGTACTTATGAGGTTAAAATCCTGAAAATATCATGAAGTGGTATACTATATAACCATCCTGGATCTCATTTCCTCTTCTGTGTAATGAGAAACTATAATAGCAACTATAATAGATGTTGTAAAGCTCAAATACTATGAACATCCTTTATAAATTGCCAAGTATTGTAAATGTGCAATAAACTATTATATTCATGTTTGTTTTATTGCTTTAGGAAATATCCACCTTGTGGCTTTGTGAATGGTGCCTCAAAATTGTGCATCACCAGTTTGGTCTGACTTATTGTCATTAATTAAAACAACTTTTTATTTATTTATTAATAAATTGTTTTCATAGAAGTTGAAATTCATTTCCCTGTGAAATTCAAATTTACCAGTGCAATTCAATGAAAGCATAACCTTGCCAAGAAATTCCTTTAAATGTGGTTGATATATATATCAAGAAAAGAGATATTGTGGGGTTAAAATGAGATGCCATCTAGGTTAGGATCACTAGCTTTAATATTTAGGCATGTTACTTAGCTTACTGAACCTCAGTAATTTTGGAAACTATAAGCACTGTAAAACAGAAACATACTGCAGCTCCTGTGGGTGGTTGTGGGATTAAGTAGAATAATAGATGTGAAAACACATGGAAAATAGAAAGTGATCAATAAATGTTGGTGCCAATACAGTCATTCCTCACTTTAAGTCATTGGTAGATTTTGTGACTTTAAGTGAAACGCTTGTAATGAAATGGATTTGACCACAGGCTAATTGATATAAGCAAGACTTAAGTTCCTGCAGCATCTCATCAACATTATAACATTATTATAACATCAATGATGTTCAATAAAATGACATTATTTGAGGACCTGCTGTAGTTTTAAATAATAAAGTGAATAAAATAAGATATGCTTACTTTATTATGGGGGAAAACATTTAAAAGTATAGTCATCTTCACTCTTTATAACCACATTCTGTGCAAAGGCCAGAGCTCGTCCCTGATCTATATTGCAATGTCCCTGGTTTTAGACGGACTCATGGCCTTCTTTCTCAGGAGATCTGCGGGCATCTCTGAGTCCCCTAGACTCTCTATATTTAAATAACTGGTGGTAACTGCAGTAACTGTTGCCTGTTGGAAAACCTGGCTAATTGCTCACCAGATTAAAGGCTTCCTCAGGCTCCCACAGTCTCTGGGCTTCCCTCTATCATAAAATTAACGCTCTATATTCCAACTGGATGTTTACCGCTCTGTCACAGAGCTTAAATAGTTATGTAACCATTTGCTCATCCTCTGTTATAGAACTTAAATATCCATATGATAGTTGTATGTCTCCCTTGAGGACAAGGACTAGGTTTTTGTGTCTACAGCACCAGGCATATAAGGTGCTCAATGGCTGTGGGGCTGGGGCCTTTCGGAGAGAGGGAAAGGCTGAACGCTTTCTTCACTTTACATAAACAAATTCTCTCTTATTCCCCCATCCACTCTCATCTCTTCTTCTTTTCTCAATAAATTATAGTCCTTAGTTTGACTCGTGCTATTTTATAAAGTCCACAAAGTACTTTCTGCAGCTATTAATGATCAATTATGATCCAAACATAACATTATATTGTAGACAGAGTTTGGTTCAATATTCTCACTTCTGAGGCAAGATCATTTTGTATTCTCCACTCATTATGTCATGAATCATAGAGTTTTCTTGTCTGGCTGAAGTCACTATGGTGGACCCTAAGTGAGCACTGGATATGCGACATCTAAGCTTTTCTGGTGGAACTTTCCCCAACTTGCTCCCATGCATGTGCTGATCAGTATTCAGCTGAATTTTTGAGGAGAACCCTCTACATATCTCTGGAGTTCTCTCTCTGTGTAGATCTCTCATCTCTAATCCTCTGCATTCAAATTCTAGCTAGCTTGGTCTTCCTGAACTCTCAGCTCCATAGCCTCAAGTTCAGGTGTCCTCTGTCTGGGGTCTCCGCTGCTGTGCCACAGCATGAAAACTCTCTCAAGGCTGTGAACTGAGGAACCACAGGTTCACCTCACGTGTTTCCCATGTTTCAGGGCTCACTGTCCTTCGTTGCCTGATATCCAGTATCTCGTAAACCATTGTTTTATATATATTGTCCACTTCAGGTCTCTTTGGGTGAATGTTACTTTCTGTTACTCCACTTTGGCCAGCAATGGAAGTTCCTGGGGTATTTTCAAAGTCTTCACATAGTGTAAGTCTAAATGGGAGGTGGTTCAAGGGTGATGACAACAAGTGTCCGGCTGCAGGTGTGAAGGTACTCGGAGCTCTTGTATTCCTGAGTTTTGATGTGGTCTGAGTTGAAATGACATTATCTGTTTGTGCACAGCTTAAAGTAAGCACACCCTGTGTTGTGAATTTAAAACTTACAGTTGTAAAATTAGTCAAGAAAAAGTAAGAAGAAATCAACTAGAATTCACTTTGCTTTATTTATAGACATGTTTTTTTTTAACTTATTTAAATATGTAAGGTATTTACTTTCACATTCAAATTGTTCTCCAACTCCCTAAAATGTTCTCTCGCTATTTTTGTCCTTAAGAGAGAAAGCAGATGTCCTTGGTCTTATATGGCTGGTGTTGGGGTTAGGGGAGAATTAAAGAAATCACAGCCTTCTTCCTCAGCCAGTCATTCAGAAACCCAAGACTAAAGAAGAAGGCAGAGGCATGGTCCCTGGCGACCACTAGTATGAGTTAGCTAGACACAGGACCCAAAGGCTGGAGACAAAGAAAATGAGCTTTGGGGGAAGGCAGATGGGTCCATTAGGCTTAGTAAGGACCCAAGTAGGTGCCACCAATGGAAAGAAGGTGGAGGACAGAGAAAGCTTCAGGAAGGTGATGAGCTGGCACTTAATCATGGGGTCTCTCTTAAAGCGTATATAGCCTTTCCTCTGGCTGAGTTTGATGAACCTTGGAAGAAATGTGGAGAAAAGCCCCTCACAAAGACCATGGACACACAAATGAGTTTTTTTGTAGCCTTCCCTTGCTCATTTCCCCTGTCTAACTTCACATTTGGAACTGGCGCAGGGCCCATCTCTAGGGATCTCAGCTCTTTCTGTCCCTCCTTCCCCATCCCCCAGGCATACCTTCCCCGGACACAGAAGCCAAGAAGGACACAGGACCCACGGTTGTTTAATGAAGGATACCTGCTGATAGACCCTCTGGGCAGTACTCCTCCCCGCAGCAGGGAGAAGCAGAAGGAGGAGGAGATAAGACAGGGAACAAATAAATAACCCTGATTAGAGAGGTCCAAAGGAGGGGGCAGAGACAGAGAGGCTGCACTGCAGTGTAGCTGCCAGACCTCTGCTGGAAAAGTACTGGAGAAAAGGGCACAGGTTCCTGCAGTGCAGCTGAGGTGAGTGCAGGGAAGCAGGGGTACATCCGGGCATGAGGGCTGCTTGTAGCTAGGGGTCTCCCATCAGACCTGCTGAGTGAATGAGAAATCAGACTGAAGAACCAGTTTAGGGGTGGGGCTGGGGATATGAAGGTGGCCCCTGACTCACATGACAGACAGCCTCAGCAATTTCTATGTTTGTGTGGTAAAGGGAAGCACAGATGGTAGTTTTCAAGCAATTTTCCAGTGATCCGTTTACGGGGTGCCCAGCTAGAGCCTGGCAGGAGATGGCCTAAATGAAGATGAAGAGGGACAGAGAACAGATGGGGTTGGAACTGGGCTAGAAATAGATTGGGGTTTGGTGTGTGAACAGGGCCAGTTCCGGGTTGGTAGTGTGGTCCAAGCTCAGCTTGTGATTAGGGGGTCACGCTGTAGCTCTGTTTGGGGTGTGAGCTCTGAATGGGATCCAGGCTAATTGGATGCTCTGCGTCAGGAGTCAGCGGCTCAGATTGAGATTTAGCAATCTTCCTGGGGCTCTGTGCCTAGAATCAGGGTTTAGTCTTCAGCCCATGTAGAAAATGAATTCGTGTCTACACTGCAATGTCCCCTGGCTTGTACTCAGTCACTTCCAGCTTCCCAAACAGGTATGTTCTCTTAGTCTCTGGGTCTTTGCATTTGTGAGAGGGCACTTGTGAAAACAAATTGGATCAGGTCTGTTGCTTAATTTCCTCCAAGTCACTCAGAATGAAAAAAAAACTCCTTGCCTGCAAGCCACTACATGATCTGGTCCCTTTCTTCACTCTGCCCTCATCTAAAATTCTCCTGTGATCTTGATGCTCCAGCCACAATGATCTTCTTTCTGTTTTGTGAAACCTCAAAGTCATTCTTGACTCAAGACCTTTTCCTCTTGTTGTCTCCTCTGTCTGTAACAATCTGTCCCTAGATCTTCAAATGGCTGGCATATTTCATCACACAGCTCTCAGTTTATGTGCCACCTCCTCAGAGAGCCTTTCAGTGACTTCCATCTCAAAAAGGGGCACCTAGTCCCTACCCTTTGCCTCTTATTGCTCTGTCTTGTCTTCAGTGTTCTTATCTTTGTCTGAAGTTTTCTCGCTTATTCATTTGTTAATTTTTTGTTATCACTCTCTTAGTGCAAGAGCTCCCTGAGAACAGTGATCTTTCCAGTTTGGGGCAAATGGTAGGCACTCTACATGTTTTTGTTGTCTAACTGAATGTTGCCATCTCCATGTCCCCGAGCCTGCCCAGTTAACTGCTACTAGCCCCCCAAGTCTTGGCTCAGATGTCACCTCCTTAAGGAAGCCCCCTGAGCATGACAGCCTGGTGAGCTATTGTCTCTTTGCTCCTGAGGCCCTTGTAGTTACCCTGGACCTGGCATTTACCATGACGTGCTGTGGTGGCCACTTCATTGTCTAAGTTTCTTCGCACTGTTGGAGGGATGAACTATGACTTATTTACTCTGTATCTTAATGTCACCAGTCTGGTCCACAGTAGACAGCCAATCAATAATTGTTGAAGAAATCAGTGTTTCAATCAAAGTCTCAGATCTGGCTTTCCACTGCACCATACTTCCCTGTGTGGAGGCAGCAGCCAGAGTAGCTGTGATAGGCACTGACAACTAGGTCAAGCTTTCCAGCTCTTTGGGACTCTGATTGGCTCTGGCCCTCCTTGGGAAGTAGAGTGGCAGGAACCAGAACCCTGGGGCTCTGCATAGGAGTGATTTTGGAGGGCCAGGCTGACTTGTGTGAGTAGATTGGGGCTGGGAGTCTCACTTTCTATTGAGTTAGAAATTGCACTCTCCTATCTTTCTATTCTTATCTTGGCCATTCTAAAAAGAATGGACAAGACCCTGCAAGGGTTCATCTGCTTTATCAAATACAGAGAATATGATAATTTGGAGTGGATGTGATTCTGGGGCTACCACCCTGATGGAGTACTAGGAAAAGCGCTTTTCCACAAATTGGGTGAAGAACTCCAACCTCCTTGCTGGTCACAGCATTGCCTCTGAGGCTGGACTTCCCTCTCTGGGCTTGGGAGCAGAAGCTAGAGTTTCCCAGGTATTTCTGGACTTCTCTCTAAACACATTCTCTGACAGATGTTCCTACAGAGGCTGGCAGCGGTACCTGAGACCTCCACCCATTGTTCCAGGCTTTCCAACAGGCTAGGCTACTTACTACACTGGTGCACAAAATTAAAAGCAGCTAAAATCAGGGAAAATGTATAGGCCTTGGAGTTAGACAATCTAGGTTAAATTTCTGCTTTACCAGTCAACCGTTAAACGCTGGCAACATTATTTTTCTCCTTGGGACATCAGTTTTCTCACATATAACATAGGGAAGATTCATAGACTTGCCATCATGCAACATTGTTCTTGGGTTAGGGATACATGATGCAGTGCCTGGAATTTTGTAGGTGCTCAATGATTTCTGCTATCATAAAAACAATAAAATCAGTGTTGGGAGTGACCTCGTTGTTCTGTTAGGTCAGAAGAGATGGAGCTGAGAGCCCCGGCCTCTCTCCCTGACTGCTTTTCTGTGGGTCTCTGAGAAGGCAGGAGCTGAGAGAGTTCTGGGGAAGAGTGTGAGGAGGGGCTGGTCATGGGGGCTGAGCTGGCACTGGGGGAAAGAGTCTTGGAGGCCAAGGGGAAGGAATGAAGAGGACTGAAGGCCTCAAAGTGGATGGCCACTCTTTGTAGCTGGGGGTTCCTGCTCCCTCACCCTCAAAAAAAGGCCAAGATGTCCTTCACAGTTCTCCAAGAAACATTCCTGGGACTTGCTAAGATAGTGCGACTTTTTCAGAGAACTATCTCAAGCACAGGATTATCCCTTAGAAGTGAGAGCAGTGTGTGTGGGCTTTCTAAAAGAAAAGAAAAGAAACAAGAGAAAAGAAAAGAGTTCCTTTGTTTATTTTTCCTTGATTATACCTTATTTTCAGACTAGAGTGATTTAGGTCCAATTTCCTCCAGCTCTCCAAAGTTCTTTCTCTGAGAATGTGCCAATGGCTCTAATTACCAACAGTTGCTCAGACTGGAAGTCACTGGATCCTTCTGCCTGCCTCCTGGTGGGACTGTGGGAGGTGGGGATGCTTCAGGGAGGGGCAGTGTGAAGGGTGACACTTGGTCCCTCTGGCTGGCTCCCTTGCCCATTCCTTTATTTCTCTCCTGCTGCAGTCTTCTGAGGTGTAGCCCGATATTTTACCTCCAGCAACAGCTGCCTGTGTCCTGCTGCCAAGGCACCTCCCTTCCAGTCCAGCTGAATCTTCCCCTCTGATTTCTCCTATCAGTGCCTAGGCTTTGCCATTGTGAGGGACTGATTGCTAGTCAGCACGTGTGTGTATATGTTGTATGAGTGTGTGTTTGAGGTGGAGTGTCAATGAGGGTGACAAATAGGAAGGAAATAAAACGTTTTTAGAAACTTCATACCTCTTTAGAGATCTTTCCCATTTTTATGGAAATATTCAAAGACAGTGCTTTCCACACTGTGACGCAGTTTTTGCAATGCCTTTTGACATGCCTTATCTCATGATTTTGCAGCAGCACTATGATTTCTTATTATTGCCCTCTGCATTTATTTATTGCAGAGACTTGCATTCCTAGCCCCAGGACTCTGCTCATTACATCATTTTACCCTTAGAAGATGGCAATCCATGGCAATCCATGATACTTCCCCAACACATCTCCTAAGGCAGCACATTTTAATCCTGGTCATTCATTGCACTGCACTACCATGTCTGTTCATGTGAAATTTCTGGATGATATGGATATCTGGCTCCCTGGAGAGCCACAGCCTTCTTGCTAATGTCTCCAGGTGAGGCATCTAGGTCCCCTCCTCTCTTGGGCACAAACTGTGTGTATGTCCACTTTACATGTATTTAGAGCCAAGACTTTGCACCTGCTCTGTTCTCTATGCAGCTTCTCATGCTCTGTGGCTCCCTGGGTAAGAAAGACCTTTTCTGTTTGACCTAAAAGTTCTTGTTCTGAAGTTAAGACCACCCCACTTGAACCTTCCAAACATTCTTTTATTCTTCTCAAAAGTCTCTAAAGTTCATACAACTAGAAATCCTTCCTACACTCTTGACCTTGTTGTCCTCATTAGATGCCTATTGAGGGATTCTTCTTTTGAAAAAACTCATTTTACTTTTTAAACAAACATTAACTAAACACTTAATAAATATGGTAGGGTTCCTGCCATTAAAAATTCATAATTCATGGGAAAACGATAAATATGCAATAATTATAGTTCAGGAGGATAAGTTCATAAAATGCGACCTAAACAAAGACCTTTGGGAGCACATAGCAGGAAATATTTAATTATACCCAAGGGAAAGAGAGTTAGGAAAGTAGCATAGGAGAGGCAGTTAACCAGGACATGAACGGTGAGTAAGATTTTGCTCTGTTGGAAAGTCAAGGAGGGAGGTCTGAAAGGACCTTGACAAAGGAATAAGAAGTAAAAAAGACAAAAAGACACAGGGGCATGAGAATCAATGCTTCTTTATGAAACACTATGTACTTTAACATGGCTGAATCCTAGGGGCCATGGTGAGAAGTGGGAAGAGAGAAACCTAGGGCCAGATGCTGAAAGACAGATCTTTACCACAAGTTAGTCTTTATTTAGATTGAATTTGGAGCTTTCAAAGGAGTTTTTTGTTTTGTTAATCCTTACTGAAGGATACTTTTCCTTTGGTTTTTAGAGAGAGTGGAAGGGAGGGGGAGAGACACAGATAAATACCGATGTGAGAGAGATATATCAATTGGTTGCCTCCCACAAGCACCCTGATTGAGGTATGTGCCCTTGATCGGAATTGAACCTGAAACCCTTCAGTCTGAGGGCTGACTCTATCCACTGAGCCAAACTGGCTAGGGCTCAAATGAATTTTTTTTTTTAAACCATAGCTAGTGACCTGATTTCTTTTGGTTAGAAGACTATTGGGATTGTGCCAGTGAAAAAGATTACATGAGAGTCATGGCAGTCAGAATTGGAATATCTAGCTTGTGTGACTGTTTCGGCCACCCTGACAGAAAAGAGGAAAAACAGTTAATAACAACAGACAAGATTTTTTGCACATTAACTATGTGCCTGGCATTGTGTTAAATGTTTCATCATCCCATTTGATCCTCACATTGATATTTACTAGGCAATGACTGTTATCCTCATTTTAAAGAGGCTTAGAAAGGTTAATTTAAATGGAGGCTTAGAGAGGTTAGTTGGTTTGCCCCAGATTGCACACTTAAGGAGGTCTTTGACTGGGATTTGAATTCAGGATTAATTTCATACCTCATATTCTTAAAAGCTATACAACTCTGTGTCTGTAAGAGTTTGTTTTTGGACAGGGAGAGTTTGATGTGTTTGAGTGACAGACAGGTAGATCCTTTAGTAAGACTTTAGAATTATGAATCTGGATCATAAAAGATAATTCAGGGCTGGCTAAATAGATTTGGGGAACAATAGTTTATACATAACAAATGGAAAGGAATGAGATGGCTCCAGAAGGGGGGATATAGAACAAGAACATTGAGGATAAAATTCTCAGAACATTATCATTTAAGAGTATACTTAATGATCAAGCAGAGGAGACTGGAGATCCAGAAAGGAGACCAAGAACTAGTGATCAGAGAGAGATGAGGAGCAGAGGGAGGAGGGAGAAGTTCTAAGACGGAGGGATTTGCTCCCAGTGTCATGCTACAGAGAGGTCAGGACAGAAGACTTCAATGACTTTGCCTCTTTGCCTAAAAATCTAGGTTAAATATGGCTCCTTATACCTTCTCCCTCCAGCAGTTTGAATTAAGCTCTGTTACTCTCTGTTCTAAAACTTGTGCTCCTAGTGTTCCCCTGGGTGATAACTTAATGGTAGAACAAAGATTATTGACACATCCTGAGTGCAGTGTTAGATGCAAGTCCCTCCTGATGCTCGCCATGAGCTCTTCTTCACACTCAACTCTTCTCTGGTTACCCATGCAGAGAGGCCCTACCCTTGTTGTCAAGAGCCAGATCTTGTAAATCTCCCCTTGCTATTTTCTTCCCAAGATAAAACTATCTGAAATATACCCTAACAATAAATGGCACTACTTTCATAGCTAGCTCCCAAATTATAGCTGAATGTGTGTGTGTGTGTGTGTGTGTGTGTGTGTGTGTGTGTGTGTGTGTGTGGTGTAAATTTATACAATTTACATAATCTCATAAAAAGTAGGAGCATGTAAATATTTATGGATGGTAGAAAGGAAAGGAGGAAGTTAGTTAACTCTACTTGTTTTAACTGAGAGAGATGATCTGAGCAAACTCACTTCTGACATTTTTCACCTCAGCACTCTCTACTTAGATCCCTCACTTTTGTAGCCAAGGGTGGGGTTGGTAATCATGGCTGGGTGAATTATCTGAACCTTGAAGGATGGTTAGGTTGAGTTTAGAATAGGCTCAGAGGGTGGATAGACAATGACGTTAGAGTTTGGGTCAGAGAACAGGGCATCAGCATGGAAGGGAGAGGTGTGGTGTTGTGATTCAGGAGGATGTGACAATTGTTTATCTTTGCATTCTAGCCTCCTCAGGTCTGGCATTGACTTCAACTCAGCTTCTTCACTATGGTGGGCCCTAATGGCAATGAATCCAGTGCGACATATTTCGTTCTAATAGGCCTCCCTGGCTTGGAAGAAGCTCAGTTTTGGTTGGCTTTCCCTTTATGCTCCCTTTACCTTATTGCTGTGCTAGGTAACTTGACAATCATCTACATTGTGTGGACTGAGCACAGCTTACATGAACCCATGTATATTTTTCTTTGCATGCTTTCTGGCCTTGACATCCTGATCTCTACTTCATCCATGCCCAAAATGATGGCCATCTTCTGGTTCAATTCTACTACCATCCAGTTTGATGCTTGTCTGCTACAGATGTTTGCCATCCATTCCTTATCTGGCATGGAGTCCACGGTATTGCTGGCAATGGCCTTTGACCGCTATGTGGCAATCTGCCACCCACTACGCCATGCCACTGTGTTAACATTGCCTCGTGTTACCAAGATTGGAATGGCTGCTGTAGTACGAGGTGCTGCACTTATGGCACCTCTGCCTGTCTTCATCAAACAGCTACCTTTCTGCCGCTCCAATATCCTTTCCCACTCCTACTGCCTACATCAAGATGTCATGAAGCTGGCCTGTGCTGACATCCATGTCAATGTCATCTATGGCCTCATTGTTATCATCTCTGCCATTGGCCTGGACTCAGTTCTCATCTCCTTATCGTATCTGCTTATCCTCAAGACTGTGTTGGGCTTGACCCGTGAAGCCCAGACGAAGGCATTTGGCACTTGTGTCTCTCATGTGTGTGCTGTTTTCATATTCTATGTACCGTTCATTGGATTATCTATGGTGCACCGCTTTGGCAAGCGGCAGGACTCCCTCCTGCCCGTCATCATGGCCAACACCTACCTCCTTGTCCCTCCTGTGCTCAACCCTATTGTCTATGGAGTGAAGACAAAGGAGATCCGGCAGCGCATCCTTCGTCTTTTCCATGTGACAACCCTGACTTCAGATCCCTAGGTGTCAGTGATAAAACTTATTTTTCACTCAAAGTTCTTTAATGCAGATTTTAATATCAATATTTTGGGAGACAGTATTAGGAACAAAACATTTTCCTTAATAATAACACAACTGATCCTTCAAAGATGAAACTGGTGGGAACATCTCCTGTGCATAAGGGCAGCATAACAGTATACTCCCAACCCCCATTTTTGAATATTATTTTTTCCTCTAGTTATTTTATATATATAATTATTAAAATCCTGAGGTGGTTGTAGTTGTAGGATTATTATTTCCCATTTAACCATCCAGTCCAATTCTCTAAACTGCTTGTACTAGCCCACAGCATTCTAAGATAAGGGTGCCACATCGAAGGCATTTTTACCAAAGGCTTAAGCATGGCAAAGTGAAATAAACTCAAGAATACAATACAATCAGATACTTTGGCTTAAAACTATGATTTTTTTCTCCCCAGAAACCATATTGGATCTCAGAAAAGAAGATATACCTGGGTTTTCTTCTTCAAAATGATCTCCACAAAGAATATATAATTTATTTTCTTTTGGGCATCAGCCCTTATGAGGGAGATTGGAAGTAAAACCATGCAAAAATGACTGTTACCTGCATTCATGAAAGATGACACACTGTTCTGAGAGTTTTCACAGCCCATGGACACTTCCTTTCAATTTGAATAGGAATATAATTAGTACCCCCATTGTACTAATGGGGAAGTTGATGTTCAATGGGGACTAATAAATTACATGAGGTCACACAAAAAAGTTGTCTTTTGATGCCTAATCCTATATTGTGAGGAGGAATTGTTAGACCAACGGGATAGTGAATTAAACATTTCCATAGTCTTGCATTTTTGAGGGGAGGTAATTAATTTCCTTTCTTACTCATTCAGTATTGTATTTAGAAATTTCCCATCAATATTGTTGGTGGCTTTAATCTCAATAGTTTCTGGTCCATTTACAACTGAACTTGTGAAGTAGCAGCAGGAGTGTGTTTGGGTAATTTCTAATCAGTGGCTAATTTGGGAAATAGTATGATTAGCAGTGGAAGCATTCACTGGGTATCTGGAGAGGCACTTCATAAAGAGATGCAGCAGAAAACACCTTGAAGCTCATGGGAGAAACGGCAGGTCTATCACAGACCAGGGAATCAAGAGCATGACACATCATGAAACGGAGGAAGCCCATGGGGCTAGCCATGAAGCAAGGCTCCCCATAAGGCAAGCATGGGTCCACAGAAACAGAGTAGAGCATATAGGTGGACAACTACATCCCCAGGGCTCTGAGCTGCCTTACAGGGGAAGCACATAACATCAATGCTTGGAGAACAAATCTACAGGAGAGACCAATAAAGCCTGCATTCCTGCCAGCTGTACTTAGCATAAATGTGGTCCCAGTGATCCCAGGACTCCCACAAGCTAGGTAGCATAGCACTTCCAGAAGGAAGCTGAATGGGAAAGAGGGGTATGGGCTCCACAGGAGTGCAATAAGCATAAACAGGGCAGAAAGGAGACCACTACCCATAGGGGGAGTGCTCAAAGAGAAGTAACTAAATGTGAGAAGCAGGTAGTAAAGCGGAGAACATGGCACAGGGCGAGCCAGACTTTTCACAGCACAAGATTACTTAGTAGAGAGGATATGGAGCGAGCATATCTGATTTCTTGGACTGGAATCCAGAAGATGAGAGTTGTGAATAGTATGGAATATGATATACCCAGGTGAGTGGTGGCCAGCAGAACTAGGAGCATAAACTTGAGTCATTGCAGGCTTCATTTGGAGGGAATGAAGGATTAACCCATTGCCCGGTAGAGTCCAGACAACTGGGACTGAGAGAAAGAGACAGAATGAAAGACAGAGAACGACATATCATGTTTTCTTATTAGGAAATCAACACATGATTACTATAAATATAAATCTTAGACATTGTGAAAATATTAAAAAAGTAACAATATAATTGTAATTATAATAAAAACTCCAATAAACTTGTCACCTTAAAAGAAAATAATTATTAGCATTTTGGTGTTTATTTTTTCAGATTTTTATTGTGTTGCATGCATGCTTCTGTAGGGGCATATGCTAAATGTGTGTGTCTGTTTTATACTTGAAATGCTATTGGAGACATAGATAGATGAATAATAAGCAGATAAATATAGAGATGTCAAATTCATTATTTCAGATTTTAGTAGGGATTTCATGTCTATGTTACTTAATATGCTCTGAATAACATTTCACAGATTTTATCCTAAACCACTTAAACATTTTGTGAGTGTAAATACACACACACACACACACACACACACACACACACACACATTGGGTTACCTGGAAGGGCCTGGAGTTAAGAACTAGAATGAGAGGAAGAGGCTGCTTCTTTTTAGGAAATTTGGCTGGAAGTTAGGGTAGGTTCTGCACAAAGACCTTCATCGTATACCTTTTACACAAGCATCCTTTTACCTTCCCCATTTCTTTTGTTTGTATATTCCTGCCTCCAGCCCTACCATCTCAGCCACTTGGACCTTTTTGAATCCTGAAGAAGTCTGAATTGCTAAATCTGTCTATAAGTCACTTGTTCATTTTTTGTAGGTTTTATCTGTTTATAAAGCAGTTTATGAACTGTTTTATAAACATGTCTTGTGTTCTCCATTCACCAAACCTATTTCCTCCCCGTTGTGGACACAAAGCTAAGCATTTCTCAGCCTCTTTTGAGATGGGTATGATTAAATGCTAGCCATTACTTTCAATGTGAGTGGAAGTGACATGTGCCACTTCTCTGCCAGGCTCAAAAGTCTTCCCATGTTCAATCTTCCACATTGACATCAAATGTGACTTGGGAAGCCATGAGTTGCACATGGTAAACCACAAGCAGCCTGGGTTCTTAAAAATTATGTAGAAACAGATCCTTCATACCTGCCACCCTCCATCAACCCATATTTATATGAGGCAGTTGAATAAATAAAAAATAAAGTACTAATGTGTCAAGACTTTGTACATGCTTTTGTTGTCCTTAAGTAGCCTAGCCTTATAACAACACGAAATAAATAGTTATTGAATAAACAGATTAAAAACTAAAGGAAATAAAACCTGGAAAGTAAGGAGCTGAGGTAAGATTGCTTTTTATCTTTTTAGAGAAAATACTGGATCTATAAATTTATCAAAGAAGCTGATATTTATTTACATTAATACAATTATCAAAGGTCTTAATCAAGCTGGGCTATATATATATATATATATATATATATATATATATATATATAAATTTACTCTGGGTCAATACCTTCTCACCTTCTCAGGAAACTTACATTATTGTTCCTTTTCCCTATTTGATATTCAACCTCACTATCTCAGTCATTCTTAGCATTTATTATGTTCCAGTCTCTTCCATATTAAAAATGACAATGACAAGTATAATCCTGCCAAAATACTATACTCCTCTTTTATCTCTTTCCTTTCATAAAATTTCTTAGAGAAGTTAACTGTAACTTATCTCCACTTATGCCTCTCTTATCTAGCTCTCCCAATGCTCCTATATAACCACAGCCTTGGTGGAACTGCCAAAAGAACTTTTACTATCATCATCAAGGTTTTTTGAAAAAAAATACTTTATTGATTTTTTACAGAGAGGAAGGGAGAGGGATAGAGAGTTAGAAACATCGATGAGAGAGAAACATCACTCAGCTGCCTCCTGCACACTCTGTACTGGGGATCTGCCCACAACCAAGGTACATGCCCTTGACTGGAATCAAACCTGGGACCCTTCAGTCCACAGGCCAATGCTCAATCCACTGAGCCAAAATAGTTAGGGCTCATCATCAAGGTTTTTAGTCCTTATCTCCTCTGACGTCTCAACAACATTCAACACAGTTGACCACTTCCTCTTTCTTGATATGGGTATGATTTCCCTTTGGCTTCCATGGCATCACACTCTTCGTTTTCCTCTTATCTCTCTTGATACTTCTCCATTTCCTTTGCACATATAGTGTTCTCTGCCTGATGAAACAACATGTTATAAGAGAGCCTACAATCAGACTTTTAATTGTTATGCAATCACATTTGGGTTGATGGCATCTAGGGTAGGTGCTTGTGGCAGACACTGACTACTTTCTATGACTTAAATTTTATCTCTAGACTAGACCATTCAGCTAGTCTAGTGCCCCTTTCCCTATTCAAATTTATTTCTACATTCAAAAGAATTATTGAGTTGCTATTATTTCATGAACACCTCTAGACACTGAGTATATGTTGGCACCCTTGGAGTTATGGAATAGTTGAGTGGCAGAATATTTCACATGTGCAGGAGACAAATAAGTTCCAGTGGGTAATATGAAAAAGAGAATTAATTAGACAAGATTTTCTGAGAAATTAGGCTGATACTTGACAAATGAAGAAGGTAGCTAGAAATGTGATGTAGAGTGGGGTGATGAGAATGTTGTAGGCAGAGTAAATGGTGTCTGGTGAGATGCTGAGACCAGATAAAACTGATTATGTTTTAAGTTGCAATCTGCAATTCATATTTCTAAGTTATTTTATAGTAAAAAAAATTTAATAAATAATTTGTATGTATTGGATACAAACCAAATTACTTAGTATAGTATGTGCAGTCTTTTAAATCTACCTTTCTGACTTTATCCCCTACCACTCCCTCTTTAAACCTTATGCCGCAGTCATAATGGTTTAGCTATTAGAGATGTGGTAGAGATGTAAAAAAGTGCAGAAATGCTCATCTTTCCACAAACACATGTACTTTTTCAAAATATTGAGACTTTTTTTACATTTCTCATCCCCCCCCTATCCTGCCCCCCCCCCCCCCGTAGGTTTTTCTCTTTTTCACTCAATGCCTATGTTGCCTAGGGAAAAAACACACCATCCTAGATTTTTTTCCAAGATGAAATGAAAAGCATCCTCGTCCTTGTAGAGGTTTGTCCAATCTTTCTAGGCAAGATCTGGCAACTACTAATTCGCAGTCTTTAGTAATTTCCTGCAAAGAACTTTATTATGATACTTATAAATCTGTATTCTAGTTGTGTATATACATGTCTTTATCCTGGCACAAAATTGTGAGTTTCTGGAGAAGACCACATTTTATATATTTCTCAGTTTTTAATCTTAGCACTGCTTCCAGTACAAAACAAATGGTGAACATAAAATTGTAATAGGAAGAAGCCTGATTGTCTTCCCACTGTATTAGCATAAACTAGGAACTTTCAGTGCTCGCCAAGGGTAGCAGGTTGCTGTGAGGCTATAGCAAGTGTCTTTTATGGTACCCAACCCTGTTGTATTTTATAGTTTCATCAGCCTTGGCCCTTCACCTCAGCACTCTGAGCATGGCCTCCCTGATGGGCTTGGATTTCACACTGTAGATGATGGGGTTGAGCACAGGGGGCACTACCAGGTACACATAGGCAACCAGGGCATGTACAATTTGAGGCAGGTGCCTTCCAAAACGATGGATCATGGACATGGTGATGCCTGGGATGAAGAAGACAAAGACAGCAAGGATGTGTGAGACACAGGTGTTGAGGGCCCGAATGCGCTCCCGGGGAGAGGCCAGCCCAAGGACTGTGCGCAAGATGAGAGAGTAGGACAGGATGATGAGCAGGGAGTCTATGCCCCCAGTGGACACAACCACATAAAGTCCATAGCAGATGTTGATGGTGATATCAGCACAGGCTCTTCTCATTACATCAGGATGAAAACAGAATGAGTGGGATAAGAGGATCTTGTTAGGGCAGAAGTTCAAACGTTTAAGCAGGAATGGCACTGGGAAGAGAGATAGCATAGCACGGGCCACAATGGCCAGTCCAATTCTGATGATGACATTGTTTGTGAGGACAGCTGCATAGCGCAGGGGGTTGGAGATGGCCACAAAGCGGTCAAATGACATGGCCAGGAGCACCGAGGACTCCACCACAGAGAAGGAGTGGAGGAAGAACATCTGCACCAGGCAGGCATTGAAGGCGATGAGACGATGGTCAAACCAGAGCACAGCCAGGGTGGTGGGCATTGTGGACAAGGTGAGACCCACATCAGTGAGGGCCAGCATGGACAGGAAGTAGTACATGGGCTGGTGCAGGCGGGGAGTCCTCCTCACAGCCAGGAGGATGAGGCAGTTTCCAGTGAGGGCCACAGTGTACATGCAGGAGAAGGGAATGGAGATCCAGCCATGAGCGGCCTCCAGCCCTGGGATGCCAACCATCAGGAAGGAAGCTGGCTGGAAGAAGGAGATGTTGACATAGGATTGGGAAGAGAGCATCGTTGGAAGGCAGAAGAGGTCTCCAGAAAGATGTGACCTCTTCAATCTGGGCAGAGAAAAGACATCGACAGGGCACCTGTCAGGAAAACATTTGTTTATGCTGTATAGGTTTTCAAATGAATTATTTCCCATTTCTCAGTTCTTATTTTGTGTTATGAGTAGTTCTAAGAATATTCATACTTAGCTAGTATGTCCTCAAAACAAATACAGAATGTAGGGGATCGTTTAACTTCTTCATGATTACCAGAAAATAAGTGACTGAAATGGATTTAGAATTTAGTTGTTTCTAAATGTAAGTTCTATGCTATTTTCACCTTACCCTGCAGAGTCTTCAATAAATAAAGTGATGTTTATTAATATACTTTAATATATATAGTACTCTCTAAATCATTGGTTCTCAACCTTCCTAATACAGTTCTTCATGTTGTGGTGACCCCCAACCATGAAATTATTTTCGTTGCTATTTCATAACTGTGATTTTGCTACTGTTATGAATCGTAATGTAAATGTCTGATATGCAGGATGTATTTTCATTGTTACAAATTAAACATAAAGCATAGTGATTAATCACAAAACAATATATAATTATATATGTGTTTTCTGATGGTCTTAGGCGACCCCTGTGAAAGGGTCGTTCAAACCCCAAAGGGGTAGCGACTCACAGGTTGAGAACCGCTGCTCTAAATGATCATCAATATCATCATCATCATCATCATCATCGTCATCATCATCGTCGTCATAGTCTTTGTCTTGGTCGTTCCTGTTGTTTTATTAATGCTGCATTTTGCAATGTTCCTAAGTGCTTTCACATAGTTTTCTCATTGTTGTCTTACAATTGCCTTGCTGATAGGGAAGGGAAATATTTTAGCTAATGTGAAAGGAGAGAAATTATGTAGCCCACCATAGGGTGAGAGCTTTCCCTTGGACCAGTTTATTAGAATTTCAGATCTTTTTGTGTTTGAGGGGATGAGTACAAATCCTAGGATATTCTCTTTTAGTCAAGTCCCAGTAATGATAAAGTCCCAGGATGAAAATGAGAATAAGTACTAGGTAAGTTTTGGTAAATGAAGAGACAGTTGATTTTCACCAGGTCACTGAGGACACTTAAATATATGGGTTCAGTCTAGTTGGGTAGCTCAGTTGGTGAGAGCATCATCCCAATATGCCAAGGCTTGGTCACCTGTCAGGGCACATAGCAGAAACAATCAATGAGTGCATAAAAAAGTGAAACAACAAATCAGTGTTTCCCTCTCTCACTTTCTCTCCCTCTCTCAAGTCAATAATAAAAATTTTAAAATATGGATTCTAAACATGCCTTGCCCAGAGAATATCAGCCAGGGTCACTGGATGCCAGGGTAACCCAGGCTACACAGTGCTTTTTGAGGAATCAACCCCTCATTCCATTTATGTAGCATTCCCCACAACCTTTGCAATAGCAGCGAAATGCTTTGTTCAGCCCCTTCCCACACCCATCTTGAGGCCTTGACTTGCCCTTGAATGTGCATCCCTGTAAATACTCAGCACTGACATCTGCTCTAGCTGGAGGGCCACAGCTGCAGGGCCAAGGACCAAACGTTAGCATTTCTATAGATACCAACTGAAAACACGAATCAAAGACATAAATGTAGGCACCTATAGTGTTCAGTGGGGTCTGTTCTAATTTTAGTGTTTGTTGCTGAGCAAACAGTAAACATTTATGGAGTTATAAGTCATTACATATCTCTTATGTTCCAGATATTAGATTTCTTATTTTTTTTTGTTTGAAAATTCAATATTTAAATTCAGGTCTATTTGGCTTAAACACTGTGAAGTCTTATACTGCTTGTATTGGCCATGGACGGTACTAGATGCTGGATATTTGTAAAGTGTGGAGCTGGTTGGACCAGATGATCTGAATGAGCTTGTTCTCTTCTCATGTTCCATGGTGACATGATTTGGGGCCCTCCAAATAAAACCCCTTCCTATTTTTTGAAAAATCTTTGGTTTGCCCCTCTGCCATAGTGAGCTTTTGAGTTCTTCCTGCAGAGCCAAGCATTGTGATAATTATCTCCTAATTTTTACTATTTATTTTACTAATTCAAATCACATTTCTTCAGAAACCTCATTCAATCTCATTTTTTTTTCATTTTGATGATTTCAAAATTTCTGTTCTCTTTTTTTTCAGTTACTATGAATGAGTGAACAAGGAAACAAAGAACTGAATGAAAACTAGTTACTCTTTAATCTAGTTCCCTTTCATCCCAACCCTTAATACAGCATCTCTTAGATGTATATGTTTATTCACAATTAGTTTGTATATATAGTTTGTATATAATAAAGACCAGTGGCTCCTTCAGATTAATACAATTTATATTTATTTTTTTTAAAAATATATGTTATTGATTTTTTACAGAGAGGAAGGGAGAGAGTTAAAACATCAATGAAAGAGAAACATCGACCAGCTGCCTCCTACACACCCCCTACTGGGGATGTGCCTGCAACCAAGGTACATGCCCTTGACCTGAATCGAACCTGGGACCTTGCAGTCCCCAGGCCGACGCTCTATCCACTGAGCGAAACCGGTTAGGGCTATTTTTATCCAATTTTACTAGGGTTTCCATAGGACCAATCCAGGAAATACTCCCTGTTATTGGCAGTTTAAATCAGAATAGCAGGTGAATTCTGCCCTCTCTACATAACTTGCAGAAATATGAGGATTAATTTTTACCTGGGATGAGTATCACAATTCTTTTTCTTTTATTCTGTATTGATTTATCTATTATTGAGTAATTCACAAATCCTCAATCCCTTAGGTTAGAACTTGTCTAGTTGGTCTCTAGGTCCAATGAACTGTTGGATATTTGTGTGATCTATTGCTCTTGGCTGTGTTGGAAGGATCCAAATGCTAAATTAAGCTGAATATTAAAAGAACCTTAGAGCTCACAAGAGTAAAATTATAAATTACAATTGAAGACAAGTTGCCCCCAATGAGGGACAACCCTTATACAATCAAGCTAATTTTTCCCTGGTATCCAGATGATGGCTCTTTCCTTTTTATGTTTTGTGACTATTACAGTGTTGAGGGGTGACATTGGGAAGGGATTATGTATGGTGAAAGGACAGGGTTTTTTTTGTTGTTGTTTTGGTGTCTGTTTGTACTAAAATGCCCATTTTGGTAGCACAGTTGGATTGCCATGTTTTCTGATTCCTGTGAAATAACAAAGCACTCACTTAAACCTGGAAATCAGATTAAGTTTGGCCTTATATTATTATCTCCAGGACAATAAAAGGTCAAAGCTATTTAAAAATTATAGCTTTCCCTCTAGGATAAAATCATTTCTGTTCTACCACTCTAAGATTCTGTTACCTTGTGACTGGGTGTCTGGGAAAGTCAAGTTGCCTATAAACAAAAGGTTGAATCCACCATGCTCTCTTTACCACAAACCAAATACTTTTCTTTCTTTTTCCACACAAAAAGGAAATGGTAAATATGTGATATGACAGAGGTGTAATCTGTTGCTACAGTGGTAATTGTTTTTAATATACATATAAGCCAAATGCTTTTCTAAAAGGCTCTTCTTAATTGGAAGAATTAAAGGACAATCTCAAAGTGAGAGTTGAGACACCAAGCATTCAGGCCACCGGCAAGATGTTATGTTGGATGGGATCTTAAAATACCCTCATACTGTGGCCCCAATTAGAGAAACAAAGGGGTAGTAATTTGCTTGGACACAGAGTCTGGGTTTCTGATAATTATCTGACTGGAGCAATCTCTGTGCTTCAGGAAAGTAGCCTTCTTCACTTCCTATTCCCTTTTCTGGGGCCATAGACCTGACATCCATGGCTTTAAGTAGACTTCCTTATTTTTCTTCCAGCTTCTTCCATCTGCTCATCCCCCATCCCATCCTGCACCTGGCAGCAGCTGACAGAGAGGGGATGTTAGACTCACTAACCTGGACCCCACTCTTCTAAATAATATAGATGAGATTGTGCCTGGGCCTCAAGTTACTCACCCTGCTCGTTGTCACAGCCCTCTCTGCCTGTCCACATTCTGAAGGAGCCCAAGAAAACTCTGCAACTAAGATGTTACCTTTATAGCACTGGCTGGATGCCTTAGTGAGCTGCTGCTCCCCAGGGATGTCTGAGCTACAGGTCACAAAGGAGGCTCTGTGCTTATATTTTTCTGAGCAATGGGAATGTGTGGGCTACGTGTGTTGCCAAGGAGAGTTATAAGGAAATCAGAAATATAATTTAAAAAATCTACATTTTTTTAATTACTTGTGACAATGATAATTTTAGCTTCCATTCTCTTCTTTTTAGACTCTTACAAGAACTTCCAAAACATTTTCTTTGCACTCTTTTTCTCCTCCACGTTCACCTTTTCAAAATAATAAACGAAGTTAAGGTGGTGCAACATTTTACAATTTGATAGCCTTTCCATGGCTGACTTTTATTATTATTATTTATATATATTTTTGTTGATTTAAGAGCAGGAGAGAGAGAGAGAGAGGGAGAGAGAAATCAATGATGAGTGAGGATCATTGATTGGCTGCCTCCTGCACAACCCCAACTGGGGCTTCAACCATGACTTTCTGGTTCATAGGTTGCCATGCAACCACTGAGCCATACCGTGCAGACCACGGCTGACTTTTAAACAAAGAACAAAGGACAAATATTTCAATGAGTTCTGAAAGATTCAAGAAATCTCACCCCTCCCATCTTCCTTAGCTCATTTCCTGTTCTTCCTCCAAGACTAACACAAATTCTGAGTCACATAAGCCTACTCACCTTTATGTAAGCAAACCAAATAATAGCATACTTCTTCTTGGTGTTTTTCTTTTAAATTGTTTCCCTTTATTAGGTATGCCTTCCCCTTGCCCACCTTTTCTGCCTGACTTACTCCTCCTTACCTTTCACCTCCTTCTTACCTGATTCCTTTCTGTTTTCCTCTAAGCAAAGCAGTAAACTCTCTTTGAGGTTCCTCCAGCACTTAGTGTATACCTATCGAGCCCTATTACATGTGGTTTTAGTTGTGTATTTACAAACCTCTATCCTCAAAAGAAGAAGAGAGATCATGCACATTTCATTTTAATATATCTAATAATGAGCATAGATTCTTACACAAGTAAACACTGAATAAAATAGCTGAAATTAATGAGTGAAGAAAAGAATCAAGACTGTTCTTCAGATGGAGAAACTAAGATGGCGGCATAGATAAACACCGGGAAATAGTCGCCTCCCACAGCAATTGAAAATTATCCCAAAGGACGGAGCAAACATCGTCCAGAAAAACAGGAAGGCTGGCTGAGTGTAATTTCTACAACTAGAAGACAAGAAAAGCACGCTGAGAGCCAGAGGAGCTGCGGAGGCTGAGTGCAGAGGTACGGCGGCGGCTCGCGCGCGCGCAGAAAGGGGGTGGCACCTGAGGACGCGGCTGTCTTTTTGAATCACAAGCTCCCGACTGCTCTGATCTCCGGTTCTGGGAAGTCTCTGGGGACCCAGGACACATACGGGGAGAGGCTGCTCTGTCAGGCGGCAGCGGGCGAACTTGAGGGCAGATTTCCCTCAGAGGTGCTTGCAGCCATTACCGGGACACTGAGACGCGCGACTCCGGGCGCGGAGAATCAGCCATTGCTTCTTTCTCCGTCCTTTTGACTCCCTGAGACCCCGCCCCACCCAGGCTGTGGCAGAGGCTTTTGCATGTGAATGCCCCGGCCCTTTGCAACCTGATAATTACCTAACTGCAGCCGGGCCAGCCAGACCCGGAACTTCCAAGAGAAGGCCCAAGGCCCCGCAGCGGCTTGCATTGCTTCACAGCTGAGCCTCTTCGTGGCCCGGCTGTGAGGCCTCAGGCAGGGGCTGAATTAGCACCTCCTTAGATCCAGGAGCCACTGTACCCAGTGGTCAGAGGGGGACCATTCTCCCACTTCAGACACAGCTGCTTCCCACAGCCAATTGGCCTGGAGGTCAATTCCTCCCAGTGATCCTACATCAACCAAGGCACCAAGAGTACACCAAGAGTGTCAACCCCAGGTAACTGGGGAGGATGAGCTACTGGGCCCTACAGGACACCTGGCGCGCAGGGCCACTCTATCAACACAGGGAAGCAGCCAAAATGCGGAGACAGAGAAACAGGTCACAATTGTCAGAAACGGAGGAGGACAGACGACTGGATATAGAGTTCAAGGCCACGTTTATAAGGTTTGTCAAGAATTTTATGGAAACCGCCGATAAATTTAATGAATCCCTCAAGGAGTATAGTGAGACCATTGAGGACATGAAAAAGGACCAACTGGAAATTAAGCATACACTGACTGAAATAAAGAATATTTTACAGAGATCCAACAGCAGACAAGAGGATCCCAAGAATCAAGTCAAAGATTTGAAATACAAAGAAACAAAAAATACCCAACCGAAAAAGAAAAAAGAAAAGAGATTCAAAAAGTATGAAGATAGTGTAAGGAACCTCTGGGACAACTTCAAGCGTACCAACATCAGAATTATAGGGGTACCAGAAGGAGAGAGAGGGCAAGATATTGAAAACCTTTTTGAAGAAATAATGACAGAAAACTTCCCCCACCTGGTGAAAGAAATGGACCTACAAGTCCAAGAAGCGCAGAGAACCCCAAACAAAAGGAATCCAAAGAGGACCACACCAAGACACATCATAATTAAAATGCCAAGAGCAAAAGATAAGGAGAGAATCTTAAAAGCAGCAAGAGAAAGACAGTCAGTTACCTACAAGGGAGTACCCATCCGACTGTCAGCTGATTTCTCAACAGAAACCATGCAGGCCAGAAGAGAGTGGCAAGAAATATTCAAAGTGATGAATAGCAAGAACCTACAACCAAGATTACTTTATCCAGCAAAGCTATCATTCAGAATTGAAGGTCAGATAAAGAGCTTCACAGATAAGGAAAAGCTAAAGGAGTTCATCACCACCAAACCAGCATTATATGAAATGCTGAAAGGTATTCTTTAAGAAGAGGAAAAAGAAAAAGGAACTCTTACCATTTGCCACAGCATCGATGGAACTGGAGAGCGGATAAATACCACAAGATCTCACTTATTTGTGGAATATAATGAACAACATAAACTGATGAACAAGGACTGATCCAGAGACGGAGAGGCATTGATTGGACTGTCTGGCCTTGGAGGGAAGGTAGGGGAGGGTGGGGGCAAGGGGGAAGGATCAACCAAAGGACTTATATGCAAGCATATAGGACTAACCAATGGACACGGACAACGGGGGGGTGAGGGGATGAGCGGGGGGGGGGGGGGTAGAGGGTACACATATGTAATATCTTAATAAATTAAAAAAAAAAAAAAAGACTGTTCTTCACCCGTCAGTCTAAAGGTTTCCATTTGCCTGCCATACTCCTGATTATGTATCTGGGTCAAGGCTCAAAACAAGGACTTTCTGGACGTAAGATATGACTGATTGGCCATGTTTTCCTCAGGCTCCGAGGCTGATTCCTGGTTTCATCAGCCTTGCCCTTTCTCCCTCAGCACTCTGAGCATGGCCTCCCTGATGGGCTTGGATTTCACACTGTAGATGATGGGGTTAAGTACAGGGGGCACTACCAGGTACACATAGGCAATAAGAGCATGCACAATTTGAGGCAGGTGCCTTCCAAAACGATGGATCATGGACATGGTGATGACTGGGATGAAGAAGACAAAGACAGCAAGGATGTGTGAGACACAGGTGTTGAGGGCCCGAATGCGCTCCCGGGGAGAGGCCAGCCCAAGGACTGTGCGCAAGATGAGAGAGTAGGACAGGATGATGAGCAGGGAGTCTATGCCCCCAGTGGACACAACCACATAAAGTCCATAGCAGATGTTGATGGTGATATCAGCACAGGCTCTTCTCATTACATCAGGATGAAAACAGAATGAGTGGGATAAGAGGATCTTGTTAGGGCAGAAGTTCAAACGTTTAAGCAGGAATGGCACTGGGAAGAGAGATAGCGTAGCACGGGCCACAATGGCCAGTCCAATTCTGATGATGACGTTGTTTGTGAGGACAGCTGCATAGCGCAGGGGGTTGGAGATGGCCACAAAGCGGTCAAATGACATGGCCAGGAGCACCGAGGACTCCACCACAGAGAAGGAGTGGAGGAAGAACATCTGCACCAGGCAGGCATTGAAGGCGATGAGACGATGTTCAAACCAGAGCACAGCCAGGGTGGTGGGCATTGTGGACAAGGTGAGACCCACATCAGTGAGGGCCAGCATGGACAGGAAGTAGTACATGGGCTGGTGCAGGCTGGGAGTCCTCCTCACAGCCAGGAGGATGAGGCAGTTTCCAGTGAGGGCCACAGTGTACATGCAGGAGAAGGGAATGGAGATCCAGCCATGAGCGGCCTCCAGCCCTGGGATGCCAACCATCAGGAAGGAAGCTGGCTGGAAGAAGGAGATGTTGACATAGGATTGGGAAGAGAGCATCCTTGGAAGGCAGAAGAGTTCTCCAGAAAGATGTGACCTCCTCAATCTGGGCAGAGAAAAGACACTGACAGGGCACTTGTCAGGAAAACATTTATTTATACTGTATAGGCTTTTAAATTAATTATTTACTATTTCTCAGTTCTTACTTTGCATTATGAGTAGTTCTAAGAACATTGATACATTAGCGCATATGTCTTCAAAACAAATACAGAATGTAGGGTATAGTTTAACTTCTTCATGATTACCAGAAAATGAATGACTGAAATGGATTTAGATTTTAGTTGTTTCTAAGTGTAAGGTTTACACCTTACCATGCAGAGTCTTCAATAAATAAAGTGATGTTTATTAATATACTTTAATATACATAGTACTTTCTAAATGATCATCAACACCATCATCATCATCATCATCATCATCATCATCATCATCATGGTCATAGTCTTTGTCTTGGTCGTTCCTGTTGTTTTATTAATGCTGCATTTTGCAGTGTTCCTAAGTGCTTTCACATAGCTTCTCATTGTTGTCTTACAATTGCCTTGCTGACAGAGAAGGGAAATATTTTAGCTAATGTGAAAGGAGAGAAATTATGTAGCCCACCATAGGGTGAGAGCTTTCCCTTGGACCAGTTTATTAGAACTTCAGATCTTTTTGTGTTTGAGGGGATGAGTACAAACCCTGGACATTCTCTTTTAGTCAAGTCCCAGTAATGATAAAGTCCCAGGATGAAAATGAGAATAAGTACTAGGTAAGTTTTGGTAAATGAAGAGACAGTTGATTTTCACCAGGTCACTGAAGACACTTAAATATATGGGTTCAGCCCTAGCTGGGTAGCTCAGTTGGTTAGAGCATCATTCGGATACACCATGGTTTGATTCCCTGTAAGGACTCATAGAAATAGCAACCAATTAGTGCATAAATACGTGAAACAACAGATCACTGTCCCCCGCCACGCCCCTCGTAGTGGCTCTCTCTTTCTCAAATAAATAAATACAAATTTAAAAAATATGCTGTCTAAATATGCCTTGCCCAGAGAATATCAGCCAGGGTCACTGGATGCCAGTGTAACCCAGGCTACACATTACTTTTTTAGGAATCACCCCTCACTCCATTTATGTAGCATTCCCCACAACCTTTACAATACCTGCAAACGCTTTGTTCAGCCCCTTCCCACACTCAATTGAGGCCTTAATTTGCCCTTGAATGTGCATCCCTGTAAATCCCTCAGCATTGACATCGGCTCTAGCTGGAGGGCCACAGCTGCAGGGCCAAGGACCCAAAGTTAGAATTTCTACAGACACCAACTGAAAACATGAATCAAAGACATAAATGCAGGCACCTATAGTGATCAATGGGGTCTGTTCTAATTTTAGTGTTTGATGCTGGGCAAATACATTTGTTAATTTATCAGTCATTGAATATCTCTTATGTTCCAGATATTAGACTTCTCATTTTTGGTTGTTTGTTTGAAAATTCAAAATCAGAATTAAGTCCTATTTGGCTTAATCACTTTGAAGTCTTCTACTGCCTGTATTGGCCATGGACAGTACTAGATGCTGGAGATTTGTAAAGTGTGGAGCTGGTTGGACCAGATGATCTGAATGAGCTTGTTCTCTTCTCATGTTCCATGGTGACATGACTTGAGGCCCTCCAAATAAAACCCCTTCCTTTTTATCTAAAAATCTCCTGTATACCCATCCGTCATAGTGAGCTTTTGAGTTCTTCCTACAGAGCCAGTCATCGTGCTATTCATCTTCTCATTTTTACCATTTATTTGTACTAATCCAAATCACATTTCTTCAGAAACCTCATTAAATCTCATTTTTTTCATTTTGATGATTTCATAATTTCTGTCCTCTTTTTTTTTCAGTTACTATCAATGAATGAACAAGGAAATGAAGAGCTGAATAAAAACTCCCTACTCTTTAATCTAGTTCCCTTCCATCCCTACCCATAGTACAGAATCTCTTAGATGCATATGTGTGTTCATAATTTATACTATGTTGTTTGTATATAATAAAGATCACTGGCTCCTTCAGATTAATACAAGTGATATTTACTTTTATCCAATCTTATTTGGGTTTTCATAGGACCAATCAGGAAATACTCCCTGTTATTGGTAGTTTAAATCAGAATAGCAGGTGAATTCTGCCCCCTCTATATAACTTGCAGAAATATGAGGATTGATTTTTACCTGGGTTGAATATCACAATTCTTTTTCTTTTATTCTGTATTGATTTATCTATTATTGAGTAATTCACAAATCCTCAATCCCTTAGGTTAGAACTTGTCTAGTTGGTCTCTAGGTCCAATGAACTGTTGGATATTTGTGTGATCTATTGCTCTTGGCTGTGTTGGAAGGATCCAAATGCTAAATTAAGCTGAATATTAAAAGAACCTTAGAGCTCACAAGAGTAAAATTATAAACTACAATTTAAGACAAGTTGCCCCAAATGAGGGACAACCCTTATACAATCAAGCTAATTTTTCCCTGGTATCCAGATGATGGCTCTTTCCTTTTTATGTTTTGTGACTATTACAGTGTTATGAGGGGCCTGGCATTGGGAAGGGATTCTTTGTGATAAAAAGACAGGTTTTTTTTTGGTGTGTGTTTTTACTAAAATGCCCATTTTGGTAGCATAAATGGATTGCCATGTTTTCTGATTCCTGTGAAGTCCCAAAGCACTCACTTAAACCTGGAAATCAGATTAAGTTTGGCCTTATATTATTATCTCCAGGACAATAAAAGGTCAAAGATATTTAAAAATTGTAGGTTTCCCCCAGGAATGAAATCATTTCTATTTTCCTACTCTATGATTCTGTTACCTTGTGAGTGGGTGTGTCTGGGAAAGTTAAGATACCTAGAAACAGTCATGCTCTCTTTACCCCAAGCCAATTACTTTTCTTTTTTCACAAATCAGAAATAGTAAATATGTAATATGATGGAGGTACTATCTAATGCTATATGGTGGTAGTTATTTTTTAAATACATATAAGCCAAATGCTTTTCTAAAAGGCTCTTCTTAATTGGAAGAATTAAAGGACAATCTCATAGTGAGAGTTGAGACACCAAGCATTCAGGCCACCGGCAAGATGTTATGTTGGATGGGATCTTAAAATACCCTCATACTGTGGCCCCAATTAGAGAAACAAAGGGGTAGTAATTTGCTTGGACACAGAGTCTGGGTTTCTGATAATTATCTGACTTGAGAAATCTCTGTGCTTCAGGAAAGTAGCCTTCTTCACTTCCTATTCCTTTTCCTGGGACCACAGTCCTGACATCCATGGAAGTCTACAGCCCTAAATAGACCTCCTTACCTCTCTTCCAGCTTCTGCCACCTGCTCATCCCCCATCCCATCCTGCACCTGGCAGCAGCTGACAGAGAGGGGATGTCAGACTCACTAACCTGGACCCCATTCTTCTAAATATTATAAATGTGACTGTGCCTGAGCCTCAAGTTACTCACCTTGCTTGTTGTCATAGGCCTCTCTGCCTGTCCACATTCTGAAGGAGCCCAAGATAACCCTGCAACTAAGATGCTACCTTTATACCACTGGCTGGATGCCTTACTGAGTTGCTGCTCCCCAGGGATGTCTGAGCTACAGGTCACAAAGGAGGCTCTGTGTTTATGTTTTTCTGAGCAATGGGAATGTGTGGGCTATGTGTGTTGCCAAGGAGAGTTATAAGGAAATACAGAGATACAATTAAAAAAAAATCTACATTTTTTCCATTACAGGTGACACTCATAATTTTAGCTTCCATTGTCTTCTTTTTCTAGACTCTTACAAAACAATTCCCAAAATGTTTTACTTGCATTCTTTTTCTCTTCCACTTTTACCTTTTCAATCCAATATACCCAGTTAAACTGGTGCAACATTTTGCAATGTGATAGCATTTCCATGCCTGGCTTCTATATATATTTTAAATCCTTACAGAAGAATATTTTTCTATTGATTTTTAGAGAGTGTGGATGAGAGAGGGAAAGATAGAGAGCACATTGATTTGTTGCCTCTTGAATGTGCCCTGGACAGGGCTGGGGCAGGGGAAGAGCCTGCAACTGAGGTAGGTGCCCTTGATAGGAATTGAACCTGCATGCCTTAGATTTATAGGCTGATCGTCTACCCATTGAGTCAAACCGGCTAGGCCTGGCTTATAAACAGAGAACAAAGGACAAATGTTTCAATCAGGTCTGAAAGACCCAAGAAGTCTCACCACTGCCCATCATACTTAGCTCATCTCCTGTTCTTCCTCCAAGACTCACACAAATTCTGAGCCACATATGCCTACTCACCTTTAAGCAAGCAAACCAAATAATTCCACACCTCAGTATCTCCCCCTTTACTAGGTGTGCCTTCCCCTTGCCCACCTTTTCTGCGTGACTAACTGCTTCTCACCTTTCAGCCTCCTTCTTACCTGTTTCCTTTTTGTTTCCTCTCAACAAAGCAGTAAATGCTCTTTGAGGTTCCTCCAGCACTTAGGGTGTACCTATTGCAGCGACATTCCACTTGGTTTTAGTTGTGTATTTACAACCCTCTGTCCTCCAAAGAAGGGGAGAGATCGTGCACAGTTCATTTTAATATATCTAGTAATGAGCACAGATTCGTACACAAGTAAACACTGAATAAAATAGCGGAAATTAATGCGTGAAGGAAAGAATCAAGACTGTTCTTCACCCGTCAGTCTAAGGGTTTCCATTTGCCTGCCATACTCCTGATTATGCATCTAGGTCAAGGCTCTAAACAAGGGTTTTCTGGACATAAGATATGACTGTTTGGCCATGTTTTCCTCAGGCTCCGTGGCTGATTCTTGGTCTCATCAGCCTTGTCCCTTCTCCCTCAGCACTCTGAGCATGGCCTCCCTGATGGGCTTGGATTTCACACTGTAGATGATGGGGTTAAGCACAGGGGGCACTACCAGGTACACATAGGCAATAAGAGCATGCACAATTTGAGGCAGGTGCCTTCCAAAGCGGTGGATCATGGATACACCTATGACTGGGATGTAGAAAACCAGAACAGCTAAGATATGAGAAACACAAGTGTTGAGGGCCCGAATGCGTTCTTTGGGAGAAGCCAAACCAATCACTGTATGAAGAATCAGGGTATAAGATAGCACAATAAGCAGGGAGTCTACACCCACCGTGGATAGAACTACATACAGCCCATAAAGGATGTTCACAGTAATGTCAGCACAGGCCTTTTTCATGACATCTGCATGGAAACAGAATGAATGGGACAGGAGCATCTTGCCAGGGCAAAAGTTCAGTCGCTTCAGTAAGAAGGGTACTGGGAATAGGGACACAGTGGCTCTAGCCACAATGGCCAGTCCAATTCTGATGATGACATTGTTTGTGAGGACAGCTGCATAGCGCAGGGGGTTGGAGATGGCCACAAAGCGGTCAAATGACATGGCCAGGAGCACCGAGGACTCCACCACAGAGAAGGAGTGGAGGAAGAACATCTGCACCAGGCAGGCATTGAAGGCGATGAGACGATGGTCAAACCAGAGCACAGCCAGGGTGGTGGGCATTGTGGACAAGGTGAGACCCACATCAGTGAGGGCCAGCATGGACAGGAAGTAGTACATGGGCTGGTGCAGGCGGGGAGTCCTCCTCACAGCCAGGAGGATGAGGCAGTTTCCAGTGAGGGCCGCAGTGTACATGCAGGAGAAGGGAATGGAGATCCAGCCATGAGCGGCCTCCAGCCCTGGGATGCCAATCATCAGGAAGGAAGCTGGCTGGAAGAAGGAGATGTTGACATAAGACTTGGAATGAAGCATCTTTGGAGGACAGATTAACTCTAGAAAGATGTGACCTGAAACTGGGCAGAAAAATAAGGAGATATGACAAAATTAATGGAAACACCCCAATTCTAATATTAGGTGACTGGGTTCAGAGACAATACCAAATATAAAATGTATAGATTTAAAAATATACTGCAATCTTATGATTCTTGTCTCCCCCACTCCCCCCATCCCCAATTTGGGATATAAATCATAATGCAACAAATGGACAAATAACAAACAAACAAATTCATAGGTTCTGACAATAGAATGATGGTTACCAGAGGGGAAGAGGGGTGTGGGCAGGATGAAGAAGGTAAAATGGGTCAAATATAGGATGATGGAAGGACTTGAGATGGTTAGCTCATAATGGAATATACTGACACTGTATTATAAAGTTTTACATCTGGAATTTATCTGATGTTATTAACCAGTGTTACCCAATGTATTTAATATAACAGAATACTGCATCTAAAAGCAAGCTAGTTAATAACTACATTTTAACTTATTGACTATAAAAGTATCATTTCATAGTGTGAAACACTGATTTCTTCACACATAAATTAATAAAAGAACATAGGAGAAACCGCCACCAAATACCTTTTAGCAGAGATTTCTTTAGCAACCACCAAAAATAGGTCTGTGAGCAAAAAGAGTTTAAGTCTGAACACTGGGGTGTACAGTTATGCCATATTTAGCCAATGTCATGGGCTTGCTCTGAAGGTAGGAATGACTTTTTTTTTTCTTTTCTTTTAATTTAGGTATGTGTGGGTTGCTTCTAGAGCAGAGGATTATGCATATTCTGGTTGAAGACTTTAAAAGGAAATAAATTTGCCCGTAGTATCAATTCTGCATCCTCCATTCCTTCTCTCTCAGATACTATTTTGAGCAAATATGAAGCTCTGGTGGAACTCACCCCATTCAAAGATGAGCAGCAAGCAGAGAAGGCCAACAGAATTTGAGCAGATGTATTTTGTAAAAACTCAAAGGGATAAAAGAAGTTACAGATATGTGAAAATACTTTTGGAAATAAAGAATTATTCAGGAAAGAGCCTGTCCAAAACTTTCCTAAATAAGGAAATGATTAACCAAATTAAATTTTTTTGATATTAAAGTATAAAAATAATCTGGAATCTAATGAACAAAATAAAATGATGAACAAAATAGAAACAGATGCCTGGATACAAGGAACAGACTGATAGCTGTCCGACGGGAAGGGGAAGGTGAAGGGATTAGCCAAAGAACATATATGCATAACGCAGACACAGACAATAGTGAGGTGGTGGCCAGAGGGAAGGGGGATGTGAGGGATGTGTGGAGGTGGGAAAGGGGGTGGAAATAGGGACATCTGTAATAGTGTCAACAAAAATAAATAAAATAAAAAAAAACCTGATGATAATGCCAGATGGGAAGAGGACTTGACACATTGTCTCATCCACTCCTTCTCTTCTCTCCCCAGAAATGTGGTCTGGGATTCCAGTTCATCTCTGACCTGTAACTCTCTGAACTGCAGCTAGGCAGCCTCCTCAGGCCCTTTTTTTTCAAGCAAGGGATGAGACCACTGTCTCTTTTATTGTCCAAGACTGATTTTTCTTCTTCTCTGCATTATTTCCAGACCTGCCCACTGATATCTCCATCTGTGGCTAAGGTGCCAGCAGTCACCCATCTAAGAAGTGAAGAGGCAGGTGTGTTGGGGCCCCAGTTACTCACCCTGGCTGTTTCCCGGGCTGCTCTGCCACTCCACATGCTGCAGAAGTCCAGGATGTCTTTGTGGCGGAGGACTGTTTTATCTCAGAGCACAGAGACGCCTTAGCAGCAGTGCCCAATCTTCAGGGAAGGCGAGGTTTGGGCCACAGAGGAAACACTCCACTCAGGTTCCTGGGGAATAAAAAAGTTGGGGAGTCTTTGGAATCAGGGGAATTGTGTAGAGGAAGTAAACACTAAGTGCAAAAGAGAGACAGAATCATAGACTCTGTAATACCCCATGAGGTTTAAATGATGATATTCAGAGATTATCAGCTTCAAAGGCCCATCTGCATTTAAAATCTTTCCACGACAACATTCCTGGTGAGGCTTCAGGACGAGTCCTACAGGAGTTCCCAGTCTTTGCAGTGGGTAGGGATATAGAGTGATGTGTTGGGAGCCTAGAAGTGTTGGCCTAACCCAGGCTGAGGGAGTCAGGGAAGGCTTCCTAGAGGACGTAGAGAGGGAGCAGACTTCTGAAAGGCCCACAGACACTGTTCTAAAAACTCAGCTCTCATTCTGGTACAGACACCAGGATTCTGGTACAGACACCAGGACCCTGGGCTTATAGCTCCAGACTTGGCTGACAAAGATTGTGCCCACACTTCTAGCCTAGGACTGACCTAATGAATCAGGCAGGTGGGGGGGTGGGGGTGGGGCGGGGGGCGGGGCATGGACAGTGAAAAGAACATGAACTGTTACAGAATTTACCAGGCAACCAAAAAATACTCAGGAGTACTCCAAGATTCAGGATAAACCCATTTATTTCCAGATGCACTAGTACCATGACTCAGGGGAGCCTGTTTTCAAATCCTGAGCAAGACAATATGGAGAAAACTTTCTCTTTATACCCTTTGGTTTCTTTGTCTCCCAAATATGCATAAGACTTCCAGACCTTTTGAGGGCTTTGCAAAAAGCCCTGTGATGGGAGCCGTGAGACCACACCTAAAGGCCTGGCCTGGCACCAGCGCTGATAACCCCCTCTGGGGGTTGTGTATGGTTCATGGTTTATGGCCTCTGTAAAATGTGAGTATTTAGGTAAACAGTTCTTGCAAGACCAGATAATTAAGGAAGGGGCAGTGACTTGATTATAGGCTAACAAGATAGTGCATTAGGGATACTCATTAACTAGGTACAGAGTCAGGCTGCTAGGCCACCACCAAAAAAAAAAAAAAAAAAAAAAAAGAAAGTCTTATTTTCCTCATCAGAACTACAGAGCCAGTCAGACATGGGTTCTAATTCTTGTTCTATTTCTCACCACATACAAGGCCTGTCTCTGTTCTTTCTTCACCCCAAAAATAGCTGTGGCCTCAGATGTTTCATAAATCAATTTGGACTAAGGTCATTGACCTGGAGCTGTTTTCTATGGACCCATTTGACTTCCCTTCGACTTTGATTGCACTTTCCCAGCTGAACGGGGTCCAGCCTGTCTACTTTTTCCCTCTTAAGGGAAATTTTGTATATATATATATTCTCCCACTCTGTAGGTTGTCTGTTCATCCTCTTAATTGAATCTCGATATAGCAACAGGTTTTAATCGTAATGAAGCTCAATTTATGAAAATTTTCTTAAATAAATTATGCTTTTGGTGTCAATACTAAGAAAGCTTTGCCTTGGATCCTGAAGATTTTCTCCCATGTTTTTCTAAAAGTTTTAAATTTATACTCACATTAAACATTTTTTTTACATTTAGGTCAGTGATCAATTTTGAGTTAATTTATGCATGTATTGAGGTATAAGTAAGAAATAAAGTTGTAATATACTTAAAGTATAAGTAAGAAGTAAAGTTGTAATATACTTAAAGTGTACAATATGATGATTTCATATACATATACACTGTGAAAAGATTCCCACGACTGAGTCAATTACATATTCATCACTTCACATATTTATCTTTATTTTCTGAGACTATTTAAGTTCTATTCTCAGCAAATTTCAATTATACAATATTGATTTATTAACTCTCATAATCACATTAAACATTAGATCCTTAGAATTTTTTTTTATCTTATAACTAATTGTTTTGTTCTGATGAAAGAAAGCTCATTCCAACCTGGCTGGGACCTGGAAGCTCACCTGGAAATTCAGCCCCTCCTCCACATCCAGGGACTGCCTGTTATGATGGAAAGATTAACAACCTTGTTGCAGAAACCAGAGTCATCAGCCCTTTGAATCCCCCAGCCCTTTGCATACCTGTAGGTCTTTGCAAACTCCCAGCCCACATTGCCTGTAAACTGCCCATTTTGCATACCCATTCTTATCCCTTTTACGTCCTTCCCCATGTAATCTTCCTCCTTCTAACCAATATAAGCAGCTGATTTATGGTGGAGGGAGGGGGGAAGAGCAGATTTTGTGGATGAACAGCTGCTTACCCATGCTGCTGGCATTATTGGAATAAGCGCTCATATACGGTTCAACCCTGTCTCTGCTCAATTGGCTCAAGTAGTGACAGGCAGCCCTGACCCATTGATTGTCCAGTTACACTTAGACCATGTGCGAAGGAGATCCCGCTCCTGCAGGAGGAGTGGAAGACTGCTGGACTCATCTGAGGCAGAGACGTATTCCACATGGAAGTGATACCATGCAGTATTTGTCTTTTTCTGTTTGGTTCATTTTACTTAACACAATGTCTTTCAGATTCATTTATCTGGTCGTAAATGGCAGGATTTCCTTTTTTGTTTTTAAGGCTGACTACTGTATAACACATATATCACATTTGCTTTATCCATTTGTTTATCGACAGACACTTAGGTGGTTTCCAATATCTGGGCTGTTGTGAATAATGCTGCACTTAATATGGGAGTATAGATATCTCTTTGAGATAATGATTTCAGTTCCTTTGGATATATACCCAGACAAAGCTGGGATTGCTGGATCATACGGTTTTTTTTTGTTTTTTGAGGACCTTCCATATTTTCTACAGTGGTTTCTCCAGTGACATTCTCACCAACAGTACACAGGGTTTCCTTTTCTCCATACCCTTGCTAACACTTATTATCTCATCTTTTGGATTCTATTTGACACTGTTAACGCAAAAAAACTATTGAAACCTGTAAAGATTTTTTGTGAGTTTATTTGAGCCAAACTGTTGACATATGCTGGGAAGCAGAACCTCAAGGAATTGAAGTAATGCTCTGGAGAATGGCGGGTTACATTTGTATTTATACATTGCAATCAAAGGAAAGGGATGTGGGTGAATTACATGAAATCCATTGGTGATAGACTAGAGAGGCGGGAGAAAGCAAAGTGGGGAAACCCCTGGGATTGGATAAAAAGTAAAATGATGGACACATACTTAGGTGGGTGCAGGAACAATTAACATGATAATGAAGGAATTTGTGGTATCTGTCCTGGAGCCCAACACATTTGGGGGCCAGAAGTTACAAGTTACCCAGACATTTCAAGGGTGTGTTATCATAGATGCAAAAAGACAGATAGGCTCAGTTAATGTAAAGGTTGACCTTGTCAGTGAAGATACTGGCCTAGGACATAACTGCCCACCATAACTGCTTTTATTTAAAGTTTAATTTCAGACCATCCTTTATGGTTACTGAAAGATCAGACAGAGGCCGAAAACCAGAACTACAGGCTTTATTAGAGGAGAAGGACCTGCCGGGCTGTCTCCCAAGGGGAGAACAGCAGCACGTGCAGAGGTAGGCACGCCTTTTGAGAGGCAGAATGGGAAGGAACGGGGGCTTATTGTACTCGGTGCACGCTGATTGGTGGCTTAATTTATGGTCCATATAGGAACAAGGGTTTAGGGTATTTGGCAGGTGTGGATTGGTGGTCCAATGTATAGTCCATATAAGGTCCATGGTTAGTCGCTCAGGTATTTCCGGGCTGCAGGTTACATCATACTCCGCCCACCAGTTGGGGGAAGGGAGGACCTATCAGTTACTTTATTTAGGTCTCTGAGTTTGCAAGACTGCCATGCAGGCCTTCCCTGAGCTTGTCAGGTTAGCATGTGGTCCCTTTCGTCCACAACACTCACTACAATACCGTCTATTCTTTATTTTTGGATTCTCTTCGCCTTTTACAGGGCCTGGGACACTGAAATGATTTTTGAATATTTAACATTGAATGACATCAAAGAAATGACTACTAGGCATGACTTTTGGCACCAGCTAAAGAATTGGTGGTGATCATTGTGGGAAAGAAACTCAAAAATGTGATGCTGGTAATCTCTGGTCATAAACATATACTGAGAGTAAATCTTGCCTTCAATTATAAAAAAGGCTGGGGAGAGCTCTCTTACTAGAAACAACAACAAAAAATATGTTCTGGCCTTATTTTTTGTTAATCCAGTTTGGGATAAATGATATACTACTGAGATGGAAGCCTCAATGAAATTACTGGGGGATGTACTGTTCTACTTATGGGGCAATCTCACTCAGACTCTGACTCTCAAGGGGACTTGGCTACCTAAACTAGTGCCCTTCACTGACCAGGCCAACATAAACATGGCTGGGAACGGGACAGTGTTTTTTTGGTCTTCAGTCCCTGGAGACACTTTTTCACTGGGAAAGATATACTCACTCTGATGAGCAATTGCCTGAGTCCCAGAGTTCTCTCACAGCAGCACAGCGGCTGCCTGCCTGGGACCACCTCTATTAGTTAACTCAGCTCTCAAGCACCCAGAGGGTATCCTCCTGGAAGCTCTTCCTGACCAATGGGAACCAGAAGGCAAACACTCTCTCAGAACCCTAGTTCCTGTGAACAAGGAATAAACAATGGCCATATCCCACTTTAGTTTGTCATCTTCTAGAAATACAGTGACGTTTTTCTGGAACAGCTTTAAAAACTATGACCTTTCTGTTGGTCTTCATCCTCTAGTGCATAAGATCAGTCATTTCAATCCTATTTAAATCCCACCTCTTTCATCCACCATACTACTCCCTTCCTTTTCCCCATCCCCCAACCTCAGACCTGGTATTGGTGTGTGTAAGACCCGGGGTGGGGGGTGGGGGGGTGGGGGGGGGTGGAAGAGAGGAAAGGCCAGTTTTTAAGTTCCACACTCCCAGGTTAATGTGACTCAATGAGTGATTTAAAAACAAACTGTGTGGCTTGCTTGTTATATCAGAACACACATTTCTATTCTTCCAATATCCTGTCAGGCAGGGATTATTACTTGCCTCCTCCATGGAAGTAATAATAATGAATACTTATTGACTACATACTTTGTACTAAATACTATCCCAAGTATTTTACATGGATGATTGTACACAATTCTCATAAAACACTGATGGGTAAGTACCGTTATCATCCCTAATAAACAGATGAGGATAACAAGCCTCACAGAAGGTGAATTGACTTCAAAGTCACAGAACTGTCTGCTCTTTCTGTTGGACTGGGCTTCCTTTTAGAGAGCCTGTGACTACTCCTGGGGTGCGCAATCCCCAATCTTTGAGAGCAGGATTGGTTTTTGGAAAGAGCCTTAAGTGGTAGATTCAGGGAGTAGGAGATTGAGTTGGTACCATGTTTGGGAAAACAGCAGGTGTGGCCTCAGGGAAGGGGTCCCTGAAGGGTTTCAGCCTTATAGGCACTTAGGAACTCTTCATGGCTTCTTAATGCTCAGAGATTACATCCATCAGATAAGGTCACTCACCTAGTGGCAGGAAAGAAATAATAGCTCAGAGCTCCCAAATCCCATCCCAGGGCTATGTCTCCCAGTAATGCAAGGGATTAAATATCATCCCTTCTAGGCTACTATACTACCTGCGGTAAAAAAGAAGGAATCCTTACCATTTGCAACAGCATGGATGGAACCTGAGAGCATTATGCTAAGTGAAATAAGCCAGTCAGAGAAAGATAAAGATCACATGATCTCACTCATTTGTGGAATATAATGAACAACATAAACTGATGAACAAAAACAGATCCAGTGACAGAAAAGCATGAAACAGACTGTCAAACCTCAGAGGGAAGGTGGGGGAGGGTGGGGGTAAGGGGGAGAGATCAACCAAAGGACTTATATACAAGCATATAGGCCTAACCAATGGACACAGACAATAGAGGGGTGAGGGCATGAGTGGGGGGTTGGGGGGGACCAATGGGGCGATAAGGACCATATGTAATACCTTAATCAATAAAGAAAAAAACTTTAAATAATATATTTTCTTTAGTCTAATATATCCAAAATACTAGTACAACCATTTCAACATGTTCTTGACATAACATTGATAAGGAAATAGTTTATTATTTCTTTGGTAAGTATTGTAGTAAAACATATAACATAAAATTTATCATTTAACATTTTAATTTATTTCAATTTTTTTAAAGTATACAACCCAGTGGGGTTAAGTATATTCACATTTTTGTACAACCATCACCACTATTCATTTCTACAACTTTTCATCACCCAAACTGAAATTCTGTACCCATTAAATAGTAACTCTTCATCCTCCCCTCCCTTTAGCCCCTGGTAACCTCTATTCAGCTTTCTGTCTCTATGAATTTGCTGATTTTTATACCTTACATAAATGGAGTCATACAATATTTGTCCTTTTGTGTTTTGCTTATTTCACTTGACATAATGTTCTCAGAGTTCATCCATCTTGTAGCATGTATCAGAATTTTGTTCCTTTTTTATGGTTGAGCAATATTCCATTATACGTGTATACCACATTATGCTTATCTGTTCAGCTGTTGATGAACACTTGGGTTATTTCCACCTTTTGACTATTGTAAATAGTGCTGCTATGAATATTGGCATACAAGTCTTTAGACGACTTTTTAAAAATAAAAATCATAGGGCAGTGGGAAGGGTAGAAAAGACAGAAATAGAATATGAATATGTTGGACTTTGGTGGGACACAGTGAGGAATTTGGGAGCAAGAGATACACATTTTATTAAATTGTCTGTTTGACCATGCTCTTAGGCATATGGAAGTAGGCAGGAGGGTTTAATGGAGATATAGTAATGAATAGGAAGTCAGAAGCAGCTGGAGGTTGTGGGGACCTCATTATTTGGAGTGAGGCCAAATACCGGAATCTCTACTTTCACAGAGCATGGACATCTCTTTGTTTCTTTAGGGAAGTTACCTCTTTCTTCCATTCTCTCTCTTTCCTCAGTCCTGTTCTGGCTGCATTGATTGGCTGCATGACTTGACTGCTCTGAGCAGGGAATCACAGTTGAATGATCCGAGGATCCCTCCTCTTAAGCAAGAGCCCACAGGTTGAAATCTATTCCAAGGTTTGTTCAGTGAAGCTACTGAGGGAAAATGTAGGCCCAAGGATTACAGTAAGATTTCAGCTTTTCATCAGATCCTGAGAGAAGATTCATTAGAATCTTTACAGTTATACAAATGGTACCTATCAGGATTCCTCCACTGGTGGGAAAGAAGACTAGAAAACCTCTTGTATCTTCAAATCGGATTTTTTAGGATATAAATATAAAGTCAATAGCCAGGACACAAAACTTAGACACTTGAACTGTTTGACGGATACAAAATACATTAAAAAAAAAGGGAGATACGATTGAGAAGGTGCAAGAGGTAAATAGACAAAAATATTATTCTCCCTTAATCTGGAAAGAAGCAGGATGTAGAATATGAAGAGTAATCTAGATTTGTTGCCCACAACAAGGGCAGGGTTAACTCTCAAAACACATAGTCATTCATCTCATTAAGCACACAGCAGAGAGAAAACAGAGAATTTGCACAGGCTGAGGAAATAAATGGCAGATGTTAAACAGGAAGCAATATAACATGGAAATTAAGTAACTATATTTGATCATCAAATGTAATTTCAAATCTTGGTGTAGCACACACAAACTGTATGAGTTATCTTGTTAATGTAAGCCTAATTTCTCTCACTTATAATAGGGGACAAAAATATACTTACCTCATAAAGTTGTTGTGAAGATCAGATAAAACCCATAAAACACTCATTACAGTGCCGGGAACATTGTAAGCACTCAAAATATTTTCATTGACATTATTATTTAGGGCTTAGATAAAATTCTCAGGTAATGTATAGTAAGCAAACTGTGAGGTCTGTGATAAGCCCTGGTTTATATAAGTTACCTGTTTTATTTTCCCATTTAAAAAGTTATACATACCAGCTAAATTTAGAAAATAGAAAGAAAAATAAGTCACTAATAATTTGAGCATATTTCCTTCAAGGACTAGTTTATTTTTCAAGTTAGTTTCAAGCATGTGTCTATTGTTTTTCTTAAAATTATAGCATGTTTTGTTTTATAGCAGAGTCTTTAAAGGCCATATAATATTTCTTTAATATGGATTATTCCACATAATATTCCATTAGGTAAATGGGCCATACTTGAGTTTACTCTTCCTTACTTTTACATATTATGGTAGGAGATTTCTAGTATATATTTACTGTAAATAGTGGTGTAATTAATATCTGTTTTGAAAAACCCGTTTTCTGCCTCTTACAGATATTTTGTTAGGATGTATTTTCAAAAGTGCAATTTCAGCATTAAAGCATACAACTTTTAAAAAGTTCTTGTTTCATACTGCCAATTATGTCATCAACTGTGATGTTTAAGACTCTACAGGGTGTCCCAAAAATGTATACACACTTTGAATGATTATAAAGTCAGTGTTTATTAACATACAGCTCATTTTCAAAATTTAAAAGAATCTGCAGAAATGAATAATTTATTTTTGTCAATGCCTGTTTTCAGACTGATGATCATTCTGGTACTGCTAATAACACGAAGCAATGGAATCACAAACATCAAGAATCATTTCGTTCGGTATTCGTGTGCCCTCAATTCATTGACTGTTGCTGGTTTCATACCATAAACTTTATATTTTGTCTAGTGATACTTTAGGATAAAGTTTTTTTGTTCAAAGCCTAGTCTGGCTTCACCCATTATTTCAAATCAGTTAAGCCTGAAAAGGAGTGAAAATTAAGTGAGTTATCAGCTGTTAAAGTGTGTATACATTTTTTGGGACACTTTATATGTTTTAACATAATCTCCTTTTTATTGTAAATTCTCATTAATAAAAATTGCTAAGTTGATAGACAAAAATGCTACCTTGGATTACTAGTCAGATAGAGTAATTTGTCTCTTGTTTCAAAGCCAACTGTATTTTTGGCACTCTTCTTTATTTTTTTTAAAAATACTTATTGGAGCATTGGTGGATTTTCTACTTAAATTTTTTATATAGTAAAGATATAAATAACATTTTGACCTATGGAAGGGAATTACGATACCTCCCCAAATTTCACTCTGAGCTGAGACAGAATTTGGAGATCAAACCGGAGAAAAGCATTGATATGCTTATCGGCTAGCATTAGTAAGTCATTATCAAGCCATTAAGGATAAGGGAAAGTGGAGTGGGAAGGGTCACCTGCTTCACACAATCTGAGGGTCCTTGTCACAGCTGAGCTTGAACATAGCTAGGACTCGAGTTCTGATCTGTTTGGTTTTGGCAGCATAGATAATGGGATTGAGCACAGGAGGCAGGAGTAGGTAGATATCACCCATGAGAACATGCACAATGGGATGAAGGCTGTTTCCAAAGCGATGTACCACTGAGAGGCCAATGAGAGGCACATAGAAGGCCAATACCACACTGATGTGTGACACACAGTTTCCAAAGGCCTTGGCCCGCTCTGACTTGGAAGGCAGTCGTAGAACTGTTCGTATAATCAGAAAATAGGACAAGGAGATGAACATGACGTCCACGCCCATAATCAGGAGGATGGCAGTAAGACCATAGACCATATTGGGCAATGTGTCTGTTTGTGCCAACTTCATCACATCCTGGTGTACACAATAGGAGTGCGAGAGCACATTGGACTGGCAGAAGGCCAGCCGTTTGATGAGCAGAGGCAGTGGGATAAAGAAGAGGGATCCACGGACCACGGCCACCACACAAATTTGGGCTGTTACTGTGTTGTTGAGCACTGCAGCATGGCGCAATGGGTGGCAGATGGCTATATAACGGTCAAAGGCCATGGCCAGCAGGATGGTGGACTCAATGGCCGAGAGAGCATGAATAAAGAACATCTGGGCAATGCAGGCATCAAAGGCAATCTCCCTGGAATCAAACCAGAAGAGGGCGAGGATCTTGGGCATGGTGGATGTGGACAAGGCCAGGTCAATGGCTGCCAGCATGCAGAGAAAGAGGTACATGGGAGCATGTAGGCTGCGCTCCGTCTTTACGATAAAGACCACGATGCAGTTTCCAAACACGGCCACAGCATACATTGAAAGCAGAGGGAAGCCAATCCAGAAATGGACTTCTTCTAGTCCGGGGAAACCAATAAGCACGAAGGTGGCATGTGTGAAGTTGCAGGAACTCATAGCTGGCACGGAGAAGGGCACTGGAGAGGGTCAGGTCACACTGGCAGCCTGGTAGGAGATGGAGCACAATCAGAGAAGCCAGCCCTGGAAACCTGGGGACTGATGCACCTCAGTTCTCCTTCCTTTATTCTTTCCTCCCTCTTCCAAGCCTTTTCGGCTTTTTCATAAGCGATGAAGCCCCCTCCAAAGAGAAAAGTGACAGCTCAAATTCATGTACTGTCACTATTCTCAAGGTCCATTTATATTTTTAAAAGGGAACCTGGAAAGAACATGCTTATCCCCAAATGTATCCTTCTCAAGTTCCCTTAGACTCCTTCTCCCAGCCCATACCTTCATTGTCTGGACACTGGGTGGTCCTTTTCTCAGATAGGTGTTAAGAGATACCCTTTTGGGAACCCCTTCCAGATATGGCTGTGTCCTCCTCCCCTCCCCTCCCCTCCCCTCCCCTCCCCTCCCAGTCCCTCCTCTCCCCTTCCCTCCCCTTCCTTCACCTCCTGTCCTCTTTCCTTCCCCTCCTGTCCCCTTCCCTTCCCTTCCCTTCCCTTCCCTTCCCTTCCCTTCCCTTCCCTTCCCTTCCCTTCCCTTCCCTTCTCCATTCTCCCTTCCATTCCCCTCCTCTCCCTTCTCCTCTCCTGTCTCCCTTCTTTCCTTCAATTTTCCATTCATTCCATAAACATTGACTTACATGACATACTATGTACAAGGTTATTTGTTAGATGCTGTTGATACAGAGGTGAAAGACACCTTTTGCCTTTCAGATGCCCTACTTAGAGTGAAAAAGGGACAAGTAACCAAATTATTAGGGTTTGGGAATGTGCTAGCATAAGGTGTGCATTTAATGCATGGGAAGAGGAGAAGCATGATTATATTCCTGAAAAAGATGATCCTTCTGTTCAGTTTTGAAACATCAGTAGAAATCAAACAGAGAAGGGAATAAAGGGTATATTGAGGATAGGGAGGGTTTTGTTTTATTTTATTTTGCTTTGCAATTTTTCAGGATTCCAAGTACCCAGGTTTAAGGTCAGTGTGGGGAGAAAGAAACACAATAGTATTTTTTAAAAAATTAAAAAGAAAAAGAATATGAAGCAAAAGGCCAAAAGTCAATCTATTAAGAAAAAAAAAAGGGAAATCATCTGGGGGTCATTGAATAAAAAGCAGTAGCTCCCTCCAATGACTTCTCTGGAGATAAAAGTGCTGGCAGGGTGTGGGGCCTCCAGCAGATCTTAGCTGTTTGGCATGTTCCCTGCGAAGGCTCTTCTCTCTCTCTCCTTGCTGATGGGATCCTACACATGTGAAAGCTGCCTACAAGGCCACTCTTATTGTCCCAAGAACTTGTTCCGAGTCCAGATATTCCTAGAGCTTTGTCTTACCTGGAACATTGGCCAACATGGCATTCATATTAGGGCAGACATTTCCTTTTTAGAAACCCAGTGCTGTTCTGCCGCAACCTCCTCAACCTTAAACACATGTACTCTGACTTCATTAAATGTTTCCCTGCTAGCTCCCTAGTGTCCTGGCTTTTAGAGATAATTGTATCTCAAGAGCCAAAGAAATGGCTTCAATAAGAACCTCTGAGTCTTTGGAATAAATTCTGCAGGAGTCTTCATCCATTGTGTTCAGGTTAACTGTTCATCTCGCCAAGATTCTTCTTCGCTCCTAACCTCAGTCCTTAACTGCAACTGGGAGATGCTCTTCTATTTGGCCTTAGTGGAGAGAGTTTGGAAACAAGCAGTCTTACATAAATATAATAAGATGAGAACTAAAAGATTTGACTTATCCCCATTGGAGACAAACTAGTAGTAACAAATCCAGGGACTAAAGATTATAAAATCCACACCTCTGACTGCTATTTGCTTTTCTCCATCCTCAGAACATGTACAAAGGCATAACAGCTACCCTCCTTGACCAGCACAGATCCCAACTTTGGACCCTAGCTGCTGTCAGAGAATAAAAAGTCCTTCCAGAGGCAGATAATTGCATCCCTCAGTGAGATCAAAGGAAGCTTATATCTTGCATCCACCCAATCATCTATGTATCTGACATAGGTAACCCGGGGAAAGGAGATTCAGAAATCCAAACAAATCAGGCTGGTAAGTATGTGGTAATGCTAAGGTAACTTCCTTGGAGGGAGGCCATATCACTGGACCTCTGTGTGCAAGAGAAATGGGGCCCAGCTGAAAAAAAGGGTAGAATGGAAGTAGCAAGAGGAGCATAGTAACATATTTCTTCCTTTTCAAGGCCTCCTACCCATCCCACTGCATGTAGCACTTTAGATCAGTGGTTCTCAACCATCTGGCCCTTTAAATACAGTTCCTCATGTTGTGACCCAACCATAAAATTATTTTCGTTGCTACTTCATAACTGTAATGTTGCTACTGCTTTGAATCGTAATGTAAATATCGGATATGCAGGATGGTCTTAGGCGACCCCTGTGAAAGGGTCATTTGACCGCCAAAGGGGTCGCGACCCACAGGTTGAGAACCGCTGCTTTAGATCGATATAAGGGTCTCTGTTGGCCGCAGAGTCAGCTACTGTCCTGACCCATCACTCCACAGGACATCGTTTCTGCTTTCCTGGTAGCAGTCTAAGACTTTGGGCCGTCATCTTGTTTCCCTAGTTACCTATCCCGGAAGACCTTACGTCTCCCTCCCAGGTTGCCTTGCCTTTTGCCTAAGGTGACCCCTGGCTAGACCCAATTTCTGATTATCTTTGGGTCCAAATGTGGCTGTTGCATTTATACTCACTTGCTAATGCTCTGAGACATTCCTTCTTGGCCCATGGAGGTGTAGGTGGCATGCAAGGGCTTTCCCTGCCCTGCTGTGAGGCAGTGTGTGGGGTCTTCAAGGTCCCTTAGGACGCAGGATTTGGGCTGCCTAACCCCAGATGAGGTTGCACTCACTTGAAACCGGTGCAGAGAAAACAGCTGGAGCTGGCTTGCCCTTTTAGGCACAGGCCTATTTATAATGCTGCCCAGGAGGCCCATGGGAACAGGCTGTGGGAGCATGGACTGGGGCTCCAGGGGCTTGGCAGACGGGGAAAATATCTCCATGTCCTTTTGTGTGCCACTCCCACAGGTTTCCCGCTGTTTCTCTCTGGGGGGAGGGGAAATCATAAGGGCCCCTGCCTCTGGCATCACTCCCACCCTTACAGACACAGGGCTCTCGCCAATCTGTCTCCACTCTTCCAGGTAACTCAGACTCCCTCAGTCACTGCTCTTCCTCAGTAGCCACTTTCCCAAACACAGCAGCCAATGTGCATTTACTAGTGACGTCCTTGGGCTCTAGAAGTTCATATTCTCTTTAAAAACCAAGGTAGGCCCCCAAATGTGCAGTCCCATCATTCAAAATAAGGGCATTCACTTCTTCAGCTTTTCTTTTCCCATCTTTTCTTTCCGTTGATGAAACAGACCTTGATGTATGGAAATCACTCTTTATTGCACCTGTGTTACAGATAAAGATTAGGTGAGATAAAAGCTAGTTAATTAGTGATAATATCAGTTGGATAACCAGTTTTTCTGAATCTTTATTCATTCATATTCAACAGATATTTATCAAGGGCTTACAGTGTAAAAAGAAAAATAGACAGCCCCTCCAGAAACTCCCATCCTCATGGAGCGGTATAGACAATACATGGAGCTACTGTGAAAAACCAAAAAGCATGTTCAATAGTTTAAGGAGGAAAATAAAGGGAATGTGGGAACAGATAAATATCAGGGGGCAGTTGACATTTTTTAATAATATATTTTATTGATTTTTTACAGAGAGGAAGGGAGAGGGATAGAGAGTTAGAAACATTGATGAGAAAGAAACATCGGTCAGCTGCCTCCTGCACATCTCCCACTGGGGATGTGCCCGAAACCCAGGTACATGCCCTTGACCGGAATTGAACCTGGGACCTTTCAGTCCACAGGCTGACGCTCTATCCACTGAGCCAAACCGGTTAGGGAAGGCAGTTGACATTTTAAGTGAAGCTGCCAGGGAAGGGCTCACATAATGGAAACATTTGAGGAGAAGCCTGAAGGGAGTGAGGAATGTGTCTATGGAGATATTTGAGAAAGGCCATTTCAGGAAGAAGACAGAGAAACTACAAATAAAGTTCCTGAGAAGGGGGTGTATTTGATAGTTTAGAACAACAAGGAAGTCAGTGTGCCTGTGTAGACAGACAAGAGGCAGAATAGTAGGGAGATGAAATCACAGAGGTGAAGGGGAGTTGAGTCACATAGGCCCTTATAGGACATTTAAGGGTTTTCACTTGGGCTCTGAGTTTGGTGGCTACAACAGTGGTCTTGTGTCTTCATTTATTTTTCTCCTTAAACTACTGGCTTTTGGGAAAGTCTCCAATTCATTGTGAGCTTGTCCACCTTAGTCAGAACACAACATTTGCTCTGCAAACCACCCATTCCTGATGTGTCCATATTACCCACACCCTAGGGATGAAAGCTTATAAGTTTTCAAAATTATTAGGCAGTGGGGCTGTTCACACATTAGTGTGTGTGGGTGAGGGTGGGGAGACATCTGTAGAAGTAGTGTGAACATCTTGGCCGTCTGGATCTTGAGACTGAAGTTACTTCTTCTCTTTCCTATTTGTAAGACTCTGAGTACCCCCAACCTTCTTCTCTAGTCTACGTCACTCTTTTTCTTTCTCCTCTTCCTCTCTTCAGACCCTATCTTATGTGGTGTGTTCAAACAAACAAAGAAACAAACAAACACCCAGTATGTAATTCCACATCTTCTGAACTTTTCCTCCAATTTCCAACAGTGAATAAAATATTGTCCCTGGTCTTGAGAAGTGGGCACGGAAGTGGGCTGGCTGCAGTAGATTCTGAAGAGGGAAGTTGTGCACGAGAAAGAAGCACAGGTACTGTAGGAGCACCTGGAAAGGACACCAGCCAGACTTGAGCAGTCAAGAAAAAGTCTCTGAAGGAAAGTCACTTTTAAGTCAGGAGAACGGAGAGAGTGAAGGTGACACAGGTGGAAGTAAGAGCTTGTTGAAGGAATGAAGTGAGATAGAGCAACCAGGGTTAAGGAAATGCAAGTTGCTTGTTGTGCCTGGAGTACCACATACCGGGGAAGTAATAAGGCTTGAGAGGAAAATAGAGCTAGGTCATCGGAGATTTTATTATTTTTACTATGTGGTAGGCCCTGTTTCAGGGTTTGGAAGACACCATAAATGAAGCAAAGGCCTTATACTCAGTGATCTTACCTTGTAATGGGGAACAAGAAAAGAAATAACCAGATATGTAGTGTGTTGAGGAATGAAAATCTAGAAACTAAAAACAAGATATGTAGAGAAGAGAGTGAATACAGACAGGAATTGAGGGAGAGGTTGTTGTTATTTTTATGTCAAGAGCCCTGTAATAAGATGACACTTCAGCAGAAACCTGCATGAAGTGAGGCAGTAAATCATGTGGGTACCTGGGGGAAGAATATTTCAGGTAGAGAGAACAGCAAGTGTGAAGTCTGATGTTAAAGCATGTTTGGTGAGTTTAAGAAAATATTGGAGGCTAGTGTGGATGTAGGAGAGTGTATAAAGGGGGGAGTCGTTGGAACAGTTGAGATGATGGAAAAGAGTCAGATATAACATATAATGACTGTGAATATTCCCTGGGTAAGAGAGGAGACCACTGGAACATGTTGAACAGAGGAAGTGACATGATTTGTCTTGTGTATTTGTCTTGTCTAGATTGTAAAGCAGAAGTGGATGAAGAAAGATCCATCAGGAGGCTATTATATTTCAGGTCCAAGATGACGATGGATTGGATCATGGTAGTAGTAGTAGTAAAGGTGGTGGAAAGTAGTTGGATTCCAGATAGTAATACTTGAAATATCTGGAAGAAAGAGTCATCAGCATTTTTTGATAAACTGGACGTGGAATGGAAGAGAAAGAAGTGCCATGACTCCAAGAGTTCTATCTCAGTAAATAGGCAGTTGGATATGCATCTGGAGTGTACATATTAACTTGGGATTTGTCAGGATATAGTTGGTATTTAAAACCATAAAGCCAAATAAGATGACCAAAATTCAAATACAGCAAAGAAAAAACACACAGGTCTGAAAATAAAAACCTGGGGTATTCCAGCATGCAATTATCAGGGAGATAAAGATTACAATAATTGAGACTAAATTACTATTGATGAACATGCTGAGAATTTTGACACCATTCTTATTATTAAATAGTAATATAATCACTTAGTGAGTCCTCTGTAGATATGAAAGACTACTGCTACTTCCTTGTTGGATTAGATGCCAGCTATAGGGCCCACCTTTACGGAATGATTCTAGTGTGACATTGAAATATGTGCTTTAAAATTTGAGAATTAATGGATATACCCAAGTTGAAAAACTTGGTGGATTAAGCTCTTACATAAAATATATGCCACAAATTAAAACATCTATATATATAAAAAGCCAGCGACTGCAACTCTGTAACGACCATAAAAACTGGTCACTATGACGCCCACTACTGCCAGCAAATTGGCCCGAACAGGGGATGGGGCTGGCTGGCCAACCTCCTGTGGCCCCTCCCTCTGGCCGTCCTGCCCCTGATCGGCTCTCCCATTCTGATCAAGGGGGGAGGGAGGGTGGGTGGCTGACCAACCCTCCTGCAGCCCTTCCTCCCAGCTGCCCCACCCCTGATCGCCACCACCCTACCCCAAAAGGGAGTGGGGTCAGCCGGCCCCCCTCCTGCAGCCCCTCCCCCTGGCAAGCCCACCTCCTGAAGCCCCTCCCCCCAGCCAGTTCTGCCCCTGATCGCCCTCCTTACCCCAATAGGGGGCAGGGCCAGCCAGCCAACCTCCTGCATCCCCTCCCCTTGGCCAGCCCCGCCCCAGATGGGTCCCCACCACCCCAATCAGGGGCAGGGCCAGCTGCCTGCAGCCCCTCCCCCTGGCTGGCCCCACCCCCAATATCCCCCACCATCCCAATAGGCCCATGGCCTCTCCCCTCAGCCAGCTCCACCCCCAATCAGCCCCCCACTCTGATCAGGAGCAGGGTCAGCTGGCCAATAACCCATGGCCTCTCCCTCAGGCTGCTGGCTTCCAATCAGCTCCCCCACACCAATTCGGGGTGGGGCTGGCTGGCCAACCTCCCATGGCCCCTTCCTTGGCCCCATTCAGGGGCGGGGATGGCCAGACCCCACCCACACTGCTGATTGGGGCCAGGCCAGCCGAACCCCACCTGTGCATGAATTCATGCACTGGGCCTCTAGTTTCTAAACAAATAACACAAATTATAATTCATTTGCAGTCTATAGTCACTTTTTAGTTTCTGGTAGGGCAGAAAGTTGATGGAGGTTTGGGACATATTCTAGAATATATTTAGTTGGGAAAGAACATCAGAAATACATTTATAAGATTTAAAAATTTTGTTTTGGGCTTTTCCTCCATAATTTGGTTGAAAATTTCTAGAGGACAGAGTTGCATAATTATATACATATATAACTATATATATATCTATGTAAGCAGATATACATATATGTAAATAGATATACATATATACACCAATTATATATATATATATATATATATATATATATATATATATTCCTATCTAATAATAGACAAACATGGTAATTGACCATACCTTCGCTACACCTCCCATCGGCTAATCAGCACCATATGCAAATTAACTGCCAACAAATATGGTGGCTAATTTGCATACTGCAGGCAGGGCGGGTCAGTGCCACCCCGCCTGCCCCAATGCCATCTGGGCCTGCTATTTGCCATCCCGCCTGCCCTGCCGCCATCCAGGCCTGCTATCTGTGACCTGGGACGGTGGGTGTCCCGTGTGCGACCCAACCTGGGTCAGCCGGGCGGGGCAGCAGCGATCGGCCGGCCCGCCCGGGTGTCCTGTGTGTGACCCGACCCGGGGCGGTGGGGCGGGACAGCGTGGCTCCTCTGTCACCCCAGCTTCCTATCACAGCTCCCTTGGGGGCCTAAGCCTTTAGTCGGACATCCCCTGAGGGCTCCCTGGCTGCCAGAAGGATGTCTGACTGCAAGCTTAGGCCTGATCCCCCAGGGAGTGGGCCTAAGTCGACAGATGGACATCTCTCAAGGGGAAAAGCCTAAGCCAGCAGTTCTCCACCTGTGGGTTGCGACTTCTGAAAATACATCCTGCATATCAGATATTTACATTATGATTCATAACAGTAGCAAAATTACAGTTATGAAGTAGCAATGAAAATAATTTTATGGTTGGGGGTCACCACAACATGAGGAACTGTATGAAAGGGTTGCAGCATTAGGAAGGTTGAGAACCACTGGAAGCGACTGTTACAACCAGATGACTGGAATGACCAGTTGACCAGCTGCTCTGATGCACACTGACCACCAGGGGGCAGATGCTCAATGCAGGAGCTGTCCCCTGGTAGTCAGTGCACTCCCATAGCAGAAGAGCTGCTCAGCCAGAAGCCAGGCTCTTGGCTGGTGAGCTCAGTGGCAGCGGTGGTGGCAGGTGCAGGAGGGCCGGGGTGAGTGGGAGCAGTGCTGTGCCTGGCCCTGGCTTGGGATCCTCCTCAGCCACCTGCTTCTTATCCTTTGTACCCCATAAGCCTGCAGTTACAATCTCCAAAGAACAGTTGAAGCACAAACACTCGGAATAACCAGGACGAGCCTGATATCGCCACTGGGCTCCTGGAGCTCTGCCTTGGGCATCAAGATCAAATCTCATCCCTTACTGATTGCCCTGAAGCTACAGAAGAAGGCAGCAATATAACAGTGGCCACAAGATGGTGACTAACAATCAGGGTAAAAGTCAAAGAGAGATGGATCTGAAGGGTGGGGGTGTGGGCAACAGAACACCCCCACTGACTAAGATCCTCAACTTTGTATTGTTCACCTCGGAGTGTCTCTTATCCTGCTCGAGCTGTGGAAAGCATCCAGCATGGCCCAAGGTGTCCACGGGGGACCTCCCAGCCGGCAAGATGTAACCCTGGCCACAGAAGGGACATTTGGAAATATTTTTTCAGAAAGCTGCGAGGAGGAGGATAGACTCCCCACTCGACTTCCCGGTGACTCAAGGGGACGTGGAAACTCCCCAGGCATAGAGGCATGGTCTCCCGATTTCCTTTCAATGTGCATGAATCTGTGCACCCGGCCACTAGTCTATATAATAAAAACCTAAGCAACTGTTATGGAATGACCAGAACAATTGATTGCTATGATGCGCACTGACCACCAGGGGGCAGCTACTCAATGCAGGATCTGCCTCTTGGTGGTCAGTGCGCTCCCACAGGGAGATAGAGATAGAAACATCAATGATGAGAGAGAATCATTGATTGGCTGCCTCCTGCATGCCCCATACTGGGGATCAAGCCCATAACCCAGGCATGTGCCCTGACAGAGAATCAAACTGTGACCTCCTAGTTCATAAGTCGATGATCAACCACTGAGCTACGCCAGGCAGGCATCCCTCACATTCTTATGTCTCTGTATCCACATTTGTAAAATAAAGGAGTCAAGCTAGCTGATATTCTACATATAACCCAATCTGTAATTTTTTGCTCAGTTTTACTGAGCGCTAGTTCTGTTTTTTTTAATAACATGACTCGATGTAGAGTGGCTAGAATTCTATGCATCTATATGTCTTTAGAATGGAGAATTTTTATCACAGCTCTACGTATCTGTTTGGTCTTCACACTGTAAATGATGGGGTTCATCACAGGTGGGATCAGCAGGTAGGTGTTAGCAATCATAGTATGTACATATGGTGGGGCCTGTTTTCCAAATCTGTGAACAAAGGATAGACTGATCAATGGAATATAGAAAATACCAACAGCCCCAATATGGGAGATGCATGTGCTGAAAGCTTTCTTTCTCTCTTCTGGGGATGCAATGCTGAGGACAGTCTTAATGATCAAAACATAAGAAAGGAGGATGAGGATTGAGTCCACCCCAACAGTAGAGATCATGGCTGTCAACCCCACCGCATTGTTGATCTTGGTGTCTGTGCAGGAGAGCTTCATCACATCGGGGTGGAAGCAGTAGGAGTGGTGTAGCACGAGGCTGCGGCAGTACGACAGTCTTTTCAGAAGGGCTACCATTGGTGTCAGCATAAGTGTCCCCCTGATGACAATTGCTACTCCAATTTGAGCTATTCTGGAGTCAGTTAAAATGGTTGCATACTTGAGAGGATGAGAGATGGCTACAAAACGATCAAAGGCCATGGCCAGCAGCACTGAGGATTCCATGACAGTGAAGAGTTTAATAAAGAACATCTGTGACAAGCAGGCATTAAAGCTGATCTTCCGGGCATTGAACCAGAATATACCCAACATGGTGACTAGGGTGGATATGGACAGGCCGAGGTCAGTGGTGGACAGCATGGAGAGGAAATAATACATGGGTTCGTGGAGGCTGGGCTGAGTGACAATGGCAAAGAGAATCAGGCTGTTTCCTGAGAGGGCAGTTATATAGAGAAGGCAGAAGGGAATGGAGATCCAGATGTGGAAGGCTTCCAGCCCAGGAACACCAGTTAGCAGGAAAATGATGGAAGAGGATGTGGTATTCTGGAAGTTGGACATGCTGAATTATAAGTACAGAATTCCAAGGTGAAATTCTGGAACAATGAAAAAACTAAATTTAAAAAATTAATCTAAACTACAATTAATTAATTTAAACTACAATTTAAAAATAAAACCTATAATTTTATTGAACCCCAAATAAACCCAAGATGAATATCTCTATATTACATAAATATAAATAGCTCATTTAAATTGACAAAAGAATTGTAAGTTTTCAGCTGCTGTAGTAGATTTAACATTTCTGTATTTTTTATTTTTTGTATTTATCTTAGCCCACAATTTTTCTTCCCTGGGGCCCTTTACTTGTAGCTTGTTTATACTATGTGACCTTTCCTTTCATTCCTCTAGTCAGAGATGTCTGGACTAAATAAAGACATTTTACCCAAGACTGGCAGATCATATTTCATTCTTTTTGGAATGTTTAAATTGTGATAAAGAGGTAGCAGGTTGGTTTTCCTGTATAGTTGACATAAGAGAAAAATAGATTGGGGCTTTAGAGCAGTAGTATTACATCAGCCATAAGTATAGAAAACAGAGAATCTTAGGACGATGTGGGAAGCCAGAAAATAGGAGAGATATTTATAATATACGGAACACATATTAAATGATAATAAATGGCTTAGGCACCAGTGCAGTGTGTCTACAGTATCTAACCTTTGCAGTGACCCTTAGAATGCAGCACCTGGCAACACATTTGTGAGGGATGGAGAGTTAGAGCACAGACCTACCGCCATAGGGACAGAGGCCTTTGCCCTCACTTGACATCTGTGCTGCCATGTTCAGACATATTTGGTTCTTCAATCTTCCTGAAGACTAGTTGTTCTCCAGAACAGATTTTCTCCATTTTGCTAAGACATACTTTTTCAAGAGATACCTAGTACAATGTTACTGTTTTGCTTTGGAGGAAAAGATAAAACTGTATGGAAAACATCTTGTTTCTTTTTTCATTGAGTAAAAAATTCAAATTAGGCATGTGGGTTTGAATGAGTTGGAAGAGGAGGTCTGGGGAGAGCAGAGTTTAGGGTTGTGGCTGGAGAGGGCTTGATCAGTGAGAAGTAGCCAATATTATGGTAACTGTTTCTTAAGGGAACCTAAGAGTTTCCAAGACACACAAGTTTACCCAAATAAAGTGCCACCTCAAGGATTCCCTAAAGAAATATTAGATTGAAAATTGGGAAATTTTGGCCCTGGTTGGTGTGATTATGATAATATGCAATGACTGAGTTGTAATTTTGCTCACTGAGTTCTAGGAAATTTTATGAGATCAGTTGTTTAAAAAAATATTTTTATTGATTTTTTTTACAGAGAGGAAGGGAGAAGGATAGAGAGTTAGACACATCAATGAGAGAGAAACATCGATCAGCTGTTTCCTGCATACCCCCCACCGTGGATGTGCCTGCAACCAAGGTACATGCCCTTGACGGGAATCAAACCTGGGACCCCCCCAGTCCGCAGGCTGATGCTCCATCCACTAAGCCAAACCGGTCAAGGTTCAGTTTTTTTTAAAATTATTAATTGCCATCTGAAATTTCTCATTCATCCTAACTTCTTCATGGCTCCCCTTACATTATTTCATTAATTCAAACAATTTCTTCCTTGCTCATCTGCATTCTTCTTATCAGTTTCTTCCCTTCCTTTTCTGGCTTGGATATCAGAAGAAAAACATAGAGTTTAGGTTGAAATGATCTGTGCTGAGTCTGGCAGAAGAGAGCTCATCCAAATCCTTTTTCCCACCCTTCTACATCTTCCTACACCTGCTCCTCATTCATGCTGGGCTCCAACACAGGGGATTTCTTATTCTGTTTCATAGCCAGTAACTCCACTCAAGCTCTTGATCATCCATAAACTCTAGTTCATTTCAACATCAAACTGAGAGCACACACTGTATTGTGTCAGCATTAAGAATATGAAGCAAGTAAAATAACAGGTTTGGTGTCTGAGAAAACCAGAGAGTTTGCCAGGACCTCATCTTTTGGTTCATGAGTTGATGCTCAACCACTGAGCACATATGCTGAGCAGAACCTCTTCTTTTTAAAGCTGAAAACCTTATCCTAATATATAAAAACCCTGGGTCCGTCACATCCACAATGACCAGAGGCTCGACGTAATGCCCAGGCTGCACGCACAGCAGGCTCTTGTGGGTGGGAACTTGTGGCAGCAGAGACAGGGTAGGAGGAGGCAGGGCCGGCACTCACACTCACTCACAACCGCACACATGCACAGACACACACAGCGCCCACCAGCTCACAGTCTTTTCTCCCTTTCTTTTCCTCCCAACCACCTTGCTCTCAGAGCCTCTCTCAGAATGAGGAAAGAAACCAGACTGGGCCTGAAGAGGCCTGGATGGAAGGGAGGGTGGGCAGAGGGTGGAGTGGCCCCCTACTGGCCCCTCCCCCTCACAGCCAGGAAAGAGGAAGCGGGAGACAGGGAGTCAGGGAGGCCTGGAGGACTGCTGAGAAAAACAAAGGGAGACAGAGACTGGGCGAGATCAGGCCAGCAGGGGAGGGCAGTTAGGGGTGATCAGGCAGGCAGGCAGAGACAGTTAGGGGTGATCAGGCAGGCAGGCAGAGATGTTAGGGGCTATCAGGCAGGCAGGCAGAGGGGTTAGGGGCAATCAGGCAGGCAGGCAGGTGAACGGTTAGGAGCCAGCAGTCCCAGATTGCAGTCCCACATGGATCGGGCCTAAACCGGCAGTCGGACATCCCCCAAGGGGTCCCGATTGGAGAGGGTGCAGGCTTGGCAGAGGGAACCCCACCTCCATGCATGAATTTCATGCACTGGGCCACTAGTTTTTAATAAGAGCCCAGTAATTCTTAAGAAAATAAGAAATAAAAAAGTGCCAATTTTGAATACCTACTACATCAGAGGATATGTAACTCTACTGCTACCTGTAGAGTACACAAGGATAAGATGCTTCTAAGCAATAAGACCAAAATAGTGTGGGGTGACAGGTAGTGTGTGTATGTAAGCATATGTCTGTGTGTGTTCAACAATGATCACTTCCAAGAAATCTTAACAGAGTAGATAAAATATAACTGTGTAAAGTTCTGATGAGCAGAAGTGAGTTCACAAGGATGAAAAACAGGAGAGAGTGTTTTTGACATAAAGACATGAGCAGGGGCTGAGTGAAATAACAAAATACAAGAGAATTACTATGCTGGAACCTCACATGCAAAGCTAAAGGAATCGGTGGGGGCAAGGACATGAAACTCTTGCATTCCAAGGGAAGAATAAGGAACTTAGATTTTAGTTGCAGAGCATCAAGAGCCAGGCATTTCTAAATATTTTATGAATAAGTAAACAAATCATTCTCATCTCTTCTGATTTAACTCCAACAAAATTCCTTTCTGCTTTAGTAACTTATTTTGCAACATTGGCTCTCATTTGGCATTCTACAATACTCAAGTTTTATTCCCCCCACACACTTCTCTATAGATATTTTCAACACACACCCAATTCACCCAAGATATATTGACCATATCTCATCATTGGCCATTGTGCTTAGCTAGTGAGGGCAGTAAGACAAACTTTGTTTTGTTTTGTTTTTTTTTTTAATTTTTTATTGATTTTTTACAGAGAGGATGGGAGAGGGATAGAGAGTTAGAAACATCGATGAGAGGGAAACATTGATCAGCCACCTCCTGCACACCCCCAACTGGGGATGTGCCCTCAACCAAGGTACATGCCCTTGACCGGAATCGAACCCGGGACCTTCCAGTCCGCAGGCCGACGCTCTATCCACTGACCCAAACCGGTCAGGGCCAAACCCTGTTTCTTTCCCCATTCCCTGCCATATATTTTATGACAAAAAATGTTCTTTGGACAATCTGCTTCACCTTCAGTAACAATCTGAAAATATTCTGCAATGACTCACAGAAAGTTCTCCAACTGATGCCATCAATGACTTTCTAAAAAGCAAATACAAAAATTTATTTTCAGATTTGTTTCCCTGTCCCTCTTCTCAAATTTCTTCCATGTTGCTCACCTCCTCTTTGAAACTCTGCTTCATTACCTTCAAGATAGTTATTCTGTGGGCTACCCCGCTACTCCCATTTACCAAACAACATTGTTGAACTCTATCTTTTAATTGTGGTATTCCTTAGAAATCTGTTTTTTTCTTTTTAATGTTTTTATTGATTTCAGAGAGAGAGGAAGGGAAAAGGAGAGAGAGATAGAAACATCAATGAAGAGAGAGAATCATTCATTGGCTACTTCTTGCAGGCTCTCTACTGGGGACTGAGCCTGTAACCCAGGCATGTGCTCTGACTGGGAATCAAACCTCAACCTCCTGGTTCATGGGTTGATGCTCACATGACCTACTGAACCACACTATCTGGGATTTTTTGTGTTTGTTTCTTTTTTAGAAGTCTCTCTTTTTTTCCTGCTGTCCCAGATATTATACTCTCTTTGGAATATCTTAGTTATTCCCATGGTATTAAATAGTATTTATATCCAGATGACTTGCAAATCTGAAGTCTAATTGTGGTCTTTCCTGAGTTCTATATTTCAAAAGTTAATAGAATTTTTAAAGCTGTGGCAAGGTTTCAAACTTGAAGGCAGTAACAAATTTTGGAACTAGAGTGAGGAGATCACATCAACAATTTAGGAAAATGACTGGAATCAATTTGGAGAACAAATCAAAGCTCTCTGCTTAGTGCCAGTGAGTAAAACTTTATCTCGCCTTGAGGGACATCTTTAACCATATTCCCTCAGATAACTCAACCTCAATATGAGCCAAACCCAGGGTATTCCTTCCCCCATTCCAATTTCACTCTCGCTTCTATGCTTTATTTTTTACAAAATGACATCAAATTCTAGCAAATCATCTAATTAGCATTACCTCCCTCCCACACACAAACATATACACACATTCTTTTCCCCCCTCTCATCCCCTACATGCAAATATTAATTAAATTATTATTGATTCTACTTTTGAAATGTCAAAGATGAGGGCATCCGGTGGTCTACATATGAAGACTAAGGGATAGCAATGTGGTGGGTAGTGGGTACTTAAAGCTGTATTTCATTGCATTTTCTCACATTGAAAGATTGTAACTGTTCATATCTATACTAATAAAAGGGTAATATGCTAATTAGACCAGATGTCTTCTGGACAACCTTCCAGACGTCCTTCCTGACAAAGCTGGCTTGGGTCCCAGGTGCCTGCAGCCAGCCAGAGGGAGGGAAGCCTGGGTCCTGGGTGCCTGCAGCTGTGGCTAGCCCAGGCGAAGCTGCCCCTGGTCCCAGGTGTCTGTGGCCGGCCTGGGTGAAGCTGGCCCAGGTCCCAGGTGTCTGTGGCCGGCCAGAGGGAGGGAAGCCCAGGTCCTGGGTTCAGGGGCTGAGGCAGAGGTGGTTAGGGGCAATCAGGCAGGCTGAGGTGGTTAGGGGCAATCAGGCAGGCGAGTGGTTAGGAGCCAGTGGTCCTGGATTGCAGGAGGGTGCAGGCCGGGCTGAGGGACTCCTGCAGGCACGAATTTCATGCACCGGGCCTCTAGTCAAAGAATAAAGGAGGACTAATGGATACTATTAGGAAGAGGTGCTAAAGTTACCCCAAGCTACTCTTTAAAAAAAAATTCTTTTATTGATTTCAGAGAGGAAGGAAGAAGGATAGACAGATAGAAACATCAATGATGAGAGAGAGTCATTGATTGGTTGCCTCCTGCACACCCTCTACTGGGGATTGAGCCAGCAACCCAGACATGTGCACTTGGCTGGAATCGAACCTCGGACCCTTCAGTCCTCAGGCCAATGCTCTAGCCACTGAGCAAAACCAGCTAGGGCTCCCAGGCTACTCTGTTGCACTGCAATCACCCTCAGATCTGTTCAATCCATCCTCTTCAATCCATGCACAACCTTCATTTTCTTTGTAAGAAATGACCTATCGTCTCTCAACTAATTTTTCTGTCCACTTAGATCACAATGATTCTCTCTTTTTTTGTTGTTGCACTGTTGTGACCTGCAACTCATGTTTATGTCTTTAACTGTTAAATTAGACCATATGGCAATTATCACTGTTATCCAAGCCATTGTCAATGTGTGTGACTGACATGGGTTCAGATCCTTCTCAAACACTAACTAGTTTTGAGACCTTGTACAGCAATACTAATTGAATACATTAATCTTAACAATAATTACCGGTGATTGGAGCTTGTTACTTGAATGTTATGTTGCTGTGCTGAGCACTTTATCACTTTATAATCTTACTTTTTAATTCCTATAAGGCAAGTATTATTAAATTCACTTTAAATTATCTTTTCTGATAAAGAATCTGAGCATCAGAGAGGTTATGAAACATATTCAGGGTCCCACACAACTAGTGAATGCCAGAGCTGGGATTCTAAAACCAGTTCTTCCGAATTCCAAGGCTCATGCTCTTAAGAAGTATTGTCACCTGCAATTAATATAAACATTTTTTGATCCAGTTTCCTCATCTATAAGATAGAATATACCTAATGCAGTGCCTGGCATAAAGTAGGTGTTCAAATTGGCATTTTTTTTCATTTTTATTAAGAAATATTGAGCTTAGAAATAACTTTTTTTAAATCCCCACCTGAGGATATTTTCCACTGATTTTTTGAAAGAATGGAAGGGAGAAAGGAGGGAGGGAGGGAGAGAGAGAGGAGAGAGAGAGAGAGAGAGAGAGAGAGAGAGAGAGAGAGAGAGAGAAAGAGCGAGAGAGATATCAATGTGAGAGAGATACATCAACTGGTTTCTTCCCACACACACCCTGACTGGGGTCAGGGATTGAGCCCACAACAGAGGTATGTGCCCTTGACCAGGAATTGAATTTATGGCACTCTAACCACTGAGCAACCGGCCAGGGCTGGAAATAAGGTTTTAAGCCCCTGACAACCTTTTTGGTTTCTCAAGCACCAAACCAGTAACCACCATAAATATATTAGCACAATGATTAGATCATATAACTAACAAACAACCAGCTAATCAAACTACACCAGGCAGAAAAAAATAAAGATTTCCTAATAATACATAATTCTATAATTCTACCATCCACCTCAGTACAGCACCTCACTGTCTAATCTAACTTTAAACAATGTGAGGAAATTCTCCCCTGTGGATAAGACATCTCAGCTAATCCAGAATTAAGCTTTGTTATTGAATAAAAAATTTTTACTTACAGAGCCAGTTCTCTCAGGCTGACTTAGAAGGCTGAGGAGGCTTTAGATTCCAAGGGAGATCCGAGCTTATGAAAAGACTCGTTCCAGCTTGGCTGCAGACAGTCACAGAGCTGAGAGACCAATTCCTGGTGGTGGTGTAACTCACTGAGTCTCCAGTGTCTGGAGGATCCCAGAAGACTTTTTTTTCCCCTCATATAGCCTTTTGATATCTGTCCCATTATGCAATTACTATTGTGGCTATGTGCTTCATAGGCTGATATAATTTTTTCTGTCCTTGTGCACTTTTATGGACGGGCTTAAAAACAGTTTTCGATATAATTCATATACCACCAAATTCACCCCTTTGTAAGTACAATTCAATAGGTCTGCAAATTTACAGACTTGTGCAATAACCATTATCACAGTCTAATTTTAAAAGTTTCATCACTCCAACAAGAAACCCCATACCCATTAACAGCCACTCTGAGGAGGCTTTTTAAAAATGAAATTTTATTCCAGATTGTGAAAAGGCATCACCCTTTGTAAATGTAAATCAGACTTTACTCCATAGCATCAAATGCTATTCACAGCAGTTATGTTTCATTAACCTACCTGTGCTTCTTAGCATCAGTTCTTTCTTTTTTTTCATTATAAATAACATATAATACATATGTTATATTTATTCAAAGATATAATTATAAGGACATTAATTGTTTTACAAAAACAGGATCACATTATGCTTAGTTATGTGTTATTTTACTATATAAAAAGATACTTTTAGCAATTTGTCTCAAATCCTTTGTCTGCATATTGCAGGTACTTATTCTTTTTTAAAATTTTGTTTTATTGCTTAAGTATTACAAAGAATATTACATATGTCTTCTTTTTTTCCCCCCTTGACCTTCCCCTGGCCTCCCCTACTCCGCAGTGTCTTGTGTCCATTGGTTATGCTTATGTGCATGCATACAAGTCCTTCGGTTGATCTCTTACCCCCACCCCTCAATTAGCATCATTTCTTTACACTATTTATTGCCTTGTAAGACTCTCAGCCCTGAATTCTGCTTTTCTGTTTCCTGCTTCAGCATGACCATCCATATCAGCTGCTACATGCATGAATTGTAAAGGTTGTATACCATCTTACAACTGAATATAAATCCTTTATTTCTGTGTCACTGAGAATTTTTGTTACCTGTAGTTTTGACCACTGCTGTGAATAATGCTGCAATCAATGTTCCTCTCTGTAAAACATGGCTTCAGTCTCTGATATTTTGCTTTAGATGAATTGCTAGAAATAGAATATTATGGGCCTGTTGAGGCAATAATATATTGGAAAATCCACTTCCAGAAAGTTCATACAAATATCATAAAACAGTGCTTAGTTCACCATAACACAGTAACACTGTACATTGTAAGGACAGAAAAAAAGGCCTCTTTTTTTCTTTGCTGTGGCCTTCCACAAATTATGAATAATAACTATTATTGGTAGTTAGATGCGAAGACTGCTGGCTCCCCTGATTCAAGCTGCCCCTCTATTCAAACGGGGGAGGAGATAAGACTATACTCTCAAGGTTGCATTCTTGCACCCCCCTCCTCCCTGCTGTTTTAACAACTCAGGGATAATTCACAACAAGGAGCCTCTAGTTAGTAGACTGTTCCCTCCCCCCTCCCTTTCACACAAGCCTCTTTTGAGCTTCATAACTTTTGTTCTAAGCTTGTCTTACAGGCTTGAGAAAAATACTGATAAGACGCCTCCTTAGCACATCTGCTGGACTGCCTCTTCGAATGCAAACAAACTGTAACTTTTTAAGACAACCCTACCTTCCTCCCCATTAGCTTAACTTTAACACAGTCCCCCTTCCTTCCTTGTCTCCAGCAGCAGTGACCACCGGTTCGTTAAAATGTGCAAGCTCTTCTTTTTCCTCTGCCCTGTATTGATTAGCAATACACAGGCCCTTTCTTCCCCTTCGAAAGTAAAGTAAATTTCTTCTCTGCATCTCTTCTCTTAGATATCAAGTCTTTCAAGCCCATGTCACTTGCCAAAACTTCCCATGTATTATGTTTTAAAAAACATTTTCTGATTTGATAGAATTAATTTATCCACATAAGTGTTTAGTAAATATTTCCACAGGGTGTCCTTTATTCCAAACATCATGCTAATACTAAGTAATAGGAATTTTTTAAAAAAGAATACAACATAGTTTTTACTGTCCAGGGTCTCCCAGTTGAGTGTAGAAAACAGACAAGTTAACCAATGATTTTCAGTGTTGATAACCAATCATAAAGTGATCTGGAGGCATGAACCAAGTGCTTGAGGAATATAGTAGGTAAAAATCTCAGTCCACAAATTAGGTGTACAGAAGTAAAGTTTTTTGTAATTCAAGCTATTTTCCATTTTAAAATCCCAGCCCACTAGTTAGAAGAAAACTGATCATAATAATTTGAGATATTTCCCATCTGTTCAAATGTTGAGCATCTTATATCAGAGCATTTGGGTAGATGGATCTGGCCAGCAATGCCATCTGATGTGAGGTGACTGCTTCCCTCTTGAGTCTTTAGTAAATAGTCCCTGTAGACTGATGTAGACTTATGGCCCCTTTAGAACCTCAGATATTCCCACCATTTTTGGACCACTCTTGAGCATATAAGTATTGGAGTCATCCTTGATTTCTGCCTCCTGCACTCTGTATAAAAACCTGAAAATCCTTCCAATATCTTTGAAAACTAACCAGAATTTAATCACGCTTCATCACCTGCAAAAATGATTTTCCTATCCAAATCACAAGTATCTCCCACTTGGATAATTTTAGCAGTTTCTTACCCATTCTCTCGGTTTCCATTCTTATCTCTCCCCACCACCCAATCTGTTTCACCATGGAAAATGTCTTGGCCTGAAATTTTATTCTTTATAATGCAACAAAAACAGTAACAACAAAACAATATCTTATTATGCATTCTATGTCCAATCTATTATGTCAGATGTTTATGGTAGGTAAAATAATGACTCATGAAGGTGTCCACATCCTAATGCCTGGAACCTGTGAATATGCTACCTTTACATGCAGAAGGAACTTTGCAGATATGATTCAAACTGAAGATCTTGAGATGGGGATATCATCCTGGATTATCTGGGTGGGTCTTATCTAAGCAAATGAATCCTTAAAAGTAGAGAACTAGGAAGATGACAGCATGAGAAGAACTTGATTCACTGTTGTTGGCTTTGAAGACGACAGAAGGAGACCATGAGCCAAGCAATGTGGGAAGCCTGTAAAAGGAGAAAACATGGTTTTTGTTCTCTCCCAGACCCTTTGGAAAGGAATGTAGTCCTGCTGATGCCTTAATTTTAGCTCAGTAAGACTCATTTCAGACTTTTGACCTACGCAACTGGAAGATAATAAGTTTGGGAGAAGAGTCCATTATTACTTTGACTTATGCTGTTCCAAGGATTTAAGGGTTAAGTAATTATTTAAGTCTCTCAGTTAATAAGCGGCATAACGAGTATTCAAATCTTGGGCTACTTGGAGACTTTTTCAGTTTTTAAAACTCATTCCTTAGAGAATCTTCACATCCTCCTTCTAACACTAATTCCTGTTCAAGTCATTCTAAACCCTACAGCACACATGCTTGCTAACACATTGTCACTTGTGTAAGCTCATATTTGACATATGAAGTTTTGTTCTCTTGTGTCTCCTTACAATGAACTCCTTGAGACCTTTGAAAACATTTTCTCTACCAGGCTGGGCAAATTCTAAGGCAGTGACTGATTTCCCATTAGTTTCAGAAATGACTTGGGAATGATTACATTTATTTTTACTTAGGCTGAAAGAATGTGACTTTTTTTCTCAGAGCAATAGTTATTACAGGATTATCACGTACATTCCGTGCCAGAGCTTGGTGCAAGCTCTTGGAACTGGTGTGCATACTGGCACACTACTTTCAAAATATGGCTCTTCTCACTGCCCTCCTCTCCCCCAGCCTAGCAGAAGAGTCACTGGTAATTCGATTCGATCTCCTAAAAGTCTGAGATAAGTCCCTCAATGAAATCTCATAGCAACAAGAATATGCAGCTGTCAATATCAATACCATCCACCCCAGGAGACATACCACAGTCTGTGATGTCATTCACCTTCATATTAATGTTTTCTAAACTTGTTAATCCAAACACGAAGAGCAGAAATAGAAACAAGAAAACTGTGCCATAGGTACTTGCAATAAATATTATCTATTGAGTGCCAACATCTTACTACAGTCAATAGTGAAATATTCTTGCTTATAAAATCAGCAAATGTTTTTTTAAAACATAATACATATTAGAGTTTGGCCAATGATGTGGGCTTGAAAGAATTCACAACTAAAAGGAGAGATGCAGAGAGGAAATTTATTTTACTTTTTAAGGAAAAAAGGGCCTGTGTTTTGTTAGTCAATACAGGGCAGGGAAGAAAGAGTAGCTTGCACTGTTCAAAGAGCCAGTGGTTGCTGTTGCTAGGAGACAAGGAAGGAAGGAGGATTGGGTTGAAGTTGAGCTAATGGTGAGGGAGTGTTGTCTTAAAAAGTTACAGTTTGTTTGCATTCGAAGAGGCAGTCCAGCAGATGTGCTAAGGAGGCGTCTTATCAGTATTTTTCTCAAGCCTGTAAGACAAGCTTAGAACAAAAGTTATGAAGAGCTCAAAAGAGGCTTGTGTGAAAGGGAGGAGGGAGGGAACATTCTACTAACTAGAGGCTCCTTGTTGTGAATTATCCCTGAGTTGTTAAAACAGCAGGGAGGAGGGGGGTGCAAGAATGCAACCTTGAGAGTATAGTCTTATCTCCTCCCCCTGTTTGAATAGATAGGCAGCTTGAAACAGGGAAGCTAGCAATCTTGCCATCTAACTACCAAGTGCTTCTCATAATTTGTGGAAGGCCACAGCAAAGAAAAAAAGAGGCCTTTTTTCCTGTCCTTACAATGTACAGTGTTTCTGTGTTATGGTGGACTAAGCACTGTTTTATGATATTTGTATGAACTTTCTGGAAGTGGATTTTCCAATATATTATTGCCTCAACAGGCCCATAATATTCTATTTCTAGCAATTCATCCAAAGCAAAATATCAGAGACTGAAGCCATGTTTTACAGAGAGGAACATTGATTGCAGCATTATTCACAGCAGTGGTCAAAACTACAGGTAACAAAAATTCTCAGTGACACAGAAATAAAGGACTTACATTCAATTATAAGATGTTATACAACCTTTACAATTCATGCATGTAGCAGCTGATATGGACGCTCATGCTGAAGCAGAAACAGAAAAGCAGAATTCAGGGCTGGGAGTCTTATAAGGCAATAAATAGCGTAAGTTCTGAAAGAAACAGAGAGGATGAGATAGGAGTAAGTGGCTTGAGGCTTATGTATTCAATTTGTAGAAACAAACCTAAAGCAAGCAAGCAAACAATAATAACAACAAATGGTTGCTACAACAATGGTTATTCTGTTTATGCCACTATTTACAAAATATGCCTGGGTTCTATAACATTTAGTGACCCTCCATGGTCTGGTAAAAGTCTCATTTTCATCTTTTCCTGGCTCTAGTAATGCCAAATTATTAGCAGTTCTTCTACCCAGTTGATTTAGCCAACACCAACCATTCAATTTTAGTGGATAAGGAAAAGAAGCTCATTCTTACCTCTCATTCAACTTCTGGCTATTCCAATTATTCCTATTTATCCCTTTCCTCTCTGCTTCTAACATGTCTTGTATATGCTTCCACCAACATTCTCCATTCATTATTATAAGAATATTGTATAAAATCTGTATATCTGTTTTTAAACAAGATCTGAGAGTGCAACAGTGAACACAAATGACGTTGCCCCAGATATTACAAAGTCTAGTGGAGGACATAGGTAAGTACATGAGAAATTACAATACAGTGTTTTAGTTACTCTAACTATAGAGATCTTTGCTACTGAAAGAACAATAGTGTTGATATCACCTGACAGCTTGTTAGAAATGCAAAATATTAGATGTACTATATCATACTTTGCACTTTTGCAAGATAGCTAAGGGACTCATGTGACAATCATTTTTGAGAATGTGTGTAGATCACACAAGTGTTGGGACAACCTAGCCTCATGTGTTCAAGGGAGGTCAATCAAATATTTATGCTAAAAGGAGATCTGAGGAAATAAGAATAATAACTCATTAAATGTACTTCTTGGCATAAAAAGCTGTGACAAGAATTACATTGCCTTGCAAAGATCTACAATATAGAAAAGGGTGTGAAGTAACTATTTCCAGGGGAGCTAGGATGGAAGGCAGGAGAGTAGAGGGCAGTGCGAAAAGACGATAAAAGGTTAAGAAAATGTTTTAAGCGCAGTGAGCAGTTGTGGTATTTCATCCCATAGGCAGACTGAGCATTATATTCAGAAACCACATAGCAAGGCAACTGAAAACAAACACAAAAACAAAACACAACTTAGTGAAATTAAAACACACACACACACAATATCCAGCTTAATTAATGTATCTTCAATTTTGAAATAAAAAAACTTAGGAAAAAAACAATTTTTAAAAAAAATATTTTTATTGATTTCAGAGAGGATGGGAGAGGGAGAGAGAGATAGATACATCAGTGATGAGAGAGAATCATGAATTGGCTGCATCCTGCACTCCCCTTACTGGGGATTGAGCCCGCAACCTGGGCATGTGTCCTTGACCGCAATCAAACCCAGGACCCTTCAACCCACTGGCCAACGCTCTATCCAGAGTCAAATCAGGTAGGGCTGGAAAAAGCTATTTTAATTGTAATATAAATGTAAATTTTATAACAATAAAATATCTTTTGGGTTACATTTGAGGCAGAATTTGAGGAATCAATAAAAACCTAAGTAGTGCCATGGAGAACAGGATGAGACAAGGCTCAGAGGTGAGCCAAGCGTGCCATGTTCAGATGTCCCCCATTTAGTGCTGTCAGTGTTCTGGATTTTGGCCACTTGTGTAGTGGTATCTCATTGTTTTTTTTAATTTGCATCTCCCTAATGACATATAATGTGGAGCATGTTTTTATATGCTTGCCATTTCTTATGCCTGTGCAGAAGTTAGTAACAACCCCCAAGATATTCATAATGCACAGAAAAGGTCTTGGACTCTGAAACACATAGTATTGCACTAGTGTCAGTGAATATGAGTTACTCAGCAACTCCTTGCTACACGGGTTGTCTTATGATTGCTGTGCCCTGGCAAATGAATGGGGAGTGAACTCATGGGAGATTCAGTAACAACATTTATCTCTTACTTTTGCACTATGCAAAGCTTTGATTTATAGGTGTTCATATTGCACTATGCAAAGCTTTGATTTATAGATGCTCTTGAATGAGAACTGAAATCATAGTGCATCTCCAGGAGTCTCCTTTGGGGAAATACGAGTGAAGCTAGACTGAAAAGAAGTTGCCCTTTAGAGTCTGTTGTTCCGGGCACAAAGAATTATCAGGGCACAGCGGTATAGAGAACTCTCCTAGGAATTTGTGTTTCTGCAGGGTAAAGGCCTCTCACCAGACAGCTCTGGGCTCTTTATAAAGGCTCTCTTTCTCAAATCTGATCGCTCTCCATTCCTGAGAAGTCCCTGGGTTCTTCTGCAGAAGAGATATATTTGGAGATGGGGCAGGACTGATGAGAGACTGTTTCCCAGCCTTAGCACCTTTCTATCTGGCTTTAAAAAGATTCTCTGTTACTGTCTGAGATGACTCTTCAAAGAGCAGGGGGTAGGACCAAGTGAACTCCCTTTCCAGACCCAAGAATTCTTCTTAGCATGAGGTCAGTATTTTAGTTTATCCGAGTCTTTTCTGAATACATCAGGGACTGTATAATTTTTGGGTAGTTTATAAAACCAACAGTTTAGAGGAAATTGGTAACCTCAGTAGAATATATTCAACACATTTACATATTATATGTATTCATGTATTATAGCATTTAAAAAACAATTTCTATATTGTTCAAAATAGTCATTAAAATATAGACTGCAGTCTTGAAGTTGTGAACATATGTTCATTCCGCATTTTTTTTTTAAAGTTGAAGTTCTTTTAAAATAAAGAGTGGCAAACATGTGGTTTGAAGTCAGAGAGAAGAAAGTAACGTGAGTCTTTGGAGCCTCAGTTTTGTCATGTGTAAAAAGCAGCCAACAATACCCAGTGCATGTTGCTGTGACAGTGATTGATATGAAGCTTTGTAGTTGGGGCAATCTGTTTATACATTCTTGCTGATCTGGCTGTAAGGATGTTTAAGTCACAGCCCTGGAAGAATTCTCCTCAGGAGAGAACAAAGCATTAAAATATATCTTTCCAAGAAGAGTTATTTAATATTTGCTCATTAGTTTTAATGAAAAAACATACTCAAGGGTGGTTTCAAAATCATAGAATTAAAAACAAACAAATAAAAAACAAACAAACAAAAAACAGAAGTTTTTCCTGCCCTGAAGCTTAGCTAATAGAGTTTCCTGCATTGGAATAGTCCTACTATGTTGCTTTGATTATATAAGTGGAACTGAAAAGAGATTCCAGGAGGATCATGCAGAGTTGTGGAAAGGATTCTGAGAAAGAGATATAATAAAGAAAATTGTTGTGTACTTAGGGAGTATTTAATGCATTATTAGGTTTTTTTTTCCCAAAAGAAGGCTAGATATGCCCTAGCTTTTTTCGCTCAATGGATAGAGCCTTGGCCTGTGGACTACAAGGTCCTGGGTTGGATTCCAGTGAAGGACACATGGGTTGCGGGCCAGCAGGGGTGTGCAGGAGGAAGGTGATCAATGATTCTCTCTCATCATTGATGTTTCTATCTCTCTCTCCCTTCCTCTCGGAAAAAAATAAAATAAAATGAAGGCTAACTTGGACACTTAGCTAATCCACTGGGGTCTATAAGTGCATAAAAAGAGCCTTAACTTGAAAACATGCTTCCTCATCTTTAAAATAAAGAAGATAGGTTTTAAAGGTCCTTAATACTTTATCTAGAAAAAAACTGTTTTTATCACCATGTCTAAGCAAAGTCCTAGCATCAAGGATAAATACCAGATTAATAAGAATACTGTTAGTTTGTCATCTCCTCTTTTAATATATGGCAATTTGTTTACATGACTTTTACACCTAATTTGAGAAAGCCATATATCAGGAATCACAATATGTGCATGATAGATAGTAAGTGTCTGGGGTCTATAACTATGATTAGATGCAATTCCTTTATTTATTCAGCCCATACTCTTAGATGCTATTGTGCTAGGTGTTTTTTTCTGGCTCTGAGGTCACAGGTCTGGGAGAAACTAATGAAGTCCTTGTGTGTTGCTGGGGGTCATTTTCACCTTAGAGGCTATGCCTCTGCAATCTTTTTTAAAGTTATTATTTTGATTTTTATTAATTTCATAGAGGACGGGAGAGGGAGAGAGAGATAGAAACATCAGTGATGAGAGAGAATCATAGATGGGCTGCTTCCTGCATGCCCCTTACTGGGGTTCAAGTCTGAAACCTGGGCATATGCCCTTGAGTGGAATCGAACCCTGGACCCATCAGTCCGCAGACTGATGCTCTATCCACTGAGCCAAACAGGCTCGGGCATATGCCTCTGCAGCCTTAACAGTAGATACTTCTTTTGTCTTTTCCTTAAATACTGCTATTTCCCAGGGCTGTTCTCCTCAGACTGCCTTTCCCTTAGATTTTATTACTCCCAGGTATTTTTGCCACTCCTGTGACTTCAATCCAGACACCACTTTGACAACTCTCAAGACGTTATCAGGAGGCCATCACTGAGGTTCTTGCATGTATGTCGCAGGTGAAAAAGGGAGGCTTGTCTTACAACTGATGTCCAAGTGCTCGCCCCAAACCTGTGAATTATATATATTTTTTGCATTGTCTCAAGCCAAGCTTTCCAGCCATTAAATTTTTAGTGAGTTCTCAAGAGGCTTTCTATATTGAACATTTCTTCAGATACCCAGAGAAATACCTTCTTGGTCACATCTCCTGTAACCAGTTATTTTCACTCAAGTTGAAGCCACTGCCTGCTCATTGAGGGGGTAGGCGGGACGGGGTGGGGTGGGGGGTGTTTAAATGAGACTCTCCAAGTTAACTTACACTCAGATATTTTCTTTTCTGAATCTTGTATGCACCTTCTCGGAGTATCATGTCAAATTCTAGTTCTGTCCATTGTACACACTGCCACTTGGTAGATATATACATATTTGTTGAGAGAAAGCATGCATCAGTGATTGAAAGAGGAACACAGGCTTTAAAACCTAAGCATTCTTTCTGTAGATAAAAATAGGGTGGCTGAAAAGCGAGTGCTAGTACAAGAATCAATATAAGGAACTTCTTTCATCCTATCAATTTCTTGATATGGCTGAATAGTTGCTCATAAACTCAAGCAGTGATGGCTTCTTAGGGAACTCCCTGCCTCAATATATTTCCAATGCCCTTTGGCAAAAATGGAACAAAAAGAAACCTTTGAGATATCTTCTCCAATTGATATTTGAGAGCTTCCAATGAGTTTCATTGTTCTTGTTGAGCTTACCTTTAGGACATCTGTCTTCAGTGAGAATTTTCCTTAAATAATACCAGGTTCACAGCTTAAACATTAAACACTTTAATATCATATCTATCACTCATTGTGGTCTATTTGAATAATTTTTTTTAAAAAAATATATTTTATTGATTTTTTACAGAGAGGAAGGGAGAGGGATAGAGAGTTAGAAACATCGATGAGAGAGAAACATCGATTCAGCTGCCTCCTGCACACTCCCTACTGGGGATGTGCCCACAACCAAGGTACATGCCCTTGACTGGAATCAAACCTGGGACCCTTGAGTCTGCAGGCCGATGCTCTATCCACTGAGCCAAACCGGTTAGGGCTATTTGAATGATTTTTTAAAAAATGTATCTTTATTGATTTCAGAGAGGAAGGGAGAGGGAAAGAAAGATAACAATATCAATGATGAGAGAGAATCTTTGATTGGCTGCCTCCCGCACATCCCCATGTTCCCTTGGCTGGAATCGAACCTGGGACCCTTCAGTTGGCAGGCTGACACTCTATCCATTGAGCCAAACCAGATAGGGCTATTTGGATAATTTTAGTTGGTTCTTTCCCAGTATTTACCAGTGTTTTTTTTTTTTAAACCAATAGTTGTTTTGTATTTGTTCAATCAGAAGTATTTTTCTGATGAATTTTCTGATGAATATTGAATATTAGCTTTATTATCTTATTTTCATTGGGTTACCAAGGACTTATACATCTTAATATCTTCTTAAGAGTTTTTGTCTTGGAAACTGATAAGTAAACAAAAGCAGGATGAATTGCCTTTTGTGTTGTTGTATGATTGCCCAGAACTAGCCTATTTGCCCATGAACATAGATGGTAAAACTAGAAAATGTTACCATCATCTATGTAGCCCCCTGTTTCATACATAGATGGAAATATGCTGAAGCCTAGATATGACATGTGGGATTCTTGCGAAAGCCCAGGTGTCTTCATATAGTTTAGTGGTCTGTCTCTTTCCCTAGATTAACTAAATCTAAGAAAAAAATAACTGGGTATGCACTTCACTTCTGCTGAAGAACAGGACAAGGTTCATAGTGAACGTACTTTATGCAATATATAGAAGAGAATGAAAATTATTTTCTTCCCTATTTTTACAGGATATGCGTTTCTTTCCCCAGGGAAAGCTACTTCCTTCACTCATCATGCCATCCTTCAATGAGAGCATCTCCCACCCTGCAGTTTTCCTCCTTACGGGCATCCCTGGTTTTGAAACTTACCATGCCTGGATCTCTATCCCATTCTGTTGTCTCTATGCCGTTGCCATCTCTGGGAATGGAATGATCTTGTTTGTCATCATCACTGAGTCCAGTCTTCATGAACCCATGTACTATTTCCTCTCTATGCTATCCTGCACGGACCTAGGACTGTGCCTTTCCACACTGGTCACCATACTGGGTATTTTCTGGTTTAATGCTCGAGAAATCAGCTTTGATGCCTGCGTTGGCCAAATGTTCTTTATCCACGGTTTCACGTTCATGGAGTCCTCAGTACTCCTGGCGATGGCCTTTGACCGCTTCATTGCCATCTGTAACCCACTGAGATATGCCACAATCTTAACCAATTCACGGATCATCAAAGTGGGCTTTGCAGTAGTTATTAGGGGAACAACAGCTCTAGTGCCTTTACTTCTGCTCCTGAAGCGTCTGTCCTTCTGCCGTAGTCATGTTCTGCACCATTCTTATTGTTTCTACCCAGATGTGATGAAGCTTTCGTGCACAGAAACCAAGATCAACAGTGCATTTGGCCTGTCCATTGTTATCGCTAATGCTGGCGTAGACTCTGTCTTGATCCTCCTCTCATATGTTCTGATCATCCACTCTGTGCTCAGCATTGCCTCCCCAGAGGAAAGGAAAAAGGCCTTTGGAACCTGCGTCTCACACATAAGTGCTGTTGCCATTTTCTACATCCCCATGATCAGCTTGTCACTGGTGCATAGATTTGGGCAGCACACCCCTCCCCTTGTGCATACTCTCATTGCCAATGTTTATCTACTTATCCCTCCTGTAATGAATCCCATAATCTACAGTGTAAAGACCAAGCAAATTCGTAAGGCTGTGCTCAAAATATTTCTTTCTAAGCTAATTTAGGAAATTTTTAGATTACCATATCTTTACAAAGTCCTCTCTAACTCATATTTTATCATCTACCAATATGAGTTACAACCGTACCTTGAAAAAGCATGTTTCTATATGCTTCCAGTCTATTGTGACGAACTGGTAATTTACTAATGCCTTTACCTTTCATCCAGCCACTCAACCCACCTCTGACAGCTCTCAGTCTATTCCATGTATACATGCCTCTGTTTCTACTTTGTTCATAAGTTTATTTTGTTCATTAAATTAGATTCCTCATATATTGTTCATTGTATTCCACATATTTTTAAATGGAGTTCTATTTAAACACTTGGAATATTCCTTTTAATAGCTTCCACTTTCCCTTCAGTATTCTCCTGTATAAAATTTCGGCTGTAGTTTCATCCATCAATGTTATTTCATCATTTGTTCTATTTTTCATGAATTTTCCAAAATTTATAGATCACTAATTATGCTGTTATCCAGTGATACTACTAATTTAATCTTTATTTCAACTCAAAATCTCCCCATTCTAGGGTGAGAGTAGTTTGGGCATGTGTGCTCTCTCCACTTGCCTTATAATCTTGAATTCATCTTTGTTTTTGTTGTAACAGTATTGTTATTGTGATAGAATTCACACACAACACAATTCATCAATTAAATGTGCAAAATTGAATGGTTTTTTTATTATATTCACAGAGTTGTGCAACTGTCACCACAAAACGTTTTAGAACATGTTCATAATCATAAAAGAAAACTGAACAAATCCGTTCCTACCTGGTTCTATGTCTTATGATTGCTGTGATACTGGCAAACCACTGGTGAGCAAACACATGGGAAATTCATTAACACCATTTGTCCCTTACTTTTGCCCTATTAAATCTTTTACTTGGAGCTGTTCAGGGTTGAATTGCTATTGAATAAGAAGTGGAATTGAAATTAATTTCTAGGACTATCCTTTGGGGAAGTAGACTTAGTTAGACTGAAAAAAAATTGCCCTTCATACTCTGTCTTTTGGGGCACAAAGGTTAGCAGGACACAGCTATTTAGTTCTTTCCTAGGAATTTGTGTTCCTGCTGGGTAAATGTCTCTCACCGGGCAGCTTCTGGATTCTCCATAAAGGTTTTCTTTCTTAAATCTGGTTGCTCTCTCTTCATGAGAACTCCTCATGAATTCTCCTGCAAAAGAGAACATCTTTGGAGATGGTTTAAGAGGACAAGATTGGGCAGGGACTGTTTCCCTGACCTTAGAACAGAAAGACTTTTTATTTTTATTTTTATTATTTAAGGTGGTGAGATTGAGATAATCTTTCTCTCTTCTATCTCAATTTAAAAGACTATATGCTCAAGACTATCTGCTCAAGTATCTTCTGGCAAGGATGTGGTGAGAAGGAAACCCTTATATATTGATGGTGGGAGTATAAATTGGTCCAACTACTATAGAAAACAATGAGTTTCTTCAAAAATTTAAAAATAAACCTACTATATAATCCAGCAATTCCACTTATACTATATAATCCAGCCTTTCCACCCAAAGGAAATGAAAACAGGATCTGAAAGAGATATATACACTCTCATGTTTATTGCAGTATTATTCATAATAACCAAGATATGAAGATGACCCAAATATTCATCAGTGGTTGAATGGATAAAAAAATGTGGTACATATACACAATAGAATATTGTTCACACATGAAAAAGGGATATTTTCTCTCATTTGTGACCACATGAGTGGATCTTAACCCTATGCTAAGTCAGGTAAATGAGAGAAAGACAAGACTGTATGATTTCACTTATATGTAGAATCTAAAAAAGCTAAACGTTTAAAAAACAGCGTCGAATGGTGTTTCTGGGGAGTAGGGGGTGGAAAAGAGTGATGGTGTTTAAGGGAACAAACTTATAATGAGTAGTAAAAAAGTAATAGAGATCTACTACCCAGTATAATGGATATAGACAATAATATTATGCTTTAATTATTAATGTAATAAATATTGGTACATTAGAAATCATATTATAATATATAAGAGTAGCAAAGCAGCACACACTACATTTTAAATATACAGAGTGTTATACATCAAATTTATTTAAAAAAATGAGTAAGTAAGTAAGTAAATAAATAAAGACTGCTGCTTCCTGGGATGACTTTTCAAAAAGCACAGGATAGGGTTGAATAACTTCCCCTTCCACACCGAATAATTTTTCTTTGCACGATGTCAGTGTTTAGTGCATTGAAATATTTTCTGAATGCATCAGGGACTGTATGATATTCAGATAGTTTATAAAACCAACAGCTCAGAAATTGGTTAACTCAGTAGTAGATATTCAAGAGATTCATTTATTATGTTAACTTAAAAATAATTGCTGCAATGTTTAAAAGTTTTTACAAATATAGAATACAGTCATGAGCTCGTATTCATTCATTCCACAGTTTTTAAAACATTGAGTTCTTTTAAAGGAAGGACTGGCAGAAACATGGCATTCGGAGTCAGAAAGGGGAAAATTCAGTCCTAAATCTGCTATTGACTCGGGTGAACGTGAGAGCATGATTCCTCTGAGCCTGTTTTCTAATCTTAGCCCTAGTTCTTCCACCTTAAAAAGAACCGCGATCCAGTGCATGCTGTGACAGCCATGGCTATGAGACTTCCTACTGGGAGCTGTCAATTCATATGTTCCTGGTGGTCTGGTTACAGAAAAGAATTCCCAGAGGGAGGAAAGAGGCATTTAAATAAATATATCTTTCCAAAACTAGTTGTTTACATTGGCTCAGGAGTTTCAGTGCAAGAAGCTCCGGGGTGGTTTAAGAGTCAGAATTTAAGAAAAGGGAGCTCTCAGGTGACCTGTGGACTTTGAATGATAATGATGTGTCCAAATGGGTTAATCAGTTATAACAAATGTACCATCTGGTGGGCGGGATGGTGCTAATGGGGAAAGCTACATATGTGTGGGGCAAGGTGTATTTGGGCATTCCTTGTATTTTCTTTTTAATTTTGCTGTGAACTTAAAACTGCTCTAAAAAATAGTCTTAAACAACAATAAAAATTAAGTAGGGGGATATTTACACATTTTCATTATGATTATTTCTATATCTAAACTTGAAACTGCCTATTAATTTTAATGTACTTTTAAAGTTTTTCAATTTTTTTAAAATAATCCTCTACATGAAGATTTTTTAAAAAAAATATATTTTATTGATTTTTTTTTTTTTTTTTTACAGAGAGGAAGGGAGAGGGGTAGGGAGTTAGAAACATCCATGAGAGAGCAACATCGATCAGCTGCCTCCTGCACACCCCCTATTGGGGATGTGCCCGCAACAAAGGTACATGCCCTTGACTGGAATCGAACCTGGGACCTTTCAGTCTGCAGGCTGACACTCTATCCACTGAGCCAAACCGGTCAGGGCTACATGAAGATTTTTGCCAATCAAAAAAGAAAATCTTAAGCAGCATTCTCAGGCAATATGTGAAGATGTACATAAACACATACAAACACACACACACACACACACACACACACACACGGCAAAAGAAAGAGAATGGGATACTGTGAACAGGAAAAGAAAAACATAAAAGGAAAGCTACCCTTGCTCCCAAGTTTGCTAATAGAGATCCCTGCATTAGAATAGTTCTACTATTTCCCAGGGGTTTTCTGGTTAAGAGATTTCAGGCAGCCTGGGTTAAGGTGCTTATATATACCACCCATCCCTGAACAAAACACTTCCCCAGCTCCTGAGGCCCTTTCTGGAAAACAGGGCAGGAAAGATCACATCTTCATACTTTGTAAGTAAAACTACTGCATTCAGGGAAAACATCAGACTTTACACATACTGGTTTCCTTTAAGAATGGGAAAGATGCATTAACTGCGATGAGCTCTCATGAGTGCCTAGAGAAAACTGTAGGAAGCTTTTCCCTGAAATCTGTATTTGGTGACACTATAGTCTAACTGATTGGGTTTCTTTGATCTGTGTGCCATATGTTTTGATGTTTAGAAAGTCCTCCACCTGCCCTTGCATTTGTGAGTTTTCTGGTTGGTTGTGCCACATTTCAAAATCATCACCTAAGAGCAGCTGGCTTTACTGCCCCCGTCTACCACCCACATCATTCTCATCCACACTTACAACTATTAAATGCCTCCCATGTACTAGTTAGCAGGTTAAATGCTTTATAATTGCTATCTCATTTAATCTTTAAACATTAATGCTTTTGGTAAGCTTCCAGTTTCACAGAACTAGATTCTAATGTGCTTATTTGGAAAACCACAGCTAATTGGTGGCAGAGCCACCATTTAAACCTAGGTTAGCCGACCCTATAAGCATATTAATGGTTTTCTAGTTCAGGGGAGAGAGACAACTCAAAGTATTCCTGCACAGAACCTGCAGCATGCTCCTAGAGTGGGACTGAAATATTATCTTCATAGAAGGAGAGAATAATGATAAAAAAGGAGGCACATCAAAATTTACCTTAAAATAGTAAGGCATATTTGGCCGTCAAAAAAATCAACACAGCCAGGCTGTTGAGGCTTGGTGGTTGAATGTTGACCTATGAACCAGGAGGTCATAGTTTGATACTTGGTCAGGGTACATGCCCAGGTTGCCAGCTTAATCTCCAGTAGGGGGTGTGCAGATGGCAGCCGATTGGTGATGATTCTCTCATTGATGTTTCTTTTTTTTTATTTATTTTTATTTTTTAATTAAATCTTTATTGTTCAGATTATTACATTTGTTCCTCTTTTTTCCCCAAAAAACTCCCCTCCTCCCAGTTCCCCCCCCCCACCCTCCGCCCTCACTCCCAACCCACTGTCCTCATCCATAGGTGCACGATTTTTGTCCAGTCTCTTCCCGCATCTCCCACACCCCTTTCCCCCCCAAGAATAGTCAGTCCATTCCCTTTCTATGTCCCTGATTCTATTATAATCAACAGTTCATTCTGTTCATCGGATTATTTATTCACTTGATTCTTAGATTCACTTGTTGATAGATGCATATTTGTTGTTCATAATTTGTATCTTTACCTTTTTCTTCCTCTTCCTCTTCTTAAAGGATACCTTTCAGCATTTCATATAATCCTGGTTTGGTGGTGATGAACTCCTTTAGCTTTTCCTTATCTGTGAAGCTCTTTATCTGACCTTCAATTCTGAATGATAGCTTTGCTGGATAAAGTAATCTTGGTTGTAGGTTCTTGGTATTCATCACTTTGAATATTTCTTGCCACTCCCTTCTGGCCTGCAAAGTTTCTGTTGAGAAATCAGCTGACAGTCGTATGGGTATTCCCTTGTAGGTAACTGAGTTTCTTTCTCTTGCTGTTTTTAAGATTCTCTCTTTATCTTTTGCTCTTGGCATTTTAATTATGATGTGTCTTGGTGTGGTCCTCTTTGGATTCCTTTTGTTTGGGGTTCTCCGCGCTTCTTGGACCTGTAAGTCCATTTCTTTCACCAGGTGAGGGAAGTTTTCTGTCATTATTTCTTCAAATAGGTTTTCAATATCTTGCTCTCTCTCATCTTCTGGCACCCCTATAATTCTGATCTTGGTACGCCTGAAGCTGTCCCAGAGGCTCCTTACACTATCCTCGCATTTTTGGATTCTTTTTTCATTTTGCTTTTCCGGTTGGGTGTTTTTTGCTTCCTCGCATTTCAAATCATTGACTTGATTCTTGCGCTCCTCTGTTCTGCTGTCGGGAGTCTGTATAATATTCTTTATTTCAGTCAGTGTATGCTTAATTTCTAGTTGGTTCCCCAATATAACATCGAGGGTCTCATTAGTTTTCTTGTAGATCTCATTAAGTTTATCGGCGGCTTCTAAACAGTTCTTGAGAGACCTTAAAAGTGTGGTTCTGAACTCTATATCTTCCATTGACAATTTTGTCCTGTTTCTTTGTCTCCGCATTTTGTTATGCTTCCTTGGTGCACCCCCTAGTGGTCTTTGTTCGTGGTCTTATAGTTAAATCTTGATTGTTGTAGCTAATTCCAGGGAGGGTTTGACCTCCAGGCCAAGTGGCTATGAGAATCAGCTGTGTCAGCAGTGAGAGAACTTCTGTCCTCTAGAGAGGTGCTAATCTGGCGTTTGCCTGAGGCTATCCGGCAAATGCCTGTGTGCAGGGCTTGGGCGGGGCGGGTCACACAGGATCAACAGGGTGGGCCAGAGAGAGCAGTTATGGCGGCTCTCAGTCCTGTCCCCAGGGACTCTGCCTCTCTGAGTCCCAGCACCCGCTGCAAAGCTCGGAGAGAAAGCTGCACTCGCTCTGACCGAAGCCAGGCAGTCCCGCTTCTCCCGTTTGCGTCTGGGTCCCTAAAGACTCGCCTGTATCTGGAGCTCAGAGTCTGCGACTCCCTCCCGATTGAAAACGCCAACCGTGCCCTCCGCCGCCAGCCCGCTCCGCGCACTCCGCACCTCAGAATTTGACTTCAGCGCTGCGCCTCCTCTGAGTGTCCGTATGCGTTTCTCTTTCCTCCTAGTTGTAGGACTTCCACTCAGCCAGCGTTCCAGTGGTTCTGGGTGATGTCCCTTCCGTCTTTTAGTTTCACTTTTGAAGTAGTTGTTCAAAGCAGCAAACTCCAGCGTTAACCTATGCCGCCATCTTGGTTCTCCCCCCTCTGAGGTTTGATGGTCTGATCAATGTTTCTCTTCATTGATGTTTCTATCTCTCTCTCCTTCCTTCTTCTTTGAAATAAACTAAAAAATATATTTAAAAAAAACAAAGAAAAACCAAACCAACACACACAGTATTCATTCTGTGAGAATGAGAGTTCAGTGAGATTCTTCCAATAGTCACATGTGTAACTTTAGGCTTCATGACATAAATTAGATGATCAAATCAGAAAAGTGTTGAGATCCTGATATATTTCTAGAGTTTTTGGTCAATTCAAATTAATGTTGACTTGATAAATGAACCAATGGAGCAAATAACAAGTCTTGGATTTAAATTGTATCAAAAAGTATCTATTATCTTCTCACACTGCACAATACACTGCAAAGGTACTGGGAATAAATCATAAATAAGCAATTATCTACCTGCTAGTACCTTATGTTAGTGGAAGAGGCATATTTTCAAAAAACTATGTTCATACAATGGAACAGCTTCTATTCCAGATGAATAAATAAAAAAGAATGTGACTCCAGTGGAAGGAGATTTCCTTCTGACTTGACATAGAGAAGATGATGCCACGAATGCTTCCAGATGTAAACAAATTAATGTTGAATCGATAAAAGGACCAAAGGAGAAAATAATGAGTCTTTAGAATTTAGAACTTAGGCTCATTCAAAGAAGAGTGGGAAATACGTGAATAAAGTGAAGGACAGCATTGTGAAAGAACTTGCTACATTTGGTAGTTTGATGAAGTAGGAAAATCCCATGTTGACTATATTTATTTGGGAAGAGGTTAGGTAGCAGTAATAGTAGGTTTTGGTGAGATTGGGAAGATCCTTGGCTGCTGTTGTAAAGCGATAAAGAATTTTAATTTTTTGCTGAAGGCAGTGAAGAGCTATGTATAAGGAGGGATGTGAAGATGTGCTTTTGAGATACCCATGTCAATATGGAAAATTTGGAAACACTTGCAACTCAGACAGGGATATTACTTAAGAGAATATTGCTGTAGTTCCTGCAAAAACTAATGAGAGTTTTATATAAAATGGAGGTGATGGAATTGGACGATAGGGATGGTCAATCAAAGTCTAGGTAAGATCTGAATCTATAGAGGGACATAGACAGTTGTGTAGGCACAATTCTAAAAGGGCCCTCAAGGTTCTGCCCCCTAAGTCCTTGTCCAGTATAAAATCCACAACTTGAGTGTGAGTGAACCTATGAATGTGATGGGGTATCACGTCTGTGATTATGTTATATTGTATAGCAAAGGGAGTTTACAGATGTAAATAAGGTACCTAATTATTTGACTCTGATTTAATCAAAAGGAAATTATGCTGGATTAGACTGACCTAATCATTTGAGCCTTTAAAAGAGACAAGAAACAGCAGAAAGATTCCTCTACTGGAGTAGAAGATGCAAATATCATGTTGTGACAGATCTACATGGCTGGGAGCTAAGAACTACCCTCAGCCCACAGCAGCAAGAAAACGGAGACCTCAGTCCTACACCACAAGGAGCTCAATGTGAGATCCTGAGCAGAGATCCTATTCATGTTGTGTCAGATGTCTGACTTACTGAAATGTGAGATAAGGGAGGTGTCTTATTTTAAGTCATGCATTTGTGCTAGTTTTCATGCAGCAACAGAGAACTAATGCTACAGAGTATGTTTCAGTCTAAAAAGAAGCCAGATTTCAACTATAGGTGTGAACCATCAGGGAAATGAGGATAAACAAATGTTCAATAAACTGTTGGTTAAACAAAGGATATCAGTCCATGCTACAGGGAAGCAGGGTTAATAAGAGGATTGCTGGTTTTTTTATTGTGTGTTTGTGTTTGTTTTTTGTTTTACATTGTGTTTAGCTTGAAAACGAAGTTGACATATTTACAAACTATGCTAATGTTACAAATGAAAAGGAATATAAATCTAATAAAAAATAAAAAATGTTGGAGTTACTTCCTGGAGCAGAAAGAGACCTTATATTGATTCTTTTTCCAGTGTTTAAATAATTTCCACATTCCTTACTATCTTAAAGATAATTCCATATTGGATCCCTGTTACATTCAAACACGACCTTTTAACACGCTGTATCTCACGCTATAGTGGCATTGTAGAATACAGAAATCCACTTACCGTGGACATGCTTACAATTTCTTCATGGAGATTTTTACCTATCATCTCCTGCACAAGTTGTCTTCATGTCCTTAAGAAAGCCTTCTTGATCTTCCCCACACAACTTTTTCATATATACAACCTCTGTATTTTAAACACAGACCCTTTAGTGTGTATATCATACTGCATTTTACTTGTCTGTTTAGCTATTCATTTTCTTCACTATCTACTAATATCCTTGAGGGCAGGTGCCATGTCTAATTTGCTTCTGTATCCCTATTGTATGGATTATAACATGTACCCAATAATTTAATGTTAAACTAAAATTCCAAAAGTGTTTGAGAAGCTGGGTGGTAGCATTGTCTTTGAAAAGGAGCATAGAATTACTCTCATTAAGGAAGGAATTAAGAAAGGTTGAGAAAGTCATAGATGTGGAGGAAGGAGGGACCACATAAAGAAAATATTAATCAGGGGACACTGTCTAAGTCAGACGGATAATATATCTATATTTTCTCTCTGCTATCAGATCATAAGGCATGTGGATAAGTATAAGGGACATGCAAATAAAAGTGGAAAATGAAGTGAAAGAAATTATGGTATAATGTTAGCTTTAATTTTTAAAAGTGACAATACCTAATATTTGGTGATTTTTTACATTACAGTGAGATAGCAAAGTTTTTCACACACATTAAGTAATTTAATCCTCACAATAATTCCATCAGTATATATATTATCATTACTTAGAAATAGAGAATTCCAGACACACACTGTTTAGTAACACATCCTGTAGGTTGTTCAGTTGATATGTATATCAGTCCATGCTTGAATCCATCAGTTTAGAATATGCAATCCTAAAAAATTAATTTGGGATGCCAATTAAAAGTTCATAGCATCAAAATATTTATTATACTGACCTTGGAGACTCTCTATACTCAAATAGTTCTGATTGTCATTGTCTTGATTTGTTTATACTTGTTATGTGGTATGAAAATTAATTAGGTACAGTTCAAGTTATGAGATTGCAAATAGGGTGTATGTTCACACAGGATATTATCACAACATTTAACAGATAGTAGGGGCTCAACAAATGTTAGCTCTTCATTATGATTAGATATAATCAACCTGATTGACAGAAAGTACTCAGGTGATAAAGAGAAGATTTCTCTTTGGGTCACTGGAAGTTAACTTACTTTATTGACTAAATTGAATCACTGCATATATTGTTTGCTGTTCATCTAAAATTTTGTACAGCTCTATAGACATATTTCAACAAATACTTATTGACTGCTGACCAAGTGAAATCAGGAAGTGAATGGGTATAAACCTCCCTGAACACACATGTGAATTCAAATAAAGTAGGCCTCTATTAGATTTGTTTGTGTACAAGGTCTGTATCCTCACATAATTGTTTGTTTCCTATTTTATGCTCCTTGATTAGATGTGATCTTAGTTTTCTTTTTTAAAACCAATCTTTTGAGCTTTTTATATAATATAGAGATTATCTTTTATAAATGTTTATGTGGTGAAGTAATTAATTTCAAGTTGACCGCATTTTAGAGAAATATGATTTATCATTGCAGGATATTCAGATTAAGATTCTGCAGTTTGAGTTCAACATGTCAATGTTCCAGAATGCCACATCCTCTTCCATCATTTTCCTGCTAACTGGTGTTCCTGGGCTGGAAGCCTTCCACATCTGGATCTCCATTCCCTTCTGCCTTCTCTATATAACTGCCCTCTCAGGAAACAGCCTGATTCTCTTTGCCGTTGTCACTCAGCCCAGCCTCCACGAACCCATGTATTATTTCCTCTCCATGCTGTCCACCACTGACCTCGGCCTGTCCATATCCACCCTAGTCACCATGTTGGGTATATTCTGGTTCAATGCCCGGAAGATCAGCTTTAATGCCTGCTTGTCACAGATGTTTTTCATTCAACTTTTCACTGTCATGGAATCTTCAGTGTTGTTGGCCATGGCCTTTGATCGTTTTGTGGCCATTTCTAATCCTCTTAGATATGCCTCTATCTTAACTGATCTTAAAATAGCACAGATGGGAGTAGCAATCATTATCAGAGGGACACTAATACAGACTCCTTTGGTGTTGCTTCTGAAAAGACTATCCTACTGTCGCAACCATGTGCTCCACCACTCCTCTTGTTTCCACCCCGATGTGATGAAGCTCTCATGCACAGACACTAGGATTAATAGTGCAGTTGGATTGACTGCCCTGATCACTACTGCTGGAGTAGACTCGGTCTTTATCATCCTTTCTTATGCTTTGATCATTAAAACTGTCCTCAGCATTGCATCCTCAGAAGAAAGGAAGAAAGCCTTCAACACATGCATCTCCCATATTGGGGCTGTTGCTGTATTCTATATTCCATTGATCAGTTTGTTCTTTGTTCACAGATTTGGGAAATAAACCCCACCATATGTACATACTATGATCGCCAATGCCTATCTGCTGATCCCCCCTGTGATGAACCCCATTATCTACAGTGTGAAGACCAAACAGATACTCAGGGCTGTGCTGAAAGTTCTCCATCCCAGTGCAGCAAAGAACTAGATGGGTTTTTAAATTTCCTATTTCTGGTCATTAAATAGATGAGTAAAATGCCACTTACAGGAGTTAAAATGTTGAGTCTTATGCTTGGATTAAAGCATCCCTAAAGATCTCTTTTACTTTAAGTAAGAAAGCTGGGGGCTACAGAAATAAATTTAAGGTCAAAATTCTCTATCACTATTTTTTTTTTCCAGATAGGCATGTTTCTCTGTGACCTAAAATATGGCACAAATGGAGCTAAGTTAGGTTTGAGGAAGAGAAGTAAAATGCCTCGAGATTTCACTAGAATTCTCTAATCCAACACTCAGAATTTAAAGCATGTCTTCAAGTAGCCTCCTCTTCCCCTTCAATATTCTCCTGTACTTATTTTGGGCTACAGTTTCATCTATCAATGTTATTTTATCTTTGTTCTACATTTCACAGATTCCCCAAATTTATAGATTGCTGATTATATTTTTATTTATATTCTTGTGTTACTACTAATTTATCTTTTTCCCATACATATTTTCTTTTTAAAAAAATATATTTTATTGATTTTTTACAGAGAGGAAGGGACAGGGATAGAGAGTTAGAAACATCGATGAGAGAGAAACATCGATCAGCTGCCTCCTGCACACTCCCCACTGTGGATGTGCCCGCAACCAAGGTATATGCCCTTGACCGGAATCGAACCTGGGATCCTTGAGACCACAGGCCGACGCTCTATCCACTGAGCCAAACTGGTTAGGGCTCTCAAACATATTTTCTTCTTTTTTTAAAGGTATGAGTAATTTGGTCATATGTGCTTTCCCCACCTTCCTTATGTAATGTCCAGTCCTTTTTTTTAATGTGACAGTTTTTTTATAATTTAATTCACAGATAGTATAATTTATCCATTTAATATGTAAAAGTTTAATGTTTTTACTATTTACAGAGTTGTGCAACTACTGCTACAGTAAATTTTAGATTATTTAAAAAATATTTTTATTGATTTCAGAGGGAAGGGAGAGGGAGAGAGATAGAAACATCAATGATAAGAGAGATGATTGATAGACTGCCTCCTGCACGGCCCCTACTGAGGATTGAGCCTGCAACCATGGCATGTGTCCTGACTGGGAATCAAACAGATTCATGGTTCCTCTCTGAAATAAATAAAAATTTTTTTTAAAAAAACTCAACAAGACATGCGAAAGTTTATTTTTGTATTCTCAATTCTATTCCATTGGTCTCTATATCTATCCTATGCAGAACCACACTGTCTGGATGACTGTAGCTTTGTAGTAAAATTTGAAATTGTTAAATGTGAATCCTCCAATTTTGCACTCTCCCCGCCCTCCCCCCAAGATGATTTTGGCTATTCTGGGTTGCGGGGAAGCATGGGAGTTGGTTGGAAAGTCTGCATGAAGGATTCTTCGAAAGGTTGAGGGCCTTGACTTTTTCAAAGAAGTCTGAACCCCCGGGTGTTTATTTCTATGTTTAGTCTTTAGACATGCCGTTGTTTGAAGAACACTACAGAAGCATATGTTTTTCTCAAGGATACTTTACCCTGCTGATAGTATCTAGAGGTTAATTTTAGTTCCAACTGTTGCTACAATAAAAGCCTAAGGAGGCAGGCAAATAGGGCTGTCTGGTTTCTTTAGCCAGGCAGTCCTTTAGCCCTCTCTTTCACAGAAACATGTGTCAGAGTAATTATTCCCCCGTTGCTCAGGGTCTGCTGGTCAGTCCCAGCACTCGGTGTCTTCAAATTCAATATGTATTTTGGAACCAGCTGTCAATTTATCCAAAGAAACAAACTTTTGGTTTTGTTGATCATATTTATTGTTTTTTTAATTCTCTATTTCATTAATTTCCACCAATACAATCATTATTATTTTTTTCTTTTTCTTGATTTTAGTTTTTCCCCTCCCTTCATATATTAAAGTGGAGGTTTAGGTAATTAATTTTAGATATTTATTTATTCAATATAGGCATTTACGTCTATAAATTTTCCTATAAGCACTCTTTCATTTCACTTCACACTTTCATTCATCTATTTCAAAAATTTTTCTTATTTCCTTTGTGATTCCTTTTTTGGACTATTGATTTTGAGTGTATTGTTTAATTTTCAAATTTCCAATTTTATGTTATTAATTCATAATTTAATTTCACCTTGGCTTACTTCTCTTGGAGCTAAACCCCTGCTTTATATGCATGGCACTAGAGCCAGGGGTGGGCAAACTTTTTGACTCGAGGGCCACAATGGGTTCTTAAACTGGACCCGAGGGCCAGAACAAAAGCATGGATGGAATGTTTGTGTGAACTAATATAAATTCAAAGTAAACATCATTACATAAAAGGGTACAGTCTTTTTTTTTTTTTTTTTTTTTTTTTTTAGTTTTATTCATTTCAAACAGGCCGGATCCGGCCCGCGGGCCGTAGTTTGCCCACGGCTGCACTAGACAAGAGAGCATACAGTCTTTTCAACTTTTCAGCTTGCAGCTCTGCTTTATGATAGAAGCTGGGAGGATGGTGATTGGGATCCCCAGTATTCTCTGACTGTCATGCCTGGAATTGAGTCTCTGCCATATTATTAGGGCTGGATGGATGAAGCCACTGACTTCTTGACTGCGCTCACCTGAATTTAACTTCCACAATTAGAGCTGGGGTATGGTGAATGAGAAATACTATAGTCTGACCTTCCTGGGAGATACTATAGCCTAACACTGAGGAGCTGGTGGGAATGGAGGTGGGGTAAGAAAGTGGGGAAGGAAGCCCTGTGTCCTTGACTACACCTACTAGGAGTGGAGCTATCAATGTGCTGAGCTGGGGCCGGGGTGGGGGGTGGGGGGGGGGGTGGGGAGGGTGGGGGGTTGGGGGGGCGGGCAGGGAGGGAATGAGGATGAAAGCTGGCTGCAATTCAAGTGAACAATGACTGTTCTTACAGTGATTTAACAGATTTTCTTAAATAAATGGTTTTTCATTTGCTATATAACTTTAGGGCAATTTCCAGAGGATGTAAATGTATATACCTGTATCTATATATGATTTTTGCTATTATAGTACTTTCCCTGGAGAGCATGTACACAGATCTCCTCTTGCTGCCATTTTGAAATTGATCTCTTCACTTCTTTATTTTGTACTTCAAACAACACATTGCAATTGTTTCCTGATCATTCCAGGTTGGATTATACATTCTTCTTATATATTCTTATTACTCCTTCTGCTTATATTGTATACTAGGGACCAAGTGCATGAAATTCGTGCATGCGGTTGGGTCCCTCAGGCCTACCTGCACCCTCTCCAATCTGGGAGCACCGCTTCAATCTGGGAGTTTCTGTCTGTCTTTGTAATCATATGATTTGCAAGCGAATTGTCTGAGACCCCAACCCAGTTTGGTTTGGTGCTCACAGAATAATAGATGTCTTTTTTGTCTTTGCTCTATTGGTGGAGATTCCTAGAAGTTGCTGGATATCTTCCTTTTAATTTTTCTTCGAGACTCTGACTTTACTTATGTCTCTAACATTTGCTTTCCCTCCATCCCCCACCCGCAACAGTAATTTGCTCCAGGCTCACTTTGCTCTAGTGTCCAGGACAGTGGTTCTCAACCTTCCTAATGCTGCGACCCTTTAATACAGTTCCTCATGTTGTGGAAACCCACAATTTCATTATTACAAATTGAACAAAATTAAAGCATAGTGATTAATCACAAAAACAATATGTGATTATATATGTGTTTTCTGATGGTTTTAGGAGACCTCTGTGAAAAAGTCATTCAACCCCGAAAGGGGTCACGACCCACAGGTTGAGAACCTCTGGTCTAGGATATCCCGCAATGTGTCTGCCACCAGAACTATGATTCCCATTATTCCTGGTGCTTCCCGCACTCTTGGTTTCCGCTTCCAGTCCAGAGGCTGCAGAAACCAAAAGGACCAGGAACTTCAGCTGCCCCCAGGCTGGGCTGACAGGATCGGACACTCTGGTGGTGTCTTGGGACCCCAGACACTCTGCCAAGCCCCCCCAAGCCGCCCACTCTCCGCTCGCTCTCCTGCTCTGCTCTCTGTCCAGCCCTGCACCTCCCCCAGTCACTTAGCATCTGTGGGCGTGTGTGCTGCCCACCCGCCTGCCATCTTTGTTGGGTTAATTTGCATACTCACTCCTGATGGGCTGTGGGAGTATCAGAAGGATGGTCAATTTACATATTTGTCTATTATTAGTATAGATATTGTAATACATCACACAAATACTTCAGATTTTGATTGCTTACTCTCTTACCTACATATTTTATTTCACTAATCATTAAAATATCTTATTTGTCTCTGCCACACTACCATATTGTGCAATGTGCGTCAAAAGTAGACACTCAATAAATGAGAGAATGAATCAGTGGCAATTAAATTATCCTATATAATAAGAGTGTAGTATGCAACTTGTCCCCTCTACCGGGAATCGCCCAGGAGTTTAACCAGGGGCAGGGCCAGCCGGGGTAAGGGAGGGAGGCCCTGGCTGGTGGTGGTGGCTGGTGACTGGGAGAAGGGCGGGAGTACCCAGCTGGCAGCCGGGAGCTGCTAGGGACCCTACCCGTGCACAGATTTCATGTATTGGGCCTTTAGTATGTAAGAATCCTAGATCACAACATCTAATTTATTCTAAGACTAAACAAAACTTAATTCTCTATTATGTATACCTTAAGAAAACAAATCAGGACAGAGAGATACCAGTTCTTGGAAGTATATATTTGGAAGCTTGGTCTAATGGGCAAAGTGTTCATTTTAGCTATTGTCATTCATGCTTTCAAAATGTTACTAACATTTCCATAATATTAGGATATCTCATTGGGCATTCCTAAAGAGTAGATTAGTAGATTAGTAAGTATTTATAATTAAAAATTTTCAATGTATGTGTCATTTATTGAGTTTTCTTGAAGGAGGGCATATCTATAATAAAAATTTTAATGACATTATGTTTTTTCAAGTTATATTCCTCATTAAGCTAATTTAAAGCAAGAAGCTAATCTAGTTCATTCTTATGGTCTTAATATCTGTCCTAATAATACCTGACTTATTGTTGATGCTCAATATGTGTTGTGTTGGAAGATGAATAAGAATATAATTTGGAAGTATGCTTGGTTTTATTAATTCCACTTTAATGGTACAAAACTCTGAGCTGGTGAAGCCTCATGTGGTAAAGTGTTACACAGTCTTATCATTTCTTGTAAAGAAGTGAGTGAGATATGTAGGAATTTTGAGTACTGAGCAAGTTTTTCTTGTTGGTTTTAATGCAGCTTTTGAAATAATAGGCAAAGTATCCCTAAGGAATTTTGTTACTGTCTGAAATACAATTGATAAATTTTGCTTTAAATTTTATATTTTCCATACCTATGGATATAAATGCATAAAAAAGGTGAGATAACTGTCAAACTTATGTAGTGATTTGCTATGGAGAAATTATAAAGATTGGACTTGAGGGGATATATCAAGGAGAACTTTGGTCTTTTCTATAAAATCTCTTATTAATGAAAATATATTTATTATTTCTCATATAACTAAAATTTAATTTGAAAGCCTTTTTTTCCCCCTGATTGTTTTATGAAAAAATAGGAGGAAAAAGGACAAGATTGGAGACCAAGAAACCTATAAGAAAACTGATTTAGTTGAAATATTTTAGTGTCCTAGACTAGGTCTAAGATTGGATAAGAAGAGATATTTTGTTGTTATAATAGAAAGAAAATACAGATTTATAGGATGCAGGAGCAAAGGGTGAGTAAGCATTAGTTTTTATCTTTGGCACCTGAAAAAAATTTTAAAATTACATAATAGTTCTGAAAAACATTTATTCATGAAAAAAATGAGTTGAATTATTCTTAGTCAAATTGGTCGTTATACACACAGGGGTAAGTTCCTGAGATTGAGATCTCAGGCCCCAAAATTGGACTTCGCCTATATGGTTTGGAAAGTCAGAGCTATGATCAATTGCTAGATAATATAGACAGAAAAGCTGAAATCAGTTATAAGAAAAATTTCTTAAGTTACACATGCCAAACATTGAATTGAATGACTTATCACGGAAATTATTCAGATGGCTGACTATTTGATAGTCTCTTATGTTCCGTTCAATTTAACAGCTATCATTGACTATCTGCTGTGTGGAAGATATACTTTAGGTGTTGTAGTAGCATCAGAGGAAACACAGACATTTTTTTAATTTAGGGCATTTACTGCTTTATGGAAGTAATACCAGAACTACTACTAGTATGTATATATAACTTATGGTCAAAAACACATAAAGGAAAAAGAAATAGATACAGAGAAATCACCAGAGCAGGCAAATTAGGAGAAGGAAAGATCAGATATAATTGAAGCAGTCATGAAAATTTAATGAGAAGATATTTAAAGATGAGCCTTGGCATGTGTAGTATTTCAAGGTGAAGGAGTGGGTGTCAAGGTTGAGGTCAAGAGTAAAGCCCACTATTAGGAAAGCTGCATGATGGAGCAGTTAGCAGACTAGTTTTCATAGGCTGCAGAGTAGGTGAAAAAAGAAAGAGGTAGATCAAACTTTAAAGGAAAGTTGAACTTAAATTGTGGAGGACTTTATCACAAACCAGAGTTAATACTTTATTTAGTTGTAGGATGAGAAATAAACCTGGAAGAGATGCTTATTGGCTTGTTTTTAAATTTTATTTGAGCTGGATATTTGGAAAGTTAATTCAAAATGAATGACAGGCAGTTTTTTGCAGAAACAGCAGAGATGGGAGGTCAGTTAGTCATTTATGGGAATAGGGTAACTGAGAGGCAGTGAGAATCTAAATTAGTATTTTGGTCTAGACAATGATTACTTTAACTAGGATTAGCTACATTGTAGATATGTTTAATTTGGATAATTTCTAGTTCCATACAACTCTAAAATTGCACAGGTTTATAACTCTGATTTGTGATAAATTTTCATTGACTTTGAGATGGGATTTTAAGGGAGCAATGACTGTTAAATATGAGTTCTCTTGGAACAGAGAAGTTTGAGCATAACTTTTTGAATCTGCTTTGTTTTCACACTATAGATGATGGGATTCATCACCGGGGGAATAAGCAAGTATAAATTAGCAATGAGTGTGGGCACAAAGGGTGGAGCATGTTTTCCAAATCTGTGAACAAAAGATAGGCTGATCAAAGGGATGTAGAATATGGCCACAGCAGTGATATGAGAAATGCAGGTGCTGAAGGCCTTTTTCCTCTCCTCTGGGGATGCAATGTTGAGAACTGAGTGAATAATCAAGACATAGGAAAGCAGAATAAAGATAGAGTCAACTCCAGCAGTAGAGATAATTGCAAATAGTCCAAATGCACTATTGATCTTTGTATCTGAACACGAGAGCTTCATCACATCAGGGTGGAAGCAGTAGGAGTGATGGAGCACGTGGCTGTGGCAGAATGATAGACGCTTAAGAAGTAAGACTAGTGGTGTCAGAATGACAGTCCCCCTGGTAATGACTGCCATGCCAATTTGTGCAATCCTTGCATGAGTTAGAATGGTAGCATATCTCAAGGGGTTAGAAATGGCCACAAAACGATCAAAGGCCATAGCCAGGAGCACTGAGGATTCCATGAAAGTGAAGAGGTGAATGAAGAACATCTGTGATAAGCAAGCATTCAAGCTGATTTCCCGTGCATTGACCCAGAATATTCCCAGTACTGTTACCAGTGTAGAGATGCATAAGCCAATGTCAGTGGTGGACAACATGGAGAGGAAATAGTACATAGGCTCATGGAGGCTTGGCTCAGTGAGGACTACAAATAGGATCAAGGTATTCCCAGAGAGGGCAGTTAAATAGAGGCAGCAGAAGGGGATGGAGATCCAGGCATGGGCCCATTCAAATCCAGGGATTCCAGTCAAGAGGAAGGTAGGGAGAGTAGAGTTATGGTAGAATGACATTACAGTCTGAAGAGGCAGAATTCTCTTGTAAGATCTTGACTTTCTAAATTTAGAATTTCAAAATTATTTTTAGATGATATACATTTAGTTCACAGAACTTTAGAGTACAGCTCAATGAAATTTGACATCTATATACACTCCTGTAACACCTTCCAAGATCAACTGATAAAATATTACCACCAACCCAGGAGACTTCATAACACTTTATCCTCATCAATGTCCTCTTCTATAGTAACCGTTCTCATGACTTCTATTAGCATAAATACTTTTCTCTGTTCTTCATCTTGATATCTATCTATCTATCTATCTATCTATCTATCTATCTATCTATCATCTAATTTGTATCTGCTTCTTTCACTCAATATTATATCTGTGAGATTCATCACTGAAATAAGACATTTAATTAAGTTCAAATTACTTATCTACATTTATTTGGTGCTTGCCACTTAATATCTTGTACTCATCAATAATTTGTTATATTTTTATACTTCAACTAGATTATAAGTTTGTACTTATTAATATGGTCTCATGAGAAGAAGGGGTTATTTTTAGCTAATTGCTTAGTAGATTTTTTTGCTTTTCATAGATATTGAATATGTTCTTGCTAATTGACTTACATTTTATTTGCTTTTCCTGAAATATTCTATTTAACCAGAATATTTCATGACTTGGTCTAAACAAATAATTCACTAATTTTGCCTTGGAATTTTAGAACAATTAAGCTCAGATTTGAAGTGAAAATTCATTTTAACTTAGCAGGGAACCATCTCTTCTCAGAGACTACATACATAAGAATTCACTCCCAACAGAATTACAATAATTTAGTACCTTTTTGGAAACAAATACAACCCTGGGACAGAATTAAAAATACAGGGAGAGGCCTACATAAACATTTAGTGAAATATAAAGGAAGCTTCATAAACCAGTAGTAATAGAATAAGGTATTGAATAAATGGAGTTGGGTAAATTCCATTTGAAAAAATATAATAAAGCATACACCACAATATATATTTAAATTATTTCCTGATGGTTAAATATTTACTCATGTATAAACCACACGTAATTTAAATTAAAATCAGGTAAATTGTGGCTGGGTAGCTCACTTCCTTGCAGCATTGTCCCTACACCAAAAGGTTTGATTCCAGTCAAGGCACATACCTAGGTTGTTGATTTGATTCCCTGTTGTGCGCATATGGGAGGCAAGCAATAGGTTTCTCTCTCACATCGATGTTTGTTTTTCTCTCTCCCTTCCTTCCTCTCTAAAATCAGTGAAGACATATCCTTCAGGTGAGAAGTTTTTAAAAATCAGGAAAATATTTATATAATCCTTGAGTGAGAAATAATTTTCTAATGATAACATGAAAGATATAAACCATAGAGGCACAGATATATATATATATATATATATATATATATATATATATATATATTTGATTTGATAAAATACAAAGAATTATTTTATTATTTAAAATAACCCTTTAGTTCCACAGAATAAAAAGGATAATCATGAACTGGGAGACACAATTAAAGCACATACAACACTCAGTTGAATAAAGTGCTTAATGTAAAACAGAAAAAAAAAGATAATAAAAAATGAGTAAAATACATTAAAATGGAATTTCCCAAAGAAGAACTCCTAGTAATACAGGAAGAATATTTGATTTTACCATCAGCAAAGGAATATTAATTAAAACAATTGTTTTTAATCAATTAAATAACAAAGATTAGTAAGGATTGTTGAACTAAAAGAAAACTGCACTCTTACATGGTGGAGAGTGATTAGGTAAAAGGTTCATTTGCCATTATTTATTCAAACACAAAAGACTTCCTTTCTTTTAAATTAACAATTTAACTTCTCAGAAATTACTAATAGTGATAACAGCCACTGCTGCTAGTGTGGATATGATATATATATCAATAATTCCTTCAATAATTTCTTATTTCAATAATTAGGTAATAAGTGTTAATTTTATGTACTTAACCCTCAAAATAACATTTTATTTTCAAGGTAATAGATATTTATAAACATATTAATATAGTACATATGAGATATTGTGCTCAATTACTTAAATTTGAAATTGACCTTATTTCTTATTATACTAAAAAAACCTAGAGCATATTGCTATATCCTATGGTTATTAGAGACAAATAACTTATTAGTTCCTTTGACAAGAAGCACAGTTTTTGCTATGATTAACTAAATAGATGAAAACAAAACATTTATATGGGATTTGGAATTTCTTTTCTTTAATTTTATTTTTAATTACAGTTTACATTCAATATTTTTGTATTAGTTTCAGTTGTACAACATAGTGGTTAGATCATCAGATACTTTACAAAGTGTCCTCCCAATATTTCCAGTACCCACCTGATACCATACATAGTTATTATAATATTATTGACTATATTCCCTATGCTGTACTTTACATTTCCAGGACTATTTTGTGACTGACAAATTGTAGTATTTTTGTGATTTGGAATTTCTTAATAGGTATCAGGCTCATGGAAGTGAACAAAACAGTGGAGAGTAAGTATAATCAGAAACATGGAGGGTTTAGAGATCAGAGACCAGTGATAAGAGGGAAGGGTCTTACCTTTCAAGATGTAGATAATTAGAAGGGATAAAAATATAGATGTTGAAAGAACAATGCCAGACAACAAGGTGAATTATTGTCATTAACTTCACTTCCAAAAATTTTTTTCTCTTGTTTACCTAAGCTAAATTACCCATGGTGCAGCTTCAAGTCACCAGACACATCTTATTCTAGACACAAACAAGTACCATTTCTTATCTGAGAGCAGCTACTTGCCTTGGCCTTTAGACTTCTCTTACCCTTATTAGAGTGAGTTAAGGGAAGGTCACCAATTTACCACTATGAATGGAAAATTTTTATAAGGGACCATGATGATGTTGCTGTTTACATAATTGAAATAAAAATACCCTTGGGGGATTTATGCACCATTTTGTTGTGCTTCACCTGTTTGCCCCCCTGGGTGAGTTAGTTGGCACCAGGAAATGTGGATGCTCAGAGAAGTGGGGGGGGGGGGGGCAAGCAAAGAAAAAACCATAATGACACTCTGACTCTGTGTTTACATGTTTTAATTAAAAATAAAACTGAACCATTATTTTAAACATTGGATACACAACATTTAAAAGAAGTCCCAGAATCCAGTTCTGAATTTTATTCTACTATGTGTTTCTTATAAATAATCTATTAAATAGTGTGTGTGTGTGTGTGTGTGTGTGTGTGTGTGTGTGTGTGTAACTATGTGGAATGGCAGATGCTTTGAAAATATCTCCAGTTAGTAGCATAATTTCAGGTATACAGTACATATATATTAAATGTTTGTTAACATGAGCAAATGGATTTAACAATCAGGAACAAGCAGTAAAATAGAAATGAAAAATCAGGGGGCTGCATGGGGGTTTCCTTTTTAATAAAAGAAGGAAAATCAGACAGGATGGGGGGTTAAGTGGAAGCAACTTCCAGGTTGGTTCTCAAGGAGTACATTAATTAACATCTGTATAGTGATTAATGTTTACCAAGTAATTTCATGTACATTATCTTATTTTGTCTTGGCTGTTCAGGCGAAAGCAAACCTGTTTTATTTACCTGCCATTTATTCATGAACACAGTGCTTAACACATAGTCAGGGGTTGAGTTAATTTATTCCTTACTCTTGAAGATCTATTTCATGCTTTAGAAAAGAGAATCATATAAACAAGCAAAACGGAAGTCATTTTATTCAACTCTATTTAGTTGATGGTTAGGTTAACTAGTTAATAAAGTTGGTTTCATATACAAGTCATAAAAATAATTTTAACCTACACCAAACATTTTCTTTCAACCTAAAACTTATATATGTGATTTATTTATAATCATTTGATGTAGACTTAGGGCCTTTTAATGTAGTTCTGCAAATTGAAATTCCATATTATCCTTCTTTCATAAACCATATTTTGATATTCTGTATAAATTTCCATTACAATCATTATGATGATTGAAAAAATAAAACAAGTAGCCTACAGTTCACTTACTGGGGGCACTGAGGACACAGAGAATGAGCTATGAGTATTAAACTAGCTACTAAAACATCAGTCAGTATCTTTTACAGGAGGAATAAATATTGCTGGTGAGTTTGGAAAACTTATTTTGTAGAACTTGCATAGAAATCTTATCTTAACTATTTTATTGCAGTATGATTGACCTCTCGCAATCTGGGACCCCTCGGGACATGTCAGAGAGCCAGTTTCAACCCAATCCTGCAGGCCATGCCTAGGGACCCCCCCCTGGTGCACGAATTCATGCACTGGGCCTCTAGTATTATTATGTTGTGGTAAGAACACAATATAATACCTACTTTCTTATCAAATTTAAGTATATACTATAGTATTGTTAACTATAGGCCAACAGATACATGTAAAGGTGCTCACGATCAGAGAAATGGAGATCAAAATCACAATATCACCTCATGCTTGTTAAACTGCCTATTATCAAAAAGAAAGGGTAACAAATGTTGCTGAGCATGTGGAGATTGGGGAATTCTGGTATACTGTTGGTGAGAATTTAAATTGGTACAGCCATTACAATAAACAGTATGAAGGTTTCTTGAAAATTAAAAATAGAATTACCATACCATGTGATCCAGTATTTCACCTCTGGGTATTTATCCAAAGAAATTGAAATCAGGATCTCTAAGAGATAACTGCATCCCCAGGTGTACTGCAAAGAAATCTTTATACTTATAATTTTGGTATACATTTTACATAAGTGGAACAAGAGAGGGGAGAAGAGACTCAACAAAGATGGCAGCATGTAGTTTAAGCATTTCCATTGTTGAGAGGTGCCTAGTAGAGTTCTAAGAATCCTCCATTATACACCCAGAAAACCAGAAAACTGCTCTGCCAACTGTGTGGCTCAAAGAAAAGACACTACAGCTAAGGGCATAAATTTCTTTATCTGAAAAACAGAATGATGAACCAGATAATTTCTTAAAATGTTAAGGAAAATGCTGGGTTGGCGTAGCTCAGAGGTTGAGCATTGACCTATGAACCAGGAGGTCACGGTTTGATTACCGGTTGGTCAGGGCATATGCCTGGGTTTCCAGCTGGCTCAGTCCTCAGTGTGGGGTGTGCAGGAGGCAGGTGATCAAGGATTCTCTTTCATTGATTTCTCTCTCTCTCTCTCTCTCTCTCTCTCTCTCTCTCTCTTTCTCTCTCTTTCTCTCTCTCTCCTTTCTCTTCTTCTTTGAAATCAATAAAAAATATTTTAAAATGTTAAGGAAAATACACAAGATTAGGATTTAGTGTTTTCTTGGCTGATGGAATTTGTTTATAATTTGGACAGCATGAGAAGCTATTAAAGGTTATTTTAAGCAATGTTGTGATTCCATTATAAGATTAACCTGACAATTGCATAGAAGATAAATTGCAAGGAGGAGAGCCTGGAGTAAGGCCCCTGGTAGGATGTACCCATAGCAAAGAGAGATTCTAAAGGCACAGAATTGTGGAGTTGGAAATGAGAAAGTTTAGTAAGTGCAGCATCAAAGAAGTAATACTTAGTTTATATGGTAATAGTTCTGATGTTAAAGATAGAAAGGCCAAAGGTGACATCAATAAATTAGGCTTGGTTGACTGAAAAGAAGGTGGCATCACAAAGGGAGATAAAAATTTTTTAATTTTGATCACCGTCCTAGACATTTAAGCAGAAAGACATGTTGCTGGGGGTCAGAGGAGCACTTGGTTGTTGTTTCAGATAGTATATCTTTTAATCACCTACATCTTTCATTGTCAGAAATAATTTCACTCATCAACAGATGGATTCGATTGTTTATAAATGAAACAAAATAAATTTGGTTTTGGACTTGCTGACTTTGAGGTACTGATGGGGCATGTGGGTTATTTTGATAGGAAGACACAGTTAGAAATGCTTCGTGAGAGTACATGTCCTTTGAGAGCATGTTTTATTTATTTTTACACAGAGTAGGTGTTGGCAAATATTCACTGAATGAATAAATAATGAAAAATAAATGCATAATTTTGTAAAATTAGTTTTCAACAATGGATTTCTTTTCTGACTAACACAAAATAGGGCAATGAGCATAGAAACATAGATTTAAGTTACCATAGACATTATGCAATTATTTTTGTATATTTTGTTTAATTCTCATAAATTGCCTCAGATTGAGAATTATTAGTTTTTTAAACTTTTAATGATATATAGCACTATTCATCCTTAGTAGCAAAGTATTATTATCAAATTAAATTTATAAAACAGTAATTGTCCGAATAAGTAATTATTTAATATAATAAACAGGAAAATTTTATGAAGAATCTAAATTATACATGAGGGACAGTTTATCATTTCTATGCCTAACAGAGTAAGATTTTTAAATCTTGATTATTTTTTAATCTTTGCTTCAAAATTATCTGAATCTATCTCTGCTGGCCTGCAGGAAAGATAGGACATGTTAACAAAGTCTTTATACTTTGCAATTTCATATGACTGTTCTGTTACTCATCTAATCACTGATTTTGTAATCCTCAGTACTTCTGCCTTGAGCTGTTGTGCTAAAAGGGAAACTTAAAGTTGAAAATATTCTTCTGTTTAGCCATTTATTTAATCCCCAGGATCATGACTACTGACTTGAAGACATTTGTCACTAGTCACATGTTCTTATTGCACTCTGTTGGTGAATAAAGAGTGGGTACTAGAATGGTGTTGGATGGTTCTATGGCAAAAATATTTCCCCTTTCTTTTCTTTAAAAACATTTTTTAATTTTTCAATTACAGTCAACATTCACTATTATATTAGTTTCAGGTATACAGTGTAGCAGTTAGACATAAGCCACAAGCTAAAAGGGGCGGCCCAATGCACCACCCTGCACACGTGAACCTGATTGATCAATACTGGAGGCTTAGACACCAGATCCAAGCAGGGCCAATCAGATGCTCTCTCATGAGAATTTTTAACACTATATTTCAAGATAGTTTCTGAGTTACAGAAAAGCTGCAAAAGGAATACTCATGTATCCTTCACCCTGCTACTTCATTTCCTGAGCATCAGAAACTTCAAGGGAGATGCATGAAGACTTGGGAAATGACGTACTCTTAAACTTCTCCTGAGCAGCCAAGCTGCTCTGGATTCTCTGTCTCAAGACTCAGTTGTTTTGCTTCTCTTTGTATTGCCCTAAATATTTTTCTTTTAATTTGAGATGCGGTGGTTATTAAAATGAGCCCTTCACACCGTAGACTACGGAGAAAAACAGTCTTAGCGACTGAGCTCTTAAATCCATGATCACATTCCAAGGAGGCCATATTTCCCATGAGCTTCTCCAGACAATGACTGAGTGCGGCAGGGAAACTAAGGCAGGCCCATTCCTGGAGGGCACAGGACTTGTCTGACAGGTGACTTTGACTTGAGGATACCCAATGGCTTTTACTAACCTGTTAAGAATTACGCTACAGAGTAAGATACTTTCTACCAAAACTATTTTTTTGCTGTATTTACTTAACACAAAGTTTACATCAAGGTATGATCGTTCTTCCAGTCTCCTTCTTCTTGTTCATTTGTCTTCTTTCTGTATTAAATGGTACCTAGCACCTTGTTGGCTATTTGTCTATTTTGCCCCAATGATGTCTGCTCTATTAATCACCTTCACAACTGTTTGCACTTTAAGCTCTCCTGTCTGCCTTTTGGATCTTGTAGGTCCTTATGATAATGGCAGCCCCTTTGATCTTTGGTGATTAACCACTGCTATCTGGTTTCTGTTATGTCAAGGCCTCATCATATACATCTATATTCATGAGCCTGGTTCCGGGATTGCATCTCTTACTGTCTTTCCTGGTCAACAGAAAAGAGCCACTTCTCAACTTCTTAGTGATGCTGGTATCACTTTCACAGCTCATTCCTAATGGTTTTGATGAAAGGTGTGTCCTCTGGGCCTCTCATGGAACACACCTTAAGTGGATTCCTGCCTTATATAATTTACCCATCCCAGCATTCTCATTTTCCTCAGACATTTTATTCAATGGGTAAAGAATGGTTCATAAAAGGAGTGGAACTACAAATACAAAGTAGACTAAAAGCAAAAGGGGAAAGCATGGGTATCTTAGGGTGGAAAACAGCATGAGTCAACTTGAAGTTAAGCTCTGGTATGAAAGAAATGGTGAGAATACAAGCCTGGTTGGAAACGAGGGTAATGAAGGAAATAAAAAAATAATTGACTTGAAGGCTGAGAGATTTCAGTAGGTCCATCCTTTTGAGGAAAACATTTAAATTCATTTTTTCCATAAATTGATCAGATGGCAGGGTACTAGATGGATCAATTGAAGAGAGAGAACAGGCAGAGAATACAATAGATATATAAATCAAAGAATCAAGACTTACATAGTGTATGGAAAAATATAATGAAAACAATGCTATGCCTTCACATGCACACAGCTGCTTTTTTCTTTCTTGTCACCCTTTTTTATTTCTCCCTGTGACCTATGGAATGAGCTACTCTGATCCTCAAGACTCTACTATGAGTATCTTTTTAATGGTGTCTCCTTGAGCTACTGAAATTTATTAGAATATGAATTAAATAATTTTACTTCAAGCCTACTCTACATACTAAGCTAAGCACTAGTTTATTCTCATTGAGAATTGTACCAAGTAACATGTCTATATAGTATCCTGGACATTTTGTAAACCATTAGTACAATTCACACGAAATGAAGTTATCCAAGATTTTGCTTGCACTTTATAAGAGCCCCCAAATATATCAAGTAGATTTCTCCTTTGCCATCATCTTGTTCTCTTGCTCAGTTCTAGCTAGTGTTCTCCATAGATATCTAGAGTTTTTTCTTTGTGTGTGTGTGTGTGTGTGTGTGTGTGTGTGTGTGTGTGTGATTCATCGAGGGGCACACTTTGCAATTATAGCTCTTTAAGCATCTGAAAGTAAAAGTCCCGCAACTTTAATATTCTGTGTTTTATCTTTCTGAAGCTCCAAACAGCTAACATGCATGTAGAATTACCAGAACCAAAGTCCCTCACTTAAAAATTCAGGAAGCACAACTACATTTCTAAACCAAATCTGATCACTTCCTTTATAAAATAGTATTGTTCAAGCAAAATATGTTTCTTAAGCAAGTAATACAAATATTGTCATCTGATTCACTTGGAAAAATCTGATGGATAAAGAAAACAAAAGAAAAAATAACAAGATTTGGTTTTCATATTTTTCAATGCTAGATTCAGTTAAGACTGTAAATTTTAAAACTCAGGAGAGTATTTTTCCATGAAAAGTAAAATGGTGACACAATACTTATATTCTTCCACAGAATTGCCAGAATGCTATTCTCCATTTACCTTTGGAATCACTTCAACTCAGATGGCAATGCAAACAAGGGGTATAATTTTGTATTATAAACTATCACAACATTTAATGCATTATTTTAGAACTTTTCTATGTCACTACTTCACACATTAGACTTTAAGATCTTTGAGTGCAGAGGAATACATTTTTTACTTTTATTTTCTATTACTTTTCACAAGGCTAAACATAAAGTAGACCCCCAGACACTGGTGTGCTGGTAAACTGTATCTCTGAAAACAAACAAAGATACAAATTCCCTCTACATTTGCAGAGTTTACTGATTCCCATGGTATATTTAAGATGCTGATTTCAGCTGCCTGTAAAGCATCACTGAACACAGAGTGGAGATGAAATACATACTATGGGTTCTCACAAGCTGGTGAGCTCCAGCACACTGCTGTCCCAGTGTTTGTGGGATATATGAAGCATCCCTCCTATTGATTAACTTCCCAACTACAACAAAACTGATGTGACTCCCATCAGGTTTCTACCTCTATTTTTCTCTGAGTTGTTCTACCAATTTATTCAGTTGAGTTTTAAGCTGCCTGCCTCTTAAAATCGATATAGTTACAGTGAGTCTCTTTCCAGGAGCCAAATGGCTTAGGTCTAGCTATGAATAACTGTTTGTATGCTGAAAGCAATGAATTCTTTACTTTGGCTGATTAAGAGAGCCATGTAGGTCTTCATGGCATTTGTGAAATCTCTGATTTTCATAGAAAATAGTATGAGTGTGTTTATATGTGATTTTTCTGTGGAGAAGGGCTAATGGGTTTCATTAGATTCTAATTTGTGCAGAAAATGGTTAAGAGCCTATGCCCCTAACTTCCTTACATTTTACTACTACACTATCTTTTCAGTTCTCCAAAGTTCCCATTTCCTGTGATGAATTACCAAATGTCCCTAATCCTTGAAGCTTTAACTATTGACTACCAAGTACTAGATACTGATTCTATGGCTTACTTTTTGAGCATATCTGTGCCTACTTTTTGTACTATTGTAATTAATGAAGAAAAGCTAAAGTATACACTAAGGAAGCCATTATGACTTTTTAAACCATGGTATATAGAAATGAAGATCTAGTGTTTACTTTTGATCTCATAACATGTTTCCTAGATGCTTTTGGCAGAGTATGCAAGACACTAGTGAGGGGCATGGTGTCTAAGACACAGAAAGCCTGGATTCAAATTAAACACTGCTCTGTGGATGTCTGGCCTTTGATCAATAAATAAATGTTTCCAGGCATGTCTTTTTCAAATGAATGACTATAAACTTATTTTTGCCCACCCCTGTATGTCTCAAAATCAGCTAACAAGGCACCGAATACAACATAATAAATGTCAATTACTATAGGATGTTATTTTTATTATTTTATTATTAAATTTTCCTGTTTCCATTATTGGACTACAAAATTTCTGAGGTATAGCATATGTATATTTGATAACTGAAAATACAAAAATGCTTATTAAATGTTGAATAAATGAATGAAATGAGAAAAGATATCTAACAGGCAGTTACCTACCAAGGTTGCTTTTTACAGTGAAGGTAAATTTTATCAACTTTTTCTCAAAATTATTCATCTCTGTTTATTTTGTAAGAAGGAGACTAAGTATAGCCTTGCGAATCTGTTTTGTTTTCACACTATAGATGACAGGGTTGAGCACAGGGGGCAAAAGCAGATATATATTGGCCATCATCGAATGGACCACTTTGGGGGCTGATCGGCCATAGCGATGCACCAAGGACAAGCTAATCATGGGAATGTAGAAAATAGCAACCGCCCCAATGTGAGAGACACAAGTACTAAAGACCTTGTGCCGTTCTTTGGGGGAGGCCATACTGAGCACAGAGCGAATGATCAAGATGTAAGACAGGACAATGCACGGTGTATCCACTCCTGTGGTCAGAACGAGACCGATTAATCCGCAGATGCTGTTGGCCCGAGTATCTGAACATGCTAATTTAATCACATCTGGATGGTAACAGTAAGAATGGGAAAGGACATTTGCTCCACAGAAAGAGAGGGGCTTAAGGAGCAAGAGTAGTGGCACTATTAATATTACAGTGCGCAAAATCATTAAGAGACCCATCTGAATAATTCTGGAATGAGTGAGAATAGTAGTGTACCGTAGAGGATCACAGATTGCCACAAAGCGGTCAAAGGCCATGGCCACCAGCACCCCAGATTCTATGAAAGTAAATCCATGAAGAAAAAACATCTGGATAATGCAGCTATCTAGACTGATTTCTCTTGCATTAAACCAGAGGATAGCTAATGTTGTAGACATTGTAGAAATAGTCAAGCCCAAGTCCGCAGCTGACAGCATGGAGAGGAGATAGTACATGGGCTCATGGAGACTGTGCTGGGTGAAGATGACAAGCAGGATCATGCTGTTCCCAGAGAGGGCGATGGCATAAAGACAGCAGAAGGGAATGGAGATCCAGGCATGGGCAGACTCTAGGCCAGGAATGCCGGTCAACAAGAAAGTTGGAAATGTAGAAGTCAAGTTACTTAAGATCTCTATATTTTGTAAATTTGTAGCATTTGTCCTCACAATGCTCATATCCTATATAAATAAGAAAGTACATGGTTACACAAAAATATCTAGATAAATTTCTTTTGTGTTAGGAGAGGTATCTAAGTTCATAAATAAGTGCTCTACCATTGTGAAAACTCTGAATTGAACTCTGACATTTATCTGCATTCATATTGGATATTTAGCAAAATATAAAATAAACATTTTAGGTCTTAAATTCAAAGAAAATATGTCGGTATAATTTTATTCATTTTATTGATTATTATTTTATATATTGAAATAGTTTTAAGCTCCATTAGGTCATTAGATTCTGTGAATAGAGACTTAGCTAAGAAAAATAATTACATTCAACTTTAGGTATATAATATATGAAATGACTAAGAGAAATCCACTTAAAGGTATCCTTAAATCTGAAGTGTCCATGAGATGTGAATCTCCAGGCAAAAAGTTCCAGATTTGAACTGGAGACAAAAACTCAGATTTTTGCTTCTTATAGATTTGGAAGTTGTGAATCATTTTAATCTAACATTGTGGGTGAACAATCTCAGAGAGTGGACTTATAAGTGAAAACTAGTGACAATGAAACTCTGCAGATTTACTGTAAAGGTTTATATCCTAAAGTGAGATGAGTTTAGACAATTTATAGGAACCATAAAAACCAAGAGAGCATGGTGTCATGACTCTGTGTTATATGATCAATAGTGTAGAATCGCTTATGCAGTCAAGTCTACTAAAGGTCAAAATTTTTAAATAAGATCCCATGTAATGGTTATATTAGTGAACCTAAAAAAGTAATCGAATTTCCCCAATGAAAGCTGAGAACCTGCTATGGTAGCATGAGGAATAAATGGGAGAATAAGCAGTGGAGGCACAGTGTATATTATTTTTGGAAACTTGTTAGTGGAATCAAGGGGAAAGGCCATGACTAAGGTAGATGGAGAATTCTTGCAAAATTGTAAAGATTGAGCATCGTTCCATGCACCAAGAGGTCATCGGTTCATTCCCTATCAGGGCAGGAGACAGCCAATCAATGTTTCATTGATGTTTCTATCTCTCTCTCCCACTCCCTTCTTCTCTCTCTAAAAATCAATTAAAATATATTTTAAAAAAAGATATAGTAAATAACGAGAGCTTGAAAATATACAATGGTATAGGAAATTCTTTAAGAAAGTACCAGGTGATTGATTTAGAACATGATAGTAATTAGCCCTCAAAAAATCGACATGATGCAATATACAGATCATGTGTCATAGAAATGTACATTTGAAATCTATATAATCTTATTAACTAATGTCACCCCAATAAATTTAATTTTAAAAAGGTGATGATCATCATTTCCACTGACATTAGAGAGTAAGTGGCAAAAAGGTAGATTACTGGAGGGTTATATGAGGGCATTACGTGCCATTGCTTTAAAATAAATTTTTTATGGTAGTCAAATACACTGGACATAAAATTTACCATCATAACCATTTTAGGTGTACAATTCAATGATATTTCATATATTCACAGTGTTGTGCGACATTACCATGAACTACCTCAACTCTTCTCATCTTGTAAAACTGAAATTCTATAGCCATTTAAACAATACCCCCTCCATTTCCAGATTCCCGCTAGTCTCTGAAAACCACCATCTATTGTCTCTCCTTATGTTTTGATTATTCTAAATATCTCATATAAATAGAATAATGCAGTATTTGTTATTTTGTGATAGCTTATTTTACCTAGCATAATGTTCTCAAGGTTTATACATGCTGTAGCCTGTGTCACCATTTCCTTCCTTTTTAACTAGTGCTTACTTTTTGCCCCACATGAGTTTTGAGTGATATTTACTGCTGTTCTAGGAGTATGAAGTGATGGATGCCAGTTTGAAGATAAGTTAGAGGTTTTCAGTAGACATTGCAGAAAAGAGGAAAGGCAGTTGAATCAATCCACACAGAAATGTTATAAATGTTATAAAGTCTCATTCAATTAACATTTTAAAAATCTTTAAATGAATACATTTACATTGTTAAAATCAATTCTGGGAAGACAAAAATCAAATAATAGCAATATTAATTATTATAATATTAATATGTTTTTAATTAAACATTTAAAAATACTAGGTAAAGTTTACTTCCTGAGAGCAAATACCCTGTAACAAGTATACATGTTACTATTCCCTTTATGCTTGTTTCTACAGATGCTTTTTCATTTCAAGTTCCTAGGGTTTTCGGTCAATCTGAGAAAAATCATTACAATAGTTAACTATAATTTCATAGGGTTCAGAAATCTGTGTGTTATATGGATCCCTGAGGACAGGGGTGACTGTAAGTTATCTGACTTTTCTACAAGCTCACATGAATATTTGTGAGTAGGCACCCATCAAAGTGCAATGTTAGCACAATAAAACACCTTTCTCTACCTTCTTACCAGCTTCATGTGGAAAGAGGAGCCTTTTCTGTCTTCACTAGCAGGGAGAGAACAAGTTACAGTTCCGGATCCAAGGCCTTTATAGCAAAGTGGGATTGAGCTGTGGGACCATTGGCAAGATGCAAATCTCCCTGGGGCCACAGACAGAGCAAAACTGAAAAATTTCTCTCTCTCCATCTGTTAATACAGGACAATGAATTCCATGGGATCCTTAAATGCAAATAAACCAAATAATCCATATAAATGGATGTTGCTCTGTCACTGGGGAATAGAGAAGGGCAGGTTATTGTGTCTGTATTATCCATATGCTGTGAAGATAAGAAAGCAAACCAGTGTTTCCTGGGACAATCATGGTGACAATAAAGAGGGAAGAAATTTGCAAACCACTCTCTAGGCCCCTGTTTCTTTATTACTGCATTGTCCCATAGGGAGGATGATACATCCACTCGTGAATCCATCCTTGCCTAGCCACTCACTAGCTTTTCCCCCTCAAATGGGTCAGCTCCTGATGTATGAATTGGGCCATATTTTGCTATTGGCTGGCATCACTGTGTAAGAGTAATGTTCTCATGTGTGCTTACTCTGGTAAATGCTGTTTTCCTGTGGTAATAAGTGGAAGGGTCCAGATTCTTGGGAGAATTTGTCCAGTTTTGACAATGTGAGCAGTTAAGTATGGATGCTGATTACTTCATAGGCCTAGCAATTCTAGATTCATAGGACAAGGAAAGACCAACACCCAAACATTATGTTTCTCTCTCGTAGAGAAGTCCCACATTGACAGAGTGAGTCTTGGGTTTGCCTAGATGTCAATAAGACCAGTAATATGGTTCTCATTTAGCTATTTTTTTAAAATTTCTATTTTGCTATTATTCCTATGCTTTCTTGTTTGAGAACGCTTAACAGTAGAAAGTGTGAGTGGTTAAATTCAAACACCATGTCTACCTGCAACCCCTATCAAGTGTCTGAAATGATACTTCTGTTATTTACATAGCAGACTTACCTTATTTGACTAAAAACATCCTTCAAATTTCCATGGGAATAATATAAGTAGACCTTAGAACTGAGAAGTCTGGTATCCAGTTTTGTAGAAATGAGGCAAAAATAAACCTGCAAGTACCATCTTGTGGTCAGTAGTGGAATTGTTGGGATAATAATATCAGGCACATGTGATTCAATCATTCATTCATGTTAACTAGTGTTTTTTTCCAGTAAGCTAGGTTTGGGAATAGAATAGTGAGCAAGTATACTGTGCTTTTAATGAATTTATATTCAAGTCAGAAGAACAGATGATAAATAAATAATTTAAATAATTACATATCATACTAAGATAGGGAGGAAATAAAGTATTTATGTTAAAAGAAAATTATAGGGAGCAGGATCTAGTCAAAATGCAAGGTTAAGAAACATCTTGCTAAAAAGGTGGTTTTAGTTGAGACTTAAAGGATGATTAGAGGGAGATAGAATATCCTAGAAAGGAACAATGGGACAACCTGAGATGATTAAGAGCAAAGCCCTAAGACAGATAAGTGTTTGATGTGCTTGGAAATAAAGACTAGAAGGGCTGAAGCAAAGGAGAAAGGTAACAATATACTAATTGAGGTATGTTGAAAAAAATGCAATACACTACTCATCTCCAATAGGAAATGAACTACTCATACATGTAACAGTAAGGATCTGTAAAACTTTACGCAGAGAAAAAAGTGCCACACTCCACTCAAAAACGTATCATTTATTTTTATATACATATATAAAGTTCTAGTGAGAAAACAATTAATCCACAGTGAAGAAATCATACCAGTGTCTACCTGTTTGGGTAGGAAGAAGTGATTGGCTACAAAGAGGTATAAGAAATCTTTATGAAGTAGTGAAAATGTTCTATATCTTAATTGGGCTGGTAGTTACATAGGCATTAAATGTTTCTGAACTCATCAAACTATGTATTAAAATGTTTTCATTTTATTATCTCAAGTTATTCAATTTTAGAAAGAAAAAAGGGGGAGACTCACAATCATTAATTGATTTGCTGATAAGGGAGTAAAGATCCCTTACAACTCTAAATTTTGGAATTATGAAAATGATCCTGCAGAATACTCATTAATTTTTTTTTGCGGGGGTGGGGGGGCACTTTAGGCTCCAATAGCTATTTCTTTCTTTCTTTTTTTTTTAAAAATATATTTTATTGATTTTTTACAGAGAAGAAGGGAGAGAGATAGAGAGTTAGAAACATCGATGAGAGAGAAACATCTATCAGCTGCCTCCTGCACATCTCCTACTGGGGATGTGCCCGCAACCCAGGTACATGCCCTTGACCGGAATCGAACCTGGGACCTTTCAGTCCGCAGGCCGACGCTCTATCCACTGAGCCAAACCGGTTTCGGCTCCAATAGCTATTTCTTTTGGGAGAAGCAAACATATTACCTATTCCTTTATCTGATGTTGGTTTTAGTAATATAAAAGCCTGAAATTTAGAACCTTCTTTACTATTGACTTTGACAGGAGAGTGGTAAATGAAGATAAAAACACAAATGTAAGGATTGTAACCAATATGTAACCTTTTTTGAGGTGATGGTATTATAGGTATATGAAATTGTCCAAACATATCAAAATGTATGTATGTATTAAATATATGCAACTTTTTGCATGTTAAGTATAGTTCAATAGAGTTGGAAAAAATAAGAAAAAATAAAAGAACATAGTTTTCTAAAATAGCTTAAAGTTTTAATTTTAAAGGAAATTGAATATTTATAAATATCATTATAATTTCTAGTGACTTTTTCACTACTTTTAACCACATGAGAGAATCTCCTTCCTCAGTCTTTTCCCAAACTTCTTCATTCTGATAACCATTGTCATCAGGAAATCAGCAAATTTTGTAAAGAGACCAACTCAGAATACCTAATCCTAATTGTTAGCAGTCTCAAGAACTTATGATTTTGGAAAATTTGCATCTAGATTTTCAAGTTTTACTGAAACGTAATCTATTCCAGAGTCCCTCATCCTTGCAGATTGCCCACTCCACTCCCCTAGACTTTGGCACTTAATTAATCTCTTTTGTACACTTTTGTTGTTTCAATTACTTTTTCATACTAAAATTAAAGTTCCTCAATTGAGGATAATTTGTAAAAAAAATACATAAACGAGACAAAATATTTAAAATACCACAAATCTTATTACTCTGAGTAGCTGTTATTAGCATTTGGATATATTTCCAGAATCTTTTTCTTTGCACATGTATTCCTTTTTTTAGTATTGGCATCAGCCTTGTGGACATTTGTTCATTTTTCCCCCTTTAATATTATACCTTGACCATTTTTCACACACTTAGACACTCTTTGCAAATATAATAGTTAAATGACACATGATATTCAATTGCTCATTGCATTACCTGGTTCCTTATAGATTAATATTGGAATGTTTTCTGGTTTTGTTTTTATAAATAATAAATATATACACATCTTTGTACTGTTTTCTAACATTCTATTTCTATAAAGAGATTCCAATATAGGGAAAATATATGTACTTTTAACTGTTTTGATGGAAATTTTATACTCTTTTTTAAACAAGGTATACCAACTTAGTGTTCTACAAACAATGCAAAAATAATTTTTACTTTAGTGGTCTGTGGAAGATGATATACTTTTCAAAATCTTCACTCATTTTGGAGATTTTTCTGTTTTCTTGTGATGATGAACATAGGTAACCTCAGAACTTCTCAGAGAAGTCTTATTCTGGGGATGCTGAAAATTGTCTCCTTTTGCTTCTGGAAGGTTGCCGACCTCTGGGCCAGTGGTTCAGAGAAGTGACTTAGTGATGAGATATGATGGCCTGGCAAACTTTCTGCATTTATGTCCCCAGAGCAGTGGGGTGATTGGGATGGTTGTGATGCTGTGCACTTGGGCTCAGGGGTCTTTTCCACAACATCCTTGAATAACCCTGTCCCTGATTTGTTTGGTTCTAACTCCATAGATGATGGGATTGAGCATGGGAGGCACCAGTAGATAGAGATTAGCCAACATGACATGTACCACTCGGGGTACACGGTGTCCAAAGCGATGGGTGAGGAAAGTAAAGAGGGCTGGGATATAAAAAGCCAAGATGACACAGACATGGGAAGCACATGTACCAAAAGCCTTGAGTCGGGCTTCACCAGCGGGCAACCCCAGCACAGTCCTCAAGATCATCACATAGGATATGCTGATGACTATCATATCAAAGCCAACCACCGAGAAGGCCACGAAGAGTCCATATGCACGATTTACTCTGGTATCAGCACACACCAACTTCAACACAGCCATGTGCTCACAGTATGACTGAGGAATGATCTGGCTGGGGCAGAAGGGCATTCTGGAAACCATAAAGCAGAAGGGGCTCACCCACAGCAGCCCTCTCATCATCACAACTGCCCCCAGTTTACCCACTGCAGAGGGGGTCAGGATACTAGAGTGACGAAGTGGGAAGCAGATAGCCACATAACGGTCCAAGGCCATTGCCATGAGCACCCCAGACTCCACGGAAGAAAAGGCATGGATGAAGAACACCTGGATGAGGCAGGCATGGTATTCAATCTCATGAGCATGAAACCAGAGGATAGCCAGCATTTTAGGTTGGGTGGAGGAGGAGAGGATCAGATCAGTGACAGCCAGCATGGCCAGAAAGAGGTACATAGGCTCATGCAGGGTGTGGTCAGTTCGAATTATGTGAAGAATAGTGATGTTGCCAACTACAGCCACCACATACATGGCACAAAATAGAAAGGCAACCCAAAAGTGGGAATTCTCGAGTCCTGGGATGCCAAGCAGGATGAAGGACATGGGATGAGAAGAGCTGTTTCCTGAAGCTGACATCACAGGATGGTTAAGTTCTCCACTGGGAAGGTAATCTACTCTCTGCAGGTGATAACCAAATAAGTCAAGGAAATTATTATTTATAATTTTTGGAAGGAGCAATTGAATAATAGGTCAATAGCATTTAAGGATAAGCTAGAATAATTTCAACTACTTTAATAAATAAAAATTTATAACATAAAGTGATGCTACTCTTGATTCTTTATTCATATTTATGCCATTCAAAATGGGTCAGAACATACTAGCTGTAAGTATAACTTTTTTATAAGAACATTTTTTTGAAAGCAGAGTCTACTAAGGGAAGACTATATTGACAAATAATGTCATAGTAATTCTCACCCTTTTATCCTTTAGACCTAACAACTGATTTGGTTAACCTTTCCCCTAGGCCAGTAGTTGGCAAACTCATTAGTCAACAGAGCCAAATATCAACAGTACAACGATTGAAATTTCTTTTGAGAGCCAAATTTTTAAAAGTTAAACTATATAGGTAGGTACATTGTTATTAACTTATTTAGGGTACTCCTAAGGCTTAGGAAGAGCCACACTCAAGGGGCCAAAGAGCCGCATGTGGCTCGTGAGCCACATTTTGCCGACCACAGCCCTCAGCCCTTTTTATCCCTTTGTTTAAGCTGCTTGCACAACTTCCAGGGTGGAAAGCCAGCTGAGAAATGCAATAAATTAGTGCCTTGTACATGACTCCACATCCATGCTTTTGGTCATACACTGTCTTTGTTAGATAATGATTGATTAGAATACTCACCCTGGTGGAATAAAGTAGAGATTGTTGCCCTCTTATGACAAAGGCATATATGAAAGTTAGTCACAAAATTATATACTGAATTATAGACAGATCTGCATTTGAACCCAGAATCTCTGCCACATCACTGGAGTGGCTCTAGAATATGCCCCAAGTTGGTCTTCTGGGTATGGGCTGCTTTTTCTAAGAAAGCATCTTTATTAGTTTCTGCCTATGAAACATAATTTTTGGGGGAGTAGTGACTCTTCTCAGCCAGGATTCAGCTACTCACAGTGTGCAGTCTCTTTCACAAGCCAGTACTTACTCCAGACTCTCCAATGGCCTTTCCACAGACCAGAGCTCTCCCATAGAGATGCTTCTCAGCTTTCTCATTCCATTGACTCTGATTTTCTGCTCTAAGATAGTCTTTCTTGGATGAACAACAAAGCAGTAGAGCTGACCTAGGACCCGAGTCTGATGTGGAACATGAGGGTCTTGACAGGTAGTTCTCTTTCCTCTCTGCTTTCTGCTGCTATCCCATGGAATCAGCAATTCCCTTGTCATTTTTTTCTCTCAGACTTACGAACTCCACATGCAGAGTTAAGGCTATAAGTCATGGAGAGTGGACAGGGAGTTAACAATCTTCGATCACTTTGTGCAGTGCCTGTGGTTTTCAATAGTGTTTCTGTGGAGAAGACAGGTTATCTGGGTTAAGGGATGGAAATGTACATTCCCTAAAGGAAGAGTGTCATACTTTCCCTTTTTGCCCAGCATTCTTTCCCTCCTTCCCTGATTTTAAATATTTCCTCCCTCCCTCCCCTCTATGGGCTAGAATGCTTGTGAGCATAGTGCATATTAGATGATGAAATTGTCATCTTTTTCAAGCATTCTAGCTAGGGTGATCACACAATGAACTTCAGACTCAATTTATCTTTTCCTCAAAATATAATCTAACTTGTGGGAACTTGGCATGGCTTTTGTTTCAGGAAATATGGTTATTAGAATTATATTCTCACATTGATGGAGCTCCTCTTTCATCTGTGAGTATGGGTTTAATCCAGCTTCGGTCCCCACTGACTCTGTGGGGCCTCAATTACTGCACTCATTATGTAGAAATAGTTATGTCCATTAGTACAATGGTGTTGCTCAAGCCTAAATGGATGAAAGATATAATGGGTTGAGATCTTGCTAAGAAATAGCTTCAGGGATATTTAGATTGTGTTTTCTCATGTTGGGTATCTAAAACTACAGCATAGAACAGCAATGCTGGAGCAGGGTGAGGTTCAAGTCCAGCCTCCTTTGTGCAGGGATTGCAAAAGGAGGTGGTCTTCCTATTCTTCTGGACTTTCCCTGAAAGACAGGTTGAGCAGTGAGTCTTCTCAGAAGGAAGCTCAGCAGTCATGGATCTCTCGATTGGGAGCTCCAGTGAATCAGGCTATTCTTCACAGAACACATCTTGCCTTCCAGCCTCTTGGACCCCCTGTGAATCCTACTTCTCTCTGGGAGGGGCGGAGATTACTGGGGCAAGGGAAACAACTGACCTTGAGCTCTGTTTTATCTCTGACCAAGCTTCGCATGACTATGAGCAGCTTTAAATGGCTCCTGGGATTCAGTCATTAGCAGAGACCTCAGATGAGGGCCTGTTTAAAGGTCTATTGAAGTCTGGCCTATCCCTTCCCCCAAGCATTAGTTTTCCTCCTCCTGAGCTCCACTGCCTCATGCATTGGCTTCCTCTGAGACTAGAGACTAAAGCTGGAAGCATTAACCCCTAACTTTCCCCTCTACTCTGTGTACACAAGTACAAAAGCAGGGCATTTAATGCATGTGGCAGAGGGTGTGTTGTTGAGATTACACAATGTGAGTTTATCTGTATGAAGGTAATTGTTGTTAGTCAGAGTATGTACACTTATAAGTGAAGGAATATTTTGTTCGATGTGAAAGTGTATTGATATGTCATGTGGCCTTGTGTGTATGGAAGAATAGATCAATACATTATTGAAAAAAATGATAGAGATCAGAAATAACTCCAAACATAATTAACTGATTTTCAGCAGAGATATGAATGCAATTCAGTGATGAAAAAATGTCTTTATGGTACTAGAAGAACTGGATATCTGCATGAAAAAACAAAATGAACCTAAACTTCTATTACTTTAATATAAAAATATCTTGATTTGAAATGTAATATAAACCTACTTTTAAAAGTTAAAACTGTAAGGATTCGAAAAGAAGAAAAATATGATAATATTGTCATAAGCTTGAGGAAAGCAAACATTTCTTAGGCAGGACATAAAAGACATTAGCCATAAAAGAAAAAAAAAATAACATTAAAGTTCACTTTAAAGAGTCTACTTCAAACGATTCCATTATAAATATGAAAAGGCAAGCCACAGATAGAGAAAATAGTTACAATGCTGTACCTGAAAAAATAAAGCCTTACAATTAATAGAAAGATGAACAACTCACTAAATTTTTAAGCAAATGATTTAAACAGGTACTACTTCACAAGGGAGGTAAAGGAATGGATTTACATATATATATATATGTGTATATATATGTATATATATGTATATATGTATATATATGTATATATGTATATATATGTATATATATGTGTATATATATATATATATATATATATATATATATATGAAGAGGTGCTCACCAGTATTATTATAGGGAAATGAAAAGAATCAAACCACAATGAGAACCAATGCAAACTCATTAGAACAACTAAAATTAAATACAATGATAACACTAAGTTTTGGCAAAAATGTGGGGCAATGGGAGCACCCATGCACTGAGTAGAGCCACATCAGGAACATTTCTGGCAATTTCTTTAAACTTGTTAAAGTCAAACATCTTTTTGTCCAAGGAATTTCACTTGTAGTTGCATACCCAAATAAATGGTTTATATATACATAAAAAATTTTTAAAGAATGTTTACAATAGCTGTATTCATAGCAGGTAAAATGTGGAAACAACTGAAATATCTGTCAATCAATTAAACAATTTTTGCTACATTTAGTCAATAGAATACTACTAAGCAAATAAGGAAAAGGAAGAAAGAACTGGAGGGGGGGCGGGCGGGGAATATATCCTTTATAATAAAAGCCTAATATGCAAATCAACTGAATAGCAGAACGACTGGTGGAACGCCCAGTCACTATGATGTTCACTGACCGCCAGGGGGCATATGCTCAATGCAGGAGCTGCCCCTAGCCTGCAGGTCCCAGGCCAGCCAAAGCAGGTGCCAGCAGGGGGGCCCCAATTACCCTGCCGGTTGCCCCACAGATTGGCCCGATTGCCGGCCAGGCCTAGGGACCCTACCCATGCATGAGTTTCGTGCATTGGGCCTCTAGTATAGAAATAATACTGTGGAATTCAAAGCACCAAGGATAAAGAGTAGAGCCTAATGCTTTAAAATAGGGAGATGACCTACAAAGGAAGGCCAGTAAGTTTAGTTTTTGTCTGACAGGCCTAGTAGTGAATAGGTGAGATTTCTTTAATAGTTTCTACATGCCAGACTGTATTCTAAAAGTTTTTAAATTACATAATGACTTATTCTCTACAACAACTTCATGAACTTGGTCTCAACATCCTCATTTTACAGGTAGAGAAACTAAGGCACAGAGAGATTAAGGTTTCACAGTGTAGATATATAGACCCAGTACTTTACTGCTAGTCTTATTCACTATGTTAAACTAAACCTTAAAATGTTCAGAGAAAGCCCTGGCCAGTGGCTCAGTTGGTGGGAGCGTGGTCCTGTACACCAAAGATTGTGGGTTCAATCCCCAGTCAGGTGTGTACAAGAGGCAACCAATCCATCATTATCTCTCACATTGATGTTTCTCTCTCTTTCCCTTCCTTTCTCTAAAATCAATAAACAAGTGTGGCTCAGTGGTTGAGTATCAATTTATGAATCATGAGGTCACGATTTGGTTTCAGGTCAGGGCACATGCTTGGTTGTGGGCTCTCCAGTGGGGAGTGTGCCGGAGGCAGTGAACCAATGATTCTCTATCCCTTGATGTTTCTCTCTCTCCCTTCCTCCCCCTTCCTTTCTGAAATCAATAAAAACATTTAAAAAAATCAATAAATACCTTTCTCTTTTTCTCTCTTCCTCTCTCTAAGATCAATAAACATATCCTCAGGTGGAATTAAAAAACATGTTCAGAGAAAATTATTTAAAAATCTAACAATTCTATATAAAGCCAATCTATCAATAAAGCATAGGGTCTAAGAAAATATATTTTTTGAGACAAGCAGGAACACAGAAAATTTATCATTTTCTGCATCCATTTTTTTTCCTGAATAAAACTGGATTATGTGCTTCAGCAAAATGGAACAGATATCCAGTAAAGTTCAACTATTGCTAACCAAGTATGAATGGAAACTACTCAAGAGTGCCATGTAAAGTAATTCGGAACTCAGAACTCAGAAATTCAGAACTCAGGCTCCATCCCAGACATAATGAATTAGAATTTTCATTTTAATAAGGTCTTGAGGTTATTTGTAGAGTCACCAAATTTTGCAAACGTTTAACTACTATCCTGAGTAAATGTCATGAGTGGGATGATGAAGAAAGCCTCTCTTTATCCTGCTAGCAGGCAAAATGGAAGATAATTTGAAATTCAGAGAAAATAGAAAGTGGTCTTAGAAATCCACTATTCATTATAAATGAAATGAAAAAGTGACATAATTGAATCATGTACAAGGAAAGAACCTATTTTATTTTGATGAATAGATGCTTCCTTAAATAGAGATATGGGCTTAGTGATTTAGGATGATATATGTACATTCCTTTTATAGTTACAGGAGAAAATGTCAAAGTCAGTCAAGCCAAGGAAGTGGAGTAAATTGTGATTCTGTGTAACTCAAGTTTGGCATTTATTATATACTAGAAGCCTGATGCAAGAAATTAGTGCAAGAGTAGGCCCTCCTTCCCCCAGCTGCTGCACTGGCTTCCCTCTGGCAACCGGGACCTGGGCTTCCCTCTGGCTGCCTGCAGACACCCTCACAGCCTTAGCTTTGCCTGGAAGGTCATCTGGAAGGTGTCTGGTCTAATTAGCATTTACGCTTTTATTATTATAGATTTTATTATTGTTTCACTCAGATTTTAAATTTGCCTAATTTCTATAGTCCTATTTTCTAGAAAATAAACTTCCTGAGTTCTTTCGTTGGCAGCAGCTCCATTTTTTACAGGGTCTTCACAGTCTGAGTAAATAGCAGTAAGTCATGAGTGGGATGATGAAGAAAGCCTGTCTTTATCCTGCTAGCAGGCAAAATGGAAGATAATTTGGATTTCAGAGAAAACAGAAAGTGGTCTTAGAAAACCATGATCCATTATAAATGAAAAGAAAAGTTGAAATAATTGAATCATGTACAAGGAAAAAAATCAATTTTATTTTGATGAATGGATGCTTCCTTTAATAGAGATATATGCTTAGTGATTTAGGGTGATATATGTATTGTGTAATGTTTGTTTAAGCCTATTTCAATAAAAATTTATTTGCTTTACAGTTCAAACAACTGAAATACAAATATACAATATTTAAATTTAGCTCTAAGGCTGTATATGAATTTATATACCTTTTCCAGGAAAATATTATGCTCTTGGTGACTAAATTTGAAGAGGAGGAAAGCGTAAGGACATTTCTTGCCTGCACCCTACACAGTAGTAAATAAAAACCTAAAGTTAATGGATAAAAAAAAAGAATGTTTATATTCATTAAAAATATCCTATATAATAAAAGCCTAATATGCAAATCTACTGAACGGCTGAACGCCTGGCGGAACAACCAGTCGCTATGACACGCACTGACCACCAGGGGGCAGACGCTTAATGCAGAAGCTGCCCCCAGCCCTCAGGTCCCAGGGCAGCCAAGGCGGGTGCTAGCAGGGGCCCCCCTGATCACCCTGCTGGTTGCCCTACAGATTGGCCCTGATTGCCAGCCAGGCCTAGGGACCCTACCCATGCACAAATTTTATGCACCTGGTCTCTAGTAAAGATAATAAAACAATTAAAAGTGAGATGGTAAACATATTATGTAGACCTGCTTTAAATTGGTGTGGTAAACCTCCAGGGAAATTCTAGTTCTCACACTAGGATCATGCTGCTCATCTGATTATATCTCCAAACCCCAAGGGTCTCTAGGTAGCAGGACTGGGTGAATTCTGGGCTCCCTACAGGAAACCAGGTCCAGGAGCCACCCACATATGTACTTGGCTGGCAGATCGTGGAAAGGAGCTCTTCCTTTGTTGGGAGCCAGGTATGATGCTAGGGCCAGAAACAGCAGACCAAGAAGAGGGAATGGTGAGAGCTAACCTGGAGGGAAAGGCATGGGGAGAGGGAGACAGGTACTTAGTGGCAGCGGACTGTACCTCAGAGGCAGAAGAGGAGAGATACTGGGAAGAGGGATTCACAGTGACAGGCTGAAGCAGAAGGTTATGAGAATTAGTGAAAGATCAGTAAGAAGCTTGCAAACAAACATTTCTTTCCAGGAGAAAATGTCAAAAGTTAGTCAAGTCAAGGAGGTAGAGTAAATTTTTATGATTCCGTGTTAACCAAATTTGACATTTCTTATATATTTTGTTGTTATCTCACTCAGCTTTTAAATTTGGCTGATTTCTATATCCCTATTTTCTAGAATTATAAACTTTTTCAGTTCTTTCACTTGGCATCAGCTCCACCTTCGGCAGGATCCTCACAGTCTGAACTCTCTGATAGCTTTCTTATTAGAACCCATTTATATTTAGAAAGAAGGACTTCAAATGCATCCTTGCATTTGACCATTACAGAAACAGCTGAAATAGGCACATCAGAGATATTTTTTAAAGTTCAAGGTTTACAGATGAGGAATCTTAGATGGGAATGGGCTAACAAGGCCCTACCTCCTGTCAGTGTTGGGAGTGAGGACTGTGACTTTCATCTGCCGACCAGAATAATATATCCTGGTGGCCACCATGTCCTTCTTGCCCTAAACCTCTGGACACAGAAATCTATTTGATATTTTTGTTTCCTGTTCCCAACTCCCTTCCTTCTATCAAACCACATACAGTCCTCAAGCAAAAACAGACACAATCTATTTAAAGCAAATGTAACAGCATTGTTTGATCTTGGTCTTCTAATGCATGTACATAGCATGCTGCATTTCTGATTTTGTTACAGATATCTTTTGCAATCAGTAAGTATTTAAGTTTGATGTGGTATTCTGTATCAATCGTTTACTTAATGGCTTTAATTTCATCTTATTTCTAAAGAGATTCCCTAAAAGAGTCATAAATGCATTTTCTCTTATTCTAATATTATTATAGGGGTTTTGTTTTGCCTTGAAATTCTTAATCTAAATGCAGGAATATGGAAAATAGAGATCTTTATAGTTTTATAAATTGTTAGCCAATTTATTAACCATCATTTTATCACATATCAGTTCTTTTTTCTAGTGTAATCATCATCATATTCTTTATCCTTATTTATACTTTTTTTTGAAACTATTCTGAGATTATTGGTGCCTTTTCCTGTCATTGTAATTTTTTCTCTGCTGGATTTAATTTCTTGGACTGATTTGGTGATTGAGATTTTCCTATAAAATTATCAATTTTGTATCTCTTGCAAATAAAGTATTATACTTATGCATCTATTCCATTATATTTACTTTTAAAAAATTTGTCACACAGTTAACCATGCTTTTTCTAGCTTTCTTGACCATTCTGGAAAAAAAGTGCACATATTTTCTTTTTAGGTAATTAACTCTGGTTTTTATTGTTAACTCATTTATTTGTGCTTTTTATTTTTGTTATTTGCCTCTTTTAACATTTATTTAAATATTTCCTAGCATCTTCTATTGAAAGCTTACAAAAATAACATTTTGCATCCTTGTTTTCCAATAAATGTCTATCCTTCATGCTATCCATTGCACTCCAATATATTGCCTCTCAAGTTATGATATGTGGTTTTGTCATTTTTATTTAGTTTAAAAGATTGTTCTTCTCGTTTATATTTTCTGGTAAAGAGAAGATTTTTAATGAATGGATGTTATTGCTTTGCAGCCCTTGTTATTTTATATTTATAATAAATTAATATTATTTGTAGGTTAATTTAATAGTCCAGGTTATACAGTATAATACCTGAAGGAGATTATTTTGTGTTTAAATAAGAATAGGTAGAGTAAGAAAGAGAGATATTAGAAAAGACTTGGTAATTAATTGGGGTGGTGACCAGTAGAAACATATGAGTACAAAACTCCCAGAGCTTGACTTAGATAATTGGTTAATTTTTGTGAAAATTATAAGCTTTGTGTAGAATATATAGGAGTAAGAACAATTATAGGGGAAAATGACCAATTTGATTTTGAATAGAGTGAATTTGACTTATCCATGAGAAATCCCTATGACAATGTCCAGAAGAAAGTTCTATCTTCAGAAACCTGGAAACCAGAGATAGCTTCCAGTAATTTTTTTATTTTGTTATTAAATAAGTAAAAGATGAAACTGTGAAAATGGAAAATATAATTATTTAAATGTCTTAGAATGGAAAAGTGGCAGATCCTTAAAGGATTTCATATTTAAGATTCTTGGGGGCAAAATTAAACCAGAAAAAGAAATTTATGGATGTAGCTATACTTATTGTTTTTAGGGAGGTTCTTTTGGACTACTCTATTATCACATATATAAACATGTGTGTCTTGGGGATGTCTTTGGCATTTTTCTGGACATAACCTGGGAGAAATCTAATAATATCTACATTATAAATGTGATTTGATTTTTTGGTGCTTTATTACAGGATTAATAATTTATTTAAAAAAAATACTGGAAACCAGATTTTTCATCATATTGTTTAGGTAATCTACTGGGGACTTTTATAGTCAGGGATGATTTAATTGTGATGTTTGATTTCCCCAAAAAGAATTACAGACTTAAGAAAATTTTAAGTAGCATAATATGGGAATTCTCTTTTCCCAACAAGTGAGTCTCAGAGTACCACTATGACGTTCTAAGTCTAAGAGATAAGCTGTATATTCATTATGTCATGTTCAATTATTCAAATATCCCTGTGTTCTCAGTCCCTCATTATGTTGGTCAACAATACCAGTGCTCAGCCTCTGACCTTCCTCCTGACGGGTATCCCAGGCTTGAGAGCAGTCCAGGCCTGGATCTCCATCCCTTTTTGTCTCCTGTATGTCATCGCCCTGTCTGGGAACAGCATGATCCTCTTTGTGGTCCTCCTTGAGCAGAGCCTCCACGAGACCATGTATTATTTTCTCTCTATGCTGTCAGCCACAGACCTGAGCTTGTCCCTCTGCACACTTTCCACTACCCTTGGTGTCTTCTGGTTTGAAGCTCGAGAGATCAACTTAAATGCTTGCATTGCTCAGATGTTCTTTCTCCATACATTTACTTTCATGGAGTCTGGCGTTCTGCTGGCCATGGCTTTTGATCGTTTTGTAGCCATCTGTGACCCACTGAGATACACCATCATCCTCACCAATGCCAGGATTGCCCAGATCGGGGTGAGCATGTTGATAAGGAATGTTGCTGTCATGTTGCCCGTTGTGTTTTTTGTCAGGAGGTTGTCCTTTTGCAGTTCTGTGGTCCTTTCACATTCTTACTGCTACCATGTTGATCTCATTCAGCTCTCATGCACAGACAACAGAATCAACAGCATCCTTGGCCTGTTTGCACTCTTCTCCACGACAGGATTTGACTGCCCTTGCATCTTGCTTTCCTATGTCCTGATCATCCGATCTGTCCTCAACATTGCTTCCTCAGAGGGGCGGTGGAAAGCCTTCAACACCTGCATATCCCACATCAGTGCTGTTGCCATCTTCTACATTCCTCTCATCAGCTTGTCACTTGTTCATCGCTATGGACATTCAGCACCTCCATTTGTCCACACCATCATGGCTAATATCTTTCTGCTCATCCCCCCAGTGCTCAACCCTATCATCTACAGTGTGAAGACTAAGCAGATTAGAAAGGCTATTGTTAAAGTCTTAATTCAGAAGCAGCTGCAAATCTAATCACTAGTTGTCTCAGAGTAAAAATAAAGCAATTTCTGAATGAGTGCTTTAATAGAATGGGGTAATTGTTCCCAAAATGCCTAGATATGCTTCCAATAGTTCAAATTATGCAAATTATTGATTATATGATATTTGCTTAGTTTTCTTCCAGTAAGTTCATATTAATAAAACCTAAATTATGGTTTTATTTTAAATATTTAGTGAGACACTGTATATAAACAAATATTTATATTTGCAAATTGTATAGTACCTCAATAAAATATTAATTCAGATTCTGCATATAATTCTAAAAGTCTACATTTAATGTTGGAAATGTTATTAATATGCCATTGTGCTTTTCTGATGATATACAAAAAGCACTTCAATTAATTGGATTTCCCTGCCTTAAAGCTCTTGATTCTTTGCATGCTTCCAAAATATTTAAACTATAGAGTAAACCCTAAAATGAATATCAGTAAACCTATGCCTTTATAGTCAAGTAATGTTTGACAAAGGGGGCAAGAACATAAAATGGAGTAAAGACAGTCTCTTCAATAAATGCTGTTGGGAAAATTGGACAGATACATGCAAAATATTAAACTAGACCACCAACTTACATCATACATAAGAATAAACTCAAAATGAATTAAAGACTTAAATGTAAGTTGTGAAACCATAAAATTCCTAGAGGAAAACATAGGCAGTAAAATTTCAGGCATTTCTCCTAGCAATAATTTTGCAGATATATCTCTTTGGGCAAAGGAAAAAAAAAAGAGAAAATAAACAAATGGGACTACATCACACGAAAAAGCTTTTTCACAGCAAAAGAAATAATCAACAAAGTGAAAAGGGAACCCACTGAATGGGAGAACATATTTGCCAATGACACATTTGATAATGGGTTAATTTTCAAAATATATAAAGAACTTCTACTACTCAACACCCAATTTAAAACAAATGGGCAAAGGATCTGAATGGACACTTCTGCAAAGAGGACATAAAAATGGCCAATAGATATATGAAGAAATCACGTCGCTAATCATCAGAGAGATGCAAACTGAAATCACAGTGAGATAGTCTTTTCACTCAAAATGGTTATCATCAATAAATCAACAATAAGTGCTGGTGAGGATGTGGAGAAAAGGGAATCCTTGTACATTGTTGGTGGGAAGGCAGATTGCTGCAGGCACTATGAAAAGCAGTATGGAGTTTCCTCAAAATATAAAACATGGAACTGCCTTTTGACCCAGTGATCCACTTCTGGATATTATGTAGGTAAAGTTATTTTGCCCTTTATTATGTGCAAGCTCATATTCTGTGTAAATGCAAAAATGAAGCACTCAGAATCAGTTATTGTTGCTGTTAGCTAAACATTAAAAGGTAAGATAAACTTTGTCTAGAATTCCAGTAATCATCTTGCCTTTATAATCTCATACTTTAACCAAAAAAAAAGCATGATGGTAGGTTTGGTTGCCTATTATCAGTGAAAGATTATATCCTATGTCTATATATTTTTAGAATATGAAAAATCAAAAAAAAAGTATATAGGCTTCTTCTCTCCAATGTTCTACCTGACCTAACTTATTTATGGTAGCTCTCATCTCAAGCACATCCTGTCTTGTATTAACCTGAAGACCTGAAGACAGAGACATTATTGTTGGCTTATCAACATTGATTCACTTACTAATATCTGTTCTTACTTTGTTCTAGGTCCAAGATGTTTTTGCTAGATCTTATTTTCCATTCTCTGTCTAAAATCATATGTTCTCTTGCTACATGCCATCAGAATTACAGCTTTTATTTATTTCTAACATTTAAAATTGAGGGCTAAAATTGATATTCTCTTCTGAACTTGATGGTCTAAGATACCAGCAGTGCTTGTGACCCTGGTCTTTCCTTTCTGTTCTGTGAAATTAAATGCCTTTGGTGGCCAACAAATGTGAAGAGACTAGATATAAAACATTGAAGAAAGGTGGAGTCTATGATAGATCTGAGAGCTTGTGACCTAAATCCATTCACATTAGTAATAAAACTAGACATTCTGATGACCAAACAGAACATATCTGTGGGCAGAATTCCACATAAAGTCTGTGATGGTCTTAGATTGTATCTACTATGGCATCCACTTAGTCTTGTGGCCTTACCAATGTCAGAGACTAGTTCTCCCCAAGCCTGCACCTGAGGTGGGACCAGGATCACAAGAGTTAAATCTGTGAGTGAGAGTCAGAGCCTGCTCTCTGCATTTCCATGGATGAGCCTCTCATTGACAGGCAGTGATGAAGCAAGGGGAGTCATTGTTCCCAAGGGAACTAGGAGTCTGTTAATTCTCAGGAGGATGTGCCTATGCTAGAGATGAGTATGAGACCATAAATAAGGATATGGATTCTGAAAAGGGGCTGAAGCAGAGAAGCTGCAGGACATGAATAATCTGAAAGCTCTCCACCTTGCTCTGGGATGACAACCAGGAACTGAGTTGGTGTCCTAGACACTCAAACTGAAGTTCCTTAAGAGGATTTTATGTTTTTCAATGAAAATCCTCGATTTATAGAGGTTAACCCTATGCCTTTCAGAGTGCTGGAGATAAAAATGCTTCATGGGGTGTACAGCCTACAGGACCAAGGCACACTTGAGACAGGGTTAACAGTTGCAAAAGATTAGGGTCTAGCCCTGGCCAGTTTTTCTCAGTGGTTAGAGTATCAGCCCATGGACTGAAGGGTCATAGGTTTGATCCCAATCAAAGGCACATACCTTGGTTGGGCACATGCAGGAGGCAACCAATTGATGTGTCTCTCTCACATCCATGTTTCTTTCTCTTTCTGTCTCTCCTCCTCCCTTTCACTCTCTAAAAAAAAATCAATAGAAAAATATCCTCAGGTAAGGATTAACAACAACAAAAGATTAGGGTCCATATGTGGGGTGGGGTACAGCTTTGTCTTTGCATGATGAACATAGCTGGAAAAAACAATGTTGTCAACAGTAAGTCATATCTTTAGTTAGCTGAGTTAGGTGGAATCTTGTCAATAAAGGCTTCAGGCATGGAATCTTAAAAATGATCTATTTTGAGGGGACTCATTGAACAAGAATGGACATTGTGCTATCACTTTTCTCCCTGTCTTAGTCCCACTTTCCTGATAAGGTCACACTGTGAACTGCACGAATAATTGGTGTGTATATTAATGTTTGAAATTTACTTTCCCAGGGCAACGTGGAAGGGGAACCTAGAGAGTGTGTATTTTGCTAAAGCCAATTTTGGGGGAAATTGTAGAAGGAAAGTATAGGTGGGCATTGTATTTGGCAGTATTTTTAGTAAAGATAGGGGCTGTGTCCTCGGGGTACAGTGGATGGAGACCCGCAGGACATCCAACATCAAGCATATGTCTCTCTCACTGATGACATTGGAACTTCCACAAGGAAAGGGCTGAGCTTTATTCAACTTTAAAAAACTCTCTTTGCAATAAAGTACCTTGTCCATAGTTTGTGTTTAGTAGATGTATATCAATTTGAGCTGAAAGAATAGTCTTTTCAAAAGGGGCATCACATCTGGTAAAATGGCTGGAATAACAGTTACTAAATAATAGAGAACACAAAATAATTCTGGAAGTTTCTGTGAAAAGAGAAAGCTAGATCATAGTACCATAGAACATTCAGCATGAAAGCTCCTCAGGTTTTGCTGGGTGGTGGGGAGAGGGTAGGGGGAGGGGAGATACAAGTGTGAGTCAGAGAAGTCATCTAGGCTCTACTCCCCACTCTCTGTACCTGTTACCAAGAAGTTAACATTGGCAGGGACCTTAAGGGGCCTTTGTGAGACAGGTTTCTTCCCTCAGAAGTGGGGTAGCCCATAATTTTATTAAAAATGTATAAAAGCTGTTACTAGGTGAAACATCAATCATATATTACTGGATGTAAAAACTTATTAACAAATGCTGATTCTCTTAGATTTAATCTATAAAAACAATGAGGTTTCTCTTAGTATTCCAAAGCTCTTATTTGTTTTGTGAGAGAAGGATCACTATACCACATATTAACAAAATCATACCATGTGGCTACTGTAATAGCTCAGTGATAAGTGATCATATATATGACACATTAAAAGATCTGTAAAGCAATGTACACAAACAGACAGACACACATATTGTAAGAAATGGCATTCACACATAGCATTTTATTTCAGTGAGAAAAAGAGAATGTATTTAATAGATGGTTTTGCCACTAGTACACATTGATTTTGATTAATATAAGTTTAGACTTCTGACACAGAAAAATCTAAAATTAAAACTATTTAAACAACTTTAGAAGAAAAGCATAAAAGAGTATATGTAAAACAAAGGACTCAAAGATACATTTTTAGAAGCAAAGTATAAAACAACAAAATTATAAAAAAAATAAAAGTGGGTTTGATTATATAAAACTACCTATATTTGTTTGCAATTTAATTGCCTAAACAAGGCCAAAGATAAACATTTTATTGGCAAAGGCATAAAACTAAGATCTCTTGCAAATTTATATTTCACATATAAACAACAAAGTAGAAACATGGATAAAGCTACTGATAAAGGGGACAAAATAATCAATAGACATGTGAAAGACACTCATTTTTTTACTATTGGGAAAGTTCAACATAAAGGTAAATGTGATAATTTTCATAATAAAATTGATGAAAATTTAAGAATAGTGGTAACCGTGAATTTTGGTGGGTATGTAGGGAAAAGGCACACTTCCATGTAGGGAAGAAATATAAATTAATCTAGCCTTTGGGGAAATGGATCTACTAATACTCATTGAAATAAAAAAAAATGTATAACCCTTTGAAACCAGCAGTGATGACCTGAATATCAGTCTTATAGAAATAAAAGCATAAGTGCACATGGACAGCTGCATAAGAATGTTTATTACAGCATTGTTTAGAGTGCCATAATACTGAAGACAACTCCAGTACCCATTATGAGGAAATAGTTGAGTTAAATGCAGTCCATCCATGTCATGGGATATTATGTAGTCCTTGAATGAATCCATACTTATTTACTTTGAGGGATTTCTACCATAAGAAAAGCAAGATAAAGAAAGACATGTAGAATGTTATACAACTTTCGTGCTACAAAGCAAGCCCCTTATATATGTACTAGAGGCCTGGTGCATGGATTCATACACTAGTGGGGTCGCTTGGCCTGGACTGTGGGGATTGGGCTGAAAGTGGCTCTCCGGTATCCCCCGAGGGGTCTCAAATTGTGAGAGAGCGGTTCTTGGTGACGCACTCCAGAATCGGTCTCCCACCTCTCTGGTTCTGGGTGCGTCACCCAAGAACTGCTGCTGCCAAGTGACCACAGCTCAGCAGCTCCTTTTTTGAGCGTCTGCCCCTTAGTGGTCAGTGTGAGTCATTGCTACTGGCCTATCAGCCAGTTGCTTAGGCTTTTATATATAGAGATATTAATAATTGTAATAACAAAGAAAAAATCATTAGGAATTAACCATATTTATAGAAAAAAACTGTAGTTATAGTGTTAGTTCCTTTTTGTTGCAAACAACCACAAATCTTAGTTGCTTACAACTACAGAATTTATTGTAATGCTTGCTGATCATCAGATTGACAGACATCCTTTTGATGTAGGCTGCTTTGACTTGATGGCTCTGCTTCAGGTCTCTAGTCAGCTAGGATTGGCTCCAGGGTATAGGTTTGCCCCATGTATCTTGTTTTGGGCACCAAGTAGAAGGGCACTACTACCTGAGCTCAACATTACTCATAGCAAAGGAAGAAACCCCATTGTGAAAATCCCACTTGGGCCTCTGCTCTTATCATATCCACTAACATCCTACTGACAAAAACAAGTCATAGAGACAATGTTGACCAGAGAAAGTCATGTGTCCAAGCTCAAAATAAAAGTGAAAGTAAGTATAATCTGCACACTCTGATCCCCAACGTGGGTGTGGATATATAATACTACCACTAAGACCAACGACTTCATCTACTATGTGTAAGATTCCATTTATATAAACTTTACATTTATTAGTGTTCACTAAAATGTAATTATGGTTACATTTAGATGGCAATTTAAAGTAATTTTTACTTTTTCTAATTTCTTCTGAATCATTGAAATTTTAATCAGAAACACCAACATTTTGAACTCAGTGAAGGCTCTTCTTTTTCCTGGCCTGATCAGAGTTATGTAGCATATCCCTTGACATGAAGAGCCTAATTGAGATACTTACTTGTGTCCTCTTTCATCCAATTCCTATGGATACGTCAGAATCTCTACTTTTAATGAAGGCCCAACACTATCCAGTTGAGTAGAATGTTTCTGTCTTCTTTTTTTCTTTTCCATGTAACTGCTTAACTCCTTCAGTTTCCTCAGTTATTAGGATATAGATGTAGTGTAGAAATTAACAAAAACAAAAGAATAACCAACATATTTGGACAGTTGTGACAAGACCTAGATTCTGGCCCTTTTAATGCCATTCATTTGTAGTGTAAGGTAGTTAGACCACTGCCATTCTCTGGGGTTCATAAGGTTTCATTAATATACACAGGCACACATTTGGAACAGGCATATCTATCCATGTGCATGTGCTTGTGTGTACCTGAATGGCCATTTCATGCATAATGAACTGAGTTCTCAGTCATGGAAACCTCTGTATCTTGTAGTCCTGAGTCCCTATATGTGGAGGGACATTTTTCTCACTGAGCACAACCTACTTTTCTGGGCTGCAACCTCTTGAGGATTTTCTCTCTAATCTCCTTCATCTTGACACTATAGAGAACAGGGTTGATCAATGGAGGAAGCAGGAAGTGGACATAGGAGAGAAGAGTATGGGCAGGCTGAGGGATTGGCATCCTAAGACGGTCAATGAGTGCCAGGAGGATCATGGGCACATAGAAGAGAAGCACAGCAGAGAGGTGGGCGGCACAGGTTTGACCAGCCTTCCAACGATCCTCACTTGATCCCAAACCCTGCAATACCCTGCCAATTAGGCCATAGGAGCAGAAAATAAGCAGTGGGTCTAATCCCATGGCTGACAGGACCACAAAGAAGCTGTAGACTGCACCCCAAGCTCCTGGACAGGCCAATCGGGCTATATCTGGGTGCAAGCAATACGAATGAGTCAGAACCTGTGGGTGGCAGTAGGGCATGTGGGCCAGGAGAAATGGCAAGGGCAGATGGAGACCCACGCATCGGAAAACAATGGTGAGGCCAATCTTCCTAACAACATCATTGGTGAGAAGTACTGGGTAGTGGAGAGGGCGGCAGATGGCCAGTGCCCGATCAAAGGCCATGGCGAGTAAAACAGAGGACTCCATGACAGAAAAGACGTGGACAAAGAACATCTGCAGGAGGCAGGCTGAGGCAGGGACAGCATGAGCATCAGCAAGGGCAAGACCCAATAGGGTGGGCATCAGGGCTGTGGCCAAGCCAACATCAGATACACTAAGCAGGAAGAGGAAGAAGTACATAGGACGGTGTAACGTGGGCTCCATGGCAATGATCCAGAGGATAGTACTGTTGCCCAGAACAGAGAGAAGGTAGATGGTGATGAGGGGTGCTGTCCACCAGGAGGGTACAGCTGACAGGCCTGGCATGCCCACCAGCAGGAAGGTGGGGGTCATTGAAATGCTGCTGTTGGGGGCTGCCTGGATGAGGAATGTTGACATCGTTCAGGATCTCACTTTGAACTCTGGAACCTGAGAACTGATTAGAAAGATTTACTTAATCTTAAGACATGTTTGCATGATCTTTCTAAAAGAGCCTTTCTCTGCTTCCTGCCTTAATAGCAAACACCTGGCAGAGGGTTTACACTCCTATGAACACTGCTTCTATGCCTCCCAATCCCAGGCCATCTGACTTCTGTGCTGCCTAAACACACTCACATTTCAGTTCACTTGAACAGTTCTCACAAGTTCACCAATTAACCCTTTATTACTAAATCAAGTCATTTTCCTAAACTGGTTTATTTCTCAATGAGCATTAATTTTTGTGAATCCGCTTTCTCCTTTTCTTTTAAATTCTACCTCTCAGAATTTAACTTCTTAATTCACCCTGATGTGTCCCATCCAATTTATACATTACATTGATATTTTTGAGAGATCTTTACTTGGCTCTTCTTTTTACTTAGTGGTCTATCTACTCTCATGACTTCAAATCAATTCCATAAAAGGATGTATCATGAATATATATATCCCAGATTAGTCTATATTCATTTCACCCTAGAAATCTCCATATGGATATTCTATGTATTTTAAATTAAAATAATCCAAAACAGATCTTAACAAATGCATTTTAAAACCTCTTCCAGCTTCCTCAGTTAGGAAGCAGTAGTGGGAAAATTACAAAAATGATGGAAGGAAAAAAAAAGAAATACGTCTTGGTTTCCTGAGTCAGGAGATGGCATTACTACTCACCAATTTCCCAAAATAAAAGTCTCATGATAAAAACTCTTTACAAAAAAAGAGAGGAATTTCCTCAACCTGATAAAGGCTATCTATGAATAAAATTAACATCATACTTGACTGCAAGATTTAGAATGATAAAAAGTTATCTGCTTTTTGTCACTTTAAAAAATGTTTTTATTTGTTTTTTAGATAGAGAGGAAGGGAGAGGGATAGAGACATAGAAACATTGATGAGAGACAGGAATCAAAGATGACTTCGGCCTTACTTGTAATACTTATTTTTTTTTTTTTGGAAAGCTGTATTCTTATAGCAAATGAGTAACTATCAATTATTCAGTAAGCGCCATTGTCTCATCTCAAATTTTTCTTCTGTATCCAATTATTTTTTACGTTAACTGTGCTTTGGCTTTTGCTGAGGCTTTTGTTTGCATGATCCTGAACGGCTCCCCTGCTGCCAGTCTGCCTTCCAATCCTTCCTCTGTACAGATCCCATAGTGTTATTTCTAATTTGCAATCTGATAATGTGGCTGTGGTATCTTCCCGTAAAGCCATCTGATTTTCTGCTGCTTTAAAATGAAGGCCACACCTTTATTTGTCATAGAAACCCCTACACCATCTGGTCCCAGACAATCTTTACTGCTTAACCTATTTCTATTCTATTTCTGCTTGAGTCTTAGCTTTCCAGAACTACTGTTTGGATTCCTGAGATGGGTCATTGCTTTAACCACTTTCAAAAAAATACATTTTATAAGTGGAATTTCCTTTTCCCTCTCTGTATCATCATACCTCATTTGTAGATGAAGTTCCAACTCTGCTGAACACCTCTCCTTCAACAGGCCCTGTGATGGATTGTTTACCCTCTCCTCTCACCCTATGGCACATTGCCTAATGCAGTCCCTGTCATTCCTAATTATTCATATTTCTTTCTTTGCCTTGCTCTTCAATAGACTGCTAACTTCCTCAGGCAGATGCATATCAAACTAATAAGAATTCAAACAAAGAATGTAATTCAAGCTCATACATGCATTAAAAAGTAAAGAAATATGCAAATGCTCATTCCCTAAATTAGAAACACCTCTGAGTAGGTACTGACATGTATGCATGTCCTCACATGAATAAGCACATGTAAATAAAAGCACCCATATGTGTATACATGTTGTTATATGTATCCACTTATTTCCACAAGTCATGAGTGGAAAATGCTCTTAACCAATCCTTTGCCACCTCACACAATGATAGCCAGGAAAATTTAAAGATTCAATAATTGTTTCAAAAGACAGGTATGCAGCCAAAAGAGTAACTCTTATCTCTTCACATACGCACACATGTTCATCATAGGTTCACAAACATCCCTTCAATGCTCAGCACATATACATACATCTATATATACATCAGAAATGCAGGGGATCTTATACATCTTACAGTCACATCTCACATCACTCAATTAAGCCATTCTTATTGCCCTTCAAATATCTGATAAGTTCCTACAAAGAAAATAAGCTTCCTTTTTCTCAAACTGAAATCTTAATTTCTATAGATTTAATTCTATGACAAAACCAAAAGTAGAGACATTCTCACTAAAGGATATTTATAAATACTGAATAATGGTTTCCAGGAAAGGAGAAAAGTTTTATTTATGACCCGATTAGTTCCCTGACATCTGAAAGACAAATGGCTAAGGTTACTAAAGTGCTAGAAAATAGGATATTTGATTATAGGGGAGATCTGTCATGGAGAGAGATCTTGCAGCCCCATAGAAATGACAGAGTGTTATGAATAAATTTGCTCACTTTACATTTGCGTCCAGACCTGCTGTTTGGCCCCTCACCACAATCTTCCCTGCTACTTACCAGACCAGCATTGAAGAGTGTGTGTCAGACAAGGTCTTTGGTTGGAGATAAATGCTGAGGAATTAGAATGGCTTCAAGAAGTGGCCAATGTGAGAGGATTTACAGCATAAGGCAGAGTAGGAAGAAATGGCTAAAAAGTGGACGCATCTCCAAGATGATGATTGCCCCTCCACATCTTGAGAGATCCCCATTTGTCTCCACATTAATCCTGTCTGTACTAAGAGAGATATCTTCGGTGCTGAGTACCAGGAAATCTGCTGGAGCCAGGTGGTGTGACCCATGGATAAATACCTAACAAAGTACGAGATCAAATCAGGTACTTTATAAAAAATGGATATGGTAAGAGACCTGTGTATGCAGGAAGCATTTTAAAAAACACCCAGGATAGCATGCGGGTGGGAAAGTAAAACATTCTAGGGAAGAGAAATGATTAGGTAAGTCACAGGGCCCAATTTTAGAAACTAACTTCCCCCATTCTTAGTCTCAGATCCTCATGGATAGTTGAAATATAAGGTAATGATCAGTTTTGCTGCTCAGTATGTTCAAATTCTTTCTCATGCTGTGTCGTTACTAGGGATTTAGGCTTGCTCTGAATAAACTGGGGGCAAGGACCCCAGGAGATTATCTTTGGGGTCAGGTAAGTAGAAAGCCAGCCCATGCATAGGGTATAGAAGATTCCACCACTGAATTTTTCAAGGTTCCCTAAGGTCCACCATTTTGGCCTCCAGTAAACGTAGAAATGCACTATATAATTTTAACACATTCTTCAGTGATATGGTTGTCAGCAAAGTCTATTCCGAGTGACTTCCTAAAGTATAATTTTTTTAAAATTAAAATTATTGGAGTGACATTGGTTAATAGAATTATATATAGATGTTAAGTGTGCATCATCTGTATGCTGCATTGTGCTCATCACCTAAAGTCAAGTCTCCTTCTGTCACTATATATTTGACACTCTTCGTTAAATTTCAAATAGTGCATGCTTGATCATAATCCTTTTCATTCTATCTGCTGTTATCTCTCTGCCTTCTCTCCATTTTCCATTTCAGGAAACAACTTATCTTTATCAGACCTCAGATTCTACCAGATCCCATAGACCTTCTAATGTTTTACTCCTTTCAAATTAATCACTCCATCTCCTACTATATTCATTTCTCTAGCATAGACTTGCACACTTATACCTCTTCCCATGCCATCCTACTACTCTGAGCTATTAGAAGACAAACACTATCTCTTATATTTTTTCATTCCTATAATAAGAACATCTTTCCATTATATATGAAATAAGTTTGTTGAATTTTATGAGCTGTTTTAAAGAGTCCGCCTTTTTAAAACTTTCATTTTGGAATGTGAAGTTATTTTTAATTAAAGTGTAGTTGACGTGCAATATTATATCAGTTCCAATGTACAGCATAGTGATTTGACATTTATATGCCTTATGATGTGATCATCACCAGAAGTCTAGTAACCATCTGTCGCTGTACAGTTATTGCGATATTATTGACTGTATTCCCTATGCTGTACTTTACATCCCTGAGACTTATTTATAAGCTTGTACCTCTTCATCCCCTTACCTTTTACCTTTCAACTATCAGTTTGTTTTTTGTATCTATGATCTGTTTATTTTGTTTGTTCACTTGTTTAGTTTTTTAGGGAGAAAAATAGTCCAAATACAAAAATGTTTCTCACTGCCCAGATTCTGAGCCCCCGAGCTCTTTGCCTCCTACAAAGGGCCCTATGATTTTCCGTTCTCTCCAATTGCTCCTTCCCAATTCCCAAGCCACAATGTACTTTCCCACTCTTTTTTGAATGAAGTAACTTTCTAAGAACAATCGAATTATTTTCCCAATCTCTTTTCTGTTCTTCCAAGCTCAGAAACAGTAACTTCTCCACTGATTTCTCCCCCGCTTTTTTCTCTCTTTCTTGTTTCATCTCCCCACACACTAACCTCTCCCCATTGATTGTGTCAGTCTCACCTGGAGTCTGATCGTCCTTTCCACCTGCTACTCCCTTTGTGCAGTTCACTCACCACACTCGGTTCTCCCTGCGACCCTCACACTGGTGTTCTAGAGGACTGCCTTAGGTGTATTCTTTATGCTACCTTTGTTGTATCCTATCTGGGGGAGAGGGAAGGGGGGTGGGAGACAGGAAAGGTGAGCACAGGTGTCTAGCCCCTTGTTGCCAGAGCCCCTTGGGGAGCCTCAGTGAGAATGCTGTGGTTAGTTAAGGGCCTGCTGTTCTGCCCAGAGGAAACACCATGATAACCTTTGGACTGCAGCAAGAATGAGTGAATCCTTCCATCCCCAGCATTCAGCCTTGCTCTCATAGTCCCTGAAGCAAGTACTCCTCTACCCCACACTAATCCTGAGCTCAAAGGCCCCATATGTCCCTAGGTCCTCACTTGCCTGGGCCTGTCAGCCCTTTGGCAATTACCACAGTTTATCTACAGCCTTTTTTTTTTTTTTTTTTTTTTTTTTAGAGAACATATCATGAGCCCCACACAGTGCCCCAAGTTCAGTCCACAGGGACACCTTCTGGTTTTGTTGCTTGTCTTTGTTTTGACTAATTGTCATTAGCACAGTGGAGTGCCACATGGTACTAATAGCGAGGGTCACAGATTCCATCTCTGCAGAGATAGCTTAGTCACTTCACTTGACTCAATTCAAAGACTACCTGGGATATAGAATGACCTCTTCTCCTGCTAGGGTTTGACCCCCATCCCTGGCACACGTACACTGCTGAATAAAATCAGACCTGTCTGAAATTCAACAGCTGGCCTGACAGGAACCTCTTACTCCTATGGCCCAGTTATTTTGACTCACTCTTTTTTCTTTATGGTCCCTGTACTTTGCACTTTCTTATTTCCCTGACATTTCTTGTTCTTTATAGATGCCCTGTTTTCTGGTGGATCAAGTATCATTAGACACCGCCACTCCCCACACCAGCTTGTGGCTTTCCCTTCATACCCTGGACTTAATCAACCTGGGCATTCACTGTGTGCCACGCCATCCACTGCTCCTCCCCTCCCTGAGACCTTTCAAGGGTACTTTTGTTTCTGTAATCCCTGCAGCAGACCTTGGTAACCAGATCCCAGCCCATGGGTTTATCCTGGCTCATCCTTGTCACTTCTGATCGCCTTCAGAAGACGGTTCATTAATATCTCTGTGTCCTGGGGACAGGTAAACTTCTTCTGACTCAGGTTATTGCATCTCTCTTCTCACTTCCTGCCAGACAACTCCAACAGGTGTGCTCTATTGGACCTTGGAGCTGCCTTCAAACTCTCCTGCTCAAGTTTAACACCATGGAGAATGGAGCTGAAGACATTGACTAAGTCTGTCTTAGCTCCCCAGAACACTCACAACCCCATACTCAGGCCTCTGTTAGGTCTCCTGTTTAGTTCAACGTACCACTCCCTATCTTTTCATCAACCTAGGATCCAGAGATGTCTTTACTCTGGTCTCTAAACTATAGAAAGGGCCATTTCTATCTGTACTCTGTGATGATCAGGATAGCCATTATTAATGTGATACATGAATCTGGCCTAACAAGTTGGAGGGAGGGACAGAATTAAACCATCCCTGGCTTTTTCCTTTTCTCAGATCAACATGCGTGCCATTTAATATTATTAATGATGCTCTAACTTTCAGATTTAGATTAGCTAGTTAAAATTTTTCACTTTGCACGTTCTAGCTGTAAGGTTGTGGACAAGCTACTTCATATCTCTAAGCTTCAACTTCCTCATCAGTAAAGAGAGTTTGCATGAAATGTTTGTGAAGTGTTCAGGACACTGCCTAACTCCTATTTTTTACTTCATGTGCCCATCAATTTTGGTTCTCTAATCCTCCTCTTTGTTTAAAATGGCTTTCTCCCAGCAGATAATTTCTGAGCACCTGCTATATAGCAGGTATTAGTCTAGGCTACAGTAGTCAACAAGGGAGGTGGATCTTACCTTCTTTTATGGATCTTACCATCCAACAGGGAGTGATAGACAATGAATGAGTAAACAATGTGACAATTCAAATGGCTCTATATAAGGTTTAGGAGATAAGCAGAAAAAGGTCATGGGGTAATAAGTGGAGAGTGACTGAATACTATAGAAAAATTGACATTTCTGAAGGTGATATTTAAGCTAAGATCTAAATACGGAAAATCAACTAGCCATGTGACAATATGGTTGAAATGTGATCCAGGCAAGTTCTCAGCTCTGAGGCAGCAGAAGCCGGCTCATGGCTGGCCAGCGCAGCGGCAGTGGCAGGAGCCTCTCCCGCCTCTGTGGCAATGCTAAGGATGTTTGACGGCTTAGGCCTGCTCCCCGCAGACAGTGTCCTAAGCCATCAGTTGGCCATCCCCCAGGGCTCCTGGACTGCCAGAGGGATGTCTGATTGCCAGCTTAGACCTGATACCCTGGGGAGTGGGTCTAAGCTGTCAGTTGGACATCCTCCGAGGGGTCCCGCACTGTGAGAAGGCACAGGCCGGGCTGAGGGACTCCCCACTCCCCCCCAAGTGCACGAATTTTGATGCATCAGGCCTCTAGTATACATATAAAAACCTCTATGGAATACTTATAGCAGCTTATTAACTAAAGTTCCTTTAACAGGCAAATGAATAAATGGAATATCACCTATACCCATTAATGGATATCCATACAATAGAACACTTTATTAATAACATAAATAAATTCTAAACTGCATTATGTTAAGTGGAAGAATTCAGGGTTAAAAGATTATATGCTGTATAATGAACCAAAATTCTAAGGTCAGACAACAGATTGGTAAAGGCTTGTGGTGGATAGAGGGGTTGACTACAAAGGGATAGCAGGAAGGAATGTTTTGGGGTTGATAGAACTGTCCTGTATTTGGACTAGGCTGGTGGATATATATATATTCTGCATTTGTCAGTTGTCATAGAATTGTTCTATAAAAAGTGAATTTCAGTACATATAAATTTTAAAAGTATTTTTAAAATATAAATTCTCATAAGACTACTTGGCATTTTAATTTACCTTTCAAGGCACATCCATCTTTTCTTAAATCCTTTGTGTTTCTCCCATTTTTCTCATTATGTATTCCTATCTTGTTTCCTGCTTATTTCCTTTTTCTTTCTTCTGTCCTTAATTATTGGTATTTGGATTGAAGCATCTGTGACAAATTCTAGTAATACAGTTTTTCAAATGCCTCAGAAATGTATTAAGAATGAATACATAAAAAATAATATGTTTTGAGAAAAATATTCACTCTCATTAATGCTAAAAATTATCTTGGTGTTATGAAACTGCCTAAGGATAGACAAGTTATATTATATAGTCTCACACATTATTTGCAACTGTGTTATTAACTTCTCATGATTATGTTTTTTAATGAGGCTTTTATACGAAATCAAATTATGTGGCTATGAAATCATTTAAGTAGATGTAATAAGACATCTGTCTAATTCAGATTTGTTTAGTGCCAAATGTTTTTAGAGTAATATTTTCTAAAGAAAGTGATAAGAAATAAGAGAAATCTCATTACTCATTCATAGTTAAAAGAAAGAAGAAAAAGGAAGAAACAAGAATAAGCAAAGCAATTTATTTTTATGTAAATAAAAACTTAGGATGTTATTAAAAAGCCCACATAGAATAAATAAAGAATCTGGATTTGTATAGCATTGTTAGAAAAAATATATAATAGAAATATTTAAGGAGTAAAACCTTAGGATTTGTTATTTATTTATTTATTTATTTATTTATTTATTTATTTAATTAGTTATTTAATTCTCACCAAGGATATTTTTTCCATTAATTTTTAGAGAGAGTGGAAGTGTGGGAGAGAAAGGGAGAGAGAGAGAGAGAGAGAGAGAGAGAGAGAGAGAGAGAGAGAGAGAGAAACATTGATGTGGGAAAGACACATCAATTGGGTGCCTTCCACCCATGCCCCAACCAGGCTGGGAATTGAACCTGCAACCCAGGTATATGCCCTTGACTGGGAATTGAACCTGAGGCCCTTTAGTGTGCTGACACTCTAACAACTGAGCACACAGGCCAGGCCAGGGCAACATTATTTATTTAATGACATATTTTCCTATTTTACATGACTAGATAGATTGATTTATCAATGAGATATAAAAATTATTAAAATACCAATTAAGGTATATAAAAGAAACCATAAACATTCTTTTTAAAGTTATGAATTTATTGATTCTGATAAATATGTGAGATACAGAGGTGAAGATGATGGCTACCAAGCAGATACATATAACTGTCCAAAACTGAACACAAGAATCAAGATCAGAAATATTGATTTGGAATGAATCTTCTTATATTTGTAGAAGAATAATATGTAATTTCAATTGCCAAAGGAGAAAGTGAAATGAGAAAAGCAAGTTGTTAAATAGAAGAGGGAGTCAAAGACATGGGGTATGGGGTTGGGTTACTATTGAACCTGGGAAGAGGCAATTTACTTAATTCTAGGAAGGTAAAAATGGGTGTGGATGTATTTAAAGAAGGAGCTGAAGAAGTTGTATATTAAGAAAGATTAGATCAAATTATCACAATTTTTTGAGTGAGTAGGGAAAATATTTTTTTATAGAACATGATGGGGGAAGATGGAATGGGAATGGGGATCAGAAATGCGAATATTTGAAATAGGAATGGGATTAGTATAAAATTAAGAAAAATTAAAATAATTAACTAAAGATAGATTCTCTAAATTTACAGAATCATGCAATCTGACCTATTGCAAAATCAGTCTTCTCTATTCATTTTCAATTTTGAAGATGTTAAAATATAAAAAGAGAGATGGTATCATTTGTTTAGTTTTATGTTTGTGCTAGCAGTATATGACAGAAAGTAAAAATAAATCAGAGTCCGTGTGAGATACAAATGATCAACCTGTTTAAGTAAAAACCAAGAACAAAAACAAAACACAGTGTTGGCTGAGAAATTAGAATAAAGTTATAGTGGTTCAGTTACTCCAAAACCCTATTTGTCAATATAGAAGAAAAACATGAATAAGAGCATAACTTAAGCATCATGACACATTTATAATGAGTAATGAAATATAGAGGTTAAATATTGCAAGTAGAGCAATTCCACACTTTAATTACTTCAAACAGAATTAAAGGAATGATTATATGATGTAGAGATAAATTTTACATTAAAAAACTCAGTACTTTGATAGCCTATGGTATTGAAAGAATAATCTACATTAACATTAAATTACTCTAGGACTGTCATGTAGAGAGCTTAGTATATGAGCCTCAGTCCATATGAGCATTTTTCCTTACCTCATCATGTAACCTTCATGATCCAGGAAATCCAGAACACACCTGAAGCAGTGAGGATCTCCCGTTTTATTACTTCTATGCTAAGAATAATTTCTAGAGTCAAAGTCTTAGAATTATGTAAAGAATCTGGGTCCACAGGTTGGTGTGGCTTAGTGGATGAGCATTGAACCATGAACCAGGAGGTCACGGTTCAATTCCCTGTCAGGGCACATGCCTGGGTTGCAGTCTCAATCTCCAGTAGGGGGCATGCAGCAGGCAGCCCATCAATGATTCCCTCTCATCATTGATGTTTCTATCTTGCTCTCCCTCTCCCTTCTTCTTTCTGAAATCAGAAAAAAATTTTTTTTTTAAAGAATCTGGGCTCAGCATCAGTGAGTAATATTCAGCTTATGCATTCCACAAGACTATTAAAGTAATGAGGATTTATGAAGATTATGGTGATGAAAGCATAAAGCAAATATGATAAATTACAGAACTGATAAAACTAAGAATTAATATCAGATATTATTATTGTGATTATTAGTGATGCTGTTGATATTTTTATTATTCAGAGACCAGGTATGGACAGTAGTGTTATTTGAAAGTGATCATTGGATATTTTGGAATATTAATGGTCTCTTACTGAATTGGGGCATTGGTTAATGACTCTCTGAAAGGCCTCTTGCTTTTCTTTTGCACAGAGCATGATAGGACATGATAGGACTTATTAGGTTAATAATAAAAATTGAAAAAATGCAGTGAGACAGCAGGAAAAATTTATTCATTAAGGAGTCATCTTAACTTTAGAATTCATGGGAAAATGGAACGGGAAATCATGGAGTCACTTTTTTTCCTTTGGGATATTTTTATTAGTTTTGCTGTGTTTTGAGACAAATAAAGGCAATTATTGTTTATTTTAGGGAATGGAAAGAGTGAAGTGGCTAAGATGGCCCTGAGAGACTGATTGAGCACTAATCAGCCTCTGGAACTCCTCTCCCCCCCCCCACCCCCCTGCTTTTTCTATAGCCTCCTCAATACTATCTCATTTCCTAGACATGAGAATCTAGGAGATAATTTGACAGCCCTGGAGAGACTCCTGCTCAACCTTGGAGCCACAGGGAATAACCTTGCTCATAGATCTGTGAAACTCTCCATGGAATGGTTTGGGGAGGAGTTTTGCAGCAGCCCAGAAAATAAAATTCCTCATGTGGAAGGTGGCAATGGTTTTGCCAAGAGAACTTCTGATTTTTAAAGAATCCTCTCCCAGCTGAAGATACTCTTAGCAACCAAGTAAGTTTTAGGGCAAAATCAAAGGATAAAGTTGGTCTATCAAAATAATATTGTCAGATATCATCACTGGAATTTATAATTGTTCCTCAACCATTTCTCCCCCTTCCCCATGTCTTATTTCTCCTTTGTTCTCCACCTTAAGCACTCCATGTTCTTGTATCCTTGCTCATTCATGTGTGCTTTAAGGGAAAGATGTGAAGACAACTTCTTTAACCTCATGATGAATAGGTCACTTTTTTAGAAGAGATGATATCTGTTTTTCTCTAGTGAATGCATTGCTTTAGAAATTAGGGAACTGCCATTCACTTGAACTAACTAATGTAGGAAGAAGGCAAGTGTTACCTATAGAATACTGCATATTGGTTAGACATTGGACTTTAAAAATTCCTTTCATGTAGAATGATTGCAGTTTGAGTATTTCCTGTTGAGAAGCTAAACTACCCCTACTATCAGGTGAGGAGTGGTTATTACAATTAATCTCTAGATCAGGCGGGTTTTTCTTCCTGTTTCCTCAGGTCCTCCCTGTCTATCATATATCCTAATGAAGGCACTAATCAGAAAATTTTATTTTAAGACCAGTTCCTTATTCTATTGACCGCAAATACCCTAGAATGCCTAGAAACCTGGAAGTTTCCATAGTACTGATAGCAAATGGAACTCTGCTGCTATTCACACCATAAAATTGGGAAATTTTATTGTTCATCTGCTCTTTCAATCTAGGCTCTATAATGATTTCATGTATCTTGTGGTAGCCAATAGATATAGATAGAAAACAAACAGTGTATTTTTTCATAAATGTGGCAGTATGGACGGCAAAGGGTCAGGTCTAGATGAAACTTTTAAAGGAAGAACTTGGGATCCAAGAACCTAATCTTCAGGGGACAAACTTGAACTCTAAGGCACAGTGATTGTTCAGAATGGCATGTTACACTCTGTTTGGGAGTCAGTATAGAGGCCCTAGAGGGGATCTGGAAGACATGCTCATGTTGTCAGAATCAGAACAAAATCTAAAGAACCGTATTAGGGAGTAAGAAATTTGTGAGGAATGGAGTTTTGACTTGGTCTTCTCTTACTGAACCCCTCAAGCCTTGTTACACTTGGTTGCAATTTTTCTCAACAAGGCTCTGTTTCACATATACCCCTCCCCAACTTCTCATCTGTTTTGATACTAAGGAGGTGTTTGACTCCAGGAAAGTTATTTTCTTTACCTAGGCTTCAATTTCTTTATTAGTAAAATGTGAAATGGATCAACTTTTACTTCTGCTATTTGTTGGATTTCTGGTTTTCTCTTATTATTCTCTCCCACCCCTTCCCTCGCCTCATTCTATTTTCTCCTTCCCTTTCATTTGTTTACCTCTTAAACTTTTCTCTCAATTTAGTTATTTCCTATAATTATTTGAAAAACTTAAATTTTTTTTCCTCACAAACCATCAAAATACACAAAACAAAGACAACAATTTAGTGGAAGGACAGAAAATGTATGCTGATAACCTAATAGTCCATATATTTATACTATTGTCTTTCATAACAGCAATGGAAAAAGATGCATATTTTATAGGAAAGGGGAAAAAATGGCTGAGGCTGAGGAGATCTGAATCAGAAATCTTTTAAAGAAAATCTGATTTCAAAACTAGTTTTAATATCTTTTTTTGATGTATCATGAGCAGGGGCATCCAGAAGTATATACATCTCTGGGGTTGAGAAAACTCAATATTTGTAGAGCAGAAGGTAGATTATTAAAGAGTTACAAGAGTCACAAAGTTAAATATTATTCTTGTTGATAGAAGAGAATCTATTGATTTTTACTTCTACTAACTGCAAATAATTCTGACCAAAAAATCCAACAGAAAAACAAAACAAAAGATAAAAAGAGAAACAAAATCAAACCCATTATTATACTAAGAACATATGAAGGAAACTTTTTATTCCAAGTAATCATAATTAAAGGTACATATTTTGTTTTCCAAGGTTTTTACATTTCTAATCCTCACATGGTCCCTGTAGGGTATTAGTATTGTCCACGTATTACATGTGTAAAGTTGTCCTGAGGATCAGGGGATACTGGGATCTGATTTTTAAATGTGTGGGTCTACATGTCTCTTAGTCACTTTGATTCCAATCAATTGTTGAGGCAACTGATGAGTGTCTGAAAGTTGAGAGCTTCTCAAAGTGAGTCTACTCTATCTCTGACTGACATTCATGTTTAAAGTTGAATGACCCCATCAGGCAGTCTTTAGGAATAAATATAATTACTGATTCTGACAACACGAGCATTCTTCCAGATCCCTACTAAGGCCTCTAAACTGATATTAATTAGAGTGTAACATTCTATTCTGAATGATTGGTCACTGTGCCTTAGCAATAGGATTGTCAAATAATCCTGGTTAAAAAAAATAAAAAGGCTTCAGGTAAGCTCTGGGAGTCTCACTTTTCTTAGAAAACTAAAGCTACTTTATTATTTAAAAAATATTTTTATTGATTTCAGAAAAGGAAGGGAGAAGGAGAGAGAGCCAGAAACATTAATGATGAGAGAGAATCTTTGTTTGGATGCCTTCTGCATGCCCCACACTGAGGATCATGCCCTTATGTGCCCTGACTGGGAATCAAACTGTGGCCTCTTGGTTCATAGGTCAACGCTCAACCACTGAGTCATGCTGGCTGGGCTAAAGTTACTTTAAAAAGAGAATTGCTTTCATAAGTATAATTTGCTCCCTCTTCTCCTATAATTTCACTAGATTAAAGATGACAAAAACATTTTATTTGCTATAATTAGAAATGGCTGTATGAGGTTCCTGGGATGAGAATGATTCTGAGACCACATTCAGACTCAGGGTAAATGAAAGAGGGTTATGCTAAAATAGAAGCATAGACATGTGCACTAAGCATTTCTAACCGTGTCCTACATACAAGATTCATTTCCTTCATGAGAGTTCTGGGCATTTCCTTCATGATTGTGATGAGTGGGAATGGAATCCTTTAGGGGAGCAAGTAATTCATATTTTATATTGATTTTGTCTTATTGTGTACTCAGTTTTCTCAACAGGATATACTTTGGAGTAGTAATTTTAGGGATTTAGTTCTCTCTTAAACTCTCCCTGCCCCATGTAAAAATAAAATGGTTCTACTTGCAGGGAAGTCAGATTCTAATATCTTGTTAATCCCCATGGCTGTATTTTCAGGAATCCGTCCATCAAGATCAAGCTCCCTTTTCACGCCTATGTCACATTGGCTTCATGGCAAATAATAACTTCTCCCACTTTCAACACCTTTATTTTGTCTTAACTGGAATTCCAGGGCTTGAACAAAAGTACTACTGGATGGCCTTCCCACTGGGTGCTCTATATGTCATTGCCCTCTTTGGCAATGGTGTCATCATCTCCACCATCAAGTCTGAATTGTCCCTGCATATCCCCATGTACTATTTTCTGTGTATGCTGGCATTGGCAGACATGGGACTTGCCCTTTGTACTTTGCCCTCTATGCTGGGCATATTCTGGTTTAACTACAAGTTTATCGCCTTTGATGCCTGCCTTGTTCAGATGTACTTCATCCACACCTTCTCAGCCATTGAGTCTGGTGTGCTGGTGGCCATGGCCTTTGATCGGGTCGTGGCAATCTGGAACCCCCTGAGGTACAGCACCATCCTAACCAATGGCGTGGTCCGCAAAACAGGGGCAGTCATCTTGACGAGGGCAGTCTGTGTGGTCTTCCCTGTGCCTTTTCTTATTAAGCGACTCCCTTTCTACCGCTCCAACATCCTGTCCCACTCCTTCTGCCTCCACCAAGATGTCATGCGCCTTGCCTGTGCCAGCACCCGTGTCAACAGTCTCTATGGCCTCATTGCTGTCATCTTCACCAAGGGCTCTGACTCCCTCTCTATCCTCCTCTCCTATGTGTTCATACTCCAAACAGTGATGACCATTGCCTCAGGGGAAGGCCGGCTGAAAGCACTCAACACCTGTGTTTCACACATCTGTGCTGTACTCATCTTCTACGTGCCACTTATCGGGGTGTCTGTCATTCATCGTTTTGGAAAGCACCTTTCACCACTAACTCATGCCCTCATGGCTAATGCCTACCTTCTTGTACCCCCTGTGCTGAACCCCATAGTCTATACTGTGAAGACCAAGGAAATAAGAAGGAAGATCACCCAAATATTTGTTAAAACCAAGATTACTTCAGAGAGTTAAGGTCTGCCGATTTGAGAGAGAAAGAATCTATTCTTTGAAAATTCAATTATGACTATGACAAATAAAGGTTTACATTTTTTTTACACTTCAGTGTGATTTGAATTGGGCCAAAGGAGATTTCCCTGATCTCAGAGCATACTTTCTTATTCTTGTGCCAATCTGTCTTTTGCTCAGTATAGAAAGAGTAGAATCTACAGGACCTGTCCAATGTTCTGCTCTTTAGCCCTGCATTTATGAGTTGACATATAACAGCTGAAGACAAAGAATATTATTAATTTCATTTTGTAATAACACTTTGAACAGAAAGAGGCCATTAGTTTTATGCTTTTAACATTAAAGCTCATTAAATTGATTTAATTTAACATTCTAAATCAAGAGTTACAAATGGCTTTCATTAGCTCAATGGGAAAGAAACAAACTATACTCATTAAATAATAAGAGAACACCTGGTGATGATACATTATTAAATAAGATATGAATCAGAAAAATGATCAAATTTTAAAATTAAGAATATAAATAAATACAATTGAGCAGGGGCCCTGTTGCATAATTTGGGATCAGAAGATTGAGGGTAAGTTTAGCGCTTCCATGTGTGAAACTGGGTATTAGTTCTCTTACTTTCTCTTTACTGCAATTTTTAATTTTGAAAATGAAAATATCCCTTGGTTTCCAGTGTTGTTACAAAATTAAATTCAATCATATAAATACCATTATTTGTAAAGTTTGCAGTGTTGTGCACCTACAAAAAGTGTTCAAAAATATCAAATGTAAGAGTCTAAGTCTCTAAGAGAACATATCTTTATAGATTGGCCACTAGGTAAAAGACTGTCAGAGTCTTTACATGTTATCTCATTTGTTACCTATAGCATCCTTATAAGGGAGAGTGTTATGTGCTCTTTTCAGATGAAGATATCAAAGCACAAAGTAATATATTTGTTGGCCTAGGCTCATGTAGGCAGATTTCTTGGAGAATGATGGACACCATGCATATTGTGGGTGATAGATAAAGTGGGATAGGCAGAGTACAGGAGACACTCATAATAAAGATTCAAAAATCATTATGGATATTGATTGAAGGCAGAGTACCTATATAAAGTAGAAGGAACAAAGGCACATGTATACACTGAGCTATTTGTATCTCTTTACATGGTCCAAGTGACTTTTTCTAAAAATATTTACTGTTTTGCTGTTAAAACTTAAGACAAAAGATTCTTTGTGACTTGAGTGGTGAATGTAATTATCTATTACTCAAATCAGTAGCTACTTTAGAAATTTTCTAAGGCAGACTGTAGCCAAGTTAAGATTAATTCAGTAGGACTATGCATACAAGAAATGAGAATTTCCATTTAAATACTGCAAAGAACTTATATACTTAAATGCATAGCCCATGGACACATGCAATAGGGTAGTGAAGACCTGGAGAGGTGAGTAGGGGCTGAGAGGAGGCGTTTAAAGTGGGGTTGGGTGGGAGATATCTGTAATAGTATCAATAATAAAAATATATTAAAAAATAAATACTGCTTTTGGGTTTAAGAGGCCCTACTGACTTAATCTCAGGTTCATAAAAATTATCTTTATTAAAAAAACATATGCACATTGAAGACATACAACAAAATCATAAAGTATAAAACATCATTTACATATTCTGGACGTTGTGGGGAGAGTTGAGCTTTACCACTCCTGCAGGCACAATCACAGTCCTGAGTCTGGAGCAGGGAACAGAACCCAGGTCTACTCTTGTTAAGAGGTTAGGTCTCAATCTGTTCTTTCAACATGGGGGAAGGTCCTTAGAAGCAGTGTAAAGTGACCAACATCCTCAGGAGATGAAGAAGTCTCTTTGAGGACTTTCAGGTCTTGGGTGTTTTCACCCATATGTGATACTTGAAATTTCAGCTATGCCAAAATTTTCTAAATCACACTCTACCTTTTAGAGACAGGTAGAAATACCCTTCATAGCCATTATCTTTGGTGTCTTAAGTACATATAGGCTGACCTCTGAAACAAGTGTACTGGTAAAGGAGTAGGTAGGTTTCTCTATGTCCTTTTCTGTCCCTTTTCTTCTTTAAAGATGAAGATGATTGATAGCCACAGCAGCAGCTGTACTAGCAGTAGAAATATCTGCAATACCATCTACTAAATAACTACAATAACTGGTGTTTTACACATGGTCTTATTACTCCCAAAATTAACTATAGGGGTGAATACAGGGTGGGACAAAAGTAGGTTTACAGCTGTGAGTATGTGAAACAGAATTTATTCTTGTATTATTTTTTATTAATTATTGTATGATTTTTCATATGAACAACTGCAGACCTACTTTTGCCCCAGCCTGTATATTGAGGGCAAGGGCTTAGATGTCATACACCTTTGGGTTTAAGTTCTGGTTGTGCCACTTATTATCTGAGTAATCTAGGCAATATATCTAATTTATTTAATACTAATTGTTCTAATCTACAAAACCTGGATTGGACTATTATTTATTTTATAAAGTTATGAAGATTAAAGGAATTAATGTATGTATGGCTTAGCCCAGGGCCTGGAAGTAATAAGCATTGAATAAATATCAGTTGGTATTATTATTATTATTATTATTATTACTATAAATTGAAAAATACACACTGAGGCACAGAATATATATGTAGCTTGATTAAGTTCACATAGTAAGTAAGTGGGCACAATCACAATTTTTAAAAAATTGTTTTTATTAATTTTTAGAGACAGAGAAAGGGAGAGGGAGAGAGAAACATCAATGGGGGTGTGAAACATCATAAGCCCTGACTGGAAATTGAGCCAGCAATCTTTTGGTGCAGGGGACAAAGCCCAACCAACTGAGTCACACCCACCAAAGCATACACAGCCACAATTTGAAAACACATCATTACTCCAGCTTTGAGATTAATAAGCAAGGGACTTTAAATATTTGTAATTCATTCAAATAAATCAAGTTGAAGGAGGATCGAGGGGGAAATATTTAATTTGTTAGTTAGAAGGAGGTCTGAGCCATGGAAAACACAGCTTTCATATAGCAATGAAAACAAAAGTCAGATTACAGGATCTAGAGAAGGTATTGCAAAGTGATGATGTGGAGTATATGTTCAGATTGCCTATAAATAATTTATATTTTTTTTACTTTGCTGCCCTATGGTTCCATCAGAGAATGAGCGGATGATGACATTAAAGGGCACTTTCAGCTAATTGTCTCTGTTATCACGTTTGTGAATATTGGAAATATGGTTGGCCTTTATGCTTAGCCCAGTGATAGTTTTCAAATTTTTGGTTATGAATCTATACAAGGAAGTAAAAAGGACACTCCCTAATATATTCATATTCTACTAGAGGCCCAGTGCACGAAATTCATGCATGGGGCAGGTTTCCCTCAGCCCTACCTGCACCCTCTCCAATCTGGGACCCCTCAAGGGATGTCTGACTGCAGGTTTAGGCCTGATCCCACGGGCAGTCAGACATCCCTCTCACAATCCAGGACTGCTGGCTCCTAACCACTCACCTGCCTGCCTGCCTGATTGCCCCTAACTGCTTCTGCCTGCCAGCCTGATCGATCGCCCCCTAACCACTCCCCTGCTGGCCCGATTGACACTTAACTACTCCCTTGCCAGCCTGGTCACCCCCAACTATCCTCCCCTGCTGGCCCAATTGCCCCCAACTGCCCTCCCCTGCTGGACTGATGGTCCCCAACTGCTCTCCCCTGCCATGACCCAACTCTTCCGCCGGGACTCGCCTCCTCCATGCCACGTGGAGACATGGAACCCCCAGGCCTCACTGCACGGAGTGGCTGCTGGGCCCCGCCTCTGCTTTGCGCACAGCCATCGTGTGGCAGCCATCTTATGGTGGCCATCATGTGATGACGTCATTCGCGAGGACCAGACTTTTATTAGTTTAGATTTTATTCATTGAAAAGTGTATACAGATACTCCTGTACTACTATCTTAATGTATATGGTAACACGTTAAGAAAAACATTTTGAAGGATGGTATAAAATTAAATACAAATAAAATTTCCATTATTTTCTTTTTGTAGGCAAATTGATGATAATGTGTTCTGTTTGAGATTCATGTTTTCCATTTAGATAGCATCAATATTAAGGCCTTGACTGATATTTGCATTCTGCACACACCAACAATTTTCAGTAATTTCCATGGAAAATGTAAACTCTACATTAGTCTTGCAAATTTATTCTTAATCTGCCTCTCTGTCTAGTTTCATTTTAGCAAGATGAACCTTTTCCTTAAAGATTCAGCAATATTGATTACCAGCTTATCTTTCATTAATCTGAATCTTAAAATACAGGTTCCTTCTGTCTCTCTAGAATTTGTTTGCAAGCCTAGGAAACCTTGATACATGAGTCAAGTTTTGATTGACAGGCTTTACAATCAACAGATCTAAATTTGAATCTAGTTCTGTTTCTAATCTAGTTAGAAACTGTGTGTCTTAGAATAAGTTACTTAACTGCTCTAAATCTCATTTCCCCCATGTGTCGAATGTTGATAACATTTATTCACAAAGATTGTTGGGAGATAATATATAAAGGCACCTAGCCTTATTAGTTATTATTAACAAATTAAATGTGATATTGTCATGTAATTCTTACATGACTTATAATTGTATACATATTTCCTTGATAGAAAATGCCAGGGTTGAGCAGAAAATTGGTGGGTCTAGAATAATGACTGAAATTCCATTAGTGTTAAGTGTATATTTATTGAATGAGTAAATAACCCCCCTACCAACTTGACTGTGTAATGATTAATAAAATACTCAAAGCGGGTATTAGCATCAATACAAAGGTACATTGCATTTGACATACTCATCCCCACACTGTGCGCACTGCTTTCTTAAAGTTTTCCCCAGTGCTGAAAATTTTCATTTGTCCTCATATGAAGCCCAGCAGTAATTTTACTTGGTAAAGTTTTGCTGGATTCTCTAGTACACACAAAATAGATTTTACTAATGCTGAGAACATCCTGTAAGGTCAGAACACCTATCATTCTATTAAACATATGGCAGAAAACTAGAACTATTATAAATCTGTAAATAAGTAATATTCTTTAGAAGAAGAGGTATAAATTAAGTAACCACAAGTGTGTCTGTTTCAATTTTATCATAGGCACTTTTTATCCAATCAACATTAAAACATAAAAACAAATCTACTTAATTCTGTAATAGTTTTCTTTGCTTTATTTTAAGAAAAAAATATTATCTCAGCAATCTAGCCTTTAGCAGTGCTATAGGGCTTCTATATTTCTTTTAATATAATAATTATTTAATTGATAATTAAAGAATCATTACTTAACATTATATGAATAAACATAAGCATTATATGAATAAACAGGTGATAATTTATGTCATCATTGATGCTCATCTTCAGGTTCAAAGAAGAAAGATTATGATGTTGATTAAATTAGATTTTGCATGTGATTTAGCAAAAGACAGTATATACATTCCAAAATGGAGCATATAAAGACCAAGAATGATGTGTGTTGTATCTTGACCTGCAGGCCTTGCCCACCCTTTCATTTTACCAGCTGTGTATAATTTTCCTGCATTGTAACTGCTGAAAATGCTACGTATTCTGCATCTGCCATTTGATTCCATTACTCTAGGTCCTGTTCCTTCTTCTCTGGAACATGTGGATGATTCGACTTCGTATCTGCTTGGTCTTCACACTGTAGACAATAGGGTTTAGTACAGGGGGCAGTAACAGATAGATATTGGCCATGAGCATGTGCACTACTGGAGATAAATGCTTCCCAAACCTGTGGGTCATGGTGACACCAATGAAGGGGATATAGAAGAGGAGCACAGCACAGATGTGAGAGAAGCAGGTGTTGAGGGCTTTGAGCCTTTCAGTTTTGGAAGCAATGCCCAGCACAGTCTTCAGGATGAAAATGTAAGAAAATAGAATGATGAGGGCATCCATTCCCAATGTGAAGATGACTACGATGAGTCCGTATAGGCTGTTAATGCGGGTGCTGGCACAGGCTAGCCGCATTATATCTTGGTGGAGACAGTATGAATGAGATAAGATATTAGAATGGCAAAAGGGTAGCCGCTTTATAAGAAAGGGCACAGGGAAGACAACACAGACTGCCCGGGTGAGGACAGCTATTCCAATCTTGCCAATGATGCTGTAAGTAAGGATGGAAGCATAGTGTAATGGGTTGCGGATGGCGACAAATCTATCGAAGGCCATGGATACTAATACTCCTGATTCTACCAATCCAAATGAATGGATAAAGAACATCTGTGTGATGCATGCATCAAAGGGAATCTCATGGGAATTAAACCAGAAGATGCTGAGCATGGAAGGCAAGGTGGACATGGAGAGACTAACATCAGTCAGAGCCAAGATGGAGAGGAAGTAGTACATAGGCTCATGGAGACTCTGATCTACCTTGATGACAGCTAGGATGGTACCATTTCCCAGGAAAGTTAGTGTGTAGAGAAATCCCAGAGGAAAGGCCATCCATGGATTTTTATCTGGTATCCCTGGGATACCTGTCAAAATAAAACTATGGTGATTGATAAGTGATGCATTAGAGTTCATCATGGTGTTCTCACCACCAGGTGAGGCTGGACTCTTCCACTTTGCTCACAGTTCCTAAACTGGAAACAGTTTCATAAAAGAGGGACAGGTAAGTGGCTTTATGAATATAAAAGTGGAACAGCAGAGGGGAGAATTATGCTAAAAACAGCATCTCAAATGTTTTTGTATCACTGTCTTCTTGCCTCATAGATAATCACATAGGATGACTTCCCTTCCCTTGAATTTAATTTGTTCATTCAAAAAATGGAAATAAAACTAATCCTCTAATATTTAGACAGTAAAACATCTGGATATCTCCTCTTTTAACAGCTCTTAAGGTTTGACAAAAAGAAGTAGCAACACCCAAGGACCTAATACCACAGAGAATTTTGCTAAATAATTAAAAAAAAAAACCCACTATGCTTACATTACCACACACACATAGTTACACACATTCCATTGCCTTCACATATCCATGTTCACATGAATCTATGTGCCTGTTTGAATATGCATGTGTATACATATGTATATTCACATACAAGCACATATATGTGCATATATTCTTTCACATGGTTAGGTATTGATTTCACTGTATTTATAATGGCCTCCATTTGTAAATAGACACGTTAGTGGATAAAACTGTTCAAAGTAATATTTAATATTCACAAATCTTAACAATTCTTAATTTTTTATTACCTCATTTTAAAGTAGCAAGGAACAGAAAATAAAGGTTATTGACCCACAAATAACCATAAATGAGATATGGGAGTAATCACTCATAGGATTTAATTTTTTTTATTTAAAACATACTTTTATTGATTTCAAAGAAGAAGGGAGAGAGAGAGAGAGAAAAATCAATGATGAGAGAGAATCATTTATGGGCTGCCTCCTGCATGCTCTTTACTGGTTATATACCCTTAACTGGAATCAAACCCAGGACCCTTCAGTCCTCAGGCTGAAGCTCGATCTACTAAAACCTAATCACATGGGATGACTTCCTTTCCCTTGAATTTAATTTGTTCATTCAAAAATGGAAATTAAATTCCATTAATTTAAACCAAACCAGGTAGGGCAGGATTTTTATTTTGAGAGTCTCTTAACTCACCAGAAACAGAGCCATTCTTGAAGCCCCTTCTGTCATCAAACAGCATTCAAACTTGTCTTCAAAACATATGAAATAATTATCTTCATTTTATATAGCCAATAAATAGTATAGCCCACTTCTCCCAGGCTAACTAACTGATCATCCTCTTTCCAATAATTCTTCATTCTGTAGTCAGAATAAACTTTTAAAAATTACAATATGATTTACTCAACACAAACAAAACTCCTTTAAGGACTTCTATTATACTTACTGGTAGAATAGAGTCACAAATCCTTATCTTAGCCATCAAGAGTCACCCTTATCTGCCTCTCGAGCATCAACTCACACCCTTTCTCTCCGTTTTGGTGTCTTCAATCCAGCCAAACTTGTGGTGTTTAAGTTCCTGGATCTCATTAAATTCTTCCTGCCACAGGATTCCCACATATGTGCTTCCCTGTTCCTTAGGCCTTTCTCCACCTTCTGCACAGTTCCTCTTTGGCTAATTAAAGCCTACCTGTCCTTTTCAAGTAAGCCTTTTCCAAATGCCCACTGCCCTTTAAGACTCCTTAGTATACTGTTTTCACATTCTGGGATTTTTTTTCCTTTTAAGTGAATACAGTCAATTAAACATTGCATCAGTATTTGTTTAATGTCTATCTCTCCTACTAGAAGTTAAACTCCCTAAAAGAAAGGAATATTTATCAGTTCATCACCTAATAGATCATATGCTAAACATATAGTAACTTTTCCATATGTGTTAAATAAAGGAATGAAGCAATGAATAAATTAATATGGATGACTGAATGGCATTCTTCTTTCCAGAAGTCTTAAAAACCCTCACACTCCCCCCTCATCTTCTCCATGTGGGTTGACAATTATTAATCAAGAGAAAAATCTGCTTTTCTAGGAGGGTCCAGACAAAAAGCTTAAATAAGGAGTCCACTTACAAAGGTTGTGATGTGTGTTGCAAACAGAATCCAGGCCTCTCTCCCAATAAATCACAATGCTAAGATCTAAACAAGGCACGCTGTAGTGGTCATCTACCCTGTGGCTGGAATTTGAAGAGGGGCTTTTGAGTACTCTGCATGGTAAGTGAGAGCTCTTCACTGCTGACTCCTTATCTCAAGCAATTCTGATGGCTTTCACTAGGGAAGAGTCAACTGGCTCATCCTTACTGATAACTTTTCTTGGAAAGACTTAAAAAATCTTTGATATTCTTTGACTAAGCCCCAGGATCTGCTGAACCACTGTTGTTCTATGGAGATTGTTGACTTTTGTTTTGCTTTTCACTTTTTTTAATGATTCTTTAAAAAAAATATCCTTATTGATTTCAGAGAAGAAGGGAGAGGGACAGAGAGATAGAAACATCAATGACGAGAGAGCATCATTGATTGGCTGCCTCCGTATGTCCCCCACTGAGGATCAAGTCCGCAACCCAGGTATGTGTCCTTGACTGGAATCAAACCTGGGACCCTTTAGTCCGCAGGCTGACACTCTATCCACTGAGCCAAACCAGCTAGGGCGTTCTTTTCACTTTTACAGCCTTTGACTCTGTTTATCCAAATGTGTTTTACCCCATCTTCTCCCCCCCCCCATTCATTTTTCTATTCTCTACCTTCCTTTTCCATTTTCCCTAAATTTTCAACCCCCCTCTTTTCTCTAGTTCCCAATTTAATTCTCATTTACTCTTCCATCCAATTTTGATTTCATTCTTCTCTATTCACTAGATGTTCCCCCACAGTATATGTCTTTTTTTTTCTTAAGTGCAACTTCTATATTTTACTTTTTTTCTCTTTTCTTTGCTTTCTGCTACCCATGACACTCTATAGACTTCTCATTTGTCCTTATCATTTCTCTCATTAGAATTCCTATGAGGATTTAATAAAATTATGTTCATAAATAATCCTACACAGAGCCTGCTAGGTGGAGGGCATAAAAAATGATTTTAAGATTAATATATTACCTGTATCAACCTCTGGGCTCCAGTTCAGGATTAAATTGGCTTCTCTCCTTCTTTGAGACTAGCAAAGAGAGTACTTATAAGATTGCTCAAACCTCTGGTGGCGACTGGAGCCATCATGATTCTATAACAATTTCACAAATGCTCTGGAGAAATCCCTTGAGGTGTGTTATGTATTGCTACGTGGGCTACTCCACCTGGATTTTCCTGAGAACTCCAAGCCCTTTCTCCATTTGTTAAATTATTTTTGATTCTGCAAACACATCTCCAAAAAAAATTTTTTTCCATTTTGATTTTATTTGCATCTTATCAGCCAAGTTTGAAAATGAATGAAGGACCTATTTCTCTCATTCTTGCGTACACACACATGCATATGTTTATGTCTTCCTTGTGTTAAATCACTAAATAAGTTCTAGGATTCCAGCCCAGCAGCCGTCCAGGTCTTCTGACTCCAAAGTCAGTCTCCATCTCAGTGGTGACATATGTGATTTACTCTGAAATAGGGCTGGGGACTCCTGTTGTCAGATGGAGAGATGGATTGCCTGAACTCTCCATCAGGAACACAAGACAAAATTTGTAAAATTTGTTGGTCTTGTTTGTAATGATTATTTTTCATCAATGAGGTAGTTCTTAAAATCACAGAAATAGCTGGTTATTCCAGCGGTGCCTTTATGTGGTTAGTCCTTAAATTGTTTACAGACCCTTTCCACCAGCTCTTCATGCCCTTTTGGTCTCACTTATTTTCTTTCATAAGCATAGTCACATAAAAGGCACCATAGAGAATTATGGCAGGAGTTTAACTATCTATTTTTAATTTCTAAACCCATTTATTTCCCAGTGAGTATTACAACCTATAGGAGACCACCTATACCATACACATTATGAGCAGTTGCTTTATAAGTATTTCTGTATATTTTTAAATAATACAATATGACTATGTTTAGACAATACCATGTGTTGTAAAGAATGTGGAGTGTCGCCATGGCCGGTTTGGCTCAGTGGATAGAGCGTCGGCCTGTGGACTGAAGGGTCCCAGGTTCGATTCCGGTCAAGGGCATGTACCTTGATTGCGGGCACATCCCCCCAGTAGGGAGTGTGCAGGAAGCAGCTGAATCGATGTTTCTCTCTCATCGATGTTTCTAACTTTCTATCCCTCTCCTTTTCCCTTCCTTTCTGTAAAAAAATCAATAAAATATATTTTATAAAAAAGAATGTGGAGTGTAGAATGTTTCAGCCAGAATAGTAAACAATTTGACATTTCCCTCAAAATTAGACAAATACCTATCATACTACCCAGTAATTCTTCTCCCATATATCTGTCCAAAAATGCCCACACAAAGACTACATGCTAATGTTTGTGTCAGCATTATTCATAATAGTCAAATGCTGTAAATAATCCAATGTAGGTCAACTAGTGAATGGATAAATAAGTGTTTTATTTATATAATGACATACTCAGCAAGAAAAAGAAATAGACTATAGATACATAAATATTATGTTAAATGAGAGAAACCAGACACAAAGGTAATTTATTGTACAATTCCATTTATATGAAATTTCTAATAAATACAAACTATAAAAAGAGCATAATCATGGTTTCCTGGAGCTGGAGACAGGCCTATGGTTGACCTCAAACTACCATCTGGGAATATTTTTATGTGATGGAAGTTTTGTGGGGATTTTTTGTTTGTTTGTTTTTTGTAGGTGAGGTAGTTTTATTTATTATCATTATTATTTTATTTTTTAAATATATATATATTATTGATTTCAGAGAGGAATGGAGAAGGAGAGAGAAAGAAAAAGATAGTGCTTTAAGTGGGGCTTATTGGTCTTTTTTTCTTGATCTTAGAGGACCTAATTTTTCCTAATGTAAACCAGTGATGGCAACCTCCCAAATGCAGAACCAACCTCAGTCCTACATGAATGGTACCTCACTAGCTTTATGAAAAAAAAAATACAGCTTAAAGCACTTTTATTACAATAATAAAACTCGAAACTCATATGTAGTACAGGGGAGGTGGGTGAGGGGTAAGCAGCAATAATTTATCTCACCAAATCACTACACAGGACAGCACAGGAGTGAGAGGAGGGAAGGAAAAGCCAGGAAACTTTGAGCTCAGCAGGGGGAGGCGAGCATCAAAAAACAGGAGATGCTGAAGCTGTGATGAGCAGCATCATTTTCTTAAGACAACACTCAAGGATTTGTCATGATGGCTGGCTTTCATTTGGGTTTTAAGTGTCTACAAACAGCACCTTCAATTTAAACTTTTCAATTAACGTTCTTAAAATTTAGGGAGTGGATCCTGGATAGCTATGGCATTATAAAAGATGTGTGTGGGGGGGCGAGGAGGGAGAGGGGAGGCAGGTCACAAAGAAGGCTTCACAGGTCCCTGCTGGCTTGGGGACAGATACCTGTAGTGTCTAACATTGCAATGAAAACTATTTGCTTTTAAAAGGCAGAGGGTTTAAGGGGAGAGTGGGATGGGGCAGTGGAGGTGAGGACTCTCCCTGCCCCACTTCAGTTTTGGGTAGGGCTCTTAATTCATCCCAAAGACATCTTTCAACTTGGAGATTATTATTTTAATTTTAATATTAATTTTATTGAATTGAAAAATGAAACATAGAGGTTATTAGGTAACTTGTCTAAGTTTGAAGAACCACTATTTAAACCCAGATAGTCTTTCACTGGATAGATCTCATCTGACTGAACCAGCTGTTAGTTCAGTGAATACTAGAGGGCATTCTGCTCCATCAGGAGTAGCAGATAAATGGATATAAGAATTCCTTTCCAGATGTACCTTAGGACAGAGAAGTTTAATTGCAATGGAGTATGAAGAACATACTGTAGAAAAACAAAAACAAAGCAGGGTCTGAGTAAATGAGACTGAATGGAAGACTTGGAGTATTTATGAAAAAGGTGCTAAAGCAAGTCTTCTCTGGCTCCTCTGGCTATTTTTTTCTACTTATATAATAACAAATTACCACATATATTTATTATTTTACAATTTTGTATGTCAGAAGTCCAACATGCTCTTACTGGGCTAAAATCAAGATGTCAGCAAGTCTGCATCTTCTTATGAAGATTCTGGGGAAAATCCTGTTCCCTTGCCTTTTCCAACATCTAGAGCCTACCCACATTTCTTGGCTTCCAGTCCCCTTCCCTTAACTTCACAACTAACAAATCATGTGAGTCTTTCTTAGGCTGCTATCTTTCTGGTTGTCTGAAGCTGGGAAAATTGCCACAATCAGCACTGTTAGGGTTCAGGATCTGAAGAAGGGGCCAACGCACAAATAAAAACACTAGACTAGAAATATGAATTATTAAGGGGTGGGGTCAGGTGGTAACCTCTCTTTAAGAAAGGCACACTGAAACCTGGTCTTACTCGTGTTTATTCAATTTTAGATACACACCTTACCCTCAGTAAAGCACAGCAAACAGGTCGCAGACAGACAGTCTCAAAGGTCAGTAAAGATCATTAAAGATTTACTTTGAGGCTATCAGGTCAGGAAATTGCTTTGAGCCATCGCTATCTCAACATGGAACAATTGGTTCATAGCTTAACCCTGCTAAAGCTCAAGGTTCATCAGCCTTCTGAATTCCTTGATGCACTCTCATGATAGTATTGACTATTGATGGCTTCCCGCAGAAAATGTCTTCACTTTTAAAGACTCATATGATTAGATTTGACTTATCTGGATAATCCAGAATAAATTCCCCATCTCAAGATCTTGAACTTAATCACATCTGCAAAATCCCTTTTGCCAGTGCAAGCTAACATATTCAGGCTTCAAAGATTAGAATATGAGCATCCTTACAGACCATTATTCTGCTTATCAGGGTGTGTCCTTCTAAAGTTCTTTGGGAGCCAAAGTAACTTCTCCCTCCACTATCTGCTGCATGCTCAGGTCTTTTTAGTACCCATATACTCCTAGGAATGCAGAAGGTCAGAGTTTTAAAGTTCTTAAAGAATAGTTTTCTCCTCTGTCTGTCCTACATAATTGAGTCCCAGAGAGGATCATGTCTAAATTCCAACAATTTAAGATCACAATCAAAATACACACATATGTTACACACCTGCATATCTGTGTTTATGAGCATCCATATGTCATGTTTGTGCTTGCTAATATTTCCTGTATAATTATTGGCATCTGTATTCATTACCCATATAAATGTACAATGTCAAATATTTCCTTAGCAAAGAGGCAAGACAGCTAACTCCTGGATGTTTCCAGATGGATTATATCCATTTGAATGAGGTGTTAATTGAAGGTTGTTGTTTTTTCTCCTAGGTATTTTAATATATGATGCTCAGTAATAGAAATATTAAAAACATTGCTTCAGTGATAGAAATATTGCTTCATGGGGCAGGGCCATTTGTTTTTATATCAGACTGTGGACACAAGCGTGTTCAAATAATATTTAAGTTATCCTCTCTTATGACTACCATCTTATACTACTGCCACTGATTCTAACTTCTATTGCACTATGTTGTCACTCAACCAAACTATTGATAACCACCAGTGCTTCACCTTGACTGGGATTCCAGCAATGCCAGAGAAGGACTTCTGGATGGCCTTGCTCCTCTGTCTTCTTTATAGTACCACAGTCCTAGGTAATGTCATCATCTTTGCTGTCATCAAAGTTGAACACAGTCTTCATGAGCCCATGTATTATTTTCTGGCTAGGTTAGCCGCCGTGGATCTCTGCCTTTCACTTGATGCCTGCATCACTCAGATGTTCTTTATCCACAGCTTTGAGGAAGTAGAGTTAGGTGTTTTGGTAGCCCCATGGCCTTTGATCATTTTGTGGCTATTCACTTCCCTTTGCACTATGCTACTATTCTCACTTATGCAGTCACCAGCAACATTGGGGCAGCAGTCCTGCTACAGAGTGTCATGGCAGTGCTCCCTGTGCCTTTCCTCATCAAAAGGCCACCTTTCTGCCATCCCAGTGTCCTATATCACGCATACTGCCTTCATCAGAATGCCAGGAGGGCGTGCCTGTGACACCCATGTCAATAGCTTCTATGGTCTGCTGGCTGTGATCTTCATCATTGTAAATAAATGACATAGAGTGGAAATAAATGACATAGAGACTAAAAAATGATAGAAAAGAGCAATGAAACCAAGAACTGGTTCTTTGAAAAGAAAAACAAAATTGATAAACCTTTAACTACTAGACTCATCAAGAAAAAAAGAGAGAAGACCAAAATAAATAAAATTAGAAATGAAAAAAGTAACAAGTGACATCACAGAAATACAAAGGATTCTAAGAAAATAATGTGAACAACTATATGCCAAGAAATTGGACAACCTGGGTGAAATGGATAAAATTCTAGAAACATACAGTCTTTCATAACTATCAAACACTAGTTTAATTCTGCTTAGAAGGGAAGGTGGGCTACAGACATGACTCAGTCAATAGGATGGCTTCTTAGGAGAGGTACCTGTATAAGAGGAGGGACTTGGCAATGGCCAGGGGAACAATGACACCTGAAAGGAAAAGTACATATTAGAGAAAAATAATTAGAGGGGAGCCTCCTTGGCTTAGAATCTGTAGCTTAAGGCAGGGCGAAGAGGAATGGTTACAGTTACCTGATGCAGGCAGGCAGTTTTTGAAGTACTCATTACTGTCAGCCTCCAGGGCCAGGAGGGCTCTGATGTATGAGGTTTGTTTGGGCCCCCGAGCAGGGTTTGAACCTGTGTCAGGAAGATATGTCTGAGCTATTGTAGAGGAACATGCTCATAAGGGTTCGGTAACTCTTTGCTCCAACTCACGCATGAATGAAAATAGCTCTCTGTTGCCTGGTGACTCTACTGAGCTGCCTATAAAGCTCACACCCTTGGGAGCCAGTTTAGTTCCTGTTCTGTGATGTGAATGAAGAGAAGTTGGTGGTGTTTCCTACTGATGTGAGCAGGTAAAACGGATGCATAAATGGAAAGCTTTGGGAGGAGAGGGGCTAAAGAATGAGGAATGCTAAAAGGAGGGAAGAGTGATAAGTGATTAGAAGATGGAAGATGGGATAAAGAAAAGGGATGTAATGGAGCCTGAATGAAATTGAGATAGGGTTATGGAAGACATAAGGGAAATAAAGGAAGAAAGAGGAAAAGAAATAGGACCCAGAACTCTGTCTGAGGTCAATATTATTCAGCAACCAGTCAAACTATTAATTGAAGGTTTCTATTATTCCATATCCTACTTTAGTAGCTTGCATTGAGAGGAAAAAAAACAGGTATGCCCAAACTTTCAAAGGACTCACACTTCAGGCAGATAAAGGAGATGACACTTGCATATAAAAATTACTAATATCAGCCATGCCTCGTTATTGAGAGTCAAATAGAAGATACAAGCAGGAAATGGTGCAGAGACTTAGGAGCAGAGGGTAAGTTTCAGGTTAGTACTACCAGATTTCAGGGCAGTTACCAGATTTTGGAAACAATAAACAGAAGATGGGGACTTAAAAATGAAGAGGGTGGGTCTATATCATTATTGATGCCAGAAAGTAGGAATGCTGACCTTTGAATCACTTAGTTATTGAGTTGGGTGGATTCCATCCTCATTTAATCTAGTCTTCTGTATATTAATTGGAAGATACTACCATCTGCCTTGCCACTCAGAGGGAGAACTGAAGATAGAAAGCTCTAGCCCATTCTTCTGGTTAGTGGGCAATGCAGAGAGAATCTTGATGAGCTGAGGCACAAATTTTGTCCTACAACTGGCCCCAGAGGGTCTGAGCTCACTCAGTTTGGAGGAAAGGCCCTCTGTTCCTTCTCCTGTCCACATATCTGCATTCCATACAAAACAAGTTCTCTACCAGCAAAACGAGCCATTGTCTCCTCTCCTCTTAACCCTCACATCATCCAGGGTCATCTTCTTGTCCTTTATGAGCTATAATTTAAAGAACAGAAGATAATAATTATCTACTTTATCTCTTAATTACTCTCCTATTCCAAAACTTCTTTCTACATACACCAGTACATAGAGACCCACAATACAAACATATGCAAACATTCAAATATTCTCTTAAACACCCACGGACTGACTCCACAAATATTCTTTTAAAAATAAGCTATGTGGACACTTTTCTTCCTTTTATTTATTTTTTCATTCCTTCTCTAAATAGTATAGATATATAATAAAATATAAGCAAGTCTTGTATTTTAAAATAAGGAAATCATACTGTCCAACTGTTTAACTTCTCCCATAAGCCTGGTTTCTCTAATGTTCTATGATTTAATAAAAAATAAGGAACTTTGGGATTAGTAAATCTGGTCTGAATTTTGAATCTGTATCTAGCTCTTTTACCTTTGAAATACTATTTTACCTTGTGGGATCCTTTCTTTAAAATACGAGAAATATATCTTTATAATTCCCCCCCTTAGATTATATAAAATTACATATAAGGTGGCTATCAAATGTTGACATATACAAATGATCTTAATTCTTTTCTTTTTCTTTTAATCTACCTCCCCTTTTTTCCCAACCAATGAGAGGAAAATTGCTCTCCTATGTTCCCTAGTGTCTGGGGAAATGTTTTCCCTCAGGTTCATCCTTCCTGCAAAAGTTCTAGGCTCAATCTATAGTTTTCTCATCTAGTCTTTATCCATCTCTGTTCAATTATCATTTATCCATCCATCAATACTTCTACTATAAATTATATTATTCGAGTTTTTATCATGTACCAATAACTGTGCTTGTCTCTGGAGAAAATATAAAAATTAGACATAAGTTTTATGTTCCCAGAAAGCTAGCATTTTAGAGGAAGAAAGAAATGTGATCAGGCAATAAGATTTTAGTGGTATAAACAGCATACATAAAGTACCTTTAGAGAAGAGTGAATAGATTGAGTGATTTTGCATTGCAGAAAGATTCCTGAATTGTAATCACAGAGGAGACAGATTCACTATATATATAATTTTTTTTTTTTCAGATTGAGAGGAAAAAGAATGAAACAGAAATCTTAGTAGCTTCTGCTTTCTTGTCTGGCTAGTCTTCCCTCATTTTCCCATGTATTAAATGCCTTCCATGAATATTTTGCCTTGACTTCTCACACTATACATTCCATTAGGTTAGGAGACTTTAGAATACAGAAACTATTTCTTTACTCATTTCTGTCTCCCTGGCCATCCTCACAGTAACTGGCATCAAAATAGTCATTATGAGTCTGAGTGGTTGATTTAATTCAGCATTCTAATCCACATTTCATCTGGTACTAGTTTTCCTGATTCTTATTGTTATATCTCAGCCATGTATAATATAATAATACTAAATATTATACCTGAAAGAGCAATTAGTCTATTTTCCCCCTTTGGAGTAACAGTGATTATTTCTATCACCATCTTCATAGACTGAAGGAAGGGGAGAAAATTACTAACAATCCCTCATATTTGTTCTTATATAACAACTGGCAGGGTCTGTTGCTAGTGAATTCCTTATATCTATTCAGATGCAAATTCCTTGTATCTACTCAGGCAAAAAAGCAGAAAACCTAGATAACTGAAAAATAAGAATACAATGGCTGGCCAAATCCACAGAACAAGTGGGCTAGGATATCACTCCTTGTTAGCTCTCTGTTGAGGACTAAATGTCTTAAGTCAAAATTTAAAAATCTGTCAGGATGACACCAACACTCAGTGAACAAGTCTTGAATAGAATTGCCACGGTCATCTTAAATATGGATTACAGATCATGCCTCCTTTTTGACACCATCTCTATTTTCTTTACAGCTATCATTCTGTGGACTTTTTCCACCCAGTGAACTATTAGATATTTTCATTTGTAATGTCACCTCATCTTTGTAATGCCTACCTGTCCCTAAATGATTCCCTTTTAGGTATTAGTTCCCACTTCTATCGCAGTCATGATTTTTACAAAGTCATTCATCACATGTTGCTGTGTCCCCATGCCTTTTATATGGTGTTTTACTTACTATGCCTAGTCATGTATTCCAGAATACTGTTTGAAATTTTTCACAGGATTCACAGGGTAGTCAACTCACTATGGGTTGGCTCAAAGTCACATGGTCGATATCCATGGGAAGGAGTAGAAACCAATACCCCAAGGTATATAATGGAATAAAGGAGACAAGACCCATTATTTCAGTGGTTCTAGAAAAAAGAAAAAGAATTAGAGCACAAAATGAATCTAAGACTCATATGCATGTGGAGTGGGGAAGAGGGAATTACAGGAAAAGGAATAAAGAATCCCTGATACCAAAGGATATTTTAAATAGAGTCTACTACGAGAAGCTGGCTGATGATTCAGGTATAAGGATACCTCTGGCTACAACATCCCAGAATAACTTCTAACAAGAACATCACGGAGTTTGCTATTATAAGTACCTTGTGGCTCTTATGTACTTCTCCATTATTTCTGGAGCAACTTACATAGTTTGGAGACTTAATACAAAAACCAAATGGTTGTCATTGTTCTGTAAGTGTGTGTGCATATGTATGATGTATGTCTATAAACATTTTCTATTTCAGATCAGGGCTTGTCTGGGCAGCAGGGTGTGAATGAACTTAGAGAGCTTGATGGCTATAATTGAGAAAGGGTAGAGGAAAAAAAAATGAGGCCAGATTCTGACAAGAAAAATTAAAGATACAAGGGAATGATGTTATAGGTACCGTAATTAAATTGGGAGTTTGAATACAGAGAAATAATTTTATGATTTGGAGTTTATAAAAAAGTCACGGATTGGAAAAAGGCTCAGTATGACACGCTCTCATTTTTGCTCCCTTTTCAGAGTGCTTCCTCAACCCACCATGGTAATTGTCAATAACACCACATCATCCTCTTCAAACTTCCTCCTCACTGCGTTCCCTGGGCTGGAAGTGGCTCACATCTGGATCTCTATCCCAGTCTGCTGCCTGTACACCATTGCCCTCTTGGGAAACAGCATGATCCTGTTTGTCATCATTGCTGAGCCGAGTCTCCACAAGCCCATGTACTATTTCCTCTCCATGCTCTCAGTTGTTGATCTAGGTCTGACCATCTCAACCCTCCCCACTGTGCTTGGGGTTCTTTGGTTTCATTCCTGGGAGATCAGCTTTAAAGCTTGCCGCATTCAAATGCTCTTTGTACATGGCTTCTCTCTCTTGGAGTCCTCGGTGCTGGCAGCCATGGCCTTTGACCGCTTCATGGCCATCTGTTACCCACTGAAGTATGCCACTGTCCTCACACACATGATGATCTTGGTGATTGGACTGGTCATCTGCCTACGACAAGTAATTTTCCTCTTTTCCATGGCTCTAGCCTTGAAGAATGTTTCTTTCCACGGAGGCCAGGAGCTTTCCCACCCATTTTGCTACCACTCAGATGTGATCAGATACTCATATTCCAACCCCTGGATCAGCAGCTTTTTGGGCATGTTTCTTCAGCTCTACCTGTGTGGCACTGATTTATTGTTCATTCTTTTCTCTTATGCCCTAATTCTCCGTACTGTCCTGAACATTGTAGCCCCCAAGAAGCAACAAAAAGCTCTCAGCACTTGTGTCTGTCACCTCTGTGCTGTCACTGTTTTTTACGCGCCAATGATCAGCCTGTCCTTTACACACCGCCTTCTCAACTCCACCCCTAAGGTGGTCTGTAGCATTTTGGCCAATGTGTACTTGCTCTTACCACCTGTCCTGAACCCTGTAATTTATAGCTTGAAGACCAAGGCCATCCGCCAGGCTGTGCTCCGGCTGCTCCAATCTAAAGGTTCACGGTGTCCCAATGTGAGGAGTCTTACAGGTGGGTAGAATTGAAGGGGAGAAATTGCTGGTCCATAAATCATATTTAAGGAAAGGGACTTGGGCTCATCTCATCCTCAGGCGTTTTGGTTACTGAGGCAGTTTCAATTAAATGCTTGGAACAGGAAGAAGAGAATAATTTTCCCCTAAGCTTATCAAAAAGTATTTTAAAACCACTGCAATTCAAAACCAAATTATTTATGTATGTGTTACTCAAATATTTAAAACAATTACATGGACTCCTGAGCACATTAAAAGAACAATTAGATCATTTTATTTCAGCTGAACAATTTACTTATGCTTAAAAATGGTAATTCTTAAACAGAAAACAAATAAGTGAATTTTATTTTTTGCATTCAGTTGAACAAAATCATTTATTTCTGTAGTCAAATTTCCTAGGGGCAATAGAGATTTTTATCTTGAGCTGGTAAATGAAAAAGTTACAGGTGTGTGCAAAGGCATGTACATAGAAATTTGTGATGTACAACTGTCTGACATTGTTGCACACTTTTCAGTTCCTAGAGTCACCTCTAGAGAGCTCTGTTTCTTTAAAAATACATTCCCTGAACTTCTATCTTTAATCTCGTTTCTCCTTAGTAAAAGTGAAATTTCCAGTTTCAATTGCTCTATATTAGACCTCCAATGAATTCAATATATGAGATCACACATTGCCTTATTATTTTCCTCATTGCCTAGATATTCTAAGACAGTTCTGATTCTGATTCCACAGTCCCTTTGCCCCAGGATTATACCTTTTATCTCTTCGCCCTGTTTCTTGGGTTGAGCTGTTAGGCTTCTCAAACTTTTAATGTTCTTGTCACTGAAGAATTTCATAGTGACTGATATTTTTTAATGGGAAATCTTCAAATGACCTTTATTTGTTTTGTGAATAAGTAACTTCTGGATAGGGATGATAGGATGTTGGGAGAACTTTTCTTGCACACACCGAGTTACGAAACTTTGATAATTATTCTGATAATTGTTTTCTCATGATAATTCATGTCTGAGCCCAAGGAACCAAGCAGATATTCTGATTTAAGACACTTGTCTCCGCCCCTACAACTTCTTACTCCTAGCCTACTGGGACTACCAAACCCAAACTCTGGTTTGTTTGGTTCAAGCTTTTTGTTCAATTCAAGTACTGAAAACTTTTTGACTCTGTCCAAACCACAAACCTGTTTTCTCTAATCATTAAATACAATATTAAATATTATTTCTAATTAAAATGGTTTGTGTGATTTCCCTTTTACCCAGCATATTCAGATACTTTTGATATATCCCTAGTGTTGTGTCCCATACACAAAAGTGTGTGGCAGAAGCCAGTATTTTAAGTGGAGACTAAGCAGTGTGGGATCATACAGAAAATAGTGCAATTGGGAGTAAAAGTCAGTTTTTCAGAATTCAAGGCCAGCATTGCCACCAGAATGTCTCTTGGCATCATGCACTTCATGGGAAGTCTTTGTATTCCATTATACCACAATTTTGTATTTCAAATTTCAGTTCTTCATTCTCATATTACTGCAGAATAAATGTTTATTTGGTTCTATCCCCCTCAACAGGATAAAGCATGACTACTATGCCAAAGTTCAAGAGTCACAAGATGCATCTGATTTCTAGATATCTTGTTCCAGAGCACAGATTAAAGAAAAAAAAACATTATCTTAGTCACACTGTCCCTTAGTAAGCCCAGAATAAAACAAACTAGAGAAAAGAGACTTCAGAGAATTTGTAAATTTAGATGAGAATTTTGGATATGTGATTTAGCTAAGAATTAGAGGCAGGGGATGGAGAGAACTGTCATAGAATAGAGCATATTAGAAGAGCTAGATTAGGTGACGTAGTATTCTCTGAGGATTTTAGGGGATGCTATAAAATGCAAATATTTTTCAATATTCATGATTATAAGCCCAGGCCTTGCTGTGCTTAGAGAGGGAAAAGGACTTGCACAGAAGCAAAGAATGGCCGGTGGAGATGAACTAGGAAACAGGAGAGAAGAAAACATCACCCAACAATGGAGGCTGATCCTGAAATCAATCTGTGTGAGTAGAAATCCCACACCACACCTTGATTAACCAGCCAAACGTGACCTCATCAGTTCTTAGGAATATCAATGGCTCCTTAATTGCTCCTTTGAAAGACCTTTGTAAAAGTTTTGTTTGTTTGTTTAAGATCCACAGCTATTTACAATATATAAATTAAAACATCTGGAAAAACACTTAAAATTTTTTTCTTAAATTTGTTGCTAAAACTTATTGGCAGCAAAAGCTAACATACTAGTGAACTGATGTGAATATAATTATGGTCATTATTCAGTATTGAGTGAATATTCACACATTTCACTTCAGGAAAATAGCTGTGTTTGAATATAGAGTAATGCCTCAAGGGTTGTAGCGTCTTTTTAAAGTATGAAAAATTATAAGATAAAAATTGTAGAAATGTGCAATCATTCTTCCAGTTTTGTGATAATCAATGTATAAAATAATCTGCAGTATGTATGTTAATCCTTCATTGTTCTAAATAATAGTTTTCACATCAGTCTCAAAATGCAACTCACTTGCTCAAAACAAAAACATTTTCTATAGTAATTGTTAATAGAACATTAATTTGTCCTTTATTGTCATTTCAAGGAATGTATTTAATATGTTTAGAGGTTGTTCTAATTGCTAATGTCGCGTATATACATATATAATTATCCACATATATGCAGGTTGGGGCAAAAGTAGGTTTACATTTGTTTGTATGGAAAATAATACAATATTTACTAATGATACAAGAATAAACTGCACTTTGTGTACTCACCACTGTAAACCTACTTTTGCCTCATCCTGTATTGTATTTCATTAAATTTTTGTGAATATATTGAGAAACTGAGAAAAGTATTAAAAACTTTCAAATATTACTCATAATCCAATTGAGAGATTACATAAAATGTGATCTAATCTTTTTATTAAGCCAATACATATGCACATACATATACATTTATAAATTAGGATAATAGTGAAACTCAAATGTATATCTTATTTATTTAAAAATTCTTTTTGTATTTAATTATTAATTCATTTTAGTTTATTTTTGTGTGGATAAAAGATCAGACACAAACATGGTTTTTAAAATAGGTTGTAATTTTTTCTACCAGTATTATTTGAATAATTAATTTATTTTCAACATTGTTTGAGATTCCTTAAATATATGCTATTTCATATTATACATAGTACATCGTGGTGTGTTTGATCTATTTATTTGTTTTTCCTATTTATTTGTTGAGCAAACTACTCACAATTTTATACTGTTTAATAAATGTCACTATCATATAACATTTATTATAGTTTTTATCTTTTTAAATTTTATATTTTCCAGTTTACTCTTGTAAATCTAGTTTTAGAATTATTTTAGTAAGTTCTCAATAAAATGTTACTGGAAGCTTGATTGAAAAGTGCATTAAACCTATACTATAATTGAGGAAAACAAATAAACGTTAGCCTCTTCACTCTTCTGATCCAGAAAGAACATCTATTGACATCTTCAGATGTGGACTGTTTCTGGCTTGTAAAGATTTGAACTTCTGAGTTGAGGACAAATACTAGAAGGAAGATTAGCATTCCTCTATATTTCTTTCATGACAACCTGTTTGCTCTTTTTGTTTGTTTTTTTGTGCGTAAATAGGACATGAACTATTTTTCAGGGCAGCTCTTTTGACTTAAAGTCTATTAATTACTTCCTACTAATTTTGGCAATAGTTTTCTATCATTCCAAATGTTCTGCATGCTTATGATGTGTCATCATATTCTGAATTGTCAAAGGCTTTTTGTTATTTTTACTATGTTTTCCCCCAAACAAGTTGGAAAATGGGTCATTGATATACACTGTACAAGTCCTGGAGACGTGCCGACACACTTGATGTGTACAATTCTTTTGAAAAAACAGAGTGCAAGTAGGAGAGACAGACATGTGAACTACCAATTAGAGCACAATTTGAAACAACCTGGGGGAGGGGCAAAAGATTGTCCCTTCCTTTCCGGATTAGGCTACGGGTCCTAGGCAGGGTCAGTTATTGAACAATAAAAACTCAGTTGAACTCACCTGGAAACACAAAATGTATAAGGATATTTATTAATCAGAGAACTTCTTCAAAATAATTTTTAAATGGAAATAATATTATTTGTGAGTTCACCTTAGACAGTAAAACACTGAAATTTATTACCAATAAATCCTAATTCACAATACAAATTTTTAAGGGTTGATTGACTTATTCTAAACTTTATGTTTTATACCTTTGTCTGCTCTGAAGTACTTACAAATAACGTATGAATAAGAAACAGATAAACTTTATAGAAAATCATTTGAGATAGCCATTCATCTTCAGTTTGCTATTATCTTTTTATAATAGAACCATATATGGACCTTGAGAGCTTGTTTTGGAGATTCTAGCAGGGGAGCGCAGCTACTCGTATACCCTTGACCGAAGACCGGTCCTCTCCTCGGGGGGGCGGGGAAGGTCGTCCTCTTCGACCAAGCGTGCAGCTTCGGGAGGGACGCACATGGATCGGTGAGGGAGGAGGGGGACACCCGCCTAGCCAGCCAGATCAGCCGAATCAACCCTGGCGATCAATGGGGTGACAGATGTCGCAGCCAGATCGCCCTCACATCCAGAACCATATATGCATGAATACAGTTTCATACTATCATATTTTCCACTATTTTAAGAGGATTTCTAGCTTGTTTAGTGTAATTGAAAATATCATAATTCAAAATAACAAGTATCTGAACAAGCATGAGAGCCATTATTTTAGAACATATATTTTAGAGTGGTTAATCAATAACACCAATGCTTTAACATTTTCTGTACTGTTAGCTTTCCTACTTATCTCCAGTAGTGAAGTAGTCCATCTGTGCCCCTTTTAGTAACTATACCTGTTTTGGAACTCTGTTGTATACAGAAAAAAAAAGATGGTCTGTTGTAAAGAGGGAGTTTATTTGTCATAATTCAAATGGGAACCACCGGTGATATGCCAACATTTGATTATTAAGGAAAGAGCAAAGAAAGATAATTTTAAACCAACTCATACTTGATAACAAACTTCTTTTACATAAATGGGAGATCAAGAGTTTGCATTGAATTGACTGCAGACCCTCAACAAATACAACATATCTGAAGACTGCCTGAAAGAAAATAAGTAACTGGTTTGGGGTAACAACCTTTAACTTCTAGCTCCTTTCATATTCATTCTCTATAAAGGTGTACAATCTTTTACTTCCAAGTATGTTTATCCTTATGCTGTAAACATTGTATCTAAGATTCCATATCAGTGTGCTAATTCCTGATTTTAATGATATTACAGATATACCTGTCAATGCCCAGATCAATCCCAAGTTCACAGATCTCAGTGTCCAGTCCGTGTATTGTGCTGATTGCAAGAATGATTAAGAAACATAAGAATACATCATCCATAATACTTTTTTAGAAAGGTATTATTTTAGTCCCTGACCCTGGCTGACCCTGCCTCATTTCCCCCCATACCTTTATTTTATACCAAATTTCCCTAGAATCTTCTCACGAATTTGCCGCGTTTTTACACAGTATACAATGGGGTTCATCAGAGGTGGCACTAGCAAGAAGATATCAGCAGCGAGGATCGTGGCACTCTGGGACTTGTGTTTGCCAAAGCGGTGCATAAAGGCCAAAGCAGTGATGGGCACGTAGAAGGTGAGCACAGCACAGATGTGGGAGACGCAGGTGTTGAGGGCTTTGAGCCGTTCCTTATGGGATCCAATTCCCATCACGGTCTTCAGGATGAAGACGTATGACACAGCAATGAACACACTGTCTAACATCATACAGAGGGCAACAAAAAAACCATAGAAAAAGTCAATTGTGTTGTCAGAGCAGGCCAGGTTCATGACATCCTGATGGAGACAATAGGAGTGAGAGAGCAGGTGTTTCGTACAATATGTCAAGCTTTTGAGAGCGAAAGGAAAGGGGAGCACTAAGAGCAGGCTTTTTAGGAAAAACACCAGGCACAGCTTGGCAACTCTGGCATTGGTGAGGATAGCGCTGTATCTAAGAGGGTTGCGTATGGCCAGAAAGCGGTCAAAAGACATAACCAGGAGCACTGAGGACTCCATATCCATGAATCCATGGATAAAGAATTCTTGAGCAAAGCAGGCGTTTGGGGAAATTCCGGTAGCATTGAAAGCAAAGGTCCTCAGCATAGTGGGGAGGGATGAGAGGGACAGGCCCAGGTCAGAGATAGCCAACATGGAGAGGAAATAGTACATGGGTGCATGGAGCGAGGGTTCCGTCCTGATCACAAAGAGGATGCCACAGTTGCCGAGGATGGCCACCAGGTACATGAGGCAGATGGGAATAGAGATCCATACATGAGCATGCTGCAGTCCTGGGATTCCAATCAGAAAGAAGGTGGGGATCTCAGTGTTAGAGGAATTGATAACGTGCATGATAAATCAGTTGGAAAATATTTCCAGAGCTGAAAGGACGCTTTCAACATGAATCTATTATGCTCATCTCACCTCCTTTCAGCACTTTTGTCTGAGACATAAACAACAAAAAAAATACAATTTTGAGACATTTCTCATATTAAAGAATAAGAATGAGATATTTCTTCTAAACAGACAATTGATAATAGAGACAGATAATGTTAATTGACAAAGACAACCAGAAATATAAGTAGTGTCTTGATCAATCACACTTCTCCACAAGGTCCTCAGAAAAAAAATACCCACATGAAAATAAATTCTCCCTTTACTATTAGGCTTTCCCCCTCCCTATCCCCAATCCAATGAAAAAGTTGTACAAGGTAATTCTTTTTGCTTGGTTCAGAGTGAGACTAGAATTTAAAAAAAAAAAAAAAAAAAAAAAAGCCCTAGCTGGTTTTGCTCAGTGGATAGAGCTTCGGCCTGCAGACTGAAGGGTTCCAGGTTTGAATCCTATCAAGGGCACATATCTGGGTTGTGGGCTTGATCTCCAGTGGGGGGCATACAAGAGGCAGCCAATCAATGATTCTCTCTCATCATTGATGTTTCTATCTCTCTCTCCCTCTTCCTTCCTTTCTGAAATCAATAAAAAAAATACAAACAAAACATACTGTAGAAGCAATAAAAAAAAAAAAAAAGCAAACGGCAGGAATTAGATTTTAAGAGAGCCAATAATAAATGGTTTTTCCAATTTCTAGAGGTTTTTGCTCCAAACAATTTTCAGGCCAAGCCTGGAGCTTCCAAAGGTGATTTTACTCACAATTTCTCCACAGGAAGCAGCACCAAGAAAGGACAGAAAGTAGGCCATGTGAGCTTCACTGTTAACCCTCTCCTTAAGTACAATGAAAAATCCCATGTTTTTGTAAGCAGACAGAATGTTCTTAAAAATGACTATGAATAGCAGTAGTGCTATCCATCCTTGAGCATGGGAGGAGAGAAGGGGTTCTTGAACTCTTTCTAACACAGACTCTCATAATGTGGTTTTAGTCAACTGGACTGTTGGTGATGAGGGAGATTGGTATTCTCTAAATCATTTTTCTTTTAAAAAATATATTTTATTGATTTTTTACAGAGAGGAAGAGAGAGGGATAGAGAGTTAGAAACATTGATGAGAGAGAAACATCCATCAGCTGCCTCTTGCATACCTCCTACTGGGGATGTGCTCGCAACCAAGGTACATGCCCTTGGCCGGAATCGAACCTGGGACCTTTCAGTCCACAGGCTGATGCTCTATGCACTGAGCCAAACCGGTTAGGGCAATCAGTTTTCTTTTAACACCATAAAATAAATAGATGTTCTATAACTATAGAACTTTTTTCATGGACAACTGAGTTAACTACGTACCTTTGAGAGGTTTCTCTTTGTGGAATTAAGTTCATCATGAACAATATGGTTCTAAGATACATAAAGCATACCAGTTTCTACCGCTTTTGGCATGAGAAAGTGGGGGTTTAATTGAGAGGCTCAGCTTTGTCAGATGACTGTTGACAACAGTATTAGCAATTAGAAACCCAGCTTTTCAGCTAGTTCATCCTCTAGAATGAGACATTAATGAGTAGTTATTAAGGACCAATGTTCTTCTAGGAGCCTGAAATGCCTTCCCAAAAGGAGAAAGCAGTGGTTAAGTCATGATCTGGGTATTGGCCACTCTCTCACCTCTATACTCCCCAGCATGCAAGTATGAAGAGGTCTTTTAAAAGTGTTATAAGTTCTTTAGCAACTCTAATCAGGCCAGCTCAGGAGTTGCTTGCTCCTTGAAGTCTTCATCCTGATCACTCCAAGCAGAATTTATGTACTTCTACCATAACTTCTATCTCTTTTACTCAATGCATCTGAAATTGTCCTTTGGCTTGTTATTTACTTGTCTGTCTTCCACAGTAGCCAGTAAGTTAATTAAGATCCATTTGTGCCTTAATGTTAATGATCTTGATTAGGGGGTGAGGGGACATCCCACACAACATCAAGAAATTGTCAGAACACCACCAGGTGTTGTAAATTGCATGGTGGTGTTCTGGTAATTGCTTGGTGCTGTGTGGAAAGTCCCCTCCCCACTAATACATGTTGGAATTGGGTCTCACAATAGAAATCAATTCAGTTTAATAAAATTCAATTAATAGTGATTGAATGTGTTCTATTTGTCAGGAAATGTGCTCAGTGTTGCTAACATCAATAGCTAAGATTTGGAAACTGCCTAAGTGCCCATCAGCAGATGAGTGGATAAAAAATATTATGTTACATTTACACAGTGGAATACTACGCAGCAATAAAAAAAGAAGAGCTCTTACCATTTGCAACAGCATGGATGGACCAGGAAAGTATTATGCTAAGTGAAATAAGCCAGTCAGAGAAAGATAAGAAGATAAGTATCACATGATCTCACATATGTGGACTCTAATGAACCAAATAAACTGAGACATAGAAACATGAACAGACTGTTGAACCTCAGAAGGAAGGCAGGGGAGGGTAGAGGGTAAGAAATCTACCAATGAACTTGTATGCATATATGCATAACCAGTAGACACAGACAATAAGGTGGTGAGGGCCTGGCAGGGGAGGAGGAATGGGAACAAGGATAAGGGGGGGGTGGGGGAAGAGGACCTATGTAATACTTTCAACAATGAAGATTTGTTTAAAAAGAGAATATCACCAGGGTGACATAAAATTATTCACCTCAATTCTGATACTATCTAATTTGAAATAGCATCATATTATACAGGTTAAGGGCTCAGTCCTACAACATAGGCCCCTTCCCTAACTTCAGCTGCCAATCAAAAGTCCAGGTTATCAATTGTGTTTCTGATCAATTGGCTACAGATTGTAGGGTTCCACCACCCCCTCCTTGGACTTCATATGCAAATCACAAATCTGGGTTGTTATCTATACTTATGGCCAACTGGTTATCCTAGTAAATGAGAAGTTCCCAAGACCCCCAACATGGGTTTGATTTATTTGCTAGAATGGCTCACAGAACAAAGGAAGCCCATTGACACACTAGAGTATTAGTGTGTTATGAAAGGATAGATGCCGTAGACCAATTCCAGCATGTCATAATTTTAAGAGTTTCATCAAAAGGTTGATGAGACTTGGGGACTCAACAGGGTTAAGTCACACATGTAGTCACCAGCTGGGAATGCCTAAAGGCATTTCTCCCAAACCTGAATAGGAAACTGATTGTGGCTGCCAGACAGTTAAAGGGCATCTTAATCTACATGTTATTGCCTCCTACTGGCCAAACACCTGAACAGCCGTAGGCTATTCCCCAAACTGACAATGCTTCTGTACCCTTTGAAACCTTACCCTTTGAAGTGTATTATCTCCACCTTGCCTTAGGACAAATTGTGTTAATAAAAGCAAGGGTCCTAGACAAGGAGGGGCTCTTCAGTTCCTTTAGCTGAAGGTCCTCTGGCCCCCAATGCCTTTCAAAATTATATCTCATCTCCGGACTCTTTATTAGTCTCTGGATTTCTACGTCATCTGCGCACAGCCCCTTTTCCAGATTCCTGAACCCTTCTTGATGCTGAGACATGAACCCCGGCAGATATAACTTAGGAACAGCCAGATGTAAGAGATGCATAGGGCACGGTCTGAGGAAAGAACCCAGAGGTTCCATGCATCCCTGAGCATGCCATTCTCCTCTGCATCTCCATGTGTTCATCTTCATGTGTTTAGCAGCCTGAAAGTTCTCCAAACCCTGTCCTTTTAGGAATAATTGATGATTCATTAGCCATTGGCAATTGGTTCAATCAACTGCCCTTTCCTCTCCCTGGAGGTCAGAGGTCAGGAGTGGGACTGAAAGTTCCAACCCTCTAATCATATGGTTGATTCTCCTGGCAACCAGCCTCCAGTCTCAGATGAGGTCCAAAAGTCACCTCATTAACATGATAAAAGACATCTTTATTGCTCCCATCACTTAGGAAATTCCAAAAGAGTTCTGTGCTAGGAACAGGGATGAAAATCAAATGCATATTTCTTGTTATAAATCACAATATCACAATGACAAGTTTCTTTAACACAAAGCATTTTATGCCCCTTAAATATCCCTCTGCTAAGGTTAATCTTTCAGCATGGATTTAACCCTCTGCCTCTGGGAAGATCAGAAGTGCTGCTTATTTCTTGTCTCTCTCTTCCCAATTGCCTGGGCCTTTTTCTCAACTTCATTCTCCATGCCATTGTCATAGTTATTTTTAATGCCTCTCTTTCTCCACACCCCCACCCCCACCCCCAGCCTGTTTGCAAAACTTTTCTATATAATATATGGATTAGATATACTTTTATTTAAAAGTTTAATTATCAACATAAAAGTGGCAAAAATCTCATACATGGAAAAGTTTTTATTATGAATCTAGTCTCCCATTTCTTTGATATTTTCTTTTTCTTTCACATTTATATTACAATCTATATATTATTTTAAAAATTTATATTTATAATTGAATTATTACATATGTTCCTCCCACTTCGCTCCCATCGATCCCCTGATAAGGACTAAAAGGATATGACCTCCAGAAACCTCCAGTGTGCTACAACCACATTTCTCTGTGTTTTCCTCAAACATTGCAATAGGCTTTCCCTCTCAGGACTGTAATTGCTGTTTCCTTGGCTCTAACTGCTCTTTCTCAAAAGTCACATCCTAAGAGAGGACTTCCCTGACCACCCTAGCTGCCTCAGTCATATGCTATTCCATTGTTATTTATTTTAAGTAGTTCTTATCTAGTTTTTAACCATAAGAAGGCAAATTCCATTGCAGAACTAACTTTGCTTTGTCCCCCTCTGGTATGAGGACTTACTAGTATAAAAACTTTAATATCATACCTCCTAGACCCAAATTTGGATTTTTTGCAACTTGAGCTCTGAAGCTGCTTGCAAGGTATGACTGCTCTTTTGGGCTCCAGAACTACCCACAGGGCCAGCAGTCCCATTGTGCTGATTGTACTGTTTGATAAATTGTACTCCTTGCATTGTTGATAAATCATGCTCCTTGTGCCATTATTGTGTGATCAAAGATAGCTTTATTGTTCTACAGGCCTGGGCTGAAACTAGGACTTGATAAATGTTTAATCATATATCATCCATTGTTCTCACTTCACAACCCCACTTGCTCAATCACTGAGTTCAGCCAAGAATTGCAAGTTCAGTTTCCTTCACCAATCAAAAAACAAACAATGTAAGTTTATGGCCTTGTTTCCCCTAGCAACCCATATCTTTGATCATCACCTCCTTGCAACTTTTGCCTTTATGAACCCTGCCCAAATCCCTCCATTCTGGAATATATTCTCAGTTCATACTGAAGGCTGCATTTCTGGGTTTATAAATTATTTCCTGAATAAACTTCCTTTAAAATTTTAAATTTTTGTTTATAAGCATACATATAGTAAACTCTCAATAATACTTATTAGATAAAATAAATAAGTGAATATCTTTATTAAAACACTATCAGTGTATTTATGGATGTAACAAAACATTTTCATATTTTATTTTTAATATATTTTTATTGACTTCAGAGAGGAAGGGAGAGGGAGAGAGAGATAGAAACATCAATGATGAGAGAGAATCATTGAACCACTGCCTCCTGCACGCCCCCTACTGGGGATTGAGCCCACAACCTGGGCATGTGCCTGGACAGGGAACCAATCTGTTACCTCATGATTCATAAGTTGATGCTCGAGCCACACTAGCCAGACTATTTTTTGTATTTCATAAATACAATTTAGAGTATTATAAGGTTAGCATTAGTTTAAAATTTTTCTTTATAAAATATTAAAATAATTCAATACAAGTACAAGAAATAAATACATAAAATTAAAAATACATTTATCAGGATAACTCAGTAGCCTTCACATATGTCATGTAATTAGTAAATATATAAGTAAATAAATCACTTCAAAGATAGATAGATAGATAGATAGGATACTTCATCTTATTCCCAGATTCTTAGTTTTGGAGAAGAGAGGAAGAAAATTAGAGTGGATTGAGATAGGAAATAAGGAAATGAGGGAAACAAGGGGTGAATATTAACCTTTATTGCATTGTGCTGAATGTTTTATATTTGTTATTTTATTTAATCACTACATGGTACTATTATTCCTGTTTTCCAAATTTGAAAATGAAGCACAGAGAGATTAACTAATTTATTGGGAAAAAAAACCCCACATATTATTGTGAACAGACATGTTTTGAACTGATGTCATTGATTTTAGGCTTTTTAATTATGCCATGCTTTCTATTTTGTGTTATTTAATATGTTTAAAAATGGAATAAATCACAAGGAGATTGCATTATAATGGGGGACATATAAATAACTAGTGATTTAATAAGTAATATAAATATGAAGGTAGCCTGAAGCCTTGAACCGTATTACATACCAGTTCCAGTGCTTTACCTTTAGAGCTATTTTAATTAACACCAGTCACTTCAATTTCATTTCTGAAAAAACATTATCAAAGGGGAGATAAACGGCCCATAGAAATTGTTGGTAGCAAAATCCAGCAAGTAGCATGAGCTGTGAAACAGTAAAAGCAAAGGGGCATAATGAATACCTGTTCAGCCAGATCCAGAGGTGAGGAAGATAAGAGATGGCTCTTAACAAGGTGGGGGTGAGGGAGGGGTAGATATTTTTTAAAGGTAGGGAAAAAGAGAACATTGGCAGTGATTACTGTGTGCAGACATTGTGTTAGATAATTTTAGCAATCAGATAGTTCCATTTTCAAAATGTTTGCTCTACTTTTTATGGAACTTGAAAACAGACATTTATCTGGGAGGCCTTATAGCCTTACTGATGCACAGGAAGTAGTAAAATAGAATTGTTTTGAGGATAAGAGATATAGTTGGTAAACCCTTGATCAATCAGAAATATAATAAACATCTTACTAGCAATAGTTATGGTAAAAAAGGACCCAATGCATTTCTCAAGAATGGTGTCTTATGTAGAAAAATTACTCAGATATTTCGTAAGTAAATTGATTGTCTTGAAAAAAGCCCCAAATTTTTATTACTAATAAGAATTAAAATTCAGGGATACTTTCTCAGATGAATGATATCTTAAACTCTATACATCATTTTATTTCATTCTCAGAGCAACCCCATGAGGCAAGCACTATAATTATCTCAGCTCTGTAAGTTAGAAAAGAAAGCAACAACTGGTAAGAGATAGAACTGGATTCAAACCTAGTTGTGTCTTACTCTCCCGCCGAATGCCACTCTACCGTATACAGCTCCTGTATTACTTCCTTTCCAATTGTATGTGACTCCTTTGGCATAACTAAGTCGCTCCCTTGTTTCTAGTCCAAAGTTCTAATAATTTGAGATCATAATGTCATATTATTTGTCCTCACTTCCCACACTACAGCCCTCTCCTCTGATTTTAGTCTAGTGGATCAGATGGTTATCCATGGTCTGACTTCTGACCCTGGGATGTCTGACTTCCAATCCTTTGGTTAGGCAGATAAAATGCAGCCTTTCACCGGACTAGTTTTCCTATTTCTCTATCTCAGAGTTCTGACTCTATCTAGCATTTTGTCTAACTGTGCATGAATGAATGGATACTTTTTAAGATGAACCATAGATGGGTGAAGTGAATAGTGACAATGGGTGGCCAAAAGGAGACTTAGTGCATTTTAAATGTTCTCAGTTTCTTCCCAAAATTTAAGTTAAATGCTCCTCTTCTCAGGCAAACATAGCTCAAAGAAAAAGCTCCCTCCGTTCCTTCATGCAATAAAAAAAAAGGAAGTCCCTCCTATATAAAAACTATGGAGCTTTCAAGCAGTCAGCCTTATTCAGAGTCCTCTCTAAGTCCCGGCTCTTAGAGGACTCATGTTTCACACACACTTCAGGAGACAGGCACATTATAAGACAGTATTATGTTAGGGCCCTGCTGAACTTACCATTTCACCACTGAGGGAAACAGAAATGACTGTAGGCTAGAGGCTGCTCAGCTTCTGTGCCCAAGACCTTTATTTATAGGTCCCAGACTCCTGGAGCTGTCTTCTGAGCTTTGCACTCATGGGACACCAATTCCCCCAGCTCTGTGGCCCTCTCTAAAGAAGTTATTTCCCTAAGGAATATCCAAGAAATTCCCAGCAGAGGGCCTGGTTTAGGACCATGGTTTTAACTCAGATTGTAGAGTCCTGAACAGATCAAGGAGAACCTGCCCTGCCTCAGAGATTAGGGAAAGCAGCTGAGCCTACCGAGAAATAATTTCATTCCAAATAAATTGACATTTTAGATTAGGTTCACCATCTTTGTTTCTTCTTTTTTCCCTTATAATCAATGACAATTTTCCCCTTTATTATTAAAATATAACTTATAGTATGATGCAGAAATCTGAAGTGACCAGCTCAAATGATTTTTACTTACATATGTAACCAAGTAGCATTCAACGGAGGGAAGTGTTAAAATCTCCAAATCTGATTATGAATTTGTCTTTTTCTTTTTAGTTCTGTTACTTTTTCTTTGTGTTTTTTGAAACTTTCCTATTACACGTAAAGCATTAAGGTTGCTATGAGTTCTTTTGTCTTTGCAAAATCTCTCCTTTATCTTTGGTAACATGGCTTGCTTTAAATTTGATATGCTCTGATAATAATATGGCTACATTCACCGTATATGTTGGTATGTACGGCATATCTTCTGCACACATGACATATCTTTTTACTTTTAACCTGTGTCATTATAGTTCATGTGAAACTTTTATAATCAGCATGACTTTTAATTCAGTGTGACAAATGCTGTATTATAATTGAGGTCTTTAATCAAGTATATTTAATGTAATTATTAATACATTTATTTTATGTCCATCATTGTTTTGTTTCTTCATTGTCCCATCTGTTTTATCTTCTTTGTTATAGCTTTGCTCATTTCTTTTGAATCTCAAGCACTTTGCAATGCTGTGTATAAGCAGAGCCTACCCATCGAGACTCTAACTTAAAGGAAAGCAGATATTGGCAGTTGGAAGTCTGGCTGTCTTATAATAAACTGTTGTCACAAGAAGACAAGATGGGCAGCAAAAATATCCTCTAGAATGGCCTATTCTGGTTTTTAAGAAGTCATTTGGTTCAGATGCTCTCATATCTCATGGAGAATGTTTAATTTCATTTTTCAGATGATAATTGATTGTCTTATCCAGAGATGAAACCCAGCAATGAGTAGGCTTATCCCTGGTCAATGTTGTGAATTTCTGTTCCCTTCTTATTCACAGAGATATGCATCTTGTATAGCATGGCTATAACTTTTTAAATTATACTTTTGAATTTTATCAAATGTCATTGTTTATTATTAATGTATGATCTAACTGCATTATTCAGACAAAACTTTATTTTAAGTAAGATATATATAATATATATATATATATTATATATATATATATACATATATAATATTGATTTTAGAGAGGGAGAGGAAGAGATAGAAACATCAATGATGAGAGAAAATCATTAATTGGCTGCCTCATGCACACCTCACACTGGGGATGGAGCCTGCAACCAGGACATATGGTCTGATTGGGAATTAAACCATGACTTCCTGGTTCATAGGTTGATGCTCAACCATTGAGCCATGCCACTGGGACACACACACACACACACACACACACACACACACACACACACATTTAAATTATCATCGAAATATCATATCACTTCATAACCTTCAGTAACTATTATTTAATTTAGATATTGAACCACAATATAGGACTTGTATAATTATAAAGATATAATGAAACCCCGAAGATAGCATTTAAATAGCTTCTAGTGAATGCAATATACAGTATAGAAGGCATGTAATTTTGGGATACTTGGTTGGAAATCCAGCACTAAATGGCAGGACATGTCTATTTCAATGCTTTTTCAATGGCATTTGCCAAACATTCAAAGGAATAGATGGAATAATTAGTAAGCCATTCTGTAGTTTGTAAGATGCTTGTATGAATATTTGATACTTGTGTATTATGATTTCCATTTTGTGGCTAATTAAACTGAGGTGAAATAAAGTGGTCTGACCTCAAACTGAAACTAAAATATTTTGCTCTTTTAACTATGTTACATAATCTCTATGAATGCTACATGTCAAGCTTTCTTGATCAATATGATTTCTACCTCTCACTTGAGTAGTTTTCCCATTGCTTTGCATTACACCTCATCTCTAGCTCCAGCTGGGGATCCTGGATACCAAAGAGTTAACACATTCAGCCCAACACTTTCTCTGTAAACTCATTCAGAGATCCCAGGGAGCAGGCTGATTTCTATTTCTCCCGAGGGTCTACAACCCTGAGGGAAAGAGGAAGAGGTACATCTTTATAAGGTGGAAGTCATAGTTGAGACATATTGAGCATATTGAGACATTGAGCATCCAGTTTTGGTAAGTGCTAGTAGATGAAAATACCTTTGAAAACTTAAACCTATGGCTTTGTCAAACAGTTTACTTCTGAAGAAATGACTATGGGGAGGAAGAGAAAGTGGCATGCATGTGTGTGTGTGTGTGTGTGTGTGTGTGTGTGTGTGTGTATGTGTGTAAGTGGAGATAGGATTGCATGGCCTGAAGGTTAAAAAGGATTTTATTAACTCTGACAGCAGTAGAGTCCCATTTATTTGATAGTATAACAAATAAAAGTAAGTCTTATTGTTAACTTAAAGAAGAAAAAATCCCTCTTAAGGCAATCTAGGACTTGATGTGGGGATGATTTTTTACGGAATTTTTGTTGAAATAATTAATTAGCACTGCTATTGACTGATTGTCTTAATTATGTTAAATCATTTATAACAGTATATAAAATTACTGTTTTAGATAGATACTGTTTTCTACAGTATTTAACACAAGAGCAAATATCTTCTTGGAGGCCTAAGCAGCTTATCCAAATACAGTGCCAAGCTAAAATTTATACCTAGATGTTTTTGCATCAGACTTGAGGGCTGATTTCTTCAACTTAAGGAATGGAAATTCTAAGAGATCTGGGTGATGTTAGATCTGACAACTAACCTCCTTGGAATACTCTCTCCTTTGTTACCCACTCCATCCACTCTCCTAGATTTTCTCCCATGTTGATGGATTGGGCAAGATGCTCTGAACAATCTTGCTACTCCTCATAATTCTAACTGAAATTTAAATTTTGTGTTTTGTACATTTTCCTGGGTGATATCATCTACTTTCATGAATTCAGATACCAACTTCATGTCAATATTTCTGACCTGACAGCTCTGTAGGGTTATTTCTCCTGAAGTTCAGACTCCATGTCCAAAAGCACACTTTGTGTAATGTCAAGTTTATCACTGAAAATGTTGGTGAGTAGAGTGAGCATAAATATCCCGTGGGTACTATCACAGAAGAAAGGGAGAAGGCACTAAGAGATGACTCTACATGTCTTACACTTTTTTCCACTCACATTCATTCTTTGCATGTTTGCTGAGAAATTATGTTGATGACAGCTATATGAATATAAATAAAATCTTATCTATGCTTTGCAGTATTTGGCAGTCAGTATATATGGCGGTGGGTGGGCGGTTGTGTTGGGTAGAGATACATAAAAACAATACATTATAAAACAGTGTGGAAGCTGCCATAATAAATATGCATGACAGAAATATTCCCTGGAAGAACCAAGTCAATATCCATCTGCCAAAAGTGAAAATAAAATGAAGTAAAAATTAAGTGTTTGTGAAAATCAGAACTTTTCTTATGATTCCTGAGAAAGAAGGGTTAGAATAAAATTTGTTAAATAGGCATTCTGCCGGCTTATATACAAAATGATTTTCATGGTACTTGAAAATCTGCTACCATCCAAAATACACCTTCTCTGGGCTTGGCATTTGATTTGCTGACATGATAAGAGATAAAAAGTCATGACAAACTCCATTTGCAGATGCAGTTTCATTTACAAGCTAAAAAAACAAAACCCAGATCTGTGTAGACAGTACCCCTAAAATATCAAATATCAGTCAAGGTCTGCTTGTTATGTATTACATTTTTCTTGGTTATTCTCTAAAGAATTATAAAATACAATTTCAATTCACAATAAAATCAGGGTTTAATTTAATATGTAGGTGTATTGAAAAATTTTACGTTATCAATAAAATGGAGTCATTTGAATTTCTTTCACTTAGAATTTCTTTTCCTAATTTGCTCAGAGATAAAATATAATTTGCTCAAGAGAGCTAAGATTCACAAGCCCATGATATTATTGTATGGCTTCAACACTTTCCCTTGAGATAATAAAATGATAACCTGAAGTGTGCCTCATAGGTGCTTGAGCTAGGAACTATCCATTTCATGAAGAAGTACAAACATGAAGACAATAAGGATACATAACTCCCAAAGGTGTATCTGTGCTCCTTTTCTCCCACTTCTTTTGGAAAAATATTGTATAATTAATATTAATATTTTTATGTTTGTGCTTTATTGAGCCTAGATTGGTGTTTATACACATATATAAAATATCCTATCTAATAAAAGAGAAACATGGTAATTGGCGTACGACCGCTACCCTTCCCATTGGCTAATCAGCGAGATATGCAAATTAACTGTCAGCCAAGATGGTGGCCGGCAGCCAGGCAGCTTGAAACTAACATGAGGCTTGCTTGCTTCAGTGACGGAGGAGTTCCCCGCCTGCCTTGCAGGCCTCTGAGCCTGCCGTTTGAAACATTTTAACAAATATAGAAGCTAAAAAAAACCCCCCAGAAACCAGCTTTCAGTGAGCTGGGATCTCAGAGCTGGAGTCAGAGCTGGAGTTATACATTGTTTCGAACCAAAACAAACCGGATACCTACTTTCAGCAGCGGAGGCCTAAGAGTTGGAGCCTCAGAGCTAAAGCTGGCCCAGAATTAAAAAAGAAAAAAAAAAGAAAAAAAGGAGCAGTTGGGAGCTTCCATCACCTGCCAGCCTGAAAACAGCCCTCAGCCCCTCACCCAGACTGGCCAGGCACCCCAGTGGGGACCTCCACCCTGATCCAGGACACCCTTCAGGGCAAACCAGCCAGCCCCACCCATGTACCACGCCTCTATCTTATATAGTAAAAGGGTAATATGCCTCCCAGCACTGGGATCAGCATGACAGGGGGCGGGGCCACAACCTCCCTATCTGCCCTGCTCTGTTCATGACAGGGGAAGGCGCCCCAACCTCCTGATCAGCCCTGCTCTGTGCCTGATATGGGGGAGCTGCCCAACCTTTGATCGCCCTGCGGCTCTGCGTGTGACAGGGTGCGGCGCCCCAACCCGCCCCCCCCGCCCCCCCCACACACACAGGCCCTGCTCTGTGTGTGACAGGGTAGAGCCATAATCTCCCCATCGGCCCTGCCCTGAGTGTGAGAGTGGCGGTGCCCCAACTCCCCTATCGGCCCTACTCTCTGAGTGACGGGGGGAGCTCCTCAACCCCCTGATGGGCCCTGCTCTGTGTGTGACAAGGGGGAGCTCCCCAAACCCCTGATGGGCCCTGCTCTGTGTGTGACAGGGGGGAGCTCCTCAACTCCCTGATCGACCCTGCTCCGTGCGTGACAGGGTAAGGAGCCCCAACCCCCCTGATGGGCCCTGCTCTGTGTGTGACAGGGGCCGTGCCGCAACCTCCCCATCGACCCTGCCTTGAGTGTGACAGGGGGCGGTGCCCCAAGCCCCCAATAGGCCCTACCATGAGCGTGATGGGGGGGGTGGCATCGCAACCTCCCGATCCGCCCTGCTCTGTGCCTGACAGAGGGTGGCGCCCCAACACCCCAATCGGCCCTGCTCTGACCCAGACCAGGGGCTGCACCTAGGGATTGGGCCTGCCCTCTGCCACCTGGGAGCAGGCCTAAGCCAGCAGGGCGTTATCTCCCGAGGGGTCCCAGACTGCGAGAGGGCACAGGCCGGGCTGAGGGACCCCCCCTCCCCCCGAGTGCACAAATTTTTGTGCACCGGGCCTCTAGTAGATAATAAATACCTACCTCATAATTGTAAAACTTAGTCTATACATGTACTTTCTAGCATTTCATACTTATTTACCATAGTGTAGGTGTTTTCAAGGATCTCTGATTATTTCCTTAGACTATTATTTTTAAACTTTCTTCCAAGAAGTTAGGGATTTTGTCATGAAACCAAAAGAGAACTACTGAAGATCATGTGGGAAAAGAGAGGGAAAGATTCTAAGTGCCTGTCACTGACTTAATCAAAGTAGCTCCGTTTTGAAACGATTTTCATATTTGGATAAAATATTGGAAAACTACCACCTTAAGATAAATTGTTGTAAGTGAAATTCCCATGTTGGAGAACATAAACATGTTTATGGACTTTTAAGAAATGTTGAAAATTGTATTTTATAAGTAGAATGGAAAAATATGTCTCTAAATACAGTACATAAATGAGCTACTTATCCCTACCACACTGAGTTTTATCTAAAAGTGTGACTGTTTTTGTTTATGTGATTTCAGATCTGGATAAAGAGCTCATATTTCCACTCATGTCTATTTTCAATAACTCTGAAGTCCAGCTTTTTCTTTTGATTGGAATCCCAGGGCTGGAACATGCCCACATCTGGATCTCCATCCCCATTTGCCTCATGTACCTGGTTGCCATCATGGGCAACAGCACCATTCTCTTTACCATAAAGACAGAGCCCTCACTTCATGAGCCCATGTATTATTTTCTTGCCATGTTGGCCATCTCTGACCTGGGCCTGTCATTTTCCTCCCTTCCTACCATGCTGAGAATTTTCTTATTTAATGCCATGGAAATTTCACACAATGCCTGCTTTGCTCAAGAATTCTTCATCCATGGATTTACTGTCATGGAATCTTCAGTGCTTCTGGTCATGTCTTTGGATCGTCTTCTTGCCATTAACAATCCCCTGAGATATGTTTCTCTCCTCACTAACAACAGAGTTGCTAAAATGGGGCTGATTTTAGCCATCAGGAGCCTTCTCTTAGTTCTTCCATTCCCCTTCACTCTAAGGAGACTGAAATATTGTCAGAAGAATCTCCTTTCTCACTCTTACTGTCTGCATCAGGATACCATGAAGCTGGCTTGCTCTGACAACAAGATCAATGTGATCTATGGCTTCTTTGTTGCTCTCTGTACTATGTTGGACTTGGCATTAATTGTTCTGTCTTACATAATGATCTTAAAGACTGTACTCAGCATTGCATCTCTGGCAGAGAGACTCAAGGCCCTCAATACCTGTGTATCCCACATCTGTGCTGTGCTCATTTTCTATGTACCCATCATCACCCTGGCTGCCATGCACCGCTTTGCCCAACACAAAAGCCCCCTCATTGTAATCCTTATTGCAGATATATTCTTGTTGCTGCCACCCCTAATGAACCCCATAGTTTATTGTGTAAAGACTCGACAAATCCGGGAGAAGGTCTTGGGGAAGTTGTTGACCACATGTAGGAGATAAGAACTTGAATATTGAGGTAATAAATTATCAAACAGTAAGTATTTATGGGCACTTACTGTGCCTTCAGTGCCACAGTGGTCAGTATCTCATGGAAAACCGAGGGGAAGTGTGAAAAGCTGTGCTGTACAGAATTTATAATAAAGAATACAATAGTAAATAGGAGAGACGAAATAATCAGGTGACATATGATATGATTCACAGAGGTTTAATGAGCATTTTAAGAGCAGTTGAAACAAGACATTATGTAATGGAGCAGGTGGGTTTGAGCAGCCCTTAAAGAAGGAGTATAATTTGGAAAGATTGATATTATTTTTCAAGTAGCATCTATTAAATTTATAGGTATACAATGCACAGTCACTCCATACTATGAAGGAGAAGTAGACTAGCAGGGAACATAGCAGCTATGAAGGATGTTGGTCTGACTAGAATAGAGAGTATAATTTGGCAAATAATGAGAAAAAAATTTTGTAGAGTATGAATAAAGCAGATTTTGGAGTACCTAGAAAATCCTGAAATGTCTAAATGTATGAGGTCCTGAACAGACACGTTCATCTCTACAACAAACACTAACAAGATAAATCAAACTTCAAGAATAGCATATCTGCAAGCACGAGTAACATGGACTGATTTGAGAGAGATGAAGAAGAGAGGTCAACAGAAGACTATTGTAATAATTCCACTAAAGTGGTGATTCTGAGAATGGGCTGAGAGAGGAAGAAGGAAATTATTTAGGGTTTCTGTTGTTGTTTTGCTGTTATAAGACAAACATAATTTATACGTAACTCACAAATTCAACTAAGCAACTATGTACAGACATATGTGACTGATTTTTCTGGATATAGAGTTTTAAATAGGAGGCTGGCATGGTGCTTATTTGTCACTAGGGGCCCGGTGCATGAAATTCGTGCACTGGGTGTGTGTGTGGGGGGAGTGTCCCTCAGCCCAGCCTGCCCCCTCTCACATACTGGGAGCCCTCAGGCGTTGACCCCCATCACCCTCCAATCGCAGGATCGGCCCCATGCCCAGGCCTGATGCCTCGGCCAGAGGCGTAGACCCCCATCACCCTCCGATCGCCTGATCGGCCGCTTGCCCAGGCCTGAGGCCTCTGCCAGAGGTGTCAGGCTTGGACAGGGGTCCCCCTCTCCAACCGATCACTGGCTCTCGCCCCCGCCCAGGCCTGATGCCTCTGGCCCACGCATCAGGCCTGGGCAGGGGACCCCCAGCTCCCCGCGGTTGCAGGCTCTGCCCCTGCCCAGGCCTGACGCCTCTGGCCTAGGCGTCCGGCCCAGGCAGCGGGGACCCGCAGCTGCAGCAGCCCCGCGATCGTGGACTCCGCTTTAGGCCCAGGCAAGGGACCCCTAGCTCCTGGGACTGCCAGCTTCGACCGTGCCCAGCTCCCATCGCTGGCTCCACCCCTACTTCCTGCTATCACTGGCCAGGGCGGAAAAGGCACCTGATTCTCCTATCATGGCTGGGGGCAGGGCAAAGGCCGCCCTAGGGCCGCCTTTGCTCTGCCCCCCAGCTCTTAGCTCCCCCCTGGGTTTCAGATCACTGTCAGTGGCAGGGGCCTTCTTCCTGCTTTCCCTTTCGCCTCCCTGCATTGTGCCTACATATGCAAATTAGCCGCCATCTTGTCAGCAGTTAACTGCCAATCTTAGTTGGCAGTTAATTTGCATATAGCCCTGATTAGCCAATGAAAAGGGTATCGCCGTACACCAATTACCATTTTTCTCTTTTATTAGTGTAGATGACTACAAAAACAGCCTTGTCCTCATTTGCAAGACAATAACGCTTGAGTGTAGGCATGAAAGTAAATACCTATTTTAAACAAGATTTGATCATCAAACTGTGAAGATCATGCATTAGTAAAATTCTCTTTCCCCCATTTATTCCCACTGTAGCTGTTTTAACTCAAACTTAAAACTTCCCCAGGATTAGCCTATCATCCTGAACATTAAGATTAACTCTTAGAAATATCTTTTTAAAGGCAAATATTGCCACACTTGAAACCTTTCAATAGCTATCCAAAAAGTTATGAGATAATGGCAAGGCTCTCTATATGCACAAAGCCTTTCCATCATTCAATACCTGCTTTTCTCACTACCTTATCTGTTAATACTCGGCCTTGTATTTCAACACTATAAAACAAGTACATCACCATGTTACACCTAAAGCTTTTCTTATGGCGTGTTTTATGTCAGAATGCTACTATATTAGTTTTCTATTGTTGCATAATAAATTATTATAAAGAATGGTTTAAAACAACTCACATTACAATTCTGTAAGTTAGACATCTGACATCTTAGTGGGCTAAAATCAGGCTGTTGACAAGCCTGCATTCTTTTCTGGAGGCACTGGACGAGAATCAAGTGCCTTTTCCAGCTCCTAAGGTTACCTATATTTCTTGACTCTTGGCGCACATCCTTCATGTTCAAAGCCAGTGAAATTACATCTCTCTGTACCTTCCTTCTATAGTCAGGTGTCCCTCTGACCACAGCCAGGAAAGGCTATCTGCTCTTAAGAATTTTTGTAACTATGTTGAATCACCTGAGTAATCCAGGATAATCTACGTATCTCAAAAATCTATACATTTAATTACATGTGCAAAGTATCCTTTTATCAGATAAGGTGATATATTCACAAATTTTAAGGACTAAGACATTAAAATCTTTGTAGGGTGGGAGGGTGGGGAGGATTTACTATGCCTAAAACAAAAGCATTTCCTCAACTTTTCTTTCTCCCAATTAGTTTAGTAGGATGTAGCTTAAATATACATCTTCTGTTATTTTGCTAACATCTTCTTGCTCTAAGTATACCAAATTTATATCTAAATTGTGTTTTCTTTCACAGTGTACTGATTTCTACAACATACTTTCTTTTTTTTTTTTTAAAAAAAATACATTTTTATTGATTTCAGAGAGGAAGGGAGAGGGAGAGACAGAAACAACAATGATGAGAGAGAATTATGGAAAGGTTGCCTCCTGCATGCCCCACCTCGGGGATTGAGCCGACAACCCTGGCATGTGCCCTGACTGGGAATCCAACCATGACCTCCTAGTTCATAGGTTGACACTCAACCACTGACATGCCGGTTGGGCACTACAACATAATTTCAACAATCGTTAACCTTTAATTGTTTGAATATTGTTTGCCTTTGTTAAATTATAAATCCCATGATTTATAAATGTCTGTATGTCTTATTTATTTTTACATTGCTTAACACATACTTGGGCAAAGAAGGGCCTGAAAATATGTTTGTCAGTTTGTAAATTCATGAGTAACCATCATTGAATAAAAGTACTGTTCATTTTCTAAGCTCAAAATCTGTTAGCATCTCTATGAACAGTGGATTGAAATATACTATGTCAATCACCTCAGGTTAGAGCACATGATCACAGCCCTAGGCAGCTCCTTTCCTACTGCTACAATCACACCAAGCCTAAAGCAAAAGCTGTAGTGTTTGCCAAATGTTGCCGTCTGCTTTGTTAAAGGCCAGAAGACTTACCTCCCCTATTACTCCTCTCAACTCAAATTATTCTTACATCAGTGTTCACTACCTCACCTTATTTTCCACATTCAAACTGACACAATTGCTCTAGAAGTTTCTCTCTCAACCACTCATCATTTTTTCTGTTCTTTCTCTCTCTCTCTCTCTCTCTCTCTCTCTCTCTCTCTCTCTCTCTCAACCATTTACCATTGTTCCTGTTCTTTCCATCTCTTCTGCAAGAATAATCATCTTAAATCATAATCTTATGCAAGAACTTTTTATGGCCTCCTAATTTGGCTTCTTGCACCAATCTCACCCTCCACTCATTCTACCATGGTACTGGTTATGACGATTTGTTTTCTGGATGACTATAATGGCTTCCTATTTACACTTCCTTATCAATTCTTCCCTAATTAATTTTCTATATTATAGACAGAGTGAATCTCTTAAAATGTAAATGTGTTTGTTTTTTACTTTCCTAGCTAACTAGTTCATTGATTTCCCATTCCCCTAAAAGTATAGTTTCTACTCTTTTTAAGAAATAAACTACCCATGACACTCACGTAAGTATTCCATTTTATTCTATTTTCTTTTTTTAAGTAACCTAGGATCTTCGGCATGATATACCCATCATTGCAGAAACAGACAGGATAAGTTAAATGTCAAATGTGCTAGATAGTCTTGAAGAGGCCAATCTCATGTGAGAACTGGCTCTATATAAACCTCATAGAGAAAGATTTTGCCTTTGGCTCTTTGCCATGCCCTTTCTTGATCCTGCACTAAAACTGTGCAGGAACATGACATCCTCATATTTCCCTTTAGCTTTTCAAAGCTTTTCTTGATAGCATCTTATCCAGGCCTGCTTTCCTCAGAGATGCCTCAAGTCAAAATTACAAATATTGTATTGACATATATTACTCAAAATATATATAGATATATTTTTCAAACCTGGGCAATGTGGAGGTACGCTTGTAATTCAGAGATAAGAGGGCATAAGAAATTGTCTCTTTATGGTTCATTGACTCCTGATCATTCTGATATGGTCAGTGCCTCAACCTGTTTCCAGTTAGCCCTTCACCCCCACCCATGTTCTCTACTCTTTTCTGACATGTGAGAAAACAGCGACAACAAAAAACAACTTCAGATATTTCCCTGAATGCATTTCTTCTCGCACACCTTTGCTTCAGCTTTGCACATGCTGTTCCTTCAGACTGGACTGTAACTTCCTACTTTGACTTCCCAAGTCTTATATGTCCCTAAAGCTCCCAAGACAAGGAAACCTTTCTTGACACTCTCTTCCCCCTGCTGGAGGAAGATATCTCTTTTTGCTTCTATATCAATTTCTTTTTACTATGAGTAATATAATCCTATGTATATATTTGTTTAGTAAATAAGTAAAAGCCTCCTTCATTTTATGCACATTAGATATTACAAAGATAGAGAAGTAAGGATACGTTTAAGGAAATAATGCCTCTAAGACTAGACCCAGCTAGTAACAAAAGACATGGGTCACACGATCTCGGATCTGTTTGGTCTTCACACTGTAGATGATGGGGTTCATCAGAGGAGGGAACAGAAGATACACAAAGCCCATGATCACTTGGACCAGATGAGGTGCCTGCTTCCCAAAGCGGTGGATGATGGACAAGCCAATCATGGGAGTGTAGAAGAGGAGCACAGCACAGATGTGGGAAACACAGGTGTTAAGAGCTTTGAGTCTCTCAGCCTTGGATGCAATGGACAGCACGGTACGCAGAATCAGGGCATAGGAGAAGAGAATGAGCAGTGAGTCTATACCCACTGTGGACACAATGACAAACATGCCATAGATGCTGTTGTCTTTGATGTCGGCACAGGCCAATTTCATCACCTCTTGGTGGAGACAATAGGAATGTGAGAGGACAAGGGAACCACAATACGGGAATCTTTTGAGCATAAAAGGCAATGGGAAAATGAGTGCTACACTGCGGCCCAGGGAAGCCAGGCCAATTCTGCCAATGACTGTGTTGGTGAGAATGGAAGCATAGTGCAAGGGGCGACAGATGGCCACAAAGCGGTCAAAGGCCATAGACAGTAGCACAGAGGACTCCAGGAAGGACAAACAGTGAATGAAAAAGAGTTGAGCAAAACAAGCATCCTGACTGATGTCACGTACCCCAATCAAAAAGATGCCAAGCACTGTAGGGAGTGTGCAAAGAGACAGACCCAGGTCAGTCAGAGCCAGCATGGACAGGAAGAGGTACATTGGCTCATGGAGTGAGGGCTCTGTTTTAATGATAAAAACAATTGTGCAGTTGCCCAGGATGGAAGCCAGGTATATGAAGCATAATGGGATGGAGATCCAGATGTACATGTGCTCCAGCCCAGGAATGCCACTCAGCAGGAAGGTGGAGGAAATGCGGCTGCCATTTGCCAGGGATCCCAATGTCATTTTGTGCAGAGGGAAGTGGTGTTGGATTCCCTCTCAATTTCTGAAATGAATTGAGAAAAACCTAGTGACTGTGCCTGGAAACAAATTTAAAAAGAAAAAAAATATATTAGAACTGTACAGCTCTTCCAAAGAACCATTTCCTTCTGGACCATGTTTCCTTCTCAACATTTTTATAGAAAAATTATTTTCTTTGAAGTTTTTTCTCCCTGCTCCTTCTGGTTAAGAGGTTTGAACATCTTTATTATTTCCATTAGTTATACTTAACTTTGCCTACCCTTTATGAGAAGGTCTTTAATTAATTTTTTCTCACATGTATATTTTCTGCCAAGACTTTCACTAACATTCCACATTTTCTTTAACTTCTCTTCCTTTCCCTTATCTTACCTTACTTCCTTTGCTATTTACTTTTTCCTACCTTCCTCTCTCCCTCTCTTTTTCTTTTTTTTCTTCCTTTCTTTCTCAGCCACATATAATTGTTAACCTTAGAGACAAATTCTTCACTCACCCTTTTCTCTGGTCTTCCTACTATAGAAGCCCAGCTTAATCCAGATAGAGCATAAATGCTACTCAGCTCACAGAATTCCAGAGAGAACTGGAGAGTATGTGAATGGCTGTATGTATAGTTATTCTTGATGGCTGGAGGAAGAAATCAAAGCTCTGATCCTCATGTCAATCAGTAAGTGGCATTTCCTAGAAGTCTAGGAATCACCTGATGTGAATGTAAGTGGGAGGAGAGGCTGAAACACCATCATCCATGGGCACACCGCCAATCAAAAAGCAGAATCCACAGAACAAAAGGCAATGATGCTGGTAGGGCTCATTTTTTTACACATGAAGAAAAAGGTCTCCGAAGGAGACAGCCACTAGACAGAGGCCGTATACTGATTTAAGTCTCCTGACTTCCAGAGGAGTGATCATTTCACTCCCAATGAACAATCCCACTATAAAATGAGCTCAAAGTGAGCAGGGGCTTTGCTTTGTTTACTTCTTTAAAGACAGTGCTTAGAATGCGCCCTGGTCTGCATATATGCTTAGCAATTTTTTAAAATGCATGAATAAGAGCCAAATTTTATTTAATTAGCTGTTGCCAATTTGGCCCATGTTTTATCTACTTAAAATAATTCTGTGAATAAAGTTCTACTAATATTAAAAATTATAGATGAGGAAACAGAGGCCTAGAAAAAAATAATATTTACAAGATCAAAGACATAGTAAATGGCCAAAATGAAATTTGAACCGAGATCTAATTTTTCTTTAGATTCCAGTCTCAAACACAATTACACTTTCTTCTCACACTGAAGACATTTCACTGTCATCCAAGTAGAAATTAAAAAAATCAAGGGCTTAGTAGGGACAGTTAAACTACACAGTGGTTAACTCCTAAATCCTGAGGCAGAAGAAATTTTTTGACATGCAAATGAAGTAGAGTGGTGAGACAGAACTATAATATCTGATGAACATTCACTATTTATCAGACACTGTACTAGGAACATTGCAAAAGAAATAGCATGGGACCTTAGTAAAACCTTTCAAGTTAATATTATTACCTCAATTTGCGAATGAGGAGAGAGAGCCTTAGAAAATTTGATGATGTGCCTAAAATCATTCAGCCAATCAGTGGCAGAGCTGGAATCCAAACTTTAATCTCTAGAGCTCCAAGGCACATTCTGAAAATTTGGAAACATTTAGGTTAACAAATCCAAACAGTGAAGAAATTTGAGAAAGCTGTTGTCTTCTTTCTGAGTTAGTTCTAAAATGAGACCTGGGATTCCATGAAGTCAGCAATCTCTGACTATAGCAGTCTCCACCTTGGGCAGGTACCCACTATAGCCTTTCTTGTGCCTCAAAGTCTTTTCTCTCCTTTCTTCAGAGCTCTGGCTGAGCCTTCTGGGACTTCTTCTTGGTTCCACAACTCAGCATCAAGTACCTGCCTACTATCTTGACTCTTCACACACCACATCTGCATCCAGATTCCAGGCCTTACAAGGGGAAGAAAGAAGGCTAAAACTAGAGACTCTGGTTCTAGGGATATGAAGAGACGGGAGGGTGAATGCTTACATCCCTCATTTTTATGTAATTAGCTGAGGTCCCCATTGAGAACCTTTTAAGGATCTTTAATCAATTCCCTACTCTGTCTGTCTCCCTCAACTTCATTATCTCAGACCTTGGGGATAGAGGAAAGGGAGGAGAAGAGAATAATCATGTGAAATGTCTAGAAGGGGGGCCCAAAGGATGCTATGTACTTGTAGCTACAGCTGAAGGATCTGGTAAAAGTTTTAGTAGCTGAAAGATCTAGTAAAAGTTTTAAACAACCTCCACCAGAGTTTGTTGAAGCAGAGTGGGTGCTATTGATAGTTTTTTCTGTTTGATGTATCATAACTGTATAGTTCATGCACATTGGATGTGACAGTGTGCATGCTGGGTATATATAACCATATGCAACATTTAAAAGAGCTTTTTAATTAATGCTTTTCCTATCACCAAAGAGAAAGCAAGAAGTCAGTCAAAATTCTTGGAAATCTTAACCCCTGTGTTTCTAATTGGAGAAATTAATCTATTCTCATAACTTGTGGGCAACATAAAACCCTGGGAAGGATAGTAAATACAAAATGAAGTTTTACATGTTAAAACAGAGGTATTAAGAGTTAATGACCTATTTTTGGACTCTGAAACCTGATGGAAAGACATCATGGAGGGAGGATTTAAGGGCCATTTCAGTGTTTTCATTTCCCAGGTTATTAGTATCCAGTTTATTGGACCCCTTTTGGGACTATAAAGGTATAACTAGTAAGGGATGCTCTAGAATTCCCAATCAAACTGTAAGAGATTATTCCAATTCATTGGCTTAACTGGGTCCTTTGGACTGGGATGGGCATCCTCTTGTGACCACATTCCATTAATCTCTGGTTGAGCATGTACATATACACATTTGAGTGTTATGAAGCAGTATTATTCAAGTCATAGTACCCAGATAAGCAGGATCAGAACCACCTGGGATGCTTGTTAGCATGCAGGTCTCTGGGCCTCATCCTTACAAAATCAGAAACTGACATTTGTGACAACCACAAAAGTTTAGGAATTACATGTATCCTTTAATTAATTAATTATTTATTTATTTTTAAGTTTTGGTGCATTTATTTATTTTTTAATTTAAATTCTTTATTGTTTAAAGTATCACATGAGTCTCCTTTTCCCCCATTGACCTCTCCCCGGCAACCCCCACCCCCCGACACAAGCCTTCACCACACTACTGTCTGTGTCCATTGGTTATGCTCATATGCATGCATACAAGTCCTTTGGTTGACCTCTTACTCCCTCACCCTCCACCTTCCCTCATATCCTTTTATTAATGACTAGAGGCCCCGTGCACAAAAATTTGTGCACTTGGTGGGGAGGGGAGGTCCCTCAGCCTGGCCTGTGTCCTCTCACAGTCTGGGAACCCTCGGGAGATAACGACCTGCAGGCTAAGGCCCGCTCCCGGGTGGCAGAGGGCAGGCCCAATCCCTCAGTGCAGCCCCTGGTTGGGCTCAGAGCGGGCCGATTGGGGAGTTGGGGCGCCGCCCCCTGTCATGCTCAGAGCAGGGTGGATCGGGAGGTTGCGAAGCCACCCTCAGTCACGCTCAGGGTAGGGCTGATTTGGGGGTTGGGGCACCGCCCCCTGTCACACTCAAGGCAGGGTCGATGGGGAGGTTGTGGCGCCACCCCCTGTCACGCACAGAGCAGGGCCCATCAGGGGGTTGGGGCACTCCCCCCTGTCATGCACAGAGCAGGGTGATAGGGGAGTTGGGGCACTGTCCCATCACACACAGAGCAGGGCGGATCAGGGGGTTGGGGCACCGCACCCTGTCACACACAGAGCAGGGCCCGTGGGGAGTGGGGGGTTAGGGTGCCACACCCTGTCACACACAGAGCAGGGCCCATCAGGGGGTTGGGGCATCGCACCCTGTCACACACAGAGCCGCAGGGCGATCAGGGGGTTGGGGAGCTCCCCCCTATCAGGCACAGAGCAGGGCTGATCAGGGGGTTGGGGCTACTTCCCCTGTCATGAACAGAGCAGGGCGGATAGGGAGGTTGTGGCCCTGCCCCCTGTCACACACAGAGCCACAGGGCGATCAAGGGGTTTGGGCGCTGCCCCCTGTCACACTGATCCCGGTGCCGGGAGGCCTCTTGGCTCCGCTGATCCCGGTGCTGGGAGGCATATTACCCTTTTACTATATAGGGCAGAGGCCTGGCGCACGGGTGGGGCTGGCTGGTTTGCCATGAAGGGTGTCCTGGATCAGGGTAGGGGTCCCGCTTAGGTGCCTGGCCAGTCTGGGTGAGGGGCTGAGGGCTGTTTTCAGGCGGGGGGTGACTGAAGCTCCCAACCGCTCCTTTTTTTCTTTTTTTTTTATTATTCTGTGCCAGCTTTAGCTCTGAGGCTTGGCTCCAGCTCTGTGGCCTCAGCTGCTGAAAGCAGGTATCTGGTTTGTTTGGGTTCTATAATCGAAACATGTGTTTCAACTCCAGCTCAGAGATCCCGGCTGGCTGAAAGCAGGTTTCTGGAGTTTGTTTAGATTCTATATTTGTAACAATGTTTCAAACTGCAAGTTCAGAGGCTGGCAGCGGCAGGCGGGGAACGCTGGCTTCCTCCATCACTGAAACAAGCGAGCCTCATGTTCGCTTCAAGCTGCCTGGCTTCTGGCCGCCATCTTGGCTCACAGTTAATTTGCATATCGCCCTGATTAGCCAATGGGAAGGGTAGCGGAGGTACAGCTATTTGCCATGTTTCTCTTTTATTAGATAGGATTTGTTTTCAACTCTGATTTCAGAATTTTCTTTTTCTCTATAATTAAAAATGTATCTTCAGTTTTAGCCTGGAATTCATTCCAAAGTACAGTTACTTCTTATATTTGATTTTTTAAATATTAGACTTATAGCACTACAGTTACAAAGTACCACAGAATGGGTGGCTTTAACAACAGATATTTATTTTCTCGAATTTCTGTAGTCTGAAAATCCAAAATCAAGATGTTGGCAGGTTTCTTCTGAGGCTTTTCTCCTTTGCTTGCAGGGGCCACCTTCTCACTGTGTCCTTACCTGGTCTTTCCTCTATGCATCAGTACCACTGGTGTCTCTCTCTTCAAAAAAAAAAAATATATATATACATATACATACACACATATATATACATACATATATATATATATTCATAGATATATTTTTTTCATTGATTTCAGAGAGGGAGAGGGAGAGAGAGAGAGAGAGAGAGAGAGAGAGAGAGAGAGAGAGAGAGAGAAGCTTTAATGATTAGAGAGAATCATTGACTGGCTGCCTCCTGCACACCTACCAATGGGGATTGAGCCCACAACCCGGTCATGTGTCCTGACTGGGAATGGAAGTGTGATCTTTGGTTCATAGGTCAACACTCAACCACTGAGCAATGCTGGTTGGGCTCTTCTTATAAGGACACCAGACATAATGGATTTGGGCCCACCCTAATGGCCTCATTTTTATTTAATCACCTTTTTAAAGACCTTACCTCCAAATACATTTAGAAGTACTAAGGGTTGGGACTTCAACCCGTTTTCATGGAAGGATGTAATTCAGCTCATAACATCTGTCTATGTATACTGGTATATCCTATCAGTTTTTATATATTTAGAAAATGTTTTATAAATAATACTCCTCCTACTCACAAGTAATATTTATTTACAGCTTATGAGTCCAAGCACTGACAAGAGATAGGTAGTATTAGATGTGCTTTGGCAGAAATTTTTTTTTAAATCTCAGCTGTTATGAAAAGAAAGAAAGAGACAAAGAGAGAGAGAGGTAAAGATGGGGAGAGAGAGAAAGAGAGAGAGAGAGAGAGAGAGAGAGAGAGAGAGAGAGAGAGAGAGAGAATTGATTAGAAGGGACATAGAATTTGACCCTACTTATGGAAGACAATTCTATCTGCTTTAAATCTTAGCTATGACACTTCAGTAAGGGAAAAACAGGATATGATGTGGGAAAGATAAAGCCCATGTCTTCTAGCCAAGAAAACAGTGGAGAAAAGAAACAAGGTTGGAAGAGAAAAGATGTAAGGGAATATCTCATACACAAAGACGGTTCCTTGAGAGGAGACAGAACTAGGAGAGAATGAAAATGAGCCACAGTCTAATCCAATGAAAATACTATTGGATTAGGCTGAAAGAATTGAAGCTAAAATTACTGTGTGTGTTTTTATTTCAGCATTGTGTGTGTTTTTTTGTTGTTATTGCAAGTTTTCCATAATCATTAATTGGTAGAATTTGATGAGGAAGACAGACGATTTAGAAAAAAATTAGTTAACACCCCCCCTTCCCTCACACACACACACACACACACACACACATCCTAGTTGTAGTGTGAGTAAAATTGTTCCCATCTACATTTACCTGGCGCCTGCAGTATATAGTTCTCAAGAATGTTCCATGCTATTTTACATCTCTTTGCCTCTTTATTTCTATTACTGCAATAAAGAAGTCTCAGTTGTACATGTGGGGAAACTAGAATTTGGAAAGTCTAAACAGCAGAGAGTCCAAATATTTGTTGAGATTTGATATGTGTTAGGCAGCATTAGAAATTTGCATGAATTATCTCATCTAATCTTAAAAATATCACTACATGAAGGGTATTGCAATTATTGCCATATTTATTTTGCATTTGAGGAAACCAAAGGAACAGAGAGGAAGGTAATTTTTATAAGGTTGCACATGCATTACGTTGTATTGTTAATTAGCTTTTTTCTTGATAATTGGAGTTAGTTATTTTGCCACGACATAGCTAAAACCAAAAATATTTATAAGCTATATGCCACAAACTTTGTCCCTTTACCCTAACCTAACCCTACTGAAAACACCTAAGGGATTTTATGAACTCAAACTTCTTAGCAATGCGTTGGCGGATTTGCTTAGTCTTGATGCTGTAGACAATGGGGTTCATGAGAGGTGGTACCAGCAGATACACATAAGACATGAGGAGGTGAACCATGTGGGGCAGATGTTCACCAAAGCGGTGCACAAGAGACAAGCCAATCATGGGGATGTAGAAGAGTAGCACTGCACACATATGGGAGACACAGGTGTTGAGAGCCCGAAGTCGCTCCAGGCGGGAGGCAATGCTTAGTACAGTACGGAGGATAAGGGCATAGGAGAGGAAGATGAGCAGCGAGTCTATACCCACGGTGCAGGCCACAACAAAGAGCCCATAGATGTGATTGACAATGATGCTAGAGCAGGCCAGTTTCATGATCTCTAGGTGCAGACAATAGGCATGGGCCAGCACATGGGAGCGGCAGTACTGGAAGCGCTTCAGGAGGAATGGCAGGGGGAGGATGAGTAAGGCGCTTCTAAGCACCGAGATCAGCCCCATCTTGACAATTCGAGCAGGTGTCAAGACTGTGGAGTAACGCAAGGGGTTGCAGATGGCCACATAGCGGTCAATGGACATGGACAATAGAACTGAAGACTCCACTAAAGACAAGGTATGGATGAAGAACAGCTGAGTGAAGCAGGCAGGAATACCAATCTCTCTGGCATCAAACCAGAAGATGCCCAGCACAGTGGGCAGTGTAGAAAAGCAAAGGCCCAAGTCTGTGAGAGCCAGCATGGCCAAGAAATAGTACATGGGTTCATGAAGAGTGACATCAGTGCGGATGACATGGAGGATGGTAAGGTTTCCTGTAATAACTGTCAAATAGATGAAGCAGAAGGGAATAGAGATCCAGCCATGGAGATCTTCCAGACCTTGGAAGCCTGTCAGGAAGAAAGTGGCTTTTTGGAGGCTGCTATTATAAAGGATTATCATGGCTTTGCAATCTTGGATTCATCGATCTGCAATACAGAATGAGATTCCTGGAGAGTGACAGGGCCCAGAGAGTCAGGGTCTGCAAATGAAATGGGAAATAATTGGGGGACCTGATCTATTAGCCTTTTCTGGGGGGCCTAGGAAGGGGACTTTCTGGAGGGCTTTTTAAAAATATATTTAGTTGGCATAGTGCTCTCCAGTGGAATATAATGAACAACATAAACTGATAAACCTAAACAGATCCAGAGACAGAGAAGCATTGATCAGACCATCAAACCTCAGAGGGAAGGCAGTGGAGGGTGAGGGTAAGGGGGAGAGATCAGCCAAAGGACTGGTATGCATGCATATAAGCATAACCAATGGACACAGACACTAATGAGGTGAGGGCATGAGTGGGGGAGGTGGGGGGGCAATGGGGGGATAAGGACACATATGTAACACCTTAATCAATAAAAAATATATATATTTACTTTTCAGAACAATTTTCAATTCACAGAAAATTGAGAAATAGTACACTGAGTTCCCATATACCCTGAACCCAGTCTCTTTAATTATTAACATCTACATTAGTATGGTATATTTGTTAAAATTATTGAACCAATATTGTTATTAACTAAAGTCCCTCTTTATTCAGATTCTATAGCTCATGGGCACCACGTGGCTTACCTTAAGGTGGTATGTTCACCAGTGTTGGACTCTTAGTGGTTCAGTGAAGTAATCTCAGATAAAACTTTTTTCATGTCTTCCTCCCTGGAAAAAGAATCTCCAATTCAATCAGTAGAGCATTCAGAATCTGTCTCACATATGTGGGGAACTGGTACTACACACAGTTTTTCATAATTGATCAGGTGCATATCATGTGCCTTCAAGATGTATTTATATTTCAGCTGGAGATTGTGTTTTATTCCACAATGCCTGGCCTGCAGGGCATGCAAAGGAAGTACTGAGTAAATGTTTGCTGAACTCCCTGAACTTGTGACTTGTGACCAGAGCGATGCCTTTCTTGAACGTACATGAAGGCCTCTGGTGGCTCAGGAGGGAGGTGGTGATGAGCAAATCTGAAGTCTGGGACTAAGAAATGCCTGGGAAGAAACGGGGTTTCTGGAAAAAAATTCTAGAGAAGGGTACTTCGGGGCTTAGTTCTGATTGGTATCAGCAGAGATACATGTCCTCAACATGAGAGCGGTTAAGCTGGGGCTAGATGTAGACATGGGCATGGTATGCACCGGATCTGGAACAGAAATATCTAAGAGAAGCCTAAAATACACAGGAAAAGCCTCTAATCTTTAGTTTATACTGAGGAAATGAAATCTTCAGGGTCTCAGAGTGAGCTGTGCCTTTGGGACTTGGATCAATAAGACACACAAGTATTGGTCTGTCCCTGTTACTCACCAGGACATTCCTTTCCTCCTGCTTTGGAACTTTTATTCAACTGCATTTATTGCAAGCCATACCATAATACGTCTATAAAAAGAAATATGGTGTGACTAGTATATTTTCATCACATGCATAAAAAGCTTAGAATAGCTAATATTTGTTTAATCTGTTGTGTTTCTGATTCTTTACTAAGTGCCTAATGTACATTATGGCTTTCTACTCTCATAGCCTTCATATGAGATAAGTTCTATTCTAAGAAGCATATTACAAGTGAGAAAATGGTGGCACAAAGAGGTGAAGAGACCTTGGTATGGTTATAGAGAAAGTAAGTGTTGAGGATGGAATTCAAACCCTGACAGTATACTTCAAAGCCTGTATTATTATCCTACAATGTAGGACCTATATCATATTTATTCCTTCTTACAAAAGTCAGGCAATTAAAAAGTAATTTAAAAAACCCACACTATAATTTTTATACCTTGGCACACCTATGGCTAACCATTTCCATTATGTGCATAACACTAGATGGACAAAAATGGGGTAACAATAGCCCAGCCACTGTAGCTAAGTGGTTGAGCATTGACTCATAAACCAGGAGGTCATCAGTTCAATTTCCAGTCAGGGCACCTGTCCTGGGTGGGGGCTCAATGCCCAGTGTGGGGCCTCTAGGAAGCAGCCAATCAATGATTCTCTCTCATCATTGATGTTTCTATCTCTCTACCTCTCCCTCTCTAAAGTAAATTAAAAAAATAAATATACATTTTATATAAGGCCTCTCTTTTTTTCTCTCATTAAGGTAGAGGGACATTGAAGAGCCAAGGATAAAAAAAAAAAGAAGAAGAAAAATCCATAACCACCTTTTGCCATTCATACTTCAAATCAAAACAAGTAATAATAGTAATACAATAATTAATATAAGAATAAAGCCCCTCTGTTTTTATGATTCCAAAGGAGAAAAGGAATGGATATAAAGAGGGGCATCTAGGAAAGTGGTGAAATGAAGGAGACAAGTGGAGACTTGGAAAGAAGATGGTCGGTGAAGGAAAAAGAATGTTTTAGGATTTGGAGAGCATGCTGTGGGTGGCAGAGGCAACAATGCAATCTCACTCTAATATTGAGAGAAAAATTGTAAAAAACAAAGAAGGGAACTTTTCCATCAATTAAGGGGAGATGCAAAATTTCCCATCAATTAGAGGGAGATGTATGGCTTTTCTGCCATCAGACTTACATACAGTAAAGCTGGTTTCTATGCATCTCACACTGAGTCATTTCAGGGAATTTGTGAAATAGAAGAAACATGTAGTGGTCATTTATTTCACTCTTATATCTCCAGACAGAAAAGGATCATTATGCCTACTTAGTGAGGAGCTACATCCATAATATCCCGTCCCAGTTATTACCCTTCTTCCAAATACATTCCCTGTATGTTATATTTTGGGTATGAGAAAGAGGCAAGTGTGCCAGGTAAGGGGATGCAGGAAAACATCGAAGGAAGTTGAGCAGCACTGGAGAGATGGAATTGCTGTATTACTAGAGTCCTGCAACCCTTGCACAGGTTTGGAACCTAATACAGTATGCTGAATAAATGCATGAATGGATGAATGAAATGAAATGCAGTAAGGATCTTCTCAAAGGCACTCACCTACAGATTAATAAATCAGAGAAAGTGTCAGCTGATTTCTCCACTAGAAGTTATCATATTCTCTTGATCCTCCCTTCAGCTCCAATTTATTGAGGTAAAGGGATGTCACCCTAGGGCAGCCGTGGGCAAACTACGGCCCGCGGGCCAGATCCGGCCCATTTGAAATGAATAAAACTATTGAAAAAAAAGACCGTACCCTTTTCTGTAATGATGTTTACTTTGAATTTATATTAGTTCACACAAACACTCCATCCATGCTTTTGTTCCAGCCCTCCGGTCCAGTTTAAGAACCCATTGTGGCCCTCGAGTCAAAAAGTTTGCCCACCCCTGCCCTAGGGTCTCTGGTGGAAACAGAGGAGAGACAGGCTGAGCAGTGACTTTGATAACACTCTACTCTCTCTGACACTTATTCATCATATAATTGCAGACAGAGCTAATTAAGATGATCAGCATCTGTGTTGATGACTGTCTGCAAAATTACTCCCAAGGACAAGCATGACCTTATAGGAATATAACACTTGATTGTTAAAAACACTGCCAAATTCATTTTAATATTTAATTATCTTAATACATTTAAGGCAAGGAAGGTAGAGATTGCAATTTCAATTTTAAAGATAAAGGAACTAATGCTCCAAATGATGAAAAAAGAGATGAGAAGCAGCAAGGATTAAACAGAATGATTAAGATGACTGAAAAACACACACACACACACACACACACACACACACCTCAATTTATTGGAGTGACAATGGTTAATAAAATTATATAGGTTTCAGGTGTACAATTCTATAATACATCATCTGTATACTGTATTGTGTGTCCACCACTTCAGGTCAAGTCTCCTTACAAAATCACACACAGGGATAAAGTAGGGCTTAACCCACAAGTCTCCTATCCCCAGTTCATCTGCCATTCAAAACTCTCTTGACTAATTTGCTGTGGGGGAATAAGCAACTAGCTAACTGAGAGCTCAGTGTATGGCCCAGGTTAGATGTGCCCCAGCTACCTTGCTGTTCCTGACTGTTCTCTGTGATTCTTACAATACATACCTGAGCACCAACAGCTGCAGAGATAGGGGCTTGGAGTGCATATTCTTCTCAGTCAGAACTCAGCTACAACAATATTCTCTGCTGAAAACACAGGGTCTTTTTGAAGAGTCCAGCAGCTTCTCTCCAGGGGCCTTGGTGGAGGCTGAGAATCCCCTGTGGCGTTCTCAAGACCCTTAGCTGAGGATAGAAGTCCTGGGAGGCTGAGAAATTCCCATGCAGTATGTGGAGGAATAAAGATGTTGGGATGTTTATATTTATGAATTTCAATTTCTGAAACTGGATAAGGAAGACCTCACTAGGCCTGAAAAGCAATATTATGAGGGAGCATTTTTTTTAAAATTCAGATTCAGATAAAAATAAAGCTGATTCCAATCTTGTCTCTGGTACTTTCTACCAATGTGACTATGCACTTTAGGACATGTCAGTTAATCTCTTAGAAAGATTATTTCCCTGTATCTTAAAAAGGGAGCCTCTCCCCTTCTTTTTTACACAGTCCCTGGTACTATTAGGCGTTTTCATATGGTTTAGAGTGTAATTTGGTTTGCATTTAGGAAGAAAGATGGCCCTGAGTCTTAACTACAGGTTTATTAATTCCCATTGACCATTACTTATGTTTTCTCCCTAGCACACATATGGTCTGGGTCATAATTCAGAAGGTTGTACTCCAAAATGCTCATTTAAGACCTTCAAAAGGTTTGTAAACCCATTTTAATTACCAATATCTATATTGAGAGTTCTTCCAGAATCAATTTAAACAATTTTGAAATATCTGAACAGAATAACTGATACTTAATGGATTCTCAGTAAACACCATTTTAAAATAATCAGGAAAGTGACCATGATTATAGTTTGCCAAGAATGAGCCTAATTTACACTTACTGTATTGGTTTCCCAAATAGTTTGGAATCTGTCCTATCTTTTTCATTTTACCACAAGTGTTTTATGTAACTATATTAAAATCTGCCAGGATGGGTAGCTAGATCTTTCCTTTGTGCTTCAAGTTTCTGCTGCAGTTTCATCTAATGACTTATGAGATATGTGTGCAGTGAACACAGACCCTATTTTAACACATATATAAATCTGATAGATGACTGGTATTGTCTCATTTCTCTCCTTGACCATATCCAATGCAATATCAGTAAAGCTGCAAAGACAGCAGGTGCGGTCATTGTTGTTAAAATAAAATTCACTGGTACACAAACAGGTAGATAAAGTTAACTGTTCCCAGGTTCAATTGGTGGTGGGAGACATATTTGGCAATGCTACCCTTCCAGGTACTCTTTTTTTCTTTTTTAAACCAACCACTTGTGATGCTTCTCATGCCAAAGACTATGAAATGAATGAAATCACTGGGCTGCCAGTAGCCTGGGATCAATAGGAAATAACTTGATTACATGAACAACAACAACAACAACAACAAAATGCTCCGGGAATAAAGACTAATGAATGTTTAGTGTTAATCATTTATTATAAACATATAATTCATTTCATTGTTTGGTAATTTTGTATTTTAATAAGCCAATTAATAAAAAATGAAAGCTCATACTTTAAATGTTTTTTAAAATATATTTTATTGATTTTTTTACAGAGAGGAAGGGAGAGAGATAGCGAGTTAGAAACAGCAATGAGAGAGAAACATCAATCAGCTGCCTCCTTCACACCTCCTACTGGGTATGTGCCCACAACCAAGGTACATGCCCTTGGCCGGAATCAAACCTGGGACCTTTCAGTCTGCAGGCCAACGGTCTATTCACTGAGCCAAACCAGTTAGGACATGAAAGCTCATACTTTAAATTCTCTATTCTGTTTCTTAGGAAATTTGATAGTGAACTTATAACTTAATCAAAATTTTTGTCAATATGTGCCACTGCTATGTTGGCAAAATTAATAAAATTGATCACATGATGATCAGAAGAAAAAAATTAGCATCCACTTAATAAATGTGTGAATTCTCTTAAGAACATGGTATCTGAAGGTAATAATTTAGCATACATAGCCACTAAAGATAGATTTTATGTTTTATACTCACGATTTTTCATGTAGATTAAATAACTTCATTCAAATGGATTGTGTTTTCCTTTTATTGAAATTTTTCCAGTCATTGTGAACAGGGAAGAGATAATTGTTAAGGTGTTGGCTCCATTAGCAGAAGATAAATTATGTTCATTTTAAGCCATTGCTCAGATGCTTCAGAAAGAAAATCAGTTTTTTTTCAATCTGATGATTTTTATTTATTTTTTAGCTTTATTGAGATTTTATTGAGACATAAAATTGTATGAGTTTAAGGTATACAGTGTGTTGATTCAATACACTTATATATTGCAAAATGATTACCACCTAGAGTTAGCTACTACCTCCATTGTCACATAATTACTACTACTTTTAGGCAGTGAGAACATTTAAGATCTACTCTCTTAAGAACATTCAAGTCTATGATACATTCTTTTTTTTTTTTTTAAATATATTTTTATTAATTTTTTACAGAGAGGAAGGGAGAGAGATAGAGAGTTGGAAACATCGATGAGAGAGAAACATCGATCAGTCGCCTCCTGCACATCCCCCACCGGGGATGTGCCCGCAACCCAGGTACATGCCCTTGACCGGAATCGAACCTGGGACCCTTCAGTCCGCAGGCTGACGCTCTATCCACTGAGCCAAACCGGTTTCGGCGCAAGTCTATGATACATTCTTGTTAACTATAATCACAACATTGTGTATTAGATCTCCAGAAATGATTCCTCTTCTAACAGGAAGTTTGTACAGTTTGACCAACATCTCCTTATATCCCTGTGGTAACCACCATTCTACTCTTTGTTTCTACAAGTTCAGGCTTTTTTATTTTTATTTTTTAGATTCCACATAGAAGTCATGTCTTTCTGGGTCTGACTTATTTCACTTAACATAACACCCTCAATGTCCATCCACATTGTCACAAGTGGCAGGATTTCTCTCATTTTCATGGCTGAATAATATTCTATGGTATATGGATATACCACATTCCTTATTCATTTATCTATTGATAGGTACTTAGGTTTTTTCCATATTTTGGCTATTGTGAATAATGCTGCAATGAATACTGGAGCACAGATGTGTCTTTGATATCCTTTTATATATCTCTTTTAGATATATACCCAGAAATGAAATCACTAGGTCATATTATAGCTCTATTTTTAATTTTTTGAGGAACTTCCATACTGTTTTCCATAGTGGCTTCATCAATTTATATTCCCACAAACAGTGCACAAGGATTCCCTTTTTTTCCACATCTTTGCCAGCACCTGCTCTCTTAATTTTTTATGACAGTCATTCTAACAGGTATAAGATTATATCTCATTGTTTTTATTTCCCTAACCAGGCCTGGTGCACGAAATTCATGCATGGGTAGGGTCCCTAGGCATGGCCGCTGATCAGGGCTGATCAGGGCCTTTCGGCTGTTGGCCAGGGCCTTCCTTTCCCAGCTGCCACCTTCCTTTGATCCACACGGCCCCCTGGTGGTCAGCACATTTCATAGTGAGTGATCAAACTCCTGGTTGAACTCCCGAGGGAACAATTTGCATATTACCCTTTTATATACAATAGGGCCTTGACTTACAAGTGTCCCAACTAACGAGTTTTTCCAGATACAAGCAGTCTCTTGGCCGATTTTTTGCTTTGAGTTGCGAGCTAAAATTCATGTTACAAGCCAGCTTCAGATACCCCACCGCTAGTTGGCGCAGCAAAAGTCACAGTGAATGCCATAGCATCAGCCCAGCATCACACGTCTCACTTGTTCACTTTTGATTTGACATATGAGTAATTTGAGTTACGAGCTCCGTCACGGAGCGAATTAAACTCATAAGTCAAGGCCCCACTGTATGTAGATGATTGGTAATGTTGAACATCTTTTCATGACCTTTTGGCCATTTGTTTTTTGTTTTGTATTATCTTTTTAAAATATTGTTGAAAGTATTGCATATGACTTCCATTTCCCCTCTTTGACTCCTTCTAGCTCGCCCTGGCCCCCTACCTCAGGCTTTTACCACTCAATTGTCTGTGTCCACGGGTTATGCATATATGCAGACAAGTTCTTTGGTTGGTCTCTTCCCACCCACCCACTCACCCACTCCTGCCTTCCCTCTGAGATTTTGCATATATTCTTGGAAAATTGTTATGCAGCTCCTCCGCCCATTTTTAAAAGCAGGTCATTTGGCTTTTGTTATAGAGTTGTACGTATTTTAGATATTAACATTTTATCAGATATATAGTTTGGAAATATTTTCTCTCATTAGATAGGCTGCCTTCTCATTATGCCACTTGTTTCTTTTGTTGAGCAGAAGCTTTTTGGCTTGATCATTTCTTAATTTTTGCTTTTGTTGTCATTGATTCTGCAAATGATGCTTTCCTATTGGCTCATGGGAGGACTTCCTGATGAAATTCACAACACAGTCCACAATGTCCCTTAATGCCCTCTGAGAATTTAATCTTCCCCTCTACTGATCCCTTCCCTCTCTCCAGTCATGGAGATTCTGATTCAGTGCTCTGGATGCTATAAGAGAAATTAGTCTCTTTGGCAGCATGCTGCGCAGTTGTGAAAGTATAGCACTCATCACCTGATCTTCCTTTCACTTGCAGGAGAAATCAAGGGCTAAGAACTTCTTGTTATGCCCTAACCTGTTTGGCTCAGTGGACAGAGTGTCGGCCTGCAGACTGAAGGGTCCCAGGTTTGATTCTGTTCAAGGGAACGTACCTTGGTTGCAGGTGCAGGAGGCAACCAATCCATGTGTTCTTTCTCTCACATCGATGTTTCTCTCCCTCCCTTCCACTCTCTCTAAAAGTCAATGGGAAAATGTCCTCAGGTGAGGATTAAACAACAACAAAAAAGTCCTTGCTTAGCCCTGGACTTTGCTGCCTTGGGGAGGGGTGATGCAGACACAGTCAAGCTGTTCCTCTAACTTCCATTCATCTAAACTCATTTTATTTTTTTGCTCTAGTGGAGTATTGGAGCTTCTCCTCTGGAAATATAAACTTCTCTTGTCTATGGGTGACTGCCCCAGCCAGTGTTTTCCAGAAAGTAGCAGACCAAGGCCAAGAGAGGCTGGAGCTGGAGCATAGGCTTTTGTGGAGACCACAGCCAGTACTGAGGTCTATCTGCCTATTACCCAAAGCACAGGTGGGTGTGACCTCTCCTGAGTCCCTTGGCATGTGGTGCTGGATCCCACAACTACCGCAGAGGCATGTTTGCTCATGGATGAATGCTTCATTTTGCGGGAGAAGGGCAAATGAGAGACAATTTCTGTCACCATGATGCTGATGTCACTCCAAAAATCAATTAGTTATATAAGATAATTATTTATTCCAATGTATGACTCAAATTAAAGCTTTTAAACATTTATTTTGTCTAGATTCCATTCTGTAAAACATCTGGCCTTGTTGTGAATATTATTCTGAGTTCAGCTAAGAAGTTCAACAATAGAAATACATCTTTTAAATGTAGAGATGATATAAATGCATATTTTATCACAGTACAATAATGTGGTAAGAATAATGCTCTTATGAAATCAATAAACTTTTTCTACTTGGAATTGGTTATAGTTTAAACATAATTAATGATTATAGTCAGGCAATTCTTCTAGTCTCTTTTCTTTGCATATATATTTAGAGTAACTGGACTAGGAAAGTTTGAGACAAAGCTGATATTTAATTTAAAAATGTAAAAACTTTAGCATTATGCTACAAACTTTCTCTTCTGCTCATTACCTTCAATCAGGTTTTAAAGAAATGTGAGCTTCTGAAGGAATGCTTGGTAAACCAGACTAATTTGGTGACTGAAGTGAACACATATTTTGCAGATCCCACTTGAAGAATAATTTCTTGGGGTGACCCAATAATCAGTGAGCAAACAGTGGTATAAGTATTCGGCCCTTTCTGGTCAGCAGGGGACTCCTCCGTAAAGCAATGTTTGCTCTTGAGTCCCCATTTGGCCTGGCAGAGACTTCATTATCTGTTAACATGGTCCAATGTTTCCCCTTATGCAGTGGTTTTTGCCTCTTTTACAAATTTAAATTCTTCACATACTCTGTCTTACCATCTGCTTCCCAGAAAAACCAATCTCTACATTTTTAAATGTGTTTTGTTCAAAGTAGGTTTAGATAACTTTAATCAAACTATCTAAACATTGGAATACCAAATATTTAGTTTTGATGTTTTTAGCAAATGTAAATTATTTGCTAACCCAAAGCTTGAAAACAGAGCTTATATATGGCCTATAGATTGCTTTATTTTTAGAGGAAATTTTATATTTGAAAATATATTTTGTTTAAAACTGTTTTACTAACCAATCAATAAACTAAAACATTTTGCCAATTAATATATATTTTATGTATATATTACATAAATGCATGTATAATTATGAAATATGTATACATTGAATTATGAAATATGTACAATTACGAATATGTTACTATAATTACATTCATTTTTGTAGCTCTATTAATTCTCAAAAGTGTCTAATTGTTACCTTTAAATGTTTTAATTAAATAAAAGTTAATGTGTTTTAAGAAATTAGAAAAAGTAACAAAATATTTTTAGACAAAATTAAAGATGGTTAGTAGAGTTGAAACTGATTGTTATTTAAAAAATGTGTAGTAGAAAGATAAATGCATACATGTTTGCCAAAGAGAGAGATTACTGCACATTTGAGTTGTTTGAGAAATGCAAATGTTGTTCAGTAACATAAATTCCATCAACATATCTGCCGTTCTATGATGGTATGAGCATGGACAGAATATGAGACAAGGTTTCAAAAGGGTTCCTACCATTGCCAAGAGTCTGGGTGAACTACTGAAATTTTGTTCATGGGTCGCGAAACATCCTACAATAAGCAGAACATTCCAATCTGGTATTTTCCTGACTCAAATGCAAGTTGTGCATCTTTTCAGAAACACTATTAGTTTTTAATATTAGTTGCCTGAAGGGTTAGTGTGATTTGGCCATTCTGGGGAGTAAATAGAGAAATAAAAAAGAAGAGCCAAGAAACAAAAGAATAGAAAAATATGTAACATGCATTCATGTTAAGTGTATATGTGATATATATGTATATATAGCACTATCCATAAATACATTAAAATAATAAATTCATGAGAACTGGGAAAGTTGAGGAAGCAAAGTTATGTATCTCTTAAAATGTTTTTCTTTTAAAACAAACATGCTTATAGACCAAGAAAGGATAGCTAAATACTAGGAACATTGAAAAAAATGGAAACATACAGAAGGTGCAGCAAGATCTCTGACAAGGCAGGGAGGTATGGAATTTACCTTTTAGGGGTTATGATTAAATTTTGATAGGGAGGAGTGGCATTCTTCTTAGGAAGAAGAATGGAATACATTGGTAGAATAGATATAAAAGACAAGGTCAGAGGGTAAAAAAAAAAAAAAGGAGTAATTCATGTTTCACTGCCTTTAAAGGAAGCATGCAGGTAAGGAATAGAGTAGAGATAATAAAGAACCTGACAAATGCTTGGTGTGATCTTTGTGAGAAATAGCTGTAGGAGCTGAACAGGAGAGTAAAATAACAACACTCCAAGTGATATTCGATGATCAGCTGAGATAGTAGATGTTGTGGCACCAATTTGAACAACCCCATGCTTGTCTCCATCAGTGCTCAACAGGGTAAAAGGGTATTGAGTATCAACAGCCATTCACTCTATGAGCTCTGTCTGATTATAAAACCCAAGGACATTCTACTATACTATGCTTTATGCCAGCCACACATTCAACGTTTATTTAATTATCACTTACTAACGTATTTCCTTTCTCATTCCTTTAATCATTTTCTTTTTGGACAAAGTTTTTCCACAACCTTTTCTCGGATTTGATGGGTCTTCACACAGTACACAATGGGATTCATCAGGGGCGGCACTAGTAGGAAAACATCAGCCATGAGGATGTGGATCAGAGGTGACAAATCCCGGGCAAAACGGTGGAGCATTGCTGCACTCAGCATGGGTGCATAGAAGATAAGCACAGCACAGATATGAGAAATGCAAGTGTTGAGGGCTTTGAACTGCTCTCTGGGGGTTGCAATGCTCAGGACTGTCTTTAGGATCATTATGTAGGAAAAAGTAATAAACAACAGATCCAGAATGGTAGAAAGAGCAGCAAAGAGTCCATAGACAACATTGACTCTGTTGTCAGAGCATGCCAGCTTCATGACATCCTGGTGGAGACAGTAGGAGTGTGAGAGCAGGTTTTGATGACAGTATATCAGCCGTTGCAACAGAAAGGGCAGTGGAAGGATCAGAAGAACATTTTTCGAAGTCAGTAAGACCCCTGTTTTGATGACTCGGGAGCTGGTTAAGATTGTGCTGTATCTCAGAGGGTTGTGGATGGCCACATACCGGTCGAATGCCATTGCAGACAGCACAGAAGCTTCAGTGACTGTGAATAAATGGATAAAGAACTCCTGGGCAAAGCAGGCAGCTGCATGAATTTCATGGACACTGAACAGGAATAGTCCCAAAGTGGTGGGTAAGGAAGAGAGGGACAACCCTAGGTCAGAGATGGAGAGCATGGAAAGGAAATAGTACATGGGTTCATGGAGGCTTGGCTCCGTCTTGATGAAAAAGAGAATGGTAAAGTTTCCCAGGAGAGAAAGAAGGTACACGGATGAGAAGGGAATGGCTATCCAGATATGACTCTTCTCCAATCCAGGGATTCCAGTAAGGAGGAATTTAAGAACTTTAATGTTTGTGCCATTAAGAGGAGACATGACACACGAAAAGATAACTAACCAGACGCTTACTCAGGGCAGTTGGAGATTTCTTCAATGAAGTCTGACAAAAGATGTCTTTTTCTGGTACAATGTAGGTCATAGATACTAAGGCAACAATCAGAGACTTCTTATAAGGTAGTCTATGTTTCTACTGTCAGTTTCGACTGTCAAAAAAGTCAAACACAGTAACAAATGAGAAGAATCTGACTTGCTTCCTCATCCAGTAATTTGTTTTAATTTTGTAAAAGTGTCAGCCAATTTGGACTTTGCACATTTAAGAATCCCAGGCAATCCTTTGACCACATGCAGCTACCCATGGCTAGATCTTATAAAACCAGGTCTCCAATTTGATGATTCTCTTATTTCAATTTTGTAAAACAAAATCTTAAATGGAAAAGTAATGTTTACTGTGAATTGTGGTGGGGGAGGTAGAATTCATAAATTGTTCCATACCTATGTTCAAACCTGTATATCTCTAATAGGATAGCATATGAAGTAATGACAGAACTGAAAGTTCATAATGATACAGTCTTAGAGTTAAAGGGGCCCTTAAAAACATGTCGTCTTACTCTCTTGCTTCCACAAAACTATTCTAAATCAGTAGGTTAACTTTAGTTAACATATTATACCTTATTCCCAGTATTATCATATCAACTACTACCTAAAGCTTTCTACTTCATGACTGAACACTCAGGTTGTTTTTCTTTCTTGAATTGATTAATGTTTCTCGAAGTTTCCATCTTTTCTCTGAAGGTGCAGAATCTAATCTTATTTACACAAAATAGCTTCTTTTTTCTTTTTTTACATATATTCCTTATTTTTACTTGATTGATTTCTGTCTTCTCTCATTACTAGACATTAAGGGTAGGGAATCATGATTACACTGTTCACTACTAGGCATTGACTGTGCCTAGTATAGTAACTGGAACAGAGTTGTAGCTTAATAATTCTTTGTTTCATTAAGTATAATATCTCAAAGTTGAAGACAGTAATACTTTCTTCCATTATTTATCTCCTTTTCAGAATAAACTTTCTATATTCTGTCAAACAACTGTGTGAATTTTGGTTGTTTTTCTTTAGATTCTTCATTTGGTGCTCCTCAAACAATGACAAACTATTGATGCCTCTTAACATATAACTACAGTTCCTCAAAAGAGTGTTTATCCCTTCCATATTCATTCCATTATAGGTTCTTTCTACCATTTTCTTCATGATCTAAAAATTAATGACTCACTATTCAACCATCCAAACAATCCCCATCATTTCAATTACCTGTCAGGTTGACTCTGACTTTTTCCAAGAATATTGAGAGTATGGAAAAACCTTGATTTTTAAAAAAGTATAATTACTCTTAGTGTTTCTCTGTCACATTGTCTGCTGTTTTGCTGGATTTTGCTCTTTACCCAACCTCTAAATGGGTGAGTACCCAGAGTACTGTCCAAGGACCTGACTTCTTTGGAAACCTATAGCTTATTTAAGATAAGTGTTCAGAATTTAAGCGAAAGGCCTATGCTACAGATAAGGACATGATATCCATCAGCTTATTAAATTACCAGTCTTCTGAAACTCCTTATCTGAGCCATAGAATTTGCTTTCCTAATTGTGCTAGATACAGCTAAAATTATTTTACGTCAATAGACTGTGGTCATTTGTGTTCTGGCCTTTGCCTCATCATTGTTTTTAAAACTGCATTGTTCTTTAGAAGTAGGCACTATTGAGATTTAATTTAAATGTGTAAGATAAGCCTCCATAAATTTAATTATTTTATTATCTAGTGATTATTAATTTAACTTTATTATAAATATGACACCCTCTGAATGATGTATATAGATTTTCTCATTTATATTCTTATGCTTTAACCATTTTATAGATAAGAAAAGAAGTCTTAGAGAGGGATAGTAACTTGTCCAAGGTCATATATCTACCTGTCAGGAGACATGAAGAAGAATTATGTAATACTTGAAATATACACCATTCTCACACATATCATCCAGACTGAGCATTTCTAAAACTTGCCTGGACACATATTTCCACCAACACGCGCATTCGTCTCTCCTTGGTAGTTTTGTAAAATTCTCAAACTCCATAGGGACCTGCTGATTTGCTTTTGTTTCAACATCTAGCCCATCTCTTCAGGATCAAAGAGCAATGCAAATTTTGTCAAATATAACAAAAGAGTAGAATTATATCTTACCTTGTTTGTATTTTTTTTTTTACAATATGATTCTCCACCTTAAAGTCAATGGTAGGAAAAAGATTAGAAGCATGGAAGAATCTCTTAGACTCCCTTTTCCTGTTCTGTAAGCACTGTTTTATAAAGTCTAGAGAGCCCTTGGGGTTGACTCAAGGGACATTTATCTAGCAGTGAGCTCATAATGCAGGTTCAGACTGAGGAAATTGAGTTTGATAAGATCTTGGGGGCCATATTAAAATTCAACAGAAACACTTAGTGCTCTGATCTGATTGATAGAATTTTCTATACTAAGGAAGCATTGTGGAAACAGATGCAATCCCTGATGTGAAAGCTAAAATGTAGCCAAGATAGATAATTTTAGGGTATAAAAGAGAAGGTTTAACTCAGAGTTAAGTTAAACCTTTTCTTTGTGAAATTCATTAAGCCAATCTCTCAGAATCTCAATATTTTCAACTGAAAAAATAGAAAAAAAAGCCTTATAAAATGGGTTATTGTGAGAATCAAAAGAGAAAATATGCCTAAAAATTCCCAGAAGTGAAAGGATTTTAGAGACAGGAGAGAGAGGCAGTTAAGAAAAGGGGGGTCCATGGGAGAGGAATGCACAAGTGATGGGCAGAGATGGCTCCAAGCCACCAGACTGTTTACAAGAACATTACAAGATAAGGGGAAGAAGAGGGAAACACTGGGTGGGCTTTGAAATCTTGAAACTGATACTATGCAGGGAAAAGGGGAGAAATGACCAATTAGGGAAGAATGGGGGATATAAAATAAGGAAGGTTCCAATTAGAAAGTGGAATGAACAAAGAAACTACTAGCATTTATAAACCTATAGACAAAAGAGATTCACAGGACCAGGTTTTTTCCCATTCTGAAAGAGAGCTGAGCTCTCCCATTTTGGGGGACCTCTCCTGAGGGGGTTACCCACTTGGAAACCCCTCCCTGCATGGGAGTTTGTATATGCTTACAATAAATTTCCACACTTTTGCCTAAAATCTTTTAGTCCGTTGATTTATTCTTCAAACTTTGTGAGACAAGAACCTTCAAGGAGAGTCCCAGCTTGCCATTCGGGGTATCAGGATAACCTACAAAACTTGTATGTCATAGGACAAATTTTTAGCTTTTTCTTGGGTCCACGCATTGACCTAAGTCCTCTTCACATACCACACCAATTCTAATCTATTCTGGTCCATCAAGAGACAATAGCTGAAACAAATGCTTAAAGAGCAATAATCAGCCAGGAACTAGAAAATACCTTACAATCAATAAAATTTTTTACCGAGATAAGCATTGTTTTTGAATCTCTAATATAGGCAAAATATGCTTCTAATAACAATTTCCCACTCCCCAAACATAGCCTTATTTTTACCTTCAATTGTTTGTTAGGTCAGAGAGAGCCCAGGATCGGATACATGCAGACATGTGACGAGATAATGGACTCCCCCTGGCATTTCTAACAGATCAGCGTGCCAGACACAGATACAGGCTCCTCCCTGAATCCACAACGACCCCCACACAGATACTGACTCCTTCCTGAATACCTGGCTGACCCCTGCAGCTGAAACTTCCTCAACTGAATACCTCAGCTCATGTCCCTGCCCCTCACCCAACTGCTGTATAAAAATAGTGCCCCCCTCCCTGTTGGTGTGAATCCACGTGCCCTGTCCTTGGGGTGCGTGGGTCTCCTGGGGACGCAGAAATAAACCTTTTCCTTTCCTTTCTTTTCTGATTCACTGGACTCTCTATTTCTTGAGCCACCTCCTGAGCCACCTAACCTAACATTGTTAACAATTATTTATTGGAGATCTACTCTGCATTAGAAACATTCTAGATTAGGCACAAGGGCATAAAAATATAGATATGTGCTCTCTCTTCATTGATAGTATACTTTATTTAGGAAGTTGAAACAAATAGAATAAACACAAGCAACTGTATCTATAATTAAAAATTATAATAGAAAGTATAAGACAGAATAAATGATAACCAATTTAAGAGATTTTTTTTAAAAAAGAGAGGGTCATAATTTGAATTGAGGGATAATCCATAATGAAATTAAGTTGAAATTTAAAAGAAGTGGCAGATATGAAATATAAAATTGAAATCAAGAGTATTCTAAAACAATGGGTCAGATATGAAAACTTACCAAAAATAGAAAAGTTGTAAATGTAACAAATTTTCAGAAGGCCAATGTAGCTGAAATTTGATAATGTGATATTGTTGGTGAGGTAGAGGGGGTCAAGGCCATGAATAGTCTTATAGTATGTACTTTATTGCTTTAATTTTTTTCCCAAAGAAATAAAAGCTCATATTTTAAAAAGACATCACATCATTCAACTTGTCTTTTAAAAATATCACTCTTGACTTCCATAGATAGTTAGAAAGCAGCAGGAGTAGTCATTTAGAAACCAAAGATGCTAATGCCATGTTTCCCTAAAAAATTCTTGTAACACATTAGGATGATTAAAGCAGAGGAGACAAAATGAAGATGTAACTCATGTCTAGATTAGAGAGAACTTAGTATAGATAAATTGAATATGGGGATAAGGAATCTATTTCTGTCAGAGGGATAGACACTACCATTTGTCTGTCTGGATTTGAATTGTTCCTTTAAAAAGAGATGACATAAGGTATCTATTTTATTTTTTGTTAACTAGGATGGAGACCCCACGAAATGTATTTCCTGTTCTGGTTTTATGCCTATGTTCAGTATCTGGCCTAAAGAAAACAAAGCTTATGATATTAACAAGAAAAGCATATTGATGATTATTTGTGTCAAATACTAGATTTTCTCAAACTCACCTTTAATCTCTTACCTAAGATATTCACCCAATTAGGTTTATACTATATATGACTGCTATATCTGCTTCTGACATAATTTTGCTACAACTCTTATTCTAATCTGCCGAGTTTTTATACAGTACACAATCGGGTTCATCAGTGGAGGCACAAGAAAGAGAACATTTGCCATGAGAACACTGAAGAGAGGAGAGGCATGCCGGACAAAGCGATGGACAATGGCAAGGCTGATTATAGGCAGATAGAAGATGATCACTGCACAGATATGTGAAGTACAAGTATTGAGAGCCTTGAGCTGTTCTTTCTGGGTTGCAATTCCCAGCACAGTCTTAAGAATCAGAATGTAAGATACAACAATCAGCATAAAGTCTACCATACCACAAAGTGCTCCAAAAAAGCCATAGATGACATTAAGTTGGTTGTCAGAGCAGGCCAACTTCATTACATCTTGGTGGAGACAGTAGGAATGGGATAATTGGCTTTTGTTACAATATTTCAACTTTCTCAAAGTGATGGGGAAGGGAAGAACCAGGAGGAAGCTCTTAAAGAGGAGCACTCCTCCTATTTGGGCAACTCTGACAGTAGTAAGGATGGAGCTGTATCTCAGAGGGTTGTGGATGGCTAGGAATCGATCAAATGACATGATCAGGAGCACTGAGGACTCACATGCTGTGAATCCATGGATGAAGAATTCCTGGGCAAAGCAGGTATTGGCAGAAATTGTAGGAGCATTGAACAATAAGGTCCTCAACATGGTGGGCAGAGAAGATAAGGATAAACCCAAGTCAGACAGGGCCAACATGGACAGGAAATAGTACATGGGCTCATGCAAGGAGGGTTCTGTCTTGATGACAAAAAGGATGGTGCAGTTTCCTAGAATAGCAACAAAATACATGCAACAGATGGGGATAGAGATCCAGATGTGTGCATATTCCAGCCCTGGAATTCCAACCAAGAAGAATGTGGTGATTTCAACATGTGATGTGTTGATATTGTCATGATGCATTGAGAAGGCTCTGCAATGAAAGATTTTTGAGTTAGTAAAATACGAATATCTGAAAATTTTTTAGAAAAAAGGCCATTGTTGAAGGTTCTGGCTTATTTCCAGCTCTCTTTTGACAGAACAAAGCATTTATACGACTTATTATATAGTGTGAAGTGGATGCTATTTTAGACTAAAATCTACCTAAATCATAGATTAAAAAAATTACTTTTGGCATGTGTTTTCTATAGAGAAACTAGAAATGTATTTTTTAAAATTTGTCTTTATCGTTGAAATTATTACAGATGTTCCCCCTTTTTCCCCATGGACCCCCTCCACCCATCCACCCCCACCTTTTCCATACTATTGTCTGTGTCCATGGCTTATATATATATGCATATAACGTTCTATGGTTAATCTCTCCCCACCCACCCACTCACCCCTGCCTTCCCTCTGAGATTAATCAGTCTGTTCCATGCTTCCGTGTGTCTGTATCTCTTTTGTACATCTGTTTATTTTGTTCATTAGATTCCACATATGAGTAAGATCATGAAATACTTGTCCTTCTCTGACTGGCTCATTTTGCTTAATACTCTCCAGGTCCCTCCATTCTGTCTCAAAGGGTAAGTGATCCTTCCTTTTTACTGTTGCATAGTGTTCCCTGGTGTAAATGTACCACAGCTTTTTAATTTACTCATCTGTTGCTGGGCACTTGGCTGTTTCCAGATCTCAGCTATTGTACATTGCACTGCTATGAACATAGGGGTGCATATATTCTTTCTGATTGATTTTTCAGGTTTCTTAGAATATATTCCTAGAAGTAGGATCACTAGGTCAAATGGCAGTTCCATTTGAAAGAAAAAAAGAAAAACAAAATAACAAAATACATTTTTATAGAAAACACATGCTAAAAGTAGATTCTAGTCTAAAATAGCATCCTGATTTAATTTTCCCTGTGAAATATTGTTAAACCCTAGTCAATGAATCTGGAATCCTTTACAACTTGCTTTCACATCTTAGATAAGATGTTAGGTAGAATATATGATTACTAGAATAACACTACATGAAAGCAAAGAATCTGACAACTCAATTTCTTCCTACCTCCTATAACTCCCACAAAAGTAAGATCGTCTCAAAATCAAACCACCCTTTGTTTTATTCCCTATCTTCTAAAAATTGTTTATTATTTAAATATTCTTTTAAAAATGTCCACTATCTTCAAAACATGTAGCTATTTGTCAGTGCAGGGATGTCTGATAGAATATGTTTCATTTCTCCTGGCCAGAAATTTGTGATCAATTGCATCATACTGATAGGAGAATAATAACCTGAAGTGGTCAATATCACAATTTAGAAGAATTTGAATTCTGCTAAAGGCCAATTTCTGGAAAGGTGAATAGTCCATTTACATAATCTCTGAAGGAAACAATTTTCCTAAAGATATGACTTTTGGAGGCATGATGTTGTATATAGTTGACTGTCAAAAGAGAGAAGTACAGTGAAAGTCAGATAGATAAGAATATCTGAGTACTTACCAGAGAGTGTATATTTTGAGAGCACTTTTGAGACTGGCTAAAAGATTTCAGCATAAAATTTCAGAAGTCATCCAATTCACCTGATACCAAAGGCTCCACCTTATATAAGAGGGCTTGCCTCTTTCTTCTTCCTTAATTATCTGCTTGAGGAGCACTGAGGTCTCTAGGGATTGCACTCAGTTTGTATCTGCTCTGAGAATAAGAATAAACATGTGCAGATGCAGTGAATCCACAGAGATTGTTAATACTTTGGCATAAGTACACCCAGAATTAGGGACTGTTTTGGTTAGAGAGGTTCTTATTTACCAAGTATGGGAGAAATACAGTAAATGCTATGCAAAATCTCTGACACTTCTGTTGGGTATTTGGCTCAGATATTACTCCTCTGCCCTGAACATAGTTAACGCACAGATACTAAGAGTAGAACCTGTGCATTAAAGGAAGTGATGTAGGAGAGATACCCTATGACATGTTTTTTGGTCAAGGCTTTACTCCTGAAGCCTAGATTGATTCTTCTAAACACTCCTGGGCATCACTAACTAATACAGAATAATATTGAAAATTTTAAAAAAGAAATAGCATCAATATTATAATACTCTTTCAGACACTAGAATACTTTCCAACTGGTATTATCAGTGATATCTAAACCAGACAATCTATAATAATAAAAGCATAATATGTTAATTAGACCTGACAGCCGAACAACCTTCCAGATGTCATTCCGGACATCCTTCTGGATGAAGCCGAGGCAGTGGGGGCCAAGGCAGAGGCAGTTAGGGGTAATCAGGCAGGCAGATGTGGTTAGGGGCAATCAGGCAGGCAGGCAGGCAAGCAGTTAGGAGCCAGCAGTCCTGAATTGTGAGTTGGACATCCCCCGAGGGGACCTGGATTGTGAGAGGGTGAAGGCTGGGCTGAGGGACCCCTCTCCCCCGTGCACAAATTTTGTGCACCGGGCCTCTAAGATATTATAAAAAAGTAATTAATGGGTAATCCTATATAATAAAAGGCTAATGTGCAAATAGACCAAACGTTGGAACAATCGGAACAACCGAACAACCTGTCACTATGATGTGCGCTGACCACCAGGGGGTGTGCGCGGAACATGGCAGGCATCAGCTTTGGTGGGATGGTGGAGTGGGTGAGTGGGGGCACCAGACCAAGGCAGGGCGCCAGTCCCTGTCAATGGGGCGAGCCTCTGGTGGTCAGTTAAAATTCTTTGCTCTTGCGTGATGCAGTCTAGCCCGGTGCTCTCACCTGCTGCCAGTGCTAGCCCCGCTCGCACCTGCAGCTAGCACCAGAGCCGCCACTTGCACTTGCTGCTGATGCCTGGCACCAGTACCGATCACTCAGTGCCATCAGGGGGTGTGAGCGGCAGCTGCTGCCCTGATCGCCCCTGAGGGCTTCTCCACTTCGCCCTGCTCCTGAGGTGTGATCGGGGCAGCAGCCACTGCTCACACCTGCTGATGGTGCTGGCCCTGCTTGTACCCACTGCTGATGCTGTCTCTAATCACTCCATGCCGTCTGTGGATGGGAGCAGGGCTGGCGCTGTTAGTGTGTAGGAGCGACAGCAGTGGGAACGGGGTTGCTGGCAGACAGGAGACTGGGGGCCACAGCGGGAGGGGTTGGGCAGGGGGTGTGGAGGATGGGCTGAGACCCGCTCCTGTGCCTACTGCAGCCATGGGGCCCACAGTTCCTTTCAAGGTACACGAATTCGTGCACTGGTCCCCTAGTATATCTTGTCAACATAGATACAAACATTTAAAAATCAGCAAATGCTGTATAGTGGTATATAAAAAGGATACTATATCTTGACAAAGTAAAGTTTATCCCAAGAATACAGTTTCAAAAATCATGACTATACTTCAAACTGACAGAAAAATAGGGATAAAACCATATGATAATCATAGTAAATAAAATTCAAACACTTTCTCATGACAAAGTCTTTGAGCAAATTGAAATAGAAAAGTACTACCTTAATTTGAAAAAGACATATGTAAGAAATACAACAGCTAACATTATTTTAATAAAAAAATATTAAACATTTTCCTATTGCCCTAACCGGCTTGGCTCAGTGGATAGAGCGTCGGCCTGTGGACTGAAGGGTCCCAGGTTCGATTCTGGTCAAGGGCATGTACCTTGGTTGCAGGCACATCCCCAGGAGGGGGTGTGCAAGAGGCAGCTGATCAATGTTCCTCTCTCATCGATGTTTCTAACTCTCTATCCCTCTCCCTTCCTCTCTGTAAAAAATCAATAAAATATATTAAAACAACAACAGAAAAACCAAAAAAACATTTTCCTATTGATGTCAGGAAAGGTCAAGATTGTCTCTATTAGTATTCTGCTCAAAACAGTATGAGATGTCCAAGGTACAATACAAAAAAAAAAAAAGAAAATATAAAAATTGGAAAGGATAAAATAAAAATGTTTCTATTGGTAAGTGATAAAATTTTATATATAAAATTAATAAACATTAAACATGAGTGAAATTTAAAAAGCTGGCCAAATATAAAAACAATGTATAAAATTTAAGTTCTGCATAATTAAGATGGCAATCTTCCCAAATTAATGTATTGGCTCAGCACAATTCTAGTCAAATTCTAGTAGATTTTATTGTGAAAATTTACAAGGTGATTATCAAATTTATATTGTCATTTTGCCATTTTTGGGTAGCTCCAGTAGACAGCTACTGGGTTTGTTTAGTTTCATTTTCACTTATTTATATATTTTTTGGTTGAATCTTGTCCAAAGCCACATCTTCAATTTCTCTGGAAAAGGAATTATCTATTATAATAAAAGGCTAATATGCAAATTGACCGAACCGCCAGTTTTGTCAATCAAATAAAATTCATATCCATGGGTATAGTGATCAGTTCTGCTTTAGGATATTAAGAAAGCTATATTCAATTCTTTCCCTATATCTTTAAGTAGAGCTGATGTTGTAAAAATTGTCCTCTCTGCCTATTTATCCAACTTGTGACCATTCACCACACAATGTGGGTTGGCTTCATTCAGAATACTAATAACAGCAGAGAAGAGAGTGAGAGTAATGCTAATGACCTATTTCCATCATTTAAGTATGCTAGAAATACTCAATCTAATTGACTTTATTAAGCAATTCATGAATCAGGAAGCCTTTATGACAATATCTTAGCTAAAAATGTTTGTTTGTTTTTTAAGAAAATATATTAGCTTTGTTGTCCCTTGAAATGGGATATGTATCTTACTAAATCAGGCTTTTTGGTTTTCAGAGTGAGTTTGAATTAACTTCAGTCAAGGAACTTTTTAGTGAGGAGCTGATTATACTCTCTATATACATGAGATTAATCTTTTTTAAGTGATTTCCAAGCACTATTTTCACTTAGTTTTATTTTTTCCTGTCCCAAGTAATTAATTTGTAGAATAAGTGAGCTCTATATTAATGAGGTTTCCCAGACATAGTTTATTTTATTTTATTTTTTTTAAATATATTTTATTGATTTTTTACAGAGAGAAGGGGACAGAAATAGAGAGCTAGAAACATCGATGAGAGAGAAACATTGATCAGCTGCCTCCTGCACACCCCCCACCGGGGACGTGCCCGCAACCCAGGTACATGCCCCTGACCGGAATCGAACCTGGGACCTCTCAGTCCGCAGGCCGACGCTCTATCCACTGAGCCAAACCGGTTTCGGCATCCAGACATAGTTTAATTGCTTCTTTGATTTTTTTATCAGATATTTTATTCATATCTTCAAAATTGATTAAAACCATACAGTTTTAATAAACATACTATTAACAACTAGGATGTTACAGATACTTTGATGGATACTGAGAAAGACAGAAGTTAATATCTGTTTCTTAAATCATTTGCACATTGAAGATATAGACAATAAAGATAATACTATTATTTAAGATTATAACAGCAGCAAATAAAAAGTAATGTACAGACTTGGATAAAAAATAACTATCCCAATATACATTTAAAGGAAGGTATTCATGCCCCAGCCAGTTTGGCTCAGAAGATAAAGTGTTGGCCTGCGGACTGAAGGGTGCTGGGTTTGATTCTGGTCAAGGGTGCATGCCCAGGTTGCAGGCTCGATGCCCAGTAGGGGGTGTGTAGGAGGCAGCTGATCAATGATTCTCTCTTATCATAGATGTTTCTATCTCTCTCTCCCTCTCCCTTCCTCTCTCTCTAAAAATCAATAAAAACAAATCCCTTTAAAAGAAAAGGGATTCATGTAACCTATTGCAAGTATTTGAAAATGTAAATAAGAAAGTATTTTCTAATCTATTATTTTTTAATTTTAATTATTTTATGTATGTGAGCCTTATATCTCCAAATATATTTCACAGCACTTTAGGATAGGGGGATTTTTAATAGTTTATATAAATTGTTGATGACTAACACCCATACACATACAAACAATAAGTATTTAGGGGCTTTTGAGTCTGTGTGTGGTTGAATGTGTGTTTTATCTTTCAGTATTCTTCAGAACTGCTGATCATGTCTGAGTTAATTAGAGCAATGTTTCTTTTTCTCCTATACAAACATATTATTTTACTTTTAAAGTTTTTTGTTTAAAAATACTTTAAAAATAATACTTAAAAATATCTTTAATTCTAATTAAGACTTGATTGCTATAGCTAAGGTTGCCATATAGCTAATTGTGTAGAGAGAAAATTCAGTAAAGAGGTGGGCAACTTATGTAAAAAACAAAATTCAGCTGAGTAAATTTGAAAAAGTAATTGACTTTATTAAGCAATTAATGAATTTGAATCCAGCTGCCTTTCATCTAGCTACTAGAAGGGCACTGGGTATTGTACAAATGGGAGGTTTTTATAGGAAGAAGGATTTGGCAAGGGACACATTAACAAAGAAAATAAAAGATTATGTTTAGACCAGGACATTTGCTTTTGGGGAGAAGGAAAGAACAAGGGATTTTATCATGAAGACTGCTTCTTTTTTCTATGGAGCATGGGGGTAGAAGGGATGAAGAGGGCCCATGTGACAGATTACCTTACTGATGCTCAACCAGAAAATTCCAGAGTGGTTGATTAACTTATATTTCTAGGAAAGGTGAAACTGCAATTAAATTGGGTATTAAGTCTACAATGGGTATCATGGGCTTTTAGCATGAGTGATACCATTTTGACTCTGTGGTTTTCTTTTTTACATTTAGTTATAAAGTATAACCCTAAGCCTCACTCCAAAAATCACATACTCTAGATTGTTGTTGCTGCTGCATTAAACCAATAGCTTTGCATTTTATGGGCCTTACTAAGTATATGCAGTGTATCATTTTTTTATTATCATTTTCAGATTCCCACATTGTTCAGAAATTTCTTACTGAGCTGGGTTATTATATAGCCAAAATTTCCCATCAACCTTGTTTGTCACATAATTTCACCAGGATCCGATTTCTAATCTGCTGACTCTTTACAGAGTACACAATGGGATTCATTAGTGGGGGAACCAGAAGGAAGATATCAGCTATGATGACCATAATAACTGGCGAAACCCTTTTGGCAAAGCGAGGAAGGGCAGCCAAGGTGACAATGGGCACATAGAAGATGAGTACCGCACAAATGTGGGAGATGCAAGTGTTGAGGACCTTGAGGCGGCCTTTGTGTGAGGCAATGCCCAATACTATTTTCAAGATCAGCATATAAGACACAGAAATGCACACCAACACTAACATAGCTGTTTGAGCCACAAAGAGTCCATAGATTACATTGACCCTGTTGTCAGAACAGGCCAGCTTCATGACATCCTGGTGAAGGCAGTAGGAGTGAGATAGAAAGTTTTTCTTACAGAATCTCAGCCTCTTTAGAATAAAGGGGAAAGGGAGGACAAGTGAAATACTTAATGAGGCAAATATAAGGCTGATTTTAATGACTCTGACACTGGTCAAAATGGAGGTGTATTTCAGAGGGTTGTAGATAGCTATGAAGCGGTCCACAGACATGATAAGAAGAACTGATGACTCCATAGCTGAGAATAGATGAATGAAGAACTCTTGGGCAAAGCAGGCATCAGGGGAAATTCCAGTGGCATTGAACAGGAAGATTCTCAGCATGGTTGGAAGCGAGGAAATGGACAGTCCGAGGTCAGAGAAGGCCAGCATGGAGAGGAAATAGTACATAGGCTCATGCAGAGAGGTCTCTGTTTTTATGAGAAAGAGGATGGTACAGTTCCCCAGGATGGCAGTGAGGTACATGAGGCAAATGGGGATGGCGAACCAAATGTGAGCATGTTCCATCCCTGGGATCCCAACGAGGAAGAAGGTAGAGATCTCCACTTCAGAGGTATTAAAGACTGACATTACAGGGCTGTGAAAGAATCAGGATACCGGTCTCAGAAGAGCCTTCCTGCAATAGCATAAGTGGATTAGCTCAAGTGTGTATGCTTTAATCATCTGGTTGATGCAAATCTTGAGGTTGCAGCTATTTTCTTACAATAATTCTTTGAACTAAAAACAACTGCTGTATAATATGTAAATAAAAGCAATATCAGGAACAATATAAGTAGGATATTAAGAGAAACATGAAATTATATTACTCTGCACAATTAATCACCAACACAATATTTCAAATGCTTTTCTTGGACTTAACATACAGAAAGAGAATAATAAATTTCACAGCTTCTATTTCCGGTAGCATTTTTTTTGGATAGTGGTGCCATTAAATTTGACAGCTATATAGATAAATATAGGATCAAATAAGGGCATCACTTAAAACAATTGCACTTGTAGTTATCGAATAACATTAATTTTTAAGAAACATGATTCTTTCAAAAATGGGGGCTAGAACAGTTGAATAACCACATTCAAAAAAATAGATCCCTATCTCACTCCTTGCACAAAAATTATCTTACGATGTATTATAAACATAAGTTAAAGAGCTAAAACAACAAAGGGAAATATCGGTTGTAAATTTTTGTTACCAGGAAGGAGTTAGATATGGCAGCAAAAGCACAAACAGAAAAAAACATATAAATTGGACTTCATCAAAATTAAACACTTTTGTGATTCAAATGATATCATCACAAAAGTGATGACAGCAGACAGAATGAAACTCTTTATAAAGCATATATCTGGACTTGTATGAAGAGTACAAGAAGGACTACTACAACTCCAAAATAAGATGAGAAGATCCTTAACATCATTAGTCATTAGGAAATTGCAAGTCAAAAATAAAATGTCATATAGCTTCATACACGTAGAATAGCTAAAATTAAAAAGAACAACAATTACAATTATTGGTAAGGATGTGGAGAAATTGGAACTCTCCTACATTATTGGTGAGGTTTTAAAATATTTACCAACTTTGGAACCCATTTTTATAGGTTTTCAAAATTTTAAACATAGAGTTACAATATGACCCAGGAATTCCATTTCTAGGTATGTATCCAACAGTAATGAAAGCATATATTTATAAAAATACTTGTACATAGGTCCAATATTCAATCAAGTGATGAATGGATGAACTGTTGTATATTCTTACAATGGACTATAATTTGCTAATAAAGAATAGTGCTGACATATGCTACAATTGAGTTGAACCTTGAAAACATTAGGCTAAGTGAAAGAAACCAGTCACAAAAGATAATTATTGCATTATCCCATATGTATGAAATTTCCAAAATAGGCAAATCTATAGAGACAGAGAGTATATTAATGGTTTTCAGGGACTGAGGAAAAGGATAAATGAGGAGGGACTTCTAGTTGATATAAAATATCTTCTTGCATTGAAAAAATATTATAAGATAGTGCCAACAATTGTGTAACACCATGAATATAGTAAAAAAATTGTATTGTACACTTAAAAATATGAACTTTATGGTATGGCAATAATATCTCAATAAAGCTGATATATAATAAAATGAAACTGCATTCAAAAATACTTACCTTTTTATTTATCACTAGACTCCTTATAAGGTTATGATAAACATATCCACAGCAAAATAAAGTTTGAAGTAGATGGACAAAAATCATCGTATAAAATAGTAAAGACTATATAGAAATTTCTGAATACAATTAGAGGAGTATAAAAAGCTACAGGCAATTGGTTGAATAGCTTTACATTCAAGTTTGCAAGTTACTCACTATTGGTATCAAAGGAGGCCCTATGTGAACACAGTTGTTACAAAATGCCTTTGTGCCAAGTGCAAGATTTGTCTTCCTCTAATGTTAGTTTGTTCATTGTCTTCTCTTAACAGATCTTAGAAAGATCTCTGCTGTCAAACACTTTGATCCAAATGCAATACCTGCCTTCTCCTCTGTTAAGGACTATTCACAGTTCCAGCATCTAGAACATTTTTACTCCCTCATTTACATCCCCTGTTTCTAAACGATGGCTCCATTATTTCCTAAACACACACACACACACACACACACACACACACCCCAGAAAGCTTCCTGCTTTCTTATTCTGACTCCAAAAGATAATCTAAAATGAAGTGTTCAGTGATCAATGCAAAGCAGTGATTTGTTTGAAGGACATATATTTTTTAAAATAAAAAGTATGAATTATTTTCCTTTCATAAAAAAATCCTAGGACAGATTTGACATTTTCAATACTACAAAACTTGTGCAACATCAGTCGTTTCTGCTTTTTTGGCAATACTGTGGGTTTTCTGTTTGTTTTAGTAACTGTTGTTTGTTTCTACCCTGTCTACATAGTAAACACAAATTAATCTCAAATACTTGGTCAAGATTTAACTCAAAATCTAAGTAATGAGTGTAAGAGTAACTCCGTGTATGGTGTGTTCTCCTTGATATTTTTGCTTCTTTTCACTCTCTCTCTACTGGCATAGTACTTCATTAGTTAGAAAGGCTGCTTTCTTATCTATCAAGAGAGGAAAAATATAAAGCAAAAATATAAACCTAATAAAAAGCATGCCAACTTAGGACAGACTATGGAGAAAGAAACTCCTAGTGGACACTATTGTCTTCTCACTGCAAACTCAGTGGTGTTGAACATCTGAACCCCGAAACAATTTACATTAACAAGTAAGGCAATACATTCAACATTCAGGAAGTATGTCACTCAAGAGACAAGTCCAGGTGCCTGGCTTTGAATTTCTCTCTGTGCTCAGCCAGTGATTCTGGCTTAGCACTTGGTTGATTGGCATTATTTGGCAGGACTCTAGGCTTCTACCATGTAGTAACAGAATCGTTGGACTTTTTAGAGGGTCAGGGTGATGATATTCATTTTTATCACTTGGCAACCACAGTCAGAAAGATACTATGTAGATTTTTTGCTTGAGCTGCTTCAAAGGTAAATGGTAGCTCTGAATATCAGGACACTTACCAGTAAGTTGTTGGAACCATATGTCAGAGTGAAGAGAAAGTGCAGGTGGCATGTAGTCACCAGAACTTCAATGCTGTGTGGGCACATTTATTCTGACCTTAGAGATTGAGTCCTGCCCCCTGATGATCTCCTATTGGTCCAGAAAACTTAAGAAATTTCCAGCTCATCAGACTCTATGTAGAGAAAAACAAAACTCCCCGTGGTGAACCCTCAAAGGCACTGGAGACAAGGAGAGTCATCCAACCCTCTGTAAATGGAAAGAATTAATCCTTTGAGGAAAACACCGATTTTGTCTTCTTTGCCACTGCTGGGGCTGACCAGCAGCCCCTGCACGAGTGATGAATAATTACTCTGACACATGATTGCTGTGAAAGAGAGGGCTGATGGACTGCCTGGCTAAAGGAACCAGACAGCCTCGATCACCTGCCTCTTCAGGCTTTTGTTGTAACAGCAGTTTGAGATAAAGTTTATCTTTTAGATACAATCAGTAGGGTAAGTAATCTTGGGAGGACCCAAGTGTCTGAAGTGTCCTTTAAACAAGGACACTTAAAGATTAAGCATAAAGATTCTGGTAAACACCCAAGGGTCCACATGTACACAGACTTGTTTGAAAAGTTCAAGGGACAATTAGGGGTGGCCACCTTCAGTCAACTTCCCTAGGTTGGAATTTTGATAAACTGGGCGGGTCGCCTTCAGCCCACTCCCCTAGGTTGGAATTTCCTCCTTACAAACTTTCCAACCAAGTCTCCTGTGCTCCCCCACATGCTACCTCTGGCAGAATTATGTTCATGTCATCTATCATATTATACCAGAGCACCATGTGACTATTAGAGCAGTTTCACAGTGTATGATAACTACATCTTTATGCATATGCCTCCTCCACTAGATTTGACTCCCTTAAATTTATGGATGTTTTCTTTTACAAGTTGAGAAAGTCTTGAAAATTTAATTTTTATCTAGGATATGCAAGAACAGTGGTTTTCAAGCTGAGGTGCTCATTAGACTTCAGTATGGAGTTTTATAAAAATGCAGTTTTCTAGTCCTACTCCAGATTCACTTAATCTCTTTAACTGATATGTGGTGTTTTTTTGTTTGTTTGTTTTTTAGTATTATCTTGGTATTTTCTTGATATATTATGCATATATTTCTCATTATTATTATGTTACATATCAATATTGTTTCCACTAAAAAATTATGCTTCAATATTTTTTATAAATCCGATGTAACATTCACTCTCCTTGAATGTAGGTTATATCATTATCCTCATAGACATTTGTTTAAAACTTTCTTTTTGTAATAGTTTCATTATCTTGTTTTGCATGCCATGGAAACAACCAAGTTTATTTGTCAGTTGTATTGTGTTATCAACTCTCATCAGAGGTTTTACACTGAATGGTATAAGTAACAAATTAACTATAGCCATATTAAAGATAACTAACTTTCTTAAGTTAGCTTCATTATCTTAAAACAGTTTTTTTCAAATAGTTTTTTTTTCTTTGTAATATATTTTTATTGATTTCAGAGAGAAAGAGAGAGGGAGATATAAACATCGATGCTGAGAGAGAATCATTGATTGGCTGCCTCCTACATGCCCCACACTGGGGGTCAAGCCCCCACCCCAGGCATGTGCCCTGACTGGGAATCGAACTGTGACCTCCTGGTTTGCTCAACCATTGAGCCACACTGGTAGGGCTTAAAACAGCCGTGGGCAAACTACGGCCCACGGCCGGATCAGGCCTTTTGAAATGAATAAAACTATTGAAAAAAAAGACCGTACCCTTTTATGTAATGATGTTTACTTTGAATTTATATCAGTTCACACAAACACTCCATCCATGCTTTTGTTCCAGCCCTCCGGTCCAGTTTAAGAACCCATTGTGGCCCTCGAGTCAAAAAGTTTGCCCACCCCTGGCTTAAAACATTAGTTTCTGTTTGACTCGATGCATTCATGAAGCCTCTGCAATCGGTAATAGGCCAGAGCTTTCTCTTCAACAGAGATGAGCCCTGTCAGAGCCCAGGGGAAAGGGCTGCACCAACTCTTCAAAGTTCAAAGAAGAGACTCTTGGGTAACTTTTCAGACTACAACAGGCATACTTTGGAGATATCTCAGGTTTGGCTCTATACCACTGGAATTAATCAACTATTGCAATAAGTTCAGTCACAATGTTTTGTTGTTTCCTAGTGTTTGTAAAAGTTATGTTTACACTATAGTATAGTCTAGTAAATGTGCAATGGCATTATGTCTATTTATATATCTTAATTAAAAAATACTTTATTGCTAAAAAAATAAATGCTAACCATCATCTGAGCCTTCAATGAGCTGTGATTCTTTTTGCTGGTATAGGATCTTGCCTCGATGTTGATGAAAACTCAGTATCTGTGAAATGCAAGGAAGCAATGCACAATAATAGGAGTTACGCCTGTATTACAGTGGGCTGAGTCATGATATCCAGGACCATTTTTAGTCAAGAGACAGTTAGTTCCATGGGCCTGCGAACCCAAGATCCAGTGTAATAAGAATTACATGAGGCCCGTGCTGGTTTGGCTCAGTGGATAGAGCATTGGCCTGTGAACTGATGGGTCCCAAGTTCTATTCTGGTGAAGGGCACATGCCCAGGTTGCGTTGCAGGATCAATCCCAGTAGAGGGCGTGCAGGAGGCAGCTGATCGATGATTCTCTTTCATCACTGTTGTTTCTATCTCTCTCCCTCTCTCTTCTTCTCTGAAATCAATAAAAATATATATAAAAAAGAATTACATGAGGTTTAATAAATTGATGAATAACATTTCATTATGTTTGTAATAGTTTCGATGTTGTTTTATGCTCTATTTTCTGACTACATATTGATGTTTTCCTTTCTTCAACTATTAATTTAGTAGACTCTGCTTTTGTAAACTGAAATGAAACATTTTGAAGTCAGACCTGATTCTCATTGACTCCTTAGAGTCCAGAAAGTCTTCTTGAGTGTCCTTTCTCTTTATGACAATGTGTTATTTGCACAGGTACAATAAGAACCTGTCCTTTCACCCAGCTAGCTGGAATGTCATTTTGTACACCAAAAAGGTTGTAGGTTCAATTCCCAATCAGGGCACATGCCTGGGTTTCAGGTTCTATCCCCAGTTGGGGCATATACAGGGAGTGACCAATTGATACTTCTCTCTCACATTGCTATTTCTCTCTTACATTGATGTTTCTCTCCCCCCTCTCTCTTTTTCTCTTCCTTCCTCTCTCTAAAAATCAATAAACATATCCTTGGATGAGGATTACAAAAGAACCTGTCCTTTTTTTAATCAGGATATAATTTGAAAAATTAGTTATGCAATCAGGGCCTTTCCTGGAATGTCGTACTTGTGAATGTTGCTCATTAAATCACATACACTGGAATGATCCTGGGACTCTTCAGTCTGCAGGCTGCGGCTCTATTCACTGAACCAAACCTGCTAGGGCCCTCACACATTTTTTTTTTTAAGTAGCTTCCTGAGAGGTTTGGCTCCTGTAGTTTTTGTTGTCTGTTATTCTGACAGCTGAACACGAGGGTTCGGGCTGAGAGGTCCCCTCACATGCCGGAAAATATATGAATTCTTTCTCATCATCACACAATTCTCTATGTGAAACAGCAAAGGATTCTTGGACTATGGGCTTCAGGGTGGGCTTCGGGCCCTTCTATAGGAGGGATCTGCAGAAAGCAGAGCTGCTCCAGCAGCATGCTGGAGATCGCCTTCTCAGGAGGTGCATACTCAGAAGTGGGCTGACACTCTTTTACTTTCTCTCTCCTCTCATGGGCCATCGTTTTTTTGGTGGGAGTCTTGATGTTCCCCTAACACTTCTTCACCTGTCTGATATCTTGGCTGACAGTTGTATTCTTGGACAAGCCCCTGCCAGATATGTTGCTTGAAGGCAATAGTTCGGGCATCACTTTTCTTACATGCCAGCACATACTTGTAATTTTCTACTAAAGCAAGCAGGATGCTCTTTTCCAATTCTGAGACATATTTGTCAGGTTTTATAATTTTGTTATTTTGCATTTTCCATCCTATTTCTCCTGGCCCTTGGCTATCCTGCAAGTGCGCCCCCTGGTATTTCTCTTTTGTAATGCTGTTGTATGACAAGCTTTGATTGCTAAGTCATCCATTTCACAGAGGCATCCACTTATAAGACGGGCTATCTCAAACACATTGTGAGCCACACAGCTAAAGAGCCAGGCCGTCACCCTCACCCCTCTTCTTCCACCAGATTACTTAGATAACTGACCATTTGGGCTTTTTGTTTTTTTCTGTTCCCACACTTTAAATTTCTACTCGTATGTTTTAAATTCACCAATAGAGAGACACCACAAAACCTTCAGCCCAACCTGATCTCAATCAAAGCAGAACCTGAGGCCTGTGACACATTTCTACAATTTCCAACATCATCATCATATGTTTTGGCACAGTTGTTGTTAAGAGATGTTTATATTAATTACATCTCTGGGGATCCAGCAGACTGTGACACTAATCATGAAGATTCAATCTACCCCAGGAGAACCCAGGAGTATTTATAGAGATAGTAATTATAGCCTCTGTATTCAAGATAAATTTGACTTTATGCTGATATATAAGATAGAGATGGAACTCTTCTTGGGTGAGAAATAAACCAGAGAGAGCAAGAACTAAAAGCACAAAAATACAAAGAAAAATTGGAAGAAAGATGGAGGCAATAAAAGGACTGGAAACAGAGAATTACATAGTGAAAAGACAGAAATTTAGATAAAACAAAATAGAAAGAAATGGTAGCCAGGAGAAAAATACGAATATAAATTATGAGTGTTTAGAAAGTAAATTAATGGAGGGTTGGAGGAAAGAGAGAGAGAGAGACAGAGAGAGAGAGAGAGAGAGACTTTACCTACAATGGAGGAAAACTTAGGCAGAGACAGACAAAATAAAACTGGATTATTTGGGAAACAGACTACTGGTAACATGATTAACATCATACCGATGAAACTGGCTTATATGTAAATTTCAGGTAAGTGTTAATTTTTAAATTGCAAATAAATAGTAGGTATAGATTTTGGCATAGTTTGTGTTAATATACAAGAGCTAAAGAGGGTAAAATAATTAGAAGAACAATGTATTATTTATGCAAGGGAGAAAATGGATGTCATCCTCTAGAGGTGAACAATTTTGAAATGTATTAAATATCATAATATTTTACTCCAATCTACAATTTTAAGATAAGCTGATCAGTGGAAGATTGTCAATGCAAATCTATTAAAATTCTTGTCAGAGATGACCAGATTTGCGTGGTAGACACTTTTATTCCAGAATTTGCTGCTATTGGAAAATGTTCCTTATATGAAAATCGTAAAAGGTACCTCCTTTCTTTGCGAAGTTAGAGAGGTTAGAGGAAACATGTATTGTATTCTGATTGCACTGCTTATGCTCACAAAGGATAACTCTGACAGATACAAATGAATAACAGGAACTATTTCTCCTGTTTGCCAGGGTCACCATGGTGGTCTGGAATACCAATGATACTATGGAGCCCGTATTTATTCTGAAGGGTTTTCCTGGACTGGAGTATGCTCATTCTTGGCTCTCAATTCTATTCTGCTTTGTATTCTTGGCAATACTGGTTGGTAATGTTACCATTCTCTCTGTCATTTGGATCGAGTCCTCGCTCCATCAGCCCATGTATTATTTCCTTTCCATCCTGGCACTAAATGACCTAGGTATGTCCCTGTCTACTCTTCCCACTATCCTTTCTGTATTATGGTTGAATACTCGGGAGATCCAGGCAAGTGCTTGCTTTGCTCAGCTCTTCTTCATCCACACATTCACATTCCTGGAATCTTCAGTGCTATTGGCCATGGCCTTCGACCGTTTCGTTGCTATCTGCCGTCCACTGCACTACACCACCATCCTCACCAACAGCGTAATAGGCAAGATCGGTTTGGCCTGCTTGTTAAGAAGCGTGGGAGTTGTACTCCCCACACCTTTGCTACTGAGACAATATCACTATTGCCATGTCAATGTCCTCTCCCATCCATTTTGTTTGCACCAGGATGTTCTGAAATTATCCTGTTCAGATGCCAGGATCAACAGTATTTATGGACTGTGCATAGTTATGGCCACACTGGGCGTGGATTCAGTCTTTATACTTCTCTCTTATGTCCTGATTCTGAATGCTGTGCTGAGCATTGCGTCTCCTGAAGAGCGGCTAAAAGCACTCAACACATGTGTATCCCACATCTGTGTGGTGCTCATCTTCTTTGTACCAGTTATTGGGGTGTCAATGGCCCATCGTTTTGGGAAACATCTGTCTCCCATAGTCCACATCCTCATGGCTAACATCTACCTGCTCCTTCCCCCGGTGCTTAATCCTATTGTCTACAGTGTCAGGACAAAACAGATTCGTCTAGGAATTCTCCGCAAGTTTGGGCTAGAGAGGAGGCTTTAAGTAATTCTATCCTCTAGTTTTCCCACTGAAAAATTGTGGGGCAGCTATTGTAGTAGGTGAGAAATAAAATATTTGGGGTGAAGTCATCTGTTTAAATTCTTAATTCACTTCCAATTCTCAGTTAATTAACAATCCTTATGAGATTCAAGTTTTTCAGTCAAATTGTGATAAGCATGGCCTTTTCTATCCCCAAATTAATTATGAGACTCCTATTACATAATGTAGGTAAAAGAGATTGTTTTGGAAAACTGTAAAATTTGTCAATATTATTAAATTATTACTTGTAATGATAATAGAAATAATTTTCCTTATAAAATGTAACTATGTTTATATGGTTTCCAATGCTTATGCTCTAAAACCAAGAAATCCATCTTTCTCTCTCTCCTTCTCTCTCTTTTTCTAATACATTTGCCCATATTTTGTTTCTCCTGCTAAAATGTTATAACTGATTATGAAACTATTTCTGACTTCTTGGAGCAAGTTTGAAACTTGAGTTCGTGGCAAAACTGAAATGCTACTGTGGCTGTTGGCTATGAGCTAAGTCTTCACCTCCTCACTGGGCAGTGATGGCCTTTCTCCCACTGCCACTGGAGATCTATCTACTCTTTTAACCGAACAGCAAATGCTGAGGCAGAAACATGGGGAGTTGTTCAAGCAAGCCTGATAGTGCAGGTCTACACATCTGGGCACATGTGTAGATTCCCTGTTCAGTAGGGCAGCATGTTTTAATCTGTGAGTGGGTTGGGAGTTGTGCACAATACCACCCTCATCTTTTAACAATATTTCCTACTCTTATTCTACATGCTGTGTGGATCTTTCATATTGTATCTTTCTCAGTATCTTTGTTGTAGATAACCCATTACTCTTTTCTCCTTCATTAGGATGACTTACATGTGTGCATTGATTGGTGATATTTTCCTATTTCATACATATTCACTTTCTTCTCAGCTACATTATAAACTTTTTGAGTATGGGGTCATGACTGCTACACTAACATATCCCTATGGGACTGATCTCCCCCAGCTATCACGAGTACTCCCAAAATAGTTGTAAGTGTAAATCTTATTGCCTATTTACTCATTCAATGACACTATACTAAGAAACATGAAATATCAACTGTGACAATTATTGCTTTAAATACTATGGATACATACAAAATGGAATGCATGGGTCTTAATGTTAAAAAATTAATGTTTAATAGTGGAGATACATATGTATAAAGATTAGTAAAACTAACAGATGCTAGCATTGAAATAAATAAATTGTACAATATTACTACTGGAGAGTGCTCAATTTCAATTGAAGATTTAGGAGTCCGGAATTGAAGTAGTTGACATTTTAGTTGTGCCTTGTGAGTCAAATTTTTTAGTGCCAGCTGGGCTAAGTGTGAAAAATTGGTGTGCTTCAGCTGATTTACATTGGCTTATAAAAGACAATTGTGCATATCTTATTCCAACTGCATGCTCTGTAATGTCAGACTGGCAGTTTGGTTTTGGTCATGATGGGAGTATTTACACAACAGAAATTGGAAAACACTAAATTTGAAGGCTTTAAAAATTTTCCTTAAGAGTTGGTTCTTAAGTATTTACCAGCACACCACTGGTCAAGGTGTTCCAGGAAAAGGAGGTAGCATGAAAAGAGCAGAGTTTAGAAAGAACACGTCTGAGTAACATTTTCTCCAATCTCCAGGAGCAACTTAAGACTTGCCCAAACTGTCTCACATTATCTCAAACTAGAAAGGACTCTGAAGTGGACTTGGACATGCACTACTCAGATCATACTTCAATCAAGAACTTGTGAAAAGGGGGGACCCAAATCCTTCTGATCAAGCACCTCCCTCCCTAAAAAACTTGTGGAAAATCTGAAGGGAATAAGAAGTACTAATTGGTAGTTATAGAATAGTAATGGAGATGTAAAGTTCAACATAGAGAATATAGTCAATAATATTGTAATAACTATATATGCTGCCAGATGGGTACTGAAAATATCGAGGGGAGCACTTTATAAAGTATATGATGTCTAACCACTATGCTGTGCATCTGAAACTAATACAAAATTACAGTGAATGTAAACTGTAATCAAAAATAAAATTTAAAGTTCTTAATAAAATAACTTGCAGCCTAAGCTGCTGTGATGTCATTATCTGATTACGGAATATGTGATGCTTGCCTCATAAAAATCACTATGAAGTGACCTTTTTATAATATTGTCTAGAAATACATGTGTAGGGTTTCTGTTATTCTTAGTTAAATATTTTAAATGGTTCATTAAAGATGCTTTCTGGGCCTGGGTTTTCTCTCTACAAACCTTCAAATAAGGTTTTCAAGAAAGACATAAATTCCTGAAGAACACCAAGTTCAGATGAAAATTTCTGAGCCAGTCTCTTAAATATTGGTTCTGTTTGTGTCTATGAGTTTTTGTTCATTTGTTTTTCCTGTTTGTTCATTTGTTGCTTTCAATTTGATATCCCACATATGAGTGGAACCATATGGTTCTTAACACAAATTTTAGAAGTTAATAAATGCTTTCTGGATAAAATATGTCTGGAAAAGTCTGAAACCATTAGTATGCAGTATAGATGTTTATACACAATGGTATTGCAATGCACCATTTGTTCCAAACATAATTGACCAAGGCTTTTCTATATTTCTGACTTATTTTACTTAGCACAATATTCTCAAAGATTCATCCATGTTGTTGCAAATAGCAATATTTCATCTTTTCTCATGGCTCAGTAGTATTTATTCCATCATATATATGTACCATATCTTTAATAGTCTACTGAAGGACACTTCTGTCATTTCCATCTTAGACATCGTGAATAATGCTGCATCATAGAATTATACACTTGAGGCCCATATGATCTTATTAACCAATGTCATGCCAATAAATTTAATTTAAAAATAAAGTAATATGCATTTGCCTCTGCATTAAAAAAGCCATCTGATGCTCATGAAACCAGATTCAGAGAAATTAGCCTTATGATGAAATTATTTAATGGCTATTAATTTCATACACCCACTCCAAACACTTGACAAAGCTTTTGAAGTCAGTTTCAGCTGAGGGCATAAAATACAGGATCACAGAATTGGTAGACTGGCAGAACAGTAGAAATAATTAATTTAATAAAAATCTGTATTGAGGCATCAGGGAATCAATTTTTGATGATTTGTTATTAATTACTTAATACGTTCTAAATGCTATACGTATATTAACTCACTGAACAGTTAAAAAAACATAGGAGACAGATAAAATTATTATGAACTCATTGCATACATAAGGAAACAGACAAAAAGGCTGAGTAACAATGTTCCCAAGGCTATACAGTCAATAAGTGCCAGAACAGGAATTCAAAGGTAAGGACTTCTGGATCTACAGACCATGCTCTTTACTGTCATGGTTAAAGAGGCCATTTTCTTTGTCTTCATATTACCCTGGGACTTAAACACAGAATTTTGAGTTTTAGTTTAATTTTCTCCCATTCCCTTCACCACACTCCATCACCTGCTACACCTACAGTTTCCTCCCCCCAGCTTAAAAAAAGGTTGTGTTTTTTTTTATTAACCTTGGCATTATTAACAATTGGACTGGATAATTCTTTGTTGTGGGATCTGTGTGCTCATTGTAAGGTGTTTAGGAACATCCCTAATATCTAAAAACTAGATGCCCTCAACATTTCCCCAGTGTGACAACTAAAAATGCCCCCAGATGCGGTAAAATATCCCGTTAGGACAATTTTTTTTTCTTGCTGAGAATTACTGTCTTAAATCAAGGATTCTCTCAACTCCTATTTCCCAAATGGAGTTCTGTTGAACACAAATTTTAGAAGTTAATAAATGCTTTCTGGATAAAATATGTCTGGAAAAGTCTGAAACCATCAGCATGCAATATAGATGTTTACACACAATGGTATTGCAATCCACCATTTGTCCCAAACATAACTGACCAAGGCTTTTCTATATGTTTGGCCATTAATTCTACTTCAATAGTGGCCTATTGTACATTTTAGGAAAATCTGATACAGGGCGTATAAAGAATTATTATTTTTGAGCAGCTAGTAACTGCTATTTCTGGTTATTCAGAGCGCAGCCTTTTTTTGTACATTATTCTGATTCACTGAGCCTCCATCAGATGAGCTCAGGGACACTTCTCTGTTGCTACCATAGCTGGACTCCCAGCTAGAAAATTTGACATGATCATCTCTTTTCTCCAAGCAAGAGAAAAAGCTCCACTGGCAGTGGCATAATTTTTCCTCCCTGGAGGTTGCATTAAGAAAAAAAAATAGTCCTGAGAGAATGGATTAACCCAGAGGGGGTGCTGAGGTTAGGGTAGTTAAAGCACAGAATGTAGTGCTGATGAAGCACATCGCTGGATGGAGTCAAGGATGCTGAACCCAAAAATATTTTATCCTGGCTCTCGAGTTGCTGAAGGAAAATTGGATGCTTCACTCAGGAAATCTATGCTTCCTTGAAGAACTATCCACCTTAGGATCCACTGTGGCTCTCTCTGTCTATAAGAAGTCCCTAGGCCTGTCTGACCAACCTATAGCAGGATGAATGGCTATCTACACCTGAGGGCTCAGGTGTGCCTGAAGGAGGGCTTCTGAGTTGAGAAGAATGGGTAAAAAATTAGTACCTATTTGAAGAATTTGACCAAGTGAAATTACTAATTTGGGGTAAGTCAGAGATACAGATTGGCATGCTCCTAAAGAAGCCAGACTATCATCATCCAAGGCTGCTCAAAAGGGCTTTGGGAAGGAATGCCATTAAAATCCACCTCCAGGTATAGATACTATAACTGGTTGGTTCATGCACTGAAATCTCCAGTCTCTCAGAACATTTCTATCGCATATTATAACGTTCAAAATGATAATGATGATAGTCATGATGATTCAAGTACCTCCTCTATTTCTATCTCATGCATAGCATACATATTTGGCAATACTGTGAGCCAAAAAAGGAATTTAGGCAAAGTAATTCCCAAGAGAAGTCCTGAGGGGGATATCTTTACAAGTGATACCGTGGGCACTGCAGGTCACATCTGCCTTTGGATCACAGTTGTATATGGCTGATATGTTCAAGATTGTGACTACTTCAGCATATCCATTAAGATGTTGCTTTACTTAAGTCTAAAGTATCTCCTAGGTCTCAGACCCTTTGCTAAACACTTTAGATACATTTTCTTGAATATCTTAAATATTACATAATGTAATGCATTTCCCAGTTTTTTGTGTTCAAAGAAGTTTGGTAATCTGTTCAAAATGAATGACAGTTATCATCAGGTTTTCTCTGACTCTAGAGAAGTAGCCACTGAGTACAAGGTGTTTGTATCTATATCCAACAGACCCATTTAGGGGAGATGATTTATGACTAACCTAAGTCAGAGACTTTTCTACAAAGAAGTAGGTGAGAGTGATCTTAGAGGGAAGGGCTGGCATACCTGGGCAGGATGTAGTCTCTGAAGACATTGAAAGATTTGAGAGAGGGTATCAAGGAAGAAGAAAATAATTGTGTGCAACTACCAAAGAGCTAACAATTATTGTTTAGTGATGTTGAATGAGCTGAGGAACAGTTTGTGATATTAAAGCTAAGATAGTGAGGGAGGTGTATAAAGACCAATATTGCCTAATATGCTATAATTAGTAAAGTATATAAATCACAAGATGAGAATATGTAAAGCAATTCTTCTTTTCATTGTATCTGCTCCTAAAAAGGCAGGAAGTGGTGTCAGAGTGAAAAGGTTCCTGTAGGAGGGCAGGGAATTAGTTTAAGTCTGTCAGAGGAAACCATAAAATGTAAGTATATCAGTGGAGCACGATAGATTGGGAAACAGATGAATTTTGAAAAAAAAAAATTGACACCAAATTTACCAAGTGGACATTTTTATTGTTATTTGGTGCCCAGAGTAATTGGAATTGAGGGGCCATCATGTTGCGCAGTAATTGAAGTCTCTAGGAGTCCTCCTATAATGCCTCATCTTCTTCAGTCCTTAGTCAACCCTGCCTCTTATGTGTCCTAGAGCACATTTCATCTGTTTGGTGTCCGAGTCCTGAGCACTAAAGCTGTTACACTCTTCTTCGAACATGCCATGTTTCTTTTTGGTTGTTGCCTTGATTTTTTTTCTAAGGATTGTTTTCTCTCTCTTCCTTCCAATTTTTCTGAGTAGGAGTAATTTATTTTTTGGCAACCCTTTACAGATCCAAAAATATCACTATCTCTTTGACACACATGCCTCAAGTTAATCCTAACCAAACTGAATTAATCGTACACCCTAATTTCACCAAGTTTTTAATTTTTTTCTTTGTTTCATTTAATGACACCAAAATCTACCAAATAACTGAACTTGTCCTGGGTTTCTTTCTTTTTCTCACTTTTAGCATATGATCATTGACCAATTTTTTATTTTTTCTCCTTATAAATTTTTATATCTATTTGACCTTTATCATCCCTACTGTTACACTTCACCTTTATCCACTTTTAAAAACCACTACACTCGCCTTCTAAAGGACTTCCCTGCCTTCTCTTTTGTCAGCATTTAGACCATTTATGTATGTTGTTGTCCTTTATAGCAGCAACATGAGTATAAACAGTAGACAACAAACTTTCGTTTAATACAACTGTTTCATGTGTGTTGAAAAATATAAAGAAATAACATTTGTTCTAATTTAGCACTGATATAAATTTGGTCAAATGGTTTAATTAAAAAAAAAGACATTTTGTACCTTCTAAGTTTAAATACAAACTCTATATTTATGCACAATTTCCTTCAGAAATTCTGGTTCATTTTAATTAATTTTTAGCTCTCATAACCCTCTGAAAAGCCATCAGCCCTATAACTTTGCTCAATTATATTTACTTATAATACTAACACCTTTCTGCATTTACATGGGTGCCAATCAGATCTTTGTTCCCATCAAACTCATATTTGTTATTCAAGAACCTAATTCAAGAATTATTTTATTTTATTTTATTTTTTTTTAAATATATATTTTATTGATTTTTTACAGAGAGGAAGGGAGAGAGATAGAGAGTTAGAAACATCGATGAGAGAGAAACATCCATCAGCTGCCTCCTGCACATCTCCCACTGGGGATGTGCCCGAAACCCAGGTACATGCCCTTGACCGGAATTGAACCTGGGACCTTTCAGTCTGCAGGCCGACGCTCTATCCACTGAGCCAAACCGGTTTCGGCAAGAATTATTTTTAATAAATCTTCCCTGACCTCCCTGGTCAGGATAGTTTCCTAGTATTAAAGTAACACTTGTCTTTAGAATATTAGCTCTCTCTATCCACCAGGGTGTAAGTATTTGAAGGCATGTTTTATATATTTCTCTATATTTTCACACTGCACAATTTCCTTTTATAAAATATGTTCTCAATGAATGTGCAATGAACAAATAATTAATCCATTGGTAAAATAATAAATGCAGATAGTAATTTACATATAATGAGCAGAAGAGTAATTGAAACAGTAAACAGAGCAGCATGCGTTGAGCTTCTTTTTGTAATATTGACTTTTACTCTCATTGTTCTATGTTTTTGTCTCTCCACCTAGACCGAAGGTGCCTCCATCCGCACAATGTCTGTCTTCAATAGCTCTACGCTGTACCCTCGTTTCCTTCTAACAGGCTTCTCAGGCCTTGAAAGCAGCTACGGCTTGATATCTCTTCCCATCTTCTTTGTTTACGTCACCTCAGTTGCAGGGAACATTACTATCCTATTTATCGTCAGAACTGAGCCTTCCCTCCACCAACCAATGTACTTCTTTCTGTCAATGTTGGCACTTACTGACCTGGGCCTGTCCACTACAACCTTGCCTACCATGTTCAGTGTCTTTTGGTTCCATGCCCGGGAGATTTCCTTCAATGCTTGTCTGGTCCAGATGTATTTCATTCATGTTTTCTCAATTATTGAGTCAGCTGTGCTGTTAGCCATGGCGTTTGACCGCGTTGTAGCCATCCGAGTGCCCCTGCGCTACTCAGCCATTCTAACCAATGGTGTAATCATTGGAATTGGGTCGGCAATTGCTGGAAGGGCTTTGGCTCTGGTCTTTCCAGCTTCCTTCCTCCTAAAGAAGCTTCAGTATCGTCATGTCAATATTCTCTCTTACCCCTTCTGCCTGCACCAGGACCTCATAAAGACAACTGTATCCAGCCGTCGAGTCAGCAGCATCTATGGCCTCATGGTGGTCATCTTCTCCATGGGACTGGATTCAGTGCTCCTCATCTTCTCCTATATTCTCATCCTTGGCACAGTGTTGAGTATAGCCTCCAAAACAGAGAGGGTGAAAGCCCTCAATACCTGCATCTCCCACATCTGTGCTGTACTCACCTTCTATACACCAATGATTGGGCTATCTATGATCCGTCGCTACGGGCAGAATGCTTCCCCAATTGTCCATGTGCTCATGGCCAATGTCTACTTGCTGGTTCCACCCCTCATGAACCCAATTGTCTACAGTGTCAAAACCAAGCAGATTCGTGACAGAATCCTCAAGAAATTCAAACAACAGAAAGTTTAGGTAAAAGGGACTCTAAGACACAACTTTCTTCCCCCTCTTTTTTATATTTATGAGAGTACTTCATATTAATATAGAATTTTGAATTTAAATATTACTGAAAATGCTTTGCTTTTAAGAAGCTAGATACAAACTTCAATAATAGTAAATCCTATCTTTTCAGTATGGAGAATAAAGGCATGCTTTGTTTTGTTTTGTTTTGTTTTGTTTTGTTTTGTTTTGTTTTATATTCATGTTGACATACTAAAGAATATGGTCACCAAACCCAGGTTAGGCCATTCTTAGAAGAACTCTGACTTTCCTTTTAATAATCAGCAATAAATATTTGTGAAACTGAGGCATCAAATCAGCAATTTAGTGAAGTTATTCATTATACTTTATAAAGTTCCTGAATTTCTAAACAAAATTTAGATTTCAAGATGACTCTGGTTCTAATATAGACTCTGTAGTCAAGAGCAACAATATTTCCCCACAAAACTGACATTAATATGAATGTATTTTTAATGCATTTTTTGATCTTCTGTTTAGCACAGAAAAATGTTTCCAGGAGGAAAAACTTCTCTCAAGAGAAAATGACAAATGAATGAAGTTCATACTTTGAGAAGCATGAAGGGAAGGCAACTTGGCCCAAATAATTAAACTGATTTGGGTGGCTCTCAAATGATCCAGAAACTGTGATGTTTCTGTGTTGAGGAATTTATAGAGGCCTTTAGGTAGATACTTCTGAGACCCAGATTTCATCCATTTTGATTTGTTTTCAATCTGTCAGTTATTGAGAGAGAGATGTCCAAGTCTCCAAATATAATAATACATTTGTCTATTCCTCCTGGTTATGCTATCAGCATTACCCCAGGTATTTTGATGTTCTGTTGTTAGGTGTGTAGATATTATGTAGAAATTTTGTTATGTCTTCTTGGAAATCACCTCATCAAAATTTAATGCTCTTCTTTATTCTAGATAGCTTTTTTCTTATTTTAAAATATGTCTTTTCTGATATTAATCTAGCTTGTCTAGCTTTCTTTTGATTAATGTTATCATGGTATATCTTTTTCCTTTTCTTTACCTAAAAATATGGATTTTTAGGGTCTTAGTTTGCCAAGTACTGTTTTATTTAAAAAATTTTTTAAAGCTTTCTGGGATATAATTTACATTGTATACATACATCACCCATTTAAAATACATCAATGTTTTAAAATACATTAATAGATTTGTGTAACTGTCAATCAATTTTTATAATCTCAAAAAACACCTCATACTCTTTAGCTATTACCTCCACCCCATATACTTCACCTGATCCTAAGGAACCACTAATCTACTTTCTGGCTCAATAGATTTCCTCATTTTGCACTTTTGTATGTTAATCCTCACCCAAGGATATTATTTTTCCTATTTATCTTTTTCTTTTAAGAGAGAGTGGAAAGGAGGGGGAGAGACAGACAGAGAAACCTTGATGTGAGAGAGACACACTGATTGGTTACCTCCCACCTGGGCCTTGACTGTAACAGGGGATTGAGCCTGCAAATGAGGTACATGTCTTTGACCAGATCAGACCTGAGACCTTTCAATTTGAGGGTTGAATCTCTAACCACTGGGAAAAACTGGCAAGGGCTTCACTTTCACATGCATACAATAACAAAATATGTGGTATTTTGTGGCTGATTTATTTCTCTTAGCATACTGATGTAGCAAGTATCAGTACTTCAGTCCTTTTTATACTGAGTAATATTCCATTTAATAGTGCTATATGGTGTTAAAAATGGCCCCTGCCTATTGATCTGTGTAATTTTATAGCATATATTTCACAGCAAGTAGGTCCTACAGCTCAAAACACACCAGTAGCAAATTGAAATTCTTACACATATAATTGCTTTAAATACATCCTAAATAAATACAATTATAATCATATAGAAACTGCCTTATTTGCATATCTCACAAAACTGCACCAAATTTCTGCTAGCTACAGATAAGACAAACCCTAGGGTTATGAAAGACTCCAAGCCACTTCTGCCCTTCAGAACTCTCTGACCCAGAGACTACCTTTCTTGCTACTGAAAGATATTATTAGGCAATATATGCCCCTCTCCCTTGCCCTAAGAATCCCCTTGGCCATTTCTTTTGGGGCAATGGCCCTGACCACTACCCCTGGAAAGTCTCCTGCTATGTTGAACTTTCCCTACCATACAGCCTGTTCAAGTGCTGTCCCAGAAAGCTCATTGTATGCTACTGCTATCTTATGGTGAAACCTTTTCCTTGATCATTCCCCAAATCCATTGAATTATAATAGAACTAGAGGCCTGGTGCACAAATTTGTGCACAGGTGGGGTCTGGCCAGCCCTGCCCCTGATCAGGGTGGGTGGCCTGGCTGCCTGGGGGGAGTGGCTGCGGGAGGTTGGCCAGCCAGCCCAGCCCCGGATTGGGGTGAGGGGAGCCGATCGGGGCCCTGATTGAGCCAGTTGGCCGCCACATAGCAACTGGTCATTCCAGTCATTTCAGTTGTTCTGTTGTTCTGGTCGCTTGGCTTTTATATATATAGATGGGTGGACTCCCAAGATTTCCACTAACCAGATGGCTAAACAAATATTAAATTAATTTAAGCCATTGAGGAAGAGTCTTCTGACATCCACATTCTGATTCCATCACATTCCTGCAATGTCAGTCTCTAATACCTCTGAAGTGGAAATCTCTACCTTCTTCCTTATTGGGCTCCCAAGGATGGAGCATGCTCACATTTGTGTCTCCATCTCCATTTGCCCCATGTATCTCATTGCCATGCTGGGGAACTGCACCATCCTCTTTCTCATAAAAACAGGGACCTCTCTGTATGAGCCTATGTACTGTTTCATCTCCATGCTGGCCTTTTCTGACCACAGACTGTCCATCTCTTTGCTTCCAACCATGTGGGTAATCTTCTTGTTCAATGCCGCTAGAATTTATCCTGATGTCTGCTTTGCCCAAGAGTTTTTCTCTCATGGATTCTCAGCTATGGATTCATCAGTTGTTCTTATTATGTCCATCCACTGTTTTATGGCTATTTTCAACCTGCTGAGATACACCTCCATCCTGATCAATGAAAGTCATTAATTGGCCTTGTATTTTCTATAGAAGTATCTCATTGTTCTTCACTAATCCCTTTATTCTAAAGAGGCTGAAATTCTGTACGAAAATCCTTTTATCTCACCCCTACTGCCTCCACCAGGATGTCATGAAGCTGACCTGTTCTGAAAGGGTCAATATAATCGATGTTTGTCTGTGGATCAAACAGCTATGTTAGGGCTGGTGTGCATTTCTGTATTATATGCTGACACTGAAAATTGTTCTGGGCACCACCTCATACAAGGACCATTTTAAGTTCCTCAACACTTACAACGTTTGTGTTGTGATCAACTTCTATGTGCCTATTGTCACCTTAGCTATTTTTAAAAATTCATCTTTATTGTTGAAAGTTTTACAGATGTCCCCCCCTCCCAATTACCCCCTCTTTCCCACTCCTACCCCCTACCCAGACATTTTGCTGTTTTGCCAAAAATGTTTCATCAGTTATTAAGGTTATCTTAGCTGAAATTTTCCTTCTGGTTCCACTACTAATGAATTTCAATGTATACCCTGCAAATAGTTATCAGATTAGAAATCTAATTCTTGCAAAATTATATAACAAGGTTGATAGAAAATTTTAGCTGCAATGAATGCTCAGTTCACTTTACTATTTTTGAACAAACATGGGGATCTAAGAATTATGATGACTAGAGAATGACATCAATATGTACTGTATATACTCAGCAGCCTCATCAATTTTTAAATTATTGATTTACTTTAACAGCAACAACATAGTAGATGGGTTGGGGTCATAATATGCTGATTATTGTGAATCTCACCTCTTTTTTCTCCTTTACTTCTCCACACAATTAGCTATATGTCTATATCAGCTACAGCCATGTATTAAATGTAAAATTAATAGGTGAGCAAATATTTTATTCACTTATATTTTAAATTGTCTGAAATATATTTAATAAACTGCCTTCTTTGGTATGTATATTGGGCAGAGGTGCTACTTATCCAAGTTTGTATAACACCATCTTTTTTTTCAGTTATAGGCCTAAATAACAGTATTATTTTTTAATTGTCTATATTCTACATCAATGTGTACGTGATCAAAGTAGAGAATTTTAACTTCTATCTTTGTCAGTGTCCAACAAAGTGCCTGGAACGTATGAGTTGTTTATTGTACATTTGCTAAAAGCATAGTAATCCTAGCAAATTTTGAAGACATGAATATAATGCATGATAACAAAGCCAAAAAATCTGTTAGAATATGTCTAAAAACCCCTATTATTGTAGAGTTTATTTGTTCTACAATTACTTGGGACAGGCATTAAAATAAAAACAAGCACAAATAGTATTCAGAAATCATAAAGTAGGTGGAGTAATTTCATATATACTAATATACTATAGATAGGATCTAGTCAGGTTCTCACTAAAAGTTACCTGACTGAACTTAATTTTTTAATTTTTATTTATTAATGGAAGCATCTGCATCCCAACCCATAGGACAATAGTCTGCATAATAAGAACACAGTCAACCAGAATATAGGCCCTTAAATCAATAAAAAATATATTACAGTAAATACCTGACTGAATTTAGACCTGTTTCGAATAAGCACTATTGTCTTTAATCCACACTAAATTCTGAACATTAGAAAGCCTGTATTAATAACGATAGACACTCCATTGTAGTGACAGTAAACCAAGTCATGTTATATTAAACAAACACAACATTCTTATATAGAACATTACAATGGTTCACAGATATGAAGTAAAAGTTGCAGGAACCTAAAACTATTATCAAGTTCTAGAAGATGTTAGCACCACAACTCGCTCTCTTTGCTTCTGCCAGTACTCAGAATAGAGCAACCAAAACAGTGTGGTGAATGGCTGTCAATTGGAGGAATAGGTAATGGGGACACTTCTTATACCTCAACTGTCAGAGAAGAGAGTGGACTTTCACTATAAGCTCCACTTAGAGATCTAGGGAAAGGGTTGAAAAATATAGAACTGGTCAGTATACACATGGATATTTAGCAAAATATAGCAAAACTGAGTCATCATGGTGCTACTACAATCACTGTGACAATATAAAACAAAAGGAGGCCTTTCTCTTCCTACAAGGGTTAGAGAAATGATACTTGGGAAGAAGAAACAAATCAAAACAAATTTAATAAAGTAAAAGGAAAAAAACTAGTAGTTGTTTACTAGAACTGCCAATGATAGCAGCCTCACATTCCTGACGTGACATCAGTGATAAATAACATTAAAAAGCGTAACCCATGGACACAGACAACGGGGTGGTGAAGGCCTGGGATGGGGGGTGGGAGTGGGCTAAAGGGGTCAATGGGGGAAAAGGGGACATATGTAATACTTTCAGCAATAAAGATTTTTAAAAATTTAAAAGTAATTAGTAAAGGATACACCACAAATCAATTTGCATAGTGGCCTGTAGGAATTTTATTGGGAGTTATCAGAAAACACATGCATCATGCCATTACACCAATAATTAGAAACCAACGTACTTAGCAGGGAATGCAAATTATCAAGAAATGTTAAATCATTTTGAGAATGCTATCTTTATTAAGGCAGACATGTACCTCGATTTATATCATCTTGACTGAGAGCATCTCCACAGGAAGCGGTGGAAAGCCCTCTTCTCAGCCTTGGCAGGGCATTAGAATTTCTTGGGGAGATTTTAAATGCCTGGATAATAAGGCAACTAGACAAGCCAATTAAATAATAATATGAAATTATTTTAACTCATTATTCTATTGATAAATATGAAAGTTGTTTCTAAATTTTGACTGTTACAAATAAAGTTTCTATAGATATTCTTAGAAATGGTTCGCTTGTGGCAATTCTGGTAGTTAGACTATAGTATTTCATTGTGATACTAATTTTCATTTTCCCAAATGCAAATTGAACCGTGCCACTTTGAGTACCTCGCCCATTTTTAAATATTACTCTACTTACTGATTTGTAGGAATCCTTTATATTTCCTTTGTCAGATATGTGTAATGAGAATATTTATTCCTTGGGAATGGTTTGTATTTCATTCTCTTAAAAGTGTGTTTCAAAAATGAGAAGTTCTTCATTTCAATTAATTATAAGTGATTAATTATTATTACCTTGCAATTAATCTTTTTATGTCCGTGGTTATCTAAAGTCATGAAAATGTTATTATAATTTTTCTTCTACATGTTTTTCCCTTTTTTGTAATCCTTAGGCGTTAATGATCCAATTGAAATTAATTTATGATGAAGCTCAATATTAATTAATTAATATATGCAAATTGCTCCATTTACTGAAAAGACCTTTTTTTCCCTATTGAATTTTGCCATTGTCATTTTTTCTATTCTTCTGTGTTGATTTGCAACCTTGGGAATTTCCTGGGTAAAATGGGAAACTGGCGTCTCTTTACAAAGGGCAAGGAGCAACAGAAGAAAGAGGCAGACCACACCAGAATGGTGTGTGGCAGGTTTAAAAAACAAAGATTAAAAAATAAATTTAAAATAAAAAATCAAGGTAACAACATGAGATTTGTCTTGGGTGTGTACAAGATCAGCATATCTCGGCACCTGCTTGCAAGAATCTTAAAAGTTTATATACAAGCCTTAACTAGATTCAGTCATGTATGCAGTCCTGATGGTCTCAACAATACATTGCTCTCTTCAGGTTACCTCCTTGAAAATGATTCCCACTGTGGGAATGGTGGGCAGAACATAAATTCTAAGGACAGGGGAGGGGGTGTGGAGCTTCTGATTGCCTGGTCCAGCTTGTGGGTCAACTGGAGGTCATGCCCTTTCAGTTACCTTCTCCAACATTTTGTCTATATCATACCACTGAATAAATGTTGTTTTAGTTAGTTTTAAGATATAATGGTGTAGTTCAAAGGTTTCTAATCTTGCCTAATGTAGGTCTTTTGCAATTTGACGTAAAGTATACCATCAACTTGTCAATTTCCACATAGAAACCTACTAGGATTTGAGTAAAATTGTTCTGAGTCAATATGCTCCTTTGGGAAGAATTGTTATCTTAACAATACAGAGGTTTCTAATCAATGACCACGATCCATCTCTCTACTTATTTGGGTCTTTTGTAAATTTTTTTAAGTTTTCAGTGTAGATATTTTGAAAGTAGTTTATTCTGTTTATTTTTACAATAGAAACATAAATGATTGGCTATCTCCTGCAGCCCCCCCCCCCCCTCCTCCCGCAAGGATCGAGCCAGCAACCCAACAGGGAATCGAGCCGTGACATCCAAGTTCATAGGTTTATGCCCAAGCATTGAGCAACACTGGCCGGGTTATTGGGCTATTTTTACATTTTCATTGTTCCTGATCAAACATCTTGATTGTTTGATGTAAATGGTATTCTAAATTATACCACTTGTTTTTTCAAGTATGTAGGAATTGTTTTTTATCTTTTATCTGGCTTGTTTTTCTAAATTCACTTGTTCTTTATATTGATAGATTTCTACATAAATAATCATTTGTAAGTAAACATCTTTACCCTTTCAAATGTTTATACTTTTCTTTATTTTTTTATATTATACTATCTTGGACATCTAGCACAACTTTTAACAGAAGTGTTAATGGGAACATCCTGACCATTACTTGTCAGTGAAGAAACTTGTACAATATTTTTTCATTCTTGTCAATGCTAGCTATAGCATTTTTATGCATATCAATGCAAGGTAGGACCCTCCATTTCTAGTTACTCAGAGGTTTTGTGATGAAAATATATTATATTTTACCTATTGAGGTGTTCAAATAGTAACTCCTCTATTTTAGTGTGAAGTATATTTATGACTTTTGAAAACATATATTTTTAAAATATATTTTTATTGATATCAGAGAGGAAGAGGGAGAGAGAGATAGAAACATCAACATTGAGAGAGAATCATTGATCAGCTGCCTCCTGCATAACCCATATTGGAGATTGAGCCAGAAACCCGAGCATATGCCTTGACTGGAAATCGAACCATGGCCTCCTGGTTCATAGGTCGACGCTCAGTGCACTGAGCCATGCTGGCCGGGTACCTCCTAAGTTTCTAAACATCGACTCTTGCTATTTTTAAATTCATTCTTTATGCAAAGAAAGAGTTATGCCTTTAAAATGAAAATTAGATGATGTGATGCCTCTTGTAAATATGAGCTCTTCCTTTTTTGAGAATAGAATTAAAGCAATGAAGTAGTAGTATAAGACCGCACATTGACTGGATATTCTCTACATCTCCAGTATCATTAAGTCCCAGCCCCTTTGGCCTTCTGTATATTTGTGAAATTTGCGGAGCTCTTTTTTCCCTGTGAGTTTTCACATCTGACCCCTTTTTTCATCACCCCTTTTCATAGTCGTTTTATCCATTGTTTTGTTACCTTTTGACTTAAATCCTCACTTCAAATTATGACCCTTTTTAAAAAATTTCTTTTATAGCTTGTTTATCTTTTATTCTTTTCTATTTTTATTAGTATTTGCAACCACCCATATATTTGTTTATTTTTTTCCTTTTACTTTCTGACTAAGATGTACAAAGAATGGCAAATTACAACTATTTTATTTATCTCTGTGTATCTAGCATGCTTTGGGATGTGGAGTATATCTCCAGTAAATAATTGTTACTGGATGAATGTATGCGTAAGGTCATGTTTGGGGAAAAGGAAATCATTTGTTGTAAAGTTCAGAAATATGCCATAGAGATATGATATAATTTTCTTGTTGTCATTACCAAGGTAGGCATATCACATATGCTCAAATATTTTAAAGTAGGAAAATATAATATAGGATTAAGCAGGTATTTATTGCCTTGGTTTTGGTGGGTGACAAACAGTTCAACTTACCTTCTTAATATGACATCAAAAATTTGAAGGTTATAGATCAAAGATTTAATTTTTTCTTATGTCCATTTGACACATGTCTTTTCCACATACCACATTTCCACAAACCACAGCAATTCTTGTCTCCTACAATTACATCCTCAGTTAAATCAAAAAGCAAAGTCCATAGTGTCAAATGCTTAATGGTTAATAGTTAGCCCATTGATTCTTTATGTAAGGTAAGAGTTACAAATTAATGAAAACATTTTACAGACATAAACATTGCTTTTGAACCTCTGATAGATGCAATGTGTGCTTCTAGTCATTTTTAAGCATATTTTTCATTTTATTCTTATAATAAACTAGCTTTATATTAAAAATTCCTATCTGTTTTTTTCAGTTAAAGATATTGAGGCTCTGAGAAATTAATTTCATGAACTTCACACAGATAAGAAATCAAAAGCTGGTTCAAACCTTATCCTTTCTACCCCAGGGCAGTACTGTGTTGCCTACATTTCAGCTTTGGTATTCAGAATTGCATTTTTTCCACAATGCTATCATAGTAGAAGATCCTGTTTCCATTCAGGGCAAGAAGTCTATCAGTGTCTTGAGTGCATAACTCATGCAAAAGTTTCATAGTGTACCTGTGAGTACAGACAGTGAGTTACGTGCTTCAAAAACACAATGGCAAGGCAGACATAGAATAGACATTCCCATTACAAAAAAAGAGAGACAAAATAAAAAGCAAAAGGCACAGGTGCCAAATAAATCCAGAACCTAGCACGGCAGATTCCGTTAGATCTTAAGGCTTGAGATTAATCCTCTTTTGCTCAATGTTTCATTCTCTAGGCCACCAGGGTGTTGTCCCTGCATTTTAGGCCCGTGTCTCTTCAATAGGTATTGACAGCCTGTTCCACTGAAATCAAGGAAGTGACCCCACCTTTTGAAACCAAAGAGGAAGGAGCTCTGTCCTCCAAAGGCCCTTGGTCACCTTGGAAGCACTGCTGATCTCTGAACCACCTTTGGGATCATTCCTCCCTCTGCTTGAAGGTTAACACATGTTCTCAGCTTAGTAGCTCTATTGGCCAGTCCTGTAGCCTCCCCAGAGTCCTTCGTTCTGTCCCGTTTCTGTCCCAACTGATATGAACTGACAACTTTTTTGCTGTATACAATTCTCACAAAACTTGTTGGTTTCAATGCAATTAACAGTGGTCCAAGTCATCGGCCAAGGGGGCTGTCTATAGATCTTCTCTGGATAACCCAGTCTTTATTCCTGGTTTCTTCGAAAATGGACAATGGATCCACGAGTCACACCCATAATCTATTCAGCAACTGGTTGTCCAGCCACACTCTTGATGCTGTTTACAGAAGACACATTAAAAAAATGCAATATGGATATAATGAGAATTTACCAAATCTTCAAGTTCTATTTTCATTTTGTTTAGCAGTTTCTTCTCAATTGATCTCTCTCACATTTTACTACAGGCAGCAAGAAGAAACCAGGCTGTGCCTTCAACACTTAGAAATCCCCTCAGCTAAATATCTAAGTTCATCACTTACAAATTCCACTTTCCACAAAAATACAATTCAGCCAAGTTCTTTGCTACTTTATAACAAGAATCACCTGTTCTCCCAGTCTCCAATAGCATTTCCTTTGTTTCCATTTGAGACCTCACCAGAGCACCTTTAATGTTTATATTCTACCAACATTCCATTCCTCTCTCTCTAAAATCAATAGAATATAAACACAATTTTATCTAGAAACAGCAACCCATAGACTCTGGCTACAGAATACATAGAAATGTATCTATATGTATGCCACATATAAACAATAATATCTGTATGGTTTTGACCTACATTTGTAATTTTCTCTGTGTCAATTCTTATCCATGTCACTTTTCCTTGGGCTTCTGTTTTATCTAAATTACAGTCTAGGAGTTTTGTGAGCAACCTCAGAGGATTACATCCCAGGACACCATTATAGTAGAACACTGAGTTAACTCTGTTTTTCAGCTGTCATAAACAGCTGCGGGCTTAATATAAAACTACTTCCCTTGGACTGTACAAAGAAGGGGAGATAGAGCATTGCTGCTTGATATTTTACTCGTGTCTCTATTTGTATTGAAGAGTGAAGCATCAAAGGTGAATTTCCTTTTGATTTGTGAATGTTTTACTCAGAGGGAATAGAGATGATCAAAGGGGGCTGAGAATAACTGGGCTTCATATGCATCATGCAGTCCATTTTCTGAATCTAATGGGGGGTAGTACTGAACTAATCTACTCTTGCTACAGTACTAATCTAATCTTGCTACATCTAAAATCTATGTACAAAATTATTACATAGTTGGTAGATAAAGTATAATTTCTACATCTGCTTTGAGTTATAGAGAATGAAATGAACTTTGGAAACATGATGAAAGTATGAGGTGAAAAATGGCATAATACGGAGAGTTTATTTATGGAGATGGACCCAAGGTAGGCAACAGGGTGCCTAGAAGACTTATTCTTGGCCAACATCCTGCTACTGAGCAACAGCCTGTTACCTGGATGTTTCAGTTCTTAAAAATTACAAATACATCTCTTACCTCTCTCTCTCTTTCTCTCTCATCTGATCTCAAAATGAATATATTTTATATGTCCATATTGATATATATCCCATAAATATTAAGCTATAATTAAAAAGGATGACAATAATAGTCTGTTCTACTTTATCCTGATGTTCATCCACTCTGCCTCAAGTTGGAGACCCAGATAAAGTGCCGTTATTTCATTATTTGAGTTTATGAGTTCCCTGTTCCTTCTCCACTGTTTTGAAGTCATTGCAAAGTGCTTCTCTAGTTCCTTTAAATAATTACAGAAAGTAATTCTCTCTCAAATTAGATTTTATTATTCCAGGTCGTATTGCTAAAAAATGCTGTCTCTAGGTTCATAACCACCTGAAGCTTTCTAGGTTATCTCTACCCACATTTCCACTGCCTTAACCAGGCAGAAGGAATGAACACAGTAATAACTAGCTCTATACGGTGGTAAAATTCACAGGTTTCCTCAGAGAAACTGATGTGGAGTAAAGAGTGAATGAAGACTCTTTCAAGCAGAACTAGAATCCATCACAATCACAACTCCCTAAAATTATCTGCTATGAGATAGGATGGTCATGGGAAAATAGAGACATCAGTGAAAATATGCGGAGATGTATTGTTCATCTTTCTTTCTGGGCTCTTGAGGTGCATGATCAGCCTGCGTTTGCTCCTGGGCAGGCATTCCCAGAGTGTCTGCACTTTTGTTTGTGATAATGTGCATCTGATTTTCTGTTTGTATTTCAGACAGGATATTAGGCTTGATCCTGGATTTTCTCTATGCCAACAGATGATGAATGAATCATTAGAGAACTTCTGCATTCTCTAATTATGGAGGTATCTTGCACATCTGTGCCTATAAATTTAATTTCTCATATGATTGTTTTCTTATCATTATGTCTGCATTGCCATGAGTGTATCCTTTATTTTTCATGTGTCTCTCTTCAGACAGGGGCTTCACAGAAGGTGTGGGGCACGATAAATTATTACATACTTAATATCAAGTTCTGTGTCTTATAACTCTGCCATGGGCTTGCTGATAAACCTTATATGTGGGCGAAAAAAAAAGAGGATTAAATCTGTATAAGTGCTTTGAAAATGACCCATTCAAGTGAGCGTGGCTTGATTTAGAATTTTAAAAAATGCATGACTAGGCCCTTACAAATAGCAAATCTTTTCATTTTCACTATATATTCTAAAGAAACTAAGCTAATCATTTTCATAAGTATCTCTCCTTCCAACTGCTTTTTTCCCCCTCCTAGGAGTAAGAGCTTATCCTCCTCTGTCATTTGGAAGGATGTTTTATCACAACAGGAGCCTTTTTCACCCAGCCACATTTTTCCTCATTGGAATCCCAGGTCTGGAAGAGGTCCATGCCTGGATCTCGTTGCCTTTCTGCTCTGTTTACCTGGTGGCTTTAGTGGGCAATGCCACAATTCTGCTGGTCATCAAGACCAAGCAGACCCTCCGGGAGCCTATGTTCTACTTTCTGGCCATCCTTTCAACAGCTGACTTGGCCCTTTCTACAACCTCTGTGCCCCGAATGCTGGGTATCTTCTGGTTTGATGCCCACGAGATGAACTTTGGAGCATGTGTGGCCCAGATGTTTTTGATCCATGCCTTCACTGGCATGGAGGCTGAGGTCCTGATGGTCATGGCCTTTGACCGTTATGTGGCAATCTGTGCTCCACTCCACTACACCACCATCTTAACCTTCCGGGTGCTGGTGGGCATGGGTTTATACATTGTAATTCGTCCAGTCCTATTCACACTTCCCCTGATCTATCTCATCTACCGCCTGCCCTTTTGTCAGGCTCGAATAATAGCTCATTCCTACTGTGAGCACATGGGCATTGCAAAGTTGTCTTGTGGGAACATCCGTATCAATGCTATCTATGGGCTCTTTGTAGTCTCTCTCTTTCTTATGAACCTGCTTCTAATCGGCGTTTCCTACATGTACATTCTCCGTGCTGTCTTTCGCCTCCCATCGCAGGATGCCCGGCTAAAAGCCCTCAGCACGTGTGGATCCCATGTTGCAGTCCTCTTTGTTTTCTACATTCCCTCAGTCTTTTCTTTCCTCACGCACCGATTTGGACACAACATACCCCGGTATATCCACATTCTTGTTGCCAACCTCTACTTGGTTATTCCACCCTCACTCAACCCCATCATTTATGGTGTGAGGACCAAACAGATACGAGAGCAAGTGCTCCATGTTTTTATTAAAAAATAGGGACTTCTACCTCCTTTGTTTAGCAAGCGTTTTGATCCAGCAAGCAAAATTGGTGTGTTCTCCTCAGAAAGACATTTCTTTGCCTAAAGTTAGTTCTGCTAAATTACATTCCAGGGAATTTAATCTGGCTCCTTATTAAGTCTATCCTGTGAAAAATCATCATATTTAAGTTTCGAGGACCACTTCCCATTCTGGAAGCAAGAACTGTTTTTATTATTTCACTTTGAGTGAGTGAAGATTTCAAGCAATGACCATTTCATCATTACATTTGTTAGCATTGCTTTCCCCCCTCAAGTTGTTGTATATTGTCCCTTAGTTTAAAAAAAGACAAGGAAACATATAACAAATACATTCCTTCTCACAACACAGACATAAAAGTATTATTATAATTTTTTTATCTTAAATGTTATTTTTAATCAAACACGTGAGACATCTGAGTTGAAAGACCTATGACTATTACCCCAGCCTGGATCCACTATTTTTCTTATCCTCAGAGACTAGAGTGACTACCACAGGCTTTTTTTTTTTTTTTTTTTTTTTTTTAATCGGTCTTAGAGTCTGAATTTATCATTTCAAATGCAAACATTTTGGTGGGAAAGTGGATTGGAATTGTAAAATTTAATTAATGTAAAGGGTAATTCACTGTGTATCATTCCATAGCTAATTGTTTCATTAAATATTAAGTTTAGAGATCCATCTATCCTGATACGTTTGGGATATAGTTATTTTCTTTTAAAATGTAACAAAATCTTTCATTTGCATTTTATTTGTCTTATCTTTTGATATGTATAAGAATTTGGTATTTTTAATTTAGGATTAATGCTGTGACATCTTTATGAATAGTATTTGTGCATATTTGAAAAATTTCTGAAGATTCTACAACTAGAGATAGAATTGTTAGGTACTAAGTTACTGATTAAATAAGTCATGTTCTTGCTTTTTTGTGTGTTTCATGCTTACTGAAATTTCCAGATTTTCTGCCCAGTTTTTTAAAAGTCTCATTGCATGTGTTTTTGAGTACACTTAACATATTAACATTTTCCTATAAAGTCTTTATATTTAATATTTTGTATTCATATAATAGATTAAATTTTTAAAGGAAATTACACTGAGTATTGTACTTAATGCACACCCTTCTATCTCTTTTATATGTAGGGTTTCTGCATAGTTTTATTATACGTCAACACTTCAACATCTATTTTATTATTGTTTTGTGTGTGCGTGTGTTTGAGCATATATGTGTTAATTTTTACATTTAATTCTAATATAACTGCAATTTATTTTTTTACATAAAGTGTAAGAAAATTAAATACTTTTGTTTCTATTTTTAATATGTTTTATAATATAATTGGCTTAATAATTAAGCACTTCAAAACTGTTTTTTATTCTTTCTTAACATCAAATTTGATTATGTACAAGAGTCAGTTTTTTACTAATATGGTCAGTCAGCTTACCTGTTTGTTCTTCTATCAGTATCATGATGTTTTGATCAAATATATTTTAATAACTTTTAGAGCTGATTATCCTGTAATTTACTCATTCTCCCTTTGTTCTTTATGATAATTTATTATGAAAAAAAATGTTGTCTTTTTGCTATAGTTAAAAATATCCAAATGGAATTTTGAATTTATTCCTTGGTTCATTTACTATCAATCTATTAAGTGATACATGTATTTCTTTTATTTTAAAATTTTTTATTGAATAAGTTATTACATATGTGTTCTTATCCCCACATTACCCCCCCCTTCACCCCACTCATGCCCTCACCCCCCTGTTGTCTGTGTCCTTTGGTTAGGCTTATATACTTGCATATAAGTCTTTTGGTTGATCTCTCCCCCTTACCCCCATCCTCCCCTACCTTTCCTCTGAGATTTGACGGTCTGATCGATGCTTCTCTGTCTCTGGATCTGTTTTTGTTCATCAGTTTATGATGTTCATTATATTCCATAAGTGAGTGATAAAATATTCACTGAGAATTAATTTTGCCCCTCACTTGGATAAGCACGAATGATAAAATGTCCCTTGGTGAAATGTCCCAGCACTCTGTTTCTTAGATTCTCTTCCCTCTACATGTCCAGTGTAGAGGTGGGCACATGAAAAGTATACATAAGCTGTGGGAGCAAATGTCAAACAGCAGCCATTGTTTTCTGTAGTTTAGGAGCTTTGTTTATGGCAGCGATAGGTCAAAACAGTAAAACTAGAAGTCTTCTGATTTTTCTCTGAAGTAACTACAGTTATTTGCCAAAATAAATGTTCACTGATGAAAGAAAAATACCCAGACTTCTGAGATTTGTTAGATAAAACTTCTGAGATGAAGCAAACTAGATATTCAAAAAGCACAATTCCATATTGCTCTCCAGTTAGAATAAGTCTTATGAAAGTCAGATGAAAATTGGTGTTTGGGGTAAAGTATGCCTCACAAAAGTTCTGATGGTTTTGCACAAGAAATTGTATGAACATTTCCCCAGTTCCTAAGAGTAAATGACTCTAATATCTACATTAAATTCATCCATTTTCCCTCTACACATGCAAAAAATTACTTTTGTGGTAGATATTTGCTAGACTCCATACTTCCCCTGGAGCAGATAAACAGAGCCTCTGAGACTAAACTTGAGTGCAGTAATGAAATGAATAGCACGAATATACTTAAAAATGATTACTTTCTTATTTTTAATTTAACTAAAACAAAGTTCCACAAACCTATTATAAAGGGCAAGGTAGAAATAATTTTAAGCTTTGCAAGCCATATGATTTTTGTTGGCATTATTAAATTCTGTTCTAATGTAAAAAACACAATTATATTAAATAAAACAAATGATTTTGTCTGTGTTCCAGTAAAACCTTTGCAAAATGGTCATTGAATCTCTAGTTATAATTTCCAAATAATGGAAACAAACCAGATATACTTCAAGGAGTGAGTGGCTAAAAAAAATGGTAATATATTCATTCTGAGGAATACCATAAGTCATCAGTCAAAATGAACTATTGATAGACAACAACTTGAATAAATGTCCAGATAACTTACACTGAGTGAAAAAGCAGTTCCCCAAAGATTTCATATTATACTAGAGGCCTGGTGCACAGATTTGTGCACCAGTGGGGTCCCTCGGCCTGGCCTGCAGGAATTGGGCCAAAACCGGCTCTCTGACATCCCCTGAGGGGTCCCAGATTGCGAGAGGGAGGTTCTCGGGTGATGCACCCCAGAATCGGGCTCCCTCCTCTCTGGTTCTGGGTGTGACACCTGAGAACTACAGCTGCCAAGTCACCACAGCTCTGTCAATACGCGTCATAGCTACTGGTTGGAGTGTCTGCCACCTGGTCCTCATTGGGCGTCATAGCTTCTGGTCAGATGGTCGCTTAGTCTTTTATACATATAGATAATTCCATTTACATAAAGTGATTAAATGATAAAATTATTGAAATGAATAATAGATTAGTGGTTACCAGGATATAGTCAAGGGAGTCACGTGGGAATGATAAGAAAGCCTATAAAAAGATAATTTTGGAGATCCTTATGCTCATGGAAACAAAGAGATGGTCATTGCTATAAATAAGAAATGTTTGGATCTGCAGTTGTTTTACTACTTCTTAAGTTATTCTGTGTCTATTTGGGTTTTAGGTTTGTATGAAGTTGTTGAAAAGTGTTCGTTGAATGATTTTTGTGAGGATGCCTACTGATTTTAGAGGTGACTTCTTGAATTTGAATTCATGTGAAAATTATTAAACCAAACCTACTTAAGTAGTTGACATAAATCATTATATGTGTATTGTTTTTATTTTTGTGTTTATATCAGTGCAGCTATGTTTAGTTTCCCACATCTATCTTTCTCAGCCTTAATAATTTGTAAGGTTCCTTGACATCCTCAATTTGGGAAAGTATCACATTTTATATATGCTCATTAACAAGTACTAAAACATAAATTATATTAATTCATAACTACAAATAAGGTTATATTATTTTTCAGCATTGACTATGTTATTAATCATCATAAAAGATCTGCTCCTTGGGTTCAAATTGTTTGTGTCAGGAATTTTTCTTTTCTTTTAATAATAGATCAACACAGATCAAAAACAATACCACTCTGCTTTTACTCTTACAATTTGCTAAAATACCAACTAATATTAAAATGTATTTATATTCTTTTTTCCCCTGTCCAGGTATTATTCAAATTTTCTCCTATTCCAGCCAAATTCAGAATGCCCCATGAAAATATAACCAAGTTCCATCCATTAACATATTTTTTTAAGCATCCTAGAGAATGCTCATGCCTTTATTTCCTTGCCCTTCTGTTGTGTTTACATTGTGACTCTAATTTGCAGTACAGCAATTTTTATAGCTATATGAACAGAGAACACCTTGAATTCAATATTCTTTGTGGACATTCTATCAGTCTTTTCTGGTCCTCTTCACATTCTTGACACCACTTATGTTGACTACCCTCTGGTTTAATGCTCATTAGATTGGCTTTAAAGCCTGTGTAGCCCAGATGTTTCTCATACACATTTTACAGGAATGGAATCTCTTATCCCTCTATCAATGGCCTTTGACTGCTATGACAGCCTGGGTGCTGTCAGGAATTGGACTGGGTGTTGCATTGAATGCAGTCATGCTCACATTGCCCATGGCCTCCCTAATCCACCATTTTCCCTTTTGTGATGCCTGCATGATTGCCCACAAAACTGTGGGCACATGAGCATTGCCAAGTTGGCTTGTGCCAATATTCGAGTCAATACCATCTAGAATTTTTTCAGTGCTCCCTTCCTTGTCCTCATCCTTGTTCTGGTTGGAATCTTTTATGGCTACAAAGGCAGTTCTATATTCTGCCTCAAATCCCAAAATGCCCACACAAGGCAATGAGCACTTGTGGCTCCCATACTGCAGTCATGTTTGTGATTTACACATCCTCTCTTTCCCCCTTCATTTGTTACAAATGTGCTGTACCCAATAAAGTTGTTAATAATAGGGGAAACAGTGCGGGATGAATGGGAACTTTGTACTCTTCCAATTATTCTGTAGATCTAAAATTCAAGAAAAAAGTTTATCTAAAAAGTAAAAAAAAAAAAAAGGAAAAATCACAGGATTTAGAAATTTCAGATTCTTTTGATGATGAACATGGAATTTGGTCAACACAGTCTTAGATCAACTAAAATATCCGTATAACATCTTAGAAATTAAAATCATATTTGAAGGAATCACAGAGCTCTCAAGACTGTCAAGGTATTACAAGAACAAGGTAAAAGAGGAAACAGAACCTGAAAGGATAGCTTGACATTTGTGGTAACGTTTTCTCTAAAAACACCAACTGGCTCTTGCATTAAATAGCTAAGAAGGCTCTAACCGGTTTGGCTCAGTGGATAGAGCATCAGCCTGCGGTCTTAAGGGTCCCAGGTTCGATTCTGGCAAAGGGCATGTACCTTGGTTGCGGGCACATACTCAGTAGGGAGTGTGCAGGAGCAGCTTATTGATGTTTCTCTCTCATCGATGTTTCTAACTCTCTATTCCTCTCCTTCCTCTGTAAAAAATCAATAAAATATAGTTTAAAAAAATAAATAAATAGCTAAGAAGATGAGTCACATTTGTTTTTCCACTTGGGCAATATGTTACTGCAGTTTGGAATTTAGGGTACATTAACATGGACCTAGTTAATGCCATGCAGTGATTTCTATTTCTTTATGAGCTTTTTATGTGCAATAAAGTAAAAAAAAAAGAATAAGATACTAATAAAATCTAAAGATAGTAGTAGTTATATTTTATGAAAAAACAAGAAATGAGCCCATAGCACACTTGAATCTGAATCCATGTTTTAATGTTTATGTTAAACCATGAGTGCACTACTTTTTATTTATGTTATTTCCTTGTTTAAAATATTTTCATAATGAGAATTATCCTATCTAATAAAAGAGAAACATGGTAATTAGCTGTACCTCTGCTACCCTTCCCATTGGCTAATCAGGGCGATATGCAAATTAATTGCCAGCCAAGATGGCGGCCGGCAGCCAGGCAGCTTGAAACTAACATGAGGCTTGCTTGCTTCAGTGACGGAGGACTCCAACGTTCCCCGCCTGCCTTGCCGGCCTCTGACCTTGCAGTTTGAAACATTGTTACAAATATAGAAGCTAAACAAAACCCCAGAACCTGCTTTCAGCCAGCTAGGATCTCAGAGCTGGAGTTGAAACAGTGTTTTGATTATAGAACCCAAACAAACCAGATACCTGCTTTCAGCAGCGGAGGCCTAAGAGCTGGAGCCAAGCCTCAGAGCTAAAGCTGGCCCAGAATAAAAAAGAAAAAGAAAAAAAGGAGCAGTTTGGAGCTTCAGTCACCAGCCAGCCTGAAAACAGCCCTCAGTCCTTCACCCAGACTGGCCAGGCACCCTTGTGGGGACCCCCACCCTGAAGGGGGTGTGACCAGCTGCAAACAGCCATCATCCCCTCACCAGGCTGGCCAGGCACCACAGTGGGGACCCCCACCCTGATCCAGGACACCCTTCAGGACAAACCAGCTGGCCCCCACCCGTGCACCAGGCCTCTGCCCTATATAGTAAAAGGGTAATATGCCTCCCAGCACCGGGATCAGCGGAACCGAGAGACCTCCCGGCACCGGGATCAGCGTGAAAGGGGGCAGCGCCCAAACCCCCTGATCACCCTGCGGCTCTGTGTGTGACAGGGTGCGGCACCCCAACCCCCCCGCCACGGGCCCTGCTCTGTGTGTGACGGGGTAGAGCCATAACCTCCCCATCGGCCCTTCCCTGAGTGTGACAGGGTGCGGCGCCTCAACACCCTGATCCGCCCTGCTCTGTGTGTGACAGGGGGTGGTGCCCCAACTCCCCTATCGGTCCTACTCTGTGAGTGACAGGGGAGAGCTCCTCAACCCCCTCATCGGCCCTGCTCTGTGCGTGACAGGGGGGAGCTCACCAACCCTCTGATTGGACCTGCTCTGTGTGTGACAGGGGGTGGCGCCGCAACCTCCCCATCGACCCTGCCTTGAGTGTGATAGGCGGCGGTGCCCCAACCCCCCAATCGGCCCTACCCTGAGCGTGACTGAGGGTGGCATCGCTACATCCTGATCTGCCCTGCTCTGTGCATGACAGGGGGCGGCGCCCCAACTCCCCAATCAGGCCTGCTCTGTGCCCGACCAGGGGCTGCAGCTAGGGATTGGGCCTCCCCTCTGCCACTTGGGAGCAGGCCTAAGCCAGCAGGTAATTATCTCCCAAGGGGGTCCCAGACTGCGAGAGGGCACAGGCCGGGCTTAAGGACCCCTCCTCCCCTCCGAGTGCACACATTTTTGTGCACCGGGCCTCTAGTTAAATATAAACATAAATAAGTCTGAAGTTATTTATAAATCAGATACTAAAAATTATGAAAGCTCTGCTATGCTAAATGGAGAAGGCAACAGAGAATTACTTGGTGGGATTTTATACTGCATTTGGTAGGTCAAGTATGTTTTTGATTCTGTGAAAAAACAATAGGGAATTATTTTGACATAAAATAAATGGGAATTATCCACAAAGTTAGTGGTATTTCCTGATTATTATTAACATTTATTAAATACTTACTTTGTGAATTATATACTACCAGGAAAACTACATGTTATCCCTCATTTAAGTTTTACATAAACCACTTGAGGTATATACTATTTCTGCATAAGAATATTAGATTTTAATGAGATTAAGTGTCTTGCTCAGCATAACTCAGGTAGTAAGTGGATGAGCCATCCTGGGGATACAGGCAATTACTAGCTACTGCTTTGGGGCTCCATCACATTAGTATACTTGCTTTGAGGTGGTTAAGAGTTCTGATTTGTGTAATGGCCTATCTCCTAGGCAAGGAGTGTAATCGGTTCACATAGGCTCAGGTCACATCACTGATTCTGAGTAGTTGGCCTCATTATCCCTAGAGGAGGGCAGACACCCTGGGGGGTAACCTCTGGGCTCTCCTATCCTTCACAAATATGGCTCTAGGGAATTCACGAGTCTTTCCCTTGGGGAGCATCATGTAAACCATAAAAAGTCCATTCTCTATTTGGGTTCACAGGCTCAGAATCACCTGTTACACAGCTTGGTAAGTCTACTACCTATTTTTCCAGCCCATGGATAGGATGACAGAGAGCAGGGAAGAAAGGAAAAAAATATGAGTGTCATAAAGCTGTAGAGCAGAACTGAGATTGGGTTCATAACATAAAGGAAGTTCTCCACTTACATATAATTGCCAAAATATGACTGGTAACTCTTGTTTGAATTTTTATCTTTTTAATCAGATGTCTCAACTTGGGATGATTTATTTATTGTTTCCTATCAGGGTGAGGTGCAAAAATAAAATAAAATAAACTGTAAATATGTCCTCTCACATCCCAAGTGTAGGGAAAATACAAGTTAAAGACATTAAAAAACAATAATAGAAATAATTTAGTGCATTTCTAAGCACTGCTTTTTGCAGTGCAGGTAAAAAAAAAAATCAACCCACACTAAAAAGAATGCTGTGCTGTATAAACAGATTACAGTGAACCCCAGAAAAAAAGGCAAACGTGCTCTGTCTCCAGGAGTCACACAATTTTGCTAATGTATTCCCATGTGTAGTGTTGGCTACCACCTATCTTTCAGGGTCCAGGTTTTTCAGCATCTACCGCCTTGGAGGAGCATGTTTTGGTGTATTGATAAGAAACAGCCTTTGGTTGTCATGTCTGTGATTTTTTTTGTTGCCCAACAGTAATAATACTTTTAGCCCTCTAACCTCTTACCACTCCATATTCTTGGCAGGAAGCACACCTTTTAAAGCATGGGGAACACATAATGATGAGTTAAAATGAAGGTTCCATGAAATCACTTCTAACAGTACATAACATCTTACTTGTGGTCTCTTTCTTCCACCCCCCCTCTTCTTTTGTATTTCCCAGTTAAAACATTTCACAGAATAGCCAAGGCTTTCATACTTAAGCATCTAAACCAAGCCTTCCTTTTGGCATGGAGCATCTTGCTGGGTATACCTGATTTTTAAGTTCAGGCCAATATTTACATATTCCAACAAATCCTTTCACATCTATTTTGCCTTAAGCATAATAGAATTATAAATCATTAAATACTAGATCAGAGGATATTTGCTCTACCTGACTTTCCACTATAATGGGTGAGTGCTATAAAGAATCCCTTAAGATTTGGGGTACTTTACTGGTTTCAAGTGGGTTGGTCATTATGAGATCTAGAATGTTCTTTATAGTCTAATGCACTTTTTGCTCTATTTCATCTTCTCCTTAATACTTTGGTTAATTGATTAGTATTTTTGAACCACTGGTCACTAACATGCATAAATGAGGGAATTAATATACTATTAACATTCTTTGTGCCATCTGAGTTTGCATGTAACCCACTTTGGAGATTAGTACATCAAAACCTCTGAAGATCATCATTCGAAGGTAATGAATTTAAACATACCCCCTCACCCCCTCTGATGTGATTTCTCACAGTCTCTGGAGCTCCTTCAGCAATTTAAAAATACAATGACAAAGGAGAAACAATAACTTGTGCCTATGTGTTATTGTGTTGTGTTTTTGGTTAGGATTTTTAATTCATCAGCAGGCATCAGTTGTCATTAGTACATATGGGGAAAACTCAGAGAGGGTTAATAAGCACAAAGGAATATGCTCCTGGTTAATAATCTGTTATGTGGGAAAAGAGCAGAGACAAGGTGATAAAGAGGGTAACGAATGGGTGTGTGCCATGTGAGCGTGTGCGTATAAAAGCCTATTTATTCATTCACACCTTATGCTTTAATTATGAGTGCATGTATACCCACATATACTTATATACTTGTATATATATATATATATATATGTATGTGTGTGTGTGTGTATATATATATATATATGTATATATATATATATATATATATATATATATATATATATATAAACCAAGAGATACATAACTAAATGCATATAGTAAAAGATGACCTTGCATAGAATAATTAAATAAATAAATAAATGCATTATGAAACTATTTTAGAATAATAAAATCAAGATTTCTATAATCAAATTCTAGTTTTAAAAGTTTTACTATGAAGAATTCAATTATCTAACAACAAAGCTATTGATGAGGTTATTGATAAAGGGATAAACAGGTAAGATATTTGCTTTCCCCCCCAGTATTATAAATCATCATGGTAACAGAGTGGTACCTTCCAATATGAGTCAGCACACATCTGCAATGGACACATTCATAAGAAATCACAAGAGAGATGTCTCTTTTGAATGATACCCAGCTCCACCCCACCTCCTTCGTGCTGCTGGGAATCCCAGGACTAGAACACATCCACATCTGGATTGGCTTTCCCTTTTGTGCTGTGTATCTGATTGCACTCATAGGAAACTTCACTGTCTTGTTTGTCATCCAGACTGAGCGCAGCCTCCACCAGCCCATGTTCTACTTTCTGGCTATGTTGGCTACCATTGACCTGGGTCTCTCCACAGCCACCATCCCTAAGATGCTGGGCATATTCTGGTTCAGCCTCAGGGAGATCATTTTTCATGCCTGCCTCACTCAGATGTTTTTCATTCACATCTTTACTGGCATGGAGTCAGTAGTCCTTCTTGCCATGGCTTATGACCGCTATGTAGCTATCTGTAACCCTCTCCATTATAGCACAATTCTTACTAACAAGACAGCATCCATTATTGGTTTTGGGGTAGTTGGGAGATCTTTCCTCACTGTTTTCCCTTTTGCATTCCTCATCTTGCGATTGCCCTTCTGCGGACACCATGTCATCCCACACACATACTGCGAGCACATGGGTCTTGCTCGCCTGGCCTGTGCAAACATCAAGGTCAACATCATATATGGTTTGGGGACCATTGCTATCTTGGGACTTGACATCATAGCCATTGCTCTCTCTTACATATACATTCTCCGTTCTGTTTTCCGTCTCCCCTCGCATGAGGCAAGACTCAAGTCTCTCAGCACCTGTGGTTCCCATGTCTGTGTAATTTTGGCCTTTTACACCCCAGCTCTTTTCTCTTTCATGACACATCGCTTTGGCCAAAATGTTCCCCGATACATTCATATTCTTCTGGCCAATCTTTATGTAGTTATTCCACCAATATTCAACCCGATCATTTATGGAGTTAGGACCAAGCAGATCCGTGAAAGAGTGTTCAGAGTATTCATCCATCAATAAATAGTGGAGGAATCCCTCCAAGTTTTTCCCAGAGGCTTAAATATTAATATGTTCATCTAAGGAAAGAGGGGAGGCTTTGAAAATGGCAAATGACCACTTAATGGGAAAGAGGTTGATGTCTTTTTTGTGTGCATTTCACCCATTCAGGGAGTAAAAGCTTTTAATTTTAAATACTATTAAGGTAGATGAACAATGATTCTATCTGATTATTTTGAAGTATAACATAAGACATGTTCATGATTCTCAGAAATCTAAGTGGTCAAGTTACAGAAGACATTTTGCCACTTCTACTATGGGTAATGGGTATTCCTTCTCTCTCTCTCTCTTCTCCTTTACCTCCCTTGCTCTTCCTCCTATTTCTCTTTCTTTTGTTATCCATCTTTCTTTTTTTCTCTCTCTTTCTCTCTCCTTCCAATATTTCTCTGTCAGCCTGTTTCAGTGTATCTTACTATAGCTTTCTCCTCCTGCCCTGTCCCTCCCCTCCTACCTTTGTTTAGTATTCCATTTACTCTCAAAACATAAACAGCTTTTTTTCTTATTGGTTTCATTGAGTAGTCGATTGATTCAGTAAATGGATTACTTTAGATAATGAAGAGACCAAATTAAGTCCCCAAATTAATGAGCATGCCACAGGACAAGAATGTGATGAGCATGGGGGAACAGCATTTAAAAATATATTCATCAAAAGCTACATTAGAAGGAATTAGAAACAAGAAAGTGTAGGTAAAGGCAGGAGGCCTGGGAACTAAGCAGAAGGAAAATATATTCTTACAGGTATTAGAAATTTAGTGTTTAAAACTAAATACATAAGCATCTCATTAAAATAGTTTTTATATGGTTTATAGAAGCAGTATTCATTTGGATACAATTTGGTCATATCAAATCTCTCTTCCTCTTCTTGAAAATAATTTTTAATTGCCTGGTCTTGTTTATACACGTTGGTTGTAAAAGTAATTTGCTTTACAAAAATCAACTGTGTGTTTGTTAAGAAAACATAGAATTTCTGCAATGAAATATGTTGAGAGTGAAACGTATAGATCTACAAAATACTACCAAATTTCTCAATAGGAAGAGCCTATTTCTATTTGGGGAGTGAATACACGCTCAGATAGCAGGTATAAATTAACTATTGTTATGGACTCCCAGGACTACTTTTCTATTAGGTACATAAAGGTATTTCCAGAACAGAAAACAACATGAGGATGATCAGAAAAATTGGTAAAACTTTATTTTTGCAGATTTGTATATAAGGTGGAGCAGTAGAGTTAATACAGAGATTGAAAGGACCAAACAAGTAGGGTAAGATTTACATCAGATCATGTACCACCTGTTTTCTATGTTAAAGAATTTGATATTTGACTTTACTTACTAGATTTATTACATGAGAGGTACTCTCATGTATAAGCGAGGGGCAAATTATATTGTTATGAGGAAAAGAGAGAATCTGGATACATAACATGGACTTAAGTTGTAAGAGAATATTATTATTTTGTTGTTTCACAGATAACTGCTATGTTTGGACCTTATTGAACATTATTGCTTTCACATTATTCTTACATTTAATTGTAAATTTTAAAATTAAAACTATAAGTAGATCCTCTAATATACTCAAAGTACAGTGATACACTTTGAACATTATTGGTTAAAGGATTTTATTCTAAGATATACACGTATGGAGTTGAAACTAAGATGGCGGCATAGATAAACACCGGGAAATAGTCGCCTCCCACAGCAATTGAAAATTATCCCAAAGGACGGAGCAAACATCGTCCAGAAAAACAGGAAGGCTGGCTGAGTGTAATTTCTACAACTAGAAGACAAGAAAAGCACGCTGAGAGCCAGAGGAGCTGCGGAGGCTGAGTGCAGAGGTACGGCGGCGGCTCGCGCGCGTGCGGAAAGGGGGTGGCACCTGAGGAGGCGGCTGTCTTTTTGAATCACAAGCTCCCGACTGCTCTGATCTCCGGTTCTGGGAAGTCTCTGGGGACCCAGGACACATACGGGGAGAGGCTGCTCTCTCAGGCGGCAGCGGGCGAACTTGAGGGCGGATTTCCCTCAGAGGTGCTTGCAGCCGTTACCGGGACACTGAGACGCGCGACTCCTGGCGCAGAGAATCAGCCATTGCTTCTTTCTGTGCCCTTTGACTCCCTGAGACCCCGCCCCACCCAGGCTGCGGCAGAGGCTTTTGCATGTGAATGCCCCGGCCCTTTGCAACCTGATAATTACCTAACTGCAGCCGGGCCAGCCAGACCCGGAACTTCCAAGAGAAGGCCCAAGGCCCCGCAGCGGCTTGCATTGCTTCACAGCTGAGCCTCTTCGTGGTTCCTGCTCTGTGGCCTCAGGCAGGGGCTGAATTAGCACCTCCTTAGAACCAGGAGCCACTGTACCCAGTGGTCAGAGGGGGTCCATTCTCCCACTTCAGACACAGCTGCTTCCCACAGCCAATTGGACTGGAGGTCAATTCCTCCCAGTGATACTACAACAACCAAGGCACCAAGAGTGCACCAAGAGTGTCCACCCCGGGTAACTGGGGAGGCTGAGCCACTGGGCCCTACAGGACACCTGGCGCGCAGGCCACTCTATCAACACAGGGAAGCAGCCAAAATGCGGAGACAAAGAAACAGCTCACAATTGGCAGAAACGGAGGAGGCCAGACGACTGGATATAGAGTTCAAGGCCACATTTATAAGGTTTTTCAAGAATTTTATGGAAACCGCCGATAAATTTAATGAATCCCTCAAGGAGTATAGTGAGACCATGGAGGACATGAAAAAGGACCAACTAGAAATTAAGCATACACTGACTGAAATAAAGAATATTTTACAGAGATCCAACAGCAGACAAGAGGATCCCAAGAATCAAGTCAAAGATTTGAAATACAAAGAAACAAAAAATACCCAACCGAAAAAGAAAAAAGAAAAGAGATTCAAAAAGTATGAAGATAGTGTAAGGAACCTCTGGGACAACTTCAAGCGTAACAACATCAGAATTATAGGGGTACCAGAAGGAGAGAGAGGGCAAGATACTGAAAACCTTTTTGAAGAAATAATGACAGAAAACTTCCCCCACCTGGTGAAAGAAATGGACCTACAAGTCCAAGAAGCGCAGAGAACCCCAAACAAAAGGAATCCAAAGAGGACCACACCAAGACACATCATAATTAAAATGCCAAGAGCAAAAGATAAGGAGAGAATCTTAAAAACAGCAAGAGAAAGAAACTCAGTTACCTACAAGGGCGTACCCATCCGACTGTCAGCTGATTTCTCAACAGAAACCATGCAGGCCAGAAGAGAGTGGCAAGAAATATTCAAAGTGATGAATACCAAGAACCTACAACCAAGATTACTTTATCCAGCAAAGTCATTCAGAATTGAAGGTCAGATAAAGAGCTTCACAGATAAGGAAAAGCTAAAGGAGTTCATCACCACCAAACCAGCATTATATGAAATGCTGAAAGGTATTCTTTAAGAAGAGGAAGAAGAAAAAGGAACTCTTACCATTTGCCACATCATCGATGGAACTGGAGAACGGATAAATACCACAAGATCTCACTTATTTGTGGAATATAATGAACAACATAAACTGATGAACAAGGACTGATCCAGAGACGGAGAGGCTTTGATTGGACTGGCGGGCCTTGGAGGGAAGGTAGGGGAGGGTGGGGGCAAGGGGGAAGGATCAACCAAAGGACTTATATGCAAGCATATAGGACTAACCAATGGACACGGACAACGGGGGGGTGAGGGGATGAGCGGGGGGTAGAGGGTACACATATGTAATATCTTAATCAATAAAAAAAAAAAAAGATATACACGTATGGATTATAAGACTAAGAAAGAGGTGCCCACAAATTTAGGTACGGGAATCCAACCATAGTATATTTGAAATCAGAACTAGTATGACCTTAAATTTAAAGTAAAAATACACAAATAAATTATTCAAAATCATAAAAAAGGTAATACTTCTAAAGCTCTTATTGTGTATCAGGCATAGTTTTATATACTTTATATATATTGTTTGATTTCATTCTAGCAGCAATCCTCCGGTATAGGTGCCATTTCTGTGCTGTAACAGGTGAGCAAAATGAGAAGTGCAGACTTAGTTTGCCCAATGTCATGCAGCAGTGAGACATGGAGCCTGGATTCCAAACCAGCCAGTGTGATTCCAGTTCAATTTTTACAACTATACTACAATGTAATGATATGTATAACTTTAATGAAATACTTCAAGATATTCTTTTCACAATGGAACTTTTCATGATTCAGTATTAAGTGAAAAATTGAAAGTTATAAAATTGTATACAGTATGCAGAATTTCAAAAAATGTAATTTTTACATATAAATTTATCAGAATTTAAGCAATTTATGCCTAGGCAGTGAGATTTCTTTTTTGGAAGTTTTGTTAATTACTGAAATGTTTAATGTTGGACATATGTGATTTTATCATCATAAGATACCATTAAACCATGGAAGAAATAAAAGATGATTAAAAGAAAGTAACATTTGGTATCTACTATTTAATCATTTCTTCTATTTCACATTTTTGGTTTACTTTTTAACCTAACTTAAAAATGAAAGCTTTTGCCAATGTTCTTAAATACACATAACACTCCTGTATTTCACATCTTAATTATTGACCATCGCTATCCCATTTCCAACACCTTAAGGAAATAAAACATGGATTTATCCTTGACACATCTCTTTCTCTCACAATCCACATACAAATTTTGAGTCAACTGCATTTACTCTGCCTTCAAATTATATGCAAAATCTGAGCATTTGTTGAGATAAAGCCAAGCTGAGTATTTCTTTTTTTAAAAAAATATATTTTATTGATATTTTACAGAGAGGAAGGGAGAGAGATAGAGAGTTAGAAACATTGATCAGCTGCCTCCTGCACATCTCCTACTGGGGATGTGCCCGCAACCCAGGTACATGCCCTTGACCGGAATCGAACCTGGGACCTTTCAGTCCACAGACCGATGCTCTATCCACTGAGCCAAACCGGTTTCAGCTCTGAGTATTTCTTGAGATAAACCCAAGTTGTTAATTTAATTACTAAAATTCAAAATATAAGATCTCTAAAAGAAATAAGATATATATTTGAGATCTTGGGGCAAGAAAATATATCTTAAAAAGGACACAGAAAAGAAGATACCTTGGATTTTATCAACATTAAAATATTTTATTGTTTAAGGAAACAAAAGATGAAGGGGCAAACCACAGACAGGGAGAAAATATTTATAATACATAGTTCTAACAAAGATTATGTAACCAGATACATAAAGATATTCTATAAGCCCATTATTAAAAGATAACAATATAAAAGAGTGGGCAAAGAACTTGGACATGTACTCATAAAAAAGATAAGTAATATAAATTAATACAAGAAAAATGCCTAGAAGTTTTAATCATAAAGAAAAATACAAATTTTCTCTTTAATAAAATGCCCTTTATGAATCAGTAGATGCAGACAAATGATTTACAACATGAAGTGGTGACAATACAAAATGACAATACAAATAAGGAACAATTATAAATCTCATAAATTGATGGTGGAGGGTGAAAAGTATTATAATGTTAAATGTACATTCTGCTACACCCCTCCTATGACCTAAAAATTTCACTTTGTAAAGCAAACAAAAAAGAGAAAATAATACTACCTGCTAAATAAAATTATAAGGGACAGAGAATGCAACAATGGATATTGAGAAGTGGTCTGAAAAGAAGATGGAAATAAGACACTTTCAGAGGAGAGCCAACATAAATACATATTTTGACATAGTTGTATGAAAGTATTTTTCTAACTTAAATTTCATAAAATTTCACAATGAAAATCAGTTAGTAGTGTCTTTATGTTTCCATTCCTTATTTCTGTAATAATATTTTCTTCACACAATCAAAGATCTGCTTAGTTCTGACTCCATATATGACAGGGTTGAGCATTGGTGGCACTACGACATAAAGATTGGCCAGGAGTATGTGGATATAGCGAGGGACATTTCGGCCAAAGCGATGTGTCATGAAGGAAAAGAGGGAGGGTGTATAGAAGGCAAGAATCACACAAACATGAGAACCACATGTGCTGAGAGACTTGAGCCGGGCTTCATTGGAAGGAAGACGGAAAACAGCACGGAGTATCTGAACATAAGAAAGGGCAATGGATATAATGTCAAACACTAGATTACAAATTGCACATAAACCATAAATAATATTGATCTTGATGCTGGCACAAGATAGGCGAGCAAGACCCATGTGCTCACAGTAGGTATGAGGAATGACACGATTCCCACAGAAGGGCAATCGCAAAATGAGAAATACAAATGGAATCACAAAAAAAAGTGACCGCACTACCACACCAAGACCAATCACAGACACAATCTTGTTGGTGAGGATGGTGTTATATTGGAGTGGATTGCAGATGGCCACATAACGGTCATAAGCCATGGCCAAGAGGACTGATGATTCCATCAGTGTAAACTTGTGAATGAAAAACATCTGGGTGAGGCAGGCTTCAAAGATGATCTCCCTGAGATTGAACCAGAAGATTCCAAGCATCTTAGGGATAGTAGCTGTGGAGAGACCCAAGTCAATGGTGGCCAGCATGGCCAGGAAGTAGAACATCGGCTGGTGGAGGCTGCTTTCAGCCTGGATCACAAACAGAATAATGAGGTTCCCTATGAGTGCAATCATGTACACAGCACAGAAGGGTAAGCCAATCCAAATGTGGAGCGTTTCCAGTCCTGGGACCCCCAGCAACAAGAAGGAGGAGGGGTGAAACTGAGTGTCATTGGGAAGAGACATCCTGATAGGTAATGCATAAGTCTTCAGAAATTTATGTTCATCCAATATACGAGTCACCAGGGAGTGTTCCGTAGCTTTGAAGACCTAAATATAATTTAAGAACACTTAAGCCAACTTTTCTCATTATCGTTATTATCACCAATAGAGTTATCACCAATAGAATCTCCCCTTCAAGTTTGACTAATGTAAGATTCTGCCAGCTTATAAATATAGTGATGAAAATTAGTTCCAGTTAATGAAATGACAACACACAGGGATAATAACTATCAACAAAAGAAGGAAGTCATCAACATTTATGACAAAATATAAAATGTACTTTAAAGGGTTAAAATTGGTCCATCTGATAGTATTGAGCCATGTTTTTATTGATTTTTTTTTTTTTTTAGAGAGAGAGGTTTTTTTGATTACCTTGTGAGTCCCTATTAAGCTTTTGTTAACTTGATTTGTGTTAGAGCACACAAAGATTGATGGAACACATCCTCTCAGCATCTTGTATCATCATTTAGGGGGACAGTATAATTTTGTGTTCAAGAACAAGGGCTCTAGAGTCAGAACACTTCTATTGTTGCTAAAAACTTCTAAAGGTGACATTAGAAAAGTTATTTGGCCCAGCCACTGTGGCTAACTTGTTGAGCATTGACCAGGAGTTCATGGTTAGATTTGCAGTCAGGGCACATGCCTGGGTTTCGGGCTCAATTCCTAGGAGTTATGCAGGAAGCAGCTGATTGATGATTCTCTTTCATCACTGATGTTTCTATCTCTCTCTTTCTCTCCCTTCCTCTCTATAAAATCAATTAAAAAATAAAGAAATAAAAGTTATTTGCATTTGTGCATATATATAAGTAAAAGGATGGGAATTGTTCTGTATGTACCTAAATTTAGAAAATACTAACACCATTAATTTCATTATGGATAATTATTTTAAAATCTCTTCTGTTTTTAAAGTCCATAAAGGAAACTGTACAAATCTAAGCTTTTCTCTGTCTAATTAATCCTCTCTCTCAATGCACTGCCTTTCAAAATATGAGAAAAGATGAGAGTTACCTTGCACATAACTCAGGGAAAATTAACATTTGTCATCAAATAAAAGCTCTTGCAATCTTACAGTATTGTACCCTTAGGTTTATGTATATATACATTGAGCTAAAGCATTTTTTTCATGCTTTCCGTATTTTTGGTCTTAATATAAACCTCTCTTTATATATTTTATTTATATTTGTGATTCCATAACCATTCTCATAATTCACATAAACTATAACCTTCACTTCTACTTGTTCTATCTTATTACACAATTTAAACACATTTTATCAATAGAAAATAATGTGGACAAATTATGTAGTGAAAACATTCACACTGAAATAAATGTAAAGGTCCAATCACATAAGATAAGTCTTGTCCTTATTTGCAATCAGAAATTAAAAATTAAAAATGATTATAATTCATACATTATATTTTTAAACAACAGAATATGAAGATTTAGGATAACGAGTTAGTCTGTGTTAAAGAGCGACTATTGTGCACAACTGATTGGAGAAAATTAACCTAACATTTAGTGAAGATTGTTTAGTAACCATTATTATTAAAGGCAAAAATTTGGGCAGAGCAATTTAACTAATTGCCATAATAGGGACTAATATTCACATGTACACATGGATATACTAGTATATATAGTGACTCTTATTGTAAAAGTGCCTGTAATAAAGTAGAAGTTGAAACATTGAAAGTGTCCATTAATAAAGCAATATTAAACTTAAAAATCTGTGGTATTTTTTTTATGTAGTACGCAGAAGCACTTAGAATAAAGTATATTTATGTAAACTGACAGAAAAACATCTAAATGAAAAAACAAAGTAGAAATTTGATTTTTTTCATTAACATTAAAACACAATAAAAGCAAACATATGCATGTGTATTTATGAATGTGGTCATATAAATATACACATTTATATATAATTATGAATATTATTATATAATTATGTATACTATTATATAATACTTTCTATATATGTATATATAACCAAATGCACACACATATAAGTATATATATACACTTATATATACAGAAACGATCTAAAAAGGATCATATTTAAGTTAGGAGATGTCTAAAATGTGGGATGGATGGAAAGGTATACAGACAGCATAATTTAGTTGTATCACTATGATTTGATTTTTTTAACAGTGCCAATGTATTCTATATATTCATATATTACCTGTGTATTTTGAAGTAAGTAGATTAATAATGCAGAGTTACAACTGTATTCATCAGACAAAAAGGAAATTACAAATAAGATTTGGCCTTCCATGTCGTCTAAAATATTAAGAATTTTTCTAAACTCTTGAAATACAGTTTCCCTTATTTCTCCACATAGAGAACTGTTCACCTATTTAATTCATGGAAGTGATGACATGTGTTTGTTCTTCATGATATATCTCCACACACAAAGCCTCTCAGTAACTTGGTTAGAATCGAAGACTACTCACATGTCAGCTCCTTGAGTTTATTTTTCTAGAAACTTTTATCCACCAATCATGCCCGTCTTTAGTGTCCCTATGGTCTGTGCTCTTACCTGTCTCCTATCTCGTCACTTTTGTTTTATATTTCTGCATATTTTTCCTTTATTATATTACAAATTCTTACTTGGCAGAGGACATGCATTTTCACACATTTGCTGTTCCTATGAATGAATAAAGAAAAAGAGAAAGGGAGAAAATAAGAGATTTCTATTCATTTTCTGGTAAATAATTTCAGTATAAATTTAAGACAGTGAAATCACAGTGAATCTATTTTAGTCCATACTATTTCTAAACACTGTACATTAACAGTTTCCTTGATTATAATATTAAATCTTTCAAACACACCCAGGATCACTCTCCAACAAAACTGAATTCTGTCTGCATTTTTTCCCTTGTCTAAATACAGGATAGAGAAAAAGAGAGAATGGAGTGAAACTCATGTTTGCTTTTGGGGAGGAATAAAGTAAAGTATAATATCTTCTACATAAATTCTATATTGTATTCCTATCCATCTCTTAATAAAAGTAAAATAAGTCTGCGTGAGTTGGTTTATTCTATGTATTGTATTATTTATATTGAAGACATTACCATTTAAACCTTAAGGGAATTTCTGGATAATCACAACACAGATTAAAAACAAGCTAAGAAGATTCATTTAAGTTTCCTTAAAATACTCTACTATAAATTCAAGGAGTTGGAATTTGAACCCAAGTATAATTATAATATTTGGAATCTTCACATTATCCCTTAAGAGATGAGTACTCCATAGGATTTTGTAAATGTAAAACAACAATGCATGTAAGGCTGCTTTGAGGAGCATGAAACATTGCTCAAGTATCGTAGATTTGCTCAGAATTGTGATTGAAGCATCTATATTCCCAGCCTTGCTTCATCAGCCTTCCTCTGATGTACTGAACTAAGCAGAGAAACCCATGCCTGGATTTATTCTCAAAGAAAGTTGGAGTCTAACTAATCCCAACCCATAGCAGAGTAAAACAGAGGGAGTTACTCAGGCGTCACAAACCCAAATGGTTTCAGTTTTCCTAAGAAAACTTACACTAGCCTGTTTCTCACTAGAGTGCTGAAACCACGACACAGGTGAGAGTGACTGCACCTTGTCATACCTCACCAGGGGTTCTGTGCGGATCAGGATGAGCACCTACCTGGTTTGAGGAAGATATTAGTTCTCACAAGACTTGCAACTTTTCTGAATGGCTCAGTTATACACTTGTCTCCTAATTTCTGAGACTCCCATGGGTATGGAGTGGAGATGGCCTCCCTATGGTGTCAAGGAAAGAAACCATTGGGAGTTGGAGATGTGAATTCAGACCTCAGGTTCTAAGTCTTTAGAGCTCACTTTTTTTAAAAAAAAAACTTTTTATTTTTTAATTGCAATTGATGTACAATGTTATATTAGTTTCAGGTGTAAAATCCAGTTATTAGATATTTTATAACTTACTAATTGCCTTTTAGAACTTAATAACTTATCATCCCATTTAATCTAGTACCCAGCTGACATCATACACAGTTACTAGAATATTATTGACTATACTCCCTATGCTGTACTATACATCCCCTTGACTGTTCTGTAACTACCAATTTGAATTTGTTATTCCCTTCACCTTTTTCACACATCCCCCTCCATCTGGCAAACAATCAAAATGTTTCCTGTATCTGTGAGTTTATTTCTGTTTTGTTCGTATTGTTCTTTTAAAGATTAATTTTTTTTAAATATATTTTATTGATTTTCCACAGAGAGGAAGGGAGAGAAATAGAGAGTTAGAAACATCGATGAGAGAAAAACATCGATCAGCTGCCTCCTGCACATCTCCTACTGGGGATATGCCCGCAACCCAGGTACATGCCCTTGACCGGAATCGAACCCGGGACCTTTCAGTCCGCAAGCCAACGCTCTATCCACTGAGCCAAACTGGTTTCGGCTAAAGATTAAATTTTTGATAGATAGGCATTTATTGCCATTTATTATTCATATTTTATATATTTTTCCTTTTCTTAAAGAAGATCCTTTAACATTTTATGTAATACTGGTCTAATGGTAATGAACTACTTCAGCTTTTCTTGTCTGGGAAGCTCTATCTGTCCTTTGATTCTAAATGAAAGCTTTGCTAGGTAATCTTGGTTGTAGATTCTTGCTTTTTATCACATTGAATATTTTGAGCCAACCCTTTCTGGTCTGCAAAGTTTCTGTTGAAAATCAGCTGGGAGACCCCTTGTAGGTAACTAACTGCTTTTCTCTGCCTGCTTTTAGGATTCTGTCTTTGTCTTTAACCTTTGGCATTTTAATTATGATGTGTCTTGGTGTGGGCCTCTTTGGGTTCATCACTTTCTGTGCTTCCTGAACTTGTATGTCAATTTCCTTCACCAGGTTAAGGAAATTTTTCATTATTATTATTTCACATAGGTTTTCAATTCCTTGCTCTCCCTCCCTTCTCCTCCTGGCACCTTAATGATGACCATGTTGGTATGCTTAAAGTTATTCTAGAGACTCCTTAGACAATCCTAATTTTTTAAAATTCCTTTTTCTTTTTTCTGTTCTGATGGGGTGTTTTCTGCTTCCTTATCTTCCAAATCTCCAATTTGATCCTCCGCTTCATCTACTCTCCTGTTGATTTCCTGTAATGTATTCATTTCAGTTAGTATATCCTTCATTTCTGATTGGTTCTTTTTTATGCTGTTGAAGTTCTCTCTAAGTTCAACTACTCTTCTCCAAGTTCATTGAGCATCCTTATAACCAGTATTTTGAACTCTACATCTGGTAGATTGCTTTTCTCCATTTTGTTCAGTCATGTTTGACTTTAAATTTTTATATTGTGTTGTGATATACATGTTAATTCTTTTCATAGTTCATCAGAATAAATTTCAAGTAAAATATTTAATTATATGAAATAAAATTGAATTTTGATGAACATGTAATTGCACCTAAGCATCAATGTGGAAAATTTGATATCTTTAAGCATGCAATCCTCTCAGCAATCTAGATTTAGTGTGCTTTCACATGTACTCCAAGCTCCTTTAAGATATCTGAACAATTTTTAAAAAAATTTATTAAATTTATTGGGATGGCATTGGTTTATAAAATTACATAAGTTAGAAGTTTACAGTTCTGTACTATATCATCTGTATATTGAATTATGTATGAACCACATAAATTCAAATCTCTTTCTGTCACCATATATTTGATCCCCTGTACTTATACTCCACTATCTACCCATCCCACCCTCCTTCTCCTCTACTAACCACCATAGTATTGTCTGTCAAGCTTTTGTTTGTCTTATTTGAACATTTTTTAAGTCTTTTTTAATGTCAATGCTACCAAATTTTAAAATGCAGAACTTGAAATTATATCATTTTATTTTTACACTTAATTGTATTTTTATGTATATCTTAACTATGAGACTTCTATAAATCACAATGCAAATTTGCCTACTCTATAAAATTTCTGTGTAAACCTAAATAAATACCTGTGTCACTTTAACAGTTATTTGAAGAAATGCAAAGAGGTGGGAAAAATTTTGAGTTGCCTGACAAGCACATCCCCAGCTGGATTGGAACAAGGTGAGAGTCTAGCTTTTGATTTTTAGCTGTAAACAAGTGTCATTTTTGTATTCTATTCAGTGCCATGTTTTTTTAATGCTTTTTTTTTTTTTTGACAACTCCACTGTTTAAAATGGCCCCAAGGACAGCACTGAAGTATAATGGACTAAATATTTTATTTATTTATTTATTTATGAAGTGCACTGGAATAAAATAATACTTTGCTAGTGTTCTTAAGTGCAAGAAGGTTGTAATGTACTTTATGGAGAAAATACCTGTGTTATATAGGCTTCTTTCAAGTATGAGTTATAACACTGTTGGTTGTGAGTTCAAAGTTAATGAATGAAAAATATGGTACACCTAGACAAAGGGAGAGGGAATTTGTCTATCTGTATATGAAGCCATGCTGGAATGTACTAAAGAAAATTCTGTTGTGTGTGGTAAAGGAATGAAAAAGAGGGTAAATTTGTGGGTTCATGAGATAACAACTTATTTAAAAAAAGGTGAAGTGGACGGTACTGTTGCAAGGTCAAAGATATCACCATCATCCAGAGTCAGAAAAGCGTCACATTCTTATTGACTGTGCTGGCTAGCTAGCACATTTCAAAAGGCATCAAGGCATGAAAAGCAGTCAACCTACTGCTGAGGCAGGTTCTGCTTATCAGGAGGCCAGAGAAAAAATTTTTAAATGTCTGCTAAGTGTACAGGAGAAGGATTCTGTGAAAGAGCAGGTTTTCAACACTGATGAGACTGGCTTGTTGTGTAAGATGTTGTGAATGAAAGTATATAATGCAAGTGGATGCCTAAGCTCCTGGCTTTTAACCATTTAAAGATCATGCAATTAATAATTTGTAAGAAATATGTATTAAATGAGGTGTCTTTAAGGAGAAACACACTTAAAACAAGATTGCATATTTATTGATTGACAAAATGTGACAAGAGGCTACAGGAAGCTAATTCTGCATTTCCCTTAGGAACAATAGTTCTATTTTTTAAATTTAGTGTTCAGAATGACTTTATAGAACACTAATGGGAATAATGAGAATCGACTATGTGTTCCTGCAAATACATATATATGTGTGAACACACACATCCGCACAAACACACTGTCCGGGGGTGGGCTTGCTCTCTTTCCCCCGTGGGAGAACTCATGGGCTGAGGGAATCTCTCCTGAGCAGAGCAGTGCTAGGTGGGAGGAGGGGTGATGTTGGTAAAGTAAAACTTTACTTCATATTCTTTCAATCTGTCTTTTCTCCTTCTATGCTCCACCGGGGTCATATAACCTCACCTCTGGATTCTGGAACTCTCACAAAGGTCTTTTCATAGATTTATGGTTGTTATCTTGGTGTTTCTATGGGGGGTGGGTGGAAGGGAGGGGAGGGGGGATACTACCTCCTATTCTGTCATCATATTACCCTAAATCTCACTTTTCTGCCTTCATTTCCTTAGAAGCCAGAGCTCCTTATTCCTCTCTCTTATTGAGTTAGAGCCAGATTAGACACTAGATCCTCAGAGACCTGTGTCCTTTACAAAATGCCTCTAGGGGATTTTTCCATTGGAGGCTCCTCCCAGGCAAAGAGTAGTGCCCTCATAAAAACCGAGCAGGTTGAGACAAGATAGAGACAGGATTCCTGGTGCTCAGCCCGGTGAGTCTTCCCCATGTCGCAGCTCTCAGAGCATCCTTACTTCACAGTGATGGATGAAGGAAGAAACAAACTGAGGAGAGGAAGGGAAGAGGCACAGGATATGCTTTGGGGAAAGAAGACTACGGCTGAAACTTGGGAAACGAATAGGACCACATTTTAAAAGGGCCATATAACACTAGATTCCAGCCTGAATCCTTTTGTTGTGCATCTTAGAAAAATCAATTTCCTGATATCTAAAAAATGACAGATAGCATAGTATTTTTTGGAATAGGTTCAAAAATATTTGAAATGAATTACTTGTCTAAAACTATGAACACATTTATCTTATCTGTATTTTATAGGTAAAAATGCTCGTTGTTTGCTTTCTTTTCATTACAGAGTGAATAAGTTTTAAAGTTAGTTTCAACGCAATTAGTCTGATGGTGGAGCTCATGCTTTTAAGCATTGCAAAGTTCTGTGCTAGAATAAACCCACGGAATGATGAGGATTTAAACTAGTTCTATCAGAATACAACAAATGTACTGATTTTAAAGATATTGAAGAAGTAGAATCAGTTGTGTTTTTAAATGCTTGGGAGGGGAGGAAGATGCTATTCAGATTTTTTCATCTAGCCAGTTCATGGAATAATAATGATGCAGGACAAACAAGTACAAAAGTTCATTTTTTCTGTATGTCTTCAAATTATTGCTACACTGTCTTTTTACTTAACCAGCTAATAAGGCTCTATTGCAGAACACAATTATCTGAGTTGAGAGATATAATTTCCTTATTATTTTGTTTTTGACTACAGAATATAATACCATCCTTCCCTCTAAGAACAACTAAAAAAACCTCACAAACCCCAGAAAGGCAGCTTATTCTCTTGTTTAATGATGAGCTCTGCCCCTACTAGCCAAAGTAATTCTATTTCTTGAGAATCTAGTGCACATAGGAATGATGGAAAAAAGGAAAACATTGTTTTCTTACTTTTCTGAGACTATTTGCCTACATTTCTGATCTGAGATGTTATTTATGAATACAAGAGCTTTATTTAATACAAGAACTTGCCATTGGAACTTACACTGATAAATCACAGAAAATTTTGCTTTCATAATTGGATCCTACTTTCATTCCTTATGTTGTCCATGTCACACCTTTTTGCTGTCCCATGACCAGGCCAGAACATTATATTAGAAAGACTTTATTCCTTTAGACATTTCTCGAGTGTCTCACTCAAATGACATCTAATGCTCTTAGATCCCTTTCCAATATTTAACATTTACTCCTAGGAGTTCCTTGTTTCCTCACCCATATTGTACTTTCCTTTTATTACGTATTTATCATGAACAGAAAGGACATTCTTCTTGGCTTTGTTTCCCAGGTATCAGGGTCTTCATAATATCACAATTGTCTTAATGAAACTGTGATCATAATTAGTATTGTTATTTGGAATCCTCCCGTGATGCCAAATCATGAAAAGGCACTTTTTTACTATAAAACAGCTATACATAATGAATGGTCAAATGCTTTGAAAATACATACTCTAAGGTACATGAAATTACATGAGAACAGTGTAAGTATCATTGAAAATGATTGATTCAGTTTGTTCAGAATATACTTTCTATCTAGTTTCTTCTTCAAAATATTTGCCATGTATCTTAAACACTTAAAGTACAATTGCTTCAGATTTATAGTGAGGATACTGATATCTCTTTTTTAGATATATGTGAGCTCAAAAGACACTGTGTTTGAGTAACTGTGTGTGAAAGAGGGGGCTCTGTATATATGACATGAGTGTGAGGCATGGATTATATTTTTCTTATGTCCATTATCTTTCCATTTCAACTCAATTATATTCTCTCCACTTTCTACTTACTTTTTATACACCTTTATTAATTATAAGCATTTTAAGCAGTTGGCAAGTCATTTAAGCTATTTCAGGTTCAGATCAATATGTAAAAATTCAAGTTAAGAGTGTTTATAAAGATTAGGGATGATATTTGCAAAGGTTCTGACAGCATTGAAAGTGGTAGGCAGTACCTCAATAAATGGTAGTTGATAATGTTTTGTTCACTACATTTACTTCATATTTTGTAATAATAAGAAATAAATATTAACAAATGGGTTGATTTTAATCTTTTAGATTTATTTTTAGTATTTGAGAACACATCTTAATGAATCTGGGTGTTCATCAGCACTTACTGCCCATCTTGTAATTTAACTTAAGTGTTACTATTCAACCAACCAAATGGAATTAATAGAAATAACCATTTATAGAGGCTGATAGAGCCCTTTGAATGTTAAAATTGAAAGTAAATTATGTTGGTGATGATAAGAAAAGGTAATTAATGAAGCAGGTATTAACGCAAAATCTTAGCATATTACCAATGAGGTAACCATTGCAAAGGAGACCATTCTTCTAACAGAAGAGGAAGCTGTTCCAAGAAGGATGAATATATTATGTAGAATTTTTATTACAATCTACATGTAACTTCTTTTAAAGCCTTCTTATTGATAATTCACATCTTCACTTTGCTTTTTACATAGTACATTTCTAATTGTGTGAATTAACTAAAAAAGAGAATATTCACAACTGTCATTTTTCTTTAGGTCTAAAACACTGCAGAGTTTTACCTGGTAACCTACATGCAGGTTGGCAGAAGCACATTTGGAAGGAACATGGACTTACGCATTACCTATCAGGATGTCCCTTCTCAATGACACTCAGTATCATCCCGCCTCCTTCTTGTTGTTGGGAGTCCCAGGACTGGAAACGCTCCACATTTGGATTGGCTTTCCCTTTTGTGCTGTGTACATGATTGCACTCATAGGGAACCTCACCATTCTGTTTGTGATCCAGGCTGAGAGCAGCCTCCACCAGCCGATGTTCTACTTCCTGGCCATGTTGGCCACCATTGACTTGGGTCTCTCCACAGCTACTATCCCTAAGATGCTTGGGATCTTCTGGTTCAATCTCAGGGAGATCATCTTTGATGCCTGCCTCACCCAGATGTTTTTCATTCACAACTTCACCGGTATGGAATCTGCAGTCCTCTTGGCAATGGCTTATGACCGTTATGTGGCCATCTGCAACCCACTCAGGTATAGCACCATCCTCACCAATAAGGTCGTTTCAATGATTGGTCTTGGTGTGGTAGTGCGGTCATTTATTTCTGTGATTCCATTTGTATTTCTCATTTTGCGATTGCCCTTCTGTGGGAATCATGTCATTCCTCATACCTACTGTGAGCACATGGGTCTTGCTCGTTTGTCTTGTGCCAGCATCAAGATCAATATCATCTATGGCTTGGGTGCTATTTCAATCCTAGTGTTTGACATTGTAGCCATTGCCCTTTCTTACGTTCAGATACTCCGTGCTGTTTTCCGCCTTCCTTCCCGCGAAGCCCGGCTCAAGTCTCTCAGCACATGTGGTTCTCATGTTTGTGTAATTCTTGCCTTCTACACACCCGCCCTCTTTTCCTTCATGACACATCGCTTTGGCCGAAATGTCCCTCGCTATATCCACATACTTCTAGCGAATCTTTATGTCATAGTGCCACCAATGCTCAACCCTGTCATATATGGAGTCAGAACCAAGCAGATATATAACCATGTGAAAAAAATATTATTTAAAAATAAGTAATTAAAAAGAAATAGTGCCTAATATATATGAGATGAAATGCCTTGTTATATTAAATTCAGTAAATTTAAATGTGCTTGACATAAATGTTTCTTTATTTTGGCTCCCTTCTGTAAGCATTTTAATGAGTTCAGACAGTCAAAAGTCTAAGCTTTGTTGTCCAATTCATATGGCAAAATATGGCTCATCAGTCTTTATATGTAATTTTTTTAATCAATGGTATCAGTAGATATTAAGTAGGATTTAAAGAATGTGCCATATTTCTGTGCAATAGCTACTCTCTATCATTCTTATGGATTAAAATATATATACATATTGATTTCAGAGAGGAAGGGAGAGGAAGAGAGGTAGAAACATCGAAGATGAGAGAGAATCATTGATCAACTGCCTCTTGCACGCCCCTATTGGGGATTAAACCCGCAACCTGGGCATGTGCTCTGACTGGTAATTGAACCACTGACCTCTTGGTTCATAGGTTGAGGTTCAACCATTGCACCACACTAGCCAGGTACAGTATTCTAGTCTTATTCCAGCTGTGAATGATAAAGTTTAAATGTATTAATCTGTAAATGTTTTCTTTTAAAATTTTAAAGGCTACCTTATATGCCCTTTTTTTTTTAAACAGTCTTTTTTATGTCTCTAAGCATTAACTTTTCTTTATATTTTCATGGCCTAAATGGTAAGTTGAAATCAGTGGCAAAAGCACTGAAACTATCTTTAAGTGCAGTTTCTCCTCAGATATATTTATAATATAATGCCCCAAAATATAGAAATATGTAAATTTCCATAGAAGTAAATTTATAGTTCTAAATACCTAAATGTCTCTATGTTAATTAATAAATTACATCACTAATTAATTACCTTTTCACCAAAATCAGGTTTTGATGGCTTTACCAGTGAATTCTACCAAATATTAAAGGAAAAGAAAATTACAGCAATTACCTAAAATCACTTCCAGAAAAAAATCACTTCATTTTATGGAGCTGGAAATACCCCAAAACCAAATCCAGCTAAAGATATTATCCAAAAAATAAACAATTTTTAAAATGCTGAATATGCCTCAAAAATACTTCTCATGAACAGATGCAAAGACACTTGATAATATATTAGAAAATTGAAGCTAATAATTTATAAAAATAACTATATAGCATGACCAAGTGGTGTTTATTCCTGACATGCAAAGCTGGTTTAACATTCAAAACACAATCCACAAAAATAACGTAGAACCTCAGCTTAAGGGAGAAAAATTCTATTCATTGTATGAATGATTAATAAAAATATTATTTAAATAGGTTTTTATTGATTTCAAGAGAGGGGTTGAAAGAGGGATAGAGAGATAGAAACAGTGATGAGAGAGAAACATTCATCAGCTATCTCCTACATGCCCACCACTGGGGATCAAGCCTAAAACCTGGGCATATGCCCTGACTGGGAATCAAACCAGTGATCTCTTGGTTCATGGGTGTATGTCTAACCACTGACCTATCTTGGCTGGGCAAGAAAAATCTTTAAGGAAAACATGGCACATATTTATAACAACACTTGCAAATAAGGAATAGAGAACTTTCTCAAGTTGATTTAAAAATAATCAAAATCTACAACTAAATATCTAATCTAATAAAAGAGACACATGCAAATTGACTGCACTTCTGCTACGCCCAAGCCATGCCCACCAGCCAATCAGAGTGACTATATGCAAATTAACCCAACCAAGATGGCGGCCGGCAGCCACGGAGCTGGAGCAAGCAGGAGGCTTGGTTGCCCCAGCGATGGAGGAAGCCAAGCTTTCTGCCTACCCTGGCCGGCTGCGGCCTCTGCTCAAGGCAACAAAGTTTCAATTATAGAAGATAAATAAATCTCAGATACCTGCTTCTAGCCAGCCTCCACTGGGAGCTTGGGTGACTGGAGACTGTGGCCAGCCTGCAAGCAGCCATCAGCACCTCACCAGGGCTGGCCAGGCACCTCAGCAGGACCCCATTCCCTTCAGTTGCTGGCCAGCCTGAAAATAGCCCTCAGCTCCTCACCCAGGCTGGCCAGGCACCCCAGCAGGGACCCCCACCATGAAGGGGCTGTGGCCAGCCTGCAAACAGCCATGAGCCCCTCACCCAGGCTGGCCAGGCACTCCAGTGGGGACCCCCACCCTAAAGGGGGTGGGGCCAGTCTGAAAACGGCCCTCTGCCCCTCAACCAGGCTGGCCAGGCACTCCAGCGAGGACCCCTACCCTGAAGGGGGTGGGGCCAGTCTGAAAATGGCCCTCAGCCCCTCACCCAGGGTGGCTAGGCATCCCAGCAGGACCCCCACCATGATCTGGGACATCCTTCAGGGCACACCAGCCGGCTCCCACCCATGCACCAGGCCTCTATCCTATATAATAAAAGGGTAATATGCAAATTGACCCTAACAGCAGAATGACTGGGAACGACTGGTCACTATGACACACACTGACCACCACGGGGCAGACCCTCAGTGCAGGAGCTGCCCCCTGGTGGTCAGTGTGCTCCCACAGGGGGAGCTCTGCTCAGCTATAAGCCAGGCTGACGGCTGCCAGCACAGCGGTGGTGGCGTGAGCCTCTCCCGCCTCCTCAGCAGCACTAAGGATGTCCGACTGCAGCTTAGGCCTGCTCCCGCTGGCAAGTAGATATCCCCCGAGGGCTGCCGGGCTGCCAGAGGGATGTCTGATTGCCATCTTAGGCCCAATCCCCTGGGGAGTGGGCCTAAGCCAGCAGGTGGTCATCCCCCGAGGGGTCCCAGACTGTGAGAGGGCACATGCTGGGCTGAGGGACTTCCTCCCCTGAGTGCACAAATTTTTATGCACTGGGCCTCTACTCTATAGGGTGTCCCAAAATTCACGCAAGATTTGCAATAGAATTGAATGGCAAATCTTGCTTGAACTTTGGGACACCTTTATAAAAGCCTAAGCAACCATTTGACCATTTGACCAGTAGCTATAATGTGCACTGACCAACAGGGGGCAGCCACTCAACTCACAAGCATGAAAACATGGAACAGACTGATGAATCTCAAAGGGAAGAGGTGAGGGGGAGGGCAGGAAGAGATTAACCAAAGATGTTATATGCATACTAGAGGCCTGGTGCACAGATTGGGCTGAAACCGGCTCTCCAACATTCCCCGAGAGGTCCTGGATTGCGAGAGGGAGCAGGCCAGGCCAAGGGACCCCACTGGTGCACAAATCTGTGCACTGAGCTACTAGTATGCATAATAAAAAATAACCTAATTAAAATTTGAGCAAAATATTTGTCTATACACCTCATAAATATACATATAGAAAATAAACAGATTAAAAAGATACTCAACATATATTTCCATAAGGAATTGCAAATTTTAAAAGTACAGTAGGATTTCACTACCTACCACTAAAAATGGTGAAAATTAAAAAGAAGTAAAGCAATACCAAGAATAGGTGAGTATGCAAAGCAATAGAAACTTTCATCAGTTTTGATGGGAATGTAAAATGGCACAGCAACATTGGAATAAAGTTTGGAAGTCTCCTACAAAGCTAAAGATAGTCTTGCCATAAAATCCAGCAATCACACTCCAAGGAATTTACCCAACTAGTTTGAAAACTACATTCACACAAAAACTTGCACATATACATTAATAGTATTTTTTTCATAATTGCTAAGAATTAGATACAATGAAGATGCCCTTCAACAGATAAATGATAAAAGACTATTCAAATTGTGCTATACCCAATGTATATAACACAATGGTAACTATTCTGCATCAGTAATAAATGAAATGTCAAGCTATATAAAGATGTAAATAAATTTCAAATGCACATAGCTGAGTGATTTCACTTAGAAAAAGCTAATCTAAAGAAGATCCATATTATATTATTCTAGCCATATTATATTCTGAAAAGAGCAAAATTAAAGAGACAGTAAAAATATTCATGTTTACCAGAGGAAAAGGAGTGAGGGTTGTTAAATACGGGGGGAACATGGGAATTTTTAAGTTGGTGAAATATTCTGTATGATACTATAAGGGTGGATGCATGATACTATACATTTGACAAAACGCATAGAATTATACAACTTAATGTAATTTTAAAAACACCATTTACTAATAGTAAGATCCCAAAATGAAATGCAGATTTTGACAAGTACAGTGCATTATAAATATAGGGAAAAAGAACAACCTTATTAAAGTGGATGGGGGTAATTGTGTTAACCTAAGTAACTTTGGGAATGAGTGGAATCTGAGAGATGAAAGGAAAAAAATAACCATAAGCATTGTACTCCAGTGAACAAGTTTTTCCCATGGGGATTATAGGTTAACACTGCTAATACATATGCATACTGTTATTAAACAGTTATGCAAATGGATGGCATATGGTGGTGGCCGGATTTATTTTTTGGGAGGTGGGGGAGGGCAAGATTAAATCTTTATACAATTAAAAAATTCTTAAAGAGATTTATTTTTACAATCTATTGGAGGTTTTCAGATCAGTGCCAACTAGAAATTAGGAAAAATCTCCATACATGTCAAAACGACCAAATACAATTTTTTAAAAAATATATTTTTATTGAATTCAGAGAGGGAGAGAGAGAGAGAGAGAGAGAGAGAGAGAGAGAGAGAGAGAGAAACAACAATGATGAGAGAGAATCATGGATTGGCTGCTTTCTGCATGCCCACTGCTAAGGACTGAGCCCCAAACCCAGGCATGTGCCCTGACCGCGAGTCGCATTGTGGCCTCCAGGTTCATAAGTCAATGCTCAACTATGAACCATGCTTGCGGGGCTGAGTATAAATTTTAGTAGTTAACTTGAAATGCAATTAAACTGCATTTCATAGATTCTGTGCAAGATGTGGTTAAGCTTAATTTATACTGAAATTCTTCTCTTCTATAATTATGAAACTTTCTCTAATTTTAACTAAATCTAAAGCCAAAAGGTAGAAATACTTGGTTCCCATCCTGGAAGCATTTGTAAGTTAGAAATATTTGAAGCATGCCCTTAGGATGATCATCATTGATCCCAGGTCTCTACACTGTTATAAAACAACTCAGAGATTCAGTTCTGTTTCAATCAAGGAAGCCTCCAAAGGTTATTTCAAATTTAGACTCAACAAAGGTAAATGAGCAATTGACCCTGAACTTATGTTCAGTTATACCCGTTATCATTGTTAGAAATGGCTTTTCTATCTTCATTGAATTGCTACATTGGTCACTTTATGCAGTTGAATTTAGGACATGAAACGTGCCTAGTTCTGTCTTTTTTTCTATTATGTTCTACTTATCTATCATTGTGCAATTGCCACACTATCTTAATTACTATAGTTTTGTAAATTTGAAGTCCTTTATTGTAAGTCCCCCAGTTTTGATATATGTACTTTTTCCAATGATTTTAGGATATTTCTATAGTTATTTTAGAATAAGCTTACTTTTTTTGGTATTGATTGAAGCTGTCTTAAATTTATTGATAAATTTAGGAAGAATTGACATCTTAACATATTTGTTAAGACATATTTGTTAACATAATTGTCATCCAAACCATGAATGTTATATAATTTTTAAAAATTGTCTCCTTAAATTCTTTCATGTTTTATAATTTAAATGTTTATTACTAAGTACTCCATGTTTTCATGCCATTGTAAGTGATATTTCAAAATTTTACAAAATTATAATTTAAAATATTAATTTGTAATTGTTTGCTAATAGTATTGATGCTTATACCTGAGCAATTAATAAGCTAAATGATTGCTTCTACATTTTTTTATTTTTTTGTAACTGTTCAGGTAATTTCTAAATAGGAACGTTTACTTTTTCATTTCAGTATTACTTTTTTTTTGGACATATTTAGCTTGTTAGACCCTCTAGCAAAATTGATGCTAGTTGATGTTTTTGCCTTTTTTAAACCCAAGAGACAAACCTTCCAGTGTTTCACCATTCAAAATGATATTAGCTATAGGTTTTTCATGGATTCCTTTCACCAAATGAGTAACTTTTATTTTTTTGCCTAGTTGGCTAAAAAGGTTTTGTTTTTTACTCTCATATATGAATGCTGAATTTAATAACTACTTTTTCTAATTCAATTATGATCATCTTTTTTGCATTATTTGTTTATATAATGAATTACAACTTTTTGACTAAAAATTCTAATAATCGCTTCATCAATCACAGCATGGAAGCACCCATTTCATCAAAAGATAGCTATCACCACAGTCTTATTAAAGTAAAAATGGGGAAAAGTAGCACCTACAGAATGGGACTATGCTGCACAGATGAGCTTCATAAGTGGATATCCTCTTGACCATCATATCCAAAGTTTCTTACATTTCAATTTCTTGCCCTTTATTAAAATAACATTTTGAGGGTTTCTCTTATGTACCTGATCAACTCAGGTACCAAAGTAACTTGAAAATATTACACAAGTTATGGTTACTGGGAGGGTAACCAGATGAGTATTTCACAAAAGAGTGAGCTAAAGATGACCATGAACCACTCTACCAGCAGAAAAAATTCTTTCTAACTTCCACAATCCCCATGGAATATTAAATGAGATAGGCAATAATTTTAATATCTCTGGTAGTTAACTAGCCTCACATTTCTTTCATTATGTTGTTAAGAGTTTTACTGGTATGCTATTACACATAGTGATATTCAGCCATCCCTTATATTTCCCCAGAAATACCAAAGAAGACAGTAGAGCCTTTTCCAAGAGTTCTCAGGAAGATGTCCTGTCAGTGACACTACCTCACATCCCTCTGCCTTCCATCTGCTGGGTATACCAGGTCTAGAAGATTTTCATATTTGGATTACCTTCCCTTTCTTTGTTGTTTATTTGATGGCACTTGCGGGAACTATTAAGACTGAGCAGAATTTTCATCAACCCGTGTTCTACCTCCTGGCTCTTATTTCCTTTATTGATCTAGGCCTTTCCACTTCAACCAACCCCAAGATGCTGGCCATCTTCTGGTGTAAGGAGATAGGCTTTAAAGGCTGCCTCATCCAAATGTTCTTTATCCATACCTGCACTGGTATGGAATCTGTTGTACTCTTGGCCATGGCAGTTAACCACTTTGTTGCCATCTGTGATCCACTGAGATATACTACTATTCTCACCAACAAAATGATAGTCATTATGGCCTCATTTGTAGCAAGGAGGTCAGTACTGTACTCCTTGTCATTCCCCTCTACCCTCCTCTTAAATTATTATCCTCCTGTAGCCACAACATTATCCCTCATACCTACTGTGAACATATGGGAATTGCCCATCTTGCCTGTGTTAATGTAAGAGTCTACATCATCTATGGCTCATTTTCTATTGCTGCCCTCACCTTTGACTTAATCCTTTTTGTCCTCTCCTATGTTCAGATCCTATGAGCTGTTTTCTGTCTTCCTTCCAGAGATGCCTGACACAATGCACTTGGTAAATGTGGTTCACATGTATGTATCATTTTAACCTTTTACCTTTTCTCCTTTATGACTCACTGGTTTGGTAGAAATGTCCCTAGCTACATTCACATACTCCTGGCCAGTCTATATGTGGCTGTTCCTCCTTGTTTCAATCCAGTCATTTATGGGGTCAGGACAAAGCAAATTTAGAACAGAGTTGTAAGAATATTTGTAAAGAGTGTGTGACCCAAATGTATTTGGAAATTGATATTCTTTCCAGGTAATATTTAGCTTATACATCTCTCAGGGTGCCTGAAAATGAGACTATGTAAAAGTCACTCGGGCATTACATCAGCCTTTATTAGAATCTCTTAAACTCAGACTCAATGATTCCTTTATATTATTTGACTTTCAATCAATTATACTGCTTTTTCTCACTGAAAGTGACTGAGGATAGTAAGGCTAAGTAAAATGTGTAATGAGATTCTTGAATGTGTGGGTTAATGATGTTCTCCATGTCAGTAGTATTTGTCTATTCTTTTGCCACTACCATGCTCTCTTAACTATTGTGGTTTTTCAGTAAGTCTTGAAGTCCAGTTATGTCAGTTCTCCAACTTTATTATTTTCCTTCAATACTGTGTTTGCCACGTTAGTATTTTTACTTTTCACATAAATTAAAAATCAGTTTTTCAATATTCAAAAATAATTTGCTAGGATTTTTATTGGGGTTATGTTGAATCTACAGACTGATTTAAGAAGAACTGACATATTGACAATATTGTCTTCCTAACTATGAACATGTGATATTTCTCCATTTGCTCATTTCTTTGATATATTTCCTCAGATTTATATAATTTTCCACATATTGATACTGTACATATTTTTAAAGATTTATACCTAAACATTTATTTTTTAGATGCTAATATAAATTGTTTTATATTTATAATTTCAAATTCCACTTCTTTATTGTTGTTGTATAGGTAAAAGTTTATTAAAAGTGTAAAAACTATATTAACTTTGTATCCTGAAACCTTGCTAACATTGCTCACTACTCCTAGGTAATTTTACTTATGATAAATGTAGGCCCATGTTCACACCAAGTCTTGTACACAGATATTTATAGTTGATTTATTCATAATATCCAAAAATGGAAACCAACACAAATACATAGCATGATGACTTGGTGGACAAATTCAGACACATCCATAAAATATAATACTATTCAGCATTATAAAGAAAAAAAATAAGAATACACAACATGTATGAATGAATCTTAAAATAATTATGCTTAGTGAAAGAAGTATATACCAGAAGAAACGAGACATATTATTTTATTACATCTACATAAAATTGTAAAAAAATTAACCTAGTAGATATAAGCGGTAATTCCTAAGAAAAGTAGGATGGGTTTAGGGAATGATAAAAGGTATGCATTTCATAGGTACATGAGGAAATTTTAAAGGATAAAAGATATGCTTGTTATATTTATTATGACAATTGTTTCATAGTTGAAAACATATGGCAAAATACATTAAACTATTCAATTTAAATGTGTTCACTTTGTTGTATGTCAGATATTAATAAAGTTATAAAAACATATATTTTTTAAAAATCCTTAATGAATGCCATACTTATTCACAATATAAGCCAAAGGTATTAGTGTTTCCTAGCTATTCTATATGTTGGGTGCCTGAAAATTCCTTGAACTTTTTGTCGTATTATTCTCTTTGTACATTATTCACAAACTATATTGCCTTCATCATTTCTTTCAGATTTTATGAACAGTGAAACAGTGTTTTTGCCTTTCTATTTCTTCACCCTAAAATACTTTTTATCAGAGGTTGCCTTGTTAAAACCCTTCATTGCCTTTAAATACTCTCTCACATATCATCTGCCAAGTGATTCTTTTCCTGACAACTCTAAATATAAAGATACCCTTGTTAGCCTAGGTAGCTAGATATTAATAAAGGAAGAGATCAAAGAGAACCAGACATTATTAAGTTAATAAACTAGGGAGCTGAGTTGGACAGCAAGCTTGCTTCACTAGAAAGTAACAGTATTCATATTGGGTCCAGACTTATTTCCTGAATGGGGCAGGAAAGATCATTACTGGTCATTAGCCAGTATTACTGAGGGAGAGATAAAACAATAAAGGGGGAATTCTCTGCTGGGCACATGCTAGTAGAAGCCAAGAGCTACTTCTACTATGAGACATGCATAATAGGAGCCAAGATCAGACCTGTCTAGCCTGGGAAAAGGATCAGATTAGATAAGGGACAGAAAATCCCAGAAGATCTAGGAAATGGATTGGTTAGGGGGAGGGCCCAACACCAGTCTTCAAAGGATTAGGAAGTTGATTGGTTAGTTTGAAAGTGCACGTGGTCTGCCCAAACCCTAGATAATATAATATAAGTTTAACAAAGGCTCTCTCTCTCTCTCTCTCTCTCTCTCTCTCTCTCTCTCTCTCTCTCTCTCTCCCTGTAACACGTGTTCATTCATGCACTCATGTGTTCCCATATTCTCTCTCTGTAACAGCCATGCAGGCCTAACAGCCAAGTGCCAGCTCCAAGCAGGAGCTTGTGTACTGAAATGTAGTGCCAGGTGGAGTGCAAAGACAAAGCTAGCTGGACAGGGACAGAGGCTAAATAGGACTAAGCTTTGGCAAGGCAAAGAATCTCTGATCACTGGCTCTATTTCTGGGCCTGATAAAGACAATGCTGGACTTTTTCCAAAGTGGAACTGACAGAGATGAGACACCAAGAACCGGGGGGCAGCCTTCTATTTCTATTCCAATAAATCTTGCAACTCTGTGAAAGGACCCCATTTTCATCGGCCACACCTTCCACCACATACACAGCACTCCCCTCATTCCCTTTTTCTTGGTTTTTTAAACATAGCACTTATTTTTAACTGTTACCTTATATTTATGCTTAAAACTTTGTGAATTAAGGTAGTCCAGTGTGGTTAAAATGCAATGACTCTGCTACAACTAATCTCCCACAGATTAAGACTAAAATCTGGACAAAATTCAAAGCAGTCACCTATCAAATTAGAAAATCAGGCAAGTTGAAACAGGGAGTCAAAATTTGAAGAACTGTATCATGTATAGTCTAAAAAAAAAGTTCCCCTATGCTCTTTCCTTCCACTGGTTAAAGAACAAGCACCCAGCAGGGAAATAGCAGGTTACACAAGCAATAAAAGGGAGGAAAGGAGGGAGGGAGGAAGGAAGAGAGGGAAGGAGGAAAAAAGATTTGGATTTAGAGATTAAGTGTGAAATCCCTATTTTTTCCCTTCTTTCCTTCCATTTCACTAACTATATCAAGTAGAAATAGTTTAAACACATTGATTTATGATGGAGCTAGTGAAATCAGATAAAAGAGCAAAATCCAGCTATATGTTGTGCACAAAACCCCACTTTATATATAAACATGTAGTTAAGTTAATTTGTCAGGCAAACAGTATTTAAAAGAAACCAAAGTGGCTACATTAATATCAAACAGAATTCAGAATAAGACATATTGTAAAAAATAAAGATGGATGTTATATAATGATAAAAGAATCACTTCTTCAGGAAGACGTAACAATACTAAATGCACATGTACCTAACTGCAGAGCTCCAATTACATGAAGGTAAACAGATGGAATTAAAAGGAAATACAACCAAATCCACAGATATATTTGGAGAATTCAAGATTCTTTTTTCAGTATCCAATAGAATAAGTAGAGAGAAAACGAACAATCAAAAGGTATAGGATGTAACTGAAAAATGAATTAGACTAAAATGTATAGCATTACATACTATTTAAAAGGCTATATATATATATATATATATATATATATATATATATCTCCAGCAACCAGAATGGCAGAACGACCAGAACGACCAGTGGCTATGATGTGCACTGTGGCAGCCGACCAGCCTTATCTGGGGCCCAATCAGCCTCTTTCCTCCCTCCCCTCCAGCCAGCCTGGCCCCTGATTGGCCCCCAACACCCCGATCAGGGGTGGGACTGGGCGGTCAACCACCCGTGGCCCCTCCCACACACCAACCTGGCTCGATTGGCCCTCATCGGGGCAGGCAGGCCAGACCCCACCTTTGCACAAATTCATGTACTGGACCTCTAGTATGATAATAAGTATACATTACTTTTACTTACCATCCTTTAAGAAATTTTTTAAAAATCAGTTATAAACTCCACTAGAGGAATTAATCTTTTGTTTATTATCACATCCTTTAAGACTAGGTAAGTGCCTGGTACATAATGATGATTGCTAAAATCAATGCCATCATTTTATTTTACTTATATTGCAGGAACAATAGTTCTGCTCCTTCAAATTTCCACAAGTTCAAATGATGCCCAATGTTCACACCAGCAGTGTGAATAAGTCATGTTACAATCAATATTCATTCTCAAGGGGTTCCCTAAAATGCGCCCTTCTCATCAGTAGCTAGGTGGAAAGGATATGGCTTACCACACATTTTTCTCTTTTGCTCACTTCTCTTTAGCTTTCCCTTACAGTTATAATGAGAGTACAAATTAACCAAATCTTGATTGTCATCTGAATTATCTATTTTTAAATTTTTGGTTAATTCCCACCTGATAATATATTTTCCATTGATTTTAGAGGTAGGGAGTGAGAGAGGGAGTGGGAGAGATGAAAAAAAAACATTGATGTGAGATATATCCATTAGTTGCCTTTGCACACACCCCAACTGGGGCTGGGTATTGAACCTGAAACCTAGGTAGATACCCTTGTCTGGGAATCAAACCCTCAACCCTTTAGTGTGCAGACAGATGCTTTAACTACTGAGCAACATTGGCCAAGGTGAATTATCTACTTGTAGATTCTTCCAATTTGCAAAGCAAACAAAAAATACCAGCCACTGTCAGAAGGATGCTTTTATTTGATTAACCTTATAAGATAAACTAATGTGCATGCTTTGAAAAGACATTGAACAAATACATATTCAGGGAAGGAATGATACTAAAATAATCTTACCTTTATTAAGTGTTGAAATATGCTAGAAACAGTGCTAAACACTTTGCAATCATTAACCTTACACAGTTATTACATTTTTCTCTTTTATAGATGTTTAGATAGATTAAATTATATATAACTATAACATACAGAGGTAGTAAGTGGAAGAATTAAGATTATAATTCCTGATCTTGCTGATCCTATAATCCAAAAAAATTTATGTCAAAGAAATTATTAGAGGAGGGAAATAAGTAGAAAAGTAGGGCCCATAAGTCTCAGTTGGTTTTAGTCATGAATAATTGTAGGACGGATTTTCGGATCTGTTTGGTCCTTACTCCATAGATAACAGGGTTCAGCATAGGGGGTACCAACAAGTACATGTTGGCCAGCAGGATGTGGGTGTGGCGTGGAACATGCTTGCTAAATCGGTGGGTGAGGAAGGAGAAGAGAGCAGGGATATAGAAAGTAAGGATGACACAAACATGAGACCCACAAGTACTGAGAGTCTTCAACCTGGCATCTTTAGAAGGGAGCTTGAAAACAGTACGGAGGATCTGTATATAAGACAGAGAGATGCATGCCACATCAGTCCCCACAATTAAGACAATGACTGCCAAACTGTAAAGACTATTGATGGAAATGTCAGCACAAGCCAACTTCACCACAGCCATATGCTCACAGTATGTATGGGGGATGATATTGGTCCTGCAATATGGCCACCTCTTTACCAGAAAGGGATGTGGTGTCATTAGCACTAATCCACGCAGAAGTGCCACTATGCCAACCCGAACCACCACAGAATTTGTTAGAATGGATGAGTGTCTCAGAGGATTGCAGATTGCCACATACCGGTCAAGTGCCATGGCCACGAGAAGCCCTGACTCCACCCCAGAGAAAGCATGGATGAAAAACATCTGAGTGAGGCAGGCATGGAAGTTGATTTCATGGTAATTGAACCAGAACACAACCAACATCTTGGGAAGAGTGGAGGTTGACAAGATGAGGTCTGTGATGGCCAACATGGAAAGAAAATAAAACATGGGTTCGTGAAGAGCAATCTCAGTTTTGATGATAAAAAGGATGAGTATGTTTCCCATGAGGGCAACGACATACATTGAGCAGAAAGGGATAGATATCCAAATATGCATGTCTTCTAGACCAGGTATGCCCATCAGGATGAAGACACTGGGATTGGTGAAGGCCGTGGAGTTAAAGTCAGGCATAATGATTCTGACTAAATGAAGACATCTCTTTCCCTCTTTTGTCCCTGGAGTAATCAAAGGCACATATATTCTGGTAAATATACAATATAGAATTATTCAGTGTAAAAATACAATCAAATAAATTTTAATTGCCCCTTGGTAAGTAGCTCTGAAATTAGAATTATTTCATCCCTCATTCCCAGATATTAATCTCATTAAGAACTAGTTGTAGTAGAAACTATCTTCTCCAACTGCTTACTACTTTGCCTTTGGCTCAGAACCTGATACTAGGTGTTTTCCGTCTGTCTATGGAAGCCAGGCTAAGTGAACATCCTGAAAAATAACACCAGCTCCTTGCATCCTAATAAGACAATGGGGAAAAACTTTCATATCATCTTCATTGAAAAGTACCCCTCCAAAATAATTATGGACTTTGAGACGTTTTGCATGAGGTATACTCTAAATTAGTGATGGTGAACCTTTTGAGCTTGGCATGTCAGCATTTTGAAAAACCCTAACCTAACTCTGGTGCATATCACATATAGAAATGTTTTGACATTTGCAACCATAGTAAAACAAAGACTTATATTTTTGGTATTTATTTTATATATTTAAGTGCCATTTAACAAAGAAAAATCAACCCAAAAAATGAGTTTGCGTGTCACCTCTGACACGTGTGTTATAGGTTTGCCATCACTGCTCTAAATCAACCATTTTCAACCGGTGTGCCAGAAGAATTTTTAAGACATCCAATACCTGACTATGTAGTTAGGGGTACTAACAGCTTTTTCCTTACATTGTCAAACAAAAAATGACAACAGCCAAAACAATGATAGCCTTCCATGTGAATGAGTCAAAATTATATTTATATATATTTTGTCAGACCGGCAATAGATACATTTTTTGATGTCTCACAGAATTTTCATAATTAATTTATGTGTGCCATGAGGTGAAAAAGGTTGAAAATCACTATTCTAAGTATATATTAATGAAAACAACATATAAAGGAATAATAAGCTCTCCATATTTACAATATTTTTAATGACAAAACTTTTTGAAATGTTCCTCCCTGATGAATTTTGGCCATAAAACAAACAACATCTAATCATCTAAATAGCTCTAAGACAGGAGAAAAGCCATTAACACACCCAAAGGGTATGCTGCCTGGATTTTCTGTTATCTCTAGGAAAATGTGACTTGAAAAAATATCCATGTTTTCATAGTAATTCAGATATGTAATTTAATGGTTACTCCTACACTTGGATATATATACCAGTATATCCTAAATATGTATGTCCTCAAAAGAGTTATCATTAAATATTTATTTTTACCAAATTTATATTGAGATGCTAACTACAGTACAGGAGCTTCTCACGATACTTAAGAATTCAGAATACACCATACACTTTGGGAAAGAAAGATTGGTGAGCTCTAAATCAATCAAGTAATCAAATGGGGTTTTTCCCACACCAACATGCAATTACAGACACCAGCTGGCTCAGTCATTTGCTACTTTTTGTGTCATAATATGTACCACAAAAAATGTTAAGAGTCATTAGCAAGTGTCCAGTTGCTGATTTGTATAAAATATTATGAGGTAACCTTTATCATTTTTAATTTATAAAAGAAACATGCACTTTACATAAGCTAAATTTCTCCTAAGTCACATACTCAGCATGTGCTAGAAGGATATAATACACCCTGATTCACTCTAAAATTTCACCATTGTTCCTCTACCACATGTAATCAAAATAAAGGGACAACAGATAGTAATGTTTTTTCCCAGGCATTATCATGAATGATTCTCATAGGGCACTTAGAAGCAGTAGGACATTTGTGCTTACTTATTGTTTTATAAATGTGGTGTTATGGATTAAGATGGTTTATAGCAAATCCATAAAATAATCCTAAAATCTTTCTATTCCAACATCTCAGTTGATTTCATTGTGATGGTCATTGTGAAACTAGTGGTAAGCATTTTATTTCTAAATTAATTATTCTTAACACCAGAGGACACATTTGCACCACTTCCTTTTCCAAAGTTGGTACCAGTTGACTGGTGCATGACATCCTAAAGGATGGTAAAGGAAAAACTCAAGAGCATCCTGATCTAACCTTACAAGTGGCTTGTTCCAAGTAGCAGGACTACACTGATTTACCTGTTAAACACGAGGCAGTCCAGAGAAGTCTCTAACTTATCTTCAGAGGTACCACACCGTCAGCCTCTGCTGCATGTTCTCAGTCTATTTGCAGCACAGCTGAGTCTCAATAATCCACAGTAACTTTAAATATTTATTCCTCATCTCTATGAAGCTCTTCCTCATACCAGGATGCTACAGTCTCCCCACTACTGCCTCTCATTTCTTTGGCTAGTTGTTAATACATGAGTTGTTAATGCCTCCAGATTAATTGTGTTGTCTTGAATCAAAGCCAGGAACTCAGTTTTTGAATCATTACCTGCATGGGAGGCTCATGCAGGTTTTATAGTCCCACTGGGGGGAAGCCCCAGGGGCTCAAACTCTGAAACAGATGCTTCTTCACCTTCTGAGAAGTGTGATACCTGCGGGAGAACACATTTTCTCTATCCCATGACATCAATTGGTTATGAAATTTGATGTGAGCGAGATTAAAGGAGATTTTTAAAGAAACAGGTTATTTATACAAGTGCCTCTGACCCCACTAGTTAGTTAAAATTAGTTCAATCAAACCTAGTTCAGTTAAAATGACGGTTGTAGTCATATAGGGGACTTACCTAAGAAGGCAACACGAAAGAAAGTAGTAAACTAGATTCCTGTGATACTGTCAGACTTAACATACATGGTTCTCTCTCTCTTTCTGTGTATAAAATAATCATGTGTATTCAGATATATGTAGTTCTATACACATATGTAAACACACCCATTCACACATATATGCATATAAATATATAAATATACACACATACGTACGCATAAAAATTATTGCACCTATACAAAGCATGGTGATATTATATATTATACACAAAATAGATATACACACCTATATGTATTTGTGTATGTGTGTGATTATAAAAATTTGATGTTCAGTAAATATTTAATGCCTAATATGTACCTGAGTCTATGTTAAATGCTTTGGAAAACAGCCCCCAATTTGGTTACTGTTATAATCCATTTTAGTTAAGGGTCTTTGAGAAACTAATGATAATGGGCCATGAAAGGAGATAATTCTTTCATACCATAACCCTTGATTTCTGTAGTTTCTTGGTTTTACTCTCCTCCTGCATCTCTTACCCTCTGGTTACCAGAGGTCTTATAGGTGCTTTCTGCTGCCCATGCATAATTGTCCCCTTTGAAGCCAGTGGCCTAAGCTCAGACTTACCCAAATTAATTTTGGTTTAGCATCAAGGCCCCACCCAGCACTTTCTTTTTTTCTTTTTTAATATATTTTATTGATTTTTTACAGAGAAGAAGGGAGAGGAATAGAGAGTTAGAAACATCGATGAGAGAGAGAAACATCGATCAGCTGCCTCCTGTACACCCCCTACTGGGGATGTGCCCACATCAAGGTACATGCCCTTGGCCAGAATCGAACCTGGGACCCTTGAGTCCTCAGGCTGACGCTCTATCCACTGAACCAAACCGGTTAGGGCAGCACTTTCTTTTACTTCACAAAAATTCAGTCAAACTGAATCATACACTTAAATGTAAAATTCAAAACTAAGAAACAAAAATACAACATAGGAGAAAATGTAGATGACCTTGGGGTTAGCAACGATTTTTATTTATTTATTTGTTTTAGAGAGAGAGGAGTGGAGATAATGAGAGGGGGAGAGAGAAACATTAATTTATTGTTCCACTTATTTTATGCACGCATGGGTTGTTTCCTTTATGTGCCCTGACTGGGGATCGAACCTGAAACCTTGGCTTATCCAGAGGATACTCTAGCCAACTGAGCCACCCAGCCAGGGTAGCAATAATTTTTTTGATACAACACCAAATGCATTACATAAGAAAAAAATAATGAGAAGTTGGACTTCATTAACATCTGCTTTGTAAAAGAAACTATTGAAAGGACACGACTATTAGTCACATGCTGGGAGAAAATACAAGGACACATCTGATAAACAACTCACAAAAATATAAACATATTTTAAATACAAGAAAATAAAGAGCCCAATTTAACAAGCAAAAGATCTAAACAAACACCTCACCAAAGAAGATGTACAGATGGCAAATAACACATGAAAATATGCTCAGTACCATATTTTACTAGAGAATTGGAAATTAAAACAACAGTGAGATACCACAATACCTCTATCAGGATTATCCAAACAATGTCAACACCAAATACAGATGAGGATGTGGAACAACAGGAAATCTCACTAATTGCTTGTGGGAATGCAGAATCATACAGCTACTTTGAAGGACAGTTTGGAAGTTTCTTACAAAACTAAACAAACTCTTACTTTACAACCCAGCAATCACACTCCTTGATACTTACCCAAAGGTGTTAAAAACTAGTGCCCACACGAAAATCTGCACATGAATGTTTATAGCAGCTTTATTCATAATTACCAAAACTTGAAAGCAACCAAGGGGTTCTTCGGTAAACTGCAGTATATCCAGATAATAAAATATTATTCAGCCCTAAAAATAAATGTGCTGTCAAGTAATGAAAAGATATAAAGGAATCTTAAATGCATATTATTAAATAAAAGAAGCTAATCTGAAAAGACTACATACTGTTTGTTTCCAATTTAGTGATATTCCGGAAAAGCCAAACCCATGGAGACAGAAAAAGAAATCAGTGGTTTCAGGGACTGAGGGGAGGAAATAATGAATAGAGGTAGCACAGAAGATTTTTACTGCAATGAACCTCTTCTGTATGACACTCTACATGTTATGATGTATTTGTCAAAACCCACAGAATGTACAATACCAAGAGTTAACCCTAAGTAAACTATGGACTTTGAGTGATATTGATGTGCCAACATAGATTAATTGATTGTAACAAATGTATCACCTTCCATTTCATGTGGGATGTTGATAGTAGGGGAGGCTGTGTATGTGGGCTCAGAGAGTATATAGGAACTCTCTATCTTCTCAACTTTGCTATGAGCCTAAAACTGTTCAAAAAATAAAGTTTATGTAAGTAAATGATTACATACATATACACATACTTACATAGATAATTAAAAATTTTAGAGAATGAATAGAATGTTTAATAAAAGAGAATATGTTGAATAAGTTTTAATATATCTATATCATGTAATAGTTTTTTAAGGTGAATAAAGATTGGATATTGATATTGGAGTTATCCTTAACATTTTCAAAATTATAAAGTAAAACTTAAGTGTTGAGTACATAAGTTCATTTAAATATATATTTCCGTTTCTAAAAATTTCAAAACCACTTACATTTGCCTGATCCTAAGACTTTCTTTTAAATACAAGTAAAGGAAGGATGAAAGGTATAAAAAGATAGACAACTTGGTCACACTGGTGAACTTGAGAGAGATCTTTGATAGTATATAAGGAATGGAAAAAGCAAATAAAAGTTAGGTATCTAGTGTCAAAAAGTAAACATGAACTGTCCACATTATGGACAATTATATAATTCATATATACTCAAACTATAGTTTCATGAAAAGAAGGCTGCAAAATTCCCACTGTGATTTTGGTAAGTATATTCAATTTACATTAAAAATTTTTTTCCTTTACCTTTTCAGTGCTGTTCAAATTTTACAAAAACAAAATAAAAATTCAACAGCATAATCAGAGAAAATTTATAGTCACTGTCATTATGAATAAATTGAGATGCTCTATATCATATAAAGCCAAGTTAATAACAGATGCTGCAGGAGGTGGGGAGCGAATTGGAGGAGGCAGTTATAAGATAAGTCCTAGGGATATAATGTACAACATGAAGATTATAGTTAATATTGCTGCATGGTATATTTGAAAGCTGTTATAAGAGTAGATCATAAAAATAAATTACTTCTCATCACAAGGAGAAATTACTTTTATTTTTTATTATTATCTATAGATACTAAACCTTTTGTGGTGATCGTTTCACAATTATGTAAATCAAACTATCATGCTGTACACCTTAACTTACACAGTGATGTATGTAGATTATTTCTTAATATAACTGAAAAAAAATAACATGCTGCATTTATCCTCAAAAGTAATCCTAGTTGTTCTTACAAAGTTTGGAAAAGAAAACTTATAATAGGTTTGTGTTCTGGTGATGGATGTAGGTAGTTCTGTTTACAAAAGAATCTACTCCCCTGGAGGTCTAGGAGAGCTTTGACAACCCCCGGGGGCAGTTTGTCACTCTACTGCTTCTCAGAAGGGAGAATAAAGTTTTTCATATATTGTTCCTGTATGTTTCCTTATGAGCATTCTGAATTGGCAACTTTATCTTACAGTTATTTCAGTAGTAATTTTAGACTTAGAGAACAAAACTATGTTTGTGGTTTTATGTTTGCTTTTATGTAAATATTTGGTATGTGAATTACACAATTTTAATAAAATCATAGCTTTCATTATATCTAATTTGAGCTTTCAACTTCATGTTACAGAATGTTTCTTTAAAGATATTTCAGTGAAAAGCATTATAAAAATATACAGATTTGTATGTCAATTTATACTTCAGAAAGCCATGTATTTGTCATATTTATGTTTTAAAAAACTTCCTAATTGCCTGAATGACTAAATGGTATTTAAAATGTCTGGTACCTTTGTCCAAAATTTTATCTATTGGAAACTATCAGCCATCCATGTTAAGAGTTCATAAGAAAGTAATTTAAAATTTTATATTACTAAGGTGACTGTGTGTACCATATTTCTAAATATTCAGTATTAAGGCTATACTTTTTAAAACCTTTAAAAAAAGTGACTTGATTGCAGAATATTCTTGTTGGATGGGAAAGTTTATGCAGATTTCCATCTGACCACTATAACTTCCATTTCTTTTTCTTTTCTTTTGTTTTATATTTTTTCCAAACTAAGATTTATTAAGGTATATGCTATTATTAAAACAAAACATCTCCTAAAATCTTGCTGTGACACATACTAAGTTATATAAAACCTCTACATTACTTAGAAAACTCAAAGACTTTGTTATAAGCTAAAGTATTTTTAAATACCAAAGAATATTTGATAAGCTATCTCAATCATAGTCCCAATTTCTTTAAAATGAAAAGAGATTTAAAATTTTCAGATACATACTTTGCCCATGATTATTATTCTACTTTTAGTTCCTAGATCATTAACTGCTAAAGCAAGAAATAATGCTGTCTCTATAAATTTGTACTGACACCTATATATCAGTTACTCAAGGTCAATGTACATATTTTAGCTAATAAATAATAGAATGAGCAAGCACGTGCCATTAAATATATATATATATACCTATTTATACATTTTGAACTTGATTCTAGGTTTCTAGGTACTGGGCAGACATGAATTAAGAAATGACCCTATACTGAATATAGACATGTCTCTCACAAAATAGCACACAATTGCCAGGACTACTTTATTTCATATATTAACCATACTCTTTAAAATAAATATGACACAATTTTTACCTGGAAAGTTTGTCTTCTCAGATAATATAGATTTACTTGAATATAAACAAGACCATAGTTCCATGGTAACACCTGTCTTGCTGATTAATTTTTAAAAAAATCATACAAACTCAAACATACATATTTGTGAGTACTTTAAGAATACTTTGCCGGATAATTTTGGTTTTAACACCGTAGATGATAGGGTTCATCATAGGAGGACTCAGAAGATACATGTTGGCTATAAATATGTGGATGTGTGGAGCTATGTTCTGACCAAACCTGTGGGTGATAAAGGAGAAAAAGGCAGGTGTATAAAACGCTAAGATGACCCAAACATGTGAGCCACATGTGCTCAAGGTCTTGAGTCTGGCCTCCTTTGATGGGAGACGAAACACAGCATGAAAAATGAGAATGTAAGAGCAGATTATCATTATGAAGTCCAGCCCACCAGTAAAGAAGGCAAGAATTAAGCCATATAATCTGTGGACCCTGGTATTAACACAGGCCAGTTTGATCAGGGCCATAAATTCACAGTAGGTGTGGGCAATGATGTTGGTTTTGCAATAGGGAAGCCTCATCAGTAAGAAAGGATGTGGAGTCAGCAGGATAACACCACGTAGGACAATGGCCAGACTCAAAGCCATGATCACTCCATGTGTCAGGATGGTGGAATGCCTCAGAGGGTTGCAGATGGCCACATATCGGTCAAAGGCCATAGCCAACAGGAATCCCAACTCCATGGTGGACAAAGAGTGGATGAAAAATATCTGGATGAGGCAAGCTTTAAAGTTGATTTGTCTGTCATCGAACCAGAAGAGACTGAGAATCTTGGGAACCACCGTGGTGCAAAGCATCAGGTCATTCACATAGAGCATGCAGAGGAAGAGATACATGGGTTCATGAAGACTGGGGTGTGTCTTGATGATGAATACAAGGACACAATTCCCCTTCACAGCCAGCAGATAAACCAGGCAAAAAGGGATGGAGATCCAGACATGAGCAGCCTCCAGCCCTGGGATTCCAAGGAGGAGGAAAGTAGCTGGGTGGACATTGGTTCTATTTGGAAATAACATTTCAGAGTCGCTAAAGCTGCTCTAGCCTAAGTGTTGTGAAATTATTTTCAGTAGATTGAGCAAAACATACATTCTCTGATTATACCTAAAATATGTGACACCTATTCTGACAATCAGTGGTAGGAAATTTTGCACCTGTTTCAAGTATGTGGTGAAGAGATGTGGAATTAGCCAGTAATATTTGCTTTAAACTCAAAATCCAAAAGATAAAAGAAAGAGTAGACTCTGTCTTAGGGAAACGAAAGAACAGGTCATGTATCGCATTTCTGCTCCACTATATAAATACCACCTAATAAGTGCTGCAAATATAACATGTGCTTATTTAAATGACTTATAATTTTATTAAACATATAAATTAATAAGAACAAAAGAGGCTGATTTTCAAATGAGAATTAGAAAGTTATTGCTCTGATTATGTCTCCAAAGCATATTTTTACCTATGAGGCCCATTTATTTAACTTCATTAGAAAATTATTTATATATAAGCCAATCATAATATAAAGCACATTGCTATTTTAGGTTAAAAACAATGTTATTAAACCTAGTATAAGTCAATTTATGTGAATATGATCAGATTGATAAGCAAAGACAAATTTGAATATATGGACCATTTAAAGAGAGTACGATTTTTAGTTTTACTTGATCTCTATGTTACTATCACGTTATAAAGTGTAAACTAAGCATCCAGCCATTTTTCCTAGACACATCTCCATAGTGGTGTCCTACTGTGCACTATCTCAGTATGAATAATTTCATTTATCATTATTCTATGTCTTAAATATCTTTACATCTCCAAAATATTTTGTTCAGCTGTTTATACTAGTAAGTCCATAAAAAGTTACTGAATGGCTGCCTTTCTTTTACCCACCATGTGTTGGATACCCTGTAAATGACCTTACAATGTAGCCACTAAAATATTCAAGGTTGGCACTGCAGGAGAAGTGTCTGAGCCTGCTTCAGCCCTATGGCTGGAGTCCATTTGTTGCTCATTATCTATGCTGCATAGAGTGTTAAATATTTTTAATTCCTCTCCTGTTTTTCTTTCCACTAGCAATGCTGCTGTCTCATGTAGTCCTGCTACCTCTTCATCTGGCTGGTATTTTTGCCTGGGTTGCACTCTTCTCTCAGAAGGCTACAAGACAAATCAGCTGCCTCCCACTTCTTCCTCCAGTGCCTACGGTCTTTCAAGAGGGTTATACAAAATGAATGCCTCATGTGAATGGCTGTCAATGGTCGTAAATGAGAGGACCTTTCTTTGTTCTGATTGGGCAGATGACATCCTTTGAGGGTTTTGCAGCCACCAGAGGACTAGCCTCAGGAACTAATAATTAAAAAGTCTCTGGGAAGGCATTAGGATCATAATGGTGATTATTTACTTATACTTTGGTGAGAGTAAACATATACTGATTATATAGGCAAAAAGTTCTCTTTGCAGCATGAAACTGATTTAGCTTTCCATAGTCCCACATTTTTCAACAGTAGAATTATGAGTCAGTATGGTTTAGAGCAGTGATTTTTTAACATTTTTCATCTCATGACACACATAAACAAATGACAAAAACGTATTTTTTGCTAACCTGATAAAAATAGGTATGATTGCGATTGATTTGCAAAAAATAAAAATAAAAATAATTACCTACCCTTTTGGATCCAAAGTGATTAAAAAAAAAAAAATCAGGTGTCTCTACTTATACATTGGGTTATCAGGTACCAAATATCAACAAATCAGACACAACCTCCTTCTGCGATGTGACCAATAAGAGACATCTCTATTTTATGGCCTATGTATTTATGGTTCAAGACAGGGTATTCACACCAGAAGGCTATTGTTGTGTGCTCTTGTCATTTTTTATTTGACATTCTTAAGGAAAAGAGGTCAGTTCCCTGACTAAATTGTCAGGTATTCCATATTTTAAAAATTCTTGCAGCATACTGGTTGAAAACTGCTGGTTTAGTTAGAGCAATGCTAATAAAATATTATCCATGCAATATCTGCCTCAAAATCACCTGATTGATCATATTTCCCCCCAGATATTTTCTAAAATTTCGTATTTCTAGATATTGTCTATTATATCAATTATCTTATATTATTTTCTTATCTTTAAAAGGTGGATAATAATATCTACTTTTCAGGAGTAGATTATTGTGTAACTGCGTACTTGTACTTCTTAATCCCTTTGAAATAAGTGGGAAATTATCTACACAGACAGAGCTCACTGTGCCAAGTGTCCTAACAGACTTAGTCTGACCACACAAAAGGAGCAGAGACTCCATCACTGTTGCAGGTGTTAAGCCTGCTACCTGCTACCTACTTTTCTTCCTCCCCTGAGGAACAAACTGAGATTTGCATTTGATACTTCAAAGTATATAATGGGAAATTTTGGAATTTTATTTGAGAGTTAAATTTCTTTTTCTTTATCTTTTCTAAAAAATGAAAACTGTGCCCTGCCTGTGTGGCTCAGCAGTTGAGCACTGACCCATGAACCAAGAGGTCACTGGTTCCATTCCTGCTCAGGGCACATGCCCAGGTTGTGGGCTTAATCCTCAGTAGGGGGTGTGCAGGAGGCAGCCAATTGGTGTTGCTTCTCTCTCATAGAGGTTTCTATCTCCATATCCATATCCCTTACTCTCTCTCTAAAAAATCAATAAAAACATTCTAAAAAACTGAAACCTGCCCTTTTAACATCTACTTAAAGATATAATTAACAACATAAACTGATGAACAAAAGATAGATCTAGAGACATAGAATCATAGAACAGACTTGTCAAACCTCAGAGGGAAGGCAGGGGAGGGTGGGTGGGGGTAGGGGTCGTTGAGGGGGTAAGACATCAACTTGTATGCACATAAGCATAACCAAAGGACACAGACAATAAGTGGGGGTGGGATGAAGGCTGGGGCTGGGAGGCAGGGGCAGGCTGGGAGAGAACAATGGAGGAAAGGGGACATATGTAATACTTTCAGCAATCTCTATATATAAAGAGCCAGGGTCTGTAACATCCAAAATGACCAAAAGCTCAACCAAACACTGGAAGTTAGTTCTGCAGTACGTGCCGTGGGCGCCGCAGTGACCCAGCACTGATCGCCAAGGGGGCTGTGGATCAGGACCTGAGAGAGTCCCAAGGGGACAAGCAGTGTCTGATCCGCAGCCCCCATGGCACTCAGTGCTGGGTCGCTGCGGTGGAAGTCAGCACTGACTGCTGCTGCTGTGGGTGCGGTTACCCAGCACTGATTGCTGAGGGGGCTGTGGATCAGGCCTGGAGAGAGGCCTGGAGAGAGAAGCAGGGTCTAATCTACAGCCTCCGTGGCAGCTGTCGATCAGCTCTTGCTTCTCTTTCTCTCTGGGCCTCACCAGCAGCCTTGCTGATCAGCCCCGCCTCTCTAATCAGCTCCAGAGATAGGCCCGGAAATAGGCCCAGAGAAGCTGACTGGCATAGAAACTGACCAATCAGAACTAAATCTGGGTGAAGTGCGAGGAGTTAATGGCTGCCTAGGAGGCGGAGCTTTTGACTCTGACTGGCATAGAAACTGACCAATCAAAACCTAATCTGAGTGAACTACAAAGGCAGAACCTAAGGTGGTGGCTGAGGAGGAGTTTTAAGGGCAACAGCTGTTTAGTGTAAGGAGTAAGAAAGCGGTTCAATTTTTTAATGATCGGTTTAGCACTATAGTGCATATGGCTGGCTATTAGTCCAGATATAGGTATGTGTTTTTGTCTGCCAAGAGCATCTCCTCCTGCTGAAAAGGCTCCCCCACCCCCTTTTAAGCAATCCTATCCTATATAATCTATCTATACTAATAAAAGGGTAATATGCTAATTAGACCGGGTCGACTGGCTTTCTTCCAGATGTCCAACTTGGTTCTGGACAAAACCATGGTGGTGGGGCCGAGGCAGAGGCAGTTAGGGGTGATCAGACTGGCAGGGGAGGGCAGTTGGGGGCAAGATTAGGCTGGTAGGGGAGGGCAGTTAGGGGCAAGATTAGGCTGGTAGGGGAGGGCAGTTAGGGGCGATAAGGCAGAGGGGTTAGGGCAGGGGTGGGCAAACTTTTTGACTCGAGGGCCACAATGGATTCTTAAACTGGACCGGAGGGCCAGAACAAAAGCATGGATGGAGTGTTTATGTGAACTAATATAAATTCAAAGTAAACATCATTACATAAAAGGGTACGGTCTTTTATTTCAATAGTTTTATTCATTTCAATTGGGCCGGATCCGGCCCGTGGGCCGTAGTTTGCCCATGGCTGGGTTAGGGGCAATCAGGCAGGTAAGCAGAGGCAATTAGGTGCGATCAGGCAGGTAGGCAGGTGAGCGGTTAGGAGCCAGTTGTCCCAGATTGCGAGAGGAATGTTCGGCTGCCAGTTTAGGACATCCTACAAGGGGTCCCCGATTGGAGAGGGTGCAGGCTGGGCTGAGGGACACCTCCTTCCCCCGCACGAATTTTGTGCACTGGGCCTCTAGTAAAGAATAATAATTAAAAAAAAAAAAAAGATATGCTGGCTTCCTTTTGGAGCCATACAGAAAAAGGTATATCTACTCCTTATTATGGTCCTTTAAATATGTGAAGACATCTATAAATGTCTTTAGGCTATGCTGTGTTTTTATTTTAAAGAGATGATGTGTATATCCCTAATCATCTCATTTTCCTTGATATTTTCCAATTTTTTCACATTCTTAAAAGAAGGGTGCTTTAGCAGAATGTGCTGGATCACAGACAGGGAAGCAATTTACATTCCTGTGATCCCTACTTGAGATATGTTGCTTCACAAAAATTGTAGAGACTTTCTCCAACATTTATTATCATATCAGAAGCCTTTGTGATATACCTATGGTAAATATTTCCAGCTGTCTTATCCTAGAACATAGTTGCTGAATGATTTCACCTTAATTATGAGAGGTAGGTATAAAACTGGTAAATATTAAACTGCTTTATGAGAGTGATTCAAAAAAGCCATAATGCTTTCAATAGGAAATACAGGTTATAATAATAGAAAAACATTGTCATTTACACCTGAGAGCTAATTTTTAATTGCATCTTGAATTTCATGGCCTATATACGGGAGAAAATAAAATCAAAACAAGAATTAAAGTCAGTAAACTGCAACTCAAAATAGGCATTGTTGTGTGCCTAGAAGATTCGTGGTGTAATTATTTGTAATCCATATTAGACTTAGACTAAAGGGGACCTTACACTTAATGCATACATGCAATTGCAGTTAAATTTCTTAACAGCATCATTCCTGAGTCTAATCAGAAATCAGGTATTAAGGTCAGAACTATTTCTAAAATTATTTTTCTTAATCCCAGAAGCTATCCAATGAAGTCTTAATCCAAATACACATAGAAATGTCAAATGTCTAGTCACCCAGAGAACATGGCATTTCAACTACTTCAGCTAACTCCATGGGTTTTGTTTGTTTGTTTGGTTGGTTTGTTATTGAATGATTCAGACTCAGATTTGTAATTTAATGTTTTCATTGTATTATCATAAATTGCCACATGAACACACTTTTTTTTAAAAAAAGCTTAATTTCACAACATATTTGGCATTATCTTACTAACTTTACTCTCTATTTTCAATCATAATAAAAACAATAAGAGTAGCCAATATTTATGTTATGTTTACTATGAATCAGATATTGTGATTAGTGCTATAATTGTATCAGTGGTTCCTAACAAAGTTGATGAACTTTAAGGAGCAATTTAGAAATTTCTTGGTGTGGTTTTGTCATTGTCACAATTTGGGAAGCACTATTAAATTTAGTAAATGTAAACCAGAGAGAATCCTCATGCAATACATAATTCCTCCATACTTCCAACCCTCCACAAATGTTCTGTATCTGAGAGAAATTTCAGATCCTCAACTGAACATTGTGTAGTAAAAAATACTTTATATATTATGCTAAGGGAAATAAGCCAGTCAGAGAAAGACAAAAACCATGTGATTTCACTCATATGTGGAATCTAATGAACAAACTGCACTAAGAAGCAAAATAGAGACAGATTCATAGAGAGTGGGCTGACAGCTCTGAGAGATGGGCAGGCAGAGGGAATGGAGGGATTGAGCAACAAAAGGGGGAAAAAAGAATAAAACCAGAGTGTAGAGATTGTGGTGGGGAGGGGAGTGGGTGAGGTGGAAGAGGGACTAAGGGGATAAATGGTGGTAGGAAAGATAAAATAAATACTATAATGTTCTGGATGTATAATTTTACCGTGCTTTGTATTTATTATTCTGAATGTAGTTTTTTTTTAAAAAAACTTTGCTATACTAGTTACCATAAATTATCTTTTCATGGTTTTAAAATGAAAACATGAACTTGATATTCTAGAACAGTGGTCGGCAAACTGTGGCTCAGCAAACCGGGGCTCGTGAGCCACATGCGGCTCTTTGGCCCCTTGAGTGTGGCTCTTCCACAAAATACCGACTTCTGTGCATGGGCCACGAAGTTTCAATCGCACTGTATGTGCACGCCTGCACATGGTATTTTGTGGAAGAGCCACACTCAAGGGGCCAAAGAGCCGCATGTGGCTCGCCAGCCGCAGTTTGCCGACCACGGTTCTAGAAAATTAACTATCATATATATAAAGTGAATATTGTATATTGTTGTGTTAAGACTATGAATAACAAGTTTTTCAACATTTTTAAATAGAAAAAAATTCCTTTTTTTTAAAAAAAAATGATATCACCAAATGCAATATTTCTCATGGCATTTGAGTAATCGATAAAATATACCAGGATTTACCAGAATTTATAACTTTCACATTCACATTTTTCTATGCATAAGTACAAGGACCTACTTTATTATCTCATCTAGTGTTGTCATATATATATATATTGCTACTTTTACTTTTATATTATTACTAGAGGCCCAGTGCATGAGATTTGTGCATTTGGGGGTCCCTCAGATTGGCCTTAGCCCTCTAACAGTCGGGGAGCCCTTGGGGGATATCCAACTGATGGCTTAGGCCCGTTTCCTGTGGGGAGCTGGCATGCTGTCAGCTGGACATCCTTAAAGCTGCTGCGGAGGTGGGAGAGGCTCCCTCCACTGCCGCTGAGCTTGCAGGCCCACCATGAGCCCAGTTCAGGGCTTCTGGCTGAGCTGTGTTTCCCCTGTGGGAACGCACTGAACACCAGGGGGCAGGTCCTGTGTCGAGCGTCAGCCCGTTGGTGGTCAGTGCGTGTCATAGTGACTGCTTGTTTCGCTGTTCGGTTGCTTTGCATATTAGCCTTTTATTATACAGGATTTGGGTACTTACTTTTTAAAAAAACTTACTATTTTTTATTTAGGAGGGTAAAATATACATTAGACAACTTTGTTGCAAAAGGGGTAATTATATTTTATTATGTTCAGAATTATTAATGTATATTATTTTATTTAAGACTCAAGTTCACAACCATGGGTTATGGATTATTACCTTTGTATTATATATGTCCCTTAACCTAAATCTCACATCTCAAACTACATAAAGTTTTCAAAGAATTTTTTAACAGAAAAATTTCATAACCCCAAGTTAGGCAATGTCTTAGATATAACACAAAAAGCATGATCCATAAAAGAAAATTAGATAAATTAGACTTCATTAAAATTAAAATTATTTCAATATAAAATTATTCATGGCTTAATAAGTCCCAAAGACTATACTAAATACAAGGTTAGGGAAGATAAATAATACTAATAATTAAAAGTTTTGCTCTAATTTTTTCTACTTCTTCTGTATCTTCTATAATTGCTACTGCTCACTGAAGTCAATATACTTGCCAATCTTTACTATCCAATATTAATCCAAAATTTAGATGAAAATTTTCTACTTCAGGGCAATGCTGATTCATTTTCAACATTTCCTGTTTAATAAAACTCTCATCTTTGTTGGTAATTTGGGGAATCACAAACCTTGCAAAGTCAAACACTTTTGACTGCTAACAATTTAAAGAATCCCTCCCTGATTCTTTTGGTTTTAACACCATAAATAATAGGATTCATCATAGGTGGAACGAGAAGGTATATATTGGCTATAAAAATGTGGATATGTGGAGCAATGTGGTGACCAAATCTATGAGTGAGAAAAGAGAAAAAGGCTGGTGTGTAAAACACCAAGATGACCCATACATGGGAGACACAGGTACTTAAGGTCTTCAGGCGGGCAGCTTTGGATGGAAGATTAAAGACAGTGAAGAGAATAAGGACATAGGAATAGATGATCAATATGAAATCCAATCCCCCTGTCAGGAATGCCACAATTAGGCTATAGGCTCTCCGAATCTTGGTTTCAGTACAAACCAGCTTTATCAGGGCCATAAACTCACAATAAGTATGAGAGATGACATTAGTTTTGCAGTAGGAAAGCCACCTCAGTAGGAAGGGGTGTGGACTGAGGAGGACAGCGCCTCTGAAGACAATGAACATACCCAAGCCTACAATCACTGTAGGTGTTAAGATAGTGGAATGTTTTAGTGCGTGGCAGATGGCTACATATCGGTCAAAAGCCATGGCCAAGATAAATCCAGATTCCATAGTAGACAGAGAATGGATAAGATACATTTGTGTGAGGCAGGCTTCAAAGTAGATCTCTCTGTCATTGAACCAGAAGAGACTGAGTATCTTGGGAAGTGTAGAAGAAGTAAGCATCAAATCAGCCACTGAGAGCATGCATAGAAAGAAGTACATAGGTTCATGCAGTTTGTGGTCTGTCTTGACAATTAATAAAAGGGCAACATTTCCCATTAGTGACAGTAAGTAGACCAGGCAGAAAGGAATGGAAATCCATTTGTGGGCAGCCTCCAATCCTGGAATTCCAAGCAGTAGGAAGATGGTTGGTTGAAGACTGGTCTTGTTATAACCTGCCATTATCCAAACAATGGATATTCCATGATCCTGTCCAAATTAAACATCACAAAGACCAACTTTTTTATTGTTATGGCTGGGGAGAGATCTTAACATCCAATAACAAGCAACTGGCTATTGAATTAATTTCTTCAGCAATAAATTGTCTCAATGCATCAATACACAGGGCTCTGATTTGGGGGTAAGAAAAGTAGTAGAAAGGAATTCTCTATCCCTCTTTTCTCCTCCTTCTCTCTTTGTCTCTCCTCTACTTTTTCTTTTTTTTTCATAAAGTGTTATCCAGTTGGCTACAGACATTTTAGCAATATTATGTAGTTTTTAGAGGAAGTGTCGATATATTCCTGAATACCAAAATAGAATTTCCTACCATTTTAAACAGCCAAAAAAATAAAAGCCCAGTCACCATGAATGAGATCAACAATTCATATTTTTAACTCCTGCTACCACCTCCCGAAGATTGTGCTAATTGTTATAAGGAGAAAGGAGATGATGGGAATACTAAAGAAAAATTGGTTCAATAAAGAAGTGAGGGCAAAACTGATCTTATAGTAGAAGATGAATAATTGAGTTAATAAAGGAAGGAGGCTTATCTTCATAAAATCAGCCAAACAGAATGGTATTGAATATAATCCAATATAGAAAATGGCTAAGTCTGGAAAGTGCTGGTGTTCAGGTTACTAGATATTTGTCCTCTTTCTAAAATGATCAATTAAATTCTTCCAGAAGGTACATAATATATTCTTCAGTCATACAATGCACTTCGTGCTGATTTTTGCTTCCCAAGTAAACTTAAATGCAACTCTTGGCTCAAGATAGCAGGTTATCAGAAGTGTGTATTGGGATATACTGTTTTAGAAATGTATCCTAACCATCCTAAATTTTAAACTGATAAACATTACTTTGGTTCAATCATTTGTATATAATAAGCTTATATAACATTAGGCATCCTTTGAGTCTGAATAGAACAAAATTTAATAAAAACAAATGAGGTTTTGAGAAAATGTAATTCAGGACTAAATTCTAAGGCTAGCTTAACAAAAATTATGAACAACACATACATTTCAGCTTAAATATTAAATTAATCTTCTTCTACCTTATTTTTTTGTCAATTCAAAAAGTTGTGCCATCTTTCAGATGACCACAAAGGCAAAATCTTCACTGCTGTGACTGGACTTGGGCCTCCAGCCTAGGCTCCACCATTCCCTTATCAGTGAGTTGTCCCTTCTTACCTTATTCACAGCTCCTCTGTCTATAACCTGATTATCTTACTTCCACAACTAGATGGTCTCACTACTCAGCCTGAGGCTCAACATAATATTGGATATAATTACAACAGGGCCCATTACACTTCTTATCCTAGGGGAGCAGAGGCCTGCAAGGAATATCCTATGTATAGACTCTTATGAGAATGCTATTTGATTGTAGGCAGTTTCACTAATCTCAGTCTCAAAAGGCACAATTTGGTCTTTTGGACTCAGTCTTATGGTGTCCATGCCACTTGAATTCTGAGCTTAGACATCAATAGGAGATAGTATCTGGACTCCAGGTCTTGTGAGATCATTGGTTTATTGTACCCATGGTTTTAAGCACTAAAAGCTTTCTTACAACACATGTAATGAGAGCTAGTAGTGGAAGATATTTTGGAGCAATGAATTTATGAATAATCACGGTGATTATATGCATCTTTACATGCCTCTGATATTCTTAAATAATTCACCTTAATCAGTTTTAGTTCTGAAAGTCAACTGAAGCTCCAGGATATTTTATAGTATGTTTCTACTCTTGAATTCCCCTGAAATTTATTTGTTAGATTGAATACAGTGTATGCATTATCCCCATGTATAAAAGCATTATTATGTGTGTTTTAGTTGGGATGCTATACAATGATTGTATATATTTTGCTACACACATGTTCCTTCTCATTCTCTTGTGCTCTGTATTTCAGGAAAAGTGAACATTACAGGCTATGTTTCTCAGGATCATAGATCATCTCTCTTTAGACAGGGTTTGTTCAATGTGCTAGGACAATTCTCTCTATTTCTCTATTTCTTCAACTGCATCTATTCCATGGCTCCAGATTTTGCCAGGGGGTACTTCCAGGGTTTCAGCTTCTAGTGAGAGACTCGTATTTCTGAGTTGTGATTAAACTAGTGGTGCCTCTGTGTGTTGCTGGCTAGAGTTATTGTGGATTTTTGTGGTTTCTAATTTCTGGAAGTCCTCACTGTCAAATGTTGGGTTTATCTGAAGTTCTATAATTTGTGTAAATAATGAACTGTATTAAAGATGCTCTGTAATAAATAATATTTCCTGGTTTGATTCTAACACAGATGCCACTCATAATAATATAGGGCTATTTACCTCAGAGATTCATTGAGTTGAAGAAATGATAGAGTGTTGTCCTCATAGTTATCTCTTTAAAAATATTAGAAAGGGAATAATCAAGATACCAACAATCTGAAGAGAAAAGAATGTCATATATGAAAAAATCAGAACTACTTTGTGATAAACGATGAAGTACTGAAAGCTTTTCCTCTACGGTAAGGAGCAAAGCAAGAATGCCCATTTTTACTATTTGTATTCAACATAATACTGAAAATCATAGCCAGAGAAATTAGACAAGAAAAAGAAATAAAAGGCATCCATATTGGAAAAGTAATATTATATGTTTGCAACTAAAATAACCTTATAAAAAGAAAACTATAAAGATCTCTCTCCCTTTCTCAGACACACACACACACACACACACACACACACACACACACACACTAGACTTAATAAATAAATTATCAAATTACAAGTTACAAAATTATCATGTACAAAAACAGTTGCATATCTCTACACTTTAAATGAGCTATCTGAAAAAGAAATTATACAATTTCATTGACAATAATATTTAAAAATAAGAGGCATAAACTGAAGTTAAGATTAAAATTTATACACTGAAAACTACAAAAAATGCTGAAAGAAATTAAACACAAATAAATGGAAATACATGCCAGGAGCCGGTCCATCCTTGCTGTTTCAAGGGACCTGGCATATATGGCATACTGTTCTTAATATGTTTGCTCACCTTCTTGGCACTATGTGTTTTAACCAAGGTCACCTCTCTGAGAAAGGTTGTTTCCCCAGGTAGGGATTTTCCCCTGAAGTTAGGGAGGGAATAAAACCCCTCAACTAAGTGCCAGGCGGGTAATTAATCATTTTAACTACGAACAATCATGCTTAAGCTACATAATCTTTACTCCCTGGAATGGAGATAAGAAACGCCCTAACCTTTGGAATAGAGATTGATAGGATTGGAATCAACTGGTATAAATACAAATGTAACAAGACAACAGGACACAGAACCTAGACACAGAACCTACACAGAACCTAGCGAGAGAACATGGCAAAAGATCCTGGACAGAAACTGGCCACAGAATCTAGAGACAGAACCTAGCGAGAGAACCTGGCTGAAGAACCTAGAGACAGAGCCTGGCTACAGAACCTGGATAGAACATGGCAAGAGAACCTGACTAGAACCTGGTGACTGAACCTGGCTGGAAAACCTGGACAGAACCTGGCTGGAGAACCTGGATAGACCCTTACAAGAGAACCCGGCTATGATGATCACCTGAACGCTGTCTCCGTGTCATTCCTTCTTCGCCGACTCCGTCCACACCTTTGGAGAACCCCTGGACCCGGGCGCCAGATGCTGGGGTCTAGCCCCAGTGGGTCCAGGGGTTCCCCAAAGGTGTGGACGGAGTCGGCGAAGAAGGAATGACACGGAGTCAGCGTTCAGTTGATCAGAAGCCTAGCCCGGATCTCTAGCCAAGTTCTGGTTAGGATCTCCAGCCAAGTTCTGGTTAGGATCTCCAGCCAGGTTCTGTGTCCATGTTCTCTTGCTAGGTTCTCCAGCCAGGTTCTCCAGGTTCTCCAGCCAGGTTCTGTAGCCATGTTCCCTTGCTAGGTTCTCCAGCCAGGTTCTCCAGCCAGGTTTAGTCACCAGGTTCTAGTCAGGTTCTCTTGCCATGCTCTATCCAGGTTCTGTCTCTAGGTTCTTCAGCCAGGTTCTCAGTATGGCACATCTTCTCAATCTAAGTTCTGTACTATCCACCTTCTTACTCTACTTATCCTCTATAGGGGGGTCTGCAGTACCCTGGTGAGGTCCTATCCATCCCGAGTGTGGAGCTCTCAATGGGGGGGGGGGGGGGAGGCTTACCTAGGGAAACCCTGTTCCAGGGGTTCCCAAAGGTGTGGACAGAGTCGGCGAAGACTATCCACCCTCTTCCTATGGTGGAGTCCTATCCATCCCGAGAGTGGGGCTTACCTAGGGGTCCCTGTTTGAGCGCCAGTATGTCCAGGGGTCCCCAAAGGTGTGGACGGAGTCGGCGAAGAAGGAATGACACAGAGTCAGCATTCAGGTGATCATCATAGCCGGGTTCTCTTGTAAGGGTCTATCCAGGTTCTCCAGCCAGGTTCTGTCCAGGTTTTCCAGCCAGGTTCAGTCACCAGGTTCTAGTCAGGTTCTCTTGCCATGTTCTATCCAGGTTCTGTAGCCAGGCTCTGTCTCTAGGTTCTTCAGCCAGGTTCTCTCGCTAGATTCTGTCTCTAGGTTCTGTGGCCAGTTTCTGTCCAGGATCTTTTGCCATGTTCTCTCGCTAGGTTCTGTGTAGGTTCTGTGTCTAGGTTCTGTGTCCTGTTGTCTTGTTACATTTGTATTTATACCAGTTGATTCCAATCCTATCAATCTCTATTCCAAAGGTTAGGGCGTTTCTTATCTCCATTCCAGGGAGTAAAGATTATGTAGCTTAAGCATGATTGTTCGTAGTTAAAATGATTAATTACCCGCCTGGCACTTAGTTGAGGGGTTTTATTCCCTCCCTAACTTCAGGGGAAAATCCCTACCTGGGGAAACAACCTTTCTCAGAGAGGTGACCTTGGTTAAAACACATAGTGCCAAGAAGGTGAGCAAACATATTAAGAACAGTATGCCATATATGCCAGGTCCCTTGAAACAGCAAGGATGGACTGGCTCCTGGCAAATACATATTGTGTTCATGGATTAGAACACTTAATATTGTTAATATGCCCATCCTACCTAGACTGATCTTCAGATTCAGTGCAATTTCTATTAATGTTGAAAGATAGTTTTTGTAGAAATATAAAAATCCATATGAATTCTCAAGTGATCCTGAATATCCAAAAAGAAATCTTGAAAAACACGGAACTTACTAGAAAGCTATAATAATCTAACTGGGATAAAAACAGATATGTAGACTATTGAATAGAATAAAAGGCCCAAAAATAAACTATTACAAAGATGTTTGAATAATTTCTACAAAGGTGCCAAGACCATTCAATGAGGGAAAGGTAGTTTTTCAACAAATGGGTTGAAACCAGATATCTACATACAAAAGAACGAAGGTGGACTTTTATCTTATGAAAAAACAACACACAAAACAAACAGACAAAGAAACAAAACAACCTCAAAATGGATCAAAATCTAAACAGAAGAAGTAAAATTCTTAGAAAAAGAAAGAAAACTTTTGTGATATTAAATTTGACAAAGATTTTTTTTTGGATATAACAAAGGCAACAAAAGTAAAAATTGATAAACTGGATTTCACCAAAATTAAAAAGTTTTGTGCATCAAAGAACACTATACACACAGTGAAAAGGTAAGCCAGAGAATCAGAGAAAATATTTGCAAGCCTTATATTTGATAAGCAATTAATATCCAGAATATATATTTTAAAAATCTTAAAACTCAACAACAATTTAAAAAATCACTGGATTAAAAAATGGGCAAATAATTTGAATAGGTTTTTATTCAGAAAATATGTTCAAATGACCAATAAACACACAAAAGTATGCTTAACATCACTAATTATTAAGGAAGTGCAAATTAGAACCACAATGAGATACCATTTCAGAATGGTATTATTAAAAGAATAGCTATTATTAAAAATAAGAAAAATTATTGGTGTAGATGTGAAAAAATTGGAAAGAACATTTGTGCATTTCTAGGAGGAATGTAAAGAGATATAATTGCTACAGAAAAAGGCATGACAGTTACTAAAAAAAATTAAACATAGAATTATGTGATCCATCCATTTCACTTTTGAGTATATACCCCAGGGAAGTAAAAACAAGGATTTAGACAGATTGTTGTATGTTCATAGCAGCATTATTCACAATAGCAAAAGGTGGAAACATCACAAGTCCCATCCATAGATGGATGAGTGGATAAAAAAAATAAATTCACATAACATTAAAAAGGAAGGAATTTCTAACACATGTTAAAACATGGGTGAACCTTGAAGATATAATGCTAGGTGAGCTAGCCAGTCATAGAAGGACAAATATTTTGTGATTCTATTTATGTGAGGTACCTAGCATAACTAAATTCATAGAGACAGTAGTGGAATGGCAGTTGTCAAAGTATGTAAAGAAGTGGGAATGGGAAATTAGTGTTTTATGAATATGAAGTTTCAATTGGGGAAGATAAAAAAAAGCTCTGAAAGTGAATGGTGGGGCTGGTTGCACAACAGTATAAATGCACTAATTCCACTGAACTATATACACTTAAAAACAGTTAAAGTGATAAATTTTATGTTATGTATATTTCACCACAATAAAAAAACCACACCAGTGAAATCCTCTTTAGTTACATTCCATACTAATGCCAATAACATGAGTGAAGATATTAGTTAGATAGGTGAATAGAACTTTATGGACTTTTCTTTGTTATTAACATAAAAATACATATTAGCAATGATAAATATCAGGAGAGGCTTTTTTTTTCAGTTATACACTGAGCTGCTCTATAAATAGGAATGTGAAGGGTATTACAGTGACATTTGGCAGTAAAAGGTATTTGAGGAAGAAAGAATAGCATATATGAGCATGTGCAAATGCCATCAAACAAAATATAGCCTGTTTTCTTAATAATTTAGTCTAGAGCAGTGGTTGGCAAACTCATTAGTCAACAGAGCCAAATATCAACAATTCTTCAAACTAGACTCTCCCAGGCCAAAAACCGACTCCTGCGCATGGGCCATGAAGTTTCAATCGCACTGTATGTGCTCCCACACGTGGTATTTTGTGGAAGAGCCACACTCAAGGGGCCAAAGAGCCACATGTGGCTTGCGAGCCGCAGTTTGCCAACCATGGGTCTAGAGCACTCTAATGTGACCCCATCTCCTTAGTTCATATGATAAAAGAGTAGAAAGGTGTCCCTGAACAAGCAGAGAAAGCTGCAGAAAACTTGCCCTAACAGAAGATGAGTCAGTTTATGTTTGCCAGATACACCTGCTATCAAAGGATTCTAAGTAGCTTCATTATGGTCTCTTCATACTTATTTTTGTCTCAGGGGAAAAGAAGAAAAATGATTGAATTAATGGTAATGGAGGGATACATCTCAGTGTTACAAAAATTAGTCCAAATAAATCAAAACTTATTTAAAATACATTTTTTGAACACATTATAAACAAATGAATGGTGAGTGATGTCAGAGGAATGACAATGTAAGAAATCCCCTTGGTCTCTCCCCTTGAAGTTTCAACAACTTGAACAGCTATAATTCAACAAATATTCCCTGCTCAATGCAGAAATATGCCCGAAAGGTCCACATATTGAAACATCTGAAGGTGGACAAGTGGGAACAGAGGGGGAAAGGGAGAGGAGAGAAGGGCTTAGATGAGCCATAGAAACAGCCCTGCTGCCTGGAGCCCACAGCAGAGCTCAGCCGGGAGAGGGAACAAATCCAGTTATGGCTAATGTTCCCTTCAGCTGGAGGGACCAGAGAGATTCCCTGGGCATTCCTGCAGAGATGAGTAGTGCGAGCTGCAGCTGACCCCAGTGACCTGGGCAAGGCCAGAACATGGGGGTGCCGTTGTGACTATTGGGCTCTCAGCAATTCAAGCAGAGAAACAAAGTCACAGAACTCTGCCAACCCATAGCCCAGAACTCGCTTAGGTCACCCTTGGTGTCAGGTTGAGAAGCACATTGTCTGGACATCTGACCACTGGTGCTACAGAACAGCTTTTTTCTCCCCGAGCAAAGGGTGCACTCTGTGAACAGTCAGTCCCAGGGTCAGCACCCAGGAACGCCCTGGCAGACACACAGACCAATGGAACAGAATTGAGAGCCCCAAAATAAAACCACATGTATTTGGGCAACTAATTTTTGACAAAGGAGCCAAAAATATACAATGGAGAAAAGAAAGTCTCTTCAATAAATGGTGCTGGGAAAATTGGAGAGCCACATGCAAAAGAATGAAACTAGACCACAGTTTGTGCTCAGGTACAAAAATGAATTCAAAATGGATTAAAGACCTAAGATATAAGATCTGAAACAATAAATTACATAGAAGAAAACATAGGTACTAAACGTGTGAAGCTTGGCCTTAGAATTTGATCCCAAAAGCAAGGGAAGTAAAGGCAAAAATAAATGAACGGGACTATATCAAACTAAAAAGCTTCTGTACAACAAAAGACAAAACAAAAAGGCACCTAACCAAATGGGAGGTGATATTTGGAAACAACAGTTTAGTTTGCAAACAAGGCATTAATAACCAAAAGTATAAAGAACTCATACAACTCAATACCAAACAAACAAACAATTCAATTTAAAAATGGGCAAAGGATGTGAACAGACACCTCTCCCAGGCAGACATAAAAATGACCAATAGACATATGAAAAGATGATCAACTTCACTCGCTATTAGGGAAGTACAAATCAAAACTGCAATGAGATAGCAACCACCTCACACCTGTTAGAATGGCTATTATCAACAATATAGGTAACAACAAGTGTTGGAGAGTTTGTGGAGAAAAAGAAACCCTCATTCACACCGGTGGGAATTGAAAATAGTATGTGGTTCTTCAAAAAAATTAAAAATGGAGTTACCATATGACCTAGCAATCTCTCTTCTGGGTATTTCCCTGAAAAACTCAAAAAACATTTATGCATAAAGATGTATGTTTCCCTTTGTTCATTGTATAATTAATCATGGTTGCCAAGACATGGAGACAACCAAAGTATTATTGATAGACAAATGGATGAAGAAGATGTGGTACATAAATACAATGGAATACTACTCAGCCATAAGAAAAGATAAAATACTGCTATTTGTGACATGAATGGACCTTGAGTATATTATGCTAAGTGGAATAAGTCAGTTAGAAAAAAACTAAGAACCATATGGTTTCACTCATATGTGGGATATGAAACTGAAACTCATAGATCATATGAGTTACCAGAAAGAAGGAAGTGGGGGGCAGTGAAATGTAAAGGGAGCCAACTCAATGGTGATGGAAGATGATTTGAGTTTGGATGGTGGGCACACAAAGCAATATGCAGGTCATGTATCGTAGAAATGTACACTTGAAACACATATGATCCTGTTAACCAATGCCACCAATAAATTTAATAAAATAAATAATTGAATGAATGATTAAATGATTTTATCAACAAAAGACATTAAAGGTAATTACTATATTCTTATCACTATTCTATTGCACTGCATTAAAACTATCCTATTCTCCAGAAGAGCTTAAAGTTATCAATATATGGCATACTATGAAAAAACATAATATACAGCAAAGGAACTAAAACACAAGTTGTGGTGTTGTTTTGGGGTTTTGTTTTTTGTTTTGTTTTTGAGGTGTTAGTAGATTTACCAAATAAGTGGCTAAAAGGGAATGAAATCAAATATATTCTTTATATAAATAACAAAAATACAAATAATACACAATTGCAAAGATGGTAATATTAAATAAGATATGGTATTTCTTAAAGCAGTTTAAACAAAGGGTACAGAACATAGAAAATTATAATCATAGTGGAAGAATTTAAAATATATGGTTTATTTTGTTTCCTCTATGCCATAGCACCGATCTTCTTTATATGTTTCATTTAATTGCTATACAATTATATGAGGTAGATGCTTATTTTATCTCTGTCTTTAAATATTATAAAATTGAGGGGAAGGGGAATCAAATAGCAATAAAGCTAGCCAAGCAATGAATACCGGACTTGACCTGAAGCAGTCTAACTATAAAGCCTGGATACTTAAATATTAAGTGAATAGACTACCTGGAAAAAATGTCATGAAGTCTAAATTCTAACACAGTAAGAATGTTAGTTTGCACATCTATTAGGAAGTCAAAGAAAGATTATCAAATATTTCTGGTACTCCAAAATAGAAAGCTTCACACTCTCCCCATATTTGAATTATGAAGCGAGAATGGTGAATTCAGAGATGTTAGTCTGCAGGTTTAACAATGGGTGTGAGCTTCTAATGATAATAAGCAAGGGGAGATAAAAAGTTTCAAAGCATAAATATCAAAGCACAATTTTTACATGTCCCAATTATAAAACAGGTCCACAGACTTTAGGTTATATTTTTAAAAAAATAATAAGAAATAGATAACTGGGTTGGGAATCTAGTGTCAATGAACTTGTAAGTCCCTGGTACTGGGACAATATTTCAACATTGTTGCTAATAAGAAATTTCAGATCTTGTTTCTTGATACTGGATTCCAAGTCATCTAATTAATAAATGAGGCAGAATCAATGCACATGGTAGCCTGGTAATTTGGTAATATTGACTAGTACTTATCAAAATGGGAATTCATGACCTCAATTTTAACAGACAACAGACTTCATGATATTAATTTATTTTAAGAAATACACTCCTCCTCTATCAAAATTTCTCCAGAAAATGGGTCAGCCTTAATACTAAAATTAGAGCCTTCGCACCAATTCAAGTTCGTTTGTTGAGACATTTGCTCAATATCGTTTAATATTTAAATATTATTTCTACTCCTTTATCTAAATGAACAATAATTCTATAATTTGATTGCATTATAGAGGAGATACAACACTGATCACCTATTCTATGAAATCACAGCTACACACATAATCAAATGGCTTCAAATTGCCAGGTATGTACTGGACATCATTAAGTTCTCTGGAAATTTTTTCTCTATTATTTACTTTTCTTTTTCCTCTTCCTTTACTGTTTACTCTGTATTTGTAATTACCCTCTAAAAAACACATACCTAAGAGGAAATTAATTTTTTCTCCAACATTTAATATATAAAAAAGCTGAAACAACTTCTCAAATTAGAATTTTTGGGATTTATAGACATCTAATAAATAAAATACCTTTCTGGTGGTAAATGCAATTCAGTTTGTGAGAGTGACAGCAGTTATTGTCCTTACATTATCCCCATTTATTCTTGAACCAATTCTTTTATTGATTGATCCAACTAAAATTAAGCAACTTTGACCATTAGTATCCTAAGAACATGTTCGCGTATTTTCTTGGTCCTTACTCCATACACAATGGGGTTGAGAAAAGGGGGCACCAAAAGGTACATATTTGCAATAAAAATATGGACATGTGCAGGCACATGTTTCCCAAAACGGTGAGTAAAAATGGAAAAACCTGCTGTGGAGTAGAAGACAAGAATAACACAGACGTGGGATCCACACGTGCCCAGAGCCTTAAAGCTAGCGTCTCGGGATGGCAGGCAGAATACAGAGCGCAGAATAAAGGCGTAGGACACAGCAATGAGAACCGCATCACATGAGCCGATGATTGTAGCCATACTGAGGCTGTAACGTTTGGTGGCTCCTGTGTCCATACACGCCAGCTTCACCACAGCCATGAACTCACAGTAGGTGTGGGCAATTCTTCGAGTCCTGCAGTAGGGCAGCTGTTTGAGCAGGATGGGATGTGGAGAAAAGAAGGCTACACCCCGAATCACCACAATGATACCCATGATAGTGATGTGAACGTGGGTGAGAATGGTGCTATGGCGCAGTGGATGACAAATGGCCACATAACGGTCAATGGCCATGGCCAAAAAGAAGCCTGATTCCATGGCAGTAAAGCTGTGGATGAAGAACATTTGGGCCAAGCAGGCATCAAAGGCAATGTCATGGGCTCCAAGCCAGAAGAGACACAGCATGCGGGGCAGCGTGGACGTGGAGAGGACCAGGTCAGTGACTGACAGCATGCACAGGAAGAGGAACATGGGCTCATGGAGGCTTCGCTCTGCCCTCACCACAGCCAGGATGGTCACATTCCCCACCACAGCCACTATGTACATGGAGCAGAAGGGAATCCCAATCCAGACATGCAGGTGCTCTAGTCCTGGTATGCCCATCAGCAAAAAGGTGACAGGGGAGGGAAGAGAAGTATTGAGAGGAAGCATGATGATTTTTTCTTTGACTTTTATCAGTGCTTCTGAAGATAAAGTTGCTATGTCAAGATGATCACAACCAAATGCTTAAAACATATGGAGATTTTGTCCAGAAGGGCCATTAATGATGTGTTGTTAAAAACAATTCAAATTCATAATTTGGAGTAAAGTCACTAGAATCAGATTAATAAAATTAGCAATAACATACCAAATAATTATTTTTGGAAATATAGAAAGATAATGCTTATATCATTTCAGAACCTATTAGTCACTTTGTCCTTTCATTTTCAGTAAAATATTCCATCTGCAGTCATACTTGTCCTTAATTCAACAAATATTTATTGAGAAGTTATTATGCTTCTCCTTTAAGCTCTCATACAGTAATTCTCTCATAGGAGTGAATTTTCCATAACTGGCAGTGATCAAATCAGAGGCTTTGTGAAAATTGTAGAGCATTATTTTAAAGACCCTTAAGTGGGAATAGAAATAAGTGGTCTCTGTCCCTCTCTGTCTGAACATGATATTGAAGTATTTAGCATAACTTTTGAAATAGGATTAACTCAAAATGCATCTTCAGCCTTTCATTTTCCCCTGTGCATCTGTGATTAATCTGACAAATAAAATATTCTGGTTTTTTTTTTATTATTTTCTTCTATCATGTTCCCTTAAAGTAGGCATATATTAAGTTCTTTTATATCACTATATCTTGTTAAAGATAATTTATTTCTTAACATTAACCCCACTCACTACCTTCTCATCTTCATTGTCTTAGACAAAGATAATTTCACTGTGCAGATAAATCCTGTGCCTTTTCAGTTGTTGATCCAGAAACCCACATTCTAAACCATGCACAGAAGTCTACTCATTGGATTGGTAAGTTGACCCAATGATGTCAAATCTCCATGGCAGAGATTCCCTGTAATAAAGTAGTTGAGCATGAAGCAGAAAGAGGAAAAGTTAAAAAAAAAAAAAAAAAGGGACTCTTCAGTCACCACAAATGTTTCAGTTGTAGAGAAAATCTTGGCTACTAATTTCCTGTTTTTCCCATCTACCCTCAAGGCAGTACTTGGTACTTGGATAGTACTATCATTAACACTTAAGGAAAATCTACTTTCTCTGTCTCAAACCAATTGTTATACAGTAAATATAATAGGCATCAATAAGAACTTTCATGGAGATACCTATGCTTTCCAGAATTATGCCAACACACTTACCTTCTCCAAATGCCATTAACTGGAGGAATATTATCTAGGTTTATATATTTACATTTCTGGGTGTTACTAAGTGAAAAACACTTGGATAGTGCAAAGATGGCTTTTTTAAAATGAACTATTTAGATTTAAATAAATAATTACACTTTAAGTTTAAGCAAGTAATTTATAAGGCAAAAACTTACCTCAAATGGGAAGATAGAATGAATTATGTAGAAGTGAAATTAAGAAATAAAATTTAATTTAGTCAAGGAAAGCGTTCTTGAATAGACAGCACTTATGTTGGAATGTAAAGAATATATGACTTTAGCCCATGGGATTTTAATATAGATGAATAGGTATTTATATACCTATTTTTCTATCTATCATCAATCTACATATGCACACACATAAAGGAATATAAATAGAGTTCAATCAGGAAGGACAATCATGTTGTAATGAATTAAAATCGAATGTAATTGGGATGCTAAGATTACAAGAAGATAGATCCAAGTGAGATGAGAAGGGCCCCACATATTCATATATAATCATATAAACAATAGAAAATTTTATAATGCAATCTCTAGATTAAAGGCTGTCACTCAGGTATTCAATAAGCATATGTCAGAGCAAATATAATATGGAGCACTACAAGAACATACTTGTAAAGTGAACACACATACATACACTAGTTCCCAAAACACTTTTTTTGGTACAAACATGCATGATATAATCTATGTGATACCTTCTTACTAAAAATACCAACCTGTAGTTGAGTCCAAACATTATAAGGCATTCATATTTTTGTTCCTTAATAGATTCATACAAAATGAAATATGGTCAAAATGAGAGATCATTTACTTCTATTATATCCTAAGATAAATAAACTTTTGCTTCCTAGAATCTAATTTTGTATTCATTTCATCCATAGAGAATGAGAAATGATCATTTCCTCTGTTTCAAAGGATTATATCTCTTCCCTTGAATCTAAGTCAGTTGTAAAATTAAAAAGATGCTATTTGAGGGAGTCCCACATACTCTAAAAAATTATTTAGGTCACTCAGACTATCTCTTTCTCTACATCCCTCTCCAGTTTCATAACAGCCTTAATTAGCTCAGAGAGAAACTGATTCAGAGCAAAGAAGCAACCTAAAAATGGAGCTTCTATATGTAGAAACATCAACATAGTAATCTCAGAGGAAAATCAGGAATAACACCTGACACAAACAGGTCCTTATGGAGTCATTGGAAGAAGGGGGAGTGTTTGTATTATTGGTAATTCATAATATTCTTAATTTTAGGGATAGTAATGTACCTGTGCATTCCCTTAGGTTTATAGCTATCCCTCAGTATTTTGAGTAATTATCAACCAATTAAGAGTAGCAATCCTAAAGGGAACTGAAAAGACACAGAAGACATTTTTTTTTCTTAAATATGTCAACTGTATTCAAATATCACTTGAGACATAAACTTTGCAGGTAAGAAGAGAGTTGAAAGATATATTTGAAGTGTTTGGAGGGAGGATAAAAAATTCTATATCTGTCAAAACTACCCTTCCAAAATGAGGAAAAGATTAAGGTATTTTCAGAAAACAAAAGCTAAAGGTGTTTATTACCACTAGGCCTGCTCTATAAGAAATACTAAAGGGAGACCCTTATTTTGAAATTAAAGGAGGCTAGAGAGTAACTCAAATGTACACAAAAATATAAAGTTCTTCAGTAAATATAAATACATATACAAATAGAAAAAACAGCATTATCATAATATTGATTCATAACTTCACATCTTATACTTCTACAGAATTCAAAAGACAAAAGCACAAGGAAAATTATAAATCTACTAGAGGCCCGTTGCAGGAGGATTCCTGCAAGAATAGGGCTTCGCTCTCATCTCTGCGGCTCCTACCTCACCCTTCTCTGTGGCTCCTGCCCCGCCCGTCTCTGCGGTTCCTACCCCACCGATCTCCACTACCTCAGCTCTGTTGCTTGGCTTTCTTCTACAGTGTCTTCAGTCTTCGTGCCCAGCCAGTATATGCAAATTAGCCTCCATCTTTGTTGGCGGTTAATTTGCATATCACACCAAATAACCAATGGGAGGCGTAGCAAAGGTACAGTCAATTACCATGTTTGTCTATTATTAGATAGGATGTGAATGGGTACACAATACATAAAGATGTAATTTGTCACATTAATAACCAAATGTGGGAGTAGAACTTCAAAGGAGTAGAGCTTTTAGTATGTGATTGAAGCTAAGTTGCTATCAATTTTAAATATATTATTATTAAACTAGGATGTTATGTGTAATTCCTGTGCTAACCACAAAGAAAATATAAAATATGCACAAAAGGAAATGACAAGGACTCAAAAGGTGTCATTACACAAATCAACTAAACACAAAGGAATGCAGTATGGGAGGAAATGAAGGGCAAAAATGTTATAAGACATACAGAAAACAAAAATGGCAATAGAAGTCCTTCCTTATGAGTAATTACTTTAAGTGTAAATGCTTTAAACTCTCTGGTCAAAACACATAGAATGTCAGAATGAATTAAAACACCAGGATGTAGACTTCAGTTTACCAGTTTGGCAAGTGAGAAGTTGGAACTTGACACTTTGCCTTAATGGTAAAAATTTGAACTAATTGAAAAATCAACAACTCTTCTTATATCTATAAGACAGGGTGATCTGCTGCCCCCAAAATTAAAGAAATCAATAAGTGAAGATAAAAAATCACAATTTAACAGAGCAGAAATCTCCGTAAGAAACAGTGCCAAGGCAGGAAAGTGAACTGTTATTAACTAATTGCTGGAGGCTTAGTGAAGGCAAGCCTGAGAGATAAACTCTAGGGCAGTGGTTCTCAACCTTCCTAATGCCGCGACCCCTTAATACAGTTGCTGATGTTGTGGTGACCCCCAATTTCATTGTTACAAATTGAACATAATTAAAGCGTAGTGATTAATCACAAAAACAATATGTAATTATATATCTTTTTTCTGATGGTCTTAGGCGACCCCTGTGAAAGGGTCATTCGACCCCCAAAGGGGTTGCGACCCACAAGTTGAGATCCGCTGCTCTAGGGGGACCCAGTCATTGCTGAGTCCTACAATTTTGAGTTTTGTCTCCAGGAGCTCACTATGTCCTCTGAATGATACCACAGAAAAATCTGCCCATGCTTTTGGCGGGGTGAGGGGAAAGGGACCATTTTGAAAAACACCAGACCATTCTATTCTTCTTCACAAAGTCTACCTGCTAGGTTTTTTAAAAGGAAGAGAGGAGAGAGAAGGAATGAGAGAGAGAGAGAGAGAAAGAGAGAGAGAGAGAGAGAGAGAGAGAGAGAGAGAGAGAGAGAATAGAGAAACATCAATTGATTGCTTTCCACTCACACAGACCAGGGATGAAACACACAACCTGGGTATGTGCCCTGATCAGGAATCAAACCCACCACCTTTTGATGTATAAGATGACACTGCAACCAACTGAGCCCCACCAGCCAGGGAACCTACTAGGTAATAATCTACTATACTAAGTAAACTTGATAAAATACACTAAATCTTACACATGAACTTCTATATTCATTATTTTACTATAGTCTTGACATAAAAAGAGCTGATTAAGGTAAAATATATAAAATTGAAAATAGATCATATATGAACAGTTATCTGAATATGATAAATATGCTATAAGATGCAGTAGAGAATAACACCTTTTTTCTATTCAATATATGATGCTGAGTAAATGAAATATTCATATGGGAAAAAATTAACCTTGATTCCAACCTCACACCATGGAGGAGTAGCAGAGTTTTCCAACCCAAAATATACCTCTGTGAGATATTGGTTATTTTAAACTAGTTATTTTTAAGAAACAAAAGATTCAGGAAAAACCACTGACCTTCCCCTTAACTGCCTGAAAGTATTTAGAGACCTGCTCCAGCAAGGAAGCTGTCATCATAGATAACTATAGTTTAATATGAACTAGTGTGTGATAGATATAGTGAGGAACCTAGAAGACCCATTAGATCAATGTCTTCTCTGTGTCTCATTGTTAGAGATGGTCCAACAAAAACATTTGTCAACATTAGAATGTCAAAATCTGTAGAGAATTTTAATTAATATTTATTCATTTCAAAGAGAGAATATGCCTGGAAGCAAGATCTCAACAGACTGAGAAATATGCTTTGGAGAATAATACTTTGCAGTTTCTTTTATGCATTTGAGGTTCAGGAGGGAACATAAGGAAGATTGCATGTAGGTGGGTGAAAGCAAAGTGGAGATTGGATTATAAACCAGTTAAGAATATGAGTCTCAGGGTCATGCTTTAGTAGGAGGGGTTTGAAAGGAGGCATTTCAAAGGCATGTCAAACTAGATTCACAGAAATAGTGAACAAGGCTTGCTTAAGGCAAATATGTCTTTTATTGAAGACGTTATATATTCCATGGTGACTACCCATGGTGATAGGGTGATGGGGGTCGGGGTTGAGACACAAGGAGGAGATGGGGGTGGGAGAGTTAAAGTGCTTAAGCCAAGGCCCTTCCTAGGGTGTCCACAGCAAAGGCAAGGTAGAGAAGGGTGAACACTTTAGGATTAGCTAGTCTGAATAATTTGGATGGACTTTGAGTATAGGAGTGTCTTCTACTTGCCTGGTACCTAGAATGATTAAGACAGATGACTACTGCCTCCTGGAGTGCATGGACAGATAAAGGGGGTATGGATTGGTTTGTTTGCACAGCACAGCTATGCTCCTGGCTGGAACCTTTGCTATCTCTATGAATATTCTAGCCCAGATAGGGAGGGGCAGCCTCTACCCAGGGAGAAAGGTGTTTTAAGATGTCAAAAACCATAATATACAAAAAAATAACATAAATATATATTTAATATATATCTGAAAGTGACCCATAATTTGAGATTTCTTGGAATCAACTCAGAGGTACTAAGTATTTCCTGGCTACCTCCCCTCAGGCAAGGGTTTTCTTTTTCCCATAAAAGAGAGCTGGGTTTCAGCAGTGTAATGACCTCTCTAGGGCAAGGTCTGAAAATTGCACTGGGATCAGATAAGATTCTAAAGCCAAGAAAAGCAACAGCTAATGACAGTCCATGAAAGACACTTAGTAGCTAATACCTTTCAGAATCCAAAGCCTGGCAGAAAAGGGCTCTTCCATCCACTGATTCTACATTCTAGCCAGCTATCTGTTTTTCTGGGTAAGTTTCTTCTCCATGAATTGGGGCCTGTGTACTGCTCAGAGTTTCTAAATGCAGCAAATTTTTAAAAATATATTTTTATTGATTTCAGAGAGGAAGGGAGAGGGAAAGAGATAGAACGATCAATGATGAGAGCGAATCATTGACTGGCTGCCTCCTGCAGGCCCCACACTGGAGACTGAGCCCACAACCCGGCATGTGCCCTGACCAGGCATTGAACCGTGACCTCCTGGTTCATAGGTTGACACTCAACTACTGACCCACACTGGCCAAGCTAATTGCAGCAAATTTGACAGAAGTGGAAAGTGCAGTGAATTAAATAATCTTGATCCTGCATCTCTCAGTCACAAACTTTCCTTTGGCATGTCACCTTTTTCCTTCTTATGCAAGTTATAAGAAGATAGATTATACTCATGTCATTTAGCGATAGAAGAGATGCAAAGATGATCTATTACTATCTTCTTAATTATATTTGAAGAAAACTCAGAACTGGCACACTCCAGTTAATTAGTGGCAGAGCAAGATGAAAATAAGGTTTCAGCTTCCTTTTCTAAAGTTTTCCTACAAAGTAGCTCTAATATTGCTTAGTTTATTAAAAATAAGAGGAGATGATCTTGTGGTTTGGAAAGTGTGTGTGTTTGCGGTTTGAGCAGGAGAACTTTAAAAAACATAAGTCAAAGCTAGAAGCATCCTGTTACTTAAAGAGCTTTGATGTCTGGTCTTGTTGTTGCTATAACTACAACTCAGATCCTGTCCCCTGAAATACAGTCTATTCTTTATCTAGGGCATTAAAACCTCATTTGTTTGTTTTTCTGTGTTTTTTTCTTTTTCTTTTGTCTCTTGTTTCTTACTTTACCCTGTCTCCATTTCCACTTAAGATTTCTTTTTATTCCTTTTTCTTTCTCTTTCAAGGAGTCCAGCAATTAACACTTGTTGATCTGATTACCATAGAAAGACAAGTTGCATAAAATGCATGCTTTGGATGTCTTAGAAGCTATTTTTAAAAATCTAAACACTTTCAGAAAACTGCTTTCCCTATTTACATGTTTTCCATCTACCAAGTAAGACTTTACGGGGAATATGATTATTTTTCAGGTGAAGTGGCTAAATCAATTTAAATAAGTGAAATACTAGTATGTTAACTCTACCAAGGTCTCCACATCACTAGAGGTCATTTCATCTGCTACATGAATGTCCAGTCATATAGATCAAATTGAGGACAGTTATTCTGTTCCGGAATTTTCATCATCTCATGGATTTTTGATCTTTTCTTCAGAAAGTTTCTTCATTTCTGAATTTTGTTTTAGACGTCCTTAAGAAGGTAGTAATGTGTCTCTGTCTCCACAAAAGTTCTCTAAAAGTTCTGACAAACACTAGCTACCAAAAATTAAGTAAATACTTTCTTCCATACTTTGCACTGAATTTTTCATGTATAAACTTATTTAGCCCTTCCAATAATTCAATTATTAATTGATATTATTATTCCAATGTATAGTTACGTAGGCTAAAAAAACGTGAACAAGATTCCATGTGAGATAAATGCGTAGATCCAGCATTAAATTATATTATATTTCTAAATTTCTATCCCATGATTTTAAATACTGGCTTTTTGTTGTTGGTTGGTTGGTTTGTTTTTTATGGGAGATCAGTCAGATGCAGCCACAAGAAAAGACAGAGGAAAGGCTTAGGAAAATAAGGTCATTAAACCAACAGGTCCTAAAGACAGGAGGCACAGCAGGCCTTGCAGGATCAAATAAAAACCACCAAGGTGATAAGGTGATGGGGGTGGCGGTTGAGACACAAGGAGGAGATGGGGGTGGGGGAGTTAAAGTGCTTAAGCCAAGGCCTTTCCTAGGGTGTCCACAGCAAAGGCAAGGTAGAGAAGGGTGAACACTTTAGGATTAGCTAGTCTGAATAATTTGGATGGACTTTTGAGTATAGGAGTGTCTTCTACTTGCCTGGTACCTAGAATGATTAAGACAGATGACTACTGCCTCCTGGAATGCATGGACAGATAAAGGGGGTATGGATTGGTTTGTTTGCACAGCACAGCTATGCTCCTGGCTGGGACCTTTGCTATCTCTATGAATATTCTAGCCCAGATAGGGAGGGGCAGCCTCTACCCAGGGAGAAAGGTGTTTTAAGATGTCAAAAACAACAATATACAAAAAATTACATGCATATATATGATATGTACATATATACATATATACATATATACGGTGATATATTATATATTTATATAAATAATGTTATATATTTTATATTATATACTTATATAAAATAGTATGTTATATACTTTATATTATATAACATATACATATATTATATAATTAATATTAATTTATATGTTATATAATACACAAACTATACTATATAGAAGAAAAGTAATTTGATGAATTCATTATCATCTGTAATAGTGTACTTGGAGCTAAATTTTACTTTTATTCTTACATTGTCAGACAATTTATAAATAATCATGTAGGATATATCATCTTTTATATATCAAAGCTATGACCTTTGTTCATGTCACAATAACAAGATATATCCATATTTATTACCGTCACTTCTAGAGAAACCACCTTTCCTAATCTCATTTTATATGGTCAGCAAAGGGAATTTCTTTTCACAAAATTTCTAATTGTTTTAGTATATATCTCTTTATTGCCTTAGATATAGTTTATTGATGAATGTAGCTACTAAAGCTCACATAACAAAATCTCTTTCTCTTCATCAACTTTTAAAGTATTTTATTACATTGGGGACGTTAAAGTTATACTCAAGTGTATATATTCTTATGAATCTGTTAATTTTTTTCTATAATTTTACAGCAGTAATCCCTCTAGTTTCCCTTTAAAGAAAAATATACAAAGTCCCATTTACAGTGGTACTCCCTATTCAATGTATTTGGCTATGACAAAATCATAAAGAAGATAAAACTTTTGAATGATGTTAAGCTTGTAGAATGGTTAATGAAAAAGAAAAAGGGGTATATAAAGTTTCTTAAGCTTTAGTGAATAGATTTCTAAGGAAAAAGTTGAAATGTTATAAAAATATCAGAAGTTTGAAGTGAGTATGAAGTGAAACGATATAATAAGAAATTTCATTTCAATTTATTTTTATTGCCAACTCATAGCATTAAAATGAAAGAAAGCACCTTGGTTATGTTGAACTTCATTATAAATAGTAGCATGGCCCATAGCCAACCCTACCCTTTTGTATCTGAAACACATTAATATCATCAATATATTTAAGTTACAGGGTTTAGCCAATAGGTCAGTTTATATATGTTATTATTCTATCCTAATTGATTGTGCCTTTAACTCAACTGACTTTTTTCCTATCTTCTCAACTTTTTGTCTCATATAATATCTTTGAGTACTTACATCACCTTCTACCCCCTTCTGTTACACAACCACTGTTAAATCAAGCAGACCGTAATTATCTTACTAAATCAAATATGCTCCTCTGCTATGGATAAAACTAACTCCAGATCACTTCCAAGAACCGGGATAATGAGCCTGCACATAGGCATATCAACCAATATTTGCTGAAAGAACAAACTTCTTCACTCCCTCCTCTGAGAGTCAATTTGTTAAATTTGTGGGGAGGTATTTTGATTCCTATTCTAGAGAAAATGGAAAGATTTGGAAAGGCTGCCCCTATCTGGGGATCTGAGCTTTGAACAAAATGAACAAGGCTATGAAATTATGGACCTAGTTCACCATTTTAAGTGTCACAGAGAAATTTTGCCTAATCTGAAGTGTATCTGAAGTTAGGAGGTGGATATAGACAAAAAAAAGAAAAAAAAAAAGGTAATCATCTGTGATACCACCCGAGAACACTTCATTAACCAGCAAGATCAATGCTGCTAGAATCATAATTTACATTTCTACAATTTCTAGGTGATAAACACTGTATTTACCTTCCTCACCCACAAACACCCACATTGACTTTGGAAAAAGATATCCAAGCATTCTATTCTGATACTGACTTAAATGGATTCCCAAAGATTCAAAATTACGTGGCCACCTTTTCATTATGTTTTCATGCTTTAGGAGAAATGGTGAGGAAAATTCCCTTCTTTCTTCCTATCCATAATTTTTTCTCTGAATAGGTAATGCTGTCAGTGAGGAAAGGATTTATCAACCTGATGGAATCGACCAACATGTCATATCTGAACCCAAAGACAGTGATCCTGATTGGGATCCCTGGACTAGAGCATGTGCAGTTTTGGATTGGATTCCCCTTTTTGGGTTTATGCCTAGTGTCTCTGCTAGGGAACATTTTCTTATTAATCATCATTCCTATGGAACGCAGTCTTCACCAGCCCATGTACATCTTCCTGGCAGTGCTGGCAGCCACTGACCTCGGTCTCTGTGTAGCCATTGCTCCAAAGATGTTGGCCATCTTCTGGTTTGGCTCTTGTTCCATGGCATTTGATGCTTGCCTTACTCAGCTCTTCTTCATTCATGCCTTGCAGGGTATGGAATCTGGCATCCTGTTGGCCATGGCCTTTGACCGCTATGTTGCCATCTGTAATCCCTTGAGGCACACATCCATCCTCACACCTTTCTTTCTAGTTCAGTTGGTACTGATGGTGGCAATCCGGGCAACGGTGCTTGTTGGGATTTTACCCATTCTACTTAAACGACTGCAACTTTTCCAGTCTGTGGTTATTGTCCATTCCTACTGTGAGCACATGGCTGTGGTCAAGCTGGCTGCAGAAGATGTCCATATTAACAAATCATATGGGCTCTTTGTAGCTTTTGCAATTCTGGGATTTGACATGATCTTTGTCTTCATCTCCTACATTCTCATTTTTCAAACTGTTTTTCATCTTCCCCAGAAAGAGGCACGACTTAAAGCATTCAATACTTGTACTGCCCATATTTTTGTCTTCCTGGAGTTTTATATTCTTGCCTTTTTCTCCTTCTTCAGCCACCGTTTTGGACATGTGTCACCCTATGTCCATATCCTATTGTCTACCATCTATCTTCTTGTGCCTCCTGCCCTTAACCCCATTGTCTATGGTGTGAAGACCAAAGAGATTCGCAGGCGGGTTGAACAGATTTGTACTCTGAAGCCTGACACCCAAGAGTGATCCAAAAATAATAAGAAAAAGGAAATATATGTATTTATTTGTTTAAGATGAAAACTCCTTGCACTATGTATACGTGTGCACTATGTACAAGAATCAGTGGTGGAGGAGGACTCAGTGCCTGACATCTGAGAGGAAAAGAAGCCTTTTATCCAGACCTGGATTCTTCTTCAAACACTATTAGCAACTGCTTGAAGGACTCCCAGGGAGAACTTTACAGCTGGGGGCAAGCAATCAACAGAACTTTGAGAAAAAATAAAATAAAAAAGCATAAGCTGTTGTTTAAAGCCACCAAATGTTGGGTTGTTGTATTACACAAAAATATTTAAATATAAGGAACAAATGGTGAAGAGTTGGATTTTGCAGTAACAAAGGTCTAAAGCATGCAGCATTTACTTTAAGAGTAGATGGACAGAAGCTTAAAGAGTACCAATGTTAATGAAGGCTTTAACTCAGTGGTTCTCAACCTTCTGGCCCTTTAAATACAATTCCTCATGTTGTGTGACTCAACCATAAAATTATTTTCGTTGCTACTTCATAACTATAATGAATGGTAATTGCTACTGTTATGAATTGTAATATAAATATCTGACATGCAGGATGGTCTCAGGCGACCCCTGTGAAAGGGTTGTTCGACTGCCTAAGGGGTCGCGACCCACAGGTTGAGAACCTCTGCTTTAAATAGAGTGACAACATTGTTACTACGTACCAGAGAATACAGGGATCTGTGCTTTGTGGTGGTGGAACAATTGACAAAACTATCACCTTTTTTAATGCAGAAAATAAAAAAAATATATGTCTAATGAACATTTCAAGAAAATGTTGAGAGTACCACATCTAATAAGATGTATAGAAAAAGATGAGTCAAGTAGGACTCAGAAAAACCATACAGGTTTATGATATTTCTGAGTTTGAACATAAAATGGTTTCTCATTTACTTTTTTCTAGGCATTATCTCCTCTTCTTTTTTACGACACAAAGTTTTCTTTAATTATTTTTTTGTGGGGGAAGGAACATCACATTTCAACTCAATTAAGAAAAACATTTTTATTAGTACAGAGGTTTGTTTTTGACACTCATCATGCCAAGAATCTATGGGGAGTGAGTTCCAGTAGCTCAGGCTCATTTCCATGGATTCTCACAAAGTGTGCTTCTCTGGGTGGAGCAGGCTGACTCTTCAGTTGAACCTGATACACTCTTAAAGTAAGAACTGGCCTCTGGAAAACCAGTATGCATGTTTTAAGATTCCTTATTATTCAAAAATACTGCCAGGTTAAACTGAAAAGGACAGTGACAGCTCAAAATAAAAAGAATCATTTGATACAGACCATATCTAGCCTCGTAGCTTCTGCTTTTATCTTTTGAAGCCTCGAAACACCAGGTAAGAAACCCAGGCAAATTTTAGGGGGAGAGCCCAGGGAAGGAGTACTGAAGCACCCGGCTTGTCAGTGAAGAAGCCTAGTGAATGATGTCCATGCTTAAGAGCCTTCTGAGAATCCAGATACAGCCCCTTTGTGTCATGCAACCATGTGAAGACATAAAGTGAGAATATAAAATGAACCCAGTCAACACCACACATGTTTTGTTTGTTACATAGCAAAAGCCAATCATAATGATTGGGAAGGGGAATTGTATTTGAGGGAACACACTGGCCCACTGAAGTTGAAAGAACATGTCCTACATAATATTCAGAAATAGAGTTGAAGAGATTTCACTAAGAAAGTATCCCTCAATAGAGAAGAATGTTGGCCAATTAAACGCAATGCTTTTTCTTCCCTCCTTCCTCCCCTTTCTTCCCTTTTTCTCTCCCTCTCTCGTCTGTCCTTTCTCTTCCTCCTTTCTTTTTGTCCTGTCATCTTTACTTCCTTTCTTTTATTTTTAGCACATAAGCCAAATGTATAAGTTCACGCATTCTTTTATATTTGTGCTGCTTCACCAGAGAAGTTATTTGACCTACTCAACATATCTTTATTAAACTTATATTATATGCCATGGAAATTCTAGGTACTATGAAAACAAGTATAAACAAAATACTCATTTTAATGTAGAAAAAGATTATGCAAATAGGCAATTGTCATATTGTGTGATATGTGTTATGATTGACAAAGGAGAGGGGACATTGGAGACCATTGAAATGAATGTAACACAGAATACAGAATAAAAAGAGGCAGGAGGTTAAGGAAGGAGGAAGTGTTGCCTAAGATGAGCCCTAAAAGCTGATAAAGAGCATGTGGTTGTTGAAAGGGTTCATCAAGAAACAGGGTTCTAACTCAGCAGGGGCTAACAAAAGAAAGCTCCTTCTGCAAGCCTAAGGCTGGCACAAGCATGTTCCCCTGGAGTGGTTATTTTACAGAAATTTCTGAAGTTCATAACTCCTAAACAGCCCCCAGAAGCAAGGACAGCGGGCACCAGCAGAAGGAAAAAGGGCAAGGCCGTAAAACTACAGCTGGGGGCCAGGTCCCAGATAGGACTGTCAGCTGAAGCCCCGTCTGCAGCTCCCCTGAGTACATAAAAAGCCTGCTCCCTCCCCATTCACCACTGACTCCTTTCTTAGACACAGTTCACCTGCACCCAGGTGCCTTGAATAAATATCTTTTTGATTACACTGAGCCTTGAGTCAGTTCTGTGCGACCAGGATCCAACTCTGAACCTTTCAGTTGTAGCATTCTGAGAGGAGTTATTAATGTATTTGAGTCAATTTATGTATCTGAAAATTGGTCCAGTCAAACTGTGAAAAGGTTAATAGTGTTTTTGTATATTTATGGATATAATTGATATGTACATCAGGTATATGTATGCACACATGTTTTTGTGAATGTATAAATATGTATAAACATGAGTATGGTAGTGGTTAGAGAGAGAGGAAGAGAGAGAGAGTGATGTTTATAAACAAATAAGATGATTGGAGGTATGTATCTGGAATAAAAAGCATGTATATTTGTGTATGGGTGTATGAAATAAATATCGCCTGTGTCATATTTGTTTCAGGTAGAGCTGGGGATATCTAGATTATGAACTTTAGGGATAGGGAGATGATCATAATTTATATGCAAATATCCCTTGATTTATGAGCTGGTGTTTAATAGCATTTTAAAAAAACTAAGACAAGATTTTAAGATCTGCTTATGTCTAGTTCAAAAATCAATTTATGGGCACGGCCCATGCCTTTCAAGAAATGTCAGTGTAAAAGGAATGGCAAGGCATGCAGATTAATATCTGAAGTCCATTTCAGATCATGCACAAATAAATGTCAAAGAAACCTAAAGTGTCTAGCAGTACAGAAAATGACAGGTTGGTGTCATGTGAAGACAGGCATTAAGGAAAATAAATTGAAGAAAGTGTCTCTTGAGATGGGAAGGGTTTTGACTAAGAAAGATCAAGAGAACATGCCTCCCAAGTAGCATAAAGAATGAGCTAAAGTAGCAAGGGATGTGCAGCATCTTTACAAATAAAGCAGTACGTTTCGCCAAATTGATGCTTATATTGTGATTTAGCAAAAATAAAGTACCTGGAAATGCAGACTGGAGTTAAGTCATGCAATTACTTGGATGCCATGCTATGAAGTTAAGACTTTACCTTGAGAATTAGGCTGCTGAAGATTTTAAATAGACAAAAGAAGATATTTGGGAATACAACTCCAGTTGCAGAGTTAATAACAACTTTGATATGATAGAAATTGGATATATGAAAATTAGTTAGAAGAATTTTACAGTACAGAAATCCTAAGTGATAAAGTGCAAGACAGAAAAAAAATATAGTGGAAATGTACAGAGAAATCTTGGTGATTGTTTGGATGAAGGGAAGAAAATAAAAATAATTAAGAATATCAAGGTTTTAAACTTAATTTAACTCAAGTCAAATGAACAAAAATGGGGAACATAGAGGAGTAATCTAGCTGACACAGAGATTAAAAGCTTAGTTTAGAAAGACTTAAGCTTAAGATGCATGTGAAGAGTGGTTCACAAGGCTGTTATAATGTGTTCTCTGGAAGACAGACATGATTCATGGTTTAAGATACAGATTTGGGTGACTTGAATTTGTGAAAACAAATATAGGTAGGTAGAAGGAAAAATGTGAAGCTAGAGAAAGGATAGATTTAGGTTCTCTCCCTCTTCCCCCGATGCTTTCCTATCAAATTCAGTCTACTGTATATTGGTTCCAGATTTTGACACTAAAAGTAACTCTCTAAAGAAGAATCTTCTCTATTAAAACCCTTCAGACATAAAATATCTTTACTTATTGACATAAGCATGGACATTAATACATATTTATTTACATTAGGATTACTTTCCATATTATATAATTCCATAAATGTGAAAGAAAAATCATTAAATAAAAATAATCTTAGGATAAATAGTTTTGCTCAGAGGTCTTGATACCTAAATTCATTGTTACCTCATTTGAAATAATGTGCTTCCAATTTATGTTATGTAATGTGATCAGATAAACAATAAAATTAAAAACAATGTGTTTTCCTATGTTATTACTTACATCAGCCTTTGAAGAGGTTTCTGGTCATGAGGGTTTCCCAACAACAATATTCTGATGAAAAGAACATGTCTCAATTACATTCCCACACTAAGTCCTCCTCTTGCTTTAGTTTTTCCTTTTCCCATGAAGCCCCAATATGGCATGTTTTATCTCTACCTCCAACCTAACATGATTTCCAGCTCCATATCTCAGGTCCCTGTCTACCTCAGGTATCAACCTCAGTCTCCTCGACAGTGCAGGATCCGAAGCACCCACTCCCGCATTTGCTTGGTCCGGGCTCCATATATCAAAGGGTTGATCATGGGAGGCACCAGGAAATAGAGATTGTCAATGATAATCTGTAGATGGGGAGCCATATGATAGCCTAAAATCTGGGCCAGAACAGAAAAGACAACAGGAGAATAAAAGAGAGCAATGACACAAAGGTGAGAGCCACATGTGCTGAGAGCTTTGCCCCGTGCCTCCCAAGAGGGTATTCGAAAGACAGCATGAAGGATCAGCCCATATGACAGGCTGATAAAACACAGATCAAATCCCACAGATGCTACGATAACCATGAGGCCATAGACAATGTGGTCAGAGATGTCTCCACAGGCTATCTGCACCACAGCCATGTGAAGTAGGAGTAAGCAATGACGTGGGTTTGGAAGCGTTCCAGTCTTTTTGCTAGGATGGGTGCTGGGGTCAGCACTGTCACTGCCCTTGCCAGGACAGCCAGTGCCATCTTCACAAGCATGTTGTTAGCAAGGATAGTTGTGTATCTCAGAGGGTGCCAGATAGCCACAAATCTGTCAAAAGCCATGGCCAGGAGGATCCCAGACTCCATGACATAAAAGGAAGGAATGAAAAACATCTGGGTGAGGCAAGCGTTGAAGCTGATTTCTTTGGCATTCATCCAGAAGATACCCAGCATGCGGGGCACAGTGACACTGACCAGGGAGAGGTCAACAACTGATAGCATGGCCAGGAGGAGAAACATGGGCTCGTGAAGACTCTTCTCCACTCGGATGATGCATAAGATGGTGGCATTGCCAATGACTGTAATGACAAAGACCAAGAAGAAAGGCACAGAGAACCAGCCATGGGCAGATTCCAGGCCAGGAATTCCAGCCAGGACAAATGTCAGGGGCTGAGGAATGGAGCAGTTGCAAGAGGACATCCCTACCCTGAGCTCCTCCAAGGGCTGATTCCTGAGGAGAAAGAGACAAGGGACATTTTGAAATCAGTGTATATTTCCATTTAAAATACTGGGTAGTACTTTATGGTGGCAGTCATAATTAAATTATGTCAACTAATGATCAAATAAATGCTTCTGCTACTTATAATGAGAGAGAAGATAATCCTAGGCTGTAAGAGGAAGAAATAGTCTCAGGGATTAATTCTCAATAAAGACATATCAACTCCATAGTTTAGATTGTGGCTCTGATCCCACTTAATATTCACTGGGTGAAATCCTATAGGATTTTTTTCTCAGATAGCAGGGCCTGGCAAGAAACACAACATTTTCAACATTATCGGTAAAAGCTAGAAATCATGGCTTTCACTCAAGATGAGGAAGCTGATTTTTATCATCCCAGGGTCCTCAGCTCTTGAGATTGGCTGTGGTGCTTTGGGATTCTCTGGAGTATTTGTTGATTTTTACAAAGAACCTCAGAAACCTGCTGATCACAATTCTGGAGAAATAACAAGTATTTTGGATGACAAAGGTGGAATCCAAAAAAAGCCTCAATAGATAATAATTTAGTATTAAAGTTCCAGTATTTTAGTATTAAAGCATGGTAGGGGAGTGGGTAAAAGTAAAGTTTAATGGGGTGGCATATATATGTGAATTCATGTGGTTTTGTATGGGGAGCATAGTTCAGTGATTAATTGTAATACATATTTCCATAGAAATAAGACTACTGTATTTGCTGAACATTTTGACCTACATAATTATTTTGAATAGAAATTCATATTTACAAATTATTTGATGTTATAGATTAAATAGTATATTTAACAGATTAAAAGTAAAAATAAAACAAAAAAGTATATAGTAAATAAAATAAAGGAATAGAAATACAGCTTTTTTGTTATTAATATGATTACAATTAAATTTTACTATTAAAGTTTAGATTCCAAATTTTGTTAGATATAGTTCAACTATATAATATTTAAAAGAATCACATCAAAGAAATTTTTCAATAAAAGTTTAAAATAATTCTTAAAAGTTTATTTTAAAAAATGTTGCAGAGCTGTTTGCAACTATAATTATATACAAATTGCTATAGCTTGCTTCAAAATCAAGTTTAAAACATTTTCATTTCCTGTAACCATATACAAAACTTAAACTGAAATTAGGATGAAACAATACAACAGAAAGTTGCTTTAAAAATAAAAGTATAGTAATATTAATATTGTGTCATTTTGTTTTAATTATTGATGAACTTAAATTATTTATCTTTTTTGGTAATTTATTCTAAATGTTTAAACACCAAAATAGAGTGGCATATCTGCTAAAATCCTACATATATACATCATATAATTGATATGTTCAGATATGTCATATATCAACCGCATTTGGTAAAAGGCACAGCACAGCTGAATGATAGGTTGTTCTCCTGGAATTTAACTTGGTATAGCGATAATAGCAAGATCTTTGAGATTACACATGTTTGAGATACAATCTCAGCCCTGCCACTTATTTTGAACACACTCAGATGTAATTGTTTAAGCCTTTGAACCTCATTTTTTCATATCAAAAGTGGGATGAAACTTACCTTAAAATTGTAATGAGGATTAAATCCATCATTGAATCCCAACATTATATAAAACATACAATATTCTTGACATAACTTTTTGAATATTTTCCTCCTTTAGTATGAAGTACAAAGTTTAAGTGAAAGATGCAAAAACTGATGTTCTTTTTTGTTTGTTGTTTGTTTGTTGTTTTATTTGTTTTAATCCTTACCCGAGGATATATTTTTTTTTCTATTTTTTAGAGAGAGAGGATGGGAGAGGGAGAGAGAGAGAAAGGAAAACATCAATTGGTTGCCTCCCACAATCTGGGTATGTGCCCTGATTGGGAATTGAACCTGTGACCCTTCAGTGCAGAAAATGATGCTCCAACCAACTGAGCCACACTGGCCAGGGCATACTGTTCTTTTGTGTTGTTTTGTTGTTGTTGTTTCTTAGAAAGAACCGTAACTAGGATAAATTAATAGTCTTGAATTGAAAGATTTGATGGCCCTGGTAATGTTATCCTCAAATATTTTTAGATTCATTATATTCTTGAGTGAAAAAAAGAATTTAGTATCACCAGAGAGAGATACCTGACCAAATAAAATATGCTAAAAAATTTTTAAAAGGTGCATTTTAGCTCAATAGGGGAAATAACCCTATCAAAAACTCAAACAGAAAAGATACCCAGTGGGACCAGAAGCTCATTATCAGGTAGAAATTAAATGATCATCAATCAGGAATACAGTAGATAAAATTCCCCATATGGTGGTGGCAATAGGATATTATTCGCACTTTAAGCAACATGGTAAATTTTTGCCTGAGTTATCAAAAATAATTGCCAGCAACAGCAATATCAACATTAACTTCAAGTAAAGACACCATCAATTTAGGTGTAAAAGTTAGAAATATACTTATTCTTTCCTAAAGAATGCCACTGGGTATTCTAAAAATTGCAGAACCCAACCATGAATTTGAAAGGGTTGGTGCTTGGTATTTAGGAATCTCCTTTTCCTACATGAATTTGCATCCCAGGATTTTCAACTCTTTTCCCTCCCTCTTCTTCTCCCTTTTCCTAGAATAGTACCTGTAGATGGTTGTGAGTCTGACCACAGTGGGACTGGGACCAGCAAAGTAACTGTCCACATGAAGTTCAGACAAGATCTGTTGATGTCCAGAATAAGATGAAGTGTCTGAGCTGGAAGCAAATTTATGCTGGTTTGCCACTGCCTCCTCTCCTCCCTCCAGGGTCTCTAGGGGCCTCTCTGTTAGCAAATTGTTTGACTTGGCTTGAATATTCTGGGGAACAAAGCCTAGAGCCAGTTATTGAGGATAGCACATGTAGTTAAAGGGACAGAAGGAGAGTAAACTTTGGGTTGTGAGCACACAATGGAGTATACAGATGTTTGTACTATGAAGTTATACATCTGAAACTTATATAATGTTATTAACCAATGTCACCCCAATAAATTTAAAATTTAAGAAAGCAAGTGTTTGGGAGCATTGTAGAACTAATTTGTGTGTGTGTGTGTGTGTGTGTGTGTGTGTGTGTGTGTGTGTGTGTGTTGTGAGAGGTGACGCGTATGGCTTAGATACTCTAGGAGAAGAGGAAGGGCTGAGGAAAAATTTAATATGAAGTTAAAGAAACTTAGGATAAAAGAAGGCAGACATGTTTACAGTTATAATTATAAACAAATTGTGCAGTTATAATCATATACAAATTGCTTGCTTCAAAACCAATAGTTTAAAACGTTTTAATTTCCTGTGACCTTGGCAGCTCCATAAGCAAAACAAAATGAAATTAAGTCTTAATTTCCTATATGCAATTATAATCCAAAAAAGCTGGGGAAAAAAGTATGCACTAAGCTCATTTTATTTATTATTATTTTTTAAATATATTTTATTGATTTTTTACAGAAAGGAAGGGAGAGGGATAGAGAGTTAGAAACATCAATGAGAGAGAAACATAGATCAGCTGCTTCCTGCACACGCCCTACTGGGGATGTGCCTGCAACCAAGGTACATGCTCTTGACCGGAATCGAACCTGGGACCCTTTAGTCCACAAGCAGACGCTCTATCCACTGACCCAAACTGGTTAGGGCTGCACAAAATAAATTTTACTAGACTAAATTAAAGCCATTGTTTGGTAAGTAAACTATATAACAGAAACACAGAGAGTTGAGATTAAAGTAGGAGCAATAGAGAAGATTTAGAAAAAAATATTGCACAATACCAAGTTTAAGGGGCACTGAGTTTCAGGTTGTACCAGGGCAAGTCACACAGATCTGGAGCTGAAGCTGGAGGGGGTTGGAACTGTAGGAATTGCCAGAGGTAAATCCCTGGGACTGGAGACCTGTTAGTGATATCTCTCTCTCTCTCTCTCTCTCTCTCTCTCTCTCTCTCTCTCTCTCTCTCATTTGTTTTGTAGAAGCTGTACATTCAGATCTCAGGTCTTCTTCAGCCAGAGCTGCTCTGTCTGTAGGTGTAAATTCATTGTGTTCCTGGGACGAGGTGCATTCAGGGTCTTCGTATGCCTCCATCTTGGACAAGAAGCCCACAAGGATCTTTTTAATACACAAACCTGATTATGTCACTCCTGTGCATAGAACTTACATTGACATTGTCTAGTTTTCAGTATAAATTTGAGAATCATTAGCACACCCTACACACCCCTGATCACTACTACCCAAGCCTTACTTAGCAACTCTTCATTTCACCCTCTATTCCAGCCCATGAAATGGATTTCCTTCAGTCCTTTGAATGCATGATACCACATCCTGTTCTCTCTCCCTGTAACATTACCACCCCGTTCAGGACCTTTCTTTCTTTCTTTAGCTAGTTAACTCCCAATCAGCATTTAAGTAAATGCCATTTTTGAGGGAGCTTTCCTTAATTCTCCTAGACTAGATAAAAGCCCTATGTTATGTGCTCTTATAGAATTATTACTTGACAGCAGTAAATATCCAGTACATTTATGCATTTGAATATCACTCAATTATATCATTTCCATCAGGATACAAACTCCCTGAGACATGAAATTCTCTTTTGCCTACTTCTCCTCAGAACTTAGCACAATCTGGCACATTTTAGCCACTCCATAAATTGATTTTTGTTGTATGAATATATGAACAAGTTGCATATCTCTTTTATTTGACTAGAATTTAATTCAGGGCTTTTGAAGATTTAGTTTTGTGACTATTACTGTTAAACATTCAAATTTGAGAGCCATTGGTAGATAGCTTATAAGTATTAACTCCTTAGTTCATATTATTTTCCAAATGTAACATATAAACAATTCTGATAATTGTCAAGGAATCTATACTAATAAAAGGGTAATATGCTAATTAGACCAGGAGATCTTCCGGCAACCTTCTGGGGATTAATGGCAGAGTGCACGCAGGCTGGGTGGGAAATGTCTGCCTCTGCTCTGCCATTGATCCCAGAGCCCCAGCAGAGTGGGCAGGGCCTCCATGTGGGTGGGGATCAACGGTGAGCCCAGGCCTGGTGGGCAGGGCCTCCCTCTGCGCAGCATTGATCACAGAGCCCTGGCAGGGTGGGCAGGCAGGCAGGGGATGAGGGGGCAGTTGGGGGTGAGCAGGCCAGTGGGGGGCAAGGGGTCTGCTGAAGGTGAGCAGGTCTGCAGGGTGGGGGCAGTTGGGGGCAATCAGGCCGGTGGGGGGAGCAGTTGGGGGTAAGCAGGCTGGCAAGGGGGGGCAGTTGGGGGCGAGCAGGCTGGCAAGGAGGCGCAGTTGGGGGTGACAGTTGGGGCGAGCAGGCTGGCAGGCAGAGTGGTTAGTGGCAATCAGGCAGGCAGGCAGGTGAGTGGTTAGGAGCCAGTGGTTCTGGATTGTGAGAGGATGTCCCAGATTAAAGAGGGTGCAGGCCAGACTGAGGGACCCCCCCCCCACACCCCATGCACGAATTTCATGCACTGGGCCACTAGTGTATTATAATTAAATTCCATAATTCATGGTATTCCAAATAAAAAGAAAATACAGCCAAAAGGTCTATCTTGGCAGTTCATCTTCAGGAAATATCCAATATAATGGCAATATTCCCAAAGTTTACATTTCCATAATGATTCTCTTCTCTTTAGCCTAAGAGAGATCTGTCCCTACTCCTCCTGTCATTGTCATTTTTCTCCATTATCTTACAAAAATATCATCATTAGTCTAGTCTTTATAATTTTAATTCAGCTAGTATCTTAATTATAACTATCACATAGTTAGGAGTTCTAACATACAGGACACATAAATTCAAACATCTTATAGAATTATTCCTTCCTTCAGAAGCATTCATTGAATTCATGTGTTCATAGATACTGAGAGGTATTAGTGATAAAAAGTAAATGGAGGATAGTCTTTATCGTAAGTATGGGATTGAGTACTTTTGTGTTTATTTAAATTCAGGCAGCACCACTTAATCAACATGTGACATTGAGCAAATTATTTAAACTCCCTGAGTCCAAATTTCTCATCTATGAAATCCAACTAAAACTCTGATGATTATGGTGATAATATATGCTTGCATGTGTACATTGCACATACATGTCTGACACAGTGTGGCATATAATAAACATGCAAAATTACACTTGTTATGGTGATCCAGTTAGGTAGTGTTTATTAAGGTCTACTATGTGGCACTAGTATAAGTGCTTTTCCTATATGCTTTCACTCATTTAATCCTTAAAATTCCCATAGGGAAGGAAATCTTATGATCCCCATTTTATTAATTATGACAACAAGGCCCAGAAAGTGACTGGATATACAGAGAGTAAGTGGCAGAGATAAAGGATGAATCCAGGCACTCTGACTCTAGAATCAGTGCACTTAACCTCTAACTATAAGAATTTAATTGTAGCCGAAACCGGTTTGGCTCAGTGGATGGAGCGTCCGCCTGCGGACTGAAGGGTCCCGGGTTCGATTCCGGTCAAGGGCATGTGCCTGGGTTGTGGGCATATCCCCAGTGGGAGATGTGCAGGAGGCAGCTGATCGATGTTTCTCTCTCATCGATGTTTCTAGCTCTCTATCTCTCTCCCTTCCTCTCTGTAAGGAATCAATAAAATATATTTTTTAAAAAAAGAATTTAATTGTAAAAAGACATACCAGGTTAACTACAATAGATAGTGACATTTTTCACAATAATGGTAGGGACAGTTTTTAGTTAGTTTTACTTGAGGAAATAAAATTTCTACTAACATGGGGGAATTTAAACAGGTGATGTACCTTGAAGTATAACTAAGTTTTTTGTAGATAAGAAGGTGCCTGGACAAAGGGAAGCATTCTAAGTAAAACCATGAAGATATAAAGAAACTTATTTTTTGGATGAAGGTGGGAGTCTTTACAAACAAAACAGAGTGTGCAAAGGATGCATAAATATGACAGGAGAAACAGCAGAAAGGTAATTCATAAAGCTTTATTTTATTATAGTAATCTGTGAACACAATTATTGCAATGTGGAACTTTTCTACATTTCTATTCTTGTGAAAATAATAGGCAAGTATTTCTTGTACTCAGAAGACATGAATCTTATTATATTGATTCTTCTATAGAATATTGAGTGATCATTATTTTTCATTTGGCAACAGTTCCTGTGGAATCCTTTGAGGTTCTTATGAGTTTCTTTGCTTTTTTAAGCACTACCTATTGGACAATACACTATTACCCTCCACTCATATACAGAAGGTCGGTAGCAGCAGGGAGCAGAAGGGAATCCCTTTCCAATTTATCAAGTTCTAAGTAAGCTCCCTAAAATTCAGATGTACACAAAATGAAATGTGCCTACTAGTTTCATTAGAATTGGGAAACTTCTTGCCCATCAGCAAGAAGGTATTTGGAGATGTTTGAGATTTATTGGCTGGTACCATTGTGCTGCTGCTCTCTGTCTTTTGTAGATGGAAACCTTTTAAGGACAAAAGTTATCTTCCAAGATCATCACACCAAGCCTGGCAACAAATGAAAAATACACCTGGAAGACCCTTCCCCATTGAAATATGATAAAAAGTCTTATTTCAGCAGAAGAAAATATCATGTTTATTATGAGATGAAATAAATTATTTATACTCTTCCCTTCAAGTTCTGATACTGTCTCTGTAAATAATTTCAGCACAATCAGGCAAACTTTATCCTTAGAAAACTAAGGACATAGTCTCGAATTTTCTTTGTCCTAATACCATACACGATGGGATTAAGAAAAGGTGGGACCAGAAGGTACATATTGGCAATAAAGATGTGAATCTGGGGGGCCACATTGTGGCCAAAGCGGTGAGTGAGGAATGTGAAGACAGCTGTTGAGTAGAAAACAAGGATGACACAGACATGAGAGCCACATGTGCCTAGAGCTTTAAGACTTGCTTCCCGTGATGGAAGACGAAAGACTGCACGGAGGATTAGAACATAAGAGATGACAATAAAAAAGCCATCACAAGAACCAATAATAGAGGCCACACTGAGGCTGTAACGTTTGGTGGCTCCTGTGTCCACACACGCCAGCTTCACCACAGCCATGAACTCACAGTAGGTGTGGGCAATGACTCGAGTCCTGCAGTAGGGCAGCTGTTTGAGCAGGATGGGATGTGGAGAAAAGAAGGCTACACCCCGAATCACCACAATGATACCCATGATAGTGATGTGAACATGGGTGAGAATGGTGCTATGGCGCAGTGGATGACAAATGGCCACATAACGGTCAATGGCCATGGCCAAAAAGAAGCCTGATTCCATGGCAGTAAAGCTGTGGATGAAGAACATTTGTGCCAAGCAGGCATCAAAGGCAATGTCATGGGCTCCAAGCCAGAAGAGACACAGCATGCGGGGCAGCGTGGACGTGGAGAGGACCAGGTCAGTGACCGACAGCATGCACAGGAAGAGGAACATGGGCTCATGGAGGCTTCGCTCTGCCCTCACCACAGCCAGGATGGTCACATTCCCCACCACAGCCACTATGTACATGGAGCAGAAGGGAATCCCAATCCAGACATGCAGGTGCTCTAGTCCTGGGATGCCCATCAGCAAGAAGGTATTTGGAGCTGTTTGAGATTTATTGGCTGGTACCATTGTGCTGCTGCTCTCTGACTTTTGTTGATGGAAACCTTTTTAGGACAAAAGTTATCTTCCAAGATCATCACACCAAGTCTGGCAACAAATGAAAAATACATCTGGAAGACCCTAAACATAAAAGGTTGTAATTTATAATGGGGGGTGGGGGGAAACTTAGTAAAGCCAGGCAAAAACTATGCAACCAGATACAAAGGGCTTACTATAAACCAAGTCATGAATCTCACAATTTATTAGAAACAAAACAAAACAAAAAAACCAACATGTCCCTCGCTGATTTGGCTCAGTGGATAGAGCATCGGCCTGCAGACTCAAGGGTCCTGGGTTTGATTTCAGTCAAGAGCACATGCCCCGGTTGTGGACTCGATCCTCAGTAGGGGGCATGCAGGAGGCAGCCGATCAATGATTCTTTCTCATCATTGATGTTTCTATCTCTTTCTCTCTTTTCCTTCCTCTCTGAAATCAATAAAAATATATTAAAACAAACAAACAAAACCCAACATGGTTACTATCTGTGTACAATAAAATTCAATATTACTTTTTGAATTCACACTTTGATTTAATAAGACCAAATTAGCTTTTGATAGAAATGTCTGATATCTTAAATGAAACGAATCTGAGAGTCATTTTTTTTAAATTTATTTTATTTACTTATTTTTTTGGGGTGACTCACTCCTTAGATGAACTGTTCAGGGATGGAGGTGACCTTAGAGAGTCATTTTTAAACATAATTTTGTAGCTGATTTTTGAGTACTCTTAAGTATGGATACTCATTTCTTAGTCCATTACATGTCCTAATACTGTCACAGAACCAAACCTGAGGAGCCATGAATGCTTTCCTACTGTGATGCTTTTTACAGACACACCTGTCTTCTGCATAAAAGTCTTCAAAACCTGAGGTTTGCCTCATGCCTGTACTAAGTTTCCCCCTTTTCTATGAAACATTTCCAACTTATATATCTACTTATTTTTAGCTCAGTTTTTTAAAAATGTTAATTTACTACCTCTTCTGTATATTTCCCTATGTACCTAGTTCTTAACTTTTATTTTGTGTCTGAAGATCCTAAACATTAATGAGATGCATGTACTTGGTATCTCTTTTGATTTATACATAATTAGTGTGATTTCAGTTCATTTTTTTTTTTCAAACTAAAGAAGGAAAGTAATACTTAGTGATCCTAATATGAAAAGGACATCATCTGGAATCTTTGTAGATGTTAATTTTTAGGTGAAAAAATAATGCAACTAAATGACCGTTTTATAATCATTTACTTTGAGTTATTATGATATTTGATTGAGAGTAAATAAAGTTCAATAATTCTTGAAAATTTTCAGCTATCATAAGTAATGCTATCACTTCTGTCTTTCCCCCCCACCCCCTTGCATGTGATCATATTTATTTCTATCATAGGCTTTTTTTATGTTCTTCTATTAAAGGAATTTATTTCCAAATAAATAAATAAATAAATACATTTATTTCCATAATAAGGTTTAATTTGTCTTATTCACACTTATTATATTCCCCCCCCACCCCAGTTTTCTCAAGTGTGAAGTGGAGAAAACAAAAAAGTTGTTGGGAAGATTAAGTTAATTAATACATGTTAACAAGTTAGTACACTATCTTTCACAGAGTAATTTAAGAAATTAAGTATTGGGCTCTGGTCATTATTCCATACATAATGTGACTCCAATAAAACATTTAAGCATGATGTGATCAAATTAGCATTTAGTATAAAAAATAAACCATCCTTTTCACCAGGTACTCCTTCCATGCCCTCCATGAGATAATGCCAAACTTTTAATTATTCTCTAGAAACAACATGCTCTTTGTGAAATTGTGCCCTTTTTCACATAATTTTATGATTGTAATTTTCCTCTCCCTCCCTTATAATCTCTTCCCTTTTCAAACTACAGCTTTCTTGAGTATCTCGGTCAAAAGAATCTCCTCTATGACTCTGCTGAATTAACTTAGACAAAAATATGCAGGATAATTTTCTGTGCATCTTTATATGTTTTCTTACATTTGATTGTGATAGACCTTATCAAATAGTAAATTATTTAATGTTTAATAATTATTTAATAATTATTTAAATAATTTAGGAGTCATTATATATTGTTATGACTCCTGTTTTTCTTATAAGATTAAATTCTCCTCAGTCTAGAAACTGTAGCATAGGTAGGTATTAGCATAACCTAGCCCAAAGACTGGCATTGGATGATGTTTCACAAGAGTACTCTTTGCCACTTCTGTCTATCTATAATAATAAAAGTGTAATATGCTAATTAGACCGGACAGCTGAACGACCTTCCGGACTACCTTCCAGATGAAGCCGGGGCTGCAAGGGCCAAGGGCAGCCACCACAGCTGCGAGGGCCAAGCAAACCCCTTGCACTAATTTCGTGCATCGGGCCTCTAGTAGTGAAATAAAAGAGTTTCTTCTCCTTGGTAGAACTTTGTTTCTGCTTTGCTCTGCTATGATTGTAAGATAGGAGTCTAGGCATAGAGACTGAGGTAGGTTTCAAGTCAATTACTGCTTTATCTGTGGGCTTAAAGATCTTGATTGCCTAGATCTCCACTTCCAGAGAAATATAAAGCTATTCAAATGTCTCTGTTGGCTCCCAAAACCTTTTAAAATTAACATATTCCTTCAGAGAAGACCTAGGTATATGTACACACATATGGCTAAACAGGCAAACAAACATATTTTAGTACATTTCACGTTTTCTTATTGTTACCATATATTATAGAATAATATATCCAGAGCCAAGCACACAGGGGCTCTTTCTAATACTATATAAAGGCTCCTCCAAGCACACCATATTAATGCTCAGGTAAGTGCATTCCCAAATGAACAAATTTATTTAAATAAGCTGATATTTAAATGCACAAACAAAGCACTCGGTTTTACTTATCAGAACATACCTTGATTACTTTCAGAATTATTGATCTGGGTACGGAAGAGCTAGAAAGAGATATCAATCCTCATTTAGAAAATCCATTCAGGAGAAATTTTTATGCCCCATGAAATTTAGTCTGAAAATCTTTCTCTACTTTCTCATCTCTCTTATCTAGTATAGCTCAACTAGTTTGAAGATAAACTACATCAAAAATAATGGCTGGCTATGGGTTGTCCTCTGATTGCCTTATTAAACAGAGATTTTTTCACCTTAGTCCTAAATTTTCTTCCTCCCACAAGTGTTGCTTAATCAGTTTAATGCTGAGTGGAAAGAAATGTATTCTTGGATCACAGCTTTCTCTGACTCTAAAGCCTTTCTTAGTCAAACAGCTTTAAAGTTATTTTAATTCTAATTTAGAGTATCTGTGACCCAATGATCCCTATACTTTAGCTCGTCAACAAGTAGCTACATTTACAACAGTTATGGGGGGAAAAGGCCCTTTTCAGCTTCTTACCATATTGTATGTCTACAGTATTTATTCGCTTTTAAAAATATATTTTTATTGATTTCAGAGAGGAAGAGAGAGATAGAAACATTAATGATAAGAGAGAATCACTAATTGGCTGCCTCCTGCACACCCCACACTGAGGATCAAGCCTGGCATGTGCTCTGACCAGGAATTGAACCGTAACCTCCTGGTTCATAGATTGTTGCTCAACCATTGAGCCACACTGGCCAGGCTACAGTACTTATTTTTAACTTTACTAAGGGTGTACAAAGAGGTACACATTATTTACTTTTTTGAGAATCTTATAATTCTATAAATGTAGATGTTTGAATGTAGCCCTTCCCTCTCTTTTCCTGTCTTGCATATGTACCAACTCACCCAAATTAAAAGCTGAGATTCATCCAGAGAGCCAGTTTCTATAAGAAGTAGTTGCTAGGAAGTATGCACAGTGAACAAGAGCTAGGTTTTACTCTGCTCCCAATCACACTGCATTAAAGGAGGTAGGTGGCAGGGGACTCAGTGGCCCTCTGGGATATGGGGTCTTTTCCCAAACTACAAGACTTAAATTACATTCAGGTAGAGTAATTGTTATTAGCTATCCCTTAAGATAATAAATAAGGACATTATTATTTCCCAAAGGTCTGCTGAGTGCTTTGATATGAAATGTATTTGCTTAATATATCAGCAAAATATTATAAAACCATAGAATAAAGGGAAAGGATAATGTTTATGTACTGTGAGGTCATCATGTTCTATGCCCTAGGCTTAAAGCTTAACATCCATTTCTCACTGATCTGCACAGCTGACTTTGGAAAAATAAATACCACTGAACAGATGAGAAAATAAAGATACTAATAGATTAAATAATTCATATACAATTTTACACTAATAACAGTGACGCCAGGGTCTGAATCTGGATATCCTTTGTTCCACATTTCATATACTTAACCACTACATCACCAAGATTAAAAAATAAGATATGTCCGAATTAAAGTCTCTATTCTTTCTTATACATAGTGGTAACCTTCATGGATTATAATTGCAATATCCAAAATGACCAGTAAGTATCTTTATAACCTGGTCCCTGTAACCCTTTTGGCATCACTTTCTGCTACACGGCTCATTTTTTTTAGTTCCCTTGAGTCTCAACCAGTTTATACTTTTTTTTTTTTTTACTACCTTTCAGATTCTGTGTCATGTTCTTGCTTCAGCTTTTAATGCTCTTCACATCTCTCTTATGTAAGACTTCTCATTTCCTAGTCATTTTAAGGTTACAGATGGAATGTCACTGCCTCAAGGATAACTTTGTTTTTACTTTAAATTGCGCTTATGTGTTACATTTCTACTACACTTTGTATTTCTCCATTCTCTCATATTGGCAAATATTTACTAAATGACTATGATGACAATCTAGTGCTTAGTATGCAGTCACACAGGTTGCAATGAATATAAACCTGGGGATATAAAATTCATAGACTATGACATAAATGGTGTCCTCTGGATTTATGGCATAGAAATAATCTCTGTCGTGCACCCTTGTGATGCCGAATACCATGCTTCACACTAAGCAGCCACTTTTCAAAAATTTGAAGGAGGAAAGGAAAGGAAAGGATCATTCGAAATATCTTAGGAGAATTCTAGGATAACATTCTTTCAGGAAAATAGTTGCAACATTATCACTGTAATTGTAATAAACATCATAATGACAAACATTCATCAAGTGCTTATGATATATCAGAAATTTTGCTAAAATCTTCATAAGTGTTATCTACGTTTATATATAAAGGGATATATATATATATATTCCCTTTATATCTCACTTTACATTCTCTCTCTCTCTCACACACACACACTGACACCAGGGATTTTGCTTACTTATTCATAAATATTACTGTCTTTATATTCACAGAGGCAGACACACACACACACACACACACACACACACACACACACACAACCTTAATAAAAAATTGCCATTGTTTCCGCTGTTTTATACCTGATAATCTGTCTTCAAATCTGATTAAACATTGCATCTTCGAATTTTAGTTGCTGGTTCATATTATCCTGAGGTTGTTTTTATCTCAGTTCTTCACGATGTCAATAATATAGTTTTTTAATTCCTTATTCTCCTCTTCTCAAAGATCTTATTTTCTTTCCTACTGCAGGTAGTATCTCCCATTCCACACCTTATAGTTTATTAATAATAAACCAGAATCCCTCCATAAGCACAAATTAAGTAATGCACTTTTCACCTACTGCCTCATAACTTTCCAGCTTATTCTGTCCTATCCTTCAACAATCCATTGTTATTGCTCATCCTCAGATCATCACTTCCTGATTTACCTGGTGTAATCGCCAAGGCCAGACTTACATGTGTCCTAAACTCTTTTTTCTTTCTTATAATAGTGCCCTGTTGAGTATAATCATCTTTATCAGTTTTACTCTGAATATACATATATGTGCTCTGAAACAAAAACATATACGAGATAACCTCACATTAAATAATAAGCGGATCAATCTCCTCCCTCCCTGCTTTACCTTAGTATTTAGTCTAGGGCAGTGGTCAGCAAACTGCGGCCCCTTGAGTGTGGCTTTTCCACAAAATACCACGTGTGGGCACCCACGTACAGTGCGATTGACACTTCGTGGCCACGCTCAAGGGGCCAAAGGGCTGCATTTGGCTCGCGAGCTGCAGTTTGCCGACCACTGGTCTAGGGTAAGTACTAGAGCCTTCTTACTCCAGCTCTTTGGTATGTAAATGCAGTCTTTCCAGGAGCCATATAGCCAGAGTTTCCTGAAGTTATTTAAGGTCCACAGAAATCTCCAGGTTCTTAGACCTTCTTTCTTCTTTGAAATGTAAACACAGAAAACTTTTGCAGCTCTAGTCTTCTTGGCACGTTGTGGGGGGGGGGGGGGGGGGAACTTACATAGTGATCTATTATTGGTTATAACATTTTCCTTGGTTATAACATTTTAAAACCTGAGATGATAATAGAAAGTTTCCCTTATCCTTTCAGATTAGAACACTTTAATAAGCAAATGGCAACAAATATAAATCTCATAGTATGTGACATTGTAGAGATTTCAAGGCTGATCGAGAAAAAAAATATATGATTATGAATGGCAGTAGCCCAAAGCTTTATTTGAGTGATGTCTTTGCAGCGGTTCTCAACCTGTGGGTCGCGACCCCTTTGGGGGTCAAACGACCCTTTCACAGGGGTCGCCTAAGACCATCGGAAAACATATATATAATTACATATTGTTTTTGTGATTAATCATTATGCTTTAATTATGTTCAATTTGTAACAATGAAAATACATCCTGTATATCAGATATTTACATTATGATTTATAACAGTAGCAAAATTACAGTTATGAAGTAGCAATGAAAATAATTTTATGGTTGGGGGTCACCACAACATGAGGAACTGTATTAAAGGGGTGCGGCATTAGGAAGGTTGAGAACCACTGTTTTATAGGCTTATTGATGAGCTGGGAAATGAGGGGAGAAGTCCCTCATAGCATGAGACTGCCCAGAGGTTATAAGATGGGGCCACCATCCATAAAAGAGGAAGACAAGGAAACTCCCAGGAAAAAGGGCATCAGAAGGAGGCTTTCTTGTCTAAGTCATGTCACTTGGCAGCATTGGTAGGGAGTCTCTGAGTCAGAGAGACCCATACACAGAGACCATCTTTGGCTCACTGATATAACAGACCACTTCATGCCTGTACACCTGTGCTACCAAACATGGCTAGAGAAAAATATCTTCTACAATCAAGCCCTTGGTACATTAGAAAGATTATAAACCATGACCAAGTGGGATTTATTCCGGGGATGCAAGGATGGTTCAATATTCGCAAATCAATAAACATGATACATCACATAAACAAACTGAGAGATAAAAATCACGTAGTGATATCAATTGATGCAGAAAAAGCATTTGACAAAATCCAACACCCTATCTTGATAAAAACCCTTGTCAAAGTGGGAATAGAGGGAGCATGCCTCAACATAACAAAAGCCTTATATGACAAACCTACAGCCAACATCACACTCAATGGGCAAAATCTAAAACCATTTCACCTAAGGACAGGATCAAGATAGGGATGCCCACCCTCACCACTCCTGTTCAACATGGTACTGGAAGTGCTAGCCATAGCAATTAGACAAGAAGAAGAAATAAAAGGCATCCAAATTGAAAAAGACCTAAAACTGTCATTATTTGCAGATGACATAATACTGTACATAGAAAACCTTAAAGACTCTATCAAAAATAATTAGACTTAATAAATGAATTCAGCAATGTAGAAGAATACAAAATTAACACCCAGAAATCTATGGCATTTTTATACACCAATAATGAACTTACAGAAAGAGAGATTTAAAAAAAAAAAAAAGCAATCCCACTTACCATCACATCAAAAAAAGTAAGATATCTAGGAACAAACTTAATGAAGGAGGTAAAAGATCTCTACTCAGAAAACTATAGGATGTTGAAAAAAAGACATAGAGGAAGAAATAAACAAATAGAAGAATATACCATGTTCATGGATTGGTAGAATCAACATCATTAAAATGTCCATACTACCCAAAGCAATCTATAGATTCAAGGAACTCCCCATTAAAATACCAATAGCATATTTCACAGACCTAGAAAAAACTCTCCAAAAATTCATCTGGAATAAAAAAAAGACCCCGAATAGCCACAGCAATCCTGAGAAAGAAGAACAAAGTAAGAGGAATCACAATAAAAAAAAAATGAAAGTAGACCACCAACTTACACCATACACACACATGAAAAAAAGACCTCAAAATGAATAAAGGACTTAAATGTAAGACGGGAAACCATAAAAATCTTAGAGAAATCCACAGGTAGCAAAATATCAGATATCTCATAGCAATATCTTTACCAATACAGTTCCTAGGGCAATGGAAACTAAGAATAAAATAAACCAATGGGACTACATCAAAATAAAAAGCTCTGCACAGCAAAAGAAATCATCAACAAAACAAGAAAGCCCACTGCATGGGAGAATATATTTGCCAATGTTATCTCCTATAAGGGTTTAATCTCCAAAATTTATAGGGAACTCATACAACTTAACAAAAGGAAGATAAATAATCAAATAAAAAGATGGGCAAAGGACCTAAATAGACACTTTTGGAAAGAGAGTATACAGAAGACCAACAGACATATGAAAACATGCGCAGAGTCATTAATCATCTGAGGGATACAAATCAAAATGACAATGAGGTACCATCTCACACTTGTCAGAATGGCTATCACCAGCAAATCAACAAACAACAAGTGCTGGCAAGGATGTGGATAAAAAGGAACCCTCATTCACTGCTGGTGGGAATTCGGATTGGTGCAGCCACTGTGGAGAACAGTATGGAGTTTCCTCAAAAAATTAAAAATGGAACTCCCATTTGACTCAATAATTCCAATTCTAGGAATATATCCCAAGAAATCAGAAACACCAATCAGAAAAGATATATGCACCCCTATCTTCATAGCACCACAATTTACAATAGCTAAGATTAGGAAACTGCCTAAGTGCCCATCAGCAGATGAGTGGATTTAAAAACTGTGGTACATCTACACAATGGAATACTATGCTGCTGTAAAAAAGAAGGAACTTCTACTATTCACAACAGCATGGATGGACCTGGAGAGCATTATGCTAAGTGAAATAAGCCAGGTGGAGAAGGATAAATATCCCATGATCTCACTCACTTGTAGAATATAATGAACAACATAAACTGATGAAGGCAGTGGAGGGTGGGAGTGGGGGGTGTAGAGATCAACCAAAGGACTTGTATGCCTGTATATAAGCATAACCAATGGACACAGATACTAGGGGGGTGAAGGCATGTGCTGGGGGTGGGGTAGAGTGATCAGGGAGAGGCCAATGGGGGAAAAAAGAAACATATGTAATACTTCAATCAATAATAAATAAAATTATTTCATATATTCTTTCAACCCAAATCTCTGTCACTCTTCCCCATCCCTATTCTCAGATGATGACCTAGATTCAAATTTCACTGAGAAAAAAGAATCAAGAGAAGATCCCATCAGCAGACCTATCCATCCATCTGCCTCTAAACTCATATATTACTACTGATTTCCTGCTACTATGAATGAGCTGTATTTGTTCTAACAAAAGCCAACTTATCCATTAAAGCGATACAACCTACCCTGTCTTGAAACTCAAATATTTTGGTATGGCAATTTTGCATTCCTTCTCATGGGTAATCATCGTTGTCTTCCTGTTGTATTATTTCTATTGTCATGTGATAAGCTATTATTAAACCCATCTAAAACAATGATATAATCAATTATTTTTACAAAAGAAAATTATGATCCACATATCTGCTAGCTTGATCCACATATCTGCTAGCTATTGCCTTATTGATCTTACTCACTTTATAGCAATACCCCTGAAACAGTTGTCTATAGTCACCCTCCCCAATTTTACTCTTTCCATAATTTTAAAAATTTATTGCAACCAAGGCTCTGTCCACATATGACAAAAGACACAATGATTTTTTAAAATGTTTTTATTGATTTCAGATAGAGGAAAGGAGATGGGGAGAGAGATGGAAACATCAATGATGTGAGAGAATCATTGATCAACTGCCTCCTGCACGTCCCCTACTGGAGATTGAGCCCGCAACCCGGGCATATGCCCTGTCCAGGAATAGAACCAATGACTTCTTGGTTCCTGGGTTGATGCTTAATTGCTGAGCCACACCCAGCTGGGTGACACAATGATTTTATAACATCTATAATGTTGCTATGTAGCTCCTTCCATGCAACCAGTTTCTATGGTTATCAAATATTTGATTATCTTAAGTGTTTTCATGTGTTGTGTGTTTTCTTTTTTCATCATCATTTACTTTCTTTTCCTATCTTTGGTTATAAGTTTATACATTTCCTCCAAATTCTTGAGATGTGTGTTTAGCTCAATTATTTATAGCCAATATTCTTCTCTGTCACATATATTTAAATCTATGTTTTCAATCTAACCTCAACTTGAACTACATCTCACAGGATAATTATTTCATCTTATTGTGTTTTTAATTCCCTTTGATTAATTGGAAATTCAAAAATGTAATCTTTAAATTTTGAAATAAATGGAACACTTTCACATCACTGTTTTTTTCATTTTTTGTTTAATCTTATTGTAGTAAAATAACAGAGATTATAGGATTTCAATCTGTTGATCTTTGTTGAGTCTGTGACACAATACATGGTCAATTTCTGGAAATGTCTTATGTGTGCTTGAAAAGATAAAATACAGCCTTTGTTGTGATATAAAATGATTTCTATATCCTTTAATCATGTTGTTCAAATCTTCTTTATCTCTATTAATATTTTGCTTCATAATTTAATGAGTTTTTTAAATCTTAAACTATGATTAAATTTGTCTACTTTTTCTTATAATTATTTTTCTATCAGAGATTGAATAAACAAATGGAAAGTGGCCAGACCTTATATGACAATGAAGTGTGTTCTACATGGGAAGCCTAGAAGCCCTACCCACAACCTCTTCAGCAATTAATCCAAAATACTCAGAACTTGATCAACAACTGCCAACTCCCTAGTTGTGTTGGTCTCTATGACCAACTAGAGGCAGCCAAATAGGTTTCCTAAGCCAAGCACAGAAGAAGCCTACTTCTAATTAACCCACTTCCAGTTTTGATATGCTGACAACCTCCATTCAGAGCATACCTCAAACCTTCCCTTGCATTCCTTATAAAATTTTCCTACCACTCTGACAGCCTTTGAATCTTTGCAAAAGGCAAACAATGATAGTTAATACTGTGGTTAAGCAAGTTCTGAATGAATCATTTCTGTTTAATTTGTTTATTCCACAATAGTATGAATTTTTTAACTGTGGCCTAATGCCAAAACTACTTGAGTTACCATCAAAAGTAGTGTAATAAGAAAATGCTATAATTGTATTATATACTCATAACATCTAATCCTACATGATATTCTATATAAATATGAGTTATTCAACTTCAAAAAAAGAAGAAAAATGGACGATATCACAGTCAACAGTGGCTAGATGATAAATTATGAGGAAATACTAAAACAAACTGTTTCTCTATTATACAATACTAGAGGCCCAGTGCATGGATTTGTTTACCTGTTGCATCCCTTGGCCTGGCCTGCAGCTCTCTGACTCCTCTCAGGGGTCCCAGATTGTGAGAGGGCCCAGGCCAGGTCGAAGGACTCCACTAGTGCATAATCAGGGCCAGGGAGGGACCATGGGAGGGCTCCAGGGCATGTCTGACCTGTCTCGCCTAGTCCTGATCGGCTGGACACCAGCAGCAAGGTAAACTACTGGTCGAAGTGTCTGTCCCCTGGTGGTCAGTGTGCATCATAGCTACCAGTTGAATAGTCAAATGGCTGGACGGTTGCTTAGCCTTTTATATATATATATAGACTAGAGGCCCAGTGTGTGAAATTCATGCACTGGAAGGGGATGGTTCCTCAGGCCGGCCTGCGCCCTTTTGCAGTCTGGGACCCCTCAGGGGATATCTGAATGAGGCCAGCTGTTGGACATCCTTAGCACTGCCCCAGAGGTGGGAGAGGCTCCTGCCACCACCGCTGCGCTCTCTAGCCGTGAGCCCAGCTTCTGGCTGAGCAGCACTCCCCCTGTGTGCGCACACTGACCACCAGGGGGTAGCTTCTGCATTAAGTGTCTGCCCCCTGGTGGTCAGTGCAAGTCATAGCAACCGGTCATTCCACCGATCAGTCAATTTGCATATTAGCCTTTTATTATATAGGATAGGTTGAGAGATGATCAAAGAATGGGAGAGGGAGCTATAGATATTTTTAAAGAATCAACTTGAACCACAATGAAGAAATGGAAAAAGGAAAAACAATAGAACAATTCTGGATATCATTAAGTCTTCTGTGGGGTGTTTGTGAGAACTGTTATTATTTAGAAATGTTAAAATGATTCTAGCTATATATAATAAAATAATATGTCACAAGAAATTGCAGGATGGCCTCTGGGAGGCATATTATCTCAACTTCCAAGGTTATAGATTAAAATGCTTTTAATTTTATTGTCTAGGAGAGGTAGACAACCCCATTAATTAAGTCCTACAAATGTATCAGTGAAAGTCAGAGATAATGAGTCAATAACACACCTCTGATAAAGCTAATAAGACAAAACAGAATAGACTGGGAGCAAACATAGCAAATATGATCACATAATATGGAGATATTGCATTATCAGGCAAATATATATTTTTAGTAGAACAGAATCTAGTCAATGCTTACTAATACAGACAGTCCTAGGATTACATTGGACTCCACATACTTCATTTAGTGGTTACGTGGCCATCTCCAATTTATTTATTAAAAAAAAAAAAGTTCCATCATTTTGACGTATGTACATATGTGCTTTATGTTTTTCAGTATTTATTTACCACAAGTAAAGGTCCGGAATTGTTATCTTTCTTTTAAATTTTTTTTACTGTTTCACTTCATTACTGCTGTGTATGTGCTCCAAGTGAGTGACTTAAGTGCTTATGTAGGTGGACTCCGACTTATGTGGAAAATCGCATTACGTCGTGCTGTAGGAATGGATCTCCGACGTAACCCTAGGACCTATTGTACTTTACAGATTACAAATAGGAAATGTAGGGATTCAGCCTTCTATAAAGAGGGTTAATGTCTTCCCCCCTCCCCCATAAGTCTTAAAAAAGTGTTAAGGAAAGAGTTAGGTGTTTTATAATTTGTGAGAGTCCAAACTTGAAGAAATCGGTCTCTGATCCTCTTGGTTCTTATGCAATAGATCATTGGGTTCACCATAGGTGGGATAAGCAGGTAGATATTAGCCACTAATATATGAATGTGAGGAGCCACATTGTGTCCAAATCGGTGAGTAAAAAAAGAAAAAAAGGCTGGAGTATAGGCTACTAAGATTACACACACATGGGATCCACAGGTGCCCAAGCTCTTGAGTCGAGCAGCCTTGGATGGAAGATGGAAAACAGTGTAAAGGATGACAATATAGGAACATAGAATTAATATGAAATCTAAACCTCCAGTAAGGAAGGCAGCAGTTAGGCTATATATTCTGTAGATCCTGGTCTCTGAACAGGCAAGCTTGATCAAAGCCATAAATTCACAGTATGTGTGAGGGATGATATTAGTTCTGCAATAAGAAAGCCACCGAAGCATGAAGGGTTGAGGACTGAAAAGCAAAGCCCCACGGAAGACAATAGTCAGCCCTGAGTTCTTGATGACTCTGTGTGTCAGGATAGTAGAATGTCTCAGAGGATTGCAGATTGCCACATACCGGTCAAAGGCCATGGCCAACATAAACCCTGAGGCCATGCTGCATAGTGAATGAATGAGAAATACTTGTACAAGGCAAGCTTCAAAATAGATCTTCCTGTCATGGAACCAAAAAATGCTGAGGATTTTGGGCAGAGCCGTAGTGGAGATGATCAAGTCAGCCACAGAGAGCATACAGAAGAAGAAGTACATGGGCTCATGCAAGTTGGAATCTATTCTAATAATAAATAGATTAGATAAATTTACCAGGAGAGCACTTAGGTAAACTAGAAAGTAGGGCACTGATAGCCAAGTGTGGATGGATTCCATCCCTGGAATCCCAAGGAGAAGAAAGATACTGGGATGAAAATTGGTATTATTTGTCAATGACATGATGAAAACTTCTGGCTGCGTTCAGTTGTGTAGATTCTTTCGTATTTACTTGTCCACTTAGTTAATTCTGCCTTTATTTATTAATTTATATGAAATACTTGACAACATTTTATACCCTAAGGATAAAATGATAAATAGGACCCAATACCTAACTTTTGATATTAACATTCTAGTAGGAGAGAAATTGGTATAAATCAATGATTAAATTCCCATGTGATAAATGCAGTGAAGTTATATGAAAAAGCAGTTTTATTAGCCAGTAGATATGGATATTTATTCCACTTGTATGTGTCAGAGGATTCATAGATAAGATGCTTAGTTTGGGTTCTGAAGCATTCTGAACCTTTAAAATAAAGAGAAAATTGTAAGCTAAATCAAGTTTACAATGAAAAACTGTAACCTTAACTTTATTACCCTGGTTTAAAATTAATTTGCCCAGAGCTATTTGTGAAATATATTTAAATGGAATGACATTGTAGAATGAAAAGAACAAAAGATTATTTCCTAAATTTCACTTGACTGTCCACTATGCCACATTAATTAGCATGCATTGATATAGAATTTTAATTGCACATATTTTAGGCTCCTTTTCTAAAGAATGAGAGCTATAAGAGTGACAGCAAAAGGTTCTAAATCCAGGCACATTCTGCATCTGTCTCCTCAGACTAAGCAAAAGTCAGGAGCCACCCTCACATGGCTGGTAACTATTTTCAAACCAGGCAATAATTATCCTTTTCCTTCTTCAAACATCTTTTATTTTCTCCAACCTTTCCATCCAACAAGTTTAGACTACAAAGTTTGGGAGGTTGCTGGATTTAACAATGTATAGCTAAGCTATGCTATGCTTACAAGTCCCACTATTAACTCTGAGGACAGTTTATAACCAGATATATAAGAACAATTATAGTGGTACATTGTAAATTACATATATAAATTAAAACAAGAAAAACAACAACAAAATATATAAATTAAAACAAGAAAAAAAAGATGAAAATTAATGTAGTAGAGAGTCTGCAAAAATAAAAATAGCATATTCTATCATTATTATTTTTTTCAATTACAGTTGACATTCAATAGTATATTAGTTTCAGGTGTGTAACATAGTGTTTAGACATTTATATAATTTGCAAAGTGATTCCTGATAAGTCTAGTACCCCCCTGGCACAATACATAGTTAATAATATTATTAACTATATTCCTTACACTTATTTTGATAGAACAAGGAGGTGATTGCACACAAAAAGTCCATCTCTGTTAGAAAATATATAGAAGTTGCACATCTTCTTAGAGGTGTGATCCTCAACACCTACTTCAGGTGTTGGTCAGAGTTTAAAAGAATTGACAGTAGTAAAGCCTAGAGCAGCGGTTCTCAACCTGTGGGTCGCGACTCCTTTGTGGGTCAAACGTCCCTTTCACAGGGGTTGCCTAAGACCATCGGAAAACACATATATAATTACATATTGTTTTTGTGATTAATCACTATGCTTTAATTATGTTCAATTTGTAACAATGAAATTGGGGGTCACCACAACATGAGGAACTGTATTAAAGGGTCGTGGCATTAGGAAGGTTGAGAACCGCTGGCCTAGAGGTTGCCATGGGAGAAGAAATAAACATCACTCAATTTTGGAGTTAGCAATCACTAAGCATAGGAAAATTTTTCTCATTTGAAAATAAACAAAATGAAAGACAAAGAGGTAATCTAAAATTATTTGGTACTGAAATAGGAACTTGGCTCAATGTATACAGGGTGAGGAAAGAGTAGATTTACAGTTGTGACTACTCCAGACACAGAATTTATTCTGTTATTATTTATTAATTACTGTATTATTTTTCGTATGAATAACTATAAGCCTACTTTTGCCTCACCCTGTATAGTTCAAGATTTATTTTAAATAATACCTCTATTTCAGCAAATAAAATAGTTAGAAACCAGATATTAATATGTAAAGAGTAAATCAAGTTCAAACAACATTATAAAATATGAGAACATTTGCCATCTGTATGGCATAATTTCAATTCTGAACTTTGTAGTAAATTAATAGACTGCATTGCTTTTATTATATGTGTCATAAAAATAAATAAACTTTGAATTAAAAATTCTCAAACAGCACAAACAATAATTCCTAGAAAATCAAGAGAAAGGAAATGAAAAAAAGTAGAATTAATAGAATAGTAAAAAAAAGAAAAGAAAAAAAATATTCCATTTAAAAGAGGACCAAACCTGACAAAATTTTATGAATTTTAAGGATAACTATAAAAATAAATTATGCAATTTTAGAAATGCAAAACAGCAAACAATATATTTACTGTGCAATTTCACGGACATTGCCCATTAAGGATTACTTGGCCCATAGTGTAAGCCCAATAGCTCTTCTGTCAGGAGAATTTGTTTTGTACAAAGACTTTCTTTCCACATTCATCAAACCATAGACTCACCATTTTTGGAGTCTTCACTTTCTTCTGGAGACTTAGTGACTGAAGCCTGAGTTCGAAATTCAGATATTCTTAGATTATTTTTGCAGTAGGGTGTAATAAAACACAGGATTCAGACTACCTCGTTTCTATTTGGAACACCATCTTTCAGTCTATTTCTCCAGAAGCCACAAAGACACATACTTGCTTGGAATTCATTCATTTCTGTGCCCTTTTTATTATAGGAACAGGGTTTTCTTCAGTAAAGCACATGCTTCTGCTTCTCACTGCAGCAACAATGATAGGTGCTTCAGACTTGAGGTGTGCAGGTAGCATTCCGAAGAATGCAGAATCAAACAACAGTAAACTCACACAAGCCCTCTCCGCCCAGGTGCTTTTTTCTGTCTCACACCCTGGAGTTCCTCATCCTCAGCTCCTTGATAAATATGATAAATAACCTTGCTTATCTCTGGGTCTCTTTTACAAACACCAAATGCTGATGTGTGTACTTTGCCCGAGGGCTTGACTCAACAGGGCGCCTTTTTCACTGGCATTAATTATCCTTAGAAAACCTCAACTGTATGACATGTCTTTCCCAGAAGCAAGAGCAGATGTGCAGACTCTAAAGCTACTGGGGAAAAAATAAAAATCATAAAACCAATTAATATCTGTGGTTTAAGAAATATTACAGTTGACTCAGACCCTGAATTGAGACAAATAAGTAAAAGGTGTAATAAAATGACTTTATCTTTTCTTTATAGAAGATTCTAATAGTCACCGCATCATTTCCTCATGCCCTACTAGGCACTCATTTTAATCTTCCAATGTCATTCTGTTTTCTGATCCCTTTGGCCTTAAGGTGGTAGCCAAGACCTCCTGCTCCTTCATCTGGTAATGAAGGGAGATACTGAGATGCTTGTGTTAATTTTTTACCTTACCTGCCCTGTAGCAACAGAGCTCCTGGTCTGTTTTTATTTGGTTCACTGCTTTTTTCAGCTAACCTCAATGATATTAATAGTTCTCAAGAAACAGCTTCTCAGGAACCAAGACAATGACTCAGGAGCCCTGGAGAGCTTTTTCCAGGGGGACCTTGACATCTGCCAGAGCAGAAACTCTTGAGCAAAAGAAAGTACCAGTTTTCAGAGTCAATCTCCCACATTTTTATTAGAGATCAAAAAAGAGGGGAAAAAACAAATAATTTCTTCTCTGGAATCTGGTTCATTATAAAATAAAAACTATTTTCATTGGGGACATATGGTTGGTCCAAATTACTCAGTTTATACAGATGTTATTTACTTGAAATTGTTTCCAATTTATAACATTGACTTTACATAATAATTTTGGACTTGGGTGAATATACATAATTTCTAATTTTCTGTGAGAAAATATAATGCAACAAATATCTATTAATGCTATGGTTTTCATAGTTATAATTTTAATGTTATACAATAAATCCTTTATTTTATGTTCTGTAATTCTCTTAATCATTTTCCAGTTCCTAGATATATGTATTTTCATTGTTCCACAGACTAGAAAAATTATGAAGGTCAATTCTTTGTGCAACTGTGACAGAAATGTAATAGAAGTAAAGAAAATCCCCACAAACTATGCATATTTATTACTCTGAATATCATCCTGCAAAGAAACTTTATGACCACCATGCACATAGAATTTTTTTACATTCCTGCACTTATCCATTAAATCAATTCTTTTCTACTCACTAGGTAATAGGTAATATTCTAGAGATTGGGAATGTAACAAACAAAGCAGAGAAGTTCCATTATGTTAGGAATATTTGTTGTAGTGGGAAAATTCACCAATAAGCTGATTTTAAAAACAGTATTTTAGGAAATAGAAAAGATCTTTGATGGAGGAAAGAAGTGGAGGTGATGGAGACTGATTAGAAATAGGAAGAACTTAGAAAAAGGTCAGGGAGACCTTTTGATGGGGTTAATATTTGAAGTGAGACCTAAATGATAATATTTAAAGCAGCCAACTGCTCCTCTTTTTTTTTTTTTATTCTGGGCCAGCTTTAGCTCTGGCTCCAGCTCTGAGGCTTCCGCTGCTGAAAGAAGGTATCTGGTTTGTTTCAGTTCTATAATCGAAACACTGTATAACTCCAGCTCTAAGATCCCGGCCTCGCTAAAAGCAGGTTTCTGGGGTTTTGTTTAGCTTCTATATTCGTTACAATGTTTCTTAAGCTGCAGGCTCAGAGGCCGGCAAAGCAGGCGGGGAGCGTTGGTTTCCCCCGACACTGAAGCAAGCAAGCCTCATGTTAGTTCAAGCTGCCTGGCTGCCGGCCGCCATCTTGGCTGGCAGTTAATTTGCATATCTCGCTGATTAGCCAATGGGAAGGGTAGCGGTCGTACGCCAATTACCATGTTTCTCTCTTATTAGATAGGATAATAGTTTATATTATATGTAATACAATATATATACATATATCCATATTTATATACATACTAGAGGTCAAGTGCATGAATTCATGCACAGGTGGGGTCTGGCTGGGCCAGATCAGGGCTGGGCCTCCCAGGGGGAGGGGCCACAAGAAGTGGGCTGGCCAGCCCCACCACTGATTGGAGTGGGGAGGTCGACTGGGGGTGGGATCGGCCAGGGGGAGAGGCTGCAGGAGGTTGGCCATCTGGCCCCTTCCCTGATTGGAGTGGGGGGCCGCTAAGGGGTGGGGCCATCTGGGGGGAGGGACCATAGGCTGATCTGGGTGGTGGGGATCCATTGGTGGTGGGGTTGGCTGCAGGGAGAGGCCGCAGAAGTTTGGCTGTCAGCGCCCTTGTTCAGGGTAGGGGAGGCCAATTGGGTGGGGCCGGATGTGGGGAGGGGCTGTGGGAGGTTGGCCATTGGCCCCACCCCTGATTGGCTAGTTGACAAGCCACAGTGGGCATCATAGCAACTGGTTGTTCTGTCATTCAGGTCATTACTGTGTTCTGGTTGCTGGTTTTTTGTATATAGAGACTAGAGGCCTGGTGCATGAAATTCATGTATGGGGGGGTCCCCTCAGCCCAGCCTGCACCCTCTCCAATCCAGGACCCCTTGGGCCTAAACTGGCAGTCGGATATCCCCTCACAAACCGGGACTGCTGGCTCCTTGCTGCTCACCTGCCTGCCTGCCTGATTGCCCCTAACTGCCACTCCCCCTGCTAGCCTGATCACCCCTAACTGCCTCTGCCTCCTGGCCAGATTGCCCCTAACTGTCCCCCTGGTGGCTTGGTTGCCCCCAACTGACCCCTTACCACCCTCTGGTCTGGTCGCCCCCAACTGTCCCTCCTGCCACCTGGTTGTTCCACGCAGCCTGCTGTTCAGTTGTTTGGTTGTCCCTCACTAACCCTCCTGCCGGCCTGGTCGTCCCATGCAACCTGCTGTTCAGTAGTCCATCCAGTTGTTTTGGTCATGACGGCCCCTGGCTTTTTATATATTAGGGTGTTAGCTATTTATTATGGAACCAGTGTGACTATCTTTTCTAAAAATATATATTTTATTGATTTCTGAAAAGGGAGAGGGAGAGATAGAAACATCAATGATGAGAGAGAATCATTGATTGGTTATGAATGAAAGCTTGGATGAAGTAGACTGCCTACGAAACTTATTAAACAGCAAGTCATAAAGTTGACTAATTGGATACATAAAATATATTTTGTCAAAATTTTAATAAAACTTTCATTTTTGGAGCATAAGTGCTAGCAATGGTGTATTCAGCATTCATAGGTTAAAAGCATATTTTGTATTTGAAGGTCTTAATTTAAAGATGTTTATAAATAGTTAAATGTTACTAATACAAACAATGTACAACTGATGGTAATGTTTGAATTCTCCTCAAAATGTCCTTTTTTACTATCAATTTTATTTATTACAGTAAATATTATCTAATTTTTATATTCACATAATTTGCTTTATTTTTAGTTGTTATCTCTTTCATCAAGGTTAATGTGCTAAAGGAGAGGGGTAATTAGAAATAGAATCAAGAAATAAGGTAAAGAGGGGTGGGAACAAACATACTTGAGTTAAAACCAGAGAGCAGAAATAGGTACTTGGAAATTCCATATGCCTAAATTTTGAAATAAAAATGTTAAGTGATATGAAATGTGGGCTCATGACAGGTAAAATATTTTCTTCCAAGATAAAAAAAAAATACACCCAACTATTCATTCTTTATGTCAAGATTCATTTCATTATTCTTCATTCATTTCTTTATCATTTATATATTCAATAATAATTAAATGCCTCTTTACATAAAGCATAATGCTGATTCTTACAGGTAATAAACTTTTTGAGGCACAGTTCCAACAGTAGCTAGAATAAGACGTGAGAACATAGTACTTTTTATTTATTTATTTAATTTATTTATTTATTTATTTATTTTTGCTTCAGGAAATAGACCAATTTATTCCAAAAGCACAGGGCAGACACACGGCATAGTACTTATTATTAAGATCTATACAAATGTTGAAAGGTATAAAAGTCTTCCTTTTCCCCTTTGCTTTCATCTTTGAACAAGTATAGACATAGAATCTGGAACCATATGCATTTATAAAGAGAATGATAGAAAGTATTTTCAAGGCATTCACTCTAATTAATTCAACCACTAGACCATGAATGTATTTACATTATATTTATGATCCCCTTTTCATTGTCTGATGCCAAGGAAATAATTTAGCTCTTTTATTAATCAAGAGGAGAAGGGAAAAGGGATTACACTGCAGGAATTATGGAAGATAGGTTTTCAGATGATAAAGTATGTGCCAAGTGCTATAGAATGCAATTAGCAAGAATGTTCCGTGTGGGAAGAGCTAAACTAGGAAAATTGCATGTGCTTATATAAAAGAGCCACATGAATCCAGTGAACATAATCCTGACAATTTGCTATGATTTCTTCTCTTGAGAATTGCTCTGCCACAGTTTCATTCCTATTAAATCAGAATATGAAGGAATATAACTGATTGATACAGGTCTAGCAACCTGACCCAATGTGGGGCAATTTTATTTCTTGTTCCATAATCACTGCAGGTGGGACAGAATAATATCACCAAATCCATTAGAGAAGTCCATGCTTTCCTGCTGTTGAGGCTCTAGAGCAGCCTGGCTTTTGTCCTTCCTGAGTCATAGATCTTCAAATCATCCTTGGATGTCATGACATTACTCAGAACCTGCTTTTTTGTTTACTTAATCTAATCAGGGTAAATTTCTATTATGTGCAACAACAAAGACCTTTATTAAACTGAGATATTGAAGGAGATATTTTCTGGGAGCTTAGGGGATGATTTCTGAAAAGAAACGAAACTAGTATTTTAAAATCATCAGCATTTATTATTTGATTAGCTAAGGCATTTATCTAGTAAACAAATATTTATTAAATTTTTTTTTGTATATTCTGGGCCCTCTGAATGTAATAATAAGTTTAGGATCAGAACCAATCCCTGAATTTAAGTAGTTTACATTTTGTCCTGTCTATAGCAAATTGACACAGAAGAGGCATTGTGTATTATTTTAAAAAAATACCCAAATCCTCTATGCTGTTATAGTGATATTCCACTGTTTGTTACCTTAATATGCTGAGATATTTCTTGATAGAACCTGAACACTTCCTTTAGTTTCCTGTTCCCCAGTGTTATGGAGATAACACTTGGAAATATGAATATTTCAAGCTCTATCCGGAGGTTAGGTGTTCTGGAGAATGATCTGCCCAGAATAATTCAGATGACATTTAAGCTTAGTCCTCCATCCTGGACTCCCTGTTCTCATTGCTTTGTAACCCTTGGATCATTTTGAATGGTTACAGAGCACTAGTAGTCTCATCCTTATCTGTTTAGTCTTTGCCCCATAAACAATGGGGTTCATGGTAGGTGGCACCAGTAAGTAGAGGTTTGCCAAGAGAATAAGGGTGTGCCTGGGCACATGTTTTCCAAAGCGATGGGTAAAGAAGGAAAAGAAGGCCAGAGTGTAGAATATCAAGATGACACATATATGAGCTCCACAGGTTCCAAAGGCCTTTGTCTGGGCTTCTCTAGACGGTAGTCTAAAGACTGTTTTCAGGATTACCCAGTAGGACAGGGATATGAGAACAAAGTCCAGCCCTGTAGTGAGGAGAGCTGCAGTGAGCCCATAAATGCTATTAAGGGCAATGCTATTGCAGGCCAACTTGGCAATGCCCATGTTCTCACAGTAGGTATGGCGGATAATGTTGCTCCTGCAGAAGTGCAGACGAAGAATGAGGAGGACACCAGGGGTAACTACAGCCACACTTCGAAACACCAGAGCCAAGGCCACCTTGCTGATGAGAGAGCCTGTAAATAGGGTTGCATAACGGAGTGGTGCACAGATAGCCACATAGCGATCAAAAGCCATGGCCAGTAGAACAGCAGATTCAGAGAGGAACAGAGCATGAACAAAAAACATCTGTGTGAGACACGCAGGAAACGTTGATGGGGAAGGGCCCTGCCAGAAGATGAGAAGCATTTTGGGCACTGTGACAGTACAGAGAAGGACATCATTGAATGCCAGCATGGCCAGGAACAAATACATGGGTTCATGGAGACTCCTGTCCCAGGCCACCACTGCCATAACCAGGCCATTGCCTATCACAGCCAAAAGGTACATAAAGCTGAAAGGGATAGAGATCCAGATTTGGAAGTCCTCTAATCCCGGGACTCCAGTTAGCAGAAATGCAATGAGGGGAGTGGATGTATAGTTGGATGTTGTTAAAGAGAGGTAGTCAAAATCTGTTATATAGAAAACAGAGAGAAGAGAATGTAAGTAATAGTAGAAAATGAGTAATCTCTCATGCTACTCAAATCCTAATCATTAATTTTGGCATGATGAGGTAGAAGGAGAATAAAATGTTTTGAGAAATACATTAAATAACTAAATGCTTATGGAAAACCACTTCTCTTTTATGAGACATCTTGTTCTCCCTGAAAAATTAAAAGTTAATCAGAAAAATTGAGTTGACTCTTTTATTTTTGTAAAGCTAATTGCTATATTCACATAATTGATGTATATGAGTTTTAAACTTTTAACTGTACTATGTATATAGTTTTTGCCATTCTAACTTGATAATAAATTCTTAAATCCCAAACATAACTTTTTATCTTTTCACAAAACTAGATATAACACTGGAGAGAATTAATATTCCATTCTGTAATGAACAAATTTAATGGCAGGAGGTGGGTTGGATGGTAGACTGATCTATAACTGGAGCCAGCATGAAGACTCCTATTCTGTTTTCATCCTAAGGACATAAAATATGTTCATTTGGCCTAATTTTTCTACAATAAATAAAAAATTTTTATTCATCTGTCTCTCATTTGACCTCTTGAAGATAATGGTTGAATTAATGTGAAATTTAAACTATTATGCTAAAATTGTAATATCATTCACACCTTAATAAGCATTAAATCTTAAGGATCATTAAATAGAGTCAAAGAAGACAAAAATTCAGAGTATTGACTATTCTCATTCAGAATAAGAAAGTCACTGAAGGATATCAGGTTCATAATTATTCAATGCCTATTATTGAAAGAGCTTTCTACAGATAGAGAAATATTCTTTTCATATTCTCAAATAAAATAATATCAGCTTTTTAAAAAATAACAGCAGTTCTTACTTTAATATAGCACAAATCATAAAATAAAATTGATTTTCTTAAAAGAATAACTGACATGTAAAATTATTTATTACCAGGACTATAAAACATTAATTTAATTAGTCAAGTTTATAATCAAATGCAGTAGATTGCAAAGGCACCAACTATGCTTATGAAGACTTTTTGACTATAAATCTTAGGAAGTTTCAAAGTTATGAATAATAAATGCTAGATTTATTATTCATTGAAATCTAGAATTTGCATGGCTCTGGCTTTCATGTGAGTCACACCATTAGGTAGGTGAAAAACTACACTGTATGTCAAGATCTCTAACTATCACCCCTCTAGTTAATTGAAATTCTTTGTAAATATCCCAGCCCTTAATAAGGTAGTAGGACCCAATATCACATTATTATATTTATTATTATTATTTAATATATGTTTTTGTTTGTTTGTTTGTTTGTTTTTAGAGAGAGAAAAGAAGGAGAGGTAGAGAGAGTTAGAAACAACTATGAGAGAGAAACATCAACATTGATTGGCTGCCTCTTGCACACTCCCTGCTGGGGGTCAAACCCGAAACCCAGGCATGTGTCCTGACAAGGAATTGAATGGTTAACCTCTTGGTATATGGATTGAAGCTCAAACACTGAGCAACACTGGCTGGGCAATGCTTACATATTATTAATGTGTAGATCAACAAATATTTCAATCTATTCTCCTTCACACATCTCTTCCCTCTTCCTCCCCCACCTCTCTCTCTCTCTCTCTCTCTCTCTCTCCCTCTCTCTCTCTCTCTCTTCCTCTCTGACAATTCAGATGAGGAAAAAAAAGACAAAAAATTCTCATCAAAAGAGATGATCTGATTTTTAATGAATCTCAAAGAGAGAGATATTTTTTAATAGTTATTTTGTTAACAATATGGAGGTGCAACCACTGTGTTTAGCCTTGTAAGACAGAGGTTTTGCTTCCTTTTCAGTGCCTGTCTTTGCTGTGTAATCATCACACAGAAAATATCAGCATATTTAAACAGAGAACATATCACATGTCAGCACAGGAATGGGCAATATAGCAGTAATGGTAAGAATAATAATTGCAAATATTTATCAATGTTTACAAATGCTAAACATTTTTCCTAAAAACTATTCTAACCCCTTTATGTGGATTATCTAATCTAATGATCACCACTACTATATGATGTAGCTATTGTTAGTGTCCAATTTTACACAGAGGGGAACTCAAGCATTGAAGGACTTCTCCAAGGTCATATCATTAGTAAGTATATAAAGCATGTTTTAAAATCCAGGGATCCTAAGTGCAGAACCCAGATTTTTAACCATTAAGCTATTCTAATTTACCTTTTAAATGCATGATTTTTCAGAATCTTTGGGAGCATAAAAAAGCAGATGTTTCTTCCTCGTGATATTCTTAGGTCTTAAGTATTAGGTCTCATGAGCGAGATAATAATGTTTAGCTTATAAGAATTCGGAGAAGAAAGAGATGCATCTATATAGTCATCTCTATTGTCCATCAATATTTATAAAAACAACACGAGGAATATCCTCTGGGCTGAGAAGTCTTTTGGGTATTTTACATGCTGAGTGATTGCCCTAGCACCTGAGACCACAATCAGTATTTGGATTAGCTGACTAGGCTTACCATTTAAAATAACAATTTATGTGTATGGATATACAACCTTGACTAGGAAAGGAGTATATCAGCTATGTTACAAACCCCAATTTTTGGTGGAGAACATACATCATAAGACTAAGGACAAACACCAACCTATTATTAATTAAAATAAGTTTACAGATATATATTTACCTGAGTGAAAACAAAAATTGACTCCTTAAATGTTGCATACCCAGAAAAGTGAGACACATTTATTGCAAAGGTTACAGAATACCATTAAAATAAGAAGATTCCTTTAATGGAGATTAAAGAATTAAGATGCTATTTAGTATTTGGAGTTATAGATCAATGCCAACTGTCTTTATATATAATCTTATTTTCAAAAATTAATTATATTTTACTTTCTTTCTTATGAGATATCTTGTTCTCCCTGAAAAAATAAGTTAATTAGAAAAATTAACTTCTTTTTTATTTTTGTAAAGCTAATTGCTATATCTACATATCACATGTCAGCACAGAAAAGGACAATGTAGCAGTAATGGTAAAAATAATAATTGCAAATATTTACCAATGTTTACAAGTGCTAAACATTGAACTCTGAAATCATGGACCCTTTTTGTTCAAAGAGATCTAGTAAATCACCTGTTTTAATTTGCCAATCTGAATTCATCATGACATTTTTTCTGTTGACACCCATGACCACTTTTATCACCAGTGTTGGGAAACTATTTCCTATAAGACAGAAAATACTGAATAATATAAAATTGTGCTTCCTTTTCTAGTGATAAACATTCAAGATAGGGTTCAATAATATGATATTCTTTTAGAATTTTCCTACATACCAAAATATAGGTCTCAGTCTCTCATCATTTAGTTGCTCTCAAAAGACATTGTTTAATCATAAATCTCTGCACTGATCCAAACAAAATAATCTTTCAATTGCTTTTCTTTATACGATTTATGCAATTTTTCCTGGCATAGATTTTGGTCTTGATTCTTTGTTTTACACTTTGTGGTTTATGTCTCAAATGATTTGCAACCATTCATTTACTTCTTAATTTTTCCAATATATATTGTATAGGTCACATGCATTGCTTGATTCCTTTTTAGTATGAATACTTCAATGGAAAGAATAGACATGTCCCTGGTCTAAAACAAATAGACAATCTTCAATGAAAAACAAAATTCTTTTACCAGGAAACAGAAGGGCACTAAGTTCCAAAAATAAAGATGAGAAAGATAAGTAAGGAACTAAAAATAACAACTGCAAAAAGTGTTCACATATTTTCCAGAGAATCTCTAGACTGAGGGTGAGGTAGGCTGGTAATAGAGTGGTTAGAGGCACAGGTGAGATAATGTGTGAAACTTCCAAGCTCCTACTGATTCAACCTTTTAGAAATATTATGAATTTCTCATGCATGTCTATAAAACTTTGCTTTCTAAGAGTAATGTTTTGAAAACTTTTGTTTTGTTTGTTTTTTCATATAATAGGTATAAAAAAGCCATAGTCAAACAGCAAAATGTGGGAGCAAGGAATATGTAAGGCCCCATGTAGCCTTTGAGAGGTTGATGTACTGGTCATGAAGTATTCCTTTCCCATTCTTGGCAGGGCATGAACCTACCAAAAGCACTGACATTTCTCTATTTTTATGCTATTTTAATGGCTGCTTGGAGGCAAAAATATTTAAAATGGGTTCTGTTCAAATAAAATGTATCATTCCTCTATTGAATATACTTAGCAACACACTTTCCAACAGCTACTAAGAGTTAATAGACTAGTTTATTTAAGTTTAGTTATATACCTGGTAATTTCATAATGCAGCAAAATCCTGATCGGCAAGTAAAATTGTGAGACAAAGATTACTATTTGGCATATCAAAATACTAGTTAATGGTGATTTCAATCTATTCTGTAATTTTCTGCTTTGTTATCTAAGTTTTACTGTATACTTGTCAATGGATTCAAACAAGTTAGGTTATATACATGGTAAAGTAGAAGAATATACTTTTAAAGTCATACTAAGCAAGACAAAACTCTCATAAATGAAAGCTGAGAAAACTAAACATAATTTCAAGGATAGGTTGTGAAAAATCATGGAATACCTTATGTTTTTAACAAATCACTGATATTTTAACAAATCACTGATTTCCATGAATATTGGGGCTTCATGATTATATAGATTATTGAGAATGCACTCTTTATTTGTACAATTATTTATTACCTATCTTAGTTTAGTTACTTGTGGTAAATAAAAGGTCATAAGATATTGTTCAAAAAATTCTAGAATAGTGAGAAAGACAAACAAGTGCATGAGGATTGTAAACACAGGAATATTTCTCAGAAACATTATATATATAATATTTCCTTTGCTCCAGTTAGAAGTTAATTTCATAGGAATTATTACAGAAATCTATAAATGACTCTAAAGTTCTCTGGGCTATAATTTCAGTAGATCACCCAAAGTACAGATGCCTATCTCCTGGACTTTAACAGTGCATAAAACAGGCTTGAGAACAGGAGGGATAATAGGTATATATAGCCCATGAGAATGTGCACCATGGTTGGAACATGTGTCCCAAAATGATGCATAGTGGATATCCCCAGCATAGGGGCATAGATCAGCAGCACAGCTCAGATGTGAAAATACAAGTGTTAAGGGCCTCGAACTCTTCTTCCCAGAGGCAATGCTTAGCACAGTGACAGAATCTTCAAATAAGAGAGGAAAATGAGTGCACAGTCCTCTCTGAAGGTGATGAGAATGGCGATGAGGCCATAGATGCTTGTGATGTGGTGGTCACAACAGGAGAGTTCAATGATATCTGGGTATGTGAGCAGTATGAGTGGGATAACACATTAGACTTCCAAAACCTCATTCACTTAATTAGAAAGGGTCCTATAAATGACAGCCACAGCCCATAGTAAAAGCCCCAGGCACCTATCTTAGCAATGGTGAAATTCCTCAAAACAGTGGTGTACCTGAGTGGGTTAGAGATGGCCACCTAGCGGTCAACAGCCGCTGTGAAGAGGATGCCTGCCACTGTTGAGAAAAAAACATGGAAGAAGAACATCTGGATGAGGCAGGCATCAAAGTCTACCTCACAGACATTGAATGAGAAAAGTCTGAGCAAGGTGGTCAGAATCGCAGCACAGAATCCCAAGTCACTAACTGTTCAACATGGAAAGATAAAGGTACGTGGGTGCAGGAAGTGACTTTCATTTAACATCTCCATTGCTCATTTTAGTATTTATTTACTTATTTTTTAAATCTTTATTGTTGAAAGTATTATGTGCCCCCCTTTTTCCACATTGACCCCTTCCCCCCTTATCCCCTGCCCCAGGCCTTCACCACACTATTGTCTCTGTCTATGGGCTATGCACGTATGTATACAAGTTTTTGGTTGATCCCTTCCCACCCACCCACCGACCCAACCCTGCCTTCCCTATGAGATTCTACAGCCTGTTCCATGTTTCTGTGTCTCTGGATCTATCCAGGGTTGGGGTTCTGGGGTTAGAGTTTAGAAGGCAGCTACCCCAGTTTTCCCCTGGACATCTTTCTCCAGGAGAACTTTGACATCCAGGCAGCTTTTGCCTGGGGGAAGCAATTGCACCACCCTGTTGAAAAACCTCTCCCTTCATCCTGTGGAGTCTACACCTTGCTGTGGTTGGTATCCTGAGGCTATTTAAGACTGAGAATAACAATCAGCTTGCAGGGAGAGGCAGATCTCTGGAGGCTCTGAGTCTGCCTGATCTCCTTCTGGACCAGCCCTGGGCAAACTACTGCCCCTCGGGCCAGATCCGGCCCATTTGAAATGAATAAAACTAAAAGAAAAAAAATACTCTACCCTTTTATGTAATGATGTTTACTTTGAATTTATATTAGTTCACACAAACACTCCATCCATGCTTTTGTGACGGCCCTCCAGTGCAGTTTAAGAACCCATTGTGGCCCTCAAGTCAAAAAGTTTGCCCACACCTGTTCTGGACCCTGGGCTAGGAAAACCAGACCTGACACACATCTTGGTCCTTTCCAAAGGCAATCAGCAACCTCGAAGCTGTGGATCATTGATAACTCCAAACAGTACTCAGGGCCAGTCACAAAGAGCACACATTGCTCATTTTAGAAATCTGGTGAATTGCAGAGAAATTTACATCTTTAGAAAGGGTATCTTAAACCAAAGGCCACAAGAGAAAGCAGCCTTCCACAGAACATGGTTTAATTATACAGATTTGAAGAGAAAATAAAATCTAGAATAAGAATTACCTTTAAACTTCATCTTTCCTGAAATGTTAGGATAAAAGAGATACAATTCTCTACTCAACTATTACTATATCCTTTTAGTAAGACTCTTATCTTTTTTTTTTTTTTTTGCTGGCAACTCTACTCTTTCTCATCAATTCAATAATGGGACAGATGTTCTTACATACATGTTTGATCATTTTGTTAACGTAAAAAAACCATTGAAACCTGTAAAGAATTTTTGTGAGTTTATTTGAGCCAAACTGTCGACATATGCCGGGAAGCAGAACCTCAATGAATTGAGATAGTGCTCCGGAGAATGGCAGAGTTACATTCGTATTTATACATGAAATTCATTGGTGACAGATTTAAGGAGGTGGGATTAAGCGAAGCGGGGAAACCTCTGTGATAGGATAAAAAGTAAAATGATGGACACATCCTTAGGTGGGTGCAGGATCAATCAACATGATAATGAAGGAATTTGTAGTATCTGCCCTGGCGCCCAGAACATTTGGTTATGCCCCAGGGGTTCCAGAAAAAGGGAAGTTACAAGTTACCCAGACACTTCAAAGGAATGTTATCTTAGAGGCAAAAAGGCAAATGGGCTCAGTAAGGATCAAAGTTGATCTTGTCAGTGAAGATACTGGCCTAGGACATAACTGCCCACCATAACTGCTTTTAGTCAAAGTTTAATTTCAGACCATCCTTTGTGGTTACTTTAGGTCTCTGAGTCTGCTAGGCTGCCACGCAGGCCTTCCCTGAGCTTGTCAGGTCAGCGTGTGGCCCCTTTCGTCCACACATCCCCCTTTTGGTCATAAATCAATCCAAAGGATGCATTGATGACCAACCTTTTGGTTGGATAACGGAGTCCCATGGTGCTAGGAAGGCTCATTCCTAGGATGTCTCAGTGTCAGCATGTCTTGCTGAACAGGTGGACCACTGGGGATGGGGCAAGTCCATAACCTTAGATGGCATTTAAGGTTGAATTATTATTATTTAAAAAAGGGCAGGTAAATGGGAGGCAGTCAGGTCCTATACGTCCTGGTTAAAAAAGTATTCTGGATCATTTCTAATTTTTGAGCCATCATGATCCGAGTCTTTTTGCTGTTTGTCTTAAGTTTTGCTTTTCTGCATCCAGTATAACATTTACATACCATGAACACAAAAATCACAAAGGTATTGATTACATACCAGGGTTTGGAATGAGGAACCTGGTTCGCAAAAACAAAAAAACAAAACAAAACAACAAAACAACAACAAAAAAACAAAACAGTTTACAGAAGCAGAATTATAGTTCTGGGTCTCGGGGTCACTGAATTGACAGAAACACCTTATCCAGAGCCCCTGGGTCTTGAGACCACTGAGTTGCCAGGAATTTATTAAATTTAGAGTAATTGCGCTGCCCTGGCCTTGGGACCACTGAGTCAACTGGAATGCATTATCTGTGGTCACTAAAACAACCTAGGATAATTGTGCTGTCCTGTTTCCCAGGTACAGAAGAATGTGCTTTCCAAAACCAGTAAGATCACAATCAATGGGATGGTCATTCAATCGCATGGGATGATGTAAACAATTGAGAAAATCAAAATAATTTTTCCACTGTTAAGCAAAGCAAATAGGTACCATACTTCATTCCCCACTGGTTTTATGTACATGAGTCAAATCATGGACTTATCTTTACTAGTTAGGGGATTGTACTGCCCTCTAACTACAAGTAGTTAGACCGAATTAATTTTTCTAAACTGCCAGTTTGGCACATTTAATTTTCATTTACTCACCCCACTTATTTTAGGGGCATTCTCTATTCTGTTCCTGCTCTTCTGTCCCCTTGTGCATCTAGCCCCACTTGTCCCTGGACTTTCTCACTGGCTAGAAAAAAAAAAAAAATGTTCTTACAGTTACCAAGTGCCCTAGTGCCACGGTCCCCATTAGTACTGTCCTCACTGAAGTCCAGTTCCACTCTTGCGGACGTCGAGCCTCCTCCTGGCTCTCACGGGTGAGGCCGCTGGCTGCCGGGATCAAGGCCGTTTCCTGGTGCAGGAGCTGGGAGTGGTGTAGCCAGGTCTGGATGCGTCAGCAGGGCGACAGTGTATAGTCCTTTTCAAGTTGGGGTGAGTCCTTAGGTAGTGAGCTTCTTTACCCACACTGAGTCCCCAGGTTGGAAAGGATGTACGGAGTCCAAGGTGGCACTCGCAGGGCATCTCGACCAAGCTTATGGGTGGCTTGTAATTTCTGTAAGAGATCACATCCAAGAAAGGGGTACAGGCATTCTGGCAAACACAGGAATTCATGAACCACCTGGTGGCCTCCTAACTGACATCAACGGGGGCAGCAGAACATTTTGCAGCTGTGGTCCCCGGTAGCTCCAATAATGGTGACTTCCTGTCCTGAGAGGGGAGCTACCTTCTGAGTAACTACGGAGTGCTCTGCTCCTGTATCAACCATAAAGTTCACAGTCTGGCCTCCGATTTTCATTTCAACCATCGACTCATGGGGGCCCATTTGGAAAGAGCCCAGTCTGTCCCAGTCAGAGTCAGCTGTTGCCAGTCCGAGGAGGTCTGCCTCAGGCGGCTCTGGCCGATAGCGCCTGGGTGGTTTGGATGACCTTGCCAGCTTCTTCTGGCCTGCTCCTGCCCTGCCTGCCTCTTCACTCCTGCTGCTAAACCTTACTCTGTCCCTTCTTACACACGCAGAACCGGACCCAAGGCAGCAAGGTCTGAGCAATTTTAAAATTCCTTAACATACATTCTAAAAGAGCTAATCAAAATAAGGCTTAATATTTTTTAACTTCATTTGTCCTTGGGTGTGGACAGCAAATAACACTAATCAGATTGACATAAATGATTTAACCTTTGTTTAGGGAGGCAAGTGCAAATCATTTACTCCCAAGTGTCCTTGGTTTAAGGAAGATAGGATTTCTGCTCAGTTTCCCTATTTTACTTGTTTCAGCTTACTGGCCTATCATGTATTCAACTTTCTTTCAACATTTCTCTTTCCTTCTCATCACATACAAAACCTTCACAAATTTCACACTTTCAAGTTAGCCTTCAAAAATGCATAGCCTTCAAAAATGCATAGCCATGCCTCAGACCTTCCTCCATCACACCTAAGCCATACTTTCCAGTTAGTTAGAACTCTTAGCCTTAATTTTTAGGTGACATGTAAATAATTAACATTCCTCAGATTAGCAATACATTCATATATTTTTTAAGAGACACAAACAGAAATTTTACTAGCTAAATAATTTTAAACAAAGACACATACTTAAACAACAAAGACAGATAACATTCCCCATTAAAAACTTTGGATCACCACAGCTAGCAATATCAGTTTGTGAGTATACAGGCCTTTTTGACGTCATCTTGGGATAGCTGTCTGCCTCCGTGGTCAGCAACTTCTCATCTTTGAAAGACCTCTGCTGTTTCTCATCCTTGAAAAGTCTTTGATCTCCGCTCCAGATGGAGATGGGTGTCAGAGATGGAAGTACATGTCCATTCACAGTCAGGTGCCTTTTTCAAATGAGAAATGTGAATCCAAAGCTAACTCCTTTAAGTTTACCTGCACATGGGTTAGTTAGTAATACCTGGTAAGGTCGTCTCCAACGAGGTTGGAGAAAGTCTTTTATTTGGTATCTTTTCCAACACACCAAATCTCTTGGTTGTAAGCCATGATCTTTGAAATCTTCGTCGCCTGGGAGTGCACTGTGAAATGAATCTGTTACCAATTTTGTAAGTTCCTAAAATGCAGAATGTCTGCTCTTTACTTTTCCTTATATTTGGGAAACAAAAGATTTAAAAGTCAACAATATTTTAAACAGTCATAAGAATAATTATCCTCAATTCATTTAGTCCCATAGTTATTTTTGTTTATCCTGATTATTTGCCAGTAGGTTTTGAATTCAGGTATTCCTTGAAGTTCTATAAATCTTCATCCAGTTCAAAGATATGACCTGCTTAAAAACCTGCAATTTAGATTAAGTCAGAGTCCTTTTCATGGGTTTTTCTAAACATATAATATACCTTACAAATGCATCAGAATAAAGCTGTCCACAAATGACAAAATTTAAAGGTGGCATGGTTGTAGATTTGATAAAAACTTTGCTTTTCTATAATATAAATATGTAAGATTTTAAAATGAGGCACATGGCTTATTGCAAGCAGTGTTTTCAGCATTGAAAATAATTCATAAACTCCCAATCTGTGAAAAGCAAACACCAGAGCATCACTGGCAGAAGCCCCCACGGGGATCCTGACTCTTGGCTGTCCAGTCCCTGACGGGACAGCTGCTACCCTACCCCATTGAGAGCCTCCTGTCTGCACCTGGCTCTGCGAGTTCTTTGCAATTAAATTTAAACTGGTTTTTTGTATTAAGAATTTCAGTTGAGATCACAGAGTTAATCCTCTTTCTTTCTTTCTTTTTTTAAATCAGACCAATAAGCAGCATATTTTGAATTCCTAATTATTTCAGAGAAAGCAAAAATTATTTTCTCAAAAATTTCTACATTTTAGGCATCTAGCTACCACAGCTACACATTTCTCCCAATTCAACCCGAACCTTAACATCAGTAACATTTTTAAAAATAAACTTCAAAAATATAAGACACAATCAACCAACAGATTCAATTCTACCCTCTAGATTTCGTACGAGGCATACTCAGATCAACATTATGTATTATGTCACTTCAAAATACCTAGACATAAGTTTTTATCATTTGACTCAGTAAACTCTAAGGTCTCAAGTTCCCAGCAGCTCTGGAAAACCACACCTGAGGCTGGCAAAACAGGCCTGGCCCAGCCCTTGACTTTAAAACGACCATTTTTCTCTGGGGAAAGTCAAGAAGCAAATTTGTAGCTACATAATTTCTTGAGATTCAAATCCAATTATTATTATTAAGTCATTTACTTCGGCAAATTTTTGTAACAGAGACAATTTTACTGAATTTTCTTTTGGAGGCTTGTTGCTAGAACAAGCCTGCATTTCTTCCCTGGGTAAAATTCGCCATTTTTTTTTTTCTAAGAAATAATCAGTCTTGGGTTTTATTCTGTACATGTGTGAAGAGACTCCAGTTTAAAACTCTATCTAAATGTCCAAAAAGAGGACAATTGCGCGCATTAGTTTTAAACCAGCTTTTCTCTTTACATGTGAACAGAAGTACCAGACGCATTTTTAAATTTTGTAAAACTTTTCAATTACGAGAAGGAGATTTTAAATCAGAATACTTGGGGAGGAGGCGTCCATATTGGACCACCATGAGTTCCCTTCTCCCCTTCCCCACATCCTGCTTTGGGGAAGTTTCAGCAAATGACTCAAATGGCGTATTTTCCCAAAGTCATGATTAATAGAAAGACATTTTAAAATTTTTTCCTATTTCACTACAACAAAGACACAAAAACATCAAGGCGCACAGAACACACTAAAGTTTACAGCAAAGAATGTCCAGCATTAGAAACTACCAAAGCAGTGTCTTTTGTCCCTGGTTCAGGAACTTCCCCTCTCTAGAATTTCAGTATATTCCCAATGGACTATTCAAAAAACAAACAAACAATGGGCTAAAGGAAAAAACAGGGTGTAGACATTAATTAACTTCAGAATAGTTCTGAGACAGTCTCTAAAATTTTATTAATTTCCATCTTATTAGAATAAATTTTTCCTGTGCTTTTCTCTAGAAGCTTCCAATTTTCAAATCAAGATATGCTTCCCATGTACTCATTCAGTTTAATTTCAGAGCCGGCATTTTCTAATTTCTGCATGCAAAATATTAACATAGGTACCCCAAACAAACTGCATTTTAGCCATTTCTCAGTTAATATTTTAAAATACTTGCAAGTAAAGGCTTCCTATCAGGAGTATTAAATGAGGGCTGGTGTCTCGGGAGTTTCTGGCCTTGGAGGCACAATTTCCCATGTTAATTTTTTTATCATTATTAAATATCTGTAGTCTGAGCAAACTTTCTAGACATGTTATGCAGTGGGTCAAATGTGGCCTCAGTTTGTCTCCCGGCTGTCTAAAACCACAGGAAAGGTTTAGGGCCCGGGCAGACCAAGCCTTAAGGTGGCCCCCTAGTAAAGCCATTTATACAGCGAAGGTTTTCTTTTTTGCTCAGACTCTCAGAAAGCCTTTTAATTAAAAAGCCTAAATCAAACCCAGCCTCCCATTTTTTCCTCCAATCCTGCCTTACCCTGGGTTCTGCTCTGAACCCTTAACCTGGGGTCTTATCAACCCTGGTTCCACCTCGAGGATTTAAAACAGCTCAAATAAAGTCCGACCTTCGACCAAAGGAAGGGAAGGTTCTGGATCCAAGAGAAACTCACCCATGTTCACCCAATGGGCGGAGAACCGGCGGGCTCAATGGGCCCTTTGCTGGATCCTAGCACCGAGTCAAAGTCCAAGGGATGGTCCTGGGTGAGCTGCTTTGGAATCCTGCCGACTACGCCAATTAATGTTAACGTAAAAAAACCATTGAAACCTGTAAAGAATTTTTGTGAGTTTATTTGAGCCAAACTGTCGACATATGCCGGGAAGCAGAACCTCAATGAATTGAGATAGTGCTCCGGAGAATGGCAGAGTTACATTCGTATTTATACATGAAATTCATTGGTGACAGATTTAAGGAGGTGGGATTAAGCGAAGCGGGGAAACCTCTGTGATAGGATAAAAAGTAAAATGATGGACACATCCTTAGGTGGGTGCAGGATCAATCAACATGATAATGAAGGAATTTGTAGTATCTGCCCTGGCGCCCAGAACATTTGGTTATGCCCCAGGGGTTCCAGAAAAAGGGAAGTTACAAGTTACCCAGACACTTCAAAGGAATGTTATCTTAGAGGCAAAAAGGCAAATGGGCTCAGTAAGGATCAAAGTTGATCTTGTCAGTGAAGATACTGGCCTAGGACATAACTGCCCACCATAACTGCTTTTAGTCAAAGTTTAATTTCAGACCATCCTTTGTGGTTACTTTAGGTCTCTGAGTCTGCTAGGCTGCCACGCAGGCCTTCCCTGAGCTTGTCAGGTCAGCGTGTGGCCCCTTTCGTCCACAATTTCATCATTCTAATTGCAATTCATTAGTAATTGCATATTGTTCTAAGAATTAAAACTAAAGTAAAATCTCATCTTTCATAACCCTCTTTCTGTTTAATTTTCAACATTTATACTTGAAGTTTCATAGTCACTTACTCATTTGTTTTTCAGATGGTCCAATATGTTCTCAATTTTTATTTTCCTATTGTTTCTCTAAAATTTCCTTCTCTTTTATATTCCTTAGGTTACTTATCCCTCTATCTTTAGACCTCAATTACATACCACTTGCTTAGGGAAGTCATTATTCATTTTCTCCTTGCTCAGAGTTTTTTATTAGAATGTCATTTTACACTTCATTTCTTAAAAATATGTTCTTATTGGTTTCAGAGAGGAAGGGAGAGAGAGATAGAAAGATCATTGATGAGAGAGAATCATTGATTGGCTGCCTCCTGAAACCCACTGGGGATCGAGGCCATACCCAGGCATGTGCTCTGACCAGCAATGGAACGGCAACTCTCTGGTTCATAGGTTGATGCTCAACCACTGGGCCACTGTGGTTGGGCTACCCTTCATTTCTTAATAATAGCATTTATCATAATTGTAAGTGTAGATGTATCCTTAATAATTTTTGTCTGCATCACCTGTTATAATGAAGGCAAAGTCCTCTTTTTGCTCTCTACTGTTTTCCTGTACCTTAGTAGTGTCTAATACTGCATCTGAAACACTGGGAGTACTTAAGAATTTAAATGGATTTTTATAAATGTTCCGCAGACACCTCAAATTTAAGCATTCAAAGTGGGTTTCACTATCCCCTTTTATAAACAATAGTAATTCTCTGTCACTATCTCATTGAATGACATACCATCATTCTGGAAGCCGGTCCATCCTTGCTGCTTGACACAGTCATTGCAGGGAAGAAACATCTGCACAGCTTATGTTTCAAGAGACCTGGCATATATGGTATACTGTTCTTAATATGTTTGCTCCCCTTCTTAAGCGCTATGTGTTTTAACCAAGGTCACCTCTCCGAGAAAGGTTGTTTCCCCAGGTGAGGATTTTTATCAGTAAAGCCTCTTAACTAAGTGCCAGGTGGGTAGTTAATCACTTTAACTACCAACAATCACCATTAAACTACATAATCTTTACTTAGAATAATCTCCTTCAGTTACTTCCTTGTAGTTTAATAGAACAATAGAGTAACCTTGGAATGGAGATAAGAAACGCCCTAACCTTTGGAATAGAATGGATGGGATTAAGATCAAATAGTATAAATAGAGATGTAAGAGGACAATAAAAGGAGGAACCTGGCTATAATGATCACCTGAACGCTGTCTCCATGTCATTCCTTCTTCGCTGACTCTGTCCACACCTTTGGGAACCCCTGGACCTGCTGGGGCTGGACCCCAGCACCATCAACGTGGTTTCACATCAAAAACCTAAGCATCAATTATGAAACCAACCCACAATCATTTATTAAAAACTTTTTATATATTGTGTTGTTAACATAAAAAAAACTCCACAATCAAACCTGTGGTATATTTTTGTGAGTTTATTTGAGTCAACGATTGCCAGAAAGCAGAATCTCAAAGTATTGAGATAGTGCTCCCGAGAATGGCGTGGGTGTTTTTTGTCTGTGTGTTTGTTTTTTTACCTTGTTTTATAGATTACAGTCAAAAGAGGAGATGTGAGTGGGTTACCTTAACTCCATTGGTGGTAGATTAGGGGGTAGGAGAAAACAAAGGGGAGGGGACCTCTGGGATTGGACAAAAAGTAAAATGATAGACACATGCTTTTTTTAATTAGGTGGGTGCAGGATAGTTAAAAGTCAGCAATTAACAATAACAATGAGGGAATTTGTGGTCTCTGTTCCTGGTGCCCTGGCACATTGATTGTGCCCTGAGGGGTCTGGAAAAAGGGGAGTTACAAGTTACCCTGACATTCAGAAGGTATGTTATCTTAGATGCAAAAAATCGGTTTAGTGAAGATCAAAGTTGATCTTTGTCAGGGAAGATACTAACCTAGGACATGACTACCCACTATAAACTGCTTTTTAATTCAAGGTTTTCTTTTCAGACCATCCTTTATGGTTACTTTAGGCATCTTGAGTTTGCAAGGCTGCCACACAGGTCATCCCTGAGTTAGTCAGGTTAACATGTGGCCCCTTTTTGTCCACAATATCATTCATCTTTGTTATATTTTTATTTTCACAACCATTACTCTAAGAGAGGTCACCATTAATTCTCAATTGTGCTTTTGCAATCACTTCTAAAATATTTTTCTGAAAATTTTATGAACTTAAAATGGCATGAAGAAATGATAATGATAAAATATGTATAAAAATGTAAAATGACAACATGTGATACTTGTCTTGTCTGGTTTATATTTGTTAGTATAATACCCTGGGATTGGGGGGGGGGTTGGTAAAGCAGGTAATTTATATGCATATATGCATAGCCCATGGACACGCATATATATATGCAAGTGTAGGGTGGAGAGGGTCAATGCGATAAAAGAACAACAACAACAAAGGGGGACATCTGTAATACTTTCAGCAATAAAGATAAATTAAAAAAAATTTAAATGAAAAAGTTATATGCAATAAGATATATCTTCAGAGTGTAGAAAGAATTAAAGAGAAATATCTTTGAAATAGATAAATCATAAATCTTTGCATTTCAAAATCCCTTTAATGGACTTGCACTAAGTCATTAATGGGAAAAAAGGAACATAGGAGAGGGAAGGGTCAGTATCACAGTTCAGCACAACTCTCCTCTAGGGATGCACATATATTTTGATATGAACACCATTTTTAAAAAGTCTAAACTATAACCATGCTTCCAAAATCTTAAACAGAAATGTGGCTACTTTTAAATAAAAATATTGTCAAACTAAGGTTAACACACTTTTCCTATGATAACCATGCTGAAAGAAAATGTCAACAAAATGCAAAGACACTTATTGTCATGTCCATAATGGCTATGATTATCCTCCAGCAAGCTTTCAGAAATCTTTTCTGGAATGTGTGTTAGGAAAACTTAGTTCTACCACCTCTCTACTATTAGCACTAACTTTTTTTTTTTTTTTAATACTCTAGTCCTCATAAAAGAACAGAACTTTTTAGAAAATATTATACAAATTATAGGTTATTGAACATATGGGAACTAGCATTATTGTTTTTATCTTAAAATATTTTCCTGGATAAGGAGGGTGGGGGTAAAGGAGAGAGATCAACCAAAGGACTTGTATGCATGAATATAAGCATAAGCAATGGACAGACAATAGAGGGTAAGGGTGAGGGCAAGATGGGGGGTGAGGGGGGGTAAGGACACATTTGTAATACCTTAATCAATGAAGGGGAAAAAACCATTTTGCTGAATAAAATTCAAAGGTTTCCCTACATTTTCAAAGAAAACCACTTCTTCATCCTGCTTCGAATCTGCTGGGTCTTGACACTGTAGATGATTGGATTCATCAGGGGTGGAAAGAGAATATAAATGTTGCCCATAAGAACATGAACCAAAGGCGAGAGGTGCTTCCCAAAGCGGTGAACCATGGTGAGACCAATGATGGGAATATAGAAAACCAGGACAGCGCAGAGGTGGGAAACACAGGTCTGCAAAGACTTGAGCCTCTCTTCCCGAGATGCAATTGCCAGCACTGTATGCAAGATGAAAACATAGGAGATGAGAATCAGGACAGCATCCAACAGCAGGGTACAGATCACCAGAGCCAGGGCATAGAAGCTGTTGAAGCGGATGTCGGAACAGGCCAGCCTGAGCAGGTCCTGGTGCAAGCAGAAAGAGTGGGAGAGGACATGAGGGCGGCAGTAATGGAAGAACTTCAGACGAATGACAGGAAGAATGGACACAGCGCTTCTCAGCACAATGGTCACCATGAAATGAATGACTCTGCTATTAGTCAGGATGGATCTGTATCTCAGAGGATTGCAGATGGCAGTAAAGCGATCAAAAGCCATGGCCAGAAGGACTCCAGACTCTGTGCAGGAGAGACCATGGACAAAATAAGTCTGTGCAATGCAGGCATCCAGGCTGACTTCCTGGCTGAGCCCCCACAGGATCCCCAGCACCGTGTGCACTGTGGACAGCCCCATGCACAGGTCAGTGAGGGCCAGCAAGGCCAAGAAGTAGAACATGGGCTCATGCAGGCTCGGTTCAGTCCGAATCACATGCAGCACCAGGCAGTTTCCCATGAAAACCATAGCATAGATGGAGGAGAAAGGAATTGAAAACCAGGGATAGTACTGGTCCAGGCCAGGGAACCCTGTAAGAATGAATACAGAGGAATTGGTAGTAGAAGCAGACATGATTGTTTGAAGGTAATTTTCAGGATAAGAAAAGTATTTAATCACAGCTTTGTTTCAACCATCTGCTGTCCTTGAAAATAGTCAGATAACACAGCCCCCCAGAGTACAGCACAGGTAAAGCTAACTGTAGAAACCCAGGGTCACTCAACGCATTGGAATAAGCTACAGCACAAGATGATTTCACAGGGAATCTCTTTAGTATTCGGCCTCAGAGGTTACAGAAGCAAGTCAATGTCCTGACCATTTTAAGCAAGTAAGTTGCTTAACTTCATTCACTTTTAATCTCTCTGAGCTACTGTCACCACACATAGCAGGTGACAGTGACAGCTTAGGGCTGCTGCTCTGCAGCTCCTAAGTTAGCCTCACGAATGCTTTCTTCCTTGCCAGTCCTTATGGTACAGAGAGTCAGAAGCTCAGAGTTATGAGGAGGAGTGAAGAACTTTATGAGCCAGTGAACCCAGGCTCCTGGGAGACCACTATTCCCTTGTGGTGGATGATGCAGGTGCAGCATTCTCCTGGGAAGGTTTTCCTGCAGTGAGGATAGAAAACTTTTCTAATAGAGCAGGCCCGAGGTCCAACAACAGCAAAATACGATTGCAAGAGTCACAATCTATCTTCAACCCTCTATATCTACGATATCTACAAGTATAACATATATATCATCAAACTAAATTATATAAATAAAATTGATCCCAATGGAAGACATTTGGGGGGTTGCTTATTCATGTATGTAGTCACTTATTTATTCATAAGCCCTGTGTACAATACCAGCATAGAAACACTGAAGAGTTTATAATGTCTCTGTTCTTTTGAAACTTACAATCTAGTATGGACTATAATAAAATATAAATATACAAGCAAATACATAAAAATATTCTAACATTGAAAATAATACAGTAACAATGAACATTTTAAAAGACTTGTAATAATTTAGCTAAATGCCAAAATTAGAATATTAAATATCTGATTTGAGGAATGGCATAAAAAAAGACTTGAATGGAAAGGGTTGGGAAATGATCTGGGGAATCCACAATATTACAACTCAGAATAGTTGTTTTTTTTTCCACGACCACTAGAACTACACTGAAAATATTTGACCAAATTGCCATCCTCTTTTTGTGTCCATTATTGGGCTTTTTCTATGAGAATAAACTCTTTCTCCTCTACAATTTCTGTGTAGTTCAATGTCTTCTCATTTTCTCATTGTCTACTAATCTTTATGTTCCCTAATGACCTATTCTTGTCATGGGTCCTCTTTATTTCTATAGAAAAAAAAGTGATTTTTTTTTTTTTACTCTCCAGGGCCTTAAACATATTTTCTAGTAAATGAACCAAAATCTTGAATTATAGAACTTGTGTGGGCGTTTTAAAAAATTAAATTCTCTACATAAATGCTTAGGAAGTGTTCTTCACTCCTGTTACTAGTGATAGTTTTGTCTAGAGGGCTGGGTTGAGAAATGGAGAGAGAGGCCTTACTAGTTTTACTTTGCAAAGTTATGTACATTATACAAGGATGGTACAAGGCATGGAGGGGAGAAGATATGAACCGAAAAACTTATATACATACATGCATTACCCATGGACACAGACAATAGAGTTGTGAAGGCCTGGGGCAGGGTGGGATCCGGGGTAGGGTGGCGGGGGGGGGGGGGCAGGAAATGGGCAGAAAAAGGGGGGGACATCTGTAATACTCTCAACAATAAAGACTTTTTAAAATCTAAAAAAAATTTTAAAGTACTTTTAAAGGTAAGTTAGTACGTTTTTACCAGTTTAAGTAGATATTTCTTATGTGCTTTCTTGTGATGAAAAGAAACAAAACAATTTTTGTTTAAAACACAATGCTGGATCATCAGTGAGGCTGCCGTGGTCATGATCTCTAGATGGAGTGAAAATTCCTGGAACAAACATGCTTTTTCACATGTTCAGAGGGCTTCACTTCTGCTTCTTCAGCAGATACTTCATACAAAGGCTCCCATCCTTGCCTGCACATCAGGAAGCTTTTAAAATAGATTCCCAGGCCCTGCCCCCAAGTGGTTGAATTAGAATCTTCTGGAGATGAGTCCCAGGAACCTGCATTTATAACACCTCAAGTGATTCTAAATTAATTAATTAATTAATTAATTAATTTACTAGAGGCCTGGTGCACGAAATTTGGGCACGGGAGAGGGGGGTTCTCTCAGCCCAGCCTGCACCCTCTCCAATCTGGGACCCCTTGGGGGATGTCCAACTGCTGGTTTAGGCCTGATCCCTACCAGCAGTCGGACATCCCTCTCGCAATCTGGGACCGCTGGCTCCTAACTGTTCAGCTGCCTCTCTGCCTGATTGCCCCATTACCACCTCTGCCTGCCTGCCTGATTACCCCTAACTGCTCCCCTGCTGGCCTGATTGCCCTTAACTTCCCTCCCCTGCTGGCCTGATCTCACCCCCAACTGCCCTTTCCTGCCGGCCTGATTGCCCCTAATCCCCTGCCAGCCTGATGTTGCCCCCAACTGTCTTCCTCTGCCAGCCTGATCACTCCTAATTACCTCTGCCTCAGCCCCCACCACCATGGCTTTGTATGGAAGGAAGTCAGACTTCCAGAAGATGGCCGATCGACCCGGTCTAATTAGCATATTACCCTTTTATTGATATAGATAGATTACATAGGATAGGATTGCTTAAATGGGGGAGGGGGGAGCCTTTTTCAGCAGGAGGAGATGCCCTTTGCAGACAAAAAGACATAATCCCTATATCTGGACTAATAGCCAGCCATATGCACTATAGTGCCAAACTGGTTATTAAAAAATTGAACCACTTTCTTCCACCTTACACCAAATAACTGTTGTCCTTAAAACCCCTCCTCAGCCCCCATCTTAGGTTCTGCCTTCATAGTTCACCCAGATTAGGTTCTGATTGGTCGGTTTCTATTCCAGTCAGCGTCTCTGGGCCTCTCTCTGGGTCTGATCTGCAGCCTCTGCAGTAGCTGCTGATCAGGCCCTGCCTCTCTCTCTCACTGGGCCTCGCCAGCAGCTGTGGTGGCTGTGGATCAGGCCCGTCTCTCTCTCTCTCTTTCTCTCTGGGCCTCTCTGGGTTCTGATCCATAGCTGCTGCAGCAGCAGTGAGGTTGTTAGGCCTCTGCCCTGGCCCCTGCATCCACCTCACCCCTCCCATCCCCCCCTGCTGCCCCACCAGGCCGCTGGCCACCAGCCTTGCTGTGATAGGAGCCTGTGGGCTGCAGGGGAGGGACCGAGAGTTACTCCATGCACTTCCTGGTGACCATTCATCCATCTGGTTGTTTAGGTCATGATGGCCCTAGGCTATTATTAGTATAGATTTATTTATTTATTTATCTATCTCAATTTCTCCAACCCCCACCTAGCCCTACCCCTGACATCTGTCAGCCTGCTTTCTATCTATAAGTCTGTTACCATTTTGCTTATTAGTTCATTTTGTTCATTAAACTCTACATCTGAGTGAAATCATATGGTACTTGTCTTCCTCTGAATGGCTTACTTCACTTAGCACAATGTTCTCCTGGTCTTAATGCTAAACCATGATAACTGAAACCCAACAATCAAATTATGTTTATTATTTAATATCAATTTTCCATGTAATTTTACCACATAAAACCCTTCAAAAGTTTAACTTTTGTCCCAGAATAATGCCTAGAAGTCAACAATTCTACCACCTCTCTAGTGTCCATCCCTCTTCATTCTATTTGTATCCTCAACTCTACCCATTTTAAATGCTAGTTTCTTCAATTCCTAAAGCTGTCATTGGACTAAGCCCTTGTTATTCTTTTCTTTAAAAGAAATTCTTTTCCTCTCACCTGTTTGGCAAAGTTCTCATTTGTCATATATCTCTTTTACAGTTAAATAAAACTTAAACCTTTAACACATCTATAAACAACCCACTTTATTCTATTTGACTTTTTAAAGTTTGATTTTTTTTTTTAAAGCCTGCTCTACCCATGAGCCACAATGTTCAGGAGGTTGGGCATATCTCTTTTGGATGCCCATTTTGTTTAACTCTATACCTCCAGAATTGAGCATACTTTCAAATAGTTGTTGAAGGAATAAATGAATGGTTCTCTAGGATTCATACAAATGAAAATGTCCCTTCTTATATCTTTATGATAGTTTTCAAGACATGTTGCTTAGTGTGAACTATTGAATAAAAAGGTGGCTACTTTGAGGTACTAAATATTTTTATTATATTAAACATTTAGTGTGAATATCTTCTGTAATATGTTATAAAATGTATTACTTTAAATTTATACTTCATTTAAAGAGTTGGGGAACATTAGCAGTTATTGAATACTACTTTTTTAGTTGTTAATGATATCCCAGAGTCTATTGAAGAGTATGGGACCACCTGGCTATTTGACAGTTCCACTTTTACTTTTATTGTTTAAAAATTATCATTGTTTTTTTTGAAATTATCATAGCTATCAGATGGCTAGGTTTAGCCTACATCTCTTGCTATAATATTCTAAACTACTGCTTGTAATTGGTTGTAAGGAAGCCAAAGAGCAAGTTTTTCCAATTTTGAAAAAGTTACCATTATTCTTAATGATGGCAATAATAGAGGAAAATACATATTTCATTCTCAAAATAATTATTTCATACACTGATAAGTACTAAGTTGCATTCAGGATGAATAAGTCATTAGAAGTTTGGCTTCCACCTAGTGGCAAATTAACATAGATTTTTTTTTTCTTTCATTCTTGTGATTTTTCCTTACTTGGTGACTCTGGCCAATGATTAGAGATTCAAACAGCAGAATAATTGCCCTACTATGATTGTAAACAAATGTTTATTAAGTATAGTTGGTATATAATATTATATTGGTTATATTATGTATATGATAGTAATTTGATATTATTATACCTTGGAACAGTGGTTCTCAACCTTCCTGATGCCGCGACCCTTTAATACAGTTCCTCATGTTGTGGTGACCCCCAATTTCATTGTTACAAATTGAACATAATTAAAGCATAGTGATTAATTACAAAAACAATATGTGATTATGTATGTGTTTTCCGATGGTCTTAGGCGACCACTGTGAAAGGGTCATTCGACCCCCAAAGGGGTCGCGACCCACAGGTTGAGAACCGCTGCCTTAGAACTAAAATGAGGCACAACACTATAATCTGGGTATTAGAACAAATGTATGGGGCTGGGAAGGGCTTTTCAGGCAGTGAGCCAGGATAAACTAAAGCATGAATACTGGAAACAGCAAGACTAGGAATGTTTTTGTGTTACTGGAAATCAATTAAAGCAACAATGAATAATAGAAATATGAGAGAGAACTTTATGTGCCATGCTAAGAAATCTCAACCTTCCTTTAAGTGGCATCATATAGTATTTTTTCTTCTGTGTCTTGCATAATGTCCAGATTTATCCATGTTGTCCCAAATGGCAGGATTTCCTTCTTTATAAGGATTAATAATATTTCATTGTATGCATATACCACAGCTTCCTTGTCTATTTGTTCATTGATGGACATATATATTTTTTCCATGTCTTGGTTAGTATGAATAATACTGCAGTGAATGTAGGTGTGCAGATATCTCCTTGAGATATTAATTTTTATTTCTGGGACTATTTTCCCAGAAGTAGGATTGCTGGATCATATGATAGTTCTATTTTTAATTTTTGAGGAGTAACCATACTGTTTTCCATAGTGTAGTCACTGATTTTCATTCCCACCAACAGTACCTAAGTGTATCCTTTTCCCCACATCCTTGTCAATACTTATTTTTTTTCTAATAGCCATCTTAATATGTGTGAGATGATATCTAATTGTGATTTTGATTTGAATTCCTCTGATGTTTAGTAATGTTCAACACCTTTTCATATACTTAGTGGTAATTTCTATGCCTTCTTTGGAAAAATGTCTATTCAAAATTCACCTTAAATTGAATTACTTAAGGAAGTTATGTCTTGAAATACCCTGACCAATTACAGCTGGTGTTCAGTGATCTATCCCATTTCCTATATCAGCAAGGGGAGATTTTCAGTTTCTATTTTTAAATCTTTCTCAATTTAGTAGAATTGGATTCCATTCTATAGCCACTATCTATAGTATAGTCAGCCCTGGAACAAATCAGAGAATAAGTGAATGGGTTTTGATAATATTGAATGAATTTACTCCTTCTAAAAAGTTCCATTACTGTCCTAAATGAAAGAATTAACAAATAAGAGAATAATCTTGGGAGTCATTACCCTCATGCACATGCACACTTTTGGTCAAAGCAGACTTCCTTTAGTATGAATGGGATATTCTATCTCATTTGGACACCAGTAAGTATACAGGGATATCTGTGATCTGAAAATATGATAGAGTAAAATAGGCATAAAAATATGAAGAGAAAAAAATACAGAAAACTATGTGCCCTGGAGTACATATATCATGTGTGTATGTGTGTGTGTCTGTGTGTGTGTGTGTGTTGAGGAGGGATGTGGGTGGGAGAGAAGGATTTGGTTTAATTTCATTCCTGATTTCTTTCCTGAAACAACATTCTGTTACTTAAGAATTTGGGCTGCATCCCTGTTCTTGTCATTCATGGTCTGTCCTTATATAATTAAAATATTTTTTATGTGTTACTTTTGTTTTAACTATATTTTAATACTTGCAGCCAAAACTCTGAGGTAGTAGAACCATTCCCAGGCCATCCACAATATCTCTATGCACTATAAATTTATATATGTTATAAATGGGAAACAAAGAAAGATGCATTTGTGACTCAGGCAAAGGATTAAAAGAGTAACTATTGTGAAATATCACCAGAGGTCTCTCCATAATAAACTAATGTGTTAAGGGAAAAGACTTTCAGAACTTTATCCATACTGGAGGAAAGAAGTTCCTCTTATATCCAGCTTCCTCAATCTTCCTGTCTTATCTAAGTGGGAAAAGAGTTCCTGATTCAATACATTGAGCTTGCTGTAGTCAGAGAAAGAAAGAAAGAGAAGGCTGGGGGAAAAAAAGGAAGACCACAGTAGAAATCCTTGTGAAGGCCAGAGCTCTGAGAAACAGACCCAGTAACATCTCAGGCCCTTCTAAGATTTAAATTAGAAGATTATTGTATGCTTCTCTCCTCCACATGTCATGCCTTAGCACCAGTCTAACAGGGTTCCAATATAATAAATAATAAATTACTTTTCAACTAAAGTTGAACTAAAAGAGCTGAAAAATACAGATTTTTTACCCTAAGGAAAAGTACAAGAGGGGAGTACAGAACAAGAAAATATCTTCTCATATCTATAGCTAGAGTAAACACAATCCAACTTCTAATCAGATTAACAAATATCCTCATGCTAAAAGAACTTTTACCTACTTCTTATTGCCCAATAAAGCATGCCTTAATTTGAACAAAAATCACAAAGGAAAAATAAAAACATACTTCAAAGAGACAAAGTAATTTATTATAAAGAGAATAAGATATACTTCATAATATGTAACTATCAAATGGAGACATTAAGTATCTATGAAAAATATGATAAGACTCTAATGTAAATAGTAAATGTGAAAATAACTGATGGACATTGTAAATAGAGAGAAAGAAACTCTAAGAATCAAAAGGACATGATAGAAATGAAAACAAGAGCAACACTGTAATAAAAATAAACAGTGTCTTTTGATGAGCTCATCAGTAGACTAAAAAATAAACATAATAAAGAATAAATCAACTTGAAGGTCAGTTAATAGAAATTTTCCAAACTGAAATGCAGAGGAAAAAAATTAAACACACAGAACAGCATATCCAAGAACTATGAAACAATATGGAATGGTGTAATATATATGTAATTTACCAGAAAAAAAGAGAAACAAATCAGATGAAACATATGAACCAATAATGGCTGAGAACTTCAATAATTAATGATTGAAACCAAACTATAGATCCAGGAATCTCATTCAACATCAAGAAGAAGTAATACCAAAATACTAGTAGATGCATTTAGTCAAATTGTTAAACTGAAGAAACCAAAGACAAATAAAATTTTGAAAGAATCCTTTGTTGTGGAGGGAACATTTACCAGTAGAGGAACAAAATCAGAATTATAGCAAAATCCTCCTCAGACATAAGGCAAGGAAGAAGAGATTAAAATAAAATATTTTAAATATTTAAAGAAAAAGAATCACCAGCCTAGAATTTCATATCCAGTGAAAATAGTCTTCAGATTTTAATTAAGGGAGATAGGCAGATGCAGATTTTATCAAACCAAAAAAAAAAGAAAGACAAAAGGAAAAAAGCAATTCATGCAAGCATTCAAGCTAGCTGACCTGCCCAGAATGAAATGTTGAAATAAGTCCTTCAGAAAAAAGGAACATTATATGTCAGAATTTTGGCTCTCCATTAGGAAAGGAAGAGTGTCAAAGAAGGAATAATAAAGGTAAAATATTGTCTTATTTCTTTAAATCTTAATTGATCTAAAAAAAAACACACCTTTTATCTAAAGCAATAAAAGGAACAATGTTCTGGTGATTATTCCATATGAATAAGTGAAAGAAAATCACATTACTTGGGAAAAGAGGGAGGAATCAGGAATACTTTGTGTATCAGATACTTGAATTACAGGTGAGTGGTATAGATATATTTGAAAGTAGATTAAGACCAGTTCTACATGTACAATGTAAACTCAAGGCCAACCAGAAATAAATAAATAAACAAACAAACAAACATATATATCCTATATAATAAAGAGCTAATATGCAAATGGTCATCGCACCCTCCTGCCCTCGCGCCAGGCTGGGGGAAATGAGGCCGGGGACGGGGGTAGGGGGGTGGGCCAGCTGGGTCTGGGTCTCACGTGATTTTGAGGCGCATGCGGGTGGGTAGGGACTTGACTCTGGGTCCTGCGGTGCACCCCAGACTCTGACAGACACTTCTATTATAGAGAAAGGGCAAATGGTAATATTAAAATATTTCCTCTAATTAATTCCCTTTTAATGTGCACAAATTTTGTGCACCGGGCCACTAGTATGTATATAACACCCTAAAGGAGAGAAAATAAAACAATACAAAATTCTCAGTTAAAATTAGAGAAGGCAGCAAAATGGGGTGGAATAATATAGGAGTGAAATTAAGAAGTCCTAAAGGCCTGATTCTCACATATCTAGAATTACATGAAGATTTCAACTTGCCAGAAGTTTTTCTCAAAAATGTAACCCATTCAGCCCTAACTGGTTTGGCTCAGTGAATAGAGCATCGGCCTGCGGACTGAAGGGTCCCAGGTTCGATTTCAGTTAAGGGCATATACCTTGGTGCGGGCACATCCCCAGTGGGAGGTGTGCAGGAGGCAGCTGATCGATGTTTCTCTCTCATCGATGTTTATAGCTCTCTATTCCTCTCCCTTCCTCTCTGTAAAAAAAATCAATAAAATGTATTTAAAAAAATGTAACCTCATTCATTAATTCATTCTTTTATTCAGCAATTGCATACCAAATACCCAATAAATGGAAAGTGTTACATTCAGAAAAGGGAATGTAATAATTAAGAGATAATACCTTTTCTCATGAGTATTTTATTTAATGGAGTGGGGATTTTTTAAAAATACTCATAATATCATTGTATTTCAGAAATATTCATCACCCCATTTACCAATAATTCTTTCTCCTGCACTCTCAGGCAAAGCATTATGGACATCTTTATACATTTGTAAAGTTCCTAGTTATTCTTTAGATTCCTTTTTCATTTAGAATAGAATTTCCCTTCTTGAGCCTTAAATGATATGAGCCTTTCCTCTAAAACAGAGGTTGTATCTTAGTTATATTTCTGTCTCCAGGGTCTACAACAGTACATTTAACAGGGTAGGCAATAAACAAAGCTTTGTTCAATAAAAAAATTAGTAAATGAGAATATGGTTACTTCTCCCCATGAATGATAACTTCATGTGGAAGATGGTAGTCTCTATTTCCAGTTTTTCTCTTGACTATGGGACTCATTGTAAGCTCAGTGGCTCATTACACAACTATGATTAAACTTTCTCCTGCCTTCTTTCTAGAAAAGACTTAATGATCCTGAGGGTCTCTAATGCCAGCACCATCTGACCGGAAGAGACGCAGCATCCTTGATCGGATCTGCTTGGTCTTAATGGTATAAACCACGGGATTGAGCACTGGAGGTGTGAGAAAGTGAAGATAGGAGAGTAGTACACGACTGCATGGGGAAGCCCACCTCCCAAATCTGTGAATCATGGACAGACCAATCATAGGTGTGTAGAAAAGCAGCACAGAACAGATGTGGGAGACACACGTATTGAGGGCTTTGAGGCGCTCTGTCTTGGAGGCAATGGACAGCACTGTGTGGAGGATCAGCCCGTAGGAGAGGACGATGAGCACTGCGTCCGCACCCAGCGTGGAGAGCACTACGAAGAGGCCATAGGCGCTGTTGATGTGGGTGTCAGCACAGGCCAGCTTCATGACATCGGGGTGCAGGCAGTAGGAGTGGGAAAGAAGGCGATTGCGGCAGTAAGGCAGTTGCTTCAGCATGATGGGGGCTGGGATGTGGAGACCAATGCTGCGCACCATGATGGCCAGGCCCAAGCTGGCAATGCGGGGACTCGTGAGGATGGCGCCATAGCGCAGGGGGCTGCTGATGGCCACGACACGGTCAAAGGCCATGGTCAGCAGCACAGAGGACTCCATGATGGAGAAAGTGTGGATGAAGAAGAGCTGGGCCAGGCATGCATCCAGGGCTACCTCCCTGAGACTCAGCACGTAGATGGTGAGCATGGAGGGCAGTGTGGAAGCAGATAGCCCCAGGTCAGTTATCGCCAGCATGGACAGAAAGTAGTACATGGGCTGGTGCAGGGAGGGCTCTGACCTCACCACCCACAGGATCAGGCTGTTCCCTGTCAGAGATGCCACATACATGGCACACAGAGGAATGGAGAGCCAGATGTGCACAGCTTCAAGGCCTGGGAGGCCTGTTAGGAAGAAGGAGGTGCTGGTGTAGTTGGAGTCTGGCATGATGACCTGGAGGGGGAGTACTCCAATCAGATGTGCATTCACAGGGTCTAGAATCAAAGGGAGTTTCTCTATCAAAACCTGTTCTATAACCCAAGACATTAAATTCCCCAAAATGTTACTCTGATAATCATGGCCTTATAATCTGCCCAAGTATTTTTTCTAGTTCATACATAAGGAATCTTTTTAAAAAGATGTATTTGAATCATTAAAAGAAATCTTACAAACATATAAGTCTGTCTCAGGAGCCACTCAACACAATTTAACCCCAAATGAGAGTTTGAAACACAGATATTGAAAGGGACTAAGATAGATTTGTTCCCCAGGACACATTATAAATTTTGGGAAATGGACTCTAGCTTCCAATATAGTTAGTGTGCCTGATCTGGAAACAGAATCAAGGTTTCTCACTTCCTGTAAGTTTCTCCTTCAAATGCCTTTTAATAGGCGCTTCTGCAATATGGGGAATCTGAGAATTTTGCATAGAGGTATCTTTCATAATTAAAAGAATACAAAATAATCCCTCTTTTTATCTCAACCACCTGTGTAAACACACAAATTCTTATCACACATATAATTTAAAATACAAAGCTATGGAAAAAAATAAGTTAGACATTTATATAAATACAACTCATTCTCGAATGTACCTGGTCATGTGGAACATTTAATAGAATGATTCTTTAACTTACAGAATATTGAACAGGTATTTTGAAACTTATGGATTACTCTTCAGTATTAATTCTGATGAGAATGTAGAAACTAGAAAAAAAGACATGTATTTGCCAATGAATCAGTACTTAGATGCACTGGGGAGTAAAGTAGTCTCTAGTCTAGAGAAATACAATGAACTGTTGACAGATTTTCTGTCTCCCTTGAACTTTGGCCACTTTTCATATCCTGTCATCTCAGCTACCTCCTTATATTTAATACATTTTTAATTCTCTGTTCCTTTTTGTTTTTGAGAACACAATAAAGAAAATTCAATTTAAAAACTTTAAATCTTCCTTCCTAATTAAAAAACAGAGGAAGGAGATTTCTTGAAATTTCCAGAAATACAGAACATTAAGGAATAATAACAACAGTAAGGACAATTTATTTTTAAAGAATCTCATTTAATAATATATTTGGAGGTGTTTTGTGTTTTTTTATAGAAAACATTTTTTTTCTTTATTTTGTCATCTTTCCTTTCATATATCTTATGCAGTGCAATCCATTATTCTTCTCTTTGTGAACAGGTCCACATAATAATGAATTCTGTCGCCTATTTCTGCAGGTAAACATGGGCAAGTGTAATTCATTAATGTTGTAATTCATTACCATTGTATTCATGTAAAGCTCTCTTTTTTAAAAATTTTGTTTTATTGCTTAAAGTATCACAAAGAGTATACAAAATATTTTCACTTAAGTAATTTTAAATTCTCTAAACCCTTAGAGGTTGGCAGATCAGTTTTCCAGATTAATTGTTAAGAACTCAAGTACTGTATATAACTTTGCTAAAGTCTCATGGATTATAAAAGGAGAGTCCAAGACTGCAAATAATTCTGACCCAGTGATTTTGTATTCTGGACATTGTTGTTTGTAACTTAAGATAAATGTCAGCTATTAACCAACAGACTCAAGACACAAGCTTTATCCTTAAATCAAAGCAAACTATAAACACCCATGAATTTCTATTTTTAAAAATTTCCTATGTAATGGCCACTTCTTATTTTCCTCTTATTCTCTACTTCAGTCCTTCCAGAATTAAACTGTCCTACTCACTGTTCTAGATTCTGATAATAGAACTATTAAAAAATTACCAATAAGGTCCCCCAAATAAGGAGTTTATATTATTTCAAATATGTAAAAAAAAATACAATGTGGAAAGAGAAAGGGGTGTTATTTTAGATTGAGAGTTTAAGTTATAGCTCTGTGTGGAGGGGGTAATGGAGAAAAAGCAAAACAGTAAGAAGGTGCAAAACAGAAATTTGTAGGTGCATGGGTGAGTGAGTGAATGACTGGTAGGGAATGTATAGAGATGAATCAGGAAAAATTACAAGCTATCAGCACACAAGTTAACTAGGAGATAGGTATCAGTTATAGCTGGAATCATGATAGAAATAAGAGAGTTGAGAACAAAGACAACCTCTAGAGCTAACACAATCACTTAAGAAAACGGCATTGTACCTGACTGGCGGGTTGGGGATATTCTCTTCGGTGCTGAATATACTATATCTAGTGGCATTGGATTATAAGAGCAGGGCCTGGGCATTAGCAACTGAATCAGGATTCTGGAATTGAAGCCCAGCATTTGATAATTTAACAAGCCCTTGGTGATTCTAATCCAAACAAAGATCTGAGAATCACTGCATTACATGGGAAGATATAGTACTGCTTTATAAGGAAAAGTGAGCAATGCTGTTGCAGGCCCATTAAAGGAAGGACGTAGAAGATAAGCAAAGGTAATAAGTTAAGAATAAAGGAACACTCTTAGATAAAAATTTTAAAAAAAGGTGCTAACCTCTGAGATGAGGCCCCAATGACGCTCATTCACAAGCACAGATTCTTTCATTAGGATTTGTCAAATGATCTTACCGCAGATCAATAAAGACCACTAAGCATACGGTAATTATAATAAATACACTATTTTTTTCCTTATAATTTAGCGTACAAACTAAAATATTTTTAATAAAGTAACCTGTAAGTTAGCTAAATTCTGATGCTTTAGGAAATTGGACAAGTTGTATTGTCTCTTCTACATACAAATTTATGGATTTTTATTCAGTTACTGATGGAGCAACTGTGAAATAAGTTGAGGAAATGTTAAAAAAGAAAACATTGACTAGGAAGAACCATTCATTCAAATTGTCTGAATGTTCTTTGTGAATTCTCCATCCTACATTCACCCTACACTGTCACTATCTGTATTTTAATTAGAGAAAAAAATACACAACACATTTCTTTAACAAACTGAAAGATTTCTCACTTTACCCATCAATTTCAATGAATATCCATAGTGTAAGCAGAGTCAGAATTACTGACTTTAGTTAACCTATCATTTGAGAAAATGGACCTATAAAAAAAGGCATTGAGATGTTCACCTATGTGGAGAATATTGTTTTTGTACATATTGCACTTAGTTGACTGTCTAGAAGAGGAAGTTTCATGAGTATATATGAGATTGTGTGATTTTATTTTTTCATTTTTCAATTTCTAAGTAACATTTGAGTGAATGGATTTAGTTTTAAGAAGCAGAAGAATATAGTTGAGAAGGCAAGGCATCTGTTTTTGGTCCTGACTTCAGCACAAAAACACTGGGATAAAATACTTAGACAGAATTTGGGCTTAAGCAAGAGCTATTTTTCCAAAATTTCAAGAATACACTATGAGCTACTTCCTTATTAGAACTATTTATTTTGGCTTGTCAGGAGAATTTCCATCAGGTGTAAACCTGTGGCATCATAGCAAACAAAGTGGGACACCATGCTGAATTTCCTAACATGGATGCCTACTTTCTTTGGCAACCACGTTAGGATTTCAGATCAACAGCATTAAGAGCCAATATTCTGCCATGATAGTAATATGAAATAATAAGAAAATGGGTTTCATGTTCCCAAAGGATTCTCCTCTAGAACTATATCCATATATTCACATAAACCATGCTGATTTCAATTTTCCCATCCACTGAATATTGAAAATGGGTAAATTGTACTAATTTTCATAGCCTACCAATTTTATCAATGCAATTGATGATAAAATATGATAGTGGATGAAAGACTTGAAGAGTTCCTAGTATTCTGCAAAGTACTTAGAATGTAAATAATATTTGTTAATATTTGTCTTAAAGTTACTTACTATGATCAAAATGCAAAGAGTTTTCTCAAAGATGATTCTTTAAAGATTTTGAAAGATTTGCAACTGACCTTGATTGCCCTGGGTTTATCAATCCACATAATCATTCTGCTACCTTCCATCTTGCAAGAAGTCTTTTCAAACTGTCTTCACAAATGAGCAACTCCCTATATCATTCTGCTTCTCAAACTTTTCATCTCAGCTTGTCTACCTTTGAGAGGAACAGAATCATTTGCCTAGAGCCTCAGATGCACCTCTATCAGTCTGTATTTAAAGCAAGGAGAAATTCTGTGATGTGTTACCAGACCATTGTAATTGCCCATTTAATTGTTTTTATCTATTATGCCAGCACAGTTGAGGAATAATTCAGGAAACTCATCCAATCGATCTGAAGACCCCCTTTTCTTTCTCTGAATATTTAATATACTGTACTTAACTCAAAACATATTATTAACACTATTTTTAAGTGAGCACTAACAAGGGGCAAATGGCTTGACCCCTTTCCTCTCCAAACCCTATGTTATTGACTCACCCACAAGGAGAAAAGAGCTGAGAACATTTCTCATCCTCCTCCAGGTTACAATGGAAGGGAATTTGCAATGAAGAGTGATTTTACAGCAAATCAGCCAATACTTGGGTATCATCCCTTGATGAACATAACGGGCACCATGGGCATTGGGGCAGCAACTGCCGTTAACCATGTCACTGCCAAACAAGTTTTGCAATGGGCTATAAGGAAACCCCATTGTGATTGGAAGTCCTTTAGCCCTGTCCAAGTCTGTCTCAGTTACCGAGTACCCTTATATTGTGTTTAAAAAGTAATCGGCTGTTTGTGAGTGCAAGCTTCAATATCAGAAAGACCTGAGTTGAAGATGGTCTCCACTGATAATTATATAAATTGCCCAAGTTTTTTGAGCCTCATTCTTAATGTCTGTAATATACAATAGTACTACCATTGGGAGATTATAGATATATGTTTAACAATAAGTGGCCCTGAAGTGAAAATGTGTGGGTTTGAAGCTCAGCTTCGTCACTTAATAGCTCTGAATGTTTGGGCATGTTCTTAAACTTCTCATTGACTCAATTTCCCCATCAGTGAAATGGGCACCATGAAAGAAACTAATGCACATCATTGTGAGGATTAAATGGGGTACTCCATTAAAAACCTTATAACAGCTTGTTAATACTAAAGTAGTTATTAGTACTTTATTATTATGAAAGACCTGAGTTGATGCTATTCAATATAATATATGTAAATATATAATTCCTGAAAAATCACACATTAAATACTTACTAAATTTTATTGTTATTATTATGTTCATATAAATGCAGCAAAACACCCTTTTTATTGTTGCAACAGAAATAATAAAAGTTCAATAAAATGAAGGACTTTCAACTTTGAGGATATATCTCTGTAGTTAAATAGAAATCACAATTTTAGCCACGGCATTGAAAACCAAGGCAGGCAGCTCATGTCCTACAAAAACAATGTTTTATAAAATTATTTTGTTTCACAATATAAATGGGAAACAAAACCAAACCCTGTTCATTATGGGTGAACTTATTTGTTACACTCCTGAGTATGAATGAAAGAAAATAGGGAGGCCCCATCTATAATGGATATAGAACATATTCCAACAAATAACTCTAATTCTAGGCAAGATATATAAAATAGGCCAGACATTGAAAAACAGACAATGCTTAAATATTTCATCTCTTTGGTATCCACTTAAAACTCATCACTTTAAAGAAGTGTCTCTTAAAATCTCACTGGTTAAGTAGACTCGAACTTCTTAGTGTCTTTCCTCTAAGCTGCACTATCAGCCATGGAAACACCTGGAGACTTACTGGAGAATTATATGTTTAAAGCCTATTTCACTGAAGTATTTAAACTTTTCATACTAAGGAAGCAATATTCTATTTTGTTTTCTGTATACTTTAAATAGGAGGTGGCCCAGCAGAGGTAAATAAATATAATCTAAATGAGTGACTGTGTAGGGCAGAAATAAAATGTTGGTAATATGTTTTTTCTCCTTCCCTTCATAACATTGTAAATAACTTTATAATACAATCTGACATAAAATATTAACACTTAAGTGAAATACTTGCTTAACCTATTACTGCTTATGTTTTTAATAGAGCAATTCTATCAGCGAAATTAGTTGAAGCTTTAATCCAGAAAGAAAGACCATAACAAAGTATGCAAATCAATTTCTCCAGCTTTGATTTGTTTGTGAAAACCTAGTCTGTTCTCATAAAAATGGACTTTAAAAAATATTATCTAAAGTATGGAGGGAGCCTTAGTTGGTTTTGCTCAGTGGTTAGAGCGTTGGCCTGCGGACTGAAGGGTCCCAGGTTCAATTCCGGCCAAGGGCACATGCCAGGGTTGCAGGCTCAATCCCCAGTAGGGGGCGTGCGAGAGGCAGCCAATCAATGATTCACTCATCACTGATGTTTCTATCTCTTTCTTCCTCTCTTAAATCAATAAAAATATATATTTAAAAAAAAGTATGGAGGAAAATTGACTTATATATGGAATCTACCATTCAAGAACTATGGCATTTTGAAGTAGTTTTTGAGGGCACAGGGTATCTCACTTATATATTAGAAAATGAGGAGCAGGGCTTTCCCTTTATTCAAAGGGCTAGGTATAGTTAATATGCAAGTCAGAAGAAAAACATATTTTGATTCACATACTTGCAAAACTTTCAGAAAGTATAGTCAAGTAAGGCCCCTTTGAGCTTAATTTTGTGGAATTCTAGGTTTTTAGTTGAAAGAGGTCTTAAATGTCATTAAATCTTACTCTTCTAATCTGTTTACTTTTACATGTAACTGATACGCTCTCCAGTGGCTGTTAGTTTCCCCTAACCCAAGGTCTCTCAGGCTGACACTGACATCCAGAAAATTAGAAACATTTTCCCCTTTGGACAGGTACTGCTCTGATGGCTGGGGAAGCACCATGATGTATTCAGTCATTAGTTTTTGAATAAGTAATTGATCAGAGGAGAGGTATATTCTACCTGCTATGTGATATATATTAATCAGCAGGCTGACCATCAGAACCAATATTTTGTCCTTTGGGCTCAAAGCTTTTTCAGGTGGAGCATCTTCAGAATGCGTACCCGAATCTCTTTGGTTTTTATACTGTAGACAATTGGGTTGAGCATTGGAGGTACAAGAAAGTGCAGATAGGAGAGAAGCATGTATACCTGAGCTGGTAGTTTCTTTTTCCCAAAGCGATGGATCATGGACAGGCTGACTAGTGGGGTATAAAAGAGAAGTACAGCACAGATATGGGAAATGCAGGTGTTGAAGGCTTTGAGTCGCCCAGCATTGGAAGCGATGTTCAACACTGTCTTCAAGATCAGCACATAGGAAAGGAGAATGAGTACAGCATCTGTCCCCAATGTGGAAAGCATGACGAAGAGCCCAAAGCCACTGTTCACAAGAGTGCTGGACCTAGCCAGCCTTACAACATCAGGGTGAACACAATAAGAATGAGACAGAGCATTCATAGGGTGGAACTGAAGTCTTCCAAGGAGTACAGGCAGGGGCAGGTGAAGGGCAGCACTGCGGGTCACAATGGCCAGCCCAATGGCCCCAATGCGCTGGGTTGTGAGAATGGTGGCATAACGTAAGGGCTCTCGGATAGCCACACAGCGGTCAAAAGCCATGGCCAACAGCACAGCTGACTCAATGACTGAGAAAGTGTGAATGAAGAACAGTTGTGCAAAGCAGGTTGCAGCTCCCACCTTCCTCTGGCCTAAGAGAAACACCGCTGCCATTGAAGGCAGCGTAGAAGCTGAGAGGCCCAAGTCAGCCACTGAAAGCATGGAAAGGAAGAGGTACATGGGTGTGTGAAGGCTGTGCACAGACTTGACAATGTACATTATGGTGATGTTGCCCAGCAAAGAGAGACCATAGATAAGGCAGATAGGAATAGCTGTCCAGCAGTGAGAACTCTCCAGTCCTGGGAGATCCATCAGTATGAAGAAGAAGCTGCTGGCATTACTGTTGCTAGGAATTGCCATAACTCTGGGAAGGACTTGCCTGGAAAAAGTATTGAGGAAGCAAAAGGTTATTCTTTCACAGCATTCTCCTACCATCTCATCACATTGGCACCCATAGTCTGTGCTGTCAGAAGACTACAGACTTCATCTCCTCATCTCACAGCATGAATCCCATTCATTTAGACATTTACGATGGGGAAGAGTGCTGTCTATCTTTCTTCTGGTGGTTTGCCTTAGTTTGCAGAAGCATACATGGGTCATTTAGAGAAAGAAAACTTCTTCCTCATTTGAAGATATTTCTCAAGGCTTGAAAAAAATGCAAAATGGAACTGTGTTGAGAGCACAAGGGTGTGTGTGCTTAAGCCAGATTCATTTTAGTACCAGAATGAAAAGTTCTAAAGGAACCTAGATAAGGATAATTATGTTTAATGGCTGCTTGGGAGTTAGAAAATAAAGTATAAGAATGTTAATACTGATTCTGAACTCCTGATATTACCAGATATATGTTTTGTTTGGAAAGAGATTCAGTATATACATAATAATATCAGATACCAGAAGTGGTTTGAGCTTGACATGAATGTTTACCAGATTTGAATTCCTTCTAAATCTTTGTTACAGGATGCTCTCTAAAAATGTTTTCATTTTTAGATGAAGACTAGATAATATTTACTGTTGAAAACACAATATATTTGATGGCATCAAATATTTACTGAGCTCCTGGTATGCACTCAATGTAAGTAAGGTAATGAGTAAATATAGAGTTTCTGCCTTTGAAGCTTTGCAATTGACTGGTCACCATAGACATATCCATAAACTAGCTCATGAGGACTTTGATCATGGGACAGACACAAGACCCCACCTGTAAAACCACACTCTGCTTTGTATGACTTACTCTTTTCCAGAATAATCCTGGGTACCTTGAAGAACAATTATTAAAGAAGGGTTTAAGTGTGAAATCTAGTATATAGAGTTCATAGGAAACTTTGGTCACATACCTAAAGTCCAACTGAATGATGAGTTTCTCCCTTAACATCTTAGGAAAACTTTCTTAGCAATGAAGACTTCAGCATCTTCTTGGGCAGTCATTTATGTGGCAGCTGTTACCAGTAGAACAGTCTTCATTATATTCTAATCCTCTCTTATGAACTAATTATAACAATGCTCTATAATGTCATGAATACCTGCAATCCCCATTTCACACGTTAACCGTTAGTCTAAGGAAAACCCAGAGAATAAATTCTGTGCAAGATAACCAATGGTGTCAGAATGAAAACAAGTATGATAATTGAACAATAAATAAATTGTCATTGGCAATTATTGGGAAGTCATGGAGGAATAATATGTGTGGGTATACCTGTGGAAAGGTGAGGATGGGTGAGCTCTAGAAGTCATTTATGTTTTCTAATAAAAACTCCCTCTGAATTTTGGTTAGAGAGGGAGAGGTAGGCAATGACTAGCCAGCCGTGGGCAAACTACGGCCCACGGGCTGTTTGAAATGAATAAAACTAAAAAAAAAAAAAAGACCGTACCCTTTTATGTAATGATGTTTACTTTGAATTTATATTAGTTCACACAAACACTCCATCCATGCTTTTGTTCCGGCCCTCCGGTCCAGTTTAAGAACCCATTGTGGCCCTCGAGTCAAAAAGTTTGCCCACCCCTGGTAGACTTTATATCCATCAACCTGCCTCTGACAAGTTTTCCTTATAGGCTGTTAATCACAATGTGGTTTCAAAAGAAAGGAAAGCATTATCCCACTAAATATAATGGTCTGAAATTCTTATACATGTTGAAAGCTTATCATTATTGATAAAAATAAAACATCTGAGATTCAGAATTAATATTTCGGGGCAAATATTTAACAAACTGATATAAATAAAATAGTCCTGAAGCATGACAAGTATAGGAAAGAAGATAGTTTTATATTCAGAAGACAGCCTAAGTTGATATGTAACAAGCTGGTGATCCATTCACAAACGGGAATCATCTGTTGGGCTACTTGGAAGTCTTTGTTTTAACTCAGCCTTCTAAGAATGTCGGAAAAGAGGAGCTGTCACACAAAAGGCTAACTTCTTTATTTGAGCTTTTTCAGAAAAAAGTCATTGACAAACATTTTTATATTTTCCAAGGTCATCTTGTCCAAATCCTGCTAAACTGACTCTGCAACATCCCTAAAAAGAATGCAAAACTCCATGTCTCAGAAGTCTTTTTAAAAACAACTGAGAAATATTATCTAATATGTGTCATACACAAATGTAGTTTGACTTGCAGTTGATCTCAAATTATAAGAGCAAGAATTGAGTGACTGTTAAGTGATGAAAGAGAGTCCAGGGGTTGTTTCCCCAAACTATATATTCTATGTATATACTCTCTTGTATGTAGAATATATCATACAAGAGAATTAGAAGTGCTGTGTACCTCTAACAAATGCCCTTCCTGCTTCAGAGATCCTCATACAAAGTTGGAAGCCATGTCTAGGGTAGCCCACGACTTCTCTCAATTCCATCCCAGGTACACATGCAACATGATTTGACCTACTATAGCCTGAGATGTTTCTATCACTCACCAGACCCCAGGTCAGAGATTCAATTTCTGTGGATTGTGGGGCAGCTGAGGCCTTGTGAGGCTCCCTGGCTTGATCGTAGTGCTAAGAGAACAGGTTTATAAAACATTAGTTCTGGCTCTCCCTGGAGGCTCACATCCAGTCCCCGTGGTATAGTCTTTTAAAGAAGCATCAAATGAGCATGTGCCAGACAGAGCTGCCTATTGCTAACCCTTGTAGGTCTTTGCCAGATCTGCAGATGATATATGCTATAAGCTTAGAACATGCAGCCTGTTGTGCTTCAGGCTTCCTTTCTTCTCTTCCCAGCCTAAGACCTTTTTAGCTCCTTAGAGATGGAAATCATCAAATAGATCATAGCAATTTTGGTCCCAGGAACATCTTGCATCATATTTGTATTTTCAGGATATACAATCCTTTATGTTTTCCTATACCCCTCCTCCAAATCCAACCTTTCCCCTTAAATTATAAATATCCCAGGAGGTGGGTAAGAACAGAATCTACAACACTATTTCCATGAGTGCTAATATTAATAGATTTCCTCCAGGATAAATTCATTTTGAACTAATTTGTTATTGTTACAACTAGAGGCCTGGTTCACAAATTTGTGCATGGGTGATGTCTGGCCAGAGGGAGGGGCTGTGGGCTGTTGGTTGGCTGGCCCAGCCCCTGGTTGAACTCCCAGTCAAAGGGACAATTTGCATACTAGCCTTTTTAAAAATATATATATATTTCAGAGAGGAAGTTGAGAGGGAGAGAGAGATAGAAACATCAATGATGAGAGAATCATTGATCAGCCTCCTCCTGCACACCCCCCACTGGGGATCCAGCACATAACCGGGGCATGTGCCCCTGACCAGAGTCAAACCCAGGACCCTTCAGTCCACAGGCTGATGCTCTATCCACTGAGCCAAGCCAGCCAGGGCCATATTAGCCTTTTATTATATAGGATAACATAGAGCTTACTTTTTACTGCTATTGTCCCTTCTCCTCCTCCTCTCTCTCTCCTCAAAGTGAGTTCTTCATATTTCCTGAGGGAATGATTATAAGTGGTGGAGGAGATTAAAAAGATTCACCAGGGGCATATATAATGGGCCTGGATATTGTTTATAAGTTGAGGAGAGAGTAATATAGGATACAACTACTGGTTGCAATATGTGTGGAGCTGGGTGGGAATGGCCTGAAAATTTATGTAAGAACCAAGTTAGTAACGAGGTAGAGGAGCCATCTCAGGTACACAACCAATTGCTAGTTCAGTGATTCACTTGAAGCACTCATACAACTCAAAGTAAAATTATCCTCATGGCTGAGATTTGATATAGCAAAGGATACTGTGAAAGTACAGCAGGAAAAATTATATGTAGGTAAAGGCAAGAGAGGTCACATACAGGCCTCCCAACATTTCTTCTCTGAAAGGGTCTCTCTAGCTGTAACCTCAGAGACACATGAGAGATGTTTATGTAGGGAAGCCTGCTTGAGTTTTGGAATCCAGAGTCTTAAAATGGAGCTGATCACATAGGCTCATATCTGTCATCTTATAAGTATGTGTAGACCTCAGATCAAGCAACAGATACATAGAATAAATTCCATGTTTATCTTACACATGCTACCCACCTGGTTCATGTAGACCTACTGCTTTGGGCACAGATAGTAAGATTATTGCTCAGTAAATATGTGAAGATTCTGGAAGATTTGGTCAAGAGACAGCTATCAACATTGGCTACAGAAATAAGCAAAACTTGAGTAAAAGATATCTGCTGTAGTAACTCTTTTCTGGTAGGAGCTTTGCTGCATTTTCAGAAGTTGCCATGACCTCAAGGGACATGAGTTAGAAATATTTTCATTCAGCATATGTGAAATACGACTAGCTTCTAATATGGCCTAAAAATAATCCTAATCTTAGGTGACAGAAAATAACAAAAGAGTTTGGAATTATCAATTCAAAATAAAGTGGGCACTATACATGGGCCCTTTAATAATAAGGAAAATATTTAAGGAAGAACAAGTGTTAAATAGGAAGCGGTACTCACTTCAGAGCATGGAACCGATAATCAGAAATTTTAAAAAATGAGCCAGAAAATCATCAAAGAATAATTGTGGCAGTCGTGAGCAAAGACTAACCCAAAAATGAAGAGAATCAATGAAAAGGCAGAAACAAGTTTGTGCAACATGATTATGTTAGATTCTGAAAGCTAGTTTCAGTTCTGTTTGGAGTTGTTTGAGAATGAAGGCAGGGAAGACAACTAGCAGAATGCCAAAGTAATTTATTTAATTATTAAGTTCTAAGCTGAGTCAAGAGCAGTGGAAATGTAAAAGTGGGGGCTGTTGGGAAAATACTAATAAAGTAAAATCTACCTTATTGGTAAATGACTGGATACTATGAGTAAAGGGAAGTAAGGAGCATCCCTGACCCAGTTCATATTTTTGGCTGGAATGAGCACATGAATGGAAATGCCATTCCCATAAAATGTAGAACACAAACGTGACAGCAGGAAGAAGCAGCAGTTGAGAATGGACCAGGAGGCTTTCCTGCTATTCTATTCCAAGTTCTATTTCGGACTAGTTGAGTTTAAGGTTTCCATATAGCATACAAAAGGAATTATCCAGAGGGAGGTATGAACCTGTCTGGAGTTCAGGACATTCAGTTTGAGATTGAGGATGGCAACATTTATATTCAGCAGGTTGGCATCCGAAGTAAAGCTAGAAAATGCAATGAGTAAAATTAGGTGGACAGATCAGAAAATACAGAGGTGCAAGAGAAGCCTACAAAGTATGAATATGCAATAACAGGTGAGCAATCAATTGTTTCAATTATAGATGAAACATCAGTGATGAGGAGACAGAATTTGAAATAGATAATATGATTTAGAAATTTAGAGCTAATTAGAGTGACCTTTGCCCAAGCAATTTCAATGGAATAGTAGAGGCAAAATTAGATTATAATGGAGTTGAAGAGGAAACAATGTTTAGTTTAGTTTAATTACAGGTAAACTGTGTTGTTTGGGGGATGTATAAATAGTCACAATGTAGAGAAAAACAATGAAATAAACATTATAAAAAGCAGAATACTAGTTTAACATAGTGGTGATGGTGAGGTCATGTTCAGGTAAGGCTACAGAAAAAATTTGGGCATCGATAATTTTATTTCTTTACCTAGGTGATATTTACATGGATATCCATTTTACAAAAAATGTGTTACATTGCACATGTATTTCCATGCAGTTTTCTGCATGTGTTTTATATTCTACCACAATGAATTTTTTAAAGATTTGGCAAGAGGAAGATAACTAATGCTCATTATTTTTTTTCAAGTAGAAATAAAGAAGAAAAATAAAGTAAGTACCTATTAACAGCTATATGATTAGTAAGTGTTCATTTTATGAACAGTCTTAAATGTTTTTAAAACTGTTTTAAAGCAGGTGGTAAAGAAGGAATGGCTGAATAAAATTATTTTTAGCTAAGGAAGTATAGTTAATTATGTTTAGTAGTTGAGGTGTATTAATCTTCTATAGTTGCTGAAACAGATTACCACAAACTCAGTGACTTAAAATAACACAATAATATTATTTTAAAATTCAGGAAATTAAATGTCCAAATGAGTCAAACTAGACTAATATCCAACTGTCTCTTGAGAGGTTCTTTCTGGAGGCTATGAGGGGGGGGGGGGGTGCCGGCACGGGGGGAATCTAGTGATTTGCCTTTTCCAGCTTGGCTCCTGGCCCTATTTCTGTATCTTCAACACCATCAATATTGTGTCTCTACTCCTTTCTGACTTCCTGCCTTTCCCTTACAAGGACTTTGTGACTGCATCAGGCATACTCAGAAAATTCAGAATAATCTTCCAATATTAAGATCCCCTTAACCTAATTGCACTTGCAAGTTTCCTATTTCCAAGAAAGGTAATGTATTCACAGATTAAAATATAGAGATAATTGGTGGGCCAATATCAAGCCTCCGAAAGGAAGAAATAAAGCTGTAAGAAGAAAGAGGAAAATAATTGGTTGAAAGAGAATATAGAGGATAGAGAAAATGGCGGAGGTTTAGACAGACGTGTCGGTGCCTTGTCCCGGAGCAGATAAGGGCGGGCAGCTGAAACGGGTAGCATACAGCCCGAATAAGCAGAGGAGATTCAGCTGAGACAGTTTGCAGCCAGGAAAGACAGAGAAATCCTAGATAAAGGGAACGGTTAGAGGCTGAGGCTGAAACCTCTCCAGGTGCGCCGGCACAGCCGCGGAGACCGTGCCATCTTGGGTGACTGTCGCCGGCATCCAGAGACCAGCTACTAACCCGGCAACAACGGCTCTCAAGCAGCGCGACTACGTGAACTCAGAGGAACTCGGCTTCTCCCCACAGAAAGCAGATCCAAGCAACAGCGGCCTCCTGATCTCCACACGCTCTGTCTGAGGAACAGCTGCTGTGGGTGAAGCCTCCCTCCACCAGCCAGAAGAGCCACAACAGCTGTGAACAGCACCCATCAGAAGACCCGCTAACAACAGAGGAGCAGCTGCTACCACAACTGCCCAAGGAGCAACCACAGCCCGAGGAGCCACTGCCACCTAGGGAGCAGCCACTGAACGACTCAATATCTATATACGTCAGTGAGATCAAACATGGGTAGACAAAGAAATCCCCAAAGGAAAGAAAAGGAGGACTCACCAGAAAAGCAGCTAAGTGATACAGAGGCATACAACATGACAGAAAAAGAATTCAGAATAAGGGTCCTAGAGTGCATACACCGGATGGAGGAAAAAATCGACAACTTATCCAAGAAGCAAGAAGAAACAGATGAAAAAATCGACAACTTAACTAAGACCCAAGAAGAAATGAAGTGCGATATAGCTGCAATAAAGAACACCATTGAAAGTATCAACAGTAGACTAGGAGAAGCGGAAGACCGAATTAGTGAATTAGAAGACAGGGAAGCAAAACACACCCAAACTGTACTTCAGTTGGAGAAAAAAATTAAAAGACAGGAGGAGAGCCTAAGGGAGCTTTGGGACAACATGAAACGAAACAACATACGAATAATAGGGGTGCCAGAACAACAGAAAGAGGAACAAGGATTAGAAAACCTATTGGAAGAAATAATATCAGAAAACTTCCCTGAGGTGGGGAAGAAAAAAGTCACACAAGCCCAGAGAGTCCCAAGCAAGGTGAACCCGAAAAGACCCACACCAAGACACATCATAATTACCATGGCAAATGTTCAGGACAAAGAGAGAATCTTACAGGCTGCAAGAGAGAGACGGAAAGTTACATACAAGGGATCTCCCATTAGATTATCAAATGATTTCTCAACAGAAACACATCAGGCCAGAAAAGAATGGACGGAAATTTACAAAGTGATGCAAAGCAAAGGACTGAATCCAAGAATACTCTATCCAGCAAGGCTATCATTCAAAATTGAAGGGGAAATAAGAAGCTTCACAGACAAAAAAAGGCTAAGGGAGTTTATCACCACCAAGCCAGCAATGCAAGAAATGCTAAAGGGACTGGTGTAAAAAGAAGAAATAAAAATCCCAGAAAGAAATCAGCCACACACACAAAAAAAGAAATGGCTACAAACAAGTACCTTTCAATAATAACTTTAAATGTAAACGGGCTAAATGCTCCAACCAAAAGATATCGAGTGGCTGAATGGATAAAAAATCATGACCCATACATTTGCTGTCTACAAGAGACCCACCTCATTAGAAAGGACTCACACAGACTGAAAGTGAAGGGATGGAAAAATATCTTTCAGGCTAATGGAAAAGAAAAGAAAGCTGGGGTAGCAATACTTATATCGGACAAAATAGACCTCAAAGTGAAGGCCATAACAAGAGATACGGAAGGCCACTTCATAATACTAAAAGGATCAATACAACAAGAAGATATAACCCTGATAAACATATATGCACCCAATGCAGGAGCACCCAAATACATAAAAAATCTTCTGGAAGATATCAAAGGAGAGATCGACAACAATACAATCATAGTAGGGGACTTTAATACACCACTGTCATCACTGGATAAGTCCTCTAGACAAACAATCAGCAAAGATACAGCAATACTAAATGACTCACTAGATCAGATGGACTTAATAGACATCTTCAGAACACTTCACCCCAGTGCCACGGAATATACATTCTACTCAAGTGCTCATGACACGTATTCAAAAATAGACCATATATTGGGTCACAAGCAAAGTATCCCCAAATTCAAGAAGATTGAAATCATAAAAAGCGTCTTCGCAGATCACGATGGCATAATATTAGAAATAAACTGCAATAAAAACAACCCAAAATACTCAAACACCTGGAAGCTGAATAGCATGCTATTAAATATTGATTGGGTTACCAATGAAATCAAAGAAGAAATTCAAAACATCCTGGAAACTAATGACAATGAAAACACAACAATCCAAAACCTATGGGACACAATGAAAGCAGTCCTGAGAGGGAAGTTTATAGCTCTACAGGCCTATCTCAAAAAACAAGAAAAAATGGTAGTAAATCAGCTAACTCTACAACTCAAAGAATTAGAAAGAGAGCAACAAGAAAACCCCAGAGTGAGCAGAAGGAAGGAGATAATAAAGATTAGAGCAGAAATAAATAACATAGAGACCAAAAAAATAATACAGAAAATCAATGAAACCAAGAGCTGGTTCTTCGAAAGGATAAACAAGATTGACAAACCTCTAGCCAGACTCACCAAGAAGCAAAGAGAGAGGACCCAAATAAACAAAATCAGAAATGAAAGAGGTGAAATAACAACAGACCCCACAGAAATACAAATGATTGTTAAAAAATACTATGGACAGCTCTACTCCAGCAAACTAGACAACCTGGAGGAAATGGACAAATTCCTAGAAAAATACAACATTCCAAAACTCAATCAGGAAGAATCTAAAAATCTCAACAGGCCAATAACTATGGAAGAAATTGAAGCAGTCATCAAAAAGCTTCCAGCAAACAAAAGCCCAGGACCAGACGGCTTCACAGGGGAGTTTTACCAAACATTCAAGGAAGAACTAAAACCTATCCTCCTCAGACTACTACAAAAAATTCAAGAGGAAGGAACACTTCCAAGCTCATTCTATGAAGCCAGCATCACCCTAATACCAAAACCAGGTAAAGACAACACAATGAAAGAGAATTACAGGCCAATATCCCTCATGAACATAGATGCCAAAATCCTCAACAAAATCTTAGCAAATCGGATCCAGCAGTACATCAGAAAGATCATACACCATGACCAAGTAGGATTTATCCCAGGGATGCAAGGATGGTACAATATCCGCAAATCAATAAACGTGATACGTCACATAAACAAATTGAAAGAAAAAAACCACATGGTCATATCAATTGATGCAGAAAAAGCATTTGACAAAATTCAACACCCATTTTTGATAAAAACTCTCAGCAAGGTGGGAGTAGAAGGATCATACCTCAACATAATAAAAGCCATATATGACAGGCCCACAGCCAACATCATTCTCAATGGACAAAAACTTACACCATTTCCCCTAAGAACAGGAACAAGACAGGGATGCCCCCTCTCACCACTCCTGTTCAACATAGTACTGGAAGTGTTAGCCATTGCAATTCGGCAAGAAGAAGAAATAAAAGGCATCCAAATTGGAAAAGAGGAAGTAAAACTGTCCTTATTTGCAGACGACATGATATTATACATACAAAACCCTAGAGACTCCATCAAAAAGCTACTAGACTTAATACATGAATTTGGCAATGTAGCAGGATACAAAATTAACCCCAAGAAATCTGAGGCATTTCTATACACCAATAGTGAACTTTCAGAAAGAGAGATTATAAAAACAATCCCGTTTACCATCGCACCAAAAAAACTAAGCTACCTAGGAATAATCTTAACTAAAGAGGTAAAAGACCTCTACTCAGAAAACTACAGGACGTTGAAAAAAGATATAGAGGAAGACATAAACAGATGGAAGAACATACCGTGTTCATGGATTGGTAGAATCAACATCATTAAAATGTCCATACTACCCAAAGCAATCTATAAATTCAATGCACTTCCCATTAAAATACCAACGGCATACTTCAGAGATCTAGAACGAACTCTCCAAAAATTCATCTGGAATAAAAAAAGACCCCGAATAGCTGCAGCAATCCTGAAAAAGAACAAAGTAGGTGGGATCTCAATACCAGATATCAAGTTGTATTACAAAGCCACTGTTCTCAAAACTGCCTGGTACTGGCACAAGAATAGGCATATAGATCAATGGAATAGAATAGAGAGCCCAGAAATCGGCCCGAACCAATATGCTCAATTAATATTTGACAAAGGAGGCAAGAACATACAATGGAGCCAAGATAGTCTCTTCAATAAATGGTGTTGGGAAAATTGGACAGATATATGCAAGAAAATGAAACTAGACCACCAACTTACACCATACACAAAAATAAACTCAAAATGGATAAAGGACTTAAATGTACGACAGGAAACCATAAAAATTCTAGAAGAATCCAAAGGCAACAAAATCTCAGACATATGCCGAAGCAATTTCTTCACTGATACAGCTCCTAGGGCACTTGAAACTAAAGAGAAAATGAACAAATGGGACTACATCAAAATAAAAAGCTTCTGCACAGCAAAAGAAACCATCAACAAAACAACGAGAAAACCCACTGTGTGGGAAAACATATTTGCCAATGTCATATCTGATAAGGGCCTAATCTCCAAAATCTATAGGGAACTCATACAACTTAACAAAAGGAAGATAAACAATCCAATCAAAAAATGGGCAAAGGACCTAAATAGACACCTTTCAAAAGAGGACATTCAGAAAGCCAAGAGACATATGAAAACATGCTCAAAGTCACTAATCATCCGAGAGATGCAAATCAAAACAACAATGAGGTACCATCTCACACCTGTCAGACTGGCTATCATCAACAAATCAGCAAACGACAAGTGCTGGAGAGGATGTGGAGAAAAAGGATCACTTGTGCACTGCTGGTGGGAATGCAGACTGGTGCAGCCACTATGGAAGACAGTATGGAGTTTCCTTAAAAAACTGAAAATGGAACTCCCATTTGACCCTGTGATCCCACTTCTAGGAATATATCCCAAGAAACCAGAAACACCAATCAGAAAGGATATATGCACCCCTATGTTCATAGCAGCACAATTCACCATAGCTAAGATCTGGAAACAGCCTAAGTGCCCATCAGTAGATGAATGGATTAGAAAACTGTGGTACATCTACACGATGGAATACTATGCTGCTCTAAAAAGGAAGGAACTCTTACCATTTGCAACGTCATGGATGGAACTGGAGAGCATTATGCTAAGTGAAATAAGCCAGTCAATGAAGGAAAAATACCACATGATCTCACTCATTCATGGATAATAGAGACCATTATAAACTTTTGAACAATAATAGATTCAGAGGCAGAGCTGCCTCAAACAGATTGTCAAACTGCAGTGGGAAGGCCGGGGAGGGTTGGGGGGCAGGAGGGAGGGGGGTAAGAGATCAACTAAAGGACTTGTATGCATGCGTATAAGCATAACCAATGGACATAAGACACTGGGGGATAGGGGAGGCTGGGGGACTGTCTAGGGCGGGGGGATAAAATGGACACATATGTAATATCCTTTGTAATACTTTAAGCAATAAAAAAATTTAAAATAAGAAAAAAAAAAAAAAGAAAGAGAATATAGGTCAAAAACAATTTTATGCAGCTATATGGAGATTAAAGTGAAGGGATAAGATGAAAGTCTCATAACTAGGGATAGGAGGTGTAATGACATTACTCCATTAAGATTATGACTGAGGATGTCATATATATGGTAAGAATATGTAGAGTTCTAGAAATATTTTTAATCCCAGTAATGGAAATGTATAGTGTAGAACAAGAGGCAGGACTAACCGGAGAACTGAATCTCTGGTGCACCTTTTTATCTCCTGAACAGCAGAGGGGTGTTTACAACAGTGAAAATGAATATTTTCAGGCTACACATAGGAGCATGCGTAAATTTCAAAAAGATGCACTGGAACTAAAAAAATTCTTGATTTTTTAAAGAGAGTATTAAAAATACTCTTATATAGCATATACAAGGTGGGGCAAAAGTAGGTTTATAGTTGTTCTTATGGAAAATAATACAATAATTAATAAATAACAATACAAGAATAAACTGTGTTTTGCGTACTCACAACTGTAAACCTACTTTTGCCCAACCCTGCTTATGCTTATTATATCATTAATATAAAACAAAGAAGGGAAAGATAAACACAAAACTCAAATGTGTGTGATGACTTTTGGGATTGAGTTTGAAGTCTGTGATTCAGAGAGATACAAAAAATATTTGCCTTTATTAGGTATTAGAGGCCTGCTGCACAGGATTTGTGCACTGGTGGGGGGCATGGCCTGTGGGGATCAGCTCACTGTGGGAGCGACGCTCATCCCGGTCAACCAAGTGGCTGTTGACCTGCCCTCTGAGTGGCTGCTCCCTGATCCAGCATCTTCTGTGGAGCCAGCGCACTCGCCTCTCCAAGGGACCCTGTTGGGGCCAGGCCTAGGAACAAAAGCACTGAGAGGCATCAGAGTAGTCCTCCGGGGTCAGCTCTGCGAGCCGGGTAGCTGTGCTGCGTGGCCTGCAGGCATCCAGAGGAGGTGGCAGGGAATGAGGAAGAGAAAGAGGAGTCTGGGGCAAGGAGGCGACTATTATAGCCTGGGTTCCTGTCCGTGGGCCCGGGGTTCACAGCTGGAGCAGCCACTCATCCCAGTCAGCCAAGCAGTGATCCCACTGTGGTAGTTCACTGACCACCAGGGGGCAGCTCCTGCATTGAGCGTCTTCCCCCTGGTGGTCAGTGCATGTCATAGCGACTGATCCACCGGTCGTTCCGGTCATTCTGCCGTTCGGTCGCTGGGCTTTTATTATATAGGATAATTTGAGTATATAATAAACTAACTCACTGGTGGCAAAATATTATAATTAAATAGAATTAAAAGAAAATATATGCGTGTTTGTTGTATTATTTTCTACATCTTTGGGATTCTTGCAATATTATTTATTTATTTACTTTTATTTTTGTTTGTTTTTTTTTACAATTCTACCATGCATCATCTGTATATGGTATTGTGCATTTACCACCCAAGTCAAGTCTCCTTTCATCACCATTTATCCCCTCTTTACCTTCTTCTACCTCCCCAACCCCCCTTCACTCTGGCAATCACCAAAGTCTGTGTCCATGAGTCTTTCTTTTTTTCTTTGCTTAATCCCTCCACCCATCTCACTCAGCCCTGAACCCCTGCCCCTATGACAGCTATCAGCCTGTTCTCTGTATCCATGAGTCTGTCTCCACTTTTTTCATCAGTCTACTTTGTTCATTAGAAATCACATATAAGTGAAATCATGTGATACATGTCTTTCTCTGATTGGCTTATTTCACGTAGCATAATACTCTCCAGGTCCATCCATGCTGTCACAAAAGGTAACTCTTAAAATATTTTCTAATAATGATAATATATCAAAAAAAGAGAAACAGAGAATGGGTGCAGGGCAAAATTGAACATCTCTGATTACATTAAAATAAACTTATCTTCTTTGAATAAAGGAGGTTATAATTCCTTTTTTTATTGGAAGGTAGAATTTTAGGGCATATATAGAAATAGATTTCTTTATGTATGTAAAAGTGAAGAGTGTAGTGCTGTGAAGTGTAAGTAACTGGGAAATAGTTGTGAACATGTGAAATTGCAGCTGTGGATTGTGGAAACACCAAGTGTTTCAAAAATATACATTCAGTCACTGAAAGACCAAAACAATAAGACCATTATTTTGTAGTTATTACAATTTAAAACTCTATTGTTTTCTTAATTAGAACTAAAATGTACAGGTGTAAGAGTAGAAAATAGAAGATTATTTAAATTGATTCCAAAATTAAGTTTAGAGTTGAAAAGTAAAAAACAAACAAATAAAAAAAACACCCAGTCTGCCCCCTCCTCAACCTCCCCAAAAAAAACCAACAAGAAAGAATGAATATTGATAGAGCATTTCCTGAAGGTCCATAGTGAATATGAAAGACATTGAATTAACAATGTTGTCATAGACTTAGACAAGGTGAAAGTTCCAAGGAGCAGGATCAGAGATCTCAAGGCCAAAGTCCAGAGGCCCTGAAGTCAAGGTGTGAGCAGCTTGAAAGAACATTATACTAGAGATTTAGAGACTGGCAATAGAAATGTTGGTATAATTTTATTTTTAATCCTTACCCAAGGATATGTTTATTGATTTTTATTTTTATTTTTTGAGAGAGAGAGAGAGAGAGAGAGAGAGAGAGAGAGAGAGAGAGAGAGAGAAACATCTATTGATTGCCTCCCATTCACCCCTTCCTGCGAATCGAACCCAAAAGCTGGGTATGTGTCCTGACCAGGAATTAAACCCACAACATTTCAGTGTATCAAACAATGCTCCAACCAACTGAGCCACCTGGCCAGGACAATGTTGATACAGATTTAAGTAGAGATTGTTGACATTGTTTCATGGCTTTATAATTCTTTTCAGTATTAGCTATTCACTTGTTTGTTTTTTATCTGTTGCTCCTTACTTTGTCAACAATAGCATCAACAAAACAAACCACTGAGAAAGTGAGAACTTTGTTTAATTAAGTAATCTCCCGTACCTCAAAAAGTAAAAAAATAAAGTAGGTATTCACTAAATAAATATCAGTCTATCAAGGGTGATATATATATATATATATATATATATATATATATATATATATAAGTAATAATTTATTCACTTTGTGAAAAATGAACTATAAGACTACAAACTTCTCTGACAAAAATAAATGAACCATTGGACTAAGAAATAATGAAGCTAGTTCATTATTTCAAATTTTTAATGTACTGAACAAATTTTTATTATTCAATATATATTAATTCAAATCATAGAAAAGAAATAGTTATCCAGCCTTACATCCCATATTATTCAGAACAGTCAGTGGTCAAACAGAATCTCTGTGGCATTTGGAATATTAGCAAGCTCTTTGTTTCATGAAGTATTCTTAGGATAGTGCTCACTCATGTTATAAATGTGACTTTGGATTTTCCTGATCCTTTCTTTATAAAGAGTTTCAGAATTTTATCTTGTATCGGCTTGGTTTTCACTACATACACAATGGGGTTCATCACAGGTGGAATGAGAAAGTGCATGTTGGCCAGGGTCACGTAAATGTGTGAGGGAAGTTTTGGGCCAAAGCGGTGCAGTATCGACAGGCAGATCATGGGTGTGAAGAAGAGGATCACGGCACAGAGGTGGGAGATACAGGTGTTGAGAGCCTTGAGGCGGCCACCATGGGATGCAATACTTAGTACAGTTTTTAGTATCAGAATGTATGAAATAAGAATGAGGAGAAAATCAAGCCCCATAGTGGATAGCAGCACGAAGAGTCCAAAGATGCTATTTATCCTTGTGTTGGAGCAGGAGAGCTTTAGGATGTCAGGATGCAGACAGTAGGAATGAGAAAGTACATTGGGGTGACAAAAACACAGCCTCCTCAAGAGGATAGGAAGGGGTACCTGTATAGTGAAGGTTCGCACAGCAATGGCCAGACCTATCTTGGCAATTACACTATGGGTCAGGATGGAGGAATAGTGCAGTGGATAAGAAATGGCCACATAGCGATCAAAGGCCATTGCCAGTATGACAGCTGACTCAAAATCCTGGAAGGTGTGGATAAAAAACATTTGGGTAAAGCAAGCTGAGAAGGTGATCTCACGAGCATCCAGCCAGAAGATCCTCAGCATTGTGGGGAAGGTGAAGAGGGACAGACCCACATCAGAGGCTGCTAGCATGGACAAGAAGAGGTACATAGGCACGTGGAGGGTCTGCTCTCGCCAGATAATTGCAATGATGGTCATGTTGCCCACCAAGGTAATGAAGAACATGACAGAGAAGGGGATGGAGATCCAGATGTACACAGCCTCCAGCCCAGGTATGCCTGTCACCAGGAAGGTGGAGAATATAGAGTTCGTACTGTTTTCATAATGCATGATGCCAGGGTAGCACGCCTTTCCTAAAAGGAAATTCATTGTTCCAAAAGCAAATGTTAAAAATTACTTTTTTTTTATACCTTGGAATAAATGATTCCTAACCTTATGAAAACTTTAATTTAATACTGATTTTATTTGTATAATACTCATATATAAAATATGAGTCTAAACTAGAAAATACCTATTCTGTTGGTCAAATTCTCCAGATATGCTAGCTAATTGAAAGGGAAAAAAATCTACTATCTACTTTCATGAGTTATTTTAGATTCACCATGTAAGTTATACCAGGTAGTATTTGTCCTTTTGCATCTGGTTTATTTTAACTAGTCTAATAACTTCCAGGTTCATCCATGTTGCTGCAAATGACAGGATTTCCTTCCTTTTTAAAGCTGAAGAATATTTCATTTTATGCAATATTTTCTTTATACATACATCTATCAATGGACATTTAGGTTGCAATTACTTAAATTGTACAAATGTTATAATGGTATTTTAAATTGAGTACTGAAATCCTCAATAAAATAAGATAGATTCACACTTTGCCTTATCATTATAGTAGCACACTATTCTGTGAAATTTCTCTGCCTTGGTCAACAATGATACATGTTAGACTAGTGATTAATAGCAGGCACTGATCTGTTTTTTATGCAAAGAGATGGATACTGAAAGTTAAAATAATAATTTAGAAAACATTTCATATACATTTGTTATATACATTTGACATAATTCTGTTACTTTAATAATAAAATTTTGGCTTTGTATTTTGGGTAAATTTTAATTATTTTGTGCCATTTAATTTGTACTTACGTTTTACAATGAAACTACATAGGCATTTCATACACACTCTTCACACCCCTATGAAGTCATCCCCAATAACAATAAACTCTTGTGTAAACGATTCACCCTGATTTGTCACCATTCTCACTCACTAACATCATGGCTGGTACTGTGTGTGTGAGCCTTATGAAATTTGCACTTTGAAATCTTCATTGTCTGCATGGGACAGACAGATTCTACCTGTAATAGCCTAAGTATTTCCCAGGCTATTTAATCAAAATTTCACTTGCGTCCAATTCTTGATAAGGAAATATTACTAAAGAAAACAATAAAAATATAAAAGACTCTTCTGCCAAGACTTACACTCTCCTTGCCCTCCTATTGAAGATGAGAAGCTTAAGCTCCCGCCCCTTGCTTTTGGCTTTCATTTGGAATACTATTTAATTTGTCAAAGTCTCAATCTGGGTCATTTGGGTGAGACTTTCAGAAGTGATCAAAGTGATTAATTAATACCCTACATGCTGTCTAATACAAACAGAATGAGAAATAAAGTTAAAATTAGTACCAGCAGTTTATAACCACATTTTTTAAAAAAATATTTAGAATTATACTGGGACAGGGCAGATGAAAGAGTATGTAAAAAACTCATTTTTATTTCATGGGAGCACATTCTGCCTCCTCTAATCATGGGGCCTCTTAGAGTTCAGTGTCTGCTGCCAGATTTCTTTTTAGTGCCTCTTCTCATCCAGAAGTTCCTTGGCATTTTCAGAGTATATATATTTTCTGGTCTCAATCAATGTTCCTGTTCAGCGATGAAGCTAAATCTCATGTTCAATATTCTCATAGGCAAGGATAGTTCTCCTTTTATTTGATTCAGGAATACTTTAAGCCCACTTTCTCTACGTGGTTCAGTGTCATTGTCCAAACATATCAGTTTTAAAAAAGAAGAAGGCTAATTTCAAAAAGAAAAACAATCTGTAGGCCTCATGATTCCTTGTATTACAGGCTACCGTTTCCCTACTCACTAATTTATTCCAAGTCTCTAAAATTTGTTATATTTCAAATTCAAGTCAGTTAAAATCTTGTTTTCATTCTCACCTGGCATCTTAAGGCAGCATAGTTGCTAAAATCATGCAAAGGCAGCTTTCTCATCCATGTCCAAGATAAAAAAACGTCAGTGACCTGATTTGAGTTGCTTTATTATTCATACAGCTCTCCCCCGAAAATAGTCTCCCGGGATTCCATCTCCGCTTGAACTGAGAGTTGTCATTAATCCTTTTACTTCTTAGGATGCTCCCCAAATGGCCTGAGTTCTGGGGCCTTTTTTGCATCAGGTGAATTCAAAATCTAACCAATAAACACAGAATTTCACAGTAAGTGTTGGCATGAATTCAAATCAGTCCATCCAAAATCAATTTTAAAAATTATTTATCTATGTCTGAAATAATTCATATTTTCATTGGTATCATTCATATTTTTTATAATATATGTTTGGAATTCTAAAAAGTTTATTTCATCAAAGTCTCATTAAATTTTAATATAACTTCAATTTACCAATGTTTCAGACATAAATCACTACTTAGTTTTACTAAAATAAAATATAAACTTTTAATTATACCTCAATTAAAAAAAGCTTTTTGGATACATTACTTTAAATAATCTTTGAAATTTCCCAGAAGACCACTAAAAATCACAATGATTTGTTCTTTCATCTTATAAAAAGAGAGGGACTGGAAATATTTAAATTTATTTGGTATGGTACCATTAATGAGTTTAACAGGAAGAATAGTCAAATGAAAAGAGATGCTCTACTCTCCTTAAGTTAAAATGTTTTAATTGAATGTTGTTTATATAAAAATCTTACTAGTTGTATTCTTTTTATCTGGTAGCTCTCAGAGATTTGTTAAAGCTCTTGCTCTACTTACTATATTTCTGTTTGTCAGAGTATTAAAGGTACTTTGCCTGGTAGAAGAAAACAACAGTATAGAGTTATCACTAATATGTTTGGTTATTTAAAAACATTTTATTTGGTCATGACCTCATTTCTTTAATTTGAAAGTATATATTTTATATCAGTGGTTTTCAATTGGGAGCTTAATTAAAATACAGGTATTTATTAGCTATAAAGATGGACTGACTCTCTTAACTTGATAGTTGTCTTAGGTTTTTGGTATATTCTTGCTATGTGTCTGATAAATTCATTGTATATTATGTCTCAGTATTATATTGTTATATCTCAAGATTTCTTTCAATGTAACAATTGAATTTAGCCATTTTTTTTTAAAAAATAAACTCTTTTTTATGGATTTTTTTTAATTAATTAATTAATTAATTAATTTATTTATTTATTTATTTTAGAAGGAGAGGAAGAGATAGAAACATTGACCAGAGAAAAACATTAACATTCACTGGCTGCCTCTTGCATGCCCCTAACAGGGGATTGAGCCTGCAACCTGGTCATGTGCCTTGACCAGGAATCAAACTGGTGACCTCTTGGTGCATGGGTTAACACTCAGCCTCTGAGCTACACCAGCCAGGCTGAATTCACTCATTTTTATAAATTAGCCTAGAGGCCTGGTGCACAAAAATTTGTGCACTCGGGGGTCCCTCAGCCTGGCCTGTGCCCTCTCACAGTCTGGGACCCCTTGGGCTATGACCACCTGCTGGTTTAGGCCTATTCCCTGGGGAATTGGGACTAAGCTGGTAGTCAGACATCCCTCTGGAAGCCCGGGAGCCCTCAGGGGATGTCCACTTGCCAGCGAGGAGCAGGCCTAAGCTGCAGTCAGACATCTTTAGCGCTGCTGAGGAGGCGGGAGAGGCTCCCACCACCACCGTTGTACTGGCAGCCATCAACCTGGCTTGTGGCTGAGCAGAGCTCCCCCATGTGGGAGCATACTGACCACCACGGGGCAGCTTCTGCATTGAGCGTCTGCCCCCTGGTGGTCAGTGTGTGTCATAGTGACCAGTCATTCCCAGTCTTTCTGCTGTTAGGGGCCATTTGCATATTACCCTTTTATTATATAGGATAGAGGCCTGGTGCATGGGTGGGGGCCGGCTGGTTTGCCCTGAAGGGTGTCCTGGATCAGGGTGGGGGTTCCGCTGGGGTGCCTGGCCAGCCTGGATGAGGGGCTGATGGGTGTTTGCAGCTGGTAACACCCCCTTCAAGGTGTGGGTCCCCACTGGGGTGCCTGGCCAGTCTGGGTGAGGGGCTGAGGGCCATTTTCAGGCTGGTCAAGCCCCCTGGCAATGGAAGCTCCCAGCCTCTCCTTTTTTTCTTTTTATTCTGGGATTTATTTACCTTCTATAATTGAAACTTTGTTGCCTTCAGTGGAGCTCAGAGCCGGCCAGGAAGCTTGGCTTCCTCTATCACTGGAGCAACCAAGCCTCCTGCTCGCTTCAGCTCCATGGCTGCCAGACGCCATCTTGGTTGGGTTAATTTGCGTATAGTCGCTCTGATTAGCTGTTGGACGTGGCTTAAAGCATAGCAAGGGTATCGTCAATTTGCATGGTTGTCTTTTATTAGATTAGATATGATGTTCACTATTTTTGAAAATAGGCATAATCATTATGCTTATAGACTTTTTGTCTGAACATGTTTTTTTCTTTAAATTTTGCATTATTATATTTGTTTTGTGTGCCACAGAAACTGCCAAATGCCCTTATCAATTGTATGAACGCTCATCTAATCCTTTACTTTTGAAAATCATCAGTAATAAAATAACCATAACTATTTTAGGTATGTTGTCATTAGAAGTAGTTTTTGTTGTTATCTTACCCTAACACTTCCTGAGAGAGCTTACAATCAACTACAGGATAAAACAAAAAAAAAAGACTAATTATAAAAAAGACTACTCAGAACCCTCCATATATAAGAATTGTACCAGGTATGTACTTTTAGGTACAGGATTATGATGGCATCACTTACACAACTTTGAAGTCATACTAGTGGACTGAATAATGATTTCCAGAACTCCAGTAGAGCAGGTGGGACAATGAGATTCCAGGTCCAAGATCCAGCAGGACAATAATTAATTACATAGCATTGAATATACTGTTGAGGAATGATTTGTGTAGCTCTATCTTCAAGTAGTGTTGATGTCGTATTAGGGCTCTGTATTCTGGATATGTAATGGTTTTTTTTTTCTCTCTCTTCTTATGCCAGCCATAAACCCTAGTGATTTAGGGGACTCTTTTTTCAAGGTAAAATAAAACATTTGTAAATTTATTTTATGCTCCAAGATGGATGCCTCCAAATTTTGGAAAATCTTAATAAGTATTCTTATTTTCATGGCAATAGAATTATTTGCAAATGTTCAATAAGAGTCGATCTGGTCCTCTTTTTAACCATGATATAATTGGAAATACTGCTTATGGAACCAATCCCTTGCCTAAAATGTCATATTTGAGATGATTCCCTTTTAATCAGAAATGAAGAGAAGCCTGGCTGATGTGGCTCAGTGGTTAAGCATTGACCTATGAACCAGGAGGTCACAGTTCAATTCCTAGTCAGGGCACATGCCCAGTGGGGGTCATGCAGGAGGCAGCCTATCAATGGTTCTCTCTCATTATTGATGTTTCTTTCTCTCTCTCTTCTTCTCTCTGAAATATATAAAAACATATCTAAAAAAATGAAGAGAAATTTTAAAGAACTAGGAATAACTTATGTATCCAATGTTTATAAAACTATTCTGGGAAGACTGTCACGGGTTTTTGCTTACCTGATAGTTAAGGAAAGTCAGTGTCTTTCAAGGGGATTGAAAGAAAAAAAGGAATTTTTCATTTTATGTACTATCAGTGAAATCTGGTTACAAGCTCTTCACTTGGATTCCAGCATCAGTACAGCAAATAAAAAGAGGCTTTAAAAGTCTAACCTGAGATTATTTATGACAACTTCTAGCAAAGCAGATTAAAAAAATATATATGATAAATTGATACTCTTGCTACAACTGTGGAAATAAGTAGGCCCTTCCATAATGCAGCCAATTTTATTGCATAATAAAGAATAAACTTTGAGATAGATTATTTTTTTTTATCAAAATGGGGGAGACTACAAAATTTGTTTTTCATTGGAAAATTGTGCATTCTTAATATCACACCCATCCAGATGGTCACATCCAGCTTTGTTCATATCCTTGTTACTTTAGAACTCTTTGTAATTTGTGAGTAATTCAAAGAAATTCAAATTTGTCTTGCCCTGCAGAGTTTCACATTATTTTCTTTAAGTACAACATATGAAATATAATCAATAATACTGTCATAACTATGTATGGTGTCAGTTGGGTACTGGAAATATCAGGGGGAACACTTTGTAAAATACATACTTATCTAACCAGTAGGCTGTACACCTGAAGCTAATACAAAATAATATTGAATATAAACGGTAGCCGAAACCGGTTTGGCTCAGTGGATAGAGCGTCGGTCTGTGGACTGAAAGGTCCCAGGTTCGATTCCCGTCAAGGGCATGTACCTGGGTTGCGGGCACATCCCCAGTGGGAGATGTGCAGGAGGCAGCTGATCGATGTTTCTCTCTCATGGATGTTTCTAACTCTCTATCTTTCTCCCTTCCTCTCTGTAAAAAATCAATAAAATATATTAAAAAAAATAAAATAAACGGTAATTAATTATTTAATTAAAAACAGAAAATTAAAAAAATAAAGAACCTGTGGGGAAAAATATATTAGGTTTCTATTTCCAATTTCTTCCAACATTCCTTTATTCCATATAAAGGAGTGATATTTTGACATTCCTTTTAAAGAGATTTCCTTTGAACAGATTATCTTTTAAACATCTAATTGTCTCCCATGTGAATCAACTAAAAACACTTAACACATTAATTTTATACCTGCATGAGATCATGATTTTACCTTTTTCTACAAATAATCTTTTAGTAATTATTTATCGTGGTTTTCCAAATATTCTGTTTGGCATTCAAGATAGAAAATAAACCATTCAGACAATGATGTTGTAGGGGATAAAGTAGGCCTTTGCAGATGCAATATTGTTGGTGATGATAACATTGATAACTACATGGAAAAATGAGAACCTGATCAGATTTTCACCTGAAGTTGCCTTTTGTCTGTGACCTACAGTATAGTCCAATGAAAACCAGAAAGATTTCTTTATTAACATTTCAGCTACAGAACTTTGGCAATTTACCTGAGGATTATAGAGTGGAAAGACAACACACTATGCCAATAAACAGTTTGGAAAATGATTTTTTGAAAAAAATAAACAAACACAAAACAGTTTCTACTTTGCTTGAAAAGGGGATTGTTGGTATATAGGAAACAAATGGTTAAGGTAAGTATAAGTAAAAAATAATAAAGATAATTGTTTGTTGATGGTACATAGGAAAATCAAAACATGAAAAGGTGCAGAGCATTTGTAGCCTATGAAGAGATATGCATGCGAGTTAAACAGAGACCACAGTTTGAATAATACAAACATTTTTAACACAGCAGCAGATTATTGCTTTGAATATAGCCAGATACACCATTTCTAGTATAGAAAAGAATAATTTCTGCTTTGAAGTAAGCATAAGTTAGATGGGACATAATCCTCATTTATTTTTATGGTTTGACTTCTTAGACAAATAATTTGTCACTATTACTTCCATCTTTGATAACAGAAGATGCAAACAGCAAAACAATTATTTGGGTTTATTAGCTCTTTAAAAATGGTTTTTATTTTCTTTGGGTTCTTGTGTTATTATTATTATTTTTTGTTAATCCTCACCGGAAGATATTTTTTTCCATTGATTTTTAGAGAGAGAATCGAAGGGGGTGGGGAGAGAGAGAGAGAAACAATAATGTGAGAGACACACATCAACTGGCTGCCTTCAGAACCTGCCCTGTCTGGGTATCAAGCCTGCAATCGAGGTACGAGGTACATGCCTTTGACTGGAATCGAACCCATGACTCTTCAGTCTGTGGGCTGATGCTCTAACCACCGTGCCAAGATGGCCGGGACCTTCTGTTATTTTTAATATGTCCTTTTGTTAAGTTAATTGGCATTAACAGTTCCAACTTCATGTCACCCAATTGGACAATGAATGTCCTAAGCTCCTACTTACCTGATCTAATTAACAAATGTCACTTTTAAAGATGTCTCAAACTTATTTAGCATGCAGAATAGTGAAAATTCAAGAAAGAGGGAACTTTGCATATGTAGAAATTTTTGAGTAAAATACTGTTGTATTTAATGAAATTGTTAATAAATTGTAGCAATGAAAAAATGAAACAAATAATGAAAAAATATCTTTCAGAGAACTGAAGAGTAACAGAAGAAACTATATACAGCTTCTAAAATGTGAGGTCAAAAGCCATTTTCAATCTGAAAACTAATTAGATGGAAGAAATCAGCAAAGTTTGTTGCTGAAACTGCAAATCATGTCCAGTAAAAGGTGAGAAAATTAAATATATTAGGGTATTTTACTTCTTTGTTTCTTTATGTACATAAATAAATAAGTCATTTCAGTCAAAAGAATTGGAATAATGACCATCTATTGTTACATCTATTTCCCAAAAGTTAATTAATGCTGTTCAGGATTTTTGGTTCCTTTTTGTTGTTGAAGAGTTTTAGGATTTTGTCTTGTATTTGCTTGGTTTTCACTACATACACAATGGGGTTCATCACAGGAGGAATGAGAAAGTGCATGTTGGCCATGAGTACGTAGATGGCTTTGGGAAGCCGTGGAGCAGCTCGGTAAAGTATCGACAGGCAGATCATGGGTGTGAAGAAGAGGATTACAGCACAGAGGTGGGAAATACAGGTGTTGAGAGCCTTGAGGCAGCCACCATGGGATGCAATGCTTAGTACAGTTTTCAGAATCAACATGTAAGAAAGAAGGATAAGGAGAAAATCAAGTCCCATGTTGGAAAGAACCATAAAGAGTCCAATGATGCTATTTATCCTTGTGTTGGAGCAGGAGAGCTTTAGGATGTCGGGATGCAGACAGTAGGAATGAGAAAGTACATTGGAGCGACAGAAACAAAGCCTCCTCAAGAGGATAGGAAGGGGCACTTGTGCAATCATGGCTCGCCCTACAATGGCCAGACCTATCTTGGCAATTACACTATGGGTAAGGATGGAAGAATAGTGCAATGGACGAGATATAGCCACAAAACGATCAAAGGCCATTGCCAATATGATAGCAGACTCAAAATCTTGGAAGGTATGAATAAAAAACATTTGGGTGAAACAAGCAGAGACGGTGAGCTCACGAGCATCCAGCCAGAAGATCCTCAGCATTGTGGGGAAGGTGAAGAGGGACAGACCCACATCAGAGGCTGCTAGCATGGCCAAGAAGAGGTACATAGGCACATGGAGGGTCTGTTCTCGCCAGATAACAGTCATGATGGTCATGTTGCCACCAAGGTCATGAAGAACATGGCACAGATGGGAATGGAGATCCAGATGTGCACAGCTTCCAGACCAGGTATGCCTGCCACCAGGAATGTGGAGAATATCAAGTTGGAGCTATTGATAGACGACAAGACAGAGCTGCATGGTTTCCCTAGAATAAAATGCATTATCTCAGACACATGTTAAAATTTGACTTGGGAACTTAACTATTTATGATTTCTCATTTTATACAGACTCTAATATGAGATTACATGCTAGATTACATGCTGTTTACTAACATATAACATCTGAGCTTCTGAGACTAGAAAATAAGATCTTTATTTATCAAATTCCCACTTATTATAAGTAAATTAAAGAAAATTAATAAAAAAGTAACCTCATATTTAATTTACATAATTTAGTTGATGATATTTTAAAATAAAAAATCCAAAAATATGCTATAAATAAATTCATTTCAAAAATTCATGCATATTTATCATTGTTATTGTAAGTATAGTAATATAGCATATCGGAGTATTTCTTACTGCCTTGTCAACCTTGATACATATTATACAGTGCTACTGAAACGTGAACATATTTTAATATTCTAATACTTCTGCAATGATATGAGTGCAGAAATTGGAAATAAACGTTTAGAAACATTTGCATTAATGTGACATGCTACATCAGTGTTTCTGCAATTTAATAATAATGATTATTAGTGTACGATGATGACATTATTATTACATTATAATTGTATATTTTATTTCTATTTCTTTATTGAACATAATTTTAGTTATATTTTACAAACAATTATTTTGTGATTGAAAAAATTAAATGTACCTTTATGCATAGTTTATAAAAAGCTGTGATAGGATAATTCATTTTTGAACATAAGCTTATTGCTTTTATTCAATCAAACATAAAAAATTAAACAGACTGTTTAATATTTTAATTCATGTTTTTTGGGTTCTTTTTTATTATAGGGTTAATATTTTAAATTGTCATTAATAAGATGTAAGCATATTTTATATAATTACTGTATGTTTGTGTAGCAAATCATTCATTTTTAATAACAATAACAAAACATCAAAGAATGTCTATTTCATTGATTTACTTTAACATGCATGTGATTATTTATTTATCCAAATACTCAATAAGTATTAATTATTTTTCTTTATATGCCTAGCTATAAGCTTTCCAGACACAGCAAAGTACACAGTTTTTCTAAGTCCACCCCTCACTGCATTCTGTATTTTTTGAAACTAACTAGATGTTCCATGTATACGCTTCATATCGTTTGCAGCCATCTCCACAATTAGCCTTACAAATATATGCATATACTAAGAGTCTTGATCCCTTCCTCTCCCATTCTCCTTCACTAATACTATTCTTGATATTGTTTGTGGGCCTTTTAGAGATGTTCATTTCCAAAACTTCATTCCTTGCATGGACCCAGGCTATGGTGACCTGAGTATTTGTCTGGCTGCTTCTATTTAAATTCACCTTAAGTCTAATATTTGGTCAGAGTAAGATTCTTATAGGTGAAGGCCTGGGTTGGGGAGTAGGAGAAGGCTAGAAGGCACCACTGGGGAGAAAAGGGGGCATATGTAATACTTGAAACAATAAAGATTTTTTAAAAAGAAAATAATAACAGTAACTTAAAAAGCTCTTCTCTATAAAGTCTTATTGCCTTGCCCTGGACAAGTCTAGTCCATTTTTCACAATCTCAATGTGTGTCAATTCGAGGATTCAGAAGCATAAGGATAGGAATAAAATATAAGTACTGAGAGTAAGAAGCGTAAGGATCCTGTTCACTTTCCCTGTATTCATTTGGCAGGCTAGTCTTTTCCTCCCAAATCTCAATCTATATTAATTCAGATGAGACTTTTAGATACAATAGGAGGGATTAACTAAAATTCTATGCATTACCTTTAAAATTAAGAAAATTGGAATTAACTTCAGAAGCATCATTACCTTATTTTTTTAATCTTGAATTTTGTTGTGAGGGATAGAGATGGTGGGAAGTGGTCTAGGAAACTCACTCTTTGTTGCATGAGAGCACATTCTGCTAAGTCTAACTATTAAGCATTTCAATGTTGAGCATCTGGTGCTACGTTTCTTCTCCATGCCTTTTCTTTTCCCTGGGGTTTAAAGCATTTTCTGAATCTATACTCTTTAGTCTCACAAAGGTGTTCATGTTCAGAGATGAGGCTGGGCATTGGGTTAGTGTTAACATAGCATGGATAGTTCTCTACTTTTCAGGAATACAATAAACTAGAAAACATAGAAAATTAGTTGTGGATACACTGAGTCTCCTGTCTTTTATTTGGCTCAATACCATTGTCCAAATATATAAAGTTTTTGAGAGAAACAAATTAGGGATATTTTCACAGAGAGAAACATCTCTAGACCCCTGTGATTCCTTCTATTATAGGATAGATGTTTTCTACTCACTAATGTAGTCAAAGCTTCTTCAATCTTAATTCTTTTCTGAATGCAGGTAAACAATATATTCTCTCTTACCTGGCATCTTAAGGCAGAGTGTTTGCTAATGTCTTCCAGTTGCAGGTTTTCCTTCTGTCCCAAATCAAGAATCATTATGAACTGGTTTGAGCTTCCACATTATTCATGCAGCTGTCTCCTGAGGATAGTAATCTCCTGGGAATTCTTCTCTTCTTGATTTAAAGTCTAACTTTCATTGCTTCCTAAGAGTGCTCCACAAATGGCCCAAGTACTGGCTACTGTTTTGCATCAGGTGAATTGAAAATCACTCATTATGTCTTGGTGCCATCTCCATTCATTTTTAAGTTAAATTTTAAAAATACAATATGCACAGTTTGGGGTTATTTGTGTCTTTTAGAAGATATTTTGGAATTTTCAAAGTTAATTTTATTGCAGGTATCTCTTTGAACTCTATTGTTGTGGTGGTAGAAATTAATTATTTATTTATCCAAGTATTCGTATTATTTTTCTTTATATGCTTAGCTATAAGCGTTAAGATTTTCACAAAGAGTTAAAGCACAATTAGCAAGTTATATTGAAGAAGTGAGAAGTCTGTCTAACGTTCTATCAGAAAGATAGAAATGTTTGAGAAAAAAAATGCAGAATAGAGATGGAGATATTAAAAAAAGGAACAGAAAATATATCAACTTCAGTTGGTGGATATGGGAAGAAATGAAAAGTAAAGGCTAAAATCAATAAACAAAAGGGATAGAATAAGCAATCTTTTTTTATTATTATTGATATCAGAGGGAGAGATAGATAGAAACAACAATGATGAGAGACAATCATTGATAGGCTGCCTCCTGCACATCGAGCCCATAACCCAGCATGTACCCTTGACTGAAATTGAACCCGGACCCCTTCAGTCTGTAGGCCAACTCTCTATCCACTGAGCCAAATCAGATGAGAATAAGCAATCTTAACCCAGTCATCAGAAGAGTGTTTTTATTCCCAGCTTTAAACAACATATACCCATCTTCCATGAATTCCCTTGAGTTGTAATAACTTAACCTTTCAGGTCCTCGTATGTAAAGCCTAGTCAGAAAAGTCCTTGGTCACATTTGGCACTGAGGTACCAAGGGAAGACAGCAGCATCTGTGGGAACTACGTATTAAATGGGAAGAATTTATTCCTCCTCTCGGTGAGAAAGCTGAAAGTCTGTTGGTCATTTTAGCCCCAAGACTGATATTCTTAGGAATATACTGTATAACCTGCAATACTCATGGCAACAAGTAGAGAACAACTTAAAGACAATTAAGTGAAAGGACCAGTTTTATCAACCTCCCTTGAAAACTGGCCACTTCATGATGTTTTAGGATTTCACAGAATCCCTCAGAGATTAAGGTCAGGAAGCTAGAAAGAAAAACCAAAACCAAAACCAAAAATCCCCTCAAAATGTCCCTTCATTCTCATTGCAGAGAGTCATGTTTAGGAAAAACACTCCTGGGACTAGACAATGGAAATAGCTAGGTCTAAATCCATAGTAAGATTTAGAGAGAGAGAGAGAGAGAGAGAGAGAGAGAGAGAGAGAGAATGAATTGTTGGAAGAGTAAGAACAAGGGATTAGAATTAATTATTTTTACTTAAAAATTTGTTTTTCAAGCACCTTCTTTCAAAATGTGAATCACAATCACACTCAATGTGAAAAACACGGTCACACATTTGAGACAACACAAATATATAGAATTTAGCTCAGTCAGAAATATTTTGATAGTAAATTTAAAGCATGCTAGTTTTATTTTGGGTAAACTAAATAACCACAAGATTTTTGAGAGATGACCCCCAAAACAAAAAAGTAAACAAAAATATGCAACTGTTATTCACAAATCCTTCTATGGAGCCATTCACTCAATAGAATGTTAAAATAAAAAAGGGTTATAGAAGTCATCTTTGTAGATTTCTTATTATGTGAGATACTAAGCAGGGACATAAATTGTTTAGGTTCGTATAACATGTTTGTAGTGAAATTTAAAACACAAGTCCACGTTTTTTTATTGTGTGTAGGTAGTTTTGGAGTAACTGAGGCAATAATTAAAAACATAAGATTCTGCAGCCAGATTGCCTGGAGAATAAAACTCCACTGGACTTGGCCACTTACATTGTCATCTTTTGAAAAGATTTAAACTCATTTTGCTTTTGTTTGCTTATCTATAAAATGGGTGTGTGTGAGCAATAATTTGTTGCTACATGTAAAGAAGATAGTATAGTTAACAATGTTGAGCTTTACCTGACCACTATAATTCTGGAAAGCAACAAAGGTAAGGAAAATCATGATCTTATTTATCCCAGGACACTGCTTACTGTAAATAACCCTTCTCCATATTCAAAAGAAAATAACATAGGCTCAAAATGGGGTCAGTCACTTGTGTTAAAGCCCATGACCCCAAACCTAGACTTAATACCTCATCTAATTGCAGTTTTAGATTTCTCCAGAAATGTTTCAAATACAACCCCCCTCCCTTTTTTAGGACATTGATCCTATCTCTTATTGGACATTAACATATCAATTAGATTTGGCCTAGGAAATGTGTTTATTTAGATTTGTTTGTTTGGATTGAAGTGAAATTGGCATACATAAAATTAACCATTTAAAAGTGTACAATTTATTGGCATATAATCAATTTACTCTGTTGTGCAACCATTACTTCTTTCTAATTCAAAGATATATTTGTCACTGCAAAAAAAATCATAGTCATTAAGGAGTTACTCAGTATTTCCATTTCCAGCTTCTGGCAACCATCAATCAACTTTATATTTCTACTAGAGGCTCGGTGCATGGGTAGGGTCCCTAGGTCTGGTTGGGGATCAGGGCCCATAGTGGCCTTCCGGCTGCCAGTCGGCTGAGGCCTTCCTTCATTCCACACTGCCGCCTGGTGGTCAGCGCATTTCATAGCGAGTGGTCGAACTCCTGAGGGATCAATTTGCATATTAGCCTGTTATTATATAGGATAATGTTCCATTTTGTGTATATACTACAATTCCATTGAATCATAACTCAACTTTCAGCTGTATGATAAATTTTCATAGAATTAACAGCTTACAATTTCTAATATCTAATGAATACTGGAAGAAACCTACAGGCTCTCCTTAATTATCACATGCTTCAGTGATGTTAGTGAATGATTCTTGCATAGAATAAGTAGAAATGTATAATAACATGATAACTTTTTCTTGTGTTGGCTAATTCTAGTTCCATTCTTGTTTTCCAGAAGATGATTGTAACAGCTTTGTCTCTATAGACTTTCAACTTGAATATCCCAAATGGTTCCTTAAGAAAGAATACAAAATAAAAATATATATACTCCATAATGACTTCCATATATGCAGTTGAGCCTTGAACCACCTGGGTCTGAACTGTGTGCATCTGATTATATGTAAAATTTTTGCAATAAGTATGTACAATATTATAAGTGTATTTTCTCTTCCTGATGATTTTATCATATTTTCTTTTCTCTAGCATAGTTTATTGTAAGAATATAGTATATAAAACATATAAAATAAAATATATTAGTCAGCTGTGCATGTTGCTGGTAAGGCTTCTGATAAACATCGTGCTATTAGTAGTTAAGTTTTTAGGTTATGTCAAAAGTTATATATGGATTTTCAAACTACATGGGTAGTCATTGTCTTCAAACCCTGAATTGTTCAAAGATCAACTGAACTCCCCTTTCATATTGTCATAAAGCTACACATTTTAGCAAATTTCTTCTTAGACCTCAGGTTTTGTAGGCATGAAATAAATAAAATTAGGTTAAATATTATAATTAATTAAACAAATGAGATTCAAGGACACCTATGCATTTATATATATCTAAATCTCATATCAGGGTGGGAAAAGTCAGATTTATCAGAATGTGTGTATTCTTATACATAAAATGTGATGTTTTTAATCTGGAACCCAATCATTTTTGATTAGGGAGATACTGACCAAGTATTTGGTATCTTTAACTGTCTCCTTTCTTGTAAAATGGAGCTAATAGCCCTAGCCGGTTTGGCTCAGTGGATGGAGGGCTGGCCTGTGGACTGAAGGGTCCCAGGTTTGATTCTGGTCAAGGGCACATGCCCGGGGTTGCAGGCTCAATCCCCAGTAGGGGGCGTGCAGGAAGCAGCCGATCAATGATTTTTCTTTCATCATTGATGTTTCTATTTCTCTCCTTCTCCCTTCCTCTCTGAAATCAATAAAAATATCTTAAGAAAAATAAAGGATAATTTTAGTAATGTAGTTAATGCTTGGAGCTTGAGATAGACATTAAATAACTCAATTTCTCTCAAGAATAAATTATTTTAAAGATTTCCATCACTTGCTTTAGTTACATATTAATGTGCAAAAATCACACTTTCACAGGTAAAACATATTACTAGTATTATATCTCAGTTGATATATTTATTAATCTATCCATTTATTCACCAATTATATTATTATAAACAATCTTACAGATATTTCATAAGGTAGTGAAGATGCAAAGGCCAAGACAATAGACATGGTCTTTGATTTCCATTAAACAGTAGTTATGTTAGCAGATAACAAGAGTTGTAACTATCAAATGCAATTATCTATGTCCATAAATATTCATTTGTTTATTGAAGAAGGCAATTAGATTTACTGAATAGAGTATATACCAGAGATTCAGAAGAAAGCAGCACAGTGCTTCTCAGAATAATTTTTAATTGAGAAACATGAAGATATAAGTAAAACATTTTTGTGTTATAATAAAATCATTGATGGGATATATTGAAGGCTAATGGGAAGTGCCAATTCTACTAAAATATCAAGAACATTCATAATGAAGACAATTTTGTTTAAGATTGGTGTTGAATGGTGCTGTAAAAAAGAAGGAATTCTTACCATTTGCAACAGCATGGATGGAACTGGAGAGCATTATGTTAAGTGAAATAAGCCAGTCAGAGAAAGAAAAATACCAGATGATCTCACTCATTTATGGATAATAAAGACCATTATAAACTGATGAACAAAAATAGATACAGAGGCAGAGAAGCATCAAACAGACTGTCAAACTACAGCAGGAAGGCCAGGGAGAGTTGGGTGGGGAAGTAAGAGATCAACCAAAGGACTTGTATGCATGCATATAAGCATAACCAATGGACACAAAACACTGGGGGGGGGGTAGGGGAGGCTGAAGGAAGGTCAAGGGGGGAAAAAAGGAGACATATGTACTACTCTTTGTAATATTTTAAGCAATAAAAAAATTAAAAAAAGATTGGTGTTGAAATTTGAAATCAGGGAATTGGTAAAAAAAAAAGTTAGAGTAAGGTAAAGGCTGGCATATATGTGTAAAAATATACTGACTCGTCTAGTTTGAAAAGTGCAATCTGTAGCTGGAGTTGAGGTTGGAGAGAAGGATAGGGATAAGAAAATTGAAAGCTTTCTAAAACATGTTAATAACTTAGCCTTTATCACATAATTAGTTGTGACCACTTAGCTATTTAATCTCAAATACTTAAATAGAAAAGAGACATAGAATTATTTCAGTAAGATCCCTCATGAAGTGCTAGAGATGATGAATTGGGTCAAAACAGTAAAAAAAATACCATCATCCTCTTGATAGACAGGAAGATAATACCTTAACTCTCAATAAACCATACTGTTCCAGAAGGGAAATGACAAATAAAAGGGAAAGAAAGAATCAGGGCATCGTTTTAGCTAAGGCCATACTTGACTACTTGAGTCAGTTTCTCCTGTTCTTAAATATCTTCTGTACTGCAGACCTTATCTGTTTAGTTTTTAGGCTATAGACCAAGGGATTAAGGACAGGGGTCAAGAAGAGGAAGAGATTGGCCATGGTGACATGGAGAAGAGGAGATGTGAATGTACCAAACCTATGAATTAGAGCCAGCACAATAAGTGGCACATAAAAAATGCAGACAGTGAAAATGTGGGAAACACACGTATTAAGTGCCTTGAACTGGCCATCTTTGGATGCAATACTCAGCACTGTTTGCAAAATCAGGATGTAAGAAATGACAATGAACATAGAGTCAACTCCAAAGGAGCAGAGGACAAGGAATAGTCCATAGATGATGTTGACTCTGACAGGGCCACAGGCCAGCTTCATAACATCAGGGTGATAGCAGTAACAATGAGATAGAATAATATCTTTGCAGAAGGACAATCGCTTGAGTAGTATTGGCAAGGGTGCCATTAAAACCACACCCCTGACGATGGCTGCAAGCCCCATCCCTATAATCCGAGGAGGGGTTAAGACCACAGTGTACTGTAGTGGGTTTCGGATAGCTACAAATCGATCAAAGGCCATAGCCAGCAAAATGGCTGACTCTATGGAGGAGAAGGTATGGATGAAGAACATCTGAGCTAGGCAAGAGCAGAATTCAATCTCTCTGTGATTTAGGAGAAAGACATTGAGTACTGTAGGTAGAGTTGATAAAGACAGACCCACATCTGTGGCTGCCAGCATAGACAGGAAGATGTACTGAGGCTCATGGAGACTGGAGATGGTTTTGATAACAAAGAGGATGGTGAAGTTCCCTAGGAGGGCAATTGCATACATGACACACAGTGGGATAGAGATCCATATTTGTACGGCCTCTAGTCCTGGAATACCTATTAGAAGAAAAGTGGGTGGCTGGAACCAGCTATTGTTTATAAACCCCATAAAGACAATTCTTGTGATCAGCCCAGGTCAGCTTCTAAAAGTTCCTATTGAAAGAAAAACATAAATTTTAAATCAGTAGGACATAATCCATATAACTCCTCTGGACAGTAATACTCCTAGGCAACTTTATATCAAGTATTGATCCTAAGATGTTTCCAAACCTATTGGAATAACTACCTGAAATTACGATAGTTGATAAATGCTTTTAAAATGTTAGAGTGACTAGAATTCTTTTGGATTATAACATTTTAATCATTGATCAAGTGAAATAAAAAGTAAGGACATACTTTTGTTCTTATCCAAATCTTAGAAAAATAGTATTCTCAGAATGGTTTTATTTCTTTATTTAATTATGTTTGCATCTAATTTTATATTTACTCATCTTAGCTGAATCTTTAAAAGAAGTTTCTGCACTTTACCCACATAAACATAATGCCTAATAATATTCAGGAATCTGGAAACTTGGGCATTTTTTCCTATTATTTCTATGCAGAAAGAAAGCACAGGATATCTTAATAACCCACATGATTCCCCAAGGCATTAAAAATTCATGTGATACCATTTATACAATTAATTTCTAGGTTGTTTAATATATTCTTCTAAATTAATATATTGATTTTTAAAATACAAAAAAGTGATAAAATAATCAAAGCGGATATTGTCATTACTTCTTAGCTGGCATTAGAATAATATAAAACATTAACAATAATTTCTTAAACACAATTCAAAACATCTTTTGATATAACCAGCTTTCCTCCCTTTGCTTTAACTGTCTTCCAGAATATCTTGGAATTCATGTTCTTCTTTTATACTTCTCTTTCCCTTCTGTTTTTGTCACTGATCCAATCAATACAAGCACCAAAAACATCAATGCTACCGTCAACACCCCTGCAACTACCCTTGTAAAACTTAAATATAGCCCTATCTCGTTCGGCTCAGCGGATAGAGCATTGGCCTGAAGACTGAAGGGTACCAGGTTCGATTCCGGCCAAGGGGGCATGTACCTTGATTGCGGGCACATCCCCAGTGGGGGATGTGCAAGAGGCAGCTAATCAATGTTTCTCTATCATCGATGTTTCTAACTCTCTATCCCTCTCCCTTCCTCTCTGTAAAAAACTCAATAAAATATATTTTTTAAAAAAACAAGTATATACTTAGTTCATTTTGTTGCCTCTACTTTTTAATACTTCTTGTGCTTAGCCCTTTTCAATGCGAATGTTTTTTGTTTCAACTAACAATTTTTTTCTCTTCACTCTCCACTCTAGCCAGGTTGGTTTCTTAATATCACTATACAAGACTTAATCATTTCCACATCAGAATATTTGCACACCTAGTGATGTAATCATAAATGTGATCATGCTTTATCTCAACTGATAGTAATTAAATTCATTGCTTAAAAATCAGTCTATTCCAACATCCTACAAAATTTTCCATGAATATTTCATATTCGAAAAAATTTCTCTAGCCATTAAATCCCTATAGAATATACTGCTTTTTTCTTTCATCTGTCATTTACTACATATAATTTGATATCATCTTCCAACTGTTACCTGAGTGAGTTTCCCTTATCTAATTTGAATTTAAATGCTTGTAAGATTGGATTTTTACTCTTCACGTCTCACACTGTAACGAGAGTCTAAAACTGTATGGATATGGAAAGAATATAATAAATTTTGCTTAAGCAAATAAATTACGTATTTAGAGAGTCCCACTGTATCATATAGTTACTAACCCCTAGCAAAGATTTAAAACTCACCAGTAATCCAGGCTTCCTTTTAAACTCTGATGTAAAACATATTTCTTTTTGGGGGTGATCATTCTTCCTACTGAGGCTTATTTAGTCCTGAAGAATATATGCCACTAAATCTGAAAGGAGAGCAAGAAAGATGTATAATCAGATAGAGAATATAAATTCTGTTTATCAATGTGCTCAATTTTCAGTTATCCTTTGCTGGGTTTCCATTTATCTGTGCTGAGTTACCCATCCTAGCCAGAAAGATACTTTACAGACTTTATTTGGAGATACAAAAGAAAGTTAACTATTCCAATCAAATATGTCCCACTTTCAATCTCCTGAAAAATCTTTTTAAGGCATATAATTTCTTCAGTCAAGCCCCAGAGCCCAAAACAAGACCTTGGCCTCTCATATATATACTGTGAATTATTACAAGTTAACCTTGAACTCCATAACACTCTTCATGATTGTCCAATTAAACTTCTGTACTATCACCTTTTCCCAACTCTTCATTTTCTTTTCTTTCTAAAGACAGTGAGCTTCCAGGACTTGTGAATTTATGGAATCTGTCATTTAGCAGATCCTAAAGACAATGCTGCCTGTTATTTTAAAGAAAATAAAGTCAACAGTTATTCTGTGTGTTTTGCAAACTCTTCATGAAACCAACCCACTCAGTATGGCTTGACAAGTGAATTCAGCAGCATGATTTTTCTCTTTTCATGCCATTCTCCTTAGCATAGACAGGGATTGGATGGCTTATGATGAGATGTTAGAAACCTCTCATAGAGGTATCTGCCCAGCACCAACCAGAGTTATTTATTGCAATAGAGAATCTTAGATGGAAGGTGCCAGAGGGAGGTTATTAAACTATTCTCATGAGATAGTGGTTTAAATGGGCTACACACAAGATGTCACAAAAACAAATCATTTGGAAGCAAGGACGTACCAAACTTGCTTTTTTCAGCACTACAGAGTCCTTATAATTAATCACACATTCAAGCATGAAACCAGTTGTATAGCAACTGTTCACTGTAAATATGTGATAACCTCTTCTTTATAAGTGATTTTTCCCAAGTGACTCTTAAGCATCCAGGTTTAGTTTTGATTATTTCAGAGATAAATCATTTGAAAATCTAATTCTCTATTTTCTTTTTGAAAGGCTTAGTGCTGAAAATGATTTTTATCATTACCATTGTTTTGCATTTTCATTATTATATTGTTTCACAACATTGTGAACTGCAGTTTTTTGAGAAGTATAGGATAATGTATGTTAAACTGAGTTACCATGGCCTCATTAAGAGTTTTGGTTTCCTTCCCCTTTTTTTTCTGTAAAGCTGTTATTTGTAATTTATTTTTTCCTCTCCTTGTAAGGTTTTATTACGTCCTCCCTGTGACAGCAACTTTTTTCTCTCCTTTCAAAGTATTAGTCTTTATTTCTTACTAGAGGCCCGGCGCACAAAAATTTGTGCACTCGGGGGCGGGGGGGTCCTTCAGCCCGGCCTGTGCCCTCTCGCAGTCTGGGACCCCTCGGGAGATAACGACCTGCTGGCTTAGGCCTGCTCCTGGGTGGCAGAGGGCAGGCCCAATCCCTAGGTGCAGCCCCTGGTAGGGCTCAGAGCAGGGCCGATTGGGGAGCTGGGGCGCCGCGCCCTGTCATGCACAGAGCACGGCGATCAGGAGGTTGTGATGCCACCCTCAGTCATGCTCAGGGTAGGGCCGATTGTGGGGTTGGGGCACTGTCCCCTGTCACACTCAAGGCAGAGTCGATGGGGAGGTTGCGGCGCCACCCCCTGTCACACACAGAGCAGGGCCGATCAGGGGGTTGGGGCGCTGCCACTCTCACACTCAGGGCACGACCGCTGGGGAAGTTATGGCTCTACCCTGTCACACACAGAGCTGCAGGGCGGTCAGGTTGTTGGGGAGTTCCCCCCTATCAGGCACAGAACAGGGCTGATCAGGGGGTTGGGGCCCCTTCCCCTGTCACGAACAGAGCAGGGTGGATAGGGAGGTTGTGGCCCCGCCCCCTGTCACACACAGAGCCGCAGGGCAATCAGGGGGTTTGGGCGCTGCCCCCTGTCAAGCTGATCCTGGTGCCAGGAGGCCTCGCGGCTCCACTGATCCCAGTGCTGGGAGGCATATTACCCTTTTACTATATAGGGTAGAGGCTTGGTGCACGGGTGGGTGCTGGCTGGTTTGCCCTGAAGGGTGTCCTGGATCAGGGTGGGGGTTCCCACTGGGGTGCCTTGCCAGCCTGGGTGAGGGGATGATGGCTGTTTGCAGCTGGTCACACACCCTTCAGGGTGGGGGTCCCCACTGGGGTGCCTGGCCAGTCTGGGTGAGGGGCTGAGGGCTGTTTTCAGGCTGGGGGTGACTGAAGCTCCCAACCGCTTCTTTTTTTCTTTTCTTTTCTTTTTTTTTCTTTTTATTCTGGACCAGCTTTAGCTCTGAGGCTTGGCTCCAGCTCTTAGGCCTCCACTGCTGAAAGTAGGTTTCTGGCCTTTGCTTACAATGTTGCGATCCTGCTGGCCGAAGCCCAGCAGGTTTCTGCGGTTTTGTTTAGCTTCTATTTTTGTAACTATGTTTCAAACTGCCAGCTCAGAGGCCTGCAGTGGCAGGCGGGGGACGTTGGAATCCTCCATCACTGAAGCAAGCAAGCCTCATGTTAGTTTCAAGCTGCCTGGCTGCCAGCTGCCATCTTGGCTAACAGTTAATTTGCATATTGTCCTGATTAGCCAATGGGAAGGGTAGTGGTTGTATGCCAATTACCATGTTTCTCTTCTATTAGATAGGATATTAACTTTGATTGGTTGAATGGACGACTGGACAACCAGACACTTAGCATATTAGGCTCTTATTATATAGGATATCTACATCTATAGAAGATAGATAGATAGATAGATAGATAGATAGATAGATAGATAGATGATAGATAGACAAATAGATTCATTCCACACTGATTTATTCCATTCCTTCCAATTGAGGTCCTTTCCTTTAATCTTTTTTTAAAATATATTTTTATTTCATAGAGGAAGGGAGAGGGAGAGAGAGATAGAAACATCAATGATGAGAGAGAATCATTGATCTGCTGTCTCCTGCATGACCCACATTGGGCTTGTGCCCTGACAAGGAATGGAACTGTGACTTCCTGGTTCACAGGCTGACACTCAACCACTGAGCCACACTGTCTGGGATCCTTTAATCTTATAATTATGTATATAATGGAGTGTTGAACCTTTTCCATGTAGTATATGTATAATCTATATATTTCTATTCTATTTGCATAGTATTTCACATATAAAAAGAATAAATTAGTCTGAATATTTTCTACCTTCAAGCGAATCCTTTTATGATTTGGAAAAAGTACTTATTCTTTTACTTGACCAATTTAAATTTTTATTAATAACAAAATGTTGTTTAAGAAGAGCATGAGATTTGGCAATAGGGAATCTGCATTTAATTTTCAGCTTGATTACTTGCTATGTGTGCAAAGGAACAAAATGACTCAACTCTCTGGACTTCAATATCCTCATCAAGCCAATAAATAAATAATAATACTGGGTATCTTTGTGGATTTAAAATAAATTATATATCATAAAATGTTATTAAAATGACAAATTCATGGTAATGGTAGTTGATATTAAAGACTATTTTTTCTACACATATACCTCTCCCTTCTTATGTTAGTGCATAGGGTCAATGATTATATATTCCTTTATATATCTGTACTGGACTTAGATTTAACACAGAAAACAAAGTTTGGGAAATTGCTTTATTTCCCCCTTCATGGATCTTTTGCATTTTTTGGAGGTTGCATTCCTAAGAAGCATGCTCTCTTAACATTAAAACCTAAACTCTTCTGGTGTGATAATCACACTCTCAGAAAAAAATCATACATTTAACAAGTGGAAACCTCAATAATAGCACATATTTCTGTAATTTGTTTGTATCTGTCAGAGCAGTTTCCCTGTGAGTTATGCCACTGTTAGAGCTGCTGTTAATTCCCCTGACTAAGAATTATGTTCTTCCCAAAAGCTTATATATCTATTCACTGTGTCTTTCCTGTAAAAGGACCAAGAGCTCAGAAGACCACAAACACTTCCTGGATTCCCTAATTCTCCTGGATCTTAGGTCTCCTGGGATAAAGAGCTATAGAACCACCAGCTTCTGAGGCAGCACTGGGACCTAGACCAAGGAGAGGCAGTCGACTTGTGGGACCTCAGTAAGTCTGCAGCTGCGGAATAAAGGAGATAATAAGCACCTGGTATTCCACACTGGACAGTAGGTTATTGCTGAGTTTAGAAGGTGTCTCATGTTTCTCAGGTTTTTGATTGCACGCACTCCTGATGCAGAGCAAGGGACCTGTAACTTTTTTCCTGTCATATATGCCCATATTGTGGCACCTTCCCAAGGCCATGGCTTAAGCAGATCCAAGGCTGAGTGTGGAGGCATGTCCTGTGCTTGTCAAATGATATTTGTTGTTTTATTGATTGAAATGGCCCGACTGTACTCTTTTGGATCAATAAAAGGTTTTTTGAAGGGTGGTTTATGACTCTTGAAAAAGCCAATCTCTATGAAAAAGAGGTAAGAATTATTGGTGAAAGTTGGGCTTATTCTAAAATGAGGATCAGCAGAAGAAAAGGGCCTGGGGTTTTGTTGCATTAACTATAGTAAGATTTTCTATAAGTGAAGAGACAGCACTGAGATTTTTTTTTTTTGGATTCTACCTCATAGATTTCTGTGTGATTTTAAGTCTGCTTGCTGATTAAATCTCTCTTTAGAAAAATGGGTTTGCTTCATTTCATTCAAAAATAGAGAAAGAATTAAGACACAAGGCGAGATGTAGTAGGCGTAGAAGCCTATTTCACAGGAAAGCAAGAGCAGGCATATCAGGAGACTATCATGCCAGCTTATACTTTTTTTTAAAATTGGGGCAGGGGGTTCTTATCTATCTGGGCAGGGTAGAGTTAGGGTGGTAAAGAAAATGGAAAGGATAAAATATGACATAAATTGGAAGCCAAAGATATGAGAAAGATAGATACAAATGGTTGGGGAAAAGGAGGTAAAAAAATAAAAGAAGTTTAGTGAAACTTCCTTTTTGGTAAGCAACACTGGCCACATTCGTGAAGGTCTAATACCTTTCACTAGAAACTAGTAAAGGTCTAATATTTTAACTTCAAATTCTGCTCTCAGTACAACTGGGAAGTGAAACAATAGTAATGATATAACAACACTGGAAATAATAAAAATAAGAATAGCATTGGAATACAGGCAACAAACTATGAAAATGTAGTAGGAAGACAATAACATAATGGGATTAAGGAAACCAAAGGAGAAGAAAGTTTGGAGAAGAGATTGCTCAAAGGTGGCAAATTAAACAGTATATTAAAAGCATGGGATTTAGAGCAAGATGACCTGAGTTTGAATCTGTGCTTGATTGGATACTGGCTGTGTGAACTTAGACAAGTTATTCAACCTCCTCATGCCATAGTTTTTTGGTGTGTTAACTAGAGATCATACTAGCAGCCATTTTGTTGGGTTATTATTATCAGCAAATGATATTTTATGAGGATTAAATTATAGAAACTTGTTAACACAGGACATAGCTCATGGTAAATACTCAAAAATTAATTTAAAAATATAAATAATATATACTAAAATGTGTCCTTTGGATTAAAAAGCCCAGGTGATTGAAGGCTTTCACTGTGATCAAATATACTATGTGACTGAGATACAGCTAAGGAAGAGATTTAACACCCAGAATCTTTCTCTTTATTCTTTTTTGAAGCTAATAAATAGACTTACAGTAGAACTGAAATAAATTGCCTTACTGTTTTTTGGTGGGTTTTTTTGGCTTTTATTTGATTGTGTGCCTTGAGCTCCTGATCCATGGTTGAATTTTAGATTTTTTTTATTTAGAAGATAAATCTTTATGAACTAGCTTCATTCTAATCTATGTAGAAGACAGTTCAGCGTGGTGAAATGTTTCCACCAAGGTCCCAGATCATTGGTAGCAGAGATGAGGCTAAAGCTCAGGTAGTGCCTCATGCCTAGTCCAGTTTTCTTTCCGGTGCACTTTCTAAATTTGAGACAGTCCACCAAATTAGTTCCTTAATGGTTCTTAGACATGTGACATATTAATAGTTTAGAATGAATTGCATCAACCATTTTTAAATCTTGAATCTCTATCGCTACTTTGTAATATCAGTAACGTCAATATTTTTTCCAGACAGTATGTCTCAAAATATTATGTTTTATTTATCACTCATCTAACACTTGAAATCCTCTATTTCATTTAGTTTTTTTAAAAACACATATCTCCTTTATCTCCTGCTTTCAGTGTTTTTAAATATCTTTTCAAATTACATGTATTAGGGTGACATTGGTTAATAAGATTTTATAGGTTTCAAGTGTACTTTTTTTGTTTGGTTTGTTTTTTGGTTTGTTTGTTTTATTTTATTTTTAATTAAATCTTTATTGTTCAGATTATTACAGTTGTTCCTCTTTTTTCCCTCCATAGCTCCCCTCCACCCGGTTCCCACACCACCCTCTGGCCTTACCCCCCGCCCCCCTACTGTCCTTATCTATAGGTGTACGATTTTTGTCCAGTCTCTTCCTGCACCCCCCATATTCCTTTCCCCCCTGAGAATAGTCATTCCACTCCCTTTCTATGCCCCTGATTCTATTATATTCACCAATTTATTCTGTTCATCAGATTATTTATTCACTTGATTTTTAGATTCACTTGTTGATAGATGTGTATTTGTTGTTCATAATTTGTATCTTTACCTTTTTCTTCTTCTTCCTCTTCTTAAAGGATAACTTTCAGCATTTCATATAATACTTGATTGGTGGTGATGAACTCTTTTAGCTTTGTCTTATTTGTGAAGCTCTTTATCTGACCTTCAATTTTGAATGATAGTTTTGCTGTGTAAAGTAATCTTGGTTGTAGGTTCTTGCTATTCATCACTTTGAATATTTCTTGCCACTCCCTTCTGGCCTGCAAATTTTCTGTTGAGAAATCAGCTGACAGTCGTATGGGTACTCCCTTGTAGGTAACGGACTGTTTTTCTCTTGCTGCTTTTAAGATAGTCACTTTGTCTTTTGCTCTTGGCATTTTAATTATGATGTGTCTTGGTGTGGTCCTCTTTGGATTCCTTTTGTTTGGGGTTCTCTGCGCTTCCTGGACTTGTAAGTCTATTTCTTTCACCAAGTAGGGGAATTTTTCTGTCATTATTTCTTCAAATAGGTTTTCAATATCTTGCTCTCTCTCTTCTTCTGGCACCCCCATAATTCGGATGTTGGTACACTTGAAGTTGTCCCAGAGGCTCCTTACACCATCTTCATATTTTTGGATTCTTTTTTCTTTTTGTTTTTCCAGTTCGGTGTTTTTTGCTTCTTCATATTTCAAATCTTTGAATTGATTCTTGCGATCCTCTAGTCTGCTGTTGGAACTCTCTATAATATTCTTTATTTCAGTCAGTGTATGTCAAATGTACATTTTAATGATACATGATCAGTATATTGCATTGTGTGCCCAATCCCCCAAATCAAATAATTGTCCACCACCAAATATTTGGCCCCCTTTATCCTTGACTATCTCTCTGCCTCCCTTTGCTATGATAAGCACCAGATTATTGTCTGTGATTATGAGTTTCCATTTTATATCCCACATATGAGTGAAATCATATGGTTCTTAGCTTTTTCTGACTTATTTCACTTAACATACTCAAAAGGTCCTTTCATGCCGCAAAGAGCAATAGTTCATCTTTTGTTATTCTGAGTAGTATGCCATTGCATATATGAACCACATCTTCTTTATCCAGTAATCTATCAAAGGATACTTTGGTTGTTTCCACATCTTAGTCACTGTGAAAAATGCTGCAATGTACATAAGGGTGCATATACCTTTGTGAATAAATGTTTTCAAAATATTTAGGTTGGTGCCTATAAGAAGGATTGCAGGGTGATATGCTAATATTATTTTTAATGTTGGGGGTAAGTTTCATACTGTTTTTCATAGTGGCTGTACCAGTTCACATTTCCACCAGTGGTGAATGAAGGATCCTTTTGATCCACACTCTCTTCAACACTTGTTACTACTTGTTTTGTTTTTAAAAGCCATTCTGACAGGTGTGAGGTGGTATCTCATTATAGTTTTGATTTGCATTTCCCTAATAGCTAGAGGAGTTGACCATCTTTTTATATATCATCATTAGCCATTTGTGTATCTTCTTGGGAGAAGTGTCTGTTCATGTCCACTGCCCATTTTTAAAAAATTAGATTGTTTGTTTGTTTGGTGTTGAGTTGTATACATTCTTTATATATTTGAATATTAACCCATTGTCAGAGCTATGGTTTGCAAATATTCTCTCCAATTCAGTTGGTTGCCTTTTTGTTTTGTTGGTGGTTTCTTTTGCTGTGCAGAGATTTTTGGTTTGATAAAGCCCCATTCGTTTATTTTTGCCTTCACTTCCCTTGCCTTTTGAGTCAAATTCATAAAATCTTCTCTAAGACCCAAACCCAAAAGCTTAGTACCTATGTTTTCTTCCTTGTAGTTTATTGTTGCTGTTTTTTTTTTTTTTTTTTAAATCTTCACCTGAGGATATCCTTAGGAGCAACAGAAAGCTCTAGCCAGTTTGGCTCAGGGGATAGACATCAGCCTTCGGACTAACTAAAGGGTCATGGGGGTTGCAGGCTCGATTCCCAGTGAGGGATGTGCAAGAGGCAGCCAATCAATGATTCTCTCTCATCACTGATGCTTCTATCTTTCTCCCGTTCTCTCTTAAATCAATAAAAATACATTTAAAAAATGTCATTAGGATTTTGATGGGGATTGCATTAACTTTGTATATTGCAGTAATAATACTCAAGTTTGAGCAGAAAAGGGAAAAATGGAAGCAAAACACAAACATTGAAACACAAATTGGAAGGAATAAACAGTAGAAAAAAGGCATTGTAGGCAAAAGAGAATGGAGGCAGGATGAAGTGTGCGAAGAAGATGAGAGGACACTATTTGCTGAGTTACAGATGTTATATGAGTGCTTGCTTTGCACAGTAGTAGTTTAGTTGAAATGCATGCATACTGAAAATATGCAAAGAGAGAACATGGCTCTAATATGCACAACATTAAGTGAATACAGTGCTGTGCAAAACCAGGTCCATTCAGACTTCCATTTTTCTCTTTCCAAGTCATTTTTATTTGATGATGAAAGACTTCATATTAAATTAAAGAAATAATATTTTCCACAGATTTAGAGGTCTTGAGCTCCCTTAAAAATTCACACCCATATTCTGAACATATTATTTCTGGGGCTCCAGAGAATAAAGTATGATTACTCACCAGAAATGATTAGTCAGACAAGGAGGAAAAGTCTGATGTGCAAGAGCTTACAAGGGACTTTCTTGAATGATGCTAAGTCAGTAAGTATATGTATCGACTATAGTGCCCACATGGAATTATAAACCCATTAACTGTTTATTATTACTATTGTTGTCACCATTATCATTATCAGTAGCATTAGCCCTATAAATTTGGTAACTTTCATGTCAATGAAGCTGATCTGGCTCATTATCCTTGAATAGTTACTGGTGACCAGTCCTTTCTTAAGGTAACTAACTTTACTGCAATGCCAAGATTCACCCTCAACCTGATTAAATAACTTTGTTTATTCTCTCTCAAGTTCACTCTCATTTTTTCTCTCACTCTCTCTCTAGATTTTCAATCCAGGTCTCAATATCAGAGGACACAGTAAACGACGATGACTTCAAACCTTACCAACCTTAGAGACATTTGGTACACCATGATTGGAATCCCAGGACTGGAAGAGGCACATACTTGGATATCCATCCCCATCTGTTCCATGTATATAGTTGCTCTTGTGGGCAACGCCCTCTTATTATTTCTGATATTCACTGAGCATAGTCTTCATGAACCCATGTACTATTTCCTCTCTATGTTGGCTCTGTCGGATATTTTTCTCTCCACAGTTACCACACCAAAGATGCTAGCAATCTTCTGGTTTCAAGATGGGGGTATTTCTTTTGGTAGCTGTGTGTCCCAGATGTTTTTCCTTCACTTCATCTTTGTGGCAGAGTCTGCCATATTACTGGCCATGGCGTTTGACCGCTATGTAGCCATCTGTTACCCACTAAGATATACTACCATTCTAACCCCCTTAGTCATTGGAAAAATGGGTATTGCATCTGTGATTAGGAGTTTCTTTATCTGCTTCCCCTTGGTTTTCCTGGTTTATCGGCTTACTTACTGTGGGAAGAACATTATTCATCACTCATACTGTGAACATATGGGCATTGCCAAGTTAGCTTGTGATAGCATCAAAATCAACATCTACTATGGGGTGGTTGCAGCCCTATGTTCCACATGCCTGGATGTAGTGCTTATCATCATCTCCTATTCTCTTATACTCTGCACTGTGTTTAGAATTCCTTCCCAAGAAACACGACTCAAGGCTCTGAGTACTTGTGGCTCCCATGTCTGCGTTATCCTACTATTCTATACCCCAGCCTTTTTTTCATTCTTTGCTCACCGATTTGGAGGGCACAGCGTGCCGCTCCATGTGCACATTCTTCTAGCCAATCTTTATGTGGTGGTACCACCCGCTCTCAACCCCATCATTTATGGTGTTAGGACAAAGAAAATTCAGGAGAAGGTTATTCAGGTCTTTTCTTTGAGCAAGAAATTGTGCTGATGTAGACTAAACAACTTAGTCTTCATTTTTCAGTGTAACTGCTAATTGAAGAGTACCTACAATTATATTGGACATCTTAAATCATTTCAGTATTAGAGGAGAATAATAACAGTAAAAATTTAAGTAAATGAGATGAAAAGTAAAAACTTTCTCTTTTTGTGATTTTGTTCAGGGCAATATCAGAGTAAGCACACCATAGATTGTGTGTAATATTGAGTTTTGTTACAATAGGCTTAAAGTATAATAGATTGCTTGCAATCATTTTCATGTAATTAATAAGGAAATACTAGTTTTATTTATTAGATTACATTGTAGGATTATGACTAAGGGGGAAATCTCTGAAGTCATACTGCCAATAATCAAATCTCTGCTCCACTGATTCTAAGTATAAAATCTTAGAAACATTATTCTACCTATGCGTCCATTTTTTTAAAAAAAAATTGAGGAAGTATATAATATCTGGAAGATATTGTTTAATGTTAGTAATCATTTACAGATATAGTAATAAAATTTAGTTTGCACATTTGCAGCGTCATGTTGGGTTCAGAATTGATTTAAATGTGATACAGTGGGAAAAAGCCTAACACATGCCAAAAATGTTAGCATTATTATATAAGTAAAAGTTGAGAAAATTGGGACATACTACCATAATAAAAGTTACTTGAAACCAATCAGAATATATATATATATATATATATATATATATATTCTATTTTCTCTATATTTTAAATAATGTATGTATGTATCTATACTAATAAAAGGATAATATGCTAATTAAACCAGGAGACCTTCCAGAAGACCTTCCAGACATCCTTCTGGACAAAGCCATGGTGGTGGGGCTGAGGCAGTTGCAGTCAGGGGCGATCAGGTTGGCTTGAGAGGGCAGTTTCGGGCAAGCAGGCCAGGGGGTGCAATTGGGGGCAATTAGTCTGACAGGGGAGGGCAATTGGGGTTGATCAGGCCGGACAGCAGAAAAGTTAGGGGCAATCAGGCAGGCAGGCAGGGTGGTGAGTGGTTAGAAGCCAGCGGTCCCGGTTTGCGAGAGGGATTGGGCCTAAATTGGCAGTTGGACATCCCTCAAAGGGTCCCAGATTGGAGAGGGTGCAGGCCGGGCTGAGGGACTCCCTCTGTGCATGAATTTTGTTCACCGGGCCACTAATCCACTAATATATATAAAATTAGAGATATTTTGTCTTTTGAATACTATTGATTTTTATTTTCTTTCAGTAAAGTTCTAACATCATTATGTCATTAAACACTTCTGTTAGATGGTACCAGCTAGAAGAAGGGTAGGGAGGAAGGAGGTTGGGACGTAGAGGATGTTCCTCTCAGACAAAGATGTAGTAGACTCCTTTTGAACATGAGATGGGTAGAAGAAACACAGATGGAAAAGGAGAATAAGAAAGATATCATCTTCAAAGGTCCAAGTTTCAGCTGCACACTCCCAGGTCCTCATTTGAAGAGTCAGGACATGAAAGGATAGAAACTCAATGGGTTATAGGGGAAAGCTAAAAGCAGAGGGAAATTAATATCCCTTCCCTTTTTTTCTGCTTAAATATCTGAGGAAAGTTTCCTTGCCAGATATTTCACGCCAACTAGAAAGAGCAGCACTAGAGTGAAAATGGCCATGTGCATTGGTCAATCAGAAAACTGGTATCCTTGTCCTCCACCAGGCAACAAATGAATCTAGGAGTTCTTTAAAGCACTGAGGGGGACACCCCATTCATGCCTCATGTTGAGCAGTGACGCTGCCAAGGGAGTTGCTTTGGCTAGGGAAAAATGATTCCATAGTCAAGGGCCATAAACACAAATGTTAGAGTCAGGGAAGTAAGAGAAAATGGGTCCAGTTTCAGGACTGGAGGGGTAAAGAACATTAGGAATGGGTCACTAAGTGGATTTAAGAGAAAATAATGAGTCAACATTCAGTAGGGGGTGCAGAAAGGATAAAGTCCCAGACTCAGATTTATATCCGCATCTCATCCAATTCTGTCATGCAATCTCTCAGGGACATGAGGTTTCCCCTTTAAAGCAGGTGGTAAGGAACTTGGATGAAGGTGAGAGTAAGTGAAGAGGCAGAAAAAACCCCACAACAGTCTAGCAGAGAATATCAATTTCCAAATAACAGAAAAGTTGTTAAAATAAAATTGGGTTTTATTTCAGCAAAGATACTTTTAAACTCAAAAACTTTAATTGACACTTAAGTGCAAAGTTAAAAATTCAGACGACCATTGACATAGATAGGTTCCCTTGGAACAAGATAATCCTAAAAAAAACAAAACAAAACAAAAGTTACCACATCTTTTCAACTATAAAGTACAAAACCTATTACTTAGGATTTTGGTATATCATAATACTGGCTGAGAGAAGAATGACCTATTAAATAATTCATTTGAAACTTATATTTAGATAAATACACAATTTAAAATTCCCAACTCCCACCATGACACACCCCCAACAGAAACAAATAGAATGATGTGGAAATATCTATAATGTAAAATAAAACAGCAGTAACAGTAGTAAAAATGCTGTGAAACTAAATTGTCCCACAATTATTTTCTAGTAATTTAAAATATCGTTACCTCAGTTTCCTCATCTGCACAATTAAATGATTATTGTTTACCTCTCAGATTTGCTCTAAAGATTAATATCAACAATCACTACTGAGTGCTTCCATAATGACTGGCATATAAAAGGCTTCTGATAAATATAAACTAAGCATTATTTTTATGACTATTATTATTATTACTGCGGCAGTTGCATTATTAATAGTAAAAATATATACATTAAACATAAACTACCAGTTTTGAGGAAATACATTGATAATCATGGGGTGTGTATGTTTATGATAGCTTTGTTTAAAATTAAAACTACTAATCACTAAAGTGCTGATCAATTGATGAATAAATAAATTTGCTGTATGTGATACAAAAGAATAGGATTCAACAATAAAAATAAATTGTGGATATAGACAACAACAAAAATAAATGTCAAAAACATTGTTGCAAGTGAAGGATTCCAGATATAAAGTATTACACTGTTTATGATTTAATTTCTATGACCTACTCTTAAAGGGAAACTGTATGACAAAAATCAGATTATTGGTTGCCAGGCACTTAGGGTTATGAGAGAAGACTGATCCCAAAGAAATAAAAAGGCACTTTTTGGGGTGATGAAAAGATTCTATACTTGATTGTGGTGGTGATTACATAACTATAAATACTTCCTAAGCTCATCAAACTGTGCATATATATCTAAATAGAGTGAATTAATGTTTGTAATTATACTTCAAAAATTGCCTTGAATATATTAAGTAGATTATGTAAATATCATATGACAGTCATATTTTGAAGAAACTTACACATACTAACAGAATCCAAATGTATGTACTATATTATCATCCATGATTTAATTTGATCATTTTTATTTAGCATGTCAATGTTTTATAACGATTGCATAAACATTTAATAGAGTTCATATTAAAAAGTACAGAAGAAAGAAAATAAAGTTGTCATGTGATTTGAAACTGAAATAGAAAATTTTTCCACATCCCATCACCCATCACCTCCTAAAAGTAGAACATATCACTTAACTTCTGTATGTTTTAAACGATTGAAGCATAGTAACCTTCATCTTGTATAAAAAACTGCTTGAATTCTCTGCTATTGTTAGATAGTCCCTAGTCCTGTAAACTCTGTCATTGTAAGCTCTATCACTTTAAGACAGTCTCTTATTCTAGAAAATGATTTTGCTTTTAGTTCAAATAATAGAAAAAATTAAACTTAACTGTCTGACCTTGCAAGCTAGCCATTCAATGTATTAGACTAATATAGATTAATACCAATAATAATTCCCATATTCTTATGCCAAGTACTAACTAATTATGTATTCAAGGTTATAAATGTCTGTAACAACAATCCACACAGAGATCTTTGTGAAATCTGCAAACAAAGAAGCTCAAAAAGTATAAATATGGGAAACTTCTTGTATGTGGGGCTCAGAAATTTGGAAGAGACACCTCCCTCTGGGCCATGCGCAATAAATGACTCCTAATTAATTGGCTTATTAAGGCGTCTTGTATCTTATTCGCTGATTTGTGATACAACACTATCCATGCATTTAGTAGAAAATAATATCTACCACAGAATCTTGATGGAGAAATAAATTAGAAATATATTTATATTATATGGCCTTAACAATACTCTGTGCTCTTCCATTTTTTATTAATTGGGACTTGGATTTAAATGAGATATGGACTCATAATAAACATTTAAAATGGTTTCCAAATGCTAGTTGCTATTGTTATTATTATTTAGATTAAAAAAATAAACGACCACAAAAGTCTGATTCTTTCTACTCTGACAATTACTGGTTTTCTATATCTCCAGTTCAATTACTATTCATACTATACAAGTGAGAAAAGAATGTTTGGCTGGTGGGAAAATAGCGTCAGATTAGTTTTTTGTTTGTTTGTTTCACTACTTTTTAAATCATCCAAATAGTCTAGTATCCTTATATGCTTACTCCATTACATTATCATGGGTAGCAGAGATGATTGCTAAACAATAAACAAAAATGTTTCCTAGACTAGTGAAAATGGACTAAGATCATTATTGATCCTTTAGTAATTACCTGAAGGAATTTAACTTAGAAAATTCACATTTTCTATATTGGGTGAATTCAAAACCATTCTCACTCAGGTAGCCATAGTAAGATAGAAATTTTAACAGCTAATTTTTCTCATATATTAATATGTATTTATTATGATTTATATAATTGATAAGAATATAACCCATGTCAATCTCACTGATTTATGATTGCTGTGGGCAAAATGAAAAGGAAATTATTTGCAACATAGCAATTACACAAATAGAAGTCATTAAATACATTTTTAATTATATACTGATTCTTACCCTTTTTATTTCCACTTGTCGACTTTTAAAATCATGCACATTGATCTCAGCACATTTCTTTCAAGTAAAACAGTCTCTGGACTCTCCTTCTTATTTGCTGGGTTTTGATGCTATAAATAATGGGGTTCATCAAGGGAGGGAAAAGGATATAGACGTTGCCCATGAACACATGTACCAAAGGTGAGAGGTGTTTCCCAAAGCGATGCACCATAGTCAGGCCAATGATTGGGATGTAGAAAACTGAAACGGCACAGATGTGAGATACACAGGTCTGCAAGGACTTGATTCTCTCCTCCTGTGATGCAATAGCTAGGACTGCATGCAAGATCATGACATAGGACACAAGTATAAGCACTGCATCCAACAACAAGTTGCTGATCACCAGGGCCAGACCATAGATGCTGTTGAAGCGGATGTCTGAGCAGGCCATTCTAATTAAGTCTTGGTGCAGGCAGAAAGAGTGAGAGAGAATGTGGGGATGGCAATAATTTAAGAACTTTAGGCGAATGATGACCGGAGGTATGAGTAAAGTACTTCTACATAAGATTGCGACCCCAATTTTTATGATTTTGTCATTAGTTAGGATGGAGGAGTAGCGCAGTGGGTGGCAAATGGCGATGTAGCGGTCAAAAGCCATAGCAAGGAGAACAGAGGACTCCATAAAGGACAGACCATGGATGAAATAAGACTGGGCAATGCAGGCATCCAGGCTGATCTCTTGAATGATCCCCCATAGGATTCCCAGCACTGTATACATGGTGGAGAGTCCCATGCACAGGTCAGTGAGAGCCAGCATGGCCAGGAAGTAGAACATGGGCTCATGCAGGCTCGGCTCAGTTCGGATCACATGCAGCACCAGGCAGTTTCCCAGAAAAATCATAGTGTAGATGGAGGAGAAAGGGATGGAGAGCCAGAGATAGTCAACTTCCAGGCCAGGGAATCCAGTGAGGCTAAATCTGGAACTATTGTAGTTTGAGATGGCGATAGAAGGCATGAAGACACAATTGAAATATTTCTAGAGATGTGGCAAATCAGATCAGCTTATGATCCCCTAATTTTGAATAATGTTTGTCTGCTTTCGAAAAAAACAGAAAATACAATGCAATTTCCTTTAGTGTTATAAACTCAGCAAAATAGAGACCTGATTCTTTATCCTTTAGGGCAAAATCCCTCTCTCTAGAAATAAATTTTTCCACTGCTAGTGACAAGCAATGCCTGAAGACTAGGGTTTTTTATGCAGAAGCAATCATCTTAATGCACATATGGGATTAGGTTTGGGGCTGGACTGCTGGGACTGTTTATTTTCAGAGGAAGATAATATACGATCACAGGTGTTTACTGCTTTCATGGTTGGTAGCATCCTCAGAAAAATGTAAAATGGGTAATTTTTCTCTTGGGTAACACAGCTCTTCCTTTACTACCCCCAAAGGGTCATAAGACACCAAATTAAGTAGAATGGTTAAGGAACCCTAATTTTGCAGATAAAATTTAAGTAAGAGAAACTTAATAAAGTGGAATAAAAACTTGTTTGCACATTTCCCATTGCCCCTCTCTAAATGCTTTACCCTTGTACAATTTTTTTAGTTATACTTTTCCTTCTCTACATTCCATATTTTTCTTCTCTATTTTCATGCATCTCTTTATCTTATACAGAATTTTTACTTTTTCTGACCTTCACACTAATTTTACCTCATTATGTTCTATATTACATAAATGACATGCATTTTAAACTGGAAAGTATTAAGCTATTGGGTAACAGCTGGAAATGGAAAGGCTAGATCATGAGGTAAATATTTTTTTAACTGTTTAAAATAGTGTTAACATGCTTTCCAAAGTAATGGTCCATTTGACACTCTGACCACTAGTGAGAATTACAGTTCCTCCATCTCTCAGCTAGTACTTGGTATGGTCAGATTTTTTATGCTTATTTTATTTTGCTTTGCTATATTGATAGGCATGTAGTGATATGTCATTGTTTTAAATTTGTATTTCCCTTATGGCAAATACTTTTTTTGCTTTTTTTCATGTGCTTATTTGTCATATATACATCTTCTTGGTGAAGTCCCGACTTGAATAATTTTCCCTTTTGTGATGAGGTTGTTTTTTGCTTATTGAGGTTGGAGGGGTTTTTAGATATTTTAATTATAAAACCCTTAGCAGATATATGATTTGCAAATTGTTACTTCTTTCTCTTAACTGTGATGTACTATAAAACTGTACACATAAAACCTATATAATTTTATTTACCAATGTCACCCTAATAAATTCAATAAAATTTAAAAAAATAAAGAATATGATGATAACAGAAAGACTCACATTGAGTAAAAGAGGATTTTAGTATTGATTTCCCTTATTGGAAAGAAGTATGTAGTTGAGGACTCTACAGTGAAGGTAAGTAACCTTATATGCCTGGGGCATATAAAAAGATAAAATTTCAGAGCTTATAAAAAGAAAAGAAAAAATCTTGAGAATACATTTAACATTATACATTCACCTGTATAAAAAAACAGGTGAATAAATGACTCTAAAACTCAAGGTGGAAAAGCGAAAATTAAGAACAGGTTATAAAAGATGAGATTTTAATTCAGTTTTAATTTTTAAGGTAAAGTGCTATTACTTATAACTTCCAATTAGAATGGTTATGTGATCAGAATCAAACATAGATGTTAAGAACATTAGCCCTCCTTCTCAAGAGATGAGAAGAATAAGAGTAAACATAAATTCTATGAGAAATACGTATATGTTTTTTCAATAATTGTATATAGTTACTGAATTTTTGTAATAATGGAATAAAATTGGGTTTTATGGCATTAGAGGTCTTCTGAAGTATTCACTATAGAAAACATACAAAGTCAGAGGCTAGCAAGGGGTAAAACTAAAAGGTCAGAACTGATGGGATAGCAGAGGATTTTAAATCCTACATACGTATTAGCTATCATTTCTTATGTTCCTCATGTCATAAACTTTTCATAGATGACACATTACAAATTTCAATAGGTTTTACAATTTTAAATATTGTTGTTTTTATAGTGAGAGGAATATTGTAACACATTTTAAGTCATTTGACCAATGTCACACAATTGGAGGAGGAGCCTGGATATGGATCACTGTTTGATAAGAAAAAACAAAACAAAGCACACCATTTTTTTTTCCTTCGTATTTCTTTCAGAAATACATTTTTTCCCCCAAGAGGAATCTGAGTCTCAGAATTCTGTCTTTTCACTCATTGTTTTATTCTAAGACTACCCTTCCTCTCCAACTCCAGGTTTTTACTACACACAGAATTTAAAGCCAAGTCTAGGTTTTACATTTGTTCTCAGTGTATTTTAGTAATTATGGGAATTTTTTTTTAAAAAAAGCAATAACCAAGGTATTTTCAATTTACATAAATTTAAAAAAATCTAGAACATGTTCTCTTCAGATATCCTTCCCTTCAGCAATGAAGGTAAAGACCCTTGCCTATAGACTTCTATCACAATCTCTGACTGCAGAGTTTTTGTTCAGGTTCTCTGTGTGCAAAGCATCCATTATCAGTTCCCAGTGTTATAGAGTTAGGACAGTCTAGGAGCTTCAAAATAAAAAAAAGTAAATACTACCGCTTTATAGATAAAGAAAACAAGGCCCAAAGAAGGCATGGGTAATGATTAGTACAATTATCAAGGATTTTAATAGAAATGGATCTGGCCTGGCCAGCATGGCTCAATGGTTAAGCCTCAACCTATGAACCAGGAGGTCATGGTTAGATTCCTAGTCAGGGTACTTGCCCAGGTTGCGGGGTTGATCCCAGTGCAGACGATCAATGATTATCTTTCATCATTGATGTTTCTATCTCTTTCTCTCTCTCTCTCCCTTCCTCTCTGAAATCAATCAATATACATATATATTTTAAAAAGGAATGGATCTGAATAAACAGACAGGATCAGTGTCCCCTGCCAAAAAAGAAGCCAAAAATATGTTACAAGTTACTTACTAGTATATGGCTTACCTGTGTGTCAGGACTATTTCTAAAGAGAAAAGATTACAATAGCTGCAGAGTTATCAATTCACAGTTTAATTGATTATGTAGTATTATTGATAGTAATAATGATAATACACTTATGGGAAAATTTTCATTCCTTCAGAAACTAGAAAGTACCCTCTTCAGATCAACAACTCTTTTCCTATGTAAAAGAGTAAAGGCTATGTTAACTACTCTTTGATGCTTCAGAATACTAGTAATTTTAAATACACATGTTGGGGGAAGTACAGGGATTATGAATCAGTATAACTCCATTTTGTATAAAATGATACTTTTTTAAATAACCACAATAAAAATGTGCTTATGACTCAGCTCATGTGAAAGACAGAATAGTAGATCCCGGATATTGGGAGTTGCTAGCACCCATTGGTCAAAACTGACAACCACCAGAGGAAATCTCTAGACATAAGAGATAGATATTTGTGAAAAAGTCCAACAGGCCCAGGTCTGTATCTCAAGAGCATTTATGTAGATAAGCTCTGTTGGAAAGAACAGTTCTTTTCTACCATCTCACTTTTACTTTCATGAAATTAAATTATGAGTCCCTGTGTGTACTGGAAATGGTAATTCTCAGTATTGATACATTTGATTTTAGTAGTCATTCAAATCCAGAATAAATATTCTATAGATCGTGATGGCATTCCTTGACCTCTCTTTTATTAACTGAAATGTTAAGGGCTGTCTAAGGCTGAACTGGGGTTTACTTTCCTAAAACTTTATGGGAAGAATTGAGTCACTGAAATTCAGAAGGGAGAAACTCAGGGGCCTTGCAATGCTTCTTACGTATGCCTTTTTCATACAGAACGCTAATTTATCCTATATAATAAAAGAGTAATATGCAAATTGACCCTAACAGTAGAACGACTGGGAATGACTGGTCACTATGACACACACTGACCACCAGGGGGCAGACGCTCAATGCAGGAGCTGCCCTCTGGTGGACTGTGTGCTCCCACAGGGGGAGCTCTGCTTAGCCACAAGCCAAGCTGATGGCTGCCAGTACAGCGGTAGTGGTGGGAGCCTCTCCTGCCTCCTCAGCAGCGTTAAGTATGTCCGACTGCAACTTAGGCCTGCTCCCCGCTGGCAAGTGGACATCCCCTGAGAGCTCCTGGGCTGCCAGAGGGATGTCTGATTGCCAGCTTAGGCCCAATCCCTTGGGGAGCAGGCCTTAGCCAGCAGGTGGTCATCCCCTGAGGGGTCCCACACTGCAAGAGGGCACAGGCTGGGCTGAGGGACCCCCATCCCCCCCTGAGTGCACAAATTTTTGTGCACCAGGCCTCTAGTCTACACTAATAAAAGAGAAAAATGGTAATTGGCGTATGGCGCTACCCTTTTCATTGGCTAATCAGGGCTATATGCAAATTTACTGCCAACTAAGATTGGCAGTTAACTGCCTGCCAACAAGATGGCGGTTAATTTGCATATGTAGGCACAATGCAGGGAGGAGAAAGGGAAAGCAGGAAGAAGCCCCCTGCCACTGACAGTGATCGGAAACCCAGGGGGGAGCCAAGAGCTGGGGGGCAGGGCAAAGGTGGCCCTGGGGCCGCCTTTGTCCTGCCCCCCAGCCATGATCGGAGAATCAGGTGCCTTTTCTGCCCTGGCCAGTGATAGCAGGAAGTAGGGGTGGAGCCAGCGATGGGAGCTGGGCACGGTCGAAGCTGGCAGTCCCAGGAGCTAGGGGTCCCTTGCCTGGGCCTAAAGCGAAGCCCATGATCGCAGGGCCGCTGCAGCTGCAGGTCCCCGCTGCCAGGGCTGGACGCCTAGGCCAGAGGCGTTAGGCCTGGGAAGGGGCGGCGCCTGCAACCACGGGGAGCTGGGGGTCCCCAGCCCAGGCCTGACACCTCTGCCGGAGGCCTCAGGCCTGGTCAAGGGGCCGATCTGGTGATTGGAGCAAGCAATCAGAGGGTGATGGGGGTCCCCTGCCCAGGCATGATTTCTGGGCCAGAGGCCTCAGGCTTGGGCAGGGCTCAGAGCCAGTGATTGGGGGGAGATGGGGGTACCCTGTCCAAGCCTGACACCTCTGGCCGAGGCATCAGGCCTGGGCAAGGGGCAGAGCCAGAAATCGGAGGGATCTGGGGGTCCCCTGCCCAGGCCTGATGCCTGGGCCAGAGGCATCAGGCCTGGGCTGGGGGCAGAACCAGTGATGGGGGGAAATGAGGGTCCCCTGCCCAGGCCTGACACCTCTGTCAGAGGCGTCAGGCCTGGGCAAGGGGCCGATCCTGCGATTGGAGGGTGATGGGGGTCAACGCCTGAGGGCTCCCAGTATGTGAGAGGGGGCAGGCTGGGCTGAGGGACACTCCCCCCCCCACACACACACACCCAGTGAACGAATTTCATGCACCGGGCCCCTAGTATATATATAAATGCCTAAGAGACCAGTCTACAGCTCAAACGTTCAACTGGTAGCTATGATGTGCACTGACCATTAGGGAGCAGACACTCAATGCACACGCTAGGAAGCATGGAATAGACTGATGAATCTCAGAGGGACAGGGAGGGTGGGAAGAGATTAACCAAAGATCTTATTTGCATACTAGAGGCCTGGTGCATGGATTCATGTATCAGTGGAGTCCCTTGGCCTGGTCTGCAGGGATCAGGCCAAAACTGGCTCTCTGACATCCCCCAAGGGGTCCCGGATTGTGAAAGGGCACAGGCCAGGCTGAGGGACCTCACTAGTGCATGAATACGTGCACCGGGCCTCTAGTGATTTACATAAAGAGGTGATTGGATAAATGTTGTGGCCTTTAGAGAAGAGATTTTGTCACACCCATTTCTCAGGAGAATTGCATCACAACCCTTGTCAAGTGTTGATATTATTTTTGTTCTGTATTTGCCTCTGGGAATGGATTTTTTTTTTTTATCTGCATAGAATGCTATACAAGTATGAGCAGATGCATGTGCAAAAGGTTAGAGAATTAAGTTTGTGAGCATGTATTCTCTCAGGTGCCTAAAAGATCTGGAGAGAAATGTGTAGAGAGGATCAAAAAAGAGTGTAGGAAATTGAAATTATAATTGTATAAAAGGGGTTAGCTCTGAATAAGTGCCAGACCTTCATAGACATTCTGAAAAATAGGTAAATATTTCATTTAAGATCTGAGCTAGGATATGAAGGGTGTTAAATAGTGCCAATTTTCTCTTGGTCTAGTGGGTATTTCTCCTTTCTTTTCTTCTCTCAGCAAAAGTAAAATTCTCCAAATCTGCAACTAAAACATGTATGTATCCTTCCTCAGGTCAACATAGGAAAGTAAAGCTCTAATAAAACAGATGATGCTTATAAGTCAAGGTAAGCATTTTACTATTTTTCTATATTAATTCTCCATTTTTTCTAATCCTTGCCCTCCATTTACCCCTGCAGATGTACACTTGGAAAACAACATGGCAAATGGATTTGCATCTCCATTAAATTTTGAACATTTGGGCATATTTTGAACATTTAATTAGTTCAGATAAAATTAAACTCTGATTCACTAGTTTTTTTTTTTTTTTTTTTTCTTAAATATATTTTATTGATTTTTTACAGAGAGGAAGGGAGAGAGAGATAGAGAGTCAGAAACATCGATGAGAGAGAAACATCGATCAGCTGCCTCCTGCACATCCCCCACTGGGGATATGCCCGCAACCCAGGTACATGCCCCTGACCGGAATCGAACCCGGGACCCCTCAGTCCGCAGGCCGACGCTCTATCCACTGAGCCAAACCGGTTTCGGCAATGATTCACTAGTTTTAAGTGGGAATTATTCGTTAAACAGTACATTTCCTTTATTGAGGATACAAAGGGAGAATAAAGACTTCTACATAAGGAAATCAAAAGTTTTCATAGAGGAGGTGATGCTTGAGCTAAGAGTTGAATAATAAACTGCTATTTGTTAGATGGTAAAGTTATGAAGTCACAAGAAAATCTACAAAAAACAAAAAACAGGCTATGTAATACCTTAATAAAGAAAAAATTATATTAAAAAAATAAAAGAAACAGGCTAAAAGCATAGGAAAGTATAGGATACATGTTTTAGCATTTTTAGATACTTCTATAGAATTCCAAAAAGCATCTGCTAATGACTAGTAAAAAGTTTGCAAGGAAGGTTGGAGTGAATGGCAATAATAATACTAATAGCATACATTTATATGGTGCTCCCCATAAGTCAAACATTCTCATAAGCATAGTGTTTTCCAATAATGCTTTAAGTAATTTTTTTATTATTAATATGAGGAAGGATGACTATTATCTCTATTGATTAGTTGAGACAAATGAAGTCCCGGGAAACTGTTGGTAACTTGACAGACTACACAGAGCTAGTAAGTGCTGAAGCTTAGATTGAGTGTCCAGAATTCATGGTCTTAACCACTTTACTATGCTTTCAACATGGACAATTGCTTTTTATGTAACCTTCCTGTCGGGAGCATAAAATACTACAGCTACATGAATTTTTATATTTCGTTAAAAAATAAAACTTTGGGTTGCATAGCAAAGCAAGAATTAGGAGGTAGAAAGACCAAAGAGAAAACAAGGAGGATAAAATTCCAGCAATTACAGATGATCCAAAGAAATGTAAGAGTAATCATGGAGATAAGAGAAGAGAATGGAGAGGTTTCCGAAGCTAAATCTACATGAATTAGCCACTGCATGAGTGAAAAAGTTTAAAGGAATGGGAAACATTCCATTTTCCAATGGAAATTTGGTATTTTGCATCCATTTACAAAAATAGAAATAAAAGTTTTCTCTACAGAAGTCCTGAACCCATTGATAAACATGGGATGTGTTGTTGTTGGCAATGTGGAATTGAGAAAGACTAATGAATTTTTAATACTTTCTCCTGAAATGCACACCTTTCCAAATTGAGATCATCCACCATACATAATCAAACCTAGAATTGAGTTTTGGAAATCATAATTGTGACTAAAACATTGCTATTTTTGTACCCCTGTTATAAAATATATTATACATTTTCTTTTACTTCTACCTCTTTTGATTTTGAAAATTTAGATGAAATTAAGAAACCAGTAATCTGATTAATGAAACTAAATTTTCCCCATTACCAAGAGGAAAGAAGATTATGAAAGACTTTGCTGGATGGGACAAAACCACATATTCTGAAGTGGAAAAAGATACTACAAAGAACTGAATGGTATGGGAATAATGTTCTATATGATACTATAATAAAAGGAAATTGCAAGCTAATGTATAAATTGGAACATAAACTAACGCTTGCATAACAGAATGGACTGGAAGAAGAGGAACCTGAGGTAAGTAACACTTCAAAAGAGGATTGTATAGGAAAAGGTAGTTGAAGGAGGCATAAAACAGGAAAGGGATGCATTAAGGATGTGTAAAATGACCACACTTTTTTTTAAAAGGATAATTCCAAATAATTTTAATTTACTGCATTACTTTAACACATTTATATAAAACCTTGTCCAGAAACACCTTATTTTTTTTTCTAATTTCTCCAAAGTTAGGTTAGACTTAGGGACATTTTATCCCATCCTATTGAAGCAATTAATAATTAGACTCCATGAAATGTATAAAAACTGTTTTTTTATTTTTTAGGAAAAATTATAACATGAATTAAACCCCTGAGTAAATACATTTACTTATTCAGTATTGTAGTGTATTTGAAATATGTTTACTCCTTGTGTTTATAATTCATGAGGCATTTTACTAAAATAACTGAGTAAGATCAGTTTTGTTCTGTATACATTTTCAAATACTAGTAAATACATTATTTATTGATCACATTTTAATAATAAATTTTTTTTCCTAGAGAAATAAACTACTTAGCAACTTTTTTTTTATCAAGTAATTTTTTTCCATATCAAAATTTGTGGTTTTAAATTTTCATCAAGATTTTTTATTTATATATAATTTTTTCTACCCCTAAAATGTCAAATTGTAACCAAGTTTCTGGAGAATAAATTCCCTAGCACCTACCTCCAGGATGAAGGTAGGGTCCAAATACTGTGTCACACCACTTTTATGTGCTTGATAAGCATATTTTTAACATGACACGTAGAATATGGTATTACCCAGATCATTGTCTCCTTGACATTAAGGACCCTACCCTTATTGGCCCAATGCTTGCTGTAGTACTTGAAATAGTGAGTATTCCCTTCATTTTTTTGTCTGATCTCTTGACTAATTGCTTATTGGGTAAGGATGTAGGAAAAATATTTGGTAACATCAGTATATTACCATAAGTATCTATATTTATTAATAAAGAACACCAAACTGATATTCAATGAAATAGGTTTTAACTGACATTACGCAACCATATGCCCGTATATTACTAGAATGTGTTTTTTTTCAATAGTGAGAGTGTTTGTGCCTGTTACTGTCTAAATGTATGAGAGAGAGCGAGAGAGAGAGAAATGCAGACAGCACAAAGAGAAAAAGAGAGGTAAAAAGTGAAGGGGGAGAAAAAATACAGCAGCGGTTGAAATCTGATAAAAATTATCCAGGAAGCCTATATCTGCATTCTTGGACACAATGGCCCCATCAAAGTGAGTATGTCTCACAAAATGCTATTTGAAATCACATTATTATATAATCAGATTATTATTATATAAATCTAGGTAAGAACAGAAAACAGAAGAGAGATAACCCACACTGCCACCTTGAATCAGAAGCTCTAAAGCAGAGAGTTCACCATGTTCAAGCTCAATGGCACAGTCTTCATGCCCTCGGTGCTGACACTGGTGGGGATCCCTGGTCTGGAGTCTGTTCAGGCCTGGATTGGCATCCCTTTCTGTGCCATGTACATCGTTGCTCTGTTTGGGAATTCTCTGATCCTGGTCATCATCAAATCTGAGCGCAGCCTCCATGAGCCCATGTATCTCTTCCTGGCAATGCTTGGAGCCACAGACATTGCTCTCAGTACCTGCATCCTGCCAAAAATGCTAGGAATATTCTGGTTTCATCTGTTAAAGATACACTTTGATGCCTGTCTCTTGCAAATGTGGCTTATTCACACCTTCCAGGCCATTGAATCAGGTATTCTGCTGGCCATGGCCCTGGACCGCTATGTGGCAATCTGTCATCCTCTGAGACATGCAACCATTTTTACCCACCAACTTCTCACTCAGATTGGAGTTGGGGTGACACTCAGAGGAGCCCTTCTTGTGACTCCTAGTATCATCCTCATCAAATGCCGGTTGAAGTATTACTGGACCACTGTGGTCTCCCATTCATACTGTGAGCACATGGCCATCGTGAAATTGGCAGCAGAAGATACTAGAATCAACAAGATCTATGGTCTGTTTGTGGCTTTCAGTGTACTTGGCTTTGATATAATCTTTATCACACTATCTTACATTCAAATATTTATAACCGTCTTCAGTCTGCCTCAGAAGGAAGCCAGGCTGAAAGCCTTTAACACCTGCATTGCTCACATTTGTGTCTTCCTTGAGTTTTATCTGCTGGCTTTCTTCTCCTTCTTTACACACAGGTTTGGCTTCCACATTCCACCTTACGTTCATATTCTTCTGTCCAACCTTTACCTGCTCGTCCCACCATCGCTCAATCCTATTGTGTATGGTGTGAAGACCAAACAGATTCGAGACCGAGTGTCCCACATTTTTCATTCTAAACATGCCTCTGGATTTCTTATTAATCTTTTATCAAATAACAAAATTTTACATGAGAAACATTAGTTTTTGGTGAGATTCTGTGCTTTAGAAAGTTCATTGTATGCTAAAATATAAAGTTCTGGGTTTGTATTAGAGATAGTAAAGCTATGATTACTTAAATAATTTCTTTTGTTATAAATTCAGAATTATTTGGAACATATATTTAGCCAATAAGTGACAAAAGAATAAATTATGAATACTTGTTTGTAGTTAAATCAGCTTTTAGTAAAGTACATTCTGTAAAAGCACAACTAAATATTAATATTTTAGCCTCCGTTTAAAAATATCAAGTGACATTGATACCACTGCATAGGAAATAGTATAAAGTGTTAGAATGTGGTGTACATGAAATAAAATTACTAGTATATATAATTGTTTATGATCATACTCATTATAATCTTTATCATTAAGGCTCTAAAATCTTTAATTTGTGATGATCAATTATACTAGTACCTTATGTGGATTTACAATTTATCCATTGAAATGTATTTATGATTACTTGTTTTCGATATAATATTTGCATAGCATATTAAAAAGACATATATTTTATTATCATATAATTGAAGTACAAATTTGACTTTGAATTTAAGACAAAGGATGAAGTAGATATGAAATAAGTTTTAACATTTTTTTGTGCTAAGATATCATATATAAGATTTTTTTTTTCAATAAAAGCAAGTTCTACCCATCTGGCATGACTCAGTGTTAGAGCCTCGACCTATGAACCAGGAGGTTATGGTTCTATTCCCAGCATCCTCTCCTTCATTCTGTATGTTGTTTTCTGGTTTGTATATTTTCTATTCCACCTGCCCAGGTTGCAAGCTCAATCCCCAGTCTGGGGTGAGCAAGAGGCAGCTGATCAATGATTCACTCTCATCATTGATGTTTCAATCTCTCTTTCCCTCTCAATTTTTATTGACTTTAATCAATAAAAATATATAAAAAATAAAAGCAAGTTCTATAACTACAGTTTATGCAGTTGTTTCTTTATGGGAGAACATACATATTTTACTTATATTCATTGTTTTGTTGTTATTTTTGTGTTTCCTTGGAAGTTATATCTAAAATAATAGTCACACATACTAGATGTATATATTAGAAATGGCAGTAAAGTTTATTAGACTTTTACCTTAAATAAGTATTGTAAATGTGTTTGTGGAGTTAAGAAAAAAAATGATTCTTATCAAAAACTTAAATATAAAGTTTAAGTATAATACAGTGCAGGCTCATACAGACAATTATACAGGGAGGTTAGTGACTTTGACCTAATATACAGTGAACCGATAGCAAATGGTAGCATTTGGGATATTTGCATCCTCTCCTTCATTCTATATGCTGTTTTCTGGTTTGTATGTTTTCATCACATTCTTTATATAAGTTTGACATGTTGCCATTTTGTGTAGTTGATGAAACATACTGCCAGAGGGGGTAAGGGCAAAAAGTAGCAGTTTCCTCTTATGAATATGTTCAGGTTTTGTAATAGATTTTTCATGTGGAGCCATGGTCATCTGTCCTACACAATGTTGTGTGAGGTTTTCACCATTAACACCGCACTCACCATCCTTTAATTCCAAATGTGACCAATGATCTCCATAATGACAAAGGCCAGATTATTTTTACTGGACAACTTTGTTATATACCTAATTGTAATTTTGTCCTTGATGCTCTCTTCTCATTTTGGTCTTAAGACCTTACTCCTGAAAGTGTTTCTATTTTTATTTTTTTCTCACTCTTATTTTAATGTTTATCTAGTAGAAATGACTTACTATTCTTCACATGGTAAAAATCATCTTTATTCTTGAAGACTAAGCTCAGACTTTTCTTGGCATCTCTTCTAGAATGCTTTAACAGGTTTCCTCGTGGGTTCAGTTCTTTATACAGCTTCCAAACTATATAATATTAAAATGTAGCTTTAGAATTGGGGATTTTTGATGTATATTTAGTGATTTAATATTTTATTACCAGTCTCTTGTAACATTTTGCCGAGTGTATGGTAATAAAAATGCCCTATGACTTGAACATTTTTGTTTATACTGGTCTCAGTAAAAATGTGTTGTATTCTGATTTGAAAGGTGATTGAAATGAGGAAATACATGCAAAAATACCCTGACCTTATGGAAATGTATAACAAATAACATAGGACTTCCTAATATAAACATTGAATTGGCAGCTATAAAAAGAAATTTAGAAAAAGGACATTGTCTAAATCATCTTAATATCACCTGTATCTAGTATAATGCCAATGGCGGTATATACAGACTAAGATTTTGTCCAATAAATACAATAATAAAAATCCATTAATTAATTTAGTTTTATTCTCATATCAGCCCTATAAAGCATTTAAGTCATATTAGAATTGAACCTGAAAACTGAGATTAATCAGATGCCTGTTTCTCACCTCCAGTATGGAAATTACAAATGTCAAAAAGTAGTACAATAAAACTTGTATTTGGGAATTTCAAATAAAGGATCATTTAACACTTGAGGTTTTAAATATATATGTTGCGGATGTGTATTGTGTGGGTGTGGATGTGGATATATATTTCCAAGATCCTTGTCCTCTGAGAGATACTTTTGAATAGTCATTTCCTGATAGCAATGAAACTAAACAATGCCTTCACTTCTCTGCCAAGCACATTCTAATTGTCACAAGGTAGAAAGGCTTTGAAAGTTTTTCAAATTTCATTCTAGTGATTTTGAGTTCATCCTAGGAGCTACTATTATTAGATTTAGCACCTCAATATCATAAACTTTCCTTGTAACTGTATAATCTCAAAGTTGATGGAACTGCCTTGAAGATAGAGACACCATATGAATTACCTTTGTGTTTTCAGTGCTGTATAAAAAAATGATGGGGGTCTCATTGAAAAAACACAACCTCACTAACAGTGTGCTCTGTTGATCCTGAACAGTACCAAATTTCCTACAAGGTTTTAACAACTCTAGTTATCCAAATCCACAGTATATTTTCTGATCTCACACACATGCAAGAATAATCTTGCCATCCCTACTGCCTCAGCTGGGTTGTCATGTGCATCTTGAGGCACTTTAAGGTGGCATAGTTTTGAATAAAACTAATTATCACTTAGTATTTTTAGTTTCACACATCCATATTTAAATATTATCTTACCAAAAAACTAAAAAATTATATTTTATTTTTCATTTATATAAAATTATGCCTAAATACAATATTCAAACCAAGCCATGGCCTAAATTTCCATTTTCCCAAATGTTCAACATGGTATCTCTATGGTACTCTAAGAGAGGTATGGATTATTCAGATAAATAGTATACCAACTGTTAAAATATGTAAAAATAAATGGGACTGCATAAAACTAAACTGAATAATTTAGGAAACCTCAAATACAGCATAAGATTCATTTTTTTTGTTTGTTTTTTTAAAATATACTTTTATTGATTTTTACAGAGAGGAAGGGAGAGGGATAGAGAGTTAGGAACATTGATGAGAGAGAAACATCAATCAGCTGCCTCCTGCACACTCCTTACTGGGGATATGCCCGCAACCAAGGTACATGCCCTTGACCAGAATCGAACCTGGGACCCTTCAGTCTGCACGCTGACACTCTATCCACTGAGCCAAACCGGTCAGGGCAGATTCATTTGTTTTTTACTTTGCAGATGCCTTTTTCAAATATATTTCTGTAAAAGATTGGGAAGACAGACAATAAACCCTGGAAATATTCTGCACTCTGATTCAGTGTCTTTAATTTCTCATCCTATATAATAAAAGGGCAAATTGCTAATTAGATAAAGACAAAGTCATTCCAGATCTCTGTCCTTCCTTCCGGACCCTCTAGCTCCTTGGGCGGGCTGCGGCCACAATATCCAGGAAGCCTCTTCAGCTGCAAGGGTGGATGCCAGGCAGCCACCCGCAGTTAGGGGCAATCAGGAAGGCAGGCAGAGTGGTTAGGGACGATCAGGCAGGCAGGCAGTCGAGCAGTTAGGAGCCAGAGGTCCTGGATTGTGAGAGGATATCTGACTGCCGGTTTAGGCCCAATCCATTAGGTCTAAACTGGCAGTCGGACATCCCCTGACGGGTCCCAGATTGTGAGAGGATGCAGGCCAGGCTGAGGGACCCCTCCTCCCTGTGCACAAATTTCATGCACCGGGCCTCTAGTAACATTATAAAGAAGTGGAGACTGAAAATTTTGTATTATGAAAGAAAAGTCATTCTTGGAAATATAAACATGTTTCAAGAACAGTTTTTCATTGTCCTTTAGTAAAATAAAAATTCAAATAAGTTAATTTTTGTTTCTAGGTACAATAAAAATCCAAGAGTTCATTCATCTTTTAAAATAATTTCCTGTACTTATTAAAACTTTCAAAATGCTTACAATTTACTTGGTTGGTACTTGACTTTTCTTGAAAGTGTCAAAGAGTAATATTTGAAAATTAAGAAATGCCTCGAAAATTAAAGAATTTTAATTCAATACACATATTTGCTACCATTTATTTGGTTCTGTATTGTCTTCACTTTCTTATATTATATATGATAGATTAACAGTTCTGAGAATAATTGTTTCCATAAAAGATGGAAATGTTGTTTAGAGAAAAAATCTATGGGGTCAAAATAGGTATCTCAAACATGTTTAGATTAGCTCCAGTTAGGGGAGGGTGCTCTACTTTTACTTCTTTTAGCTTCATAAAGTTAAATAATGAATCTCTGAGAATACTTGGAATGGGGTGCCTGGATTGGCACTTGCTTCTTCTTCCCAATATTTGTGCATTCATTTTTAGAAGCCATTGAAATCTAAAAAAAAATTATATTGAATATGATGACATGCCTTGATATGTTTCCTATTAACTCCATTCCTCAGGAGAATTGCATCATAACCTTACCCAACTGCTAATATTATATTTGTCCTCTATTTGTCTCATTGAAAACAATTTCTTTATAACTGCATATATAGCTACATTAGCAGGTCAAGGCAGGCACATAAAAAGATTGAAGAATTGAGCTTGTGAGTATTTTTTTTAGGGGATTCTAAGATCTACACAGAGAAATATTAAGACAGGATCTATGGGGACTGTGGGAAATTGCAGCCTATAATTATGCATGATGGGTCACTCTTATGAAATGCTAAAAGGAGAATGATACTTAGGTTGTCAGGATTTCACCTAAGACATGAGAGGGTAAACAAGTAGTACTGAGTTCCTCTTGGTCTAGTTAGCACTTTTACCATTTGTTTTCCTTGTCATATATGGTGTATCTTTTTATATCTTTAACTACAGCAAGTATATCTCCTGACTTAGGTGAGTATTTGAATATAATACTAAAAGATAAACAGAGGAAGCTTATATGTTAAGATACTTAGATTCTAAGCACTTTTCTTAGATTTATTCTTCACGTTTGCTAATTGGCACACTCCTCCATACAGATATACACCTGAAAACAGAGCAAGTGAATTTGCATCTGTTAAGTTTTATGTGTTTTTTTATATTACACAGATACAGATAAAATATTGATTAATTTCTAGTAAGGTGTATTTAATAGTCATATATTGAGGACATAAATAAAAAATTTGAATTTTGTCTAGAATATTAGGAGATTCTTTATACAGAAGGTAATGTTTGAGTTGAGAGTTTAATAATAAATTAGTAATTGTCAGATGGGAAAGACAAGGAGGAGCCAGAGAAAGCCTAAAGGAAGGATTAGAAGCACAGAAAGTATAAGAAAACAGTTGTAGAATTCTAAGTTAGTTTACAGAATTCTAGTATACATTTTACTATGACTGACAGTTTTGTAAGGTTGTGTAATTTTATAAGTAATATTAATAGCATATATGAAAATTGTATCTCCTATTGCTAAGTATTTAGTTACTGAAAATATGGCTGGATTTGAAGAAATGATGGGCTGCTCAATTTTCTTCTAGAGAAACTGAGGTCTCCCCCCCATATGTAATCCTATATAATAGAAGCCTAATATGCAAATTGACCCAAGGGCAGAATGACCAGTCAGTGGGGGGAGGGGGCCGGCAAGTGGGCAGCACCAGGCCAGCCAAGGTGGGTGCCAACGGGCAGAAGGATGGCGATTGGGAGGTGGTGGTGACCTAGGGTAGTGGAGGGGTGATGGGGGTGGGGGGTCAGGGCTGGCTGCTCACCAGGCTGGCCCCATCCCCTATTGCCCCACTGGTTGCCTACTGCAGAGGGAGGCCAGACTGTGGCTAAGGTATGCTACCCAAAGGGCTCCTGGTCTGCGAGAGGGTGCAGGCCGGGCTGAGGGACCCTTTCAGAATGCACAGATTTTCGTGCACTGGGCCTCTAGTTATACATAATAAAGGGTCTCTTTATAGGAGTCCAGAACCTATTGAAATATATTGTCTATATGACTGGCAAGTGATATTAAGTAGAAACTTGAATCTAAAGTCCAAATTTGATTTTCACTACTTCTCCCTGCTCCCTGAAGTAGAGACACTTCACCAAGATGGAACTGTTTAAGAAGCAGGTTAGTGTATGTGTCCAATGTTCAGGATAGATTTTTGTAGAGGCAATATTTATTTACTCTTAACCAGTGGTTAGTGACACTATGGACCACGCAATATTGCTGGGCAGCGGATATATAAAATGAATGTAAAGAGAAACATGGAGAGGAATATAGTCCTCAATGGAATTCACAGTATCAGCAGTGTAAAGGGTGTCAGATAGAGCAACATAAAAAGGGTATTTTGAGAAAGGAAGAAAAACAGGATAGAAATAAAACATGAGTTTTATAAAGAAAATGATGAAAAACACTGCACAAATATCAACTTAGAAGAGACCTTTAAACAGTTCATTTTGTTTGGATAGAATTTCATTTTTTTTTTCAGAATAATAAATTTTAAAAAGATATGGATGCAAAGGCTTATGTCAATGGTTTTAAAAAGTCTCTTAAACTGATTAGCAAAATATTGCAAGTTATCACTCAGAATTATAGAGGTAATTAAAATGACATAGAGAATATTAGCAAGAGGAAATAACAGCACCTCTTATAAGAAAATGTGTTTAAACCTAAAATATATATTATCAGAAAGAAAATAATTGGTAAATGAGTACATAAGGAAAATGCAGGTTTTGGGGGGAGGGGATGTGAAAGGTTATAAACAACCAAACCCATCTAATCTCTAGAATAGGAGTAAGGAATGATAAATAGATATCAGAACTTAATTAGGAAAACTAGCTGGAAGAGACTTCTTCTGTACTGGGGTAGAGAATGGCAGAGAGAGAAAAAAATGGAGCTAGAAAAATTTTAACAAATGTCTTACAACTGCTAGAGATAAGTTATCACAGAGTTTAAGAAAAGGAGGAATGTATGAATAGAAATAACTGGAAACGGCTATAGAATTCAGAGCTGCATAAGTTTAGTGGCAACCTTTCCAGAATTACGTTTTTTTTTCTAATATTATTAATTTATTTGTTGGATAAAATAAATATATAGATTATATTGTGAGATTTTCAGTTACATGGTGGTAGATAATTAAAGGAACAGGATATTGTGGCAAAGGACTAGTTAATATATTATAATGAATAAAATGTTAGAGAAGAATGTGAATCAGGAAGATGTAGCAATGGCAGCAATGGTAAACGAAGAGAATATGGGTCTCACATTAAGAACTTCTATGAAAGTATGGGGAGTTGAAAATAGAATTAATAAGTAAGAGGTAAATGGTCAGAGGGCTTGGTGCATTTCTTCACTAGCAAAGATTAGTGGTTATTAGGAAAAAACAAACAAACAAACAATCAAACAAACAAACAAGCAACCTTTTGAACTTATAGCCCTAAGAGGCTAAGGGAGCAATGTAGTAGACCATATTATTGGCTCATTTAAAATTGGATGTCCATGGTTCCTGAAAATAATTTCATACAACCCTTTTGAAAAAAGAGAGTCTGTGGCCACACTACATAAGTAAAAAATGAACACCAAACTAGGTGGAATGACAGAGTGCTAGGAGGAATTTGGAGTAGTCCTTTAACAAATCTCTCTAAACTATTTTATAAAAATAAAAACTGACTCATCAGATGTGTACCTCTTGGTGTAGGCACAAAAAGTGAAGTGATCAAAAGTAAATGTTTCTTAAAGAACAATATGAATTATAATGTTTATGAGTTTTTTCCAAAAATAAGATTCTAAGATACTGGGGGTAATAAATCTTCATCAGAGTAGAAATGAGCTTTCTCTTTGATATTAAATCATCCTCAGAAGAAAGCTTCCTTCAGGTGGTGTTGACTCTTGTATGATGTGGTCACAGACCCACTCTGGCTCTGTCACAGCTAATAGAGGCTATCAAAGACAGTGATCAGCAGGTGTGAAAAATTCAATATGAACAGGTGAGAACATTATTCTGAAAACCAACATTTTTTCTTTTCACTTTGAAGAGAAAGAAGAATCAGTACATACTACTGATACTTGAAATGAGCCTGATTCTACAAATTTTCTAAATACTGGTGTGTGTGTGTGTGTGTGTGTGTGTGTGTGTGTGTGTGGTGAGATGATAACTGATAGCCAGGGTTAGGAGGAAAGAATTAATGAGAAGAATGGCAAAGATCAGAAATAGAATAATTATATCAATCCAGAGAGTTAAGAAATAGGATTGTCCATGTAGATTCAAGGAATATATGAGAGCTAAACTGATAGGAGGACAACTAATTAGTGATTACATATTATCTGCATCCTGGATTACTCAGTAATCACTTAAACCATTGCTTACAACAGTAGAGAAGTGAGCTTTTCAATGTATTGATTCTTCAAAACTGAAATAATCTTAAAGGAAACCATCTAACTTTTGCATGTATGTGCATTTAATATCTCTTTACAGAAATATACATTCAGAATTAGATTCATATTTTTGTTGAAATTCAAGAAACAAGCAGATATTTTTTTCATGTATCTTCATCTTGCCTTAGTAGCCTTTCTGAGTAGAGGCCCTTGGAGTAGAATTAAATGGATTTAGAAAAATAACCAAAAAAGTTATTGCAAATATAAATAAATCTTTTTTATCACACAGCAAGATCATTATTAGCTTTGAAGCATAGACTCTGGATGCATGATATAGTGTAATCATAAGACCAAATATTCTTGTGTAAAATTGAAGTGCAAAATAGTCAAATGAGTTCAGCTTCATGTTTTGATAATTTCTGTAGCTTTGCTGTTTGTTTATCCACACCCTGCACAGAGCCCCAGCTATAGAAGATACCCAATAAAAGAATATTGACCTTAAGTTGTGTGCCTAATTTCAATATGTGAGAGAAAAGTAAACTTCCAAGGAATTGTACTAATGCTTAAATATGAGAATTGCCAGCAAATATATATTTGGATCATAGACTACTCATACATAGCCGAATAAATGGAAACAGAGTTGTTTAATAGTATCCAAAGGTGCTTGTAAAATACATTAAAATATATTAAAAAGTATTTATTTTAATCAGAAATCAAACCATTAACGGAAGAAATATAATTAGTATTTAATATTGCAGAGTATATTTGACATTCCATATTCTTAGTTTTGATGTTTACTGATTTATTGTACTAAAATAATATTGAATAATATTAGCTTTTGTATACATATGAAAAATAGATACATTATTAATTAATCAGATTGTGATAAAAAAACTTTCTAGATGAACAACTGAAACAAATTTTAATATATGGTTGTTTCTATTAGGTAAAATATTTTCCAGTTCAGATTTTGTAGAAATCTAGGTGAGAACAGAAAATAGAAGAAAGATAATACACTGACACCTTGAATCAGAAGTTCTAAAGCAGGGAGTCTAAGCCATCATGTTCAAGCTCAATGGCACAGTCTTCATGCCCTCGGTGCTGACACTGGTGGGGATCCCTGGTCTGGAGTCTGTTCAGGCCTGGATTGGCATCCCTTTCTGTGCCATGTACATCGTTGCTCTGTTTGGGAATGCTCTGATCCTGGTCATCATCAAATCTGAGCGCAGCCTCCACGAGCCCATGTATCTCTTCCTGGCAATGCTTGGAGCCACAGACATTGCTCTCAGTACCTGCATCCTGCCAAAAATGCTAGGAATATTCTGGTTTCATCTGCCCAAGATACACTTTGATGCCTGTCTCTTGCAAATGTGGCTTATTCACACCTTCCAGGCCATTGAATCAGGTATTCTGCTGGCCATGGCCCTGGACCGCTATGTGGCAATCTGTCATCCTCTGAGACATGCAGCCATTTTTACCCACCAACTTCTCACTCAGATTGGAGTTGGGGTGACACTCAGAGGAGCCCTTCTTGCGACTCCTAGTATCATCCTCATCAAATGCCGGTTGAAGTATTACTGGACCACTGTGGTCTCCCATTCATACTGTGAGCACATGGCCATCGTGAAATTGGCAGCAGAAGATACCAGAATCAACAAGATCTATGGTCTGTTTGTGGCTTTCAGTATACTGGGCTTTGATATCATCCTCATCACAGTATCCTACATTCAAATATTTATAACCGTCTTCAGTCTGCCTCAGAAGGAAGCCAGGCTGAAAGCCTTTAACACCTGCATTGCCCACATTTGTGTCTTTCTTGAGTTTTATCTGCTGGCTTTCTTCTCCTTCTTTACCCACAGGTTTGGCTTCCACATTCCGCCTTATGTTCATATTCTTCTGTCCAACCTTTACCTGCTTGTCCCACCATTGCTCAACCCTATTGTGTATGGTGTGAAGACCAAACAGATTCGAGATCGAGTGTCCCACATTTTTCATTCTAAGAATGCCTCTTGATTTCTTATTAATCTTTTTTCAAATATCAATAATTTTACATAAGAAACACTAGGTTTTTGGTGAGATTCTGTCCTTTATATAGTTTATTATATGTTAAAATCTAAAGTTCTAGGTATCCTTTAGAGACAGAAAGGATTTGATTCCTTAAATAATTTCTTTTGTTAGAAATTTAGATTTGGAGCATATGTTTAGCCAATAAATGACATAAAAAAATTATGAATACCTGTTTGTAGTTAAATCAGATTTTAGTAAAGTACATTCTATAAAAGCACAACTAAATATTAATGTTTTAGCCTCTGATTAAAAATATCAAATGACAATTAGAAGAAAAAAAGGTGGCCGAATTGGCTAATGTGTTGTGCACCTACTGCTGTGACAGTCCTGGAAAAGCAACTAAATTGGAAATCATCCACCCAGTATTAACAAGTTAGATTAACAAGCTGAGAAGACAATTTGCAACCAGGAGGGGCAGAGGACACTTGGGGAATGGTAAGAAAGGGGATCTGGGCTAGAGAGTGATACACAACCAGTGGGCTGAGAGGGTGAGGAGGAAGCTGCACTGCACTGAAGCCCCTTCCCTTGGGGACAGGTGTAACATTCAACTGTGGAGAGGAAAAGTCACAGGGCTGCTTACAGCTGGGGAATCTAGATCTAAGACCATAGATGAGAAAGGCTGTGTTCAGAAAGGCGGCCTGATAAAGCAGTGCTGGCAGGAGAGAAACTAGCAGTTTTGTGGTTGTTTTGCCTTTGTTTTGTCCTTGCTTTCTGCTAAACCCAGTTCATAGGACCTTTCAGTTACGCACACTCACCTGAGGCTGTGGCATAGATCGAGGCACATATTTGTGGAGCCTGAGAAGAGGCTGTGGGGGGAAGTAGGACAGGGAGACATGACCAGAAATCCAGCATTGGGATACTTGTAAACTTCCAAACCTAAGTGGCCATTTTTCTGCTGAAGAGCCAGCTCCTCCTAGTAGCCTCAAGACAGGTAATACAGTGTATCGTCTCCCCCCAACCCCCTCACACCTCCATTTGAACTACACAAAGGGAACAAAGGCTCTGAATAGCCTCAAAGAGCTCTCAGTGGCTGGGTTGGAAGAGAGGCCAGTTCAGCCCCAATATTCTGGAAACCAGACTGATTGACAACTCCAGGTTGCCAGCCAATGCCATTAGTCTCCATACAAAGAACTCTGACCAATAAGGACAGAGTAATACTTTGGGCCATTGCAGAAGAGTAGCTCTGGGTTAGGGATGAAATAACTATCTGATTCTTAGAGAGCGAAACAGCATCACCCCCACCTAAAGCCCTGTAGAAAACAAAAGCTTGAGTGATTAAGATTGACAGCTGGCAGACAGGCAAAGTGGGAAGATTGGTCCTGCCTGCTTGCAGCCAAGGCCTGTGGAGACAGGCAGGAACAAAGGAGTGGTGGATCGCATGGAGCTTCAGCACTGTGCTAAATGCCAAAGACAGTTCCTAACTACAGGAGGCCCAGAATTGGCAGACAAAACAGAAAAAAGGGGTCCTAAACCAGTAACCATGGGGCATTAAAAGTTGGCTGAAGTGAACGACACTTCACGTTTTTAATTTTTTAAATTAATTTATTCTTCAATTTTTCTAGTATTATTTTTTCTTTATTCGATTTTTATTTTTATTGCTATTTTATTTTATCTTCTTCTTTTTTTTCCCCATCTTTGTTTCTTGCTTCTCCCTTTTCCAGATTATTTTTTTTCTTTTCCTGTCCCCACTTTAGTTTATCTCTTTCCTTTCTTTTTACTTCTTGTTGAAAATTGATCTTCTTTATCTGCTGTATTAATTTATTATTATTGTAGTCTTTGTTAGCTTATTCAAATATCTAGTTTATTCCACCCTGCTACTACTCCATCCACCCTTCTCTTTTCTCTTTCCTTGCTAGTCAAACATTTTTGTCTCTCCTATCTTGCTCTTTTCTTCTCCTAATTATTAAACTCATTTCACTACCTAAATTAAAGCCTATATGCTATCTCCTTTAGTCTCTTTTTCAATAAATAAATAAATTTAAAAAATTTTAATTTTAAAATATGTTTTAATTTTATTTATTTATTTATTTATTTTTAATTTATTGCTTAAAGTATTACAAAGGGTATTACATATGTGTCCATTTTATCCCCCCGCCCTAGACAGTCCCCTAGCCTCCCCTATCCCCCAGTGTCTTATGTCCATTGGTTATGCTTATATGCATGTATACAAGTCCTTTAGTTGATCTCTTACCCCACTACCTCCTGCCCACCAACCCTCCCCGGCCTTCCCGCTGCAGTTTGACAATCTGTTTGAGGCAGCTCTGCCTCTGTATCTATTATTGTTCAAAAGTTTATAATGGTCTCTATTATCCATGAATGAGTGAGATCATGTGGTATTTTTCCTTCATTGACTGGCTTATTTCACTTAGCATAATGCTCTCCAGTTCCTCCATGACGTTGCAAATGGTAAGAGTTCCTTCATTTTTAGAGGAGCATAGTATTCCATCATGTAGATGTACCACAGTTTTCTAATCCATTCATCTACTGATGGGCACTTAGGCTGCTTCCAGATCTTAGCTATGGTGAATTGTGCTGCTATGAACATAGGGGTGCATATATCCTTTCTGATTGGTGTTTCTGGTTTCTTGGGATATATTCCTAGAAGTGGGATCACAGGGTCAAATGGGAGTTCGATTTTCAGTTTTTTAAGGAAACTCCATACTGTCTTCCATAGTGGCTGCACCAGTCTACATTCCCACCAGCAGTGCACAAGTGTTCCTTTTTCTCCACATCCTCTCCAGCACTTGTCGTTTGTTGATTTGTTGATGATAGCCAGTCTGACAGGTGTGAGATGGTACCTCATTGTTGTTTTGATTTGCATCTCTCGGATGATTAGTGACTTTGAGCATGTTTTCAAATGTCTCTTGGCTTTCTGAATGTCCTCTTTTGAAAGGTGTCTATTTAGATCCTTTGCCCATTTTTTGATTGGATTGTTTATCTTCCTTTTGTTGAGTTGCATGAGTTCCTTATAAATTTTGGAGATTAGGCCCTTATCAGATATGACATTGGCAAATATGTTTTCCCACACAGTGGGTTTTCTCGTTGTTTTGTTGATGGTTTCTTTTGCTGTGCAGAAGCTTTTTATTTTGATGTAGTCCCATTTGTTCATTTTCTCTTTAGTTTCAAGTGCCCTAGGAGCTGTATCAGTGAAGAAATTGCTTTTGTTTTTTCCTTCTTTATCCACTCATTCATTTTTTTACCACCTCTATACTAAACTGTGTCCATACACTATTAACCCAATTCCTTAATCTTTTTTTCTGTATTTAACCTCAGCCTCTACAAATTCTGCCCCTTACCCTTTTTCTGTGTGTTTTTTTTTGCATGTGCTTTTTGGTTTATTTTTTGTTTTGTGGTGTTTTCTCCCCATATTCCTTTCTTTTTCTTTCTTTCAATTTTCGATTTTCTTGATATCATTTTTGTTCTCTTTTCTGTCTCCTAATTCTCTTTTCTCTGGTGTAACTTTTATTGAGGTTATAAGTGTCTTGTGTATATTCATGTTCTGTTACTTTTGTGTCGTGTATTGTCGTATTGTATTTTGTGCTGTTCAATCAGCCCCTCCACAATGGTTGTCATGGTGTGATAGGGAGCGATCCACATAATGACACCCTGAGAGGAGACTCTACCCAGTAATGGGCTAATAACATTCAAGACCCAACAACATCAAAAGAACCCAAATATCTCAAGTAGGGGACATTACTAGATACCCAGCCCAGAAGACCTGAGATACTGCATCACTGTACTGAACAAAACATATACTACAAAAGACAAATTCAAAAAATCTAGGTGGCATAGCAGTATGTTCTAATACATAGAAACAGCCACAAAGAAACAGTAGAAATGTGGAGACAAAGAAACAACCCCCATATGAACGAAAATGAGGAATAACTAGAGAAGGAAATAAATTAAATGGAGGCAAGCAATCTGTCAGAAAAAGAATTGAGAGTAATGGTTATAAAGATGCTCAATAGGCTGGATGATAAATTCACCAACATGTATAAGAATCAAGGGATGAAAAGAAAATTTCAGGCAAATAGAAATAAAAAAAAAGCTGGGGTATTAAAATTTATATTTGACAAAATTGGTCTCAAAGTGAAGGCTATAATAAGAGATAAAGAAGGCAGCTTCATAATACTAAAGGGATCGATTCAAAAAGAGGATATAACTCTGTTAAACATATATGCAGCCAATACAGGAGACCCAAATACATTAAAAAAAAAAAAAAACAACCAAAAAACCTTCTGGAAGATATCTAAGGAGAGATATCTAATAGCAATATGATCATTATAGGTGAAAGGGCGAGGTCTATGCCCTCCATCTTACCCTAGCAGCCATGTGCTCGGCAAGGCTTCTTCATGGAAGCCCAAGCCTCTGCTAGTCACGCCCAGGATTTCTTTAAACTAACCAATGGCAATCAAGGGAGGTGCGCGCCATAGATATGACCACATCCTGTGTAACAAGACCCAACTTGTACCTGGCCAATCGGCAGGGCCCACAGTCACCTCTCCTCCCCTTACTCCACCCCCCTATAAAACTCCTCTTCCCACCAAGCTAGCGCTCTCTCTGCCACTTGGCTTGCCGTTGCATCGGTGAGTGTGGTCGGGGAGCCGAACTAGTTCGCATAAAGACTCTCTGCTTTTGCATCAGACTCGGCTGGCTCCCTGTTGGTCTATTGGGGATCTTGAAATCTGGGCATAACAATAGGGGACTTTATTACCCCACTGTCATCTATGGATACATCCTCTAAACAAAAATTCAGCAAAAAAGACAAACAAAAAAACTCCCACTGAAAGGGTGAGGGCTGCACCCTCCATCTTGCCCCAATCCTCCATGTTGGGGCAGCAGCCACATGCTCAGCAGGCACCTTCTTCCAGGAAGCCCAAGCCTCTGCTAGCCAAGCCCAGGATTTCTTTAAACTAACCAATGACAATCAAGGGACGTGTGTGCCATCGATATGACCACATCTTGTGTAACGAGACACCGACTTGCGTCTGGCCAATCAGCAGGGCCCACAGTCACCTCTCCTCCCCTTACTCCACCCCCCTATAAAACTCCTCTTCACACTGGGCTAGGTCTCTCTCTCTGCCACCTGCTGATGTGTCAGTAAGGAGGGTAGGGAAGCCAGACCTGGGTTTGAATAAAAGACTCTTTGCTTTTGCATTGGACATGGCTGGCTCCCTGGTGGTCTTTTGGGGATCCTGAAATCTGGGCATAATACCACCAAACAAAATGGCAATCCTAAATGACTCACTAGACCATATGAATTTAATTGACATCTTTAGAACATTTCACCCTAAAGCCATGGAACATACATTCTTCTCAAGTACACATGGGATATTTTCAAAGATAGACCAGATATTAGGGCACAGGCTAAGTGTCTAAAAATTCAAGAATATTGAAATTATACCAAGCATGTTCTCAGATCACAATGGCATATAATTGGAAATCAATGACAATAAAAATAATAAAAAACAATCAAACAAAAGGAGGCTAAATAACATGCTATTAAACAATAAATGGGTTATCAAAGAGATCAAAGAAGAAATAGAAAATATCCTAGAAATAAATGAAAATGAAAACACACAATCAAAAATCTATAGGGTACAATGAAAGCAGTCCTGAGAGGGACATTCATAGCACTATAGGCCTAGTTAAATGCTGCAATCTTTTCACAGCAAGGGTTGAGGAATATGGAGAAGGGGCTGTGACATAAATGGATAGAGATTAGACAAGGAAAATAAATTTGGAAGGCATTGGGGGAACCAGAGGGAAACCAGCTATCTAGTGGAGTGGCTCCCCAAATGTCTGGACCCACAGTTTTTTATTCACAGTTTTTTATTTTGCCCTTTAGCAAAGCAGATATACATATCAAAGGTAAGGTTTGGTAAACAAAAGGATTATCAGGTTAGGGGAACTGCCCTCTGTTGTTTGGCAGCAGATAATAATATGCAGATCTTCAGCCTTGCTGAAGCTGTCCATCAGCCTTCTGATGAATTTCTCGAATTTATTATGCTAAATACTGTCCTTAGCTCCCAGGATATCCTCTTTTTTGTTTTAATAAATTTAACAAGAATGTATGCCATCTGCAGAGCTCGGGTCCTTTTAAGATTTTTAAATTCAATTCAAAGGACTGAATTCTTTTATGTCCTTTTAAATTGCTGCCAGGCATCAAAGGGATCAGTCTGCAGTAAGCTCCTTTTTGGGCCAACTATTCTTTGAGTACCCTTTCCAATCACTGTCCAACAGGTTGTTTTTTTGTGTGTGGGTTTCCTTCTCAATTACTGTCCAACAGTTTTTTATGGGTTCCCTTCCCAATCACTGTCCCCTGTGACATGACAGCAATGATACTCTAGTTCTGGATGGTGGACAAACAGTGAGCAATGGCAATGCAGGTCTGATCTTCTTTGACTTGTTCCTGGGCAACCTGTAGAAATGCACAGCTAATGCTGACATGGCAAGGTGTCTTTACTATCCCCCATCTCTGGACTGTTTCTCCTCTGTCTTGTCAGCATGTTGCTTGAGGCCACAGTCATCTGTGGCTGGAGTAGTCTGGTCAGTTTCTCTCTCAGATGCATTGCTGTAGGAATCCACACAGGCTTGGAGTTTTCTGAAAATATATAAGCATATCCTAGACCAAAGGTTAATAAAGCGACCTTTCTATAAACTAGACTTGGGATCTTTTCATTTTTCCAAATCATTTTCCTTTGGCTTATTCTGACACCACATGTGTCTTGCTATCAGCATTACAAGTGAAAAATTTCAAGGTGAAAAATTTAAAGTAATTAAGGCTTGATGTAATTTACTTACAGATTACTCTACTATCCCCCTTTTTTGTTTTAAATTGCAAGGAGGACATTTTTTGCTTACTGTACAATATTTTGGCTTTTGAAAATCCAGCAATGTAGCCTTAATAGCTTTTAATTCAATTCTTAGTACAGAAGTATTACTGCTCTGAATTCATTGCATGATAAGTAGCTTTACTATGAGATGAACCATCAGTAAAAAATAGTTAATGCTCCAGGAATAGGTTCCTGCCTAATACAACTAAGTTCCCCTAAATATTTATTTATTTCAATTTACCAATTTAAATCAGTCTGAAAGGAGGCTTATTTTCTAACTTCATTTGTCCTTGGGTGTGGACAGTAAATGGTACTAATTGAATTTCTGCTATCAGTCTTTGAGCACAATGACATAAGCTTTGTTAAGGAGGCAAATGCTAATGATTTACTTTTGCTTTCTGAGGCCTAATACATTACCTTTCAGTTACAGTTCTTCAGATATTTGAAGGAAACCTCCACTTATTTCCTCCCAGAGAAATTTCTAGGCCATATTTAGGAAGTTTCCTTTAAAAACCTTTTTTCTTTCTGAAAGGGCGAGACCTCAACCTAGAGGCCCTGATGCCCAGCGCTCCCCGCAGTCGGTCCTGGCGTTCCCCGAGGCGGGCTCCCGCCAGCCCGTCCCCGCCCGTCTCCCGTCACCGGCGCTGGGTTGGTCGCCCCCGGTCTAGTTTCCTGCCCGGGAAGGCCGAGGGCCGCGGAGAGGGGGCGGGCCCGGGACTCTGGGGGAGCAGGGGCGGCCCGAGCCCCCTCCAGCAGGGGAACGGCGCCCCGGGCTCCTGGGTGCTGGGGAGTGGCCTGTGGCCTTCGGGGGGAAGGACGCCTATCGAAGGGCGAGGACTGCGCCCTCCATCTTGCCCTGGGTCCTCCATTTTTGGGCAGAGCCATGTGCTCGGCGGGGCTTCTTCCCGGAAACCCAAGCCTCTGCTAGCCACACCCAGGATTTCTCTGGAGTAACCAATGATAATCAAGGGAAGTGCATGCCATCACTATGACCACATCCTGTGTAATGAGACACCAACTCGTGCCTGGCCAATCGGCGGGGCCCACAGTCCCCTCTCCTGCACTTACTCCACCCCCCTATAAAACCCACAGTCCCATCAGGCTTCGCTCTCTCTGCCACCTACTGCTATGCCAGTAAGGAGGGCAGGGGAGCCAGACCTAGGTTTGAAATAAAGGACTCTTTGCTTTTGCATCGGACTGGCTGGCTCCCTGGTAGGCCCTTGGGAATCTTGAAATCTGGGCACAACATTTCTTTTAAACCAAGCAACACACTTGGTTGCTTTTCAGATGCTGGCTCATACTGTCATGCCTATATTTTAAGTGTCTCTTTTACTTATGGTGACTAATTAATGATTAGATTTAATGCTTGATAATAACCTTTAGTTTACTATGTAAATAGTAGCAGAAGAGATTCAAAAATTTCTTTTTTTAATTAAGCTTAAAATTTACTTTTGAACAGCCTTCTTTTTGTCTAGTGCTGATTTGCATACATAGAGGGGTTATAAGAGGTCTCAGGAATGCAAATTTTTACGTTGGCCTTTGTGAAACCCAATTGCTTATAAAAATATTTGCTTCTCATATAACAATTTATATGAGACCTTAAATATTATATTATATACCTTTTGTAATTATTCTAAAAGATATTCATTAAATTTAATTGGTTTTTATATTAAAAATTTGGTTCAGACTATAGAATTAACCTCTTTTTTAATTAGACTGTTGTAATGTACCCCGCGAATCACAGAAGGATGCCTCAAGAAGTCGAATTAAAGAGTCACATTTATTGCAATCCAGGACTATGAGGGGCCATTTTGCTTTCCCAAATCTCATAGTGATAAGATGGTGGCAAAACTAGACTTATACAGGCAAAAATCACAAGGTATTGATTACATCCCAGGGTTTGGAATGAGGAACCTGGTTCGCAAAAAAGCAGTTTACAGAAGCAAAATAAAGCATGTTAATTATAGTTTTGGGTCTTGGGGTCACTGAATTGACAGAAACATCTTATCTAGAGCCTTTGGGTCTTGAGATCCCTGAGTTACCAGGGACTCATTATCTAGAGCCATGGAGGTAATTTAGAGTAATTGTGCTGTCCTGGTCTTGGGACCACTGAGTCAACTGGAACTCATTATCTGTGGCCAATTTAGGATAATTGTGCTGTCCTGTTACCCAGGTACAGAAGAATGTGCTTTCTAAAACTAGTAAGATAACAATCAATGAAATAGTCATTCAATCAAATGGGATGATTTATACAATTCAGGAAATCAAAATAACTTTTCTATTGTTAAGCCAAACAGCAGGTTTAGAGTTAAACTACAGTTTCTACTTGATGGTTGCTACCATACTTCAAGACCATATAAAATATTATATTTTAGGTTGAAATTTTACTACACATAGTACACAAAATGACTACAATATATTTTAAGCTACTAATTTCTCTAGAGAAAATACAAAGAATTATTTTCTTAAACTAAAATATACTTTATGCATTTTGTTATCATAACTATATAATTTCTCCCAACATAATTTGAACTTTAAACTCTTAGAAGCCTTAAATTTTAGGTGGCAAGTTAAATACTTAACATTTCTTAGATTAGTAACAACTTTTAAGGATATATTTCACATATACAAGGCATATTTAATTAATATATTCAATTCTTTCCTCTAGATTTTTCATATGAGGCAAACTCAGAATAACATTTCAGAATTTTGTTATTTTAAAATACCTAGATATCTAATAAATTTTTATTATTTAATTTAGCAAACTCCTCAGTTTTAAGTTGCCAAAGACTTTGGAAAACAATGTTTCCGGCTGGTGAAAGGAGGGTGAAGCAGGGAAGCAATCTTATAGCTATTTGAATGTAAAATCACCCCATTCTTTCCTTAGAGATCTAAAGTTTCTGCTGTGGGAAATGAGACCAGCCCCCTCCTCCATCAATATACCTGTACTTATCACTGAAAAGTTCCACCACAAATCCTTCATTTTAGTTATGTTTATTTATCCATGTTTTAACAATTTTGAGATTTTAAAGACAATTATTATTATCCAAGGCATTTACTTTGGCAAATTCTGTAACAGAGATAACTTATTGACTTTTAGTAGCCTTATGGTTAACTTTGGAATGTGGTCCATTATTATTCAAAAACTATGGTTTATTATGGAAACCCTAATCTTGTTGCTTAGAACCAGCTGTATTTTTTCCTTGGGTCATTTTCATCATATTTCTGAAGAAAAAAACAGTCTTGGGTTTATTCTGTAGCATCTGTAAAGAGACTGAGCTCAGTTTAATAAGCCATCCAAGATTAGATGGGGCACGCCATTCTCTTAAACCAGCATTTTTCTCTTCACAAATACAGATATCCCAGATGTCTCCCTTGAATTCTGCCAAATTTTTAAATGACAGACTGGGAAATAAAAAACATGGTGAGAATGAGACTTTTCTTTGTCTCCTAGGACAGGTACAGGCTATATTTCTCCCCACCCCCACATCCTGTTTGCTTTGGGGAAACTCAATAAATGGCCTGGTGGCCAGGTTTCCTTTCTTATTAAATCAAACTAAAGGCATGCTTAATAAACTAACAAGTGTTACAGTTAAGCCCCTCTTGTACTGGGGAAAATGGAACCAACTGTGGTTGAGGGTAGTCTGAGAAACGGGACAAGTTTATATTAGTAGCTAGAGCAACGGGGCAAGTTGATTAATGAGTACCTTGGTAACGGGCAAGGATTGATTAATGTAGCCCTGGTAACTTTGTGTCTGTATCCCAGGTAACTTTGTGTGTGTTTAGCCAACCGTTGTGTGGTTTCGGTGAATAAAAGGCTGGCCCAGAACCAGGGTCAGCGCTGTTGTAGGAGAAACGCCTACGGCAGTCGCTGGCCAGCTTTCAATAAATCCTCACTTGCTGCTTAAGACCTAATTGGAGTTGGTGGTCTTACTCTCGTGAACATTGGTCCATAACACAATAAACACATTAAACCAAACAAAAAGGACAGATCAACACACATACAGACAAGACAATATATCACAGTTCTTTTCCTGGAAATTTTTCCCTATAGCATTGACTACCCTTTAAAGTTATTTTAGGTAAATTCTGCCTGTCCCAAGGCGTCATATGGTAATTTTCAAACAAAGCATCAGAGTTTCCTTGCAAGAGAGCTGACAGCTTTAATCTCTCTAGCTGTGGTGCCTTTCCACACCAGAGGTGGAGGATCCGAGGCCTTTTTAGTTATTACAGGCTTATGATCCCCAATATGAATTAGTCATTTTGCAATTTGAACAAGAACCCACATAGTTAAATATGACAACGGCACTCTTTTTACTTCAGCCTCATTTGAGAAGTACTTTTGGACATTTCAATTTCTTTATAATTTTGCCTTTTAATCAAATTCTTCCCCATAATAGCCTGACTTGAAAAAGATGTCCTCGCCCACATTGGATCACAAATTCCAAAGCTGGTACGAGCTTTATGTTCAGTGAATCTCCCCACTGAATTTTCTGGTGATCCCCACCTCTACTGGTAATCCCCGCCTTACTAGTGGACCTCTTCCTTTGCTCAGGCAAATAATCTCCAGATGTCCCCGTTCAGGTACCATAAATGCCACAGTCTTTTCGCAGCAAAATTCAGGAATCTGGAGAAGGGAAGGCAATATAAATGGGTAGAGACTAGACAAAAAAATAAATAAATAAATTTGGAAGGCATTGAGGGAACCAGATGGAAATCAGCTCTCTAGTGGAGTGGCTCCTCGAATGTCCAGACCCATGGCATTTTATTCACACATTTTGCCCATTAGCAAAGCAGATATTCATATCAAAGGTAAACAATGAAGGATTATCAGGTTAGGGGAATTGCCCTCAGCTGTTTGGCAGCAGGTAATAATATGCAGATCTTCAGCCCTACTGAAGAGGTCCATCAGCCTTTTGACAAACTTCTCCCATTTATTATGCTAACTACTGTTCTTAGCTTCCAGCACTTCAAGAAACAAAAACTGGTAATAAATTATCTAATCCTACCACTTAAAGCACTGAAAAGAGAGCAATAAGAAAAGCCAAGAGTAAGTAGAAGAAAGGAAATAATTAAGATCAGAGTGGAAATAAATGACATAGAGACAAAAAACAAAGCAAAACAAAACAATAGAAAAAATCAATGCAACCAAGTACTGGTTCTTTGAAAGGATAAACAAGATTGATGAACTTCTAACCAGGCTCACCAAGAAACAAAGAGAGAGGACTCAAATAAACAAAATAAAAATCAAAGAGGGGAAGTAACAACCAACCCTAATGAAATACAAAGGATTTTAAAAATTACTACTAAGAACTCTACTCCAAAAAACCTAGACAAAATGTGCATATTCCTAGAAAAATACAACCTTCCAAAACTCAATCAGGAAGAATCAGAAAACCTGAATAGGCCTATAATTACCAATGAAATTGAAGCAGTAATATAAAAAACCTTCCAGCAAACAAAATCCCTGGTCCAACAGCTTCATGGGGGACATTTAGCAAACATGCAAAGAAGAAGTAACACTGGTCATCCTCAGACTATTCCAAAATATTCAAGAGGTAGGAACACTTCAAACTCTTTCTATGAAGCTAGCATTACCCTAATCTCAAAACCAGATAAAGACACTATAAAGAAAGACAACTACAAATTAAAAGACAAAAGCCACATGATCATATCAATTGATGCTGAAAAAGCAATTGACAAACTTCAACAACCTTTTTTGATAAAAACTCTCAGCAAAATGGGAATAGAGGGATCATACCTCAACATAATAAACGCCTTATACGACAAACCTACAGTGAACATCATACTCAATGGGAAAATACTAAAACCATTTCCTCTAAAAAGAGGAACAAGACAGGGATACCCACTTTCACCACTCTTATTCAACACTAGAGGTGCAATGCACAAAATTTGTGCAAGGGCCTTGGCCCCTGCCCCCAGGGCAGCCACCTCTGCCTTGGACCCTGCCTCCTGCCACAACTAGGGGCCTCTGCCACCTCTACCTCAGCCTCCGCCCACTAAGGCTTTCTCAAGAAAAAGGGATGTCCAGAAGGACATCCCATCTAATTAGCATATTATGATTTTATTATTAGAGATAGTACTGGAAGTGCTAGCCATAATGAGCAAACAAGAAGAAATCAAAAGTATCCAAATTGGAAAAGAAGAAGAAAAACTGTCATTATTCACAGATGACATGATATTGTACATAGAAAACCCTAAAGACTACAGCAAAAAAATATATTAGATTTAGTAAATAAATTCAGCAACTTAATAGGATATGAAATTAACATCCAGAAATCTATGGCATTTTTTATACACCAATAATGAACTCACAGAAAGAGAAACTAAAAAAAGAATTCCATTTACCATTGATACCTAGAAATAAACTTAACTAATGAGGTAAAAGACCTGTACTTAGACTACAGGATGCTGTGAAAAGAGATAGGGAAAGATATAAACAAGTGGAAGAACATACCGTGTTCATGGATTGGTAGAATCAGCATCCTTAAAATGTCCGTAATACCCAAAGAGATCTATATATTCAATGCAATCCCGATTAAAATACCAACACAATATTTCACAGACCTAGAACTAACTCTCCAAAAATTTATGTGAAATCAAAAAATACCTCAAATAGCTGAAGCAATCCTGAGAAAGAAGAACAAAGTAGGAGGGATCACAACACCAGATATCAAGATTTATTACAAAGTCACTATTCTCAAAACTGAATGGTACTGGAACAAGAACAGACAATGGAACAGAACAGAGAACCCAGAAATAGACCCAAGCCATTATGCTCAATTAATATTTGACAAAGGAGGCAAGAGCATACAATGGAGTCAAGACAGTCTCTTCAATAAATGGCGTTGGGAAAATTGGACAGAAACATGCAAAAAATGAAACTAGATCACCAACTTACACCATACTCAAAAATAAACTCAAATGGATAAAAGATTTAAACGTAAGATGGGAAACCATAAATATCTTAAAAGAATCCATAGGCAGCAAAATATCAGACATATCATGTAGCGATATCTTTACTGGTACATCTCCTAGGACAATTTAAACTAAGGAGAAAATAAACAAATGGGACTACATCAAAATAAAAACTTCTGCACAGCAAAAGAAACCATCAACAAAATAACAAGAGAGCCCACTGCATGGCAGAACATATTTGCCAATGTTATATTTGAGAAGAGTTTAATCTCCAAAATTTATAGGGAATTTATACAACTTAACAAAAGGAAGATAAGCAATCCAATCAAAAAATGGGCAAAGGCTCTAAATAGATGCTTTTCAAAAGAGGACATACAGAAGGCCAAGAGGCATATGAAAACATGCTCAAACTCACTAATCATCCTGGAAATGGAAATCAAAACGACAATGAGGTGCCATCTCAGACCTGTCAGAATGGTTATCATCAACAAATCAACAAATGACTAGTGCTGGCAAGGATGTGTGTGGGGAAGCAACTTGGTTGGAAAGTCTGTAAGGAGGAATCTCTGAAAGGTCAGGGGCCTCTAGGGCAATGGTTCTCAACCTGTGGGTCGCGACCCCTTTGGGGGGTCGAAGGACCCTTCCACAGAGGTTGCGTAAGACCATCGGAAAACATATATAATTACATATTGTTTTTGTGATTAATAACTATGCTTTAATTATGCTCAATTTGTAACAATGAAAATGCATCCTGCATATCAGATATTTACATTATGATTCATAACAGCAGCAAAATTACAGTTATGAAGTAGCAATGAAAATAATTTTATGGTTGGGGGTCACCACAACATGGGGAACTGTATTAAAGGGTCGGGCATTAGAAAGGTTGAGAACCACTGCTCTAGGGGGGCTTTGCTGAAGGCGGCAGCCCCTGCCTTGACTTTGCAAACAAATCTGAGTCCCTGGGTGTTTTACTGAAATCTTTATGCTTAATCTTTAGGTGTCCTTTCTTAAAGGACACTCCAGACACATGTGTCCTCTCAAGATTACTTACCCTACTGATTGTATCTAAAAGATAAACTTTATCTCAAACTGCTGTTACAACAAAAGCTTGAAGAGGCAGGTGATCCAGGCTGTCTCATTCCTTTAGCCAGGCTGTCCATTAGCCCTCTCTTTCACAGCAATCCTATGTCAGAATAATCATTCATCCATCGCTCAGGGTCTGCTGGTCATACCCGGCAGATGTGGATAAAAAGGAATCCTCGTACACTGCTGGTGGGAATGCAGACTGGTGTAGCCACTGTGGAAAACAGTATGAAGTTTCTTCAAAAAATTAAAAATGGAACTCCCATTTGACCCAGTAGTCCCACTTCTGGGAATATATCCCAAGAAATGAGAAACACCAATCAGAAAGAATATATGCACCCCTATGTTCATAGCAGCACAATTTACCATAGCTAAGATTTGGAAACAGCCTAAGTGCCCATCAGCAGATGAGTGGATTAAAAAATGGTGGTACATCCATACAATGGAATACAATGCTGCTGTAAAAAATAAAGAACTCTTACCATCTTCAACAGCATGGATGGAACTGGAGAGCAATATGCTAAGTGAAATAAGCCAGTTGGTGAAAGATAAATATCACATGATCTCACTCATATGAGGAATATAATGAACAACTTATACTGATGAACAAAAGTAGATCCAGAGACATAGAAATATTGAACAGACCATCCAACCTCTGAGGGAAGGCAGGAGAGGCTTGGGAGGGGGGTTAGAGATCAACCAATGGACTTGTATGCATGCATATAAGCATAACCAATGGACACAGACAGTAGCGGGGGCAAGAGCATGTGCTGGGAGCGGTAGCAACTGGGAAGAGGTCAATGGGGGAAAAGGAGATATGTAATACTTTCAAGAATATAGAACTTAAATTTTAAAAAAAAGTGACATTGATGACACTGCATAGGAAATAGTATGAAGTGTTAGAAGTTGAGGTATATGAAGTAAAATTATATGTACAATTTTTTATGATCATATTCATTATAATCTTTCTCATTAAGGCTCTAAAGTCTTTACTTTGTGATGATAAATTGTACATTAAATCAATTTATAATTTCTCCATATTAATGTATTTATAATTACTTGTTTTCCACAAAATATTTTCATAGCATATTAAAAGGATGTAAATAGAATTATTATATAATAGAAGTACAGATTAGACTTTGCGTTCAAGACAAAAGGTGAAGTAGGTATAAAATGATGTTTTAACATTTTTTAATGATGAGATCTGATATATAAAAAAATATTTTTCAATAAAAGCAAGTTCTGCCTGACCAGTATGGCTCAGTTGTTGAGTGTTAACCTATGAACCAGGAGGTCAGAGTTTGATTCCTGATCAGGGCACATGCCTGAGCATGATCCACAGTGTAGGGTGTGTAAGGGGCAGTTGATCAATGATTCTCTCCTATCATTGATACTTCTATCTCTCTCTCCCTCAAAGTAGAAAGGCTTTGAAAAATTTTCAAATTTCATTCCAATGATCTTGAGTGCATCATAGGAGCTACTATTATTAGATTTGTTACCTTAATATCATGAAGTTCTTTGTGACTATATCATCTCAAATTCGATGGAAACTACCTTGAAGATAAGAGACACTATCTGAATTATGTTTGTGTTTTCACTGCTGTGCCGGGAGCCGGTCCATCCTTGCTGTTTCAAGGGACCCGGCATATATGGCATACTGTTCTTAATATGTTTGCTCACCTTCTTGGCACTATGTGTTTTAACCAAGGTCTCTGAGAAAGGTTGTTTCCCCAGGTAGGGATTTTCCCCTGAAGTTAGGGAGGGAATAAAACCTCTTAACTAAGTGCCAGGTGGGTAATTAATCACTTTAACTACGAACAGTCATGCTTAAGCTACATAATCTTTACTCCCTGGAATGGAGATAAGAAACGCCCTAACCTTTGTAATAGAGATTGATAGGATTGAATCAACTGGTATAAATACAGATGTAACAAGACAGCAAGACACAGAACTTAGGAGACAGAAAGAAGACAGAACTGAGAGACAGAACCTAGGCACAGAACCTGCACAGAACGTTCTCTAGAGACAGAAGAACTTCGCTGGAGAGAACATGGCAAAAGATCCTGGACAGAAACTGGCCTCAGAACCTAGAGACAGAACCTAGTGAGAGAACATAGCAAAAGATCCTGGACTGAACCTGACTATAGAACATGGCAAGAGAACATGACTAGAACCTGGTGACTGAACCTGGCTGGAGAACCTGGACAGAACCTGGCTGGAGAACCTAGTGAGGGAACATGGACACAGAACCTGGCTAGAGATCCTAACCAGAACTTCGCTGGCGATCCAGACCAGAACTTCGTTGGAGATCCAGACCAGAACTTGGCTGGAGATCCTGGCTAGAGGTCCTGGCTAGGCTGCTGATCAACTGAACAGTGTCTCCGTGTCATTCCTTCTTCGCCGACTCCGTCCACACCTTTGGGGACCCCTGGACCTGCTGGGGTTGGACTCCAGCACTGCTGTATAAAAAAAATGATGGTCTTCTTTAAAAAGTACAACTTCACCAACAGTGTGCTCTGTTGATGCTGTACACTACCAAATTTTCTGCAAGGTTTTAAAAGCTCTAGTTTTCCAAAATCCACAGTATATTTACCAACATCACAATACCTACAAGAATAATCTTGCTAGCCCTGGAAACTGTACCTACTGCCTCAACTGGGTTGTCATGTGCATTAAGATGGCATAATTTTGAAAAAAATTTAAATATATTTTATTGATTTCAGAGAGGAAGGGAGAAGGGGGGAGAGAGAGAGAGAGAGAGAGAGAGAGAGAGAGAGAGAGAGAGGTCAATGATGAGAGATAATTATTGATCAGCTGCCTCCTGATGCCCCCACACTGGGGATGGAGCCCACAACCCAGGCATATACCTTGACCAGGAATAGAACTGTGACCTCCTGGTTCATAGGTCAGGGCTCAACCACTGAGCCACAGTAGCTGGGCAATTTTGGATATTTTGAATAAAACCAAATATCACTTAGTAGTCTTAGTTCTAGTCATCTAAATTTAAACAGTATCTTACCAAAATATTAAAAAGTGATATTTACTTTTTCATTTATACAAAAATATTCCTAAATACAATAATCAAACAAAGCCATGGCCTGAACTTCCATTTTCCAAATGTTAAACATGATATCGCCAAGATACTCTGAGAGAGGTATGAACTATTCAGATAAATAGTGTACAAAAAGTTAAAATATGTAAAAATAAAAGGGAATGCATGGAACTAAATTGATTATAGAAAATCTTAAATATATCATGATATTAATTTGTTTTTGACTTTGCAGATAACTATTTCAAATATATTTCTATAAAAGATTAGGAAAATATTCAATAAACTCTAGAATAATTCTGCATTCTAATTTATATGTCTTTAATTTCTTGTAACATTATAAAGAAGTGGAGACAGAAAACTTTTAACAGTGTCTTTAAGTGTGTATTATGAAAAAAATCAATTTGGAAATATAACCATATTTCAAGAACAAATTTTCATTGGCCTTTAGTAAAATAAAAGTGCAAATGAATTAATTTTTGTTTCTAAGTATGATAAAAATCATATTTTAAAATAATTTTCTATACTCATTAAAATTTTCAAAAAGTTACAATTTACTTGGTTGATACTTGACTTTTCTTGAAATGCAAAGTCAGAGTATCAAATAGTAGCATTTGAAAGTAATGAAGTGCCTAGAAAATTAAAGATTTGGAATTCAATGCACATATTTGCCATCACTTATTTGATTCTATATTTCCTTCACTTTCTTAACTATATATTATAATTTAACAGTTCTAAGAATAATTTTCTCCATAAAAGATAGAAAAGTTGTTTACCGATTTAAACAGAAAAAAATTGATGGGAACTAAATAGGTATCTCAAAAGTGTTTGGATGATCTCTTATTAGGGAGGGTGCTCTACTTCCATATTCTTCTTTCAGCTTCATGAAGTTAAATCATGAGCCTCTGAGTATACTAGGAATAAGGTACTGGAATTCATACTTGCTTCTTTTCCCCATTATTTATACATTCATTTTTACAAGCTATTGAAAGCTGAAAAAAATATTATATTGTATATGACATGATAAGTTCTCCATTAACTCCATTCCTCAGGAGAATTGCATCATAGTCTTTCGCAATTGCTGACATTATATTTGTCACTTATTTGTATTATTTCTGAGGTCTACACAGAGAAATATTAGAAAGGATACATGGGGACTGTGGGAAATTGCACCCTGTAATTATACTTGAGGGGTTACTCTTATGAAATGCTGGAATGAGAATGATACTTTGGTTGTCAGGATTTCACCTAAGACATAAGAGAATAAACAAGTAGTACTGAGTTCCTCTTGGTCTAGTTAGCACTTTTACCATTTGTTTTCCTTGTCATTTATGGTGAATCTCTTTAGATCTTTAACCACAGCAAGCATATCTCCTGATATAGGTGAATATTTGAATATAATACCAATAGATAAACAGAGGAAGCCTATATGTTAAGATACTCAGATTCTTAGCATTTTTTCTAGACTTATTCTTCACTTTTGCTAATCTCCACACTCTTCCATGCAGATATACACCTGAAAACAGGGCAAGTGAATTTGCATCTGCAGTAAGTTTTATGAATTTTTTATGTTAAACAGTTATAGATAAAATAAAATATTAATTTCAAGTAGGTGTATTTAATAGTCATATATTGAGGACAGAAAAAAATTTTTGTGTAGAATATTAGGAGATTCTTTATACAGAAGTTAATATTTTTACTTCCTGTCCCTGTTCCCGGAAATGGAGACACTTCACCAAGATGGAACTGTTTAAGAAGCAATTTAGTGTATGTGTCCTGTGTTCAGGTTAGATTTATGTAGAGACAATATTTATTTACTCTTAAGCAGTGGTTAGTGACACTATGGACTGAGCAATACTGCTGGGCAGGGGATATATAAAATGAGTGTAAAGAGTCCATGGAGAGGAACATAGTCCTCAATTGAATTCACAGCATCAGCAGTATAAAGGGAGTCAGATAGAGCAACAAAGGAGTTGTTTTGATATAGGAAGAAAAAGAGGATAAAGTGTGATTATAGAAACAAGACATGAGTTTTATAAAGAAAATTATGTAGAGCTTCTCACTAATACCAACTTAGAAGAGACCTTTAAACAGTTCATTTTGTTTGGATAGACTTTCATTTTGATTTTTTTTTTCAGAAGAATAAAGTTTAAAAAGATGTGAATGCAAAGGCTTATGACAATGGTTTGAAAAATCGCTTAAACTGATTAACAAAACACTGCAAATTATCACTCAGGATGATAGAGGCAATTAATTAAAATGACATAGAAAATATTAGCAAGAGGAAATTGACAGTACCTATTATAAGAATATGTGTTTAAAACTGAAACATATTTTGTCATAAAGGAAATGATTAGTAAATGAGTGGATGATGGAAATGCAGGTTTTTTGGGGGAGGGGAAGTAATAAATTTCTAGAGTAGGAATAAGAAATCAAAAGTAGATATCAGAACTTAATTAGGGAAATTAGCTGAAAGAAACTCCATTCCTACTGAGGTGAACAATGGCAGAGAGAAAAAAAATGAGACTTAGTAAAATTGTAACAAATATGTTATAGCTGCTAGAGATAAATTATTATGGAGTGAAAAAATAGAAATGTTTGAGTAGATATAACTAGAAATCAGTGATGTAACCCAGAGCTGCATAATTTTTATTGGCAACCTTTCCAGAATTGTGATTGTTTAAAACATTATTTAGTTTATTTGTTGGATAAAATGAATGTATAGATTATAATGTGAGATTTTCAGACACTTGATGGTAGATAACTAAAGGAACAAGGATATTGTGTCAGGTGGTCATGGAGTAGTTAATGTGTTATAATGAATAAAAGTTAGAAAAGAATGTGAATCAGGAAAAATGTGAATCAGGCAGCAATGATAAACTAAGAGAATATGGGTCTCACATGAAGAACTTCAGTGAAGGTGTGAGGAGCTGAAAATAAGAATTAATAAGGGAAAGGTAAATGGCTAGAGAGCTTGATGTGTTCTTTCGCTAGTGAAGATGAGGGGTGATTCAGAAAAACAAGCAAACAAACAGATAACCTGTTGAATTTATAGCGCTATGAAACAAAGGGAGCAATGTAGTAAACCACATTTTTGGCTCATTTACAATTGGATGTCCATGATGCCTGAAAATAATTTTGCAAAACCCTATTGAAGAAAGAGAGTCTATGATCACCCAACATAAGTAAAAAGTGAACACCAAACTGGTTGGAATTACAGAGTGTTAGGAGGAATTTGGAGGATAGTCATTTAATAGATCTCTCTAAACTATTTTATAAAAATAGAAACTGACTCCTAAGATGTGTACCTCTTGGTAGTATTGATTGCACACACAGCCAAATGGTCAAAAGTAAATGTTCTTTAAAGAACAATATGAATTATAAGGCTTTTGAGCTTTGTCCAAGTATATGATTCTAGGATACTAGGGGAAAACATCTTCATCAGAGGAGAAATCAGCTTTCTCTTTGGTACTAAGTCATTCTCAGAAGAAAGCTTCCTTCAGGTGGTGTTGACTCTTGTTTGATGTGGTCACAGACCCACTCTGGCTCTGTCACAGCTGATAGAGACTACCAAAGACAGTGATCAGCAAGTGTGAAAAATTCAAAATGGACAAGACCATTTACCTGGAAACAAAATTTTTTCTTCTCACTTTGAAGAAAGCAAGAATCAGTACATGTTACTGATAATTGAAATGAGCCTGACAGGACAAATTTTCTAAATACGGATGTGTGTGTATGTGTGTGTGTGTGTGTGTGTCTGTGTGTGTGTGTGGTGCTTATGATCAGATGTTAATTGAATAATAATGTTTAGGATGTAAGAGTTAGTGAGAGGAATAGCAAAGGTCTCAAATACAATAATTACATCAATCCAGAGAGTTAAGAGTAGGCCTGTCCATATAGATTCAGGGAATATATGAGAGCTAAACTGATGGGAAGACTACTAATTAGTGATTACATATCCTCTGCATCCTGGATTTCTCAGTAATCACTTAAACAATTGCTTACAACAGCAGAGAAGTGAGCTTTTCCATGTATTGATTCTTCAAAACTGAAATAATCTTAAAATAGAAATATACGTTCAGATTTAAGTTCATATTTTTCTTGAAATTCAAGAAGTGAGGGGATAATTTTTGTTCATGTATCTTCATCTTGCCTTGGTGTAGCCTTTCTGAGTAGAGGCCCTTGGAGTAGAATTAAATTGATTTAGAAAAATAACCAAAAAGTTATTGCAAATATAAAAAATCTTTTTTGTTTTTTATCACACAGCAAGATCATTATTAGCTTTGAAACATAGACTCTGGAAGCATGATATAGTGTAATCATAAGACCAGATATTCTCGTGTAAAATTGAAGTGCAAAATAGTCAAATGAGTTCAGCCTCATGTTTTGATTAGTTCTGTAGCGTTGCTGTTTGTTTATCCAGACCTTGCACAGAGCCCCATCTATAGTAGATACCCAATAAAAGAATATTGAACTTAATTTGTATTAGCTGTGTGCCTAATTTCAATATGTGAGAGAAAAGTAAATGTCCAAGGAATTGTACTAACGCTTAAATATCAGAATTGCCAGCAGATACGTATTTGGATCACACACTACCACTTCCATAGATGAGTAAGTGACAACATACAGGAAACTCCGTTTTATAATAGTATCCAAAGGTGCTTGTAAAAATATATTAAAACCTGTTGTTTATTTGAAACAGAAATCATAAACTGAACAAATGTAATTACCTATTTAATATTGTAGAGTATACTTGACATTTCATGTCTTTGCTTTTTATGTTTTCAGGTTATTCTACTAAAACAATATTGAATAATATCAGTTTTTGTATACATATGAAAAATAGAGATATTATTAATTAATCCTATTGTGATAATAGAAACACTTCCTAATAAACAACCATAGCAAATTTTAATATATGGCTCTTATTCTATTAGGTAAAAATTTTTCCAGTTCAGATTTTGCAGAAATCTAGCTTGGAACAGAAAATAGAAGAGAGATACTCAACCCGCAGACTTGATTCAGAAGCTCTAAAGCAGGAAATTCTAAGCCATCATGTTCAAGCTCAATGGCACAGTCTTCACGCCCTCCGTGCTGACACTGGTGGGGATCCCTGGTCTGGAGTCTGTTCAGGCCTGGATTGGCATCCCTTTCTGTGCCATGTACATCGTTGCTCTGTTTGGGAATGCTCTGATCCTGGTCATCATCAAATCTGAGCGCAGCCTCCATGAGCCTATGTATCTCTTCCTGGCAATGCTTGGAGCCACAGACATTGCTCTCAGTACCTGCATCCTGCCAAAAATGCTAGGAATATTCTGGTTTCATCTGCCCAAGATACACTTTGATGCCTGTCTCTTGCAAATGTGGCTTATTCACACCTTCCAGGCCATTGAGTCAGGTATTCTGCTGGCCATGGCCCTGGACCGCTATGTGGCAATCTGTGATCCCCTAAGACAGGCAGCCATTTTTACCCACCAACTTCTCACTCAGATTGGGGTTGGAGTAACACTCAGAGGAGCCCTTCTTGTAGCTCCATGTCTCATCCTCATCAAATGCCGGTTGAAGTATTACTGGACCACTGTGGTCTCCCATTCATACTGTGAGCACATGGCCATCGTGAAATTGGCAGCAGAAGATACTAGAATCAACAAGATCTATGGTCTGTTTGTGGCTTTCAGTGTACTTGGCTTTGATATAATCTTCATCACAGTATCCTACCTTCAAATATTTATAACCATCTTCAGTCTGCCTCAGAAGGAAGCCAGGCTGAAAGCCTTTAACACCTGCATTGCTCACATTTGTGTCTTCCTTGAGTTTTATCTCCTGGCTTTCTTTTCCTTCTTTACCCACAGGTTTGGCTTCCACATTCCACCTTACATTCATATTCTTCTGTCCAATCTTTACCTGCTTGTCCCACCATTGCTCAATCCTACTGTGTATGGTGTGAAGACCAAACAGATTCAAAGTTTTCCACTCTAAGGATGCTTCCTGATTTTTTTTTCTTATTTTATATCATACTAGAGGCCTGGTGCACGAAATTTATGCAGGGGTTGGGGGTCCTGTAGCCTGGACTGCACCCTCTCCATTCTGGCAATCTGGTTTGGGCCTAAACCAGCAGTCGGACATCCCTCTCACAATCCAGGACCTCTGGCTTCTAACTGCCTCTGTCTGCCTGTCTGATCACCCCTAACTGTGCCCCTGCTGGCCTAATTGCCATTAACCATCTCTGCCTGCCTGCCTGCCTGATCTCGCCCCTAACTATTTGTTCCCCCGCTGCCTCTGCCTCAGCCTCAACCCCTGCCAACCTGGCTTTGTCTGGAAGGAAGTCGGGCATCTGGAAGATGCCTGATTGATCCAAGCTAATTAGCATATTACCCTTTTGTTAGTATAGATAAATAACACTCAGAGAAACCATTGTTCTTAGCAAGATTCTGTGCTTTCTCCAGTGCATTATGTGCAAAAAAAAAAAAAAAAAGTTTGCATTCAAGATACTAATGCTCTAACTGCTATTTAAACAATTTCAGTTTTTTATGGATAAGGAATTAATTCATCATTAGATGCCATAAGAGACAGAAGATTCATAAAGGCTTTTTATTCAGTCAGTGAAATTCTTTCCTCAATCTTTCAGTGAGAAAGGGTTTTAAAAACACGGTAAATGTAATTGGTTAGCCTCTGATTCAAAATGTTGTTTGTTTGTTCTTTAAAAACTGAATAAATCCTGTATGAACTTGAGAATTCTAATGGTAATGTACTAACTTCTTTTTGTTTTATTTTGATTTCAGTAATTGCCTTCCTCTTTTTCCTCATTTTTCTAATTTTCATTATCATTCAATTGTGTGTGTGTGTGTGTGTGTGAGAGAGAGAGAGAGAGAGAGAGAGAGAGAGAGACTTACCTTATGGCATTAAAAATTGCTCCAGTCTCATCTTGGATATTTCTTGAACTGGACCACAGGTATGCTTGGTGCTTGCTACCTGTCTTTCTTTATGGTTCTCTCCGCTGACAGAGCAAGGAATTTTGTGTGTATGCTAACCTATGTAAGTGAACATATCAATAAATATTTCCATATGTAACCATTTATATCTAAATTCAGCTAATTATCAGTTCCTACTAATATCTGCCACTTTAATTCATTACCACCTGAATCTTTCTGGCCTCTTCTTGATTTTCAGTAAATTTCTCCAACAGTGAAACACCTTCCTTCAACCATGTGTTACCCATTTATTTCATTGGTAATTCCCAGTTTAAAGCCCCCTATAATATGATAACCCTTTCCTCTGTGATAAAATCTTTGTCAACTAGAGTAAAGGGTTTAGGGACAGACCTTTTCCCTTTAGTTCCAACACTCTACTTATTTCCAAACTTACTTAGATCAATGCCTTTTCCCACCATCACCTTCAGGGAGGTTATTTCATTCATCTGCTATACAATTGGACTTTTTTTTTTTGTTATAGTGGGCATCTCTCTGAGAACCCTCCAACATCCTCAATAATTGTATTGAATTGAAGGGCCACTCTGTGGTTTAAAGTTTTGTGTTTTTCAAAAATGTATAAGGACATGTATTCTCCATTACAGTCTCATACAAAATAGATTCATCAACCTAAAAATCTTATGAACTTCACCTATTCAACTTGTGAAGAAATGATTTGTAAAGGGACAGAGTAAATATTTTAAGCTTTTATGATCATTTGATCTTTGTCCTAATTGCCACTACAGCATGTTCTTTAATAATGTCATTTCATTCAACATAGTTTTATAAAGTGGATGAGATGCCATAGAAACTTAACTCTTGTTTTCATCAATTAGCCTAAAGTTAAAATTGGTTTCAATATATGTTGTTTCTGTAAAAGTTTCAAAACCTATCAATGATGTTAAATGAGGACTTACTGTATAGGGAAAAAGCTTCCATAAATTGATAGATAAGGTGGCACTCCAATCAGATTTTATTTTTTTAAATATATTTTATTGATTTTTTTCAGAGAGGAAGGGAGAGGGATAGAGAGTTAAAAACATCGATGATAGGGAAACATCAATCAGCTGCCTCCTGCACACCTCCTATTGGGGATGTGCCCACAACCAAGGTACATGCCCTAGACTGGAATTGAACCTGGGACCCATCAGTCCGCAGGCCGACACTCTATCCACTGACCAAACCAGTTAGGGCCCAATCAGATTTTATTTACAGAAAGAAGCCGCAAGCTTGTGTGGTCAGAGTACTATAGGTTGTCCCATAGACCTGACATGTTCATATTCTGTGTGATTGATCAAGGGTAACAATAGACTCTATGGGTGCAAAATAACATGCACTCATTTAGTAAAAGATCCAGGTGTTTTTAAAAAATATATATATTTTATTGATTTTTTACAGGGAGGAAGGGAGAGGGATAGAGAGTTAGAAACATCGATGAGAGAGAAACATCGATCAGCTGCCTCCTGCACACTCCCTACTGGGGATGTGCCTGCAACCAAGGTACATGCCCTTGAGTGGAATTGAACCTGGGATCCTTGAGTCCGCAGGCTGATGCTCTATCCACTGAGCCAAATCAGTTAGGGGAAATATTCAGTTATTGAACTAGATTTATTACCTGGATCCAACTTTATTCATCGTGTACCAGACTGTGTGAATATATTCTGTAGTGTCATTACACTGTACTTTATTACCCAAGGTGACCAATGCCCTTCATAGTGTGACAGACTATATATTTTCCTATTGAAAGTCCCTGCTGCTTTTCTAATTATATGTTTTTCCTTGAAGTCCTCTCCTTTTATTTTTATGACATTACTGACCTCTGGATGCATGTTCACTTTTCTTACTATGCTATGCCTATTTACATCCATTGTGATGTTACCTGTACTTGGAAACCCTTGCCCTGTTACCTGATAATATTACTATCATTCTTTAAGACTGAACTCAGTTTTTTCTTGGTATCTCTTAAACATGTTTAATTACTTTTTTTCTCAGACACCGTATTATTTTGGTGTTCCATAATTATTTACACATTTAAAAAACTATATTATATTACATTTATCTTTTTCTACATTATCTGGAATAGATGCTGGATTACTTTTCTTTTCACTTAATTCCTTTACTTTTCCTCCTCACTTTGTTTTTCATATGTTTTTAGCATATATCTGACTGTTAATAAATACTGTATGACACTACTGATTCTCTCTTGCTGATTTAAGTGACTTGGTAAGATAAGAAATTTTGTAGGGTAATTTGGGTGAGTGAATAAGAGCAAAATGCTCACTTTGGACGTGTTAAATAAAGAAATAGGATCTCTGGATAGAGATAACTAGTCAGGAACTCAATTTAGACACCTGGAAAAATACCTTTTGCTAATTTATTTTCAAATTTTCCATGCCTATCATGGCATTGATACTGGTACATATGAAAGAAGGCTTTGTTGACCATTGTGATACTTGTGTTCCATTCATTATCTCATTTAATCCTTACTCTGATTCTATAAAGTATAAAAAAATATTTTTTTTACATTCAATCAATGGTAAAATCACAATTTACAAATTTATAAGTAAAACTCACCAGTTATTAGTGATAGAATATTTGAACTTGACTTTTCTCTCTCTATAGCTGTAGCTCTAAAATATCTGAGAAAGTCTCTCAAGATATACTTATTAAGGAAATGAATGAATTACATTAGTGTAAGGAAACACGCTGCTATATAAGGCATGTAAAAGTTAAATGGATACATATATAGTCAACAACAAACAAAAATATTTACATAGCAAATAAAAAACACAAAAAAAATCACACACATAAAAAGACAGGTTTCAGGAATTAATTTATTGAATGCACACAAATGTTCTTTAAATATTTAAAAAACACATATCAACTCTGGTCAAAAATCATCAATTTCCAACTTAACGAACTCTCACCCAATGAAATGAGCAAAATGTAAATAATGTAATCCAGAGATCATTTATACAGATGCCCAAAGTAGATTCCCCTGTGCTCCATACAAAATAAAATTAATATTATTAAGAAAGTAATTGTTTTCAAATGAAATACTTAATGAATGTGACCAATAATTTATATCCTTCAAATAGGTATTGATGTGAGTAAATAAGATTTTGTGTCTCTGGAAATTTTACATAAATTTGGAAATCATAGTAATAGTGATAAAAAGCTACACTGAGTGGACATATATCTAGTTATATAAAAGTAATCCCTGAAAATTATAATAAGGGGTTAAGGGAGGTTTGAGAAAATCTACCACAATATCTAAAAAAAAAGATCAGATGAAGGAGAATAAAATATATTTAAAAATAGATTTCCATATTCTTAAAGTGAATAAGTGTAAGACTTCCATCATGCTAGACAATATTGCAAGGTAAAAAGCATATTTTTTGAAGCTAGAGTCCCTGGTTCAAATTCTTCATTACTACTTCCTTGTGCCAGTTATGTAACCCCTCTGTCTCAGTTTACTAATTGATGCAGTGAGTATAATAAACACCGATCTCACTGTATAGTTTTTTGACTGAAGAAGTAAATATGTGTAAAGTGTTCAGTAAACAGGCAAGTACACAGTGATCATTATTTGAAAATTAAATCATTATTACTATAATAAATCAAAAGAAACTTGAGAATAATCATTTTTACTTGAGAACTTTTAAACAGAGCATGGAACAAATAACAATGAAAACACACAACTGTTTGTATAAAATGCATGTCCAGTGTATTGAGAAGCTTTAAATTGTGACAGTAATTAGCCTAGTCATTCCACATTTGAGGATATTAAAATGTTGTCAATAAATATAGAATCCTGTATAATAAAGAGGTAATATGCAAACTGACCATCACTCCAACACACAAGATGGCTGCCCCCATTTGGACATAAGATGGCCTGCAGGGGAGGGCAGTTGGGGGTGACCAGGCCAATAGTGGAGGGCAGTTGGGTGGGACCAGGCCTGCAGGGTAGAGCAGTTAGGGGTGACTAGGCCAGCAGGGGAGGGCAGTTAGGGGCAATCAGGCTGGCAGGGGAGTGGTTAGGGGGTGATCAGGCTGGCAGGCAGAAACGGTTAAGGCAGTGGTTCTCAACCTTCTTAATGCTGTGACCCTTTAATACAGTTCTTCATGTTGTGGTGAGGCCCCAACCATAAAATTATTTTTGTTGTCACTTCATAACTGTAATTTTCTACCGTTATGAATCATAATGTAAGTATCTAATATGCAGGATGTATTTAGGAAACCCATGTGAAAGGGTCATTCGACCCCCAAATGGGTCATGACCCACAGGTTGAGAACCACTGGATTGGGGCAATCAGGCAGGAAGGCAGGCAAGTGGTTAGGAGCCAGCAGTCCTGGATTGTGAAAGAGATGTCCGACTGCCCATTTTGGTGGGATTCGGCCTAAATGGGCAGTCAGACATCCCTCGAGGGGGTCCCAGATTGGAGAGGGTGCAGGCTGGGCTGTGAGACACACACTCCCATGCATGAATTTTGTGCACTGGGCCTCTAGTATGAAATAATAATAATAAATAACAATTGGCCCTAACATTTATTGAAAGCTTCCAATAAGGAGGCAATGCTTTATTTATAAAAGAAAGAAAATATAAATGCGCAGCATCAAATATCTATGATGAAAGACACAGCTGAATGGAGAAATAGCATGTTGGGGACAATGTTGCAGGTATTGTTAATGCACTAGGACTTCATGTGAGACAGATTCTACCAACATGAGTTTGTATACATATATATTTCATTTTTCAGAAATTTTCTGGTTTGGGAAGAAGAGACCCATCACTCGGTCACGAATCTGCTTGGTCTTGACACCATATACCAAGGGATTGACTGTAGGGGGTACCAGAAGGTACAAACTTGCAAAAATTATGTGGACACTTGGAGGTACCTTCTTGCCAATGCGGTGAGTTAGGAAGCTAAATAGTGCAGGTGTATAGAAGGCAAGAATAGTGCAGACATGGGCAGCGCAGGTGCCCAGTGCTTTAGAGCGGGCATTCTGGGAAGAGAGCTGAAAGACAGCCTGGAGGATTTTGATATAGGATGTGGCTATGAGCCCTAGGTCCAATACCATCACTGAAAGGGCCACTGAGATGCCATATGCTCTGTTAATGAGAGTATTGGCACTGGCCAACTTCACCACAGCCATGTGCTCACAATAGGTATGATTGATGACATTTTTGGTATAATATGGCAGCCTCTTAATGAGAAGAAGACAGGGCAAAGCCATAAGTATGGCTCTGGTCATGCTACCCAGACCCATTTTAATGACCATGGTTGTTGTCAGGATGGTTGTATGACGCAGTGGGATGCAAATAGCTACATACCGATCAAAGGCCATGGCAACTAAGAGGGCTGACTCAATTATGCAAAATGTGTGAATTAAATACATTTGTGCTAGGCAGGTATTAAAGTCAATCCCATGAGCTTCCAACCAGAAGATACCAAGCATCTTGGGGGCTACGGATAAGACAAGACAGATGTCCATAATTGCCAGCATGCAAAGGAAGAAATACATAGGCTGGTGGAGGCTAGGCTCTAGTTTGATGGTGACAATGATTATGCTGTTCCCCAGCAGAGCCAGGACAAACAATAGGCAGACAGGGATGCCAATCCAGCAGTGAAAGTCTTGCAAACCAGGAATACCAACCAGGAAGAAAGAAGAGATGTAGTGATATGTAGAATTGTCTGCCATGTTAAAACTCAGTAAGTTGCATGCTCATGTACACAGGAGCCAGTTAATTCTCCGGTACAAGAAAGCAGTGTAACAGAGTGATTCTTCAATGGCTCAGCAAGTAGGAAATCCAGACACATGATTTAATAGCCTACCTGGAGGTAGGACTCCTCCTAAACCTCTGTCAGTAATCAGGTATACCACTTCGCCATTCTAAGTTTCAGCACCTTCACCTGCAAATGAGAAGACTGAGTTCACATCTTTCACATATTTTTTCCTACGTTTTGGAATTGTATACAATTCTACACTGTAGTTTTTATTTCCTATTAGTATCGGTTAGTAATATAATGGCCTCATTATTATGTCAAAGCCAACATGGATTCTATGAGATAAACAGTTTTAGAGGGAAAAAAAAGTTGTCTTTTCAAAGAAATTGATATCAAGAGTGGATACATATACATAAATACACACACAATAAGTTACAGGTGTTTTAAAAATAATAATATTCATTCATAGTGAGCATATCAAAGTAATCAAGAATGTAGAATAAGATCTTCTAACCAAAAATATAGAATGTACTTATAAAAATTAAAGCTAACCAATGCCCTCCCATTAATCAAAGACAAATTTGTCCCTAATTTCAATAAATCCCTTAAGAAGTCCTGAAGATATACAGCATAACACAATCACTTAGACAGAAAAAAAATGAATATATTATTTCTTCATGCTGTCAAATGATTTAAAGTTGCTGCAAATAAGAACAATAGTTGTTAATAAACTCACTGTATTTTCTGCAAAGCCCTGACTCCCAGCTGCAGGCATCACTCCTTCTGTCTCTAGCACCTTTCCTGACTAATAATATGAAGGACAAAGCAAGTGCAATTCAGCCTTTTTGGTCTCAGCAGCAGGAGTAGTTTCTTGTGACTCTTGTTCTGACCCTGTCCTTTTGTTTGGTAACTGACCTCTATCATTCTTCCTAGCATCCAGTTTCTTCCTAGTGTTATAACTCTGGCATATGCACTTCACTCTTCTTAACATGCTTTTAAACTTAGAATTGCTCTCAGCATCTCAACTTATGGTCCTGAACGCCACTGATGTGAAAACTCAAGATATATTGATAAATACTATTAATGTCAATGATTCTTTATGTAGACATCTAAATCTAAACAATATGTGTGTGTGGCAGGGGGGAGGTTGGGGTTGGGTTGGTCTGCTTATGGTATCCATATTCTACTATCAAACGCGTGCTTCTAGGCCTATGTGAATAATATCTGAGGTGTTTCCTTGTTAAAAGTTAAAAAAAATTTCATATAATTCATAAAAATTAAGAACTTAAACGTCAGCCACAATAAAGAAACTCAGTGTTGTGGAAATTACTGCCTAAGGGGATGAAGTCTTTAACCCAAGACAAAGATAAGAATTTAGGACAAAACCTGCAAATAATGGACATTCAGAGTATAAAGAGGTTTTAAGTATTTATCAAACTCTTGCTGATTGCAATTTCTCAAATGATTGTTTTCCACTTGGAAATTTGGTTGGCTAAGTTCCATTCTTATATTTGCTTCTGGGAGAATCAAACATACAAAAGACTAACCCACCTAAGATTATAAACAAGCATAATCACTCTTCATAAACATATGTAAATATTTTAAAATCATATTTTAGTTTTTTATAAACTAACTTACAAGATAGTAACATGTCATCCACACCAAGAGAAAAGCACTTACAAGATCATAACATGTCATCTGTACCAGGAGGAAAGCAGTAAAGTGACTTCTTAACAATGGAAGCTTCCAGTCAGAGCCATAGAATGTGGCACACAGAGGAAATTACGGAGAACTACCCCCAAATCGTGGTCTGCTTATACAGTTACCCCTCTTATCTCAAAAGTTTTTTCTGTCTTCTCCCAGGCTTATTTTGAAATCTTTATATTATCTTCAGAATTCTGCCAGGTAATCCAAATACCTGCCCTGATTTCTCTAATATTCTATTAGCAATACCATTCCATCTGCTTTTGAACCATGTAAGTACCTTATTTCTTCTGACACCCTGAGCTTTGCTGTTTTGTCTGTTTCTGAGTCAGTCAGCATTTTCTCTTGCCTGGAACCTGCTACTTCAGAGTAGAGAACTGTATGGGAATACAGTGGTCCTTCTCTACAGTCTCTTTTGAATACATTATGTATTTTCTATAGAGGTATTAAAATAAGTACACATGAAAATACCCCAAATTAAATTCAGTAAGCTCTCCCATTCTTCTCCATACAAATGTATCTTATTTGTTGGCAACAACAGACACCACCCATCCATTAGGAAATCAGAACTATCCTCACCTCCTCTATTTCTACCACTCCAGTCAAGCAGCCATGGAGTCTTCATTTCTGTTAAAGGACTTACCATGTGCTCTTCCTGTTTTCACTCGCATGTCATCGCCTTCATCAGACTGTGAATACACAAAGGATGGCACTTTATCTCAGTAAATACTCAGTGGATTCTGAAGGAAGATTGATGTTTCTCTATGTCCTCCACAGTCCCTCAAGAATTTCACAGATTTTTATCTTGCTCTCAAGGCTTTTGACCCACCAGCACAATAACTTATTCATAGTCATTGCCTATCCTTCATTTATTTTACCTGACATCTTAGAATATGACTTTTTAAAATAGTTTTTGCTTATGAGTTACAAACTCACAATCCTTGACATATTGTAGGTAATGACTTAAAAATAACTATTAGTCTTTGAAAAATATCAAATTATAATTTCTGCTGAAGTATCTAGACCAATATGCATATCTTGGAATGGTTAAAAAATACGGCAGTGTAGCCGTCGGCAACGAGGACTCTGTGGTTAAGTTGGTAGTTATGGTTGCTTTGTAATAGGCTATTTCAATGTTCAGGAGATCCCGCTGGAAGGTTGATGGGTCTCTTAGGAGAAATAAAGTTGAAGGGAAAAGAGGTCTGGGCCAGGATGAAGCACAAAGTAATAACAATGTTTCCCCATGGAAAACTGTACTTACATTGAAAACTTAAAAAAAAAATGGTTAATGACTTCTATTTTAGTTCTAACATGTAATAAGCTCAGAATTGTCACTCCTGTCCTGACCTGGAAAAGCTAGATAAACTGAAGATCAATGACTTTTTTTAAAGCCTTCTTAGAAATGACGTCACAGGGCAAATCATCCACCTCAAACATAGGGAGAGAAGCGCATCCAAGGAGGTACAGCTCACAGTATCCAGCTGCTTGGAGCTGAGATCACTTAAAGGTAAAACAGTCAACACACTTCACTATGAAATCAGACAAGTTGCTGGGGGCTGCATTTAGATTATCATGAGCATGAGAAACTCTATTGTCTTCATTCAGAGGTGTCCCACATATTACATAGACTTACTTCTAAAAACACCAACAGATTCACAGCTAGGATCAAAGAAATATCAACTGTTGGAAGATAAGTCAATGTGAAACTCTTCACAAACCCCCTGTATAAAAAAAGCTTCCTCTCCAAGGGGAAAAGTCTTAGCTAGAGGGCAATACTGAGACCTTATCTCTACTAACAGTCAAACATTTCAGGCCATTCCATTCCTTCCTAATCTCATTCTGGGGGATGGAGTGGGTGATATAGTCAATAGAGGATATGTCATCAAAGAACTAGATTGGAACCACTGCATCCAAGGAAGGGGATATAGGGAAAGAGGGGAGGAAAGTAACACAAATCCTCTTCCTCCACAACCTACCACCTCAGTAAATCTTTAGTATAATGACAGTGGAATACATTAAAACATAACTTTCTCTGAGGAGCAGCAGAAAGTGAAATCCCAAAGCTAAGAATAGAGCCATAATCAGGACATTACTAACCCATACATATAATTTGCCTTTTTCCCTGAGTCCATTAAGATCGCTTGATTATATTTAGCTGTCACCTATTTGACTATCATACGGGGGATGATGATTTTCTTTTATTTTATTGAGTATATTAGAGTGATATGGTTTCAATGAAATTATATAGGATTCAGGTGTACAATTAAAATAATAAAAGTGTAATATGCTAATAAGACCAGACTAGTTGTTGAGTGAATAGAGTAGCATGCCTCAAAAGATAACAGATTGCTATATAGAGGTCCAGAGCCATGGCCAACAGGACTCCTGATTCAATACCCTGAAATGTGTGGATGAGCCACATCTGGAAAGGCAAGCATCAAAATAGATATCTGGAAAGTGGAACCAAAAAATACCAAGAGTCTTGGGGACAATGCTGGTGCTAACTGCAATGTCTGTGGCTCCCAACATGGCCAAGAAGACATACATAGGCTCATGGAGACTGGGTTCAGATTTGATGGTGAGCGAAAATTCCTATCAAAGCAATGTGGATAGAACAGAATAGAATCCCAATCCAGCACTGTATAGTTTCCAGGCCAGGGATCCCAATAAAGGTCAGCACAGAGGGCATGAACATGGTGTCATTGGAATGGGCATGGCAGGTCAGGGTCCTTTCTTGCAAAGGAGCCAAATCTGGCAAACTGTGATTCTCTGTACTGGTCTATGACCTATTCTCAACCAGTCACACAAATATTGAATGACAGAAATAGGAGAATCAACCTCAGCAGTTTATTTAGCATTTTTTAAATGAATGAGACAATGGACACTGGCCCAACAAAAAGTTTTACCAGTATATACATTAGCAAAATCATCTGCCCACTCAGTGATACCCACATTGCAAAGACTGAGTATTTGGACACCTATGCCTATGATGGGGCCAATGTGACCAGGCTGCTTGGTGGTGTTCTTCCTCCCTCATTCCATCTTCTCTTTCTTCTTCTAACCTGTTCATGGAAATCAGAAAAAATAAAAAAATAACAAACATTGGAATGACAGAGAAATACCCAAATCCACTATACCTTGAGCTCCGCTTTTCTCTCCTCCTCACTTCTCTCTTTTTAGCATCACTTTAGACAAGTAGGGCTGGTATTTCTATAGAACATACCAACATTTCTTTGATAAATTATTGATTGAAGGCTCTTTCTAGCATTGTGATTCCACCAATAAAACTACTCTCCTACCTTGAACTTCCTTCCCACCAAGGAATTTGCAAACATGACATTCATGCAGGGCCTAGACTACATCAAGACAGACATTGGCAGTTGCATAATTTTGTTTATTACCATGGCAATTCTAATTCAGAAAACAAATCTTATATATAAACTAGTGGCCTGGTGCACAAAATTTGTGCACATTAAAAGGGGATTAATTAGAGGAAATATTTTGATATTGCTATTTGCCCTTTCTCTATAATAGAAGTGTCAGAGATGAAAGAAAATTAGTAAAATGTATATGAAAATCTTTCTCCTGTAAGAGTCTGGGGAGTGTTGCCCAACCCAGAGTCATGTCCCTGCCCACCCATGGCACCTCAAAATCACGTGAGACCCAGACGCAGCGGGCCCCACCCACATTGTGTAAGATTCAGACCCAGCCTGCCCACCCATGTCAAGCCCCTTGGGGGGGGGGGGTCAGCCTCAGGTCCCTGGGCCTGGCAGGGGGCACATCCTCAGAGTGCCCTTCAAACCCACCGGGTGGGGGATGTAGCCTGAGATCTTCCATCAAGCCCCACTGTTCTGGGGCCATGGTCTGAGATCCCCCATCATGCCCCGCCAGGTGGGGGCTTAGCCTTAGGTTCCTCAACCTGGCGCCGGGATGGGGGTACAGCCTCAGGTCCCCCATCAAACCATGCCAGGCAGGGGGCCAGGCCTGAGTTCTCCAGCCTGGCACTGGGATTGGGGGCATGGCCTGAGGTCCCCCATCAAGCCCTGTCAGGTGACAATAAAAACAATAAAAAACAATCGAAAAAGAGGAGACTAAATAGCACACTACTGAACAATGAATGGGTTATCAATTAGATCAAAGAGGAAATAGAAACATCCTGGAAACAAATGAAAATAAAAACACAACAATCAAAAATCTATAGGACACAATGAAAGCAATCCTGAATGAGACATTCATAGCACTATAGGCCTACTTAAATGCCACAGTCTTTTCACAGCAAGGGTTCAGGAATCTGCAGAAGGGGCTGCAACATAAATGGATAGAGACTACACAAGAAATATAAATTTGGAATAGATACAGAGGCAGAGCTGCCTTGAACAGACTGTTAAACTACAGCAGGAAGGCCGGGGAGGGTGGGAGGGCAGGAGGGGGGTGGGTTAGAGATCAACCGAAGGACTTGTATGCATGCATATAAGCATAACCAATGGACATAAGACACTGGGGGGAAGGGGAGGCCAGGGGATTTTCAAGGGTGGGGGGGAAAAAAAGGAGACATATATAATACTCTTTGTAATACTTTAAGCAATAAAAAAGAAAAAAAAGAAAGAAAAAAAAGAAATATAAATTTGGAAAGCATTGGGAGGAACCAGATGGAAGCCAGTTCTGTAGTGGGATGGCTCCCCAAATGACAGGAAGTAGGGCTTTTTGCTCACACATTATGCCCTTTAGCAAAGCAGATATTCATATCAAAGTTAAGGTTTGGTAAACAATAAAGGATTATCAGGTTAGAGGAATTGTCCTCAGCTGTTTGGCAGCAGATAATAATCCTATCTAATAAAAGAGAAACATGGTAATTGGCATACGACCGCTACCCTTCCCATTGGCTAATCAGCGAGATATGCAAATTAACTGCCAGCCAAGATGGCAGCCGGCAGCCAAGCAGCTTAAAACTAACATGAGGCTTGCTTACTTCAGTGACGGAGGACTCCAACGTTCCCCGCCTGCCTTGCCGGCCTCTGAGCTTGCAGTTTAAGAAACATTGTAACGAATATAGACGCTAAACAAAACCCCAGAAACCTGCTTTCAGCTAGCCGGGATCTCAGAGCTGGAATTGATACAGAGTTTCGATTATAGAACCAAAACAAACCAGATACCTGCTTTCAGGAGCGGAGGCCTAAGAGCTGGAGCCTCAGAGCTAAAGCTGGCCCAGAATAAAAAAAGAAAAAGAAAAAAAGGAGCAGTTGGGAGCTTCAGTCTCAGCCTGAAAACAGCCCTCAGCCCCTCACCCAGACTGGCCAGGCACCCCAGTGGGGACCCCCACCCTGAAGGGTGTGTGACCAGCTGCAAACAGCCATCATCTCCTCACCCAGGCTAGCCAGGCACCCCAGTGGGGACACCCACCCTGATCCAGGACACCCTTCAGGGCAAACCAGCCAGCCCCCGCCCATGCACCAGGCCTCTATTCTATAGTAAAAGGGTAATATGCCTCCCAGCACCGGGATCAGCATGACAGGAGGCAGCGCCCAAACCCCCTGATCGCCCTGCAGCTCTGTGTGTGATGGGGGCAGGGCCACAACCTCTCTATCAGCCCTGCTCTATTCCTGACAGGGGAAGGTGCCCCAACCCCCTGATCAGCCCTGCTCTGTGCCTGATAGGGGGGAGCTCCCCAACCCCCTGATCTCCGTGCGGCTCTGTGTGTGACAGGGTGCAGCACCCCAACCCCCGCCCCCTCACCCCACGGCCCTGCTCTGTGACGGGGTAGAGCCATAACCTCTCCATCGGCCCTGCCCTGGGTGTGACAGTGGCGGCGCCCCAACCCCCTGATCTGCCCTGCTCTGTGTGTGACAGGGGGCGGTGCCCCAACTCCCCTATAGGCCCTACTCTGTGAGTGACAGGGGGGAGCTCCTCAACCCCCTGATGGGCCCTGCTCTGTGCGTGACAGGGGGAGCTCCCCAACCCCCGATCGACCCTGCTCTGTGCGTGACAGGGGGGGAGCTCCCCAACCCCCTGATCAGCCTGCTCTGTGTGTGACAGGGTACGGAGCCCCAACCCCCCTAGTGGGCCCTGCTCTGTGCATGACAGAGGGCAGCGCCCCAACCCCCTGATTGGCCCTGCTCTGTGCATGACAGGGGGCAGCGCCCCAACTCCCCAATGGGCCCTGCTCTGAGCCCGACCAGGGGCTGCACCTAGGGATTAGGCTTGCCCTCTGCCACCAGGGAGCATGCCTAAACCAGCAGGTCGTTATCTCCCAAGGGGTCCCAGACTGTGAGAGAGCCCAGGCCGGGCTGAGGGACCCCCTCCCGCCCCCCCCCCGAGTGCACAAATTTTTGTGCACCGGGCCTCTAGTATGCTTAATAATAAGCCTTCTGATGAACTTCTCACATTTATTATGCTAACTACTGTTCTTAGCCTCCAGCACTTCAAGAAACAAACAAACAAACAAAAAATAAAACCACTGGTAATAAGTTACCTGATCCTACCAGTTAAAGCACTAAAAAGAGAGCAATAAGAAAAAGCCAAGAGTAAGTAGAAGAAAGGAAATAATTAAGATCAGAGTAGAAATAAATGGCAGGCTCACCAAGAAACAAAGATGGAGGACCCAAATAAACAAAATAAAAAATGAAAGAGGGGAAGTAACAACCAACCCCACATAAATTAAAAGGATTATTAAAAAACACTATTAACAACCCTACTCCAAAACCTGGAAAACCTAAACAAAATGTACATATTCCTAGAAAAATACAACCTGCCTGACCAGTGTGGCTCAGTTGTTGAGTGTCGACCTATGAACAAGGAGGTCACAGTTTGATTCCTGGTCAGCGCACATGCCTGGGCATGATCCCCAGTGTAGGATGTGCAAGAGGCAGTTCATCAATGATTCTCTCCTATCATTGATACTTCTATCTCTCTCTCTCTCAAGGTAGAAAGGCTTTGAAAGATTTTCAAGTTTCATTCCAATGATCTTGAGTTCATCATAGGAGATACAATTATTAGATTTAGCAGTTTAATATCATGAACTTTCTTTATGACTGTGTCATCTCAAATTCGATGGAATTGCCTTGAAGATGGAGACACCATATGAATTACCTTTGTGTTTTCAGTGCTGTATAAAAAAATGTTGGAGGACTTATTGAAAAAGCACAACTTCACCAAGAGTGCAACCTGTTGATACTGTACACTACCAAATTTCCTGCAAGGTCTTAACAACTTTGGTTCTACAAAATCCACAGTATATTTTGTCAGAGACCAATGCCAGCATGACAGCAGGGCTTAATCTGGGAATGTCTGAAGGCATTTCCCCAAACCTGAATTGGATATAATAAATTGATTTCTTGGGTACCAGGCAGCTAAAGGGCATCTTAATCTACATGTTATTGCCTCCTACTGGGAAAGCACCTTAACAGCCGTGGGCTAATTCCCCCATTCTGACAATGCTTTTGTATGCGCTTTGAATTGTATATCTCTGCCTTGCCTCAGGACAAGTTGTGTTAATAAAAACCATGAGGTCCTGAGATGAGGAGACCTTAGACTTTAAGACCTTAGACCTTAGAACTTAGCTTCTTTAGCTAAGCTCCTCTGACCCCCTAATGCCTTTCACAATTATGTTTTGTCACTGGACTATTTAATCGATGCACAGCCTTCTCCAGATTCCTGAACCCTTCTTGATGCTGAGACAAGAACCCCAACATATTTGCCAATATCGTAATCCTACAAGAATAATCTTGCTAGCCCTGAAAACTGTACCTACTGCCTCAACTGAGTTGTCATGTGCATTATGATGGCACAATTTTATTGATTTCAGAGAGGAAGGGAGAGGGAGAGAGAGAGAGAGAAACATCAATGATGAGAATCATTGAACAACTGCATCCTGCATGCCCCCACCCTGGGGATGGAGAACACAACCCAAGCATATGCCTTGACCAGGAATAGAACTGTGACCTCCTGGTTCATAGATCAGTGCTCAACCCCTGAGCCATGCCGGCTGGGTAATTTTGGACATTTTGAATAAAACCAGTTATCACTTAGTTTTGTTAGTTTTAGTCATCTATATTTAAATAGCATCTTACCAAAATATTAAAAAGTTATATTTTATTTTTCATTTATACAAAATTATGCCTAAATACAATAATCAAAGAAAGCCATGACCTGAACATCCACTTTTCCAAATGTTCAACATGGTAAACAAATTTTCACTGGCGTTTAGTGAAATGAAAGTGCAAATGAATTAATTTTTGTTTCTAGGTATGCTAAAAATCCAGCTATTTATTCATATTTTAAAATAATTTTCTATATTTATTAAAATTTTCAAAAAGTTAGTTTACTTGATTGATGCTTGACTTTTCTTGAAATGCAAAGTCAGAATGTCAAATAGTAACATTTGAAAGTAACAATGTGCCTAGAAAATTAAAGATTTGGAATTCAATACACATATTTGCTATCACTTATTTGATTCTATATTTCCTTCATTTTCTTAACTATATATTATAGTTTAACAGTTTTAAGAATAATTATTTTTGTAAAAGTTTGTTCAGTTGTTTAGAGATTTAAACAAAACAAAAAATGATCGGATATCTCAAAAGTGTTTGGATTATCACTTATTAGGGAGGGTGCTCTACTTCCATTTCTTTCTTTCAGCTTTATGAAGTTAAATCATGAGCCTCTGAGTATACTGGGAATAAGGTACTGGAATTCATACTTGCTTCTTTTCCCCAATATTTGTACATTCATTTTTATAAGCTATTGAAAGCTGAAAAAATATTATATTGTATATGACATGACAAATTCTCTATGAACTCTATTCAGTAGGAGAATTGCATCATAGTCTTTCCCAACTGCTGACCTATTTGTCCTCTATTTGTCTCATTAAAAACCATTTCTTTATAACTGCATATATAGTTACATTAGCATGTCAATGTAGGCACATAAAAAGACTGAAGAATTGAGCTTTTGAGTATATATTTCTCTAGGCATTTCTGGGATCAACACAGGAGAAATGTTAGAAAGGATCTATGGGGACTTTTGCAAATTGCACCCTATAATTATACATGAGGGGTTACTCTTATGAAATGCTAAAAGGAGAATGATACTTAGGTTGTCAGGATTTCACCTAAGACATGAGAAGATAAGCAAGTAGTACTGAGTTCCTCTTGGTCTAGTTAGCACTTTTACCATTTGTTTTCCTTGTCATTTATGGTGAATCTCTTTAGATCTTTAACCACAGCAAGCATATCTCCTGATTTAGGTGAGTATTTGAATATAATACCAAAAGATAAACAGAGGAAGCTTATATGTTAAGATACTCAGATTCTTAGCATTTTTTCTAGACTTATTCTTCACTTTTGCTAATCTCCACACTCCTCCATGCAGATATACACCTGAAAACAGGGCAAGTGAATTTGCATCTGCATTAGTTTTGTGCATTTTTAAATATTAAACAGTTATAGAAAAAATAAAATTTTAATTTCAAGTAAGTGTACTTAATAGTCATATATTGAGGACAGAAAAAAAATTCTTGTCTAGAATATTAGGAGATTCTTTTTACAGAAAAGTAATTTTTTTTTTTTTTTTTACTACCTGTCCCTGCTCCCAGAAGTAGAGACACTTCACCAAGATGGAACTGTTTAGAAGGCATTTTAGTGTATGTGTCCTGTGTTCAGGTTAGATTTATGTAGAGGCAATATTTATTTACTCTTAAGCAGTGGTTAGTGACACTATGGACTGAGCAATACTGCTGGGCAGGGGATATATAAAATGAGTGTAAAGAGTCCATGGAGAGGAACATAGTCCTCAATTAAATTCACAGCATCAGCAGTGTAAAGGGAGTCAGATAGAGAACAAAGGGAGTTGTTTTGATATGGGAAGAAAAAGAGGATAAAGTGTGATTATAGAAACAAGACATGAGTTTTATAAAGAAAATTATGTAGAGCTCCTCACTAATATGGACTTAGAAGAGACCTTTAAATAGTTCATTTTGTTTGGATAGAATTTCATTTTGATTTTTTTTCAGAGTAATAAAGTTTAAAAAGATGTGTATGCAAAGACCTATGGCAATGTTTTGAAAAATGTCTTAAGCTGATCAACAAAACACTGCAAATTATCACTCAGGATTATAGAGGCAATTAATTAAAATGACATAGAGAATATTAGCAAGAGGAAATGACAGTACCTGTTATAAGAATATGTGTTTAAAACATATTTTATCATAAAGGAAATTATTAGTAAATGAGTGCATGATGGAAATGCAGGTTTTATTTGGGGGGGGAGGGTGGAAGTAATAAATTTCTAGAGTAGGAGTAGGAAATCATAAGTAGATTTCAGAACTTAATTAGGGAAATTACCTGGAAAAAACTCTGTTCCTACTAGGGTAGAGAATGGCAGAGATAAAAAAATGAAACTTAGTAAAATTGTAACAAATATGTTATAGCTGCTAGAGATAAATTATTTTAGAGTGAAAAAAAGAGAAATGTTTGTGTTTGAGTAGAGATAACTAGAAATCAGTCGTGGACCTCACAGCTGCATAATTTGTATTGGCAACCTTTCCAGAATGGTGACATTTTTCTAACATTATTTAGTTTATTTGTTGGATAAAATAAATGTATAGATTATAATGTGAGATTTTCAGACACTTGGTGGTAGATAATTAAAGGAACAAGGATATTGTGTCAGGTGGTCAAGGAGTAGTTAATGTGTTATAATGAATAAAAGTTAGAAAAGAATGTGAATCAGGAAAAATGTGAATCAGGCAGCAGTGATAAACTAAGAGAATATGGGTCTCACATGAAGAACTTCAGTGAAAGTGTGAGGAGCTGAAAATAAGAATTAATAAGGAAGAGGTAAATGGCTAGAGAGCTTGATGTGTTCCTTCTCTAACGAAGATGAGGGGTGATTCAGAAACACAAGCAAACAGATAACCTGTTGAATTTATAGCGCTATGAGGCTAAGGGAGCAATGTAGTAGACCACATTTTTGGCTCATTTACAATTGGATGTCCATGATGCCTGAAAATAATTTTGCACAACCCTATTGAAGAAAGAGAGTCTGTGACCACCCGACATAAGTGAAAAGTGAACACCAAACTGGTTGGAATTACAGAGAGCTAGGAGGAATTTGGTGGATAGCCACTTAATAGATCTCTCCAAACCATTTTATAAAAATACAAACTGGCTCCTAAGATGTGTAGCTCTTGGTGGATTGATTGCACACGAAGCCAAGTGGTCAAAGATAAATGTTCTTTAAAGAACAATATGAATTATAAGGCTTTTGAGCTTTGTCCAAGTATATGATTCTAGGATACTAGGGGATAATAAATCTTTATCAGAGGAGAAATCAGCTTTCTCTTTAGTATTAAGTCATCCTCAGAAGAAAGCTTCCTTCAGGTGGTGTTGACTGGTGAATGATGTGGTCCCAGACCCACTCTGGCTCTGTCACAGCTGATAGAGACTATCAAAGACAGTGATCAGCAGGTGTGAAAAATTCTAGATGGACAAGACCATTTACCTGGAAACCATTTTTTTTTTCTCACTTTGAAGAGAAGCAAGAATCAGTACATGTTACTGATAATTGAAATGAGCCTGACTGGACAAATTTTCTAAATATGGATGTGTGTGTGTGTGTGTGTGTGTGTGTGTGTGTTTGTGTGTTTGTGATAAGATGATAATTAAATAATCAGGATTAGGAGGTAAGAGTTAGTGAGAGGAATGGCAAGGTCACAAATAGAATAATTTCATCAATCCAGAGAGTTAAGAAGTAGGACTGTCCAGGGAGAACCAAGATGGCGGCATAGGTTAATGCAGGAGTTTGCTGCCTCGAACAACCACTTCAAAAGTGAAACTAAAAGACGGAACGGACATCACCCAGACCCACAGGAACGCTGGCTGAGTGGAAGTCCTACAACTAGGAGGAAAGAGAAACGCATACCGACACTCAGAGGAGGCGCAGTGCTGAAGTCAAATACTGATGTGCGGAGTGCATGCAGAGTGGGCTGGTGGCTGAGGGCGCGGTTGGCGTTTTCAATCGGGAGGGAGTCTCAGACTCTGAGCTCCAGATCCGGGTGAGTCTTTAGGGACCCAGACTCAAACAGGAGAAGCGGGACTGTCTGGCTTCGGTCAGAGCGAGTGCAGCTTTCTCTCCGAGGTTTGCAGCGGTTGCTGGGACTCAGAGAGGCAGAGTCCCTAAGGACGGAACTGAGAGCAGCCATAACTGCTTACTCCGGCCGCCCTGTTTGATCCAGTGCGACCCACCCGCCCGCCCAAGCCCTGCACAGAGGCATTTGCTGGATAGCCTCAGGCAAACCCCAGATTAGCACCTCCCTAGAGGACAGAAGTTCTCTCACTGCAGACACAGCTGATTCTCATAGCCACTTGGCCTGGAGGTCAAATCCCCCCTAGTATTAGCTACAACAATCAAGGCTTAACTACAAGACTGCACACAAAGACCACTAGGGGGTGCACCAAGAAAGCATAACAAAATGCGGAGACAAAGAAACAGGACAAAATTGTCAATGGAAGAGATAGAATTCAGAACCACACTTTTAAGGTCTCTCAAGAACTGTCTAGAAGCCGCCGATAAACTTAATGAGATCCTCGAGAAATCTAATGAGACCCTCAATGTTGTGATAAAGAACCAACTAGAAATTAAGCATACGCCGACTGAAATAAAGAATACTCTACAGACTCCCAACAGCAGACCAGAGGAGAGCAAGAATCAAGTCAAAGATTTGAAATGCGAAGAAGCAAAAAAACACCCAACCGGAAAAGCAAAATGAAAAAAGAATCTGAAAATACGAAGATAGTGTAAGGAGCCTCTGGGACAGCTTCAAGCGTACCAACATCAGAATTATAGGGGTGCCAGAAGATGAGAGAGACCAAGATATTGAAAACCTATTTGAAGAAATAATGACAGAAAACTTCCCCCACCTGGTGAAAGAAATAGACTTACAGGTCCAGGAAGCGAGGAGAACCCCAAACAAAAGGAATCCAAAGAGGACCACACCAAGACACATCATCATTAAAATGCCAAGAGCAAAAGACAAAGAGAGAATCTTAAAAGCAGCAAGAGAAAGAAACTCAGTTACCTACAAGGGAATACCCATATGACTGTCAGCTGATTTCTCAACAGAAACTTTGCAGGCCAGAAGGGAGTGGCAAGAAATATTCAAAGTGATGAATAGCAAGAACCTACAACCAAGATTACTTTATCCAGCAAAGCTATCATTCAGAATTGAAGGTCAGATAAAGAGCTTCACAGATAAAGAAAAGCTAAAGGAGTTCATCACCACAAAACCAGGATTATATGAAATGCTGAAAGGTATCCTTTAAGAAGAGGAAGAGGAAGAAAAAGGTAAAGATACAAATTATGAACAACAGATATGCATCTATCAACAAGTGAATCTAAGAATCAAGTGAATAAATAATCTGATGAACAGAATGAACTGGTGATTATAATAGAATCAGGGACATAGAAAGGGAATGGACTCACTATTCTTGGGGGGAAAAGGGGTGTGGTAGATGTGGGAAGAGACTGGACAAAAATAGTGCACCTATGGATGAGGACAGTGGGTGGGGAGTGAGGGCGGAGGGTGGGGCGGGAACAGGGAGGAGGGGAGTTTTGGGGGGAGGGGGAAGAGGAACAAATGTAATAATCTGAACAGTAAAGATTTAATTAAAAAAAAAAAAAAAGAAGTAGGACTGTCCATATACATTCAGGGAATATCTGAGACCTAAACTGATTTGTAGACTACTAATTAGTGATTACATATCATCGTCATCCTGGATTTCTCAGTAATCACTTAAACAATTGCTTACAACAGCAGAGAAGTGAGCTTTTCAATGTATTGATTCTTCAAAACTGAAATCATCTCTAAACAGAAAAATACATTCAGAATTAAATTCATATTTTTGATGAAATTCAAGAAGTGAGGGAATAGTTTTTGTTCATGTATCTTCATCTTGCCTTGGCGTAGCCTTCCTGAGTAGAGGCCCTAGGAGTAGAATTAAATTGATTTTGAAAAATAACCAAAAAGTTATTGCAAATATAAAAAATTATTTTTATCATACAGCAAGATCATTATTAGCTTTTGTATACATATGAAAAATAAATATGTTATTAATTAATCAGATTGTGATAAAAAAAATTTTGAGATAAACAACTACAACAAATTTTAACATATGACTGTTATTCTATTAGGTAAAAATTCTTCCATTTCAGATTTTGCAGAAATCTAGCTTGGAACAGAAAATAGAAGAGAGATACTCAACCCACACTGTCTTGTATCAGAAGCTCTAAAGCAGGGAGTTCTAAGCCATCATGTTCAAGCTCAATGGCACAGTCTTCATGCCCTCGGTGCTGACACTGGTGGGGATCCCTGGTCTGGAGTCTGTTCAGGCCTGGATTGGCATCCCTTTCTGTGCCATGTACATCATTGCTCTATTTGGGAATTCTCTGATCCTGGTCATCATCAAATCTGAGCGCAGCCTCCATGAGCCCATGTATCTCTTCCTGGCAATGCTTGGAGCCACAGACATTGCTCTCAGTACCTGCATCCTGCCAAAAATGCTAGGAATATTCTGGTTTCATCTGCCCAAGATACACTTTGATGCCTGTCTCTTGCAAATGTGGCTTATTCACACCTTCCAGTCCATTGAGTCAGGTATTCTGCTGGCCATGGCCCTGGACCGCTATGTGGCAATCTGTCATCCTCTGAGACATGCAACCATTTTTACCCACCAACTTCTCACTCAGATTGGGGTTGGAGTAACACTCAGAGGAGCCCTTCTTGTAGCTCCATGTCTCATCCTCATCAAATGCTGGTTGAAGTATTACTGGACCACTGTGGTCTCCCATTCATACTGTGAGCACATGGCCATCGTGAAATTGGCAGCAGAAGATACTAGAATCAACAAGATCTATGGTCTGTTTGTGGCTTTCAGTATACTTGGCTTTGATATAATCTTTATCACACTATCTTACATTCAAATATTTATAACCGTCTTCAGTCTGCCTCAGAAGGAAGCCAGGCTGAAAGCCTTTAACACCTGCATTGCTCACATTTGTGTCTTTCTTGAGTTTTATCTCCTGGCTTTCTTTTCCTTCTTTACACACAGGTTTGGCTTCCATATTCCAGCTTATATTCATATTCTTCTGTCCAATCTTTACCTGCTTGTCCCACCATCACTCAACCCTATTGTGTATGGTGTGAAGACCAAACAGATTCGAGATCGAGCATCCAAAATTTTCCACTCTAAGGATACTTCCTGACTTTTTTTCTTATTTTTATATCATACTAGAGACCTGGTGCAGGAAATTTATGCACGGGGTAGGGGGTCCCCTAGCCTGGCCTGTACCCCCTCCAATCTGGCTGTCTGGATTGGGCCTAAACCAGCAGTCGGACATCCCTCTCACAATCCAGGACCTCTGGGTCCTAACTGCCTCTGCCTGCCTCTCTGATCGCCCCTAACTGTGCCCCTGCTGGCCTGATTGCCATTAACCACCTCTGCCTGCCTGCCTGCCTGATCTCGCCCCTAACTATTTGCTCCCCTACTGCCTCTGCCTCAGCCTCAGCCCCTGCCAACCTTGCTTTGTCTGGAAGGAATTCGGACATCTGGAAGATGTCTGGTTGATCCAGTCAAATTAGCATATTACCCTTTTATTAGTATAGATAAATAACACTCAGAGAAACCATTGTTCTTAGCAAGATTCTGTGCTCTCTCTAGTGCATTGTGTGTAAAAAGAAAGTTTGCATTTGAGTCACTAAGGTTCTAACTGCTATTTAAACAATTTCAGTTTTTTATGGATAAGGAATTAATTCATCAACAGATGCCATAAGAGACAGAAGAATCATAAAGACTTTTTATTCAGTCAGTGAAATTCTTTTCTGAATCTTTCAGTGAGGAAGGGTTTTAAAACACACTTAAATGTAATTGTTTAGCCTCTGATTCAAAATGTTGTTTGTGGTGTTCTTTAAAAACTGAATAAATCTAGTTTGAACTTGAGAATTCTAACAATAACGAACTAACTTCTTTTTGTTTTATTTTGATTTCAGTAATTGCCTTCCTCTTTTTCCTCATCATTTTTCTAATTTTCATTATCATTCAATTGTGTGTGTGTGTGTGTGTGTGTGTGTGTGTGTGTGTGTGTGTTTGAGACTTACCTTATGGCATTAAAAATTGCTCCAGGCTTATCTTGGATATTTCCTGAACTGGACCACAGGTATACTTGGTGCTTGCTACCTGAGTTTCTTTATGCTTCTCTCTGCTGACAGAGCAAGGAATTTTGTGTGTACGCTAACCTATGTAAGTGTACAAATCAATAAATATTTGTATATATAACCATTTACATCTAAATTCAGCTAATTTTCAGTTCCTACTAATATCTGCAACTTTAATTCATTACCACCCGAATCTTTCTGGCCTGTTCTTCTTGCTGATCAGTAAATTTCTCCTTCATCAGTGAAACACCTTTCTTCAACCATCTGTTATCCATTTATTTCATTGGTAATTTCTAGTTTAAAGCCCCCTATGATATGATAATCCTTTCCTCTGATAAAAACTTTGGCAACTAGAGTAAAGGGTTTATGGACAGCCCTTTTCCCTTTAGTTCTCTTTTCCAAAGTTACTTAGATCAGTGCCTTTTCCCACCATCACCTTCAGGGAGGTTATTTCATTCATTTGCTATACAATTGGACTTTTTTTGTGATAGTCTGCATCTCTCTGAGAATCCTCCAACATTTTCAATAATTGTATTGAATTGAAGGGCCACTCTGGTTTAAAGTTTTGTGTTTTTCAAAAATGTAGAATAACATGTATTCACCATTACAGTCTCATACAAAATAGTTTCATCAACCTAAAAATCTTATGAACTTCACTTATTCAACTTGTGAAGAAATGATTTGTAAAGGGACAGAGTAAATATTTTAAGCTTTTATGATCATGTGATCTTTGTCCTAATTGCCATTGTTCTTGAATAATGTCATTCATTCAACTTAGTTTTTTATAAAGTGGATGAGATGCCATAGAAACTTAACTCTTCTTTTCATCAACTAGCCTAAGGTTAAAATTCGTTTCAATATATGTTGTTTCTGTAAGAGTTTCAGAACCTATCAATGATGTTCAATGAGGACTTGCTGTATAGGATAAAAGCTTCCATAAATTGATGGATAAGGTGGCACTCCAATCAGATTTTATTAATAGAGAGAAGCTGCAAGCTGGTGCGGTCTGTGTACTATAGGTTGTCCCATAGACCTGACATGTTCATTTTCTGTGTGATTGATCAAGAGTAACTTTAGACTTTATAGGCGCAAAATAACATGTAGCCATTTCATAAAATATTCAGGTTTTGAACTAGATTTATTACCTGGATCCAACGTTATTCATTGTGTACCAGACTGTGTGGATATTTTCTCTAGTGTCATTACACTGTCCTTTATTTCCCAAGGTGACCAATGCCCTTGATAGTGTCACAGACTATATATTTTCCTATTGAAAATCCCTACTGCTTTTCTCATATGTTTTTCCTTGAAGTTCTCTCCTTTTATTTTTATGACATTACTGACTTCTGGATGTATGTTCACTTTTCTTACTATGCCTATTTACATCCATTGTGATGTTACCAGTACTTGGAAACCTTTGCCCTGTTACCTGATAATATTACTATCATTCTTTAAGTCTGAACTCAGTTTTCTCTTGGTATCTCTTTAAATATGTTTAATTAGATTTTTTTTCTCAGACACCGTATTATTTTGGTGTTCCATAATTATATACACATTTAAAAAACTATATTATATTAAATTGATCTTTTTCTACATTATCTGGAATAGATGCTGGAATATTTTTCTTTTCACTTAATTCCTTTACTTTTCCTCCTCACTTTTTTTTCCATATGTTTTTGGCATATATCTAACTTTTAATAAATCCTCTATGACACTACTGATTCTCTCGCTGATTTCAGTGACTTGGTAAGATAAGAAATTTGGTAGGGTAATTTGGGTGAGTGAATAAGAACAAAATGTTCACTTTTGGACATCTTAAATAAAGAAATAGGATCTCTGGATAGAGATAACTAGTCAGGAACTCAGTTTAGATACCTGGAAAAATACATTTGCTAATTTATTTTCATATTTCCCATGCCTATCATGGCATTGATACTGGTACATATGAAAGAAGGCTTTGTTGACCATTGTGATACTTGTGTTCCATTCATTATCTCATTTAATCCTTACTCTGATTCTATAAAGCATAAAAATATTTTTTTGCATTCAATCAATGATAAAATCACAATTTACAAACTTAAAAATGAAATTCACCAGCTATTAGTGATGGAAGCAATATTTGAACTTAACTCTTCTCTCCCTACAGGTCTAGCTCTAAAATATCTGCTAAAATCTTTCAAAATATACTCATTGAGAAAATGAATGAATTACATTAGTGTAAGGAAACACACTGCTATGTAGAATGAATTACATTAGTGTAAGGAAACACTCTGCTATATAAGACATAAAAGTTAATAGGATACATAATAGTCAACAACAAACAAGAATATTTCTATAGGAAAAAAACAAAACAACATACATAGAAACAGCCAGTTTTGAGGAATTAACATATTTGAACACACACAAATGATTTTTAAATATTTAAAAAATACATATCAACTTCAGTCAAAAATCATAATTTCCAACTCAGTGAACTCTCACCTAATGAAATGAGCAAAATGTAAAAGGATGTATTGCACAGATCATTTATATATATACCCAAAGTATATTCCCCTGTGCTCCATACAAAATAAAATTAATATTATTAATTAAGAAAATAATTATTTTCAAATGAAGCACTTAATTAATGTGACCAATAATTTATATTCTTCAAAAGGGTATTTCATGTAAGTATGATTTTGTGTCTCTGGAAATTTTACATAAATTCAGAAATCATAGTAATAGTGATAAAAGCCTACATTGACTGGACATTTCTCAAGTAAAATAGAAGTAACCCCTGAACATTATATATTAAGGGGTTAAGGGAGACTTGAGAAAATCTACCACAATATATTAAAAAAAAAGATCAGATGTAGGAGAATTAAATATATTTAAAAAGAGTATTCAATATTCTAAAAGTGAATAAGTGTAAGACTTCCATCATGCTAGACAATATTGCAAGGTAAAAAGCATATTTTCTGAAGCTAGAGTCCCTGGTTCAAATTCTATATTACTACTTCCTTGTGCCAGTTATATCACCCCTCTGTCTCAGTTTACTAATTGACACAGTGAGCATAATGACCACCTATCTCACTGTATAGTTTTGTGGACTAAAGAAGTAAATATGTGTAAAGTGCTCAGTAAACAGGTAAACGCACAGTGATCATTTTTTGAAAATTAAGTCATTATTACCATAATAAACCAAAAGAAACTTGAGAATAATCATTTTTACATGAGAACTTTTAAACAGAGCATGGGACAAATAACAATGAAAAAACATACCTGCTTGTATAAAATGCATTGTCCAGGGTATTGAGAAACTTTAAATTGCGACAATAATTAGCCTGGTCATTCCACATTTCAGAATATTAAAATGTTATCAATAAATATAGAATATGAAATAATATCAATAATAAATGACAATTGTTGCTAACAGTCATTGAAAGCTTCCTTTAAAGAGGCAGTCTTTATTTCTAAAAGAAAGAAAACATAAATGCGCAGCATCAAATGTCTCTGATGAAAAACACAGCTGCATGGAGAAATAGCATGTTGGGGACAATGTTGCAAGTATTGTTAATGCACTAGGACTTCATGAGACAGATTCTACCAACATGAGTTTGTGTACATATATATTTCATTTTTCAGAAATTTTCTGGTTTGAGAAGAAGAGACCCATCACTCGGTCACGAATCTGCTTGGTCTTGACACCATATACCAAGGGATTGACTGTAGGGGGTACCAGAAGGTACAAACTTGCAAAAATTATGTGGACACTTGGAGGTACCTTCTTGCCAATGCGGTGAGTTAGGAAGCTAAATAGTGCAGGTGTGTAGGAGACAAGTATAGTGCAGACATGGGCAGCGCAGGTGCCCAGTGCTTTAGAGCGGGCATTCTGGGAAGAGAGCTGAAAGACAGCCTGGAGGATTTTGATATAGGATGTGGCTATGAGCCCTAGGTCCAATACCATCACTGAAAGGGCCACTGAGATGCCATATGCTCTGTTAATGAGAGTATTGGCACTGGCCAACTTCACCACAGCCATGTGCTCACAATAGGTATGATTGATGACATTTTTGGTATAATATGGCAGCCTCTTAATGAGAAGAGGACAGGGCAAAACCATAAGGGTAGCTCGGGTCATGCTACCCAGACCCATTTTAATGACCATGGTTGTTGTCAGGATGGTTGTATAATGCAGTGGGATGCAAATAGCTACATACCGATCAAAGGCCATGGCAACTAGGAGGGCTGACTCAATTATGCAAAATGTGTGAATGAAATACATTTGTGCTAGGCAGGTATTAAAGTCAATCCCATGAGCTTCCAACCAGAAGATACCAAGCATCTTGGGAGCTACGGAAAAGGCAAGAGCCATGTCATTCATTGCCAGCATGCAAAGGAAGAAGTACATAGGCTGCTGGAGGCTAGGCTCTAGTTTGATGGTGACAATGATTATGCTGTTCCCCAGCAGAGCCAGGACAAACAATAGGCAGACAGGGATGCCAATCCAGCAGTGAAAGTCTTGCAAACCAGGAATACCAATCAGGAAGAAAGAAGAGATGTAGTGATATGTAGAATTGTCTGCCATGTTAAAACTCAGTAAGTTGCATGCTCATGTACACAGTAGCCAGTTAGTTCTGCAGTGGAAGAAAGCAGTGTAACAGAGTGATTCTTCAATGGCTCAGCAAGTAGGAAATCCAGACACATGATTTAATAGCCTACCTGGAGGTAGGACTCCTCCTAAACCTCTGTCAGTAATCAGGTATACCACTTTGCCATTCTAAGTTTCAGCACCTTCACCTGCAAATGAGAAGACTGAGTTCACATCTTTCACATATTTTTCCCTACGTTTTGGAATTGTATTCAATTCTACACTGTAGTTATTATTTCCTATTAGAATATAAGTTAGTAATATAATAGCCTCATTATTATGTCAAAGCCAACATGGATTATGTGAGATAAACAGTTTTAGAGAGAAAAACAAAGTTGTCTTTTCAAAGAAATATCACATGTGGATACATAAACACACACACAATAAGTTACAGGTGTTTCAAAAATATTAAGACTCATTCAGAATGAGCATAGCAAAATAATCACGAATTTAGAATAAGATCTTCTAACCCTAAAATATAGAACAAACTTATAAAAATTAAAGCCAATCAATGCTTTATCTTTGATCAAAGACAAGTTTGTCCCCATTTTCAATGAATTCCTTAAGAATACCTGAAGATGTACAGCATAACACAATCATATAAACAGAAAAAATAGAATATATTATTTCTTCATGCTGTCAAATTATTTAAAGTTGCTGCAAATAAGAACAATAGTTGTTAATAAGCCCAGACTATTTTCTGCAAAGCCCTGACTCCCAGCTGCAGACATCACTCCCTCTGTTTCTAGCATCTTTCCTGACTAATAACAGTGAAGGACAAAGCAAGTGCAATTCAGCCCTATTGGTCTTGGCAGCAGGAGTAGTATCTTGTGACTCTTGCTCTGACCCTGTCCTTTTGTTTTGGTAACTGACCCCTATCGTTCTTCCTAGCATCCAGGTTCTTCCTAGTATCATTATTTTGGCATATGTACTTCACTCTTCTTAACATGATTTTAAACTTATAATTGCTCCCAGGGTCTCTATTTATGGTCCTGAAACCACTGATGTAAAAACTCAAGATATGTTGGTAAATACTACTAATGCAATGATTCCTTGTGTAGAGGAGTAAATGTAAATAATGTGTGTGTGTGTGTGTGTGTGTGTGTGTGTGTGTGTTGTGTGTTGGGGGGGTGGAATGGTCTATTATTCCTTGTTAAAAGTTAAAGATTTTTTATTTAATTTATAAAAATTCAGAGCTTAAACTGTAGAAACAGTAAAGAAACTTAGTGTTGTGAAAATTACTGCCTAAGGGGATGAAGTCTATAACCCGAGACAAAGATAAGAATTTAGGACAAAACCTGCAAATAGTGAACATTCAGAGTATGAAGAAATTTTAAGTATTTATCAAACTCTCGCTGATTGCAAATTCTCAAATGACTGTTTTCCACTTGGAAATTTGGTTGGCCAAGTTCCATTCTTATATTTGCTTCTGGGAGAATCAAACATACAAAAGGCTAACCCACCTAAGATTACAAACAAGCATAATCATTCTTGGTAAATATATGTAATTATTTTAAGATCATCTTTTAGTTTTTCATAAGCTAACTTACAGGATAGTAACATGTCATCCACACCAAGAGAAAAGAAGCACTTACAAGATCATAACATGCCATCTGTTCCACGAGAAAAGCAGTAAAGTGACCTTAACAATGGAAACTTCCAGTCAGAGCCATAGAATGTGGCACACAGAGGAAATTACGGAGAACTACCACCAAATCGTGGTCTGCTTGTACAGTTACCCCTCTCATCTCAAAAAATCTTCTCTGTCTTCTCCCAGGCTTATTTTGAAAGAAATTTTGAAGAAATGCATTTGTTTCAATAAGGTTATTCTTTATATTATCTTCAGCAGTCTGCCAGGTGATCCAAATACCTGCCCAGACCGCTCTAATTTTCTATTGGCATTACCATTCCATCTGCTTCTGAACCATATAAGTGCCTTCTTCTGACACCCTGAGCTTTGCTGTTTTGTCTGTTTCTGAGTCAGTCAGCATTTTCTCCTGCCTGGAACCTGCCACTTCAGAGTACAGAACTGTATTGGAATACAGTGGTCCTTTCTCTGCAGTCTCTTTTGAATACATTATATATTTTATATGAAGGTATTGAAATGCCCCAAAGTAAACTATCCCATTGTCTTTTATCCAAATGTATCTTATTTGTTGGCAACAACAGATAACATCCAGCCATTAGGCAATCTCAGAACTATCCTCGCCTTCTCTATTTCTACCACTCCAGTCAAGCAGTGACGAAGTCTTCATTTCTGTTAAAGATTTTACCATGTGCTCTTCCTGTTTTCACTTGCATGTCATCGCTTTCATTACACTGTGAATACCCAAAGGAAGACACTTAATCTCAGTAAACTCTCAGTGGAGTCCAAGGGAAGATCTGATGTTTCTCTATGATCCTCACAGTCCCTCAAGAATTTCACAGATTTTATCTTGCTCTAAAGGCTCTAAAGGCTTCTGACCCACCAGCAATAATTTGTTCATAATCATTGCCTACTCTTCATTTATTTAGGCTGCCATCTTAGAATATGAGTTATTTTAAATTTTTTCTGGTTATGAGTTACATAAATATTAGAATTTCATTTGGTTCTTCCTCTCCAAATCTCACTCCTGAAAGACTCATCCTTTTGCTTATTAATGTGTGACATCATTTACATATTTATAAATCTTCCTTTTCCATTTTACTTTCAGATGTTTTATCTTGAATTCTATCTCACAATCCTTGATATATTGTAGATAATGATTTAAAATAACCATTATTCTGTGAAAAATATCAAATTATAATTTATACTGAAGCATCTATCTAGACCAATATGCATATCTTGGAAAGGTTAAAAATACGACAGTGTAGCCATCGGTAGTGAGGACTCTGTGGTTAAGTTGGTAGCTATGGTTGCTTTGTAATAGGCTTTTCCTATGTTCAGGAGATCCCTCTGGAAGGTTGATGGGTCACTTAGGAGAAATAAGATTGAAGGGGAAAGATGTCTGGGCTAGGATGAAGCACAAAGCAGTAAAAATGTCCCCCCTGGAAAACTATAATGACATTGTAAACTTAAAAAGTTTGGCCCTGGCTGATTTGGCTCAGTGGATGGAGCGTAGGCCTGTGGACTGAAGGGTCCTGAGTTCGATTCCGGTCGGGGGCATGTGCCTTGGTTGAGGGCACATCCCCGGTAGGGAGTGTGCAGGAGGTGGCTGATCAATGTTTCTCTCTCATCGATGTTTATGACTCTCTATCCCTCTCCCTTTCTCTCTGTAAAAAAGCAATAAAAAAAAGTTTGATGACTTCTATTTTAGCTCTGAAATGTAATAAACTCAGACTTGTCACTCCTGTCATGACACGGAAAAGCTAGGCAAACTGAATATCAATGACTTTTCTTAAAGCCTTCTTAGAAATGAGGTCACAGGGCAAATCATCCACCTCAAACATAGAGAGACAAGCACATCCAAGGAGGTACAGCTCACAGTATCCAGCTGCTTGGAGCAGAGATCATTTAAAGTTACAACAGTCAACACACTTCACTATGAAATCTGACAAGTTGCTGGGGGCTGCATTTAGATTATCATGAGCATGAGAAACTCTATTGTCTTCATTCAGAGGTGTCCCACATGTTACATAGACTTTACTTCTAAAAACACCAACAGATTCACAGTTAGGATTAAAGAAATATCCCCTGTTGGAAGAGAAGTCAATGTGAAACTTTTCCTGAACCCTCTGTGTAAAAAAAGCTTCCTCTCCAGGAGGAAAAGTCTTACCTAGAGGGCAATACTGAGACCTTATCTCTTCTAACAGTCAAACATTTCAGCCTACTCCATTCCTTCCTAATCTCATTCTGGGCGATGGAGGGGGAATATAGTCAATAGAGGATAGGGCATCAAAGAACTAGATTGGAACCACTGCATCCAAGGAAGGGGATATAGGGAAAGAGGGGAGGAAAGTAACACAAATCCTCTACCACCTCAGTAAATCTTTAGTACAACTACAGTGGAATACATTGAAACATAACCTTCTCTGAAGAGCAGTAGAAAGTGAAATCCCAAAGCTAAGAATAGAGCCATAATCAGGACATTACTAACCCATACATATAATTTGCCTTTTTCCCCTGAGTCCATTTACATTGTTTAATTATATTTAGCTATCACCTATTTGACTATCATATGGGGGATGATGATTTTCTCTTATTTTATTGAGTATATTAGGGTGACATCGGTCATGAAATGATATAGGTTTCAGGTGTACAATCTATATATATGTAAAGAGGGAATATGCAAATTAGCTGGTAATATATATATATATATATATATATATATATATATATATATATAAAGAGGGAATTTGTAAATTAGCTGGGACGCTGTAACGTCATGACCACTCAGGAGGAGCCTATGCATGCAGGTGGGCAGGAGGGGACTGCGTGAATGGTGAGACAAGCCACCGATGGCGCAGGCCCGCAGAGAGCAGAGAGCAGGGCCTGCCCACAGAGAACAGCGCCTGCCTGCCATTCGCCAAGGTGGCGAGCAGGCCTGTAGAGAACAGGGACTACCAGCTGGGGTGCACCGGCATTCCTGCCTCTGTGTGTGAGCTGCAGAGGAAACACCTTTTCTGACGGCTCATTGGCTAAACCTCTGGTATGCCACTCGCAGTGTTCTTGTTAACTTGTGTAATAAGAATCCAAGAAGGTGATCTAGGGTTTTTCCACCTCCCTCCTGGAGGAAAAAATGAAGGTCAACTGCTGGAGGGGCTAAGAAATGTCATATACTGCACTAGCCAGTTTGGCTCAGTAGATAGAGCCTCGGCCTGCTGACCGCAGGGTCCGGGTTCAATTCTGGTTAAGGGAATGAAACTAGGTTTCAGGATCCTCCCTAGCTGGGGCCCAGGTAGGGCTCATGCAGGAGGCAACCAATTGAAGTGTCCCTCTCACATTAATGTTTCTCTCTGTCTTTCCCTCTCTCTTCCACGCTCTCTAAAAATCAGTGGAATAATATCCTCAGATGAGGTTAAAAAAAAGAAAGAGAGAAAGAAAGAAATGTCATATCCTATAAAGAGACATCTTGAAAATGCCTAAAGAAAGTTTATCTATTGTTGGTGCTCTTGTCCCAGCATGAGGAAGGGTTCAGGAACCAGGAGAAGCCTGTGAGTAGATGTTAAATATGAATCCAGAGACTAATAGAGAGTCTGGAGACAAAATATAATTTTGAAAGGCATTTTGGGAGTCAGAAGAGCTTAGCTAAAGGAGCTGAGTTCTAAGGTCTTAAGTCTAAGGTCTTAGGTTCTCTGTTGACCCTATGCTTTTTATTAACATAACTTGTCCTGAGGCAAGAGAGAGATATACACTTCAAAGGGTATACAGAAACATTGTCAGAATGGAAGAATTAGCCTACCGCTGTTCAGGTGTTTGGTCAGTAGGAGGCAATAATATGTAGATTAAGATGCCTTTTAGCTGTCTGGCAGCCAAGAAATCAATTTATTGTATCCTATTCAGGTTTGGGGAAATGCCTTTAGCCATTCCCAGATGCAGCCCTGCTGTCATGCTGGAATTGGTCTCTGGCAGTTGTCATTTTTTCATTGTGAAGGGACTGGAGTCCATGTTGATGAAAACACCTTGGGGGCTGCGGTGGCCGGCAGTGGCAGCATCAGCGGGGTGATGAGGGCAGCACTTTCCCCTGATCAGTCTGGTTGCCTCCTGCAGAGGGAGGCCAGACTGCAGCTTAGGCCCGCTCCCTATGGGGAACGGGCCTAAGCTACCAGTAGGACATCCCCTGAGGGCTACCGGATTGGAGAGGGTGCATGTTGGGCTGAGGGACCCCCCCCCCACCCCCTGCACAAATTTAGTGCACTGCGCCTCTAGTCTATAATAATAAAAGCATAATATGCTAATTAGACCAGGCTAGTTGTTTAGTGAATAGGGTAGCATGCCTCAAAGGATAACAGATTGCTATATAGTGGTCCAGAGCCATGGCCAACGGGACTCCTGATTCAATACCCTGAAATGCATGGATGAGCCACATCTGGAAAAGGCAAGCATCAAAATTCATATCTGGCAAGTGGAACCAAAAAATACCATGCATCTTAGGAACAATGCTGGTGCTAAGTGAAATGTCTGTGGCTTCTAACGTGGCCAAGAAGACATATATAGGCTCATGGAGACTGGGTTCAGATTTGAGGATGAGCAAAAGTAGAGAATTTCCTATCAAAGCAATGAGGTACATAACACAGAATGGAATCCCAATCCAGCACTGTATAGTTTCCAAGCCAAGGATCCCAATAAAGGTCAGCACAGAGGAATTGAACATGGTGCCATTTGGACTGGGCATGGCAGGTCAGGGTCCTTCCTTGCAAAGGAGCCAAATTTGGCAAACTGTGATTCTCTGTACTGGTCTATGACCTATTCTCAACCAGTCACACAAATATTGAATGACAGAAATAGGAGAATCAACCTCAGCAGTTTATTTAGCATTTTTTAAATGAATGAGACAATGGACACTGGCCCAACAAAAAGTTTTACCAGTATATACATTAGCAAAATCATCTGCCCACTCAGTGATACCCACATTGCAAAGACTTATTATTGGGACACCTATGCCTATGATGGGGCCAGTGTGACCAGGCTGCTTGGTGGTGTTCTTCCTCCCCCATTCCATCTTCTCTTTCTTCTTCTAACCTGTTCATGGAAATCAGAAAAAAAGAAAAATATATAAACAAACATTGGAATGATACTTTAGACAGAGAAACACTGAAATCCACTATACCTTGAACCCCTCTTTTCTCTCCTCCTCACGTCCTCTCTTTTTACCATCACTTTAGACTAGCAGAGTTGGGTATTTCTATAGAGCTACCAACATTTCTTTGATAAATTATTGATTGAAGGCTCTAGAAAGCATTGTGATTCCACCAATAAAACTACCTCTCCTTACCTTGAACTTCCTTCCCATCAAGGAATTTGCAAATATGACGTTCATGCGGGGCTCAGACTCCATCAAGATAGACTTTGGCAGCTGCATAATTTTGTTTATTACCATGGCAATTCTAATTCAGGAAACAAATCTTATATATAAATTTCTCTTAGATAAGCACCCACAGCTCCTCACATAGTCTGTTTTCCACACAATAAAGTGAGGAAAGCTAAAATATTAGTTAATAAGATTAAAAGGATTAAAGAGTACCTGGTAAGAGAAGAGACATTTTGTTTCACCAAAAGAGCAATGAAGAAGATGCTGAAGTGTTTAGACATAAGATTAATGAATGAGATTGGAAGCCTAGGTCCCTATATGTAGGAAGTGTTGACAGACATAATCCTTATATAGAAATCAGAGTTGCTTTCTGTTGAAGAGAATCAGAAAGCCCAACTTTTAAATCTTCTGTGAAACCTGAAACAAGACAAATATGAGTGGGTCTCTTTGAGAATTGTCCAAGATATTTCAAGGAGAATAATGACAAACACATAAGTACATTCAGGTCGAAGTGACAGCGGAGGCAGCAGAGACAGAAAGACTCCAAAATTTTCATTGCAACACAAAGTTTGTTGCTGTGAACAGTTCACACTTTCCAGTAACTGAATATAAGTAGGAAACTACAGTTCAGTTTTAGGGCTGACAAGAGTATGCATCTATGAATGTATTTGTTAAAGTGAGAGCAGTGATGTTTCTAAGTGTTTAGTTGTCTACATCTAAATCAAATGATCTATCCCTTTTTTGTGTTTTTACCCTAAATATTTCAAAACATTTCTCCATAAATCCAAGTATTATTCTGAGTTCTTCACTGGCCCCCAACAACCCAACTCATACATTTCAAATTTGGAATGTTAAGGAGAATATTCTACCAAATCACCCTCTCAAAACAGAATTATTTAGCATAGCTTCCTGGCTGATGACTGTATGTAGGTTGATGCTTTTCCACACCTGTCTGCCTAATTATTGTACAGCTCTCTCTCTTAGAAAAACCTCCTTATATTAGGCGAACATGTTGCCTGTAACCACCATCCCCCTTTTTGAATTATATAGCTTCAGATAAGATACTACAAAGATTCAAGTCATTTATTATCCTACCCTTTTCAAATATAATATATTCAGGTCTACCTAACTTGTCCAATAACATGCTTCTAATTTTCTTTTACCTCTCAATTTTCAAAAGCAGATTCTTCAATGTATTGAATTGTATTTCCTAAAAGTTTCAAGTTGGACTCTATCAAAAATAAATTTGTACTCTTTACTTTTATAAAATAAATTTATACTATTGGATTCACTTATGCTTGCACTTTAAGACATATATTCTTATGTCCACTTGATCTAGTATACATTTCTAGCTATCCACTTACTCATTGTTCAGGAATAACTGGGAAGTGACTCCTACAGGAGAAGGTCGTTCTTTGCTGGTCCCAGCTATAGAAGATTTGTGTTTTCTAACATAATTTTTCCCCGATGACCAAACTTCATCAGCCTCTTAAATATCCTAAGAGATATTTTCTTACTCCCTAGGCAAAGAAGGAGGTTTAGGGCCAGAAGAGTAAACATCATTTCTTAGGACAATGTTCTTAATTCCCTAGAGACCTGATATATCTATTCTCACCAGGAGATGGCAGTGTCTAAACATCTTCTCACAGAGCCAGAGATTGGGATTCAACTTGCTCTCACTGTGTGACTAAGAAATGGAACATAAAGTGGGGGAATGCATAGCTCAGGGATCCACTCCTTGCCTGAAAAAACTGTCAGCTTTATCTCATGCTTTTAAAGGAAAGAATTGGAAACTTTAAGTGAAGGAAACAAGTCAGTAGGCATGCTTCTATGATGGGAAGTCTCTATTGGCTGACATAGTTAGGGTAGATAGTAAGTCAACTCAATACTTTAATTTCCACAGGTTTGCTCTTCTATGACGCCCCAATCCATAGATCAATGGCTTTTTCTATTAGGGATAAAGTTTTCCTGCCTCAAATATAATCATACTTGGAATAACAATCCTTCAAGAACAATCACACATCTGACTTATTCCAGAGTAAAGAGACTGGGTTGACAGGTGGGAGAGTACATAAGTGAGTTCAGGACTGGTGGGATAGAGGGGTTATTATTAGAAAAGCTGGTAATGAAGAATTATGGGGATAAACATGGAAAACATAAGACTTACTGGCCAATTGTTGGGAGCCAGTTCTACTCTTACTAGATGCCTGAAGAACATTGTCAATTCCTGATATCACTATCACTCATCCTTTATCACATATCACACATCAGCTCTTTTCTTGTCCCCAGATTCTGGTCTCAGTCTCTTGTGGTTGTGCTCTTCAATGTTTCCTCTTTCTATCTGCACCCCTGCAACAGCACCAAATCAATGTCATGAACCCTAATTCATTGGCTGGGGTTATCTGCCAATACATGGACATCTCTGAGATAGCCTTTCATGCTTTTCTTCTGTCTTGGCAATACAGACAGTCTTCTTCTTCTGAAAGTCTGTCTGAGATCAGGTTGCTGTATTCATCCTCCAATAAAACTCACAGCAAGGTTGGTATTTTCAGGGGCACAGCATAAATTTATTGAGCTCAAGTTGAGGAAAAAATTGCTAGCCATCAATTTTAATGTTCCATAATGAATGTGAAGAGGAGTTATAAATATGAACGAGGGGTTTTCTAACCACTAGCTAAAACCATGAGGGACCAAATGTATTTTTTAAAATATATTTCTATTGACTTCAGAGAGAAAGAAAGAGGGAGAGAGAGATAGAAACATCAATGATGAGAGAATCATTGATTGGCTGCCTCCTGCATGCTCCCTACTGAGGATCGAGCCTGCAACCTGGGCATGTGCAATTGACCAGAATCAAACCTGGGACCCTTTAGTCAGCAGGCCAATGCTCTATTCACTGGGTCAAATGGACTGGGCCCAAACATTAATTAAGCCCTTTGTGTTCATCCAAATCTAATATCTATGAAATCATTTCTACAACTTTCAGTCATCTCCTTGCTCTCCTCTTTTCTTATTCCCCATAGGCTAAATGCAGAGAAATTAACATAAAAAGTTTTCTTTTTATAAGCTGTTATTTTTCTGCCATCCCCATCGCCAAAAAAAAACAAACCAAAAAACAAACCTAAAGTCTTCTTAGATATAGGCATGTTCCTCTACCTGAATTCTACTTTAGTAATTTATTTATGACTAGAGGCACGGTGCACAAAAATTTGTGCACTCAGGGGGGAGGGAGCGGGTTCCTCAGCCTGGCTTGTGCCCTCTCGCAGTCTGGGACCCCTCGGGAGATAACAACCTGCTGGCTTAGGCCCTCTCCCGTGTGGCAGAGGGCAGGCCCAATCCCTAGGTACAGCCCCTGGTCGGGCTCAGAGCAGGGCCGATTGAGGAGTTGGGGCGCCGCCCCTTGTCATGCACAGAGCAGGGCGGATCGGGAGGTTGCAATGCCACCCCTAGTCATGCTCAGGGTAATGCCGACTGGGGGGTTGGGGCACCACCCCCTGTCACGCACAGAGCAGGGTCCATCAGGGGTTTGGGGCGCCACCACTGTCACACTCAGGGCAGGGCCGATGGGGAGGTTATGGCTTTACCCAGTCACACACAGAGCAGGGCCCGTGGCGGGGGTTGGGGGGGTTTGGCGCCGCACCCTGTCACACAGAGCAGGGCCGATCAGGTAGTTGGGGTGCTGCACCCTGTCACACACAGAGCCGCACGGCGATCAGGGGGTTGGGTCACCTTCCCCTGTCACTAACAGAGCAGGGCGAATAGGGAGGTTGTGGCCCCGCCCCCTGTCACACACAGAGCCGCAGGGCGATCAGGGGGTTTGGGCGCTGCCCCCTGTCACGCTGATCCCGGTGCTGGGAGGCCTCACGGCTCCACTGATCCCGGTGCTGGGAGGCATATTACCCTTTTACTATATAGGATAGAGGCCTGGTGCACTGCTTTGCCCTGAAGGGTGTCCTGGATCAGGGTGGGGGTCCCCACTGGGGTGCCTGGCCAGACTGGATGAGAGGATGATGGCTGTTTGCAGCTGGTCACGCATCCTTCAGGGTGTGGGTCCCCACTGGGGTGCCTGGCCAGTCTGGGGGAGGGGCTGAGAGCCGTTTTCAGGCTGGTGGGTGACTGAAGCTCCCAACCTGTCCTTTTTTTCTTTTTTTAAATTCTGGGCCAGCTTTAGCTCTGAGGCTTGGCTCCAGCTCTGAGTCCTCGGCTGCTGAAAGCAGGTATCTGGTTTGTTTGGGTTCTATAATTGTAACACTGTTGTGGTCCTGCTCACTCCAGCTCTGAGATCCTGGCTGGCTGAAAGCAGGGCTGTGCATTTGTTCTATAATTGAAACAATGTTGCGGTCCTGCTGGCTGAAGCCCGGCTGGCTGAAAGCAGATTTCTGGGGTATTGTATAGCTTCTATATTTGTAACAATGTTTCTAAAACTGCAAGCTCAGAGGACGGCAGCAGCAGGCGGGGAACATTGGCTTCCTCCGTCACTGAAGCAAACAAGCTTCCTGTTCACTTCAAGCTGCCTGGTTGCCGGCTGCCATCTTGGCTGGCAGTTAATTTGCATATCGCCCTGATTAGCCAATGGTAAGGGTAGCAGAGGTACAGCTAATTACCATGTTTCTCTATTATTAGATAGGATGTTTTTGAACTTTAAGTTAAGATATAGAGCTATTACTATCAGGCATTGTGAAAATTGGCTGTGGGGTTAACATATTCATCAGATTTGATAGAAAAGTATGACTAATAAAATCTAGGTGCTTATTGAGCAAATTCTACCAGGAACTATGCTAATTGTTTTACATGCATCATTTTATTTAATTTCTGTTCATTTGTTTTGTTAATCCTCATCTAAAGATATTTTTTCCATTGATTTTTAGAGAGAGTGGAAGGGAGGGAGAGGGAAAGGGAGAGATTGATGTAAGAGAACACATCAATTGGCTTCAGCATGTGCCTCAAGGGCGGGGGATCAAACCTGTAACCCAAGTACTTGCCCTTGACCTGGAATAGAACCCACGGCTCTTCCCTGCATGAACCAATTCCCTAACCACTGACCCACACTGGCTAGGGCCATTTTATTTATCTTTAAACCATTTTTCTTTGTGTGATTTTGATAAATGTATATAACTTTTTAAATTTTTTTCATTTGTGTAATGAGATAAATACTATCTAATTTACAGAATTGTCTTGGAAATTACCAATATTTATTGTTCTCAAAAGGCTTTTGAACTACCTTAAAAAATTAAAAGACTAGGCCTTGGCTGATATGTCTCAGTTGAGTATTGTCCCATGTATCAAAAGGTCACTGGTTCAATTCTTGGTCAGGGCATATACCCAGGTTTTAGGGCACATGTGGGAGGCAACAGATCTTTCACACTGATGTTTCTCTCTCTCTCTATCCCTCTCTCCATTCCTTTTTTTCTAAAAATCAATAAAAATATATATGTTTCTTAAATTAAAGACAAGGCTATTAAAAATATCTAAACCCATTTTAATGATTCCACTCAATTGAGCACTTTCAAAGATAGATATATAAAAATAGTAAATGTAATCATTTGAATGAATTAGATAAAAGTAGAAAAGAGAGAAATTATGCCACCCATCACCTTACATAGTTATCATTTATTCCAAAACAGGAACCTCCCTTAGTTACTTTGTTGACTAAAAATCATTCAAAATTCTATGGTTTATGATGATATTCATAGCTGTTTGTGGAAAGTCAAAGTAATTTGGGAAAACAACAACAATAACAACAAAATGAACCTTGCAAGCCCTGTCTAGAAGAGTAACCTCAAGTTTTTCTTTCCTTGCTACCTTTCTGTGACCAGAAGGTATTTACTACTTAGTGATTTGTGTTACTCAAGACCATTACAAAAGCATGGGCTTGTTTTTTTAGTCATTTCATCCTAAAACCATTCTTTTCAGATTGTTATTTATTTTTTCTAACCTTAGCTCAATTAAAAATAAAATGGTGTCCTAAAGTCAAATCATTTTTCAACCAAATCATTCTGACCAACTGAAAGTTAGTAATGTTTCGTGGCACACATTCAATAAAGATTTAATATTATCACCAATAGTATCTTGTTTTTATTTTTTATTTAAAAAAATGTCAAACATGTACAAAGTAAATTGATTATTAAAATGAACTTCTATCTATCCATCATCCAGCTTCAACAACGATCAACATTATGCCATTCTTGCATCTTCTATACTTCCACCCACCTGTAACCCAATGATTATTTCTATTGTTATTGTTAGTCTTTTAATTATTATTATGAGTTTAGAGGTAAAATTGAGTATATTGAAATGCATAAATTTTAGCAATACCATTTTGACAAATGGATACAATCCTGTAAGTTGCATTTAACATACCATAGAGTATTTTTATCAGACCAAAAAATTACTCATGTGTTTCCCCAGTCAGTCTTCCACCTCTACATTGTTCTATTGATTTTGACACTAAATTAGTTATATTTGTTCTTCAACTTCATATAAAGATAAAAATACAATACATATTCTTTTGTGTCCTGATTCTTTTCACTCACAAATACATATCACTAAATTTTGCATATCTGGAAGCAAAAGACTCCCAGGAACCATTCTACTTATTTTCAAGGGGAAAAGAATGAATTTTATATTCAAGGACTCAATAAACCAATGGTGTCCTCACTAGGGAAAAAACCAGGTCCCACATCTCTTTTGATAAGCTTACATCAAACTAATGACATTCTCTATTCTCAAGGAAGAAGGGGGGGGGGCTAGTTTACTTTTCTCCATCTACTAACGCATATAGCTCATTCATAAGCAATAGAAACTATAGAATTCTTCCCATTTGCAATGTTAATATCCATTCAATAGGTCTGATCCAAGTTCTTGTGTTCTTAGGGTATTGTCTGTTTGATTAGACCTCATTCCTCTTTCTAGACAGTGTGCGAACAATGCTATTGCGAATTTCCTTGGTTTTGATGCTGTAGACAATGGGGTTGACCATAGGTGGGAAGAAGAGGTATGCATTGGCCATGATAGTCTGCAGGAGTGGAGGTAAATGCCGTCCAAAGCGGTGAAACAAAGAGAGGCTGATCATGGGAACATAGTACACAAGCACAGCACAGATATGTGACACACATGTGTTGAGTGCCCTCCACCGTCCTGCCCCAGAAGCTATTCCCAGTACTGTGTGAAGAATCAGCATATAAGAAACTACAATGAGCAGTGAGTCCAATCCAAATGTGGAGATAACAACAAACAGACCCAGGATGCTATTGGGGCGGGTGTCTGCACAGGGCAATTTGATCAGATCTGAGTGGAGGCAGTAAGAGTGTGTGAGGGTGTTGTGACCACAGAAAGGCAGACCCTTCAGGAGAAAGAGCAGTGGTAACATGAGCATCACACTTCGCAAGGCAATGGTGGCACCCATCCCAGTGATGCGGGGAATTGTCAGGATGGTTGTGTACCGCAGTGGGCTGTAAATGGCCACAAAGCGGTCGACAGACATAGCCAGAAGGACACCTGACTCCATAAGGGTAAAAGCGTGCATGGAAAACATCTGGAGCAGACAGCCACCAAAGCTGATATCGTGAATGCCAAAGAGGAAAATGCCTAGCACTGTAGGTATGGTGGAAGCACAGACCCCAAGTTCAACAAGGGCCAGGATGGCCAGAAAAAAGTACATGGGCTGATGCAACACAGGGTCAATCCGGATGATATGTAGAATGATGCCATTTCCTATGAAGATGATGATGTACATCAGGCAGAAAGGGATAGATATCCAGATGTGCTCTGCTTCCAGTCCTGGGATACCAACAAGAGTAAATGTTGCAGGCGTGAATTCAATGGAACCATTGGAAATAACATAGCGAGATTTCACCTGAAGGTATTGGGAAGCACTTGAAGACTGGAAAATATATAGCACTTGTCAGTTCTTGTACATTAAATTCAGAGCTCCGGATAGTCATAGTTAAGACATTTTCTTAAAAAGATGAAAAACTTATTTCTTAAAGAAGGAGACATAAAAACCATAGTGTATGGAAGAGAAATCTGATTAGATGTGTGGAAGAGTATTCCCACAAGGGCTACATGCCAAACACAGAAGGCAGTAATAAAAATCTCAAGCTGTGTCATTTATGGCAGTGAAAGGCAGTGATAATGAGCACAAAGACCACAATTTCATGTGAAAATTAGGGACTGAAGGACCTGATAACTTTCTGTAGTTTGTACAGGAGTGACTGAGCAGCAAAAATGATAAAATAGTAGTAAAGAGCATTCTTGGTTCTAATATTTTATATACATGTGATCTTGGGGATGTCATGTATCTCAGATCCAGGTGTTCAACAGAAACACAAAAATAGTGATATAAGATGATATATATAAATTGTTTATCATTATATTTGGGCCATGTTACATATTTAATGCACTAAATAAGAAAAATAACATATTTGAAAACTGGGATAGTTGCTCCCACTTTTTAATATTTTTCAGTGTTTGTTTTTTTTTAACTTACCAGTTCACTCTTTCTCCACCTGCTATCCATGGATGATGGGGAAAGCTTTTCTGTACTTTGCAGGAGTGTCAGTATCTCCTGCTGGAACGTGGAGTCAGAGCTGAGTGTAACACCAAAACCATCAGGGTCTCACAGGCTGAATAAGATCATGGTACTGGTTTTCAGAGCTGGGGTTCTTTATCTGTGAACAAGTTTATTACACTAAAACTCTGCTCAACTGTAGCAGAGCATCAGATTAAGATTAGGGGCCAGAAATGGAATTCAGAATGGGACTCAGAAATGGCAGTGGTGAGTGAGAGTGAATTCTTCCTCTCAAATGGGATGGGGTCCTCGGTTAGGTATAACCAGAGGAATGCTAATAAATATTTAACAAGCAGTTCTCTGAGTGAAAAATGCCCTGATCTGTACCAGTTACCAATTTATTTGGTTAAATACTTCTACTTTAATGCTACCACCATAATGCCATTGAATGTAGATCTGAGACGTTTATAATCAGTTTTCCCAAAATGGTACAAGCCAGTATCAGCATATCATGAGGCAAACTACAGTTAGCTAATCCTAGATGTCAGATACATACTCATCCAGATGGAACTGAGAGCAGGCACATCCATCCTCGCACCCCCTTTCTTGCTGTTTCCTTCTAATTGGGCTGAGGGCACATTTCTATGTCTACTTATATGTGCTTAGCTGACTGTCAGGGGAGGCAAGAGGAGACAGGTCCTGAAGGAGCAATGAATCATGACTAATTATTCTCAGAGCCTTCAGCTAGATTCTAGAGAAGGTAAAAGAATGAGTCTCACTGAAAGGCATGCCAAGAAATACACATAAGTGAATGCATATACAAAAAAGGGGAAAATAAGACAAATTTAATTTTTAAAACCTTAAATTATAATTTAGATGTAGAACAATTACTTATATTTTAGATATTTTGAATATGGCTTTCTCTTGTCTTTGAACTTTGTTCATTTTGTCACACACATGACATACAAAATTTTATGTAGTCAACTTAACATATTTTTATGACATATACTTTTCATTTTTAAGAAGCTATTCCATACACAAAGTCAAAAATACAGTAATAATGGAAGAAATAGAACAGTAAATATAGAAAATGATATAGGAAGATAATAATAAAAGAGAAATAGAAACAGTAATAGTGAAAAAGAGCAATAGAAGACAAAGAAGAGAGAGAGAAAGAGAGAGAGAGAAATAAAACTTTAACTTCATTTGGAGTTTGTTTTAAGGACTTGGGTGATTAGGGGTTTTATTTAATTATTCTCAAATATGTAAATAATTTATTTAATGTTATGTATTAATTGGTGGTCTGTTCTTCAACCATTTTGAAGGCTGCATATTCTACTAGTATTTTGAGTTTTATATAAATAAAATATACTTATTGACTGGGTAGTCTGCTCTTTGATCTGCATATCTGTTTTGTCATACCTCATTGATGTAATTATTCTGTTTTTATTGTATATAAATTCACATCTAATTGGTTGTTATGTTTTTAAATTCCTGCTAATTAACAGAATAGTGGGCTGATCACATTGTAAATAATAAAAGTGTTGAATCACTGTATTGCATATCTGAAATAAAGGTAGCCAATGTAAGATTGCATATCAATTATACTTAACTAAAAATAAATTTTAAGAAGTGGAAAAATTCTTGCTAATATTTGCATATTTATTCTTTCAAATAAACATTAACAACCAGCTTTCCAGTGCATAAAATTACAACCAGCATGTATAAAAACAGAGCAAAGTACTAAATATCTATACTATTAAAAGGGTAATATGCTAATTAGACTGGATGTCTTCCAGACATCTTTCTGGACGTCCTTCCAGACAAAGCCATGGTGGCAGGGGCTGAGGCAGAGGTGGTTAAGGGAAATCAGGTAGGCAGAGTGTTTAGGGGTGATCAAGTAGGAAGACCAGCACTTAGGGGTGATCAGGTAGGCAGGCCAGTGGTTAGGGGCAATCAGGTAGGCAGACAGCCCCTTGCAGGGCTGGCCTCACCCCCAAGCAAGTGGTTAGGGGTGATCAGGCAGGCAGGCAGAGTGGTTAGGGGTGATCAGGTAGGCAGGCAGGTAGGGTAACGTTGAATTTATAGATTGTTTTGAAGAGAATCCTATATAATAAAAGACTAATATGCAAATTGTCCCCATGGGTGGGAGTTCAACAGACTGGTAGTTAGATGTGCGCTGACCACCAGGGGGCGGCGTGGAACATGGTGGGTATTGGCAATGCAGCGCTGGCAGCAGGCAGCTTTGGAGGCAGTGCCGGCCCTGATGGACCCAGATGAGAGCAGGACCATGGCGCGATGGTGGAGCAGGTGATTGGGTGGTGCCAGTCCAAGGCAGGTGAGAGCAGGGGGCCCCAATCTCCCTACTGGTCACTCCACAGATCAGCCCTGATTGCTGGCCAGGCCTAGGGACCCTACCTGTGCACAAATTTCATGCACCAGGCCTCTGGTTAGTATTATAATAAACAATATGTAATGTACATTTCCTACGCCTTTTGAGCTCGGCGTGTCAGCATTTTGAAAAACCCTAACTTAACTCTGGTGCCGTGTCACATATAGAAATTTTTTGATATTTGAAACCATAGTAAAACAAAGACTTATATTTTTGATATTTATTTTATAGATTTAAATGCCATTTAACAAAGAAAAATCAACCCAAAAAATGAGTTCAAGTGTCACCTCTGACACGTGTGTCATAGGCTCGCCATCACTGGACTAGGTAGTGCCTCTAAATCTGTCTCTGGGGAAAAGCTACAGTTCAAATACTGAGATAATATATCCTTTGGATCTCTGAGTTTCAAAGTCTGATGACAAATTATCAGTCTCTCCCTCATATAAAGGACTCTTCTCACTTCATTTTAAAAACAATTTTATTTTTAGAGCCAAAGAGGAAAGGAGAGAAAGAGAGAGAGAGGAGAGAGAGAGAGAGAGAGAGAGAGAGAGAGAGAGAGAGAGAGATTGATTTATTGTTCCATTTGCTTATGCATTCATTGGTTGATTCTTGTATGTGTGCCCTGATTGGGGATCAAACCAGAAACTTTGGAATATGGGGACTATGCTCTACCTAACTGAGCTACCTGGCCTGGGTTCTTCTCACTTTATTTAGCCAACTCACAGCACCCTTATTTTAAAAGTATATATTCTATCTGAAAGAGGATGTCAGTTGTCCTAAGCCCCTTCAGAACTCCTCATTTCCATTCTGTGTGGCATTCTGTCTCCCTTAGTCATTGTTAACTAGCTGAAGATTTAATAGTCAAGGAGCAGTAGGACAAAAAAAGCCTCCTTCAAAAATTTCTGGGCCAGAGCTCAGTGATACTGCATTTGGCAGCTAAGCATAGACAGTGATCTTCTAACTCTGTTCAGCATCTACAAATTCCTGGCGCCTCAACCTGAAGATTTCTTTAAAATTAAGCCTGTAAATTTAATCATATTTTGTTCCTCTATCATACATTCTGAATTTGAAATTGGCATTTCTTAGTTTCCCATTGCCAAGTGGGAGCATAAAAATGTCTCTAGGACACTTAATTGTGAATTCTGTTATCATGCTCTAATCTATTGATTCATTCCTTGAATAATTTGCCCTTGAATCAGAAACTTCTTCTTTTTTTAATATATTTTTATTGTTTTCAAGAGGAAGGGAAAGGGAGAGAGAGACAGAAATACCAATGATGAGAGGGAATTATTGATTGGCTGCCTCCTGCACATGCCAACTGGGAATCCAGCCCGCAACCTGGACATGTGCCCTGACCTGGAATCGAACAGTGACCTGCTGGTTCCTAGGACAATGCTCAACTACTGAGCCATGCCTGCTGGGCCAGAAACTTCTTACCTGCTGCAACTTCTATCAACATTTTATGCGACTTCAGTATCTAGGATGGTGACCCATTCCAATAATTTTTCTGAGGATTATTGGAAGCAGGCCTAGGTTGTTTGGTGGACTGGGTTCTTTAATGTATTTATTCAGAAAAATTATCATCATTATCAAAACAAAAAAATACATAATAAGTAAATATTGAATACATCATATGATATATTTCATTTAATTATCAAACCAATGAGGAGGGCACTAAAATAAATCCATTTTACCAGTTCATAACCAAAATACAGTGTCCCCAAAAATGTATACACACACTTTGAATAATTATAAAAGCAGTGTTTATTAAAATATATTTCATTTTCAAAATTGAGCTCTCCACTGTTAAAGTGTGTATACATATTTCTGAGACACCCTGCAGTTAACACAGAATGCCAATTTCATACAGTTAGTGTGTGACAGACAAACCAGAATTTCTAATATCAAAGTTTTTCAACCCCTAAAATATACTTTCTTGTTGAAATAAAAATGAATAGAATACATATTTAGGCCAAGGTAATTATTCAGTACTCCAAGGGTCAAGGAAATAACCTTTTAATTTCTTACACTGAATGTTGAAAATGCGGATATTGTTACCTGCATCAATTAGTATTATTGTGATGAGTAAGTATAGCACTGAATATAAATTTTACAGCAAAATATCTAAAGTATTGTAGAAAAATATACCTACTTTGAATTTTAAAAAATGTGGGGGTGAAATCCAAATATTTTGAAGATAAATCAAGTGATTATTTAGCCTAATACCACTAGGCACAGATCACTTGTATTTTCTGTCTTCTTTCCCTTCCCAAAAATGAAAGCTATATAGGAAAGCCTATTCACAGCTTTCTTTTTTTAAAGAGGGGCACATGCGCATGTGCGTGTGTGTGTGTGTGTGTGTGTGTTATAAATAAACAGATTAAACATCTAACCTTCAAAAGCTTACAAATATTCAAGAGAACACCTCAAAGTTGTTTGTTTGTTTTTCATTCTCATTCTCATGGCGTTGTGCTAGGCCTTAAGAAGGAAAGATTATAAAAATATTTTCTACATATGAACAATTAATGTACAGTCTAGAGATAAATTCATAGATATTACATTTGACCTGATTAAAGTCATTTTTATGCAAGATTCTGTGTAAATATCCTATTTAATTTTCCATTACCTTTTATTTTTGTGTCCTGGGTATAAAACTTTCTAATCCTTTAGTCCTCTAGTGAACTAACTATTAATATCAAGATGCTCCTTGATGATTTGGGTCTAAAATACGCAATATGTAGAAAAAAAAAGTCTTAGCTTTTAAGTTACTTATGTGGTTGTAGGTGGGATAATTAAATGTTGGATACTAATTGTTTATTTCAGTACTACCCATTAATTCAAAAGATACATATCATATTGTATGTCTATCACATACATTATACTTTATGAGTGATAAATCAACACTAGTATCTAATTTTAGAGCTCACATTTTAACTTAATAAATGGGTACAGAAAAAATAACTAAAATATGGTGGCCTTATTCTCTTGGTCCAAATATCAGCTGATTGTAGCAAGAGTGTTTCTATTTCCATGTCTATTAAAAATTTCAACTGTCTACTAAAAAGCTGAGCAACTCACCACTCTCACTACCCAGCTTTGCACACACAAAAATAAGTCTGGGTTTAAACTTGAAATTTCTCTTTTGTTAGTTATCTTTTTTATTCTTAAAAATAAAATGCATGATAATGGATTCCTGGGAGAGTTGAACATTGTTAATTTATGTTTCACTTACATTTTTTATTAAATTTAGTGGGGCAACATGGGTTAATAAGATTATATATGTTTCTTTATTTCATTATTTTTTAGTGGCCTAAATGAATTTATCATCGGAGCTCTTGATTGCTTTTATTTTTTACTTTATGTTTATTGTTGACACTAGTATAGATGTTCCCGTATAGGTTTCAAGTGTATAATTCTGTTATTCATCAGCTGTATGTTGCATTGTTTGCCCATCACCCAAAGTCAAATCTTCTTCCATCATCATATATTTGACCTCCTTTATCCTTTACTACTCCCCAAACCCCCCTTTCCTCTGGTAACCACCATACTATTGTCTGTGTCTATGAGTTTTGTTTGTTTTTCTTGTTTGTTTATTTTTAGCTTTCAGTTTTATACCCCACATATGAGTGAAACCATATGGTTCTTAACTTGTTCTGCCTGACTTATTTCACTTAGCATGATATTCTTAAGACCCATCCATGTGGTAGAAAATGGCAGTATTTCATCTTTTTATGGCAAGTAGTGCTGCATTGCACATATGTACCACATCTTTATCCAATCATCTGCCATAGAACACTTTGGTGTTTTCATGTCTTGGCTACCATGAATAATGCTGCAATGAACATTGTGGTGCATATATTTTTGGGAATGAAAGTTTCCAAACTTTGAGGGAGGGTAGATGCACAGGAGAGGGATTGCCTGGTATTATGACAATTCTATCCTTACCTTTTTAATGTATTCTTTATTTTAACAACATGTGCTGATGGGGGAGAAACGCAAAAGTACTCGCTCTTGAATCTGTTTTGTCTTCACCCCATAAATAATGGGGTTGAGCATAGGGGGCACCACTACATAGAGGTTAGCTATTAGAATGTGGATGTGGTGAGGGATGATTTTACCCCCAAAGCGATGGACAAAAAATGAAAAGAATGCTGGAGCATAGAACATAAGTATGACACAAATGTGGGAACCACATGTACTAAGAGCCTTACATCTGGCAGCCCAAGAAGGTATCCGAAACACTGTGAGAAGGATCATTGTGTAGGACACAATGATAAACACTACATCCAGTCCTGTAGAGAGTAGAGCCACAGTCAGACCATAAATTATGTTGACATTGATGTTGTCACATGCCAATCTAGCAATACCCATGTGCTCACAGTAGGAATGGGAAATGGTGTTTCTCCCACAATATGTAAGTCGGTATACCAGGAAAATAAATGGAAAGCATATGATAAAGCTCCTGATCACAGCTGATATGCCAATCTTCCTAATAACCGAGGAGGTTAGGATTGTGGTGTATCTCAGTGGGTAACAGATGGCCACATAGCGGTCAAATGCCATGGCCAGGAGAATAGCAGATTCTGCCACAAAGATGAAATGTATGAAGAACATCTGAGATACACAGCTACCAAAGGATATATCCATGGAACGGAACCAGAAGATTGCCAGCATCTTGTGAGCTGTTGCTGTGGAGAGCAGGACATCTGCTAAGGCCAGCATGGAGAGGAAGAGATACATGGGCTCATGGAGATTGCACTCAGTCATGATTAAGAAGATTAGAAAAGTATTGCCTACAACAGCCACAATGTACGTAGAACAGATAGGGATGGAGATCCAGGTGTGCGAATCTTCCAGTCCTGGGATTCCAATCAGGACATACCACATATCCTGGGGATCGGTATGATTGTAAAAGGAAGGCACCATCTGCGGCTGCATATTCCAGGCCTAGTACCTTTACTGAAAGACCATGGGGCTGACTGAGGATTCAGGAGCACAGCTTTTGGCTGAATGATATCTGATCAAATGGTTTTCCCCCCTAATATATTCTTCTCTGTGAAAGAATAAGGAGATGGATTAACTAGCCTAAAAGTGCACTCTGACTCCTTGGAAGAGTTAAATATATCCTGGAAAAAAAAGTTAACATTTCATAAGTTCTTAATATGTTATAGTACTTTATGTATATTAACTTATTAAATTTTTTAAAAATATATTTTATTGATTATTTACAGAGAGGAAGGGAAAGGGATAGAGGGTTAGAAAGATTGAAAGTTAGAAAGGGATGAGAGAGAAAGATTGATCAGCTGCCTCCTGCACACCCCCCCACTGGGGATGTGCCTTCAACCAAGGTACATGCCCTTGACTGGAATCGAACCTGGGACCCTTCAGTCCGCAGGCCGACGCTCTATCCACTGAGCCAAACCAGCTAGGGCTAAATTTTCATGATAGACTGTTAAAAAGACTTTTACAGTAATCCATGACATGGATACTGTTATTATTTCTATAAATGAAAACAGAAAACATCCTTTAGACCTTCAGCCTTTTGCCGGTCCCACTGGATTCAAAGTCAGGCAGGATAAATTTGAAAGCTCTGATCTGAATGACCACTCAATACTTGCTATAAAAATAAAACTAGATATAAACATGTCATTGAATTTTTCATTGATCGCATCCCTGAGTAAACAGACAGATGTGAAATTGAATTATACTGCTGATGGAAGAGGAAAAGAATAGGTGTTGACAAAATAGATTTCAAGAAATATGGCACATATCCCCTTTTCAACATTGATTGATTTGATGCTAAGCCCTGTGCTAGGCATTGAGGACACAGGTGAATTAATTGATCCTTATCTGCCAATTAATACATCTCTTAAAATTGTAGGGCTGACATTAAAAACTATATTTTTAATGTCAAATTGAGTTGGGTTCTTAAGTGAATATGCTTAGCATGTGGTGAAGGAAAATCATTTTAAACCACTTGGGTCACTGATTGAAAATCAGACAATATACTTTGTACTTCCAAAGACCACCACAGCAGCAAATCACTTAATGCTTTCACATTATAAAGCAGGAGTCTATAGTTCTTCAATAAAAGAAAGGGGAGGTAATTTATTGATTACTATTTGTATAAGTTCCCAAAGAATGTAGACATAAGTAAGGGAGATGTTGGGTGAAAAGTCAGGCTAGGAGATACAACATTAGGATAAGCTGTATAAGTGTGTTTGTGTACATATAGACATAGATATAAACCAAGGTGTAGACATAGGTACAAAATAAATGGATGACAAGTGGCTTCCATCCTCCCCCAGGCTCACTTCTCAAATAAAAGTTAGCTGAATATCTTATTCTTTAAGGCTGTACATAGGCTTCAGAATGACTGCCTCTTTATCTCTTGATTTTACTGCAATCCAGTGTATTAACCATTGTATAGTATAGTTTTACTACCTTTACTTTTATTTTTATTAGGTCTTCAATATTGTAATCCCTTTTTTTATATGCTTGAAAAGTTTGGCCTCTTTTTTTTGTTATAAGTTAGAATATATAGTACTCAAATGGTCATCCAATTATTCTTTTATATAAGTTGCAGTGTAATTCTTTTAAAATAATAAAATATGTTGATATACATAAATATATGAATCTACTTTAATTACATAAATTAACTGTATAACCATTTAACATATAGCTATGATTAATTGTTTGAAAATTTTAATGGGCTTTTGATGCTTCAGGGAGTGAGAGAAAAGATAATTTTGAGTACACCTATACAGATCTATGACAGAGCCATATATGTGAGTGTAGTGCAGTTGTGAAGGTGGGGCTTTTAGTGAGAGAGGTTTCATAAGGACATTAGGTTAGATGGGCTAGGAGGGGTCAATGGGGGGAAAAAGGGGATATGTGTAATATCTTCAACAATAAAAAGTTAAAAAAAATTTTGGGGAGATAAGAGTCTAAGCAATAGAAAGAAATACAGAAAAGTAGATAGGAGGGAGGAAAATAAATTTTGCAAGTGTTCTTCCAACTCTACTGGTGATCTGGGATACCCGTGATCTGTTTTGTTTTGTTAGGTTTTAGCAATATCACTTGTGGTTACTTAGCTTATAGGTCTGGGGCCCCTTGTAACATTATTTTATAATATTACTAATGAAATATTCTGACTGAATCTTTAATAAATGCACAGAGAACTGTGTGGTAATACAAATAGTGTGCTTCTAGGGCCACATAGAATTGAATTTTAATTCTGGCTAAGTCATATTCTGGCTGCATGTCCATTTAAAAATTGCTTAATTTGTGATTCAGTTTTTATTTGTAAAATACCTAAAAACAAGCACCAATTACAAATCTGCATCAACGCTTAAGTTAGTATTTAAGGATGTTCACTACATAAACCAGATATGATTCTATTGCCAACAACATATGAAATTAGGGCACTAGCAAAATTACCATCATTAAGACTAAAAATTTCATTTTCTGGACTTTAGGCTTATGAGCCAGTATACAGAGACTGAACTGGTTTAGGATATCCACAAAAGCCATGGCTTATTTTCCCATAATGAGCACATGATACCAATTGAAAATTTTTACCCCAAAACTATAATTTTACTTTTATAAGGTACAGGAAGTTTAACATACTGATAATGGACAGTTGGGCTTAGAATAGAGTATTCTTGCTCTATCACCAATGTAACATCTTTGTTATATAGAAAAGGGAGTTAAATATCTGAATTTCAGCTTTTTCTAGCCCAGTACCTGATGTATAATGAATATTCAGTAAATTCTATGAAAAAAAATCATGCCTATATGTATGTATATGTATATATGTGTCCCAAAAATGTATATACATTTTAACAGCTGATAGCTGTTAAGTGAAAATGAAGTGTATTTTTAATAAACACTACTTTGTAATTATATTTATAGTATATGTACATTTTTTAGGACACCTGTATATATACTTTATCTTTAACTACTAAACTTGTTAAATAACTGAGCCTTGTTTTTAACTACTGGAATATAAGTTCAATGTATACAAAGACTGCATTCAGATCTGCATGTCAAAGAAAAATGACCATTACATTAACATATTCTAAATGAAAAATACGTGTATTTGTGCTCTTTGCAGAGGTCCCATTTAATAAAAGAGCACAAAGAGATACTATAATTGCAGGTCAAGTTCAGAGTTAAAGTCATGTCCAATGCATCTTAGGTCAGGGTTAAAGAAACTGCAAGATGATTCAGATCCAGAAAGAATAAGCAGCTTTTACAGTTTCCTGATTTTTTTCCCCTGGTGTCTTTAACTATATGTCTTCACTAAGCATAACTCAGTTTACTTACCTTTAGTTTCTAGGATCCTGACAGTTGAGTGGAGAAAAAAATGAAAAGCAAGATTTTCACAACACAAATCGGAATCTGGAACTCTCTATTTATACCTTCTTTTAGGCATCTCTCAGGAGCAGCATCTTCAGTCCCCGGAGGATGCATTTTATTCCTCTTCTAGAAAAGAGATGGCCTCAAGCTGGTTCTGGTACATAGTCCTCAGGGAGAAGCACCCTTGCTTTCTCATCTACAATTTATTCAGTTGCTCCTCTGGAGAGCATCCTCAGACACTTAAATTAACACATGCAACTAAATTCCAAGTTTCCTTTACATGTCAGAGACTCGTGCTACTGCAGTACATGGACACATTGGCAAATACAAGCTTTCAGTGCCACCTGTGGAAGAATTGTATGCTCTTAGAAGGCTCCTAAAACTGCATTCTGTCATCTTATGTACTTTAAAATGTTTAGGCTGCTGAGCTTGGTCACATAGTCAGCATCAGAGGGGTTCAGAAATTCTACCAGCTACTATAAAGATCCTTTTCATCCTTTGAAACACATTTTAAAAGTTTTAATGTGGGTTACAGTTGGAGGAAAAAGGAGATAGATACAAGTTCCACTATACTAATGGGATTTAAAAAGATATATAGATATATATATATATATATATATATATATATATATATATATATAATCTGGTACAACAACATTTTTGTCTCTTCAGTGATTAATGTTGTTGTACTCTTCTGTTTTCTGTAGAGTGAATTAAAAGGATCAATGATGAGTACAAATAAAATAAAATAAAATAAAATAAAAAATAAAACTGACTCCATGCAAATGAAAGAGATTTGTGGAAAAAGGAATGCTTCTCATTAACTTCTTTCAAATGGAGCCTCCCAAATAACCCTGATGTGCTCGTATTTAACAAAGACTTCCTGAAAGCTGCTTTCACCTATATTAGCATAGATTTCCTATAAATGTAATGACTGACCATCAGCTGACCTCAATTGGATGATCAATATCAGACAAATGGCCAAATCGGCCAGTCAGTTACCTAGACATGTTTGTAATTACTGGCTGAGAGAAGCTATATGTTATTACTCAAGTGTGAATATTGTCTAGAAAGAGAGCCACAAAATGTCCCCTACATTTCAAATGCTTTATATCCAAAGATATTGAAACTAAAAATGATGGTTTATTGAATAGCTTCTCCCAGTGGTTTTGGATATAAAAAAGGACAAATACTTATTTTCCCACCTATCCTTGGAAAAGAAATTAAGGGAATCAAAGCATAGTAGAGGAAAAGAGACTGAGGAAGAAGAGTGAGAAATTAGGTGACAATAGAAATTGGTCTCTATATCTGATTTCCTGATGGTGACCAGAACAAAGAATGGGAGGCACAGGCTGAGGCCGTCGGCTCTCCTTATTTTGTTACTTTCCAATCTGGGGACTCTGCAGCCGTGGTTATCTCATCTCTGAAGATTTTTGTTTGTTTTTGTTTTTTATCAAAAGGGTTTGTAGATAATGATTTCAGATACATATTTTCTTCTGGATATAGTTATGTTTCTTGATAAATAAGTTTGGGTAGATAATATTTTAAATACCAGAGGGCTGTAAATTATTACTAGTTTAAAGCCCATTTCCAATAATATCCTATACAGATAGATTAATTATTGCTTAAGACCTTCCATACATTTAGTCTCTCTTATAGAGATGTCTCTGGACCATTATCTGAAATACTTGGGTCACATTTTTAGGAAAGTAATTTTCTAGATTTTAGAAAAGTTACATGGTCATATTCTTGATATTAGGTAACAATATTATTGGGGTATTGATGAGTCCCTCATAGACAAATAGATTGATATTATTTCAACAAACATAGAATATTTAACTATGCAAATACCCTCACAACAGTTTATGTACGGTTTTGTCATTGCTTTAGGTCAGCTTGTGCAGCCAAAAGCTTCAGATTTCAAAGTTCCACGGATTCCAAAAGATTGAATAAGGGATTGTAACTCTGTGACTAAAATAATGGTAGAAATTTCATGGGCCTTGGTTTTCTTTTCTGTAAATTGAGGATGATGGAGTGGTTGGGGTTTTTCCGTTAAATATGCTTTAATATTTAAGTTTCTCTAAGATGACCTTCCATAGCTGTTTTACAGGCAAGAGAGATTCCTGAATGCTAGTACATCAGCCAAAAAGTGAGAGAGAGAAAGCCTAATGAAAGCCTTCACCTCACCATACATAGGACCTAAATAAGAAGAGACTAGAAAGGGATCCCCTGTGCTCCACCTCTTCATTCCTGCCTGCCTCCCTCCCTCTCCCTGAACCCCTGACCAACAATTGACCTTTACACTCTTTTTATGATTTTGCCTTTTCTAAAATGTTACATAGGTAAAATCTTGTAAACATATGTAGCCATCTCAGGATGTCTCCTTTCACTTAGCAACATGCACTCAAGGTTCTTCCATGTCTTTTCACAGCTTGATAGCTCAGTCTATAAACAAAGAATATTATATTGTATGAATGCACCACAATTTGTTTATCCAATCATTTCAGTTGCTTCAAATTTTTGCAATTATACATAAAGCTTCTATAAACATTCATGTGCATGTCTTTGTGTGGACCTAAGTTTTCAACTCATTTGGGTAAAATATCTAGGAGTGCAACAGCTGGATCACATAAGGCTAAGTTTAGTTGTTTTTTTTTTAATATTTTATTGATTTTTTTTACAGAGAGGAAGGGAGAGGAATAGAGAGTTAGAAACATCGATGAGAGAGAAAGATCGATCAGCTGCCTCCTGCACACCTCCCACTGGGGATGTGCCCGCAACTAAGGTTCATGCCCTTGACCAGAACCGAACCCTTCAGTCGGCAGGTCAACGCTCCATCCACTGAGCCAAACCAGTTAGGGCCTAAGTTTAGTTTTGTAATAAACTGTAAAACTCTTCTCCAAAGTGTCTATACCATTTTGCATTTCCACCACCAATAAATGAGTGTCCTTATTGTTCTACATCCTCCCCAGCATTTGTTGTCAGTGTTTTGAATTTTAGCCATTCTAATGGGTGTGTAGTAATATTTCATGACTGTTTTAGTTTGCATTTTCCTACTAACAAATGATATTGAACATATTTTCATATGATTATTGCCATTTGCATATCATCTTTGGTGATGTGTCCAGATCTTTTGATCACATTTCAACTTAGTTGTTTATTTTCTTATAGTTGAGTTTTAAGAGCTCTTTGTATATTTTGAATAAAAGTCCTTTATCAGATAAGTATTTTGCAAATATTTTATGCCAGCCTATAGTTTGTCTTTTTATTCTCTTAACTTACTATGAAATCATATATATATGATTTCATATATCATATATATATTTTATATATATTTTATATATTTATATATATTTTATTTATAAATATATAAATATATTTATATATATTTATATATATTTTTATATATTTTTTTCATATATCATATATATATTTCATATATCATATATATATATTCTGGATACTTGGTGGATATTGTCAACTTTTACTGTGTCTACTGTTCTAGAAAAACTCTTATAGAATTTTCAAATTCCTAATTTTAACCAATTTCTCTTTTATTTTTATCTTCCCTATATTTCTAGAACTTCTATTAATGAGTTTTTGGTGTTCTTGGATTGACCTTATATACTTTATTTCTGAAGTTCCCATATTTAATATTAAATTATTTTGTTCTGCATTCTTAAATATATCTCCTGAAACTTCTATTAATTTTTATTTCATCTCTCATATTGCTTAATTTCCAATAATCTTAGTGTTATCTAATTGTTTCTTATTAATAATACTCTATTCCTATATCAAGGATGTAATATGACTATTTCATTAAGAGTATTATTTATGGACTTGTCTTCATTTTTAAGTTTTATTTTCTGCTCTAAATAAAATTTTCTGCACTCAGTTAATTTTTAAAATTTTTTTTGGATATGTTATTTTTGTATTGGTATATTTAATCACAGCCCTGGTAATCCTTTGCTGTCCCTCCCTATTTTGTGGTGAAGGACCAAGAATTTAGTAGGGATTTCTATGAACTTGGTGGGATTTGTTATCTTGTCAGTCTCTTTGTAGGTTGCTGAGAAAGGAGCCTCCCCAATACCCAAATGCCAGTATCTGTTTGTCTTTTCTTTTGAGACAGTTTTTACTGAAAATAATCCCAAAACTCTTTAATTGTGGAATATCAGTCTGATTAGTATTTTAGGAGATAAATAGGATAGTGTTTTCCATGAACTTCAGCATTCAATATGTATTATTTTACATAATTCCTCTATTTAATATAATATATAACACCTTAGTCCTTGTATTCTTTGTACCTAATTCCATAAATATGAATCATATTTATCTCATTTATTATTATTTTTTGCCAGACTGAAAAAGAAGTGGGTATCTGGATACTTTTGTTAGGAAATCTCACACTGACGTTCACCTTTTCTACCAATGCTCAGTCACACACTGAGTTTTTCCAGGGTTGTTCTATGCAGATCGTTTTTCTTCTCATTAGTATTCCCTCCTGTAAATACCTGGAATTCATATTTACCTATCTTGTTTTGTCTTTTGAGAATACTATGTAAGATTTCTATCTCTATAAAATTTGTTTTAATAAACACCACTACCATTTCCTCTCAGTGTATCTGCATGTACAACTACAAGTTTATTGGATTATAATAAGTAGCAGAAATAAAACTTTTCAATCTTCCAAGTTTACATGTAAATTGACACTTTAATATTCCTTAAATTTGTATTGTATTACTAAATTAAGCACAGAAATGTGCATAAATAAGGATACAGATTGATGAATTGGCACACAATCAACAAAAGCTTATGAGCAACACTCTGAACAAGAAAGAGAACACCACCAGCATCCCAAAACTAGCATAGATTCCGATTCAGTAGGGCTGGACTGGAGCTTGAGATTCTGCATTTCTTTTTTTTTTTTTTTAATATATTTTATTAAATTTTTACAGAAAGGAAGGGAGAGGGATAGAGAGTTTGAAACGTCGATCAGCTGTCTCCTGCACACCCCCTACTGGGGATGTGCCCGCAACCAAGGTACATGCCTTTGACCAGAATCGAACCTGGAACCCTTCAGTCAGCAGGTCAACGCTCTATCCACTGAGCCAACCCGATTATGGCAAGAGATGCTGCATTTCTTTAAGCTACTGATGTGCTGAGGGTACAGAACCAAAAATCACACTTTTAGTAGAAGAGCTTTAGGACACCAGTTGCCACTGCAAAGGAGTTCTTGACTGGGTTGTTTTGTTTGTTTGTTTGTTTTCAATTTCCAATGGAGTTGTTCTAGAAAATGGATGTATTTTGGTCTCTATTTATTACTCTAGCACAATGGTTGGCAAACTGCGGCTCGCGAGCCACATGCGGCTCTTTGGCCCCTTGAGTGTGGCTCTTCCCAGGCCTTAGGAGTATCCTAATAAGTTAATAACAATGTACCTACCTATATAGTTTATGTTTAAAATATTTGACTCTCAAAAGAAATTTCAGTCGTTGTACTGTTGATATTTGGCTCTGTTGACTAATGAGTTTGCCGACCACAGCTCTAGCAGATTCTCCTCTTTTCAAATAGTGGTCACAAATATCCTGGGGAACAAACACACAGCCTCAGGTATAAAATCTTCTGAGTCTAAATTTTGATAGACCTAGGAAAATTAGTCAGTATAGTGTACCATGAGCATCTCCATGTGGATTTATTATGAGCAAATTATTTTTTAAAAAAAATATATTTTATTAATTTTTTACAGAGAGAGGAAGGTAGAGAGATAGAGAGTTAGAAACAACGATGAGAGAGAAACATCGATCAGCTGCCTCCTGCACATCTCCTACTGGGGATGTGCCCGCAACCCAGGTACATGCCCTTGACCGGAATCAAACCCAGGACCCTTCAGTCAACAGGCCGACGCTCTATCCACTGAGCCAAACTGGTTTCGGCTGAGCAGATTATTTTTACTATAAGCTTGTTTCTTCACTTCCAAGAATCACTGATCTTTCCCATGCTGGCCCTTAGCTTTTGATGTGGGGGTAAAATCCAATGGAGGCTAGACTTGCTGATTTCCTGCATCCTACTGTCACCTCACCCCAGCCTATATTCTTTTGAAGGAAAATATAGGGGGCAACCTGGGGGGCGGGGGTAGCAATCTGAATCTGTGCCAGTAACCAGTATCCTAATACACATTATTGTTAGCCTATAATTAAGTCACTGCCCCTTCCTTAGGCAATAATCTGTTTTCCTAAATACTCCCAATTTACAAGAGCCACAAATGAAGAATTTAACAGCTTAGCCAGAGGAGAGGGAGGTCACCGGCACCACCCAGGCCAGGACTTTAGCTATAATCTTACTTCCCATTCTAACTAACTTAAGTAGGACTGCAAAAGCCCACCACAAAAGCCCAGAAGTTAGGAAACAATTTTAAGAATATATATAAAGAGTAATCTCATTGTATAAGGGGGTTCAGGCTTTGGATCTTCAAATACCCTGAGCCAGCAGCGCTTTGAATAAAGGTTTCTTTTTTTCCCCGCTGAATCTCCGAGTACTCATTGTGTATTTTCTGGTCACCTGGTAAATTCTGCAACACTTTGGCATTCTCCTTATTTGTTCTGACTTTATTTAAAGGAGCAGTGCACAATGGCATGACAGTTTGCCTATAACAAAACCAAAAGGAGGAGAATGTGTATTTCCCGAAACTCGCTGTGTTCCTTTAGTAGTGTTTCCCACTCAAGCTGGACTGTAGCCTTTCAGGTCTCATAATGAAGTCTGGTCAACGCCTACAAGGTTACTGTTTCTCACCGGCTCTCCAGGCCACTACTTTGACAACAGTGTCAGGACTTAATTCATGAATGAACGGTTTCCTATTTCATAAAACTGGCTTTCTGGAATCTATGGAAGAATGTTTCTGCCTCGTTTCTCAAAAGACTGCAAAGTGCTAGATGGTGCTTTTAACACCTGTGATACGTCTATCTATTCTCACTGTCAGGACCTGAGTGGATGACTCTGAAATGGTATTTCCTCCCTAGGAAGAAGTGTAGTTATTTTACCAGTTAGCTCCCCATGATAGAAGCTTCCAGAAAACAATTAAAAATGAAAACTTTATAAACCTCTTCCTTTCTGTGTAAAACCTAGTAATCATAGGAAATTTACTTTCATCAGCTTTTGTTACTCATCTTCCTTCCTATGGCTGACCTCCTTCCATTTTGTCATGAATTTTAAACATTCTGAAGTACTTCATAAATCTCATCATCATACTAAAACTATATAGTTCTAAATTAAACTATGATTTCTGAGAATACACCAGATATCTTCATGCCTATTTTTCACAGCCATTATTTCCAACTATGTTGGTTTTATAAATTGCCATAATCTAAGGTACAGACACTCATAGTGTAAAATTCCCAGATGAACCCTCATACTCACCATATTAAATATGACTCTCAGACCAACCACTCAGGTGTGTTGGATATATAACTCTATTCCTTTAACTCAGCATAAGTTCATGTTGGTACTTCCATCATGCCTGGCAGGTGGAAAATACATCCTGCTATTGCAGAAGTCCCTGCCTCCCCATGATTGAGTCAACTCTGAGGAGAGGTCATTATATAGTATCAAGGCATTGAAGGGAACTTGTCTGGTTATTGAGCAACATGTGCCCAAAGATTATCTGTGAGACACCTACATGACCTTTACAGCTTCCATAGCTAACTGCTACTTTCGTCCTAAAATTGATCCATACAAATCTTATGAAACTGGCCATGTTTCAGTCTGTCGATCTGGCCCACGCAGGTATCCATCATCATTAGGGCACTTAGTACAATATCTGAGATTCATATTAACCATATTAATTACAGTACAGTTATTTTGGTTCTGTAGCAAGAGGATAAATCCCATTCAATTAGCAATTAGAGTACAGTTATTTTTCATCTCTATGTTAGACACTATTTTAACTCTGGTATCTTTGGCTAACTCCTCATTGATTTCAGAAAATTTGCTCTCTTCTCCTTCTAATTAACTCCCTGTTCTAACCCCAGAGTCCTAATTTATTACCCTGTGGATAATTTTCCATTTTTATTTCTGGCAAAGATACTTTAGTCTGTTCAGGAAATGTAATCTGTTCTGGAAATTAAGCCAATATTTTTCTTTTTGAGACAGAGTTAATAAACAGAGATGAATTAATTGAATGAAATACAGAAAAGAGAAAAAGGCATAAACATAGATTATTTTAAATAAAAGTTTCAAATACATATGTTAGATTTATATGTAAAAATATTAAGATATACTTGCTTTCTTGGTGTAAAATTAATGCATTAATCTGTTGAGTGTTAATACTTTCCACCTTATGTATCTAAGAGATTATAGGAAGATAAAACCAATTACTTCTCTTTATCCTTATAGACAATTAACTGATTCCTTTTTTTTTTTTCATAAACTCAGGGTCAGTCATAAGCACACAGTTTCATCTGTTTAGGACATTGTTTGGGATTTAAAAGCAAAGGATTCAGAGAAAAACCCACTTCCAGATACATATTACATATAACAAAACATAAGGCTCTCAATTTAGAGTAGATGTGGTAAAAGTTAAATTGCAAGTCGTATTTGATTGTATGCTCTTTTTATATTCTATACCTGCACTGCCTAATACAGTGGTCTTTTAATATTTAAATATAAATTAACTACAGTTAACCAGAATTTGAAAAGGATTTGCACAGTTGTACTATGTATATTCCAAGTGCTCAATAGCCATACGTAGCTATTGATCTACTTATTCTTTATTTTAGAACATTCCCATCACTTTAGAAAAATTCTGGTTGGACAATTCTGGTCCAGATAGTAACCACAATATTCCTGTGAGTTTGGAACATTTTCATTTTGAAGATTAATTAACTATATCTCAGAGAATTAAAGAAGCTGCAAGTTATACACTTTTGAAACTATAAGACCTAGGATTTGAATTTACTGCAAAGAAAATACTTGAAAAAATATTTTGGGACACTTAACTACTTTCATCCTTTCTTGAATGTTATTGTACTTGTGGAATAACTTACATATGTTTTGTTTTTCACAAAGCAACAGTTGATAGGGTTTTTGAAATGTTTCAGATGGAGTCACCCACCTCCAACGCCAAGAATAACTCATTTCCAGGTCATAGATAAAAATGGAACCTGTTTGTAGTTCATCCTCTGACTACATGTAAAGTATGTTTTGAAATCAAGAACCATGGACTCAGGACGAAAGCTCTAACGCTAATAAAATTTATTTTTTGTGTACTTACTATTGTTGTCTCTTTTTATTTCTTAAAAAACCTGAGTATCTCAATGGATTTTCAGAGTAAAAAGTCTGAGCATTCTGCTACGAATCTGTTGCGTCTTGACACTGTAGATGATGGGGTTCATCAAAGGTGGGAAAAGGATATAGATGTTGCCCATGAGGACATGGACCATGGGAGAGAGATGCTTGCCAAAACGGTGCACCATTGTTAGGCCAATGATAGGGATGTAGAACACCAGGACGGCACAGATGTGGGAGATGCAGGTCTGAAAGGACTTACGCCGCTCCTCCTGAGAGGCGATTGCCAGAACTGATTTAAGAATCATGACGTAGGAGAAAAGGATAAGAACAGCATCCAACAACAGTGTGAAAATGACCAACATCAGGGCATAGTAGCTATTGAATCGGATATCTGAGCAAGCTAGACGGAGAAGGTCCTGGTGCAGGCAGAAGGAGTGAGAGAGAATGTGGGGATGGCAGTAATTTAAGAACTTTAGGCGAACGATGACTGGAGGTATGAGTAGTGTACTCCTACATAAGATTGCCACCCCAATTTTTATGATATTGTCATTAGTTAGGATGGAGGAGTAGCGCAGTGGGTGGCAAATGGCGATGTAGCGGTCAAAAGCCATAGCGAGGAGGACTGAGGACTCCATGAAGGACAGACCATGGATGAAATAGGACTGGGCAATGCAGGCATCCAGGCTGACTTCCTGGCTGAGCCCCCACAGGATCCCCAGCACCGTGTGCACTGTGGACAGCCCCATGCACAGGTCAGTGAGGGCCAGCATGGCCAGGAAGTAGAACATGGGCTGGTGCAGGCTGGGCTCAGTCCGGATCACATGCAGCACCATGCAGTTGCCCAGAAGTACCATGGCATAGATGGCAGAGAAGGGGATGGAGATCCAGGGATATTGCTGCTCCAGGCCAGAAAATCCAGTGAGATGGAAGGAGGAGAAATTCACAGTAGGGCTTATTGAAGCAATCACTCTGGAACTGAAATACATCTTCCAGGCAGCAAGAGTGTTTATTTCAAAGGAAATGATTCAATTTCAGGTGAGTTGGATAGAATTTTGAAGTAAACTGTGCTATGCTAAGTCAATTGACTTGACAAAACATAGCCAAGCAACTCTGTTTTAGAGGTATATTACCTGCTGTGTAGAAGAGAGGGGTCTTTTTTTTATGTCATTTAAGAGTCATTATTCATCCACTGGCAGGGCTCAGAGCTGTTCTTAGAAGCCACATGTAAGAACAAATAGTTTGCAGTAGAAAACTAATTTTCAGAAAAGATATGGTACCTGGGACATTTTCCCAAGGATGCTGGTGAGATGCTGTAACTGTAAAATTGGGAGTTGAGGTTCTCAAAATAATTCTCCCCCTTTTCCCTCCAGTTTATCAAGCATTTAATAATAATCCTGGAACTTTAATATTATAAGTGCATTTAAATAGTCATTTCATACCCATCGTTTCCTAAGTTGTGCTGCCTCCAAATGCATTTTTCCTCCATATAGTATTTAATGAAGGTGTTTCTGTTTTATTCCACTCCAGATGACATAGCCAACAATTACTTTTTCTTCCTTGGTGATAGACAGGGAAGAATATTTATACACAAGACCTTTGGTGAATGATTTCCCACAGGAGCGCTGTCCCTCTGAGATGTTAGACTCATCTGTGCCTTTGGGGCACAGAGACTTAGGTTGTAGATCCACACCCTCTGGCATTGGTCCATTGTATTCTGTGAACTCATTCATTCATTCAGTCGGTCCATTGAGTATTCATTTAATATGCTTTTATGGAAGAGGTTGAGCAATTGGTTTTTTCTTCCTTAGAATTTGCCATTTTATAGACCAGAAGGTTAATGTCAAGTAGCTGTCTAGAATTTTAAAAGCCTCATTGCAGTAGAATTGATTGGTTTCTCCTTCACATAATTTTCCTGCCTTAAGTTCTGGCCCTGAAAGTCTTCGCAAAAGATTTAAAGGCTGCTGTAAAGTAGATAGGTGTTTAAAAGTTCATACTGGCTTTCCTGTTTGATTTAGTTATTTCAATGTGTTAAAGTAGCATCAGATTCTGGCTTGCTTTTGTGACCTATTCCTCATCTTTATTATTATAGCTCACCAGGCAGCTCCTCAGGTTAATCTTCTTCTGAATGTACCTTTTGTCCCTGTCAACATTAGATAACTTAGCTCACTATTTTAATACATTTCCTCCATCAAATGAAATTTCTTTGTCCTTTAAAGAAAAATTGGTCAGCTTTTAAAAATTTATTTTTCAAAATTACCATTTCCCTTCTTTTATGAGACTTTTCTACCGATGTTCTCTGCCTAAGATGGTTTTTCACAAAGAGGAGACAGGGGTTGAGGTGAAGTTTTTCAACCTCTGCTTCCTCTTGTAAAACAGTCTTACCTCACCCTACGCATCTCCTCTAGTTGGTTGTTCCTGGGTTTTATCTTTTATAATAAATTCATAATAGTAAGCTAAAAAAAAAAAAACAGTCTTAAATTTAAACCCTCTGCATCTCAACCATCACTTTTCAGGAAGCCCCTTATATGTTCCCATATATTTTATTATTTTGATAACACATATTTACATTTATAAACATTGCACAATTATAGAGGTACAAAAATAAGATAAGCCCTAGTTGGTTTGGCTCAGTGGAAAGAGCATCGGCCTGCAGACTGAAAGGTCCCATGTTCGATTCAGGTCAAGGGCACATGCCCAGGTTGTGGGTCCGACCCCCAGTAGGGGGCGTGCAGGAGGCAGCCGATCAATGGTTCTTTCTCATCATTGATGTTTCTACCTCTTTCCCTCTCCCTTCTTCTCTGAAATCAATAAGAATATATTTTTTAAAAAATAAGATAAATATAAATACATTGTAAAAATGCCACATGCATCCTATTGTCACATGCAATCAGTCTTGTGTCATTGAATGTAAGGTTTAGATGACATATAAAACAGACGCTGCCCTAGGAATCCTTGCTGACCTTGGGTACAACATTCAGAATTCAAATAAGATTCCTACAATTCTGACCCAGTCATATAGACAAATCCCTGGGATTGAGGAGAAAGGAATCAAAGGATGTAGGCATACATTAAAAGCACATACGCTCATTCAGGATTCTTCAAACTAACCACAAATTTTTATGGTGCCTCCACAGAGAGTGTCAGCCTTTTAGCAATAGAAGATCAATAGATGTTGGAATTTTATTGAAGTTCTATTTTAAGATGTAGATGGGAGTCAGAAGAGGATAGTGTTGATGAGACCAATCAATGAAGACTTCAAGAGGAAAGTGTTCAGATATGTCAGATGCACCATATGCTCCACCTGCACTAAAAAAGAGAGAACAAAAAGACCAACATTTCCCCAAACATCATGCTGTGTTATGCCACCTCAAAGTCATGGTGCATAATAATTCTTTTTAATTTGTAGCAACCAGAACAATGCCTGGCATAAAATAAATAACTAAACAGAATAAGCAGCCGTGAATTTGAGTCTGGGGAAGTGATAGGATTCTGGTACTCCCTCTGTGTGCTTTGTCTAGAATTCTGGAATGTTCATTTAGAAAGCACACATGTGATCAAATTAAACACATCATATTTTCAGGGGACTTTTTTCTTATTCTTTTCAATTCAAACTGACCCAAATGTTCAGGCATCTGTACTTTTATTTCTATCATTGAAAATAATACCCTATGTTATTACTTTTCAAATTAGATAGGTTAATGACCAATAGTCTTTGCTTACCCTAAAGGCATAGAGCAAGAATGTTGGGTCTAAAAATCACTGTCTTTATAATTATATTGAATAGAAAACACTGTTGTTGTTTTTTAAGACAGTCCAGGTTTTTGTTTATTCTTCAGTATAATGATTTAATGACACCCACACAGGAATTGCTTTGAACAATTAATTATATTGCCACTCTTTGAGAGATAATTTCTCTAATGGTCCCATCTGTCCACCAGCAGGGGGCAGAAGTAATCCATTGACTCTTCTCCTTCCTCCAACAGCTCCCTCCATTCCCCCCCCCCACGCCCCCCTTCCCGGTTTCTTCAAAGAAGCATAACGCAGGTTTGTTTTAAACCTGGTTAAGCATAAGTGAGGCCAAGCATCTTAGCTCTTAGCATGGCTAAAGAACTAAGAACCTTCTGTAAGGCAAAGAATGTGTGTTCAGAGGTTCTGATATGCTAACACTGGAGATAATTTATTCACCACAAACCCAGAGTAAACTTGAAATTTCAGTTTACATGAAGTGTTATGATTATTAATTTTGTGAATGAGCTCTTTATTATATATTATTTCTTTGCTTATATATTTTTATGATATATTTATACTTTTCTATTTATATTGTGTAAGTTATTTATAAATGTATTATTATCATGATTAAAATATTGAAACATTATTATCCATAATTTAGAAGCATGATAAATATTATATTATATGGTACATATGTTTAACTGTTGCCATCTGTGTATTTAATACATTTTCCTTAGGATTTGTGTGATTTGATTAAAGTATGACATAAATATAGGGAGTTTACCTGTTTTATTTTAATATTTTCCTATATATAAGAAAATGTGAGATAATTTAAATAAAAAACAGATATAATAAAGTGACAAACACATCAGCCGAGGGGTCCCAGATTAGAGAGGGTGCAGGCTGGGCTGAGGTACACCCCCTCCCCATGCATGAATTTTATGCACTGGTCCACTAGTAAATATATAAAGTATTATACATATTTAAAATTGTCCCCAATGAATTGTAGAATAAGTCAATAAAATCTAATTCAGGCCAATAAAATCTAATTATAGAATAGGCCAGTAAAATATAATCCAATGAAATGTTATCTCATTTTCAAGATAAAGAAATTTGTAAAGATTTTCTAAGAAATTAAATACCAAAACCCAGGTAGGGGAAGTTTTCTGTCATTATTTGTTCAAATAGGTTTTCCATTTCTTGCTCTCTCTCTTCTTCTTCTGGCACCCCCATTATACAAAGGTTGGTATGATTAAAGTTGTTCCAGAAACTCCTTACACTATTATCATATATCCCCTTTTTTTTGTTGTGCTGATTGGGTGTTTTTTGCTTCTTTATGTTCCAGTGATTTGACTATCTGTTTCAGCTACTCTACTGTTGAGTTCCTGTAATGTATTCTTCATTTCAGTTAGCGTGTTCTTCATTTCTGACTGGTTCTTTGTTATGTCTCCTATGTATTTGTTGGAGTATTTACTAAGTTCATCTACTCTTCCCCTAAATTCATTGAGCATCTTTATAACCAGTATTTTCAACTCTGCATCTGGTAGAATACTTGTCTCTATTTTGTTTAGTTCTTTTTCTGGAATTAAACATTTGGGACATTTTGTTTTTGTGTTAGGATTTTGTCTCCTCAGTTTGTCAGCCTTCCTGTGTTTGTTTCTATGTGTTAGGTAAAAATGCTAAGTCTCCTGGGCTTGGTAAAATGTCTTTATGTAGTAGAGGTCCTGTAGGGCACAGCGGTGCAGCCTCCCCAGTCACCTGAGCTGGGCACTTCAGGTCCACCTCACATGTGAGCTTTGTGCACCCTCTTATTGTAGTTGAGCCTTGTTTGCATTTGCCATGCCAATGGGCAGGGATTTACCACCAGGGTGATAGGCTACTACTATGGAAGATCTGCTGTGCAGGGGCTGACGCCATGGAACAGAATACAATTCAGTGGAGCTCAGGTACTCACCCCGTCCACCCCTTGAGTGTGTTGCTCAGGGAAGTAATCGGGTGGTGCTTCCACATTATCTGAAGCCATTCACCAGGTGTGCTGGCTCTGGGGCCTCCCAGGAAGTGCAGGCCAAGATCAGCAGCTGCCTGTGCCCTTCTTGGGGCCACCTCGCATGAGCTACGAAGTCATCTGTAGATGGCTGCTACTTGTGCTGGACTTGGGAAAGGCCACGCTCTGAACCAAGGCTGGCGGTTGCTAGTGCAGGGAATGGGGCCACTTAGGGAGAGGTATGGGGCACACAGAGGCCAGATTCTGCTTGTTTGAGAGATTTTTAGGAAAGTTGGCTGCATGAGCCAAGACAGGCCTTTGGGCCCACAAGTTGGGTGGGGTTTCAAGGAATCACCAGGGCAGGGTGAACAGTGTTATGTTGATTTAGACTCAGCCATGTCATCTGCCTCCCTACTTTGTAGTGGGAGGGCTCAGCAAAGGAACAGTGGCTTCTGCCATCACTTCTACCTAGAAAAAAGGGGCCCCTCCATCCCCCACCCTGATATCAGAAAATTTATGTCCTCCCCATGTGTCCCTGGTGACTTTAAAGCTGCTGCCCCAGTGCTGGAGTGAGTGGATCGCAATAAATTAGTGCATTGACCCTTTAAGAGGAATGTCTGGGGCTCCAGAAGCCCTCCTTCTCACTCAGGCACAATCCCCATTGGTGTCTACATCCAGAAGTTATCAGGACTTCTCTTCCCAACACTGGAACCCTGGGCTGGGGGTTCTGGTGTGCGGCTGAAGCTTCTCACTCCTAAAGGGAATCTCCACCCCCAATTTTTAACCAATACATGTGGGAGTAGAACCAGCCAATTTTGTATCTCTGCCCCTCTTACCAGTCTTCGTGTAGGTTCTTCCTCATATTCTTAGTTGTAGGACTTCTGTTCAGCTAGATTTCAGGTGCTTCAGAATGATGGCTGTTCTGTAGTTTGGTTGTAATTTTGATGTGGTTGTAGGAATTCCCAATACTGCATTTATCTACACTGCCATCTTGACTGGAACTGTACATCATTTTTACTGAGGTGTGATCTGTTAAATTCTTTGACCGCCGAATAGTTCTTAAGTACAGAAAAAAGGGATAGCAATGTAAGGATGCAGGATAAAATGGGAAAATAAAAGAAAATAAAACTTTTCTGGAGTGATGTTGAAAATTTGCTATGCAGTGAAAAGTATAGTGAACCCAACTGTGTGCTTGAAATTCAGAATTGTCATCACCATGGTCATTATTGAAACAAAACCAAAAAGGGGGTAGTAATCCAAATAATCTTTCTGTTTCTATATGGGAATGCAAACAAGATTTCTCTTCTTTGCCCAGCATCTGAACAAGTTGAATAAAGTCTATCAAATGTATACAGAGGAAAAACAATTAATCCGAACAGTGGTAAGTCTGCCCTACTGCTGTTGTTGATTTCATAAGCCTCTATATATTGCTTTACTGTTTGCTAGTTCCAATATTTTTTTTAGCCTTTGCACTTTACTGACAAGCACCTACCGCCTGCAAAGGTGTCAGTTATCAATGGATTGCCTCTCAATTACAAATCTAAACTTAATGGGCTCTTCTATGATAATGGAGATAGACTCTTAAAAATTCCAGTTGACACAATGATAAATTGTGCTGGTGAGGCCCTAGGGGATTCTCTTCCTAGTTCTACTGTGATCCTTTAGTCAGGATACTGAAAAAATCTCTGTCTCTGCAGCACCAGACTATGCCAAGGCATTCAGCCTCTTTGGTGCCAGCCTCTAGCTGTATACATGGCTTTGCAGCAGAACATTTGAGACTAGCACCTCCTGTGAGTGGCTCCCCTTTTTATACCCCATGGATAGCTTTGCAGTAAAGTGTTATTCTTATGGAATTTTCCCATGACTCACTTCTTCAACCCTCAGTTTTATAGAAAGATCTGGGGTTCAGTTAATTTACATGGGTAGCTTCCACTGACACCCCAGGGAGCAGATTCTCAATAAATGCTTCTGGCAGGGCACCTCCCAATGGGTGGCTACTTATGCATCTTCCTTTAGGCAACTTTGCAGCCTCAAAAATTGTTTAACCTGTTGAGCCTCAGGCATGCTCTCTCTCAAGAGCTTTGTTTATCAGTCCCAGGAGAAAAACCTCCCCCAGATTGTTTCTTAATTGATTGCTCTATATAAGAACTAGAAGCAGTGACTGCTCCCTATGTCTTCTCTTATATTTTTAGGATCCTCTTTACTCCTTATTGACTAATCTTTAATTTCTCCAATCTCTGGTTATAGTTAATAATTCCTTATCATTAAATGTCTCTTTTCAAATTTCAGTGTGGTTTTTGGCCTCCTAATTGAAGCTGATACACTGGGCTGTTCAATAATGAAAAAATCACACAGATTCCTGAATATAAGAGATTGGGGGATATGAATGGTGCTAGGTAAGCAATAATATTTCTTGCTCTGGTTTTTCTCTTTCATGAGACAGCTCTTTTAGGCATCATAATGAATATTAATTAGTGACACCACTTCTACTCTTATTGTCCATCATAATGTTAATAAAACATTATTAGATTACATTTCCTAAGACATGTATCAGGCACTGTTAAGTGTCAGATGAAAGAAAAAAGAGGTTCAGGCAGCATATGTGAAGTGGTAATGTATTTAATCCAGGCTGCTTGACTTCAAAGCTTATGTTCTAAACTGCTATACCATTTTATCTCACTTGTCAATTCACTGTATAAGCATCTCATATGCAGAGTGGTTAGATTGCATTCTTTTGTTTATAAATTTCTAGTTTTAAATGTGTCCTCTACAGTGTTCACCAAAGTTTATATTCATATTTTATTTTATCCTGTCCTGCTTTATCCTGCCCTGTCCTTCCTTATCCTATCTACCAGGGGTCAGTTTTTCTTCAATTGTCTTTCCTTCTTACTTGAAATTATCAGAATACCAAACATGTTGCTGATAGGGGCAGAAATGGAATGTTGAGGAACCAGCTAGAATTGTAAGAAATACTAAACATGCTCTTTTAACTGTTATTGTTTTATTCTGATTAAAGAAGGCACATTCTAACTTGGTGGGCAGCTTCACTCTGGACCTGGGAGCTCACCTGGAAATTCAGCCCATACTCCTCATCTATTATCATGGAAAGATTAACAACTTTGATGCAGAAACCAGAATTGCCAGCCCTTTGAAGACCTTTGCCCTTTTTGCATATCACTAAGCCCTTTGAAGAGCCCCAGCCCTCTGCTTACCTGTTAACTGCCCATTTGGCATACCCTTTGGATAGTTCCTCATGTAATCTTTGTCCTCCTTCTACACTATATAAGCAGCTAGCTTATGATGGGGTACAGAGTAGATTTTTATGGATAACCTGCTATTTTCCCATACTGCTGGCAATATTGGAATAAACATGCATATATGATTCAACCCTATCTCTGCTTAATTGGCTCAAGTAGTGACAGGCAACAGGGACCCATTGATTGTCCTATTACATTACTACTGTATTTGTCAGTGGTTTGGTACATACCATTCACCCTTTCCATTTTTTTTCTCCTTCTATTTCTGACCAGCATCTACTCATCCTTATCACTCATTTCACCCTCTGATCTCATTAAACCCTGTACGCACTGATTTATAGTCACTTGTTAGATGCCTTACTTTCAATACTTTCCAAATTAGATTACTATTTGGGGTACAGAGGAGACATGAACTATTTCAAATTCTTACTTTATTTCAAGCAGCCAGCACCCATCTAAGGGGCTATTGAATGAGGAAATAACATAGGGTGTGCTGCTGATGATAACACTATGCTAATGACTATACGGGTAGAGCAGCCATCAGCGGTAAGATAAGGAAAAGAGACCTCCAGTCAGTTCTTGAATATGAATGCAAAAGCATCCTGAAGAGACTGGGATTCCTTTGGTGTAAGCCTGTGACAGGATTTAGGGAATATCAAACCACAAAAAGTCCCTCAGTCCTATCTTTCTCACAATATTAGCAGGCCCCTCTTCCAAATACAGACTGTGAAAGGCTCCAGGGCAGAGGCAGTGAAATGCCCTTCCCCAGCTTCCTGTCCCGCAAGCAGATCTGTATAAGGTGATGAGGAAACTAGCATAACAGTGAGGGGGAGGAAGAGCAATGGGAACAGCAAAACATGTAAAAAAAAATTAGAGGAACAGGAGTATCTCTAGGCAGAAGAATTTAGTGGATTTGGGCTGTGACATTCTGGGCAACTGAAGACATTTATAAGCAAGGCTAAAATATAATATAAATAAAACAGCAAAATTCTAACCCCCAAATTAATCTTCAACTTGAATGCTTTTCTGAATCAAAAAGGAAAAAAAAAAACACAGCAGGGTCTGCTTCCCACATATTAACTATTTTATTATTTTTTAATCTTTATTGTTGAAAGTATCACATAGGTTCTCCTTTTCCCCCCATTAACCTCTTCCAGCCCACTTCCATCCCCCATCACCCCCCAGACCTTCACCACCCCATTGTCTTTGTCCGTGGGTTATGCATCCATGCATACAAGTTCATTGGTTGATCTCTTCCCACCCATCCTCCCCTGCCTTTCCTCTGAGGACACATATTAACTGTTTACAACCTCTCTTTTCATGGAATCCAGGATATAGACATACTTTCCTGACCTCTGACCTAGCCCTTCATTTCTTTATGTTTTAAATGCCTTGCCCTCCCATGTGCCCAGCTGAGTGAGAGAGGCAGACATAATTAAAAAACACCAGTTCAATGAGAATAAATGCTTTTTATTAGGCAGAAGCCAGATGCTCAAAGCCCTTCATAGAATTCCCATGTGCAGCTGTTGGGCTCTGGGGCGAAAGGCACCTTTTCCGGAAAACAGGAAAAGGAGCTCAGTGGTATTTGTGAGCCAGGGCAGTGGCCACACCCAGTGCCAGCTTCTGGAAGGCACCCTGCACCTGGGGGGTGAATTCCTTGCCAAAGTGGCGAGCCAGCACAACCACCAGCACGTTGCCCAGGAGCTGTGAGGAAGACACAAGAGGCATGGTCATGGTTAGCAGATGGACCAGATTGGACTTAGAATATTCCAGCCTCTTTACAAGCTGTGTTTTTCAAATATAAGCAGAAAGATAGTAGGATCTCTGATGCTACTATTGATGCAAATCTATCCACATCAGGCTGAATTTTTACTTGATAACATTCTTCCCTTTCTGTCTTACCCCAGAACTTAAGTTATCACTTTTATTCTTTTTAAATATATTTTTATTGATTTCAGAGATGAAGAGAGAGAGAGAGAGAGAGAGAAAGAGAGAGAGAGAGAGAGAGAGAGAGAGAGAGAGAGAGAGAGAGAGACCAATGATGATAGAGAACCATCCATTGGCTGCCTCCTGCACGCCTCCCACAGGGGGTCAAGCCCACAACCCAGGCATGTGCCCTTGACCAGAATCAAACCCAGGACCCTTCAGTCTGCAGGCCAATGATCTATCACTGAGCCAAACTGGCCAGGACACTATTATTCTTTAGAACCATTCAAAGAAGTAGTAACACATTTGAAAAGAAGACATAAAGGAGAGAGAGTATAGGTTATTTTAAGTGGACTGAAAAAGACTTTTGTAAAAATTTAACACTCAAAATAAACAGTTTGCTTCAAAAATGAAGAGAAGACATTGCAGAAAATGAAAAGAAAAAAAGAGCGAGAATAAATAAGAGAAAACAATGGTTGTGAGCAAAGAAGGCACAAGAAATTAAATGGTTCTCTGTAGTCCTTAGTGACGTATATAAAACTATATACATTTTGAAAGGCATTAAATAATGAAATATGGTAAGGTTAAAAGGAACCTGGAAGAACGGGTAGGTGAAGAACCAAAGAGAAAGCCTAGAAAGTGAAAAGCACAAAGTAGAACATCTCCTAGACTCACCCTGAAGTTCTCAGGATCCACGTGCAGCTTGTCACAATGCAGTTCACTCAGGCTAGCAAAGGTGCCCTTAAGGTTGTCGAGATTCTTCAGACCCTCGCCGAAGGAGTTCAGCACTTTCTTGCCATGGGCCTTCACCTTACTATTGCCCATCACAGCAGCGGCATTGGACAGGTCCCCAAAGGAGGTGAAGAACCTCTGAGTCCAGGGGTAGACCACCAGCAGCCTGAGGGGTGAATGCAGCACAGAAGACAGAGGGAGTCAGTGCCTGTCAGAAACTCACACACCCAGCTTCCACTCACTCTCCTTATGCCTGGATACCTACCTGCCCAGGGCCTCACCACCAACTTCTTCCACATTCACCTTGCCCCACAGGCCAGAGACAGCGGCCTTCTCATCAGCAGTCAGATGCACCATGGTGGCTGTTTGTGTAGTTGCTAGTGAACACGGTTGTGTCAGAAGCAAGTGTAAGCACCAGCTAACCCTGCTCTTCTTTTATGTCCTGCCCTGGCCCCTGCCCTCCCAGCTCCTGTGAGCAGATTGGCCCAGGCCAGGGTGTGGTTCTGCAGAGTGAGGACTCAATGATGACAGTTATGCCTGTCCTTGCCGGTTCTGGCACTGGCTTGGGAGTCTGACTTTAGACCCTCAGCCCTCTCTAGGCATCTCAAGGTCCCATCCAGGAGTACAAATTGCTACTTAAAATCACCCTCCTTAAAAAATTTGCTTATATGATTCTTAGAATCACAGCCTGGTAATGTCTTAGAGTTCGCCTCCTCAGTTTTCTTATTTGACAAATGAAGAATCTGAGGTCCAGAAAATTCAACTTAAGGGTATATGGATGGTTCACTCCTGCCTTCAGAGTAAACATATTTATAAGGACAGCATGGATGATACCTTTGCCCTAGTTCTAAGTATATCTTTCTTTACTTGGTTTGGATGATATCCTCCTGGTAAGAAAATATCTACTTCGTTCATTTAAAAAAACTCATATAACCAAATAAAAATGATGATTAAAAAGTAGGATAAATACAAATCAGGAATGTTCTGTGAAATAGTTGCCCTATTAGATTTGCGGATCCACAGATAGAAACTTAGAGGTCTCTCAATGTTGTAAGACATATGGATAAGTAAAAAATCAATTACAACCCCAAATTGTCAGTAACTCTGAAGGGAACAATGTGTTAAAATACTAACCAGGGACACGTAGATTTTTTTCTTCCTGGGCTGATCTGGGAAAGAAAATACCAGTATCTGAGCGAATAGAGAAGTGTTCTGTCACTTAAAAGAAGGGGTGGGAAAGTGGAAAGGCAATCCTGCCTTAGTGCCTGTTATGTTTTCCTTAGGCCACTAAGCATTCCGTGTGTATTATCATTTCTCTGATGCAAATTCATCACCCATGTTCCCATTTTCTCTATATGTTTTATTTGTTTAAACCCTCTTTTACTAAAATTTACTCTTTTATCTCTACAGCTTTTCTAATACCCATGCCCTGCCCCACCCATATAACCCCTGAGCTCCTTTTTCTTATGTAATAAATTCTGTTAACTTCTCAGGCTAGGAGAGAAAGTGTAAATTTCTTCTACTTGTTATTAAAAGATACAATGAAAAGGCCTAAATTAGCAAGTAGTTCTGAGCTGGGGACAGGACCTTTGGGTTCCCCAAGGGCCTGATAATTATTTTCCCTAATTTTAATCATCACTACTTCCTATGTCCATGTGTCTCCTACCTTAGATTCTTCTCCTGATTCAGGTGCCCTAAGGTCAATCACCTTTCTCTCTCCTTTGCGATCACTGGCAACAAATATGTAACAGAAGTCTTCCTTCTTAAATATTCTTTGGCCATTAATGATCTAAGGGTCACTCTTGTATCGGCAGTGGCTGCAGCCACTGTCTTCCTGGTTTCAGGACAGAAGTTGCTGCTTTCTCTCACTGTTTCTACTTCATATGACTGAAGAGTGAAACAGACTTTTCCTTTTATTACCCAAAACCCTTCAAGGACAAGGCTGCAAGTTATAATAAGACATTAAAAGCTCAGGGACATACCAGACAAAATTGAGAATGTATAAATAATAATAAATGTGGCTATGTTCAAAGCCTCGGGCTCAAATACAGATCAGCATTGAAAGGTTCTGGGAAGCTTCTTAGCCCCATTGTCACTGTTGTGAGCTTCAGTCTATCCTGGGAAGAGTTACGTGAGGCTGTCTCCTTTACTTCGACTCCACACTCACTGAGCACTAACCACACACACACACACACACACACACACACACACACTCACACACACACCTCCAAAACAGAAGCTTTTTTCCTTTACTCCATTCTGTCAAGTTAACCTAATTCCTAATGTTTTGTACCAGAATGGGCCTAGTCTGAGTATGACTAAGAGGGTAAGTATTAACTTCCTTCAAGAAAATCATGACACTCATCCAGAGGTGCATGGGTGTTTTTCTCATTTGTTTAAAAAATTACACTCAACTAGAACATTTTGTGCATGCTCTAGTGTTCAATTCTAAATTCCCCAAGAAGACCATCTCAGCAATCTAATCTCTATTTTCCTCAGACAAGCACAGTTATTTTTTGCTTTTTTCTCCCACATGCACAATCTCTTGGTTACTTCTGTTTGGCATCCTCTCAAAAATGAAATGAAGTGAAAATACTGGTACTCCGGAAAGAGCACAATTCATAGAAACAAAGAACATAAACACAGAATAGTTTAGGAATATGGCAGTTTAACTCATTTTTAAGACACATTTTTAATTTCAGTATTGGAACTTTTAGGTCCAATCTCTTGTCTTGATTCATTGGTTAGTTCTAGAGGTGAAGGAACAAAGAGAGTATAGTAAGCCTTTTTGTATTTTTGTTCTTTTCATAATCATTTGGAGGAAAAAAGGATACTTTCTTTACTCCTTTTGAGACTATGACACCCACAATTTCTCTTACTCTTTTTCAGTTTCTCTGAAAGTCTCTTTCTCTCAGCATATCTGATTCTTAGAAGAACTTTTCTGTGATGAAGAATGTGGAAATAGTGCAGCCACTGTGGAGAACAGTATGGAGCTACCTCAGAAGACTAAAAATGGAACTCCCATTTGACCCAGTGATCCCACTACTAGGAATATATCCCAAGAAAGCAGAAACGCCAATTAGAAAGGACATATGCACCCCTATGTTCATAGCAGCACAATTCACCATAGCTAAGATTTGGAAACAGCCTAAGTGCCCATCAGCAGATGAGTGGATTAGAAAACTGTGGTACATATACACAATGGAATACTATGCTGCGGTAAAAAAAAAAAAAAAAAAAAAAAAAAAAGGAACTCTTGCCTTTTGCAACAGCATGGATGGAACTGGAGAGCATTATGCTAAGTGAAATAAGCCAGTCAGAGAAAGATAAATACCACATGATCTCACTCATTTGTGGATTATAGAGAACAACATAGACTGATGAAAAGGGACAGACCCAAAGACTGAGAAACAGCGATCAGGCTATCAATCCCCAGAAGGAAAGTAGGGGAGGGCGGGGGTAAGGGGAAGAGATCAACAGAGGACTTGTATACATGTATATAAGCCAAACCAATGGACATGGACAACGGGGGGATGGGAGCATGAGTTTGTGTGTGTGGGGGAGGTTGGGTGTTAATGGGGGGGATGAGGACACATTTGTAATACCTTAACTAATAATAATAATAATAATAATAATAATAATAATAAAAGAATGTGGAAATAATCTCCCTAAAACCTTCTGGGTGTCTCTGAGTCCATGGTTGTTAAATATCCCATGCAGATATAAACAGTTCTAAGTGTCTACTATGTACAATGACCTGAGAAATAAAAAATATAAAAACTTCTGCCCTCAGGCAATTCAAAATATAGTGGTAAAACCATAAACTGTAATGTGTTGTCTATATCCTGATAATATACCCAGAGTAATTATGAAAACACTTTCATACAAAAGGAAGCAACAGGGTCTATTTCAGGTAGTCAAGTCTAAAATTAATTAACAAGAAATTATATAGAATTAAGGAAATGTGTACAAGTTAGAAGGTTCTAGAAATCCTTCAGAGATATCTTACTAGCTATGATTAGAAAACAAATGTCTCTTCCGCATTATATATTGTATCATTAACACCCAAGGAACTCTGCGCATTGGTCTATTGTTCTGTTGGTCCCAGGAGTTCTAACACAAGGAATAATTACCTACTCATTGATTTATTTCATTTAATAAATATTTCTTCACTGCCTATCTAGGAACTTTAAGCACAGTACTCATGTGGGATAGTACTAAATAGGCAGAAATATTTATACAGCATAGAGAATTAGTGTGATGGATAAGAAATGGGAAAAATGTGGAGGGGGTTGAAAAGATTCCCTTAGGCAATTTTATAAAGTTCATTGAAGCCAGTGTCAAAAATGGTCACAAGTGATATCCAAGCATTAAACTGTGTCTGAAGGAGGTGTGGGGACTAGTTTTGGAGGTGTTCTGAGACAAGTGACAGAAGTAGGTTATTTCTTAGAACAAGAACACCTGATGGAGTCTAGTGTTAGGGGCTACAGTGTGCAGGCAAGGAACATAGAAAAAAAGAAAGCTTAAGTGTCTTGAGCAAGCATTATGTCTCTAATTGAGCGCATCATATTTTGAGTATTTGTAGGAAATGGATCAGAGCATTAGCCTGAAGGCCATGTCTTAGGTTTGAGGTCCCCCCTAGAGCCCCTGTAATGCTGGAATCTTCTCCATATTTCAGAACTCTTTGGAAAGACCTATGCTTTGGAGGTAGAAGTGTCAGCTTTTAATGATTGTGTGTGGTCCCCTTCCTTTTCTCACTTCCCTTGACCTCCTTGTATAAGACACAAGAGCTCCCTATACATAGATCCTCATGGATGTCCCTATACCCCCAGAGGAGAAAATAATAATAATAAAATAAGTGAAATGAATCAAGAAGTTGAGCTGAAAGTTCTTTATTAGGCAGAAGCCAGACCCTTGAGAATGGGCATTACTTCCCCAAGTTAAGAAGTCAGAATCTGGAGAAAGAGAGTTTTCCAAAGGTCACCAGGACACAGGCCAGGACTCAGTGGTACTTGTGAGCCAGGGCAGTGGCCACACCCAGTGCCACCTTCTGGAAGGCACCCTGCACCTGGGGGGTGAATTCCTTGCCAAAGTGGCGAGCCAGCACAACCACCAGCACGTTGCCCAGGAGCTGTGGGGAAGACATATACAATGATTAGTAGCTTGGCTTTGGGGAAAGTGGGCCTACAATAATTTTTTCCTGCCTACACTTAAGCCCAAGTTGATCCTCAGGTTATCTTCACCAACATAAATGAGTAAATATTTGCATGTCTATATATAAATAAATGCATATATATTTATGATAGATATTATATGCCTTAATAACTGATTAACTAGTGAGATGATGTACTGTCTGCAGCAACTATGCTGCCCTACTTCCTACTTCTGGTCTTTTCATCCTAAAATATTGACTTTCTTTTCCTTTCCATTGAGTATGGATGCTGTAAAGTTCAGACTATTTTTCAATTTTAAAATTATTTATTTATAGTCTCTAGAATAACAGTAAATGAAGGCATCTCTCCACTTTGAGGAGAGATGAGTCTTTTCATCCCCCTTATGGAGGAATTTTCTAAATGTAGAGGCAGCAGGTGAAAGTTAATATATATAATTTGAGTATTGGCTAAGGAGAAGGAAATTGGGGTGGGAAAAAAGAAAGAGGTGAAAAAATAAGACATTAGAGAAGCAGTTTGATAAAAAAAAAAAGTTTGTGATACAAAAAACAGTATTATATTGAAAGAAAAAAATATAAAACTATATACATTTTGAAAGGCATTAAATAATGAAATATGGTAAGGTTAAAAGGAACCTGGAAGAACGGGTAGGTGAAGAACCAAAGAGAAAGCCTAGAAAGTGAAAAGCAAAAAGTAGAACATCTCCTAGACTCACCCTGAAGTTCTCAGGATCCACATGCAGCTTGTCACAATGCAGTTCACTCAGGCTAGCAAAGGTGCCCTTAAGGTTGTCGAGATTCTTCAGACCCTCGCTGAAGGAATTCAGCACTTTCTTGCCATGGGCCTTCACCTTACTATTGCCCATCACAGCAGCGGCATTGGACAGGTCCCCAAAGGAGGTGAAGAACCTCTGAGTCCAGGGGTAGACCACCAGCAGCCTGAGGGGTGAATGCAGCACAGAAGACAGAGGGAGTCAGTGCCTGTCAGAAACACACACCCAGCTTCCACTCACTCTCCTTATGCCTGGATACCTACCTGCCCAGGGCCTCACCACCAACTTCTTCCACATTCACCTTGCCCCACAGGCCAGAGACAGCGGCCTTCTCATCAGCAGTCAGATGCACCATGGTGGCTGTTTGTGTAGTTGCTAGTGAACACGGTTGTGTCAGAAGCAAGTGTAAGCACCAGCTAACCCTGCTCTTCTTTTATGTCCTGCCCTGGCCCCTGCCCTCCCAGCTCCTGTGAGCAGATTGGCCCAGGCCAGGGTGTGGTTCTGCAGAGTGAGGACTCAATGATGACAGTTATGCCTGTCCTTGCCAGTTCTGGCACTGGCTTGGGAGTCTGACTTTAGACCCTCAGCCCTCTCTCTCGGCATCTCCCAGCTCCTTTGAGCAGATTAGTCCAGGATACTCACTTTCATTGGTTTGTGAGAATATGTGGTAATATTCATTCTCAATTCCCTTCTCCTGGCCTTCTAGGTCTTTTGTATCTTGACTCTTACCCTATACTCATCTCCTGACCTCATCTCCTTTGGCAGTTAGTTCTACAAGTATACTCCTTGTCTCATTCATGAATAAACGTTTTAATCTGATATGGTGCGGTGTATCTTAGTGTTTAATTCATCCAGTTATTTCATTTTGTAGGTAAGAAAATTAAGTCCTAGAAAGCAAAAATTTAATCAAGTAGACTCTTTATGGAGCTTTTCTTTGTCTCTAGAGATAATTTTAATTTGCCTTTTTTCTGCTACTTGGGTAAATACAGTTAAAACACTCTTTTTTCCATTTCTTCCTTAAAATGAATGCCCATTAGAATAATGAAAAAATAATAAACATTGTTTCTTTACCAACTACTGAAATAGATTTGGGAGCATAAATGATAATGGAGGAAATCTAATAAAGAAAAATATCTGATACCTAGAACATAATTGTTTAAACTGATGATCTGCCAGCTGGCTTGGCTAAGTGGTTGAGCATCAACCTATGAACCAGGAGGTCACAGTTTGATTCTCTGTCAGGGCACATGCCTGGGTTGCAGGTTCCATCCCCAGTGAAGGGCATATAAGAGGCATCCAATCAATGATTCTCTCTCATCATTGATGTTTCTATCTCTCTCTCCCTCTCCCTTCTTCTCTGAAATCAGTAAAAATATACATTTAAAAATACTTATGATCTGACTAAAGTAAGAATGCAGATAAATTGAAAAGAAAGGAAAGGAAAGGAAAGGAAAGGAAAGGAAAGGAAAGGAAAGGAAAGGAAAGGAAAGATTTACCTTATTCAGCCAGATTAAGCCTGAAGCCTGATAGGGGTCGAGGAAAGAAATTCCAGTGGAGAAATTTCTCCAGCTATGCTCTCAAAGAAAAATAAAATGGAAAGAAGGTAGAAAGGAGGAAGGAGGAAACCAATTCAAAGGAAGAGAATGAAATTAAAGGTAAAAAGAAGAGAAAATAATATAAAGTCTGGATGGAGTATCTCAGTGGTTGAACATTGACCTATGAACCAAGAGGTCACAGTTCAATTCCCAGTCAGGGCACATGCCTGGGTTGTGGGCTCAGTCCCCTGTAGGGAGTGTGGAGGAGGGAGCTGGTCAATGATTCTCTCTCTTCATTGATATTTCTATCTCTCTCCCCCTTTCCTCTGAAATCAATAAAAAAAATATTTTAAAAAATGTTTAAAAGTAACCACACAATAATTCAAACTACATGATTTTTATATAAAAATGTGAACAGTGTGACTATAATTCAGATCTAAGGGGAGGGGATTATACGATAGAAGGGTACAGAGGAGCCATAAATGATCTTTAAATTCAGTTACAGAATATTTTTCTTTAACCTTAGGCAGGGAAAAAAAAAGTTTGAAAATTTCAAGGAAGGGGGTGTCATGATTTGATTTGTATTTTTTAAGAATAATTCTGGCCATGGCTGGTGTGGCTCAGTTGGTTAGAGCATCATCCTATTCATATGAGGGATCAGGTGTTTGATTCCAATCAGGGCACATGCCCAGGTTGTAGGTTCTGTCCCTGGTCAGAGCAAGTATGGGAGGCAATCAATCTATGTTTCTCTCTCCCTCTCTCTCTCTCTCCATCTTTTTCTCTCTTTTCTCTCTCTCTCTCTCTCTCTCTCTCTCTCTCTCTCTCTCTCTTTCATCAATGCAAAACATATCCTCAGGTGAGGATTACAAACAAAACAAAACAAAAAAATTGTTCTGGCTTCAGTGTATAAATGGATTTTAGGGGTAGAATAAGTAAGAGACAAAAAGGATGGTATTGTAGTAAAGGAGGGAAGTAAAAAATGCCATCTGTATGTTTAGACTTAAGTAATGAATGATGTATTAATTGCTAAAGTGAGGTACGAAAAAAGAAGGCTAAGTTAGCAGGAATAAGTTATCAAGAGATCAGGGGTTCAGTCTTGGACATACTATATTTGATGTGCTCCGGAACAATCCAAAATTGGATGTGAAGCACATAGTTAGATTTATTGGTCTTGAGCTCAGATAAAATACAACCAAGTTAAGAATACACAGTGAAACAGGGCACAGAGGCACACATCATAATACATGGTATAAATAAGGGGTGGGGAGCTTTTTTTTCTGCCAAGGGCCATTTGGGTAGTTATAACACCATTTGTGGGCCAAACAAAATTACTAACTTAAAAATTAGCCTGTTATATTGGGTCAAACATTTATTTAACTTGCCCCTAATGTTTGGCAGGGCAAGACCAAATGATTTCTGGGGCCTTATATGGCCTGCAGGCCAGATGTTCCCCACTCCTGGTATAAACCATCACCACTACCTTTCAAAAATGACAGACAATGCAGCCTATAAATAGCTCCTTGAGAACTTGGAATGTATTTGTGAAATTAGAATCATTATCACATTTTACAAACCAAGAATTTTTAAATAATACTTTGCAAGTCAATGGGGATGTGATTTGATCTTTATTCATTATACCCAAAAGCCCTGACTCTTCACTTCTATGCCAAGGACCCGGGTACAGGAATTTTTAAATTAAAAAAAAATGTTTTTACTCCCCAGTGACCAGACATTATATAACTAAACTAGAGGCCCGGTGCACAAAAATTTGTGCACTGGCGGGGCGGGGGGGGGGGGGGGTGTCCCTCAGCCCCACTTGTGCCCTCTCACAGTCTGGGACCCCAGGGAGATAACGCCCTGCTGGCTTAGGCCAGCTTCCGGGTGGCAGAGGGCAGGCCCAATCCCTAGGTGCCTGCCCCGCAGCCCCTGGTTGGGCTCAGAGCAGGGCTGATTGGGGAGTTGGGGCACCACCCCCTGTCATGCACAGAGCAGGGCGGATCAGGAGGTTGTGATGCCACCCCCAGTCACGCTCAGGGTAGGGCTGATTGCGGGGTTGGGGCGCCGCCCCCTGTCATACTCAAGGCAGGGCCGATGGGGAGGTTGCAGCACCACCTCCTGTCATGCACAGAGCATGGCGGATCAGGGGGTTGTGGTGCCACCCCTGTCACATACAGAGCCGGCCAATCAGGGGGTTGGGGAGCTCCCCCCTATCAGGCACAGAACAGGGCCGATCAGGGGGTTGGGGAGCCTTCCCCTGTCACGAACAGAGCAGGGCGGATAGGGAGGTTGTGGCCCCGCTCCCTGTCACACACAGAGCAGCAGGGCGATCAGGGGGTTTGGGCGCTGCCCCCTGTCATGCTGCTCCAGGGGACAGGAGGCCTCGCAGCTCCGCTGATCCCAGTGCTGGGAAGCCTTGCAGCTCCGCTAATCCCGGTGTTGGGAGGCCTCATGGCTCCGCTGATCCCAGTGCTGAGAGGCATATTACCCTTTTACTATATAGGATAGAGGCCTGGTGCATGGGTGGTGGCTGGCTGGTTTGCCCTGAAGGGTGTCCCAGATCAGGTTGGGGGTTCTGCTGGGGGGCCTGACCAGCCTGGATGAGGGGATGATGGCTGTTTGCAGCTGGTCACACCCCCTTCAGGGTGCGAGTCTGGCCAGTCTGGGTGAGGGGCTGAGGGCCGTTTTCAGGCTGGCGGGCGACTGAAGCTCCCAACCTCTCCTTTTTTTCTGTTTTTCTTTTATTTATTTATTTTTTTATTCTGGGCTTTATTTACCTTCTATGTCTGTCACTGGAACTGAGAGCCAGCTTTAGCTCTGAGGCTTGGCTCCAGCTCTGAGACCTCTGCTGCTGAAAGCAGGTATCTTGGTTTGTTTGGCTTCTATAATTGAAACATTGTTGCCATCACTGCTGCTCTAAGCTCTGAGGCCGAAGCTGGATGAAAGCAGGTTTCTGGAGCTTGTTTAGCTTCTATAATTGCAACATTGTTTCTTAGACTGCAGCTCAGAAACCAGCAGTGGCAGGCGGGGAACGTTGGCTTCCTCCTTCACTGGAGCAAGCAAGCCTCCTGTTCACTTCAGTTGCCTGGCTGCCGGCCGCCATCTTGGTTGGCAGTTAATTTGCATATCGCCCTGATTAGCCAATGGGAAGGGTAACAAAGTTATGGTTAATTACCATGTTTGTCTATTATTAGATAGGATATGTGATCATCCCAATAAATCCCACACCCATCCAACACCATGCCTAGTTATTAGAATATTATTGACTATATATCCTATGCTATACTTTGCATCCCCATAACTATTCTGTAACAACCAATTTCTTCTTCTTCTTCTAGTTCTTCTTCTTCTTCTTCTTCTTCTTCTTCTTCTTCTTCTTCTTCTTCTCTTTAATCTTTATTGTTGAGATTATTACAGATGTCTCTTCCCCCCCCCCCCCATAGCTCCAATCTACCCAGTTTCCACCCCACCCCAGGCCCTTACCACCCTATTGTTTGTATCCATAGGTAATGCATACATGCATATAAGATCTTTGTCTAAACTCTTATTGCATCCCCCCATACTCCTTCGCTCTGAGAATCATTAGTCTGTTTCATTTCCATACCCCTGATTCTATTCCATTCACCAGTTTATTCTGTTCATCAGATTTTTTATTCATTGGATTTTTAGATTCACTTGTTGATAGATATGTATTTGTCATCACTTTATTGTTCATAATTTTTTATCTTTACCTTTTTCTTCTTCTTCCTCTTCTTAAAGAATACCCTTCAGCATTTCATATAATACTGGTTTGGTGGTGATGAACTCCTTTAGCTTTTTCTTCTCTGTGAAGCTCTTTATCTGACCTTCAATTCTAAATGATAGCTTTTCTGCATAGAGTAATCTTGGTTGTAGGTTCTTGCTATTCATCACTTTGACATGTTTCTTTGTCTCCAAATTTTGGCTGCTTCCCTGTGTTTGTTTCTATGTATTGGGTAGCTGCTAAGTCTCCTTGAGTTGATAGAGACTGTGTAGTAGGTGTCCTATAGGGCCCAGTGGTTCAGCCTCCCCAGTCACCAGAGGTGAACACTCTTGGTGCACCCCTTTGTGAGCTGTGTGCACAGTTTTGTTGTAGTTGAGCCTTGATTGCTATTGGTGTCATTGGGAGGAATTGACCTCCAGGCCAATTGGCTGTGGAGACCAGCTCCACTGCAGTGGGAGAGCTGCTGTGCAGGAGACACCCTTACGGAGCAGAACTTGCTTCAGTGGGGCTTTGGTGCTCACTGAGTCTGCCCCTTGAGTGTGTCACTTATGGATATGAAGAGCTGAAATCTGGTGTGGTCTCACACTGACCACTGGGTACACTGGCTCTTGGGTTTCCAGGGAGGTGCAAAGTCAGCCACTGCCTGGGGCCACCCAGCAGGAGCTACAGAGAGATCTGCAGATCTTTCCTCTTTGTATCAGGTTTGGAAGTGCCCAGAAAAGGCCCATCTGTGAAGCAAGGCAGGCTGGTGCTGGTGCTGGCCTTGGGCCTTTTATTGATAGGTTTGGTGATCCCTGACCCAGCTGCAACTTGTTTGACAGGTTTTAGACTGAGAAAGGATAGGTCATTCATATGCAAAAGGCACCATGCACAGCTTGGGTGGGGGTGTAACTTGGGTGGGGCAGGGTCTCAGGGAATCACCAGAGCAGAGCAAACAGAAATGGCTACCAGTCAGCCCAGCACCAGGAAGGTCCCAGCATGGGAACAATGACCTCTGGGAGCACCTCTGTCTGGAAGGAAGCTGCCCCCGAGTTCCTGCCCCAATGCCAGACAGTCCAGTTTCTCCTGTATGTGTCTGGGTCCCCCAGAGCCTTGTCTGGCACTAGAGCTGAGAGCAAGCAGAAGCTTATAAATTCAGTTAATGGTGCTGGCCTTTTAAGAGGAGCAGCTGGGTCTCCAGCAGCCTGTGTGTCACTGAGCCCCAATCGGAACTGGTTTTTACAGTCTGTATTTCTTGTTGCCTGTAGGGCCTTCTTTCCCCAGCTCTAGGACCCTGGGCTGGGCATTTGGTGTAGGGCAGGTACCCCTCACTCCTCCTGGCAGCCTCCACAGAGGTGATCTCCCTTGAGATTAAAAAAGCAGCACACCTGGGTGCCAGACCAGCCCGTTCTGCGCCTCTGCACCTCCTACCAGTCTCAGTGTGCTTTCTTCTTTACCTCTCTAGTTGTAGTACTTCCACTCAGCCAGATTTCCCATGGTTCTGGATGATAGTTGTTCTGTATTTTAGTTGTAATTTTGATGTGGTTGTGGGAGGCAGAAAGTACAGGCACTTACCTATGCAGCCATCTTGGTTCTTCTCTCCAATTTGTACTTCTTAATCCCTTCACCTTTTATAGGCCCCCAATCTCCCTTCTATTTAGCAGCCAACAAAAATTTCTCTGTATCTATTTTGCTTGCTCATTTTGTTTGTAGATTCAATCATTGATAGATATGTATTGATTGCCATTTTATTGTTCATGTTTTTGATTTCTTCTCCTTCTTCTTCTTCTTCTTCTTCTTCTTCTTCTTCTTCTTCTTCTTCTTCTTCTTCTGTTCAATAAGACCCTTTAACATTTCATGTACTTTTTGTTTGATGGAGATGAACTCCTTTAGGGTACAGGAATTTGAAGTGATTTCTACAAAAGTTGTTGTGCTCAGAGCCATATCCAACCAAGAGACTTCTAGGCATTTTCTGTTTTGTCAATAGATTTTCTTCTTTTCATTCACCAGACAGGAAACCTGGCTTTCACTTGTGACTTCTCCATTCTCTATTTTACTGTGTATTAAGTTCTATGGAATATTTGCTACAATAGTTCCTTACTTATTTTTTCTTAGTTTCATTGTGTCTGCAAGTTCAGTCCTTTACCTATCACTTTATTATAATCACAGCAAACCCCAATGGCTATGCTCAAGATAGGTGCTATGTTTTAAATTATATAACCACATGTGGATCAGTTTCCCACAAATTCCCTATTTTTATGTCCCTCTCCTTTATAACATAGCCCTTGAGTGGGTCTGTGGGAAGCTCCAACTTCACTGCATTACAACTGGTAAAAATATTTTTTATGTTAAATGGAAATGAACTATAGCTTAAAACGAGTTCTATTATAAATTTATACAAATAACTAGAGGCCTGGTGCATGAAATTTGCCCCTAACTGCCTCCTGTCCCCCCAGGCCTGGTTGCCCCTTACTGCCCCACCTGCCAGCCTGGTCATGCCCAACTGCCCCCCTCTGTCGGCCTGTTTCCCCCAACTATCCCCCTCTGCTGGCCTGGTCGCCCCCAACTGCCCCCTCTGCCGGCCTTGTCACCCCTAATTTCCCCCCGTTACTGGCCTGGTTGGCCCTCACTGCCCCCTCTGCAGACCTGGTCACTCCCAACTGCCCCCTGCCAGCCTGGTTGCCTCCAACTGCCCCCCCCTGCCAGCCTGGTGGCCCCACTCAGCCTGCTGTTCAGTTGTTTGGTCGTCCCTCACTAACCCCCCTGCCAGCCTGGTTGCCCCACACAGTCTGCTGTTGGGTCGTCCGTCTGGTTGTTTTGGTCGTGACAGCCCCTGGCTTTTTATATATTAGGATAACATACATGGGACTCATACTAAGTCCTAGCATGCCCTACTCACAATCAACTATTGCATTGTATGTCTTAAGAGTACCTTTATTACCTCCCTTTTTCTAAAGACATTGTCTAGTTCAAGAACCTACTTTCATTCCTAGAAGTAACTGCTCCATTGGGGCCACTCTTATATTATAGAGCCTCACAAGAGTTTCTTCTCTATCATCCCCAAACTACCAATCTAATACTCTCATTACATAAGAGTGCTTTATTTTAGCTGAATCAACATAAAAGACAAACAGAAAGAGAAGACAAGGATATTTTTTATAAGGCATAATTTTTATTTTATTTTTATCATATAGGAGTTAAATCTGGAGGCAAAGGCATTGGTCCCATTTTTCAGGAGGTGGACTCTTGGAATATAGGACCTTCTGGTAGGCACTCACAGAGTTGGACAGGTGACTCAGTGGTACTTGTAGGCCAGAGCATTAGCCACAGCAGTTGTCAGCTTCTGCCAGGCAGCCTGCATCTGGGGGGTAAACTCCCTGCCGAACTGTGTTGCCAAGACAATCAATATCATATTGCCTAGGAGCTGGGGAGAGATTGGGGATAAAAAGAAATTAGCATATTGTAAACAGAAGACCAAAATATGGACAGTACCCATTTCCTTTCTGATAAGAGTTTGAACAACTTTAAGGGTCATGATCCCACACAAGTGCATCATTATGGGCTTGATGTTGGCTTCAGTTCCCAATTGTGTACTGCTATTGGGTTCAATGCTTCTCTTATTTGTCCTGCCAGTTCATCACCCTAGAACATTGCTATGATATTGCTACGAAATGCTTCTTTCCTTCAGAGTGTCTTTCTTTTTTATTAAAGTATGCTTATAGTGCTGCAGGTGTCTCAATATGAGCAATCTAAGTCCCTAGATATTACATATATGTAAATTATTTGCATACTTACATGACAAAGAATGCTGTGCTATGTATACAACAGCATTTCATCACTGCTAATAGGGGAAGTGGGAAGGAACACAGCCATCCATTGAAAAGATTGCTCTTACTTTGCCCTACTTAGTTCTGGTTCTATCATCAAGAACCATGCAGCTATATAATCATCCATATTTATAGAAAATTTAAATTAACCAAGGCAAGATGCTTTCTACCTGGCTCAATTTGTATTTTCTAAGCCAAAAACATTTAGCTCAGTTTTGGCCACTGCTTTTCACAACAATGCAATATTTTTTTTGAAATATCAGACCAGTGGTCTTTCCTAGTCATAGTTATTACTCTATTTGGTCTTACATTTGAAACTACTTAACTACCAAAATCTAGCTCTTTCCTGAAATATTTATTTCTACAATTATCTATATAGGATAAGACTTAAATGCCTATGTTTCCTAACATATATATGCATGACACAAATAACTAGGACAAAAGAACAAAATACAAGCATGCTCAGAACTCACCTTGAAGTTCTCAGGATCCACATGCAGTCTGTCACAGTGCAGCTCACTCAGCTGAGAATAGGTGCTCTTGAGGTCATCCATATGCTTAACAGCATTTCCGAAGGAGGTCAGCACCTTCTTGCCATGGGCCCTGACCTTGGGGTTGCCCATTATTGCAGTTTCAGAGGATAAGTTGCCAAAAGTGTCAAAGAACCTCTGAGTCCAGGGGTAGACAACTAGAAGCCTATGGGATGAACACAGTCATACACGAGATGGGAAGTCAGAATATTTAAGAGACCTGATCAATTTCTCTTTCAGAAACACTTTCTGCCTCTTTTATCTTTCCAGTACTTACCTTCCCAGGACCTCACCTCCAGCCACCTCTACATTCACCTTGGCCCAAAGGCTAGCAACAGCAGACTTCTCCTCAGCAGTAAAATGCACCATGGTGTCTTGGAGCTTTCTATTGATCACAGATGAGCCAGAAGCAAATCCGTACTGCTGCTTCTCTGTCTGGCCTTTTATTCCTCATCTTTGGCCCCCAGCCCCTTGATTCTTCCAATGAAATGAGACTATTGGTCAAGGGTGCATTGTCACCACCAGGGGTGGGGACAAGGGAAGGTGGACATTTGTGTCACTGATAGTGTTAGGTCACTCTATCAGAGGAATTCTGCTGTTCTTTCTCCTGCTTCTACTATGCAACTCATATCTCAAGCTCCCCACCACCACTATCTCTGGTGACCTCTAGGCTGACCATGAAGCATGACTAAAATTAGGAAGGGTAAGAATTAGAAATCTGTTGGACATTGTGTCAGGTGTTTCCAAGACATTCTGTTGTCCACCTAGGGTATGGAATAAGCCACAGTTCAACTAGGTTACCAATTTTTCTAAAGCTTAGATAAGGTTCATATTTTTATAGTTCTTGTAAACAGAACAGCCCTAATCCAGCATCAGTTTAGAAACAGGACAGGTCAGAACTGGATAATTTAGAGAGGAATTGAACATTTTCCTATTGTTGTTTGGTTCTATTAATAATATATGCACTTGTCTGTGAAAATTTATTTCATTCTGATTCTATGGACAAGTGTATCTGGCCTATACCATGTATCTACTCATTTGTGTCAGAACATACACAATCAAGTGTTGGGGGTTATGGAGGCTCCTGTGTTCAAAGAATAGAGCATTAGAGGACTCCATGGAAGTGGCTATGGATTAAGGGATTTGCCCCTAGCATATGCTGGGATCCACACTCCTTTGTGTGTTTAACTTTTTCTCATATCAATCAGGCAGAGGTAATCTTCAATGACAGTATGCCACACATTACTGCCGCCATGATTTAAGGTGCTTTGTTCTCATGTATGTCAAACAAGCATTTTTGGGTCTTCCAGTGGGAGAGGCAAAGGCTTATTTCGTTGTTTTTCTCTCAGAGTTTATTGCTCACACATTTTGAGTTCTAGGCTTGTTTCTTTTTCTCCAATATTAATCTTACAAACAAACAAAGAAAACCTATACATGTTTTTACAGAGTTATTTTAAAATGTAAAGATTTCAACCCAATATATTAGTGCTGAGGTTTTGTTTTTACAATAGAAATCCTTCCTGTCCACTTGATAGTAATAGACTTTCATCACTTCAGTTTAGAAAAGACTCAGTGTGAAATGTGGAAAAGAATTACTAAGGGCCAAAAGCTAGTTTACCATGACAACCTTGATTATCTGTGATCTTTCAGTGCCAAGCTCTATTGATGTGAGTACCTTGGAACAGAGATATAAAGAAAAGAGTTTGAATCAATCCCCAAAAGATTTGCTTCAAGAGAAGAGGCAAATGAAAACTTTTACCACTGCAAGGAATTTTACTTTTACTTAGTTGTGGGCTTGGGCCAAAGGCCTGGCTCAGGGTATTTGCTCTCTACTGGTGCTAATGCTCACCTCCAACAGTGTATGTGCATTGAAATCCCTCAGACTCGGGGGCACCTGCAACTCTGAATGCTGGTGAATAGCCTCCTCCTGTCTTTCCAGAAAACCAGACAGTGATTCTGGCAGTTACCTCTAACTCCTGCTTTTCTTTCACCACTTTAGACAATCACTTACACAGACTTTTTGATTCTTCCTTGCTCATTGCTGTTCCACACTTCCAATATATTCCCATCTCCCCGCTCCATCTGTCATCTAAATGTTTGTCACATCAATGCTACATCATCATCACAAACACCTAATATTTTCCAATCACTCACCTTTTATTTAAAAAATCAAAGATTTATTGAGGTTTAATCACGCCAGGTGTTGTTTTCAACACTGGAAATCTTGGGAGAACAAAACAGTTGGTCAAGTCCCAGGATACTCACATTCTAGTGGGCAGAGAAGACTGACACTAATAATTAAACAAGTAAATGAATAAAGAATTTCAGATGGTGTTTTATGACAGGCAAAAAAGACATCTGATGGCATGGTAGCAAGTGACTACAGAAAAATAATATAAGGAAAGATGTCCTAAACTTATATCCAAAGTGAGTCCTTAATGACAAGATTAAGCCAGGTGTAAGTAGTTTAGAGAAACAAGTTCCTGGGAGCAGAAAAAGCAAGTGAAAATCTCTGAGGCTGGAGAGAAAAAAAAATGAATGAAAGAAGTAAGAAAAAAAAAACAGAAAAGAAAGAAAAAAAACTTGGAATTTCATTTAGAGAAAGGCATTACAAGGCTGGGGTAAAATACATTGAGGGAAGAGCTGGAGGAAGCAAAGATGGAGAGATGGGCACAGGTTAGAGTGGATATTACACTCTAAGGCAGTGGTTCCCAACCTTGGCTGCACATTAGAATCACCTGGGAATCTTTTTAAAATCCTGATTTCTGGGCCTCATCCTCTAGAAATTCTGTTTCTTTGTTACTAATGTTGTGCTCCCCCGCCCCCATAACAAAGAAACAGAATTTCCAGAGAATGAGGCCCAGAAATCAGGATTTTAAAAAGATCCCCAGGTGATTCTAATGTGCAGCCAAAGTTGAGAACCACTGCTCGAAGGCATGAGAAATTGGTAGAGATTTGTAAACCTGATATCAGTATGGTCTCTAATCAGCACAGCCAGACTCATCTTTCTAACTTTCCTGTCCACCACTTTGCACTATTGCCTATAACAGGTATTAACATCTAGTTGTACAAATACCCCTGAGATGGGTCCTTTCTAACTATTCTGTGCAATTTCTTTCCTTTTCCTTTTGCTCTCACAGTGTTTATCTGTTGCTCTGAGCTGGATTCTGAGCTCCTTCTATTTCATTTCCCCACATAAATCCCCAATCCTCATCTCTATGAACAGTTTATAAGGACCTCTCTTCCTCGTAATGCTACAGCCAATGTACACACTTGGACACTGTCTCTCTCCTGGTGGCAATGCAATAAGTTTATTGAGGCAGCTCTCAGCACGTACACCATAAAGTTTTTAATAAAGCCCAGGAGCAGTTCTTTGGAGTTGACTTTGAAAAGAGTCATCCTTCCTCTGACCTCCAACCCCTCCCGTTCTAATCTATCCTCATAAGGGCTTGTAACAAACCAGTGGCTTTTAGAAAATGTGTTTCCATAAGCAGAAGGGAATTAGAAATATATCCTGGACCTTTCCATCTTAACACCTCAGTTAATTTTTTCTTCCAGATCCCCACATTGGTAATCTGCCTCTGTCCAGATCCCTTGCCTACCCTGCAATCTTTACTCGGGCCCATATAATTGTTTGGTTCTGAGGAGTTCTTGCCCCTCCTACCCATTTCTCCCATCAGAACTCTCCTATATCTTTAGAATTCCCAAGTGTATGTTCTTTCTAAATGTATGACCCAAATGTATATTTATTTTATGGCCCTGTTATTTTTTTTCTTGTTAAAATAACACACACACACACACACACACACACACACACACACACTTTCACAGCTCAACATATAATCCCTGGGATTCTCACACTTAATAGCTCATTATTAAAATAGAACTGAAGACAATTACAGGAGAATTCTTAGAAGAACACTCATTATTATTATTATAATTATTGTCTTCACTACTACTACTATTACTGTTATCATTTGAAAAATAATGTTGTTTCTTGCTTAGTCCACTTTTCAACTGGTCTTAGATTAAGAACTAACATCAGGAAGCACCTCTTTGCTTTCTCCTGTGTGCATGCCAAACAGCTCTAAAGAGACAGAGGTTCTTTTTTCTTTGGCTAGTAGCCCACACAGTCATACCAGGGACATCATTGCACTTTAAATAAGTTTATCTCTGATTCACTGCAGTTTTTGAAAGGACACACTTACAATGTGACAGAGTCAGAGTTTCTACTAATTTTCCTCCCCTCTGTGAGTGGTGTATAATCTCAGATGCTATCTGATCAGGGTTCTGAAGCTTTGGAAATCTAACTTATTTGCCCCTGAAACAAAGAACTGCAGATCAAATAAAATGCAAATTATAAAGTTGCATAATGGAGTCTTTAGAGCTTCTTTATATAAAGAATTATGTAATCTGCAAAAAGTAACACTTGTACTTCATTCCCAATTTGGGTGCCTTTTATTTATTTCTCTTGCCTGACTGCTCTAGCTAGGATTTCCAGGACTGTGTTGAGTAAGAGTGGTGAAAGCAGGTATCTCTGTCTTGTTCCTGATCTCAGAGGAAGAGCTTTCAGTTTTTCACCATTAAGTCTGACATTAGTTAAAAGTTTGTCACATATGATCTTTATTGTGTTGCATTCCTTTCCTTTTATACCCATTTTGGTAAATTTTTAAAATCATAAATGGATGTGGTATCTTAGCAAATGCTTTTTCTGCATCTTTTAAGATCATCTCATTTTTAGCCTTTATTTTGTGTGGTATATTCATGGCCCCAACAAAAACTATTAGAAACAGTAAACAAACACTTCCAATGGAAGAGGAACTGGTTCATTTGATATTTTCCTTCAGAGTCTGTTACTCCTGTATTTAGAGCTCCAGGAAGCTGCTTCGTTTGTTTTTCTCTGAAATAAATCCTTTACAAAATAACCCTTAAAAAATCTACTTCCATGTGTATTTACAGAGTGCTCTAAAATTTTAAGCTCAACCCAATACATTAGAGCTGAATTTCTGCTATTAGAGAAGTAATCCTGTCAGTCTACTTGACATAGTTGTGAGGCTGTTATCTGTCCTTGGGGAAATGGGGAAGACTTCATGTGAAAGACAGATAAGAATTTGAGGCAAAACCCAGAGGGTTCTCTTTAAGATCAGAGATCAGTGAAGTGGAGGAAAAAAAAGAGACAATCTTGAGCACAGCAAGGAAATCCACTGATCCCTTGCTAAAGCCTGGTGCCTGAAGCTTTGGAAATCTGGCTTGATTATTTGCCCCTGTGGCCAGACCTGATAATCATATGAAAGAGCAGATTAAAAAGTTACCTGTGAATTTTTAATGCAGGGTACCTCTAGCTTCAAATTAGTTTATTCTCTAACTTATCAGGTCGTGTGAATCTTACTTACTCCTCCTCAAACTAATGAATTTTTAAGAACCCTCATGTCTGCAAACAATCTCCCCATTTTCCCAGAAACCCAATGAATCAAAAATCATCTGTAACTCTTGCTTTTATCTTATATTTTTGAGGCAATACCTTCCAAAATGTCTTTTTGTCTATAGCTCTCTGATCCTCCCATTTTCTCCATGTCATTGCTTCTGATATTGCATAAGTCCTCACCTTATAAGTTATTTCTTTACAGGAGACATCCATGTTTTTTCAAACATTCATTCCCATGTATTCTCAAGCATTCATTCAATAACTATTTGTTGAATAAGTGCACATCATAATTGGTCCAAATACTGGGGACTTAAGACAAATGAGGAAGAGAAAATAACTTTTCTTTAAGATTAATAATTTGTAGATGTCAGAAACCGGTTTGGCTCAGTGGATAGAGCGTCGGCCTGCGGACTGAAAGGTCCTGGGTTCGATACCGGTCAAGGGCATGTACCTGGGTTGCAGGCACATCCCCAGTAGGAGATGTGCAGGAGGCAGCTGATCGATGTCTCTCTCCCATCGATGTTTCTAACTCTCTATCTCTCTTCCATCCTCTTTGTAAAAAATCAATAAAATATATTTTAAAAAAAATTTGTAGATGGAAGATATAGAAAATGGATAAATAAGCTATTAACAAAATTATTTCAAACATTATTTGCTCTGAAGAAAATTAATATTGGATTTAATGAGAGAGGGGCATAATTACATCATGAATAGTCTCTCTAAGGAGGTAGTATTTGAACTGGGGCCAGACTATTTTAAAAAAGGAGTCTACCATGGAAAAATATTGGGATAGAAAGTCTGAAAGTTGGAATAGTAAATCCAAACCTCTGAGGAAGGCAAACAAACCTGTGATATGCAAAAGATATAAATAATGGGCAAATGTGGTTGATATGTACATAGTAAAGGTGAGACTGGCCTGAAGCATTGTGACAGAGAAACCATAAAACAAATAATGTAGAACTTGTCTTCAGTGGTAGGGAGAGAAAAGCCATTATGAAATTTTAATCCTGGTAATGACATATTCTGAAAACCCTCTGCATTCTTTGCTCGTTTAATATTCCAAGAATATTCTGTTCACCACAACATTATTTTGCTCAGGTGTATTTTATTGCCTACCAACAATGAGTAGTCATCCTTTCATCTATTAAAGAGCTGAGTTACCCAGCCCTCCCTGTATGCAACTGTGTGTGTCCATATGTATTAATTATAAAGCTGTTTTCAATTATGTTAAACTGACAAAATCTAGATCTAAATCCAGGCCCCTAAGGGGTAAAGAATGTATCATCAACCTACCACTCCATCATCAACATCCTTGAGCCCTATTATTCAGGTTCAGAATAATAGATGAGGGGTAAGAAAGATAAGAGGTTGATTGATTGAAACTGTACATAGCTCTCATTAGTTGACTGACTGGGTAAAAAGGTCTAGTGCCATGAATAGCCTCTGGTTACTCTGTTTAGGGGCATAAAGAGAGGCCATAGAGCTTAGAAGGACCAGTGCTGTTGACAGCCTTTAACTACAATACATCACTGGTCTCTCATCCTTATTGTGGAAACATAAGGTGAGATTAGAAGGTAATTCATAGGGCAAGTTCTGATCACTGTGTGGAGGCAAGAGTTAAATTTGCCAAGAAATGACACTCAAACTTATGGAGTGTGAAGGTTCTCAAGCCTTTATCTGAGAATTTGACCCAAGGACTGAAAGTCAAGTCTTCTTAAGCAAACTAGCAGTAACTCCTCCAAAAGTGATTCCATTAATGCCACTCCTACCCAAGGATCCACAGGTGAGTGCGTGGCCTCTTCTTGTTAGATTTACAGAGCTGGGAGCTTTCAGTCATCTATCATTACCTCCTTCCTTCCCATCCACCCCAGTCAACCAGATACCATGCCTCCTCACTCTATCTTTGCTCATTCTTTACTTTTTGCAGACCTCACTGCTCTTCTTGGGTTTAGTCCACTAGAATCCATGTCTAGTCTCTGCAATTTTGAATTTACATTTGTGTGCATTAAGCATCTCCCCTCCCAGTATTATTACTTGAGTCATTTAAAATTCTAAAAAGATTTATTCTTTACTCTTGCGGATAGCAATAGTAAAAAAAAAAGAAAAAGAAAAAGAAAAGCTATTTATTTATTTATTTATTTATTTATTTATTTATTTATGGCCTCCCATTACTTAGTCTTTCCTAATACTCTACCTATGTGTACTCTCTCCTCTAGTTCCAGATAGACATTTTCATGCAAGTCACTAAACCCTAGCTTGCTGATTTAGACTCTGAGCCTTTGTTATTATCGTATCTCCTACATGAAGTCTTGGCCATTATTTCCCCTTAAAATTTACATAATATCTAAATTCTAACTTATTTTTGTGTATGTTATATTCAACCAGATGATAATGCACAATGCTTTCATGTGTCTTAGCGTTGGCTCCTCAGTAAGAAAGTGGAACCCTTCAAGAAAGTGCAGGCTATTGTTGATTAATAGAGAATTTTTCTGGAATGCTCCCAGCCATTCCTCAACCCATTTTTTATCTCCAATTTTATCTTATCAGACATATGACAAGTTAAGTGATTTAAAATTCACGTCAGAGTGAGTTGAAATAGTAACCCAAGCCTAGACTTGGATCCCTACAACATTTTTTTTTTCTTTTTTTCTTTTTAATTTTTATTAAATGTATTGGCGTGACATTAGTTGATAAGATTATATATCTTTCAAGTACACAATTCTATAATACATTGTCTGCATATTGCATTGTGTGACCACCACCCACAGTCTGAACTCTGACATGTACACAAATCTACTTTGTTTTTTTCTTAGGCACTGCTGACCACCTCCTTCTTTCCCCTATACATAAGATTTTGTCACACTGCACTGTAAGTGCATGCTCACGTAATTATCTATTTCCCCACTCCAGAAAACTTTTACCCATCTTGCCATCCTCCCAGACATTCTAGAATCCTCCCACAATGCACACTTCTCAAAAGAGCTGTTTCTTCTTATGTCTCTCCCCACCCCTTAGCCAATGAACCTTTGCTCCTCTAACACAAGAGTAAAAGAGGAAAAGATACAATATAAACTCTGATTATGGAATAGAATGTGCTTTATTAAACAGAAGTTGTGCTGTCAAGACAAACTCCAGTTCCCATTTGCAGAAGGAAGGTAATGGGGACACAAATGGGCACTGGTGAACTGGAAAGAGGACTCAGTGGTACTTGTGGGCCATGGCATTGGCAACACCAGCCACCAGCTTCTGCCAAGCAGCCTGCACATCAGGGGTGAATTCCTTGCCAAAATGAGAAGCCAGAATAATCACCATCACATTACCCAGGAGCTGTTAGGTAAAAGACAAAATGACAAAGAAGCATGTTGTGTAGAAGTTTCCAACACAAGTTGTAGAAAAAAGAATGGCTTAATAGCAAAACTCCCTGCCAACACTGAACATTAAACTCCTTATGCATGGGCTTTCAGAGTGAGTTTAGTTAAAGTTTCCAACCATTGCCAGAACAAGCCTCCACTTGGTCACAATACCAACAAGTAACGGAACATATTTAGATGACTTGTATTTTTGAGACATTCTGTCTAAAAATCTTTCTCCAAAATCTCTTCCTAAATTTCAATCATCAGAGACCACATAAAATAATGCATTTCTTCTTCCCTGAGGTAGGACTTTACCTACCAAAAGCTAAATTCCTTTCCTCCTTAAACAAGTTTGCTGTTCTCTGATATTATTCCCTAAGATAAACACAGTTCTGACTAGAGTTTCTGAAAAGTTTTAAGCAAACTCAGGCTATTCATCACTCTTTAGTGTCACTAGTTCTGAATCAAGGTGGCCTTGGTTATGCCCACTGGAGGCCTGCCCTCCTACCTCCATGACCCATAATTTATGAGATCTTCGTTAGTTTTCCCAAACAAAGACTCAATTTCCATTATTATCCCAAAAGTTAAATAAGAAAAAAAAGCACATGAACATTCTCTGAACTCACCCTGAAATTCTCAGGATCCACATGCAGCTTGTCGCAATGCAGCTCACTCAGCTTAGCAAAAGCACTCTTGAGGTTGTCCATGTTCTTAATAGCATCTCCAAAGGAAGTCAACACCTTCTTGCCATGAGCTTTGACCTTGGGGTTGCCCATTATGGCAGAAGAAGAGGACAGGTTGCCAAAGTTGTCAAAGAACCTCTGGGTCCAGGGGTAGACGACCAGGAGCCTATAGGATAGAACCATAGCATATGGGCAATCAAAGACTCAAAAATCTTAAACAACTTTCCTGATCAATTTTCAAGGCTCATATCCACCATCCTCACCCATGCATCGAATCCCAGTTCCTACCTGCCCAGCACTTCGCCTCCAGCCTCTTCCACATTTACTTTGCTCCACACATTAGTGACAGCAGTCTTCTCCTCACCGGTAAAATGCACCATGATGCCGGTCTGCGGGCTTATGGAGATCACAGAGGTGTCCAAAGCACGGGTGTCTGCTGCTGGAAGGGGTAGCCTTTTATTCTTTACTGCTCACCCCCAGCCCTTTGTTTTTCCTAGTACTTGGAACTGATTGGTTAAGGCTGAGCTGTTCCTTGGGGGTGGAGTCCTGCCAGAAAAGGGTCAGCAATGAAGAGTGCACTCTGGTTTATAATGTGGTTTCTGGGATATCTTCTTTTGTTGGCTTCCTTTTCATTCTCAGCACAATTTTTTATCCATTTCCCCTTTTGTCTCCTCATGTCATTTTCCAGGATGACATTTACCTCTCCCATTCTCCTTCTTCAGGTAAGACACAGAGAGAGGAGCTAAATCCAAGATAGGGAGAGAGTTCCAGCCAAAACACCTTAATATTTGTGTTAAGGATAGCGACAAAGACAAAAACAGGGTCCCAAAAAAAATACAGTTATGACTGGGTAGCTCAGTTCATTGGAGCATCGTCCCAGACATCAAAAAGTTGTGGGTTTGATTCTAGGTCAGGGTATATGCTATGGAACTATAGCAGATGGGAAATCAAAGACTCAAAAATCTTAAACAACCTTCCTGATCAAATGTCAAAGTTCATATTCACCATCCTCGCCCATGCATTGAATCCCAGTTCCTACCTGCCCAGCTTGACCTTCAGCTTCTTCCACATTGACTTTGCTCCACACATTAGTGATAGCAGCCTTCTCACAAAAGAAGGATAGCTCAGGAATCAAACCCACAACAAAACGTGAGTTTGATTCCAGGTCATGTTTTGAGTTTGTTCCCCCATTGGGCACTTGTAGGAAGCAACCAATCAGTGTCTCTCTCTCTCTCTCTCTCTCTCTCTCTCTCTCTCTCTCTCTCTCTCTCTCCTTCTGTCTCTCTCTCATCAAAAAAAACATATTCTCAGGTCAGGATTAAAAAATCTAACTGACACAGAATCTCAGCCAGTTCTATCTTCCTTAAGAAGTAATTTCAAACTCTCTGCATCTTAGTTTTCCAAGTGAGACAAAACACATATATGGTTACTTCAGGAAGCTGAAGAGAGTGGTAAGGGATCCACAATAGGACTATGCCCTTACTCCCAAAGTACAATACCTGAGGGTGATTTCACAGAGAAGAATGAAAGAATACACTTACATCCCATGCTTCTCAGGAACCCTCTCTCTGTCTATTTCTCTCTGACTATAGAAGAAACTGGCTACTTTGGGAATATTGCTCTGAGCTCTCTTCTTGATTTTCTGTCCTACTTATACTCTTTTTACAACTTATTTTAAACCAGCATTTGTGATCAAACTAAGGAATAGATTAATCGATGTTAATCAGACTAGGAGTTGGAGAACGGTTTAATGTTTGTTGTAGCCAGAGACTTTAAGATTTTTTAGTGTCCTTATTGTTGTTTTTGTTTGTTTTGATGCTCTTGTTGTCTTGGGCTTCCCTAAGAATTCATCTTGAAACATTGTCTGGACCTGTCACCTTTTTCAATTACCGTTCACTGTTGTTATGCTCAAATCTAGTTGATATGGTGGTGAGGAAAGGTAGAGAAGCATCCTATGTGTATAATTAAATCTCAGTCTTTTGTGGATCAATTTTCCTGGGCTGTCACCTTCACATGCGTTATTTAGTTTTTTCTCCCTTAATAAATTTAGGAAAGACTCCCTGGATTAGGCTACATAACCTAGCATGACAGGATTCTTGGATGAGGAAGAAGATATTTGATCACTGAAGTAGAAGAACAATGAATAAACAAGAAACAGTTGGCTACTCGGTAAAGAATAACCTTTGGTTTAATACAAGGTGTTTTGTTGTTGTTGTTGTTTGTTTGTTTTTAATCCATAGAGATAGAACTCTAGGTTTCCAAAGAAATTTTTCTATAGATCCACAGTGTGAGGAAAATGACTTTTCTCTAGACCTTGGGCATGAGGGTCAGACATTGTCAAAGCCCAAGGAACGAGAACCAAGTCTCTCAAAATCAAGAGCTTGGGAAACAAATCTCTCTCCTAAACAGATCCTATGAGTATATCCCATTCTCCTTCCAATTCAGGGTGTGAGCACCAGTCTCCTCTTGGCTTCAGAGTATGGTGTTGATCCTCATCCTCCACCTTCACACCCATTACAAAGCCCATAACTCCTCTACTAGAGGCTTTAGGGACCAGAGCTGGCTGGCCTCCAGGATCTGTCTCATCCTTTGCTCTCTTATCACTAAAGGTTGTGGGAAAAGACTTTAAGGAAAGGTTATAAGGTCGAATGGCAGCATATTTGTAGCTCAGTAAGAGGCTTATGAATTCTGATTCTGAAGTCAGCTGAGTGTAGTTTCATTAGGGGTTTGTTGATTCAAGCTAAATTATCTCAGATGCGCATTTTGAAGTATTTTATGGATTTCTCCTATGGAATATAATAATCATTTTCTTCCTTTCTTGAATGAAATACCCAAAGTGTAGAGAGATAAGTGACATAGTTATCCAGGATAGATCAGGAAGATTAAATGGTCAGAAAAGAATAGTAATTTATTACTTATAAAATGGAAAATTAATAAAAGAGTAGAATTATATCTCAAGGTACTTAAACAAAAATACTTTTAAAAGAAACTCTGATGGGAGCTATCTGTAATACTATCAATAATAAAAAATATATTTAAAAACAAAAAGCAATGACCTACTAATACTAAATAATGCTAAGCCAAATAAATGAAATAATAAATATGTAAGAATTACTAATTAAATTAACAAAGAGGAATATGGAATATACAAAAGCATATACATATAAATTTATTATAAAATGTTTTTTTACAGGTATAAAAATAGATCAATAGAATTCAGGACTTGAAAACAGTAACTGCAGCTTGACTTGAAATTTGTACTCTTTCTATCATTAATAAAGTTATGGCTTCTTGTGGAAGAAAAAATAAACTCTGAAATTTGTTAAGGATTAATTCCTGTCTTCAGGGTATCCAGTAGTAGCATTTATATGTTTATAAGTGCTGTGCAGGATTTTAATAAATGGAAGATGCCTGTTTTTAATAGTAATAAATCAAATATTTTCTTAAATCTTTCTAGCTAATATATGGCATGTGTACTAATCGTAGGTGTCAAATATTGTATTATCTCTAGGTGCTCTTAATGTGGAGAATTGTATAAAGTACATTGTTGTTAAGTAAAACAGGTCTTTAACCCTACTGCACCTTTCATACTATTATCTAAGAAAAATACTTCAAATGTTATTCTTCACCACAAAAGAGTTCTTTTATTTTTAAAATAGAAAAATTACAGACAGGGTTTATAAATCACTGAAAGTACAACAAAACTGCTTAGATTTTTAAAAGTTCTTTATTGTTTAAAGTTTTATGTAAGTCTCCTTTTCTCCCATTGACCTCTTCTTGGCTGCCCCCACCCCCCAGCACATGCCCTCACTCCCCTACTGTCTGTGTTCATTGGTTGTGCTCATATGAATGCATATAAATCTTTTGGTTGATCTCTTACCCCTCACCCCCAACCTTCCCTCATAGGTTGGACAATCTGTTCAATGCTTCTATGACTCTGGTTCTATTTTTGTTCATCAGTTTATGTTGTTCATTATATTCCACAAATGAGAGGAAGATACTTATATTTCTTTGAGTGGCTTTCACTTAGCATAATGCTCTCCAGTTCCATCCATGTTGTTGCAAATGGTAAGAATTCCTTTTTTTAAGCAGCATACTATTCCATTATGTAGATGTACCACAGGTTTTAATCCACTCACCTGCTGATGGGGACTTAGGCTGTTACCAAATCTTAGTTATTATAAATTGTGCTGCTATGAATATAAGGGTGCATATATCCTTTCTAATTGGTGTTTCTGTTTTCTTGGGATATATTGCTAGAAGTGGAATTACTGGGTCAAATGAAAGCTCCATTTTTAATTTTTTGAGGAAATGCTATACTGTTTTCCACAGTGGCTTCACTAGTCTGCATTCACACCAGCAGTGCACGAGGGTTCCTATTTCTCTGCATCCTCTCCAGCACTTGTATTTTGTTGATGATAACTACTCTGACAGGTGTGAGATGGTACCTCATTGTTGTTTTGATTTGCATTTCTCTGATGATTAGTGACTTTGAGCATTTTTTCATATGTCTCTTGGCCTTTTGAATGTCCTCTTTCAAAAAGTGTCTATATAAGTCTTTTGCCCACTTTTTGATTGGATTGCTTATCTTCCTTTTGTTAAATTGTATGAGTTCCCTATAAATTTTGGAGATTAAACTCATATAGGAGATAACATTGGCAAATATGTTCTCCCATGTAGTGGGCTTTCTTGTTGTTTTGTTGATGGTTTCTTTTACTGTGCAGAAACTTTTTATTTTGATGTAGTCCTATTTGTTTATTTTTTCCTTAGTTTCCATTGCCTTAGGAGCTGTATCAGTAAAGATATTGCTATGACAAATGTCTGCTATTTTGCTGCCTATAGCTTCTAATATTTTTATGGTTTTTCCATCTTACGTTTCAGTCCTTTATCCATTTTGAGTTTATTTTTGTGTATGGTGTAAGTTGGTGGTCTAGTTTCATCTTTTTGCATGTATCTGTCGAATTTTCCCAGCACCATTTATTGAAAAGACTGTCTGACTCCATTGTATGCTCTTGCTTCTTTTGTCAAATATTAATTGAGCATAATGGCTTGGGTTGATTTCTGGGTTTTCTGTTCTGTTCCATTGGTCTATGTATCTGCTCTTGTGCCAGAACCATTCAGTTTTGAGAACAGTGGCTTTGTAGTATAGCTGGTATTGTGATCCCTTGATTAGAAAGAATGTCAGTTCTTCTGCTTCCATTATACATCTGAATTTATGTTCTTACAATAGAAATAGGTGGGATCAAAAGTCCTATTAGGTGTTGCATTAGCCCAAAATAAATTGGAAAAAAAAATTCTTGTAGTTGCCATGAAGGAACCAATGAACATTTTCTATTATGATTGCACAGAACGAGAAAATAGACTCTAACCTGTGGTTAGGCAGCACTACTGCTTTCTAATCACAGTCCAATCACTGAGGTGCACACCTGAAATTAATAAAATAATGTATGTCAACTGTGATTGAAAAATAAAAATAATTTAAAGATGAAAAAATGAATAAACACTGTATTTCTGCATCTTCTCTCACAAAGGGTTGTAGGTGACGTTGAACTAGAGCTGGGTCTCATTCTGAGTGGCATCTTTTGGTTGGAGCCTTACAACATGGACATTGATAGTTTGACAGACCTCTGTGTACACTGTGCCATGGTGTAGCCAGTCACATATACATGTTAATTAAATAGACTGAATCTTCACTGGGGGGTGAGGGAAAAAGGCCAGAACAAACCAGTTATTTAACAGTTTCTATGTAATGGACCTTGAAGTGTAAATCGTGAACCTAGCAACTTAGAAAGTTACACATTTCTCATTCTCTGAAATGTAGCTTTACTCTTTTGGTTTCCTTGATGCTTTTAGACCTTAAGTAAAATTATGTTCACTTATTTTCATGATTAAAATGATGGGAACTAGTGATGTTTCTGTTTACCTTAAATAGTTTCTGTTTACCTTAGTTAGTATTCTATGAACTAAGAACAATATAGAAAAACAAATATCTCTGGAAGAGTCAGAATTAGAACCACTGCTTTCTAATTTTTCTATTGCTAAGTTTATTGCACAAGCTTAGGTCATTGGTCCATATCTTATGGCTCTTACCCAAGACCCAAGTCAAGTGGAAATTTATGAACTTTGTTCAAATGTAGTGTCTATGAATTATACATAAATTCACTATTTAAATTTCTACTTAGGGTTGACTCAAGAGGACTCTTCTAGGTATAGGGCTTAGAATTCTGTATCCAGAAATGAAAGAAAAATATTAATTCTTTGCTAAGACCCCATCACACTTCTGGAGATTTAGAAATCTTTGACTTGGTGACTTTTAAATTCTCAAAGATGTTAATGACTTTTTTTTAACCTCAGCATGCTATTTTAGTACTTTACTTGGGCTTTCAGTATTGAAGCTATAGCATAACATGCCCACCCCCCCCCCCAAAAAAAAAAAAAAAATCTGCAATCTCCCTGGAAAAGGGTAAATTTTGGATTTGGTAAGTAAGCCAAATATAGATGAAAGCAGCAATGACTGTGGTTAGACTCCATCCATTAACAAGATAATTCACCATGAGGAATTATGAGAAAACAGAACCCTTAGTTTGTATGACTCAGTGGGACAGTTAATGATTGCTCCATCCACAAACCCCCTTTGGCCCTTGCTAATTCTAGCCGTAAAAGGGTTCTTCCTGAAATCAAATTCCCACAACTCCTGCCTTCTGGAGTTTGGGAAGGAAAGGAACACCTCATAGTTTTCTAGACTAACAAGCTACTGTAGCTCTTCTCTGTACAAGAGCCTCATTCAGATTACAATGTCACTAGTTTTTTCCTGTGCCTGTTTTTGTTGTTGTTGTTTTTCTTTCTTTCTTTGTTTTGTTTCTTCTTCTTTAGTTTATTTACACACGTGTTTTCTGAGAGTTTGGAGGCATTTATTTTGTTTGTTTTTATTTAACAGAGGCAAGCAGATCTAGTGTTTTTCTCCTTCTGGAGACTTGGGCTGGTGATAGGTGGGTGGAGTCAGAAACTGGGGGCACAGATAAGGGCTCAGGAATACACAGAGATGTGGCAAGGGAGGGGAGTAGCTAAAGACAGTGACAGCGAGAGAGTTTCTCTTCCTACTTTCAAAGACTCCATCCATGGTTCCTATCAAGTAGATAATGGAAGTGCTTGAGGGTCCTGCATGATTAACTCCTCAGAAATGCCTAATAAATATGCTATAATAATAATAATATACCAGTGTGTGTTTATAAGTTTGTGACTGTTGTCAAAACATGAAGGCTACAGTGACTAGTTAACATGCAAGCCTCAGGAAGCCAGTAGAATAAACTGCATTCTTTAAATTTAGTTCAAATTAAAAACAAATTAAATGACAAATGAGAGAGACTCAGTCTCCTGAAAGAGACAGAATGACTCCCAGGCCAGAAGCTCTTAGCTATAATCTTATGGAATGTTCTGATATATAAAGAGAAGTGTTGTAATCTTTAGAGAATTGGCCAACAAAAAAAACATTGTATAGAGGGAAAAATCAAGGAGAGTATAGGAAAAAAAGTTGCTCTGTTGGCTTAGAGTCTAGATATGTTTTGAACCTCACATAACATTTACATCCAGGCCAAGGCTATCCTTGAAGATGGATGAATAGGCCATATCTGACCCCCTTGGCAAGATGATTACTTAGCATGTTTGCATCCAGTTACCTGCCTTCACAGTTTATTTCCTCTACATTTACCTGGTTTATGTAAGGAAAGAATTTATTGGTCACATAGACATGAATCTCCATGTAAATTAATAAGTACTCTGGTTTCCATATTGGTCTTGTGTGCCTTTCCTTTGGCCAAAATAAGCCTTCAAGAGCCAATCCCAACCTACAAAACAAATGGGACACATCCTGTAACTCAATAATGTGATCAAAAGCCCTGCTAATTGAGATCTAACTAGCTCTATTTGGCCTTACCTCTTCCAACATTACTCTACAGATTTCTTTCTATGTATACAGCAGTTAAATGTATGTACATATGTCTTTTTATTTACAGTTGTGTCTGTGTCTGTGTTTAGCTATGCATTCATTCATTGAACACTGCAAAAGTACTAAGAATACAAAAGAGTGAAAAAACAAAGCCCCTGTTTTCATGGAGTTGATAGTGGTAGGAATCAGACAAAAAGTAAACAAACAAGTAAGTATATGGTATATGCCAAATGATGTTAACTCCTATGAAGAAAGACATTGGATTGAGGGCAGAGTGTGACGAGACAACTGTGAAAGGGTATTGCTGCTTTGAATAGTGAGCAGGGATTTCCTCACTATAAGGGGACACTTGAGAAGCTGCTGGTAGATGATGAACCACTTCACAAAGAACTGAGATTAGGTGTAAAAGGCATGGGGAATTTCAAATATAAATATCCTAACATGAGAGTGAAACCAAATGTGTGTTTGGGTCTGAGTTTGTTGTTCCCTTTTTTATCTCCTCAAGAGGATACTTAGAATTTCCAAGGAAGGGCAATAGCTCATAGTAGGAGCAGATTAAGTGATGGAGAGAGCAGAAGATGTGATCCTAGAAGTGCTAATCTATAAAATGTGGAACAATAATAATACCCATATCATAGAGTTGTAAGAAAACACATATACATATATGTCTATATATATACACACATATATATACTTAGACACATAGATGTATGCACATATAACACGCATATAATTGTATCTGCATATATACATACATATATGTATGTTATATATATAATATGTATGTGCCATAAGAAGTTTAATGCAGTAAATGAATCTAATGAACATCCATTTCAAAATTCCTGTGGTTCAGTTGAACTAATCTATCTGCCCTCTTTTAATTTTTTTCTTTTTTTAAATGAAAAAAATGTATTGAACTTATTGGTTTGACATTTGTTAATACAATTATATAGGCTTCAGGTGTACAATTCTATAATACATCATCAGTCTATAATATTGTACGTTCACCAAACCAAGACAAGTCTCCTTCCTTCACCATTCATCCCCCTTTACCTCCTACCACCTTCCCCCAACCCTTTTTTATTTATTTTTCTTGAATGTATAATTCCTTAAGTCACTTCCCATTTCTGAAACATCTTTTGCCAACATTAACTTCTAGCAAAGCCTACATCAATGTAGTTCTTCTGGAGGCCTTCTCTGACCCCTCAACCTCCTGGTTTTCCCCCCCCTGGGCACTGTGTCATGGTATTCAGCCCTTTGTAGTCCTAGGCAGCTACTGACACATGGGAACACTGTTGTCTCCCTTCAGGGAGTGCTTCTTTTCTATAGGATTTGAGTTGTCTACATTTTCCCAATTAGATAGGTAGCACCAAGACTGTCCTGAGACTTTTGTAAATTGCGGGTTTCTAAGTGACCTCCCCAGTCAGAGCTGACCCAGCATGTGAGCCTGTGCCCTCTCCGAGCTCAGGCCCTGTGTCACCTGAATGTCTGGAAGTTCACTGAAATGGCGAATAATAATGTCTTTTTTTTTCTGTTTCATGCCTTTCTCTTTTATACTCATATCTCTGTCCACATCTACAAAATTCTGTTCAAGGTGGCTGTCCAGTGTGCGCACTGTTAGAAAGGTGAGAGCTGGGGAATACCTTTAGCCACCCAGTCCTGCCACATCTTTCTATAGAAGAAGAAACTAAGGTTCTGCCCTGGTTTATGAGGAAGGGCCAGGGAGCGCACTGGCAGAGGTCTTATGTTTCAAGTTATTCTGATAGCATTAGATTATGAACTAAAGATCCATACACATCCAGACAAGAGAGATTTTTCTGCTCCTATGCATATGATACAACCTGCAAAATGAATATCTGATAAACACTGACTGATAATTCTATGCCACCTATTGGGACAAGCAGAAATAACCTTTTAAATCAGAAGAGAATATAGTCTAAGACGCTACATTCTGCCTCAGGGATCCCTTTCTCTTCACGATGCTGGTTGGGGTGGAGTTGGTCTTGCAGTCAACTTCTTCTTTTCTTGCCATCTGTCCTCTAAGCCTACTGCTGGGGACCCAGATAGCAGTCATCACTCAAGGCTGAAAACATCTGGCCACACATTCTAAGCGTCAGCATGACTCAGCATGATTCAGCATGGCTGTCCTGGGGCCAGATCCTTGCCTGGAAGCATATGCAGCTCATGAAGATAGAGAGCATGGCACTGACTCAGACTGGGGCCTGGGCAGAAATGTCTGTGCTGGGACTATAGGAAGGCAGCAATGGAGGATTAGACAAAAATGGAACATGAAGCTTATTTAGTCAGAGCTGAGGAGGCTGGAGAGGATAGAGAGCGCTGGGCTTATAGAAAGTACAGTCATCTATCAAATGTTCCCAGAGTACCTTCTATGTGCCAGACACTAATTTTAGTGCTTGAATCATAAATAAGAATAAGACATGTAATGTCTCTTGCCTTCCAGGAGTCCTAGTCAAAACAATAGTTAATGATAATCCAGTATTACAGTATTTTTCATACTTAATAAAGATTTATATAGGGGGTCAAAGATATGATTCTCTAGGTTCTTTCTAGGGAGTAAAGAATGGGCCAAAATATTTTACAGAATTGAGAAAGCTTAAGGTTGGCTTAGACAGATGAAAATAATTTTTTCACAATGGAACAATTCTTTAGGCAAGGTATAAGGAACTAGCTAAAATACAGTGAGACAGGGTGGCTTGATCTAAGAGAGCTCCCATTGTTTCATGTACAGAGAAGAAACCTTCATTACTCATCACAATCCTTCCTTCCTCCTCTCTTCAACATCAGAAGTTTCATAAGTAAGCCTTCTAGGGTCAGGAAAATCACATAAAGGAATAAAGTGTCAGGTAGAGTCTGCAATGAATAGAAGCCCAAACCTAATAAAATAAGGCAGTCAATGCTTTAACCAAATGATGCCATAGGATGTAGGGAGTGACCTCAACACTACCTAGTTCTTAATGTAACCTTGGACAAGTTGCTTAATGTCTCCATGTCTTTGAAGTATCGGATGAAATTATGACTTAGTTCATAGATTTGTTATGAGGAATAATTTCACTTATTGCATAAAGAAATAGGTACACAGTATATGCTCACTAAGTGTTATCTGTTGTCATAATATTATAAGTGTATACTTATAACTAAAGGGACACACCTTATTTTCAAAAAATGATTGGGATGAGAAATATTTTGAGGCATTTCTTTTTCCCTCTTTTTTTTTTTTTTTTTGATGGGAAGAAAACAAAATTTATTGGGGGAAACAAAGCTTGAGGGAGGGAATACGCAGACTAGGGGGCCCAAAATGGGTTACCCTATTTTCCTATATATTTAAATAAATATTACATATATTCAAGGTGTCCAACATGATGGTGTGAGATACATATAAATTGTGAAATGTATTACTACCCTCAATAATTAACATGTCTTTTTCTGAAAGTTATCATTTTGTATATGTGATGACAGTAACTGAGATCTACTCTCCTAGCAAAAAAATTCATATTGTATCACTTACTATAGTCATCATGCTTTGCATTAGATCTCCAGATTTATTCAACCTACATAACTACAACTTTGTATCCTTTGACTAACACCTCCCTATTTCCCCCTCCTCCCCGCCCCAGTAACCACTCTTCTACTCTCTGCTTCTATGTATTAAACTTTGTATTCCACATATAAGTAAGCTCATACAACTTTTTTCTTCTCTCATTCTTTTGTTTTAAACGTTGACAGCAGATTCCATTTATTTTGAAACACCATTCAGGCCTTCCAAAATAATTCTATGAGAGATACTTAGAATGGGCCATCATGTTGCGGCTTTTGGTCTACCTTCTCTCTCACCCTCACATTGGCCTTTTCCCTTTACTCACTGTCCCTGCCATAGTGCCTTTCTACTAGTCTTCCTTTGACCAGTGAGTGTCTTCTGAGGCAATCTAAGACCTTACATTCTGGTTTAGAAGGAAAAACATCAATGGCTGATTTTTGAGAGTGAGGAAGTAGGACAGCTCAGCCCAACACAGATGATAGAGGATCTTCTATAAAATAAAAAGTCAGTGTGATGCCCAAGCTGGTTTGGAGAAGTTAACACATAGAGAAGTCTTACAGTGGTAATATTTGGGAGGACTCTTACTGTAGGCTCTGAAAAAGGAGGTGCAGGGAACTTGCAGACTTTCTTCATATTTTTGTATTTCTGACTTATCACACAGCACTGCCCCTAGCATGGTGTCTTGGCCCTAGTTAGTATGTCACACAGACTGAAATAGACAGATAGGCATATGTTTTGGGTGCAATGAGTTTCTAATTACAGCAGGGTAAACAGAGATACAAGTGGGTTAGCCCTAAGTAGTAACTGAAGACTATAATATATGAATGTTCTCTTCCTTAATCAAATGTGCAGCTTGGCCGAAGGGTCAAGAGGTCATTTGGGCAGGTATGGCCTTCAGTGTTATCCAGGCCTACCTATAACCTATAATTCAACAATCTCTGTAATCCAAGATAGAGCCTCTTTCTATTCGGAACTTGTTTCTAGTTTGTTTGTTTGTTTTTTACTTCTTTACCTCTCAGCTTTCCTAAGGAGATGCAACCATGTTGAGGAAGTATATCTGCAAATGTGGTTTGAACTCTGATCTCCAATCTCCAAGGAAAGTGGGTGGTAGAGGGTAAGGGTAGCTACTTCTGTTTCTTGGGTCCACAGTGGATGTCTGTGTGGGTGTTTTGTTTTGGAAAAAGCACGGTCTCTGCAGCAGCAGATCTGAGTCCCCAGGCTCACTAGCTCAGTGGGCTTCAATAGGTTATTCCATCTCTTTGACCAGGCAGGTAGTAGGAGAGCCCAGAACACCTGGGTTCAAGTCACTAATTGGCTACTTCTTAGGTATACGGCTTCAATACATTTTCTTGTATTTTTCTGTGCCTCGGTTTCCTCCTCAGTAAGAAACATTAATCTACTTCTGAATATTAGTATGAGGATAAACTAGGATAGTTCATATGATGCACTTCATGTATATCCTAGTATATACTAAATAATAAACAAAATATTACTTATCACAAGCATGAATGACAAAACGTTCAATACATATAACTCACCGGTGATTTAAATACCCTACAATGGCGCCAGGCGTTTTGAAAGATTTCAATACTAATTCCCATCCCCTTTTCATTTTCCTCTGGCTTAAATCCCTCTATTTCTTAAATTCTATTCTCTGTTCACAAGTTCCTTAATCACCCTGTTTCCTGTTTAATGCCTGGTCAGATTCTTAGTGGACCTTTCATGCTTCAAAATCTTGGGTTGTATATACTCCCAATAAAGTGATTTTTTTTAACTCCAAAATTGTTGTCAGCTGCCTTCGTCTGTGCCCAGTAACTTCAGAGGCTTCAACCCTTAAAGCTCAGCTCTGAATGTGGACCCTAGAACCTGGGAAGATGGTCTTCCTGGGAGAAAGGGAAAGTTCTGTTGCACAACATCTCAGGTCATTGCCAAAGTAAATATTGGACTTTGAGCGTGCCTCTACATTTAAGCAGTAGTTGGTATTATTTTCTAGAAACTCTCTGCTGCTTTGAGACCTCTGGTCATTAGGAAGCCTACATTCTGGCCTGAATTGTTGTCATTGGTTTAGAAACTATGTAGCTCTGGATGCTCATAGTAACCCCGTTAGATAGATACAACTACTATCCTTATTTCATAGATAATGAGGCTGAGCTCAGAGGAGTTAAGGCATTGCCCCTTGTTGATGGTGAGTCTCATGTGATAGCAAAATACTGCTGTGCTGTGCCTCCCTACCCTTTCCCATGCTCAGCCCTTAACTCACAATCTATCTCCTCTGAGACTCATGAGCTCCACCCAGAGCCACCAACCTGACCTGACCACCTATCTGAGCCCGCAGACCTATAGCCTTTCTGGGCCCTGATAGCTGGCAGCTACCCCCGCCCCTGCCCTCTCTGCAACTTCTGATAGACACATCTTACACACTAGCTCCCAAAGTCCCTATGGGTGCCTTGAGTTTGCTGAGTCAACATTTCCTGGTTCAAGCTATGAGAGACTCCTGCTCTCAAATCTACAATTACCAACTTATCCATTCCCACTTCCTTCATCTACAGCTCAATTTCCATGCTTTCCCAGCTCCATCCATCAAATGCTCCTCGGCAGTGCAGCAAGGGGCTATGAGCAGTACATTCAGTGTCTGACTGGGTCCAGGCACTAGCATTGTCCCTTATATGTCTGACTTTAGGCAAAAGCCTCAGCTCCTCTGAGTTTAGTCCTGTCATCTAAATACAGGAATAATAATTGTATTTATCTTACAAAGTTAGTGTGAGAGATAAAGAAAGAGATATGACGCATGGTCTATAAAGCAGAATTGATTAGACTTTAAAATAAAATAAAAATTCTCAAGAAATAGTAGATTTTATCATCCATTAACCCTGTCCTTCTTCACCCACAACTTTCCTACTCACTCTTTATATTTTTATATGCTTTCATCCCTCCTATTCATTCTCTCTTCCTTATAGTGCTCCCCCTTAAAACTAGTGATGCCAGGTATAAGATGGGATTTGGAAATAGCCATTAAGAAGGGAGGTATTTCTTGAAGAGGCCATACTCACCGAATGGATCATCTCACACCTCAACAAGGTTCAGGGAGGAGGGAGAGGAAAGATTAAGGTCAGTGGATGGAACCAAGGAAGGAACACCAGGAACTGGGCTCAGGGCCTCCTAGAATCAGAGAATAGGGTCTGGATGCTGGGAGGGTTTTCTCATGAGGAACTCCTTCAATGAAGAGGGTCACAGACTGTGGGAAACCAGTTTATGGATGTAGGTGACGCGATTCTGAGAGGACAGACAAGAGAAGTACTCTGGAGGTTTGGGGCAGGAGGCTTTCTGTCACAGGAAGAAAACCTGCTCAGTGTAGACGCTTGTCTCTTCCCTCTTCATGTCAGATGGGCTCCCGAGGTTAGACCAGGCTGCACGAGGCCTTACATTTCCATCCGCTGGAGCCCTGAATGTGGAGAGAGCATTGTGGTTTTCACTTCACTCAGAACTCTTTCTTGCTATTCTTCCCCAGTACATCAGTTGATACTTTGATTAATCCAATCAATAAGTGTAGGGAAAGCCTTCTCTCACATGTTCATATATGTGTACATGATGGGGAACAGAGAATAACATGTAATGCCATAGGTCTTCACAGAGCTATGTGAGTCTAGGAACTCAAGGTCAACCTTGCTTAGGGTAAAAACCCCTCTGAAACACCTGTGTCCTACTCATACAATCACAGTGAAACACTTTCTTTCATGAGGACAATTCTATGGTTTTTCCATTGACCCCTTGTCTTTGAGAGACAACTTGATTTTTACAAAGTTGTTACAGAAATAAAAATCCTTTTATTCTGTGTCACATAGTATAACTCAAATCTCTTTTCCAGAAGACAGTCTTACCATATTAGAGCTTTCATACATTTGTTAAACTCAAACTGCATGCTTTATAACAAATGCTGCTGACATAACAGTGAAGCAGAGAGCCACAGTCCTTGTATTCACAAAACCAACCATTCAAATGAAGGCAGTGACCATAGCCACAACCCCTTCTCCCTGACCATAGAGAAATAAGTAAAATGATATGTTATGCAAAATATTTACTACAGTGCCTGGCATAAGTCTGGTTAATTTTATTATTATTATAAATGAACTGATGTAAAGTGCAGCAAAAAATAACTTGTGAGTGTAGCGAAGATGATTGCAGTTAAACACAATGAAATAGAAAATATTTCTAGCGTACGAAACATATATAAGTCACTACTTTAAACTCTTTGGATATATTAACTCACAGTTTTATGAGGATGTTTAAAACCCCATTTTATAGGTGAAAAACTGAGGCATACAACCAGTAAGAGGTGCTTAGTTGCCCTCCACTCGGGCAGTGTGGCTCCCGAGTCTGTGCTCTTAACCACTGCTGTTTACTTCTTATGACTTCCTGCAGCAAAAGGTTTGAGTCTCTGAAATGGATTAGTGGGGATGGCTGTGTGGGGAGGGTGTCAATTTCTTTCCTAGTGTGTGTGAGAACGGGAGAGAGAGGCAGCCTCGCTTCACACACTAGTACCTACTGGGCCTGGCTGAAGAAGAGAATTTCATTGCTGGATAAAAGGACCTGGGGACATCTGCTAGTTCAGGGGTATTGGGTTCAATGACATTCCCAGTTTAAGAGCTGAGGGAGCTGATGAAATTAACAGAAATTCCCTGTTGGGACAAGGTCCCTCGATTCCAGCCTATGTTTAGAGAAGAGGAAACTGAAGCTCAGAGAAGGGTAGGGATTTCCTCAGGATGACTTAATTGTCATGGAAATGCCCAGACCAGAACTCAAAGCTCTTGACTTACTGTTCAAGACACTTGCCCTGAGCCCCTTTGCCTCTAAATGCTCATTCTGAAAGAAGGAACAGAGGGCATCTGAAATACCTCAGGTCATTTTCATGCCACAGCCAAAGCTGGGCAGACTCCGGGCTATCTCTTTAAAAGTAAATATATCATTTAAATACACAAATAAGCAAACCCTGCTCAGGGTCTGGGAGGGAGAGGTTGCCCTCCTGGTTCCTGGCCCTGTAGATAGTGCTATCAGAGCCCTGCCAGGGCCCCTCCAGTGCTGGGCCTTGGAGTGAGTCAGCCTCACACAGGCAGGACAGGCCATGTCATTCTGACCTGGAAACTGAGTGTGAGAGAAGAAAAAGGGCTCACAGTTACAACCTCAGGCTATGGTTACAATTTCTCCCTAAAAAAGGAACAATACTCAGAGTTCTATGTATACCCCGTGTTCCCTTTTGTGTGCACCTGAGCCCCAAAGAGCTCTCTGCTCTAAGAGTGAAGGCACGGCCACTGCACTATGTGCCGTCTCATCCAAACCCTGGTCTGGCTTCACATACCAGTCATGAACAATATCCCTCCTCCCAGGCCAACGTGCTTGCATTTGCATAATAGTCAAGGAATCATTGAGAAAAGTACTCTTTCATTGTTTTCTATTTTTCTTGCTTCAATGGCTCAGTGAGAAAAAATGTAGGTGTTTTTTTTTTTCCCTCATAAATTGACAATAGATTTAATTTAATAACAATGTTGTTGTGTTTGTGTAACTTCTCAACAGTTTTTAATGGCTAGTGTCTGGGAAAGTTACTTTATGGTGAATAAAAAAGAAATCCATTATGAATGCAGAAAATAAAAGCTATCATCTTTAGGCCTCAGTTGTCTTATCAATAATATAATTTTTTTCTTAAATATATTTTATTGATTTTTTACAGAGAGGAAGGGAGAGAGATAGAGAGTTAGAAACATCAATGAGAGAGAAACATCGATCAGCTGCCTCCTGCACATCTCCCACTGGGGATGTGCCCGCAACCCAGGTACATGCCTTTGACCGGAATCGAACCCGGGACCCCTGAGTCCGCAGGCTGACGCTCTATCCACTGAGCCAAACCGGTTTCGGCTAATATAAATATTATAAAAACTACCCACATTATTGTGATAATGCATATACAGCACCTAGTTCTATGACTGAAACATGGTAGAAAATCAGGGAAAGGCTTTAAAGAGTATTTTAGTGACTCGTTTCTGACTCTATTTGATGGATAGTAGACAGTAAACAATGCATAATTAATGTTCCAAAAATGTGACTAGGGGAGGGTTAGGATAGAGGTAAGAATTCAATATTTTATAACCAAAAACATCTTAAAACAAGAGCTTGAGTTTTTCCAACAGAATGGACTAGGGTCCTATGCTTCCTGTTTAGCTATCCTCAGAAATCTCTTCAAAGAATTAGTAGTCCCAAAAGGGCACTGTTTAAAGGTAAATGTTGCCTCCAGAATGGCCATGTCCTCTTCCAAAAACACAGATATTTCCTTCTTCTGTTCTCTGAAGCCATCAGAGAGGTGACCTCTGCTTACCTTCAGGGTTAGAGAAGACTTAAGAAGTTTGGGTGTGCCCTTAGGGGTTGACCTAATTTTCTTCTTTGTCTACCAAGTTCAATTCTCCTGTCCCTCCAATGCCTGTGGCAGTAGGAGTGGGACTGGAAGTGTTGAGAAGCTGGGGATTCAGATGAGGGAAAATAGGAGATATTAGTGTCCATTCCCTATTAACAGGCTCTTAAATCATTTATGAAGCATGGGTTGTGGATTAGAAATTGTTTTTCAATTATTTTGACTGCCTTTGACATCAGAATCTAACCGAGGCAGCTAGGATGAATTAAACAAGGCCAGGTATGTCAGATCTGGGACAGACACATGCCTGCTATCTTTCATTTATAGTTATGGAGTTGAATATTTGTCTTAAGTGCAGTACATTTGCTTATCTGTATTACAATTTATTTTGCTGGTTTGTTTTCTTCCCTCTGTCAGCAATACTTTTGGATCTAGTTGCTCAACAGTCATAACATTTTATAATGATGCCAGGAGGCTTGGGTGGGTTATCAGAGAAGCCATGGCTAGTGAATGAAACAAGGGCCACGCTAAGACGTCAGATATAGAGAGTGACTGGGGAGGATGTCTCATGAGGGAGCATTCGCAAGAAGAATAGAGAATAAAGAAAGGAGGAGAATGATAAATATACTACAGATCCAAGTCCTGAGTGATTTCTAGAAGGTTCATGAGTAAGAGAGTTGGAAAGATAGGAGAGTCTAGCATTTAAAATTTGGATGTGGGAAATTTCTGGCTGAGGAAAATGTCTTCAGAAACAGGCATGGAAAGAATGGTCAAAATGTAATGTAAGTGGAGGCTAAGACTAACCAGATGAAAATTACTGGGAAATTGCAGGAAAACCATTAATATCTATGTATTAGAACTTCCATCTGAGAAATATTACTCAACACTTAAAGAGGAATGAACTATTGAAAAATTCAACATTCTGGATGAATCTTAAAGGCGTTATGCTGAGTGAAACTACTCTCAAAAAGTTACATACTATATGATTTTTGTTGTATCACATTCTTGAAAAGATAAACTACAGTGATAGAAAGCAGATCAGTGATTGCCCAGAGTTAAGAGTGGGATGGATATATGACTATAAAAGGTAGTATGGAGGAGTTATTTTATTGTGTTGGAACTGTTCTGCATCTTGAATAAGTCAATTTAATAGTATGCTAATTAAGAGAGAGAGAGAGAGAGGGGGAGAGAGAGAGAGAGAGAGAGAGAGAGAGAGAGAGAGAGAACCAGGTCTAATACTCTTGTTTAACAGATGGAGAAACTGAAGACTGAGGTGAGTCCTGGAAAAGATCACGTGGCCAATGAGTGTTTCTGGAGCCATCCCCCCTCCATCCCCCCCCCCCCCACACACACACGCATATACACACTTGCATGCAAAGCCATACCCATGTCCACCAACCACCCATGAGGGAAGGGGAAGGAGATAAGACCTAGAGAAAGGACTTCTTAGAGGCTTGGTTACATTTTATTTATTTATTTTATTTTTTTAAAATATATTTTATTGATTTTTTACAGAGAGGAAGGGAGAGAGATAGAGAGTTAGAAACATCGATGAGAGAGAAACATCGATCAGCTGCCTCCTGCACATCTCCTACTGGGGATGTGCCCGCAACCCAGGTACATGCCCTTGACCGGAATCGAACCTGGGACCTTTCAGTCCTCAGGCCGACGCTCTATCCACTGAGCCAAACCGGTTTCGGCAGCTTGGTTACATTTTAGTTAAATGTTTGGAAATGTGGAGGTAAACCTTTTTTTTTTTCCAGATTTCAGGTAAAAATAAAGAGAAACTTCACCATCTTCATTACCATGCTTAAATTATTAAATGTCTAAAACTAACACCTCTCCTCCATAAATCAGAATTGTTATATAATTGCCAAGCTCTGTGTCCTCAAATAGGATGTTTGAAAGCTGCATGCTACTTAGATATTTTTGTCCTTTCTCAGGAACTGCTGAGTCGGCATAAACATGCAACAAATTGATCCATGTAAAGCTCTTGGACTAACCCTTGAACAGGATGTTGACTCTGATTATGAAAAATTAACATCTTTCATGAATTAAATAAATCAACTCTAGCCACATCACACAAATAAAATTGTTTATTTGTATATATTTATTTTGTTTACAGCTTTGGAGGTTTATAGAACGGCAGACAGTAATTCTTGGAAAGACCAGAAGCTGATGAGGGAACATAATTACTCTCCTGGCTGCATTTGTACTATGATAGAGAGTACACTGCAAAGCATAGGCATGACTCCTGATTTGTGTCAGTACTCACTCAAGATGTTCTGTATGGGAGGCTCGTAGGTTTGGCAAACTGGGTAGCAGAGGTCAGAATGAGAACAGACTGAGACTTATCTGAAAGCTGCATTTATTTAGAAGGATTCTGTTTTTACTTAAATTCTCCTGTAAATATCCTTATATATGACTGGATTGGTAGATAAATATTGATCTATTAATTAAAAAAGATTTTCAAAGGAAGTAATTATTTAAAAATGTTATGTGTTTTATTTGAAATTTATACATGTATATTTATTTTTAAAAATCATTATTTTCAATGTTCCATGTTTGTTTTGTCAATTTTTGACAATTTATACAGGCTATTTAAATATCAGTAGAGTGTAAAATTATATTATGGCATCCCTTGCTACCTTCCACATAAGTAAATTTGGGTTATTAACTCGATCCCATCACTTTTCCTTATTTACATTTAGGTTCCTCTATTCCTTTTACTGAATGGATGAGTTCTGTATCATACGTGATTTTATTTTTCAGCACCGTGCCTCTATATTTGTACCACACATTTATTACTGTAGGGCATCTTCCTGTAACAATCATGGGAGCAGTGTTGGAATCCTCTTCTCATGATTTCTTGGGAAATAAGTTAATGCATTTCATTTTCAATTTTTACCAAACTTTTTACGTGTCTAAGTTTCAATGCCATCAAACCTTTTCCTTTTTACTTATTGCCATCCCTGCAGTGGCCCATAGAGATGCAGGTTCCCTCTGTGAAGTTCATACTCTCAAATGGTGCTCATTGCAGACCACATGACAAAGGTAACTAGCAACCTGTGTCCCTAAATGAAATGCACTTAATATGGCAACTTTAGAAAAATAAAATAAAATGGTATATAGAGAACAACAACCAAAATAACCATGAATAGAACCCTCAGGTCCAACTTTCCAAGAAGGATCACTAACCATTTGCACAATGACTGAATCCTTTAGAACAATTTTATTAGTTTTGAGCTGTCCTGTATCCATATACTAGCATTCCTCCTATTTTGAAGGAATTCATTACTTAGCACTTAGCTTTTTATTAGTTCTGTCCCACCACAAAAGTTAAAAGATGAGAGTTTTTGCTCTCTCCAGACCCCAAATCCAGAGCACAGTCTTATCCAGACTCTGACATTTAGAGTGTATAACTTGGTTCAAGAATGCTAAAAAAGTAAATTGAAACCTGTAACTTGGTTCAAAAGTGATATTAAAAAATAAGGAATAAGCCCTAGCCAGTTTAGCTCAATGGATAGAGTGTTGGCCTGTGGACTGAAGGGTCCTGGGTTTGATTTCAGTCAAGGGCACATGCACAGGTTGTGGGCTCGATCCCCAGTAGGGGGCATGCAGGAGGCAGTGGATCAATGATTCTCTCTCATCATTGATGTTTCTATCTCTCTCTCCCTCTCCCTTACTCTCTGAATGATTTTTTAAATAAATAAAAAATAAAGAATAAAATGTAAAGTCTGGACGTTGTAACCATGGTGTCCTCAGCTCTAGGTTTTATACCTGTGGTAGAAAATCCCATGTCTTATTTCTGCTAAAAAGAAATTGATGGAAACCTACTATTTGTTCCACGGGAAATGCTTTATTTCCTGACCTTTTGCAAATAATGTTGAATGTCACCCAATTATTCTGACAATAAGTGTCATTTATTAGTCTAAGAGAGTCAGAGTCTCTAACTTGAAAATTCTATTGCTTACAAATATTTCCAATAATACAGCAAATCTTATAAATGATATTTTTCACATTGGTTATTATCTGGATTTTCATTGCTAATGAAAATATATATTAGAATGTACACATAGTATATTATATAGGTTATGATATATATTCTAATAAAACATCCTATAAATACTAGAAGCCTGGTGCACGGATTCATGCACATTGAAAGGAAATTAATTAGAAGAAATATTTTAGAGGCTGGGAAGGGACCATGGGAGATTGGCCAGCCAGGAGGTACTGCAGGAGGGTTCCAGGGTATGCCTAGCCCATCTCTTGCAGTCCTGATTGGCCGGACCCTAGCAGCAAGCTAACCTATGGGTCGGAATGCCTTCCCCCTGATGGTCCGTGCATGCCATAGTGACTGATCAAATGGTCGAATGAATGGTCGGACACTTAGCATATTAGGCTTTTATTATATAGGTTATATTCTATTTTAATACATATATTCTAATACAGGCTTAATATTATATATAATATATATAACATATATATTATATATAATATTAATATTATATATATACACACACATATATATTTAAGTAAACTTTTAGCTTTATGTAATAATTAAAATCTCATCAAACTCTGAAAAAAAAAAAAGAATGTAAAACCCTTCCAATAATGGAAAAGGGCAAAAAATCCTACAGAGCTCAAGATTCTGGAATGAAGGCTCAAACCCTACTGTGCCCAGAAAACAGACGAATGATGCTTCTCTGAATCTGCTTGGTCTTGACACTGTATATAATGGGGTTCATGAATGGAGGAAAGAGGAAGTAGACATAGCTCATAGTAACGTGGACCACATGTGGGGCATGTTTGCCAAACCTGTGGATGAAAGTCAGGCCAATCACAGTGATGTAAAAGACTAGGACACAGCTAATATGGGAGACACAGGTGTTGAGGGCCTTAGCCCGCTCTTCTATAGAAGCAATGCCCAGAACTGTTTTAAGGATTAGGACATAAGAGAAGAGGATAATCATAGCATCTAGGAAGAAAGTCAAAGCAACCAGAATAACTGGGTATATACGATTAAATGTAATATCAGCACAGGCGAGTTTCATAACATCTTGGTGGAGGCAAAAGGCATGGGAAAGAACATGGGAACGGCAATATGGGAACCAATAGAGTGGCAGAATTGGGGGTACAATGGACACAAAGCCCCTCATCAGTACCCCAAGTCCTATCTTCATCACCCGGGAATTGATGAGAATGGAGTTGTAACTCAGAGGATATCGGATAGCAATGAAACGATCATATGCCATAACAAGCAAGACACCTGATTCTACAATGGCCAGGGAATGAATGAAATAGGATTGTGTAAAACAGGAATGCTGAGCAATTTCCCTCCGGTCCAACAACAGGACACTCAGGACTGTGGGCATTGTAGTTAGTGTCATCCCAAGGTCTGTACTTGCCAGCATAGCCAGGAAGTAGTACATGGGCTCATGAAGATTGTGGTCACTCTGAATAAGGACAAGAAGTACGCCATTGCCAAAAAGAATGGAGAGGTAAATGATAAAGAAAGGGATAGAGATCCAGTGGTGAATTGCCTCTGAGCCCAGGAAGCCAGTCAGCAGGAAGGGAGCAGCACTGTTGTTGGACCACATGGTAGGTTTTACAAGTGGAGAAGAGCTTTTTCAGGGGATCTGACCTTTAAATACTTAGCATAACTTTTTACTCTCCATCTTCTTGTAGCACATTGTCAGGTGATATTTCCCTTCCAAATGTACAAGATTTTGTGAATTATTTCACTCTTAATTATGTCTGTATTCACGAAGTCTTTGCCTGGAATAAGGAACAACAGTAATATTAATCACAGGAATGAATGTTAACAACTTACTCTTCAGCATCCAACCTTTATTCTGTCATTCACATGATTTACATCTGTTTCTAGTCTCTACTTCTAGTCCCCAAAATAATTCCTTTGGCTCTATGTCACTGTCTTCAGTATCTTATTCCTTTTCTTATTATCTTTCCTATAGACAGTTGATGTATTTCTTTCCAATTTGAACCAATTTCTATTTTCTTTCTTGAAATCAATCAGATATTTGTTTCACTAAGGATAAGAATTAATCAACCGAAATGAGTCCATCTCTATAAAAATGTTTAAGAAATATTGTTATTGGTATGCCATCTCAAATGACTTTTGAGATTCCAGAGAAATCAGAACAAGTGGGCAGAGTTGATAAATTGATTTTAGAAGGGTGTGATTACTCAGTGGAATTGGGACTCAGGGTGTGAGACCTGCAGGACCAGAGGCAAAGTTTAAAACAGGAAAAGACAGGAGTTGAAAGCTCCTAAAACAAACAAACAAACAAAAAAGCCATTAAAATGAAGACAGACTCCTGAACAAAAGTCTCCTCAGATGCCAGAAGCTTGAGATTTTAAGAAAAATGTATGATATCTGAAAGGCTAAAGCAATATCAGAATTTAATGATTGAATGCATATACTTTACACAAGCAGCTCTGGCAAGAAGATTAAGACTCAGATGTAAAACTACATTGCTGATGGAGACAATCATATGGGTATTCTAATATTCATGAATCTAGAAAGTCTTATTTATTTATTTATTTATTGTTTTATTGCTTAAAGTATTACAAAGAGTATTACATATGCCTCCTTTTTTTCCCGACTTTGACATATATTTATAAACTTAAATTTGACTTTTATAGGGAACTTTAAAGTAGGACTTATTTGTAATTATGATCTTATCAAATCAAATGAGCATTATTTGCATATAACCAACAATTTTTGGCAAGTTGATTATGATAACAATTAAAAAGAAGCAGCCTGGTCCACCCACACGTGCCTTGCCGCACACGCAGCCCAGCCCACCTGAGTGCACCTTGCTGTGTACGCAGCCTCTGGTCGTTATGGGGTGATGGTGTTAGGGCCAAGGGGTTTTTATAATAGAGACTATTGACTATATTCCCTATGCTGTACTTTCCATTCCTGGGACTATAGGTCAGATAGAGAAAGACAAATGCCACATGATGTCACTTATATGTGGAATCTAAAAATCAAAATAAGTGAACAAACAAAATAGAAACAGACTCATAGATACAGAGATACAGAGTAGCCCTCTTCTACCTCTTTAGGAACACTGAAGATGGTCATGTCATTTCCCAACCCACTGTGTGCCCAGCAAGCCTATGAGTCGGTTTCTATTTTGTTTGTTCATTTCTTTTGATTTTTAGGTTCCACATATAAGTGAAATCATGTGGGTTGGGGAGTTAGGTGAAAAAGGTGAAGGGGCCGAAACCAGTTTGGCTCAGTGGATAGAGTGTCGGCCTGCGGACTGAGAGGTCCCAGGTTCGATTCCGGTCAAGGGCATGTACCTGGGTTGCGGGCATATCCCCAGTAGGAGATGTGCAGGAGGCAGCTGATCGATGATTCTCTCTCATCGATGTTTCTAACTCTCTATCTCTCTCCCTTCCTCTCTGTAAAGAATCAATAAAATATATTTTTAAAAAAAAAGAAAAAGGTGAAGGGATTAAGAACTACAAAGTGTTAGTCAAAATAGTTTTTACTTAAAGAGCTTTGACCAATTCATTGGGGTGTCTTCCATCAAATTTAATGTGGCAAAAGAGGCAGCCCACACCTAAAAGTTAACTATCAGAATGAGATACAGTATCACAGTAATGGGCGGCCACCGCAGGAGTGATAGGTTTCCCATAGCTTCTACGCTTCAAACGTGACCTGCAAAGTCAGTCGTTCCCAGCCCTAAGAATCTCTGCACCAAGCTTATCACATGAAATGGGAATAATCTGGGGTGAAATGTTCTGTTAAGATGCTTAGATGTGTTACAGGCCTCCTGGGCTAAGTATGAAAGGCAGAGGAAGATTTGGTAGGATACCAGATTTTAGGATTTGGGTTTACATTCTGTATCAATGGCTTTAGTATTTTACTCTGGGGTATATTTTCCCCCTTATTCCAGATGAATTTTTGGAGAGTTCGTTCTAGATCTCTGAAGTATGCCGTTGGTATTTTAATGGGAAGTGCGTTGAATTTATAGATTGCTTTGGGTAGTATGGACATTTTAATGATGTTGATTCTACCAATCCAAGAACATGGTATGTTCTTCCATCTCTTTATGTCTTCCTCTATCTCTTTTTTCAACGTCCTGTAGTTTTCTGAGTAGAGGTCTTTTACCTCTTTAGTTAAGTTTATTCCTAGGTAGCTTAATTTTTTTGGTGTGATGGTAAATGGGATTGCTATTTTAGTCTCTCTTTCTGCACATTCACTATTGGTGTATAGAAATGCCATAGATTTCTTGGCATTAATTTTGTATCCTGCTACATTGCCGAATTCTTTTATTAAGTCTAATAGTTTATTGATGGAGTCTTTAGAGTGTTTTAAGTATAATATCATGTCATCTGCAAATAAGGACAGTTTTACTTCTTCTTTTCCAATTTGGATGCCTTTTATTTCTTCTTCTTGTCTAATTGCAATGGCTAATACTTCCAGTACTATGTCGAACAGGAGTGGTGAGAGTGGGCACCCCTGTCTTGTTCCTGTTCTTAGGGCAAATGGTGTTAGTTTTTATCCATTGAGTATGATGTTGGCTGTGGGTTTGTCATATATGGCTTTTATTATATTGAGGTATGATCCTTCAATTCCCACCTTGCTGAGAGTTTTTATCAAAAATGGGTGTTGAATTTTGTCAAACGCTTTTTCTGCATATATAGCCTTTGTTTTAAACTTTATTTGGTCTGGTATAAGTATTGTTACCCTATCCTTTTTATTTATTTCTATTTTAATGAAATACATTTTGCTATCCTTTTACTTTCACATCTGTGTGTGTCTATGGATCTGCAGTGAGTCTCTTGTAGATAGCATATGTAAGGGTCTTGTTTTGTTATCCATTCAGCTTCCATATGTCATTTGATTGGATCATTTAATTTATTTACATTTAAAGCAATTGTTGATAGATATGTATTTATAGTCATTTATTATTCATATTTTATCTTTTTGTACATTATTATTAAAGATACCCTTTAGCATATCTTGTAATACAGGTCTGGTGATGATAAACTTCTTTTGCTTTTTCTTGTCTGAGAAGCTCTTATCTGTCCTTCAACTCTAAATGATAGCTTTGTTGGGTAGAGTAATCTTGGTTGTAGGTCCTTGCATTTTATCACTTTGAATATTTGGTGTCAATCCCTTTCTAGCCCTCAAAGTTTCTGTTGAGAAATCAGCTAATATTCTTATGGATGCTCTAAGTAACTAACTACTTTTCTCCTGCTGCTTTTAAAACTCTCTCTTTGTCTTTAACCATTGCTGTACTTTACATCCCCATGATGTGCCTTAGGTGGGCCTCTTGGGCTCATCTTGTTTGGAACTCTTGGACTTGTATGCTTATTTTCTTCACCAGATTAGGAAACTTTTCCATCATTATTTTTTTCAAATAGATTATCAATTCCTTGCTCTCTTTTTTTCTCCTTCCTGCACCCCTGTGATGCAAATATTGTATGTTTGCTTCATGTTGTCCCAGAGGCTCCTTATACTATCCTCATTTTTTAAAAAATCTTTTTTTGTTCTCACTCTTCTGATTGGATGTTTTCTGCTTTCTTATCTTCCAAATCTCTTATTCGATCCTCTGTTTCATCTACTCTAATGTTAATTCTTTATAATGTATTCTTCATTTTAGTTAATATATTCTTAATTTCTGATTGCTTTTTTGTTTTCTATAGTCATTTAAAAATAAATATATACATAATTGATTTCAGAGAGGAAAGGAGAGGGAGAGAGAGAGAGAAACATCTCAGTCCACAGGCCAATGCTCTATCTACCAAGCCAAACTGGCTAGCGCTCTATATTTCTTTTTATGTTTCCTTTGTTTTTGTTAAAGTTCTCAGTAAGTCATCTATTCTTCCCCTAAATTTTTTGACTATTCTTGTAACCAGTATTTTGAACTCTGCATCTGATAGATTTCTTGTCATGAGCCTCTGGGACAACATGAAACAAACATACCAATATTTGCATCACAGGGGTGCAGGAAGGAGAAAAAAGAGAGCAAGGAATTGATAATCTATTTGTCTGATAGATTTCACTTAGTTCTATTTCTGGAATTTTTTCTGTCCTTTCATTTGGGATGTTTTTATTTCCTCCTCATTTAGCAGCCTCCCTGGGTATGTTTTTATGTATTAGGCAGAGCTGCTATGTAACCTGGACTTGGTAGAGTAAACTTATGTAGTAGGTGTCCTGTAGGGTCAGGTGGTTATGAATGATGGTTATTCTATAGTTTAGTTATAATTTTGAGGTGTTTGTGGGAGAATTTGAGTGCCTTATTTACCTTTGCTGCCATCTTGATCAGAACCCTACATTTCATTAATTTTATTTTAAATATATCTCTTAAGTATTCACTAAATTCATTTTCACTTTAATAATTTTAGCTATGGGTATCTCTTTATGGAATTGCTACACTCTCTCTTTATTTTCTTGTTCTTTGCTTGTGTCACTTAAATCCACATGATATGTGAACTTATAATTGGCCAGTATCACTGAAATCATGTTACTCCTTTGCTTAGAACTATTCAATAGCTTCCCATGACTCTAGAATAGACATGTAGACTCCAGCAATGGCAAGTAGAAAGTTATTGATTTAAACACCCTTTTTCACCTCAACCTCTCCTTACAACTATCAGCCACATTTTAAAAAAGTTCGATGATTCAGTCCTCCTACAGCCTCCTCTCATATTACCTCTGCTATAACATCATTATGTCTATTTTCACCAATTAATTTCTAATCTACCCCCATATCTCAGTTCAAGGCACACTCTTCAGGGAACTTTTCTTTAATCAGTCTCAATGTGATTCTTTTTGAGACCCACATCCTCAAAGCAGTTTATTTTAATATTTTTATTGCTAGTCATGGGGATTATTTTAAATTTAGATTTATTTGAAATTTGATTCTCCAGTGGACTGTGATCTGCATAGACAATATTTTATATCTGTTTGCTTGCAGTTATAACATTTTTGTTTAGTGTTATTCCTGTCTCATACCTTAAAATAATGGCCAAATGAATAGTGATACTACCTTGAGGACTGATTTCCTTTCCTCCAAATATTAAGCTAACATAAAATAAAATATGTAAAATGTTGTTCAAAATATAAAACAATATGAAGTAAACATGAAATTAAGGAAGCCTTTATCAAATGGCCCCCAAATCTTAATAACACAAATATTGATAAAGTTATTTACACATAAAATTTAAAAATATATATATGTATAGTGGACATTTTTCAATATCAATGACTCATGGGGTTTATTTATCATAATACACTCCCACAAATAAATTAAGAAAGCATGAACACCCTAATAGGAAAATAAGCAAGAGATATGAGCAAAGAAGTTCAAAGACAGACATGTAAATTGATACATCAAACTGAAAAACTACTAAAATCTATGGTTTATAGCAATGATATTAATTAAATATTACAAAAACAGATTATACTTAATCTTCCAGATGTATCAGAAATATTTATTTTCTCTGCTTAACATTTAGAGACAAGAACACAGGATAATGACAAACAAATCAATCCTTGAACCTAACAAATGCCAAATCTGTGAAGTCAAGAGCAGACCCCTGATGAGCCTAATAGATGTCATTGTATCATTTAAAGAAGTGGAGGCTGCTACAGAAAGTTTTGAGACCTTGTGAATTTCTTTTCTCTCAATTCAGAGAAATCTCTGATCCCCACCTTCTTTCCTGGGCAGTCACCCACATCAGAGTTTAACTTTCAATTGTATGTTTAGTTAAAAGGCGGCGAATGCCATATTGAATTTGCTTGGTCTTGATGCTGTAAATGATAGGATTCATTAAAGGAGGAAAGAGAAAGTATACATAGCTCATTATAATGAGGACCACTTGTGGCACATTTTCCCCAAACCTATGAATAAATGACAGACCGATAACAGTGATATAGAAGATGAGGACACAACCGATGTGGGAGATACAGGTATTGAGGGCCTTGGCTCTCTCTTTACCAGAGGCTATGCCCATGACTGTCTTGAGAATTAGGATATAGGAGAAAAGGATGATCAAAGAGTCTAAGAAGATTGTTAAAGAAATCAGAATTACAGGGTACAGTCTATTGAAAGTTATGTCAGCACAGGCCAGTTTCATGATTTCTTGGTGAAGACAGAAAGCATGAGAGAGAACGTGAGAGTGACAATATGGAAATGAAAAAAGACGCACAATTACAGGCACAATGAATATAAAACCCCTCATAAAAGCTCCCATCCCTAACTTTACCACTCGAGTATTGGTGAGAATGGAAGTATATTTCAAGGGACTGCGAATGGCAATAAAACGGTCATAGGCCATGGCAAGCAAGATACCTGATTCTACAATGGAAAGAGAGTGAATACAGTAGGCCTGCAGGAAACAGGCTCCGTGGCTCATCTCCCGATGATTCAGCCATAATACACCCATTACAGTTGGCATCGTGGTCAATGTTACCATCAGATCTGTCCCCGCCAGCATGGCAAGGAAATAGTACATGGGTTCATGGAGAGTGTGGTCATTCTTGATTAGGTAGAGGAGAGTGCCATTGCCAAAAAGCACAGAGACATAGACTGCAAAGAAGGGGATGGAGATCCAGTGATGAGCTGTTTCCAGGCCTGGGAGGCCAGTCAGCAGAAAGGGGGCAGCACTAATATTGGGCCACATAATATGTCTACAAGTGAGGAGCAGCTTTCTAGAAATCTTTATTGCAGGAAACCAGATTTTTCAGTAGTAATGTATCATGGCAGTATCAGTCACTGTCTTTGAACTTTGGAATAATTAAAATAACTCTGCAACTATTTCCCTTCAGGAGAGTAGAGACTTGCAGGTGTTACTGGAGATGAGGAATGTTGGTCTTTCCCTAATTAGAACAAAATGTTAGGTTAATGGTTAACATATTCTCAAATTAAAAAAAAATTATTATTCTTAAAACATCAGTTCTTACTAGTATGTGTATCTTTAAATTTTTTTCAGCAACAGTGATAACAATAACAAACAAGATAAATAAATACAAATGAGTAATAATCAAACTTAGCTGCTTTCTTGCTCTGATTGCTAACTTTTAATACAACTTAATTATGATGTTGATTTTTTTCACAATCATGAAAAACACATACACATATTATTTTTTTCAAACACTTCTTTGTTTTTGAAATTGAATGTCAGTGTTTTGGGAACAAAACAAGCATCACTACCCCTTCCAATTGCTTTGTTGCTCCAACAATTACCCCTTTCTTGAGACTGGCTACCAGAACTATGGTCCACCAACCAGCGACAGCTAATGAGTGTGTGGATGTGTTAGACATGATGCCTTGACCTCCACTTCCAACTTCATGAATAAAAATTTGCATTTTATCACAATTCCCAGGTGATTTGAGTGCACAGTAATATCTGAGAAGCATTGCTCCAAACATATCCTATTTATTCCACCTTTGGAGATAGATGCTTTTTTATTTTTCTACCTGGTTGATTATCTCATTCCTTCTAAGTATTCTCATGCAATTGTTTTTATTGTTCCTTCACCATTCAATGGTTCTTGTTTCCAAAATCATTTCACATAATCATGTGTTCAGATTATTTCTCTATGTTTTCACTTAGCCCTATCTCCTTTTCCTCTAACACTTAACTCCTGAGGAGTTGTTGCTTATGTGACTGGTCACATTGTAATGCTCCCACACCTTAAATATATCAGTCATCTCCACTATGTCCATATTCTTGGTTGCCACAATCAAAAATTGAAGACATATTACCTTTTATGCTGCAGACTTATTTCATCAAACATTTGGAAGCTTCAAGGCATGTCTCCATACTCAGCAGGAAAATGCTTTCCTCCTTCATAAGATGTCCTTAACAGCAGAAGTAGGCCAGAATCAGGACAAATCAACTCTTGTGTTACAAAATACTCTGAAGTTACAGCTGCATTGACATGGTACTCACTGAGATAGAAATCACCAACACTGGGAGATTCCTAAAATCAAAGTACATTTAAGTCATCTAGAAATTTAAGTTATAATTGTGCAAATGTTGTTCTGTCCGTGAAAGATTCTTTAGGCTTAAAAAGATGGACCTTAAAATAAAATATTGAATTGTGCATCCATCTCAAATTCCAAATAAATAAGTGGCCAGAGAAGATAGTGTGATACCTCTCCCCTCCACCCTTGTCTGCTCTTTATATACACTCCACCCTTCCTGAGTGGAATAGAGGAATGGCTCCCATAGGCACCAGGGTGATGGGCCAGAGCCAGCATCTCAGGATTTATCCTTGAGCCTCACTGATCATTACCAATGTCCTTTATAAAAAAGCAGTTCCTTAAGTAAACACAGTTTTCTGTTAGGATCTAATAAAAACTATAATTCTCTAACCAGACAAATTAATAAGAGCACATAATGTCACATTTAATTTAGGGCATTCACAGTTATCCTACTGCCAATCTAAAGGTCCAGATTAGAAAGTACAAATCCAATACAGTTTCTTTAATACACTTATTGGAAAGAAAGAAAAAAATCTGGCTGTGGTGTTGTCCATATCAGCTGGGATCTTCGCTCTATGCAAACCTCTGGAAAAACTTTTAGAATTGTTTTCCTTGATTGCATCTAACTTTAGAGGGGAAAGGAGTGAATTCATATTTCTGTCCCTCACATTCATCAATTCAGGTTTTATTGTTGGAACAGGTTCCCATTGCTGAACTATTTGAAGATTCAGTCCAGATGATTTCTTTGTGTAGCCTCCTCAAGAGGTCTCATTAGCAAGCTATGTATGTAGAAATCACCTCTCCAGAGTTCCATCTTTATAGCCACTCAAGAGATTCTTTTATTTATCTTCCTTCTCTCTTCTCTCTAAACAAAGTGTTTCCCAAAAGATGTGTAAAGATAACTGAAAACTCAAAGGCCAGCAGACATAGAAATGTCAGGACTAGGTTATGTGACATCTTCCCTACACCAAGAATCCTAGGCATTGGGATTTAAGAAATCAATGAATGTCCTTTTTGTTGTGTCCTTCAAATGTCAAACATGACTTAGTTTATCCTAGGGATCACTTGTACCATCTTTGTTCCTAGAACTTATAATTTCAATTGCATTTTTGTTTTTTCTGCTTCTTTGGGGGAAAATAAGTTCTGATACAGAAGAACATCAATAAATTCCTTAGTAGCCATGTGCATGACAGTCAATTTTTTCTCTTAAAATTATTTAATTTTTACATAATTGATCAGTTTGTGCAAGGTTCACAATGAACAATGTGGTCTTTTTTTTTCCACAGAATATAACACAATAGTGAGTATTAGAAAGAAAATATCGTAAGTTTTCATAGCACTGTTACTGCACAGATGGTAGCATGCTAAGGAGAGCACATAAAAAATATTTTTTGGGATTGGGGAAAACTTCCCAGGGACATTCATCTTCTCAAATTAAAAATGTAAAAAGCCTTGGGCTAATTATTGATTGAATATATTGGCATTTCATTTGCCAACATATTTTCTATAATTTTGCTTAATGTGCAAAATTCTTTCTAACCCTTCTTATCTCTTGATGAAATAATAACACATAGCCTTTCTTCATATACTGACAGATGTTGATCATGTTGACTTCTATCCTATCTAATAATAGACAAAAAGGGTAATTGACCATACCTTCGCTACACCTCCCATTGGCGAATCAGCACAATATGCAAATTAACCACCAACAAAGATGGTGGCTAATTTGCATACTGAAGGCAGGGCCAGCAGCGCAGGACGCTGCCAGGGGGACCCGGGACCTGGACCCCTGACCCGGAGAGGCGGGGCCGGCAGCGCTCGAGGCTGCCCATGGGACCAGGGACCCAGATCCGTGACCCAGGGAGGCAGGCAGCAGCGCGCGAGGCTTCCCACGGGACCCGGGACCCAGATCTGTGACCCGGCAAGGCGGGACAGCAGTGCCCACAGGGGCAGAGCAGCCGGGTTTGGGCAGGACAGGATGCCTGGCTTCCACCCAGCCCCAGTCACTCCGGGCAGGTGAGCAGCTCGCAGAGAGCCTCTGGACAGGGGATGCAGGGCAGCCTGTACTCCCCACATGGCTGCGGTGGCAGCCTTGAGCGCGACAAGCGAAGCCTGCAGGCCGAGCTGAAGTAGTGCCTGCAGGCTATCAGCACCCAGGAGTGGCTGCGCAAGTCCCACCTCCTGGCCCAGAAGGTGCAGGATTGCAGGGACAGCCACTGTGGCGGGCCAGGTTGACGTCCTCCTGGCTGCACCATGGGGTTTTGCAGATCTGCAAAGCCACAGGCCTCCGGTGTGCACATCCTCTCCTCCCCCACTTGCCTGAGAACATCCCCCAGCACACTGTCACCCTTGCATGCCTGCAACAGTCGCAGATCAATGTGTGCACAAGTTCCCCCCCGCCTTTCCGCCACACTTCCATCAACCCCAGCATGCCTAACACCCCCACAGGATGTGCACATGTCCCCTTCTACATGCTTACTTCCTTTGGCGAGTGTCTGGGTGTTCTGGGTGCTGAGGGTGGGCGCCTGTGAGATGACAGTGAGAGGGCAGAGTGGTGACGCCCTGTTCCTGCAGGAGGCTAGATCACCTCTGTGGGGCTAATGCAGGTGCTGAGGCAGGAGCAGGTGCAGACAGACACACCTGGCAGGCGCAGGCGGCCCTCGCTGAGGTGCCTTCGGTCAGCGTTCAAGATCAAGAACCCAGAGGGGGAGAGGAATTCCGTCCTCTCAGTGAAACAGTGGGATAGTTGGGGCGACTGCAGAGAAGGAATGTGCACTTTGGGTGCCAGCACCTATGAGCGAAGGCTGCCCTAACTGTGCCTCGCTTGCTTGGGGCCTACTGCACTCCTACCAGGCAGCTGGTGACAGGACATGCTTTTCTGAATTAATGAGGGAAAAGCTGCCCATGAAGGTGGAAAGTGAAGTGGGGAGTCATGTGGGGAGTGAGCGAGGTTCCCTGTCTATGGGTTCCAAATCTGCTGTTGGTTTCTTTCACCGCTGACTAGAGATATACAGGGTGTCTCTCCAAAGACAAAGGTATTCACACACTTTGAATACCTACTAATTCCAATGGTTTTAAGCATGAGAAGAAAGAAACAACAATGGAGCTGTTATCTGTTAAAAGTGTGGGCACAAACAGGACATTCCCTGAGGGGTCTCAGATTGGAGACGGTACAGGCCAGACTGAGGGGCCCCTTTCCCCACCCCTACCCCAGTGCATGAATTTCGTGCTCCAGGCTACTAGTAAGGAATAAAATGCATGGAAGGCCCTACATTAACTTTGTGTTTCAAAACTATAAAATTATAATATTTCTTGAAGGCAGTTTATTACCAACCTCTCATTCCAGAAAAAAAAAAGATGCTATTATTAGAATGTTTCCATTATTTGTATCTCTTTTTCATATGTAGAAATTATGAATTGCAGAACACAAAACAAAACCTTAGGTGTTCAGGAAATGGAATTTTATTTTATTATACTAGTAGGTAATTTGCAGTCCTCAGCTCATTAGTTGGAAGACATCAGATATTATCAACTAAAGGTCTTCTCACAATTCTTTGTGGGCTGCTAACCACATTGGCATCTGCTGAAATCCTTCTTGTTTGGCTTCTGATTGTTATAACATCAAGACCTCTCTTGGTCTGAATACCTTACCCTCATCTATTTCTGATCTACTCTAATGCCATGCAATACCGGTGGGGTGTGGGTGGGGGTGTGGGTTCTAAAACCAAAGGCACAGAGGAAATATCTGAACTGTTTTTTCCACACAGTGCTGGAAACTCTATCAAGTTATCTCATCCTCCTTTCTTTGTGTAGGCCCTGCAATCATTTCAAGTGTCATTGACCTCAAAACCATTAAGACTAATGATTCTTCCAGCATAGAAAATTAAAGAAAATAGCAAACCAATCTACCAAGCAGTGCAACAGAACTAAAGCCAATGTCATTAGTGATGTGATGGGGCAAGGAGCTGATAATAAGAGCAATGGGTCTATGTCTTTTAAATGACAGGAATTCCAATGCTTTTAATTCTAAGGCACATTGGCATCATATAGTTCATTCTGCCGAGAAACTCATCTTTCAATGGGGAGCATCCCCTAAGTAAGTAAATCAAGCTCAATTTCCATGGAAAGAGAGAAGGCGATTGATACCATTCTGAATCTGCTTGGTCTTAATACTATAGATTATTGGATTCATAAATGGGGGGAAGAGAAAGTAGATATAACTCATGATGATATGAACAACATGTGGCACATATTTCCCAAATCGATGAATGAGGGTCAGCCCAGTCACAGTGACATAGAAAACCAGGACACAGCTAATATGGGAAACACAGGTGTTTAGAGCTTTCGTCTGCTCCTTACCTGAAGCAATGCCCATAACAGTCTTAAGGATGAGGATATAAGAGATAAGGATAAGCATAGAGTCCAAGAAGCCAGTTAATGAGACCAGGGCTATAGGATAGAGTCTATTGAAAGTGATGTCAGCACAGGCCAGTTTGATCACATCTTGGTGCAAGCAGAAGGCATGGGAGAGGACATGGGACCTGCAGTAGGGGAATTCAGAGAGGGTGATGATTATGGGCATAATAAGTATAAATCCTCTCATTAGAACCCCTAGACCTATCTTCACCACCTTAGCATTGGTGAGAATGGAGGTGTATCTCAAGGGGTTGCAGATGGCAATAAAACGATCATAGGCCATAACAAGCAAGACTCCAGACTCCACAATTGAGAGTGAATGGATTAGATAGGCCTGGAAGTAGCAAGCTCCGTGGCTAATCTCCCTGTGATCCAGCCACAGAACACCAAGCACAGTGGGCATGGTTGTAAAAGTCACTCCTAGATCTGTGGCTGACAAGATAGCCAGAAAGTAGTACATAGGCTCATGAAGAGTGTGGTCTTCTCTGATAAGGAAGAGGAGAGTGCCATTGCCGAGGAGGATGGAGATATAGATGACAAAGAAGGCGATGGAAATCCAAGGATGAAATGTCTCCAGACCTGGGAAGCCAGTCAGTAGGAAAGGGGCAGCACTAGTGTTGGACCACATGGTGGACCCCTGCATTGAAACAAACAAATAAAAATAAAGTCTCTCTAAATTAGTCTTGTCCAGTAGAAATGTAATTTAAGTTACATATGTGATTTTAAATTTTCTAATAGGCATATTAAAAAGATTTCAAAAAGGGAAGACTGACAAATAGTTTCAATAATGTATTTTACTTAATTTGCTATATTCCAAATATTATCATTTCAAATATAAGCAGTATAAAATTCATGGATGAAATATTTTATATTTTATTGTACTAATGCTTCAAAATCCAATATTTAGTTTACACTTCCAGGAAATACTAACTCAAGCTAAGCACAGCCTACAGTATTGGATAGTACACCTTTAGACTATAAAATTAAATTTGTCCTATCATTAAAATAAGAAATCACAGTCTTTGTATAGAATTCTGCTAACCTTGTATCCCACCTTTATAAATTTCTCATTCCAGTTCTCTAATTCCAATATTTTCTAACCTTTTATTATCTAGGTCAGAATCCTCAGCTAATGCTTATCCAAATGTCTACTTGATCTCAACTGAAACCCAAGGTCCTTTGTCCAATCCTAGAAGACAGAAGTTTTCTAGTTTATTCTCATCTCTATTGTAAGCATATTTTACATTACAGGAAAGAATTTGATAGTTTCATTTTGGATTCACCATTCATTCATGTTATGTGTTCATTGATTTAATAAATAGGAATTGATGGTAACTACAAAAATGAACATTAAGGGCAAAAACTTCATGATTTTGTGAGAAAAAAAAAGCTTTCTCTTGCGATCTTTACTTGAATTGACTCACAATTTTTTGTGGCTAATTTATTATGCAAATCTACAGGACCACTGCATTTAGGGAGCCCCAAAGAAGGGTTCCTGAAGTCTTTTCAGGTATTATCTGAGTTCATGGGATTTTTATATTACTAAATTTTATAGAGTTTTACAATTTTCTGCTTCAAGGAAGTATTGTATTTGGCTTCAGAAGATAGAATGTGGAAACTGCCCCCCCCCCCAGCCCCCCAATTCCTAATGTTTAATTAAAGGCAAAATTAAAGGCAATCAGATTTGTCTATATTATTCAGTCATCTGATATTTCTTGCTTCTTTAAATCTCATAGTTTTGTGCTCAATGCAGGGCATATAGTGGTTAAAAAAAAAAAAAAGCAGATGTTTATACATTTAATAAAGTGGCCATAATCTGTATATTGACAACTACCAAATACTGGCAAGGATATGAAACAACAAGAATTCTGATCCATTGCAGATGGGAATACAAAATAATACAATCATTTGGAAATCAGTTTGGCAGCTACATACAAAACAAAACCTACTTTTACATAAAAGGTAATCATTGCACATCTTGGTATTTACCCAAAGGAGTTAAAAATTTATGTCTACACATATTCTAAGAGGGAAGGTTGGGCTGAGTGGGTGGGAAGAAATCAACCAAAGAAATTGACCATATATGCATAACTCATGGACACAGATAATAGGGTGGTGAAGGCCTGAGATGGGGGTTGGGGTGGGCTGGAAGGGGTTAATGGAGGAAAAAGGGGACATATATATTACTTTCAACAACAAATATTTTTTTAAAAGCAACAACAACAAAACAAACAAACAAACAAAAACTTGGAAGCAAACAAGATGTCCTTCATTAGATCAGTGGATAAATTAACTGTGGTACATCCAAACAATGGAACATTATTCAGCACTGAAAGGAAATAAATCAACGGTTCTCAACCTGTGGGTCGTGACCCCTTTGGGGGCCAAACGACTTTTTCACAGGGGTCGCCTAAGACCATCGGAAAACACATATATAATTACATATTGTTTTTGTGATTAATCACTATGCTTTAATTATATTCAATTTGTAAAAATGAAATTGGGGGTCACCACAACATGAGGAATTGTATTAAAGGGTCGCGGCATTAGGAAGGTTGAGAACCACTGAAATAAATTATCACACTATAAAAAAGCATGAAGTAAACTTTTGTGCATCTTACTAAGTAAAAAAAGCCAATGTGAAAACACTCCATATTGTATGATTTTATGACATTCTAGAAAAGGCAGGCACCTGAGACTTTTAGTACCACAAGAAACTGAATTCTGCCAACCATATGAATGAATTAGGAAATGGAATCTTCTCTAGACCCTTCAAGTAAGTGTCTGACACACTTGAATTTTGTCCTTAAGTTTCCTTAACGAGAGAACCCAGTCAAGCCTGCTAAACTTCTGACCTACAGAACTGTGCTATAATAAATGAGTGTTGATTTAAACAGCACAGTTCGGGGCAATTTATTCCAAGCAATAGAAAACTAAGGCAGTAGGGATTGCTATTATTTGTATCTTATCTATTAGTAAAAAGCAATATTTAGTTTAAGTTAATTATTATGTCAATTAGCTATTGACACATGGAAATGCCCTATACAACATTCACATTTGTTTTTCATTTATATGCATAGTTCATCTAATTTTGGGTGACCCTGGCAGGTGCCTGATGGTTTCTGTCTGTTTTGATCATGCACCTAAGTTTTAACTGGATGTCATCTCCATCCTGTCATTCTCCTGCTTCTTCCTTTTTATATCCATTACACTCTTTTTGGTTTTATTACAATCTTATCCTTCCCTTTGCCCCTCTTCCTCTAAGTTCCAGATGTCTTTCTTGTATCACCCAGGCTTCAGCACAAAACTTAACACAACATGTTTTGTCTTTCACATTTCTACTACCAGCCCCTCAGACCTAGTGTCCCTAATTAAATCATTCTAATTAAAACATGGATGTACTTCCTTGGCCAGTGTGACTCAGTTGGCTATGTGTTGTCTTGTGCACTGAAAGGTGGCCAGTTCGATTCCAGGATAGGACACAGGGCACATATCTAGGTTTTGGGTGCAATCCCCAGTTGGGCACATATGGGAAGCAACTGATGTTTCTTTCTCACATTCTCTCACAAATGTTTCTCTCTCTCTCTCTCTCTCTCTCAAAACATCAATAAAAACATATTTAAAACATGGGTGCACTCCCAATCCAATACTAGCATTGTTTAATATTACTAACTGCTATATTAAACATCAATTCTCCTGGAAGAAATGACAGACTTTGGTCTGCTGATCATGAAATGATTTCTAAAATTTTAATTATATTATTATTAACATTATGCACTGCCTAGCTGGTATGCTGATGGTTAAAATGATTTATGTAATGGCACTGACTTTCAAATAATACTGATACCATAATTGGCTAATGTGTAAGTTGTCTAATCCATACATTGTCTTTTCACAAATGTCCAAATAAGAGATACCAATAACTCACCAACTACTTATATATGTGATACCATCAGGCCCTCCAGACTTTAATTTTCCCCCATTTGTTGGCATGATTGATTGATCAGTTCTGACTTGGTCTCAACCACTAGAGTTCTTATGCAATATTTATTTCTAATCCTTAATGGGACAGCAACTCTTTTTTTTTTTAAATATATTTTATTGATTTTTTACAGAGAGGAAGGGAGAGAGAGATAGAGAGTTAGAAACATCGATGGGAGAGAAACATCGATCAGCCGCCTCCTGCACATCTCCTACTGGGGATGTGCCCGCAACCCAGGTACATGCCCTTGACCGGAATCGAACCTGGGACCCTTCAGTCCGCAGACCGACGCTCTATCCACTGAGCCAAAACGGTTTTGGCAGGGACAGCAACTCTTAAAGACAGGAATTGTTTTGTTCTATAACTGAGAATTAGTCAAATCACTGAAGGCAAAAGGCACAAAGTAGAGGAAAGAGATAGCAGAAATGTCACAGAGAAAGATATGAGAGAAAGAATACTGAACACAGAGAACAGAACCTAGAGGAAGAGAAGATGCAGCATAGTCCTACATGTGTCATGATGATCCCGCTCTGCACATTCACTCTCAATATCAGTCTCTCTTCCCCTTCTTGCCTCTAAAAAAATACTGTCTTCTGTAGGAAAAATATTCTTGATAGCTCTAGGCTAATAATCCATTTCACTGGACAGGTCAATAGAGACAAATAATAGCTTTCCTCGGTTTTCTATTTACCTTCTTGCAACACCTACATGAAGGAAGGGTGGTCCAAGAAGAGCAGTTATCTTTATTTCCCTTTCTGTTATCTCCATTCTGTTCTTCCATGACAATCAGAGCCTTACCCGGGGCACCAGGAATTAATGGGAGAAGGAATTGCTGGATCTTGACATAGAACGTGGTACACATGTTACTTTGAAGACTGCTAACATTAATTGGTGAAGTTATCTGTACAGAAAAATGGTCCCCCAGGGTCCCTGCAGCTGTAGATAATTAGGCTTCTAGGATATCTTTTCCTGGCCTCTTTGGGAGAAAGAGTTAGGCCCCCAGAGCTGTGTCCTGCATTCTCACATTTTCATTGCAGAAAGTAAACAAAATTGTAGCTTCATCTAAGAGATGAAAGTCTTGCTGTCAGATCATTGTGGTCCCTTCATATTCTCACCTCAAAAAAGAGTAGATGCCATCAAAACTCCATTGGACTTTGTTATTTCTAAATCCTGGAGCAAGTAAACTCACTAAATTAAGATGAAGCTTGATCATTTCTTGACACATTTCCTTGGTTTAAAATGAGATTACTTATTATAGTACTGGACATATGCACTCCTGAAGTTATATTTCCTCATATATGAGTGCAATTGCTAATAAATTCAAACAGTGAGCTTTTTATTTATCTTTTAGTCTTACCCAGAGGTCATAGTTCTTGTTGCTAGATCAATGCAAGTCAAGTAAAAAATCTTTCACTTTAAGTATCTTGTAGTAAGGTGATGCCATGGACATTGATGAAGGTGTTCTTACCATCTTTGAGTTTCTGTAATACTTTGTAATTGAGTAGAAAGGGCATATTCATATTCTGGCAGAGATACAGATCTGAGGAACTCTATTGTCTTGTCTGAGCCTTGTCTTCTAAATTTATCCTGAATTCTCGCCCAACTGTGAGACTTTAAAATGAGGGTGTATGCAAGGTATTCAACCAAGGAGGTCACATTTTGGCATTTGACATTTCAGATTCAGTTAAATTCTTCCTGAACGCTCCTGTGCTCATAAGCCTTTGTGAAACTTGGTTGGATTTGGAAAGTTATGATTAAGAGACAGTCTCTGGAAATGTCTAAAATGTCCCTATGCCTGAAAACTATTTGTATCGAGTACAAATTTAGGGGTGATGATATAGGATAGCCATAATTTGAACTCAAAATGAGATGAAAGTAGTGAGCACCCGAGGTAATCCACATAATGTCCAAGCTGTCCTCTCACATATCGAAGATACATTTACCCTCTCATCTATATAACTCTCCTACCCCTATGTACACCATTCCTGGCAACACACTTTCTCTAGAACAAATGGAAAGTCATTTGAGGCAAGATGCTGCAAGTTTAGGATAACTTTCTAGTGAGGCAGAGGACAAATCTCTGGAGAACAGAAACACCTCAAAACCACCAGGTTAAGGGGCCTGGGAGGAAGTGAGCAAAGCACCAGTGTCTATCTTTTTGTTAAGCAGCTATTCCTGAACAGCTCTGTTATGCATGTTCCCCAAACCATTTTCATTTCCTACATATTCCCTGCTGTACTGCCTGTAAAATACAGAATCACTGCAGCATAACCTCTCAGATTTGGAAGGACTTCTCATCTCATGAAATGAAAGCCTTTGATGTAGTGTTTCCTGATCAGAGTCATCAGTTAATGCCCATCTCTTTTTGGGCCACAGAGCTCAATTTTAATAAGACAATATGTCTTAAATATCCAGGTAGTCACATTATTTAAAATATCCTACCTTTTTGAGTTTAAATATTTTCCCCAGGACTTACCATTCCTTAGCTCTGAATCTGGCTGTGGGGCCACACAGCTTAGGTCCCATTCCTGTTTCATATCACTTATGACATAGATGAAGGTTACAAAAAGGCATCTAAATACCTTCACTAATGACTCAGGGAAGTCTTTACCTTAGACAGTTTGCAATTTGTGGAGCAAGCCAGTGTTGACATTTAACAGCCTCCTTTTTTTTTTTTTTTTTTTTAGGGAGTTTGATTTTATTATGTCAGCCTTCAGCATTTCACATTAGTCTGTGCAGATGCAATCATTTAATTTATTCCCCTGGACGGATTCTTCACTATTCACTGCCACTACTACCTATCAGCTTGGTGACACACATTAGTGTCTAAGGACATAAACTCCTAAATAGCCTATAAAAATTTTATGAGCTTATTCATAATAATGATCCTGTCTGAGGATTTAGGCTACAAAATAAAAATTGATTTACATTCTATAATTGCATAGAGAGATCCCTGGCCCTTTAAATATTCTTAATCTAATACTCATAATGTTTAATAAGTATCATTAAGATATCACCTTTAATTTACTCTATAAAAGTTTGTACTCCTAAGAAGGAACCCAACAATTATTTATTAACTAGCTGAATAAAACTCATCTGCCCTTCACTTAGCGTGATTTCATTTTGTATTTGAAGGAGAAATAACCTGCTGACTTGTTAGGTGATATATGGATTTTCAGTGTATCTCTAATATTTCTCACTCTCTGATCTTTTTTATAGTTTTTTTTTTTTAATTCACAGAAATGCACACTCAGTATTTTATTTCCTAACTCAAACTTAATATCCTTATGGAAATTATATTTTTAAATCCATGCTATATAATTATAATATTCTTTAGAAGAGAGAGGCTGATACTGAAAAACATTTTTCTAGTATAAATTCTTATATACAATAGATCTCCTGTACTAAATGCTGTTTATTACCTCAATAGGCCACCAGTGAATTTATTAATCACTTCTCCATACAAGTGTTTGTTTGGGCTTCTGTTTTTGTCTTCAATGATTATAAGCTAAACTAGAGGCCTGGTGTACAAAACTTGTACACTGATGGCGGGGAGGGAATGTCCCTCAGTCCAGCCTGCACGCTCACCAATCTGAGACTCCTCGGGGGATGTCTGACTACTGGTTTAGGCCCGATCCCACCAACAGTTGGACATTCCTCTAACAATCTGGTACTGCTGGTTCCCAATTGCTCGCCTGCCTGCCTGCCTGATTACCCCTAACTGCTTCTGCCTGCCAGCCTGATCACCCCCTAACCACTCCCCTACCAGCCTGATCGATGCCTAACTGCTCCCCTGCCATCCCAATTGCCCCCAACTGCCCTCCCCTGCTGGCCCAGTCCCCCCAACTGCCCTCCCCTGCTGGCCCAGTCCCCCCCAACTGCCCTCTCCTGCTGACCTGGTCACCCCTAACTACCCTCCCCTGTCAGCCTGGTTGCCGCTAACTTCCCTCCCCTGCAGGCCTGGTCCCCACCAACTGCCCTCCCCTGCTGGCCTGATTGCCCACAACTGCCCTCCCCTGCCGGTCATCTTGTGGCTTTGGGTGCCACCATCTTTGATGGCAAAGCAGCCAATTAGCATATTCCCTCCTTATTGGCTGTGGGCACCACTATCTTTTGTGATGGTGTGAGGGTCAATTAGCATATTCTCTCTTTATTAGATAGGATTATTAGATAAGATTAATAGATTGCTCTGCATGAGGGAGATTCACTGATGTGTTGGTATGTTGGTCTAGTGCAGTGGTCGGCAAACTGCAGCTCGCAAGCCACATGCAGGTCTTTGGACCCTTGAGTGTGGCTCTTCCACAAAATACCATGTGAGGGCACACATGTACAGTGTGATTGAAATTTCATGGCCCATGTGCAGAAGTTGGTTTTCGGCCTGGGCGAGTCTATTTTGAAGAAGTGGCGTTAGAAGAAGTGGGGGGTGTTGGTCGGTCGAGCGACGGGAGACGAGGCACAGGCGGGCCACGGGACACTCAGCGAGGGGTAGGTACATTGTTTTGAGGTACATTTGCTGAGGTTGACCCCTCCCAACTCTCCCATCCACACTCGTCTACCTGAAACAAGTATACAAGACGAGTGTGGATGGGAGAGTTGGAAGAGGTCAACCTCAGCGAATGTACATCAATCAGATTGAGGACGTTTTTAGCAAAGGCAAGCTTAGGAGTACCCTAATTAAGTTAATAACAATGAACCTACCTATATAGTTTAAGTTTAAAAAATTTGGCTCTCAAAAGAAATTTCAATTGTTGTACTGTTGATATTTGGCTCTGTTGACTAATGAGTTTACCGACCACTGGTCTAGTGGACCACTCTGAAATCTATCCTGCTTACATATATAAAACCTATTTGTAGTTTTTCTTGGGAGACACTTTTGCAAAATGATTGTTAATAATATCTAGCATTTTACCACAGTAAGACTTATAGATAATTGAAAACAGGACATAATTTACCATCATACTCACACTCACATTTGATATGTGGTATTCAGACAGTGTTACTTGGATGTCATAGAGGATAAATGGATTAAAATGAGTAAAATAATAGTTATTCTCTTTTTATAACCTTAGCCTTTTCACAATTACATTTATTGATGAAATGGCAAAAGAAATGAGAGTTGTAGGTTTCTTATATTGCAATCCCTATAAGCAAAGCCTGAGACAGGAATTTGGATGCATGCAATTAATTAATGAATGCCCTCAGGAGACAGGAAATGTTGAAAAGCAGAGGATACAGGGAAGGAGATAAATAAGAACATACAAACTCCAATCTGGAGTTGAACTTCAGAAGGCAAGATGGTCAGTATATGTCCACAGCCTTCTTCCTTGGCACCAGGGGCCATAATCTTGGTGAGGCAATTTTAATTGGGTTGAGAGTAAATAACTTGAAGAAAGCTGTAATGTAGACAATGAGAAGCCAACAATCACAGGAGTAAGGAGTAGGTGTACAGTTTTGCAAAGCGATCTGGACAAAGGACCAATGATGTCAATAATATCTTCTATCTAATTCCATTTCCTGGCTCACTCGGTTCTCTTCCTGCTCTGATTTAGATGTAATGAAGACATAAACTACACTTTTTGAGGATATTTTAACTTGGGTCGCAGGTCCTTTACTAACTCTTCTAAATTTTTGATCAAATAAAAATAATATTTTAGCCCTGACTAGTTTGGCTCAGTGGATAAAGCGTCGGCCTACAGACTGAGGGGTCCCAGGTTTGATTCCAGTTGAGGGCAAGTACCTTGGTTGGGGGCACATCCCCAGTGAGGGGTGTGCAGGAGGTAGCTGATCAATGTTTCTCTGTCATTGATGCTTCTAACTCTATCCCTCTCCCTTCTTCTCTGTAAAAAAATCAATGAAATATATTTAAATAATAATAATAATATTTTATTTCTTGGGACATTCACACTTGATAAAATAAAGTCAGGATACATCTAGAAAGTGACTATTTTTCCCCAAAGATATGAAAACCTATTCCCTCAGTCCCTTAGGCCTTATTCATAGCAAAAGGAGAAATAAGGGAATTGCCTCTTCTACTCAGACTAGTTAGTCTCTGGTAAGTGTTCTGGAGATGGTACCAACATCAGAGCTAAAGATTGACATAGTAGGATAGTAATGAGGACAAAGATAGAAAGTACAAGGACTAGGTCTATTTCTTCCCATTTATTCATGGTTTCTTTTGTCATTTGATGGAGGGGGAAGGAACCAATCAGGTAGTTGATATGACAATTATAACACTATTTAAGAAAGAATTCATACTTTTTTCTCAGGGAAATTCTGGGCTTCAGTGACCAAGCATATAGGTCCCTATAGTTTGTATGGATATCTGTGGGGGAATTTGTGGGAGTTTGAGGTTGAATTGGGTATTAATATACAAAACTTTACTTTATTTCACCCAAACCAACTCATAATTTTATAACTCTGTTCCTACTGGCCACCATTGTAACTCCAAAGAAATACATGATAGTTACATTATAGACACAACTATAAACACCTAAATTAGTATTATTACAAGAATTGAGTGTCAAACAGAGATATTTAGTATACAGTTCTTTTATTATTATTATTGCACAGACTACATTAGGTCTAAGACCTGAGCTTAAAGAGTTATCTTAGAATAATTTGTAGCTCTACTTTGATAATTATTTTACCAAGAAATATGATCATGGGTGGTTGATATGAAACTTCTTTGTTCCCATGTCACAAATCAGAGTTCTCAAATGAAGGGCTGTAATGGTCAGAGATCAGGGTCTAACTTTATGGGTAGTAAAAAGATGAAGAATACCACTCTGGATCTGCTTGGTCTTGACACTATAGATTACAGGATTCACTAGTGGAGGAAACAGAAAATAGACATAGCTCATAATGAGGTGGACAATATGTGGAACCTCCTTCCCAAACCGATGAATTAGAGACAATCCAATCACTGTGATGTAGAAAACCAGGACACAGCAGATATGGGAGACACAGGTGTTGAGGGCCTTGGCCCGCTCATCTCTGGAGGCAATGCTCAGGACACTCTTGAGTATCAACACATAGGAGATGAGGATAATCAGAGAATCCAGTACAAATATAAGGACTACAAGCACAACTGGATACAGCCGATTGAAGGTGGTATCAGCACAGGCCAGTTTAATGACATCCTGATGAAGGCAGAATGCATGGGAAAGGACATGGGAATGGCAATATGGGAAAAAGTAGAGGGGTGAAATTGGAGGAACAACAGATACAAAGCCCCTCATCAGTACTACCAGCCCAATTTTCACTACTCGAGTATTAGTGAGTATAGAGGTATATCTAAGGGGGTTGCAGATGGCAATAAACCGATCATAGGCCATAGCCAGCAAAACACCAGACTCTACAAAAGAAAGTGAATGTATAAAGTAGGCTTGAGAAAAACAGGCTACATTTCCAATCTCCCTATGGTCCAACCAGAGGACACCCAGCACCGTGGGCATTGTGGTTAAGGTCAGCCCCAGGTCTGTGGCTGCCAGCATGGCCAGGAAATAGTACATAGGCTCATGAAGATTGTGATCTTCCTTAATGAGAAGGATGAGGGTGCCATTGCCAAAAAGGACTGAGATGTAGACAAAAAAGAAGGGTATAGAAATCCAGTGGTGAGCTGCCTCCAAGCCTGGAAAACCAGTCAACAGGAAGGAACTGAAGCTGCTGTTGGGCCACATGTTGGGTTTATCCAGAAGAAATGTTCTTTTTTTTCCTCAGTTATTCAGCTACCACAGAAATGTAGCTCTATGTTCAAGGTAGTACTCCAGATACGTCGTCCCAGAATTCTTACTTAAAGGTAATAATAACATCAGTATAATCCATTGTTTCTCAAAACATATTCTTAGAACAATCTTGTGTTCTTAACTCATATTCCAGGGACCATAATATTCTTGGAGTTTTATAGGATTATCTGCATTTTAACAAGCTCCCCAGGAAAGTTTGATGTTACAACTTATAAACCATTCCCATCAACTACGCAGACTTCACAGAAGAATCTATACATGAGGGATTTCAAGGAACCGAACCCTTACCTTACTCCATTCTACTACCCGAAGCTATGACTGACTTCACAGTAGTGATTCCTAACCCACATTATCCTGCATATGCATGATTCCTTTGGATTCTCAACAAAAGATCCAGAAGTCTATGAGAAAAGTGGGGGAAGAGAAGCTGTGTCACTAGCCCTTTTGTTAAGGAGAAGATAGATATGAAAAAGAAATATTTTGCTTCCCAATTCCATAGATTAGTGATGGAAAGACAAAACAAAAATGTTTCCATTGTGTTTGTTAGCTTATTCCTGGACATGGCAGAACTACTTAGTCCTTACTACAATAGCCCAGAGTAATTGGAAGTTAGATGGTCATAGCCACTTGAGCTGAAATAAATGATTAGGTCAGACAAGGATAGCACTCATAATAGTTTCTCCTTCAATTTGAAAAAATTATCTTTTTTCTGTAGAGCTTCTTTCTCTCCCCCCATTATTTTTCTGTGGTCCACTACAGTATATTCCCAGAACCTGATTTCTTCCTTTATAATTCTCCATTTGTATTTAAGCAACCACTGTCCTGATGTCCTTCCTTTTATATCCAGCCATAGCTTTCTGAACCTGTCATATCCAATACTAAATGAGATCTCTGTTGCTACTAACAGAAAGTTGTTAGTAGAGGAAAGAATTTAAGAAGGTTTAACACCTCTTTTGCCACTAGGTTATGAGTTTCTTTCATATAGAAACCACATTTTATTTGCCTTGTTCAATGCCTAGCAAAGTATCTAACATATGATACTATATATATATATATATATACATATTACATATACATATCTATTATGCATATATACATGTGCATATATACCTAGATAAACACATGCAGACACACACACACACACACACACACACACATGTGTATATATAAGTACACATATATACATTACTTTACCCAATATTTTTTGAGCACCCACTGTGTAGGCATGACATTTTAAGCAGTGGAATTAAATTATAAGACAAAGTTTCTGATTTTGTCAAGCATAAATTAAATTAGAAAATAAATTTTAAAAATTTAGATAAATATAAGTGCGATTATAAAATAGCACTATTTAATGGAGATTGATTGGGGTGGTATTGCATATGCTTAGTATAATAATTTGGATGATCTGGGACTGCATCTCTGAGGATTTGACTTTTGACTTGAAACCTGAATAACAAAGAAGGGCTGGCCATATGAAGACCTAGAGAAGAGTATTTCATTGAGAGGGGGAAATAAGCATGTTTGGAGCTGGTGAGCAGACTGTAGAAGGGCAATAGGTAATGTCAGAGAACCGGGCAGTGCTCTCATAGGCCTAATAGATAACACCAGGAACTTTGTTTTTCCTATAAATGTGATGAGAAGATATTAAAAAGTTTAAAATCACAATGGAGGAGAGAATGATGACATTCCGATTTGCATTTTTAAGTTGTCACTTGGACTGCTATGTAGAGTAGATAATTAAACAAGATAAAAGCAAGGGAAGTAGTTGGAAAGTTATTGCAATACTTCACCTGAGGAATGGTCCTGATTTGACTAGGAGAGAAGCAGTGGAGATGAAGACAATGTAAACAGAAAATAATGCATTTGTGGTAGTTCCAAGGCTTGCTGATACATTGGAAGTAGGAATGAGAGAATTACTAAATGAGATTGAGTCTAGATTTCTGGTTTGAGCAAATTAGAGAATGGTTAAGTCGTTTACTCAATAGGGGAAGTCTGAGAGAAATATATTTACTTGGGAGAAAATTGTCATCAGTCAATACTGCTGAATTAGAGCAAATGCATGTCCTATTATTTTTTTTTTGGTCACATACCAGAAGAGTCTCCTAAGCTGTCCCCCCCCCCAAATTAAAGACTTTCAAATATTCAAATATAATTTTTGAAGTTATCTGTACCTGTAGAGATGGGATCCAGCTGCAAGTTTTCAACAGTGCTGAGGTGCCAGACATCTGGGCATGGGGCAATGATTCAGCACTTTTAGACTGACCCTAAGGGATAAAAAAATTGACAGAATCACTTCTAATTTTTCATATTCTATTCCTAGGAGTGAGAGACATAAACCAAAGTTTAGTGCTTATTGAAAATATGAATGAAGTTTGTTCTTTAATCACTAGATGCAAAGATAATCCCAGATAGCTGCTCCTCTTCCTATGTTCATCAAGTACTACTTCACTCTCCTTACTACTCTGACATGTCAGCAATGATCTTTAATCTAAACTCTTACTGCAATTTTGTGAACATTTTTCTCTAGTAAAAGAATGTGTAGCACAAGCAGTAAATTACTGCAGAAAAAGCTACCCAAAGTGGAAGGGACCAATTCCGTTTTGCCAATAACCTTCAACTCAGAATTCTCTTTACTATTCCCAAGAATTCCATGCAAATTTACCTGTCTTTCATGCTCTGGGAAATTCACATGTCTTCAACTAGCAGCTTCTCTTGGTTTTTAAGAAGAAGCTTTACAGAGGAGAAAATAATCTGAGAAAATACCGTAAGAAAAGAAAGAGGTTATTGTGAATATATAGTTGAATATGTAAAAATTCAAGTAACTTTCTAACATTTACAGTTATAACCTCTCTCTGCCTCATTTAAATGTTTTATAGAATAGGAGCTGCCTCTGTATTTATCCTCTAAAAAGCATAGGAGGCATATGGGAGGACCAACCATATTCATACCACAAGGCATGGCAGATCTTCTGTATTCATGCCCAAATCTCTTCCCAAGTGTTCCTAACTTCAGACTGAGATCTGTTCACTCATTGAGAGCTATAAACTATAGAGATCCTTCCCTTTTTCTTCTCCTATCTTCTCTCTCTAGACAGTTTGTATAAAAGTCTCCTAATCATACTTTCTGTATTTCTGGATGTTTTCTCATACTCACATGCGACAGAGCTTGGTTTTTAGGCATGAGGAGCAAAGATCTTGGCTCTGAAAAATCAGATCATATGGCTTTTTCTCAAAGTCAGTGAGGTTATTAAATGAAGAAAGCCAATTGAAGTCTTGAGTATTTTCTCCATCTGAAGCCCTCCTGTGAAGAAAATGGAACACTAAATTAATCTTCCCCAAGGTATTAAAGCATCTTCTCCAAGTAAGGTATGGAGCTAATAGAGCCTCAGATGGCAGCTTTGTGTGTGAGGACTCAGAGCTCTTGTCTTTATGGCCCCAGGAGACCCTGGTGAACCTATGGGAGGCCATTTATTCTCCACATTTCCTTCAAAGGTCAATGATTTCCAGTTGCTCTCATGAGGATATTTAAACATCTTTTTGTAAGAAGTCATTTGAATTCTATTTTCTCCCAGGCTTATCTCAAAGTTAGTTGATGAGTGGGAAGTGAAATGACCTAGAGTCGATATAGTAAATGCATGTCCTCCTCCCCCAAGTACCACACATGAACCCACAATCTGCAGCCCACACTATTTCTTTTTGAGTTCATCTCACCAGGATCTTTCCTTTTTTTCTTGAAGTGCAATCAACATACTGATAGCACAGTGCTTGAGGTAATCACACCACATCTCTTTAGTGCCAGGCATGATAATATCTATAGTTTTCTCTCCACTCCTGATAGGAACTACACTGCCTTTAACCAGTTTTAGGTGACTGAGGAGAGGTTTCAATATTCTGGCCATTTCAATCTCAACATGGAGTAAGACTTTTGAGTATACTTTCTGCACAGCTCTGGTAACTTAGATGAGGCTTTGTCAGCCTGTATCTCAGTCTGATTTCTTCCTCCGCCAAATTATGCTTTCTTCTTTTTTTTCAAAGGTTTTAACCTCAAATAAAAACCTTTCACCCTAAATTCGGTCTCAGCACCTGATTCTGGAGAACCAGCCTATGACAAGAGCATAGTCATTAGGTAGCTTGAAAACATATATAAAAGCTTAAATTGCCTTGCTTGTCATTCCACTGGTGATATTATGACTGTTTCTGATAACAAGATGATGTTGGAACTATATGAAAGGGTGCAAGAGGGTGCATCTGACCATGGTTATAATCTCCAGGGTCCTTACTCAATCAGAATATAATGTAGGCTAATCAAAGACACAAAGTTAATCTGGACACAAAAATGATTCTTGATATCAACATCATACCATGGACGAAATTAAATTTGTGGTAGTTATTAAAAGCATAAAGTTATTGTAATATAACACAGGGATTTTTATTCATTGTTTTTATATTTAATATCTCTTAAATATTTTACAAAAACCAAAACCATAAATAAGTTTGCATTAAACATAACTTATTGCCATGAAAAAATAATTAAGAAAATAAGGAAGACAACTATAGAGTAATAAAGATATTTTTCTTATATATATATCTGACCCAAGACTCAAATAAGTAACTTATAAATAATATCTAAAAATCAATAAGAAAATATCAGACAACCTACTTTTTTAATGGGCAAAAGACAAGAAAAGGTTCTTCCAGAGAAGAGGTAAGTAACTAAATCTTATATAATAAAAGGCTAATATGCAAATCGACTGCAAGGCAGAATGACCAGTCACTATCAGACTTAAGCCAGCAGTTGGATATCCCCTGAGGGGTCCCGGACTGTGAGAGGGTACAGACTGAGCTGAGGGATTCCCCCTCCCAAGTGCATGAATGTCTTGCACCAGCCCTCTAGTAAATATATAAAAATATATACAACAACATTATTACTCATAAGGGAAATGCAATTCAAAATGACAAGATACTACTACATACTCAGCTTTTTTTAAAAAAAGCTGCAAATACCTAGTGTTGTCAAGGATGTGAACCAACTGAGCTTTATGAATTACTAGAGGTCCGGTGCACGAATTTGTGCACTGGTGGGGTCCCTTGGCCTGGCTGGCAGAGATCGGGCCAAAACCAGCTCTCTGACATCCCCCAAGGGATCCCGGATTGTGAGAGGGCACAGGCCAGGCCAAGTGACCCCACCAATGCATGGTCAGGGCCAAGGAGGGACTGTGGGAAGGTTCCAGTGCATGTCCGTCCTTTCTCACCCAGTCCCAATTGGCCGGAACCCAGCAGCAAGCTAACCTACCAGTCGGAGCGTCTGCTCCCTGGTGGTCAGTGCATGTCATAGCAACTGGTCAAAAGATCGAACAAATGGTTGGACACTTAGCATATTAAGCTTTTATTATATAGGATTATTAAAGTATAAAATTGTGTAATCACTTTAGAAAATATTTGTCAGTATCTACTATAAATAAATATGTACCTATCCAAGGAATTATATTCCTATGCTTAGGCCCAACAGAAATTCATAATTACATATACAAAACAAACAGTAAAATAAATATGTACCTTAATGATGAGCAGCACTTTTGCAATAGTTGCAACTATTACTATCAAGAATCAAAAAAATAAATATAGGGTATACTTATACAATGGGATACTGTACAGAAATGAAAATGAACAAACTACTGCTACATGCAAACACATGGATATTTCTCACAAACTTAATGATGAATATTGATGCCAGACAAAAAAGAACACATAAAGTATGATTCTACTTTATAAAGGTTACAACTATGTAAAACCCATCTTGGAGGTAGACTGGATAGTGCCACAAAGGGGATTTTGCTGAGCTGATAAAATTCTATTTCTTGTTTATAGTGGTTGGTACAATAGAGAACTTATTTTTGCAACAAATTCATTGAGCTAAACCTTTATAATTCGTTCACATGTCCTTATGTAAATTTATAAATTTTTTACTAAAGAAATGCTCACTTGCAGCCATTTCTGATTGTCAGTTCAGGTTTACTTAAATACATTTTCTGAATATTGTTTTCATCCTCATTTTGTCAATAATTAATTAATTTAATTTAATTTAATTTAATTCATAGTTAAGTTGAATCTCATCATTTCCTTCATGAATAAAGAAATATATCTGAGTGTTTATCTGTTATTCTCTATACATATTTCTATGACTAATATCTAATGTAGTAGACTTTTAAAAAATTTTTGCTAAGTAGAATGGTGCTCATGAGTTTGTGACTTTAATACAACAATGAAAATTGCTCTCCATCAATCAGAGACATATCATTAATTGCCTGTGAAATCATCTACCTCCAGTAGTAGAAGTTAGAGACCCTTACATTGATTCTATAGTTTAATCATTTAGATATCTACGTGCCATAAAATTGTAAAAAATGGAGTCTATTTCTCAAATAGTTGAATGTTGAATGGGGAAAGACACTCCAAAATACAAAATACAAATACAAATCATTAAAAAAGTGTCATTCATATGCCGAAGCAATTTCTTCACTGATACAGCTCCTAGGGCACTTCAAACTAAAGAGAAAATGAACAAATGGGACTACATCAAAATTAAAAGCTTCTGCACAGCAAAAGAAACCATCAACAAAACAACGAGAAAACCCACTGTGTGGGAAACCATATTTGCCAATGTCATATCTGATAAGGGCCTAATCTCCAAAATTTATAGGGAACTCATACAACTTAACAAAAGGAAGATAAACAATCCAATCAAAAAATGGGCAAAGGACCTAAATAGACACCTTTCAAAAGAGGACATTCAGAAAGCCAAGAGACATATGAAAACATGCTCAAAGTCACTAATCATCCGAGAGATGCAAATCAAAACAACAATGAGGTACCATCTCACACCTGTCAGACTGGCTATCATCAACAAATCAACAAACGACAAGTGCTGGAGAGGATGTGGAGAAAAAGGAACACTTGTACACTGCTGGTGGGAATGCAGACTGGTGCAGCCACTATGGAAGACAGTATGGAATTTCCTCAAAAAAACTGAAAATGGAACTCCCATTTGACCCTGTGGTCCCACTTCTAGGAATATATCCCAAGAAACCAGAAACACCAATCAGAAAGGATATATGCACCCCTATGTTCATAGCAGCACAATTCACCATAGCTAAGATCTGGAAACAGCCTAAGTGCCCATCAGTAGATGAATGGATTAGAAAACTGTGGTACATCTACACGATGGAATACTATGCTGCTCTAAAAAGGAAGGAACTCTTACCATTTGCAACGTCATGGATGGAACTGGAGAACATTATGCTAAGTGAAATAAGCCAGTCAATGAAGGAAAAATACCACATGATCTCACTCATTCATGGATAATAGAGACCATTATAAACTTTTGAACAATAATAGATACAGAGGCAGAGCTGCCTCAAACAGATTGTCAAACTGCAGTGGGAAGGCCGGGGAGGGTTGGGGGGCAGGAGGTAGGGGGGGTAAGAGATCAACCAAAGGACTTGTATGCATGCATATAAGCATAACCAATGGACATAAGACACTGGGGGTTAGGGGTGGCTAGGGGACTGTCTAGGGCCGGGGGGGGGGGGGAATGGACACATATGTAATACCCTTTTTATTACTTTAAACAATAAAAAAAAATTGCAAAAAAAAAGTGTCATTGATTGTAACAGAATAATAGCTAACGTTAACTAACTGCTTATTACATGCCACCAAGGAGGGAGAAAAACCTCCATCTTGTTCTGTCTTTTTAGGAAATGGAGGATGTAGAGAGACAAATCAGGGGAAATCAGCCACTGGAAAGGTATTCTCTCTTTTTCATGAAGCAAGGCTCTCAGCTCCAGTGGCTGCAGCCAGAAATCAAAACTATGGGAAAAAAAGGTGGATGGGAAGAAATTTTTTAATCCCCACCAGAGGATATGTTTTTATTGATTTGTTTAGAGAGAGAGGAAGAGAGAGAAAGAAAAACAACAACAACATCAACATGAGAGAGAACATCCACCAATTATTTCCTGTATGGACCACAACATGGGATCGAACCCACAACCTAGGTATGTTCCCTAAACACTTTTGGTGTACTGGGATGATGCTCCAACCAGCTGAGCCACCTAGCCAAGGTAGAGGAATTCTTTTACTTCACCAAAACGAATGCCTTGCTCTACATTTCCTTCCATATACTGATGGATATAATTTATCACTCTCTTAATAATAGGGCTTAAGGAAAAGCTGGGACACAGATGGAGACCTTGGGGACTGCTGTTCAAAGCCCCAGATCTCCAAAGCCAAAGCTGTAAATAAGAATGAAAAAGATTGCAAGGCAGGAGGCATCAAGGGAGGGAGGACAGAGGGAGGGGCAATGAGTGGCCTAAATTAGGAATGGACCCTGGAGAGGTGATCCTAAAATAAATGTTCCTACCAGCCAGAAATTTGTGCAGGTTATGAAAAAGATGGTATTATGACTAGATCTTTGATAAGGCTAAGGAGTCCAGACTCAAGATGATGGAACTGAAGAAGGAAAAGAACCAAAATTCAGGTCAGTGGGGGTATCTAATGAATCTTCTCTCTCAGATCTCACTGAAGGCACCAGGATAGAGAGGGCAAGATAGGGAACTGGCTTCTCAACAAAAGAAAAACGATAGTATTATCTGTCAAGAGCATGTGCAGAAAAGGCACAGGTCCTTAAGATTCTCCAGCACCTCTAAAATTGGTTGTATTTAAAGATTACATATTAAGATGTAGAAAATAAGGTCACAGATAAATTCTGGAACCTTGAAGCAAAGAAGAGTTGTGGGAGTAAACCAGATGATGGGTATAGACTCAGTGATAAAATATGTTTCTACTTCTTGTTCTCTTTGTGTCCAAACTTTCCACCTCTCTGGCCTCCTTCTAACCTTGTGATTTTCTGTGACTTCCCCTAGAAGTCCAGATGAGCACTAAGGATAGAGTCTCTTCTAAAACTATAAGAAGAGGCAGCTCTGTAATCATCAGAGGTTCAGACAGTTTCTGGGGAGAAGTCACTATCTGACCATCATCCAAGATAATAAGTCAAGTCAAAATTAACCTTGGATGGAGCCTGGGCTGCAGGGGCCTTTAGATCAGGAATGGAGATTTGCATAGCTGTGCATCTTTACCACTTGGAAAAACACACAGAACACAATGGGCATTCAATAATACTCCCTGTAACTGCTCAAAATCAGGCCCTTAAGAGGCTCAAGAGTCAATTTGTTTGTGTAGGTGAAACAACCATTCAGTGGCTAAAAATGAACACAAATATGGAGCTAGGCATTGTGTGAAGAGTTAAATATTGAGAATGAAGCCATGGAAAGCCCTGCAGATAGAATAAACACCAGAATGAATTATAAATGTGAACTATACAAAAAGGAATGATAGGGATAAAAGTTAGAAGATAAAACAAAGGAATAGACCAGGGATAGAAGAAGCAAGTATTTGAGATAGGAAAAGAAGTGTCAGAAAAAATGAAGGAAAGAGCCCAAGGGGAAACGGAGGGAACATGAGAAAGGAAAGTCTAAGCAGCTGTATTTGCATGGGCCCACAGTTTATGTTTGAGAGTTTGATTAGCTTCTCATCAATGAAAAACCAAGTCCACCCTAAGAAAGAGACTGGGAATGACGAATGGCTTCAGGGAAAAGGAAAAGCCTAGGATTTTTAACCACTCCAAAACTCACAAATAACCTCATGTACCACAAAGACAATTCCCAGTAAATCAAATACAAATGTTCAGTTTTAACATTAAGTCTAATGCTCTTATTGATTTTTCACATATGATTTTATTATGTGTGAGTAGTTTCCTTTATTTTTATTTTGTTGAGTGTTTTTATTATGAAAGGCTTTGAACTTTGTCAAAGCTCTTTCTGCATCCATTGAGATGATCATGTGGCTATTTTTCAACTCATTTTGCTGAGGTGGTGTATTATGTTGATCAGTTTTGCATTGATGTTGATAAAAAATGTAGTCTATAGTTTTCTTTATTTTTTATTTAAAATTTTTATTAAAGTATAATTGGAATACAATATTATATTCATTTCAAGAGTAAAACAAAGTGGTTTGACATTTATATACCTTATAATATGACCACCTTGATAATCTAGTTAACTATCAGAGGTGTAAACTCCCAGTTATAAAATACTTAATGGGAAAAGACTGGTAGCTTTTCCAGTGTAATAACTGATCTCTCTATAGGACAACAGCTGAATATAATGGGTGAGATTTATAAAGTCTAGCAAGTCTTTAAAAAAAAGGAACATGTGCAAAAGACAAGAGCAATGGTAGGAAAAATCTGTTAACTCATGAAGAATTGAGGGAGTTTATGAATGTCTTACCAAGCTGCTAAGCTAGCAACTTCTAAAAGTTATATGTAAAATAAATAACAGCATGTAAGCTAGATTGATTTTTAATAATAAATATCAAGAATGCCAAGATACATCAATTCTATTATTGTAACATAACAATGATGATCAAATCACTTTTATCTTTAAAAAAAAGTTGTTTTTCAATATGGAAACAGAAAAGAGAAAAATCAAGTTTGGTTGTCCTTTTTTTTTTTTTTAATATATTTTATTGATTTTTTACAGAGAAGAAAGGAGAGGGATAGAGAGCCAGAAACATCAATGAGAGAGAAACATTGATCAGCTGCCTCCTGCACACCTCCTGCTGGGGATGTGCCTGCAACCAAAGTACATGCCCTTGACCGGAATCGAACCTGGAACCTTTCAGTCTGCAGGCCAACGCTCTATCCACTGAGCCAAACCAGTTAGGGTGTTCCTTCTTAACATTACAAAGATTTCACCCTTTCCTGAAGTTTTTCTAAGCCACAGTGCATAAAAAGGACTCTGTCATTTGATTAATGTATCTAAGACCCTGGATGAGTAAGTAGTATGATTCTATGGAATGGAGGAAATAGGCTATTGTAACATTTCTACAAAAATAATGAGCCACAGGTAATGTTCTAGTGTCATGACATATAATGGAACTGAACAATCATTTGTTTCTCACATTTGTTTTTTAAAAAATATATTTTTATTGATTTCAGAGAGGAAAGGAGAGGGAGAGATAGAAATGATGAGAGAATAACTGATTGGCTACCTCCTGCGTGCCCCGCACTGGAGATTGAGCCTGCAACTGGACATGTGCCCTGACCAAGAATTGAACCTCAACCTCCTGGGTCATAGGTTGAGGCTCAACCACTAGCCATTTGCTTTTCAGTTCTATCTGTCTCACTGGTGCCCCCCACTCCTGCTTCTTTATCCTGAATAAGCTGAGTATTTTCTTAGCCTTTTACTTTCAGGAGGACTCAGTTATTCCTCCTCTTTTTACCTCTCTTAACAGAGAGTGGTTTTCCCCTCAATCTGCTCCAGGCCCAGTACTCCGCTCTTGATGACATCAGTAGCTACCATCAGAAGTTCCTACACTCACCATTCCCCTTCTCCGCTTTCCATTTCTGCTCAAACATATCATCTTTTATCCAGTGTTCAGATGGTTTCTAGTTTAATTCTTTTATTTACAGTCAAATCTAGCCTCCTCAAAACTCCATTATCTTATATCTGTTCCCCAGGCTTCTTAATAAATTTGACACATCTCAGGATCAATGACTAATCCTGCTACATACCCACTAGATAGGGAATGGGGAGGCTCTTCTAAGAAATAACAACCAAATTTCAAAAGTGAAGAATAGTTTTCTTCCCAAAGCACTTCCCCATTTGCAATTCTATTCCATCCTTATACCCTGGGTCAAGAGCATGACTGGGCAAAAATTGCTAGTACCATTTCCAGATAATGAAACCAAAGCTTAAGTTTGAGTGACTTTCTCAATATCATTATTGTTACACGGTAGCAGAACTAGAACTTCAGCCAGAGTATTCTGAAGTAAAAGCCCGTTAATCTTGCAGACATTTTTCCATGGACAAAAAGGGGTTCGGGAGTCATGCATTCAATGTACACCAAGATGTTTCTTTTCAGTCCATACTAACCATAATAGAAGGTGGCTCCGTTTTTCTACAGCTGATGCCAGAGGCACCAATTCATGTTCTTTTTACTCTCAGAGATTGGCTGTCTGCCCCAGAGGATACCTTAAAATTTGAATGTCACAGAGCCTTCTCACTTTTGTTAAATCTCACCATACTCCATAATTTAAAAGAAAGAATTTCCCTCAAACCTGCTTAAATAACGAATTTCTATCTTAGTATCTGCAAATAGGTGACATGCCATGAGTAATTTGCCTTGTACTGTTAATAAATAGTGCTCTCAAATGCTTATCATAAAATCCGCCTTGTATTGCTTACTTTTGTATCTATGTTACAGAATTTTGAATTCTTTGAAACACAGTACAATAACAACTGAAGTATTTTACTGCTAGGCAACATGGATTTTGAGGTCTATGTATTTTGAAAATACACACATATAATTAAATTGTATCATTTCTACTGTCTCCCAAAGTCTCTAGAACTTCATCAACTGAATTTTGCCCACAGATATATTTAGCCTTAGCCATTCCCTCAAAACAACGAGCCTATTACATTTACTTGCTTATTTATTGTTTATTAGTTTTGGCCTAGGATGTATGTACTTGCGCTTTCAACACTTCTCAGGACCAACTTTCTACTGATCTTTTAGGTTTCATGCATTCTGGAAAACCTTCATATCCTCCCTGATACCACCAGTCAAGATGCGGGGCACCATAAAAAACACCCTGTAAGTTGCAACATGATTATGGCACTCTTCAAATATAGTGATTTCTTCTTTCATTTTGTCTTTATTTTCTAGGTTATGTAATTTGTAAAGATATCAACCCAGTCTGTTTTGCATACATTGCCATATCCTTGGCATATTGTTCAATAACCTTACATATAAGCAATCCTCAATAGTTTGTAGAATTGTTTTTTATACATTCTATTTTCCAGTGCCTAAAAACCTCTAGGGGATGACTAAATTGTCTACCTTGCTATCCCTGGAAGTCAAGACTAATAAATATGTTATAAACAGGTAGCACATTCAAGGGGCAAACTTCTAAAGAACTGGAGCTTCTATTGCATTATCTAAAGGACTTATTTTCGTCTTTCAAGGCCTGCAATGTGGCTTAATACCACTACTTCCTCATTTCTGCTTACTGGCTTCCCAGGCATGGAGAAGGCACATCACTGGATCTCCATTCCATTATTGGTGGTTTACATCTCCATACTTCTTGGTAATGGCACCCTTCTCTTTCTCATCAGGGATGATCATAACCTCCATGAGCCCATGTACTATTTCTTAGCTATGCTGGCAGCTACAGACCTCGGAGTGACATTGACCACAATGCCCACAGTTCTGGGAGTCCTGTGGTTGAATCACAGAAAGATTGGCCATGGGGCCTGCTTCTCTCAGGCCTACCTTATCCATACACTTTCTATTGTGGAGTCTGGTGTTTTGCTTGCCATGGCCTATGACCGTTTCATTGCCATCCGCAACCCCTTGAGATATACTTCCATCCTTACAAACACTAGAGTAATGAAGATTGGGGTGGGGGTATTAACAAGGGCCAGTCTGTCAATTATGCCAATAATTATTCGTCTTCACTGGTTTCCCTATTGTCGATCCCATGTACTCTCCCATGCTTTCTGTCTACACCAAGATGTCATCAAGTTAGCCTGTGCTGACATCACCTTCAATCGTCTCTATCCAGTCGTGGTTGTATTTGCAATGGTCTTGTTGGACTTTTTCATTATCTCTTTTTCTTACGTTTTTATCCTCAAGACTGTCACGGGCATTGCTTCTGGAGAAGAAAGGGCCAAGGCCCTCAACACATGTGTCTCCCACATCTGCTGTATCCTGGTCTTCTATGTCACTGTAGTTGGTCTAACATTTATCCACAGGTTTGGAAAACATGCTCCTCACGTGGTCCACATCACAATGAGCTACATTTACTTTCTTTTCCCCCCTTTTATGAACCCTGTCATCTATAGCATTAAGACTAAGCAGATCCAGAGGGGAATAATTCGCTTATTCTCTCAGCCTCACACGAGAGCATAACTTTAACTCATCGTTCTGCTTACATAGAAACATAGAAAAGCTAACAGCTTGTTCGTAGGAGCAATTAGGGAAAGGCATGTCAATGGAAACCAACCTCTGCTATTTAGAACATAATCTTGCCCTGACTATTTATTGCTGAGTTGTATACAATATAACATATGTACAGTGCTAAGCATATATGTCAAGTTCCCAACTAATTTACTGTTTTCCCAGGTAACTCACCCTGTTTGGTGAGCCTATGTTTGGATCTATGGTGCCCATCACCAGCATGTGAGTCAAATTCCATTGTTATCCCATATGTTCTTCATGTATTGGCTCTGATATACCTAGTAATTATATTCTTCACCTCAAATATTCATCTGGTTTTTTCACTTGAATAGAGCTGGTTGCTATCTACAGAAATGCACTAAGTAAAGCAATGAGCCTTACCTTGTCCTCAATTTAATATGCCAACTCTAAGGCAAGTATATCCAAGTCTATTGAGTTAAATTTTTGCTGAACACTTTTAAATATTATTTGTGTTAATAATATGTGTAAATAATATAACAGAGATATAACTATATAAAAACAAAAAGAGATGTGTTCTGGCTGGTATAGCTCAGTTGGTTGAGCATTTCCCCATGCACTGAGAGTTCACTGGTTCAATTCCAGGTCAGGGCACATGCTTGATCCCCAGTAGGGGTTGTGCTGCAGGCAGCTGATCAATGTTTCTCTCTCTCATCGGTGCTTCTCTTTTTCTCTCCCTCTCCCTTCCTCTCTCTAAAATTAATTTAAAAATCATATATTGATTTTTTTAAGTTATAATTTCTAATTTAGATGGCCATTGTCTTGATGAGTCAGTCCCAGATACTAAGAACAAATATATGTATTTTCAGATAGTAAAGTGGCATGAAAGTCCAGTTTGGAAACATGTCATAGGTAAAGCTAAATGAGTGTTTCTAAAATGTGCAAAATACCAGAGATGAGAATGATTTGGTCATATTTGTGAGTGGGGAGAAATGGAGAGGATGGAGTCAGTGCTTGTGACTAGAAGAAACAAATGATCTTTTCTGGCTCCAAATATCTATTAAGGTTGATTTTGTTTACAGTCTATTCAGGGTTGGAGGGGTTTGCAATTCTACGGCCCACTGAAGAGCCAGTGCCCATGAGTCAAGTGACAGGTTTTAAAGTGAATCAAAGAGATATTCTTATAAAGATAAGATAGAGTATAAAATGTTAGGATTACACAAGGGACCATGAGTGACTAGTAACTTCCCTTCATATAGTAGACCTTGTCTCTGGGACCTGTCAACAGGCATTGAAAGAGATCTCTGACTCCTATACCTACTCTTAGTCACAGAAAAGTGAAAAATTTCCAGAAAGGTGAGATTTATGAGTAACATGAGAAAACAAACATGAAACTAGATCTTTAGAGAAGCTTCCAGCCTGGTAGATGATTTTGTCACATCAGTTGAAGGAACTGTTTGTTTATATATTAATTTATTTGTTTTTACTCAACTTGGCTTTGTATCTGTTTGTAATTATGTGTGAAATTTGTGTTTCTCCTTTTGTAGCTTCTAGACTGTGTGCTCCAGGAGTATAATGATATCATATGTCTTTTGATATACTGTATTATAGTAACATAAAAAATCTTTAATAAAATATAAGTATTTTATTAAAATGAATGAAACTTGAATATTTCTCTGTGTGTCTATTGGTTCTTCTATTTATGTCTCTGTTATTATGCCCTATAATATTTGGGAACCATAAATTATATTCTCATATAATACCCTAAAATATCCAAGGTCACAACTCTTTGTCAGAGTTCACTTTGTCCTTATGATTTTGGGAATGACTTAAGGGTTATTTAAGTCACATCAAAGGAAGTCTCTTTTTCTTTTTCTCTTTCATTTTTTTCTTTTTATTTTTCTTTTCTTTTTTCTTTTTTTCCCTTTACTTTCTCTCTAGGTTCAATGATCCTGGGGCATGCCATAGAAGACTAAAATAAAGGGTGTTAGGATAAGAATATGTTTTGTGAAGGCTTCATATGGGCACATTTGATTGACACCCTCAAAAGTTTTTCTCTTCCCTTTTTGTTCTTCCTTATTTTGCAGAGATGTGATAAAGAGATAAAAGAAAGAACTTACAAGAAATGAAAGATTTGGATTAACCAAAGAATTTATATGCATATATGCATAACCCATGGATATAGACAATAGTGTGGTAAAGGCCTGGGGAAGAGCGAGGGGGCATTTTGGATGGGGTCATGGGGCAGGGGGGAGGGATGTCTGTAATACTTTCAACAATAATAAAGGATAAATTTAAAAAATAAAGGACTGGGAACTTCAGTTTCTCTTGGATGGAGTGTGTCCTATGAAATATAGCAGAGCTCTGAGATCATGATGGCCTCTACTGAACATCTCAAGTGTAGGATCAAGGGAGGCAGGGGGAGGAATCTTCTCTGATAGATAAATTTAATACCCTGCCCTGAATCTTATACTCTCATATGCTTCAGTATAAACAATGTTCTGGGAGTTTAAAAAAAAAAAAGCTGGAGCAAAAAAAAGGCAAATGTGAAGTTGTTTAAGTAAATATCAGGGTAGGCTTGCTCCATGAAAAGATACCTAAGAGAAGAGAGATCCGGAGTATCTTCTTGAAGCCTCCAAGTTTCTGGAACAGAATGATTAGTTTAGGGAAATTGTTTTTCTCCAATAGGAGATCTCAAGGGCTCCCTAGGGATGGACCCCTACCTTATGCATTGATGGATCTACTTTTCAAGGTCATGAGGCAACAGTCTTAGAATTATGGGTCTTTGCAAAGTTAAAAAATGATTTATGGAGACAATTTAGGTGACATAAACATTATTAAACACTTCATTACATGGACACTCTCCACTTGCAGAACTGCTAAGTGGAGCAGAAGGCAGAAAGCTTTCATAGGATAAAGAATAAAGAACAAGGAAGAGTCCTAGCTGGTTTGGCTCAGTGGATAGAGTGTCGACCTGTGGACTGAAAGATCCTGGGTTGGATTCCAGTCAAAGGTATATACCCAGGTTGCGGGCTTGATCCCCAGTAGGGGGAATGCAGGAGGCAGTCAATCAATGCTTTTCTCTCATCATTGATGTTTCTATCTCTCTCTCCCTATTCCTTCCTCTCTGAAATCAATAAAAATATTTTTAAAAAAAAGAACAAGGAAGAGAAAAATTGAAAATATGATAGGCTGGGGCCACATTGTCAACCTTATTTGTGATGAACACACTCACAGTTGTCCACACTGTTGACCTTATTTGTGATGAGAACACCCGATTGGCTTAGCAGATATACTGTGTTTCTGGTTGAGCAGAGCTTTTACCAGGACACCAAAATTGTCTAAGTTTTGGGTTGCTGATATGGCATCCCAGTATCAGTTATTAATATGGAGAAAGTATGATTTTTTTGGGCATTCTATTAAAAAGTAGGGCACATATGCAACATACCCAGACCATGCTTGTTGCATAATATGAAACAATTTTGCTCTCTAGCTCTGCCTTCCTGCCTTCCTCAGCATGGCATAAAAAATAGTACTGACTGGAGTTGTGAAAATAGCAACTCAGACTTATCCTTGTCAAAAAAGTTTCCTTTTTTTTCTTATTTTATTTTGCTGTTTTTTTACATTCTGCTGCTCCTTTTCTGAACTCTACAAAAGCAAAGTCTGTCCCTCCCTCACTCCCATAAGAAGTCCAATGCTTCAGGATTCAATTGGTCTAGTCTGTACTTACCAACATACTCCTCCCATTTTATCATCCCTTCCCCAATCCACTCATAACACCAGTAACCTTTCACTAGATTCAAGCCCTTTTTAAAACATCCTCACCAGAGGATTAAATATATTTTTATTGATTTTAGAGAAAGAAAAAGAGAGAAACATCAAGAGGTTACCTCTTGTACACATCTCAACAGGTGCTTGAACCGCAACACAGGTATGTGCTCTGACTGGGAATCGAATCTGCAATGTTTTGGTGTACAAGAGGATGCTCCAACCAACTGAGCTACTTGGCCAGGCACTCCAAGACTTCTTAAAAGAAGATCTTCTACATCTTCTCCAAACATTTTGAGCAATTTGGAATGATTCAACATATTTGAGTGTGAATGGTACTGGTCTGCTTCTGCCAAACAGAATTAAAATGGCCCTTTATGAGAAATGTAATAACAATAACAACAAAACCTCACTATGCATAGTATCTCACCATTTACAATCCACTCCCAAGTGATATTGCAGTCCTCACAGGTCATGACAAAGCTACCTAGTGTCAATTACTTTCAAATGAGTCTCAGAGACTGAAAGAGTCCAAGGGGTTTGACCAAAATTAAATGGTTATAAATTAGAGAAGCTGGAACTCCAATTAAGGAGTTGTTTAAAGTGAAAGTCTAGAGGTTTTGGAGGTTTGGTAGATATGTTATGAACTCTAGAATATCCTTCTTAATGCCCGGGGTAATATATTGTTATTTCTCCATGTCCTAGAATCTCCATGTCCTTTCCAACACAGACGTTGTTTTCACACCTTCCCTGTGGTATGGGGGCTACCATGCTACACCTCTTGCATGTTTTTTTTTGAAGCAATAAAACCTCTGCATCAAACCATTTGTTACTGTCATCTTGATTTCTCTAACTGTATTGAGTATCAATTATTTCTTCAAACCTATTCTTGCCTTAGAAATTTCTATTCTCTTCCTCAGAACAAAATTTTTCCTCCTTTATATTTGACTGATTTTCACACATCTGTCAGATATTACATACTCTGGCAAATTTTCCATGGACATGTATATATCTTGCCAGATTTAATAAAGTAAATCGCCTACATGCTCCCAGAATCCTGTAAATTCTCTATCACATTTTTAAAATATTACTGTTATTCCTTCCTCTTCCATTCTTTAAATCTATTTGATGCCTTAAAGTCCACAAGAACAAGAATTAACTTTATTTTGCACACTTACTACTATATGCTCCTTGCTCAGTACATTGTCTGGCACATGTGTTAGACACTGAAGTTTTACTTGTTATTCATACTTTTTTCCTATCTATAAAGTTCTCCAAAGAATGAATGCTTTATTTCTTTGGTGGTAGTTAGAGGGAGACAAAATCAACCACCTATTGAGAAGTCTATTTGTGGTTTACTTGGTAACACAAGAGCTCATACGGACCATGCATTGTTTGTCAAGCTTCCTGCTAAAGATTAGGTGACTTAGAGGTAAGTTCAAGTGTCAAGATAAGAAACAGTGAGTGAGGAGGAGAGAACAAGACTTAAGTGGGAAGTTAAAATTCAGTGAAATAGAGGGAATGAAAATGAGAGGAAGGAAGTATAGAAGAAAAGCAGAGAGAGTCAGGGAGGCAGGAGTGATGATCAGAAAAAGAGCCCAAGGGATACTCTTTCTGTGGGTAGAATGTTAAAGGAAGACGAGAAATCAAGGTGTTCCCCTGGGATCCAATGGCTCTGGGATAACATTTTAAATTCAGAAAAATAATTATTCATCAGTGATTAACCCATGGGAGTTTCTGTGCATGCAGGGTTGGGAGGGCAATGGTGAGGTGCTATCTGAGTCATGAGACAGCAGGCCCAAACTTTCAGCCCCTCCCAGGACCTGAAGTCTTATCTCTTGGGCACAGCTTTATGGTCTCCAGCCATTTCCCTCCCAAGTTTTGCAAATACTGCCACCTCCCTTTGCAGTGAATGGTCCAGGATAAAGCGCACTTGGCACTGGGCCTAGACAGTCTCTCAGTGTGGTTCAGGTGGAAGAGAAGCTCTGCCACACATGGGCATATGACCTTGCAAAGTCACTTAACCGCGGAGCTTTAGTTATTTCACCGTTAACTAAAAGAAAATCATTCTTAACTGCGGTTTTTGAAGTTAAACTAAAAATGATGCTTCTGATGTGCTGGTGCATTAGAAGAGAGACATGAGCTCAATATATGCATTCAAATGTACACTTTCACTTTATGCATTCTTCCTAAATCTAGTTTTGTGATCAGTGCCTCATGACAAAATTGCAACCAAGACTAAGCATTTCCTGGGCCTTGCTCACCAGTTAGTAAGGAGTCAACTGTTCCTCAAGTTTTACTTCTACCAAGGCAGAGCTACACCTCTTCCAATTACACCTCACAAGTAACCCAAGCTTCACTTGGCTTTTTGCTCCTATGGGGCCCCCAACTTACTAAAATTTGTTGTAACTTCAATCAATTACTTAACTGGCCCACCACAGGTAATCCAGCTATGACCTCTATAGCTTTCTAAACACCCATTGTGACAGGCTTCTCAATACACAATCTACCGCAGTACTTTAGGAATCAAACCGTCTGATTTAAGATGCCAGCTGCCACTTACGAGCTGTGTACTCTTTGGCAAATGGTGCCATCTTTCTGTGTTTTGATCTGTTCAACTATAAATGGGGATACTAACAGTACTCACATTATTAGATTATTTTAATGATTAAATGTATTAATACATGTCATGCACTTAATCGTTCCTGGGCCATAGTAAATACTGTAGGATTTTTAGTTGTTGTTGTTATTGTTGTTAGACATTTTGTGAAAATGGGATCATTTGGCATTCAGGGCGGGAAGGGTTTGGCCTGCTAAAGAAAGTGAGGACTCTGTGAAATCTTCCATATAAGCACAACACTTGATAGTGGAAAGACTTGCATTCCATTCTCACATAGACCCTGTGAGAAAGCAGAAAATGGTGGAGGTTTTAGTTCAACTTTTCAAAGAAGATTATGAGATTCTCAGAGACAGTGACTTAAGGTGCTATGTTTAGCAACTGGAGGAGCCGAATATATAGAGCTGGTGGAGGCTTTCCTCTGTAGGCCAAAGTGTTCCTGGGAGTAGAACACGGGACTTACTCATTCTCATGAGCATTCAGAGGCACTTTCTTTTGAAGATGTTTGAAGCTTCTACTCAGAAACTGTTCCCTTCCTCATGACCCTCTCAAATCTGGCCTAGACTACAAAGAAGCCTAAATTGTGTCAGTCGTGTGGACCAGATGTGTTTTTTTAATCCTTCCAAAAATAGACACTGATACACTAACGGTTCCTGTGAAGCAGAATCTGTTCTAGAGTGTTTGCGATATCAAAAAATTTATGGCCATATGACTAGGATCTAAGATTAGACATATGGAGAGGACGAAGTCTTTTAAAGTAAGCATTCATTGATTCACAAACATAATCTGAGTGCCTACTGGTTCCTAGAACTGCATGGGGCCAACGTGATAGATTAGAAGATGTGTATGTGCTTGTGTGCAGGGAGGTAGGCACTAAATGATGGTCTAACAAATATTAAATGAAATTATTATTAATAGTAGAAATCAATTAGCAGTAGTATTTTAACAGCCACTATCTGCCAAATGCAGCACTATTAGATTTATATTCATTATCACTCAGTAAAACTCCATGAAACAGATTTTTATCTAATTTTTACTAATAAAATAAAATACAATAATTTGAGAAAATTTTCAAAATCATGTAACTAGTAAAGAGTTACATTTATATTTTGTTTGTGAAATATCTTAAACGTGTCTATGAAATAAATATAAAATATTAACTATATTTAAATTTTAAGTATAAAGTGGAAAGACTACTCACCTCTACCTTCCTATCTTCCTTAGAGAGATAATGCCTTTTTATAATATAGTGTGCATCCCACCGTGCCTTTTTCTACACATTTACATATATACATATGAAAATGTTTAAATACATTCTTATTGTATGATGGCAGGGACTGTTTGTGGCATTGCTATTTCATACTACATTAAAAACAGTGCTGCCTTGTGCACATTCTTGGTTTAGAGTGACTATAGACTAAGACTCCGTGTAAACCAATGGTTTTTAAAACTGATGATCTTGTTTGTCTTTACTGTTGACAATAGAGAGGAAAAGGAAAGACATTTTTTTTCTCAGCATTTCCACTTGGGAAAAGGAAGTGGGGATGAGATCTTGTTTTCCTACCTCCAACCCCGCTTCTATGGAATCAAGTTCTTTAGACAAGCTTCCTCTTGGTGGAGGCCAATGAGTCAGTTGTTCTAGAAACCTCTCCTGCCATCTTGTGGCTTGTACAGCACCTACAGGTTGCTTCTGGAGAAAGAAAATGAGGATTAAAAAAAATAAATGCTAGGGTCTACCAAATAGTGAATGAAAGAGTACTAGTGATAAGAGTGATTATTCATATAGTTATTAGTTATTATCCCTATTATTGACAATTTCAGTCTTTTACAGTGGATACTGAAGTTCAGAGTTTGGATTACTAATGCTAGGATAGGTGAAAGAGATATATATCTTATGCTGACTAGCCCAGACTGGAGCCACTACAATAAAGTAAGTCAAACATTTACAAATAGTATCTGCATAGAGAAAACTAAAGTGGCAATATTTTCAGGTCACAGTCATTTGTAGAGAAAATTAAATTCACCCCCAGACAAGCAAACATGTCTGGGCATTGAGATTTAACAACAGAAAATACCTATTCTACTTTATTTTATTTAGTTAGTTAATGATAAATTATATTAAGTTAGTTAATTATTTAATAAAAGCCCTTATATTTTGATAATTACTAGGTATCAAGGATATATTGGTGTGTCTATTTCCTGCCTCTATGATGCTTATATTTTAATAAGGAAGAAAAATAATAGTAAAAATACAATGACAAACAGTTACAGCTTTATAGAACTGCTGTGAAGGAAACAAAAAGGTTGATGCAATCGAAGGAGAATAACTAAAAAAACTTGCATAAGCTGGTGTGACAAATGAGGGCTCTCAACGGAGGTAATAATTAAAGTGGGACCTGAGGGATGGGGAAGTAGAAAAAGCTTTACGGTACTCTTGGTTCTGGAGCTCTAGTTCAATGAGCAGAGAGGGAAAGAGTCATAGAATAATATTTCAGAAAGGAAGCTACTCGGGGGGGCTCCCTCTTCCTGAGGGCTCAGTCTCTGTGTGATCAGAATAGGGATTGAGCCCTTGCTTCTGTTGGCCCAGCTATGGACCATCATGAAGAGTGAAGTTAGAACCTTGTTCTGGACTCACTCCCCACATTTCTAGTGCATACAGGGGCACTAGAACATGACTATAAAATTCACACCACATTCTGATGTTTATATTCCAGTCCTCATAGATCTCTCTCAGCAAACAAGGTCTTTCACATTTAACTTTTTTAAAAATCAAATACATACATTTAAAAAATGTTAGAACAAACAATGTTCACTCTCTGTGGCCCATAATTTTTCAGTAGAGAAATTGACCAAATCGTAAAGACCTGAGTTGTAGCCTAGACATATAAAATTCCATCATAAAGAATTACCAGAGTGACTAGAGGTGGAGGTATTTTAGGAGATGGTGGTAATAGGATCTAAAGAGTGCTGAGATCCTAATTAAATAAAAAAGTATATCTAATTATATCCAAGGGGGATATTAGTGTTAAGAGTAGAAGTACAATGGCAGGTAATAAACAACTAGGGAATCCAAATTTGATTTGTTTTAGATAAAAGCCTTAAAGAGCTAGAAACAAAGTCTCCTCTTTCTCTCTCTCTCTCTCTCTCTCTCTCTCTCTCTCTCTCTCTCTCTCTCTCTCGCCACAGGCATACACACACACTTACACAGATGTACATATGCAAATAGTATTATATGCACTAAAAACCACTAGCACATAGACAAATAGGTACGCTCTTTCACTGATGCTTTTAGTAATAGATTTAGAGATTTAATAATAGATTCTAATACATTCAAAGTTAAGGCCTGAATGACTCACACCAACATATTGATGCCCCACCTCCCTAACCATCACATACCCACATTCATTTCACTTTATATCCACAAGATTTCAACATTACCCTCTGGCACAGAGATGGGGCCAAAGACTGTCCCTTCATTGTTCCTTGCTGCCAGCCTTCAGAAACCAATTCTACCTCTCTAGCCTGGGATAGTCACACTGTTTGGTGAGCTCTGTTTAGCAATATATTTTCTTTACTAAATGTGAACTTCATAAAGGCAACTCTATTTCATGTTTATCTGGGTACCAGCAAGTTGCTGCTCGGAGTTTTTCAGAACAGGCCCATGATAGATGCACAGTGAATGAAAATTGATAAAATGTATTTCATGCAATCCCAGTCTTCTTTCAAAGAAGACTATTTTGTAAAATGATAAAAATAATTGTAAAGATCATGTGGGGGAATGAAAAAGCAAAAACAGCTAAGAGTGTTTTGCATTGCTAATAAATGACTATTTCTTGGACACTAGTACTTAAATTATATATAATTCAGAGAAGCAGAGTAGAAAGATGTTATATAGATGCAAATATATGCAATAAAGCAGATATCACAAGTATCTTGATATGTGGTAGTTTATCCATTACATAATATTGTTTAACTATGGGAAAAGCTATTAGTTAAATATCTTCACTTCACTCTATGAACCAAAAAACATATGTCTCCAATACAGACTTAAATTCTTCCTGCAGATTGCCAACAATGTACTCTACAAAAAAATACGAGGTCCTTGCTTGCTTTCTTTAACCCAATCATCAATATGTGTTCAGTCTTTGACATACATATAAACCCTTGTAGAGTCCGTCCCTATCTACGACTGCTATTGTCTCATACCTCTCTTGAATTTCATATTTGAGTATTGGAAAATGTTTTAGTTCTCAGTAAACTTTTCCTCACCTTGATGCCCTAGCTTATGCTATTCCCTCTTCCTGGAAATCCTTTCTATAAAATTCCATCTCGTGGTTAATTCTTAGTCTTCATAGCACAGTTTTTTAAAAATATATTTTTATTAATTTCAGAGAAGAAGGGGAGGGGGAGAGATATAGAAATATCAATGATGAGAGAGAATTATTGATCGACCTCCCCCTGCATTGCCCCACACTGGGGATTGAGCCTGATCAGGAATCGAACATTGACCTCCTGGTTCATATGTTGATGCTCAACTACTGAGCCATACCAGCCCGGCTATAGTTCAGTTTGAGTGTCTCCCCTGGGTCTCCAAGTTGGACTTCTTACCACCCACCAAAACTCACATAATAGCTACTATGTGCATTTATTTGGTCGCACTTAGGATAATTATTGTACCATCTTATATGACAGATGCTCCCAAATAATAGCAGTCGTTGTTGATGCCAATAAAAACAGTGTTGTTGCTGCCTTCCTACCCCTGTACTGTCTTTAACTAGACTTTCTCTAGGACATGGCCAAAATTATGATCTCAATAAAAGCAGGATTTTCTCAAAAGTTTTTGGTAAAAGTTTTCTCTTTTATAAGCCTAAATGAGGATGTTCCATTTTTTCCTCTTGTACCCAAGCCAGACCAGTTCTCAATTTATGCTTCTTGTCCAACATCACTCAGTTTAGCCCCATGTTCTGCCTCATCAGCTTTCCTGGATTGGAAGCCATTGAACATTGGATTTTCATACCCTTTTTTCTTATGTACCTGGTGGCCATCCCAGGAAATTCTTTCATTCTGATAATTAGTAAGATCAACCCTCATCTGCACACACCCATGTACTATTTACTATCCTTTGTGGCTGTCATAGACTGGGACTGTCATTATTCACCTTGCCTAGTGGTGTGGGAATCTTTTGGTTCAACTCCCATGGTATCTACTTTGAAGCCTGCCAAATCCAGATGTTCTGCATCCACTCATGCTTTGTTATGGAGTCCTCAGTGCTCCTTGTCATGTTCATTGACTGCTTTGTTTCCAACTGTCACCCCCTGAGGTACTCGGTCATTGTCAGTGGCCAGTGAGTAGTCAGAGCAGACCTGGTTGTCATCCTCAAGGGACCTGCAGCCCTTGCTCCCATTCTCTTACTTTTGAAGGCTTTTCCCTATTGTGGGCCCTAAGTCCTCTCTCATTCTTTCTGTTTACATCAGGAGGCCATATACTTGGCCTTCATAGACAACACTTTCAACACTGGGCTGACACTGGTGGTGTTCACTGTGATGCTGGACCTAGTACTCACTGCACTGTCCTGTGGAGTCATCCTACACTCAGTGCAAGACTAGCCTCCCCAGGGGAATGTCACTGAGCCTTGCAAACATGTACCTCACACCTCTGTGCTGGTCTTCTTTGTGCCCATGGTGTGGGTGTCCCTGGTGCACTGCATTGGGAAGGATGCCCCATCTTCTGTCCACCATTTTTATAGCCAATATCTACCCCTTTGTGCCTCCCATGCTTCTCCCACTTGCATACAGTATTAAGACCAAGGAGATACACCATGCTATCAACAATTCCTGGGTCTCAGAAGGGTCAGTGTGAGTTCTGGGGCTAAAAATGCCCCTGAGTGCCCAAAAGAAGGGCCTCAATTAGACCAAAGATTGACAGCATTGAGTACTTGTTATTTCATTCCAACTTTCCCAAGATCTTTGCCATTAAACTATGTAAAATATGTGTTAATTTCTTTCTTGAATATGGTTTAAGAATGCTGACCTGCTCTTGCTTAAATTATACTGCCTCTTCCCATATGAGACCTAGCATTTTGCGTAGTATCAAAAGCTGCCTAGGGTAAGACTTTGTAGAGGGTCATAATCAATATGCAAAAACTGAAACTAAAATGAAACTAAAAACAAACAAACAAACACACACACACACACAAAAAAAAAAAAAAAAAAAAAAAAACCTGAAAAAGGAACAATACCTTTAAAAGCACTCAGAACAGAACCTGGCAAAAAATTGATAAACCCTAGTTGTAATTAATTTTAGGAAATGTACCTCTTCCCATGGTTTCTTATTACTGCTTCCCTCATCTCTACCTGGTCAAGGTCATTCTCTTTGGTTTTCATTCTAGCTAACAGTATCCTTTGAACTTGACTCATATTAGAAGAATCAGAACTTCTACACTCTTCCCTAACGGCGGATTCAGGCAGAACTCCTCCAAATCTTTCTGAGGATGTGTTACTTTCTGGCCCTGTCATCTAGTAGAAAGCGTTGACCCCACCTCTAACTCTTCTCATTTCTGATTTTATTTTTCCTGTGAACTCCTGAATCCCATAGCCTAATGTATAACATTAAGCTGAAGTCAGTATTTGTTTCTCAGCACTTTTAGTTATGAGATCTTGCACATGACATGGAATGCAACAAAGCTTCAATGAAAAAAACTGCCACAAGCATGTCTAAGTCATAATTTAATTGCTCAGAATATTGTAAACCTAAATTACCAGAGCAAATTGCCCCTACCAATGACTAACTGGAATTCATGTGGAATCTCAGCATTGAGATTACTTCTTCAAGAACATTTTTTTTCCTGACAGGGCCCCTCTCCAATACCAGAGCAGATGCTTTATCAGTCGGCTCCTATGGAACCCTACATTTCCCATTGTTACATTTAGTGTACTATTAGTGTTAGTACATATTAGTGTATTATTTTGTCTTTCAGTTTAGTTTCTTTTTCCCCTCTCCAGAATATATTACTAAACTAAACTCTTTGGAGTTTAGAATTTCCTGGACTGTCCAGTAAGACTCCCTCCACGTTCTGCGTGGAGTAGGGCTCGGTATCTCAAAGAGGAGCTGCACAAAAAATGAGAGAAAAAGACAGGAGATAATTTTGCAATATTGGGGGACCAGGCGGCAAGTCCCGAAAGACTTCCTCCTCTGCTGAGGCTGCTCCAATCTTTTATTGATCTGGAGTAGCCCTCAGGGTAAGGAGGTTTCAATGACACACAGATCAGCAGACAATTTCCAGGAATAGACAAAGTATCTGATTAACTCATCAATAGATTTCCAAGTGTAGGCAGAGTATCTGATTAGCTCATCAATAGATTTCCGGGAGTATCTGATTAACAATAATCAACAAGGATCTACATATAAGTATCTAAGGAATTAAGGGAACTAAGGTGGGGATGCTTCAACTATTATTACCTAAATTAACTGAGTGGTTCCTAGATTAACTGGGTGGTGCACAGCCCTGACCTTTGCTAGGACTTTCAAGGGCTACTAGCTTTTGGGGGGTCTCTGTCTAAACTCAGCTAGTGAAGACAATGAATGGACTCCGGCACTGGACCCTAAAAAATACAATATTTTATCAAAGGCAGTGTGTTTTGTTAATCTTTACATCCAAGTATGTGGCCAAAAGCTTTTAGTGCCCACATATTTGCTGAATAATTGGGTGTGAATAACTACCTGGTAGTAAGAAGAATTGCAGAGAGAGACATAACTGGGAAAAAGAGAGGACCCCAGAAAGAAGGACTAAGGGCCAACCAATAAATTTCTCCTAATTACAGCAGCTAGTGGGAGAAGAAAATGAAACATAATCTGATCTGCTGAAAAATCTCATGGTGGTGTTTATGGGTCACTAACTTTCCTTGGAAGATAACTGGGGTTTGAAAAAAAAAACAAAAACAGCACAAAACTAAGTTCTGGAAGGAACTGATCCACCTTTGATGTTTGCCAAGTCTGCATCCTACATCCATCTAAGGAGTTTCCTCTAAGGGCCTAAGACACAAGGGAGAAGGACAGGACAGATAGCTTGATAATGGCCTGACGTGCAGCAGATCCTGAGTCAATCAGAAGAGGCTGGGAGAGGAGTGAAAAGTGCTGCAGAGGTCAGGAAAGACGATACCCAAAACAAGGGATCAGTAAGTCATTGAAGACCCTTTGGATTGTGGATAGAGGCAGCCAATCCAATCTCCTATCTTATACTTTATATCTAGCAGCTGTATAAGTAGGGTTATAAGGTAAAGCAGTTTCCAGGATGATGACTGGTTGGAGCTACTGTTCTATTAAATCTCACCATGATGTTTTTGGTTGGAAAGAGAGACCAGAGGTTGTTATTGGTCTGGGTTTTGGAGTGAAGTGATACAAGATTGTGTCAGGTAAAACATAATCTCAACAACTCCAACCTGACTGATATAGCTTCCAACACTTCAGAGCACATCTTTCCACAGTTCCATATTAAACCCAATCGTTTCCCTGGAAAAGAAGCAGGGAATGTGTGGAATAGTCCATCACAGACTAAAGCTAAGGTGTAGAGGGATTCAGTCACTTTACCAAAGTCATGTGGCTGGCTTGTCCAAAAACCACTTAAGAGCCAGAACTCCAAACCCTGAATTTCTTACTCTTTGTTGTTGCTAGGTCACTTGCTAACTTTCCCTTAGAGCCCATTGCATACACAAAGGGAAGAGTTGTAGCTGTCAGATGGTAGGTAACGATTGTGGAGACCTTTCAATAAGAAGGTAGTCTTGGAAACCACAAATAATAATAATCTATATCCATTGATTATATGGTTCTAATTGCACCACAGTAGATGAGCAGATAAGAAAGCTATGGCAAATTTACACAATGAAACACTGCTAGGCCATAAAAAAGGAGGAAATTTTGCCCTTTGTGACAGCATAGATGGACCTAGAGAACATTATGCTAAGTGAAATAAATCAGTCAGAGAAAAACAAGTACCATAGTATTTGACTCATATGTGGAATCTAATGAACAAAATTAACTAACAAGCAAAATAGAAACAGACTCATAGAGAGCAAAGCTGACAGCTATCAGGAGGTGAGGGTGGGGAGAGACAGGGACAGGCTGGGTGAAAAAGGTGAAGATATTAAGCAAAGTATTAAACAATAACTCATAGACACAGACAACAGTGTGGTGATTAAAATGGGGGGGCGGGGAAAGGTAGAAGAAGGTAAAAGAGGGATAAATGGTGATGGAAGCAGATTTGACTTGGAGTGATGAACACACAATTCAATATACAGATGATTTATTATAGAATTGTACACCTGAAACCTAGATAATTTTATTAATCAATGCCACTCCAATAAGTTCAATAGAATTAAAAAAAATTCCTGACAGAGCACAAAATAAGAAACTTCTCTGTTCCTCCAACTTTCTGATCTCTGCCAATGCTTCCCACTGATAAAACTTACTAGGAAGAGGATTATGAGAAATGCAGTTTGTAGCTTATCTTTGCTCACCAGTTCTAAGCAGACCATTGAAGGGCAGGATGGGCCTCAATGCCTACAAATAGAAAGCATATCATATTTTAGGCCTGGTTGATGAGTACACAATAAAGTATGCAGATAATGTTTTAGTGAGTTGTACACTTGAAATGTGTATGGTTTTATTAACCAGTGTTATTCCAATAAATTTAATTTAAAAATTTTAGCTAGCCCTGGCCTGGTAGCTCAGTTGGTTAGAATGTTGTCCGGATATGCCAAGGTTGTGGGTTTGATCTCTGGGCATATATAAAGAGCAACCAATGAATACATAAATAAACGGAACAACAAATTGATTTTTTTCTCTCTCTCTAAACAGTAAATTAAAAATCACTTTAAAAATTTAACGCTAAAATGGCTTATTGATTCCAAGATGATTTTAGATCTGCCTACTATAGTTCCTTGTGTGTGCTATTATTCTCCTACAAAAATCTTTAGCAAAATGGATCACAATTGCTTGATTTGTGCTTGTTGTGCTCACTGGACCATTAGCTTCATGAGGGCAGTAATCACTATCTTGCTTTCCATTGTGATTTGTTTGTGCTCAGCACAGGATCTAGTTTATAAAGTGGAATTAAAACTGCATTTCAAATGTTGGCCAGCAGATCCATAGAAAATAAGCCAAAATTTGGGGCCACATATGAAGGTGATCTTCAGTACACTGCCACCTGTCAGAATTTTACACTTCCCATGGATATTAGTTGAACTATGAAAAGTTGTCCTTGGAAATGGTGATTCAATATGGCTTGCTCTTGAAGGCAAAGTTCTCTAATGGTTAAGTTTTGAGCTTAGAAATGTAACTTTGTGAGTCAACAGCATATAGCTGGTATTTATGTTCATGAAAATGGAAATAGCATGTAGGGAAAGTAAGTAAAAAAAACGGTGAGATGCTCTCAAACAGAGTGCTAAAAGACCGTAGAATTTACAGTTCAGTTAGAAGAGGGAAATTTAGCCAAGAAGATTAGAGTAGAGGTAGATGAAATAAAAAGAATGGAATAAGAATATTAGGTCTTCAAACCCATGTGAGGACAGTATTTATAAAGGAAAAGAGGGTTTCTGGTTTTTATTTCACATGTAAAGAGCTTGAAAGTTGTCACTTCATTCTAACAAGTAAGTAACTGGACAGACTGAAGAAAATGAACAACTCTTCCAGTAACCATAAAAGAGGATCTAATGCTGCCCCCAAGATTAGAGAGCTAGACCGGTGAATGCAGGGCATCACAGCTTACGAAAATAGAGACTCTTGAGACCAGAATAACATAACCCAATATTGTTAATTGCTTCAATTTTTATTTCAACATGTAATTAATGCAATAGCAATACATTAATAGTTTAATTATAATTTTTATTACCATTGTCAGAATAAGATAGCATGGTTTTAAATTGGCTAATCCCAAGACCCAAGTTCTTTATCCACAAAATCAGGATATCTACAAAGCACAAAACACCTTAATAGCATTGGCAAATATTTTTAAGAACTTTCACTTAAATAAGCATTGTTAAGAATATGGAAATAACAGCTAAGCCCCTGAAATATGATGATTGGAAAGCAGCCAGAGAACTAAAATAAGTTCAAAGAACTTGCTATTATGAAATGTTTGCTTCAGCTCTTAACCTAGTCTTTCATCCATGACATTATTATCCTCTTTTGATTTCCATTTATAAAACATGTGTTCTAATTCTTGTTTACATAAAGTAGGAAGATGTACTCAGGACAGGACTCTAAGCTGCAGCTAAAGCATAAATGTTGCACGCATATAAGCTGTTATTAAACAGAGACCACTTAATCACTGTTTAATTTCAGGGAAAATAGAATAGAATCTTTCTCAGGGGAACAGGAAACCTTACCTCTAAACATGTGTTGGAAAACCTGAGTGCTGAGAGCACGTATTTAATTTTACCAAAAGACTTCCTCATTTGATGTAGTTGCTAAGTTATCACCTTTACATAAATGACACACAGAAATAAAGGCAATGAGAAGTATGATTCTTCCCTAACCTAAATGAATCTAGGTTGCTGAAATACAGGGACATTTCCCATGGCAACCAGACTAGGTTAGGGATCCTACTCATGAGCCTTTAGAATGCGACATGATCAAGGACATTGCCATGAGTGTCCTACAAAGTTACACTTTTAATTTTTTAGTGATAATTCAGAACACATGAGCAACTGAGAAGCTAAAAATTAGAGACTTGGTGTGGCAACTCTGGCTGCAAAAACCTGGCTGGTCTGGATATGGAGATACTACCTCAAGGGAGGCTGGGCAAGATCACCATCTATGGAGAATGCAGTTGGGACTAGACTGATGCAGTCAGTGCCACGTCCAAAAAAAAAAAAAAAAAAAAAAATCAAAGGTGGTTTCCAGGGACAAACAAGAGTTAAAGACCAAGGGTTAATATTAAAGGAAACTGGAAATGATTTATTTGGCAGTGGGATTCTGTTTGTGATGAAGAAGTACACCTGGATAATATTTTGAATGGCTACTATTTTAAAACTTTTGTCTAATTAAGTTCTCTTATTAAGTTATTTGCCCTTTGAAGCAAGTACAGTTATTCTGATTTTTAAGGAGAGAAAACAAGTTGAGAGGCCATTTACACATTCATGGTGAACAAGTAAAATTAAAGAGAAGAAAAGGCAGTGAAACCAGATGCCTTGACTTTAAGTTCTGTGGGTAATTAAGGAAAAGTCAATGCAGGGTGCAACATGACCCGCGCTCTGAACTGTGGTGACACAGCGAATGAGGTCCCTGCTTTCTCAGAGCCCAAACATCAGGAAAAACTTAGGAGAAACATAAATCTAGATTATAACCACAACAAGGAATATTGAGATTTCGAATGTGTCAAATTTCAAATATTGATATTGAGGTGATATGACAGAAATATGCCCTTGAGTCACTAACCGAAGAAAAGGACATTGAGATTTGAGTAAAAGGTCCAGATTCAAAGGGTCCCACTTTCTCAGTTACAGCACAAAGCAATTTCTGCCTGTGTCCATAGGACACACAAATGTCCCTGACCAATAAGTTTAGGAGATAACACTGTCATCAGAGTATTTTAGAAGGATCTTCAGACATATAATATTATACAAATACATATATGTATAGATAAAAATAGTATGAGCGTGAACATATACAGATATGGATTGCACCTTTTACTCAGATCCAGGAATTCTTTCCTTATGTTAGCAACTCAAGAACATTACCCCATCATATCACCATCTACATGAATATACATTCAATGGTAAATGTATTTGTGGGATATGCATGCTCATACATTCATGCAAACTTGCAAACAAAATTCTACTAAAGAAGCCTGGTTCTGCATTTACCTGCACACACATGTATGCGTATGCATGTGTTATGTGTACAACTGCATATATTTACATACTTGTATATGCACATAAAAAGATACATAGACATATCTTTACTAATGTACATGTGTCATCTTATTCTATATTTTCTCAGAACTTGACTTATGGTTTCACAAAGAGCATCTCCTGGGATCTGTTCTTGGTCCATTTATTCCTGCAGGCCCAGAGGCAGCATGTTTTTCTGGGGCTGGGTTTGCCTGTGTTTCTCAGGAGACTAATCATCAAAATTGGAGGGAGGAGGGGCTAGTTCTGGAGTCATGACAAATAACAAGACAAGTCAACTCCTACCTTCAGGTGGCAAGCTGGAGACCAGGACCAAATACTGGCAGGTGGGTTTTCATAGAGGAGAAGTGGAGCTTGCCCAGAGTTCAGTCTATGGGACCAGGAGGTTGGGAAATTGTTCAGGTGAGTGAACCAGGGGCTTTTGTTCTGAGATACAGCTCATTTCCAGCACACTTTTGATTTTCTCCTTCTCTTGTCATTAAAGACTCCTCCCTGAGGACATAGACTTCTGTCTAGAAAGGCTTACTGTGGCAGAGGAACACTTGGTCTGTTTTACTCATCCCCTCTGTTCTTTCAGGAAACCTGGGGCAGGGAAACCATCATTTTGTCCCCAAATCCAGTTCTTCTTAAACTGGATATTTAATTTAGTTTTAAAATTTATCTTCATTTCATAGGCCTATTTACCCTTCTCTCCTTTGCCTTCTATACCGGTAAGTCTTGTCCCCTCTATCCCATGATGGGGGCTATATTATCTCTAGGACCTCATCACTTTTAAACCCAACTCCTCGATGACCTATGCTCTTCACTTGTCCCTCATTTCTCTCTCTGGCTAGCCCAGCATGGCTTCTGTTCAGGCTTCCTTTCTCTCCTAACTTTGAGTTGCCACTGGACTTTGCATGTCATTTGGGGTGTCAATTTCTCACTCTCCCAAGTTGTCAAATGGGAATGATCAGGTCATTTTGAGTATTTTAAGGATACATAAGATGACGTGTACAATGATACATGCACATGGCACCCTTTCAGAATGCCTGATACATAGTACTAAATCAATGCATTTTCTTTTCTCATCAGAATTTAACTTCTTACATTTCCCACTTATCTCTCACATCTTATTCATTAGAAACAATCCCAGTTTCCTACAATAACAGCTCCTTGTGTAAATGAATAAAAAGGATTTACATTATTTTTCTGTCCTCAAAGAAGCTCTTGTTTGATTAAAGAAGACAGGTGCAGGTAAATTCTTCTTCAAATGCCCAGCGTATAACAATAACACTATATATTAGAGCCCACCTTCTTTCCTGTCACTCCTGACCCCTTTCTCCCTTCCTATTTATTAAGCCCTAGTGTTATGCTTAAAATATAGGATCCAGATCTTCTTTGGAGGAGCTTGCAGAGATCTGAGAAAAGTAACAAACAGCTGGAATGAAGGGAAGTACAGTGAGAGGCTATTAGAGAAAGTAACAATGAGTGAGCAAAGACATCACAGAGTTTACATCTGAACCAGATGTTATAAAACAATGGTGGACATTATATTTGTTTCAGAATGTAATTTCAAATGCCAACATTTTTATGAAAGAAAAGGAAAAAAAAATACCAAAGCAAACAATTATAAAAACAAAGCACAGGAATGACCTGGAGGAAAAAGGCAAGTTAGGGTGTGTCAGAAATTATAAAGGACTCAAGTTAAGGTACCAAACCTTCTTGGAGTTTAATAGACATTAAGAAGTGTGCCATTTAAAGAGGATACGGGTATGGATTATAAAGAAGATCTTTTCATCTTATCAGTAGTACAGGGAACAAAATTACTGCCCCTTATTAATTCAAATCAAAGGGTGATATTCACATACTACTACTTTCCTCTCCACCAGACCACTTTGCAGTGCCAAGAGATAGTATGTATTTTAGAATCAATTTTCTTCACTTTTTTCATGGTGTTTGCAAAATTTACACACTAATCAATAGATCATGAAGATGACAAATGCAAAGTTTAGGCTCGATCCTAGACCACTTTTCTCTCCCACAGCGTGCCTCATGGACAGACATGTTCTCTCTCAAACTTCACCAGCTTTCATTCACATGCCAGGTGATACTCAGTACTGAGAGCTTTACACAATGACTAATTTCCTGTGAAAATGATTTTTTTAATGATCAGAAGAACTTGTGGAAAACAGCAGACTTTTAAATATGTGTGAGATTCAGTGTCCCTCATGAATCAGAAATAGGGTCAAATGATTTCTTAGAAACATTCCAGATACTTGTAATGGCTCAATATTTTATAAAAAAATGTAAACTTGGTATCTTCAAATTACAAACTTTTAAGCAATTAAAAATGGCTTAATTGTAAAAAGATGAATATTATCTATAAGGATGGGGAGAGAAAAGTCTGAATGAAAAATAATTAGATAAAAATGAAATGCCTGACTTATATTGATGATTCATTTATTATCACTTTTATTATTTCACCAATATTATAATAAATTGAAAATATATTGTTTGCTACCTGCTCCATACACACATTAACTTGTTTAAAACTCAAAATAAAGCTATGGAGCTACATGTTAAGAGTCATCTCTGCTTTACAGATGGAAAAATGAAGAACAAGACTGAAAGTAACTGAGCCATGATTCCAACTGTGGCAATCCGACCCCAGAGTCTGCAGTCCTATCATTCATGCACAGTGATCTGAAATTCCAAAATTCATAATGAATTTTGAAATTCATTATTTCATATAAATTAGAAAGGATATAAGGCTCAGAATATCAGCATCACATATGGTTCCTTATCAAGGAGCCCTTCTGCTATCACTAATGTTCATCCCTCAGTGAGAAGTGGGTCTTCACTGAAGACCTAATATCTCCCACAAAGACCAATAATACTTTCTTATAGCTGGTGATTACTGCAGAGTTTATAAGACTATTTCTAGACATTATTATATTTATAATATATAATATAATTATATTATTAATATCATGATATTATATTATATTTATTTTACAAATATAAAAATCAAGCTCAAAGAATACCCAATAGAAATTAGCAATCAAGTGTTTAAAATCATGTTTTCAGATTCAGCTATAATCCCACCTTCCAGTACCTCCAGCTTCCTCATCTCTAATACATTTTCTCCTAGATTATGTGTTTTGTTTCAAATGTTGAGTAAAAGCTGTTCTCTTTACCTAATAAGTGGGAGATTTTTTTTTCCTCTCTCACATTTTTTCTAATGCAGAGAATTTGATTGACCTTCTATCCTGATGTATAGAGGTTCCTTCATAGATGCATCTTCTTGGTGTGCAGATGTCTCCTCTTCTCGATATATTTTTCTTAGATTATATAAAAAGATTAGGGTTGCCTTTCCAGGCAGGGTTTCAGAAGGCATCATTAATGCTGAGGTGGGGCATCCTAGATAAAAAATTTTGTCATTATTTCTGCAGTTTCAGAAATATGGTCTGAAGAACCATACCCTAGGACTCTTGCCCTTTGTACTCATGCCCTCAGTAAGCTTTGATTAACCACACTGAAACATGTGGATTGACAAGACAGACATTTTCAAATGGGAAGAATACGTCTTTCCATTAATAAAAATTCCAGTGGGCAAGATACTTATCTTCATTAACTTTTATAACAGTGGCATTGTTTTTACACTATGCTTCTGCACCTCCAACATATGTAAAAACCAAAGTGATCATCCAGAAGGTTGTGGAATGAACATAGATAATTAAGTCCATTTTAAGATGATTTATCCAGGTAAAGCTTTATAATTCAGTGTCTCCAATGGAGAGCAACCTTTGATCTTACTTGGAGTGGCAGGGATGGAGTTTAGAATCTTTATCTCCTGAGAAATTCTATGCTAACTTTGAATTTTATTCTTAACCTTTGTGCCCATCAGTTACTTAAAACCCAACATGCTTTACCAGGGGACTTATGGAGTGTCTGATAGATTACAGCTTTCTTTACATCAGTGTCTTCTGTAAACTAAAAAATACCATCTCTTCATAGAGACATGAGAAACATTCAGTTCCTACCAAATAGACACAGTGAAATCAGTACAGGGCTTAGTTTGAATTATAAAAGATGAACTATTCTGCCAGATTCCCTTATTCTGGAAATATACCTTTTTACAAGTCATGACTCCACATTTCTGTTTAATATTAAAGACAAAATGGAACAGGTCATGAATGGGAGGAAGGTTATAAGTTGTAGATAGTAGTAAACAGGGGAATTTGTGGGTCCTTCTCAGCCTCCAATAACCTTTGTGTGTCTCATTCTAGGTTGCATCCTTGGCACCTGCCTTGATCAACATCCCCAGACTCCAGACATAGGAAAATGTTCAACAGAAGTCAACTTACCCCAGAATATTTTCTGCTGACTGGCCTTCCTGGTTTGGAGGCCCTGTACCCTTGGTTTATCTTCCCATTCTGCTCCACATATGTTGTGGCCCTTGTGGGCAATAGTCTGATTCTGACAGTGATCCAGAAAAACACCTCTCTGCACCAGCCGATGTACCTATTCCTTGCTATGCTGGCCTTTGCAGAGCTTGGTGTCTCTGTTTCTACACTGCCCACTGTGCTGGGCATCTTCCTTTTTGGTGCCAGTGAGATCTACTTTGAAGCCTGCCTTTTACAGATGTTCTCCATACATTCGTTTTCCATCATGGAATCCGGAGTTCTGCTGCTCATGTCTGTGGACCGCTTCGTGGCCATCTACAACCCATTGCGGTACACTGCTATCCTGACCCCACCCCGTATTGTTGGTACTGGTGTTGCACTTGGACTGAAGAGTCTCATGCTCATGTTCCCACTACCCTTTCTCCTGAAGCGTCTGCCCTTCTGTGGCCACAATGTCCTCTCCCACTCCTATTGTCTTCACTCAGATCTAATCCAGCTGCCCTGTGGGAACACTCGGCCCAATAGCATTCTGGGGCTCTGCATCGTTACTTCCACTTTTGGTCTCGACTCACTGCTCATCGTCATCTCTTATGTGCTGATCCTCCACACAGTGCTGGGCATTACCTCTGGGGAGGGACGGCGGAAGGCCCTGAACACATGTGTATCGCATATCTGTGCAGTCCTTGTGTACTATGTGCCCATGATCAGCGTGGCTCTGGTGCACCGCTTCATGAAGCACGCTGCGCCTGCTGTCCGTCTATTCCTGGCCAATGTCTATCTTCTGGTACCCCCTGTGCTCAATCCCATCATCTATAGTGTTAAAACCAAGCAGATTCGCCAGGGACTAATTCAACTCTTTCTCCAAAGAAAATAATAAGGCGGTCAGTGGCGATGAGATGATTACCCTAAAACCAGTTATTGTCCTCACCAGAGAAGGTCTAGAGAAGGAGAGAGTGCACGTCACCTTGTCCAAGTTAGAAAGCTTGATAAGTGTGTAGAGAATGCACATTTTTATACCCTTTGTGTTGTAACCTAAATTAGAATTGTATAGTATTTTGTCAGCTATTTTGTTGTATGTGTCAACTCAAAATACACATGCTTTTTAATGCAGAAATTCTAATTTTTATCACTTCCCTAGATTCATGCTCTGAATGTTCGTGAATATAGAGACTTGAATAAGAATTTTTATAACAGTGATGTTTGAAATGAAATTTTAAAAAGGAAGTGGCCATTGAAAGGTAAATAGTTAAATGAGTTAGGATTTGTTCATATTATGGAATATTTTGCAGTTAAAAAAAAAGTCCCAGATGATAGGTGCTCAAGGCTTAAGCAAGAAATAGCAAATTTTATATGTAACACACACACACACACACACACACACACATGTATATTTAATAAAACTATTTGTAAAATAATTTAATCACAAAAAATTCAATTAGTTTATGTGTATAGAAACACATGGCAAATTGATAACAATAATAGCTCTTTTGGAGGAGTCTGTGCTAGTGAACAAAGGAAGCAAAATAATTCTCACTTTATTCATATTGTTTAAGAATAATACATTCACTGAGATAAAGACAATTTTCCCAAATTACTCACTGTGCCAGATAACTTTCTCTTTAGCATACTAAGATCAGTAGATGTATATGTATTTCTTCTAGGAGTTCTTTAGATACTCTTGACCCACATCTGAGCGTGTGCTCTAACGGGGAGCAGAATGAGCTACTCTAACCTTCTTTTATAATTCTGCTGATGCAGAGATAATTGACAGTGATGACATCTATATAACTTCATCATTTTATTGATTTAAGTTGAAATGGCAGATTTCTCTGTCCTCCAAGAACGAACCTAAATTTGTGGGCTTTTAAAGACATATTTTACATTATAAGAAACAATCATGCAAAATGTTAATGACTTGCCAAAATAGGTTTAAAGTGTTTTAAGAAATTGGAGGTGGGGGGATTTATACTAACACAAATTTCTGAAATACAATAAAAAATTCATAAGTTTTTCATGTGCAGGTATAATCTACTAAACAAAAAATGTCACATGGCTAGAAATTAATTTTTTGGGGGAGGTTGCTTTTTTAGTTTTAGGTGTTTTTTTCTTTGACCTATCTCACATTAAGTCCACAGGCCCAATGTTATGAAAGACCCAGTTTCGCTTTTAAGAGAGTGAGATATCTCACTGTAGTCCTACTGCTGACATTTTCATTGTGTCAAAAAGTAAAACAACTAAGACTTAAAAAAAAACACACAAGAAAAATAAAACAACATTTTATCCTAAAGAACCTTCTATCTTGAAACAGGATAGATATTATCTTTACTAAACTAGGGGAAAAAAGCATGACTGCATGATTATTTTAAAATGCATAAAATTTATGTAAAATTAAATTTTATATTCATAGTGCACATGCATTTATGATAGAATAAAATGTGTGTTGTCCGTGTTTACATATGTGGGGTATTGAGATTTTGTAGTTTTCCATTTATTATGGAAGCACTTCGTGTGAAATGCCAAATATATATTATGTTTGATACTCCAAAATTCCCAGTGTTTCTTAAAATATAAATTATATAATCCCTATATTTTGTTGCAGAAAAAGTAAAGCCTCCATTTAAAAAAAAAATAGTTGATAAAACACAATTACAATAAGCACAATTATAATAAATACAATAGCAATAAATTACAAATACATTATAATAAACAAAAACTCTAATTTTCATATATTTGTCAAGATAGAGATATGATTAAAAAAATGTAGAATGAGTGCTAAAAATGCTGAAAACTTATAAAGGAAAATTTGACCAACAATACCCCAGAACACAATCCTAGATTATAATGGAAAGTGACAATCTCCTGTTTGTGTCTATATTTGCTGAATGTTTAAAATAGGAACTGACATCTGGGGGAAAATATGTCAACATTGCAAATTCAGCTCAGTGTCCATGTACATCATTCATTTGATGGTCTTACATCACAGCTTCTGTTCCAAGGAAGTTTAATTCAATTCTGCTTCGTCCTCTCTCACTTTGTGACCATATCCTGGATCTAGTTATGAGTCAGAGTTTTTCTCTTCCATTATTAATGTCCATAGACAGTTTTATGTTCACAGATATTTATCTCCTAAATCCCCTCATTGTCTTGTTCAACTAGTATTGTTTGACTTTATTATGATCATGTCTCACTAAACCCTCCATTTTTCCAAGTCTCTCAGCTACCCTCAACTTTACGTACATCTGAATCTATTCTATCCACATAACCTTCTTTAAAAGCATCTCCTCACAGATTACACAGAGCCCTCTTTCTCTTGTTAAACCAGCAGCATAAAAAATATATTTTTAGAAAAACTTTAAAAGTCCTATAAATGTGTCATGGTGGATTTTTTTTCCCCCTTGTCAATCAGAAAATTGGCCAAAAAAAAAAAAAGGACAAAGCAAAACACAACAACAACACAATACAGCCATCTACAAATAATCAAAATTCATTAGTTCAGCAATTTCAAATTCTCTTTAACATTGGGTTCTGCAAGTGTTCACTTTATGCTCTCTCTAGTCACCTTATACTAGGAAGCCTATTTATCATGCTTTTAAGAACAATCTGCCCCCAATCCAATCTGGAACTTTTACTCACAATTGTTTTACCCTTGGATTCTGTCACCTCCTGATATTAAACACCCTTGATGTGCTCTAGATACCAACAATGTTGTGCCCTGCTCATTACTTGTTAAATGCATGTTTATAAAAGGCATAAAATTCAAAGTTGAGACTATAGTAGATCAATCCTATATAATAAAAGCCTGATATGCTAAGTGTCTGGTCATCCATTCAACCAATCAAAGCATAATATATTAATGATATGCTAAGGCTGCTCAACCACTCGCTATGACATGCAATGACCACCAGAGGGCAGACAGTCAACCAGTCGACCAGTCTCTATGATATGCACTGACCACCAGGGGGCAGATGCTCTGACCAGTAGGTTAGCTTGCTGCTTGAGTCCGGCCAATCAGGACTGAGTGAGACAGGCTGGACATGCCCTAGAGCCCTCCCATGGTCCCTCCCCAGCTGGCCAATATCCCACGTCCCTCCCGAGCCCCGTTTGTGCATTGGTGGGGTCCTTTGGCCTGGCCTCTGCCCTCTTGCAATCCAGGACCCCTCAGGGGATGTCAGAGAGGCAGTTTCGGCCTGATCCCGCAAGCCAGGCCAAGAGACCCCACTGGCGTATGAATTTGTGCACTGGGCCTCTAGTATATAATATAATTGATCTACTATAATAATAATTATAGTATTAGCTAACACTTATGGTGAACTTTATACAAGCTAAACACTTTTTAAAGCAATTTACATATATCAATTCTTTGATTCTCGTAGTAGATGAAGATCGTTACTATAAATCATTTCACAGAGGTAATGACTTTATACCCTTGCTGTTTTCCTTAGGCCCCCTGGACATTGAGAAGAGGTGATATAGTTAACTGGATAATTGCTCCTCAGGAGACTGAAGGACCTTTCCATTCCTTCACTCCCATAGCTAATCAGTTTGCAAGGAAGGGAGAAGCACTCCAGCCCCAGGACCAGAGAGATGTTAATGCCATTGTGGCAGAGACTTGCTGAAGTGAGCTTCCCCCTTCCCACTTGATGCTCAGAGGTCAGCTCTGCTTATGGTGAGTGTCTGAGGCCATAATTTCCCAGCCCTGCCAGTAGCTTCCAGGAGTCCCAACTCTACTCCATAATTAGCTCTCTAGGCTTTTCTATAATCAGTAGCCAGCTTCCTAGCTTCCTGAATCTGTGTGATAGAGCAAGAGGAAGCTTTCCTCAAACTTGATTGCAGGTAAAGAACAAAAGGAACAAACCAGAGAATACCATGGATTCTAGAAATAGTTTCGCCATCATAATATCTTAGGTGAGTTAAGCAATGCATCCATCTTCTTTATATGATCATCCGTAAGTTGTGTCCTTGTTTTTCCCTCAGAAAGATGGTCTGAGTGTCAGTGAGGCAATGATAAGGAAAGATCATTATTAGCAGAAATTTGGGGGTAGTTGGTCTTTGATTGATTCCTTCTGAGAATTCCTGAGAGAGACAGGAAGAGTGGGGGTTACTAATATTAAATGGTTACTAAAAGCTCACATTAAGGTGATAAATTGAGAGTGAAGGAACATTATCCTAGAGCAGGATGAACTAGTCTACAATGCTGTCTAATTTGGCCTGAGAAAGAAATGTTGGGTTTAGTGTAGCATATGGGAAGGTACATTTGATATTATGGAAATGGGAGGTTTTATTTCAGCACTATTATTACCTGAGTTTGGACAAGTTTTTCAATTTGAAGAGGCTAGGTTATTCCATCTTTACAATAAGATAATAGAATAGATGACAGTTGCTTGGAGAGATTTTATGTAGCTCAAACATTTAAAAACTATTTCTTTAGTGCTTGTCGAATAGAGTCAACCATAAACATTATATTTTTTACATGATTAGGACATAATAAGAAAACCCTATAACTATAATTGATGATTTCTCTTTCCTTGACAACTCATAGGCATTTTAGCTTCCAAGGAATATTTTATTAGAGTTATCTGTATAGGTACAATCACCCACCTAAACTGAATTAAAAAGTGGTGCTGGGGGAGAAAAAGTTTCCTACGGAAAAGATGCTGAGTGAATCAGTTTTTAATGTGAGTGGGAAGAAATCTTTTAATGTAATTAAGAAGACAGTACTTTGTGTGGAACATTCTGCTACAGCTTTATTTGGCCCATTTTCTAATTTTAAAATGGAAAACATATTAAAAATGAAATGAATGCACCATAGTACATGCCCTATGACAGTTAGAATGATGGATGGACTCTAAGAAGGAATAACCAATAAAAAATAAATATATATATTTAAGTTGCAGGGAACTTTTCTGAGTAGGGCCAGAATTCTGTGTTGCCAGGACCCTGTATGGTACATGGCATAAAGGAGTGCTGATTGGTTACAGATGTGCAGAGCGAAGAACTGAATAACTGGCATGTGATAGTGACATCCCTATAAGTGCAGCAGCAGCTGGGCTGAACGAAGAATTCACATCAGAGAAAATGCACACAGGATTTTAGCAAATGTGGAAAATGTGCATGTGCAAATATGTGAGCAGATGTGTGTGGTGTGTGTGTGTGGCGGGGGGGCGGGCGCGGGGTGCAGGGGGTCAGTGGGTCATTGAATGAGTTGAAAAATGCCTTCTTGTGCTCGCCCAGACAGTACTCAGTTTAAAACACACCCAATTTGGGGAGTTGTGGTTTTATTTTCTCCCCTCTGCTGCCTTCTCCTGCCCAGCAGAACATTTCTTGACAGTCCATTCCCAGTGTTACTGCAGTGTGCTCAGAGGTGTGTCTAAGCCAGAAAGAAGTCCCAATGGATGAGGTAGATTATCATTGAGAACTGAGTCAAGAAACTGGATATTATCATAACATAAATTTTTCATTAACATTAAGTCTGCATACAAATCTACCAAACTTGATTCCTGCCTTCTCCATTCTTTTCTAGTTTAATTTTGTAGTCGCTTGCTCCAGGCTCTAGCCACTGCCACTTCTCAGCCTAGATATATATATTCATTTATCAAGTACATTTAGCTGTTTTATATGCACTGTGCTCTTTGCCTTATATCTATGTATTTACCAGTAATATCTCTGTTCACCTATTTCTGATATTAGTCTATACTTATGCTGAGATTGAGTTTTCGTCAGGCATGTTCACACCAAGACAAGGCAGCCACTTCTTTCTTAGCAGATCCAAGGAGAACTACAATTTAGAGGAATAATTCTCTATCAGCTTTGAATTTCTCTGTGATGGAGACTGCAACCCCTTTACTGGTAGGAAGTTCCTGATGGTGTGCACCTGTCAGTTATCAAGTGTGAGATATTTGTCCACCTGTATCTATGAGCTTTGTTTTCTTCTTCCCTTTCCCCAGTGTCCAAGGTTCTTTCTCCGTAATAATGTTATCTCACTACTTTGTTTCTGATTTTCAAGGTAGCATCGATTTCATGGAATGAGATTTCAACATGAAGAACTCCAATAACTCTCTGGAATTCTTACCTACAACATTCATTCTGGTTGGCATCCCAGGGCTGGAAGAAGAGCACATCTGGATGTCCATTCCCTTCAGCCTGGTGTACATTATTATCTTCCTTGGGAATGGCACCATTATTCATGTCATCAGAACAGACGCTGCCCTACACCAGCCCATGTACCTCTTTCTTGCCATGTTGGCTCTGGCTGAAGTTGGTGTCTCTGCATCCACTCTGCCTACAGTGCTAGGCATCTTCCTCTTTGGAACCACTGAGATTAGTTTTGATGCATGTCTCCTCCAGATGTTCTCCATCCATTCTTTCTCCATTATGGAGTCAGCTGTGTTGCTGGCCATGTCTGTCGACCGATTTGTGGCCATCTACAGCCCACTGCGCTATACAGCCATCCTAACCCTGCCCCGCATCTTTGGCACAGGAGCTGTCATTGGGCTGAAAAGCATTATGCTCATGGCCCCATTGCCCATGCTCTTACGGCGCCTGCCCTTCTGTGGTCACAATGCCCTCTCCCATTCCTATTGCCTTCACCCAAACCTCATCCATCTACCTTGTGGGGACATTTCTATCAATAATATCTATGGGCTTTTCATTGTTACCTCCACTTTTGGGCTGGATTCACTACTCATTGTGGTCTCCTATGGGCTTATACTCCACACTGTACTGAATATTGCCACTAAGGAAGGGCGTAAGAAGGCACTGAACACATGTGGTTCACATGTCTGTGCTGTGCTTGCTTATTATGTGCCTATGATTGGCTTGTCAATGGTGCACCGTTTTGGTCACCATGTGTCCCCTTTGCTGCATGCTATGATGGCTAATGCTTATCTATTCTTCCCACCCGTTGTCAACCCCATTGTGTACAGCATTAAGACCAAGGAAATCCGCCGTGGCATTGTCCGAATGCTATCAGAGAGGAGATCCAGAGTTTAGACAAAGGACAAAGTAGGGAGAAACATTTTTCTATAACCATAAGTGATCCTAGATTGCACATTATGCAAATGGTGTTACCTCAAAATAGGGTGTCTAATAGGAGGTTCTCCATAAGTTGGCTGAACTGGAGTGGGGGTGAAAATGAATTTGGATTATGTGTAAAAGAACAGTATAAAGAATTTGTTATTTTAAAAACATTTTTTTTTGTGTGTGTGACAAGAGGTTTTCTAGTACCTTGCATAGCTGGAGCAGAAAGCAAGAAAGGTTGTTTATGAAAACATAGCACTCCCCTTAAAGAAAGGTAGTTAGGAGCTGGAAGGTGTCTGACAAATCTCTTGATCCCTGTTTTCTGGCAAAAGAGGAATTAAAATGAATTATATTCTCTTGAATTGTTGGTATGAGCTCAATAGCAATAGGACACACTAGTTAGCTCAAAGGAGGCTTCCCATACTGGCTCTGATGTGACATTCAGTCAACCCCAACAAGGTTCCAAATTGAAAATCCCAAAGATTACACATCTGTTCACAATGCAAAATTCTGAAGGTATCCCACCAGATTGCAAAATATTTAAAAGAGGCAAGTATTCATTTATGGACATTTACATTTTATATCTGATTAGATATTCTTTTATAAATGTTAGAAATAATGTAAAAAATTACATTTATATTTCTAGGGAAAGGAACTAAGACTTTTGAGATGCAAATATATACTAGGTGCTTTAATATTTCAGTCAATCTCCACAACAACCCTATGAGGTAGAATTAATGCAATTATGATTATTTTTTCAGATGAAAAGCTGATGTTTAGGTATAGTAATCAACTTGATCAAACCTATACATCTAAGAGCTGGCAGTGGAATCTAGCTGTGTCAAACTCCAGTGTCTAAGCTAAGCTATTAATCTCTAAACTATACTGTCAACTGAGCAAGAACTACAGTTCCATGGATCCTTTTTACTAGTGAGTCAAGTAACATTAATTGAGTATGCTCAGTGGGCCAGGTACAAATCTAGGCCCTAGAGATAAAATGGTAATCAAAAAGACAAGGTCCCTTTCTTTCCACATGAAGCTTAGAATATATATTATTTTCTAGTTCCATTCTTTTTCATCTTTATCACTCTATTTTCCTGAGGTCCAGTCTCAGAGACAACCTCAGAATCTGGCAAAATCCCAGAAATCACACAAGGAATTGTCTATAACTCTCTGGATGTCTATGAAATTCAATAATGAGTATAATCCAATATGACTTTATGGAACAATATCAAGTTTGATTCCATATTTTTCTGCCATTACATTTATTATCCTAACTTAAAATTTAGATGTTTTGAAACTACCTTGATCCTTTATTTCCTCAACAGGACAAAATGATAAGCCATTCTATTCAGAGAGTTATGAAGTTAAATTATGAATTAGAACATGAGAAAATGCATGAAATATTATAGGCATTTCCATATACAAGTGTATGTGACTTTATTTCAGAACAATCCTCCTACCAAGAACAATTAGAAAAGTTAGAGAAGTATGTTGTAAATGACTTCAGAGAGCATTCAGTGAAACAAAGATATAAGATTCTAAAGATAAGGAAAAGAGAAAAGTGAGCCTGATATTTAATATTACTTTCCCACTTTAGGAACTTGTTGATTTAAAAGTAATAGCTGGGCCTTAGCTGGTTTGGCTCAGTGGGTAGAGTGCTGGCCTGTTGACCAAAGGATCCTGAGTTCGATTCTGGTCAAGGGCACATTCACTGGTTGCAGGTCTTTCATCATTGATGTTTCTATCTAACTCTCTTTCTCCCTTATTCTCTGAAGTCAATAAAAATATTTTTTAAAATTAAACAAATTAAAGTAATAGCTGGTAAAATGAAAAGAGCTTACAGCAAAAGACTGGAGTGAAGAGAAACAAAAATTGGAACACAAAGATCCTCCTAGATGGGGAAACTGGTAAATTCCAAGGCATTTACTTGGACTCCAGAGAAGTTACACCTTGAAATAAGGGAAAATTAGAAATAGACTAGCCTAATATAGTTTTGTGTATTTTTTTTAAATCAACTCACTATCTAATTTTACTACTCTGTAAGAATTAAGGTGAACAGCCATTTCAGTTTTTTTCCCAGGATTTTCTCACTTTATCTCAGGAAGTACCATATCCTAGAAAATTCCTCAGCCATAAGGTGAGATTGTTGGTCACTTTAATCAGAAATAAAGTTAAATACTCTCAGTAGAAAGATATTAATCAGCATCTCAGATTATCCTTATAATTTTTCATGACAGTCATTGAAATAAAACCAGAAATGCAAAATACAAGAACTGAAAAAAATTAGGAGGAAAAAAAAGAGGTGAAAGGATTAGATCCACAAAAGATCCAGCTATTAGAGTTAACATACCCAGACATTAAAATAATTTTGATTAATATTGCCTAGAACATAAATTGCAAGGTGTAGATTTTAAACAATAAGTGAAAACTAATTAAAAATAAAATAAAAATGCCAGAATGAAAAAAAAATAAAATAACTGAAATTAAAAGTCCAATGGATGGGTTTAATCATATTATACACAATTGAAAAAAAGAATCAAAGTATTGGAAAATAATTTAGAGTATACCCACTATATAAATGTGTAAAGATAAAACATAATGAAAATAATAAAAATAAAATATCCTTAAAGGATATATGGCATTTGCTGGAAAGGTCAAATACATGTCTAATTGGAGCCCCAAAAGAAAAACATCCTGGGGCAAAAGTTATATTTGAATATAATAACATAAACATTTTCAAAACTGATATAAAACATAAACCAAAGATTTAAGAAGCTTTTTACAGTTTAAATTTTATTAAATTTACAATTTAGTGTAAATGTTATTGACAATATTAGACATTCACAGAGTTGAATTTTTCTATTTGAAAATATTCACTGTTAATAATTCTGGTCCTTCCCCAAAGTCAACAAACACATTTTGTTTATTGTATTTCTTTTTATGAAAGCATTTATACAGAAACAAGAAATTATCTACATTTATACTTGTCCTAGTGAAAAATATGCACTGTTCTTTGTTTGATTTTTAATATACACATATATCTTTGAGATAATTCATAACCAGTACATGAAGACATCATCATTTATTTTTACATCTACATAATATTTCCTTTGAGTATCCTGGTACATTGTATCTTGCCAGAATTTGCTTACCAGTTTCCAGTTGATGAATATTTAATTTGCTTTAATTTTAAATAATATTATAGTAAATAATTTTGTATATATATACACCAATTTGTACACATGTAAATGCATTTCTAAACTAAATTTTTAAAAGTGGAATTCCTGAGTAAATAATTTTGTAGTTATAATTTTTATAGGTAAAGTATTGTCATGTAGGTCAGACTTATTAATATTAACTGTTCCTCAGCAATTGTGAAAGTACTTCTTTCATCATACCCTTGCCAACCAGTCTGTTTCAACATTTTTTTAAAATTTGGGTAATATCCTATCTAATAATAGACAAACATGGTAATTGACCATACCTTCTCTACACCTCCCATTGGCTAATCAGCATGATATGCAAATTAACAACAAAGATGGCAGCTAATTTGCATACTGCAGGCAGGGCAGGTCAGCACCATCCCACCTACCCCGCCGCCATCCAGACCTGCTATCTGAGACCCAGGGTGGCGGGCGTCCCGACCCAGGGCGGCCGGGTGGGACAGCATGGCTCCTCTGTCACCCCAGCTTCCTCATCACAACTCCCTTGGGGGCCTAAGCCTTTAGTCGGACATCCCCCAAGGGCTCCCTGGCTGCCAGAAGGATGTCTGACTGCAAGCTTAGGCCTGATCCCTCAGGGAGGGGGCCTAAGTCAACAGGTGGACATCCCTCAAGGGGTCCTGGACTGCAAATGGTTGCAGGCCAGGCTGAGGGACCCCCCCCCCCCCGCCCCAAGTGCACAAATTTTTGTGCACCGGGCCTCTAGTAATGAATAAAGAACTATCTCAATTTTACTTCAATTACTTCCTACTTTAAGTGAGAGTGAACAGCATTTCATAAGATCAAGAAATATTTGTATCTCCATTTATTATATCAGAACCCAGAATTTTTCTTTTTGCAAAGGGCCAGGCAGCGAATATTTTAGGTTTTGTGGGCCATACAGCTTCATTCATAGCTATTTAATTATGCCCTTGTAGTGTGGGGGCAGCCATAGACAACACATAAATAAAGGAATATGAGTGTATTCAAATAAAACTTTTTATATGGACAGTAAATTTTGAATTTAACATAATTATCATATGTCAGAAAATATTGCTTTTTAAAAATATATTTTTTACTGATTTCAAAGAGGAAGGGAGAGGGAGAGAGAAACATCAATAATGAGAGAGAATCATTGATCAGCTGCCTCCTACACACACCCCGACTGGGGTTCCACCTGCAACCCAGCCATGTGCCCTAACCAGGAACCTTCTGGTTAACAGGTCAATGCTCAACCACTGAGCTACACTGGTCAGGCTGCACTTTGTTTTTATTCAATCATTTAAAAATGTAAAAACAATTCTTATCTTGTAAGGCATTCAAAAATACATGCATTTAATATTCCATTTCCTTAGAGAGGGTCTACACTCTTACTAAAGACAATAATAAAATTAATGGACTTCCCAATCCACCACCATCTTCTCTCCACTACCTTATTTTTAAAACATTTTATTAGGAAGATGTTCGAATATGAGTAGAATAGAGAATATTATGAAGAACTTTCATGTACTCTTTCTTCAACCTTAACTTGAAGAATTATCAATATTTTATTAACTTTGACACTTTACTTTTCTACTAGTGAACATAGTGTTTAGCTCAATGCTTTATTTTTCTATTTTAAATCATGTCTTTTAAACCTTAACTACAAAAAATGGAGTAATCATATACTTAATGCTATACCCCAAATGCAATATAATACTACATTTCCAACCAGATTGTGTTCTTTACCTAACTTCTACATTTTCAAGGTTTATAACTTCATAATCAAAAGCTCCCTTTGAAGCAGTGGGAATTACATAGTGACGGGTACTTCTTGGAGCCAAACTAGGTGTTAAAAGACAGGTAAACCAGATATGGGATGAAGACAAGCCATGTTTGTGGAAACACTGTGCCTTCAGTGGTAGAAACCAAAAGAAACGTTCGCGGTGAACACTCAAGCAGCTTCTGATTTCCACTGTCCAGAGAGAAGTTTAATCAAAATAAAGTCCCATATAACAATCCTACCCTATTTGCCTCTTGATGGCACTCATCACAGCTCCTTCTTTCCTGAGTAGAGATCCAGCCTTCCGGGGAATAAGTAAAGGACAATGCACCCTAATAATGAGGCTAATAATGTAAGACACTAGGAGAGGAAATCCCATTTTCCTTAAAGAGGGAATCTCACTTTGACTTTTGAATCTATCCAGAGATCTGAAATAGCTTCCCCCAAATCTTCAAGCCATATCAAATCTGAGTTTGGCCATATTTAAGATGACATCAAAGGGTAACTGTTCCAACATAATATTCTTTCTCAAAACCACAGAAGCCACTGTAGAAGCAGAAGGGAACTAATAATTACTGAGAAAAATATCTATCAGAATACAGCTGTCTTTCCCATGTCATCTAACAAAAGTGTCACATCCCCACAAGTCAGCTACCTCAATTATTGGTAATGCTTAGCACTCAGTAGATGTTAGAAGTGCTGTTATTTTTCCTGGTTCTGTCCCTTGGGGCCTCCGGTCTCAGAGCACAATCTCTATATTGCTGCAAGGTTCCTATAAGAGCCAAAGGCTTCCCCACCCACCTCCTGCATTCCATCCTGGGATATCCTGGACCATATGCAGCATTCAGCTGCAGAGAATAGAATACAAGACAGAGCGAGCATTGAAAGAATAAGAAAACACACAGGTAAGGCTGAACTGCTCCATGGATGATGAGTAATTAGGGGAGGGGTCACCTGGGAAATGAGAACAGGATATGCTCCATAGAGATAGGAAGAGAATGCAGCCAACCAATGTCAAGGATATTTTGATAAGAGATGGGATGGGGATGTGACAGGTAGGGAACATGAAATGAATCAATTCATCAAGAGATACATCACTGTCCTCCAACTGAGTTCAAAAAGTAGCCCTGATGCCATTGCCCTCAAAGATGAAGAGTTTTCAGTATGTGTTGGTAAGCATCAGCAGATCATCTATCAACAAACCCTGCCCTGAAAATTGGCCTTTTCTGGCTAGTATCCCCTCTGTTCTTATTTTCACTTGTCCTTCTCTCTGCCCTGAAAATGGCTCAACAAATCTCAGAAAAACATAAGTTCAAGGAAAGCATGAAAGCATCTAATAAGGAATGAACGAGAGAGAGAGAGAGAGAGAGAGAGAGAGAGAGAGAGAGAGAGAGAGGGAGAGAGATATCTCACATTCATATAACTTTCATTATAGTACATTGTAGAAATTGTCCTATTTTATTATTAGTTATTGTCATTAATCTCTTACTTAGCCTAATTTATAAATTAACCTTTATCATAAAAGTGTATATATAAAAATTAGTATAAAAAGATTTGATACTATCTGTGGTTTCAGACATCCATTGGGGGTCTTAAGTATCCTTCAAGGATAAGTGAGGATCACTATACCACATGCATGGAAAAAAAATTGTGCCTATTATCAAAACAAAAAATAATACAGGGACCCAAATTATGGTAAAAAAAATTCTGGATCAGAGCAAGAATGCAATGGACAATGAAATGCTAAATAGTCCCAAGCTAGATGGCCTCTTGTAGCTATCATGTAGAAGTCATTTCCTAGAGACATGAACAAGATCTGCCCTACACAGTGCTTGGATGGGCACCACCACCATTTGTCTCTAGCATGTTCTTTCTTTTATGCTTTTACAAATGACAAAACATCTCTGTGATTAGCATGTTCTTTATTTCAGAAGTCTTAATTGCTCCACTACCTTAATCAAGGCCACTAAGACTCAGTGCTAAGAAGTTTTCAAAACCTTTGCTCTGGCCTCTCATCTTTTGACTTATAGTTTAAGTATTAAAAGATACACACATTCCTATTGTTTACTAATTTACTGGTAACTACTCAATGGCCTCTGCAATTTCTCTACAGTTTTGGCAGTCCCGTTATGTTTAACTTCTAAATGTTTGCCCATGTTTCCTTTCCTTGATCAGATTTTCTAGGGGATTTCAAATTACATTTATTCTTTCAAAGAAATAATTTTTGTATGTTTTTACCCTTTTTGTCTAATTCAAATTAATTCCATGTTTATTTTATCCTTTTTCATTTTTAAAAAAACTTCATCTTATATATTTCCTAAATTCTTGAGTTTAATGATTTTCCAGCAATTCTTAGTTTGGCATTTATGAACATTTTAGGGGGAATATGCTTAGATTTAGTAAATAATAGTCCATTAATAAATTTGTACATTTTCTGATAAAGAAGTCCAGAGCTTTTCTTATCAGAACATTCTAAAAATTAATAATCATTTCTTTAATAAAGCTCTATTTATTATTTTACTTAAAGAATAAAAACCTGCATTTCTTGCCTGTGGGGCAGTATAGCCCTCTTCTTTAGAACATATAATCTACAGAAATTGTTTGCAAATCTTCAAATTAATTCACTACTCAGACCACTTTAGTTTAGCTTATTTTCCTATGATTCTACTGACATTTCTTCCCAAAAGGTTACTACCTACATCAAAGCCCTAAATTGAATAGACTCTTTTCAGTATTTATATTATTGAGTATCTGAGAAGCACTAAACTCTGGTGACCATATCTTTTATCTTTTTTGCTTCTGTGACTCCTATTTTTTTTTTTTTTGTTTTTCACCCACGTCTCTGAATTTTTCATTGCTTCTTCTCCTGCATCTACCAAATTGCTAAATTTTACATTTTTTTAATAAAGCTGAGCTCAGTTTCTTTCTATTCTCACCCTAAATTCTTGCCTATGTTAGCATATCATCCCCTAGCTTCTCAGCTACCATCAGTATGCCATGGTCTCCCCTATGTCCAGCAGGCTCTTCTCTGTCTTGGATGTCATACCTATTTGCTTAGCTTTCATTTCTCTAGGATAGCTGCTATGACCATCGAATTCAATTGTACAATCTGAACCTGGGATCTTTTTCCCAAAATCGGCTTCTATTCCAATACTCCAGGAAAAAGTAAGTGTTACTATTTTCCATGTAGTTGCAGAGTCCTCAGTCCTGTGTGTGAGTGCTCTGGCTAACTGGATCCTGGATTGAACAGATAAAGAATCTATGGCAGTATCACACTGATGGAATTCTTATTACAGAACACAGATTCTGGTTTTGCATTCATCCATCATGTCCGAGGTAACTAACACCACCAAAGGCCCCTTTTACTTCATACTCACGGGCATTCCTGGATTTGAAGATTCCCACATCTGGATCTCCATCCCCTTCTGCTGTCTCTACACCATCTCCATCTTGGGCAACACCACCATTCTCAATGTCATACGCACAGAGCCATCCCTCCACCAGCCCATGTACCTATTTCTCTCCATGCTGGCCCTGACTGACCTGGGTCTCACCCTCACCACTCTGCCCACTGTTATGCAGCTCCTCTGGTTCAATATTCGTAAGATCAGTTTTGAATCTTGTTTTGCCCAGTTTTTCTTCCTCCATGGATTCTCCTTTATGGAATCTTCTGTGTTGTTGGCCATGTCCTTTGACCGCTATGTGGCCATCTGCCGCCCCCTCCATTATGCCACCATCCTCACCAGTGAAGTCATTGGCAAGATCGGGTTAGCCATCATTTGCCGCTGTGTTCTGGCGGTTCTTCCCTCCCTTTTCCTGCTCAAGCGCCTGCCCTTCTGCCGCTCGCACCTTCTCTCTCACTCCTACTGCCTCCACCAGGACATGATTCGCCTGGTCTGTGGTGACATCCGGTTCAACAGCTGGTATGGATTTGCTCTGGTTTTGCTCATTATTGTGATGGACCCTCTGCTCATTGTGCTCTCCTACTCACTCATCCTGCTAAGTATCTTGGGCACAGCCACATGGACAGAGAGGCTCCGGGCCCTCAATAACTGTCTATCTCACATTCTGGCTGTTCTGGTTCTCTATGTTCCCATGGTTGGCTTATCTATGACCCACCGCTTTGCCAAGCATGCCTCTCCACTGGTCCATGTTATCATGGCCAATATCTACCTGTTGGCACCTCCTGTGATGAACCCCATTATTTATAGTGTAAAAACTAAGCAGATCCGCCAGGGAATGTTCCGATTACTCTTCCAGAGGAAAGTGCACTGACTATGCAAATTTAAGTTTACAGAAGTAGTTGTATATAAATGCATGGAGTCAAGAGCAGGAATACTACCATCAAAACTGTAAGCAGCATTCATTGGATAAGGAATAGCTTCTGTATAAGAAGGTCCTAATGAAAAACAAAATAAATCATTTTTCTTTGACTAGAAATTAAAAGACCTAAAGTTTCTTATATTCTATTTATTCTTCAATAGTCACCCGACTTTGAGAAAAATTTAAAAATATACACAATCTCTGTTCTGCTTTCTTTGCAGAGATGTTGTTATTAAGATGTGGTAAAGTATAAAATTCTACTTTATAAATTTAAAGTTCCGGTTACTGTATAAAGATATATTTGGAAGCTGTAACATGTTCACACCTTGTAAAATTCCTGAAGCAAATGTCAGTTTTTAATTAAAAACAGATGCTCTTGTAACCTCAATCTGCAATAATAAAAGAGAACCTTCCTAAAGTAGGAGGTCAAATTGAAAAAAGAAATACCATTGTGAACATCAGTCCTACTTGGGGAAAAAAATAAACACCAAACATAAAAGACAAAGTGCAAATAGCTTGGGGGTTTTGAGAAACTGTTGAACTAATATTCACTGCAAAGTTCAATTAAACTCCAGGGTAGAATTATGATTCACAGAAATGGTAACTACTGCTGAAAGAAGATAGTAGATGGAGTTATTAGACAGACAATATCTGGAAGATAAACATCAAATGAGCTTGAATGTTGAATGTGAATGTGTAGAAACAACTATGATTTGATTATGATTAGACTTGCTTTCTGAACTGGCTCAGGTTGTACTCCTATCTTGTTGTGAGCCTTTGATTAGTCATCATGACTTGTTAATAAATGAGCTGGGAGAGTTGTTTAACTTTTCGGAGTCACAGCTTCTTCTATCATGAAATGTACACAATTATGCCTTCATAACTGGTATTAATGAATATTAGATAGAAAACACGGGTAAACTGCCTTAAATGTGCAGGAATACTTTTGCTAAAGGAACATGAAGTGATGAGGAGGAAGCTTTCTCAGTAAAAGTGTAAATAGTATCAGACAGGGGTAAGGAATGAAGGTTGTGGAAAGAAGTTTTTAATGTAAATAAAGAAATACTACTGTTTGGAATATAGAGAGTTCTAAATAAAAGTTGTTTTCTTTCATTCACTAATCTCATTCAGTGATATTTTCAATTGTTATCTGCAGGTATATATATATATATATGTCTAGGGATTCCCACTAAACCACCTGATAGATCGAGGATATCTCGATATGTGTTACAATTCTCACCTCTCACCTCTCACTTCTCAGACACCCTAAACAAGATTATACACATTGATCTCAATAACAGAAACAATCCAGAAATTAAAGAGAATTAAGTCTCGGAACTACATGTAGATTAATAATCTATATAGAAAAACATTAATATTTTAAAAGTTTATAATAAATTTTTAAATAAGTGTCTCACCACATATTTAGGTGTGCCTCAGAATATGTTCCTATGTTTAATGAAATTTCATCAATAGTCAGGGCCACAATCTTAGCACCATTTCAAAGGGGATGGTCAGGACTTGAATTGACTTTAGAGAACAGCTCACTTAGGATGTGGCCCACATCAGTTGTCCAGGGCTAATGGCCCATCTCCCAAGTTATGAAATCAGATCATCTTAAATTATGTATTTTTAAAACTAAGTTTATTAAAAAGGTGTCTTTTCCTCACTGTATAATTTAATTTTATTGTGGATCAAAGAGCAGATACAGTAAAGTAACAACAATAATCTGCTGCTGAATAAAATATGCTGTTGTCACAAAAATAAAGCATTCAAAAATACATAATTATTACATTTATCATGGCCCTGACTTTCTCTTTATTCAAAGGGAGATTAATCATAATAGATTTAGCCCAGCCAGTGTGGCTCAGCATTTGAGCATCAACCCAGGCACCAAGAGGTCACCTGGTCAGGGAACATGGCCAGGTTGTGGGCTTGAGCTCCAGTAGCGGGCATGCAGGACGTAGCTGATCAATGATGATTCTCTATCATCAATGTTTCTATCACGATATCCCTCTCCCTTCCTCTCTCTCTAAAATCAATAAAAACATGTTATAAAAAATCATAATAAACTTAGAAAACAACAAACTCTCAAACAATATGGGATGTCTTTGTCCCTCCTCATTATTTAGATACTGCTAGTGGAGCTGTGTTCTTGTTGTTGAGTAGGTAAGCAACCACTGATAACTGGTATGACACAAATTAAATCATGACAATAGCCATAGGAGAGAGAAACATGTAAAATGTAAAAACGAGGAGTATCAGTCTCAGGAAAGTAAGTGGGCTTTCCATCATCACACAGCTAGCAAGTGGCGTCATTTTCAGGAACCATCCTGGGCGTTTGTTTGCTTCCTCTACCTTTCCTTGCTAGCAGCCTCCTTGACTCCCACAGCATCAGTTACCTTATATGTATATATAACTGCCAAATCTTCATCCAAAGATTAAAATGTTTTATTGATCTCCAGAATTATATACCCAATTTTCATCTCTATTAGGATGACTTACTGTCATCTCAAACCCAGTATGTCTGAAACTGTACCAATTACCTACTACCCTTAGTCCTAGCAACACCCTCTCTCTATCACACCACACACACACACACACACACACACACACACACACACACACACACTATACACATCATACATACTATAATACATCATCTGCATTCATTTTCTGACATTATTTCATATCTTGGTAAATGCCAAATCCCCACCTACTATAGAAGTGAAAGAAACCCAATGATGATGTAAATATACACATTTATAACTATTATATATAACTATTAGTGTCCTGGTGCACGGATCTGTGCAAATTGAAAGGAAATTAATTAGAAGAAATATTTTAATATAGCTATTTGAGTCTTACTAATGAAAAGAAAATAGGATTCTACTGAGTCTCCTACAGGACTTCTGTGAGGATCAAATGAGATCAGGCACTTGAAAATGCTTCACAAACATTTGGTTAAAATGTAAAATGTTTGCACCTGGCTATAAAGCAAGTTGTGTTCCTGGGCTGAAGAAACTCCAAGGATGCTAGTCTCTAGGGAGAGGAAGCCAGGCATTGATACTTGACGTCATTACTCAGCGCTCACAGCCACCATTTCTGAGCTGGGCTAGGCTGTAGGATGCATTTTATGCCATAGGGTCTTGGCAGTGCTGGCTGCTATTTGGTGGGCTGTTGCTCCGGGGTGGTGGCAGGGCCTGTGTCCCACTTGGGGGAAGCCAAGTGTTGGTTTGTTGGTGCCAGGTCCATGGTGCCATTTCTTTGTAAATGGCAAGTGCACATCATGGCAGCTCCTTTATTGAGCTTCTGCCCAGTGGTGGTCATTGTGCGTCATACCTACCGGTCGGATGGTCAGACAGTCGAACGGACACTTAGGCTATATATATATATATATATATATATATATATATATCACAAATATATATACCAATATATGTATGTGCCAATATATATGTATATTACATGCATAGTAAATATTATATGCATATAAATATATAAATAATATTGACCACTTAGTCTCTTTCTACTTTTTTATTATTTTGTTATATAAGGCAAATTAACTATTTTTAGGATAAAGTTTTAGTCTCATTTAAAATCATTTCCTCATCATTTCATTCCAGAGTTTAATTTTATGACACAAAATGTGGGAATGATTTCATGTGGTAATTGTGCTAAAATTGTTTTCTAGAAATTATTATGCACATTTTACTTCCTTAGGAAAGTACAAATACTCCTCATTATTATGGCCTTATCTGTACAGCATGATGTTCTAAAAAAAGCCTCTGCTATTTTGAAAAGTTTAAAACATTGTTTATAGTATTTGATTTTTTATTATTGCATTCTTGGCTAAGGTGGTTTTGTAATACATATTATATTGTGAAGCCATTGAAATATGCTTGCTTATAATTGTATTTCTGTATTTGTTGTGAACTTTGTTATAGTCCTGTTAATTTATTGTGCTACTAGCAATGATAAATATTAATACATTTACTTTTTTATATATAGGACTAGAGGCCTGGTGCACAAAAATTTGTGCACTCAGGGGGAGGGGAGGTCCCTCAGCCCGGCCTGTGCCCTCTCGCAGTCTGGGACCCCTCGGGAGATAACGACCTGCTGGCTTAGGCCTGCTCCTGGGTGGCAGAGGGCAGGCCCAATCCCTACATGCAGCCCCTGGTCGCGCTCAGAGCAGGGCCGATTGGGGAGTTGGGGAGCCTTCCCCTGTAATGCACAGAGCAGGGCAGATTGGGAAGTTGCGATGCCACCCTCAGTGACGCTCAGGGTAGGGCTAATTGGGGGGTTTGGGCACTGCCCCCTGTCACACTCAAGGCAGGGTCGATGGGGAGGTTGCGGCACCACCCCCTGTCATGCACAGAGCAGGGCCCATCAGGGGGGTTGGTGCTCCGTACCCTGTCATGCACAGAGCAGGGTCAATCAGGGGGTTGGGGCGCTGCCCCCTGTCACGCACAGAGCAGGGTCCATCAGGGGGTTGAGGCTCTGTACCCTGTCATGCACAGAGCAGGGTCAATCAGTGGGTTGGGGAGCTCCCCCCTGTCATGCACAGAGCAGGGCCAATCAGGGGGTTGAGGAGCTCCCCCCTGTCACTCACAGAGTAGGGCCTATAGGGGAGTTGGGGCACCGCCCCCTGTCACACACAGAGCAGGGCGGATCAGGGGGTTGGGGCGCTGCCACTGTCACACTCAGGGCAGGGCAGATGGGAAGGTTATAACTCTACCCCATCACACACAGAGCAGGGCCCGTGGGGGGGGGGGTGTTGGGCACCACCCTCTATCACCCACAGAGCAGGGCCGATCAGGTGGTTGGGGCACCGCTACTCTCATACTCAGGGCAGGGCAGATGGGGAGGTTATGGCTCTACCCCATCACACACAGAGCAGGGCCAATGGGGGGGGGGGGGTTGGGGCGCCGCCCTCTAACACCTACAGAGCAGGGCCGATCAGGTGGTTGGGGTGCCGCCACTCTCACACTCAGGGCAGGGCCAATGGGGAGGTTATGGCTCTACCCCGTCACACACAGAGCAGGGCCGGTGGGGGGTGGGAGGGTTGTGGCCCTGCCCCCTGTCACACATAGAGCTGCAGGGTGATCAGGGGGTTTGGGCGCTGCCCCCTGTCATGCTGATCCCGGTGCCGGAAGGCCTCGCGGCTCCGCTGATCCCGGTGCTGGGAGGCATATTACCCTTTTACTATATAGGGTAGAGGCCTGGTGCATGGGTGGGGCTGGCTGGTTTGCCCTGAAGGGTGTCCTGGATCAGGGTGGGGGTCCCCACTGGGGTGCCTGGCCAGCCTGGGTGAGGGGATGATGGCTGTTTGCAGCTGGTCACACACTCTTCAGGGTGGGGGTCCCCACTGGGGTGCCTGGCTAGTCTGGGTGAGGGGCTGAAGGCTGTTTTCAGGCTGGGACTGAAGCTCCCAACTGCTCCTTTTTTTCTTTTTTTTTTCTTTTTTATTCTGGGCCAGCTTTAGCTCTGAGGCCTCAGCTGCTGAAAACAGGTTTCTGGCCTTTGTTTACCGTCTGTATTTGATACAATGTTGCGGTCAGGCTGGCTGAAGCCCCGCTGAGTAAAGCAGGTTTCTGGGTTTTTTTTAGCTTCTATATTTGCAACATAGTTACTTAGAGTTGCAGCTGAGAGGCCAGCAAGTCAGGCGGGGAACGTTGGAGTCCTCCGTCACTGAAGCAAGCAAGCCTCCCTGTTCGCATCAGCTGCCTGGCTTACGGCCGCCATCTTGGCTGACAGTTAATTAGCATATCTCCCTGATTAGCCAATGGGAAGGGTAGCGGTCGTATGCCAATTACCATGTTTCTCTTTTATTAGTGTAGATATCAATTCGTTCTATAGCATGTTTTCATAAATGGTTTTGAAAGTTTATTTCAAATTTCTCCATTTTTTATTACAGAGAAAAATTTAATTTTTTGTGATTCCATCTACTCATCTTTTCATCTGTGATTTGTTTTTACTGCTACTATGTTTAGATAGTCCTCCTCAATGAACAATTAAAATGCTTATATTGTTTTCTCTAATTTTTGTTAGTGATTTACATTAAATTACTATATCCACTTGGAATATAATTTTGTGCAAATCATTAAGCGTGCCACCAAATAGCTAACTAATAAACAGTTTTTCTTTCTAGTTCAGTGTTGATATGGCTATCAGTATTTACTTATTGTATAAATATATTAGAAAAGTTGATCTTTGCGGTTTCCAGAGGTTGACTGCAAGGTGATTGCTTCTTGAAAGTGGTGCATGACATTCTTTTTACCTGTAGCTATCCTGTCCCTTGTAGTCCTGCCCCAACTTCAGACTGCTTACAGAAGAAAGTTTCTTGGAACCTATTTTTTAAGAGATTGTATATTTCAAACATCAGCATGTATTTTCAAATCATATTCAAGAAATTATAAAAAACGGGGCTTCCATGTGGGTTTCTACTTGCTACTCAATGAGGATACTGGGGGCAGAAAAGCCTCTCAGGGGCAGAGATGACACCCTGGCTTCCCAGTGGACCCCAGGTCTCAAGATGCCTCTTCATTATAATCCTGAAGGGACCTGCCACACTCCCCCATCTTCCAGACTAGAGATTTGCAAAAGCTTATAAGTTAGCTATCCTGTGGGTCAAGCACAGAAGACAAAATCTAAATATAAAGAAGAGGGTACCAACCACAGGCAGGAGAAATCACAGGTAAGACTCCTCTGTGGATGTTCAGGATAAAGAAGGAGAGGGTGATGACTACTGTTAGAAAATGCAGAGTTAATACCAGTAATGCACTTAGGACATTAACTAAACATAGAAAGCAATCAATAAGTGTGATAGTCATCATCTGGGCTCGACTCTCACTTCCCTCCTACACACTCTGCCCTTTGCTTCCAGTTACATTTTGATATTGCATAAATGCAATCCACAGCATCAGATGACATTAACTCATAAGAATAAGAAGACAGATCAGAAATAAGCACTAACCGAGAGTAAATCTGACCTGAGTGTATGATGAAATAAACAGGAGGTAAAGAAAAAAATGGTGATGACTTCAGAACAAGGGAAACAGGAGAGAATGCTGTTATCCAAGCAAATTTAAAAGGAGACTCTGGATTAAAAACATATATTGGCCATTACATTTTCATTTTGGAGTTAATTTTAAGTCTTTATGAGAATGGAATTGGTAGCAGAATTTGGGTGAAAGGCAGATTCCAGGGTTCTAAGAACTTAACGGGAGTGGTAAAACAGAAACAGGAGAATTAAAAATGTGTTTCTCATGAATTAATATGTTGAGTTTTCAGGGAATAAGGTTTGTATGAAAGCAATCTCTGCAGAGATGGGATAAAGACAAGCAATCATTGTGTTCTTCTATCTTTCCTTAGCTGCCCAACAATTCTAAACCTTTATTTGGGTAAAGTTAGGTCAAAATAGGGCAAAAACAGAAATCATATTTGTGTTCTTTCTGAGCAAAGACTCTGAACATGAAGCCACATTCCTCAGTCATGTTCGAAATGACTAACACCACCAAAGAATCTGTCTACTTCATCCTCACGGGCATCCCTGGATTTGAAGATTCCCACATCTGGATCTCCATCCCCTTCTGCTGTCTCTACACCATCTCCATCTTGGGCAACACTACTATTCTCATTGTCATCCGCATAGAGCCATCCCTCCGCCAGCCCATGTACCTATTTCTCTCCATGCTGGCCCTAACTGACCTGGGTCTCACCCTCACCACCCTGCCTACTGTTATGCAGCTCCTCTGGTTCAACATTTGTGAGATCAGCTTTGAAGCTTGCTTTGCACAGGTATTTTTCATTCATACATTCTCCTTTATGGAATCTTCTGTGTTGTTGGCCATGTCCTTTGACCGCTATGTGGCCATCTGCCGCCCCCTCCATTATGCCACCATCCTCACCAGTGAAGTCATTGGCAAGATTGGGTTAGCCATCATTTGCCGCTGTGTTCTGGCTGTTCTTCCCTCCCTTTTCCTGCTCAAGCGCCTGCCCTTCTGCCGCTCGCACCTTCTCTCTCACTCCTACTGCCTCCACCAGGACATGATTCGCCTGGTCTGTGGTGACATCCGGTTCAACAGCTGGTATGGATTTGCTCTGGTTTTGCTCATTATTGTGATGGACCCTCTGCTCATTGTGCTCTCCTATGCAATGATTCTAAAAAGTGTCCTGAGAGTAGCCTCCTTGGTTGAGAGACTTCGAGCCCTAAACAACTGTCTGTCCCACATTTTGGCTGTTCTGGTTCTCTATGTTCCCATGGTTGGTGTATCCATGACCCACCGCTTTTCCAAGCATGCCTCTCCACTGGTCCATGTTATCATGGCCAATATGTACCTGTTGGCACCTCCTGTGATGAACCCCATCATCTACAGTGTAAAGACTAAGCAGATCCGCCAGGGAATTATGCGCCTTCTTTCCCAAAGAAACATACATTAAAGATGAAAGAATGATTGCGTTAAATTACTAAGGACTTTGATTCATAGGCTTATGGGGAAAGTACAGTAAGAATTGCTAAATGGAGACTGAGAGTGTGAAATAAAATGCCACTCTATTTTTAAGGCAGTATGACATAATTTTAGCTTTTAATGGATGTTTGGCTTGGAAGAGCTGGAAGTAAGTGTTCTATCTAAAAGAGATGCAGATATGAGTTGATTGCTATCTAGCACACTTTATCAGCTATGCCAGTGGGATGAGCTTCATCAATTGAGTATATATATCTGTTTAAGTTGTGTGTGTTTTTCCTTCTGGATATTCTTTTTTTTTCCCCCAAGGGGTTGGTTAAATAAGTAAGAAGGAAACACTTCGTTGTTGCTCCCACTACCTGTTCTCTTAACTCACTTAGGTGGTCAGGTTAACACTAGCTCCATGGCCCTGAGGGGACTTACTGGCTGTGTGCTTTGACTTTCTCTTGTGAAAGACTGGAAAATCTTTGAAGGAGAATGGATACACAGCAAGTTTCTTAGCTATTCAGGTTTGCCTAATCAACAACACGCATCATGATTTCTGCAGACCTAATGACCACATGCAGAGTCTAAATCAGGGCAGGGTATTTAGATCTCCCACAGCTAGAACAAGATTCCTGCTTTGCTAGAAGTCTTTAGTATTTAGAATTTTAAATAGGTGTACAGTCATATTTGTAGGAATAGAAACTAAATTTTCAGACCAAAACAGACTTACAAATATATATCTCAATGTCCTTAATGAAACTTAATTTCTAGGGGCAGGTTCCCCTTAGCACCATGGATTTTGTATTAGAAAATACTCTTGTAAAGGGAAACGACCTTATTGACTATAAAGATTATTTTGTTTAAACCAGGTAAGCTCTCTCAGAAGTATCAGTTTGAAAGGCAGCCATAATATTGGTCACAGCTCCTCATTACTTAATTCATGGGGTCTAGGTGGCCAATATTAGGGCTAACTTAGATTTGAATAAAAATACGAAGGGTTTCCATTGAAGCATAGAGGGAGGGAAGATTAAGAGGTAAAAGCAGAGAATAAGTGAAGAATGGATCCCTTCCTTTTCTAATACCCTTCCTCCCCCACTTTCCATGTCTTTATCCAGAGCCTAGAAGTTAGCATGTTTCTTTAGACAACCATGAATCAGCTGGTGTAGCTAAATAAATTGTAGAATCAAAAGCATATGCAATGTCAGAATATGGGAAATTAGGACCAAGAAATCTAATGTCAAAAAAGTCAAGAAAATGTATCAAAGGAGACTTTTTTTATTTTTCAGTGGATGATACAGGCTTGATAATGTCCCAAAAAACATAAAGGAAAAAAAACACATCTTGAGATTATGCCAGATTTTTTTAGAAGGAGCATATGATATCAATAATAATGTCTTCTTCAGAGCTATCTATCAATTGAATTTTATTGTCACAAATCATTACCTGCAGACAATGCCCACATTTTTTTAAATATTTCTTATTAATTTCAGAGAGTTAATGTTGGTAGCCTTTGGTCTCCATGGACCCAAGAAACCAAGGTGAAAATATTTTAAAAATATTTTTATTGATTTCACAGAGGAAGGGAGATGGAGAGAAAGATAGAAACATCAATGATGATAGAGAATCATTGATTGGCTGCCTCCTGCATGCCCCCTATTAGAGGTTGAGCCCACAACCTGGGCATATGCCCTCACCTGGAATCCAACTGTGACCTCTAGGTTCATAGGTTGACACTCAACCATGGAGCCACCCGGCTGGACCAATGGCCAAATAAAGACTCAATCCGGAAATCTGTCCTTATCCTTTGTTCTTCTACCTTTTCTATTGTTTTCTTTCCCTAGAAAAAAATGTTTATTTTCTTTTTGTGAACTTAGGTTCACATAAATGAAGCTAGGTTCTAGTCATTATAATGTCATAGTTTGTGTCTCTTTCTTATATACTAAATATATATCTATATATAGCTATATGTGTGTGTGTGTGTGTGTGTGTGTCAGAGATAGATAATTTCAAATTCATTACTCTATTTCACTATAATTTTTGTTAGTTTTCATATTTTAACTTCTAACCTAGTGTTATACAATAGATATATAATACAAGCACACATTAGTTATAATTTCCTAGTAGCAACATTAAAAAAACAAAAGAGAAACAGGTTAAAATAACTTCAAGGTATATGTTTTTTAACCCAATATAACTATAATGTCATCATTTCAATGTGTAACCTTTTAGAAATAACATATTCCACATTAATTTTTTTCATGTTAGGTCTTCAAAATCTGGTCAGATGTTATTTCTGTACATATCAATTAAAACTAGCCACATTTCAAGGGCTCAATAGCCATATATTGCTGGTGGTCACCATGTTAGACAGTGTAGGTTTAAACTTAACCTTAAAGGCTGCAACATCTAGATTTTTTCATTTGGAAATTATTCCTCAAAGTCATTGTCTTTGAGAGGGTCAGAATACAGCCATAATGATTTGCTAGATAATGTTCTAACATAATATTTTTATAATCATGCAACTATTATTTTTTCATTTTTCTAAGTCTTGAATCCTTGAACAACTATTAAATAAATCTATCAAAAACTATCTTCACTCTTAGTATTGCTGCTAGGCAACCATGTTCCCAGAACAAGTGATTGTGAATGTAATCTTATTAAAAATGAGATTTGATTGTATATTCATTTTATTCATGTATGTTCATGCTTTTGATTTCTGAGTTAGATGGTCTATCCATCCGCTCATGACAGTTAAAACCTAGAAGGGAATATTAGACAAGGCCCAAGAAATTACTGGAACGTTTATTGTTAAGTTTTTAGATTTATTCTACATGTTATGTTTAAGTATAAAATATTAGTATATATCTATGCTGTAGATGTAATAGATGCTCAAAATATTATTTGAATAAGTGAAGAAAATTAATTATTCACTCTTTGGTGAAAGACATCCCTAGCTACGCACAAGTCTTCAGGTTCCACCCCAGAATAAATTATTTCCCTGATATTGACAATGAGATTTTATCAGAATTTTTCCAGAACAGTCACATTGGTTTTATCGAAGTTGCCACTAGTGGGTATCTAATCTAGTGGTCTTCAAATTAATTATGTGTCCCCTGGGGAAATTAGAACATACCTGGAAGTGCCTGAGCACAAAGTTTTAGGGGGATTAATATTTAGATATTAAATGACCATAAATTTTCTTTGCTTAAATTGCTTTTTCAAGACTGTATGTACCTTTTTTCAATGTGTTTCTGTTACATTATTTGTTTCTTCATTTACACAATCTTATTTACTCATTTTACCCCCCACTAAATTAAATTTCATTTGTAAGAAAGGAATAAAAAAAGGCTAGGCATAGTTTTTAAAGGCATCTGAAATATTTCTATGATATACCACGATGGGTAAAACTTTCTGAGAAACCAAACAAAGGGACTCCTGAAAATATTGACAAGAATTTGATAAAGTGAATGATACCTATGACTCGTTAATATTCTTACTTTATGTAAGAAATGGTATCAATTTTATTGTTTTCAACAAAAATAAAGAGGAATCCAATGGAGTTACCATTTATTAGGTCATTAAAATAATTTTTCCTAAGAGATCATTATATGGTTCTTTTCATTCCAAAAGTATTTAAAAATGGCACTGGACTATGATAAAATGATTCCAATAACATCTTATTTATGTTATCAAATTTATTTATGTTAATACATTGATGTAAAAGAAAGAAAATAAATCGGTAAAAATTGTTGCTGACTGTTTCCCATTCATTTAGTAATTAATACTCATTTTTTTAGATTAAAAAACAGGCATTCCATTAAGATATGGGTTTCCAATTAAATTGTACTTTTAGTATATCAAAAGCTATATTATGCTTATGTTATATTTGTTATGTACTAATCAGTATTTGGAAAGTAACTCAATACAGAATATACTTTTTAAACAATGTGTTATAGGCTACCAATTTTTAAACATAAAATTGAAATATAAATACATATTTTTGCAAATAATTATGATACATTATTGAAATAGTTTCAACATAAAAATACATTATATGGTGTAAACTATACAGTGGAAGTAAAATAAAAATTTAATTTTAAGGAACAAAAGGACAAATGTAAAATATGTGAATGTTAAAGAATGTGTTTTTGTATTTTATAATTTATGCTGTGAGGTATCAAAACGTAATGTATTTATATTCCATTGAATATTTAAATATGTGATATAACAATTTATTTTAAATTAACTATATTTACAATATATCCCAAAATGCATTCTCAACCACTATGTAACTTTATGATAAAAACCGTAGATGTCAGCCTGAAAATGCATGAGAAGATACATAGGGTTTTTTCCCCCATTAATTATTTTTGAGAGTACATACAAATTTGACAACCACTGTTGTCAAAAAACAAACAACAATAACAACAAAAACCCACCACCACCAACAACAAAAATATGCTACTATTTAAAGCCGACCCTGATGAGCTGGATGAGGTTGGGAAGAATATAATATGGTGAGAAAAAATGTGTACAATGTCATTAGAAGACCTGAAGTGAGAGAAGCTGAAAACCTGAATCTAGTTACTGACCAACCAACAAAATCCTATCAGTCCACTTTACATAGACCTGTGTTGTTTAGGAGGTGTGAAGAAGGTATTTCCTATTTGACCAAAGGTCTTCAAAAAACCATAGATAGCCATGAACAGAAACAAGCAATGTCAACTAGACCTATGTTGACAGAGCTAGGGGAGGAGTGGAGTAAAGGAACAGGTGAAAATATACCGGCCACATGGCATGATGGGATTAATGAAGTCTGGAGGGACAGGGGGGAAGAGAAACAGGAATATCCAGACACAGAGAAATCAGAGCTATTTGGCCCTAAAAATAGGGCCTGAGATTCTACTAAAGCACAATTTGGTGCTTTTGCTGATATACCTAGGATCTGAAACCTGGGCCTTGTGAGGCCATCCATATTTTATCTTGTGCCTAAATTGAGGCCACCTGTTCTTCATTCTCAGAGTCTCCTGATACATAAATTCTGGAGATGGAGACCATTGTATGGTGGATCATAGGGATAGTCTAGTTCCTGTCATAAAAAGGAAAGCAGTTGTCTCATAGGTAGTTTTCTAATATAATTTATTATTTAAACAAGGACAATTTGAGAGGGAAAGGGATTGTTATTAATAATGATGCTGAGGAAAATAAGTGTAAACCATGACTATCTGGAGCAAACCAAAAATATGCTCACCTTAATCAAAGGCATGTTCTTAGAATGATCTTCTTTTATTGGGAGAGATGTTCCCTGCCTAATCCACCAAAACAGAGCTTTGTATTATTTCATTTCAAACATCATTAAATGTCAACCTTTACTGTTAACTATTTGCTAGGCTTTTTGCCAGGACTTTTAAGAGGAAAAAGAATTGTATGATCTCTGTTCTCAAGCTTATTATATCTGTTAGAGATGACATACATTTGTGCACTTACAGAGACACATGTGCATTGATAAGATGTGAGATGGGAAGAGTTAGGGATATCTCATGTGATTCAGATTCAACCTATGTCAACACTTTGAATACCTTGTTTCTATTCTTCCTCAAAATGCCTGGTGTAGAGCTTTGTCTATAGTAGAACCATCATCAGAGTTTATGAACTGGTTCAAAGTCCCTGCCTCCTTGGAGTGATTCAGAGCAATTCTCTCTTGCAGGAAAACAGGGTGGCAATTCCCTGTCGGATTGACTTGGTCTTGACACTATAGATGATGGGGTTGAGCACAGGAGGCACAAACAGGTAGATGCTAGACATGAGTGTGTGGACCAGGGGTGAGGCATGTTTAGCAGCGCGATGCATCACAGACACACCAATCATCGGCACATAGTACACAAGCACTGCACAGATGTGTGACACACATGTGTTGAGAGCCTTCCGACGTCCCTCCCCAGAAGCAATGCCCAGCACTGTATAAAGAATCAGTATGTAAGAGACCACAATGAGCAGTGAGTCCAGCCCAAAAGTGGCCAGGACAATGGCCAAGCCCAGGATGCTATTGAACTTCGTATCAGCACATGGCAGCTGGATCAGGTCTGAGTGGAGGCAGTAGGAGTGGGAGAGGATGTTAGTGTGGCAATAGGGCAGTTGCTTCAAAAGGATTGGAAGGGGAGCCATGAGTGTCACACTCTTCAGTGTAATGCCCAGACCCATGCAGATGATGCGGGGCTGGGTCAGTATGGCTGTATAACGCAGTGGGTTGTAGATGGCTACAAAGCGGTCATAACTCATGGCCAAAAGGACCCCTGACTCCATGCAGGAGAAAGTGTGAATGAAGAACATCTGAGACAGGCAGCCATCAAAGTCAACCTGGCGGGCGTCAAACCAAAGAATGCCCATGACAGTGGGCAGTGTAGACACAGAAACACCCACCTCAGTCACAGCCAACATGGAGAGAAACAGGTACATGGGCTCATGTAGGGCAGAATCTACCTGCACTGCTGCCATGATTAGGCTGTTACCCACAATGGCCACAATATACATGATGAAGAAGGGGATGGAAAGCCAGCCATGGTGGGGCTCTAATCCTGGGATTCCAGTCAGAAAGACGGACAGGAGATCAAGACTTTCATTGTTCTTGGCTCCCATACCACCAATAGCAGAGATCAGTCTTCAGCTGTCATTTGAAAAACAGAACAAAGTTAGTTCCCACCTATAGGGTCTTCTGCCTCAGCAGTCCACCTCTAAGTGTGAAGGAGGGAGGTGCAAAGAGGTGGGGGAAAGCTGAAGTCATTTACATCATTCTAAGTAAAAATATAACAGACATTTTCTTCCCACCTCCTCTTTCCCCTAACAGCAAGAATCCTAGAAAATGTTTGAGACTGAAAAATCTTATGATAGCCTAACTTAAAAATTAAGAGCAGAAACACAGGAATAAATCAGAACTGGGTCAAAATCCACACTCAGCCAGTTACTAAATATGTAATGTGGACATCGCATTTATACTCTAACCCAAGCTTGTGGTTTTTTTTTAACTTGTAAAGTGGAAATAATAATAACACTATTCTCTTGTTTTGATATAAGATGAAAGTGAGAAAATTAACATCATATGTTCAGTGTTTTAGAGTTCCACAATGGACTTTGGCAAATCTTAGTTTGAAGCCCAATTTACAGTTTATTCTCAGTGTGACCTTGACCAGCTAACTTAACCTTCGCATGGCTCAGTGTGTCCATTTGTAAACTAAGGGAAACATTAAGACAAAAAGAGTAATAGTAAGTAATGTACCAAAAAACTAAGCATCAATTTCTACAGAGCCTAGGTTATAGTTTAGATCCACAAATTCTTCTTGTACTGATGTTTCTGTTTCACTATGGGGAAGAGAGTAAAACCAAGGCAGATCTAGGGGGAGTCATAAAAAAGATTGAGTTGCAGCTCTGCCAATGTGAGTCTGAGAAAACAGGAACCTCTGGAGAAATGGCAGTCTCTGTGTGTCCGACTTCACTCTGGGTTCACTCTGGAGTTGGGGGGTGTGGGTGGGCACATGTTTTGAATGAAAGTGAGACATTGGTTTTAGAAAGTTGAAAAATAGAAAAATATGAATAAGGATGATAAAGGATATGGACATTTCTTGAAAATTATACTAATACACAAGTGAGCTCTGTGTTTAAAAACAGAATTCAGAGAGGCTGTTAAATAAAGAGGCAGTGGCTTTAAAATAGCAGATTTGATCTAGAGTCCATGAAGAGAGCAAAGACACAGAGATAAAGGTCTCAATTAGTGGCCAAGAGATCAGAATAAAATAGTTAAACCCCAACCAGAAGGTGAAAATAATATATAATATAATACAATACAGTAAAATGTGGTATCATGTGACATCATGTAGTGAAATATAATAAATTAAATTTATAAACTAAATTTTAAAAATATGAAATAGAAAGGTAAAGTCATAATTAGTATAAAATTTGAATTATGTCCAATCATCAAATTGTTCTTTAGCCCAACTTACTTGGACATAGGATTCACTGATTTGTTATCAATTCTTTATCCTGCAGTTAAACAATTTTGATGTGAAATGGTCCATATAGCTAAAGAATTTAACAGAACTGCTCTCCTAGAATGGAGAAACAGGAGAATATACAGCTAAGGGAATACAAAGAGCTATGACTATACAACACATGTACAACATAATAGTGAGATGGTCCCAGAACCTGCATTCTCTTACTATTCACTTTCCAGCCCTTTCTTTATGCACCTTTCTTCAATTTCCCTACAGAAATTCCAAGATTAACAACTTCCTGAAAAGTGAAATATACTTGCTTGTGCCTTTTATTTATTAGTGTCCCTTGCTTCTGCCATGTAGATCAGTAGTTCTCAATCTTGGCAACACATAGTAATCACCTATCAAGTTAAAATCCCACTGCCCAGGTTACACTCCACACCAATTAAATTACAATCTTTGGATTTGGTATCTAATTATCAATATGTTTTAAAGTTCCCAATGTGAACCCAAAGTTGAGAACCAGTCATTTGGCTCATTTGGTGACATTTCAGTCACTCTCCAGTGACAGTATCTATCTATCTAGCTATATATATATATATATATATATCCAGCAACCGGCGGTATGGCAGAATGACCAGAACGACCAGAACTACCAGTGGCTCTGATGTGCACTGCAGCAGCCAACCAGCCTGATCTGGGCCCTGATTACCCCTCTCCGAGCTGGCCCGGCCTCCGATTGGACCCTAACACCTTTGTTGTGAGCCAAATTAATAAATGCCCACTGATTTGATTAGTGAGTAACATTCAGGCTGAGTCACCTACTGACTCAGTAAACCTGGTTGGAGGAAGGGGGAGAAGGAAGAAGGGGCAGGGGAAGGAGGCAGTAACAGACACAGCAGCTCAAAGACAGAAGCCCTAAACGTCTGAGTGAGCTTACCATGCCCAAATCAAAAGCTCATGAATGAAGTTAAGGAGTGACAGGAAAACCCAGGTTCAGTCTCAGAATGTAAAGGTCAAATTAATAGAATCATACCAACCACAGAGGGAGCTGCACTTCCGGCAGCCTGCCTGCCCCCAATTGGCCCCCAACACCCTGATAGGGGGTGGGCCGACCAGCCAACCTCCCAAGGTCCCTCCCCACTACTGGCCCAGCCTGATGGGCTCCCATTGGGATGGCCAGACCCCACCCATGCACCAATTCGTGCACTGGGCCTGTACTTTTAGATAAAAAAGTAACTTGCAAGTACTCCCTAAGTCTTTTTTTCTTGTTTTGCAGATAGCCTACCTACTCTACTCCTGACCTGCAGTTTAAACATTCTTCTGTGTTTCATTAATTGCTAGATTCTCAGCATCTATGACTTCATACTATTTTATACAGATGTTTTCTATTTTGTTAGAGTTATATTTATATCTCTTTTCTCATAGCCATAGTTTGGGCTTGTTTAGGGTTAGACTTGTCCTTGGTTCATTCTTGTCTCCCCAATATTTCATCATTCTAACACAAAGACATGCTCAAGAGATCAGAAATTAATAAAAGCATGAACATACTGCTCATAGCCATAAATATGCAGTTCTGGATTCCATACTCCAGATCAGAGTTAAACCAACTGAGAAACACTCAAAGGCAAAGGGTATCAAGTCACTTAAAGAGAGAAGTTAAGGCTCTTTCTTCCCTCACGTTCCCTGTACAAAATGCCCAGTGATGCCTTAGAAACTGTGTCTGGTACAGAGCAGGAATTGCCACAGCCTCAGGCTGGGACATGGTCAAGAACAGAATCTGACAATCATGCACCAGTACCAGAGCTCAAGGAACAAGATTCCACACAGGCAACCACACAACAAGCCCAGCTGCTAGCAACAGCCGAAATCAATGAAGAACCAGTCAGTAAAGCAATATGGAGCTGAGTAAAAAGAAGGTTCAAAAGGCTGTGTCCAAACTAGATCTTCTACAGGTTACAGAGGTTACTAGGTCACTATCCAGATATCTAAGAACGTCCACTTTGTCCTCACAAAACCAGAGGTATACAAGAGCCCAGCTGCAGTTACCTACATAGTGTTGGGGGAAGCCAAGTTCGAGAATTTATTTCAGCAAGCACAGGTAGCAGCTGATGATACAGTCAAAGTTCAACACTCCAGAAAACACACAGACTCCAACTATACATGAGGAGAGTAAAGAAGAGGCTGATGAAACAGGTGTGGAAGTTAAAGGCATAGAACTGGTCATGTCACAGGCAAATGTGTTGAGAGCAGAGGCAGTCTGTACCCTGAAGAACAGCAGTAACAATGTTTGTCGTAAATACCATTATGGGATTTACAGTGTAACCATCTAAAAAATGAGAACCTTTTTTTCTTTTTTGGGGTGTTTCTAAAGAGTAATGGCAGCTTGGTTTGAAATTTGTACTGTTTCTATCATTAATAAAATTATGGCTTCTTGTGTGATGAGATAAAAAAGAGCGCTCAAGGAACCAATGATACCTTGCTTTGAGAAAAGGATACCATAGAAGAGATGGAGATGGGGTAGGTGCAAAACGTAGTGGGTGATAGGTAGAAATCACAGGGTGATAGTCTGGGGCTGAGGTAAGGAAGATTTTTCTGAGTCAAACCTGCACAGGAGATAATATGTTCTGGTCAGTGGAGTTTTTCAAACAAAGACTAAAAACTCCTGGACAGCAATGTTTAATTGAGATTAAAGGCCCTTTCAACTCTGCTTCTGCCCTCAGGCCTGATGTTTCAGACTGTGAAGGTCTCTCTTATTCTGTGACACTGAGAATATCATGGCTAGGAATCTGTGTGGCCAAAACAGAGGCAAGTGCCTTCCACCATTAAAACAGTCCCTGGAAGCCCTGTCTGAAAGTGTTTTGGAGGTTACAAGGGCATTTTCATGAATAGTATTCTTTTCATAGAAAACCTGCATGAAAATAAAATTTGGGGATTTTTCTATCTCCATCATGGGTTAAATAAATCATAGCTAAGATACAAACACTCACATATACATCAATAGAAATTCACTCAAAGGTACTGAGACATGAATGAGAACAAAAAAACCACACAGAGGCACAAGCAGAATTGTAGACATTAGCACACTTTTGTGCATATACTTAGAAGACACAAATTGGTTTAAATTCACCTGAGAAAGCTTTGAGAAGTGTCAGTTGGATTGGAAGAGCTCACAGGGGCTCCAGAATGGGCCTCTGGCAGGCACTAGCCAAACGAAGAGGCAAACTTTATATTTTTGAATGAGAGCTCCCAGAGGTCAGTGCCTCCAGGGTCCTGTTTTGCCGGAATGTGATGCTGTGCTGGTGATGGGAAAAGGAGGATTAGATCTCACCTTGGGAGCAGGAAGGAAAGAAAAAAAGCATGTCCCCTGGAGATAATTCTCTCTCTACACAGAGAAAATCAAATTCCAACTCCTTCCTTATGATGAAGAATAGGATGGAGACAAATTCCTCCAAACTCCATAGCAACATCCTCTTCTAATTGGAATTATCCAGTCTCAAAACTGGAACTCTGAGCACAGAACCCAGAGTTTATTTTTCTGAATTCTGGGTTTAAAATCTATATTCTATGAAGAACCTAAAGCTTATAGCCTGGTGGGAAAATTGCAAGACTCAGAGACCAGAGAGTAAAGTTTAAAGCCCAGATCCAGGACTAGGATTTAATCAAGAGAGGACATAACGGTGGCTGCCTTTACTCAATATCATTACTGTTCCCTATTTGATTCCCACTCAACCTTCCACCAAATTGCACAAGATTTAAGTGTCCTCCAGAAGAAATATCCCAGGGTAGTGAAAGACCATGGGGATCAAAGTCACATAGAGGTAGATTTGAGTTCTAGCTTTGCCATCTACCAACTTTATGATTACAGATTAGCATTTTTTCAAACTGGAATCTGATCTGTAGAGAGGATTGTATTTATATACAGAGGACAGAGATTCAAATGGGGGGTAAAAAGCAATATTTTCAATGTAATTGTACCATACATAAGTTTTTCTAGAGGCCCCAATTTCAGATCCCCCAAATAATTACTTTCCCAAGTACCTGTCTTCGCATTTCATTTTACCTCTTCCTTATTTTCAGCTTTAAATATAGTAAGGGTGTATTGAGAGAAGGAATGGCAGTAGAACGAGAGTTCTTTTGCTTTTATATTAGGTTGTGGAATGTATCCAGGGAAGCAAACAGAAGATGGGCATGAGTAATATTTTTCCTTCCTTTTATGGAACTTTGAAATATCTCAAAGAGGCAGTTTGAGAACTCTCTCTATTTTTCATTATTATAGAGTGGCTGTGGAGTAGCTAGATGACTCATCAAATTTTCTGGGTTAGCTATTTCTGTGCTATATCTGCACCAACTGGAGGAGATAATAGGCTATGAGTTTGCGTTTTCCTTCACCACCAACAGCAAATACCTAGAAGTCAGTTTCTCCAAGCTTTACAAACCATTCACAGTCTGACTTAGAAACTCTCTCAAGATCTCATTTCCCAAGCTTTGCCATGGAAATCTCTCTGTATAAACAAAGCTGCTTGAAATTGTCCTAAATATTCTAGCCTGATATTGTAGGTTAAAGGTTCTCAACCTTTAATGAATATCTAAGTTACTAGGAGAAGTTCTTAAGCAAATTGCTGGACTTCGCTCCCTAGAATTTATAGTTCAGGATATATGAGGAAGGGCCTGAGAATGTGATACATAACAATTTCCCAAGTGATGCTGATATTCCTAGTCTGGGAATCACACTTTGAGAACCACTTTTTCAAACTCTTGTTACTCATGAGTCTTGTTATTATTGTTATGCATCAGATCAGCATTACCTGAGTCATGTTAGAAAAGAGAATCACTGTGCCTCTCAAGTTTTAATCATCCAGGAGTCTTATTCAATGCCACTTGAAATCAGTAGATCTTGTATGAGGTCTAATATTCTGCTTCTCTAACAGGCTGCCAGATACACGAAGGCTATTGTTTATCGGGTCACACTTGGACTAGCAAGGTTCTATAATTTCTTCCTTAAGTATTTTTTCCTGTATTTATGTCAAACATTATTACCTTCCCTTCCTCCTTCTACCCTGTACAAAGTACTCTAACCACTCTCATCCTTTACAAGCTCCTTCACAGAAACAGAACAAAATTTATCCTGCTCTCTACAAACCAAATGGGCTCTCTCTGTCACATGAAGCACCGAGCTTACATAATTTTTGTTTGTCTCCAGTGTTTATCATTTCCCTCATTCTGGGTGAAAACAGAGTTATTTGTGTTCAAGCTTATTTGGACTGTACAACTTTCATTATTTTCACACATCAAACATTTTTTCAGGGCATCTTTACTCTTTCTTTATGTTTTTCCCTTAATATGTCTATCTCTTACTTAGCAATATGTCCTATTCACCATTCTAAATTCTTTAACAACTAGCACAGAGTTTTTCACATAGTAAATATTCAATACACATGTATGTCATTTTATTGAGTCAAATGTTCCTTTATTGGTTCTATAGTCACAACTGTCAAGATTCTGGTTCTTCTCCTTGCTTTAAGCATTTCTTAACTTGGCAAACAAGTCCCAGTTCTTTCTGCAAAGGAGCTCTCTCAGGGTCCGCAGCCTTCCTCAGCTCTACGATTTATAACAGGCTTTGAGGATCCCTCTGCGTATCTCCTTTGTCTTCACACTGTAGATGATGGGGTTGAGCATGGGGGGTACAAATAGGTAGACATTGGACATCATGACATGAACAACTGGTGGGGCACTTTTCCAGAAGCGGTGGATCATGGAGACAGCAATTATGGGCACATAGAAAGCCAGCACTGCACAGATGTGTGATATGCAGGTGTTGAGTGCCTTGAGCCGCTGCTCCCGGGATGCAATGGCCAGCACAGCTCTCAGAATCAATGCATAGGACAGCAGGATGAAAGTTGAGTCTATGCCATAGGTGAAAATGACCACAAAGAGCCCATAGATGTTGTTAACATGGACATCTCCACATGCCACTTTCATGAGATCTGGATGGAGGCAGTATGAGTGATGTAAAACATTGCCCTTGCAGAAGGTAAGTCGTTTCACCAGGAAGGGGAAAGGCAAGAGAGTAATGAAGCTCTTGGCAAGGATGCCCAGGCCCATAGCCAAGATGCAGCTGTTGGTGAGTACAGTGGCATAATGTAGTGGGTCACAAATAGCCACAAAACGATCAAAGCTCATTGCCAGCAGTATGCCTGATTCCATAAAAGAGAAAGTGTGGATGAAGAACATCTGAACCAAGCAGGCATCAAAACCAACATGGCGGTAGTTGAAGCAGAAGGTAGCAAGCACAGTTGGGAGTGTAGAGAAAGACACCCCCAGATCATTGAGAGAGAGCATAGAGAGGAAATAGTACATGGGCTGGTGCAGAGAAGGCTCCCGAACCACCAGAGCAAGGATGCTGAGGTTGCCTGCAATGGAGATCAGGTACAGGATGCAGAAAACCAGGGCAACCCATGCTTGGTCTGTCTGCATCCCAGGAATACCTGTCAGCTGGAGTGTATCTGGCTGGAATGGGGTGTCATTGAGACCCAACATGGCAGGCAGTTGTGAGAATATAGATAGGAATGAGCCCAAGAGGGTGTTTTGAGGAGTTCTTCACTTTCTTTCAGACATCCTGTCTCCAACACAAAAGGTCAGAAATTAAAAGTGTTTGTTGCTGTTCCTGCTTCCCTATTAGCTATGAGCTCTTTAAGGATAGCAACTGGGTTCTACTCATTTCTATATCACCAGTGCCAGTACCCTGTCTAGGCCATAATAGAAACTCTATGAAGGTGTGATGATCAAATGAGTGCCCATATCATGGTAAGGCAACAAGGTAGGAGATATGATGAAAAAGCTCCTAATTCTCACCTTTACTTCCCCCATTTTACCCCAGAAGCCACATTTGGGAGTTTGGGGCAGGGCGGGGGGGGGGGGGGGGGGTGATTAGAGGTTAACATAGACAGGGAAAGAGAAATATTACTCACACCTTTGGAAGTCCTTTGGTGGATGCTGTAGATGAAGTTTCTACAGTTGTACAATTGCAATTTTAATAACCTTTACTCAGATTTCACCTCAGCCTCCCAATCCTTCCCCATCAGCCTACCCCTGAATAGGTTGACACCAAAAACTTCTCCCCATTCGAGAATCTTAAATTCCATTTTTTTAAACATTCTGACCACATCCTTCTATCTTCCAGCCCTCTTACCTTCTTGTGCCCATGCAGTTGATCTCAAGGTCTTGATAATTCTTCCTTTTTTTTTTTTTCCTGGTCTGTTTGTCTTTTAGCACTTTTTTCCTCATTTTTTTTCCTGACCTACTCTCCCACTAGTGCTGGTATCTTCATCTCCTCTTTGCTTCTCTTTCACATTCACACAGCAAACCCCAACTTTAATAAATTCTATAATCAAACTGGATGTGCAGCTGGATAAAACCAACAAAGCAAGAGTTTTGTTGGGGTAGGGGGGCCCTGATTATTTACCACTGCCTAAATTTTAAACTTATTTACATCTTTATCCATTCTTTTCCCTTGGTTCCTGAGAAAGAGATGCCCCTCCTTCTCCAAGGTTAGCACTCCACCTTCAGGATTCCATTTCCTGCATTCTTCTTCAAAGACCTTTTCCATTAGTCCATTGTATGCATCGGCCTTTCCCTTTAGGTCCCTTTCCCTTAAGGCAAAAATCATGTGCAAGACCATCCCATCATAAAAACAAAAGCTTCCCTTTCTGGCTGCCATTCTATTACCCTTACTCAATTCTTAGCCAAGCTTCTTGAAACACTGTCTCTCCAGACCCGAAGGAAGGGAAGCTTGTTTATGTTTCCATTTCTCCAATTTTATTTTGAAATCCTCACTGCTCAGTGTGTTATAGTGAGGCTTCCATGTTGCATCTTCCCAACTGAAACCAATTTCTCTATGGTCACCACTGATCACCTTGTTACTAAATCTAATAATAAACATTCTCAATACTCATCCATTTGGCCTTTCTACCCAGCTTAACTCTGTTGATAACTCACCTTTTTAGAACTGCCTTCTTACTTTGGAGGCACCATTTCTTCCCATTTTTCTCCTACATTGACATCTCCTTCTCTACCTTCTTTACTGAATCCTATTTCTCTGTTGTTGTTCTTCAACAGTATCAGATTAACTCCAGGAAAAGTGAGCAATACTTAGAACTGTGCAAACTGAGAAACCATATCATAAAGAACTTTTTCTCAGCCTTTGTCCAAAATATCTCTGTAACTGTATTTCCATGGTACTAGGTATCTCATAGCTAAAGCTCTATTCTGGAAGTTAGCATAATGGTTCTCTTATTCCTTTAACTTTTCCTGGAATTTTCATTCTCTCTTAGTAAGTACAGTGAAAGTAGATGGCTACAAAAGCTTGGATAATGCCCAGATATCATTCATAATCCTGAAAGTATGAGCCATGGAAAGGAATTTGTCTATTTGTTTTTTCTCCTTTCCAAATGAAAATTCAAACAAACTCATTAATCGGTAGGATTTATTTTCTGTACTCCACCTCTAAACCTCTCTCTTCCTCCCAAGCCAGTTTTAAAGGCAATTTTCCAAGAATCTTCTTACAGCCAGCCTATCCAGATCTACTTTTTTTTTAATTATCTTCACTCTAAGATTATCTTTAGGTTCTGAAGAAATGTAAGGCACTCAGAGCATCAGCAGATACTAAGGACTCTCCTACAAGATAAATTTACCCCCACTAGCCTTAATCCCTGATGTGCAAATTTAAGTATTCCAGAAGGTTATACTTCATCCATGCTCCAGATTTCCCTCAGTATGGAAAGCAACTTTGAAAACTTCTTCCCCAAAGAGAACATCCTTCACCATTTTTTATTTGCTTTGACTGTGGGGGTGTCAGTTAAGGTTTCCTAAATGTAACTAATTCTAGGATGAAACATCAAGATGATGGAGACAAACACAAACAATGCCCTTCTTTTATACAGCATGTACATGAGCATGCACACACACAAATGGTCACACAAAGGTACTAGCAAATATACACACTCAGGTTTTTACAGGTATTATCTCACATCAAACAGAGAGAAATTATTGTGCTCTTCCTTGGTCACACATAATACTAGCACAACCACAGAACTTAAGAAGAGTAATACTTACTCATCAGTGTTATACACTGTGTTTCAGTTATCTTTGTTTATAGCAATCTGAACTCATACTTATAAACATACACACAAACATACACACACACTGCCAAAAATGCACAGTATTAACAGACCCACAGTAATACTCCACCAATTATATTCCCATGATCTACTCACTACTGAAAATGCAGTTCAGATTGAAGATCACATTTTTGAATGACTTCAGTTCATTTGGTTCTGTGATTTTTTTCTCTAGCTGCACACCCAAGACTTAGATAAGTGAGGGTATTTTTTAGGGGGAAATCTAAAATACCCTCAAAACAAAATCTAGATCTAATGAATCAGCCCTTTCATAAGGTTATGTGATTTAGTATTAGAATTTTGATTCAGATGGTTACCTGGCATCAGTGTCTGTAATCACCTTTGAAAGAAACAGATTTGTCTCATGTTTGGAGGAGAAATTTGAGGGTCAGACTGCAAAATAAGAGTTTTCAAGTTTGGGATAGTGTTAGGTAAGAGGCCCAAGAGGGCAATCTGAGGGAAGGGCACTCACTGGATGGCAGAAGTTTCTTTTCTCTGTAGTTGGATGTACTGCACTGTGGGCCCACCAGGTAGAGTGGCATCAGCTTACTCACTGAAGGACTCATAAATTTATGAATACCCCAAGAGTCCCTAGGATTTGTTTGTGATTGGAGGAGGAGAGTGGAAACTATGGAGAGGGTGGGATCAATCAGTACTGTTGGGCCATAGGAGAATTGGTCCTAGAAGAATACCTTTCTTGGCTCCATTAATCCCTGATGTCATCATCTATATTCATTACTGTGTTAAGCCTCCCTTGATCAGGGAATGCAAACTCTTCTATGCACATAAACATATCTCCTAATTGACATTCTGACAACCCCAAAGATACTCCTTTAGACATATTCAGCTATTTATTTTTTTGCTAAAATTGACTCTTTCAGATCCATATACATACAATCAGATAAATGTAAATAAGCCCATACAACTGCCCAATAGCTAAGTCATAATCACATATCTTGATACATCAAACACATACTATAATTTGTACATTCTTATATTGATGAAAGACACTGATATACGTTATAGAGATAATTTTAGAAATGGTTAGAGATTCATCCACATATCTAAAAAAAGAATCAGGTATGTTTCAAATATACAACCATGCTCACATATCCAAAAGTATATTTTTTAAACACATGTCCATATTCTCATTAATAAATCAACAAAATGTCCACAAATTCATATCCCTACATCTCCTCATAGATTCATATATGGAATTTAAATCCATTGTATTTTTTTGTAAAAATGCATGTTAGCATCTATATAACATGTTTCTTCTGCAAGCATTCTTTTTACTCCTCCACTCATAAATTTTACAAACTTAGTTCATTTCAACTAAGACCAAACAAAAGAATAGAAGAAAAACACATTTTTGAGCATGATTTTACTTCAAGTATTACTCTCAGCACTGATGTTACACAGAGGAATAACGACCCAGCATCTAGTCCTAGCCGGTTTGGCTCAGTGGATAGAGTTCGGCCTGCGGACTGAAGGGTCCTGGGTTTGATTCCAGTCAAGGACACATGCCCGGGTTGCAGGCTCAACGTGCAGTAGGGAGCATGCAGGAGGCAGGCAATCAATGATTCTCTCTCATCATTGATGTTTCTATCTCTTTCTCCCTCTCCTGTCCTCTCGCTGAAATCAATTAAAATACATACATACATACATACATACATACATACATATATACATATATACATAAAGAAGTAAACCCAGCACCTATTCTTTTTTTAAATATATTTTTATTGATTTCAGAGAGTAAGGGAGAGGGAGAGGGAAATAGAAACATTAATGATAAAAGAGAATCATTGATCCACTGCCTAGGGCAGTGATGGCGAACCTTTTGAGCTCGGCATGTCAGCATTTTGAAAAACCCTAACTTAAATCTGGTGCCATGTCACATATAGAAATTTTCTGATATTTGCAACCATAATAAAACAAAGATTTATATTTTTGATATTTATTTTATATATTTAAATGCCATTTAACAAAGAAAAGTCAACCCAAAAAATGAGTTCACATGTCACCTCTGACACGCGTGTCATAGGTTCGCCATAACTGGCCTAGGGTCAAGCCCGCAACCCAGGCATGTGCCCTAACCAGGAATGGAGCCCCCACCGCGAGGTTCATAGATGGACATTCAACCACTGAGACACACCAGTCTGGCCCAGCACTTATACTTGTAAGGAAGATAAATATTAAAAAACAGAGCCACTCAACAATCCAGACACCCTCTAGAGCAGCCGTGGGCAAACTATGGTCCGCGGGCCAGATCCGGCCCGTTTGAAATGAATAAAACTAAAAAAAAAAAGACCGTACCCTTTTATGTAATGATGTTTACTTTGAATTTATATTAGTTCACACAAACACTGCATCCATGCTTTTGTTCCAGCCCACAGGTCCAGTTTAAGAACCCATTGTGGCCCTCGAGTCAAAAAGTTTGCCCACCCCTGCCTAGAGGCAAATATGCCTCCAGATGCTACTCAGAAATACGGCATAAACTTATTTCACAACAAAGCCAATGCTTTAGTATGAACTTACCTAATGTGCATGAACACTCTGTACATTATATGTTTGAAATAAATAAAATAACAATATGGAAAATTAAATTTCAATTAATTATATAAATGCTGAAATATTTAATAGAAAGTGTATTGATGTTGTAACTTAATTTTGAAACACATTGATAAAGTAAATGGATTGATGGATGAATAGAGGGATGGACACATGGGTAGATATATGATAAAGATAGCATAATAAGAATCATTAATAGCATGTAAGTTGTGGGTTTATTGGTGTTTATTGTAAAATTCTCATCAATTTTCTGTGTGTTTAAAAATGTTCATGATGGCCGAAACCGGTTTGGCTCAGTGGATAGAGTGTCGGCCTGCGGACTGAAAGGTCCTAGGTTCGATTCTGGTCAAGGGCATGTACCTGGGTTGCGGGCACATCCCCAGTGGGAGATGTGCAGGAGGCGGCTGATCGATGTTTCTCTCTCATCATGTTTCTAACTCTCTATCTCTCTCCCTTCCTCTCTGTAAAAAATCAATAAAATATATTTAAAAAAAATGTTCATGATGAAATGTTGGAATATTTTAAAACTTTGTTATAAAAATATAGTTGGCATAAAATATTACCTTACTTTCAGGTGTAAAAGATAGTGATTCAACATTTATATACTTTATAATGTGATCACCACACTAAATTTAGTTAATTTTTGTGAAGAAAAGAAAAACACAAACAAACAGATGGAGCAGGACATAAACCATTCTTCTAAAAGCACAAAGCATGTTCAAAACTGCAATGAAATTCAACCAAATGCAAATTATCTCAGGGCCTAGTTTAAAACAACCCTGAACATCTTTTGTATGAACTCAGTACAAGTTATGATATGCATTTCATGTATTTGTCATAATTGATCTTATTCTATGGTTAAAGACAAGATCCAAACTTCTCAGCTGCATCTTTTTGTATGTTTTTTTCCCCAAAGCTAACTGCTTATGATTAAGAAAAAGGCACTCATGTCAATACCTGTGCCCCATCCTAGGGCAATGTGGTTCTTTCCCCAGACTATTCTCTCTCCATTGGAAGCTACAGAACCACACAGAGTTAACTATAATAGAGTGTGATCAATGCTTTCATGGCAGAAACGGACAATGTTACTAAAAGAGAGTCATCAATTCTATTTGAGTGGCTAAGATTTTAGGAATAAAGGTAGTTTTTGATGGTGTGACAATCTTGAAGAAGTTCCCCCCAAAATCCAGCTATCTCGTTGTGTGAGAGATCATTTTACACAACGGGATTTCTACTCCTCAGAAGTCAAGTTCAATGACTCTCATTCTCATCTTTCATAGACTACAGTGAGTTACACCTTACGTGGTGCTGGCTACGAAGATCAAAGCCCATGGGAGATTACTTATTTTACAATGCTAGTGATGCATGAAGGCCAAGGTGAGTGGATAAATTATGCTTCCATTCTGTACCAAGAATATGTCTGAATAAGATCCACTCCTACTCTTCTGCAACTATTCTGCATATCACAGGAGCCAAAGTAGTTCTTGAAGGATATCCCAATCTCTAGTCAGTGGACTTCCAGACAGGTTCAGCTGTTGGGAAGCATTGCCAGACAGAGGGTATGTCACTCTCTCCACTTTCCCACCTAAAGCAGGTGCCGGAAGCCGGTCCATCCTTGCTGCTTGACACAGTCGCTGCAGGAAAGAAACATCTGCATAGCATATGTTTCAAGGGACCTGGCGTATATAGCATACTGTTCTTAATATGTTTGCTCCCCTTAGCGCTGTATGTTTTAACCAAGGTCACCTCCCCGAGAAAGGTTGTTTCCCCAGGTAGGAATTTTTCCCTGAAGTCAGGGAGGGGATGAAACTCCTTAACTAAGTGCCAGGCGGGTAGTTAATCACTACAAACAATCATGCTTAAGCTACATAATCTTTACTCCCTGGAATGGAGATAAGAAACGCCCTAACCTTTGGAATAGAGATTGATAGGATTGGAATCAACTGGTATAAATACAGATGCAACAAGACAGCAGAACACAGAACTTAGGAGACAGAAGAGAGACAGAACCTAGGCACAGAACCTACACAGAATGTTCTCTAGAGACAGAAGAACTTCGCTGGAGAGAACATGGCAAAAGATCCTGGACAGAAACTGGCCTCAGAACCTAGAGACAGAATCTAGCGAGAGAACATGGCAAAAGATCCTGGACTGAACCTGACTACAGAAATTGGCAAGAGAACCTGACTAGAACCTGGTAACTGAACCTGGCTGGAGAACCTGGACAGAACCTGGCTGGAGAACCTAGCGAGGGAACATGGCTGGCAAGCAAGGTCTCTGGCATGGTTTGCAGCTCATCCATGGTCCCAGCTTCTACTGGTTGAGATCACCTTGGATCCAGCTCTAGCAACACAACCTTTGGCTCTCCAGCCTAGAGGTGGTGGTGGCTTTCTGCTGTTGCAAATCTCTATTAGCATCTGATAATCAGTTTTTTAGCTCTTTTGATATCCTATAAAGAATTCCCAGGATTAAGTTCATTGTTTCATTGTGTTGGTTATTATATTATCTTCTCTGGGTCTCAATCCCACCTTTTATATTATTAATTGTGATACTGAGGCTGGGCCTCTGAAAACTGTATTTCTCCGTTGCCAAAGACCTCCAACAATCTGCAAAGAGGGCAGAGTGGCAGGAGGCTCTAGGAAGCTAAGGCAGGAAGGAGGACTTGCTTTCTGTTGCTGTCAATGTTACCCAGTAAAACTTCTTCACCCAACAACCAGTGGTTAATTCCAGTGGTATCAGTTGGGTCCAGCTTTTCAACACTCCAGGAAACAGTCTTCCCATTATCTCCTGAAGACCGTAGGACAAGCCAGAGAAATCCTCAAGTCCTCCCATCTCAGAGGTGTATATCTCACTCATTCACAACCTACTGTATTTTATAAGGTCCGTAATGGGGAAAATATCAAGGACCCAGAGTCTTACCACAAAGCTCAAGTGATTAGGGAAGGATTACATAGCAAAGGAAGCTCATAATGAATATTAAACCAGGATTCACCAGAAAGAGTGTGTTTTTTAAATCATTTTCTTCGATTATAGTTTACATGTAATACTATTTTGTATTAATTTTATATGTACAACTTAGTGGTTAGACAATCATATACTTTACACAATGTTTTCATCATTTCAAGTACCTACCTGTTACCATATATAGTTATTACAATATTATTGACTATATTCCCTATGCTATACTTTACATCCCCCTCCCCCCCAGTGACTAGTATTTTGTTACTTCCCATTCTTAATTCTTTCACCTTTTTCACCTAGTCCCCACCACTTTCCCTTCTGGCAACCATCAGTCTGTTCTCTCTCTATATCAATGAGTTTGTTTCTATTTTGTTTGTCTATTCTGTCCTTTAGATTCTACATACAAGTGAAATCATAAGAAAGAGTTTTAAAATGCATAATTCTCCACACATGAAAATGATGTAGACAAAATCACAGAAGCACAAAGTCATGAAATAGAGTGTTTGTTTGAGAATCTGCAGGAGGTCCAGAAAGACAGGAATAAATATTGTGAGGCTTGGAGCAAAGAGGGACCATTGGAAAGGAAAAACAAAGGTTTTATACATATTCAGCAGCTGCAAATCTTGCAAAAGGAATGGTTTGAGAACAGAGAACAGGCAAATCCCAAACTACATAATTGCCCCTCAGGAAAAAATGGCCTCTTGAGAAGAGAAATGCCAATCTGCTAGGAGTTTGGGTTATACTTGTACATGGAACACAACTTTAAAGTCGATTCTTCGTATTTCACAATGGCTAATACATGAAGACAATGGATGCTGTAGCCTTAATGGGCAACCACTAGGAAATTTTCAATAAGATTTTAGAGAACCATATGGCTGACTTGTAAACTCCTCCTCCGAATTCAGTAGTTCTCAACTGGGAGTGCTTTTGTCCCTCAGGGGACATTTGGTAATGTCTGGAGGCATTTTTGGTTTTTGGTTGTCATAACTGGGGTGGAGCACCTACTAGGTAAAGACCAGGGGTGTTGGTAAATATCCTATAATGCACAGAACATCACATCACAACTAAAGATCATTTAGCCCAAAATGTTAATTGTGCTGAGATTGTGAAATTCTGCCTTTTTAAATGTTCAACTGAATTATGAATTAGAGAATTTAAATAAAGATCTCTAAAGAGAGCCCTTTGAAAGAACTAAGTCGCCCACCCCACACTCAAGAGAAAGGGAAGGGTGGTACATTTCACTTTACCTTGAGTCAGGAGAGAGGGACCTTAAGAATTCTACTCAGGAAACATATGTCCCTGAAATTTGGGGAGAGAGAGTCACAACAGACTCTTGCCTGGAAATCTAAATGGAGAGATAAAAGTTTTCTTGCTGTTCTGATGGCAGGAGTGGATGGGAGACTGTTGCTGCTTTGGTTAGGACATTGATTGCAGTAGAGGAAGGCTGACCATTTTTGGATGGGTTACATGCTAGAAAGACATGACATGGTGTTGTCTCCGAGCCTGGTCTGAAGAATGCATGAATCGATAAGGGGGATCTGGGTTTTGGATGGAGTCATAAGCAACCATTCAGATTCAAGATTTTTTAAAAGTTTAAATCATGTGGAGAAGTAAACTATGGGGAGATGTTTCTTTGAATGATCTCTGAAAGTTCTCAATGCAAGAGTCGGCTTTAAACAGTTAACATACCTGGTAAACATGATAGCAGTTAACTGAAGCACTAATGAATTATGAAGCTTTAACTTCCCTTTTCCTTCCTCCCCGGAGAGGTCAGAAACCGTGGTTAGCAAGTGAAGGATAGGAGAACAGCAAAGGCTATAAATATGGACACTGGAAAGTTTAACTTACAGCCTGAGTTTGGGTATTCTAATTGCTTACCAGAGGATGTTTTATTATCTGAATGTGATTAGAAATCTCAGGGAGCTCAATTTTCAAACAGGAGTAAATAAATAACTAGCCTTATTCAAAACATGTAAAAGGAAAAGAAAAGTAAAAATATTTATTTTATGATTATATCTTATTTGTGAGCTTGGTCAAAATATTAAGTAACCCTGGAATCTCTCATTATAGTGTCTGGACATCCATCACCAGATGGTGTCTTGCATTGGGTATTGAAGTGGCCTGGCAAATTGTTGAGTTATTTGTCAGCTAAAAGAGCGCATGCTTTATTCTCATAAGTCATTAAGGGCCTCAAGAGGCTAAAACCTTCCTGATGCATTTTCAGACACAACGTCAGCATCAGTCCTCTCTCTCCAGAGGCTTACAGTACGATATAAAAGTGGCAGGCATTGACTCATCTAGAGACAGAGAGAAGGATGGGCTGTTCTGTGGTATCTCTCATCTGACTTTCTCTTGGTGAGTCCTGAAACCCTGCCACAGTGAGCTAGCTGACTCTCCTGAAGTCTGGTCCAAGAAAGGGTTAAATTGGGACAAGGGTAGGAAGGATGAGGGAGAGACTTGGTGGGGGTTATTTTATAGCAGCATCTTAGAGTGATCAGAGCAGGTGGAAAGGTCCTTTGTCTTGGGGTTCTTGTTTGCAAATTGCCACTAACTGATTTTGTAACTATTTACCTGGCTAGCTCACTTTCCAGAGTCAATTACTTGGGATCAGAGTTTCTATGATTTATTAACATTGTTGCAAGATCAGGGAGGTTCAGAAATCCAGGAGCAAAGTGGTCACAATCTATTATTCTATGACTCAAACTAACAGCTTAGCCAGGACATGAGGTCAAACTGCTCTTGCCTTATAAATTTTGAGACAAAATATGCACAAGTCCCCCAGGAAATTAAAAGAGTAGAATATATCAGCTAGTCATAAACTTTACATGAACCATAAGAACCTAAGCGTTTCTTTTACTGTGGTCTTTAGAGGAGCCTCTCTCTATACCCCTCCAATCCCATGACTACCTTATTTTGCCTTCTTTCAGCATCTTTGCAAATCTTCTTAGGCATTCTTTGCTTGACCAAATATTAAAAACTGAAATAAAACACCAGATACATAAAGGTTCTTAGAATATGTTCGTAAAGAAAAACAATTACATATAAACAAGAGGCCTCTGAAAGGAGAATCAATTTTCCCAAGCTCATCCACCAGAGCCTGTCGGAGCCAGGGTTAAATCTCAGGCCTCTGGATCCCCAGTCCGGGGCTCGTGCCCCTAAATCACTCTGGTTCCCATGTGACTTCAGTTAAAGGAAAGGTTATGGATTCCAATATATATATATATCAGTATATTCCAGCTTTGGAAACAATTACTTTTTGTGTCATTTTATCCACATTTATCTGACTTTAGCATTCCCTTTGTTCAAGGGCACCTAAGATATCTCCATTCAAAAATGTGTACTTGTATTTTCTTTTTCAACTTCTCCAACACCTTAATGATGTCTCAAAGATCTCAGCAAGATATCAGAAAATCTTACAGTTCTTTTTTAAATTGAGATTTTTATCACCGACTTGCCATATACCAAGAGGCAAGCTCACTTCAGTGTCTACACCTAGCAAGGATTAAATGAGTGACTGGCTGCAAAGGTCCTTGCAGAGCGTCTAGGAAATAGCATGTTCTCAGTATGTATTTTTTTATCTCACTGTGTTTTTTTCTTCATATGAATCCAAACAAACAAGAAGGTTATTGGTCCAGGTAGCATTTTTGCCATAAATTCTAAAACTTAGGTTTTTATAGCCAGAATGACTCTGGCCTTGCTCTTCACAGAACCCTCCCTGCTTTTATTGAAGCTTACTTCCTTCTTCCTTCTCTTTATATTCCCTTTACATTAGCTCAGTTCTCTTCTGTTTTCTCTGACCACACTATGAGACTCTGTATTAAAAAAAATGGGAATTGTAGCCAGGTGGGAGAGACAAGAAACAAACAAGGTCAGTCAGTCCTAGATCCTAAGGAATCGATTCTGGACGGGAGAGAGGCATGCACAGACTGAGCTCCAGGACCAGAAGAGATGCACTCCATCACACAGAGAAGGGGCCACTGACTTTCTGGGACCCACAAGAAGACCTGAGTTCTGTACTGCCAGGGAAAATCCAGAAAGGTGTCCTGGAGTGCTAGCGCTGCATCACATGGCATCTCTGTGGCCTTCAGATGCCAAGGGCTCCCAGGTCCCTCTTCTCCTCCAGCTCCAACGAAAGGAATCTGAGATCATGCTGTGGCCTTGCATTGTTAGAGGTGGGAGAGGAAAGAGAAGGGGGAGATAGTGGTATGTATTTCTGGGACTCCTCTTCCAAAAGGGGGTGCCTCACAAGCCTGAAGCATGTCTGCCGGGTAAAAGCCTCTGGCCACTCTATTGTCATCTATAATGAGGAAATGAACATGAAAGGGGTTCAAAAACATTCGAGTGAGAGAAGAATAAAATATATAATCACTTCCAAAGGGAAACGGTTGTGAGTTAGCCTCTAGGAATTGAGTATGTAATATGTATAAGAAAAACTGTGAGTAAAGGCAATATACGATGGGGGAAAAGTGGCTAAATGTGGATGAGTGACTTCACAACAGTGGGCAAGTGAAGTCTACAAATACGCAGTTGGAAGTGTTGTGTGAGTGCATGAACCTATGTGTAACCTGAGTGTTATGCATACATAAATGCTACGTATATGTCAGTGTGGAATGAGCAGGGATAGGGCGTGTGCATGTCCAAGAGTATATAGGTCAGGAGGCAGTGTGTGTACATATTTGTATAATGAGAGTAAGATGGCAAGAGATAGAGAGCTGTCAGGAAATTTTGTAAGAGTATGAACGGGATCCTGTATAAGGCTGGTATGGAGGGTCATGAGTGTGTCTATGTGAATAATGAACATTTTGAGAGTATATGACTGTGAAAGTCTGTATCTGGAACAATGCCCTTCCATAGGCTGCATGCTAGTGTACCTATAGAATATTGAGGGAAGAATTCACATGTTTTAAAAAAGATGAACAGCTTTGTGCCTTTGCAGAAACATATGGTTTCTTGGTTGCTGTTTTTGCAGCAACTCTGACAATGAAAAGCTGATGTCCAAGAGCAATCATTTCCTCCACATCCCACTGCCCCTCCCCCTCCCTCTCTCACTCCCTTGGTGACACACATAACTCAAACTAACTCTGGGAGATGCTCTCATTAATCAGTGACACATCTGAATTAAACAACATTTTCAAGAATATATTTAAATAAATACTTCCAAGAGCTATTGATAATTCAAATTCCTGGTGTTCTTTTAACAACTCTCTGTGAATTATAGCTAAAACATTCCCATTCAATTATGCTTATAAGACGTTAAACTTGTGAAAAGTACAGTTGAAATATTTTCCTTGTAGCTAATTGGTATTTTTGAAGTATTTTTCAAATGTCTTTCTTCTTCCATTCAACAGAGGGAAATAGTAGCCCAGCCGGTGTGGCCAGATGAGCCTAAAACGTAAAGAAAGGATGTTTGCCTGCATTTTCCCCAAAACAGTGATTTCATGAATGTATCCATTTCCAACTGAGAAGACATCATCTGCTGTGTCTCTCACTCCTTGGTTTCCTCTCTTCCAGTAAGTGCAACTCTCAGAAATCTCCAGATCAGAAGGTCTCACCTGAAAAGTGTCCTGTTTCCTCTTGCATGGGCTTATTCAATGTCACTCGCCCTGCTTCCTTCCTCCTGACTGGTATCCCTGGTCTGGAGAGCTCTCACTCCTGGCTAGCTGGGCCCCTCTGTGTGATGTATGCTGTGGCCCTTGGGGGCAACACAGTGATCCTGCAGGCTGTGCGAGGGGAGCCCAGCCTCCACAAGCCCATGTACTACCTCCTGTCCATGCTGTCCTTCAGTGATGTGGCCATGTCCATGGCCACACTGCCTACTGTGCTCAGAACCTTCTGCCTCAATGCCCGAAACATTGCTTTTGATGCCTGCCTAATCCAGATGTTTCTCATTCATTCCTTCTCCATGATGGAGTCAGGTATTCTCCTGGCCATGAGCTTTGACCGCTATGTGGCCATTTGTGATCCCTTGCATTATGCCACTGTGCTCACCAATGGAGTCATTGTTGGAATGGGTGTAGCTGTAACTGCTCGGAGCTTCATTACCCTCTTCCCTCTTCCCTTCCTTATCATGAGGCTGCCTATTTGCAGGTCCAATGTTCTTTCCCACTCCTACTGCCTGCACCCAGACATGATGAAGCTGGCCTGTGCTGATATCACTATCAACAGCATCTATGGACTCTTTGTTCTTGTATCTACCTTTGGCATGGATCTGTTTTCCATATTCCTCTCCTATGTGCTCATTCTGCGCTCTGTCATGGCCATTGCTTCCCACGAGGAACGCCTCAAAGCTCTCAACACATGTGTGTCCCATATCCTGGCTGTACTTGCATTTTATGTGCCAATGATTGGTGTCTCCACAGTACACCGCTTTGGGAAGCATGTCCCACGCTACATACATGTCCTCATGTCCAATGTCTACCTTTTCGTACCTCCTGTGCTCAATCCTCTCATTTATAGCGCCAAGACAAAGGAGATCCGCAGAGCCATTGTCCGCATGTTTCGCCGCATCAAAATGTGACTTTCACAGATGGCTTTCAAATATGATGCTTATTGTATCATAATGATCATTGGTATCATCATGATCATTGTCATCATCATTGTGTCATCATCAAGAATAAATAGTTATGTGTCCTGGAGAAAAAGTAAAAGATCAGAAAATAGAATTTTAAAACTTGTAGCACATGACAAATAATAGTACTTCAGCAAGCATGGATGGCATTATTAGAAAGATAAATATTAGAAGCAATTGAGAGATTTGACAAAGTTTTATCGAGGAAAATTAATCCAAACTAAGAATAATTTTCTACATAATAAATAATACTAATTTATACATTAAGCCTTTAAAATGCCAGGTTCTGTTCCAAATTATTTTTTGTGCATTAATTCACTTATTCTTTATAATAGTCCTATGAGGTACAGAGAATTAAGTAAACTGTTCAGAGAAACACAGATAATATGCCATTCAGAGGAGATTCAATGCTAGTCTGGCTCCAGTATTTGTAAGCATTACAAATACTGCCTCTCTAATGGCATCACTATTAACATTACCATTGCTCTCCTTGCTTTCACCACCATTTTCACTCTCCAAAATTCATGAACTTTTTTAACTTCGCAATGTGAAATTTGATGTACTGTCAGAACTTGCTATAAGATATATGAACAAATGTGATCCAGGAAAACTGATAGAGTTAGCATCTAGAAAAAAATTCTATCTGTCCACCATGTGATCTTCCTCCAAGAGAAGCAATGTTGAATATCTGAACCATAAACTTCTTTTTTGACATTGTACTAGACACATGACTTACCTTTCTCTTCCTTTTCTGGGATTAAAATTTGCTTCCATACAACGACATGATAACACATGTTAGAAATTATGCATTTCTAGAATTTCTAGCTACAAAAAGGCCTGGGATAGACTGAATAGGGCATTGATGATTTGGACATTAGAAAATAATTCTATAAGACTTTCTCTTGGATTGATTTTCCTTCCATACTCTTTCCTTGATATCAGAGAAGTAGGATTCAATAAAAATCCCTTGGTAATTTTAGTGGTCTCAAACTAAATTTGGGCTTAATTCTAGACTAAAATAAATGAGATGCCCTACAGCAGTGATGGCGAACCTTTTGAGCTCAGCGTGTCAGCATTTTGAAAAACCCTAACTTAACTCTGGTGCCGTGTCACATATAGAATTTTGTTGATATTTGCAACCATAGTAAAACAAAGACTTATATCTTTGATATTTATTCTATATACTTAAATGCCATTTAACAAAGAAAAATCAACCAAAAAAATGAGTTCGCATGTCACCTCTGACACGCGCGTCATAGGTTCGCCATCACTGCTCTAGGCCCATGCTGGGTAGGTTGATGGAGAGAGAAGAACCTAGAATAATACTTTTGGTAAGATAGAATACATGATCTCTGTGCCTCACTGTAAAACTCATAGAAAAGTTAATATAAACAAAATGGGATAAAGACTTGAAAAAACACAAATCCATATTACGTGGACTTATATGAAATTAATTTCTGTGCGAGCTCAGGAAGTGGGAGAAACTTCACAAAAGAGAGCATGGTAGAAGAGAGGAACACACAGGCCCTGGGCGTGGCTGACCCCCAGTCTTACATTCTGAGCACCAGTCCTGCCTCACGAGGCCATCTCCAGACCTGATCAGATCTGCTCCGACAAGGCCACTATGCTGCTGCAGTTACAGTTCAGTGGGACAAGATGTGCACTTCACCCAGAAACTAGTTTTGAAAAAATAAATAGGAGCAGGGCACAGAGGGTCTATCTTCTGAGTTAGGGTGTTCATGGATTTGTCAAAGTAGGAGTGGGTGCATGTGATTTGTGTTCATATTTATAAATTGTTTCTTTCTTCTATTATCCATGAAAAACCTGTTTATCAACTATATTAAATAAATACAAGATATAAATTATCCATTAATTATTTTATTAGGTTTTTTGCACATGTGTAACTCAGAGGTCAGTTGGTACCAGGGAAATATTTGATATTTCACTGAAAATTGCATGAACTTCCAATACTCTTCAAATGGAAAACATAATCCCCTTTCAAAACTTTTATAAATTTCTGGTTATGTTTCACTTGCCTAAAGCACTGGTGTGTGACAGGCTTTATTAAACATTTAGATGACAAAGAGATCTCAGCTAATATAAATGCAAAAAAACACCAGAATTAGTTATTGGGCAATCTTGATGTTACATCATTTCCTGCCAGACATTTAGCTTAAAACATTTGTCTCCAAACGGTTTTTCAGCCTTCATCCCTCCTAGCAGAGATATGTAGTTACTGTCCTTTACTCAACCCCAGGTCTAAAAAAAATGTGGAGAATTTTGGAGAGGAAAAGATACAATTTTGGTGGAAAACTATTTTTCTTACAAGCTTCTTTGTTTGCTTATAATAAACATAACAGCTCATTTATTTACTTATTTATTTATTTATTCACTCAATATTTATTGAAACCTAAAATGTGTCAAGCATGGTATTAGGTCTGAGGGCTCGGTGGTTATGGAGTATAGTCACAAGTTTTATGAGAGCAACCTACCTGAAGACAGATGGAAGGGGTATATCAAAGGCTCCTGAGATGTGTTCAATAGGTACATATTTATTTTCAGTACCTCTTGCAAAGCTGTACTGTGTTTTGAGTGGGTGATCTGTATGGAGGAGTGTTACTGCTGGAAATGGAGTACCCATCCCTGTGAACTATTTAAAGGCTACAGATTTAAGGTAAACCTCCCATATTACTGGGCTAGGAGAAATGAGCTTCCTGCATGGCAATCTGCATTTTTACAATGAAAGACAAACTCTAAACAACCATGGATCAGAGTCAACTTTAATTATTAGTTTCAGTAGTGACAGAGACAAATTATTCTATAAATCTTAAACAGTTTAGAACTGATAGATGATAAGTGACTTTTTCTGTATTTGACACGACATTATGAAAACAAATCTTTTGTATAACATTAATACAAAAAATCTGAGTCACCAATTTAATAAACAAATCCTTGTCTAAGTGTAAAAGAGGCAAGTAAAATAAACATGAAATTCAAATAAAGAAACTCTTTAAACAGATCCAAACCTTATATAATTAGAAACACTAGATTGGAAATATTTCCCATGTAAATTACTCAGCTTAGGAATGGAGACTGATGGTACATTCAATAGGAAATATCACTCAACATTTAGAATCCAAATATCTACAAGAACATTTTTACAAATGAAGTAGAAAAGTAAGTTCAGGGTTATTAGGGGAAAGGAGATTTATAAGACACAAGTCAGGTATAAATTGCACAATCGGGTACTATTTTTAAACCCATCTGATTTATATTCAATGTAATTTCTTAAAGAGCCCCCTTTGCCTTCAGTTCACACAAAAATATTATAAACATGTTTATAATTTATCATTTACTTAAATTTCAGTATACTACTTGAATACTATTTGACCAGTTTGAACAAATACAATTTATCTAAAAAAAAAACAACTTTATTTCTGTCTGTCAATTTTCTTTAAATTGTCAATATTTATTAGGCAATAATAAAATGTACTTGTATATATACATACACATGTATAATGGATTTTTTTTCATATTAAGAAAATAACAGCTTATAATTTTCTGTCTGATCAACATACTAGTATATCTCTATAATATATATTCCATATAAACAGGTTATACGTACTGGGTCGGGGGGGGGGGGGCACACACACACACCCAGTAGTCTTTTTCCAACGACCAATTGGAGGATGGCTCCTCTGTAACACTGAAATAAATTTTTATCACAGTTTTGTGCAGTGATTCCTTATTTATTCAGAGCTAAGCTCACACATTTGTATTCAACTGGTGAGACACACAAAGAAACTTCTCCCAAAGTCACATGCCCTTTGTTATCGGGAGCCAGGCTCAATCTATCCCCACATCCCCAGTGCTCAGCACAGAGCTGGGCCCATGTTCGTCATCCCATGTATGTTTGCTACATGAATCAATAAGGGATCACTGCACAAAATGCTGACAGAAGTGCTTACTGTGTCACTCTGTTACTCACTCTTCCCATCCTCATGCCTTATTCTGTGACTCCTCAATTCTGTGATTGAGATTGAGATGTATTTTTTAAAAATAAACCTAAAAATACTGAAGTCAGCTATGTGGTTTCTAATATTCAGGTATAGAAACTGAAGCATGAGGATATAAAAAGATTTTTTCTTAAAGAAGGAAGATTCACATAGTAAGCACGACTCTAAGGGCTGTGGGTCCATTTTTGTCCTTGATTTTTTTCATTTATGTTTGTTCAGAACTGTGTACAGAGTTAGTTTACATCTGATTTTTGTCCCCATATTTAAGCAAGGATCATTTTCCAAGGTGCCTGGGGAGAGGATTCTCTGGACTGAGAGGGGCGGCAGGGTAACTTTTCCAGCTCCTCGGCTTTAGGGCTCCCTCAGCTGTTGTGCGAATACTCAAAGTAGCCCTTCTCCTCGAGGCCACTTCTGTGTCTCAGAGCTAAGTCTGTTTGTAGAGGATGCTTGGCTCCTCCTTCTGTTCTAGCCCTAGAGCTCTACAGGCCTTTCTTCCAAGCAATACAGCAGCTTGAGAAGTTTATGTAGCTGAAGCCGCATTTTCTTGCATCTTCTTCCTCTATAGGCTTTCCACCTGTCAACAGAACCTTCTTTCCATCTTACTCAAGAGGTATTTTTGTTTCATGTGATTTCCTTCAGGCTGAGGTGACAGCTTTTCAGAAAAGCTTCTGTGCTGAACATTTATGAGGTTGTCAAGTGCTTATGACCACAGCTGCATTGCTTGATTCACTCAAGTGCAACAGGACTTGGACCTGGTAAATACTGTTCCCTGTTTCACTAGTCAATTTCAAAGCCAACTGCCCAGGTTTCTGTTTAGTCCTTTCCTATTGGAGGTGAGGGTTGTGATTTGTTGTTGTTTTAGTTTAAATTTGCTGTAGAAGTAAGTTTTGTTATTACCTTAACTACACTGCATCCCACAACATAATTTCTAATCTTGACTACACCTACCTTCTTCAAGAATACTTAAGGTGTCCCTATTTTGTGATACTAGAGACCTGGTGCATGAATTCATGCATGTGTGGGGTCTGGCCAGCCTGCCCTGATGGGGGCCAATCTGGGCTGGGCAGGCATGGGGGAGGGGCCAAGGGAGGTTGGCTGGCTGTCCCCACCCCCGATCAGGGTGGGAAGCCAATTGGAAGCAGGGCCGGTGGGTAGGAGGGGCTGTGGGAGGTTGGGGAGGTTGGGGCCCTGATCAGGCTGGTTGGCCACTGCAGTGCATGTCATAGCCACTGGTCATTCCAGTCATTCTGGTCACTTGGCTTTTATATATATAGATTGTTGGATATGTTATCTCTAGGTTTCTAGTCTGGTTATTTTTGTGTGTGTTTTGTTGTTGTTGTGGTTAATTTGGCATTCATAAGGTATTTAGAGGAAATTCATAGTTATATTTCTGCTATGCTTAGGGCATCGTCATGTCACTCAATTCCTATGTCTTTATTTTAGAAAAGTTATTTTATGATACTATGAAGGAAAAAAAGCATGGAAAGAAATGTTTATTAAAAAAAAAAAAAAAAAAAAAAAGAAGGTAACTTTTGTCCCAGTGTCTTCTTTCCCCAATCATCCAATGAAGTTGAATCATGCCATGGCCTGTCACTGCCCAGGGAAAGTCCTCACATCATGTGCTTAACCTTTCAAGTGTCTACAAGCCTGAATGGTCTGTGTTGTGTGTGCTTTGCATGAATTATCAGAGGATTCCTCTTTCTTTATGACTTGCGCTCCAGAGATTTTATTTTGTGAATTTCCTGATATCCTCCAGCCACCTCTCCTCTGCTCTAGTTTAAGCTGAAGACTCTGGGCTTAGGTTCACTAAAGGCCATGAAAGTCTATATTCCAGCAAATCATGGGTCAAACCCCAAATGCCTCTTGAGCAGACACACCTTGTCATCAATAAGTAGTATTTATTAACCTTCCATTTGGAGTGTCTACTAGCTCCCTAGAAGAAATTTAATCTTCCCCCTAGTCATGCCTGAGGGATGGCAACATATGATTTTTTTTCACAAAACTTTTCTTCCAGTTTTAAGCTTATTAATTTCAGGTAGTTCATAATCAATATGACAAAGGCATAAGTTTCATTTTATAGGACTCGAATGCTCTTATTTAAAAAGTGTAAAGTTAGTCATAGCTATCATATGTATTTAATTTTTAAAGTTTAAAGGTTACTAAAACATTATTACTTTAAAAAGTATTAGGAATACTTATGATCTCAAATAACATAATAATACCCAGCCATTCTATGGTTGATATGTATGCATTAGTTTTTAAAATGTATTTGACTAAGAAAATTGGCAACCTGAGACATTTCATTACAATGTAAGACAGCTGATATTTTGAGTTATGGGTTTTAGCCAGGCTATACCATACAACTAATGGCTGGTACCCAATCACAGGTCCATGCATAGCAGGAGATTGAAATCCTCCAAAAGAATAGCAGAGTACACACACACACACACACACACACACACACACACAGAACAATCACAACAACAAAAAACACATAGGGTACATGAATTTCCAGAAGCTTTCTTCCTGATCACAGCTTAGATCCCAATAACATTTTATGTAGCCTCTTACGAATCTCCTTAGTCTTAATGGAATAAATAATTGGGTTCAGCATTGGAGGAACAAAGAGATAAACCAGGGACATGAACCTGTGCACATGCTCAGAGGAGTGTTTCCCAAATCGGTGAATCATGGACACACTAACCATGGGCACGTAAAAGATAAGCACAGCACAGATGTGTGACACACAAGTGTTGAGTGTCTTAAGCCTTTCTTCCTGGGAGGCAATGGCCAACACAGAGTGCAGTATGAGAACGTAGGAGAGAACGATGAGCACTGAGTCTACACCAAACGCAGAGATGACAATGAACAGGCCATACATGCTATTGATGGTGGTATCTCCACAAGGCAAGCGGATGAGATCTGGGTGCAAGCAGTAGGAATGGGTCAGCATGTTGGCCTCACAGAACGGCAGCCTCCTCAGAAGAAAAGGCAGTGGGAAGACCATGCAGAAGCTGCGGATGATGATGGATAGGCCCATGTGAGCCACACGGATATCAGTGAGCACAGATGAGTAACGCAAGGGGTTACAGATGGCCACATACCGGTCAAAACTCATAGCCAACAGGATCCCAGACTCTGTCCAGGAAAAAAAGTGGATGAAGAACATCTGGGTCAGGCAGGCATCAAAGGCAATCTCTGGGGCATGGAAGCACAAGACAGCCAGTACAGTGGGCAATGTAGAAAAGGACACACCCAAGTCATTGACAGATAACAGAGACAGGAAGTAATACATTGGCTGGTGCAAGCTCTGCTCCTCCTTTATGATGAAGAGAATTAGAATGTTGCCCAGGACGGAGATAGCATAAAGCAGCAAGATGCAGGCAGTTAACCAGTGCTCCAGGCCCTCCATCTCTGGGAAGGCTGTTAGTGTGAAGCTGGTAATGCTTGAGATGTTAGTCCCAAAACTTTTCCTGAGTTCCATGAGTAGCTTTTAAAGAAATACAACCAGAGTGAAGTGAGGTCAGACAGTGGAGGATGTAAAGACCAAAAGTGGTCACTGTTCTCAAGATGGAAGGGACAATGACATTTATATTTGATACCAAAGATCATGAAAGGGTAAGGAAGAATTAGATCAGGGTTCAATGGCTCTAGCTCAGACAGTCTGCAGTCTGATCATATCCACAAATGGGTCATGGACTCCAACTCCTTCCTCACAAAAATCCTTTGACTTTTTAAATTTTTTTTGGATATTATCCTTTAATCTTCTTTCTCTGCCTTTTGTACAGAAAGATTCAAATCTTTTCCAATGGTGGAAATTGTTTTTGTCCTTTTTATCCACCAAGTGTTATCCACCATATTCTTTAAGAAGCAAGATACAGCCCTAACTGGTTGCTCAGTGGTTAGATTATTGGCCCTCAGACTTAAGGGTCGTGGGTTTGATTCCAGTCAAGGGCATGTACCTCAGTTGCAGACTCCAGTCAGGGTGTGTGGGGGTGGCAACCAATTAAGGTGCCTCTCTCACATTGATGCTTCTCTCCGTCCCTCCCTTCCATTCTCTTTAAAAAAAAAAATCAATGGAAAAAATAGGCTTAGGTGAGGATTAACAAAACAAACAAAAATGAAGCAAGATATGATGAGTCCTCCATGAAGTTCTTTAATACTCTCTACTTACTAATGCATTTCCTCTGGAACAGGTGAGAACATTTTTGTCTATATTCTGAGCTGAGTCTCCTCTCTTGCTTGCACTGAAGCATCACTCCTCATCCTCTCTTTGTTGCCTGAGACCTTCACTTATTCACCAAGGGTCCAGAACCTCATGCTCCTTCACTTCTGATTGCTCATGGTTATTCTCTCTGACATGTTTACATCTATTTGCTCTGTTTAGATTAAATATTCTCAAATTGTGCTGCATGTTGGAATCACTTGAGGGAGTTTAAAATATATATAGTCATGTTTTGTTTTGTTTGTTTTTTTGCTGGAGCCTTGCTCATACCAGTTAAATCAGAAACTCTAGCAGTGGAACTCAAGAATCAGTATTTTTTAAAAACTTCTCAAGTGATTCCAATAGGCAGGCAAGTTTGAAAACTAGAGGTTTAGATAATTTCTAAGAGCTTCACATATGTCCTACCTCACAGCAATTTCTTTATTGAGGTTTAATTTCAGGATTTACTATCATAGAAAACAAGGAATAACAAAAAGCCTCTTATTGCCCTCACATGTTCTTCTAGTAATCACTCATTTCTCTGCTCTCTTTATAACTAATATCTTCAAAAATACTTTCCACTCATAATGTCCTTCTAATCTCTTCTCTGTGTGGCAATGATCCCAAATGTATGTCTCTAGTTCAGACTTCTCTTCTAGCTCTAGACTCAGCATCCAACTCCATATCGACTTAAATAGCTCATCAGCATCTCAACACAACAAATTCAAAGTTGAACTTTTCAGTTATCACCATACTTAATCCTCTCAAATATATATCACCTTATAAAAATCCATCACCAAGCCAGAAAAACCTCATTTTCTCTCATTCCCAGATATAATTACTCTATTACCACCTCTTGAAAATATACTTACCACTGCTTTCCTCTCTATTTCACTTCCAACTATAATTTATCACTAAGCATCTTTTACCAGGATTTCTTCAAGACCTTCCTTGGTGATTGACCAACTTAATGCCATGCCCCTCTCTAATGCATTATTCACAAAACAGTCAAATTATTTGTTTATAATATAAACAAAAAGATGTTATACTCCTACTGGAAAATCTTCCAATGGCTTCTCTTCCCTTTTGAAATAAAATTCAAATAGAATTCAAGCATCTTTACTATGGCATACAGTAGCATTAACACTACCTAAAAGCTTACCTTCCAATTATTCTAATCATCCATTGCACCTCTGCTCATGGTCGTATGTCCCTATTGTATGTTCTCATACATATTTTTATTCATGACTTTTATCACACTTTAGAATTACAATGGATTATTATATATGTTTGGTTATTTAATTAGTATCTTTCTCCCACAATAAATTATAAATTCCCATAATTGTCTGTGTTCCGTCTTATTTTATCATCAATGCTTAGCCATGTCACTGTGCATAGAGCCCTGGATTAGGTCTCAAGAATTACCATTTCTAGTTCTAATCAATAAATACTGATTACACAAATAAATTATTTTAGAAAGGAGGTATTATGAGCTTCTTCAAATATTTGTACCTTAATCACTCAGAACTTTGAAGCTATGAATGAGATTTCTACAGACCTCTGTGACGGAAGAGCTGAAATCCCCATTTACCTCTGCAGGGCAGCTCTGGTAGATGGGAGGAGAGAGGCAGGTGAAGTGTCTACTAGAAAAGAAACACTAAGAGCTCTGACACTGCACCCAACCTTCCTGCCAGCCTCTACCCCCTCCATGCCCTGAGCTGTAAAACTGCCTCTTAAGAGTCCCCCTGAGCCCAGTATATCCCATGGCTCAGAGATGGCTGGGGCAAGAGGGAATACAAAAATTGGGGGTGGATGGCTCCTCTGTGACCTGACATTTCTTTGAAACTGTGAGGTTTCAAAGAAACTAAGAGTTAGAACTGGATTGTTCTTCATTTTACAGAGGAGGATATGATGCCCAGAAATAATCCACTCAGTAGGTAAAAACCAGAGCTGGATTGAATCCCAGGTCCTCTGACTCTCACAGCAAGTTTGAAAGAAAAGCAGTTTCTGTCATATCTTTCAATTCACTTTCCAAATTACAAAAATACTCGAAATTACATCATATTATTTCCATTACCAGTATGGTAAAGTTCAAACATTTATCTGGGCCTGTGCTATGACACTGCCTTCCTTTCAAATTTTATCTTGAGCCATTTCCCCTTTGTTTTTTTGTTTTTCTATTGCAACCATAATCATCTTTCAGTTCCTTGACTATGCAAGGCTTACTCCTTCCTCATGGCCTTGGCAAATCTACTTCCCATGTCTTGGAAGCTTTTCCCCATTTATCTTCCCTTCTCCTGGTTAGCATCTTATCCATTAGCTAGCTCTTAGCTTAAACTGCCCTATGGAAGATTCCCCTAACCCCTTAGCCTAATAAATGTTTACACTATATTCTCCATTGGTCTTTTCTAGCACCTGCAGAGTTGTGATTATTGATTTAATGCAAACAATAAATTATGTATCCAATGCCTCTCTCCTACATTACTATGTAAATTCCATGAAAGATGAGACTATGTCTTTCTTATTCTTTAATAGACTCAAAGCACTCAGCATAGGGTTTAGCAAATAGTAAGCATTCAAATAATATTTTTGCCATAATTAACACTATCAGTATAATAGCATCAACCTTCTTTCCATCTGGAAAATGAATTGGAGGGCAGGTATTTGGTGAATCATGTTTTAGGGTACAAAGGACATGAATACATCTGTTTAATTTATGCCGTTTTGTCAGTGTATCTAGATTCCTATCAACTCCACAGTGCAGAATGACCTGCACTTGGTTGTTTACTTTTTAAAAAAATTATGTATTTTTGCCCAATCTAAACCATCTATTCATTTCTAGAGAGAATCTTTATAAAGTAATGGTATCACTTCCTACCTTAATTAATCTAAGCCAGTGTGCACCAGAGAAACCTTTGACCCTACAGGCTGTGTGAACATGTCCCTTCTCTGGCCTACCACATATAGTAATCATGGCATCTTACCTCACTAGGTGATAACTATTTGCATCCATGTATACTAATTGAGCAGTTTATGTGTTGGCCAGCCCCTGTGCCTTTGAAATGGATACCACTGTTTTGCCTATAAGAAAACTGAGACACACTAACTTAAAAAACTTTTCCAAAAAGTATAAGAGGCAGAACTGGCATTTAAATCTAGGCACTCTTTCTATTTTGTTTGTTAGTTTAATTTGTTCATTTGATTCCACTTAACAAGTAAAATCACTTATGCTTATTTCACTTAGCATAATACTCCACAGGTCCATCCGTGCTGTTGCAAAAAGTAAGATTCCTTTCTTTTTCATAGCTGCGTAGTACTCCATTATGTAAGTATACCATGGCTTTTTTGTCCACTCATCTACTGATGGGCACTTAGGTTGCTTCCAAATCTTGGCTATTGTAAATAATGCTGTAATCAACATAGGGGTGCAAATATTCTTTCAAAATAGTATAACAGTTTTCTTTGAAGTATAAATGCTGGGTCATAAGGTAGTTCCATTTTTAATTTTGTGAGGGAACTCCATACTATTTTCCACAGTGGCAGTACCAATCTGCATTTTCACCAACAGTGCTTGAGTGTACCCCTTTTCTCCAAATCACCAGCACTTGTGTGTTGATTTATTGATGGTAGCCATTCTGCCAAGTGTGAGGTGATATCTCGTTGGAATTTTAATTTGCATTTCTCTGATGATTAGTGACTTTGAGCACCTTTCCTTATGTCTATTGGTCATCTGTAAGTCCTCTTTGGAGACGTACCTATTCACGTCCTTTGCCCATTTATTAATTGGATTTTTTTGTTTTTTTATAAGTATTTTCCTCATTGAGAACTTATATCTCAAGCAATGTACTAATCATCTTACTTACATAATTTCTAAACTATAAAAAACACAACAAGCTGGTTATTTTTGTAGTAAGTTTACAAATGAGTAAAGTAAGGCTCAGAGAGATTGGGATTTTTTCCAAGGTTTTCATTGATCTTGGACAAAATTCACACTCTTTTTAATGTAAACAAACAATCCATTTGTTCAAGAAGCTTATGATTCAAATAGGGAATTACATACAGAGAAGGACAGAATCATATCTAGGTGCTGTGGTCTAATGCTACACAAATACATTAGAAGTGAATAAAAATAACGAAACATCTGTTTTTCCACTGTTGGAGGTGAGGGACAGGTAGATGGAGGGCAGGTAGTAAAGAAAGTGCTGGAAATGCTGAGTCAGTGTCTGTTTTGATAAATATTTAGAATGATCTGTAGTTTCAAGCATATAAAAATTGACAAGATATTTCAAGTAAAGGCTACCAAAACAAAAATACAGAGGCATAAAGCAACTTGTTGGCCTAACAATCACATGTAGCTCCATATAGTTGGAGCAAATTTTTTGTTTTGGGGGCATAGGGAGATAGTTAGGAAGAATGAGACATAAGAAATGGACACAGTGTTCATATTTTAAAGTACATTTTAAAGGACTTTGGACTTTATCCTTAATCAAAAAAAGCCATTTAAGGCTATGAATGATTTAAGGCTAAGAATTTATAATCAGATAAATTCTTTAGGGAGATCATTCTGGCTGAAGCTTGGAAAAGTGAGAGAAAAGAATGGTGAACATGTGGGAGATATTGCCAGAGTGAAGTGAGGGGTAATATTGAAGGCCCAGAATAAGCTAACAACAATGTTGAAGTAGCAGCAAAGATTGGATAAGCCAAAGTATAATTAGAATTTTCAGGACTTGGGACCCAATTACAAATAAAGGGATAAAGTAAAATAACTCATTTCGCTCTCAAGGTTTGTCACATTACTAAAAGATTCCTCAAAAAAAGTAGTAAATAGCAAAGTCCCAAAATGGCAAAATTGTTTCCCCTCATTTTAACCAGAAGACAATTTAACACATTAAGTAAATATACAGATATTATTTTTTTTATAGAGGACAGACTTTTTGTTTCATTAGATACCTTTTCTGAAATCTATTGTTTACATATTTTTTCATTATCTTACTCATTAACATAATGAACTATATTGAGGGATTTTTGAAAATGTGTCCCTTTTTTAATCCTAGGATGTGTCAACTATTCTTTGTCTATATTGCTTAATTGCATTTACAACTTGTAGTATTTATACATATGTTTTCATTATATGCTTAATCTATAGAAATTTTGCTGACATATTTTTTCTGTATCTCTTTATCAAAACTATATTTGAGCTTTTACATAGGTTTCAAATTTTATTTTTGATTTAAAATGTATAAAAAGAATAATCTATTTCTTAAAATTTGGGGGGAAAGTAAAGAAAAAGATATTGTACTATAGTATGTTGGAGATGGTGGGAGTATAGCTGTCAACTTTCATTCTTTTTTCTCAATTACCACTTAATTATTTATTTATATTTTATAATTGTCCTCAAAATACCAATTTGTTCAAGATTTTGAATTGCTTACAGAATTTATTACTTAAAATAATAAATCTAATTTACTAATATATATTATTATTAAGTTTTATTTTCCATTTAATTTGAATTTCCAGAGGTTGGTGTATTCCATCAGCTTGTTAAAGAATTAGTCATTGGGTTACTTTCACTCTTGCCCATTCACATTTATTCACTTCTTTTATTTTAATTATTTTTAATTACTTTATAAAGTATTTTATTCTTTTATAATGTTCTTAATTAAATGCTTCATTTCTTAACTTTTATTCTTTTGTTTTTTATAAAAATACTACCCAAATTTAATTATTATTGAAATTTATAATATTTAACACAATTTATATGTGATTACATTTATTTCATCCTAAAAGCTGGGTGGACAGTGTGTGTCATTGAAATATTGACATGCATAGCTATAGCTATTATAGCATATGTATAGTATTATTTTAACCAATATTATTTTGACATATTTATTTTATTTTATTGTGATAAAGACATAAGAGCTATTCTCTTAACAAATTTTAACTGTGAAACACATTATTGTTAACTATAGGTACAATGTTCCACAGTAGATCTCTACAGCTTATTCACCTTGCTTAACTAAATCTTTATGTCCATTGATTAGCAATTAAATCCTATTTCCCGCTTCCCAAGCCCCCAATAACCATTATTTCACTCTTTGATTCTATCAATTGGACCATTTTCTTTACTTCATACAAGTGAAATCATTCAGTATTTATCTTTCTGTGACTGGGTTATTTCACTTAGAATTATATCCTCAAAGTCACCCATCTTGTTGCATATTGTAGAATTTTATTTTTAAAGGCTGGACTAGTATTCTATTGTATACATATAGCACATTTTCTTTATGTGTTTATTGGTTGATGGATATTTAGGTTGTTGAATTGAATTTTGCGAATAGTGCCACATTGAACATGGAAATGCTAGTAGTTCTTTGAGATCCTATTTTAATTATTTTGGATAAATATATCATATGGTTATGACATCAAAAGTACATCAACAAAAACAAAAATAAACAAGTGGCCTAGATCAAACTAAAAAGCTTACATACAATAAATAGAAAAATCAAATAGTATAAAGGTAACCTATGAAATGGAAGAAAATATTTAACAACCATATATCTGACAAGGGGTTAATCTCCTAAATATATAAGAAATTTACAATTCAATAATAAAAGAACAAATGGGCTAAGGAGTTGAATAGTCATTTTTCAAAGAAGAGATACAAATGCCCAAAAGGAATATGAAAAATGTCCAATGTCCCTAATTATAAAGAAAATGAATATTGAAACCACAAAAAAAAATCATTTTACACTGGTCAAGATGGCTTTTAGCAAAAAACAAAAGATAGCAAGTCTTGGCAGGGTTGTGGAGGGGTCTGGACCTTACACACTGATGAGAATGTAAAATAGTGCATCTGCTATAGAAATATGATGAAATTCCCTCAAAGAATTAAAACTAGAACTATCTTTGCCATCATACTAGGGAAATGAATCCTTCACCCATTGTGGCACTATTTCCACAATAATAAGTAGTTTTCTTTGTGATGATTCACTTTAAACAATTATAATAAAATATATATTGTGACATATTTGGGGACTGATTATGAGAATGTACATTTTTTAATTAAAAAAGAAAAACTGAGCAACATTTTTTGCTAAATGATAACCCAGTTTACCTTGCCAAAACATGTTAATTAGTATCTTAACTAGTGCCAGGATATCATTAAGCATCTGGTGGCAAAAATCCTAATAGGTTAGTGCCCAAAAGCAAATTTTAAAAGTCTTGTCAAAATAAATCTGGAAAACCCAAATTTGTTGAGTAACAGTAAATTATCTTCTGAGTCTTGGCCTTTCACCATGATTCCTGCTTAAAACTTGGTTCCCAGTAGTATTCTGAAAAGCCTCTGACGAATCTCCTTGGTTTTGATGGAATAGATGACAGGGTTGAGCACTGGAGGAACAAAAAGATAAATGAGGGACATCAATGTGTGCACATACTGTGGAGCATGCCTTCCGTAGCGAGCTGCCATGGACACCCCAACCATGGGCACACAGAAGATGAGCACAGCACACATGTGTGATACGCACGTGTTGAGTGTCTTTAACCGTTCCTCCCAAGAGGCAATGGCAAGGACAGAGTATAGTATAAGCACATAGGAGATGAGAATTAGTGCAGAGTCCAGACCAAAGGTGGAGATGACAATGAATAGGCCAAAAATATTATTGATGGTGATGTCGCCACATGGCAGGCGGATAAGATCTGGATGCAGGCAGTAGGCATGAGAGAGTACATTGGCCTTGCAGAAAGGCAACCTCTTCAGAAGGAAGGGCAATGGGAAAACCGTACAGAAACTGCGAATGATAACAGACATGCCCATGCATGCTACACGGGCATCCGTGAGCACTGTGGCATTGCGCAGTGGGTTACAGATGGCCACATAGCGGTCAAAGCTCATAACCAGCAGGATTCCAGACTCTGTGAAGGAGAAGAAATGGATAAAGAACATTTGAGCCATGCAAGAATCAAAGCTGATCTTCCTTAAGTGAAAGCAAAACGTGGCCAGTATTGTGGGCAGCGTGGAAAATGACACACCCAGGTCATTCACTGACAGCAGGGACAGGAAATAGTACATAGGCTGATGCAAGCTCTGCTTCTCCTTGATAATAAAAAGGATAAAGGCATTACCCACAATGGAGACAATATAGAGGGTGCCAAGGAGCAGAAACACCCAGTGTTGGGAGGTCTCCAGCCCTGGAAGACCAGTCAGGGTGAAAGGAGGAAACTCTGAGCTGTTGTGGGGGTGACCTCCCATGCTGGAGCTATTTCTTAGATTCTATGACCACTCTCCTGTAAAAAAAAGAGAAAAATATACAATTTTATCAATGGCCTAAGCCTCATATTTTAAGACTCTTATATACCATCTCTGCTCACTTAATGACATTAGTCAGTTTTGTTCACCAAATCACTCATTCTTATCTCTCATTGTCACCAACATTTCTGAAATTGTCTGAGTTTTCTCATTTTTTCTAGCTGGCTAAACAGATTATGTTGCCTTTTCTTTACAGCTGTACCTATCGCCACTTTGCTCTTTTTCACATTTAAAGCTATGAACTCTTTATGGGCATAACTCTGTTCAAGATCTAAGGCGAAACTGTTCTGCCTTCTTCCTGAGCATTCCATGTATTCATCAAACTATTACATTTTCTTCTTTCCACTCTCTTAGGTTACTGAGCATTTACTACCTTATTATGACTCCTCAGATTTTTTACTCCTTTTCAGTCTCTCACTTCTTCCACATATTTGTTCAGAGAGGAGGTGGGTGGAGAAAAAAATATCCATGCATAAAGATAACCTTCCAGACATTCATCAAATGCACTTGACTCCCATATATCCACTCATCTTTTCATTCTTCTATCGTTCATCTTACAATATTACTTTTCTCCCTGAATAACTTAATTTGTTGAAAATCTTTTAAAAATATTTTAGGACTGAATAATCATTCAATCATAGTTCATAACCATTCAGTATTAATACTTCTTAATAAATAATTAATAATAATTTTTTCTATACCATGGAAATACTTCTCATCTGTGTTCTCCATCTCTTTAAATAATAACATCATTGTGACTAAGATTAAAACTCAAAACCCAAACATCACTGATTCCTTTATGTTCTACATTAAACTGGGTAAAAACTGATGAAAATACTGACCCCCAAACTGCCTCTGCCAGTACCTTTTTTCATTTCCTTTGACCTTCACTTTATAATTCAGACCCAAGAAAATTCATTGTTTTACCATAATAACAGCCTCCTAATAAACCTCATGCCTCTCTTTATTTCATTCTCTAATCTGGAAGACTAATATTAAATATATATACCATTGTTTTGATTAGAAACCTTGCATGCCCCCTCATTGCCAAGGGATCAAATCCAAACTCATTAGCCTAGAATTAAAGTTCCTCTATGATCAGTACTAAGTTAATATTTCTGATCTCAAATCTCAGAATTTCTTTCCTTGTTCCTCAAGATACCCAGATTGGTCTATTTGCTGTTATACAAATGTGAACCACAGCTCCTCAACTCCCAGAGGTTGCCCAGAACGTGCTTACGCATTCAAACCATCATCCAGGCCACAGGATCAATGATGCCCTTCTTCATGAACACGTGGCTGGTCATTGTCAGTGGAGGTAACTTCTCCTATCATTTTCACAATTCTAATTTACATCTCCTTCTCCACTTTTTTCTCTCTTTGTCTTGCATTATAGCTGTGTAAGTCCTATCTTTTCTACTGACTCACCAGCTTCAAGAACTCAGGCCTAAGTCTTGTTTGGTGTTTCAGTCCCGGCCATGTTGAGTGCAAGGTCTTGACAAGGAGATGTACTAAAGTCTCTGATCCCTTCTTGGTTTTGGCTGTCTTTGTTGTAAATCACAGATGCCAAGAAATTTACCTAAAGAGGTTGAATAGGTTCAAGGGGTGGATGGTTGTGAAAACTCTTAGGAACCAGGAGTTGCATCTCTGAGTTCTAAAGCCTGACCTGCACCCTCACCTCCAGATTTCACCTGCCTTTGTTCCTTCATATACATCAGGATTTCTCTGTCCTTTCTTGTCAGGATGCAATTTTTTCTTCATTCCATATTCTTAAGATCCCTTTGCTTTCCCTACCTGATAACAATTCCTAAGCATTTTTGGTTGCCTCTGTGTATAATATGCAGACACCCTCAATTTGGAGTCTTTTAGGACTAAGTAAAGTCCTTCCAAGGGTCTTCCAAAGCAGCCACTATCTTTTTATATACCTCCCACACCAGATTATTCTGAAAAAAGTGTGGGGGTGCTTATTCACTCCAGGGCATCTATATCCAAAGTACAGCCTAATAGAGTGTCTCTGCTGAGAAAATGGCTTGAAGCAGAAAGCATGGCAGGATTTCAGAGAACAAGAGCAACAGATAGAAAATATAGAACTGGGAAGGTGATGAAAGTGAAAACATGCAGGAAAAGAAACCAAAACTAAGACCTGACTCAGATTAGGGCCAGCCTTTCCTCCTTTATACTGTCATATTCTAACACTCAGTATTTCTAAACTGGAGGCAGAGTGCCTTAGGCTTGAGTCTAGAGGGTCTGGTGCCCCAATTTACCTACCTGAGATAGCTCCATGCATGGAAGGCTCAGAGGAAGGGAGACCAGTAGTGGGGGTCCTGCATGCCCTGCCCATAGCTTCCAGTTACCCCTGCCACCTGCCTGGCCTGAGCAATATAAGTCTGCCTCCAGGAAATCTCTTGAGCTTATAGCAGCTGAGGAGCTCATGGACCACTGGGAATATGGAACATCCGCAGTGCTCCACAACTCTCTGGCTTAGCATTTCATTGCTCATAGAGAGGAGTAAGAATGATCAGAACTAGAGGGACCTGCAAGAATATTTTATGTAGCCCCCCATTTTAGATAAGGGATCATAAAGCCTAGAAAGAAAAAGAGACATTTCCAATTTATGTAGCTTGTCAGTGGCAGAATATTTAAACCTGGGTCTTCTAACTTAGCATTTTTACTCTGTAACTCTGATCAATATCCATAAGAAATACTGAATCCTGTAAAGAGGTAAGCCACATATAAATTAATTTCAACATCTGAATGTAGGAGACGTGAAATTCTAACCTGGATCATCCATAAAATTGATCCCAAGCATGATAAGAAGCACTGGTACACTGTGGCTGGCCACACACACAGTATAATTACAAGTCAAATTATAGAAAGAGTTTGCCCAGGTAAGAAGGTGTTGAAAGCACCGCAGTATGCCGCCTTCTTCATTTTTCATTAATTGGACACTATGTTTTTTTATTTAAATGTAAGACTTTTTCCTCTCCTTTTCCAACTGTTTGTAGAGAAACTTCCCTGTGTCATACACTTGGCTAAGCACCCTAAAGATCTGGTACCAATTTCCCTGTATGTGTTTTGGAGGGATGGTGGTGAGTAGGGAGAGGGAGAGATAGTTTTCCCCTTCTCTGACACTAATTGGGTGTCCTCCAATTCAAATAAATTCTGACACTACCTACCCAGAGATAGCATACCTCATCTATTTGTTAATCATTATCACCTCTACCTTTTTTTCTGTTTATGCTATATTTACTATTTGATTGTCTCTCTGTCTTTACCTCTCTTTCTCCAAACTGCCTCAAAAATAAAGAGGCCCTGACTGAGTAGCTCAGTTTGTTAGAACACTGTCCCCGTAGGCCAAAGTTGCAGGTTCAATCCCAGGTGGTCAGGGCACATACAAGAATTAACCAATGAATGCATAAATACGTGGAACAACAAATCAAAGTTTCTCCCTTTCTCTTTTTTTTCTTTCTCTCCCTCCCCCTCTTTCTCTAAAAGCAATAAATTAAAAAATAAAGAAAGGAAGAAAAACAAGGAAAGAAAAGAAGCTAAAATCAGTCTCACTCATCTTCTGACCTTCCCCTGTGGCTACCTGTTAGATCTGAGAGACAAACCTGACCCCTTCACTCAGATCCAGTGCTTGTATCAGCTTCATCTGTAGTCTGCAGAGACATTTAAGTTTTAATGTTTACATAATTCTATTATTTGTTTACTTATTTACTTACTTATTTCAAAGAACAATCCATTGATTTTATAGAGGGAGAGGTCGGGAGAAGGAACATCCTTGTGAGACCTCAACACCTATCTGCCACCTCCTGCACACCACCTACTGGCAATCTAGCCTGAAACCTCTCCATGCACAGGATGACACCCAACCAAGGCACACAGGCCAGGGCCATAATTCTATCATTTTTTTAATTGGTCATTTATAATAATTTACATACCATAAAATTTAATTAACTGTACAATTCAGTGGTTTTTGAAAGGGCGAGGACTACGCCCTCCATCTTACCCTGGGTCCTCCATTTTTGGGCAGAGCCATGTGCTCGGCAAGGCTTCTTCCCGGAAGCCCAAGCCTCTGCTAGCCACACCCAGGATTTCTCTAAACTAACCAATGACAATCAAGGGAAGTGCACGCCATCGATATGACCACATCCTGTGTAACGAGACACCGACTTGCGCATGGCCAATTGGCAGGGCCCACAGTCCCCTCTCCTGCCCTTACTCCACTCCCCTATAAAACTCCTCTTCACACCGGGCTACGTCTTTCTCTGCCACCTGCTGCTGTGTCAGTAAGGAGGGTAGGGGAGCCAGACCCGGGTTTGAATAAAAGACTCTTTGCTTTTGCATCGGACTTGCTGGCTCCCTGGTGGGCTCTTGGGAATCTTGAAATCTGAGCATAACAGTTTTTAGTATATTTATAATGTTGTGCAACCATTATCAATATCTAATTTTAGAACATTTTCATCACTCTAAAAATAAGCTCCATAGAATACAATTAAAAAACTTAGGTGGCAGTTTTATTTTAAAATATCAATATTTAAAAAGACTAAACATAATATCCTTTTCTACTATTTAGATAGTAAATGACATTTTTAAGTGTCAACATTTTTGAGAGAGCATATGCTATTTCAAAATTATTTTAGAAAATACCTAAGCAAAAATTGTGAAGCCCATTTTTTTTTGGAAAAATAAGAGAGGATATAGGTATAGTAGTCTCCTTTTTACTTTCCATTGTTTCAGTTATCTCTGGTTAACTGTAGTCTGAAAATATTAAATGAAAAAATTCCAGAAATAAGCAATTTATAAGTTTAAAATTGCACCATTCTGAGTACTGTCACAAAACATTGCACCATCTTATGGGGGACCTGAATTAGACCTTTGTACAGCATGTCCACACTGTATACACTCCCTGCCCATTGATCACTTAGTATCCGTCTCAGTTATCAGACTGACTGTTGCATTATCACAGTGTTCAAGTCATCCTTATTTTACTTCGTAATGGCGCCAAAGCTCAAGAGTAGGTTAAACTTATCACAGGTACATATGTATAGAAAAACATATAGTATGTATAGAGTTTTGGTATTAGATGTGGTTTCAGGCATCCACTGAGGTCTTGGATCATATCACCCATGAATAAGGGAGGGAACTACCGTATGTACAAGGGAAAGTTATATAGCACTTTGAAGGCTCTGTTTAAGGAACCCTTGGCACAAAAACTTGATGTGTGGCTAATGTCAAAGGATATAAAGGGATCTCACTAGAGGACTGATGCTGTTCACTCCCAGGGCTAGCTTTGTGGACATGACACCTGGACAGTAGCATAAGGCCCATGCTCAGAAGGTTCCTGGGTTTCCTTCAATGCCCTGCTTCCATGCTCTTGAAATTCTTAATTTTGAACTTTTATTTTGTGAAATTAAGTCTAATGGGACAATGGAGCATAAAAAATGTCCACTGCCATTTCTTGTCACCCTATTTGCATATAACATTAGTAATGCCCTACATACACAGACTACCATGGACCTACAATGTATGAAAATGTAGTGAAATTTAGAAGAGAAGGAGAGGGGAGAGAAAGTAAGAGAACAGCAGGGAAGAAAAATAAAATTGCTAAATTTTATTTCCACCTTCCTTGAAATTTCTCTATGGATAACTTTCCTTCTTCATTTCTTTCTCCCCTTGTCAGCCTCCCCCTCCTTATTCTCTCTCTACAAATTAGCACCATGGCTTAAATCCCTAGAGTAGACCTATTAGAGTAGGTCCCCCTGGGTTTTCATACATGAGTGTCACAAAGTCAATAAATAACCTCACTTACTATGCCCCTTGACCAGAGGGGGCTGGAACTCAGAGCTAAACTGAAGCCACTCACTGGGCTCACAAAATCTAAGGACAGATTACACATTTCAACCCAGACATATCAACACTCAGACACCATTATCTTCAAATTACACTTGTAAAAACGGTTTTTACAACCTGCACAAAAATAGTTTTCACATCCCTAAATGAACCACTTCACTCAGGTATAGCATCTGTACAAGATGTTACTCCACCATATACCCTCCCACGCAGCCTCACACTCACACATGGCACGGGTCACAGCTCCAACCTCAGCATGCTCAACTTGTAAACACACATGACTCACACAGGATGTTCTTGAAATCAGATTCTTCGAAAATCTGTGTTGAAAGAAAGAACTCAAGAGTTCATCTATTGAAGTCTAGGTCTCAGAGGGAGCTCTGAGGAACTCCGCTATCATAGTAACCCAGAGACAAGGCTGAGTGAGACAAATTTGGGGAGATAGCCTATTCCACCCGGAGGGGTATTCTGGCTCTCCGTCTTTTCCACATGCATTTCCATGGGAAACAACCTTGCTTGTACCTAATCTTCCTGGTACTCCCATCCACATGGGCTCACGGAGTAGCAGCTTCCTCATAATAACTATTTGCAAACTTCCTTTGCAAGCAAGAATAGGCTAAGGAAAAAGGGAAAAAGCAGATACAGTGACTCTAACCCTCCACTCTCCACCACATAAGCTTCTTTCCTCTAGTGGCTGAAGCTATTTGTGAAGGTCTCCAGGCAAATCAGAGGGATGCTCCACTTTGTCTCTGGAATTCAGATGAGAAAAGTGATTGCAGCATTAGTTACTGATATTAGAGTGCCTTTGCAAAAAAATAAAATAAAAGTAGCAAATTAAGTGTTGGCCAAACAAATGGACAGTTAAGTGAGATGAAAACACCAAATGTTTAATCATGAGATCTAAGACCTAATTTTAGTTCTGACAGTAACAGGCTTTGTGATCTGGATTATATCAGTTCACTCATCTGAACTTGGACTTCTTCTTGGCAAGACAGAGGTGAGTATGATTATTATATTCTGTATTACTTCCAAGTGCAGCTATAAGACAAAGAGTTTGTAAAATGTGAAGGGAATTGTTTTTGGTATCCAAACTTTTAAATTTCACTTTCTTTACTCTTTCTCAAACACACAAGCTGTGTGAAATAAGTAAGCCAAGTGTTGTCATTCTCAATTTAGAAATGAGAAAATTGAGTTTCAAAAAGTTCATGAGACTTAACCAACGCTAAATACTGACTAGTAGAGAAGCTGAGACAAGAATTCCAACGTTCTTGGTTTTTTGGGGCTTTTTTTCAATTACAGTTTACATTCAATATTATTCTGTATTAGTTTCAGATGTAGAGCATAATGGTTAGATAATCATGAACGTTACAGAGTGACGTTCATGAACGTCCCTTTGATATTTCAAGTACCACCTGACCTCAAACAGAGTCTTTACAATATTACTGACTATATTCCCTATGCTGTAGTTTACATTTCTGTAACAATTCTGTAGCTACCAAGTTATTGCTTTTTATAAATCGAGATTTCCCAGAAAAGGGAAGGAGTTGTTCCAGTCACATACTAGTAACACTCACGTGATAGAATCAGGACTAAAATTCAGGATTCAGGCATCCTACGAAGGATTCTTTTAGGTATTACTGAGGGAGGATTATATAATACCAGTACATAATTAGTCTCTACAACAAAATTACTGAGGAAGGATTACATAATACCAGTACATAATTAGTCTCTACAACAAAAAATAATTCATTCTTCCAGGATGTCTACTGTTGGTAAATTCTAGGACATTCCACTCACTCCCTCAATCTGCTGTATCATCAATTGACATTTTGATCATGCCATTAATCCAACCATTGCATTGGTGAGTGTACAGTACAATGAACTGACTTTATCATAGTTAGCAGTTCTGTCTCCCTAGCTAGCATGTCTGATACACCTTTTACTTTCCTTCATGGTAACTTCATGCATGATCAAAACACTGTAGGTATTTAATCATGAGGCCTTTGAGTATATTCAGGTTGCCTAGCCCCTCTTTGTAGGCGCTATCAGTGAGCTATAAAAACAAGCCATTTGGCATATATCTGGGCAGATATGTTACAAACACAGATTAAGTCATTAAAACAGTATGACATTGAGGCAGACATCAATGGTATGTTATTAAGAGCTGTCATAATTGAGTCTTTTAGTGAATACCGAGCAAAGTGTCTAGGTACAGATACAGCCATGTTGCATGGAGGCTGCAGTTGTGTAAAGGCATAGTACCAAGCTCAATATACTTTTGCAGAGTAGTGAATGAATAAAAAATATGAAGAAGACTAAGGACTAAATTGAGTGGGAAGGCTTCTGGGAGGCTTGCCTGGTACTTTAAAACTAAACAGGTAATAAAAAATAAAGAAAAGGGGATCTTTGGGATGGAATAGCATACACTAAAAAAAAATAAACAAGAAATTTTTTCTAGATGTGGACAAAAGAGAGTAAATGATGTGCAGGATGTGGTAAGAAATAAATCTGGAAGGATTAGACAAAGGAAATGCTTATATTCTTAGCTTGGTGCTTGGAACATAGAATTCAAAACATGATTTTTTAATATAGAAAATGGCAGATGACAGAATAGATTATGTGTAATAGTATTCATTAAGATTCTCACACACATTAATACCAACAAGTATTTTTCTCAGACTAAAATGGATTACTCAGAGAAAGATTTTACGTGAATGAACCAAATACTTTATGTTATAGGACAGGTGCACTATCACCCTCTTTTATTTGCCAGGCAGAATGTCAACTTCCAACATTAGTGATGACAGTCTCCCAGCCATGCTTTTTCTGACGGGGATCCCAGGGCTGGAGTGGGCCCACATCTGGATTGCCATCCCCTTTTGTGCCATGTATCTGGTAGCACTGGCTGGGAATGCTGCCCTCATCTCGGTGATTGCCATGGACAATGTACTGCATGCACCCATGTACCTCTTCCTTTGCCTTCTCTCACTCACTGACCTGGCTCTCAGCTCCACCACTGTGCCCAAAATGCTGGCCATTTTGTGGTTCCATGCTGGTGAGATTTCCTTTGGTGGCTGCCTGGCCCAGATGTTCTGTGTCCATTCTATCTATGCTCTGGAGTCCTCGATTCTTCTTGCCATGGCCTTTGATCGATATGTGGCTATCTGCAACCCACTGAGATACACAGTCATCCTCAACCACACAGTCATAGGCAAAATTGGCCTTGTTGGGATATTTCGTAGTATAGCCATTGTCTCCCCCTTCATCTTTTTATTGAAGCGCCTGCCCTACTGTCAGCACCGAGTCATGGAACACACATACTGTGAGCATATGGGCATTGCTCGGCTGGCCTGTGCCAACATCACTGTCAATATTGTCTATGGGCTGACTGTGGCCCTGCTGGCCATGGGCCTGGATTCTGTTCTCATTGGTATCTCCTATGGTTTTATACTCCGTGCTGTCTTTCGTCTTCCATCTCTTGATGCCCAGCACAAGGCGCTGAGTACCTGTGGCTCCCATCTTGGAGTCATCCTGGTCTTCTACATCCCTGCCTTCTTCTCCTTCCTCACCCACCGTTTTGGCCAACACCGAGTCCCCAAGCATGTGCACATCTTTCTGGCTAATCTCTATGTGCTGGTGCCTCCTGTGCTCAACCCTGTCATCTATGGGGCTAGGACCAAGGAGATTCGGAGTCGACTTCTAAGACTGCTTCGCTTGAAGAAGATTTCAGTATGAATTCTGAGAAAAGGTTTTAAATAAGAAGAATACATTTGTATGGTAGCTATCTAGATGCATTTACATGTGTGGAGACCTATGATATGAGAAGAATGTTTTTAAACACTGTTATTTAAATTTATACAAGTATGCTATGCTTTATTATATGTGCATGACCTAAAAAAGAAGAGAGAAGGCCAGGTGAGTTGGAGATATCAATAATCACAAAAAAAGTACCTTTTTTCTAAGGCTCTTTGAGCAATTCTGAATAGCCTAGAAAGGTGATTATATTTTTAATTGTCTCAAAGGTATCTATGAATTGCTAAAGAGGAAGTCAGTTGCTGTTTTGAAAGGAGTCTGGGTTTCATGGTGGGGCTATTCTACTGTGAGTTCAAGTAGAAAAAAAAAGAACATTTGAGGTAAATTGAACCTGAGTTTTAATATTTTGAGTGATTCAGCACACAAGGTCTAAAGTCAGAATGCCTGGATTTGAATCCTGGTTCCTTTACTTGTTTTGTGGCCTTGAGCATATTGTTAAATCTTTCTATGCCTCCGTTTGACAAACTGTTAAATGAAGGTTAATGAAAATATCTCTTAATGTTTTGGTGAAGAATAAATAAATGGATGTAAAAAAAACTTACAATAGTGCTGAACATGTAACATGCTCAATAAAATAAATATGAGAAACTTATATAATCTTTCTAAATATTATTAGCCAAGTTATAATCACTGAAGGCTTTTTATATTATATCTCTTCACAAGCTCATTATTATAACTATATCCCAACTTCAAATATTTAGACAGTGCTTGTGATAGGACTAGTACTCTTTAAAACTGCATTTTTCTCTACTGATCTTCCATTTTGAGATCCCTTCCTATTCAACCATGGAGTAATTTCTTATTAAGAACTCAAGGGAGATGGCTCAGGGTCCAAGTGCCTTTTAAACTATTTTTTTATTGCTTGATAACCTCAATTCTAAAATGTACAAGTCCACAGATATTTTTCCCAGTGGCTCAAAATTATGTTGTTATTTTCTGCATTTTAAATTAAGAACCAATGATTTAGAAAGGCTAATAGTCCGAAGGTTATGTATTTGTACTGACATCTCATATATTACCCAGTGTTTTATAATAGAAATATATGTGATGTGTTGATACAGATAAACTTGAACTTAAATCTGACTTTCTTATCTACTAGCAGGTGCATAAATTAGGTTATACCATTTAACCAACCCCAGCATTAGGAATGTGTTCATCATTGTGCCTGACATAAATTAAGCTCTCCATAAAAATTGGTGATAGTTGATAGTATTTGGTGGGGCTCAGTGTCTGTGTCAACCCATGAACCGGGAGGTCTTGGTTTTGGTTCCTGGTTGAGGCACATGCCCAGGTTGTGGTTTCAAATCCTTCCATGTTGGATATTCTTGTTTCTTTTTGCCTTGAGTCTAGCTCTTTCAGTGTTTGCTGAGGAGACTTTGAACTGGACTTTGATTCAGCCCTGGTGAGATCCTGAGCAATTAATTACCCTGCCGAGTTCTCCCCACTGTCATAGCCCATCCCCAGCACTAGAATTCACCCCCCCCCCCAACTCCCATCAGTCTACATGTATCTCTTACAACACATACACACACATACACACACGCGCACACACACACGCATACACACATATACACACACACTTTCTTGTATATGTGCGATTTAAAAAGGAAAACAAATCCTTTCCTCTGAGCCCTGATGAAACTCTCCCTACTACCTCTTTCTGACTCCTCGACTGCCACACTATTTTATCTTATTTGTGCTTATTTGAAGTAAGCATGGGTAATTTTATCCTTGTGATTTGGATTATTCTCTGAGCTTTTCCTCTCTAAATGAGTTTCTAAACTCCTAAAGAATGGGAAACCTAAGTTGTTCCTTCCTCTGTGCCAGGGCCACACAGAAAACACTTCCTGCTCACTGACTTCATGGGAACAGATTGATCCTGGCTCTGGGACAGTGTAAAGCTAAGAACACAAACTCTGGAATCAAAGGGCTTGGGTTTCTTTATCCCTGTCAACCACAAACTCTGTGACCTTGAGAAAATTACAAATCAAATAAGGCATGTTCCAGCTGCCTACACCATAAGTCACCTCACTAATAGAGCAGAGGTTTACAGAAGATAATGGGTGGATTGGGAGAGTACTGATGGCTCAGTAAGATAGTGGGACCACAGAATTTAGAAGTTGTGGAGCTGAAGGAACCTAGGCCTCTGGTTCCCCCATCAATCTCAGAAGAGCAGGATTCTGGCACAGGAATATATAAAAGGAAGAGCCCTAGCTGAGAGGGAAGTTAAACATCTTTCCTGTAATACCAGGAGACTGGACCTAAAGACAGAGAAATATGGTCAAAGATTGGGTGGCTTCCAGAGGTTGTAAAGAGAGCCATGGCTTCCTGGAGGAGCAAAAGCCAGGACTTCTTCCGAGTCACTCAAATTGGAGGTGGCTCACAGTGATGATGGTAATGGTGAGGAACTGGGTTGCCAACTGAGCAGGAGAAAAAAAATACTGAAAAAAAAAGCAATTTCCTCACTTCATTTTCAAATTTGGAAAATACTCTGAGAAGATAAAGCCCAAACCCAAGACCATTTAACATTGTCATTTCCTCCCCCAAACAACATTCTCTTTGCCCACCTATCTCGAAACGAACATCACACATGTGATCCGAGCAATCTTTTTAATGTAGAACAGGCTTGGGGAGTGAGGGAAGGACTATTCCCATGTGCACATGATCTGAATAGGAGGAATTCCCAAAATAAGCTACTTCCCCTCCCTTCCCCTTTTCCTTTCTCCACCTCTCTCTCCATGGAGTGGCATGGTGAGCATCAGCTGAAGGGACCTAGACCTCTGGTTCCCCCAGCAACCTCTCAATGGCAGCATGGATGTCTCCATCTGTGGCCATCAGGGCCTGCAGGTTGGCATCACGATTAGCAAAGCCCATGGCCTTCAGATGCTCCAGTTCTTGCTGGTACCTGCTTTCAGTGGGGAGGGTTGAGGATTGTGAGGATTGGGTAGATTGGGAGTAGGCATTGGTCAGTGCATGGAGAAGCTGGAGAACAGCCATAGTGGGTTGCACAGGGTCTGTTCTGTGACCCTGTCCTGCACCTCTCATTTCAGGGGCTCCTGTAGCCCCATGGGGTCTACCAGGGCCCAGACTGGTCACCTCCCTAGACAGTATGTGCAGGCCCTTTTCTATCTGTATCAATGCTTGCAGTGCTCGTGGGTTGGTGAGGATGGGAAGTAGTGGTATATGATGTCGCAGAGGGCTCCCAGTGGCCAGCTGGCGTAGCAGAGCTGGATTTTGTTGAAGGACATGCATGGCTCTACGCAAAACAGAGGGTGAGGGTCTCAGCTGATTGGTTAGAGTGGCTTTCCCTGTGGGCTGCTGGCCATCCTGGGAGGAAATATCATGGCCTGAGTATGAGTCCTTCATACCGGCCCTATACCCTGAATTGGCCTGGGTGGAGGCCATGCCCCTGGCTTGGGCAACTACTCCTGCACTGACCTCCTGTGCCAATGGCCTGGCAGGCGCAGAGGCAGTGGTGGTGTCAGTACTGCTGTGAGCATTGGCCTCCCCTCTGCAAAGTCCTGGACCTGTGTTTTGGCCTCTGGAAGCAACCAATGGGGCCAGAGTGAAGAGCATGAGCTGCTGGATGTCAGAGTAGACGGGACGCAGAGCATTATCACCACCTGACACTGCCTTCAAGGCCTCTAGCCCTTGCTTGTCTAGAGCTGGCTCGGGTTTCTGTACTGGCCTTGAGGATTCAGGAACATGGCTAGTATTGGCTGGTTTCTCACTTGCCAGGCCTTGAACCAGAGGGTCTTCCAAGAACTGCACCACAGGCTCAGGCGCAGCCAACAGGAGTTGAGCCAGCTGGCCAAAGAAGTCAGCCAGATCAGGTGAGCTCCGGGCTAGCCAGAGCAGCCTGGCCACCATTCCAGCACTCTCTGAGGTGGAGGGTTCAGAACCACGGGTACAGTTGCCGGTGGGGTCTGGCAGAGTTCCTGGACTGGACAGAGTTCCTTTCATACGGGTCCTTACCACCAAGTGGACTGTAGTTCCATCAAGGATGCCACGTTGGCTCAGAATATCTTGATCCCGAAGGATCTTTCCAGTGAAGATGAGCACCAGCCGGTCAATGTTGCAGTGAAGGCGCTTGGAGATCTGTTTCTTAAAGTGACGGACACTGCTATTTTCTGCCAGCATAAATTCCTGACAGTCCTGTGGGGTCTTGACAGACACTCTGATGATACGTGATGGCTCTCGACCAGACACCATGTGGCTGTCGCCTGCTTCTTCCCTAGCCTGTGCCATATTTCCTCGAGAGAAGATGCAGGGCTACTTGAGGGCCTTGTAGAATCCTAGATGTAGCACTGAGAACACCTCGGGGCAGGGACCAGTAGATGTTCAGTGATGTCTTCTCACCCACGTCCTACAAACACCACCTCCCAGTTTACCCCTGCAGCCACCTGGCTCCCATAGGGGTGGCAGCTGCCCTTCTCCAGAGCCTCCAGAGCCAGCCTTAGGGGATATGATGTCAGTGATGAGGTCACAGTTGAGGCTTGAATGGGGGAAGGGCAGAAGTCTCTACCACCTGCCTTAGGTTGGCTCTCTTTATGATTTTGATAGGGGCAGAAATAGAATATTGGGGACCAGCTATAATTGTAAGAAATATTAATCATGCTCTGTTAACTGTGATTGTTTTGTTCTGACTAAAGAAGGCATAGTCTAACTTGGCTGGGTGTGGTATGGGACCTGGGAGCTCACCTGGAAATTCAGCTCATCCTCCCCATCAGGGAGCTGCCTACTATCATGGAAAGATTAACAATCTTCTTGCAGAAACCAAAAATGCTGGCCCTTTGAAGACCCCAAGCCTTTGCATACCCGCAGCCTTTACAAATATCCAGACCGGTAAACTGCCCATTTGGCATACCCTTTGCCTACTTCCCCTTGTAATTCTTGTCTTCTACCCAATATAAGCAGCTAGCTTATTATGGTGAGGTGCAGAGCAGATTTTTATGGATGACCTGCTGCTCTCCCATACTGAAATCAGTACTGGAATAAACACTCATATGATTCAACTCTGTCTCTGCTTAATTGGCTCAAGTATTAACAGCAGCGCGGACCCATTGATTGTCTGGTTACAATTTGAATTCAATAGCAATATGAAAAAAAGTAATGTTTCTTTTTAGAAACATGTTTTGCCCCAGCCTATTTTACTGTTGAAAACCATATTAATTGAGTTGGATCAACAAATATAGCTGAGTAGAAAAGGCAACTATAGAACCAGCTTAAAAAATACTGATTATAGTCACCTATCCTGACTAAATAACTATCCACTGACCATGAACTAGTCAAGACCACGGGTTCCCATTTCTATATGAACAGAATGAAGACATGTATAACTAGTCCATCCAGCCTTAATTGGGGTCTTGCAGGCAGCTTGCAATTTTGAGAACTACAAAGCTGAGTAACCCATCTACCGGCTTCTAAGAAAGACAGCATCACGTTCCCCAAGAACAAAAGATAAACTATGATTTCAACGCTCACAGGATCAAAACTGAAACAAGAAAAATTGGGAGAAAGTAACAGTTTGATTTCAAGTCTTTATGACTTGACAATTAGATGTAAGGTATATGTGAAGAGGAGATTTGTCACTGGGGAGGGTACATATTTTGGCTCTCAGAAAACAGGAATTCTCTCAGCACTGTTTTGACCATGCCAGGCAAGTGGGCCCTAGGGCAAAGTTTCTAATCCCTGCAGCAATTACATATTTTTTACTAGAAAACAGGCTGTTTAAGTGTTTGCCATTATAGTCAGAGCTGCCATCCCAAGGGAACCGCCTGGTATATCTTACTCCTCAAACCTTTGGAATCTTTGAAATGGGCACAATAACCTTTGGACTGGAGCACACACACACACACACACACACACACACACACACAAAACAGTGTCTTCCAAAGAAAAGCTAACAGGAAAGAAACACCCTGAAAATAGTACTAAAAATGAAAGGCATTCTTTGGAATTAGCACCTCCATGTATAGCTAAAGAATAGCTTATCTTAATTGTACCTATAGAAATTCCTTCCTTGACTTATTAACACCAACAGAAATTTATTCCTTTTATTCATGTAATTATTCCCTTTCCCTTTCTCATTAATATCCTGTCTTCACCTCCTAATGGATTAGAGCTCCCCAGAATTGCAATTCTTTTTTATCTTAAATAAACCCTTGTTGCCTCTCACTTTGGCCTTTTATTTTTAGGTTATTTTTATTTATGGATGTGGAACAAGCACATATTAGAATCCTTTGCTGTCATGATAAGTAAAATAATATATACCAGTGAGCGAGCTCTTGACTCTCTCCTCACAAACCTATTTCTTCCATAGTCTTCTGTATCGAAGGTAAGTTCACAACCAAGACAGTTAATGTTAGAAGAGAATCTCAAATTTGCCTTTCCCTCCAGTCCTGTTCCCTCTTTGAATAAGATGATCATTCAGCCCTGGCTGGTTTGGCTCAGTGGATAGAGCGTCAGCCTGCAGACTGAAGGGTCCAGGTTCGATTCCGGTCAAGGGCATGTACCTTGGTTGTGGGCACATCCCCAATAGGTGTGTAGGAGGCAGCTGATCGATGTTTCTCTCTCATCGATGTTTCTAACTCCCTATCCCTCTCCCTTTCTCTCTGTAAAAAATCAATAAAATATCTTTTTTTAAAAGATGATCATTCAACCAGTTGTTCAGGCCCAAAACACAGCAATCATCCTTGATTGTTCTCTTTCCACATCTAATTTATCTGCAAACATTACGAGCTTTTTCTTCAAAATATATCCTGAATCTGATTACCTCAATGCTTTCAATACTGCAATAGTCTGCCAGCTGGTGTCCCTGCCTCCTTTCTTGGTCCTCAGTTTTGTGTTGGCCTCAACCTATCAATAACCAACATTGTGACTGGATGGGCCCTGCGGTTCTTTTTTAAAAATATATTTTTATTTATTTCAGAGAGGGAGAGGGAGAGATAGAAACATTAATGATGAGAGCGTATCATTGACCAGCTGCCTCCTGCCCTCGGCCCACTGGGGATGGAGCCTGCAACCTGAACATGTGCCCTTGACTGGAATCAAACCAAGGACCTTCCAGTCCACAGTCCAATGCTCTATCCACTGTGCCAAACTAGGTAGGGTGGGCCCTGTGGTTCTTATTATGTTTGCAATATGACCTCAGCAATAGCCTTCAGGAAACTTTGAAAGAGACAGATTTATTATTTACAAGTCCTGGAAGTTACATGGCACCTTTGGGGCCAACATAAAAAGATGAGAGAGAGAGAGAGAGAGAGAGAGAGAGAGAGAGAGAGAGAGAGAGAGAGACCTGGGTTTTGCTTTTATTGGGGTCAAGGATGGGGCATTCAGTGTTTTATGGGTTTACTCTTTATTGTGAATTTAAAACATCAGAGCAGGAATTTAAACCACAGTAAGAGAAAAAACACACTGACAAATATTCAGTTAATGGAAATCAACCATAATCTCTAAAACAAAGGATATCAGAGTGGAGGGGGTGTCCTGGCTCCTTATCTAGTCCTGTGGCTGGAAGTGTGTTTATTGGACACAGCAATCTTTGAAGTGGATGCCCCTTTGAAGTGGATGTTTGGGAAATAAAAGCTCAAGTCAGGCGCTTGCATTACAAATAAAGAAAAAGCACTGTTGGGGCTACAAGTAGTGAATGTGATCTTTTAAAAATATAGCTCGCTTCATCTCACCTCTTTACCCAAAACCATCCAAGACTTTCCTATTATATTTTAATTAAGTCTAAATGCCTTACCAAGACTAAAATGCCCTAACAATCTGGCCCATGCCAACCTCCCTGACCCCATCTCTGAGTATCTGCTCCCATTGCAGCAGACTGCTTGTATCCCTGGAACACCCCAGGCTAGTGCCTGCATTTTAATTGATGTCCCTTTGACCTGGGAACTCTGGCTCCTGACCTTCATTTAGACGACTGCCTTTGTTCATCACATCTCTGCTTAAATGGTGTTCTTCCTGATGACCAACCAAAGAGAGTCCACCTGTGGATCTCTGTTTCTTACTCTCCTTACTTTCTTCTTAACCTCTCCCTTTGCTTGAAATTATATTGATTGCTTGGTGCCTGTCCCAACTGTGTTGACTTTGTGAAGGCAGGACTGTGTGTCTAGAATGTCTCCCTTCTCTAGCACCTAGCACAGGGCGTTCAATTAATATTAGCTGAATAGATAAAACCTCAAGTCTCCCCTTAAGTTTGCACATCCAAACTTAACAGAAAGTTTTATAAATTATCTCTCCAAAATATATTTTCAGTTGTCCACTTCTTCATGGACATACACCCTTGTGGAAAAACCAAATCGCAGGGCAACACCATCTCTAGTTAGAATGACTGCACAGGTCTTCCAACTGAACTTGGCTTCCACCCTTGCTACTCTCTCATTCATGCTCCACATGAGTTAAGAATAAAATCCACACTTGTACATGGCAATAAAGCCCTGTGTGAACTTGCACTCCACTGTCTTTCCCACCTCACCTTGACACACTTTCTTTTTTTCTTTTCTTTTTTTTGTTAATCTTCGCCTGAGGATATTTTTCCATTTATTTTTAGGGGAAGTGGAAGAGAGAGGGAAAGAGAGAGAAACATCGATGTGAAAGAAACATCAATTGGTTGCCTCCTGCAGGAGCCCTGACCAGGGCCCGAACCTGCAAGGAGCCTGCAACCAAGGTACGTGCCCTTCAGCAGAATTGAACCTGGGACCCTTTGGTCCACAGCCCGATGCTCTATCCCAGGGATGGTGAACCTATGACACACGTGTCAGAGGTGACACGTGAACTCATTTTTTTGGTTGATTTTTCTTTGTTAAATGGCATTTAAATATATAAAATAAATATCAAAAATATAAATCTTTGTTTTACTATGGTTGCAAATATCAAAAAATTTCTATATGTGACACGGCACCAGAGTTACGTTAGGGTTTTTCAAAATGCTGACATGCCAAGCTCAAAAGGTTTGCCATCACTGCTCTATCCACTGAGCCAAACCAGCCAGTGCAACACACTTTCCCTCTTATTCTTTACACTCTGGACACTGAGGGGAAGAAGTTTTTTGCCCCAAAATGTATTTTTAAGGGTATTGATTATTTTAAGCTGGCTAATTGTAAGAAACAAAAGACTCAGAAAGAACTGAAGGAATTCCTGCTTGAAGAAACGAAGCTATCACCTTAACATAATATGAACTATGTGAGACAGCAAAGAATCACACAAAGTTGGTTGGACTTCATGTTCCAACGTTTGGGCCCAGCGAGACTTTGTTGACTATGCTTGTTCTTTCTCATCTGCCTGTGAGTTGTCGACTTTCCCTTGGAAATCCCAGACTTTTGCGTCCTTCTCCTTAGTTCAGAATGGCATATAAGCCACAACTGCCCAATGTGTCTTCAGGCCCCTATTCTTAGGGAATCCCCATATGTACTTATGTGATAAATTTGGTCATTTTCTCCTATTAATCTGTCTCATGTTAATTTATTAGTCCAGCCAGAAGAGTTCAGAAAGGTAGAGGGAAAATTATTTGTTCCCATTGAAACACATTAGCCTTTTTTTCCTTTTTCTCTTTTTCTTCCAATGTGTCAAACTCTATCCAAACTCAAGATCTTTTTTTATACTTTCCCATATGCTTGAAACATTCTTCACCCAGCTCTTTGAGTGTCTGGCTTCCTCTTACCCTTCAAATTTTGGCATAAATACTCCCTCTAGAGAGATACACTCTGACCACCCCTCTAAAAATATATCCCCCTCCCCTAATATATACTAGAAACATATCTTGCTTATGTTCTGCATGAAATCTATTATAATTATAATTCAATTTTTATGTAATAGAAAGAGATATAGAAGAGTGTGGTCTCTAGAGACACTGGCTCAAATCCAAGCTCTGGTTCCGTCATTTACTAGCTGTGTAACCTAAGAATAGACACTTGACATTATTATTCTTTACTTTACTCATCTGTAAAATGTGTTTAATAATAGTACCTACCTGCCTACCTGGTGTGGCTCATTGGTGAGCATCAACCAATGAGCCAGGAGGTCAGGCTTCGATTTAAGATCAGGCACATGCCTGCATTGCTGCTTGATTCCCAGTAGGGGGCGTGAAGGAGGCAATGACTACTGATTCTTTCTCATTATTGATGGCTCTCTCTCTCCCCCTCTCTCTATTGATATATATGTTATCAATAACAACATATTTTTAAAAATAATAATAGTACCTACCTTGTAGGGTTCTTTAAGAACTAAATACGTTAATATACATAAGCTTAAAGAATAGTATCTAATTCTTGGTGAGTATTCTGTGTTAGCTGTTACTTCTATTTCTTGTTTGTTTGTTTGTTTGTTTGTTTGTTTGAGGTCTGTTATCTCTACTATATTATAAGCTCCTTAGGGCAGGAACCATATCTATCTTGTTCACCTTTGTATTCCTACCACCAAGCACAGTTTCTGACATATGAAAATTGTTCAGGAAATATTTATCAAATTAATGAACTGTAAAAGGTTACTTATTAAGTTGGAAAAAAGATTTATGCTAGATGATCAAGTTGAAAGGAAGGCTATAAAACACCATGTACAATATAATCACAGTTTTGTAAAATATGTAAAAGGATACCACCATGGTATTAGCAGTACCATGTAGGTAGTGGAACTCTTGCTGATTTTTGTATTCTTATTTTATTTGTCAATGTTATCTAAATATTTTTAAATATTAAAACTTTTAAACTGAGCAAACACGTCAAATTATGTTTTTAGAAAAGAAAAGGATTGACTATTAGAATAAATGGGGGTTTTATGACTATTTATCAAGGAAACATTTGGTTGCTGCATGAGAATCAATGAAAAATCTCTCTGAAATAAAGATCAAAATGTAACCGGTGACAACACAGTTTCATCACAGCAATATCTAATCTGAAAACATAATGAAAATAATTTTACTCCAAATAACCAAAATAATGCAATGTTTAAATAAAGCCAAATATGTAGAAGTTATATAAATAAACTACAGTTATTTATAAACAAACAAAACTTAAATGGAAATATTTTCTATTCTAAAAGAAAAGACTGTCTCTGATACATTTCTCTAATTTTGAAATGTAAAGGAAAGCACCTAAAATTTCATGTGTCTTTTTCTGAATTTTGACATCCTATCTATCCACCCTGCTCTGTTCCTGACAGGGGAAGGAGCCCCATCCCCCTGATCAGCCCTGCTCTGTGCCTGATAGGGGGGAGCTCCCCAACCCCTTGATTGCCCTGCGGCTCTGTGTGTGACAGTGTGCTGCGCCGCAACCCCTTGATCGGCCCTGTCCTATATAGTAAAAGGCCTCTATCCTATATAGTAAAAGGGTAATATGCCTCCCAGCACCGGAATCAGAGCTGAGAGGCCTCCCGGCACCAGGATCAGTGTGACAGGGGGCAGCGCCCAAACCCCCTGATCGCCCTGCGGCTCTGTTTGTGACAGGGGGCGGCGCCCCAACCCCCCACTCCACGGGTCCTGCTCTGTGTGTGACAGGGGGCGGCGCCCCAGCCCCCTGATCAGCCCTGCTCTGTGCCTGATAGAGGGGAGCTCCCCAACCCCTTGATTGCCCTGCGGCTCTGTGTGTAACAGGGGGCGGGGCCACAACCTCCCTATCCACCCTGCTCTGTTCCTGACAGGGGAAGGAGCCCCATCCCCCTGATCAGCCCTGCTCTGTGCCTGATAGGGGGGAGCTCCCCAACCCCTTGATTGCCCTGCGGCTCTGTGTGTGACAGTGTGCTGCGCCGCAACCCCTTTATCGGCCCTGTTCTGTGTGTGACAGGGTGCGGCACCCCCCCCCCCCCATGGGCCCTGCTCTGTGTGTGACTGGGTAGAGCCATAACCTCCCCATCGGCCCTGCCCTGAGTGTGACAGTGGCTGCGCCCCACCCCCTGATTGGTCCTGCTCTGTGGGTGATAGAGGGCGGTGCCCCAACCCCCTGATCCGCCCTGCTGTGTGTGTGACAGGGGGCAGTGCCCCAACTCCCCTATCAGCCCTACTCTGTGAGTGACAGGGGGGAGCTCCCCAACCCCCTGATTGACCCTGCTCTGTGCGTGACAGGGTATGGAGCCCCAACACCCCTGATGGGCCCTGCTCTGTGAGTGACAGGGGGCAGCGCCCCAACCCCGATTGGCCCTGCTCTATGCGTGACAGGGGTTGGCACCACCACCTCCCCATCGACCCTGCCTTGAGTGTGACAGGGGGTGGTGCCCCAAACCCCTAATCGGCCCTACCCTGAGCATCACAACCTCCCAATCCGCCCTGCTCTGTGCATGACAGGGGGAAGCGCCCCAACTCCCCAATCTGCCCTGCTCTGAGCCTGACCAGGGGCTGCACCTAGGAATTGGGCCTGCCCTCTGCCACCCGGGAGCAGTCCTAAGCCAGCAGGTTGTTATCTCCCGAGGGGTCCCAGACTGCGAGAGGGCACAGGCCGGGCTGAGGGACCCCCCCGCCTCCCCGCAGAGTGCACAAATTTTTGTGCACCGGGTCTTTAGTCTATTATAAAGTGTATTGAGAAAAATCAACAAAATTAGACAATGGGATTTTGCAAAGAAGTAATGACTCAAACATTGATCTTTCATTAAATATTTCATTAAATACTTTATTAAATAATTGAAGAAGTTCAATACAGAGAACAGACTGATGGTTGCCAGAGGGGAGGGGTTGAGGGACTGGGTAAAAAAAGGTGAAGGAGTTAAAAACTGCAAATTGGTAGTCACAAAATAGTCCAGGGATGTAAAGTACAGCACAGGGAATATAGTTAATAATAGTGTAATAACTATGTACAGTGCCAGACAGGTACTGGAAATACCAGAGGGACTGCTTTGTAAGGTACATGTTTGTCTAACCTCTATAATGTACACTTGAAACTAACATAAAACAGTATTGAAGGTAAACTGTGATTGAAAACAATTTTAAAGAAAAAAACCCAGCTAAATAAATAAAATAATTGAAGAAGTGTGGTACTAGTAGATTAAAAATAAATATTTACTCATATGAGGAACATGGTAAAGAAGGTATTTCAGTCCAGTGTAGATAATTTCAAGAGTCCAGGGTGCAAAATTTCAATGAAATACCACAAACTCTGCCCCTTTCACTTTGTTCAAGTAAATATTAAAGCACTAACCTCATTCAGTGCAGTGTTTAGGAGTGCGGGCTCTGAAAGTAGGTCATCTAATTTCAAATCCTGGCTCCACTATGCAGAAGCTGTATAACTGTAAAAGATATGCACTTCCCCTCTTCCTATGCCTCAATTTTCCTCATCTGAAAATATGGATAATAATATGACCTGCACTAAAGAACCATCGTGTGGCTTCAGATGTAAAAGCTTGGAACAGCCCTAGCTGGTTGGGCTCAGTGGATAGAGCATCAGCCTGTGGACAGAGGGGTCCCGGTTTCGATTCCTGTCAAGGGCACATGCTCGGGTTGCGAGCTCGATCCCTAGTAGGGGACGTGCAGGAGGCAGCCAATCAATGATTCGCTCTCATCATTGATGTTTCTATCTCTCTCTCCCTCTCCTTTCCTCTCTGAAATCAATAAAAATATATTTAGAAAAAAGAAGAAAAGCTTGAAACGGAACCCAGCATAGTTTACACTGGGTTCAAAACCTCAAAAAGTGTTAACTATTATTAAAATTAAATGTAATCAATGCAACCCTAAAATATCTATGGAAATGTGGAGATATATTTATAATAGATATTAGAGAAATATCTAAAAAAAAAAAAAAAAGAACACAGATGTCAAAAATTACTTGCCGTTGTTTGGATAGTGCCTTTCTCTTAAAATGCCATACACCTACTTGGCTGGCTATCTGTAATACAAATCATCAGACTTCACCGTTTTGTTTTTTACTTTCTAGAAAACCTCTTTGTTTAAAGAAAGGGCACATTTTGTGAGGGTCCAGGCACCAGGCCAATTATGACCAGACTCTTTTTTTATTCCTCACCCACACTACCTTCCAAGGAGCCGATATTTACTTGGAGCACTGAGAATCAGAGCTGGGAATGCACATGGGACGTCTCCGGAGGCCTTTTCTTTCAGTAACATCAGCCCTCAGAAATCTCTCTTCCCAAACCCCAACAGTTTTTTTTCCCCCAAGCACAATCTCCAGCCCTGCAATATGCTCGATTTGATTCATATCTACCTGGTCTCCTCAACTACTTTCTCATTCAGTTGCTCATTTCCTCACTCCCCATTCAATGTGTCTCGATGAATGATTTACTGATTGCTTTCCTATGCACCACACCCTATGTTAGCTGCTAATGGGGAACAGTGCCTGTGCCTGTTGCAGGAACCTCCTCCTCCTGGAAGTTCACCGTCTTCACCATGGAGCAGGGCATGGGGCTGATGAGTTCAGTCACTGATGAGGCTATAGAAAGGATTCTCACCATCTCATCAACTGTAGAGGGCGCTCCAGTTGAGTCCCTCTTCCCAGGCCTTGTAGACGCAGACTCCCACCTGCTGCCTGCCCTAATACGCTCTCTTTGCTTCATATGAACCCTTATGCTTCTCTTTCCCACAGATAGATGAGAACAGTAACATTTATTCCCCACCCCCTTTTTTTCTCATACCTAACTGGTTTTCCCAGGATGGGAATTAGAGATTGTGCATGCACATCTTCCCCAGTCAGAGGCAGCCCCAGAGCACTACTTGGCTTGTTACTTTCAGGAAACAGAGAGGCAAGATTTTTATCTTTGTTTCCCCAGCACCATCTTAACCTACAGTTCCTTCCATCTGGACAAGAACTCCCCCACTGATGCGGAGCAAAGTGAGTGATAAAGGGGGTTCTGAAATTTGGTGCTCCCCCTGGAGATTGAACCCTAGAACAGTGTACCCAAACGTTCTTTTTATCTCCAAGCTAAAAAGTAAAGAGAGTTTGGTTCAAGTATCCTGAGTTCCAGGCAGAAGTTCTGTTTCTCCCAGTCCCTGAAAGGACCTCCAACACTGCGTCTCTGACATTGAAACACACCACGGCCGTTTGTACAATAGCAGTATCCTCTACCAAAGACACTTTTCTCTCCTTGACATAATTTTTTAAAGGTTTATACTCCCTTTCTGTGGTATATCTCTAACAAACTGTGTTGTGTGTGTGTGTGTGTGTGTGTGTGTGTGTGTGTGCGCGCGCGCGTGCTCTTATGCACGTGAACATAGGCATGCCCGTGTGAAGGTGTATTTGCCTGTGAATATGCGCTGCATGTTGGGGCATTTCTCCGTAGTGTGCTTACCAGTGTGTATGGGGACTGGAAGGCATGAGTCACTCGCTTGATTTATGAATTGTAACACTTTCACCCTAGAAGTACATGGGCAACAGGAAGCATTCCTGAGTGTAAATTAAAATTTAGCCCAAGATTCCTTGGGCCCTTCCCATGTGTGACACACATCCTACCTCAGTGCCTTTGTATATAATGACTTCTGCTGGAATACTCCTCTCCCCTCTCAAATCTTTACCCACTTCATTCTTACTTTCCAGGTAGTAGCTTAGAGCACATACTCACAGCAGTCTTCTCTGTCTCCCAGAATAGATCAAACCCATTATGCTATTTCACACTCCCCTTCTCTTTCTTCATAGCATTTATCATAATTTGTAATTATAAATGAGCACTCTTCAAATATTCCCAATTTGAATAGTTCCTGCTACCAGATGATAAACTCCTGACGGCAGGATCATATTTCTTACTCACATTGAATTCCTAATAGTGAATGCTAAAGCCAGGATAGGTATTCAATTTTAGAGCTAAGAGTTGCAAGAAAGACAAAATTTCAGGGCACACATAGTCTGTGTCAATGACAGCAACTCTCTGAATCTGGCCACTAGAGACGGTAACTTTTGTAAACCTGGTGAGATGAAGTATGCTTAGCCACAATCCTGCTCTATCTCTTTCCGTTCAGGGATCAGCATTGAATTCAGAAAATGAGAGCCACCCATAGGATAGTCTTCAGCAGCAATAAAAATAAGAAACTGTGCCACTTTCTTCAGACAGACTTGTGGTAGAGGCACCAAAGAACAGAGTACATGGTGGCAGCTCCTAAAGGACACAAAATTTGAGGCACTTCTGGAAGGACACCAAGAAAGCTGCTTCATCTCTCCCTGCTCTATTCTCTATGCCTCTGAATTTTCTAGCTACAAACATTCAGTTTCCCTTCATGCCCTCGTATCCATGCAGAAAGAGCTCTAATCATCCCCTCTTCTCCCACAAGTTCCCCTTTTCTCAGTGCCCACAAAGAATCAGACTCAGGCAGCAGCTGGAGATTGGATGTAATTGCATCTCAAGACAAGCATTTGCAGAGCTCACATGGGGCCCCATCATTGTGCAGTGGCAGGGATGGTTGGGTCACGCAAAGCACCCCCACCCTGTTTGTGGCCCTCTTTCTTCCTCATTGACTCTGGAATGATATTGTCTCCGCAGTAAAGAGCATAATAGTAAATTCAGTTCATAGTGCGGCTGCATTCAAGAATGGGAGAGTTGGACAGGGAATATGGGGAAAGGGGCACAGAGGAAAAGCTACGGTCTGAACTTGGGCTCCTATGACTGCCTCAGCTTCTCTACCGCAGCATCCACATCACCTCCTGTGGCAATGAGGGCCTGGAGGTTGGCTTCGGGATTCAGAAAGCCCATGGCCCGCAGTTGCTCTAGCTGCACCCGGAAGTGAGTCTCGGGCTGCAGCTGCTGGGAATTGGTACCGGCTAGGGCTTGCAGTATCTGGAGGAAGGGACCGGAATGTAGGCCTAGCTCCACAGAACCCTGTTCTGGGGAAACCTCAGGAGCTGGGGCTGGTGGGGGAGCCTCAGGCATAAGGGTGTCCTCTCCAGGCTCTGCCTCTCCTGCCATATTTCCCAGCCCTGCTAGGCAAGGCATGAACCAGAGTAGGAGGTGAGGTGCCTCAGTCGCTAGGACCTGCAGGCCCTGCTCAATCTGAAGCAGAGCACGCATGGCACGAGGGTTTGCCATGGCTGCCTGAAGATGCAGCAGCAAGGGCAGCTGCCGGTGTATCTCATCCTGTAATTGTGGGGCCTGATTCACGCTATCTGGTCGCAGAGATCTTGGATAAGCTAGTGGTGGCAGCCAGGAATGATCAGGGATTCCAGAGGTAGCTACCATTGGGGATGATGGTGAAGGACCAAATGGGGCCCTGTTGGCAGCAGCCCCCAGCCCTGAGATAAGATCAGGCATGCTGGTACTGTGACCAGTGGAGCCATTCCCTGAACGATCTTGGCTTCCATTTTGTCTAGGACTACTGTTTGTGGGGTATCTCAAGAATGCTGGGCAAGAGGATTTGCCTTTGATTGCTACTGACTCCTTGGGGCGTGGATGGCCTGACTCAGGTTTCTGGGATGAAGTCGGTGGAACTCGAGATGAGGTTGGGGGAACTCGGTTTCCCGGTGGCGGTGCCTCTTGGCTTGGACTGAGGGTGGATGCAGTCCCCTGCAGGTAGGTTCCCAGGGACAGCGGGGTCTCATGCAATTGCTGGAGGTAGTCATAGAGCCCTAAACTACCCAGAATGTTAGGAGCCCTATTTCTAATTTCAGATATGTCCTGGTCCCCAGGCCACCTGCCCTGCCTGCTCCCTGAGCTTCCATTTGTGGAAGCCCAGGGGTTGGGAAGAGGGTCACAGTTCTCCATCCTCGAAGGTTGGCTGTTGTTAGTGGTAGCATTAGCAGTAGTGGTAGCAGCAAAGGGATTGCCACCAAACTGCTCCTGTACTGCATTAAGCATTGGGTCCATAATATCTGTGTACATAGTCCGAAGCACATTGTAGCCACCGGGGATGCTCTCCAGGTTACTGAGCGCCCGGTCCTGGCTACGCATCATCTCTTGCATCATGGCAGGGTTGCGTAGAAACTCCAGTGTCTGCCGCATGATTTCGGGATTGTTGAGAATATGGCCGATCTCAGGGTTGTGCTGGATCAGCTGCTGCATATGGGGGTTGTCATGAACCAGCTGACGCACCAGGCCTGTGTTGGACAGCAGACCCTGGATGAAAGGCTCATCAATGATCTGAGCCACAAACTCGGGCACAGATACATTCTGCCACATCAGTGAGCTTGGCTGGTCGGGGAAACTGCCAGAAGTCAGGCCCAGCCCACTGAGGCCTGTGAGGACACCTAAGCTAAAGGTGGATGGCCCTTCTGTTGGGAAAATGGAGCTTGGCTGAGGGAGCAAGCCAGGGGCTGGACTAGGGACTGAAGCATCTGGAGACTCGGTGCCCACGGTACGGCGCTGCATCTTGATGACCAGGTGGACAGTGAGGCCATCTCTCACTCCACACTGTGCCAGTGAGTCAGGATCCTTGAGGATTTTGCCGGCAAAGATTAAGACCAGCTGATCAGGGTGAGCCTTAAAGCGCTGAGATATCTCTTTCTTCAGCTGCTGGATGGTGCAAGTGTCTATGACTGAGAAATCCTCCTTGTCCTTGGGTGTCTTCACTGTCACTTTGATGAGGTGGGGATTCTGGACTGGTGCTGGACAGCCCTGTGGCAGGGCCTCTCCGCTTTTGGCCATGGTGGGCGGCAGAAGGCCCAGGTCTGTGGGGACACAGCTGGGGGATGGGAATGGGAGACCAAGATCATCTTTTGGAGCAATGGAAAAAGTAGGAAAGTGAGCAAAAAGAGGACCTGGAATGTCAAGATGAGAAAACTAGAGGGTCCATATAGAAGGGTCAATGAGGTCTCTGGGGTAGGATGCTTTGGGAGGGTTATGGGTTTGAGAGATGTTGGTATCAGGGAAGGAACACCTGAAATCATGGGAAAGAGTGCTACAATGGATGAGTAAATGGGCAAGGAAAAAGGATCCAATTTGGGGAATACATACCAATCAGCTGTGACCCCGTCCTTCCTCTTATACAGGGCTCCAAGCCGCCCTCATCTTGCTGAACAGCCACCCCTGAAGCTTTCTGGGCTGGAACCCACTCTATCAGGTCACCTCTGTGACCTCACCACTGACATCACAGCCTCATAAAATGAATTTTGAGATTTCTCCAAGGTACTCTGGATCCCTGGGAACTGTCTTTCTCAACCTTTAACTTTTCCATTTCCTTATCTCAATTACCCTTTTCAGAGTGAGGGGCCTTAGCTGACCCTCTTTCTTAGTCCAAGAGTCCTGATTCTACAATCCCTGGTATGTGGCATGTGGAGACACACTTGGATTGAACAACTAAGAAAGACTCCTTAATCCTCTGTGTCCCCATAAAGACTCAAATTCAGCTAATCTCCAGTCAACCTTCTTCCTGGCATTTTATGTTCCAGTCTTTTCTCTGATTCAACATTAGCTTCAAATTGTTTATATATTTTCAAAGTATTGACTTTCTGATAGGGAGAAGCTAAAATATGAGAAGGGGAAATCATTACTACCCTACAGAAGAATTCAAAGAATTGACTGGCTACTTATTGCGATTAGAAAAAAAAAGGAGGAAATATGATTGTTACACAGAAAATTAAATAAGAGTTCAGTTTTACCTATATCTGAGATATCTATTTTATATAAAAGTGAAAATGTAGGGAGATAATTTAATATCATGACTCTAGAGTTCATCCACATTGACAAAGTATTTAGAATCATAAACTTTGTGTATCTAGGAAAAGGGATAGAGGTAAAAAGACTGAGTTGTAGGCCCTACAATATTTAGAAGTCTGGAAGATTAAGTGAATTCAACAAAGAATATTTAGAAGAAAAAAAATTAAGTCAAAAAAGCAGAGAGAGCCAAGACCGGTTTGGCTCAGTGGATGGAGCGTCGGCCTGCGGACTGGGAGGTCCCAGGTTCGATTCTGGTTAAGGGCATGTGCCTGGGTTGCGGGCACATCCCCGGTGGGAGATGTGCAGGAGGCAGCTGATCGATGTTTCTAGCTCTCTATCTCTCTCCTTTCCTCTCTGTAAAAAATCAATAAAATATATTTAAAAAAAAAAAAAAAAAAGCAGAGAGAGATAAAATGAAGAGTTTCAAAAAGTAGAGAGTAACCAAAGGTGTCAAACGATGCTGGTGAATCAGTAGAAGGAGAACTGGGAATTGATATTGGATTTTATAAAAGAAAATTAGGACCATGATGAAATAAGTTTTGGAAAAGTGATGGGTACAGGAAACCTGATGGACTGGGTTTAAAAGCAAATAAATTTTTTAATAAGTGGATCCACTAAAAACATTGTCAATAAGAAAAAAAAGAAGGTGACTATTGGGAATGTGACAATAAAGGTTTTTTTTTCTTAAGATGAGAATATTACATCATGTTTTTATTTTGATGGAGGCAATACAATGAGAAAAAAATGAAGCATGAGAAAGAGAAAATAATTTCAAGAATAAATTGTTGAGTAGGTAAATGGAGAGTTTGATTTAAGAGCCTGGGCAGTTTATCCAATACAACAGAATGAAGAGCAGAGTGTATGAGTACAGATGCAAATTAGTTGGTCGATTTAGTGATGGACACGGGTGTAAGTCAGTTCTGATCACTTTTGTCTTCTTGTTGAAATGAGCAAATAATAAGGTAGTGTGTTGATTAAGGGCATTGGTTCCAAGTGTGGTTCCCCAGACCAGTAGCATCAGCATCAACTGAGGCTCCACTCCAGATCTACTAAATCAGAACGTCTTGGAATGGAGCTTAGAAATTCATGTTTTGACACACTCTCCAAGTTACACTAATACAGATTCTGAAGTAATATTGGATTAAAAAAATATCAAAATATCACTAACAGACCAATTAAGGCCTTTGGTAATACTAGAGGCCCCATGCACGAATTCGTGCAAGGGATGGGGTCCCTAGGCCTGCCGGAGATCAGGGCTGATTGGGGTCTGGCTGATTGGGGCCAGCTGATCGAGGCCTGCAGGACGGGGGTGGGGGAGGGGAGGATGGGAGGGAGAAGGAACGTGGGAGGTTGGCCACTGGCTGGGGGAGGGACTGCGGGAGGTTGGCCAATGGGCCGGGGGTAGGGACCAGCTGTGGGGAGGGACCACAGGAGGTTGACTGGCTGTGGGAGGTTGGCTGTGGGAGCACACTGACCACCAGGGGGGAGCTCCTGTGTTGAACATCTGCCCCCTGGTGGTCAGTGCTTATAGCAACTGGTCAATTGGTAGTTCTGGTTGTTCAGTCCTAATGGTCACTTAGGCTTTTATATATAGACTAGAGGCCCAGTGCACAAAAATTTGTGCACTCGGAGGGGAGGGGGGGAACCTCAGCCCGGCCTGTGCCCTCTCGCAGTCTGGGACCCCTCGGGAGAAAACAACCTGCTGGCTTAGGACTGCTCCCGGGTGGCAGAGGGCAGGCACAATCCCTAGGTGCAGCCCCTGGTCGGGCTCAGAGCAGGGCCGATTGGGGAGTTGGGGCGCCGCCCCCTGTCATGCACAGAGCAGGGCGGATTGGGAGGTTGCGATGCCACCCTCAGTCACACTCAGGGTAGGGCCGAATGGGGGGTTGGGGCACCGCCCCCTGTCACACTCAAGGCAGGGTCGATGGGGAGGTTGCGGCACCACCCCCTGTCACGCACAGAGCAGGGCCGATCAGGGGGTTGAGGAGCTCCCGCTGTCACTCACAGAGCAGGGCCAATAGGGAAGTTGGGGCACCGCCCCCTGTCACACACAGAGCAGGGCAGATCAGGGGGTTGGGGCGCTGCCCCCGTCACACACAGAGCCGCAGGGCCAACAGGGGGTTGGGGAGCTTCCCCTATAAGGCACAGAGCAGGGCTGATCAGGGGGTTGAGGAGCCTTCCCCTGTCAGGAACAGAGCAGGGTGGATAGGGAGGTTGTGGCCCCACCCCCTGTCACACACAGAGTCGCAGGGCGGTCAGGGGGTTTGGGCGCTGCCCCCTGTCACACTGACCCTGGTGCCAGGAGGCCTCTCGGCTCCACTGATCCCGGTGCTGGGAGGCATATTACCCTTTTACTATATAGGATAGAGGCCTGGTGCATGGGTGGGGCCAGCTGGTTTGCCCTGAAGGGTGTTCTGAATCAGGGTGGGGGTCCCCACTGGGGTGCCTGGCCAGTCTGGGTGAGGGGCTGAGGGCTGTTTTCAGGCTGGCAGGTGACTGAAGCTCCCAACCACTCCTTTTTTTCTTTTTCTTTTTATTCTGGGCCAGCTTTAGCTTTGAGGCTTGGCTCCAGCTCTTAGGCCTCTGCTGCTGAAAGCAGGTTTCTGGCCTTTGTTTACCTTCTGTATTTGAAACAATGTTGCGATCCTGCTGGCTGAAGCCCTGCGGACTAAAGCAGGTTTCTGGGGTTTTGTTTAGCTTCTATATTTGTAACATAGTTGCTTAGAGTTGCAGCTCAGAGGCCGGCAGCAGCAGGTGGGGAACATTAAAGTCCTCTGTCACTGAAGCAAGCAAGCCTCAAGTTCGCTTTAAGCTGCCTGGCTGCCAGCCGCCATCTTGGCTGGCAGTTAATTTGCATATTGCCCTGATTAGCCAATGGGAAGGGTATCGTATGTACGCTAATTACCATGTTTCTCTTTTATTAGATAGGATACTTAGATGACATTAGTCTGCACAGTTGTCTGCTTTCCTTTGCCTACACAGAGATTAGGAAGAGTTGGATAGACCATGGTAAGTTTGGTAGGTGAGTGCTATGCCAGAATGATTATATTGACAGATATGGACTAGTTTTGGAGCTACAGAATTGTGGTCAGAAAGCAAAAGATGATGCAAGAAAGACACCTATCCCACTTCTGAGTCCATAGGGAATGAAACAAGCAATCAGCACTGCTGGAGAAGCGATGTCCTCAGTGGACAGCCAGAATTCCATTACAGCAAAAAAGGTAAGGGAACATTTGAAAAGTTGTAGGTATAAGGACTTTGCTGTTGCTAAATTATGAGGTCTAAATGATAGGGTGGAAAGGTTTGGAGAACTGATGATGAATGAAATATTGAGTCAGATGAGAGACAGTCAAGCATATTGTGATGAGACTTAGAAAGATGACCTGGAGAGCCTGGGCTTTTTATGTAAACAGAGTCAAGCAAGGTATAAGGCATAATTGGATTAATAGAGTTGTCCTATTGGGGAGATAAAGCATCAGTTTTAGCTATAATTTCTTTCTTGAGATGTATTTTTTTGGTATGTTGTGGTGGTGGAGTAGGAATTTTTAGCATTTGGAGTGCTAGATGCTCTTGGAGCTTTATGGGCCTGTCCTTTGCTCTTGCTGATGATGTCAAAGCTGGAGGATGGGTGGCCTGTGGGCAGCACAGACACCTCTGTGGATCAAATTTGCAGCCCAGAATCAGAAAACTCTCACCACCTCCACCACTCCCACCCTAAATTCAGACACTATCATCTTTAATCTGCTTTATCACAAAAACACCTAGCGGTGGATTTTGTTTGTTTGTTTGATGTTTTTTAATATTTTTATTGATTTCAGAGAGGAAGGAAAAAGGAGAAAGAGAGAAACATCAATGATGAGAGAGAATCATTGATCCATTGCCCCCTACATGCCCCACACTGGGGATTGTCCCACACTGGAGATCCAGGCCTCAATCTGGCACATGCCCTGACCAGGAATTGAATGTGAACTCCTGGTTCATAGGTCGCTGCTCAACCACTGAGCCACGCCAGCCGGGTATGGTTTTCATAGTAAAATTCAAAGTCCTTACCAGACCTACAAATCTCTTCATGACTTCTCTGATGTCCTTTCCTGACCCAATTTCCTTATTCACTCCAGCTACACGATCTCCTTATTATTCTTTAAACACAAGGACACTCCTACCTGAAGGCTGTTTTTATTATACAGCTTTCTCTGCCTGGAACATAATTCTCCCAGGGAATTGCATGTTTAATGTTAGTCTCATTTTTTTCTGACTCCTGCTCAACTATCACCTTTACAGAAGTTTATTGCTTTTGTTAACAATGTGGAAATAGTTGGAGCTTAGAAGAGAAAATGGACAAGAACAAAGTCCTTAACTTCTTCAGAAAAGTGGTATTGTTAAAAAAAGGATCTCAGGTTTTTCTCTGTGCATAAATTTTGTGAGTCTAGACTTAATTGAAAATGTTTCCATAAGATTGGGTGGAGATTTTCTCTATCCTAGAAGCAGGAGCAGGGCCAGCCAGGGAGACTCCCAGCAGGGGTAGGCAAACTTTTTGACTCGAGGGCCACAATGGGTTCTTAAACTGGACCGGAGGGCCAGAACAAAAGCATGGATGGAGTGTTTGTGTGAACTAATATAAATTCAAAGTAAGCATCATTACATAAAAGGGTACGGTCTTTTTTTTTTTTAGTTTTATTCATTTCAAACGGGCCAGATCCAGCCCGCGGGCCGTAGTTTGCCCACGGCTGCACTAGGGTCATTCCAAACTAAAGTTTAATGATCTACTCCTTGCAAAGTACTTTTAACTAACTTATTAATTGGTCTTTTCTGCATGTTATTATAGCAGAATTCTTAGAATGATTTGTTTCAATGTCCTAGCCTGGTCTTAAATGTCTGTCTTTGTGTTGAAGCATTAGGGGAAGAGATGTCTGTGAACCAAGAAGTGAGAGTGAAAGTGGTTAACAGTGAAATTCCTAACACAGGTTTAGGCAACTAAAAAGCCATATTCTCAGTTCCATGTAAGGAACTGAGGATGGTGATTAATTTTTATTCTGATAGCATGTGAATTTTTTATTAGTGGTTAGGCTAAATGCATATGTATGTCTATGTTAATGCTTGATGTGGATGGAAATATTGTTACGTAAACATGATAATGCATATGTCTGATTGGATAAATATTTGTGCATGTATATGTATGAAGTATAAGCATGAGGCAGTGTGTGTGAACTATTCTATTGTCTGTGTAACTGTAAAGACTTCAGGGTCTGAAACACTGAACATTTCATTCACTTGCCTAATGGGTATGTGCACCATGCAGATAGATGCATCAAGCAAAGAGGCTGGGCCCATATGTTCTCAGTATGTTAAAGATAAGCAAAGAAACTACAGACAGTTGTCTAGGAGACTTCCTGCTCTTACACTAAAGGATATTCTTTATTGAGAATGTCTTTACCTCAATCCCAATCCACCCACAGCCCCTTCTCATCACTGGCAAAATATAAGTCTTTCCAGGGACACCAGCATAGGAGAAGTAGGGATTGTAGGTGGTCCCAGGCAACTGGTGTCGCAGGCCTGCCTCATGCTCATCTATCATGCACTTCCTAGAGCAGGACTCAGACCTAAGCTCTTCCCCAAATTACCCTCAAGAGTGAGACTTATTCAGGAGAGTGAAACATTGATTATCACTCCAAGACACTGTCCCCTTTTTCCCAGGTACCCCACAGGTGGTTGGGGATAAGAAAGGGAACTTATACACCCCACCCTAATGACAAGCTCCCCTGATATTCTTCAGGGGAACAGAAGGCTCTCAATCTCATACAGTCCTACAATTGTAGGAGCTGGACTCACAGTTTTCAAAACACAGAATATGAGGTGTGTGTTTTTAAGTCCAGCTCCTGCAATTCTAGGATTCTGGTAAAGGGTTGGGGTAACATTTTCAGGCCCATATTTTGTTTCCCAATCAAACCCCAATAAAATCCACCTAGGCCATTATTAAAGAGAACTTTAATGTGCTGATTGAGATATAAAGTATAAAGGACTAACTAGATATAATCAATGCCACCAATCATTAAGGCTAATGGCCATTTTGGGGAATGGTCCACCTGGAGGGTCAAGAGGAGGACACACTTCTACCAATGCTCTTCCCATTGGGTCTTAGGACTTTTTGGATTTGACAGCTTTTGCAGGAGCTCAAGCCTCGTAGGGCCTTTTGGCTGGTGGTGTTGGTAGCCTATGCTTCAGTGGCAGGAAGGTGAGGTCATAATTGACCAGGTAGCCATCATTGTAGACATACAACTTGTGATCTAAGGAGCAGTAATTGATGCCCTGCAGCGTTTCCAGCATCTTATCCAGCAGGATGCTGAGATGGTGCTCCTTCCCAGTGGTGGTATCAAAAGCATAGAAGATCTCCTCTTGGCGGGTGCTCAGAGAGCGTAAGGCATAGAGCATCCCACAGGCCACGAAGGCCCCTGATAGGGCTGGCTTGTACTGGCTGGTGCGCCAGGTTTCTTCCACATCTAGGGTGCTGGGATTGAGGCGACTCACAACCAGGTTGCCCTTACTCTCTTCTGTAGCATAGAGCACCCACAGCCCCTTCTCATCACTGGCAAAATCTAAGTCCTTCCAGGGCACACCAGCATAAGAGAAGCGGTTGTTGTAGGTGGCGCCAGGCAACGGGCGCCGCAGAACCAGGCTGTTGGAAGAAAGGTCCACCTTGGCTATTTCACCTGTGCCATAGTAGTTAAAGTACATGAAGTTCCTGTACACAGTATTGCCACTGCCATCACCAAAGCCCATCTTCCGCTGCTCATAGTTCTTCAGCAGTACCAGGTCATCATAAGACTTGTGCAGTCGGTAGTAGTCAAAGTACCTAGGCCAAGCACCACACCAGAGTCATCAGGTGACAGAAGGAAGCAGGGTAACAAAGTGCTATTAAAAATGGGCAGGCTGGTGTTCTAATTAATAGTGGGGGACTTTGGACTCAAACAGAATTGATTTTTAATATTTAATTTTTTACTTACAATATGCTATGAGAATGAATAATGGGGAAAAACATAACAGTAATAATAACATCAACAGCAACAATGCCTAATTAAATGAGATAATGCAATGTGCATGCATTATCTCATTTAATTATAACAAAGTTACTTTTGGATAGGTTTTAATCCCTTCAGGCTAGGAGACTATGTCTCAGGAAGGTTAAGTAACTGGCTCCAGGTTAATCAACTCATAAATAAAATTTGTTTAAAAAAATTACCTCCTTGTCAGGAGTAAGATCGTGCAAATAATATAATTACTAGAAAATTCATCTCAAAGTAAGCAATCAACAAGTGATAGCTATTACTTTTTCTTCTTTATGGAGAATTTCCTTTGTTTATACAGTGGGGCCTTGACTTACAAGTTTAATTTATTCCAAGACCGAGCTCGTTAAGGAGCTCGTTAAGGAGCTCGTTAACTCAAATTACTCTGTCAACTCAAAGCAAAAAATGGCCCGAGAGACAGCTGGTATCACAAAAAACTCGTTAGTCGAGACACTCGTAAGTCAAGGCCCCATTGTACTTCACTGCCTCCCACCTGCTCTTGAGACACAGGTGTTCTGTAATAGGACAGAGTTCTGAAGCTGGATTCAGGAAGATTTACGCCCCGAAGGTCACTGGGAAAGTCGTTTACATTATTCCTGACTTATCAGTATTGTCACCTCTTAAGATTGGGCAGTAAGGCCTGACTTACCATCAGAGATTTTGAGACGATTTAACAAGCAAAAGCATGTAAATGTGTTCTGTGTACTAGAAAATATATGTAGAAATAGGGAGCGTTATTATCAGCAGAAAGCTTATCTTTCTGAGATAAGCTTCAACTGGGGTTCCTCAACTACTGGTTCAGCCCACATTCACCCCTCCCTGCCTTCTCGGGTGAGCCTATATCACATTTCTGTATGTACTGATTTTAAAGACCTAGTCTGTGAGTTGTGTCTGCCTTCCTTGCCAGGCTGCCAGTTTATTGAAGGGGTCATTCATCTACTCATTGATTCATTTAGCCATTCTTTCACAAATATTTATCTGCATCTACTATGTTGCCCACACTTCTCTATCTAATCTCATGTGATATTCTCATATATTTAATTAATATCATTTTATAGCTGGCTGAGAGGTTCTGAGATGTTAATTCACAAAGTCACTTATCCTAGCCCTAGCTGGTTTGGCTCAGTGGATAGAGCATCATCCACCTACAGACTAAAGAGTCCTTGATTCCAGTCAGGTTCGATTCCAGTCAAGGGCACATGCCTGGTTTGCAGGTTTGATCCCCAGTAGGGGGCATGCAGGAAGCAGCAAATCAATGTTTCTCTCTCATCATTGATGTTTCTACCTCTCCCTCTCAGTTCCTCTCTGAAATCAATAAAAATATATTTAAAAACAAAACAAAGTGAGATATGCTAAGTGGTAGTACTGAGATTCAAACTTGGATATATTTGACTCCACATGTCAAGTTTGGTCAAGTTTATCCTCTGAACTGTTTCTGAGCAGAAGTTAGGATTCTAAGGCTCAGATATAGAAGAGTTTTTTTCTAAAAATATGATTAAGCTAGGAATAGAACCAGCTCTGGATTACCATGGGATTAGAAATTTCAGACAGTGAATTTGTGAAGGAAGTTTAGGGCAGTCTGGTTCATTCTTAACCCATAAGAGGAGCACTAGGAGTTAATCTGTCAAGCTTAGACTAAGTTTGCCCAGGGGCATGTCTGAAATAGAAGAACCTGGGATGGGGCCACAAAGAGACCTGGTAGGGTAGGGTAAGGAAAATTTGGAATAACCTGGTTGCAGAAGAGAAATCATCTTGGACTCACCTGCCATCTGTACGCAGAGGAGCCACCCAGTAGAGGGAAGAGGATGAGTTGGGTGCTGAGTCTCGGCCCCAGGCTCCTGCCTTGTAAGAGAAGCCTCTCCAATTGAGCTGTACCACAATGGGTCTACTGACTTTCTGGAGCCCTCCATGGGCACAAGAACCTAGAAAAGAGAGCAGGCAAGGTATGAGATAAGTGTGAGGCACATGACGCAGAGAGAGCAGAGTATGAAAGTGTAGTAACCATGTGTGCATTTGAGTGTATGTTCATGTGTAAGCAGATGTGGTTGTGCATGAATGGAGACTAGTGTGTATGTCTGATTATAGGTGTATTTACACATATATGTATCTGGCTATGCCTTTGTGTGAACGTGTAGCAATCTCGGTCTACATCCTTTAGTGAAACACCAACCACAGAAATAAAAGACTTACTTTATAACAAGAGCTTTACTGTCCACCTTTCAGTACACCATATTCAACCCTACATGCCCAACCCTGTCATTGGGGAGATAAGGTCTTTGGAAATTCAGCCTGGGGCCTCACCTGGGGGCAGGGCTTGGTCAGGGTTTCTGGATGCCTCTTCTTGCTCCTTCTCCCTCTCACATTCACTTATACGGCTCTGAAGGACATCCACTTCCTGGCGGAGAGCTCGGAAGCTGCGCTGGTCGGAGTCAGCCAGAAGCTTGAGTGTGAGGCTGGCATTAGCCACCTGAGGAAGTGAGATGCCAGGGATGTGGGTCACTGAGTGTTCTTAAGCTCTCACATTTCTCAGCTCAGGGTCTTCTTCCCCAGAAAGAAGTGATTTGGGAAACTGTCAAATTTTCAGGTAGATGAGACAGGAGGCTAGGGAGGAGAGAGAGATTCTTAAATCTATCCACATACCTGGCTCTGGAGCTGGTAGAGGATGTCCCCAGCTCTAACCCTTCCCTTCGCTTTAAGCTGGGCCACCAACTCCTGTGCTCCCTCCAGCTCCAGGCGCAGCAGGTTGAAGGCTGGGGACTCATAGGAGACAGCAGGGGCAGTAGGATTTCTGGACTTCAGGGCGCCATTCATTTCTAGGATCTGGTTGTCATTATCTTCAATGGTGCGTGCATACTCACTGACCTGGGCATGGGTGGGGGCAGGGGTGGACAGGCAGTTCATAAACCTCAACAGCTATAGCTCTTTCCATCTATTTACATCCCCACCCAGTGCCTCACAGCCTACAAAATTCTCTCATATCCCTCACCTTATTTGCTTCTATTTATAACCCTTGAGGTGAGCATTACCATTATCCTTATTTCAGAGCTGAGAATGATAGCATCCTTTCCCTGCAAGAAAAACAAGCCTTTCCCCTACACCACACAGATTCTCTCTTTCCTTTTCTGTTGAGAGCCACACACTCTCAGGAACGCTTTAATGAGTGAATGAATGACCTGACTTCCAGCTTCCAGTCTGCCCCAATCCATCAACCTTCCCCAGGAGCTCCACTAGTGACCATTCAAAAAAAACACTGCCCACACCACACTGCAGGTGCAACATTTCTGTTTACTCATCCTTACTTACAGCATCACTTCCAAGCTCACTCACCTGGCCCACACATCTGTCCACCAATTGCCCCTATTTTAACTCTTCCACTTAGGCTGTCTCCTGCCTCCTTTGCACTAGTGACCCCACTTCCAAGCCTTTTCCTGTCCTCTATCCTCTTCCCATCTCCCAGTGAATCCATATTCACTAATTCACCTGTTAATATAGGAAGCACTCCCTATATAAGCCTCTCTGTTACTACTCCTGGGGATCCCCCAAAAGTGCCCAGTTTTCCCTTTACACTAAGGATTTTCCTCAAAGATGAGTGCTGTGCTTCCTTCAGTTCCTTCTTTACCACCAGAGCTCATCCTGGTGCTAGGTTCTGGAGAGGCTGCGCCTGTGCTACCGCATGTTCCAGCCCCAGCCCCAGCCCCAGCCCCAGCACTCACCCTGGACAGCTCCTGCTCATACTTGCTCAGGAGCTCTTGGGCTGTACCCTGTAGCTGTTCCAACTGTTTCAAGGTGATGACATTGTTGGGCAGGTAAACCACACAATAGCATAGGCCGTCTTTATCCAAGGAGCCTGGCACACGTCTTACCAGCTGCAAAATGATGGTTACAGGTACATTAAGCATATATGTTGGAGCACACTGTGCTTTTAGGCAACATGAGGCTGACCCTGCTCTGGTGTGCCTAAGGAGAAGTTGTTCTTGACCCTGCACCAGAGGTTGTTCTTAACTGACTGGGCACTCTTCTGCCATGGGTTTGAGTGACCTTTCCTTGACTTCTCATAACTGAAACCACAGTCTTCTCCAGCTCCTATTGCTAGGGCCACCATCACCCTACCTCATATACTGGCTTGATCTGCAATGCCCATAACTGGAATCTGACCTTTCCTGGCTGTTCTGTGGGATAGAGGAAAGCAACTCTGAGGCGACTTGTCAAGGGACCAGTTTAGGGGCTGCAGTTCTGGGCAGTACCCCCATTATAGAGATTTAGTAGATCCCCGCAATTTTGTCTTGAAGAAGCAGGTATAGAGAATTCCAAATTGTCAAGAAAAAAAATATTAGCAGCACCATGGGGCACCAGAAACTAGATTGATATTCACCATTCACAAGAACATCACCAGGTAGAACTTGTTATCCACATTTTATGATTTAAAACCCAGAGGTTCTGAGAATTTTTACAACTATTACACTGAGTCACATAATTAACAAGTGATCAGGCTGCAAGTTGCCCAAAAGTCTCATGCTTTTTCTACATCCTGTGCTTATATACTAAGGGAACTGCAGAGCTCCCAGCTGTGTTCGGGTGTGTGGGCAATGAAGGCCAAAAGGATGAGGGTGGCAGGCATTTGCTTTGCCTCAGCTAAACAGAGTGAGGGGGAAAGGTTCTAGAAATAAAAGAGACATAATTTTGGGTTCTTTGCCCCTTTACCTATTATCTTACTTATAAACCCACTGATTTGAGAGCCAGACTGCCTGAATCTACTACTGGCTCTGTGACATTGGGTGAATTACTTTACTCTCTGTGTTCCAGTGCCCTTGTAAGAAATGAGAATACTTATGTTTTACTTTATATCTTAAAAAACATAAAACACCAATCAGAATGAATATAGTCACCCCTATGTTCACAGAATTTCAATTTACAATAGCTAAGATCTGGAAACAGCCCAAGCACAGTAGATGGGTACATGAAAAAGCTGTGGCACATTTACATCATAGAATACTATGCAGCTGTAAAAAAGAAAGATCTCTTTCCCTTTGAGACAGCATGAAGGGACCTGGAGAATATTATTCTGAGTGGAATAAGCCAGTAAGAGAAAGACAAATACCATATGATTTCACTCATATATGGAATCTAATGAACAAACTGATTTGACAAACAAAAAATATCCAAAGACATAGAGGCATAGAACAGACTGACGAATTTTAGAGGGAAGGCCTGGGGGGAGGGGGAAGAATTAACCAAATAACTTATATGCATATATGTATAATCCATGGACATAGATAGTAGTGTGGTGAAGACCTGGTTGGGGTGGGGTCAGGTGTGAGGTGGAGAGGGTCAATGGGGGGGGAGGGGGGGGGAAGGAAGGCATCCGTAATGTTTTCAATAATAAAGATGAATTCTTTTAAAAGAACTGTAAATATATGTAGAGATTAATTTGTAAAGACTCTTACTAGCCAATGGTCATTATAATTAGTTATTATAGACTCTAAAGGTGGCAGGCATCTTATTAAAACTCATATAAGCCAGTTATTATTATGATGCCCTATGTTCATACGTCCACTCCCATTTTGAAGATTCCTTCCAAAGTTTTTTTTTATATATATATTTTATTGATTTTTTACAGAGAGGAAGGGAGAGAGATAGAGAGTTAGAAACATCGATGAGAGAGAAACATCGATCAGCTGCCTCCTGCACATCTCCAACTGGGGATATGCCCGCAACCCAGGTACATGCCCTTGACCAGTATTTAACCTGGGACCTTTCAGTCCGCAGGCTGACGCTCTATCCACTGAGCCAAACCGGTTTCAGCCCAAAGTTTTGATTAGGCCTGTGGCACTAGCTGAGATTTCTTTACAGAGTCTTTAAGAATTAAGACATGTGTCCCCAGCCCTTCTATGAATAGTCCCACATATAGTGTCCTTGGTCCTGGTAGTTAATCTGGCACTGTCTTCAGTCTGCCACAACTCCAACCTAATAGTGTAGCTTTGGTGGATAATGGAGCTCAGGCCGCATGCTTACAACAGCCCAGGCTGAGCTCCCTTATCTGTAGCATCCTTAGCACAGGTAAAGGGTGGCAGACTTCTGCATAAAATAAAGATTTATGAAGAGCAGTTGACAGCCCAGAATTCTTTCCACTAACATTCACCCTTGTTTTCCCCTCTCACCCTATGCTCGCCCAAGCCCAGGGATCATTGGAGCAGGCAGGGTACTCCATCCTTCTTCCATTCATCCCTCTCCACCTTCACTCTCCTCTAGAAACTGGGGTTCTTGAAAAGAATCTAAGCAATGAGGGAGGCCAGTCCAAAACACAGAACCATCTCCCTCCCTCCACCACCTGTACCTGAGGCTGTCCTTGGATAACCAGGGGCAGCATCAGTAGAATAGTCAGAAGAGTTGGGGCTGGTTGCATCTTGCATCAGCTGCAGGATTGACTAAGACCTCTGAGTTTCCCCAGGCTTTTATCTCTGGTCCAAGTGAATAGTCTCACTAGGAGGGGGCACAGATTTCGACATCTAAACAAACTGAGGTTGGGAGAGGGTGTGGAGAAGGTATGGGGAAAGGGGTTGGAGAGAAGGGTTGCAACAGACAGATGCCTTCAGATAGGGGGTGAAAATGAGTTTCTCACTACAAATAGGGTCTTTCTCATCCATCCCCATGCTGAGATCTGCCCTTGTCCTGCTGGGCCACCTTGTCCAAACAGATTAAGGGAAACCTGATGCATTCTGTGGGGGCCTTGGAATGGGTCCTTTTCAGTATGGATTACGGTATTTCCCTCATCCTTGAGGGAGGAAATACTTTAAGAGGAAATGCAACCCTACCTGCTTCATCTTGAGGACAGAGCCATTAACTTAACCACATGCCCTTGGATGAGGGCCAAGCTGTATATCTAGGGGGCTGGCTTCAGCAACACTGTATTGGTCTATTCTGTTATGTGCCCTGTCTCACCCCTAGAAATGTGTCTCCTCCACAGTTATAGGCTCTTAAACATTTCTATCTCACCCCACTATTCAAACACAGTCCCCTATCCAAACTCCTGATGCCAGCAGCCATCAGTGTCTGTCCTTCAGGAAAGTTCCCTCCTAGTTCTAACCAGCCACAGAAGCCTGTTGAATCTTCAGTCCCCTAGCCTCCCAGCTGGACTTCCTACAGAAAAGGAAGAGTTTGGGTCCTGAGTCCTGGATAAGACGTCACAGTTCAGTGTCTCTGATGCTGCTATGCCTCTTAAGTACTTCTCACACCTACTCAAATACCAAAGTGGATGTCAGATTTTTCCATTGAGGAATTTTTTCTTTGTAGCTCCACTGTCTATATCCTTTATTACTTTCCAACTTCTCACTGCAGCCCCAACTTCAGATATTAAGGGCACTCGGCATAAAGGCCCTCGCTTACTCATCCCATGAAACCCACACTTCTGGGGAAAGGGTTAGAAGCTTAGGTGAATGTATGACTCCAGGGAGACATGCCCTGTGCTTTGCTGGGAAATAATTGATGAGATATTATACCTAATCTTGCTTTACAGATTTGCACCCTCTGATTTCCTGCCCAAGACCAGGGATTCATTTTCCAATTCTTCCGGCCTGGTCTGGCTATAACCTCGGGGTCTGGAAGAACCACATAGATCATGGAAATAAGAAATGAGTTGGAAAACCTAAGCTGCATGAAATTGGACTCCTATCTAGATTCAGTGTCTAGGTGGGCACTACTAGAACTTAAGGATAGGGGGGATGGAGGGAAGGATGGTAGAACAGATAGAACATGAATCATAAAAACTGGTGCTGGGGTCATCATCCTATTATTTGGAAGCTGAAACTAGCTAGTGGTACTAGTTGGGAAAGCAGGAGAAGGCTCAGTGTCTGAGCTAAGTGGGGAAATAGTTCAAGGAGGAAGCCATGGTATTGCCCACTGCCTTTCCTTCCAGAACCAACAGCTCTCCCCTATTTAGGTATTAACCACTCAGGTCAGAAACCAGATCAGTTTCTAGAGCTTTGTTCTATTTTATTCACATTTCCCCAGCCCCTTCTGTCTTCATCCCTTCAGCAAACATGGAGTCCCTGTTTGGTGTCACACAATACTTTCTCTCAGCTGCCCGTGTCCTTTGACACCCCTCCCCCCAGCTTTGATGTACCATAGCTCTGTGCACCTGAGTCACAGCCTAAATGGTGTGGCTCATTGATTGAGTGCCGACCTATGAATCAGGAGATCACAGTTCAATTCCCAGTCAGGGTACATGCCCAGGTTGCAGGCTCGAACCCCCGTGTGGGCCATGCACGAGGAAGCTGATCAATGATTCTCTATCATCATTGATGTTTCTTTCTCTCTCTTTCTCCCTTTCTCTCTGAAATCAATAAAAAAAAATATTTTTTAAAAAAAACTTACTTCCTCCATTGACCAGTATAGATATCCATGTCCTGACTCAACTTGGTGGCTCTTTTCATTCTGTCTTTTGTCCATGGGAAAACTATTGTATTATGCAGAACTCAGTCTTGGAAAGTTCTGATTCCACTGAGGGTACAGCAGAGCATCCAGTTTAGGCTGCAAAAGAAGCAACTGAGTTCAGTTCAGATGCCACAGTAACAGTGCAATTGGTGGTCAGGTTAAAATGGTGGAGGCAGGAGGACCTTACTTATCTGAGTTTAAGTGGGTGCAAAACAGCCTAGAAGAGGCTTTTCATGCTCCACCTAAAGACCACAGTTATGTCCTTGAACTTCATGAGATATAGCATCTGCTATTTTAACCTGGTCCTGGGCACTGAGGAACCTGGGGCAGGTGAACAGAGAATAGGGTCTCTGGCCTTGAGTGATGCTATCAAGCTTCTGTGTGTGCTCTAGCTTTCTCTGCGGCACTGCTTCTGGGCCTTCTCTCACATCCCCGCACTTCAGCTCTTGCAGAGTAGGGTCAGGTAATAAGCCAGGCTAGACTTTTCTACATGGAAGTCTTGTTTGTTTAGAAACCAGAGCTTCCTTCTGAAGGATGAGGCTTCACAGAGTCATGGGGCCACTCTCACAATGGGAGCCCTTGTGGGCTCCTTTGAAGCTTGAGAACATTCTGTCAGGACCACAGGGCAGGCCCAGCCTTTACAAAAGAAGGAGGATATGTCAAATCCCTGAGAGTCTGAGAACCTGTCTCCCAAAACCACAGGGCAAGCACAACAGTACCCAGGCAGGGGCCTGGTAAGAAAGTTCTGTACTCAGGATGAGGGCCCTATTAGCACACTTCCTCTTGGCAAAATTCCAGAAACAACTCCCTTGTTTCCCCCATGTTCACACCCCTACTTCTATTCCTTCCATTTCCTACCATAGGCTAAATGGCAGGGAGGAGCAAGAATCCAGGACACACTTCCCACCTTCCAGCCTCAGCCTCTGTTCTGTGTTCGGTTCTCTACAGGTGCAGCTGCACCTTTCTCATCGTCCACCTGCCTGCTTTGCTCTCCTTGCCTGCCCAGTCCCTCATCTCCAAGCTCAACAAGGCCCAGCTTCCTCTGTAGGCCAGGAGTTCAGAAAAGGACACATTGAGGGAGAAGTTATTTAGGCTCTCTGATCTCCCTGACCTCCCCGGCACAGGGCTGTCTCTAAGCTGTGTCTTGGAGTCCTGAAGCTCCTCCTTGATGGTGGTGTACTTCAAACGTGTCACACGATCGTGTGCCCATGTCTATGATCAGGCAACTGGTGTACAGAACAGATAGGGTCCCATAAGGATGGGACCAGGAATAAGAGCTCCTGGATCTCAGTCCAGGACTAGTTCCTCTCCTGGAATTTTTGCCTGACTCCTCAATCGACAACAATTTTCTTCTTGACAGAAGCTGCCTTTACAGTTCACACAGATTTGGCAGCTCTACTTGGCCTTGAGTTTCCACTCCCACTTCGAGGGAGCCCTCATTCCAGACTCCATTCATACCCCTTCTCCCTGGCATGAGCTTTTGGGGCCAGTGGTGATATACAGACCTGAATGAACCAGTCATAGACTGTGACTTGTCTCCCACCATCTGCTACCTCCTCTCCCTGGGGTTACAAGCCAGAGTTCATCATCTCCCTCTTCTTTTTCCATTGATCCTTCTCAGGGGGCCTCTGGCTCCTCAGAGACATTCTACTCAGAATGGATCACATATTGTATCTTGCTTAAGGGACCTGAGGGACAAGGTATTCCCTCCAGGAAAGAGAAGAACATCAAAGAACATGTTAAATGCATCAGGAAGCATTATGGGGAAAAAGAAGGCAGGCGTGGGGGGAGAAGGTCAAGAAATAAACTATGCGAGGCCGGTGTGGCTCAATGGTTGAGTATCCACCTATGAACCAAGCTGTCACTGTTTGCTTCCCTGTCAGGGCACATGCCAGCAATTAATGATTCTCTCTCATCATTGATGTTTCTATCTCTCTGTCCCGCTCCCTTCCTCTCTGAAATGAATAAAATATATTTTTTTAAAAAAGAAATAAACTCAGAGAGAACCAAGATGGCGGCATAGGTTAACGCCGGAGTTTGCTGCTTTGAACAACTACTTCAAAAGTGAAACCAAAAAACGGAAGGGACATCACCCAGAACCACAGGAACGCTGGCTGAGTGGAAGTCCTACAACTAGGAGGAAAGAGAAACGCATACGGACACGCAGAGGAGGCGCAGTGCTGAAGTCAAATTCTGAGGTGCGGAGTGCGCGGAGCGGGCTGGAGGCGGAGGGTGCGGTTGGCGTTTTCAATCGGGAGGGAGTCGCAGACTCTGAGCTTCAGATACAGGCAAGTCTTTAGGGACCCAGACTCAAACGGGAGAAGCGGGACTGTCTGGCTTCGGTCAGAGTGAGTGCAGCTTTCTCTCTGAGGTTTGCAGCGGGTTCTGGGACTCAGAGAGGCAGAGTCCCGCCATAACTGCTCTCTCCGGCCCACCCTGTTGATCCTGTGTGACCAGCCCTGCCCAAGCCCTGCACAGAGGCATTTGCCGGATAGCCTTAGGCAAAGGCTAGATTAGCACCTCCCTAGAGGACAGAAGTTCTCTCACTGCTGGCACAGCTGATTCTCATAGCCACTTGGCCTGGAGGTCAAACCCTCCCTGGAATTAGCTACAACAATCAAGATTTAACTATAAGACTGTGAACAAAGACCACTAGGGGGTGCACCAAGAAAGCATAACAAAATGCGGAGACAAAGAAACAGGACAAAATTGTCAATGGAAGATATAGAGTTCAGAACCACACTTTTAAGGTCTCTCAAGAACTGTTTAGAAGCCGCCGATAAACTTAATGAGATCTACAAGAAAACTAATGAGACCCTCGATCTTATATTGGGGAACCACCTAGAAATTAAGCATACACGGACTGAAATAAAGGATAATATACAGACTCCCGACAGCAGACCAGAGGAGCGCAAGAATCAAGTCAATGATTTGAAATGCGAGGAAGCAAAAAACACCCAACCGGAAAAGCAAAATGAAAAAAGAATCCAAAAATGCGAGGATAGTGTAAGGAGCCTCTGGGACAGCTTCAAGCGTACCAACATCAGAATTATAGGGGTGCCAGAAGATGAGAGAGAGCAAGATATTGAAAACCTATTTGAAGAAATAATGACAGAAAACTTCCCCCACCTGGTGAAAGAAATGGACTTACAGGTCCAAGAAGCACGGAGAACCCCAAACAAAAGGAATCCAAAGAGGACCACACCAAGACACATCATCATTAAAATGCCAAGAGCAAAAGATAAAGAGAGAATCTTAAAAACAGCAAGAGAAAGAAACTCAGTTACCTACAAGGGAATACCCATACGACTGTCAGCTGATTTCTCAACAGAAACTTTGCAGGCCAGAAGGGAGTGGCAAGAAATATTCAAAGTGATGAATACCAAGAACCTACAACCAAGATTACTTTATCCAGCAAAGCTATCATTCAGAATTGAAGGTCAGATAAAGAGCTTCACAGATAAGAAAAAGCTAAAGGAGTTCATCACCACCAAACCAGGATTATATGAAATGCTGAAAGGTATCCTTTAAGAAGAGGAAGAGGAAGAAAAAGGTAAAGATTATGAACAAATTATGAACAACAAATATGCATCTATCAACAAGTGAATCTAAGAATCAAGTGAATAAATAATCTGATGAACAGAATGAACTGTTGATTATAATAGAATCAGGGACATAGAAAGGGAATGGACTGACTATTCTTGGGGGGGGGAAGGGGTGTGGGAGATGCGGGAAGAGACTGGACAAAAATCGTGCACCTATGGATGAGGACAGTGGGTGGGGAGTGAGGGCGGAGGGTGGGGTGGGAACTGGGAGGAGGGGAGTTTTGGGGGGGGGGGGGGGGAAGAGGAACAAATGTAATAATCTGAACAATAAAGATTTAATTAAAAAAAAAAAAGAAATAAACTCAGACAGCAGTCTAGATTTGTTATATTATTTGGGATGAATAGATTAGTCACTTTGAACTTTGATTTAAACAGAATATGTGGTCCCCACCCTGATTTTGGAGGAGGAGGTAGGTGTGAGAGGGAAATGTAGTTCAAGGTTATATTTTTCTTGTTTCTGTTTATTCTCACTTAAGCACAGTGGTTAAGATCCAGAGCGGGTTCTGAAGACTCATTATTAGGGTTGAAATCCTATTTCTGCTACACATAAACTGTGTAACTTTGGACAAGAAACTCAGTTTCTCTATGCCTCAATTTCCTTATCTCTAAATTCAAGATAATAATAAATATGCCTGCTTTACAGGACTATTGTAAGGATAAATAAAATAAAGTATGTAAAGCAATTCCATAGGGCACAATAATGCCTGAAACACAGGAAATGCCTAACATGTGTTAAATCGTATTGTTATTATTATCCTTAGCACTTTGATTACTCCTGGAACCCAGTCCTTTTCCACTAAATTCTTAATTCATAATCTGATTTAAAAAATCTTTTATTATATCTTTAAAAAATAAGATGAGTTGGAGACTAGACTAAGGTTATTTGAAAGCAAAATGATCTTGATTTTGAAAAAAAAATGGCTAAAAGTCGGGCTGAAAGATTCAGATTTGATCAGATTAGACCAAAGAAAAAACTTCCTTTGCCAAAGACGCAAGAAAAGTAGGTTGGGTACAACACTGTATCTAAATAAAATGGGGAATTTGGAAGCATTGTCTTCTATTCCCTGTTCCCAGTACCCAACCTCACCAGTCCATGTTATTCTGATCCAGGAATGGTGCGTCTGAGGAAGGGAGTGGTGACACCTTAGCTCCAGTTCTCAAACTTAACAGCCACCTTAACCCTCCACTACACAGTCTCCTTTGCACCCCAAAGTTGTTCTCCAAAAAGTAAGTCTGTTCAACTCATTTCCATCAGAAATGAGGCTTCCTGGAGCGTCTCTTCAAGCATGGTCACTTTTAGAAGGACCTTCAGTGTTTGGCTCAATATGGAATAAATTCAGGTATGAAATGGGGGGAGACATTTTCTGGAGCCCCAAACATTGTCGAGAATGTGACTGATCTTGGCTGATGAATTCCTTCTGATGTGACAGGAGCCTTTCACCTCAATGCTGTGAAGATAGGATTGAAGATGAAGAATGGGCATCCAACCTCTACCTGACCAATGCTGCTTCAGTCTCTGCCACTCCAGCTCGTCCATTCAGCAGTCAGTGCACCAGGGACCTAGAAAACCCAAAGATGCTCCTGTGATCAGCTGGGAGAGAGCAGGTGCGGGTGAGAAGGATTGATGGGTCTCTTCTCTGAGTCCCCCAGGAGGGCATGGACACTGAGCCCATGGCAGAATGGAGGACCTATTAATGGCAGGTGTGAACTGTAAATGAGAAATTAGTTGAGGTCTGTGGTCATCTCTGCTGACTTTACTGGTCCCAGGATGTATATACCTGACACACTCGGGACCTGGGGAAGGTAGAGACTGAACAGAGAGGTCTCTGCAGAGCCACTGAAGTGACAGCAGCAAATTCAGATGGAGATGTGTTTCACTCTAATGACAAACCCAATTGAAATGGATAGTCATTATGATTTCATATTGTTTCTGCCTCCTTAGCCTTATAAAGAAACAAAGCAACTCAGTGGAAAGAGCCTGGGCTATTGAATCCAGCAGACCTGGGTTTGAATAAGGCTCCTGTACTGCGTAGCCTCGCGCAAGTACCTTAATTCTTCTACCTTTAGTGTTTTTTTTCTTCCCTTTGTATGATGAGGAGTAGTGTATCTTCCCAAAAAGGTGCTTGTGATGTTTAGAGTAAAGCATCTAGCAGGGCACCTTGAGCTCAGGAGAATGAATACAACATTATTCAAAGTAGTGCAGCTTGATGATAAACTCTGCTTTTCTGACATACTTGCTGGATGAACATGGGGCAAGTATTGAATCCTAATAATAGACATAGTTTCACAATATCATTCTTTCCTTAAAAAAAAAAAAAAGGACTCTTTTTTACTGAAAGCAGGGGAAGATTCGGCCCATGAGTCGTATAAAGCCAGTGAAATCATTTGGTTTGGTCCTGCCAAGGGATTAGGGGTGTGTTAATTAAATGTTTGACCAAATATAGCAGGCTAATTTCTAAGTTGATAATTTTGTAATTATCCAAATGGCCCCTTATAATATCCAAATGGCCCTTATCAGAAAAAACTTTCCCCACCCCTGACTTAGAAGGGCATAATAGAATGTGATAATGGCAAATGTTTCACAGTATGTCACCCATAGTTTATATTTGAATAAAATCAAGGGGGTTACACTATCATAGAATGAATTCACAATTTACAAAAACAAAACAAAACAAAAAAAACGTATTATGCAATACCAGACCCTCCAAGAGTTGTATCTGAATGCCCCAAAGACACCTCGATCCCAGTAGCTCCCCCCTCTCCAGGATCCCACTCTATCTCCCTATTCCTGTAAGCCACACCTGTGTAGAGCAGAGTTGTCCTGGCTACTCCCACACCTGGCCCTGCTGATGTGGCACCCCAGTCCTTTTAGCTTGCCTATAGTTTGTCATCTGTGCTCATGGGTAAAAACACTTAGAATGCTATTGTAATCATGTGTGTTTAATACTCTTGCGTAGTCTAAGCCCTTCTCATATTGGCCTTTTCCTTGAGGAGTGTGTGTGTATACAGTATCATCTAGAGTGTGTGAAAGTAGTTATTGAGATATGGCCCAGAGACCACAAACAACAAGCCCACTGTGCAAATGTGACGATTTATTCCTGAGGGTATTGAGTAAGGAACCCAACCTGCACTACTTTCTGTGGGGGGACCTGCCCTAAGCAGGCTGCCCATTTTCTAAAAACAACTTTGCACATTTAGAAACAAGTTAATGATAAGGAAGTCCAACTCATAGGACAAATAAGTAAATAAAGCTGGCAAAGTATTTTTATTGCAACTTGATGAATGCACTGGTATTAGTAGCCTGATAGTTATTTTATCATATGTGTGATTTCAGAGTAACAGTGATGTGAAGGAAGAGTTATACTTTCAACACTTTTGCTGACAAACCCAACTGACACTGAACTGTATATAAAACTATGAAGGATACAATATCAACCAATGTAGTTTAGAGTTTAAGTTTGGTGTAAAAGTATGTTCTAATGGAACAGTGATAGGTACAGGTCAACCTGCAGTAGCTACCAAGATTATAAGGAACTTATATCAGAATGTAAACCAAAAATCTTGCAATGAAATATAAAAGTCTGCTACATTGAATAATATGTTTAGTGCTACAGAAAGAATGTGGAATTATAAAAATTAATGTGTTAAATTCAAGATTATTCTCTTTACTGCCAAATGAAGAATTATGGTTATTATGGGGAAAAGCTCTATTGAGATGTTTAAATGATGGGATGTACTTTTAATGTTTCTGAAAAATAATAAACCTTTTGACCCCACTTTTTAAGGGTGTAAATTGGATAGACATACTCTCTTATTTGACTATATTTGGTATTCTTAATACTTTCATGCAAATGCTTTTCAATAGTGGAAACATTTTAGAGGTACATATAGAAGTTGGAAGTTTGGAAAATCAGAGTTTCTTCATAATATTATGACATAATTCATAAAATAACAATAGTTTTTAATAAAATAAGTGATGAGCTATATATTATGCTCTGCAATATATATATAAATTTAATAAAATGTTTTGAATTTTATTTTCCATCAAAACAAAATTCACACAAAGATTTTCAAATATTTAGATTCTATTTCTTTCATTGAAAGATCATTTGGCCCTGGCCAGATGGCTCAGTTGGTTGGAGCATGGTCCCATACACCAAAAGGTGGCAGGTTTGATTCCTGGTCAGGGCACATACTTAAGTTGCAGGTTCGATTCTTGGTCAGGGAGCATACAGGAAACAACTGATCTCTCTCTTTTTCTCTCTCTCTCCCTCTCTCTCTCTCTAAAAAAAAGACAAAACAAATAAACAAAAAAAACCCACATATCTTTGGATGAGGATTCAAAAGAAAGATATTTGAATTTAACTATAAAAATATAAGATAGATTGTTGGAAGTGGCTACTAATAAGCATTGAACATGACTAATAAAAACATAGCTTTGCTTGCCTAATTTTTTAAATTGTCTAAAGTTTTACATATGTCTCCTTTTTCCCCAATTAACGCCCCCCCCCCAGCCATTCCCACTGTTTGCTTAATTTTAAATAAAAGATAAAAATAAATGTTCTTAAAATGATGAAATTATTTTAAAATTATTTCTGCCATTTCTATTAATAGAGCTTTGTGAAACAGATTTGTCTAGTATTTATACTAGGAAAGCAACACCTAACCAAACAAACACACAGAAATGATTCAATTATAAATTAATGCCTACAAGTAGTATTGTCATGAATCCAAACTGTTAGATAAATTAACAAGAAAGATGCAAGTTTATTTGATACATTAAAAATGTCTAAATGTGATATACATGGTATTGCTTTAAAAAGTATGAGATTTTTACTATCCACTTACAATTTCTGTTTAATTACAAAATGACAAAATGTCATGATATAACTCGAGTTCTCTACATTAATCACCTACATGCACACTTTCAAGAAGCATTATGTATTATTTTTGTAAGTCTTTCATTTTTTCTGTGTTTATTTGGGTTATAGTTTTGTAATATATTTTATGCCTTTGAATATAGTAATAGAAATAAGATTGTATGTGCTACCGTTATTTTTAAATTTTATTTTTCTAGTTATTTATTTCATTGTATTTTGTGAAAGTATTAATCTATAGTTTTTGTGAATTAAAAAAGTGGTTCTTCTTCATTGATAGTTTGAGAAAAACTTATCTAAAGGCCTTTCCCTACATATTTACACATATATGTACATCCACATTTATTAACCAATGGTTGCCTTCTGCAGAAAAAAATAAGCTAGTGTGATTGTACTATGAATCTTCCTTCACTCTCTCTTCTGCATGTCCTCCAAAGTTAAGACTTGGAAATAAAATAGTGAAAAGCATAAATAAATAAATAAATAAATAAATAGCCAATCTGAATATACAGTCATATCACATTCTTGAATTAAATACTACCAGAAATAAAGCTCCTATTTTTATATCCATCTGTCTGCCTCCTATGCCTATGTTACAATTAGTTTGCAACAGGAAGTAGAGAATGTGTGATTAATTATTAGCTTTCAAGTGCCAACAATAGCATCAAGCTATGAGACAGTTCACAGACCTTATCTACTGATATTTTGGTCAGTTCCCTACATCCACTGAAGACTAGATTTTAGCTCCCACATTTTTCACTGCCCAACCCATACAACTCCCTGAACAATGCCATCATCACTAGAGATGGTTTCCCCCATCAACCTGGACTTGCAGATCTTTGAAACACATGGTTTCTCACCCAGTCTCAGGCAATCCCCTCTGGTGGCAGGTTCTGTTCCTCTTATTCTTGGAGCTCAGAGTTTTTGTGCTATTCTAGATAATCACAGAAATGAACTCCTCCAGTAAGCTTCCCTTGACTCCAAGAAATGGTTGATTAGGCTTCAATTGTGCTTCCCTAATACTCTACCCCAGTCATTGCAAATGTAAAATAATCTGAATAAATCTACATGTGAATTTCCTCCTTGGGCTAAACTATAAACCTCTTGATTGTTTGCAGCATGTGTACTTGCTTTACATCTCTACTCCCAGTTGTATGCATTTTCTTTTATATAAGAGGTGCTTTGTGAATGCTCCTGGACTACAATTATGACATAAATTACTTGTAAATTTATTTCAATAATATAAGCTCAAAAATGGCAAAACAAGCCATTAAAAACCTCCAACTGCCTCTTTTCTTCTAAGGCAAGTGTTATAAATCTGTTTTGTTACTCATTTTAAATACCCCTACATTATTCTTCTGAACACAATAACTATATCTAATTGTCGTTGGCATATGACATTAGCATATATGTAATAACTGGTCTAGGTACAAAGTGCAAGTATCTGGCCAAGATGGGGCAAATGAGATGTCAGAGTGAGTGTGGCTAAAGATCTAAAGAATGGTTAGATGTGGGACATCTAGAAGAGAGGGTATGAGGAACATATTCATGATCCCTACTTCTTATAGAATAGAGTTAGTTCTAAATTATTGGGATGGGAAGATAAGTCAATTATCTTATTGGTAGGGTCTTACTAGCTTATATCTAATATAAGAGATGTGGAATTCACAACAAGGAAAATATATAGGATGAGGCAATTTATGTGTGAGAAAATTACCTGCTGATTTTTGTATAATTATTCTTTTTGAATCTGAACCAAAACATGTAATTTCATTCATGGTCTAACAATGGGACAGAATTTTGCAACCAGTCACACCAGAAAGAATCACTGCAAGCTATGGTAGTAAATTTAAACTTGAAGGAAGAACACTAATCTGTTTTCTTCTCCCATAAATAGTAAAGGGGAGGGAGCACTTTATTTTATTTTATTAGTTTTTTCAGTTACATTTGACACTCAATATTAATTTTAGGTGTACAGCATAGTGATTAGATGTATACAACTTACACTGATCACCTTGATAAGTCTAGTGGCTACTATACATAGTTATTGTAATATTATTGACTTCATTCAGTGTGTTGTGGAGTAGGAGAGTTTTAAATGGTAATGAGGGCTCAGATATAAACGTGATGTGTCCTAGATGAGAAAGACAGTGGTAATTAGGAAATACACTAACATAACAACTAACATTAGAATAGCATTTTAAAATCTGCAGAGCATATTCATCTATCGTGTGTTTTTTTAATCCTAGTATTGATTCCCTGAGGTAGGAGAGCAGGTAATGAAATTTATAAGGAAGATCATATATAAAAACTGAGATATAGAGTTACCAGCATAGAGTCCACAAAGCCAGGTAAATAAATGAACTCTCCTGGGCAGGGTAGAAAAATAATAACAGATAACTGGGCCAAAGACAGGGGTTGGAGGAGGAAATGGAGACAGTGAAAGAGACAATCCCTTCCTTTGTTGTTTTTCTAGGTATAAGCTTTGATGGAAGCCACTGGTGCATGTCGATGAATAATCAAGGGTTTGAGTTCCTACCAGAATGAAAGATGTATGTACTTTTAAATTATCTCGGTCCAGACTCTATTTATTTATTATTCCTTCAGTAAACTTTATAAATATCAGCTGTTGGCCAATTCACATTCTCAGCAAAACGGAAATAACCACAAGAGAATAAGGGATAATCTCTTTGGATATTTGTGAGCATTTTTAGCAAGTTGGCACAGAAAGCAGAATCCTTGGTTAGTCAAATGTGACTTAACTTAAGACAACTAGAGTTCACAAAAACAATAAAAAAAGGCTCTGGTATTTTTTGTCTTCCTGTAGAGTCTGATTTCACAAGAGTGAAGCTGCATTCAATGCACTGGGAGTATCACTGAAGGAATATCACTGCGCTGGGGGGTAAGAGATTCTTGCCAGAAGCCAGTTCCAGCATGTCAGCAAGGGCTGAATCATCTGAGAATGGCTGATGGCATTTCCCAAAACCTGAAAGGGATGCATAAATTGATATCTTGCCGAAACCGGTTTGGCTCAGTGGGTAGAGCGTCGGCCTGCGGACTGAAAGGTCCCGGGTTCGATTCCGGTCAAGGGCATGTACCTTGGTTGCGGGCACATCCCCAGTGGGGGGCGTGCAGGAGGCAGCTGATCGATGTTTCTCTCTCATCGATGTTTCTAACTCTCTATCTCTCTCCCTTCCTCTCTGTAAAAAATCAGTAAAATATATTTTAAAAAAAAATAAAAATAAAATAAATTGATATCTTGCTGCCAGGCAGCTCAGGGCATTTTAATCTACATGTTATTGCCTTCTACTGGCCAAACACCTGAACAGCTAGAGGCATTTCCTCAAATCTGACAATGGACTCTGTGTAGGAAACCTGACCCTTTGAAGTGTATATCTCCACCTCGCCTTCGGACAAATTGTGTTAATAAAAAGCATGGGGTCCTGAGACGAGGAGATCTTAGTTCCTTTTAGCTAAGCTCCTCTGACCCCCAAACACCTTTGAAAATTATATTTTGTCTCTGGGCTCTCTTACTTAAGTTACACACAGCCTTTCTCCAGATTGCTGAACCCTTCTTGATGCCGGAACAAGAACCCCGGCATTAATGGCATCCCGAACTGAGATTTCCTGAACCCTTGCGGCACCAACAGATTCTATTCTGTCTAACTCCACATGTATGACTTCTTACTGTGTGCCTTGGGAAAGCCATTCTCACCGTATTCTGTGGTCTTCAGTTTCCTCTTCCAAGAATGAGATTGGGCTGATTCCATTCCCACAGGATCTGGCCCTGCTCCTCTTCACCCCTCGTCTCATATTCCCATCTCACACTGCGCCAGACACACCAGCCTCTTCTGTCCTTCATTCCTGTCACCTGTCTCCAGCCCTGGGTCTCTGCATTCCCTAGTCTCTCTGCCATTGTTATCCTCATCCAGTTTTAGTGCACCACTTTACATAGCTTTATTTCTTATTGGTTATATTACTATTTTAAACAATGAATGTATTTCTTTTCCTGCTCATGTGTTACTCTTCCCAGAATATAAGCTCCATAGAAGCAGGGCAGATCCTCTTTCATTATTATTGACCTCATATTCTGAATCCTTAGAATAATGTTTGGAATATAGTATCTACTCAATAAATAATTTCCAGATGATATATATATTTTTTAATTTATTGGCAGTACTCTATATCTTTTTTAAATCATAGCATATAGTATTTGCTCACTTCTAATGCTTGTGACATTTGGATGCATCTGACCGTGAGTGTTATTTTATTATAGTGTTGCCCTCCTCATCCCTTTCCTCACTGCAGAAGTGTGTCTTGTAATTGACTTTGTCTTACAATCAAGAAAGTACATTCTGTTGATAAGAACTCCACTAGTCCTCTGGACAATGGAGTGCATTTTTAACTTCAGTGTTCAAATGAACTACCTTGAAGTCTCATCTATGTATAATGAGGAAGGGGGTCAAGGTTTTTTTAAGCACCCACAATGACAAATCCAGTTCTTTGCCTAGATCTCCAACTATTTTACATCCAACTAGGGAGCTCATTTTCTCAATGTGTCTTGGAGCCTGGAAGCTACTCTCCTCTCCCAGTACCAGTGCCAATACCCCTGGCATTGATAAATATGCTACTCCTCTCCTTTCCATTACAACACTGCTGATAGAAATCATAGCTTATAGCAAATTGTACTGAAAATGTTTTGTGTGCAGGGGGATGGGACACTTAAAGGGATTTACAATGAAGCATAACATGGAAACTAATTAGAATAAAATATTATTGTAAATATCCTAAATCCATCTACTAATCCCCTAAATAAGAAATTTCTGATTGATATTTTTACTTTTAGTCTCTGTTCTTCAGTGTGTCTGTCTCATTTAACACATTTTCTTTCTCCAAAACTGTAAGTCTCAATTTTCATTTTTTTTTTTCATTTGGAATAACTCAGCTCTGTAGTTTCATCTCCTTTTTCCTGATCATATCTAGTAAAATCTCCACAAGCAAACAACTCATCAAGTAATTTTTCTACATAGAATCATCTCTCCTATAGAGGTCATACCATTTTCTTGGTATGCAAAAGTGCCTGCAGGCAGTTCTTACTTTCAATAGTGTTTGCTTTTATAAGTCTTGCTACAATAATACACTATACACTTATCCTAACTTTTCTATTGTGCATTATTCTATACCTTTGGTAGAAAACAAAAGTATGACCTTATCTCTGATCTGTTTGGTCTTCACTCCATAGACAATGGGGTTGAGTGCAGGTGGAATCACTATATAGAGGTTGGCAAACATGATGTGGAAAGTACGTGAAACATTATGTCCAAAGCGATGAGCGAGGATGGAGAAAAAGGCGGGTGTATAAAACATGAGGATGACACAGACATGGGAACCACAGGTACCAAGTGCCTTCTGCCGGGCAGCTCTGGAAGGGAGGCGAAAAACAGCACAGAGAATAAGAGCGTAAGAAATGGCAATGAGAAGCACATCTGAGATGACTGTCATGATGGGAACACAAAAGCCATACCAGATGTTGATGGAGATATCAGCACAGGCCAGCCTGGCCACACCTATGTGTTCGCAGTATGTGTGGGGTATGATGCGTGTCCGACAGAAAGGCAGGCGTGTGAGCAAGAATACAACTGGCAAGATGATACAGAAGCTTCGAAAAGAGATGCTCACAGAAATCTTGATGATCATCTTTGGGGTCAAGATAGTGGTGTATCTTAAGGGAGAACAGATGGCCACATAACGATCAAATGCCATGGTCATCAGGATGGCTGAATCCAGGACAAAGCTATAGTGGAGGAAGAACATTTGTGTGAGGCACCCTGGGAATGTAATTTCTCGAGCCCCAAGCCAAAAGATACTGAGTGTTTTAGGAACACCAGCTGTGGACAAGATGAGGTCAGTCATAGCCAGCATGGAGAGAAAGAAGAACATGGGTTGGTGAAGGCTACGCTCCACAGCGATGAGGTAGAGAAGGATGCAGTTTCCCACCACAGCCACAATATAGATGATACAGAAGGGAATCCCAATCCACACATGGGATTGCTCCAGGCCTGGAATCCCCACCAGGATGAAGGGTCCTGGGTTGAAACTGCTCAGGTTGAAAGTGATCATGACAGGTCAAGATGTCCCGGATCCTGAGGACAGAGGGTGGTAGAAGATAGTTAAGGGTCACTTGGGTCACTCTCACCTGCAACCATTCATCATTATCAATTCCTAAAGATAAACTGATCATATAATTTATCATCCCAAATAGGAATGTTTGACATGAATAAAGGTTTATATCATAATAATGGCAGGTAAAGCACGATTGTCTTAGATGTATTTGGAATGTATGATTGTTCTACATAAAGAGAATATCTTCTCTTTTTTCCTGCTGATTTAAACATAGTTTGCATGACTTTATGGACATTATTGGTTAAGATCTGCTTGTCTGTCATTGTGGAATATCAATCTCTGCCTCAGGACAATTACTCATAACTACCTGGTGACTGTGGTTCTTAGGTCTGTAAGGTCAACAACCCCTTATTGCCATTCAAAAACCTAAGTCAGCTTAAGAAACACTAGCTGAGTTCCAACAGTATGCTGGATAGCTCAGGGTTGTTGTTTTTTCCAGTTGTTTAAAAAACATTTATTTGGAATGTGGCATTTTTTAACAAAATAAAATAAAAATAGTCATTCTCAGAAACAAATCTCTTTATATAGTTAGTAAATTGGTGATTATATATACTTAAGAAGTCACAAGTAAACATTTTGTTGTTTTTATTTTTTTGCCTTTTTTAATTTTATTGTTTAAAATATTATAAGTAGTATTACATATTCTTTTTGCCCCATTGACTTCCCACCGACCTCCCCTACCCAGCCCCCCCCCACCCCCCTGCACATGCCCTCACAACCCCTGCCCCAGTGTCTTGTGTCCATTGGTTATGCTTATATGCATGCATACAAGTCTTTTGGTTAATCTCTTACCCCCCCTCCAACCCTCTTCTATCTTCCCACTGTAGTTTGACAGTCTGTTCGATGCTTCTTTGCCTCTGTGTCTATATTTGTTCACTGTATCTATATGGCATTTATCTTTCACTGACTCTCTTATAACTCAGTTTTAAATTAGAAACATTTTCTATAGCTGAGGTTGGCGAGCTCTTGCTCTTGCTCATGCAAAATAATAAAAATTAAAAATTGTTTTTCACACCGAAACCGGTTTGGCTCAGTGGATAGAGCATCGGCCTGCGGACTGAAAGGTCCCAGGTTCGATTCTGGTCAAGGGCATGTACCTGGGTTGCAGGCATATCCCCAGTAGGAGATGTGCAGGAGGCAGCTGATCAATGTTTCTCTCTCATCGATGTTTCTAACTCTCTATCTCTCTCCCTTCCTCTCTGTAAAAAATCAATAAAATATATTTTTAAAAAATTGTTTTTCAGAACCCTATATGCTATACAGCTGTATAACAATCTAATCTTTTGGACTTAATGGCACTAGTAGTCAAGATTGCTGTCCAAAAGAAGGATTGTTTCCTTGTCAACACATATTCTTGAAATAGATGATAGACTCCCAGTACACATGCTTTCTCAGATACAGGTACATACTTAATATTTACAACCCCAAATATACTCTGAACTATATTTACATTCTCTCATACATTTTACCATCATATGTTTACCTTACATTATCTTACACAAACATAAATAACCCTTCCTCTCTCTCTCTCCCTCTCTCTTACACATACACACACACTCATACATGCATGCACACATACACACACACACACGCACACACCAGACACATATGCACTGCACACACACAACAATGAAATCGTAATCAAAATATTCTATGATTGGATTTTGGATTTTGGCACTTCTATGTAACAACTGCCCAAAACCTTTACTTGAAAAATTTCACTTTTAAAGACTAGTTCCCAATACCTGCTTCTTTCTCCAATACATAGAACACTATTAATAATCTTCAGATAACAAACTGTACAGCAAGGCCAGAGGTTCTCAAGATCAGAACTAAGAGGAAGCTTATGATGGCCATATGCCTCAGATTCCAAATCTGACAATGACATAACTCATCTTCAACCTTATCTCTACCCCTATTTTGAATTTCATTCTTAGGTCCAGCTCACCATACTTTCCATCTCCCAGACCAATACTTAATTTCTCCAGTCCTCTGCTTTGCCAAATGAGGAACAGGTTGCACTTTTCTTTTCTTTATGACCGTCCCTTATCTATAAATACAAACACTTTTCTTACAGCAACTCAAAACCTTCCTCTACTGTGTCTTCATAATTCAGAGGTTTTAGGTTCTGGGAACACAGCTCAGAGTTCAGGCAGTGGGCCAGGCAGTCCAGTCTCCGTCTGCTGAGTATCTGTGTTCTCCAATTTAGCTTCCTGTTGGCTCTCTTGTCCATTTGGGTTCCTGCTCTCATCTATTGCCAACAGCAAAGATCTGATTGGGTTTTTGAAACCTCTCTTCTGTGCTCCTTATTTACTCCAACAGCATATGGCATCAGCCCCCTAAAATTATATACTTTGAATCATAGCTCTTCCAGCTTGTCTGAGGTCATCCTTCTTTTATATACATGTGAAGAAGTCTTTTCTAGCTTTTATATTTTGATGCACTCAGATGCAATAGATGTTTATACAGTCATTCAAAAGTAGATACAAACATACATGGGCACACGTAAAGAAAGATAATCTGAAGTTTATCATTCTACAACAAATTCACAACGTGGGCCAATCTACATGACAGTCTGATTTTGCAATAAGTCAATAACATTAAAAAGAGATGGGGCTTAAATGAGGAAAATGCAATTCTTGACTGGATTCTGATTAAATAAGCCAGGTATAAAAGAAAAATAGTGTATAATTGAGTAAATTTAAATATGAAGTAGGTATTAGATGATATGAAGTAATTAGTATTATTTTTATTAAATGTGATTATGTTATTATGATATACACACACATACACAATTGCCCACAGTATCTTAATAAAATATTGGCAAAGAGTATGTGTTCTGGAGCCAGAAAAGTAGGCACTTTAATACCAGTTCCATAATTGACTGGCTGTATGAACTTGGAACTTGGGCAAGCTTACTTGAACTATATGATCCTTGGGTTCCTCATTTTCAAAAAGGACCCAATATGTCTAATTTTTGCTGTTATTATTAAGATAAAATAAGACACTCTCCAAAACCACATTTTAGTGTAGTACCTGGCACATAATGAGCATATAATTTTTTACTTATTTTTATTAGATTATATTTTATATCATCAGTATTATTACTAGAAGTTAAACCACAGAGTGAAAAAAAGAATCAAAATAGACAGATGCATAAAAACTAAGGGCACCCCTGGGCACACACAACCCCACAGACTTAATTCCACTCTTAAGTTAGGGCTACGGGTCCTTGTCAGATGTTTGATAGAGAAATTGCCTGACAACTTACAATGGCAATTCTTAACCCAACTATGTAATTGTCCATTTATTCTAATCTTTTGAGTCCCATTGATGGAGCATATACAAGTACTGGAGAGCATGCCCTTGGCTTATAGTTGGGAGTTGCTCAAGAAAGAAAGCTATAGTACTTAGTTCCTGGCTCCTAGAAAGTGAGACACAGAGTTTTTCATTCCCTCCCCATTTCTCTCCAAATCTGAGTCCAAACAACATCCCTTGAAACAGCCAGGACTCACCTAATCTCCAATAGAGCCAAATAGAGAGAAGAAAGATTGTGCTGACCAGCATACAGGGGATCTACAAGAGGGACAGAGCCACCAAACAAAGAAATAAATGAAGAGGAGAGGAAGGGACTGATGGGCAGGTGATTCCCTGCTCATTTATTTTTTCTGGTAACTGCTCAACATGGGGAAGAGGTAGATAGTGAGGGCCTGAGGGACCCTGACTCTCAAGGGAAGAGTATAAAGAAGCTTATGTTAATCCTGCCCATGATTGCGCACTAACATTGCCTCAGGGCGCAGTTTTGGTTTTGCATTTGCGTGTGAGATGATGTGCCTGTGGGTGTGCAGCTGTGTGTGCATGTGTGCCTATCACACCACTAGGTTTTGAGTCCATGCTCTCACTTACTAGATAAAAGATTTTGGACAAGTTTTCTATAAAAGTGTGATCATCTATAATTCCTACCCATTAAGGTTATATAAGGATCGACAAATGAAATAGGACAGAACGTGCGAAAATCAATAACACAGTGCACCCATTAAAATTATTAAATGTCCCACTTCAAGATAGTCTAATATTGTTTTTCAGAGTGAGGACCCAGGCACTACACTAATAAGCTCTACAGTGGAGTCTTGTTCTGTTTATGTTTCCCTAGCAGACCAGCATATATGTGGATGTAAGCATAAAGGATATGCAGCTCAGCCTCCAGCCCACACTTAGGATTGAATGAGGAAATTGGTACAAATGTGTTTTTGATCAATACTGAGGTGACCTCTAGTGGAAAAATATAGAATTTATACATTCTAAATTCCAGGTCAAGATAAAAGCAAATAAATAAGCAACCTCCATAGCAAGAGTTCATCAATTCTGAGAACATTTAATATAGTACACAAATCTAAAGCTCTACATGAAATCACTTCTATAATTCTCTTAACAACCCTATGAAATAGGTAAAACATTTATACAGTTTTAAAGATGTAGAAACTGAGGCAGAGAGATATTAAGTAGCTTACCAAAGGTCACACAATAAGAAAATGGTAGAGCTGAGGATCCAGTGTAAGGAGTCCTGGGCATATAACCAAACCTCTCTATAAAGTATGTGGCACGTGGCATGTACACGATATATTGATAGCAAGTGATATAAAATTAAGTCACATAAAGGAAACATAGAAAACTGACTGTATGTGACAAATTAGCATCATAAAATCAAGCACATCACTTAGGTTACAATTATAGATTGTTTGAACTTCCTAACACTGAAGTCTTTTAAAATAAAATCTGATTATAAGTTGCTCACCTGGGAAAGATCTAAAACAGACAGACAAGTGTACTTCAGACAATTTAAAATATAAAGGTGGGATATAAAACAAACTTGTAGACATAGACAATAGTATGGTGGTTACTGGAAGGAAGGGGGTGGGGAATAGTAAAGGGTAAAGGAGGCCAAATATATGATGACAGAAGATTACTTGACTTTGGGTGGTGGGGACATAGTACAATATACAGATCATGTATCATAGAGATGTACACTTGAAAATTATATCATCTGATTAACTAATATCACCCCAATAAATTTAATAAAAATAAATAAATATAAAGGAAGAAGCCTAGCAAAGTAAAAATCAGAAAAGGGAAAATTAAACTTAAAAAATATCAAGTGAAGCAAAAGATACTTTGTACTATTAAAAGAAACACACCTAATGAACATGTTGTCATATTCAGATGTCTCTTCTTGGCACTCTGATTTTAAATATATAAGTATATAAAATAAATTTTCCTCTTTTTAAAACATATTTTCAGACACATGTAAAAAACTGAATTTAGACCACCAACTTACACCATACACAAAAATAAACTCAAACTCGACAAAGGACTTAAATGTAAGACGGGAAACCATAAAAATATTAGAGTAATCCACAGGCAGCAAAATCTCAGACATATGCCTTCACTGACACAGCTCCTAGGACTGTGATGGCGAACCTATGACACACATGTGAGCGGTGACACACCAACTCATATTTTTGGTTGATATTTTTTTGTTAAATGGCATTTAAATATATAAAATAAATATCAAAAATATAAGTCTTTGTTTTACAATGGTTGCAAATATCAAAAAATTTCTATATGTGACACGGCACAAGTTAAGATTTTTCAAAGTGCTGACACACCAAGCTCAAAAGGTTCGCCATCACTGTCCTAGGACAATGGAAACTAAAAAGAAAATAAACAAATGAGACTACATCAAAATAAAAAGCTTCTGCACAGCAAAAGAAACCATCAACAAAACAGCAAGAAAACTCACTGCATGGGAGAACATATTTACCAATGATATCTCCGATAAGGGTTTAATCTCCAATATTTATAGGGAACTCATACAACTTAACAAAAGGAAGACAAACAACCCAATAAAAAAATGGGCAATGGACCTAAATAGATACTTTTCAAAAGAGGACATAAGGAAGGCCAAGAGACATATGAAAACATGCTCAAAGTCACTAATCATCCGAGAGATACAAATCAAAATGACAATGAGGTACCATCTCACACCTGTCAGATGGCTATCATCAATAAATCAACAAATGACAAGTGCTGGAGAGGATGTGGAGAAAAAGGAACCCTCGTGCACCGCTGGTGGAAATGCAGATTGGTGCAGCCACTGTGGAGAACAGTATGGAGTTTCTTCAAAAAAGTAAAAATGGAACTTCCATTCGACCCAGTGATCCCACTTCTAGGAATATACCCCAAGAAACTAGAAACACCAATCAGAAGGGATATATGCACCCCTATGTTCATAGCAGCACAATTTACAATGGCTAAGATTTGGAATCAGCCTTAGTTCCCAACAGCAGATGAGTGGATTAAAAAACTTTGGCACATCTACACAATGGAATACTATGCTGATGTAAAAAGGAAGAAACTCCTACCATTTGCAACAGCATGGATGGAGCTGGAGGGCATTATGCTCAGTGAAATAAGTCATTCAGAGAAAGATAAATATCACATGATCTCACTCATTTGTGGATTATAATGAGCAACATAAACTGATGAACAAAAACAGATTTAGAGACAGAGAAGCATTGATCAGATGCTCAAACCTCAGAGGGAAAGTAGGGGAGGGGAAGGGGAAGGGGAAGAGATCAACCAAAGGACTTGTATGCATCCATATATATATATATATATATATATATATATATATATATATATATATATATAATGCAAATTAGGCAGGGACGCCATAATGGTCATGACCAGCTCAGGAGGAGTGGCCAAGCGTGGGCCCAGAGCCTGAGAACAACAGACAGGGCAGCCCACACCCGGCCCTAGTGGCCTGTGGCGCAGCCGCTGGGGCCAGGTGCCAGCCTAGAGCCGGAAAGAACAACACACATAGCGGCCCATGCCTGGCCCCAGAGCCGGAGAGAACAGCATGCAGGGGGCCGGAGCGGAGACACAATCCCGCAGGAGGGCCTGGCCCCCAACAGCCCCACGGCCACAGTGTCAGTCCTGCCTCTGCTCGGGACCTGTAGAGGAAACACCTTTCTGACTGCTCATTGGCTAAGCTTGCAGTACACCACTTCCTTGGGTAATAAGAATCCAAGAAGGTGATCTAGGGTTTTTCCACCTCACTCCTGGAGGAAAAACCAAAGGTCCACTGCTGGAGGGGCTAAGAAATGTCATATCCTGTCCTAGCTGGTTTTGCTCAGTGGATAGAGCCTCAGCCTGTGGACCGTAGGGTCCAGATTTGATTCTGATCAAGGGCATGTACCTAGGTTGCTGGCTTCTCCCTGGCTGGTGCCCAGGTCAGGGCTCATGCAGGAGGCAACCAATTGAAGTGTGCCTCTCACATTGATGTTTCTCTCTGTCTTTCCCTCTCTCTTCCACACTCTCTAAAAATCAATGGAAACATATCCTCAGGTGAGGATAAAAAAAAAAAAAAGGAGGAAAGAAATGTCATATCCTATGAAAGAGACATCTTGAAAATGCCTAAAGAAAGTTGTCATTTTTTCATGGTGAAGTGACTGGAGCCTGTGTTGATGAAAACACCTTGGCAGTTGCAGAGGTCAGCAGTGGCAGCAGCAGTGGGGTGATGGGGGCGGTGTCTTCCCCTGATCAGCTGGTCACCTCCTGCAGAGGGAGGCCAGACTGTGGCTTAGGCCCATTCCCCATGGGGAGAAGGCCTAAGCCATCAGTAGGACATCCCCTAAGGGCTCCTGGACTGTGAGAGGGTGCAGCCTGGGCTGAGGGACGCCCCCCCCCCCATCCAGTGCATGAATTTTGTGCATTGGGCCTCTAGTATAAGCAGAAGCGATGGATGCAGACAACAGGGTGTGAGGGTGAGGGTGAGGGCAGGACTGAGGGGATGGGGGGGACAATGGGGGAATAAGGACAAATTTGCAATACCTTAATCAATAAATAAATATATATATATTTTCCACAGGCCTCCTTCTAATTCTCTTGATGCTTTGAAAACACATATCTAGCTATAGCAAGTTTAACAACCTGTCACTCACTTATCCAAAACCTTTTCCTCAAGTAGCACATCATCCTGGATGATGTTATTTTGTTACTGAAAGTCAGCCACCCAATTCCAAGGCCATATCTTGAAGATACTGTAGTCCAAAATTAGCTAACCTCATGCTCACACAGTCAGACATTTTACTTTGGATCTATCCAATTGTATTATTCCATTATTCCTAATTTATTCTTCAACAACCTCAAGCTCTCTAGGAAAGTGAATTTTCCACTATTCATTCATTGCCCAGGTGTCTTTGCACTCCTCTTTATCTAAGTTAAAGATAATTCATCATTTCAACCATCCCTTTAAATAGAGGCCTGGTGGATGAAATTCATGCTTGGGGGTGGGAGGGAGGGGGGGAGGGTTTTCTTCAGCCCAGCCTGCACCCTCTCCAATCCAGGACCCCTAAGGGGATGTCCGACTGCCGGTTTAGTCCCGATCCTGGGAATCAGGCCTAAAACGTCAGTCGGACATCCCTCTCACAATCCGTGACTGCTGGCTCCTAACTGCTCACCTGCCTGCCTGCCTGATTACCCCTAACTGGCCCCCTTGCCAACCTGATCACCCCTAACCACCTCTGCCTGCTGACCTGATCGCCCCTAACTGCCCCCCCCAAGGCCTTGGCTGCCCCCAACTACTCCACCCTGATGGCCTGATTGATCCTCACTGAACCCCCTGCCGGCCTGGTCACCCCACACAGCCTGCTGTTCAATTGTTTGGTTGCCCCTCATGGCACCCCTGCCGGCCTGGTCACCCTCACTGCCACCCCTGCTGGCCTGGCTGTCCCTCACTGCCCCCTCTGCTGTCCTGGTAGATACCAAATGCCCCCCTGCTGGCCTGGTAGCCCCTCACAGTCCCCCCTCTCACCTGCCGGCCTGGTCACCCCACACAGCCTGTTTGGTCATCCATTTGATTGTTTCAGCCCCTGGCTCTATATATATATATATTATGGATTGTTTTACTTGCTCTACCAACTTTCTACCATATATGTGAAATAAAACTCAGTTCCTAAATTAATCAACCTAATGTCCCACAGCTTATTAGTGGAAGAGCACCCTGGTTATTAAGTATTTAACTTGGTTTTAAACATTACCATGAGCAGCTCCTGCTTCATTAACATCTACATGGATTGAGCACATCAATCACTATCTCTTGGCACCTAATATTTTCCCATGATGTTCCAAGCTCCTGTGTAAATCAACATCTCATGGGTTTTCTCTCCTACCAAACATCCTAGGGAATTTGGCTCCAATCTTTTCTTGGGGAGTGAAGTGCCGAAAAGACACGTGAACTGGAGAAACACATACTCCATTTTAATCTGGTCTCTTCTACTAATTAGCTGTGGGACATTGGGACATATCTCATAATTTTATAAATTTCTTTAACTCCCTGAAGGAATTCTTTCATATTTTTCAAAATTAACTTGAATAAATATACCTATGTGTGTGTATGTGTGTGTAAGTATAAGTGTGCATCTACATACCTTTCCCAGAATGAGGACTCTCCTTTGAATTCCACTGGGACAAGTTATTACCTCTATATCTTGATTTGGGTTCTGTACAGTACTTGCCTTAATTTATAATGTGTGCTTCTCCAAGAAAAGTTCCTTTATTATCGTGGGTGAGTCTATTCCTCATCAAAGTTTGAAACTGATTTTAAAAGTAAGGGAAATAAAAGGGCATGGTATGGTATATAGGATGTGATCCTCAAATCTATCTTTTCAGCACGAGGACAAACTCTGAACACCAAAAGGCTGTCCCTAATAGGAGTGTCTGTCCCTAGACATGGCTCTCTCTGCTGGACAGATCTTGGGAACTCATATGTTTTCTTTTTCTGACCTATTCCCAATAAAGGGCCTTAAAACAGTTCCAGCCTCCATGTAAAATGTTCTGTAACACAAGACTGGGACTGGAGTAGACTTGATAGCAAAGTTTGGGAACTTGACAAATGTGCTTCAGTGGAATCATTTTCTGTTCCTCTCAAGGGCACACATCCATCGCAAGGGACACTGACACAGCTCATACTTTTCTGAGATCATGAGAGCAAACATTTATTATATTGTGCGGAACCCTTAAATAGGTGCTCTACATTGGTTGACAGTTTCTCACAAAGATCTTTAAGAGTTAGGTGCAGTTTAAAATCCAATTTTTATTTTATGAGAAGAAACAAAAATAAATCCATCATTACACACCTTGTAAGAGAATAGACAGGATTTAAATTCGAACACTCTGAACATAAAAAGTTCACTCTTAGTACATATATTACATTTGTTCCCTCCCCCTAAACTCTCTGGACAACCTGCTGTATGTTGGGCAACAAATAGATATACACTAAAATACTATTTAGTTGTGGAATGATTATGGATTGTCCTAGAGTCATGGTTAATGTCTTTTCAAGTTAGGGTTACAGGAAAATGTGGAAAAATGGGAGGGTAGAGGTGTTATACTAATACTTTTCTGTTGATAGGAGGATTTAGATACCTTTTGCTGATAATAAAGGGAAAGGGTAACTGAGTAAATAAGCTTCTCTTCTAACCCAAGAATCAATAAATGTTCTACAGAAGGGAGACAGCAAGAAAGAGAAGGTCTGAATGGAGCAGTGAACTCAGGTGCAGGAGATGAGCCCCAGGACAAGGGTTGCTACACAGAAGTGAGTAAGGAAGGGAGAATGCTCAGGAGCTCGGTGGGCACAGAGTCATGGGAACTGGGCAGTTCCAAGGATTGAAATAGGGATAAACAACCTGAGAAAAGTGACATTTAGAGAACTTGTAGATGAGTGACCCATGGTTTGTGACATTAAAAAATGAGACAGTGCTTGCTTCATAGTCTAGAAAAACCCCTACTCGGCGGGGAGGAACAGCCATGGAAAGAGTCAAGACCTTGGGATCAGAGGTGGAAGAGTCCTCAAAGGCATTGTACTCAGATGCATTCTGTAACCCTACAACCCAGTAGCCATTTTCAGGTCTGAATCTGGAGTAAGCATTTGGATAATTTGTCTGGGGGTTAAAAACAAACCCAGAGCTTTTCTTTCTATTGAGATTGCTTGTTTTACTGTATACCCCCAGAATCCAGGCAATTTTCCCAGACACGTCAACTTCCCAGTAACATTTCCCAGAAGAGAAATTTTGGCTGCCCCATACATCAAAAGCAGAAAAGTTACATGGGTATACATTCCTAAACATAACATCATTCCCAACAGTCACTTGTCTCTGATCCTCAGAAACGACAACATTGGAAACATCATTGAATGGATTCAGCGTCAAGTCCACTGTAGGAAAAATTACACAGTCAGGTGAATTAAACATGGCATGTGTCTTGTGACATTTTGAGAGGTGATATGGGAATTGACTGGGAGGAACATGAGTTAATGGGTCAGTGAGGAGTAGATCAGTTAAGAACTGTTGTATGTATGTCTGTGTGGGTGGAACACATGTAATTGAGATCATGGGACCTAAGAGTAAGCACAACTTCTGAAATGGGTTCAGAACATGATGATTTGAAGGACCTGTAATTTCTTACCCCAGTAGCTTTGGACTTCTGCCAGCTCTGAAATGACAAAAGTTTCAATGATGATGTTAGAAGCAAAGGAGGAAACTCTGATAACCTGCCCTTTCTCTTGAGTGGGTGGGGAAGCCTCTGAGGCTGTCAGCTGGTAAAGGAGGACACCTGGCCATTCCCATATATATGTGTTCACATCTTCATCACATGGTCTCTATGTCTTCTTGTGAGGCCTACCTCCTCTCTTTTATCCTCATATAGAAACAACATCCATTCCTCCACGTGCTCTGGTACTGTAAGAATCTCACACACCCTTCCTCTGGCTTTCCTCACCTTTAAACACTTGCAGCATCCCATTCAGATCTGGAAATCGGAATGTACTTAGTTTCTTGGAAACAAATTTTGGCTTCTTCAAGGTCCAGATCTCGCTCCTAGATAAGACAAAAATTGATGCCTCACACTTCTTACCTTTTGTCTCTCCAAGACCACTGTCTTTCTCACCTTTCATTCCATTGATGCCTTCTCACTTGAATCCTCTTCAATGAAGAGCCTAAGGGAGGGACAGATGAAAGCCCTGACACTGCAACCAGAAGAAATGCCTTCATGTCTACCTTTCTATCTCCCCTCTGTGTGACCTTGGAAAGAACTTATTCTCAAGAAGCTCATGTTCATCCAACCAAAATGAAATAATAGTAATAATAATAATAACCCCATGCTCTCCATTTCTTAAAATCATACACTATTAGATGTAATGGTGGTACCTTTAAAAGTTGTTTGGTGCCTCTAATAAAAAGTATTTCACATATGGAGGAGTCACTGCCATCTCAGTGGTTCCTCCAGGAAGAGGTCAGAGATGAAGGTCCCCAAGCAGATGCTTAGTGGAGAGACTCTAAAACCTGGCTACTGAGAGCTTTAGGTTATCAAGTGGGGGGCTTCTGTACTGAAAGTCTGAAGTGTTTTCTAAGTCTATTAACCCAATACAGATGCTGAGCATAACATAAAATGTCACAGTCTCTGGGGAATCATTACAAATATTTGAGAAAGGAGAAGTTAATACATCAAAATTAATAATGGTCTGAATTTCAAGTGCTTGATGCTGCCAAGTGTGTATGCAACTTTAGTCAAAGAAAGACACCTTTCCTACAAGTTGCTAATATGTATAAACAAAAAGAGATTTATTATTGACACCAGGACTAAAGCCATTATTCCCTGAGACTTGTGCCTTTCTTTCTTTCTTTCTTTCTTTCTTTCTTTCTTTCTTTCTTTCTCTCCAAAAAACATCACCTAGAAAGACCCGTTTCTTCTATTATTAGGGTGAAAAAGAAATATAAAGAAACCATCTTTGTGGAAAATTTGGGGGCCTAGCAGAGAAAAAGGAAAAGATCCTTCCTGTGATAAGACAGGCACCTATTAAGTGTAGAAGCAAGAGACTAAGGTTTGACTAAAATGAGTGAAGTCATGGAATTCTGATACTGTAACCTCTTCTTTCTTTTATAAAATCATTTTTAAATTTTTTAATTCCAGTTCACATACAATATTATATTAGTTTTGGTGTATATCCCAGTAATTAGACATTATCAAACTTATTAAGTGATCATCCCCCCAAAATATCATACACATATGACACCATACAGAGTTATTAGAATACTATTGAATATATCCCCTGCCTATACTATACTTTACAGCCAAATGACTATTCTTTAACTACTAATTTGTATTTCTAAATACCTTCAGATTTTCACCAGTCCCCCCAACCTCCCTCCCATCTGGCAACTGTAAAAATGTTCTGTGTATCTAAGTGTGTTTCTGTTGTGGTTGTTTGTTTATTTTGGTATTTAGATTCAATTGTTGATAGATATGCATTTATTGACATTTTATTGTTCATATTTTTTAACCTTTCTTTTTATTTCTTCTTCTTAAACAAGACTCTTTAACATTACATGTAGTACTAGTTTGATGACTGTGAATGCATTTAGCTTTTTCTTGTCTGGGAAGCACTTTACCTGTCCTTCAATTCTAAATAATAACTTTGCTGGGTAGAGTAATCTTGGCTGTAGGTCCTTGCTTTCCATCGTTTTGAATATTTCATGGCACTCCCTTTTGGCTTGCAAAGTTTCTGTTGAGAAATCAGCTGACAGTCTTATGGGAACCCCCTTATAGGTAACTAACTGCTTTTCTCTTGTTGCTTTTAAGATTCTCATTTTGTCTTTAATCTTTGGCATTTTTTTAAATTTAATATATTTTTTATTATTGACAGTTTTACAGATGTCCCCCATTTTTGCACACTTTATCCCCTCTCTACCCATTGCAGACTTTCCCCACACTATTTTATGTGTCCATGGGCTATACATATAAGTATGTAAGTTATTTTGTTTATCTCTTCTTGTCTCCCCTTCTCCCCCCTGAGATATGTCAATGTGGTCCAAGTCTCCATGCCTTGGTTCTTATTTTGATGGTCAATTCATTTTGTTCCTTAGATTTCACAAATAAGTGCTATCATATGATATTTGTCTTGTTCTTATTAGCTTATTTCACTTAGCATATAATAGTTTCCAGGTGGCATTTTAATTAAGATGTGTCTTGGTATAGGCTTCTTTGGATTCATCTTGTTTGGGACTCTTATTTCTAATACTTCTATTATCCTTAACTCTGTGACCTCCCACCACCCAAATTTCATACCATTACAAAGTTTCACCTGTCATCAGCAGGTGAAATAATGTAATACCCAAGTTTCCCACATCTATGATTGTTTAAAATTATTATTTATTCAAGATTACTCTTATAGTTATAATTCTTTCATCACACAAAAAGGATTATGCCTGGTCTCACATACACATACCTTCTTATGGTGTTAATCATATCCTGGGGAGAAGAGAAAAAAAAACATAAACCAAGAGTAAGGTTGACATATTTAGAAAATTAAAATGGCTAGTTAAAATTTAATTTGAAAATATCGCAAATATGTTTTAGTGAAAACATGAGCTCTACAATATTTAAGATACTCTTCTACTAAAAAATAATGTGTTTCTTATCTGAAATTCAAATTTAACTACACATTCCTTATTTTGGCAACCCTCAAATGAATGATAAGCCCTCCTACCTATAAAGTTTTACTCACCTTCTTCCTCATACACTAGTACCCCCTAATATGTCTTGAATAAATAGATGGTCAGAATAAATATATGGGGGGGGAGAGAGATTGAAGAGAAAAGACCCAAAATAACCATCCTAGAGGATTCATGTGAAGATGTTAGAACGGTGTTTCCAAGATCTGGAGATGGAATATATTTAAAAGGCAGAGATGGGAGCAGAGGAGGCCAGGAGTGCAGCCACACCAACACCCAGACCGGCCTACACACCACCCTAGACCTGTGCAGGGGGCCACTTGCCAGCTACAATCTGTGTGGGACCACCACTGAGCCCTGGCAATGAGTAGTGCAGTAGCACACTGTAGGCTTCCAGATGTATGCAGTGAGCACTCGCCATAGAGACCTCCCAAACCATGCCTCCTTGCTGGTGTTCCCTGACCCCACACTGTGAGTGCAAGCCAGGGGAACCCTGCACCCCAGCCCCACTTAGACCCCAGGTTTTCACTGCTGTTGCAACCCAGAGCCACCAGGCGTGTGCCCTGCCTGGGCCCCAGGACCATGCTGCTGGTGCAACATGGAGACACCTGGCATGCCAAGCCCTGGGTCACAGGACCACCTTGCCAGAGCGAGCTGGAACCACCTGGCACCCATCCAGGCCCCAGAACTGCACTGCAAGTGAGCTGCCAGAGGAACTAGGGCACCACCCTGCCACTGTTGCTAGGTCTGCACAGTGAACTGCATGCCAGAGGGATCTGGATCCTCACAGAGACTCGCACACAAGAGGAACTGTGCACATACCCCTGCCTACTTCAAGCATCTGCAGCAGACAGCAGAGGGACCAGATCTATGGGAGAAGGGAGTACAACTCAAAGCAAAGACAATAAAGGTGTAAGACTCATGGCAGATCCATTCTCTGAGCTAAGGAGTCCCAGACTATTGAACTGCTAGGGGCTTCAACCTCTCAGACCCCAGGGCCAGAAAGAGACAGCAAAGTGGGGAGACAAAGATACAATCCCCAAAGGAAAGAAAAGGTGGAATCTCCATAAAAAGAAATGAATGAAATGGAGGCCAGCAATATGTCATGGAAAGAATTCAGATTGATGATTATAAAGATGCTCAACTGTCTGGATGAGAAATTCATCAACTTTTGTAAGAATTAAGTAGAAATAAAGAATGACATATCTGCAATAAGGACACAATGGAAGGCTTCAACAGTAGACCAGCAGAAGTAGAGGACTCAATCAGTGAGTTAGAAGACAAGGTCAATAAAAACACCCAATCTGAACAGCAATTGGAAAAAAATCAAAAAGCAGGAGAGAAAAAGGGAGCTTTGGAACAACATGAAACAAAGCAAACTCTGCATAATAGAGGTGTCAGAAGGACAAGATCAGAACAAGGAATAGAAAACCTATTGGAAGAAATAATGACAGAAAATTTCCCTGTCTTGTGGAAGAAAAAAGTCACACAAGCACAGAGAGTCCCAAACAAGATGAACCCAAAAAGACCCACACCAAGACACAATGTAATTACAATGGCAAATGTTAATGACAATGAAAGCATCTTAAGGGCTGCAAGAGAGAGACAGAATGTTACCTACAATGGATCTCCCACTAGACTATAAAATTATTTCTCAACAGAAACACATCAGGCCATAAGGGAATGGAATGAGGTATACAAAGTGATGCAAAACAAGGGACTGAATCCAAGAATACTCTATCCAGCAAGGCTATTATTCAAAATTAGAGGTGAAATTAGGATCTTCACAGGCAAGAAAAGGCTAAGGGAGTTTGTTATCACCAAGCCAGCAACACAAGAAATGCTAAAGAGACTATTGTAAAAAGAAGAAATATAAAGGTAAGAAGGAATACAGGCATAAAGAATTAAAAAATGGCAATAAACAAGCACCTATCAATGATAACCTTAAATGTAAACGGATTAAATTCCCCAATTAAAAGACATGGGGTATCTTAATATATAAGAAAAATGACCCATATTTATATACTGTCTACAAGAGACTCACTGCAGAATAAAGGACTCACACAGACAGAAAGTGAATGGATGGAAAAATCTTTCAGGCAAATGGAAAAAAAAATCTGGGGTAGCAATACTTATATCTGACAAAATAGACCTCAAAGTGGAGGCCATAATAAGAAATAAGGAAGGCTATTTCATAATACTAAAGAGATCGATTTAACAAGAGGATATAATTCTGGTAAACATTTATGCACTTAATACAGGAGCACCCGAATACATAAAAATACTTCTAGAAGATATCAAGGGAGAGATCTAGCAATACAATCATAGTAGGGGACTTGAATACCATATATACATCACTGAACAAATCTTTTAGACAAAAATCAACAAAGAAACAGCAATTGTAAACAACTCACTAGATCAGATGGAACTAACTGATATCTTCAGAACATTTCACCAAAAGCCATATAATATACATTCTTCTCAAGTGCACATGGGCCATTTTCAAAGATAAACCACATATTAGAACACAGGAGAAGTCTCTACAAATTCAAGAAGATTGAAAACATATCAAGCATTTTCTCAGTTCACAATGACATAAAATTAGAAATAAACTACAGTAAAAACAATAAAAAACAATCAAATACTTGGAGCCTAAATAGCATTCTATTAAACAATGATTGGTTACCAAAGAGATCAAAGAAAAAATCCTGAGAAAAAAGAAGAAAGTTGGAAGGATCACAATACCAGACATCAAGTTATATTACAAAGCCACTGTTCTCAAAACAGCCTGGTACTGGCACAAGAGCAGACATATAGACCAATGAAACAAAATGGAGAAACCAGAAATTGGCCCAAACCATTATGCTCAATTAATATTTGAAAAAGGAGGCAAGAGAATACAATGGAGCCAAGGCAGTCTCTTCAATAAATGGTGTTGGGAAAATTGAACAGACACATGCAAAAAAATAAAACTTGACCACCAACTTACACCATATAAAAAAATAAACTCAAAGTGGATAAATGACTTAAATGTAAGATGGGAAAGCATAAAAATCTTAAAAGAATCCATAGACAGCAAAATATCAGAGATATCTCATAGCAATGTTTACTGATGCATCTCCTAGGACAATGGAAACTAAGAAGAAAATAAATTAGACTACCTCAAAATAAAAAGCTTCTGCACAGCAAAAGAAACCATCATCAAAATAACAAGAGAGCCCATTGCATGGGAGAACATTTTTGCCAATGTTACATCTGATAAGGGTTTAATCTCTAAGATTTATAGGGAAGTCATACCACATAACAAAAGGAAGATAAATAATCCAATTTAAAACAAAATGGGCAAAGGACCTAAATTGACACTTCTCGAAAGTGAATGTACAGAAGGTCAAAGGCATATAAAAAAATTCCCAACCCTAGCCGGTTTGGCTCAGTGGATAGAGCATCGGCCTGCAGACTCAAGGGTCCCAGGTTCAATTCCGGTCAAGGGCATGTACCTTGTTTGCAGGCACATCCCCAGTAGGGGGTGTGCAGGAGGCAGCTGATCGATGTTTCTCTCTCATCGATGTTTCTGACTCTCTATCCCTCTCCCTTTCTCTCTGTAAAAAATCAATAAAATATATTTTTTTAAAAAAAGCCCAAAGTCACTAATCAAAACAACAATGAGGTACCACCTCACACTTGTCAGAATGGCTATCATCAACAAATCAACAAACTACAAGTGCTGGGGAAGATGTGGAGAAAAAGTAACCCTCCTGGTGGGAATGTAGACTGGTGCAGCCTATGCAGAAAACAGTATTGAGCTTTCTCAAAAAATTAAAAATGGAACTCCCATTTGACCCAGTAATCCCATTTCTAGGAACATATCCCAAGAAATCAGAAACACCACTCAGAAAGAATATATGTATCCCTATATTCATAGCTGTGCTATTTACAACAGCTAAGATTTGGAAACAGATTAAGTGCCCATCAGCAGATGAGTGGATTAAAAACCTGTGGTACTTCTACACATTGGAATACTACACTGCTGTAAAAAAGAAAGAACTCTTACTATTTGCAACAGCATGGATAGACCTGGAGAGCATTATGATAAGTGAAATAAGCCAGTCAGAGAAAAATAAGTATCACATGATTTCACTCATTTGTGGAATATAATGAACAACATAAACTGATGAATAAAAATAAATCCAGCCCTAACCGATTTGGCCCAGTGGATAGAGCGTCGGCCTGTGAACTGAAGGGTCCCAGGTTCAATTCTGGTCAAGGGCATGTACCTTGGTTGCGGGCACATCCCCAGCAGGGGATGTGCAGGAGGCAGCTGATCAATGTTTCTCTCCCATCGATGTTTCTAACTCTCTATCCCTCTCCCTTCCTTTCTGTAAAAAAATCAGTAAAATATATTTAAAATAAATAAATAAATCCAGAAACATAGAATCATTGAACAGACCATCACACCTCAGAGGGAAGGCAGGGAAGGGCGGGTGGGGGGTGGTGGGGGGAAGATCAACCAAAGAACTTGCAGGTATTTAAGCATAACCAATGGACACAGACAGTGGGGTGTGAAGGCCTGGGCTTGGGGGGTCGGGGGAGGCTGGGAGAGGGCAATGGGGAAAAAGGGGACATATGTAATAATTCCAACAATAAATAGTTAAATAAAAAATAAAAAGCAGGAAGGAGGCCTACTATTTCTTTAAAAATATTCATGAGAACACCCCCTTAATTCATTATGATTTTATGTATTCTAGTGACAAAGGGAAATCTATTTTGTAGACATCATTCCACCCTCTGCAGAATCAAAGATGAATAATTAATAATTCCATTTCTTAGAATGGGTATTTTATTTTGTTCTAGGAACAAGCAAACTAGCACATCAAGCAAATGTTTTTTCTCCGGCCTCCCTCTACTCACTCTATGTACATTCTATGCACTACCCCAAAGGAATCTCAGCAATGTGTAAGTGTGAAATAAGCCACAGAAACCAGCAGCAGAGAAAGTCTAAAATGTAATTGACTGATTCCCAGATATTTACGTTTCATATTCAAGAATGGTATTAATATCCACTTCATCACTGTCTTAAAAAGTATATCTTACCCTGAATTCCAATATTGTATAAGCCAATCCAGTCCATATGCTAAGCCTCTTTTAGCCATCTTCTCTTCCCCATCATAATATTATTTGCCTTATTTCTTTGAACATAAATTCACCAACATATTTGGTTTCCCCCTTTAGTCTAAACTCTTTCATATCAGCAAAGCCTTGGCCTATAGTTGGCTATACTCCCTCAAAAAAATTTTACTGTCTGTATTGTTTTTCATTGCTATTGTTTATAACAAAAGCCCAGCTAAAATTGGCTTAAATTTAAAAGAAAAAAAGAGAAACTCAGGGGGCAAGCAGAACTTTTGCATTAGCTATATTTCTAGGAAAAATCTTGTTATCAGGATCAGTTCTTTCTCCTCAAAATTCTATTTTCTACTTGCTTATATGAACTTTCCCTTCATTCTCTATCTGGTATCAACTTGAACATCCTGGTTTAAATGATAATCCCTAATATATCACCTAGAGGGAAAGAGAACTTTTCTTCCTAGTCATTACAATAAAATTCTAAGGCATACAAATCATTGCCCTGAATGGGTCAGATGCATATCTTAAAATAATCACTGCATCTTTGGTAAACCTATACAAATTAAATATGCTGATTTACCTAGAACTGAGAAACATATACATCCTTGGTGCTAGTACTACTGATTGTATCAACTCTAACCAACTACATGAACTGGAATTACTCAAAAAGTAATTCAAAAGGTGGTTACCCTCCAACCCCCCAAAAAAGTAATTGAATGTCATTGGACAAACAACTGTCCCATACTGTCCATTTCTTAGCTGACTGCCATTTCCTCACTCTATAAAAATCACATCAGGCTTTTAATAAAAATTGGAAATATACACAACAATTTTAACAGAAAATTCGATGGACCTAGGACAATGTTTCTGGCCCAGGTAATTGCAATGGAGTCTGCCTTGTGGTTTGTTGTGGATGAGCAGCATCTCTGGTTTCTCCCCAGTAGATGGCAGTAGAATTCTCCCAATCTCTGGGACAGAAGCGCTTTAGTCTCCTTAGAGATCTAATAACATAAAATAGAATTGTTTTGAAATGGAATTGAATAGAATGTTTTGAAATGGAACTCAATAGAATTGTTTCACTATTTTTCAAACAATTTTTTTTGCAGGGGGGGGGGGGAGTTAGAAAATTACCCTATCCAATTTCAAATTTTTCTATGAAGCCACAGTAAAAAAAAACATTTAGAATATCAGTGCAAAAATATAGACATTCATATAAAAGATAATCCAAAAATATAATAGAGAAAATTGACCTTTCACAAAGGTGCCAAAATAATTCCCTGGAAGAAGGGAGAAATTTTTTTCAAAAATGTTGAACTTATTTGTGCAGTTTAACAATTCAATATACTTACTAAAAATCTTTGAGTTGTATACTTAGAAAGGGTAGACTTTTTAAATGTAATTTATACTTCAAAAATAAGTTTTTTGAGGAAGAAGTAAAGATCCAGCAGATGGAAATTGGTTACTTTAGTATTGGAACCAAAGTTAATAAATTCTTGTTCAGCTAGCAAAACAGAATGGCAAGAAGTCAAGCAGAGAAAATCTGAAATTTCCTCAATTTCCCAATATGTTTCATAGCTAAGAGTAGTCCTGCAGCTAATTCCATGGGAAAGAATAACATTAATACCAGGTACAATCCCTTTATCAAATTGCTATATTTACCCCACCCTTTTCTAGCCAGCATAAAGGCACACACATACATACATACACACGCACAAGCACACACACACAATCATATATTCTCAGCCCTCACACAGGTATCACATTTCCTACCCCTTAACAAAACAACAAAACCTAACATAAAGAGAGATATGAGTTGCTTGACTAAGCTTAGTGAAGAAATGCCTTATAAATGCTACACGATAATAGAATACAGTAAGAAATTCTCTCTCGAACTTTTGCACAGCACTTTATAAAATAATAATGTGAGTTTCCCTTGTCATTTTTACATTGAATTTTACCAATGACTCATGAAATGAATGACAGAGAAGGAGCACTGAGGGGTCAAAGGAACCTTTCAATGAGGAAGAAAGTGCAGGGACCCAGAGGGGAAGGAAACCTAATCTCTGTAATTCCCCCAAATCTCATATATAGGATCTCCATCCCAAGTCCTACCTGCAGCCTGTCCATTGATGATTCACACATATGACGTTGGAGATCTGAGATGAGCTCTCTTGTGTACTGCCTCTGCTGGACCACCTGGTCTTTAGCCACTGACAAGTTATCCAGCACATGCACTTCATTGTCATCCAGCTTTTGCAGCTCCCTTTTCTCTTCTTTGTCCAGGACGTCTCTCATTTCCTCAAACCCTTCTAGAATCCTCTCTCTCTCAGTCTGCATACGACTCTTTAGGGATGAGAAGAAAAAGAGGCAATCAGAATGCCTAGCTGAGGACCTACTTTTCATGGGCCTTGGAAAGCCAATACAATATTTTCCTCAGGCACTTAGAAGGTAAAAGGAAGTGAGCCATTCCTGAAAAGGGCATTTTTTTTCCTACTATTTTCCTTGAGCTGTTCCCAAAGCAATTCATTCAAGTCTGCTTTCTCATGACCCACCAGGAAATACATGTGCTACCTGGATGAGGCCTGGATAACAATACCACACTTTATATGGAACTCCTCCACTCACATCTCCAAAATAGGGAATCCTGGGCCATCCCTTAACATTTCTTCTGGAAGTATCAGAACCTCAAACTTGATTATAGAAATGGGACATGGCTGCATGAATCACTTTCCCATTGGTCCTCTCTATGTCTTTGCCTCCAAATAGTTGCTTTCACTTGGGAGTGTCTACTCTGTAATTCCCAGCCCTCAATAGGTAAGGAATTGAATGAGGACTAGGCACAAGTCTTCTGGACTCATCAAGTCTGAGGTAACAAGGAGCAAGAGGCCCATTTTGATGTTTCAGAACTGCCTCAGGAATAATGTCTTTTTACCTTCCAGGTATCTCTCTCTTCATTGATGACAGCTTCCAACCTCTCAGCTTCCTGCTCCTCCTTCATCAGCCTGTCCACAGCCACCTGGAGTTTCTCCTGTGAGAAAGGAACCACCAAAGTCAAGCTATGAGCTTCCTCAGCACCTGGATAGTGGATAAATGGAGAAATCAGGCTCATCTCCAAAGAGACCAGAATTTCAGAACTGAAGCTAGCAATTAGAACTGAGAATGCAGACAGAAATCTGAGGAAGCATGTGTGTTCTTTATCCCAGAGTGATGCAAGTTTCCATCTCTGTATCAAGTAGTTTGGATTTCTCTTTCCCTAAAGAAAGAACGGATCCTGCAGCAAGCAAAGTACTTTTTTCCTCAAGAACCCTCTTCCCAGATCTAACCAGCCATGTTCCTAAAAATCCCATCTGTTCATGAGAGCAATCAGAACTTATCTTGAGAAGTAACTCTCACTCATACAACTTCTCTTTGATATGCATATTACTGAAGAAAATGAATGAATGCACAACAATGTCCCTCAGGCCTCAGAAGCTGAGCCAAGGATATCAAAGAGAATGCAGCACTCAGTTCTATGATGACAAGGGAAAGAAATAGGATTAAGCAGTAAAGATTTCACTTCGGATAACATTCTCTCCAATGTTTCCACACTCTGGGGCCTACCTGACATTCCTTGACCACCTCCTCCACGAGGGATATTTGATGACCTGGGTGCTCCTGGACACAGAGGCTGCAAATGGCCTTCCCATCCTCCTTACAGAAGAGATGGCAATTTTCCCCATGTTGCTCACAGAGACCATGTTGCTCATAGCGACCATGTTGCTCACAGAGACCATGTTGCTCACAGAGATCACTCCTCTGCTGCTGGTGTGACCACATGTTGAGTTCTCTGATTTTTTTCACTATGTTGTCCAACTCCTTATTAGGCATGAGGTTCCAAGGGTCATATGTGCTCTGGCACACAGGACAGCGACACTGCCCTCCAAAGAAGCTCTCTGACTCATTTGCAGCGATGCAGAGTTGGCAGAAGTTGTGGCCACAGTGCAGGCTCATGGGTTCTGTCAGGAGCTGCTGGCAGATGCGGCAGATCACCTCCTCGTTTATGCTCCCTTGTGATGAAAAATCCATTGCCACGCTCTCCTGCTTCTTCCTGTCCTGACTCCAGAGGCTCTTCTTGCTCACAGATTCCTGCAAGGCTGGGAATATTGAAGGGGGCAGGATAAGAAAGGCAGGAATAGAAAGGATACTGATTGTGCAAACATTTAGAACAGGACAAAACTTTAATATTCAGTAAGAAAGGAAAAGAGACAGAGAAGAAGAGTAGTCAGTGACAGAATGAAAAAGTCCCTTTGTAATAATTTCAAACACTTTATCTTAGTTTATGTCACATAACAAATTTCATCCCATCAAGGCAATGATTGCTATTTTCTCTTCTTCTACCGAATAGAGAACAACTTGAGGCCCTTCCTACCGAGAGCTTTATGTTATCCATCCATTATTCTTGTCTATTACTTCTCACCTGCAAACACATCCTACAGGTTAGATACAGTAACCCCACTGCAGCCCCCTGGCCTTTTACACTTGCATGACTTACTTTATTTGAACAGTTTTATTGAGGTATATTTACATTGCTTGCATTCATTTTAAGAGTACAAAAGTTTCTACTACATTTATTAAACAGAATAACTATCACCACAATCTAATTTTAGAACATTTCTATTGCTTGAAAACAAGCTTAATGCCATTAGCAGTCACCCTCATTCTGACCCCGAGCCTTAGGTTACCATTAATCTCCCTTGTGTTTTTACAAATTTACTTTTTCTGATTAATTCATAACAGAAAAAATATAATATACTAGAGGCCCAGTGCACAAAATTTGTGCACGGGGGTTGGGGAGTATCCCTCAGCCCAGCCTGCGCCCTCTCGCAATCCAGGACCCCTCTGGTAGGGTCCTTAGGCCTGGATGGCAATCAGGGCCTATTAGGGCTTTCCTTCCCCTGGCTGCCAGCAGACAGCCCACGCCTGCCACTGCCACTGCCTGCCACCTGTGCTGCATTGCCCCCCCGTCCCCCACCACTGGTCACCTCCCTTTGCAGGTGACAGGTGTGGGGTGCGATCTTTTGGCTGGCCTGGGCTTCCCTCTGTGGGGCGATCACTGGCCAGCCCTGCACACCCACCACAGCATCGCTAGCTGGTGGCCTGGGCCTCCCTCTGTGGGCAATCGATTGTGGGGCCTCCAGATCGATTGCCACACAGAGGGAGGCCACCTGCTGCGGTGCCGCCAGCTGGATGGCCTGGGCCTCCCTCTATGGCCACCAGCCAGGTGGCCTGGGCCTCCCTCTTTGGGGTAATCGATCACTGAGACCCCCATCGATCGCCCCGCAGAGGATGGCCTGGGCCTCCCTCTGCTGGGCGATCGTGGGGCAATGGTGGGGCACCCTGGCCAATCTCATCGCACCTGCCTTGGCTGGCCTGGTGCCAGTGCGTGTCATAGTGTGGTCATCCAGAAGGTCGTCTGGATGGTCATTCTGCTGTTCGGTCATTCGGTTGATTTGCATATTACGCTTTTATTATTGTAGATGATCCTTTGAGTCTGAATTCTCTCACTTCACAGGCAGTCGTTGAGGTTCATCTCTCCTGCCTTTCTTTCCCATAATAAAAATAAAAACCCACTGCTGCCCTTCAGATTTTATACTTGCTTATCTCTGAATGGAATGATCTCCCTGATGTCAGCATGGCTCCTTCTTACGTTTTATTCTGTCTTCCACCTCACATGTCTCTTATCAGAATGACCTGCTCTAATTTATCTATTATAAACTGCCAATACTATTGCTTGCTGTACCCTTAATATATTTTTCTTATTTTTACTACCTAGTGTATAACGTATTTCTTTTGTCCACTGATGTACTCAGTACCTATAACAGTGCATCACACAAGAACAAGAACACAATGTTTGGTGAATATATAAAACTAGAAGTTCCCCATTCCCCATCTCTCCATAGATAGACATTTTTCTTATCAGCTTTCATCTTTATTCCCATTAATTAGCACTTCCCCAATACCTGAGAAGTGTTTACCTGCTAGCACTCCTGTCTCACACAGGGCCTTCCCATACCCTCCAACTCATTCTCCCAAAGACACCTTCAGAAACATCAAAAACATAATACAGAGGTCATTTCATCACTAACCATTTTATAACCAGTTATAATTTAGAAATCACTTTGGCCCTTTTATTTCTTATATATGTATTTTTTATAAGAGTACTCCCTTCTTCGATTCAGAAGTACAAATTGGTAGCCACAAAATAGTCATGGAAATATAAAATTACAGCATAGGGCATATAGTCAATAATATTTTAATAATTATGTATGATACAGGTGGGTACGATTAGGGGGAAAACACTTTTTTAATTTATATGATTGTCTAAACAAGGCTCCACATCACAGGTTAGATGCTATACACCAGAAAGTAATACAAAATGATATCGAATATCAACTGTAATTGAAAAATAATAAAGAAAGATAAATAAATTTAAAGAATAAAAAGAGTTCTTTTTCCTTCAAAATGTGAAAATAAAATAAATGACTTACAGAGGTCAAGGCCATTTTTAAAATAGATAGAATTGTTGAGAAACATACTGCCCTCAATATTGCCATTGGTTGTTCTCTCCACTACGGCACAGATTTAAAAAGACAAAAACAAATAGAGGGAGAGGTTGCAAGAAATAGATTATAACCAATATTATTGGGATGCACTGAGGTAACAGTGAGATGTGGCTCTCAGTGGAGAGAAAATTCCCTGTTCTTGAACCTCCAGAGAGACAAGTGACCACATGGGAGCTACAGAGATGGGCAGCAATCTGATCATCCATCCTCTCTCATCAGCTTGCCAAAGGACTGTACATTTATCAGGAAGGTTGTGAACACTTCCCAGAAGTTACCAAGACAAGAGTAAAAGAATCAGATCATGGGAAGGGGCAGCAGGTGTCATGTCTAGTATGAAAGGTGGCAAGAAAAAGCCCCTGAAACAGCCCACGAAGCAGGCCAAGGAGATGGATGAGGAAGATATGTCATTTGAGCAGAAGGAAAAAAGAGTATAAGAAACTTGAGGAAGTGAAAGCAAAGGCCAAGGAGAAGGGCCCCCAGGACACTTGCGTAATTAAGAAATCTGGCCAGAAATTAGCTGTTCCTTGTAACTGGGACAATGTTGATCTTAAATTCCATTCCTGTTTTAACATCTGAATTCTTTGTCATAATGTCTGTTGCCACCTATAGCTAGATGAAGCTTGTTGTCTGCAAGTTTGCTGTACTTTTAAGAAAAAGCTTTTATTTTAAAAAAATAATGATAATTTAACAAAAGAGTAAGAGGACCAGTTTCAAGAGATCCCATCCTTTCCCACATGCATCCTGACAAGGGCTCTCACTCAGCTGGCCTCACCAGGGCTTTACGAAAAGGGAGAACAGAGCACCATCTCACAGGTTTCACTGGAGAATAGAAGGAAGAGATTTTCTGTCTGGGAAAAAAAGTATTCTGGATCACTTTGGCAAGGTAGAGAGTCAAAAATACAGAATAAGAAGAAAACTCAGCCTGGAGAAATAATAGTCCCTCCCAGAAATAAATAAGACTCTGCTCTTTTAAACCTCCCTTCTTTAAAAATCACTCTTCCCCCAGACGCAGTGTTTTTCTCTTTTCTGCCACCTCAGCAGAGACACCCACAAGCAGAGCAGCTTCAGAACCACCAGTCAGTCTGCTCCCCCAAGAAACTGCCCCACTTACTTTCAGGAGTCTTAACTCAGTGGAGATCAAGTGTAGGTCTGGTCAAGATTCACTCATCAATTCAGAAATGAGTTCTCCACAGAGGAGTGTCTCCACACATCAGGAGTGAGAAATGAAAGTTAAATTCATGGGAGTGGAAATGAAACTAAAAAAGAACAGAAACTTAAGAACAATAACAATGGGGCGCCACCATGTGGAACATTTGGGAAAGTTAATGCTTCAGTATGTTAGGACCTACACCAGCTTGGTCCTCAATCACTGTGTTTTTATCCCTTTCTCAGATTATTCTAGTAAGAATATTTGAATAAGAAGAATGTGAAATCCAATTATACATTCTGCAGCTTGCCTGAATACTCAGAATTTCAATTCAATTCTATACATACCAGTTAATTTATCCTATATTCATGTACTAAACTACTTACTATGGATAAAATCATCATCCACACGGTCCGAGTACCTGCACTTTGTAATGCAAAGTCTGATGGGGAAGATAATCAATGATAGAGCGCAGTTCATTTGAGCTGAGAGGTAGCAGCTACTATCTATATACTAGGGGCCCAGTGAATGAATTCATGCACCTTGAAAGGAACTGTGGGCTGTGAGGCAGGGGTGAGCACAGAGGCAGGTCTCAGCCCATCCTCTGTGATCCCTGCTCAGCCCCTCCTGCTGCGGCCCCCGGTCCCCTGTCTGCCAACAGCCCCACTCCTGCTGCCGCCGCTCCTATGCACAAACAGTGCCGGCCTCACTCACACCCGCTGATGGCGTGGAGCAATTGGGTCCAGCACTGTCAGCAGGTGCGAGTGGCGGCTGCTGCCCCAATCACCCCTTGGTTGTTTGGTTTTAAAACCCTAATATGCAAATACACCAAACAGGAGAACAACCAAACAACAAAACAACTGGTCACTATGATGTGTGCTGACCACCAGGGGGCACACGTGGAACATGGCAGACATCAGCTGTGGCAGGATGGTGGAGCAGGTGAGCGAGTACACCATACCAAGGCGGGGCACCGGTCACTGTCATCGGGGCGAGCCTCTGCTGGTTACTGAAAATTCTTTGCTCCAGTGTGCCGCGGTTCTGCCCAGGGCTCTCACCGCTCAGACACCAGAGCTGCTTCCCTCACCCGCTGCCAGCACCCCGCACTGGCCCTGATCACTCGGCGTTGTAGGCAGCAAGCGGTGGCTGCTGGCCCAATCGACCCTCAGGGCTTCCCCACCTCCGCTTGCTCCTGAGGGGCAATCGGGGCAGCAGCCGCCACTCGCATCCACTGCGGGAGCTGGCCCCAATCACTCCATGCCATCAGCGGGTGCAAGTGGGGCCAGCGCCTTCAGCACATGGGAGTGGCGGTGGCAGGATCGGGGCTTCCAGAAGGCAGGGAACTGGGGGCTGTGGCGGGTGGGGCTGGGCAGGGGCACGGAGGATGGGCCAAGACCCATCCCTGTGCCCACCCTGCCTTGCAGCCCACAGTTCCTTTCAAAGTGCACAAATTCATGCACTGGGCCTCTAGTTGTGAAATATAAAAATAAAATTTTAGAAAAGATTCAAAATTGAGAAAATTTTTCTACATCATTGAATCTTAGGGTTCCACCTGTTAATTACCAGTTTTCATTCTGACCTAGGCAGGCCAGATGAGGAAGCCTTCTAGTAATAATGTAATACATCTCTGTCAGTGACATGTTACACTAGGGGACAGAAAGAGCATGAAGGTTAACACATGGTATTCTTCAAGTGGAGTCTTTTTTTGTGCAACACTCATACCTCCATAATCATACACTTTCCCCATTTCCTGGGGAAAACATTTGGTCCTTTTTACACCATCAATCAAAAGTAGAACTGAAAAAATATTTTTAAAAGTTAAAAAATAATAAATTAAAAGGAAGGTACAACTAAGGCATGTCATAGTACTATAATAAAAATAGAATAATAGTAAAATAAAGTAAGTATAATTTTTTAAAAAGAACTGAAACATTTGTTTCCTCTACATGTGTTTGTACCCTGTTATTGATCATCTTTTTCTGAGAACATGTTTCTGATGCTGCAGCTACAAGTTGCTGGAAGCTCCAGACAAGGGTCCCTGACTGACAAGACTGCAGAGCTTGGCAGTCTTCACATAATAACTTATATGAGACAAGGAAGATGACTGTAACATCAATAATTTTTCTAATTAAAGCACAGATATTTTGGTATTGGTTGTAACCCAGAGACGATTAAGCAATCTTACTTTATAAACTCTTACTGATTTACATATATCTACTAGATGCCCAGTACACGAAATTCATGCACTCGGGGTGGGGGGGTCCCTCACCCCGGCTGTGCCCTTTTGCAGTCCATGAGCCCTCAGGAGATGTCTGACTGACAGCTTAGGCCCACACCCCACAGTTGGACATCCTTAGTGCTGCCGTGAAGGCAGGAGAGGTTCTCACCATTGCCACTGCTCTCGCCAGCCATGAGCCCAGCTTCTGACTGAGCAGCGCTCCCCCTGTGGAAGTGCAATGACCACCAGGGGCAGCTCCTGTGTTGAGCATCTGACTTCTGGTGGTCAGTGTGCATCATAGCAACTGGTTGTTCCGATGTTTGGTCAATTTGCATATTAGCCTTTTATTATATAGGATGAGGCAGGAACTGGAATTTATGTAGGCATAATTGTTGAGGCATATTGACAGTTTCAGTTTCAAGGATATGAATAAAATTATTTTAAACAGCAAATAAACTCATGATGCTCTGCAAGTGCAATGACAAGCATGTAAATTTTGTACAAATTACATTCTGAAATATGACATTTTTTTCTTTTATCATCTTTGTCATTACATAATACTATCATTGAACATCCTCCTCATCCACCCCTGTACCTAATAAGAGTAAGATTTATGAAGGCAGAAAGGAACCTCCTCTATGATATTCCTTATTGTGTCAGATTTACATACAAAATATTGTACATGGGGGGTGATATTTAAATAGAAAAACATACAGTTATATTGCTATGAATATAGTTTTAATTATATTGAACTTGCTGATAATAATGGTTCTGTGCTATTGGGGGTATTGAGGTCAACATAATTGCTATGGTCATAATCAAGTTCTGGTATTATTAGAATTTGTGTAAATTCCTTTGACGGATTTTAAACAACAATTCTTCTCACATTTTGTTTTGTTCCTAAGATGTACTCAGACACTTATCTGAATGTCTGTTGTTTATCTATACTAAGTACGTCAAACTCACAGCCCGCGGGCCACATGTGGCCCACAACGAATATTTTTGCAGCCCAGCCAATATAACGGTATATAAGAAATGTTTTAATAAAAATTTCATAACTTCATTTTTACAATATGCTGTTATACATAATTAGTAATAATGAACTGCATTTGCTAATGACTGACTACTATAATCGTGTTGCATTCGTTTCCCTTACACACCTTACTCACAGGTGAACCATTTCTCTCCACTAACACTAGCAGTGAATATTTTAGCAGCCAATTGCCATGTCATTAGTCTTGTACTGACTTGTTTGGTGTGTGCAACAGGAAATATTCTGCTTTCAGAGAAAAAGAAAAATAGGTTTATTTGCATTATGCTTATTAATTTATGCGGTTATTCAGTGTCTGGTAAGTTAATGTTCAAGAAAAAAATATTAATTTTTATTAAAATGTTCTATTATTTTATATGAATGATTACTCATTTATTTCAGCCCTTTGTACTCATTATGTCTCTATTGAAATAAACCTATGTTTCTATGAAAATTGAAGCTTTTGCTTTTTTGCAGCTCGCATAAACTTAAACCCTGTTTATTTGGCCCGTGTTAGCCTTTGAGTTAGACAAGCTTGATTTCCACCACCACCCTCTAACCACGTTATTTCCTGTGCCCTGTGCTATTTTCAGACCAGAAACAATTAAAAATTATAGATCCAAAGTCAGAGAATTTCTCTCCAATAGGAGATGTAGAAACTAAAGGAAACACAGAGCCCTGAGGAGAATGTATTATTCCCTGGGCCTCAGGACATAATATGCTGGGGTGGGGACCACGGCAATGTGCTTAGCTCTGGAGATAGACTTTAAGTGATGGGAGAAGGAGCATGGGTCATTCTGGTTTCCTATTGGCGGATGCTTCGTATTGGCCTAACAAGCTCTGATTTGCTCACTGGTGTCTTTCTACCTCAAATTTGATGTCTCAGAGGTAGTTGCCAGGACACCAGCACCACTCCCCCTGCTCTCCAATCCTCTCTTTGGGGTTCTGATTTCCTCGAACATTTTTCAGATTAATATTTTTATACTGTATTCATATACAAACTCAAACACATCAGGTCCTCTCTGTATCTGCTTTTTTCAAATTTTAGATCAATCCAATGTTTTACAGCCCAAAGCAGCCCTTCCCCAACCTACTCAAAAATGCATACTATCTGTTGTGGTTTAAGTTTTGAAAGAAAGGGATTTCTTGGGAGCTAAAGAGAAGAAATCTTATAAAGAGCCAACTTATAGCCCTAATGGGTTTGGCTCAATGGATAGAGCATCTGCCTCCGGACTCAAGGGTCCCAGGTTTGATTCCGGTCAAGGGCATGTACCTTGGTTGCAGGCACATCCCCAGAAGGGATTGTGCAGGAGCCAGCTGATCGTTTCTCATTGTCTATCCCTTTCCCTCTCCCTTCCTCTCTGTAAAAAATCAATAAAATATATATTTTTAAAAAGAGCCAGCTTATACACATCTTATTAACAAAAGGATTTCTTTCTTCTCATTCCAAAAGCACTGAACCTCATATAAACATCTCATACAGAGTCAGGAGGGAGCACATTAGTTCTCTGGGGCTGAGGATGTGGGTTAGTCAGAGATTCAAAGGGAGGCAAGCATAAAACGATGAATATGGGATTTGTGGGAGGCACACATCCTAGCTTGACCACTATGCCATCATCAGTTTCCCCCTGATTACCAAGCAAGCCAGGAAGAAGATAGAATACAACAATACGTGTATGTTCATGTGGATGTCAAAGCCAACAAGTGCCAGATCAAATAGGCTGTGAAGAAACTCTATGTCATGGAGTAGCCAAAGTTAACACCCCGATCAGGCCTGATGAAGAAAAGAAAGCATATGTTTGACTGGCTGCCAACTACGATGCTTTGAATGATGCCAACAAAATTGGGACATCTAAACTGAGTCCAGTTGTTGAATTCTAAATATAAAAACTATTTACTGTAAAAAAAAAAAAAAGAAGTATAAAAGTTATGGGCAATGAAATCTTTTTTAGTATGTAAATAGCCTATTCAAGAAATTATCTTGAAAGTTGGTATTGAGCTAACATGTTCTCTGCCCCAGTTTGCCATTTATTTCTTTATGCACTTACAGGTTGAGGTAGTCTGCAGGACAGCATAGAAGATGGGATTAAGAGGAAAGAACTTAGGGCAAAACACTGACTACTGGCTGCAATTTACCAACTCCACCATTCCTCATGTGTCCATGTATACATAGAGATCTTACCTGTATCATAAGTCGGAGGATTGATTGTGATGTTGTATGTAAGGCACTTTGCAAATTGTTTGGAACATTACATGACAGTCGACTTCTTAAGTTTATCTTCTTCTAATTACTGTGCAACAGATGCTGTGGATGCAGATATGGATAAGGTGATTTTTACAGTCCTCAAGGAGATCACTGATTAGTGGGAAAAACATACACAGAAGCAGGCAATTTCAGTACAGAGTGACAAGAAATAAGAAGAAAACAAGGAGCTGTGAGGACACAGTAGAGGGCACTGACATAGTTAGGAAAGAGAGGAGGATGGTCAAAAAGTTTATACTGGAGCTGTCTTTTAAAGGAAAAATAAGAGTTTTCAAGGCAAACCATGGTAATAGAAACATGTTAGGCAGAGAGAATATTTCACATGTGCAGAAGCAAATGAGAACATAGTGAGAGTTGGAGAACTGTCTGCACCTTGACATGCACACACCCTGGATGTGGTTGAGGCTAAGAGGGAAGGAGGAAATCAGAAGAGTTTGGGAGGTGAGCAGGAACTTGTTCCTTGTGCCTTCAAACTTGGTTGGGTCTTACTCCAGAAGCTAAGGGATGAAGGGGTTAATGGAAGGTTTCACCAGGGAGTGTGACAGAGTGAAATTGGCCTATTATAAAGTTCATTCTGGCTGTCATGAGGACTTCCTACTGGAATGAAGTGAGATGCACTTGGAGTAAAGCTTTAAAGACAGAAAAATTAGTTTGAGCACTTTCACTGTAGTCCAGGCAGAGATGATGTGGAGCTAGGTATGCTGAAAGGTCACAGGAATGAATTGAATAATGTTCTCTCCAGAGCTGGGAGTAACACGAGGCTAGTGAGATGCCTAGGATGCAAAATTAAGGGAGCATTGACTCTCAGGGTCTTAAGAGCTCCTTTAAGGTCTGTGCCCTAGACACCTCTATGGGCTCACTGCTCAGTACATGAACAATCAAGGTGTTATTGGCAGTGCAGCCGAAAAGGAATGAAGTATTTTCTTGGCTCATTTGTCCCTGTCTGCAATTTAGCTGGGAGCAGGACCAGGCACCAAGTCCCTGAGGTCACTCCCTTCGGACTTTCCAGGAGCAGTAAGTATTCTCAGGCTCATTCTGTACTGTGGGGAGTCTCCCTTCCGTGACTGGGAGAATGGATACTGGTGAGTGAACTAGGCTGCACACATAGCTGGTGCAACATTTCCAGGGAACTTAGACACACAGACACGTAGCAGTTACGGTCACCACGCAGACTGCACAAAGGCGTTCCTGCGTCTGTGCCCTGTCACGTGGTCAGGAGAGGAGGTAAAGTGTACTTTTTTGACTACCCTTCCCCATGCTTCTCATTCTCTGGGTCTACACCCCCCCCTGCTGCCCCTGCGGTGGTTTTTCCCTACCCCTAGGTTCAGCCTTCTGGCGCTCCTTCCCAGGAATAATGTCCACTTCTGTCCTTTGCTCTCTGAGCCTTTCTCAGTGATATTTTGAGGCTGTGATGATCTCATTCTAGTTTTCTACTCACAGACACACATATGAGGAGAACGTCCGCAGTCTGGGGCCCCTGAATGAAATAGGCTTTTTTATTAAATTTATCTTTACTGTTGATAGTATTACAGATGTCCTCTTTGTTTTTGTTGTGTTTTTCCCCCACTAACCCCCTCCTCCCCATAGCCACCCCTCCCAAGCCTTTACCACAATAGGGTCTATTTCAAGAAAGTGTTATAATCTATTTTTTTTTTCCTTTTTTTTTTTTCAATTCTCACCACAGGATATTTTTCCATTGATTTTTAGAAAGAGTGGAAGAGAGAGAGGGAAAGACAGGGAAATATCGATGTAAGAGAAACACATTGACTGGTTGCCTCCTGCACACTCCCTGACAGTGCCAGGCCTAGAAGAACCTGCAATTGAGGTAGGTGCCCTAGATCAGAATCAGTCCTGGGATCCTTAGGTCCGTAGGCCAATGCTCCATCCACTGAGTCAAAGCAGCTAGGGTAGAACTCCTGATCTGAGATGTGCCTGGGTGGGTAGTTTGGGGAAAGGGAGCTCTCCATAGGTTAGGGAAGTTAGGGATGCTGTGGGTGCTTCTCAAATCTTCTCTCTATGGGTGGCTAAATTCTGACTTTAACATTTTAGTTACTTATTAAGTTTGGGCTGATACATATAGCTTCCTCTACTTTAAAAGCTTGAGACACCACATCAGAGATGTTTTGTTTGGTTTTTTGCCCAGCAAGTTAATCTTTGTAAGAAAAAAAAAATCCCTTGTATTAACTGTAAGTAACATTAGAAAGATGTCTTAATATGAAATAAAGAACAAGTATATATTGTACCATGCTTACCACTATTCTTTGGTAACTGTATCTCCCTTTTCTTTGCCATGCCAGTTTATGGCACCAACAAAAATTTCAAGTGCTAGTAATCAATACCACACTCTTCAGAGTACAACTCCAAATGCTTTATGAACCTGGAGCTAGTCCAACAGAAAATGAAATTACTGTGGATTAGAGAGAACATTACGTACATTCCTTTAAGGATTGGTGATATGAATTAAATAACTTCTAATGAGGGGGTGAGGGTATGAGTGAGTGGTGGGGGTGAGGGGATAATGTGGGGATAAGGATACATGTAATAACTTAAACAATAAAGAAATTATAAAAAATAACTTCTAATGAAAGTCCAAATTTTTAGCACTCAATTTAATAATGAAACAGACTTCAACAAATTATTGTCATATATTTGACAATAGTAAAATATTTTTCCATATGATAGAAAAATTCTCAGATAAAGTGATTCATTAGTTCAATACCCAGATATAATAGTCATATTTCTATGTTTTATCTACTAGACAGCCTACCTATGAAAATATGCTATTTGTTCCACAATGACATCAAGCATAACATGTTTTTGTGATCTTGTTTTTATTTAATAATGAATGGTTGTCTATGGCCATACCACCCTGAACGCGCCCGATCTCGTCTAATAATGAATGGTAAATTTTAAACAGCATTTCTTTGGGAAGGTCTATCTTTCCTGATTCTGAATAAAAAGTGTGTTGCTTTTTGTTAATGAGAAAATTAATTTACTTTGTAATGAAGATTATTTATTCAATTTTAGGCTATTTCAAAGGTTGGGATTTTTATTTCTATCTTCTTTAAAGAGTATAGTTTGTTTCATCATATGTTCCTTTTTCAGTGATGAAACCCATTTAGCATGAAGTAGAAGGGTTTCACAAAATCTCTGGGAGGAGTGATTTGAGGAGATCAACTGTATTGTGTTCCCTGAAGAACAAAATTTTTTTCCTTACTAATTTTATTCAAATTCAATCCTGGCATGTGTGCGCGCACACACACACACACACACGCATGCACAACTTCAAAAAGTTAAAAATATATCTTGTCAGTTTATAGTTTCAGAGACATTGATACAAGGAACAGAGTGAAAGATCTAAGAGGGGAGGGGAGTGGGGAGGAGATAGAAAGAGATTAACCAAAGAACATATATGCATATATGCATAGCCCATGGACACAGACAATAGTGTGATGAAGGCCTGGGATGGGGGGGATGGGGGGGATGGAAATTGAATGAAGGGGTAAATGAGAGAGGAATGTGGGACATCAGTAATACTGTCAACAATTTAAAAAATTAAATTAAAAATAAATAAAGAAATATCAAATCTATTTTAAGAAGAGTTTAAATAAGAAGTGGTTGTATCCACTTTTATTTATGATTTAATTTTTGAATTGCTCATTACTTATTTCTGATCATGCTTCTTTAAAGTAATAAAGTTGGGATGTAATAATAAAGAAAACTTTGGGATAGAAATGTAATATTTTTTAATAATCTGGGTAAACTCTAGTACAGAATCTCATCCTAACTTTCAGAACAAGTACTCACTAAGTGCTACATTGAAGCTCCACTCAATCTCAAGTAGCAGCATCCCTAACTGTAGTGATAATGATAATAAAACTTCAAAAATATATCTGTAATCAACAGGTAATCATTTATTAAACATAGAAACAAAAAACACTTATATCAACACCTTTGTTCACATAGACTATAACCCTATGTGCAGGATATTTATTTTATAAGCTTTGAACTCCTTTTCCCCTTTTATGCACATGTTAATGTATTTTTGTACACATGATAAGTGATCAATAGATGCTTAGTAAACAATAGATCAATAGTTGATTAGGCAACCATGAAAAATGAGATGGAAAAATTACTAGAATTAGAGCAAAAATCCACATTTCATTTATGATCTATGTAGTTATTTAAGTTTAACAAATACAATGCATCAACCTTTTGAATATGTTAAATGCCTAATTAAAGAATAACAATAAAAAAATAAAAGAATAGCAAATAAAAAGCAGTTTATTAGATAAATGTGTGTGCTGGATAACAGAACTGTTGTTTAGTTCAATAAGAAAAAAAAAAACTTTGTGTTTCTATTCATTTTTATGTCCCTTATAAAAATTCATTATTTTTCTTGTCTTAAAATGTTTAGTCAGAGAATAAAATTGATTATCATGAGTTTTACCATTATATATGACTATCATTTTAAGTTTGTGTCAATTGTGTGAGAAAATAGTGCCTACTGATAGATTTTCTTTGGAAGCATCTTTTAAACATTCTTTGATCCCACTTTGAAACTTTGGAATCTTTCTCTGCAAAACAGATCACTGCACACATTTGGGTCTGTAATTAAAACCTCTGAGTAGTTAGAAACTCATTAACTGAGATTTTCTATAGCAGATCTGAGCCCACTGAGAGTTAATAAATATACACTAGTTGGGTGTGACAGACTAGTTCTTTAACGTTCTTTCTCCTTACAGATAAGTGATGAGCGTTTCATACCATAATTCAAGCATGTCAGCTCCCAACTATTCCACTGTCAATTACGATATGTTTGTCCTCATTGGCATCCCTGGACTGAGGGAGCTACACATGTGGATCTCCATCCCCTTCTGCCTGATGTACCTGGTGGCCGTGGCAGGAAATGGAATCCTGATCTACGTGGTGGCAGTGGAACGCAGTCTTCATGAACCCATGTACCTCTTCCTCTCCTTGCTTGCTTTTTGGGATCTGATCCTATCCACATCCACAGTACCCAAAGCTCTGAGCATCTTCTGGTTTGATGACATGGACATCTCCTTTGGTGGTTGTGTAACCCAGCTCTTCTTTATGCATTTTGCCTTTGTAGTGGAGTCAGGCATTCTCTTGGCCATGGCTTTTGACCGCTATGTAGCCATCTGCTACCCACTAAGGTATACCACCATTCTTAGCCATGGTGTCATTGGCAAAATAGGGGGTGCTGTAGTGTTCAGGGGTTTTGCAACTGTTTTCCCTATTGTCTTCCTTGTGAAACGCCTGCCCTTCTGCCGGACAAACATCATTGCCCACACATTCTGTGAACACATGGGGCTGGCAAAGCTGGCTTGTGCTGATATCACCATCAATATTTGGTATGGAATCTCTGTGCCTTTGCTCAGTGTTATGCTAGATATGGTGACAATAGTCGTCTCCTATGGGCTTATTCTGCGGGCAGTCTTCAGGCTGCCATCCCATGATGCTCGGATGAAAGCGCTCAGCACCTGTGGTTCCCATGTCTGTGTCATCCTCATGTTCTACCTTCCAGGGATTTTCACTGTCATTGCTCAGCGCTTTGGCAGAAAAATCCCCAAGCATGTCCACATCCTGCTGGCCAATCTGTATGTTCTTGTTCCCCCCATGATGAACCCAGTTATCTATGGAGTAAAGACCAAACAAATTCGTGAACGAGTGGCCCTTGTATTTTCTTCAAAAGGGAAGTATTGCTGAGTTTGACTGGATAGCACTGTGGTTTCTTATAGGCCAGAAGGAAAGGTCCTATTAGAAAAGAGGAAAGACCGTTGTCATTCAGGATAGACTGTACTTGCTGTGAAATTAGTCTATTTTTTTTCTTTTTTAGGAATGATCGAAATTGCATGAGTTCCTTATCTCAGAGGTAACTAGGTTCCTGAAAATCAGTGTATTAGCAAACTTCTATTTTTGCATGCCCATAGGGTTCTGCAGTATTTAATAACATAACATCTCTATTTCTATCAAACAAAAATAAAATTTAAAAAACACTGCTCCTTCATCTGCAATTCAAATTTTAGATCTCTGGGTCCTCCCCAACAGCTATGATGAATATAAATTAGAATGAGTGAACAGCAACATTGTGTACAAATTGGGGAAACACGGAGGCTCCCTCCCTTCTAGCTCATCTTATTCACAAGAGACTTGAACAGTCTTGTTATACAAATGTGCATACCTGATCATGCAAGATAGCACCGGGCACACAAATGAAATTACATTTACTGCTGTAAGTACATGATTTTGGAAGATAAAAAAAGAACAAGATAATTAAGTAAAGCATTTGGAGATATAATCTGCCTTGGATGCTGGGTGTCCTATACAGCCCTCCACTTTTTAAACTTTTTAACATCTATCTTACAGGATTGTTGTGTGAAGATCCAATAAGAGAACAGATGCTAAAGCACTTTGGAAACTATAAAATTCTGTACAAATGTGTTGTGTCACTGTCATTAATGTCATTATGTTCTCTGGTATGAGCTTTCACCCTCCTTATGGTCAAAGGTTAAGGACAAACAAAACAAAAACCTGTCCTTTGTCTACGGCAAAGTCCTTCTAGCTCCCTCCTTCTTCCTTCTCCCACCAGGTTCATCTACCTACAGTGAAGCAGCCTATCAGATGTGCATCACACATTTTATTTATTTATTTTTAAAATATATTTTATTGATTTATTTTTTTTTTTAGAGAGAGAGGAAGGGAGAGGGATAGAGAGTTAGAAACATTGATGAGAGAGAAACATCAATCAGCTGCCTCCTGCACACCCCCTACTGGGGATTTGCCCCCAACCAAGACAGATCAAACCTGGGACCCTTTAGTCCACAGGCCGATGCTCAATCCACTGAGCCAAACCGGTTAGGTTGCATCACCCACTTTAGAGAGAGGATGACACAGACAGGCATAATTCAGGTGCAGGTACTCAATCCTTCAAAATCCCCTACGGAAATTTTCAAAGAAATTTTACCTTGCTCCATAACCATGGAACTTCTTTCTTGCCAGCTGTCTGCTCAGATTTCTGGCCTATTGTGGGATGTAGAGAAAATACATTTTTGTGTTTTTCCAAAGTTGGACTTTCTGAATAAATTTTGTTAAAATCTTGGAATCCTGGGATAAAACCACGTTTTGGGAAATTAATGTATAACTATAGTGAATGAGATAACTATAGATAGTGAGAGGACTCCAGAGAGATTAACTAAACTCCAGAAGCATGGAGACATGGCTGGGTTTTAGAGATAAAGACAATGGTCTTATCTTTTCCCCCAGAGAGATTTATTTCCCCTCAGTCGCCAAAGAAACTTTCTCAGAAGAAGGAAAGGTAGAGAGAGCAGGAGCAGTCTCTCTGGATTTTATAATCAGAGAAAATACAGTTCTCCTAATTTCTTGACTTTGTATTCATATGACATTTGATCTGGACTTCATTGTATAGCCCTGGGGCTTAGAATTGGGTGTGAGGGACCACACAATTATTATTTGCTTTTTATGTGAATAATGATAATCTGTCCCTGATCCAGAATACTTGTGTACATTCAGGATAAAATTGATAACATGAATATTTAAGACCCAACATGGGGTCATTACAAACTTCCAATATAAATGGTCTTCTCAACCCTGTAAGTCTTGGGTGGCTGCCGTCCCTATGCCCATCCTTGTCTCTCCTTTCCACTCTATTCCCGGTAGCCACATAAATACACACACCTAAAGGAGCCTATTTAAATCACAGTAATGTGTTCCTCCCCCATCCCAACAATATTATCAGGCTTAGGTATATGAAGGGTCATTGGGGAAAAAATGATCAGGGGACGTAAAAGTCACAGATCAGAAGAGAAGAGCCCAGTAGTGGCTGAAGCTCAAGTTCTAAGTTAAGACATCATGGCCAGGGCCACACCCAGGCTGGTGAGTGACCTTCAAAAGCCAGTGGTGTGCTGGTGAATGCTTAATAACTAACTTTTGGGGGTTTGATTTGGAGATTTGCTGAGTCACAAAGTGTAGACACTTCCACTATGACTGATTTCAAGTGACTTCCTGGCAAAATTCCTAAAAATTTAACACTTTGCTCTTATGAGTTAGTATGAAAAGCTCCAGCACATCACTGATTGCAGCTCTTATTAGACCTGACATACTGGGATTAGGGTGAGCCTGAAAATTTCAGCGCTGGTTTAACTCAGATGTGAAGGACTGAAGTCAATATAGAGAAACCTTGCCTCACTGGGAGGTAGGATTATGAGTGGATAAGAACAGAGACTTTGGAATCAGGCACACTTATTACTATAGGCTCTTCATATATAATTTGTATATATTGAGCATATTTTTAAACTTCTTTATTAAGGTAAGATTCACATAACATAAAATTCACCATTTCAACAATGTTACCATGTGTCATTTACTGGCTCTTAGTACATTTACAATGTTGTACAACTAATGCCACTATCTAATTCCAGAACATTTTCATCACCCTTAAAACAAACCCCATACTCATCATGCACTCTTTTGTAAAAATATATTTTTATTTATTTCAGAGAGGAATGGAGAAGGAGAGAGAGATATAGAAACATCAATGATGAGAGACAATAATTGATCGGCTGTGTCCTGCATGCCCCACACTGGGGATAGAGCCCACAACTTGGGCATGTGCGAATTGAACCATGACCTCCAGGTTCATAGGTCGACACTCAACCACTGTTGAGCCATGCTGGCTGGGCTAGGTAGTCACTCTTTATTTAACCTTCCCCCAATCACCTGGCAATGCTAATTAACTTTCTGTCAGTATGGATGTGCCTATTCTTGAACTTTTGACAAAAATGGAACCGTACAATATGTCAGCCTTTTGTGACGGCTTTTTTCACTTAGTATAATGTAAGGTCAGTGCAAGCAATAAATATTTAGCACCAATCATGTGGTAAAGGTCTTTGAAGATATGTTAGAATATTGGGGTTTTATTCTTAGCAAAATGAGTAACTGTTCAATGGTGTTCAATGATTTTAAGTAAAGGACTGACATGACCTAGTTGAAGTTTAGAGTAATAGCATTCCAGTTTTTGAGTGAAAAATTAGATGGGAGAGATAAAAGTGAAGATAGCAAATTCTTAAAGGAGGCTGCTGAGAAAAAGCCAGGACAGAGAGAAAGTAGTGATCACATTTAAATGTGAAACATGAATGAATTTAAGGATATTAAGAAGGCATAATCAATAGTAAATTAAGCTTGAAATAATTAAAGAAAATAAATAAACAAACAGATTTTTGACATGAGAAACTAGGTGACTTTTGTACCATTTAGTTAATATAGAGAGTTAGAGAGAATGTGTTGATCATGAAGAAAGGAAGAGAAACAGGTGGTATTTTTTTCATGTAGATTTTGAAAATGGAATAGTCAAGAGAAGTTATCAAATAGAAAATTAACTATGTAGGACAGAGAAAGAATTGGGAGTGGGATTTATTTAGACTTTTCACCATACTAATAATTATTTAATTTATGAGTTGACTGTGTGTTAGACAAATTTAACCTCACAAGACTATGAGTTAAGTACTAGCTTTTCTTTTATTTTAAGAAGAGAAAATTGAAACAGGATAAAGGGACCAAAGAAAGAGTAAAAATTTTGTGCATTTATGTTTTTGATGGTAGAAAATTAGGATACTTCCTTCTGATGCCTATCATTTTCTTGAGACTTGAATAATCCTTACCTCTCTTTATTTAATTCTATCAATTATTTTCTCCAAGAGAAATGAAGTCTTGAAATTTATAACCATTGGATCCATTATTGGGGGGCTTTCTGCTAGTGATTTACATAAGAAATTCTATTTTGTGTTGTCATTGTGGTTTTCTATTTTATTTTTCAATTACAGTCAACATTCAATATTACTTTATATTAGTTTCAAGTGTACAGCATAATGGTTATGCAATTATGTAATTTACAAAGTGATCCCCACCCATAATTTTAGCAGCCATCTAACATCATGCATAATTATTACAATATTACTGACTGTGTTCCCTATGCTGGTTTTAGCATCCCCATGACTATTTTTTAACTACCTATTTGTACTTCTTAATCCCATATTTTTCACCAAGCCCCCAGCCCCTCTCCTATCAGGCAAATATCAGTTTGTTCTCTGCATCTATGAGTCTGTTTCTGTTTTGTTTATTTATTTTGTTCTTTATATTTCACACATAAGTGAAATCATATGGTATTTGTTTTTCTCTGTCTGACAAATAAATTATATTAAATAAATATAATTACTTGACTTTCCACAATCTTATTTTCTATGCCCTCATCCCCAGGTCACTGTTCCCTTTAGGAAAGAGTAGAAGGACAACTTTGTCCCTGATCTGCTTTGTTTTTACACCATAAATGATGGGATTGAGTGCAGGAGGGATTGCTACATAGAGATTAGCAAACATGATGTGAAAGGCGAGAGAGATGTTGTGGCCGAAGCGATGTGTAAGGGCAGAGAACAAGGCTGATGTGTAGAATATGAGAATGACACTGACATGAGACCCACAGGTGCTGAGAGCTTTCTGGCGGGCATCTCTAGACGGAAGGTGAAAAACAGCACGAAGAATGAGAGTGTAAGAAATACCAATGAGGATCAGGTCTGACATAATCGCCATTAGAGGCATAGTGAAGCCATACCAGATATTGATGGAGATACTAGCACAGGAGAGCCGTGCCACCGCTATGTGCTCACAGTATGTGTGAGGGATGATACGTGTCCTGCAGAAGGGCAAACGCTTCACCAGGAAAACAACAGGCAAAATGATACTAAAGCTCCGACCAACAATGCCTACCGAGATCTTGACAATTGTTCTAGGTGTCAAGACACTGCTGTACCTCAAGGGGGAGCAAATGGCCAGGTAGCGATCAAATGCCATACCCAATAATATGGCTGAGTCCAGAAAGAAGCTGAAGTGGAGAAAGAACAACTGGGTGAGGCAGCCAGAAAATGTGATTTTCTGATCTTTCAACCATAATATGCCAAGCATTTTGGGGACACATGTGTTGCACAATATGAGGTCCGTAGAGGCCAACATGGAGAGGAAGAAGAACATGGGTTCATGGAGGCTGCGGTCCATAGCGATGAGGTAGAGAAGAATGCCATTACCTGCAAGGGCCACAAGGTAGATGGTACAGAAAGGAATTCCAATCCAGATGTGAAACTGCTCCAGCCCTGGGATCCCCACCAAAATGAAGGAATCTGGATTAAAAGCTGTCAAATTCAATGTGGTCATCATGTTGATTGTCATTCCCTGAGGACAAAATACCATGTTTAATTCTGGGGACTGTCTGTTCACAAAATCCTTTTTTAAGTCTTTTCCATCACTGGGCTACCTCTGTCCTATCTCTTAACTAACACTAGAAGAAAAAATGCAATCTACTTCTCACAACCTCTATGGCACTTACTAAAAGCTTCCCAAAAACCTTAATTATTACCCATGTATAAATATTACCTTACCATAACTGCATTATTACTATATTGGAACCATGTCCCAATAGAACTATGACCTAGGAGCATATTGGTCCTTTGTTGTCAATTAAAATTCCAAGGTTGTCTTGCTCTCACCAAATAACTTCGTTTGAGGTTTCTCAAAGATGTATTAAATATCCTACTTGACACAAATCTCAAGAATATCCATTTAAATAAATAAGGGGCCATGTGTTAATTATCAAATTTGCATTTTTTAATGCCAATGTATCACTAGGACTCTGGTGAGTCAATCTACTACTGCTCAGAATTTACTCCCACCTCTTCAATATCTGGAAGACAATCTCTATCTAAATATTCTTTTCAACTCAGAAATAGTGTTCCAAGGCTCATTATCTTCTTCTACCTGCCAACTTCCTGATCAGCTACCCCATATGTCATCACATTGTTCTCCCACTGCTGGAACATAGTGATCTGAGAGTTGGTGGTAACCCTTCCTCCTTCAGCCCCTATCTCTCATCTTCCAGCTCTTATGATCCTTATTTGAAATCCCTGTTTGATCGGCCTACTTCTTTTTCTTCTCTACTTCCTCATCTACTCACATCATCTTACTCACTAATTAGAACCATAGAATAAGAGTTTTGGTTCTATCCTGGCTGGTGTGGCTTAATTGTTTGAGCATCATCCCATGCACCAAGAAGAAATCAGTTCCATTCCTGGTCAGGGCACATGCCAGGGTTGTGGGCTTGATCCCCAGTAGGGGGCCTGCAGGAGGCCGCCAATCAATGTTTCTCTCTCCCTCTCCCTTCCTCTCTCAAGAATCAATAACAACACTTTTTAAAAAAGAATTTTGGTTCTTTTAATATATTGCAAACCCTTCTCTTCTCATGCTACCATATTGATCTCTTTAAAATATAAAATTACCAAAACACTCACATTGCTTAAAAGCATGTAATTGCACCAGCTGTGCCAACAATTATTTTTATTTCCTGTTTTACAGTCAATACTTTCCCTATATAGAGTGGTTCTACCTATATGAATGTGTCTCACATTCTTCCCTAAAATGTATTCATAGAGGACTCCCCGTATTTCTCCATCATTCCTACACCCCATTGCTGGTATTGCTGCCTTTTCCATAGATGCAATCTTGTCTTTTCTCACTATGACTAAATTCTACTCATTGCTCTGACCCTGACAAGTGCTAATGTCTCCAGGAAACTTTCTCCAGTTTTACTAAACCATGTCTCTATTGCCCTGCTTGTGCAATCACAGTTCTTTTTTTAAATATATCTTTACTTTTGAAAGTATTACAGATATCCCACTTTAATCCCTCCACCCCAAACCTACCTCCCAGGCCTTCACCACACTATCATCTGTGTTCATGGGTTATACATATATTTACCAAGCAATCAGATGTTTGTATTAAACTTTGATTACTTTTTACTATTCTCTTGAAGTCTTTTTCCCAGATATGTGGCCAACCCTGCATTAATGATTAAGAACTCTTCTTGAGAATATAATTTCTGTCTCCATGTGTTTCTTCCAGCATGGAAGAAGGCAAGATTTCACATAGAATAACCAGTAATACAGTCTCAGTAGAAAACTGATATTTCAAGTCAGTCACTGCTGAATATATATATATATATATATATATATATATATATATATATATATATTCCCTTGGCTTATTGACTCTTCTTCCATCTTCAAAGGTAATAACAATAGATTTAGTCTTCCTCTAAACTTTTTAGAAATGTGACTTCATATCTCTCTGACTCTAAACTTTTCTATTTCCTTCTTCTGCTTTTAAAGACCCTTGTGATTATACTGGAATCACCCAGATAATTCAGTATAATACCCTTATTTTAAATCAGCTGATTATCTGCATAAATTTTCTTTGCCATATAAATAACATGCACAGGTTCCAGAGATTTGGTTGTGTATATCTTTGAGGGGCTATATTATTCTGCCGACCAGAAGGTCCTTTAACACTGCCTGTTCTTTCTCATTCTGCTTTCCCAAGACTTCTCCCACTATCACCATTACCACATTCAGATAATACTCACAGACAACTAGTTTTGATGTTGGTGCTGGGTTAGAAAGCCAGTAGATGGCTGGAAGAGGATAACTCCAGGATGAGAACAGAGATACAGAAGGGAACATAACACAACTGGGGTGTGGGGGGGGCGGCGGGGGGAGACATAGAAAAAGAAAGAAGGAAAGGGTACAGAGCAGGTGAGGCACAGGGAGAAAGACATTTAATTCTAGCTGGGGAAGAGACACACCTGCAGAGCATAGCCTTTTTATCTTTTATTGGTTTTCTCAGGGGATGAAGAGACTGAAAAATGAGGGACCTAAAACCTAGGGGGATTCCAGGGACTCTACTCCCCAGTCAATATCATTAGTATTTATAATAAAAGTTTACATTAACATTTTTTAAATCTCAATCACATGCACATGGGATATGATTCAGAGTTTTAGACTCAGGAGAGAAACCAGGGATTCTTCAGGGTATGACCTATGTCGATGAGTCATTTATAGACACTGTAGCTAGGCTCCAGGTTATGACTTGGAAGAATGGTGTGCTGGTGGCCCTTTAAATTCTGATCCCATGAGATAGTTATGTGAATATTTGGAGATAAGACAGTTGATTGTTTAGGGACACTGATGAGTTCCATATGATATGGTTGTTGGGCAGATATGAGTATCAGGCTTTCAATGACCTCCAATTTTGATGCATTCAGTTCCCCAGCCCCAACTCCTCCATCAGGTGAGGGTTTTTCTGGATTATTATATCATACTAGAGGCCCGGTGCACAACACTCATGCACTGGAGGGGGTGGTCCCTCAGCCCAGCCTGTGCCCTCTCGCAGTCTGGGACATCCTCCAAGGGGTTCTTAGCACTGCCTCAGAGGCAGGAGAGGCTCCCGCCACCACCGCTACACTTGCCAGCCCAGCTTCTGGCTGAGCAGTGCTCCCCCTGTGGGAGCACACTGATCACCAGGGGGCAGCTCCTGCCTTGAGCATCTGCCCCCTGGTGGTCAGTGCACGTCATAGTGACCAGTTGTTCCACTGTTTGGTCAATTGGCATACTAGGGTTTTATTATATAGTATTCTATTTCACTGAATGGGGCTTTCTAGTCTCTACTTGTCATTGCATTGAGATACTTTTTGAACCAAAGAAACTCAGTGATTTCTGAACAAGATGTATAAAATTAAATCTTTGCATAAATCACTTCCTTAGGCCATTGCATATTCATTGAATGCTTACCATGTGACTGGAAATGTATGGTTAACACCCAGCTGCTTATGGCAAAAACCTAAGTTATTCTTAATATTATCACTTCCTTATTCTCCTTTCATTTTATTGATTTTGTCCATGTATTGCCACTCCTCCCCCAAAATACTATAGATCTCAGTGTTTTACATAGTTTTTTCATTTGTGGATTGTCTTTCTAACTGTGTAACAAATACATAAAACAAAGCAAGTTTTGCATCTGCAGAAAGAGCTGAAGATACATTATAATTTTGTGATGCTAACTACTCTTTCCATTTTACTGAACCAGACCAAGTCCAGAATGCTTCAGAGCAAAATAGACCAGAGCTTTAAAGATGGTTGTACACCAATTACCTTGGTATATCAACTGTGGCAGATAAAAATGGGTAAAATAAACTTCTGTTTCCCTAAAATTATATTTATACTTTTGCCTGGCTGTGTGAGTGAGTGCTCAGATCTCTGAGCTCCTTACATGAAACTTTCTCCGATTTCAACAAGTCAGAGTTGGAATTTCATGGGGAAAAAATCACATTGAGCACACGACACCAATCTCACCCATTCCGACAATATGAAAGAAAAAATTTAACATTTTAAAATAAAAACACACAAAAAGCCATTTTAAAAATTGAAGTAATAGAACAATGGATTGAAAACTAAACTGCCATAGTCAAGAGGAGCCTACATAGACATGACAACTAAAAGTAAAGAGATTTCCTGAGTGGAACTCTGGAATAGCAAATGGACATTTGGTAGTGACCATGGTTGAAAAGCCTAAGGAATATACTGAAAGCTATTTCAGAAAGGAAACCTTTTCTCAATTAACAAACAGACCCCCAAAATTAAGTAAGGTCTGGCTCAGAGAGGGGAGTCATTCTAATTTTAGAAGAACCTGAGACTGATTGACACAATTTTCTATCTTCTGAATACTAGTCTTTAGTTTCTTGGTTTCTGCTCTGGTTCTAGTAATCTAGTTTCCATCTTATCCCAAAGCATTACCACCACTATTTATCTTATTTGTGAAATCCTTTCACATTCATTGCCTCAGTTGGCTCTCACAATATCCTCTCTCTCTCTCTCTCTCTCTCTCTCTCTCTCTCTCTCTCTCTCTCTCTCTCTCTCTCACACACACACACACACACACACACACACACAATTGTTTTAATCCCAACTGCAGTGGGACTGTCTATAAAGCCTCCCCAACAAATACCAGGAAGAATTATTCTTCTGGTCTCTGGACTCCCACAGCACTCTGTACCCACTGCTGTATTATAATTACTGGTCATAGTAAGGGGACATTGACCTGAAATTCTGACCCAAAGAACAGGTAAATCCAGGCTTATCAAATTTTTGAATAAGACTGGGGTGATAATTTCCATATATCCTTTCTGTTAGGATGACATATAAATATGATAGATCTTAGGATTAGTGAAAGGATAAAGAGAAAGCAATGAGGTAAAAAAAAGAAAAAGAAAAAAGAACTAGGGATTTAAAACTAAACTCTAGACAGGTGATAAGTGAAAGAAGCCTGAAAGAAAAATGCTATAGGAAGGACAATGGGGAGAAAGAGTAGGAGTGAATGTATGGAGGGTCATATTGAAATGGGAAATGCAAAAGCAAGTTCAATGAAAACTTTTAGGCTAAGAGCCTCTGAGTTGGTGCTGACTACCCCCCTTAGATGCTCAGAGTGTCTAACAATATATCTGTTCCATCTGGCTCTTTGCCAAAACATATCCCTATGTGCCTTAAATTCCCATTTGAACAAAGGCAGATTTGCCTAAGTGGTGGGGGAGGAATTTGTAGCTGAAGGAAGGAAAGATAAAAAGAGGGAGGGGAATCTCTGCTCCCAAAGGACAGGAGGGAATAAACATCGTATGAAGCAAGACCTGAGATTCAATTCTATATATTAAGGAAGTTAAGCTGTGTGTGAAATATTGAACTGAGACACTGTGAGTCTGAGAAGGTGGAACCAAGGAGGTAAGTCTAGGTCAGAAATTTTCAGGATGGAGAGATTATAGATGTGGAGGAATTGATAGGAAATAAGTACCAGATGAATGGGCAGCTCTATAGCAATGTTCAAGGAGGGGTGGAGGGCTAAAGAATTATCTAGGTTGTCTGGATTGAACTGTGTTTTCCTGAAGAGTGGGATGGGAGAAGGGCAGTTTGGAGGGTTACTTCCCTGGTGAGGATGGGGAGATTGATGAGTAGGTGATTGAAAGAGCATCTTCCCCCTGGTGGTCAGTGCACGTCATACTTGGCTCCTAAGGAGGATGTAAGAATCATAAATGACATAGAGGTTCTATCCTCAGACACTGAGGAACAACAGAAAGAACAGTTATTCTACTGCATTTGGGAGACAACTTATAAAGAACAAGGTTTCTGGATGGTGAAGTTATGTAAATAATTGAAAGACAGATGGGAAAATGAATTCACTGGACTAGAAGGGATAGTTTTTCTGGTAATTTTTCCAAAGATGATAGAAGCATGAACCAGTGGGTAAGGGAACTGAGCATATGAATGGAAGATCTGAAAGAGGGGCTGCCAGAGAGACAACTGTAAGTGGAGCTCTTCGGATTGTTGTCTAGTGTGGGGTATGGCGACTTCAATGGGTGCCTAATTGGAGTAAAAACAGAAATCACATGATAAATGGTAGGGAGGTGCTGTGAACAAAGACTGTCTTGGAGGTGGATGATTTAGGAGAACTGAAATCAGAAGAGAAAAGTTTATGCAGGTGCTGATGTGACCGACAAAGGTGAGAATGTGCAGTGGAGGAAGATGAGCATGATGAGTGATGCTGTGGGAAGAGTGAGCACAGCAAATGGCACAGACTACAGCTGAATGAGAATGTTACTATAAACCTGTGATTTTTATCTGAGTATGTGTCCTTGACAGTGTGAACTTTACGTGGCTGAGTGGGTGGGGACTTTCCTATTCTATGATTTTTTAAAACATTCACTACATATCATCTCTATTCCACACACCAGTGAACAAGACACAGTGCTGACTCTTAAGGAGCTCATCATATATTGGGACTGAAAATATTCCAAGTGTGGTAAATGCTAGAGAGAGAAATAGATAACTGCAAGTCAATATAAGCATAACCCAGCCTTGGGAAATGAGGAATGTCTTCCTGAGTGAGAAATATAAACTGGCTACATTAAAAAGAAAGATGAAGATAAAGGAAGTGGATTGTATAAAAGACCACAGCCCTAGTCGGTTTGGCTCAGTGGATAGAGCATTGGCCTGCAGACTGAAAGGTCCTGGGTTCAATTCTGGTCAAGGGCACATGCCCGGGTTGTGGGCTCAATCCTTAGTAGGGGTCATGCAGGAGGCAGCCAATTAATGATTCTTTCTCATCATTAATGTTTCTATCTCTCTCTCTCTCTCTCCCTTACTCTCTGAAATCAATACAGATATATTTTTAAAAATTAAAATAAATAAAAGATCACAGAGAAGAAGAGCAAATTCAGAGACACGCATTTGTCCAGTATTGGTAGACAAAGCAGAGAATGTATGCACTTTATTAGGCAATGGGAATTATTCTCTATTGTCAGGTAAGTAGTACGCTCCGAATTAGCTTTGGAAATATAATTTATACAGGGTGGAGCAAAAGTAGGTTTGCAGTTGTGAGTATGTGAAATACAGAGTTTATGTTTGTATTATTGTTTCTTAATTATTGTGTTAGATTCCATACTAACAACTGTGAACCTACTTTTGCCCAACTCTGTATGTGGAGACTGGTTTAGAGACTGGAAGGACTGCAGGTGAGGAAATCAGTTGGGAGGTCTTTCAGTAAATGGATCTGAAGCTTAAAAAGCAATATAGGTAGCAAATATAGATTTGGGAGGTATTAGTACATGAGGGTAAATGAAGCCAAGGCAGGTGGAAAGATCAGCCAGGGATAGCGAAGAGTGAGGGAGCCTAGAAACAGAGAAATAGGAAGCGCCTTGGTGAGCCATCCAGCAGGGACAGAGGAGCCCTTAATGAGGACCAGAAAGGAAGGTCAGGGACAAGAGAAGACTAGAGCTGAGTAGAAAAATCAAAGCCAAATCTAGAGTTTCATGAAAAACATGATTCTGAAGGAAAGAAGAGAGATAGACAGGAAGTAGTGAGACAGGTTAGCAGAATACAATATTTTTTTATTTTTGCCGTTAACTTTTCGTTTGTTTTCAAGGTTAAAAATATTTGAATGTTCATAAATAATAAAGATAACTATCTAGGAAATTAGGACAAACTGGGGGTAAAGAAGAGGGGAGATAATTGATGAAACAAAGCCCCTGAGGAGGTAGGAAAGAAAAAGAACTCAGAGAATAGGTGGTGAAATTATTCGTGAAGATTTACATACATACAAACTTATACACATATGCATGCATATATAAACATATACATGACTGCATCTGACGATATGTGTGTTTATGTTTACATGTGTGTGTGCGTGTGGACCTAAAGAGCATTAAGCTAAGTGAAATAAGCCAGTCAGAGAAAGAAAAATATCATATGATTTCTCTCATATATGGAATCTAATGAACAAAATGAACTAACAAGCAAAATGGAGATAGATTTATAGAGAGCAGCCTTACAGCTGTGTTTGTGGGGCAGTGGGAGCTGGGGGGGGGGGGGCGGAAGGATTGAGCAAAAAAGAAAACAAAATAAATAAATAAAAAACTCTTGGACACATAGTGCAGTGATTGCCAGGGGAGGGGGACTGAAGGGAGTAGTGGAGAGTATAGGGAGGACAAAAGGTGATGGACAGAGACTTGACTTGGGGTAGTAAGCACACAATACACTGTACAGATGGTGTGTTGTAAAATTATTCACCTTAAACCTGTATAATTTTGTTAACCAGTGTCACTCCAATAAATTCAATAAAAAGGAAAAATAAAAATAATTTAAGGCCACAAAAAAGAAAGGTATGTGAAGTGATTGATGTGTTAATTAACTTGATTGTGGCAATCATGTCAAAATGTATTCATATATTAAGTTATATTTACACTTTGTATAGATATAATTTTTATTTATTACTTATGCCTCAACAAAGCTAAAAATTTCAAATTAAATAAAAAACTATAAATTTATTTTTGAGAAAATCAATAGATTAACAATCTATTGGTCTTCCCATTTTGTGTACATGGTATATATCTCCATTTGTTTACATTTAAAAAAAATCTCTTCCAGCAATATTCTGTAATTCTCAGTGTAGAGATTTGCAAATTTGAGCTAAGTGTATTATATTTTTAACATACATTTCATATGCATCTATGTTTGTATTGCACTACAAACTTTTAAAATGTGATTGTATAGTTATTTGCTGCTAGTGTAGAAAAATACAATTGACTTATTTTATCTTTGCACTCTATAAATAAAAAATAAATAAATGACCTCAGGGAGCTTTCTTGTTCCTAGGTAGAGTAAAATATAACTATAACAAGGGAGATATTGAAAGGCAGAAGGGACATCAACACTAGTTTCTCTGAGAATGGAGGAAATGAGAGGAGGATGGGTACAGAGATAAGATAAATTTACAAGAGTGGAATAATATGAGCAGTTGTCTCCTGATAGTCTTGAAGTCTCCATTATGTATGAGGGAAATTCAGTTGAAAGGGAGGAATGTTCATTTGGGCAGTAGTAAAGTTATATATTCATTGTGAGAATAATTCAATAGAACTTAGTAAGAGTCAATGGGCCTAACATGTAATTGAGTCTATTTGTATGGTTGTCATTTCCTTCACATCCTAGCTAAGTGATGAGGAAAACACTGGTTAGATTTCATTGAAGCCTGAACATTTTCACAGAGAATGATGCAGAAACCAATTAGAGCTGAGACATTATTTGTCCTGGCAGAAGACATAGACATGTAGATTGTAGAATAGACTGGAAAGAAAGTAAAGAACTTCTTACATCAGTGATTCATAAACTTTAACATGGAGACATAGAATGCTGTCTCCAACCCCAAGGGTAGGAGGGTCCAAGAATTTGTAAGTTCCCCAGTGTTGCTGATGATGCTGGCCTGGACACCACACTTTCAGAAGCATTGCTCTACACCTTCTTTCATGTTCTAGGTGACAGCCCCACACTTCAGAGTCACAGAGGTGACTCAGGAAGCACCACACAGCTTAATAACATTTCCTCAGATGAGTTTTAATTTAACACATCAACAAAACGAGCATTATGTTCATTTTTTGAAAAGTCAAAAAGATTGTTTTTCAGAAGACAGTGACTTGTCCAAAATCACACAGTCTGACAGAGCAGATCTCTGACATGGGACTGCAGCCTGAGGCTTTTACAGTTTATTACAATTTATATACCCATTGAGATTAAAGAGATTGTTTTTTACTTTCTAATTAGTCCTGCTCTTTTCAGAACCTGTGGCACTGTGCTAAGTCTGGTAATGTTTTCGAGCCTTGTGTTTCCAGAAAGTCTTGCAGCTGTATGGAGAGCCTATCTATGGGTCTGTAACTGTGCACTTGGTGCACAACTCATGTGTGAGTGTCTATAGGGAATATACCTGTGTGCAAAGCCCACAATGGTTGGAGGACCTGTGAGTATGAGCAGACCTTGTGGTTGTTTGCAAGCTTTTATGTGCACTCTGCTAATGTTTACAAAGTCTGAAGCTATTTCTCCCCTGTGGCACAGGTGAGGGTGCTACAGAAAATCATGGCTCTCTTATCTACTAACAGCATAGCTGCTACAAACAACTCAGACACACGCATGGCAGGCTGCTTCCTCATTGGCATCCCTGGGCTGGAGTATCTACACATCTGGCTCTCCATACCCTTCTGTGCCATGTATGTAGCCGCCCTGGTAAGCAACAGCGTTTTAATTTGTGTTATTCTCTCCCAGCCAAGCCTGCATGAGCCTATGTACATATTTTTGTCCATGTTGGCCAGTGCTGATGTCTTGCTCTCCACTGCCACGATGCCCAAAGCTCTGGCCAACTTCTGGTTAGGTTCTAGCCACATTTCCTTTGATGGCTGCCTCACCCAGATGTTCTTCATCCACTTCCTCTTTGTGGCCGACTCTGCAGTCCTGTTGGCCATGGCCTTTGACCGCTACGTTGCCATCTGCTCCCCTCTGCGGTATGCCACCATCCTCACAAGCACGGTCATTGGGAAGATCACTGCTGCCACCCTGACCCGCAGCTTCATCATCATGTTTCCATCCATCTTTCTCCTCAAGCGCCTGCACTATTGCCGGATCAACATCATTGCACACACATTTTGTGAGCACATGGGCATTGCCCGTCTGTCCTGTTCTGATATCTCCATCAATGTCTGGTATGGGCTGGCAGCTGCTCTACTCTCCACTGGCCTGGACATCATCCTTATCGCTGTTTCCTACATCTGCATCCTTCGAGCTGTCTTTCAACTCCCTTCCCAAGATGCCCGGTCCAAGGCCCTGAGCACTTGCGGCTCCCATGTCTGTGTCATTCTACTCTTCTATATTCCTGCCCTCTTTTCTGTCTTTGCCTATAGGTTTGGTGGGAGACTCATCCCAAGCTATGTCCACATCCTTCTGGCCAATCTCTATGTGGTCATCCCACCAATGCTCAATCCTATTATTTATGGAGTGAGGACCAAACCAATTTTGGAAGGGGCTAAACAGATGTTTTCAAATCTTGTCAAGAGATGTAACTAAAGGTTTCCAATTTGAGCTCAACTTAATCCCTTTTCATATTTATTTTTTCATATTTCATATTCACCATATCCTCATCTCTACATCATTCAGTTATCTTGTGTCATTCTCACCCATGTCCTAATTTATTTAAATGAATGTTATACTCAAATTCTTGGTCCCCAGATGGGAGTGGTGTTTCACAAAGATTTATGAAAAAAAAAGTCATTAACTCCAGAATTATTTACAATAGCATAAAAAAAGGAAAATAGCTTTTATATTCTGCATGAATGACAATCCTATATAATAAAAGGCTAATATGTCAATCAACCTAATGGGGGAATGACTGGTTGCTATAATGCACACTGACCACCAGGTGGCAGATGTTCAATCAGGAGTTGCCCCGTAGTGGTCAGTGCACTCCCACAGGGGGAGTGCTGCTCTGCCAGAAGCCAGCTGACAGCTAACGAGTGCAGCAGCAGTGGCAGGAGCCTCTCCTGCCTCCTCGGCAGCACTAAGGACCCCTCAGGGGATGTCTGCCTGCCGGCTTAGGCCTGCTCCCGGCAGGAGGACATCCCCCAAGGGGTCCTGGACTGTGAAAGGGTACAGGCCGGGCTGAGGGACCCCCCCCCCCACTCCAGTGCACAAATGTTGTGCACTGGGCCTCTAGTAAATAAATAACGCTATATTATATATACTTTCTATCAAATATTAATCAGTCACTAACAATAATGTTTACAAAGAGTTTTTATTGGTTTGCAGAAATGTTTCGGGTGGAATATAGAATACAAATAAGTGAATACAAAATAAAATAAATGTTCTACTAAAATCCACCTTTGATTTATTTGTTTAGCAATCTATTCTAATACCCACCTCACTTTCTTCTACCTATTATTCAAATCCCTTCTGATCCCTAGCATCTCAAGAAAAACTAACTGAGGGAAATGTGATAACTTACTTGGAATCTACCATCCAAATAGGACTTTTCCCAGTATTCACTTGCATTTTCTCTCTAATGACTTACCTAATCCCTTGCATGCAATTTTGATTACCAGTGCAATATCTTTCTTACAGTGGGAACCCCTGAGAACTCTCATGTCTAAAAATTGATAGTTCCATGAAATGATAGTATTTTTATTACCAGTTACACATGTCCATAATCACAGATGTGTACGTACCCAAGTTCAGAGATGCTAACACACAGCAACATATATAGGTGGACACATCCTTTCAACAAAATGTAGATAATTGTATAGGAACAGAGCACTCTTTCCCATCCAAATATGTTTTGTATTTAAAAATTATATTCATCATTAAAATGAGAAGTCAAAATTTTACTTATATCTAATGGATGTTAATTTATATATTCTTTAATAAATGTTTAAAGAAATATAAACATGGCTATGTAATTTGGTAGCTTGCTCACTAATCATTAATTATTCACACCACAGATTAGCTTAGACTAATGTTCTCTGACACTCAGAAGAGCAACTCAGCCTGGACTTTAGTCAAAGGTCAACTCATCCTTAAAAACCCAGTTCACACCTCAACTCTGTCCACTCCCATACTCTGCCCAAAATAAAAGATCCATCCTCTTGGGTACTGAGAATAGTTATTCTCGTTTTATCAAAAAATTTTTCATGTTTGCTCCTTTATTCCTTGTCTAAACCACGTTCCTTAAAGAAAGGGGTGATTTTGTATGTGCCCTGACTGGAGATTAAAACTGCAACCTTGGCATATGGGGACATTGCTCTAACCAACTGAGCTACCCAGCCAGGGCTTGCTGTCCATTTTTAAAATGTAATTCTTTACTAATAGGATGTGTTAATAGGAAGGTTATTATCTGTTATCTGTTTCTAATTATCCTCTGCTGTCCCTGAGTATGCCCAAATAAATCATGGCTTTACCCATTTAATTTGACAGATTTTTAAAAACTGAAAGAGTAGGGAGAGGAAGAAGCTGAAACAGTTTCTCCCCATCCCACTTGACTTTTTCCAAGCCTCACAGCCCTCAATCCCCTTATGATTTTAAACTTTAGCCCTAGGAAAAAAAAAATCAGAAGACATCAGATGAAAAACAATTTTTGAGCTTCCAGGTACCATATCCTATTGATGGCCACCCTCTTTCTTTATTAATAAGAAGTTGTTTGTTTTTTGGTTTTTTTTAAAAAAAAACACACACAACTATTTGCCTACCTATGTCCATATCAATATTATGTGGTATGTATGTGTGTGTGTGTGTGTGTGTGTGTGTGTGTATATATATATATATATATATATATATATATATATATATATATATATATATTCCATAAAAACATGGAAAATACATACACTGTTATATTATTCAGCCATCAAAAGAGTGAAGTACTCATACATTATACAACATGAATTAACCTTGAAAATGTTATGTTCAGTGAAAGAAGACGCCTTGCCCAATCCTCTGTTCTGACTTATCCAAACACCCTCCTCTCTGTAGGTCCCCCTTCCCCAACCCACATTTTCAGACCAGGTCAGGCTCATCACCTCTGTATCCTTGGGGCAGAAGTTTGGCCTGCCTCTTAGAGTTGCTGTGCCATTGAAACCCAGTAGTCACAATTCCTGGACTTCATAAGCTTTACATGTATTCATAGGATCCAAACACAAACATTTACAGTCTCTCAGTTATATAGGTTAAATGTAAAGGAAATATAATTTAAAAATATAATCTGTAATTTTAAGTTGATACATTTTCATTATAATTTTGCAAAAGATGCCATCAGGATGCCAAGCGGTTGTCTTGACTCACTCCTATAACTTTAGATATTTCTATTCACTTAGCTACTTTAGTTAACATATTCATATGGAATACAGGTGTATTAGTGTTATTGAACACTGACATGATGTCAGAAAGCCAAAAAGTGAAGACATTCTAGAAGTCTCGTCTCTAGCCTTCAGTTGTTCTCTACGGCCTCAGAATTTGCCATTCTGTAAGCGAACACCATAGGGCAGGTTGGGACAGTGGTGACCACACCCCTGAGTGCAGGACCTAGGGCTTTGCTAGGCCGACCAACCCTATCAGTGGCATCTCCCCCTCCCCCCTTCCCCCCCGCCCCGCCTCTTTGCCCCTGAGTCTTTCTGCTTTGCTGGAGGTGGGAGCAGCAGCAAATCTCTGGCCCAGATCCAGGCTACGGATTCCAGGTCAGTAAGCAAATCCATTTTCTGGCCGGCCACCGCTTTCCCCACTAGTCCTGAGAGTTTGACTTGCCTTCCAGGTTGGGTTGGAGGGCTCGTGAGTGGAGGAAGAGTGAGGGGCACCTCTGCCGTTTTGAGTTGACTCTAGTTTGGGAAGGGAGCACAGAAGAGGGACCTTTGGAGCTAGGAGTAGACTCTAAAGATAGTGATGATTAAACCCTGATTGTGGAAGCTGAAGAATGTGGCGAGGCAGCTCTGGAAGGGCTGGTGGGCAATGACAGCAAAGCGAGCCGGGCGTGGACTCAGAGGTCAGCAGCCCCTCCCCCATTCCCTGTCTCGGCTCCGGGAAGCGAGCACTGTTTGTCCTCCACCCTGGAGGCCCAGACCTCGCCCTGAGGGAGTTGGGAGCTGAGCCGGCCGCGCTCAGCCGGACCTGCGGGCAGGAGGGGGAGGAGGCCTGCCTGTCTCTGAAAGGGGTGGGGCCACATGCTAGTTGTGCTGGGGTGCTGGGGGGAGGGGAGGTAAGAACACCGAAAGAGTGAGCGCCCTCTGTTCTTCAGAGTCTATTTAAAAGTCCTTGGTCTGCTCTGGGGAGCCGTGACCCCCTGGTGCTGCTCACACCTGGAGCTTCTCTGGCTGCTTCTTCCCTCCCTGCGCCCGCCACAGGCAGGTATCCGCCCGCTGCTCTGTGACTGGGCCGCTTATTGTTACTTATGGCCAGGAAAGGGGTGACAGGGCAGTGAAAGAGATGAGTCCCTTCCCTTAGGGAGCTCATGATTTAGATAACTGTATCTTTCTTTTTCATCCTCACTGCACATGAGCAGATGAACGTTTAACCAGTCATTCAACCCAGACGGCAATGTGTGTTTTCAGAGCATGGACGATGGGCCCTGCACCCTGTTTCACCTCTGGCTCAGACACTTAAATGCTGGCTGGGTACCCCCCTCCTGTAACTGAGCTTCATTTCTTACATCTATAAAATGGACAGTGTAATATTCATATCCTAAAGTTTTGGTGAGGATTAAGTGAGGCAGAAGTTTAGATACGCCAAATGGATTTACTATTACTGTTGCTCAAATTATTGAGTTTTTATTGACAAATGCAATGCCTACCTTTAAAAGAAATGCACAAGTTTTGAAGTGATGTAGGGAATAAAATATGGCAAAGTGCACTATGATAAAGGAAAATATGTCTACTGACATCTAAACAAGTTAAAAATTATAAGTGGAATTTCACAGATGCAGGAAAAATCAAACATAAAAATTTTATAATTTATCTTAAAAAAAACTCACTTACTGGATGACCTCAGAAAGATGGAAAACTGTGCAGGACAATATTTTAAGAATTTTCAAAGTTAATAAAAAGTTTTTGAAATGCACGGGATAGCGATTCTTTTGAAGTGAAGTTTTAAAAATATGTATTTGAAGCTGATTATGTTTCAATTCAAATGCTTGTGGAGTGCCACTTGTTAGATAATCAATTCCAGGTAACAGAAGAGAGTGGAATATAATTCTACACAAAGATAAAAAGACTGCTATTCCCTAAGTACAAGAAGCCCAACTTACTTAACTTACTTTACAATTGCATATGCCTCCTGTTTAGATTTTTACTTCACTTTCACTAGAGCTTCTAGTTGCGGGGGTGGGGTGGGGGGGGAGGGGAGGACAGGGCCAACCCTGCCGATCTGATTTCTAATTTTCTGAGTCCCACCACCATCACCATCTTGGTCTAACCTTTAATAGCTCCTGCCCAGTCACTGACTTTATTATGGAAGCTATTTTGATGTCAAATTGTGACCTGCTCTAGCTTAATGGATGGTTCAGATCTAAATATCAGTCCATTCTCTAGCCTTCCTCTCTCCCCATCCTCAGCCCCACCTTTGCCCCTTTCTAGCTATTTTGCACCCTAAATTGCATCTACTTGGGAAGAGGCTTCCTTGCCTGAGGCACTGCTTCTAAAGTCTTAATGTGCATACGAATAACCCTGAAGATCATAAAGTATAGAGACTGTACTGGTCGGGGTGAAAGCCTAGAGTTTCTGCACTAAAGAGATCCATCGGACTCCAGTGTTGCTAGTTAGCCAACCACTTGACCTTTTCCAGGCTTTTGTTTTATATTTAACTGTTCCCACATCGTCCTGAATTTGGCCTCTTTCATTTGCTAATTTGATCCTCAGGCATCTACTACCTCAAGCTGCCGGTTCTGCTCTTCTCACACAACCGGACTGGAATCTCAGCCCATCCACACAGCCCTTGAGAGCTGGCCTTAGGCTGAGACTCAGCTGGCCTTCCACAGCTCCAGTGGACTGCGCTCATCTGCAGCTGGTGGTCAAGGGCCTGCTGGTATGTGGGACAGGGTTACTCAAACCCTTGCTAACTATGTATTAGCCAATTGATCCCCTCCTTCACAATTTCTTCTTTTCTCCCCTCTCAACTTTATTATACCCTTTAACAACTCTTACATCTTTTTTCCTCAAAAATCCTCTCTTGACTATCCAAAGTAGTGCATTAGATGGTAAAGAAACAGAACTATAAGGGGGCCACATATATAATTTTAATTTTTCTAGTGGTCTCATTGAATAGTAAGAACAGGTAAAATTGATTTTAATACATTTAACTGAATGTACCAAAATATTATTAAGACATGGAATTAATATAAAAAACTTGAGATATTTTAGGTTGTATTATCTTACTAAGTCTTTGAATCCAGTATGTATTCTATATTTACATTTCATTTCCAATTAGCCACCGTTCAAGTGCTCCATAGCCACATGTAGCTACCATAATTGACAACACAGTTAATTTATGCCTAAAAGCGCAGAAAGCCACACTTTCATTTTTTCTCATTGCATTTCTTCTTTTGTTTTTGTCAGCTCTAATGAATTATAATTTACATTTAGTAAGTTATCATTTTTAAGATTACAATTCCATGAGTTTCGACATATATATAGTTGTGTAACCACCAACATAATCATGATTTATAAAGGGTATTTCCATCATCTCCAAAATTTACTTGTGTCTCTTCATAGTTCATTCCCTTTTCACATCCCTGGCCTTAGAATCCACTAATCTGCTTTCCAATAGCATAGTTTTGTCTTTTCTAGGATTTTATATAAGTGGAATTATACAGTAACTTATCTTTGCTGGTCTAGTTTGTTCACTTTGGAAAATGTTTTTTGACATGGTTCTTGTTATATCAGTAGTTCCATATTATTGTTTTGTAATATGCCATTGTATGGATATACCATATTTGTTTGTTTATTTACCCCTTAATGGTTTTATGGATTATTTCCAGTTTTTTGGTGATTATTGCATTGCATTGATGAAGCAGATACTAAGGACTACTTTACCAAGCACAGTTTTGCCTGAAATAAATGTATGTGTATATGTTTATATTGGGGAGATGTAGTGGATCTTCACTTAAAATAGTGATTTGGTGGTTGAGCGATGACCATGATTTGATTCTTGGTCAGGGCACATGCCTGGGTTGCCGGCTCGATCCTCAGTAGGGGGTGTGCAGGAGGCAGCCGATCAATGATTCTAATCATTGATGTTTCTATCTTTCTCTCTCTTCCTCTCTAAAGTCAATAAAAGTATATATTTTTAAAAGGTAAGTATAGTAGCAACAACATTTTAAGACATTACTTTTTTAAGAGCAATTTTATGTTCCCAGCAAAATTGAGGGAAAAGTACAGAGATTTACTATATACCCTCTGCCCCCACACATGTATATCACCATCTCATACCAGAGTCATATATTTGTTACAACTGCTGCACCTACACTGACACATCATCATCATCCAAAGTCCTAATGTAAACGTAATGTATTGTGTTTTTAATTTCAAATTCCACTTGTTCATTGCCAGTATAACTGTAGGTTTTTTGTACGTGTGCTTTATCAAGCTAAAGAAGATCTCTAGTTCTTTTCTTTTAAATCTTTATTGTTGAGAGTATTATAGATGTCCCCCTTTTTTCCCCCCATTGCCCCCCTCCACCCTGCCCCAGGCTTTCACCACCCTACTGTCTGCCTCCATAGGTAAGATCTTTGGTTAATCTCTTCCCACTTTTCCCCCTACATCTTGAGATTCATCAGTCTGTTCTATGCTTCGCATGCCTCTTACTCCATTTTATTTACCAGCTTATTTTGTTCATTAGATTTCTTGTTCATTTATTTTTATTTTTAGATTCAATTGTTGATAGACATGATTTGTTGCCTTCTTCTTCTCTTCTTCTTCTTCTTCTTCTTCTTCTTCTTCTTCTTCTTCTCCTCCTCCTCCTCCTCCTCCTCCTCCTCCTCCTCCTCCTCCTTCTTCCTCTTCTTAAAGAATACCCTTCAACATTTCCTGTAATACTTGTGTGGTGGTGATGAACTATTCCTTTTTATCTGAGATTTGATTATATTTGGGCATTGGAATGGTCAAACACTCTTTCTACATCAACTGATTTTTGTGGTTTTTTTTTTAATTAAATATATTTTTTATTGATTTCAGAGAGGGAGAGGAAAAGAGAGATAGAAACATCAATGATGAGAGAGAATCATTGATCAGCTGCCTCCTGCATGCCCCCTACTGGGGATTGAGGCCGCAACCCTGGCATGTGCACTTGACCAGGATCGAACCTGTGACCCTTCAGTCTGCTGGCTGACTCCCTATCCACTGAGCCAAACCGGCTAGGGCAGATTTTTCTTTCATTTTTTTTAACATTAAGTAATTTATTTGAACCAGCCTTGCACACCTTGGATAAATCCCTCTTGGTCATAGTGTATAATTCTCTTTATACATTGTTGGATTTGATTGGCTCATATTTTATTGAGGATTTTTGTAGCTATTTTAATGAGAAATGTTGGTCTGAAGTTTTCTTGCAATGTGTTTGTTTCCATTTGCATTTCTCTGATGACATGATGCTTATTTGCTGAGACCATTTCATATGCTTATTTGCCATCTGTATATCTTTGGTGAAGGGTCTGTTAACATCTTTGGCTCCTTTTTTAATTGGGTTGTTTGTTATTGTGGAGTTTAAAGAGTTACATCTATATTTATACTAGACACCCGGTACATGAAATTCGTGCATGGAGGGAGGGTTCCCTCAGCCCAGCCTGCACCCTCTCCAATTGGGGACCCCTTAGGGGAAGTCCGACTGCTGGTGTAGGCCCGATCCCACAGAAATCAGGCCTACACCAGCAGTCAGACATCCCTCTCACAATCTGGGATCGCTGGCTCCTAACCACTCATCTGCCTGCCTGCCTGCCTGCCTAATCACCCCTAACTGCCTCTGCCTGCTAGCCTGATTACCCCCAACTGCCCTCTCCTGCCGGCCTGATCTTGCCCCCAACTGCCTTCCCCTGCCCTCCTGATTTCGCTTCCAAAGGCCCTCCCCTGCTGGCCTGATCTCACCTCCAACTGCCCTCCTCTGCTGGCCAATTTGGTTCTGATTAGTCAGTTTCTATGCCAGTAAACATCAAAAGCTCTGCCTCCTAGGCAGCCATTGGCTTCCCACAGCACCCGCATTTGGTTCTGATTGGTCGGTTTCTATGCCAATCAATGTCAAAAGCTCTGCCTCCTAGGCAGCCATTGTTTCTTCATAGTACCCACATTTGATTCTGATTGGTTGGTTCCTATGCCAGTCAGCATCAAAAGCTCCACCTCCTAGATAGTCATTGGTTCTTCACAGCATCCACATTTGGTTCTGATTGGTCAGTTCCTATGCCAATCAGCATCTCCAGGCCTAATCAGAGAGGCGGGGCTGAACAGCAGCCCCCACAAAGGCCGAGAGAGAAAGATAGGCCTGGCTTTTGGTGAAGCCCGGAAAGAAAGACTGAGAGAAAGAGAGAGGCAAGTACTGATCAACAGCTGCCACTGAGGCTGCGGATCAGACCCTGCCTCTCTCTCTAGGTCTTAGCCCCCTGGGCAGTAGGCACTGGGTCACCATGGCAACCCAGTGCTGATGGAAGGACTTCCAGGTTGGTCAGTCTTTGGTCATGATCAGTTGTTACAACCCTGGGCTTTTATATATCAGGATTTAGGCTATTGGTATTAGGGTTGTGTTGGCCTCATAGAATGAATAAGCTGGGAAATACTTTTTCTGCTTCTATCCTCTGAAAGACATTGTAGATAACTCGTATTATTTCTTTTTTAAATCTTTCACAAAATGTACAGGTTAACCCATTTGGGCCTGTTGCTTTCTGGTTTTGAAGGTTACTAATAACTGATTCATTTTCTTTAACAGAAATAGGCTTATTAAGATTGTCTATTTCTTCTGTGTGAGTTTTGGTAAAATGTGTCTTTCAGGGAATGAGTCCTTTGTCATAGTTCTAGTTTCCATAGAATTTGTACTGATGAGTGATGTCCCTTCTTTCATTGCTAATACAAGTAATTTGTGTCCTCTCTTTTTTCTCAGTTAGCTTGCCTGGAAGCTTATGTATTTTATTGATCTTTTCAAAGTCAATTATTTTTTAACATTAACAATTTCATAAAATAATAATTTGTTTCTTTTGTGATGCCCCAAGGCCAACATCAAATTTATCTATAAATTCAGTGGTAAGTTATAATTTTAATCCTATTACGAAGTTAATTGCTCATGTCTTTGTTAGGTGCAGTGTTAAGCTGTGGGATGTGCCCTCATATTCTTCATAAAGGTATAGACCCTCATAGTCTAGTGTTCTAAATGAGATTATGTAAGTATGTAAGGAAAATAATAAACCAACTAATGCCCAGTTTCCATAGGCATGATTACTTTGGTTAAACCTGAGTATCTTAGATGATAGATACTCTGTAATACCAATTAGTTACTTACTTTCATTAACTTGTTAACAATTTTATTAAGTACCCTTTATGGAGAAGAGAAATAGAGAGTAGTAGCCTGGTTCTTCATTCAAATTCCGGATCTACCCTTTGGATTAGCTGCCTAGCCTCTCTGAGCCTCAGTTTATACAACTGTGAAATGGGGTTGAAATGACACTCAGGGTTGTTATAAAGAATTATTGAATTATTACATGTATAATAGTTAGGTTATTTCCCAGTACATAGCAGACTTTCAATAAATACTATTATATTAGTACTAGAAACCCGGTGCATGAAATTCGTGCACAGGGGGTGGGGGTTCCCTCAGCCCAGCCTTCACCCTCTCCAATCTGGGACCCCTTGGGAGATGTCTAACTTGATGCCCAACTGCCAGATTGGGCCTGTGGGATCCGGCCTAAACCGACAGTCGGACATCCCTCTCGCAATCTGGGACTGCTGACTCCTAACTGCTCACCTGCCTGCCTGATCACCCCTAACCTCTCTGTCTGCCTGCCTGGTTGCCCCTAACTGCCTCTGCCTGCCTGCCTGATTGCCCCTAACTGCCTCTGCCTGCCTGCCTGCCTGATTGTACCCAACTGCTCTCCCCTGCTGGCCTGGTCACCCCCAACTACCCTCCCCTGCCGGCATGGTCTATCCCCAACTGCCCTCCCCTGCTGGCCTGATTGTCCCTAAACCCCTGCCAGCCTGATCTCACCCCCAGCTGCCCTCCCCTGCCAGCCTAATAACCCCTAACTGCCTCTGCCTTGGCCCCCACCACCATAACTTTGTCCAGAAGGAAGCCAGGTGTCTGGAAGATGGCTGGTCAACCAGTCTAATTAGCATATTACCTTTTTATTAGTATAGATTGCTATTACTAATCAGAAAAGTGAATGAATAGGTCCAGGACCTGCAAGAGCACCAGAGGACACTAGGTGCCTCTCTCTTTCTCTCCGTCTTTCTTTCCGGGCTTCACCAAAAGCCAGGCCTATCTTTCTCTCTTGGCCTTTGTGGGGGCTGCTGTTCAGCCCCGCCTCTCTGATTAGGCCTGGAGATGCTGATTGGCATAGGAACCAACCAATCAGAACCACCTAGTGTCCTCTGGTGCTCTTGCAGGTCCTGGACCTCACCCCCAGCCTGATCTCACCTCCAGCTGCCCTCCCCTGCCGGCCTAATCACCCCTAACTGCCTCTGCCTTGGCCCCCACCACCATAACTTTGTCCAGAAGGAAGCCAGGTGTCTGGAAGATGGCTGGTCAACCAGTCTAATTAGCATATTACCTTTTTATTAGTATAGATTGCTATTGCTAATCAGCAAAGTGAATGAGTTTCTGTTTTCACATTCCTAAAGCACCAGAACTGTGCCTGACTTTTACCACCTTTACCGCTTAACTGTCATGTTCAAATTATGAGATTTAGGAGCTTTGAACTAGGACTCTGGATGTGTTAGGTTACACAACTCTACAACTTACAGGATGTGTGCTTTATTTCTCTCTTTTTTTTTTTTTCAAAGAGCCAACAATACTCTTATTTATTCAGAGTTTTTCTATGAGTAATAAAGAAAACTTGGGAATGTGATTTCTAAGTCCCAACTGGTTATAAAAGTATGAGTTGTAAAAACATGCTCTCCTGTTTTTGTGGTCATTGTTGCTTCTTTAGGGTCTTAGGGGAGTGATAAAAGGGCTTATAGAAAGCAGAAGTGTCTTAAGAAGTACAAATTGGTAGTTACAGAATAGTCATGGAGATATAAAGTACAGCATAAGGAATATAGTCAATAAAATTCTAATAACTCTGCATGATGTCAGGTGGGCACGAGACTTATCGTGATGATCACTTAGTAAATTATGTAATGTCTAATAACTGGGGTGGTGTACACCTGAAACTAATATAATATTGTATGTCAAATGTAATTGGGGGAAACCAGTAGAAGTATCTTCATAATAAGTGATTCCTTTGATCTTGGGGATTAGATACTGGAAAGCAATGTTAGAGTGATGGCAAAGAGGTGAAAAGGCCCATGAGAAAGTCTATCCTATGGAGGGGTTAGGAGGTTCTAGGTATTAACTCATCGAGAGTTGAGGACCTGTAGGGTGGACAGTGTGTCAGGTGGGAAGATACAGTAACAAAATAAAAAACAAACAAAAAAAAGGTCTCTGATCCCATGGAGTTTATATTCTGGTGGGGAGTTCAAACTATTAAAGGTATATATTAGGTGGTGATCAGAAGAAAAATCCTGCAAGGAAGTATCTCAGGAGCGATTGTATGGGTGTCTGAGCCAGCTAGGCTCAACAGAGCAGACTCCTCTGATAAGGGAACATGTAAGGAGAGAGTTGAATGAAGTCAGAGACATACAGGTATCAGGCAAAGGGTCTTCCTTGCAGCAATAATAGCAAGTGCAAAAATCCTTAGGCAGCAGCGTTTTATTTTTGGTACTTTAACACTGAGAGGGGTTTTGGTGGACTGAGAAAAGGTCAAACAGATGGTGGCTCACACGGGCTACTCCTCTCCGGGGCCTCAGTGTGCCCATCCGTCCAGAAGAGGTAAAAGGAAATCATGATCTTTACTCTAACGAGGTTGCAAATGGAAGTCTAACATGCAGTCGGGTAAAGAATGTGTTTGAAGTTAGCATGAGGAGCCCTTGTTACCCCAGGTGTCAGACCTCTTATTCCAGGCTAGTCAGCATCCTTTCTTTTCTCCCTAATTTTCTCACTCTGACCCTTTTTTGTTTGCCCATCTACCCAGGATTCTGTAAGTACCTTAGGAGCCAGGCCTGGGCAGAAGGAGCCAGGAGAATGGCTACAATGACTTCAGCAGTACTACTGGACATACAAGACGAAGTGACCTGCCCCATCTGCCTGGAGCTCCTGAAGGAACCCCTGAGCATAGACTGTGGCCACAGCTTCTGCCAAGCCTGCATCACAGAGAACAGCAAGGAATCGCAGATCGGCCAAGAAGAAGAAAGCAGCTGTCCTGTGTGCCAGACCAGCTACCAGCTCAGGAACCTGCGGCCTAACCGGCACCTGGCCAACATAGCGGAGAGGCTCAGAGAGGTGGTCTTGGGCTCAGGGGAGCCGCTGAAGGTGATTCTTTGTGCGCACCATAAAGAGAAACTCCAGCTCTTCTGTAAGGAGGATGGAAAGCTGATTTGCTGGCTTTGCGAGCGGTCTCAAGAGCACCATGGTCACCACACGTTCCTCATGGAGGAGGTTGCCCAGGAGTACCAGGTGGGAGCCCATGGAGGGAAAGTAGGGAAGAACAAAGTTCTTGGCAGGAAATTTTAATTTTATGCTAATTTAATTTTTGTAGTCTTCCCATTTAGCTAGAGCAGTGGTCGGCAAACTGTGGCTCATGAGCCACATGCAGCTCTTTGGCCCCTTGAGTGTGGCTCTTCCACAAAATACCACATGTGGGCACACATGTACAGTGCTATTGAAACTTTGTGGCCCATGCACAGAAGTCGGTATTTTGTGGAAGAGCCACACTCAAGGGGCCAAAAAGCCGCGTGTGGCTCGCGAGCCGCAGATTGCCAACCACTGAGCTAGAGGAATGAACCTAGAAAATTCCCCCTGGCCAAGTAGAGACTCTACCAGTTTCTTGCTGCTCAGAATCAGCTCTACATGTCTTTTTGAGAAGTGGATGCTGCTGGGGGCAAAAGGGGAGGTTGGGTGCATTGAGCGTGGGGGGACATGGGGGCAATGAGAATAAACGCTTGAAGGACTTCATGGTCAGGTTCTTTCCCTGGGATGAAAGAGAATTGCCCTGTTCCTACTGGTGTCGATCCCCCATGTATAACTTGGCTCTCTCAGATTTTCAATCCAGGGCCTGACTAGTTTCTTCTGAGGTCAGCATGCTCTGTACCATTCATTCGTGTCTAGTCACCGAGACCATTTAATGCTGGACCCTGCTTGACGTGATATGTTTCTTCCAGGAGAAGTTCCAGGAGTCTCTGAAGAGGCTGAGGCAAGAGCAGCAAGAAGCTGAGAAACTAAAAGCTGTGATCATAGAGAAGAGGACATCCTGGAAGGTAAGAGAGACTTCCTGAAGGTGTCCTGGGGGTTGAGGGCAAGGAAAGCTGGTCCTGTCCCTGATTGGGCTAGAAGAGCTTCCCTTTGCCTAGTCCTTCTCTGCAACCCTTCCAAACAAAGCTATTGTTCCTGGTGCAGGGCCGGGGAGAGAAAAGGGGGAGTTAGAAAATGAAGATACCAAAAGGGAATCCAGGTTTTTCACCACAGTCAATAGGGGAGGAACCATGGCCATTAGCAGCTTCTAATTCCTGATTCTGGACTTTGTTCTACAGTTTCAAGCTCTGAAACTTGAAAGGACAGGTTAAGTACAGGCCGATCAGTCCTACCTCCTCACTCAGAATTGAATGGGGAGGCTAATGGAGAGGCACGCGAGACCGGGGAGGCTGCTTGAAATCTAAACCTCACCCAGGAATCGCAGTTTACATCTAGGAGGCCTCGATGAGTCCACTGGAGCCTAATGTTCTGGAAGAGTGGAGGGGAGAATTAAAGAAAGACCAGGTTCTGCAGGACTTTCCCCCTTCACTCCTCCTCTACCAGTGAGACGTGGCCAGGGAAGCAGTGCTGAGCCTGACTGCCCACCCCTTAGAGAGGAGACCCTCAGCTCCACAGACTAACAGACTCTCTTCCATGTCCTTGAAGAATCAGATGGAACCTGAGAGACACAGGATCCAAACACAGTTTAATCAGTTGAGAAGCATCCTGGACAAAGAGGAGCAGCGGCAACTGAAAAAACTGGAGGAGGAAGAGAGGAAGGGGCTGAATATTATGGAAGAGGCAGAGGATGAGCTGGCCCACCAGAGCCAGGCACTGAAGGAGCTCATCTCAGATCTGGAGCGTCGGTGTCAGGGATCCACAGTGGAGCTGCTGCAGGTAAGACTCATGAGGGATCCCCAACCTGAGAGTCAGGCAAAGAGAGACTAATTTTCCTACCGTTCTGACACGGGACTGATATCCTGATGGAGGCAAAAATAAAATTCCTTTGACCCTGGGGTGCCTCTTCCCTATTCAACTGTGTAGAAGTCATGTCTCTTAATGAGATATCTCACTTGTATTTATGATATATAAAAAGTGGTCCAAAATTTCAGTTGATACTGTGGGGGAAATCTACTGTGTCCAGTGATGTTCTATTGGAGCATTAATCAGTCTTGACATTATTGACACAATGGACTAGAAAAGTTGCTATGAGGGGCTGCCCTGTACATTGTAGGATGTAGCAGCATCCCTGCCCTCTGCCCTGTAGGCACCAGAAGTGCCCACACCCAGCTGTGACAATCAAAAAACCCTCCTGACATTGCCAAATGTCCCTTGGGGGGAACATCTCCCACCTCCCCCTGTTGGGAATCACTGGCCATTAGGCACCTGTTGTTGATAATACTCTATTATAATTTGTCATGTGCTTTCACTCACTTTCATAGCAGATAAACATACCAAGCTCAAGGACACAGAGATTCTTATATAATCACCTACCCTTCTGTGCTTTCACTCTCTTCCCTAGGGCAGAATCATTTACCATGTTGTAATAGGAGTTTGAACTGGTCTTTTAAGACACAAGAAGACTGAGCTCTGGGGTGTGTGTGTGTGTGTGTGTGTGTGTGTGTGTGTCTCGGGAGGGTGCAAGGTGTCCAATATAGAGCGTTTTGATGGTGGAGCTTGACTGAGGTTAAAACCTGAAGAGTTGTTTTTTGCATAGAGTGAATGGTATGACCATGAAGTTGCAGAGAGCACCTTGTGACATTCTGGAACCTTCAGGCCCTTCCTTATTTTTTTGTTTGACTTATTTTCCTCTTTCTCTCCCTTTGCCAGTATGATAATCATTTCTTTATCTGTTGTTAGACCCAAGTATTAAGGTCAAAAGGTAGTTACTTTCTACCTGTTGAAGCTTTTCTTCATTGACTGCTTCCGATTTAACTTCTTCATTTTTGATGTTGGGTTACCCTAATGTTTTCTTCTCCTCACCCCTCGCCCCCCAGTTCTAGCCCCTGCACAGACTCCTCAAATTGTAACATTGCTTCAGAAGTATAGAGGAATCATCAATTTATATTGCTAGTCCAGGTATCTGTCTAGGCTCTCACACTCATTAGTATGGCTACCCAATGGACATTTTTAAAAGAAATGCTTTTATTGATTTCAGAGAGAGGAAGGGAGAGGGAGAGAGAGATAGAAACATCAATCAGAAGGGAGAATCAGCTGCCTCCTGCATGCCCCCCACCTGGGATCCTGCCCACAAGCCAGGGAATCAAACAGTGACTTTCTGATTCATTAGTCGACACTCAACCACTGAGCCACGCCAGCCAGGTGCCATGGACATTTTAATTTGAGTTTTCTCTTACAGTCCATTTTTCTAGAATTTGCCCATCACAGACACATTTTCCCTTCTCTTTTCCATGTCTGTGTGGCATTATTGCCCATTAAGATTTGGGCAGCTTTCAAGTTTCAAAATGTAAATGATGAGAATAAAGCTAACACAAGAGGCGTGCAGTGGCACTTGGTTGGATCATGCCTTAAAATTGATGCAATCCTAGATATTTGGTATAAGTGGGCACATCCACCACCTCTACCACTTTCCATATTTGAGCCAATTTGAGCTATGTTCCTGTTAAATGCAATCAAAATAGTTACATAGATCAAACCATTGACCTTTTCTTCAGTCACTGAAGTTTATAAAGCAGGAGTTAGAGAAACCAAATAGGCCATGAAGTAATTCTACTCAAATGAGGCAGGTAGTGGCAACGATGACCTTGAAAAGCAGGTGGCTAACAAGTTAATGGTGTGAAATGGACTGGCTTAGTCTAAGATGAGACATCAGTGTGAATATGAGGAGGTTTTTAGGACAATAATTTACCTAAATTGGATGATTGCATGGATGGTGGTATCACTAAGGAAGGTGGACAATAGTAGAGGAGACCTCATGTTTGCAGAAAAAGTAAATTTTCTTTTAAAAATCTTGAGTTGGTGATGCCTATGGCTTGAGTTGGTGATGCCTATGGCTCATTTGCTGGGGTATACAGTAGGTCCTCAGGTTACGTCGGAGATCCATTCCTATGGTGCAACGTAAATTGATTTTTGCCATAAGTCAGAACCCACCTACATAAGCACCTACATCACTCACATGGAGCACATACACGGCAGTAATGAAGTGAAACAGTAAAAAAAAAAAGATTTTAAAGAAAGATAACAATTCCTGACCTTTACTTGTGGTAAATAAATAATAAAACATAAAGCACATATGTACATACATCCAAATGATGGAACTTTTTTTTATATATAAATACTGTAAATGGGAGATGGCAACATAACCACAAAACGACATACGTCGAGTCCTATGTAACCGGAGGACTGCCTGTGTAAGAGAGATCTGAGAAGTACAGAGATGGGAATCCACATGTATGTGTTGAACTCAAGAAAAATAGATTAATTCAACAAAAAGAGCATAGACAGTTAGAGGAGATGAGGTTTAAGAAACAACCACATTTGCCCTCGTCGGGTTGGTTAGAGCATTGTCTTGAGGCACCAAGGTTGTGGGTTTGATCACTGGTCAGGCCACATACAAGAAGCAACCAATGAATGCATAAATAAGTGGAATAACAAATCATTCTCTCTCTCTCTTTCTCTCTCAAAAAAAAATTCAGTAAATAAAATTAAAAATAATATTACAAAAGAAACACATTTAAGGCCTGTATCCTCAGCAACCAGAGTGTAGAGGACAGAAATTATGGCTTCAGCATGGGATATTCTCTAGGGCAAGGCACAATGTCTGGCAAATATAGATAGGTGATGTACATATGTAACATTACACACACACACACACACACACACACACACAGTTGTAAAAATAAAGGTACCAATGAATGAATCATATTTCCTGACGGCCCTATATAGGGTCTCAGGGACAGTGTGCTTGCAAGTTCTTATCTCTGCCTTGTGGTCTCTATATCGGTCATCAATATTCCCATCATATAATGGGATGGTAGGGATGGGATGAGGAACTTGGGTGAGGCTGTACTGGAGGACAGAGCTTATGACTCCTAGACTTAACCTGTCTCTTTTCTCCCTAGGATGTGAGTGATGTCACGGAAAGGTATGTCCAGAAGAACACGAGGTAGTTCCTTTGGAGTGACAAAAGATTTCTGCAGCCATCCATAGAGTTACCTTGTGGTCAGTGGGAAAGGAAAAGAATCACAAGGCAGAGAAGATTTAGGACTGGTGTCTTGAGTTACTCATCATGAAAATTTGGGGGTCCTCCAAAATAAAGGGAATGGCTTGGTTTCTATGGTAGGATAATGTGGGTAATGGGAGGTCACAAATTGGGAACATCAGTGCCCTTAAGGATAAAGGGTTAGAGTATCATTGATTCTCCTAATGCCCTGTGATGGAACTCCTTTTCCACAAATCTCCGTGCCTGTTTCCAGCCCTGATTCTAGTAGTTTATGGCTGTATCAGAATACACAGGGCTTTTCATTGCCCCTGTATTTTATCAGAGGCAAGTTTCCTCTCTACATTGTCTTATCCCAAAGTTCAGCTTTTGGCACATCTTCCTTGAATTTCCTTTTCTCCCTTGGCTTTGGAATAGTTCATATCTTGCTACCTATTTCTCCTCACACTTCCTTTTTTTTTTTTTTCAATTTCAATAAAAACATAGACCTGAGGTCTTGAGAAAAGTGATTTTGGCCTGAGATAAAAACACATACTCTCTATCCCATACTCTAGCATCTCATTCTCAAAGGTGACATCTAAAGTTCCCCACACCAGGTCCATGTGAAATATGGAGCCTTGTCCCTCGCAAAGCAACAAACAGACAAACAGAAAAGAGGCTTTGAGGGGTTAAATCTTATCAAAATTTAGAAAGTGAGAAACTAGTGAGCTAGTTTCTTATTCTGGTTTTCTGGCCCCAGCGTCAGGGCTTTTGGGGGAATGATGCTAATTTTCTTCAGGAAAGTGTTGAGGTTTACCCATGGGCCTAGAACAGTGATGGCGAACCTTTTGAGCTCGGCGTGTCAGCATTTTGAAAAACCTTAACTCTGGTGCTGTGTCACATAAAGAAATGTTTTGATATTTGCAACCATAGTAAAGCAAAGACTTATATTTTTGATATTTATTTTATATATTTAAATGCCATTTAACAAAGAAAAATCAACCAAAAAAATGAGTTTGCGTGTCACCTATGACACGCATGTCATAGGTTCGCCATCACTGGCCTAGGAGATGAAGGACAGTGGTGCTGGAGGAACCCAAGGTCAGCCATATAGGAGATTCATAGTGTCTGTTCCCTAGGAGTGAGTACTGGGCTCTGAAAAAACCAGAAGATCTTCCCACCAAGCTGAAGAGTGCATTTCGGGCCCCAGATCTGAAAAAGATGCTACGAGTGTTCAGAGGTGAGGAGATTGAGGAGACAGAATTTGGATGTGGGATGATTGTAGTGGTAACAGACAAAAAGAATAGAGGTTAGAGTTACTATTTGGAAATAGAAGCTAAGAGAGAGTCAGGTAAGGAAAGAAACACCAGACCAGAGTCTGTTGGTTCTACACATGATTGACTTTTTGTCATTACAGAGCTGACAGATGTCCAAAGCTACTGGGGTAAGTAGAACCATGGCCTTTTTAAGCTGCCATTGTTCTGATCCTCTTTTACATGCGAATCTTCCCAAACAAATCCCACATCCCCCTCCCCCTCCCCCCCTCCCCCTCTCCCCCCCTCCCCAACACACACCGGTATAAGCTGGTGATACTTCCGCCCATACCCGCTCCACATAGTTCCAATTCCTCCCACCCACTTCTGTGTCTCCTCTTCTCAGTGTCATAAGACCCCCGTACCCCTTGTCATCTGCTGATGATGTACATTTTCCCACAGTGGACGTGACTCTGAATCCACACACAGCTAATTTAAATCTTGTCCTGTCTAAAAACCGGAGACAGGTGAGATTTGTGGGCGCCACTCTGTCTGGGTCTCATCTGGAAGAGCACTATGACTGTGGCGTCCTGGGCTCACAGTATTTCTCCTCTGGAAAACATTACTGGGAAGTGGATGTGGTCAAGAAGACCGACTGGATCCTGGGCGTGTGCAGTGATGCCGTGGGATCTCCATTCTCTGTCAACCAGTTTTTGAACAATCGCAATGTTTACTCCAGATATCAACCTCAAAATGGCTACTGGGTGATTGGGTTGCACCATAAACATGAATATAGGGCCTATGAGGACTCTTCCAGTTCCCTGCTCCTCTCCATGACGGTGCCCCCTCGCAGGGTTGGGGTTTTCATAGACTATGAGGCCGGCACTGTCTCCTTTTTTAATGTCACAAACCACGGCTTTCCCATCTACACCTTCACTAAATATTACTTTCCTACCACTCTTTGCCCATATTTTAATCCTTGCAACTGTGTAGTCCCAATGACCCTGCGTCGCCCAAGTTCTTAAACATTCTGCTGCCCTCACCCACACCTGAGCAGTAGCCTTGAGGCTTATCCACACCTCAGTCTCCTTTCTGACCTTCTGTTTTCTGCAGTCTCCTTCCTTTTTCCTTTTTCTTTGAACATTTACTCAGGGCTAGAATGCACTGGTGGTGACAATGAACATCCTTCGTTAAGTAATTACAGCTCTAGAGATAGTGAGAGGTAATTGTCAGCCTTTTACTATTAATCATGATAATTTTTTTTTTGTCAATGCATAGGATCAAATTTGGGACGTTCTCTTAATTTGCTATAAGTTTCGTTCTGAATGGAAAATTGAATTTCAACAGATATTGTCACTAATGATTGAGATAATCGTGTCATTTTTATTCTGTTATTGGAGTACATTGATTTGTTTCAATGTTTAAATCTAATACAAATTCCTGAAATAAGACACTATCATTTTTCATGTGCAATACTGAATTTGTTTTGCTAATACATGTCTTAGATTTTATTTTTATCTCTATTTATGAAAGAAATCGACCTGTAACTTTACATTCTTATAATATCACAGGTTTTATAAAATGCAATAAATGAGCAAAGAAATTGATGTATTTTGTGTAAATACATATAAGCGTGCTAAAGTCTATTATGTCAATTTTGGAGGCTTTAAAATTAAAGAAAGAAATTCTGACCAGTTTTTACTACAACCTCCATGGATCTTAAAATGTTAGGAGTAGTGATTGAAAAATTAAAACAAAATCTGTCAAATGCATTGAAGTACAAAAAGGGAAGAGGAAAATGATCCATCCAATATAGATTATTTTAGGAAGAGAATGATTTCTTTCCGTTTCTCCACATCCCCTTTCCTTTATGCTCAATAGGAACAGCCAGTGAGTGAACAGCTATGACTCTGGTAGAGAGGTGCTATATGCTTTTGAAGCCAACTGTAAAAGCAATTATGAGGTGGAGTGAGGGTGGGAAGGAATATCAAGGAGTTGACTAGAGCTGGTGTCCAGTCAGTAGCCAAGGGCCACTGGCAATTCAAATGTGACTAGTGTGACTTGAGACATGCTATAAGTGTAAAATGTGCACCATTGGTCCAAAATAATATAAAAGATTGTATTAATTATTTTTATATTGTAGAGTATGATCATAATATTTTGGATATATTGGATTAAATAAAATATATATTTACTTCACTTGTTTAACTTTACTTGTTTGGTGTAGATACTAGAAATTTTTAAGTTATATATGTGGCTCACATTACAGGTTGATTGGACAGCTTATCCTGTAGTGCAATTTCTCCCCATAAGGGGGCTCTAGAGTAAGGAAGATGTTACTAGTATATCTACATGGATCCTCTACCTCTCTGGGGCATTTGTGTAGAAGGTACTAGCAGAGAGAAGAGAATCTGAATATATCTAGACATATATAATTTGGAAGATCATAGAAAGGGATCATGGCCAGAGGATAGACTCTATCTAGATTGTGCATAGTCTGGTCCCTGCCTTTAGCCCTCAGGCTGTTGGACATTTGCAATTCCATTGTGGTTTGAGGAATTATTAGTTCATCCTCCTGGCTCAGCTCTAGTTAATTAGCATCTGTATGAGATGAAGTATAGGTCACAGTAAAATCCCAGTACTGGCTAACTAGGGTAAGGTTTCATTTGGGAGGTTAAATTTGTGGGAGACCAGAGGCCAAATGCACACTCTCATTCTTATCTGGACTTTAATCGGAAGAAATATGAAAGGAGACAGGCAAACCAGTGCCCATGTGGCTGATGGAAGTTGGGGGATAAGAGATGATGGTAAAAGAGTCTGTAATTGTGCCCTTTTCCTTTATTTTCCTGCGTAGTAAGTTCCAGGTGAAAGGAGTTAGCCCAGCTGTCCTCTCCCTATGGAGGTACCTAGTGAATGACCTTAGTTAATAGGAAAATCAAAGTGCTTGCTGGGATGCTGTAGGTGAGATGTGGGGAGAAATTAGAATGAGTTTGCAGCCCTGGCTATCTCGGGCAGGGCGGGGCAGGGGGAGGGTGTCTGGTCAGGGGCCTCCTAGCCATGACATTTTTGGAGTGATGCAGTAGGCTAAACTGTTATGGAAACTAAATCCAAAAACAAAATGGATCAAATAAACTTATTTATTTCTTATGTAAAAAACATGAATGTAACTAGGGGGTGAGTGGCACTATGACACATGAGATGCATGGGGCACGCTCCATCTGTGGCTCTGCCATCCCCGAAGACAGTATTGCCATCAACATCAAGACAGCAGAAGGGCAAAGAAAACTGGGAGCAGTTTGCTTCTTAAATCCTTAGTTCTTATGTGGAATTCATAAATTCTGCTCATAACTTTCTGTTCCTGAGAATAACCATGTAGTCCCACTGAACTATAAAAAAAAAATTGTAAGATGTCTAGCCACATGCCAGCATGTACAAGCAAATTTCCAGGGAAGGAAAATGCAGATTTTGGTGGATGCCAAGTGGCCTCATGGCCTGGAACCTTAAGCAACTCCTCTTCCTCATTCCAGAAGATCCAGGATCTCAGATTTTTTCTGGGCTCTTTATTCCATCCCGTAGCCTAAAGTTCATAAGGAAAAGACTGAGTGAGGGCAATGCTGTTGCCGGAGTCTTAGGCAAGTAGTATACTTAATCCTAACATTTTTCAACAAGCCTGTTCTTGCTAGAGCTGGCATTTACATTCTAGTCTACTTTTGAAAACATTTTGGAGTGAATGGCTCTTTAAACATTTTTATTGTGATATAATTGACATGTAAATTGCACATATTTAAAGTCTACAATTTGATGTTTTGACTTCTGAAACATCACCATCAAGACAATCAAGATATCCACCTTCTTCAAATGCTTCCTCCTGCCCCTTTGTAATCTCTTCTGTCTCTGCCCACGTCACCCCCATCCCCTAGCAACCACTGGCTGCTTTGTCACAGTGTGCATTCTGCAGTGGTTCTCAACCTGTGGGTCGCGAACAATGAAAATACATCCTGCATATCAGATATTTACATTACGATTCATAACAGTAGCAAAATTACAGTTATGAAGTACCAACGAAAATAATTTTGTGGTTGGGGGTCACCACAACATGAGGAACTGTATTAAAGGGTCGCCACATTAGGAAGGTTGAGAACCACTTTAGAGTCTAAAGGTTTATAGAAATAGAATCATTCAGTTTTATTGTCTTGTTTCTGTCATGCTCCAGATTGTTGCTTGTATTCTCAAGAGCCAATTCCATTATTATTGCCATGTAGTATTCTATTGTATCAATGGGTCTTTATATCAATACAATTATATTGTATGTAAACACTTACCCATTTACCTGTTGATGCAAATGTGGGTGGTTTCCAGCTTTTGGCTACTACAAATATCGCTGTTGTGAACATTTCTTGTAAAACTCAAATAGTAAACACATGCTCTCATTTCTTGTCTAATAGCCTAGCAACAAAATAGCTAGGCTGTATGGTAGGTATATGGGTAAGGTTTTTGAAGCTGCCAAACTATTTTCTAAAATGATAGTACCATTTTACATCTGACTTCAGTTGCTCTACATCCTTGCCATGGCTTGGTTCAGCTTTGGGAGAGTGTTGGGCTATGGGGAATAATGGGAATAAACCAGAGGGATCTAGGAAAGTGAAGCAAAAATTTTATTTCTTTAATATGACCTTTTCTCCTTTCCTTTTGGTTTAAACCGGCCCCATTTAGCACCCTGACTCACCATCTCCCTTGCATTCCCTTAGTTATTAAGACTTCAGGACAATGAGGTTCTTGTCAGCATCAAAAAATCTTTGGGCCATACGGTTTGGCTCAGTGGATAGAGTGTCAGCCTGTGGACTCAAGGGTCCCAGGTTTGATTGCTGTCAAGGGCGTGTACCTTGGTTTTGGGCACATCCCCAGTGGGAGGTGTGCAGGAGGCAGCTGATCGATGTTTCTCTCTCATCGATGTTTCTAGCTCTCTATCCCTCTCCCTTCCTCTCTGTAAAAATCAAAATATTTTTTAAAAAAAAATATTTGGAACAAAGTCTCAAATCTATTGAACACAGAGTTTCAGTCAAACTAGACTTTAGTTGTGTTTCAGTTCCAGACCCAGCAAAGAGGAACCACCCCACCGACCACACCCTCATGACACCAGACAGGATGACGGACGCTATGGCTGACATTAAGACCTGATACAGTGCTCAACTTCTCCCCACCTTGGCCCTGACCAGCCAGCAGAACCCACAACTCCAACTCCCTCAGTTGCCATAATTAATGATTTTCCACCTATATAACCCATCACCTGGCCATCAGGGAGCCAGGTCTCAGGGAAATAGCTCACCTGGGACTCTGGGTTTGGTGTCATTTCCTTCAAAATAAACCTTTACTTTCTTTGCTGCAAACTCCTGTTTGTGATTGATTGGGCTTTGATGTCTACAAGGGAATAAACACCTTTACTTGGTAACAAAAGCTGCCACTTTACGCCGGTAGTGGCTGTTATCATCCTCCGGATAATTTCAGTTCTCCCTCTGCCCGTAAAAACGAGTCTCCATGGTGTGACCCTTGCCCACTTCTTGTGGTATCTCTTGTTTACCTGGAGCTCCAAGTACCATCTCATGGAACCAGTTGCAGATTACAACGAATTGCTTATCCTTCATTCTAGCCATTTCTGCCTCCCAGGATATAACTCAGCCGCAAGTAATCCACCAGAGGAACTCCTGATACCCTAAGGTGAGTATCCAAAAGTGACCATCATTTTCTATTTTGAACACATAGTACATTTGGTAGGAGGTTGGCCTGGATACGTCTTTGTTGTGGGAGCTGCCCTGTGCATTATAGAATGGTTAGCTGTATCCCTGACTTCTACCCACTAGATGGCAGTAGCCTTCCCCGTAGTCATGACAACCAAAACTTTCCGACTTTGCCAAAAGTCCCCAGGGGCAAATCTTCCCTCCCCACCCCACCCTTCTGCAAACACGGGGTTAAAGCTTTACTCTCTGCAGTCGCCCTGAAGGACTGCCACCATTTGGCCCAGAAGCTCCGTCCCCTTTCCTTTTCCTGCCAGCCCCGAGAATTTCACTTTCACTTCTCAGCCAGTTCCTCAGGAGGAACTACTTCATGCAGACTGAGCCCCTGGTTGGAGAATGAACCCTGACCAGAACTGCCCCGTCTTTTCCTCACCACTTACACCAGGAGTCAAGACATCTCCGCTGGGACCTGAAGGTGTGTGGGGAGGTTCATGGCAGGCCCAGCGTGGGAGACTTGCAGAGGAAGGTACTAGGTGAAGTTAGGTGAGGTATTTTGTGGCACAGATGTGCTCTGAAGGGAAGAAAAGCCAGCTGCAGGCTTCCTACTCTGAGTGCAGACACAGGGCAGCGTCTGGAGAGGGACAGCTTGAGAGAAAGGAGTAGTGAAGAGGCAGAAGGCCTTGTTTGCTTCCTGGAGAGACCCTTATTTTTCCAGGCTGAGTTCATCCCCATCTTCTTCCTGTTCTATAGTTTTGATTACCTATCTTGCTGAAGGGAACTGTAACCACTCTCTCTCTCTCTCTCTCTCTCTCTCTCTCTCTCTCTCTCTCTCTCCCTCTCCCTCTCCCTCTCTCTCTCTCTACAGAAAGTCTCTTCTACTCCACTCCGTGTGTAAAAGAGGTCCCTGTTTTACAAATGTGCAAAAGCCCAAGCTCCTAGTATGGGGCATCAGATAGAATGGAGTCTTGGGGACATGGCCAGGGGTAATATTGAACCTGATTCGTTCAGGCCCCTCCTGCAACACCGAGGGGCTGTCTGTGGCCTTCCTGACACATCTTCAGCTGCTGGCCAGTCTGAAGACAGCAGGCTAATGATTGGTCTGCTGCCTGCCTCTGAGGCCGCCTTTTCTCCTGTGTCCTCCCGAGCTTCAGTCTCAGGGCTCTGCTTGCACTTCCCTGAATGGACCTCTTGCTCTTACTTCAGTAGTTCATTGACCCTGACTGGTGTTTTCACTGTTAGGTTAGGTGGCTCAGGAGGCGGCCCAAGAAATAGAGAGTCCAGTGAATCAGAAAAGAAAGGAAAGGAAAAGGTTTATTCTGCGTCCCCAGGAGACCCACGTACCCCCAGGACAGGGCACGTGGATTCACGCCAACAGGGAGGGGGCGCTTTTTTTATACCGCTGTTGGGTGAGGGGCGGGGACATGAGCTGAGGTATTCAGTTGAGGAAGTTTCAGCTGCAGGGAGTCGTGGAGAAGCCAGTATCTGTGTCTGGCACGTTGATCTGTGAGAAATTCCAGGGGAAGTCCCTTGTCTCATCACATGTCTGCATGTATCCGATCCTGGGCTCTCTCCGACCTAACACTCACCTGCCTTAGAGCTCTTAGACACACCTTTGCGTTGATTGTTACCTCTGCTGCTTACTGTTTTTCTTTGTTCAGAGCTTATTAATAGGGGTTGACTATTGCCCAGGAAACCAAAGTTTCAATGGTCTTGCTAAGAAGTTTAAGGGGGGAGAAGGGGAATAGAAGACATCTGTAATGCTATCAAATATATATATTTAAAAAATAAAATAAAAAGTTTGCTCCGACACCGATTATGTGTCATCCTAAGGTCATTGGGAATAATTTGCACACCATTGACATGTCACATATTTTCTGACACATGCCCCTTCTATCCTATACTCTCACTTTTCAGAAGTAACTGTTACTGCCTTCCTGGGAATCTATGCTTACCCTGGAGAGGGTCCATTTCTGCCCAGATATTATCTCCCAGGGTCAAGAACAAGGCCTAACACATGAGATAAAATAGATGTACTTATTTATTTTTTAAATTTAATTCATATGAATGAAAGCAGGCTGCTGCTATAAAAAAGTGCAATGAATATCCATTGAACATGCAAAACATGTTAAATACATATAAGAGCTTACATTCTAGTGGGGAGAGATCATAACAAATTATAAATATTCGATACGATATACAAGAAGATAACTAGCTCTGGCTGGTGTGGCTCAGTTGGTTGGAGCGTTGTGATGTACAACAAAAGATCGAGGGTTCTATTCCCAGTCAGGACACATACCTGAGTTGTGGGTTTGATGCCCACTTGGGGTGCATACAGGAAGCAACTGATCTCTCTCTCTCTCTCTTTCTCTCGCTCCCTCTCTCTCTCCTTCTTTCTCTCAATCAATGAACAAATCCTCAGGTGAGGCTTTAAATAAAAAAAGAAGGAGCTGATGTCATAGCAGCTACTAGATGCCACTAGATATCGAGTGATGCCACTAGAATGACTATGATTATGGGGAAATGTTTTAAAATGTTGAATTAGGGTGAAGGATTTGTAGTGACATGCTGAAAACTTTGCTAGAGCTCTTGGGGAGAAGGGTCATTAATGTGGAGGAGATTTAGCCTTGGACTCTAAGGGTTGGCTGAATTAGAGACTCCTAGCCTAGATGAATGGGGAGGGGGCAGTTGCAGTGTTTCTGAATTCACCAGGTCTCTGGATGCCAAAAACAGGTCCTACTTTCCCCATTGCCAGCTCATGACCCAGGACACCAAGGGAAGTATCTAGCAGGGGTGGGCAAACTTTTTGACTCGAGGGCCACAATGGGTTCTTAAACTGGACCGGAGGGCCGGAACAAAAGCATGGATGGAGTGTTTGTGTGTTCTAATATAAATTCAAAGTAAACATCATTACATAAAAGGGTATGGTCATTTTTTTTTTTTTTTTTTTTTTTTTTTTTTTAGTTTTATTCATTTCAAACGGGCCGGATCCGGCCCGCGGGCTGTAGTTTGCCCACGGCTGATCTAGGATATTGTCTGAAAACTTCAAAGGAAATCCTTTTTGCACTTCACTTCCAAGGAGACACTTTCATTTTATTATCTAACCTGCAGAGAGGCATAGATTTTGCCTTATTATAAGTCCAGGTGTGAAGAGAATACTCAATTGTGGGATACAGATGTCTGACACTTAGTGTAACCAGCTGACCTGACAGTTCCATCAGGCAGATGCAACTTGTGGTCCTTTCTCTAACTCCCTGGCTGCCGCTCAGCTCTTGGGTCACTCTTAAACATTGGTGGAATCACTGCCCGCCCATGTGTGGGGCTCTGCCTTCTCTGTACCTCTCTCTTTCTGTGATCATTATGATGGCAGGTGTTTTGACATCAACTCCTTGTAGTCCCACCCTGATGTGAGGTCCACAACCCTGTGGGAGAAAACATGCTCTGTTCCTCTCTCCTCCTTAGGTTCTTGGTGTTTTTCAGCATCGGTTGGATAGTGAACAGAATAAAAGATAACAGAGAAGTGCACACCTGTGGTTGGCTCAGATCTTCCATTGTAAGCACGGGTAGAAATGATCATTTTATGTAAACCCCTGTTTTTGTTAGTCACCAGAGCCTGATCTAATCAATTGCCACCACAGAAAGGGGCTAATAGTATATGGACTTTAGACAATTTTTAGTATCTGTACCTTTGGCTGGATTGCTCCTATCAACGCCCGTTCATGGAAGTCTTATTCCTCATCAGGTTCACGTCATGAATCATTATAGACGTGGGCAGATTCCTAGGCCTACAGGTATCTATACAGTTTTCATTATATCCCCATCCTTTCTTTTTAGAGCAAGGAGAAGGGGAAGATTTATAGTTTGTTACATACCTCAGATCTTTCACTACCAAATCCTTCAACTATATTAATAACCTAATGCTGCTGTAACAAATTACCACAAATTGGATGGGTTAAAACAGCAGGGACTTATTCTTTCACAGTTTAGGACAACAGAAGTCCAAAGTCAAAGTAGTGGTAGAGTTGAATTCTCCAGGAGCCTCTGAGGAGAATCTGTCCCCTGTCTCTCTCTTAGTTTCTGGTGGTTTCCAGACATCTCAACAGTCCCTGCCTTGATTCTATTTTACTCCAACTTCCGCCACCATTGTTACATGGCCTTCTTTCTTATGTGTCTGTGACCCTTTCTTCTTATATTAACTCTGGTCATTGGATTTAGAGCCTACCCTCTTCCAGGATGACCTCATCTTAACTTGATTACATCTGCAAAAACCTCAATGCAAAATAAGGCTACATTCACACAGGCAAACATATTTGTGTGAGGGACACAATTTCAGTCCATTAGAAGACATATCAAGACATTCATAGCCACTGAGGTCTTCTCCCCTCACCTTACAGCCCCTTGTCCATATTTAGTCCAGGCTGTAAGAGTCAGTGTCACCATACTACTGCTCTGTGGCATGTCTTCTGATTGACCACCAGCTATGCTTTCAGGTTTGGTTTGCTATTCCTACTCATGTGACAACAGGACATAACCAGCCAGGTTTACTTAGCTTAGCAAAGGCCTATAAGATAGGAGGCACAGCACATTGGCATGACTGCCTCAGGTGAACTCTAGAGATCTAGCGAGTACTTTATACACTCCATGACAGGTCTTTTGTAAACAGGAGACTGTCACTGTTATATCATTTAGGAAGTGTCACATTTCTAGACGCTTTAGGCTGCTGTATTACAAAAGGCCTAGGAGCTCTCTACACACCCAGCCACAGTGGTGTTCTAAAAATTAGTAGAAGAGGCTGTGTCCCCCATCAATAGGGCATTCTTCTCCCTAAAATATTTTTCCTCTTTATCATTCCATATTCCTTTCTCATCTTTTATCTTTCAGCCTAATCCTTACCTATTCAAAGGCGATTTTTTGATGATTGCCTATTTAATTTCCCCAAAACGTGTACTTCTGAGTGGTAGTGTTTATCATACCTACCAGACCTTGAAAGGGGACCCTGAGGACATTATATTCACTCCAATTCACTTACTAAATTGAATAATCTTTGTGAGTCAATTGATTTCATGTACAGATCAGAAAAAAGGGAGTATTCTTATATTTTAAGGATTTTTACACGAGGAATAAATAGGTCAAAGTGAAGTGTAATTGTAACTGGTTAATAATTGTTAGTAATAAGATTACTTCCTTACAGTGGTCCTTGCTGTTTCTATCAGTGTCGCCGGGGAGTAAATGAGAGGGCTTTGTGTGAGACAGACTGGAAACCATTTCTATGGTCCCAAAGCTCACCTATCGGTGAACTGCTAATTAAAGGAAAGAAAAGATAAAACACTGATTTTTTTAAAAAAAGTTTAATCGCCTATAGAGAAATGAGGTTCTTTATATATTTATCTAGCATTGTGTTCCCAGACAAAGTATCTGGTCCATGTGTGGGTTAAACTTTAGGAGTAGGATATTTAAGGAAGGATATCATATATTATATAGTGGTAATAAGAAAAAGATGTCAACTAATACACCAAATGATGTTTTGGTGATTGTGCTGTAGAAAAGTTAGTCATATTAGACTTGCAAGAAGGGAGTTCAGTGAAGTATGAGAAAGTCATGCAAATGTCAAGGGAGGATCATTTCAGGCTGAAAGAAAAGCAAAAGCTCTGAGGCCTTGGTGGCTTACCCAAGTCACTGAATTCACTTTTCCCCTCTCTTTTTTTTATGTCTTTCAGTTTTTCAGCCTTGGCCAATCTTTTAAGGATGCACCATTAGCATCCCTTTTACTTGTGCCATTCTTATACCATATCCCTTTGATCTGCCCATCCATCTAGGAATCTTTAAACAAGAAGACCCTCAGGAAGAAACCAGGGGAGCAGCTGCCATGGCTTTAAAATTCCTGGTGAACATGAAAGAGAAGGTGACTTGTGCCATCTGCCTGGAACTTTTGACAGAACCCCTGAGTCTAACCTGTGGCCACAGCTTCTGCCAAGCCTGCATCACTGACAACAAGGCGTCAGAGATCGGCCCAGGAGGGGAAAGCAGCTGTCCTGTGTGTGGTGTCAGATACTCGTTTGGAAACCTATGGCTTAATCAGCATCTAGCCAACATAGTAGAGAGGGTCAAAGAGGTCAAGTTAAGCCCAGAGGAAGGGCAGAAGAAAGATCTCTGTTTGCACCATGGAGAGAGACTCCGACTCTTTTGTAAAGAGGATAGGAAGGCTATTTGTCAGCTCTGTGAGTGGTCCCGGGAGCACTGTGGTCATCAGATATTCCTCATGGAGGAGGTAGTCAAGGAATGCCAGGTAAGGCCCAGGATGGAAGGAGATGAGGTGAAAGATACTACGTGCTGGGAAATCTCACCTTTCCATCCTTCTTTACTCACCACACATCTTAGTACTGACTCCTGTACTTTCCTTCCGTGTGTCTCTTACTGTATGCTTGGCTTCCCAAGCCTGAGGGACACCACTGTGTATTTCTTCCATTTACATAAAGGATGAGCCTAAGTACAGACTTTGGCCAAGAGTGAAAGGTTTTCCTCTTTTCTCCTTCTTCAGGTGGATGGAGAATTTCTTTCGCAAGTTTAGCTCTCATTGCTCCTTCCAGCAGGATGGTTGCTGTTAAACATTGGGAATGGGATGTAGAAAGAGTTTTAATAAGAGGATAGGACTTTCCTTGGCCATAACAAAATCAATGTTTACTCTATAAAGAAAGAAAATCAGGCTACTCTTGGTGAGGAGGTAGTGACTTTCATCCCCCAGGAATAAAGAAAACATTCACCTCCTCAGATTTTCTCCCAGGTCATAGATTACAATCACCAGATTCTAATCAGTAACCCAGTCTCTTCTGAGATCAGCCTTATTTATTCCTCATTTATTTTCTTTCCAGGTGCTAAGAAAGACCATGGCTTGACTCTGGTATGATTCCTCTCTCTCACAGGAAAAGCTCCAGGCAGCTCTGGACAGGCTAAGGAAGGAGCATCAGGAAGCTGAGAAGTTGGGCAGTGACATCAGGGAAGAGAGAACTTCCTGGAAGGTAGGAGGAGACTCTTCCTGGGGAATTTCTGACTTAGGAATCTTGATGGGAACTTCCACGCCAATCACAAGGAAGCCCCCTTTCTCTTCATTCCTTGACATTGAATGAGTCCAGAAGACATTTGATTAGTTCTCTTCCTTGTCCTGTCTCTGTTGGGGGTGAGGGCAGGAGAGTAGATGTTACAAGTAAATATATTACAATTACAAATTGTACACACAGATATTTGGAATTGAGTTCAAAAACAGTCTCAATGGTGAGGAAGGCTGAAGGATTCTGTCTTCCATTCCTGTTTTCCAGTGAGGCCCTGACACCTCCAGTGGAAGGAAGACAAGATTCAAGGTTCAAATGTGAGAGTGTGGGAAGGCATGAATGTCCAGGACAACTGTCTACAACCTAAACCTCACTCCAGTTTCATATTTGTTCTAGGGTTGCCCTAGATAAAAGAGTCTGAGGCCTTTTTGGTTTGTACTGAAAAGGAAAAACAGCTTTCCTCAAAATTACTACCCTGTTTCTACTCCTTTTCTGGTTAGAATTACGTGAAAAAAAAAATTTTTTTTCTGTCTCCTAATCCCTTTCACAGGAGGCTCTCAGGATGAGAGACTCATTACTTCTCGCTCTTGTTTCCCCTTGCAGAATCAGATACAGGCTGAGAAACAAAGGATACACACGGAATTTAATCAGCTTAGAAGCATCCTGGACAGTGAAGAGCAAAGAGAACTGCAGAAATTGGAGGAAGAGGAGATGAAGACCCTGCTTGACTTAGCTAAGGCTGAGAATGAACTGGTTCAGCAGAGCCAGTTGCTAAAAGAGCTCATCTCAGATCTGGAACGTCGCAGTGAATGGTCAGCCATGGAGCTGCTGCAGGTAAAAAGGGTGACCCAATCTGAGATTCTTAAAACACAGTCTGAATTGCCTTCTCATCTGTGCCCATGGGCTCTAATCCTGGTGTTGATACTAAAAGGTTCCTTTGACCTTGTAGAGCACCTGAGAATAAAGTCAACAGATAGGGAAGAAAAGAGAATCATGAAACACAAAAAGGCCAGGATTTCATCTGTCAGATGCATCTGTGAATAAAGTGACATCTCTCTGGACACATTTTTTTTTTAACTCTCTGCTAATACAGAGAACAAAACATTCCTTTGGTTGTAAACCTGGCTGGTGGCATTAAGAGTAAAGCCAAATACAGGAAGTCCCCAAAAAATGTATACACACTTTTTTTCTGATAGCTCAATTGATGTTTCTTTCTTTTCAGATTTAACCCATTGAATAATTAATAATTATTCAAAGTATGTATACATTTTGGGGACACCCTATATATTGATACATATTGTTCAAAAACAAATCCATCCATAGTGGTAATGATGTGGAAATGCAGACAACCAAAATAAGTTAAGGATATGGAAATGACGGATTGGTAAGATGTTTTAGTATTTGTGAAAGGGACTGAATGTGTATTGCTACCATTTTGATAAGAGGGCATAAGAAAGAAAACAATATGGTTTGGTGAATAGAGATTCTGTTTTAGATATTCTGAGTTGCTGCTATGCTTCTTTTTTGTTGTGGAATGTGTTATTCTGGATACATGACGAGACACAATAGACAATGATTAGATATGTAAAGTTTGGAATCAACAACACCTGTGTGTGAGTTAAAATAAAATAAAAAACTGGAAGAGGTTTTTTGTACATAACATCATACATTCTTCTAATAAAGAGAATTTTACTTCCTTTCCAATATAGATGCTTTTTACTTCCTTCCTTGTCTAATAGACTGGATTGGAATCTTTAGTACCATGTTAACACAAGTAGTGACAGCAGACATCCCATCTTGTTCCTGATCTCAGGGGGGAAAGTACTCAGTTTTTCATTTTTGTCATTCAGTATGATGTTTGCTCGCTGTGGGTTTGTCTTCGGTGCCTTTATCAGGCTGAGGAAGTCCCCTTCTATTCCTAGTTTATTGTTATTACTGTTTTGTTTTTATCATGAAAGGCCTTGGATTTTGGCAAATGATTTTTTTTCTGTCTTTTAAAATGGCTATGTGTTTTTTATCTTTTGTTCCATTAATATGATGTTTTATATTGATTGCTTTTATATTCAACCAATTTTGCATCTCTGGAATAAAAAAAAAAACAACTTGACCATGATATATAATCTTTTCTATTTTTCTGGATTCAGTCTTCTAATTTGTTTAACAGTTTGTTTCTATATTCATAAAGGATATTGGCCTATAGTTTACCTTTCATGTGATGTCTTTGTCTGGTTTTAGCATCAGAATAGTACTGGCCTCATAGAGTGAGTTGGGAAGTGTCCCTCCTCTTCTATTTTTTGAGAATAATTTATGAATTATTTGTAATACAGTGGGGCCTTGACTTATGAGTTTAATTCATTCCATGACGGAGCTCGTAACTCAAATTACTCGTATGTCAAATCAAGAAGTGAACGAGTGATACACGTGATGCTGGGCTGATGCTGTGGCGTTCACTGTGACGTTTGCTGTGCCAACTAGCGGTGGGGTATCTGAAGCTGGCTCGTAACCTGAATTTTAGCTCGCAACTCAAAGCAAAAAATCGGCCAAGAGACGGCTCCTATCTCAAAAAACTCGTTAGTCGGGACACTCTGTATTTCTTTTTTAAACTTTTAGTAGAATTCTCCATTAAAACCATCTGGGATTGGATTTTTCTTTGCTGGAAATCCACTCCAATTTCTACATGTTTCATGTCTATTCAGATTTTTCAATCCAATCTCTACATGTTTCAGGTCTATTCAGATTTTCTGTTTTTCCATGAATCAGTATTGGTAACTTCTGTGTTCCTAAGAACTTGTACATTTAATCTAGGTTACCTAATTTATTGGCATGCAATAGTCCCTAACCTTTATAATATTTAATTTCTATAAAGTCAATAGTAATGTCTCCTTTTTAATTCCTTATTTTAGTAAATTTCCTCCTCTCTCTTTTTATTCTTGGAATGTCTAACTAAAGGTTTGTCAACTTTGTTAATATTTTCAAATAACTTTATTTTTCTATCATTTTTTATCCTTTCTTTCATTAATCTTGCCCTAATATTTACACTCCTTGATTCATCTTTTTTTTTTCTTCTCCCTAGGATACGAGTGGAATCATGAAATGGTGCGTATGGGTGATCAGAAGTGGTGCATTTATGAAGAAAGGTTTGTGGTCATGAGAGTTATTTGGTCATCAACCAGAATGAAAACTCTCCCAAAGCAAGAAAAGTTAGATGTAGTATTATTTTAAATTACTGAGGATTTAAGTGTCCCATATGTATTGAGAATGAACCAGATTCTATGGCAGTGAATTAAATGATTGAAGTTCACAATTAGAGCCAGTAAGGATAATAGGGATAAGGGACTTCACTATTGGACTCTTATTACTACATTCAACTCATTCTCTGTCCTTGCTCTGGTTCCTGTATTTCACAGATGCTTGTCTTTATCATATGCAGGGCCTTATCGAGCTCTAAAATAGGTTATGGAGCAGCACCTTTGTATTTACTTTGCTTAACAGGAATAGAGGAGACCAGGCCATTCTACAAGGTTCTCTTTCGAATTCCAAAAACAGACCTTAGCCTTGTGGTTTGTGGCTTTGACCTTTGTGCCAATAATTAATGTCTCTTATCCACACACTTTAAAAGCTTAAATAGGAAAGTGTAGCCTTTGTGTTTGAAGACGCCAATTCATCTGGCAGCTTCAAGTTCTTTACAAACACATGAGAGTCTAACCATTTTTGCCCAGTAGACAACTTTTCCTTTGCCAAGTGTTTTTAACTTTTCCCAGAATACCTGCAATCTCAGTGTTATTTGTGGGCCACACCACTGGAGTTCAGGCTTTAGACTAGGGCACAGGCTCCAAGGCTTTCCAAAAGGAGACCTGTATCCCATTCAGGATCTGCAGCCTCACCCCTGATCTGCCTGGAACCCACATCTGGGGCCCTTTTATGGGAGACTCATTGTGATGTGGAAAATGACAAATATTATATACCATTTTAGAGGTAGCAAAGGCTTTTCTTATACATTATTTCATCTAATTCCTATTCTTCCCATGAGGTATCAAGGGCATATAATATATGTATTATATTTTTTAGAAGAAGAAACTCTTACTTTAAGGCAGCGGTTCTCAACCTGTGGATTGCGACCTCTTTGGAGGTCGAACAACCCTTTCACAGGGGTCGCCTAAGACCATCCTGTATATCAGATATTTACATTACGATTCATAACAGTAACAACATTACAGTTATGAAGTAGCAACGAAAATAATCTTATGGTTGGGTCACAACATGAGGAACTGTATTTAAAGGGCCAGAAGGTTGAGAACCACTGCTTTAAGGTGAAGACCTTCCCAAGGTCAAACAGAGGGTAACTGGGAAAGTAGACATGAGCACATTTTTTCTGGCTCTAGAAGTAGGAGACTTCCTTCTCCTCTCCTCAGGCTTCTCAGAGAAGCAGGTTCAAGTGCATTAATGGCATGAAAGGAGAGGAAAAAAGTGGTATTAGAAGGACAAAAAGGTATAAGATGTAGGATCAACATTTTTTTTTTGTCATACCTAGGAGCGAGGTGTGGACATTGAAGAAGCCAAAAACTATTTCCAAAAAACTGAAGCATGGATTCCATGCTCCAGATCTGAGTGGAATGCTGCACATGTTTAAAGGTGAGGAGAGCCAGGCAGGAGTGTGGATGTAGGATGTTTATGGTGTCAGGGACTAAACTGGGGTGTGGGTCGGGGGCTGGTATAGTCTCACATGAGGATAAAAAGGAGGGTGTTCAGAGAAGGGATGTTGCTGATGGAGATGTGGTTAAGGGAGAATGGCTAGATTCTGGTTCATTCTCTTAGCCTCACAGTCTTCTCCCCTTCCCCTACTCTAGAGACAAGCTATCAGTGTTTAATCATTTGCTTCTAATCAACATTATTAAATCTTTTATCTTTTCAGAGCTAACACATGTCCAGCGCTACTGGGGTAAGAAGTTACTAGGTCTTCAAATCACTGTGTTCTGATCCCCTTTCAGAAGTTTGTGGTTTCAATGAGATCTGATGATCTTAGCCCTAGGTGTTTCCCTCACTTCCCAATATGTATGTATAATACACTAGTGGCCTGGTGCATGAAATTCGTGCATGGGGGGGGGGTTCCCTCAGCCCAGCCTGCACCCTCTCCAATGGGGTATCCTTTGGGGGATGTCCGACTGCCAGTTTAGGCTCGATCACTCTCACAATCTGGGACCACTGGCTTCTAACCGTTCACCTGCCTGCCTGCCTGATCACCTTTAACTGCCTCTCTCTGCCTGATATCGCCCCCAACTGCCCTCCCCTGCCAGCCTGATCTCATCCAACAGTCCTACCTGGTCAGCCCGATCTTGCCCCCAACTGCCCTCCCCTGCTGGCCAATTTGGTTCTGATTGGTCAGTTTCTATGCCAGTCAGTGTCAAAAGCTCCACCTCCTAGGTAGCCATTGGTTCCTCATACTTCGTCCAGATTTGGTTCTGATTGGTCAGTTTCTATGCCAGTCAGCGTCTCCGAACCTATCAATGGGGCCTGATCAGAAAGGTGGGGCTGATCAGCAGCCCTGGTGGAGGCTTGGAGAGAAATGGAGGCAAGGCTGCTGGACAGACTAGGAGAGAAAGAGAGGCAAGTGCTGATCATAAGCTGCCACATAGTTAATGGATCAGTCCCTGCTTCACTCTTCAGGCCTCTCTCTGTCCCTGATTCACAGCCCCCTCAGCAGGCAGTACTGGGGCACCATGCCTGCAGCAGACTTGCAGGACTGACTTCCGGTTGGTCGAGCCTCAGTCATTACTGGTCGTTACGACCCAGGGTTATTATATATTAGGATTACTCCAAAGCTTTACCCCACTTGTCCAATCATCAATACAAGTTCTTCCTAATCAGCTTCCAAGTTCCCTCTACAAGTCATCAGATAAACCAACACCTGTATCTGTAGCTAATCATCATCTTTTTTTTTTTTCTCTGCAGTGGACATGACATTTAACCCATTCAACTTAAATTTGAATCTCAACCTTTCAGAGGATCACAGACAGTTGGCATCTGTGCCAATTTGGCCTATAAAGTATTATAATTATGGTGTCTTAGGCTCCCGATATTTCTCATCAGGAAAACACTACTGGGAAATAGATGTGTCCAAGAAGACTGCCTGGATCCTGGGGGTATACTGTAGAAAACGTTCCTGTAATAAAAAGTTTGGTGTTAGACGAGGCACAAATTATCCAAATGCTTACTCCAGATTCAGACCTGAAAATGGCTACTGGGTTGTAAGGTTACAGAATGAATGTGAGTACAATGCCTTTGAGGACTCTTCCACCTCTGACCCCAAGGTCTTGACTCTTTCCATGGCTGTTCCTCCCCGCCGAGTTGGCATTTTCCTAGACTATGAAGCAAGCACTGTCTCATTTTTTAATGTCACAAACCATGGGTCACTCATCTACAAGTTCTCTAAATGTCACTTTTTTCAGACTGTTTATCCCTATTTCAATCCTTGGAACTGCCCAGCTCCCATGACTCTGTGCCCACCGAGCTCCTGAACATTCTCCCTCCCTCACTCACTTCTGTGTAGTGACCCTTGTCCTGGGGCTCCTCTCCTTCACCTGGGCTGATCTCTACATTCAAACCTTCTCTTCCTTGTTGTCTCTCTTCTTTAGACATTTACCTGTTCTTGGGATTTGCAACTCTTTCTGGATTAAGTTAGAAGAGAATCTTATTTACCCAGTTACCCTTTTCTGTATTCTCAGTGACAGACATCGAATCCCTCTTAAAGACAGAGCAATATTGGTGTAACATCTCTGCCCTGATATTTCTCCATATTTTCCTTTATCACTGATTTTGAGAGGTATGGCAAAACCTGTCTGAAACCACGCATGACCTTAGGATAATCCATAATCACCCCACCCACCAAAAACTAAGGAGTATTTGAGTGCATGCCTGTTTGTTGCACAGCATACAGCAGTGTCATCAGACAGTTGAGGAAAAAAACAACAAATGTTATATATGTACCCAGAGTAAAAAATTTATGTTTAGAGTGTTTGATTTTAAATATCTTCTCTTACATGGTGTGTAATAATGAATACATTTTTGTTTCTTTTTATAAAACACAAATTGTAATTTTTAAACTGTACCCAACTCTTAAGATTGTTGTGTGAAACTGTCATTCAATGTAAAGTACCTTTTTAAGGGTCCTGCACGATATAATAAATATTTCTCTCCTGATCACAGAAATGTATAAGCTGTGTTAGTGTCCTATGCAATGGATGTGTGCCCTTCAGAGGAATAGAAAATAGAAAATGATCCTACCCCTGGTTGGATCATGCTGGAGACATAAAACAGGGGTAGATATTAAATGAGATCTACGCTGATACAATATCTATCTCTGATCTTGCTGTTCATCAGAACCTGATCTGGACCACAGTCTCTGTGGCCAGTTCTAACTGCATGTGGCCTCTGGGCTGTTTTCAGTATCTGGACCACTAGCTGGAATACACTTGTGTCCTCCTTCAATCTCATTCCTTATCAGTCTCCCTTCATGTATGATGAACATGGCATTAGTAGACAGTGTTAGCGGGTCTAAATTCCTCTCCATGCAACCTTTATGTTTTATTATTGCTGTATTTTGCTAGTTGTGCTATGGCTTAAGTCTTTGTTATTACTTTGATATTTCTTACAGATTATTGAGGACATGTCCATAATTTTCAAATTGGATCATTTCTATCAACCTACTTTTAATTTTAGTTAGTCTTTGTGTTGTGATTCCAAATATTTTATAAGCCAAACCTGGATTTGTTTTCTGACTGATTGTAGTTTTAGTATTTGAATTAAAAACAAAAACTATTTCTATTTGATTTCTGACAATTTGGTGATGATTATAAGTATATTTTCTTCTACATCTTTCACCCCAGAAATAATAGCTGCTATGAAGTCCTTGTTTACTAAATACAACATCTGGCTTATTTCAGAGTTGGACTCCATTGATCGCCTTTTCTATTGAATATGGATCATGTCCTTTACTTTTTTGTATGTTGAATAATTTTAGATTGCATCTAAAACTCCCTCAGGGAAATTGTGAAAGAAGTGAAGAGACTCAGGATTCTGTTTCATTTTCTAAAGAATATGTTTGTTTGTTTGTTTGTTTATTGAGTTTCAGTATGTTAACTTGATTGAACTCAGATTCTAAATCCTCCACTGCAATTAACCCTAATTGGGCTGCTTGTCATCTATCTCCAGTATGTCTAGTTCAGAGATTTGACCAGAGTTCTTATGTGCAACTTGGGATTTCTCCCTCTGGATCTCTCTTTTGAAGATGTTCTTCTGACACTTTCTAGCTGCTACAAAAACCTCAAATTGTTCTTGGTCTTCCAACCATGAGACTGTATGTTGCTGTCAATTGAGATCTACCTTCAAAAAAGGATCATAAAAATAGCAAAACACTCCAATACTCTTCTCTTCTTCCAAGTGTCTAGTATACTGTAGATTGTGACTGCCTTTTTCACTCTGTGCTTTCATGTTATTCTCTCTCTCTCTCTCTCTCTCTCTCTCTCTCTCTCTCTCTCTCCCTCTCTTTCTTTCTCACATAAAAAATAGATGGAACTAGAGAGCATTATGCTAAGTGAAATAAGCCAGTCAATGAAGGAAAAATACCACATGATGTCACTCATTTCTGGATAATAAAGACCATTATAAACTTATGAACAAAAATAGATACAGAGGCAGAGCTGCCTCAAACAGACTGTCAAACTACAGGAGGAAGGCCGGGGAGGATGAGAGGGCAGGAGGGGGTTAGGTAAGAGATCAACCAAAGGACTTGTATGCATGCATATAAGCATAACCAATGGACATAAGACACTGGGGGGTAGGGGAGGCCAGGGGATTGTCAAGGGCGGGGGGGAAAAAAGGAGACATATATAATACTCTTTGTAATACTTTAAGCAATAAAAAAAATAAATAAATAAAAATTTAAAAAATTAAGTAAAATAAAAACCTGCAGCAGCCGGAACCGGTTTGGCTCAGTGGATAGAGCGCTGGCCTGCGGACTGAAAGGTCCCAGGTTCGATTCCGGTCAACGGCATGTACCTGGGTTGTGGGCACATCCCCAGTAGGAGATGTGCAGGAGGCAGCTGATCGATGTTTCTCTCTCATCGATGTTTCTAACTATCTCTCTCCCTTCCTCTCTGTAAAAAATTAATAAAATATATTAAAAAAAAGAAATCACTTTTTATTATGTGTGTATGTGTTTATACATGTAATATAATATGTTAAATATAATATATAGCATATATTTTATATATTTTGGAAGGTGAGGTCATGTAGGAGGAATGGGAGAATGTACTATGTATCTGTTATCCTCTTATGTGAAGTCAGGGAAATGTAATATTAATGTTTTTACTTATTTCTTAGTTCAAATAAGTATTAAATTCTTTTTTTAAAAAATAAATTGTTAAAGGAGAATCATAAATCCTATGTAATAAAATAGTAATATGCAAATTGACCATCATTCCAAGACACAAAATGGCCGCCCCCATGTGGTCAAAGATGGCCTGCAGGGGAGGGCAGTTGTGGATGATCAGGCCTGCAGGGGAGGGAAGTTAGGGGTGACCAGACTGGCAGAGGGCAGTTGGGGGAGACCAGGCCTGCAGGGGAGGGCAGTTAGGGGTGACCAGGCTGGCAAAGGAGGGAAGTTAGGGGTGACCAGGCATGCAGGGGAAAGCATTGGGGGGCAACCAAGCTAGCAGGGGAGGGCAGTTGGGGACAATCAGGCCAGCAGGGGAGCAGTTAGGCATTGATCAGGCTGGCAGGAGAGTGGTTAGGGGCAATAAGGCAGGCAGGCCAGGGAGCAGTTGGGAGCCAGCAGTCCTGGATTGTGAGAGGGATGTCCCAGATTAGAGAGGGTGCAGGCTGGGCTGAGGGACACACACACACACACACACACACACACACACGCACACATGCAGACACACAAACACACACACACATGCACGAATTTCATGCACCTGTCCGCTAGTATGTTAATAATGCAGGAGACTAGCTGAATTTCATTACGTGACACAGTAATAATGTTTGCAGTAAGAACGGTATAATAGAAGCATAATTTATCATACAAAGCTCAATTCAGTTAAAATTATATATATATATCCCTCTTCATATGCAATACTTTCCAATAGATCTGAGGAAATAAGTAACAAAATAAAAAAGTACCTACCTGATTTCATGAAACTCACAGTTGTGGATGAAAGCTGGGGTGTGCATAAGAGTACTAATGAAAGTATAAGTCTAGGCTACCACTGCAGTGTCCCTATTGCCTTGCACTTATGCATTTTCATTTTCTAATCAGGATATACTAAATGAGTTCTGACCTTTAGGCACAATCCTTGTTCCAGAAATGACTTCCTGAAAAATCCTAGCAAAGAAAGCCCTAGAGAAGGAACTTATGGAGTGTCCATGGACCACAAGCCCAGGCTTTTAGACCAGTTTGCAGAGACCTGTAGAGAAAAGAGCTAAGCCCAGCACTGCTCAGGGATGAGAGAGGTACTTTGGGAAAGAAAACAGGAAGTCACAGAGTTCTTTGAAGCTTCATTGTCTAACTCCTGTAAGTGTAATGATGTAGGATTTGGGCAGGCTATTCACATAAATCCTAGCACGCTGCCCTGCTCTGTAGCTTCTGTTATATTCACTAGTCCCACAAGATTTCCAAGTTTACACTCACAGCTCTATCATAATTCCTGAAAAAAATCACTAACCTTGCTTATCTTATTCTTGGGCCATCACTGTCACCCAGAAACAAAGCTGAGAGATCAGGAGCAGGAGGAGCACATGGGAAGTATTTCCATAAGGGACATGTTTACAACATTTCATACAGCATAATGAGAGGCTTGATTGGTGTTAATAATCTAAAAAAATACCAGCAGTGTCATGACAACAACATCTTAAGACCAATGAAAAAGTGAGTTAAACTATGGGCGTCTCTTCATTCATTTATTTAACTATCTCTCCTGTTAAAGACAGCTGCGCTCAGACTGACTGACTCAGTCAAATCTCTCTGTCTCTTCTCTGGCTTCTCCTTTTCTTACTTGCTTGTACTGAATTGAGGATGACTTTGGGCATTTTTACCTCTACAACATTCTTCTTGAACCCTTAAATGCCCTAAGCTATATTTAGGCACACATGTTTTGAAATTGCACTTTCACAAGAGATATTACCATTACCATGATCACATTTCACCTATGCCATTTACATGTTTTAGAAATGCTTCATACTCTATTAGTCAGGGTTCTCCTGAGAAACAGAACCAATATTATAGATATATCCCTCATATATGTGAAAGTGACTGATTACCAGTAATTAGCTCACGTGATTACAGTGTTTGACTAGTTCATGCCCTGCGTTTTATAAACTGGAGGAGGAAAGCTGGTGGTGCAGTTTAGTCCCAGTTCTACAGCTTGAGAACCAGGGTAATCAATGGTGTAAGTCCTACTGGTCTAAGGGCAGGAGAAAACCTATACCCTACACAAGCAGGTAGGCAGGAAGCAAAAGGAACACCTTCTCTCTTCCTCTGCCTCGTCGTTCTGCTTAGACCTTTATTTTAATTTATTGTGACCAAAGATCCAAATACTAATCTCCTCTGGAAACAACACCCTCACAGACATACTCAGAAATAATGTTTAATCTAGGCAACAAGTGGACAGTCACGCTGACTCATAAAGTTATTCCTCACAATTACTTTCCTGTTCATTTCTATCATGATAAGACTATAAAGATTATATGCTAAATGGTATTAGAAAACATTGCCCAAAAATGACACTTCATGTAGTTTGATCTGTGCAGTCCATTTAGGAAAAGTGACATCTTGTCCTTATTGAATCCAGGTTCTGAAAGCCAGCATCACGGTGCTACCACTCTGTGATAGCCCCCTGGCTGACCACCTGAGGTAACTTCAGATCTGGGCAGCTGTTCCCTCCTACAGGACGTCCAGGAACAAGTTGGCCAGGTTCACTTAGCTTAGCTGGTAGGAACAGGACAGGGGAGAGCTGCCAGGATCACTGCCTCAGGTGGGCCTTCAGGGAGGGTCCTCCCTGTGGTGAAGGAGGTATTTCATTCCCTCCTCATGACACCTCATCCCTAAGGGAACAAGATGAGGGTGATGTGTGTGACAGTCACAGCTCAGGTCAGCCTAGTTCTCCAGAGGATGAATTACTGTGAGAGCCATGAGAGCAGCTTCAGGGAGCAGAACTGAGATGGGATTAAGAATGTAGTCACTGGCCTCTCTGATCTAAGGAACAAGGTTGCTATTTATCTGAGGTCCTTATGAAGGCCTCCCATTGGTCTACAGATTATCTCCTTTCTTGCTCCTCCCCTAAAAATTTAACTTTCATTTTCACTCTGTGCCTTTAAATCCCCTTTGTGGACATCAGGTCTCTGGTTTGGAGAGTGAATCCTGATCCTCACATAGCTGAAACTCCAGAACAAGTGAGTAGGCCTTTCTTCCTTGGAAGAACTGGGGTGAGTTTCATTCTGCTCTCTGAGCTGTGCTTGGGGGGTGCTAGTCTACCCAACACTGTTTTAGACCTTAGGGCAGGGAAATGCAGCCCCTCCCATCTCTGCCACTAGATCCTTGGGCTCAAGGAGCTCCCTTGTGAGGGCTGCCCTGGCCCAATGGCTGGGCCAGAGCCATGGTGGCTGGCAGAGGCCACTCCAGTAGAATCACAAAGGTGAGGCAGGGGTGATAACCCTGGGAGAGGATGGGGGCCTGAACTCCCCCGTCATCTTTGGCCATTGGCGCTGCAGCATGGGGATAGGGCTGATGCACCCAGGAGCTTTGACCAGTGCAGTGGTTCTCAACCTTCTGGCCCTTTAAATACAGTTCCTCATGTTGTGACTCCCAACCATAAAATTATTTTCGTTGCTACTTCATAATTGTAATTTTGCTACTGTTATGAATCGTAATGTAAATATCTGATATGCAGGATGGTCTTAGGCAACCCCTGTAAAAGGGTCGTTCGACCCCCAAAGGGCTCGAGACCCACATGTTGAGAACCACTGGGTTAGAGGGAAATGCAGCCCTGCTCTCATAAGGTAGGGGGGGAGCATCAGTGTTGCCCCAGCCCCTGAGTCTCTGACTCAGGTGAGTCCAATAGGCTTCCACTCCTTCTCAGGAGAGGGATCTCCTTCACACATGGTCTAGGCACTTCTCAAACCTCTGCTTTTGCATGGGTCCTGGGAAAGACCATTAGGTCCTCTGCAGGAGCCCTTTAAGAGAAGAATCTACTGTGCCCCACATCACCAAAGGGCTCCTGGAGATAATAAAAACTTGGTTGGTTTTTGAAGGCAGGACTCTGGTGCAGGTCTGCGGGGAGCCTGATGTGGGTTACAAATCCCTAAGTCCTCAAGATTGGGCTTCACATTTGTGATATCCTTCCAGTGCACACATCATTCACGTTCCCATATTTATCTCCCTGCATGCTGTGGAGCCCTGATCACTGCTTAGGTAGTAGTGGGGTCAAACTCCATGTGTGAGGATGCAAGCTCCTCTGTACTTCCTCTTCTGTGTCCTGTGACAGCAGCTGCTTTGACCTTAGCTCCTTGTAGCCTCACCATAAAAATAAATTCTGCAGCCCCAAGGCAGAATGCATGCTTTTCCTCTCTCCTCTACAGGCTCCTGGTGGGTCTCAGGATGGGTTGAATCTTGGAGGAGATGCAGAATAATTGGAGGTTCCTACTCCAGGTTTGGATCGTGCTGGAGACATAAAACAGGGGTAGATATTAAATGATATCTACGCTGATACAATATCTATATCTGATCTTGCTGTTCATCAGAGCCTGATCTGGACCACAGTCTCTGCAGCCAGTTCTAATTGCATGTGGCCTCTGGGCTGTTTTCAGTATCTGGACCACTAGCTGGAATACACTTCTGTTTTCCTTCAGTATTATTCCTTATCAGGTTTCTTTCATGTATGATGAACATGACACTAGTAGACAGTGTTAGCGGGTCTAAATTCCTCTCCATGAAAACTTTATATTTTATTATTGCTGTATTTTACTAGTTGTTCTGTGGCTTAAGTCTTTGTTATTACTTTGATATTTCTTACAGATTATTGAGGACATGTCCATAATTTTCAAATTGGATCATTTCTATCAACCTACTTTTAATTTTAGTTAGTCTTTATGTTGTGATTCCAAATATTTTATAAGCCAAACCTGGATTTGTTTTCTGACTGATTGTAGTTTTAGTATTTGAATTAAAAACAAAAACTATTTCTATTTGATTTCTGACAATTTGGTGATGATTATAAGTATATTTTCTTCTACATCTTTCACCCCAGAAATAATAGCTTCTATGAAGTCCTTGTTTACTAAATACAACATCTGGCTTATTTCAGAGTTGGTCTCCATTGATCACCTTTTCTATTGAATACTAGAGGCCCATTGCAGGAAGATTCCTGCAAGAATTGGGCTTCTTTGGGCCTATTCCTGCAAGAATAGGACTTCCTGAGGCCAGAGTGAAGCAGAGAAGGGAGAGAAGCCCATCGAGGATTCACTCCCTTCTCTTCTGCCTCACTCCCTCCCGTCTCCACCACTTCACTCCCTCCTGTCTTCACTGCCTCGGCTCCCTGCCTTGTCTGCAGCTTCGCTCTCTCCCATCTCTGCTGTCTCACTCGATTCTGTCTCTGCTGCCTTGGCTCTGTTCCCTTCTCCACTGCTTCGCTCCCTTCTGCAACTCTTGACTTCCTTCTATGCTGTCTTCAGTCTTCGCTCTGCACTTGTGTATGCAAATTAACCACCATCTTTGTTGGGTTAATTTGCATATTACTCTGATTGGCTGGTGGGCATAGCAGAGGGACTGTCAATTTGCATGTTTCTCTATTATTAGTGTAGACGGGTCATGTCCTCTACTTTTTTGTATGTTGAATACGTTTAGATTGCATCTAAAACTCCCTCAGGGAAATTGTGAAAGAGGTGTAGAGACTCAGGATTCTGTTTCATTTTCTGAAGAATATCATTCTTTGTTCATTTGTTTTCAGTATGTTAACTTGATTGAACTCAGATTCTAAAATCTCCCCTGCATTTTTGCAGGAGCTAAAATCAGTGATCAGTCCCATTAACCCTAATTGGGCTGATTGTCATCTATCTCCAACGTGTGTAGTTCAGAGATTTGACCAGAGTTCTTATGTACAACTTGGGATTTCTCCCTCTGGATCTCTCTTTTGAAGATGTTCTTCTGACACTTTCTAGCTGCTGCAAAAACCTCAAATTGTTCTTGGTCTTCCAGCCATGAGCCTGTATGTTGCTGTAGATTGAGGTTTAGCTTCAAAAAAGGATCATAAAAATAGGAAAAACTTTCAATACTGTTCCCTTCTTCCAAGTAAACTATAGATTGTGATTGCTTTTCTCACTCTCTGTGCTTTCATGTTATGTTCTCTCTCTGTCTCTTTCTCGCTCATAAAAAATAGATGTTAAAAGTTGTCAAAGGAGAATCATAACTATGTTAATAATGCCAGGAGAATAGCTGAATTTCATTATGTGGCACAGTAAGCATGTTTGCAGTAAGAACAGTATAATTGAAGCTTAATTTATCATATAAAGTTCAATTCAGTTAAAATTACTCTTCACAATCACTCTTCATATTCAACACCTTCTAATAGATCTGAGGCAATAAGCAACAAAATAGAAAAAGGACCTACCTGATTTCATGAAACTTACAGTTGTGGATGCAAGCTGGGGTGTGCGTAAGAGTACTAATGAAAGTATAACTCTAGGCTCCCACTGCAGTCTCCGTATTGCCTTGCACTTATGCATTTTCAATTTCTAATCTGGATATACAAAATGAGTTCTGACTTTTAGGTGGAATCCTTGTTCCAGAGATAACTTCCTGAAAAATCCTAGCAAAGAAAGCCCTAGTGAAGGAGCCTATGGAGTGTCCATGGGCCACAAGCCCAGGCTTTCAGACCAGTTTGCAGAGACCTGTAGAGAAAAGAGCTAAGCCCAGCACTGCTCAGGGATGAGAGACATACTTTGGGGAAGTAAATAAAAAGTCACATTGTCTTTGAAGCTTCATCTTCTACATCCTGTAAGTGTGATGATGTAAGATGTCGGCAGCTGTTTACATAAATCCTAGCACACGGTCCTCTCAGGGTCTGTAAGCCTTAATGATGAGACAGCTGCCCTGCTCTGTAGCTTCTTTTGTATTCACTAGTCCCACAAGATTTCCAAGTTTACACTCACAGCTCTACCATAATTCCTGAAAATTCACTAACCTTACTCATCTTATTCTTGGGCCATCTCTGTCACCCAGAAACAAAGCTGAGATATCAGGAGCAGGAGGAGCATATGAGAAGAATTTCCATAAGGAACATGTTTACAACATTTCATACAGCATAATGAGAGGCTTGGTTGGTGTTAATAATCTGAAAAAATACCAGAAGTGTCATGACAACAAGATCTTAAGACCAATGAAAAAAGTGAGTTAAACTATGGGCATCTCTTCATTCATTTATTTAACTATCTCTCCTGTTAAAGACAGCTGCACCCAGCCTGATTCAGTCAAATCTCTCTCTCTCTCTCTCTCTCTCTCTCTCTCTCTCTCTCTCTCTCTCTCTCTCTCCTTCTCTTTTTCTCCCCCCCCCCCCGCCCCGCCCTTTCCTTATCTGACTTGCTCGTACTGAATTAAGGATGACTTTGTGCCTTTTCACCTCTAAAACATTCTCCTTGTACTCTTAACTACCCTCAGCCATTTTTAGGCACATATGTTTTGAAACTATACTGTCCATCAGAGTCATCACCATTATCATGATCACATTTCACCTGTGCCACTTAACACATGATTTTAGAATTGTTTCATACTCTATTAGTCAGGGTTCTCCTGAGAAACAGAACCAATATTAAAGATATATCCTTCATATATGTGAAAGTGATTGATTACCAATAATTGGCTCATGTGATTATAGTTTGACTAGTTCATGGTTCTGCCTTTTACAAACTGGGGACCCAGGAAAGCTGGTGGTGCAGTTTAGTCCAAGTTCAACAGCTTGAGAATCAGGGTAGTCAATGGAGTAAGTCCTAGTCCAAGGGCAGGAGAAAACCTATACCCCACACAAGCAGGTAGGCAGGAAGCAAAAGGAACACCTTCTCTCTTTCTTCCTCTGCCTCTTTGTTTTGCTTAGACCTTTAATCTAATTTATTGTGACCAAAGATCCAAAGGCTAATCTCACCTGGAAACAACACCCTCACAGACACACCCAGAAACAAAGTTTAATCTGGGCAACTAGTAGACAGTAACGCTGACTCATAAAATTACTCATCACAATTACTTTCCTATTTCATTTCTGTTATGTTAAGACTATAAAGATTATATGCTAAATGGTATTAGAAAACATTGCCCAAAAATGACACTTCATGTAGTTTGATCTGTGTAGTCCATTTAGGAAAAGTGTCATCTTGCCCTTATTGAATCCAGGTTCTGAAAGCCAGCATCATGGTGCTACCACTCTGTGATAGCCCCCTGGCTGACCACCTGAGGTAACTTCAGATTTGGGCAGCTGTTCCCTCTCACAGGACGGCCAGGACACATGTTGGCCAGGGTCACTTAGCTTAGCTGGTAGGAACAGGACAGGGGAGAGCTGCCAGGATCACTGCCTCAGGTGGGCCTTCAGGGAGGGTCCTCCCTGTGGTGAAGGAGGTATTTCATTCCCTCCTCATGACACCTCATCCCTAAGGGAACAAGATGAGGGTGATGTGTGTGACAGTCACAGCTCAGGTCAGCCTAGTTCTCCAGAGGATGAATTACTGTGAGAACCATGAGAACAGCTTCAGGGAGCAGAACTGAGATAGGATTAAGAATGTAGTCATTGGCCCCTCTGAGCTAAGGCACAAAGTGTTAATATTTCCCTGAGGTCTTTGTGAAAGCCTCTCATTGGTCCATAGATTTTCTTCTTTCCTGCCCCTCCCCTAAGAATTTAACTTTAATTTTCACTCAGCTCCTCCTGCAGCTGGTTTGGAGAGTGAATTATCACCACTTCTGCCCTCAGGCTGAGACTCCAGAACAACTGAATAGGCCTTTTTCCCTGGAAGATTGGAGGTGAGTTTTGCTCTGCTCTCTGAGCCTTGCCTGGGGTGAGCAGGGGAGGGGCCGGGGTGGGGTGGGGAATGGGCGATGGGGGGTGCTAGTCTGCCAACAACCTTGTCTTTCATTATTTCAGACCTCTGGGCAGGAAAATGCAACCTCTCCCACCCCCACAACCAGAGCCTGGGACTCAAGGGGCTCCTCTGTGAGGGCTGCCCTGGCCCAATAGCTGGGGCAGGGACCTTGGTAGCTGGCAGAGGCCAATCCAGTAGAGTCAGAGAGGTGGAGCAGGGGTGATGCCCCTGGTAGGGGGTTGAGGCCTAGCACTCCACAGTCAGCTCTGTGGGTGGGCGGGACTGCAGCAGGGGAATGGGGCGGGCCAGCACACCCAGGAGCACTGAGAGAGAGGTGCACCCCTGCTCTCATGAGGTAGGGGGTGGAACACCAAGTAGCCTCCATTCCCCAGGTCTGAGCCTCAAGTGAGAGTCCAAAGTCTTACACTCCTCCTGCAGGAGAAGGATTTCCTTTTCACATGGTCGACTCTAGGCACTTCTCAAACCTCTGCTTTTGCGCGGGTCATGGCGCAAGTCCTATAAAACCTTTAAGCCCTGTGCACCTGCCCTTAAAAGAGGAATCTCCTGTACACTACAGTGCTGGGGTACTCTGGGCACAAGCCTTATTCCTTTTGAAGGGAGACACTCTAGGTTCAGGTTTCTGGTGCAGGTCCACAGGAAGCCTGATGTGGTTCACAAACCCCTAAGTCCTCAAGGATGGCTTCACATGTGTGATATCCTTCCAGCGCAGGCACCACTCATGTTCCCATATCTATCTGCCTGCCTGCTGGGGAGCCCTAGTCACTGCTTAGGTAGTGGCAGGGTCAAACTCCATGTGTGAGGACTCAAGCTCCTCTGCACTTTATTCTTCTGTATCCTGTGACAGCAGCTGCTTTGACCTTAGCTCCTTGTAGCCCCACCATAAAAATAAATTCTGCAGCCCCAAGGCAGAATGCATGCTGTGCTCCTCCCTCCTCTACAGGCTCCTGGTGGGTCTCAGGATGGGTTGGCTCATGGATGAGATGCAAAATAATCGGAGGTTCCTACCCCAAATTTCGATCATGCTGGAGTCATAAACCAGGGATAGATACTAAATGATAGCTCCCCTGAAGCAATGTCTATCCCTGATCCTGCAGCCAGGGGCTAACTGCATGTGGCCTCTGGGCTGTTTTCAGTATCTGAACCACCAGCTGGAATACACGTCTGTTCTCCTTCAGCCTCATTCCTCTTCAGGTTCCCTTCATGTATGATGACCATGGCACCAGTAGTCAGTGTTCATGGGTCTAAATTCCTCTCCATGCAGCCTTTATAATTTTCCCTTCGGAGAACAGACCAAAGGGAAAATTTATTAACTGATACTTCAGATCTTTCATTTACCATCAAACTTTGGCAACCATCAAGACATGAACATTTACTGAGATCTTCTCTTTCATTTTTGCTTCCTAGTCCCATTTACTTGAAGTTCCTTAAAGAGCTCCTGATCCTAGACCAGGGGTGGGCAACCTTTTTGTGAGTGCGTGCCCAAACCAGAAAAATCTCTGACTCAAAATTCTTCTGTGTGCCAACACTAATTTTTTGAGAACATGTTACGCCTACCTGATATCTCTTAAGGTGTACGTATGTGAAGAACCTTGAAGAAATAATAAAATTCATTCGAGCGACAAAAACACAGTATATGATGATGAAAAATACATTTATTTTTAATGTATACATGTACACTGATAGTCGGACAGAAAACTTTATGACTCTGTTTAATATTATCAGTGGGACTTTTGCTGCTGCATCACTGATGCCTGAGATTTTACATCAGGTTTATATTTCGTGACCTTCAGAGATATGCACGAGCTACTACTTTCATCCATCAGGCTACTCCTATTATGAGACTTAACAAAATTCACCACTGAGAACAAAGATTCACAATTGTAAATGGAAGATTATAAGAGAGAGTTTCGCGTGCCAGCAAAAGTTACTGGTGTGCCATGTTTGGCATGCGTGCCAGGGGTTGCCCACCCCTGTCCTAGACTGTAGCCACAGGGCCATACCGAGTCCAGGTGGGAGAATGAGCATCACTATGTTTCCACTCTGTGATACCCTCTGGTAACTTAAGAAACATTCAAACCTGTGAGGAAGTTTTGTGTATTTATTTAAGCCAAACTGTCCACAATGGCTGGAAGCAGATTCTCAATGCTCCAGAGAATGGCAGTTTTGCACCTTGGATTATACCTTAGGATCAAAAGAGAAGATATAAGTGTTTTACATGAAATCCACTGGTGATAGATTAGGGAGGCTGAGGCAGAAGAAAGCAAAGAGGGGAGGGTATGGAACCTCTGCAATTGGAAAAAAGTAAAATGACAGACAATCTTCTTTTACTTAGGTGGGTGTAGGATAGTTAATAGTCAACAATTAGCTCAATAACAATGAGGGTATTTATGGTCTCCATTCAGTGGTGCATGTGCTTGAAAGGGTCCAGAAAAAGGGAAAATTACCTTGACATTCCAACTATATGATATTATAGATGCAAAAGGACACTAGACAGGCTCAGTTAAAGTGAAGATTGACTTTGTCAGGCAAAAAGGCCAGCCTAGGATATGACTAACCAATAAAACTGCTCTTTCAGTTTAAAAACTTTTAATTTCAGACCACCATCTGTGGTTAATTAGGTCTCTGAATTTGCAAGACTACCACACAGGCCTTTCCTGAGCTAGTCAGGTTAGCATGTGGTCCTTTTTGTCCACACCTCTTTGAATGACCACCAGCATCATTTCCAACTTGGATGGTCATTACCATCTTGTGACCTGTGATATATAAGCTGTCAGGTCACTTAGCTGAGCTGGAGATATAGGACAGGAGGCAGGGCATGCTGACATTGGCTGCCTTAGCTGAACTATTAATGGCATTCTTCACAGTGCTATGGAAGGTACTTTATTTCTGTTATCTCAGCCTTTTAAGAAGTCAGACTTAGTAGATGTGTGTGAAACCACTAAAGTTTATGTAAGCCTAGAGCTACAGAGTGCAAATTACCTTGTGAAAGCCCATAGGTATAGCATCCATGGGCCATAAGGATACAAGGATGGTTATAAAAGTCACAATCCCCTTATGAAAAATGACACCTAAGCATATTAACTGGCATTTGAGGTCTATATGAAATCCTCCTAAATCCAAATGCACTTTCCACATCAGGTTAATTTTGCCATCAACAATCTGGCCTTGTAAGGAAGCTGATCTTCCACTTTGTTATGGCCTCATGAGTTTTCCAGAGAAGAATAACAAAAGAACAACTTATTATAAGACTTATCCAATATTACCATTCTAGGAAAAAGAACCCAGGCCTGATGTTAACCTTTTGTTCTCCATAATCTAATCTAACTTCCAATCCTTTCTTCTTACCTTATCCTATGTCTTACCCATCACCTGCTTTCCATGTCCTTCATCTTCTTGTCCTGAAAGCTATCATCATCTCTCCCCTGAGCAACTGTATGTGCATCCTACTCATCTTCCCAATCCCTCATTGGATCCATTGATTACTCCACAGCCCTACACTGCTGATTATTTTTCCTCTTGGAGAAGTGTTCCTAAACGTTACCTAATTCACTAAGTGCCATAGGTCACTGCAGGCTCATGAAATGCCAAAGGCCTAGCAGTTTTCTCACACGAGCCACACTGGCATTTTCCACCTCAGACAATGTGGTGCATCTTCAGTGAACGGGTCATTTTCTATACCTAATAAATTGTTTTGCTCTCCCATATGCCTTATTTCCTTCATTTTCCTCAGGTTTCAGTTCAACCCTTAGGTATTTCAGTTTGAATTGCTGGACAACCCTTTATATATCCCAATAATTTGATTTCCCAACGACATGCACATCTCTCTAGTAGTGTTTTTAACATCAGCTTGTATATATATATGACTTAAATACTGTTACTTTCCAGGTGGATGTCAGGGTCACAGTGGTTTAAACTCTCTGTTTAGACTCATTTTTGTGTTTGTGGGTATTAGTTTAGTTGTTAGCATGTAATTCATAGTGATGAAAAATTAGTTGAATGATCTTGCCTAGTTTTGAGATTTCTTTTGCAAGACTAATATTTATTTCATCTGTGTTTCTATTTTTTCAGATATGTGACTTGTGTGATCCTATGCACATCTTTATGCTATCTCCCTCCCCATCATCAATATACATACACACCATTAGGCTCCTGTCCATATTTTTGGCATATTTCCAGGCAAACATGAAATTGTACTATTTATCCAACAAGACTTCCCAGAACCTCCTAAGTTACCTATTTTGTCTTTAATTAACCCTGTAAGGTAGGAAGGGGGACCCTGAATACATTAGGATCATTGCAACTCTGTGTATTGAAAATAAATGGTCTCTGTAAGTCATTCACTAACTTTATGTACACATCTGATAAAGGGTTTGCTCATGCCATTTACACAAACACATTGTCACATATTATCTATACTAATAAAAGGGTAATATGCTAATTAGAATGGATAGACCGGACATCTTCTGGATGTCCTTCCAGACAAAGCCATGGTGGTGGGGGCCAAGGCAGAGGCGGTTAGGGGCAATCAGGCTGCCAGGGGAGAGCTGTTGGGGGCAATCAGGCCAGCAGGGAAGAGCACTTAGAGGCAATCAGGCAGGTAGTGAAGCAGTTAGGGGCATCAGGCAGGCAGGCAGAGTGGTTAGGGGAGATCAGGCAGGCAGGCAGATGAGTGGATAGGAGCCAATGGTCCTGGATTGCAAGAGGGATGTCTGACTGCCAGTTTAGGCCCAATACCCAGAGCAGGTCTTTTTGACAAAGGAACATGGAACAAGATTGTTAACCGAAGGATGAAAGTGAGTCCTACTGATACCAGGATAGCAATGCCTGATGAAAGAAGAGGTATAAAAGCCCAGACCCAAAATTGGTTTGGAGATGTGTTTGACATAGGAAAGATTAAGCTGGAGAGATGCTGGGTCACACAAACATCTTTTGTTTGTAAAAAAGGCTTCAGGTCATCCTGTGGTTTAGTAAAAGTAAATGACAATAACAACCATTGCACAGATGAAAATGTTAAATAAAAGTTTTTAAAATTTTTATGTGCCTGGCTGGAATTTCTTAGTGGTTAGAGTGTTGGCTTGTGCATGGAAGGGTCATGGACACTTACCAGGGTTGCAAGTTTGATCACAACCCAGATTTGTGTACCTGGGGCAGACAACCAATTTATCTGTCTCCCTCATATTCAAGTCTCTCTCCTTCTCTCCCTCTCTCTAACTCTCTCTCTCTCTCTCTGTATGTGTGTGTTTCTTTTTCTTCCCCTCCCTACCTTCCACTCTGTCTAAAAATCAATGGCAAAAAAAATTCTCAAGTGAGGATTAACAAAAAAATTAAAATAAATAATATTGGTACAAATAGTCTTTTTTTCTAGGTCACCGAGCTCCTTCCCTTGCCTCTCAAACTTTTCTTTTTTGTCCTTTTACATCCGTTCTTGCTCCATCCTTCATTTCTACACAATTAGCAACATTTATTCCTACCATTCTTACTCTGCCCCCCTTTAATCTTTCCAATCAGGCAGTGGTCATTGAGCAACGAAGCCTCAGGTCAGGAGAGAAAGGAGCAGGGGACCAGCTGTGATGGCTTCAGGAATCCTGGTGAATATAAAGGAGGAGGTAACATGCCCCATCTGCCTGGAGCTCCTAACAGAACCCATGAGCCTGGACTGTGGGCACACATTTTGCCAAGCCTGCATCACTGCAAACAACAGGGACTCCATGATCAGCCAAGGAGAGAGCAGCTGCCCTGTGTGCAGGATCAGTTACCAGCCTGAGAACCTGCGTCCCAATCGAAATGTGGCCAACATTGTGGAGGCCCTTAGGGAGGTCAAGTTGAGCCCACAGGAGGAGCAAAAGACAGATCTCTGTGTGCGCCATGGGGAAAAACTCCTGCTCTTCTGCCAGGAGGATGAGAAAATCATTTGCTGGCTTTGCGAGCGGTCTCGAGAGCACCGTGGTCACCACACCTTCCTCATAGAGGAGATTGCCCAGAAGTACAAGGTAATAGACTGGGATGGAGGAAAGACAGGGCAGAAAATAGCACTTGATGAGAAATCTCAACTTTTGTATTTCACTGTAATTATCTTGCCACCACAGTCCTGGAGCCTGTGATCACTTTTCTTCCTATGTTCACCTTCCAAGGCCTGAAGGACATTTCTATACATTCCACACAATTACATATGATGAGCAGACTCTAAAGGAGAGTAGGTGTTTTCAGACTTTGTGCTAGTAGGTAGAGGTTTGGTGCACAAGCAAAGCTGTCATCATCCCTTTAGACATGAGGGGTAACTGGGCAGCTGGGTGGATGGAGACCTAAGTTCTTTCCTTAATACAGGATCAAGTGTTTTCTTCTAGGGCAGTGGTTCTCAACCTTTCTAATGCCACGACCCTTTAAAACAGTTCCTCATGTTGTGGTGACCCCTAACCATAAAAGTGTTTTTGTTGCTACTTCTTAACTGTAATTTTGTTACTGTTGTGAATTGTAATGTAAATATCTGATATGCAGGATGTATTTCCATTGATACAAATTGAACATAATTAAAGCGTAGTGATTAATCACAAAAACATTATGTAATTATATATGTGTTTTCCCATGGTCTTATGTGACCCCTGTGAAAGGGTCGTTTGACCCCCAAAGGGGTCTCAACCCACAGGTTGAGAACTGCCGTTCTAGGGCAAAGAGAACCAGTCTTCTCTTGACATAGTAATGGTGACTTCTATCATCTGAGTCTTAAAGAACACATAACCACTTCACATTTCCTTCTAATCACAGATTCTAATAGTCATTTTGAAGATTGTTTAGAGATGAACCTGATTTCTTCCCAGTAAACCTCTCTTCTGATGAGGAGAGAGCCCATAGCTTAACCCTGAAGTGAATCCTCTCCCATAGGAAAAGCTCCAGGCAGCTCTGGACAGGCTGAAGGCAGAGCAGCAGAAAGCTGAAAAGTTGGATGATGACCTTGAAGAAGAGAGAACTTCCAAGAAGGTAGGAGGAGACTCTTTCTGGTAATTAACCAAGAATCTGGGCATGACTTTGGGTTTTAGTCACAAGGACCCCCCTTCCTTCTTGTTTTCTGACAGTTGATATGTCCAGAGTCATTCATCAGCCATTCTTTATCCTTTCCCTGGGAGAAATAGGGCTGGAAATAAGCATGTCACACAAATAATGCAGATATTTGGAGGTTAGTTATTACCATATATAGACTCTCTGGTGAGGATGGTAGTGAATTTTACATTCATTTATCTTTTTTTTTTTTTTTTTGAGCCTTAAACTCTTCCAGGGAAGACAGTTACCAATGGTTCATGGCTCTGTCGCAGGTGCTCAACTTAGGCTGGGGGTGGGGTGGGGTGAGGAGTAATGCATGGAAGTATGACTGTCCAGGGCAGCTCTGTGAGAGCTGAGCCACACCCAGGTGTCCCATTTGGTTCAGGGTTGGCCTCAATAACGTAGACATGAGGGTATTGTTTAGGAATGTGATGAAGATGAAATAATGGGAAAATCAGCCTCCCCAAGAATTGCTCCTCTGCTTCCATCTCTCTTCCCTCTGAGAACATCCAAATCAAATACTTCCTTTTCTGGATCCCACTCTGCCTGATAACCTGAGTCCCTGTCTTTCTTTCTCATTCCTGAAGGATCAGATAGAACATGAGTTAAAAAGTGTCCAGGATTATTTTAAACAACTGAGAGGTATCCTGGCCAGTGAGGAGCAAAAGGAGCTGCAAAGGCTGGAGAAGGAGGCGGCAGAGAATCTCGATGACCTGGCTCAGGCTGAGGGTGAGCTGGCCCAGCAGAGGAAGTTGTTGAGAGACCTCATCTCAGATCTGGAGCATCGGTTGCAGGGGTCAGCAGTAGAGATGCTGCAGGTAAGACTTAGAAATAAGCCCCAGCATCTGAACTTAAGGAAAATTAAGACTAAGTTTCCTTCTCTGCTGTGTGGCTGTTGTTTGTGGTGTTGCCACTGAGGTTCCATTGGTCTTGCAGTGACCCTTCCCTGCATCTGTTTCAGAGGTTATTGGAATTGTTGAATGCATGAACAAAAGTGAAAAATCTGGTTCTTATTAATGTATCAATTAAAGTATAAAATTGACTGTGAAGAGAAGATTCATTGTGTTCTGTAGGCCCCTGTGTCTGTGATCTAACCTAGAACTTTATTTAGTATCTCTTCATGATCCAAGAATTGTTGTTTTTCTTTTTAGAATAAGTTGAAATTTTTCTGTCTTTTCTGAATTTTCTGAATAAACAATTGTGATGGATTGGCATTATTTATTTTTTAATTATTCAGTTGATTCACCAGTGAAACCATCTCACTCTGAAATTTATGTTTTTTGAAAAAGTTTACAATATTTTTTTTTACTTGTATTAGGTTTTCTCAGGTTTTTAAAAAAATATTTCTTGAGTCAGTTGTGGATAATGTCCATCTTTATAGAAATTTGTCCATTTTAAGTGGTCAGATTCATAAGCATGAAATTAATCATTATAATTTATTAAAATATTTTTCATTTCTACAATACTAACAATAATGGCTCCTTTTATTCCTGATTTTGTGATTATTTTTGGCCAAGTAAGTTACCGTTGGTCAAGGTCATTGATTTTTGTTTGTTTGTTTTTAATATATTTTTATTGATTTTAGAGAGGAAGACAGAAGGAGAGAGTTAGAAAAATCAATGAGAAGTGAGAATCATTGATCGACTACCTTCTGCACACCCCTACTGGGGATCGATCCTACAACCCGGGCATATGCCTTTGACAGGAATTGAACCCAGGACCCTTCAGAGCACAGGGCAGCACTCTATCCAGTGAGCCAAACCACCGAGAGCTCATTGGTGTTTTTTAAGAATAAATTTTAATGTTATTTATTTATTTATTTATTTATTTATTGTTGACCTTTCTATATCACAGGTTTCTGCTCTCATTTATATATAATCCTCTGTGTGTATATATGCAAATGCACATTTATATATGAGAGTGTGTGTTTCTGTGTGGGTGCATTGTATTTAATTTGTTCTTCTTTTTCTAGTTTCTTAAAGTGAGAATTTTTTGTTTATTTTATTTTGTTAATCTTCACCTTAGGGTATTTTTTCCATTGATTTTTAGAGAGTGAAAGGGAGGGAGGGAAGCAGATAAGGAGGGAGGGAGGGAGGAAGGGAGGGAGGGCCGACACTCTTACCACTGAGCTACACCAGCCAAGGGTTAAAGTAGGAATTTTGACCACTGATTGACAGTCTTTTCTCTTATAGTTTTTAATGTTATAAATGCATTGTTTTAGCTATATCCCATATTTTGGGATTATTTGCTCAATCGTTTGTTTTTTATTGATTTCAGAGAGAAAGTGAGAGGGAGAGAGAGAGATAGAAACATCAATGATGCGAGACAATCACTGATCAGCTATCTCTTGCATGCCCCCTACTGGAGATGGAGCCTGCAACCCTGGTGTGTGCCCTGACTGGGAATTGAACCCCGACCTTCTAGTTCATAGGTCAGCCCTTAAGCACTGAGCTCCACCTGCTGGGCCTTGATATTTTGAATCAATTTAACTTTTTTTCAAATTTTCTTTGTTATTTTTATCTTAACCATTGAAATATTTGAAATGGTGCTTTTTAATGTACAAACACCTGGTGATTTTTTACTTTTTTTTCTGCTGCGTGTTTTAAATTTAATTCCTTTCTAATCAGAAAGCATATGCTTTATTATTTCAACCTTATAGATGTATTGACTTGCTTTTTCTACTAAAATATTATATGTCCACATTTGTTATGTGAATTTGAAAATAATTGGAAGAGTGTATTGATTGGGTGAAAGGGTCTTTAGCTGTCAGGTGGAGCTGGTTGACAATGTAGGTCAAGTCTTCTACATCATGATGATTTTCTTATTTACATTTTTGCTTTTAATTTTCTCTTTTTCTTAAGTCTCTTTAACCTTTCTGATAATACTTACTAGAGGCCCGGTGCACAAAAATTTGTGCACTCGGGGGTAGGGGGCGTCCCTCAGCCCAGCCTGTGCTCTCTCGCAGTCTGGGACACCTTGTGGGTGACCACTTGCTGGCTTAGGCCTGCTTCCCAGGGGATTGGGCCTGAGCTGGCAATCAGACATCACTCTGGCAGCCCGGCAGCCCTCGGGGGATGCCCACTTGCCAGCAGGGAGCAGACCTAAGCTGCAGTCAGACATCCTTAGCGCTGCTGAGGAGGCAGGAGAGGCTCCCACTACCACCGCTGTACTGGCAGCCATCAGCCTGGCTTGTGGCTGAGAAGAGCTCCCCACTGTGAGAGTGACTGACCACCAGAAGGCAGCTCCTGCATTGAGCGTCTGCCCCCTGGTGGTCAGTGTGTTTCATAGTGACCAGTGATTCCCAGTCTTTCTGCTGTTTGGGTCAATTTACGTATTACCCTTTGACTCTATAGGATAGAGGTCTGGTGCACGGGTGGGGGCTGGCTGGTTTGCCCTGAAGGGTGTCACAGATCATGGTGGGCGTCCCGCTTCGACGCCTGGCAAGCCTGGATGATGGGCTGATGGCTGTTTCAGCTGGTTACACCCCCTTTAGGGTGGGGGTCCCCACTGGGGTGCCTAGCCAGCCTGGGTGAGGGGCTGAGGGCCATTTTTTTTCTTTTTTTTAATTCTGGGATTTATTTACCTTCTATGGCTGTCACTGGAGCTGAGAGCCAGCTCCAGCTCTGAGGCTGTGGCTGGCTGAAACAGGTTTCTGGGTTTGTTTAGCTCTGTAATTGAAACTCTGTTGCTATCACTGGCGCTCTAAGCTCTGAGCCCGCTGGCGGCTGAAAGCAGGTTTCTGGGTTTGTTTAGCTTCTATAATTGCAACATTATTGCATCTGGAGCTCAGAGCTCGGCTGCGGCAGGTGGGGAACCTTGGCTTCCTCCGTCACTGGAGCAAGCAAGCCTCATGTTCGCTTCAGCTGTGTGGCTGCCAGCCACCATCTTTGTTGGCAGTTAATTCGCATATCTCGCTGATTAGCCAATGGGAAGGGTAGGGAAGTTATGGTTAATTACCATGTTTCTCTATTATTAGATAGGATTTGGTGGTGATTATCTCCTTGAGCTTTTTCTTATCTAGGAAGCTCTTTATGTCTCCTTCAATCCTATCTAATAATACACAAACATGGTAATTGACCGTCCCTTTGCTACACCTCCCATTGGCTAATCAGCGTGATATGCAAATTAACCGCCGACAAAGATGGCGGCTAATTTGCATACTGCAGACAGGGTGGAACAGCATAGCCACCAGCACAAGAGCTGCCATCCAGGCCCCCATGTGCAACCCCAGAAGTCGCCTGCCTGCTGCCCGTGATTGGATCTGATCCCAGGCTGAGGGCCAGCTCCAGAAGCCCCAGAAGCTGCCCAGAAGCCTTTGATTGGGGGGAGATGGGCGTCAGGCCTGGGCAGGGAGCAGAACCGTCAATCGGAGGGCTCTGGGGTGTTCCCTGCCCAGTCCTGACCCCTGGGCCAGAGGCGTCAGGCTTGGGCATAGGGCAGACTGGCTGATGGGGAGGACATCCCCTGAGGGCTCCCAGTATGTGAGAGGGGGAAGGCTGGGATGAGGGGCTCCCCCCCCCCAAGTGCACGAATTTCGTGCACCAGGCCCCTAGTTTTAAATCATAGCCTGGCTAATAATAATAATAATAATAATAATAATAAATAATAGCCTTGCTGGGTAGAATAGTCTAGGTTGTAGATCTTTGCTTTCAATTACTTTGAATATTTCATGCCATTCCCTTCTAGCCAGCAAAGTTTGAGCTGAGGAATTAGTTGGGATTCTTACGGAGCCCCCTTATAGGTAACTAACTGCTTTTCTCCTGCCACTTTTAAGACTTTTTTCTTAGTATTTTTCATTCCTCACTGGGTGTTTTTTATGCTTTCTATCTCCTTTCTATGTTTCCTCTATCTTTGTTGAAGTTGTCAGTCAGATAATCTATTCTTCGCTAAGTTCATTGAGCATTCTTATAATCAGTGTTTAGAATTCTGCATTTGGTAGATTGCTTGCCTCCATTTTGTTTAATTATTTTTCTGAAATTTTATCCTGATCTTTCATTTGGGACATGTTTCTTTGTCTCCTCATTCAGCTGCCTTCCTATGTTTATTTCAATGTGTTTGGTATATCTGCCACATCTCCCAACCTTGATAGAGTGGCCTTATGTAGTAGGCTTCCCTTGGGGCCCAGTGTTGCAGCTTGTGTTCATCTGAACCAGGTTCTCTAGGGGTGTCTAATGTTTGGGTTGTGGGTGCCTTCTTGTTGTAGTTGAACCTTGATTGCCATTTTCACATCAGTGTGTGGGACTGCCCCTCAAGCTGAGTTGGGGTCCCATTTCATAATCTACACCTGTGGGTGTGGTACCAGCCAGTTTCATTTTCCCTCTTACCAGCCTTGTGGTGACTTTTTAAAAAATATGTGTGGATTGATTTTAGAAAGAGGAAGTAAGAGGGAGAAACCTGTGATGAGAAACAAGGTCAGATGACTGAAAATAGTTAAAAATATGGAATAAACTTTTTAGACCCTGCAACACAGTAAATATTGTAATGTTTAGAATAGTGACCAAGTGGATATTGGTAACATGGACGAAGGCGTATAAAGGAGGAGGTAATTTGTTTGTTGAAAAATAATTTACATAGTAAATATCCTAAGTTACTGGTTCCTATGGCTTCTTTACTAGGCTTTATATTAACCTGCTCTCACATGATGACCATCTCTATTCCCACCAGAACCGGGGGGTGGAGAGGGGAGATGTGTTGAAGTTTTGTTAGTGAAAGAGCTTATTACTTCATGACTTATAGTGTCTCTTTCCTCTTTAGGATGTGAAAGGCATTATGGAAAGGTATGTATGGGAGACCAGCGATGGTCTTTTTGTGCTGTAAAAAGTGTTTAAAGACATTAATGATACCTGGTGATTAATAAGAATAAACTATTGCTCAGGGCAGAAACATTTGGATGTAGTTTTATCTTAAATTTCTGTCAAATATGCCTTGTGTATTCTATACCTATTGACAATGAACCAGATTTTATGTAGGTAATTTACGTGAAGGGAGTTGCAAAGTTTGGGTTAGTAGCAGTTAAACATAAGATGTTACAGTATCAGACCCATCTAACTTCATACATTCTATGCATTCAGCATGCCTGTATTTAACTCAGATTTTCACATGTAACAGGTGATGCATTGACCATGGGAATGTCATGACTTCTTTACCTCCTAAGCACTCAGATTTTGAGATAACTCCTTTATATTTAAATTTCTTTTCTCTGAATAGAAGATACGGTTTTCTTTATTTTCCAAAAGCAGACTTGCATATCAAGGAATATTTTTACCCTGGGAAAAACAGTTGATCCATCTTGGTCATGCACTTTTGAAATCCGAATGGAAGGGCAGCATCTTTGTGCCTGAATTTGAACACCTACTTGGCTGCATTAATCTATTCCAAACACATGAAATTCAGACCACTAGTAGTATAGCATTCATAATATCTTCCTTTCCAAGTGTTATATTTTTTCCCAGAAGACTGCAATCTCAGATGTAGTTCTGGAGGCCTCCTACTGGGCAGTGGAATTCAAAGGTCTTTGTTCTTCCCAGACAGTATTCCCACACTTGATATATCTCAAGCATAAGGAACCACATTCTGCATCCTCACATTCTTGTCATATTTTCTGGGAATCTACATCCATGTCACAACTTTTACTTATACTAATTTATTTCAAGGTACCAAGTTTTGCGTTTTAAAGAAATTCACTATGGCACATAATTTCATATGATTTTTAGGAGTTAGAAAGGGAGAGGATAGTTATCATTGTGAAAGGAATAAACTGCTTCTAAGAGGTCTGTTCCTTTCCAAGGGCAGACAGCAGTCAACGGGGAAAGTGGATTGAGCACATTTCTTCTGGTGCCAAGATCAGAAGTCTACTCTCTCCTTTCTCAGGGGTCCATGAATGGGGGTCAAGTACTCCTTGGGGTGAGTAGATAAAATCAGTGGTTTTGGAGAGACAAAAATTCAGAGGTGTGTGGATCTATCTTGTTGTCTCTAGGAGTAAGACCTTCACTCTGAAGAAGCCAAAAACCCTCCCCATGAAGCAAAGGAGAGTGCTCCAAGCTCCTGACCTGGGAGGGATGCTACAAGTGTTTAATGGTGAGGAATGCTAGAGCAATGGATGGCTGTGAAATTGTTGTTATGGTTTGGGTTAAAGTTCAGGTTTAAGGTGTAGCTGGAGGAGAAATAAAAAGACAAATATTATATTCTGGTTAAAAGAGCATATTCAGTGGGGAGTGATCAATTGTCTTGTTCACCCCTATTCCATGCACTAACTTACATAAACCCCAGTCTTTCCCTGATATGGGGAGAAAATAGATGTTGATGCAGAACATTTTGCCTATATTTGATGTTATGGATTTTTTTCTAATTTCAGAACTGACAGATGTGCGATGCTACTGGGGTAAGGAGAAATCACAATATCACAAAGTCACCTTGTCCTCATTTTCTTTTAGAATTTTGCATTTTCTGCTAGGTCTCTGGTATAATGACCCAGGTTTTCCCTCCCAACACCCACATATGTGTTATATTTCTTCAGTGAGTTATGCTCCTCAAGAACCAAATCAAATCCTTCCCATTTCCCACTCATTTTATTCTCAAAACTCTCTTACAATGTCATAAAGTATATCAGATTCCTCACCCAACCCTGTAATTTTTCTACAGTACACGTGACCCTGGATTATCCCATGGATAAATCAAATATTGTCATTTCTGAGGATCGGAGACAAGTGAGACCTGGCAATTCTTCGTTACTCAGAGGTGATAATGAGGATTATGGTGTCCTGGGATCACCTTCTATCACATCAGGGAAGCATTACTGGGAGGTGGATGTGTCACAGAAACGTGCCTGGATTATGGGGGTATATGGACGAAAACTCTTTGGCTTCTTTCACAAGGAATTTCGAAGAGAATCTATAAATAGAAAGCTTTTATGCTCTAGATTTCAACCTAAATATGGCTACTGGGTTATAGGGCTACAGAACGATTCTGAATATAAGGCTTTTGTGGATTCTGACTCCTCTGACCCCACGACCTTAACCCTGTTCCTGAGTGTTCCTCCCCGTCGTGTTGGGGTTTTCCTAGACTATGATGCTGGCACTGTCTCCTTTTTTAATGTCACTAACCATGGGTTTCTCATCTATAAATTCTCTTCATGTTCCTTTTCTCAGAAAATGTTTCCATATTTCAATCCTGTGAAATGCACTGCCCCCATGACACTGTGTTCTCCAGGCTCTTAAACCTCTTACACCTTCACCCACTTCTCTGGAGTGTCTCCTGCGATGGGTGCATCTAATGAGCTGAGCTCACCTGCACTGTTCTTACTATCTTTTCTGGGCTTGTTTTTTTTTCCCCCCCATTTGAACACCCTTCATTCATCAATAAGGTGTACAATTTGCCTCTTGCCATAGTTTCCCCAAAGTATTATTTGCATTCATAGAGAATCTTAATTCATCACTTTTATCATCTCAAGGAAAATGACTAATGCCTCATAACAAAAAGGCATGTATGGAGGTAACAGCTCTACCAAGTTCAAAAATCTCATGTCCTCTCCCGCTGACTGAGAAGATGAAGGAAAGCTTTTCAACAACTTTTATTGAAGACTTGAATAAAAGTCATTCACTACAGAATGAATCCTCAGAGGTCTGTCTGTTTACCCATGATGTTTGTTATTCATCAAGGAGTGAAGAAGAAAATATTAAATATGGGTTTTTAAATTGATTTCTTAGAGAGAGAGGAAGGGAGAGGTAGAGAGAGATAGAAACATTGATGATAAAAAAACAAACAAACATTAAAGTGCTGTCTCCTGCATGCCACCTACTGAGGGTGGACCTTGTGTCCAGGAAATGTGCCATGACTGGGAATGGCACCAGCGGCCTCTTGGTGCATGGGTCGATGCTCAACCACTGAGCAACATCAGCCAGGCAATAAGAAAATATCATAAATAATACGCACTAAGAGTGTAAGTTCTGTGTCCTCATTTCTGAGTTCACATCCAATTTCTCCAAATATGCACAGTGTATTTTGAATAAAATACCTGAATGCCAATTTGTTTTCTTTAAATAATCCTGGCAATAAAACCATACCATAGTTAGTATCCCTGTGAGAAGAAAAATGTCATTAAGTATATAACATGTAAGTGTCTCAACTGAATAAATATTTCTCCACTAATTACTGAGAAATCTAAACTGTCAGTGTGTCATGAAACAGGTTTTGCCTTCAAGGACACAAGGGTAGTATTTTATATATATTTTATTGATTTTTTATGGAGAGGAAGGGAGAGGGATAGAGAGTTAGGAACATTGATGAGAGAGAAACATCCATCAGCTGCCTCCTGCACACCCCCCACTGGGGACATGCCCGCAACCCAGGTACATGCCCTTGACCGGAATCGAACCCGGGACCCTTCAGTCCACAGGCCGACGCTCTATCCACTGAGCCGAACCAGCTAGGGCACAACGGTACTTTTTACCAAAGTCTCATGTTTCAGATACAAGATATAGCTGTGCTGTTGTCTAGAATACTCCAGCTCTGCCAGTGTTAGTCAAGACTGTGTGTATGAATGAAAATTTTATTATAAGTCTGGTGTTACTGCATATTAGCCTTGATCAAATAATCTAAATTTTACACGATTCAGTTTCACATTTGTAAAATAATATGAAATTTACCTGATGTATTTTTGTGAAAATTAAAGCATAGAATATTTTCAGTAATTTCTTTCATGGCTAGCACATAATTAGTCATCAAGTATACTGTCGATTCATTTTTGTTTGCCTCTCATTATGATTGAAATAAATGATTTTAAAAATACATATTAGCTTACTTTCAACTTTACTATTCTTGCTTTGATTTAAGAAATATAAATAACTTGATGAAAGAATTGTGAACTCTAATGAAAAAGATAATCGATGAATAAAATGGAACCAGAAACAAGGAACAGACTAGGCAGTATCTGAGGGGAGGTGGGTGAGGGGTGACTGGATAAAGAAGGGAAGGGTGTTAGCTAAAGAACATATATGCATACCCCATGGACATGGACAATAGACTTGTGAAGACCAAAGGAGGGGGGTGTGGGAGAAGGTTAATGTGGGAAAAGGGAGGTTACAGGGCGATGACTATCTGCAACAATGTCAACATTAAAATTTTTAATAAAAAAAAGTTATTATTCACAGAAATGATTTAAGTACAATTGTGGGATTTCTTAACAGTGTTCTGTTGCCCAGTTCAGCCTTACTTTTGCCGTGAGGTTCAAATTTTCAGGAACAGGAGAAAAGCCAGTTCTCCAAAGTGATAGCAGGTGCATGATTTCGGCAATGAATATTCACACCATGCTTTTGTCTTTTGGAATTTTTATTCCCAAATCTGTCCTCAAAGAAGTAAAAGTTAAAATAAATACATTAATGAATTAACTAATCAATTAAAAGTGGTCTCTTGTCAATTATTATCTTCTCTCATCTCTGCATGGCCACAGGAATATCTAAATTCCTCACCCTGGATTATCATTGATGTAACAAGGGATTGCAAGGTGGATATTACAGTGTGTGTGTGTGTGTGTGTGTGTGTGTGTAAATTGATCTAAATTTTATATTTGACCTCTGCCTTCCTTACTCTCCATTGCTGTGATGCCTGGGGCTAATACATTGTACTTTAAATTTTATTTGGATATATTTTCAGTTCTGCTTTGATTGATGGTGCAAAAGGTCCAAGTGTTTCCCAAAGAAGTGGTGAAAGTGAACACTTACGGAGGTGTGAGTGTTTTCCAGGGAAAGGCTCCCCTTGAAGAGCACCATGTCTAAACCTCCATCCTCTTCCCACCTCCCAGTTGCTGGTAGCATGTCACTGCCACAAATGTACCACATTATGTCTGGAAGGCTTTTGTTTCTAGGTCAGAAACAAAAACTGGTGGTTAACTGAAGGGCTAGATCACATTTAATGGTGTTGTGGAAAAAATTTCTCAATTGGTGAAAAAAAGTTCTAAATAAAAGTTCTTAGTAGCTGCTATTTAAAAAGAACATTTTTTCCTAAAATTCTAAGGACAGATATTACCATTCAGCTCAAATATCAGAGCTCTATCACTGGTTATCTTCCCCATCACACTCTGCATTATGGAGGGCAGGTACCCAGACTTCTGGATCATGATTTTATCCCTAGTAAGTAGTTCAGGGCATGAAAATAGGATAAGCTTAACTAGTAGGTATAGAATTAAATTGAAATTACTAAGTATTTTGGAAGGCTGTGGAGTGTATCATTAGATTTTACATTCTTCTTATTTGAACATTCTTGCTAGAATAATCTGCAAAATGGATGAAAACATAAGAACATACTGAAGCATTGCCTTCCCTATGTGTCCTATGTTGTGACCTCCCATTGTTATTGTTCTTAAGTTTCTGTTTTGCTTCCTTTGTTTATTTTCCACTCCTATGAACTTAACTTTCATTTCTCACTCCGCTTCTGTGGGGGAACTCCTCTGTGGAGAGCTGGTCGCTGGCTTGGTGAGTGAACACTGACCAGACTTACAGCAGATCTCCTCCATAGAATTAAAACCAGCATATTTCCTGAAAGTAAGTGGGGCAGTTTCTGGGGACAAAGGACAGGAGGCTTTGGGGGAGCAGATTGACTGTGTTTGGTGTCTTAAATTGTGATTCTGAAGCTGCTTTGCTGACTGTCTCTGCTGAGGTGGCAGAAAAGCAGAATACTGTGTCTGGGGGAAGAGTGATTTTTAGAGAAGGAGCTGTTTAAAAGAGCTGTCTTATTTATTTTTTGGAGGGACCATTATTTCTCCAGGCTGAGTTACCTGATTTCCTCCTGTTAGGTTAAGTGGCTCAAGAGGCGGCATAAGAAATAGAGTCCAGTGAATCAGAAAAGAAAGGAAGGAAGGAAAGTTTATTCTGCGTCCCGGGGAGACCCAAGTACCCCCAAGGACAGGGCACGTGATTCACGCCAACAGGGAGGGGGGCGCTTTTTTTATACTGTGGTTGGGTGAAGGGCGGGGACATGAGCTGAGGTATTCAGCTGAGGAAGTTTCAGCTGCAGGGGGTCAGCAAGGTATTCAGGAAGGAGTCAGTATCTGTGTGGGGATCAGTGCTGATTCAGGGAGAAGCCAGTATCTGTGTCTGGCATGCTGATCTGTTAGAAATGCCAGGGGGAGTCCATTATCTCGTCACAGGTCTGCATGTATCTGATCCTGGGCTCTCTCTCTGGCCTAACATCTCCCTATTCTGTAGTCTTGGCTTTCTACCTTTCCAAGGTGAGCCAGAATACTCCTTTCCCAGAGAGCAAATCCCTCCCTGCTATTTGAAAGGGCGAGGGCTATGCCCTCCATCTTACCCTGGATCCTCCATGTTGGGGCAGAGGCCATGTGCTCAGAAGAGTGCCTTCTTCCTGGAAGCCCAGGCCCCTGCTGGCCACGCCCGGGATTTCTTTGAACTAACCAATGACAAGCAAGGGATGTGCGCGCCATAGAGATGACCACATCCTGTGTAACAAGACCCGACTTGCGCCTGGCCAATCGGCAGGGCCCACAGTCAGCTCCCCTCCCATCACTATTAAAGCCATGATTTTCTCATGGGTGGCACTCGGTTTCCGGTCGCTGCGTCGACTGGAGGCCCGGGTCGGGTTAGCTAACTCAATAAAGGACCTTCTGCTTTTGCATCGGACCGGCTCCCTGGCGTGGTTTCTTGGGGATCTTGAATTCTGGGCATAACACTATTCTCCAAGAGGCCTGTGAGATGAGCCCTGTTCTCCCTCTTCATAAAGCCCAAGCTCCTGGTGAGGCCAGCAGGAGTGAGAGCCCTTATCAGGAGGCGTGTGGGAGGCGTGGGCTCTTAGGGGCTCTGCCAGGGATCAGAACTTCTTGAAGCTGGTCCTCTTACTCTTTTGTTAAATTAGCATTATTTATTTATTTATGTATTTATTTTTACAAACCTTTATTCTTAAATGTACAATAAGCTCACAGACAACACTTCTTCATTCCAGCTGTATGTGGTAACAGATGTTATCATAAGGAATCCGGATGTTAAAACAGGAATGGAATTTAGGATCACCATTGCCCCAGGCACAAGGAACAGCTCATTTCTGGCCAGATTCCTTCATTTCATAAGTGTGTGTTTATTTTTGGTGGGGGGGGGGGGGGGAGGGGGAGGGAGGAGGGTGGCTTTCCCCTTGGCCTTTCCTTTCTGCTCCTCTTTTGCTATTGTAAAGCCTTATCTTCCTCACCCATCTCCTTGGCTGGTTTCTTTGGCTGCTTCAGGGGCGCTTTCTTGCTACCTTTGATACAGGACATGACAACTGACGCCCCTTCCCTGAATGCTGATCCTTTACTCTTGTCTTGATAACTTCTGGGAAGCTTCTGTTCCAGAAGAGCAAAGGAATACCAAGCAGGCTTCCTAGACAAAGGGAGGGACCCTTTCACTAGTGGTCTCCAGGAATAATTTCCAAATCAGAGTGAGGAAACACGCAGAGAGCCCGTCTATATATATCCCGCTGGGGTCTGTGTCTTGCAGATATGCTCCTTGCCCCTTTCATGGCCCTGCAGGGAGGCCCCCAGGAGTCAGGCCACATCCCATGGTCCCTCCAGCATAACAACCCTCCCCCACTCAGGGCAGTGCATTGCTCACAGTTTCTATGTCCAGACACACCTTGCAAGACCAGTTTCCTCCTCACTTTCCCAACCTTCCTGATAAGTGACCAGCCTTTGGCCAGCCTGATGAGAGAGGCTGGATGACCAGATTGCTGCCCATCTCTGTAGTCCCTGTAAGGTTCGTGACACAGGAAAACAAAGAGAGTCGAGTCAATCAGAAAGGAGGAAAAGAGAAGGTTTAATCTGCGTTCCCGTGTGAGACCCAGGAGCCCCAAAGGCAGGGCCAGTGAATTCATGCCAACAGGGAGGGAGGCACTTTTTTTTATACAGCTGTTTAGTGAGGGGCGGGGCCGGGGGGGGGTGGGAGGAGGGAAATGAGCTGAGGAAGTTCCCGCCACCAGTGTTGTCACAGATTCCAGGAAGGAGCCAGTATCTGTGTCGCCATCTGTCTGGCATGCTGAGCTGTTAGAAAATCAGGGAGGGTCCATTATCTCTGTCACCATCTGCCTTGCAGTGGCATGCATCCGCTCCTGGGCTTCCCTTTCACCTAACAGTCCCCATGTGGACACTTGCCCCTTAGAGGTCCAAGAAGAGGGAATTTATTCTCTCCTGAGGGCCATGGCTCAGTTACCTCAATGCACCCTATGACTCTCTGGTGTCCTCTGTTGCTTTAGAACCAGTTCTGAATCATCTTACACATTCCCTTCCTCTCTTATTATATTGACTCTTTACTCACTTTTCCCTTTGCATGCAGCTAGGAAAAGGAGTTAGTAATTTTTCAAAAGGAAGTCCACCTTTATCTCACCTTTGAGCAATTTGTACCTTGATCTCTGTGTTTACTTAGATTTTGATGTGTACTTTCTTTTCCTCCCTCATCTCAGAGATGATATATATCTGTTTTTTATACTGGAGACAAGATCCATGTCTGATGTATACTAACTGAATGCTCAGGGGCTATTCCAGGTCCCTCAAAACAGAAGAATGTAAATTTTTTATTAAGATCGCAATAACAAATGAATTCACCTGTGGTATAAAACTCATAATTTCTATAGAATGCACCCAAATGACTTCTTTGAAACAAATTGACCCGGCAGCTAGTGTCTCCATAAATTGCGAAAGTCCTATAAAAGGTTTAGCCAACATCCTTGAAACCTCTCCTGGTCAATAACCATCATTAAAAAGATGAACTTATTCTTGGCATCCTTATACTTGGGAACCTCAGAAAATTGCAATTCTTCCTATTCCTCTATATTCAGATTTCTGTCTTCTACCCCACCTCCTTCCATCAAGGTTTTAATCTGCACCACATTAATGAACTCCCCCAAGAGTTCTAGCACTCAGGGGTGGTGGCCCTGGAACGGGAATGAGGCATGGGCCCTCCCTCTCCTGTCAGCTCTGGCAGCCCAGCAGCAGCAGGGGGATGTGGCATGTACACTCAGGAACACTGACAGGTTAGAGGGAAATGGAGCCCTGCAATGGCAAGATAGAGGATGGAGCTCTAATGCCACCCAAACCCCAAAATCTCTGCCTCAGGCGAGTCCCACAGGCTTCCACTCCTCCAGCAGGAACGAGATCTCCTTCACACATGGTCTACCCGTGGTCGGCAAACAGCGGCTCGCAAGCCACGTGCGGCTCTTTGGCCCCTTGAGTGTGGCTCTTCCTAAGCCTTAGGAGTACCCCAATTAAGTTAATAACAATGTACCTACCTATATAGTTTCAGTTTAAAAAATTTGGCTCTCAAAAGAAATTTCAATCGTTGTACTGTTGATATTTGGCTCTGTTGACTAATGAGTTTGCCGACCAGTGGTCTAGGCAATTCTCAAACCTCAGCTTTTGAGTGGGTCCTTGTGCAAATACTATCAGTCCTTCAAGTCCTGTTTAGGAACCCTTTAACAGGGGAATCTCCTGTTCCCTATACCTCTATGGTGCTCCTGGGCATAAGCCTTGTTGGTTTTTGAAGACAGACATTTTTTGAGCTCAGGTCTCTGGCAAGAGTTAGGGCAGTGATGGCGAAACTATGACACGTGTGTGAGAGGTGAAATGCAAACTCATTTTTTTGGTTGATTTTTCTTTGTTAAATGGAATTTAAATATATAAAATAAATATAAAAAATATAAGTCTTTGTTTTACTATGGTTGCAAATATAAAAAAATTTCTATATGTGACACGGCACCAGAGTTAAGTTAGGGTTTTTCAAAATGCTGACACGCCGAGCTCAAAAGGATCACCATCACTGAGTTAGGGAGACTGATGTGGGCCACAAACCCCTCGGTCCTGAGGATGGACTTGGGCATTTGTTATATCCTTCCAGCATAGATACCACTCATGTTCCCTTATCTATCTGCCTGCCTGCTGGGGAGCCACAGAGTCACTGCTTAGGTAGTGGTGGGGTCAAACTCCTTGTGTGAGGACTCAAGTTCTTCTTCACTTTCCTCTTCTGTGTCCTGTGGCAGTAGCTGCTTTGACCTTAGCTTGTTGTAGCGCCACCATAAAAATAAATTCTGCAGCCCCAAGGCAGAATGCATGCTTTTCCTCTCTCCTCTACAGGCTCTTGGTGGGTCTCAGGATTTGTTGGATCTTGGATAGGATGAGAAATATTTGGAGGCTCTTACACCTTCTTTGGATTATGCTGGAGCCATACAATGATCTGTACCACCGTCTCTGCAGCCAGAGGCTAACTGCATGTGGCCTCTGGGCTATTTTCAGTATCTGGCCCACTAGCTGGAATACACTTCTGTTCTCCTTCAGCCTCATTCCTTATCAGGTTCCCTTCATGTATGATGAACATGGCATTAGTAGACAGTGTTAGCGGTCTAAATTCCTCTCCATGCAGCCTTTATAACTTTTCCCTCAGAGCACAGAGCAAAGGGAAAACTTATCTCATATTGAAGATCTTTCTTTAACCTTCCAACTTTGGCAACCATCAAGACATGGATATCTACTGAGATCTTTTCTTTCTTTGTTTATTGCTTCATAGTCCTATTTACTTGGCGTTCCTTAGAGAATCCTGAGCCTAAACTGTAGCCACAGGGCCATATTGAGTCCAGGTGGGAGAATGAGCAACACTGTTTCACCACTCTATAATGCCTTCCCTAACAGACCACCAGCGTCCTTTCTAATTTAAATGGTCATGACCATCTATGTGACCTGATAGTTGCCTACCAGGGTCACTTAGCTGAGCTGGAGATACAGGACAGGAGACTGGGCATGCTGACATTGGCTTCCTTAGCTGAGCTATTAGTGATGATATTCTCAGTGCTATAGAAAGTACTTCATTCCTGTGATCTCTCAGCCTTTTGAGAAGCCAGACTTAGTGGATGTGTGAGAAACCAACAACAGTATGTAAGCCTAGAGCTACAGTGCAAATTATGTTGTGAAAGCCAGTAAGCACAATGTCCAAGGGCCTAAAAGAGACACAGGTGGCTAAAATGTCACAATCCCCTTATGGAAAATGAAGTCTAAGCTTGTTATCTGGCACTTGAGGTCCATGGGAAGTCCTCCTAGTCCAATGCACTTTCCACATCAGTCTGATTTTGCTATCAACAATGTGGCCTTGAAGGCAGCAGAGCCTCCACTTTATTGTAGCCTCATGAGTTCTCCAGAAACAAAAACAAAAAGCCAACTTATTAGAAGAATTAGCCAACATTACCTCGATGGGAAGAAAGAGCCCAGGCTTGATGTTGCCCTTTTGTTACAAAGTATATAATAGAACTGCCAGTCTTTTTTTCTTACCTATGCCTATGTTTCACTCTTAGCCCCTGCTCCCCATTCCCTCACCTCCTTGTCCTGAAAGCTATCATCATGTCTCCTTGGAAGTTGTGCTTATATCCTACTCATCCTCTCAATTCTACTGAATCTATCTAATATTCCATAGCCCAACAGTGATCATTCCTTTTACTCTTGGAAAAGTGTCTGAAATGTTAGAAAATTGGTGAATTGTCAAAGGGCCATATGTCATTATCACTACAGGCTCATGTGATACCAAAAGCCTAGCAGTTTTCTCACACCAAAGACATTGGCATTTTCGAAATCAGACAAGGTGGTGCGTCTTCAATGAACAGGTCATTTCCTTTACCTAATACTTTTTTATTTCTCTCCCATATGTCATATTTCCATAATATTCAGCTTTCAGTTTAACCTTTATGTTTTCAAGTTAGAATTTCTGGATAGCTCTTTACCTGTCCCCATTATTTGATTTCCTAACACACACATTTCTCTAGTATTGTTTGTCATATCAGCTTGCATATAATTTGCTGTACTTTGCAAGTGAATGTCAGGGTCATAGGGGTTTGAACTTTCTGTTCAGACTCATTTTTTGTGTTTATGGGTATTAGTATTAGCATGTAATTTGTAGTGATGAAAAATTAGTTGAGCCCAGCCAGTGTTGCTCTGTAGTTGAGTATTGATCTATGAACCGGAGGTCATGGTTCGATTCCCTGTCAGGACACATGCCCAGATTGCAGGCTCGATCCCCAGTGTGGGACTTGCTGGAGGAAGCCTATCAATAATTCTCTTATCATTGATGTTTCTGTCTCTCTCTCCCTCTTCCTTCTTCTCTGAAATCAATAAAAAACATACATTAAAAAAAGAAAAATTAGTTGGATGACCTTGCCTAATATTTTGAGATTTCTTTCCAAAGACTGATATCTATTTCATCTGAATTTCTAATTTTTCAGATATGTTACTTGCATAATTCTAACGTATATTTCTCCTATCTCCCTTTACACACAATGAGGCTCCTATCAATGTCATTGGCAAATTTCCAGGAAAATGTGAAATGTTACCATTTATCAACGCAAGAATTCTCAGAATTCCTAAGTTACTTGTTTCACCTTTGATTAACTCAATAATGTAGGAACAGACCCCTGATAGGGACCTTGAACATAGTAGGTTCATTGCAACTCTGTGTATTGAAGATAAGATCCTTGTAAGTCACTTACTATCTCTATGTACAGATCTGATAAAGGGTTTGCTCTTGCCAGGTACACACAGTGTCACATATCATGTCAAAATAATAAGAGAAATCTTTTTTAACACACAGAAAATGATGGCAATCATTACACTGTAAATAAGCAAGTCAGAACAGGTCTTTCTGATAAAGGAACATGGAAGGAGATTCTTGACTGAAGTATGAGAAGGAATCCTACTGATACCAGGGGCAGCATTGCCTACTGAGAGAAGAGTGGGTGTAAAAGCCCAGACCCAAAAGTGGTTTGGTGAGTTTATTATTGAGGATGTGTTTGGTAAAGGAAAGAAGAAGGAGAGATGCTGGGTCACGCAAACATCTTTTCTTTGTAGAAAGGACCTCAGACCATCCTTCTGTTCAGTAAAAGTAAAGATCAGTAACAACCATTACACAGAAAGAAATGAAATGTGTCATGTTAAATTAACTAAAGTATTTAATATTGCCAGGTCACTGTGATCCTTTCTTTGTCTCTCTACCTCTTCTTTTATGTCCCTATATCTGTTCTTTCCCTGTCTTTGATTTCTATACAATTAACAATATTCATTCCCACTGTTCTGACTCTGCCCCCTTTTAACCTTTCCAATCAGGCAGAGATCAGGGAACAAGAGGAGCCTCAGTTCAGAACAGGTAGGAAGGAACAGGGAGCAGCTGCGATGGCTTCAGGAATCCTGGTGAACATAAAGGAGGTGATGACCTGCCCCATCTGCCTGGAGATCCTAACAGAACCCATGAGCCTGGACTGTGGGCACAGCTTCTGCCAAGCCTGCATCACTGCAAACAGCAAGGAGTCCGTGAACGGCCAAGGAGAGAGCAGCTGCCCCGTGTGCAGGAGCAGTTACCAGCCTGAGAACCTGCGGCCGAGTCTGCATTTGGCTAACATAGTGGAGGTGCTCAGGGAGGTCAAGCTGAGCCCAGAGGAGGAGCAAAAGAGAGATCTCTGTGAGCACCATGGAGAGAAACTCCTGCTCTTCTGCAAGGAGCATGGGAAGATCATTTGCTTGTTTTGCGAGTGGTCCCAAGAGCACCGTGGTCACCACACATTCCTCATGGAGGAGATAGCCCAGGAGTACAAGGTAATAGACTGGGATGGAGGTAAGACAGGGCAGAAAATAGAACTTGATGGGAAATCTTAACTTTGCATTTCACTGTAATTATATTGCCACCAGACCCTGAGGCCTGTGTTCACTTTTCTTCCTATGTTCACTTTCCAAGACCTGAGAGACATTTCTGTGCATTCCACACAAATGATGAGCAGACTTTCAATCAGAAGTAGACATTTTTAAACCTTGTGCTAATAGGTGGAGGCTTGGGTGCACAAGCAAAGCTGTCATTGTCCCTTTGGACAGGAGAGTAAATCAAGACCTAAATTCTTTCCTTACACAGGTTCAAGTTTTTTCTTGTAGGGCAAAGAGAATCTGTCTTCTCTTGACATAGTAATGGTTTCTCCTATCATCTGAGTCTTAAAGAACACAAAACCACATCAGATTTCCTTCAAATCACAGCTTCAAGTTGTCATTTTGCAGTTTCTATAAACTCAAGTCTCTTTAGAGATCAACCTGATTTCTTCCCCATTTGTCCTCTCTTCTGATGATAAGAAAGCCCAAAGCTTAACCCTGATGTGATTCCTCTCTCATAGGAGAAGCTCCAGAAAGCTCTGGACAGTCTGAGTGCAAAGCAGCAGGAAGCTGAAAAATTGAGAGCTGACCTTGAAAAGGAAACAACTTCCTGGAAGGTAGGAGGAAACTCTTCCTGAAGTAGTTAGACAAGATTCTGGATACCTCCCTGGGTATAGTCAGAAGGAGCTCCCTGTCTTCTTGTTCCCTGGCAGTTGATATGTCCAGATTTATTGATTAGCCATTCTTCATCCTTTCCTTGGTAGGGGTTGGGCACAATATGAATCTGTTACAAACTAACACAAATATTTGTAGGTTAGTTATTGTCATGGAGAGATTATCTGGTGAGGAAGGCTAGTGAATTCTGTGTTCATGTCTCTGTTTATTTTGAGCCTTTAACTCTTTCAGGGGAAGACGGTTGCCAACAGTTCATGTCTTTGATGTTCAACATTAGGCAGAGGGTGGGGGTGGGGGTCAGGGGTAATGCTGGAAGGCATGACTGCCCTGAGCAGCTCTGTGAGAGCTGAGCTACACCTTGGTGTTTTGTTTTGTTTCAACAGTGCAGACTTGAGGCCATTATTTTTGGATGTGATGAGAAGAAATAATAGGAAAAAATAGGCCTCCCCAATGATTCTTCCTGTGCTTGCATCTCCTTTCCCTCTGAGAACTTCCAAATCAAATACTTCTTTTTCTGGCTTCCAGTCTCTTCTTGATATCCTGAGTCCCTCCCTTTCTTTTTCATTCCTGAAGGATCTAATATATAATGAAATCCAAAGTATCCAGGATTATTTTAAAGGACTGAGAGGTATTCTGGATGGTGAGGAGCAGAAGGAGCTGCAAACGCTGGAGAAGGAGGAGAGAGATGTTCTCAGTTACCTGGCTCAGGGTGACAGTGAGCTCATCCAGCAGAGCCAGTTGTTGAGAGATCTCACCTGGGATCTCCAGCGTCGGTTGCAGGGGTCAACAGCGGAGATGCTGCAGGTAAGACTCAGAAAGAATCATTAGCATCTGAATTTGAGGAAAACAAAGACTCCTCAAATGATTTCCATAACCTCTGATGTGTGGCTGTGCTGTTTGTGGTGGTGATGCTGAGGTTCCTTTGGTCTTGCAGTAACTGTTCCTTGCATCTATTTCAGAGGTTATGGAGATCATCAAATGCATGAATAACAAGGGAAAATTTTATTTTTATAACTAGAGGTGCAGTGCACAAATTTTGTGCACTGGAGGAGAGTATAGCCCAGCCTATACTCTCTCCAATCTGGGACATCCCTCTCATAATCCAGGACCACTGGCTCCCAGCATCTTGCCTGCCTGCCTGCCTGATTGCCCCTAACTGCTTCTGCCTACCAGACTGATCACCCCTAACCACTCCCTTGGCAGCCTGATCTATGCCTAACTGCTCCCCTGCCAGCCTGATTGCCCCCAACTGCCCTCCCCTACAGGCCTGATCCCCCAACTGCCCTCTCCTGCTGGCCTGGTTGACCTCCACTGCCCTCCCCTGCTGGCCTGGTTGCCCCCCACTGCCCCCCCTGCCACCCCAGTCACCCCTAACTTCCTCCCCCTCCATCCTGGTCACCCCCAACTGCCCTTCCCTGCAGGCCTGGTCACCTTTAACTTCCCTCCCCTGTTGGCCTGATCGCCCACAACTGCCCTCTCCTGCCTGCCATCTTGTGGTGGCCATCTTGTGACCACATGCGGGCAGACATTTTTGACCACATAGGGGTGGCCATCTTGTGTGAGCACATGACAGTCAATTTGCATATTACCTCTTTATTATAGAGGACTAGAGGCCTGGTGCACAAAACTTTGTGCACTCGGTGGGTGGGGGTGGGGGGAAGTCCCTCAGCCCGGCCTGTGCCCTCTCACAGTCTGGGACCCCTTGGGGGATGATCATCTGCTGGCTGAGGCCTGCTCCCCAGGTGATTGGGCCTAAGCTGGTAATCAGACATCCCTCTGGCAGCTCGGCAGCCCTCAGGGAATGTCCACTTGCCAGCGGGGAGCAGACCTAAGCTGCAGTTGGACATCCTTAGTGCTGCTGAGAGGCTCCCACGACCACCGCTGTACTGACAGCCATCAGCCTCGCTTGTGGCTGAGCAGAGCTCCTCCATGTGGGAGCTCACTGACCACCAGAGGGAAGCTCCTTCATTGAGCGTCTGCCCCCTGGTGGTCAGTGTATGTCATAGTGACCAGTCATTCCCAGTCTTTCTGCTGTTAGGGTCAGTTTGCATATTACCCTTTTACTATATAGGATAGAGGCCTGGTGCACGGGTTGGGGATGGCTGGTTTGCCCTGAAGTGTGTCCCGGATCAGGGTGGGGGTCCCGCTTGGGTGCCTGGCCAGCCTGGGTGAGGAGCTGATAGCCGTTTTCAGGCAGGCCAAGCCTGCAACTGAAGCTTCCAACCTCTCCTTTTTTTTCTTTCTTTTTTTTTTTTTCATTCTGGGATTTATTTACCTTCTATAGCTGTCACTGGAGCTGAGAGCCAGGCTTTAGCTCTGAGGCCCGGCTTCAGCTCTGAGACCTCGGCTGCTGAAAACAGGTATCTGGGGTTTGTTTAGCTTCTATAATTGAAACACTGTTGCTTAGACTGGAGCTCAGAGTTGGGCCACGGCAGGCGGAGAACCTTGGCTTCCTCCATCGCCGGGGTAACCAAGCTTCATGTTTGCTTCAGCTACCTGGCTGCCGGCCACCATCTTGGTTGGCAGTTAATTTGCTTATCGCCCTGATTAGCCAATGGGAAGCATAGCAGAGGTATGGTTAATTACCATGTTTGTCTATTATTAGATAGGATGTACTAATTACAGTGAAAAAATGACTGTGGAGGAAAGATCTATTGTCTCCAAGTATATTCTACAGGGCACTATATTTGTGACCTAGCCTAGAACTTTTTTTCAGATAGCTCTTTATTATCCAAGAGTTGTTTTTTCTTCATAGAATGAGTTGAGATTTTTCTCCTTTTTCTGACTAAACAATTATTTTCTTAATAAGCAAATGAGAAGGATTGTTATTATTTATTCTTTAATTATTCAATAAATGTACCAGTGATACCATCTCACTCTGGGCCTTTTTTAGGGAAAGGTTTAATATATATATATATATATATATATATATATATATATATATATATATATTTTTTTTTACTTGTGAAAGATCTTCTTGGGTATTTGTGTGTGTGTATATATATATATATATATATATATATATATTTCTGGAATCAGGTTTTTATAATATTCATCTTTGTTGAAATTTGTCCATTCTAAATTTTCATATTTATAAACATGAATTTCGTCATAATACTTTCTTAGAATCTCTTTAATTTCTACAATACTTACAGTATTGGCCCATCTTTTATTCCTCGTTTCAGTGATTATTTTTGTCAGTTTAGTTATATTTGTTTAATTTTATTGAAGTTTTTCAAGAATAAACTTGTTTTATTGATTCATTTATTTTTTACCTTTCAATATCATAGATTTATGTTCTTACTTATATAGTTAACTTTGTGTATGTATATGTATATGTAAATGCACATTCATATATGAGTGTGTGTACGTGTTTGTGTGCATGTGTGTATTGGTTTAATTTATTGTTCTTTTTCTAGCTTCCTAAAGTGGGAAGTTTGACCACTGATTCAACAACTTTTTCTGTTATTTTTTAATTATATAAATGCATAGTTTTCATTATATTCCATACTTTTGGATTATTGTTGTTTAGATTCAATTCAACGTATTTTCAACTTTTCTTTGTTATTTTCATCTTAACCCTTGAAATATTTGAAACTGTGTTGTTTAATTTACAAACACTTGGTGATTTTTACTTTTTCTTTTGTTGTGTATTTTAAAATTAATTCCTTTAAAATCAGAAAGCATATATTTTGTTATTTAAGTCTTTTAAATATGTTGATACTAAAATATTGTATGTCCAAATTTTTATATGAATTTGAAAAAAATTTGTATTGATTTGGTAAAAGGGTTTATAGATGCCAGTTAGAATTAAATCGAGCAGGTTGATAATGTTGGTCATGTCTTCTACATTGTGATTATTTTCTTATTTATATTTTTTCTTTCTTTTTTTTTTAATTTTTCTTGAGTCCCTAACATTTCTTGTAATACTGGTTTGGTGGTGGTGAACTTCAGCTTTTATTTATCTGGGAAGCTCGTTATGGCTCCTTAAATTCTAAATGATAGCCTTGCTGGGTAGAGTAATATAGGTTGTAGATCATTGCTTTTCATCACTTTGAATATTTCATGTAACCCCCTTCTGGCCTTCATAAGACTATCAGCTGATTGGTTGAGAAATCAGCAGACAGTCTTCCAGGAGCTCCCTTAATAGTAACTGACTGCTTTTCTCCTGCTGCTTCAAAATTATCTCTGTATTCATTTCTCACTGGGTGTTTTTTATGCTGTCTGTCTTCTTTTTCAAGTTTCCTGACTCTTTGTTGAAGTTCTCAGTGAAATATTCTTTTCTTAAGTTCATTGAGCATCCTTATAACCTGTGTAGAACTCTGCATTTGGTAGATTGCTTGCCTCCATTTTGTTTAGTTGTTTTTCAGAAATTTTGTCCTGATCTTTCATTTGGGACATGTTTCCTTGTCTCATTGTTTTTGCTGCCTTTCCATGTTTATTCCTATGTATTTGGTGTATCTGCTACATCTCTCAGCCTTGGCAGAGTGGCCTTATATGGTTGGTGTCCCTTGGGAACCAGTGGTACAGTTTCCATATTCATCTGAAAAAGGTGCTATTGGGTTGTGTGTGCTCTCTTATTGTAGTTGAGTCTTGATTGCTGTTGCACATTGGTGGGTGGAATTGCCCCTCAGGCTGAATGGTTGTCTCATTTCTTAACCTCCACACATGGGTATGTTACAAGCCAGTTTCGTCTCCACCCTTCCTACCAGTCTCAAGGTGGCTTCTTCAAATTTTTAGTTTCAGCAGAATGTCAGCTTGTTATCATGTGGTTCTCAAAGGTGGTTATTCTATAATTTAATTATAATTTTGATGTGAGTTTTGGAGGAAACAAGCACATTTTTTACCTAGTGCACCGTTTTGTTCAAGATTCTCTTTTTATTTTGCCAAATTTGTATCTTTGAATCCAAAATGTCTCCTGTAGACAGCAATACTGTAAGTTGCTTTTTAGATAGTCCAGCAATCTCTGCCTTTAAATGGTCAATTAAGACAATGACATTTAATGTAATTGTCAATGTAACTCTATTTAACTTACATTGTGCTATTAGCTTTTAAATGCCACCTACAATTTTCATTGTTCTCTTTAACCCAGCGGTTTTCAACCTGTGGGTCGCGACCCTTTTGGCGGTCGCCTAAGACCATCCTGCATATGAGATATTTACATTACAATTAATAACAGTAGCAACATTACAGTTATGAAGTAGCAACGAAAATAATTTTATGGTTGGGTCACAACTTGAGGAACTGTATTTAAAGGGCCAGAAGGTTGAGAACCACTGAGTTAACCAAATATTTCTAGTATAAAATTTATTTTACGCTTTTTATTTTTGTGGTGGTTGCTTTTCTCATTACAATATCCATCCTATTTTATCAAGATCTATTGCATATTAATACTAAATTAATTCCAATAAAATATGGATACTTGCCTCCAACATTGCTTTATATTACTTCAGCAACAATGCAGTCATACTTTTAATATGGACAGTTAGTCCAATGCAGGCCAATGCCATGCAGGCCTTGGAATTATTTGATACAACTGGGAAGACATACTTTTGGTGGGAAATTTGTATGAGGAGATACTTTTTTTTTGCTTTCATGAACTGAGGATAAAGTCAATAAAGAGGGGTAAATAGACTTTGGAGCATGACATAAACCAGATCCTGATGACAATGTTTGAGCTTCAAAATGAAGCTTGATTAAATTACAACTGTCCCCCAATTTCCTTTTCATCTTCTCTACTTTATCTATTTTTAATTTCTTTTTGTCATGAACAACAAGACCCTAATGCAGAGAACAAAGCAATTTTTAATTTTTTATTTTTGTATGTAGATCCACCGGTTGGCCTAGTTTTGGGTGTCATGAAAAAAGTTAGTCTCAGGTGATACCAAATGTATTTGTGAATATCTGTTTAAAGGAATAAATCTTTGATGATAAACAAGTTCAGATGACAAAAAAATTAACAATATGGACAAACTGTCTTGTTAGAGACTGAAACGCAGTAAATATTGTACTATTTAGAACAGTGACCAAGTGGATGTTGGTAACATCAACAAAGGTGTATAAAAGAGGTAGTAATTTGTTTGCTGAAAAGTAAGTTACATAGTAAACAGCCTAAGTTACTGGTGCCTGTGGGTGCTTTCTTAGGCATTATTGTAACTTGCATTTAAGAGACAAATCTGAGTAAAAATAGACTTTGGAAATAAATTGTACGCAAGTGTGTGTCCAATTTAAGGGTGTGGATAAGATCAACTATGGATAGTGGGTGAAACAAGAAGGGAGATTTGAGAAATGCCTACATTAATACATTTGTTTGCTTGTACATTCAGTGGAAGCCATATGAATTTTTGAAGAATACTGTAACTACTCGTCTTTGATTCTTCCAATCAACTCATAAAACTTGACAAGTAATAGTTAATCAATTTACACTTGTGTTGAATAAATGAGCAAACCATGAATTATTCAAATCATCTCATAAGGAGTCTTATGAACATGGGGAAAATACCAGGGTACTCGTGCTTTTCTTATAAATATGTCTCATCTCCAGGTACTGGAAGCTAAAGGTGTTCTTCCACAAGGGTCAAAGTTGTTTCTATATTTTAGAAAAACTGACAATTGTTCATGAATCTTCTGAAATGATAGACCTGGCTCTTTTCTTTATTATTTTGTTCTCACATTAGGACCATCTCTATTCCCACCAGATCAGGGGGTTGCTGGGTATGTGATGAAGCTTTGTAAGTGAGGAGGACTTATTACTTTTTGACTCATGTTTTCTCTTTTGTCACTAGGATGTGAATGGCATCCTGGAAAGGTATGTGTGAAAGATGAACAATGAACATTTTGTCCTGTAAAAAGAGGTTTAAAGCCATTAAAGTTATCTGGTAGTTAATTACAATAAAATATTGCTCAGGGAAGAACAAGCTGGTTGTAGGTTTACCTTGAATTTCTGTTCACGTATGGTTTAAGTATTTTATAATTACTGAGAATGAACCAGATTTTATGGTAGGGAATTTAGATGGGGAGAAGTTGCAGAGTTTGGATTAGAAGCAGTTAAACATAAGATGTTGCAGTTTCAGGCCCATGTGACCACATTAATTTTGTTCAATCAGCATGATTGTATCAAACTCAGATTTCTGCACTTCATAGGTGATGGATTTATTCTTGGAATGTCATGTTTTCTTCAGCTCCTAAGCAGCCAGAATTTGAGACAACTCAGTTATATTCCTTTTATGTTTCTCTGTATTTTCCAAAAACAACTTTAAATATCAAGGAATATTTTGACTCTGGCACAAACAATTGATCCATCTTTCTCACGCCTTTTTTTAAAAATTTATTTCATAGTGGGAGAGATAGGGAGAGAGAGATAGAAACAGCCATGATGAGAGAGAATCATTGATTGGCTGCCCTTTCATGACTCCCCCCCACCACCACCACCACCACTCCCTATACTGGGGATCAAACCTGCAACCCTGGGCATGTGCTTTTGACTGGAATTGGACCTGGGACCCTTCAGTCCACAGGCTGGTGCTCTATCCACTGAGCGACCCAGTCACATGCCCTTGATAGGACTAGAACATGTGACCTTTCAGTCCTCGGGCTGATGCTCTAACCACTGGACTTAAGCAAATACTGCTATATCTAAATGTGAACATCTACTTGGCAACATTAATCTCTTCCAAGCACATGAAATTCAGACCACTGTTAGTATAGTGTCTATAATGTCTTTTCCAAGTGTTACATTTTTTTCCCAGAGCAACTGAAATCTCAGATATTGTTCCTGGGGCCTCCCTACTGGTGATTAACACCTAAAGGTCTTGGTCCTCTCCCGAGAGTATTCCCACACAGTATGCCTAAAACCACCAGGAGCTAGGTTCTGCAACCTTCCTTTCTTGTCATAATTCTGGGAATCCAGACCCATGCCATGGCTTTTCCTTACATTAATTTATTTCAAGGTACCAAACTTTGCATTTTAAAGAAATCCACTATTGTATATAATTTCATATGATTTTTAGAAGTTAGAGAGGGAGAGGATATTCACTTTGAAAGGAATAAACTGTGCTTCTGAGAGGTATACTCCTTCCCAAGATCAAGCAAAAGGCACCGGGGAAAGTGGACCAAGCACAATTTTTCTGGCTCTAAGTTCAGAAGCCTACCCTCTAGTTCCTCAGTGGTCCATGAAAGGTCTCTAAGTGCAGAGTTCTACTCTCTACTTTCTCAGGGGTCCATGAATGGGGGCTCAAGTGTTCAATAGGGTGAATGGATAAAAATCAGTGGTTTTGGATGACAAAAACTGCAGAGGTGTGGAGATCTTTTTTTTTTTTTTGTCGTCCCTAGGAGTAAGACCTTCACTCTGAAGAAGCTGAAAACTCTCCCCAAGAAACAGAGGAGAGTGTTCCAAGTCCCCGATCTGAGAGGGATGCTGCAAGTGTTTAATGGTGAGGAATCTAGAGTGAGAGGGTATCTGTGGATTCTTGTTATGATGGTGGTTAAAGAGGAAGAAGAGTTCAGTTTCTAGGTCTGGGTAGAGGAGACAAAGGAAAATGGATATTATGGGCTGACTATATGGGCATATTCACTGGGGAGTGGTCAACTGCCTTGTTCACCTCTCATTCTTCCATGTACTTCCTTACATAGACACCAGTCTTCCCCCTGATCTGAAGAGAAAATAGATTTTAATGTAGACTCTTTTGCTTATATTTTATATTATGTATATTTTCTACTTTCAGAACTGACAGATGTGCGCCGCTACTGGGGTAAGTAGAAATCACAGTATCATGAAGCTACCCTGTCCTCATCTTCTTTTAGAATATTGCATTTCTATTAGGTCTCCTTACTAATGCAAATAATATCTTGGGATAAATGTAACAGGAGGCAAATTGTACATCCTACTGATGAAGGAAGGGTGTTCAAATAAAAAAAATTAAAAGGCAGCAAAGATAAGATGGTGACAGTGATGCAGATAAACTGAGTTTGTTAGATGCACCCATGAAAAAAGGCTCCACACAGAAGTGGGTTAGGGTGTGAGAGGTTGTTAAGATCCATGTTTTCCTTCCAACACACATACATATTATATTTCTGCAATGATATCCTGCTCCTTAAAAACTAAAACGAGTTTTTTCCAGTTCCTACTCATTTTATTCTGAAGATCTCTCTTGCAATGTCATAAGTAATAGTACATCATTTTTCTGACACAACACTGTAATTTTTTTTACAGCAAACATGACCCTGAATCACCAATCAAATGTTGACATTTCTGCATATAAGAGAAAAGGGAGAGGTGACTTCTATCAGAGAGCACATTGTCCACCTGAGAGAGAAGATTATGTTGTCCTGGGATTCCCATCTATCACATCAGGGAAGCATTACTGGGAGGTAGATGTGCCACAGTGTCAGAACTGGATTTTGGGGGTATGTAGCAGGAGATACCCAGTCTCCACTGGGATAGATTTTTGGGAAAAAAATCAGCCTGTTTGCTCTAGATATCAACCTAAAAATGGCTACTGGGTTATAGCGTTACAGAATTATTACCAATATCAGGCTTTTGTGGATTCTGCCTCCTCCAACCCCTCACCCTTAACCCTGTTCCTGACTGTTCCTCCAGATCGTATTGGAGTTTTTCTAGACTACACGGCCTCCACTATCTCATTTTTTAATATCACAAACCATGGGTTTCTCATCTATAAATTCTCTTCATGTTGCTTTAATCAGGAAATTTATCCATATTTCAATTCTATGGAATATCCTGGCTCCCTGAAACTGTGCTCTCCAAGCTCTTAAACCTCATACTCTCACCCACTTCTTTGTAGAACCTCTTTCCTTGAGTGCATCTAACAAACTGAGTTTTTCTGCATCACTGTCACCATCACATCTTTGCTGCCTTTTTTCTTCTGATTTGAACACCCTTCCTTCATCAGTAGGGTATACAATTTGCCTCATGTTTTCTTTATCCAATATCTTATTTGCATTAATAAAGAATCCTAATTCATCATTTCTATAATTCTAAGGAAAATGACTAATGTCTTGCCGTGGCCGGTTTGGCTCACTGGATAGAGCGTCGGCCTGGGGATTGAAGGGTCTCAGGTTCGATTCCGGTCAAGGGCATGTACCTTGGTTGCATGCACATCCCCAGTAGGGGGTGTGCAGGAGACAGCTGATCGATGCTTCTCTCTCATTGATGTTTCTAACTCTCTATCCTCTCCCTTCCTCTCTGTAAAAAAAAAATCAATAAAATATATTTTTTAAAAAGAAAAGAAAATGACTAACGTCTCATAAAAAATGACATGCCTGTAGATAACATCTCTACCAATTTTTTAAATCTCATGTCCTCTGCCTCTGACTGAGATGATGGAAAGCTTTCTAACAACTTTTGTACATTATTGAAGTCTCTGTATAGGAGTCATTCACTACAGAATGAGTCCTCAGGTGTGTGTCAGTTTACCCCTTTATGTTTATTATTCATCAAGGAGTGAAGGAGAAAATATTATAAATAATATGTACCAACAGAGGAAGCTTTGTGTCCACAGTGTCTGAGTTCAAGTCCAGTCTCTCCAAATATGCACAATGAACCATGACTAAAATACTTGAATGCTGATTTTATTTTCTTTATATGGTCCTGGTAATAAAACCCACCATAGTTAGTTAGAATCATTGTGAGAAGAAAAATGTCATTAAGTGTATAACATGTAAGTGTCTCAACTGAATAAACATTTCCCCCACTAATTACTGAGAAATATAAACTGTGTCAGTGTCTCATTAAACAGGTTTTTGCGTTAAGGGGTGCTTGGGTGGTTTTTACTGAAGTCTCATGTTTCAGATGCCAGATACCTCTGTGCTGCTGTCAAGACACGTCCAGCTCTGCCAGTGATAGATAAAACTGTGTATGTGAATGCATGTGTGTGTACATGTGTGTGTATGACACTGAGCATTTTATTATAATTCTACTGTTACTATATATTAGTTCTGATCAAATAAACTAAATCCTAGAATATTATATTTCACATTTGTAAAAATATATATATGAATCGTACTTGATGTATTGTGGTAATTAAACAACAGAATCTTTTTAATAACCTCTGTCATTGCTAGTACATAATTAGTAATCAGGTATGCTGTTCTATTACTGTGACTGCAATAAATTATTTTAAGAATACATATTAGTTTAGCTTACTTTCACAATTATTATTCTACTTTGTTTTAAGAAATAAAGTAATTTGATGAAAGAATTATAACTTTCTTTAAATTTTAGTTAATTAAAAAATAAATATTTTTGTACAGTTTCCTAGTTAATATTTCTCATTTTTCTACAGTAAATATATGTCATTGAAATTGAACTTGAATTTGGGTTATATTTGCTCTGCATTAAAAAGTTATCATTGCCCTCTCCAGTTTGACTTTTGGCCTACAGATTGAATGGTTGCTGGTTCGATTCTGGTCAAGGGCACATACCTTGGTTGCAGGCTTGATCTCCGTCCCAGTCGGGGCGTGTGCAGGAGACAACTAGCTGATGTATCTATCTCACATCGCTGCTTCTCTCACCATGTCTCTTCACTTCCCTTCCACTCTCTCTGAAAATTAATGTGAAGAAAATATCCTTGAGTGAAGATTAAAATTTTTTTAAAAAATTATTATTCACAGAAATACAGTAGTGTAACCAGTACTATTGTGTGATTTCTAAACAACTGTGTAGGTAAGTGTTCTGTTGCCAGGCCAGCCTTACTTTTGCAGGGAGGTGCAAGTTTTAAGGAACAAAGAAAAGCCAGTTCTTCTCCTCCAATGAGACAACAGGGGCATTATTTCTGCAATGGATATTCCCACCAATCCAGAACTTGTGGAACCCCCTTCTCTTTGGAATTTTTATTCCCAAATCTTTTTCCAAAGAAGTAAAAGTTAAAATAAATAGATAGATTAATTAATTGATTAATTAAATGGTTCTCTTGTCAATTATTAGCTGCTCTCATCCCTGCATGTCCATAGGAATTTCCAAATGACTCACATTGGATGATGTTTGATATAAAAAAGAGTTGCAGCTCTTTTCCTCCCTGGCTGCTGGAAGATCAACCTTCATCATGAATGACACGTTAACTATCTGGACCAGGAAGTTCATGACCAACAGACTACTTCAGCAGAAGCAAATGGTCATTGATGTCCTTCACCCTGGGAAGGCAACAGTACCCAAGACAGAAATTCGGGAGAAACTAGCCAAAATGTATAAGACCACACCTGATGTCATCTTTGTGTTTGGATTCAGAACCCACTTTGGTGGTGGCAGGACTTATGATTCCTTGGATTACGCAAAGAAAAATGAACCCAAACACAGACTTGCAAGACATGGCCTATATGAGGAGAAGAAGAAGACCTCAGGAAAACAGAGAAAGGAACACAAGAATAGAATGAAGAAAGTCAGGGGGATTGCCAAGGCCAATGTTAGTGCTGGCAAAAAGTGAGCTGGAGATTGAACAACAGAAGGAGTAAAGATTCTTCGGTGACTTTATCTGTGATGGTTGTGCAGATTTTTCATGAGTGGATCAATAAACTATAAACTTATATTTAAAAAAAGAATTGCAAAGTGGGCATTCCTGTGTGTGTGTAAAATTGATCTTCTAAAATTTCCGTTTGAGGTTTGCCTTCCTTTTACCCCTTTACTATGATGACTGAGACTATGATTTACTAGCGATACTCTTTAATTATTGACAAATATCAACCCAGGAATAGTCATGTCTTTTCAGTTACTGGAATGCCAATCCTCCAATTCAGGATAAAGTCTCTAGTTGCAATGAAAAAGGACCTGAATTTTTAGATACTGCACTTTTCAGTTCCCTGACACCGTTAAAACTACTCAAGCTCTGTCTCTGATAAATACACACACACACACACTCACACACACACACCACGCATGTACTCTCAGGCATACTTTTGTTTTCAGTTGTTTTCTCCATGTTGGCTTCAATCTTTCCTGTGAGCTAATGTACTATGGCAGTCCCCAGGAAGGAAATAAGCCTATTCTTTCACCCCCAGCCCCTAGTGAGAGAGGAGTTGAATCTGCAGTGGATATTGATGCAGGGCTTGATTGGATAACCATGTCTGGTCTTCTGAAATACAGACAGATCATTGTTTTTCAGTAAAGAGTACAACTAGATTTCCTGGTTTTTAGGCAAATAGGAAACCATAATGAATTATGTTCGTTCTCCCATCACTTAAAGTCATCTCCAGAGCTAAGCACATTGCGGTGGTCAACATCCCAGAATATTATGTTCTGAGGCCCAGGGAATAATACATTCTCCTCAGGGCTCTGTGTTCCCTTTAGTCCCCACATCTCCTGTTTGAGAGAAGTTCTCTGACTTTGGATGTATGATTCTTAACTGTTTCTGGACTGAAAATAACAGGGCACAGGAAGTAATGTGGTTAGAATGTGGTAATGTAGATAAAAAACAGACATTGAGGAAAGAATCTGGGTACATCTTAGGAACAAAACAGAATGTGAGAAGAATTGTTAAATAAAATAGATCAAAGGAGGTTATATAAATGATAATAATACCATTTTTATTTATGACCACAGCAATTATGTTGACAGTAACACCAGTGATAGAACAGAAATATGATCATCATCAGCATGCTCAATGTAATTAAAATTATATCCATTACAATATAACTGTATGTCTTTCTATTTAAATATCATTCCCCATATACCAATATTTTGTAATGAATCTGGTACAATAAAGGATAACAAAGAAGATCCCTTCCTGCCTTCATAAATCTAATTGTTGTTGGATGAAGGGGCTAGATGAAGAGGGATACTCAAAAAGAGTATTATATGATGATAAATATGATAAAGGAAAGAATGCCAGCTCTCAGAATGCACTTTGTGCAAAATTTACGTGCTTATCTTTGCATTTGCAAAGCATCAAGATTTTATTTATAGCTAGAAATAAATTCATTCCTATCTATGAAATGGAAATTGTCAATATGGCTCAGGAAATACACTTATATAAATTCCAGTTCCTGCCTCGTTGATATATGTGAACAAAGAAGAGTATATAAGGCAAGCTTATGTTCCTCAACTATGGGTTATAAACAATATAAAAATATCTGTGCTTTTTATTAGAAAAACACCGACATTTTGGATGCCCTCCGTGTCTCATATGAGTTAATGTGTGAAGATTGCCCAGCTTGGCAGTCTTGTCAGTGAGGGACCCTTGTCTGGAGCTTCCACCAGCTTGTAGCTGTAGCATCTGAAACATGTTCTCAGAAGAACAAAATTGATAATAGGGCACAAACACATGTAGAGGAAATAGAAATGTTTCACTTCTGCTTTAAAAAATATTATGCTTATGTTTTGCCATTCTATTTTCATTATAGTACTATGCCATGCATACATTGTACCATGTTAAATTTATTATTTTCAATATTTTTCAGTTCTGCTTTTGATTGATGGTGCAAAAAGGTCCAAATGTTTCCCAAAGAAGTGGGGAAAGTGGACACTTAGGGAGTTGTGTGTGCTTCCCAGAGAAAGACTCCACTTGTAGAGCTCCATGTGTTAATCTCCATGCCCTTCCTGCCTCCTAGTTGCTGGTAACATGTCACTGCCACAGCTGTACCACATTATGTCAGAAACAAAAACTGGTAGTTATCCAAGGGGCCTGCTCGGATTCAATGGTGTTGTGGAAAAAATTTGTCAATAGGTTCAAAAATTTTCTAAACACCAGCTCTTTGTAGCTGCTATTTGGAAAGAAGGATCTTTCCTAAAATTTCAATTTTACCTTTCACAAGGACAGCTGCTACCATTCAGCTCAAACTAACTGAGCTCTGCAGTTGATTATCTTCCCCATCACACTCTGCATTACAAAGGGCAGGTACCCAGACTTCCTAAATCATGACTTTATACCCAGTAAGATTTCTAGGACATGAATATAGTATAAGCTTAAGTAGTTGGTATAAAATTGAATTGAAATTCTGAGTAATCAGGCAAGCTGTAGAGTGTGTCATTGGATTTCACTTTCTTCTTATTCAAATATTCTTGTTAGAATAATCTACAAAAGGGATAAAATTATAAGAATATGCTGAAGCATTGACTTCCCTAAGTGTCCTGACTGGTGACTTCCTATTGTTATTGTTCTTAAGTTTCTGTTCTGCTTCCTTAGTTTCTTTTCCACTCTTATGAACTTAATTTTCATTTCTCACTCCACTCCTATGGGGGAACTCCTCTGTGGAGAGCTAGTCACTGGCTTGCTGAGTGAATCTTGACTAGACTTACAGCTGATCTCCTCCACTGAGTTAAGACTCCACCTATACATTTTCTGAAAGTAAGCAGGGCAGTTTCTGGAGACAAAGGATGGGAGGCTTTGGGGGAGCAGACTGAATGTGTTTGGTGTCTTAAATTGTGTTTCTGAAGCTGCTCTGCTGAGGTGGCAGAAAAGAGGAACACTGAGTCCGGGGGAAGAGTGATCTTTAGAGAAAAGGGGGTTTAAAAGAGCAGAGTCTTATTTATTTCTTGGAGGGACCATTATTTCTCCAGGCTGAGTTACCTCATCTTCTTTCTATTCTGTAGTTTTGACTTTCTACCTTTCCACGGTGAGTCAGAATACTCTTTTATACCCAGACAGAAAATCCCTCCCTCCTGTTCTCCAGGAAGCCTGTGAGATGGAGCCCTGTTCTCCCTCTTCATAAAGCCCAGGCTCCTGGTGAGGCCAGCAGGAGTGAGAGCCCTTATCAGGAGGCATATGGGAGGGATGGGATCTTAGGGGCTCTGCAGGGATCAGAACCTCTTGAAGCTGGTCTCTTACTCTTTTGTTAAATTAGCATTATTTGTTTATTTATGTATTTATTTTTATAAACCTTTATTCTTAAATGTACAATAAGCTCACAGACAACACTTCTTTCCAGCTGTAGGTGGCAACGGATGTTATCATAAGGAATCCAGATGTTAAAACAGGAATGGAATTTAGGGTCACCAGGCACAAGGAACAGCTCATTTCCGGCTAGATTCCTTCATTTCAAAAGGAGTTAGTAATTTTTCAAAAGAATGCCATCTTAGTCTCACCTTTGAGCAATTTGTACCTTGATCTTTGTGTTACTTAGATTTTGATGTGTGCTTTCCTTTTCTCCCTCATCTCAGAGATCAGATATCAGTGTTTTATACCAGAACAAGATTCATATCTGGTGTCTACCAACTGACTTCTCAGTGGCTATTACAGGTCTCTCAAAACAGGAGAAAGTTCATTTTATAAATATTGAAAATTTTTAATTAAAATCACAATGACAAATGGATTCACCTGTCATGTGCTCAGGCCTCACGAAGCTTTTTATGGTGAGAGGTAAACAAGGTAGTGATTACCATAGTTACACAGTTCTTGTGAGTTTCACTTGTTTTGACCATAGTAACACTTCCTGCACTTCCTCAGCCCATTAGCTTCCCAGATAAGATCTGGGGAGTGTTATAAGGTCAAGCCTAATTATGCTAAGAGGACTGTGCCCTCTAAGCTGGGACTTGTTTGTGACTTTGCCAACAGGTCAGTACGAGGCTTAACCCTATATCAGTTTCCCACAAATTTATGCACAGCCCCTTTTACAGATTCCTGAACGCTTCTAGATGCTGAGAAACACCCCAGCAGTTTCCAAATAAAGTGACTCTCAAACATTCTAGGGGTTAGATTTCAATATCTATCAGAAGGATACAATTCAACTCATAAAGGCACGTAATGTGTTTGGAATAGGACAGATTTTATCTCTCCAGTGTATAACCAGCCTTAATATTGAGTCTTTTCTCTCCTAATAACAGATGCCTCGTTGGAATTTGTGTTTCACAGGTCTCTGTCATGTGTGTCATCCAGAGTATATGAACACTTCTCCACCTGCCTAAACACACATAGCTTTAGGTGACTGCTGACACATTGCCTTATGTTCAGACCAAGGTAAAGACCCACTATCTACAGACACAAAACTCCCAGGACTACCCAGATGGTCTTTCTCTCTCTGTTTATGCACCCCAGTAGCAATGGGTATCAATCTAGTTCCACGGTAGGGATGTTTCTTTCCTCTGTGAAATGCATAAAACAATATATTTTTAAAAAGTACAAATTGGTAGTTAGAAAATAGTCACAGGAAAATAATCATCTAATTGATGATTAAAATAAAATATTAAATAAAAAATTTAAAAAATCAAAAAGAGCACTCCTTTCTTCAGATGTGTAAATAAAATAAATGTCTTGTGTGACTCAGTGGTTTAGCATTGACCCATGAACCAGGAGATCATGGTTTGATTCCTAGTCCAGAACATGCCTGGGTTGAGGGTTCAGTCCCCAGTAGGGGCTGTGCAGGAGGCAGCTGATCAATGATTCTCTCCATCATCGATGTTTCTATCCTTCTCTTCCTCTCCCTTCCTCTCTCTGAAATCAATAAAGACATATAATATAAAAAGAAAAGAAAAATAGAACATTTTCACTAACTTTCTCATTTCCTAGCACATAAGCAGTAGTCGAGAATCATGTTGATTAATTTTCTGTGATTTTAAATAGTGAATGTTAGGAAAGAATATTAATCTACTTCAAATATTAGTACCTTTGTTGTGCTTTGAAATAGAATAACTTCATGAAGGAACCACATTCTTTTTTTTTTCAATATGTGTTTATTGATTTCAGAGAGGAAGAGAGAGGGAGAGAGAGATAGAAACATCAATATGAGAGGAGAACCAAGATGGTGGCATAGGTTAATGCCGGAGATTGCTGCCTGAACAACCAAATCAAAACACACCTAAAAGACGGAACGGACATCATCCAGAACCACAGGAAGGCTGGCTGAGTGGAAATTCTACAACTAGGAGGAAAGAGAATATCATAACCAGACTCAGAGGAGGCGCAGTGCTGAAGTGAAATACTCAGGTACGGAGTGCGCGCAGAGTGGGCTGGTAGCTGAGGGCGCGGTTGGTGCTTTCAATCGGGAGGGAGTCTCAGATTCTGAGCTCCAGATCTGGGCGAGTCTCTAGGGACCCAGACTCAAATGGGAGAAGCGGGACTGTCTGGCTTCAGTGGGAACTCGAAGGCAGCTTTCTCTCCGAGGTTTGCAGCGGTTGCTGGGACTCTGTGAGGCAGAGCCCCTAGGGACGGAACTGAGAGCCACCATAACTGCTCTCTCCGGCCCACCCTGTTGATCCCGAGCCCGAGCGACCCACCCGCCCTGCCCAAGCCCTGCACAGAGCCATTTGCCAGATAGCCTCAGGCAAAGGCTAGATTAGCACCTCCCTAGAGGACAGAAGTTTTCCCACTGCAGACACAGCTGATTCTCACAGCCAGCTGGCCTGGAGGTCAAATCCCCCTAGTATTAACTACAACAATCAAGGCTTAACTACAGGAGGACTCCACACAAAGACCACTAGGGGGTGCACCAACAAAGCATAAAAAATGCGGAGACAAAGAAACAGGACAAAACTGTCAATGGAGGATATTCAGTTCAGAACCACACTTTTAAGGTCTCCCAAGAACTGTCTAGAAGCCACTGATAAACTTAATGAGATCCTCAACAAATCTAATGAGACCCTCGATGTTATGATAAAGAACCAACTAGAAATTAAACATACACGGACTGAAATAACGAATATTATACAGACTCCCAACAGCAGACCAGAGGACCGCAAGAATCAAGGCAAAGATTTGAAATACGAAGAAGCTAAAAACACCCAACCGGAAAAGCAAAATGAAAAAAGAATCCGAAAATATGAAGATAGTGTAAGGAGCCTCTGGGACAGCTTCAAGCGTACCAACATCAGAATTATAGGGGTGCCAGAAGATGAGAGAGAGCAAGATATTGAAAACCTATTGGAAGAAATAATGACAGAAAACTTCCCCTACCTGGTGAAAGAAATAGACTTACAAGTCCAGGAAGCATGGAGAACCCCAAACAAAAGGAATCCAAAGAGGACCACACCAAGACACATCATAATTAAAATGCCAAGAGCAAAAGACAAAGAGAGACTCTTAAGAGCAGCAAGAGAAAGAAACTCAGTTACCTACAAGGGAGTACCCATACGACTGTCAGCTGATTTCTCAACAGAAACTTTGCAGGCCAGAAGGGAGTGGCAAGAAATATTCAAAGTGATGAATACCAAGAACCTACAACCAAGATTACTTTATCCAGCAAAGCTATCATTCAGAACTGAAGGTCAGATAAAGAGCTTCACAGATAAGGAAAAGCTAAAGGAGTTCATCACCACCAAACCAGTATTATATGAAATGCTGAAAGGTATCCTTTAAGAAGAGGAAGAAGAAGAAAAAGGTAAAGATACAAATTATGAACAACAAACATGCATCTATCAACAAGTGAATCTAAGAATCAAGTGAATAAAGAATCTGGTGATCATAATTGAATCAGGGACATAGAAAGGGAATGGACTGACTATTCTTGGGGGGGAAAGGGGTGTGTGAGATGCGGGAAGAGACTGGACAAAAATCGTGCACCTATGGATGAGGACAGTGGGTGGGGAGTGAGGGCGGATGGTGGGGTGGGAACTGGAAGGAGGGGAGTTATTGGGGGAAAAAAGAGGAACAAATGTAATAATCTGAACAATAAAGATTTAATTAAGAAAAGAAAGAAAGAAAGAAAGAAAGAAAGAAAGAAAGAAAGAAAGAAAGAAAGAAATATCAATATGAGAGAGAATCATTGTTCCGTTGCCTCCTTCATGCTCCCTACTGGGAATCAAGCCCACAACCCGGGCACGTGCCCTTGACTGGAATCAAACGTGGGACCCTTCAGTCCAAAGGCCAACTCTCTATCCATTGAGCAAAATTGTCTAGGGCAGGAACCACATTCTTTTTAATCTCATCTTCCTGCATAATAAATATTCTGTTTCTAAATATATTTAATCTCATGATCTTTAGTTTTCTAGTATACAAGAGTAAGTTGTAATTTATTTTTTCTAAACATTCTCTTTGAATTTGCTATTTAATAGCCTGCTATTAATCTCATTGTCTTTTTCAATTGGAGTAAAAACAATATAAGATCAAATGCCTTAAATTTTTAGGGCCCTGCAGTTCCACAGGTTTAAAATTTCAGTTATGCAAGAGGAATATATTCTAGAGATTTACTGGATAACATCATGCCTATAGGTAACTGTACTGTATTGTGCTGTGAGTAATTAATTCTTAATTTTAAAAGTAAGTGTTGCCCCAACCGGTTTTGCTCAGTGGATAGAGCATCGACCTGCGGACTGGAATGTAGAAAGAGCTCAGGAGACCTATCTCAGTGCAGTGGCAGATGCAATGGCTTGAGCTCACTCCGCCTGTACAAGCTTCCTCGGCACACCGGGAAGTGGCAGCGCCCGCCTGAGCAAGCCTCCTAGAGCCCCTACATAGTACCCTGATCTTTCCTACTATTGGCTGCCCTAAGGATAGTGTAAACTTCTGATTGGTCCAGAATGTTATATATGTCACTGCACTTACACAATAAACTTAGATCTGCGTCACTGAACCTGGTCTCCGGAGAAGGGCATGCTTCGTTAGGACTCCGTCAGCCTCACCCCCACAGGACCCCCTGCTTCACTGGAAGGTTCCAGGTTGGATTCTGGTCAAGGGCATGTACCTTGGTTGCGGACACATCCCTAGTGGGGGGTATGCAGGAGGCAGCTGAACGATGTTTCTCACTCATCTGATCAATGTTTCTCTCTCATCGATGTTTCTAACTCTCTAGCCATCTCCGTTCCTTCTCTGTAAAAAATCAATAAAATATATGTATTTTTAAAAAGTAAGTGTTCTCTTTTTTTGTAGCTATTTACTCCTTTATTTTAAGTACGAAAATAGCTTTTTTAATCTAAGTGAATATACTAGATAAAAGTTGAATTGAACCCTAACCTGTTTGGCTCAGTGGATAGAGCATCATCCTGGGGACTCAAGGGTCCCAGGCTCGATTCTGGTTAAGAGCATGTACCTTGGTTGAGGGCACATACCCAGTAGGTAGTGTGCATGAGGCAGCTGAACGATGTTTCTCTCTCATCTGATCAATGTTTCTCTCCCATCGATGTTTCTAACTCTCTATCCCTCTCCCTTACTCTCTATAAAAAAAGCAATAAAATATATATTTTTTAAAAAGTTTATTTGACCTTCTTTTCTCTTCCCATAGTAGTTATCTTTCATTAGAAAGCCTTTCCTCTGTTTGCCCAGGTATAGCTCCAGGTTTCAAGTGTTGGTTCACATTATGACTTCCAGTGACAGAGAAGGGTCAGGCGTTCTGGATGGGCTCCTCAGCAGTGAGGTATGTAGGTCAATGTTTCCCTTTCCTGGCCAGCCTCACTCTTTCCAGGGAGCTGAAGGGCTGCATGTCCTCAGGAGTGAGTAGAGCTTCTTCTCCGCTCCAGTGAGACAGCAGAGCAGATGCTACAGGAAGGAGTGTTCCTGCAGCACGTGTCTGGCATTTTCATTTCCCACTCTTCCCAACCTGCTTATCAGCCAAGAGAAATAGAAACACTGGGCTACTTGGCCAGTGTCTGCTCTGGTCCCTGTCTCACAAGAAATTATTTAGTTCTCCATTTCTGGAAGACCTGAGGTGGGAGAGGGATTCCAAAATATACATTTCTCTCTCTCTCTCTCTCTCTCTCTCTCTCTCTCTCTCTCTCTCTCTCTCTCCCCCCCCCCCTGCACTTTCCTCTACTGTGTCCTCTGGCAGTAGTTGCTTTGACCTTAGCTCCTGTAGCCCCACCATAAAAATAAATTCTGCAGCCCCAAGGCAGAATGCATGCTGTACTCCTCCTTCTTAGTCAGGCTCCTGGTGGGTCTCAGGATGGGTTGGATCTTGGATGAGATGCAAAATGATTGGAGGTTCCTATGCCAGGTTTGTGTCATGCTGGAGACATAAAACAGGGGTAGATATTAAATGATATCTTCCCTGGTACAATGTTTACCTCTGACCCTGCTGTTCATCAGAGCCTGATCTGGACCACAGTCTCTGCAGCCAGTGCTAACTGCATGTGGCCTCTGGGCTGTTTTCAGTATCTGGACCACTAGCTGGAATACACTTCTGTCCTCCTTCAATCTCATTCCTTATCAGGTTCCCTTCGTGTATGATGAACAGGGTAGCAGTGAGCAGTTTTAGTGGGTCTAAATTCATCTCCATGCATCCTTTATATTTTATTATTGCTGTATTTTACTAGTTGTGCTATACCTTAAGCCTATGTTATTACTGTGATATTTCTTACAGATTATTGAGGACATGTTTATTATTTTCAAATTGGGTAATATCCACTAATCAACTTTTAATGTTAGTTAGTCTTTCAGTTGTGATTCCAAATTTTTCATAAGTTAAACTTGGATTTGTTTTCTGATTGATTGTAGTTTTGATATTTTAATTAAAAACAAAAACTACTTCAATTTGATTTCTGACAATTTAGTGATTATTATAAGTATATTTTCTTCTACATCTTTCACCCCAGAAATAATAGCTGCCATGAAGCCCTTATTTACTAAATATAACATCTGGCTTATTTCAGAGTTGGACTCCATTGATCGCCTTTTCTATTGAATATGGTCCATGTCCTTTACTTTTTTGTATGTTGAATAATTTTAGATTGCATCTAAAATTCCCTCAGGGGAATTGTGAAAGATGTGTAGAGACTCAGAATTCTGTTTCATTTTCTGAAGAATATTATTCTTTCTTTGCTTATTGTTTTTTATTAGGTTAACTTGATTGAACTCAAATTCCAAATTCTCCCTTGCATTTTGCAGGAGCTAAAATCAGTGATCAGTCCCATTAGCCTAATTGAGCTGCTTGTCATCTATCTCCAACATGTGTAGTTCAGAGATTTGACTAGAGTTCTTATGTACAACTTGGGATTTCTCCCTCTGGATCTCTCTTATAAAGATGTTCTTTCGACACTTTCTAGCTGCTGCAGAAGCCTCAAATTATTCTTGGCCTTCCAGTCATAAGCATGTATGTCACTGAGTTATAACTGTCTATCCATTATGTCAAACAGCAAGAAGAGTATAATAGAAGCATAATTTATCACCCAAAGGTCAACTCAGTTAAAATTACATATATATATATATATATATATTAGAGGCCCAGTGCATGAATTCATGAATGGGTGAGGACCCTCCAGCTGGCTGGCGATCAGGGCTGATTGGGGCCAACTGGCCCAGTCCCCGTCTGAGGTTGGCCGGCCAGGGAGGGACTACAGGAGGGCTCCAGGTCATGTCCAGCCCCATCTTTCCCATTCCAAATCTGCCGGACCCCAGCAGCAAGCTAACCTACAGGACAAAGCATCTGCCCCCTGGTGTCAGGGCACATCATAGCGACTGGTCAAGTAGTCGACTGATCTCTCAACCACTACGACGGACACTTAGCATATTAGGCTTTTATATACTAGTATATAGATATCCTCATATGCAACACCTTCTAATAGATCTGAGGCAATAAGCAACAAAATAGAAAAGGTACCTACCTGATTTCATGAAACTTACAGTTGTGGATGCAAGTTGGGTGTGCATAAGAGTACTAATGAAAGTGTAACTCTAGGCTACCACTGCAGTCTCCGTATTGTCTTGCACTTATGCATTTTCAATTTCTAATCAGGATATACGAAATGAGTTCTGACGTTTATGGGTAATCCTTGTTCCAGAGATGACTTCCTGAGAAATATTAGCAAAGAAAGCCCTAGAGAAGGAGCCTATGGAGTCTCCATGGACCACAAGCCCAGGCTTTCAGACCAGTTTGCAGAGACCTGTAGAGAAAAGAGCTAAGCCCAGCACTGCTCAGGGAAGAGAGAGGTACTTTGGGAAAGAAAACAGGAAGTCACAGAGTTCTTTGAAGCTTCATTGCCTAACTCCTCTAAGGGTAATGATGTAGGATTTCAGCAGGCTGTTCACATAAATCCTAGCACGATGTCCTCTCAGGGTCTATGAGCCTTAATAGTGTGACAGCTGCCCTGCTCTGTAGCTTATTTTGTATTTACTAATCCCACAAGATTTCCAAGTTTACACTCACAGCTCTACCATAATTCCTGAAAAATCACTAACCTTACTTATCTTATTCTTGGGCCATCTCTGTCACCCAGAAACAAAGCTGAGAGATCAGGAGCAGGAGGAGCATATGGGAAATATAAGGGACATGTTTACAATATTTAATACAGCATAATGAGAGGCTTGATTGGTGTTAATAATCTGAAAAGATACCAGAAGAAGTGTCATGACAACAACATCTTAAGACCAATGAAAAAAGTGAGTTAAAGAAGGGGCGTCTCTTCATTCATGTATTTAACTATCTCTCCTGTTAAAGACATAGCTGCTCCCAGTCTGACTCAGTCAAGTCTCTCTCTCTCTCTCTCTCTCTCTCTCTCTCTCTCTCTCTCTCTCTCTCTCCCCTCTCTGGCTTCTCCTTATATGATTTTCTCATACTGAGTTAAAGATGACTTTTTGTGTTTTCACCTCTAAAACATTGTCCTTATACCCTTCACTACCCTCAGCCATTTTTAGGCACACATGTATTGAAATTGTACTGTTCACCAGAGTCATTACCATTATCATGATCACATTCCACCTGTGCCAGTTAACACATGATTTTAGAATTGTTTAATACTCTATTAATCAGGGTTCTCCTGAGCAACAGAACCAATATTATATATATATATATCTTGCATATATGAGAAAGAGACTGATTATCAGGAATTGGTTCATGTGATTATATAGTTTGACTAGTTCCTTGCCCTGCCTTTTACAAAATGGACGCTCAGGAAAGCTGGTAGTGCAGTTTAGTACAAGTTCAACAGTTTGAGAACCAGGGTAGTCAATGGTGTAAGTCCCAGTCCAAGGGCAGGAGAAAACCTATACCCCACACAAGCAAGTAGGCAGTGTGGACGAAAGGGGCCACACGCTGACCTGACAAGCTCAGGGAAGGCCTGCATGGCAGCCTAGCAGACTCAGAGACCTAAAATAACCACAAAGGATGGTCTGAAATTTAACTTTAACTAAAAGCAGTTATGGTGGGCAGTTATGTCCTAGGCCGGCATCTTCACTGACAAGATCAACTTTGATCCTCACTGAGCCCATTTGCCTTTTTGCCTCTAAGATAACATACCCTTGAAATGTCTGGGTAACTTGTAACTTCCCTTTTTCTGGAGCCCCTGGGGCACAACCAAATGTTCTGGGCGCCAGGACAGATACTACAAATTCCTTCATTATCATGTTAATTGATCCTGCACCCACCTAAGTATGTGTCCATCATTTTACTTTTTATCCTATCACAGAGGTCCCCCCCCCCCCGCCCCCGCTTCGCTTAATCCCACCTCCTTAAATCTGTCACCAATGAATTTCATGTATAAATAGGGATGTAACCCTGCCATTCTCCAGAGCACTATCTCAATTCCTTGAGATTCTGCTTCCGGGCACATGTCAACAGTTTGGCTCAAATAAACTCACAAAAATTCTTTACAGGTTTCAATGGTTTTTTACGTTAACAGCAGGAAGCAAAAGGAACACCTTCTATCTTCCTCTGCCTCTTTGTTCTGCTTAGACCTTTAATCTAACTTATTGTGACCAAAGATCCAAATGCTAATCTCATCTAGGAGCAACACCCTCACAGATACACCCAGAAACAATGTTTAATCTGGGCAACTAGTGGACAGTAACACTGACTCATAAAATTACTCATCACAATTATTTTCCTGTTTCATTTCTACTATGTTAAGACTATAAAGATTATATGTGAAACGGTATTAGAAAACATTGTCCAAAAATGACACTTCATGTAGTTTGATCTGTGCAGTCCATTTAGGAAAAGTGTCATCTTGTCCTTATTGAATCCAGGTTCTGAAAGCCAGCATCACGGTGCTACCACTCCATGACCACCCCCTGGCTGACCACCTGAGGTAACTTCAGATTTGGGCAGCCGTTCCCTCTCACAGGACGGCCAGGACACAGGTTGGCCAGGGTCACTTAGCTTAGCTGGTAGGAACAGGACAGGGGAGAGCTGCCAGGATCACTGCCTCAGGTGGGCCTTCAGGGAGGGTCCTCCCTGTGGTGAAGGAGGTATTTCATTCCCTCCTCATGACACCTCATCCCTAAGGGAACAAGATGAGGGTGATGTGTGTGACAGTCACAGCTCAGGTCAGCCTAGTTCTCCAGAGGATGAATTACTGTGAGAACCATGAGAACAGCTTCTGGGAGCAGAACTGAGATAGGATTAATAATGTCGTCACTGGCCCCTCTGAGCTAAGGCACAAAGTGTTACTATTTCCCTGAGGTCCTTGTGAAGGCCTCTCATTGGTCCATAGATTTTCTTCTTTCCTGCCCCTCCCCTAAGAATTTAACTTTCATTTTCACTCTGCTCCGCCTGTGGCTGGTTTGGAGAGTGAATTATCACCACGTTTGCCCCTCACGCTGAAACTCCAGAACAAGAGAGTAGGCCTTTTTCCCTGGAAAAATGGGGGTGAGTTTCGCTCTGCTTTTGTGCCTTTTCTGGGGCCGTGGCCGCGGGGGGAAGGGGGGAGAATGCGGGGGGTGCGGTGCTAGTCTGCCAACAACTGTGTCTTTCATTATTGCAGACCTCTGGGCATGAAAAACGATTCCCCTCCCTACCCCACAACCAGATCCTGGGGCCCAATAGCTGGGGCGGGGCCGTTGTGGCTGGCAGAGGCCAATCCAGTAGAGTCAGAGAGGTGGAGCAGGGGTGATGCCCCTGGAAGGGGGTTGGGGCCTAGCATTCCGCAGTCAGCTCGGTGGGCGGGGCTGCAGCAGGGGAATGGGGTGGGCACACCCAGGAGCACTGACTGGTCAGAGAGATTTGCGGCCCTGCTCTCATAAGCAAGGGGGTGGAGCACCAATGTCGCCTCCATTCCCCAGGTCTCAGCCTCAGGTGAGAGTCCAACAGGCTTCCACTCCTCCTACAGGAGAAGGATTTCCTTTGCACTTGGTCTGGGCACTTCTCAAACCTGCTTTTGCGCGGGTCATGGGGCAATTCCTATAAGACCTTTAAGCCCTGTTCACCTTCCCTTTCAAAGAGGAACTACCTGTACCCTACACCCCTAGGGTTCTCTGGGCACAAGCCTTATTCCTTTCTGAAGGCAGACACTCTGTGGATTCAAGTTTCTGATGCAGATCCCCAGAGAGCCTCACGTGGGGCACAAACCCCTAAGTCCTCAAGGATGGCTTCACATGTGTGATATCCTTCCAGCGCAGACACCACTCCTGTTCCCATATCTATCTGCCTGCCTGCTGTGCAGCCCTGGTCACTGCGTAGGTAGTGCAGGGTCAAACTCCATGTGTGAGGACTCAAGCTCCTCTGCACTTTCCTCTTCTGTGTCCTGTGGCAGCAGGTGCTTGGATCTTAGCTCATTGTAGCCCCACCAAAAAATAAATTCTGCAACCTCAAGGCAGAATGCATACACTGCTCCTCCCTCCTCTCCAGGCTCCTGGTGAGTTTCAGGATTGGTTGGCTCATGGATGAGATGCAAAATAATTGGAGGTTCCTACCCCAAAGTTGGATCATAAATGCTGGAGTCATAAAGCAGGGATAGATATGAAATGATGTCTACCCTGATGCAATGTCTATCCCTGATCCTGCAGCCAGGGGCTAACTGCATGTGACCTCTGGGCTGTTTTCAGTATCTGGACCACCAGCTAGAATACACTTCTGTTCTCCTTCAGCCTCATTTCTTATCAGTTTCTTTTCATGTATGATGACCGTGGCACTAGTAGTCAATGTTAGTGGGTCTAAATTCCTCTCCATGCAGACTTTATAATTTTTCTCTTCAGAGAACAGAGCAAAGGGAAAATTTACTAACTAATACTTCAGATCTTTCTTTTACCATCAAACTTTGGCAACCATCAAGACATGAATATCTACTGAGACCTTTTCTTTCTTTATTGCTCCATAGTCCCATTTACTTGAAGTTCCTGAGAGAGCTCCTGATCCTAGACTGTAGCCACGGGCCATACCGAGTCCAGGTGGGAGAGTGAGCATCACTGTGTTTCCACTCTGTGGTACCCTCTGGTAACTTAAGAAGCATTCAAACCTGTGATGAAGTTTTATGTGTTTTTTTAGGCCAAACTGTCCAAAATGGCTGGAAGCAGATTCTCAATGGATTTAAATAATACCCCTAGAGAATGGTAGTTTTGCACCTTGTATTTTACATTAGAATCAAAAGAGAAGATATAAGTGTGTTACATAAAATTCATTGGTGATAGATTGGGGAGGCGAGGCAGAAAAAAAGCAACGAGTAGAGGGTATGCAACCTCTGGGATTGGATAAAAATTAAAATGATAGACATAATCTTCTTTTACTTAGGTGGGTGTAGTATAGTTAATAGTCAACAGTTTGCTCAATAATAGTGAGGGTATTTATGGTCTCCATATAGTGGTGCATGTGCTTTGAGGGGTCCAAAAAAAAAAAAAAGGAAAATTACCTGGACATTCTAACTATATGTTATCATAGATGCAAAAGGACACTAGACAGGCTCAGTTAAAGTTAAGATTGACTTTGTCACAGAAAATGCCAGCCTAGGACATGACTGCCCACCGAAACTGCTTTTTTAGTTTAAAAACTTTTAATTTCAGACCATTCTTTGTGGTTACTTTAGGTCTCTGAATTTGCAACACTACCACACTGAGCTCATCAAGTTAGCATGTGGTCCTTTTTGTCCACACCGCTTTGAATGACCACCAGCATCATCTCCAATATGGATGGTCATTACCATCTTGTGACCTGTGAGATATAAGCTGTCAGGGTCACTTTCCTGAGCTGGAGATATAGAACAGGAGGCAGGCCATGTTGACATTGGCTGCCTTAGCTGAACTATTAGTGGCGTTCTTCACAGGGCTATGGAAGGTACTTTATTTCTGTTATCTCAGGCTTTTAAGAAGACAGACTTAGTAGATGTGTGTGAAACCATGAAAGTTTATGTAAGCCTAGAGCTAGAGTACAAATTACCTTGTGAAAGCCCATAGGCATAGCATCCAAGGGCTATAAGGATACACAGGTGACTTATAAAAGTCACAATCTCCTTATGAAAAATGAAATCTAAGCATATTAACTGGCATTTGAGGTCTATATGAAATTCTCCTAAATCTAAATGCACTTTCCATATAAGGCTAATTACGCTATCAACAATCTGGCCTTGTAAGGAAGCTGATCTTCCACTTTATTATGGCCTCATGAGTTTTCCAGACAACCAAAACAAAAAACTTATTAGAAGACTTATCCAATATTACCGTTATAGGAAGAAATAACCCAGGCCTGATGTTAACCTTTTGTTCTCTATGATCTAATCTAACTTCCAATCCTTTCCTCTTACGTCATCCTATATCTCACTCATCACTTGCTCTCCATGCCCTTCAACTTCTTGTCCTGAAAGATATCATCATCTCTCCCCTGGGCAACTGTATGTGCATCCTACTCATCTCCCCAATTCCCTACTGGATCCATTGATTACTTCACAGCCCAACACTGGTGATTACTTTTCCTCTTGGCGAAGTGTTCCTAAACGTTCCATAATTCACTAAGTGCCATAGGTCACTGCAGGCTGATGTGATTCAGGAGGCCTAGCAGTTTTCTCACACGAGCCACACTGGCATTTTCCACCTCAGACAATGTGGTGCATCTTCAATGAACGGGTCATTTTCTATACCTAATAAATTTATTTTCTCTCCCATATGCCTTATTTCCTTCATCTTCCTCAGGTTTCAGTTCAACCCTTAGGTATTTAAGTTTGAATTGTTGGACATCCTTTTATCTGCCCCAATAATTTGATTTCCCAACAACATGCACATCTTTCTAGTAATGTTTTTCACATTAGCTTATATATATATATATATATATATATATATATATATATATATGACTTAATTTCAGGGTCCCAGTGGTTTAAACTCTCTGTTTAGACTCATTTCTGTGTGTGTGGGTATTAGTTTAGTTGTTAGCATGTAATTCATAGTGATGAAAAATTAGTTGAATGATCTTGCCTAATATTTTGAGATTTCTTTTGTGAGACTGATATTTACTTTATCGGTGTTTCTATTTTTTCAGATATGTGACTTGTGTGATCCTATGAGTATCTTTATGCTATCTCCCTCCCCATCATCAATATACATACACACCATTAGGCTCCTGTCAATATCCTTGGCATATTTCCAGGCAAAGATAAAATTTTACTATTTACCCAACAAGACTTCCCAGAACCTCCTAAGTTACCTATTTCATCTTTGATGAACCCTGTAAGGTAGGAAGGGGGATCCTGAATACATTCGGATCATTGCAACTCTGTGTATTGAAAATAAATGGTCTCTGTAAGTCACTCACTAACTTCATGTACACATCTGATAAAGGGTTTGCTCTTGCCATTTTCACAAACACATTGTCACATATTATCCTATCTAATAAAGGAGAAACATGGTAATTAGCCATAACTTTCCTACCCTTCCCATTGGCTAATCAGGGAGATATGCAAATTAACTGCCAACCAAGATGGCGGCCGGCAGCCAGGCAGCTGAAGTGAACATGAACATGAGGCTTGCTTACTCCAGTGATGGAGGAACTCAATGTTCCCCGCCTGCCGGAGCTCAGCTCTGAGCTCCAGATGATACAATGTTGCAATTATAGAACCTAAACAAACCCCAGAAACCTGCTTTCAGCCAGCACGGCCTCAGAGCTTAGAGCGGCCAGTGATGGCAACAGAGTTTCAATTATAGAATCTAAACAAAACCAGGTACCTGCTTTCAGCCGGCAGTGGCCTCAGAGCTGGAGCCTGCTCTCAGCTCCAGTGAAGCTATAGAAGGTAAATTAATCTTAGAATAAAAAAAGAAAAAGAAAAAAGGAGAGACTGGGACCTTCAGTCGCCCACCAGCCTGAAAACAGCCCTCAGCCCCTCACCCAGACTGGCCAGGCATCCCAGTGGGAATCCCCACCCTGAAGGGTGTGTGACCAGCTGCAAACAGCCATCATCCCATCATCCAGGCTGGCCAGGCACCCCAGTGGGGACCCCCACCCTGAAGGGGGTGTGAACAGCTGCAAACAGCCATCATTCCCTCATCCAGGCTGGCCAGGCACCCAAGCGGGACCCCCACCCTGAAGGGGGTGTCACCAGCTGCAAACAGCCATCATCCCATCATCCAGACTGGCCAGGCACCCAAGCAGGACCCCCACCCTGATCCGGGACACCAGCCGGCCCCCACCTGTGCACCAGGCCTCTATCCTATATAGTAAATGGGTAATATGGAAACTGACCCTAACAGCAGAAGGACTGGGAATGACTGATCACTATGACACACACTGACCACCAGGGGGCAGATGCTCAATGCAGAAGCTGCCCTCTGGTGGTCAGGGTGCTCTCACATGGGAGGAGCTCTGCTCAGCCACAAGCCAGGCTGATGGCTGCCAGTACAGCGGTGGTGGTGGGAGCCTCTCCTGCCTCCTTAGCAGTGCTAAGGATGTCCAACTGCAGTTTAGACCTGCTCCCCGCTGGCAAGTGGACTTCCCCCGAGGGCTGCCGGGCTGCCAGAGGGATGTCTGATTGCCATCTTAGGCCCAATCCCCTGGGGAGTGGGCCTAAGACAGCAGGTGGTCATCCCCTGGGGGGTCCCAGGCTGCGAGAGGGCTCAGGCCAGGCTGAGGGACCCCCATTCTCCCCCCCCCCAGTGCACAAAATTTTGTGCACCGGGCCTCTAGTCTATTTATATAAAAACCCTGGGTGTAACATCACGACTGAGGCTCGACCAACCGGAAGGAAGTCAGTCCTGCAGGGGTTGTGTTGGAAACGGCTGCACCCTCCCTGAGCTGTTTCCCATGAGGGTGGCAAGGTTTCAGGCAGAAACCCGCCCTTGGAGCATGGACACGCTGAGTCCAGGGTCCTCTTAGCCACAGCTGCACTCTCCCCAAGTTGTTTCCTGGGAGGGTGAAGTTTGAGGCAGGAACCAGCCCTCAGAGCATGGAGGCATGTCTTCATAAAGTTTTAATACATTATATTAGAGGTCGTGGTAGTACTGTTTTACCCACAGCGTCTATAGGAATTGCTGCAAATTTACTTCTTGGTGGAAGCACCTTTCATTCTCAATATAAATTACCCATTCCAGTAAATGAAACTTCAATTTGTAGACTTGATATAAACAGTGAAGTTGCTAAAACTATTTAAAAAGCCCAACCTCTCATTATTGATGAATGCACCATGGCATCCAGTCATGCTATAAACACCATAGATAGATTACTAAGAGAAATTTGAATGTTGTATTTGGTGGGAAAGTTCTTCTTGGAGGGGATTTTCGACAATGTCTCAGTATTGTACCGCATGCTATGGGATCAGCCATAATACAAACGAGATTACTGTACCGCAATGTTTGGGGATGTTTCAGAAAGTTGTCTCTTACAACAAATATGAGATCAGAGGATTCTGCTTATCTTGGATGGTTAGTAAAACTTGGAGATGGCAAACTGGATAGCAGTTTTTATTTAGAAATGGATATTATTGAAATCTGTGAAATGATTTGTAATGTATCTATTATTGAAGCTACCTTTGGAAATACTATATCTGTAGATAATATTAAAAATAAATCTAAATGAGCAATTCTTTGTCCAAAATATGAGCACATTCAAAAATTAAATGAAGATATTTTGCATATACTCGATGGAGATTTTCACACATATTTGAGTGATGATTCTATTGACTCAACAGATGATGCTGAAAAGGAAAATTTTCCCATCGAATTTCTTAATAGTATCACTCCTTTGGGAATGCCATGTCATAGATTAAAACTGAAAGTGGGTGCAATCATTATGCTATTGAGAAATCTTCATAGTAAATGGGGTTTTTGTAATGGTACCGGATTTATTATCAAAAGATTACAACCTAACATTATCGAAGCTGAAGTATTAACAGGATCTGCAAAGGGAGAGGTTGTTTTGATTCCAAGAATTGATTTGTCCCCATCTGACACTGGCCTCCCATTTAAATTGATTTAATGACAGTTTCCCGTGATGCCAGCATTTGTGATGACTATTAATAAATCACAAGGACAGCCCTAACCGGTCTGGCTCAGTTGCTAGAGCGTCGGCCTGTGGACTGAAGAGTTGTGGGTTCGATTCCAGTCAAGGGTATGTACCTTGGTTGAGGGCACATCCCCAGGAGGGGGTGTGCAGGAGGCAGCTGATCGATGTTTCTCTCTCTTATTTTTTTTTTAATATATTTTATTGATTTTTTTACAGAGAGGAAGGGAGAGAGATAGAGAGTTAGAAACATCGATCAGCTGCCTCCTGCACACTCCCCACTGGGGATGTGCCCGCAACCAAGGCACATGCCCCTGACCGGAATCGAACCCAGGACCCTTGAGTCTGAAGGCTGACGCTCTATCCATTGAGCCAAACTGGATAGGGCTGATGTTTCTCTCTCATCGATGTTTCTCACTATCCCTCTCCCTTCTTCTCTGTAAAAAAATCAATAAAATATATTTAAAAAATTAAATAAATCACAAGGACAAACTCTAGACAGAGTAGGAATATTCCTCCCTGAACCCGTTTTCGCACATGGTCAGTTATATGTTGGTTTCTCTCGAGTTTGAAGAGCATGTGACATTACAGTTAAAGTTCTAAATACTTCATCACAAGGGAAATTAGTCAAGCACTCTGAAAGTGTTTTCACTCTTAATGTGGTGTACAGGGAGATATTAGAATAAGTTTAATCACTTTATCAGTCATTCTTTGCATCACTTGTTTTTATATCATGTTTTTGCTGTTTTCATATTATGTTTTTGTTGTTTTTATATCATGCCTCTGTTGTTATATCCTTTTGTTACTGTTTATTTATTAATAAAGTTATATATTATTTTCATATACATTTTACTAATTTCCTTTCATCTCTCATACTTCTATTATAGAGAAAGGGCAAATAGCAATACTAAAATATTTCAGCTAATTAATTCCCCTTTAATGTGCACAAATTTCGTGCACCGGGCTACTAGTGTATATATCTTATCTAATAAAAGACAAAAAGGGTAATTAACCGTACCTCCGCTATGCTTCCCATTGGCTAATCAGGGCAATATGCAAATTAACTGCCAACAAAGATGGCTGTCAACCACCAACAAAGATGGCAGTTAATTTGCATATGTAGGCACAATGATGGGAGGCGAAAGGGGAAGGACGGAAGAAGCCGCCTGCTGCTGACGGTGATTGGAAACCCAGGCAGCAGGCAAGAGCCAGGTGGCAGGGCAGAGGTGGAGAACCCAGGCCACCTTTGCCCTGCGTGAACTATGCAGCCAGGAGAGGGGTGTGGGGCCACTGGGAGCAGGGTGGGAACTTCCCGGGATTTGTGTCAGGCAGCGGAGAGCCGGGTGCGAACTATGCAGCCAGGAGAGGGGCACCTGGCCCCTGGGAGCGGGTCAGGAACTTCCCGGGGTTTGCATCAGGCAGCCGGGAGCGGGGCTGGAACTTCTGCCGTGTTGCCATGGCAGATGTTCCCACCCCGTAGCTGCTTGCTCATTCACTTACTTGCTCATTCATTCACCATTCACTCACTCATTATTCACTCACTCACACAGCAAGGCCTATCAGGTCCCTGGCACCAGGCCAGGCACTGAAGTTGAAGCAGGATAAGACAGAGCTATGTCTTCAAGATGCTAGTAATTCAGTAGGGCGAAGCAGGCATATGAAGGAGGCAGTTGTATGCACAGATGCACTGTACTGGATTCAGTGAGGGCTGTAACTAACACCGACTTTGTTCTCTTGATAAAATGGGGCCTCGGGAGCCAGGCCACCCCAAGCCTGTAGGCCTGTAGGCCAGGGTCCCGGAACATGACAGAGGGTGCAGGTCGGGCTGAGGGGTCTGTCCCTATCCGTAAACCTCACCCCCTAGTGCACAAATTTTTGTGCACTGGGCCACTAGTATATATATATAAGCCTAATATGCAAAGTGTTTCCTCAGGAGTTAGACTGGGACACCAGGAGTTCGATTGTTCGCTATGACATGTGCTGACCACCAGTGGCACCATGGAACAAAGGAAGGCCCCGGCCCGCAGCCAGCAGCTAGGGAAGGAAGGCCCTGGCCAGCAGCCAGAAGGCCCCAATTGGCCCTGATTGCCAGCCTGGCCTAGAGACCCTACCCATGCACGAATTTCATGAACTGAGCCTCTAGTGTCATAATGATGAGAGAAATTTTTTCAAACATACAGCAAATGATGGCAATAGTTACACTATAAATAAGCAAGTCAGAGCAGGTCTTTCTGATTAAGGAACACGGAAGGAAATTGTTAACTGAAGGATGATTGTGAGTCCTACTGATACCAGGGCAGCATTGTCTGATGAGAGAAGAGTAGGTATAAAAACCCAGACCCAAAAGTGGTTTGGGGATGTGTTTGTCATAAGAAATATTAAGCAGGAGAGATGCTGGGTCACACAAACATATTTTCTTTGTAAAAAGACCTCAGGTCATCCTTTGGTTTAGTAAAAGTAAAGGGCAATAACAACCATTGCACTGATAAAAATGAAATTTGTCATGTCAGAATAAATAAAAGTATTTCAAATTCTTATGTGCCTGGCTGGAATTTCTCAGTGATTACAGTGTTGGCTGGTGCATGGAAAGGTCAAGGACAGGGTTGCAGGTTTGATTACCACCCAGATATGGGTACCTGTATCAGACAACCAATTGATGTGTTTCTCTCACATTCATATTTCTATCTCTCCCTCTCTCTCCCTCTCTCTCTCTCTCTGTTTCTCTCTCGTCCCCTCCCTCCCTTCTACTCTGTTTAAAAATCAGAGACGGTGTTGCACGCCAGCTGCCCAGACAGCGTGCAGGGCCAGGTTCACAACGGCGTGCCCGGGGTGGGGGGGGGGGGGGGGGACAAAAGAAAAAGAAAAAAGAAAAAAATCAATGGCAAAAATATTCTCGAGTGAGGATTAACAAAAAAATTAAAATACATAATTTATAATAATAAAAGCGTAATATGGCAGTAGTTACGACCTTCTGGACATCTTAACGGATGAAGCTGCAGCAGCGGGGACTGAGGCAGAGGCAGTTAGGGGCGATGAGCCAGGCAGGCAAGCAGTTAGGGGCAATCAGGCAGGCAGGTAGAGTGGTTAGGGGTGATCCGCAGGCTGGTGAGCAGTTAGAGGCATCAGGCATGCAGACAGAGTGGTTAGGGGTGATCAGACAGGCAGAAAGAATGGTTAGGGGCGATCAGGCAGGCAGACGAGCAGTTAGGGGCAAAGAGGCAGGCATGTGAGTGGTTAGGAGTGATCAGGCAGGCAAGGAGGTGAGCAGTTAGGAGCTAGCAATCCCAGATTGCGAGAGGATGCAGGCCAGGCTGAGGGACCCTCCCAGTGTATGAATTTTGTCCACTGGACCTCTAGTATTGTTATAAATAGCCTTTTTACGAGGTCACCATGCTCCTTGCCTTGTGTCTCTACCTTTTCTTTTTTATCCTTTTATATCTGTTCTTGCCCCATCCTGCATTTCCACACAATTAGCAACAGTTATTTCTACCATTCTTACTCTGCCCCCTTTCATCTTTCCAATCAGGCAGAGGTCGGTGAGCAACAGAAGCCTCAGATCAGAACACATAGAAGCAGGGGAGCAACTGCAATGGCTTCAGGAATCCTGGTGAACATAAAGGAGGAAGTAACATGCCCCATCTGCCTGGAGCTCCTAACAGAACCCATGAGCCTGGACTGTGGGCACACATTTTGCCAAGCCTGCATCACTGCAAACAACAGGGACTCCATGATTGGCCAAGAGAACAGCTGCCCTGTGTGCAGGATCAGTTACCAGCCTGAGAACCTGCGTCCCAATCGACATGTGGCCAACATTGTGGAGGCCCTTAGAAAGGTCAAGTTGAGCCCACAAGAGGAGCAAAAGAGAGATCTCTGTGTGCACCATGGAGAGAAACTCCTGCTCTTTTGCCAGGAGGATGAGAAGATCATTTGCTGGCTTTGCGAGCGGTCTCGAGAGCACCGTGGTCACCACACATTCCTCATGGAGGAGATTGCCCAGGAGTACAAGGTAACAGACCAGGGTGGAGGAAAGACAGGGCAGAAAATAGCACTTGATGGGAAACCTCAACTTTTGTATTTGACTGTAATTTTTTTGCCACCACAGTCCTGAGGCCATCACTCTTCTTCCTACGTTCACCTTACAAGGCCTGAAGGACATTTCTATACATTCCACACCATCAATTACAAATGATGAGCAGACTGTAAAGGAGAGTAGGTATTTTCAGACCTTGTGCTAGTAGGTAGAGGTTTGGTGCACAAGCAAAGCTGTTATCATCTCTTTAGATATGAGGGGTAACTGGGCAGCTGGGTAGATCGAGACCTAAGTTCTTTCCTTTCTACAGGATCAAGTATTTTCTTCTAGGCCAAAGAAAATCAATTTCTCTTGACATGGTAATGGTGACTTCTATCTTCTGAGTCTTTTTTTTTTAAATTAAATCTTTATTGTTCAGATTATTACATTAGTTACTCTTTTTTCCCACCATAACTCCCTTCCACCCAGTTCTCACCCCACCCTCCGCCCTCACTCCCCACCCACTGTCCTCATCCATAGGTACACGATTATTGTCCAATCTCTTCCCTCACCCCCACACCCCTTCCCCCCCGCAAGAATAGTCAGTCCATTCCCTTTCTATGTTCCTGATTCTATTACAATCACCAGTTCATACTGTTCATCAGATTATTTATTCACTTGATTTTTAGATTCAGTTGTTGGTAGATGTGTATTTGTTGTTCATAATTTGTATCTTTACCTTTTTCTTCTTCTTCCTCTTCTTAAAGGATACCTTTCAGCATTTCATGTAATACTGGTTTGGTGGTGATGTACTCCTTTAGCTTTTTCTTATCTGTGAAGCTCTTTATCTGGCCTTTACTTCTGAATGATAGCTTTGCTGGATAAAGTAGTCTTGGTTGTAGGTTCTTGGTATTCATCACTTTGAATATTTCTTGCCACTCCCTTCTGGCCTGCAAAGTTTCTGTTGAGAAATCAGCTGACAGTCGTATGGGTACTCCCTTGTAGGTAACTGATTTTCTTTCTCTTGCTGCTTTTAAGATTCTCTCTTTGTCTTTTGCTCTTGGCATTTTAATTATGATGTGTCTTGGTGTGGTCCTCTTTGGATTCCTTTTGTTTGGGGTTCTCTGCACTTCCTGGACTTGTAAGTCTATTTCTTTCACCAGGTAGGGGAAGTTTTCTGTCATTATTTCTTCCAATAGGTTTTCAATATCTTGTTCTCTCTCATCTTCTGGCACCCCTATAATTCAGATGTTGGTACGCTTGAAGCTATTCCAGAGGCTCCTTACACTATCTTTGTATTTTTGGATTCTTTTTTCATTTTGCTTTTCCGGTTGGGTGTTTTTTACTTCTTCGTATTTCAAATCTTTGACTTGATTCTTGCGACCCTCTGGTCTGCTGTTGGGAGTCTGTATAATATTCTTTATTTCAGTCAGTGTATGCTTAATTTCTAGTTGGTTCTTTATCACAACATCGAGGGTCTCATTAGATTTCTTGAGGATCTCACTACATTTATCGGCGGTCTCACCAGTCTTCTTGAAGATCTCACTACATTTATCGGCGGTCTCACCAGTCTTTTCGAGGGCCTTATTAAATTTATCGGCGGCTTCTAGACAGTTCTTTAAAGACCTTAAAAGTGTGGTTTTGAACTCTATATCCAACAGTTTGCTTTCCTCCAATTCTGTTGTTTGTGTCCTGTTTCTTTGTCTCGGCATTTTTTATGCTTCGCTGTGTCGATAGAGTGCTTTTCTGTGCTAAATGTCCTAATTACCTGAGGTAGACACTCTTGGTGCATCCCCTTGTGGTCTTTGTGCACAGTCTTGTTGTAGTTAAGCCTTGATTGTTGTAGTTATCACTGGGAGGAATTGACCTCCAGGCCAATTGGCTGTTAGAATCAGCTGTGTCTGCAGTAGGAGAACTTCTGTGCTGGAGACACCCCTCTGGGGCTAGACTTGCTTCTATGGGGCTTTGGTGCTCACTGAGTCTGCCCCTAGAGTGTGTCTTTTATGGTTCCACAGAGCTGCAAACTGGATGGTCCCACTCTGACCTCTGGGCTTCCTGGCTCCTGGATCTCTATGGAGGTGCTAATCTCGCCTTTGCCTGAGGCTATCCAGCAAAAGTCTCCCTTCAGGGCTTGGGCACTGCAGGTCCCACGGTATCAGGGCGGGGTTAGCAATTATGGCTGCTCTCAGTCTTGCCCTCAAAGGCTCTGCTTCTCAGTGTCCCAGTAATCGCTGCAAGCCCCACGGAGAGAAAGCTGACCTAGGGTTCTGAGCGATGCCAGACAGTCCCACTTCTCCCATATGAGTCTGGGTCCCTAGAGACTCCCCCAGAACTGGAACCCAGAGCCTAAGACTCCCTCCCGATTGAAAACAACAACCGCGCCCTCAGCTGCCAGCCCACTCCGCATGCACTCCACACCTTAGTATTTTACTTCAGCACTGTGCCTCCTCTGAGTCTCTGTATGCTTTTCTCGTTCCTCCTAGTTGTAGAACTTCCACTCAGCCAGCCTTCCTGTGGTTCTGGATGATGTCCGTTCCATCTTTTAGTTGTATTTTTGAAGTGGTTGTTCGAGGCAGCAAACTCCGGTGTTTACCTATGCCGCCATCTTGGTTTCTCTTTTCTATATTCTATCATCTGAGTCTTAAAGAACACATAACCACATCAGGTTTCCTTAAAATCACAGGTTCTAATGGTCATTTTACAGTTTCTTTAGAGATGAACCTGATTTCTTCCCATTTAACCTCTCTTCTGATGAGGACAGAGCCCATAGCTTGACCCTAAAGTGATTCTTCTCCCATAGGAAAAGATCCAAGCAGCTTTGGAAAGGCTGAGGGCAGAGCAGCAGGAAGCTGAAAAATTGGATGATAACCTTGAAGAAGAGAGAACTTCCAAGAAGGTAGGAGGAGAGTCTTTCTGGTAATTATCCAAGAATCTGGGCATGACTTTGAGTTTTAGTCACAAGGATCCCCTTCTTTCTTGTTTTCTGACAGTTGATATGTTCAGAGTCATTGATTAGCCATTCTTTATCCTTTCCCTGGTAGAAATAGGGCTGGGAATAAGCATGTCACAAAATAATGCAGATATTTGTAGGTTAGTTATTCCCATTGATAGACTCTCTCGTGAGGATGGTAGTGAATTTTATATTCGTTTACCTTTGTGTGTGTGTGTGTGTGTGTGTATGTGTGCCTTTAACTCTTCCAGGGAAGGCAATTGCCAATGGTTCATGGCTCTGTCCCAGGTGCTCAACATAGGCTGAGGGTGGGGTGGGGTGAGGAGTAATGCATGAGGGCATCACTGTCCTGGGCAGCTCTGAGAGCTGAGCCACACCCAGGTGTCCCATTTTGGTTCAGGGTTGGCCTCCATAATGTAGACATGAGAGCATTATTTTGAATGTGATGAAGATGAAATAATGGGAAAAATCAGCCTCCCCAAGAATTGCTCCTCTGCTTCCATCTCTCTTCCCTCTGAGAACATCCAAATCAAATACTTCCTTTTCTGGATCCCACTCTGCCTGTTAACCTGAGTCACTGTCTTTCTTTCTCATTCCTGAAGGATCAGATAGAACATGAGTTAAAAAGTGTCCAGGATTATTTTAAACAACTGAGAGGTATCCTGGCCAGTGTGGAGCAAAAGGAGCTGCAAAGGCTGGAGAAGGAGGCGGCAGAGAATCTCGATGACCTGGCTCAGGCTGAGAGTGAGCTGGCCCAGCAGAAGAAGTTGTTGAGAGACCTCATCTCAGATCTGGAGCATCGGTTGCAGGGGTCAGCAGTAGAGATGCTGCAGGTAAGACTTAGAAATAAGCCCCAGCATCTGAACTTAAGGAAAATTAAGACTAAGTTTCCTTCTCTGCTGTGTGCTCGTTGTTTGTGGTGTTGACACTGGGGTTCCATTGGTCTTGCAGTGACCCTTCCCTGTATCTATTTCAGAGGTTATTGAAATTGTTGAATGCATGAACAACAGGGAAAAATCTGGTTCTTATTAATGTATCAATTAAAGTACAAAATTGACTGTGAAGAGAAGATTCCTTGTATTCTGTAGGCCCCTGTGTCAGTGATCTAGCCTAGAACTTTATTCAGGTATCTCTTCATAATACAAGAGTTGTTGTTTCTCTTTTTAGAATAAGTTGAAGTTTTTCTGTTCTTTCTGAATTTTCTGAATAAACAGTTGTGAAGGATTGGTATTATTTATTTTTTATTTCCGTACATTTACCATTGAAACCATTTTACTCTGGGCCTTTATGTTAATGGAAAAGTTTAAAATATTTTTTTTATTTGTATTAGGTTTTCTCAGGTTTTTTATGTTTTTTGAGTCAGTTCTTGGTAATGTACATCTTTGTAGAAATTTTTCCATTTTAAGTTGTCAGATTCATAAGCATGAAATTAGTCATTATTTCTTAGAATGTTTTTCATTTCTACAATACTAACAGTAATGGCTCCTCTTTTGTTTCTTATTTTGTGATTATTTTTGTTCCAGTAAGTTATAATTTGTCAAGGTCATTGACATTTTTTGGTTTGTTTGTTTGCTTTTTAATATATATTTATTGATTTTAGAGAAAAAGGCAGAAGGTGAGAGAGATAGAAATATCCATGATAAGAGAGAATCATTGATCTGCTGCCTCCTGCATGCCCCTACTGGAGATCGAGCCAGCAACTGGGGCATGTACCCTTGACTGGAATCGAATCAGGATCCTTCAGTCTGCGGGGCAAAGCTCTGTCTAGTGAGCCAAACTAGCCAGGGCTCATTGATATTTTTTAAGAATAAATTTTACTGTGTTATTATTTATTTATTTACTTACTTATTTATTTATTTATTATTTATATTTAACCTGTCTATATCACAGGTTTCTACTCTCACTTACATAGTTTCCTTAGTGTGTGTGTATGTAAATGCACATTTATATATGAGAGTGTGTATGTGTTTGTGTGTGTACATTGTATTTAATTCATTGTTCTTTTTCCAGTTTCTTTTTTTTATATATATATATATTTTATTGATTAAGATACTACATATGTGTACCCTCTACCCCCCCCCCCCCGCTAATCCCCTCACCCCCCCCCCCCGTTGTCCGTGTCCATTGGTTAGGCCTATATGCTTGCATATAAGTCCTTTGGTTGATCCTTCCCCTTTGCCCCCACCCTCCCCTACCTTCCCTCCAAGGCCCAACATTCCAATCAATGCCTCTCCATCTCTGGATCAGTCCTTGTTCATCAGTTTATGTTGTTCATTATAGTCCACAAATGAGTGAGATCCTGTGGTATTTATCCGCTCTCCAGTTCCATCCATGCTGTGGCAAATGGTAAGAGTTCCTTTTTCTTCTTCCTCTTCTTAAAGAATACCTTTCAGCATTTCATATAATGCTGGTTTGGTGATGATGAACTCCTTTAGCTTTTTCTTATCCGTGAAGCTCTTTATCTGACCTTCCATTCTGAACAATAGCTTTGCTGGATAAAGTAATCTTGGTTGCAGGTTCTTGCTATTCATCTCTTTGAATATTTCTTGCCACTCTCTTCTGGCCTGCATGGTTTCTGTTGAGAAATCAGCTGACAGTCGAATGGGTACTCCCTTGTAGGTAACTGACTGTCTTTCTCTTGCTGCTTTTAAGATTCTCTCTTTATCTTTTGCTCTTGGCATTTTAATTATGATGTGTCTTGGTGTGGTCCTCTTTGGATTCCTTTTGTTTGGGGTTCTCTGCACTTCCCGGACTTGTAAGTCCATTTCTTTCACCAGGTGGGGGAAGTTTTCTGTCATTATTTCTTCAAAAAGGTTTTCAATATCTTGCCCTCTCTCTCCTTCTGGTACCCCTATAATTCTGATGTTGGTACGCTTGAAGTTGTCCCAGAGGTTCCTTACACTATCTTCATATTTTTTGAATCTCTTTTCTTTTATCTTTTTCGGTTGGGTATTTTTTGTTTCTTTGTATTTCAAATCTTTGACTTGATTCTTGGGATCATCTTGTCTGCTGTTGGATCTCTGTAAATTATTCTTTATTTCAGTCAGTGTATGCTTAATTTCTAGTTGGTCCTTTTTCATGTCCTCCATGGTCTCACTATACTCCTTGAGGGATTCATTAAATTTATCGGCGGTTTCCATAAAATTCTTGAAAAACCTTATAAACGTGGCCTTGAACTCTATATCCAGTCGTTTGCTTTCCTCCATTTCTGCCATTTGTGACCTGTTTCTTTGTCTCCGCATTTTGGCTGCTTCCCTGTGTTGATAGAGTGGCCCTGCGCGCCAGGTGTCCTGTAGGGCCCAGTGGCTCAGCCTCCCCAGTTACCTGGGGTGGACACTCTTGGTGCACTCTTGGTGCCTTGGTTGTTGTAGGATCACTGGGAGGAATTGACCTCCAGACCAATTGGCTGTGGGAATCAGCTGTGTCTGAAGTGGGAGAATGGTCCCCCTCTGACCACTGGGTACAGTGGCTCCTGGATCTAAGGAGGTGCTAATTCAGCCTCTGCCTGAGGCCACACAGCAGGAGCCATGAAGAGGCTCAGCTGTGAAGCAATGCAAGCCGCTGCGGGGCCTTGGGCCTTCTCTTGGAAGTTCCGGGTCTGCCTGGCTCGGCTGCAGTTAGGTACATTCACATGCAAAAGCCTCTGCCGCAGCCTGGGTGGGGCGGGGTCTCAGGGAGTCCAAGGGTGGAGAAAGAAGCTATGGCTGATTCTCCGCCTGGAGTCGGGTGTCTCAGTGTCCCGGTAATGGCTGCAAGCACCTCTGAGGGAAAGCCGCCCTCAAGTTCGCCCGCTGCCGCCTGACAGACCAGCTTCTCCCCGTATGAGTCCTGGGTCCCCAGAGACTTGCTGGAACCGGAGTTCAGAGCATTCGGGAGCTTGTGATTCAAAAAGACAGCCGCGTCCTCAGGTGCCACCCCCTTTCTGCCGCCGTACCTCTGCACTTCACCTCCGCAGCTCCTCTGGCTCTCAGCGTGCTTTTCTTTTCTTCTAGTTGTAGAATTTACACTCAGCCAGGCTTCCTGTTGTTCTGGATGATGTTTGCTCTGTCCTTTGCTGTATTTTTCAATTGTTGTGTGAGGCGACAATTTCCCGGTGTTTATCTATGCTGCCATCTTAGTTTCTCCCCTTTTTCCAGTTTCTTAAAGTGAGAATTTCTTGTTTTATTTTGTTAGTCCTCACCCTAAGATATTTTTTCCACTTACTAGAGAGAGTAAAGGGAGTGAGGTAGGGGAGGAGGTAGGGAGAGGGGGATAGAGAGAGGGAGAGAGAGAGAGAGAGAGTGAGTGAGAGAGAGAGAGAAACATCATGTGAGGGAAACAGATTCATTGGTTGCCTCCGGCACACACCCCAAAGGAGTCCAGGGATCAAACCTGCAACACAGGTACATGCCCTTCACCAGAAATTGAACATGGGAGTCTTTGATCCTGGGGCCGACACTCTCACCACTGAGCTACACCAGCCAAGGCTTAAAGTAGGAATTTTGACCACTGATTGACAGTCTTTTCTCTTATAGTTTTTAATGGTATAAATGCATTGTTTTAGCTGTATTCCATACTTTGGGATTATTTACCTGTTTTTTTTGATTTCAGAGAGAAAGGGAGAGTGAGAGTGATAGAAACATCAATGATGAGAGGCAATCATTGATTGGCTGTCTCTAGCACGCACCCTACTGGAGATGGAGCCCGCAACCCTGGTGTGTGCCCTGACTGGGAACTGAACCTCAATCTCCTGGTTCATAGGTCAGCACTCAATCACTGAGCCCCACATGCTGGGCCTTTTATTATGAATCAATTTAACATTTTTTTCAGATTTTCTTTCTTATTTTTATCTTAACCCTTGAAATATTTTAAATGGTGCTGTTTAATGTATAAACACTTGGTGATTGTTTCACTTTTCCTTTGGTTGTGTATCTTAAATTTAATTCCTTTCTAATCAGAAAGCATATGTTTTATTATTTTAGTCTTTTAGATGTATTGACATTGGCTTTATTGACGAAAATATTATTTGAAAAGAATGTGAAGTGTATATTGATTGGATGAAAGGGTCTTTAGCTGTCAGGTGGAGCTGGTTGACAATGTTGGTCATGGCTTCCACATCATGATGATTTTCTTAATTACATTTTTGCTTTTTATTTTCTCCTTTTCTTAAGTCTCTTTAACCTTTCTTATTATACTGATTTGGTGGTGATTATCTCCTTGAGCTTTTTCTTATCTAGGAAGCTCTTTATGTCACCTTCAATCTACATTAATAAAAGAAAAACATGGCAATTGGCGTATGACCGCTACCCTTTTCATTGGCTAATCAGCGAGATATGCAAATTAACTGTCAGCCAAGATGGCGGCCGGCAGCCAGGCAGCTTGAAACTAACATGAGGCTTGCTTGCCTCAGTGATGGAGGAAACCAACATTCACCGCCTGCAGCTGCAGGACTCTAAGCCTGCAGTTTCAGACATTGTAACAAATACCGCCGGACTTCAGCTAGCAGGATCGCAACATTGTATGCAAAGGCCAGAAACCTACTTTCAGCAGCGGAGGCCTAAGAGCTGGAGCCAAGCCTCAAGCTAAAGCTGGCCCAGAATAAAAAATTAAAAAAAAAGGAAAAAAGGAGCAGTTGGGAGTTCAGTCACCCCCAGCCTGAAAACAGCCCTCAGCCCCTCACCCAGACTGGCCAGGCACCCCAGTGGGGACCCCCACCCTGAAGGGTGTGTGACCAGCTGCAAACAGCTATCATTCCCTCACCCAGGCTGGCCAGGCACCCCAGTGGGGACCCCCACCCTGATCCAGGACACCCTTCAGGGCAAACCAGCTGGCCCCCACCTGTGCACCAGGCCTCTATTCTATATAGTAAAAGGGTAATATGCCTCCCAGCACCGGGATCAGCGGAGCCGTGAGGCCTCCCGGCACCGGGATCAGCGCAACAGGGCGCAGCGCCCAAACCCCCTGATCGCCCTGCAGCTCTGTGTGTGACAGGGTGCAGCGCCCCAACCCCCCCCCCCCCCCCAACGGGCCCTGCTCTGTGTGTGACGGGGTAGAGCCATAACCTCCCCATTGGCCCTGCCCTGAGTGTGAGAGTGGCGGCGCCCCAAGCCCCTGATTGGCCCTGCTCTGTGGGTGATAGAGGGTGATGCCCCAATGCCTTCCCCCGCCCCCCCCCCCCGAGCCCTGCTCTGTGTGTGATGGGGTAGAGCCATAACCTCCCCATCAGCCCTGCCCTGAGTGTGACAGTGGAGGCGCCTCAACCCGCTGTTCCGCCATGCTCTGTGTGTGACAGGGGACGGTGCCCCAACTCCCCTATCGGCCCTACTCTCTGAGTGACAGGGGGGAGCTCCTCAACCCCCTGATGGGCCCTGCTCTGTGCATGACAGGGTACGGAGCCCCAACCCCCTGATGGGCCCTGCTGTGTGCGTGACAGGGGGCAGCGCCCCGAACCCCTGATTGGCCCTGCTCTGTGCATGACAGGGGGCAGCACACCAACCCCCTGATGGGCCCTGCTCTGTGTGTGACAGGGCGTGGCGCCGCAACCTCCCCATTGACCCTGCCTTGAGTGTGACAGGGGGCGGTGCCCCAACCCCCCAATCGGCCCTACCCTGAGGGTGACTGAGGGTGGCATCACAACCTCCCAATCCGCCCTGCTCTGTGCATGACAGGGGGCGGCGCCCCAACTTCCCAATTGGCCCTGCTCTGAGCCCGACCAGGGGCTGCACCTAGGAATTGGGCCTGCCCTCTGCCACCCGGGGGGAAGGCCTAAGCCAGCAGGTCGTTATCTCCCGAAGGGTCCCAGACTGCGAGAGGGCACAGGCTGGGCTGAGGGACACCCCCTCCTCCCCAAGTGCACAAATTTTTGTGCACCGGGCCTCTAGTTCTAAATAATAGCCTTGCTGGGTAGAATAATCTAGGTTGTAGGTGTTTGCTTTCCATCACTTTGAATATTTCATGCCACTCCCTTCTGGCCTGCAAAGTTTCAGTTGAGCAATTAGTTGGGATTCTGAGGGATCCCCCTTATAGATAACTAACTGCTTTACTCGTGCCACTTTTGAGATTCATTTTCTTGGTATTTTTCATTTCTCACAGGGTATTTTTTATGCTTTGTATCTCCTATTTATGTTTTCTCTCTCTTTGTTGAAGTTCTCAGTCAGGTAATCTATTCTTTCCCTAAGTTCATTGAGCATCCTTATAACCAGTGTTTAGAATTCTGCATTTGATAGATTGCTTGCCTCCATTTTGTTTAGTTATTTTTCTGAAATTTTGTCCTAATCTTTCATCTGGGACATGTTTCTTTGTCTCCTCATTCAGCTGCCTTCCTATGTTTATTTCTATGTGTTTGGTATATCTGCCACATCTCCCAACCTTGGCAGAGTGGCCTTATGTACATAGCAGGCTTCCCTTGGGCCCCAGTGATGAAGTTTCTGTGTTCATCTGAACCAGGTTCTCTAGGGGTGTCTAATGTTTCGGTTGTGCTTGCTTTCTTGTTATAGTTGAGCCTTGATTGCCTTTGGCACATCAGTGTGTGGGACTGTCCCTCAAGCTGAGTTGGGGTCCCATTTCATAATCTACACCTGTGGGTGTGGTACCAGCCAGTTTCATTTTGCCCCTCCTACCAGCCTTGTGTTGATTTTAAAAATAAATATGTGTTGATTGATTTTAGAGAGAAAAAAAGGGATAGGGAGAAACCTGTGAAGATAAATAAGATTAGATGACTGAAAATATTTAAGAATATGGAATGAGCTGTCTTGTTAGTGCCTGAAATGCAGTAAATATTATAGTGTTTAGAATAGCGGCCAAGTGGATATTGGTAGCATGGAAAAAGGTGTATAAAAGAGGAGATAATTTCTTTGTTGAAAAGTAAGTTACATAGCAAGCATCCTAAGTTACTGGTTCCTGTGGCTTCTTTAGTAGGTATTATATTAACCTGCATTTAAGAGACAAAACTGAGTAATATTAAAGGCTTGGAAATAAATTATAAATATATGTGTTTTGAATTTAAGGGTGTAGATAAGATCAATTATAGATAGTGGGTGAAAAATAAGAGACATTTAAGAAATGCCTACATTAATACATTCGTTTGCTTGTACACTAAGCAGAAGCCATGTGAATTTTTGAGGAAACTATCACTACTCATCTTTGTTTCTACAAATTATGGCAAAATGCCTGACAAGTAATAGTATACCACTTTACATTTGTGTTGAATACATGAACAAGCCATGAAATATTCAAATCATCTCATGAGGAGTCTTATGAACATGGGAATATATCAGGGGCCTCATATTTTTCTCATAAATATGTCTCATCTCCAGGTACTAGAAGCTTAAGCTGTGTTGCCACAATGGTCAACGCTGTTTCTATATTTTAGGGACACATACAACTATTTGAATATTCCAAAATGATTGACCCGGGTCTTGTCTCTATTATTTTACTCTCACATTAAGACCATCTCTATTCCCACCAGATCAGGGGTGGGGGGTTGGGGAGTGGGAAGATGTGTTGAAGCTTTGTTAGTGAAAAGAGCTTATTACTTCATGACTTATAGTTTCTCTTTCCTCCCTAGGATGTGAAAGACACTATGGAAAGGTATGTGTGGAAGACCAGAGATGGTGTTTTTGTGCTGTAAAAAGAAGTTTAAGCCATTAAAGTTAACTAGTGATTAATTAGAATAAAATATTTCTCAGGGCAGACAAATTTAGATGTAGTTTTATCTTAAATTTCTGTTCACACATGGTTTGTGTATTCCATATCTATTGAGGGTGAACCAGCTTTTATTTAGGCAATTTACTTGGGAGGAGTTGCAGAGTATGGATTAGTAGCAATTAAACATCAGATGTCTCAGTATCAGACCCATCTGACTTCATAAATTCTATGTACTCATCATGCCTGTATCTAATTCAGATTTCCACATTTCATAGGTTATGTATTCACTGTGGGAATGTCCTGTCTTCTTTACCTCAGAGGCACCCAGAATTTGAGACAACTCCTTTATATTTAAATGTCTTCTCTGGGAATATAAGATATGGTTCTCTTTCTTTCCAAAAGCAGGCTTGAATATCAAGGAATATTTTGACCTTGGGGAAAACCATTGCTCCATCTTGTACTATATTTTAAAGTTAGAATGGAAGGACATCATCTTTGTATCTAAATCTGAACACCTACTTGGCCGCACTAATCTCTTCCAAGCACATGAAATTCAGACCACTATTAGTATCATATTTACAATGTCTTCTTTTCCAAGGGTTACATTTTTTTCCCAGAAGACTGAAATCGCAGATGTAGTTCTGGAGGCCTCACTACAGGGCAGTGGAACTTAAAGGTGTTCAGCCTCCCCAGACAATATTCCCACACTTGACATATCTCAGACATAAACAGCCATGTTCACATTCTTTTCATATTGCTGGGAGACTACATACATGTCATGACATTTCCTTATACTAATTTATTTCACGGTACTAAATTTTGCATTTTAAAGAAATTCACTATGGCACATAATTTCATATGATTTTTAGGAGTTAGAAAGGGAGAGGATAGTTATCACAGTGAAAGGAATAAACTATTCTGAGAGGTCAGTGCCTTTCCAAGGGCAGATAGCAGTCAACTGGGAAAGTGGATTGAGCACATTTCTTCTGGTGCCAAGGTCAGAAGTCTACTCTCTCCTTTCTGAGGGGTCCATGAATGGGGGCTCAAGTTCTCCTTGGGGTGAGTAGATAAAAATCAGTGGTTTTGAAGAGACAAAAATTCAGAGGTGTGTGGATCTATTTTGTCATCCCTAGGAGTAAGACCTTCACTCTGAAGAAGCCAAGAACTCTCCCCAGGAAGCAAAGGACAGTGTTTCAAGCTCCTGACCTGAGAGGGGCGCTGGAAGCCTTTACTGGTGAGGAATGCTAGAGCATTGGGTGGCTGTGAGATTTTTGTTATGGGTTGAAGGTCAGGTTTTAGGTATAGATAGAGGAGACAAAGGAAGGCGGATATTATATGCTGATGATGTATTCAATGGGGAGTGGTCAGCTGTCTTGTTCACCTCTCATTCTTCCATGTACTACTATACATACACCCCAGTCTTTCTCTGATTTTGAGAGAAATTAGATGTTAATGTAGAATCTTTTGCCTGTACTTAATGTTATGGATTTTTTCTAATTTCAGAACTAACTGATGTGCGACGCTCCTGGGGTAAGGAGAAATCACAATATCATGAAGCCACCTTGTCCTCGTCTTGTAGTATTTGTCATTCTCTGCTAGGTCTCATGTATAAATCCATATTTCCCCTCCCACCACACACATACATATTATATTTCTGCAGTGTGTACTGCTCTTGAAGAACCAAACCAAATTCTTCCCATTTCCCACTCATTTTATTCTCAACACCTCTCTGACAATGTCACAAATCAAGGTACATCATATTCCTCACCAGCCCTATAATTTTTCTACAGTACACGTGACCCTGGATCCTCCCACGGATAAATCAAATATTGTCATTTCTGCGGATCGGAGACAAGTGAAGCCTGCTTTTTATTTGAGAACACTGTATTTGTATCAGAAAGGCTATTATGAGGATTATGGTGTCCTGGGGTCACCTCCTATCACATCAGGAAAACATTACTGGGAGGCAGATGTGTCAGACAAATATGCCTGGGTTTTGGGGGTGTATGGTGAAAAATGTACTGACTCCAATATGATGGATTTTGAAAGACAAGGTGAAAAACATGTTATTGTAATACAGGGTAAAAAACATCTGCATGTTTGCTCTCAATATCAACCTAAATATGGCTACTGGGTTATAGGGCTACAGAACCATTCTGAATATAAGGCTTTTGTGGATTCTGCCTCCTCTGACTCCACGACCTTAACCCTGTACCTGGGTGTTCCTCCCCGTCGTGTTGGGGTTTTCCTAGACTATGATGCTGGCACTGTCTCATTTTTTAATGTCACTAACCATGGGTTTCTCATCTATAAATTCTCTTCATGTTCCTTTTCTCAGAAAATGTTTCCGTATTTCAATCCTATGAAATGCACTGCCCCCATGACACTGTGTTCTCCAGGCTGTTAAACCTCTTACACCCTCACCCACTTCTCTGGAGTGCCTCTTGCCTTGGGTGCATCTAATTAGTTGAGCTTAACATTCTCACCATCTTTTCCATGCTCTTTTTTGTTTTTTTTTCAATTTGAACACCCTTCATTCATCAATAGGGTGTACAATTTTCCTCATGTCATATTTTCCCCAAAATCTTATTTGCATTCATAGACAATCCTAATTCTTGAGTTTTATCATCTCAAGGAAAATGACTAATGCCTCATAAAATAAAAGACATGTATGGAGGTAACAGCTCTACCAAATTCTACAATCCCATGTCCTCTGCCCTTGACTGAGAAGATGAAGGAAAGTTTTTCAACAACTTTTATTGAAGACCTTGAATAGAAGTCATTCACTACAGACTGAATCCTCAGAGGTCTGTCTGTCTATTTACCCATGATGCTTGTTATTCATCAAGGAGTGAAGAAGAAAATATTAAATGTGCGGTTTTAATTGATTTCTGAGAGAGAGAAAGGGAGAGGTAGAGAGAGATAGAAACATTAATGAGAGGGAAACATCAAAGGGCTGCCTCCTGCATGTTGCCTACTGGGGATTGAGCCTGCGTCCATGCAATGTGCTCTGACTGGGAATTGCTCCAGCGACCTCTTGGTGCACGGGTCGATGTTCAACCACTGAGCAACATCAGTCAGGCAATAAGAAAATATCATAAACTAGTGGCCTGGTGCACGAGATTCTTCCACTGGGGAGGGGAGGGGTCCTTCAGCCCAGCCTGCAGATCTCTCTCAGTCAGAGATCCTGGGGGGGATGTCTGTCTGCTGGCTAAGCTGGCAGTCAGACATCCTGCATGCAGTCCGGGGCTCTCTCAGTCCAGGACCCCTCACTCCTTCCTGCCCTCCTGCAGCGGAGGCAGGAGAGATTCCCACTGCTGCTGGGCTCACCAGCTGTGAGCCCAGCTTCTGGCTGAGCAGCACTCCCCCTGTGGGAGTGCACTGACCACCAGGGGGCAGCTCCTGCTTTCAGCTTCTGCCCCCTGGTGGTCAGTGTGCATCATAGCGACTGGGTGTTCTGCCACTCAGTCAATTTGCATATTATGCTTTTATTATATAGGACTAGAGGCCCATTGCAGGAAGATTCCTGCAAGAAGAGGGCTTTGCTCCCTCCTCTGCCACCTTGGCTCCCTCCCACCTCCTGCTGCCTCCCACCTCCTGCTGCCTCCCACCACTGCCTCCTGTGGCCTCCCACTGCCTCCTGCCATTTCCTGCCACCGCCTGCCGCCTGCAGCCGCCGCCTCCCACTACCTCCCACATCCTCCTGCTGCCATCGCCGCCTCCTGCAGCCTCCTGCCGCCTCCCGCCATTTCCCCGCTGCCGCAGCCTGCTGCCCACTGCCCAATGCCACCCGCCACCACTGCTTCCAAAGTCTCATGTTTTAGATCCCAGATATCTCTGTGCTGCTGTCTAGAATCCTCCAGCTCTGCCAGTGGTAGACAAGACTGTGTATGAGTGTGTGTGTGACTGAAAATTTTATTATAAGTCTGGTGTTACTGCATATTAGCCTTGATCAAGTAATCTGAATTATACATACTCAGTTTCACATTTGTAAAATAATATGAAATTTACCTGATGTATTATTGTGAAAATTAAACCATGGAATATTTTCAATAACTTCTGTCATGGCTAGTACATAATTAGTCATCATGTATGGTTTCGATTCATTTTTATTTGCCTCTCACTGTGACTGAAATAAATGATTTTAAGAATATATATTAGTTTTCTTTCAACTTTATTATTCTTGCTTTGATTTAAGAAATAAAAACAACTTGATGAAAAAATTGTAAAATCTTATGAACAAAATAATCTGATGAACAAAATGGAACCAGAAACAAGGAACAGACTGGTTGGTACCTGAGGAGAGGTGCATGAGGGGTGACTGAATAAAGCAGGTAAGGGTGTTAGCTAAAGAACAGATATGCATACCCCATGGGCATGGACAATAGGCTTGTGAAGGCCAAGGGACAATGTCAACATTAAAAATTTTTAATGAAAAAAGTTATTATTCACAAAATGATGTAAGTGTAAGAACAATTGTGGGATTTCTTAACAGTGTGTTGTTACCCAGTTCAGCCTTACTTTTTCAGTGAGGTGCAAGTTTGCAGGAACAAGAGAAAAGCCAGTTCTCCTACAAAGAGATAGCAGGGGCAAGATTTCTGCAATAGATATTCCCACCATCCCCTTGTCTTTTGGAATTTTTATTCCCAAATCTGTCCCCAAAGAAGTAAAAGTTAATTAATTAATTAGCTGACTGGGCTCTCTTGTAAATTATTATCTGCTCTCATCTCTGCATGGTCACAGGAATATCTAAATTCCTCACTTTGGATTATCTTTGATGTAACAAGGGATTGCAAGGTGGATATTATACTGTGTGTGTGTGTGTGAGTGTGTGTGACCTCTGCCTTCCTTTCATTCCATTGCTATGATGTCAGCGGCTATTACTTACTTGCAATACTCATTAATTATTGACAAATCAACTCCAGGACATTCCAGTTACTGGAATCCCAGTCCTCCAATTCAGGATGAAGTCTCTACGTACAAGGAAAACAAGACCTGAATGGTCAGATACAGCATTGTTGAGGCCCTTATCATCACTGACAAGACTGCTCAAACACACACACACACACACACACACACACACACACACTCACACACACTCACACACACACACACACACTCGGGAGGCATACTTTTGTTTTCAATTGTTTTCTCCCTTTTGGCCTCACTCTTTCCAGTGGGCTGACAGACTAGGGCAGTCCCCAGGACAGAAGACAAGTCTGTTCTTCCCCTTTCTGAGTGAAAGGGAGGGGAGTTGAATCTGCAGTGAATGTTCACGCAGGCCTTGGTGGGATCCCAGTCCAGTCTTCTGAAACAGAAAATTTCTTGCTCTTGAGGAAGTAGTATATGCAGATTTACTGGTCTTTAGGTTCAATGTATCTTTTGCCATAATAAACAGACAGGTTTCCCCCCCCCCCCCCCAAGTATTTGTCCAACTTTCCATTCTCAGTGGATAAAAGAGAACAGGATGATTTGGGATCTAGTGGTAAATGCGGAGATATACAGCAGAGGTATTTTTTGTATATTTGATCTACAAATTTTCTGACAATTGAAGGGGAGGGGAGGGCTCCACACATGCAGTGTTTTTATGTGGAGTGCCCATGGATAGCTTAGGACAGTGGTCGGCAAACTCATTAGTCAACAGAGCCAACTATTAACAGTACAGTGATTGAAATTTCTTTTGAGAGCCAAATTTTTAAAACTTAAACTATATAGGTAGGTACACTGTTATTAACTTAATTGGGGTACTCCTAAACTGGCCTTTGCTAAAAACGTCCTCAATCTGATTGAGGTACGTTCGCTGAAGTCGACCCCTTCCAACTCCCATCCACACTGGTCTTGTATACTTGTTTCATCTATCTCCTTTCGTTCATCCTCTCTATATGTCCAAACCATCTTAACATACCCTTCTCAATCCTTGACACTACATCTTCTTTCACTCCACAACGTTCCCTAAAATTAACTTAATAAACTTTACTTAAAGTTTTAAGTCTTAGTTAAACTATAGGTACGTTGAATTAATCTTAATATCATACTTAATAACCTTATTATTTATTGATAAAATTAACTTCCTTACAATTTACCTTACAATATCCATAAAATTAAATCATGACAATGACTGACAAACACTAATGTGAACAATGGCCTTACATCTCCTTGGAAAGTTTGAGTAAGTCAGGTTTCTATGTTGTTTTTATTTTAGGCACGATTCCAGGTTCTCATCAATAAGACGACTTCTCAATTTATTCTTGATAAGGTTCATGCTTGAAAATGATTGTTCGTATTAATATGTAGACCCGAAAAGGAAACAACAGCAAACGCTAGTTTTTTCAGTTGATTATATGAGTCAGGAATACTATTCCAGGAGTTAAAAATCAACATATCTACCTTCTCCAGGTCTTTCAAAGCAGACCACTTGTGCTGTGAACTAAGTTCACATTTGTTTCCCTCCAGCATTTCTATATCAGCGCAAAGACGTTCAAATTTTGAGCTCCACAATTCTTTGTTTTTTAAATCCAGCAATTGCATTTCAAAGTTGCCATGTCAATATTAAAGGGAGAAAAATTTATTTCAGTTACAGTAGCATTGAGAGGTTTTTTAAGAAAGGCTAACGTCGCTTTGCTGTTTCTGAATTCCTGAAACCTGTTGAGAAAAGCTTCCCTCATATTTAAAAGTGTTGTTTTGAAATAGCAAATGTCAATATCAGAATTATTTTTTTGGCGATGTTTCAACAGGCTTGGAAAGTGAATCAAAGTTTCTCTTTCAAAATCTTGAGCAAAAAGAGATAATTTGTTTTCAAATGAAATAACTTCTTCTAACATTGAAAAAACTGTGTTTCCTTTCCACAGTAGCTTATGATTAAGCTGATTTAGATGAGACATAACATTTACCATGAAATAAAATTTTTGGATCGACTGATTGTTCGTTAGTTCTGGATAGTGAACACCCTTCTCAAGGAGAAATGCTTTAATTTCTGTTAATAGGGAAGCAAAATGTTTCAAAACGTTTCCTCTTGATAACCAACGTACCTTGTTATGCAGCAGAAGATGTGCGTACTCACTCTCCATTTCAACTAAAAATTCTTTAGCCCTAACCGGTTTGGCTCAGTGGATAGAGCATCGGCCTGCGGACTCAAGGGTCCCAGGTTCGATTCTGGTCAAGGGCATGTACCTTGGTTGCGGGCACATTCCCAGTGGGGAGTGTGCAGGAGACACCTGATCAATGTTTCTCTCTCATCAATGTTTTTAACTCTCTATCTCTCTCCCTTCCTTTTTGTAAAAAAATCAATGAAATATATATTTTAAAAAATAAAATAATAATAATTCTTTAAATTGCTAATGATTAAGAGCTTTAGCTATAATGGAGTTGAAAATCTTAATCACCTATTCCATAACTTTGCAAATTCCTTCCGGAAATGTATGTGCACAAAGCGCTTCTTGATGAATGATGCAATGGTAAGTAAATATCTTGTGATTAATTTTTTCTTTCAAAATAGCAACAAACCCATTTCTTATGCCAGTCATACTTTTCAACCTGTCTGTTGAAACTGAGACAATTTTATCGAGTGGAATATGATGTTTTTCAATGCACTCATTTACAGCATTTGCTATATCCTCTCCGTGTGTTTGACCTTTGAGTGGCAATAATCCTAAAAGTTCTTCTTTAGGACCTGTAGATGAAATTAATCGTACAAAAAGTGAAACTGGCACTGTATCATTTATGTCACAAGACTTGTCAACTGCTATTGATAAAGCTGAAACCAATTTAAGATCTTTGACTTGCTGGTTGGTTATATTTGAAGACATTTTGACTGTTCTATCTTTCACTGTTTTAGCAGGCAATGGTAATTCTTTAATTTTTTTTTTTTACAATATCTGCTTTGTTCTTAAACTCACGAAATAGCTCTTCAGGTGCATTTATAAAACAACTTTTTTTATGTATTCGCCGTCTGTATATGGTTTTCCTCTCTTAGCAATCTCTTGACTAACCACAAAACTTGCAATATTAACATTGTTGGAAGATTGCATCCAGTAATTAAATACAGAACTTGATTTTTCTTGACTCTTCTGAAGTTCCTCAACTGCTTTCTTCCTTGCATCACCGACAGGATATTTAGTACTAAATGACACGTGTTTAGTCGTAAAGTGTCTCTCCAAATTTGATTTCTTTTTATGCGCCAATTTTTCCTGACAAATAAGGCAGGTCAAAAGGCCATTTAAGTTTTGAATAAACGTGAAAGTCTTGGTCCATTCAACTTTAAATTCACTCTTTTCGACTTCTATTTTTCTTTGCTTCTTCTTTGTAGCCATGTCAAACAGGGCACCTAAAAAAATGTTTCATTTATTAATAATAAAGCCACCTACACAAAATAATTACAATTCTTAAATTGATGACAAAAATACCTGTAGGATTTGCTGCTGGTTGGAAAAATACAGGTAACTTTATGCTTCGAGTAGGTACTTCTGTCACTTGTGCGCCATTTGAAGACGCCACTAGCACTAATCACTGCACAATGAGCCTGCTGACTGACTGGCTCACTCAACTCATGCATGAATCACGCGCGCCTCCCCGCGCTGCGCACTGGGTATCCTGCGGCCTGCCAGCTCCTAGTTTCCCGTCGCCCCACCTACCTTCTTCTAACGCGACTTCTTCAAAATAGACTCGCCCAGGCTGAAAACCGACTTCTGCACATGGACCACGAAGTTTCAATCGCACTGTAAGTGCGCGCCCGCAGGTGGTATTTTGTGGAAGAGCCACACTCAAGGGGCCAAAGAGACAGATGTGGCTTGTGAGCCAACCATTGCCCTAACCTGTTTGCCTCAGCGGATAGACCCTCGGCCTGAGGACTGAAAGGTCCCAGGTTCGATTCCAGTCAAGGGCATGTACCTTGATTGCGGGCACATCCCCAGTAGGAGGTTTGTAGGAGGCAGCTGATTGATGTTTCTCTCTCATCGATGTTTCTAACTCTCTATCCCTCTCTCTTCTTCTCTGTAAAAAAAAATATATATATATTTTTAAAAAATTAAGTGTTATCTTTTTTTGTAGCTACTTACTCCTTTTTTTTAAGTACGGGAATAGCTTTTTTAATCTAAGTGAATATACTAGATAAAAGTTGATTTGAGCCCTAACCAGTTTGGCTCAGTGTATAGAGCGTTTGCCTGGGGACTCACGGGTCCCAGGCTCGATTCCTGTTAAGAGCATGTACCTTGGTTGCAGGCACATACCCAGGAGGTAGTGTGCAGGAGGCAGCTGATCGATGTTTCTCACTCATCTGATCGATGTTTCTCTCTCATCGATATTTCTAACTCTCTATCCCTCTCCCTTCCTCTCTGTAAAAAAAGCAATAAAATACATTTTTTAAAAAAAGGTGATTTGACCTTCTTTTCTCTTCCCATAGTAATTCTCTTTCATTAGAAAGCCTTTCCTCTGTTTGCCCAGGTAGGGCTCCATGTTTCAGGTGTTGGTTCACATTATGACTTCCAGTGACAGAGGAGGGTCAGGGGTTCTGGATGGCTCCTCAGCAGTGAGGTATGTAGGTCAATGTTTCCCTTTCCTGGCCAGCCTCGCTCTTTCCAGGGAGCTGAAGGGCTGCATGTCCTCAGGAGTGAGTAGAGCCTCGTCTCCCCTCCAGTGAGACAGCAGGGCAGATGCTACAGGAAGGAGTGTTCCTGCAGCACGTGTCTGGCATTTTCATTTCCCACTCTTCCCAACCTGCTTATCAGCCAAGAGACATAGAAACACTGGGCTACTTGGCCAGTGTCTGCTCTGGTCCCTGTCTCACACGACATTCTTCAGTTCTCTGTTTCTGGAAGGCCTGTGGTGGGAGAGGGATTCCTAGATAGTTATGGAATAGATAACTATCTATTAGATAGATCATTCTCTTTCTTTCTCCCTCTCTCTCCCTCTTTTTCTCAATCTCTCTCTCTCTCTCTCTCTCTCTCTCTCTCTCTCTCTCTCTCTTTCTCTCCTCCATCTGTACTTTCCTCTACTGTGTCCTGTGGCAGCAGCTGCTTTGACCTCAGGTACTTGTAGCCCCACCATAAAAATAAATTCCGCAGCCCCAAGACACAATGCATGCTCTACTCCTCCTCCCTCTACAGGCTCCTGGTGGGTCTCAGGATGGGTTGGATCTTGGTTGAGGTACAAAATGATTGGCGGTTCCTACGCCAGGTTTGTGTCATGCTGGAGACATAAAACAGGGGTAGATATTAAATGATATCTTCCCTGGTACAATGTCTACCGCTGACCCTGCTGTTCATCAGAGCCTGATCTGGACCACAGTCTCTGCAGCCAGTGCTAACTGCATGTGGCCTCTGGGCTGTTTTCAGTATCTGGACCACTAGCTGGAATACACTTCTGTTCTCCTTCAGTCTCATTCAGGTTCCCTTCATGTTCAATGAACATGGTACCAGTGAGCAATTTTAGTCTGTCTAACTTCATCTCAATGCAGCCTTTATATTTTATTATTGCTGTATTTTACTAGTTATATTGTACCTTAAACCTATGTTATCACTTTGATATTTCTTACAGATTATTGAGGAACAAAGCTGAGAGATCAGGAGCAGGAGGAGCACATGGGAAGTATTTCCATAAGGGACATGTTTATAACATTTCATACAGCATAATGAGAGGCCTGATTGGTGTTAATAATCTGAAAAAATATCAGAAGTGTCATGACAACAAAATCTTAAGACCAATGAAAAAAGTGAGTTAAGGTACAGGTGCCTCTTCATTCATTTATTTAACTACCTCTCCCTTTAAAGACATAGCGGCGCCCAGACTGACACAGTCATTGCTCTCTCTCTCTCTCTCTCTCTCTCTCTCTCTCTCTCTCTCTCTCTCTTTCTTCTCTGGCTTCTCCTTATGTGATTTTCTCATACTGAATTCAAGATGACTTTGTGTGTTTTCACCTCTAGAACATTGTCCTTGTACCCTTCACTACCCTCAGTCATTTTTAGGCATACACGTTTTGAAATTGCACTGTTCACCAGATTCATTACCATTATCAATATCACATTTCACCTGTGCCAGTTAACACATGACTTTAGAATTATTTCATGCTCTATTAGTCAGGGTTCTCCTGAGAAACAGAACCAATATTGTAGATATATCCTTCATATATGTGAAAGAGACTGATTTTCAGGAATTGGCTCATGTGATTACAGAGTTTGAAAGGTTCCTGGCCCTGCCTTTTACAAACTGGACACTCAGGAAAGCTGGTGGTGCAGTTTAGTCCAAGTTCAACAGCTTGAGAACCAGGGTAGTCACTGGTGTAAGTCCCAGTCAAACGGCAATAGAAAACCTATACCCCACACAAGCAGGTATGCAGGAAGCAAAAGGAACACCTTCTTTCTGTCTTCCTCTGCCTCCTTGTTCTGCTTAGACCTTTAATCTAATTTATTGTGACCAAAGATCCAAATGCTATTCTCATCTGGAAACACACCCTCACAGACACACCCAGAAATAATATTTAATCTGGGCAACCAGTGGACAGTCACGCTGACTCATAAAATTATTCTTCACAATTACTTTTGTGTTTCATGTTTATTATGTCAAGACTATAAAGATTATATGTTAAATGGTATTAGAAAACTTTGCCCATCAGATGATACATCATGTAGTTCGATCTGTGCAGTCCATTTAGGAAAAGTATCATCTTGCCCTTATTGAATCCAGGTTCTGAAAGCCAGCATCACGGTACTACCATCTGTGATAGCCCCCTGGCTGACCACCTGAGGTAACTTCAGATTTGGGTAGCCGTTCCCTTTCACAGGACGGCCAGGACACAAGTTGGCCAGGTTCACTTAGCTTAGCTGGTAGGGACAGGACAGGGGAGAGCTGCCAGGATCACTGCCTCAGGTGGGCCTTCAGGGAGGGTCCTCCCTGTGGTAAAGGAGGTATTTCATTCCCTCCTCATGACACCTCATCCCGAAGGAACAAGATGAGGGTGATGGATAGGAAAACCAAGATGGCGGCATAGGTTAACACCAGAGTTTGCTGCCTCAAACAACCACTTCAAAAATACAACTAAAATACAGAACGGACATCATCCAGAACCACAGGAAGGCTGGCTGAGTGGAATCTCTACAACTAGGAGGAAAAAGAAAAGCATACCGAGACTCAGAGGAGGTGCAGTGCTGAAGTAAAATACTAAGGTGCGGAGTGCATGCGAAGTGGGCTGGCAGCTGAGGGCGCAGTTGTCTGTTTCAATAGGGAGGGAGTCTCAGACTCTGAGCTCCAGATCCGGGCAAGTCTCTAGGGACCGGGACTCAAACGGGACTGTCTGGCTTCGGTCGGAACTCGAAGGCATCTTTCTCTCCGAGGTTTGCAGTGGTTGCTGGGACTCTGAGAGGCAGAGCCCCTGGGGACAGGACTGAGAGCAGCCATAACTGCTCGCTCCACCCACCCTGTTGATCCCCTGGGACCTGCCCCACCCAAACCCTGCACAGAGGCATTTGCCGGATAGCCTCAGGCAAAGCCTAGATTAGTACTTCCCTAGAGATCCAGCACAGAAGTTCTCCCACTATAGACACAGCTGATTCTCATAGCCAGTTGGCCAGGAGGTCAAATCCCCCCCAATATTACCTACAACAATCAAGGCTTAACTACAACAAGACTGCACAAAAAGACCACAAGGGGGTGTACCAAGAAAGCATAAAAAATGCGGAGACAAAGAAACATGACAGAAATGGAGGATATAGAGCTCAAAACCACACTTTTAAGGTCTTTATATAATTTTCTAGAAACTGCCAATAAACTTAATGAGATCTACAAGAAATCTAATGAGACCCTCGATGTTGTGATAAAGAACTAACTAGAAATTAAGCATACACTGACTGAAATAAAGAATATTATTCAGACACCCAACAGCAGACCAGAGGAGCGCAAGAATAAAGTCAAAGATTTGAAATGAGAAGAAGCAAAAAACACACAACCGGAAAAGCAAAATGAAAAAAGAATCCAAAAATACGAAGATAGTGTAAGGAGCCTCTGGGACAGCTTCAAGCATACCAACATCCAAATTATAGGGGTGCCAGAAGATGAGAGAGAGCAAGATATTGAAAACCCATTTGAAGAAATAATGACAGAAAACTTCCCCTACCTGGTGAAAGAAATAGACTTACAGGTCCAGGAAGCACAGAGAACCCCAAACAAAAGGAATCCAAAGAGGACCACACCAAGACACATCATAATTAAAATGCCAAGAGCAAAAGACAAAGAGAGACTCTTAAGAGCAGCAAGAGAAAGAAACTCAGTTACCTACAAGGGAATACCCATAGGACTTTCAACAGATTTCTCAACAGAAACTTTGCAGGCCAGAAGGGAGTGGCAAGAAATATTCAAAGTGATGAATACCAAGAACCTACAACCAAGATTACTTTATCCAGCAAAGCTACCATTCAGAATTGAAGGTCAGATAAAGAGCTTCACAGATAAGGAAAAGCTAAAGGAGTTCATCACCACCAAACCAGTATTATATGAAATGCTGAAAGGTATCCTTTAAGAAGAGGAAGAAGAAGAAAAAGGTAAAGATACAAATTATGAACAACAAATACACATCTATCAACAAGTGAATCTAAGAATCAAGTGAATAAATAATCTGATGTACAGAATGAACTGGTGATTATAATAGAATCAGGGACATAGAAAGGGAATGGACTGACTCTTCTTGGGGGGGGGGGGAAGGGGTGTAGGAGATACGGGAAGAGACTGGACAAAAATCGTGCACCTATGTATGAGGACAGTGGGTGGGGAGTAAGGGCAGAGGGTGGGGTGGGAACTGGGAGGAGGGGAGTTATGGGGTGAAAAAAGAGGAACACATGTAATAATCTGAACAATAAAGATTTAATTTAAAAAAAAAGAAAATTTTTTAAAAAAGAAATAGGTAGATATAAAAAAAAAAAAAAAAAAAAGATGAGGTTGATGTGTTTGAGTCTCAGCTCAGGTCAGCCTAGTTCTCCAGAGGATGAATTACTGTGAGAGCCACGAGAACAGCTTCAGTGAAAAAAACTTAGATAGGATGAAGAAAGTAGTCACTGGCCCCTCTGAGCTAAGGAACAAGGTTGCTATTTCCCTGAGGTCCTTATGAAGGCCTCCCATTGGTCTATAGATTATCTCCTTTCTTGCTCCTCCCCTAAGAATTTAACTTTCATTTTCACTCTGTGCCTTTAAATCCCTTTTGTGGACATCAGGTCTCTGGTTTGGAGAGTGAATCCTGATCCTCACATAGCTGAAACTCCAGAACAAGTGAATAGGCTTTCTTCCCTGGAAGAATGGGGGTAAGTTTCACTCTGCTCTCTGAGCTGTGCCCGGGGGGTGCTAGTCTACCCAACACTGTTTCAGATCTTGAGGCAGGGAAATGCAGCCCCTCCCACCTCTGCCACTAGATCCTTGGGCTCAAGGAGCTCCCCTGTGAGGGCTGCCCTAGCCCAATGGCCAGGGCAGAGCCGTGGTGGCTGGCAGAGGCCACTCCAGTAGAATCACAAAGGTGAGGCAGGGGTGATAGCCCTGGGAGATGATGGGTGCCTGGCACTCCCCAGTCAGCTTTGGCCATTGGGGCTGCAGCATGGGGATATGGCTGGTGTACCCAGGAGCTTTGATCTGTTAGACTTGCAGTGGTTCTCAACCTGTGGGCCGCGACCCCTTTGGGAGTCAAACAACCCTTTCAAAGGGGTCACCTAAGACCATCGGAAAACATATATATAATTACATATTGTTTTTGTGATTAATCACTATGCTTTAATTATGTTCAACTTGTAACAATGAAATTGGGGGTCACCACAACATGAGGAATTGTATTAAAGGTTCGCAGCATTAGGAATGTTGAGAACCAGTGTGTTAGAGGGAGATGCAGCCCTGCTCTCACAAGGTAGGGGGTGGAGCATCAGTGTTGCCCCAACCCCTGAGTCTCTGACTCAGGTGAGTCCAATAGGCTTCCACTTCTTCCCAGGAAAGGGATCTCCTTCACACATGGTCTAGGTAGGCACTTCTCAAAAGTCTGCTTTTGCGTGGGTCATGGAGCAAGTCCTAAAAGACCTTTAAGTCCTGGGCACCTGCCCTTTAAAAGAGGAATATCCTGTACCCTACACCCCTAGGGTTCTTCTGGACACAAACCTTGTTGGTTTTTGAAGGCAGACACTCTGTGGATTCAAGTTTCTGATGCAGGTCCCCAGAGAGCCTCATGTGGGGCACAAACCCCTAAGTCCTCAAGGATGGGCTTCACATGTGTGATATCCTTCCAGCGCAGACACTACTCCTGTTCCCATATCTATCTCCCTGCCTTCTGTGGAACCCTAGTCACTGCGTAGGTATTGCAGGGTCAAACTCCATGTGTGAGGACTCAAGCTCCTCTGTACTTTCCTCTTCTGTGTCCTGTGACAGCAGCTGCTTTGACCTTAGCTCCTTGTAGCCCCAAGGGAAAATGCATACCCTGCTCCTCCCTCCTCTACAGTCTCCTGGTAGATCTCAGGATTGGTTGGGTCATGGATGAGACACAAAATAATTGGAGGCTCCTACCCCAAATTTGGATCATAAATGCTGGAAATGATAAACCAGGGATAGATATTAAATGACATCTACCCTGATAGAATGTCTATCCCTGATCCTGCAGCCAGAGGCTAACTGCATGTGGCCTCTGGGCTGTTTTTAGTACCTGGACCACTAGCTGGAAAACACGTCTGTTCTCCTTCAGCCTCATTCTTTATCAGGTTCCCTTCACGTATGATGACCATGGCACTAGTAGACACTGTTAGCAAGTCGAATTCCTCTCCATGCAGTCTTTACAGTTTTTTCCCTTCAGAGAAGAGAGCAAAGGGAAAATTTATTAACTGATACTCAGATCATTTTTTTACCACCAAACTTTGGCAACCATCATGACATGAATATCTACTGAGACCTTTTCTTTCTTTATTGCTTCATAGTCCCATGTACTTGAAGTTCCTGAGAGAGCTCCTGATCCTAGACTATAGCCGCAGGGCCATACCGAGTCCAGGTGGGAGAGTGAGCATCACTGTGTTACCGCTCCGTGATACCCTCTGGTAACTTAAGAAACATTCAAGCCTGTGAGGAAGTTTTGTGTATTTATTTAAGCCAAACTGCCCACAATTGCTGGGAGCAGAATCTCAATGGATTGAGATAATGCTCTAGAGAATGGTAGTTTTGCATCTTATATTATACACAAGAGGCCTGGTGCATGAATTCATGCACTGGTGGGTCCAGCCAGCCCTCCCCAATGGAGGCCAATCCGGGTTGGGGTCAGGTGGGGCAAAGGGCCACAGGGGGTTTGCCGAAAGGCCCTGCCCCAGATCAAGGTGTGAGGGCCACTTGGGGGTGGTGCCAGCCAGAGGCAAGGTGCCAGGGTAGTTCTGTTTGTTCTGTTCCTTCTGCTGTTCGGTCGCTGGGTTTTTATTATATAGGATTAGAATCAAAAGAGAAGATATAAGTATGTTATATGGAATCCATTGATGATAGATTAGTGAGGCTGAGGCAGAAGAAAGGAAAGAGGGGAGGGTACAGAACCCTGGGGTTGGATAAAAAGTAAAATAATAGACATATTCCACTTTTACTTAGGTGGGTGTAGGATAGTTAACTGTAACAATTAACTCAATAACAATGAGGGTATCTGTGGTCTCTGTACTGTGGTGTATGTGCTTTGAGGGGTCCAGAAAAAAAGGAAATTACCTGGACATTCCAACTCTATGTTATTATAGGTGCAAAAGGACAATAGACAGGCTCAGTTAAAGTAAAGATTGACTTTGTCAGGCAAAAAGGCCAGCCTAGGATATGACTAACCAACAAAAATGCTTTTTTATTTAATTTTTTTTTTAAATTTCAAACCATTCTTTGTGGTTATTTTAGGTCTCTGAATTTGCAAAGCTACCACACAGGCCTTTCCTGAGTTACATAGGTTAGCATGTGGTCCTTTTTGTCCACACCTCTTTGACCAGCATCCTTTGCAATTTGGATGGTCATTACCATCTTGTGACCTGTGAGATATAAGCTGTCTGGGTCACTTAGCTGAGCTGAGGATACAGGACAGGAGGCAGGGCATGCTGACATTGGCTGCCTTAGGGAAGCTATTAGTGGCGTTCTTCACAGTGCTATGGGAGGTACTTTATTTCTGTCATCTCAGACTTTTAAGAAGCCAGACTTAGTAGATGTCTGTGAAACCACTACAGTTTAAGTAAGCCTAGAGCTAGAGAGGGAAAATTACATTGTGAAAGCCCATAGGCATAGCATCCAAGGGCTATAAAGATACACAGGTGGTTATAAAAGTCACAATCCCCTTATGAAAAATGAAACCTAAGCATATTAACTGGCATTTGGGGTCTATATGAAATTCTCCTAAATCCAAACGCACTTTCCACATCAGGCTAATTTTGCTATCAACAATCTGGCCTTTTAAGGAAGCTGATCTTCCACTTTATTATGGCCTCATGAGTTTTCCAGACAAAAATAACAAAAGAACAAATTAGAAAACTTATCCAATATTGCCATTCAAGGAAGAAAGAATCCAGGCCTGATGTTAACCTTTTGTTCTCCATAATCTAACATAACTTCCAATCCATTCTTCTTAACTCATCCTATGTCTTACTCATCACCTGCTCTCCATGTCCTTCATCTTCTTGTCCTGAAAGCTATCATCATCTCTCCCCTGAGCAACTGTATGTGCATCCAACTCATCTTTCCAATCCTCCACTGGATCCATCGATTACTCCACACCCAACACTGGTGATTACTTTTGCTCTCAGCTCTAAACGTTACCTAATTCACTAAGTGCCATAGGTCACTGCAGGCTCATGTGATTCAGGAGGCCTAGCAGTTTTCTCACACGAGCCACACTGGCATTTTCCATCTCAGACAATGTGGTGCATCTTCAATTGACGGGTCATTTCCTTTACAAAATAATTTTCTTTTCTCTCCCATATGCCTTACTTCCTTCATCTTCCTCAGGTTTCAGTTCAGCCCTTAGGTATTTCAGTCTGAATTGCTGGACAACCCGTTATCTGCCCCAATAATTTGATTTCCCAACAACATGCACATCTCTCTAGTAGTGTTTTTCACATCAGCTTGTATATACATATGACTTAATTTACTGTTACTTTCCAGGTAGATGTCAGGGTCACAGTGGCTTAAACTCTCTGTTTAGACTCATTTCTGTGTGTGGGTATTAGTTTAGTTGTTAGCATGTAATTCATAGTGATGAAAAATTAGTTGAATGATCTTGCCTAATATTTTGAGATTTCTTTTGCAAGACTGATATTTACTTCATCTGTGTTTCTATTTTTTCAGATATGTGACTTGTGTGATCCTATGAACATCTTTATGCTATCTCCCTCCCCATCATCAATATACATACACACCATTAGGCTCCTGTCCATATTTTTGGCATATTTCCAGGCAAACATGAAATTGTACTATTTATCCAACAAGACTCCCCAGAACCTCCTAAGTTACCTATTTTGTCTTTAATTAACCCTGTAAGGTAGGAAGGGGGACCCTGAATACATTAGGATCATTGCAACTCTGTTTTGAAAATAAATGGTCTCCGTAAGTCACTCACTAACTTTATGTACACATCTGATAAAGGGTTTGCTCATGACATTTACACAAACACATTGTCACATATTATCTATACTAATAAAAGGGTAAATGCTAATTAGAATGGATAGACCAGAAATCTTCTGGATGTCCTTCCAGACGTCCTTCCAGACAAAGCCATGGTGGTGGGGGCCAAGGCAGAGGTGGTTAGGGCCGATCAGGCTGCCAGGGGAGAGCTCTTAGGGGCAATCAGGCCAGCAGGGGAGAGCACGTAAGGGTGATTAGGCTGGCAGGAGAGAGCAGTTAGGGGAGATCAGGCCAGCAGGGAAGAGTACTTAGAGGCAATTAGGCAGGTAGTGGAGCAGTTATGGGCTTCAGGCAGGCAGGCAGAGTGGTTAGGGGAAATCAGGCAGGCAGGTAGAGTGGTTAGGGGCGATCAGGCAGGCAGGTAGATGAGCGAATAGGAGCCAGTGGTCCTGGATTGCAAGAGGGATGTCTGACTGCCAGTTTAGGCATGATACCCAGAGCAGGTCTTTCTGATAAAGGAACATGGAAAGAGATTGTTAACGGAAGGATGAAAGTGAGTCCTACTGATACCAGGGTAGCAATGCCTGATGAAAGAACAGGTATAAAAGCCCAGACCCAAACGTGGTTTGGAGATGTGTTTGGTATAGGAAAGATTAAGCTGGAGAGATGCTGGGTCACACAAACATTTTTTCTTTGTAAAAACGCCTCAGGTCATCTTTGGTTTAGTAAGAGTAAATGACAATAACAACCATTGCACAGATGAAAATCTTAAATAAAAGTATTTAAAACTCTTATGTGCCTGGCTGGAATTTCTCAGTGGTTGGAGTGTTGGCTTGTGCATGGAAGGGTCATGGACACTTACCAGGGTTGCAAGTTTCATCACCACCCAGATTTGTGTACCAGTGGCAGACAACCAATTTATCTGTCTCTTTCAAATTCATGTCTGTCTGTCTGTCTGTCTGTCTCTCTCTCTCTCTCTCTCTCTCTCTCTCTCTCTCTCTCTCTCTCTTTCTTTCTCTACCCCTTCCTACCTTCCACTCTGTCTAAAAATCAATGGCAAAAAAATCCTCAAGTGAAGACTAACAAAAATATTAAAATAAATAATATTGGTACAAATAGTCTTTTTTTCTAGGTCACCATGCTCCTTGCCTTGTCTCTCTACTTTTCCTTTTTTGTCCTTTTACATCCGTTTTTGCTCCATCCTTCATTTCTACACAATTAGCAACATTTATTCCTACCATTCTTACTCTGCCCCCATTAATGTTTCCAATCAGGCAGAGATCAGTGAGGAACAGAAGCCTCAGATCAAGAGAGAAACGAGCATGGGAGCAGCTGCGATGGCTTCAGGAATCGTGGTGAACATGAAGAAGGAGGTAACCTGCCCCATCTGCCTGGAACTGCTAACAGAACCCATGAGCCTGGACTGTGGGCACACATTTTGCCAAGCCTGCATCACTGCACACAACAGAGAGTCCATGATCTGCCAAGGAGAGACCAGCTGCCCTGTGTGCAGGATCAGTTACCAGCCTGAGAACATGCGTCCCAATCGACATGTGGCCAACATTGTGGAGGCGCTTAGGGAGGTCAAGTTGAGCCCACAGGAGGAGCAAAAGACAGATCTCTGTGTGCGCCATGGGGAAAAACTCCTGCTCTTCTGCCAGGAGGATGAGAAAATCATTTGCTGGCTTTGTGAGCGGTCTCGAGAGCACCGTGGTCACCACACCTTCCTCATGGAGGAGATTGCCCAGAAGTACAAGGTAACAGACTGGGATGGAGGAAAGACAGGGCAGAAAATAGCACTTGATGGGAAATCTCAACTTTTGTATTTCACTGTAATTATCTTGCCACCACAGTCCTGAGGCCTATGATCACTTTTCTTCCTATGTTCACCTTCCAAGGCCTGAAGGGCCTTTCGATACATTCCACACAATTACATATGATGAGCAGACTCTAAAAGAGAGTAGGTATTTTCAGACCTTGTGCTAATAGGTAGAGGTTTTGTGCACAAGCAAAGCTGTCATCATCTCTTTAGACATGAGGAGTGACTGGGCAGCTGGGTGGATGGAGACCTAAGTTCTTTCTTTACTACAGGATCAAGTATTTTCTTCCAGGGTAGTGGTTCTCAACTTTCCTAATGCCATGACCCTTTAATACAGTTCCTCATGTTGTGGTGACCCCTAACCATAAAAGTATTTTTGTTGCTACTTCATAACTGTAATTTTGCTACTGTTATGAATCATAATGTAAATATCTGATATGCAGGATGTATTTTCATTGTTACAAATTGAACGTAATTAAAGCATAGTGATTAATCACAAAAACAATAGGTAATTATATATGTGTTTTCCGATGGTCTTAGGTGACCCCTGTGAAAGGGTCGTTCGACTCCCAAAGGGGTCTCGACCCACAAGTTGAGAACCATTGTTCTAGGGCAAAGAGAACCAGTCTTCTCTTGATATAGTAATGGTGACTTCTATCATCTGAGTTTTAAAGAACATATAACCACTTCATGTATCCTTCTAATCACAGATTCTAATGGTCATTTTACAGTTTCTTTAGAGATGACCCTGATTTCTTCCCATTAATCCTCTCTTCTGATGAGGAGAGAGCCCATAGCTTAACCCTGAAGTGATTCCTCTCCCATAGGAAAAGCTCCAGGCAGCTCTGGACAGGCTGAAGGCAGAGCAGCAGAAAGCTGAAAAATTGGATGATGACCTTGAAGAAGAGGGAACTTCCAAGAAGGTAGGAGGAGACTCTTTCTGGTAATTAACCAAGAATCTGGGCAGGACTTTGTGTTTTAGTCACAAGGAGCTCCCTTCCTTCTTGTTTTCTGACAGTTGATATGTCCAGAGTCATTGATCAGCCATTCTTTATCCTTTCCCTGGTAGGGATAGGGCTGGAAATAAGCATGTCACAAATTAATGCTCCTCTGCTTCCATTTCCATTCCCTCTGAGAACATCCAATTCAGATACTTTCTTTTCTGGCTCCCAGTCTGCTTGATAACCTTATTCCATGTCTTTCTTTCTCACTCCTGAAGGATCAAATAGAAAATGAGCTGAAAAGTTTCCAAAATTACTTTAAACAACTGAGGGGTATCTTCACCAGTGTGGAGCAAAAGGAGCTGCAAAGGCTGAAGAAGGAGGCGGTAGAGAATCTCATTGACCTGGCTCAGGCTAAGAGTGAGCTGACCCAGCAGAGGAATTTGCTGAGAGATCTCATCTCAGATCTGGAGCATCGGTTGCAGGGGTCAGCAGTAGAGATGCTGCAGGTAAGACTTAGAAATAAGCCCCAGCATCTGAACTTAAGGAAAATTAAGACTAAGTTTCCTTCTCTGCTGTGTGGCTGTGTTGTTTGTGGTGTTGCCACTGAGGTTCCATTGGTCTTGCTGTGACCCTTCCCTGCATCTGTTTCAGAGGTTATTGAAATTGTTGAATGCATGAATAACAAGGAAAAATCTGGTTCTTATTAATGTATCAATTAAAGTACAAAATTGACTGTGAAGAGAAGATTCCTTGTATTCTGTAGGCACCTGTATTTGTGATCTACCTAGAACTTCATTCAGGTATCTCTTCATGATCCACGACTTGTTCTTTTTCTTTTTAGAATAAGTTGAAATTTTTCTGTTCTTTCTGAATTTTCTGAATAAATAATTGTGATGAATTGGCATTATGTATTTTTTAATTATTCAATAGATTCACCAGTGAAACCATCTCACTCTGAACCTTTATGTTAATGGCAAAGTTTAAAATATTTTTTTTTACTTGTATTAGGTTTTCTCAGTGTTTTTTTTATATATATATTTCTTGAGTCGGTTCTGGATAATGTACATCTTTATAGAAATTTGTCCATTTTAAGTTGTCAGATTCATAAGCATGAAATTAATCATTATAATTTATTAGAATATTTTTCATTTCTACAATACTAATAGTAATGGCTCCTTTTATTCCTGATTTTGTGATTATTTTTGGCCAAGTTAGTTATCATTGGTTAAGGTCACTGATTTTTCTTTGTTTTTTTTTTAATATATTTTTATTGATTTTAGAGAGGAAAGCAGAAGGAGAGAGAGATAGAAACATCAATGATAAGAGAGAATCATTGATCGACTGCCTCCTGCACACCCCTACTGGGGATTGATCCTGCAACCTGGGCATATGCCTTTGACCGTAATTGAACCCAGGACCCTTCAGGCCACAGGGCAACGCTCTATCCAGTGAGCCAAACCACCCAGGGCTCATTGATGTTTTTTAAGAATAAATTTTACTGCTATTAATTAATTAATTTATTTATTTACTTTTAAGCTTTCTATATCACAGGTTTCTGCTCTCACTTATATAGTATCCTTGGTGTGTGTATATGTAAATGCACATTCATATATGAAAGTGTGCATGTGTTTCTGAGTGTGTGCACTGTATTTAATTTGTTCTTCTTTTTCTAATTTCTTACAGTGAGATATTTTTGTTTATTTCATTTTGTTAATCCTCACCCTAGGATATTTTTTCCATTAATTTTTAGAAAGAGTGAAAGAGAGGGAGGGAAGCAGATAAGGAGGAAGAGGGAGAGAGAGAGAGAGAGAGAGAGAAACATCAAGTGAGGGAGGCACATTCATTGGTTGCCTCCGACACACACCCCAAAGGAGGCCAGGGATCAAACCTGCAACACAGGTACAGGCCCTTCACCAGAAATTGAATGTGGGAGTCTTTGGTTCTGGGGACAACACTCTCACCACTGAGCTATACCACCCAAGGCTTAAAGTAGGAATTTTGACCCCTGATTGACAGTCTTTTCTCTTACAGTTTTTACTGTTATAAATGCATTGTTTTAGCTGTATTCCAGACATTTGTATTATTTACTTATCTGTTTGTTTTCTATTGATTTCAGAGAGAAATTGAGAGGGAGAGAGAGAGATAGAAACATCAATGATGAGAGACAATCATTGATCAGCTATCTCTTGCATGCCCCCTACTGGAGATGGAGCCTGCAAACCTGGTGTGTGCCCTGACTGGGAATTGAACATTGACCTCCTGGTTCATAGGTCAGCCCTTAAGCACTGAGCTCCACCTGCTGGGCCTTGTTATTTTGAATCAGTTTAACTTTTTTTCAAATTTTCTTTGTTGTTTTTATCTTAACCTTTGGAATATTTGAGTTGGTGTTGTTTAATGTACAAACACCTGGTGATTTTTCACTTTTTTTTGTTACATATTTTAAATTTAATTCAGTTCTAATCAGAAAGCATATGTTTTATCATTTCAACCTTATAGATGTGTTGATTTGCTTTTTCTACTAAAATTTTATATGTCCATATTTGTTATGTGAATTTGAAAACAACTTGAAGTGTGTATTGATTGGGTGAAAGGGTCTTTATTTGTTAGGTGGAGATGGTTGACAATGTTGGTCATGTGTTCTACATCATGATGATTTTCTTCTTTACATTTTTGCTTTTTATTTTCTCTTTTTCTTAAGTCTCTTTAACCTTCCTTATAATACTGATTTGGTGGTGATTATCTCCTTGAGCTTTTTCTTATCTAGGACGCTCTTTATGTCTCCTTCAATTTTAAATGATAGCCTTGCTAATAATAATCCTATATAATAAAAGAGAAACATGGTAATCAGCTGTAACTTCGCTACCCTTCCCATTGCCTAATCAGCAAGATATGCAAATTAACCCCCAACCAAGATGGCGGCCGGCAGCCAGGCAGCTGATGCGAACAGGGAGGCTTGCTTGCTCCAGTGACGGAGGAAGCCAGGTTCCCCGCCTGCCGCTGCCGGCCTCTCAGCTGCTCTCTAAGAAACATTGTTACAAATATAGAAGCTAAACAAAACCTCAGAAACCTGCTTTCAGTCAGCCGGGATCTCAGAGTTGGAGTCGCAACAAAGTTTCAAATACAGAAGGTAAACAAAGCCCAGAAATCTGCTTTCAGCAGCCAAGGTCTCAGAGATGGAGCCGAGCCTCAGAGCTAAAGATGGCTCTCAGCTCCAGTGACAGCCATAGAAGGTAAATAAAATCCCAGAATAAAAAAGAAAAAAGAAATAAAAGAGAGGTTGGGAGCTTCAGTCACCTGCCAGCCTGAAACAGCCCTCAGCCCCTCACCCAGACTGGCCAGGCACCCCAGTGGGGACCCCCACCCTGAAAGGGCTGTGACTAGCTTCAAATAGCCATCATCCCCTCATCCAGGCTGGCCAGGCACCCAAGCGGAACCCCCTCCCCGATCTGGGACACCCTTCAGGGCAAACCAGCCGGCCCCCACCCGTGCACCAGGCCTCTATACTATATAGTAAAAGGGTAATATGCCTCCCAGCACCGGGATCAGCGGAGCAGCGAGGCCTCACTGCCCCTGTGTCAAGCGGAGCCATGAGGCCTCCCAGCACCAGGATCAGCTGAGCAGCGAGGCCTCACTGCCCTGGTGTCAAGCAGAGCCGCAAGGCCTCCCAGCACTGGGATCAGCGGAGCCGCGAGGCCTCCTGGCCCCTGGAGCAGCATGACAGGGGGCAGCGCCCAAACCCCCTGATCGGCCCTGCTCTGTGCCTGAGAGGAGGGAGCTCCCCAACCCCCTGATCGGCCCTGCTCTGTGTGTGACAGGGTAGAGCTGCAACCTCCCCATCGGCCCTGCCTTCAGCATGACAGGGGGTGGCGCCCCAACCCCCCAATCGGCTCTACCCTGAGCGTGACTTAGGGTGGCATCGCAATTTCCTGATCCGCTCTGGTCTGTGCATGGCAGGGGGGATCTCCCCAACCCCCTGATCGGCCCTGCTCTGTGGGTGATGGGGGGAGCTCCCCAACCCCATGACCGACCCTGCTCTGTGTGTGACAGTGTACGGAGCCCAAACCCCCCTGATGGGCCCTGCTATGTGCATGACAGGGGGCAGCACACCAACCCCCTGATCAACTGGCTCTGTATGTGACAGTGGAGGCACCACAACCCCCTGATCTGCCCTGCTCTGTGTGTGACAGGGGGTGGCGCTGCAACCTCCCCATTGACCCTGCCTTGAGTGTGACAGGGAGTGGCACCCTAACCCCCCAATCCGCCCAACCCTGAGTATGACTGAGGGTGGCATCGCAACCTCCTGATCTGCCCTGCTCTGTGCATGACGGGGGTGGTGCCCCAACTCCCCTATTGACCCTGCTCTGAGCCCGACCAGGGGCTGCACCTAGGGATTGAGCCTGCCCTCTGCCACCCGAGAGCAGGCCTAAGCCAGCAGGTCGTTATCTTCCTAGGGGTCCCAGACTGTGAGAGGGTACAAGTGGGGCTGAGGAACACTCCCCCTCACCCCCCGCCAGTGCACAAATTTTTGTGCATGGGGCCTCTAGTAATGACAATAATAATAATAAATAGTCTTGCTGGGTAGAATAATCTAGGTTGTAGGTGTTTGCTTTCCATCACTTTGAATATTTCATGCCACTCCCTTCTAGCCTGCAAAGTTTGAGTTGAGGAATTAGTTAGGATTCTTAGGGAGCCCCCTCATAGGTAACTAACTGCTTTTCTCTTGCCACTTTTAAGACTTTTTTTCTTTGTGTTTTTTAATTTCTCACTGGGTGTTTTTTATGCTTTCTATCTCCATTCTATGTTTCCTCTCTCTTTGTTGAAGTTCTCAGTCAAATAATCTATTCTTTCCCTAAGTTCCTTGAGCGTTCTTATAACCAGTATTTAGAATTCTGCATTTTGTAAATTGCTTGCCTCCATTTTGTTTAGTGATTTTTCGGAAATTTTTTTCCTGATCTTTCATCTGGGACATGTTTCTTTGTCTCCTCATTCGGCTGCCTTCCTATGTTTATTTCTGTGTTTGGTATATCTGCCACATCTCCCAGCCTTGGCAGAGTGGCCTTATGTCATAGGCTTCCCTTGGGGCCCAGTGATGCAGCTTGTGTTCAGCTGAACCAGGTTCTCTAGGGGTGTCTCACGTTTGGGGTGTGCATGCTTTCTTGTTGTAGTTGAGCCTTGATTGCCATTGGCACATCAGTGTGTGGGACTGCCTCTCAGGCTGAGTTGGGGTCCCATTTTATAATGTTCACATGTGGGTGTGGTACCAGCCAGTTTCATTTTTCCCTCCTACCAGCCTTGAGGTGACTTTTTTAAAAAAATATATGTTTATCGATTTTAGAAAGAGGATGTAACAAGGAGAAACCTGTGATGAGAAACAAGGTCAGATGACTGAAAATAGTTAGCAATATGGAATAAACTGTTTAGACCCTGAAACACAGTAAATATTGTAGTGTTTAAAATAGTGACCAAGTGGATATTGGTAACATGGACGAAGGTGTAGAAAAGAGGAGGTAATTTGTTTGTTGAAAAGTAATATACATAGTAAATATCCTAAGTTACTGGTTCCCGTGGCTTCTTTACTAGGCATTTTATTAACCTGCTCTCACATTCAGACCATCTCTATTCCCACCAGATCAGGGGGTGGAGAGGGGAGATGTGTTGAAGTTTTGTTAGTGAAAGAGCTTATTACTTCATGACTTATAGTGTCTCTTTCCTCCTTAGGATGTGAAAGGCATTATGGAAAGGTATGTATGGGAGACCAGCGATGGTCTTTTTGTGCTGTAAAAAGTGTTTAAAGACATTAATGATACCTGGTGATTAATAAGAATAAAATATTGCTCAGGGCAGAAACATTTGGATGTAGTTTTATCTTAAATTTCTGTCAAATATGGCTTGTGTATTCTATACCTATTGACAATGAACCAGATTTTAGGTAGGCAATTTACTTGAGGGGAGTTGCAAAGTTTGGGTTAGTAGCAGTTAAACATAAGATGTTGCAGGATCAGACCCATCTGACTTCATACATTCTATGCATTCAGCATGCCTGTATCTAACTCAGATTTTCACATGTAACAGGTGATGTATTGACTATGGGAATGTCATGTCTTCTTTACCTCCTAAGCACTCAGAATTTGAGACAACTCCTTTATATTTAAATTTCTGCTCTCTGAATAGAAGATATGATTCTCTTTATTTTCCAAAAGCTGACTTGAATATCAAGGAATATTTTGACCTTGGGAAAAATAGTTGATCCATCTTGGTCATGCACTTTTGAAATCTGAATGGAAGGGCAGTATCTTTGTGTCTAAATTTGAACACCTACTTGACTGCATTAATCTATTCCAAACACATGAAATTCAGACCACTAGTAGTATAGCATTCATAATATCTTATTTTCCAAATGTTGTATTTTTTCTCAGAGAACCTGAAATCTCAGATGTAGTTCTGGAGGCCTCCTACTGGGCAGTGGAATTTAAAGGTCTTGGTTCTTCCCAGACAGTATTTCCACACTTGATATATCTCAAACGTAAGGAACCATGTTCTGCATCCTCACATTCTTGTCATATTGCTGGGAATTTACATCCATGTCACGACGTTTCCTTATACTAATTTATTTCAAGGTACCAAATTTTGCATTTTAAAGAAATTCACTATGGCACATAATTTCATATGATTTTTAGGAGTTAGAAAGAGAGAGGATAGTTATCACTGTGAAAGGAATAAACTACTTCTGAGAGGTCAGCGCCTTTCCAAGGGCAGACAGCAGTCAACGGGGAAAGTGGATTGAGCACATTTCTTCTGGTGCCAAGATCTGAAGTCTACTCTCTCCTTTCTCAGGGGTCCTTGAATGGGACTCAAGTACTCCTTGGGTTGAGTAGATAAAATCAGTAGTTTTGGAGAGACAAAAATTCAGAGGTGTGTGGATCTATTTTGTTGTCTCTAGGAGTAAGACCTTCACTCTGAAGAAGCCAAAAACTCTCCCCATGAAGCAAAGGAGAGTGTTCCAAGCTCCTGACCTGAGAGGGGTGCTGGAAGCCTTTACTGGTGAGGAATGCTAGAGCAATGGGTGGCTGTGAGATTTTTTTTATGGTTGGGGTTAAAGTTCAGGTTTTAGGTGTTGCTGGAAGAGAATTAGGAAAACGAATATTACATGCTGGTTATAAGAGCATATTCAATGTGGTCAGTTGTCTTGTTCATCCCTATTCCATGTACTAACTTACATAAACCCCAGTCTTTCCCTCATCTGCAGAGAAAATAGATGTTGATGCAGAATTTTTTGCCTATATTTGATGTTATGGATTTTTTTCTAATTTCAGAACTCACAGATGTGCGACGCTACTGGGGTAAGGAGAAATCACAATATCACAAAGTCACCTTGTCCTCATTTTCTTTTAGAATTTTGCATTTTCTGCTAGGTCTCTCATATAACGACTCAGGTTTTCCCTCCCAACACCCACATATATGTTATATTTCTGCAGTGTTTACTGCTCCTCAAGAACCAAATCAAATGCTTCCCATTTCCCACTCACTTTATTCTCAATATCTGTCTTACAATGCCACAAATAAAGTATGTCCAATTCCTCACCCAACCCTGTAATTTTTCTACAGAACACGTGACCCTGGATCCTCCCACGGATAAATCAAATATTGTCATTTCTGTGGGTCGGAGACAAGTGAGACCTTCCCGTTTTGGGTTACTCGGAGGTGATAATGTGGATTTTGGTGTCCTGGGATCACCTTCTATCACATCAGGGAAGCATTACTGGGAGGTGGAAGTATCACAGAAACGTGCCTGGATTATGGGGGTATATGGAGAAAAATATCCTGACTCCAATAGAATGGATTTTATAAAACTAGTTAACAATAGTCAGCCTGTTTGCTCTATATTTCAACCTAAATATGGCTACTGGGTTATAGGGTTACAGAACCATTCTGAATATAAGGCTTTTGTGGATTCTGCCTCCTCTGACCCCATGACCTTAACCCTGTACCTGAGTGTTCCTCCCCGTCGTGTTGGGGTTTTCCTAGACTATGATGCTGGCACTGTCTCATTTTTTAATGTCACTAACCATGGGTTTCTCATCTATAAATTCTCTTCATGTTCCTTTTCTCAGAAAATGTTTCCATATTTCAATCCTATGAAATGCCCTGCCTTAATGACACTGTGTTCTCCAGGTTCTTAAACCTCTTACACCTTCACCCACTTCTTTGGAGTGTCTCTTGCCTTGGGGGCATCTAATGAGCTGAGCTCACCTGCACTGTTCTTACTATCTTTTCCGGGCTTGTTTTTTTCCCATGTGAACACCCTTCATTCATCAATAAGGTGTACAATTTGCCGTATGCCATATTTTCCCAAAATCTTATTTGCATTCATAGAGAATCCTAATTCATCAGTTTTATCATCTCATGGAAAATGACTAATGCCTCATAACAAAGAGACATGTATGGAGGTAACATCTCTACCAAGTTCTACAATCCCATGTCCTCTGCCCCTGCCTGAGAAGATGAAGGAAAGCTTTTCAACAACTTTTATTGAAGACTTGAATAGAAGTCATTCACTACAGAATGAATCCTCAGAGGTCTGTCTGTTTACCCATGATGTTTGTTATTCATCAAGAAGTGAAGAAGAAGATATTAAATGTGGGGTTTTAATTGATTTCTTAGAGAGAGAGGAAGGGAGAGGTAGAGAGAGATAGAAACGTTGATGAGAGACAGACATTGAAGGGCTGTCTCCTGCATGCCACCTACTGAGGGTTGATCTTGTGTCCAGGAAATGTGCCGTGACTGGGTATTGCACCAGCAACCTCTTGGTACATGGGTCGATGCTCAAGCACTGAGCAACATCAGCCAGGCAATAAGAAAATATCATAAATAATATGTACTAAGAGTGTAAGTTCTGTGTCCTCATTTCTGAGTTCACATCCAATTTCTCCAAATATGCACAGTAAATTTTGAATAAAATACCTGAATGCTGATTTGTTTTCTTTAAATAATCCTGGTAATAAAACCATACCATAGTTAGTATCACTGTGAGAAGAAAAATGTCATTAAGTATATAACATGTAACTGTCTCAACTGAATAAATATTTCTCCACTAATTACTGAGAAATCTAAACTGTCAGTGTGTCATGAAACAGGTTTTGCTTTCAGGGGTACTTGGGCAGTTTTGACCAGTCTCATGTTTCAGATCCCAGGTATCTCTGTGCTGCTGTCTAGAATACTCCAGCTCTGCCAGTGTTACACAAGGCTGTGTGTATGAGTAAAAATTTTATTTTAAGTCTGGTGTTACTGCATATTAGCCTTGATCCCTTGATCAAATAATCTAAATTGTACACAATTCAGTTTCACATTTGTAAAATAATATGAAATTTACCTGATGTATTATTGTGAAAATTAAACCATAGAATAGTTTCAGTAATTTCTTTCATGGCTAGCACATAATTAGTCATCAAGTATACTGTTGATTCATTTTTGTTTGCCTCTCACAGTGACTGAAATAAATGATTTTAAAAATACATATTAGTTTATTTTCAACTTTACTATTCTTGCTTTGATTTAAGAAATAAAAATAACTTGATGAAAGAATTGTGAAATCTAGTGAAAAAGATAATCGATGAACAAAATGGAACCAGAAAAAAGGAACAGACTGGGCAGTATCTGAGGGGAGGTGGGTGAGGGGTGACTGGATAAAGAAGGTAAAGGTGTTATCTAAAGAACATATATGCATATCCCATGGACATGGACAAAAGACTTGTGAAGACCAAGGGAGGGGGGTTCAGGAGAAGGTTAATGTGGGAAAAGGAGGTTACAGGGGGATGTCTATCTGCAACAATGTCAACATTAAAATTTTTAATAAAAAATTTATTATTCACAGAAATGATTTAAGTACAATTGTGGGATTTCTTAACAGTGTTTTGTTGCCAAGTTCAGCCTTACTTTTGCAGTGAGGTTCAAATTTTCAAGAACAAGAGAAAAGCCAGTTCTCCAAAGATATAGGTGCATGATTTTGGCAATGAATATTCACACCATCCCCTTGTCTTTTGGAATTTTTATTCCCAAATCTGTCCTCAAAGAAGTAAAAGTTAAAATAAATACATTAATGAATTACCTAATCAATTAAATAGGCTCTCTTGTCAATTATTATCTGCTCTCATCTCTGCATGGCCACAGGAATATCTAAATTCCTCACTTTGGATTATCTTTGATGTAACAAGGGATTGCAAGGTGGATATTACAGTGTGTTTGTGTGAAGTTGATCTAAATTTTCCCTTGGACCTCTGCCTTCCTTACTCTCCGTTGCTATGGTGCCTGGGGCTATGCCTTACTAGCAATACTTCTCAATTATTGACAAATCAACTCCGGGAATTTTCAGTTATTGGAATTCTGGTCCTCCAATTCAGAATGAAGTCCGTAGTTACAAAGAAAAAAAGACCTGATGCTTAGATACCACATTTTTCAGGTCTTTGACACGACTGTCAAGACTGCTTAAGATCTGCCTCTGGTGAAGAGAGAGAGAGAGAGAGAGAGAGAGAGAGAGAGAGAGAGAGAGAGACCAGGCATACTATTTTTTATTGTTTTCTCTTTATTGGCCTCACTCTCCAGTGGGCTGACAGACTAGGGAAGTCCCCAGGACTGAAGACAAGCCTGTTCTTCCTCCTCTCCCCACAGTCAAAGGGCGGGGAGTTGAATCTGCAGTGAATGTGCATGCAGGCCTTGGTGGGATCCCAGTCCAATCTTCTGCAATACAGACAATTTCTTGCTTATGATTAAGTAGTATATGTAGATTTACTGGTTTTTAGGTTCAATGTATCTTATGCTATAACAAACAGCCAGATATTTTTTTCCAAGTGTTTGTCCCACTTTCCATTCTCACAGTGGATAAAAGAGAACAGGATGATTTGGGGTCTGGTGGTAAATGCAGAGATACACAGTAGAGTAATTTTTGGTGAGGTCTACATTTGATCTACAAAACTTGGTGACAGTTGAAGGGGAGTGGAGGACTCCACACATGGAGTGTTTTTATGTGGCGTGCATATAGGCAGGATAGGATGTGTGCCTCCCACAATCCCATATTCATCATATTACTCTTGCTTCCATTTGAATCTCTGATCTGAGTCCACATTCTAAGCCCCAGAGAACTATTGTGTTCCCTCCAGGCCCTGTGTGAGATGTTTTATGAGGTGCAGAGCTTGGAATGAGAAGGACAAAATCCTTTTGTTAATAAGGAGTATGGCAACTGGCTATTTATCAGATTTCACCTTTTAGCTCCCAAGACATCCCTTCTTTCAAAACTCAAACCACAGCATACGGTATACATTTTTTTGTAGGTTGAGGGAGGGCCACTTAGAGTTGTAAAGCCTGGGACCAATCTATAATTTGAAGATAACAGCTACAAGTGGGCCCTAATGTCTTTGAGCTTGTCTGTGAAGAGATTATAAAAATATTAATCAGGAAAATGTTTGAGGAAGTCAGAAGCCCAAGAGGGGCTGGGAGGGCTGGGGGAGTGGTGCTGGTGTCCTGGGAACTTCCTCTGAGACATTAAATTTAATGTGGAAAGACACCAGTGACAAAAACAGAACTTGCCAGGCCTATAGGAAACCAGGATGACCCATGCTCCTTCTCCCATCACGTAAAGTCCATCTCCACAGCCAAGCACGGTGCTGTGGTCCACATCCCAGCATATTATGTTCTGAGGCCCAGGGAATAATACATTCTCCTCAGGGCTCTGTGTTCCCTTTAGTCCCCACATCTCCTGTTGGAGAAATTCTCTGACTTCAGATCTATGATTTTTAACTGTTTCTGGACTGAAAATAGCACAGGGCACAGGCAGTAATGTGGTTAGAGTGTGGTGGTGTAGATAAAAAACAGACATTGAGGTAGGTATCTGAATACATCTTAGGAACAAAACAGAATGTGAGAAGAATTGTTGGTTAAAATTTCTTAAAAGAGTTTACATAAATGCTAACAATACCCTTTTGATTTATTGATTTTTAAATATTTTTTAAATAATTTTTAGAGAAAAAGGAAGTTAGAGGGATAGAGAGATAGAAGCATCAATGAGAGAGAAACATCAATGATCCACTGCATTCTGCTCACCCCATACTGGGAATTAAGCCCACAACCCAGGCATGGGCCCTTACCTGAAATGAAACTGGTGACCTCCTGGTTCCTGGGTCGATGCTCAACCACTGAGCAACACCAGCTGTGCTTGATTTATGAATACAGCAGTTATGTTGTCAGCAACACCAACAATAGAACAGAAGCATGATTATCATCAGCATGTTCAATGTAATTAAAATTATATCCATAGCAATATAACTGTATGTCTTTCTATTTAAATATCATTCCCTATATACCAATATTTTGTAACAAATCTGACACAATAAGAAATAACATAAAGAAGGTCCCTTCCTGCCTTCATTAATCTAATTGTTTTGGGATGTAAGGCTGGATGAAAGGAATACTCAATTATACTATTACTAGAGGCCCAGTGCATGGGTGTGTGTGTGTGTGGGGGGGGTGTTTGTGTCTGTGTGTGTGTGTGTCCCTCAGCCCAGCCTGCACCCTTTCCAATCTAAGACCCCTTGAGGGATGTCTGACTGCCCTCTCACAATCCAGGACTGCTGGCTCCCAACTTCTTACCTGTTTGCCTTCCTGATTGCCCCTAACTGTTTCTGCCTACCAGCCTGATCACCCCCTAACCACTCCCCTGCCAGCCTGATTGATGCCTAACTGCTCCCCTGCCATCCAAATTGCCCCTAATTGCCCTCCTCTGCAGGCCTAGTCACCACTAACTGCCCTCCCCTACAGGTCTGATCACCCCTAACTACCCTTCCTTTCAGGCCTGGTCCCTCCCAACTGCCCTCCCCTGCTGGCCTGATTGCCCACAACTGCCCTCCATTTCCAGCCATCTTGTGGGGGCCATCTTTGACCACATGGGGGTGGCTATCTTGTGTGCTGGAGTGATGGTCAATTTGCATATTACTCTTTTATTAGATAGGATGTGATGATGAAATGGAAAATAATACATTGGTGGGGGACAGGGTGAGCTACCTAAATCTGTGCCAGTAACCTGCATTCTGATGCACACTCTTGCTTGCTGATAAACCTCATTCTTATCTGTAATGCCTGTCCTGCATTGGAGAACCTGTTTCCCGAAATAGTCCCATTTTACAGAGGCCATAAACCATGAACCATATACAACCCCCTTAGGGGATTGGCAGCGCTGATGCAGACAGGTATCTGAGTATAATCTCACTTCCCCCATCCCAACTCAGGGAAGGTTACAAAGCCCGAGAAAAGTCAGGAAGCCTGATCCATATTTGGGGGACAAAGGAACTAAGGGGTATGAAGGGAAAGCTTTATCCATATTCATCACTTAGAATTTGGAGACTGCCTCCCATGAGTCATGGCACTAATGCATCTGCAATTAAAGGTTACTTTTCTGAATATCCTCTGAGAGCCCAGCTGATTAATTCTCTGTGCCACCTGGCAGCTTATCTGCAACAATGATAAAGGAAAAAAAATTTCAAGGTCTCAGAATGCACTTTGTGCAAAATTTACACACTTATCATTTGCACTTGCAAACCATCATGAGTTTATGTGTTGTTAGAAATGAATTCATTCGTACCCATGAAATGTAAACTGTCAATATGGGTCACCAAATGCATCTATATAAATTCCAGCTCCTGCCTCACAGACATGTGAATCAAGAAGAGTTTTAAGAGAAGGTTACCTTACTCAACTATAGTTACAAACAATACTAAAATGCCTGTGCTTTCCTTAAAAAGACATCAACATTTCAGATGTCCCCCATGTCTCCTGTGAATTAATGTGTGGAGATTGCCCAGCTCTGCACTCTTGTCAGTCAGGGACCCTTGTCTGGAGCTTCCACCAACTTATAGCTACAGCATCTGAAACATGTTTTCAGAAGGTTGATAATAGGGTACAAAAATATGTAGAGGAAATAGAAATGTTTCAGTTCTGCTTTTAAAAAATTACACTTATTTTTATTTTATTGCCATTTTATTTTTCTTATATACTTTGCAATGCATACATTGTACTTAAAATTTATTTGGATATATTTTCAGTTCTGCTTTGATTGATGGTGCAAAAGGTCCAAGTGTTTCCCAAAGAAGTGGTGAAAGTCAACACTTACGGAGGTGTGAGTGTTTTCCGGAGAAAGGTTCCCCTTGAAGAGCACCTTTTCTAAACCTCCATCCTCTTCCCACCTCCCAGTTGCTGGTAACATGTCACTGCCACAAATGTACCACATTATGTCTGGAAGGCTTTTGTTTCTAGGTCAGAAACAAAAACTGGTGGTTAACTGAAGGGCTAGATCAGATTTAATGGTGTTGTAGAAAAAATTTCTCAATTGGTTAAAAAAAATTCTAAATACAAGTTTTTATTAGCTGCTATTTAAAAAGAACATTTTTTCCTAAAATTCTAAGGACAGATACTACCATTCAGCTCAAATATCGGAGTTCTATCACTGGTTATCTTCCCATTATACTCTGCATTATGAAGGGCAGGTACCCAGACTAAATCATGGATCATGATTTTGTTAGGTTAGGTGGCTCAGGAGGCGGCGCAAGAAATAGAGATTCCAGTGAATCAGAAAAGAAAGTAAAAGAAAAGGTTTATTTCTGCGTCCCCGGGAGACCCACGTACCCCAAGACAGGGCACGTGGATTCACAGCAATAGGGAGGGGGGTGCTCTTTTTATACTGCAGTTGGGTGAGGGGCGGGGACATAAGCTGAGGTATTCAGTTGAGGAAGTTTCAGCTGCAGGGGTCAGCCAGGTATTCAGGAATGAGTCAGTATCTGTGTGGGGGTCATTGTGGATCAGGGAGAAGAAGCCTGTATCTGTGTCTGGCATGCTGATCTGTGAGAAATTCCAGGGGGAGTCCATTGTCTCATCACATGTCTGCATGTATCCGATCCTGGGCTCTCTCCGACCTAACAGATTTTATCCTTAGTAAGTAGTTCAGGAGATGAAAATAGGATAAGCTTAACTAGTAGGTATAGAATTAAATTGAAATTACTAAGTATTTAGGAAGGCTGTGGAGTGTATCATTAGATTTTACATTCTTCTTATTTGAACATTCTTGCTAGAATAATCTGCAAAATGGATGAAAACATAAGAACATACTGAAGCATTGCCTTCCCTAAGTGTCCTATGTTGTGACCTCCCATTGTTATTGTTCTTAAGTTTCTGTTTTGCTTCCTTTGTTTCATTTCTACTCCTATGAACTTAACTTTCATTTCTCGCTCCGCTTCCGTGGGGGAACTCCTCTGTGGAGAGCTGGTCGCTGGCTTGGTGAGTGAACACTGACCAGACTTACAGCAGATCTCCTCCATTGAATTAAAACTCCAGCATATTTCCTGAAAGTAAGTGGGGCAGTTTCTGGGGACAAAGGACAGGAGGCTTTGGGGGAGCAGATTGACTGTGTTTGGTGTCTAAAATTGTGATTCTGAAGCTGCTTTGCTGACTGTCTCTGCTGAGGTGGCAGAAAAGCAGAATACTGTGTCTGGGGGAAGAGTGATCTTTAGAGAAGGGCTGTTTAAAAGAGCAGTCTTATTTATTTCTTGGAGGGTCCATTATTTCTCCAGGCTGTTACCTCATTTTCTCCTGTTAGGTTAGGTGGCTGAGGAGGCGGCATAAGAAATATAGAGTCAAGTGAATCAGAAAAGAAAGGAAGGAAGGAAAGTTTATTCTGCATCCCCCGGAGACCCAAGTACCCCCAAGGACAGGGCACATGATTCACGCCAATAGGGAGGGGGGCGTTTTTTTGTGTGTGGTTGGGTGAAGGGTGGGGACATGAGCTGAGGTATTCAGCTAAGGAAGTTTCAGCTGCAGGGGGTCAGCAAGGTATTCAGGAAGGAGTCAGTATCTGTCTGGGGGTGGGTGTTGATTCATGGAGAAGCCAGTATCTGTGTCTGGCATGCTGATCTGTTAGAAATGCCAGGGGGAGTCCATTATCTCGTCACAGGTCTGCATGTATCTGATCCTGAGCTCTCTCTCCCCGACCTAACATCTCCCTATTCTGTAGTCTTGACTTTCTACCTTTTCAAGGTGAGCCAGAATACTCCTTTTCCCAGACAGCAAATCCCTCCTGTTCTCCAGGAAGCCTGTGAGAAGAGCCCTGTTCTCCCTCTTCATAAAGCCCAAGCTCCTGGTGAGGCCAGCAGGAGTGAGAGCCCTTATCAGGAGGCATGTGGGAGGGGTGGGCTCTTAGGGGCTCTGCCAGGGATCAGAACTTCTTGAAGCTGGTCCTCTTACTCTTTTGTGAAATTAGCATTATTTATTTATTTATGTGTTTATTTGTACAAACCTTTATTCTTAAATGTACAATAAGCTCACAGACAACACTTCATTCCAGCTGTATGTGGTAACAGATGTTATCATAAGGAATCCGGATGTTAAAACAGGAATGGAATTTAGGATCACCATTGCCCCAGGCACAAGGAACAGCTCATTTCTGGCCAGATTCCTTCATTTCATAAGTGTGTATTTATTTTTGGTGGGGAGGGGGGGGAGGGGGAGGGGGAGGGTGGATTTCCCCTTGGCCTTTGCTGTCTGCTCCTCTTTTGCTATTGTAAAGCCTTATCTTCCTCACCCATCCCCTTAGCTGGTTTCTTTGGCTGCTTCAGGGGCACTTTCTTGCTACCTTTGATATAGGACATGACAACTGATGCCCCTTCCCTGAATGCTGATCCTTTACTCTTGTCTTGGTAACTTCTGGGAAGCTTTTGTTACAGAAGAGCAAAGAAATACCAAGCAGGCTTCCTAGACAAAGGGCGGGACCCCTTTCACTAGTGGTCTCGGGGAGGGGGGGGGAGGGAAATGAGCTGAGGAAGTTCCCGCCACCAGTGTTGTCACAGATTCCAGGAAGGAACCAGTATCTGTGTCACCATCTGTCTGGCATGCTGAGCTGTTAGAAAATCAGGGAGGGTCCATTATCTCTGTCACCATCTGCCTTGCAGTGGCATGCATCCGCTCCTGGGCTTCCCTTTCACCTAACAGTCCCAATGTGGACACTTGCCTCTTAGAGGTCCAAGAAGAGGGAATTTATTCTCTCCTGAGGGCCATGGCTCAGTTACCTCAATGCACCCTATGACTCTCTGGTGTCCTCTGTTGCTTTAGAACCAGTTCTGAATCATCTTACACATTCCCTTCCTTTCTAATTATATTGACTCTTTACTCACTTTTCCCTTTGCATGCAGCTAGGAAAAGGAGTTGCTAATTTTTCAAAAGGAAGTCCACCTTTATCTCACCTTTGAGCAATTTGTACCTTGATCTCTGTGTTACTTAGATTTTGATGTGTACTTTCTTTTCCTCCCTCATCTCAGAGATGATATATCTGTTTTTTATACTGGAGACAAGATCCATGTCTGATGTATACTAACTGAATGCTCAGGTCCCTCAAAACAGAAGAATGTAAATTTTTTATTAAGATTGCAATAACAAATGAATTCACCTGTGGTATAAAACTCTTAATTTCTATAGAATGCACCCAAATGACTTCTTTGAAACAAATTGACCCAGCAGCTAGTGTCTCCATAATTTGCGAAAGTCTGATAAGGGGTTTTGTCAACATCCTTGTAATCTCTCCTGGTCAATAACCATCATTAAAAAGGTGAACCTATTCTTGGCATCCTTATACTTGGGAACCTCAGACAATTGCAATTCTTCCTATTCCTCTATATTCAGATTTCTGTCTTCTACCCCACCTCCTTCCATCAAGGTTTTAATCTGCACCACATTAATGAACTCCCCCAAGAGTTCTAGCAATCAGGGGTGGTGGCCCTGGAACGGGAATGAGGCATGGGCCCTCTCCTGTCAGCTCTGGCAGCCCAGCAGCAGCAGGGGGATGCGGCATGCACACTCAGGAGCACTGACAGGTTAGAGGGAAATGGAGCCCTGCCATGGCAAGATAGAGGATGGAGCTCTAATGCCACCCCCACCCCCACATCTCTGCCTCAGGCGAGTCCCACAGGCTTCCACTCCTCCAGCAGGAAAGAGATCTCCTTCACACTTGGTCTACCCGTGATCGGCAAACAGCGGCTAGCAAGCCACGTGCGGCTCTTTGGCCCCTTGAGTGTGGCTCTTCCTAAGCCTTAGGAGTACCCCAATTAAGTTAATAACAATGTACCTACCTATATAGTTTCAGTTTAAAAAATTTGGCTCTCAAAAGAAATTTCAGTCGTTGTACTGTTGATATTTGGCTCTGTTGACTAATGAGTTTGCCGACCAGTGGTCTAGGCAATTCTCAAACCTCAGCTTTTGAGTGGGTCCTTGTGCAAATACTATCAGTCCTTCAAGTCCTGTTTAGGAACCCTTTAAGAGTGGAATCTCCTGTTCCCTATACCTCTATGGTGCTCCTGGGCATAAGCCTTGTTGGTTTTTGAAGACAGACATTTTTTGAGCTCAGGTCTCTGGCAAGAGTTAGGGCAGTGATGGCGAAACTATGACACGTGTGTGAGAGGTGAAATGCAAACTCATTTTTTTTGGTTGATTTTTCTTTGTTAAATGGCATTTAAATATATAAAATAAATATAAAAAATATAAGTCTTTGTTTTACTATGGTTGCAAATATGAAAAAATTTCTATATGTGACACGGCACCAGAGTTAAGTTAGGGTTTTTCAAAATGCTGACACGCCAAGCTCAAAAGGATCACCATCACTGAGTTAGGGAGACTGATGTGGGCCACAAACCCCTCGGTCCTGAGGATGGACTTGGGCATTTGTTATATCCTTCCAGCATAGATACCACTCATGTTCCCATATCTATCTGCCTGCCTGCTGTGGAGCCACAGAGTCACTGCTTAGGTAGTGGTGGGGTCAAACTCCTTGTGTGAGGACTCAAGTTCTTCTTCACTTTCCTCTTCTGTGTCCTGTGGCAGCAGCTGCTCTGACCTTAGCTCGTTGTAGCCCCACCATAAAAATAAATTCTGGTGCCCCAAGGCAGAATGCATGCTTTTCCTTTCTCCTCTACAGGCTCTTGGTGAGTCTCAGGATTTGTTAGATCTTGGATAGGATGAGAAATATTTGGAGGCTCTTACACCTTGTTTGGATTATGTTGGAGCCATAAAATGATCTGTACCACCGTCTCTGCAGCCAGGGGCTAACTGCATATGGCCTCTGGGCTGTTTTCAGTATCTGGCCCACTAGCTGGAATACACTTCTGTTCTCCTTCAGCCTCATTCCTTATCAGGTTCCCTTCATGTATGATGAACATGGCATTAGTAGACAGTGTTAGTGGGTCTAAATTCATCTCCATGTAGCCTTTATAACTTTTCCCTCAGAGCACAGAGCAAAGGAATAAACTTATCTCATATTGCAGATCTTTCTTTAACCTTCAAACTTTGGCAACCATCAAGACATGGATATCTACTGAGATCTTTTCTTTCTTTGTTTATTGCTTCATAGCCCTATTTACTTGGAGTTTGTTAGAGAATCCTGAGCCTAAACTGTAGCCACAGGGCCATACTGAGTCCAGGTGGGAGAATGAGCAACACTGTGTCACCACTCTATAATACCATCCCTAACAGACCACCAGCATCCTTTCTAATTTAAATGGTCATGACCATCTATGTGACCTGATAGTTGCCTGCCAGGGTCACTTAGCTGAGCTGGAGATACAGGACAGGAGACTGGGCATGCTGACATTGGCTTCCTTAGCTGAGCTATTAACGATGATCTTCTCAATGCTATAGAAAGTACTTCATTCCTGTTATATCTCAGCCTTTTGAGAAGCAGACTTAGTGGATGTGTGAGAAACCACCAAAGGTATGTAAGCCTAGAGCTACAGTGCAAATTATGTTGTCAAAGCCAGTAAGCACAATGTCCAAGGGTCTAAAAGAGACACAGGTGGCTAAAATGTCACAATCCCCTTATGGAAAATGAAGTCTAAGCTTGTTATCTGGCACTTGAGGTCCATAGGAAGTCCTCCTAGTCCAATGCACTTTCCACATCAGTCTAATTTTGCTATCAACAATGTGGCCTTGAAGGCAGCAGACCCTCCACTTTATTGTAGCCTCATGAGTTCTCCAGAAACAAAAACAAAAAGCCAACTTATTAGAAGAATTAGCCAACATTACCTCGATGGGAAGAAAGAGCCCAGGCTTGATGTTGCCCTTTTGTTAGAAAGTATATAATAGAACTGCTAGTCTTTTCTTCTTACCTAGTCCTATGTTTCACTCTTAGCCCCTGCTCCCCATTCCCTCACCTCCTTGTCCTGAAAGCTATCATCATGCCTCCTTGGAAGTTGTGCTTATATCCTACTCATCCTCTCAATTCTACTGAATCTATCTAATATTTCATAGCCCAACACTGATCATTCCTTTTACTGTTGGAAAAGTGTCTGAAATGTTAGAAAATTGGTGAATTGTCAAAGGGCCATATGTCATTATCACTACAGGCTCATGTGATACCAAAAGCCTAGCAGTTTTCTCACACCAGCGACATTGGCATTTTCAAAATCAGACAAGGTGGTGTGTCTTCACTGAACAGGTCATTTCCTTTACCTAATACTTTTTTATTTCTCTCCCATATGCCATATTTCCATAATATTCAGCTTTCAGTTTAGCCTTTATGTTTTAAGTTAGAATTTCTGGATAGCTCTTTACCTGTCCCCATTATTTGATTTCCTAACACACACATTTCTCTAGTATTGTTTGTCACATCAGCTTGCATATAATGTGCTGTACTTTGCATGTGAATGTCAGGGTCATAGTGGTTTGAACTCTGTTCAGACTCATTTTTTTGTGTTTATGGGTATTAGTATTAGCATGTAATTTGTAGTGATGAAAAATTAGTTGAGCCCAGCCAGTGTTGCTCAGTAGTTGAGTATTGATCTATGAACCAGGAGGTCATGGTTCAATTCCCTGTCAGGACACATGCCCAGATTGCAGGTTCGATCCCCAGTGTGGGACTTGCTGGAGGAAGCCTATCAATAATTCTCTCTTATCATTGATGTTTCTGTCTCTCTCTCCCTCTTCCTTCCTCTCTGAAATCAATAAAAACATATATTAAAAAAAGAAAAATTAGTTAAATGACCTTGCCTAATATTTTGAGATTTCTTTCCAAAGACTGATATCTATTTCATCTGAATTTCTAATTTTTAAGATATGTTACTCACATAATTCTAAGGTATATTTCTCCTATCTCCCTTTACCATCAACATACATACACACCATGAGGCTCCTATCAATGTCATTGGCAAATTTCCAGGAAAATGTGAAATGTTACCATTTATCAACACAAGAATTCTCAGAATTCCTAAGTTACTTGTTTTGTAAGGTCCCAAGACCCCCGGTGAGTCCGACGGAGGGGGCGACGACCCCAAGTCAAACGCGGAGACCGAAACTTGATGCAAAAGCAAGAGGATTTTTATTACAAGCGCAGCGCAGGGGCTCTCAGGCAGACAGACAGCAACACAAGGGAAGTGCTGGCTGACTGGAGCCCTGAGCAATTGCAGAACATGAGTTTATAAAGGCAAAAACCACACGCAGGTGGCCGGAAAACAGGGAACTAGGTTAACAGTTAACTCATCTCCTGCAGGGACAGACCTTTGTTAGTAGTTGACTCATTTCCTAAGGGGCAGGGTGGTTTGTCTTTACACAAACCGATCCCAGGAAGAGATAAGATAGCTATGCTATGACCAGACCAGGGCACCAGAGCTTACTGGAAAGGTCAGTTAAAACACAGGAGGAGGGGGGTTTTCTCTTTGATCTTACAATAACCAGGGCTTACTGGAAAAGTTAGTTAAGAGGGGGAAGGGAGGTTTCAGCGGCCTTACAGTTTCACCTTTGATTAACTCAATAATGTAGGAACAGACCCCTGATAGAGCACTGGTCTTGTAAACCAGGGGTCGTGAGTTCGAATCTCACTGGAGCCTCCAAAAGAATCCGCTCCCTTTCCTCTGTAGTAAAGAGAGTCTGGAGAAGCTGCTCACAGTCGTCCCAAGTGGGCTGGTGAGAGAACATAAGGGACTCGACCAGCCCCATCAGGCGCTGGGGATCTTCTGCTGCGGCGGGGGCCTGGGCCACGAGAACCCAGGAGGCTCCGGGCGCAGCCAGGGTTTCAGCCAAGGGGGAGGGTTTTGGACCAGGTCCTGCCAGACGACGATATACGGCTGCTGGTCCGGGTGGCCCGCCGGGCCTGATTGGAACACCTTATTCTTTACTGCAAAAATAATAGACAGGTCAAAAGTCCCATCCGCTGGCCACCCCACGCCTAGGGCTGGCCAGTCGGATGAACAGAAAGTCTGCCAGGGACCCTTCTTGACACTGACGGAAAGGTTGAGTCCCTGACTCCGGACGTCCTTCCAGTGTGCCACTGTAAGAGAAAGAGGGGTGCTGCTTCCTTGGCCCATGTTACCTGGATGGGAGAGGAGGAGTAGAAGACAAAAACAAAGAACAAACAATGACGCGACAAGACACCGGATCCACAAGAATTTACCCAGATACAGAACGGCCGCTGAGGGATGACATCCCTCCCTGATGCTAGTCCGGCCGGACACGCGAGTGCCCGTTGCCGGCCAGCCCGAAACAGAAGTGACCAAGACCTCTTGGTCACCGCCCGATCCTGGGGCGTCCCCCAGGGTGACAGTTTTTCTGGCCGAAGTCCCTTCGACCAGAGGAGCCGACTCCTTACGGTGCCGACAACCTGTCTTCCTGAAAACCTGAAAAACCCGAAACTAAGAACGAACAAAGGACAAGGCAAACACTGAACACCTACGGAGTTTGCTTACCTCCAAGACCGATGTCCGACGTTTGAGGGGTGGTCGCCCCAAATCCCGGACGAGCCCCCAAAATGTAAGGTCCCAAGACCCCCGGTGAGTCCGATGGAGGGGGCGACGACCCCAAGTCAAACGCGGAGACCAAAACTTGATGCAAAAGCAAGAGGTTCTTTATTACAAGCGCAGCGCAGGGGCTCTCAGGCAGACAGACAGCAACACAAGGGAAGTGCTGGCTGACTGGAGCCCTGAGCAATTGCAGAACATGAGTTTATAAAGGCAAAAACCACACGCAGGTGGCCGGAAAACAGGGAACTAGGTTAACAGTTAACTCATCTCCTGCAGGGACAGACCTTTGTTAGTAGTTGCCTAAGGGGCAGGGTGGTTTGTCTTTACACAAACCGATCCCAGGAGGAGATAAGATAGCTATGCTATGACCAGACCAGGGCACCAGAGCTTACTGGAAAGGTCAGTTAAAACACAGGAGGAGGGGGGGGGTTTCTCTTTGATCTTACAATAACCAGGGCTTCCTGGAAAAGTTAGTTAAGAGGGGGAAGGGAGGTTTCAGCGGCCTTACATTAGGGACCTTGAACATAGTAGGTTCATTGCAACTCTGTGTATTGAAGATAAGATCCTTGTAAGTCACTTACTATCTCTATGTACAGATCTGATAAAGGGTTTGCTCTTGCCAGGTACACAAACACAGTGTCACATATCATGTCAAAATAACAAGAGAAATCTTTTTAAACACACAGAAAATGATGGCAATCCTTACACTGTAAATAAGCAAGTCAGAACAGGTCTTTCTGATAAAGGAACATGGAAGGAGATTGTTGACTGAAGTATGAGAAGGAATCCTACTGATACCAGGGGCAGCATTGCCTGCTGAGAGACGAGTGGGTGTAAAAGCCCAGACCCAAAAGTGGTTTGGTGCGTTTATTATTGGGGATGTGTTTGGCATAGGAAAGAAGAAGAAGGAGAGATGTGGGGTCACGCAAACATCTTTTCTTTGTAGAAAGGACCTCAGACCATCCTTCTGTTCAGTAAAAGTAAAGATCAATAACAACCATTGAACAGAAAGAAATGAAATGTGTCATGTTAAATTAATTAAAGTATTTAATATTGCCAGGTCACTGTGATCCTTTCTTTGTCTCTCTACCTCTTCTTTTATGTCCCTATATCTGTTCTTTCCCTGTCTTTGATTTCTATACAATTAACAGTATTCATTCCCACTGCTCTGACTCTGCCCCCTTTTAACCTTTCCAATCAGGCAGAGATCAGGGAACAAGAGGAGCCTCAGTTCAGAACAGGTAGGAAGGAACAGGGAGCAGCTGGGATGGCTTCAGGAGTCCTGGTGAACATAAAGGAGGTGATGACCTGCCCCATCTGCCTGGAGATCCTAACAGAACCCATGAGCCTGGACTGTGGGCACAGCTTCTGCCAAGCCTGCATCACTGCAAACAGCAAGGAGTCCGTGAACGGCCAAGGAGAGAGCAGCTGCCCCGTGTGCAGGATCAGTTACCAGCCTGAGAACCTGCGGCCTAGTCTGCATTTGGCTAACATAGTGGAGGTGCTCAGGGAGGTCAAGCTGAGCCCAGAGGAGGAGCAAAAGAGAGATCTCTGTGTGCGCCATGGAGAGAAACTCCTGCTCTTCTGCAAGGAGCATGGGAAGATCATTTGCTGGCTTTGCGAGCGGTCCCAAGAGCACCGTGGTCACCAAACTTTCCTCATGGAGGAGATTGCCCAGGAGTACAAGGTAATAGACTGGGATGGAGGAAAGACAGGGCAGAAAATAGCACTTGATGGGAAATCTTAACTTTGCATTTGACTATAATTATATTGCCACCATAACCCTGAGGCCTGTGTTCACTTTTCTTCCTACATTCACCTTCTAAGACCTGAAAGACATTTCTGTGCATTCCACACAAATGATGAGCAGACTTTCAATCAGAAGTAGACATTTTTAAACCTTGTGCTAATAGGTGGAGGCTTGTACACAAGCAAAGCTGTCATTGTCCCTTTGGGCAGGAGAGTGAATCAAGACCTAAATTCTTTCCTTACACAGGATCAAGTTTTTTCTTCTAGGGCAAAGAAAGCCAGTCTTCTCTTGACATAGTAATGGTGACTTCTATCATCTGAGTCTTAAAGAACACATAAACACATCAGATTTCCTTCAAATCACAGATTCAAATTGTCATTTTGCAGTTTCTATAAAATCAAGTCTCTTTAGAGATCAACCTGATTTCTTCCCCGTTTGTCCTCTCTTTTGATGATAAGAAAGCCCAAAGCTTGACCCTGATGTGATTCCTCTCTCACAGGAGAAGCTCCAGAAAGCTCTGGATAGTCTGAGTGCAAAGCAGCAGGAAGCTGAAAAATTGGGAGTTGATCTTGAAAAGGAAACAACTTCCTGGAAGGTAGGAGGAAACTCTTCCTGAGGTAGCTAGACAAGATTCTGGGTAGGACCTTGGGTGTAGTCAGATGGAGCTCCCTATCTTCAGTGTCCCTGGCCATTGATATGTCCAGATTTATTGATTAGCCATTTGTCATTCTTTCCTTGGTAGGGCTCAGGCAGAAAATGAACCTGTTACAAACTAACACAGATATTTTTAGGTTAGTTATTCTCATAGTGAATTCTGTGTTCATGTCGCTGATTATTTTGAGCCATGAATGGTTGCCAATGGCTCATGCCCTGATGTTCAACATAGGTAGAGTTTGGGGTGGGGGTCAAGGGTAATGATGGAAGGCATGACTGCCTTGGGCTGCTCTGTGAGAGCTGAGCCATACCTTGGTGTCCCATTTTGTGTCAGTAGTGCAGATTTGAGGTCATTATTTTGGGATGTGATGAGAAGAAATAATAGGAGATATCAACCTCTCCAAGAATTGTTCCTGTGTTTCCATCTCCCTTCCCTCTGAGAACTTCCAAACCAAATACTTTTCTGGCTTCCAGTCTCTTCTTGATTGCCAGAGTCCCTCTCTTTCTTTTTCATTCCTGAAGGATCTAATAGAGAATGAAAGCCAAAGTATCCAGGATTATTTTAAAGAACTGAGAGGTATCCTGGACCGTGAGGAACAGAAGGAGATGCAAAAGCTGGAGAAGGAGAAGAGATATATTCTCAGTTACCTGGCTCAGGGTGGCAGTGAGCTCATCCAGCAGAGCCAGTTGTTGAGAGATCTCACCTGTGATCTGCAGCGTCGTTTGCAGGGGTCAACAGCAGAGATGCTGCAGGTAAGACTCACAAAGAATCATCAGCATCTGAATTTGAGGAAAATAAAGACTAAGTTTCCTCTGATGTGTGGCTGTGCTGTTTGTTGTGGTGATGCTGAGGTTCCTTTGGTCTTGTAGTAACCCTTAGTTGCATCTATTTCACAGGTTACGGAAATCATCAAATGATGAATAACAAGGGAAAATCTCATTTTTGCTTTTATAATGTACTAATTACAGTGCAAAAGTGACTGTGGAGAAAATATCTATTGTCTCCAATTATTTTCTGCCAGGCACTATATTTTTGACCTAGCCTAGAACTTTTTTTCTGATACCTCTTTATTATCCAAGAGTTGTTTTTCCTTCATAGAATGCGTTGAGATTCTTCTCCTTTTTCTGAATAAACAATTGTTTTCTGGATAAGCAATTGAGAAGGATTGGTACTATTTATTCTTTCATTATTCAATAAATGCACCAGTGAAACCATCTCACTCTGGGCCTTTTTGGGGGAAAGGTTTAAAATATAAATATTTTTTACTTGTGCTAGATTTTCTTGGGTATTTGTGTGTGTGTGTGTGTGTGTGTGTGTGTAATATACATCATTTTTTGATAATATACATCTTTGTAGAAATTTGTCCATTCTAAGTTGTCGATTTACAAACATGAATTTATTCATTATAATTTCTTAGAATCTCTTTCATTTCTATGGTATTACAGTATTGGCCCATCTTTTATCCCTCATTTCAGTGATATTTTTTTTTGTCAGTTTAGTTATATTTGCTTAATTTTATTGATGTTTTTAAAAAATGAACTTAAATGATTTATTGACTTTTAACCTTTCAATATCATAGATTTATGTTTTTACTTATGTAGTTTACTTTGTGTATGTATATGTAAATGTACATTCATACATGAGTGTGTGTATGTGTTTGTGTGCATGTGTGTATTGGTTTAATTTATTGTTCTTTTTCTAGCTTCCTAAAATGGGAAGTTTGACCACTGATTCAACAACCTTTTCTGTTATTTTTTAATTATATAAATGTATAGTTTTAGCTATATTCCACACTTTTGGATAATTTACTTGTTATTTAGATTCAACTCAATGTATTTTCAAATTTTATTTGTTATTTTCATCTTAACCCTTGAAATATTTGCAACCGTGTTGTTTAATTTACTAACACTTGGTGATTTTTACTTTTTCTTCTGTTGTGTATTTTAAAATTAATCCCTTTCTAATCAGAAAGCATATATTTTACTATTATGTCTTTTAAATATATTGATATTAAAATATTGTATGTCCAAATTTTTATATGAATTTGAAAAAAAATTGTGTATTGATTTGGTGAAAGGATTTATAGATGCCAGTTAGAGTTAAATCGAGCTGGTTGATAATGTTGGTCATGTCTTCTACATTGTGAATATTTTCTTATTTATATATTTTTCCTTTTCTTGAGCCTCTAACATTTCTTGTAATACTGGTTTGTTGTTATTGTTGAACTTCAGCTTTTTCTTATCTGAAAAGCTCGTTATGGTTCCTTAAATTCTAAATGATAGCCTTGCTGGGTAGAGTAATATAGGTTGTAGGTCATTGCTTTTCATCACTTTGAATATTTCATGTCACCCCATTCTGGCCTGCATAAGTCTATCAGCTGATTGGTTGAGAAATCAGCTGATAGTCTTACAGTGGCCCCCTTATACTAGAAATATTTCTGCTTTTCTCCTCCTGCTTTTAAGATTCTCTCTCTATTCATTTCTCACTAGGTCTTTTTATGCTGTCTGTCTTCTTTTTCAAGTTTCCTGACTCTTTGTTGAAGTCCTCAGTGAAATAATCTATTCTTTTCTTAAGTTCATTGAGCATCCTTATAACCTGCATTTAGTTTAGAATTCTGCATTGGATAGATTGGTTACCTCCATTTTGTTTAGTTGTTTTTCAGAAATTTTGTCCTGATCTTTCATTTGGGACATGTTTCTTTGTCTCATTGTTTTTGCTGCCTTCCCATGTTTATTCCTATGTATTTGGTTTATCTGCTACATCTTGCAGCCTTGGCAGAATGGCCTTATATGGTTGGTGTCCCTTGGCAACAGTGGTACAGTTTCCATATTCATCTGAAAAAAGGTGCTATTGGGTTGTGTGTGCTCTCTTATTGTAGTTGAGTCTTGATTGCTGTTGCACATTGGTGAGTGGAATTGCTCCTCAGGCTGAATGGCTGTCCCAATTCTTAACCTCCACACATGGGTATGTTACCAGCCAGTTTCATCTCCACCCTTCCTACCAGTCTCAAGGTGGCTTCTTTAAATTTTTAGTTATATTCTATAATTTAATTATAATTTTGATATGAGTTTTGGAGAAAACAAACACATTCTTTACCTAGTCCATCATTTTGTCCAAGATTCTCTTTTTACTTTTGCCAAATTTGTATCTTTGAATCCAAAATATGTCTCCTATAAGCAGCAATACTATAAGTTGCTTTTTAGCTAGACCAGCAATCTCTATCTTTTAAATGGTGAATTAAGGCAATGACATTTAATGCAATTGTCAATGTAGCTCTATTTAACTTATATTATGCTATTAGCTTTTATATGCCACCTACAATTTTCATTGTTCTCTTTCTCATTGAATAGCTTCTTTTGAGTTAACCAAATATTTCTAGTATAAAATTTGTTTTAAACTTTTTTTATTTTTGTGGTGGTTGCTCTTCTCATTACAATATGAATCCTATTTTATCAAGACCTATTGCATATTGATACTAAATTAATTCCAGTAAAATATGGATACTTGCCTCCAATATTGCTTTTTATTACTTCAGCCACAGTGCAATGATACTTTTAATAGGGGGACTTAATCTAATGCAGGCCCATGCCATGCAGGCCTTAGAATTATTTGATATAACTGGGAAGGTATACTTTTAGATGAAATTTATATGAGGAAATAATATTTTTTTTCAAGAACTGAGGATAAACTCAATAAAGAGGTAGAGTTTGGACAATGACATAAACCAGGTCCTGATTACAATGTTTGAACTTCGAGATGAAACTTGATTAAATTAAAACTGTCCCCCAAATTCCTTTTCATTTTCTCTACTTTACCTATTTTTAATTTCTTTTTGTCATGTACAACAATAAAACCCTAATATAGAGAACAAAGCAATTTTTGTGTGTGTGTGTTTGTGTGTGTGTGTGTGTGTGTGTGTATGTTGATCCTCTGGTTGGCCTAGTTTTGGGTGTCATGAAAAAAGTTAGTCTCAGATAGGTGATACCAAATATATTTGTGCATATCTGTTTAAAGGAACAAATTTGTGATGATAAACAATTTCAGATGACAAAAATAATTAATAATATGGACTAAACTGTTTTGTTTGAGACTGAAACGCAGTAAATATTGTAGTATTTAGAACAGTGACCAAGTGGATGTTGTTAACATGGACAAAGGTGTAGAAAAGAGGTAGTAATTTGTTTTCTGAAAAGTAAGTTACATAGTAAACAGCCTAAGTTACTAGTTCATGTGGGTGCTTTCCTAGACATTATAGTAACCTGCATTTAAGAGACAAATCTGAGTAAAAATAAAGACTTTGGAAAACAATTATACATAAGTGTGCATCAAATTTAAGGGTGTGTACAAGATCAACTGTGGATAGTGGGTGAAACAAGAAGGGAGATTTGAGAAATGCCTACATTAATACATTTGTTTGCTTGTACACTAAGTGGAAGCCATGTGAATTTTTGAGAAATACTCTAACTACTCATCTTTGATTCTTCCAATTAAGGCATAAAACTTGACAAGTAATAGTTAATTACTTTACATTTGTGTTGAATAAATGAGCAAACCATGAATTATTCAAATCAACCCATGAGGAGTCTTATGAACTTGGGAAAATATGATGGCCTCATGCTTTTCTCATAAATATATCTCATCTCCAGGTACTGGAAGCTAAAGGTGTTGTTCCACAAGGGTCAATATTTTAGGAAAACTGACAACTGTTCATGAGTCTTCTGAAATGATACACCTGGATCTTTTCTTTACTATTTTGTTCTCACATTAGGACCATCTCTATTCCCACCAGATCAGGGGGACCTGGGGATGTGATGAAGCTTTGTAAGTGAGGAGGACTTATTACTTTTTGACTTACGTTTTCTCTTTTGTCCCTAGGATGTGAATGGCATCCTGGAAAGGTATGTGTGGAAGACAAACAATGGATGTTTTGTCCTGTAAAAAGAGGTTTAAAGCCATTAGAGTTATCTGGTAGTTAATTAGGATAAAATATTGCTCAGGACAGAACAAGCTGGTTGCAGTTTTAGCTTGAATTTCTGTTCACATATGGATTGAATATTTTTTAAATATTTTTTTATTGTTTAAAGTATTACAAATAGTAGTACATCTCTCTCTCTCTCTCTCTCTCTCTCTCTCTCTCTCTCTCTCTCTCCCCCCCCCCCCCCGCCCCAATTGACTTTCTCCCAACATAAAAGGACCTGGTATCTTCTATTCCCAGAGCAGAAATTTAAATGTAACTGAGTTGTCTCAAATTCTGGCTGCTTAGGAGCTGAAGAAAACATGACATTTCAACAATAAATCCATCACCTATGTACTGCAGAAATCTGAGTCAGATACAGACAGGCTGATAGAACAAAATTAATGTGGCCACATGAGCCTGATACTGCAACATCTTATGTTTGACTGCCTCTAATCCAAACTCAGCAACTTCTCCCCACCTAAATATCCTACCATAAAATCTGGTTCATTCTCAATAGTTATAAAATACTCAAACAAAAATGGTTTCTCTGTATTTTCAAAAACAAACATAAATATCAAGGAATATTTTGACTCTGACACAAACAATTGATCCATCTTTCTCACGTACTTTTTAAAAAAATTGATTTCAGAGATGAAGGGAGAGGAAGAGAAACATCAATGATGAGAGAGAGTCATTGATCAGCTGCCTCCTTCATCCCCTAACTGGGGATCAAGTCCGCAACCCAGGCATGTGCTTGTGACTGGAATTAGACTGGGGACCCTTCAGTCTACAGGCTGATGCTCTATCCACTAAGCCAAACCAGGTAGGGCTCTTGCTCATGTACTTTTGGCGCCAATGGAAGGGCACCATCTTTGTGTCTAAAATTTTTTTAATCCTCACCTAAATATACTACTTTTTGTCCATTGACCATCAGATAGTGATTGGAATGTAGGGAGGGTGGTAGTGAGGGAATGAGAGAGAGAGAAAGAGAGAGAGAGAAAGCAAGAGATAAAGAGAAAGAGAGATAGGGAGAGAGAGGGAATGAGAGAGAGAGAGAGAGAAACATCAATGTGAGAGAGACACATCGACTGGTTGCCTCCCACACATGCCCCACTGGGTCTGAAGTTCAAACCTACAACCCAGTCGCATGCCCTTGATAGGAATAGAACCTGCGACCCTTCAGTCCTCTGGCTGATGCTCTAACCACTGGGGAAAATAGCTACTTCTAAGTCTAAATTTGAACATCTACTTGACAACATCAATCTCTTCCAAGCACATGAAATTCAGACCACTGTAAGTACAGTGTCAATAATGTCTTTCCCAAGTGTTACATTTTTTCCCAGAGCAACTGAAATCTCAGATATTGTTCCTGGGGCCTCCCTACTGGGGAGTAACATTTAAAGGTCTTATTCCTCTCCAGACAGTATTTCCACACAGTATGTCTCAAACCACCAAGAGCTAGGTTCTGCAACCTTCCTTTCTTGTCATAATGCTAGGACTCTACATCCATGTCATGGCTTTTCCTTACATTAATTCATTTCAAGGTACCAAATTTGGCATTTTAAAGAAATCCACGAGGAGAACCAAGATGGGGGCATAGGTAAACACCAGAAATTGCTGCCTCCCCCAACAACTTCAAAAATACAACTAAAAGACAGAACGGACATCATCCAGAACTACAGGAAGGCTGGCTGAGTGGAAATTCTACAACTAGAAGGAGAGAGAAAAGCACACTGAGACTCAGAGGAGCTGCGGAGGTGGTGTGCAGAGGTACAAGGTGCACGCGGCAAAGGCTGGCAACTGAGGACGCGGCTGTCTTTTCCAATAGGGAGGGAGTCACAAGCTCCTGACTGCACTGAACTCCAGTTCCAGGAAGTCTCTGGGGACCTAGACTCATATGGGGAGAAACTGGACTGTCTGGCAGTGGGCAGAACTCGGAACTCGAGGGTGGCTTTCTCTCAGCAGTGCTTGTGGCAATTACCAGGACACTGAGACACAGGGCCTCTTAGGGCAGGGCTGAGGATCAGCCATAGCTGCTTGCTCCACCCTGTTGATTCCCTGAGACACCGCCCCACCCAAGCTGCGGCAGAGGCTTTTACATATGAAAGGCCTGGCCCTTTTCAATCTGAAAATTACCTAACAAACTGCAGCTGGGCCAGACAGACACAGAACTTCCAAGAGAAGACCCAAGGCCCCACAGCAGCTTGCATTGTTTCACAGCTGGGCTTCATCTGGGCACCTCCACTCTTCAAACAAGGAAGGGGAATCTGCAGATCTCTTTGTAGTTCCTTCTGGGTAGCCTCAGGCAGAGGCTAAATTAGCACCTCCTTAGAGATCCAAGAGCCAGTGTACCCAGTGGTCAGAGTGGGACCATCCAATTACAACTCCTCAGATCCATAAGGGACACACTCAGGGGGCATACTCAGTGGGCACCAAAGCCACACTGAAACAAGTTTTGCCCCATAAGGGTGTCTTCAGCACAGAAGTTCTCCCACTGTAGACACAGCTGGTTCTCACAGCCAATTGTCCTGGAGGTCAATTCCTCCTAGTGATACCTACAACAATCAAGGCTTAACTGCAACAAGACTGTGCACAAGGCCCACAAAGGGGTACACCAAGAGTGTCCACCTCAGGTAATTGGAGTGGCTGAGCCACTGGGACCTATAAGACACCTAGCATACAAAGCCACTCTACCAACACAGGGAAGCAACCAAAATGTTGAGACAGAGAAACAGGTCACAAATGACAGAAATGAAGGAAGCAAACGACTGGAAATAGAGTTCAAAACCACAGTTATAAGGTTTTTCAAGAATTTTCTAGAAATCGCCAACAAATTTAGTGAGACCCTGGAGGATATGAAAAAAGACCAACTAGAAATTAAGCATACACTTACTGAAATAAAGAATAATATACAGAGATCCAACAGCAGACAAGAGGATCACAAGAATCAAGCCAAAGATTTGAAATACGAAGAAGCAAAAAATACCTAATCAGAAAAGCAAAAAGAAAAAAGAATCCAAAAATATGAAGATAGTGTAAGGAGCCTCTGGGATAACTTCAAGTGCACCAACATCCGAATTTAGGGGTGCCAGAAGAAGAGAGAGAGCAAGATATTGAAAACCTATTTGAAGAAATAATGACAGAAAACTTCCCCTACCTGGTGAAAGAAATAGACTTACAAGTCCAGGATGCACAGAGAACCCCAAACAAAAGGAATCCAAAGAAGACCACACCAAGACACATCATAAGAGCAAAAGACAAAGAGAGAATCTTAAAAGCAGCAATTGAAAAACAGTCAGTCACCTACACTGGCATAACCATATGACTGTCAGCTGATTTCTCAACAGAAACTATGCAGGCCAGAAGGGAGTGGCAAGAAATATTCAACCAAGATTACTTTATCCAACAAAGCTATTATTCAGAATAGAAGGTCAGATAAAGAGCTTCACAGATAAGAAAAAGCTAAAGGAGTTCATCACCACCAAACCAGTATTATATGAAATGCTGAAAGGTATTCTTTAAGAAGAGGAAGAAGAAAAAGGTAAAGATAAAAATTATGAACAGCAAATACATATCAAGAAGTGAATCTAAAAATCAAGTGAATAAAAAATCTGATGAACAGAGTAAACTGGTGAATATAATAGAACCAGGACATAGAAAGTGAGTGGACTGACAATTCTTGGAGGGAAAGAGGTGTGGGGGTACAGGAAAAGACTGGACACCTATGGATGAGGACAGTGGGAGGGTAAGGGCAGAGTGTGGGGTGGGAACTGGGTGGAGGAGAGCTATGGGGGGAAAAAAGAGGAACAACTGTAATAATCTGAACAATAAAGATTTAATTAAAAAAGAAATCCACTATTGCATATAATTTCATATGATTTTTAGAAGTTAGAGAGGAGAGGATATTCATCTTGAAAAGAATAAGCTGTGATTCTGAGAGGTATACTCCTTCCCAGGATCAAACAAAAGGCACCTGGGAAAATGGGCCAAGCACAATTTTTCTGACTCTAAGCTCAGGAGTCTACTCTCTACTTTCTCAGGGGTCCATGGAAGGATGCTGAAGTATTCAATAAGGTGAATGGATAAAAATCAGTGGTTTGGGAGAGTCAAAAATTGCAGAGGTGTGGAGATCTTGTTTTGTCGTCCCTAGGAGTAAGACCTTCACTCTGAAGAAGCTAGAAACTATATCCAAGGAACACAGGAGACAGTTCCAACTTCCTGATCTGAGAGGGATGCTGCAAGTGTTTAATGGTGAGGAATGCTAGAACAAGTGGGTATCTGTGGATTCTTGTTATGATGGTGGTTAAAGAGGAAGAAGAGTTCAGTTTCTAGATGTGGGTAGAGGAGACAGAGAAAAATGTATATTATGTGCTGACTATATGGGCATATTCACTGGGGAGTGGTCAACTGCCTTGTTCACCTCTCATTCTTCCATGTACTACCTTACATAGACACCAGTCTTTCCCCTGATCTGGAGAGAAAATAGATTTTAATGTAGACTCTTTTGCTTATATTTTATATTATGTATTTTTTCTACTTTCAGAACTGACAGAGGTGCGCCGCTACTGGGGTAAGTAGAAATCACAGTATCATGAAACTACCCTGTCCTCATCTTCTTTTAGAATATTGCATTTCTACTAGGTCTCTTTACTAATGCAAATAAGATATTGATATAAATGTAACACGAGGCAAATATTCCTACTGATGAAGGAAGGGTGTTCAAATCAGAAAAAACAAAAGGCAGCAAAGATACAGTGTCAGTGTATCTGACAGTGGTGCAGATACACTCAGTGTGTTAGATGTACCCAAGGAAAGAGACTCTACACAGAAGTAGGTTAGGGTGTGAGCGGTTGTGAAGATCCATGTTTTCCTTCCAACAGACATACACATTATATTTCCACAATGTTATCCTGCTCCTCAAAGACCAAAACAAGTTTTTCCCAGTTCCTACTCATTTTATTCTGAAGATCTTTCTTGCAATGTCACAGTAATACATCATTTTCCTCACATAGCACTGTAATTTTTTACAGCAAATGTGACCCTGGATCATCGGAGGGCTAATTCAAATATTGCTATTTCTGCATATGAGAGAGAAGTGAGAAGTGACTTCAGTGACTTTTTTCAGAGAACACATTGTCCACCTGAGAGAGAAGATTATGAAGATTATGGTGTCCTGGGATTACCATCTATCACATCAGGGAAGCATTACTGGGAGGTGGATGTGTCACAGAAACATGCCTGGATTCTGGGGGTATGTGTGGGGAAATATCCTGTCTCCATTAGGATGGATTTTGGAAAACAAATTAAAAATCAGCCTGTTAGCTTTCGGTATCAACCTAAAAATGGCTACTGGGTTATAGGGTTACAGAATTATTCTGAATATAAGGCTTTTGTGAATTCTGCCTCCTCCAAACCTTCATTCTTAACTCTGTTCCTGGCCGTTCCTCCCCGTCGTATTGGAGTTTTCCTAGACTACAAGGCTTGCACTATCTCATTTTTGAATATCACAAACCATGGGTTTCTTATCTATAAATTCTCTTCATGTTGCTTTAATCAGGAAATTTATCCATATTTCAATACTATGAAATATTCTGACTCTCTGAAACTGTGTTCTCCAAGCTCTTAAAACTCTCATATCCTCACCCACTTCTGTGTAGTCTCTTTCCTTGAATGCATCTAACAAACTGAGTTTTTCTGCATCACTGTCACCATCTAATCTTTGCTGCTTTTTTTCTTCTGATTTGAATACCCTTCCTTCATCAGTAGGGTATATAATTTGCCACATGTTATATTTATCCCAATATCTTATTTGCATTAATAAAGAATGCTAGTTCATCATTTTTATAATTCTAAGGAAAATGACTAATGCCTCATTAAAAAATGACATGCATGTAGGTAAAATCTCTACCAATTTCTTAAAATCTCATGTCCTCTGCCTCTGACAGAAGATGATGGAAAGCTTTCTAACAACTTTTGTACATTATTGAAGATTCTGTATAAGAGTCATTCACTTCAGAATGAATCCTCAGGTGTGTGTCAGTTTACCCCGCGATGTTCATTATTTGTCAAAGAGTGAAGGAGAAAATATTATAAATAATATGTACCAAGAGTGGAAGCTTTGTGTCCAGAGTGTCTGAGTTCAAGTCCAATCTCCCCAAATATGCACAGTGAACCATGAATAAAATACTTGAATGCTGATTTTATTTTCTGTAAATGGTCCTGGTAATAAAACCCACCATAGTTAGAATCACTGTGAGAGGAAAAATGTCACTAAATGTATAACATGTAAGTGTCTCAACTGAATAAACATTTCCCCACTAATTACTGAGAAATATAAACGGTGTCAGTGTCTCATTAAACAGGTTTTTGCCTTAAGGGGCACTCAGATGGTTTTGACTGAAGTCTCATGATTCAGATCTCAGATACCTCTGTGCTGCTATCTAGATACGTCCAGCTCTGCCAATGATAGATAAGTCTGTGTGTGTGTGTGTGTGTGTGTGTGTGTGTGTGTGTGTGTGTGATAGAGAGAGAGAGAGAGAGAAAGAGAGAGAGAGAGAGAGAGACATTGAGCATTTTATTATAATTCTGCTGTTACTACATATTAGTCCTGATCAAATAAACTAAATTCTAGGATATTCTATTTTACATTTGTAAATATATACACTGAGTGGCCATATTATTATGACCACCTGATGTTTGCAGGAAAATTAGCTATAATTTCATGCTGAAGTTACTAGAGAGCCAGACCATTATAAATAGGGAAGCAACTTGTTTATCACAACCGTAGAAGTGATTTTTTTTCTGAAGATATGTGTAAACAACGCGATTTAACAGCCTTTGAACGTGGGATATATATATACTGAGTGGCCAGATTATTATGACCACCCCATCAGTACTTCGTTGGGCCACCTTTTGCCTTCAATACTGCGGCGATTCTTCTTGGCATTGACTCCACGAGATGTTGAAAGGTGATGCGAGGAATCTGACACCATGCCTGATGAATAGCACTGTCCAGTTCTGGGAGATTTGATGGTTGTATAACCAGCTGCCTGATGGCTCTTTTAGCTTCGCCCCACAAATGCTCAATTGGATTGAGATCTGGTGATTGTGGGGGCCACCTGAGCAAGGTAAAGTCTCCCTCATGTTCTTGAAACCACTCCTGCACAATACGAGCACCGTGGCATGGTGCATTGTCTTGTTGGAAGAAGCCATCTCCATTGGGATATGCCATCAACATGATAGGATGAACTTGATCAGCAATGATACTAAAGTATGTTGTGCTACTAAGACATTGTTCCACACGAATTAAAGGGCCCAAATCATGCCAGGAAAACATGCCCCAAACCATAACACTGCCCCCAGCAGCTTGACGGGTTGTACTCATGCATGTGGGGTGCATGCTTTCATGCTGTTTCTGCCAAATTCTCACTCTGCCACCTGCATGATGCAACTGGAAACATGATTCATTGGACCACATGACTCTTTTCCAATGCTCGACTGTCCAATCCTTGTGTTCCTGTGCGAATTGGAGACGTTTTATCTTGGTAACTGCAGACAGCAGTGTACGGCTAATTTGCCTACAAACATCAGGTGGTCATAATAATCTGGCCACTCAGTGTGTGTGTGTGTGTGTGTGTGTGTGTGTGTAAAAGCTACTTAAGCTCTGCCTCTGATAAATACACACACACACCACGCATGTACTCACAGGTATACTTTTGTTTTCAGTTGTTTTCTCCATGTTGTCCTCAATCTTTCCTGTGAGCTAATGTACTATGGCAGTGCTCAGGAAGGAAATAAGCCTGTTCTTTCACCCCCAGCCCCCAGTGAGAGAGGAGTTGAATCTGCAGTGGATATTGATGCAGGGCTTGGTTGGGTAACCATGTCTGGTCTTCTGAAATACAGACAGATCATGGTTCTTCAGTAAAGACTACAATTAGGTTTCCTGGTTTTTAGGCAAATAGAAAACCATAATGAATTATGCTCCTTCTCCTATCACTTAAAGTCCATCTCTAGAGCTAAGCACATTGCTGTGGTCCACATCCCAGAATATTATGTTCTGAGGCCCAGGGAATGATACATTCTCCTCAGGGCTCTGTGTTCCCTTTAGTCCATACATCTCCTGTTGGAGAGAAGTTCTTTGACTTTGGATCTATGATTCTTAACTGTTTCTGGACTGAAAATAATAGGGTACAGGAAGTAATGTGGTTAGAGTGTGGTGATGTAGATAACAAATAGACATTGGGGTAAGTATCTGAGTACATCTTAAGAACAAAACAGAATGTAAAAACAATCTACACTAATAAAAGAGAAACAAGCAAATTGGTGTTACTCCGCTACACCCACCAGCCAATCAGGATGAGTATGCAAATTAACCTAACAAAGATGGTGGTTAATTTGCATATGCAGGCATGGAGTGAAGACTGCAGACTGAAGAGGCTTGGCTTCTCCGCTTTGGCCAAACCAAAGGCCTGGGTCCCGGGTGCCGGAGGTAAACCGGTGCCAGCAGCCAGGGGAAGGAAGACCTTTTGCGTGAATCTTCGTGCAATGGTATTCTAGTTGTTAAATAAAATTGGTCAAAAGAGTTTATATAAATGCTAATAATACCAATTTTATTAATGACCACAGCAATTATGTTGACAGTAACACCAACAATAGACCAAAAATATGATCATCATCAGCATGCTCATTGTAATTAAAATTATGTCCATTACAATATAACTGTATGTCTTTCTATTTAAATATCATTCCCCATATACCAATATTTTGTAATGAATCTGGTACAATAAAGAATAACATAAAGAAGATCCCTTCCTGCCTTTATAAATCTGTTGTTGGATGAAGGGGCTGGATGAACAGGGATACTCAAAGATAGTATTTATGTGATGATAAAGGAAAAATGCCAGCTCTCAGAATGAACTTTGTGCAAAATTTACATGCTTATCTTTGCATTTGCAAAAGCATCAAGAGTTTACTTATAGTGAGAAATAAATTCATTCATATCCATGAAATGGAAATTATCAATATGGCTCAGGAAATACACTTATATAAATTCCAGTTCCTGCCTCATAGACATATGTGAACAAAGAAGAGTTTATAAGGCCAAGCTTATGTTACTCAACTATGGGTTACAAACAGTATCAAAATATCTGTGCTTTCATTAGAAAAAACATCAACAATTTGGATGCCTTCCATGTCTCATATGAGTTAATGTGTGAACATTGCCTAGCTCGCAGTCTTGTCAGTCAGGAGGGACCCTTGTCTGGAGCTTCCACCAGCTTGTAGCTATAGCATTTGAAACATGTTTTCAGAAGGACAAAATTTATAATAGGGCACAAGCACATGTAGAGGAAATAGAAATGTTTCAGTTTTTCTTTAAAAAAATTATGCTTATGTTTTGCCATTCTATTTTTATTAGAGTACTATGTCATGCATACACTGTACCTTGTTAAATTTATTATTTTTAATATTTTTCAGTTCTGCTTTTGATTGATGGTGCAAAAAGGTCCAAATGTTTCCCAAAGAAATGGGGAAAGTGGGCACTTATGGAGGTGTGTGTGTTTCCCAGAGAAAGACTCCACTTGAAGAGCACCATGTGTTAACCTCCATGAGCTTCCTGCCTCCTAGTTGCTGGTAACATGTCACTGCCACAGCTGTACCACATTATGTCAGAAACAAAAACTGGTAGTTATCTGAAGGGCCAGCTCGGACTCAATGGTGTTATGGAAAAAATTTGTCAATAGGTTCAAAAATTTTCTAAATACCAGCTCTTTGTAGCTGCTATTTGGAAAGAAGGATCTTTACTAAAATTTTAATTTTACCTTTCACCAGGAAGGCTGCTACCATTTAGCTCAAACTAACAGAGCTCTGCAATTGATTATATTCCCCATCACACTCTCCATTACAAAGGGCAGATACCCAGACTTCCTGAATCATGACTTTATACCTAGGAAGTTTTCTAGGACATGAATATAGGATAAGCTTAACTAGTAGGCATAGAATTGAATTGAAATCCTGAGTAGTCAGGCAAGCTATAGAATGTATCATTGGATTTCACATTCTTCTTATTTAAATATTCTTTTTTTAAATATTTTATTGATTTTTTACAGAGAGGAAGGGAGAGAGATAGAGAGTTAGAAACATCGATGAGAGAGAAACATCGATCAGCTGCCTCCTGCACATCTACTGGGGATGTGCCCGCAACCCAGGTACATGCCCTTGACCGGAATTGAACCTGGGACCTTTCAGTCCGCAGGCCGACGCTCTATCCACTGAGCCAAACCAGTTTTGGCTTATTTAAATATTCTTGCAAGAATAATCTACCAAAGAGATCAAACTATAAAAATATACTGAATATTGACTTCCCCAAGTGTCCTAACTGGTGACTTCCCATTGTTATTGTCCTCGAGTTTCTGTTCTGCTTCCTTTGTTTCATTTCCACTCCTATGAACTTAGCTTCCATTTCTCACTCCACTCCTGTGGGGGAACTCCTTTGTGGAGAGCTGGTCACTGGCTTGCTGAGTGAATCTTGACTAGAGTTCATTTGATCTCCTCCACAGAGTTAAGACAGTTTCTGGGGACAAAGGACAGGAGGCTTTGGAGAAGCAGACTGAATGTGTTTGTTGTCTTAATTTGTGTTTCTGAAGCTGCTCTGCTTGTGGGTGTCTCTGCTGAGGTGGCAGAAAAGAGGAACACTGAGTCCGGGGGAAGAGTGATCTTTAGAGAAAGGGGGTTTAAAAGAGCAGAGTCTTATTTATTTCTTGGAGGGACCATTATTTCTCCAGGCTGAGTTACCCTAGTCTTTTTCCTATTCTGTAGTTTGGACTTTCTACCTTTCCAAGGTAAGCCAGAATTCTCCTTTCCCAGAAAGAAAATCCCTCCCTCCTGTTCTCCAGGAAGCCTGTGAGATGAGCCCTGTTCTCCCTCTTCATAAAGCCCAAGCTCCTGGTGAGGCCAGCAGGAGTGAGAGCCCTTATCAGGAGGCATGTGGGAGGGGCAGGCTCTTAGGGGCTCTGCCAGGGATCAGAACTTCTTGAAGCTGGTCCTCTTACTCTTTTGTTAAATTAGCATTATTTATTTATTTATTTATTTATTTATTTATTTATTTATTTATTTTTACAAACCTTTATTCCTTTTTTATGTTTCTTTGTTTTTTTAAATTAAATCTTTATTGTTCAGATTATTACTGTTGTTACTCTTTTTTCCCCCCATAGCTCCCCTCCACCCGGTTCCCACCCCACCCTCAACCCTTACCCCACCCCACACTGTCCTCATCCATAGGTGTACGATTTTTGCCCAGTCTCTTCCTGCACCCCCCTCCTCCTTCCCTCCCCCCCGAGAATAGTCAGTCCACTCCCTTTCTATGCCCCTGATTCTATTATATTCATCAGTTTATTCTGTTCATCAGATTATTAATTCACTTGATTTTTAGATTCACTTGTTGACAGATGTGTATTTGTTGTTCATAATTTGTATCTTTACCTTTTTCTTCTTCTTCCTCTTCTTAAAGGACACCTTTCAGCATTTCATATAATACTGGTTTGGTGGTGATGAATTCCTTTAGCTTTTTCTTATATGTGAAGCTCTTTATCTGACCTTCAATTCTGAATGATAGCTTTGCTGGATAAAGTAATCTTGGTTGTAGGTTCTTGGCATTCATCACTTTGAATATTTCTTGCCACTCCCTTCTGGCCTGCGAAGTTTCTGTTGAGAAATCAGCTGACAGTTGTATGGGTACTCCCTTGTAGGTAACTGACTGTTTTTCTCTTGCTGCTTTTAAGATTCTCTCTTTGTCTTTTGCTCTTGGCATTTTAATTATGATGTGTCTTGGTGTGGTCCTCTTTGGATGCCTTTTGTTTGGGGTTCTCCGCGCTTCCTGGACTTGTAAGTCTATTTCTTTCACCAGGTCGGGGAAGTTTTCTGTCATTATTTCTTCAAATAGGTTTTCAATATCTTGCTCTCTCTTTTCTTCCGGCACCCCCATAATTCGGATGTTAGTTTTCTTGAAGTTGTCCCAGAAGCTCCTTACACTATCTTCATATTTTTGAATTCTTTTTCTTTTTGTTTTTCTGGTTGGGTGTTTTTTGCTTCTTCATATTTCAAATCTTTGACTTGATTCTTGTGATCCTCTTGTCTGCTTTTGGAATTCTATATAATATTCTTTATTTCAGTCAGTGTATGCTTAATTTCTAGTTGGTCCTTTTTCATATCCTCGAGGGTCTCACTAGATTTCTTGAGGGTCTCACTAAATTTATCGGCCGTTTCTAGAAAATTCTTGAAAAACCTTGTAAGTGTGGTTTTGAACTCTATATCCAGTAGTTTGCTTTCCTCCATTTCTGTCATTTGTGACCTGTTTCTTTGTCTCAGCATTTTTTATCTTCCCTGTGTTGATAGAGTGGCTTTCTGTGCTAGGTGTCCTATAGGGCCCAGTGGCTCAGCCTCCCCAATTACCTGAGGTGGACACTCTTGGTGCACCCCTTTGTGGGCTTTGTGCACAGTCTTGTTGCAGTTAAGCCTTGATTGTTGTAGGTATCACTGGGAGGAATTGACCTCCAGTCCAATTGGCTGTGAGAATCAGCTGTGTCTGCAGTGGGAGAACTTCTGTGCTGGAGACACCCTTCTGGGGCAAGACTTGCTTCAGTGGCGCTTTGGTGCTCACTGAGTCTGCCCCCTGAGTGTGTCTCTTATGGATCTGAGGTGTTGTAATCTGAATGGTCCCACTCTGACCACTGGGTACACTGGCTCTTGGATCTCTAAGGAGGTACTAATTTAGCCTCTTCCTGAGGCTACCCAGCAGGAGCTATGGAGAGATCTGCAGATTCCTCTTCTTTGTTTGGGGTTTGGAGATGCCCAGATGAGGCCCAGCTGTGAAGCAATGCAAGCTGCTGTGGGGCCTTGGGCCTTCTCTTGGAAGTTCTGGGTCTGTCTGGCCCTGCTGCAATTTGTTAGGTAATTTTCAGATTGGAAAGGGCCAGGCCTTTCATATGCAAAAGCCTCTACATACAGCTTGGATGGGGCGGGGTCAAAGGGAATCAACAGGGCGGAGCAAACAGCTATGGCTGATTCCCAGTCCTACCCTAAGAGGTCCCAAGTCTCAGTGTCCCGGTAATCGCTGCAAGCACCTCTGAGAGAAAGCCGCCCTGGACCTCGGCCCAATGCCAGACAGTCCAGTTTCTCCCCCTATGAGTCTGGGTCCCCAGAGACTTGCCTGGAACTGGAGTTCAGAGCAGTGGGGAGCTTGAGACTCCCTCCCAATTGAAAACGACAACCGTGTCCTCAGTTGCCAGCCCATTCCACCTGCGCCTCCGTACCTCTGCACTTTACTTCCACACCTCCTCTGAGTCTTAGTGTGCTTTTCTCTTTCCTTCTAGTTGTAGAATTTCCACTCAGCCAGCCTTCCTGTGGTTCTGGATGATGTCTGTTTTGTCTTTTAGTTGTATTTTTGAAGTGGTCGTGCGAGGCAGCAATTTCCAGTATTTACCTATGCTGCCATCTTAGTTCCTCCCAAACCTTTATTCTTAAATATACAATATGGTCACATAAAACAATTCTTTATTCCAGCTGCAGGTGGCAACAGATGTTATCATAAGGAATCCAGATGTTAAAACAGTAATGGACGGCCTGGGTGAGGTTGAATCAGCCCTGGTGAGGTTGAGATGGCACCGGTGAGGTCAGGACAGCCCCGGTGAGGTTGAAACAGCCCATGTGAGGTTGAGACGGCCCATGTGAGTCTGAGACAGCCCTGCTGAGGCTGGGACAGCCCCGGTGAGGCTGAGATGGCCCCCTTGAGGTTGAGACCGCCCCAGTGAGATTGAATCGTCCCCGGTGAGTTTGAGATGGCACTGGTGAGGTAGAGACGGCCCCAGTGAGGTCAAGACGGCCCCAGTGAGGTTGAATCAGCCCCGGTGAGGCTGAAACAGCTGTGGTGAGGCTGAGACAGCCCTGGTGAGGTTGAGACGGTCCTGGTGGGGTTGAGACGGCCCCAGTGGGGTTGCAACGGCCCTGGTAGTGTTGCAATGGCTCTGGTGAGATTGAAACGCCCCCTGTGAGGTTGAGGCCACCCCAGTGAGGCTGGAATGGCCCTGGTGAGGTTGAGACGGCCCCGGTGAGGTTGAATCGGCCCTGGTGAGGTTGAGATGGCCCCTGTGTGGTTGAGGTAGCACCTGTGAGGCTGAAACGTCCCCTGTGAGGCTGGGACAGCCCCTGTGAGGCAGGGACAGATGCTGTGAATCTGAGATGGGCCCTATGAGACTGAGACGGCCCCTGGGAAGCTGAGAAAAATACCACATGAACTCACTCATTTATGGATAATAAGAAACATTATAGACTGATGAACAAAAATGGATACAGAGGCAGAGCAACATTGAGAAGAATGTCAAACTACAGTGGGAACCCTGGGGAGCGTTGAGGGGAGTAGGAGATCAACCGAAGGAATTATATGCATGCATATGAGAATAACTAATGGACACAAGGCACTGTGGGGTGGGGGAACCGGGGGAATGTCAAGGGGGAGAAAAGGAGACATGTGTAATACTCTTTGTAATACATTAAGAAAAAATAAAATAAAATAAAACAGGAATGGAATTGAGGACCACCATTGCCCCAGGCACAAGAAAAAGCTCATTTCTGGCCAGATTCCTTCATTTCACAAGTGTGTGTGCGGGGGGGGGGGGGGGGGGCTTTCCCCTTTGCCTTCACTTTCTGCTCCTCTTTTTCTATTGGAATGCCTTATCTTCCTCACCCATCTCCTGGCTGGCTTCTTGGGTTGCTTCGGGAGCTTTTTCTTGCCACCTTTGATACAGGACATAACAACTGCTGCCCCTTCCCTGAATGCTGATCCTTTACTCTTGTCTTGATAACTTCTAGGAAGCTTTCACAACCTTCCTGATAAATGGCCAGCCTTTGGCCAGCCTGATGAGAGAGGCTGGATGACCAGATTGCTGACCATCTCTGTAGTCCCCATGTGGACACTTGCCTCTTGGAGGTCCAAGAAGAGGGAATTTATTCTCTCCTGAGGGCCATGGCTCAGTTACATCAGTGCACCCTATGACTCTCTGGTGTCCTCTCCTGCTTTAGAATGAGTTCTGCATTATTTTACACATTCCCTTCCTCTGTTATTATATTGACTCTTTACTCACTATTCCCTTGCATGCTGCTAAGAAGAGGAGTTAGTAATTTTTCAAAAGGAAGTCCATCTTAATCTCACCTTTGAGCAATTTGTACCTTGATCTCTGTGTTACTTAGATTTTGATGTGTACTTTCTTTTCCTCCCTCATCTCAGAGATGATGTATCTATTTTTTATACTGGGGACAAGATCCATATCTGGTGTATACTAACTGAATCCTCAGGGGCTATTCCAGGTCCCTGAAGACAGGAGAAAGTAATTTTTTTATTAAAATCACAATAACGAATGAATTCACCTGCCGTATAAAACTCTTAATTTCTATAGAATGCACCCAAACGACTTCTTTGAGAGAAATTGACCCAGCAGCTAGCGTCAACATAATTTGCAAAGTCCTATAAGGGATTTAGCCAACATCCTTGAAACCTCTCCTGGTCAATAACCATCATTAAAAAGGTGAACCTATTCTTGGCATCCTTATACTTGGGAACCTCAGAAAATTGCAACTATTTCTATTCCTCTATATTCAGGTTTCTGTCTTCTACCCCACTTCCTTCCATCAAGGTTTTAATCTGCACCACATTAATGAACTCCCCCAAGAGTTCTAGCACTCAGGGGTGGTGGCCCTGGAATGGGAATGAGGCATGGGCCCTCTCCTGTCAGCTCTGGCAGCCCAGCAGCAGCAGGGGGATGCGGCATGTACACTCAGGAGCACTGACAGGTTAGAGGGAAATGGAGCCCTGCAATGGCAGGATAGAGGATGGAGCTCTAATGCCACCCAAACCCCAAAATCTCTGCCTCAGGCAAGTCCCACAGGCTTCCACTCCTCCAGCAGGAACGAGATCTCCTTCACACATGGTCTAGGCAATTCTCAAACCTCTGTTTTTGAGTGGGTCCTAGTGTAAATACTATCAGTGCTTCAAGTCCTGTTTAGGAACCCTTTAAGAGAGGAATCTCCTGTTTCATATACCTCTATGGTTCTCCTGGGCATAAGCCTTGTTGGTTTTTGAAGACACACATTTTTTTGAGCTCAGGTCTCTGGCAAAAGTTAGGGAGCTGATGTGGGCCACAAACCCCTCAGTCCTCAAGGATGGACTTGGGCATTTGTTATATCCTTCCAGCATAGATACCACTCGTGTTCCCATATCTATCTCTCTGCCTGCTGTGGAGCCACAGAGTCACCCCTTAGGTAGTGGTGGGGTCAAACTCCTTGTGTGAGGACTCAAGTTCTTCTTCACTTTCCTCTTCTGTGTCCTGTGGCAGCAGCTGCTTTGACCTTAGCTCCTTGTAGCGCCACCATAAAAATAAATTCTGCAGCCCCAAGGCAGAATGCATGCTTTTCCTCTCTCCTCTACAGGCTCTTGGTGGGTCTCAGGATTTGTTGGATCTTGGATAGGATGAGAAATATTTGGAGGCTCTTACACCTTCTTTGGATTATGCTGGAGCCATAAAATGATCTGTACCACCATCTCTGCAGCCAGAGGTTAACTGCATATGGCCTCTGGGCTGTTTTCAGTATCTGGGCCACTAGCTGGAATACACTTCTGTTCTCCTTCAGCCTCATTCCTTATCAGGTTCCCTTCATGTATGATGAACATGGCATTAGTAGACAGTGTTAGTGGGTCTAAATTCCTCTCCATGCAGCCTTTATAACTTTTCCCTCTGAGCACAGAGCAAAGGGAAAACTTATCTCATAATGAAGATCTTTCTTTAACCTTCCAACTTTGGCAACCATCAAGACATGGATATCTACTGAGATCTTTTCTTTCTTTGTTTATTGCTTCATAGTCCTATTTACTTGGCGTTCCTTAGAGAATCCTGAGCCTAAACCAGCCGTGGGCAAACTACGGCCATAAAACTAAAAAAAACAAGACCGTACCCTTTTATGTAATGATGTTTACTTTGAATTTATATTAGTTCACACAAACAGTCCATCCATGCTTTTGTTCCGGCCCTCCGGTCCAGTTTAAGAACCCATTGTGGACCTCAAGTCAAAAAGTTTGCCCACCCCTGGCCTAAACTGGAGCCACAGGGCCATACTGAGTCCAGGTGGGAGAATGAGCAACACTGTGTCACCACTCTATAATACCTTCCCTTACAGACCACCAGCATCCTTTCTAATTTAAATGGTCATGACCATCTATGTGACCTGATAGTTGCCTGCCAGGGTTACTTAGCTGAGCTGGAGATACAGGACAGGAGACTGGGCATGCTGACATTGGCTTCCTTAGCTGAGCTATTAGTGATGATATTCTCAATGCTATAGAAAGTACTTCATTCCTGTGATCTCTCAGCCTTTTGAGAAGCCAGACTTAGTGGATGTGTGAGAAACCACGAAAGGTATGTAAGCCTAGAGCTACAGTGCAAATTATGTTGTGAAAGCCAGTAAGCACAATGTCCAAGGGCCTAAAAGAGACACAGGTGGCTAAAATGTCACAATCCCCTTATGGAAAATGAAGTCTAAGCTTGTTATCTGGCACTTGAGGTCCACGGGAAGTCCTCCTAGTCCAATGCACTTTCCACATCAGTCTGATTTTGCTATCAACAATGTGGCCTTGAAGGCAGCTGACCCTCCACTTTATTGTAGCCTCATGAGTTCTCCAGAAACAAAAACAAAAAGCCAACTTATTAGAAGAATTAGCCAACATTACCTCGATGGGAAGAAAGAGCCCAGGCTTGATGTTGCCCTTTTGTTACAAAGTATATAATAGAACTGCCAGTCTTTTCTTCTTACCTAGTCCTATGTTTCACTCTTAGCCCCTGCTCCCCATTCCCTCACCTCCTTGTCCTGAAAGCTATCATCATGTCTCCTTGGAAGTTGTGCTTATATCCTACTCATCCTCTCAATTCTACTGAATCTATCTAATATTCCATAGCCCAACACTGATCATTCCTTTTACTCTTGGAAAAGTGTCTGAAATGTTAGAAAATGGGTGAATTGTCAAAGGGCCATATGTCATTATCACTGCAGGCTCATGTGATACCAAAGGCCTAGCAGTTTTCTCACACCAGCGACATTGGCATTTTCAAAATCAGACAAGGTGGTGTGTCTTTAATGAACAGGTGTTTTCCTTTACTTAATACTTTTATTTTCTCCCCCATATGCCATCTTTCCATAATATTCAGCTTTCAGTTTAACCTTTATATTTTCAAGTTGGAATTTCTGGATAGCTCTTTACCTGTCCCATTATTTTATTTCTTAGCACACACATTTCTCTAGTATTGTTTGTCACATCAGCTTGCATATAATGTGCTGTACTTTGCAAGTGAATGTCAGGGTCATAGTGGTTTGAACTCTCTGTTCATACTCATTTTTTTGTGTTTCTGGGTATTAGTATTAGCATGTAATTTGTAGTGATGAAAAATTAGTTGAGCCCAGCCAGTGTTGCTCAGTAGTTGAGTATTGATCTATGAACCAGGAGATCATGGTTCGATTCCCTGTCAGGACACATGCCCAGATTGAAGGCTCGATCCCCAGTGTGGGACTTGCTGGAGGAAGCCAATCAATAATTCTCTCTTATCATTGATATTTCTGTCTCTCTCTCCCTCTTCCTTCCTCTCTGAAATCAATAAAAACATTTATTAAAAAAAGAAAAATTAGTTGAATGACCCTGCCTAATTTTTGAGATGTCTTTCCAAAGACTGATATCTATTTCATCTGAATTTCTAATTTTTCATATATGTTACTTGCATAATTCTAATGTATATTTCTCCTATCTCCCTTTACCATCAACATACATACACACCATGAGGCTCCTATCAATGTCATTGGCAAATTTCCAGGAAAATGTGAAATGTTACCATTTATCAACACAAGAATTCTCAGTTTTCCTAAGTTACTTGTTTCACCTTTGATTAACTCAATAATGTAGGAACAGACCCCTGATAGGGATCTTGAACATAGTAGGTTCATTGCAACTCTGTGTATTGAAGATAAGATCCTTGTAAGTCACTTACTATCTCTATGTACAAATCTGATAAAGGGTTTGCTCTTGCCAGGTACACAAACAGAGTGTCACATATCATGTCAAAATAACAAGAGAAATCTTTTTAAACACACAGAAAATGATGGCAATCCTTATACTGTAAATAAGCAAGTCAGAACAGGTCTTTCTGATAAAGGAACATGGAAGGAGATTGTTGACTGAAGTATGAGAATGAATCTTACTGAAACCAGGGGCAGCATTGCCTGCTGAGAGACGAGTGGGTATAAAAGCCCAGACCCAAAAGTGGTTTGGTGCGTTTATTATTGGGGATGTGTTTGGCATAGGAAAGAAGAAGAAGGAGAGATGCTGGGTCACGCAAATATCTTTTCTTTGTATAAAGGACCTCAGACCATCCTTCTGTTCAGTAAAAGTAAAGATCAATAACAACCATTGAACAGAAAGAAATGAAATGTGTCATGTTAAATTAATTAAAGTATTTAATATTGCCAGGTCACTGTGATCCTTTCTTTGTCTCTCTACCTCTTCTTTTATGTCCCTATATCTGTTCTTTCCCTGTCTTTGATTTCTATACAATTAACAGTATTCATTCCCACTGCTCTGACTCTGCCCCCTTTTAACCTTTCCAATCAGGCAGAGATCAGGGAACAAGAGGAGCCTCAGTTCAGAACAGGTAGGAAGGAACAGGGACCAGCTGCGATGGCTTCAGGAATCCTGGTGAACATAAAGGAGGTGATGACCTGCCCCATCTGCCTGGAGATCCTAACAGAACCCATGAGCCTGGACTGTGGGCACAGCTTCTGCCAAGCCTGCATCACTGCAAACAGCAAGGAGTCCGCGAACGGCCAAGGAGAGAGCAGCTGCCCCGTGTGCAGGATCAGTTACCAGCCTGAGAACCTGCGGCCGAGTCTGCATTTGGCTAACATAGTGGAAGTGCTCAGGGAGGTCAAGCTGAGCCCAGAGGAGGAGCAAAAGAGAGATCTCTGTGTGCACCATGGAGAGAAACTCCTGCTCTTCTGCAAGGAGCATGGGAAGATCATTTGCTGGCTTTGCGAGCGGTCCCAAGAGCACCGTGGTCACCAACCTTCCTCATGGAGGAGATTGCCCAGAAGTACCAGGTAATAGACTGGGATGGAGGAAAGACAGGCAGAAAAAAGTACTTATTGGGAAATCTTAACTTTGCATTTGACTATAATTATATTGCCACCATAACCCTGAGTCCTGTGATCGCTTTTCTTCCTATGTTCACCTTCCAAGGTCTGAATGACATTTCTGTGAATTCAAATGATGAGCAGACTCTAAATCGGAAGTAAAATGTTTTATATCTTGTGCTAATAGGTGAAGGCTTGGTGCACAAGCAAAGCTGTCATTGTCCCTTTTGATAGGAGAGTAAATCAAGACCTAAATTCTTTCCTTACACAAGATCAAGTTTTTTCTTATAGGGCAAAGAGGGCCAGTCTTCTCTTGACATAGTAATGGTGACTTCTATCATCTGAGTCTTAAAGAACACAAAACCACATCAGATTTCCTTCAAATCACAGCTTCAAATTGACTTTTTACAGTTTTTATAAACTCAAGCGTCTTTAGCTCAACCTGATTTCTTCCCCGTTTGTCCTCTCTTCTGATGATAAGAAAGCCCAAAGCTTGACCCTGATGTGATTCCTCTCTCACAGGAGAAGCTCCAGAAAGCTCTGGACAGTCTGAGTGCAAAGCAGCAGGAAGCTGAAAAATTGAGAGCTGACCTTGAAAAGGAAACAACTTCCTGGAAGGTAGGAGGAAACTCTTCCTGAAGTAGTTAGACAAGATTCTGGATACCTCCCTGGGTATAGTCAGAAGGAGCTCCCTGTCTTCTTGTTCCCTGGCAGTTGATATGTCCAGATTTATTGATTAGCCATTCTTCATCCTTTCCTTGGTAGGGGTTGGGCAGAATATGAATCTGTTACAAACTAACATAGATATTTGTAGGTTAGTTATTCTCATAGAGAGATTATTTGGTGAGGAAGGCTAGTGAATTCTGTGTTCATGTCTCTGATTATTTTGAGCCTTTAACTCTTTCAGGGGAAGACAGTTGCCAACAGCTCATGTCTTTGATGTTCAACATTAGGCAGAGGGTGGGGGTGGGGGTCAGGGGTAATGCTGGAAGGCATGACTGCCCTGAGCAGCTCTGTGAGAGCTGAGCTACACCTTGGTGTTTTGTTTTGTTTCAACAGTGCAGACTTGAGGCCATTATTTTTGGATGTGATGAGAAGAAATAATAGGAAAAAATAGGCCTCCCCAATGATTCTTCCTGTGCTTGCATCTCCTTTCCCTCTGAGAACTTCCAAATCAAATACTTCTTTTTCTGGCTTCCAGTCTCTTCCTGATAGCCTGAGTCCCTCTCTTTCTTTTCCATTCCTGAAGGATCTAATATATAATGAAATCCAAAGTATCCAGGATTATTTTAAAGGACTGAGAGGTATTCTGGATGGTGAGGAGCAGAAGGAGCTGCAAAGGCTGGAGAAGGAGGAGAGAGATGTTCTCAGTTACCTGGCTCAGGGTGACAGTGAGCTCATCCAGCAGAGCCAGTTGTTGAGAGATCTCACCTGTGATCTCCAGCGTCGGTTGCAGGGGTCAACAGTGGAGATGCTGCAGGTAAGACTCACAAAGAATCATCAGCATCTGAATTTGAGGAAAACAAAGACTATGTTACCTCCGATGTGTGGCTGGGCTGTTTGTGGTGGTGATGCTGAGGTTCCTTTGGTCTTGCAGTAACTGTTCCTTGCATCTATTTCAGAGGTTATGGAAATCAACAAATGCATGAATAACAAGGGAAAATCTTGTTTTTATTTTTATAACTAATCTGGGACTGCTGGCTCCCAGCAGCTCACCTGCCTGCCTGCCTGATTGCCCCTGCCTGCTTCTGCCTGCCAGTCTGATCACCCCTAACCACTCCCTTGGCAGCCTTATCTATGCCTAACTGCTACCCTGCCAGCCGATTGCCCCAAACTGCCCTCCCCTACAGGCCTGATCCCCCCAACTGCCCTCCCCTTCTGGTTTGGTCGCCCCCCATTGCCCTCCCCTGCAGGTCTGGTTGCCCCCAACTACCCTCCCCTGCCACCCCAGTCACCCCTATCTTACTTCTCCTGCCAGACTGGTCACCCCCAACTGCCCTCCCCTGTAGGCCTGGTGCCCCCCAACTGCCCTCCCCTGCAGGCCTGCTATCCCCTAACTCCCCTCCCCTGCTGGCCTGATTGCCCACAACTGCCCTCTCCTGGCTGCCATCTTGTGGTGGCCATCTTGTGACCACATGTGGGCAGACATCTTTGACCATGGGGGTGGCCATCTTGTGTGAGCACATGACAGTCAATTTGCATGTCACCTCTTTATTATACAGGATGTACTAATTACAGTGGGAAAATGATGGTGGAGAAAAGATCTATTGTCTCCAATTATATTCTGCAGGGCACTATATTTGTGACCTAGCCTAGAACTTTTTTTCAGATAGCTCTTTATTATCCAAGAGTTGTTTTTTCTTCATAGAATGAGTTGAGATTTTTCTCCTTTTTCTGACTAAACAATTATTTTCTTAATAAGCAATTGAGAAGGATTGTTATTATTTATTCTTTAATTATTCAATAAATGTACCAGTGAAACCATCTCGCTCTGGGCCTTTTTTAGGGAAAGGTTTAAAATATATATATATTTTTTACTTGTGCAAGATTTTCTTGGATATTTGTGTGTGTGTGTGTGTGTATGTATATATATATATATATATATATATATATATATATATATATATATATTTCTGGAATCAGGTTTTTATAATATACATTTTTGTAGAAATTTGTCCATTCTAAATTGTCACATTTATAAACATGAATTTAGTCATTATAATTTCTTAGAATCTCTTTAATTTCTACAGTACTTATAGTATTGGCCCATCTTTTATTCCTCATTTCAGTGATTATTTTTGTCAGTTTAGTTATATTTGCTTAATTTTATTGAAGTTTTTCAAGAATAAACTTAATTGTTTTATTGATTTATTTATTTTTAACCTTTCAATATCATAGATTTATGTTCTTACTTTATAGTTTACTTTGTGTATGTATATGTAAATGCACATTCATATATGTGTGTGTGTATGTGTTTGTGTGCATGTGTGTATTGGTTTAATTTATTGTTCTTTTTCTAGGTTCCTAAAGTGGGAAGTTTGACCACTGATTCAACAACCTTTTCTGTTATTTTTTAATTATATAAATGCATAGTTTTCATTATATTCCATACTTTTGGATTATTTACTTGTTGTTTAGATTCAACTGAACGTGTTTTCAACTTTTCTTTGTTATTTTCATCTTAACACTTGAAATATTTGAAACTGTGTTGTTTAATTTACAAACACTTGGTGATTTTTACTTTTTCTTCTGTTGTGTATTTTAAAGTTAATTCCTTTCTAATCAGAAAGCATATATTTTATTATCGAAATCTTTCAAATATGTTGATACTAAAATATTGTATGTCCAAATTTTTATATGAATTTATAAAAAATTGTGTATTGATTTGGTAAGAGGGTCTATAGATGCCAGTTAGAATTAAGTCCAGCTGGTTGATAATGTTGGTCATGTCTTCTACACTGTGATTATTTTCTTATTTATATTTTTTCTTTCTTTCTTTTTTTTTTTTCTTTTTCTTGAGTCTCTAACATTTTTTCTAATACTGGTTTGGTGGTGGGGAACTTCAGCTTTTACTTATCTGGGAAGCTTGTTATGGTTCCTTAAATTCTAAATGATAGCCTTCCTGGGTAGAGTAATATAGGTTGTAGATCATTGCTTTTCATCACTTTGAATATTTCATGTAACCCCCTTCTGGCCTTCATAAGACTATCAGCTGATTGGTTGAGAAATCAGCTGACAGTCTTCCAGGAGCCCCCTTAATAGTAACTGACTGCTTTTCTCCTGCTGCTTCAAAGATTATCTCTGTATTCATTTCTCACTGGGTGTTTTTTATGCTGTCTGTCTTCTTTTTCAAGTTTCCTGACTCTTTGTTGAAGTTCTCAGTGAAATATTCTTTTCTTAAGTTCACTGAGCATCCTTATAACTTGTGTAGAATTCTGCATTTGGTAGATTGCTTGTCTCCATTTTGTTTAGTTGTTTTTCAGAAATTTTGTCCTGATCTTTCATTTGGGACATGTTTCTTTGTCTCATCTTTTTTGCTGCCTTTCCATGTTTATTCCTATGTATTTGGTGTATCTGCTACATCTCTCAGCCTTGGCAGAGTGGTCTTGTATGGTAGGTGTCCTTTGGGAATCAGTGGTACAGTTTCCATAATCATCTGAAAAAAGGTGTTATTGGGTTGTGTGTGCTCCCTTATTGTAGTTGAGTCTTGATTGCTGTTGCACATTGGTGGGTGGAATTGTCCCTCAGGCTGAATGGCAGTCTCATTTCTTAACCTCCACACAAGGGGATGTTACAAGCCAGTTTCATCTCCACTCTTCCTACCAGCCTCAAAGTGGCTTCTTCAAATTTTTAGCTTCAGCAGACTGTCAGCTTGTTGTCATGTGGTTCTCAAAGGTAGTTATTCTATAATTTAATTATAATTTTGATGTGAGTTTTGGAAGAAACAAGCACATTCTTTACCTAGTCCACCTAGTCAACTTGAAGTGTGACTAGACTTCTTCTTCCAGATATTATTTTTTTTTAAATATATTTTATTGATTTTTTACAGAGAGGAAGGGAGAGAGATAGAGAGTTAGAAACATCGATGAGAGAGAAACATCAATCAGCTGCCTCCTGCACATCTCCTACTGGGGATATGCCCGCAACCCAGGTACATGCCCTTGCCCGGAATCGAACCTGGGACCTTTCAGTCCGCAGGCCGACGCTCTATCCACTGAGCCAAACCGGTTTCGGCTTCTTCCAGATATTAGTAGTGCATTCCCGTGAGGTCTCTCCCCCTTCCTCCCCTCCTTTAAACTGAGCAAGTAACTTCCTCCAGGTCAGCATTTAAATTTCACAGCTTTAGAAAAGCAATACTGACTTAGCTTAAGTCTACTTGGTATGCATGTCCCTTTGCTAGGACCTAATGCTGACCCTACTGAAATAGTTTTGCAATGCTAGGAGATTACATTCTATGCAGATTGGACATGAGTCTAAATTTCATTGTATTTGAAAGTATTTATGCCTCCAAGACTCAAAATCCTTTCTAATAGTCTCATATATCTTTTTATAAAAACTCTCATTATCTAGAAATTATAAGAAGTATAGTCTTATATAATGTTAACAATAAAATTTTTTATTACTCCAGAAATAACAGTATGTCTGATAGTACAGCTACTTAGCATTCTTTTTTCTCCCATATTAGATTAAAATTCCCTTTAAGGAAAGGGTCCTATTTGGACTTTTTTCTATATCTCCCCAAGCACCCAACATGTAACACAGAAGATATTTAGTGAAAATGCATTTACTTAATAAATTAAAGTGTGGCTATACCTTTGCATTGTTAAGCATCTTTGCATGTCAGTGTCCAGGAAAATGAGCATCATACCTGAGCTGTGTATTGCTGCCTGGTCTTTGGAAGAGAAGCTTTCAGGCCGTGAAGAGACTAGTCTGAGGACCTCCTGTCATATCACAGAATCAAAATGTTATCATGTAGTTCATGCCTGCCTTTTTGTAAGGCCTTTCTTGCACACATGTAAGTGTTGGATTGGAATACTAATTTAAATTAATAAAGTTTCCCGACAAGGAAAAAAGGAAAGGAAAAAAAAAGATTCTCTTTTTACTTTTGCCAAATTCGTATCTTTGAATCCAAAATGTCTCCTGTAGACAGCAATACTGTAAGTTGCTTTTTAGATAGTCTAGCAATCTCTGTCTTTAAATGGTCAATTAAGACAATGACATTTAATGTAATTGTCAATGTAACTCTATTTAACTTACATTGTACTATTAGCTTTTATATGCCACCTACAATTTTCAGTGATCTCTTTCTCATTTAATAGCTTCTTTTGAATTAACCCAGCGGTTCTCAACCTGTGGGTCGCGACCCCTTTGGCGGTCGAATAACCCTTTCACAGGGGTCGCCTAAGACCATCCTGCATATCAGATATTTACATTACGATTCATAACAGTAGCAACATTACAGTTATGAAGAAGCAACGAAAATAATTTTATGGTTGGGTCATAACATGAGGAACTGTATTTAAAGGACCAGAAGGTTGAGAACCACTGAGTTAACCAACTATTTCTAGTATAAAATTTATTTTACGCTTTTTATTTTTGTGGTGGTTGCTCTTCTCATTACGATATCCATCCTATTTTATCAAGATCTATTGCATATTAATACGAAATTAATTCCAATAAAATATGGATACTTGCTCCAACATTGCTTTATATTACTTCAACAACAATGCAGTGATACTTTTAATATGGACACTTAATCCAATGCAGGCCAATGCCATGCAGGCCTTAGAATTATTTGATACAAGTGGGAAGATATACTTTTGGGGGGAAATTTATATGAGGAGATACTTTTTTTTTTTTTCATGAACTGAGGATAAAGTCAATAAAGAGGTAAATAGACTTTGGAGCATGACATAAACCAGATCCTGATGGCAATGTTTGAGCTTCAAAACGAAGCTTAATTAAATTACAACTGTCCCCCAAATTCTTTTTCACCTTTTTTACTTGGTCTATTTTTAATTTCTTTTTGTCATGTACAACAAGGCCAAAGCAATTTTTTTTTTTTTAATGTAGATCCACCGGTTGGCCTAGTTTTGGGTGTCATGAAAAAAGTTAGTCTCAGGTGATACCAAATATCTTTATGCATATCTGTTTAAAGGAATAAATTTGTGATGATAAACAAGTTCAGATGACAAAAAAATTAACAATATGGACAAACTAAACTGTCTTGTTAGAGACTGAAACGCAGTAAATATTGTACTATTTAGAACAGCGACCAAGTGGATGTTGGTAACATCAACAAAGGTGTATAAAAGAGGTAGTAATTTGTTTGCTGAAAAGTAAGTTACATAGTAAACAGCCTAAGTTACTGGTTCCTGTGGGTGCTTTCTTAGGCATTGTAGTAACTTGCATTTAAGAGACAAATCTGAGTAAAAATAATGACTTTGGAAATATATTATATGTAAGTGTGTGTTGAATTTAAGGGTGTGGATAAGATCAGTTGTGAATAGTGGGTGACACGAAGGGAGATTTGAGAAATGGCTACATTAATACATTTGTTTGCTTGTACGTTCAGTGGAAGCCATGTGAATTTTTGAAGAATATTGTAACTACTTGTCTTTTATTCTTCCAATCAAGGCATAAAACTTGACAAGTAATAGTTAATCACTTTATATTTGTGTTGAATAAATGTGCAAACCATGAATTATTCAAATCATCTCATGAGGAGTCTTATGAACATGAGGAAAATACCAGGGACCTCATGTTTTCTCATAAATATGTCTCATCTCCAGGTACTGGAAGCTCAAGGTGTTCTTCCACAAGGGTCAAAGTTGTTTCTATATTTTAGGAAAACTGACAACTGTTCATGAGTCTTCTGAAATGCTACACCTGGGCCTTTTCTTTATTATTTTGTTCTCACATTAGAACAATCTCTATTCCCACCAGATCAGGGGGTTGCTGGGGCTGTGATGAAGCTTTGTAAATGAGGAGGACTTACTACTTTTTGACTCATATTTTCTCTTTTGTCCCTAGGATGTGAATGGCATCCTGGAAAGGTATGTGTGGAAGATGGACAATGAACATTTTGTCCTTTAAAAAGAGGTTTAAAGCCATTAAAGTTATCTGGTAATTAATTAGAATAAAATATTGCTCAAGGCAGAACAAGCTGGTTGTAGTTTTATCTTGAATTTCTGTTCACATATGGTTTGAGTATTTTATAGTTACTGAGAATGAACCAGATTTTATGGTAGGGAATTTAGATGGGGAGAAGTGGCCAAGTTTGGATTAGAAGCAGTTAAACATAAGATGTTGCAGTATCAAGCCCATGTGACTGCATTAATTTTGTTCAATCGGTATGTTTGTATCTAACTCAGATTTCTGCAGTTCATAGGTGATGGATTTATTGTTGGAATGTGATGTTTTCTTCAGCTCCTAAGCAGCCAGAATTTGAGACAACTCAGTTATATTTAAATTTCTGCTCTGGGAATAGAAGATACCAGGTCCTTTTATGTTTCTCTGTTTTTCCAAAAACAGACTTAAATATCAAGGAATATTTTGACTCTGGCACAAACAATTTATCCATCTTTCTCATGTACTTTTTAAAAAAATTGATTTCAGAGAGGAAGAGAGGGAGAGAGAGATAGAAACATCCATGATGAGAGAGAATAATTGATTGGCTGCCCTTTCATGATCCCCCCATCCCCCATACTGGGGATCAAACCTGCAACCCCAGGCATGTGCTTTTGACTGGAATTGGACCTGGAACCCTTCAGTCCCCAGGCTGATGCTCTATCCACTGAGCAAAACCAGCTAGGGCTCTTGCTCATGTACTTTTGATGCCAATGGAAGGGCACCATCTTTGTGTCTAAAATTTTTTTAATCCTCATCCAAAAATACTACTTTTGTCCATTGATCATAGAGACAGATTGGAACATAGGGAGGGTGGTAGTGAGGGAGGGGGAGAGAGGAGAGAGAGAGAGAGAAACATCAATGTGAGAGAGACACATTGACTGGTTGCCTCCCACTCTTGCCCCAACTGGGTCTGAGGTTCAAACCTGCAATCCAGTCACATGCCCTTGATAGGAATAGAATCTATTACCTTTCAGCCCTCAGGCTAATGCTCTAACCACTAGGCTAAAGCAGTTACTGCTATGTCTAAATTTGACATCTACTTGGCAACATCAATCTCTTCCAAGCACATGACATTCAGACCACTGTTGGTATAGTGTCTATAATGTCTTTTCCAAGTGTTAAATTTTTTTCCCAGAGTAACTGAAATCTCAGATATTATTCCTGGGGCCTCCCTACTGGGAATTAACACCTAAAGGTCTTGGTCCTCTCCAGACAGTATTCTCACACAGTATGCCTCAAACCACCAGGAGCTAGGTTCTGCAACCTTAATTTCTTGTCATAATTCTGGGACTCTACATTCATGTCATAACTTTTCTTTACATTAATTTATTTCAAGGTACCAAACTTTGCATTTCAAAGAAATACACTATTGCATATAATTTCATATGATTTTTATAATTTAGAGAAGGAGCAGATATTCACTTAGAAAGGAACAAACTGTGCTTCTGAGAGTTATACTCCTTCCCAAGATCAAGCAAAAGGCACCGGGAAAGTGGACCAAGCACAATTTTTCTGGCTCTAAGTTCAGAAATCTACCCTCAACTTCCTCAGTGGTCCATGAACGGGATCTAAGTGCAGAGGTCTCCTCTCTACTCTCTCAGGGGTCCATGAATGGGGGCTCAAGTGTTCAATAGGGTGAATGGATAAAAATCAGTGGTTTTGGATGACAAAAACTGCAGAGGTGTGGAGATCTTTTTTTGTTTTTTTTTTGTCATCCCTAGGAGTAAGACCTTCACTCTGAAGAAGCTGAAAACTCTCCCCAAGAAACAGAGGAGAGTGTTCCAAGTTCCTGATCTGAGAGGGATGCTGGAAGTATTTAATGGTGAGGAATGCTAGACTGAGAGGGTATCTGTGGATTCTTGTTATGATGGTGGTTAAAGAGGAAGAAGAGTTCAGTTTGTAGGTCTGGGTAGAGGAGACAAAGGAAAATGGATATTATGTGCTGACTATATGGGCATATTCACTGGGGAGTGGTCAACTGCCTTGTTCACCTCTCATTCTTCCATGTACTACCTTACATAGACACCAGTCTTTCCCCTGATCTGGAGATAAAATAGATTTTAATGTAGACTCTTTTGCTTATATTTTATATTATGTATTTTTTCTACTTTCAGAACTGACAGAGGTGCGCCGCTACTGGGGTAAGTAGAAATCACAGTATCATGAAGCTACCCTGTCCTCATCTTGTTTTAGAATATTGAATTTCTATTAGGTCTCCTTACTAATGCAAATAATATCTTGGGATAAATGTAACATGAGGCAAATTGTACATCCAACTGATGAAGGAAGGGTGTTTAAATCAGAAAAATCACAAGGCAGCAAAGATAAGATGGTGACAGTGATGCAAATAAACTGAGTTTGTTAGATGCACCCAAGGAAAAAGGCTCTACACAGAAGTGGGGGAGGGTGTGAGAGGTTGTTAACATCCATGTTTTCCTTCCAACACACATGCATATTATATTTCTGCAATGTTATCCTGCTCCTTAAAAACCAAAACAAGTTTTTCCCAGTTCCTACTCATTTTATTCTGAAGATCTCTCTTGCAATGTCATAAGTAATAGTACATAATTTTCCTCACATAACACTGTATTTTTTTTTTACAGCAAACGTGACCCTGAATCATCAGTCAAATGAGCATGGGAGAAAAGTGAGAGATGACTTCACTGACTATTATGAGAGCGCATATTATCCAAATGAGATAGAAGATTATGGTGTCCTGGGATTCCCTTCTATCACATTAGGGAAGCATTACTGGGAGGTAGATGTGCCACAGAGTCAGAACTGGATTTTGGGGGTATGTAGCAGGAGATACCCTGTCTTCACTGTGAACAATTTTGGGGGAAAAAATCAGCCTTTTTGCTCTCAATATCAACCTAAAAATGGCTACTGGGTTATAGGGTTATATTATTCCAAATATCAGGCTTTTATGGATTCTGACTCCCCCAACCCCTTGCCCTTAACCCTGTTCCTCACTGTTCCTCCCCGTCGTATTGGAGTTTTTCTAGACTACACGGCCTCCACTATCTCATTTTTGAATATCACAAACCATGGGTTTCTCATCTATAAATTCTCTTCATGTTGCTTTAATCAGGAAATTTATCCATATTTCAATTCTATGGGATATCCTGGCTCCCTGAAACTGTGCTCTCCAAGCTCTTAAACCTCATACTCCCACCCTCTTCTTTGTAGAACCTCTTTCTTTGAATGCATCTAACAAACTGAGTTTTTCTGCATCACTGTCACCATCATATCTTTGCTGCCTTTTTTTAAAAATCATTTGAACACCCTTCCTTCATCAGTAGGGGATACAATTTGCCTCATGTTATCTTTATTCCAATATCTTATTTGCATTAATAAAGAATCCTAATTCATCATTTTTATAATTCTAAGGAAAATGACTAATGTCTTACCCTAGCCAGTTTGGCTCACTGGATAGAGCATTAGCCTGGGGACTGAAGGGTCCCAGGTTCTATTCCAGTCAAGGGCATGTACCTTGGTTGCAGACACATCCCCAGTAGGGGGTATGGAGGAGGCAGCTGATCGATGTTTCTCTCTTATCGATGTTTCTAACTCTCTATTCCTCTCCCTTCCTCTCTGTAAAAAATCAATAAAATATATTATATAAAAAGGAAAGAAAATGACTAATGTCTCATTAAAAAATGACATGCATATAGATAACATCTCTACCAATTTTTTAAATCTCATGTCCTCTGCCTCTGACTGAGATGATGGAAAGCTTTTTAACAACTTTTGTACATTATTGAAGACCCTGTATAGGAGTCGTTCACTACAGAATGAGTCCTCAGGTGTGTGTCAGTTTACCCCTTTATGTTTATTACTAGAGGCCCGGTGTAGGAAATTCATGCACTGGGGAGTGGGGTTCCCTCAGCGCAGCCTGCTCCTCACTCCGGGAGCCCTCAGTGGATGTCCTACTGATGGCCACAGTCTGGCAGCAGAGACTCGGAGCAGGCGTCCCGTGTGTGTGTGTGTGTGTGTGTGTGTGTGTGTGTGTGTGTGTGTGAGAGTATGCTGTGGGCCTGCCCCCAGCCACACCATGAAGGATTGGTGTGTTATGCCCAGAGCTCGGGGTTCCCAATAATCCACCACCAGGGAGCCTCCTTCGATGCAAAAGCAACGAGTCTTTATTGATCAATTCTAGAATTGGCTCCCAGCCTGTATCCGACACAGCGGTGAGGCGAGAGAGACCGTGTCCCAGGAGAACAAAGGTTATATAGGGCTAGCTATTTGGGGTGGGCTTTAGGGGTGGCGTGAGTTACAGAGATTGGTTAGGGTTTTACAGCATAAGGGTCAGGAAGTGACCATCACATTCTCTGAAGGTTGGAGCCGTCCTCCACTATAGCCTTATTAGGACCTTAGCTACATTTCTGGAGCTTCATTGGTCCACTCAGGTGGGTGGTTGGGATAGTTTAGGACAATACCAGCATTCTTGTGGTCATTCTCGGGGGGGCGCCTTGGGCTGGCAGAGGGCCCAGCCTTGCAAGATAAGATAGAGGAGAGGGAGAAGAGTATGTCCCTGCTTTGTCCTTGAAGAGGGAGGAGGGTGCATTTCTGCTTAGTTCTGCTTAGTTCTTTCAAGTTCCGTTCTGTCCCTTCAGGTGCAGACGCCCCTCTCTGTTGATCTCTCAGGCTCCTGGCCTCCACTGCTTGTTGTACTCTCCCTTGAGCTGTGGCCAGGGTGGGGTGCTGCCTACAGGCAGCCGTTTCCTGCACTGGGATCGCCATGGCGACCCAGGAGCAGGCGCATACGGGGGCTGCCTGCAGGCTGCCCTTTCCTGCTCGCCGATTGCTGAATCGCTGGGGCACCTGGGGTCAGGCTCTGCTGGGTGCTCCCTGTGGGCGGCACTTTCCTGCTCTCTAATCACCATGGTGTCCCCGCTGGGGGTGGGGCTTAGGCAGCACATGGGGAACCTGGCTGGGGGCGGGGCTGCACACAGGGCCCAGACGGCGGCTCGAGCTGTCTCGCCCTGCCTGCAGTATGCAAATGAGCCTCCATCTTTGTTGGTATCTAATTTGCATATTGTGCTGATTAGCCAATGGGAGGCATAGCGAAGGTACAGTCAATTACCATCTTTGGCTATTATTAGCTAGGATTCATCAAGGAGTGAAGGAGAAAATATTATAAATAATATGTACCAAGAGTGGAAGCTTTGTGTACAGAGTGTCTGAGTTCAAGTCCAGTCTCTCCAAATATGCACAGTGAACCATGAATCAAATACTTGAATGCTGATTTTATTTTCTTTAAATGGTCCTGGTAATAAAACCTACTATAGTTAGAATCATTGTGAGAAGAAAAATGTCATTAAGTGCATAACATGTGTCTCAACTGAATAAACATTTTCCCCACTAATTACTGAGAAATATGAACTATGTCAGTGTCTCATTAAACAGGTTTTTGCCTTAAGGGGCAATTGGGTGGTTTTTACTGCAGTTTCATGTTTCAGATCTCAGATACCTCTGTGCTGCTGTCTAGACTACTCCAGCTCTGCCAGTGATAGATAAATCTCTGTGTGTGAGTGTGTGAGTGTGTGTGTGTGTGTGACATTGAGCATTTTATTATAATTCTACTGTTACTATTACATATTAGTTCTTATCAAATAAACTAAATCCTAGAATATTATATTTCACATTTATAAAAATATATATATGAACCATCCTTCAGGTATTATTGTGGCAATTAAACAGCAGAATATTTTTAATATCCTCTGTCATGGCTAGTACATAATTAGTAATTAGGTATGCTGTTCTCTTACTGTGACTACAATAAATTATTTTAAGAATACATATTAGTTTATCTTACTTTCACCATTATTATTCTACTTTGTTTTAAGAAATAAAGTAATTTGATGAAAGAATTATAACTTTCTTTAAATTTTAGTTAATTAAAAAAATAAATATTTCTGTATAGTTTCCTATATTTCTCATTTTTCTACAGTAAATATATGTCATTGAAGTTGAACTTGAATTTGGGTTATATTTGTTCTGAATTAAAAAGTTCTTATTGCCCTCTCCAGTTTGACTTTTGGCCAGCAGATTGAATGGTTGTTGGTTCGATTCTGGTCAAGGGCACATACCTTGGTTGCAGGCTTGATCTCGGTCCCAGTCGGGACGTGTGCAGGAGGCAACTAGCTGATGTATCTATCTCACATCGCTGCTTCTCTCACCATGTCTCTTCACTTCCCTTCCACTCTCTCTGAAAATTAATGTGGAGAAAATATCCTTGAGTGAAAATTAAAATTTAAAAAAAAAGTTATTATTCACAGAAATACAGTAGTGTAACCAGTACAATTGTGGCATTTCTAAACTACTGTGTAGGTAAGTGTTCTGTTGCCAGGCCAGCCTTTTGCAGGGAGGTGCAAGTTTTAAGGAGCAAAGACAAGCCAGTTCTTCTCCTCCAATGAGACAACAGGGGCATTATTTCTGCAATGGGTATTCCCACCAATCCAGAACTTGTGGAACCCTCTTGTCTTTCGCATTTTTATCCCCAAATCTGTTCCCAAAGAAGTAAAAGTTAAAATTAATTAATTAGTTAATTAACTAATTAACTGAATGGGCTCTCTTGTCAATTATTATCTGCTCTCATCTCTGCATGGCCACAGGAATATCTAAATTCCTCACTTTGGATTATCTTTGATGTAACAAGGGATTGCAAGGTGGATATTATAGTGTGTGTGTGTGTGTGTGTGTGTGTGTGTGACCTCTGCCTTCCTTTCACTCCATTGCTATGATGCCAGGGGCTATTACTTACCTTGTAATACTCCTCAATTATTGACAAATCAACTCCAGGACTTTCCAGTTACTGGAATCCCAGTCCTCCAATTCAGGATGAAGTCTCTACTTACAAGGAAAACAAGACCTGAATGTTCAGAGACAACATTGTTGAGGGCCCTTATCATCACTGTCAAGACTGCTCAAACACACACACACACACACACACACACACACACACACACACACAAGGGAGGCATACTTTTGTTTTCAATTGTTTTCTCCCTTTTGGCCTCACTCTTTCCAGTGGGCTGACAGACGAGGGCAGTCCCCAGGACAGAAGACAAGTCTGTTCTTCCCCTTTCCGAGTGAAAGGGAGGGGAGTTGAATCTGCAGTGAATGTTCATGCAGGCCTTGGTGGGATCCCAGTCCAGTCTTCTGAAACAGAAAATTTCTTGCTCTTGAGGAAGTAGTATACGCAGATTTACTGGTCTTTAGGTTCAATGTATGTTATGCCGTAACAAACAGCCAGATTTTTTGTCAAGTGTTTGTCCCACTTTCCATTCTCAGTGGATAAAAGAGAACAGGATGATTTGGGGTCTGGTGGTAAATGCGGAGATATACAGCAGAGTTATTTTTTGTATATTTGATCTACAAATTTTCTGACAATTGACAGGGAGTGGAGGGCTCCACACATGCAGTGTTTTTATGTGGAGTGCACAGGGATAGCTTAGGACAGTGGTCGGCAAACTCATTAGTCAACAGAGCCAAATATCAACAGTACGATTGAAATTTCTTTTGAGAGCCAAATTTTTTGAACTTAGACTATATAGGTAGGTACATTGTTATTAACTTAATTAGGGTACTCCTAAGCTGGCCTTTGCTAAAAATGTCCTCAATCTGACTGAGGTACGTTCGCTGAGGTCGACCCCTTCCAACTCTCCCATCCACACTTGTCTTGTATACTTGTTTCGTCTATCTCCTTTCGTTCATCCTCTCTATATGTCCAAACCATCTCAACATACCTTTCTCAATCCTCGACACTACATCTTCTTTCACTCCACAACGTTCCCTAAAATTAACTTAATAAACTTTACTTAGAGTTTTAGGTCTTAAACTATAGGTACGTTGAATAAAACTTGATATCATACTTAATAACAATATTATTTATTGATAAAATTAAATTCCTTACAATTTACCTTACAATATCCATAAAATTAAATCATGACAATGACTGACAAACACTAATGTGAACAATGGCCTTGCATCTCCTTGGAAAGTTTGGGTAAGTCCGGTTTGTATGCTGTTGTTTTTAATTTTAGGCACGATTGCAGGTTCTCATCAATAAGACAACTTCTCAATTTACTCTTGATAAGGTTCATGCTTGAAAATGATTGTTCGTATTAATATGTAGACCTGAAAAGGAAACAACAGCAAACGCTAGTTTTTTCAGTTGATTATATGAGTCAAGAATACTATTCCAGGAGTTAAAAATCAATATATCTTCCTTCTCCAGGTCTTTCAAAGCAGACCACTTGTGCTGTGAACTAAGTTCACATTTGTTTTCCTCCAGCATTTCTATATCAGCGCAAAGACGTTCAAATTTTGAGCTCCACAGTTCTTTGTTTTTTAAATCCAGCAATTGCATTTCAAAGTTGCCATGTCAATATTAAAGGGAGAAAAATTTATTTCAGTTACAGTAGCATTGAGAGGTTTTTTAAGAAAGGCTAACGTCGCTTTGCTGTTTCTGAATTCCTGAAACCTGTTGAGAAAAGCTTCCCTCATATTTAAAAGTGTTGTTTTGAAATAGCAAATGTCAATATCAGAATTATTTTTTTGGCGATGTTTCAACAGGCTTGGAAAGTGAATCAAAGTTTCTCTTTCAAAATCTTGAGCAAAAAGAGATAATTTGTTTTCGAATGAAATAACTTCTTCTAACATTGAAAAAACTGTGTTTCCTTTCCCCTGTAGCTTACGATTAAGCTGATTTAGATGAGACATAACATTTACCATGAAATAAAATTTTTGGATCGACTGATCGTTCGTTAGTTCTGGATAGTGAACACCCTTCTCAAGGAGAAATGCTTTAATTTCTGTTAATAAGGAAGCGAAACATTTCGAAACGTTTCCTCTTGATAACCAACGTACCTTGTTATGCAGCAGAAGATGTGCGTACTCACTCTCCATTTCAACTAAAAATTCTTTAGCCCTAACCGGTTTGGCTCAGTGGATAGAGCATCGGCCTGCGGATACAAGGGTCCCAGGTTCGATTCCGGTCAAGGGCATGTACCTTGGTTGTGGGCACATCCCCAGTGGGGAGTGTGCAGGAGACAGCTGATCGATGTTTCTCTCTCATCGATGTTTCTAACTCTCTATCCCTCTCCCTTCCTCTCTGTAAAAAATCAAAAAATATATTAAAAAAAAATAAAATAATAAAAATTCTTTAAATTGGTGATGATTAAGAGCTTTAGCTATAATGGAGTTGATAATCTTAATCACCAATTCCATAATTTTGCAAATTTCTTCTGGAAATGTCTGCGCACAAAGCTCCTCTTGATGAATGATGCAATGGTAAGTAAATATCTTGTGATTAATTTTTTCTTTCAAAATAGCAACAAACCCATTTCTTATGCTGGTCATACTTTCGACTCGTCTGTTGAAATTGAGACAATTTTATCGAGTGGAATATGATGCTTTTCAATGCACTCAATTACAGCATTTGCTATATCCTCTCCCTGTGTTTGACCTTTGAGTGGCAATAATCCTAAAAGTTCTTCTTTAGGACCTGTAGATGAAATAAATCGTACAAAAAGTGAAATTTGCACTGTATCATTTATGTCACAAGACTTGTCAACTGCTATTGATAAAGCTGAAACCAATTTAAGATCTTCAACTTGCTGGTTGGTTATATTTGAAGACATTTTGACTGTTCTATCTTTCACTGTTTTAGCAGGCAATGGTAACTCTTTAATTTTTTTTAGAATATCTGCTTTGTTCTTAAAATCCCGAAATAGCTCTTCAGATGCATTTATAAAACAACTTTTTTTTATGTATTAGCCATCTGTATCTGGTTTTCCTCTCTTAGCAATCTCGTGACTAACCACAAAACTTGCAATATTAACATTGTTGGAAGATTGCATCCAGTAATTAAATACAGAATTTGATTTTTCTTGACTCTTCTGAAGTTCCTCAACGGCTTTCTTCCTTGCATCATTGACAGGATATTTAGTACTAAATGACACGTGATTAGTCGTAAAGTGTCTCTCCAAATTTGATTTCTTGTTATGCGCCAATTTTTCCTGACAAATAAGACAGGTCTAAAGGCATTTAAGTTTTGAATAAATGTGAAGGTCTCGGTCCACTCAACTTTAAACTCATGGTTTTCGTCTTCCGTTTTTCTTTGCTTCTTCTTTGTAGCCATGTCAAACAGGGCACCTAAAAAAATGTTTCATTTTATACTAATAAAAGCCACCAACACAAAATAATACAATTCTTAAATGGATGACAAAAATACCTGTAGGATTTGCAGCTGGTTGGAAAAATACAGGTAACTTTATGCTCCGAGTAGGTACTTTTGTCACCTGCGCGCGATTTGTGAACGCGACTAGCACTAACCACTGCACATGGGACTGCTGATTGACTGGCTCACTCAACTCATGCATGAATCAAGCCCACTTCCCCACGCTGTGCACTGGGTATCCCGCGTCCTGCCTGCACCTAATCTCCCATCGCCCGACCACCTGACACTGCCCCTCTTCTTCTAATGCCACTTCTAATAACGCCACTTCTTCAAAATAGACTTGCCCACATTGAAAGCCAACTTCTGTGCATGGGCCATGAAGTTTCAATCACACGGTACGTGCACGCCCACATGTGGTATTTTGTGGAAGAGCCACACTCAAGGGGCCAAAGAGGTTGATGTGGCTCACGAGCTACGGTTGGCCGACCACTGCCCTAACCGGTTTGACTCAGTGGATAGAGCCTCCGCCTGCAGACTGAAAGGTCCCAGGTTCGATTCCAGTCATGGGCATGTACCTTGGTTGCGGGCACATCCCCAGTAGGAGGTTTGTAGAGGCAGCTGATCAATGTTTCTCTCCCATCTGATCGATGTTTCTCTCTCATCGATGTTTCTAACTCTCTATCCCTCTCCCTTCCTCTCTGTAAAAAAAGCAATAAAATATATTTTTTAAAAAAAGGTGATTTGACCTTCTTTTCTCTTCCCATAGTAATTATCTTTCATAAGAAAGCCTTTCCTCTGTTTCCCAGGGATAGCTCCATGTTTCAGGTGCTGGATAACATGATTTCCAGTGATAGACACAGGGTCAGGGGTTCTGGATGGCTCCTCAGCAGTGAGGTATGTAGGTCAATGTTTTCCTTTCCTGGCCAGCCTCGCTCTTTCCAGGGAGCTGAAGGGCTGCATGTCCTCAGGAGTGAGTAGAGCTTCTTCTCCCCTCCAGTGAGACAGCAGGGAAAATGCTACAGGAAGGAATGTTCCTGCAGTACGTGTCTGGCATTTTCATTTCCCACTCTTCCCAACCTGCTTATCAGCCAAGAGAAATAGAAACACTGGGCTACTTGGCCAGTGTCTGCTCTGGTCCCTGTCTCACAAGAAATTCTTCAGTTCTCCATTTCTGGAAGACCTGTGGTGGGAGAGGGATTCCTTGATAGTTTTGGAATAGATAACTATCTATTAGATAGATACATTCTTTTTCTTTCTCCCTCTCTCTTCCTCTCTTCTTCAATCTCTCTCTCCCTCTCCCTCTCCCTCTCCCTCTCCCTCTCCCTCTCTTCTCCATCTGCACTTTCCTCTACCGTGTCCTGTGGCTGCAGCTGCTTTGACCTTAACTCCTTGTAGCCCTACCAGAAAAGTAAATTCAGTGGTCTCAAGACACAATGTATGCTCAAATCCTCCTTCCTGTACAGGCTCCTGGTGGGTCTCAGGATGGGTTGGATCTTGGATGAGATGCAAAATAATTGGAGATTTGCTGGAAGCCAGTCCATCCTTGCTGCTTGACACAGTCGCTGCAGGGAAGAAACATCTGCACAGCATATGTTTCAAGGGATCTGGGGTATATGGCATACTGTTCGTAATATGTTTGCTCCCCTTCTTAGTGCTATGTGTTTTAACCAGGGTCACCTCTCCGAGAAAAGTTGTTTCCCCAGGGGGGAATTTTTCCCTGGAGTTAGGGATTAACAGGACTAAGGAAGGGAATAAAACCTCTTAACTAAGTGCCAGGCAGGTAATTAATCATTTTAACTACGAACAATCACACTTAAGCTACATAATCTTTACTTAGGATAATGTCCTTCAGTTACTTCCTTGTAGTTTAACAGAACAATAGAGTAGTGACCTTGGAATGGAGATAACAAACACCCTAACCTTTGGAATAGAATGAATAGGATTAAAATCAACTGGTATAAATACAGATGTAACAGGAGAATAAAGACAGAACCTGGCTGGAGAACTTGACTAGAGAACCTGGCTAGGCTGCTGATCAACTGAACACTGTCTCCATGTCATTCCTTCTTTGCCGACTCCGTGCACACCTTTGGGAACCCCTGGACCTGCTGGGGCAGGCCCCCAACAGAGGTGCCTACACCAGTTTTGGATCATGCTGGAGACATAAAACAGGGGTAGATATTAAATGATATCTTCCCTGATACAATATCTATCTCTGACCCTGCTGTTCATCAGAGCTTTATCTGGACCACAGTCTCTGCAGCCAGTGCTAACTGCATGTGGCCTCTGGGCTGTTATCAGTATCTGGACCACTAGCTGCAATACACTTTGGTTCTCCTTCAATCTCACTCCTTATCAGGTTCCCTTCATGTATGATGAACATGGTACCAGTGAGCAGTTTTATTGGGTCTAAATTCATCTCAATGCAGCCTTTATATTTTATTAATGTTGTATCTTACTAGTTATGCTGTACCTTAAACCTATGTTATTACTTTGATATTTCTTACAGATTATTGAGGAACAAAGCTGAGAGATCAGAAGCAGGAGGAGCACATGGGAAGTATTTCCATAAGGGACATGTTTATAACATTTCATACGGCATAATGAGAGGCTAGATTGGTGTTAATAATCTGAAAAAATATCAGAAGAAGTGTCATGACAACAAAATCTTAAGACCAATGACAAAAGTGAGTTAAGGTACAGGTGCCTCTTCATTTATTTAACTACCTCTCCTGTTAAAGACATAGCTGCACCCAGACTGACTCAGTCATCTGTCTCCCCCCCTGCCCCCCTCTGTCTTTCTTCTCTGGCTTCTCCTTATATGATTTTCTCAAACTGAATTCAAGATGACTTTGTGTGTTTTCACCTCTACAATATTCTCCTTGTACCCTTCACTTCCCTCAGCCATTTTTAGGTGCACATGTTTTGAAATTGCACTGTTCACCAGAGTCATTACCATTATCATTATCACATTTCACCTGTGCCACTTAACACATGATTTTAGAATTGTTTCATACTCTATTAGTCAGGGTTCTCCTGAGAAACAGAACCAATATTGTAGATATATCCTTCATATGTGTGAAATTGGCTCATGTGATTATAGAGTTTGACTAGTTCCTGGTCCTGCCTTTTACAAACTGGATACTCAGGAAAGCTGGTGGTGCAGTATAGTCCAAGTTCAACAGCTTGAGAACCAGGGTAGTCAATGGGGTAAGTTCCAGTACAAGGGCAGGAGAAAACCTATACCCCACACAAGCAGGTAGACAGGAAGCAAAAGGAACACCTTCTTTCTTTCTTCCGCTGCCTCTTTGTTCTGCTTAGACCAGTGGTTCTCAACCTTCTGGCCCTTTAAATACCCTTCCTCATGTTGTGACCCAACCATAAAATTATATTCCTTGCTACTTCATAACTGTACTGTTGCTACTGTTATGAATCATAATGTAAATATCTGATATGCAGGATGGTCTTAGGCGACCCCTGTGAAAGGGTCCTTTGACCACCAAAGTGGTCGCGACCCACAGGTTGAGAACCGCTGGCTTAGACCCTTAATCTAATTTATTGTGACCAAAGATCCAAATGCTAATCTCATCTGGAAACACCCTCACAGACACACTCAGAAATAATATTTAATCTGGGCAACCAGTGGACAGTCATGCTGACTCATAAAGTAATTCCTCACAATTACTTTGCTCTTTCATTTCTATTATGTTAAGACTATAAAGATTATATGTTAAATGGTATTAGAAAACTTTGCCCATCAGATGATACATCATGTAGTTTGATCTGTGCAGTTCATTTAGGAAAAGTGTCATCTTGTCCTTATTGAATCCAGGTTCTGCAAGCCAGCATCACGGTGCTACCACTCCATGATCCCCCCATGGCTGACCACCTGAGGTAACTTCAGATTTGGGCAGCCGTTCCCTCTCACAGGACGGCCAGGACACATGTTGGCCAGGGTCACTTAGCTTAGCTGGTAGGGACAGGACAGGGGAGAGCTGCCAGGATCACTGCCTCAGGTGGGCCTTCAGGGAGGGTCCTCCCTGTGGTGAAGGAGGTATTTCATTCCCTCCTCATGACACCTCATCCCTAAGGGAACAAGATGAGGGTGATGTGTGTGACAGTCACAGCTCAGGTCAGCCTAGTTCTCCAGAGGATGAGTTACTGTGAGAGCCATGAGAACAGCTTCTGGAAGGAGAACTGAGATAGGATTAAGAATGTAGTCATTGGCCCCTCTGAGCTAAGGCACAAAGTGTTAGTATTTCCTGGAGGTCTTTGTGAAAGCCTCTCATTGGTCCATAGATTTTCTTCTTTCCTGCCCCTCCCCTAAAAATTTAACTTTCATTTTCACTCTGCTCCTCCTGCAGCTGGTTTGGAGAGTGAATTATCACCACTTCTGCCCTCAGGCTGAGACTCCAGAACAACTGAATAGGCCTTTATCCCTGGAAGATTGGAGGTGAGTTTTTCTCTGCTCTCTGAGCCTTGCCTGGGATGAGCAGGGGAGTGGTGCCGGGGTGGGGTGGCAGGTGGGGGATGGAGGGTGCTAGTCTGCCAACAACCTTGTCTTTCATTATTTCAGACCTCTGGGCAGGAAAATGCAACCTCTCCCACCCCCACAACCAGAGCCTGGGACTCAAGGGGCTCCTCTGTGAGGGCTGCCCTAGCCCAATAGCTGGGGCGGGGACCTTGGTGGCTGGCAGAGGCCAATCCAGTAGCGTCCTGAAGGTGGGGCAAGGGTGATGCCCCTGGGAGGGGGTTGGGGCCTAGCACTCCACAGTCAGCTCTGTGGGCGGGGCTTCAGCAGAGGAATGGGGCGGGCACACCCAGGAGCACTGACTGGTTAGAGAGACATGCAGCCCTGGTCTCATGAGTTAGGGGTGGAACACCAAGTAGCCATCATTCTCCAGGTCTGAGCCTCAAGTGAGAGTCCAACACGCTTCCACTCCTCCTGCAGGAGAAGGATTTCCTTTAGGCACTTTTCAAACCTCTGATTTTGCGCGGGTCATGGAGCAAGTCCTATAAAATCTTTAAGCCCTGTGCACCTGCCCTTTCAAAGAGGAATTACCTGTACCCTACACCCCTAGGGTTCTCTGGACACAAGCCTTATTCCTTTCTGATGGCAGACACTCTGTGGGTTCAGGTATCTGGTGCAGGTCCCCAGAGAGCCTCTTGTGGGGCACAAACACCTAAGAACTCAAAGATGGGCTTCACATGTGTGATATCCTTCCAGCGCAGACACCACTCCTGTTCCCATATCTATCTCCCTGCCTTCTGTGGAACCCTAGTCGCTGCGTAGGTAGTGCAGGGTCAGACTCCATGTGTGAGGACTCAAGCTCCTCTGCATTTTCCTCTTCTGTGTCCTGTGGCAGCAGCTGCTTTGACCTTAGCTCCTTGTAGCCCCACCATAAAAATAAATTCTGCAGCCCCAAGGCAGAATGCATACCTGCTCCTCCCTCCTCTTCAGGCTCCTGGTGGGTCTCAGGATTGGTTGGCTCATGGATGAGGTGCAAAATTTTTGGAGACTCCTACCCTAAGTTTGGATCATGCTGGAGTCATAAACCAGGGATAGATATTAAATGATAGCTACCCTGCAACAATGTCTATCCCTGATCCTGCAGCCAGGGGCTAACTGCATGTGGCTCTGGGCTGTTTTCAGTATCTGGACCACTAGCTGGAATACACGTCTGTTCTCCTTCAGCCTCATTCCTCATCAGGTTCCCTTCACGTATGATGACCATGGCACTAGGAGGCAGTGTTCGTGAGTCTAAATTCCTCTCCATGCAGCCTTTATAATTTTCCCTTCGGAGAACAGAGCAAAGGGAAAAATTTACTAACTTATTCTGCAGATCTTTCTTTACCATCAAACTTTGGCAACCATCAAGACTAAGATCTTTTCTTTCATTTTTGCTTCATAGTCCCATTTACCTGAAGTTCCTGAGAGAGCTCCCGATCCTAGACTGTAGCCGCAGGGCCATACCGAGTCCAGGTGGGAGAGTGAGCATCACTGTGTTATGCTCCGTGATACCCTCTGGTAACTTAAGAAGCATTCAAACCGCTCCCCCCTCCCCCCTTCCTCTTCCCCCCCTCCCTCAGGGCCCTCCCTTCAAAAAAAAAAAAAAAGAAAGAAAGAAAGATTTAAACCTGTCAGGAAGTTCTGTGTGTTTATTTAAGCCAAACTGTCCACAATGGCTGGAAGCAGATTCTCAATGGATTGACATAATGCTCCAGAGAATGGCAGTTTTGCACCTTGTATTATACATTAGAATCAAAAGAGAAGGTGTAAGTGTGTTACATGAAATCCATTGGTGATAGATGGGGGAGGCTGAGGCAGAAGAAAGCAAAGAGGGGAGGGTATGGAACCTCTGGGATTGGATAGAAAGTAAAATGATAGACACATTCTTCTTTTACTTATGTAGGTGTAGGATAGTTAACAGTCAACAATTAGCTCAATAACAATGAGGGTGTTTGTGGTCTCTGTACAGTGGTGCCTTGTGGGGTCCAGACAAAAAGGAAAATTACCTTGACATTCCAACTATATGTTATTGTAGATGCAAAAGGACACTAGACAGGCTCAGTTAAAGTAAAGATTGACTTTGTCAGGCAAAAAGGCCAGCCTAGGATATGACTAGCCAACAAAACTGCTCTTTCAGTTTAAAAACTTTTAATTTCAGACCATCCTCTGTGGTTACTTTAGGTCTCTGAATTTGCAAGGCTACCACACAAGCCTTTCCTGAGCTCGTCAGGTTAGCATGTGGTCCTTTTTGTCCAAGCCTCTTTGAATGACCACCAGCATCATCTCCAATTTGGATGGTCATTACCATCTTGTGACCTGTGAGATATAAGCTGTCAGGGTCACTTAGCTGAGCTGAGGATACAGGACAGGAGGCAGGGCATGCTGACATTGGCTGCCTTAGGGAAGCTATTAGTGGTGTTCTTCACAGGGCTATGGAAGGTACTTTATTTCTGTCATCTCAGCCTTTTAAGAAGCCAGACTTAGTAGATGTGTGTGAGACCACTAAAGTTTATGTAAGCCTAGAGCTACAGAGTGCAAATTACCTTGTGAAAGCCCGTAGGCATTGCATCCCTGGGCCATAAGGATACACGTTGGTTATAAAAGTCACAATCCCCTTATGAAAAATAAAATTTAAGCATATTAACTGGCATTTGAGGTCTATATGAAATCCTCCTTAATCCAAATGCACTTTCTACATTAGGCTAATTTTGCTATCAACAATCTGGCCTTGTAAGGAAGCTGATCTTCCACTTTATTATGGCCTCATGATGTTTCCAGACAAGAAAAACAAAAGAAAAACTTATTAGAAAACTTATCCAATATTATTTTTCTAGGAAGAAAGAAGCCAGGCCTGATGTTTACCTTTTGTTCTCCATAATCTAATCTAACTGTCAATCCTTTCTTCTTACCACAGGCTATGTTTCACTCATCACTTGCTCTCCATGTCCTTCATCTTCTTGTCCTGAAAGCTATCATCATCTCTCCCCTGGGCAACTGTATGTGCATCCAACTCATCTTCCCAATTCCCCACTGGATCCACCGATTACTCCACAGCCCTACACTGGTGATTACTTTTGCTCTTGGCAAAGTGTTCCTAAACGTTACCTAATTCACTAAGTGCCACAGGTCACTGCAGGCTCATGTGATGCCAAAGGCCTAGCAGTTTTCTCACACGAGCCACACTGGCATTTTCCACCTCAGACAATGTGGTGCATCTTCAGTGAACGGGTCATTTCCTTTACCTAATAAATTGTTTTGCTCTCCCATATGCCTTACTTCCTTCATCTTCCTCAGGTTTCAGTTCAGCCCTTAGGTATTTCAGTCTGAATTGCTGGACAACCCGTTATCTGCCCCAATAATTTGATTTCCCAACGACATGCACATCTCTCTAGTAGTGTTTTTCACATCAGCTTGTATATATATGATTTAATTACTGTTACTTTCCAGGTAGATGTCAGGGTCCCAGTGGTTTAAACTCTCTGTTTAGACTCATTTCTGTGTGTGTGGGTATTAGTTTAGTTTTTAGCATGTAATTCATAGTGATGAAAAATTAGTTGAATGATCTTGCCTAATATTTTGAGATTTCTTTTGCAAGACTGATATTTACTTCATCTGTGTTTCTATTTTTTCAGATATGTGACTTGTGTGATCCTATGCACATCTTTATGCTATCTCCCTCCCCATCATCAATATACATACACACCATTAGGCTCCTGTCCATATTTTTGGCATATTTCCAGGCAAACATGAAATTGTACTATTTATCCAACAAGACTCCCCAGAACCTCCTAAGTTACCTACATTGTCTTTAATTAACCCTGTAAGGTAGGAAGGGGGACCCTGAATACATTAGAATCATTGCAACTCTGTGTATTGAAAATAAATGGTCTCTGTAAGTCACTCACTAACTTTATGTACACATCTGATAAAGGGTTTGCTCATGCCATTACACAAATACATTGTCACATATTATCTATACTAATAAAAGGGTAATATGCTAATTAGAACGGATAGACCAAACATCTTCTGGATGTCCTTCCAGACATCCTTCCAAACAAAGCCACGGTGGTGGGGGCCAAGGCAGAGGTGGTTACAGGTGATCAGGATGCCAGGGGAGAGCTGTTGAGGGCGATCAGGCCGGCAGGGGAGAGCATTTAGTGGCGATCAGGCCAGCAGGGGAGAGCACATAGGGGTTATCAGAACAGCAGGGGAGAGCACTTAGGGGCAATCAGGCAGGCAGTGGAGCAGTTATGGGCATCAGACAGGCAGGCAGAGTGCTTAGGGGTTTTCAGGCAGGTGGCAAAGTGGTAAGGGGCAATCAGGCAGGCAGGCAAAGTGGTTAGGGGCAATCAGACAGCCAGGCAGAGGATTTAGGGGCAATCAGTTAGGCAGGTAGAGTGGTTAGGGGCAATCAGGCAGGAGGGCAAAGTCATTAGGGGCAATCAGGCAGGCAGGCAGATGAGCGGATAGGAGCCAGTGGTCCTGGATTGCAAGAGGGATGTCTGACTGCTGGTGTAGGCCCGATACCCAGAGCAGGTCTTTCTGATAAAGGAACACGGAAGGAGATTGTTAACTGAAGGATGAAACTGAGTCCTACTGACACCAGGATAGCAATGCCTGATGAACGAACAGGTATAAAAGCCCAGACCCAAAAGTGGTTTGGAGATGTGTTTGGTATAGGAAAGATTAAGTTGGAGAGATGCTGGGTCACGCAAACATCTTTTGTTTGTAAAAAAAGGCCTTGGGTCATCCTTTGGTTTAGTAACAGTAAATGACAATAACAACCATTGCACAAATGAAAACGTTAAATAAAACTATTTAAAATTCTTATGTGCCTGGCTGGAATTTCTCAGTGGTTAGAGTGTTGTCTTGTGCATGGAAGGGTCATGGACACTTACCAGGGTTGCAAGTTTGATCACCACCCAGATTTGTGTATCTGTTGCAGACAACCAATTTATCTGTCTCTCTCACATTCATATCTCTCTCTCTCTCTCTCTCTCTCTCTCTCTCTCTCTCTCTCTCTCTCTCTCTCTCTCTCTTTGTGTGTGTGTTTCTTTCTCTACCCCTCTCTCCCTTCCACTCTGTCTAAAAATCAATGACAAAAAAATCCTCAAGTGAGGATTAACAAAAAAATAAACATAAATAATATTATTACAAATAGTATTTTTTTTCTAGATCACCATGCTTCTTGCCTTGTCTCTCTACCTTTTATTTTTTGTCCTTTTACATCTATTCTTGCTTCATCCTTAATTTTTATATAATTAGCAACATTTATTCCTACCATTCTTACTCTGCTCCCCTTTAATCTTTCCAATCAGGCAGTGGTCATTGAGCAACAGAAGCCTCAGATCAGGAGAGAAAGGAGCAGGGGAGCAGCTGCGATGGCTTCAGGAATCCTGGTGAACATGAAGGAGGAGGTAACATGCCCCATCTGCCTGGAGCTCCTAACAGAACCCATGAGCCTGGACTGTGGGCACACATTTTGCCAAGCCTGTATCACTGCAAACAACAGAGAGTCCATGATCTTCCAAGGAGAGAGCAGCTGCCCAGTGTGCAGGATCACTTATCAGCCTGAGAACCTGCGTCCCAATCGACATGTGGCCAACATTGTGGAGGCCCTTAGGGAGGTCAAGTTGAGCCCACAGGAGGAGCAAAAGACAGATCTCTGTGTGCGCCATGGAGAGAAACTCCTGCTCTTCTGCCAGGAGGATGAGAAGATCATTTGCTGGCTTTGTGAGCGGTCTCGAGAGCACCGTGGTCACCACACCTTCCTCATGGAGGAGATTGCCCAGGAGTACAAGGTAACAGACTGGGATGGAGGAAAGACAGGGCAGAAAATAGCACTTGATGGGAAATCTCAACTTTTGTATTTGACTGTAATTATCTTGCCACCACAGTCCTGGAGCCTGTGATCACTTTTCTTCCTATGTTCACCTTCCAAGGCCTGAAGGACATTTGTATACATTCCACACAATTACAAATGATGAGCAGACTCTAAAGGACAGTAGATATTTTCAGACTTTGTGCTAATAGGTAGAGGTTTGGTGCACAAGCAAAGCTGTTATCATCTCTTTAGACATGAGGGGTAACTGGGCAGCTGGGTGGATGGAGACCTAAGTTCTTTCCTTAATAACGGATCAAGTATTTTCTTCTAGGGCAGTGGTTCTCAACTTTCCTAATGCCACGACCCTTTAATACAGTTCCTCATGTTGTGGTGACCCCTAACCATAGAAGTATTTTGTTGCAACTTCATAACTGTAATTTTGCTACTGTTATGAATCATAATGTAAACATCTGATATGCAGGATGTATTTTCATTGATACAAATTGAACATAATTAAAGCATAGTTATTAATCACAAAAACCATATGTAATTATATATGTGTTTTCCGATGGTCTTAGGTGATCCCTGTGAAAGGGTCGTACGACCCCCAAAGGGTTCTCGACCCACAGGTTGAGAACTGCTGTTCTAGGGCAAAGAGAACCAGTCTTCTCTTGACATAGTAATGGTGAATTCTATCATCTGAGTCTTAAAGAACACATAACCACTTCATGTTCCCTTCAAATCAAAGATTCTAATGGTCATTTTACAGTTTCTTTAGAGATGAACATGATTTTCTTCCCACTAAACCTCTCTTCTGATGAGGAGAGAGCCCATAGCTTAACCCTGAAGTGAATCCTCTCCCATAGGAAAAGCTCCAGGCAGCTCTGGACAGGCTGAGGGCAGAGCATCAGGAAGGTGAAAAATTGGATGATAACCTTGAAGAAGAGAGAACTTCCAAGAAGGTAGGAGGAGACTTTTTCTGGTAATTATCCAAGAATCTGGGCATGACTTTGGGTTTTAGTCACAAGGAGCTCCCTTCCTTCTTGTTTTCTGACAGTTGATATGTCCAGAGTCATTGATTAGCCATTGTATATTCTTTCCCTGGTAGAAATAGGGCTGAAAATAAGCATGTCACAAAAATAATGCTGATATTTGGAGGTTAGTTATTCCCATAGATAGACTCTATGGTGAGAATGCTAGTGAATTTTACATTCATTTATCTTTTCTTTTTTCTTTTTTTTTTTTTTTTGAGCCTTAAACTCTTCCAGGGAAGACAGTTACCAATGGTTCATGGCTCTGTTCCAGGAGCTCAACTTAGGCTGCGGTGGGGTGGGGTGAGGAGTAATGCATGGAGGCATCACTGTCCTGGGCAGCTCTGGGAGCTGAGCCACACCCAGGTGTCCCATTTTGTTTCGGGTTTGGCTTCAATAATGTAGACATGAGAGCATTATTTTGGAATGTGATGAAGATGAAATAATGGGGAAAATCAGCCTCCCCAAGAATTGCTCCTCTGCTTCCATCTCTCTTCGCTCTGAGAACATCCAAATCAAATACTTCCTTTTCTGGATCCCACTCTGCCTGATAACTTGAGTCCCTGTCTTTCTTTCTCATTCCTGAAGGATCAGATAGAACATGAGCTGAAAAATGTCCAGGATTATTTTAAACAACTGAGAGGTATCCTGGCCAGTGAGGAGCAAAAGGAGCTGCAAAGGCTGGAGAAGGAGGCGGCAGAGAATCTCGATGACCTGGCTCAGGCTGAGAGTGAGCTGACCCAGCAGAGGAAGTTGTTGAGAGATCTCATCTCAGATCTGGAGCATCGGTTGCAGGGGTCAGCAGTAGAGATGCTGCAGGTAAGACTTAGAAATAAGCCCCAGCATCTGAACTTAAGAAAAATTAAGACTAAGTTTCCTTCTCTGCTGTGTGGTCGTTGTTTGTGGTGTTGACACTGGGGTTCCATTGGTCTTGCAGTGACCCTTCCCTGCATCTGTTTCAGAGGTTATTGGAATTGTTGAGTGCATGAACAACAAGGAAACATCTGGTTCTTATTAATGTATCAATTAAAGTACAAAATTGACTGTGAAGAGAAGATTCCTTGTATTCTGTAGGCCCTTGTGTCTGTGATCTAGCCTAGAAATTTATTCAGGTATCTCTTCATGATACAAGAGTTGTCGTTTTTCTTTTTAGAATAAGTTGAAGTTTTTCTTTCTTTCTGAATTTTCTGAATAAACAGTTGTGAAGGATTAGCATTATTTATTTTTTATTTCCGTACATTTACCAGTGAAATCATTTCACTCTGGGCCTTTATGTTAATGGAAAAGTTTAAAATATTTTTTTTACTTGTATTAGGTTTTCTCAGTTTTTTTTTAATGTTTTTTGAGTCAGTTCTTGGTAATGTACATCATTGTAGAAATTTGTCCATTTTAAGTTGTCAGATTCATAAGCATGAAATTAGTCATTATTTCTTAGAATATTTTTCATTTCTACAATACTATCAGTAATGGCTCCTCTTTTGTTTCTGATTTTGTGATTATTTTTGGTCCAGTAAGTTATAATTTGTCAAGGTCACTGACATTTTTTGGTTTGTTTGCTTTTTAATATATATTTATTGATTTTAGAGAGAAAGGCAGAAGGTGAGAGAGATAGAAACATCCATGATAAGAGAGAATTATTGATCAGCTGCCTCCTGCATGCCCCCTACTGGAGATCAAGCCTGCAACTGGGGCATGTACCCTTGACTGGAATTGACCCAGGACCCTTCAGTCTGCGGGGCAATGCTCTATCTAGTGAGCCAAACTAGCCAGGGCTCATTGATATTTTTTAGAATAAATTTTACTGTGTTATTATTTATTTATTTATTTATGATTTATATTTAACCTTTCTATATCACAGGTTTCTACTCTCACTTATATAGTTTCCTTTGTGTGTGTATGTAAATGCACATTGATATATGAGAGTGTGCATGTGTTTCTGTGTGTGTGCATTGAATTTAATTTTTTGTTATTTTTCTAGTTTATTAGAGTGAGAATTTTTTTGTTTATTTTATTTTGTTAATCCTCACCCTAGGATATTTTTTCCATTAATTTTTAGAGTTTAGAAAGAATGAAAGGGAGGAAGGGAAGCAGATAAGGAGGAAGGGAGAGAGAGAGAGAGAGAGAGAGAGAGAGAGAGAGAGAGAGAGAGAAACATCCAGTGAGGGAGGGGTACATTCATTGGTTGCCTATGGCACACACACCAAAGGAGGCCAGGGATCAAACCTGCAACACAGGTACATGCTCTTCACCAGAAAATGAATGTGGGAGTCTTTGGTTCTGGGACGACACTCTCACCACTGAGCTATACCACCCAAGGCTTAAAGTAGGAATTTTGACCCCTGACTTTATCGTCTTTTCGCTTACAGTTTTTACTGTTATAAATGCATTGTCTTAGCTGTATTCCAGACATTTGGATTATTTACTTATCTGTTTGTTTTTTATTGATTTCAGAGAGAAAGTGAGAGGGAGAGAGAGATAGAAACATCAATGATGAGAGACAATCATTGATCAGCTATCACTTGCATGCCCCCTACTGGAGATGGAGCCTGCAACCCTGGTGTGTGCCCTGACTGGGAATTGAACCTTGACCTCCTGGTTCATAAGTCAGCCCTTAAGCACTGAGCTCCACCTGCTGGGCCTTGATATTTTGAATCAATTTAACTTTTTTTCAAATTTGCTTTGTTATTTTTATCTTAACCCTTAAAATATTTGAAATGGTGTTGTTTAATGTACAATCACCTGGTGATTTTTTACTTTTTTTTCTGTTGCATGTTTTAAATTTAATTCCTTTCTAATCAGAAAGCATATGTTTTATTATTTCAACTTTATAGATGTGTTGACTTGCTTTTCTACTAAAATATTATATGTCCATATTTTTATGTGAATTTGAAAATAATTTGAAGTGTGTATTGATTGGGTGAAAGGGTCTTTATTTGTCAGGTGGAGCTGGTTGACAATGTTGGTCACGGCTTCCACATCATGATGATTTTCTTATTTACATTTTTGCTTTTTATTTTCTCCTTTTCTTAAGTCTCTTTAACCTTTCTTATTATACTGATTTGGTGGTGATTATCTCCTTGAGCTTTTTCTTATCTAGGACGCTCTTTATGTCTCCTTCAATTTTAAATAATAGCCTTGCTAATAATAATAATAATAAATAGCCTTGCTGGGTAGAAGAATCTAGGTTGTAGGTCTTTGCTTTCCATCACTTTGAATATATCATGCCACTCCCTTCTGGCCAGCAAAGTTTGAGTTGAGGAATTAGTTGGGATATTTACGGAGCCCCCTTATAGGTAACTAACTGCTTTTCTCCTGCCATGTTTAAGACTTTTTTTCTTTGTATTTTTCATTTCTCACTGGGTGTTTTTTATGCTTTCTAACTCCTTTCTATGTTTCTTCTCTCTTTGTTGAAGTTCTCAGTCAGATAATCTATTCTTTCCTAAGTTCATTGAGCATCTTTATAACCAGTATTTAGAATTCTGCATTTGGTAGATTGCTTGCCTCCATTTTGTTTAGTTATTTTTCTGAAATTTTGTCCTGATCTTTCATCTGGGACATGTTTCATTGTCTCCTCATTCAGCTGCCTTCCTATGTTTATTTCTATGTGTTTGGTATATCTGCCACATCTCCCAGCCTTGGCAGAGTGGCCTTATGTAGCAGGCTTCCCTTGGGGCCCAGTGGTGCAGTTTCTGTGTTCATCTGAACCAGGTTCTCTAGGGGTGTCTAATGTTTGAGTTGTGCATGCTTTCTTGTTGTAGTTGAGCCTTGATTGTCATTGGCACATCAGTGTGTGGGATTGCCTCTCAGGCTGAGTTGGGGTCCCATTTCATAATTTACACCTGTGGGTGTGGTACCAGCCAGTTTCATTTTCCCTCCTACCAGCCTTGTGGTGACTTTTAAAAAAATAAGTGTTTATTGATTTTAGAAAGAGGATGTAACAAGAAGATGTGATGAGAAACAAGGTCAGATGACTGAAAATAGTTAACAATATGGAATAAACTTTTTAGACCCTGAAACACAGTAAATACTGAAGTGTTTAGAATAGTGACCAGTAAATATTGGTAACATGGACGAAGGTGTAGAAAAGAGGAGGTAATTTGTTTGTTGAAAAGTAATATACATAGTAAATTTCCTAAGTTACTGGTTCCTGTGACTTCTTTACTAGGCATTATATTAACCTGCTCTCACATTAGGACCATCTCTATTTCCACCAGATCAGGGGGGTGGAGAGTGGAGATGTGTTGAAGTTTTGTTAGTGAAAGAGCTTATTACTTCATGACTTATAGTGTCTCTTTCCTCCTTAGGATGTGAAAGGCATTATGGAAAGGTATGTATGGGAGACCAGCGATGGTCTTTTTGTGCTGTAAAAAGTGTTTAAAGACATTAATGATACCTGGTGATTAATAAGAATAAACTATTGCTCAGGGCAGAAACATTTAGATGTAGTTTTATCTTAAATTTCTGTTCACATATGGCTTGTTTATTGTATACCTATTGACAATAAACCAGATTTTATGTAGTCAATTTACTCGAGGGAGTTGCAAAGTTTGGGTTTGTATAAGATGTTGCAGTATCAGACCCATCTGACTTCATAAATTCTATGCATGCCTTTGTCTAACTCAGATTTTCACATGTAACAGGTGATGTATTGACTATGGGAATGTCATGTCTTCTTTACCTCCTAAGCACTCTGAATTTGAGACAACTCCTTTATATTTAAATTTCTCCTCTCGGAATAGAAGATATAGTTCTCTTTATTTTCCAAAGGCTGACTTGAATATCAAGGATTATTTTGACCCTTTGAAAAACAGTTGATCCATCTTGGTCATGCACTTTTGAAATCTGAATGGAAGGGCAGTATCTTTGTGTCTAAATTTGAAGACCTACTTGGCTGCACTAATCTATTCCAAACACATGAAATTCAGACCACTAGTAGTATAGCATTCATAATATCTTATTTTCCAAGTGTTATATTTTTTCCAGAGAACCTGAAACCTCAGATGTAGTTCTGGAGGCCTCCTACTGGGCAGTGGAATTTAAAGGTCTTGGTTCTTCCCAGACAGTATTTCCACACTTGATATATCTCAAACATAAGGAACCATGTTCTGCATCTTCACATTCTTGTCATATTGCTGGGAATTTACATCCATGTCACGACTTTTCCTTATACTTATTTATTTCAAGGTACCAAAGTTTGCATTTTAAAGAAATTCACTATGACACATAATTTCATATGATTTTTAGGAGTTAGAAAGGGAGAGGATAGTTATCACTGTGAAAGGAATAAACTACTTCTGAGAGGTCAATGCCTTTCCAAGGGCAGACAGCAGTCAACGGGGAAAGTGGATTGAGCACATTTCTTCTGGTGCCAAGGTCAGAAGTCTACTCTCTCCTTTCTCAGGAGTCCATGAATGGGGGCTCAAGTACTCCTTGGGGTGAGTAGATAAAATCAGTGGTTTTGGAGAGACAAAAATTCAGAGGTGTGTGGATCTATCTTGTTGTCTCTAGGAGTAAGACCTTCACTCTGAAGAAGCCAAAAACCCTCCCCATGAAGCAAAGGAGAATGCTCCAAGCTCCTGACCTGGGAGGGATGCTACAAGTGTTTAATGGTGAGGAATGCTTGAGCAATGGGTGGCTGTGAGATTGTTGTTATGGTTGGGGTTAAAGTTCAGGTTTAAGGTGTAGCTGGAGGAGAAATAAAAAGACAAATATTATATTCTGGTTATAAGAGCATATTCAATGGAGAGTGGTCAATTGTCGTGTTCACCCCTATTCCATGTACTAACTTACATAAACCCCAGTCTTTCCCTGATATGGGGAGAAAATAGGTGTTGATGCAGAACATTTTGCCTATATTTGATGTTATGGATTTTTTTCTAATTTCAGAACTCACAGATGTGCGACGCTACTGGGGTAAGGAGAAATCACAATATCACAAAGTCACCTTGTCCTCATCTTCTTTTAGAATTTTGCATTTTCTGCTAGGTCTCTCGTATAACGACCCAGGTTTTCCCTCCCAACACCCACATATATGTTATATTTCTTCAGTGAGTAATGCTCCTCAAGAACCAAATCAAATCTTTCCCATTTTCCACTCATTTTATTCTCAAAACTCTCTTACAATGTCACAGATAAAGTATGTCAGATTCCTCACCCAACCCTGTAATTTTTCTACAGTACACGTGACACTGGATTCTCCCATGGATAAATCAAATATTGCCATTTCTGAGGATCGGAGACAAGTGAGACCTGTCCATTTTTTGTTTCTCAGAGGTGATAATGAGGATTATGGTGTCCTGGGATCACCTTCTATCACATCAGGGAAGCATTACTGGGAGGTGGATGTGTCACAGAAACGTGCCTGGATAATGGGGGTATATGGAAAATCATTCCCTGGCCTCTTTGTCAAGGAAGTTCAAAGAGAATATTTAAATAGAAAGCCTTTTTGCACTAGATTTCAGCCTAAATATGGTTACTGGGTTATAGGGCTACAGAACCATTCTGAATATAAGGTTTTTGTGGATTCTGCCTCCTCTGACTCCACGACATTAACCCTGTACCTGAGTGTTCCTCCCCGTCGTGTTGGAGTTTTCCTAGACTATGATGCTGGCACTGTCTCCTTTTTTAATGTCACTAACCATGGGTTTCTCATCTATAAATTCTCTTCATGTTCCTTTTATCAGAAAATGTTTCCGTATTTCAATCCTATGAAATGCACTGCCCCCATGACACTGTGTTCTCCAGGCTCTTAAACCTCTTACACCCACTTCTCTGGAGTGTCTCCTGCGATGGGTGCATCTAATGAGCTGAGCTCACCTGCACTGTTCTTAATATCTTTTCCGGGCTTGTTTTTTTTTCCCCCCATTTGAACACCCTTCATTCATCAATAAGGTGTACAATTTGCCTCTTGCCATAGTTTCCCCAAAGTATTATTTGCATTCATAGAGAATCTTAATTCATCACTTTTATCATCTCAAGGAAAATGACTAATGCCTCATAACAAAAAGGCATGTATGGAGGTAACATCTCTACCAAGTTCTACAATCTCATGTCCTCTGCCCCTGCCTGAGAAGATGAAGCAAAGCTTTTCAACAACTTTTATTGAAGACTTGAATAGAAGTCATTCACTACAGAATGAATCCTTAGAGGTCTGTCTGTTTACCCATGATGTTTGTTATTCATCAAGGAGTGAAGAAGAAAATATTAAATATGGGTTTTTAAATTGATTTCTTAGAGAGAGAGGAAGGGAGAGGTAGAGAGAGATAGAAACGTTGATGATAAGAAATATTAAAGTGCTGTCTCCTGCATGCCACCTACTGAGGGTTGACCTTGTGTCCAGGAAATGTGCCATGACTGGGAATTGCACCAGCGACCTGTTGGTGCACAGGTCGATGCTCAAGCACTGAGCAACATCAGCCAGGCAATAAGAAAATATCATAAATAATATGTACTAAGAGTGTAAGTTCTGTGTCCTCATTTCTGAGTTCACGTCCAATTTCTCCAAATATGCACAGTGAATTTTGAATAAAATACCTGAATGCCGATTTGTTTTCTTTAAATAATCCTGGTAATAAAACCATACCATAGTTAGTATCACTGTGAAAAGAAAAATTTCATTAAGTATATAAAATGTAAGTGTCTCAACTGAATAAATATTTCTCCACTAATTACTGAGAAATCTAAACTGTCAGTGTGTCATAAAACAGGTTTTGCTTTCAAGGGCACATGGGCAGTTTTTACCAAAGTCTCATGTTTCAGATCCCAGATATATCTGTGCTGCTGTCTAGAATACTCCAGCTCTGCCAGGGTTAGACATGACTGTGTGTATGAGTGAAAATTTTATTATAAGTCTGGTGTTACTGCACATTAGCCTTGATCAAATAATCTAAATTGTACACGATTCAGTTTCACATTTGTAAAATAATATGAAACTGACCTGATGTATTTTTGTGAAAATTAAACCATAGAATATTTTCAGTAATTTCTTTCATGGCTAGCACATAATTAGTCATCAAGTATACTGTTGATTCATTTTTGTTTGCCTCTCACTGTGATTGAAATAAATGATTTTAAAAATACATATTAGCTTACTTTCAACTTTACTATTCTTGCTTTGATTTAAGAAATATAAATAACTTGATGAAAGAATTGTGAAATCTAATGAAAAAGATAATCAATGAACAAAATGGAACCAGAAACAAGGAACAGACTGGGCAGTATCTGAGGGGAGATGGGTGAGGGGTGACTGGATAAAGAAGGGAAGGGTGTTAGCTAAAGAACATATATGCATACCCCATGGACATGGAAATAGACTTGTGAAGACCAAGGAAGGGGGGTTTGGGAGAAGATTAATGTGGGAAAAAGGAGGTTACAGGGGGATGTCTATCTGCAACAATGTCAACATTAAAATTTTTAATAAAAAAAAGTTATTACTCACAGAAATGATTTAAGTACAATTGTGGGATTTCTTAACAGTGTTTTGTTGCCCAGTTCAGCCTTACTTTTGCAGTGAGGTTCAAATTTTCAGGAACAAGAGAAAAGCCAGTTCTCCAAAGAGATAGCAAGTGCATGATTTCAGCAATGAATATTCACACTATCCCCTTGTCTTTTGGAATTTTTATTCCCAAATCTCAAAGAAGTAAAAGTTAAAATAAATACATTAATGAATTAACTAATCTATTAAAAGTGCTCTCTTATCAATTATTATCTTCTCTCATCTCTGCATGGCCACAGGAATATCTAAATTCCTCACCCTGGATTATCATTGATGTGACAAGGGATTGCAAGGTGGATATTACAGTGTGTGTGTGTGTGTGTGTGTGTGTGTGGGGCACGCATGTCTGAAATTGATCTAAATTTTCCCTTTGACCTCTGCCTTCCTTACTCTCCGTTGCTGTGATGCCTGGGGCTATGCCTCACTAGCAATACTTCTCAATTATTGACAAATCAACTCCGGGAATTTTCAGTTATTGGAATTCTGGTCCTCCGATTCAGAATGAAGTCCCTGGTTACAAGAAAAAAAAGACCGGATGCTTAGATACCACATTTTTCAGGTCTTTGACACGACTGTCAAGACTGCTTAAGATCTGCCTCTGGTGGACACACACACACACACACACACACACACACAGAGAGAGAGAGAGAGAGACCAGGCACACTTTTTTTTTATTGTTTTCTCCTTATTGGCCTCACTCTCCAGTGGGCTGACAGACTAGGGCAGTCCCCAGGACTGAAGACAAGCCTGTTCTTTCTCCCCTCTGTCGTAAATGTTTCCTTCCACGTCCTGCGTGGTTCAGGGTTCAATATCTGGAAGAGGAGCCGCACACAAATGAAATAGAAAAGACAAGAGATAATTTGGAAATATTGGGGGACCAGGCGGGTAAGTCCAACTCAAGAGGAAGGACTTCCACCCGTGCTCAGTCCACACCGACCTTTTATAGTCTGAGGTAAACAATGCAGTGGTTACCATAGTTACAGTTCTTGTGAGTTTCACCTGTTTTGATCATGTTTACACTCCCTGCACTTCCCTCAACCCATTAGCTTCCCAGGTAAGATCTGGGGAGTGTTATAAGGTCAAGCCTAATTATGCTAAGAGGACTGAGCCCTCTAAGCTGGGACTTGTTTGTGACTTTGCCAGCAGGTCAGTCCAAGGCTCAACCCTATATCAGTTTCCCACACCCCTCCCCGCAGTCAAAGGGCGGGGAGTGGGATCCCAGTCCAGTCTTCTGCAATACAGACAATTTCTTGCTCATGATTAAGTAGTATATGTAGATTTACTGGTTTTTAGGTTCAATGTATCTTATGCCATAACAAACAGCCAGATATTTTTTTCCAAGTGTTTGTCCCACTTTCCATTCTCACAGTGGATAAAAGAGAACAGGATGATTTGGGGTCTGGTGGTAAATGCAGAGATATACAGTAGAGTAATTTTTGGTGAGGCCTACATTTGATCTACAAAACTTGGTGACAGTTGAAGGGGAGTGGAGGACTCCACACATGGAATGTTTTTATGTGGAGTGCACATGGACAGGATAGGATGTATGTCTCCCACAATCCCATATTCATCATGTTACTCTTGCCTCCCTTTGAATCTCTGATCTGAGCCCACATCCTAAGCCCCAGAGAACTAATGTGTTCCTTCCAGACCCTGTGTGAGGTGTTTTATGAGGTGGAGAGCTTGGAATGAGAAGAACAACATCCTTTTGTTAAGAAAGAGTGTTGAAGCTGGCTCTTTATCAGATTTCACCTTTTAGCTCCCAAGAAATCCCTTTCTTCCAAAACTCAAACCACAACATACGGTATACATTTTTTGAATAGGTTGAGGGAGGGCTGCTTAGAGCTGTAAAGCCTGGGACCAATCTACAATTTGAAGATAACAGCTACAAGTGGGGCCTAATGTCTTTGAGCTTGTCTGTGAAGAGATTATAAAAATATTAATCAAGAAAATGTTTGCGGAAGTCAGAAGCCCAAGAGGGGCTGGGAGGGCTGGGGGAGTGGCGCTGGTGTCCTGGGAACTTCCTCTGAGACATTAAATTTAATGTGGAGAGACACCAGTGAGGAAAACAGAACTTGCCGGGCCAATAGGAAACCAGAATGACCCATGCTCCTTCTCCCATCACTTAAACTCCATCTCCACAGCCAAGCACGGTGCTGTGGTCCACATCCCAGCATATTATGTTCTGAGGCCCAGGGAATAATACATTCTCCTCAGGGCTCTGTGTTCCCTTTAGTCCCCACATCTCCTGTTGGAGAAATTCTCTGACTTTGGATCTATGATTTTTAACTGTTTCTGGACTGAAAAATAGCACAGGGCACAGTCAGTAATGTGGTTAGAGTGTGGTGGTGTAGATAAAAAACAGACATTGAGGTAGGTATCTGAATACATCTTAGGAACAAAACAGAATGTGAGAATTGTTGGTTAAAATTTGTCAGAAGAGTTTACATAAATGCTAACAATATCCTTTTGCTTTATTGATTTTTAAATATGTTTTTAATAATTTTTAGAGAAAAAGGAAAGAAGAGGGATAGAGAGATAGAAGCATCAAGGAGAGAGAAACATCAATGATCCACTGCATTCTGCTCACCCCATACTGGGAATTAAGCCCACAACCCAGGCATGGGTCCTTACCTGGAATCAAACTGGTGACCTCCTGGTTCCTGGGTCGATGCTCAACCACTGAGCAACACCAGCTGTGCTTGATTTATGAACACAGCAGTTATGTTGACAGCAACACCAACAATAGAACAGAAACATGATAGTCATCAGCATGTTCAATGTAATTAAAATTATATCCATAGCAATATAACTGTATGTCTTTCTATTCAAATATCATTCCCTATATACCAATATTTTGTAACAAATCTGACACAATAAGAAATAACATAAAGAAGGTCCCTTCCTGCCTTCATTAATCGAACTGTTTTGGGATGTAAGGCTGGATGAAAGGAATACTCAATTATACTATTACTAGAGGCCCAGTGCACGAAATTCGTGCATGGGTGTGTGTATGTGTGGGGGTGTTTGTGTCTGTGTGTGTGTGTCCCGACCCGCGGGACAACAACGGGGGAACCAAGAGACATCCTAGGAGAATGAAACAAACAAGGGACACGAAAGAATGGAGGCAAGACAGGATTCTGATCAAGCCTCAAATTTTATTCTTACCGCGGCAGGATATATACTGTTTTAGGGACGGGGGGTGGGTGGAGAAGCCTATTAGCTTATCAGCAGGGTTGTAGCAGGCTCCGATGTGGCGGTAGTTGCTTCAGAAAATAGGATGGTTATCTTTAGCTGCTGGCCAAATCGCAGGACACACTTAGTTTCTGGTAATTAGGAGTTTCCGGAGGAACCAGAAACTTATAATTTTTAAGATGGCTTTGTCTAAGCCAATATCTCTAATGGCTCCCAACATGTGTGTGTGTGTCCGTCAGCCCAGCCTGCACCCTCTCCAATCTGAGACCTCTTGAGGGATGTCTGACTGCCCTCTCACAATCCAGGACTGCTGGCTCCCAACTGCTTACCTGCCTGCCTGCCTGATTGCCCCTAACTGTTTCTGCCTGCCAGCCTGATCACCCCCTAACCACGCCCTTGTCAGCCTGATTGATGCCTAACTGCTCCCCTGCCAGCCAAATTGCCCCTAAATGCCCTCCCCTGCAGGCCTGGTCACCACTAACTGCCCTCCCCTGCAGGCCTGATTGCCCACAACTGCCCTCCCTTTCCAGCCATCTTGCGGTGGCCATCTTTGACCACATGGGGCTGGCTATCTTGTGTGCTGGAGTGATAGTCAATTTGCATATTACTCTTTTATTAGATAGGATGTGATGATTAAGGGGAAAATAAGACTTTGGTGGGGGGCAGGGCGAGCTACCTAAATCTGTGCCAGTAACCTGCATTCTGATGCACACTCTTGCTTGCTGATAAACCTCATTCTTATCTGTAATGCCTGTCCTGCATTGGGGAACCTGTTTCCCGAAATAGTCCCATTTTACAGAGGCCATAAACCATGAACCATATACAACCCCCTTAGGGGATTGGAAGAGTTGATGCAGACAGACGTCTGAGTATAATCTCACTTCCCCCATCCCAACTCAACAGGGGGTTACAAAGCCCAAGAAAAGTCTGGAAGCCTGATCCATATTTGGGGGACAAAGGAACTAAGGGGTATGAAGGGAAAGCTTTATCCATATTCATCACTTAGAATTTGGAGACTGCCTCCCATGAGTCATGGCACTAATGCATCTGCAATTAAAGGTTACTTTTCTGAATATCCTCTGAGAGCCCAGCTGATTAATTCTCTGGTGCCACCTGGCAGCTTATCTGCAACAATGATAAAGGAAAAAAATTTCAAGGTCTCAGAATGACTTTGTGTAAAATTTACACACTTATCATTGCACTTGCAAACCATCATGAGTTTATATGTTGTTAGAAATGAATTCATTCATACCCATGAAATGGAAACTGTCAATATGGGTCACCAAATGCATCTATATAAATTCCATCTCCTGCCTCACAGACATATGTGAATCAAGAAGAGTTTTAAGGCAAGGTTGCCTTACTCAACTATAGTTACAAACAATACTAAAATGCCTGTGCTTTCCTTAAAAAGACATCAACATTTCAGATGTCCCCCATGTCTCCTGTGAATTAATGTGTGGAGATTGCCCAGCTCTGCACTCTTGTCAGTCAGGGACCCTTGTCTGGAGCTTCCACCAACTTATAGCTACAGCATCTGAAACATGTTTTCAGAAGGTTGATAATAGGGTACAAAAATATGTAGAGGAAATAGAAATGTTTCAGTTCTGCTTTTAAAAAATTACACTTATTTTTATTTTATTGCCATTTTATTTTTATTATAATACTATGCAATGCATACATTGTACTTAAATTTTATTTGGATATATTTTCAGTTCTGCTTTGATTGATGGTGCAAAAGGTCCAAGTGTTTCCCAAAGAAGTGGTGAAAGTCAACACTTACGGAGGTGTGAGTGTTTTCCAGAGAAAGACTCCCCTAGAAGAGCACCTTTTCTAAACCTCTATCCTCTTCCCACCTCCCAGTTGCTGGTAACATGTCACTGCCACAAATGTACCACATTATGTCTGGAAGGCTTTTGTTTCTAGGTCAGAAACAAAAACTGGTGGTTAACTGAAGGGCTAGATCAGATTTAATGGTGTTGTAGAAAAAATTTGTCAATTGGTTAAAAAAATTTCTAAATAAAAGTTCTTAGTAGCTGCTATTTAAAAAGAACATTTTTTCCTAAAATTCTAAGGACAGATACTACCATTCAGCTCAAATATCAGAGCTCTATCACTGGTTATCTTCCCATCACACTCTGCATTATGGAGGGCAGGTACCCAGACTTCTGGATCATGATTTTATCCTTAGTAAGTAGTTTAGGACATGAATATAGGATAAGCTTAACTAGTAGGTATAGAATTAAATTGAAATTACTAAGTATTTAGGAAGGCTGTGGAGTGTATCATTAGATTTTACATTCTTCTTATTTGAATATTCTTGCTAGAATAATCTGCAAAATGGATGAAAACATAAGAACATACTGAAGCATTGCCTTCCCTAAGTGTCCTATGTTGTGACCTCCCATTGTTATTGTTCTTAAGTTTCTGTTTTGCTTCCTTTGTTTATTTTCCACTCCTAAGAACTGAACTTTCATTTCTAGCTCCGCTTCCGTGGGGGAACTCCTCTGTGGAGAGCTAGTCGCTGGCTTGGTGAGTGAACACTGACCAGACTTACAGCAGATCTCCTCCATTCAATTAAAACTCCAGCATATTTCCTGAAAGTAAGTGGGGCAGTTTCTGGGGACAAAGGACAGGAGGCTTTGGGGGAGCAGACTGACTGTGTTTGGTGTCTTAAATTGTGATTCTGAAGCTGCTCTGCTTGTGGGTGTCTCTGCTGAGGTGGCAGGAAAGAGAAACACTGAGTCCGGGGGAAGAGTGATCTTTAGAGAAAGGGGGTTTAAATAGCAGTCTTATTTATTTCTTGGAGGGACCATTATTTCTCCAGGCTGTTACCTCATCTTCTCCCTATTCTGTAGTCTTGACTTTCTACCTTTCCAAGGTGAGCCAGAATACTCCTTTCCCAGCCGGCAAATCCCTCCCTCCTGTTCTCTAGGAAGCCTGTGAGATGAGCCCTGTTCTCCCTCTTCATAAAGCCCAAGCTCCTGGTGAGGCCAGCAGGAGTGAGAGCCCTTATCAGGAGGCATGTGGGAGGGGGAGGCTCTTAGGGGCTCTGTAGGGACCAGACTCTCTTGAAGCTGGTCCTCTTACTCTTTTGTTAAATTAGCATTATTTATTTATTTATTTTTACAAAACTTTATTCTTAAATGTACAATAAGCTCGCAGACAATACTTCTTCATTCTAGCTGTAGGTGGCAACTGATGTTATCATAGGGAATCCAGATGTTACAACAGGAATAGAATTTAGGATCACCATTGCCCCAGGCACAAAGGAACAGCCCATTTCTGGCCAGATTTCTTTATTTCCCATGTGTCCTGGGGGCCTTTTCCCTTGGCCTTTGCTTTCTGCTTGAATGCCTTATTTTCCTCATCCATCTGCTTCTTGGGCTGTCTCGGGGGCTTTTTCTCGCCACCTTTGAGACTGCATATGACACCTGCTGCCCTTTCCCTTAGTGCTGATTCTTTTACTTATATCTTAGTAACTTCTGGGAAGCTGTGCACAACCTTCCTGATAAATGCCCAGCACTTTGGCCAGCCTGATCAGAGAGGCTGGATAACCAGATTGCTGCTCATCTCTGTAGCCCCCAGGTGGCCACTTGTCTCTCAAAGGTCCAGGAACAGGCAACTTACTGTTTCCTGAGGGCCATGGCTCACTGGTGTCTCTGTGCGCCCTATGACTCTGGTGCCCTCTCTGGCTTTAGAGTGCATTCTGCATCATCCTGGACATAACCCTTCCACGTTTATTACCTTAACAACCCTTTACTGACTTTTCTCTTGCCTGGAGGTAAGAAAAGGAGTTGATAATTTTTCAGAAAGAACTCCATCTTAATCTCACCTTTGAACAATTTGTACCTTGATATCTCTGTTACACAGATTTTGAAGTGTACTTAATTTCCTCCCCCGTCTCAGAGATTATGGATCTGTGACTCATACCTGGACAAGGTATAAACTAACTGCATTCTCAAGGGCTATTATAGGTTCCTCAAAACAGGAGAAAGTAAGTTTTTATATATTTTAAAGATTTTACATTACAATCTCAATAACAAATGGATTCACCTGTGGCATAAAACTACATTCTGCTGAATGTACATAAATATTAGGTATCTACAAAAATTATATTTTAAGATGGGAAGAGAAAGTAAACAAAGAATAAAAGTGTAAGATGGTATAAAATAAGATGGATATTCCTATGGTATAAATGTAAAACCAAGAAACAACAACAATAATTATTACACCAAAAGGTCATAGTAGGACAAGGTATCTATAGAGTCCTGGTAAAAGGACTTTACTGTTTTAAACAAATTTCAGTTTAGGTCTCAGTGTGAGAAGGTGATTTTGAGTAAAGTCTTCAAGGAAATGAGGGGATTTTTTTGTCCTGAGTGATTAAAGAATATGAATGCAATCAGTGTGGTTTGATGGGAAGGTGAGTTGAGTGGGTAAGGCAATAGAAGGGGATGTGTAATGTAGGCCTAACTAGGCCATGATAAAGATGGATTCACTGATGGCATGCATCTGAGCAAAGGAGCGGCAGGGTTAATGTGGACTTTAAAAAATCACTCTTGCTGATGGTGAACAAGGATGCAAGCAGACGCTGAGACCAGTGACAGGATCAGGAGAACTAGCGGGGAAACCATTCCTGGAATCTAGGTAAAAGACTCATTTGGATGGGACCTAATGAGAAGAGAGTGCTGCAGGCTTTTCTGATGAACTTACTATGAGAGAAAGGGATGAGCTAGGGGTAGTTTTATGAAGAGGACTTCTATTTCTAAATGATTTATTTGAAACAAATTGACCTGAGAGCTAGAGGTCTTTGTGGTGAGGTTCTTTAATGTGGTGCAGACTAAACCCTGGAGGGACGGAGGTGGGATAGAAGAAAGAACTCTGAATATAGAGGCATGGGAGGAGTTGCAATGTTTCTCAACTCACCAGGTGTCTGGATGCCAAGAACAGGTTCACCTTCTCATTGGCAGTTACTGATCCAGGGTCCAGGAGCGGTTTTAAAAATGTTGGCTGGACACTCCCCCGCTGGCGCGTCCCCACCGCCTTCTCCAGTTGTAGCGGACGCCCGCTGGGGGTTCTGGGGGGGGGCAGCGGAGGGGCGCGTCGGGGAGGGAGCGCAGGCTGCTCCGCACCCGAGGAGCGCTCGTGTGCTCGCCCAGAGCCCGGGAGATGCGGGGACCGCAAGGACAGGGAAGAGCGGGCACCGCGGCCGAGACTCGGCAGGGACCCGCGATGGCAGCGCCTCGGGAGGAGACTCCAAGGGAGGCGGGTTGTTCTGGCAGCGGCCGCTGAGCAGGCCGCGTCCGCGCCCCTGCTCCGTCGCCTCCGTTGTCTAAACCTCAGGCCCCCTTCCACCCGCCCTCCGCGCCCGGAGTCAACAACTTCTCGGCCCCCCTGCGCCCCCGCCCTTGCTTCCGTCGGCCCCGGGAGCCCGCCGCGCGGCGGGGACCAGGGACTTCCGGCCCCGAGATGCGCTGATGAGGCTTTGGCGGGCGGCGAGGAGAAGCTCGGCGGCGCCCGGGAGCGGGAAGACGGTGGCCGGGGGCGCGGGGCGGAGGGGCGCGACCGCTCCGCGCCTCACCCCCGCCTCCTCCTCCTCCTCCTGCCGCTGTCCGTGCAGTGCAAGCAGGCGCCGGAGCTGGCAAGCGCCTGGGCCGCGGAGATGTCGGCATCGTCGCCGCCAGCGGGGGCTGCCAGTGTCGCCATCCTGGCCTCGGAGAAAGTGGACGGGCTTCACCCGGAAATCGGTGCGCATGGCGCTGAGGCAGAAGCGCTCCCAGGGCTCGTGGCAGTTCCGCCGCCAGGGCAGCCCCGCGGAGCGGCAGCCCCGGCCCCAACTCAAAGATGCCACTTCAAATGAACGACAGAAGTGCAACAGTGCTGTGTACTGTTTGATTTCATGGACTCTGTCAGAAGTTGCAACAGTGCTGTGTACTGTTTGATTTCATGGACTGTGTTTCAGACTTGAAGAGCAAAGAAATTAAGAGAGCAGCACTGAATGAACGGGTTGAGTATGTTTTCAACTAATCGTGGTGTAATTGTTGAATCAGCGTATTCTGATATAGTCAAAATGGTCAGTGCAAATATCTTCCGTACTCTTCCTCCAAGGGATAATCCAGATTTTGATCCAGAGGAGGATGACCCCACACTTGAGGCTTCTTGGCCTCACATACAATTGGTGTATGAATTTCTTCTTAAGATTTTTGGAAAGCCCTGAATTCCAGCCTAGCATTGCAAAGCGATAGGTTGATCAGAAATTTGTACAACAGCTCCTGGAACTTTTTGATAGTGAAGATCCCAGAGAACGTGACTTCCTGAAGAAGACTGTTCTGCATCGAATTTATGGGAAATTTCTTGGATTAAGAGCATTCATCAGAAAACAAGTTAACATCGTTTCCTCAGGTTTATATATGAAACAGAACATTTCAATGGTGTTGCTGAACTCCTGGAAATATTAGGAAGTATTATCAATGGCTTTGCATTGCCACTGAAAGCAGAACATAAAACAATTTCGAATGAAGGTTCTTATTCCTATGCATACTGCAAAAGGATTAGCTTTGTTTCATGCTCAGTTAGCCTACTGTGTTGTACAGTTCCTGGAGAAAGATACAACACTAACAGAACCAGTGACCAGAGGATTGCTGAAATTTTGGCCAAAAACATGCAGCCAGAAAGAGGTGATGTTTTTAGGAGAAACTGAAGAAATCTTAGATGTCATTGAACCAACACAGTTCAAAAAAATTGAAGAGCCCCCTTTTAAGCAAATATCTAAGTGTGTATCCAGTTCTCATTTTCAGATTGCAGAAAGGGCGTTGTACTTCTGGAATAATGAATATATTCTTAGTTTGATTGAGGAGAATATTGATAAAATTCTGCCAATTATGTTGGGTAGTTTGTACAAAATCTCCAAGGAACGCTGGAATCCGACCATCGTAGCACTGGTCTACAATGTGCTGAAAACCCTAATGGAAATGAATGGCAAGCTTTTCGATGATCTTACTAGTTCATACAAAGCTGAAAGACAAAGAGAGAAAAAGAAGGAATTGGAACGTGAAGAATTATGAAAAAAATTACAGGAGCTAAAACTAAAGAAAGCTCTAGAAAACCAGAACATGCACAGTATTCTCAGCAATACATGTGATGAATAAAGAGAAACATGCCACCTCTGTGGGATAGGCGCAGTTTTGTACACTTTTTAAAAAAATTTAAAAATCATGAAACCTCAATGTTATAATTAAAAGGTCAATTTTTTTTCTGGCAACTGTAAATGAAAAAATATATGGTCTAAACATAGCTCTGTGCTATATCATGGCCACAGTATATTGTAACATTTGTCTAATCGTTGATTTATTGTGTCACATCTGAAGTTTCACAAAACTGAACTTTATCATCTATAATATGAGTGAGATAATTATGGGAGTGGTAAGAATCATGACTAGTTCTATTTTTTTTTTTTAAATACATTTTATTGATTTTTTACAGAGAGAAAGGGAGAGGGATAGAGAGTTAGAAACATCGATGAGAGAGAAACATCGATCAGCTGCCTCTTGCACATCCCACACTGGGGATGTGCCTGCAACCAAGGTACATGCCCTTGACCGGAATTGAACCTGGGACCTTTCAGTCTGCAGGCTGATGCTCTATCCACTGAGCCAAACCGGTTAGGGTGGCTAGTTCTATTTTTATTGTGTTGCACATAGATACAGTAGTCTGCTCTGTATATTTTTCTCTTTTATAATGTGCTTTTCACATTGCTGCAGACCTTAGTTACATCCTAGGAAAAAAGTATTTCCTAAATAAAACTAAGGTATAATCCTTACCTTTCCCTTTGTCCCTCTCAGAAATATGATGGGGGGAATTACCTGCCAAAAGCCTCCCTTTATTAGAAATATTACTGTACTCTGGAATTTGAGCAAAAAAACTTGAATCTCCAGGCTTTTTAAAGCACAACTTATAAATAAAAGCTAGGAAAGTAAACCAAATTCTTCAGATTGCTCCTCATGACCCCCCTTATCTGCAACTCCCCAATGATGAGCACAGATTAGTGGGGGCAGCGCAGGTGAACACGCAGCCTGCCTCTCAGTTCGTTCTTCTTCCTCCCCTTCCCTATGGCTGAAGGCAGGGCCCTTCCAGCCCTCACCACCTGCCCTCCTCCAGTCCCTCCTGATGGGGGCTTCCTGTCCCACAGCGTGGTGACACCAAGTGCTCCTTGTCACTGCCTGGCTTTACTTAAAGGAACTGCAGTTGGCTTCTGTAGCATTCTAAGAAGGTTGACTATAGGGGTCTTGTATGTTTTTACTTGGTCAAGTATTTCTCATAAATTTTGTTATCAGAGTACCATTCCAATCTCTTAACTTGCAGTTGTGTGGAAAACTGTTTTGTAATGAAAGATCTTCATTGGGGGATTGAGCAGCATTTAATAAAGTCTATCTTTGTATTTTGCCTAAAAAAAAAATAGAATGTTGGCTGAACCTCTATAAGATTTTTTTTCAACATGTGGAGACATGTTCATTTTTCTTATCTGAATTGTACATGTACAGAAAGCCACTGTATGGGGCAATTAAGATATAATAAGATAAGAAAACTCAAGACCTAATTGACCCTTACCTTACTCTGTAAAAACTCCTACATTGCACCATCTCCAAGAGGGAGAATATATTTTGTCTCTGTCTATGTGTCTGTCTGTCTTTTTATTAGTGTTATTTATATATTTTCTTTTGTTATTTCTCACCTGAAGATATTTTTCCATTGAGTTTTAGAGAGAGTGGAAGGGAGGGGAAGGGACAGAAAGAGAGAAACATTGATGTAAGAGAGACACATCAGTCTGCAGGCCAACACTCTATCTACTGAGCCAAACTATCTAGGGCTCTGTCTGTCTTAGTGGGAGGGTATCAATGGCATAATGCTTCTTCAATGATAGAATACAACAAACAAACAAATACTTTTGTTAGTTTTCTAAGCCTGTCATACAGAATGCACTACAAACTAGTTGGCTTAAATTTATTCTCACAGTTCTGGAAGTTGGAAATATAACATCAATGATGTTGGCAGGGTTGGTTCCTCTCAGGGCTGTGAGGGAGGGATCTGTTCCATGTCTCTCTGCTATTTTCTGAAAGTTGGCTGGCATTTAGTGGCATTCTTTGTTATATAGTGGTATGTGTCTCAACAATCCTACCTGTTTTAAAAGAATAACGTTGACCTCTGTAAGTCATTTATTTTATTTACACATCTGAAGAAAAGAGTACTATTTTTTAAATTTATTTTTCTTTTTTTATTTTAATTTTCAATTACAATTGACGTTCAATATTATGTTGTGCTGTTTCAGGTCTATAGCAGAGTAGTTAGACCATATACTTTACAAAGTTCCCCTCTCCCCCAATATTTCAAGTTCCTACTTGCACCATACGTAGTTATTACAATACTCTTATTTCCCCCTATGTTGTACTTTTATAATCTTTGACTATTTTGTGACTACCTGTTTGTATTTCTTAATTTAAGGTCAGAGTACTGTTATTTGTCAAAAATATTTACATAAGCCCTAACCAGTTTGGCTCAGAGGATAGAGTGTTGGCCTGCAGACTGAAGCACCCCGGGTTAGATTCCGGTCAAGGGCACATACCTTGGTTGCAGACTCCATCCCTGCCATTGGTCGGGGCATGTGCAGGAGGAAACCAATCAGTGTGTCTCTCTGACATCGATGCTTCTCTTTCTCTGTCCCTCCCCCTCCCTCCCACTCTCTCTAAAAATCAGTGGGAAAATATCCTAAGGTGAGAATTAACTCCAAAAAGATTTTTAAAAATATCTGTATAAGAAATAAATAGGTCAAAGTGATGTCAAAATTATAACTGGCTATAAAATTGTTAGTGATAAAATGTCATTTCTATCCTGGTCTTTGCTGTTCCTGTAGATGTGACTAGGGAATGAGTTTGAGGGCATAGGAAGGCTCTGTGAGGCACAGGTGTGTTAACAGGTAAACACTTCTCAGGTTAATGGGAATAAAGATGAAAGCTGATAAGAAAATGTCTACCAGATGGTCATCTATTGAGAGATGGGGAGCAGGGAGCTTCTGGTTTTATTTATTCATCAAACACTGTGTTCCTGTGATGCATTGTTCTAGATACTGAGGAAACACCAGTAGACAAAACAATGACCAATCTAATGCATGAATTACTTTTAAAAAAGAAGAGGTAGCCCTAGCTGGTTTGGCTCAGTGGATAGAGAATCAGCCTGCAGACTGAAGGGTCACAGGTTCTATTCTGGTCAAGGGCACATGCCAAGGTTTCAGACTTGATCCCCAGTAGGGGACGTGCAGGAGGCAGCCAATCAATGATTCTCTCTCATCATTGATGTTTCTATCTCTCTCTCCCTCTCCCTTCCTCTCTGAAATAAATAAAAATATATTAAAAAATTAAAAAAAATAAAAAGAGCTGGGCAGTTAAAGAAAGATGTTATACATTAGGTAGTTAAAGTAAAAAAAAAATATATCAAATGCACAGGAAGTGATAGTATTGGCAGTTTTGCTATAGATAAGTTAGAATAGGCCATTCTGATAAGAGGACATGTGAGGTGAAGACAAAATAAAATGTAAAAAGGAGTCATACTGACATCAGGCAGAAGATCATCCCATCTAGAGACAAGCAAGTGCAAAATCTCTCAGACGGCATTGGATTTTGTGCTTTTAATATAAAAATTGTTTTATGGGAAAGGCTGGAGAGATTAATCTTAATTACACATGCAAAGTGAAAGAAATCAGACTCAAATGACCATATATTAAAATTCAACTCTTATGCATTGTTCAATAAAGGTAATTCCACAAAAACACAGGTGAGGTTAATGGTAGCCTGAGGCTCAGGTTCAGAAAGGGTGACTCTAATGGCATTAGGTTTGTTTTTAAGAATAGATATGTTCTAGAATTGGACTGTGGGGATAATTATTCTGTTTCATAAATTTATTAGAAATTACTGTACTCTAAAATGAATGCATGTGATCTAAATATAACTCAATAAAACTGTTCAAATAAAGTAAATCACACAGAGAGAAGAGCAATGTAAAAGCATGGTTCGTGTATATAACATGCTGGATGTGCTTGAGAATAGAAAAGTATAGAAAAGACTAATGATTAAAAAAATGAAGAAGAAAAGAAAAAGACTAATGATGAGTGACACAAAGCTTTTGGTAAAAAAGGCCTCAATTTGTCCTCTATCCAGTAGAAAAAGAGAAAACAGAAATCACTGCCTTGGAGTAAAATTTGTCATGTGACATACACTAAGAGTAAAGTGTTTGAAATCATTACAAAGGGACCTTTTCATTCTGTTACTGACTACTCTACTTCTCTCTTTCTCTTTTCCTTTCTTTACTGGATATTAATGTTTTGTCCTGTTCTAAATGTCTGCCCAATCAGTATCCTTTCTCTTCCTGCCTTTCTTATCCTGCCCCCTTCAATATTCCCAGCCTTGCAGGAGTCTGTGAGCAAGAAGAGCCTCTGGAGTCAGGACAGGAAGAAGCAGGAGAGCATGGCAATGGATTTTTCATCACAAGGGAGCATAAACGAGGAGGTGATCTGCGGCATCTGCCAGCAGCTCCTGACAGAACCCATGAGCCTGCACTGTGGCCACAACTTCTGCCAACTCTGCATCGCTGCAGCTGAGTCAGAGAGCTTCTTTGGAGGGCAATGTCGCTGTCCTGTGTGCCAGAGCGCATACGACCCTTGGCACCTCATGCCTAATAAGGAGTTGGACAACATAGTGAAGAAAATCAGAGAAGTCAACATGTGGTCACACCAGCAGCAGAGGAGTGATCTCTGTGAGCAACATGGTCTCTGTGAGCAACATGGTCTCTATGAGCAACATGGTCTCTGTGAGCAACATGGTCTCTATGAGCAACATGGTCTCTGTGAACAACATGGTCTCTGTGAACAACATGGTCTCTGTGAGCAACATGGGGAAAATTGCCATCTCTTCTGTAAGGAGGATGGGAAGGCCATTTGCAGCCTCTGTGTCCAGGAGCACCCAGGTCACCAAATATCCCTCATGGAGGAGGTGGTCAAGGAATGTCAGGTAGGCCCCAGAGTGTGGAAACGTTGGGCAGAATGTTACCTGGAGTGAAATCTTTACTGCTTAATCCTGTTTTTTTCCCTTGTCATCATAGAACTGAGTGCTGCATTCTGTTTGATATCCTTAGCTCAGCTTCTGAAGCCTGAGGGACATTGCTGTGCATTCATTCATTTTCTTCAGTAATATTTTCTTCAAAGAGAAGTTGTATGAGTGAGAATTTCTCAAGATAAGTTCTGATGCCCCATGAACAGACGGAACTTTTAGGAACATGATTGGTTAGATCTGGGAAGAGTGTTCTTGAGGAGAAAGGACTTTGCTTGCTGCAGGACCAGCTCTTTCTCTAGGAAAAGAGAAATCCAAGCTACTCTTGACACAGAGATGGAAACTTGCATCACCCTGGGATAAAGGACACACATACTTCCTCAGATTTCTGTCTGCATTCTCAGTTCTAATTGCTAGCTTCAGTTCTGAAATTCTAGTCTCTTCTGAGATGAGCCTGATTTCTTCTCCATTTATCCTCTATCCAGGTGCTGAGAAAGCTCATTGCTTGACTTTGGTGGTTCCTTTCTCACAGGAGAAGCTAGAGGCAGCTCTGGACAGGCTAACACAGGAGCAGCAGGAAGTTGAGGAGTTGGAAGCTGTCATCAATGAAGAGAGAGCTACCTGGGAGGTAAAAAGAGATTATTCTCGAGGCAGCTCTAAAACAGCAAACGGAGCAGCACCTTGTCCAATCACAAGGATGCCCCTTCCTCCTTGTTACCTCAGAATTAATAAGTCGAGAAGACTTTTTCTCAGTCCTCATTCAGTTCCATTCCTATTAAGAGTTGGGAGCTACAGAGCAGACACTCCCAAGTGAAAGCAGAGGCAAAGACATAGAGAAGACCAATGTAAAAGTGATTCATGCATCTGTGTCCCATTTCAGTCATCAAGTTTGAGGTTCTGATACTTCCAGAAGAAACGTTAAGGAAGGCTCAGTATTCCCTGTTTTGGAGATATGAGTAGAGGAGTTTCATATGCAGTGTGGTATGATTATCCAAGACAGGTGCCTGCAATCCAAGTCTCATTCAGGAAGCACATTGTGTTTCCTGGTGAGCCTTGAGAAAGTAAACTTGAATGAATTACTTTGGAAGCAGCTCAAGGGAAAAGAGTTGGGAAAATGCTTTTCCCAGGAATGGCCCATTTTCTTTTATCTCCTAAGTGCCCGAGGAATATAGATTTTGTCTTGGATCCCAAGGCCCAGGCCCTCAGCTGGACAGACTGACTGTTTCTTCCTCTTCTCTTCCCTAACGAATCACATGCAGATTGAGAGAGAGAGGATTCGGAAAGGGTTTGATGAAATGAGAGACATCCTGGACAGGGAGGAGCAAATGGAGCTGCAAAAGTTGCGGGAAGACGAAGTGCATGTGCTGGATAACTTTGCAGTGGCTAAAGACCAGGTGGTCCAGCAGAGGCAGTACATGAGAGAGTTCATCTCGTATCTCCAACATCATATGTGTGAATCATCTATAGACATGGTACAGGTAGGACTTGGGCCGGAGCACCTATATATGAGATTTGGGGAAATCACAGAAATTAAGCTTCCTTCCCCTCTTCGTATCTGCATTTTCTTCCTTATTAAAAGACTAGAGACCTGGTGCACTAAAATTTGTGCACTCAGGGGTGTTCTTCAGCCCGGCTGTGCCCTCTTGCAGTCTGGGACCCCTCGGAGGATGTCCACCTGCTGCCTTAGGCCCATTCCCTGGGGGTTGGGCCTAAACTGGCAGTCAGACATCCCTCTGGCAGCCCAGCAGCCCTTGGGGAATGTCCACTTGCCAGTGGGGAGCAGGCTGCTAAGGATGTGGGAGAGGCTCCCACCACCACTGCTGTACTGGCAGCCGCCAGCCTGGCTTGTGGCTGAGCAGAGCTCCCCCTGTGGGCAGCTCCTGCATTGAGCAACTGCCTCTGGTGGTCAGTGTGTGTCATAGTGACCAGTCATTCCCAGTCGTTCTGCTGTTAGGGTCAATTTTCATATTACCCTTTTATTATATAGGAGTACCTGGCAAGCCTGGGTGAGGGGCTGAGGGTCGTTTTCAGGCTGGCCACACCCTCTTCAGGATGGGGGGGGTCCTGCTGGGGTGCCTGGCCAGTCTGGGTGAGTGGCTGATGGCAGTTTTCAGGCTGACTAAGCCCCCCAGCAGGGACCCTCACCCCATGAGGGTGTGGCCATCCTGGGTGAGGGGCTGATGGCTGTTTGCAGGCTGGCCACGGCCCCAACCACCCAAGCTCCCAGTGGAGGCTGGCTGGAAGCAGGTATCTGGGATTTATTTGTCTTCTATAATTGAAACTTTGTTGCCATGAGCAGAGGCCGCAGCTGGCTCAGGGCCAGCAGGAAGCTTGGCTTCCTCCATCGCCACAAGCCAGGCTGCCTCTTCAGCAGCGCTAAGGATGTCAGACTGCAGCTTAGGCCTGCTCCCCGCTGGCAAGTGGGCATCCCCCGAGGGCTGCCGGGCTGGCAGAGGGATGTCTGACTGCTAGCTTGGGCCTGATCCCCCAGGGAGCGGGCCTAAGCCAGAAGGTGGACATCCTCCGAGGGGTCCCAGACTGCGAGAGGGCATAGGCCGGGCTGAGGAACCCCCCCCCCCCGAGTGCACGATTTTTTGTGTGCACCGGGCCTCTAGTTATTTTATAAAAGGCTATGAAATCTTTTGAAAGAAGATTTTTATAGGCTTCTATTATCTGTGATCTAGCATTTGTAAGGCATTTTTTTCATTAAGCTTAATCAAACAATTCATATCTCTCTTTATGTTTGATTTTGTTATTGTTTTGTTAAGAGGTGGAAATGTAATGACACCTGTGTGAAGGATGAGCATGTATGAATATGTATGTGTGCTTCTGTGTGTGTGTGTGTGCACGTGCACATGTGCTGCCTAGGAAAGGATTAGGGGGAAACATATAGAGACTCAATAAATGAATTGAACCTAGTATGAGTGTTATTTTTTTTTTTCATGGAATTAACTTCATGACTGTGATCTTAAGCTATGGAACATATTGGAAATTCAGGATATTTCATTTCTCTGTTTGACCTCTTGCATTTTTTTTTGATAGCTGAACAAGAATTTCTTAACTTCATTTCAAATACTGAAGGAATTAATTTCTATTTGCTGGATCATTACTTCTTTTTTAAAACCATGTTTTTGAGGTGTAAATTATATAAAAAATCTACTCATTGTAAGTATACAATTCAAAGAATTGTATAAATATATTGAGTTGTTAAACCATGTATAGATGGAGTTTGACATTTATTGAAAAAACTCTCCCCTCCTCCACTGAATTATTTTGGCACCTTTGTCAAAATCCAATTTGCTATATTATATTTCTAGATGATCACTCTTTCACATGAATCTTTATATTTTTGCACTCATACTCTAAGTTTCCCATTATTGTGGTTTCATAGAACATTTCTTCCCCTTCAAAATTGTTTGAAAAAAAGTGAAACAATTCTATTCAATTCAAAACAATTCTATTGTACTAGTAAATCAGTTGTTCTCTAAGGAGACCATTTTAAGAAATGGGTGTCCCAGGGATCGGAGAATTGTACTGCCATCTAGTGGGTAGAGGCCAGAGATGCTGATCATCCAGCTACAGAGTACAGAGCAGACCCCATTGCAACTACCTGGGCCAGAAACGCTCTCCTAGGTCCATAGAATTTTCTATGAAACTTTTTTTATATCTTGCTAATTTTTATTAAAAACATGCTGGGATTTTTGTAGAGTAAGAAGATGGCAGTCTGCTAAGAAATAGACAGTTTCTGTATGAGACAGTTGTTTGTCTATCCAATATCATTCAATTACTTTTTTTTTTTTGTAACCATCTCTTGAATTACTTTTTGAGGAACCCATCTCTACCATCTGTCCATGTAGTTGATTAGGGTTGAGAAAATCAATATATGTGAGGGATATATATGTCTCTCAATTCTAGGTAAATCAGCATATTTAATTCCTAAAATAGCATATCTATTCCAAAAATGCAGTAATTATTTTAAGATATGCACCTGACCCATTCAGGGCAGTGATCTGTATGCCTTAGAATTGTATTGTTATGCCTAGAAAGAGAAATTATCTTTTCTGCTAGGTGATATGTTTGGGATTATCACTTAAACAAGGATGTTCAAGTTGATGCCATATAGAGAATGAAAAGAAAGTCCAAATAGCAGGTAGAAAATAGAATTTTGAGAAAGAACAGACCCTAGTGACAAGATTTTTTTCTAGAAATCTAGCTAATACAAAAGTTCTGCCTGTTGCCTGAGTTTTTCCTTTTTCTTTTAAATTTAAGGCAGTTCTGGCTGTTTTTTTGTCAGATACAATAACAACAAAAACCTAATACAGAGTGTAAAACTTTTTGAGCAGGTACAGCCAACTGGTAGCCAAGGCTTTGTTGGTATAAAAGGGTTTAGACTAAAGAGGGGGAAACCAAATATATTGGTGTATTTTTGTTCAAATAAATAAAGCAAATAATGTTATGATGGGAAAGAGTAAATGGCTAAAAGAAGCTTAGCATAGGGACTGAACTGGTTTAATACAATATTGGAATTCAGAGTAAGATGCAGTTTCAAAACATTTTTTAAAAGATATGTTTTTACTGATTTCAGAGAAAGGGAGAGGGAGAGAGAGATAGAAACATCAATGATGAGAGAGAATCATTGACCAGCTCCCTCCTGCATGCCCTCTCCTGGGATTGAGCCTGCACCTCAGGCATGTACCCTGATCTCTTGGTTAATGGGCCGATGCTCAGCCACTGAAGTACAGCCAGGCTAAGATACACTTTTTAATGAAAGAAAGTGATGAAATAGATATTGATACTATTCTGGACAATGGAATGTAAATGGCTGGGAAACAGTCAATTTCATTTTAGACTTTCTCTACTGCTGGTTTCTGTGACTTACATCATACTTACACATTGATGAGATTCCCTTAGGGTAGTGTGTAGAATGTATAGAATGAGTAGAAGAAGACAGGGAAAAACATTTGCTTGAAGTACTAGTTTGCTTGTTCCTACAGCAAAAGCAAAATATATGTCCTGAGGAATGTAATTATTGATTAATCATCTTTGATTCCCCAGAGCTTGGAATTATGTCTAAAAAATAAATTTTCCTTTGTCACTGGAATATATAAAATTATAATAAATTAAGGGGGTCTTCTCATGAATGTGTATAAAGAAATAGTAGGCTCCTCTCTTCCTTTTAAATATATACTGTCTTTAGGTCCTGGAAGCATATTTTCACTATCCTTACATGAGTCCGCTAAGATGGCTGGTCTGGGTCTTATCTCTACAGTTTGTCCCCCACCTATATTCTGACCATCTATTTATTTACACCAGATCAAGGGGTGCTAGGGATGTGAAGAGGAAGGTGAGCAAAACTTTGAAAGGTAGGAAGACTTAATAAGGGATGTGTAGCTAAATTTGAATTTCAGATAAATAACACATTATTTTTTAGTGTAAGAGTATCTTAAATATTTCAGAAGCCATGCTTATACTGAAACATATTTATGATTTATTCAAAATTACATTTTAACTAGCCATTTTAATTTTCTAAATCTGGAAACCTTACTGTTGACTTATGTTTTCTCTCTTTTCTCCAGGATATGATTAACACCTTTAAAAGGTATGTGTGTGTGAGACCAAGCATGGTCCCTTTTTTTTCTTTTTTGTATGATGACAAAATTATAGCTATAAGAGTAATTTTGAATCAATTATAATTTTAAAAAATCACAGATGTGGTAAACTTGGGTATTACAGTATTTCAAATTGTTGATAACAGGTGAAACTTTGTAATGGTATGGAATTTGGGTGGTGGGAGGTCACAGATTTTGGGATAATAGAAGCATTAGAAATAAGAGTCCCAAAGAAGAAGAATCCAAAGAGGCCTACACCAAGACACATTATAATTAAAATGCCACCTGGAGACTATTATGTTAAGTGAAATAAGCCAATAAGAGAAAGAGGAATATCACATGAACTCCCTTATTTGTGGAATCTAATGACCAAAATGAATTGACCAACAGAATAAGACCCAAGGCATGGAGGCTAGAAACAGATGGACATATCTCAGGGTGGTGGTGGTGGGAACAAGAAGAGATAAACCAAAGAACTTATATACTTATATGCATAGGCCATGGACACAGACAATAGTTTAATGAAGGCCTTGGAGGGGTAGAGGCTGGCCAGAGAGGGATAAGAGGTGAGGGGAATGGAAGATATCTGTAATACTGTCAACAATAAGTATATATTTAAATTTTTAAAATGTCAAAGGTTAAAGACAAAATAAGAATCTGTTTAAAAATATATATTTTTATTGATTTCAGAGAGGAAGGAAGAGTAAGAGAGAGATAGGAACATCAATGGTAAAAGAGAATCATTGATCAGCTGCCTCCTGCACACCCCACACTGGGGATCAAGCCCACAACCCGGGCATGTGCCCAGACCAGGAATAAACTGTTAGCTCCTGGTTCATATGTTGACGCTCAACCACTGAGCCACGCCAACCAGGCAAAAGCGAGAATCTCAAAAGCAGCAAGAGACAAGTAATTAGTTACCTACAAGGGAGCTCCCACAAGATTTTCAGGTGATTTCTCAACAGAAACTTTGCAGGCCAGAAGGAGTGCCGTGAAATATTCAAAATGATGAAAAGCAAAGAGCTACTACCAAGATTACTCTACCCAGCAAAGCTCTCATTTAGAATTGAAGGTCAGGTAAAGAGCTTCCTAGACCAGAAAAAGCTAAAGGAGTTCATTACCACCAAAACAGTATTACATGAAATGTTGAAGGGTATTCTTTAAGAAGAGAGAAAAGTAAAAATTACAAATATGAACAATAAAATGCCAATAAAAACATATCTGTCAACAATTAAATCTAAAAATAAAAATAAACAAGCAGAACAGAAACAGACTCATAGATACAGAGAACATTCAGATGGGAGAAATAGCTTTGTATGGTGTCAGGTAGGTATGAGATTTTGGGGGATGATTACTTAGTAAGTTTTATAATGTCAAATCACTAGAATGAATACCTGAAGCTAACATAATATTGTATGTCAACTGTAATTGAAAAAATAAAAAATGATTTGAAAGAAAGAATAGGTTACAGTATCAGAATACCATAACTTAACTCATTTTAGTCAAACCTTAATCTCTTCCTTCTATATTTAACAGGTATCTGTCTTATCACAGGGAAGATCTTTTCCTCTTTACCTCACAGGCTCCCAAATCTTCTACAAGGACATTTTCCTTACATATCCATTTCTCTATAGTGAAACAAGGTCTTTCTAGGTGATGTTCTTTGGATTGCAATTAATTAATTAACTAATTAATTAATAATAAATAAATGAAAGACTCAAATCTCAGGGAATAGTGACTTTAGTTCTGGTGTCAATAATAAATTTCTTTTCTTTTTACACGTGTTAGCAACTTCTAGGAAAAATGGCTTCCTTTGTCTAAAGTTGCCTACCCTCTTGGCAGCATCAAGCACTTGAAATTCTGACCATTAGTAATTTGGATGTATTATCTTCCCCTTTCCCAAATGTTTGAAATGATTCCCCAGAAGAGAGTGTGACTTTATATGTTACTAGTGACCCTTCCCATGAAATTGCACAAGATTTGGGACCCCTCCCTAGCTCCTCTCCCCCCCCCCCCGCCATGGGACTGCCTCGAGTCCCAGGGTCCCCCGTGTGGCCAGTGTGCCATGGGATGGCCCCAAGTCCTGGAGTGCCGCCCCGATGCCCCGCCTCTGAGCCATGTGCAGCAGCCACCAGGCCCTGCCCCGGCAGCATGCACACAGGGCCTTGGAAACCCCAGCAGAAGCTGTGCAGAGTGGCCGCTGGCTTTGCCCTGCTCCCCTTCCCCTGTTGTACACGGTGCCATCTTGAGGTGGCATTATGGAATGAGGGTCAATTTGCATATTACCTCTTTATTATATAGGATACTCAGCATCTGTACTGGAATAATAGACATAGAAAACACTTCAGATTTGCAAACTAGGTTCTAGAGCGTCTCCACTAAGCATCTGCCTGGGCACCATTATCCTTGGCCTCTTCCTGTAGGAACCACTGAGATGGCAGTGACTCCTCCATATGTGAAATACTTTTTATTAGAGGCACCAAACAACTTTTAAAGGTACCACCAATACATCTAATAGTGTATTATTTTAAGAGGTAGAGAGTATGGGGTTAATTTTTCCATTTGGGAAGGAAGAACATGAGCTTTCTGAGAAGAAGTCCTTCCCAAGGTCACACAGAGAGTAAATAGAAAGGTAGACACGAAGACGTTCCTTCTGGTTGCAGTGTCAGGACTCTCACCTGCACCTCCCTCAGGCTTTTCTCTTGAAGAGGATTCAAGTGATAAGGCATCAATGGAATGAAAGGTGAGAGAGACAGTGGTCTTGGAGAGACACAAGGTAAGAAGTGAGAGGGATCAATTTTTGTCTTCTCTAGGAGTGAGGTCTGGACCTTGAAGAAGCCAAAAATTGTTTCCAAGAAACTAAAGAGTACACTCCGATTTCCAGATCTGCCTTGGATGCTGCAAGTGTTTAAAGGTGAGGAGAGCCAGAGGACGGATGTGTGGGGGGGGATTCTTATAGTCCCAGAGCACATGGGGTAATGGCTGCTTTTCTATATGAGGATAAAAAGTGGTGAGGTAGGCCTCACAAGAAGATCCCAGTACCCTGTGCTGAAGATGTGAACACATCTAAGTGGGAATGACCAGCTGTCCTCCTTCACCAGTTGACAGCATCATAGGCTTCCCCTATCTTGTTTCGACTCAAGAGAAAAGATGGGAATGAGAGTTGCCTTTTTTGCTTCTAACAACACCATTGAAACTTTTGTCATTTCAGAGCTGGCAGAAGCCCAAAGCTACTGGGGTAAGAAGTTGCAGGTTCTTCAAATCGCCATGTTCTGATCCCTTTTCAGAAGCTGTGCTTACTCTTAGGTCCCATGATCTTAGTTACATGTGTTCCATCCAAACAGGTATACATACAACAGTTCTTAACTGATCTACTCATCATTGACCCCTTATCTCATGTTTCTCCAAGTCAGTTTCCCATATTCCTTCTCACAATGTCACAAGACACATGCCATATTTAATTCACCTGACTGTATTTTTTCCTACAGTGGACTTGATGTTGAATCCACTCAACACTCTTTCGGATATTATCATTTCTGAAGATAGGAGACAAGTGACAGTTGGGAACTATTTTATGTTTTGGAATGTATATCCATGTGATTTTTCTGCTCTTGATGTCTTGGGCAGCCAAAATTTTTCCTCAGGAAAATATTACTGGGAAGTTGATGTATCCAAGAAGATTGCCTGGATCCTGGGAGTGTACAGCAAAACAAGTAATCTCAATAGAAAAAAAACCTCTGGGTTTGTTTTTAACCCAGATGTAAATTACCTAAATGCTTACTCCAGATTCAGACCTGAAAATGGCTACTGGGTTGTAGGGTTACAGAATGAATCTGAGTACAATGCCTTTGAAGACTCTTCTACCTCTGACCCCAAGGTCTTAACTCTTTCCATGTTTGTTCCTCCCTGTCGAGTTGGGGTTTTCCTAGACTATGAAGCAAGAACTGTCTCATTTTTTAATGTCACAAACCATGGGTCACTCATCTACAAGTTCTCTAAATGTCACTTTTCCCAGACCGTTTATCCTTATTTCAATCCTTGGAACTGCCCAGCTCCCATGACTCTGTGCCCACCGAGCTCCTGAACATTCTCCTTTCCTCACTCACTTCTGTGTAGTGACCCTTGTCCTGGGACTCATCACCTGCACCTGAGCTCACTGCGCCATTCAGACCTTCTCTTCCTTGCTGTCTCCCTTCTGTAGAATGTCTGTTGATTCTTGGCTTAGAAGAGAAGCTTATTTACTCAGTTACCCATTTTCTGTATTATCAGCAAAAGACAGGCAATCACTCTTAAAAACCGAGAAGAACTGGTATAATATCTCTGCCCTCCCATTTCTCCATATCTTCCTTTATCACTAACTTGAAGAGTTACCAACCATGACCTTAGGACAATCCATAATCACCACCACAACTGAGGAGTGTTCGAGTGTATGTCTGTTTGTTGCCCGACATACAACAGGTTGTCCAGAGAGTATTTTGGGGGATGTTGGGAAGGGGGCAAAAAAAAGTAATATTTGTACTCAGAGTGAAAATTTTATGCTCAGAGTTTAAATCCTCTCTTACAAGGTGTGTAATGATGGATACATATTTTTTTCTTCTCATAAAATAAAAATTGGATTTTAAACTGCACCTAATTCTAAACATTGTTGTGTAAAACTAACATTACTCAATGTAAAGCACATTTTTAAGAGTCCTGCACTATTTTAATAAATATTTGCTCTCATAATCACTGAAAAGTATGAGCTGTGTCAGTGTCCTGTGCAACAGATGTGTGCCCTTCAGAGGAACGGAAAATGATTCTACTGAAGCTTACTTGTCAAGTTCCCAGACTCTGCTGTCAAGACTACTCCAGTCCCAGTCTTGTGTTACAGAACTTTTTACATGGAGACTAGACTGTTTTAAGGCTCTTTACTGGGAATGGGTCAGAAAATACAAGCGTATGAATTTCCAAGATCTGTCCAGCAGAGAGAGCCATGTTTAGGGATAGCCACTCTTATTAGGGACAGATAGCCTTTTGGTGTTCAGAGCTTGTCTTTGTGCTGAAACATCTATAATAATAAAAGCATAATATACTAATTAGACCAGACAGCTGTACAACCTTCCAGATGTCATGTTGGACGAAGCCACCGTGGCAAGGGCCGAGGCAGAGGCAGTTAGGGGTGATCTGGCAGGTAGGCGAGAGGTTATGGGTGACCAGGCAGGAAGGCAGGTGAGCAGTTAGGAGTCAGTGGTTCCAGATTGCAAGAGGGTGCAGGCCAAGCTGAGGGACCCCCATCCCCGTGCACGAATTTCATGCACCGGGTTTGTAGTCTAAGTATAACACCCTACATACCGTCCTATGCACTTTTCTTTTCCTTACATTTAAAATTAGTTTCAAATTATGATGAGGATAGTAAAGGAACGAAGTTTCCTTAGAGCATCATACATTATAAATTAGGGTAGCTACTGCACAGAACCCAAATCAAGATATAGAGGGGAAATAACATGTCCCAGTGGAATGTAAAAGAGAGTACTCGGCCTGGGAAAGGTATGTACATGTACTTATACTTACACACACACACACACACACACACAGAGACAGAGAGAGAGAGAGAGAGAGAGAGAGAGAGAGAGAGAGAGAGAGGAGAAATATATATCTATATAATGATATGTATAAATATATAGAGAGTATCTTTACCGAAGTTAATTTTCAATTATATCATAAAAGGATGAATTCCTTCAGGGAGTTGAAGGAATTTTATAAATTTATGAGGTATATGTCCCAGTATTCCATGGTTAATGAGCAGATGAGGCAGAATTAGAACTGGATCTGCGTTTCTACATCTCCAGTGCTGTTTCTGCAGTTCACTTCCCAAGAAAACATAGGTGCCAAATTCCCTAGGATGAGGGTAGGAGGGAAAAGCCAGGAAATGCTGATTTACAGAAGGAGCCTGGAGCATCATGGGAAAATCTTAGGTGCCAGGAGATAGTGATTGACGTTCTCAATCCACATAGCCATTAAAGAAGCAGGAGCTGCTCATGGTAATGGTTAAAAACAAGTTGAATACATAATGATCAGGGTGCTCTTGCAGGTGATATGTAGAGAGTGAACACTTCAGACTCACCATCCTGTTCTAAAGATTGAAATGCAGAATTTAAACAAATAATGGTAAAGAAGGTGGCACAATAGTGTTGATTATGGCCACAAACTTGTTTCTCAAATTAATTAACTTTTTTGTGTGTCTGTTCAAAGGCACATATTAAGTTTTCAGGCCTTAGGGACGTGGAGAGTCTCACAATTTCTAATATCCAATTCAGTATTGTTGAGCTGTATCTGAAACCCTTCTTCGTTTTCTAATATGTTTTATCAGCAGGGGGGTAAGAGGTCATTAAATCCATTTCCATGCGACATGACTGAGTCTCTCGGGTGCAAAGCAGAGACTTCTGGTTTACATACTTCTTTTTCTGTGCAGACTTACTCTTCAGGTTTTGTACCTCTCCTTGCAGAGAAAAGGTACCGGGTTATCAGGGACTTATTTTTTTTTTTTAAGCATGCTTAGAGGAAATAGAATGCTATTACGAGATACATTGGCTAATTATTATTTTAGGCTAATTATTCAATTAACAGTAAGTCCTGTGGCCAGGGTGGGTGCAGAAAACACACAGAACAGAAAACCTTCCCCTCTGTGATCTTTAAGGAGGGCTCCGCTGCACTCGGCATCGTTTCCCTAATGCCTCACACCCTGGGTTCTCACTTCTCAGCCCCATTGCCTTTTTGATAGCACATTTTGTCATGCCTCTGTAATTATCCTTAAATGAAAGCCAGGGCTGATAACCTGCCTACATGTGTACTTTCAAAAGCACTGACATAACACCCCACATGCAATATTTCAGAAGAAACAAAAGGGAAATTTCCAATAAAATGGCATGTATCTCAAAATAAAAAGTTTGATTTACTTTGAAATCAAATAGAATTTCATAATCATACTCATATTGCTATTTACCAGCTTAATTTAGATTAAGTTAAATTGGATACAGTTCTTATTAGAAATAAAAATACTAAGAACAACATGATAAGAATATAGTGAGAGCCTGGCCGGAATGGCTTAGTTGTTGAGCATTTACCTATGAATGAGGAAGTCAAGGTTTGATTCCTGGTTAGTGCATATGCCTGGATTGTAGGCTCTATCCCCAGGGAGGGGGCGGGCAGGAGGCAGCCAATCAATGATTCTTTCTCATCATTATGTTTCTATCTCTCCCTCTCCCTTCCTCTATGAAGTCTATTTTATTTTATTTTTTAAAAAAATATATTTTATTGGTTTTTTTATAGAAAGGAAGGGAGAGGGATAGAGAGTTAGAAACATCGACAAGAGAGAAACATCGATCAGCTGCCTCCTTCACGCCCCCTACTGGGGATGTGCTTGCAACCAAGGTACATGCCCTTGACCTGAATCGAACCTGGGACCCTTCAGTCCGCAGGCCAACTCTCTATCTACTGAGCCAAACTGGTCAGGGCTATTTTATTTTTTAAAGTAATAATGTGGGAATTGAAAAATAGAACGTTTGCTTAGCCAGTGTGGATGAGCATTGACCCATGAACCAAGAGATCATGGTTCGATTCCTGGTCATGGCACATACCTTGGTTGTGGGTTCCATCCCAAGAAGGGTCTGTGCAGGAGGCAGCAGATCAATGATTCTTTCTCACCACTGATGTTTCTCTCTCTCTCTTCCTTACTCTCTCTGACATCTAAAGGAACATAAAATAAAAAGAAAAGAAAATAGAACCTTTATACTAACTTTCTCAATTCTTAGCACATAAGCAGAGGTCCAAATTGGTGTTTATTAATTTTCTCTGTGAGTTCAAATAGTTAATGTTAGGAATGAATACTAATATACTTCAAATATCAGTACCTTTGTTGTGTTTTGAAATAGAATAACTAGATTAATGAACCACATACTTTTTAATCTCATCTTTTTGCATAATAAACATTGTGTTTTGTATTTATCTATTTATTTAAAAAAATCTTTATTGTTGAAAGTATCACAGATGTCCACTTTACTTCCCCATTGACCCCTTTTAACTGTACCTAACATTCTGTTTTTAAAATTTTCAAATGTATTTGATCTTATAGTTAGTTTTCTATTATACAATTCTAGGTTGTAATTTATTTTCTCTAAACATTCTCTTTGAATTTGCTGTGTGACAGTTGGCTCTCAATCACATTGCAGTTCAACAGTTATGCAAGATGAATATGTTCTAAAGATCTACTGAATAACATTCTGCCTATAGGTAACTGTACTGTACTGTGCATTTAGTAATTATTTCTTTATTATAAAAGAAAGTTTTATCTTTTGTAGCTATCTACTCCTTTATTTTAAGTACAGGAATAGTTTTTTTAATCTAAGTGAATATACTAGATAAAAGTTGATTTGACATTCTTTTGTATTCTGGTAGTAATTCTCTTTCATTAGAAAGTCTTTCCTCTGTTTGCCCAGGCATATCTCCATGTTTCATGTGTTGGTTCAGATTATGACTTTCAGTGACAGAGGCAGGGTCTGGGGTTTTATATGGGCTCCTCAGCAGTTAGGTATGTAGGTCAATATTTCCCTTTCCTGGCCAGCCTCACTCTTTCCGGGGAGCTGAAGGGCTTCATGTCCTCAGGAGTGAGTAGAGCCTCTTCTCCCCTCCAGTGAGACAGCAGGGCAGATGCTACAGGAAGGACTGTTCCTGCAGCACATGTCTGGCATTTTCATTTCCCACTCTTCCCAACCTGCTTATCAGCCAAGAGAAATAGAAACACTGGGCTACTTGGCCAGGGTCTGCTCTGGTCCCTGACTCACAAGAAATTCTTCAGTTCTCCATTTCTGGAAGACTTGTGGTGGGAGAGGGATTCCAAGATAGTTATGGAATAGATAACTATCTATTGCACTATTGGGGAGGGTATTCCTCAGCCCAGCTTGCACCCTTTCCAATCTGGGACCCCTCAGGAGATCAGGCTGAAACCGGCAGTTGGACATCCCTCTCACAATCCAGGACTGCTGGCTCCCAACCACTCGCCTGCCTGCCTGCCTCATTGCTCCTAACCACTTCTGCCTGCCAGCCTGATCTACGCCTAACTGCTCCCCTGCCAGCCTGATTGCCCCCAACTGCCCTACCCTGCTGGCCCTGTTGCCCCCAACTGCCCTCTCCTGCTGGCCTGATCACCCACAAGTGCCCTCCCCTGCCAGCCATCTTGTGGGTGTGGGCACCACCATCTTTGAGGGCATGGCAGTTAATTAGCATATTCCCTCCTTATTGACTGTGGGTGCCACCATCTTTGCTACAGCATGAGGGTCAATATGCATATTCCCTCTTTATTAGATAGGATAGGTACATCCAACTTCTCTCTGTGTCTCTCTCGCACCTATTTCATAGACACTGAGGGAAATTGATTCTTATTTATACTCCCTTTGACCTCTGTCTTCCTTTTACCCTATTGCCACAATAACTGAAGCCAGAGTCATTAAGAAAAACATGTACTCTGTGGAAGAGGTATACAACAGGTATCTCTCTAAAGTTATTCATAGGTTTTCATCCCCTGGAATGTCCAGGCTTCCAGTTTAAGATGTGAAGCAAGTTACAGAAAAAGTTCCTGAGTTAGAAAACACAAAGGGAAAGTTCTTCAGGCTAAGACATCTTTTTTTGTTTTTGTTTTTTTGTTGTTTTTTTTAAATTTTTTATTGCTTAAAGTATTACAAAGAGTATTACATATGTCTCCTTTTGTTCCATAGGTTTTGGATTGTTGTGTTTTCATTGTCATTAGTTTCCAGGATGTTTTTAATTTCTTCTTTGATATCATTGGTAACCCAATCATTATTTAATAGCATACTATTCAGCTTCCAAGTGTTTGAGTTTTTTGGATTGTTTTTATTGTTGTTTATTTCTAATATTATGCCATTGTGGTCTGAGAATATGCTTGGTATGATTTCAATCTTCTTGAATTTGGGGAGACTTTGCTTGTGACCCAATATGTGGTCTATTTTTGAAGATGTCCCATGTGCACTTGAGAAGAACGTATATTTTGTGGCTTTGGGGTGAAATGTTCTGAAGATGTCCATCTGATCTAGTGAGTCATTTAGGATTGCTGCTTCTTTGCTGATTTTTTGTCTACAGGATTTATCCAATGATGTCAGTGGCGTGTTTAAGTCCCCTACTATGATTGTCTTGTTGTCAATCTCTCCTTTGATATCTTCCAGAAGTTTTTTTTATGTATTTCGGTGCTCCTGCATTGGGTGCATATATGCTTATCAGGGTTATGTCCTCTTGTTGTATCGATCCCTTTAGTATTATGAAGTGGCCTTCCTTATGTCTTGTTATGGCCTTAACTTTAAGGTCTATTTTGTCAGATATAAGTATTGCTACCCTAACTTTTTTTCATTTCCATTTGCCTGAAAGATATTTTTCCATCCCTTCACTTTCAGTCTGTGTGAGTCCCTTGTTCTGAGGTGGGTCTCTTGTAGACAGCATATATATGGGTCATGTCTTTTTATCCATTCAGCCACTTGGTGTCTTTTGATTGGAGCATTTAGTCCATTTACGTTTAAAATTATTATTGAAAGGTACTTGTTTGTAGTCATTTCTATTTTTTTGCCTGTGTTCTTTCTTACATTTTTATTTATTCTTTTTACAGCATTCCCTTTAGCATTTATTGCATGGCTGGCTTGGTAGTGATAAACTCCCTCAGCCTCTTTTTGTCTGTGAAGCTCCTGATTTCCCCTTCAATTTGGATTGATAGTCTTGCTGGATAGAGTATTCTTGGATTCAGACCTCTGCTTTGCAACACTTTGTATACCTCCTTCCATTCCCTTCTAGCTTGATGTGTTTCTGTTGTGAAATCATTTGATAATCTGATGGGGGATCCTTTGTAGGTAACTCTCTGTCTCTCTCTTGCAGCCTTTAAGATTCTGTCTTTGTCATGAAGATTTGCCATTGTAATTATGACATGTCTTGGTGTGGGTCTTTTGGAATTCATCTTGCTTGGGACTCTCTGTAGTTGTGTAACTTTTTTTCCCTCATATCTGGGAAGTTTTCTGTCATTATTTCTTCAAATAGATTTTCTAATCCTTGCTGCTCTTCTTGTCCTTCTGGTAGCCCTATTATGGATTCGTTACTTCATTTCATATTGTCCCAAAGCTCCCTTAGGCTTTCCTCCTGTTTTTTAATTTTTTTTCTCCAGTTGCTGTTCAGATTGAGCTTGTTTCTCTACCTTATTTTCTAACTCACTAATTTGGTCCTCTGCTTCTTCTAGTCTACTGTTGAAACCTTCCATGGTGTTTTTTATTGTAGCTATATCACTTTTAATTTCTTCCTGATTCTTGCATAGGTTGTTGATTTTCTCATCCATCCGGTGAATGAATTGTACAACCATTACTCTGAATTCTTTTTCTGTCATGTTGCATGCTTCAATTTCACTAATTTCCTTTCTTGGTGACTCCTCATTTTCTTTCCTTTCTAGTCGTCTTCCCATTTTGACTATCACCAGAAGGTTCAAACATCAAATTGCGTGGGCGTGGGCCTGGGCCATATGCAGTGGGAGCTTCGCACCACCCTGGTGTCACTGAAGAGCTCTGACACTAAGCTGTGTGACTGTTGTGGGTTGGTGGGAACCAGGCTCGCCCAGAGGCAGCATTACCAGGGCTCAGTGTGGCCTCATGTGCGCATCTAGAATCAGGGACCCCGCCTGCACCACGCTGAAACAGAGACCCCCCTGGCTTATGTTGAAAATCAGAGCCCCCTAGCATGTGCCAGGAGTCAGAGTTCCCCAAGAATCCAGTATCTCAGCCTCGTGCTAAGATTCAGGGTCCCTGTGTGTGCATGCACCAAGAATTGGAACCACTGGCTCTTAGTTTGAATGCACTGGGAATCAGGGACCCCCAGCGTGCATGATAAGAAACAGAGTCAAGTCACTGGTGCTTAGTGCTGCCTCCCGCCTGGAGAATCGGGGCTTCAGTGAGCGCTTTCCCAGAATCAAAGTCAGGTGACACTACCGCCCTGTATGGGCTCCAGGTTTGGTCGCCAGATTGCCTTGTGGGGAACAAATTCCCAGTGTCTGAGCACTCCTAGGCTCAAGTTTCTGCAGAGGTGCTGCAAGGAACAAATTCTCAGTGTCTGAGCACTCCTAGGCTCAAGATCTTGCAGAAATGGCGCTGCCTGCGAGCCTGTGGGGAGGGGGGTGGGCTCTGATACTCACAGAAATCTGCCACGGGCATGTCTGGATTCTTGGCTGTGGGTCTGTAGCTGTGGTTGCAGGTCTCTGTCCGCAGTGGCTGCAGGGTCCTAGTTTGTGTCTGAGACCAGACTGGGTGGTGCTGAGGCCAGGATCCTAGTCTCAAGCAGCTCTGTTTCTCAAGCTTGCATGGTCTCTGTGCCCATGCTGCCCAGGAGTGTCCGCACAGGGAGCGGGGCTCCACTGTCTAAGACTGCCCCGTTTGGCAGCCCCTTGGAAGACCTGCAGAATCTAACTGTCCCTAGCTCATACACACACACCACACACGTCCACACACTCCTCTATCACTTCCTTGTGCTCTCACACTCTCTCCCTCCCTCCCTTCCTGCAGGTCGCCATCTTCCAGGCAAAAAGAGTCAACAGGATTTTGGCTAAATGTGGACAATACAGAGATGGACACCAGAAGCCTAAAAGTCATTGCTCAATGAGAAGAAAGTTCAGAGGGGCCTGACTAGAGTTTGGTCAAGGAGAGACTCTTTGTCACCACCCAGGCCCCTTGCCCAAACTGTGAGTGGTTATTTCAGGACCCTACAAAGCTCTATTGTGATGGCCCCCATTACTGAATATATTATCAGTATTGATAAATCATCCATGTATCTTTGCTAACTTGCCCCCAAACCTTGATGGAAATTGCAGCACAGAGACATTTTCCTGGGACATGCGGAGGACTGTGAACCTACCTGATCACCTGACTATTGCTATTGGCCTGGCTGTTTGATTGGGCCTAGTAGAACTGGGGCTGGTATGAAAAACAAGCTCTCCTGTGAATAAGACATATTGGGATAAGAGTCTAACTCCAGGCTGACAATGCACATAAAATTTTTTAGGCCCAACCATTGGCAATTATAAAAAGCTTTGCCTCACAGGGCAGGCCTCATAGGACAAATCTGTCCTCCCACACCAGGCTTGGTGCATACCCAGTGCATTTCTGTCTCTGATGAGAGTGGCAGTCAAGGACTCAGGCCATGCTCTTTTGCATAGTTATATTCTTAGCCCAGGCCCTCCATTTGGAGGTCTCCTTATGGGGAAAACATAAGATGCTTTTCTTCACTCTGACTCAGTGCTCAGTACTTTTTCACTCCTAGCCCTTCCTCTTTGAGGTCCCTCTTGATCCTGCATCCATAAAACTACCCCAGGCTTTTATCCAAGACTCCCTTGGCAATGAGACAACCCCCATGTATGGGGGCAAAACCCTCACAGCAGATAAATAATGTTAGTTATCTTTCTGCCAAACATGCCATTATGCCAAGAGTTTTCTTTAACAAATTTGTACAATTTTATAATATTTATGTTTAATGTGGAACATGTGTACCTTTTTGGTGTTTAATATAACCTAGGCAAACTAGAATAAACTGATGATACATTGCAACTGGTATCTGTGTTCTCTAAGATGTTTTCAGAGGTCTCAGGTCTTCCTTTTCATTAAGAAATTCATGCCGTTTTAGCCAGGACTGTGGCTCAGTGGTTGAGCAGCAACCCATGAACCAGGAGGTCATGGTTTGATTCTGTGTCAGGGCACATGCCAGGGTTGCAGGCTCAATCCCCAGTGCATGGTGTGCATAAAGCAGCTGATCAATGCTTCTCTCTCATCATTGATGTTTCTAACTCTCTCTTCCTCTCCCTCTCTGAAATTAATAAAAATATATTTAAAAAATATATTCATGCATTTTGTTTTGCTGAGTACAGAAATACCTTAGTCTCCTTATCTCTATCTCCCTTCAAATAATATTATGCTGCTCTACATACAGTATAAAAACTTGTAGCCAAAACAGTTTCACTTAATTTTTTTCTGACTTCTTGGTTACAATTGTTATAGGTCTTATTTACTTAAAAAAAACCTTTATTTTGTCTTTATTGTGAATATTCTCATTCCATATTCTTTTGCGGGTCAATGTCAGGCACTACCTGTGACTGGCCCTGGGCTACTTGTTAGGAGATACAAAGTGATCCACGATTATTAGCTGACTGTGCTGGGTCTGATTGCATGTAGGTTGGGTCAAGCTGTGTAATAAGGCTGGCTGCCACCAGTACTTGGCCTGGGGCAGGTCAGCAAAAGGCCAAGGCACCCTGAGACCTGCTGGCTGCCCATTAGGTTTAGCCACTGAAAGAGCCTCAGAAGAAGGTTTTCATAACCTGCCTATTGTAAATAACGCTGCAGTAAACATGTAGAGGACATATATTTTTTTCAAGTTAGTGTTTTAACCAACTTTAATTAGTGAGGAAATTAAAAGAAAGCTCCATTAATGGAGGCATATATTTATATAGAAATATACAGTATTATAAACATCAAGTATTTTCATACTAATAGGTTCAATGCAAACAAAATAAAATGTGTGTGTGTGTAAATTGAGAAAGGGTAAAAACTTGCATGACAATGCAAAGTGTAAAAAAATGGCTAAGAAATTATTGAGGTATTTCCAATATCAAGACTAGAAATTTTTAATTGTATTTTTCATTATTGGAACACGTTTATGCAAATAGGATAAATAATACCTCAAATATATACAAGAACATACTTAGGCCTCTGAGAATTTATCTCAACTGACTGTGTCTGAATTGCCTAGACTGAATCTCCTAGGGACCCAATATCCACAGCTTACTCAATCCACCAGGCTATATTCCATCTCAAGGGAAAGGAGTTAATATGGCTGATTTCATCCCTTGTCTGGACATGGGTAATGGAGGGGCCCATATGATCTGAGTTTTATCTCCTAGGAATACAAGGAATTACATAAATATTTCCATTTCACCTCTTACAGTACTTCTCCCAGCCTAATTTTTTACTTGTTTAAATAGATCCCACTACTGTAAAGCAAGAGAGAAGACAGAGTTTGGTGAGTTGAAAACTACAGTCAATTAGGGAAGAGGAAAACCCTACACTGGCTCGATCATTTATCAAATAAGTAGCCTTGCATTTACTCAGTGGCCAAGCAAGGTCTGTCCCCTTGAAAATGGGATTTGGGAAGAAGGCCTCTGATAGCAATGATTCCATAATAAGTTGACAGATCCTGGCAGAAAACTATTGATTTCAAGCGTTGACCAACTAAAGCAAGCATTAGTAACGTAGGGAACTCATTAGAAAAAAGAGCTTTTTTGGGTAAAAGAACTGAGGTCAGAATAGGTTGTGACTGAAGCAGCAGATCTTTGTTTGGATGTTTTCCTTTGGCACTCCTCTCCTTTGTAGTTGTAATGATTAGTGGCTTATTTTTCTCCCCTTTAAATGTATTCCCAGCAGCCCTGAGGAAATGTGCTTCTTGGCAGGAGGCAGTGAGCCTGTGCTCCAAGAGACGGACTTGCAATCCAGCCTAAATTATAGAGACATTTGGGGCTTTCTCAGTCTACCTGCTTTCATGCCACCGGTGGTGATGTCACCATCCTTTTAGGGAACGATTTCATTAACTGTTATCATTATATTCTATAAGAATAACAGTGCCTGTAGGAGTTCAGTGACTGTAGGAGTTTAGTCTGCATCAAACATGGAGATATAACTTAGACTATATATTTTTATGGATATGGGAGCAAGGGTTTGAGAGGTGGGGAAAGGATTGCTTCTGGACAGTGGGAACTAGTTACCAGTAAGTATCCTAATCTGAACTGTATTTTAATACCAGGTTAAAAAAAAAAAAGCTCCAATACCACCCACAGCACTGGAACCTGTCATTTATTTTCTTTCCCTTTTCCTTATTTTTTTCTACTGCTTTATTGAAATTCTTCAGCTGATTTTATCAAATCCATTGTCTGAAATATAATATTTCCTCTATAAAGGTCTCCTATTTAGTTACTTTCTCTCTCTCTCTCTTTCTCTCTCTCTCTCTCCCTCCCTCCCTCCAGCCACCCCCTCTTTTCCTCCCTCACACACACCTCTTTCTTATACACATATTTCTTCCCATTTGAACCAGGGCCTATTTCCTTAAGAAAAGGAAACAGCTATTTAGGTTTAATCACATGAAATTGCTGACCTACAAAAATAACCATTTCCTATGGTTTATTAAAATATATAATACTAGAGGCCCGGTGCACAAAAATTTGTGCACTTGGGGGGGAAGGGGGGGTCCCTCAGACCGGTCTGTGCCCTCTTGCAGTCTGGGACCCCTTGGGAGATAACGACCTGCTGGCTTAGGCCTGCTCCCGGGTGGCAGAGGGCAGGCCCAATCCCTAGGTGCAGCCCCTGGTCGGGCTCAGAGCAGGACCGATTGGGGAGTTGGGGTGCCGCCACCCCCCCCACTGTCATGCACAGAGCAGGGCAGATTGGGAGGTTGCGATGCCACCCTCAGTCGCGCTCAGGGTAGGGCCAATTGGGGGGTTGGGTCACTGCCCCCTGTCACACTCAAGGCAGGGTGGATGGGGAGGTTGCGGCGCCACCCCCTGTCATGCACAGAGCAGGGTCAATCAGGGGGTTGGGGAGCTCCCCCCCCCGTCACTCACAGAGTAGGGCCGATAGGGAAGTTGGGGCATTGCCCCCTGTCACACTCAGGGCAGGGCGGATCAGGGGGTTGGGGCGCCGCCACTGTCACACTCAGGGCAGGGCAGATGGGGAGGTTATGACTCTACCCTATCACACACAGAGCAGGGCCTGTGGGGGGGGGGGGTTGGGGCGCCGCCCTCTAACACCCACAGAGCAGGGCCGATCAGGGGCTTGGGGCGCCGCCACTCTCACACTCAGGGCAGGGCCGATGGAGAGGTTATGGCTCTACCCCGTCACACACAGAGCAGGGCCCGTGGTGGTGGTGGTGGGGGGGGTGCCGCACCCTGTCACACACAGAGCTGCAGGGTGATCAGGGGGTTTGGGCGCTGCCCCCTGTCAAGCTGATCCCGGTGCTGGGAGGCATATTACCCTTTAACTATATAGAATAGAGGCCTGGTGCATGGGTGGGGCTGGCTGGTTTGCCCTGAAGGGTGTCCTGGATCAGGGTGGGGGTCCCCACTGGGGTGCCTGGCCAGTCTGGGTGAGGGGATGATGCCTGTTTGCAACTGGTCACACACCCTTCAGGGTGGGGGTCCCCACTGGGGTGCCTGGCCAGTCTGGCTGAGGGGCTGAGGGCTGTTTTCAGGCTGGGACTGAAGCTCCCAACTTCTCCTTTTTTTCTTTTCTTTTTTTTTATTCTGGGCCAGCTTTAGCTCTGAGGCCTCGGCTGCTGAAAACAGGTTTCTGGCCTTTGTTTACCGTCTGTATTTGATACAATGTTGCGGTCCGGCTGGCTGAAGCTCCGCTGAGTAAAGCAGGTTTCTGGGGTTTTTTTAGCTTCTTTATTTGCAACATAGTTGCTGAGAGTTGCAGCTGAGAGGCTGGCAAGTCAGGCGGGGAACGTTGGAGTTCTCCGTTGGAGTTCTCCGTCACTGAAGCAAGCAAGCCTCCCTGTTCGCATCAGCTGCCTGGCTGCCGGCCGCCATCTTGGCTGCCAGCTAATTTGCATATCTCGGCCCTACTCTGTGAGTGGCAGGAGGATTAGCCAATGGGAAGGGTAGCGGAGTGACACTAATTACATGTTTCTCTTTTATTAGTGTAGATATAAAAATGAAGGGTTAATGGTAAGGAAAAGGAGGCAATAACAAGTCAATTCTATAGGTGTCAGCTCATCTAGGGGACAGAGGGTGCTTCTCATGTAGGAACCCTGAAAGTGACAGTGCAGTCCTCAACCTGTGCAATACCAAAGTGGAATTGTCTTTCATAGCCCATTCTGACAGCTGACTTGTCCTCAGGGCTCAAAACACCAGTGGATTCCCGACTGAAGAGACGATGTATAACTTGAGCTGTTACAACCCTAGCTCCTTTATCCTTGTTGGAATACCTGGCCTGGAGAAGTTCCACATATGGATTGGGATTCCCTTTTGTGTCATCTATGTCGTGGCTATTGTGGGCAATTCCATCCTCCTCTACCTCATTGCAGTTGAACACAGCCTCCATGAGCCCATGTTTTTCTTCCTCTCTATGTTGGCTACCACAGACCTTGTCTTGTCCACTGCCACAGTGCCCAAACTGCTCAGTAACCTCTGGCTTGGCTCCCAGGAAATATCCTTCTCTGCTTGTCTGACCCAGATGTTCTTCCTCCACTTTAGCTTTGTGGTGGACTCAGCTATTCTGTTGGCCATGGCATTTGATCGCTATGTGGCCATCTGCTTCCCCTTGAGATACACCACCATCCTGACTCCACAGGTGATCATCAAGCTTGTGGTGGGCACTGTTGTGAGAAGCTTCTCTGTCATCCTGCCAGATGTTTTTCTGCTGAAACGGTTACCCTTCTGCAGGACACGTATCATCCCCCACACATACTGTGAGCATATAGGGGTTGCTCGGCTTTCCTCTGCTGACATCTCCGTCAACATCTGGTATGGATTTTCTGTGCCTCTCATGACTGTCATCTCAGATGTGATCTTTATTGCTATTTCCTATACCTTCATCCTCCGTGCTGTCTTTCACCTCTCATCCCAGGGTGCCCGCCAAAAGGCCCTCAGCACCTGTGGCTCTCATGTCTGTGTTATCCTCATGTTTTATACACCTGCCTTCTTCTCCATCCTCGCTCATCGCTTTGGGCACAGTGTCCCTCGAAACATGCTCATTCTATTTGCCAATCTCTATGTTGCCATTCCTCCTGCTCTAAATCCTATTGTTTATGGAGTGAAGACCAAGCAGATTCAGGAAAAATTTATTCTCCTTTTCTCTTTGAAGAAGACACAATGAGTGGGGAGGGTCACTGAAGGCAAAATTTAGATAAAATTGATTAGATGAAATTTTATATAACACAGGAAGACAGAAGAAGAAGGCCTGGACTGGGGCAGGAGCCAGGTGGAGGAGGACAAAGGAGGGGACATCTGTAATACTTTCAACAATAAAAATATTTTTTTTAAATGACACAATTAAAAATAAATAAATAAAATAGAGCTGCAACTCCTATTAATTTAAAATTTTAGAGTTCTCTCCATGTGCAAAATATAGACAGGAGTAAGATAGGAGAGAGAAAATCTTTGAGACTTGTAGAAAATAATGAGTTTTCTTGGCTTAGTTTTCTTTCCACTTGTTTGAAGAAGGTGATGAAGGGTATAGAAGAGCATTAAGACTAAGGTTTACATTTTTCTTATTGCTGATTTTGTGATATTTGAAGGTTAGATAATTCCTAACATGCAACTCATATCTGTGTTTCTCACTGTCTGAATTAAGGAAAAAGCCTCTTGCCTTTCCTCTTTAAGTAGCTGTCAATTCTCTTTACTGCAACTATCAAATGTACTGCTTCACACTCCAGTCCTGATTCTATGCATCATTAATTTTTCCTCCTGCGTCTTTTACTTGCTCTACTTCTCTCCAACCCATCTCAGATTACATAGTGTTGATCATCTTTTTTATCTATTTTCAGTTGTATGCCCCCCAAAAAGCTTTACTATCCTTCATCCATATTTTACAAGTATCAATATGTCTTATTAAAATAATTGAGAGGGCAATATTAGTTACTTAATTTCACAGATGAGGAAACTGAAATTTATAAAGATTATAGAGAGACAATTAGTAGGTTCAGGATCTAAAACTAGGTCTCTCTGATTCTGAATTCTTTATTGATTTGCCTCCTAGATATCTACTCACTTGAATGGCTCACAAAGTTTTCAAACTTAATTTCTCTAAAACTGACTTGGAAAACACTAACTTCCTCCATAAAAAGTGTTCTTCTTTTCCCGTCTTTCTTTAAGGTAAATGGCACCACCACAAACATGAATTTCAAAGCCAGAAACTTATGGCTTCTCCTTGATTTATCCAATGTCACTCTCTGGCAAAAATAACTCAATATTTGAGTTAAATATTTGATTTTGAGGTGCTTATAAGTCATTTCAGTAGCTAAATACATACCATTTTTACCTTTATCATGATCACCAAGCTTGTCCGGGGCCCTTATCAATTATTTGTTTCTAGGAGAGCATTTGAAAGTCATGTTTTAAAAGGAGTTCCCCACTCCATTCAATTCACTCACTATATAAAAGCCAAAATGGTCATTTTACAATTTACATGATTGTTTCACTTTATGTGTTGAAACTCTTTAATAATTTCATTGTCCTCAGGAGCATACATAAGCATTGTTCTTAGGGTTAGTTCAGAGAATGGAAGACTTAAAAATTTATTTTTATTTTTATTGATTTCAGAGAGGAAGGGAGAGGGAGGGAGAGATAGAAACAGCAATGACGAGACAGAATCATTGATGGGCGGCTTCCTGCACATGCCCCTACTGGGGACTGAGCCCCCAGTCCAGGCATCAAATCCAAGTTCCTGACCTGGAATTCAGCTGTGACCTCCTGGTTCATAGGTCGATGCTCAACCACTGAGCCACGCTGGCTGGGCTGGAAGACTTTAATAAAAAGAACAACCTCCCATGAGACTCAGAGCCTTACACTAATTTACATTTATTTACAATTCATTTATGTTATTTTCACTCCCTTGACTCTTTGAGCAAGTAATTGCAGAAGTGATATTCTTTTTGTGTGTGTTGTCCTACTGTCTTGCTATTTTACAAAAAAAATAAGATTTGGTGTGGATAGAGTGTATATTAGGTGGAGTTGGGTGGAAGCAATCTATGTTTTTCTTAAAAAACTAACTGTCCCAGGATAAAAACATCTATTTCTTAAAGACTCCACTAGGAAGAAACCATACTTTTCATCAAGATGAACACATTAAATTACGTGGAAGTAAGAAGTAAAGCTTCACAGGGCACTTACATTTTGTAGGCATTGGGTGATTTGCAACACCAGGGACCCAAGCACATGTGTGACCCACACCCCCTGCAACTGAAGACAATGGTAAACCACTGCTGCATTTTCTATTCTTCATCTCTATCTCCTTGGAAACCCTATGATAAAACTGTTCTCTTCCTCATGGGATCACTAAGACTCAGAGACAACCAGACACCAGGTAACAACAAGATATGAAGAGTAAAATTGGCACCCGGCCAGTGTGGCTCAGTGGTTGAACATCAACCCGTGCACCAAGAGGTCATCAGTTCAACTCCTGGTCATGGCACATGCCTGAATTCCAGGCTTGATCCCAAGTAGGGGGCAGCCAGTCTATGTTGATGTTTCTCTCTCATCAATGTTTCTACCTCCCTCTCCCTCTCCCTTACTCTCTCTCTTATAAAAAAAGATAGAGTAAACTTGGCATAATGATCTAAGATGCTGTGTGTGTGTGTGTGCGTGTGTGTGCGTGTGTTGACATTTTCTTTAATGTCTGTAATGACCTTCAGGGCAGTTCAGAAAAAAAGGAAATGAAAGTGTTCTGACTATAAGTTTTTATACTGTACATAGATCAACATAATATTATTTGAAGGTAGAAAGAGATAAGGAGACTAAGATATTTCTGTGCTCCACAGTACAAGACACATGGATATGTTTTTAAAAATATATTTTTATTGATTTCAGAGAGGAAAGGAGAGGAAGAGAGAGATAAAAAACATCAATGATGAGAGAGAATTATTGATCGGTGCCTCCTTCATGCCCCCACTGGGGATTGAGCTTGCAACCCTGGCATGTGCCCTGATGGGGAATTGAACCGTGACCTCCTAATTCATGGGTAGACACTCAAGCACTGAGTCACACTGATGGGCGATGCCACTATTCTAATAATTCTATTCTTATTTGCTTATGTATTTATCCATCCACATCTATATATTATCAGCTCCTTAAAGGCACAAACTTAGCCATAGGCATATTCTTATACCCTGCCCTATGAAAATACCAGACACACTATGGGTTCTCAATAAAGATTCATGCGGATTCAAACTTCATCAGAAACCCTTTCTTCCATGCCATCCCTAACTTTTTCTTTCTTCCTTCTCTATTCAGCTTAGATTCCACAGTATATTATTTTTGTCATTTTCTTATTTATCCTAAACTAAACTTGTCATAAACTCAATTGTCTATTCTACATATTGAGTTGAAATAAATATTCCAGGAATCTTAATGAAGTTAGCCTTGTATTTGGGAGACATTGGAAAAAATGGCCCCACAGGGATGACTGATACTGCTGTTAATGACACAATACTTGCCTAGTATCAACTTCTCAAATGCATCAAATTAAATTTTGTCTCTTCCACTACTAGTGCCTTCTCTTCATTTTTTGCTTGGAAATTGTTATTTAAACTTCAATTAACAACACTTCTTCAGATATTTCTTCTTTAATTCTGCCTATAGATTCTCATTGCACAATGTAGTATTATTTCAGGAATTATCACAACTTTAATAAGGTGATTACTTGTATACTTGGTCATTTATCTCATCCCTTGTATCATTGAGGACCAGTTTAGTGTCTGCCTTGTTTATCATTGCATTCCTATCACCTGCAAAGCTCCTAATTCAGAATAAGCATGCAATAAATGTTCTCTGATTGTAAGAATTGAAACAAATAAGCTGTAATACATTAATTAAATCTCTATTTTGGATGATGGGAAGCTACCTGAATTTGTAACTCTACCTAATCAGAGAGAAAATTATGCAGGTCCTAGAGACTTATTTTCTCTACAGTAAGTTAATAATTGTTTCCCTACTTATTCCTCAAGCTCTTCTTTAAATTAAATATTTCCAAATATTCATAGATACAGAAACTGATTTTAAAAACAGTTAAGTATTTTGTTAGAGCACAAAGGAAAGGATGAGTAAAACAAGTGATAAATCCCAGATATTTGGTCACTAGACATTGGAAGTAGACTTTTTCATTAAACCAATAAAAGGCATCAAGGGTTTTCCTGCTGGAAGGATGAAACTGCATCAGGCTAGCTACCTATGGTTTTCACACCTGCATGTACTTTGTGTTAAAGATTTGCCCCACACAAATACATTATTAGCCTGTACTCTAGTAATGGACTGATGAAGTAAAGTTAGTGATGAATCATCACAGAAGGAAAATGAAGAGAACTGTCAAGCAAGAATGAACATTATTATAAGGATCTGTAAAGGAAAGACTTTTCACATCTGAAGTGGGGAGGTGGCAGGAAAAGTAAAAAAATGTCTCCCAAGTTTTGTTATCTAAGGCTAGAAGCAGATTCATTTAATTCCACAGACATTTATTAATTATTACCTATGAAATAAAGCTCTGCCAGGAATTCAGAAGAAAGTAAAACTGTCTCTGCAAAAGAAGTTTTAGTAGCTCTAGACTATACCTGGAGACATGTCAGAGCTGGCTCTTGCCAGGGTTTGTTTTTGTGAAAATCAAATTACTCATCAAGCCAGATAAAGACCCCATTGACACTCACGTATACTACCATCCTGGATTCCACAATGCCCAAGCCACCACTAATATGAGCAGAGGTGTAAGTTTCTAAGCTGGTTAATTGGTCGAATTCTCCCTCTTGTCCTAGACTTACTTGGGACCTTGGGAACTGAGCCTATGGGTCCCTCTGTTTCAGAGGCCCTCTGTTCTCAGTTGTTTTTAACCCCTGGAGAAAACAAGGGAAGTACATTTCCACTCCACTCCTCTAGGCTCTGTGTCCTTCCCTACAGTGAGCATGATCCTATGTCTGACCCTTCTGTTTCTGTGTCTGTCCTTACGGATCCTAAAACTGTTTTGTGCCTGCTGTAGTTCTACATTCTCTGGTCCTTACTCTGTCTTTGCAAAACATTTCCAGGACCAGGCCCTCCAAGGTATACGCCAGTGGTGAGTAATGTACAATTATTAAGGAGAAAAGCTGGTAGGGAGTAGAATGGAGTGGATGAGAAATGGAGTTGGTGGCGAGAAGACATGGAGGTGGGAAAAGAGTGGGCTTTAGAAAATTGAAAAGGCCAAGATTAGAACTTGGAATGCCGATTTTGTGTCTATTAGGGGCTTATTTTTGAGCCCCTTCCACTGGACTCCCCAAAATGATTCCAAGTTTTTTTGAAGATCAAAATTTATAATGTTTATCATGTAATAAAATTAAAGACTGCTTTAAGACTAGCTATTCCAGACTGGGCCAACAATCTGGGGATTAGAATTTATTTTTCCCCCTCAAAGAATTTTATGTTATCTTAGATGGTAAGCATGGGTTCAAATTTGTGAGTGCATTTATGAATGAGTGTCCTGTTTTTCTTTTGGGATGTTAGGGGCAAGTACTAAGATATCCATTCACCCTACACATCATGGAGAAACACAAATACATAAGGGAGTTGTACAGTTGCTTTCTGAATTGGATCTTACAACAGTCCTTTTGTGACTCATGGACAAACCATGGCTATTTTTTTCTTTGAAGGGGACAGAGGAGAGATCTTCACAAAGACACACTTAGAATTAAAAGAAGAAGTACAACATATAAACCACAGTACTTCATGATCAAGATATTACTGAAGAACCTATCTTTGTTTAGTGCTGGGGAAGATAAAACATGTAGAGATATAGGGCACATTATTATAATATTTTCAGTCGTAGGCAAGAGGAGAAAAACCCCAGTAATCAATCAGAGACCCGTCAAAAAGATGGGAGTAGAATGTCTGCTAAAGACAAAATCCTATTCAGGATTCTGTGATCAATGATAGAGACAGTGCTAGTAAATAGTGTGAAAGAGAACATACAGTTAGTGACAACTGAAAAGTTTCAACAAAGAATGGTAATGTAAAGTCATGAGCCTTTTCATTATATATAGAACTTTGAAGGTGAGTGAGAAGGGTGCCATTAGTTGTGCCCTTTCTTCAAGAACATCTTTCAGTAATGTATAGTGGCTCCGGATTCCCTAGGTTTGTTTGTTGGGAGTCTTCATCCAGTTTGGAAGTATTTAAATATGGGAGACAAGTTTGCATGATTTTCCAGATCTTCCGTTTTCCAGAGTTGAAGTATAGGAGCTTATCTTATGCTATTATGACAGGCTGTGAGGGTACAAGATTAAGGAATGAGTAGCTCAATGGTAGGATGGGGAGCATGAGTAAGTTGTATTCACAATATTATTTAGATAATCAAACTAATTAGTGTGAAAGTCCAGCAGACCCTCTGTCACTCATTTGTTCAACAAATATTATTGGACATTCTGCAGCAGACATGGTTCTAGGGAATAGAACAATAAAGTAAGCAAAGTTGACATCTGTCCTCTTACCATTTACTGTTTATTACGTGAGAAAGCTAAGCAAACTAAAAATAGTGTGGTAAGCGCTCTGAATGGATAATGTGGAGTGCTAGGAGTGTACCTGGAAACCTTACCTAGCTTGGATACTGTTTAGGAAAGCTTGGTGTGTACTGGAGATGAAGGGAAGTTAGCTAGAGAAAGAGAGAGATGAAATAACCTGAAGAAACAGTGAAAAATCAAATGTAGGTGGAAAAGAATTCAGACCAAATTTCCAGAAGCTGGAGGTCAAATTGGGGATGACACATTTGGTGCACTATTATTTTGCTTTTGACATAGGGGAGGGCTGTATGGCCTCTTCCACTTTGATATTCTCATCTGAGGTCTGGTGTTAGTTAATATAATACTTGTTTAAGACTGAATAAAGGAAATCAGTAAAGGTATTTAAAGTGGCATCTAGATACTATATGCTAATATGTTCTCAATAATGCCATGGGGTTTGATTAGATAAAAACCATGAGTTGTATGCGAATTCTTCAGCTATGAAGTATGCCAGCAAGAGATCTATAGATATGGTTCTATTCCTACCACCAGGTAATGTGTCTTCAGGTTAATGTCCATTTGCTTACCTTAGATAGTAAACAAATGGGCATATTTTAAATATTCTTTCTTTAAAATTATTTTCCAAAATTAGGAAACAAAATAGAAGCCAAGAAAACAAAACTGGAAAAAAATGGCTTAAAGTTTATGGAGATGGAAGAGTTTGCTGATTTTTCAATGCCTTTTACTATTCCTTCCATCATAGCCTCTTTCAATTGATAAGTCCTACCATTTTTGTCTTCTTACATATCTAAAGTCGATTTATGAATTTCTTCTTTTACCTTAATGCAGGCTGCCATTATATATCTCACTATAGTAATTTTCATACTTTATTGCTTTTTTACAAAATAATGAGTTTCCGTTTCATTTGAACACAACATTAGAACCTAAAAATATTGTTTGAATGAATTGAGCATATTTAGGTTTTACAAATTAGTTATAACAGCCTTTGAAATAAACCGAGAAGATGTTCAGGCTTTCTATATGTTCAGAAATCAATTACATCCTACATAAATTATCTCCTCTTTAAAAACAAAAAGATTTATTTTATTAAACTGTGTAGACTAGGCTCCATTTAGAGGGAGGGAGTTGGATGCAGCTGTGGGATTTCTCAGTAACAATGGCAGGAATAGGGTAACTAATTCAAAAGCTGAGGAGAGAGGAATATTTTTTAAAATTATAAACTTCAGAATCTGCAACATAGGAGTCACAGTTAAAGCCACGGCATTTGGAGACTATCACCCTGGTGAAGTTTGTCAACCTAAAAAACAGCAGGCACAGAGAGAGCATGGCAGGATCCCAACACTCACAAACAGGCAAAAAGAAAATGAGTTACTACTGAAGATGGTGGAAGAGATTTGTGCATCATGTCACAAAATAGAAAAGTTTGGAAGAAAGGCTCAAGTGTTTCAATGAAATCTCACATGAATGAGTCATTATTTTGTTTAGACAGGTGCAAGAAAGCCATTGCATAATGTGGCCAGGATACTGGGCTCCCCATTCTGGGATTATCTTTTCTGTGGGTTGAGTGAGGGGTTCTATTCTTTCTCTGAGACAAATATATTATAGTAAGTTATTGGAGAAGGTCTCTTGTTAAACTTTTCCAATCTGGGAATATCTGATGTGGCAGATCAAACCACCTGGACCTTAGATTTTAGGAAAGAATATTTTTATATTGGTAAACTTTTCTATAACACTAATGAGAACCAGGGAATTTGTTCTAGTTTGTAGAGAAGAGTAAAGAAGAAAGGAGACTGCATGGTCTGCATTGGCTTTAGACAGTGAGCCTGCCTTCATTCAGCCCCGTGTGGCCTTGCAGTTGTTACTCCAGTTGGCCAGGGCTGGGACTTCACATTGAAGCTGATTCCAAATCCCTGACTAGTAATCAATTTTTCCGCCTAATGTTATTTTTGCACATCTTTTCTTAGAAAACTTCATGGTTGCTGGTAGCTAGGCAGGACTGAATTCAAAGTTTTATGACTTGTGTCTCTGGGGAAAATTATTTTAATACCACTTTCATTATGATTTAAAATTGTGACTAAATGTTTGGTAGGTATTTATAAGGAGAAGAGAAACAGACAATTTATCACTTTCCAGAGCTGAAAGTGAGGAGGTAATATTGGAGAGGTGGATGTCTGTAGATTATTGTAACTATCAGCCATGACATTTTTATTTTCAGTCTGTGAGACACATCCAATCCAAGATCGTGATGACCACATTCAACTTGAGCAGCTTCAATCCAGGCCCATTCATCCTACTGGGAATCCCAGGACTGGAGCAGTTCCATGTCTGGATCGGAATTCCTTTCTTTATGTTCTACATTGTGGCCCTTGCAGGCAACAGTGTTCTCCTCTACCTTATTTCCATGGAACGCAGCCTCCAGGAGCCCATGTTCTTTTTTCTCTCCATGCTGGCTACTACCGATCTCATCCTTTCTAATACTTGTGTACCCAAAACATTCAGCATCTTCTGGCTAGGTCCTCAGGAAATCACCTTTCCTGGATGTCTTACTCAAATGTTTTTTCTCCACTACAGCTTTGCCATGGACTCTGCCATCCTCTTGGCCATGGCATTTGATCGCTATGTTGCTATTTGCTTCCCCTTAAGGTATACCACTATCCTCACCAGTAAGATTGTTACTAAGATTGTAATGGGTATTGTCAGCAGGAGCTTTTGTATTATCTTCCCATGTGTGTTCCTATTAAAGCGACTGCCTTTTTGCCGAACACTCATTATTCCCCACACATACTGTGAGCATATAGGTATTGCCCGACTCGCCTGTGCAGATATCTCCATCAACATCTGGTATGGCTTTGCTGTGCCTGTACTGACTATTACATCAGACCTGATTCTGATTGGCATCTCCTACACTCTCATCCTTCATGCTATCTTTAACCTTCCATCCTGGAATGCTCGCCAAAAAGCTCTTAATACATGTGGTTCACATGTATGTGTTATTCTTATATTCTACACACCAGCCATGTTCTCTGTCCTCACCCATCGTTTTGGTCATGATATTCCTCACTCATTCCACATACTAATTGCCAACCTCTATGTAGCCATTCCTCCTGCACTCAATCCAATCATCTATGGGGTGAAGACAAAGCAGATTCGAGAAAAAATCATCCTTCACTTCTTCCTTAAAAGGCCCCAGTGACATGAGACTGAGATGATGGTAAAGGAAACAAATAATATTTTGGAATACTTTTCATCTTTTAAAAAGCTGGAATCTCTACAATGATGACTTAAATACATATGAAATCCTAGATATGGATTGTGTCTTATAGGATCAATGAGATAAGACAAGGACGTAGATGTCAAGAGAAGTGACAAAAAAGTTAAAGAAGATTATGCCTGTCTGAAAAGATAAAACAGAGGGAAATTTCTGTCTTATTTGGAGATGTATTTTTAAGACTTAGGGAATAAGGTTTTGATCATATATAAAGTGGATAGAGTATTATTCTTATAAACAGGCTAAAAGATATGAATAAAGTTTAACAATCTGGGATGCCTATGTAGGAAACTTTCCAAATGAGAGTTTTTAAAGCTAATAGCAAATGATTATCCTAGTTTAAGAGCAGCCAAGAAAATTATTAACCTAAGAAAGCTGTTCACAAATGTTGGCAGGGATCAGAATCACCTGTGAAACTTTGTATAAATGCAAAGTTCCAAGTTATATCCTATTGCAATGAACCTCTGTGTAATTTAATAGTTTTTATTTTATTGATTTCAGAGAGGAAGGGAAAGGGAGAGAGAGATAGAAACATCAATGATGAGAGAGAATCATTGATCGGCTGCCTCTTGCATGCCCCACATTGGGAACTGAGCCCACAACCCGGGCATGTGACTGGAATCGAACCCGGCACCCTTCAGTTCGCAGGCTGACACTCTATCTCTGAGCCAAACCATCTAGGGATAATTTAATAGTTCTTCAGGTGATACTGGTGCCTAAGAAATCTTAGCTCTACTGAAATCAGAAAAGTCCTGTTTGTTTGTTTTTTAAATAAAAAACATAGATTTGGTGCTTGTATAAATTTCCTGTGTCTGAAAATAACATAACTCTCCTTTATGTTCCACATAACTGCTTCTTGCCAAGTATTAATAATCCATCTGAAAACTCTGAAATTTTAAATTTAATATCATCTAATATTTTATGAAGTATCTTTATATATTGCAATAATCTTCTCTGCCTGGATTATTCTTCCTCCATTAAAGAATTTTTGCTTCTGGCACAAAAAGAATTCTTGCCATGATTGTGGGTGATTTTAATGTCCACATAAATTACCCTTTAATAAGTTGATGTGGTAGACTGTATTTTCCAAAGATGACCACAATAATATATTCCATCTTTCATGCTTCCCACATCAACAGTTAGAGCCTAAATTCCACTTCTATTGAATCCAGGCTGGTATTAGCAATTTCTTGACAAAGAATTCAGTGCAAGTGACATACAAATCTTTGCAGCTTCTGCCTGGGTCTCTTGGAAGGCTTAATCTTGGCATGTTTCCTGCTGAAACCCAGCTACTTTGCTATGAGAACCCCAAGGAACACAGATAAGCTATGTCTAAATGTTCTGGTAAATGGCCCCAGTTGGAATCCCAGCCAACACACAGCAACAACTGCCAGTTATATCAGTCAGCCATCTTGAACATCCAGCCCAACTGAGACTTTAGATATTTGTAGCTTCAACTGACATCGCACTACAATGCATGGGAGACTCAAAGAGAGAACCACCAAACTGACTGAAACCAATCCATAGAAACATGCAAAGTAATAATAGGCTGTTTAAAGCCAGTAACATTGGGGATGATTAGTTATAGCAATAGATAAATATTGCAGAAATTATTAGCAAGGAGTGGGATGTTGGTATAACAAAAACCTAAAATATGTAATAACTTTGGAATAAGTCAGCAGGCAGAATCAAAAGGGGACTTGAGGAGGTAGTTGACAAAGGCTTGAAAGACAGTAAGGAAATTATCACTGGAGGCTGCAGAAAAAGGTATGAGTACTATACAGTTGTGGGAACCATAGCTTGCAGTAAAATGAAAATAGATACCTAATTAACTGATACATTTGGACAAGGAGATTTTGAAGCAGAGTACTGAAAGTATCAGAATTAATTTTATGCCACATATGATAAGGTAAGATAAAGAGATATAAGCTAAAATTAAATTATTTAATGTTCAAGCAGAATATAGACTAAATACAAACAAGTTATGGATGAATAGGTTAAAAAAACAAAACTTTTCCCCAGCTTCTCCAAATGACAAAAAAAAAAAGAGTAGAGAGCCATTTGAGGGTATGCCTAAAAAATATTTTCAATTAGAAAAAAAAGCTTCTAAGAATCTTAAGGAAAATTTCCAGATAACCACAACTCCAGTCAAAATCAGACAGGGAGCAGCTTGGAAGATATCTTTGGGTGTACTTTTTATCTGATGAAGTAAGTTCTAAAAGATTTATATAGAACTCACAGTTTGTTTGTTCTTTAAGATAAATGTACAGATATAAGCACCATTAGCTTGGACAAAAAGGAACAGAGTTAGTTAGTGCAAAATGAAAAGAGACCTTCAGATCTTCAACTTCATTAGGCAGGAAGCAGGCAGAGAGAAATACTCAGATGTAAACACTGAAAACCAAATATGACATAGAATATAGAGCCAATTGCTCAGAGGTTGTAGCTAAGAGCCAAGTAGAATCATTTCCAGGGAACAAGAGTGGGTTTATATTAAGAAACTGGCGATAGCCCTGCCAGCGTGGCTCAGTGGTTGAGCATCAAACTATGAGCCAAGAGGTTACAGTTCAATTCACAGTCAGGGCATATGCCCAGATTATGGGCTTGATCCTCAGTGTGGGACATGACGGAGGCAGGTGGTCTATCTCTCACTCCTTCTCCTGTCCTCTCTAAAATCAATAAAAACATATTTTTAAAAAAGAAACTGGTACTATATCTCTGTATTTTAAAATCTTTAATGCACTAGTTTAAAGGCTAATATCATTCGCAATATTTCACAAATAAGTATCTTTGCAATTATTCTATCTCTGTATCACCATTGTACGTAGGCAGCTGATTTCTTTCTCATTTCTTTACTATTCAGGTCTTCAAATGAAGAGGAACTGCATTCAAGGAGCTGTATTCAAGGAACTGAGCCCAATGAGCCCTATTCACATTTTGCCCTGATTTAGAGGCTGAGATCCTAGCCTTTGAATAAAAGGCATAAGAGGATATAACTTTGGGATCTTAGGAAAGAGATGAATTTATTTTGCATATAGGAGGATATATGCATTATTCTGGCCAGAGGGTGGAGTGTTTTCAGGTTTTTATTTCCAAAGTATGGCTAAAATAATATCTTATATTCCACATATTTTTCTTAATATGATTTTGTCACTCCTACAAGAGGTGCCATTTAATTCTATTCCCCTTTTACCTGGGCTGGCCTTAGCAACTTCCTTGAGAAAAGAAGTCAACAGGTGAAATTTCAGGATATTGAAAGCTAGATTATAAGAAGCTTGTGTCTTCTCCTTTAGTGGCTTTTGACATTTGTTTATTAGACACTCTTCCTAGGACATAGCCACCGTACTGTGAGAGTCCCAGGCCACATGGAGAGTTCATGTGGTTGACATCCTGTCTGAGCTCCTAGTTAATAGCCAGAATCAATTGCATCAATTTTAGTCAAGCTTACAGATAACTGCATCTTCATCCAAAATTGATTGTAGCCACATCAGAGAGGGGCTTCAAATGACACTGCCCATCTGTCCCCAGTAAGAATCATAAGAGATAATAATAAACTGTTTTAAACCACTACATTTTGGGCTAATTTTGTGGTGCAATAGTCAATAACTAAAACAATTTGATTCTTTGGTTTTTTTCCCCCAAAGATCTTGACGATCCTACCTACTCTTCTTAATTCCTTGGACCTGAGAATTTGTATTGATAATAAATTGACCCTATTCTTTTTTTTTACATTTCCTCATTTTTTATGTATTCTCCTTACCAACATTAATTTCATGGTTCATTCTTAGAATTACTGCTTAATACAAATTTTCTATTTCTCTCTCTCCCTTCTCCGTTGGTAACACAATCATAAATACACCATGTGTGTACACACAAACACACACACACACACACATTTTATTGTGCATTTGCTCTATCCACTGAGCCAAACTGGCTAGGCGTGCTTTTTCAGCAACTCTCTAAATCAACTCTTCACAAATTTTGTGCCTGTTGCCAGTGTAAATGTGTTAACACCATATTTTAAATTTAGGTTTGCTAAACTCAAGAACATGCTTAATTAGATAGCATATAATCTATATCTACACTAATAAAAGAGAAAAATGGTAATTGGTGTACGACGCTACCCTTTTCATTGGCTAATCAGGGCTATATGCAAATTAACTGCCAACTAAGATTGGCAGTTAACTGCCAACTAAGATTGGCAGTTAACTGCCAACAAGACGGCAGTTAATTTGCATATGTAGGCACAATGCAGGGAGGCAAAAGGGAAAGCAGGAAGAAGCCCCCTGCCACTGACAGTGATCAGAAACCCAGGGGGGAGCTAAGAGCTGGGGGGCAGGGCAAAGGCGGCCCTGGGGCCGCCTTTGCCCTGTCCCCCAGCCATGATCGGAGAATCAGGCACCTTTTCCGCCCTGGCCAGTGATAGCAGGAAGTAGGGGTGGAGCCAGCGATGGGAGCTGGGCAAGGTCGAAGCTGGCAGTCCCAGGAGCTAGGGGTCCCTTGCCTGGGCCTAAAGCGGAATCCACAATCGCGGGGCTGCTGCAGCTGCGGGTCCCTGCTGCCCAGGCCGGATACCTCAGCCAGAGGCGTTAGGCCTGGGCAGGGGCGGAGCCTGCAACCGCGGAGAGCTGGGGGTCCCCTGCCCAGGCCTAATGCTTCGGCCAGAGGCGTTAGGCCTGGGCAGGGGCAGAGCGGGAGATCGCAGCGCTGCTGCCGCTGCGGGTCCCCACTGCCCGGGCCGGACACCTCAGCCAGAGGCGTTAGGCCTGGGCAGGGGTGGAGCCTGCAACCGTGGGGAGCTGGGGGTCCCCTGCCCAGACCTGACACCTCTGCCAGAGGCCTCAGGCCTGGTCAAGGGCCAGATCCGGTGATTGGTGATCGGAGAGTGATGAGGATCAACTCCTCTGGCCGAGGCATCAGGTCTGGGCCAGAGGCATCAGGCCTGGGTGGGGGGCGGAGCCGGGGACTGGGGGGATATGATGTTCCCCTTTCCCAGGCCTGAAGCCTGGGTCAGAGGCATCAGGCTTGGGTGGGGGGTGGAGCAAGCGATCAGAGGGAGTTGGGGGTCCCCTGCCCAGGCATGATTCCTGGGCCAGAGGCCTCAGGCTGGGGTGGGGGTCAGAGCCAGTGATCAGGGGGAGACAGGGGTCCCCTGTCCAAGCCTGACACCTCTGGCAGAGGCGTCAGGCCTGGGCAAGGGGCCGATCAGGCGATCAGAGGGTGATGGGGGTCTACGCCTCTGGCCGAGGCATCAGGCCTGGGCAAGGGGCAGAGCCAGCAATCGGAGGGGTCTGGGGGCCCCCTGCCCAGGCCTGACGCCTGGGCCAGAGGCATCAGGCCTGGGCTTGGGGCAGAACCAGTGATGGGGGGAAATGAGGGTCCCCTGCCCAGGCCTGACACCTCTGTCAGAGGCGTCAGGCCTGGGCAAGGGGCCGATCCTGCGATTGGAGGGTGATGGAGGTCAACGCCTGTGGGCTCCCAGTATGTGAGAGGGGGCAGGCTGGGCTGAGGGACACTCCCCCCCACACACACACACCCAGTGCACGAATTTCGTGCACCGGGCCCCTAGTATATATATAAAACCTTAATATGCAAATAGACCGAATGGCAGAACAACCAAACAACCGGTTTCTGTGACGTGTGCTGACCACCAGGGGGCGTGCGCTGAACATGGCGGGCATGGGCAGCAGGAGGCAGAGTGTGGAACATAGTGGGCATTGGCTGCGGTGGGATGGTTGCTGTCATTAGGATGAGACTCTGGTGATTACTGAAAATTCTTTGCTCCCACACTCCACAGTCCTGCCCAGCGCTTGCACCTGCTACCAGCACCAGCCCCACTTGCACCCACTGCTGGCACCGGAGCCATTTCTTGCGTCCACTGGCAGTGCATGACGCTGGCCCCAAACGCTTGGCTCTGTCAGTGAGTGCAAGCAGCGCCTGCTGGCCCAGATCTCCCCTTAGGACTTCTCCACCCTCCCCTGCTCCTGAGGGGCAATCAGGGCAGCAGCCGCCACTCGCACCTGCTTCTGGCACTGGCCCCAATCACTCTGTGCTGTCAGCAGGTGCTAGTGGGGCCGGCACCATCAGCATGTGGGAGAGGTGGCAGGAGTGGGGCTGCCAGCAGACAGGGGACCGGGGCCAGGTGGAGGCACAGTGGATGGGCTTAGACCCAACCCTGTGCCCACCACAGCCTTTCAGCCCACAGTTTCTTTCAAGGTGCATGAATTCATGCACTGGGCCCCTAGTTTGATAATAAAGGGAAAACTATTAGTAATTTCACATAAAAAACAAATATAAATTGGGACTTTTCCCACATAAACTGGGATATATGGCCACCTACATTTTGTATTGCAAGGCAATTACATTACATTTCTCTTTTTATTTTATCTCACACTCTTTAGATGATTATTTTATACCCTCTTTTCTTTCATCAAACTTCCAATACCTTCTTTTCTGTCATCATTCTCATTCATAGATGATCTTGCATTTACTTGCCTGAAGACATAGAAACAACAAGGAAGAAACTTCCACAGACATTTATAATTACACCTACCCACCTATCTACATCCACACCTTCATTTCTACTTTCTCTCTGGTTACTATGGATATCAAGATCCAACTGTTTACTTGTGCACTAAACGCCATTGTCTAATCCTACTTAAAGCCATCACTTCAACAATTCTCTCCTCATTCTTTAATTATTGTTTTTCTCTCTATAATGCATCTTTCTCCATCAATATAGAAAGTTAATAACATTTCTCTAATTTTATTCTTGACTATGTTTCCCTTCCAGCTCTTATCCCAGTTCTCTAGTTCCTTTTGCATTCCAACTCCTTAAAAGAGCTGTCTATGTTTACTAGTTCTAATTCTTTCCTCTCATTTTGTCTTTAACTCACTCCTACTCAAACATTATCACTGCACAGTTCTGTCCTTGTCAAGGTCAATAATGACCGCAATTTTTAGAATAGTGGTCTCAGTCCTCTTATTTTTTTTTTTTATTGTTTTAATCCTCATCCAAGGGTATTTTTCTTTTTCATTGATTTTTAGACAAAGTGGAAGGAAGAGGAGAGACAGAGAGAGAAACTTTTGTGAGAGACATACATTGATTGGTTGCCTTCTACACGCATGCTCCTACTGAGACCAGGAATCAAGCCTGCAACTGAGGTATTTACCCTTGACCAGAATCGAACCCTGGACCCTTTAGTCCATGTGGCTGAGGCTCCAACCACTGAGAAAACTGGCTAGGGCTTGGTTCTCTTACTCATCGATTTGTCATCAATACTTTATATAGTTGACCATTTCCCCCCTTTTGAGCTACTTTTTTACTTGACTGCAGTGGTTTTTTTCTCCTACCTCACAGACACTGCTTACTTGTCTCTTTCGCTAGTTTTTCCTTATCACGTAATCTGTATTAGGAATTAATTTTTGGTGCTCTTTAAACATATTCACCCTTTTAAAAATTATCATTTAACTTCAGAGCTTTAAATCTGATTATAGTAATGCTGATTAACAAATGTATATCTCCACTGTGGACCTTTTTTTTCAAGTTTCGACTCTTGCCTTAAAGTCCTATTCACAATTTTAACCCTTCTCCTGTCTTAAAAAATGCCCAGCCTTTAAGAGAAGACTGTGATATTACTGATGTGTCTCCCCAGAGATCTTATTTAAAAATTCACCTCTACTTTTAGCAGCTGGGACCACTGGTGCTCTGAGCCAACCACAGCCTCTCTGGGACAAAAATCTTTCAGAGGGTGGAGATAAGTGGGAGCAAATCTCAGATCTAGGAACTATGCTACTTGTGCTGGATCAAGTGTTTTCTAGTTCTGCTGACCACTGTGGCTGTGGTGAGTATTGAATGAATATGAACAGAAAACTAAGGTTACAGACAGTTCCGTCAAGCTAGGAGCAGAAGTCGGGGAAGATAGAGAGGGATGACAATCACACAAAGATTTGACCTTGGCTATTCTGGAGATCATCTCAGATTATCCCCAGCTTTCTATTTTAGGAGGTACAGTTTCTTGAACGGCTTAGGTATTTAGCTATCTTTATTTCATACCCAAACTTGTCATCAATATGTTCTTATTTTCTGTGTACCTGAATTCTTTCTGCTACAGTTAGAGTTTTTAGTCTCTTGTCATTTTCCTTATGGTTTCAAGACAAGCCAGTCAAATAGATCTCCAGGAACAGCTTTCCTTAAAAATACTGATGAGGTCATTTTTTTTTTAAGACTAACTGCATCTTATTCTCACTTATATTGGTCAGACCAGCCAGATGAGAGTTAAGGTACATGTATGTTAGGGAGTGACCTCGTTCTTGAGTACCTAGGACCTTCACAGTGCCCTGAGAAAGACTGGAGGGTCAGAAAACTCATCTGATTTCCAGTTTCCCTAGTGACTGAATACAGCTTGAACCCTCCAAATCTAATTCCCTAATTTCCTTCTGTAATTTCACATGCAGAAAACTTAGAAACCTCTAAGCCGTGAATTCTTGCTTCAATAAACCCCAGGTTCTGTGTACCTTTTCCAGGGCAAAATCAGTGGCTGCCAACTGAACAGCCTAATAGTTGTTTTTTCTTTAACAGTAATAGGATAAACATTTCTTCATTCTTAGTGGCAGCACAGACTCATGCCTATGACTTCTTTTATGGAGTCTCCATCTCTGAGTAGGCAGCTTATATAACTTTTTTTTCATAGTGTGCAAGTCAGTGTAACATTTTAACACATATATTGGAGATTATTTGACATTATTATTATGTTATATTATGTCTTAACATTATTATATTATGTCTTCTTATTAAATGAGTTTAATATATCATGGAACATGTATGTTCTTACTCTTCAGTATATAGCATATATCTAGAAGAATTCCTGGTACATATTAGACGCTCAATAAAGTTTTTTTGACAAAGTAATTAAATAAAAGAGCAGCATTACAAAGAATAATAATGTTCACAAAATAGAAGCCTAAGACATTGAAGGGGAATAATGCTTGTTTAATGTAGAATTTTTAGAGACATTGACTAATGAAAGGAAAATATTCTCAGACTCAGAGTGTCTAATGTTGAGAATGGCTCCCTCAAAAGCACACATACTCTCTGCCACTAGATTTGAATAAGCAACTGCCAGGTGCCCACTTTTCAAGATATTACAGGTTAGGAGTTAAGCATCACATAATTATTGAACTATATATACCTTGTAACTCGTTTTCCAATTTATGAACATATTATATTCCATTGATTTATATATATATGGTGTCCCAAAAATATATACATACTTTAACAGCCGATAGCTCAAGTTTGAAAATGAAATGTATTTTAATAAACACTGCCTTTATAATTATTATTCAAAGTGTGTATATACATTTTTGGGGACACCCTATATTGTTTAAAATTCTTAGGAATTTCCAGGATAGAAGTAAAAAAGTATTTATACTTTTCCACCATAAGCATTGATATGTTTACAATAAATCTTATTTTTCTGTTATAACTCGATTTTTGAATTTTTAAGGATATACAAAATTACACTAGGATTGGCACTAAGCTCTATTGTTTGGCTTTAAAATTCAAACAAAATAATAATTTTATTGGTAATTAATATTTATAATTACATTATTATCTATATAATTTATAGTTACAGTAAACTGTTGACTTAAAGTAGTAAACTTGCATTAATATATGAGAAATACCTGCAATATTGCAATTAATAAACAAAATGATTTGGTCTTTTAATAATGCAGTTGTAGATGAATAGGGGATTGAAGGAAAATATTCTTTTTAATTATTATATTGTTTTTTATATTATTTTAGGTGTTTCCATATTCTAAAACTTTTTAGATGACAGCAAATGAACTTAACATTGATGTCTCTTCTAAACACCAGGGTGTTTGAGTCACAAAGACTGAACTTCAATAGGTAGGAATGATGATTCTGACTTCACCTACTAGAATCTCTCAAGGTAAGATGACTCCAAGGAAAAAATAGTTCTGTATCTATTTTCTTCTTTCCTATTGGCATAATCTTAAATTCATTGACTAGTCACTCCAAGAACTGATATAACTCACCACTATGCTTCCCTTCCCATGGCACACTTCATCTTGAAGTTTTCCTGGAGCACATACCTGTGTAGCTCCTGGCTGACCTGTCATATCAGGGCTCACATTTTAAAGTAGACAAAAGAGACACCGAAGTTATGTTTATAATCAAACTAATTCATGTGGCCAATCAGGAAAACAGAAAAAATGTATAGATTAGATTAGATTAGATTAGGTTAGATTAGAAGCATATCAAAGACCTTATAAAGGAGCACGTCTTGGAGTATATAGAGTGAAAAAAACACAATGAGCATTGTAGTTCTGTGAGAGAAGATCCAAAAGGAAGGCTCCTAAGAAGAAACACCCTTTGCAACCATGGTCATTTATTCAAAAATGTTTAAAATATTTTCAATTGTAGTATTCAATCCTTTATCCTTGTACTTGTTAAACATTACTTATTACCCTAATGTATCAAAGGCATTGATGCTGAATATAGAGAAATAAATGAGATGCAGAAATTTCATAGTGTAATGGGCAAGAAACATACATATAATTTTAAAACAAGTTTATATTTCCTAAGGAGAGTATGCTGAAGATGTATGGTTCTCACACCACAGCAGAAGCAACCTTAGAAGGGCTTCATAGAGGAAGGTTACTCAGCTGGGTTTGAATGATTGTTAGTACCTTGGCAGGTGACCAACTTGGAACAGCCATTTTGGGCAAAAAAACAAACCATCATATGAAAATGCATGCGGATGTGACAAAACATGCTTTGGGATATTTCAAAATGTCCAAAATTAGATATGACTTATATGTGGTTGGAACATGAAGCATATAGTAGAATGTGGTGATAACTAATGCTAGATAATTGGCAAAGAGCAAGAAAAAGATCAAGAAGAGCTCTGCACATCATTCTATAAAAACACTAGTGGGAAACAAATTTCATGCTCAAGTAGGTAGTGTGAGTACAGTGTGATACAGAAACCATTAGCAAAGATGTGGGTCAGCATAGAGAACTGACAAGTGCTTGTGAAGTCCCAGGGTTAGTGAAATGGAAAAGAGTAGAATATGGTTGCCAGTGGAAATCAGACCAGAGAAGGCTGTTCACAGAGAGGTGCAGCAGTTTACAGCAATCCCACAGGAGGGAGCTGAAAGAATAAATCTCTGACTTTCTTCCAATCTCCTGTTGGTGTTTCTTATTGCCAAATCCAACCAGAAGTAAGAGGGTAGGGAAGTCTGTTGATGTGGACCAGTGTCCCAAGGCCCAGACATAATGGAAAGTGGTGGAGTGTAGACCAGAGGAGGTCAATAAAAAATATACTGTATTGCATACACTAAGAAATTTGCATTTTAGCTGACTGTATTCACATGCTAAAATATTTAGGCAGCAATATAGAGGCGTCACTGAAAGATAGAAATCCTGAAAGTGGGCATATTAGTTATATAGCTATTTTAATAACCCAGGCAAGAAATGAGGAAGGCATCAATTGTAGAAGAATTGGTGGGAATGAAAGGCAAGAAATTGAATAAACATGTAGGAAAAATAAGTGGCATTGAGATGACTTTCTTTCATTTTCTAACCACTTTTAGGAAGAGAAAGCCTTCTGTTCTCTGCATCATTATGATCTCTGCATCTGCCTCCAATGACACTGCCTTCCACCCTTCCACATTTATTCTTCTTGGAATCCCTGGGATGCAAGACCAGCATGTTTGGGTTGCCATCCCCTTCTGCTCCATGTATATATTCGCTCTGGTTGGCAATAGTACCATCCTGTACATCATTCTGACAGAAAGAACTCTACATGAGCCAATGTACCTCTTCCTGTGTCTACTTTCCATCACTGACCTGGTACTCTGTTCGACCACATTGCCCAAAATGCTGACTATCTTTTGGCTTAGGTCCCACATAATTTCCTACCATGGCTGCCTCACCCAGATGTTTTTTGTTCACACTGTCTTTGCCACCGAGTCTGCTGTTCTGCTGGCCATGGCTTTTGACCGCTATGTGGCTATCTGCCGTCCACTTCATTATACATCCATCCTCAACGCCACAGTGATCGGGAAGATTGGGCTGGCATGTGTGGCCCGTGGCCTTCTCTTTGTTTTCCCCTTTGTCATCCTCATAGAACGCTTACCTTTCTGCGGACATCACATCATCCCCCACACCTACTGTGAGCACATGGGCATTGCCAAGCTGGCCTGTGCCAGCATCAAGCCCAACACCATTTATGGTCTCACTGTGGCACTTTCAGTCACTGGCATGGATGTGATCCTCATCGCCACTTCGTATGGCTTGATCCTGCAGGCTGTGCTGCGTCTACCCTCCAAGGATGCCCAGTTCCGAGCATTTAGCACTTGTGGAGCCCACATTTGTGTGATTCTAGTCTTTTATATCCCTGCCTTTTTTTCTTTTTTCACCCACCGCTTTGGCCACCAAGTACCTCCTCATGTCCACATTGTACTTGCAAATCTCTATCTCCTGTTGCCCCCTGTTCTCAACCCCCTGGTCTACGGCATTAACACTAAACAGATCCGCCTGAGACTATTTAGCTTTTTTATGTGGAGGAGGTAACTATACTCTTTCCATACCCCAAAGACCAAGGGAAAAAGTTATAATTAATCTCCCACCTTCTCCAGCACCTCCTTTCCTTGGACTAGAGGTTGCTGCTTCTGTTAATCCAAGCCAGACAGTATCATATGTTACCTGAGAGTTTTTGAAGTATTTAGAACAACTTATTTATACCTGACCAATCAACAGAATACTATTTTCCTGTAAACCTATTATATGCCCCATAAACTAGCCTGTGGATCTTGAATCCTCTTAAGGGAAGGTCAATAGGCAATGCAGTACATTTAAAAGTAAGAGCCAAAAATATTTATTCTCTCGATGTACAGAAATCTCATGTGCTAGAAGTAGAGAAAAAGTGGTCATAAAAAAACCATTTACTTATAGCTTCAAGAAATTTAGAATACATACACACACACACATACATTGATTGATTGATTGCTAGCACTTTCTTATACCAAGTGCATTTACAGTGAGGCTGTCATCCCTAGATGAGAGATGTCTGTGAGGCTCCATGATCCTCTGGATCCAGGTTTAGGTTTAAAATAGATGAAGATGATTCCTGGGTGTCTTATTGTGAAGCACAGGTACCAATGGGAAAACCATAGCACAACTTTCTAAAGGAATGACTACAAAGATGAGCCTTGTAACTAATTACCTCATGACAAATGACCTTTGCATTTTTTATGATATTCAAAGAGTGATGAGCTTCACATGTGGATTATTTTTGGCCCATTGTGAACTCAGTCTGACCTTTTGTTTACCCCATTTAGTTATCAGCTCTTTGGGTATATTAGAATTTCCTGAACACAGCGTTTCTTGATATTGTTATTTAGGGTATCCTAGGAAAGTCAGTGTTGGCCTTTGTGCTCTAGCAAAGCTACTTTTGACAAGAGCTGGGTTTTTTGTATGTTTGCTTGTTTGTTTTGGAAACCTTGAAAGAAATAAAAGCAAATAATAAGTCTATCCCCTACACAATACATTAATCTTCTGAATTTCATAGGTGAATAAGGCACAGTACCCAATCAGAAAACTCACAATCTAGGGAGAGAAGAAGGTAACTATAATAGAATATGGTATTTACAGCGACAAGGAGTAAAAAGGTATTGGAGCAAAGATAAAAATGTTTATGTTAAGAAACTTTTCTTTTTTTCTTACAGTGAGGTAATCATTATTGTCTGATCCACCTTGATTCTAGGCTCTCTTTCCATGAGCTGAGGCAAGAAGCTACAACCTGTCCATAAATTGAGAGTATATTTTTGTTACAGAGTAGGAAAATTTTTAGGCCTGCTTAATTACCTAGTCACCTCAGCAGCTTGACAGCCTGTGCAAAGTCTCTAGGAACTGAGCTCACACACCTGAGCAACGGCCCATAAAGAACAAACAGATCAACACACCTGAGCAACAGGCCCTCAAAGCACAGACAGAACAAAATTAAGAACAGTCCTGACCTTTAAGTTACCCAGAAAGGAGTAACAGGAGAAGGATGAATAGCTTGGCTAAAACTACGCAATGAGCTTTTGTAACTTGGCTTTGCCTGCTATGGGAACCTGAGCATGGATGTATCTGTCCCCTTTAAATATTGGACCCTGCAGATGATCGGGGCCGCTTCTCTCTTGGGCTTCCTGAGTGGAGGAGTGGACACTGGCCAGTCAATAAAGGCTCTCTAAATCTTAATCCGTCTGGAGTTCTGGTCATTCTGTAGCTCACACTCCACAACAATTTTTGGTTGTTCCCTGTCATTATCACCCTTAAGGACCACCTCAGGACAGAGAGAAAAGATGATTGTGACCAAGATTTCTGCCTGTTATTAGAGCATGTTATTATTTCTGCAGGGGGAAGCTCTGTGGATGTGTCCATAAAAGCAGGTGTATCTGTGCTTGCCTCTTTATGGCCCTTTCTGTTGATGTATTGATTGTCCTACGCCATTTATTCTGCCGTTTACTTTCCTCTGCCACTGCTTCTTTCTTACTGACACATAACTGAACAAAGTCCCTACAGGGCCTGTCTGGGCAGAACTTGTATGACATCAGGATTTAGAATCTGGCTCTCTAAGTCCTGCTTCTGTTTAGTGTTTCCATAATTTTGTGATTGTTTTACTCTGCCTTGTACATTTTGAATAAACTTAGCAAAATACTGTTTGACAAACTTTAATCACTTAATTCCTCTGAACGAACCAGAAAAAAAATAAAGCAACATCTGGCCCCAGAAGTTGAGGAGATTCTGGGATCTGAGAGGCTGGAGGTGGGGTCAATGTGAATTGAAAATGGGCTGGGAAATGTCAGGGGCAAAGCCATTGGCCTGGGGAAAAAGTTAGAGCCTGAAAATCAGAAAGAGGCTAGCAATAGCTAGACCTTGAGGCTAAGAACAGCATGGGTGGTACCTCTGATGCCTCCAGGAACATGATTACTCTGTGGAGTTATCCACTTAATGGATTAAGTGAAGTTAATCCATTCCTGGCTCTCACTTGGGAATGAGGGCCTCTGGAATACACAAACTACCAGACCCTGAACAGGTTACATACCCAGGTGTACTTTCACCCTCTCTCTCCTTAGGTTCCTCAGGACTGGCAAAGTCTGGAACATCTTGTAATCACTAAAGTCCAACCTTATCCTCTGGGAGCTCAGGACAACCTCCAGGGCCAATATTATACATAATTGTAGTCGTATCTTGTGTGTGTGTTTGGGGAAGGAAGGAGTAGCAAAGAGATAATTCTGGGCACCCTGGGAGCCCTTACTTAGGTTACTTAAAGGGCCACTTCATGGATTCTGGGTACCTAAAACTGAGGAGAAGAGAGATGCCAGGCCATTAGTGTGCTCTCCAAGAGCCACATGAATATTTGATAAGATATACCTACACACATGTGGACACACCTACACACCCACTTTTGAAGGTGTCTGATAGCAGTTTCCCTCTCTCACATCACCTCACTCACATTCAGGTAAGTAGTTCTAGGTGGGGGTGGGCTTTGTATTCACATTCCGATAGCCTAGTCTCTGAAGTTCAGGAGCTCAAAACCCCACCACCTGCTTAATTGCAGTCATCATTGCACAGTTCATAAAAAAAAGGTCTTCACAAGTCCCCTATCTTCTCCAAATGTATACTATTTAATTTGTGGATGAACAATTTTATTATAAACTTTTTAGGTTATCTTATTTTATGAAAACTCTTCTTGACCTTTTAGATCTCTGGCTGCTGAGAGGCATATGTAATATTTTGTCAATTTCTTTTTGTATTTTTATCCATTTTTGTTTTATGTACTTCAAGTTATATTCTTTAAGAGGATACACTTTCATTTATTAATATATACTTATATATGTAATGTTGATTTTGTTCATGAATAATGAATCCATTTGTCCTCAATAAAACATTATCAAAATACATTGTCAGATATTAATGTTGTAATAGCGTGTTTTACTACTATGATACTGTAGTATATGCTATCACGATTTCAGAATTATTTTTATGTACGTTAATATTCCAATTCTTGTTTTCCACTTTGAAAATCTTCATTTTTGCTTAAACTGATACTGATGCAGTTTCTTCCTTGTTCCTCTCAGGTTCTTCACCAGGGTTCTACCATGACTATTTGCAATGCCTCCCAGGGCCATCCTTCTTTCTTCATTCTGCAAGGCATTCCTGGGATGGAGGACAAACACAGATGGATATCTATCCCCTTCTCATCCATGTACTTCCTCACCATCCTTGGGAACTGCACCATCCTCTTCACCATCTCCACAGAGCGCTCCCTGCACAAGCCCATGTTCCTGCTCCTCTGCATGTTGGCCCTCACAGACCTAGGCATGTCCACAACCACCATTCCCAAGGTGCTCTGCATCTTCTGGTTTGGCCTGAGCAAGATCAGTTATGAGGGCTGCCTGGTCCAGCTGTTTTTTATCCACTCCATCTCTGCTTTGCAGTCTGCCATCCTAATGAGCATGGCCTTTGACCGCTATGTGGCCATCTGTGAGCCCCTGCGCTATGCCACCATCCTGTCCAATAGTCGCATTGGGCTCATTGGCCTAGTGAGTTTAGTGAGAGCCATCCTGTTCATTATGCCGATGCCCATCCTCCTTCAGAAAATGCCCTTTCACGCCAATCGTGTCATCCCCACCACCTACTGTGAGCACATGGCTGTAGTGAAGATGGTGTGTGTGGACACCACAGTCAACAGGATATATGGTCTAGTGGTGGCCTTGCTGGTTGTTGGGCTAGACATCTCAGCTATTGCCTCATCTTATGTGCTAATCATCCGGGCTGTACTGCGGCTCTCTTCTAAGGAAGCCCACCACAAAGCCGTTAACACCTGCACCACACACATCTGCGTCATGCTTATATCTTACACTCCCTCGCTTTTCTCTTTTCTCACTCACCGCTTTGGTCAGGGCATTCCACCCCACATCCACACCATTCTAGGCAACCTCTACTTCCTTGTACCTCCAATGCTCAATCCTATTATTTATGGAGTGAAAACCAAGGAGTTTCAGGAAAAAGTGACCAAACATATATGCTGTAGGAAGGAGCCTATAACCATTACCCAGGGTCGGAATCCTGACTGATCATCCAGCATGGTAGGTCTGAGAGAAACAGGCTAAGTAGATTCAATTCCTGGGAGACTTGGCTAGTAGTAGAAATTGTCATATTGACAGATTAGCTGCCTGAATCACTTGAATATGATGCTAAGACACAAGAGACTACTTGCTCGCACTGATTCCAATGCCAGGCAATTATGAAAGGAAAGTAATGACATCTGCTCTCCATACCTGACATGGGAGTTAGAAAAATTATATGTGATAATCTATGTAAAAGCACTTTAAACAACAACACACACCAAACACATGTAAAATGTTGTCTTACAGACAGAACATAAGAACAAACAATAACTTGCTCACTACTTAGCACAGGCAAGTCCGGTTGTGTGTCTGTTTGGGTGTGTATTTGTATTTGTGTGCTTAAGGGGAGGTGGGAAGTGAAGATTATGTATGGGGAATGAGAAGGTACATGGAAAGTACAAAACTATTTCTAAACTCTTTTTTTTTTAATCCCTGCTGTCAGAGCCTTGCATTTGGGCAACATGACTTGTTGCTTTCTTGTAAACTAGAGAATATGGACAAGAAACATAATCTCTAATTCCCAAAGAAATTTCAGAAGAAAAAGAAAAATGGAAAGCTCCTAAGCTTATAAGATTAATATGCATTTTAAACTAATTTCCCACTTGTAAAAACTCCTAGGGTAAACTGTCCTGCTTGTCTCAACTAATTCCAGTGTTTGAGAGAATCGCTTACAGAGACAGTTCTGAGAATGTTCTGTTAGTGGTTATAATTACAAAAGTCAGATTTATACTGGAAATATTTGGCTACAGACCTCTGCAAAGCAATTTCTCTGAGAGCCCAGAAAGAAGTAAGAGTAAGTACTTGGAACAGCTTGTGTAATTCAGATCCTGTGCCCGATATGGGATTTCATTAAATTCAGAAGATATTGTTTATCACTCTTGACACTGATTAGAAATTTAGTGGCCAATATTTTAAGATGCATGAAGTTTGAAAACAGAAAGAGTCTCAGGTTATTCAACATATTATAGAACTAATGTATGAAGATAGAATTTAATGAAAAAGATACCTACCCTTAAGGCTACATAACCACTATTTTAAAAAGACTTAAAAAATTTAAACTACAGTAAATAAACAAAACGTCTCTAGAGTGTGGTGCCTGATATGATATATAATAAGAAAGGCTCAAGTTTATGGAATAATTCAATAACAAGGGCAGAGAAAGCTGGGATATTTCATGCACTGCCTATCTGAAATGAATACCAAGAGTAGATACTTAACCCACCATAAATATATAATAACAAAAAACTCACTCAGCTAAAACATTTAGCTAAAACTCACTCAGCTAAAACATTTAGTTAAAACACATCAGCTAAAACTCACTCATCATAAAACATTTGTTTTATGATGAACCATTTAATTGACCAATAAGTATCATCAGATTGTGAAATGGACCAAGGCAACATTAGCCTGACGAGCTGTGGTTGCAAAAATTACTTTTTGCTGAGATCTTAAAATGATTTTTTAAAGATCTGATTCAAACGGGATTGATGTAGAGAAGCAGAGTTCATATGCCAGAAAATATTATCCACCTTTCATAATTATTTAATTTTCCCTTTTTCTTTGGTGAGATAGTTTTAAAAAATGATTTATTTGCACCTAAACACAATATATATTCTTGGAATTGTGCCAGGAAAACTGGAAGGAGCAATAGATTCTGGGGAATTAAGGGAACTAAAGAAAATCAAAGAAAATGCAAGAAGAAAGACTAACTGTGCCTGTCCTTTCTGACTTGGACATCTTCCTTCTTCAAAGGTGTTATCGATCTATCGTTGATTGTTTCTACTGAGGGATGAGCCTGATTCCTCTCCTGTGAGCTTGCTGAAAATGTGACAGATGACACTAATATTAAGTATTTTTCTTTCCATGGCTATAGAGTTGTTCCTAGTCATGTAAAAGCTAGAAAAATGTTCACATATTTCATATTTTGGTGAAGTTTAATCACTTGCACTTGTCTGTTGGGTATTTCAAAGTTGAATGATGACAGGGTCTACTTCACTGTCATTATCTCCATTATCTATGTCAGCAGTTCTCAACCTGTGGATCATGACCCCTTTGGTCCTGCTAGATGCCTTTCACAGGGGTTGCCTAAGACTATCCTGCGTATCAGATATTTACATTATGATTCATAACAGTAGCAAAATTAAAGTTATGAAGTAGCAGCGAAAATAATTTTATGGTTGGGTCACAACATGAGGAAATGTATTTATATTTTATTTTTTATTTTTTACAGAGAGGAAAGGAGAGGGATAGAGAGTTAGAAACATTGATGAGAGAAAAACATCAATCAGCTGCCTCCTCACACTCCCTACTGGGGATGTGCCCAAACCAAGGTACATGCCCTTGACCGGAATGGGAGGAACAGTATTTAAAGGGCCAGAAGGTTGAGAACCACTGATCTATGTATAATTTGAAATGGTCTCAAGCTCCCAAATGGAGTATAAATAATTATATAATGCTAGTTATATAAATGTCTTCTAATAAATGATCAGGGAGGTGACACCTCTGACCAGAGTCTAGGGTTAGCATTGGAGACTCAAAAAGAGAGTTCCCTCAAATACAGAGCCGAAGACAAAAACTTGCTTATTGGCAGTTTATTTTAAAAGGTGATCACAGAGAGTGGGAGTGCAAAACAGGCAGAGTGAAGCTGTGAAGGAAGAAAATCCAATGCAAGGAATTGTAATCCAGTTTTACCCTGCTAGTGGAGACTGGTGTCCAACCCTGCCAGGACCCTTGGAGGAACCTTATGAAATATTTCACAACTGTCCTTCCCAGGGAATGAAAGGATCATACTCAATTGATGATGTGGGGCTCATGGACTGCCTACCAAGTGTTTACTTTCCCATACTTCTGGGTTGTGTGTGCATGACAGAGAGCTGGTTGCTAGGGGTGTCCTGTGCCATGGAGTTAGGGCAGCTCCATGGGAAGAAGCCCTATGTTCTATACATGACCTGATTACACCTTCATGGAACTGGTCACCGTAACAGTGGCTGAATAAGGTGTGACCAAGCAAGTGGTGTGCCCGGATTGTCTAATGTAACAAGCTACAGCTTGGGGACCACTATAAATCTGGTCGTAGAATATTTTAATTTTTAGTTAATTATTAAGCGAACATAAGAAAAATTAAATCTTAAGATAAGATAGGTGCTTTAAGTGTCTTTTATAGAAAAAGGTATATGGTGAGAATTAAACAAGAAACAATTTCTCTGGGCAAAATTAAATGATATTTTATTAATTTTACAAAGAAGAACACATTATTATAATTTTGTTAATTTATTCAATAACATCTCTTAGCAACTGTTCCATATGAGCACAAACAGACCTATTTTATTATTTTTCATGCCTCCTTAGCATTTCTTTGTATGTTTGTTAAATTTATTTCAGCTGTCACTTATTAATGGACAGATGGTTGTTCCAGGCTTTTGTTGTTTAAAAAGGTCATATGAGCATCTTATTACATTGGCCCTTTTTTCTGCATATGGCAAGTATTATTGAAGTGTAAATATGTAAATATGGTACCATTATAGGGAAGGAAATATATTGTCTTTTTACTTTCTTATTGTTGTTCTTTTTGCCTGATCACCAAAATACACCACATGAAATGTAAGCATTAAAATGTAAAGTGTATAGCCCTAGCCAGTTTGGCTCAGTGGATAGAGCATTGGTCCTGGATTCAATTCTGGTCAAGGGCATGTCCCTTGGTTGCAGGTTCCCTGGCCCTGGTCGGGGTGCGTGAAGGAGGCAATCAATTGATGTGACTCTCTCACATCAGTGTTTCTCTCTGTCTCTCCCTCCTGCTTCCACTCTCTCTAAAAATCAATGGAAAAATATCCTCGGGTGAGGATTAACAAAAAATAGAAATAAAATAAAATGTGAAGGGTATAAAATAAACATTCCACTCAGCTAATGACTGGTAATAGTTGACATTGTATTAAGTTTCTTAGAGCTAATGTAAGAAACTATCACAAGCTAGGTAGCTTAAAACAGCATTTTTTTTCTCCGTGGTCTGGAGGCTGGAAATCCAAAGTCAAGTTGTCAGCAGGGTCACACTCCCTCTGAAAGTTTTGAGCAAAGGGGACTTTCTTTGTTTCTCTCCTGGCTTCTGATGGTTGATGACAATTCTTCCTATTCCTCAGACTGAAGACACAATTGTCCAAGCTCTGTCTCTGTCATTATGTGGCGTGTTCTGTGTATATCTCTTCACATCATTCTTCCTGTACAAATTTTCTTCTTCTTATAAGGACTCCAGGAACTGTGTTAGGCTCCACCTTAATTCAGTATAACCTTATCTGAACTCAAGAATTAAGCAAAGGGAAAAAAAAAACCCCTCATAAACACAGACAACAGTATGGTGATTACCAGAGGGAAAGAGGAGTTAGGGGAGGTAGAAAAGGGGATAAAGGAGCATAAATGGTGATGAAAAGAGACTTGACTTGGGGTGGTGAACACACAATATAATATACAGATGATGTATTATAGAATTGTATATCTGAAACCTATATAATTTTATTACGAATGTCACCCCAATAAATTCAATAAAACATAGAAAAAAAACCCTCCATTATACACGAAAAGATGTTATTTACAAATAAGTTCACATTCTGAAATTCTGGACATGTATTCAGAGTTATTCCTTATGCAAAAAATTCTTTAAGTATTATTACTACAAAATAAAATCATGTTCACGGTACTGTTTTGCAAATTATTATTTAACCTAATATTATTAACTGCAACCCATGGTATTACATATAGAGTCAACCCTTTCCCCCTTTTTAAAAACTCTTTTATAATCTTGTATTGGTAGACATTTGGATTTATTTTTATTTTTAAAAAATTCTGTAGGTGGCCTTAGAGCAGGAGTTGGAAACTATGATCCTGATCCGTGGACTAAATTCGACCTATTACTTGTTTTGGTAAATAGAATTTTATTGGAACACAGCCACCCATTTGTTTATTGATCATCTATGGCTGCTACTAGCACCACAGTGATAGTGTTGATTAGTTGTGGCAAAGACCAGATTATCCACAAAGTCAAAAATGTTCACTATCTGACACTTTACAGAAAGAGTTTTCTGACCCTGCCTCAAAAGGGTCCATGAGTCAGAGAGAGAAAGTATGTTACTTGGAATTTCCTTTTGGATTGCCCTCCAAATTCTATTGGTGTCCTATGATGACCATATGAATGTGCCTTACAGACCTCCTACTATAGGGAGTCAATTGACTGAAGGACCTAACGGCTGCAATTTGAAATTCATCATTGCATTTGCATCAAAGTGATGTCTCACATTGAATTCTCCCAACCAATGACTGTGTGTGGCAAGGATGCGAAGGAAGACCACTTCCTGGGGTCATGGGACATCTTGGTAGGCTCCTTGGTCAAGTGATTTGTCTTTGCATGGCAATCTAAGATACTTTCACTCAGTCTAAGATACTTTCACTCAGCCTTTTCTCTCTCTCTTTTTTTTTTTTTTTAAAATATATTTTATTGATTTTTTACAGAGAGGAAGGGAGAGAGATAGAGAGTTAGAAACATCGATGAGAGAGAAACATCGATCAGCTGCCTCCTGCACATCTCCCACTGGGGATATGCCCGCAACCCAGGTACATGCCCTTGACCGGAATCGAACCCGAGACCCTTCAGTCCGCAGGCCGACGCTCTACCCACTGAGCCAAACCGGTTTCGGCCTTTTCTCTCTTTTTAACTTGGAGTTAGACTTGTGGCCTGACTGTTCTCTCAATCTATACTGATAGTCTTCTTTACTTTCTTTTACACAGATATTACTGCAAATAATATTCTTACCTGTTAAATTTCATCTTGGCATCTGCTTTGCAGAGAACCAAGGCTATTACAAATTCACACTGAGAGTGGTACAAGTGGTAAGATAGGAAATTGGGACTAGCTTACTTCCTGCCTGGTAAGCAGAGAATGCTCTTCTGATTGGTAGGTGGGGCAGGATAGTACCTGGGGAGAGGTAAATATTTTAATTGCTAAATATTTTACCAATAGTGGGAAATTTTGTATTAAGTACAATTTGAAAAATATCGAGGAAGTAGTGACAACAATGACAGGAATTTACTAGTTACTGGGAACTGGTCTTTATGCTCTATACTAGCAGAAGGATGACAGAGTCAGTAGCAACGATTTAATAGCTAAAAGGGAGAACCAAAGAGCCTTAGTGGTGGTAGTATATAAAGAGACCTTCCTCACTAATATTGGAAGGAAAGGTATAATTGAATGGCAGGCTGGAGTCTCAGGGCTCCAAGGATGTTTTAACATTAAGCTAAGGCAGGTCTGTTATATGTAGATCAGTGTCTTGGTAGAGAAAACATGGAAACTTGAAAACTGAAACACAGCATTAACATCCAGATGAATGTTACTGAAGGTGACTCAGTAATCTCTTTTTGACTTCCTGGACAGGCAGAGATCCCTGCAAAGTTCTAAGACTACTTCTGTGACAAAAGATGCTGCAGAAGCATCTGCCCCCAATGACAACAGATGTCCCCATCCCATGACATACCTTCTCTCCTCTTCTTCTTTCTCAGGCTGATACATAGGGCTAAATCACTGCATAACACAGCTAGCTACATTCTAGAATTCTTACAAGAAGAAAAAATATATAACCCTAAATAATTACAGGGCGTAGCTGGCATGTACTGGTGGGAGACAGGGATATTCTCTGAAATTAAATTTTGAGTGTGCTGGATCAAAGGTGTTAGAATATAAGGCTGGATGATCAGGAATTAATTCACTTTTTTGGGAATGGAACTGAATACACATATTAGTTTTCTTCTGGTCAATGATGAACTACTGCAAATCAAGCAAGCAAACTCTAGCTGGAGTTCACTGAATTAGGTTTTATGTCATAGAAATATTCCTTCATGGCTCCTGACTCTACTCTGTGGGCTCTTGATTCTAGCTTCTGGGCTCATGGTTACACTCGCTTAGTCATCCTTACTTTTTCACGAATAGCAGCATGTGTTTGAGTTGAGTAGTTTATCAGTCTGTTTGTTGCCAATATAATTTTGAAGGTATGTGACCCTAATCAACAGAACGATATAGGAAGGCTTTCAAAATGTCAATAAGAGGGAATTATGTAAAACTAGGTGACTTACTTGGGTACTTACTGCTATTTCTTTGCCCACTATAAATACAGATGTAGAGTAATTCCAAACTGAGAATATCATTATCAAGCGTTTAGACATTTCAGGAATGAAATTTGGGGTTATAAAACCAGGTAAACCATGGTACCTGCCTTAGTGATAATGAATAGTGAGGGAAATTTAGAGTGTCTAGTGGAGGGGGACAAAATGAATATTGGTTGCAGTACTGTGATCAACTGCACAGGCAATGACTAGAATTCATCCCACTAACCCCTTTCTCCTGAGTTTTCCAACTGGGAAAAAGGTCTTTAAGAATCATATGCAAGTCATTTTCTGAACCCAGGTAGAGAAATAGATTTGTGCTGTATAAAGAGTGGATTACAGACTTTGTACTAGAGGGAGTGTAACTGTAATTGAGGATTCCCACCGCTTGCCAGGGTCATGCCCAGCAGAGGCTACTTCCAGGCAGTAACTGACAATGTCCCTACTAGGAGCAGACCCACACCTGAGAGATTTTTTTAAAAAGTCTGCTGATTTTAGTTCAAAGACTCTCCAATGATTTTGCTCCAAGAAATCTAAATCACCTCCACCCAACTTTCTCTTCCTTCTTCACTCAGGGTCAAACTTGGACTGTAGATGGTTTTCCTAGCCTACCCTGAAGGCCTCCCTAGTTTCTTTCTCATAGGTTTTTCCACTAGTAAATTTATGTTATGTTTAATTATTCTTCACATTACTTTCTTTGAAGACCCAGACTGACATAGCTCCCTTGGGCAAACCAAATAATGGAGATTGGGCAATGAATTCTATCAAAGCCAACTCCTAGAGGCCAACATATGTCTCAGAAGAGTGGAGATTAGATGGGAGTTGACTGGGGCATTGAAAACAGAATAACTAGAAAAGGGAGATATTTTCAGTTCTCCAAATAGTGGTAACTGTTTAGGTATAAAACTAGAGATACCTTTAATTAATTATTGATGGTAAGAATGAGGTAGGCAAAAAATAGTTGCTATGGTTTTATGATTAAAGCCATTTCTGTTAAATGTTCTTCCTAGTCTTGATGTATAACTTCTTCACTCTTGGTTGTCTTTAGAGAGGCAACGTGTAGAGTGGAAAGATATTTTATAATCAGAAAGATTATTATTTAAATTCAGGCTTAACCAATTACTACCTGTGTGACTATGGGAAAGTTACAAAGAAATTGAGCTTTCATAACTTTAATTGAAAAATGAATGTTATTACATAAATTGAGTTAAAATTGAAATGATTCCATGGTCTATTATATATAAAAACTAGAGGCCCAGTGCACGGATTCATGCACACTGAAAGAAATATTTTAGAGGCCAGGGAGAAACCGGGGCAATTGGCTCAGGGCATGTCCAACCCATCTCGCCAAGACCCTATTGGCTGGACCCCAGCAACAAGCTAACCTACAGTCAGAGCGTCTGCCCCCTGGTGGTCAGTACACATCATAGCAATTGGTCAAATAGTCAAAAGAATGGTCAGAGGGACAATTAGCATATTAGGCTTTTATATATAGACTAGAGGCCCAATGCATGAAATTCATGTAAGAGTAGGCCTTCCTTCACCCAGCTGCCGGGACTGGCTTCTTTCTGACACATTGGGACCCAGGCTTCCCTCACAGTCCAGGCTTCATCTGGAAGGTCTTTTGGAAGAACATCTGGTCTAATTAGCATATTACGCTTTTATTATTATAGATAGATACCTAGAATAACTAGCACAGAGCCACCTCAACAGATGGTATTTCTTCTGGGCCTAATAAAATGGGAAGAATATAAGATAGGAGTCTTCCATTTTCTCCTCCCTTAGGACAGAGCTACTTCAACCTTAGTTATTGCCCTGAACTTTTCTTATGGTTTTTATTATCCAGTGTCATCATCTGCTTATCCAAGGTTTGAATGCTATGTCTTCGTAATTGAGATTATACTTTGATGACAATAGGATATTCAGTATTTTTTTTAATTAGTTTTTCTCTAAACTCTGACATGCTGATCATGAGTGTTAGACATAAAGTCTCTCTGCATATTCTCACCTTCAATGCAAAATATGGCAAAGGCATTGTCAGCTGCCCTCACTGTTTGTTGTGTGGACCCACAGACTATGCAAGTTCTCTGCACAGACATTTGACCATCTTGCCTCGTATTTCCTTCATATTTATACCATAGATGATGGGGTTGAGCATTGAGGGTAGAAGAAGGTAAAGATTGGCAAGGAGAATGTGGGCTTGAGGTGGGATATTGAGACCAATGCGGTGAATAAGGGAGGAAAAGAGTGCAGGCACGTAAGTGACAATGATGACAAAGAAGTGGGCTGAGCAGGTGTTGAGAGCTTTGAAGGTAGCATCTTGAGACTTGAGGCGTACCACAGCCTTCAAGATAAGTCCATAAGAGAAGCCAATAAGCAGCAAATCAAGTCCCACCACAAGCAGAATCACAAAGAGCCCATAGATACGATTAGGTCTGGTGTGGTCACAGGCCATTTTTACCACAGCCATGTGGTCACAGTAGGTGTGAGGAATGATCATGTGGCAGAAGGTCAACCTTTGAAGTAGAAGAGGCATGGGAAAGACAATAATCACACCCTTAGCTAGAGCTATGAGTCCCAGGCGTCCAACTAAGGTGCGGCTCAGAATTGTGTTGTAGTGTAATGGCTCACACACAGCCACGAAGCGGTCAAAGGCCATTGCAACAAGTAGGGCTGATCGTACCACAGATGCTCCATGGATGAAAAACATCTGGGTGAAACAGGCATTGGAAGTTATGTCATGATCATTGAACCAGAAGAGGCAGAGGAGCTTGGGCATCAGAGCCAGAGTAGATATGAGGTCAGCTACCATCAGCAGGGCCAGGAGCAGGTACATTGGTGTATGAAGTGTGGGTTCTGTGGCCACCAGTAAGAGGATTGCACCATTGCCAATGAGAATAGCCAAAAACATGAAGAAGAAAGGAAGAGCTATCCACAAGTGCTGTGACTCTAAGCCAGGGATGCCCATCAAAGTAAAGGTCAGGAAGCTGGAATGGTTGAAGAATAGCATAGTAGAAACTGTTGGTAGTTGTTAAATTTAGACACCTGCCAATGAGACATAGGTAGTAGGTTGTTTTTATCAGTTTGGCATTAAATGAGTTGCTAAGATGGAAGAATACCTCTTTGAAATCATAGAGTGTGCAACTGGGCTTTACATCTATATCAAAGCACTATATTATTTTCACAGTCACTTTTGTATGATGTTCAGTCTTTTCACCCTGTATGTGGGACGTTTACTCTTTCCCCTCCCAGTTCAGCAATTATACACTTAAATTTTTTATCTAGAGTTCTGAGTTTTTATTATTGATTAAATGATAGAAGAACCCCATAGAAGAACCAGTATTTTCTCACTGGGAAGCTTCCTAGATAAAAAGGAAATATGATTCCTCATCCCTATTGCATTTGTGCTGAGCTACTGGGGAAAATCTTCTTTGAGTTTCTTCCTTTTTATGGGTTGTCCCTATTTTATGGATCCACTCTCTGGTCATAATTCTATTTCTCCCTGGGGCTCTCTCTTTTTGGACAAAGTATAAGAGATGTATTGTCCAAATAAAAAAACCACTACTTATCAAGCTAAGCATCTATGCACTTGGCCAGTTCTCTGAAGTTTTTTACATGACACGTGCACCTTTCTCTATTACAACTGGCCCTAATGTGTAAATTAATTCCCTTAGTCATGAAGGGTTTACCTCAAATCAGTCCAATGGGCTACCTAAGAGTACTCATCATGAATTAAGCAGATTTTTTTTCTCTTTGGTAATATATATTTAATATATATTTAATAAATATAAATATATATATATATTTACCATCTTTCCTATCTATTGCCATCTTAGCTCTTCACCAGGACAGAAAGCATCTATAATAATAAAAATGATATATACTAATTAGACTGGAATATCTTCCGGACGAAGCTGGGGCTGCAGCCGGGGGATTGAGGAAGCTGCTGTGGCTGCGAAGGCCTACTCTTGCACGAATTTTGTGTGTGGGGCTTCTAGTGTTTTATCATTACAATCACTTTCTTGTGTGTTTTTTTCTCCACTTCTTTGTTCCTCTTAATTGTACTACTGTAGTAAAGGAACAAAATCCTGTTAAACCCAAATCTGTCTTCTTTACATCTAGACAGGAGCAGCTGAACATGACTTCCAAGAAACATGCAACATAATCATTGATTCTAGTTTTATCACAATCCCTAAGTGAGTTCTCATCATAGCCAGGCAAACATAACATAACATTTTTATTCACACACTAGTAGACATGCTACTATCTTTCTTCTTCATCTCCTAGAATGCCCATCTCTCTCCTCAAAATCAGAAGGTGATCTTCCTTTCTTTTTCATTAAAAAAAATACACAGAATAAACTAAAAGATACATTTCTTACTTCTCCACCATCAAAATAGAACTGATTGTATTAGTACCCATGAACTGTACCTTCCTATTAAAAATAATATCCTGCCTCATTTTTATATAGAGTTTACTGTTCTGAACTGAATCATATTTTCTTTCCCTCACACAAAACTTTTTCCAGCAGTTATACTAATGTCCCCTGCCTAATTACCTTTTCCTTTTCTTGTGGTACTTTCCACTCTTCTCATTTACACCTCCAATTCTATCCAGGGCACCTTTAGTTTTCACTTGTAATACTGAAATAACTTCCTCACTGCTCTTTCTGCTTCTCCTTTGCCTACACATGGCTTATTGTCTACAGAGTATCCCTGTTATCTTAAAAAATGTCAGCAACATGATACTATAATTCTTACTAGTTTCCTATTATATAAGAAATATATAGGAATCAACCTGATTCTTGAAATCTTTCTCTCTCTCACCTTCTACATCCTCTGTAAACTTGCTCAACTTTCAGAAGTGAGGCAGTACTTTTAGGTATCTGGGGTAGAGGTTGCTGGGTGGCTAGCAAATAAATACCAGTTAAACAGAATTTGTGGGGGCTACAGATAGACTTCACTTAGAGACAACAATATTATTGAAAGAAGGGGAGGTGTGGGTAGTTTTAATTATTTATATTGGTACTTACCTGGAAATGCTCTATTATATTCTTCCTACCAGCCTCCCTTCTGCTGATAACCAGAACCTTGTTGTTTGGAAGTTACAACTTGAATCTGTCTATCTCATGTTTCATGGAACACTGTTTATTTTTGTTGTTGTTGTCATTGTTGAGCTGATGTTAGTTCCTGGGAAGGGGCTTTCTGACCACCCTGGCTCTCCTCCTGTATTTTGTCTTGAGACACAACATATAAGACTTCTTGTTAGAGTGGACCAAGGCTCTCACACTACATAAGGGAAAATTTAAACTCTATGATTTTATTATCCAAGAACTATAAGCACAGCCATGACTCTCCAGAGGGCAAGGAAAGAGGGTGGTGAAAAAAATAGCTCATTAGGGGATCCCGTTGGGCCTTGTATTCAAAGAGAATGAGACCTGAAAAGCAGTTCTCAGAGGAAAAGGGATAATTTTGGCCATTTTCAGTTTTCATGTAATGATGGTGTTATGTGACTTCCCTCCATTCAGTGTTCCTGTATAGATATAGCTTTAACCCTTTAACAGAGACTTTTGAATAAGGTCATTTTTCAATAGATAATAGTTTATAATCTTTGTGCAAAACAATTAATGCCACTTGTGAGGAAATTCAGGCATGTCTGTGCCATTATAATAAGAGAAGGACTGATTTAACAAATAATAACTTCCTATCAAATGAGAATAGAATTCTCTAAATGGACACTAATTTTAAAAGACAAAAAGACAATAATTTTGCATCCTAACGCCTCCTTAATGAATTTCTTTATATAACCACTGTTGAAAAAAAAGTAAAGTGGTTATTCTCAAACTTTAGGGGGATTTTAAAAGCACAGGTTGCTGATTTCCATCCCCAATATTTCTGATTCAGTGGGTGTGGGGTAGGACCCAATAATTTGTTGTCTTGCAAATCCTCAGGTGATGATACTGCTTTTCTGAAACACCCTCTACCCACTCTTGAGAAGTGTGGGGTTAATGCATAGGCAGTTGTATTCTGGGCACTGCAAGTAGGGACTATTTATAAGTTTTAACTGATAACATGTTCATGTTTAGTTGCAGCTGATCAGAGATGCTGATGCAAGCTCTCAAGATTCCACATTTAAAGGATGTAAATCTTTCACCTTTGGGTAGTTTTTTTCTTCTCATTTCTGTCAAAATAGGGACAGCTTTTTGGTGATGCCTTTAACCTATAAAGATATAGAATTCTCTTGAGAATTCTAAATTTGGCATTAAATTCTTTCTCTTTGATAAAGATTCTAATTAATATTATTTTTACTCATTTTGAGATGATGATGGTATGGAGAAAATTTTGCTTTTTAGTGTTAATGTATGCTAAACAGTGAGTCTATCCCTCCCAAGCCCAAATTATTCTTACATAATTTTTAATTATAAAATTCCATGCCTAATTTACTTTATAAACAAAAATCTATATAGTATTCTAGTTGTAATACAGAAGAGAATCAAAATAATTTGCAATAGGGGTAATAATTTATGTATAACATGTGACACATACATATATCATAAGTATATGTGTAATATACACATGCATGTTTAATATAGTCTATATAATAAAGAGGTAATATGCAAATTGACCCTCACACCCTTGCATCATCACATGATGGCTGCCCCCATGTCGTCACAAGATGGCTACCACAAGATGGCCGCCCCCACTTTGTCACAAGATGACACCCTCATGTCATCACAAGATGGCCACCACAAGATGGCAGCCCCCACATTGTCATAGGATGGCTGCCCTCATATTGTCACAAGATGGCCAGCAGGGGAGGGCAGTTGGGGGCCATCAGACCAGCAGGGGAGGGTATTTTATAGGGGCCAGGCCTGCAGGGGAGGACAGTTGGGGCGACCAGGCCAGCAAGGGAGTGGTTAGGGGGTGATCAGGCTGGCAGGCAGGCAAGTGGTTAGGAGCCAGCAGTCCCGGATTGTGAGAGGGAAGTCCTATTGTTGGCAGTCAGACATCCCCCAAGGGATCCCAAATTGGAGAGAGTGCAGGCTGGGCTGAGGGACACCCCCCCTCCTCAGTGCATGCATTTAGTGCACCAGGCCTCTAGTATTTGTAATAAAGACAAGCAGTATGTTTTCCAATATTTGATATTCAGGCATAATAAGAAACAGAAATCTAGTGAAGTTAGGTGTTAGTCTCTATAAACAGGACAGTTGCAAATGCAGCTGGATAGAAATGAGTGGTGTAGGGAACTCAAACAAAACATGCTACATTGCCATTAGAGACTTAACATTTCTTTTTTCCTCCCAAAAGATATGTTTCCATTGATTTCAGAGAGAGAAGAAGGGGAGAGAGAGAGAGAGAGAGAGAGAGAGAGAGAGAGAGAGAGAGAGAGACATTGATGTGATAGGGAGACATTGATTAGTTGCTTCCTGTAGGTTCCCTGATGGGAGATCAAACCCACCACCTGGGTATGTGACCTGACCAAGAATTCAACCCACAACCTTTTGGTGTACAGGATGATGCTCCAACCAACTGAGCCATCTGGCCAGGGCTGACTTAACATTTCTTGGTAAAGTTCTAAATAAATTAAGTTAGGACCAGTCTTTAATTCTTTATTAGGGAAACTCAGTGAATACTAAAAACATGTATGGCAGTGTGAGTTATTTTCTAACAAATATGACTCCCCTGTACCTCGGGCAGAATGTTCTTTCCCACTCCATCTATGTGGGACTTGACCATGGTTTGCTTGAACATTGGGAGGCTGCAGACATAACACAAGGAGAGGCCCTAAATGTGTTTGTGCTGTTGGGCTTGGCCCTGTATGCCAGGGATCTATTCTGAGAAGAGCATGCCCCAGGTGGCCTCTGTTGCCTTAGCCTGCACTCTGGGGTGAAAACTCTTGGAGCTTACATGTGGTAAAATTCATGTAACATGACAGTTACCATTTTCACATATATTTGGAATATGGGTGATCTGATTCAACTATGCTTAGGTTTATATATATGAGTACACATTTTATCATTTTTAAAAATTTGTTTAAAATTTTTATTGTTGACACTATTGCAGATGTCTCCCATTCCTCCTTCCCCTTTGTCCACCTCCATCCAGTGCCAGTCTCCCCTTCCCTTGGCCCTCACACATTATTGTCTGTGTCTATGGATTATGCATACTAGTATATGCTCCTTTGTGGTGTTCTTTAAGCACATATGTTATGTTTATAAAATCTCTTATGTTGCTCATATTTTTCATACATTTTGTTCACCTATTTATGTTAATTTTATATCTGTCAATCTTGCTGAACTCCTGTAATAGTCTAATCAATTCTCTGTACATTGTCTACAAAAATACTAATATCATGCCCTAGCCCGTGTGACTTTAGTGGTTAGAGTGTCAGCCTATGGACGGAAAGGTCATGGATTCTATTCCTGGTCAAGGGCATGTACCTGGGCATGTACCTGGCCCTGGTTTGGGGCATGCAGGAGACATCCAATTGATGTGTCTCTCTCTCTCCTTCTTTCCCTCTCTCCCTTCCAGTCTCTCTGAAAAATCAATAGAAAAAATATCCTCAGGTTAGGATAAAAAACAAAAACCAACCAAACAAAAAAAATTTGCTAATATCATTCATATATATATATATATATATATATATATATATATTATTGATTTTTTACAGAAAGGAAGGGAGAGAGATAGAGAGTCAGAAACATCGATGAGAGAGAAACATCGATCAGCTGCCTCCTGCACATCTCCTACTGGAGATGTGCCCACAACCCAGGTACATGCCCTTGACCAGAATCGAACCTGGGACCTTCCAGTCTGCAAGCCGACGCTCTATCCACTGAGCCAAACCAGTTTCGGCCACACTTATTTCTTTTATTATTTTTTCTTAGTGCATGAATTCGACATATAGTACACTGCTCAATATAAAAGGAGTGAAGGTGATTGTGAATTTGTTTGCATTTTGGCTCTAAAAGCATTTAGAAATGTTTTCAAATTTTCATGATTTATTACACATTTCTATTTTTTTAAAATTAAAATATCTAATACCACCTTCTTCCCATTATATTTTCTTGAAAATTATATAATTTGTCTCAGATTTCATACATATTTTCATTAGGTTTTTGGAGTAACATCATATAATACTTTCATAGCTCTACGTCTGTTTTGTATCATTTTCCATTTTTTATGTTTCTTTTATTTGTCCCTTTTCTTCTCTCAAACATGCCAAATTTCTGGTAGATATACACTAATGATACAATGAAATAAATTAAGATAATACAGTAGCTTCTGTATCATTAAAGTTTTTATCAGAAAAACATAACCAATAGGAGGTGTGTGTGTGTGTGTGTGTGTGTGTGTGTGTGTGTTGTATCTGACATGTGGAGATTTAAAACACAAACAAAAAATAGATATTGTTCCAAGGAAGTAGGTTACAAATATATTTTCCCTAACTTTTTAACAAAAGCCTCTGCCTTCAGCTTTGTATTCTGGTCTGGGCAAATAGAAGAGAAGAGCTTGAATGAGTGATTTCCTAGGGAACACAGAAGCTCCCTAGATGGCTCTAGCCATAAGCCCAGGGCCACCCACCAAACTCCCATGTGGGCCTGTGAGATAGGTTTCATCAGTATAATACCTCTGGTCCCAGCATTCAGGTAGTTGAACATGGGAGACTAGTAGTGCTTTTTTGTCCTCTGAGGATGCTTCCACAATGCTGTGCTTCCTAATTTCTGCAGCTGGAAACATGTGAGTTTGGGTTGAGGGAAAAGTATGGAAAAGACATTTCTTAACAGAAGTCTATCTGTGCAATTGGTGAAGGGAAGTTTACTTCAAAGCAGGAGGAATGAGATTTAGAGGGCAGGCAAAGGGATTTTGCCGAATAACACTTCCGTGTAGTCTTAACTGGCTTCCTAAAATAGTTTTAGTTTGTTATTAGGCTCAGTGGCTGGGAAGGGAGCAGAGTGGGGAGCTCACAGCAAAGAAAGAAGCAAGTGGTTTGTTAGCTAGACCAGGAAAATGGGAGGCATTGTGAAGAAAGTCTAAGCATTTGCTATAATATTCCTGAAATCACTAAAAGGAAATAATTACTTGCTAAGCCAGTGATGGCGAACCTTTTGAGCTCGGCGTGTCAGCATTTTGAAAAACCCTAACTTAACTCTGGTGCCATGTCACGTATAGAAGTTTTTTGGAGAACCAAGATGGCTGTGTGATATTTGCAACCATAGTAAAACAAAGATTTATATCTTTGATATTTATTTTATATATTTAAATGCCATTTAACAAAGGAAAATCAACCAAAAAAATGAGTTCGCGTGTCACCTCTGACACACGAGTCATAGGTTCGCCATCACTGCACTAAGCACTTGAGAAGTGTGTGTGCCTAATGACAGTGCAGAGATCAACAGCAATAAATTGGGCAGGTGAATCAGCCGGACATCATTGATTATCTTGAGCTTTGATGTGCTCCAGTGTCCTCACAATAGGCAGAGGTAGCCTAAGTTTAGCTGTTATTGTACAGATAGAATGACAGCCGTAGGCTGTGGTGCAGTTTCAGAAATATGTCTTTTTTATCCTCAACCTTTCTCCCAACTTGTGTCACAACTTTTATCTTACTGGTGACATTGACTTTAATGTCACAATTAGAATTGGTTAGAGATTGAGCCAGGCGGACAGGTTCAAACTGGGTAAGAATGGTCACAAATAGCTATTAATATCATATTTTATACAAGAGATGGTTCGAGACTACTGACTCATTCCTGTGAGTTGGATGGGATGGTGGTGGGACTGGGTGGCATGATAAGCATACACAGCTCTAGAAAGAAGCTGGTGTGTATAAAGGTTGGAATTCCTTATAAATTACAGGGACTGTAAATAATGTTCACTTACATTAATAAAATTAGGAAGTAAATCTATTCCAGTAATTTGTAGTAATTTGTGCTCAGTTCAGTTTTTTTTTTAAAAAGCATAGAATCAAAAACCTAAAGAGCAGGAAGGAGCCTCAGTGAAGAATAAAGTTAAGCCTCCTGGCTTTGGGTGAGTGAATTTGTGAGATGATTGAAAACTGTAGGAATGTCTGGCATAAACAAAGTGATTGGGGTGGTGTAGTGAGCATGGCTTTTCTGGTTCTTCCTCTAACTCTAGCTCCATTCTCTCTTGAGCTACCCAATTGAGCATAGGTAGGGCAACATTATCTCAGAAAGCAAACCTATGTCATAAAAACCAGAACTGAGTGCATCTAGTTTGGCTGAGAGCAGACAGGGAAGCTATTTTCCTATCTCCTAATGATTGTTAGGTGACCCTAGAAAGCATATAGAAAAAATAAAATAAAAAGAACATTGATTTTATCAGCAAGTATGCCCTAGAATGGAACAATTTTTATTATATAAATTTTCAAGCTAAGAATAGACTCTAGTTGGCTAAGGAAACTGCGTGAGGATTCTGTATGAGATATGAGGTCACTTTCCTATTAAAAGGAAGGCGATGACATTTATTGAGCACGTTCGAAGGTTCTCGATGAAATAAAAAGTTCTTTTCCATTCAACAACCTTATAGAGTATTATTATTACCACATTACAGGTCAGAAAACTATAAGATCTTACAAGAAAATTAACTTGTCCAAGGCATCACTGTCACCAAAAGATAAACACAAAAGTTTGTTCCCAGTTTTATGGATGCCAATGGCTACAGTCTTTTTTGCCACCACACATTCCTGCTTTAAAAATTCAAAGATCCTATGCCTTCAAAATATTTGCCTCTTCAAAGAATATGTTGAAAGCAAGCATGAAATCCGTAGTATACTTTTATATGAATATTAGGTGGTCTCAAGAGCTTAAATCACATCAATAGTAGTCACATTTTTGGACAAGTTCAAACTTTAACCTTGATGTGTTTTTTCCTTATGGAAGTTAGGACCCTGGGTCAAATTGATGAGAACCTTAGATCTTTTCTGCATCTGACCTCACAGATATATACTCACAGAGTAGTATGTCCAACAAAACTCTTCATACACATCTACTGGTACAAGTCACATTTATCTCTCTTCTGTGGAAGCCATGTGGCTTATTGGCCTTGAGCTGTGATTAGAATAGCATTTGTCACCAATCTCCTCTCCTGCTGTTAGTCCCTATGTCTATGAAGACAAAACAATAATTAACTTTGTTTACCTGCATGTTTGGGCTATCAAGTGTTGTTTCGTCTTTTAAAACCACCTACACAGTAAGGAATAATCTGCTCTTACGTCCAAAAATAAAGGAACTTCTCTGATTTTCTTTTCCAGTGACTATGCATACACAGTACCTGGACTATTAAGGATAGGAGAGTTTACATCTCTTCTCACCTGACAGAGTTAGGTACATGTGGCAGAGTTGATTTCCCTTTGATAACTATTGTCTCACTCCTCAAATTTCCTAGAACCTGTGGCTTTTTTATTTTTATTTTTTGTAGTGATTATTGCAGGACTGGTTACCCAGCTTTGAGAATAAAGTGACTTATTGAGGAGGTTCCCATTAAATATATGTGGTTGAATAAATGAATATGAATTTCTAGTCAGTCAAGTTCATTCCCATTTTGAAAACTTCCAGTTAAAGTGATTTCTCAGATATTATCTTAACGAATAGACCTTCGTTTCTACCCCATTACCATCATGGTTTCACATGATCTGCAGAATTGCTTTGGGTTTAAGTACTCCTTGCTCTGAACTGTGTCCTAGGGAGTAGAGGTAAGGGAAAGGTGGGATGAATGAGATAGTTGCGTAAGATTTTTCCACAAAGATTTTTCACTGTCCAGGCACGAGTTAAGGTAGAATTAGAAACTGACTTCCTGACATTGGGAAAGGACCAGATTGAGAAGGATTGGGCTATATCTTATCTTTGAAATCACTAAGAACCACAGATAAAATGTGAATAAAGGTTTAATGCAGCAATAGACTGTAAAAGACTGCAAGTGTTTGTTTCAGAAGTAGAACCCTGTTTAGGATTAACTTCAAAATCTTAGGAAGTGGAAACTGGACATGGGAGGGTACATAAAGCATGTTCTGGAATTTCAAATGAAAGTTCATTGGGGATATTGGGATTATCTCTTGGTTAGTGAAAGCAGTGGAAACAACTATGTTAATCTTATGATCATAAATAATTATCAAGCACTAGGTCCCAAACCAGAATCCATTCTAAGTTCAAAAACTAAACAAAATGATGTCCATCTTCATTCAGGGAACTGTTGGTAGTTTGGGTTCTGCCTAATCTCTCCCCATACTCCAGAAAAGAAAGGCGAGAAGGAGGTGGGGAAGGGGGGTAAAGAAAGGAGAGTGAGAAAAAGGAGAGGTCTAGTACTTTTGAGGACAACAGATCTTAGCTAGAAAACAACTCTAATTAATATAAATGCTTATTTGAGCCCTGTCTCACATTCATTAATTTTATTTAACAAGTATGGTATATCAGGCACTATTCAAAGCTCTTTACAAATATTAACCCATACAATTCTCTTATCAATCCTACAGATTGTACTTTATTAACCCCATTTGATAGATGATAAAGCTTGCCTAACATTGTATAGCTAATAAGTCTTACTCTAGTCTCACTGATACCCCTGTTCTGTGTTGTCTTTTCAGGTAATGTGATATAGTGTGTGAGCTTCTGACCAGATATGATGCTCAGAACTCTTGGCCAGACCATGGAGTCTCCAAATCACACTAATCTGGACACTTCTCTTTTCTTCCTCCTGGGCATCCCAGGTCTGGAACAGTTCCACCTGTGGCTCTCACTCCCCGTGTGCTGCCTGGGCACTGCTACAATTGTGGGCAACATAACCATCCTGGTTGTTGTTGCCACCGAACCAGCCCTGCACAAGCCTGTTTACCTGTTCCTATGCATGCTCTCCACCATTGACTTGGCTGCCTCCTTTTCCACAGTTCCCAAGCTCCTGGCCATCCTCTGGTGTGGAGCTGGACATATCTCTGCCTCTGCCTGCCTGGCACAGATGTTCTTTATTCATGCTTTCTGCATGATGGAGTCCACCGTGCTGCTGGCCATGGCCTTTGATCGCTATGTGGCCATTTGCTACCCCCTCCGCTATGCCACTATCCTTACTGACACCATCATTGTCCGCATTGGAGTGGTAGCTATGGTGCGGGGCTCCATGCTCATGCTCCCATGTCCCTTCCTTATTGGGCGTTTAAGCTTCTGTCAAAGCCATGTAATCCCACACACGTACTGTGAGCACATGGCTGTAGTGAAGCTAGCCTGTGGAGATACTAGTCCTAACCGTGTGTACGGACTGACAGCAGCACTGCTGGTCATTGGGGTTGATCTGTTCTGCATTGGTCTCTCCTACGCCTTTATTGCACGAGCTGTTTTTCGCCTCTCATCTCATGAAGCTCGGTCCAAGGCCCTAGGGACCTGTGGTTCCCATGTCTGTGTCATCCTAATCTCTTATACACCAGCCCTCTTCTCCTTTTTTACTCATCGCTTCGGCCACCACGTTCCACTCCATATTCACATTCTTTTGGCCAATGTCTATCTGCTCTTCCCACCTGCTCTTAATCCTATGGTATATGGAGTGAAGACTAAAGAGATTCGGGAAAAGGTGGTCAAGGTCTTCCAAAAGCGGCAGGGCACTGGGGTCAAGGCATCTGTGTGATCCAGGAATATAGAAGAGACTTAGTCCCAAAGAAAGGAAGCTTTTCAAGATTAAATTATCCTCAGTATTTGAAACTGGAAAAAAGTTTTAATAGGGTGATGATGCCCTCCACAGTACCTTTTAGATCATTTCCAAGGTTGAAAAATCACAGAGGAGATCAAGTTGGTTCAGCATTTTTAACTTAAATCTAAGAAAGCATGACATTGGGAGAGTCTTCCAACCTAGGTTACAAGAGCCTGTGCATAGTCAAAGAAACTCCTCAGTTCTTTGCCCGCTCCAAATACAGAGGCATAGATTTCTAACCTATATTTTAGGCTATAGCTGCTATTTTTCCATCTACAAGGATCAGAAGATGGTGCCATACAGCAAGAGTGAAAGAAATTAGAGCTACAAGAGACCATAAGAAGCCTGAAACAGCAATCAGAAAGAATATATGCACCCCTTTGTTCATAGCAGCATTATTTACAATAGCTAAGAACTGTAAACAGCCCAAGTACTCATCAATAGATGAGTGGGTGAAAAAGCTGTGGTACATTTACACAATGGAATACTATGCAGCTGTGAAAAAAGAAGGATCTCTTAACCTTTGACACAGCATGGAGGGACCTCGAGAGTATTATGCTAAACACAGTAAGCCAGCCTTTTGTATTATTTGGCCTGATGACATTTTACTTCCCAGCGTAACACACATGCAAGAAAAATAGATTAAAACTAAGAGTGGGAGACCAGAGTACACTATTGTTTTTCCAAGACTAATGAAGAGTATACAGAATAAATAAGCCAAATAAATGAGATCTTTCCTGTAAACATATACTGAGCTTATACCCCTGTAAGAGACAAGATTCATTCTTCTCAGGAAAATATAACACTTTAAACAGAACATCATATTCTTGTTAATGAGATCACACCATACCATCGACAAGCCTTATAAAGAGAAATAATATAAGCAAACTCATCCAACACCTTGGTTAAATGACAAGGAGCCAACAAGTCTCAGCAAATTGTCATGCAACTATTGGAATGAAGGAAGGGCATCTCTAATACATAATAGGATTTCATTTTTAGGAAATAATCTGATTAAAATTGTCATATAAGTTTTACATACATGTTTATTTATTATAATGTTTCTTTTAGAGGGATATGTAAGTATAAGAATATGTTTAAAGGAATCAAATTCATCTATAAAATACTTTTATTTAATTCTAGTAACACTGTTTTGGAATTACATAAGTTTAAATGAAAATACCAGTCTATGTTATAATATGTTATGATCATTTTTGTTAATACACGTATAATAAATGTATATCAATACATTTACATATGTGTGTTTTTAATCAAGATAAAGATATACCAGAAGTTTCCTCTAAGTTGTAGAATTATGAATATTTTTTAGTAACCTTTAAAAGGATTAGCCAAGAAAACATATACAGAACACATACACACAGACAATAGTGTGGTGAGAGCTAGAGGGAAAGAGGGGTGTGGCCCATGTGGAGGTGGGCAGAACACAGTAAAATAGGGGTGGTAAGGACTTAACTTGAGGTGCTGGGCACAAGATGCACTGTGCAGATGATGTTTTATTAAGTTGTACACTTGAAAACTGCATGGTTTTGCAAATCAATGTCATTCCAATGAATTCAATAAAATAAAATACCTATTATTCCAAATTATGTAATATATGTTGGTATTATTTTTATCTATTTTTAAATAGGTAAAAAATTAGAATCAGTTAATTTCTAAAATTATTGTTGTCATCATGATTATTATTTTAAGTTTTACATATTCATCTAATTTTTTCCATCTAATTTTTTAAATAATGTGGAAATACAATAAGCCTAAACTTTTATATATATATATATATATATATATATATATATATATTATTGATTTTTTACAGAGAGGAAGGGAGAGAGATAGAGAGTTAGAAACATCGATGAGAGAGAAACATCGATCAGCTGCCTCCTGCACATCTCCTACTGGGGATATGCCCGCAACCCAGGTACATACCCTTGACCGGAATCGAACCTGGGACCTTTCAGTCCGCAGGCCGACGCTCTATCCACTGAGCCAAACCGGTTTCGGCAAGCCTAAACTTTTAATGTCTTTCTTTTCTAGCCTAAACTTTTGATGTCTTTCATAACATTCATTTTCCTTCCTTGAAAGTAAGCCTTTTAAATCAGGGGTCATATTTACATATTTCCTAGACTATCTTAGAGTGTAGGAAAACCTCAATTAGCATTAATTAAATAGAGAAATGAAACATTAAATATATTTTTAAAATAAAAAATGAATCAAGGTGTGAATTTACAATATTTCCTATTAAATGCTTTTGATCTATTTTTTCACAGAGCAGTGGGAAAAATATAAATTTGTGATAAATATTAAATCCTAGTTTTATTGACAATAACTGTGCTCATTTTCATTCTGTACGTTCCCATATATACATGCTAACACACAAACATACACTCAAATGTGCTTATTCACTTAAATATGTATCATTATTTGGGCATTAATAGTGGAAAGTTCTTTTTCTTCTTTCCATAGAGATTAGCTTGCTTCCCCACATCAACATCTGTATCTATGATACTTTAAAATATCCGCTTGGGACACATAACACATATTTTCATTTAAAGGCTCAGTTCAATAGTAAAGAAAACAAGGAAGTTAGAGGTTGGCAGCTACACATGCACATTTATTCTACAATTGTGATTATTTTGACCAAGATCCTGAACACCTGGACCAGATTGCATTCAACTCACTGTTTTGCTATCCAGAAACTAAGGTATTTAAGGCATACAAAAGAGAGGTTAGTTGCCACATATTTTTTTCAGCAGTAAGATAAAATGGAGAGGGGATTTGAATATACACCAATTGCTTATTATTTTTTCAGAAATAAATATTTTATTTCATTCACACAATTTGAAAGCAGACATGTTGTGTAAAATTGAGTGATCCTAGAAAACATGTGCTTTCCAAAACATGGCAATAAATGCAGTCTAATATCATACTGATCATGACTGTCTGTGTTCTTTCTTTATCTAAATAGGAATCTTTATTTCAGTAGTGGAAGAAATCATGACAAGGAGAAATAGGAGAATAGAAAATAGCTCTTGACTATTAGAGCAATCTTCAGATTACTTTTGCTTTTTACCTGTCCCTAACTTATTCCTCCAAATTATAGTGTAGTCTCCCTTGATTATTTTCTGGAGAGACTGAGCTATAGCTCTAAGGTTGTAAGGCACGAGGAGAGGTCCTTGAAGAGCATGCTTATTAACATGTTCAGCCTGTGTTTACTTTCTATTTCCAAATCAAATTACCTTTGGAAAATCTGAGCTGTGCTCTCTTGGTGTCACTTTATGCTGTAGAATTTTCCTTATACTCTATCAGATGATGATTTTAAAATAGTCAATTTTATTAATGAAGGGTAGAGTGACCATTCTTCTGGTGGGACACAGAATTTATTTAGGGGCACTCAGTTGCTTCCTATGATGTTAATTTTTGTAAGCAAGCCAAAATCACTGTTGGTCTGAAAATATGCAAAATTTTAATTTTAACTTAATTCAATATGTCACTTTTATGGTAGCATTTTTGTGTCCTGTTTTCAAATATTTGCCTATTCCAAATATCAAAGAGGATGTGTGTTTTGCATTGTACCTTTAACTCAATATTTTTCTAAAATTGTTTTTGTGTATGATATGATTTAGTGAACAAAATAGGTTTCTTTTTCTTTCACATATATTCATTGACTCAGTAGTACTTATTGAAAATAACATTTTTTTCTCCACAATCTGCAGTGTTCCCTTTGTCATAAATTAAACGTTTTAATGTGTGCATCAATATTTGGTTTCTGGACCCTATATTTCTTGAAAAAGCATTTTTATCCATAGTTAAGAGGATGGGCAATCTGTTTTTTAAGGAAGTCACATACATTTTCCATATGCTTATTTTAGGAATTGGAAAAATGAGGTTAAGACCCATATATTTCATTAAGATGCTACTTTTTTTGAATTCCTGATATTAGATAATTTGAGAGGCCAAAAAACCCTCAAAGATGTTAAGTGAATTAAAAAATCAGTAATCAAATTTAGGTGTTCTAACAAATTGGTGGTTTTTCCACCACATTATTTCAAAATGCTTTTATGGAAAATCAGATACAACATTTCTGTTTCTGGTAACTGTAGGAGTGTTGGAAAGATGTTTAATGGAAGCCAATTGGGTTGTTTGGGAAATTTGGTCATGGAGTTCCTTTCATGCTAGTGGGCAGAAAACTTACATAATATTTCTTGTTGCTGTGCTATCTAAAGGATTATCTGCCTTTCTAATCCACCTGAATTTCCCATGAATTCTTCTTTTGCTACCTGTTGGGCAGAGACTACAATATCTCAGTATTTCTCCCTTCCCTTTTTTACCCTCACTGCTGCAGGTGGGGGTGGGGATGGAGGATATTTTCCTTGAGAGTAGAAAGAGGATTCTGACTTCACTGCTTAACACACTTGTTAAGCACCATAGAGTTAATTTATGACCCTGTGGACTCTTGTGAATTATTTATTCTCTATTACCAAGAAATTTTCTATTATTTGATAATTACAAGATTCTTTATGATCTAGCTCCTGGCCAAATGTTTAGCTTATGACTTTCCCCCACCACACCAGTGAATTCTCACAGACTTGATTGTTTTGATTTTCATATTTTTACGTGTTGATTATTCTCCCTGGAAATCCTTATACAGATATGTATCCTTCCAATTTGTCTTTTTTTCAAAATAGATATCAAACACTTTAACATAGTCAATAGTCTAGTGCTCACTTAGTGTCTTGCACAAACTTCTGTTTTAGTTCTTGTTACATTTACCGTGATTGTTTGTATATATCTTGATCTCTTCACTAAATTCTGAGCTCCTTAAAAGATAAAAATTTGTGTCTAGTCTTAAATGATGAAAATGTGTCCCCATATTGTCACATAAATATTTCTGAGAAATAAAGAGACTAATAAAAGAATGAGATGCCTTTTCTTCGCCCCAAATATTTAGTTAACTTGAAAGTAAGATTTTGGTGTAAGGGCAGAATTTGGGATTAATTAATTTTTCTTTTGGGTGAGAAATAAATTTACTGTGTGGCTAGAAGTAAAAATATAAAATTACATTTCTATTGACTCCCACTAGAACCCAATTAAAATAGTTTCCATTGTTAAAGTTATAAAAATGTAAATCCAAAAGGTCAGAGAGAACAAGTGAGAAAATAATAAAAATTAAAGATGTCAACATATATTAAATTATAATATTACAGGAGAAACTAGCCTAATAGAAGCAAAATATGTTGATCTTGTTAATAGAATATAATAATACCATGCAACTTTTTTGTTTGTATGTTATTGTATTTGCTACAGACACCAGATGATCTCAGAGAGCAATGCCTGAAGATAAACAAAAAGATTGCTTACAAGACAGAAGGAAAGGAATAATTTGTTACTACTGATAGATTTATTATCTGAAGCAATGTTAGCTGCTTTCAGTTATTATTATACATTTTTTTCCTGAATAAAAATATAAAAAGCATTTCGATAAATCCATCAAGATAAGGTATAATGGAAAAGGAGGTCTGAAAAGTGAGAAGACTGCCCTAGGTGATTTGGTTCAGCGGATAGAAGCCATCAGCCTGTGGACTGAAGGGTCCCAGGTTCAATTCTGGTCAAGGACACATGGCCAGGTTGGTGGGCTCAATCCCCAATGTGGGGCGCACAGGAGGCAGCCAATCAATGATTCTCATCATTGATGTTTCTTTTTCTCTCTCTTCCTCTCTGAAACCAATAAAAATGTATATTTAAAATATAAAGACTCTTTAAACAACAACAATATCATTTTTAAAAAGTGAGAAGACTGAATAAAAAATTTTACTGAATTGTGAAACACCAAGCCCAGTAGAAGAATAAATATTTCAATATTTCAAATACTTAAAACAGTACCTTAGTAATCAAAAATAATTATCAGCCATTAATTATCAAGAAGAATAAAGTTGAAATCATCTGTTGGGTCATGGATAAGGGGATGAAAAAATCTTTTTCAAAGACATATCAATAGAGAGGTGTATACAGTTATTAATAGTTAAATAAGGTATTCTAACAAAGATTCCTTTCTAGAAGTCATAACAGAATTATACTTTGTTGTTGTTGTTAATCCTCACTGGAAGATATTTTTTCCGTTCATTTTTTTAGAAACTGTGGAAGGGAGCGGGGAAGGCGAAGAGACAGAGAGAAAGATCGATGTTGACCAGACACATTGCTTGGTTGCTTCTCACTAGCGCCCGGACCTGGGCAAGAAATCAAATCTGCAACCACATGCATTCCCTTGACTGGAAATAGAATCCATGAGCCTTTGGTACACAGGTCACGTTATAACCACCAAGATACACTGGCCCGGACCAGAGATACACTTTAATATAACTATCTGAGGATGAGAAACTCTCTTTTTTAGAGATTGAAGAAAAATTATTGCCTGTGATGAGAACTTGGATTACCTGATAAAAATTGGTTGAATGAACAGAAAAATTGATCAACAAATGAGCAACAAATAAACAAAAATCCTACTCCCTGGCACTTAGAAAATATGGTTGTGTGATCATTAAAATGCACTAGAAAATTTTAAAACATGTGGTGAAAGGGACATAGTAACCATAAATTATATTTTCTCTTTTCTTTTTCTTACTCTAGAAAAAAACCCACATAAATTTTAAGCCTAATTGATCATGCCAATGCTGAATAAAACAGACCTGCACCCAGCCTCATTTATTCTTAATGGAATCCCAGGACTTGAAGACATACAAATATGGATTTCCTTCCCATTCTGCTCAATGTATGTCGTGGCTATGGTGGGAAATTGTGGGCTCCTCTACCTCATCCTCTATGAAGACGCACTGCACAAGCCCATGTACTATTTCTTGGCCATGCTTTCCCTTACTGATCTTGTCATGTGCTCTAGTACAATCCCTAAAGCCCTCTGCATCTTTTGGTTTCATCTCAAGAAAATTAGCTTTGATGAATGCCTGGTCCAGATGTTCTTTACCCACACCTTCACAGGAATGGAGTCTGGGGTGCTTATGCTTATGGCCTTGGACCGCTACATAGCCATCTGTTACCCTCTGCGCTATTCAACTATCCTCACCAATCCTGTCATTGCAAAGGTTGGGCTTGTTACTTTCCTGAGAGCGGTATTGCTTATTATTCCTTTTACTTTCCTCACCAAGCGCCTCCCTTACTGCAGAGGCAATATAATATACCACACTTACTGTGACCACATGTCTGTAGCCAAGTTATCCTGTGGCAATGTCAAGATCAATGCCATCTATGGTCTGATGGTTGCCCTTCTGATTGGAGGTTTTGACATCCTATGCATTACAATTTCCTACACCATGATCCTCAGGGCTGTGATCAGCCTTTCCTCAACAGATGCTCAACAGAAGGCCTTCAGTACCTGCACTGCCCACATCTGTGCCATTGTTTTCTCCTACAGTCCAGCTTTCTTTTCATTCTTTTCCCACCGCTTCGGGGGTCATACAATCCCTCCATCTTGCCACATAATTGTGGCCAATATTTATGTGCTCCTACCTCCCACTATGAATCCTGTTGTCTATGGAGTAAAAACCAAGCAGATACGAGATTGTATCATTAGGATCCTTTCAGGTTCTAAAGATATCAAATCTCATAGCATATGAAAAAGATAATTTCCAGGAGAGAGAAGGGCTCCTATTTAGACAGGAGCTGATAAAATATTTTGAGAAGTACTACTTTGACCATGGAAATGAAGCATGTTGAATGGTGCATTTCTAAATACATCTTGAGAATTTCAACATCACTGGCCAGCCCACCAACCCTCCTGTGAATTATTTTTGTTTCTCACTCCATTGAAATAGTAGTCTAATAATTAACTCGCATTCCTTGGACAAACTTAATTTACTCATTAATTATTAAAAACTAGAGGCCAAGTTCATGAAATTCATGCACAGGTAGGGTCCCTAGGCCTGGCCAGTGATCAGGGCTGATGGGGCCTTCAGCTGCTGGCTGGTGCCTTCTTTCTGGCTGCCAGCCAGGGCCTCCCTTTGTTCCATGACACCCACTGGTGGTCAGTGCACATCATAGTAAGCTCCTGAAGGGATGCTTTGCATATTAGCCTTTTATATATATAGAGATAAACAAAGTGGAAGGAGATGATTCTGTTTCCAAATAGTGATTATAATTTACAGACTGAGAAACAGTTGTTACTTTCCTCTGGAAAATATTGGCTATATATTTCTAATCAGTATCAAAATACCTTTTTACAATGACTTCTTTCTGAAAAAGAAACAATCAAGACTCCTATAAAGTTACTAACATAATCAGTTTGAAATCTCTGAGCATCTTACTATTATTAGGCTGAATATGCATACCCTTACCTGATCAGGCACATTATATTCCTGCAAACTAATTTGATATTCAATTTCCTTCAAGGGGGCCTTTGAAAGCATATAATCTAGAGGGTGAGGTAAATAGTTCTCTTCACCAAATGTTAAAAACTATTATGTATATAAAACCATGAGTGGGGACTTGTTTCAAAAGTGACTTGTGTCATCTTATCTCCAATTGTGAGTTTAATAAATAAAATTAAATGTCTTTCTAATATGTAAGATTCTTCTAAATTAATAAAAAAGTGTGAGATTAAAGGAAATGGCACTTTTACATTAATGTCTTAGGATCTAAACCAATTACATAAGAAGTATAGTATAAACTGAATTTTTATTTGTATCTTTCTCTGTCAAACATAAAATAGCACACATTGTTTCTCCCCAATTCAGTTAGTTATCCTCATCAAATTTTAGTTAATTATTTAATTAGTCTTTACTTACTATCTCACATCTTAAATCCTACAAATAACCTCACTCCCTAATATATAATTACTTTCTATGTGTTACCCTATTTCTGTGTTCACCGTAAACTCAAAATTTCTAAAGTAAGAGTTGGTTCCTAAACTGGTTTCTGTGCATGGAGGACAGGGAGAGGTAAAAAGAAGAGGCAGACGATTCAATACTGGTAAGGTAGCATGTTTATAAACAGGAGAACTTATATTCAAGGCTTGTCTTTGGTGGATGAAAGACAAATAGATCTCCACACCCTCCCGCCAGAATTTTAAAAGTTACATAGAGGCCTTAACTAGGTTCAGTCACATATACTAGTAACTAGCCCCATGGTCGGCAAACCATGGCTCGCAAGCCACATGCGGCTCTTTGGCCCTTTGAGTGTGGCTCTTCCACAAAATACCACATGCGGGCGTGCACGTACAGTGCGATTGAAACTTCATGGCCCATATGCAGAAGTCATTATTTTGTGGAAGGGCCGGTATTTTGTGGAGGACCACACTTAAGGGGCCAAAGAGCCACATGTGGCTCACGAGCCGCGGTTTGCCAAGCCGCAGTTTGCCGACCACTGTCCTAGCCTATGTTGGGGAGTACTAATACTAAATTATGTATATATTGATTTCAGAGAGGAAGGGAGAGGGAGAAAGGCATAGAAGCATCAATGATGAGAGAAAATCATCGATTGGCTGCCTCCTGCAAGCCCCACGCTAGGGATCCAGCCTGAAACCCAGGCATGTGCCCTGACCAGGAATCAAATCAGCAACCTGCTGGTACATAGGTTAATGCTCTACCACCGATCAATGCCAGCAGGGCATGTTTTTAAATTGGGAACATAAGAGTATAAATAAATTAAAGAAGAAATGGATAGATTTGTGAATAAATGGATTGATTCTGTATGTACATGTTTTCAACATGTGCCCCACAAAGCCTTACATAAAAATAAACAACTGCAATAAATGTTACAATATCTAATACTTATTTTTAAAAGTTTGCTTTCATTCTTTTTTATGTTTTTATTTATTGATTTGAGAGGGAGACAGATATAAAGATTGATTTGTTGTTCTACCTATTTATGCATTCATTAGTTGATTGCTGTTACATGCCCTGATCAGGTATACAACCCTTAACCTTGGCGTATCAAACCAATGATCTAAGCCTGTGAGTTATGGGGCCGGGGCATCACCGTCATAAATTCATTCTCATACTCAAACACACAACATATAAAAGTATTTATTTATTTATTTATTTATTTATTTAGACATAGGAGTAAGAAAGGAAAGTTTTCATTCTCTTAGAGTAGGAGTTAGCTTGATTCCCACAGCAGTGCCTGTGTCTCTAATGTGCTGAAATATCCCCTTGAGACATATAACACACATTTTTTAAAATTTAAATGCTTAGTTTAATAGTACAAATATCAAGGGATTTAGAGGTTGAGAGCTGTATATGTACATAAAAATAAACAACTCATGTAGAATCATGATGGTTTTTTTTTACCAAGATCCTGAGCACCTGGAACAGATTGCCTTCAACTTATTGCTTTTATAACCGGAAACCAAGGTATTAAAGGACAGAAACGTGGAACTAGAAACAAGGTTTTTTATTCTATAGGCAGTGCAATCAAGAGAAGAGAGTGTTTGGATGTATACTAATTGATTATTACATTCTTAGAAATACAAATTTGATTCCATCCACCAATTTGAGGACAGTAGTGTTGTGAAAGCTTGGGTTTGGGGGGAAAATGTTCATTTCCCTGTGTCAGATTGCAGTTCAGTGTAACTTTTCATTATGATTATAAATAAGTTACTTCCCTAACCAAACTGAATCTGTTGTAGTGGAAGGCAGGTACAAATCAGCCCATAGTTCTCCATCATGGTCAGAACACTCTTGCTGCTTACCTACTTTACCACTGTTCTCCAAATGAGATTCTAATTTACTTGCTTCATGTCTGGAGACACTTATCTGTGACTGTTTTCTCCACTTTAGAAGTAAAACTTACTTGGAGGAACTCAATGTCCTGTTGAGAGGAAAACATGGATGGTAAAATTGTGGACTATGCAGTGAGAAAGCAAACTTATTGTCTATGGTTTTAGGGAAAGAGAATAGACAAAAGATGACAGAAATTTATATTTTATGGTGACTTATGAAGTAGACACTATAGTTCTGTTTCATCTAGTAGTTCAAGTGTAAAATTTTATTCATTTACTCATTAATCTATTCATTCATTCAAAAATATTTATCAGCATATACTAGTAAAATGTGTCTGGTGGCTTGCTAGATACTGGATATAACTATAAATTTTTAAAGTTAAAAAATTAAGTTTTTTTAGATTGTGGGTGATTCAAGAATATCTATAATAATAAAAGCATAATATGCTAATTAGACCGGACATCTTTCAGGATGTCCTTCCAGACGACCTTCTGAACAAAGCCGAGGCTGCCAGGGAAGCCCAGGTCCCATGTGCCAGAGGGAAGCCAGTGCCGGCAGCCGGGGGAAAGAACGCCTACTCTTGCAGGATTTTTGTGCATGGGGCCTCCAGTAAATAAATATTTATAATCCATGATATTAAATGACAAAAGAGATTGATTCTGTCTGTGTGGGAAGGACTAGTATTGATGGATTGTATTTAAAACATTTTACAATTCTGAAAATCAGTTAAAATTTTTTGACATAGCTACATCAGATACTAAACAAAATAAATGAAATTGTTATCAAAAGAAAAATATTAATAGGGAACAAGATATAAATGTCATTTCATGTGACTTAGGGATAATAGCAATATATAATAAAAATAAAACACTAGGTAATAATTTTAATAAAAACAATTTAATAGGAAAAAGGAAGTAAACGTCTAGACAAATTATTTTAAAATAAAAAAGTCAATGCTAAGTAACTGCCCATGGGAAGGTGGAATTTGACAAATGATGGAATTGGATTATGTTTTATTTTCATTATTATCCTATAGTATTATTTCTTTCTAACACACATTTCTATGACAAAATTGAAAAGAAATAATTAAAATGAGGTGGTCAGAGAAGGGCTTAGTGTTGGTATTAAATGTATAGCAATTCAGACATAAAGCAGCCTTATCTCTTTAGGTTCTCCATTTACTCAAAAATAAGGTGCAAATTTATAAATGTAATTCCTAGGCTTGTGATGAGTATTAAATGAGTAATTTTTGTCAACCTCCTCAAAGAGTATTTAGTATATGAATATGAATCATTAAGAGTAATAAATTAGTGAGGATTGTATCTATTTCTTCTCAGTTTCAAAATAATGCAGACAATATATGTGATTGAGCCTGGGACATAGTGGATGTTAAATATGTATTTGTTTAATGAATTGGCAAATTAATGAATTAACAATCAAAACCTACTTGGTTTTAACTTGTTTAAGTAAATATTTTCACTCATTTAAACTATTTGTTTGATATTAAAATGCAGATTTGACCCGGAGAGAAAAAGGGACAGTGAGAGAAAGAACAGGACTAAGATTGTGTTTTGTTTTGTTTTGTTTTTTTCTAATCCTGGAGGATCAGAAAAGAAAATATAAACTAAGCAACACACAAAAACTATAAGCTGCTTAATGTTTCTAGCAATCTGATCATGCTAATGCTGAACCAAACAGACATGACTCCAGCCTCATTCATTCTTAATGGTATCCCAGGACTAGAGCACATGCACCTCTGGATTTCCTTCCCATTCTGCACGATGTATGTTATAGCTGTGGTGGGGAACTGTGGACTTCTCTGCCTCATCCGCTATGAGGACTCCCTGCACAGGACCATGTACTATTTCTTGGCCATGCTTTCCTTTACTGACCTTGTCATGTGCACTACTACAGTCCCGAAAGCCCTCTGCATCTTCTGGTTCCATCTTAAGGAAATCAGCTTTGATGAATGCTTGGTTCAGATGTTCTTTACACCTCAACAGGGATGGAATCTGGGGTGCTCATGCTTATGGCCCTGGACCTCTATGTGGCCATCTGTTACCCTCTGCGCTACTCAGCTATCCTCACTAATCCTATCATTGCCAAGGCTGGGTTAGCCACTTTTCTGAGAGTGGCATTGCTTTTCATTCCTTTGATGTTCATCACCAAGAAATTACCCTACTGCAGAGGCAATATAATACACCATACCTACTGTGACCACATGTCTGTCGCCAAGTTATCTTGTGGAAATATCAAGGTCAACGTTATCTATGGTCTAATGGTTGCTCTCCTGATTGGGGGCTTTGATATCCTGTGCATCACGATCTCCTACACCATGATGCTACGGACGGTGGTCAGCCTCTCCTCGGCGGATGCTCGGCAAAAGCCTTCAGCACCTGCACTGCCCACACCTGTGCCATTGTCTTTTCCTACAGTCCAGCCTTCTTTTGTTTCTTTTCCCATCGTTTTGGAGGTCACATAATTCCTGCCTCTTGCCACATCATTGTGGCTAATATTTACTTGCTCTTGCCTCCCACTATGAACCCTGTTGTCTATGGGGTGAAAACCAAACAGATACGAGACTGTGTCATAAGGATCCTTTCAGGTTCTAAGATTACCAAATCCCCATAACATATGAAAGGGGCATTTGTCATGGAAGGAAAGAGAAGCAAAGTGGAAGAGGAGTGAAGAGGAAAAAAAGAAGGAAATAGAACGAAAGGAATACTTCTTTTGGTCGTTTAGTCAGGATCTAATAATGCCTTCTTGAGGGTACTGTTTGGGCTATGACAAGGGAGAGTTTGATTCATGCATTCCCATTGTCTTCAGAATCTTAACATCACTGGCATGCCCAGAACCATTCCTGTGAGTTTTACGTCTTCTCATCCTGTGAAGGACTGATCTCATCATTAGCCAAAGTTCCCATAAATATAAGAATAATGGGATGCAGAGACAATGGAGGAAAATGAAATCAACTTTGATGAATGCCTTAATGGAAAGAGATTATCTACAATCAGATGCAAGCTTGTCCTATTTTCAAATAGTGATTGGAATTTCCAGTTTAAAAGATACTGTTACTTTCCTTAGAAAAAAAATGCTGTATTTTTCTCATCAATACCAAAATTCCTCTATTTTTTCACTGTTGTCTTCCTGATGAAGAAGTTATAAAATATCCATGAGGTCATTAGTTTAATGAGGTTTCAAGCTGTTTTTTAGCGGGTCCAAATTTGGTCTTTGTTCATTTATTTATAATTTTCCCCTTAATCAGATTTATAAAAAGTGTTATCTATCTTAATATTTTCAGAGTCAATTTTTGTTATTGTTCTTCTTTAATTTTCATAATTTTTTTCCTGTTTTTATTGCATTCATTTTTACCCCTGTGAATTATTTTCTGCTTTTGAGTTAATTCACTTGTTCTTTACCTGGACTTCTGTATAAAATATCTGCTTTACTATTGCTAATTTGTCTTTTTCTTTTGATAGAGGTTATAAAAGCTAAAAAGAAAAGAAAACTTCTTTGGATATGTGTTTTAATTATGTCATCCTCATTTTATCATGAAGTTCTTTAAATATGATTTATTTTTATGAATTTCCCTTTTCCTCCCCCATAAGTTATTTAGTAGCATATATTTTATTTTAATTTTTAAATATTTATTGTTGAAAATATTACATATGTACCCCTTTTTCTCCCATTGACTCTTAGCCCTTCCTTGTGCTCCCACCCCCCACCCTAGGACTTTACTACCCTATGTCAGTGTCCATGGGTTCTGCATATATGCATACAAGTTCTTTGGTGGATCTTTTCCCTCCCTCTCACCCTCCCCCACCTTCCCTCTGAGATTCCATAGTCTGTTTCATGTTTCTATGTCTCTGGATCTATTTTGTTCATCAGTTAATTTTGTTCATTAGATTCCGCCTGTAAGTGAGATCATGTAATGCTTGTTTTTCTCTGATTGGTTTATTTCAATTAGCATAATACTCTCCAGGTTCCATATATTTTAGATTCTTGCCGAATGGTTCTTTTATTATTAAGTTCTAATTTTATCCTGTTATAGTCAGATAATATATTTTATTGATGTGGATTTGGGTGACTGAGACTTTCCTTGGAACCCAATGTATGTTGATTTCTGTGCACACATCTTGTGGTCTTGTTAATAGGTTCGTTTTCTCATTGCTTGTTGTGGTGTTCTACATCTCCTCTTTGCTCATACTTGCTATGCTATTTGTGTCTTTTTTATTTACATCTGTCAGACCTAAGGTTTAATGTCAATAAAGGGGTTTTCTCTAGATATTTTATTACCAAATTCATATTTTCTTAAGTATTCTTATTTACATACTTTCTTATTGATGTTTCTTTCCAATCAAATTGTAAGGTTCTAAATGGGAAGAAATGTTTCCTTCTTGCTCAGAATAGTAACTACAGGCACAGTTCATGCACATGCTTGCATACATACACAGGACATTAAAAGAATTTTTTTGAATAAATACATTGATAAAATTATCAATTTTATAAAAATATAGAGGTGAAAAATAATAAGAAGAGGGACTTTAGGAATAAGACCATCATTTCAAATTCTGAAGAACAATAATATCTAAAGAGCAGACATTAAAATAAAAACCATTCAAAATACTTGAAAGAAATGAACAGTGGAATTATCAGTAGACAGAGAAGAAGAGTCAACCACACTACTTGAAAAATCTTATCCCTGAAGCAAAGGAAAGTATTAGAGTAGTTTCTTCTTCAAAGGAGAATAAAATTAATTGAGAATTAAACATGTTGAAATGTTTGAGGGAGGAAGCCGTAGAATTGTAATAGAGACCATGAAGATGAAAAATGGATAAGAAAATAAGTATCCAAGAAGAGAAGCATGACTTTGGGTATTAGCACAAAGAGGAGCTGTCACTTCCATAATAGCAGGCAGGTTGCTGGAAAGAGGTGGAACTGTGGTTGAGCTTGTGACTTTAGTTGTAAGAAGTTGGTAAAATTTACAGAAATTTTTATCTTCCCTTATCTTTCTTTTCTCCTCTCATTCTTTGGTATATTAGTAGAACACACTCTAAAATGGAACATTCTTCTCATAATGTTATAAACATACTAGAGACCTGGTGCATGAAAATTCAGGTCCCTCAGCCCGACCTGTGCTCTCTTGCAGTCCAGGACCCCTCGGGGGATGTCCACCTGCTGGCTTAGGCCCGCTCGCTCCCTGGGGGACCGGGCCTAAACTGGCAGTCAAACATCCCTTTGACAGCCCTGGAGCCCTTGGGGGATGTCTGACTGATGGCTTAGGCCTGCTCTCCGCAGGGGACATCCTTAGTGCTGCTGAGGAGGTGGGAGAGGCTCCCACCACTGCCGCTGCACTTGCAGCTGTCAATTTGTATATTACCCTTTTATTATATAGGATTGTTTTTTAAAAAACTTAATTGTTGACTGTTATTGCAAGAGAAGAAAACGAACATCTTGTACAAAAATTCTATTTTACCCTATGTATCTTGCCATACTTCCTGCACATACAATTCCTTGTGCTTGAAATGCACTTCTTCTTCTACTTTATCTTTTTGGAGGTCCCCTGTTCACCTTCCAAGGCCTATCTCAAAATGTACATCTTTTGAGAACCATTTTTTCATATTTAATTACTTGTAACTAATTACTTATTTTCATGTTCTGCTAATAATACAGAAGTGTACATTATATATATATTGTATCATGTTATGGTATAATGTTATATTAGGTTATATTATCTATAATAATAAAAGCATAGTATGCTAATTATACTGAAAATCCTTCCGGATGAAGCTTGGTCTGAGAGGGAAGCCCAGGTTCCGGGTGCCTGCCAGCAGCTGGAGGGAAACCTGGGTCTCAGGTGCCAGAGGGCAGCCTGGGTCCCAGGTGCCAGAGAGAAGCCAGTGATGGCAGCCAGGTAAAGGAAGGCCTACTCTTGCATGAATTCTATGCATAGCATATTATATTGTACTAGAGGCCCAGCACATGAAATTGCACAAGACCCAGAGGTCCCACTACCAGTGCTGCAGAATCCAGAGTCCCACCCGCCGCAGCCGCAGGACCCATCAATGCACCCCTTGGTGACTGGTCATTTGGTCATTCAGGCGTTCTGGCTTTCCAGCATTCTGGCCACTGGCTTTTTATACAATAAATTATATTATATTATATTATATTATATTATATTATATTATATTATATTATATTAATTATATTATATTATATATATTATATTCATATAACTCTACCTTTGAAAGATAATTTTCTCAAACTCAAGATTATTGGTTCATTGTTTAAAATTTCTACCAACTGAAAATATCTAAACATGGTTAAAGTTCCTCAATATTTATTAAATGTGTGTACTTTATGAGTAAATAATGTATCTTTTATACTTACCTTTCAGTTGTTGTTGTTCCTTATTCTTTTTTTAATTTAAATTCCTTATTGTGTAAAGTATTACATAAGTCTCCTTTTTTTCTACATTGACCTCTCCCCAGATGCTCCCACTCCCCAACCCATGCCCTCAACCCCCTACTGTCTGTGTCCATTGGTTATGCGCATATGCATGCATACAAGTCCTTTGGTTGATCTCTTTCCCACCCACCCCTGCCTTCCCTCTTAGGTTGGATGGTTTATTCAATGCTTCTATGACTCTGGTTCTATTTTTTTTAATTTTTTCTTTATTGATTAAGGTAATACATATGTGTCCTTATCAGCTCATTGTCCCCCCTCCCACCCCCTGACTCATGCCCTCACCCCCTGTTTCCTGTGTCCATTGGTTGGGCTTATATGCATCCATACAAGTCCTTTGGTTGATCTCTCCCCCTTACCCCCACCCTCCCCTGCCTTCCCTCTGAGGTTTGATGGTCTGATCGATGTTTCTGTGTCTCTGGACCTGTTTTTGTTCATCAGTTTATGTTGTTCATTATATTCCTCAAGAGGCCCGATGCACAAAAATGGTGCAAAAGTAGGCCTTTGCAGCCCCAGCTGCCAGGGCCCTTGCAGCCCCAGCTGCCTCACGGCACCAACTGCCTCACAGCCCCAGCTCCCACTCGCACACACCTTGGCCTGGCGCTGCCCACATCCACCGCCACACCCCTCCTGGTTCCCCAGTTCTGTGGAACCCCCCAATTGATTGCCCCGCAGAGGATGGCCTGGGCCTCCCTCTTTGGGGTGATCATGGAGCCCCCTAATTGATCACCCTGCTGGCCAGTGGGGAGATGGCGGGACCCACAACCAATCGCATTGCACCTGCCTTGCCTGGCCTGGCGCCAGTGCATGTCATAGTGTGGTAGTCTGAACGGTTGTTCTGCTGTTCAGTCATTTGGTCGATTTGCATATTATGCTTTTATTGTTATAGGTAAATGAGTGAGATCATATGATATTTATCTTTCTCCGAGTGGTTTATTTCACTTAGCATAATGCTCTCCAGGTCCATCCATGCTGTTGCAAATGGTAAAAGTTTCTTCTTTTTTACAGCAGCATAGTATTCCACTGTGTAGATGTACCACAGTTTTTTAATCCACTCATCTGCTGATGGGCACTTAGGCTGTTTCCAAATCTTAGCTATGGTGAATTGTGCTGCTATGAACATAGGGCTGCATATATCCTTTCTGATTGGTGTTTCTGATTTCTTGGGATATATTCCTAGAAGTGGGATCACGGGGTCAAATGGGAGTTCCATTTTTAGTTTTTTGAGGAAACTCCATACTGTTCTCCACAGTGACTGCACCAGTCTGCATTCCCACCAGCAGTGCACGAGGGTTTCTTTCTCCACATCCTCTCCAGCACGTGTTGTTTGTTGATTTGTTGATGATAGCCATTCTGACAGATGTGAGATGGTACCACATTGTCATTTTGATTTGAATCACTTGGATGATTAGTGTCTTTGAGCATGTTTTCATGTCTCTCGGTCTTCTGTATGTTTTCTTTAGGAAATGTGTCTATTTAGGTCCTTTGCCTATTTTTTGATTGGATTGTTTATCTCCCTTTTGTTATATACTTACTTTTTTATGTGAGTAAAACTAACACAACAATAGAAAGTTATATTTTTTGAAAGCATTTTTGTCTTTTTGAAAGTCTACGTAGTCGAAGTTTGAAAGTATCAGATATTTAACTAGACACTCAAGACAGATTTGAATAAGATGAACCTTTGTACTCAGAAATTTTAAAACTGTGAAAAGGATGTGGTGATGAGAAATAGGGAAATATTAAAAATTCAGCAGTACTGGTTTCTTTAGTAGTATGGGAATTTGGAATATGCTTTTGAATAAAAAAAGTTTTATGATAAAATAAAATTTTGAATAGGCCTCAAAATAGGGTGAGATTAGACTAATAGAGATTTGAATCTAGTCTTGTGGTTATTGTTGGTATAGACAGGTTAAATGGAAAATAGTAAACACATGAATTATAAGTTTGGCTCTACCACATTCTGTGTGATGCCAGTCAAGTTTCTTAATATTTAAGTGCATCAGGTTCCTCATTTATAAAGTGAAAAAATAGTAGTACCTAACTCAATAAAGGTTCTTATGGAGAATATTTAAAAATATGTAGCATGCTTAGAAAAATTAATGGCACATGAGAAAAATTACAAAAGTGTTGGCTATTTGTATTATGAAATAGATAATGTAGTTCTAAATCTGGGTTGCATGATGGGAAAGTTGTCACTTGTGGAAAATAATTTGGGAAGACATGTGGATGCTATGCTATTTAAATATGCATATGTAGCCTTGGCCGGATGGCTCAGTTGGTTGAAACATTGATTGATTGAACTATTTCTGAAGACTATTCATAGGGTTACCCAGAGAGAATCAAGCTACACTGCAGCCTATCAGAGAGCTAAGAAGATAGTAATGGAACTCAGATTACCTAAGCCAAGGACAACACAATGCAACAACCTCAAGTCTCTATTTTTTGGTGCTTTATCACTTAATATAATTTGATATCTAGTACTTACCAACCCAATTATTTTCAGAGTACCTTTACTTTCTCAAAATTAGACATATCCTAAAGATAAAAATTGCAAGAAAATTCTCTTCAATTTCTGAATATATGGAACTTTTAAAATGTAGGGAGGAAGAGATCTTTTCCTTTTTTAAAAAAAGATAAAACAAACAAACAAAAAGGTGAAAGGTGAATGGGGAATATAGCTTATAATATTGTGATGCTTGCATAGTGGCAGATGATTAGTAAAATTTGTGGAGTGATGGAGTGATCACATTGTAAGGTATAAAAGTATCAAATCATTATATTGTACATCTGAGATTAATATAACAAATATAATATTATATACCAACTATCCTTTAGAATAAAAGACTAATACACTAAGTGTCTGACCATTTGTTCAACCATTCGTTCAACCAGTTGCTATGACGCACACAGACCACCAGGGGGAAGACGCTCCAACCAGTAGGTTAACTTGCTGTTGGGGTCTGGCCAATTGGGACTGGGTGAGATGGGCTGGACACGCCCTGGAGCCCTCCTGCAGTCCCTCCCTGGCCAGCCAACCTCCTGCGGTCCCTCCCCAGCCAGCCAGCCCCTATCAGCCCCAATCAGGACTGGGCAAGAGGGGCTGAACACGCCCTGGACAAATCCAAGCACTGGGCTGGTTTGGGCCTGATCCCCACAGGCCAGGCTGAGGGATGCCACTGGTGCACGGATCCATACACTGGGCCTCTAATATATCAATCAATCAATCAATAAAATAAATAAATAAATATCAACAAAAAATTCCAAAGGCTGTCTTTAAAGAGAAGAGAAAACTGTCCTTGGGGAGGAGGTGGGAGGAGGGGCTGGCTAGAGGGTGATAATGGGAGATATCTTCACTATTTATACTAAGTACTAAAATATATTTAAAGAGAGGGAAAACTATTCTGAAACGTAGACATTTAAACACATTGACACCTGTATCTGATAAAAGCTAGTTCCATCAAAAACAAATTAGGTTATTAGTTAAGTGACGTTATTATCATTATTGCCCTTAATTACATCTAATCCCTTTGTTTAACTGACTTCAAACTGACCTGGGGATTTACAACCCTAGGGAGCTGGCTTTCTCTCTCCTACAGGCCCGGAGTTTCTCTCTACTTGTCATAAAATCATAGAATCTATCTGCCATAGCTGTAAACCAGCTCTGTGTATATTGAAGTTCACTACTTAAGACAAGTTGAGTGTAGCACCCCCATGGGGCCAGAGCCAGTCTTGTAATCAATCTTTGGCAGAGATTTGGGGATGCCTTATAGAAGAGAAAGACTCATCTGTGCCAGGAGCATCTGAATAAAATCCTCCAATGACTCTATGGAAATCATGAAGTGCACTCTGTGCCAAATTAATCTAAATATCAGAAAATTTTTATCAAACTTAATATGACAAAATGATAGGATTGCTATAATCACTATGGCCTAAATGTAAAATAATAATAATAATAATAAAGTATCATAGCACCAATATTCTTTCAACATATAGTTTTGTCAATTTTATTTTATTAAATACTTCATATCTTTATAATACTTCACAAAATTTTCTAAGCCTTTGATTTAGCTGGGTTAATCAGAAGTCATCATTCCCCAGCTCCTTTGAGTTTCTAGACATATTTATGCACATGTTTTTCTTAGCTTCCTGACTCCTCATAAGCAGTTTTAAGGTATCAGGCATCGATGACGACTGTCCTGGCTGAGGAAAGAGCCCTCCAGAACATTGTTTTAATTAGCTAAATACATATAATTCTCCCTCTATCTTTGAAGGGTTTTAATAGAATTTAATTCTTAACACAAGCCCAAGAGCTAGAACTGAATTATCTTATTTTATAGATTACAACAGAGAGTCCTAGAGGCTAAAGTGATTTTCAAATCCATGGAGCCACATAGAGCTACAGTTTTACCCAAAATATGTGAATTTTTGCTGAACTATAAGACACAAGTGTGGGTTTTAATGGGAAACTCTGCAACAGAAAAAATACTTCATCCTCTTTAATATCAGGCATAATGTAATATTAATATTTAGCAGAAATAATTGGATAAATAAATATGATCTATTGTAAGAATACATTCTAGAGTTTTCTTCTAAGTAATTTTTCATGTTTTACATGGTTTTCTTAAAGTTCTCTGGCATTTCAATTTAGGTGATTACATTTTCTAAGATGTGCATTTTCTAAGAGGTGATTATATTTTCTAAGGAATCAGTAAGGAAAGATTTTATTTTCTTACTGATTCCTTAGCCTTTGGGTCTCCAATACGTGAATAAAAATTGAGATAGTGGGCAACCCTGTCTTGTTAATTAAATAAGTAAACTTTGACTATTGCTAGGTAATACCATATTAAAGAAATTCCCTTTAACCTATTTTAAATTAATTTAAAAAAAATTACAAATAGATAAAACAAAATACTTCTTTGACCTATCTGATATATATTAACTTTACATGTAAAATGACTTTGGGTGCTGAAGGAAGATAAGCAGTGATGAAAATAAATTTAACTTGGGGTGCTGAACACACAGCATAATATACAGATAATGTATTATAGAATTGTACACTTGAACCTATATAAACTTATTAATCAATGTCACCTCAAAATTTTTAATTAAAATAAAATAATTTTAAAATGTTTCAATAGGCTTTAGTTTTAGAGCAATTAGATTCAATGCAAAATTGAGCAAAAGGTAGTTCCTCAAAAATTAAAAATAGAATTACCACATCCTTGCAGGTAAATACGTGGATAAAAGGGCATCCTCAGGCAATATTGAAAACAGATGCAGCCCCTATGGAAAACAATATGGAGATTCTTCAAAAAACCTAAAAAAAAATCATACTGTATGACCTAGCAATTCTACTTCTGGGTATTTCTCCAGATTTCTTCAGTGAAAAAAAGAATATTAATTTGAAAAGATATATTCACCCGTATGTTTACTACAACATTATTTACAACTAGAGGCCCAGTGCATGGATTCGTGCACCCGTGGGGTCCCTTGGCCTGGCCTGCTGGGATCAGTGGACCTTGGCACTGCCGCAGCCTGACCTTACCCACCAGCTTGTCTGGCTCCAGCCCACTGTCCGTGTTGATCCCACACAGCACGAAGCAGTGCAGGAAGCAGTAGGTGGGCGGGGAGGAGCCTGAGCCCTGGCTGGTCGCTGCTGCTCTCACTCATCCTGGCCCCGCTGCACCTGCTGCCAGTGTTCTGGTGTGCAGGGGGAATGTCAGTGGGTGAGGCTCACGCCACTGCAGCTGTGCTCACTAGCCATCAGCCCGGGCGTCTAGCACCCATCTGTTAGCTGAGCGATGCTCTCACTGTGGGAGTGCACTGACCACCAGGGGGCAGCTTCTGCATTGAGTGTCTGGCCCCTGGTGATCAGTGAAAGTCATAGCTACCAGCTGGTCATCTGATCATTGGTTCTCCAATTCCTTAGGCTTTTATATATATACTAGAGGCCCGGTGCACAAAAATTTGCACACACGGGGGGGGGGGGGGGTCCCTCAGTCCGGCCTGTGCCCTCTCGCAATCTGGGACCCCTCGGGAGAAAACGCCCTGCTGCCTTAAGCCTGCTCTCAGGTGACAGAGGGCAGGCCCAATCCCTAGGTGCAGCCCCTGGTCGGGCTCAGAGCAGGGCCGATTGGGGAGTTGGGGCACTGCCCCCTGTCATGCACAGAGCAGGGCGGATTGGGAGGTTGTGATGCCACCCTCAGTCACGCTCAGGGTAGGGACTATTGGGGGGTTGGGGCACTGCCCAATGTCATACTCAAGGCAGGGTTGATGGGGAGGTTGCAGTGCCACCCCCTGTCATGCAAAGAGCAGGGCCAATACGGGGTTTGGGGCACTGCCCCCTGTGACGCAGAGAGCAGGGCCCATCAGGGGGGTTGGGGCTCCATACCCTGTCACGCACAGAGCAGGGTTGATCAGGGGATTGGGGAGCTCCCGCCTGTCATGCACAGAGCAGGGCCGATAGGGGAGTTGGGTCACCGCCCCCTGTCACACACAGAGCAGGGCGGATCAGGGGGTTGGGGCACCACCCTCTACACCCACAGAGCAGGGCCGATCAGGAGGTTGGGGCGCCGCCACTGTCACACTCAAGGCAGGGCCGATGTGGAGGTTATGGCTCTACCCCGTGACACACAGAGCAGGGCCTGTGGGAGGGGGGGGTTGGGGTGCCGCACCCTGTCACATACAGAGCCGCAGGGCGATCAGGGGGTTGGGGAGCTCCCCCCTATCAGGCACAGAGCAGGGCTGATCAGGGGCTTGGGGCACCTTCCCCTGTCACGAACAGAGCAGGGCCGATAGGGAGGTTGTGGCCCCGCCCCCTGTCACACACAGAGCCACAGGGTGATCAGGGGGTTTGGGCACTGCCCCCTGTCATGCTGTTCCCGGTGCTGAGAGGCCTCGCGGCTCCGCTGATCCCGGTGCTGGGAGGCATATTACCCTTTTACTATATAGGATAGAGGCCTGGTGCATGGGTTGGGGCTGGCTGGTTTGCCCTGAAGGGTGTCCTGGATCAGGGTGGGGGTCCCCACTGGGGTGCCTGGCCAGCCTGGGTGAGGGGATGAGGGCTGTTTTCAGGCTGGCGGGTAACTGAAGCTCCCAACTGCTCCTGTTTTTCTTTTTTTTAAAATTCTGGGCCAGCTTTAGATCTGGCTCCAGCTTTGAGGCCTCTGTTGCTGAAAGCAGGTAACTGGTTTGTTTGGGTTCTATTATCGAAACACTGTATCAACTCCAGCTCTGAGATCCCGGCTCGCTGAAAGCAGGTTTCTGGGGTTTTGTTTAGCTTCCATATTTGTTACAACATTTCAAACTGAAAGTTCAGAGGCCGGCATGGCAGGTGGGGAACTTTGGAGTCCTCCGTCACTGAAGCAAGTAAGGCTCATGTTAGCTACAAGCTGCCTGGCTGCGGCCGCCATCTTGGCTGGCAGTTAATTTGCATATCTCGCTGATTAGCCAATGGGAAGGGTAGCGGTCTTATGCTAATTACCATGTTTCTCTTTTATTAGAAAGGATACTAGAGGCCCAGTGCACAAAAATTTGTGCACTCAGGGGTGGGGAGGTCCCTCAGCCCGGCCTGTGCCCTCTCACAGTCTGGGACCCCTCGGGGGATGACCATCTGCTGGCTGAGGCCTGCTCCCCAGGGGATCGGGCCTAACATGGCAATCAGACATCCCTCTGGTAGCCCAGCAGCCCTCGGGGGATGTCTACTTGCCAGCAGGGAGAAGACCTAAGCTGCAGTCGGACATCCTTAGCGCTGCTGAGGAGGCAGGAGAGGCTCCCACCACCACCACTGTACTGACAGCCATCAGCCTGTCTTGTGGCTGAGCAGAGCTCCTCCATGTGGGACCTCACTGACCACCAGAGGGCAGCTCCTGCATTGTGAGTCTGTCCCCTGGTGGTCAGTTTGTGTCATAGTGACCAGTCATTCCCAGTCTTTCTGCTGGTCAGTTTGCATATCACCTTTTTACTATTTAGGATAGAGGCCTGGTGCACGGGTGGGGGCCAGCTGGTTTGCCATGAAGGGTGTCCCGGATCAGGGTGGGGCTCCCGCTTGGGTGCCTGGCCAGCCTGGATGAGAGGCTGATGGCTGTTTTCAGGCTGCCCGCACCCCCTTCAGGGTGGGGGTGCGCACTGGGGTGCCTGGACAGCCTGGATGAGGGGCTGAGGGCTGTTTTCAGGCAGGCCAAGCCTGCAACTGAAGCTCCCAGTCTCTCCTTTTTTTCTTTTTCTTTTTTTTATTCTGGGATTTATTTACCTTCTGTACTTGAAACTTTGTTGCGGCTCCAGCTCCGAGGCCGGCTGGCTGAAAGCAGGCATCTGGGGTTTGTTTGGCTTCTATAATTGCAACATTGTTTCTTAGAGTGCAGCTCAGAGCTGGGCTGTGGCAGGCGGGGAACCGTGGCTTCCTCCATCACTGGAGCAAGCAAGCCTCCTGTTCACTTCAGCTGCGTGGCTGCCGGACGCCATCTTGGTTGGAGGTTAATTTGCATATCTCTCTGATTAGCCAATGGGAAGCGTAGTGGAGGTATGGTTAATTACCATGTTTGTCTATTATTAGATAGGATATAGATAGCCAAGATATGGAAGGAACCTAGGTACCCATTGGTAAATGAATGATTAAAGATGTGGTTTATATACATACACACATATATAATGGAATATTATGCAGCAATAACAAAGAATGAAATCTTGCCATTTATAACAACATGCATGGATCTTGAGGGTATTATGCCAAGTGAAATAAATCAGCAGAAAAAGACAAATAACAAATTTCATTTTCATCTTGAATCTAAAAAGAACAAAAAAAGAACAAACAAAACAAAAACAGACTTACAGGTGGCATGGAATATCATTACTTGGATTAGGATGAATATATCCACCAAGGATATATCCACACTGCTCCTCTATGGTACTATAATTTTGATCCACAATATTTTTCAAATACTTTATGCTTTATATTAAATCCATAATATTTAAAAAATAAAAGGAAACAAGTAACAAATATACATTTGGTAGAAACAGATCATGAGAATCTGTTTCAGATTTTACATTAAATATAAATGAATATTTTAATTTGACATAGTCTCAATTGTTTATTTTTGCTTTTGTTGCTTTTACTTTTGGTGTCAAATCCTGCCCCCCCACACCGCCCCCCACACCCCCCCCCCAATAAAAAAATCATTACCAAGAGTGATACTAAGAAGCTATTGCCTATGTTCTCCTCTAGGAGTTTTATAATTTTAGGTCTTACCTTCAAATATTTATCTGAGTTAATTTTTGTGTATGATATAAGATAGTGGTCCTTTTTAATTATTTTGTATTCCAGTTATTCCAACACAATTTTTTGAAGAGACTATCCTTTCTCCGCTGTATATTCTTGGCTCCTTTGTCATAAAGTAATTGACCATATATATGTGGACTTATTTCTAGGCTCTCTATTCTGTTACATTGATATATGAGTCTATTTGTAGGCTGATACCATACTGTTTTGATTACTATAGCTTTGTAATATAGCTTGAAAATAGGGAGCATGATGCTTCCAGCTCTGTCCTACTTTCTCAAGATTGCTTTGGCTATTGAGGGTCTTTTGTGGTTCTATACAAATTTTAGAATAATTTTTTCTATTTCTGTGAAAAATGAAATTGAAATTTTGATAGGAATTTCATTGAATCTGTAGATCACTTTGGATAATATGGACATTTTAGCAAATTAATTCTTCCACTCCATGGGCTCAGGATATTTATTTCTTTGTGTCTTCTCCAATTTCTTTTTTGTTTGTTTGTTTGTTTGTTTAATAAAGGAAATGATAAACAACATGAAAAGGCATTCTACAAAATGGGAGAAAAAATTTGCAAGCCATATATTGATGAGAGGTGAAGATCCACAATATATAAAGTATTCATACAACTCCATAACAACAACAAAAATCCAATTTAAAAATGGGTAGAAAAACTTAGTAGACATTTAACTAAAGAAAAACAAATGGCCAATAGGTACATGAAAAGGTGCTCAACATCATAATCATCAGGGAAATACAAATCGAAATCACAGTGAGACATCACCTCATACCTGTTAGGATGTCGACCATCAGAAAGACAAGACATAGCCTGTCCAGTGTAGTTCTGTGACTGAGCTTCAACCTATGAACCAAGAGGTCCCTGGTTTGATTCCCAATCAAGGCTCAGGTTACAGACTTGATTCCCAGTAAGAGGTGTGCGGGAGGCAGCCAACCAATGATGTTTCTCTCTCATCAATGTTTCTATCTCTCTATCCCAGAGGTCCTAAAACTTTTTAAACAGGGAGCCAGTTCACTGTCCCTCAGACATTCCACACATGCTCACTGCGAGCCCGGGACTAGTCAGCTGCTAAGCAGGACAGGCAGCTGCGACAAAAACACCCCGTGGGTCTGTTAAACGTTTTCAGCGGGCCGCATGTAGCCTGAGGACCATAGTTTGAGGACGCTTGCATCCCTTTCCCTTACTCTCTTTGTAAAAAAATAACTAAAAACATATTTTAAAAAAAGACAATAGAAAGTGTTGGCAAGAATGTGGAGGAAGGCGAACCCCACCCCTGGAGTTTTGATGAAATAGGTCTGGGATAGGGCTGATATTGCTAATATCACCATCCATCATGATCTCAAAATAGGAGCATCAATATATTCCTCACATATATGTATGCATAATAATTTGAACATTTGATAAATCTCTAAAATGACATGTTATTCATTGACAACATTACTTGAAGGAAAAATTAATAGGAGGACATATGTGTGTGAAAGTGATGGAAACTTGCAGAAACATTGTAAGTTGTTTCCACTTGTGTCCTTAAGGGTCTTCTACAAAAAGAAAAAAAGTCTTCAATAAATATTAAGATCACTAATTTTCATTATAATTTCTTATGTTCATTTATTTTCCTTATGCCCAGATGTAATTCGTCACATACAACCACACTGATATAGATACATGCATAAGAAATTATTCTCTTATTTGTAGATCATTTAAAACTTCCACTATGCCTTTTCCAGTAGTGTTTATCTTGATTCTTATACCAGCACCTGTGTCTCACATATTGTGCAATATCCCCAGGAAATATAAAACACTTTTTTTTTCTTTAAAAACTAAGCTCATAATATGATATCAAGGGAGTTAGAGGTTAATGTCCATGCAAGTATATATATATGGCAGAATTGTGAGGTTTACTAACCAATACCCAGAGCACCTGGACCTAATTGCATTCAGCCCACTGTTTCTCTATCAAGAGTCTCAGGTATTAAATGGCACACAAAAGTGGGACGACAGACGAGATTTTTGTTGTTAGTTCTAAGATAAATTAGAGGGTCTTTAAGTGTTTATGAATTGATTAAAGTCTCAAAAATACAGATTTGATTACCTACACCAATTTGAAGGCATATGTATTGAAAAAGATTGGGGCTTTTCTTTATTGCCCAATTCTCAGATTGCAATACAGTGTCTCTTACCAAATGAGTATGAAAATGTCTGTTATTTTCGAACCTATTAGAGATTATTGAGTCTGTCATAGTGAAAGTCAGGTATGATTCACCACCATGATTCACAAGAAGAAATGTAAAAATTAGAGAACAGTTCTCATCTATGGTCAGAATGCTCTTGCTTTTTAGCTGCTCTCCCACTGATCTCCGAATGAGAATCTAATTAACTTGTTTTTATTCTAGACAGAGTTATTTGTGCTTGTTTCATGCACATTATAGAGCAAAACACACCTGGAGAAAACTACTCTCCTATTAATAAAAGACCTTGGATGGTAAAATTAAGGATCATCTAGTGAGAAGCCATGAGGCTCAAAAATGAAAATAGAGAGCAGACAATATTAAACTGTACAGTCTAAATGATATTATCTGCATGGTAATGTTACTACTTCAACATACCTGCCCACCCACAATATAATCTGAGTCCATTTTTCTTGCAGAAAAGTTAAGATTTAAAGTATCAAAATCACTTAAATTTATTTTAGAAAAAGTCTAACATAATTTATGGTTAGTATCATATTACTTGGTATATGCTTTATATTTAACTCAGGGTTTTGCAACTGTATTGAATATGAATGTGAACTATTCATATAACAATAACATCAGTTTTATTAATCAACACTAGAAAAATAAAAATAAAACAAGAGAGACATTAGTAAGATATTTGTCTCATATACAGAAAATATCTTCTTAAGAATAGAGTTGAAGTCTTTCTGAAGTATATTTTATATTCTTAATGTATGGGCATGCATGCTTTCCTCAATTTTTGTACATCCTTCTGTTGTATGTACACATAGTGTTAAGAATCAACTGTTCAAATGTATTGCAGGTGAATAATGAGTAATAATGGCATTTTTAAAAATTATATTTTATTTATTTTTTACAGAGAGGAAGGGAGAGGGATAGAAATTTAGAAACATCTATGGGAGAGAAACATCGATCAGCTGCCTCCTGCACACCTCCTACTGGGGATGTGCCTGCAACTAAGGTACATGCCCTTGATCGGAATAGAACCTGGGACCTTTTAGTCCGCAGGCTGATGCTCTGTCCACTGAGGTAAACCAGTTAGGACAATAATGGCATTTTCCTAACATTTTGACAAGTTGTATGAATAAGTCAAATATTGGTAATTTGTATAACTAGTCAAATATTTATCAATAAAAGATTTCAGTTGTATTTCCACTGTACTTAATTATAAGTGTATGTAGTTATATATGTTTATACATACATAGGAGCTGTTACACTTTTCTTTTCTAATGATAGTTTTTAAAAGAAATGTAAAAATATGATGTTGTATACGAACATGAAGTAGAAACTTTCAAGCCAGACTAAAGGAAACTTGATGACAATTTTGATACACAAGGAAGCATTTCTCTATTGTAAACTCACAGCATTCTATTATGTATATCTATATATCTATATATCTATATATATCTATATATATCTATATATCTATCTATCTATCTATCTATATATATATATCTATATATATATCTATATATATATATATCTATATATATATATATATATATATATATATATATATATATATATTTCAGAGAGGAAGGGAGAGAAATAGAGACATCAATGATGAGAGAGAATCATTGCTTGGCTGACTTCTGCACATTGCCTACTGGGGGGGAGAGGAGGATCGAGCCTGCAACCCGGGCATGTGCCCTTGGCCAGAATTGAACCTGGGACCCTTTATTCCACAGGTCTACGCTCCACCCACTGAGCAAAACCAGCTAGGGCATCTTCAATGCAAATTACAAGGCTTCTGTTAGTCTTATAATTATTAGCTTCAATCATCCATACAAGAAATTGATGGCTAGCTAATAAGTGGCCATTTATTTAAATGTATTTAGCATTTTAAAAATTCCTGCCATGAAATAATGGAATAAAAAGAATAATTTTAGTATTTTTAGTATTTTGCTTGTGGAAAAACTTATCAAACCTGCAAATGAAAGTATTTAATAAAATCAGCATTAACTGCACTGTGTCAATAAATCATGTCATCTAGTATTTCTCAAAATGATCTTGATCCAACCTTTACATATTTGATTTCCATTTTGTCTGACATTAATATTTCCTAATTGAAATGGGACCATGTGTTTGGTTTCTTAGTGTAATTTTCATTAGCCAAAAAATCATTATGCATACTTTGTGTATGGTTTGCTGTGCACATTTTTTATTATTTAAAATATATTTTTAATTTTTACATTATGCACTTACTTTATAGCATAAACTTGCACATGAAAATCTTTGTAATATATGACCAATTTGCAGTATATTTTAATTAATTAATTCTTATTGTCCAAACCAAAATATTTCCTTTATGTGCTGTCTTATTCTATTTCCTCTCTTTTGAAAATTTCTTTTGCTTTATTTATGTTATGAGGGAAAATCATTTTCTTTAGAAATTTAGGTTTTATGTTGATTCATAAAATAGCTATTGTTATTTCATTTTTTTCTGGTGGTTCCCCTTATACTTTCTAAAAAATATTCCTTAGACTACAATATAATAATTCTTAAAACTTATTATGAAAATTGAATTATTGCCACATTAATTTGTATATTCATTTATAAACATCTTTTGACATCTAGTATGTGTGTGATGTCATGCTAAACACTGCAAATAATATGTATAAATATTAGAGGTTTAGGTAAAATATGATAGATTCAAGAATATAAATAATTTTTTAATACCATCATATTAAAATTAAAAAAAATTGATCCGTCAACAAATATATTCCTTGCCTATGAATCCTACCATTTTTCCAATTCTATCATGTTACCAAGATTTAAAGGATGACATTTTATCCTCCCTGAAGGAAGCTTCAGTCTTCCTAAAGAAGGTGATGGTTGAAGCTAGATTTGGTGGTGGGAATGCACAAAATAAAATAGAGGGTTGTTAAATCACCAAGCTAAGAATAGCAGTTAATGTGAGAATGAATAGCAAACAGTAACAGTAGAGAACTCTAATCTGGCAGAATGCTAACCATGCTTCAGGTCTAAGAGCATTTGTGTTTTCCTCTTTGAAAAATTTCCTGATTTCCTACAAATTTTTGCATCATTGCTATTCTGTCCACTCCTGCATGACTCAGTTTGGGATGATACCAGGTCAGCCTTTGAAGAGCATGCTTATTATCTCATCTTCCTTTGCTGTTTCCAAAATAGTTGTGTGTTGAAATATATAACCTTTCATCCTTCATTGTGAATAGAGATAAAACATGGATGTAGGGGTAGAAGCAGAGTCAGGAAACACTTCTCTTTGATTCAACCATTATTGTAAATTTAAAATTGATGTATTCTTCAAAAGTGTTCATGTTCTTTAAGAAGGTTCTTTTCAATAGTCTATGATGTGATTTGTTACCTAATTGCTTTCATGCATAAATTACTCTAAATTCTAAATAAAGATTCTAAATAAAGAAACTCTTTAGCAAAACCAAAGTTAAGAGGCAAGGCTATAATATCAGATCATTTTCCTCTTGTGCAGTTTCTATGACTAAGAATATGGAAGGTAATGAACAAGGATCTGATCTCTCTATTATTCTAACCCATAATTGTAAGAGGGTAGAGATAATGTAACCTGCCTTACAGAGTTTTTGTGATGATTAATTGTGTTAACAAGAATGTGCTACCACAGTTCCTGCCTCATTAGAAATATCCAATAAATGTCAGTGCAGAATGAAAAGAATGAAGATTAGTAATGAAGACTCCCCATCTCAACGTAGTGTTTACCAGAGGGAAAGGAAGTGGGGAGGTGGTAAAAGTTAAAAAGGGTCAAATACATGATGATGTAAGGAGATTTGACTTTTTTTTATATACATGGAAATGATTTATTCATAATTTTCATAAAAGCATAGTGAGTGAGGGTTTCTGTTTCTTTTTTTTTACTTTAAATATATTTTTTATTGATTAAGATATTACATATGTGTCCTTATCCCCACGTTGCCCCCTACCCCCGCACCCCCGCTCATGCCCTCACCCTCCCATTGTCCGTGTCCATTGGTTAGGCCTATATGCTTGCATACAAGTCCTTTGGTTGATCTTTCCCCCTTACCCCCACCCTCCCCTACCTTCCCTCCAAGGCCCGACAGTCCAATCAATGCCTCTACGTATCTGGATCAGTCCTTGTTCATCAGTTTATGTTGTTCATTATATTCCACAAATGAGTGAGATCCTGTGGTATTTATCCGCTCTCCAGTTGCATCCATGCTGTGGCAAATGGTAAGAGTTCCTTTTTCTTCTTCCTCTTCTTAAAGGATACCTTTCAGCATTTCATATAATGCTGGTTTGGTGGTGATGAACTCCTTTAGCTTTTTCTTATCTGTGAAGCTCTTTATCTGACCTTCTATTCTGAATGATAGCTTTGCTGGATAAAGTAATCTTGGTTGTAGGTTCTTGCTATTCATCACTTTGAATATTTCTTGCCACTCTCTTCTGGCCTGCATGGTTTCTGTTGAGAAATCAGCTGACAGTCGTATGGGTACTCCCTTGTAGGTAACTGACTGCCTTTCTCTTGCTGCCTTTAAGATTCTCTCTTTGTCTTTTGCTCTTGGCATTTTAATTATGATGTGTCTTGGTGTGGTCCTCTTTGGGTTCCTTTTGTTTGGGGTTCTCTGCACTTCCTGGACTTGTAAGTCTATTTCTTTCACCAGGTAGGGGAAGTTTTCTGTCATTATTTCTTCATATAGGTTTTCAATATCTTGCCCTCTCTCTTCTTCTGGTACCCCTATAATTCGGATGTTGGTACGCTTGAAGTTGTCCCAGAGGCTCCTTACACTATCTTCATATTTTTGGAATCTTTTTTCTTTTTTTCTTTTTCGGTTGGGTATTTTTTGTTTCTTCGTATTTCAAATCTTTGACTTGATTCTTGGGATCCTCTTGTCTGCTGTTGGATCTCTGTATATTATTATTTATTTCAGTCAGTGTATGCTTAATTTCTAGTTGGTCTTTTTTCATATCCTCCAGGGTCTCACTAAATTTATCGGCAGTTTCCATAAAATTCTTGAAAAACCTTATAAACATGGTTTTGAACTCTATATCTAGTCGTTTGCTTTCCTCCATTTCTGTCATTTGTGACCTGTTTCTTTGTCTCCGCATTTTTTATGCTTCCCTGTGTTGGTAGAGTGGTTTTGTGTGCTAGGTGTCCTGTAGGGCCCAGTGGCTAAGCCTCCCCAGTTACCTGAAGTGGACACTCTTGGTGCACCCCCTTGTGGGCTTTGTGCACAGTCTTGTTGTAGTTATGCCTTGATTGTTGTAGGATCACTGGGAGGAATTGACCTCCAGGCCAACTGGCAGTGAGAATCAGCTGTGTCTGCAGTGGGAGAACTTCTGTGCTGAAGACACCCTTCTGGGGCAAGACTTGCTTCAGTGGGGCTTTGGTTCTCACTGAGTCTGCCCCCTGAGTGTGTCCCTTATGGATCTGAGGAGTTGTAATCTGGATGGTCCCCCTCTGACCACTGGGTACACTGGCTCTTGGATCTAAGGAGGTGCTAATTTAGCCTCTGCCTGAGGTTACCCAGCAGGAGCTACGAAGAGAACTGCAGATTCCCCGTCCTATTTTGGAGTTTGGAGGTGCCCTGATGAGGCCCAGCTGTGAAGCAATGCAAGCTGCTGTGGGGCCTTGGGCCTTCTCTTGGAAGTTCTGGGTCTGTCTGGCCCAGCTGCAATTTGTTAGGTAATTTTCAGGTTGCAAAGGGCCAGGGCATTCACATGCAAAAGCCTCTGCCACAGCCTGGGTGGGGCGGGGTCTCAGGGAATCAAAGGGAGGAGCAAGCAGCTCTGGCTAATCCTCAGCCATGCCCTAAGGGGCCGTGAGTCTCAGTGTCCCGATAATTGCTGCAAGCACCTCTGAGGGAAAGCCGCCCTCAAGTTCAGAGTTCTGCCTGCTGCCAGACAGTCTAGTTTCTCCCTGTATGAGTCCTGGGTCCCCAGAGACTTGCCAGAACCGGAGTTCAGAGCAGTCGGGAGCTTGTGACTCCCTCCTGATTCAAAAAGACAGCTGCATCCTCAGCTACCAGCCCCTTTCCGCGTGCATGCTCGAGCCTCCGTACCATTGCACTTTACTTCCACAGCTCCTCTGAGTCTCAGTGTGCTTTTCTCTTTTCTTCTAGTTGTAGAATTTACACTCAGCCAGCCTTCCTATAGTTCTGGATGATGTCTGTTTTGTCTTTTCATTGTATTTTTGAAGTTGTTGTGGGAGGCAGCAATTTCCCGGTGTTTACCTATGCCGCCATCTTAGTTTCTCTCGAGATTTGACTTTTAATGGTGGGAACACATGCATTATAAAATAATATATCATAGCAGTACAAACTGGAAACCTACATAATCTTAATAAATTTAATTATAAAATAAAATAATTACCATGAAAAAATAGAAATAAAAAAATAAAATAAAAAATTAAAAGTTCTACTTGTCTTTTACTTCTCTTCAAATACTATCATAGATATTCTTCAAAATTATAATCTTGAATATTTTTTTTTCTCTTACTAAAGAATGTTCCAGAATCTCAAAGCCTCCAACATCTCTAAGATCCAGGTCTCTGAATTTATTCTGATGGGATTCCCAGGCATTCATAGCTGGCAACACTGGTTCTCCCTGCCATTGGCTCTGCTCTACCTCTTAGCCCTCAGTGCCAACATCCTTATCCTGATCATCATCTATCAAGAGCCAACACTGCACCAGCCTATGTACTATTTTCTGGGCATCCTGGCTGTGGTAGACATGGGCTTTGCCACCACTATCATGCCCAAGATATTGGCCATCTTATGGTTCAATGCTAAAGCCATCAGTCTCCCGGAGTGCTTTCTGCAGATGTATGTCATACATTGTTTTGTGGGCATGGAGTCAGGTATCTTTCTATGCATGGCTATCGATAGATATGTAGCCATTTGTCGACCACTACGCTATCCATCAATAATTACTGAATCTTTTGTGGTCAAAGCAACTGTGTTCATGGCACTCAGAAACACCATATGTACCATCCCAGTGCCTGTATTGGCTGCTCAGAGACACTACTGCTCCCAGAACCAAATAGAACACTTTCTGTGTTCTAATCTCGGTGTCACTAGTCTATCCTGTGATGACAGAACCATCAACAGCATTTACCAGCTTCTTCTGGCATGGACATTCATGGGAAGTGACTTGGGTTTGATTATTTTATCATATGCTTTGATACTTCACTCTGTGCTGAAGCTGAACTCAGCAGAAGCTGTGTCCAAGGCCCTAAGTACCTGCACGTCCCACCTCATTCTGATCTTATTCTTCTATACAATTGTCATTGTCATGTCCATCGCCCATAGTACCGCTATATCAGTTCCCATTGTTCAAGTGCTACTCAATGTACTGCACAGTGTCGTTCCTCCTGCCCTCAATCCCATGGTGTATGCAATCAAGAACAAGGAGCTCCGGCAGGTTTTATATAAGGTTCTTAAAGTACACATCAAGAGCAACTAATTTATAAAGGATGCTTATTTTTATAAGATATATACTCAATGTAATATCCAATGAGTGCCTAGTGGCAGAAGAACTAAAGAAAAGGAGCACTGCTGCAGCTCTCAATTATTATAGTGTACCAGTGGCAAAAACTAAAACAGAAAGTAGGCCCTGGCCAATGTGCTCAATGGTTAGAGCATCAGACAGTGCACAGAAGGAATGTGGGTTGAATGTGGTCAAGGGCACTTACCCGGGTTGCAGGTTATCTCTCTGCCCCCAGTCTGAGCACATTCAGGAGGCAACCAATCAATGTATCTCATTCATATTGACGTTTCTCTCTCTCTCTCTCTCTCTCTCTCTCTCTCTCTCTCTCTCTCCCTCTCTCTCTCTCTCTCTCTCTCTGACCCCTCCCCCTCCCCCCCCCCCCCGCCGCTTCCACCCTTGCTTCCACTGTCTCTGAAAAGCAGTAGATAAAATATCCTCGGATGAGGATTAATAACAATAACAAAACAACACAACACAAAAAGTTGGTCAAATATATGGTGACAGAAAAATATTTGACTTTGAATGGTGGGCACACAATGCAATATACAGCTGATGTATTATAGAATTGTACACTGGAAAACCATATAATTTTATTAACCAATGCCACCCCAATAAATCTAATAAAACAAAGAAAGAGAAAAATGATGACACATTTGAAATTTTGGGTTTTCAAAAAAATCTTAATCAAAACAGTAACGTTATATTGTCTATTTTCTCAATGAATATAAAGGAAATACAATGAAATACTACTTGAATTTCCTTTTTGTTTTACGTATCTTCTTTTTCTATGCCTTGTCTACACTTTTTTTTTTTCCTTTGGAATATCTTCCTCCATTTCTTAGTTCACAAGAATGAAAATACTTATTGCCAGAATTGATTATTCATTAGTTCAAGACATTTTATAATAACTTGGGGAAAAATTGTTATTACAAATGCCCACTGAAAAAAATTTTATTTTATTTTTATGTTTTATTTGAGATATGCTTTTTTGAATTAAATAACCATTGTCCAAGAGCTATTTTCTTCATGGATAACTCCATAGGGGAATAAATATTTATTTGGATACCAGTAAAACAAGTATTTAAAATCATGAGAATAGTAAACCTTTATTGTACTATTAAAATATTCAATGTGAATGTCTAGAAAAGAAACCTTAATGAACATCAACATAAATATATGTCTTTAAAACTTGATTATTTCTTTATTCTATTCCATTAGTAATTTATTGGAATAATAGGCTGTTAGTTTTGTGTTAGTACTGTAGTCCCCTCTTATCCACAGTTTTTTTTTGGGGGGGTTTCAATTGCTGGTGGTCAATAATTGTCCACAAATATTAAGTGAGAAATTCCAGAAACAAATAAATCTTAAGTTTTAAATTGTGTGTCATTTCAAGTAGCATGATAAAAATCTCACACAGTCCTGCTCCATCCTGCCCAGATTTCAATCACCACTTTGTCCAGCATATCCACACTGAACATGTTACCCACCCATTAGTCACTTAGTAGGTGTCTTGATGATCAGATCAACTGTTCTGTAGGTTTATTAGTTATTTCTCTTAATCTCTTACTGTGCCTAGTTTTATAAACTAAACTTTAACATAGATATGTATGTAGAGGAAAATCCAAAGTCTATATAAGGTTTGGTACTATCACTATTTCAGGCATCCACTGGAAGTCTTAGATTATATCTCCCACGGATAAAGGGAGCTACTGTACTGTATTGGTTATTACATATTTGTAATACAGGAAGTGTAATGCCTCCAGCTTTGTTCTTTCCCATCTTTGCTTTGGCTGTTTGTTGTTTTTCTCATTTCATACAAATTTTGGGATTTTCACCCTTATTTCTATAAAAAGAAAAAAGTCATTTGAATTATGATGATTACATTGAATCTATAGGTGGCTTTGAGTAGTATGAACATTTTAACATTTATTCATCAATCTATTAACATGAGATATCTTTCCATTTTTCGTGTCTTCTCAAATTCACTCATCAATATCTTATAATTTTGGTATATAGATCTTTACCTTCCTTGGTTAAATTTATTCCTAAATAGTTTACTATTTTTGATACTACTGTAAATATGACTGTTTTATTTTTTATTTATTTTTTAAATAGCTCTTTGTTAGTGCATACAAATACCACTGATTTTTATATGCTGACTTGGTATTCTGAAACATTACTGATTTTTTATTATTTCTAGTGATTTTTTTTTTTTTTTTAGTTAAGGTATTACAAATGTGTCCTCATCCCCCCCCTTTAACCCCCAACCTCCCCCCCACACACAAACTCATGCTCCCATCCCCCCGTTGTCCATGTCCATTGGTTTGGCTTATATACATGTATACAAGTCCTTCGGTTGATCTCTTCCCCTTACCCCCGCCCTCCCCTAATTTCCTTCTGGGGATTGATAGCCTGATCGCTGTTTCTCAGTCTTTGGGTCTGTCCTTTTTCATCAGTCTATGTTGTTCTCTATAATCCACAAATGAGTGAGATCATGTGGTATTTATCTTTCTCTGACTGGCTTATTTCACTTAGCATAATGCTCTCCAGTTCCATCCATGCTGTTGCAAAAGGCAAGAGTTCCTTTTTTTTTTTTTACCGCAGCATAGTATTCCATTGTGTATATGTACCACAGTTTTCTAATCCACTCATCTGCTGATGGGCACTTAGGCTGTTTCCAAATCTTAGCTATGGTGAATTGTGCTGCTATGAACATAGGGCTGCATATATCCTTTCTAATTGGCGTTTCTGGTTTCTTGGGATATATTCCTAGGAGTGGGATCACAGGGTCAAATGGGAGTTCCATTTTTAGTCTTCTGAGGTAGCTCCATACTGTTCTCCACAGTGGCTGCACCAGACTGCATTCCCACCAGCAGTGCAGAAGGGTTCCTTTTTCTCCACATCCTCTCCAACACTTGTTGTTTGTTGATTTGTTGATGATAGCCATTCTGACAGGTGTGAGATGATAACGCATTGTCGTTTTGATTTGCATCTCTCATATAATTAGTGACTTTGAGCAGGTTTTCATATGTCTTTCTGCCTTCTGTATGTCCTCTTTCGAAAAGTGTCTATCTAGGTCCGTTGCCCATTTTTTTATTGGATTGTTTATCTTCCTTTTGTTAAGTTTCATGAGATCCCTGTATATGTTGGAAATTAAACCCTTATCGGTGGTATCATTGGTAAATATGTTCTCCCATGTAGTGGGTCTTCTTGTTGTTTTTTTTGATGGTTTCCTTTGCTGTGCAAAAGCTTTTTATTTTGATGTAGTCCCGTTTGTTTATTTTCTCTTTAGTTTCCATTGCCCTAGGAGCATTATCAGAGAAGAAATTTCTTCGGCATATGTTTGCGATTTCGCTGCCTGTGGATTCCTCTAGTATTTTTATGGTTTCCCGTCTTACGTTTAAGTCTTTTATCCATTTTGAGTTTATTTTTGTGTATGGTGTGAGTTGGTGATCTAGTTTCATCCTTTTGCATGTATCTGTCCAATTTTCCCAACACCGTTTATTGAAAAGACTGTCTTGACTCCATTGTATGCTCTTGCCTCCTTTGTCGAATATTAATTGGGCATAGTGGTTTGGGTCGATTTCTGGGGTCTCTATTCTATTCCATTGATCTATATGTCTGTTCTTGTGCCAGTACCAAACTGTTTTAAGAACAGTGGCTTTGTAATACAGTTTGATATCTGGTATTGAGATCCCACCTACTTTGTGTTTTCTCAGGATTGCTGCAGCTATTCGGGGTCTTTTTTTATTCCAGATGAATTTTTGGAACGTTCGTTCTAGATTTGTGAAATATGCCGTTGGTAATTTAATGGGGATTGCATTGAATCTATAAATTGCTTTGGGTAGTATGGACATTTTGATGATGTTGATTCTACCAATCCATGAACACGGTATATTCTTCCATCTGTTTATGTCTTCCTCTATCTCTTTTTTCAGTGTCCTGTAGTTTTCAGCATATAAGTCTTTTACCTCCTTAGTTAAGTTTATTCCTAGGTATTTTAATTTTTTTGGTGCAATGGTAAATGGGATTGCTTCTGTAGTTTCACTTTCTGTAAGTTCACTATTGGTGTAAAGAAATGCCGTGGATTTCTTAGCATTAATTTTGTATCCTGCTACATTGCCGAATTCATTTATTAAGTCTAATAATTTTTTGATGGAGTCTTTAGGGTTCTGTATGTACAGTATCATGTCATCTGCAAATAAGGACAGTTTTACTTCTTCTTTTCCAATCTGGATGCCTTTTATTTCTTCTTCGTGTCTGATCGCAATGGCTAGTACTTCCAGTACTATGTTGAACAGGAGTGGTGAGAGGGGGCATCCCTGTCTTGTTCCTGTTTTTAGGGGGAATGGTTTTAGTTTTTGCCCATTGATTATGATGTTGGCTGTGGGTTTGTCATATATGGCTTTTATTATGTTGAGGTATGATCCCTCAATTCCTATCTTGCTGAGAGTTTTTATCAAGAAAGGGTGTTGGATTTTGTCAAATGCTTTTTCCGCATCAATTGATATGACTATGTGGTTTTTCTCTCTCAATTTGTTTATGTGATGTATCACGTTTATTGATTTGTGGATATTGTACCATCCTTGCATCCCTGGGATAAATCCTACTTGGTCATGGTGTATGATCTTTTTGATGTACTGCTGGATCCGATTTGCTAGGATTTTGTTGAGGATTTTGGCATCTATGTTCATGAGGGATATTGGCCTATAATTCTCTTTCATTGTATTGTCTTTATCTGGTTTTGGGATTAGGGTGATGTTGGCTTCATAGAACGAGCTGGGAAGTGTTCCTTCCTCTTGAATCTTTCGACATAGTCTGAGGAGGATAGGTTTTAGGTCTTCCTTGAATGTTTGGTAAAACTCCCCTGTGAAGCCATCTGGCCCCGGGCTTTTGTTTGCTGGAAGCTTTTTGATTACTGCTTTGATTTCCTCCATAGTTATTGGCCTATTGAGATTTTTAGATTCTTCCTGGTTAAGTTTTGGAAGGTTGTATTTATCTAGGAATATGTCCATTTCCTCCAGGTTGTCTAGTGTGTTGGAGTAGAGTTGTTCATAGTATTTTCTAACAATCCTTTGTATTTCTAGGGGGTCTGTTGTTATTTCTCCTCTTTCATTTCTGATTTTGTTTATTTGGGTCCTCTCTCTTTGTTTCTTGGTGAGCCTGGCTAGAGGTGTATCAATCTTGTTTATCCTTTCAAAGAACCAGCTCTTGGTTTTGTTGATCTTTTGTATTGTTTTATTGGTCTCTATGTCGTTTATCTCCGCTCTGATCTTTGTTATTTCCTTCCTTCTGCTTACAGTGGGCTTTTTTTGTTGCTCTCTTTCTAACTCTTCGAGTTGTAGAGTTAGGTCATTTATTCTCATTGTTTCTTGTTTCTTGCAGTAGGCTTGTAGAGCTATGAACTTCCCTCTCAAGACTGCTTTTGCTGTGTCCCATAGGTTTTGAATTGTTGTGTTTTCATTGTCATTTGTTGCCATGATGTTTTTTATTTCTTCTTTGATCTCACTGGTAACCCAGTCGTTGTTTAATAGCATGCTATTTAGTCTCCATGTGTTTGATTTTTTTGGATTGTTTTTGTTGTAGTTGATTTCCAGTTTTACGCCTTTGTGGTCTGAGAAGATACTTGATATGATTTCAATTTTCTTGAATTTGAAGAGACTTTGTCTGTGACCCAATATATGGTCTATCTTTGAAGATGACAAATGTGCACCTAAGGAGAATGTATATTCTGTGGCTTTGGGGTGAAATGTTCTGAAGATGTCAATTAATTCCATCTGATCTAGTGAGTCATTTAGGATTGATGTTTCTTTGCAGAGTTTCTGTTTAGAGGATTTGTCCAGTGGCGATAATGGGGTGTTAAGGTCCCCTACTATGATTGTATTGCTGTCAATCTCTCCCTTGATCTTCTCCAGAAGATTTCTTACATATTTGGGTGCTCCTATATTGGGTGCATATATATTTAACAGAGTTATTTCTTCTTGTTGGACTGCTCCCTTTAGTATTATGAAGTGGCCTTCTTGATCTCTTTTTATGTCCTTCACTTTAAGATCTAATTTGTCAGATATAAGTATTGCTACCCCGGCTTTTTTTTCACTTCCATTGGCCTGAAAAACCTTTTTCCAACCCTTCACCATCAGTCTGTGTGCGTCTTTTTTTCTGAGGTGGGTTTCCTGTAGACAGCAGATATATGGGTCATGTTTTCTTATCCACTCATTTACCCTATGCCTTTTGACTGGGGAATTTAATCCATTTACATTTAAAGTTATTATTGATAGAAACTTGTTAGTCGCCATTTTTGTTCTTTACCGCTGCGTTCCTTCTTTGTTTCCTGTTTTTTCTATTTACAGCAGACCCTTTAGCATTTCTTGCATTGCTGGTTTGGTTGTAATAAACTCCCGTAGACCATTTTTGTCTGTGAAGCTCCTGATTTGACCCTCAATTTTGATTGATAGCCTCGCTGGGTATAGTATTCTTGGATTCAGACCCTTCCTTTGCATGACTTTGTATATTTCATTCCATTCCCTTCTTGCCTGATGTGTTTCTGTTGAGAAATCGGTCGCTAGTCTGATGGGGGATCCTTTGTAAGTAACTTTCTGTCTCTCTCTGGCTGCTTTTAAGATTCTTGCTTTGTTGTTGGTGTTTGCCAATTTAATTATTATGTGCCTTGGTGTTGGTCTTTTCGGGTTCATTTTGTCTGGGACTCTGTGAGCTTCTTGGATTTGTGTGAGTTTTTTCCTCCCTATATCAGGGAAATTTTCTGTTACTATTTTTTCAAACAGGTTTTCTATTCCTTGCTCAGTTTCCTCTCCTTCTGGCACCCCTATTATTCGGATGTTGTTTCGTTTAGCATTGTCCCAGAGTTCTCTTAGGCTCTCTTCCTGCTTTTTAATTTTTTTTTCTAGAAGCTGTTCTGTTTGGGTATTTTTTTCTACCTTGTCTTCTAGCTCGCTGATACGGTCCTCTGCTTCTTCTAGTCTACTGTTGATGCTTTCTATTGAGTTCTTTATGGCAGTGATGTCGTTTTTCATTTCTTCTTGGTTTCTCTTCATTTCCTCTTGGTTCTTCTTCATTTCCTCTTGGTTCCTACACATATTGTTGAATTGGTCTTCCATTCTTTTCATCCACCTTATGACCATTACTCTGAATTCTTTCTCTGACAGGTTGCTTGCCTCCATTGCCTCTATTTCGTTTACTTCCTTTTCTGATGCTGCCTGTTTTTCTTTCATATTTGGGTTGGTTCTTTGTTTCACCATGATTTCTCTTCTCAAGGTGTTTGGTTATGTAGATCTCTCTCTGTTGCGCTGATTCAAAGGCACAAAATACAACACAACAAGGCACAACGTACAAGGCACCAAACTAAATGCATTCACGATATTAATAACCCCAAATAAAGGTGACCCCCCGAGCGAAGAGAATTAGGGGATAAAGAAGAAAAAAGAGAAAAATATTAGAGAGAAAAATAAAAAACAAAAAGGAGTGCCGAAATGAGATTGGGAAAAGGGAGAGAAAAAAAACACACAAAAAGACCAAAAAAAAAAACCAAAAAAACCAACAACAACAAAAACAAAAAAAAAATTAAGAGAATGAAATAGAGGTGCGGAAGAGGCTATTTGTATGGGGAGAGCGAGGGATTGGAAATTAGATATATAAGTAGGGTGAAATTTAGAAAGTGGGTAGAAAGAAGGAATAGGTAAAATCCAAAGCAGGAATAGGGTAAGAGAAACAGGACAACAAAAGGGGAAAAGTGAGGAAGAGAGTTTTGGCTTAAGGGTAAATGTGAGATAGAGAGAAATGATGCTAAAGGAACGATGAAAATAGAGTGTAGAACACTAATCCCAAAATAAAATAAAGAAAAATAAAAAAAAAATAATAAAAAATAAAATGACCCTTGAAAAAATGGTAAAAGGATAGCAATAATATTGGTTAAAAAATGTAGTAATTAAAAAGGTAAAATCAGGTGATGAAAAAAATAAAAAATAAAAAAATAAATAAAATAGGTTCTTAATGAAATGGTGAAAAAAGAATTTAAAAAATATATATATAAAAATATTCGGAAGTGAAGGTGCTTCAGATCTTCCACTCTTCTTTTTGGCACGCCTCAGTCCTGCCAGGCATTCAGGGGAGTGTTGAACTTCCCTGCGATACACTGTCCCTCCGTGCAGTAAACCACAGACCTGATTTTAAGGCAGGTTGTATTTTTTTACCAGACTGCCTTTATTTGTGATCGCAAAAGAGACAGTTCATGGCTCTGCCTCTGGGTGGCAGTGTGTCTGGATTTACCTCTGAGGCTCTAAGTCCTCTCTATCAGTAGGGTTTTGTCCTCTATGGTATTTGGAACTGATTCGGGAAAGACCACTGCCCAGAGCTGGTTCCTTGCCACTGTCCGCTGTTTCCCAGGCTCCCCAAAAAGAACTTTCCCCTACAGGCTCTGCGAATGACCCCAACTGGGGAATCCCATGCGCTGGGTTTAATAATCAAATGCACGGATCTAAGGGGAACTGTAACAAGAGCCTGATAGTTGTTCGAATTCGCAAGCCTCCACCTTCCAGGTCTGCGCACAGTCTCCGCGCGCAGTCTCCGCGCGCCCACTCGCCCCTGGCACCAAGCAGCCAGCAGATTGGCAAAGTCCAAGGCTGCTCCTTTACATCCAGTCCAGCTATGGGCTCATTTTTCGCGTTCCCTTCTGCCAGCAGCCCTGTGGGGCCCCTTCCCCACTCGCGGGTCACGCTGGTCCCAACGGCTGCGGACTCTGTGGGGTGCAGATTCCGCACCGCGCGCGCGAGCTCGGTCCTCCCTCCAACCCGAACTGCAAACCGCACCTTTAGGGGATGTCCAACCTTTCTGTGAGAAGAAGCAGTGCTCGTCTGAGTTCACGCAGTCACGCTGCTGGAGATCCCTTGTTTCCAGGTTAGTAGCTGGTCTCTGGATGCCAGCAACAACCACCCAAGATGGCGCAGTCTCCTCTGCTTAGCTGGCGCACCAGGAGAGGCTTCAGCCGCAGTCTCCAACAGTCCTTTTTTTTTCCCTGGGGGGTTCTCAGTCTTTCCTAGCTGCAGACAATCTCTCAGCTGAAAATCCTCTACCTATTTGGGCTGAATGTTACCCGTTTCAGCTGCTCACCCTTATCTGCTCCAGGACAAGGCACAGGACACGTCCGCTTATACCTCCCCCATTTTGGTAACCCTCCTCTAGTGATTTTTTTGTTGAGTCTTTAGGATTCCCTCTATACATGTTATGTCATAATCAAACAGACAATTTTATTTTTTCCTTTATTATTTGGATGTCTTTTTTTTCTTGCTTAACTGCTCTGGTTAGAACTTTTAATACTATATTGAATAGGACCAGTCAGAATGGGGATTCTTATTTTGTTCCTGATCTTACAGGGAAGGTTTTTAATTTTTCACTATCCTATCAAATAAAAGAGAAACATGGTAATTAGCCATACATCCACTAACCTTCCCATTGGCTAATCAGGGCGATATGCAAATTAACTGCCAACCAAGATGGCAGCTGGCAGCTAGGCAGCTTGAAGCGAACATGAGGCTTGCTTGCTTCAGTGACGGAGGACTCCAACGTTCACCGCCTGCAGCTGCCAGCCTCTGAGCTTGCAGTTTGAAACATTGTTACAAATATAGAAGCTAAACAAAACCCCAGAAACCTGTTTTCAGCCAGTCGGGATCTCAGAGCTGGAGTTGAAACAGTGTTTAGATTATAGAACCCAAACAAACCAGATACCTGCTTTCAACAGCCTAGGCCTAAGAGCTGGAGCCAAGCCTCAAAGCTAAAGCTGGCCCAGAATAAAAAAGAAAAAGAAAAAGGAGCAGTTGGGAGCTTCAGTCAACCGGCAGCCTGAAAACAGCCCTCAGCCCCTCACCCAGACTGGCCAGGCACCCCAGTGGGGACCCGCACCCTGAAGGGTGTGTGACCAGCTGCAAACAGCCATCATCCCCTCATCCAGGCTGGTCAGGCACCCCAGTGGGGACCCCCATCCTGATCCAGGACACCCTTCAGGGCACACCAGCTGGCCGCCACCCATGCACCAGGCCTCTATCCTATATAGTAAAAGGGTAATATGCCTCCCAGCACAGGGATCAGCGGAGCCATGAGGCCTCCAGCACCGGGATCAGCGGAGTTGAGAGGCTTCCTGGCACTAGGATCAGCATGACAGGGGTCAGCACCCAAACCCCCTGATTGCCCTGTGGCTCTGTGTGTGACAGGGGGCGGGGCCACAACCTCCCTATCCGCCCTGCTCTGTTCGTGACAGGGGAAGGCTCCCCAACCCCCTGGACAGTCCGGCTCTGTGCCTGATAGGGGGGAGCTCCCCAACACCCTGATCGCCCTGCGGCTCTGTGTGTGACAGGGTGTGGCGCCCCAACCCTCTGATCAGCCCTGCTCTGTGCCTGATAGGGGGGAGCTCCCCAACCCCCTGATTGCCCTGAGGCTCTGTGTGTGACAGGGTGCGGCGCCCCAACCTCCCCACCCCCCACAGGCCCTGCTCTGTGTGTGACAGGGTAGAGACATAACCTCCCCATCGGTCCTGCCCTAAGTGTGATAGTGGCGGCACCCCAACCCCCTGATCGGCCCTGCTCTGTGGGTGATAGAGGGGAGCTCTTCAATCCCCTGATCGGCCCTGCTCTGTGCATGACAGGGGGGAGCGCCCCAACCCCCTGATGGGCCCTGCTCTGTGTGTGACAGGGTATGGAGTCCCAACACCCCTGATGGGCCCTGCTCTCTGAGTGACAGAGGGTGAGGCCGCAACCTCCCCATCGACCCTGCCTTGAGTGTGACAGGGGGTGTTGCCCCAACCCCCCAATTGGCCCTACCCTGAGCATGACTGAGGGTGGCATCGCAACCTCCCGATCTGCCCTGCTCTGTGCATGACAGGGGGCGGCGCCCCAACGCCCCAATCAGCCCTGCTCTGAACCCAACCGGGACTGCACCTAGGGATTGGGCCTGCCCTCTGCCACCCAGGAGCAGGCCTAAGCCAGCAGGTCGTTATCTCCCGAGGGGTCCCAGACTGCGAGAGGGCACAGGTTGGGCTGAGGGATGCCCCCTCCCCACCGAGTGCACAAATTTTTGTGCACCGGGCCTCTAGTTGAATATAATAGGGCTGGAGGTTTATAACATACTAAAGGCCCAATGCACGAAATTCATGCAGGGGCCTCGACCCTTGCAGGCTTTCGCAGCCCCTAGCAGCCTTGGCTTCGTCTGGAAGGCTGTCGGATGGCCATACTGCTGTTTGGTCTAATTGGGATATTAGCTCTTTATTATAGGATGGCTTTTATTATATTCAGCCATTTTCTCTTTAACCAATTTGTTAGGAGTTTTTATCATGAAAGGATGTTGAATTTTGCCAAATGCTTTTTCTGCATCTCCTGAGATCATCATTTGAATTTTGTCTTTCATTTTATTAATGTGGTGTTTATTGATGTGCATATTTTGAAACATCTTTGCATCCAGAGATGAATCCTACTGAATCATGGTGCATGATCTTTTTCATGTGCTGTTGAATTCGGTTAGCCTGCACTTTGACACTTTTTGCATCTCTATTCAACAAAAATATTGGCCTACACTTTTCTTTTCTTCTAGTGTCCATATCTGGCTTTGGTATCTGGGGAATGCTGGCCTCATGAAATAAGTTTTGGAGTGTTCAAGTGATTATGTCAATTAAATAAAGCTGAAATTTCTTTCCCTTCTATTCCAAAATCACTTAGATACTAGGTTTTTTCTTACTAATTGATTTTGAATTTTATAACATTATTAGCTTATATCTATTAGGGTGATCATCTGATTAGTTTCCATTTACTGCTAACATTGATTTATGTTCATTAGTTTTAAATCAACTTTATTGATGTATAATTCACATACAGGAAAGTTAAGATATTGTAAAGATACTGTTTAACAAGTTTAGACAGATATATACCCCTATGCAACTATTATACAATTACGATATAGAAATTTGAATCAATCCCTTCAAATTTTCTGGTGCCCTTTCGTAGTCAATCCTCAACAGATTTCAAGTCCTAAAAAACTCCTGATCTTCTTTGAGCACTATATATTAGCTTAGTCTTTCCTATATATAAATATACAATGAGTAATATAGAGTGTTCCTTTGTACCTTGTTTCTTTCACCAAGCATAATTTTTTGAGTATCCATCCATGTGATTATGTTAGTGGTTTGTTGTTTTTATTAATTTTATTCAATTTACTGGGGTAACATTGATTAATAAAATCACATAGGTTTCAAGTGTACAATTCTATAATACATCATCTATACATTGCATTGTGTGTTCACCACTGAGAGTTAAATCTCCTTCCATTACCATGTATTTGAACCCCCTTACCCTCTTTGACCTCCCCTTCATGCCTCTTTTCCTCTGGTAACTACCATACTGTTGTCTGTGTCATTGATTTTTTTATTTGTTTGTCTTGTTTGTTGCTTTCAGTTTTATATCCCACATATGAGTAAAATCATATGGTTCTTGTGTTTTTCTATCTGATTTGTTTTGCTTAGCATAATATTCTCAAGATTCATCCACGTTGTCACAATGGCAGTATTTCATCTTTTCTTATGGATGAGTAGTATTCCATTGTATATATGTACAACATCTTCTTTATCAAATCATCTAATTTGGTTGTTTCCATGTCTTGGTCACCTTGAATTTTGAATACAGGGATACATATAAATGTTTTTAAATTTTCCAGTAGATATGCGGAAGAGAAATTGCTGGGTCATATGGTAACTCTATTCTACTTTTTTTTAGGAACCTCCATAGGGTTTTAATTAGAAAAACAGACCAAAAGGAAAAAAGATATTTAGGAAATATATGTCATTTAAATATTTTCTACATTGAGAAACTTGGAGCATGTTTGCCATCTGCTAGTTTGCTATTTATTTCATTTAATTAATATTTTACCTAATGCTAGTAATATTGAAATGAATCACACTTCAAGAGAAAGGCTTGCCTCTATGGTTTTCACTTATTGTAACGCTCTGACTTGGAATGAAGCTATACTTCCTAAATTTTCACTATGGTAGAAGCTTTTTTGTATAGAGCTAGTTTTGTTTTATCTATGTGCTTTAGTGAATGGTTTCATTCACTGTAAAAGAAAAATTTAGATTTGCAGGGTTTCTGCCCATTCTAGCTGCCCATTCTAGAAGAAAGATGTACCATTTCACCAGATTCCTTCTCATTGTTTTCACCTTCCAGTATAGCCTGTGCGCATTTCTACAAACCCAAGGGATGATATTAAATTGTTGTCATATGTCCTCTGTTCCCTTCTCCCAAATACCTTCACTATTGAAAGAATTTTAACCCAGTCTTCTATGTTTCCTGAGACTTGATCAAGATTCACTAAAAAAAAAAATGTACAGTAGAAAACTGTATTTCTACTGAGGTAGAGGGGGACAGAAATGGGGAAATGCATTTAACAATACAATGTTTCCAACGAACATACCATTCAAACTTATTACATAAACTATATTTTAATAAATTTCTAATACAGAAGATTCTGAAATCGTTTATTGAATTTTTGAGAAATCTTGAGACCTATATATGTACGTAAAGATATGGCAAAAGTTATAAAACTGGAAATGAAGCATTCTGGGAAGTCAGATATAATTCCAGGTTTATACTTCAATATATATCAGACACAGTTCATATATTTATTCTAAAAATGTTGTGAAAATTTGAGGATAATTATTAAGGTTTCTTTTCCCCCACTCAAATATATTTAAAATACAAAGCTAAATTTACTTCCTCTTCCATTAGAGATCTATGGGACACATATCTGTGAAACCTCAAGCAAATATTCATTTCTTTTTGCTTGGAAAATCCCCAGCGATGTCACTAAGTATTGTTAAATAAGGTTCTCAACCAGTGTTGTGCAATTTTTCTGAGCAATATCATCATGAATGGACATTTTAAAACATCTGGCATCAGGATGAGTTTGGGTGACAGAAGAAAAAAATACAGAAAATGTGCAACTATGGAGGAATTTGAGTCAGAGGGTGGTCAATTAAGGAAAACTTGGATTATGTCACTCTTAGACTCCTGAAACCAAAGAACATGACAAACTGCCTTAAAAAGGGAGAAGAAGAAGGGGGAAGTATTAAATGTCGTTTAGATAGTGGAGGCAGGAGACTCCATGGTGCTGATGTGGCAAGGTCAAAGGGATAATGTTACAAGCAAGCACATTCCCGTACAACAATAAAAACCTTCTCTGCTCTCCATAGATAGAGGAGTCTTCCTTCGGAAGAGACAATGACAATGAATTGGTGTAAGAGTTGGGAGGAATCCCAGTGACCAAGTATCTCAGCATCCTGACAACATTCATGACACACGTCATTCTCCCTTTGCTGGAATCCATCTGATGATAGTAACCTTGCTAAATTAGTACAGATTTTTATCTGCATGAATCAACAACATTTCTTGAACCCAAATCCACATTTCTATAACTTTCTATTCATCACATATATGCCTTAGCATGTAGAAAATAAAAGCAAAGGCAATTATTTGCATCTAATTTTTGCACTCATCCCAATTCTAAATATCTCCATTTTTTTAATCTTTAAGATTTCAGCCAACTTATAATCATGTGTACCTTTCTCTAATGCATTCTGAGTTTTTAGTATGCACACTAATTTGCTAAAGTAACTATGTATAAGTAAGATGACCAACCAAAAAGAAGGTTTGGACTGTCATTCATGATACAACTTTTTTTCTTGCAGCAGTCACTATTTTAAGTGCAGCGATACAGCAGTGAACCAAATAAATAGAAAATTCCAGTGGAGTAAGGAAATGGAGATGTTATACCAAGATTGGCAGGGGTGTGTGGGAAAATTTTAATGGGAAGGCAAGAAGAAGCCTTACTTTGGGGTTGACACTGAGTTGAGACTGAGAACTATTGAAGGTATGTGCGATGGTATTACCTGGGAAAGGACAATACACACAGAGGAAATAGTAAATAGAAATGCCCTGAATTGCACACATGTTTGCTGAGACTGAGAAACCTTCAGTAGGTATGAATGGACTGAGAAGGTCAGAGTTTGAGTACTGGGTGACACATTCAGAAATTTAAAAGGGCCCTAATTGTGTAGGATGTTGTAACGAGCAATAAAGAAAAGTCAGATGTAATAATACTGGAGGTTTAAGGGGTGCCTGGATACGTTTTACTTATATTTACTTTACAAAGAAAAATAATGGTAATAACACTGACAATACTGTCCAGGCCGTGGGGAAAATCTCCATGGTTTTACTCCACTTAGTGTTAACAGCATTTTACAGTTGAGCAAATTGGTTTATAAAATCAGTGCTAATCTTTTCCTGTTTTCTGAAAAAGATCGCTTTTACCTCTTTTATATGTTAAAATTATTTACATGGCATGATTTGAAAAGTTTTCTACTTCTTAAAACTAGTGGTTTAAAAAGCACTTATATAGAAATCCTAGGCTAAATCATGTCCCACCCCAACCCCCTAAAAAAAAAAATGAGAGAAAAGAGAAGAATCAGAATTAAAACTTTGGAAAAGGCTATTATATAGGAAAGATTAAACTAAAACAGGAGGCTTTATAAAATAATTTTTGAAAAGTCTTAAAATATATAATATAATGTTGTGGTAAAATGAATGATTCAAGTTCATGATCTCAAAACAAATAATAACTAAGGAAGGTCTGTAAGAAACACAGGATAAAGAAGAATTTTCTCAAAAAAAAATTAGAACGTCCTGAAGTCTTATTATTTTCATCAAAAGCTTTCAGACTAGATCCTTATCTCAGAATATAGAATAAATGTGGAAAGCTAGGTCCTCTCAAAAAATTATTAATGAAGATCCCATCTTATCCAGTATAAACTTTCGTAGTCATTTGGGGGTCTAAAAATAATACACCAAAAGAAGACATAAAAATTATAAACATTTCGAGACATAGGTCACGTTTTTCTACTTGAGAAAATTAATAGAAATTATGGGAATTAGTTAGAGCTCAACAATGTGATTTGGTATAGTGTGAATAATAAAATTTTTAATATTTTCCAGAAGAAGCAATTAGAGATATGATGCAAAATGCACATGGACATGTTTTGTTAAGTTGCAGTTAATATATAAAATTTTAGCCTATCAAATCTTCTGTTCTTGATTATTCTGAAGAGAAAATTCAGACCTGCCAGGTTTAGACCTGTAGATAGATCATCTCGGCCCCACAATACCAGTGTGTGACCAGTAGATGCTCATATAACTTGATTGGCTATGACCCAGTGGACACATCTGAAAGGACTTCTTGGAAGAAGGAGAGTTACTTGAGGATTGAAGAGAATATGTGTGATTTGAACAAGGTCTATCATTTGGACATTGGTCAGGTATTAATGGCTGGCCTGGGAATTGAAGCCGGTAATATTGACAGAGTGTAGAGTACAGCATAAAAGACCAGGGTTTTGTTACTATGTTTGCACTATGCTTACATCCTTTCAATTCAGTCACAGGCTCAAGACCTCTAAGTAGAGCCAAACAACATAGTCTGGGTACAAAAAGATGAGTTTTCTCCTAAAAATTATTGTTTATAGTATGCAAAAAATACTTGTTCATCTTTTGTCTCTGGCTGAAAATAAAACCCCTACCATCTTCTTGTATAGGGCATCTTTCTTAGTCAGAAAGGTAACATGCTTTGCAATTGGCCATTATGCATGGAGCCAACAGTACCAGCCTGACACCAAGATACTTCATCCTCAATGGGATTCCTGTGTTGGAAGCCTCACACGTCTGGATCTCCCTGCCATTCTGCTTCATCATTGCTCTTGTGGGAAACTGTGGGCTCAAATCTACATTTCTATAACTTTTCAGCCATGAGGAGGCCCTACACCGACCCATGTAATACTTCCTAGCCTTTGTCGCTTACAGATGTTAGTGGGTGTATTTCATTTGTCCCCAGAATGCTAGGGGTCTTTTGGCTTAGTCTCAAAGAGATTGACTTTGATGCCCGCCTTGTGCAGATGTTTTTCATCCATATGCTGACAGACATAGAGTCCGGTAAAGCAACAAATTAACAAATAAAAAGAACACATAATGGAGCAAAGATAGTCTAGTCAATAAATGGTGCTGTAAAATTGGACAAATGCATGCAAAAAAAAAAAACCAAACAAAAAAAAACCTAGACCACCTCTTTCACCATACACAAAAATAAACTCAAAATGGTTTAAAGTCATAAATATTAGACTCAATACCATACAAATTATGGTAGAAAACATAGGCAATAAAATCTCAAACATTTCTCATAGCAATATTTTTTCTGATCTATCTCCTCAAGCAAGGGAAACAAAAAATATATATATAATCAATACTACATCAAACTAAAAAGCTTTTGCACAGCCAAAAAGAAAAGAGATCCCACTGAATGAGAGAACATATTCACTAATTATATATCTGATAAGGGATTAATATTCAAAACTTATAGAGAACTTATAAAAGTCAACACAAAAAACACACACCACACAATCCAATTAAAAAATGGGCAAAAGACCTGAGTAGATACTTCTCTACAGAAGACATTCAGATGGTCAATAGACACATGAAAAAATGCTCAACATCACTATTCATCAGAGAAATGCAAATTGAAACCACAATGAAGTATCAACTCACACATATCAGAATGGTTATCATAAATAAATCAACAAACAGAAAACGTTGACAAGGATGTGAAGAAAAGGGAACCCTAGTGCACTGTTGGTGGGAACACAGATTGGAGCAGCCACTGTGAAAAGCAGTATGTAGTTACCTCAAATATTAAAAATGGAACTGCCTCATGACCCAGTGACTCCACTTCTGGGAATATATCTGAAGTAACCTGAAACACTAATTTGAAAGAATATATGCACCCTTATGTTCATTGCAATGTTATTTGCAATAGTCAAGATTGGGAAGCAGCCAAATGTCCATCAGTAGATGAGTGAATCAACAAGTTGTGGTACATTTACATAGTGGAATACTACTTGGTTGTAAAAAAAGAAGGAAAACTTAAATTTTGTGACAGCATGGATGGACCTGGACAGCATTATGCTAAGTGAAATAAGCCGGTCAGAGAAAGACAAGTACCATATGATTTCATTCATATGTGAAACCTAATGAACAAAATAAACTAACAAATAAAATAAAAACAGACTCAGACATAGAGAACAGATTGATAGCTGTCAGAGGAGGAAAGGGGCTGAGCTGGTGGAAAAGGTGAAGGGATTAAGCATAAGAACAACAACTCATAACACAGATAGCAATATGATGATTACCAGAATGAAAAGGAGTTGTGTGTTGGGGGGGAGGGGGGGCGCGGGGAGGGATAGAAAAGAATAGGAGATGGAAGGAGACTTGACTTGGGATAGTAAACACAAAATACAATATACAGATGATGTATTATAGAATTGTACACTTGAAACCTATATAATTTTATTAACTGATGTCACCCTAATATACTAATACACTCAATATAAATAAAACAAAATAATTTCATTTAAAGCAAATAAATGTTTATTACTTTTTTAAAAGATAAAATGAATAAAGTTGGATGAATACCAAACTGTTTTAAAATGTCAATTCAACTAGAACTTCAATTTTTTTAAAGAAGTGTTCATCACTGAAAAACAAATAGGTTTTGCCAGGAGCTGGAGGGGAAGGGCATTAAGGAGTGACTGATGAATGGCTATGGGGTTTCCTTTGGAGGTAATGGAATTGTGCTACAGCTACATAGGAATGATTGTTGTACAGCATTGCAAAAATACTGAAAGACAATTGTACATTTTCGAATGGTTTAAATGGGCATTTTTTTGACATGTGCATTTCAACCCCCCCAAAAAAAGATAAAGTAGAAAAAACACTGCTAAAGCATTTTCTACATATATATTTGTTGTATAATTTTCTGTAAAATAAAAGAATACATAGGCCTAAAAATTTAAAAATGTTTAAAGAAATTGTGTAGACACCCATGATGTACTTTTAATCATAGTATTACTGGACCATCTTGTTTTGAATGTGATTATTGTATAACATTAATTGAAAATGGCAGAACTTTTGTTCTAGTATGGTATTATCCAATCTTTCTAAAAAACATTCTGTATAGCAAAGGCATATAAAGAAGCGTACCAGAAGATACCTCTTCATATAGATCATGAGTTCTATTTATCTCTTTCTTACTCATTTAAATTTTTCTAAATAATAAAATTATACAGGAACTAGAGGCCCAGTGCACGAAATCATGCATGAATAGGGTCCCTAGGCCTAGCCTGCGATCAGGGCCATCTTCTGCCCGCTCGCCAGTCCCCAGTACTGCCTTGCCACCACTCCCCCAGTTCCTCATGGTACCCCATTTGCCATCCAGTGATCAGAGCCTGCGGGACAGGGTGGGGGAGGGACCAAGAGGTGGTCAATGCACCTCATAGCAACTGGTCAATTGGTCATTCTGGCCATTATGGTCGCTGGCCTTTTATTATATACGACTAGACACCCGGTGCACAAAAATTTGTGCACTCGGGGGGGGGAGAGGGGGTCCCTCAGCCTGGCCTGTGCCCTCTCACAGTCTGGGACCCCTCGGGAGATAACGGCCTGCTGGCTTAGGCCTGCTCCCAGGTGGCAGAGGGCAGGCCCAATCCCTAGGTGCAGCCCCTGGTCGGGCTCAGAGCAGGGCTGATTGGGGAGTTGGGGCGCCGCACCCTGCCATGCACAGAGCAGGGCAGATCGGGAGGTTGCGGTGCCACCCTCAGGCATGCTCAGGGTAGGTCCAATTGGGGGGTTGGGGCACCACCCCCTGTCACACTCAAGGCAGGGTCGATGGGGAGGTTGTGGCGCCACCCGCTGTCATGCACAGAGCAGGGCCAATCAGGGGGTTGGTGCCCTGCCCCCATCACGCACAGAGCAGGGCCCATCAGGGGGGTTGGGGCTCCGTACCCTGTCATGCACAGAGCATGGCCCACCAGGGGGTTGGGGAGCTCCCCCCTGTCACGCATAGAGCAGGGCCGATCAGGGGGTTGGGGCGCTGCCCTCTATCACCCACAGAGCAGGGCTGATCAGGGAGTTGGGGCACCGCCACTGTCACACTCAGGGCAGGGCCGATGGGGAGGTTATGGTTCTACCCCATCACACACAGAGCAGGGCCCGTGGGGGGTGGGGGGGGAGGGGATGTCGCACCCTGTCACACACAGAGCAGGGTGGATAAGGAGGTTGTGGCCCCGCCCCCTGTCACACACAGAGCCGCAGGGCAATCAGGGGGTTTGGTTGCTGCCCCCTGTCACACTGATCCCGGTGCCGGGAGGCCTCTCAGCTCCGCTGATCCTGGTGCTGGGAGGCCTCACGGCTCCACTGATCTCGGTGCTGGGAGGCATATTACCCTTTTACTATATAGGATAGAGGCCTGGTGCCCGGGTGGGGGCTGGCTGGTTTGCCCTGAAGAGTGTCCTGGATCAAGGTGGGGGTTCCCACTGGGATGCCTGGGCAGCCTCGGTGAGGGGATGATGGCTGTTTTTAGGCTGGCGGATGACTGAAGCTCCCAACTGCTCCTTTTTTTCTTTTTTTTTTTATTCTGAGCCAGCTTTAGCTCTGGCTCCAGCTCTGAAGCCTCTGCTGCTGAAAGCAGGTATCTGGTTTGTTTGGGTTCTATAATCGAAACACTATTTCAACTCCAGCTCTGAGATCCCGGTGGGCTGAAAGCTGGGTTTTGGGGTTTTGTTTAGCTTCTATATTTGTAACAATGTTTCAAACTGCAGGCTCAGAGGCCAGCAAGGCAGGCGGGGAATGTTGGAGTCTTCCATCACTGAAGCAAGCAAGGCTCATGTTAGCTTCAAGCTGCCTGGCTGCCGGCCGCCATCTTGGCTGGCAGTTAATTTGCATATCTCGCTGATTAGCCAATGGGAAGGGTAGCAGACGTACGCTAATTACCATGTTTCTCTTTTATTAGATAGGATGACTCTTAGTATTCAATTAAGTCTTATAAAATAGTATCTTACCATTATTGCAAAACTCACTATCCATTATAATCTCAAAATTGGAGCATCAAGAGAATCCTGACATATATGTATGCATAATAATTTGAACTTTTGAAAGAAAAATAAATAGGAGAACCCATGTGTATGACAGTGATGGAAACTTTCTGAAACATTATAAGTTCTTTCCACTTGTGTCCTAAAGATTCTTTCAGAAAGAAACAAACTCTTCCATAAAGATTAAAATCACCAACTTTCATTTTAATTTCTTGTTCATTCTTTTTCCCCACCCCCAGATATAATTCTTCACACACAAACACATTGATATAGATGCATGCATGAAATTATTTTCTTAATTGTGAGTCATTGGGTAGACAGTAAGAATTTAAAACTTCCACTCTTTTCCTCCTCCAATAGTGTTTACTTTGATTTCTAAACCGGGACCCATGTCTCCAATATTCTGTAATATTCCCTGGATATCTACAACACATTTTTCTTTAAAAACTCAGCTCAATAATAAGGTGTCAAGGGAGTTAGAGGTGAATGGCTGTGCAAGTATATATATGGCAGAGTTGTGATGTCTTTTAAACAATACCCCGAGCACCTGACCTAATTGCATTCAGCCTGCTGTTTCTCTACCAGGAATCTCAGGTATTAAAGGGCACACAAAAGTGGGACTACTTAAGATTTTTGTTGTAGTTAGTACTGAGATTAATTGTAGAGTCTTTATGAATTGATTATAGTCTCAGAAATCCACAGATTTAATTACATACACACATTTGAAGGTTTAAGTTTTGTAAAAGATAGGTGAGGGGGGTTGGAGAATGTTAATTCACCAGTTTTCAGATTGTAATTCAGTGCCTCTTTCCATTATGAATATAAACATTGTTGTTATTTTGCCAACCCAGCAGGGATTATTGGCTCTGTTGAGGTGGAAGTCAGGTATGATCCACCACCATGATTCACAAGAAATGGAACAGCTAGAGAATGATTCTCAATTGTGGTCAGACAAGCATGCTTTCTAGCTGCCCTCCCATTGATCTCCGAATGAGAATCTAATTTACTTGCTTTTATTCCAGACAGAGTTTTTTGTGCCTGTTTCATCCACTTTATAGGGCAAAACCCAGCTGGAGGAACCCACTATCCTATTGACAAAAGACTTTGGATGGTAATATTGAAGACCATCTAGTGAGAAGCCATGAGGCTTGGAAATGAGAATAGAGAGCAGACAATATTAAACTGTACACAGGAAATAGAAGGTTAGCTAATAAATTGCCATTGATTTACGTGAACAGTTTTAAAAATTTCCACCATGAACTAGTGGAGTGAAAAGAATAATTTCAGTATTTCTACCATTTTGCTTATAGAAAACCTTAGCAACCCTGGAGATGAAACAATTTAATGCAATCAGCATAAACTCCACTGTTAATTCAACCATATCATTTACTGTTTCTCAAAGTGATCTTGATCTAATCTTTATTTATTTAATTTCCATTTTGTCTGACATTAATAATTCCCAACTGATTGGGGGGACAATTGTTTTTATTCTTAGTATAATTTTCTTTCACCAAAAAATTTTTATGCATACTTTGTGTATGGTTTGCTTTGCACTTTTTAATTATTTAAAATATATTTTTAATTTTTACATGTATGTACTGATAGCATAAATTTGTATTTAAAATCTCTGTGAAATATGACCAATTGCAGGATATTTTAATTAATTTATCCTTATTGTCCAAACCAAAACATATTCATTGTGAGCTGACTTATTCAATTTCCTCTCTTTGAAAATTCCTTTTGATTTATCTATTTTATGAGAGAAAATTATTTTCTTTAGAAATTTAGGTTTTATGTTGATTCGTGAAATAGACAGCATCATTTTATTCCTTCAGGCGGTTCCCCTTATGCTTTCCAAAACACATATTGCTTAGACTACAATATAATAACTCTTAAAAGTTTATTATGAAAATCGAATTATTTCACATTAATTTGTACATTGATTCAAAAACATCTATTTAGATCTAATATGTGCAAAATGTCTTGGTAAAAACTTCAAATAGAAATGTAAATACAATATGTTAAAATATTAGAGGTTTGGATAAACTGTGGTTGATTTAAGAATATAAATAGATCTTATAATACCTACTAGGAGCCCAGTGCATGAAATTCATGCACATTAAAAAGGGAATTAATTTCCCTAACTGGTTTGGCTCATTGGATAGAGCATCAGCCTATGGACTCAAGGGTCCCGGGTTCAATTCTGGTCAAGGGCATGTACCTTGGTTGTGGACACATCCCCAGTGGGGAGTGTGCAGGAGGCAGCTGATTGATGTTTCTCTCTCATCAATGTTTCTAACTATCCCTCTCCCTTTCTCTCTGTAAAAAATAAATAAAATATATTTTTTTAAAAAAGGGAATGAATTAGCGGAGATATTTTAATATTGTTACTTGCCCTTTCTCTATAATAAAATTGTGAGAGATGAAAGGAAATTAGAAAAATGTATATGAAAATAATATATAAATTTATTAATAAATAAACAGTAACAAAAGGATATAACAACAGAGGCATGATATAAAAATGACAAAAACATGATATGAAGAAAACAAAAACATGATATGAAAACAACAAAAACATGATATAAAAACAACAGTGATGCAAACAATGACTGACAAAGTGATTAAACTTATTCTAATATCTCCATTAAGAGTGAAAACACTTTCAAAGTGTTTGACTAATTTCCCTTGTGATGAAGTATTTAGAAGTTTAACTTTAATGTCACATGCTCTTCAAACTCGAGAGAAAGCAGCATATAACTGACCATGTGCAAAAACGGGTTCAGGTAGGAACATGCCTACTGTGTCTAGAGTTTGTCCTTGTGATTTATTAATAGTCATCACAAATGCTGGTATCACGGGACACTGTCGTCAAATCAATTTAAATGGGAGGCCAGTGTCAGATGGGGACAAATTAATTCTTGGAATCAGAACAGCCTCTCTCTCTGCAGATCCTGTTAATACTTCAGTTTCGATAATATTAGGTCGTAATCTTTTGATAATAAATCTGGTACCATTACAAAGACCCCCTTTACTATTGAGATTTCTCAATAGCATGATGATTGCACCCACTTTCAATTTTAATTTATGACACAGCATTCCCGAAGGAGTAATACTATTAAGAAATTCGATGGGAAAATTTTCCCTTTCAGCATCATTTGTGGAGTCAATGGAATCATCACTCAAATATGTGTGAAAATCTCCATCGAGTATATCCAAATTTTCTTCACTTAATTTTTGAACATGCTCATTTTTTGGACAAAGAATTACATGTTTAGATATATTTTTAATATTATCTATAGCAGTGGTTCTCAACCTTGGCTGCACATTAGAATCACCTGGCGATCTTTTTAAAATCCTGATTCCTGGGCCTCATCCTCCGGAAATTGTTTCTTTGTTATGGGGTGGGGCCACAACATTAGTAACAAAGAAACAGAATTTCTGGAGGATGAGGCCCAGAAATCAGGATTTTAAAAATATTACCAGGTGATTCTAATGTGCAGCCAAGGTTGAGAGCCACTGATCTATAGATGTAGTATTTCCAAAGGTAGCTTCAATAATAGATCCATTACAAATCATTCCACTTCCACGCTCGGCTCCGAGGGTGGGTTCCTGCCTGAAATCTTACCCTCCAGGGGCAGGGGTAGGGCTGGGGTAGGGCTCAGCCATTTCCAAGACTACCCCTGCAGGACTGACTTCCTTCAGGTTGGTTGCGGTTCTGGCTGTGATGTTACACCCAGAGTTTTTATATAAGTAGTACACTTTAAAAAAGGGGATTGATCCATCAATAAATATATTCCTTTCCTATGAAACCTGCCACTGTTCCAAATCATGTTAACAAGATTTAAAGGGTAACTTTCTATCCTCCCTGAAGGAGAACTGAGACTTCCTTACAAAGATAATGATTGCAGCTAGATTCATTGGTGGGAATACACAAAAGAAAATAAAGGGTTGCTAAATCACTAAGCTAAGAAATGCAGTATAATGTGAGAATGAAGAGCAAATAGCAACAGTAAAGAACTCTAATCTGGCAAAATGCTAACCATGCTTCAGGTCTAAGAGCCTTTGCCTTTTCCTCTTTGAAAAACTTCCTGAGCTCCTACACATTTTTGTTTCATTACTATTCTGTCCATTCCTGCATGACTCAGTTTGTGATGATACTACATCAGTCTTTGAGGAGCATTGTAATTATGTCTTCCTTGGGTAACTTTGCTGTTTCCAAAATAGTTGCTTGTTGAAATATATAACCTTTCATCCTTCATTGTGAACAGAGATAAAACAGGGATAACAGCTGAGTCAGTAAACACTTCATATCTCTGATTCAACCACTGTTGTAACATTAATATTATTGATGTATTCTCCAAAACTGTTGATGATCTTAAAATAAGTTCTTTTCAATAGTCTCTTTTCAATGTTATCTAAGTGTTCCCATGCATAAATTTCTCTACTCTCAATTCTATACATTAAGGTCCTAAATAAAGTAATTCTTTAGCAAAACTAAAGATAAGAGGCAAGGCCACACATCAGATCACTTTCATGTTGTCCAGTTTCCATGACTTATAATATGGAAGGGAATGAACAAGGCCCTGATAGCTCTAATATTCTAATCCATAATTATAAGAGGGTGAAGATAATGTGACCTGCCTTCTGTAGTTTTGGTGATGATTAATTGTGTTAATAAAAATGCACTATTGCAGCTCCTGCCTCATTAGAAATATCCAATAAAGTTAGTGCAGAATGAGAATGATGAAGATTAATAATGAAGAATCCTCATCTCAATGAAGTGTTTACCAGAGGGAAAGGAGATTTGGAAGTGGTAAAAGTTAAAAAGGGTAAAATACATGATGATGGAAGGAGATTTGACTTTTAATGGTGGGAACACATGCATTATATAAATAATATATCACAGCAGTACGAACTGGAAACCTACAAAATCTTAATAAATTTAATTAAAAAATAAAATAATTACCATGAAAAAATAGAAATAAAGAAATAAAATAAAAAATTAAAAGTTCTAATTATCTTTTACTTCTCTTCAAATATTATCATAGATATTCTTTAAAATTGTAATCTTTAATATTTTTTCTCTTACTAAAGAATGTTCCAGAACCTCAAAGCCTCCAACATCTCTAATATCCAGGTCTCTGAATTTATTCTGATGGGATTCCCAGGCATTCACAGCTGGCAACACTGGCTCTCCCTGCCATTGGCTCTGCTCTACCTCTTAGCCCTCAGTGCCAACATTCTTATCCTGATCATCGTCTATCAAGAGCCAACACTGCACCAGCCTATGTACTATTTCCTGGGCATCCTGGCTGTGGTAGACATGGGCCTTGCCACCACAATCATGCCCAAGATATTGGCCATCTTATGGTTCAATGCTAAAACCATCAGTCTCCCGGAGTGCTTTCTGCAGATGTATGTCATACATTGTTTTGTGGGCATGGAGTCAGGCATGTTTTTATGCATGGCTATAGATAGATATGTAGCCATTTGTCGACCACTACGCTATCCATCAATAATTACTGAATCTTTCGTGGTCAAAGCAACTGTGTTCATGGCACTCAGAAACACCATATGTACCATCCCAGTGCCTGTATTGGCTGCTCAGAGACACTACTGCTCCCAGAACCAAATAGAACACTGTCTGTGTTCAAATCTCGGTGTCACTAGTCTATCCTGTGATGACAGAACCATCAACAGCATTTACCAGCTTCTTCTGGCATGGACATTAATGGGAAGTGACTTGGGTTTGATTATTTTATCATATTGTTTGATACTTCACTCTGTGCTGAAGCTAAACTCAGCAGAAGCTGCGTCCAAGGCCCTAAGTACCTGCACATCCCACCTCATTCTGATCCTATTCTTCTATACAGTTGTCATTGTCATTTCCATTACCCATAGCGCCGCCATGTCAGTTCCCATCATTCCAGTGCTACTCAATGTACTGCACAATGTCATTCCTCCTGCCCTCAATCCCATGGTATATGCTCTCAAGAACAAGGAGCTGAGGCAGGGTTTATATAGGTTCTTAAAGTACACATCAAGAGCAACTAATGCATAGAGGATGCTTCTTTTTCCCATCTCTCCAGATATATACTGAATGTAAGTGCTTAATGGCAGGATAACTAAAGAAAAGAGGCATTGTTTCAGCTTTCAGTTATTATAACATATCAGTGGCAGCAACTAAAACATAAAGTTGGTCAAATACTAGTATATATTGACAGAAGAATATTGGACTTTAAGTGGTGGGCACACAATGCAATACACAGCTGATGTATCATAGAATTGTACCCTTGAAATCTGTAAAATTGTATTAACCAATGTCACCCCAATAAATCTAAAAACAAAGAAAGAAAAAATGATGACACATTTGAAATGTTGGGTTTTCAACAAAATCTTAATCAAAATCAGTAACATTATGTTTCCTGTTCTCTCAAGGACTATAAAGGAAATGCAATGAAATACTATTTGAATTTCCTTTTTGTTTTATATAACTTGTCTTTCTATGCCTCTTCTGCCCCCCTTTTTTTATTTTGTAATGTCTTTCTCCATTTCTTAGTTCACAAGAATGAAAATACTTATTGCCATAATTGATTATTCATTAGCTCAAGACATTTTATAATCAATTGGAATAATTATCTTTCTTATTACAAATGCCTGTGAAGCATTTTTATTATTAAGATTTGTTTGGGAAATGCTTTCTGAAATAATTAACCATTGTCCAAGAGCCATATCCTTTATATGTTACTCCATAAGGGGAATAAGTGTGCATTTGGATTCCAGTAAAAGAGAATTTAAAATCATGAGAATAGTACACTTTCATTTTATAATTAAATATTGCAATGTAAATGTCTAGAAAATAATCTTTATGAACATCAACATAAATAGATATCTTTACAATTTAATAAAACTTTAAAAGAGTTTATATTTTCATATTTTGGGCTTATATTTAGAATTCTTCAGTACTTAGGGATTGTGTAATTGTAAGGTGACTGTCTCTGGTACCATGTTGATAAACAGGGAAGCATTGAAAGGGCATTTCCCAGAAAGATCAGGAATGTTACTGAGGAATGTGGGCAATAAGAAAGCAAAATGAATGAAGCATTTAATGTAATTTATATTTAGTGGGGATGCACTCTTATAATTTTACTGTTTCTAACATATACTAGTATAGGAAACATTATGAATAAAGAATTATCAGGACTCTTCTTCTGTACTGCCAATGCCATGATAACGCTATTCTTTAGAAATTCTTAGTGATTATAACCAAAATACCTTAGTCATGTTCAGGAATAAATTTCATGTCATTTCTAAAGGCTTTTTTTTATTCTTCTATCCCAGAGTTCTCACTTTTTCATGGAGGCTTCATCTACTTGAAGCCATCCTCCCTATTCAATCCAATATTGTATGGGGGCTTCTCTAAGTCATTTTAGAGCCAACTCAAATCTGTTTTTAATTTACTGTCTTTTGTTAATTTACCCTGACACAATTTTAACAGTTGAAGTGACATAGATTGTAAACATGCTGCTGATAAATTGAAAAAGATAGACATTGGCATAAATAGGGTCTAAATGAAATATGAGCAATGAAATATGTTATAAAAACTCACAAAGATGCTGAGGGAAGGCAGGGGGTGAGGGGGTAAGAGATCAACCAAAGGACTTATATGAATGCATATGAGCATAACCAATGGACATAGACAGGGGGGTGGGGGTGAGGGAATGTGCTGTCGGTTGGGGGTGGCCAGGAGAGGTCAATGTGGAAAATAGGAGACTTGTATAATACATTAAACAGTAAAGAACTTAAATTTTTAAAAAACCTCACAAAGAAATTAATACCTTTTTTTTCCTTAAAAATTGCTACAATTTACCATATTAAACTTTCCTGACACCTCAAAGAGCATTTGTTTTTGTGGTTTATATCTGTAAATATGAACTGTGTTCAAAATTAAAACAGAAAAATTTGAAGTGTTTATTTTTAAAAACATTTTTAATTTTTATTACCAGTATTACTGTAATTAAATACTGACATTAGTTTCAGGAGTACAATATAGTGATTAGACATTTATATAACTTATGAAGTGGTCATCTCAATAAATCTCAAACACATCTGACACCATATGTAGCTATTATAATATTATTGACTAAAGTCCCTATGATGTAAATCTCTGATTATTTTCTAATTAACAATCTGTACTCCTTAATCCCTTCCCCATTTTCACCCATTCCTGAAATCCCCTCCCATCCGGCAACCATCAAAATGTGCTCTGTATCTATGAGTTTGTTTCCGTCTCACTTGTTCATTTATTTTGTTTTTTAGATTCCACATAGTATGTGTTAGTCTTTCTCCATCTGACTTATTTCACTTAGTATAATACTCTCAAGGTCCATCCATGTTGTCCCAATGTTTACTCTTTTATGGCTGAGTAATACTCCGTTGTGCATTTGTACCACTTCTTTATCCATTCATTATTGATGGACGCTTTGGTTACTTCCAGATCTTGGCTCTTGCAAATAATGCTACAATGTGCATATGGGTGCATATGTCTTTTCAAATTAGCGTTTTAGGTTTCTTTGAATAAATGCCCAGAAGTGGAATTGCTGGATCCTTCTTCATCTCTTGTTTTAGTCATTGTTTTAGTGTCTATTTTGTCTAGTATAAGTATTGCTACTCAGCTTTTTTGTTGTTGTTCCAATTTCATGAAATCTTTTTCCACCCCTTTATTTTGTCTGTCTATGTGTTTTGATCTGAAGTGAGTCTCTTATAGGCAACATATATAAGGGTCTTATTTTATCCATTTAGCCCAGTGGTTCTCAACCTGTGGGTCGCGACTCCTTTTGGGGGTTGAACGACCCTTTCACAGGGGTCGCCTAAGACCATCGGAAAACACATATATACTTACATATTGTTTTTGTGATTAATCACTATGCTTTAATTATGTTCAATTTGTAACAATGAAATTGGGGTCACCACAACATGAGGAACTGTATTAAAAGGTCGCAGCATTAGGAAGGTTGAGAACCACTGATTTAGCCACTCTATGTGTTTTTTTGGACAATTTAAACCATTTATGTTTAAAGTAAATTATTAATAGATATGTGGTTTTTGCCATTTTATTATTCCTTTAACATTTCTTGTAATATTGGCTTGGTGGGAAAAAATTTATTTGTCCTTCAATTTTAAATGACAGTGTTTCTGGGTAGAGTAATCTTGCTTTTCATCACTTTGAATATTCTGTGCCGATCCCAGAAGACCCGTAAAGTTTCTATTGAGAAATAAGCTGACAGTTTTCTGGGAGCTCCCTTGTAGGTAACTTACTGCTTTTCTCTTGCTGCTTTTAAGATTCTCTGTTTAGCTTTAACCTTTGGCATTTTAATTATGTTGTGTCTTAGTGTGGGCCTTTTTGGGTTCATTTTGTTTGGAACTCTCTGCATTTCCTGAGCCTGTATGTCTATTTCCTTCACCAGGTTAGGAAAGTTTGACATCATTATTTCTTCAAACAGGTCTTTAACTCCTTGTGCTCTCTCTCTTCTCCTTCTGGTGTGCCTATAATGTGAATGTAGATATGGTTGATATTGTCCCAGGGGCCCTGTAAACTATCCTCATTTTTTATTAGGAATCTTTTGTCTTTTAGCTGTTCTGATTGGGTGCTTTCTGTTATTCTACTTCCAAATCACTGTTTTGGTCCTCTGCTTCATCTAATCAACTGCTGATTCCCTTTAATTTATTCTTCATTTCAGTTATTGTATTCTTCATTTGTGATTGGTTGTGTTTTATGTTTTCTTTCTCCATTTTTATATTTCCTATCTCTTCATTGAAGTTCTCACTGAGATCATTGAGCATTCTTATAACTCTACATGTGGTTAGAGTTAGATCGCTTGTCTTCCTTTTTTGTAGTTCTTTTTCTGGAGTTTTGTTCGGTTCTTTCATTTGAGGTATGTTTCTTTGTCTCCTCATTTTGGCTACCTCCCTTTTTTGTTTCTACATTTTAGGTAGAGCTGCTATATCTCTTAGTTTTGGTATAATATCCTTATGTAGTAGATGTCATATGGGCTAGTGGTGTAGTCTCTGTGGTTCCTTGAGCCAGGTGCTCCAGGTGTGGGCTATGTCTGCCTTCCTGTTGTAGTTGAGCTTTGATTATTGTTGGTACATCAGTGGAAGGGACTGACTCCCGTGTTAGTTGGTTATGAGGCCTGGCCATACATACAATGGAGGAGTGTTGAGGAGGATTTGTTTTAGTGGGGCTCAGGTACCTGTCCAGTCCCCACTTTGGATGGTGTTGTTTGTGGAGGTTGTTTGATGATGCTCTGGTGTGATCTAAAGTGGACCCCATGTGTGTTGGTTCTGGTACCTCTTGAGAGGAACTCTGGTGCAGGCCAAGATCAGCTACTGCCTGTGCCCTGATCAAGGCCGCTTGGTATGAGTTACAAAGAAGAAGGTTTCTATTTGTTCTGGAGTTGGAGGTGCCTGGGAGAGGCTAAGCAGTTAACTGAGGCCTGCTACCACTTGTGTCCAGCTTGGGTCTGCTTAGCAAGAGGTAAATGTAATGCTAAGGCCAGATACTGCTTGTTTAGGATTTTTGAACCTCCAGCCCTCACTCTGCACCCAGACAATTAAGTTTCTCCTCGTATGTCCCTGGCACCTTTTAAGCTGCTGCCCCAGCACTAGAGCTCAGAGAAAGTGAGTCTGAATAAGGTTGAACATCGGTTCTTTAAGAAAAATGCATGGGTCTCAGCAGAACTCGGTCTCACCCATCCACAATCTCCACTGGTTTTCACAGCCAGAAGTTATAGGGTCTCTGCTTCCTGGCACTGGAACCCTGGGCTGGAGGCCTGATGTGGGACTGAAATCCCTCATTCCTCAGGGTTTCACTGCTTCAGCTGAGATATCCCTCCTGATTTTTAATTGCCACACATAGGTGTGAGACCATAACTTTTCTCATCTCCATTCCTACCAGTCTTGTCATGGCTTCTTCTGTTTATTCTTGGTAATAGGGCTTCTGTTCAGCTAGACTTTAGGTGGTTCTCAATGATGGTTGTTCTATAGTTTAGTTGTAATTTTGATGTGGTTGTGGCAGGAGGTAAGCATAGCATTTACCTACTCTGCCATTTTGACCAGAAGCCTTCCTGTTCAAATTCTTTTTTAAAAAATATTGCCTGGGGTGTGACATTGTTATTAATTTTTTATTTTATTTCAGATAGGAAGGGAGTGTGTGAGAGAGAGAGAGAGAGAGAGAGAGAGAGAGAGAGAGAGAGAGAGACATCAATGATGAGAGAGAATCATTGATCAGCTGCCTTCTCCTGCATGCCCCACACTGAGGAGTATGCCCACAACCTAGGCATGTGCCCCAACCAGAAATTGAACCATGACCTCTTGTTTATAGGTCAACACTCAACCACTGAGCCACACTAGCCAGACCCTATTCAAATTCTTTATCAGACTCTAAAGTATTTATTAATTGATTTAAAAGTAGCTATAACAAATCTATCATGTTATCATAAAACATATTTTTGTGACTTTATAGATACCCCAAATGGTCTTGAGGCCCTCAGGTGTCCAATAACAATACCTCAAGTGTTATATTAGATGTTCCAGAGGTGAAAGTGGAGGGAACTGGACACAAATCACTGAAGATCAGTGAGCAAGAGACATTATTGAACTGAGAGTTTATATGGAGAGGCTATGTCCAAGATGTTTTCACACAACAGATGATTGTGAGCACTATTTATGTAAGTGTCCATGGGTATTCTTAATAAGTAATTTTATATAATAGATAAAAACAACTCTGATATCAGTTAATAACTCCAGAAAAATAAATTATTTTTGAGGACTAACCTATATATTATACATGTTCTTTATTTATTGAGAAAATTGATCTGCACAGCTTTTTACAACATGATTTCTACTAAGTGTCATCCTCTTAAAACCCATGACTGCCATTTTCACTTATATATTGCCAGCTTTATAAGCTGAATTTTGGCATGAGGGACTGTCTGGGCTGGAATGTACTGCATGAGAAACCACTTCACTTTATATCTATAAGGAGAATTACAAACATAGATGAGACACTTAAGGATTCTCTCAAAAGGTTAATAAAATATCTTATATGAATACATTAGTAGAAAGTTGTAGTGGCTCCATATCAATGACCTGATTAAACTGGTGATGGAGGAAAAAAAATAAGAGAAAGGCACCAGGATATAAATCCAGAAATAGCTATAAATTTCTCCACTATTGTTGCAGAAAACATACATCTGAGATAGGTTATGGGAAATAAATGATACCATATATGAGTAAATGCATGATGTCATTCATGGGTTTCTTTTTGTTGTTTTTCATTCATTTTTCTTCTATCCAATTTCAGTTGTCCTGAATACTTGCACCTTTCTCACCCCGGAAGAGCTTTATGACACTGTCACGGATCTGCTTTGTCTTTACCCCATAAACAATAGGGTTCAGAGTTGGAGGAAGAAGAAGATAAAGATTAGCCACAATAATGTGAAGAGAAGGGGGAATAGTGTGTCCTCCAAAACGGTGGGTAAAGAAAGTGAAGAATGCTGGAACATAGGTGATGATAATGGCAGATAAATGGGCAGTGCAGGTGCTGAAGGCCTTCTGCTGAGCATCTGCTGATGAAAGGTTGACCACTGCACGGAGGATCATAGTGTAAGATGCAGATATACAGCAAATGTCAAACACTCCAATGAGAAGGGCAACCATCAGACCATAAATGACATTGATCTTGATGCTAGCACAGGATAACTTCACCACTGACATGTGGTCACAATATGTATGAGAGATAATATTGCTTTGGCAGAAGGGCAAACGCTTGACCAAGAATGGAAAGGGAATCATTAGCAACACACCCCTCAAGAAGGTGGCAAGCCCAGCTTTGGCAATGATAGAGTTAGTGAGTATGGTAGCATAACGCAGTGGGTAGCAAATAGCCACATAGCGGTCCAGAGCCATGAGCATGAGCACACCAGACTCCACACCCGTGAACCCATGGACAAAGAACATCTGAACTAAGCAGGCATTGAAGTTAATTTCCTTGAGATTAAACCAGAAGATGCAGAGTGCATTGGGTAGAGTGGTGGTGCAGGTAAAGAGATCAATGAGGGAGAGCATGGCCAGAAAGAAATACATTGGACGATGTAAGGACTCTTCATGATGAATGAGGTACACAAGGCCAAGGTTTCCCACAAGAGAGATGATATACATTGTGCAGAATGGGAGAGAGATCCATACATGTACTCTTTCCAGACCAGGAATTCCATCAAGAATAAAAGATTTTGGAGCCACATATGAATTGTTGGCAGCCAGCATAACTAATTCAATAGATGAATGCCAGTTTTCCAGAAGTATTTATTCTGAGTAGAAATTAAGAAGAAATTTAATTAAGATCATCCTTGAGGAGGCAAACTTAAGTTTGGAATAAAATTGCATTTATAATAGCATTAATAATTTTAATAATAGTGACTGAAAATACACCATTTATTGAATAATGTTATATTACAGGTAATATTTTAAAAATTTTATAAGCAGCCTAAATGTATTTTCTAAAGTCATAGTTACAAAGTTGTAATTTTTTTATCATCAAAATAGAAGAAGAAACTGAGGCACGGAGAAATCCAATAATGTTGAACATACAAAATTAGATTCAGGGGCAGAAGTGATATTCGTATATGACACTAACATGCATGCAATGTCTTTACATCCTGATTTGACAGAGTATATGGCTTATAAATAGCAAGATATAATTGCAGAAGTATTGCCTGAAATTTGTTTTTTGCATTTTGTGAAGATTTTGATTATTTAAACCAAATATGATCTTATTCAAATTTCAGCTCTTTCATACCAATTGTATGACTTCATATTTGAAACATCAGTTGCTCATATATGATGAGGTTAATGATAGCTACCTGAGAGTTATAAAAAATAATCAAAAGTTGATTTTTACACCTAGGTTAGTATCCTCTGGAATTGGATATACTAACTCAAAATGCAAATGTAGATGCTACATGGATATGAGATGCACAAACAGTGGTCAAGAAGTTCAATCTAGCTATATTGTCCCATGAAAGAGAAAAAATAAGAAATCTCTCTTTCTTAAAAAACCTGTAATCCCTCAACGTCATTGAGGTCATCTATTTTCTTTTCATGTCTTTTTTTTTTAACACAATTTAGAAAAAGCATATTCTCTGGACTCCCTCTTTATTCTCTTTCTTAGAATAATGTCCACTCTCATGACTTCAAGTATAGACAATAAGAAAATAATTTTCAGAGAACCAAGATGGCAGCATAGGTAAATGCCTGTACTTGCTGCCTCCCACAACTACATCAAAATTACAACTAAAATACAGAAAAACTATCATCCAGAACTGCCAGAAAGCTGGCTGAGTGGAAGTACTACAAGTAGAGAGGTAAAGAAGAAAGCACATTGAGACTGTTAGGAGATGCAGAGGCATAGAATGGGCTGGACCAGCACCTGGGTGTGACGCTTTTTTAATTGGGAGGGAGATTGCCATCCAGAGTAGCAAGGGGTCCCAGCCCCACACCAGAACCTCAATCCAGGGATCCAGAGCTAGGGAAAGAAGTCCCTACAGGCAGTAAGAACTATGGATTATAAAAACCAATGCAGATTGGGGCTGAGTGACACACAGGTTGCTGGAGACCCAGCTGCTCCTCTTAAAAGGCTGCCAACACAAACTGAATTTACAAGCTCCCACTTCCTCTGAGCTTCAGCAGTGGGGCAAGGTTCTGGGGGACCCAGACACATACGGGAAGGAACTGGACTGTCGGGGGCTGCTTTCTTCCAGACAGAGGTGCTCACAGGAGTCATTGTTCTTGTGCTGGGACCTCCCCAGTGCAGGGCTGACTGGCAGCTATTTCTGTTTGTTCTACCCTGGTGACTCCCTGAGACCCCGCCCCACCCAATTTACAACCCCACCCAAGCTGTGTGCAGTGGATTTTGGATATGAATGGTCTGCCCTTTGTCAGGCGAAAACTCTGTCAAGTAAGCTGCAGCTGTGTCAAGGAGCCCCAAACCTATCAATAAAAGTCCAAGGCCTGGCACCAGCATCAGCTTGCCTTGCTTCACAGCTGGGCCTTGTCTGGGCACTTCCAATACAAAGAGGAGGAATCTTTAGATCTCTCTGTAGCTCCTGCTGGGTGGTCCCAGGCAGTGGCTGACTTTGCACCTATCTGGACACCCAAGAGCCAGTGTACCCAGTGGTCAGTGTGAGACCATACCAGATTACAACTCTTCACATCCATAAGGAACATTCTCAAGGGGCAGACTCAGTGAGCACCAAAGCCCCAAGTCCTGCTCCATACGTGTGTCTGCTGCAAAGCATCTCTCCCACTCTAGTCACAGCTGATCTCCACAACCAACCGGCCTGTATATCAATTCCTCCCAGTGACACCAACAGCAATCAAGGCTCAACTACAACAAAACTGTGCACACAGCCCACAAAAGGGTGCAGCAAGAGTGTTCACCTCAAGTGATTGTGGAGGCTGAGCCACTGGGCCCTATAGGACATGTACTACACAAAGCCACTCTATCAACTCAAAGAGACTTAGCAGCTACCCAATACATAGAAACAAACACAGGGAAGCAGCCAAAATGTGGAGACAAAGAAATATGTCACAAATGAAAGAAATGGAGAAAGCAAACTACTGGATATAAAGTTCAAAACCACAGTTATAAGGTTACTCAAGAATCTTCTAGTAACCTCCAAGGAACTTAGTGAGACTTTCAAGGATCTTAGTGAGAATGCCAAAAAATAAAATAAAATTAAAAAAAAATGGAAAAGGACCAGTCAGAAATTAAGCATACACTGACTGAAATAAAGAATAATATACAGGGACTCAACAGTAGACTAGAGGATCCAGAAAATCAAATAAATGATTTGGAATATGAGGAAGCAAAAAACACCCAACCAGAAAAGAAAAAAGAAAAAAGAATCCAAAAATATGAAGATAGTGTAAGGAGCCTCTGGGATAACTTTAAGCATACCAACATCTGAATTATGGTGGTGCAAGAAGAAGAGAGAAAGCAAGATATTGTAAATCTATTTGAAGAAATAATCACAGAAAACTTCCCCTACCTGGTGAAGGAAATAGACTTACAAGTCCAGGAAGCGCAGAGAACCCCAAACAAAAGAAATCCAAAGAGGACCACACCAAGACACATCATAATTAAAATGCCAAGGGCTAAAGACAAAGAAAAAAAATCTTAAAAGCAGCAAGAGAAAAACAGTTACCTACAAGGGAGTACCCATACGACTGTCAGCTGATTTCTCAACAGAAACTATGCAGGCCAGAAGAGAGTGGCAAGAAATATTCAAAGTGATGAATACCAAGAACCTACGACCAAGATTACTCTACCCAGCAAATCCATCATTTAGAATTGAAGGTCAGATAAAGAGCTTCACAGATAAGAAATAGCTAAAGGAGTTCATCACCACCAAACCAGCATTATATGAAATGCTGAAGGGTATTCTTTAAGAAGAGGAAGAAGAAAAAGGTAAAGATAAAAAATATGAACAACAAAGTGACAACAAATACATTGTATCAACAATTGAATCTAAAAATCAAATGAATAAAAAAATCTGATGAACAGAATAAACTGGTGAATGGAATAGAATCAGGGGCATGGAAATGGAGCAATCTGACGATTCTCAGAGAGGAGTGGATGTGCGGGGGTGCAGGAAGAGATTAGATAAAGATCTATGCATTTATGCATTACCTATAGACACAGACAGGGTGATGAGGGCCTGGGGTGGGGTGGGAACAAGGTGGAGGGGAGCTATGGGGGGAAAAAGAGGGACATCTTTAATAATCTCAACAATAAAGATTAATTAAAATAAAAAATTAACCTCCAATAAATAGAATTTATTTATTAAATATTATTAAATAAATATTATTATATAAATATAAATAATTAAATATTATTAAATAAATATTAATTATTAAATAATTTGCCCTAACCAGTTTGGCTCAGTGGAGGGAGTGTCAGCCTGCAGACTGAGGGGTCCCAGGTTTGATTCCGGTCAAGGGCATGTACCTTGGTTGCGTGCACATCCCCAGTAGGGGATGTGCAGGAGGCAGCTGACCAATGTTTCTCTCTCATCAATGTTTCTAACCCTCTATCCCTCTCCTTTCCTCTCTGTAAAAAATCAATAAGAATATATTTTGGAAAAAAATATATTTAAAAAAAAGAAAATAATTTTCAGATAATGAATTTATTAATAAAGTTATGTCACAATTGTATACTCCTTCTAAGTGCATACTGGATAGTTCCATGGACAGATTAAATTGATCCTGTACAAGACTAAACTCGTCACTTAAACCTCTACCCCAGGCTCTATTTCTGGGTTTTGTTTTTTGGATAATAGTGCCATCATCTACTACATGACCTACCAGAATATCTGTGATCTCATCAAGTATCTCTCTACCTCATCTTAGTTAAAATTTCTTTATAACTCAAAGTGTCTTGGTTCTTAATCTAAGCAGGTCACATCAGCATGCCTGTTATCTGTACTCTATCTTCAGAGAAGAAAAACTTCTATTTTTAATCCAAAAATATTCTAAGTCAGCTCTTCCTTTCTATTACCACTCTACTGTCTTTTAAAGATCAACTAGATACATCCACCTATTTTTCTGCTTTGTCTCTTTTAAAATAAATTTTGTCTTATAGCAAAATTCTGAAGACATTTTAATCCACTGCTTAAAAATCTTCAATGTCTCCCCACAAATTTGAGGATAAGGCTCAAATTTCTTGGCATAGCATTCAATAAAGTTAAATTTAGACCTTATCTAAATTCATTTCCATTTTATTTCTTTCCATTTCCTAAGCATCCAAAGTGTTCTGGTTTGAATGATAAACTATATCCTAACATTCCATGCTTAAATTTTGCTAGATTACCTGCTAATCCCAAAATACTACGTGTACTTCAATACTATCTTGGCTTTGCTCAATTTATTTTTCTTATTTGAAAGTCACTCTGTCATATACTCATCTTGATAAGTCTTTTTTAAACTCTAAGGTAGAATGTCATTTCCTTTAAAGAGTACTGTGTATTCCAGAGTTCAGGGTAAGTGTTGTCATTAAATTCCCTGACCCAGGCACAGGATGTTTAATTTGCTTGCCCAAAGCTATTAGTAATGAACTGAAAGTGAAATCCAGGTTTTTCTAGCTCAGACTCATATCTGTTTAGCTAAAAAAAAAATCCTTTATAAAGGCTAACGAACAGTGAATCAGTGACTTATTTTCTCATTTATTTGTTTTTGTGTTTGTTTGCTTCACCCCCTTCCCATCTATTTCTGACTTGAGGCCTCTACAGCTCCTGTTTCTTATAATTTCTGCTAGCCCAGTATTTCAGCCATCTCCCAGGTAAAGAATGAGAGTTGTGTGGAATGATTTATACCGTCTCTTTCAAAGGAGAAGGTGGTTTGGTTACAAGTACCATTCAGACTTACCCCAAACCTCCTCCACTTCATTATTTTTGCCTGTGGTTCTGGGGAAGCAAAAAGGAGACAGAATATAGGAAATTATTAGAAGTACAATAATGATTAAAGCACAGGAAGAGAAGTCCATCTCAAGGTTTTCTTTCAGTCTTCCAGTGAGCCGTTTTCAATGAAAGAAACAAAGCAGCCTTATACTACAAAGAGCATACCACACCAAGATACGCCACCCGATACCACCTCTTATCAATCACAGTTTCTCTTTCCTTGTTGATGACAGTAGTTTCCATTACCTGATCCACATGCCTTAGTTTCCGGGATCTGATGATTGATGCTCTCACTGCTGTTTCTGCTATTTCCTCATCCCACTCTGGGCGGCCATTTGGCACAAAGTACGTACAGCACCCATTGTTGCCTCTGGCTGTTTAAAACAGAAAACAGGCCCCTTTAGATTATAACTTGAACCCAGTGCCCAAAATAATTAGGATGAACCATCTAGGAAGGCCAACAAGGTCTGCTTTTCCATTCCTTCTCACTTCCATGCTTGCTTCTCTAGAGATGGCCTAGGATCGCATATTTTTAGATGAAGGTAGGGGCTGAGACACAGAATAAAATATTATTAATTATTTGGATAATCCTCTCCCTGATGTCCTGAAGAGGGATGTCAGGAAAAAGCTGTATTTAGAAAGAGTTCTGATTTTCTGAGACTGTTTCATCATTTTGTTGTTCTGAAATGTTTTTCCTGAAATGTCCAATTTAAATTTTTTTGGGGGGGGGAGGGGAGAGTGGCCCAGTGTTATCTCTAAACCTGAATATTTCAAGTGTACAGACTCTAACTATAGTTAAACAATTCTATTTGTTAATTTTTATTAAGTTTATTGGGGTGATATTGTTACAGAGCACCAGAATAAATCAAGCAATGCTCAGAGAGTTTGGAGTCACACTTTATTCACTGTGGTGGCCTTAGAGAAAATGAATTTAAATTCTAAGCAGAGCTACAAGCAGAACTTCCTTTTTTATTAAAGATCCAGCCCTATCTGTGCTTAGTGGTTATCTCACTGGTGGCCTTGAAAACTACATAGTTCTATCCAATTAAAAAATACAGCTGGCATGGCATTGAGAGTATGGACATATCTGGTCTCTGGCCTACAAGGTCAGACAGCTAAGTTTATCTTCCTCATTATTCAAGCAGGCTAGAGCAGGCTAGAAAGCAAAGTTATTTTTTTAGTATAAGAGGCCATCTAACAAATAGCAGAGAATTCCAAACAGTAGTTTTATAAAATAGGCGTTAGCCTTCTCAATATTGGTTAATAAGATTATATAAGTTTCAAGTGTACAATTCTAAAACACATCATCTGTACATTGCATTGCATATTCACCACCCAAAGTCTAGTCTCCTTCTGGGACTATATATTCGACTCCCTTTACCCTCTTCACCCTCCCCCCTCCTTTCCCTCCGGTAACCATACTATTGCCTGTGTCTGTGAGTTTGTCTGTTTATTCAGTTGTTGCTTTCTGTTTTGTGTCCTTTGATGGATGGTTAGATAAAGAAGATGTGGAACATATCTACAATGGAATAGTCCTCAATCCTAAGTAAAGAATGAAATACTGCCATTTGCAACAACATGAATGGTCCTTGAGAATATCATGCTAATGGAAATAAATCAGACAGAAAGTGACAAGAATCATTTGTTAAATTTTCTAAAATTCCATTAATCCTTCATCATGTGCCAGGCAATGAACCCTTTGGCACTTAGGATAGGACTTTCTATGCCTCTACTCTAGGTCTTTTAGGGTTAGCTTGTACATAAATAGCCAACTGGCATACCAACTCAAACATTTACCCATATTTTTATACCAAAAAAAAAAAAAATCAGCAGTACTATTTGGTTGTCTGTATTTACCTATTTAAATATATTCACCTATTCATTATTTAAATTTATGTGTTAATTTAATTACATTCTTATAAGGAATCAACCAGTTCAATATTATTACTGCCAGTTTATCTAACCAAGATTCAGTATGTTTAGCAGCTTGCCAAAAAATACTGAATTCTGTGCTCTCTACACTGAAAACTGGTGAAATACATCCCTTTCACTCTTAAGCCAAAGCAGTTTGTATACTCGAAAGCTCCTCTTTGTTACTCTGATAGTTTCCCCCATTTTTCATAATGGTCATGACCTGGGGACTTGTACTAGAACTATTTATATAATTATCATACCCCTTTACTACAGAGGCCAAGTTTGCCACCTATTTTACTTCACGAATGAGGATAGAACCTGGATTTTTTTTTAAAAAAGTAAATTGAAGTGTGATTGGTTATTTTTAAGTTATGTCACTGAACTGAAGAAAAGAAATGGGGTGGGGAAGGGTGGACTAGTGACTTGGAGGAAAAAGGAAGTGCCTATTTATCTTTTCCTGATCTGAGACATGGTAAGGTTATTATTGTCTAATTCTCTGTCACGTCATTATAAACATATTTGTAAAAATGAATGAATATAAAGAGAAGAATTACCTATACTCTAAAGGAAATGTTGAGAGCATCTAGCTTTTCCCTTGTCCACAAGGGAACACACATCCCTTGCTGACATTGTCTGGGCTTTGAATGTGGAGTGAACATGTTCCTCCTCTTTTTTCCCAGACGAGGAAATCACCAAACATCCTCTGTACAACAATGCCCTTCGTTCCTGTGACTACACACAGGCAGAATGGAACAAGACCAGGCTTTGGCACACAATAAGCCTAGGATCAGCATGTCTGAAAGGCTTTACCTTACCCCCAATACAGCTCCAGACAAGAAAGAATGTGAAAGGTGCTCATGCCAAGAGAGGGCCCAGGAATGCATAAAATGGTGACACCCTATTTTCACCTTATAAACCATAAGCCAGAAGTGCTTAGCCTAGCTGATTTCCCAAAGGAAACACACATAATCTCACAATAATCTCATGTCGTGGAGACTCCCAAATCTCAACATGAAACAGGGTTTTAAAAGCCTCCAGGGACCACACAGCCCTGGGGAAAAGCATGGTATAAAACTTCAAATATTTATTTAGGGGAAAATAAAACCCCCAACCATAGCTGGTCTCTAATTGAGGGAAGTTCAGAAAGTAATTCACGTGGTACAGATATGGCACCATTAGGATTAGAAGTTGAAACCTCTCATCCAATCTTTTTCGTCTTTCACAGAGTTTATTTTACACCTATTATACCAAACAGGATTTTAAACATTGACATATAAGCGCCCTAATATGATAAAGCAAAGACAAAAGCTTTTATCTTATGATAAACAAGACACATCATCACTTATGGTCTTTAAACATTATTGCACTTTAACTTTCATAATTTGGCAATGAATTCATGATAATTAAAATAAAGCAAAATGAATATATGTGTGCTATTTTACAGGTGTTTAGTAATTTGTTATTCTGAATTCTCAACTATTACACTCATTAATTTCAAAATAAAAAATTTAATAATAAAAACATTTTTACATAGCAAACTTCTTATACTGAGAAATCCTGTTATTAAGAATTTATTTTTGGATAAATTCTTCCTTTGCCTTAGTAGCTTTCTCTTTTAATGTAAATCCTAAAAGTTAAACTTTTGTTTCCTGGAAAGAATTTCTACATCTCTCCTTTTTAATTTTTTTAATTGCCTTGTCTTTTTCTTTCTTTTCTGTGATATCTTTGCAACTTTATTTTTCTTTCCTTAAATATTTTGCCATAATTCATTCTTTTCTGTTATAAAAGTCAGTTTCTAATTGTCTACTTGCTTCTTTTTTTATAGAAATTCTTTCATTGTTTTATGGGTGAACTATATTATCAGATATTTCTGAAAGATATTGATGCTGAAAATATTTTCCTGCAAAAAATAGTAAGGATGGTGACATTTGACCAATACAGAGGGAAATATAGTCTTGACTTTGTTGTAAAGTAATATACATTCACACTCAATATTCATATTATTATGCATATAATAATACTAAACCTATTTTCAGTTATATGATAGGAAAAACAACTTTCGTTTTTTAAAAATATTTTTTTTATTGACTTCAGAGAGGGAGAAAGAGGGAGAGACAGAAACCTTAATGATGAGAGAGAATCATTGATCAGCTGCCTCCTGCACACCCCACATTAAGGATGAACCCGCAACCTGGGCGTGTGGCCCAACCAGGAATGGAACCATGACCTCCTGGTCTATGCTCAACCACTGAGCCAGGCTGACCAGACAACAACTTTCTAATTCCTCTTATCAATTGGACCTCTTATCCATTTCATTTCTTCCCTTCTAAGTCCACTCATAAATATGGAGAAATAGTCTTTAATAGACATCATGGCATGTTTTTGTACCCCCCTAGCTGATATTAAGAACTATATATAGATAAACAGATTTCATTTCACCTTTCACACCTATAAGTTCTTAAATCATAATATTTATAAACATGTATACTTGGTTAATATAGTTTTTAATTAGAAAAACAGACAAAAAATATTTTAAGCAAGCATATTTCAAAGATTTTCTACCTTAAGAAACTTGGAGTATGTCTGCCATCTGCTAGTTTATTGTTTATGCCATTTAAATAATATATTACCTAATGCTAGTAATCTTGAAACAAAGCATACTTCAAGAGGAAGGCTTGCCTCTAGGCTTTTCACTTATTGTAACTCTCTGCTTAGGAATGAAGCTGTACTTCCTGTACTTTCAATAATCAACAATTTACTATGGGTAGAAGCTCTGTGGTATAGAGCTAGTTTTGTTTTATCTTATGTGCTTTAGTGAATGATTCCATTTGCTGCAAAAGAAAAATCTGGATCTGCTGGGTTTCTGCCCATTCTAGCTGCCTGTTCTAGAAGAAAGATGTACCATTTCATCAGATTCCTTCTCACTGTTTTCACTTTCCAATATATCTTTCACTCACTTTGACAAACCCAGGGGATATTAAATTGTCATGTTCTCTGCTTCCTTCCCCCAAATCCCTTCACTATTGAAAACATTCAATCCAGTCTTCTATGTGTCCTTAGGCTTGATCAAGATCCACTAAAAAAAATTTTACAACTTTAAGGAAAACTATTTCTTTTGAGGTAGGGGGGAAACATTGCATTTAACAGTGTAATGTTTCAAATGAACATATAAAAATGTATTAAATAAACTATATTTTAGTAAGTTTCTAGTACAGATGATTCTGAAATTATTTATTAAACACTTTTAAGAAAGCTTTGAGAGCTATACATGCTACATAGGTAAAGTTACAGCAAAAGTAAAAAAAAAAAAAAAAACCTGAAATTGAAGTGTTCTGGGAAGTTAGATACAATTCCAGGCTTATACTTCAATAGATATCAGACACAGTTCATATATTCAAAAAAAATTGTTAAAATTTGAGGATAATTATTAAGGTTACTTTCTCCCTGCTCAAATATATTTTAAAATACAGATGTAGTTTCAACAAAGCTAAGTTCACCTCCTCTCCTATCAGGGACCTATGGGACATTTCATAGGGGAAAGAAATATTCATTCCCCTTTTGTGTGGGAAGAGCTCAGGAGATGTATCTCAGTGCAGTGGCGGATGCAATGGTGTGAGCGCACTCCGCCTATACAAGCTTCCTCGGCACACGGGGAAGTGGCAGTGCCCGCCTGAGTAAGCCCCCTAGAGCCCCTACATAGTACCCTAACTTTCCTACCACTGGTTGCCCTAAGGATGTTGTAAACTTCTGATTGGTCCAGAAAGTTATATATGTCCCTGTACTTAAACAATAAAGTTCAGACTGCGTCTTGAACCTGTCTCCGGAGTCGGGCATGCTTCGATAGGACTCCATCAGCCTCACCCCCGCGGGACCCCCTGCCTCACTTTTGCTTGGAAAATCCCCAGAGAAACCAGTAAGTGTTGTTAAATAAGGTTCCCAACCAGTACTGTGCACTTTTTCTGAGCAATATCATCATGAGTGGAAACTTTAAAACATCTGGCATCAGGGTGAATTTGGGTAACAAAAGAAAAATATATAAGATGCACAGAAAATGTGCAACTAAATAGGAGGAATTTGAGTCAGAGGGTAGTTGGTCAAGGAAAACTTGTATTATGTCACTCTTTAGACTTCTGAAAACAAAGAGCATGGCAAACTGCCTTCAAAAGGGAGAAGAAGGGAGAAATGTTAAATGCAGTTTAGGTAGTGGAGGAAGGAGACTCCATGATGCTAATGTGACCAGGAGAAGGGGATAACGTTACAGGCAAGTGCATTTCCATACCATAATAGAATTACTTCTTTGCTCTTGATAGATAGAAAACTCTTTCTTTGGAAAAGACTATGACAATGAATTAGTATAAGAGTTTGGAGGAATCCCAGTGACCATGTAGTCCAACTTCTTATATCATGCATGACACATGTTATCTTCCTTTGCTGCATACAACTGATGGTATTTTTTATATTACTGGGCATTTCTATCTGCATGAATCAACAACATTCCTTGAACCCAAATCTACATTTCTATAACTTCTCCTATTCACCAGACGTACTCCCTTAGCATGTGCAAAATAATAGAAGAGGCAGTTATTTGCATCTAATGTGTGTACTCATCCCAATTATAAATATCTCCAACTTCATTCTTTTAATCTTTAAAGTTTAAGATTTCAGATATCTTGTAACTATGCTTTCCTTCCTCTGATGCACTCTTATTTTTCAATATGCACACTAATTTCTAAAGGTATTTCTATATAACTGAGAAGAATAACCAAAAAGAAGGTTTTGAAAATCATTTACTCATTACACAACATCTTTCTTATAGCAGTCACTATTTAAAGTGCAAAATATATAGCAGTGAACAAAATAACAGAAATTCCTGGAGGGACCAGAGGCAATACTAATTGCAATGAAGGAAAATATGGAAAGGGAGATTTTTTACCAAGATTGGCAGAGGTCTGGGGTTACAATTTTAAACTGGGAGGTAAGCTTTGCTTTTGGGTTGACACTGAGTCGAGACTGGGAACTGTTTAAGGTATGTGTCATGGTATTATCTGGGATAGCACAATCATGCATTGGAAATTGCAAGTGGAAATGCCCTGAATTGCACACATGTTTACTGAGATTGAGAAACCTCCAGTATGTATGACTAGACTGAGAAGGTCAGAGTTTGAATAGGGGGAGACTCATTCAGAGATTTAAAATGGTCTTAATAGTGTAGGATGTTGTGGCTTTTGCTCTGAGAGAGATGTAAGGCTACTGGAGGTTTAAGGAGTGCATAGACATGGTTTTACTTACATTTACTTTACAAAGCACAATAAGGGTAACAATATTAACAGTACTGTGACTGTACTATATATTTTGTTTGTTATGTTCAAAGCTGCGGTGAAAATCTCCATGGTTTACTCCACTTAGAGTTTATAGCATATGACAGTTGAATAAATTGCTTTATAAAGTCAGTGCTAATATTTTCCTGCTTATGTCTCTTTTATATGTTGATATTATTTATATAGCATTATTTTAAACGTTTTCTACTGTTTAAAACTAATGGTTTAAAAAACCCCACTTATATAGAAAACCTAGACTAAATCAGCCCCCGCCCCCCCCCAACCCATCCCAAATAAAATAGAGAGAGAAAAGAGAAGCAATGAGAATTAAAACATTGGAAAAGTTTATTCTATAGAATAGTTGTTGAAAATGCTATAAAATATACAATATTATGCTGTGGTAAGATGATTGATCATGAATGATCCAAGTTCATGATCTCGAACAAACAATATCCAAGGAAAAACTTGTAGAAACATAGGATAAAGAAGATTTTTCTCAAAAATAAAAGTTCCTGGAGTCTTATTATTTTCATAAAAAAAAGCTTTCAGGCTAAATTCTTGTCCCAGAATATAATAGAAATATGGAAAGTTAAGTGTTATCAAAATAATTAATTAATGAAGATTCCATCTTATCCAATATAAATTTTCATAGTTATTTGGGGGCTAAAAATAATACACCAAAAGAAGACACAAAATTTATAAATATTTAGAGATATAGGCCATGCTTGTCTACATAGTGATTTGAGAAAATTAATAGAAACTATGAGAATTAATTATAGCTCAATAATGTCATTGGTAAAATGTAAATACTAAAATCTTTCCTGTTTACTAGCAAGAAACAAAAAAGATATAATGCAAAGTGCACATGGCCATGTGTTTTTTTTTAATTTATGTTTATTGTTGAAAGTCTTACAGATGTTCCCTTTTTTCCCCATTGACCCCTTCTAGCCTGCACCCACCCCCTGTCCCAGCATAGCCATGTGATATTTTTAAGTTGTACTCAGTATAAAATTTTTTTAAAAAAAATCCTCACTCATAGATATGCTTAGAGAGAGGAAAGGAGAGAAAGAGAAACATCTATGTGAGACAGAACATTGTTCGGTTACTTATGTATGTGCCCCGACTGGAGATCAAACCCAGAACCCAGGTAGTTACCCTGATAGGGAACCAAACCAGCAACTTTTCAGTGCACAGGATGATGCTCAACCAACTGAACGATGCTCAACCAACTAAGCCACTCTGGCTGGGCAGTATATTCATTTTTGATCTACCAAATCTTCTGTCCTTGATTATTCTGACTTGGAAAATCCAGACTTGCCAGGTTAAGACTTGTAAATAGATCTTCCTCAGCCACATAATATCTGTGTGCAATCAGTGGGTGGTCACAAAATTTGATTGGCTATAATCCAGTGTACACATCTGAAAGGACTTATTAGAAGAAGGAAAATTATATGAGGAATGAATGTAACCAGTGTTATTTAAACAAGGTCCATAATTTGGAAATTGGTCAAGAGGGCAAAAGCAAGTATTAATGACTGGACTGGGAATTTAAGCAGGTACATAAGAAAGAGTTTATAATACAATATAAAAGTAAGACAGACCATGGTTTTGTTACTATGTTTGCACTATGTTTACATTCTTTTAATTCAGTTATACACTCAAGACCTCTAAGTAGAATCAAAGAACACAGTCTGGGTGTAAAAAGATAATTTCTCTCCTGAAATTATTATTTACTAGAGGCCCGATGCACAAAATCCATGCAAGAGTAGGCCTTCCTTCCCCTGACTGCCAGCACCAGCTTCCATCTGGCACCTGGGATTGGGGTTCCCTCGCAGCCCCAGCTTTGTCCAGAAGATCATGTGGAAGGACGTCCGGAAGGATGTTCAATATAATTAGCATATTACTCTTTTATTATTATAGATAGTATGCAAAAATACTTTATTCATCTTTTATCTTCAGTTAAAAATAAAACCACTACTATCTTCTTGTATAGGACATCTTTCTTAGTCGGAAAGGTACCATGCTTTGCAATTGACCATTATGCATGGAGCCAACAGTACCAGCCTGACACCAAGATATTTCATCCTCAATGGGATTCCTGGGCTGGAAGCCTCACACATCTGGATCTCCCTGCCGTTCTGCTTCATGTACATCATTGCTCTCGTGGGGAACTGTGGTCTCATCTACCTCATCATCCATGAGGAGGCCCTACACCGACCCATGTATTATTTCCTAGCCTTGCTGTCACTTACAGATGTTAGTGGGTGTACTTCATTTGTCCCCAATATGTTAGGTATCTTTTGGTTTAGTATCAAAGAGATTGATTTTGATGCCTGCCTTGTACAGATGTTTTTCATCCACATGCTGACAGGCATGGAGTCTGGGGTTCTCATGCTTATGGCCCTGGATCGCTATGTGGCCATTTGCTACCCTCTACACTATTCCACCATCCTCACCAACACCACCATTACCAAGGTTGGGCTTGCCACCTTCTCTCGAAGTGTGTTAGTCATGATCCCATTTACATTCTTGATCAAGCGTCTTCCTTTCTGCAGGGGCAACCTCATCCACCACACCTACTGTGACCATATGTCTGTGGCCAAATTATCCTGTGGTAACATCAAGATTAATGCTATTTATGGTCTCATAGCTGCCATATTGATTGGGGGGTTTGATATGTTCTGGATCTCCATGTCTTACACTATGATTATTCGTGCTGTAGTCAATCTGTCATCTGCAGATGCTCGACACAAAGCCTTCAGCACGTGTACATCACACATATGTGCTATTGTCATCACCTATGTCCCAGCCTTCTTCAACTTCTTCACTCACCGCTTTGGAGGACGCACCATACCACACCATGTCCACATTCTCATAGCCAATCTCTACCTGTTGTTGCCTCCCACCTTGAATCCAATTGTCTATGGAGTGAAGACCAAGCAGATCCGTGAAGGAGTTATCAAATTGTTCTTTAGAGAGAAAGATATATTGAGTATGAGATAAACCTATGAGGGCAGAATTCTGAATTTAGCATAAAGATAAAGAAAAAGTTATAGTAGAAGAAGAGTATATGCAAAATTAGACCATCACAAGATCAGGATAAAATACATTAATATTCTGTTATAAAATCATGCAATTTTTAACCTAAGACCTCTAATTAGATAGAAAAACATTAAATAGACAGGAAATAATTATATTTTTTGCACAGTTTGACTTTAGTTAAAACCTGTGAAATGGACACAGAGTGGAATAGTTAGGATATTCAGCTTCAAGCAAACTCCTAATGATTCATGCACTGTTGTCTAGGCAGTGTGGGGGATAAAGAAGGTCAGATAGCTTAGGGAATCACCAGGAGATTGGGAAAGGCACATAAGCAAACTGTTTCTATGTGTTACAGGAAAGCAAGAAACACTTCCCCAGAATGTCTGTGCTGGATTCCAGAGGTCCTTTTAATGTCATATTTATGTGAAATTTGTATAACTTTAGAAACAACTCCTTGTCTGCTCATTTTATCTCTGGCAACTGTTACCTAGGTAATTATTTGTATTCCTATGAATATACTACTGAACATACAAATTAAGCTGGAGGAAAAAAGAACACTGGAGTTTATCATAATCTGGTAGGCATTCCCTGAAGTGAATATGAAGCAGAAAGACATTTCGAAAGACATTGTGGATACTATTTGGCAGCTGTTTGTGGGAAGGATCTATAAATAGTAGAAAGGAGACTTGAAGAAAATCTAATGTAATTCATCAATCAAGGATGCCTGAGTTTCAGTGCTTTACTTAACTTTAATACAGAAGGAGAAACAGTTGAGTGCTCAGGAACAATGGGAAAAGGAATACTTTATTTACATTTCTGGATATAACAAAGAAAACAATGGAATGATAAATGTGGTATGCAAAAATAGTAAGATAGAATGAAAAGTGAGAAAAAATAAGAGCATATCTGACAGGAAATTGGAGTAACACAATGTGATCAGGTGTGGATACAAATGCATATGTAGGTAGAAATATTATGTTATATTGATTGAGTATATTCTTATCTGCTATTATGAAAATATATTTTAATATCATATTACATAGTTAAATGATTATAAAATTTATTAATCATACCATGTATTTTTATAATTTTCATATATTTTAAAGCAAAACCTGTGTTTAAAAAAATATTTAGCCCAACTGGCATGACTCAGTGGTTGAGCATCGACCTATAAACCAAAAGGTCAATGTTTAATTGCCAGTCAGGGCACATGCTTGGGTTGCGGGCTCAATCCCCACAGATGGCCATGCAGGAGGTAGCCAATCAATGATTGTCTCTCATCATTGATGTTTCTATCTTTCTTTTTCTCTCACCCTTCCTCTCTGAAATCAATAAAAATATACATATTTTAAAAATATTTAGATGAGTGGATAAAAAGCTGTGGTACATAGATACTTTTCAAAAGAAGACATAGGAAGGCCAAGAGACATATGAAAACATGCTCAAAGTCACTAATCATCTGAGAGATGCAAATCAAAACGACAATGAGGTACCATCTCACACCTGTCAGAATGGCTATCATCAACAAATCAACAAACGACAAGTGCTGGAGAGGATGTGGAGAAAAAGGAAAACTTATGCACTGCTGGTGGGAATGCAGACTGGTGCAGCCACTGTGGAGAATAGTATGGAGCAGTGATGGCGAACCTATGACACACGTGTCAGAGGTGACACGCAAACTCATTTTTTTGGTTGATTTTTCTTTGTTAAATGGTATTTAAATATATAAAATAAATATCAAAAATGTACATCTTTGTTTTACTATGGTTGCAAATATCAAAAAATTTCTCTATGTGACACGGCACCAGAGGTAAGTTAGGGTTTTTCAAAATGCTGACACACCGAGCTCAAAAGGTTCGCCATCACTGGCTATGGAGTTTCCTCAAAAACCAAAAAATGGAACTTCCATTTGACCCAGTCATCCCACTTCTAGGAATATATCCCAAGAAATCAGAAACACCAATCAGAAAGGATACATGCATCCCTATGTTCATAGCAGAACAATTTATAATAGCTAAGATTTGGAATCAGCCTAAGTGCCCATCAGCATATGAATGGGTTAAAAAACTTTGGCACATCTATGCAATGGAATACTATGCTGCAGTAAAAAGGAAGGAACTCCTACCATTTTCAACAGCATGGATGGAGCTGGAGAGGATTATGCTAAGTGAAATAAGTTAGTCAGAGAAAGATAAATATCACATGATCACACTCATTTGTGGACTATAATGAACAACATAAACCGATGAACAAAAACAGATCTAGAGACAGAGAAGCATCGATCAAATGCTCAAACCTCAGAGGGAAGGTAAGAGAGGGTAGGGGTAAGAGGGAGAGATCAACCAAAGGACTTGTATGCATGCATATAAGCATAAGCGATGGACACAGGCAACAGGGGGTGAGGGTGAGGGCAAGACTCGGGTGATGAGGGGACAATGGGAGGATAAAGACTCATTTGTAATATCTTAATCAATAAAAAAGTTTTAAAAAGCTGTGGTACATTTACACAATGGAATACTACTCAGCCATAAAAAAGAAGGAAATCTTGCCTTTTATGACAGTAGGGATGAACCTGGAGTGTATTATGCTAAGTGAAATAAGTCAGTCACAGAAATACAAATACCATATGATTTCACTTACATGTAAAATCTAATGAACAAAATAAACAAATAAATAAAATAGAATCAGACTCATAGATACAGAAAACAGACTGATAGCTGTCAGAGGGGAGGGGTGTCGAGGGGATGGCTGAAAAAGGTAAAGGGATTAAGAAAAAAAAATCCTCATAGACACAGATAGCACTATGGTGATCACAAGAAGGAAAGGAGGTTGAGGGGAGGTAGAAGGAGGGTGAGGTGGTAAATAGTTATAAAAGAAGCCTTGACTTATGGTTCTCAACACACAATACAATATGCAGATGATGTATTATATAACTGTACACCTGGAGCCTATATAATTTTATTATTCAACTAGAGGCCCGGTGCACAAAAATTTGTGCACTCGGGTGGGGGGGGGGGGGTTCCTCAGCCCGGCCTGTGCCTTCTCACAGTCTGGGACCCCTCGGAGGATGACCACCTGCTGGCTTAGGCCTGCTCCCCAGGGGATTGGGCCTAAGCTGGTAATCAGACATCCCTCTGGCAGTCCGGCAGCCCTCAGGGGATGTCCACTTGCCAGCAGGGAGCAGGCCTAAGCTGCAGTCGGACATCCTGAGCGCTGCTGAGGAGGCAGGAGTGGCTCCCACCACCACTGCTGTACTGGTAGCCATCAGCCTGGCTTGTGGCTGAGCAGAGCTCCTCCCATGTGAGAGCGCCCTGACCACCAGAGGGCAGCTCCTGCATTGAGCGTCTGTCCCCTGGTGGTCGGTGTGTGTCATAGTGACCAGTCATTCCCAGTCTTTCTGCTGTTAGGTATGTGCATATTACCCTTTTACTATATAGGATAGAGGCCTGGTACACGGGTGGGAGCCAGCTGGTTTGCCCTGAAGAGTGTCCCAGATGAGGGTGGGGGTCCTGCTTGAGTGCCTGGCCAGCCTGGGTGAGGGGCTGATGGCTGTTTTCAGGCTGCCCGCACCCCCTTTAGGGTGGGGGTCACCACTGGGGTGCCTGGCCAGTCTGGATGAGGGGCTGATGGCTGTTTTCAGGCTGGCCAAGCTGGTGACTGAAGCTCCCAGCCACTCCTTTTTTTCTTTTTTCTTTTTTTATTCTGGGATTTATTTACCTTCTGTAATTGAAACTTTGTTGCCGCTCCAGCTCTGAGGCCACAGCCTGCTGAAAGCAGATATCTGGGGTTTGTTTAGCTTCTATAATTGCAACTTGTTGCTTAGACTGGAGCTCAGAGCCCAGCTGCAGCATGGAGGAAGCTTGGCTTTCTCCATCACTGGAGCAAGCAAGCCTCCTGCTCGCTTCAGCTGAGGGGCTGCCAGCTGCCATCTTTGTTGGGTTAATTTGCATATCCTGCTGATTAGCCAATGGGAAGTGTAGCAGAGGTATGGTTAATTACCATGTTTGTCTATTATTAGATTAGATGTCACCCTAACAAATTGATTAACAATTAAAAAGTAAAATAAAATTATTTAGATTATAAAATGCCTCCCTACAGGATAGATTATAAATGTATAATCAGTACATTTGCTATCTCTTGGAATTGTGTTTTGGATTTGGTAGATTTTGTTCATCAGGTATTCTCACTTAAACCACACGAAGGCAGTAGCAAACAAATTAAGAAATTATTTTTCCTAAACTGCTTCATATATGATGTCATTAAACTTTTATTCCAAACTATGGGGTTACTGTAATGATCTTTATTTCATAGATGAAGAATATGAGCTACAAAAATAGGAAGATTGGATTGGTATCAGAACATTAAGATTATAATTTAAATATCATATGTTAATAGGCTTATGCTGTGTGGAAGGGGTGTTGGGGGCAACAATAACAGCATAAGCAACAAGGTACAACTGGAACATAAACTTAAAAATATGGAGAAATAAAATGTAAAAACTAAAATTTATTTGAGTAACAATCTCCAATTAATTTTGTCATCTTCTTCATTGCAAACTGAAAAATGGATTTGATTGGTGGCTGGGGGGGAACACACAACTTTAAAAATGAAGACTCACAACTGAATTAGAGCAAGCAAGCCAGAATCATTGAGAAATTTAAAAATAATTATAAGGTATAGGATGAGGAAAGAAAATTCTATTCACTATTCACAGGAAGAGAGAGAATGAAGGGGAGAGAAAAGGAAAGAATGGGAGAGGTAAGGACTGGGAAAATGGTGTAAGACACTTCATTTCAAATTTCCTCTCCTGCCCTAGGAGAGGAAACAAGGCAGAGCTCAGTGGGCCTGGCGGAAATGCCCAAATCTCCCACACCCACCTCTCACCATTTGATTATCTCTAGAACCAATCAAGGTATCAAGTACAAAGAACTCATGCCAATAGTTCAATTTAGTTAAAGCATATTTTCTTTCAAACTATGATATATTAATATTTCCAAAGCAAAGGAAGTGGAAGGAAATTACAAGGTAATAAATACCAAGGCTAGTGACATTATCTTGTTCCCGCAGAATCTCTAGAACCATTTGGACAACCATTTCAGACTGGTCATATGTGTAGATGTACAGAGATATGGCAAACGAAACAACAAAACAAAACCATACAAATGGAAGGACACAAACTACAGTGAGCATTCTATACAACCCTCTCCAAGGTCTCCATAACAGTTGTGTTTTATGCTTTACTAAGTGACAATATTAAGTCAAAATATATAATTGGAATCTCATCTCACACCCTGAGTTCTGTCTCATCAGTGAATAGCAAATTTACTTGTCCTTGAAATTAAAAATACCATAGACATGGCTTATCTTTCAAAACAAAAACAAAACCTAAAACTATTTCCAAACCAGTTTTATAGAAAAACTAACAAGATTGCACAAGAATGGCTTTTGTAGGATGAGAAACAGAGATGAGAATTTTGAATTTAACATTTTTTATTAGAGATCAGAAATCAAAGTGCTTTAGTCAATAGAAAAGTGGTTTGATATTGGTCTGAGATTCTCCCTTGATTCCTTTGAAGCGATTAATATCTGTAGAAACTATGCATACCTATCTATATTTTGGATGATTTTATGTTAGACTGTCACAGCACAGATTTGTTTTTCCAACTAATGCTATGTTTATGCACCCAAATACACCCTATACCCCACATAACAGTAGGGAATAAAGAGTTTGTAGGCAAATGTGTATGGGTTTGAGGGTGCAAGGTGGTGCCAGGAGGTAGAGAGGTGCTATGCAGGAAGAGTTGTGTGCGAAGTAGGGCATTTTCCTAAGTACATTTAACATTAATACTTTTATTGTTTTGATTTTTACTCCTACTTAAAAAGCTGATAAATATAGAAATAATCTCAGAAGTCCCAAGGGATCTTTACTCTCACAAGAGCCTCCTGAGGGCATCTACTATGGAGATCCAATCAGGTGTAGACACTCACATCTGGAAAAATCCTCAAAGGGTATAGAAATGCTATGCAGAGTGGAACCTGGTTGTTGTAGAACTCTTTGATGCTCTGGAGTCTCAGCTATGCCCATGAGTCTGGTCTTTGCTGAAACTGAGGTGAGTTTAGATGATTTCCCAAAATTTGTACTTTCTCCAAATGTAAATAAAGCTTGTAGCACAAGAAATACAAGTGAGATGTGGTTGATTGGAAGCTCAATAATTCTCCTTAACTCCAGCCAGAATAGATGACCATTTGTGGGACTAAGAAGAAAAGCAGAGTTCCCCTCATTGTAAAGTAAATTTTAAATTACCTCATAATTTAATGAGCATAAAAATGTCTAGACAATAGTAGACTCTAACAACTTGGAAAAAAGAGGGTTTTTCCTGAATTGATGAATATCAATATTAACCAGAATAGCTTCTGGTGGAAATGTTCTTTGTGAACAAGTAATAGAAAATTAGGCTTGAATCCCAGAGAGATTTCTGGAAGGGGCTTCCCTATAAAAATCTTTCCATAGAACTCTGTGTATGTGGATAAGTCCAGGAATAGGATGGCAACTATCTCACAGATAGGTTATCGCTTACAGACAGGTACTCTCTCATGGACAAGTTCTCTCTCACAGACAGGCATTCTCGATGTAAAGAGCTCCCTTACTAAAGACTAACTTTCTGTGACTTTATACATTTGTTCTATCTCCTCCCTAATATATTATTAAAAATAAGCTTTCTCCTATGCCATCAAGATTTGTTTAAGCTAGTTATGTTCGGTTTATGCAGTTATATCTCAAAATTAGAATCAGTAAGTTAGGACAACAGGTATACATTGATAAAACCCATGGCTTCAAAGTCAAAATCATCTGGATTTGAATCATGGCTGTACCAACTTTTACTATTTGTGGACTTAGGTATTTTATTGATTCACCTGGATTTACATTTCCTCATGTATAAAATGAGGATAAAAACATATGTTCATGGCATTTTTGTAAGTTTGAATACATGATTAAATATTAGCCCCATAAATGGAGAGGGTTTTGTCTGTTTGGCTCAGTAATGTATTCCTAGAAACTAGAAGGATACCTAGCATGTGAAAGACAATCAATAAAGATCTGTTAAATAAGTTTTAGCACATAACATGGCAATTGTTATTTATTATAATAGATCATATACATAGATTACCTACTAGATTCCAGGTACCATTTGGAGGATTAACTCTCACTGAATCATTCTAACACCTCTATAATATGTATTTTTATCACCTCCCCTTTAAAAGTCACAAAATTATAAAAAGGACGACCGAGCTTATTCAAGTCCATCCAGCTAGTTAGTATTAGAAACTCATGGAGTCTGCATGTCCATGTCTGTATAAACAAGCATGCAATAAAGCTCTGCTCTCATATTCTCAGAGAGCAGGAACTCATCTGTTTTGTTTTCCTTCTTTGGAATATGCTCTAATCGCAGAATTCATGTGCCTCTTTGAGAAAGAACTGGCCGGGAAGGGGTAAAGAGAGATCATTTACTGAAGAGGGGGGCCGGGGGGTCGGGGGGACTGGCCCGGAGTTTATCTGCTCGTTGTTTGGTTGTGATTTGAGTGTGGATCAATGGTTTAATTAAATGGTGTTGAAGCTTGAAAGAGCCTGGGGTTTTCCATGCTGGATGATCAGTTTGAGTTTACCAGCCAGTCCTGCAAAGACAAAACTTCTTCCTCCTCTGACAGCTGAGTATCCTGGCCTTTTCTTTTCAGTCTTGTGGCTCCAGTGCCCTCTGGCTGTCTTAGAAGGAGGTAGACATCAGAGGGGGCATCTCAGCTTTTTTCACTTTCTGCAGAAGTTCCGGTGTCCACGTGCTTAGTTACTGAGACCAGCAGGAGCCCTTCAGGGATTGAACTGGACAAGATGTCCCCGGGTTTCATTTCAGGGTTGAGACCTTTACAATGTTTGCCGTCTAAAATGTGAGAATATATTTTAGTCTCTTGGAGTCCCTAGTAACTAGCATTTGCTTTCTAAAGTTCACTTCTCAATCACCCCATGTAACTGCAATTTTCAAAATCTCATACTACCTTTCCCACCATAAAGTACACAATGGCACTGGAGTTACAGCAGGGTTGAGCAACTTCATTTGAATTTTCTTGATATCTTAATAAAGGTAAGTTTGATCACATGGGGTGCTTTATACTGTGGTAGAAAATAATAATAGTAGTAGTAATAGCAGTAGTATTACAGTTAATGTTTATTGAGTATTCATCATATACTCTGCACAATTTTAGCACATTACATAACTGGCTTTATTGAATAATCTAAAAATTTTCTAAGTTGGGCACAATTATTAACCCCATTTTAGATTGAGAAAACTGAGCCACAAAATGGCTAAAAAAATGTCAGTATTACATACTAGGTAACAAGATGGAATGTACAGATTGACAATGTGACTCCAGGGCAACTTGATCACTTCACATTCAAAATGTTATTAGTGGGATTTTCTGTGGTTGTTCGTTTGTTTTGCATTTAGTTTCCAAGTCCTCTACTCACTTTTGAATCACTTCTTTGTCCAGCAAACTTCCACTTTTAAAGGAAGTAAAATGCCCACCTCCTGTCAGCCATTATGTGGGGAGCCAACAGCTCCAGCCTGACTCCCAAATTCTTTATCTTGAATGGTGTTCCTGGGCTGGAAGCTGCACACATCTGGATCTCCCTGCCATTCTGCTTCATGTACATCATTGCTGTCTTGGGGAACTGTGGGCTCATCTACCTCATCAGCCATGAGGAGGCCCTGCACCGGCCCATGTACTACTTCCTGGCCCTGCTCTCCTTCACAGATGTCACTCTGTGCACCACCACTGTCCCCAATATGCTGTGCATATTCTGGTTCAACCTCAAGGAGATTGACTTTAATGCCTGCTTGGCTCAGATGTTTTTTGTGCACATGTTGACGGGGATGGAGTCTGGGGTGCTTATGCTCATGGCTCTGGACCGTTATGTGGCCATCTGCTACCCTTTACGCTATTCCACCATCCTCACCAACCCTGTCATTGCCAAGGCCGGTCTTGCCACCTTTATGAGGGGGGTGATGCTCGTCATCCCATTCACATTTCTCACCAAGCGCCTGCCCTATTGCCGGGGCAACTTCATTCCCCATACCTACTGTGACCACATGTCTGTGGCCAAAGTGTCCTGTGGCAATTTCAAGGTCAATGCTATTTATGGTCTGATGGTTGCTCTCCTTATCGGTGTGTTTGACATCTGCTGTATTTCCCTGTCTTACACTATGATACTGCGAGCTGTCATGAGCCTGTCATCTGCAGATGCTCGTTACAAGGCCTTCAGCACCTGTACATCCCATATCTGTGCCATTGTGATCACCTATGTCCCAGCTTTTTTCACTTTCTTCACTCACCGTTTTGGGGGACACACTATCCCCCACCACATACACATCATTGTGGCCAACCTTTATCTGCTACTGCCCCCGACAATGAACCCAATTGTTTATGGAGTCAAAACCAAACAGATTCGGGAGGGTGTCATCAAATTTTTACTTGGAGACAAGGTTGTCTTTACCCAAGACAACTAAATCATAAAGCAGACATATTGCTGGGGTATTGGGGATAAAATAGAGGAGAAATTTGTAAAAGATGTGAGAAAAAATGGTATTAAAAGCATGAGTCCTCATGTATAGAGTCTCTGAAGCATTTGTGAATATATATTATGAAATGTTTCTTTTGTGTAAAAATCTGCCAAAGAAGAGAATGCAGAAGAAAGAGATAACATATCTATTCCTCGTAAATTTTATGTTTTACATAGGGATGTATAGACTCATATGTCTAGTGAGAACAGACAGGAAACAAAATGAGGGTTGCAGGCCTGGTGATAGTGTATGCATTGCCTATAAGAAGAGGAAGTTGTGGTGATATGGACAAGCATGTCCTCTACACAAAGGACAAATTCTATTCCATTCAAGCATTCAAGCACATGGTTGCCATGGGATACCATAGGCCCACTGTTGCAAAATTTTTCAATATTTTTAAGACAAGCTAGACCTAGATGTTTTGTGAAATCTTCCAATTTTAATTATTGGCTAAATGTTTGTTTGTTTTTAAATACTCTACATTCCATTTAAGACATGTCTAGGAGTTCTGTTTTCCCCATTTCATCAGGTTGGGACCTCCATGCTTTTACACCTAAAAAATATAATTGTAATTTTACTAGTCAAGCAGCCAAAATCATTGATTAAATTATTAGTATGTAATACAATGTATCCAATTCTTCATTCATTTTCTGATATATATATATTTATGTGGGTGATATTATTGGTCATACCTAGGGTTTAATGAGAGAGAGAGAGAGAGAGAGAGAGAGAGAGAGAGAGAGAGAGAGAGAGTTAAATAGGATACAATCCCTGGCCTCAGATAGCTCAGAATCTAGACTTTGGCCAGGGATACACAAAAAGATGCATAAATGAAAGAAAAGTGAGAGATAATTTTTTTAAAAAAGGATGCAGTGTAAAGGGAGGGGAAAGAGAGAGAGAAGCATTGCTAAGAGAGGCACTTAAAATAGACTCAGGAGGCTGCTGAGGAAGTGAGGCCTGTGCACACCTTATGCCTCAGGTTTCAGAGCTGCTATTAATGGCTAAACGTGTTGTTAAACTCAGCGCCAGGACAACCCTGAAACATCCTGGGGCCGTAAATCTGCTGGAGCAACATGGACGCATCTGAACTTCACTTCCTTCCTTGTAGTCTTCATCCCCCCCTTTCCTTGTTCTCTCTAGAGCGCACTTTGGGTTGCTACCTGCGTCTGCATCTCTTGGATTTGACCCCAAAATAAACTTTTAGAACAGCCTCAGATTTGTATTGGTTAACATACCAACAACATATTTCATGCCAATCAGTATACTTCCAACTTATAATTTTAGCTTTAGATAGTGGTCAACTGTTTTGTTTTTTAAAGGAAGAAAACGTTTTTCTCAGTGCTTTTAGAGTCCCTGGCTGGATCTGAGAGTTAAACTGACAAAAACAGGTTAACAGGAGAAAAACACACAAATTGTATTGAATTTTTACATGTACGCAGGAGTCTTTACAAGAAAATGAAGACCTGAAGAAGTGACTAGAGAAGAAAGCTTTTACGCTTGTTAGACAAAGAAACAATACATTTGTAAAACAAACAAGCAAACAAACACAAAGCAATCAGGAAAACACTTGACAAACCTTTGGACTGGGGAAGTAAATGGTGAAGAAGTAACTAGGAAGCTAACAGTTTAACAAGGTTTTGTTAGCAGATTCCTTTGGTGCCTTTTCTGGGCTAGCAAGAGTTTGTCTCCCGTGAAAGAAGTTATTTCCTGCCTCTAGGCAAAAAGAGGGAGTGCTTTTTCTATTTTTGTACTTACTGCTTCATAGATACATACATGCACACACACACACACACACACATCACTTTCTTTAATATTTTGTACTTATTGCTTCTTTGTTGTCTTCAGCACAAAATAATTTTTAAGTCGAAGAAGCATATTTCATAGTAACATATCCTGGTTTCCTTCAGCTTCATAAATATATGTTGGTCACATATGTACAAAATTTAATATTTAAAATTATCAAATTCTGTGTAGTAAATAAAATAAAATTTACCACAACCCACTATTCCTCTCTGGTGGCAACCACCATCATCAAGTCTTGTATGTTCTTCCAGATTCTTCCACAATGATAGGCTTTTAAATCCAAATGATAGCATACTCAATACTCTTTTTTATTGAACAATATATTGTGATAGTCCTTTATCCCATATAGATAAATATATTGTGATATCTTTTATCTCTGTATAGAATGTTTTTTATCTTTGTATAATCATTTTTTTTCTTTTATGTTTGAAGTGTGTCTGAGCAATATTGGGGTGCATAAACTTTACTAAGCTCATTTTGTCCATTTGGAAGCTTCAAAATTATTTCTAGAAGGAATTGCTAGATCACAGCGCATTGTTCCTTTATTTAGAGAGGCGGTATTACTAATTTTTACCCCAAATTTGTAAAGTAGAAGATGAACTTTCCCCCAACACCCATTAAATAATGTTTTAATAAGTTTCAAATATTTTTTCCATTTGGAGATGTAGAACAATATAACTGTTATTTACATGTTATCCAATTTTGAATTAAATTAACCAGACTTCTATATGCTTATAATTTATTTAGTTTTATGCACACTACATATTTATAACCTTGACTGGTGTTTTATTAGGCATCTAACAATGATTTGGTAGGTCTCTTTACTTATTTAGCTGTTTATTCCTTTGCCCATGATATGAGTCACATCCTTCCATGTCCTCTTATCTCTCTTGATGTTGTTTATGGCTATTTTTTGTCATAAGGAATTTTTTAAAAGAGTCAAATGTATTAATATTTTCTTTAATGACTACTAAGTCTCATCTCAGGTTTATAATGGTTTTTGCTCATCTGAGATGATTAGAATAAAAATATTCTACCATATTTTCTTCTATATTGTTTCTTTCATTTTAATCTTTACTTTTTGAATAAATGAAATATAACGCATTTGCAAAACAGTGCACAAAGCTCAGTAAATTGTCAACATTCATGTAGCCTTTTTCATTTCATGGCACACATAAACTAATTACTAAAATTCTGCAGCACACCAAAAATATATTCTATTTTTGCCAATCTGACAAAAATAAGTATAATATTGATTCATTTACATAGGGTGGCTATTGTTGTGTTGGCTGTGGTCAATTTTTTATTTGACAATCTAAGGGAAAAAAAGGTCAGTGAACCTGACTAAATAGCCAGGTATTGTATGTTTTAAAAATTCTTGTAGCACACTGGTTGAAATCCCTTCTCTATGTCATACCAAAGATAAACAAGTGAATTCCCTGACTCTTATCCTCAAACTGAGAGGCTCACTCTTATTGATAGTGGCAGAAATAGAATATTGGGGACCAACAATAATGGTAAGAAATATTAATCATGCTCTGTTAACCGTGATTGTTTTGTTCTGGTTAAAGAAGGCACATTCTAACCTGGCTGGTTGTGGTACAGGACCTAGGAGCTCACCTGGAATTGCAGCCCATTGTCCCCATCAAGGAGCTGCCTATTATCATGGAAAGATTAACAGCCTTGTTGCAGAAGCCAGAGCTGCCAGTGCTTTGAAGCCCCCAGCCTTTGCACACCTACAGGCCTTTGCAAATCTTCAACCTGAATTACCTATAAACTGCCCGTTTGGCATAACTTTTTGCCTACTTCCCCATGTAATCTTTGTCCTTCTACCCTATATAAGCAGCTGTTGCAGAGAAGATTTTTGTGGATGACCTTCTGCTCTCCCATATTGCCAGGAGTATTCAAATAAACGCTCATGTGATTCAACCCTGTCTCTGCTTAATTGGCTCAAGTAGTGACAGGCAGCATGGACCCATTGATTGTTCGGTTATATTAGCACACTATCACCGCAATGATATTCAACCTCATTAAATGGGAACCAGGAGAGAGGCTTACAGTGTCTGGTACATGTGACCACTTGATTGTGATCTTCCATCTTCTTCCCCGCCCCATCAGGAAGTTAATGATTGCAAAGGAAACCAAGTGAATTCACTGAACTTACAGCTGAGCTTCCCTGGTTAAGAGGACAAATGTAATGAGATTTACTGTATTCCCAACTCTGTTTTATGATGTAAATACTGGGATGCAGGGGCTCTCCCCATGATTGTTAAAGGGTTTTCTGCTCATGCACCAATCACTTAGTTCATAGCATACAGAGGATGTTAAGGGAGACTGTGAACCATCTGGAAGATGAGGACAATGAATATTACAAAATTATACTCTATCCCTTTGAGGTTAGAATTGTTAAGTAGTTATTCCACAGACGTAACCCTGGGTGAATCCCATGCCAAAGGTCTCCCTGGGAGAGTTATCTGATGACTTGAATCAAAGTTACTGACTTCCAACTGTAGTAACAACGCTGCATACCAATTCAAGCACTGTAAAGGCAAATAATTACCACTAGGATATCCAAACTTTTTGTAGTTTTCATTTCATGCCTCATATCTCCCATGGGTCTGGGGGTAAGAGAACATTGACACAAAGACTGACACAAAAACTGCCTGCTTCCCTGAAGAATTAAATGAACCATTTGCCGAGTGATACAAACACCCTGAATAAAGTCATTCTTTGGCAGTGTTTATGAGTACATTCTTCACCATTGACCAGTAGCATCTTCAAAATTGTCACATCTCAGCCTTCTATATTTCAATAACCTGGGTTTCTGATGGAACTGAGTATGACAAGTAGAGACCATTTCTTGGGAATAAGTGGTCCAACTGATAAGTAAGGGTTAATCTTTCCGATTTCCTGCAGGTTGGTTACTCAGAGAAGCAGCTGGTCTCCTATAGAAGAATGCCATGAAAACTGGATACAAATGAGTAATAAATTAAATGATGGAAGAATGTTGAGAAAGTGGATCATGTTAATGGTTGACCATGTCACATAGGGCAGTAAATTATTTATTTCTCTGCTATTTATTCCCCTTGTCTTATTCTCCCATTTCTCACTGGCTTCTCAGATTTTCATGTGGAATTTATTTAACTTTTATACACTTATATATTGGAGGATTTCTAGCCTCCAATTATTTTGTTGTCCTACTTTGGTAAACCTGTTCATCCATGGGGCAGTCTCGACCCTCGGGACTATTATATGTTGGTCTGAACAAAAAGGACATTGAACTTTGAGAGCATGAGAAGGAATGTCTGAGCTCTGAATTCTGACATGGCTAAATAGAGCTGATGCTTCCAATCACAATGGTGTTGGGTCCCAGGAAAAAGGATTCTGGATCTCTGTGTATGGTCCAACCGTAATTTGTAATGACCTAAAAACCTGCTACTGCTCCAATCTCCATGAAATTCCACTAATCAGCACAATTCTAGAAGATTTGACATTGTGCATTGTCTGGCCATTTCCCCTTACTTAACCCTGAGTAGGAATATTTCAGGAGGCCTTAAAGCAGTGGTTCTCAACCTTCCTAATGCCTCAACCCTTTAATACAGTTCCTCATGTTGTGGTGACCCCCAATTTCATTGTTACAAATTGAACATAATTAAAGCATAGTGATTAATCACAAAAACAATATGTAATTATATATGTGTTTTCTGATGGTCTTAGGCAACCCCTGTGAAAGGGTCGTTCAACCCCCAAAGGGGTCGCGACCCACAGGTTGAGAACCACTGCCTTAGAGCCTATCTGCTCACTGCTATTCCAGACCATTTTTACATGCCATGGAATTAGCATTATTTTTATACTTATTGTTTCTCCAGTATATATTATACATTTCCAATTATATTATTGTGCTTCTGTTATTGTAAATGAAAGCCAACATCTTTTAAGAGTTTAATGCTGCTAAGCCAAAGGTGAAACTCAGGGGTGGAGTCTGTGGGGTTGGTCCAAGTGGAGACTAATAATGGAAGGTGGTAGCCATAGATCCCATGGTTCAGAAATATAGTCACAGGAGAATAAACTATTTCTTTCAGGAAGAGGAAGCTTCCAGACCCTAAGGATTAATGGTCCTGTGGGAGATGGGCTGGGAGTTGGAAGCCTATTGCAGCATAAACATTGATGTTCCTTTGTAGGTATGACAAATAAAGTCAGGAGAGATACTGCTATAATCTGATCCTAAAAGGATCCTGGTCATGGCTAAGACAGGTGATGCTACTCAAGGCTGAGCTCAGGGAGTGAGGCACCAGAAATGAGGTTTGAGAAATAAGTGACAAACTAGAAGCCTCTGAAACTGAAGCTGTGGAACATAGGCCTATAAGGAAGGTGTTGTTTTAATATTCTTGGTAGGGTACAGTGTCCTACTTTATTTCTTCTTAATTTCAGTTTTTTTAAAGTGTAGGTCAAACAGAATGTGTGTGTTTTTTATAATGTATCTTTATTGTTGAAAGTATTACAGTTGTCCCATCCCCGACCCCCCTGCATTGAACCCCCTCCATCCCACTCTGGCCCCCTCCCCAGGCATTCATCACACTATAGTCTGTGTCCATGGGTTATGCATATATGCATATAAATTCTTTGGTTCATCTTTTTTAACGTACATTTTCTTTTAATCCAGAATTTGTAAATTTCTATAGAAATTTCAATAGAAAACTTAAGAAAGCCCTTGGAAGTAAGTTCTTCCTTTGTCTTACCTGAGTCTCACTTAGCTAAGGGAACCTTTCAAGCAAAAGTACCCCTAACTCTGACTTACCACACCATCCATGTATCACAGAAGAAAAAAATAAGGAAAAAGAAGAGGCAGAGTTTGATTTTTTTCTTTATTCCTCCTCACAAACCTGTTTCCTGTTTCCCCAGAAAGTTATTGACTTTCCTAAAGCCCTTGTTTCACAGCTTATTAAAGGGCTAAAAGAATATTCCTTCTAGAATTCAAATTGAAATGTCATCCCATGTCTTAAAGATACTTAATGTTTATTATTAATTTTACATTAAATCATCCCCATACTGCACTTTTATATCTGCTTAGGTGTCACTTTGTTAGGACTTTCCCATGATAAATTTAAAATGACACCAGTTTCATCACTACCCAATTGTCATCGTTGTTTTCCTTTAAGGCACTTACATCTCCTACATCTATATTTATCTATCTATCTATTACACATTTACATAGATATTTTTAATAATATTTAATATTATAAAGTGAGAGATTTTGTCTGATTTCTTTGCTATACTTAGCAGAATTGCTAGTATTTTTTCATATCTAAATGCATCCATACTTTCAAGGATGGTATATAATCTTCACAATGTCCTGCTCATTGCTGCTTCAAATTAATTGTATTGTTTTATTTCATGTGGTTTGACTTTAAATGTTTTGATAATGTGTTTGTTTTTCAATTTGATTCCAAAGGAAAAACAGAGAGGGAATGCCCCCCTCCAATGACACCAACTTCCACCCCTCCTCTTTCTTCCTGCTGGGAGCTCCAGGCCTCGAAGAGATGCACTTTGGGATCGGGTTTCCTTTTTGTTCTGTATATCTGATTGCCCTTTTGGGCAACATCACTATCCTGTTTGTGATCAAGAATGAGCACAGTCTCCATCAGCCCATGTTTTATTTCCTGGCTACGTTAGCCTCTGTTGATCTGGGCCTGTCCACATCTACTGTCCCAAAGATGTTGGGCATATTCTGGTTTGTTTTAAACGAGATTAGCTTTGGGGGTTGTGTCACCCAGATGTTCTTCATTCACATGTTCACTGCTAGGGAGACTGTCGTGTTGGTTGCCGTGGCCTTTGATCGCTATGTTGCCATCTGCAACCCTCTGCGGTACAGCCTGATTCTCACCAACCGAACTATTGGCCTCATCCTTGTTGTGATGTTTGGTGTCGATTTCATTCTGGTTATCCCTCTGGTGTTTCTCATCTTGAGGCTTCCCTTCTGTGGACACCGTAGAATCCCCCACACATACTGTGAGCACATGGGGATCGCTCGGCTGGCCTGTGCCAATATAAAGGTAAACATGATATTTGGATTAATTCTCATATCAATGGTGTTTGTTGATGTGGTTCTGATTGTCATCTCCTATGTGAGAATACTCCGAGCTGTCTTTCGCCTTCCCTCTCGGGATGCCAGGCTCAAAGCTCTTAATACTTGTGGCTCCCATATCTGTGTTATCCTAGCCTTCTTCACTCCAGCTTTCTTCTCCTACATGACCCATCGGTTTGGCAGGAATGTTCCCACATACATTCACATCCTCCTGGCCAATTTATATGTTGTTGTTCCCCCAGCCTTAAATCCTGTCATCTATGGAGTGAGAACTAAGCAGATTCAGGAGCGGGTTTCAAGCTTCTTTTTGAAAAAAGGCCAACATAAACTCTCTCATAGATACTCATTTTAAAATAGGGAAAAGCAATGTGTTTCTCAATTACAGACTCTTGCAAAAACAAACAAACAAACAAAAAAAAACCCAAACAGACTTTGACCTTAATATTTCTCTAGACATCCCAACTAGAATATATAATATGACTACTGTCGAAGCAATCGTGAAAATTTATGGAATACCTACGAGTTTTGGATAATTTAGTTACAAGATTTTACTAGGATTAGGTCTTATAAAAGGATTGTGTGGAATAAAATGTTTCTTTTTATTTGCAGGAAGTCAATTGTGCTGGCCACATTGCCAAATTTATGCACTTGCCTGCATCAAGGACTACAGGTTTTTAATACTTGTAACAGATGCATTCATTCCTTTCTTATTTGCTTAATTATTTTTATCCACAATCTTATTGATACTTTATTATGTACCAGAATCTGATGTCATATAAATATAGAAATGTATATGTCATATTAAGGGTCTTATAAGAAGAAGCATTTGGAGAGATTGTGTGGAATTTTCCCAGAGTTATCATGTAGATGCAAATCTCCCATTAAGTAATTTATTGTTCAAAGTGAACTGGTCTGTCTGCAGATGTGTATATATGCAATACTGCAAAAAAAATATAAATGTAAATATATTTATATTTTAATCAATCTATCTCCATCTCTATTGAGAGAAAGAGAAAGGGGGAGAGAGTGAGAGATAAAGAACTTCATAGAAGCATCAATATGGCAGGGAAGATAGGTTGCTCAAGAATGAACATTCCTAAATGGGCGAAATCCTATACATGTCAATTATGTTTTCAAAGGTCAAATCTAATGCTAGAGATAGTAATTATTTTTAGATTCATACAGTTTATTCATTCATGAATTCATTAATTATTAAGTGCCTTGTAATGTTGAGCCCTTTCAACTTGCACTTCTTTGTGGCTTATCAGATTAGCCTCAGTATCTTACCCATGTTTTATAGTTTTTGACCAATGATATGCATTTGGTTAATGTCTACCTAATGGTATGCTACTCACAGTGTAAGTGCTTAATAATTGAATTTTTACTTAAAAATATTATCTTCCAAAGAAGATAAACAGCTGGCCAACACGCACATCAAAAGGTGCTCAACACCACTAATCATCAGGGAAATATAAATCAAAACCCCATATGAAATCACTTTGTTTTTGTTAGAATGGCTATTATCAAAAATAATAAGGGTGAGAGAGGATGTGGAGAAAAGAGGATACTTCTGCACTGCAGGTAGGGATGCAAATTGGTGCAGCCATTATGGAAAACAGTATTAATGTTCTTCAAAAAGCTAAAACTGAAGTTACCATATGATCCAGCAATTCCACTTCTGGATATTTCTCCAAAGGAAATAAAAATACTAACTTGAAAAGATATATGCACCCCCGTGTTTGTTGCAGCATTATTTACAATTAACAAGATAATGAAGCAACCTAAGTGTCCACTGGTGGATGAATGGGTACATAAAATATGATATATATATACAATAGAATATTACTCAGCCATAAAAAAGGAAATTCTGCCATTTGCCACAACACTGATGGACCTTAAGGGAACTATGCTAAGTGAAGTAAGTTAGACAGAGAAATACAAGTACTGTATGATTTTATTTATATGTAGAATCTTAAAAAAAACTGAGCTCAAAATAGGTACAGGAAATAGATTGGTGGTTGGTAAAGGTGTGGATGGGTGCTAATGGGGAGAGGTGGTCAAAAGATGCAAACTTCCAGACATAAAAATAAATAAGTCATAACTATGTAATGTACAGTATAGTAACTATAGTAAAAGATATAATGTAGTGTACATTTGAAAGCTGCTAAAAAGTAGTTCTTAAATGTTCTCATCACAAGAAAACATTGTAATTATGTGGGTGATGGATGTTAACTAGACTTAATTAATCATCTTTTCACAATATTTATAAATATCATATCATTATGTTGTACCCCTGAACTTAATATAATGTTATATGTCAATTATAGCTCAATAAAAAATACAAATACCCTTTTTTATTGAATGCAGGATATTTGTTTTCTATAGCTATTACAACAAATTACCACAGACTCCATAAAACTTAAAACACCACAAATTTATTAATTTACTAGAGGCCCGGTGCATGAATTCTTGCATGGGTGGGATCTGTGGGCCCATCAGGCCAGGCCGGTGGGGGGGGAGGAACCACGGCTGCTTGGCCGGCCACTCTCGCCCCGCATTGGGGTGTTGGGGGCTGATTGGGGGCCAGGTTGGCCAGGGGACAACGATCAGGGCCCGGATCAGGCTGGTTGGCTGCCGCAGTGCCTGTCATAGCCACCGGTCATTCTGGTCATTCCACCGTTCTGGTCACTGGCCTTTTATATATATATAGATAGTTTTTGTAATTCAGAAGTCCAGCACAGGTCTCACTGGGCTCAGCGCAAGGTGTTGAGAAGGCTGCTTTCAGTTATGGAAGCTCTGGAAGAGAACATCTTTTCCTGTGTTTTCTAACATCTAGAAGCCCATTTTCTCCATCTTCATAGCCAACAGTGTTACTTGTGCCCTCCTCCCATACTCACATTTCCATCTGACTCTCCTCTTCTGCCTTCCTTTTCTACTTTTAAGAATCCCTGTGGTTACATTGGAGCCAATGAGTAATCCAAGATAATTCCATATTTTCAGGTCTATGCATTATCTGACAGTCATCTGAAACTATTCCCCCTTGCTATGTACCCTAACGCAATCACAAGGCTTTAGGATAAGGAGATCATTTGGGTGCCATTATTCTGCAAGCTTTACAATTTATAAATTATGTGTGTTAAACTCACTATTCTTTATTCATTTTAATCTCTGGATTTGTTAATGATAATAGGTGTATTTAAATGTCTCATTTTGTTTTGTTAATGTTTCCTTGCTTCTTAGTTAATATTTTATATATATTGAGGCTATGTTGATATATACATATACATCACCTGCTTCCACATATCCTGGTGGTTTGCAGTATCATCTGAGTGTGGGATCCCCTCTGACAGCTCTCTTTCTTTTGAACTGCCTTTTGTGCTTCTCCTTCTAGTTACCTTAATTTATTCTCTCAGTCACTCTTTCCTGGATGATCTTGTAGGTTGAAATCTTCTTAAGCCCTGAGATTCTCTTGAGCCCACCCAAGCTTCCCACAGGGTTCACCCACCTCATTCATTAATGGCCCGGCAGTACAAGGAGCTCTAATTGCCATTCAGAAGTCCAGAGGTCATGCAGAGGGGAAAGCCCTAGACCTGATACCTGGATTGTGAGAATGTCAGAGCTCTGCTGAACTGGAGATGGCTAATCAGTCAGGTGTCAGAGTACCCAATTAAAAACATGACAAAATTAAAAGAACAGTGAAGCCTTGAATAATTTATTACAATAGCATAAGGCAGAGGCTAAACAGGAAGAAGAACTAACTTCTCCACTCCATTTCCCCCCACAGTTCACAAGCTGAGGGTCAGGTGGATCAGCACAGACATGGGGGTTGACTCACTGCCAAGGGAGCCTTGAATAAAAGCCTCCTGCAGTTTTGAACACGTGGGCCACAGGGAGTTCAAAGGGGAAGGGCTAGGAGTGAAAAAAATACAGAGCACTGAATCAGAGTGCAGAAAAGTGTCTTCAAGCTTTTCCTATAAGGAGACCTCCAAATGGAGGGGCCTGGCTTAAGAATATAACTATGCAAAAGAGCATGGCCTGAGGCATCAATGAACTGGCTATGTACCACGTCGGCTGTGGGAGGGCAGCTTAACCATGTGAGGCCTGCCCTGTGAAGCAATTGCCAATGGTTGGGCCCATTGTCAGCCTAAAGCTGGACTCTTCAACTCCACCTTAATTTTTCAGGACCTGAGCTAGAAATATAGGTTACCCCATCATAAATCTGAATGGGTGAGACTTTAAGTAGTTATGTCAAGAATAATTAATTGGAGGCAATAGTAGACTAAGGCCATGGTCAAGCTCATTAAAAGTGGAATGAGACCTGTCTGAAGGGCTGAACATAACCATGAATCTCAATAGTCACCAAATCAGGAAAAGATGTCCCATAGCTGCTAGGGTCTCTACCATATGATTTCACTCATATGTGGAATGTATTGAACTAACAAACAAAATAGAGACAGACTCATAGATAGAGAGCAGGTTCACAGCTCTGGAGAGATATGTGTGAAAATATTGAGCAAAAAAGAAAAACAAAAGAGAAAGAACCCATGGACATGGAAAACAGTGTGTGATTCCCAGAGGTAGAGGGGAGAGGGGTATGGGTGGAGATGGAGGAGGGTATAGAGGAGATAAATGGTGATGGAAAAACTAAAATAAAAATATATAGTTAAAAAATACAGCAGTAAAAAAAAATCCAATTTAAAAAATGGGCAGAGGGCCCTAGCTATTGTGGTTCAGTAGTTAGAGTGTTGGCCAGCACACCTAAGGAACTTGGGATTGATTCCAGGTCAAGGGCACATACCTAGATTGCAGGTTTGATCCTGAGCACAGTCGGGGTATGTGCAGGAGACAACTGATTGATGTGTCTCTCTCACATCAATGTGTGTGTGTGTGTGTGTGTGTGTGTGTGTCTCACCCTCTTCCCCTCCCTTCCACTTTCTCTACAAAAAACAATCAATTGAAAAAATATCCTCTGGTAAGCATTAACAACAACGATAACAAAAAAGGACAGTAGACCTGAGTAGCCATTTCTCTAAAGAAGATATACAGATGGCCAACAGACTATCTGCTCAACATCACTAATCATCAATGAAATGCAAATCAAAACCACAATGAGATATCACATCACATCTGTTAGAATGGTTATTATAAAAAAGACAACAAATAACAAATGTTGATGAAGATGTGGAGAAAAGGGAACCATAATGCACTGTTGGTATGATTGTTAACTAGTGCAGCCACTAAGAAAAGTAGTTTGAAGATTCCTCAAAAAATAAACATATGGCAACACTGCTACCTAGCAATTTCACTTCTGGGTATTTATACAAAGAAAACAAAAATACCAATTCAAAAAGATATATGCACCCGTATGTTCATTGCAGCATTGTTTACAATAACCAAAATGTTAAAGCAACCAGATAAGAAAGACGTGGCATTCTTTTTTATGTCATAAAAAAAGGATGAAATTTTGCCCACTTGGTGTGCTCAGTGGTTGAATGTCGACCTATGAACCACGAAGTCATGGTCTAATACCTGGTCAGGGCACAAGCCTGGGTTGTGGGCTCGCTCCCCAGTAGGGGGTGTGCAGAGGGCAGGGGCAGCTGATCAATAATTTTCTCTTATCATTGATGTTTCTGTCTCTTTCTCCCTCTCCTTTCCTTGCTGAAATCTCCCTTTCTTTCTGAAATATATATTTTTTAAAAAGAATGAAATCTTGCCATTTGTGATAACATGAATGGACCTTGATGGTATTGCATTAAGTAACATAAGTCAAACAGAAAAAGACAAATATATGAGTTCACTTATTTGTGGAATGTAAAAGAGAGAGAGAGACAGAGAGAGAGAGAGAGAGAGACAGAGAGAGACTCATAAATACAGAAAACAAACTGATAGTTGCCAGAGGGAAATAGAGTAGGGGGATGACTGGAAAAGAGGAAGAGGATTAAGAGGTACAAACTTCCATTAATGAAACAAGTCATGTGGTTATAATGTACAGCATAGGGAATATAGCCAATCACATAGTAATGACTATGTACGGTGACAGATGGTTACTAGACTTAGTGTGGTGATCACTTTGTAAGTGATATAAATGTTGAATCACTATGGTGCACACCTGAAACTAATATAGTGTCATATGACAACTATAATTAAAAATGAATTAAAATATAATAAGCATTTGAGAATATTAATAATTATTTCTGCTTCCTTCATTTGAGTAGGAAAAAAATATATTTTTTATTTTTGGGGGGTTGTTTTATTTTTTTTCTTTTGTTTTATATAATTCTACAGTAACTAAATGTGCTTGGTCAAAGCCTAGTCTCCAGAAACAACAAGTAAGGATGAAAATATTATATTAATGACCTGGAATAGAGTATTATAGCAGAGTTCTCCAAATACCTACAAAGGTACATACTCACCCATTAAATATAAACACTCTAGGAACATTCACTGCTTAAATTTATAGTTAGATATTTTATTATATTACAACTAGAGGCCCAGTGCACAAATTTGTGCATGGGTTGGGCCATTCTGGGTGGCCTGCAGGGATCGGGCCAAAATCCACAGTCCAACGCTGCCTGCAGTTACTACCTGCTGCTCCTGCTCATCCTGGTCCCACTGTGCCTGCTGCATGCTCACGTTCAATTAGTCCCAATCGGGAGAGGCTTGCGTGGCCACAGCAGCGCTCACCAGCAATGAGACCTGCATCTGGCACCCTCTCAAGGGGAGTGGCCTGCAGGATCGGGCTGAAACCGGCTCTCCAACAACCCCTGAGGGGTCCCAGATTGCGAGAGAATGCAGGCCAGGCTGAGGGACTCCACCAGTGCAAGATCGGGCCAGGGAGGGACCCAGGGAGGGCTCCACGCATGTCCAGCCCATCTCGCTCAGTCCCTATGGCTGGACCCCAGAAGTAAGCTAACCTACCGGTTGAAGCATCTGCCCCCTGGTGGTCAGTGAGCAGTTGAGCAGCCTTAGCATATCATATTTGAATAGTTGTTCGGTTGTTCTGCCATTTGGTCTATTTGCATATTACCCTTTTATTATATAGGATATTCAACATGCATATATAGAATATTTTAAGAATCATATTTAGCATATGGTTGTATTTAAAAACTGTGATACATCTACGGAATACTACATTACTGTAAAAAGGAAGGAACTCCTACCATTTGCAACGGCATGGATGGAGCTGGAGAGCATTATGCTCAGTGAAATAAGGCAGTCAGAGAAAGATGAAACTATTACAAATAAAGCTGCTATGAACATCCAGGTACAAGTATTTGTGTGAACAATTGTTTTCTTTTGGGTACATACCAAGGAGTACTTTAGTTGGATCATATGATAGATGTATGTTAAACAATATTTTTAAAACTACAAAACTGTCCTCCAAATCTTTTTCATTTTGCATCTAACTAGCAATGAATGAGAGTTTTGATTGCTCCATATCCTTGCTTATATTTGATAGTGCCAGTCTTTTTAATTTTAGCCATTTTAATTGTATTGCTATCTACTGTGGTTTAAATTTACATTTCCTAATGACCAATAATGATAAGCATCTTGTCATGTGACTGTTTGTGCTTAGTGACGATTTTATACTGTTTGTGAAATATGTATTAAAATTTAACCTTATTTTTAATAGGGTTTTGTCTTTTTAAGATTGACTTGTAAAAGTTTTTCATATTCTGCATAAAAATTCATTATCTGACCTATGTGTTGCATGTAACTTCTCTCAGTCCAGAGCTTTCATTTTCTGTCATTTTTTATTTTCTCAATAGTGTGTTCTGGGAAATCCTATATAATAAAAGCCTAATATGCTGTGTCCAACTGTTTGCTATGATGCGCACTGACCACCGCGGGGGAAGATGCTCCAACCAATAGGTTAGCTTGCTGCTGGGGTCTGGCCAATCAGGACTGGGTGAAATGGGCCGGACACACCCTGGAGCCCTCCCATGGCCCGCCCCCCGGGACCCAATCATGCACCAGTGGGGTGCCTCGGCCTGGCCTATGCCCTCTCACAATCCAGGACCCCTCAGGGGATGTCAGAGAGCTGGTTTCAGCCTGATCCCTGCAGGCCAGGCCAAGGGACCCCACTGGTGCACAAATCTGTGCACCGGGCCTCTAGTATGTGTATGTGTATATATATATATATAAACATTTATTTATTTATTTATTTATTTATTTATTTATTTATTTATTTATTTATGAAGTCTGTACATGAAGAATAGGGACTTTTGAAGGTCAGTTGATCAATGGGGTTTTAGGGCAGGTCCATCTCACAGGGAGCTAATGTGTCCCCAGAGACCATCCTGTGGTTATTTACCCATTTTCAGACAGCATAATTGAAAGACATATACTCAACAGCTGGCAGAATTGTCTCTTGCTTGGGGAAGTTCAGTATTTTGTCCTATTCAGGCACTCAACTGATTGAATGAGGCCCACCCATAGTTTTGACATTACCACCAGTAAGGTTTAAAAGACCCCGAGTAAACTGTGCCTTGGCTTGCACAATTTAGAGTGGTTCACATTAAAGATAAAGCTCATCCTGTGCAACTGAGAAAGGGTCTCGGAAGTTGTGTTTACCTGCTGTATCTGTTTCTTTCTCCTGCTGTGCTTTACCTTGACCTTAAAGCCTAAAATAAGTATACCCTGTGAAGTCTCATGGGTCCTTTCAGATATTTGACTCTATGTAATTGATGGAGTTGCTATTTCAAAATTTATAAAAATGAAGTACAAAATGCCTATGATGGCTCACTGGTTATTTCTTCCATCTGGTTACATGATTAAAAGACCCAACTTTGCCATGGAAGAAGTAAGATCTGTGCTTAACTTCTTTGACTAGTGCTCCTAGAACACACACCCAGCATTGTCTAGTCAGTCCCATTAAAATTGTGATAGTCCTTGACAACATAGCACTCCTCTATCATAATCGATGAATTCTAAGTAAAGAGACTGTTTACTAGTATTGTACATGAGTTTCAATAAGTCTTTACCTTCAAACCCTGATTTTAATATTCATTACAGAAATAAATGGTATCTATTTATTTAAAAATAAAATTTATATTTAGTCTAGGAACAAATATTTGCTATGTAAATTTATCTCCAGTTTGATGTTGTCCGTAACTGAGGGAACATTGTATTTCACATCATATTCTGTAAAGCATTTACTCCATAATAGCCTAAAGACACTTCCCCTTTTTAAGGATGGAAAGGATAAATATTTGAGGAGTATTTCCAAATCAAGTGCTCAGAGTCAAACATCATTAAAAAGGAAGATTGTTACCACCCGATCTCGAATCTGCTTGGTTCTCACGCCATAAATAATAGGGTTGAGAGCAGGAGGAATTATCACATAAAAATTAGCCAGGAGGATGTGGATGTAATGTGGAATATTGTGGCCAAATCGGTGAGTCATAAAGGAGAAAAAGGCTGGAGTGAAGAAAGCTAAGATGACACAGACATGGGAACCACAGGTATTGAGAGCTTTGAGCCTGGCCTCCCAGGATGAAAGTCTGAAGACAGCAAGTAGAATCGTCACATATGAGATAGCAATCAAAATAACATCCAGCAGTATCATGGAGATAAGGATTAATCCAAATATGATATTGACCTTTATGCTGACACAAGCCAGACGGGCAATGCCCATGTGCTCGCAGTAGGTATGGGGTATAATATTATGCCCACAGAATGAAAGCCTCAAAAGGAGAAATACCAGTGGAAAAACAAACACAAAATTTTTCAACATGCCTACAACAGCAATAATACAAATAGTTCTGTCGGTGAGAATTGTGTTGTAATGAAGTGGGTGGCATATGGCAACATAGCGATCAAAAGCCATGGCTACAAGCATGAATGTTTCAAAGCCTGTAAACAGGTGTATGAAGAACATTTGAGCTAAGCATCCCCCAAAGGCAATCTCACTGAGGCCAAACCAGAAGATGCTCAGCATTTTGGGAATGGTGGCAGTGGACAGGCCGAGGTCAGTGAGAGCCAGCATGGCCAACAAGTAGAACATGGGCTGGTGAAGGCTGTGCTCAGTGTGGATCACAAAGAGGATGATGACATTCCCCAAGAGGGCTATGAGATACACTATACCAAATGGGAAGCCAAGCCAGAGCTGCATGTTTTCCAGTCCTGGGATTCCCAGCAGCAGGAAGGATGAGGGGTGAACACATGATGTGTTGGCTGGAGACATACTGGCAAGGGCTTCTGATGGTCACAGCCACTCATTTGAAGGAATCTTTTGTTCGGTATAAAGGTTCCCAGTGCTTCATCGATACTGCTAATACTGAATAAGAACAACAAAAAAAGATGTAATTGGTACATTTTATCTAGGAACACAGAAGTGAGATCATGTTTTCTCTTAGACTTCTCTTTCTCTCATTTACTTTCATTCATATATGTAAGTGAAGGAGAAGATTCCTTTAAAAAAATGGATATTTGGACATTGCGCAAGATGATCTAAATTAATTTTAGTGTGAATGTATATCAACTCAGTTGATATAAGATTCTATATTAGGTTCTAACTTTTTAAAATATTTAATTATAAATTTGGATATTAAATTTATCTTAATTATAATTCATAAAAAATAGCCCATTGAAGAAGTTGAAACAATATTAATAATGGAAGACATGACCTTTTCCTAGAAGCAAGGAAAGTAGAGACATTGCATAGTACACTGTGCATTTGAGGTTTTAGGAAATCAAAGTAGATTTTAAGAATGCAAGAGACATGACCCTGTGAAAGACAAGTAAGAAAGATAAAATCTCTAAAAATGGAAATGTACCTGTTCAAAGGATCCCCAAAACAGATGTGAGGAAAAGACAAGAGGAACCAACATCATCCTGTTGTTAATCCTCAAGGTCTGCACCTTAGACATCCATTCTCAGAGAGATATTCACTGAAATCAATATATCACTGCTAATATTCTCTCTCAGGACCCTCTTATTCTACCACAGAACTCTTTGTATGGGTACATACTCAATGCCCAAGTTCCCAGAGCTTTGTGCAATTACAGAGGGGGGCAGGAAGTGGTTTTGTTTGTCATTATTTCTCTAGCACAACAGCTATCACTTGAAACATCTATACTGATAAAAGAGTAATATGCTAATTAGACCAGATGTCTTCCGGACAACCTTCCAGATGTCCTTCCTAACAAACCCAGACCCGGGCAAAGCCGCCTGGGGTCCCGGGCGCCTGAGACTGACCCAGGCCAAGCTGCCCAGGGTCCCGGGTGCCTGCAGCTGTGGCCGGCCTGGGTGAAGCCACATGTGGTCCCAGGTGCCTGCAGCAAGCCCAGGCAAAGCAGGCCCGGGTCCTAGGTCCCTGCGACCTGCCAGAGGAGGGAAGCCTGGGTCCTGGGTGCAGGGGCTGAGGAAGAGGCAGTTAGGAGCGATCAGGCCAGCAGGGGAGCAGTTAAGAGTGATCAGGCAGGCAGGTAGAGGTGGTTAGGGGCAATCAGGCAAGCAGGAGAGCAGTTAGGGGCAATCAGGCAGGCAGGCAGGTGGGCAGTTAGGAACCAGCGGTCCTAGATTGCGAGAGAGGGATGTCCGGCCAGGTTGAGGGACTCCCCTCCCCCCGTGCACATATTTCGTGCACTGGGCCTCTAGTTTGCTAATAAAAGACTAAGTAGGTAATTATTAATTTTAACTCCTGATCAAAAGTCCTCATGTTAGAAGAATGGTGGGCACAATATGCAATATGCAGATGTTGTATAATAGAATTGTACACCTAAAACCTTAGACTTGTAATGAATTCAGGAGACTTCCATGTAGGGAAGCATAAACTAAGACAGAAAATAGGAAAAGAATTACTGCAAAATCTATCTAGACCTTCATCCTACTTAGAATGCACTACAAAAGCTCAAGAACTACAGAACCAGACTAAAACAAGAAATATCTTCCTTCAGGTGTCCTTCAGTGCTGAGGAAAGGGGTATTTCTCTCAGATTAGAATTGTTCCTCATGACTGAACAGGCCTAGTTCAGAAGCAGCTGCCATAGACCAGATATATGGCAACTAAAATAAGATCCATCCTTCTAATCCATACCAAATAGATAGAAGATGGATAGCTAAATAAATAAATTACATGATCTAGGAGAGAGATAGAAAATTGTCTTACTTTTTCCAAGATAGACCCTAGTATTAGTAGAATAGTAAAAGGCAGATAGACTGAAAGAGTCAGTAAGTAGCAATTTCCTCCAATAGCAATTTTTACAGGAAAGAAAAAATGATATCATTTTAAAAACTCACCATTTTTCAGTTGCTGTGTGTTTTTACCTACAGCTTATATATTTAGTGCTAAAATTGCTTCCCAATATGGAAAACTAAAATAAAAAAGAATATGTATATAAACATGTTCTGATAAGCCAGGATGGAAAAATCCATTATGGTTTTGAAAAGCTATGTACTACTTGGAATGTGAAGGTATTAAACTATTCAAGCTCTTCACCATTAGTGGCAATGAAATAGAAACAAAATTATTGATTTGGAAAAATGTTGAGAATGCTATTTTTATATGAAATACAAAAAAAAAAATCTGAAATAACCAGTAGCATGCATGATTAAGTTCAGTAGAATTAGGCTAAAAATGAAAATTAGAAATGGGAGGGAAGGATTGGTTAGGGGAGTGAATGGGGAAAGGGGAAGGAAAGAGGGAAGGGGGAGAGGAAAGGAGAGGAGAGAAGTAGGAAGACAGAAGGAAGAGAGGGAGAGAAAAGAAAAGAGGAGATAAATTCAACAATAATCAACAAAACAACTTACTTGTTTGACCGTTTAGTTTTTCCTTTTTCTTTTCCTTATCATTACAAGTAGGTATACTTGTGGGAAAAAAAATGATAAAACACTAAAATATGTAGAATTACTTGAAATGAACATGCAATTATTTTGATTTATCACCTTCAAATTAATATTTATATCATATAAAAGTGAATGAGAGTATTAAATCAATAGTCCAAACCTTCCCGAACTATACGTTCAAATGCCTATAGGAGCTAAGCTATTGAAAACTCACCAGGTATAACCAATATTGAAAGAATTCTGCAAATCGGACTAATCACTGCTCCAAGCATGTCTTAGCATCATCACTGTGGTTCAAGGAGAAAAGTTTACACTGGAATTGAAAGTCCTCTCCCTGAGCAGGAGCAGCTGCTCTTCTTGGGCTGCATGGGATGAGAGCATGGAAGACAATGAATTCACAAGTTCTCACCACAGGTTTATGAGCATATAAAGAGCACATGGGCAAAGGAATCCTTTGGGACTTCCAAGTCTCTCCCCTTAGGTTCTCAACTTGCAAGAATTTCTCATTTCCCAACAATCCACAGTTGCTCTCTTGCCATCAGTCCCATAAGGATAATGTCTGAGCCAACCTATACTTTTCCATCTTGTCACCAGGGTTGTTATAGTCTCTAATGATTGTGTCACTTTTTTCCAGAAAATGTTATTTACTTGATCTAGAAGTCAGGTTAGCAAGTGTGCACTTGTTTATTTAAGATTAAGTATTGCTCAGATGTGTTTTGCATCTATAGATCTTTCCCCCACTCCAAAGCTTACATTCTGGGTGCATAGATAATACTAACCACTGATACATAAGTATGCAAAAATTAAGTTTTAAATTATATGGTGCTAACTATAGAGATACAGAAATGGAGATAACCAGTCCATCTTCCAGACTTTCTAGCTCAATTTCTTTTAGAAAGGAGTTGAAAGGTGGCACAATAGACACTGTAAAGTAAGATAGAAACGGATATTATCTGAGAACATTACAGAAAGACTGGATGTCGTGTGTAGCCTGGATAAGTATAGAATCACAGGAAAATGAATGGCTTTTTTTTTGATACAGGAAAAAAGGCAGCTCTAACAGCTGTCAGATGAAAGCTGGCGTGGCACCAACACCCTGACCATGGTGATGCCCACTGAAAAAATACAATTTCACAAAATATGAACATCAGACAAGACTCTGTGCTCATGATGATGTAGTGAAATGAAAACAAGACCTTTCCATAATCATGCCTGAGCAAAGAGGAAATATATATACTGCCCCCGCCCCAAGAACTGTCCTCCCAGGAAATATGAGTGACTGGTTATTTTTACCAAACATACTTTTAGGTCTCCACTCCATTCCTCTGACTTTTTATATATAAACTAGAGGCCCGATGCATGAAATCCATGCAAGAGTAGGTCTTCCTTCCCCCAGCTGCCAGCACCTGCTTCCCTCTGGCACCTGGGACCCGGGCTTCCCTCGCAGCCCTGGCTTCATCTGGAAGGTTGTCTGGAAGGACATCCAGAAGGACATCTGGTCTAATTAGCATATTATGCTTTTATTATTATAGATATTATGAAGATGCCCAATATATAAATTAGCCTTTTTTAAAAAAAAATCACCTGCTTCTGAGAAACATCCCCAAAACAAGCCCAGATTCATCCTCAAATCCTTTCTCAAACACTCTGAGTCCCCTAATATTTCCTCACTGCATGTGATGTCACCTATTGTATCAAGTAACAAACCCTGCTTTTCCTTTACCACAAATGTAGTATTCCTGGTGGTTGTTGGCTAGAGGGCACAGATATTTCTTATGTATAGAGTTTCAGTGGGCCCACATGCTCACCAGAAATTGGCATTCTCGGCATTGTTTCTAAACCATTCTAATTGCTTGTAGTTTGCATTTCCCTGAAGTCAACTGATGCCGAGCAATTTCTTATCTGTTTATTTGCCATCTGCATAATTTCCTTTGGTGACATGCCTGTTCAAATAGTCTGCCCATTTTTAAAATTTTCTTATTATTGAGTCTGAGAATTTGTTATATATTCTGGATACAAGTCTTTTACCACATATGTGTTTTGCAAATATTCTCGCCCAGTCTGTGTTTTGTCTTTTTCTTCCCTCAATAGTGCACTTTAAGAAAGTCCAACTCACCTTCTTTTTTTTTCTTTTAACAACAGTGCCTTGATTTGGTTTGGTTTTGTTATTTAAATAATTATTTAAATAATGTATTAGTTTAATTTCTAATTTAGTAGGGGGGGGAAAGAACAGTGTTTTTGGAGTTATAATTAAGAATACTTAGCATTAAACAAAGATTTTCTTTCATGTGGTCTTCTAAATGTTTTAGGTATTACCTTTAAAATTTCTGTCATTTCTTTTGAGATATATGTTAATATACTATTATTAAAGTGTAACAGACTTTCTAGTAATTCAGAAGCCACTTCATATCAGCACCCAGTTACTACTACCTGACTTTTAACACCATACCAAGTGTACCAGTTAATAATGCAGATTTTGTAATCAAATAAAACATGGTAATTTCAAGAGAAACATCAAAAGTGCTTTATTCAAAGTAATGTCCATCGCTAGCTACACATTTTCCCCATCTTTCAGGTAATTTGTGGATACCGTCCAAATACAACTTTTCTTGTTTTGAGGCAAACCATTCAGAGACCCAATTTTCCACTTATTTGTATGTTTTAAAGTGCTGCTCAGAAAGTGCGTGTGCCATCCATCGGAACAAGTGGTAATCTGAAGGAGCAAGGTCTGGTGAATACAGCAGGTGGGTTAATACTTCCCAGGCAAGATCTTTTAACGTGTCTTTAACTGGTTTTGAAGTGTGTGATGGTGTGTTATTATGAAGCAAAATTACTTTGCCGTGTCTTCTGACCCATTCTGGTCGCTTTACAATCAAAGCATGGTTCAAATTGATTATTTGTTGTCGGTAGTGATCAGTATCAGGTGTACCAGTTACTAATGCGGATTTTTTTCAATAGATGGAGTTACACATATATATGCAATTTGATATGTATGCTGTTTTGTTGTATTGTTTTCTCTGATTACAAAATCTGCATTATTAACTGGTACACCCAGTAGACTAGGAAGCAAAGCAGACCTAAAACCATTTTTTCTTTCTTCCCTGGATGGCCCACAGAAAACAATGACTCTAAGGATAAACAATAAGGAGAAATCCTTGGTATTCATTTATGTGAATCTGATTTGACAATTCAGCTCTTGTGTTACCACTCCTTTTTTTTAACCTCCGAGTAGATGTAATCTTTTTCTATCTGGCTTATTTGTTGTTTATACTTATAATTTGTACATTCTAATTGCTGCACAGTATTTTTCTGTTTAAATATATCACACTTGCTTTACAAATTCTACTACAAATGTACATTTGAGTTGTATCAGTTATTGATTATTGCATCTAGTGCTTCTGTGATCATTGATGTATCTTCAGATGGCTTTATGCAATGCTTTTGTTGGGATATTCCTAGGAGCAGAATTTTGATCATAGAATATATATACATGATTATTTTCTGAGATATTGCTAAGCAATTTTCTAAAATAATTTTAGCAATTTACCTTTCACCAGAAATATATGAAGATTCTAGTTGCTCCAACGTATTGGCTACTACTTAACATTTTTCATTTTATTCATTCTGATCAGTACATAGTAGAATTGCTCAGTGATTTTAAATGTATTTCTCTTCTAAGAAAATAGAGGAGCTTTTCACGTTCATTAGAAATTTGGATATCCTCCTTTGTGAAATCTCCATACAAATCCTTTGCTAATTTTTCTATGTGTGGTGTTCCTTTTTCTTATAGAATTATAAGAGTCCCTAAATATTCTGTAATACAAGTCATTTGGCTTGCCTATTCTCTCTGTTAATGGTATATTTGATTAAATATGATGAACACACAATACAATATACAGATGATATATTATAGAATTGTATACTTGAAACTTATATAATTTTTTATTATCAAATGAAGATATATTTATTGATTTTAGAGAGAGGAGAAGGGGGAGAAATAGTGAGAAAGAGAGAAGCATTGACGTGAGAAACATGGATGGGTTGCCTACTGTACTCTCCAAAAACAGTGATTAAACCTGCAAACTAGGTATGTGCCCCAACTGGGACTCAAACCCACCACATTTTGGTGTTTGGGACAATGCTCCAACCAAATGAGCCACCTCAGGTTACAAAAGAACAGAGGAAAGAAAATGAAGAAGCACATCATCACTCTTAAATATTTCCTCTCAGAATTGACACTAGTCAGGTTACTTCTACAAATTCTTTATTTATACTTTAAGTCCCATGGCCAAATCTAACTACAAGAGGCTGGACACATAAATCTCTCATGTTCCTCGAAAAAAGAGAAAATTGGAAATGTCAGTAAGCACAGGTAATATCCAACTTAAGTATGCCAAACAAATATTTTTTATTTTCATCCTTTGATTATTAAAACACATATTTGCAAGTTGTATATTCTTCCTCAAAAGTCTTCAGACAATTTTTTCTTACTGTGATTATTTTATCCAAAGTCTCAAGTTGCTGTAAAATGTTGTTAATTTTCACATCCACTTATATCTGAATATTATATTATTTTTGCTTTGAAGGGACCAATAGTTAAGCTCCTTTGTTGCCTATTTTGATGATTAAAGCTTTCTTACCTTATCAAGAGTCAAAAGTCTTTGACTATACTGGCTAGCTTGACTTAATTAATTTGTCTGATGTCTGTTTATTAAATTTTGGTCTATTAGATTTTCTAAATACAACAAATAATAACTAAAGTCTATGCATATTTTAAGCAAATATTATATATAAATATCTATGCTGTCCTATTTACAATATTTTGCTATATGTAGCTACAAGATTTAGAAGGCAATTGTTAATTTTTTAGAAAGCAATATCTATATTTTCTTGTCAGGAAGTAGAAGTTCTATGCTCATAAATGGAAAAAGAAAGAAGTTTTAGGTGAAGTAAAAGAGATAACATAACTTAGGCAGACTCTCTTGTATGTAGTTTCAAATAACAATTCCTTTTTGACTAGGTCAATAATTTCCATATGAGTATTTTAGAAAGTGAAAACAAGTCAAATATATTTCTAGTTTTATGTGGATATCTTCAATATATTGGCCCAGTATTTGGAATATTTATTGAATATCATTACAAAGTTTCTAAAATGTTCCTTCCAAATGTAAATGAATATACAATCCTAAAGCATTAGTTTCTTATGACATAGGATTCTGTATTTTCATCTATCATTAATATTCATTTAATGAATATATATTTTAGAATTATGCACAATTATTCCCTGCTCTCTTTATTTGTTTCTAAATGTATGCCTTCTTCTCTTTCTGTAGGTGCCAGGAGCCAAAATCTGGATAATAGTTTGTTATGAAGGATCTTCTGATCCACACTTTACTCGTATGAAAATACAAATACTAAGAGTAACCACATCATAGAATTCACATACAAAATAGATGTGCTAAAGTCAGCAAATTATTTAGAACAGTATATGCTAATGAGTTAAATAATGTCATTGCTATTAGTTTGGGTATTCTGTCACCAAAATTACCTACAACCCTGAGCAAATTTCATTCTGCTACTTTCATATTTTCTTCAGTGATTCAGAAAGTGGACCAATTTAAAAACGACCCTATTTAATAATCTACCTCCCACTAACAGCTGGATTTTCAGATGAATTATATACAATTATATAATTACATATATATAACAACTAAATATCAAGTTTTCACTTGAAAAGTTGTGACTATAATAACTACATTATAAGGCAATCTGATTATCAGTATAAACATAAACCTTTCTAAAAGATGCGAACCTTAAAATTATGAAATTATCATCAACAAATTCATTATTATCCTTAAACTCAAAGGATTATTTGCCTTTGTTCCCTCCCTTTAAACCCCTTCTAATGAGCATATAGAGAAAATATGAACAATAAAGCATTCTAAGACTACCAATTTTTAACCATCTTTTTAAAAAATCCTTAAAACTCGCTCCCTAATCTGCTTGGTCCGGACCCCATAGATTACAGGATTGAGGGCTGGAGGAACTACCACATATAGATTGGCTAAAAGAATATGGACATATTGGGGAATATTATAGCCAAAGCGATGTGTCAAGAAAGAGAAAAAGGCAGGTATGAAAAAGGCTAAGATAACACCAATATGGGATCCACAGGTGTTGAGGGCTTTGAGTCGAGCCTCCCAGGAAGGCAGGCAAAAGACTGCATAGAGGATCCTGGCATAGGAGAGAATAATTAGGAGCACATCCAATAATAAGAGAGAAATGTTGCCAAGGCCAAACATTATATTCAGTTTGATGCTGGCACAGGCCAGACGGGCAATGCCCATGTGCTCACAGTAGGTATGAGGGATGATATGATGCCCACAGAAGGGCAGCCTCAGGAGGAGAAACACCAGTGGGCCCACCATGTACAGGCTCCGCAGAATGGAAATGCCTGCAATAACGCTGATGACTTTGCTGGTGAGGATCATGGTATAGCGAAGGGGTTTACAAATGGCAATGTAGCGGTCAAAGGCCATGGCCACCAACACAATGCTCTCCATAGCAGTGAAGAAGTGGATGAAGAACATCTGGGAAAGGCAGCTTTCAAAAGATATGTTCCTGAGGTTGAACCAGAAAATCCCCAGCATTTTGGGGATGGTGGCTGTGGACAGGCCCAGGTCGATGGTGTCCAACATGGCCAGGAAGTAGTACATGGGCTCATGGAGGCTATGCTCAGTCCGGATCACGAACAGGACAGCAGCATTCCCCAGGAGGGCAACAAGATACACAAAGAGAAAGGGGAATCCAATCCAGACATGCATGTCCTCTAGCCCTGGGATGCCCAGCAAAAGGAATGAGGAAGGATGGAACTGGGTGTCATTAGGCATAGACATCCTTCCTGCCACTGTTGTTGATTTTGCGTATTGGTGTTAGATGTCATCTTCACATGAAGGATGCTTGCTCCACTTCTTCTTTCCCAGTCTCCTGATAAAATTCAAAATAACTGTAATATTCATTTTCTCTCATTCAATATTATTAAAACTATCCTGCCATCCTTACCTGGACATCAGATGGCTCCAGGAATCAAGCCAGTCCCACTCTTCCTCAGATCATTCCGATTCACAAAAGGCTGAACAAGAAGAGAGAGGAGAATACCCATGAAGTTGATATTCAAGGTAAGGAGTAGAAATAATAAAGGTCTTTGTTTTTTGTACTTTCTGGTGTTACATACATTGTATTTAATGTATATGAAATATACTTTAGCATATGAAATTCAACACATTATTTTATTGAGAAACTTGAGGACCATTTATATATGTATTTGAAAACCATTTATCTATGTCTTATGTATATTTATATTTGTAAATATACATGCATGTTTATACATATACTAGAGGCCCAGTGCACAAAGTTCATGCACTGGGGGTTGAGGGGTTCCCTCAGCCTGGCCTGCACCCTATCACAGTCTGGGGCCCTTGCAGTCTGGGACCCCTGCAGTCTGGGACCCCTCGCTCCTTACTGCCCGCCTGCAGTGGAGGTGGGAGAGGCTCGCACCACAGCTGCTGCACTCGCCAGCCATGAGCCCGGCTTCTGGCTGAACTCCTGCATTGAGTGTCTGCCCCCTGGTGGTCAGTGCACGTAATAGAGGCCGGTTATTCCACCAGTCTTTCTGCCATTTTAGGGTTTTTTATGTAGGATATGCATATTTTTTTTTTTACTGTGCCTATACCTTTGAATATTTGATCCTGAAAACGGAGGCTGAAAATTTACTTTTGTTTATTCATACACCTAAAACCGCATCACACATACAAATTCTCAGAAAACAATGTTTCTTAAATGACTGAGTCAGAGAAAATTCATAACAACATCCAGCATACACCAGGTGATTAGTAACATAGTTTCCAACTTAACTAGATAGTCCAACAGCCATCTTCATCCAAAATATTTTGGATCATGAATAAAGACAAGAAAATGAAGACATGTTGCACAGGGGCTTTTAAAGTTAGGGCAAACTTTGATTTACCAGTATACAATATTCTAAATTGAAATGGTCTCATTTTCCATTGAACAAACAAAAACTTAAATTAATTTAAGAAGCTTTCTTGGGAAGTGTAATCAGGGCTACCTAAAGAGTTTTGCATTTTTTTTAGCTCCCATATTCAAGTCCATCTAACTCAATTATACATGGAAAAGGAGGTGTCACCTTGGATACCCTTTAGATTAGAGTTTAGTAAAGCTATACTCTATCCCAGTGGTCGGCAAACTCATTAGTCAACACAGCCAAATATCAACAGTACAACGATTGAAATTTCTTTTGAGAGCCACATTTGTTAAACTTAAACTATATAGGAAGGTACATTGTTGTTAACTTAATTAGGGTACTCCTAAGGCTTAGGAAGGGCCACACTCAAGGGGCCAAAGAGTCGCATGTGGCTCGCAAGCCAGTTTGCCGACCATAGCTCTATCCCAATCTTGATGTTTTCCTGAATGTCTCCTTTAAGTACTAAATGAAAAAGGAATTTGTTAAATGGTTCTTTATATAGCTTGAGTGGCAAATTCCTGGATTTATTTATCCTGAGTTCATATTTTAAGACAATCAAGAAAGGGAAGTTGTTTATTGGCTAACTTCCTAAATGGAAGCAATTTTGAAAGCAGTGTGGAAATGATAGTGTATGGGGCTAGTTGCCTGGAAATTGGGGGAGTTCATATTTGAGTAGTACCCATCAGAGACAGATGCACAGAAAAAGCCTCCTTTTGCTATAGGACCATCCTGTAGCAAAAAATGTGGCCCCTCTGGGGCCTATCAGGAGTAACAGAAAGAAGGGATGAGACATTGGGTAGAAATTTAGATAGAAAATTTGAATAAGACTTGGCCAATACTCTCACACTGTGATGAGGGTGATATAAAGATGAAATTTTAATAAAATGTTGCATGATGGTAGAAAAACAAAGGAAATACTGTGGGTATGGATTTGAACAAAATAAACTTTATGTAGGATATGAAATGGATCAAAAACTATATTTTACAAAGAAGCACAAGAAGTTTATTGCAGCTAGAAATGAATGTGTGTTTTAAAAACAGGAACTAAAATTATCATGGGCCCTACCCTGAAAGGTGAGTCCATAGGTTTGTCCTTTAAGAGCTGGACTCTGTGATGTGTGCAACCTTCTCTAGATTCTGGAGATTAATGGCCCTATCTTTCAGTGAAAACTGTCACCCAAATGAGCTAGAGTATGTGGTGGTAGAATTATTATGGTTTTATCCACAGAAGAAAGCTCTTTCCTATTCTCACCTCTGAATTTCCAGGAGTGTTACACATAATTGATCAGTTACCAATGAGCAAACCAACCAGTTACTTACTCATTTCATAGGTAAAAACCAATCTATCCCATCAAAATAGATGTATACAACCTCAGATCTTTGCCAGGCACAATGATGAGACTGGGCCCCAGCTTCTCCTCTTTGAGATCATGGTTTCTAATGTTCTGTAATGAACTTATATCAGACAGTCATTCTCTCGGTTTTGCATCATGTTGGTACTCCACTATATTCCACACCTCCACCTCAGCTACTCCAGTGTACATTAACACCATTTCAAGTCCTCTACCTGATAAAGATAACAAGAAGAGATTCTTTATACCAGCGGTTTGCATCAGGATTGATTGTTTTCCCCTTGGGTATATTTAGGAATGCCAGGAAACATTTTTTTATTATCACAACTTAAAGGAAGTGTTACTGATGTCTAGATGCCAGGGATGTTGCTAAACATCCTACAATGCACAGAGCATCCCTCCCCCCCCAAAAAAAAAAAAACAAAACAAAACACAACAACACAAAGAAAAATCTGACCCACAATGTAAGTAATACCAATATTGAAATCCGTACCCTCCACCTTTCATCTTATCTCTGCCTAATTCATAGTCCCATGGCATAGTGGTATGCTACTAGGAAAAGACCTGCACTATTACATGTTATCTTATTTCTCAGTTAACTTTTTACCTTGGTCCTGAGTCCTAATAAAATAAAACAAAACAAAACAAAATATAAAAAACTTTATTAGTAGTCACAGTTATGCTTCATAATTTATTCAGTCAATTTGTCTGTTCACAAACATACCTGCTTATCTCATTTAGTAGGTCTGAAAATGTGCTAGGTGCCAGGAAACCATAGTCCTTGGTCTCTTGATGTTGTACCTAACATAAAGTTGAAAAAAATAAATGAACTGATATAGAGTTTTCTTCTGTATCTCACCTGCTGTTGTATGTGTGGGACTACGGATGTGAATATATGTTGCCATGAAAATTTATGGTATAAAATTTGTAATGCCCAAAGCTTGCCTGTGTATTCTTTTTATCCTTTTTCCAATGCTGTGTTACACACTTATTTTCTTTTCCTCACTCTATTCTAACTTAGCATGAACTCATTCCCAATTTTCCACAACCCTAACTACAAATAACAGTCTTACCTTGCTTTCCAAATGTCTCTGAGAGGACAGCGCTTGAAAATATAATCTGACCTCTCTCTGGGTCCACACCTTGCTGGCAACGAATAGGCATTTATATTGGTGCGGTGGCCCTGCGTCCAGTTGGATGGGGACTGTAGTCTCCCTGGGTTTCTGACAGAGACGAAGTAATATTCACTGGAGAGTTCTTCCTCCCTACACTGGCACTCTTGGGCAAGAGTCACCAGCTCTCTATTTTTTCCAATGACAATGTAGCTTTTCTGCTTTCCTACTTAAAAACCTAAATTCCTGATTAACATTTAAATTCCTGATTTAAATGATTATCTGCCTTCTTCAATGATATGTCCCATCAGTCTTCCCTCTTTGTTCTACATCATCTCTGTCATAGCCTAAATTTGATATGCCTATTATTCCTTTGCCCCACTCCTCATGAACTATTTAGGTGAAAGACCAGATAAAGCAACAAAAATGTCATGTGATAACCCAAGATTTTAGAGATAGGAAAGCTCAATAAGGTGAGCTAACTTCTTACTCATGATTACCCCACCAGTTGTTTAATGATTATATGAGCAAGGAAAGAGGCTAATTACCAGGACAGAGAGAAACCACTCAGTCTCAAGGAATCTTGCAAAGTTAAGCTCCAGATAAGAGTCTTAGCTGAGCCTAGGCCCAGACATATCAGTCAAGAAACTAGCTTTGGATCACCTACCCCACATATTGCAATCTCTAAATTATTTAAATTGATTTCATCCATTAGAGCTACCCCAACCGAGATGCTATGTTTTGTTGAAAAAAATGAGTCTTCCTTGGTGTGCTTTTTCTGAATTCCTGACTTATAGAATCTGTAAACATAATAAAATATTTGATTTGTTGTTTTATACACTTAAATTTTGGCATTTCTTATACGCAAGAATAGAAAACCAAGAAAAAACTTTCTACCTTAAATTAGGTTCCATTTTAATGAACCCAAAACATGTGTTATTTCTTTGAAAGCCATGCATAGAAAGAAAGACTGATGGACCTCGAGGAGAATGAAGGTGAGGACAGAAGAAAAATGAGAAAGGTGGAATTAACAGCTTAAGAAAGGGGATAGTTTTCATATCCAGATATCAAGTTTGGCCAAACTGTTGCCTTCAGTAACATGGAAAATAGAAAACACTTATAATGAACTGGATTTAGCTAAAATGATTTCCACGCAGAATGTTAGAAGTGTCAAATGGTTTCTTTTATTGATATACTAGTGGCTCGGTGCATGTAATTCATGCACTGGGGTGGGGGTGGGGTGTCCCTCAGCCCGGCCTACACCATCTTCGATCTGGGACCCCTTAGGGGATGTCCGACTGCCCCCCCGACTGCAGGCTGGCGGTGGGGGGCAGTTAGGAGTGACTGCTGGCAGTCGGACATCCCTCTCGTAATCTGGGATAGTTGGTTCCTAACCGCTCACCTACTTTGCCTGCCTGATTGCCCCCAACTGCCCCCCTGGTGGCTGGTTGCCCCCAATTGTCACCCCCTATTGGTCTGATCGCCCCAACTGCACCCCTCTGCCAGCCTGCTCAACCCCAACTTCCCCCCTCTGCCAGCCTGGTCGCCCCTAACTGACACCCCCCCCCCCGCCAGCCTGGTTTCTCCCAACTGTCACCCCCACTGACCTAGTTGCATCTCACTACCCCCTTGCTGCCAGCCTAATTGCCCCCAACAACCTCCCCTGCTGGCCTGGTCACCCCCACTGCACCCCCACCCACCAGCCTGGTTTCCCCTAACTGCCCCCCCTGCTGGCCTGGTTGCCCACAACTGCCCGCCCCCCCCGCCCCCGCCAGCCTGATCCCCCCACGCAGCTTGCTGTTCAGTCGTTTGGTCGTCCCACACTAACCCTCCTGAGGGCCTGGTCGCCCCACACAGCCTGCTGCTCAGTCGTTTGGTTGTCCCTCACTAAACCCCCTGACGGCCTTGTTGCCCCACTCAGCCTGTTCAGTCATCCGTTCAGTTGTTTCAGATGTGATGACCCCTTGCTCTTTATATATACATAGATAGATAGATAGACTAGAGGCCCCTGAGGGGCTCCTCGGCCTGGCCTGCGGCCTCTCACAATCTGGGACCCCTCGGGCGATGTCAGACAGCCAGTTTTGACCCGATCCCTGCAGGCCTGGTCCAGACAGGAGGGAGCCTGATCCTGTGCTTTGAGCGTCTATCCCCTGGTGGTCAGTACCTGTCATAGCAACTGGTTGACTGGTCTTTTGGTTGTTCGGTCACTTAGGCTTTTATATATATAGATAATTGACACTCTACTCATCGATAAATGTGAGTCTGATTCCTCTCTCTTTGAATTTGGAGCTGCATATGACTGCTGGAATCAATAGAGTATGCTGAAGGCAGTGCTATATAACTTCTCAGAATTGAATTTAATAGGCAATGTAACTTCAATCTTATACTGATGGGAAGACTACTTCTTTGGACCTTTATAAGAGGTTGATTCTAAGACCACCCTATTAGAAAAGTTACATGTAAGTTCTCTGCATAAGGATCCCAGGTGAACCTGTATTTCTAATATTCTAGCCTAGAAGCAAGACATGAGAGAAAGAAACCATCCTAGAAATGAGTGCTACAATCCACTTCTAGCCACCAGTCATTTGGATCACTCTCAACAACTGGAGTGATTATATCTGAGATCCTAAACATTATGAAGCAGAGAAGAGCAGTCCCTTTTTACCTTCTTTAAATTTCTAGTCAATGAAATCTATGAAATGAATTAACTGATGATCTTTTAAGACTCTAAACTTTGGAAATTTATTAAACAATGATAAATAACCAAACCACTTAAGTTTAATTGGAATCACATGAGGCAAGAGAAGTGAAATTCATATAGAAGCAATATTTGAAAAGATATCAGCCATATTTTTTATAAAAGTAATGAAAGGCATATAACTTTACTTTTAAAAAGCTACAGATTTCAATAATAATGATGTATTTTTAAAAAATAAATAGCACATTAAGTAAACTTGTTGAAAATCAAAGACCAAAGTAAATAAAAGCTTCAAGCTAAATAAGACACATTAGCTTTGAAAAATCTCATAACAAAACCATAAAGCATGACAGAAAAATGTTGAAAATACGCCATAAAGAAAAGAATACCATCTTCACCTTGGTTCTCTAGTAGACTCTGAGATGGAGAAGTTATATAGATTTATTCAAAAGTACTCTAGAGATGTAAACTTTTAAAGAAGTTGTAATTGCACAGAGAGCTGATGTTTGTTCCATACTGTGATTTTAATATGCACATGTTTAGTGATTCATTATAAAGAGCATTTTTATGTACTTATTGACTAATTGTTTATATGTTTTAAAAAATGCATATATAATATTTTGTCTATTTTTTGTTTTCTTTATTGATTAAGGTTACATATGTGTCCTTATCCCCCCATTGCCCCTCCACCCCCCCGCTCATGCCCTCACCCCCCTAGTGTCTGTGTCCATTGGTCATGCTTATATGCACGCAAACAAGTCCTTTGGTTGATCTCTCCCCCTTCATCCCCCCTCTCCTCCCCCGCTTTCCCTCTGATTGATGCTTCTCTGTCTCTGGATCTGTTTTTGTTCATCAATTTATGTTGTTCCATTATATTCCACAAATAAGTGAGATCATGTGATATTTATCTTTCTCCAACTGACTTATTGTCTATTTTTTAATTGGGTAATTTGGCTAAGTTTATAATTAAATTATGAGTTCTTTATATATTTTGATACAAATCATTTATCATACATATGATATAAAAATATTTTCTCACAGACTGTGGCTTGCTTTTTCATTTTATTATTAGTATCTTTGAAAGAAAATATATTTTAATTTTAGTGAAGTACAATTAATCATTTAATAATATTTTTGCCATTGTCTTATCTATATAATCTTGTACCAAGGCTCTTGTCTTTAGTTCTCTGATCTACTGTAGGTTAATTTTCTCTATGGTGGAAAATAAGGGTCTAAATTCATCTTTTTGCATGAAGACACTAAACTGTTCCAATCCAATATTATCATTACTGTACATATTATTAACATTAAACATAAAACCTGCAATTCAAAGATAATTAATGTTGTTGGTCTCAATATTTTTCTTTGTCTTCCTTTTTTCTAATTGGTTAGACATAAGACAATCTAATTTTACAGTGCACAAAACATGAATTCTATTTAAATCTTTCAAGATCTCTGACTGTTTGTATATCTTTCTTGAACAAAATTCTCAGCACTCGCTCCCTAATCTGCTTGGTCCGGACCCCATAGATTACAGGATTGAGGGCTGGAGGAACTACCACGTATAGATTGGCTAAGAGAATATGGACATATTGGGGAACATTGTGGCCAAAACGGTGTGACAAGAAAGAGAAAAAGGCAGGAGTGAAAAAGGCTAAGATAACACCAATATGGGATCCACAGGTGTTGAGGGCTTTGAGTCGAGCCTCCCAGGAAGGCAGGCAAAAGACTGCATAGAGGATCCTGGCATAGGAGAGAATAATTAGGAGCACATCCAATAATAAGAGAGAAATGTTGCCAAGGCCAAACATTATATTCAGTTTGATGCTGGCACAGGCCAGACGGGCAATGCCCATGTGCTCACAGTAGGTATGAGGGATGATATGATGCCCACAGAAGGGCAGCCTCAGGAGGAGAAACACCAGTGGGCCCACCATGTACAGGCTCCGCAGAATGGAAATGTCTGCAATAACGCTGATGACTTTGCTGGTGAGGATCGTGGTATAGCGAAGGGGTTTACAAATGGCAATGTAGCGGTCAAAGGCCATGGCCACCAACACAATGCTCTCCATAACAGTGAAGAAGTGGATGAAGAACATCTGGGAAAGGCAGCTTTCAAAAGATATGCTCCTGAGGTTGAACCAGAAAATCCCCAGCATTTTGGGGATGGCGGCTGTGGACAGGCCCAGGTCGATGGTGTCCAACATGGCCAGGAAGTAGTACATGGGCTCATGGAGGCTATGCTCAGTCCGGATCACGAACAGGACAGCAGCATTCCCCAGGAGGGCAACAAGATACACAAAGAGAAAGGGGAATCCAATCCAGACATGCATGTCCTCTAGCCCTGGGATGCCCAGCAAAAGGAATGAGGAAGGACGGAACTGGGTGTCATTAGGCATAGACATCCTTCCTGCCACTGTTGTTGATTTTGCGTATTGGTGTTAGAAGTCATCTTCACATGAAGGATGCTTGCTCCACTTCTTCTTTCCCAGTCTCCTGATAAAATACAAAATAACTGTAATATTCATTTTCTCTCATTCAATATTATTAAAACTATCCTGCCATCCTTACCTGGACATCAGATGGCTCCAGAAATCAAGCCAGTCCCACTCTTCTTCAGATCATTCCGATTCACAAAAGGTTGAACAAGAAGAGAGAGGAGAATACCCATGAAGGTGATATTCAAGGTAAGGAGTGGAAATAATAAAGGTCTTTGTTTTTTGTACTTTCTCGTGTTACATACATTGTATTTAATGTATATGAAATATACTTTAGCATATGAAATCCAACACATTATTTTATTGAGAAACTTGAGGACCATTTATATATGTATTTGAAAACCATTTATCTATGTCTTATGTATATTTATATTTGTAAATATACATGCATGTTTATACATATACTAGAGGCCCAGTGCACAAAGTTCATGCACTGGGGGTTGAGGGGTTCGCTCAGCCTGGCCTGCACCCTATCACAGTCTGGGGCCCTTGCAGTCTGGGACCCCTGCAGTCTGGGACCCCTCGCTCCTTACTGCCCGCCTGCAGTGGAGGTGGGAGAGGCTTGCACCACAGCTGCTGCACTCACCAGCCATGAGCCCGGCTTCTGGCTGAACTCCTGCATTGAGTGTCTGCCCCCTGGTGGTCAGTGCCCATAATAGAGACCAGTCATTCCACCACTCATTCTGCCATTTTAGGGTTTTTTATGTAGGATATGCATATTTTTTTTTTTTTTTTTTTTTACTGTGCCTATACCTTTGACTATTTGATCCTGAAACCGGAGGCTGAAAATTTACTTTTGTTTATTCATGCACCTAAAACCGCATCACACATACAAATTCTCAGAAAACAATGTTTCTTAAATGACTGAGTCAGAGAAAATTCATAACAACATCCAGCATACACCAGGTGATTAATAACATAGTTTCCAAATTAGCTAGATAGTCCAACAGCCATCTTCATCCAAAACATTTTGGATCATGAATAAAGACAAGAAAAGGAAGACATGTTGCACAGGGGCTTTTAAAGTTAGGGCAAACTTTGATTTACCAGTATACAATGTTCTAAATTGAAATGGTCTCATTTTCCATTGAACAAACAAAAACTTAAATTAATTTAAGAAGCTTTCTTGGGAAGTGTAATCAGGGCTACCTAAAGAGTTTTGCGTTTTTTTTAGCTCCCATATTCAAGTCCATCTAACTCACTTATACATGGAAAAGGAGGTGTCACCTTGGATACCCTTTAGATTAGAGTTTAGTAAAGCTATATTCTAACCCAGTGGTCGACAAACTCATTAGTCAACAGAGCCAAATATCAACAGTACAACGATTGAAATTTCTTTTGAGAGCCACATTTGTTAAACTTAAACTATATAGGTAGGTACATTGTTATTAACTTAATTAGGGTGCTCCTAAGGCTTAGGAAGGGCCACACTCAAGGGGCCAAAGAGTCGCATGTGGCTCGCGAGCCACAGTTTGCCGACCATAGCTCTATCCCAATCTTGATGTTTTCCTGAATGTCTCCTTTAAGTACTGAATGAAAAAGGAATTTGTTAAATGGTTCTTTATATAGCTTGAGTGGCAAATTCCTGGATTTACTTATCCTGAGTTCATATTTTAAGACAATCAAGAAAGGGGAAGTTGTTTATTGGCTAACTTCCTAAATGGAAGCAATTTTGAAAACAGTGTGGAAATGATAGTGTATGGGGCTAGTTGCCTGGAAATTGGGGGAGTTCATATTTGAGTAGTACCCATCAGAGACAGATGCACAGAAAAAGCCTCCTTTTGCTATAGGACCATCCTGTAGCAAAAAATGTGGCCCCTCTGGGGCCTTTTAGGAGTAACAGAAAGAAGGGATGAGACATTGGGTAGAAATTTAGATAGAAAATTTGAATAAGACTTGGCCAATACTCTCACACTGTGATGAGGGTGATATAAAGATGAAATTTTAATAAAATGTTGCATGATGGTAGAAAAACAAAGGAAATACTGTGGGTATGGATTTGAACAAAATAAACTTTATGTAGGATATGAAATGGATCAAAAACTATATTTTACAAAGAAGCACAAGAAGTTTATTGCAGCTAGAAATGAATGTGTGTTTTAAAAACAGGAACTAAAATTATCATGGGCCCTACCCTGAAAGGTGAGTCCATAGGTTTGTCCTTTAAGAGCTGGACTCTGTGATCTGTGCAACCTTCTCTAGATTCTGGAGATTAATGGCTCTATCTTTCAGTGAAAACTGTCACCCAAATGAGCTAGAGCATGTGGTGGTAGAATTATTATGGTTTTGTCCACAGAAGAAAGCTCTTTCCTATTCTCACCTCTGAATTTCCAGGAGTGCTACACAGAATTGATCAGTTACCAATGAGCAAACCAACCAGTTACTCATTTCATAAGTAAAAACCAATCTATCCCATCAAAATAGATGTATACAACCTCAGATCTTTGCCAGGCACAATGATGAGACTGGGCCCCAGCTTCTCTTTGAGATCATGGTTTCTAATGTTCTGTAATGAACTTATATCAGACAGCCATTCTCTCGGTTTTGCATAATTATGGTACTCCACTATATTCCACACTTCCACCTCAGCTACCCCAGTGTACATTAACACCATTTCAAGTCCTCTACCTGATAAAGATAACAAGAAGAGATTCTTTATACCAGCGGTTTGCATCAGGATTGATTGTTTTCCCCTTGGGTATATTTATGAATGCCAGGAAACATTTTTTTATTATCACAACTTAAAGGAAGTGTTACTGATGTCTAGATGCCAGGGATGTTGCTAAACATCCTACAATGCACAGAGCATCCCTTCCTCCCCCCCCAAAAAAAACAACAAAAAAAAAAACACAACAACACAAAGAAAAATCTGACCCACAATGTAAGTAATACCAAAATTGAAATCCGTACCCTCCACCTTTCATCTTATCTCTGCCTAATTCATAGTCCCATGGCATAGTGGTATGCTACTAGGAAAAGACCTGCACTATTACATGTTATCTTATTTCTCAGTTAACTTTTTACCTTGGTCCTGAGTCCTAATAAAATAAAACAAAACAAAACAAAATATAAAAAACTTTATTAGTAGTCACAGTTATGCTTCATAATTTATTCAGTCAATGTGTCTGTTCACAAACATACCTGCTTATCTCATTTAGTAGGTCTGAAAATGTGCTAGGTGCCAGGAAAGCATAGTCCTTGGTCTCTTGATGTTGTACCTAACATAAAGTTGAAAAAAATAAATGAACCGATATAGAGTTTTCTTCTGTATCTCACCTGCTGTTGTATGTGTGGGACTACGGATGTGAATATATGTTGCCATGAAAATTTATGGTATAAAATTTGTACTGCCCAAAGCTTGCCTGTGTATTCTTTTTATCCTTTTTCCAATGCTGTGTTACACACTTATTTTCTTTTCCTCACTCTATTCTAACTTAGCATGAACTCATTCCCAATTTTCCACAACCCTAACTACGAATAACAGTCTTACCTTGCTTTCCAAATGTCTCTGAGAGGACAGCGCTTGAAAATATAATCTGACCTCTCTCTGGGTCCACACCTTGCTGGCAACGAATAGGCATTTATATTGGTGCGGTGGCCCTGCGTCCAGTTGGATGGGGACTGTAGTCTCCCTGGGTTTCTGACAGAGACGAAGTAATATTCACTGGAGAGTTCTTCCTCCCTACACTGGCACTCTTGGGCAAGAGTCACCAGCTCTCTATTTTTTCCAATGACAATGTAGCTTTTCTGCTTTCCTACTTAAAAACCTAAATTCCTGATTAACATTTAAATTCCTGATTTAAATGATTATCTGCCTTCTTCAATGATATGTCCCATCAGTCTTCCCTCTTTGTTCTACATCATCTCTGTCATAGCCTAAATTTGATATGCCTATTATTCCTTTGCCCCACTCCTCATGAACTATTTAGGTGAAAGACCAGATAAAGCAACAAAAATGTCATGTGATAACCCAAGATTTTAGAGATAGGAAAGCTCAATAAGGTGAGCTAACTTCTTACTCATGATTACCCCACCAGTTGTTTAATGATTATATGAGCAAGGAAAGAGGCTAATTACCAGGACAGAGAGAAACCACTCAGACTCAAGGAACCTTGCAAAGTTTAGCTCCAGATAAGAGTCTTAGCTGAGCCTAGGTCCAGACATATCAGTCAAGAAACTAGCTTTGGATCACCTACCCCACATATTGCAATCTCTAAATTATTTAAATTGATTTCATCCATTAGAGCTACCCCAACCGAGATGCTATGTTTGGTTGAAAAAAAATGAGTCTTCCTTGGTGTGCTTTTTCTGAATTCCTGACTTATAGAGTCTGTAACCATAATAAAATATTTGATTTGTTGTTTTATACACTTAAATTTTGGCATTTCTTATACGCAAGAATAGAAAACCAAGAGGAAACTTTCTACCTTAAATTAGGTTCCATTTTAATGAACCCAAAACATGTGTTATTTCTTTGAAAGCCATGCATAGAAAGAAAGACTGATGGACCTCGAGGAGAATGAAGGTGAGGACAGAAGAAAAATGAGAAAGGTGGAATTAACAGCTTAAGAAAGGGGATAGTTTTGACATCCAGATATCAAGTTTGGCCAAACTGTTGCCTTCAGTTACATGGAAAATAGAAAACACTTATAATGAACTGGATTTAGCTAAAGTGATTTCCACGCAGAATGTTAGAAGTGTCAAATGGTTTCTTTTATTGATATACTAGTGGCTCGGTGCATGTAATTCATGCACTGGGGTGGGGGGTGGGGTGTCCCTCAGCCCGGCCTGCACCATCTTTGATCTGGGACCCCTTAGGGGATGTCCGACTGCCCCCCCGACTGCAGGCTGGCGGTGGGGGGCAGTTAGGAGTGACTGCTGGCAGTCGGACATCCCTCTCGTAATCTGGGATAGTTGGTTCCTAACCGCTCACCTACTTAGCCTGCCTGATTGCCCCCAACTGCCCCCCCTGCTGGCTGGTTGCCCCCAATTGTCACCCCCTATTGGCCTGATCGCCCCAACTGCACCCCTCTGCCAGCCTGCTCAACCCCAACTTCCCCCCTCTGCCAGCCTGGTCGCCCCTAACTGACACCACCACCCCCCGCCAGCCTGGTTTCTCCCAACTGTCACCCCCACTGACCTAGTTGCATCTCACTACCCCCTTGCTGCCAGCCTAATTGCCCCCAACAACCTCCCCTGCTGGCCTGGTCACCCCCACTGCACCCCCACCCACCAGCCTGGTTTCCCCTAACTCCCACCCCTGCTGGCCTGGTTGCCCACAACTGCCCGCCCCCCCCGCCCCCGCCAGCCTGATCCCCCCACGCAGCTTGCTGTTCAGTCGTTTGGTCGTCCCACACTAACCCTCCTGAGGGCCTGGTCGCCCCACACAGCCTGCTGCTCAGTCGTTTGGTTGTCCCTCACTAAACCCCCTGACGGCCTTGTTGCCCCACTCAGCCTGTTCAGTCATCCGTTCAGTTGTTTCAGATGTGATGACCCCTGGCTCTTTATATATACATAGATAGATAGATAGACTAGAGGCCCCTGAGGGGCTCCTCGGCCTGGCCTGCGGCCTCTCACAATCTGGGACCCCTCGGGCGATGTCAGACAGCCAGTTTTGACCCGATCCCTGCAGGCCTGGTCCAGACAGGAGGGAGCCTGATCCTGTGCTTTGAGCGTCTATCCCCTGTTGGTCAGTACCTGTCATAGCAACTGGTTGACTGGTCTTTTGGTTGTTCGGTCACTTAGGCTTTTATATATATAGATAATTGACACTCTACTCATCGATAAATGTGAGTCTGATTCCTCTCTCTTTGAATTTGGAGCTGCATATGACTGCTGGAATCAATAGAGTATGCTGAAGGCAGTGCTATATAACTTCTCAGAATTGAATTTAATAGGCAATGTAACTTCAATCTTATACTGATGGGAAGACTACTTCTTTGGACCTTTATAAGAGGTTGATTCTAAGACCACCCTATTAGAAAAGTTACATGTAAGTTCTCTGCATAAGGATCCCAGGTGAACCTGTATTTCTAATATTCTAGCCTAGAAGCAAGACATGAGAGAAAGAAACCATCCTAGAAATGAGTGCTACAATCCACTTCTAGCCACCAGTCATTTGGATCACTCTCAACAATTGGAGTGATTATATCTGAGATCCTAAACATTATGAAGCAGAGAAGAGCAGTCCCTTTTTACCTTCTTTAAATTTCTAGTCAATGAAATCTATGAAATGAATTAACTGATGATCTTTTAAGACGCTAAACTTAGGAAATTTATTAAACAATGATAAATAACCAAACCACTTAAGGTTAATTGGAATCACATGAGGCAAGAGAAGTGAAATTCATATAGAAGCAATATTTGAAAAGCTATCAGCCATATTTTTTATAAAAGTAATGAAAGGCATATAACTTAACTTTTAAAAAGCTACAGATTTCAATAATAATGATGTAGTTTTAAAAAATAAATAGCACATTAAGTAAACTTGTTGAAAATCAAAGACCAAAGTAAATAAAAGCTTCAAGCTAAATAAGACACATTAGCTTTGAAAAATCTCATAACAAAACCATAAAGCATGACAGAAAAATGTTGAAAATACGCCATAAAGAAAAGAATACCATCTTCACCTTGGTTCTCTAGTAGACTCTGAGATGGAGATGCTATATAGATTTATTCAAAAGTACTCTAGAGATGTAAACTTTTAAAGAAGTTGTAATTGCACAGAGAGCTGATGTTTGTTCCATACTGTGATTTTAATATGCACATGTTTAGTGATTCATTATAAAGAGCATTTTTATGTACTTATTGACTAATTGTTTATATGTTTTAAAAAATGCATATATAATACTTTGTCTATTTTTTGTTTTCTTTATTGATTAAGGTTACATATGTGTCCTTATCCCCCCATTGCCCCTCCACCCCCCCGCTCATGCCCTCACCCCCCTAGTGTCTGTGTCCATTGGTCATGCTTATATGCATGCAAACAAGTCCTTTGGTTGATCTCTCCCCCTTCATCCCCCCTCTCCTCCCCCGCTTTCCCTCTGATTGATGCTTCTCTGTCTCTGGATCTGTTTTTGTTCATCAATTTATGTTGTTCCATTATATTCCACAAATAAGTGAGATCATGTGATATTTATCTTTCTCCAACTGACTTATTGTCTATTTTTTAATTGGGTAATTTGGCTACGTTTATAATTAAATTATGAGTTCTTTATATATTTTGATACAAATCATTTATCATACATATGATATAAAAATATTTTCTCACAGACTGTGGCTTGCTTTTTCATTTTATTATTAGTATCTTTGAAAGAAAATATATTTTAATTTTAGTGAAGTACAATTAATCATTTAATAATATTTTTGCCATTGTCTTATCTATATAATCTTGTACCAAGGCTCTTGTCTTTAGTTCTCTGATCTACTGTAGGTTAATTTTCTCTATGGTGGAAAATAAGGGTCTAAATTCATCTTTTTGCATGAAGACACTAAACTGTTCCAATCCAATATTATCATTACTGTACATATTATTAACATTAAACATAAAACCTGCAATTCAAAGATAATTAATGTTGTTGGTCTCAATATTTTTCTTTGTCTTCCTTTTTTCTAATTGGTTAGACATAAGACAATCTAATTTTACAGTGCACAAAACATGAATTCTATTTAAATCTTTCAAGATCTCTGACTGTTTGTATATCTTTCTTGAACAAAATTCTCAGCACTCGCTCCCTAATCTGCTTGGTCCGGACCCCATAGATTACAGGATTGAGGGCTGGAGGAACTACCACGTATAGATTGGCTAAGAGAATATGGACATATTGGGGAACATTGTGGCCAAAACGGTGTGACAAGAAAGAGAAAAAGGCAGGAGTGAAAAAGGCTAAGATAACACCAATATGGGATCCACAGGTGTTGAGGGCTTTGAGTCGAGCCTCCCAGGAAGGCAGGCAAAAGACTGCATAGAGGATCCTGGCATAGGAGAGAATAATTAGGAGCACATCCAATAATAAGAGAGAAATGTTGCCAAGGCCAAACATTATATTCAGTTTGATGCTGGCACAGGCCAGACGGGCAATGCCCATGTGCTCACAGTAGGTATGAGGGATGATATGATGCCCACAGAAGGGCAGCCTCAGGAGGAGAAACACCAGTGGGCCCACCATGTACAGGCTCCGCAGAATGGAAATGCCTGCAATAACGCTGATGACTTTGCTGGTGAGGATCGTGGTATAGCGAAGGGGTTTACAAATGGCAATGTAGCGGTCAAAGGCCATGGCCACCAACACAATGCTCTCCATAACAGTGAAGAAGTGGATGAAGAACATCTGGGAAAGGCAGCTTTCAAAAGATATGCTCCTGAGGTTGAACCAGAAAATCCCCAGCATTTTGGGGATGGCGGCTGTGGACAGGCCCAGGTCGATGGTGTCCAACATGGCCAGGAAGTAGTACATGGGCTCATGGAGGCTATGCTCAGTCCGGATCACGAACAGGACAGCAGCATTCCCCAGGAGGGCAACAAGATACACAAAGAGAAAGGGGAATCCAATCCAGACATGCATGTCCTCTAGCCCTGGGATGCCCAGCAAAAGGAATGAGGAAGGACGGAACTGGGTGTCATTAGGCATAGACATCCTTCCTGCCACTGTTGTTGATTTTGCGTATTGGTGTTAGAAGTCATCTTCACATGAAGGATGCTTGCTCCACTTCTTCTTTCCCAGTCTCCTGATAAAATTCAAAATAACTGTAATATTCATTTTCTCTCATTCAATATTATTAAAACTATCCTGCCATCCTTACCTGGACATCAGATGGCTCCAGGAATCAAGCCAGTCCCACTCTTCCTCAGATCATTCCGATTCACAAAAGGTTGAACAAGAAGAGAGAGGAGAATACCCATGAAGGTGATATTCAAGGTAAGGAGTAGAAATAATAAAGGTCTTTGTTTTTTGTACTTTCTGGTGTTACATACATTGTATTTAATGTATATGAAATATACTTTAGCATATGAAATTCAACACATTATTTTATTGAGAAACTTGAGGACCATTTATATATGTATTTGAAAACCATTTATCTATGTATTATGTATATTTATATTTGTAAATATACATGCATGTTTATACATATACTAGAGGCCCAGTGCACAAAGTTCATGCACTGGGGGTTGAGGGGTTCCCTCAGCCTGGCCTGCACCCTATCACAGTCTGTGGCCCTTGCAGTCTGGGACCCCTGCAGTCTGGGACCCTTCGCTCCTTACTGCCCGCCTGCAGTGGAGGTGGGAGAGGCTTGCACCACAGCTGCTGCACTCACCAGCCATGAGCCTGGCTTCTGGCTGAACTCCTGCATTGAGTGTCTGCCCCCTGGTGGTCAGTGCCCATAATAGAGACCAGTCATTCCACCACTCATTCTGCCATTTTAGGGTTTTTTATGTAGGATATGCATATTTTTTTTTTTTTTTTTTTTTTTTTTTTTTACTGTGCCTATACCTTTGACTATTTGATCCTGAAACCGGAGGCTGAAAATTTACTTTTGTTTATTCATGCACCTAAAACCGCATCACACATACAAATTCTCAGAAAACAATGTTTCTTAAATGACTGAGTCAGAGAAAATTCATAACAACATCCAGCATACACCAGGTGATTAATAACATAGTTTCCAAATTAGCTAGATAGTCCAACAGCCATCTTCATCCAAAATATTTTGGATCATGAATAAAGACAAGAAAAGGAAGACATGTTGCAAAGGGGCTTATAAAGTTAGGGCAAACTTTGATTTACCAGTATACAATGTTCTAAATTGAAATGGTCTCATTTTCCATTGAACAAACAAAAACTTAAATTAATTTAAGAAGCTTTCTTGGGAAGTGTAATCAGGGCTACCTAAAGAGTTTTGCGTTTTTTTTAGCTCCCATATTCAAGTCCATTTAACTCACTTATACATGGAAAAGGAGGTGTCACCTTGGATACCCTTTAGATTAGAGTTTAGTAAAGCTATACTCTAACCCAGGGGTCGACAAACTCATTAGTCAACAGAGCCAAATATCAACAGTACAACGATTGAAATTTCTTTTGAGAGCCACATTTGTTAAACTTAAACTATATAGGTAGGTACATTGTTATTAACTTAATTAGGGTGCTCCTAAGGCTTAGGAAGGGCCACACTCAAGGGGCCAAAGAGTCGCATGTGGCTCGCGAGCCACAGTTTGCCGACCATAGCTCTATCCCAATCTTGATGTTTTCCTGAATGTCTCCTTTAAGTACTAAATGAAAAAGGAATTTGTTAAATGGTTCTTTATATAGCTTGAGTGGCAAATTCCTGGATTTACTTATCCTGAGTTCATATTTTAAGACAATCAAGAATGGGGAAGTTGTTTATTGGCTAACTTCCTAAATGGAAGCAATTTTGAAAACAGTGTGGAAATGATAGTGTATGGGGCTAGTTGCCTGGAAATTGGGGGAGTTCATATTTGAGTAGTACCCATCAGAGACAGATGCACAGAAAAAGCCTCCTTTTGCTATAGGACCATCCTGTAGCAAAAAATGTGGCCCCTCTGGGGCCTTTTAGGAGTAACGGAAAGAAGGGATGAGACATTGGGTAGAAATTTAGATAGAAACTTGAGTAAGACTTGGCCAATACTCTCACACTGTGATGAGGGTGATATAAAGATGAAATTTTAATAAAATGTTGCATGATGGTAGAAAAACAAAGGAAATACTGTGGGTATGGATTTGAACAAAATAAACTTTATGTAGGATATGAAATGGATCAAAAACTATATTTTACAAAGAAGCACAAGAAGTTTATTGCAGCTAGAAATGAATGTGTGTTTTAAAAACAGGAACTAAAATTATCATGGGCCCTACCCTGAAAGGTGAGTCCATAGGTTTGTCCTTTAAGAGCTGGACTCTGTGATGTGTGCAACCTTCTCTAGATTCTGGAGATTAATGGCTCTATCTTTCAGTGAAAACTGTCACCCAAATGAGCTAGAGCATGTGGTGGTAGAATTATTATGGTTTTGTCCACAGAAGAAAGCTCTTTCCTATTCTCACCTCTGAATTTCCAGGAGTGCTACACAGAATTGATCAGTTACCAATGAGCAAACCAACCAGTTACTCATTTCATAAGTAAAAACCAATCTATCCCATCAAAATAGATGTATACAACCTCAGATCTTTGCCAGGCACAATGATGAGACTGGGCCCCAGCTTCTCCTCTTTGAGATCATGGTTTCTAATGTTCTGTAATGAACTTATATCAGACAGTCATTCTCTCGGTTCTGCATCATGTTGGTACTCCACTATATTCCACACCTCCACCTCAGCTACCCCAGTGTACATTAACACCATTTCAAGTCCTCTACCTGATAAAGATAACAAGAAGAGATTCTTTATACCAGCGGTTTGCATCAGGATTGATTGTTTTCCCCTTGGGTATATTTATGAATGCCAGGAAACATTTTTTTATTATCACAACTTAAAGGAAGTGTTACTGATGTCTAGATGCCAGGGATGTTGCGAAACATCCTACAATGCACAGAGCATCCCTTCCTCCCCCCCCAAAAAAAACAACAAAAAAAAAACACAACAACACAAAGAAAAATCTGACCCACAATGTAAATAATACCAAAATTGAAATCCGTACCCTCCACCTTTCATCTTATCTCTGCCTAATTCATAGTCCCATGGCATAGTGGTATGCTACTAGGAAAAGACCTGCACTATTACATGTTATCTTATTTCTCAGTTAACTTTTTACCTTGGTCCTGAGTCCTAATAAAATAAAACAAAACAAAACAAAATATAAAAAACTTTATTAGTAGTCACAGTTATGCTTCATAATTTATTCAGTCAATGTGTCTGTTCACAAACATACCTGCTTATCTCATTTAGTAGGTCTGAAAATGTGCTAGGTGCCAGGAAAGCATAGTCCTTGGTCTCTTGATGTTGTACCTAACATAAAGTTGAAAAAAATAAATGAACTGATATAGAGTTTTCTTCTGTATCTCACCTGCTGTTGTATGTGTGGGACTACGGATGTGAATATATGTTGCCATGAAAATTTATGGTATAAAATTTGTACTGCCCAAAGCTTGCCTGTGTATTCTTTTTATCCTTTTTCCAATGCTGTGTTACACACTTATTTTCTTTTCCTCACTCTATTCTAACTTAGCATGAACTCATTCCCAATTTTCCACAACCCTAACTACGAATAACAGTCTTACCTTGCTTTCCAAATGTCTCTGAGAGGACAGCGCTTGAAAATATAATCTGACCTCTCTCTGGGTCCACACCTTGCTGGCAACGAATAGGCATTTATATTGGTGCGGTGGCCCTGCGTCCAGTTGGATGGGGACTGTAGTCTCCCTGGGTTTCTGACAGAGACGAAGTAATATTCACTGGAGAGTTCTTCCTCCCTACATTGGCACTCTGGGGCAAGAGTCACCAGCTCTCTATTTTTTCCAATGACAATGTAGCTTTTCTGCTTTCCTACTTAAAAACCTAAATTCCTGATTAACATTTAAATTCCTGATTTAAATGATTATCTGCCTTCTTCAATGATATGTCCCATCAGTCTTCCCTCTTTGTTCTACATCATCTCTGTCATAGCCTAAATTTGATATGCCTATTATTCCTTTGCCCCACTCCTCATGAACTATTTAGGTGAAAGACCAGATAAAGCAACAAAAATGTCATGTGATAACCCAAGATTTTAGAGATAGGAAAGCTCAATAAGGTGAGCTAACTTCTTACTCATGATTACCCCACCAGTTGTTTAATGATTATATGAGCAAGGAAAGAGGCTAATTACCAGGACAGAGAGAAACCACTCAGTCTCAAGGAATCTTGCAAAGTTAAGCTCCAGATAAGAGTCTTAGCTGAGCCTAGGCCCAGACATATCAGTCAAGAAACTAGCTTTGGATCACCTACCCCACATATTGCAATCTCTATATTATTTAAATTGATTTCATCCATTAGAGCTACCCCAACCGAGATGCTATGTTTTGTTGAAAAAAATGAGTCTTCCTTGGTGTGCTTTTTCTGAATTCCTGACTTATAGAATCTGTAAACATAATAAAATATTTGATTTGTTGTTTTATACACTTAAATTTTGGCATTTCTTATACGCAAGAATAGAAAACCAAGAGGAAACTTTCTACCTTAAATTAGGTTCCATTTTAATGAACCCAAAACATGTGTTATTTCTTTGAAAGCCATGCATAGAAAGAAAGACTGATGGACCTCGAGGAGAATGAAGGTGAGGACAGAAGAAAAATGAGAAAGGTTTAATTAACAGCTTCAGAAAGGGGATAGTTTTCATATCCAGATATCAAGTTTGGCCAAACTGTTGCCTTCAGTAACATGGAAAATAGAAAACACTTATAATGAACTGGATTTAGCTAAAGTGATTTCCACGCAGAATGTTAGAAGTGTCAAATGGTTTCTTTTATTGATATACTAGTGGCTCGGTGCATGTAATTCATGCACTGGGGTGGGGGGTGGGGTGTCCCTCAGCCCGGCCTGCACCATCTTTGATCTGGGACCCCTTAGGGGATGTCCGACTGCCCCCCCGACTGCAGGCTGGCGGTGGGGGGCAGTTAGGAGTGACTGCTGGCAGTCGGACATCCCTCTCGTAATCTGGGATAGTTGGTTCCTAACCGCTCACCTACTTAGCCTGCCTGATTGCCCCCAACTGCCCCCCCTGCTGGCTGGTTGCCCCCAAATGTCACCCCCTATTGGCCTGATCGCCCCAACTGCACCCCTCTGCCAGCCTGCTCAACCCCAACTTCCCCCCTCTGCCAGCCTGGTCGCCCCTAACTGACACCACCACCCCCCGCCAGCCTGGTTTCTCCCAACTGTCACCCCCACTGACCTAGTTGCATCTCACTACCCCCTTGCTGCCAGCCTAATTGCCCCCAACAACCTCCCCTGCTGGCCTGGTCACCCCCACTGCACCCCCACCCACCAGCCTGGTTTCCCCTAACTCCCACCCCTGCTGGCCTGGTTGCCCACAACTGCCCCCCCCCCCCGCCCCCGCCAGCCTGATCCCCCCACGCAGCCTGCTGTTCAGTCGTTTGGTCGTCCCACACTAACCCTCCTGAGGGCCTGGTCGCCCCACACAGCCTGCTGCTCAGTCGTTTGGTTGTCCCTCACTAAACCCCCTGACGGCCTTGTTGCCCCACTCAGCCTGTTCAGTCATCCGTTCAGTTGTTTCAGATGTGATGACCCCTGGCTCTTTATATATACATAGATAGATAGATAGACTAGAGGCCCCTGAGGGGCTCCTCGGCCTGGCCTGCGGCCTCTCACAATCTGGGACCCCTCGGGCGATGTCAGACAGCCAGTTTTGACCCGATCCCTGCAGGCCTGGTCCAGACAGGAGGGAGCCTGATCCTGTGCTTTGAGCGTCTATCCCCTGGTGGTCAGTACCTGTCATAGCAACTGGTTGACTGGTCTTTTGGTTGTTCGGTCACTTAGGCTTTTATATATATAGATAATTGACACTCTACTCATCGATAAATGTGAGTCTGATTCCTCTCTCTTTGAATTTGGAGCTGCATATGACTGCTGGAATCAATAGAGTATGCTGAAGGCAGTGCTATATAACTTCTCAGAATTGAATTTAATAGGCAATGTAACTTCAATCTTATACTGATGGGAAGACTACTTCTTTGGACCTTTATAAGAGGTTGATTCTAAGACCACCCTATTAGAAAAGTTACATGTAAGTTCTCTGCATAAGGATCCCAGGTGAACCTGTATTTCTAATATTCTAGCCTAGAAGCAAGACATGAGAGAAAGAAACCATCCTAGAAATGAGTGCTACAATCCACTTCTAGCCACCAGTCATTTGGATCACTCTCAACAATTGGAGTGATTATATCTGAGATCCTAAACATTATGAAGCAGAGAAGAGCAGTCCCTTTTTATCTTCTTTAAATTTCTAGTCAATGAAATCTATGAAATGAATTAACTGATGATCTTTTAAGACTCTAAACTTAGGAAATTTATTAAACAATGTTAAATAACCAAACCACTTAAGGTTAATTGGAATCACATGAGGCAAGAGAAGTGAAATTCATATAGAAGCAATATTTGAAAAGCTATCAGCCATATTTTTTATAAAAGTAATGAAAGGCATATAACTTAACTTTTAAAAAGCTACAGATTTCAATAATAATGATGTAGTTTTAAAAAATAAATAGCACATTAAGTAAACTTGTTGAAAATCAAAGACCAAAGTAAATAAAAGCTTCAAGCTAAATAAGACACATTAGCTTTGAAAAATCTCATAACAAAACCATAAAGCATGACAGAAAAATGTTGAAAATACGCCATAAAGAAAAGAATACCATCTTCACCTTGGTTCTCTAGTAGACTCTGAGATGGAGATGCTATATAGATTTATTCAAAAGTACTCTAGAGATGTAAACTTTTAAAGAAGTTGTAATTGCACAGAGAGCTGATGTTTGTTCCATACTGTGATTTTAATATGCACATGTTTAGTGATTCATTATAAAGAGCATTTTTATGTACTTATTGACTAATTGTTTATATGTTTTAAAAAATGCATATATAATACTTTGTCTATTTTTTGTTTTCTTTATTGATTAAGGTTACATATGTGTCCTTATCCCCCCATTGCCCCTCCACCCCCCCGCTCATGCCCTCACCCCCCTAGTGTCTGTGTCCATTGGTCATGCTTATATGCATGCAAACAAGTCCTTTGGTTGATCTCTCCCCCTTCATCCCCCCTCTCCTCCCCCGCTTTCCCTCTGATTGATGCTTCTCTGTCTCTGGATCTGTTTTTGTTCATCAATTTATGTTGTTCCATTATATTCCACAAATAAGTGAGATCATGTGATATTTATCTTTCTCCAACTGACTTATTGTCTATTTTTTAATTGGGTAATTTGGCTACGTTTATAATTAAATTATGAGTTCTTTATATATTTTGATACAAATCATTTATCATACATATGATATAAAAATATTTTCTCACAGACTGTGGCTTGCTTTTTCATTTTATTATTAGTATCTTTGAAAGAAAATATATTTTAATTTTAGTGAAGTACAATTAATCATTTAATAATATTTTTGCCATTGTCTTATCTATATAATCTTGTACCAAGGCTCTTGTCTTTAGTTCTCTGATCTACTGTAGGTTAATTTTCTCTATGGTGGAAAATAAGGGTCTAAATTCATCTTTTTGCATGAAGACACTAAACTGTTCCAATCCAATATTATCATTAATGTACATATTATTAACATTAAACATAAAACCTGCAATTCAAAGATAATTAATGTTGTTGGTCTCAATATTTTTCTTTGTCTTCCTTTTTTCTAATTGGTTAGACATAAGACAATCTAATTTTACAGTGCACAAAACATGAATTCTATTTAAATCTTTCAAGATCTCTGACTGTTTGTATATCTTTCTTGAACAAAATTCTCAGCACTCGCTCCCTAATCTGCTTGGTCCGGACCCCATAGATTACAGGATTGAGGGCTGGAGGAACTACCACGTATAGATTGGCTAAGAGAATATGGACATATTGGGGAACATTGTGGCCAAAACGGTGTGACAAGAAAGAGAAAAAGGCAGGAGTGAAAAAGGCTAAGATAACACCAATATGGGATCCACAGGTGTTGAGGGCTTTGAGTCGAGCCTCCCAGGAAGGCAGGCAAAAGACTGCATAGAGGATCCTGGCATAGGAGAGAATAATTAGGAGCACATCCAATAATAAGAGAGAAATGTTGCCAAGGCCAAACATTATATTCAGTTTGATGCTGGCACAGGCCAGACGGGCAATGCCCATGTGCTCACAGTAGGTATGAGGGATGATATGATGCCCACAGAAGGGCAGCCTCAGGAGGAGAAACACCAGTGGGCCCACCATGTACAGGCTCCGCAGAATGGAAATGCCTGCAATAACGCTGATGACTTTGCTGGTGAGGATCGTGGTATAGCGAAGGGGTTTACAAATGGCAATGTAGCGGTCAAAGGCCATGGCCACCAACACAATGCTCTCCATAACAGTGAAGAAGTGGATGAAGAACATCTGGGAAAGGCAGCTTTCAAAAGATATGCTCCTGAGGTTGAACCAGAAAATCCCCAGCATTTTGGGGATGGCGGCTGTGGACAGGCCCAGGTCGATGGTGTCCAACATGGCCAGGAAGTAGTACATGGGCTCATGGAGGCTATGCTCAGTCCGGATCACGAACAGGACAGCAGCATTCCCCAGGAGGGCAACAAGATACACAAAGAGAAAGGGGAATCCAATCCAGACATGCATGTCCTCTAGCCCTGGGATGCCCAGCAAAAGGAATGAGGAAGGACGGAACTGGGTGTCATTAGGCATAGACATCCTTCCTGCCACTGTTGTTGATTTTGCGTATTGGTGTTAGAAGTCATCTTCACATGAAGGATGCTTGCTCCACTTCTTCTTTCCCAGTCTCCTGATAAAATTCAAAATAACTGTAATATTCATTTTCTCTCATTCAATATTATTAAAACTATCCTGCCATCCTTACCTGGACATCAGATGGCTCCAGGAATCAAGCCAGTCCCACTCTTCCTCAGATCATTCCGATTCACAAAAGGTTGAACAAGAAGAGAGAGGAGAATACCCATGAAGGTGATATTCAAGGTAAGGAGTAGAAATAATAAAGGTCTTTGTTTTTTGTACTTTCTGGTGTTACATACATTGTATTTAATGTATATGAAATATACTTTAGCATATGAAATTCAACACATTATTTTATTGAGAAACTTGAGGACCATTTATATATGTATTTGAAAACCATTTATCTATGTATTATGTATATTTATATTTGTAAATATACATGCATGTTTATACATATACTAGAGGCCCAGTGCACAAAGTTCATGCACTGGGGGTTGAGGGGTTCCCTCAGCCTGGCCTGCACCCTATCACAGTCTGTGGCCCTTGCAGTCTGGGACCCCTGCAGTCTGGGACCCTTCGCTCCTTACTGCCCGCCTGCAGTGGAGGTGGGAGAGGCTTGCACCACAGCTGCTGCACTCACCAGCCATGAGCCTGGCTTCTGGCTGAACTCCTGCATTGAGTGTCTGCCCCCTGGTGGTCAGTGCCCGTAATAGAGACCAGTCATTCCACCACTCATTCTGCCATTTTAGGGTTTTTTATGTAGGATATGCATATTTTTTTTTTTTTTTTTTTTTACTGTGCCTATACCTTTGACTATTTGATCCTGAAACCGGAGGCTGAAAATTTACTTTTGTTTATTCATGCACCTAAAACCGCATCACACATACAAATTCTCAGAAAACAATGTTTCTTAAATGACTGAGTCAGAGAAAATTCATAACAACATCCAGCATACACCAGGTGATTAATAACATAGTTTCCAAATTAGCTAGATAGTCCAACAGCCATCTTCATCCAAAACATTTTGGATCATGAATAAAGACAAGAAAAGGAAGACATGTTGCACAGGGGCTTATAAAGTTAGGGCAAACTTTGATTTACCAGTATACAATGTTCTAAATTGAAATGGTCTCATTTTCCATTGAACAAACAAAAACTTAAATTAATTTAAGAAGCTTTCTTGGGAAGTGTAATCAGGGCTACCTAAAGAGTTTTGCGGTTTTTTTAGCTCCCATATTCAAGTCCATTTAACTCACTTATACATGGAAAAGGAGGTGTCACCTTGGATACCCTTTAGATTAGAGTTTAGTAAAGCTATACTCTAACCCAGTGGTCGACAAACTCATTAGTCAACAGAGCCAAATATCAACAGTACAACGATTGAAATTTCTTTTGAGAGCCACATTTGTTAAACTTAAACTATATAGGTAGGTACATTGTTATTAACTTAATTAGGGTGCTCCTAAGGCTTAGGAAGGGCCACACTCAAGGGGCCAAAGAGTCGCATGTGGCTCGCGAGCCACAGTTTGCCGACCATAGCTCTATCCCAATCTTGATGTTTTCCTGAATGTCTCCTTTAAGTACTGAATGAAAAAGGAATTTGTTAAATGGTTCTTTATATAGCTTGAGTGGCAAATTCCTGGATTTACTTATCCTGAGTTCATATTTTAAGACAATCAAGAAAGGGGAAGTTGTTTATTGGCTAACTTCCTAAATGGAAGCAATTTTGAAAACAGTGTGGAAATGATAGTGTATGGGGCTAGTTGCCTGGAAATTGGGGGAGTTCATATTTGAGTAGTACCCATCAGAGACAGATGCACAGAAAAAGCCTCCTTTTGCTATAGGACCATCCTGTAGCAAAAAATGTGGCCCCTCTGGGGCCTTTTAGGAGTAACAGAAAGAAGGGATGAGACATTGGGTAGAAATTTAGATAGAAAATTTGAATAAGACTTGGCCAATACTCTCACACTGTGATGAGGGTGATATAAAGATGAAATTTTAATAAAATGTTGCATGATGGTAGAAAAACAAAGGAAATACTGTGGGTATGGATTTGAACAAAATAAACTTTATGTAGGATATGAAATGGATCAAAAACTATATTTTACAAAGAAGCACAAGAAGTTTATTGCAGCTAGAAATGAATGTGTGTTTTAAAAACAGGAACTAAAATTATCATGGGCCCTACCCTGAAAGGTGAGTCCATAGGTTTGTCCTTTAAGAGCTGGACTCTGTGATCTGTGCAACCTTCTCTAGATTCTGGAGATTAATGGCTCTATCTTTCAGTGAAAACTGTCACCCAAATGAGCTAGAGCATGTGGTGGTAGAATTATTATGGTTTTATCCACAGAAGAAAGCTCTTTCCTATTCTCACCTCTGAATTTCCAGGAGTGCTACACAGAATTGATCAGTTACCAATGAGCAAACCAACCAGTTACTCATTTCATAAGTAAAAACCAATCTATCCCATCAAAATAGATGTATACAACCTCAGATCTTTGCCAGGCACAATGATGAGACTGGGCCCCAGCTTCTCCTCTTTGAGATCATGGTTTCTAATGTTCTGTAATGAACTTATATCAGACAGTCATTCTCTCGGTTCTGCATCATGTTGGTACTCCACTATATTCCACACCTCCACCTCAGCTACCCCAGTGTACATTAACACCATTTCAAGTCCTCTACCTGATAAAGATAACAAGAAGAGATTCTTTATACCAGCGGTTTGCATCAGGATTGATTGTTTTCCCCTTGGGTATATTTAGGAATGTCAGGAAACATTGTTTTATTATCACAACTTGAAGGAAGTGTTACTGATGTCTAGATGCCAGGGATGTTGCGAAACATCCTACAATGCACAGAGCATCCCGCCCCCCCTGCCAAAAAAAAACAAAAAACAGCACAACAACAAAAAGAAAAATCTGACCCACAATGTAAATAATACCAAAATTGAAAACCCTACCCTCCACCTTTCATCTTATCTCTGCCTAATTCATAGTCCCATGGCATAGTGGTATGCTACTAGGAAAAGACCTGCACTATTACATGTTATCTTATTTCTCAGTTAACTTTTTACCTTGGTCCTGAGTCCTAATAAAATAAAACAAAACAAAACAAAATATAAAAAACTTTATTAGTAGTCACAGTTATGCTTCATAATTTATTCAGTCAATGTGTCTGTTCACAAACATACCTGCTTATCTCATTTAGTAGGTCTGAAAATGTGCTAGGTGCCAGGAAAGCATAGTCCTTGGTCTCTTGATGTTGTACCTAACATAAAGTTGAAAAAAATAAATGAACTGATATAGAGTTTTCTTCTGTATCTCACCTGCTGTTGTATGTGTGGGACTACGGATGTGAATATATGTTGCCATGAAAATTTATGGTATAAAATTTGTACTGCCCAAAGCTTGCCTGTGTATTCTTTTTATCCTTTTTCCAATGCTGTGTTACACACTTATTTTCTTTTCCTCACTCTATTCTAACTTAGCATGAACTCATTCCCAATTTTCCACAACCCTAACTACGAATAACAGTCTTACCTTGCTTTCCAAATGTCTCTGAGAGGACAGCGCTTGAAAATATAATCTGACCTCTCTCTGGGTCCACACCTTGCTGGCAACGAATAGGCATTTATATTGGTGCGGTGGCCCTGCGTCCAGTTGGATGGGGACTGTAGTCTCCCTGGGTTTCTGACAGAGACGAAGTAATATTCACTGGAGAGTTCTTCCTCCCTACATTGGCACTCTGGGGCAAGAGTCACCAGCTCTCTATTTTTTCCAATGACAATGTAGCTTTTCTGCTTTCCTACTTAAAAACCTAAATTCCTGATTAACATTTAAATTCCTGATTTAAATGATTATCTGCCTTCTTCAATGATATGTCCCATCAGTCTTCCCTCTTTGTTCTACATCATCTCTGTCATAGCCTAAATTTGATATGCCTATTATTCCTTTGCCCCACTCCTCATGAACTATTTAGGTGAAAGACCAGATAAAGCAACAAAAATGTCATGTGATAACCCAAGATTTTAGAGATAGGAAAGCTCAATAAGGTGAGCTAACTTCTTACTCATGATTACCCCACCAGTTGTTTAATGATTATATGAGCAAGGAAAGAGGCTAATTACCAGGACAGAGAGAAACCACTCAGTCTCAAGGAATCTTGCAAAGTTAAGCTCCAGATAAGAGTCTTAGCTGAGCCTAGGCCCAGACATATCAGTAAAGAAACTAGCTTTGGATCACCTACCCCACATATTGCAATCTCTAAATTATTTAAATTGATTTCATCCATTAGAGCTACCCCAACCGAGATGCTATGTTTTGTTGAAAAAAATGAGTCTTCCTTGGTGTGCTTTTTCTGAATTCCTGACTTATAGAATCTGTAAACATAATAAAATATTTGATTTGTTGTTTTATACACTTAAATTTTGGCATTTCTTATACGCAAGAATAGAAAACCAAGAGGAAACTTTCTACCTTAAATTAGGTTCCATTTTAATGAACCCAAAACATGTGTTATTTCTTTGAAAGCCATGCATAGAAAGAAAGACTGATGGACCTCGAGGAGAATGAAGGTGAGGACAGAAGAAAAATGAGAAAGGTTTAATTAACAGCTTCAGAAAGGGGATAGTTTTCATATCCAGATATCAAGTTTGGCCAAACTGTTGCCTTCAGTAACACGGAAAATAGAAAACACTTATAATGAACTGGATTTAGCTAAAGTGATTTCCACGCAGAATGTTAGAAGTGTCAAATGGTTTCTTTTATTGATATACTAGTGGCTCGGTGCATGTAATTCATGCACTGGGGTGGGGGGTGGGGTGTCCCTCAGCCCGGCCTGCACCATCTTTGATCTGGGACCCCTTAGGGGATGTCCGACTGCCCCCCCGACTGCAGGCTGGCGGTGGGGGGCAGTTAGGAGTGACTGCTGGCAGTCGGACATCCCTCTCGTAATCTGGGATAGTTGGTTCCTAACCGCTCACCTACTTAGCCTGCCTGATTGCCCCCAACTGCCCCCCCTGCTGGCTGGTTGCCCCCAAATGTCACCCCCTATTGGCCTGATCGCCCCAACTGCACCCCTCTGCCAGCCTGCTCAACCCCAACTTCCCCCCTCTGCCAGCCTGGTCGCCCCTAACTGACACCACCACCCCCCGCCAGCCTGGTTTCTCCCAACTGTCACCCCCACTGACCTAGTTGCATCTCACTACCCCCTTGCTGCCAGCCTAATTGCCCCCAACAACCTCCCCTGCTGGCCTGGTCACCCCCACTGCACCCCCACCCACCAGCCTGGTTTCCCCTAACTCCCACCCCTGCTGGCCTGGTTGCCCACAACTGCCCCCCCCCCCGCCCCCGCCAGCCTGATCCCCCCACGCAGCCTGCTGTTCAGTCGTTTGGTCGTCCCACACTAACCCTCCTGAGGGCCTGGTCGCCCCACACAGCCTGCTGCTCAGTCGTTTGGTTGTCCCTCACTAAACCCCCTGACGGCCTTGTTGCCCCACTCAGCCTGTTCAGTCATCCGTTCAGTTGTTTCAGATGTGATGACCCCTGGCTCTTTATATATACATAGATAGATAGATAGACTAGAGGCCCCTGAGGGGCTCCTCGGCCTGGCCTGCGGCCTCTCACAATCTGGGACCCCTCGGGCGATGTCAGACAGCCAGTTTTGACCCGATCCCTGCAGGCCTGGTCCAGACAGGAGGGAGCCTGATCCTGTGCTTTGAGCGTCTATCCCCTGTTGGTCAGTACCTGTCATAGCAACTGGTTGACTGGTCTTTTGGTTGTTCGGTCACTTAGGCTTTTATATATATAGATAATTGACACTCTACTCATCGATAAATGTGAGTCTGATTCCTCTCTCTTTGAATTTGGAGCTGCATATGACTGCTGGAATCAATAGAGTATGCTGAAGGCAGTGCTATATAACTTCTCAGAATTGAATTTAATAGGCAATGTAACTTCAATCTTATACTGATGGGAAGACTACTTCTTTGGACCTTTATAAGAGGTTGATTCTAAGACCACCCTATTAGAAAAGTTACATGTAAGTTCTCTGCATAAGGATCCCAGGTGAACCTGTATTTCTAATATTCTAGCCTAGAAGCAAGACATGAGAGAAAGAAACCATCCTAGAAATGAGTGCTACAATCCACTTCTAGCCACCAGTCATTTGGATCACTCTCAACAATTGGAGTGATTATATCTGAGATCCTAAACATTATGAAGCAGAGAAGAGCAGTCCCTTTTTATCTTCTTTAAATTTCTAGTCAATGAAATCTATGAAATGAATTAACTGATGATCTTTTAAGACTCTAAACTTAGGAAATTTATTAAACAATGTTAAATAACCAAACCACTTAAGGTTAATTGGAATCACATGAGGCAAGAGAAGTGAAATTCATATAGAAGCAATATTTGAAAAGCTATCAGCCATATTTTTTATAAAAGTAATGAAAGGCATATAACTTAACTTTTAAAAAGCTACAGATTTCAATAATAATGATGTAGTTTTAAAAAATAAATAGCACATTAAGTAAACTTGTTGAAAATCAAAGACCAAAGTAAATAAAAGCTTCAAGCTAAATAAGACACATTAGCTTTGAAAAATCTCATAACAAAACCATAAAGCATGACAGAAAAATGTTGAAAATACGCCATAAAGAAAAGAATACCATCTTCACCTTGGTTCTCTAGTAGACTCTGAGATGGAGATGCTATATAGATTTATTCAAAAGTACTCTAGAGATGTAAACTTTTAAAGAAGTTGTAATTGCACAGAGAGCTGATGTTTGTTCCATACTGTGATTTTAATATGCACATGTTTAGTGATTCATTATAAAGAGCATTTTTATGTACTTATTGACTAATTGTTTATATGTTTTAAAAAATGCATATATAATACTTTGTCTATTTTTTGTTTTCTTTATTGATTAAGGTTACATATGTGTCCTTATCCCCCCATTGCCCCTCCACCCCCCCGCTCATGCCCTCACCCCCCTAGTGTCTGTGTCCATTGGTCATGCTTATATGCATGCAAACAAGTCCTTTGGTTGATCTCTCCCCCTTCATCCCCCCTCTCCTCCCCCGCTTTCCCTCTGATTGATGCTTCTCTGTCTCTGGATCTGTTTTTGTTCATCAATTTATGTTGTTCCATTATATTCCACAAATAAGTGAGATCATGTGATATTTATCTTTCTCCAACTGACTTATTGTCTATTTTTTAATTGGGTAATTTGGCTACGTTTATAATTAAATTATGAGTTCTTTATATATTTTGATACAAATCATTTATCATACATATGATATAAAAATATTTTCTCACAGACTGTGGCTTGCTTTTTCATTTTATTATTAGTATCTTTGAAAGAAAATATATTTTAATTTTAGTGAAGTACAATTAATCATTTAATAATATTTTTGCCATTGTCTTATCTATATAATCTTGTACCAAGGCTCTTGTCTTTAGTTCTCTGATCTACTGTAGGTTAATTTTCTCTATGGTGGAAAATAAGGGTCTAAATTCATCTTTTTGCATGAAGACACTAAACTGTTCCAATCCAATATTATCATTAATGTACATATTATTAACATTAAACATAAAACCTGCAATTCAAAGATAATTAATGTTGTTGGTCTCAATATTTTTCTTTGTCTTCCTTTTTTCTAATTGGTTAGACATAAGACAATCTAATTTTACAGTGCACAAAACATGAATTCTATTTAAATCTTTCAAGATCTCTGACTGTTTGTATATCTTTCTTGAACAAAATTCTCAGCACTCGCTCCCTAATCTGCTTGGTCCGGACCCCATAGATTACAGGATTGAGGGCTGGAGGAACTACCACGTATAGATTGGCTAAGAGAATATGGACATATTGGGGAACATTGTGGCCAAAACGGTGTGACAAGAAAGAGAAAAAGGCAGGAGTGAAAAAGGCTAAGATAACACCAATATGGGATCCACAGGTGTTGAGGGCTTTGAGTCGAGCCTCCCAGGAAGGCAGGCAAAAGACTGCATAGAGGATCCTGGCATAGGAGAGAATAATTAGGAGCACATCCAATAATAAGAGAGAAATGTTGCCAAGGCCAAACATTATATTCAGTTTGATGCTGGCACAGGCCAGACGGGCAATGCCCATGTGCTCACAGTAGGTATGAGGGATGATATGATGCCCACAGAAGGGCAGCCTCAGGAGGAGAAACACCAGTGGGCCCACCATGTACAGGCTCCGCAGAATGGAAATGCCTGCAATAACGCTGATGACTTTGCTGGTGAGGATCGTGGTATAGCGAAGGGGTTTACAAATGGCAATGTAGCGGTCAAAGGCCATGGCCACCAACACAATGCTCTCCATAACAGTGAAGAAGTGGATGAAGAACATCTGGGAAAGGCAGCTTTCAAAAGATATGCTCCTGAGGTTGAACCAGAAAATCCCCAGCATTTTGGGGATGGCGGCTGTGGACAGGCCCAGGTCGATGGTGTCCAACATGGCCAGGAAGTAGTACATGGGCTCATGGAGGCTATGCTCAGTCCGGATCACGAACAGGACAGCAGCATTCCCCAGGAGGGCAACAAGATACACAAAGAGAAAGGGGAATCCAATCCAGACATGCATGTCCTCTAGCCCTGGGATGCCCAGCAAAAGGAATGAGGAAGGACGGAACTGGGTGTCATTAGGCATAGACATCCTTCCTGCCACTGTTGTTGATTTTGCGTATTGGTGTTAGAAGTCATCTTCACATGAAGGATGCTTGCTCCACTTCTTCTTTCCCAGTCTCCTGATAAAATTCAAAATAACTGTAATATTCATTTTCTCTCATTCAATATTATTAAAACTATCCTGCCATCCTTACCTGGACATCAGATGGCTCCAGGAATCAAGCCAGTCCCACTCTTCCTCAGATCATTCCGATTCACAAAAGGTTGAACAAGAAGAGAGAGGAGAATACCCATGAAGGTGATATTCAAGGTAAGGAGTAGAAATAATAAAGGTCTTTGTTTTTTGTACTTTCTGGTGTTACATACATTGTATTTAATGTATATGAAATATACTTTAGCATATGAAATTCAACACATTATTTTATTGAGAAACTTGAGGACCATTTATATATGTATTTGAAAACCATTTATCTATGTATTATGTATATTTATATTTGTAAATATACATGCATGTTTATACATATACTAGAGGCCCAGTGCACAAAGTTCATGCACTGGGGGTTGAGGGGTTCCCTCAGCCTGGCCTGCACCCTATCACAGTCTGTGGCCCTTGCAGTCTGGGACCCCTGCAGTCTGGGACCCTTCGCTCCTTACTGCCCGCCTGCAGTGGAGGTGGGAGAGGCTTGCACCACAGCTGCTGCACTCACCAGCCATGAGCCTGGCTTCTGGCTGAACTCCTGCATTGAGTGTCTGCCCCCTGGTGGTCAGTGCCCGTAATAGAGACCAGTCATTCCACCACTCATTCTGCCATTTTAGGGTTTTTTATGTAGGATATGCATATTTTTTTTTTTTTTTTTTTTTTTTTACTGTGCCTATACCTTTGACTATTTGATCCTGAAACCGGAGGCTGAAAATTTACTTTTGTTTATTCATGCACCTAAAACCGCATCACACATACAAATTCTCAGAAAACAATGTTTCTTAAATGACTGAGTCAGAGAAAATTCATAACAACATCCAGCATACACCAGGTGATTAATAACATAGTTTCCAAATTAGCTAGATAGTCCAACAGCCATCTTCATCCAAAACATTTTGGATCATGAATAAAGACAAGAAAAGGAAGACATGTTGCACAGGGGCTTATAAAGTTAGGGCAAACTTTGATTTACCAGTATACAATGTTCTAAATTGAAATGGTCTCATTTTCCATTGAACAAACAAAAACTTAAATTAATTTAAGAAGCTTTCTTGGGAAGTGTAATCAGGGCTACCTAAAGAGTTTTGCGGTTTTTTTAGCTCCCATATTCAAGTCCATTTAACTCACTTATACATGGAAAAGGAGGTGTCACCTTGGATACCCTTTAGATTAGAGTTTAGTAAAGCTATACTCTAACCCAGTGGTCGACAAACTCATTAGTCAACAGAGCCAAATATCAACAGTACAACGATTGAAATTTCTTTTGAGAGCCACATTTGTTAAACTTAAACTATATAGGTAGGTACATTGTTATTAACTTAATTAGGGTGCTCCTAAGGCTTAGGAAGGGCCACACTCAAGGGGCCAAAGAGTCGCATGTGGCTCGCGAGCCACAGTTTGCCGACCATAGCTCTATCCCAATCTTGATGTTTTCCTGAATGTCTCCTTTAAGTACTGAATGAAAAAGGAATTTGTTAAATGGTTCTTTATATAGCTTGAGTGGCAAATTCCTGGATTTACTTATCCTGAGTTCATATTTTAAGACAATCAAGAAAGGGGAAGTTGTTTATTGGCTAACTTCCTAAATGGAAGCAATTTTGAAAACAGTGTGGAAATGATAGTGTATGGGGCTAGTTGCCTGGAAATTGGGGGAGTTCATATTTGAGTAGTACCCATCAGAGACAGATGCACAGAAAAAGCCTCCTTTTGCTATAGGACCATCCTGTAGCAAAAAATGTGGCCCCTCTGGGGCCTTTTAGGAGTAACAGAAAGAAGGGATGAGACATTGGGTAGAAATTTAGATAGAAAATTTGAATAAGACTTGGCCAATACTCTCACACTGTGATGAGGGTGATATAAAGATGAAATTTTAATAAAATGTTGCATGATGGTAGAAAAACAAAGGAAATACTGTGGGTATGGATTTGAACAAAATAAACTTTATGTAGGATATGAAATGGATCAAAAACTATATTTTACAAAGAAGCACAAGAAGTTTATTGCAGCTAGAAATGAATGTGTGTTTTAAAAACAGGAACTAAAATTATCATGGGCCCTACCCTGAAAGGTGAGTCCATAGGTTTGTCCTTTAAGAGCTGGACTCTGTGATCTGTGCAACCTTCTCTAGATTCTGGAGATTAATGGCTCTATCTTTCAGTGAAAACTGTCACCCAAATGAGCTAGAGCATGTGGTGGTAGAATTATTATGGTTTTATCCACAGAAGAAAGCTCTTTCCTATTCTCACCTCTGAATTTCCAGGAGTGCTACACAGAATTGATCAGTTACCAATGAGCAAACCAACCAGTTACTCATTTCATAAGTAAAAACCAATCTATCCCATCAAAATAGATGTATACAACCTCAGATCTTTGCCAGGCACAATGATGAGACTGGGCCCCAGCTTCTCCTCTTTGAGATCATGGTTTCTAATGTTCTGTAATGAACTTATATCAGACAGTCATTCTCTCGGTTCTGCATCATGTTGGTACTCCACTATATTCCACACCTCCACCTCAGCTACCCCAGTGTACATTAACACCATTTCAAGTCCTCTACCTGATAAAGATAACAAGAAGAGATTCTTTATACCAGCGGTTTGCATCAGGATTGATTGTTTTCCCCTTGGGTATATTTAGGAATGTCAGGAAACATTGTTTTATTATCACAACTTGAAGGAAGTGTTACTGATGTCTAGATGCCAGGGATGTTGCGAAACATCCTACAATGCACAGAGCATCCCGCCCCCCCTGCCAAAAAAAAACAAAAAACAGCACAACAACAAAAAGAAAAATCTGACCCACAATGTAAATAATACCAAAATTGAAAACCCTACCCTCCACCTTTCATCTTATCTCTGCCTAATTCATAGTCCCATGGCATAGTGGTATGCTACTAGGAAAAGACCTGCACTATTACATGTTATCTTATTTCTCAGTTAACTTTTTACCTTGGTCCTGAGTCCTAATAAAATAAAACAAAACAAAACAAAATATAAAAAACTTTATTAGTAGTCACAGTTATGCTTCATAATTTATTCAGTCAATTTGTCTGTTCACAAACATACCTGCTTATCTCATTTAGTAGGTCTGAAAATGTGCTAGGTGCCAGGAAAGCATAGTCCTTGGTCTCTTGATGTTGTACCTAACATAAAGTTGAAAAAAATAAATGAACTGATATAGAGTTTTCTTCTGTATCTCACCTGCTGTTGTATGTGTGGGACTACGGATGTGAATATATGTTGCCATGAAAATTTATGGTATAAAATTTGTACTGCCCAAAGCTTGCCTGTGTATTCTTTTTATCCTTTTTCCAATGCTGTGTTACACACTTATTTTCTTTTCCTCACTCTATTCTAACTTAGCATGAACTCATTCCCAATTTTCCACAACCCTAACTACGAATAACAGTCTTACCTTGCTTTCCAAATGTCTCTGAGAGGACAGCGCTTGAAAATATAATCTGACCTCTCTCTGGGTCCACACCTTGCTGGCAACGAATAGGCATTTATATTGGTGCGGTGGCCCTGCGTCCAGTTGGATGGGGACTGTAGTCTCCCTGGGTTTCTGACAGAGACGAAGTAATATTCACTGGAGAGTTCTTCCTCCCTACACTGGCACTCTGGGGCAAGAGTCACCAGCTCTCTATTTTTTCCAATGACAATGTAGCTTTTCTGCTTTCCTACTTAAAAACCTAAATTCCTGATTAACATTTAAATTCCTGATTTAAATGATTATCTGCCTTCTTCAATGATATGTCCCATCAGTCTTCCCTCTTTGTTCTACATCATCTCTGTCATAGCCTAAATTTGATATGCCTATTATTCCTTTGCCCCACTCCTCATGAACTATTTAGGTGAAAGACCAGATAAAGCAACAAAAATGTCATGTGATAACCCAAGATTTTAGAGATAGGAAAGCTCAATAAGGTGAGCTAACTTCTTACTCATGATTACCCCACCAGTTGTTTAATGATTATATGAGCAAGGAAAGAGGCTAATTACCAGGACAGAGAGAAACCACTCAGTCTCAAGGAATCTTGCAAAGTTAAGCTCCAGATAAGAGTCTTAGCTGAGCCTAGGCCCAGACATATCAGTAAAGAAACTAGCTTTGGATCACCTACCCCACATATTGCAATCTCTAAATTATTTAAATTGATTTCATCCATTAGAGCTACCCCAACCGAGATGCTATGTTTTGTTGAAAAAAATGAGTCTTCCTTGGTGTGCTTTTTCTGAATTCCTGACTTATAGAATCTGTAAACATAATAAAATATTTGATTTGTTGTTTTATACACTTAAATTTTGGCATTTCTTATACGCAAGAATAGAAAACCAAGAGGAAACTTTCTACCTTGAATTAGGTTCCATTTTAATGAACCCAAAACATGTGTTATTTCTTTGAAAGCCATGCATAGAAAGAAAGACTGATGGACCTCGAGGAGAATGAAGGTGAGGACAGAAGAAAAATGAGAAAGGTGGAATTAACAGCTTAAGAAAGGGGATAGTTTTGACATCAAGATATCAAGTTTGGCCAAACTGTTGCCTTCAGTAACATGGAAAATAGAAAACACTTATAATGAACTGGATTTAGCTAAAATGATTTCCACGCAGAATGTTAGAAGTGTCAAATGGTTTCTTTTATTGATATACTAGTGGCTCGGTGCATGTAATTCATGCACTGAGGTGGGGGGTGGGGTGTCCCTCAGCCCGGCCTGCACCATCTTCGATCTGGGACCCCTTAGGGGATGTCCGACTGCCCCCCCCCGACTGCAGGCTGGCGGTGGGGGGCAGTTAGGAGTGACTGCTGGCAGTCGGACATCCCTCTCGTAATCTGGGATAGTTGGTTCCTAACCGCTCACCTACTTAGCCTGCCTGATTGCCCCCAACTGCCCCCCCTGCTGGCTGGTTGCCCCCAATTGTCACCCCCTATTGGCCTGATCGCCCCAACTGCACCCCTCTGCCAGCCTGCTCAACCCCAACTTCCCCCCTCTGCCAGCCTGGTCGCCCCTAACTGACACCACCACCCCCCGCCAGCCTGGTTTCTCCCAACTGTCACCCCCACTGACCTAGTTGCATCTCACTACCCCCTTGCTGCCAGCCTAATTGCCCCCAACAACCTCCCCTGCTGGCCTGGTCACCCCCACTGCACCCCCACCCACCAGCCTGGTTTCCCCTAACTGCCCCCCCTGCTGGCCTGGTTGCCCACAACTGCCCCCCCCCCCGCCCCCGCCAGCCTGATCCCCCCACGCAGCCTGCTGTTCAGTCGTTTGGTCGTCCCACACTAACCCTCCTGAGGGCCTGGTCGCCCCACACAGCCTGCTGCTCAGTCGTTTGGTTGTCCCTCACTAAACCCCCTGACGGCCTTGTTGCCCCACTCAGCCTGTTCAGTCATCCGTTCAGTTGTTTCAGATGTGATGGCCCCTGGCTCTTTATATATACATAGATAGATAGATAGATAGACTAGAGGCTCCTGAGGGGCTCCTCGGCCTGGCCTGCGGCCTCTCACAATCTGGGACCCCTCGGGCGATGTCAGACAGCCAGTTTTGACCCGATCCCTGCAGGTCTGGTCCAGACAGGAGGGAGCCTGATCCTGTGCTTTGAGCATCTATCCCTTGGTGGTCAGTACCTGTCATAGCAACTGGTTGACTGGTCTTTTGGTTGTTCGGTCACTTAGGCTTTTATATATATAGATAATTGACACTCTACTCATCGATAAATGTGAGTCTGATTCCTCTCTCTTTGAATTTGGAGCTGCATATGACTGCTGGAATCAATAGAGTATGCTGAAGGCAGTGCTATATAACTTCTCAGAATTGAATTTAATAGGCAATGTAACTTCAATCTTATACTGATGGGAAGACTACTTCTTTGGACCTTTATAAGAGGTTGATTCTAAGACCACCCTATTAGAAAAGTTACATGTAAGTTCTCTGCATAAGGAAAATCAAAGACCAAAGTAAATAAAAGCTTCAAGCTAAATAAGACACATTAGCTTTGAAAAATCTCATAACAAAACCATAAAGCATGACAGAAAAATGTTGAAAATACGCCATAAAGAAAAGAATACCATCTTCACCTTGGTTCTCTAGTAGACTCTGAGATGGAGATGTTATATAGATTTATTCAAAAGTACTCTAGAGATGTAAACTTTTAAAGAAGTTGTAATTGCACAGAGAACTGATGTTTGTTCCATACTGTGATTTTAATATGCACATGTTTAGTGATTCATTATAAAGAGCATTTTTATGTACTTATTGACTAATTGTTTATATGTTTTAAAAAATGCATATATAATACTTTGTCTATTTTTTGTTTTCTTTATTGATTAAGGTTACATATGTGTCCTTATCCCCCCATTGCCCCTCCACCCCCCCGCTCATGCCCTCACCCCCCTAGTGTCTGTGTCCATTGGTCATGCTTATATGCATGCAAACAAGTCCTTTGGTTGATCTCTCCCCCTTCATCCCCCCCTCCTCCCCCGCTTTCCCTCTGATTGATGCTTCTCTGTCTCTGGATCTGTTTTTGTTCATCAATTTATGTTGTTTCATTATATTCCACAAATAAGTGAGATCATGTGATATTTATCTTTCTCCAACTGACTTATTGTCTATTTTTTAATTGGGTAATTTGGCTAAGTTTGTAATTAAATTATGAGTTCTTTATATATTTTGATACAAATCATTTATCATACATATGATATAAAAATATTTTCTCACAGACTGTGGCTTGCTTTTTCATTTTATTATAAGTATCTTTGAAAGAAAATATATTTTAATTTTAGTGAAGTACAATTAATCATTTAATAATATTTTTGCCATTGTCTTATCTATATAATCTTGTACCAAGGCTCTTGTCTTTAGTTCTCTGATCTACTGTAGGTTAATTTTCTCTATGGTGGAAAATAAGAGTCTAAATTCATCTTTTTGCATGAAGACACTAAACTGTTGCAATCCAATATTATCATTAATGTACATATTATTAACATTAAACATAAAACCTGCAATTCAAAGATAATTAATGTTGTTGGTCTCAATATTTTTCTTTGTCTTCCTTTTTTCTAATTGGTTAGACATAAGACAATCTAATTTTACAGTGCACAAAACATGAATTCTATTTAAATCTTTCAAGATCTCTGACTGTTTGTATATCTTTCTTGAACAAAATTCTCAGCACTCGCTCCCTAATCTGCTTGGTCCGGACCCCATAGATTACAGGATTGAGGGCTGGAGGAACTACCACGTATAGATTGGCTAAGAGAATATGGACATATTGGGGAACATTGTGGCCAAAACGGTGTGACAAGAAAGAGAAAAAGGCAGGAGTGAAAAAGGCTAAGATAACACCAATATGGGATCCACAGGTGTTGAGGGCTTTGAGTCGAGCCTCCCAGGAAGGCAGGCAAAAGACTGCATAGAGGATCCTGGCATAGGAGAGAATAATTAGGAGCACATCCAATAATAAGAGAGAAATGTTGCCAAGGCCAAACATTATATTCAGTTTGATGCTGGCACAGGCCAGACGGGCAATGCCCATGTGCTCACAGTAGGTATGAGGGATGATATGATGCCCACAGAAGGGCAGCCTCAGGAGGAGAAACACCAGTGGGCCCACCATGTACAGGCTCCGCAGAATGGAAATGCCTGCAATAACGCTGATGACTTTGCTGGTGAGGATCGTGGTATAGCGAAGGGGTTTACAAATGGCAATGTAGCGGTCAAAGGCCATGGCCACCAACACAATGCTCTCCATAACAGTGAAGAAGTGGATGAAGAACATCTGGGAAAGGCAGCTTTCAAAAGATATGCTCCTGAGGTTGAACCAGAAAATCCCCAGCATTTTGGGGATGGCGGCTGTGGACAGGCCCAGGTCGATGGTGTCCAACATGGCCAGGAAGTAGTACATGGGCTCATGGAGGCTATGCTCAGTCCGGATCACGAACAGGACAGCAGCATTCCCCAGGAGGGCAACAAGATACACAAAGAGAAAGGGGAATCCAATCCAGACATGCATGTCCTCTAGCCCTGGGATGTCCAGCAAAAGGAATGAGGAAGGACGGAACTGGGTGTCATTAGGCATAGACATCCTTCCTGCCACTGTTGTTGATTTTGCGTATTGGTGTTAGAAGTCATCTTCACATGAAGGATGCTTGCTCCACTTCTTCTTTCCCAGTCTCCTGATAAAATTCAAAATAACTGTAATATTCATTTTCTCTCATTCAATATTATTAAAACTATCCTGCCATCCTTAACCTGGACATCAGATGGCTCCAGGAATCAAGCCAGTCCCACTCTTCCTCAGATCATTCCGATTCACAAAAGGTTGAACAAGAAGAGAGAGGAGAATACCCATGAAGGTGATATTCAAGGTAAGGAGTAGAAATAATAAAGGTCTTTGTTTTTTGTACTTTCTGGTGTTACATACATTGTATTTAATGTATATGAAATATACTTTAGCATATGAAATTCAACACATTATTTTATTGAGAAACTTGAGGACCATTTATATATGTATTTGAAAACCATTTATCTATGTATTATGTATATTTATATTTGTAAATATACATGCATGTTTATACATATACTAGAGGCCCAGTGCACAAAGTTCATGCACTGGGGGTTGAGGGGTTCCCTCAGCCTGGCCTGCACCCTATCACAGTCTGTGGCCCTTGCAGTCTGGGACCCCTGCAGTCTGGGACCCTTCGCTCCTTACTGCCCGCCTGCAGTGGAGGTGGGAGAGGCTTGCACCACAGCTGCTGCACTCACCAGCCATGAGCCTGGCTTCTGGCTGAACTCCTGCATTGAGTGTCTGCCCCCTGGTGGTCAGTGCCCGTAATAGAGACCAGTCATTCCACCACTCATTCTGCCATTTTAGGGTTTTTTATGTAGGATATGCATATTTTTCTTTTTTTTTTTTTTTTTTTTTACTGTGCCTATACCTTTGACTATTTGATCCTGAAACCGGAGGCTGAAAATTTACTTTTGTTTATTCATGCACCTAAAACCGCATCACACATACAAATTCTCAGAAAACAATGTTTCTTAAATGACTGAGTCAGAGAAAATTCATAACAACATCCAGCATACACCAGGTGATTAATAACATAGTTTCCAAATTAGCTAGATAGTCCAACAGCCATCTTCATCCAAAATATTTTGGATCATGAATAAAGACAAGAAAAGGAAGACATGTTGCACAGGGGCTTATAAAGTTAGGGCAAACTTTGATTTACCAGTATACAATGTTCTAAATTGAAATGGTCTCATTTTCCATTGAACAAACAAAAACTTAAATTAATTTAAGAAGCTTTCTTGGGAAGTGTAATCAGGGCTACCTAAAGAGTTTTGCGGTTTTTTTAGCTCCCATATTCAAGTCCATTTAACTCACTTATACATGGAAAAGGAGGTGTCACCTTGGATACCCTTTAGATTAGAGTTTAGTAAAGCTATACTCTAACCCAGTGGTCGACAAACTCATTAGTCAACAGAGCCAAATATCAACAGTACAACGATTGAAATTTCTTTTGAGAGCCACATTTGTTAAACTTAAACTATATAGGTAGGTACATTGTTATTAACTTAATTAGGGTGCTCCTAAGGCTTAGGAAGGGCCACACTCAAGGGGCCAAAGAGTCGCATGTGGCTCGCGAGCCACAGTTTGCCGACCATAGCTCTATCCCAATCTTGATGTTTTCCTGAATGTCTCCTTTAAGTACTAAATGAAAAAGGAATTTGTTAAATGGTTCTTTATATAGCTTGAGTGGCAAATTCCTGGATTTACTTATCCTGAGTTCATATTTTAAGACAATCAAGAATGGGGAAGTTGTTTATTGGCTAACTTCCTAAATGGAAGCAATTTTGAAAACAGTGTGGAAATGATAGTGTATGGGGCTAGTTGCCTGGAAATTGGGGGAGTTCATATTTGAGTAGTACCCATCAGAGACAGATGCACAGAAAAAGCCTCCTTTTGCTATAGGACCATCCTGTAGCAAAAAATGTGGCCCCTCTGGGGCCTTTTAGGAGTAACGGAAAGAAGGGATGAGACATTGGGTAGAAATTTAGATAGAAACTTGAGTAAGACTTGGCCAATACTCTCACACTGTGATGAGGATGATATAAAGATGAAATTTTAATAAAATGTTGCATGATGGTAGAAAAACAAAGGAAATACTGTGGGTATGGATTTGAACAAAATAAACTTTATGTAGGATATGAAATGGATCAAAAACTATATTTTACAAAGAAGCACAAGAAGTTTATTGCAGCTAGAAATGAATGTGTGTTTTAAAAACAGGAACTAAAATTATCATGGGCCCTACCCTGAAAGGTGAGTCCATAGGTTTGTCCTTTAAGAGCTGGACTCTGTGATGTGTGCAACCTTCTCTAGATTCTGGAGATTAATGGCTCTATCTTTCAGTGAAAACTGTCACCCAAATGAGCTAGAGCATGTGGTGGTAGAATTATTATGGTTTTATCCACAGAAGAAAGCTCTTTCCTATTCTCACCTCTGAATTTCCAGGAGTGCTACACAGAATTGATCAGTTACCAATGAGCAAACCAACCAGTTACTCATTTCATAAGTAAAAACCAATCTATCCCATCAAAATAGATGTATACAACCTCAGATCTTTGCCAGGCACAATGATGAGACTGGGCCCCAGCTTCTCCTCTTTGAGATCATGGTTTCTAATGTTCTGTAATGAACTTATATCAGACAGTCATTCTCTCGGTTCTGCATCATGTTGGTACTCCACTATATTCCACACCTCCACCTCAGCTACCCCAGTGTACATTAACACCATTTCAAGTCCTCTACCTGATAAAGATAACAAGAAGAGATTCTTTATACCAGCGGTTTGCATCAGGATTGATTGTTTTCCCCTTGGGTATATTTAGGAATGTCAGGAAACATTGTTTTATTATCACAACTTGAAGGAAGTGTTACTGATGTCTAGATGCCAGGGATGTTGCGAAACATCCTACAATGCACAGAGCATCCCGCCCCCCCTGCCAAAAAAAAACAAAAAACAGCACAACAACAAAAAGAAAAATCTGACCCACAATGTAAATAATACCAAAATTGAAAACCCTACCCTCCACCTTTCATCTTATCTCTGCCTAATTCATAGTCCCATGGCATAGTGGTATGCTACTAGGAAAAGACCTGCACTATTACATGTTATCTTATTTCTCAGTTAACTTTTTACCTTGGTCCTGAGTCCTAATAAAATAAAACAAAACAAAACAAAATATAAAAAACTTTATTAGTAGTCACAGTTATGCTTCATAATTTATTCAGTCAATGTGTCTGTTCACAAACATACCTGCTTATCTCATTTAGTAGGTCTGAAAATGTGCTAGGTGCCAGGAAAGCATAGTCCTTGGTCTCTTGATGTTGTACCTAACATAAAGTTGAAAAAAATAAATGAACTGATATAGAGTTTTCTTCTGTATCTCACCTGCTGTTGTATGTGTGGGACTACGGATGTGAATATATGTTGCCATGAAAATTTATGGTATAAAATTTGTACTGCCCAAAGCTTGCCTGTGTATTCTTTTTATCCTTTTTCCAATGCTGTGTTACACACTTATTTTCTTTTCCTCACTCTATTCTAACTTAGCATGAACTCATTCCCAATTTTCCACAACCCTAACTACGAATAACAGTCTTACCTTGCTTTCCAAATGTCTCTGAGAGGACAGCGCTTGAAAATATAATCTGACCTCTCTCTGGGTCCACACCTTGCTGGCAACGAATAGGCATTTATATTGGTGCGGTGGCCCTGCGTCCAGTTGGATGGGGACTGTAGTCTCCCTGGGTTTCTGACAGAGACGAAGTAATATTCACTGGAGAGTTCTTCCTCCCTACATTGGCACTCTGGGGCAAGAGTCACCAGCTCTCTATTTTTTCCAATGACAATGTAGCTTTTCTGCTTTCCTACTTAAAAACCTAAATTCCTGATTAACATTTAAATTCCTGATTTAAATGATTATCTGCCTTCTTCAATGATATGTCCCATCAGTCTTCCCTCTTTGTTCTACATCATCTCTGTCATAGCCTAAATTTGATATGCCTATTATTCCTTTGCCCCACTCCTCATGAACTATTTAGGTGAAAGACCAGATAAAGCAACAAAAATGTCATGTGATAACCCAAGATTTTAGAGATAGGAAAGCTCAATAAGGTGAGCTAACTTCTTACTCATGATTACCCCACCAGTTGTTTAATGATTATATGAGCAAGGAAAGAGGCTAATTACCAGGACAGAGAGAAACCACTCAGTCTCAAGGAATCTTGCAAAGTTAAGCTCCAGATAAGAGTCTTAGCTGAGCCTAGGCCCAGACATATCAGTAAAGAAACTAGCTTTGGATCACCTACCCCACATATTGCAATCTCTAAATTATTTAAATTGATTTCATCCATTAGAGCTACCCCAACCGAGATGCTATGTTTTGTTGAAAAAAATGAGTCTTCCTTGGTGTGCTTTTTCTGAATTCCTGACTTATAGAATCTGTAAACATAATAAAATATTTGATTTGTTGTTTTATACACTTAAATTTTGGCATTTCTTATACGCAAGAATAGAAAACCAAGAGGAAACTTTCTACCTTAAATTAGGTTCCATTTTAATGAACCCAAAACATGTGTTATTTCTTTGAAAGCCATGCATAGAAAGAAAGACTGATGGACCTCGAGGAGAATGAAGGTGAGGACAGAAGAAAAATGAGAAAGGTTTAATTAACAGCTTCAGAAAGGGGATAGTTTTCATATCCAGATATCAAGTTTGGCCAAACTGTTGCCTTCAGTAACATGGAAAATAGAAAACACTTATAATGAACTGGATTTAGCTAAAGTGATTTCCACGCAGAATGTTAGAAGTGTCAAATGGTTTCTTTTATTGATATACTAGTGGCTCGGTGCATGTAATTCATGCACTGGGGTGGGGGGTGGGGTGTCCCTCAGCCCGGCCTGCACCATCTTTGATCTGGGACCCCTTAGGGGATGTCCGACTGCCCCCCCGACTGCAGGCTGGCGGTGGGGGGCAGTTAGGAGTGACTGCTGGCAGTCGGACATCCCTCTCGTAATCTGGGATAGTTGGTTCCTAACCGCTCACCTACTTAGCCTGCCTGATTGCCCCCAACTGCCCCCCCTGCTGGCTGGTTGCCCCCAAATGTCACCCCCTATTGGCCTGATCGCCCCAACTGCACCCCTCTGCCAGCCTGCTCAACCCCAACTTCCCCCCTCTGCCAGCCTGGTCGCCCCTAACTGACACCACCACCCCCCGCCAGCCTGGTTTCTCCCAACTGTCACCCCCACTGACCTAGTTGCATCTCACTACCCCCTTGCTGCCAGCCTAATTGCCCCCAACAACCTCCCCTGCTGGCCTGGTCACCCCCACTGCACCCCCACCCACCAGCCTGGTTTCCCCTAACTCCCACCCCTGCTGGCCTGGTTGCCCACAACTGCCCCCCCCCCCCCGCCCCCGCCAGCCTGATCCCCCCACGCAGCCTGCTGTTCAGTCGTTTGGTCGTCCCACACTAACCCTCCTGAGGGCCTGGTCGCCCCACACAGCCTGCTGCTCAGTCGTTTGGTTGTCCCTCACTAAACCCCCTGACGGCCTTGTTGCCCCACTCAGCCTGTTCAGTCATCCGTTCAGTTGTTTCAGATGTGATGACCCCTGGCTCTTTATATATACATAGATAGATAGATAGACTAGAGGCCCCTGAGGGGCTCCTCGGCCTGGCCTGCGGCCTCTCACAATCTGGGACCCCTCGGGCGATGTCAGACAGCCAGTTTTGACCCGATCCCTGCAGGCCTGGTCCAGACAGGAGGGAGCCTGATCCTGTGCTTTGAGCGTCTATCCCCTGGTGGTCAGTACCTGTCATAGCAACTGGTTGACTGGTCTTTTGGTTGTTCGGTCACTTAGGCTTTTATATATATAGATAATTGACACTCTACTCATCGATAAATGTGAGTCTGATTCCTCTCTCTTTGAATTTGGAGCTGCATATGACTGCTGGAATCAATAGAGTATGCTGAAGGCAGTGCTATATAACTTCTCAGAATTGAATTTAATAGGCAATGTAACTTCAATCTTATACTGATGGGAAGACTACTTCTTTGGACCTTTATAAGAGGTTGATTCTAAGACCACCCTATTAGAAAAGTTACATGTAAGTTCTCTGCATAAGGATCCCAGGTGAACCTGTATTTCTAATATTCTAGCCTAGAAGCAAGACATGAGAGAAAGAAACCATCCTAGAAATGAGTGCTACAATCCACTTCTAGCCACCAGTCATTTGGATCACTCTCAACAATTGGAGTGATTATATCTGAGATCCTAAACATTATGAAGCAGAGAAGAGCAGTCCCTTTTTATCTTCTTTAAATTTCTAGTCAATGAAATCTATGAAATGAATTAACTGATGATCTTTTAAGACTCTAAACTTAGGAAATTTATTAAACAATGTTAAATAACCAAACCACTTAAGGTTAATTGGAATCACATGAGGCAAGAGAAGTGAAATTCATATAGAAGCAATATTTGAAAAGCTATCAGCCATATTTTTTATAAAAGTAATGAAAGGCATATAACTTAACTTTTAAAAAGCTACAGATTTCAATAATAATGATGTAGTTTTAAAAAATAAATAGCACATTAAGTAAACTTGTTGAAAATCAAAGACCAAAGTAAATAAAAGCTTCAAGCTAAATAAGACACATTAGCTTTGAAAAATCTCATAACAAAACCATAAAGCATGACAGAAAAATGTTGAAAATACGCCATAAAGAAAAGAATACCATCTTCACCTTGGTTCTCTAGTAGACTCTGAGATGGAGATGCTATATAGATTTATTCAAAAGTACTCTAGAGATGTAAACTTTTAAAGAAGTTGTAATTGCACAGAGAGCTGATGTTTGTTCCATACTGTGATTTTAATATGCACATGTTTAGTGATTCATTATAAAGAGCATTTTTATGTACTTATTGACTAATTGTTTATATGTTTTAAAAAATGCATATATAATACTTTGTCTATTTTTTGTTTTCTTTATTGATTAAGGTTACATATGTGTCCTTATCCCCCCATTGCCCCTCCACCCCCCCGCTCATGCCCTCACCCCCCTAGTGTCTGTGTCCATTGGTCATGCTTATATGCATGCAAACAAGTCCTTTGGTTGATCTCTCCCCCTTCATCCCCCCTCTCCTCCCCCGCTTTCCCTCTGATTGATGCTTCTCTGTCTCTGGATCTGTTTTTGTTCATCAATTTATGTTGTTCCATTATATTCCACAAATAAGTGAGATCATGTGATATTTATCTTTCTCCAACTGACTTATTGTCTATTTTTTAATTGGGTAATTTGGCTACGTTTATAATTAAATTATGAGTTCTTTATATATTTTGATACAAATCATTTATCATACATATGATATAAAAATATTTTCTCACAGACTGTGGCTTGCTTTTTCATTTTATTATTAGTATCTTTGAAAGAAAATATATTTTAATTTTAGTGAAGTACAATTAATCATTTAATAATATTTTTGCCATTGTCTTATCTATATAATCTTGTACCAAGGCTCTTGTCTTTAGTTCTCTGATCTACTGTAGGTTAATTTTCTCTATGGTGGAAAATAAGGGTCTAAATTCATCTTTTTGCATGAAGACACTAAACTGTTCCAATCCAATATTATCATTAATGTACATATTATTAACATTAAACATAAAACCTGCAATTCAAAGATAATTAATGTTGTTGGTCTCAATATTTTTCTTTGTCTTCCTTTTTTCTAATTGGTTAGACATAAGACAATCTAATTTTACAGTGCACAAAACATGAATTCTATTTAAATCTTTCAAGATCTCTGACTGTTTGTATATCTTTCTTGAACAAAATTCTCAGCACTCGCTCCCTAATCTGCTTGGTCCGGACCCCATAGATTACAGGATTGAGGGCTGGAGGAACTACCACGTATAGATTGGCTAAGAGAATATGGACATATTGGGGAACATTGTGGCCAAAACGGTGTGACAAGAAAGAGAAAAAGGCAGGAGTGAAAAAGGCTAAGATAACACCAATATGGGATCCACAGGTGTTGAGGGCTTTGAGTCGAGCCTCCCAGGAAGGCAGGCAAAAGACTGCATAGAGGATCCTGGCATAGGAGAGAATAATTAGGAGCACATCCAATAATAAGAGAGAAATGTTGCCAAGGCCAAACATTATATTCAGTTTGATGCTGGCACAGGCCAGACGGGCAATGCCCATGTGCTCACAGTAGGTATGAGGGATGATATGATGCCCACAGAAGGGCAGCCTCAGGAGGAGAAACACCAGTGGGCCCACCATGTACAGGCTCCGCAGAATGGAAATGCCTGCAATAACGCTGATGACTTTGCTGGTGAGGATCGTGGTATAGCGAAGGGGTTTACAAATGGCAATGTAGCGGTCAAAGGCCATGGCCACCAACACAATGCTCTCCATAACAGTGAAGAAGTGGATGAAGAACATCTGGGAAAGGCAGCTTTCAAAAGATATGCTCCTGAGGTTGAACCAGAAAATCCCCAGCATTTTGGGGATGGCGGCTGTGGACAGGCCCAGGTCGATGGTGTCCAACATGGCCAGGAAGTAGTACATGGGCTCATGGAGGCTATGCTCAGTCCGGATCACGAACAGGACAGCAGCATTCCCCAGGAGGGCAACAAGATACACAAAGAGAAAGGGGAATCCAATCCAGACATGCATGTCCTCTAGCCCTGGGATGCCCAGCAAAAGGAATGAGGAAGGACGGAACTGGGTGTCATTAGGCATAGACATCCTTCCTGCCACTGTTGTTGATTTTGCGTATTGGTGTTAGAAGTCATCTTCACATGAAGGATGCTTGCTCCACTTCTTCTTTCCCAGTCTCCTGATAAAATTCAAAATAACTGTAATATTCATTTTCTCTCATTCAATATTATTAAAACTATCCTGCCATCCTTACCTGGACATCAGATGGCTCCAGGAATCAAGCCAGTCCCACTCTTCCTCAGATCATTCCGATTCACAAAAGGTTGAACAAGAAGAGAGAGGAGAATACCCATGAAGGTGATATTCAAGGTAAGGAGTAGAAATAATAAAGGTCTTTGTTTTTTGTACTTTCTGGTGTTACATACATTGTATTTAATGTATATGAAATATACTTTAGCATATGAAATTCAACACATTATTTTATTGAGAAACTTGAGGACCATTTATATATGTATTTGAAAACCATTTATCTATGTATTATGTATATTTATATTTGTAAATATACATGCATGTTTATACATATACTAGAGGCCCAGTGCACAAAGTTCATGCACTGGGGGTTGAGGGGTTCCCTCAGCCTGGCCTGCACCCTATCACAGTCTGTGGCCCTTGCAGTCTGGGACCCCTGCAGTCTGGGACCCTTCGCTCCTTACTGCCCGCCTGCAGTGGAGGTGGGAGAGGCTTGCACCACAGCTGCTGCACTCACCAGCCATGAGCCTGGCTTCTGGCTGAACTCCTGCATTGAGTGTCTGCCCCCTGGTGGTCAGTGCCCGTAATAGAGACCAGTCATTCCACCACTCATTCTGCCATTTTAGGGTTTTTTATGTAGGATATGCATATTTTTTTTTTTTTTTTTTTTTACTGTGCCTATACCTTTGACTATTTGATCCTGAAACCGGAGGCTGAAAATTTACTTTTGTTTATTCATGCACCTAAAACCGCATCACACATACAAATTCTCAGAAAACAATGTTTCTTAAATGACTGAGTCAGAGAAAATTCATAACAACATCCAGCATACACCAGGTGATTAATAACATAGTTTCCAAATTAGCTAGATAGTCCAACAGCCATCTTCATCCAAAACATTTTGGATCATGAATAAAGACAAGAAAAGGAAGACATGTTGCACAGGGGCTTATAAAGTTAGGGCAAACTTTGATTTACCAGTATACAATGTTCTAAATTGAAATGGTCTCATTTTCCATTGAACAAACAAAAACTTAAATTAATTTAAGAAGCTTTCTTGGGAAGTGTAATCAGGGCTACCTAAAGAGTTTTGCGGTTTTTTTAGCTCCCATATTCAAGTCCATTTAACTCACTTATACATGGAAAAGGAGGTGTCACCTTGGATACCCTTTAGATTAGAGTTTAGTAAAGCTATACTCTAACCCAGTGGTCGACAAACTCATTAGTCAACAGAGCCAAATATCAACAGTACAACGATTGAAATTTCTTTTGAGAGCCACATTTGTTAAACTTAAACTATATAGGTAGGTACATTGTTATTAACTTAATTAGGGTGCTCCTAAGGCTTAGGAAGGGCCACACTCAAGGGGCCAAAGAGTCGCATGTGGCTCGCGAGCCACAGTTTGCCGACCATAGCTCTATCCCAATCTTGATGTTTTCCTGAATGTCTCCTTTAAGTACTGAATGAAAAAGGAATTTGTTAAATGGTTCTTTATATAGCTTGAGTGGCAAATTCCTGGATTTACTTATCCTGAGTTCATATTTTAAGACAATCAAGAAAGGGGAAGTTGTTTATTGGCTAACTTCCTAAATGGAAGCAATTTTGAAAACAGTGTGGAAATGATAGTGTATGGGGCTAGTTGCCTGGAAATTGGGGGAGTTCATATTTGAGTAGTACCCATCAGAGACAGATGCACAGAAAAAGCCTCCTTTTGCTATAGGACCATCCTGTAGCAAAAAATGTGGCCCCTCTGGGGCCTTTTAGGAGTAACAGAAAGAAGGGATGAGACATTGGGTAGAAATTTAGATAGAAAATTTGAATAAGACTTGGCCAATACTCTCACACTGTGATGAGGGTGATATAAAGATGAAATTTTAATAAAATGTTGCATGATGGTAGAAAAACAAAGGAAATACTGTGGGTATGGATTTGAACAAAATAAACTTTATGTAGGATATGAAATGGATCAAAAACTATATTTTACAAAGAAGCACAAGAAGTTTATTGCAGCTAGAAATGAATGTGTGTTTTAAAAACAGGAACTAAAATTATCATGGGCCCTACCCTGAAAGGTGAGTCCATAGGTTTGTCCTTTAAGAGCTGGACTCTGTGATCTGTGCAACCTTCTCTAGATTCTGGAGATTAATGGCTCTATCTTTCAGTGAAAACTGTCACCCAAATGAGCTAGAGCATGTGGTGGTAGAATTATTATGGTTTTATCCACAGAAGAAAGCTCTTTCCTATTCTCACCTCTGAATTTCCAGGAGTGCTACACAGAATTGATCAGTTACCAATGAGCAAACCAACCAGTTACTCATTTCATAAGTAAAAACCAATCTATCCCATCAAAATAGATGTATACAACCTCAGATCTTTGCCAGGCACAATGATGAGACTGGGCCCCAGCTTCTCCTCTTTGAGATCATGGTTTCTAATGTTCTGTAATGAACTTATATCAGACAGTCATTCTCTCGGTTCTGCATCATGTTGGTACTCCACTATATTCCACACCTCCACCTCAGCTACCCCAGTGTACATTAACACCATTTCAAGTCCTCTACCTGATAAAGATAACAAGAAGAGATTCTTTATACCAGCGGTTTGCATCAGGATTGATTGTTTTCCCCTTGGGTATATTTAGGAATGTCAGGAAACATTGTTTTATTATCACAACTTGAAGGAAGTGTTACTGATGTCTAGATGCCAGGGATGTTGCGAAACATCCTACAATGCACAGAGCATCCCGCCCCCCCTGCCAAAAAAAAACAAAAAACAGCACAACAACAAAAAGAAAAATCTGACCCACAATGTAAATAATACCAAAATTGAAAACCCTACCCTCCACCTTTCATCTTATCTCTGCCTAATTCATAGTCCCATGGCATAGTGGTATGCTACTAGGAAAAGACCTGCACTATTACATGTTATCTTATTTCTCAGTTAACTTTTTACCTTGGTCCTGAGTCCTAATAAAATAAAACAAAACAAAACAAAATATAAAAAACTTTATTAGTAGTCACAGTTATGCTTCATAATTTATTCAGTCAATGTGTCTGTTCACAAACATACCTGCTTATCTCATTTAGTAGGTCTGAAAATGTGCTAGGTGCCAGGAAAGCATAGTCCTTGGTCTCTTGATGTTGTACCTAACATAAAGTTGAAAAAAATAAATGAACTGATATAGAGTTTTCTTCTGTATCTCACCTGCTGTTGTATGTGTGGGACTACGGATGTGAATATATGTTGCCATGAAAATTTATGGTATAAAATTTGTACTGCCCAAAGCTTGCCTGTGTATTCTTTTTATCCTTTTTCCAATGCTGTGTTACACACTTATTTTCTTTTCCTCACTCTATTCTAACTTAGCATGAACTCATTCCCAATTTTCCACAACCCTAACTACGAATAACAGTCTTACCTTGCTTTCCAAATGTCTCTGAGAGGACAGCGCTTGAAAATATAATCTGACCTCTCTCTGGGTCCACACCTTGCTGGCAACGAATAGGCATTTATATTGGTGCGGTGGCCCTGCGTCCAGTTGGATGGGGACTGTAGTCTCCCTGGGTTTCTGACAGAGACGAAGTAATATTCACTGGAGAGTTCTTCCTCCCTACATTGGCACTCTGGGGCAAGAGTCACCAGCTCTCTATTTTTTCCAATGACAATGTAGCTTTTCTGCTTTCCTACTTAAAAACCTAAATTCCTGATTAACATTTAAATTCCTGATTTAAATGATTATCTGCCTTCTTCAATGATATGTCCCATCAGTCTTCCCTCTTTGTTCTACATCATCTCTGTCATAGCCTAAATTTGATATGCCTATTATTCCTTTGCCCCACTCCTCATGAACTATTTAGGTGAAAGACCAGATAAAGCAACAAAAATGTCATGTGATAACCCAAGATTTTAGAGATAGGAAAGCTCAATAAGGTGAGCTAACTTCTTACTCATGATTACCCCACCAGTTGTTTAATGATTATATGAGCAAGGAAAGAGGCTAATTACCAGGACAGAGAGAAACCACTCAGTCTCAAGGAATCTTGCAAAGTTAAGCTCCAGATAAGAGTCTTAGCTGAGCCTAGGCCCAGACATATCAGTAAAGAAACTAGCTTTGGATCACCTACCCCACATATTGCAATCTCTAAATTATTTAAATTGATTTCATCCATTAGAGCTACCCCAACCGAGATGCTATGTTTTGTTGAAAAAAATGAGTCTTCCTTGGTGTGCTTTTTCTGAATTCCTGACTTATAGAATCTGTAAACATAATAAAATATTTGATTTGTTGTTTTATACACTTAAATTTTGGCATTTCTTATACGCAAGAATAGAAAACCAAGAGGAAACTTTCTACCTTAAATTAGGTTCCATTTTAATGAACCCAAAACATGTGTTATTTCTTTGAAAGCCATGCATAGAAAGAAAGACTGATGGACCTCGAGGAGAATGAAGGTGAGGACAGAAGAAAAATGAGAAAGGTTTAATTAACAGCTTCAGAAAGGGGATAGTTTTCATATCCAGATATCAAGTTTGGCCAAACTGTTGCCTTCAGTAACATGGAAAATAGAAAACACTTATAATGAACTGGATTTAGCTAAAGTGATTTCCACGCAGAATGTTAGAAGTGTCAAATGGTTTCTTTTATTGATATACTAGTGGCTCGGTGCATGTAATTCATGCACTGGGGTGGGGGGTGGGGTGTCCCTCAGCCCGGCCTGCACCATCTTTGATCTGGGACCCCTTAGGGGATGTCCGACTGCCCCCCCGACTGCAGGCTGGCGGTGGGGGGCAGTTAGGAGTGACTGCTGGCAGTCGGACATCCCTCTCGTAATCTGGGATAGTTGGTTCCTAACCGCTCACCTACTTAGCCTGCCTGATTGCCCCCAACTGCCCCCCCTGCTGGCTGGTTGCCCCCAAATGTCACCCCCTATTGGCCTGATCGCCCCAACTGCACCCCTCTGCCAGCCTGCTCAACCCCAACTTCCCCCCTCTGCCAGCCTGGTCGCCCCTAACTGACACCACCACCCCCCGCCAGCCTGGTTTCTCCCAACTGTCACCCCCACTGACCTAGTTGCATCTCACTACCCCCTTGCTGCCAGCCTAATTGCCCCCAACAACCTCCCCTGCTGGCCTGGTCACCCCCACTGCACCCCCACCCACCAGCCTGGTTTCCCCTAACTCCCACCCCTGCTGGCCTGGTTGCCCACAACTGCCCCCCCCCCCGCCCCCGCCAGCCTGATCCCCCCACGCAGCCTGCTGTTCAGTCGTTTGGTCGTCCCACACTAACCCTCCTGAGGGCCTGGTCGCCCCACACAGCCTGCTGCTCAGTCGTTTGGTTGTCCCTCACTAAACCCCCTGACGGCCTTGTTGCCCCACTCAGCCTGTTCAGTCATCCGTTCAGTTGTTTCAGATGTGATGACCCCTGGCTCTTTATATATACATAGATAGATAGATAGACTAGAGGCCCCTGAGGGGCTCCTCGGCCTGGCCTGCGGCCTCTCACAATCTGGGACCCCTCGGGCGATGTCAGACAGCCAGTTTTGACCCGATCCCTGCAGGCCTGGTCCAGACAGGAGGGAGCCTGATCCTGTGCTTTGAGCGTCTATCCCCTGTTGGTCAGTACCTGTCATAGCAACTGGTTGACTGGTCTTTTGGTTGTTCGGTCACTTAGGCTTTTATATATATAGATAATTGACACTCTACTCATCGATAAATGTGAGTCTGATTCCTCTCTCTTTGAATTTGGAGCTGCATATGACTGCTGGAATCAATAGAGTATGCTGAAGGCAGTGCTATATAACTTCTCAGAATTGAATTTAATAGGCAATGTAACTTCAATCTTATACTGATGGGAAGACTACTTCTTTGGACCTTTATAAGAGGTTGATTCTAAGACCACCCTATTAGAAAAGTTACATGTAAGTTCTCTGCATAAGGATCCCAGGTGAACCTGTATTTCTAATATTCTAGCCTAGAAGCAAGACATGAGAGAAAGAAACCATCCTAGAAATGAGTGCTACAATCCACTTCTAGCCACCAGTCATTTGGATCACTCTCAACAATTGGAGTGATTATATCTGAGATCCTAAACATTATGAAGCAGAGAAGAGCAGTCCCTTTTTATCTTCTTTAAATTTCTAGTCAATGAAATCTATGAAATGAATTAACTGATGATCTTTTAAGACTCTAAACTTAGGAAATTTATTAAACAATGTTAAATAACCAAACCACTTAAGGTTAATTGGAATCACATGAGGCAAGAGAAGTGAAATTCATATAGAAGCAATATTTGAAAAGCTATCAGCCATATTTTTTATAAAAGTAATGAAAGGCATATAACTTAACTTTTAAAAAGCTACAGATTTCAATAATAATGATGTAGTTTTAAAAAATAAATAGCACATTAAGTAAACTTGTTGAAAATCAAAGACCAAAGTAAATAAAAGCTTCAAGCTAAATAAGACACATTAGCTTTGAAAAATCTCATAACAAAACCATAAAGCATGACAGAAAAATGTTGAAAATACGCCATAAAGAAAAGAATACCATCTTCACCTTGGTTCTCTAGTAGACTCTGAGATGGAGATGCTATATAGATTTATTCAAAAGTACTCTAGAGATGTAAACTTTTAAAGAAGTTGTAATTGCACAGAGAGCTGATGTTTGTTCCATACTGTGATTTTAATATGCACATGTTTAGTGATTCATTATAAAGAGCATTTTTATGTACTTATTGACTAATTGTTTATATGTTTTAAAAAATGCATATATAATACTTTGTCTATTTTTTGTTTTCTTTATTGATTAAGGTTACATATGTGTCCTTATCCCCCCATTGCCCCTCCACCCCCCCGCTCATGCCCTCACCCCCCTAGTGTCTGTGTCCATTGGTCATGCTTATATGCATGCAAACAAGTCCTTTGGTTGATCTCTCCCCCTTCATCCCCCCTCTCCTCCCCCGCTTTCCCTCTGATTGATGCTTCTCTGTCTCTGGATCTGTTTTTGTTCATCAATTTATGTTGTTCCATTATATTCCACAAATAAGTGAGATCATGTGATATTTATCTTTCTCCAACTGACTTATTGTCTATTTTTTAATTGGGTAATTTGGCTACGTTTATAATTAAATTATGAGTTCTTTATATATTTTGATACAAATCATTTATCATACATATGATATAAAAATATTTTCTCACAGACTGTGGCTTGCTTTTTCATTTTATTATTAGTATCTTTGAAAGAAAATATATTTTAATTTTAGTGAAGTACAATTAATCATTTAATAATATTTTTGCCATTGTCTTATCTATATAATCTTGTACCAAGGCTCTTGTCTTTAGTTCTCTGATCTACTGTAGGTTAATTTTCTCTATGGTGGAAAATAAGGGTCTAAATTCATCTTTTTGCATGAAGACACTAAACTGTTCCAATCCAATATTATCATTAATGTACATATTATTAACATTAAACATAAAACCTGCAATTCAAAGATAATTAATGTTGTTGGTCTCAATATTTTTCTTTGTCTTCCTTTTTTCTAATTGGTTAGACATAAGACAATCTAATTTTACAGTGCACAAAACATGAATTCTATTTAAATCTTTCAAGATCTCTGACTGTTTGTATATCTTTCTTGAACAAAATTCTCAGCACTCGCTCCCTAATCTGCTTGGTCCGGACCCCATAGATTACAGGATTGAGGGCTGGAGGAACTACCACGTATAGATTGGCTAAGAGAATATGGACATATTGGGGAACATTGTGGCCAAAACGGTGTGACAAGAAAGAGAAAAAGGCAGGAGTGAAAAAGGCTAAGATAACACCAATATGGGATCCACAGGTGTTGAGGGCTTTGAGTCGAGCCTCCCAGGAAGGCAGGCAAAAGACTGCATAGAGGATCCTGGCATAGGAGAGAATAATTAGGAGCACATCCAATAATAAGAGAGAAATGTTGCCAAGGCCAAACATTATATTCAGTTTGATGCTGGCACAGGCCAGACGGGCAATGCCCATGTGCTCACAGTAGGTATGAGGGATGATATGATGCCCACAGAAGGGCAGCCTCAGGAGGAGAAACACCAGTGGGCCCACCATGTACAGGCTCCGCAGAATGGAAATGCCTGCAATAACGCTGATGACTTTGCTGGTGAGGATCGTGGTATAGCGAAGGGGTTTACAAATGGCAATGTAGCGGTCAAAGGCCATGGCCACCAACACAATGCTCTCCATAACAGTGAAGAAGTGGATGAAGAACATCTGGGAAAGGCAGCTTTCAAAAGATATGCTCCTGAGGTTGAACCAGAAAATCCCCAGCATTTTGGGGATGGCGGCTGTGGACAGGCCCAGGTCGATGGTGTCCAACATGGCCAGGAAGTAGTACATGGGCTCATGGAGGCTATGCTCAGTCCGGATCACGAACAGGACAGCAGCATTCCCCAGGAGGGCAACAAGATACACAAAGAGAAAGGGGAATCCAATCCAGACATGCATGTCCTCTAGCCCTGGGATGCCCAGCAAAAGGAATGAGGAAGGACGGAACTGGGTGTCATTAGGCATAGACATCCTTCCTGCCACTGTTGTTGATTTTGCGTATTGGTGTTAGAAGTCATCTTCACATGAAGGATGCTTGCTCCACTTCTTCTTTCCCAGTCTCCTGATAAAATTCAAAATAACTGTAATATTCATTTTCTCTCATTCAATATTATTAAAACTATCCTGCCATCCTTACCTGGACATCAGATGGCTCCAGGAATCAAGCCAGTCCCACTCTTCCTCAGATCATTCCGATTCACAAAAGGTTGAACAAGAAGAGAGAGGAGAATACCCATGAAGGTGATATTCAAGGTAAGGAGTAGAAATAATAAAGGTCTTTGTTTTTTGTACTTTCTGGTGTTACATACATTGTATTTAATGTATATGAAATATACTTTAGCATATGAAATTCAACACATTATTTTATTGAGAAACTTGAGGACCATTTATATATGTATTTGAAAACCATTTATCTATGTATTATGTATATTTATATTTGTAAATATACATGCATGTTTATACATATACTAGAGGCCCAGTGCACAAAGTTCATGCACTGGGGGTTGAGGGGTTCCCTCAGCCTGGCCTGCACCCTATCACAGTCTGTGGCCCTTGCAGTCTGGGACCCCTGCAGTCTGGGACCCTTCGCTCCTTACTGCCCGCCTGCAGTGGAGGTGGGAGAGGCTTGCACCACAGCTGCTGCACTCACCAGCCATGAGCCTGGCTTCTGGCTGAACTCCTGCATTGAGTGTCTGCCCCCTGGTGGTCAGTGCCCGTAATAGAGACCAGTCATTCCACCACTCATTCTGCCATTTTAGGGTTTTTTATGTAGGATATGCATATTTTTTTTTTTTTTTTTTTTTACTGTGCCTATACCTTTGACTATTTGATCCTGAAACCGGAGGCTGAAAATTTACTTTTGTTTATTCATGCACCTAAAACCGCATCACACATACAAATTCTCAGAAAACAATGTTTCTTAAATGACTGAGTCAGAGAAAATTCATAACAACATCCAGCATACACCAGGTGATTAATAACATAGTTTCCAAATTAGCTAGATAGTCCAACAGCCATCTTCATCCAAAACATTTTGGATCATGAATAAAGACAAGAAAAGGAAGACATGTTGCACAGGGGCTTATAAAGTTAGGGCAAACTTTGATTTACCAGTATACAATGTTCTAAATTGAAATGGTCTCATTTTCCATTGAACAAACAAAAACTTAAATTAATTTAAGAAGCTTTCTTGGGAAGTGTAATCAGGGCTACCTAAAGAGTTTTGCGGTTTTTTTAGCTCCCATATTCAAGTCCATTTAACTCACTTATACATGGAAAAGGAGGTGTCACCTTGGATACCCTTTAGATTAGAGTTTAGTAAAGCTATACTCTAACCCAGTGGTCGACAAACTCATTAGTCAACAGAGCCAAATATCAACAGTACAACGATTGAAATTTCTTTTGAGAGCCACATTTGTTAAACTTAAACTATATAGGTAGGTACATTGTTATTAACTTAATTAGGGTGCTCCTAAGGCTTAGGAAGGGCCACACTCAAGGGGCCAAAGAGTCGCATGTGGCTCGCGAGCCACAGTTTGCCGACCATAGCTCTATCCCAATCTTGATGTTTTCCTGAATGTCTCCTTTAAGTACTGAATGAAAAAGGAATTTGTTAAATGGTTCTTTATATAGCTTGAGTGGCAAATTCCTGGATTTACTTATCCTGAGTTCATATTTTAAGACAATCAAGAAAGGGGAAGTTGTTTATTGGCTAACTTCCTAAATGGAAGCAATTTTGAAAACAGTGTGGAAATGATAGTGTATGGGGCTAGTTGCCTGGAAATTGGGGGAGTTCATATTTGAGTAGTACCCATCAGAGACAGATGCACAGAAAAAGCCTCCTTTTGCTATAGGACCATCCTGTAGCAAAAAATGTGGCCCCTCTGGGGCCTTTTAGGAGTAACAGAAAGAAGGGATGAGACATTGGGTAGAAATTTAGATAGAAAATTTGAATAAGACTTGGCCAATACTCTCACACTGTGATGAGGGTGATATAAAGATGAAATTTTAATAAAATGTTGCATGATGGTAGAAAAACAAAGGAAATACTGTGGGTATGGATTTGAACAAAATAAACTTTATGTAGGATATGAAATGGATCAAAAACTATATTTTACAAAGAAGCACAAGAAGTTTATTGCAGCTAGAAATGAATGTGTGTTTTAAAAACAGGAACTAAAATTATCATGGGCCCTACCCTGAAAGGTGAGTCCATAGGTTTGTCCTTTAAGAGCTGGACTCTGTGATCTGTGCAACCTTCTCTAGATTCTGGAGATTAATGGCTCTATCTTTCAGTGAAAACTGTCACCCAAATGAGCTAGAGCATGTGGTGGTAGAATTATTATGGTTTTATCCACAGAAGAAAGCTCTTTCCTATTCTCACCTCTGAATTTCCAGGAGTGCTACACAGAATTGATCAGTTACCAATGAGCAAACCAACCAGTTACTCATTTCATAAGTAAAAACCAATCTATCCCATCAAAATAGATGTATACAACCTCAGATCTTTGCCAGGCACAATGATGAGACTGGGCCCCAGCTTCTCCTCTTTGAGATCATGGTTTCTAATGTTCTGTAATGAACTTATATCAGACAGTCATTCTCTCGGTTCTGCATCATGTTGGTACTCCACTATATTCCACACCTCCACCTCAGCTACCCCAGTGTACATTAACACCATTTCAAGTCCTCTACCTGATAAAGATAACAAGAAGAGATTCTTTATACCAGCGGTTTGCATCAGGATTGATTGTTTTCCCCTTGGGTATATTTAGGAATGTCAGGAAACATTGTTTTATTATCACAACTTGAAGGAAGTGTTACTGATGTCTAGATGCCAGGGATGTTGCGAAACATCCTACAATGCACAGAGCATCCCGCCCCCCCTGCCAAAAAAAAAACAAAAAACAGCACAACAACAAAAAGAAAAATCTGACCCACAATGTAAATAATACCAAAATTGAAAACCCTACCCTCCACCTTTCATCTTATCTCTGCCTAATTCATAGTCCCATGGCATAGTGGTATGCTACTAGGAAAAGACCTGCACTATTACATGTTATCTTATTTCTCAGTTAACTTTTTACCTTGGTCCTGAGTCCTAATAAAATAAAACAAAACAAAACAAAATATAAAAAACTTTATTAGTAGTCACAGTTATGCTTCATAATTTATTCAGTCAATGTGTCTGTTCACAAACATACCTGCTTATCTCATTTAGTAGGTCTGAAAATGTGCTAGGTGCCAGGAAAGCATAGTCCTTGGTCTCTTGATGTTGTACCTAACATAAAGTTGAAAAAAATAAATGAACTGATATAGAGTTTTCTTCTGTATCTCACCTGCTGTTGTATGTGTGGGACTACGGATGTGAATATATGTTGCCATGAAAATTTATGGTATAAAATTTGTACTGCCCAAAGCTTGCCTGTGTATTCTTTTTATCCTTTTTCCAATGCTGTGTTACACACTTATTTTCTTTTCCTCACTCTATTCTAACTTAGCATGAACTCATTCCCAATTTTCCACAACCCTAACTACGAATAACAGTCTTACCTTGCTTTCCAAATGTCTCTGAGAGGACAGCGCTTGAAAATATAATCTGACCTCTCTCTGGGTCCACACCTTGCTGGCAACGAATAGGCATTTATATTGGTGCGGTGGCCCTGCGTCCAGTTGGATGGGGACTGTAGTCTCCCTGGGTTTCTGACAGAGACGAAGTAATATTCACTGGAGAGTTCTTCCTCCCTACATTGGCACTCTGGGGCAAGAGTCACCAGCTCTCTATTTTTTCCAATGACAATGTAGCTTTTCTGCTTTCCTACTTAAAAACCTAAATTCCTGATTAACATTTAAATTCCTGATTTAAATGATTATCTGCCTTCTTCAATGATATGTCCCATCAGTCTTCCCTCTTTGTTCTACATCATCTCTGTCATAGCCTAAATTTGATATGCCTATTATTCCTTTGCCCCACTCCTCATGAACTATTTAGGTGAAAGACCAGATAAAGCAACAAAAATGTCATGTGATAACCCAAGATTTTAGAGATAGGAAAGCTCAATAAGGTGAGCTAACTTCTTACTCATGATTACCCCACCAGTTGTTTAATGATTATATGAGCAAGGAAAGAGGCTAATTACCAGGACAGAGAGAAACCACTCAGTCTCAAGGAATCTTGCAAAGTTAAGCTCCAGATAAGAGTCTTAGCTGAGCCTAGGCCCAGACATATCAGTAAAGAAACTAGCTTTGGATCACCTACCCCACATATTGCAATCTCTAAATTATTTAAATTGATTTCATCCATTAGAGCTACCCCAACCGAGATGCTATGTTTTGTTGAAAAAAATGAGTCTTCCTTGGTGTGCTTTTTCTGAATTCCTGACTTATAGAATCTGTAAACATAATAAAATATTTGATTTGTTGTTTTATACACTTAAATTTTGGCATTTCTTATACGCAAGAATAGAAAACCAAGAGGAAACTTTCTACCTTGAATTAGGTTCCATTTTAATGAACCCAAAACATGTGTTATTTCTTTGAAAGCCATGCATAGAAAGAAAGACTGATGGACCTCGAGGAGAATGAAGGTGAGGACAGAAGAAAAATGAGAAAGGTGGAATTAACAGCTTAAGAAAGGGGATAGTTTTGACATCAAGATATCAAGTTTGGCCAAACTGTTGCCTTCAGTAACATGGAAAATAGAAAACACTTATAATGAACTGGATTTAGCTAAAATGATTTCCACGCAGAATGTTAGAAGTGTCAAATGGTTTCTTTTATTGATATACTAGTGGCTCGGTGCATGTAATTCATGCACTGAGGTGGGGGGTGGGGTGTCCCTCAGCCCGGCCTGCACCATCTTCGATCTGGGACCCCTTAGGGGATGTCCGACTGCCCCCCCCCGACTGCAGGCTGGCGGTGGGGGGCAGTTAGGAGTGACTGCTGGCAGTCGGACATCCCTCTCGTAATCTGGGATAGTTGGTTCCTAACCGCTCACCTACTTAGCCTGCCTGATTGCCCCCAACTGCCCCCCCTGCTGGCTGGTTGCCCCCAATTGTCACCCCCTATTGGCCTGATCGCCCCAACTGCACCCCTCTGCCAGCCTGCTCAACCCCAACTTCCCCCCTCTGCCAGCCTGGTCGCCCCTAACTGACACCACCACCCCCCGCCAGCCTGGTTTCTCCCAACTGTCACCCCCACTGACCTAGTTGCATCTCACTACCCCCTTGCTGCCAGCCTAATTGCCCCCAACAACCTCCCCTGCTGGCCTGGTCACCCCCACTGCACCCCCACCCACCAGCCTGGTTTCCCCTAACTGCCCCCCCTGCTGGCCTGGTTGCCCACAACTGCCCCCCCCCCGCCCCCGCCAGCCTGATCCCCCCACGCAGCCTGCTGTTCAGTCGTTTGGTCGTCCCACACTAACCCTCCTGAGGGCCTGGTCGCCCCACACAGCCTGCTGCTCAGTCGTTTGGTTGTCCCTCACTAAACCCCCTGACGGCCTTGTTGCCCCACTCAGCCTGTTCAGTCATCCGTTCAGTTGTTTCAGATGTGATGGCCCCTGGCTCTTTATATATACATAGATAGATAGATAGACTAGAGGCCCCTGAGGGGCTCCTCGGCCTGGCCTGCGGCCTCTCACAATCTGGGACCCCTCGGGCGATGTCAGACAGCCAGTTTTGACCCGATCCCTGCAGGTCTGGTCCAGACAGGAGGGAGCCTGATCCTGTGCTTTGAGCATCTATCCCTTGGTGGTCAGTACCTGTCATAGCAACTGGTTGACTGGCCTTTTGGTTGTTCGGTCACTTAGGCTTTTATATATATAGATAATTGACACTCTACTCATCGATAAATGTGAGTCTGATTCCTCTCTCTTTGAATTTGGAGCTGCATATGACTGCTGGAATCAATAGAGTATGCTGAAGGCAGTGCTATATAACTTCTCAGAATTGAATTTAATAGGCAATGTAACTTCAATCTTATAATGATGGGAAGACTACTTCTTTGGACCTTTATAAGAGGTTGATTCTAAGACCACCCTATTAGAAAAGTTACATGTAAGTTCTCTGCATAAGGAAAATCAAAGACCAAAGTAAATAAAAGCTTCAAGCTAAATAAGACACATTAGCTTTGAAAAATCTCATAACAAAACCATAAAGCATGACAGAAAAATGTTGAAAATACGCCATAAAGAAAAGAATACCATCTTCACCTTGGTTCTCTAGTAGACTCTGAGATGGAGATGTTATATAGATTTATTCAAAAGTACTCTAGAGATGTAAACTTTTAAAGAAGTTGTAATTGCACAGAGAGCTGATGTTTGTTCCATACTGTGATTTTAATATGCACATGTTTAGTGATTCATTATAAAGAGCATTTTTATGTACTTATTGACTAATTGTTTATATGTTTTAAAAAATGCATATATAATACTTTGTCTATTTTTTGTTTTCTTTATTGATTAAGGTTACATATGTGTCCTTATCCCCCCATTGCCCCTCCACCCCCCCGCTCATGCCCTCACCCCCCTAGTGTCTGTGTCCATTGGTCATGCTTATATGCATGCAAACAAGTCCTTTGGTTGATCTCTCCCCCTTCATCCCCCCCTCCTCCCCCGCTTTCCCTCTGATTGATGCTTCTCTGTCTCTGGATCTGTTTTTGTTCATCAATTTATGTTGTTCCATTATATTCCACAAATAAGTGAGATCATGTGATATTTATCTTTCTCCAACTGACTTATTGTCTATTTTTTAATTGGGTAATTTGGCTACGTTTATAATTAAATTATGAGTTCTTTATATATTTTGATACAAATCATTTATCATACATATGATATAAAAATATTTTCTCACAGACTGTGGCTTGCTTTTTCATTTTATTATTAGTATCTTTGAAAGAAAATATATTTTAATTTTAGTGAAGTACAATTAATCATTTAATAATATTTTTGCCATTGTCTTATCTATATAATCTTATACCAAGGCTCTTGTCTTTAGTTCTCTGATCTACTGTAGGTTAATTTTCTCTATGGTGGAAAATAAGGGTCTAAATTCATCTTTTTGCATGAAGACACTAAACTGTTGCAATCCAATATTATCATTAATGTACATATTATTAACATTAAACATAAAACCTGCAATTCAAAGATAATTAATGTTGTTGGTCTCAATATTTTTCTTTGTCTTCCTTTTTTCTAATTGGTTAGACATAAGACAATCTAATTTTACAGTGCACAAAACATGAATTCTATTTAAATCTTTCAAGATCTCTGACTGTTTGTATATCTTTCTTGAACAAAATTCTCAGCACTCGCTCCCTAATCTGCTTGGTCCGGACCCCATAGATTACAGGATTGAGGGCTGGAGGAACTACCACGTATAGATTGGCTAAGAGAATATGGACATATTGGGGAACATTGTGGCCAAAACGGTGTGACAAGAAAGAGAAAAAGGCAGGAGTGAAAAAGGCTAAGATAACACCAATATGGGATCCACAGGTGTTGAGGGCTTTGAGTCGAGCCTCCCAGGAAGGCAGGCAAAAGACTGCATAGAGGATCCTGGCATAGGAGAGAATAATTAGGAGCACATCCAATAATAAGAGAGAAATGTTGCCAAGGCCAAACATTATATTCAGTTTGATGCTGGCACAAGCCAGACGGGCAATGCCCATGTGCTCACAGTAGGTATGAGGGATGATATGATGCCCACAGAAGGGCAGCCTCAGGAGGAGAAACACCAGTGGGCCCACCATGTACAGGCTCCGCAGAATGGAAATGTCTGCAATAACGCTGATGACTTTGCTGGTGAGGATCGTGGTATAGCGAAGGGGTTTACAAATGGCAATGTAGCGGTCAAAGGCCATGGCCACCAACACAATGCTCTCCATAACAGTGAAGAAGTGGATGAAGAACATCTGGGAAAGGCAGCTTTCAAAAGATATGCTCCTGAGGTTGAACCAGAAAATCCCCAGCATTTTGGGGATGGCGGCTGTGGACAGGCCCAGGTCGATGGTGTCCAACATGGCCAGGAAGTAGTACATGGGCTCATGGAGGCTATGCTCAGTCCGGATCACGAACAGGACAGCAGCATTCCCCAGGAGGGCAACAAGATACACAAAGAGAAAGGGGAATCCAATCCAGACATGCATGTCCTCTAGCCCTGGGATGCCCAGCAAAAGGAATGAGGAAGGACGGAACTGGGTGTCATTAGGCATAGACATTCTTCCTGCCACTGTTAGTTGCTGTGCATATCAGAGACAATTATGGACTCTCCATTAGTGATTCCTCCTCCTCATCCATATGCCTAGATTCCTGAAAACACACACACACACACACACACACACACACACACACACACACACACAAGAACAGTTTAATCTCTTTTTGTTCCTATTCAAAAATGACATTAAATAAAGATTTTCATCAACGACACTGTTATATACTTCAAAATTGTTGAGGGACTAACTCTTATATGTTCTGATCACAAAAAAAAAGAAATGACAATTATGTGATGTGATAGAAATAATTGCTAAAACTATGGCAGCAAACATATTGTAATGTAGACAGTTATCAAATCAATATGTTCTACACCTTGAACTTACATACTGTTATGTGTCAGTTATATCTCCATTCTTCAGAAAAGGGAAGGAGCCCTGGTTGTGTGGCTAATTTGTTGGAGCATTTTCCATACACCAGAAAGGTTGCAGGTCAGGACACATGCCTAGGTTGCAGGTTCAGTCCCTGGGGCATGTATGGGAGGCAATCGATCCATGATTGTCTCTCACATCACATCGATGTCTCTGTCTCTCTCTCTCTGTCTCTCTCTCTCTCTCTCTCTCTCTCTCTCTCTCTCTCTCCCTCTCTCTTTTCCCCTCCCTTCCTCCCTCTCTTCCTTTCTTCCTTTCTCTCCAAAATCAATAAACATATCCTCAGGTGAGGAGTTTTAAAAGTTTTTTTAAAGGATGGGATTAAATAGACTCCTAATGTTCTGCTAGCTTCCCCTGAGCATCAAATGGTACCAGGAATAAAGCCAGCTTGCTCTGCTACCACTTTCCCTAATTAAAAATAAAGTCTGCTATAGAGAAGAGAAGACCAAAGATTATCCTCTGCATAATGGAAATTTTAACTCTGGAGGATAGGCAGGAAAAAAAATGGAAAGAATAAATTTCACAGTCTATGTATCTGAGAGTATTCCACATATTTTTGCTTAATGTGCATGAAGATGCCTTTGGTATTAGTAATCTGAACTATCCCTCTATTATGGAACCTAAAATCCCCAAAATGTGAAATGCGTATTACTATGTGCATGTGCGTATGTATTTATGCATTGTATGTGTGTTGTAGATCCTGGATGGTCTTGTTCTTAGATAGTAAGAAGCCGTTTATCTTTGTTTATTCATATGCCTGAAAAAAGTTCTGCCACATAAAAGTTCTCAATTTTAAAAGTTCAAAAATAGATGATTAAGAAAGGACGTGACAGCAAGCAACTTCAATGTCATTTTTATAAAATAATGAACTTAGTTCATATCGTAATTTGTTTCTGGAAAAAAAAATCACCGGTCAGATTTAGAAATCGAATAATAACAAGAGGAGATACTTGACAAAGAATATTTTTCAGTTATGATGAAACATGAAATGGGAGATTATTTTAATCTAGATGAGCCTATAATGTAGAGTATAACTAATCACATCCTATAAAAAAACTGTCTAGATATAAGTCAGCTGGAGGAGGAAGACTAAATATTCTGGGCTAAGCAACATCCAAATATATCTCTACCTTTTCTTCATGGAGAGAGGGCAAAAGCATTTAGGATATTCTAAAATTTAGTTCCCACTGAGATTCTATTTTAACTATCATGTCTTTATGGATGTCTTCCTCATAGTAACACAGAAGGAGGAATTATCAAGTGATTTGGTATTATAGTACTTATCCATAATATGTGGAAATTCTGAACTTACTTATAGAAAATTAAACATTTGAAGCAAACAGGAAGAAGTTCATTGCTGTATAATTTATTTGATAAAAACTAGTCATAAAAGAAGATGTGGAAGTGTTTGTGATGTGTACAATTGGGCAGAAAGCTTTGATTCAAATTTAACAATACTTCAATGTTGGGGGAAGTCAGAGTTCAGAGCCTCCCATCAGAGATAAATGCATCTGAAAGTAAGTATATCCTACTTTAAACTGATGCCAAGGCAAATGCCTTTCTAACTGTGCCTATTGGAAACCTATGAAGAGTAGCAAAAATGAGAGATAATTTTACAATTTGGAAAATTCTCAGGAAATATCTATTATGTATATGCCCGTGTGTTTGTGGGGTGGGGGTGGGGGAGGTAAAATTGGACTGCTAAGGTTGGAGTGGAGACAGCTGAAGTTCTTAATTCTGTAACGTAAAAATGTTGGAGATAGTATTCTGCATTTCATTAGAGGAGAATATATTATTTAAGTGGAGAGGTGATCCCTCCATGTATCAGCATTGGTTTGGCAATTTGAATATAATTTTGAATTAACTTGTCACATATCCTCAAGGATATGACTGAGCAGTAAGAAAGATAAAATTCTAAAGATGAAATTTGAAAATTGTATTTCAAGTGCTATATAGAGGTATGTGCAGAATGTTGTAGGTGAGGAGGTGAGAAAAATTCCAGGGAAGAGGTTAGGATAATGCTAAGACTCATAGAATGATTCTTTAGCCAAAGAAGGAAGAAAATTTTATTCTAGATGGAGTGAATAGCAATGACAAAGTGAAAATAAAAGCACAGTGACAAGTCAAGACATAAAAAGGGGCCCTAACCGATTTGGCTCAGTGGATAGAGCATTGGCCTGCGGACTCAAGGGTCCCAGGTTTGATTCCAGTCAAGGGCATATGCCTTGGTTGCGGGCACATACTCAGTAGGGGGTGTGCAGGAGGCAGCTGACCGATGTTTCTCTCTCATCGGTGTTTCTAACTCTCTCTCCCTCTCCCTTCTTCTCTGTAAAAAATCAATAAAATATTAAAAAAAGACATAAAAAGGGAATCTGTCATCCTTCTGATGACCTTCTTCAGAAATTCAGTAGATTGATGACCAGGCTCTTGTCTGGTGTCTTGGTCACTCTTGGGGCTTCAAATGGCAGAAACATTTTAAAAAATACATAGCTACATCCCAAGAAAATCAACTCATTCCATTTATTTCTATGGATTTTCTAGGAGGGCTTAAAAATTGGTGCTTCCTTCCTCTCTGAGAGAAAATCATTTCCAGTCAGCAAACATTTATAAAGCAACCACCACTAATCATTCTATAATGCATACTGACCCATTTTTCCAATATATATTCATACATTGCCCATGTACTGCTGAATTCAAAAATAAGACTGGATCCCAACTCCTCATTTGAACTCCTAACTCTTAAGTGCTACATGGGATTATATCCAGCCATCCAGCAGCCATTTCCTCAATGTGGAATCTTCTTACTCTACCCTATTCCACCAACCTCCACCAAATACCCACATTCCCATTTCTTGCAACTGATGATCATAAGGAGAAGACATAATATTCACTTTCTTTCTCACCAGGTTAGCCTGTAGTCTCCTGGCCATCCTTTGCTCAGAAGCTTCATCATCATAGCCCTAAATCTTATTTTTTGTTTTGTTTTTTTTAATTAAATCTTTATTGTTCAGACTATTACATTAGTTACTCTTTTTTCCCACCATAACTCCCCTCCACCCAGTTCCCACCCCACCCTCAGCCCTCACTCCCCACCCACTGTCCTCATCCATAGGTGCACGATTATTGTCCAATCTTTTTCCTCACCCCATACCTCTTTCCTCCCCCCCAAGACTAGTCCATTCCCTTTCTAGGTCCCTGATTCTATTACAATCGCCAGTTCATTCTGTTCATCAGATTATTTATTCCCTTGATTTTTAGATTCACTTGTTAATAGATGTGTATTTGTTGTTCATAATTTGTATCTTTACCTTTTTCTTCTTCTTCCTCTTCTTAAAGGATACCTTTCAGCATTTCATATAATACTGGTTTGGTGGTGATGAATTCCTTTAGCTTTTTCTCATTTTAAAAACAGGAAGGGGGGGGAGAGAGAGAAACATTAACATAAGAGAAAAGCATTGATTGGCTCCCCACTCATCCATTCCCCCACCCCACAGGCATCCCATCAGGGATCAAACCATAACCTTAGTATGTGTCCTGAACAGGAATCAAACCCACCACCTTTGGTGTATGGGATGATTCTCCAACCAACTGAGCCACACCACCAGGCTAGGTCTAATTTTCACAAAAGTCTATCCTTCAGAGTCATGCTTCTTGATTCACTAATTCATGAATTTATCATTCAAAACATTTATTGATTCCCTTTACTATACCTCACACAGTTGTGGAGAACAGAAAAAACCAGTCCCTTATCCTCTTCCTATTCACATCTGTGCACCTGCATACTGGGTCAGAAACAATGCCTACATTGATAAAGGATATAGTGGTGCATCTCCTTCCATAGCGGCTTTCACCCTTTCATTTTGTGTGTGAGATTATATACGTTCATAGATATAAGTACATGTAGGTAAATATGTAGGTTCAGAGCTTATGAGTGTGCATCCTCTCTTCACCTTGTTTTCCTTATTTTCACCTTTTCTCCATACTATTTTGTTTTAAGCATCCATCCTTTTGCTATTTGCACAATCTAACCATATGTTACTTACCTTGGTCTTTAAATATCTAAGAAAACTTCCTTGCATTTTCTTGGGGCCTGTCATTTATTATGCTGAATAGAAGGTATTTATATATATAACCCCATTCCCCCTGGGATAGTAATTAATAGTATCTTAAAGGTACAGTTCCAGAGGACTGTCATTATTTAACCTATCTGGAAGCTCTCAGGAAATCCCCTCTCACAGGATTGTTAACATAAAAACATTCAAACTTGTAAAGAATTTTTGTGAGTTTATTTGAGCCAAACTATCAACAATTGCCAGGAAGCAGAATCTCAACATATTGGGATAATGCTCTGGAGAATGGCAGTTCTTCACCTTGTTTTATACATTGTAATCAAAGGAGACATAAGTGGGTTACATGAAGTCCAATGGTGATAGATTAGGGAGGCGGGAGAAAGCAAAACAGGGAAACCTCTGGGATTGGATAAAAAGTGAAAAGATGGACACCTGCTTCTTTTACTTAGGCAGGTGCAGGATAGTTCACAGTCAACAATTAACGAGATTAAAATAACAATGAAGGAATTTATGGTCCTGGTCCTGGCGCCCAGGTGCATTTGGTTGTGCCCTGAGGAGTCCAGAAAAAGGGAAGTTACAAGTCATCAAGGCATTTCACAAGGATGTTATCTTAGATGCAAAAAGACAATAGGCTCACTTAAGGTAAAGATTGACCTTTACCAGGAAAGATACTGGCCTAGGACATGACTACCCACTACCATCCTTTGTGGTTACTTTAGGTCTTTGAGTTTGCAAACCTGCCTTGCAGACCTTCCCTGAGCTAGTCAGGTTAGCATATGGCCTTTCTTTTGTCCAAGGGGTGCACCTTTATTTGACCTGACTCAAACTCACTCACTGTGAATGACCTTTAACCTGGGCTATTAGTCAAAACAATCAATAGAAATTGGTTAACATTGTAGCTGCTTGAAGCTAACAAGAGACTGACCAAAAAAAATTTAAAAGGCGAAATTGAGGAATGAATTGGCCACACAGAGTTTTTCCAAGCTCTGAAATATTACTAAACTAGAAAGCCACACACATGTAAATGACTATGCATGGTTCCAGTGAAGTTCTGAGAAATCCTTAATTTGTCACCTCTGGCTAACCTGAGGCAATAATATTAAAATACAGAATGTGGCTCATTCTGCCAGAAAATACATGGCCAATGAAAAAGTCATTTCACGTGCACAGTGGGGTTTGCTGTTATGTTGCAGATTGTATATTTTTAAATTTATTTTTTATTGTTGACAGCATTACAGATGACCCTCATTTCCCTCCCTTTGCCCCTTCCACCCTGCCCTCGCCCCACCCCAAGCTTTCACCACACTGTTGTCTGTGTCCATAGGACATGCATATAAGTTCTTTTACCATATTTTAGTAAGAAAACTACAGAAAAAATCTATGAATATAAATCAAAAGTTCTCAACAAAATACTAGCAAACAAATCCAACAGCATATCAAAAAAGATTATGCACCATGACCAAGTGTGATTTAGCCCAGGAACACAGGTTTGTTCAAGATAAGAGAATCAATGGATGCATTATACAACATTAATAAAATGCAGGAAAAAACACATGATCCTCTCAATTGGTGCAAAAACATTTGACAAAATCTTGAACTAGCCGGTTCCTCAGTGGTTAGAGCACCTGCCCAAGGACTGAAGAGTCTCGGGTTTGATTCCGGTCAAGGGCACATACCTCAGTTGCAGGCTCAATCTGGGCTCCAGGTCAGGGTGCCTGTAGGAGGAAACCAATCACTGTGTTTCTCTTGTGGCGAATGACCCAGGAGAAGGGACAGCCAGCACCAGAGGAATCCGGAAAGTAAAATCTTTGTTATGCAGCGCTGCTAGTTCAGGGGACTTTGATCCAAAGCCTGAACTGACAATGTGGGGAGGTTTTGATATATAGCTCTTCTTGTGGCGGGCCCCTTAGGGTGGGCTTTGCAGCTCTGCCCAAGTCCGTTAGAATGGGGAAGTAAGATTACTGTTTAACTAGATACTGAACTCCGTTGTAAGCTCCAACAGTTGCTCCCTTATTTTCCTTTTCACTCTCACATCAATGTTTCTCTCCCTCCCTTCCACTCACTCTAAAAATCAATGGAAAAAAATACCCTCAGGTGAGGATTAATAAAAAAAAAATTATAAAGAATACACAAAAAGCTATTAGAGCTAATAAAAAAATTCAACAAAATTACACAATACAAGATCAACATACATAAATTAGTTGTATTTCTATATACCAGCAATAGTCAATCTGAAAAAGAAAATTGAGAAAACAATTTTATTTACAACAGCATCAAAAATAATAATTAAAAAAAATAAGATATTTGGGAATAAAGTTAACCAAGGAAGTGCAAGGTTTGTACACTAAAAGCTACAAAACACGGCTGAAGGAAATTTTAAAAGGCCTAAGTAAATGGAAAATCATCCTGTATTCATGGATTAGAAGATTCAATGCTGTTGACAACTCTTCCTAAAGTGATCTATATATTCAATTCAATCCTTATTGTAATTCCAATGTCCTTTTCAGCAGAAAAGTGAAAGCTGATTCTAAAATTCATATGGAATATCAAGGGGCCCTGGATAACAAAACAACCTTGAAAATGAAAAATAAAGTTGGAGCGCCAACACTTCCTTATTTCAAAGCTTATTACAAAGCTACAGCATTCAAAAAAAAAAGTATACTGGCAAAGCAATAGGATTTCAGTGAATGGAATAAGATTGTGACTTGAGAAATAAATCCATGCGCTTATGGTCAGTTGATTTTTGCCAAGGGTGCCATGACCTTTCAATGGGGAAAAGAATAGTACCCTCAAAATGGTGCTAGGGCACCTGTGTATCCACATAAAAAGAATAATGTTGGCCCTAGCTGGTTAGCTCAGTGGATAGAGCATTGGCCTGCAGACCAAAGAGTCCCAGGTTTGATTCTGCTCAAGTGCATGTACCTTGGTTGCAGGCTTCTTCCTGGCCCAGGCCCTGATAGGTGGCGTGTGCAGGAAGTAACCAATCAGTACGTCTCATATTGATGTTTCTCTCTGTCTTTCCCTCTTTCTTCCACTCTGAAAAAATAAAACTCTTAGAATAAAACATAGGGGTAAGTCTTCATGAGTTCAAATTTGGCAATGATTTCTTATATTGGACAATAAAAGCAAAGCAATAAAAGAAACATACATAAATTGAACTTCATCAGAATTAAAGACTTTTGTGAATCAAATGACACTATCAAGAGAGTGTTAAGACAAAGATTGGGAGATAATTTGAAAATTGTACATCTGAAAATAGTCACCAAAATAAAGAAATCTTACAATTTAACAAAGTAAAGACAAACAACTCAATCAACAAAAATGGGCAAAGAATTGAATAGATGGTGGTGATAAACTCCCTTAGCCTTTTTTTTTTGTCTGTGAAGCTTCTTATTTCCCCTTCAATTTTGAATGATAGCCTTGCTGGATAGAGTATTCTTGGATTCAGTCCTTTGCTTTGCATCACTTTGTAAATTTCCGTCCATTCTTTTCTGGCCTGATGTGTTTCTGTTGAGAAATCATTTGATAATCTAATGGGAGATCCCTTGTATGTAACTTTCCGTCTCTCTCTTGCAGCCTGTAAGATTCTGTCTTTGTCCTGAATATTTGCCATGGTAATTATGATGTGTCTTGGTGTGGGTCTTTTCGGGTTCACCTTGCTTGGGACTCTCTGGGCTTGTGTGACTTTTTTCTTCCCCACCTCAGGGAAGTTTTCTGATATTATTTCTTCCAATAGGTTTTCTAATCCTTGTTCCTCTTTCTGTTGTTCTGGCACCCCTATTATTCATATGTTGTTTAGTTTCATGTTGTTCCAAAGCTCCCTTAGGCTCTCCTCCTGTCTTTTAATTTTTTTCTCCAACTGAAGTACAGTTTGGGTGTGTTTTGCTTCCCTGTCTTCTAATTCACTAATTCGGTCTTCCGCTTCTCCTAGTCTACTGTTGATACTTTCCATGGTGTTCTTTATTGCAGCTATATCGCACTTCATTTCTTCTTGGGTCTTACTTAAGTTGTTGATTTTTTCATCTGTTTCTTCTTGCTTCTTGGATAAGTTGTCGATTTTTTCCTCCATCCGGTGTATGCACTCTAGGACCCTTATTCTGAATTCTTTTTCTGTCATGTTGTATGCCTCTGTATCACTTAGCTGCTTTTCTGGAGAGTCCTCCTTTTCTTTCCTTTGGGGATTTCTTTGTCTACCCATGTTTGATCTCACTGACGTATATAGATATTGAGTCGTTCAGTGGCTGCTCCCTAGGTGGCAGTGGCTCCTCTGGCTGTGGTTGCTCCTTGGGCGGTTGTGGTAGCAGCTGCTCCTCTGTTGGTAGCGGTTCTTCTGATGGGTGCTGTTCACAGCTGTTGAGGCTCTCCTGGCTGGTGGAGGGAGGCTTCAAACACAGCAGCTGTTCCTCAGACAGAGCGTGTGGAGATCAGGAGGCCGCTGTTGCTTGGATCTGCTGCGTTGATTTAAAGGCACAAAATACAACACAACAAGGCACAACGTACCAGGCACTGAACACAAATGAATTACGGTATTAATAACCCCAAATAAAGATGGCCACCCGAGCTAAGAGAGTTGGGGGGTAAGGAAGAAAGAAGAGAAAAAGATAGAGAGGAAAACAGAAAAAAGAGGAAGAAAAAAAAAAGAAAAATAGAATGAAGTAGAAGAGGGGAGGAGACTATTCATATGAGGAGAAAACTCCAATAGAACCGCCACTAATCCCAACAAATTCCAGCAACGGATCCCTGGAGTGAATACAAACTACAAACAGCCAATAATATCAAGTGAGGCAAGGGAAAACAGAAGCACAAAAATAACTGGCCGGGGGGGGGGGGGGGATACAGAAAAAGAAAAAGAAAAAGCAGAACAACCTCACAAACAATCCTTAAAGAAAAGAAAATAAAACCAATATACTCAACAATCGAGCAAGCAACAACAAAATAATAGAGAAAAGGAGAGAATAAAAAATTTGGATAGTGAAGAAAGATAAGGGAGAGGTGGATAAGGATTTAGAGCAGGTGATTGGAAAAGGGATATATAAGTAGGGTGAAATTTAGACAGGGGGTATGAAGAATAGGGAAAATCTAAGGCAGGAATAGGGTAAGAGAAACAGGACAGCAAAAGGGGAAAAGTGGGGAAGAGAGTTTTAGCACAGCAGCACAATTGAGGTAGAGGAAAATGATGCTAAAGGAACGATGAAAATAGAATGGAGAACCTTAGTCCCAAAATAAAATGAAGAGAAAATAAAATGACACTTTAAAAAAAATGGTAAAATGGCAGCAGTAATAATACTGGTTAAAAATAAAAATGTAGTAATTAAAAGGGTAAAATCAGGTGATGAAAAAAGAAAATAAATGGTTTCTTAGTTAAAAGGTGAAACAATAATTAAAAAAAAATAATTAAAAAAAATGGGCTGTAATGAAGGTGCTTCAGATCTTCTGCTCCTCTTTTTGGCACACCAGGTATTCAGGAGAATGTTGAATTTCCCTCTGATACACGGTTCCTCCGTGTTGTAAGCCACAGTCCTGATTTTAAGGCAGGCTATATTGGTTTCCCAGACAGCCCTTATCTGTATTTACAGAAGAGTCAGTTCGTGGCTCTGCCTCTGGGTGGCAGTGCGTCGGGATTGACCTCTGAGGGTATAGGACCTCTCTGACCAGGTGTTCTCTATTGTACTGGAAGCTGGTTTGGAATGTCCTCCGCCCAGAGCTGGTTTCCCAGTAGTCACTCCCCGCTCTGTTTCCCAGGCTCCCCCAAAACAGCCTTCCCTTACAAGCTCTGTGACTGACCCCAACTGGGTAGTCCCTTGCACTGGGTTCAACAATCAAACGCACAGATTTAAGAGCCTGGGAAGTTGTGCGAACTCGCAACGCTTCACCTTCCAAATCTGCGCGAAGTCTCTGCGCGCGCTCTGGCTCCTGGCACCGAGTAGCCGGCAAACTGGCGTAATCTGAGGCTGGCCGTTTGTGTCCCGTACAAATGTGGGCTTATTTATAGCGTTCCCTTCTGCCAGCAGCCCTGGGGGTGCCCTTCCACACTCGTGGGTCACGCTGGCTCCAACGGCCGCGGTCTTTGTGGGGTGCAGAGTCCCCACCCCCCTGCGCGCGTTCCACTCTCCAACCTAAACTGCAAACCGCACCTTTGGGGAAAGTCTAACCTTTCTGTGGGGAGAAGCAGGGTTCCTCTGAGTTCACGTAGTCGCGCTGCTTGAGAGCCATTGTTGCCGGGTTAATAGCTGGTCTCTGGATGCCAGTGACAGTCACCCAAGATGGCACGGTCTCTGCGGCTGTGCCTGCACACCTGGAGAGGTTTCAGCCTCAGCCTCTAACCCTTCCCTTTATCTAGGATTTCTCTGTCTTTCCTGGCTGCAGACTGTCTCTCAGCTGAATCTCCTCTGCTTATTCGGGCTGTATGCTACCCGTTTTAGCTGCCCGCCCTTATCTGCTCTGGGACAAGGCACCAACACGTCTGTCTAAACCTCCACCATTTTCTTCCTCCTGAACCCATAATTTTAAAAGAGCCATATGTTAGCTTATCCGGTGCAGATGAGGAGCTATCCTGGGATTATTTATGGAGAACTGAAAAAAGGAAAAAAAAAAATCAAAGGCCTGTAAAAAAGAAGGCTCTCTTACCCTTTGAGACAGCATGGATGGATGTGGAGAATATTGTGCTAAGCGAAATAAGTCAGCAGAGAAAGACAAGTATCGCATGATTTCACTTACATGTGGAATCTAAGGAACAAAATAAATTGACTAACAAGATAGCACCACAGACATGGAAGCATGAAACAGAATGACAGATCTCAGAGGGAAGGCAGGAAGGAGGGTGGGAAGAGACTAACCAAAGAATTTATAAGCATATATGCATAGCCCATGGGCACAGGCAATAGACAGGCGAAGGCCTGGAAGGGGGAGATGGGTGGAGGGAGGCAAAGAGGGGGAAATGGGGGACACCTGTAATACTCTTAACAATAAAATAAATTTTAAAATAATTATATAGCTCATAGGTGTACAATTCTATAACATATCATCTGTATATTGTATTGTGTGTTCACCACCCCAAATCAAGTGTCCTTCCATCACTATTTATCTCCCATTAACCCTCTTCTTCCTCCCCCACCCAACCTGTCCTCCTATAATCACCATACTGTTATCAGTTTCTATGGGTTGTTGCTGTTTTTACTTAATCCCTTTTATCAATGAGCCTTCAATCCCCTCTCCCTTCTGACAGCTGTCAGTCTGTTCTCTGTTATCAATGAGTCTGGAGTTTTTTTGTTTGTTAGTTTATTTTTGTTGCTTAGAGTACACATATAAATAAAATCATATGGTACTTACCTTTCTCTGACTGGCTTATTTCACTTAGCATAATGTTCTCCAGGTCCATCTATGCTGTCACAAATGTAAGATTTCCTTATTTTCTATGGTTGAGTAGTATTCTATTGTGTAAATGTACCACAGCTTTTTTTTTTTTTTAGCTTTTTATTAAAGTTATTAAGGTGAAATTTTATTTTTTATTTTTGTAGATCTCCATTAACAGTGGGTGAATTGTCCAATAGGAACCAGCAACTGGTTTGTTTTTTTTTTAATCATGTCACCATCAGCCTGCAGAAGAATATCTTCTCCCAATGTCACTGAGTCGCACCCTTCTTCATTCCTGTTGCTGGGAATTCCAGGGTTGGAAATGGCACAAATCTGGCTTGGCTTTCCATTCTGTGTAGTGTATCTGATTGCTCTTGTTGGAAATATCATTATTCTGTTTGTTATCTGGACTGATCATAGCCTTCACCAACCCATGTTCTACTTTCTGGCCATGCTATCAGTGATTGACCTGAGTCTCTCTACTGCTACCATCCCCAAGTTCCTGGGTATCTTTTGGTTCAGCCTGCAGGAGCTGTGCTTTGGGTGCTGTGTTGCTCAAGTCTTTTTTATTCACTTTTTTTACAGTCATGGAGAGCATTGTACTTCTTGCCATGGGTTTTGATCGCTATGTGGCTATTTGCAACCCCCTCAGATACAGCATGATCTTCACCAACAGAGTCATTGGTGTGATTGCTGTGGTTGTGGTTCTGAGAAGCTTATGCATGATTGTTCCCATCATTTTTCTCCTTCTAAGGCTGCCTTACTGTGGACATAGAATCATCCCTCACCTATTGTGAGCACATGGGAGTGGCACTTCTGGCTTGTGCCAGTATTAGTGCCAATGTCTACTACGGTCTTGGGAATATTTCTATCTTGTTTCTGGATGTGCTTCTGATCATCATCTCCTATGCAAGGATCCTATACACTGTCTTCCACCTCCCTTCCCAGGATGCCTGATTAAAGGCTCTAAATACTTGCAGCTCCCATATCTGTGTCATCTTAGCCTTCTTTGGTCCAGCTCTCTTCTCCTTCCTCACTCACCGCTTTGGTCATAGTATTCCACAGTATATCATTATCCTTCTAGCTAATCTCTATGTAGTCATCCCTCCTGCCCTCAACCCAGTCATTTATGGGATCAGAACCAAGCAGATCCAGAATTGGATACAAAGTATTTTTGTTAAAAATAAATAAATAAATAACAAATGAGATGTAACTGATTCCAGTTATGGAAGTATAAAGTCTTAGAAGACTGAAATTTGTAAAAAAAAAATTTAATAAATAAATTTCTTTCACCAAAATTAACTGTGATATATATATAATTGGCTGTAATTGTTGGAAGCATGTGTGACCAAATGTTTACTAGCAATTAAATTCTGTATTGACTCTGGCATAGAATATGTCATATAAGAGTAAACTTCAAGAAGAACTTTAATTCACTGAAGGGAGAACTAACAGTTTCTGTTAAAACTATATGGTTCTCTAGATCTCTTTAAAAAGATTAGTAATAAGATTTATTTCATACAGATATTCAACTAAAGATCATATGGCCAATGAAAAATGCAAAAAGTTTCTACAAATAATAAAGTACTGCCTGAAAAGAAATATATACTTTTTACTGAAGTGTATGCAAGTCAAAGATGGGGATTAGGCTAGTTTTGTTTTGTGTGTGTGTGTGTGTGTGTGTGTGTGTGTGTGTGTGTGTTTCCTTTCTATGCTCTCAAGTTTCTGATTCTGTGAAGCTCTTCATAAATGACCGTCATTTCATACACTCTCGTTCTTGAACTGGTGGGTTTAATAGTGCAGTACCAGTGATGGCCCTTTTTCCTTGGCGTTTAAAAATGCTTGTGGAATAAGTAATGAAAATTATATGTGAAGTTAAATTGATGATTAGAAAAACTTGTGAACATATTAGTTTTTGTTTTGTTTTGTTAATCCTCACCCAAGGATATTTTTCCATTGACTTTTAGGGAGAGTGGAAGAGAGAGGGAAAGACAGAGAGAAACATCAATGTGAGAGAAACACACCCATTGCTTGCCTCCTGCATGAGCCCTGACCAAGGAACAGGCTAGAGAGGAGCCTGCAACCGAGGTACATACCCTTGACCAGAATTGAATCTTTGGTCCACAGTCTGAAGCTCTTTCTATTGAGCCAAAATGGCTAAGCCTGAACATGTTAGTTTTTATTGTTTCTCCAGCCCATGTCCCCCCACAGAAACAAATATTTGGCAGCCATCCATGGACAAAAAAATGCCTTTGTGGGAGCTTTGGGAACCAGGTAAGAGGCTGTAAAACCCAGATAGAGCCCATGACTGAGAAAGGCTGCTTTGAAAAGGCAAGCCAATGTCAGATCAGCGGATGGTGTCCTACCTACATACTGAAGCAGTCTTGTCCCCTGTGAACTCGGCTCCAGTCCCATTGTATGAGGTCCTGTCACTAGCTGCTTCTGCCTAGGAGCCCAGGAGGTGCCTTGCCCATTTGTGTCTCTAATAAACATGCACACCAACCTCAGATCTGACTGTGATCCCTAAAGCAGTCCTATGACCTGATTCCAGTCCCAATCTACCACAGACCAGGGGCAGCTCTGCCCACATAGAGACCACCCCAGTGACTCAGTGGGAACATGCTCAGCGACTCCGGGGAAGCCACAACTATAAGCAACCTTGTTAACAAGCCTGCCAACTGTGGTCCTGACTGCAAACCAGAAGATAGTCTTAAGACTTAGCTCCAACTCTATTCAACCATGATTTTACAGGTAGTCCCATCAGTCCAGGTGTTACAGAAAAAAACGGACCAGAACCAAACAACGCTCTGAGAGTTTGGAGTTACACTTTATTCACCTCAGCGGGCCTAGGGAAATGAATCCAAATCTAAGCAAAGCTACAAGCAGAACTTCCCTTTTTATAGAAGAGCCAGCCCTTTGTGTGCTTGCTGGCTGTGGCCTTGAAAACTATACAGTTCTATCCAATTAAAAAATGCACCTGGCATGGCATTGGGTGTATCTAGTCTCTGGCCTACAAGGTCAGATAGCTAAGTTTATCTCCCCCACTATTCAAGCAGGCTAGAAAGCAAAGTTACTTTTTCAGAATAAGAGGCCATCCAAAGAATAGCAGAGAATTCCAAACAGTAGTTTTACAGAATAGGGGTTTTCCTTCACACAGGGACCTAGCGGGAGAAGGACTCTACCTGCCAATGCCAGGCTAAAAACTGAAGGGGTGGGTGCTGGGAGTACCTGTTCCTTCAAATGCACATACCAACTCAAAGCTACAAAGAATCAGACAAACATGACACCAACAAAGGTAACTAATAAAGTTCCAAAGACTGGTCCTAAACAAGGGGAGATCCATAAACTATTTGACAAGGAATTCAAAATAATCATCTTAAAGAAATTTAATACACTACAAGAAAAAAACAGACAATGAAATGCAATCAGAAAAACAACATATGAACAAAATGAGAGGTCTAACAAAGGAATGGATATAAAAATAAGCCAAACAGAAATCCTGGAGCTTAAAAATATAATGACTAAACATAAAAATGCAATAAAGATAAAGAAAATGTGGCCTATATATGCAATTAAATATTATTCTTTAGAAAGAAAACCATGCTATTGCAACATGAGGACATTATGCTAAGTGAAATGTCAGTTACGTGAAGACTAATACTGCATAATCTCTCCCATAGAGACCAAACTGATGTGCTGGGGTCCAGCCCCAGCAGGTCCAGGGGTCCCCAAAGGTGTGGACGGAGTCGGCAAAGAAGGAATGACACGGAGACAGTGTTCAGTTGATCAGCAGCCTAGCCAGGATCTCCAGCCAAGTTCTGGTCTCGATCTCCAGAGAGGTTCTGCTTAGGATCTCCAGCCAGGTTCTGTGTCCATGGTCTCTTGCTAGGTTCTCCAGCCAGGTTCTCCAGGTTCTCCAGGCAGGTTCTGTAGCCATGTTCCCTCGCTAGGTTCTCCAGCCAGGTTCTGTCCGGGTTCTCCAGCCAGGTTCAGTCACCAGGTTCTAGTCAGGTTCTCTTGCCAATTTCTGTAGTCAGGTTCAGTCCAGGATCTTTTGCCATGTTCTCTCCAGCGAAGTTCTTCTGTCTCTAGAGAACGTTCTGTGTAGGTTCTGTGCCAATTTCTGTCTCTCTCTGTCTGTTGCATCTGTATTTATACCAGTTGATTCAATCCTATCAATCTCTATTACAAAGGTTAGGGCGTTTCTTATCTCCATTCCAGGGAGTAAAGATTATGTAGCTTAAGCATGATTGTTCGTAGTTAAAGTGATTAATTACCCACCTGGCACTTAGTTAAGAGGTTTTATTCCCTCCCTAACTTCAGGGGAAAATCCCTACCTGGGGAAACAACCTTTCTCAGAGACCTTGGTTAAAACACATAGTGCCAAGAAGGTGAGCAAACATATTAAGAACAGTATGCCATATATGCCAGGTCCCTTGAAACAGCAAGAATGGACCGGCTCCCGGCACTGATGGTTGCCAGAGGAGAGGAGAATTGGGGCTGGGTGAAAAAAGATGAAGGGATTTAAGAAGCACAAATTGGCAGTCATGAAATAGTAATGGAGATGTAAAGTACAGCGTAGGGCATATAGTCAATAATATTGTAATAGCTTTGTATGGTGCTAGGTGAGTACTACACTTACTAGGGTATTACTTTATAAATTACAAAATGTCTAGCCACTATGCTGTATATTCAAAACTAGTATTACTAAACTGAAAAGTTGTTCATGTGGAAAGTAATACAATAATTAATAAAATAATAATACAAGAATAAACTTTTGTGTACTCACAACTGTAAACCTACTTTTGCCAACAGTTTATAACATCAAAAATCAGCTGTAATTTAAATTTGTTTAATTTAAAAAATCATATTGCATAATTAAGGTTTTATATGGAAACTTAAAAAAAAAAGCTAAACACACAGTAACAGAGTAGAACGGTGGTTACCAAAAGCTATGGAATAGGGGGAAGGGGAGATAAATAAAAAATAAAAAGTAGAGGGGCAGTTGCCAGGGACTAAAGGGAGGGGGTCATGGGGAGTTTAATGGGTATAGAGTTTTAATTTTTACAAAATAAAAAAGTTCTTCACTGGCTGGTGTGCTCACTGGTTAGAGCATCAAACCTCAGACTGAAGGGTTGAGGTTTCAATTCCTAGTCAAAGGCACATACCTGGATGCAGGTTTGATGCCTGGCCCTGGTTGGGGTGAGTGCAGGAGGCAGCCAATCAATGTGTCTTTCTCACATTGATGTTTCTCTCTCTCCTCTTTCTCTCTTCCCCTCTCCCGTTCACTCTATTTAAAAATCAATGGAAAAAATATCCTCAGATGAGGATTAACAAAGAACAACAGCAGCAAAAAAAGTTCTGAAAGTGGATGGTGGTTATGGTTGTACAACAATATGAATATACTTAATACTACTGAACTATACACTTAAAAATGGTTAAGATAGTAAATTGTATGTTATGTGTACTCTACCAAAATAAAAACTTGCGAAAAATGGGAAAGACAGAAACACTAAACTGAAGGGGGAAATGTGCATGTTATAATCGCAGTACACACTGATATGAAAACGCAAGAGACATAAAGATCAGATCTAGCTGACTCATACAGAATACCATTATGGAGGACATGGTAATTGAGGCAGAGTTGAATGAAAGTGGAAATGAGCAATGGTTATTTCAGAAGTAGAATGTATGATCATCAAAAGCAGGGTAATGTTTTAAAGAGTCATGAAGTAGAATTAAAATTTAAAAGGGTTTTTTATTGTTGACACTATTACAGATGTCCCCCAACTCCCCCTTTACCCACCTTTAAGACTTTGACAACAATAGTGTTTGTACTTTACTATATAAAGCCTATTGTATGTAACAGAGAAATGGAGATCATAGGAAGGGATTTTAACAGATTATATAGTGTCAGAATTGGTTTTTGAAGATAAATGTTGATACAGTGGAGATGATGTATACCATGAGGGAGTGATCAGAAACTAGGGAATAAGCTTCTCATTAATCAAAAAGAGAACAATGAAATGAGAATACATCAGATGGAGCCAGAATTTCTTTGGGGATAGACGGCATTATCTTCTCTCTCATAACAACTCAAAATTGTCTGAATTTAGGAGATAAAAAATAAAAACTAGAAAAGGAAATGAAGGGGATAAAGATGTACAAATTTCCAGTTATAAAATAAATCATAGGGATGTAATCACAGCATAAGGAATATTGTCAATACTATTGAATAATTATGTACAGTGACAGATGATTACTAGACTTATGGTGATTGCTTCATAAGGTATATAAATGTTGACTATGTTGTACACATGAAACTAATATAATATTGTATGTCAATTATAATTAAAAATACTTTTTAATAAAACTGACTGTCTAATGTATTCAATTGTCCCTCAGTCTTTTTCTATCTATACTCAGGAAAGCCATGATCTATGGCATGTCCTGGTACTAACAGGTCTCCTCCATCATTACCCAGGAAGGGAGACTCAAAGAAAACTCTAGATCTTGAGCTCTACCTGGATTCTGTTTTCTCATGAGAATGTGGAGTTTTCTTCACCTTCCTCCAAACAATCTAAAACCCAGGAAAGCCCTACTCCAAAGACTCTATCTATTTATCATTAGCTATAGGTTGGAAGGAGAATCTAGGTGGGTTGGAAGAAAGCTGATGCTGTTACCTACATGTATGGACACTGTCAACAAACAGAGTTGCTACCACAGAGTCTAATGTGTCTATTTCGGGATCTTCTTCATCTTTTGATAGTTGTAAGAATGCTCAACTGCATCATGATTTGCTTATTTACATTAAACAATGCAGAAGAGCTGCTAAGGACAGTTACCCAAGAAGTTACACTTTGAAGTTTAATGGTATAAACTTAATATTTTCATGGCTTCTGAAGAGGGTAGAATCAGTATCATCCTCCATACAGATCCCTTTCCCTTCAGGATATTGCTCTAACAGCTCATGAGACTTCCCTTCCCCTGAGCTACAAAGCTATATCTGGTATGGTGACGTTTTCTGCAGATGCAGCAGGGAGGAAAAAATTGTTAGATGAACTTAATGACCCATGGGCCCATGTTTATGTCTGAAGGCTACAGGGATTCTGGGTTGTGCCTAGACTTAGGGATATCCCCACTTGTCTGTAAAAACTTTCTCCGTGTGACAGGACAAACGTGGGACCTGGAGGCTTGCAGGGGCTCCAGTCACCATGTTTAAGCACCTGGGCTTATGTTGAGATATTGCTCAAAGTGAGGACTGGAAGAGGAAGTAATAGAAAGGTAAGGATGCATGGGCAGGGGAGATGAAATGCTGCAGAGAAGAGTCAGTGGGGGAAAGAGCTAGTAGCTAAAGGAAAAATTACGACTTCAATGAATTCACTGTGGGTGGCCACTAACTGGGAAAAACCTCTAACTATTATCAATTGAGCTTTTGAAATGAACCTTAGGACTGAGTTCTTTGTCAAGGTGCATATCGAGAAAAAGATAAACTATTACCTTGCCCTCCAGGAATGAACCTTGAGCTTATTGGTCCCACTATCTGCCATTGTTTGTGGCACACAGCTGCAGCAGCAAGAAAACAAGCATTCTAACCCAAACTGTGAGAGGGTGGATGTCCTGTTGAATTCAAACCCCACTGTCAGAGTAGAGTACCCTTGGCCACTGCCCTGGAAATTCTCCTTAGCTAATAAAATGGCCTGTGTTGAGAAATAGCTACCTTAAAGATGAGGATGACTCTGGACTGTATGTCTCTTGATGTTATCATCCCAACTGTTTCCTCAGACTCTTCCAAGTAAATTTCTACAAGTCCTCTGATTTATCAGTCTGGTTCCTCCCCTAAATACTGGAAAGCACATTGACAATTTTCTCTCCAGCTTCTTTGGATACCAGAAATGCTCTTTTTCTTCCTGTGCAGAATAGAGGATTTTAACTCCCTTGCCTGGGCATTTCTACTGTACAATAACTACCTGGCAAAGGTATATGCAACCACATACATAATAAAACTTCTCTCTCTCTCTCTCTCTCTCTCTCTCTCTCTCTCTCTCTCTCTCTCTCTCTCCTTCTCTATCTCCTCCCCTCTGATTTACACACACACTCACACACGTATACACTCACATAAACACACACTTATACAAATACTGATTCTATTCAACAGCTAATTTCTAAAAAAAATTGGACATCCTATCTTCATATGGCAGTTTGAGGGATGTTAAAATGAATATCTCCTGGTTCTTTGCCCCCAATTGCAACATTTCTGTTAGTAGGCAATAAGTAAATATATAAATGAAGTCATGTCATGTTAGATGCTGCAGAGTTGTACAAAATCCTAGAGACACACAAAATTACAATAATTTTCTTTATTACGGGAATTGAGGAAGATTCACAAAATTGTAATTTCAGTGTCACTTAAACTTGCTAGATATTTGATCTATTCATACCCAAATATAGACATAATTTCAGGGCATAGGTATGATTTTTATATGTTAATTATTGGTGTTATAGGTTGTAAGAAAGATGGACATGATTTAATTGATAAACCAAGGGTAATTTATTGGAAGAACATCAGGGAATCACAGAATAAACAGAAGTCTGGAAATATGGGATTAAAAGCCAAGCCATTCCATAACATTAGTAAGCATCAAAAATAGTAACCTCCTTTATGTTGTATGAATACATCATATCCATGAGGTAAATCCCTACTTTATATTATGTCAAAACACAGACAATGGTATAAGTCAATTGTTCTCATTTTAACTTAGGACTCATTTTTTAAATATATTTTTTATTGTTGATAGTATTATAGCTATCTCCCATTCCCCTCTCTCCCCGCATAGACTTAGGAGTTTTTAACACACACTGTCTTTGAGAACCACTGTGTATAGTACTTTCCAAAAAGTAACCAAATGGACACTTTTAAAAAGGAATGAAAGGAAATGTAAGTATACCCTACTTTTTGAAATATTCACAATTCCTTCAATATCTCAGATATTAGAAAAAATAAAGCCATGGACATATTGCCTATAATGTATATTGAGAAAATTGATCAACTATACTCTGGGGGAAAAAAGAGAATCTCTAATGTTTGTAAATTAATTGCTTCTACCATTCTTTCCAGCATACTGGTTAGAGGCCTTTTCATCTTTCTAGGATCTTGATAAGAAATTATCTTAAAGAAGTGAGATTCTACTCCATAACAGAAATTCAATGACACTTGCTAAGAGAATGTCTTCTTTCAATGATACCCGGTTCCATCCCCCCTTCTTTTTCCTGCTAGGAATATCAGGACTAGAAACTGTGCATATATGGATTGCTTTCCCATTCTTTATTGTGTACCTGATCGCCTTAGTGGGGAACATCGCCATTCTCTTTGTGATCAAGACTGAACATAGTCTCCACCAGCCCATGTTCTACTTCCTGGCCATGTTGTCTATGATTGACCTGGGTCTGTCCACATCTACCATCCCCAAAATGCTGGGCATCTTCTGGTTCAACCTTCAAGAAATCAGCTTTGGTAGTTGCCTAGCTCAGATGTTCTTTATCCACATGTTTACAGGCATGGAGACAGTTCTACTGGTGGCCATGGCTTATGACCGCTTTGTTGCCATCTGCAACCCTCTCCAGTACACAATGATCCTCACCAATAAAACAATCAGCATCCTCGTCTCTGTTGTTGTTGGAAGAAATTTTCTCCTTGTGACTCCATTTGTGTTTCTCATTCTGAGGCTGCCCTTCTGTGGACATTACATCATCCCTCACACATACTGTGAGCACATGGGTCTTGCCAGGCTGGCCTGTGCACCCATCAAGATCAACATTATCTATGGGCTAATGGTGATTTCTAATATCATTGTAGATGTGATCCTGATTGCCTCTTCTTATGTGCTTATCCTTCAAGCTGTTTTCCGCCTTCCCTCTCAGGAAGCCCAACTAAAGGCTCTTAATACCTGCGGTTCACATGTCTGTGTCATGCTGTGCTTTTACACACCAGCATTTTTTTCTTTTATGACACACCGCTTTGGTCAAAACATTCCACATTATATCCACATTCTTTTGGCTAATGTATACGTGGTCGTCCCACCTGCTCTTAACCCGGTCATTTATGGAATCAGGACCAAGCAAATTCGAGAGCGGGTTGTAAAGATATTTGTACAGAAATAATATTTGTAAAGATTGGGGAAATATATCCACATACTACTTATTGTTAATCTGAGCATTGTATTAAATTTTCTATTATATTGGATTGTAGTGGCCAGATTTTTCATTTTTATTGAAAGTGGTTTGGGATTGACAGATAGAGCAAAGCTACTTTTGCTGCCCACTCTGCTCACCCACCCTCATGTAACTGCACAAATGGAAAAGGAAGATATTCAAGAGGCAGCAGTGTTTGGGGAAGAGAATGGCTGGTGGAAAAGGGTGTGAACTCTTCCCATTTCTCCATATGGCTTTTCTCTAGATCAGTTTAGAGCCTGAGAAACACTGCCCTAATGAATAAATAGAATTTGGAAATGCTAGAAGTAAGATGATTTATATTGTTCTGAAAGCTATTGTAAGTAATTACAGTTTTATTGTAGCAGAATTGAAATGTCCAGAAATGATCTATTTTGACAATAAAAAAATATAAAGAGATGGTTTATGAGACTAAACAGAAAAGGAAAAATGCCTGAACACTAGAAAGAATCTTTACGTACAGAGATTGAACAACAATCAAATATATAATTATTTTTACCCATTAGTCTGTTTTCATTAATAAATTATTATATAGCACATAGATCCATGAATTTTGTAAGACATTTTTTTAGTCAAATGGTCAGTGACCTGACAAAAATATTGGTCCCAGGCATAATATACAGTGGTAGTGGAGTGGGAAAAGACATGTAATGAATATAGAGCCACAGTTGTCTAATAATTACTCACCTTACTGTCTCTCTTTTTGTTCATAGAGTTCCCGTAGAAGAGATTTAAATTCCTTTTTATCCTGTTAGACAGTTATCTAAAATAATACATATTTTTTAAAAATCATGTGGACAAATACACTTTGAAATCAAAACTAGCATGTTTCCTTGGGGATTAAAATTTTTTAAAAGATGGAATAAAATAGTCATGTAATTGCCATCCATGTTCTATGTTTGTATTCCTAGATACTCTCACACAATTTTAGAGTATTCTCTCCCTAGGGCCCAAAGTAGGATAAAGGGGGGAAAAACTGGTATGCGAGGAGTATTTTTATATGTTTTATAAGATTTATGGGTATTGAGGAAAATATTGAGCTTTCTAAAGCTTTAACTGATAATGAAATTTAAAAACATTGATACAAAAATATATAGCCAGATATATCAGATTTTGTAGAGAATCCTATATAATAAAAGGCTAATATGCAAATTGACCAAACTGCAAAATGACTGGTCACTATGACATGCATTGACCACCAGGGGGGAGACGCTCAACACAGGAGCTTCCCCCTGGTGGTCAGTGCACTCCCACAGGAGAAACACCACACAGCCAGAAGCTGGCTGAGTGCAGAAGCCAGCTGGCAAGTGCAACGGTGGTGTCGGAAGCCTCTCCTGCCTCTGTGGCAGTTCTAAGGTTGTCCAACTGCCGTATGTCCGGGCCTAAGCCATCAGTCAGACATCCCCTGAGGGCTCCCACTGCAAGAGGGCACAGGCTGGGCTGAGGGGATTCCCCCCGCCCCCCAGTTCATGAATTTCATGCACCAGGCCTCTAGTATTATAAATAATTAAGAAGAGGCATTAACGTTTTTTCTTTAAATTCATTTATTACAAAACAAATCAAGGCTCCCTGGAGAGAAGATGGTTATTAACTTTGGAGTTGTATACATAAAGATATATATGTAAAATATCTTGAAAACTTAAGTTAGCCTTCCTGATAGCTCACATGAGATCTTCTGTTATTTGTTCAAGAATGTAGATGATTTGACCATTAAATAAAATGCTAAAATGACAAGCACTTATATTGATTTAGCTTATATTCATTGAGCCTAATTAGTGTGTTATCTAACTCATGGGAGAAGCTTAGTAAATGTAGGTTGGGTCAAGGAATATTTGCTTGTCATATGAGCATTACTGACATCTAGTGGTGAAATTAAATACATTCTTAAATGAATTGTTTATATGAGCAATCTAGTGAACTAAAAAGTAACTAGTTTTTCTATTGAAAATCCACACCAAAAAAACACATCTGTTTCATATAAGCAATAAAGGTGATATCAATTTTAATAATAGTTTTGATCTGTTTTTAAATGCTGCTATTTTAGTTAAATGCATTTTCTCACTTAATTGGGGGGGGGGGGGCATGTGAAATGTGTATGGTCATTTTCATTAGCCTTTTGAATCTATAGGAGTAACATAAGCCTCAGAGAAGTTAAGATATGTGTTCAACATCGCTCAGCTATTACCACAGGGAAGATATTTGTTTATTATTTAATTTATAATAAACAGTTGCTGGCTACTTTCTAGGCATTATCCTATTATATGACTAAAAACAATCCTATTCTATCTAATAAAGAGGTAATATGCAAATTGACTGTCACTCCAACACACAAGATGGCGGCCCCCATGCGGTCAAAGATGGCTACCTCCATGTGAACACAAGATGGCCAGCAGGGGAGGGCAGTTGGGAGGGACCAGGCCTGCAAAAGAGGACAGTTGGGGGTGACCAGGCCTGCAGGGGAGGACAGTTAGGGGTGACCAGGCTGGCAGTGGAGGGCAGTTGGGGGCAATTGGGCCATCAGGGGAGCAGTTAGGTGTCGATCAGGCTGGCAGGGGAGTGGTTAGGGGGTAATCAGGCTGGCAGGCAGAAGCAGTTAGGGGCAATCAGGCAGGCAGGCAGGTGAGCAGTCCTGGATTGGAGAGGGTGCAGGCTGGGCTGAGGGACACACACACACACACACACACACACACACACACACACACACCCATGCACGAATTTCATGCACCGGGCCTCTAGTAAGTCAATGTAATTTTTCTCATTTTGCCTGTAAGAAAATCAAGGCTTCAAATGGCAAATTAAATTGTCCAAGGTCACAGAACAAATAAGTGGACAAAAAGTCATGTTCTTAGTATGTATGATAAGCTGGTTTTCCTTTGTGTAATTATATTTATCTTCATGTTTTTAATAATATTATACATAATATTCAAAGCACTATATTCTCACAACAAATTATCTAATGCAATTCTTAAAACAGGGATAGCTCAGGATTTGGAAACTTACATTAGAATTCTGGCTCTGCCATTTACTGAGTGTACATATATTTCTGAGGAGATAGTGGGGTTTTTCTATGGTGCTCTTGCCCTGTGTTCACTGACTGCCTTTCATAAGTAGCTATTCAGGTGGTACCATAGTGAGGTTTAAAGTATCGGCCATTATGCCTCTGACTGACTAGACTCCTGGGACTTATTTGGGGAGGATACTTGCTGCATGATGCAAATTCCAAATCATCTATAACCAGAAGGTATCTCTGACCAGAATCATAGAGCTTGATCCTCAGGAATATGGAAATTTTCTGCCCAGGGACACAACCCACTGTGTGGAGATCCTTCCCAAGGGACTAGAGTTCAGTATAACTCCTTGGCCCTGGCTATTGAGAATGCAGTCACATTCAGGTTGCAGTCTGTGGCATCCGATTGCAGTTCTTCGCAAATGATTTCTCAGATGCTGGGCAGAGGTAAGTGAGTCAGCTCCTGGTTGTGCTGAAAGAGGGTTCACAGTGAAAGTAACTAAAGTGATTTGTGTGAGTGATGGAGCTCCTGTGAATTGGCCAGAGTATTTAGATAGAGCCATCTCCAAGCAATGTAGCCAAAGAGAAAGGAGTTATGTTGACAATAACTAGATTTATCACCGCATGTCATTTGCTAACACAGAAGCCCACAGTAAAACACAATAAACAGCTATCAACAAACCCAGGAACATCCATGGAGATACAGATATATGAATAAAGAATGTTGTTTGCAAACACGAAGGAAAATACCAATGCTAACTCTTATTAGCGAGCACAAATGAGGCCTTTTCTTCCCTGCTTACTTCTATTTTGTCACCTCAGAGGAGAACTTCTCACACTGGGCACAGTCATCCCAGTAGGAGGAAGTTACAGTATGTTTAGAAATGGAAATAGAGGGTTGAGAGATGGGAAGACTGAGCACCTGGAAAAAGAGCTTATCCATTTTTGCTACAAAGAATAGAAACCAGTCCCTAGTAGAAGATCAGTTTACCCCAAGAATTGAGTGTCTGAAAGGAAAGAGAGAGGTTCAGAAAGGGAGAGGAAGAGAGAACCTCAGAGATTTATGGTAAAGGTAAACTTAGAAAATATACATGGAAGAGTTTATTAAACATTAAAAAATGACTAAACCAAGAAAAGGTAAAGATGACTTCATCAACCATGGCCATAGTAATGATAGTGGTGGTCACAGAGGCAGTGACCTAGGTAGATAATACATTTTGCCAAGGACAACAAGCTTATTGACCAGAAGAATTCTGAATTTGTAGTATATTTAGAATACCAAGGCGCCTTTTTAAACATTTCCCTGTGAGGACTATTAAAAAATGAAAGAATTACTATGTGTGAGACCAAGAAGCAAAATACTAGCATACTCTATAAATATTTGTCATATATATTAAAGATTAATAACTAGAAACTTCTATAATATAACAGATGAGGGCAGAGAGTGGTAGTGGTGGTAAGTTTGTAGATGATCCTAAATATAGAAGGAATAAAATGCAAGTAATTGGAAGCAATAACAAAATAAATATAAAAAATCGAGACATGTTAATAACCTCCACCCTCCCTGCCCACCCCAAGTGCCACCACAAGGAATTAACAGAGGACTTCTCTAACTATGTATAAGTCCTCACTCCCCCTCCCTACTTCTGCACAGAGCCCCCTGGTAAAGGCCAACTTAGAAAATATACATGGAAGAATTGGTTGTTGTCCAGCCAGCATGATTCAGTGGTTGAGTGTCAACCTATAAACCAAGAGGTCACAGTTTGATTCCCAGTCAGGGGAATGCCCCAGTTGTGGGCTCGAACCTCAGTGTGGGGCATGCAGGAGACAGCTGATCAATGATTCCTTCTTATCACTGATGTTCCTATCTCTCTCTTCCTCTCGCTTCCTCTCTGAAATCAGTTAAAAAGTATATTTTAAAAAGAAGAAAATATACATGGACAAGCTTATTAAACATAAAAAAGCTTATGGTGTGAATCACTACTACTCAACCACATTTTACTAATGGGATTATACAGGCTGGGGAAAAGGTAAGTCTACAGTTGTTCAAATGGAAAATAATACAATAATTCATAAATAATAATACAAGAATAAACTGTTCTGCATACTCACAACAGTAAACCTACTGTTGCCCCACTTTGTATTGATCAGTCACATGTTGTCCGAAGGAAAAGCACTGAGGTCCATTGGTGAAGAGGAAATAATTATAGAAAAAGTTATATACAATATTATAAACATCTTAATTAACACATTACATGTGAAGGGGAAGAAAAATAGGTTTGGTAGCTATTTCTGAAAACTAATTCTATTAAACACTTAGAAAGTTGACCTGCTCCAAGCAGTCACTAACAACATGATACAAGATAACATTGTCTTCAACCTGGGCACCAGTGATAACCTAACTGATCTGATTACAAATGCACTTGCTGCCTTTAATAATTTTTGACAGTGCAGCCAGAGTGATATTTTTGAAATGCAAATTTGATCATGCTACACTGCAGCTTAAAATCCCTGTTTCTTCCTGTTGTTTCTAGGATGAAGACAAAACTCATTAAAATCAACCACATGGACCTATATAATCCCGTTGCACAGTCTCTGCATCCTCTGTTCCAATGAACTAGAAATATTTTCTCTGCTCAATTCCCTCTTCCACTTCTTAGTGAATTCTCATCCATCAGTTATCAGTTTAGTTAACACTTCCTCAGGAAAGCATACCCCAGGAACTAAGACTTTGAAGTTCTAGGAGAAATTGCTGTTTTGCTGTAATTATATAATAGTCTCCTAACATGTCTAAATGTTTTAATTCAATTCCTTAACTCAGATCCAAACACCAACTATCCAGTCCTTCACTTTTACTGGGTTCTCTCCCACAGAGATTTTTTTTTAATTTTTCATACTTTGAAAGAATATGTCATTGCCTTGAACCACTAGACCAGCTGAGTCATTATCTCTACCTCAATTCCAGTCCAGTGATATTTTACACACACGTGCACACACACACACCATCATATTTATGCTTAACTTCCTGATTAACAGATATGATTGACAACAGATATTTGTGAATTTAATGCAATACACAGGTTTTTCCTTAGAGACTGAAGGGAAGAAAGACATGAGAAGTGCAGAGTTGTATTTGAATATTTTCTGTATGGTTTTCTACATAGGTGAAGCAAATACTTTGAGGTGAGAGTGTCTTTTTAACTGTGGCCCCTATTCCCTCTCTAGGTCTCCTCTGCTGTATTATGGAATTAAAGAATGGCTTTTCTGTTTCTCCAGAAAATAGGCATCATTCTATAAAGGAGGTTAGGTTTTCTCACTGGAAGACAGAAAACTCCTGCAAGAAATGTGTCTATAACCAATTTGCACCGATATGCTGCATACCAACAATACCCAGTTCCACCCTCCTTCCTTCCTTCTGATGGGCATTCCAGGGCTGGAAGATGTGCACATCTGGATTGGCTTCCCCTTCTTTGCAGTGTATCTAATAGCCCTCCTGGGGAACATCACTATCCTCTTTGTGATCCAGACTGAACGCAGCCTCCACCAACCCATGTTTTACTTCTTGGCCATGTTGGCCTTCACTGATCTTGGCTTGTCCACAGCCACCATCCCCAAAATGCTGGGTATTTTCTGGTTCAACCTCAGGGACATTGTATTTGGTGCTTGCATCACACAAATGTACACTATCCATATATGCACTGGCCTGGAGTCCGTGGTGCTGACGGTCATGGCCATAGATCGCTATATTGCCATCTGCAACCCCCTCAGATATAGCTTAATCCTCACCAATAAGGTGATAGCCATCCTAGGCCTATTCATCATAGTCAGGACTTTGGTGTTTGTGACTCCATTCATATTTCTCATTCTGAGATTGCCATTCTGTGGTGTGCGCATTATCCCTCACACCTATTGTGAACACATGGGCTTAGCAAAATTGGCTTGTGCCAGTATTAGGGTCAATGTTATCTATGGCTTGATTGCTTTCTCAGTGGGATACATTGACCTTTCTGTAATTGGATTTTCCTATGTTCAAATCCTCCGAGCAGTCTTCCATCTCCCATCCTGGGATGCCCGGCACAAGGCTCTCAGCACATGTGGCTCCCATGTCTGTGTCATGTTAGCGTTATACCTGCCAGCCCTTTTCTCCTTCATGACACATCGTTTTGGTCATAACATCCCTCATTACATCCATATACTTCTGGCCAATCTGTACGTAATTATTCCTCCTGCTCTCAACCCTATAATCTATGGGGTTAGAACAAAACAGATAAGAGAGCGTGTGCTAAGGATGTTTAACCCTAAAAGTTATTGACACTGCCCTGTCCAGTGTGTCGAAGTGGTTAGAGTGTCGGCCCATGCAAGGAAGGGTCTCAGGTTTGATTCCTGGTCAAGGGCACGTACTTGGGTTTCAGCTTTGTTTCCTGCCTCTGGTATGAGCAGGTGCCAGAGGCAACCAGTTGATGTGTCTCTCTCACATCAATGTTTCTCCATTGAAAATTTTTTTTTTTAGAGACAGTGAAGGGGAGGGAGGAGGGGTGGAAAGACAAAGAGAAACATGAATGTCAGAAAGACATATCGACTAGTTGCCTCCCTTTTGCACCCCAACTGGAGCTGGGGATCTAGCCTACAACCAAGGTACATGCCCTTGACTGGGAATCAAACCCGTGACCCTTGGGTCCTTGGGCTGACATTCTAACCACTGAACAAAACCAGCTAGGACACGATGTTTCTCTCTCTCTCTCTCTCTCTCTCTCTCTCTCTCTCTCTCTCTCTTCCTCTCTCTCTCCTTCCCTCCTTCCCTCACTTCCACTTTCTGAAAAGCAATGGGGGGAAAAATCCTCAGGGAGGATTAACAAAAAAAGAAAAAAGAAATAATAAGTTATTGACATTGAGTCCCACAAGGATCTTCCACAATAGTTCATGAAAACAATCATGAGATCAAAACAGATGAAAATACTTTTTTTTTTTAAAATATATTTTATTGATCCTTTACAGAGAGGAAGGGAGAGAGATAGAGAGTCAGAAACATCAATGAGAGAGAAACATCGATCAGCTGCCTCCTGCACATCCCCCACTGGGGATATGCCCGCAACCCAGGTACATGCCCTTGACCGGAATCGAACCCAGGACCCTTCAGTCCGCAGGCCGACGCTCTATCCACTGAGCCAAACCGGTTTCGGCCAGAGGAAAATACTTTTATTACACTCCTCTGGCATTCCCACACAAGCCAATCACATTACATTTTCTCCATTCCTCATAATTTGTACACCCCTTTGCAAGGCATAGCTAAAATATTCCTAAACAATCTCACTACTTTGCCACAGAAAGGTACAAAAATTACCTCACATCTAAACCCATTGGTAGTACAAAACTTCTAAAGGGAGGAAAGGGTTTCCAAAAAGTCATGCCTTGAAATAACTGCTTTGAATAATTTCCCTTCACACAGAGATGCTCTTCATTCACATGTCAGAAGCTGAAATTCATGCCTTAAAAATGATGTGCAATTTTGTGAAAACCCAGCAGAATACAATGGTAAAGAAATTAACCAGGAGTCATAAGACCCAGATTTAAATTCATGCTTTACCCTTGACTAAAACCTGAGAATTTCACATAGAGCTCTTTGAGCTCCAGTATCCTTGCCAATAAAATGCTATAAAGCAATATTAACTTGTCACTGTGAACTCAAAAAAAAAAAAACTGTTGTGAAAAATTTTGCACCTTGCAAACATTAAAAGATTTGGAAATAAACAAATGTATTTCTAGTGTGGTGGCTAGTTCTAGCACATCTAGATTTAGTTTACCAAATCCAATCCTAGTGCAGTCACTGGTACGAAGTAAGGTCTCCAGCTCCAGATTATCCCAGTGCTTGGGGCTCTTCATAGACTTGCAGCCCTTACCTTGGTCAGAGGGTCTTTCAGTCAGGAGACTATAAAGCCTGAAGAGTTAAGACAGCTCTACCTTGGCTTGAGGACTCAGTAGAACCCCATTCCCTTGTTAGGGTGAGTTTTAGGACAGACTGAAAGAGTGGCTACTCAGATTGCATAAAGTCATTCTCATTAGAGTATGGAAGCTAGATCAGATTTGATTTGGGGAGGGGGGTTTATTCTAGAAACTGAAAAATAAGAAATTGTCTTCTAATTGGTTGACACTCAAGGTAGGATGAGCAAGCAAGGAATATGCAGAGAATAGTGCTAAGGTGACAGTAATGTAAACTGAGAGGAAATGAACTGAAGAAGTTATGCTTTGTATAAATATATAAAGAAAAATGGTAAAATGATTATTTTCTAAATAAAAATTACAATATTGACACCAACAAGATTTCAAAATCTAAGCAAATCAAAACTATGAAGGAAGATGACCAAATAAAAGTCTTTGCAGATTTTCCTCCAAGTAAGATGTGAAGCCATGATAGCTTTGCATGTTTCTTGTGAACTCTCTCACCATACTAAAAAATTTGCAAAGCTTTCAAAATCATTTTAGAAAATTTTCTGAACATTATTCTGTTCAGAAAATAGGGGAAAAGGGGGAAATACAGAAGAAAAAATTCAGAAGAAATAAAAATACAAATTTTTCTTTCCACATATAGAAATTCAGGTACAAAATTATAAATAAATTTAACAAGCTAATTTGGCTATATATTTTTTAAATAATATAATATATATAATTAAAAGAGGTTTTACTGAATGCCAAGTGCTTTATTTCTATTCATTTAATTTTCAAAATAATCCTAAAAAAGAGATACCACTATTAATGTCAGTTTACATAAATTAAAATTGACTTCAAAGTGATAATTTTTTTCACTAATATTATGTAACAACTAAGAGTATCAGACTCTTTTTACATAGAATAATTACAGAGAAAAATAATGTTTCAGCATTAGAAAATACATAAATTAATGCATGAATGTTATACAGTAAACTCCATGAATTTTGAGGCTAGTAAAAAAATGTAAAATGTAAATTATTTTTTAAATTGTAGAACAAGATAAATATTCTGTTTTGTGTGTGTGTGTGTGTCTTTTGTTTGTTTGTTTTGTTTTGTTTTTGGCTCATCCTCACCTGAGGATATTTTTCCATTGATTTTTAAAGAGAATGGAAGGGAGGGAGAGAAACAGAAAGAGAGAAACATTAATATGAGAGAAACATATTGTTTGGTTACCTCCTGCACACACCCCAACAAGGAAACAGGGATTGAGCATACAACCCAAGTGTGTGCCCTTGACTGGAATCAAACCTGAGACCCTTAGTCTGCAGGCTGACTTTCTATCCACTGAGCCAAACCAGTTAGGACAAAATCCTGTTTATTAACACGGAACAATTCTTTTTTTAACTATATATCTTCTATTAAAATCAGAAATAAGTTAAGGTTTTTCCAATTAACTTTTCAAAATTATACTAAATATTTCTTATAATATCAACTTGATACAATAAAACTCAACTAATAAATGAAGAAAACATATTTATAAAACAAAGATGTATTGTTGTATTATTATTACTAGTGTAATTCTTTTTTTAAAAAATATATTTTTACTGATTTCAGAGAGGAAGGGAGAGGGAGAGAGAGAGATAGAAACATCATTGATGAGAGAGAATCATTGATCGGCCGCCTCTTGCATGCCCCCTACTGGGATCGAGCTCCCAACCTGGGCATGTATCCTTGACTGGAATCAAACTCAGGACCCTTCAGTCCACAGGCCAATGCTCTATGCACTGAGCCAAACCAGCAAGAGCACTAGTGTAATTCCTGGTCTAATTTAAGTTTTACTCTCCTTCTCTAAAGTGGCAGAAACCATTCTTTGATGTACCATTCTGTCTAACCTGTAGTAAAGTGCTTTGAACAAAATAGGGTCCTAATGTTAACTCAATGAAAATGTAAAAACAATTTTATTCTTTAAACACCCCTCTGTGAAAAGGTTCAATATCCCCATATTTAAAATGAGAAAATTGTGCTTCTGAGAACTTATGCAGTTGTCCAAAGAGAACTAATCATGAAATGGTAGGACAAGGGTTCAAACTTAAGCCTCTAGTTGTCTCTTTGTTACATCCTATGATTTGAGAGTGGAGAGGGATTATTTATTTTTAAAAAGCTTGAGGACCAAGATATTTTGCCCAATGTAAACTGCATGCTTTAACAACATACTTTGATTGAATGAAGATTGACTCATGTAATAGTTTTCTTCATTGAAATGTCAATCAACTTTATTTGATGCTACCAAAGTCTTTGATGCTTTATACAGAACCTCTAGGTAACAAGATAGAGGTAGGGCAGAAGAGAAATTAGTGCACAGAGGGAATAGGATTACATTCCGTCTACATCTCTACCTTGAAGTTGTGAGTAGGAAAGTGTAAGACCTAGAACCAGACTCCACTTGCTCTCCTGTCTCCAGGATTCCTGCGTCCAAAGCACAAAAGATCCTAACTTTCGCCTGAATATTCCTGTCCTAACAATCATCTGGAGACCTTAACAGGAGAGGCTATTTTCCAGGTCCTATTATGCATCAATTCAGAATGGTGGCTATACTAGTGGCAATTCCACTGTTTTCCCAAGGAATCAATGCTAAGTGTTACTCTGTGGAAAGTGAGTACTGTTAACAGTTGCATTTCTACAGCTCTCCAGAGGAAACAGAGTTTAGACCAAAAAAAAAAAAAAAAAAGGCCATAAAGGTAAAATGTAAACATTAGACCATGTGTGTAGACAAGGTCACTCCAGGGGATTTACTTGGGTCCAGACTAATGTTCCCATTGCAGGAGAAGAGCTCAGAGGGAAAGTGCTCCCTGCCTGCCTCAGTTGTCCTTTGAGAAAGAAGTATGCTCCTCTGATTGCTGGGGATATTCCTCTATAATCTCCCTCTACAGAGTTACAGGGCTGAGGATAGGTTATTCCAGTCCTTACCCACAGGTCTATCCATATAAACTTTTCCTGAAGACATCCTCATCACTCAACTTCCCCCATTCTTTTCCCAGAGTTTCTTCTTCTTTATTTAGATTCCCCAAGAGCCTTTGAGCCCCCCTCCCTCTCTCTATTCACAATGCTGAATTAAGCTTTTTATAATATACTCTCTTGGGAAATAGACCAGAGACTCGGGGTACAGGTGTCTAACTAGGACACATGTCCTGTAAACAATGAGGAGGGAAGGAGTAGCGTGGAGCCAGGGCCCATAAAAACAGCCTCTAGAGCCTTTGGAAGGGCCAGTCTCAGTGCTTTTTCCAAGAGCCAGAAACAGCAGCTGTGCAGGCTTCTGAAGACGGTGAGTCTCAGGTTGGGATCAGGAACATGATGATGAAGTTGATAATGATGAAGGTAGAAACTGGTATGTACAGGAAATTGAATTCTCAATAGATGACAAAGCTGCCAAAATGCTTAAATCCTGGTACGAGTATGATTGGCACAAACTGACCTAAAGCTGTTATTTCACTCAGAGCTGAGGCTGAGTCATTCTGTGACAATACAGAGTAGTTGTGCCCAGAACGTCTGTAGACTCAAAGACTCCCACCCACATCATGGCTAGGAGGTCAAGGCTCTGTGTCTGGTTGAGTCAGAATCTTCCTTTCTACCCTAGCCTAAATTCATCTATGAGCCAAGGTGATCACTCTTTTTCTAGGAATTATAGCTGGGTTTGGATCTTCTGCTGTAATTTTGGTTAATTCAGTACTTTTCTCATATTTCCAGACAGCCAGTATCTTATGTCAGAGTACATGAATTTTTCATTAGCGCTTAGAACAAGGAACCACTACAACAGCACCTTTATGAATATCAGTCCATAGATACAAACTGATGGAATTTGAGCATTGAAATCAAAACAATGCTCAGATAGCCAAAATCCTTCATTTCTCAGATCAGGAGACCAGTTTCACTGAGTCGATACAGAGAGAGAGGGTAAAAATGGACACAGCTATTAAGAAATTTAAAAGGGACTCTAACACAAAGCAGAAATTGTATTACTACCCAAAAGAATATATCTGTACTATAGGAAGTCTGAAAGGGATATTTCTTCCCTGTATCAGTTCAAAGACCATCAGTGATATTCTTAACTCCAGTCTTTCTCTGCTCCCTCAACTTTTCTTACACTAAATTCTGTAGTCCTCCCACCCCTCAAATACTTCCTTTCTTCTCCACTTGTAAAGTCTTTTTTCAGACTGTAATCACTCCTTCTGTGGACTATTCATACCTTCTGTATGATTACCCTTTGTCTCATAGCACATAAACTCTCTGTTTCAAATCTTCTGTGGTTCCTTACAGTGTACATGACATCTACTGCTACCTGGTGGACCTCACATGGCTGAGTGTTTGATCATTGTCTGCTGACACTCTGGTCTCCTAACTCCTTGCCCCAAAGAACTAGGATCTACCAGCACCTACACCTCATCACTAATCATTACTAAACATCCATGTAGGTAGGCCTTTCTTCTCTTACCACTGTCTACAAGAATAGTTCTTTTCCCTCAGGTGAATGTTGCCTCTTTTTTCCTTTTCTTTTCTGATGCTCCCAGCTTGTTATGTCTCTGGGTCTAATAGAACACAACAACGTCTTAAACTTAAATATCACTTATTTATTTCATAAATGAGAAAACTAGGCACCATGCAGTTTAAATGGATATCAGGGTCATAGGAGAATTTTAAAAGGAAGATTTGAAATGTATCTGAGGCCAACTTTTTAACCATAGCTTTATTCATCTTTACTTCCATCCCTTTCCCACTGTTTGTCAGATCATCTTTATTAGAGCAACAACTATATTTTATTTTAAATGCTTTTTCTTCTATTAAGTTATTAGAAACTTTTTTCTAAATCCATGCTATACATGATTATGCCTAACATTAAGACCAGATACAGAGAAGGCACTGACTATTTTATGGCTTGTTCAAATAGGTGGAGTCACTCTGAAGATCTAGAACTGAGGTTATTAGAAAAGAGAAGTCTTTTCAGAAAATGGGAGTATGCCGTCTATTCTTTCTATATCTCTGATTCACACTGAGGGTCATTTCCCCAATCACATATGAAATTACAGGACAGATCTGATACATAATTGTCCCTACCACTGTTAGAACCCCAGAGCCATGTGTGTGTGTGTGTGTGTGTGTGTGTGTGTGTGTGTGTGTGTGTACACTGTATTTGGAAAGTCTGGGATATTCAAAATGAAAGTCCTGGGATCTTATGTTCTCTGACAGCTAGAGTTTGATATGTTTTCATTCACATTTCACTGTCCTAAAAGAGACTATCAGATGGGATGGGTGAGCAGTATCAGTAATCTCAACTATACTGATTATATGCCTCCTGGGCTCCCTCCTTCCTCCTGCCATGACTCCCAGTTTTTTTTCCTTTTCCTTTGCTGTGCACCCCTTAACTATTACCCTTCCTAGCACTTGGCCACCCTGTTCTTTATTTAGCAGTGAGGAAAATAAGACAGTACCAACTGGATAAACAACTGGAATTAAAGCAGCTAAGTAGACAGAACACAAATTCCATAGGCTAGAAATAGTGGATCCTTGCTCCAAGAAATCATATACAAGTTTTAATATGTTTTATTGATTTCAGAGAGATAAATGGAGAAAGAGAGATGGAAACATCGCTGATGAGAAAGAATCATTGATCGGCTGCCTCCTGCACTGGTGATTGAGCTCACAACCCAGGCATGTGCCCTGACCTGGAATCAAACCATGACCTCCTGGTTCATGTGTCAACACTCAACCACTGAGCAACACCAAACAGGCAATCAGATGATTTTTTTATTACCAGGTTAATGGATTTCTATGTAATCTTATATGACTATATCAACTCACTAACTAGCTTCCATTCTGCCTTTGGAAAACATCTCAGTGTGCCCCTCAATACTAACTGTCACCAGAGTTGGGTTCTTCTGAAGGATCTAAACCAGAGAAGACACTATTGAACCTTCACAAAGAGACACAAAAGCAAATAATCTAGCAAGAGAATTATAAATGCTATGCCTTTAAACTAAAATCCTCTTCCGAACTGAAAGAAATCACTGTCTTTGGTAGGAGTCAAGGGCTGCTCTACCTCTAGCTCAATATTTCCTAATGAGTGAAAATATAGACTCCCGATGTTGGGCTCTGTCCAGTTGTATGGAGTCAGATAACAGAGCTCCCCATACAGCTATCTTTTCTACACTGTAGGAAGGAGGGCTTAGTTAAGTAATTGTTCTAGTTGAGTGCAAATCTTGTGTGGTGGCTGGAAGCATGAACACAAGAGTCAGATTCCCTGGTTCTTTACCACTACTGGCTCTCTGATTTAGTTCAGACTACTCTGCTCCCTCTTTCATTATCTGTGAAATTAGTATAATATTAATTACTCTTAAATGTTTTTAAATGATAGTGAGATTGTGAATATAAACATTCTGCGTAATGCCTAGCACATGAAAATTGTTGAGTTAAATGTCAGTGATGATTGATGATGATGATGATGATGATTTAAAAACTCTATTGGGACAGATTGAGAGCCCCAATGGAAACTGAGTTCTACTGCATCTTAGAGCATATACTTTCAATGGTGATATATTCTGTTCTCATTTTTAGGGACTCTGAATTTCTAGCTTGTTCAGGATTTTTTTCATGACATCACCCAGCAACTACTCCACTGCTCCAGTCTCTGAATTCCTCCTCATCTGCTTCCCTAACTACCAGAGTTGGCAGCACTGGCTGTCTCTGCCCCTCAGCCTCCTCTTCCTTTTGGCCATGGGGGCCAATACCACACTCCTGATCACCATCCGGCTAGAGGCTTCACTGCATGAGCCCATGTACTACTTTCTCAGCCTCCTCTCTCTGCTGGACATGGTGCTTTGCCTCACCGTCATCCCCAAAGTCCTGGCCATGTTCTGGTTTGACCTCAGGTCCATCAGCTTCTCTGCCTGCTTCCTCCAGATGTTCATCATGAATTGCTTCCTTGCCATGGAGTCCTGCACATTCATGGTCATGGCCTATGACCGCTATGTGGCCATCTGCCACCCACTACGGTACCCATCCATCATCACTGATCAATTTGTGGCTAGGGCTACCATGTTTGTTGTAGCCCGAAATGCCATGTTTTTTCTTCCTGTTCCAATCCTTTCTTCCAGACTCAGATACTGTGCAGAGAACATCATCAAGAATTGCATCTGCACTAACTTGTCTGTGTCCAAACTCTCCTGTGATGATATCACCTTCAATCAACTTTACCAGCTTCTGACAGCCTGGACTTTACTGGGCTCTGACCTCATCCTTATTGTTCTCTCCTACTCCTTCATCCTGAGAGCTGTGCTAAGGATCAAGGCTGAGGGTGCTGCGGCCAAGGCCCTGAGCACATGTGGTTCCCACTTCATCCTCATCCTGTTCTTCAGCACAGTCCTGCTGGTTCTGGTCATCACTAACCTGGCCAGGAAGAGAATCCCCCCAGATGTCCCCATCCTGCTCAACATCCTGCACCACCTGATCCCCCCAGCTCTGAACCCCATTGTTTATGGTGTGAGAACCAAGGAGATCAAGCAGGGAATTCTAAAGCTCCTGAGGAATCTGTAAGAGGTAAAAGGGATCAGGTCCATCTTTGGAATTGTCAATGAAAGTCAGGAATTATTTTTATGTTGGAAAGGAAATTTCACTTCTAGTCATGGAATGAGTTCGGATTCTTCTTTTTCTTAATATCTCAGACAACAATAGAAATATTCCTCTGTGGATTTTTATTTCTTGTTGCTTCAAAGGAAACCTCCCTTTCCTGGACTTTTTGATTACTTGGGAAATATCCTAGATCAAATTTTTAACCAAGGTCTTCCTAAGCCTTAGCAAAGTGGAGCTGGTTTAGAGTGATAGTGTTTGGCCACTCAAGAAACAAAGTCTATATGTTGACTTTAAAAAGATCTGCCTGTCCCCTGATTTGCAAAGAAAATTGATTCCTATCCTGTCTCCTGTTTCAGCCTGACAGAGTCCTACATGGCTTGTGTTGTAAAGGGTTGACTGGTCAATGTATAGATGTTTACCTCAGAACTTTGGCTTTTGGGGTTGAATACTTTACCCTGAACACCCCTGACTCTCTGGCAACTGTGGCAGACATACTGTCTTCCGCCTTCTCAGATCCTTTTACTAGTAGACCCTGTAAGATTTTCCATCTGTACAATCTCTCTTTATTACTTATTGTTGTTTTGAAGAGTGAATAAACTAAGTATAAAAATTTTTGTTCAGTACCTTAAATGTATACACATTACTGTATATGTATAATACATAGACATAAATGAGTTCTTCTGATCCTTCTTTTTCTCCTCCACTTCCTCCATTACCTCCTTCTCATCCTTGTTTTTCTAATGACAGTTCTTTTCCTGTTGCCCTCTGAATGGGAACAGATCATTATCTCATGCCCCATTTACCTTATGGTATACGATATCCATAATATTTAGTGTTTCTCCATCCCTAGAGTCATTTTTATTACTAGTTTATTTTCTTGAGAAAACTTTTGCCTAAACAATAGGGTGCTCCATATAACAGTCAATTTAATATATTCTATTCATATTCATTTCAGCCTAGGTGTGCCATGAGGCTTCCTACAAACATACCTTCTGGAGTTCCAAAAGGCCGCCTCAAGTGATATGTGGCCATGACACCACATCTTACTCACATTCTTTGGGGCTACATGGCTTCCAGTGTCACTTATCCCAAGAAATTTCTCCACATCCCATTCTGTGTTATGGAGGGAGCAAAACAGGCTCTGACACACTAGTCATGATAAAGCAATCTGCTTTCACCACGCTACACTTTCTGCATCTGTCTTAGTAAACTATCTAATTGATTTATGACCACATAGTGTACAGATGTTTGGTTGCTTTGCAACCCCTACCCAGAGCAGTACAAAGGAATATTACTCTCAGTTTACCTCTAAAATAACCAAAAAAAAATAAATGGAGCCCACAATACTGCATCACATATTTTCTTCAGATCCCTTGGAGTCCTTTCCTTAGTCCAATTTTTATTTTTAGGGTAGTAGAGCTTCTGATCTGGTGAAGGAAATAGACATCCAGGAAGCTCAGAGTCCCAAACAGGATGAACCTAAAGAGGCCCACACCAAGACACATCATAATTAAAATGCCAAAGGTTAAAGACAAAGAGAGAATTTTAAAATCAGCAGAAAGTAGCTTTTTACCTACAAGGGAGCTCCCATAAGACTGTCAGCTGATTTCTCAACATAAATTTTGCAGGCCAGAATGGATTGGAATGAATATTCAAAGTGATGAAAAGCAAGGACCTACAACTAAGATTACTGCACCCAGAAAAGCTATCATTTAGAATCTAAGACAGATAGTTTCCCAAACAAGAAAAAGCTAAAGGAATTCATTACCAACAAACCAGTATTACAAGAAATGTTAAAGGGTTTTCTTTAAGATGGGAGTGGGATTAGTGCAATGGCTGAAAAAGGGGAGGGGATTAAGAAGTACAAATTAATAGTCACAGAATAGTCATGGGGATGTAAAGTGCAACATAGAGAATGTAGTCAATAATATTATAATAACTATATATGGTGTCAGGTAGGTACTAGATTTATGAGGGTGATAAGTTAGTAAGCTTTCTAATGTCTAATCACTAGGTTGTACACCTTAAACTAATATAATAGTGTATGCCAACTCTAATTAAAAAATAAAAATACTATTGAAAGTCAAAACAAATAATAAGTAAATAAATGTTTCACTTGTTTGTTCCTGTTTCTAATTAAGCTACTGCACTGTGGGTAATAAGGGAAAAATAATTCTATCTAATAATAGACAAACATGGTAATTGACTGTACCTTCACTACGCCTTCCATTGGCTAATCAGTGTGATATGCAAATTAACCCCCAACAAAGATGGCGACTAATTTGCATACTGCAGGCAGATCCTGCTGTGCCACCCCACCTGGGGCTGGAGGCAGCCCAATCCCCAGCCGCTGGCCATTCCAGCGCAAGATCTGGGCCTGCCATGTGCATGGCAGGGTGGGCGGGGTGGGCAGCTGCACGATCTGAACCACTGCCCTCCCCAGCGCGGGATCTGGGCCTGCCATCTGCGACAGGGGGAGATGGGCCAGGCACCACGGGATCCGGTGTGCCATCTGCCACCGGGGGAGAGGGCCTAAGCCAGCAGATGGTTATCTCCTGAGGGGTCTCAGACTGTGAGAGGGCACAGGTTGGGCTGAGGGACCCCCATTCCCCCCCGCCAGTGCACAAATTTTTGTGCATGGGGCTTCTAGTCTATATTATAAAAACCCACTGTCCCTACTGCCATAACAACCAAAGACTAGCATGGGTGGGCAGGGCTGTGAGCATGGCGAGGCCTCATGCTGGGCTTCTAGTGTTTCCATAACATGTTATATTTCATAGCCCATGAAATTACCCCAATTTAAGGATAATATTGAATCTTCATTTAAACATAAATTTTCTAAGAGTATGCTTAATATCTAAAATACATTTCTGTTTATCCTAAGTCTAGAAATAGATGTTTCATTCAAACATATACACTATTTTTGTAGACCCCCCCTCCACCTTCCTGGCTCCACTCAGCTCTCTCCCTGTTCTTCAATACTCTGATATTGAATTTTGTCTTCTGTGTTTTCTCTTTTCTTGCTGCTCTCTTCCCTCTTTTGCCCCATTCTCCCCTGCCCCCAGGACTGAGCTTTATTCTCAAGGTTCAGATGCCTAAAATGGTCTTAGCTCTGTGGGCTACAGGTAAGGGAGGGACAGAGTTGAGCTCAGGGACCTGAAAATAGCCTCAGGAGCCTCTGAGGAACCGATGGTACAGTAAGCAGTCATAAGTAGCAGCAGTACAGTACAGCCTCCTCGAGCTAGTAGGTCTGCTGTGGAGCCAGGAAAGTCCTAACGATGGGAATGATGAGGCATGTAGCATTCCACATATACAATATAAGCTGGGAGTGGAAATTATTCTGACAGGACTACTATACATCTGATGCTGCAGATTCATAAGCTACCAATTACCACAAATCTGGTGGGTCGCTGCTTTCATATGGGAACACATTTTTCTAGTGTAAGCTGTACAGTACCCATTTAGGAAAGCCAAGATTTTCAAGGTGAGTGTTCTTGAATTAAATCTATACCTTTATTATCAACTAGAGGCCCGATGCATGAAATTCATGCAAGAGTAGGCCTCCCTTCTCCCGGCTGGCAGCACCGGCTCCCCTCTGGCACCCAGGCTTCCCACCAGCACCCAGGACCCGGGCTTCCCTCTGGCTGCCGGCAGGCACCTGAGACCCGAGCTTCCCTTGCAGCCCCAGCTTCATCCAGAAGGTCATCCAGAAGGATGTCCAGTCTAATTAGCATATTATGCTTTTATTATTATAAATTGTCTATGGCAACTGGAGACCAGGAGTCTATATTCTTTTTTTCTTCTATATGCTGCCATTGTTATTTCCCAAAACAGATTCTAAAATGTTGGGTATAGAGCATGTGATCAAAAATATTAGTGACTGATTTTTTTTTATTGATTAAGGTATTACATATGTGTCCTTATCCCCCCCCCCCTGGTGTCTGTGTCCATTGGTTAGACTTATATGCATGCATACAAGTCCTTTGGTTGATCTCTCCCTCTTTCTCCCACCCTCCCCTACCTTCCCTCTGAGGTTTGACAGTCTGATTGATGCTTCTCTGTCATTGGATCTGTTCTCATTCATCAGTTTATGTTGTTCATGAGGAGTCTATATTCTTAACTGCAATTTGGCCACCCCTAGAGAAGATTACCCTAGAATTACCAGATGTGCTAGGACAGTAATCACACTTCCTGATTACTCCCTCTTGGCTCTCTGGCTCATCCTGCTTTGTCTCCCAGTGTTCCTTCCTACTTCTCTGGGTGGGATAGAATAGCTTTTTCATTGCTCAAGCAACCATGCTCCCCAGAAGACTCCATACTAGGTATAGAATTAATTGCTTATTTGTGGTTTATCGATCCACTATAACCAATTGAAAACAAAGCAGATGAGTTCATAGGAATAGATTTATTTCTTTAAGGTAACTGGAATCTGGCTACAGATAAGTTTGTATGATCTGACTAACAGGATAGTTTTTATTTGGATTTATGTCTGAAAGTATAGTTCTTTTCTAATTCTGATTCTACCTTTTGAACCTCAGATCTTTGGCCACTCTTTGTTAACAAAATCTAGTTTTGGTTCCCAAATATATCTTATGTAAAAGAATTATCTTCCTGTGAACACATTTGGAAATATCTGGACACTTTTGCATTCTTTACTGAATAGTGAAATTGATTCTTTAAAAAAAAAAAAAAACTCCCCTGGCTTAAGGAAGGAGTAGGAGAATAGTAGTATCTAGTCTGAGTCAAGGAGGTCAGGGTTGCTGGAAAGTCCTAGGCCCTGTGTCAATTAAACTGGGAGCACTTCATATGCTGATTATCTCTGTCTTAAAGAGGTATTAACAACCTGAATTTGAAAGATCACTTTGCTAAGAAATTTTTAAAGAAAACTTGATAGAGACTATTGAAAAAGAAAATTTAAAAAAACTATAATTTTGAGCTGATCCAGAAATAGAACTAAAAAAGGAATTCTCTATATAACCCAAGAGTCATAGATACCATATGGCTAACACCAAGAGAACACTCATATGTTAAGCAAACTCAAAAGAAAAATGTTTAGTTTTCCAAAAGTCCAGACTTGTACTATCCATTAGACTAGCCACTAGCAGTATGTGACTATTGAGCACTTCAACTGTGGATTGTCAGCACTGAGATATGTCAAATACACACCTGATTTTGAAGACATAGTAGAAAAATAAAAACAAAGAATCAGTTTTTTGTCCTATCTATAATTCATAAATTAGCTCTTTAACAGTTTTTACATTGATTACATGGTAAAGTGATAATATTTTGGATGTACTCAGTAAAACAACATATGTTATTAAAATTAATTTGCATGTTTCCATTTAATGTTTTAAATGTCTAATGGAAATTGAAGTTTTGTATGTGGCTCACACTGTATTTCTATTGAAAGTGCTGCTAAAGATTATATGGAAAGTGATAATATCTTAGGCAAAACAGAACAGCAAATTTGTTTTTTCTAACTTCCAAATCTTCAAATATTCACAATTACTTCTTAACTATAAGGCTCTCACTTTCCCAGAAAATAAAGAGAAGCTGATTCATTGGAAACACTGCTATTGTTGACAAAAACTGGTTAAGATTGGACTGTCTCAGAGCATTAAAAACAAATTGTGTTATGGGGTATGTCAACCAGTGTTATCAGATAGGCTTCTCATGGCAACCATATAAAGGTTATCTCATAAGTGTCTTGATTTTGTTCATAACCACTTATGATATTCTAGGCCTTGAACCCATGAGATCCTATTTAGTCAAGTTAGGATTGTGACTGACTGAGAGAGAATCCATGATGGAATCAGATGAAGACAGAAAGACGCTCTTATCCCTTACTCTTGGAATAGTCCTGTTGGACCAAAATTGATGACTTTTGAAATTTTTTTTTCTTATCTTGACTACTTGCTTAGAATATTAGGAAACTTTTTAATGTCTTCTCTATGGTCCTGTAAAATGATAGTCCTAACTCTAATGAAGCCTTCAGATATTTTCTGGTGATGAACTAAGGCTTGATTTCTCCTTTGCCTATGATGTCCTCTCTTGGAGAAAAAACAGGGGCAGACATATCTTTGGGGCAATGGCTTTTCTGCTCTGCATAAGGGATTTTGTTTATAGAGACAGAAAAGGTAACAAGAGTTGTAATTCAGACTTCATGGTCCCATGACACGGCTTCACTACTGTGATTTTAGTGAAATGACTTTTATTGCCTTTGATTCTTCATCTACAAAATTGGAATAGCAATGGAATTGTCTTATAAAAAGGATGATCATGTAATTTATCAATCAAGTTCAGAAACTATTAAGAGTGAAAAGGGGTATAAATAGCTATTTCACCAGTCAGATAAGAAATACAATCATCCTACTATCATTCTACTTACAGGATTTTTAACAAAATTAATTGGTTTATATTTACTGAGGACTTAGATAGTACCAGACACTTGACTATGATTATTTTTCAATGGTTCTTTGGAATATTAATTCTTTTTCCATGGGTATTTATTATGTCTTACCCTTCAAGGTTTTCTAAAGTGTCAGTTGTAATCAGAATATTTTACATGGCATTGCCCAGCAACTACTCCACTGCTCCAGTCTCCGAATTCCTCCTCATCTGCTTCCCTAACTACCAGAGTTGGCAGCACTGGCTGTCTCTGCCCCTCAGCCTCCTCTTCCTTTTGGCCATGGGGGCCAACACCACCCTCCTGATCACCATCCGGCTGGAGGCCTCTCTGCATGAGCCCATGTACTACTTGCTCAGCCTCCTCTCTCTGTTGGACATGGTGCTTTGCCTCACCGTCATCCCCAAAGTCCTGGCCATGTTCTGGTTTGACAACAAATCTATTAGTTTCTCTGCCTGCTTCCTCCAGATGTTCATCATGAATAGTTTCTTGACCATGGAGTCCTGCACATTCATGGTCATGGCCTATGACCGCTATGTGGCCATCTGCCACCCACTACGGTACCCATCCATCATCACTGACCAATTTGTGGCAAGGGCTGCCGTATTTGTTGTGGCCCGGAATGGCATTCTTACCATGCCTATCCCAATCCTTTCTTCCAGACTCAGATACTGTGCAGAGAACATCATCAAGAATTGCATCTGCACTAACCTATCTGTGTCCAAACTCTCCTGTGATGACATCACCTTCAACCGGCTCTACCAGTTTGTGGCAGGCTGGACTTTACTAGGTTCTGACCTCATCCTTATTGTTCTCTCCTACTCCTTCATCCTGAGAGCTGTCCTAAGAATCAAGGCTGAGGGTGCTGCGGCCAAGGCCCTGAGCACATGTGGTTCCCACTTCATCCTCATCCTGTTCTTCAGCACAGTCCTGCTGGTTCTGGTCATCACTAACCTGGCCAAGAAGAGAATCCCCCCAGATGTCCCCATCCTGCTCAACATCCTGCACCACCTGATCCCCCCAGCTCTGAACCCCATTGTTTATGGCGTGAGAACCAAGGAGATCAAGCAGGGAATCCAGAAAATTCTGAGGAAGCTGTAAGAACATAAGTGAGATTTGACCTTGGAAACAGAAACTGATAATGGGGAATAATTTTCATGATGCATAGAAAATGTAAATGATTACTACAGAAATAAGTATGGATTTTTCTTTCTCTAATGTTTCACTTGATCCTGGAGATATCCATATTTTGACTCCTGTTTTCTATTTCACTGACTGTTTTTGCATTCTGGAGTTACCTAGAAGTTTCTCCTGGCCTCACTTATGTGAAAGGGACTTGTCAAGCCATAATCACAGGAGCTTAATTAGAGTGCTATTGTTTTTTTTAAATAAATAATAAATGGTAGTCTAATCACTTTCAATGCCTCTCAATCTCCTCAATTACTTAATATTTAGATATGTATTAGATCCCTTGATTCTACTTAAGATCTGATATAGAGATCAAATTGGTTTTGTACCATGGATGGATCTCTCGTGAACATATAGAAAGTTCACTCCAGAACTTGGATTCTTATAGTTGAGTGAATGCCATGCACCATCCATTGCCTCCTCTAGCCCTGTCAGATCCTATTTATATACTAGTATTTATCCAATGACACTTCTCTGTAGCATAAATTTCCTGTTATTCTTTTCTTTTTTAAAAAATGTTTAAATAAATTTTAGGATCACTCAATTGTGTGTGTGTGTGTTTTAAGTGAGAGGTTTTTTTGTTTCAGATGTGCTTTATCAACTTCTGAATTCATATGATCCTACCTGAATTTTCCATCAGATTTTAGGCATGATCCATCCACACTCTCTCCTGCTTATCTTAGATGTACTTAAATTGACTTAGCCTATTTTCATTCCTGTTGTGTCAATCATTATATTCTGTGCTGATGCCAACATAGTTTCTTATGGCATCCAGACCTTTGGATTAGTGAGTTATTTGAATAAGGATATGTCTGTTTTACTCTTTGCTTTTCCCTTTCTGACCATGCCCTGAAAATGGTGGCGACTCAGATACTGATCCAATATTTCTTGAGATTAATTTACATTGTTAACTAGGCTCTTTTTTGAATACTGAGAACTTCATATATGAGAATCATTTGAAAATGTCCTCAAATGTAGCTCATCTATGATAAAGTTAGCCATTCTTGGGGGGGGGGGGGGGCTTATAACATCATTTTTATGGCATTGTCCTTTATAAAAGTATTAGCTTTTCTCTACTCTCTCTTCTCTGTTTTACAACTCTAAAAACTGATCCTAACTAAAATACAAAACACTCTTCTTAAACCCTCTTCTATTCACCCATATTTCAGTTAGTCCTAGCTCATTATTTTTAGATTATGTGCTCCAAGATTTTTTCTTAAAGTCTATGCAGAAGTATCTTTTTCCACATAAAAAAAACCAACAACAACAACTTTATTTGACAAACTATGTTCATTCTACAAGCCTCAATTTAAACTCTACCTACTCCAAAATTCCTTCCCTTGTTCACCCCAATGGAATGAATCTGACTATATGGAACTATGTATAAATCTCTTTCTGATACTGGTTTATAAATTCCTCTGAGTATGTGGAGGAGTTTCATTCATCTTGTTAACTTAATATACTTAAGAGTTGTGAATACAATAATTTATATATTGTAGTTTTTATTTAATAAAAGTGAATAATTCATATGTGTGTAACTTGTTTCTTATTTCCCCTGAAAACTTTTTAAGGAAAGGATCAAGTTGTTAATATATTGTATACCCCAAAGCACCTTACAAGAAGTATTTTACAAGTCACAGTTCAAAGCAATTTTATATATTATAGAACCTAAGATTGCTTATATTGGAATGAGATAACAAAGACTTTTATTGAAATCCCAGGTATACCTATTTGGCCACTGGTTAGATGTGTAACTTTTGACTCACCAATCTAGCTCTAGTTTTCTCATTAAAGAAGAATGATGTCCAATCATCATAAAGTGCTTATTTTAAATACATTTCTAGAATGCAGCTAACATGCAAGTTGGGGTCATCCCATAAGTATAATGACCTTTGTCTTCTTAAAGGATCTCTTAGATACATCCTCCAAGTCCCTGAGTGATATTCTTTGCTATAACACATAATATATCTGTTTACATAACTCTCAGACATCTGAAGAGAAACTATAAGCTGATCAACTCTCTTTCACTTCACCTTAGTTTAGATGCAGAAATCTCTCCTTTTACATTGGAAATGTGTATGTGCCTGAAGGGAGGCCACAGCTCCTGGGAGCAGGATTCCCAAACCAATTCTTCATGTTTTTAACCACAGGAGAGTGGCTTTTATAGAATCAGCATCTTCATAAAGTTGTCCAGTTGCTAAAGCCACAATAGAAGGCCAGTGAGAAGTTGAGGAGTCACACATTGCCTGGAAGCAGTTGAATGATCAAACTGCTACTTGGAGCACTTTCTCGGTAAGGCTTTTGGGAATAGTACAGTGGAAAGTGAATCGTAAGTGAGACTGTAAGTTTGGTCTTCTACTTAATTCTTTGTTTATTTTAGAAAATGTTATTGCACCTTCATATATGAGTTTGTAAAGACCTTGAAAATCACTGACATAAAAAAAGCATGAGCCCATTAGAGCACGGGCAGCTGAGCTCACAGTAGTTAAGCTCTAGTCTGTCTCCAGCAGAACACTTGACCAGCAAGTATTCCTACTTTGAGCAATAGAGATATATTGTTAGTGTCTGGATTTGTGCCAACTGTCACAAAGAAAAATGAATCAAACCTTGTCCTTGACCGTAATGAGCTTTGGTCTTCCTAGGAGAGGTGGTTAAGAACTATGGATCCAGTCGGAGAGATAAAACTACAAAAAAGAAACCTACAAACTTCCCAGAGAGTCCATGTAAGGAAGATCACTTTTAAATTGGAACACTAGAGAGGCCAGACTGTGCTGAAATAACTACAGATCATGGGAGAAGAACCAGTTGGATGTCTGAATCTGAGCAGAACTGTGGCCAGAGCTGCTAAAATGTGGCAGCAGCCTTGAATTAGAATCAATTTAAATCAGTGGTTAGGTTCAGTTGTCACGGTTGGGTGTAGCTCTGTCATTCTCAAAGTATTATTCCTGGAAAGGCAATATCACCATTACTGGGAATTTGTTAGAAGGACAACATTTTGGGCTTCCCCCTCAGATGTATGTACAAAATTGGTAACTGGGGGTTGTGTTCAGCAATCTGTGTTTCAACAAGAAATCCAGGTGATTTGATGCATACTCACATTTGAGTCTAGATAAAAGAAACTAGTGGTCTAGATAAAAGAAAGTCATGGTGAGAATACCATACCATATATTTAAGAAAAAAAATAAAGTAACTCTAAACCTTGATTAGGACATTTTTTGTGTGTCCAGGGGTGCCCCTGCCAGATGTCCAAAACATCCATCTGTGAGAGATGACCTTCCCTCTGCTTCAGGGGAGAGCACAGCAGAACCTGGCAACTTCTTCACCAGCAGGATCCTGGATGGTTAAGGAGATACTCAAAGAGAACTAAAGCTGCCGTCTGTGTAGCATCGTATCCTGAGGCATGTTTAAGGATTCCTTCAGTTCTCCCCTTGTCCTCAATCCCTCACTTCCTGATTTTTCCTCCTTTTCCAGGCAATTGCAGAGGAGGTTTTATTTTCTTAGGTGGTTACTTACTGAATACATATACAAATACAGAGACTGCATAGGTATTTTTTGTATTTATTGTTCTATCACAAGGTTACATTTTTTTCATCACTAAATTATTTTTTCTTTGATTCTGCTTTGTTCAGCTTTTTACTGAGTGTTAAGCAAGAATGCTGAAGGTTTATAGTAGAGCAAGATATGGAGATGCTAGATTAAATTAGTCAAGGGCATCATGATACTTTCAAAAATCTGTCAGCCCATGTATCTGAACTATACTTATGGAGTGCCTATTATGTCTCCAGGTGCATTGTGTTTTCCTCTGTGCTATAATATAAATATAAGATTCTATTGCTGGCAGATGGAGCACAGACTTTTTACAAAACAATTAGGAAACACCAATGAGTATAGGAAACTTTTATCAATATTTGATAGCAGCATGATCAGAGAAACAATGGAGAGAAGAGGCATCTATGTATGTAAAAAAGAATAATAATTTTAAAAATTGTAAGAGGTGTAATTCTTGGTACAGGTAGAATAGGACAAGCAGAAGTTAGTTATCTGAGGGCAAGAGAGTTGATCCTATAAGAAACATATGACATATACAAAAGCACAAAGATGAGACCAAGCAAAGTATGTTTAATAGGAGCCTGAGTCTATGTGGGTGAGGTAGGAACATACTTGAAGGGAGTTATTCTTTATTCATAAAGTTATGAGTACTAAGAAGATTGTTTAATATGGAGTGATGTGATACAGTTTACATTGTAGAGAGATTTTATGCCAATAAAATTGTGAATAAACTTTACAGCCTAGAATGGAGGCAAATAGATAAGATAAGAGGTTTTTAATGAAACAGTCAAACCCTGAATTCATGTGTCTTTTCTTTCAGCCAGTTCCAGGTCCACCTGCCAGTCATGGTATCATCTCTCAACAGCACAGGAACCCAGGTGACTGAATTCCTGATGATGTGCCTACCGGGAATGCAGGACACACAGCATTGGCTGTCTGTAGCCCTGGCTCCCCTCCTGGTTTTGGCACTAGGTGCCAATTTTGTGTTATTACTTGCCATCTGGCAGGAGGCATCTCTACATGAGCCCATGTACTACCTGCTTGCCATCCTCTCCCTGCTGGATGTCATCCTCTGTCTCACAGTCATCCCCAAGGTCAGTGCCTCCCTGAATTCACTCTCAGGCAGCCAATCCTCTTTCTTGGTTTGTTTGTTATTTCCTGCTATAAATCTGCTTACACCTGAATAAAAATACTCAATGAACAGCCTGCACCATTACATTTGGTCTATCTGAGCTAAGATATGCCACCTCTCATTCTCCAAGTCCCTGTTTTTCTAAGGCTTTACTCTTTCCCAAATAACAGGTCCTCTCTCAATGTCTGAATCAGTGATTTTTCCAACTTCTGCCCTTCTTTTTACTTCCAGGGTGATTCTCCTTGACTGTGAATGACCCCACCTTTACATCCAAGGCCTCTAGAATTTACTTTCTAAGATGTGACTGGATGTATGCATATGTCATTTACTGATATAGGAAACGTAGTTGGAAAAGGGTTCTTATGAATATGTAGAGGTTGGAGTCTTTAAATATAAATATTGGATTACTGGGCGTAATGTCTTGTGATACATTTAGATGGGCAGATGTGTCAGCTGGAGTTTGGGTAAAAACTATAAAGATCAAGAGAAGACAGGCTATAAATAAACATTTTTAAATAAAAATCATGCTCTATAGATAAAGGGAAATGGTTGTAAATCAAGCTCTGGAGATGAGATTTGGATGCACAAAGAGGGTACTTGAAAACAGGATACTGTCCCAGCGGGGATTATGGGGCTGTGGCTTGGGGATATGGAAGGTTGAAGCCATCTGAGTGTTTTCCATGTTAGGTACCTCAGGGTGGGAATGGATGCACAGTTTTTGAGAATGATGATTCTGGCAGGTCCTGCTCATCTTCTGGTTCAACCTGAAGCCCATCAGCTTTGCTGGCTGCTTCCTGCAGATGTTCATCATGAATACATTCCTTCCCATGGAGTCCTCCACCTTTCTAGTCATGGCCTATGACCGCTATGTAGCTATCTGCCACCCACTTCGCTACCCATCCCTCATCACTGAACAGTTTATCATTAATGCAGCCATTTTCATTGTCTTGCGAAATTTTCTGGCCACACTGCCCACACCTGTTCTGGCTGCCAGGCTCAACTACTGTGCCAGCAATGTGGTGGAGAACTGCATCTGTGCCAACATCTCTGTGGCAAAGCTTTCCTGTGGGGATATTTACCTAAATAAACTCTACCAGTTTGTGAGTGTTTGGTGCCTACTGGGTTCTGATCTGGTACTCATCTTACTATCCTACTGCTTCATCCTGAGGGCTGTGATGCGTCTGCAGTCAGGAGGTGCAGCCACCAAGGCCTTGAGTACTTGTGGTTCCCACCTCATTCTTATACTATTCTTCTATACATTGCTGCTGGTATTCATCTTCACAAACAAGGCAGGAAAGAAGGTGCCCTCAGAGGTACCCATTCTTCTCAATGTCTTGCATCACCTTATTCCACCAGCCCTGAACCCCATTGTTTATGGAGTGCGAACCCAGGAGATCAAGCAAGGAATTATCAAGCTACTGAAGTACCACTATTGAGAGGTGAGAGTCAAAGATCAGGGATTATGGAATTTGGGGCATATATTAGTGATGGTTTCATCTGAATTCCATAAGAAACAATATGATATCCATGCTGCTACCCTCATCTTGAACTTAAACCTTTCTCAACCACTATTACAATATTTACCCTCACTGCCCCAATGGGATATGCTTCAGCCATATAAAAGAAGAAAATCTTGCCACTTGCAACAATACTGATGGACCTTGTAGGCATTTTGTTAGGTAAATTAAGTCAGGGAAAGACAAACACTGTATGATCTCACTTACATGTGGAATCTAAAACCCAAAGCAAAACAAAACAAAACATGAGCTCACAGATACAGAGAACAGATTACAAGGATGGTTGCCAGAGGCAGGGGTAGGAGGTGGGCAAAATAGGAAAGGGGGTCAAAAGATACTAACTTTGAATTTTAAAAAAATTAGACATGGGGATGTAATGCACAGCATGATACTGTATTACATATATCATAGTTGTTAAGAACATAGATCTTAAAAGTTCTCATCATAAGAAAAACAATTGTAACCATATGTGATGATGGATTTAACCAGTCTTATTGTGGTGAATATTTGACAACATATACAATTATCTAATCATTATGTTATACACCTGAAACTAAAATAATTTTACATGTCAATTGTACTTCAATAAAAAGTAAGGATGTGAATACACTATGGTGTTACCAAATATTTAGTTAATAGAAAGAAAACTTAAAATCCCTAAAGGACCAGGCTGAATTTGCCTCACCCCACCCTGCTCTATCCCAGATCTTTAAATCCCTGGTAAAGTATATCAAGAAAGGTAATTGTTTTAGCTCTCCTTTATTTACAGCTATCCCAGCAATATTCACTGCCCATTTGCTCAGATCTGCCTCCTGTGGCATCCAGCCTAGGAGTAATGCAGATGCAATTATTCAATCAAGTAATATTTGAAGAGAATGCTTTAGTATTGAGCATTATTCCAATGAAACCCAAAATATAACATCTCTGTGCTGTATCATTCCCTCTCTAGTAACATTATGATGATAGGGTCTGGCCTTAAAACGCCAGCCTCTTCTTTTGTAGGTCTCTAGTTTGTAGGATTTAGTCCCTGCTTTGGTTCTGACCTGCGTTCTCATTCTATTATCCTACATTAGCCTCCATGTCTCTGCTAGTTCTAGGATGATAGTCATCTCTTTGCCACAGCCCTGGACCTCTGTCTTTGTCTCCCCATGGCTGTTAACCACCCACTACAGGAATGTCCATTACTTCTTGGGCTTCTGTTTGTTCTTGACTTGGGCCTCTGTACTTATTGCTCCATCTGGTTGGAAAGTCTTACTCTGTATGTTCAAATGATTAACTTCTCAGCACTAACATTTCAATTCAAAAATTACCTCTATTGAATGTACGTTCCCAAATTTGCACCCAGAATGACTTTCTTCTGCTATTTCAGATCTCTCAAACACATTATGCCATCTCTTTTTCTTTTTTTATTTATTCATTTACCTATTTAATAATTACATTTCCCTTAAATCGAATTCACCTTAAAAGGTACCTGGATTGCAAGCAGCTTGTCTTTTTTGTTCATGATCTTATCCTCAGTTCCTAGATCCTGACATATCTGGCACATATCAGGTGTTGAATATATATTAGATGTATTGGTCCAAAAAAAAAATGGTTCCTTAAGTTTAGTGTGCACGGCCACTGCCACATCTGTGACCATACTGAAATATATTCTTAGGTCAATCTCCAGAGTTGGTTGGAATGTCCTCTAAGATATCTTTCTGATGCACTTAACAGTGATAGGAGACAAGTCTTTGACATGCATAAAGCTAATCAACAAGACCTTTGAGATTCTAATCTTTTAACCCTGTTTTCAAATATTTTATATTCTGCATTCTTATTGTTTTCATGCAAAGAACTCAGAATTCACCCTAATTCTCTGGTTTCCTTTTCTCTTTGTGGTTAAGCAGACACAAATCAGAGAGATTTCATTTATTATTGTGATCATTTATTAAACATTTTAAAACAGTTAACTTGCTTTTTCTTTTTCATTTTTTAATCTCACCCAAGAATATGTTTTTATTGATTTGAGAGAGAGAGAAAGAAACATCAGTGTGAGAGAGAAACATCCACTGGTTGCCTCCCATATAAGCCCTGACTGGGAATTGAACCCAAAATCTTTTAGTGTATGGGACAATGCTGCAATCAATTGAGTCACCGGCAAGGGATGACTTGCTTTTCCTATCCATTTCCTGAGTTTTTCATCAATATCTGAGAAGAATATTAATTTATATAATATGTTGTGAGTGAAATACAGCCACTGTTGTTCTTTATTGTGTTTTTCACATAGAAATAGGGCATAAAACTCTATAAGTGAGCCAGAATTTCTGTTCCCACATTTTAAAAATTAGTAGACAAACAATGCAGATATTTTAATAATACAAAAAAATTCAAAATTCAAAATTCTCTTTTAGTAAAAAAAAATCTTGTTATAAATTCCTCAGCTCTGCAAAGTCATTTCATATGTTTCATTCTGCCATTTTATTTTTTTAAAAATCTGTGTTTGTTTTGAGATAAGTTGATGTGAATCAATATTAAGCTTCATAATTTTTAGAGCATTGATCAAAAGATGCTGGTAAATACCATTTAGAAGTTGCAAGAATTATATTTTTTACAGTAGCAGTTGATTAAATTTGCTTTAGAAGTATATTATATGTTTATTTTGAGAATCCTTCTCATTGATATTTAATTAGAAATATGTTGAATTAAGAACTTCTTCTGAAATAGTATGGTTTGCAAGAGTGAGATTTTACTTGGCTATACTGGTCTGTATCACAGAGAATGTATTGTATAAATGGAATTTGAACATAATAGTACTTGAAATTACTGTTCATTGTTAGGATGATGTAAATGCGTTTTCATTTTCAAGCAGCTAAGAATAGGAGTCCAACGTTTATATAAATAAAGACCATCAGATAAAGTTCAAGATTGATTTATTTTCATTACTGGATGGAGGATTAAAGAAATTGACAAAGCATAGAACACTGTACCTTAAACAGATCAGTGGTTTATTTAATATTTTAACTCAAGTTAAATGGCCTCGACTTTGGGAACTGTACTGATAGTAGACTTTGACACATTTTCTTTTTGGGGTCAGAAGGCAGGAACCCATAATTTGGGGTGTAACAAGACTTTCCCTGAATGGAATTGATATTTCCCACATCAATAATCCTCAGAAACATGTGAATGTTTGAGTCATCTTGTCAATCCTAAAGACAAAATGAAGACTCAAATAGCATAACTTAGTTTTTTCAGAGGGAAATGCTTTGTCTATTGGAGCCTCTTGGCTATTGGACCAAGGAGGAAACATACCTGGGCAGGTGAATCTATACATGGGCTGGGATCTATACATGATGTGAATGTATAAATTATCTTCCAAACATGCTTGGATTTTGGCCTGTGAACAAAATTATAAATTATAGTATTTGGAAGTTAACCTTGACACAGTGTTCAAATTTCCCATTTAGATTCACCATTATGAGACAATGTGGGAAGTATCTACACCCGTGTTTAAAGGGAAAAAGTATAGCTCAGACACATATCAAAAGTAAAGGGATGGAAAAGGCATTTCATGAAGATGGAAACAAAACAAACAAAGCTGTGGTAGCAATACTTATACCAGACAAAACAGACTTAAAACAAGAGACAAAGAAGGACTCAGCCAGCAATTCCACTTCTAGGAATTAATCCAAAACACTAATTTGAAAGGACATATGCATCCACATGTTCACTACAGCATTATTTACAACTAGAGGCCCATTGCACGAAGAGATTTGTGCAATAGACCTTCCTTCCCCTGGCTGCCGACACCGGTTTTCCTCCTGCACCAGGGACCCAGGTCTTTGGTCCCGCTGCAGTGATGCTTGGCTTCTCTGCTGCGGCCCCAGCAAGGCTCTTCAGTCTTCAGTCTTCAGTCTTCACTCCAGCCAGAGCCTTCAGACTTCAGTCTTCAGTCTTCAGTCCACCCAGAGCCTTCAGTCTTCGGTCCGCACCTGCATATGCAAATTAACCGCCATCTTTGTTGGGTTAATTTGCATACTCATCCAATTGGCTGGTGGGCGTAGTGGAGTGACACCAATTTGCATGTTTCTCTTTTATTAGTGTAGACTAGAGGACCGGTGCACAAAATTCGTGCACTGGGGGGGTGGGGTTCCCTCAGCCCAGCCTGCCCCTCTCACAGTCCGGGAGCCCAAGAGTGGATGTCCTACTGATGGCCACAGTCTGGCAGCAGAGGCTCGGAACAGGCGTCCCGTGTGTGTCTGTGTGTGTGTGTGTGTGTGTGTGTGTGTCTGCTGGGGGCCTGCCCCCAGCCACGCCATGGAGGCTTGGAGCAGTAGCCCCTCTGTGTTGATCTCTCAGGCTCCTGGCCTCCACTGCATGTTGTACTCTCCCTTGAGCTATGGCCAGGATGGGGGTGCCGCTTGCAAGCTGGGCTTTTCTGCTCCCGGATCGCCATGGTGACCGGGGAGCAGGCCCAGCTGTTGGCTGCCCACAGGCCGGGCTTTCCCGCTCCCAGGTCTCCATGGCAACTGGGGAGCAGGCCCAGCTTGGAGCTGCCCACAGGCCGGGCTTGCTCTCCTGCTCCCGGATCCCCATGGCAACCAAGGAGCAGGCCCATCTGGGGGCTGTCCACAGGCCAGGCTTTCCTGCTCCCGTTTCAGGCCCAGCTTGGGGCTGCCCGCAGGCCAGGCTTGCTTTCCTGCTCCCAGATCAGGCGCAGCTGGGGGCTGCCTACAGGCCGCACTTTTCTACTTACTGATGGCTGGATCACCACAGCGACCCAGGGCCCAGCGGCACTTTCTTGCTCTCCAATAGTGATAGGGTCCCAGCTGGGGGACGGGGCTTAGCAGTGCAGGGCTTAGGTGGCACGGGGGTCCCAGGTGGGGGCTCAGGTGGCACACAGGGGTCCCGGCTGGGAGCGGGGCTTATGCCCCGCTTCCCAGGGCTGCACATGGGGCCCGGATGGCAGCTCGTGCTGTCCCACCCTGCCTGTAGTATAGGATAGAGGCCTGGTGCATGGGGGGGTGGGGGGGCTAAGTGGTTTGCCCTGAAAGTGTCCCGGACCAGGGTGGGGGTCCCGCTTGGGTGTCTGGCCAGCCTGGATGACAGGCTGAAGGCTGTTTGCAGCTGGTCAAACCCCCTTCAGGGTGGGGGTCCCCACTGGGGTGCCTGGCCAGTCTGGGTGAGGGTCTGAGAGTCACTTTCAGGCTGGAGGGCAACTTAAGCTCCCAGCCTCTCCTTTTTTTCTTTTTTCTTTTATTATGGGATTTATTTAACTTCTATAGCTGTCACTGGAGCTGAGAGCTGGCTCCAGCTCTGAGGGCTGAAAGCAGGTTTCTGGGTCTGTTTGGCTTCTATAATTGAAACTCTGTTGCCATCACAGCAGCTCTAAGCTCTGAGGCCGAAGCTGGCTGAAAGCAAGTTTCTGGAGCTTGTTTAGCTTCTATAATTGCAACATAGTTGCTTAGAGTGCAGCTCAGAGCTGGGCTGCAGCAGACGGGGAACCTTGGCTTCCTCCGTCACTGGAGCAAGCAAGCCTCCTGTTTGCTTCAGCTGCGTGGCTGCCGGCCACCATCTTGGTTGGCAGTTAATTTGCATATCCTGCTGATTAGCCAATGGGAAGGGTGTTGGGGTTATGGTCAATTTGCATGTTTCTCTTTTATTAGATAGGATAGCCGAGATGTGGAAGCAACATTAGTGTCCATCAATAGATGAATGGATAAAGAAGTGATGCATATATACAAGGAATATGACTCAGCCATAGAAAATAATGAAATATTGCCATTGGCAGCAACATGAATAGACCTAGAGGGCATTATGCTATGTGAAATAAGTCAGACATAGAAAGACAAATACCATATGATTTCACTTATATGTGGAATCTAAAAAAAAAAAAAAGTAAACATGCACTGGCCAGTGTTGCTCAGTTGATTTGAGCAATATCCCATTCACTGAAAGATCACAGTTCAATTTTTGGTCAGGGCACAAATGGGAGGCAACCAACAGATATTTCTCTCTCACATTGACCTTTCTCACTCTCTTTCCTTATCCTTTCCTCTCTCTCTAAAATACATTTAAAAATAAAAAACAAAACAAAATAAACAAACAAAACAGAAACAAGCTCATAGATACAGAGAACGTTTTGATGGTTGCCAGATGGGAGGCAGGTGGTTTGAGGGATGGGTGAAAAAGGGGAAGGGATTCAGAAGTACAAATTGGTAATTACAAAATAGTGACAGGGATTGACTGTAAAGTACAGTCAATCATATTATAATAATTATGTATGATGTCACATGGGTACTAGATTTATTGGTGTGATCATGCTGTAAGTTATATAAATGCCAATCCCTATATTGTACACCTGCAACTAATATAATATTGTATGTGAACTGTAACTAAGAAATAAAAATTATGTTTAAAAAAAGGGAAGAAGTATGAAAAAAGAGAATCAGTGTGAGTGATGGCTGTCTTGAGACAGAACATGGTAATATAGACCTTAGAACTAGAAATATGTTTTAAAATAACTAGTTCACTGTCTTCATGTAACAGATGAGGACTCTGAAACTCAGTGAGGCTGCTGATTTGCTCCCTGTCTTGCATCTTATTTGTGGCTGTGCAAGGCCTAGACTGTAGAACTTCTAACTCACCAACTCATGCCTTTTCTTTTTTTCAAGTCACTCCCTTTATACTTCTTTATACTTTCTTCTATGTAGAAGAAAACATTCCTTCAACATTCCTTCATAGATTGCTTTATATGCTATCTAAACAGCATATGAGTTCCTCAATGATTGAAATTTTTTCTTTGCATTCATACCCTGGTGCTCTAACAAAGTTCCTGTATTGGAGTAGTTGCTTGAAAGTCTTTCTTTAATTAATAACATGCCCTAGTATATTTCAGTGTCGTTGCTGGAATATCTTCTGATACTGTGCCATATTAGTACACCAAGGCAGAGCTCTACATGCACATCACAAACTGAGTCATCATGAATCCTGAAGAGGAGATTTAAAACACAGACAATGGTGTGAAGGCATTGAGAAACAGACTTTACATGGTAATTCCTTCTCCTACACCCAGTAAATCTCATTTCTCCACATGTGAGCAATTCTTTCAAGAGCTATACCCTTTTGAGAGTATAGACACAGGCTTTGCTTGATTAAGAATAAGGAGAAAAAAGTTATTGGCCTTGTTGGAGAAAAGTAAAAGAGTCCTATTTATGGACTTTTCATTATTTGGTACTGACATTTAAAATACTGTGGTCTTCTGCAGAGTATTATGCTGAGAAAAATAAGCAAGTCAGAGAAATATAAGTATCACATGATCTCACTCATATGTGGAATTTAATGAACCAAATAAACTGATGATCAAAAATAGAAGCAAGAAGAGACTTAAACCTCAGAGGGAAGGCAGGGAAAGATGGGTGGGAAGAAATCAGCCAATGAACTTGTATGAATATATGCATGACCCATGGATAGAGACAATAGGGTGGTGAGGGTCTGGGGTAGGAGGAGGATAGAAGCGGGCTGGAAGAGGTTTATGGGAGGGAGGGGAAGAGAACCTATGTAATACTTTCAACAATAAATATTTAAAAATAAAATACTGTGGTCTTTTCACAACAGTATTATGCAACTAGGTTAATAATAAGTTACAGGCATGAACATTTCCATCTATAGTTATTTAATTACATGTACAGAAATAGTAAATACAATATTAAGTGGGGTTTATTTCTGAACTATAGGATTCATCCTCCTGAATTCTCACATTTTAGACTAAACAGGATCATAAAGATTAGAAGAAATTTTAAGTTACAGAAATAACAGGGGGAAGCATTGGAGTTTAAAGGGAAGGGAACGAGTCAAGAAATTGTTTCAGAATTAAAATCACTTTTCTCCTTTTTTTAGAATCATATATGAGTGTTGATTTCAATAATGCTGGCAGTATGAGAGAACAAAAGATCATCACAAAAATCTGCTCTTTACTTTTCTCCTTGAACTCATGTCTCTGAGCTATGAGTTTCAACCCAAGTTCCCATTACCTGATTTTTAAGTCATTCTGTTTTAAGAATTCAGAGATCTAGTTGTCCTTATTACCATCCTTTCTTCAGTAACCTCTGGATTCCTTGCTTTATCTCCTGGGTTCGCACTCCATAAACAATAGGGTTGAGGGCTGCAGGGATGACATGATGAAGGACATTGAGCAAGATTGGAACATCAGGGGAGACCTTCTTCTTAGCCACATGAGTGAGGACAAAGACAAGAAGGATGGTACTGAAGAAGAGGATAAGGATGAAGTGAGAACCACATGTGCTTAGGGCCTTGGTCATGGCACCCACTGCCTTGAGTCTCAGCACAGCTCGCAGTATGAAAGTGTAGGAGAGGAAGATGAGGATGAGGTCTGATCCTAGCAGAGTCCAGCCTCCAGCAAATTGGTAGAGACGATTGATGGTGATGTCATCACAGGAGAGCCTGGAGACTGACATATTGGCACAGATGCAGTTCTCGATGACAGTTCTCCCACAATAATGGAGTTGGACGGAGAGAATGGGTATGGGCACTGTAAGAAGGACATTTCTGACCAAAATAAAAATGGCAGCCTTAGCTACAAATTGATCAGTGATGATGGATGGGTATCGTAGAGGGTGGCAGATGGCTACATAGCGGTCATAGGCCATGACCATGAATGTGCAGGACTCCATGGCAAGGAAGCAATTCATGATGAACATCTGAAGGAAGCAAGCAGAGAAGCTGATGGGCTTGAGGTCAAACCAGAAGATGGCCAGGACCTTGGGGATGACAGTAAGGCAGAGCACAATGTCCAGTAGTGAGAGCAGGCTGAGCAGGTAGTACATGGGTTCGTGCAGAGATATCTCTAGCCAGATGGTGATTAGTAGAATACCATTGGCCGCCATGGCCAGGAGGAAGAGGAGGCTGAGGGGCAGGGACAGCCAGTGCTGCCAACTGGTTGACCTGACAAAACAATTCAGGAGAAAGTCTGAAACCTCAATAGAGGTGGTTTCATTTTGGTGTGCTGTCATATTTTGTCATATATTTCTATAGCTTCATTTTAGTGATCTGTAAAATTAAGATATAATTAGCTTCTACTCAAAATATATGAAGACACACTTTGCTCTACCTAGATTAACTAGTGGATCCTCTCGGTTATCCAGAGGCAACTGAATTTTTCTGTATGTGCCATGCTATATAGAGAGTACTGAAGTAATATGATTTATACATATTTGTTTTGTTTAAGGTTTATTTTGAATAGATTATTATGTCTTCACAGTAAAGAATAGGAGAAAATTACTTAGAAATCTACTTTGTGACAAGTGAGTCTCTAAATTTGTATTTATAAGTTTGTTTCCTTTTATAATAGCCAAAATTATATATATATATATATATATATATAATTCAACCATAATGATATGCCCAAGTAACCCTGGCAAAAACTAGGGACTCAGATAAATTCCCCTAGACCTCCATGCCACCCCTATTCTGACCTTTCAGTAGTATTTATTTTGCTTTAACTAGAGATTTTTAAAATTATACACTGAAAATAAAAATCTGCATGTTGTCTCTTAAGTCATTTTAATTTGATAGGTTTGGACCCTGCTCAAAAAATTAATTTTATTCTATTTCTCATGTCTTCATATTTGTAGAATTCTTAACTTCTGGAAGAAATGGCCTTAAAAGGAAAATTAGCAATGTCACAGGAGTGACACCTGTCATTAAACAAGATGAAAAGTTGATTCTTCTGATTGAAATAGTGTGAGAGTGATGAAGTCCACTTTTAAAGTCCTTCCATCTCCTTTCTATTGCCCTTTCCATCTTCAATGTAATGATCCGGGTACACACTCTCCCCTCCCAGGCACTAGTGCAATGTTGCCATTATCATTCAACCTTTCCCCCAGCATTCTTCCAGGTACTAGGCCCGCAGCCGTGGGCAAACTACGGCCCGCGGGCTGGATCCGGGCCGTTTGAAATGAATAAAACTAAAAAAAAAAAGACCGTACCCTTTTATGTAATGATGTTTACTTTGAATTTATATTAGTTCACACAAACACTCCATCCATGCTTTTGTTCCGGCCCTCCGGTCCAGTTTAAGAACCCATTGTGGCCCTCGAGTCAAAAAGTTTGCCCACCCCTGGTGGGTCACAGCATTAAATAAGAAATTGTCCGTATTCTCTAAAATGAATGCAATCCTGGAGACATTGGATAATAATACCAAGTAATGTGGGCAATGCCAGGGTCTTTCACCAACTATTATGAGACTTGATTAACTCTGACATATGGAATAGGCTGGAGAAAAAGAATTATAAAATAAAGCAATGTGGTGCTCTCATTTACATTAAAGAAAAAGTATTCTACTAAGGTTCTTTCTTAAGTGTCATTGTAGACAATATCAACTGGATCCAGCAACAGGTAATTTTGATATCCTGGGCATAATTTTCTGTTTATAGCAGCAGTAGCTTTTAGAAATTCTTTAGCATCAGCTGAAATCTGAAGTACTACTTTCTAATCCCCACTTGCCACCAATTGTGTTCTTTGTTCTCAACCTCTGAAGTTATATAGAATAAATTTAATTCCTACCTTATGATTTAAACATTGTGGACAGATTTTTCTTCCTAAAGCCCCTAAATCTTTATATTCGTTGTTAAAAACACAATTTTCACTTCAATGCACTTCCTAGCTCTTTCATGCCCATTAACCTCCTATGGACAAACCCCGGCCTCTCTGTATCTGTCACTATCAAACAAAAGAGCTGAGAAGGCAAAAGGAGGACAAAAGAGAAGTTTCCAGAGCACAGGGCCTCACATGCGCGCCCTGACCTGAGACAGGCCAGTCCCTGCTACCCCATCTTTGGACTACTTCAGCTGTACTGACTCAGGAATGAACAGAAGCACAGACCTGGGCTGAAGAAATGGGTCTCTCCTGTCTTGTGGATAATCTTGGTCTAGCTGCCTCTCAGACACACAAAGGACATGAATTGTGGAGTCTGGTTCCACTGACATTTGTGCTCTGATTAATTCCTCAAATATTAGGGGTAATTATAACTCTAGAGCTTAAGGGACTCTGCCCTCTGGGAACTTCTCCATACCTACTTCCTTGGGCCCAAAAGGCCATTTCAGAATAGACAGGCAGGCAGATGAGGAAATGATGTTATAGGTTTTTATTTTTTTTCTTAAAAGAAAAGACCTTTGGTACTCCAGCCTTACATTGACAGTGTGTTCTGTAGGCAACAAATCAGTCTCCTGGGTATAGGGATCTACAAATATTCACACATGTTCATACTCATTTGCACCTGCACATTTGGCACCTTCCATGAATCCAAAGGCTCACTCAGAAGTCCTTCTGAGCTTCTGCACATGTTTTTTAGATAGGTACATTCCAAACCATGATACTGAATGGATCATTGTTAACTTATTGTAACACTAGAAGCCCGATGCACGGATTCATGCACTGGTGAGGTCCCTCAGCCTGGCCTGCACCCTCTTGCAATCCACGATCCCGCCCTCAGGAGATGTCAGATAGCTGGTTTCTGCCTGATCTCCGGAGGCCCAATCCAGACAAAAGAGAGCCTGATCCTGTGCATTGAAAGTCTGTCCCCTGTTGGTCAGTGCACATCATAGCAATCAGTCGACAGGTTGTTCAGTCGTTCAGTGCTTAGACTTTTATATATATAGATAGATTATAGTGATAAAATGCAGGGAATTTTTAAATGGAATATTACTGAGGAAATGCAATGTGTTTTTCAGAGATAGAATCCTACAATAATTTTTGCCATAGTGAAAGATTTTTAAACAGGATAGAATATACAACTGGTTATTACAAAACATGATTTGTTCCTTTATTTTTTAAATTTTCTTTTTTGACCTTATGTGAATTATTCACATTCCTCGTGTTATGGAAATAAGTGTCATCAGTTTCTTTAAAGCCCTTCTTTTGCTTTATTTTTCTTTCTTCTGCATATCTCGACCTTGCTCCTATTTCTTTTCCCTTTAGGAAAGTGAAAACTCTAGTGTACTTAAAATGTGTCTTTCTAATGAATCTCCAGTATGCTTATTTAGCTATATGTTCATTTATGGGAGAATTTTTATATAATTATATTACTTTTATTTATTATTTATTTACTTAATTTATATAAATGTCATAGGCTTATAAATCTGATGTAATTATTTTTAATCAACTCTAATTTTTAAAAATCTATACATATTGTTATGTGTAAGTCAACTTAATTATTTTTTCACTGCTGTTTAATTTTTATTATGTGCATTATTCTTTTTTATATATGTAGCCAACACCTACAGTGACCTATAATTAATTGCTACCAAAAATAATGCTACTGTCAAAATCCTTGTACATCTTTCTTTATGGACCTATTTTAAAAATGTATGTGCAGAAATTTTTTCCAGTATGGCATACAATCATATTTAATTTCACTAGAAATAACCAAATTTTTCTCCAAAATATTTACTAAATCTCACTAGAAATTACTTAAGTTTTCTTTATTTTTCACATTCTGTACACTATTTGATGCTTTTTTTTTTATAAAATTCAATGGATGTAAAATAGTACCTCATGATTTTAATTTTATTTTCTTCTAATAACTGGGCATTCTTTTTTTTTTAATATATTTTATTGATTTTTTACAGAGAAGAAGGGAGAGGGAGAGAGAGTTAGAAACATCGATGAGAGAGATCGATCAGCTGCCTCCTGCACGCCCCCTACTGGGGATGTGCCTGCAACCAAGGTACATGCCCTTGACCGGAATCGAACCCGGGACCCCTCAGTCCGCAGGCCGACGCTCTATCCACTGAGCCAAACCGATTCGGCAACTGGGCATTCTTTATATGCCGTTTATCCACTTGTTTTTATACTGTGAATTACATATTCACATCTTTTGCCTTTTTCTATTAATTCTTTGTTTTTCTTGCATATTTACAAAATTTTCTTGCATGTTTTAAATATTAGAGCCCCTTATTGGCTAGATACTGATAATATTTCTTCAATTCTATGGTATATCTGTCCATTATTCCACAGAAATCTTCCAATTTGGTTAAGTCAAACTCTCTATTTTCCTTTTCTTTAAAAAATTTTTATTAAATGTATTGGGATGACATTGGTTAATAAAATTATATAGGTTTCAAGTATATAATTCTATAATACATCATCTGTATATTACATTGTGTGTTCACACCCAAAGTCAAATCTGTTTTCGTCGCCATATATTTAACTCCATTTATCCTTTGCTACCTCCCTAGCCCCCCTTTCTCTCTGGTAGCCACCATACTGTTACCTGTGTCTATAAGGTTTTGGGGGTTGTTTGTTTGTTTGTTTGTCAATCCTCACCCAAGGATATTTTTCCATTGATTTTTAGGAAGAGTGGAAGAGAGAGGGAAAGACAGAGAGAAACATCAATGCTGGATAAACACATTGATTAGTTGCTTCCTGCAGGAGCCCCAAGCAGGGCCATGGCTGGGGAGGAACCTGCAACCAAGATACATGCCCTTGATCAGAATCAAACCCGAGACTCTTTGGTCTGCAGGCCAACATTCTATCCACTGAGCCAAACCAGCTAGGGCTATGAGTTTTTGTTTGTCTGTTTGTCTTGTTGGTTTATTTGTTGCTCTCGGTTTTGTCTCACATATGAGTTCTTGACTTTCTTCTATCTTATTTTGCTTAGTATGATATTCTCCAGATCCATCCATTTTGTCACAAATGGCAGGATTTCATCTCTTCTTATGACTGAGTAATATTCCATAGTATCAATGTGCCACATCTTCCTTACCAATCCTTTTTCAAGAGACACTTTGGCTATTCCCATCTCTTAGCCACTGTGAATAATGCTTCAATGAATACAGGGGTCTATATATCTTTATGAATAAATATTTTCAAATTTTTGAGTAAATACCCAGAAGAGAGTTTGCTGGTCATATGGTAACTCTGTTCCTAATTTTTTGAGTAACCTTCATACTGTTTTCCACAGTGGCTGCACCAGTTTACATTCCCACCAGCAGTGAATGAGGGTTCCTTTTTCTCCACACCCTCTCCGACACTTATTACTTGCCATTCTAACAGGTGTGAGGTGGTATCTAATTGTAGTTTTGATTTTCTTCTCCCTACTAGCTAGTGAAGTTGAACATCTTTTGATATGTCTGTTGGTCATTTATATGTATATTTTTCTATTACTAGGTTTTCTTTGGGGAATTCATGTAAGGAACATTCCACAATATAACAGAAGTGCTTTTGTTTTGGTTGTCTTAATTTTTTTAACTTAGTGTCTTATGTTTTATATTGCTGTATTTATATCTACTGTGGTTTAGATTGCCAAGAGTAAAGACTGATAGTAAGTTAGTATACACTACTGTAGTCACATCAGCCATGAAAGAACTAATAATACTGCATGCTATTCATGCTATTTTTATAAATATCCTCTACTTTGGGCCTCCAAGTGCTATCAATTCTACCTGGAACACTGTCATGGTGTCTCCTACACCCCCTCCATGATCATCAAGTAGTGGGGTAATGCCAGCAGAGCAGTGTGCATCCGTGCCCAGGTCCAGTGCAGGGGCTGAATAGGCAACTGTTTTGTTGGTGTAAGTGCTGTACCAATTATGAGGTATTTTTGAATATCACTCCTGTTTATAGTGTTAAATATAGGTCTAACTTTATTTTTCTCCATATCTACCTATATAAAACCCTAATATGCAAATAGACAGAACAGCAGAACAACTGGTGGAATGACCAGTCTCTATGATGTGCACTGACCACCAGGGGGCAGATGCTCAACGCAGGAGCTGCCCCCAGCCTGCAGGCCCCAACCGGCAGTGGCGGTGGGAGGCGAGACTGATGAGCAGGCCATGCCAGCCCAGCCAAGGCAGGTGTGAGTGGGGGCTCCCTAATCGCCCCCCCACTCCCGGGTCGCCCACAGAGGGAGACAACTGCCGGCAGCAGTGGCAGGGGGCGGGGTCAGAGAGCTGGCAGTGCCAAGAGAGCCAAGATGGGTGTGAGTGCGAGCTCCTGATGGCCCCACCGGTCACCCCACAGAGGGAGGTGACCGGCAGCAACAGCGGGGTTGGGGTTGGCGAGTGGGCAGCACCAGGCCAGCCAAGGAAGGTGTGAGTGGGGACCCCTGGTTGCCCCACCAGTCGCCCCACAGATTGGCCCTGATTGCCGGCCAGGCCTAGGGACCCTACCCATGCCCAAATTTCGTTCCCCAAGCCTCTAGTAGAGATAATAATTGATCTTTTTCCCACTACTTTGAAATGTCAGCTCTATTATTTACCAAGTCCTTACATTTATATGGTTGTGTTTCTTTTCCATCATTGATGTTTTTTACTTTTCTTACAGCAATGCCACAACATTTTTATTATTAATCTTTTTAACGTATACTATTATATGATAAGGTAAGTTCCCATTAGAATTCTGTCAGGAATTTTTAGGGGGTTTTGTATATTTTATTTTCTACACATTTTATAATCAACACCACTCTGTCACATCCTATTGGTTACAAGTGAGTCACTAAAGAGAAGGGAGACTGGACTTGACTTCTTCATGGGAGAAATGTCAAAGAATTAGTGGCTATCTTTAAAACTTCCATATGTAATGTTAATTTTTCTCCTTTGTGACTTTTTTGTTCATTACTAAAATTGCAACTATGATTTACTTTTGTTTTTCCATACTGTTTATATCTTGAGTGCCAAAGCTGTAAGTCCAAGAGCTTACTATGTACTTCAACTTATATGTCTCATGGGTAATCAAACTCAACATGCCTAAAAATGTACTTCTGATCTTACCCTTGAGCCTCTACCTCTTCCTATAATGATGTTCCATATAGTTTCTCAGATCATAACCTCATGCATGAATATGCTCTCTCCCACACTCTTGCCATCTAATGTAATAACCCAGAAGACAAGGGCCATGTTTGAATTATAATCCTAGTTACTAGCATACATTCAATCATTTGTACAACATTTATTTAATCATTTATTTAACAAACATTTATGGGTCTCTCCCATACACCAAGCACTGTTCTGGCAATGAAGATACAGCAGTGAACATAACAGAACAAAATTCCTGCCCTTATGCTGTTTACATTTTAGTGAATGGAGACTAACTGAACAAATAAATGAGTAAAATGTTATGGTCATTGACAGTGATAAATCCTATGCAGACCAGTGAAACACAGAAGGCATTAAGAAAATATTTGTGTTTGGGGGGAATATTGTTGAATACTATTTTAAATACTGTGGTCAAGAAGACCCATGGGCAGAGGAACAAACAGTAAAATTTCCCAAAGGCAGAAATATGGTTCACATTTTTTGCAAAATTGCTAGGAAGGCAGTTTACATGTAGTAAACTGAAGGAGGAAGTCAAATAGGTGAGTGAGTCCCACCTAGAGAAATAAATTCCTCTCCCTTCTGGGCTTCAAAACAGCCTTATTGCCCTAATCGGTTTGGCTCAGTGGATAGAGCGTCGGCCTGTGGACTGAAAGGTCCCAGGTTCGATTCCGGTCAAGGGCATGTACCTTGGTTGCAGGCACATCCCCAGTAGAGGGTGTGCAGGAGGCAGCTGATTGATGTTTGTCTCTCATCGATGTTTCTAACTCTCTATCCCTCTCTCTTCCTCTCTGTAAAAAATCAATAAAATATATTTTTTTTAAAAACTGCCTTATTTATGTATTTTAATCTAACTCTTATTACATTGCAATATAATTGATTTTACATATGCGTGTCTTTCCCACCAGACTATGTGTCGTTTTTATATAATGGGATCAAGATTATTTTTTGAGATTCCCATTTTCTAGCACTCTGCTGGACATAAAATAACTTTCAATAAATATTTTTAAATACCCAAAGAAAAATGTTAAAGCATAGTGGCTATTTTAAAAGTTGTTTTTTAATCTATTTACCCTTCCAAAGCCCATGTACTATCTTTAGGTACTGACACTTCCCACCAACTACACATCTTTAATTAGTATAGAATTTCCATTTCCACTGGCTCTACTGGAGATTTCATCAGGATCAGGCAATTAGTTTTGATGCTTGACTCATCAAAATTCATAGCACCCGGTCTGAGTAGCATAGTGAGCAATTACACAACTATATCCTTAGTTTCTGTCAAGATACCATAAAATAATAAGAAATAAGATGTAATCCTGCATATCATTAGGCGTGTCCAGAGAGATTAAGATTTGCATTTCTTTCAATCCCTGCCTCCTGATCATGATTGTGAGTATTCTTTATTGCGAAAAGCAAAGCAAGAACACAATTACTTTCTTCTGTCACCTACCTCTCCTTAATAATTTCCAAATCCCCTGTTTAATCTCCTGGGTGCGTACGCCATAGACAATGGGGTTGAGAGCTGCAGGAATTACATGGTGTAGGACATTAAGTAAGACAGGGATATCAGGGGAAACCTTTTTCTTGGCCATATGGGTAAAAACAAAAACCAGCAGGATGGTGCTGAAGAAGAGGATGAGAATAAAATGAGAGCCGCAAGTGCTCAGAGCTTTGCCAGCTGCCCCTTTTGCCTTGAGTCTAAGCACAGCTCGAAGGATGAATGTGTAGGAGAGGAAGATGAGGATGAGGTCAGAGCCCAGGAGAGTCCAGGCCACAATTAACTGGTAGATTTTATTAAGGACAACTTTATCACAGGAGAGCTTGGACACAGAGAGGTTGGCACAGATACAGTTCTCAATGATATTTTTTCCACAATAATGGAGCCAGGCAGAGAGGATAGGGATTGGTGCAGTGAGAAATGTATTCCGGATCAAGATGAAGACAATGGCTTTTGCCACAAATTGGTCAGTGATGATGGATGGGTAGTGCAGAGGCTTACAGATGGCCACATAGCGGTCATAGGCCATGGCCAGGAATGTGCAGGATTCCATTGGCAGGAAGTTGTTCATGATGAACATCTGAAGGAAGCAGGCAGAGAAGCTGATGGACCTGAGGTCAAACCAAAAGATGGCCAGGACCTTGGGAATAACAGTAAGACAGAGCACCATGTCCAGCAGAGAGAGGAAGCTGAGCAGGTAGTACATGGGCTCATGCAGAGACTCCTCTAGCCAGATGGTGATCAGGAGGGTGGCGTTGGCCCCCATGGCCAAAAGGAAGAGGAAGCTGAGAGGCAGGGACAACCAGAGTTGCCACTTGGGGGATCTGACAAAACAATTCAGGAGGAATTCAGAGACTTCAGCGGAGAGGGAGCTGTTGCTATCAGGCAGCATTGGCAGTGACTTTCGTGAGGTAGATGTCTTTGAGTAGCTGAAGAAGGAAAAAGGAGTTAATTCTATCATAGACTCTGATAACTACATACTTAGCTTGCAAGATCCATGAAGATAAGGACACAGCCCACCTCATCTATCCCACACCCTTGTGCCTAGCACACTTTTTAACACATAAGAGGTGGCTAAAAAATATTTGTTGAATGTGTAAAATAATGTTTCCCTGTTGTTCTTTCATCTGTGTTTCATTTTATATCTTCTCCTGTGTGAACTGGAGAAATCTTTTTAGTGTTTTCTTGGTTAATACTTAATGAGTAAAAAATCATTTGAGCATCAAATGTTATTTTAATGAAACATATAAAATCAAAGAGAACATTTTAGTTTAAATTTTTAAAATGTATAAGTATACATTTTAAAGGCTATAGTATCCACAATTAAGTTTTTAAGGAAGTAAAAGATAAAAGCACTTTAGAGGCATGATGGTCTGGGTACATAGAGTAAATCTCCTTATGAAAATGAACAACAATCATATCTATGGTTAGTCTATGTCTCTATATATGTCAGTATCCTTTTCTATAGCTATATCTATACCTATATGCATATTTGAATACCTTGAATGTATCCATAGCAGGCAGAAAGAAAGAATTATCAGGCTACAGATTGAGTGACATCCAGACATGAAAATCAAACCCTGATGTTGGCTTTCAACCAGAGGGCATTTGTGGCATTATATAAACTAAAGCACCAGTTTTCATTACCTAACAGAGCTCAGGGACAGAAGTAAAATCCAGGCTGAAGCAGGTGACAAACCTATTAGGTGATATCCCACATGATAGGCCTTTACAGCACTATATCCTGAATAAAGGGGCTAGAAATAAACTCACTTTTTCATCCCCATCCCTCATCCCCACCTGAATTCAAAGAAAACTCGGAAAAATTCCTCCGACTCATTGTATACTGGTAGAAGTTTCCCTGTAAAACCTGAACTGCAGGCTGGTCCTCATGTGACTTTGCAGCCTGAGTTCACATCAACAGTTTGGCTCAAAGAGGAATTCAGAGTTATCCCAAATTGTAGTGGCCCCAGAAAATATAAGATGAAACACAGATGAGAGAAGAAAGTACAAATCCTTTTTTTAGGAACCAGCTTTTATCTCAGGCCTCAGAGAACGTCAACACAGATCCTTCTGAAGATAGAGTTGCTTGCAGTAAAAAAAATAAATAAAATAAAATAATTAAGAAAAATATCATGAGTAAAAAGCCCACAAAAACAATGGAGGATAGAATAACTTACATATGGTCAGAGTTCCAGATTGAGGGGGAGAGAGAATGGATAGAGACTTATGAATTTTTCAGCAGAGATGAAATACATCAATAACTAAATTCAAGAATTCAAGTGAATCTCAGTGAGATAAATAAAAATAATTTCACACCTAGATATATCTAAGTGTGTAACCCTTGATTTCATCTTCTAACTTCAAATACCAAAGGCAAAGAAAAGACCTTAAAGATTAATGTGACTATAACAATCAGAGGAATCAGTGTGTGCCAGGACACTGATACTAGAGTTGCACACTAGTCTTAGGATTCTTGACCTCTTTTTTGAAAGGTACCTTTACTCTCACAGTACCTCCTCATGCTTCTCCTTCTAACCCGCTGCATTTATATTATTCTTCCCTCTTTTCCCCAATTGTTAGATTTCTTTGTGCAGCTTAAATGGTGTCACTGTCCACTTCATTGTCTCCGATAGCCTGTAGACAGCCTTCCTGGGGCAAAATTATTATCTCTAATGGGCTATTTCACGAGCAAACCACAGTGATCCAACCTGTAAGATTGTTGCTTTTTGATTTGCATCTCTCGGATGATTAGTGACTTTGAGCATGTTTTCATATGTCTCTTGGCTTTCTGAATGTCCTCTTTTGAGAGGTGTCTATTTAGATCCTTTGCCCATTTTTTTATTGGATTGTTTATCTTCTTTTTGTTAAGTTGTATGAGTTCCCTATAAATTTTGGAGATTAGGCCCTTATCAGTCAGACTGGCTATCATCAACAAATCAACAAACAACAAGTGCTGGAGAGGATGTTGAGAAAAAGGAACACTCGTGCACTGCTGGTGGGAATGCAGACTGATGCAGCCACTATGGAAGACAGTATGGAGTTTCCTCAAAAAACTAAAAATGGAACTCCCATTTGACCCTGTGATCCCACTTCTAGGAATGTATCCCAAGAAACCAGAAACACCAATCAGAAAGGATATGTGCACCCATATGTTCATAGCAGCACAATTCACCATAGCTAAGATCTGGAAACAGCCTAAGTGCCCATCAGTAGATGAATGGATTAGAAAACTGTGGTACATCTACACAATGGAATACTATGCTGCTGTAAAAAAGAAGGAACTCTTACCATTTGCAACAGCATGGATGGAACTGGAGAGCATTATGCTAAGTGAAATAAGCCAGTTGATGAAGGAAAAATACCACATGATCTCTCACTCATTCATGGATAATAAAGACCATTATAAACTTTTGAACAATAATAGATATAGAGGCAGAGCTGCCTCAAACAGATTGTCAAACTGCAGCGGGAAGGCCAGGGAGGGTTGGGGGGCAGGAGGGAGGCAGGTAAGAGATCAACCGAAGGACTTGTATGCATGCATATAAGCATAACCAATGGACATAAGACACTGGGGGGTAGGGGAGGCCAGGGGATTGTCAAGGGCGGGGGGAAAAAGGACACATATGTAATACCCTTTGTAATAATTTAAGCAATAAAACAATTAAAAAAAAAAAAAAGATTGTTCCTTTTTGTGACTACAGGGCCCACATCTGGGCAGAGACTTTTCTGTTACCTTTTTGGGCACTAAATTAAGAGTATAGAGAAGGTGGCTACGAATTTGTCTTAATCTTAAAAAAAATAGTATTTCTGATGTCAAACCTGTTCTATAGGACCTGGAGGCAAGAGAGGGGTAAGGAATGTAATAATGATGAAGGGAGCAGAGAACGTTATTGAGTGGAACACAATCATCTAAGCTTGCTTCCCTGGGTACCTCTGTTGGCGTGGAGGAAGCTGTTAACAGTGGAGTGAATCTCAGCCAATAGGTGGAGGATAGACTAAGAGAGTGAGTGGAAAGAATGGGGAGAACAGAAGCATACATGCCCAGGAAATAGATGGTGGAGAGAAGATGGAAAAGAGAAAACTGAAATCAAAACAGAAGAGATTGCATGTAAGTAGAAAGGACAAGGAAGTAAAGATCCGAAAGGGACCAGAGCACTTTCAGGGAATGAGAAAGGCAGTAAAGGGCGGACTAGTCAAGATTTCTTAGGAATGATAATCAAGGGTGTGTGACTGGGAATCCTTTTTCCCTTTTAAATCTGCATTCTTCGTTTTCCCGTAAGAGTATGATTAAGGCTCTTTAAGACATCGCCCACATGATACTCTGCCACAGATCCTTGAGCCTCCATCTGGACCTCACCTCTCCCCAGAGCACACAGAAGTCTGGGCTCTGCTTTGGCACAGCCATCTGTATCTAGTCCTGTCATTTTTCTCCCCTACTTTCCCTTCAAGCTCCTATCCTCAACTTCAATCCTACAGCTTTTCCAGTTGAAAGCCTGGTTTTAGTCCCACCACAGTCCCTGCTCTAGCCAGCTGTCCAATACCACAGTGGTAGCTTAGTGCCTTCCCATTCTAGTGGAGCCAGACTTACAGGATGGAGACAGTGATCTCTGCCAGGAAGGGCTATTTCCAGCTCTATCTGTCTGAGTCTGTTACACTCTGGCTTTCAGAAGGTAGAATTATGCTTGAGCTTCCCCAGGGAAAGACTGCTTTGCTGACCCTGAAGGGGCCAGAGACTCAAGAGCCCAGCATCTTCTTATTCCTGAGGTAGAAAGCTTTCCTCTCAGTTCTTCACATTCTGTGATCCCTAAGCAATTAATTTTGCCCACAAAGGCATAGGTAGAATCTCAGAGTCATCACCCTGTACCAGTTGAATGAGTAGAATGTTAATACTTAGGAAATACAAGTATTAATTGTTATTTATTTATTTATTATACAAAAGCAAAGCCTTAGGGCAAGAGGGTTTAGGCAAAATGTCAGTGTGTACTAAGTTCTGATTTCCCAAAAATGTATTAATAAAAAAAATACATAAATCCAATTATGTGCACTCCTATAGTTTGTAGTAACTATAAAACACTCAGATCACTCCCTAACTTTTTAATGTCTGACCAATAGTTCTACTTCAATGAAATGTTTTCAAGAAGCCCTATTCTTATGACATTTTTAGTATAAAAATCCAAGATGTTTTTGGTTGCTTATGTCTAACTAACCTATAATAATAAAAGCATAATATGCAAATTGACTGAACGACTAAACAGCAAAACCACTGAACAGCAGAACAACCGTCCGGACCACCTTTTTGATGACCACGCTATGACACACACTGGTGCCAAGGCAGGTGCGATGCAATTGGTCGGGGAGCCCCACCATCGCCCCACGATCATCTTGCAGAGGGATGCCAAGGCCAGCCAAGCAATCGCACCCCACACCTGTTGCCTGCAGAGGGGGGTGACTGGTGGCAGGGGAGGGGAAGGTAGCACCACACAGATGGCAAGTAGTGGCAGCAGCATGGGGGGAAAGAAAACCCTGATAGGCCCTAATCTATGGCCAGGCCTTAGGACCCTACCTGAGGGGTTCCAGATTGCTGCAGGGTGCAGGCTGGGCTGAGGGACATCCCCCACCCACACCTGCATCCCTACCCCATGCACGAATTTCATGCACCAGGCCTCTACTTACTACATAATATATGCCTTTTGCTAGGTAGCATTCCTAAGAGTTTTAATGTCTGTCCCAATTTTCCAACAATACACTGGGATCTGTTTTATTATGTTTGGTTATACATTCATTTACTTAATCAATATTATTGTAGCCCAACAACTGCTGTGCCAGATTAGGCATCTTTACTAAAACAGTCAAGGTGCCTAACATTTACTGTGTGAATATTATTCTCACTGATGTGCTCTTTTCAGTTAATCTCTATCAAGAAAACAATTGTCAGCCAACTAGGGTAGGCAGCAGTGCGCATACAAGGACTTTGTGTAGGTTACATTTACCTTTTTGCTCTGTCACAGAACAGACTGAAACAACCTGGATCATTTAGATGCTTCCTATCACACTGATCCAGTACATCGATGTCATCATATGAATTAGACTGCTTAAACAGAAAATTTCAAGGACCCTGGATTCTCTGATAAGACACACGCACATGACAGAGTGGAAGATAAGTATCACAGAAATTCAGAAGCTTGCCACATTAAGGGTGTTTTTACAATTCCAATGGTGGGGAGCATGCTCAGACATCACCCCCATGTTAACAAATTACCTTAACGTGCATCTCCTACCACTAAGAAAGAAGCATCTCTGGATTTTGGAGACAGCATAAACAACCCTTGAAAATTCTGGTCTAACATATGATTTATCTGGTGACATCAAAGGCTGAGAGTTTTGATTGGGACCAAGAGCAAGGAAGAACTCTATAGCAAGTTTAGACTGAGGTTCAAGCAGCCTGCTTCTCAGATATGGGAGATACAGGCGGTGCTCCTGGCATTCGTGGTAGATAAAGAAATAGGGGGGAGTCTCTGATAAGTCCTAATATGAGTCCCAGAATAAACCCGTAGAGTCTGCAGCAAAGAATGCAACAAAGAATTAGCCACTATTTGAAACAGCTACAACTGTCTGAAACAAGAAGCAATTAAGTTATATAGGCATAGCAGCAACCCATTGTATCAAGAGAATAGTATTTAAGGGGGTTGTCCCAGACCTTATTTTGCCTACCTCATTTGCATGAATGCCTTTCCCTCTCCTCACACATGGTCTCAGGGAGACTCCCTATGATCAGATAAAAGGAGAAAAAAAAGCTCGGTCCTGGTAATGAATGAATCATCTCACTATGTGCAGGCCAAGAGCAGTTTCCACATTATAGTCCTAATCGTGGGAAAACCACAAAGATGGAAACAGGGTTCTGAACAGTGCATCTGGACATTAACCAGATGAATTAGCAAGACTTGAACATCAGAGACAAAGAAGTCTGGGGAGAAAGCACATGAATTCCCCCCAATGCATTTGTCACATGCAGATCTTAATAGTTCACACTAATGCCCCCCTCAGAGCATGAGTTATGGAGGAAGAGGCAGCCAGAAGTAGCAGTGACTTCTAAAAGCTCTGATTTCCGCCCTGGCCGGTTTTGCTCAGTGGATAGAGCGTCCGCCTGCGGACTCAAGGGTCCCAGGTGGGGAGTGTGCAGGAGGAGGCTGAGCAATGTTTCTCTCTCATAGATGTTTCTAACTCTCTATCCCTCTCCCTTCCTCTCTGTAAAAAATCAGTAAAATATATTTTAAAAGCTCTGATTGCCTGTGAGCAGAATCTAGAATGGGCAAGAAAGGAAAGAGGGAAAGAAAGTTATTGTAGCCTATAGACAAACTGCAGTGGCAGAAATGTATCTTTCTATCCTCAGAAATTGTGATAACCCACATCTTGAAGAACTAGAAACAGGACAGAGCTAAAAAACATAGAGAATAAGATCTTACCAGTGCAGGGTAAGCTGTAGCAGACATAGTCAGTGCCCTGTCCCTGTTCCTTCTGCACTTTGATTACACACCAACATATTTCTCTTGCCAACACCTGGGAGTGTGTCTTGGAGCGCCCTCTGGCTGTGGAAGCATGCTAGACTTGTGGTTGGGGCAGGGCTGGAAGTGTCAGGGGATGAAAGCCTTGAGCAACAGTTACCAAACAATGATGGACAGAAGTTATGGCAATATCTTTCCAATCATTCTGATCATCACTTGGATCTGCTACTACCACAGTTCTCTCCTGATTTGATTCAGTGGCCATCATTTTGTTTGTTTGTTTTTTAAATTATTTATCGTATTATATGAGTCTCCTTTTCCCCCCATTGACTTTTCCCCAGCTTCTCCAATCCCCCAGCACATACCTTCACCACCCTACTGTGTCCATTGGTTATGCTCATATGCATGCATACACGTCCTTTGGTTGATTTCTTACCTCCCCATCCCCCACCTTCCCTCATAGGTTGGGCAGTCTGCTCGATGCTTCTATGTATCTGGTTCTATATTTGTTAATCAGTTTATGTTGTTCATTATAATCCATAAATGAGTGAGATCGTGTGATATTTATCTTTCTCTGACTGGCCTATTTCGCTTAGCATAATGCTCTTCAGTTCCATCCATGCTATTGTGAATTGTAAGAATTCCTTCTTTTTTATAGCAGCATAGTATTCCATTGTGTAGATGTACCAGTTTTTTAATCCACGCATCTGCTGATGGGTACTTAGGCTGTTTTTAAATCTTAGCTATTGTAAATTGTGCTTCTATGAACATATATCCTTTCTGATTGGTGCAGAGACCATTGTTTCAATAATGGCGCCAAAAGCAGGTTACATTACATAAAATCCCTGCATATATGCTGGAGAGATATCTGAGATATTATTAGTGAGTCTCTCTTGATTCAAAATTTACTTGTATGGTCATTGAGGTATGTGGATCGCTAGGGCGTATTCCAGGAACACTAGAGGCCGGACTTAAAAGAATAATATTAAGGTAACACATACTTGCTAAGGGAATGAGGTTACCTTCGAAGTTGTTTCCTTTTAGAAAATTGCACAAAAGCCCTTAAGTCCTCTCAATGGAAAATTTTTTGTACATAAATAACACATAATATAACTCATACATGACAAATATTCTGGCACTAAAGTTTCTATTAAACATTTTAGCTTCTTTGGTGAACTCGTTATTTCTCTTAGATTTCAAATGGCCTTTTAGAAATGCAAAAATCTAGCTAATTATACTAACTAAAGCCAACCTATGGCAAACTTTGGCAAGTTGAGTCAGTTGTGGAAAGTAAGGTTGGATCACACACACGCAGCACAACTGTATAATGGAACATGTGACAGACATGTGATGAGGGCAGGAAGATAATAATTAATGTCTCTGGTAAAGCTTTATCAAGTTGGTTCAGAAAGTCAGCAGGGTGAAACATAGGTATAATGCAATAGTGCTTGAGTGTTTAGAATACAAACATTGGGCCGGCCTGCGTGGCTCAGCGGTTGAGCATTGGCCTATGAACCAGGAGGTCACTGGTTCGATTCCGGTCACACACCCAGGTTTTGGGCTTGATCCCCAGTAGGGGGCGTTGCAGGAGGCAGCCGATCAATGATTCTCTCTCATCATTGATGTTTCTATCTCTCACTCTCTCTCTCCCTTCCTCTCTGAAATCAATAATAGAATACAAACATTGTACTTGGCCTTGGTTTCTTCTTCTAACTGAATCCAAACACAAATACATACATATATGATTCATATATATATATATATATATATATATATATATATATATATATTAGAAGCCCTCTGCACAAAGATTCGCGCAATAGGCCTTCCTTCCCCTGGCTGCTGGCACTGGTTTTCCTCTGGCACCCGGGACCCAGGCCTTTGGTCCAGACGCAGCGAGGCTTGGCTTTTCCCTTCCTGCCACAGCGAGGCTTCTTCACTCCAGCCAGAGCCTTCTGTCTTCGCTCCACGCCTGCATATGCAAATTAACCACCATCTTTTTTGGGTTAATTTGCATAGTCACTCTGATTGGCTGGTGGGTGTAGCAGAGTGACACCAGTTTGCATGTTTCTCTTTTAATAGTGTAGATCTATCACAATACCATACATATCATCATGATTGGGGCAGCTGAGGAACAAACATTTTTAGGGTTAAGAATTCTTAGAACTTGCTCCCGGATCTGTTTTGTCCTGACCCCATAGATAACAGGGTTGAGTGCTGGTGGAACAACTATATATAAGTTGGCCAGAAATATATGAACATAGCCAGGGATGCTATGACCAAAGCGGTGGGTCAAAAATGAGAAAAATGCTGGGATGTAGAAGATGAGCATGACACAGACATGGGAGCCACAGGTGTTGAGAGCCTTGAATCGGGCATTCCATGATGGTAAACGAAACACTGTGCAGAGTATCTTCACGTAGGAGAAACCAATTACTATAAGGTCAATGAATCCCACAGAAAAGGCAGCCATCCCAAACAAATTGTTGGCCCTGATACTGGCACAGGAAATACGGGCAATGCCCATGTGCTCACAGTAAGTGTGGGGAATGATCCTGGCACCACAGAATGACAACAGCAAGATGAGAAACACAAAAGGGATAACAAAGATTAAAGATCTCACTATCATGGCTATACCTAGAATGGCCACTACCTTGTCTGTGAGTATCATGGTATATCTAAGAGGATTGCATATAGCAACATAGCGGTCTATGGCCATTACTGTCAGTACCCCAGACTCCAGACCAGTGCACAGATGAATCATGAACATCTGTGCAAGACAGGCACCAAAAAGAATTTCCCTTAAATTGAACCAGAAGATGCCCAGCATCTTGGGGATAGTGGCAGTGGACAGGCTTAGGTCAGTGCAGGCCAACATTGCCAAGAAATAAAACATGGGCTGATGGAGAGTAGGCTCAGCCTGAATTATAAACAGGATTGTAATGTTCCCCAGGAGGGCAATCAGATAGACAGCACAAAAGGGAAAACCAATCCAGATATGAAGATTTTCCAGGCCTGGAATCCCCAAGAGGACAAAGGAGAAAGGATGGAATTGGGTGGTGTTCTGATGGGCCATCTTCATGGCTGCTGGTCAGTTTTTTCACTCAACTCAAGACTCTAATCCCATTCATGTCATTTTTTCAGGTCACGGAAATACACGGCATCAATTCTCTGACTTAATACAGCAGAAGACCCTGGAGTGAAAAATGATAAAAGGTTTGAAAAGCTCCCAATGTAGAACTGACCAGATTCATGACATCTTGTTTTCCTGTCCAAAGTACATTCCAAATTTGATGTTCTACTACAGTCCCAGCAATGATGTAATTTCAGTTACATTTTAGAGGGACTTCTGTAATGTTACAATGGACAATGGATTGAAGGGGCAAGTAAGAGTTTGCAGTAAACTGAGAGATATATTGCTTGCCTAATCTAAATAAATAGTACTGGAGATGGCAAGGCAATGATATATAAAATAAATTGGCAGGAAACACTTTCTGATATGATTTGGGGGATGGAAGAGAGTAATAAGTCATGTTTAATTTCCAGTATTCTGTCTTTGGTTATTAAGTGACTATTGGTGCTATTCACTGAGATATGAGAGAGTTCTATTTGTTTATCTTAATTTATGAGTGAAGTTGTTGAAATTAATTCTGCAATGAGTAGATATGAGATTCATATTGAATCAAGCACAAATTCTCAGCAGGCAGAATATGAGTTAAGCTCCCATTTTCACTGAAGTCCAGTTTTTGGACATCAGTGAGTTTATAAAACACTAAAAGTTCCATTCACGTGACTCTAAAAATAATAGGATTCCAACTGTGATGAAGTTAATATCATATTTTTTTCATATTAAAAATATTTACAATCTCTGCAGAACTATGCTACTTAGAAATTACAATCTTACTGACCTCACTCTTTCACTCATTTCCAATTAAATTACTCACTTTCTGGGCTAAGTTACATTTACCAAAGCCTCAGATATGGACATCATTAGTGCATCAGAAAAGCTCTCATATGGTAGAAGTTGTTCATGGATGATACTAAAATTGAGTTTTCTGGAAATTCAATACATTTGCAAAAAGAAAGAGTAAACATATATTAAAAAGATGTTTCTTCTATAGGTCTTATTTTAGGCTTTAAATATATAAATGCAAATATTCAGCTCTAAGAATAAGATTTTGTAATTAAATATTAAATAATAAATTACCATTAAATATTAAAATAAGTTTGCAGCATATCCTTAAGTTATGATCGCAAGAAATCCATTTAATTAAACAGCTAAAATTTAGTTCTTAAGGGAATACAATGTTATTCTATGGTAACGTTTGGGTGCCGTGGGTCCTCTAAGTCTTTCTGAGACATAAATGTTTCAAGTGTTTATTTAATATTTATTATTTACTTTATAGCTAGTGTTGGATGTGAAAATACCTAAGATACATGGCCAAGATAAAGAAGAGTCTTTTTTTCATAACTCTTACATTCTAAATTAGCAAAAAAGACAATAAGCTTGCAAAAATAATTACTCCAGATAATCTTTTATGAAAATAAAGTTGAATAGCTTTAAAAATCAGCACTAAGAATACAAAAGCATCAATTAAAAAGAAAAAAAGATGAACAGACACTTTTATAGAAGATACACAAGTGGTTAATAGCAAATGAAAAGATACTCAGCATCATTAGTCAGCAGGGAAATGAAAATTAGTATCACAAAATGATTTCATTTTATTCTCCTTGAACGGCTAAAGGAAAAATGAATAATATTATAATATATTAAAGAAGACGTGGAATAACTGAAATTCTCATACATTAATGTTTGGTATGTGAAATATACAACTACTTTGGAAAACTGTTTGGCTTATTTCTTATGAAGTGAAAAATACATCTTCACTATTTTCAACAATGCCACTCCTAGATATTTACCAAAAAAATATCCAGTGAACATATCAAATAGACAATTACATATATAATTGCAAAAATAATTACTCCAGATAATGTTTTATGAAAATAAAATATATATATGCCTGACTCTGGAAAGGTCATGGCTGCTAATAAATATTTGGAAGTCATCAGTGTATGATGTCTTTGATACACATCATCTGCATTGTATATATGGATGGGAGATTGAAGAGGAAAAGCTCTAAAACAAAAAGTAGTGATGAATATTCTTATTTATTGCTCTTCTAATCAATATTTTAGGATCCACTGCTGATAATAAAAAACATACAGAAATAAGTTTATAATTCAACTCTATTTGAAGAGAGAGAGAGAGAGAGAGAGATTACTGGTCATTGAATATGAGGTGTAACAGAATCATAGATGGTCTTCATAAAAATCAGGGATGCTCCATGCCACCCTTTCCCCCTCTATTATCAAGATTAATTAAGAATTATTTTCTTTTTCCCAATCCTTTCTTTCAATGACTTTATAACAAATGGGTCTAAGTCATCTTACTCTTTTCATTATCTCTTCCTCTGCCCGATTTCTTTACCTTTATTTCTACTAGAGCTCCATTATTTAATAGGAAGCCAACGTACCAACTCTTTTAGCAGCTCATCCATATTCCAGAAGAGTCATCTGCTTGGATGCTACAACCTCTGGGCTTTGTGAAGTCATAACTTATAGTAGTAAGAATTTATAGTGATATTTCCCAGATGCATTTGCCCTTGGGGCTCCCAAGGGCCTGAGGATAGAGAGGAAAAAAAAGAATTCCCGAGTTGCCAAACTAAAGCTGATTATTTCCCCAATGCTGGTTCAGGTCCATAGTTCAGTCATACTCTTGCATTGCCTGTGGGCTCTGTACTGGCCGAGATGGTGTTAGAAGAAGCCACTTTATGGAAGCAACAAACAATTAGAATAGAATAAGATAATTTTTCACTTTTTTAATCATTCCATAATTTTTACAAGTCCCTGTAAGGGACTCGGGGATATCAAGAGTAGAAACACTTGCCAAAACCAGTTTGGCTCAGTGGATAGAGTGTCGGCCTGTGGACTGAAGGGTCCCAGGTTCGATTCCGGTCAAGGGCATGTACCTGGGTTGCTGGCACATCCCCAGTGGGAGATGTGCAGGAGGCAGCTGATCGATGGTTTCTCTCTCATCGATGTTTCTAGCTCTCTATCTCTCTCCCTTCCTCTCTGTAAAAAATCAATAAAATATTTTTTTTAAAAAAAAGAGTAGAAACACCTACTATTTTTATTTAATAGGAAATGAGACTCAGAAAGATGAGATACATTATTAGGTCATAGCTGAGCAATGCCAGAGAAGAAAGTGAAATCCAAGTCCATTGAATTCCTAAACCAGTATTATTTTCAATAAATGCTTCTGAGTATCCTTCTTAATTCATAGGTTATTTATACAGATTTAACCTCGATATTTGTGCTACAAACGATGATAATAATAATGAGGCAGAGATTGCTAGCTAGGCAGTTTCCTACCATGTCATGGCTTAAATATCTTTGATAAGTCCTAGCCTAATGCTAGTATGAATGGTAGTCAGAAAGGCAATGCTGAGATTCCAGTTGAATTCTGAAGGCTTGAGAGCCAGAGCTCTGATGGTGTAAGTCCTAGTGTTAGAGTAGGTGAATACTGAGTTCCAGATCATTAGGAGAGAGAGAGAGAGAGAGAGAGAGAGAGAGAGAGAGAGAGAGAGAGAGAGAGAGATCTAATGGCCAGGGGATGAGAAGCTGCTGGGGAAGCTGTTGTAGCAGACCCTAATTGTGAAGCACCATATGTAACAGATTGTAACTTAGGGGAAGGCGGGACCTACGCCCTGGCCAGCCACTGGAGAAGAACGAGATCTTTGTCCTGTGTTTGAACAGTGGTTTCCCATTGACTGAAGATGAGGCAAGGTCTGCACAGAATGAGGTTATGGGTTAAGACATGTCCTGTTGAGCCTGAATTTGAAGAATGAAAAGGTGTGGATGATGGTGGTTGGAAGCCAAGATTTATTAAACTAGGAAGGGCTGCATTTTGCTGAAACAAAACTGGAACAAACTCTTGACTAGAGGTAGCATGAATAGAAAGGCAAGAAGGTTCATTGTACACATTAGTTTGCATAGGCTGATAGGAAGACCCCATAGGAGATGTTAGTGTGACTGGAAAAGGTTGGTGCATGACTGAAGAAAGTGTCATATGCTATTCTTTACCATAACTCTCATTGCTACATTGCAATTGTGTCAGATGAAATGAGTGGGGTTTTTTTAGTTTTTTTAATTGGACACCTAACTCTGTAGGTCAGAAGTGGTTGGAAGCCAAGTGGTTGGTTTTCGGCTTCAGGGTCTCCCAAAATTGCAATCAAGATTTTAGGAAAGACTCTAATTTCATCTGAGGCTTACTCTAGCTATTTACCTATCATCTATCTATCTCAGATATATGCTATAGATACGATGCATATAATTGAGAAAACAGGACAATAACATGCAAAAAAATTAAACTGGGTCCCTGTCTTACACCACACACAAAAGTCAAAACAAAATGGATTAACAGCTTGAACAAAAGACCTGAAACCATAAACCTCCTTGAAGAAAACATAGGGATTAAGCTATTAATGATTTTTGACAATATTTTCTTTTAATTTGACACCAAGAGCAGAGACAACAAAAGCAATAATAAACAACTGGGAGTACATAAAATGTAAAAGCTTCTGCATAACAAAGAAAACCATTAATAAAATTAAAAGGCAAATTATGGAATGTGAGAAATATTTGTAAATCTTATATCTGATAAGAGATTAACATCCCAAATATATAAAGATATTCTACAACACAATAGCAAAAAAATCCAATTTAAAAATGGGCAGAGGATTTGAATAGATATGTTTGCAAAGATAATGTACAAATGGCCAGCAGTGCCGGGAGCCTGTCCATGCTTGCTGTTTCAAGGGACCTGGCATATATGGCATACTGTTCTTAATATGTTTGCTCACCTTCTTGGCACTATGTGTTTTAACCAAGGTCTCTGAGAAAGGTTGTTTCCCCAGGTGGGGATTTTCCCCTGAAGTTAGGGAGGGAATAAAACCTCTTAACTAAGTGCCAGGTGGGTAATTAATCACTTTAACTATGAACAATCATGCTTAAGCTACATAATCTTTACTCCCTGGAATGGAGATAAGAAACGCCCTAACCTTTGTAGTAGAGATTGATAGGATTGAATCAACTGGTATAAATACAGTTGTAACAAGACAGCAAGAGACAGAACTTAGGAGACAGAAAGAAGACAGCACCTACACAGAACCTACAGACAGAAGAACTTCGCTGGAGAGAACATGGCAAAAGATCCTGGACTGAACCTGACTACAGAAATTGGCAAGAGAACCTGACTAGAACCTGGTGACTGAACCTGGCTGGAGAACCTGGACAGAACCTGGCTGGAGAACCTAGCGAGGGAACATGGCTACAGAACCTGGCTGGAGAATCTGGAGAACCTGGAGAACCTAGCAAGAGAACATGGACACAGAACCTGGCTGGAGATCCTAACCAGAACCTCTCTGGAGATCCTAAATAGAACTTGGCTGGAGATCCTGGCTAGAGATCCTGGCTAGGCTGCTGATCAACTGAATGCTGTCTCCATGTCCTTCCTTCTTCGCCGACTCCGTCCACACCTTTGCGGACCCCTGGACCCGCTGGGGTTGGACCCCGGCACAGCAGATATATGTAAAGATGCACAACATCATTAATCATTTCAATAAAGCAAATCACAGTCAATAATATTGTGATATGTTTACATGGTGACAAATGTTTACCAGAATTGGTGATGTGATCACGGTGCAAGGTATAAAAATGTTGAGTTACTATATTGTCTACCTAAAACTAATATAATATTGTATACCAACTGTACTTAATTTTTTTAAATCTTTATTGTTGAAAGTATTACATATGTTCACTTTTTTTCCTCATTGACCCCCTTTAGCAGCCCCTCACCCTTGCCCCAGGCCTTCACCACATTATTATCTGTATCCATGGGTTATACATATATGAATAAAAGTTCTTTGGTTGATCTCTTCCCACCCACCCACCCGGCCTTCTCTCTGAGATTTCATAGTCTGTTCCATTTTTCTATGTCTCTGAATCTATATTGTTCATAGTTTATTTTGTTCATTAGATTCCACATATGAGTGAGATCATGTGATACTTGTCTTTCTTTGACTGGCTTATTTTGCTCTTATACTCTTCAGGTCCCTCCATGCTGTCTCAAAGGATAAGTGATTCATCTTTTTTACTGCTGCATAGTAGTCCATGGTTTTAATTTTAAAAAAATAAGCTATCACTTCATACCTTTTAAATTGATTATCATCAAGAAGACAAGAGAGACATGTAGAAACATGGAACAGACTGGGGGATCTCAGGGGGAAGGAAAGAAGGGGCAGGAAGAGATTAACCAAACAATTTTTATGGGTATGCATTGTCCATGAACACAGACAATAGGGTGGTGGAGACCTGGGGTAGGGCAGGAGCTGGATAGTGGAGGGCAAGTGCGGGGGGAAGGGTAAGGAGAGACATCATCAATACTGTCAACAATAAAAAATTATTTTTAAAGAAGACAAGAGATAAGTGTTAGCAAAGATATGGCAAAAAGGGAATCCTTTTGCACACTTGGTAGGAATGTATATTGTTTCAGCCACTATGGAAAACAATATGGATAGCCCTTAAAAATTAAAAATTAAACTACCATATGACCCAGGAATTTTACTTCTGGGTATATATATATATATATATATATATATATATATATATCTCCAAAGGAAATGAAATCAAGATATTGGTGAGATACTGTATTCCCATGCAGCATTATACACAATAGCCAGGATATAGAACAACCTAATTTCCATCAACAGATAAATGGATAAAGATGATGTGGTATATGTATGCAATACAGCCATGAGGAAAAAGAGCATCCTGCCATCCTGCAAAATATGAATGGACCTAAAGGGTATTATGCCAAGTAAAATAAGTTACACAGAGAAAGATTCATGCTGCATAGCCTCACTTACATGTGAAATTTAAAAAACTAAACTCATAGAAACAGAAAAGAAACATGTTGTTGCCAGAGGTGTGTGTGTGGGGAGGGCGGGGGGAGGTGGTCATGAAAATGGGTAAAAGTGGTCAAAAGATACAAACTTCCAGTTGTAAGATAAATAAGTTCTGGGGATGTGATATATAGTATTGTTACTATAGTTAACAATACTGTATTGTGCATTTGAAGTTTAAGAGAATAGATCATAAAAGTTGTCATCACAAGAAAAAAAAAGTGTAACTATATGAGGTGAGAGATGCTAACTACACTTTCGTGGTAATCACTTCACAATATACATATATCTGATAATGATGTTGTACACTTTATACTAACATGTAATATATCAATTATATTTTACTAAAACTGAAAAATATGAAGTAAATATATATAAAATTAGAAAAGTTATTTTAAAAAGAGTTGTGGTAATGCATGAAGCAAGGACCTATGTCTTTTCAACAACCATGTTGGGACTTGTTTACAAGTGCATAATCATTCTATGATTCAGACATTCTAGATTCCTTTCCACCTGCCCTAAACTGCTGGGTATCAAATTAATATTTATAATGTCAATACTAAGTGCCAGAAACCAAGTCTGGCTGGGGATATAAGAAGCTTGGGATGTAACTCAAGGGTTTTTAAAAATTCAATAAGTTATTCTGTTGCCAAGGTTGGGACAAGCAGTTTTGTGTAAAGAGTTCAGGCTTCAGAAATCCAAGTGGCATGGAGTCATCCTGCTCAATTGCTTGGGAGTTTGTTTCTTCATCGAGAGCCAACATAAAAACCTCTCAGAGCAAAAGTAGAGGTAAAATAAGAATGTATATAAAGTGTCTGGTACATGGTAGCTATTCAAATAGTAAGTTTATAAAAAGGAGGGATTAGAAGGGATGAAAGAAAATGACAGAGAGCTCAGCCAAATCAATCTCTTGATACCTTCATGAGGCCAATGTTATGAAATGGGTTGTAACAGACCCTAAAAGAAGTCTCTTTCAAAATCAGCACTTCAAAAAGGCATGCATAGAGTGAAATTTAGCCTTCTCAAATGCAGAGCAGGACCAGGTACCTGTGCCAAAGAAAGACATCCTAAAAAAAAATCCCATCACAAAAAACAACATTGTAACTATGTGAGGTGATGGATGTTAATTAAAGTTACTGTGGTAATCATTTTGCAATATACAGATATATCAAGTCACTATGTTGTATACCTTAAATTAATACATTGCTATATGTCAGTTATCCTATATAATAAAGAGGTAATATGCAAATTGACCCTCATGCCCTCGTGTAATCACAAGATGGCCACCCCCACGTTGTCACAAGATGGCCACCCCCACGTTGTCACAAGATGGCCTCCCCCACATTGTGAGATGATGGCCACCCCCACGTCGTCACAAGATGGACACCATAAAATGGCCGCCCCCACGTCATCACAAAATGGCCGCCCCCACATTGTCACAAGATGGCCAGCAGGGGAGGGCAGTAGGGGGCCATTGGGCCTGCAGGGGAGGGCAGTTGAGGGTGATTGGACCAGCAGGGGAGCAGTTAGGTGTCAATCAGGCTGGCAGGGGAGTGGTTAGGGGGTGGTCAGGCTGGCAGGCAGAAGTGGTTAGGTGCAATCAGTCAGGCAGGCAGGCAGGTGAGTGGTTAGGAGCCAGCCATCCGGATTGTGAGAGGGATGTCTGACCTGTAGGATCAGGCCTAAACCAGCAGCGGACATCCCTCACGGGGTCCCAAACTGCAGAGGGTGCAGGCTGGGCTGAGAGACAACGCCCCCCCCCACCCCCCCCGTCCAGTACACAAATTTTGTGCACCCGGCCTCTAGTATTCAATAAAACTAGAAAAAATAAGTAAAGTGATACACAAAAGGAAAAATACTATAGAAATACTACATTTGAATTAAAGTCATTTGGCAAACATAGCTTCAATACAAAAAAAAGTAGGATCATCCAATTGGGAAAATTATTTAAATAATCTTTTGGAAAATGCAGAACTTGACACAATATCATCTTCAAAAGAGATAGGCTGCTCCTGAAAAATATTTCTTGGAAATATTGGACTAATGTGTGCCATCATGAAGAAGGGGATTTAAAAAAGGGCAAAACACACCTATGAAAATGAAACCTTAGAACTTTCATGCCTCAAACACTGGACAGCAGCACCAGCCACAGCTTGGGATGGAGGCTGAAGCAAACAGGACAACAGAGAGGATGAACAGGATAGTTTATTTGTGTCTAGAAAGGACAGGTCATAGTGGAATTGAGATGTTACCTGAAATTTTATCAAAAGTTCTAAGGTCCTTATAGGCTGATGAGATGAAATAATGTAAAGATTTTAAAGTCATAAAGATGAAGATAATGAAAAAAAGAGCACATAACACTTTGAAGAATACAACCCCTTCACTGATCTCCTCCCCCAAAACTAAAAAGCTGTCTATCTCCTTTACAGACAAAACAAACAAACAAACAAAACACTAAATAAAGAACATCCTAGTAGAAAGAAAGAAAAATAGGGAAATGCTGTGCCCAGAGAGTTTCACAGACAGAAAATCTAAGCAGGATCTGAGAGTCTCTGAGGAACCAGAAGATGGCATGCCTGCCATAGGTGCCAGAGAAAAGAGTCAAGAGATGCTCAGGTTAAAACATTCAACTTCAAGAGCCTAAGTTTTGGGGTAAATGTCTACACTTCAGCCCAAGAAACAATTCACAACACAAAGGCCATGCTGAATCAAGAGATGGGAGAGGCATGTGTATCCCTTACAATTCAGAGAACATGCAGATCTTTTTAAAGTTATTGTATCAAGTTTGTTTCCTTAGCTACCAAACACTCCATTCCCACTCCATTTTGCTAATGCTGGGCAAGGCCTTGGTTAAGGATTTGGTCTAGGATATTTCCCAAGTAACAAGAAAATCCAGGAAGGGGAAGTTTTCTTTGAAGCAACAGGGAACAATGAGTCACAAAGGAACGTTTCCATTGTTGTTTGAGGTAATAAGGAAAAGAAAAGTCAACACTCATTCCACTCATTAAAAGTGAAATTTCCTTTCCAACATAAAAATAATTCCTGACTTTCATTAATAATTTCAAAGACGAACCTGATCCTTTTTGTGTCTTACAGTCTTCTCAGTAGCTTCAGGATTCCCTGCTTGATCTCCTTGGTTCTCACGCCATAAACAATGGGGTTCAGAGCTGGGGGGATCAGGTGGTGCAGGATGTTGAGCAGGATGGGGACATCTGGGGGGATTCTCTTCTTGGCCAGGTTAGTGATGACCAGAACCAGCAGGACGGTGCTGAAGAACAGGATGAGGATGAAGTGGGAACCGCACGTGCTCAGGGCCTTGGCCGCAGCACCCTCAGCCTTGATCCTTAGCACAGCTCTCAGGATGAAGGAGTAGGAGAGAACAATAAGGATGAGGTCAGAGCCCAGTAAGGTCCAGCCTGCCACAAACTGGTAGAGCCGGTTGAAGGTGATGTCATCACAGGAGAGTTTGGACACAGACAGGTTAGTGCAGATGCAGTTCTTGATGATGTTCTCTGCACAATATCTGAGTCGGGAAGAAAGGATTGGAACAGGAAGAGAAAAGAGAGCATTCCGGGCCACAACAAATACGGCAGCCCTAGCCACAAATTGGTCAGTGATGATGGATGGGTACCGTAGAGGGTGGCAGATGGCCACATAACGGTCATAGGCCATGACCATGAATGTGCAGGACTCCATGGTCAAGAAGCTGTTCATGATGAACATCTGGAGGAAGCAGGCAAAGAAGCTGATGGACCTGAGGTCAAACCAGAAGATGGCCAGGACCTTGGGGATGACGGTGAGGCAGAGCACAACATCCAGTAGTGAGAGCAGGCTGAGCAGGTAGTACATGGGCTCATGCAGAGAGGCCTCCAGTCGGATGGTGATCAAAAGAATACCATTGGCCCCCATGGCCAGGAGGAAGAGGAGGGTGAGGGGAAGGGACAGCCATTGCTGCCAACTCTGGTAGTTAGGGAAGCAGATGAGGAAAAATTCAAAGACTGGAGCAGTGGAGTAATTGCTGGGTGATGCCATGTAAAGGCTCCTGTACAAGCTAGAAATTCGGAGTCCCTGAAAATGACAACAGAATATATCACAGTTGAAAGTATATATTCTAGATTCAGTAGAACTCCGTGTCCATTAAGAACTCAGTTTCTTAGCCTGTCCCAATGGAGTTTTTATTTATTTATTTTTCTTTCTGACAAATGTACCAATATTTATTTAACCAATCCCCTTGCTATACATTTAGTTTGTTTCTAGATTATCCCTGCTCCTATAGAGTTTGAAATCATCATCAATCATCTCTGACATTTAACTGAACACTTGTCATGTGCTAGGCATTATGTTTATAACCACAATCTTACTCTATACTTTTTAAAAACACTTAAGAATAATCAATACTGTTATACTAATTTCACAGAAAATGAAAGGGTATCAATAAAAGGGAACAAAGTCATTTGAACAAAATCAGGAGAGCCAGTAAATTGTGAAGAACCAGGGAATCTGACTCTAGTTTCCATGCTTCCAACCACCACACAAGATTTACACTCAACCAGAATAATTCCTTCCTTCAGTGTAGAAGAGATAGCTATATGGGGAGCTCTGCTACCTGACTCCCTACAATTGGACAGAACTCAACATCGGGATTCTGCGTTTTCACTCCTCAGAATATACTGGGTTAGAGGTAGAGCAGCCCTTGATCCCACCCAAAGGCAGTGATTTATCTTAGCTCCAAAGAGGGTTTTGGTTTAAAGGCATAGAGTTTATCATTCTCTTACTGGATTACTTGCTGCTGTTTATCTTTTTTGAAGGATCAAGAGTCTCTTTGGATCCTTTAGTCAGTACTGAAAGATACAGGAGGAGGTTCATCAAAGGCAGAATGGAAGCTAGTTAGTAGTGAATAAGTGTAGGCATATAAACCTACATAGGGATTCATCTGCTCTTATGGTAAACAAAGCTGTCAGGATCCAATTTTCCTAGCCTGGCCTGTGGAATCTGTGTTCTGTAAATGCATCAGCTTTGGTTCCAGGTGTCTCTTTAGTTGGGTACTCTCTTATTTTCCTTACTGCTAAACAGAGAGCAGGTGACCAAGGGTGACCAAGTGCTAGAAAGGGTAATAGTAATGGCTGTCACATCAAAGAATCAGGGAAAAGCCCAGGATTTATGGCAGGTGGAGAGGAAGCCCAGGAGGCATATAATCAGTATAGTTGGGATTACTGATCCTGCTCACCCATCTCATCTAATAGTCTTCTCCAGGACATCAAGTGTGTCTGAGAAAAGTATCAGACTTCAGCTTCCAGAGAAGGTAAGACCCAAGGCCTTTCATTCTTTCATTTTTAACATCCCATACTCTCCAAAACAGTACACACACACACACACACACACAACTTTCTACCCATTGTGGGGCTTTAAGAAACCAAGGATTCGAAGGTTAAAGCTAGGTTAAGGACAAGTATATATCAGTTCTGTCCTGTAGTTTCATATGTGATTAGGAAAATGGCCCTCATTGAGAATCAAAGAAATAAGGATAGAAAACATACCTGCTTTTCTGAAAACATACCTTCCTTTCCAATAATCTCAAGTTCAGGACCAGAGAGTGACTTGATCTATTTGAACAAGTGAGAAAATAGTCAGTGCCTTCCCTGTACTTGGTCTTAATGTTAGGCATACTAATATGCATCATGGATTTAGCAAATATCTTCTGAGAACTTAATAGAGAAAAATTTTAAAAAGCACTTATAATGCAGTATAAATGTTGGTCTACTAAAGATGATCTTACAGTAGGAAAGGGACATACATACAGATAAATAAAGCAATGTGCTGTGGTTAGAAAGTTGGCTTCAGCCCGGCCAGTATGGCTCAGTGATTATCAACCTATGAACCAGGAGGTTGCAGTTCAATTCCCCGTCAGGGCACATGCTCAGGTTGGGGCTCAGGGTTGTGGGCTCAGGGTCGTGAGCTTGATCCCCAGTAGGGGATGTGCAGGAGGCAGCCAATCAGTGATTCTCTCTCATCATTGATGTTCTCTCTCTCCCTCTCCCTTTTTCTTAATAAAAATATTTTTTGTTTGCCTCAGATAAATTCAAATCTTGTTCTTAAACTTATTCTATGACCCTGATATCTATTTAAATTCCATAGTACTTAGTTTTCTCATTTATGAAACAAAGAAATAATATTTAAGCTTAAGGTGTTGTGTGGAGGGAAAGGGGCTATCAGTTCCTGAGGTGCTCTTTGGCCCAGAGACATAGCAAGCTGGGAGCATGAGTGAAGAAAAGAAAAAAAGAGACAACATTTACCTGAGGGAAAGAACTATCCTTATAGGCAATGGTAAGAGAAGAAAGCCCTGCCTGGGCAGATGTTCGGTAATGATTAGTTATGAGGTGTAGGTGCTGGCAGATCCTAGTTCTTTGAGGAAAGGAGGTAGGAGAACAGAGTGTCCAGAGACAATGATCAAAGGTATGCAGCAGTACATCCAACCATGTGAGGCCTGTAGCAGTAGATATCTTATACACTGCAAGGAAGCACAGAATATTTGAAACAGAGAGTGATGTGCTATAGGTGGGACAAAAGGGAATCACACAGAAGGTAGGGACTCTCTTTTTGGTGAGTTCTGAATAGTTCAAAAGAGAAGTGATTACAATCTGAACAAAGCCCATGCAAGTGAAGAAGAAAGATTGTATTTGAGGGTGGGAGGACTGTAGAATTTAGTGTAAATAACAATTAAGGGGTCAGGGAGAGACTAGAGTCAAAAATGTCACTGAGGATCTCTAAAACATATTTAAAGGATCTTTAAAAGAGGATCTTTTAACTGATACAGGGAAGAAATGTCACTTTCAGACCTATAGCACAGACATGTTCTCTCAGGCAGTTATATACTTTCAGCTCTGTTTTGTAGTTCCTTTTAAATTCCTTAATAGGTGAACCAATTTTCCTCTCTGACTGTATACTCCTCAGTAAAACTGAGCCTCCTAATCTGAGAAATAAAGAATTGTTGGCTAACTGGGCATTGTTTTGTTCTCCAATATTCAATGCTATTAGTTTGCATTCACGGGCTGATATTCACAAAGAAGTTGTTGTAATGGTTCCTTGTTCTAAGCACTCATGAGCAAAACATAGTCTCTCACTGTAAAATATTGACAGTCTGGGAAGGTCAGACAAGTACTGAGGTAGCTAAAATTACAGCAGAAGATTCAAGCCCAGCTATGATTGCCTAGAAAAGGAGTGATCACCTTGGCTGATTACTTTGGGTCAGAAAGAAGATGATGGCCCAATCAGACACAGAGGCTTGACCTCCCAGCCATGATGTGCATGGTAGTCTTTGATCTACAGAGGTTTTGGACACACAACTCTTTATTATCACAGAATGACTCAGCCTCAGCTCTAAATGAAATAACAGCTTTAGGTCACCCTTACACCAAGATCTACTAGTAAGTATCTTGGCAGTTTTGGCATCTGCACCCTATTAAAAGAGTTATATCTTCTATATATATACCAGGCTCCCAAATTCCCCTTCTTTCTCACAGTTTTCCTGGACTTAACTTAAGACTCACCGTCTTCAGAAGCCTGCACAATTGCTGTTTCTGCCTGTTAGAAAAAGCACCGAAACCGGCTCCTCCATGGACTCTAGAAGCTGTTTTTATGGGCCCTGGTTCCACTATGCCTCTTCCCTCTCCATTACTCCCAGGACATGTGCTCTTGTTAGGAACCTGTACCCTAATCTCTGGTCTATTTCTCAAGAGAGTATACTATAAAAAGCTTAATTCAGCATTGTGAATTGAGGGAGGGAGGGGAGATCAAAAGCTCTCGGGTAGTCTAAATAAAGAAAAAGAAACTCTGGGTGAAGGAGGGGGGAAGTCGAGTGATTAGGTTCCTCGGGAAAAATTCTATGTGGGTAAGACCTGGAATAACCTACCCTCAGCCCTGTAGCTCCTTAGAGGGAGATGATAGAGGAACATCCCCAGCAATCAAAGGAGCATACTTCTCTAAGGACAGTGAGGTGGGCAGGGAGCACTTTCCCTCTGAGCCCTCTCCAGCAATGGGAATATTAGTCTGGACCCACGCAAATCCGTGGGAATGACCTCGTTTATCATATGGTCTTATGTTTAAATTTTCCCTTTTTGTCTAAAGTCCGTTTCTTAAGTATAGTTGTAGAAAGGGCAGCTGTTAACCATACTCACCTTCCACAGAGCATCACTTAGCATTGATTCCTTGGGAAAACAGTGGGATTGTCACCAGCACAGCCACCACTCTGAACGGATGCACAATAGGACCTGGAAAACAGCCTCTCCAGTGAAGGTCTCCAGATGCGTCTTAGAACAGGGATACTCAGTCTAAGTGTAGGCTCTTTGGGGCTTTGAGCACAGGAATCCTGGAGAGAGGAGAGTAAGTGGACTCGGGTTCTAGGTCTTACACTTCCCTACCTACACTTTCTCCCATTCCCTCCATGCAGTAACTCCTCTCCTGCTCTACCTCTACCTTGGGGCCTGGAGGTTCTGAATGTAACAGCAATGACCTTGGCAGCATCAAATAAAGTTGATCAATGAAGAAAATTGTTACATGAGTCAATCATCATCCAATGAAAGTATGTTGCCAGAGCATGCAGTTTATACTGGGCAAAATATCCTGATCCTCAAGGTTACTTATAAAAATAAACAATCCCTCTCCACTCTCAAATCACAGGGATATGGCAAAGAGACAACTGGAGGCTTAAGTGAAATGACATATAATAAAACTAATTTTGCCGTAGGCTAATTGATATAAACAAAGAAATAAGTTTCTACGGCATATTCCTGGTCACAAAAATATTACCAAACTTCTAAATAAAGACCCCAAACACGTATTATATTGAACATTGAAATACATGTGAGCTATACATACATTTTTTAAAAAATTAATAGAAATAAGTAAGATAATTCTTTCCCAACCCGCTATTTCAGTTCATGGTGGGAAGTGGCTGGAAGCTATCCCAGCAGCTCAGATTACAGGGTGGAAGTCACCCTTCACAGGACACCCTTCCATCAAGGGCACACTCACACACACACGCACACTCACTCAGATGGCAGGGTTTACCCACATCAACTCATCTAGCATGCACATCGTGAGGATGTGGGAGGAAGCTGGAGTACCTGGAGAAAACCCATGCAGGCGTGGGGAGAGCACGCAAACTCCACACTCACAGTGGTCCAGGCCACAGTAAATTTTTTTCCTCATCAACATTATAATGAAACAATGTTGAATAAAATGATATTATTTGAGGACCTCTGTATATGTCATATATAATATATATGTAATATATACTAGTAAATGTGTACATATACATGTAATATATATATATATATATATATATATATATATATATATATATATCCACAGCTTTCTTGCACCTATTGTTGCTGTTGAGAATATGCTGTCAGTAAAATTGCTGTACCTTTGTAAGTTATGTATCACCTCTCTGGGTCTTTTCAGAACATTTTGTCTTTGGGGTTTTAGAATGTTAGCAAATGTGCATAGATTTTTCAACATTATTCTGTTTATGATTAATTAGGCTTCTTGAGTCTAAATATAATTTAGCCATTGTTTGAATAGTCCTCTTCCCCTATTTTCTATATTCCAATTAAGAGTATATTGGGCCTTTTAAGTCAATTATCTTTTCACTTCTGTTTCACATTCCATTCTCTTTCAAATTGCACTGCTTTTAGATTAAGCTCTTCAACTTTTGCTCCTTTTGACCTATCCTCAGCTTAGCTTTGTCAATCTTTTGTAATATGTTATTCTTTTATTTATATCAGTTTCTTGTAACTTAGAAACCATTGCCTAATCCAAAGTCATGAAGATTTACCCCCATGTTTTCTCCTAAGAGTTTTATGGTTTTAACTCTTACATTTAGGTTTGCATACATCTTAAATTAATTTTTATAGTGTGGTTTCATTTATTTCTTATAGTAACAGTTTATAGATTTGAACCGATTTTTTTTCTATTTCTCCTAATTTTGCTGATAGAGTTCCTAGTTCAAGAGCACCCTTTCCAGTCAGCATGAAGATCAGTTTATTTGAAGAATAATAACATTGCTGGGAGAGCAGGGAGAGGTTGCCCTGTCTGTGGTCTTCTTTTATTTCTTTAGGATCTTGAGCCTCCCACTTCCCTCCTCTTTTCTTTTCTTACCACCTCTCTAAAGAGGCACCTTTTGCCTTCAGTTGTCTCCTATGTCCCCAGAAGCAATGCCTTTCTGCGGCTGTCACCTCTGGGCCTACTCATTTTGAATCCACTTTCTTGTAGCCAGTGTTGTTTCAATGACATCCTTGACCTTTGTTTGACATTTTAGAATTTCATGTAGATTTCTTATTTGTGGTGAGTTTATTTGTGCTATGCATATTTCTTCCACACCCTCTCCTCTCTTCCACTTAGCGTTGTAAACTGCCCTTTACCTACACTCTGAACCTACAGTTAGTGGCATCTGTAATTCTTTTTCTCTTCTTAAAACAATTTGAAATTGTGCCCGTCTGTTTTCTATTGTTAAAGGAGTGGACCAATGTGGTTTTATTTACACTCCTTCTGATGTTATGGCTTCTTAGGGAGGATGGTGAGGCTCAGAATCAGGCAGCCATCATTTTCCCAGGGCCAATGAGAATATATGCACAGATACATTTACATGTGTATGTATGTATATGTGTATGTATGTATGCATTAGTTTGCAACCTCGGGACATCTCCGGGTGAAATCTGAAACCGGCCCCACATATGGAGGGCCAGAAGAGAATGAAGAAAGAGACAGACCACTGCAGATTTTAGGTGGCAGGTTTAATGAGCAAGAGAACTTACAAACAAGGCTTGTCTTGGGTGGCCACTATGTAAGTAGATCTGCTAGAATCTTAAAATGTTCATATAGCCCTAGCTAGTTTGGCTCGTTGGATACATATTATTTTTTAAATATATTTTAAGAAAGCAGATACTATTTTTAAATATATTTTTATTGTTTTCAGAGAGAAATGGAGAGGGAAAGAGATAGAAACATCAATGATGAGAGAGAGTCATTGATTGGCTGCCTCCTACATGCCCCACACTGGGGACTGAGCCTGCAACCCAGGCAGGTGCCCTGACCAGGAATCAAACCTTGACCTCCTGGTTTATAGGTCGACACTCAACCACTGAGCCATGCCAGCCAGTCAACAGATACTATTTTTTTTAAAGTGCTTATACAGATTCCCTCGACAACATTTTACTCTCTTAAGACTGTGTCCTTGAAACAGCCTTTAGTGTGTGAATGGTAGGTGGAAGTACATTTCACCTCCCAAGAACAGGGGAGTGGATGAGAAGTCTGATTACCCAGGTCAAGCTTGCTGGTCAACCTGTGATCACGTTCTGTCAATGATCCTCAACAGTGCATATATGTGCACTTGCAGTTGTTACTGTGGTTTTGCACTTTGGCTATTATCTTAACTGGTTTTATTGTCATAAGATATAGCTGGGTTTTTAGTTGACAACACTGGAGATCTTGTGAATAGCAATTTTTTCAGACTATTCTGTCAATATTTTAGGAAGAATATTGTATTACTTACAAATAGTGATTAATTTTAATTTTTTATGTATGTTTCCTTCATTTACTAGTTGAATTTTATTATATCAAGTTGATATTATAATACTTTAGTAAATAATTTCAAGAAACTTATTAGAATAAAACAACTTATTTCTGATTTTAATAGCAATTATATACTTAAAAAGAAAGAATTATTCTTCCATGTTAATAAACTGACTTAATTGTTGTTCTATACATTTTTTTAAATAATTCATTTTTTAACTTTTTCACTAGCCTCAAAATTTATGGAGTTTTTTATGTAATATTTATAAATTAATTTATTGCATAACCTATTGTTGATCTAATGGATTTAATTTCTATGTTTTCTCACATTAAAACATTATTTTTCTCTGTAATTATTCAATATAGGTTTAGAACTTGGAATGTAAAACTAGAGCGAGGCTAAATTGCTACATGATATTAATGAAAAAATTTATCATGTTGAAGTCACAATTTTCTTATCTTAAATATGGAGATATTAAATCTTCTGACAGAGGGTTGTTGAAAGGATAAACTCCCTTTTACTTTTTCATGGAACAAACATTTGACCTTTTTGTACAAAACACTATACTAATGCTAGAAATAACGTACATCAAAGAATGGTTTCTCCCACCTTAAAGAAGGAAACCAAACCTGAGCATAAAGTTATGCCAAGGATTACACTAGCAAGAGTAATGATGTCATTGTTGAATCCTGAATATGTCACATTATTCCAGTTATTACCTAATATTTTATTTTATTTTCATAACTAGAGGCCTGGTGCATGAAATTTGTGCACAGGGAGAGGCGGGGGGGGGGGGGGGGGGCGGGTGCGGTCCCCTCAGCCCAGCCTGTACCCTCTGCAATCTGGGACCCTTCAGGTGATGTCCCACTGCCAGTTTAGGCCCGATCCTGGAGATCAGGCCTAACCCGGCAGTCGAACATTCCTCTCACAATCCTGGACTGCTGGCGCCTAATTGCTCACCTGCCTGCCTGCCTGATCACCCCTAACTGCCCCCCCCCCCCGACAGCCTGGTTGCCCCCAACTGCCCCCCCCCCCGCCGTCCTCGTCACCCCTCACTGCCCCCCATGCCAGCCTAATCGCCCCAACTACCCCCCCCCGGTGGCCTGGTTGCCCCCAACTGTTCCCCCTGCCGACCTTGTTGGCCCTCATGCCCCCCACACTGGCCTGGTTACCCCACACAGACTGCTGTTTAGTTATTTGGTCGTCCTTCACTAACACCCCTGCTGGCCTGGTCTCCCCACACAGCCTGCTTGTTCAGTTATTGTTCATTCCTCACTAACCCTCCCCCCCGGCCCCCCCCCCCCCCCGCAGCCTGGTTGTAGGCAGCCATCTTGTGAGGGTGTGTGGGTTAATTTGCATATTACCTCTATTACATAGGATGAACTAAGGAAATACATATTATAGTCAACAACTATATGAACAATTTGTAATAAGGAATAAAAAAATGTTATAGCTGGAAATGTGCCCCCAAAAAGATATGTTAAAGTCCTAATCCCAGATAACTATGAATGCAACCTTATTTAGAAGTATGGATCTTGTAGATGTAATCAAGTTAAGAGCTACCAGTTAAAAAAAAGATTAATGAGCTTCATTTCAACCACACTCTGTTTGTATATCCCCAGTTTAAAATGTGTATTTGAGAAGATAATTATCAGAATCTATTTTTGGCAAGTCCTGGCCTTTGTTTTTTATCTCCTCATGCCTGGAAGTTGCCAAATTTTTGCTCCATTTCATACTGATTTCTTCATGATTTAAATCCTGAGTTTATCTGTCAGGATAACCTTCTCTAGTTTTGACTTTCATTCTTAACTCTTTTGTGTTTTTAAAAGTATGTTTCTATTTCATTAGTTCAAGCAAATTTTTAGTGACAATTTAGCTAGATAAATGTTTGAATATTGACAAGTATTTTATGCATATATAAATAGAGTAATACAAATATGTGTTTTACATATAATTTTGTGTCATATATATGTACTTCTACAGTTTTTTGACATATATTGTTGCTGTTGAGAATATACTGTCAGTTAAATTGTCTCCTGGAGTTCCTAACTGGTGACCTTTAAATGTGCACCTGAATTCATCGGTTTTCTTCTCATAAACACGGATGTGCTTTTCCCACCATTCTAATACTTATACTTTGTATTCTCATCCTGAACAAAACAGCCCAATGAACAGAAGTTTTTAATTTTTCCTTTGATTATAAAATGATACATCGACATGCTAGCATTCAAATTACATGATATTATCATTTGAAGTCCAGCAAAATGTCACCCATCAGAAATAACTGGTGTAACTATCTGTTATGTATTTTTCATCTGTTTTTCCACATATATATCAGGATTGGGATTGTGTAATTGTAGCAGTCTGTTGCCTCGATGGAGCTATGTATATAAGTAAATTATACGATCCCATATCATTTAACTTCTATGCATTTGTCTGTTATAAACTCTTTATAATGTCCCAGGCCTTTATGCTAAGCACCCTCATTTTATTTTTTTAATCTTTATTGCTAAAAATATTACATATGCCTCCTCTTCCCCCCTCCCTTAACCCCTTTCTAGCCCACCTCCATCCCCTCCCCAGGCCTTCACCACCCTATTGTCTGTATCCATGGCTTATGAATATATACATACAAGTTCTTTTTAAAAAATATATTTTTATTGATTTCAGAGAAGAAGGGAGAGGGAGAGATAGAAACATAAATGATGAAAGAGAATCATTGCTCGGCTGCCTCCTGCACTACTGGGGATCAAGCCTGAACCAGGAACGGAACTGTGACCTCCTGGTTTGTAAGTCAACACTCAACCACTGAGCCACGCCGCCGCCGGGGGAACAGAAACAATGATTGATCCTAATAGTTTACAACCGGAAGTAGGCTCCAAATGTAGCGTCTGCAAATGAAGTCATGTGCTCCAATGCCTGCTTCACTTGATGTCAATTGAAGACACTGAAGAAGGGACAATCCCCCAAAGTCAGAACAAGAGAACAGAGAAGACAATGGCCAGGAGAGTTCCTCCGGAGAACATAACCAGTGTCTGATCAGGGACCTTACCTGACTAACGTGAGGTAAAACTGTTGTGATGCCTGCCCCCAAAGTATTCCAGCATTACCATTGGCAAATTATTCCTAAATGAATTCCATGCTTCACTTCCAACTGGGAATCTTTATGGCTGGTCCCCAGTGTCTGCTCCACCTTAAATATTTAGTGGGAGGGAGAAGATGACTTGTCTAATAGGAATCACATCCGGAACCCATGGAGAAGACCACACCCCGGGAGGTCTTGGGCTTTGTGCTACACTCAGGGACTAGATGAGAATTTGTATAGTCTGATTTAGGATGCAGTAACATATATTTTACATGCAAGAGTCTCTCAGATTATGTCTCCTAAGACATGAATATTTAGTGACCTAGTGTCTCCTTTGGGCGCTTGGATCTATGTGAGGGGTCTGGCAAATGGAATGATAGAGAGAATGATGTAAATATCTGTAGATTGAGTCCTTAAAAACTTCTACACATTCCCTCCCTTTGCTTGTATGACATCCAGGTTCAGAAGCACCATTAGACATGGAGGTCCACGTATGGAAGAAGCACAAGTCCCTAAATATTGACATGAAGCAAAGCCCCCATGCATTGGAATGGGGTATGGATGAGAAGTAAACTTTTACTGTGTTAACTTACTGTGATACCTTTGTTGTAGCAACTAACTTTATTTGCAGTGTCTAATTCAATATATGGAGGGCTTTTGTGTGCAATGCCTTTGCTACTATATTCTGTAGTATGTAAAACTTCAGAAAACTACAAAGCTATCCTGTTGAAGTCTAAAAATGTAGCTCACTCCCTAAACAATGTAATTAGGAAAATGGATTTAGGTAGCAAACATGCCTAATTTCTCATTCTAGCTTCTAGTCCCTATTAGTTTGAATGACCATTAGTAATTTATCTTTTTTGCTGAGTTGCCTAATCTGCATAATTGGGAATAATGATCCTTCATGGGCTATTTTGTCCATAATCTCCCTGCAAGTAATTTACCTCTTGGTAATTATCCATGCTAATCATTACTATGTTCATATATAAAATACTCAATAACTTACTTTTTGGTTGAGCAGGTTTTTAAAAAGTTATTACTATATATATTCTGTAGCCAAATACAGCTAATACAGCATCTTATTAAATACCAATATGCATTCTACCTTCTTGAATACTTGACTCATATCATTGATGATATTGACTCTTAAATGTCACTGGGGAAAGGAAACCAGAGTATGAATTGTTATGTCTTTTATTTTTGAAATTTATCATTCAAATCTCCCTGTGCCTTAGGCTCAGGAAGTACAGTATGTTCTTCTTGAAGCTACCCGCTACCCTCCCGCTCAGTGTTGGAGATCTCAGGAGTTTTCTCAGCCCAGAATTGTCCGTCCCTTTCAAACACCAAGCAGAGGTTGAGAAGGGAATTCACTCCAGTGTTGCTATTTCCATTGATGGCCACAAGGGGGCACTGTTGATTTCCCCACAATGAAGCTTTTATTTAATCGTGGCAGTAAAGCCAGTATGTTTAGACTCCGTGGCCGCACAGACTTGCTGTCCCACATTGAGCATCGAATACTATATGCTTAGAATATATCCCAGAGCTCAACAGAGCTTCAGGATCACGATGTACTAAGAGGCTCCCCTGGTTTTATTTCATAATACAGAGAAAACATAGTTTTGTTTGCTCAACAATATTTAGGTCTTTGTTCTGAGCCATGGTCGCCAACACAGACTCTCTTTTTCCTCCAGATATTTAATTCCAGGGCACTTGTTGCTCTCTCTTGTCAGTAGGTCTTGATTTAAATCTGCTCTTTTCCTGAATAGCAGCATACAGTGGTTTCAAATATTCTTTCTCAAAAGGCTCTGTGTTCGTTGCAAATTTCTCATGCAAATGTGACTGGCCTTCAAACCAGCCAGTGAGGTGAGTGGCTATTGGTAAGCCACGCCCCTCCCCTTCCTCATGTTCTTAATACACCCCCTTCCAGTACAATTGGACCATAGTCAGCTTATATTAGCAAAGTGACTCTTCACAGATTTTCTCAGTTAAGCTGACAAAACAACTGTACCTCGTCAATTTATTTTTTTCTTTCCATTTTATTGAGATGTAACTGATATACAGCCCCTTATAAGTTTAAAGTGCAGCATAATGATTTTACTTACATTTGTTGTGAAATGATTAACACAATTAGTTTAGTTAATATCCAACATCTCATACAAATACAAAAAAAAAAAAGCCTTTTTCCCCTTGTAATAAGAACTTTTAGGATTTACTCAGCTTTCCAATATACCATACGCAGTGCTAACTATAGTTATCATGTTATAAATTACGTCCCCAGTACTTATAACTGGACATTTATTCCTTTTATACCCCACCAATTTAAAGTGCCTGAAGCTTATGATAGTTCATTGTATCCACTTGGGACAGTGTTCAAAGATTTCTACCAGAGTTCATTTTTAATGCGATGGGAACTTTAAGCAGAGTTCTGTTTGCCCTTCCATATCTGGTTTCTTGAGTAATCCTGTTTCCCCATCACCTTTATCTGGTATGGATTCACCCCAAAACCTGTCTTAGGACCATTGTGACTAGTTTCTTGACCATTGTGAGAAACAATGGTCTTAACTTCTCCCCCTCAGAACCAGAGCAGAAAGCCAACCTTAAGGATGCGGCTTGTCCATTCCTTTTATTTAGGGCTTTACTACTATGAAACTAGAGACCCATTGAAAACACTATTTGTCAAGCCTTCACTTAGCCCCTTCAATATGGTAAGTAAGAGAGTGTTTACTGAGCCCCTCAATGTGCTAGTTACTATGATGAATGACAACTGGTGTGCTAGTCTCTGTATATTTTACCAATCCCTACAACAAGTTGGTAGTTTCTATTCCTGTGTATACCACTTTGAGTAAACTTCTCATAATTATGATGGCTATTTGAATTAATCTAGAGAAGCCAGATTCAGGAATTAGGATCAGAAATTAGAATCTATATTTTGATCAGCTAATAAACTCCTCTTCGAGTCCCTTCTGGGTTTGCACGTGGGTGAAAGCATAGCAGAGTTAGAGAAGGCACTCCGAGAAAGACCAACAGAGGGGACCAAATGTGTGAAAATATTACCTGGCCACATGTATCATACTTCTATGAATTCTATCCTCTCTGCTGGATTTAAAAAAACAAACCTCATTTTATAATCATCCACAGAAGGCTCTTATGAAAATTAAAGATTATCTTGCACAGACACTGACAGTTTACTACTGCTCAAAACACTTGAGCATTTTATTTTATTATGATTACTGTCCTTATTATCAATATATGAAGATACTGAGATTATTAGTATCATTTTGAGCAATCGGTGTTAAAATTGGCCATTCTGTCCTGGGAGGGACAATAGGAAGATGGTGGGGGATAAAACCCTTCTAGCAGCCAGGAATGTAGAGAAGCCCTCGTAGAGAATTCTCTTCTTTATAACAATGACAAGTATCAAGTCACACTTGTGGCTCTGGCTTGAGAAAATGAGAACCAAGTCTGAGAACATAAGAGTGTTAAAAGCCCCTTCTTGTAGGCAAATGGGTGTCGTTTTCTTTCCTGATATTATTGGGTGTGGCTTTGGAGACCCTGGAGCCCACACAAGCAGAGTTGCAGTTACTCAATCTAATTGCTAGTGTGGGGCAGCCAATCTCTATTCCTGCTGCCAACTTCATGCAGATTTTTTCATAGTTATGAAAGTTGCCCCTGTGACATTACGTAGTGTCGCTTTGCCTACTTGCAACGGAGGACTTGATTCTGACTCCAGTTCCCTGGGATGCATTGTGCACTGCAGGGCGCCGTTACAGATGTCACTCATGTCTTTCAAAGCTTTCTGACTCAACCAGGAGGAGCCATACAGTCATTAACTCCTGTCTCTCAGCCTTAAAGCCTGTCATTCACAGTCTGCTTTGTGATGCCCAGGCTGGTCTTAGCCCCAGCTCTAAGGGTACCTCCTCAGAGTTCCTGTGACATCAGTAGTTCCTGAACCCATCGTTCAGTGGGTTCTATGTTTTAATGACCCAACCTCTTCCTAAGTGTAAGGTTCTTCCTGCAGGTACTATCTCCATGTTACACCATCCTCTTTTTTTCTGTTTCAATTCTCCAATACCCATTTAATCAATTGCTTACATTAAATTTTCTAAAAACACTGGGTGTGATATCTTCTCTCCTGACTTGCCCACTGTTATCCAGAAACCTGATAGTATGCCATGCCTTCCCACCTTCAGCTAGAGTGCTTGGGCAGAGTCAACAGATCAAATGAGACTAGATTTTCAGTTCACTGCATGGGTAACTCAAGCACATAGGGAAAGTGGCCAACTCACTGTTCTGGTCCGTTTCTCCATTTTCCCCCCATTGGTATCCTCTCTCTCCACCTGTATCCTCATTTTCAAGTCTCCCTGAAGGTAATAAGGTTATGGAGGATAAAATAGAAAGCCGGTATTGTGTTATACCATTGTGAACACTCTTTTCCTGTGGTCCTGCAGATTGTTTGTTGGGCAGGACTCTGTCTTCTCTAAGAACATCCTGGCTCTCAAAGAAGTAGGTATAGGCAGGAAATACATATGGACAGCCAGAAGGACAATCACAGGCCAAAGGAGAGTAGGGTGGAAGACTGGTCTCCAGATTCAATTGCACTTGAAGAAGCATTTCTATAGAAAGAACTTAGACTCTATAGCCTGGATTTTGATATCTACTCTATACCTCTCCAGATATGTGATCTTTGCCAGTTACCTCTCTTAAAAGCATTTTTTTACTTTGTTAAATGTAAGTAATGATGCATTCAGGGATGTTGTGAAGATGAAATTACTTAAATATGATTGCCTAGGCTCAAAGCAGTTACTCAAGAAATATGTTTCTCCCTCTTGCCTACCTTCACCTGAACCAGGCAAAGAGAATAAAGAAAGGTGTCTGGATAATTATGAAGTAAGCCTCCATGTGCATAATAAATTCTCACTCACAGGCATTTCTAGGCATTGCTACCCAGGAAAAATCACTAAGCAAAAAGGGGAGAAGGATTTAGACACCTTTTCTACATATTCACATTTCTCTGTGCAGCAATTTCTGAATTCCTTGTTTTATCTCTTTGGTCCGAACCCCATATACAATGGGGTTCAAGGCAGGGGGTATGAGGTGATGAAGGACATTGAGCAGGATCAGGATGTCCATAGGGACCCTCTTTCTGGCCACATTTGTCAATACCACAACCAGCAGGATGGTGCTAAAGAAGAGGATGAGGATGAAGTGGGAGCTGCACGTGCTCAGGGCTTTGACTGCAGCCCCCTCGGCCTTGAATCTAAGCACAGCTCTTAGGATGAAGGTGTAGGAGAGGAAGATAAGGATGAAATCTGAGCCCAGTAGGGTCCAACCAGCCACAAATTGGTAGAGTCTGTTCAGGGTGAAATTGTCACAGGAGAGCCTGGACACAAACAGGTTGGCACAGATGCAGTTCTCAATGACATTTTTTCCACAATAATGGAGCTGGGCAGAGAGAATGGGAATGGGTGCAGTGAGAAGGGCATTTCGTGCGACAATAAAGATACTAGCCTTGGCCACAAATTGATCAGTGATGATGGATGGGTACCGTAGTGGGTGGCAGATGGCCACGTAGCGGTCATAGGCCATAACCATGAATGTGCAGGACTCCATGGGGAGGAAACTGTTCATGATGAACATCTGGAAGAAGCAGGCAGAGAAGCTGATGGACCTGAGGTCAAACCAGAAGATGGCCAGGACCTTGGGGATGACTGTGAGGCAGAGCACAACGTCCAGCAGTGAGAGCAGGCTGAGCAGGTAGTACATGGGCTCATGCAGAGAGGCCTCCAGTCGGATGGTGAGCAAAAGAATACCATTGGCCCCATGGCCAGGAGGAAGAGGAGGCTGAGGGGCAGGGACAGCCAGTGCTGCCAACTCTGGTAGTTAGGGAAGCAGATGAGGAGGAATTCGGAGACTGGAGCAGTGGAGTAGTTGCTGGGTGAAGCCATTGAATTAATCTTGAGCTGAGAAGGTTTCTCTTAACTATTTGTACAGTCAGATGTAAGACATAATTTTTTTAAATTGACTTCAAAATTATTCCTCTCACTTACTTTTTAGGAATATAGGATATTTCCCAAATAAGGAAAATTCCAGTCAATGTTTTACTTTGTTTTTAGTGCAATAATCAGGAATGGTTAATATTCAAAATGTTATCTGAACATCCATGCACATATCATGTTGGTAATATGCCATTTAAATTAGACAGTGAGTAGTTTAAAAGGAGGGTGAAGACTTTTTGAGAGATCTAAGTATAGATAAAAAGGCATGTCACGTCCTTCCAAAAGAATTTTTTTCTTTTTCTTTTTCTTTTTCTTTTTCTTTTTCTTTTCTCTTTTGGTAGAGTGGTGAGACTTAACAAATAATGCCACAGTCTATGGAGAAAAAATGGATCCGTGAAATAATTAGATTTTCAAGTTAGGTCAGCATGGTACCAGTTTAAGAAAAGAACAATGTTAGTAGTATAAAGGAGAGAGGCTAAAAAACATTCCTACTTTGTATAGTAATCTCATATATGGTGAGGGGGGCAACTAACCTATGGTGAATACGATGTTTTTTTAATGGGTGTTATTTTAAATTTTTAAATAGGTGTTTTGAGATAATTGTTGACATTTCAAGGGGGAAAAGCATCTATTTAGGTCCTCACCTACTACCATACACCAATATAAGTTAAGATGGATAATATTGTTGTATCCCCTCCCCAAACTTATGCTAATCTAGAAGAGAAAAGAATATAAATTTGCTTAAATTCAACCTTTGCTAAAATCCCAATACTATTGGAATATAACCATCTCTTTTCCCAGAACTCTTAGAATAAACCAACAGGAAAGGCTGATTGCACTATAAATTTATAGTTACCAATTTCAAATGGGCCCACAATATTTCCTGTCCATCCTACAAAGCTTTCCTAATCAACTCTTCCTTCTTGCCAACGCCCTTTTCAACCTTTATTCTTTTTAATCCTTGAACTCTTCTTCTCTTGGAAGGTGACATCAATTACTACCTCACAGAGAAAAGGGAATGTGCCCAGTGAGATTTTCTTCAACTTCCTAAGAGAAAAATTACAATTTTACTTGCACAGTCTCCCATTCTTTCATTGCTTACTCACATTAAATAGAATCTGTCCATCCTCAAAATGTCAAACCTTCCATCTCTACGTTGACTCCTAGCCCTCCCAGCCTGTATTTATACAATCAATTGTGCATTCTAGTTCCCAATTTTGATTCATAGTTGTTTCTTTACTGAGTCTGCCTTGTCTTTCAAACATTATCAGTATCTTTCATCTTTAAATATAAAAAATTTGAAAGCCTCCTTTTTGCCTTTCAGCTATTTCTTTCTTTCCTTTCCTTCACATCCAAACTTCTCACAGCACTGTTATACTTACCACCTCCATTTCCTCCCTGCATATCCATTCCATAACTCACTTCAATGTGGCTTCTTTTCCATTAATTTCCACAAAAACTCTCTCAAAAAATTACTTGTAGATTGCTGAATCTTGCTAAAACAATTGACCTACTCCTCTTCCTTGAAACATTCCCTTTGGCTTAGTTTGCATCCTGGTTTATCTCAGACCTCCTGGTCTCCTTCTCACTTTTTCTGACTTGTCTTACATCCACCACCTTGGCATCAGTTTCAAGATTCAATCCTGACTTCTCTTTGATTTCCTTTTCTCATCTGTGTTAGTCTGTTTTCCACTTTCTTCCACTTATTTTCTCTGCTCTGTATCCTCAGATAATTATCACCATCTCTATGTTGATTATTACTGAGTTATATACCTCAAACCTAGAATTCTTTAAAAGGCTACATGACATATTAACTTGGGTCTCTCAAAGATATCCAAAACTCATCAAGTCCAAAATCAACTCAAAATTTTTCTTCCAAACTTGGTCTTTTTCTAGCATCTCCTATCTCAGTGAATGGCATATAGATCCGGACTCCTCCACAAGCTAAAGACTAGACATTTGAACATATTCTTCACCTATATCACCCATTACAAACCTACCATCAAGACCTGTCAAATTTCCCTTTTAATTAGCTCTTTAGTCTTCTCTACTAGTATCTCCACTGTCACCACCCAAGACTAAAGTACCATTGTCTCTTAAATGAAATTACCTCCTAATGCATTCTAGGTTTCATTTTAAAACTATTCCCTACATTGAAGTTAGAGAAATATTTTAATACAGAAATCTGAATTTGCCACTCATCTGCTTAAAATATGTTATTGGTTTTTCATTGTTGATAGAATAAAACAGAAGCTTTAATTTGAGCAATATTAGATCACCAGAGGCCTGGTGCACGAATTCATGCATGGGTAGGATCCCTATGCCTGGCTGGCAATCCGGTTCCTAGGCCTGGCCAGCAATCAGGGCCGATTGAGGCTGTCTCACCCAGTCCTGATCAGGGCTGGCCAATCAGGGCCTGCTGGCTGGGGGGTAGGACCGGAGGGAGAGACTGTGAGAGATTGGCCAGCCGGCCCCAATCAGGGCAGATCAGGGCTGGCCAGCCAGGGGGAAGGACCATGGGAGGTTGGCCAACCATGGTAGGTTGGATGTGGGAGCGCACTGACCACCAGGGGCAGCTCCTGCATTGAGTGTCTGTCCCTTGGTGGGCAGTGTGCTTCATAGCAACTGGTTGACTGGTCGTTCCAGTCATTCTGGTCATTTGGTCATAGCAGCCACTTAGGTTTTTATATATATAGATAAGTTCATGAGAAAAGAAACCATGTCCATTGGGTGGGGGTTTTTTCATCACTATAGGTACAGTGAATAAGTAGATTCCTTCATAGGTGCTCCTGGTTCAGTGAATAAATTACTTAGTAATTAAGTAAATGAGTGAATAAATACAAAGTGATATATCCTTTAACTCCTTACTCATTTTCAAATCTCATCTGATGCCCCTCTATCTCTTGCCTCCTGAACTCCAGCCACACTGTTCTTTCAACTCTTCAAATACAACTTGCATTTCTGATCCCATTTCTCTAAAAGACTGTGCATCCTATGCTTCTACACATGCACCCACATACTTTCTACACATCCTTCCCATCTCAGTTCAAATATTCCCTTCTCTGGGAGATTTCTTCTAACCCTCTCTAGACAACATCAAAATCTCCTGTTTTATGTTTCTACTAGAGGCCCGGTGCATGAATTCATGCACAGTGGAGTTCCTAGGCCTAGTCGGTGATCAGGGCCAATCAGGGCCACCTCGCCCAGTCCTGATTGGGGCTGGGCCATTTGGGACTGGGGTGGTCAGGGCCTGCCAACCTGGAAGAGGAAGAGGAATGGGTGGCCGGCCGTGGGGAGGGACCAGCCCGGGGGAGAGACTGCGGGAGGTTGGCCAGCCATGGGAGGTTGGCTGTAGGTGTGCACTGACCACCAGAGGGCAGGTCCTGCATTGAGCATCTGCCCCCTGGTGGTCAGTGTGCATCATAGCGACTGATTATTCTGGTCGTTCGGTCATAACAGTCACTTAGGCTTTTTTATATATAGATAGTATTTTTCTTTACCCTCACAATTTATAGTTATACATGTGTGTGATAATTTGGTTAAATACATTTCCCCCCAAGTCCAATTAGCCATTTCATGCCATGAAAGTAGGGGCCATTGGCACATTGTTTGGCATGAAGTGGTGCCCAAAAATATTTGTAGGATGAATTCATTGCTAATCCTATGAGCAGAGTGATAAAGTGATACAAAATAAAGTATCCTAAATCAGCCTGAAGGGGGGAAAAAAGGAAATCCTTTCTAAAGTTGCTAGCACTTTAGTTGCGTTTTGATGGATGTGGAAGACATAACTGTAGGTTGGATATTTCAGGTAGTATATAAAATGGATTGTGTAAAGGCATGGTAATGAGTTGGAGAAAAACTTTGGAGCGAAATTCTATGTAATATTTAATCTGGCTGGAGCCAAGAAGATGGTTAGTTGAAACAAAGAGCAGAAAATGGAGTTTTATAAAAAGAGAGAAAGTCAGATCATGAAGGACCTTTGCTATGCTAAAGATTTTAGAATTAATTTTATAGATAAAGAGGAGACAAAAATATTTTTACTAGAGAGAGATATGACTAGATAGGGGCTATGGGAATATGATTCTGGATGCAATGTTATGGATGGATTTGGGTAAAAAGAGAGCAGAAGCAGAAAGAAAGGATGATACAATAGTCCAGATGGGAAATAGTAAGCATCTGAACAAAGACTGAAGCACTGAGAATGGAAAGAAGGGGCATATTTCAATGGTTAGGTAGACAGAGAATTCAGTGACAAATCAGTTATGAAAGAGACAGTAGGTGAGAAGCCCAGAGTGATGCCCTGTTTTCCTACTTGAATAAGTAAATAAAACCACCAAGATGAAACACAGGCAAATAGCATGTTTAATGCACATGGGTTTATATCAAAGCTGAGTTGTTTATAATCTCCACATGGAGATTTATCTTGGGCTGTCGAAAATGAAGAATTTGAACAAATTAGTAGGATCCTGGTTTAAGGTTAAAAATTGAAAGAGCATCAGTACATAGCTGATGGAGTCAGAAAATCATAAGGCTGAGATTGAAACCCTTGAAAATAGCCACCTTAAAAAATTTTCAAAAAAGAGAAACAGAGAGACATAAACAGAGAGTCTGGAAAAGCATGAAAAAAATTAGGAGGATATGGTAGCCTAGAAACATTGAGGGGAAAATTACTAGGAGTGAATGACCAACTTTTCAGTTAAGCAGACACTGAGGATAACATGAGAATAAGGATAGCTAATACATTTTTTTATCCTCACCCCAAGGATATTGTTTTTATTGATATTTTTAGAGAGAGAAAAAGAGGAAGAGAGAGAGATATATTTCAATGTAAGAGAGAAACATTGATTGGTCGCCTCCCATATGCCCCCCAACCCAGGATCAAACCCACAACCTAGGTATGTGCCCTGACCAGAAATAGAACCACCAACCTTTCAGTGTACAAGACAATGCTCCAACCAACTGAGCCACCCAGTCAGGGCTGGAAAGCTATTAATTTTTATTAAAAGGTTGTCATTAGTAACCTGGACTTCATTAGACTGGTGACAGTAGAAACCAGAATGAAAGCAGTTGGAAGTGTAAATAGGGAGGATTGACTATGTAGCTAAAGAGCCTCATCTCAAGCTTGTAAGTAAAGTAAAAAGCAAGACGAAAAAAGAAACATACTGCTCATGCTTATTTGTTTGAGGAAAGTATAAAATTCAGAAGGAAAGTAAGATAATTGGAGTAGTTAGTCCGTCAAGTAAGCAAGTTCTATTATTGCTATAATTTTCTTTGAAATCCTTAACACATAGCTTTTGTTCCTCGCCCTATACCCCTATACGTAAGGACAACTAAAGTGCACTTTTCCATTTATACAGCCTAATATTATCTAATATCTCATAGATTCTTAATAAAAGTCCATTGAAAAATATTTTGAATTACTGTGACTTAGTGTTTTATCTTGCTGGGAAATTTCAAGAAGAGAATGTAAGAGGAGAGAATTAATCAGAGTTTCAGTGTGCTGAAGAGGACACCGAGGCAGGGAAAAGAAGTTCTGCTCAACACTACGAATGATTGTTTCTGTGGGCTTGTGTGGTGGGCTGCAAGGGTCAGGGAATGGCACAAAATGCATGTTGGAACTTGGGGGCTTACCCATGCTGCTGCATGCAGGTGATCCTCAAGAGCCTGTCCTTGTTGATGGTAAAAACCTGGGATAGGGCTCTGACATAAGTCTTTTGCCCTTGCCCTAATACAAACACAAAACAACTCTATTGTCCCTAATTATTTCGGTAAGAATTTTCTCAAATTTCTTTCAGTCCAAATCATTACCAACTTCTCCATACAAAATCTCCTCTCCCCGCATCCTCCTTGACCCATGGCGTCCCATATCCTATTTCCTCATCCCTGCTGAACGCCATTCTTAGCACTTGGTCCTTTTCAAGCATTGTTTCACATAATCTTCATACCTCCTATGTTCCTTCTCAAAGGCCACTTGCTAATCAATTCTCCTGTGTACCTGCTTCCAGTCATCATCTGTTGGCCGTTTACTTGTGGAAAAGTCAAACCTGTATTGCCTGAAACTCATTAGCCCAGGACATTTGCCTTCAGCCAGCCAGCATTATCACTTTAGCTCCAAGTCTATTAAAGTCCATTTCTTTACCATTTAACGTTGGAGAAGAGAAGGAAGGAAGGAAGACATGAGAAAATCTGAAATAGGAGAGAAGGAAACGGGAACAGATTCCAGGGTGTTCTGACAGGTGGAAGTGCATCCATGAACATTGACTGATAATGTGGTACCTAGAGTAAAAGTTAATGCCAGGACTCTAAAACTGGATTGACAAATTTAGTTGACATATCCATTGTCCAGAATATACCAGCCATTCTCTTAAGTGTACTCTATGTATTAATTTATTTCATAGAAGCACAGTGTCAAGAGCAAAGCAATTGAGAATGTTTCTCAACTCTGTTCTGGTTAGTTCGCCTGGAGTATTCTATCCAATTCAGGACACTATGTATTAAGAAATTCCTTGTCAAACTGAGACGTAATCATGTTACAGGATGATACAAAGCATGCTTTCCTTTTGGAGAGGTATTGCTACAAATTATAGATGTGTGGCCTGCCAAAAGACAAAGAACATTGGTGATAATTTTAAAATATATGAATAGGTAACTTGGGAAAAAAGAGCGAAAGAAGAGAGAGGGATGGGAGAGAGAGACAGAGCGAGAGAGAGAAACAGAGAGACACAGAGAGAGAGAGAGAATCACAGAAAAACTGAGTTTGGTGAAATATGAATAAGAGCTTTCTATCTATCTAAAGAAAAATTTCTCTCTCCAGTTTAAGCGGCGTCCTGGAACAGAGTTGGGTGGAAGCTTCTTCAGTATTTTCTTCTGAATTCAGGTTCATGTGTCCAGTGATATACTAAATGCACTTTATCGATTGTAGAATGCACAGACCTCCATTCTTTACTGGTCAGAAAAGATGAAGCCCTATTATCTCCTTGCACTAAGTCTCCTAACCAAGCAAGGAATGCAGAGGGAAAAAGAGAAAGTAGAAGGCGTCTTACAGGATATTTGGATGCTAACACATCCAGAATCACCATACCTCTCCTTCAACCTCCGCGTTGCCTTTTCTCCCTGTTTGCTGGAGTTTGCCTATTAGAAAAGGACTCCTGCCTGCCTTGTCACTCTTCCTATATAGATCCAATACAGCCTGTAATACTCTCCCCTGGCCCTGGAACTTACAGAAGATGTAAAAGGATGAGTCCATGATGATGTATCCGCTTCAGTGGTAACCATACTGCGACTTGGATAAATAACTCTTGAGAGGTTTCTGAGATCCTCATTCCTCTTCTGCCCCCACCTTCTTAGACCCAGGTGGGAAAAGGTGGCTTAGGAAACAGAGACTTGGGTGATGAGTTGCTGAGTCCTTTGGGAACTCTGACGTATGGTGCTCCTGCATGGAAGGAGTTGCAATATAAAGGATGGAGTGGTCTGAAACTAAAATAAGAACTTTCCTAGAATCCAGAAGTCAGGGATCTGGTGCATAAGCCTGAAACACAAACATGAATGAAAATGTAGGAAAAGAGACTAAAAAATCAAGATCCTCTATTACAATAATAACTCCAGTGTTTTGAGTGCTTTCTGAATGACCAAAACTATTCGTGTCCTTTATATGTATTTTTTTCATTGACTCATCCCCCTTAGACATGAATGAGCAACTCTTCAGAGTAGAAACTATTATCCCCAATACATTCAACAATAAAGATTTTTTAAATAAATAAATAAAAATAAAATACAAAAAAAAATTAAAAATAATAAAAAAAGAAACTATTATCCCCATTGTGTAGGGGACAGATAGAGAGATGATAGCCAAAGTCACACAGTTACCCACCTTGGTCACCACTTGTCTGATTCCAAAATCTGTGTTTTATTGACTCTTCTCTACAGTCTCCACTAGACTGAGGAGTGTGACTGTAGGTATTGCTATCCGAAAGAAAATCCTAGCAAATCGAGTTCAGCAAACGGCTAACATTTTTTTAACCAATAAATACATTTATCTCCTAAAGAAAGCAAAGAGAGTTCAATATAATTTAACACGTCAAGGTTGTACATAAGACCATGGAAATGAAATCATTCCAATCACAAGCATATTAGAATCTTACTCTGGCATTTGCTATTTGTGTGCCCCATCCATTAAACAAATGCTTACTAACTACTTACTGCTGTGTATATTGGTGAATGAGGCAAACGTGGTCCTCGCCCTTATAAGAGCTCATTCTACATATGTGGTTGTCAAAAGAAAATAGGCATCTCTAAGTGTACTTATTAGGATAATTTCGAAGATATATTGATTAACAAACAAACAAGAGGCAGCCCACGCAGGTTTGGCTCACTGGATAGAGTGTCGGCCTGGGGACTGAAGAGTCCCGGGGTTTGATTCTGGTCAAGGGCATGTACCTTGGTTGCAGGCACATCCCCAGTAGGGGGTGTGCAGGAGGCAGCTGATCGATGCTTCTCTCTCATCGATGTTTCTAACTCTCTATCCCTCTCCCTTCCTCTCTGTAAAAAATCAATAAAATATATTTTTAAAAAAAAAAAAACAAGAGGCAAAACAGTACACAGAATGTTACACAAAATAATTTTGTAATACTATATGACAAATACATATAAATTAATATATCTTTATCATGTACTAGAGGCCCGGTGCATGAAAGTCATGCACAGGTAGAGTCTCTAGGCTTGGCGGGCAATCAGGGATGATCAGGGCCTTCCTTACCCCAGTAGCTGGCTGCCAGGTGGGGCCTTCCTTCATTCTCTGCTGCCCCTGGTGGTCATCACATGTCATAGCAAGCAGTCAAACTCCTGAGGGGACAATTAGCCTTTTATTATATAGGATAATTCATATATAATCAAGTTATCTCTGGAAAGATACATAAGAAACCTATAAGAGTAAGACAATTGTGTGTGTGGCAGACAGGAATAAAATGGTATGTTAAAGATTGCTAGTTGCTTACCCAATACCCCCCATTCTTCCTTAGCAACAAAAACCATGGTTTTATTTGGTTACCCACATATACTGCCAAATACAGATTCCAAATGTTAGTAGATGTCACTTGGTGGGGTTTCCAAGAAGACCCTTTAGTGTGGACTAACTCAGTTGAGAAATGAAAGCCATTTGCCTTCATTCTTTCCTCATGGAACCGGCACAAGATTGATGCCTGAATTTCTAACAACCACCTTAAACATTCAGCAACTCTGAGAACTAAAGTCAGATTCTTAGCATAATAAAGCAAAAAGAGAGACATTGGTGAAGCTCCAGAAGCCCTGAATATTCACCTCTGAAACTCTTTTACATGGAAGGAAAAAAATGTTTGCTTAAGCCATCATTATTTGGTTATTCTATTATATGCAATCAAAAGTAATACTAACTGAATCATATGCATATATTATCTAATTTTACATAATTTTAAATCTTATTCTTTTAAACACAGAGATAAAATTATAGAACAAATATATGCAGCTTTAATAATCATACATAAGAAAATGTACAGAATCCTGTCATGTGCCATCATAGGGCCTTACCATAGGAGCAACACTTTAAATAAGGTAGATCAAAGGCTTTAATGAAGAAAGATATGAACTGAAGGGAAAACAAGAGTAGAAACAGAGAAGCCAGCAGAAGACTATTACATGATCCAGGCAAGGGAGGGTGGTGGCCTGAACCAGACTGGAGATAGAGGAAATAAATTGGAATGAACATATTTTGGGAGAATTATCAGGTAGATATACTGATGAATTAGAAATTAGGTATTCAATGTAGAAATCAAATATGATTCTTAGGATTCTGTCTTAGAGAATTTGGTGAATATAAGCCTACTTACTAGAATGGCATCAGACAGCAAGATTTCTGGGTATTGTTGAGTTTACATGTGATAATAAATTTAATGTAAAATCAATAAATTTATGTAGGGGAATTTTTCTAGCAACTTTCAATCTTTCACAGAGGAAATGGGCTTTTATATTTGAATAGAGTTTGGGGGGTTTTCCAGCAACTACAATGGAGGGAGAGAACAAAGAAGGTTAGATTGTTTTCAAGAAAATAATTAAACAACACATTATAGAATCTAAGCTAGACAAAGAATAAAGCCAGGACAAGAGAAATGAATAGGTATAGAGTGGATCCTATCAATGGCTTTGTAGTCTTGCTGTCCAACAACTGTGATTGTACTGAGGATAGTTGAAAATGTGAGTCAGAAATTAGTTTGTTTCAAATCTAACTTTTACAAGTAGATCAACCACAGAAATTAGATAAGCCAAAAAATGGGAGTTTCAACAAGGCAAGTTAAATTTTGAGAACAGGCTGAACTAATTATTCAACCAATTTCAGTTTTCCCAGCAATGGGACTTCCATTGCATGCAAATGACATTCTAATGAAAAATAAATGCATACAAATGAATTAATAATTATAGGAGGAGATACATATACTATAATTACTTCTATCTGAAAGGACTCAGGCAAAAAATATGTTTAACAGAGGAATAATTTGATATATGAATTTTTTTGTTAGGTAATAATCTGTTTAATTTCTTTGTCTCATTTGATCCACCTGCAGCTGTCACTGCCTAAGCTACGTTACATTGGAAAATGGGCAGAAACATTCTCCTGGTGCCCTTTTATAAATGTGTTTGGGACTGAGGTAATTGCGGCAGTCTGCTGCCTCGCTGGAGCTTCCTGTCCTTTTATATTGCACAGTTGCGGGGGGAGCGGGAGGCTAGGCCCATCCGTAACAGGTACAACGAGAAGAACAAAGAGATAACAACTCAGTGAACAAGCTGGGCAGGAGCCTTTCTGCTGGGAACTTGGTAACACAGCTCCATTCACTTGTGCTGGGCGTGGTGCACCTGGAAAGCAAGAGGGCTGTGAAGATAGCCCCGAAACAGACTGATGGCCAAAACTGAACTTTCAAAAGGGTTGCTACAATCAAGCCAATAACAAGTGAAAGGACTGCTTTGTAGTTCCTACGCCTTCCATCCTTATTTTTGTTTCTCCTGGAGTTCCTAACTGGTGACCTTTAAATGTGCACCTGAATTCATGCGTTTTCTTCTCATAAACACGGATGTGTTTTTCCCACCATTCTAATACTTATGCTTTGTATTCTCATCCTGAACAAAACAGCCCAATGAACAGAAGTTTTTAATTTTTCCTTTGATTATAAAAATAATACATCGACATGCTAGCATTCAATTATATGATAGTATCATTTGAAGTCAAGCAAAATGTCACCCATCAGAAATAACTGGTATAAACAATCTGTTATGTAGTTTTCATCTATGTTTTTCTACATAAGATTGGGATTGCGTAATTGTAGCAGTCTGTTGCCTCGATGGAGCTACGTATATAAGTAAATTATACGATCCCATATCGTTTAACTTCTATGCATTTGTCTGTTATAAACTCTTTATTATGTCCCAGGCCTTTATGCTAAGCACCCCCATCTTATTTTTTTAATCTTTATTATTAAAAGTATTACATATGCCTCCTCCCCCTCCCCCCCATTGACTCCCTTCTAGCCCACCTCCATCCCCCACCCCAGGCCTTCCCCACCCTATTTTCTGTATCCATGGCTTATGCATATATGCATACAAGCTCTTTTTTAAAATATATATATTTTTTATTTTAGAGAGGAAAGGAGAGGGAGAAAGATAGAAACATCAATGATGATAGAGAATCATTGATCAGCTACCTCTTGCCCCCTCCCACCCCAGGGATTGAGCCCACAACCCAGGCATGTGTCCTGGCTGGGAGTCAAACTGTGACCTCCTGGTTCATGGGTCAATGCACAACCACTGAGCTGTGCCGGCCAGGCTGCATACAAGTACTTTAGTTGATCTCTTCCCACCCATCCACCCACCTCCACCTTCCCTCTGAGATTCCACAGTCTGTTTCATGTTTCTGTATCTCTGGATCTATTTTGTTCATCATTTTGTTTATTAGATTCCACATATGAGTGAGATCATGTGATACTTGTCTTTCTCTGACTGGCTTATTTCGCTTAGCATAATACTCTCCAGATCCCCCCATGCTGTATCAAAGGGTAAGAGATCCTTCTTTTTTACTACTGCATAGTATTCCATGATATAAATGGACCACAGCCTTTTTCTCTGCTCATCTAGTGATGGACACTTGGGCTGTTTCCAGATCTTGGCTATTATAAATTGCACTGCTATGAATATAGGGGTGCATACATTCTTTCTGATTGGTGTTTCGGATTTCTTAGGATATATTCCTAGAAGTGGAAGCACTGGGTCAAATGGCAGTTCCATATTTAATTTGGGGGGAACATTCTATACTGTTTTACATAATGGCTGCACCAGTCTGCATTCCCACCAGCAGTGAACGAGTGTTCCCTTTTCTCCACATCCTTGCCAGCACTTGTCTTTTGCTGATTTGTTGATGATAACCATTCTGACAGGTGTGAGGTGATACCTCATTGTCATTTTAATTTGCATCTCTCTGATGATCATTTTTCATGTCTCTTGGCCCTCTGTATGTCCACTTTGGAGAAGTGTCTATTTAGGTCCTTTGCCATTCTTTAATTGGATTTTTGTCTTCCTTTTGTTAAGTTGTATGAGTTCCTAATACCTTTTGGATATTAACCATTTATCAGATGTTTCACTGGTAAATATGTTCTCCCATGCAGTGGGCGTTCTCGTTGTTTTGTTGAAGGTTTCTTTGGTTGTACAGAAGCTTTTTATTTTGATGTCGTACCGTTTGTTTATTTTCTCCTTACTTCTCTTTGCCCTAGGAGACGTATCTGCAAACATACAGCTATGAGAGATGTCTGAGTTTTGCTGCCTATGGTTTCTTCTAAGATTTTTATGGTTTCACGACTTAACCATACGCCGTGAAAGCACCTCCCTTTTATATACCATGAGTTTGTATTATGTTTTATTATCTGGTATGGTGTGACTCTAATCTTTTTGAAAACTCTCCTTCATTCAGTGAAATGTTCACCTTCCATATACATTTTAGAATAACTATAACAAACGTCCCCGAATGTCTTGCTGAAAAGCTTCTTGAAAATGCATTGAATTTATCAATTAATTTAGGAGAACTGACATCTTTGAAATGTTCACATGTCTTTTTCACGTACAGGGTTTATTTCTGCATTTAAGCAGATCTTCACTTAACTATTTTAAGCATAATTTTAAAGTAGTATCCTTAAACATCTTGTATGTTTGCTATGATGCCAATTTCTACATATTAAGAAGTTTCTTCCTGCCGTGAATGGCATATTAACTGCTAATATTTTTAGATGATTTTTGCTGGTGTAAAGAAAACTTGCTTTTTAAAGTTCATCTTATACCTGATCATCTTACTGAACATATAACTAATTTTAAAAATCTGTTTATTTTGTATGATCATATCATATGAAAACAATGATAGTTTAACCATTTTTATTCTGATCCCTAAAACTCTCCTTTCTTTTATATGTTGGTCAGGAATTTTTTTTTTACTTTGATAAGGGCATTCAACTGCATTCCTCTTGGTGCATTGCTCCCCAAAAGGAAGCTGCCTCCTCCAAAGTTGTTTCCTTCCTGAGGCAAACGTTATCCAAAGACTAGCTCATAAGACAGAAAAGAGGCCTGGCCCAAATGCTTCAAATTAGACAACTCTGAAAAGGGCCATCCCAAAGCTCCTTATGTGATTATGTGATTTATTATTTTTATTTCTGTTTCCTCAAATATTTGTGGATAATTTTGCACATGCATGCACTGGTCCATACTATGCTGAATACCAAAGGAAGTCCCTCTGAAGATCTTTGGAATTATCTCTTTATGCAGTTCTCTCTTCTTCAATAAAAGCAAACATGCCTCTGGGGGAATCTGAGGTCAGAGTGATTTGGGGATTCCACAGTATTTCAAAGGAATTTTAAGAAAATATACTTTAGGATGGAGGAAGGGCAGTGGTGTACAGAAATGGAAAATCAAGTGAGATGTGACTACTTCAGGATATCCAAGATGAAGATGGTACTTAGGTTTATTTTTAAGTGAAGAGTCTATCAAAATTTTCTTCCTTGAGTGTGGAGATATTAGGATGTATATTTAGGATGAAAATGAGTGTCTCAGGGAAGAACATGTAACTATGGGGTTTCTTACAGGGTTAAGCAAGGACAGCTGCATGACCAGGCCTCTAGGTTAATTATATTTAGTTCTGGGAAACCGATTTCTGTCTTCACCCATAAGAAGAGAACCTTATGTCAAAACTTCTTGAGTTGTCAAAGACTATATGACAAGCAAACCCACAGAGTGTCAGCATGAAAATACAGTCATTGTTCTCTCCCTCTCCCACATTCAAATGAAAATCAAGTTCTGCTCATTCTTCAAAGAAATTCCTTTAAAATGCTTTCTACTCACTTTTTGTGCCCTTTGCAATTGAAGGAATTAAGCAGCTCCCCAGGCTTCCACCTTTCCCTAACTTTTTGTTACACTCTAACACCATATAATAATTACATTTTCATCCAGTATTTACCATTTACAGTCAAGAGACATTTCAAAAGCCAAAGAAGATCATTGCTCTTACATTCCAAATGCCTTTAATAATTGTGGAATCTACTCACCAAAACCAACGTTTAAGGACCTCTTAACAAAGTGGTCCTTGCTTTCACCCTACAGAATTTTGCAAATAAAAATTATGTCTAACCTTTGGGTTTGATTATTGGATGAGCCTGAGCCCTAAATTTCCTACTACCTGTGAACAAAAAACAAGGGACTATATAATAAGCCTGACAAGCTCAACAGGCTACATGGCAGGCCCGACAAGCACAGTGACCAAAAGTAACCACACAGGATGGTCTGATCATAAATTCCTAACTGGGCAAGTCATGGCAAGTAATCATATCCCAGGCCCATAGCTTCCTTATCAAAGGTCAATCTTTACCTGAAGCCAACCCTGTCCATTGTTCTTATGTATCTACAGTGGTCAGCAAACTCATTAGTCAACAGAGCCAAATATCAACAGTACAACGATTGAAATTTCTTTTGAGAGCCACATTTGTTAAACTTAAACTATATAGGTAGGTACATTGTTATTAACTTAATTAGGGTACTCCTAAGGCTTAGGAAGAGACACACTCAAGGGGCCAAAGAGTCTCATGTGGCTCGTGAGCCACAGTTTGCCGACCACGGAGATAACATGCCCTTGAAATGTCAGTGTTACCTTTTCCAAATCCCTGGTAGGCATAACCACTTGGCAAGGTACCCAGTGGAACACTATGACCCTTATCTGTCAAAGAAGCTTGAACAGTCATGATCAGGAAAAGGTGATAATCTCTCTGAATTCTGTGCCTCTGCTTAGTTCTTCCTGACTCTGATGAGGGTCTACAGAGAATGAGCCTATGGACAGCAACAGATTCACAAAAACAATAGTCATGGCCTGAAGAGCAGAGCTAGAGCTTCAACTGTACCTGAGGAAGAAGTGCTGTGTCATGGAACATGTTATTGTTAAGAGATCCAGGGGACACTCCACTCTTAGAATCAATCAATAGAAAAGATAACAGAAATGGAGAGCAATCCATTAGCAAATCGAGAAGGTAATTGTTCTTGTATTGCCAGAGAAGCTGGGTCAGTTTTATACTCAGCAACAAGGAGATCAGCTCCCTATATAAAATGAAGGAGATGCTTCTGTATCTCACACCCTGTCATTGCAATGAGACCAAATGGAGAGAATTAGAGTCAATTCCAAGATAAGGCTGGTTCTCCAGGTTAGAAATAGAGAAAAAACATGGAATGCCAGCTCCACAGATCCACAAAACATACTGTAGCATCTCTGGTTCTCAGCATAAAATCTCTTTTTTAGCAAAAGAGAGAGAACACAGCTCACCTCTTCATTTTCCTCTTGACAGCCTGCAGGGAATTCTACCTGTCAGCAAATCCCTGCACAATGACCTACAGAGTCCTGCAATCTTGGCACAGAAGGAAAGCCTCTGAAGAAACTCACCCTAAGTACCCAAACCAATTTATTCTCATATATGAACAAATAGATAAGAGTCAGAATCTATAGATATTTGAGGAAAATAGAATGAAAAGGAAAGACACACAACACACACACACACACACACACACACACACACACACACTAAACAAGTAGAAAGTCTAATCCATTAGAGAGAAGAGTGCATGGAGAAAAAAAAACATTTATAAAATATGTAATAATTTTTTAAATGGCCTCTTTAATGAAAATTTGAGGTGGTAGAATCATAAAGAAATCTCAGCCAGCAGTAAAAACAAGAAAAGGATAATCCAAAGAGCCAATGCTAACATTTAGCTGAGTAATTATACAGTTCAGATATTTAAATGTTTAATTTTTTAATGTTTTTATAATATTAATAAATGTTTAGTATGGATGACCAAGGAAAACTGAAAAAACACACAAATATAATGAAATAGATGTATAGCAGACACAGAAAATAATAAGAAAATGATGCAAACAATCTTCTGATAATAAATTTGAATGAGAGTAAAATAAAGAGATTTTTAGATAAAAACTACAAACCTTTTCAAAAGGAAATTTTAAAAAACATACATCAGGCAGAATACATATCCCATGTGGAAGATCTGAGATGATAAACATATACTTACTAGGCTATAAGGTTACTCGGCTGCAACCAAAGATTCCCAAAAATACAGGGATGGGCAAAGATAAGTTTACATGCAGATTATGATTATAATAATAATACAAGAATAAACTCTGTTTTGCATACTCACAACTGTAGGCCTACTTTTGCCAACCCCTATATGGTGTCTTAAACCAGGTACAAGTTTACTTATATCTCAGGTGTAAGTTAGAGTTGGTGGCCATACAGCCTCAGGAGCACAGGTTCTTCTGAAGTGTCGTCCTGCATCTTCAGCTCATAATTCCATCTTGTGATCGAAGGAAACTGCTTTAGACTCCACCATACTATCCCTGTCCCAAGCTTCAACCAGTGGTTTAGGTGGGAAGAGAGAACAAACCCCTTCCTTTTATAAAGTACCTCTAGACTCAAGGAAGTTGCTTTCCAATGGGTGTGATACACCATAGCCTGGGCTTCCCCAGGACAACTTACCACCTAGAACCAAGGTGATGACAATGTGTAATTCCTCCTGCAATAAGAACAACTCACACCACTCGTTTCTATTTCATCCATGTGTGCCAACCAAATTAAAGACTTAATTCTCAGTCTCTGTAACAGACAACTCTTTATTGGGAATAAAATTTACAAAGAAAGGAGAAATTGGAAACACTAACCATCCACTCCACTCCTTCTACCACTATTGAATCCCAAAATAGGATCCTCTCCTCACTTGAGCATCCTACGTGAAGGTAGCAGTGACTTGACTTCTTCCAGGACTTAACAAATAAAAATGTGTTTTTTCCCATCCAGTTTTGCTCAGTGGATAGAGCATTGGTCTGTGGACCAAAGGGTCCCGAGTTTGATTCTGGTGAAGGGCACGTAACTCGGTTACAGGCTCCTCCCAGACCCAGGCCCTGGTCAGAGCATGTGCAGGAGACAATCAATCGATGTGTTTCTCTCACATTGATATTTCTCTCTGTCTTTCCCTCTTTCTTCCACTCTCTCTAAAAATCAATGGAAAAATATCCTCAGGTGAGGATTTTTTTTAAAAGTGTTCGTTTTAAGTCACACAAAAGAGTTAAGTCAAATCTTAGGACAATAACCAACAAACAGGAGGCAATACACCAATTGTGACAATCCTCTTGTAGGTTTTTAACCAGTTCCTGTGAGCAGAAATGAGAGGCCTAATTGACCTCACTCCATATCCACATTTCAGAAAGAGAAATTCATTTTTCAGATGGCATAACTATTTCCATATCTATATATATATAAAACCCTAATATGCAAATAGACCAAACGGCAGAACAATAGAGCAACTGGTTGCTATGATGTGTGCTGACCACCAGAGGGTGCGCACGGAACATGGCGGACATCTGCAGCAGACAGCAGAGCACAGAACATGGCCAGCATCAGCAGTGGCAGGATAGTGGAGCAGGTGAGCGGGGTCACCAGACCAAGGTGGGGCACTGGTCACTGTCATTGAGGCAAGCCTCTGGTGGTTACTGAAAATTCTTTGCTCTCGCAAGGCGTGGTCCCACCAGGCATTCGTACCTGTTGGTGCCAGTTCTGCTTATACCCACTGCCGGCGCCAGAGCCACTGCTCACACCCACTGCTGGTGCCTAGCACCAGCCCCAATCACTCGGCACTGTCAGCAGGTGCGAGTGGCGGCTGCCGGCCCTGATTGCCCCTCAGAGCTTCTTCATCTCCCCCTGCTCCTGTGGGGTGATCGGGGCAGCAGCTGCTGCTCACACCACTGACTGTGCCGGCCCTGCTCATACCCGCTGCTGGAACCAGCCCCAATAGCACAACATCGTCAGCGGGTGTGAGTGGGGCTGGCGCTGTCAGGATTTGGGAGCGGTGGTGGCAGGAGCAAGAATGCCAACAGAGAGGGGGCCAGGGGCTATGGTGGGGGGGTGGGCAGGGGCACTGAGGATGGGTCAAGACCTGCCCCTGTGCCCACAGCAGCCTCGCAGCCCACAGTTCCTTTTAAGGTGCATGAATTCGTGCACTGGGCCCCTAGTTTATTAATAAGGCTATGTTTACCAACACCAGACTCTAGCACATTTTATAGTTATTAGATAACCACTCTCTATGTAATGTAATGGTTACTTTTGCTTTGTTAAATTAACACTTATAAAACACACATCTACTCAATACTTGGTCTTATTCTCTCTTTATTCTAAGTAAATATATAAATAAATTAAAATACAGTGAATTTTAAATACAGGCTTATTTTACTTTTTTAACTAGGGATTATAACATTTTATGCTTAGAACCGATTACAGTACCTTTCTCACACCCTGTGGACATCTCAAATGCGTTGAGAGGGCCCTTACCACACAGAAGTCCAGTGACCTAGAGCTCACAGCAATTTTAGGATTTGAGAGCACTCTAAAACTAAAACCACACATTCTGCATTCTGTGTGATGTTGCACAGTCAGAAAAATATCATATCCAGAGTCAATTTATCCTATCTACCAGTTTCTCCATCACAAGGAGTAGGGCAATGTTGGGATCAGGAGGAAAAATGAATGCAGGAAATATTCACAAATCCAGCTACCCAGGTACATCTCAATCCCCTGTGCAACCAAGTGCTCATGACTACTTTGCCGTGAGACTAATAGGGCTAGATGGACTTCTAACTGTGGAATGGCCTCCACCAATACATCCATGGGCAGTGTCTTTGGCAGGAGCCTCTGAAAAAAATAAATGTATTAATATCTACTCTTTTATGTAGAATACCCTGAGTACTCGCTGGCGGATCTGTGCAGTCTTCACCCCATAGACAAATGGATTGAGTGCAGGGGGCACAAGGAGGTAGAGTGTGGCCAGAAGAACATGAACATGATGGGGCACATGGTGGCCAAAACGGTGAGTGAGGAAAGAAAACATTCCAGGGACATAGAAGGCCAGGATGACACAAATATGAGACCCACATGTACTAAAGGCCTTTAATCGGGCCTCGACCCCTGGTAACTTTACCACTGCTTGGAGGATGAGGGCATAGGAAATACCAATGGCCAGGACATCTAGTCCAACCACAAGCAGTGCCACTGCCAGCCCATAGGCTCGATTCACTGTGGTTTCTGAGCAAGCAAGTTTTACCACAGCCATATGTTCACAATACGCATGGCCTATGACAGTGGCCTGGCAGAAGGTAAGTCTCCCCAAAAGGATAGGAAAGGGGAGGAGGAGGACTAATCCCCGCAGCAGCACTGCCATTCCAATGCGCCCTATGACCCCTGGATGCAAGATGGTAGAGTGGTGCAGAGGATGACATATGGCTACATAGCGATCAAGAGCCATGGCCACAAGTACACCTGATTCCATAGAAGAGAACGCATGAATGAAGAACATCTGTATCAGGCAAAGAGTATACCCAATCTCATGGGCATCAACCAGGAGCACTGCAAGCATTTTGGGTGCAGTGGAGGAGGCCAGGACCAGGTCAATGCCAGATAGCATAGCCAGAAGGATGTACATAGGCTTGTGCAAGCCTGGGTCAGTCCAGATGATGAAGAGGATGGTGACATTGCCCACGAGAGCAAAGAGGTAAAGGGCACACAGTGGCAATGCTATCCAGTGCTGACTTTCCTCTAAACCTGGGATGCCAATTAGGAAAAAAGAAGGATGGAGAGGACTCCAGCTGGAATTACTAAGGGTCATCATGAATGGTGCAGAAAGGAGAGAGAGAAAAGAAACCAAAATCATTTCTCCATTGCTGGTGGGTTATCACATTGTCCAGACCTGGCTGCCATCTTCATGAGAAGAAGAAAGAGGCTTAAACTGCAACACAAGGGAATAAAGGAAATAAAGATACAAGGAAGAACATTTCCTTTTCTTGAAATAACTTTTTTAGAGATGAGACATCCTCCTATCTGAATTAGCATAGGTCTCATTTCATTTACAGACATAAGTAAGCATATGCTGATTTTAGAGACATGTTTAAAGTCTGCCATTCAATTACTTGTAATTTGGAACTGCCTACTCAAAGGATTTTCTGTATTAACTCTTGGCATTACTGAACACTATAAATCAATCTGCTATTCTTCAAATGTTTCCCTCAGTTCATTGCATAGCACTCTACAATTGTTTCTTCTGTATCCCCAGTCTCAGCACCTTCTCCATCTACCTATCCATTATATGTTGTTCATTCCAGGGTTCCATCTTCCCCTCTCTTCCAGATTCTGTACATTATGTCTGATTGAGTTCATCCTTTTAAGTGATTTTAACTATTTAAATACTTTACTTTCTTTCATGTCTATGTATCTAAGCCAAATAGCTTTTTGAAACACAAATCCATTTTTTCCTGTGCTTTCTAAACAGCTAACCACACACTCAATATATTCAAGACCAAATCTGCTCTACCTCCCTTTTGTCCATCTTTTTGTGAATTAGATCACCATCTACCTATCCAACCTAATGTAGAAAAGTGAAACTATCCTTACTCATTTATACCTCTCATCCCTTTCATCTAGTCACCAGTTACTATTGAATTTATTTTTAAACTTCTTATATCTACTCCTTTTTCTTAACCCCAATGTCACTGCCAAGTTCGCACTCCCAACTCCTCTTACCTGGATCATTTCCTTAGATCTCCCTGCCTTTGCTATTATACCCTTCCCAATCACTCTCCACCCTGAAGTCAGAGGGTTTTTCCTGAAATGCAGATGTCATCATGTCACATCTGAAGTTAAAATTCTTTACTGAGTTTAATCCATGAAAAAATACACATTTAAGACTGGCATACAAGATCTTCAAGAGTTATCTTATATAAAGTCTCTTATGTCAATATAGCCACTGTTATTAACATTAATAATAAAAGATCATTGACTTGAGATCACTGGCCTCTTTCCTTTTCTCCTTGTCTTCATGAGCCTGCTTCTCTGTTTCAAACTTTTGCTATGTCTGTCTCGTCATGGTGTGATGCTAATTCAGTGTTTTTTACACCCCTATATTAACAAAGAGTACTAATTAAATAGGTGCTCTGATTAACTTTCTCCATGTGAGTCACCTCTTGGGCATTGAAACAAAAAACTTGAAACTGATATATTTGTTTGTGTGTGCTTGTCTTAAAAGCTGTTCACAGTCTGCAATAATTATATTTGTTACCTGAGGGGTGGAGTGGGGGTATATATATGTATATGTTTTTATTAAAAGAGTCAGAAATGACTCAGTCCTGGTGAATTATGCATGAATAGACCACTTCAATTGTCTTTTTTAAATAAATCAATAATGGCTACAATATTGCCACCAAACCTATGAACATACACCTAAAAGGTCAGAAATCCCTGGTAGCTGGTAGGCATTATCTTCCAGCCTTTGTTTTCCTTCCAGATTCAAAACCACTATTAGCCTCAAGTAACAGTGACATAGTTTTATTGAGATCTCACCCCCACCCCAGGAGAACCTCATAATCTTATAAAAAGTCACATTTCAAGTGCTTAACACTCTACGCAGTGAGAAAGTTAATTCTATTTCTTAATCGCTCCCTTCTACTACAAGATTCAGGCCACTTCTTATTTTCCAGCTGAGAAGTCAGAGAACAGCTGAGCATCTGTGGAAGGACGCTCATCTCTTCGAGAGAGGACCTGTCAACAGAGCCATGAAGAATGAAGCCAGGCTGTAGTGGGCGGAGAGAGCAGCAGCGAGCCTGTGCTGCATGTTCTGTGAGTCTAGAGGGAAAGCCTAGAGCTGCTTAATAAGCACTAACTGCTAAAGTAAACAAGAGGTCCCTCTGTTATTCCTAGAAGAAAGCAGAAGGGACTTTATTCCCAGGAACGTAAAAGTGAAGATATATTTAGCTCTCTGACCAGAATGTAACGTACAATTAGCAAAGAACTGATGTTGTGCCTTCCTACTTATTCATGTCAATTCAGTTCAAGTGAGCTGTCATCTATAAAGCTGTCCCCCAATTCTGTAATGCAGTATCAAAACTCTTAGCCAGCCTGTCATTGCACTGATTACCTTGTGCTGAAAACCTGTCCATCGTTGAAGAGCTGCGACTGTGCCTAGCTTATGGCAGCAGTCACAAGGCAAGTTCCAGAAGAGCTGGAATCTAATTGGTATCAGTAGTGTTTGCTGAATAAATTAATAATTATATGATTACATTTTTAAATAAATAGGTGAGTATATAAAACAACCAGGAATCGAGGGAACTTGACAAAACACATTGAACTTACAGGATGGGAAGGATGTAGCAGACAGGGGGATGTCCCAGAGGAATGGACTAATTCCTGAATTCTTCTCAGCTGAAGTGAAATTCTGGGTGCTTTATGGAAAAGGAACCCTATTAAATCTCTCTGCCATAAAGAAAATCACCAAATCCTGGGTGTGTCAGAAATTAAGGTCTCCTATGTTCACCACTGATCACTTCTGTCACTGCAGGCAAGGAAGCTCCTCTATGGGCTATTACCTGTCCCTGTCTCCTTAATCTCCTTAACAGTGTCATGGACTTGATATCAGTGGTAACAGGGAGGTGCAGAAACACACAAGTTATCTTGCAGTAATATGTGATATGAAGGGCAGAAGCTAAGGGGAATGAACCAAGGGAGTTTGTTTTGAGGAGTCAGACCTGAGGAGAGCAGCTACTCTGAGACAAGAAGTCATACATTTAAGACTACTAAGAGGTGTCAGATCACAGGTATCGGAAGACTTGGAGCCATAATAGCCAACCAAGAAATAACTCCTATCACAAGGGTTATAAGATAAGCAGAAGAAGGGAGGCATCAACAGTCTTCCCTAAAACCATAAGCCCCAAACCTGACTTCATTTTCCCACCTGAAATCTCATCATGAACTTTTAGCTGGTTTTGTCATCTTCACTCTGAAAGGCAAGTTTATTCTCGATACTTCCCCAAGGCAGGGCTGGTGACTGTGAACAAAGCACTGGGCAGGCGAGATGTTATTACCATTAGTGGATCCCAGAGGACACTCATACATACATGGACATAGCCTGCAGATTGGCTAGAGATGCACAGAGCTAAGTCTACTGCTCCAGGAATAGATAATTGGGCAGATAAGCAGAGCAGGAATGGCATGTGCACCTGCCCAAGAGGCCCACATCTGTCCAGTGTTGGTCATCACCCTTAAGGCTTTACATCCTTGTTAGGAAACCTCATGCTCAATGAGCTAGAAAAATTCACATTGCTCTATAAGCCCATATTTCTCATTGTTGCAGGTCAAACTCAGACCCAAAATGCTCCTTTTTTTAAATTGTTTGTTAGTTTATCTTGTTCATTAGATACCACATATAAGTGAAATCACATGGTATTTTTCTTTCTCTGACTGGCTTATTTCACTTAGGATAATACTTTCCAGGTCCATCCATGCTGTAGCAAAAGGTCCAGTAGTTTCTTCTGTCTTATGGCCAAGTAGTATTCCACTGTGTAAAGGTACTTACAGCTATTTTATCCACTCATCTACTGATGGACACTTGGGCTGAAAATCTTGGCTATTGTAAATAATGCTGCAATGAGTATATTGTTTCAGATTTCTTCGGATATATTCCCAGAAGTGGAATCACTGGAACATAAAGCAGTTCCATTTTTAACTTTTTCAAGAAATGCCATTTCCACAGTAACTGCATCAATCTGCATTCCCACCAACAGTGCATGCGGGTTCCCTTTTCTCCACATCCTCGGCAACATTTGTTGTTTGTTGATTTACTGATGATAACCATTCTGACAGGTGTGAGGTGATATCTCATTATGGTTTTAATTTGCATTTCTCTGGAGATTAGTGACATTGAGCATCTTTTCATATGTTTAATGGTCATCTGTATGTCCTATTTGGAGAAGTGTCTATTTAGGTCATTTGCCCATTTCTTAACTGGATTGTTTGTTATTTGGCGTGTTGGGTTTTATTAGTTCTTCATAAATTTTAGATATTAACCCCTTATCAGATGTATCATTGGTAAATATGTTCTCCCATTCAGTGGGTTATCTTTTCATTTTGTTGATGGTTTCCTTTGCTGTGCAAAAACTTTTTAGTTTGATGTAGTCCCATTCCTTTATTTTTTCTTTTGTTTTTCTTGCCCAAGGCTGGACATTGCTATGAGAAATGTCCAAGATCTTACTGCCTGTGTTTTCTTCTAGGATTTTTATAGTTTTGAATTTAACCTATAAGTCTTTAATCCATTTTGAATATATTCTCATGTATGGTGTGAGAAGGAGGTCTAATATCAATTATTTTTGCATGTATCTTTCCAATTTTCCCACCACCATGTATTAAATAGACTGTCTTTCCTCCATTGTATGTTCTTGCCTCCTTTGTCACATATTAATTGACCATAAAGGTGTGGATTTATTTTTGGACTCTCTATTCTGTTCCATTGTTCTACATGTTTGTTTTTATGTGAGTACCATGCTGTTTTGATCACTATGGCCTTGTATTATAGTTTGATATAATTCTTCCAACTTTGTTCTTCTTTCTCACTAGTGCTATGGCTATGGGTCTTTTGTGGTTCCATATAAATTTTTGGAATATTTGTTCTGGTTTTGTGAAATGCACCATTGGTATTTTGATAGGAAATCTATAGATTGCTTTGGATAGTATGAACATTTTAGTGATGTTAATTCTTCCTGTCCATAAACACGCTATATGCTTCCACTTATTTGTATCCTCTTCAATTTCTTTCTTCAATGTCTTATAATTTTCTGTGTACAGGTCTTTTACATCCTTGGTTAAATTTGTTCCTAGGTATTTTATTCTTTTTGAAGCAATTGTGAATTGGATTGTTTGTTGTTGTTGTTGTTTTTCAGTTTCCCTTTCTGAGAGTTTATTTTTGGTATGTAAAAATGCAACTGATTTTGGATATTTATTTTGTATCCCACTACTTTACTGAATTCATTGATCAGTTCTAGTAGTTTTTTTGTGGAGTCTTTGGGGTTCTCTCTATACAGTATCATGATGTGCAAGTATTGACAGTCTTACTTCTTTCCAAAAATTTCTTTAGTGAATTCTGGGTTAAATGTGTTCATTTCTCCATCTTCTGTGAGTGTTGGCTACTAAAAGCTCATAATTGAGTCACTCTCTCTTGGACAAATAGAGCTGCATTATCCAAGACATTATCAAGTTCCTTTCTGAGTGTAGCTCTCAATCACTGATGGTTCTATATAGGAATACAAAGACCTGATCCTCTTTTATATGAAACAACACTGAAAAACCATTCCCCTCAAGAACCTACCCTATAATCAGTTCAGACTCTGGGGAAATTGGATCATAGTTTAACTGCTCTCTCTGGTCCATCCTGTTTTCCCCCCTTTTGACAAGTGTCATTCCTAAGTCTACTTCACAATAAGCTTCTTGCATGCAGATATCTGCCTCAGAGTCTATTTCTAGATAATCCAACCTAAAATAAATGACACTTGTCTCAGGTTAATTGAGTTCTCTGCTTCTCTTCTGGTGGATTGTGGCAGGTCTATGGACATCAAGTCCAGTGTACCACAGCAGATATGAGGTGAATATAGACTCTCAGACTATCCAGCCCAGCAAGTTCCCAAAGAGATGGGCTAAGACCTACTTTCACATAAGCAAGAAAATCTTTCCCTTAGTCCTATCCCTGATAAAGCAGCTACCAGTTCACCCTCGTGGCCACATTTCTCCTTTGGAATAGTGTTTCAAATGCACAGCCTATTTATTCATCTAGTCAACAAGTATTTCATTCACAGATTGTGGGAAGCCTCATTTTTCATTCAATAGATATTAAATATCTAGCAAATTGATGTACTCTGCTAAATGTCAGAAAAAATCAATATAACAAATGTCTGTTGTCATCATAGCTCATGGCATGATATATGTTAAGTATGTAATCACTGATACCTAATAATAATTATATGTGTCATAAATTAAAACTACAGTGTGATAAAGCACATAAAAGAAAAACCATCTCAGTCTGGGGAGTTCAAGAAAGTCCTCCCTCATTTAAGTTAGTGATAGAAGAATGGGTTAAAAGTGAAGAGAGATTTGGGAGTATGCTGTAGATACAAAATCCCTGATGCTGCAGGGAAGGGAACTTGACATTGTCAAAAACCTGATAGAATAGTGAAATTTGGGATTGCAGTACCAGGAACTGAGCCTGGAGTGTAAGCAGAAACCTTAGCATGCACATTGTAGGTCATGTGAAAGGGCAATGGAAAGTTGTGAGGATTTTAAGCAGAAGAGTGAGACACAATCAGAATTTCATTGTCAAATGTCATGCTGGATGTATGGATAGAAAAGAGTGAAGCACAGATCCTGGGAGAACTGTTGGAAACAAATACAGTGATCTCTCAAGAGGTTAGAGTATATGCCTTGGGAATGGGTATGAGGAAGGGATCTTTAGGGGTAAAGAAATTAAGAATAAAAAAAATCAATGAGTGAATGAAGTCCCCACCAGGATCACAGGTGGCCAAAAAGTACGGTACAGGGTACTGACCAAGTTATCATTTAATGAAGGAGAACATCCAGGAGATATTTCCATAAGTGGGAGAGGTAATGATATAATATATGAATGACATGAACCTCAAAAGCACCAGTCTGTGTTTGTTTGTTTGCTGGTCTGTTTTATAAGAAAAAAATTAAAAATTTCATTTGGGAACAAAACAGTGAACTTACTACTAAAACAGAGGTAGAAGAGGTGCGATAAAATAAATGGTCCCCAGTCAGTAGAAAGTATAAGATTTTCATGAGAGGAAAAGAAATTGAAAATAATGAAAACATCCTCTTCATTTGCATTTGTGGGCATTAAATGAGAGTTTATGTGCAGCATTTTCTTGTCAAGGTTTCACGGTACCATGGAGTAAGAGGTGAACAACAGGAGCGACTCATGTCATGAAGGTTTTATGCTAATAGATATATTCAGACTAACATTGTTCAAAACTAGTTTGGCCAAAAGCACCTAGACACCTCTAAGCCCTCATCCTCCACCCGCTGAGGAATCTTCCTCTGCAATCCTGTCGCTGCTCCTCCTCTCCTGCAGAACTTTCTTCCACTTCAACTTCACTGCCCATGAAACACAGGCAAAAGTTGGTGAGGAGTGTCCACTTTTGCCTTTTCTTTGAAGAGCTATCTTCTCACTACTAATACTGAAGATTAATATTTAACAGAGCAAAGAGGGACAATAGAGTATGGCATAGAGCAGAAGCTGCTCAGGGAAAGATTTAGCCCAGACCCACTTCTTACCCACTCAATAACCCAGGCCCCTTGTCTTCTAAGCCCTGATCATTTATACTATCGCTTCAACTAGACCCAACTCATGTCCCATTCCTGCATATTACCTCCTGTTGAGAACTAGTCCCCTAGGATTGGGACCCAATCTCTACCACAGCACTATCACATTTCATCATAATTTCTATATTTTCAACTTCCATTGTCACACTGAGAGCCTGATAAATACTCAGGACAAGGAAGAAAATAATGAAGGAAGGGGGAGCAAACGAAGAATGAAAAGGAAGGCAAGTGCTAGTTCTCTATTTGTTCTATGCTCACACAAAGCAATGAATCTTCATTGTAAGAGTAACTATGACCTCTACTGTATCTGCACAGCATTCAAAATACCACCAGTTGAAATTACACAATTAGAAAAGACTAAGCGAAAGTGGTGTTAGTCATGATGACAGCAGTGAAGACAAGAGTGTTAATAGTGATTGCGATAGCAAAGGTAATTTTGTGACAAATTATTTCATTTCTTCAATAAAAATTTATTGAGTACCTACTGTGTTACACTTTGGACATTTACATATTCATATTTTCAAAACACACATATGTCAATGTGACTGATGAGGAAATATGCTAAAATGACACAGTCTATTAAATAATGAGATTTATTTACTGGTAAATATACACAGAGCTCTCAGTTCAGAAAACAAGTGACTGATCTAATTATAAAAATCTTTAAGGGGGTGAGGTTTGAACTTAAGTTCAAAATGAGTAGGCATGTTGAGGATAAGGATAGATATATGTGTTTCTATTAGAAATAACCCACAATACCCATGGCTGGAGGAAGCATAAACACCTGAGGAACTAAAGAAGGGTATTTTTTTTTTATTAGGAATACATAACACTTAGTCAATACTACATATATTGCAAGGACATGTAAATACTTCAGAACAAACAAATATATTAAAATAAATGCCAATGATTGAAACCAGAAGAAAATGAGCAAAAGAGTTAGGAATGAAGACAGGAAAACAAAAGTTGAAACAATTATTGTTGTGTGCAATAAACTTAACTCATATTTCTGTGCCTGAGACTAAAAGTGAAGAAATAAAAGAATTTTTATTACTCTCAGAGCATAAAACTACATAATACATAGAGGATCATTCACTCAAAACCAGGCTGAAAAAATACATGGAATAAATTAAAGCTTTAGCTGCAATTCTGGAGTGAGAAGGAACATGACTATATAAGGAGTTTCTCTCATAAACTGGATACTCTAAAGTATCCCCATAATTTTTGAACCCGTTTTCTGTGATGCCAAAATTTTTCTGATGAGAGAGCCTCTCCACTCCCACAAACTTTCCATATATCTGTGTCAAGTGCTGGGAAGTAGTCCATGTTTTCGTATGTTTAAAATTGGCACCCAGTTCATCTCTTCCTGAACTTAGTCACTTGATTCATGTTCGTCAAAGTCCTAATTGTTTCTTCATTACATAATGCATTTATCTTATCAACACAGTAAATCAAAAGCTTTTAGAAGAAAAGGGTATCAAAAATTATTTGTTGGTTCATCAGTTGAGATACCCAACCCTTCTCAATTTTCCATCACAAAATCTAAACACCATAGGCCTCAGAAGAGATTTCCCAACTTCCAAATACTCAGGACAATTTTATTTCGTTTCCCTTCACTGTCCTCACCAGGTAAATAACCTGAGCTGTGGGTCTCCCACCCCAGAGGGGTGGTCATCCTGGTCCTTGAGGTCCAGATGATGAGAACTATAATCAGGTGGGATCAATTCTCTTGGAGGTTAGAATTTTAAACAGTTGCTCCCGGATCTGCTTGGTCTTGACCCCATAGATAATGGGGTCCAGTACAGGGGGAAAGAGCAAGTAGAGATTTGCAAGGATGACCTTGGCAGCAGAGGCTGTGGGTGGGCCAAAGCGCTGCATGACCACAGAAAGAAAGCCTGGGCCGTAGAAGAAGAGGATAACACAGACATGAGCAGTGCATGTGCTGCCTGCTTTAGCACGTGCTTCGGATGAAGGAAAATTAATTACGGTCCTCACAATCTGCCCATAGGTGTAGGCAATAAAGGCCACATCCCCCACACCAAGAAAGATAGCCACGGCAAAAGCATAGAGGTTATCCACAGTGGTGTTTCCACAGGCCAGTTTCACCACTGCCATATGCTCACAGTAGGTATAGGCAATTGTGTGGGAACCACAATAGGGCAACCGATGGGCCAGGCTTGGAAAGGAGATGGTCAACCCCACACCACGCAGCACCAGTAGGCCTCCAATCTTGGCCACAACAACTGGCGTAAGAATGGTTGCATAACGCAGCGGGTTACAGATGGCCACAAAGCGGTCCAGGGCCATGGCCACTAGCACTCCTGACTCCATGGCAGAGAATGCATGGATGAAGAACATCTGGAAAAGACAGGAGTGGGAGCTGATGGCTGTAGCGCCAAACCAGAAAATGGCCAGCATCTTGGGCAGAGTGGAGAGGGAAAGAACCAGGTCGGCAAAGGAGAGCATGGCAAGAAAGAAAAACATGGGCTGATGAAGGCAGCGTTCTGTTCGAATAAGAAAGAGCAGAACACCATTCCCAGTCACTGACAAGAAGAACATGAAGCAAAACGGAAGTGAAATCCAAATGTGTGCGGCAGTCAGTCCTGGAATGCCAGCCAAGAAGAAAGTATGTGGGAAGAGATAAGAAGTATTGGAAAGAATCATGGTGATCACCTCACTCAGAAGAGCAAAGAACCACTGCAAAAAAAAAAAAAATAGCAGATTAAAGTCAATGATATGAGGGTTGGAAGCTCACGATATACTAGTGTGGTCTCACTAACACCACCATCACCATCACTCTTTCCCCATACTTCTCAGAAAACAAAAATAATTTTCAAATTAGTCAATATTTCTGCAAGATCTTAAAACACAGACAAGGCAAAACAACTGAGTCCAGTGGAAATGCAGTGGACAAGAAGTTCAGAAACCAGGTTCCAGTATTAGATATCCTAATACATCTATAATCTGGGCCAATTCACATAACCAGATTTAAATGCTCAGGAGCTGATGTTAAAAAGAAATTTTCCTCTCATGCTCATAGTCCCAAGTTCTGAATGCTGCTGCTAGAGGTAATCAACATTGGCTCCCTAATATTATACCACTAACCTTCATCAGAAACTGCCCAGGATCCCAGTATCTGGAAAATTTCTTTAATTTGAAGATATCCAGCTTCCCCAAACTTCACTTGACTGCCAGGTTACAGATTACATGGTGCTTAATGACTTCAATAACCATCAGGTTCTTCCTTGGATTATTCCCCAGTCATTTCATAAATGCATATCTGGTTTCTCTCTCCAGTATCTCTACATGGCTATCTGATTTCACCACTTCCTGCATCTCCCTCTCCTTCAAGGTGCTGTTGTACAGGGGTAGACGCAAAGTTCGGAGTTGTGGTGACCTGAAATAAACAGAATCTCTTGGTATTAACAACCACATAAAAGCCAAAGAACTCTGTACCACAGCCATGTTATTGAGAACAGGAGGGAAAATTGGCAGATATGTCCTCCAGTTCCATTTTCCATGTAATTACACTATGTGTATGAAATTATTCAGATTTCCAACATATACTATTCCCCAATCATCATTTTGCAAAGCCAGAAAACTAAACTCTAGAAAGAAGTCATGGTCCACAGTCCCAGATCTATTTTGTGACAGAATCAGACAAGAACTTACAACCACTGATCCCTGAGCTAGAAAGTCATCATCCTGTCTCCATGTTCGCAGTGACTGCTGCAGGGCCAAGGAAGAACATTCAGGACCTGTGGCCAAGGGTAAGCAGTAGAGGACTCAAATAGCTAAGGAGTGATTTAGGCATCACATGGCTCCCCAACACCCGCTAATACCTCCAAGACCACAGTTCTCTCATATGAAAGAAAAACACAAGGACACACAGAAACCTGGGCCAGGGTCTGAGAGGACTTTGGATTGTAACATAACTGATTCACATTCCAAGTGGAAAAAGTGCAGCTGAGTTGATCCCACAGTTTCGATGACAACAAGAAAAGGTCTCTAAACATGAGGGGGGAAATCAGAAGTTTGTGCAGAAAAAAGAAATAGCACAGCTTTAAAATAGCCAATAACCTTCTCCGTGAGAAACCATGGGATTATTGCCCATACTGTCAGCCACAGCTCCTAAAGACACTATGTGATGACAGCAGAAGGCATGAGAGCTGGAAGACGGAAGAGCTGAGTGGACCTACAGTTCTGAGTCATGGAACAAACTCTGGACTAGGAGTCAAGATCCTGAGCCAGGTAATATTTCTGCCATGTATCAGCTGTGTGAATTTAAGCAAAGCCTCAAACGACTTTCAAGTTTCCTCACAGGTGAAATGAGTATACAAATACCTACCTCACTGGATCATTGTGAGAATACCATGAGATATAAATGCATAAATGCTTTATCAAATTCTGAAAATGGTATAATTTTCATTGAAGTAAAAGAAAGAAGTGATGCATTAGGATAAATCTGTTTAAGAAAAACAGAAAATTTAGAGATTCTGAAACAATGCATTTTATTTAACAAGACATAAGAGATTAATCCACTGGGCAGATGTCAGTATAGTAGTAACCTGGAGCAATCCAGTCAAAAACACTCCATAAAACAAATCATTCTTTTTTCCTTAATATACAAGATGATAATAAGGAACATTTGCTGGGTCCTGAGGGAATAGTTGGGATATCAGGTGTAATTATTTCTTTCCTTTGTTTAATGAAGCCGAAGGAAAAGCAAGAACAAAAACATGCAAATTCATAGTTCAGGACTCAGCTAGACCTGTGTGTCTTCACAATGATAATTCTTTCTCAGAAAGACAGAGGTCAACACAGGCTATATTGGAAGAGAATAGCACAGGTTTATTTCCCTAACACTGCTCCCATCTTTCCTCCCAATCGCATGTGTCCCCAGCACCCCCAGAATATAGTATTGAGTGGGGAGGTGAAGGGTGTCAAGAAATGTGGCTCTGATCACCTGAGCATCTGCTCCAAATTATCTTCAAAGCTGGACCAACCTGAAGCCTCAGCCCACCTTCAGAACAATGTAATAAGTAGTCACACCTGATGGCCCAACTATTCCCTCAGGACCCAGCAAAGGTTCCTTATTATATCCTTGTATAATAAGGAAAAATCTGCTCCAGTACACTCAGCTCCTCTACCTCCATCAGAGAAGCAGGTAAAGAGAGGTAAGGGGTCCTGGAACCACAGGAATCTGGGACACTGATTTAGGTGCCTCCATAAATACTTCCCCGTAACTCACCCTACGGGCTTCAAAGAGCAGATTTACAAATAGCTGACTGTTGAGCAGGGACTTGAAAGATGTTTTCCTATTTTGGAGGAAGGAAATCTCATACACCTGGACCCTCCCTTACCTGTATCTGTATAACAAAAGGTCCAAACAGACCTCAGATGATGTGCAGAATATTGGCAGTATTTCTGGTTTTCCATAATGATATCAAGACCATGTATTTCCACTCCAATAGCCTATAAGATTATCAGATCTGGAAAGGTTGAAGGAAAGCTATTTGTGATGGAGCCTGTATGTATCTCTCTTCTTTGGGCCTACTCTTAGCCATTACTCACCAGATGGATGAGAAATTAAGCTATCAGTCAGATCCCCAAAACAGAGTATTTAATAGGCACCTTTTCAGGCATTGCCTATAGGGATCCTAAGTGAAGTTTCTACTACCCAGACACCAATTAGTACTTCTGCCTCCTTTTCAAACAAATGTTTAACAAGGTCTCTGCCTCTTATTGGGGCCACAGGGAACAAACTCAGCAGGGAATATTTTGAACAGCATACTCTAGGGTGCCATGTCACAATGGGGCCAAGGCCCTGCAGCCAAAAACAAGGAGAGGCTTCCTGCCACGAGGAATGGGACCACATGGTTTGATGGCCAGCCAAGATCTGATCCAGGAAGGGGGAGGAAAATAGCAGGCTGATGGGGAGCAGCAACATCAGAACCACCATACACCATTACTCCAATGACCCCTGTGACTTAGGTGGAACTATGAGAGGAAGAATGAATTAATAAGTAGGAGCCTCCCCCTAACTGGTTTGGCTCAGTGGATAGAGCATCAGCTTGCAGAGTGAAGGGTCCCAGGTTCGATTCCGGTCAAGGGCATGTACCTTGGCTGCGGGCACATCCCCAGTAGGGGGTGTGCAGGAGGCAGCTGATCAATGTTTCTCACTCATCGATGTTTGTAACTCTCTATTCCTCTCCCTTCTTCTCTGTAGAAAATCAATAAAATATTTTTTTAAAAAATAAGTAGGAGCCTTTGTGAGAAGAGAGAGCTCAGCAGGGGAATGAGGCTGTAGAAAATAGGGAATGTCTCCTGTTATTCAAAATGGTAGGCGGAGCCCTGTAGGTATTGTCATCCATATGTTGGTGAAATAACTTGCAAGTCTACCCCTTTTTAATCAATAAACTCCACATTTTACTCTTACCTCAGCCACCAAAATCACTCCTGAAAATGATACCAGATTAATCTATGGGAAGACATTCAAGAGTCTGAAGAATTTAGACATTGCGGTGGATTGAGAGGAATTGCAGAAATTGATTGTACAGAGTTTACTTAGAAAAACACTGGGGTGGCATGCATGCTGATTCATGGTTTCTTTAAATCCAGTAAGAAACTCCCAGTGAGGAAAAGAGTGATTTGTTTTATGAAGCCGAAGGAAATCAGGAACAAAAACATGCAAATTCACAGTTCAGGACTCAACCAGCCCTGTGTGTCTTCACAAGGACAATTCCTTAACAGAAAGGCAGAGATCAACGCAGGCTACATTGGAAGAGAATAGCACAGGGTTATTAGGAAGGGTCAGTACCAGAATTAGGTCATCTTTTTAGGAAAGCCATGTTCTAAGATTACTGGCCCAGTTCCAGAAGGAAGAAGACTTAGCAGGTGTCACTTCACATAACACCAAGATTAAGTACCTATCATGACTTCATGTTATGAACCCTAACATGAAGAACCCAGTGTGGGCAGGACAGTGTTTCTCAGTGGTTGAGGTCGACCAGGAGGTCATGATTGGATTCCCGGTCAGGGCACATGCCCTGGTTGTGGGCTCGATCCCCAGTGTGGGGTATGTAGGAGGCAATCAATTGTTCTCTCTCATCATCAATGTTTCTCTCTCTCTTTCCCTCTCCCTTCTTCTCAGAAATCAATAAAAATATATATTTTTTAAAAAAATAATAAAGAATCCCATGTGAAGAAGGAAGAAGTAAGCAACACAAGTAGCAAGAGTGATACAAAGGCCAGTATAAGAGGAAATGAGGCAGTTAATTGATAATTGAAAGAAGAACTTAAGCCCCCCAAATAAAAAAGTCCTAGAACTGGAACATTAGATTAATGTGAATATGAACCAACTGAATAAAACTCTAAAAGCCTTACCTAAAATCAGAAATTGTGCAAAATATTAATAGATTGAAACAAGGCTAAAGCTCAAAAAACCAGTCAAGTGGCTTTGAACCAGTTAGTTAGGTAAATGAACAAATATTTTCTGAGTTCCTCTTAAGGTTGTGGAAAGAAATACAGCATAGAGATTTTAAATAGGATAATATGGAGATGCACATCAAACTAGGACAAGTCACCACCAAAAAGACAACCAGAGGCATATTCAAAGACCTGGAGCCACGTCTCAAGATATGGAAACACCTTAGAGAGAGAGCATCTGATTACGCCTGTGGGATCAGGGAAGGCTTCGCAACCTTCTCTGATGAGGCAACATTAAAGAGGAAAGTTGAAGAGTGGGAATTGAATATTCAAAAATGACTCACTAGCATTAAAAAAAAAGACACTAAAATTCCAAAAGTATGGACTTCTTGATAAGAGCTAACAAAACAATGTTGAGGGAGCAGTGGAGAGGGACAGGGTTTGAGAGGGAGGTTGGGCCCAGACTACAACAGGCCTTTAAGTGTTCTTCCAAACAGCACTGCATGTTAATAAGAGGTCAAGGCCGACAGGCAAGGAAGTTAAGTAGGGCAGTGACACCAATAGATTAGTGCTTTAATAGATTTATTTCATAGTATCCTGGGCATAGGAGATGCATATGATATTAGAGTGGGTAAGATTTGGTAAAATCCTGGGAGAAAGCAGTGGCAATGGGGTAAAAAGGAAGAAAATAGATCAAGCCCTTTGTGATAAATTCCAGCAAACATTTAAGAAAGGAACAATAACAACCCTATGCAAACTTTTAGGTAATAGCAGAGCAGGGGACATTTTGATTTAGTAGGATCACATGAGTCTCAAATCTGTTTAGAAGAGATAAAGAATGGGGAGATGTATATAAAAAGAAATGTTTCAGGAAGTTTGTAAAATAATGGAAAGAGAAGGAGCAGGTTCAGAGGTAGGGCCCAGGGAGAGAGACCTTGGAGACAAGAGGCATCTTGGTAAAAGTCCCACAGGAAACAAATGGCACATGCAAAGGGGGGCATGGAGCAGAGTATAATGAAGACAATAGTCCAAAAATGTGGAGAGAGTTTAATAGTAATAAAACAGGGAAGGTGATATACACATGGACTGGCAACCCCACAGATCTGAGGAGCAATGGGAGAAACAGCTACCAGTACTGACCAGAGCCATGGAGGAAGCCCCTGATGGTGATAGGAGGCCTTCAGGAGGGAAACACAGACACTGCCTAACACTGAGACTGACAGAAAAAGGTTCTAAGAAACAAATACCTCAATTTGTCTTTCTTGCTGCCCTCTGAACTCCCACCAGCTTACTCCCATTAGCCAAATCCAACCATGAGCCAGAGGCCATAGACTTTCACTTCTATGGGTACAGAGCAGGGTGCAAAGTTGATCTAAAGCAACAAATAGGTTTCAGCAGAAGAGGCATCTGCATTGTTGTGTTTGTATATGGGAGTGATAACTCATGAAAAAGAAAGTGGTAAAATATAGAGCCCAGAGGACACACTTGCTGGAAAATGGTCCCTGAAGAGGCTAAAGGAAGGTATATGTGTTGGAGGGAGGGGCAGGAGTTGGGATTCACACAAGAGGAGGGACACCTCTTCCTAAACCTTCATTAAGTCAGAGATGACCTTCTGATAGTGGTTCCCATGAGCCTTGGCGCTGAGTATTTCTGCTCCCTGAGCTGAGCTGGATACACCTCTGAGATCACTGGGGGCCTTTGAAGCTGTGATGGAAAAACACCGAGCCTTGATGCACATGGGGGAAAAGATGAGAGGGAGCCTCCTGGAGGTCCTAGAAAGTGGCAGACTGTCCAGACAAACTCTGGGCTCCAGTATGTGCACTGGGAGGAGAAGATGTACTCTCAGCAGCAATGGTATAAAAGAGAGGTGCAGCCAAGAGAGCAGAAGCAACTGCAGAGGCCGTTCCACTTGCAGAGGATTCTCCAGGACCTCCTAGCAGGGAGTCACCTGGGCCCAGGTGAGTGGAGGAGGCAGTTTCCTTGCTCTATGTTCCTGGCTCTCTTTCTGGTCCTCTCCCCCAGCCTGGGCTTTTGCAGTTGTCTTCTTTAGTTTAATCCTTTCAACACTGGCTTTCATGTTCCTCAAGATCTTCACCTGTATGGAGACTAAGGCTTGAAATCTGGAGAAGTAGAAAAATGTGAAGAAGCTCTCCTCTGGTCATGTTAGAAAGAATAGAAAGCTCTACCAGAGGAAAAAAGCAACGATCACAGAGTCTGAGGCAGGGGAGGCATGTTGGCTGACAGAACGGTGGAATCAGGATAGCCTCCCATTTAAATTATAGATCCAAGACCCTGAGAAGAGACATCTATTGAAATCATTCATTTCTGATTCAAAAATAAAATCGAGAACTAAAACTGACATCAAATCACCAAAATTAATAAAGACAATTTATCCAAAAAGCATTACCCAGCATTTCACAGGAGATGATACTTAAAGTCTGGACCAGACAAGGATGTTGACAATCAGTGCTTCTTTTTTTAAATTTTTAATATTTTTAATTACCATCTATATTCAAAATAATTTTGTACTAGTTTCTGGTGTCCAGCATAGTGGTTAGACAATTATACATTTTACAAAGTATTCCCGCTGATATTTCCAGTATCCAACTGGCACTATGCATAGTTATTACAATGTTATTGACCAAATTCCCTGTGCTGTACTTTACATCCCATGACTATTTTGTAAATACCAATTTGTACTCAATCCCTTCACCTTTTTCACCCAGTCCCCCAACCTCCCTCTTTCTGGCAACCATCAGTCTGTTCCTTGAATCTATGAGTCTATCATTGCTTCTTTATGCTGTTTAGAAAAATATAAACATTTGAATAAGATGAAAAATAAAAATCAGAGCTTACACTGCTCAAGTTCTCCTCATAATAAATAACACATTTTTCTACCAAAAAAAAATTCTGAGAATTTACTAAAGAATAATTTGGTTTTGCAGGCAGTAGTGTAAAATACCTATATTTTTGAAATGTTTTAAAAACAATAATCATCAGAAGATTTAAAAAAAAAAAGCTATGACAGAAAGGCAACATGGATTTTTAGTGGAAAAATACAATGGTGTAAATATGAGTTTTTCCAAAATTAATTTAACAAAATGTATACTCAAAAATATAATAACCAGTCTTTTTCATTTAAAAAATATTTTAAATTATTAGTAAGACTATTCCCTACTGTAGGTAAATACACTCATTCAATAGGTACTGAAACTAAAAACAAAGAAAACTGTCCAGTCTGGCAATACTCCTTAATATGTGTTCAGATTGGGTATTTGACAAAAAAGCAAATTAATTGTAAATTAATGGGGAGGGGAAGGCTTCTTTACTAAATGGTGCTGGAACAATGGTTTAGCTATTTGTGGGTGAAATTGATTGAGGGGCTTTCTCACTCCATGTCAACTCCCAAATTAGTTACATAATTAATTTCAAAATATAGTGTAAATGTTTGTAAAGAAAATGCAAGTGAATACTTATTAAAATGCTGGGGTTTATGTTATTTAAAACTTAAAATCATGGCCCTGGCCAAGTAGATCCGTTGGTTAGAGCATCATCCCGATATACCAAGGTTTCTGGTTCGATCCTCGGTCAGGGCACATACAGAAGCAACCAATAAATGCATAAATAAGTGGAACAACAAATTAATGTTTCTCTCTCTCTCTCTCTCTCTCTCTCTCTCTCTCTCTCTCTTTCTCTCTCTCTCTTCCCTTTCTCTCTCTTCTCAAATCAATAAATAAAATTTAAAAAAACTTAAAATCATAAAATAATTAATTTTAAAAGTTCACTTGCTATGAATACATAAAAGTTTGTGTATGCAGAGTATATTTTTTTAAAGATAGATTTTAGGGAGGAAATATTTCTAGAAAATTCAACAGATAGAAGTAATAATTTCAAGATATAATAAAACTCATGCAAATTAATAACATGTGCTGCCAGACTCCAATTTAAGCCCTTGAAAAACTTTATTTCATTTATTACTACAAGATGAATTGAACATAAAGAAAGAAAAGATAGAAAAGCATAAAAATGGGGGAAAAAGAGCCATTAGCAATGTCAAAGTTCACAAAATAATGAAGGGAAAGGTAAACCAAAAATGAAATTTTAATTTTTACTTATTCTCTTAAAATGGGTTTTGAATTCAAGAGCATTAAAAATGCCCTACAGTCATACAGGACCAGAAAAACCTCTTGGAAAGACAATTTGGCAATATCAGTCAAAATCATTTTTCTCCATTTCACCCAGCAATTCACTTATTGCCAATTATCCTGTAGATAAATTTACACATATGCTTAAAGATATATGAACGAGCACATTTTTGAATCATTTTTTACAGTGGAAAATACTGGAAATACTAATGTTCAGCAAAATATCAGACATCCATGTGATAGAAAATCATGCAACTTAACAACAATGAGGTATAGCTTTATGGTGATATGGAACAGTCTCCAAGATAACTAAGCCAAAAAAGAAAAGTCAAGTAAACAAAGGATAAGAAAGGAATGATTGGTATGCTAACATTTGTTTTTGTTTCTTATGGGAAACTAGTTAGTACATATATTCTTGTCCATTCAAAAACTGTCTCTGAGAGGATTCTCAACAAATCATTACTGGCTGCATTTAGTGAAAAGAAGGGAATTTGGAAATCCTAGCTTGGGTTTATATTTTTTTATTGTTAACTTTTTAAACATATGCATGTGTGACATTTAAAAAATATGAAAATACCATTAAAGAGAAAATGTTAAGATGGCTATGACTTTCATATGTATCACTTTTGTATCATTTTTGAAATTCTATTAAAAAATAATCTGAAAAGTAAAATATTGGTTAGAAATCTATGATATAGTCAAATATAGGGATACTAGTGGCCTGGTGCACAAAATTTGTGCATATTAAAAGGGAATTAATTAGGGGAAATATTTTAATATTGCTATTTGCACTTTCTCTATAATAGAAGTGTCAGAAATGAAAGAAAATTAGTAAAATGTATACGAAAATATCCCTCCTGTCAGAGTCTGGGGTGACTGTGGGACCCAGAGTCAAGTCCTCGCCCACCCGCACACACCATGAAATCACACAAGACCCAGACCCGGCTGGCCCCACCTCCATCAAGCCTTGCAGGGCAGGGGGTGCAGCCTCAGGTCTCCCATCAAAGCCCCACTGGGTGGGGGGCCACAGCCTCAGGTCCCCTGGCCCAGCCTCAGGTCCCCTAGCCCCTGCGCAAGGGCGCAAGGGTGCGGTGACCATTTGCATATTAGCTCTTAATTATATAGGATAAACTGTTCATTAAAATTAAGAATCCACATTGCCTTTAAATACTGGAAAGTCGTGGTTCATTTATTTATTCGTGTGATAACTTTCTTTTTTATTTATTTTTTTATTGTTTTATTGCTTAAAGTATTACAAAGGGTATTACATATGTGTCCTTTCCGCCCCCCCCCCCGCCCTTGACAATCCCCTGGCCTCCCCTACCCCCCAGTGTCTTATGTCCATTGGTTATGCTTATATGCATGCATACAAGTCCTTCGGTTGATCTCTTACCCCCCTCCCTCCTGCCCCCCAACCCTCCCTGACCTTCCTGCTGCAGTTTGACAATCAGTTTGAGGCAGCTCTGCCTCTGTATCTGTTATTGTTCATAAGTTTATAATGGTCTTTATTATCCATGAATGAGTGAGATCATGTGGTATTTTTCCTTCATTGACTGGCTTATTTCACTTAGCATAATGCTCTCCAGTTCCATCCATGCCGTTGCAAATGGTAAGAGTTCCTTCTTTTTTACAGCAGCATAGTATTCCATCGTGTAGATGTACCACAGTTTTCTAATCCATTCATCTACTGATGGGCACTTCGGCTGTTTCCAGATCTTAGCTATGGTGAATTGTGCTGTTATGAACATATGGGTGCACATATCCTTTCTGATTGGTGTTTCTGGTTTCTTGGGATATATTCCTAGAAGTGGGATCACAGGGTCAAATGGGAGTTCCATTTGTAGTTTTTTGAGGAAACTCCATACTGTCTTCCATAGTGGCTGCACCAGTCTGCATTCCCACCAGCAGTGCACAAGTGTTCCTTTTTCTCCACATCCTCTCCAGCACTTGTCATTTGTTAATTTGTTGATGATAGCCAGTCCGACAGCTGTGAGATGGTACCTCATTGTTGTTTTGATTTGCATCTCTTGGATGATTAGTGACTTTGAGCATGTTTTCATATGTCTCTTGGCTTTCTGAATGTCCTCTTTTGAAAGGTGTCTATTTAGATCCTTTGCCCATTTTTTGATTGGATTGTTCATCTTCCTTTTGTTATGTTGTATAAGTTCCCTATAAATTTTGGACATTAGACCCTTATCAGATATGACATTGGCAAATATGTTTTCCCACACAGTGGGCTTTCTTGTTGTTTTGTTGATGGTTTCTTTTGCATGTGATAGCTTTTTACTGAACACCTATTTTGTCTCTTAGAACATGTTGCTGCAAAGACAAAGGCAATATACAAATTTATCTCTCTATGATGTAAACTGCTTAAACAGAAAACAGAAAAATGGAAGTAAATAAACAAAATATTAATATTTGTCATTTGTTGGTGAAAGATTATTACTGATATATTTGGACATGCTTACTAAGCATATAAGTAGTGATAAAAATAGCTATTCCAACTTTTCTCTTTAGAACTAATTTTAGCCTTCTTTATTGTCCTCTGTGAAATATTTCCAGGAGGCAATAAAATAATGTTGAAGGTCATTCATGATTAAAGAACCTGAGTTTTTGGGTGTCCCTAATTAGGAACCACAGCTGAACTTTCCAATACAACTTCCTTCCTATTTAGGTTTTATGGACAGACACTGAGAACAGGATACCTATGCCATGGACACCTCCACAACAGTTCCAACAGTTACCAACAGTTCCAGCCTCCACATCTCCCAGTTCATCTTGATGGGGCTCCCAGGCATTCACGAGTGGCAGCACTGGCTCTCCCTGCCCCTGGCTCTGCTCTACCTATTAGCTCTTGCTGCTAATCTCCTAATCTTCATCACCATCCAACATGAGCCCACGCTACATGAGCCCATGTACCATTTCCTGGGTGTATTGTCACTCGTCGACATTGGCTTGGCCACCACCATTATGCCCAAGATTATGGCTATCTTCTGGTTTGATGCCAAAGCCATCAGCCTCCCTGAATGTTTTGCTCAGATGTATGCCATCCACTGCTTCTTTTGTATGGAGTCTGGTATCTTCCTCTGCATGGCAGTGGACAGATACATAGCCATCTGTCACCCTCTTCGATACCCCTCCATAGTCACTAACGCTTTTATGGTCAAAGTCACAGGATTCATGGTGCTCAGAAATAGCTTGTTGACCATCCCAGTGCCTGTCCTGGCTGCCCAAAGACTCTACTGCTCCAAGAATGAAATTGACCACTGCCTGTGCTCTAACTTGGGGGTCATCAGCCTGGCTTGTGATGACATCACTGTGAACAAATTTTACCAACTGTTCTTAGCATGGATCATAGTTGGGAGTGATATGGCTCTGGTTTTTTCTTCCTATGCACTGATCCTTCACACTGTGCTGAGACTTAACTCAGCAGAAGCAATGTCTAAGGCTCTGAGCACCTGCAGCTCCCACTTCATCCTCATCCTCTTCTTCTACTCAGGTATCATAGTGGTATCTGTCACACACCTTGTAAAAGAAAAGATTCCCCTTATCCCTGTACTCCTTAATGTGCTGCACAATGTTATCCCCCCTGCTCTCAACCCCATGGTCTATGCTCTCAGGATGCATGAGCTCAGACTGGGATACCAGAGGCTGTTTGGGTGGCTGAAGAATTGTCCACTAAGTAACCTCAGCTTTATAGGTCATTATAGGTGTTAAGAAGGAAGAGGTGGTAGACCTGCATTATTTTTTAAAAATGGGAGGAATATGGCCAATAAAATCACTAAAACAGTAGGCTCACTCATCAAAATAGGCATATGAAAATTACAATGAAATTTCCTACAACTAGAAATAAGTGAGAGTAAAATATAATTATCTCTGACCATTGTTGCTGCCAAGAGATGGACACACTTGTACACAGCTACCATGCTTTGAGATATGATATACACAAATGAAAATCATCTAATTGGGTGGTAAAGTTTTCTTCTTAGGAAATGAGAAAAAAATTGTCCTAGAAAATACTCTATAAAAGTAGTCCCAGGTTACCAATTAATTAAATCTAAATTAATTTTACCACTTGATCATCTCACAAAAATGCACACTTTTGAGTACAAGGACCCTCAACCATGTTCATGTTGTACCTTCTCTAAGCTTAGTACACACCTCTGTGCATAATACCTGCTTAATAAACACTTCATTCATGATACAGTCAGTCAGGAGGCATAGGTCTTCTGAATCATATATAGCACAGAAAATGTCCTGGACCATGGTCTGAAGAATGACCTCAGGAGATTTGCATATGATTCCACCTTGGAGAACAACCTCTTAGAATCAGCGCTGGGACTGAAGCAACAACAGAAACCATGAGCTCATACACTGATGGTGGGAATGTCAACTGGGGCAGCTCTTTTAGAAAAGAACCCAACAGCTTCTCCAATGACTGAACAAAAGTTACCATATATCCCAGCTATTCCACACTTAGGTGCATACCAAAAGTGAAAACATGTCCTCACAAAACCTTTTCCCCAAAATAATAAGCCACATCATAACACTAAGAAATGAAAACAGCCCAAAAGTGCATCACCTGATAAGTGGATAAACAAAATGTAATATATCCATACATAATAAAAGCCGAATATGCTAAGTGTCTGGTCTTCCGTTTGGCCATTCAACCAAAGTGTAATATGCTAATGTATGCTAAGGCCGCTCAACTGCTTGCTATGACATGCACTGACCACCACGGGGTAGACAGTCAACCAGTCAACCAGTCGCAATGATGTGCACAGACACTTCGACCACTAGGTCAGCTTGCTGCTGGGGTCGGGCCGATAGGGACTTAGCTAGACAGACACACTCTCAAGCCCTCCCATGGTCCTTCCCCAGCTGGTCAACCTCCTGTGTCTCTCCCTGGCCCTGATAGTGCACCAGTGGGGTCCCTCAGTCTGGCCGGCACTCTCTTACAATCCAGGCTGAGGGACACCCCTGGAATTTCATGCACGAATTTCATGCACCAGGCCTCTAGTGGAATAATAGTGTCCAGCCAGAAAAAAAGTAAAGAAGTACTGACACATGCTCCAACATGGAGATATTATGCTAACTGAAAGAAGACAGACCATTGTTGCTGCCAAGAGATGGACACACTTGTACACAGCTACCAGACAGCAAAAGACACATATTTTATTATTTCATTTATATGAAATGTCCAAAATAGGCAAATCCATAAGGAAAGAAAGCAGATAAATGAATGCGATAGTGTTAGGGAAAGGGAAAATGGGGAACAACTCTTTAATAGGTACAGAGTTTCTTTTGAGGGTGTTGAAAATTTCGGTAATTAGAAGTGAGAGCTGCACAACATTGTGAATGTACTGGAAGCCACTTTAAAATGGTATAAGGACACATATGTAATACCTTAATCAATAAAGAAAAAAAAATTTTTAAAAAGGCCTAAATATAGGGGTGGTTAAAGACACAAAGTTAATAAACAATATTTAGAAGAATAAAAATAAATAAATAAATAAATAATAAATAAAATGGTTACAATGCTGAATGTTATGTTATGTGAATGTCACCTCAATTTTAAAAAACATATAACTTACTTCTTGCAATGTCTCTCCATTCTTTGTCGCTAACAAAGTTGAACACTATGCCAGCTGATAAAGGTACTTAAAGGATCCAAAGCGAAAAGCATGAGTTTGTAACTTAGTCACAATAAGTTGATTAGCAGCACGGCTCACACCTTTGACTACTCAACTTCCATATAGACCCTTTTATATACATTTGAATTATCATACAGTAATAAAACAACTCAACATTTGTATTTTAAATGATAAAGCTATTCTTTTTTCTTCTTTTCTTTTAATATATTTTATTGAGTTTTTACAGAGAGGACGGGAGAGGGATAGAGAGTTAGAAACATCGATGAGAGAGAAGCATCGATCAGCTGCCTCCTGCACACCCCCTACTGGGGATGTGCCCGCAACCAAGGTACATGCCCTTGACCGGAATTGAACCTGGGACCCTTCAGTCCACAGGCCGACGCTCTATCCACTGAGCCAAACCAGTCAGGGCGATAAAGTTATTCTTCATACAAATGAAGAAATTCTCAAATTTTCCCAACTGTAACAAGATGCACAATCCCAACAGTCATTGTGTGCATTGCTGGATATATTACCTAGCCCTCAAATTCAGTCACATTCCCACTGAATATTCTGTCACCTAAGAGACTAAACTGTAAAAAAAAAGACTCAACTGTAAAGTTAATTTCTAATAAACTTGTATACAAAATAAACATGATTATATGCCATATCTTTAGCTTCAACAGTTGGCTTTCTTTGTTGACCTTTAGTGCTTCCCTTCTCTAGGGCTCTTCACTTTTTTAGAGACTAAAATCTGTGATTAGGAAACAGGAAAGATGAGGCTAAATTCTAAGATTGTGAGTGAATAAGTGATAAGCCAAGGGATCAAGAATAATAAATTCTATTCTGGCCGGTTTGGCTCAGTGAATAGAGCATTGGCCTGCGTACTGAAGGGTCCTGGATTTGATTCTGGTTGAGGTCACATGCCTGGGTTGCAGGCTCAATCCCCAGTAGGGAGCATGATGTTTCTCTCTCTGTCTCTCCCTCTCCCTTCCGCTCTGAAATCAATAAAAAAAAATTTTTTTTTAAATAATAAATTCTGGTGGAGAAACCAAGATGGCGGCATAGGTAAACACCGGAGTTTGCTGCCTCGAACAACCACTTCAAAAATACAACTAAAAGACTGAACGGACATCATCCAGAATCACAGGAAGGCTGACTGAGTGGAAATTCCACAACTAGAAGGAAAGTGAAAAGCATACCGAGACTCAGAGGAGGAGCAGTGTGGAAGTGAAATACTAAGGTGCGGAGGTGCGTGCAGAGTGGGCTGGCGGCTGAGGGTGCGGTTGTCTGTTTCAATCGGGAGGGAGTCTCAGCCTCTGAGCTCCAGTTCCGGGCGAGTCTCTGGGGACCCAGACTCATATGGGAGAAGCGGGATTATCTGCTTTTAAGATTCTCTCTTTGAAATCTTTAGCCCTTGGCATTTTAATTATGATGTGCCTTGGTGTGGTCCTCTTTGGATTCCTTTTGTTTGGGGTTCTCTGCGCTTCCTGGACTTGTAAGTCTACTTCCTTGACCAGTTAGGGGAAGTTTTCTGTCATTATTTCTTCAAATAGATTTTCAATATCTTGCTCTCTCTCTCCTTCTGGCAACCCCATAATTCAGATGTTGGTACACTTGAAGTTATCCCAGAGAGGTTCCTTACACTATCTTCATATTTTTGGATTCTTTTTTCTTTTTGCTCTTCTGGTTGGGTGTTTTGTTTTATTTTGTTGCTTCCTCATATTCCAAATTATTGATTTAATTCTCTGGATGCTCTAGTCTACTGTTGAATCACTATATATTATTCTTTATTTCAGTCAGTATATTCAGTATATATTTAATTTCTAACTGGTCCTTTTCCTTGTTTTTTGGTTTTGGGGTTTTTTTTATTTTTGTTTTTTTGTGTTTTTGTTGGTTTTTTGGTGTTTTGTGTTTTTTTGTTTGGTTGTTTGTTTTTGCATTCTTACAAGATCCTTGAAAGTCTCAATAAGTCCCTTGGAGATTTCTAGAATATTTTTGAGTAACCTTATAAGTATGATTTTGAACTCTGTTCTAATAGCTTGCTTTCTTCCATTTCTTTCATTTGTGGCATGTTTATTTGTCTCCACACTTTAGCTGCTTCCCTATGTTTGTTTATATGTATTGGGTAGAGCTGCTATGTCTCCTCAAGTTGATAGAGTAGCCTTGTGTAGTAGGTGTCCTATAGGGGCCAGTGGCTCAGCCTCCCCAATCACCTGAGGTGGACACTCTGGGTACATCCCTTTGTGGGCTGTGTGAACAGTCTTTTTGTAGTTGAGACTTGACTGCTATTGGTGTCACTGGGATGAATTGACCTACAGGCTAATTGGCTGTGGGGACCAGCTGTGACTACAGTGGGAGAGCTGCTGTGCAGGAGACACCCTTCTGGAGCAGGACTTGCTTCAGTGGGGCTTTGGTGCTCACTGAGTCGGCCCCTTGAGTATGTCACTTATGGATATGAAGTGACATACTGAAATCTGGTATGGTCTCACACTAACCACTGGGTACACTGGCTCTTGGGTCTCCAGGGAGGTGCAAAGTCAGCCACTGCTTGGGGCCACCCAGCAGGAGCTACAGAGAGATCTACAGATTCCTCTTCTTTGTATCATGTTTAGAAGTGCCCAGATGAGGCCCAGCTGTGAAGTAAGGTAGGCTGGGACTGGTGCTAGGTTGTGGGCTTTTTATTGATAGGTTTGGGGCTCCCTGACCCAGCTGCAGCTTGTTTGACAGATTTTGGCCTGAGCAAGGATAGGCCATTCATATGCAAAATCTGCTACACAAAAGTTGGGTGGGGTTGTAATTTGGATGAGGCAAGGTCTCAGGAAATCACAAGGGTGGAGCAAACAGAAATGGCTGCCAGTAAACCCTGCAACCAGTAAGGTGCCAGCATAGGAACAATGAACCCTGTTAGCAACTCCATCTGGGAGAAAGCTGCCCTCAAGTTCCTTCCCCGATGCCAGACAATCCAGTTTCTCCTCATATGTGTCTGGGTCCTCCAGAGCCTCGATAAGCACTAGATCTTAGAGGAAGCGGGAACTTGTAAGTTCAGTTTGTGTGCCGGCCTTTGAAGAGGAACAGCTGGGTCTCCAGCAGCCTCTGTGTCACTGAGCCCCAATCCACACTGGTTTTTACAGCCCATCATTATGAGAACTTCTTTTCCCAGGTCTAGACCCTGCGCTGGGTGTCTGGTATGGGGCTGGAACCCTTTGCTCCTGTGAGCAGCCTCCAGAGACCATCTCCTCCCAATTAAAAAAGCAGCACATGTGGGTACTGGACCAGCCCTTTCTGCACCTCCTCACCTCCTACCAGTATATGTGCTTTCTTCTTTACTTCTCTCGTTATAGGACTTCCATTCAGCCAGCGGATCTGGATGATGGTTGTTCTGTATTTTAGTTGTAATTTTGTTGTGGTTGTGGGAGGTGGCAAGTACAGGCATTTGCCTATGCTGCCATCTTGGGTCTCTCAAAATGGAAACTTTTAATTCAGTTTTATATTTGCACAAAATTACTCAGGAAGGAATAGAAACAATAAATTGACTAGAAATAAAATTTATATAATAAACATTCACTGTGCCATAAGGTGGACATAATAATCACTTGGTGGGAGATTTAGAAGCCATTATTTAGTTATTTGAAATAAAATTTATTTTGTAGGAATACAACATGATGATTTAATATATGTATACTAGAGGCCCAGTGCATGAAATTATGTACAGGGGAGCAGGGAAGTTTCTCAGCCAGGCCTGCACCCTCTCACAATCCGGGATATCCCTCTCACAATCTGGGACTGCTGGCTCCTAACTGCGGGCCTGCCTGACTGCCTGATCACCCCTAACCACCTCTGCCTTGGCCCCCACCACTGTGGCTTTGTCCAAAGGATGTCCAGAATGATGTCCAGAAGTTCATTCAGCTATCTGGTCTAATTAGCATATTATGCTTTTATTATTATAGATATGGCAAGATGACTACCACAATAAGTTCAGTTAATATTTATCACCACACATATTCACAATTTGTTTCTTCTTTTTTAATATTTTAATATATCTTTATTGTTGAAAATATTATAGATGTTCCTCTTTTTTCCCCATTGATCCCCATCACCCCTCAGGTCTTCACCACACTATTGTGTAGGTCCATGGGTAATGCATATATACATATATATTCTTTGTATATACAGCTCCCATTTCTTCCCTACCTACAACTCCAACCCCCGGCCTTCCCTCTGAGATTCTCAGCACCATGCTTCCATGTTTCTGGATCTATTTTGTTCAGCAGTTTATTTTGTTCATTAGGTTCCACATATGAGAGATATGTGATACTTGTCTTTCCTTGAGTGGCTTATTTCACTTAACATAATACTCTCCAGGACACTTCATGCTGCTTCAAAGAGTAAGAGATCCTTCTTTCTTACTGCTGCATAGTATTCCATGGTGTAAATGTACCACAGCTTTTTTATCCACTCATCCACTGATCCTCTCATCTACATGCCTCTCCTTAACAGCAAAAGTAATTCCATGTAAATAAATTGGGAAACAAAACCTAAGACAACCATTGAAATTTTAAATTCATACAGCAGTGAATATTGATTAAAATTTTGAGTAAAGAATGAGTTTCAGTTATCATCTCTTGTTTGAATAATGAAATGTTTTTGATGATGGCTAAACAGATTTTCTCCCCAAAATAATGCAAATATAGACAACATTTGTCCATATCAATTGTACAGATTACCACAGAAATCATCTGTAAATTTTTGGTTAGAGATCAATTTAAGCTTATAAGACACAGAAATCACATAAAAGGAAAATAATGTAAGTATAATTTTTAAATGTAAAACATACATATATCCAAAATTATATAGAAGCAGCATCTAAAACCATACAAAAATAGGGAGGAATGTTATAAAAGCATATGATAACATATACTGGCCATGGAAAATTAAGGTTATAAAACTTAAAATGTTTATGAAAGAGTTTCCCAATGAGTTGCACTAGGTTAGAAAAAGCAGAAGATGCCCTAGCTGGTTTTGCTCAGTGGATAGAGCTTCGGCCTGCAGACTGAAGGGTCCCAAGTTCGATTCTGGTCAAGGGCACATGCCTGGGTTGCAGCCTCAATACCCAGTAGAAGGCATGCAAGAGGCAGCCAATCAATGATTCTCTCTCATTATTGATGTTTCTATCTCTCTCTCCCTCTCCCTTCCTCTCTGAAATCAATAAATTTTTTTAAAAAAAGAAAAAGCCACAAGATGAAACATTCTACTGATTCCTAAATATTTGACAGAGTAAGGTATTATGCACAATTACAAGTAACCAAAAAATTATCAGACATTATTGGATTCCTTACAGTTCAATACCCATATACACTTTTTGATAAAAATACTGAAAAATGTTCTACAATAATTCAAGAATGAACAAAATCAGGAAAGTAAGAATGAGAAGAACCAAGTATTAAGGGACTAAGAATAAGCCATGAAATGTAAAGTTTTATAAAGTAGCTGGTGAGGGAAATTTTTTATTTACTCAGAGAATATGAGTATCATATAGGTTTATAAGAGGTAAAGAAATGGGAGCTGTATGTACACAGAAATGGTTCAGGAAGTTTGTAAAAGAATGGAAAGAGAAGGAGCAGATTTAGGAGTAGAGTCCAGGGAGAGAGACAGTTGAGATGAGGAGGCATCTTGGTCAAAGTCCCACAGGAAACAGAGGGCACATGCAAAAGGGGACAGAGAGCAGGGTATAATGAAGAGAATATTCCAAAGATATGGGAAAAGTTTAATAGTAATAAAAACAGGGGAGGTGAAATACACATGGGCTGGCAACCTCAAAAGCCATTGCCATCCCACAGATCTGAGGAGCAATGGGAAAGAAACAGCTGTCAGCATTGACCAGGACTGACCACAGCCACGGGGGAACCACCTGATGGAGACAGGAGGCCTTCAGGAGGGAAACACAGACACTGCCCAACACTTGGACTCAGAGAGAAAGATTCAAAGAAATAAATATTTCAACTTGCCTTTCTTGCTGCCCTTTGAACTCCCACCAGCTTACTCCCATTAGCCAAATCCAACCATGAACTATCCAGAGGCCATAGTTTTCAACTTCGATGGGTACAGAGCAGGGTGCAAAGTTGATCTACAGCAACAAATAAGAGGTTTCAGCAAAAGAGGCATCTGCATTTTTATGTTTATATATGAGAGAGATAATTCATGAATAAGAAAGTAGTAAAAGAAATAGCCCAGAGGACACACCTATGGAAAATGGTCCCTGAAGAGGCTAAAGGAAGGTATATGTATGGGAGGGAGGGGCAGGAGTTCAAGGATTCACTCAAGAGAAGGGACACCTCTTCCTAAACCTTCATCAAGACAGAGATGACCATCTAATAGTGGTTCCCATGGGACTGGAGGCTGAGTACTTCTGTTCCCTGAGCTGAGCTGGATACACCTCTGAGATCACTGGGGGCTTTTGAACCTGTGATGGAAAAACACCGAGCCTTGATGCACGTGGGAAAAAAGATGAGAGGGAGCCTCCTGGAGGTCCTAGAAAGTGGCAGAGAAGACCTGGGGCAACTCTGGGCTCCAAACTGTGACAGCCCAGACCCCAGAGGAGAGAAAATATACTCTCAGCAGCAATGGTATAAAAGAGAGGTGCAGCCAAGGGAGTAGTAGCAGCTGCAGAGGCCGTTCCATTTGCAGAGGATTCTCCAGGACCTCCTTAGCAGGGAGTCGCCAGGGCCCAGGTGAGTGGAGGAGGCAGTTTCCTTGCTCTCGGTTCTGTTTCTCTCCTCTAGCCTTGGCTTTCTCAGAAGATTTCCTTAGTTTAATCCTTTCAACACTGGCTCTCATTTTCCTCAAGATCTCACCTGTACAGAGACTAAGGCTTGAGATCTGCAGAACAAGTAGAAAGGTGTGAAGAAGCTCTCCTCTGGTCATGTTAGAAAGAATTAGAAAGCTCTACCGGGGGGCACGGGCCGGGCGGGGGGGGCGGGGGGGAGCAGGATAGCCTCCCATTTAAATTATAGATCCAAGACCCTGAGAAGAGACAGCAATTGAAGTTATTCATTTCTGATTCAAAAATAAAATCAAGAACTAAAACTAGACATCAAATCACCAAAATTAATGCAGACTATTTATCTGAAAACCTTTATCCAGTACCCAACTGGAGAGAGCTCGAGAGGCATTCTATTTAAAGTCTAGACCAGACAAGGATGTTGACAATCAGTGCTCCTTTTTTTTAAAGTTTTGAACATTTTCAATTACCATTTACATTCAATATAATTTTATATTAATTTCATGTGTACAGCATAGAGGTTATACAATCATATATTTTACAAAGTGTTCCTCCTGATATTTTCAATATCCAACTGGTACTATACATAGTTATTACAATATTATTAACTATGTTTCCTGTGCTATCCATTGCAACCCCATGACTATTTTGTAATTATCAATCTGTGGTTCTCAATCCCTTCACATTTTTCACTCATCCCCCAAAACCCTGTCCCCTCTGGCAAACATCATTCTGTTCTCTGTATCTATGAGTCTATATGTGTGTGCTTCTTTATGTTGTTTAGAAAATTATAAACACTTTAATAAGATGAAAATAAAAATCAGAGTTTAATTTTAAAAGTGCACTTGTTATGCATATATCCATAAATAGCAAGCACACAAACAGCTCTGGTAAGTGGAGGATGCTGGAGTGGAAGGATTGTGCACAAAAAACAAAGAAACAGAAAACTCATGGACATAACCAACAATGAGGTGATTGTGAGGGTGGAGGGGGGTGAGTGGTGGTTGAGAAGGGCATGGAGGGCTTAAATGATGATAAAAAATTAAATTACATTTTAAAATAAATAATAAAAATCAGAGCATATACTACGTAAAGTTCTAAAAATACATAATACATTCTAACAAAAATATTCTGAAAATTTACTAAAAAGCTATTTGCTTTAGGACATGGTAGTATAAAATAGCTATATTTTGTGAAATGTTTTTAAAAACAATAATCATCAGAAGGTTTTTTTAAAGTAATAATATCCAATTAGGAAATATAATAAGACAAAAAAGTACTAGTAATGGGAAAATTCCCAAAATATCTATGACAGAAAGGCAAAACAAATTTATAAATAGAAAGATTCAGTAGACTAAAAATGTGTTTTTCCAAAATTAATTTACTTTTTTAAATATATTTCATTGATTTTTTACATAGAGGAAGGGAGAAGGATAGAGAGCTAGAAACATTGATGAGAGAGAAACATCGATCAGCTGCCTCCTGCATACCCCCCATTGGGGATGTGCCCACAACCAAGATACACGCTCTTGACTGGAATCGAACCTGGGACCCTTGAGTCTGCAGGCCAACGCTCTATCCACTGAGCCAAACCAGTCAAGGCATATTAATTTACTTTTATACTCAAAAATATGACAACCAGTCTTTTTTTATTTTAAAAAATATTTGAAATAATTAGTAAGACTCTTTTCTACCATTGGTAAATATACTAATTCAATTGCTTCTGGAAATAAAAACAGACAAGACTGTCCATTCTGACAATAATCCTTAAATATGTGTTTGGATTGAATATTTGACAAAAAGAACACATTATAAATTAATGGGGAGGGAAGGCTTCTTAACTAAATAGAGCTGGGACAATGGCTTAGCTTTTATGGATGAAATTAATTTAGGGACTTTCTCACTCCATGTCAAATCTCAAATTGGTTACAAAATTAATTTTAAAATAAATGTTTATGAAGAAAATGCAAGGAAACACTTATTTAAGTGCCAAGATTTACATTATTTAAAGTTTAAATATCATGAAAGAATTAATTTTAAAAGTGCACTTTTTATGAATACATAAAAGTTTGTGTATGCACATGTGTGATTTTTTTTAAAGGATAGATTTGTAATGAAAATTAATAGGAGAAACTATTTACAGAAAATTCAACAGATAGAGGCAATATTTTTAAGGTATAATGAATCTCATACAAATTCATAATATGTGCTGCCAGACTCCATGGTAAGCCCTTGAAAAACATTATTTCATTTGATCCTCATGATGGGTTGAACAAAAAGCAAAAAGTGAAGATTGACTATATATATAAGTGGGGGAAGGGACGTGCTTTGAAAATGTCAAAGTTTACTAAATAATAAAGGGAAAGGTGAACCAAACCTGAAATTTCAATATTTATTTATTCTAGTAACAAAAATTTTTAATTATATTTTTCAATCATTGTGTGGATGTGATAAAATAGACAGGTCATGAAAACATTCTGGGTGTATAATGTACTATAAAGTACTATAATGTACCTATGAAGCAACGTTTCAGTGTATGTTAAGAACATTAAAAATGCCCTACTATATGCCCAAGCTGGTTTGACTCGGTGGATAGAGCATCCGCCTGCGGACTCAAGGGTCCCAGCTTCGGTTCTGGTCAAGGGCATGTGCCTTGGTTGTGGGCGCATCCCCGGTGGGGAGTGTGTAGGAGGCAGCTGGTCGATGTTTCTTTCTCATTGATGTTTCTGGCTCTCTGTCCCTCTCCCTTCCTCTCTGTGGAATATCAATAAAATATATATTTTAAAAATGCCCTACTATCATACAGGACCAGAAAAACCTCTTGAAAAGACAATTTGGCAATATCAATCAAAATCATTTATTCCATTTCTCCCAATAATTTATTTCTTGGCGATTATCCTGTATATTAACTTACACATATGCTTAAAAATATGTGACCAACTACATTTTTGAATGATTTTTACAGTGTAAAATTACTGGAAATACCAATGTTCATCAAAAGTTCTCAAAATATATCAGACATCCATGTGGGAGAAAATCATGCAACTTAATAACAATGAGGTATATCTATATGGCAATATGGAACAGTCTACAAGTGAACTAAGCTAAAAAAGAACAGTCAAGGAAACAAAAGATAAAAAAGGTATGATTGGTATACTAACATTTGCTTTTGTCTTTTATGGGGAAATAGTACATATATTGTTGTCCATGCAAAAACTATCTCTGGAAAGACTCCAAAGCAATTATTACCGGTTGCCTTTGGTGAAAAAATAAAAAAGAAAAAGGAATTTGGAAATCCAAAACATGGGTTTATATTTTTAAGTATGTTTTACTTTTTCACATGCTCATGTGTGACATTAAAATAATACCGAAATACTGCTAAAAATAAAATTTTAAGATCGCTATGACTTTTGTATGTATCATTTTTGTATATTTTTTGAAATTCCACACAGAAAAGTAAAATATTGGTTATTAATTTAAGAACAGTCAAATAAATATAGGAATAGAAAGCAGTCATTAAAACTAGGACTCCACATTGCTTTTAATGATATTGGAAAGTCATGGTTCATTTTATTATTCATGCAGTAAGTTTTTATTGACCACCTATGTTATGTCTTAGAACACATTGCTTAAAGACAGAGGACACATATAATATTATCTCCATATTATAGATGTACACAGCTTAGACATAAAACAGAAAACTGGGAGTAAACCAAACATTAGTATTTGGTATCAGTTGGAGATATTATTATTGATGTATTTGGACATGTTGATTAGGCATACAAGTGGTGATGACAAATAGCTATTTCAACCTTTCTGTTTAGAACTAATTTAAGCCTTCTTTATTGTCCTCTGTGAAATATTACCCAGAGCAAAAATAAATTTATAAAAAAATTTAAAGCTCATTCATGATTAAAGAACCTGAGTCCTTGATGGGAGTCTCTACTGGTAATTAAGACCTTCAGCTGAATTTTCAAACGTAACCTCCTTCATATTTTAGTTTTAGGAAAGACACTGAGAACAGGGAACCTGTGCCATGGACACCTTCACCAGTGCTATCAACAGTTCCAGCCTCCACATCTCCCAGTTCATCTTGATGGGGCTCCCAGGCATTCACGAGTGGCAGCACTGGCTCTCCCTGCCCCTGGCTCTGCTCTACCTATTAGCTCTTGCTGCCAATCTCTTCATCTTCATCACCATCCAACATGAGCCCACGCTACATGAGCCCATGTACCATTTCCTGGGTGTATTGTCACTCGTCGACATTGGCTTGGCCACCACCATTATGCCCAAGATTATGGCTATCTTCTGGTTTGATGACAAGGCCATCAGCCTCCCTGAATGTTTTGCTCAGATGTATGTCATCCACTGCTTCTTTTTTTTAGAGTCTGGTATCTTCCTCTGCATGGCAGTGGACAGATACATAGCTATCTGTCACCCTCTTCGATACCCCTCCATAGTCACTAACGCTTTTATGGTCAAAGTCACAGGATTCATGTGCTCAGAAATAGCTTGTTGACCATCCCAGTGCCTGTGCTGGCTGCCCAAAGACTCTACTGCTCCAAGAATGAAATTGACCACTGCCTGTGCTCTAACTTGGGGGTCATCAGCCTGGCTTGTGATGACATCACTGTGAACAAATTTTACCAACTGTTCTTAGCATGGATCATAGTTGGGAGTGATATGGCTCTGGTTTTTTCTTCCTATGCACTGATCCTTCACACTGTGCTGAGACTTAACTCAGCAGAAGCAATGTCTAAGGCTCTGAGCACCTGCAGCTCCCACTTCATCCTCATCCTCTTCTTCTACTCAGGTATCATAGTGGTATCTGTCACACACCTTGTAAAAGAAAAGATTCCCCTTATCCCTGTACTCCTTAATGTGCTGCACAATGTTATCCCCCCTGCTCTCAACCCCATGGTCTATGCTCTCAGGATGGGAGATCTCAGACTGGGTTTCCGGAGGCTGCTTGGGGGGTGAAGAATTGTCCACCCACTTCAGAAGTAATCTCAGCTTTATAAGTCAATATAGGTGTTAGGAAGAAAAGAGGTTATAGACCTGGATTGTAAAAAATGGGGGGAAATGGCCAATAGCATCACTAAAATGTAGCCTCAACTCATCAAAATAGGCATATGAAAATTATAATGAAATTTCCTATAACTAGAAATAAGTGGGAATACAATATAATTATCTCGGACGATTGTTGCTGCTCAGAGATGGACACACTTGTACACAGCTCCAATGCTTTGAGATATGATATACACATGGAAAACTTCATCTAATTGGTGGTAAAATTTTCTTCCTAAGAAAAGAAGAACATAGGCCTAGAAAAGGCCCTAAAAAGTACTTTCAAATAACCAATTAACTAAATCTAAATTAATTTTTCCCATTTTCACATCTACCAAAAATGCACACTTTTGAGTACAAGGAACCTCAACCATGTTCATGCTGTACCTTCTCTGAACCTAGTACACAACTCTGCGCATAGTAGATGTCTAATAAATACTTCATTCATGATACAGTGAGTCAGGAGGCATAGGTCTGCTGAATCCTATATAGCACAGAAAATGTCCTGGATCATGGTCTGAAGAATGACCTCCGGACGTTTGTATATGATTTCGCCTTGAAGAACAACCTCTTAGAATCACTTCCAGGGCTGAAGCAATAATATATGGCAGGAATGTCAACTGGGGCAGCTCTTTTAGAAAAGAGCCTGGCAGCTTCTCCAATGACTGAACAGAGTTACCATAGAACCCAGCTATTCCACACTTAGGTGCATACCCAAAGGAATTGAAATCATGTCCTCACAAAACCTTTCTCCCAAAATAAGAAGCCACATCATAATATCAAGAAATGAAAATAACTCAAATGTGCATTACTTAATGAATGGATAAACAAAATGTGATATATCTATATAATGGAATAACAGTATCCAGCCAGAAAAAAAAGTAAGGAAGTATTGTCACATGCTCCAACATGGATGAACCTTGAAGATATTATGCTGAGAGAAGCCAAACAGAAAAGGACACATTTTATTATTCCATTTATATGAAATGTCCAAAATAGGCAAATTCATAAGGACAGAAAGAAGATAAGTGACTGTTAGGGGTGAAGGGAAAATGGGGAACAACTGTTTAATGGGTACAGGCTTCCATTTGAGGGAGTTGAAATTTTCTGTAATTAGAAGTGAGAGCTGCACAACATTGTGAAAGTACTGGAAGCCACTTTAAAATAGTTACAATGCTGAATGTTATGTGAATTTCACCTCAATTTAAAAAAAAAAAAGATAACTTTCTTCTTGCAATGCCTCTCCATTCTGTTCAGCTAACAGAACTGAGCATTATACCAACTGACACAGGTATGTAAAGATTCCAGGTTCACTCTCACAGAGCAAAAAGCATGAGTTTGTAACCGAGTCACAATAAGTTGATTACCAGCAAGGTTCAGACCTTTGACTACTCAACTTCCATATACACCCTTTTATGTACATTTGACTTCTCATACAACAGTAAAACAACTAGGCACTTCTATTTTAAAAGATGCAGCTATTCTTAATACAAAGGAAGTAATTCTCACCTTTTTCCAAAGTAAAAAGATACATATCCCAACAGTCATTGTATGAGTCACTGTATGCATCGCTGGGTATATTACCTATTCCTCAAATTCAGTCACAGTTCCACAAATATTCTGTCACCTAAAGACTAAATTATAAAAAAAAAACTGTAAAGTTAATTTCTAATAACTTGTGTATAAAATAAACATGATTATTTGCCTTATCTTAAGGTACAATGATTGGCTTTCTTTGTTGACCTTTAGTGCTTCCCTTCTCTAGGGCTCTTCACATTTTTAGAGACTAAATCTGTGATTAAGAAACAGAAAAGATGAGGCTAAGTTCTAAGATTGTGAGTGAATAAATGATAGGCCAAGGGATCAAGAGTTATAAATTCTATCTCCAGGAGTTACAGAACAAAGAGCAACTGCAAACAAAAGACTGCTTTATTACATCTGGTACAAAAAAAGACATAATAAAAAAAAGACATTGTATTTCATGTAAATTGTAGCTGAAGTCCCATTAAATTCAACCCCCAAAATTGAAATGTTCACCATCATAATTATTTTACATTTGCCATGAATTTCTATGCATTGTCATTGAGATGAAATAAAACTAAGATATATTAATTTTTGTAAAGAGAAGATTATATATGCAAGCAACAACTTTTGGGTATACTTAGAAAATCAAAATAAAAGTACCGATCAAAAAATATTAAGAATTGACAAGAGATTAGCAAAATAAATAATACACAAAACAAAATAGCAAAACAAACACAATTGCATATATAAAGTAAATACAAAACATTTATTTGGTTGGTTTGATAAAGAAAAAAAACTCCCAAAACATTTAAAAGTGGCACAAGTTTAGCAAAGTGGATAAATGGACAAGGAAATAAAACCAATATAATAACACTGAGAAAAGGAATATTAATGGATTTCCATGTCATAAGTACGCATTGAAGTACATAGTGCAAAAAAATTATATTTACTTAAAACATCCCAAAATATTAGCAATTATAATAAGAACAGAGCAAAGGTAACACTTTTTTTAATCCTCACCCAAGGAGTGAAATTATTTTTTTCTCCATTGATTATTAGAGATAGTGAAAGAGAAAGAAGAGAGACACATCAATGTGAGAGAGACACATCTATTGGTTGCCTTCTGCATGCACCATGGCCAAGGTTGAGGTTTGAACCTACAACCTAGGTACGATGGGCCCTTGATCTGGAATCAAACCCAAGACCCTCCAGTGTGCAGGCCAATGCTCTAACCATTGACCTATCCCAGCCAGGGCGGTACCAGATTTTAATGAAAGTTCATTGAAACACAGGAATAGAGGATTCACATTTATGAAAGAGGAGACATAGTAGTATAAAGACGCCGATAACTTTTCAAAATTAATTCACAGTTTAACACAATCCCAATCAAAATGTTATTTTAAAACTCAACATAGAAATTCTAAGGTTCATCTATAAAATAAACACATAAAAAGGGCTTTAAAATTCAAGAGAATAAGTACTAAGAGGAATATAGTCCTGTTGTGTATTAAAATCCTTAAAAAACTAAAACTTTTAATTCAGTTTTATATTGGCACAAAATTAGTCAGAAAAATTGGAAACAGATTGCCTAGAAATAGTATATATACACATTAACTGTGCCGTAAGGGTAGCATAATAATTAGTGACAGGTATAGAAGCGATTATTTCATTATTTAAAATAAATTTATTTTTTTAGGTATGCAACATAATGATTTAATATATGCATATATGGCAAGATGACTACCGCCATAAATTCAATTAATATTTATCACCATACAGTCACAATTTTTTTCTTCTTTTATTAAATTTTTTGAATATATCTTTATTGTTAAAAGTATTACAGATGTCCTCTTTCTTTTCTTTTTTTCACCATTGACACCTTCCCCCCTGCCCCATAACTGCCAGGCCTTCACCACACTGTCTGAGTCCATGGGTTATGCATATGGTATGCATATAAATTCTTTGGTTAATTTCTCCCGCCCAACCCACAACTTCCCTCTGAAATTCTCAGTCTGTTCCATGCTTCTATGTCTCTGGATCTATTTTGCTCAGCAGTTTATTTTGTTCATTGGATTCCACATACAAGTGAGATTATGTGATACTTGTCTTTCCTTGAGTGGCTTATTTCACTTAACATAATACTCTCCAGGGCCCTCTTTGCTGTCTCAAAGGGTAAGAGATCCTCTTTTTTACTGCTGCATAGTATTGCATTGTGTAAATGTACCACAGCTTTTTTATCCATTCATCTACTGATCCCCTCATCTACATACCTTACTCCTTAAAAGGAAAAGTAATTCCATGTAAATAAATTGTGTAACAAAACCAAAGACAGCCATTGAAAATTTAAAGTCACACAGAAGTGAATTTTGATCAAAATTTTGAGTAAGGAATGAGTTTCAGTTATCATCTCTTGTTTGGATAATGAAATGTTTTTGAGAATTTGATGGTAGCTAAACAGATTCTCTCCCCCAAAATAATGCAAATATAGACAATACTTTTCCACATCAATTTAAGAAGCTTACGGACTCCCACAGACACCATCTTGGTAAATTCTTGGTTATGATAGGGGCAGAAAAAGAATGTTGGGGAACAAGCGAGAATTCTAAGAAATATGAGTCATGCTCTGTTAACCGTGATTGTTTTGTTCTGATTAAAGAAGGCACATTCTAACCTGGCTGGCAGCTGCACTGGGACTTTGTTGCAGAAACCAAAATTACCAGCCTATTGAAGACCCCAGGCTTTGCATATCACTAAGCCCTTTGAAGATGCCCAGTACTTTTGCATATCTGTAAACTGCCGATTTTACATACCCTTTGGCTACTTCCCCATGTGATCTTTGTCCTACCCTATATAAGCAGTTGGCTTTGGTGGGGTACAGAACAGATTTTTGTGGATGACCTGCTGCTCTCCCACACAGCCAGCAGTGTTGGAATAAACGCTCATATATGATTCAACTCTGTCTTTTAATTGGCTCAAGTAGTGACAGGCAACACAGACCCACTGATTGCCAATATAATAACCAATATAAGTTAGAGTTCAATTTAAGCTTATAAGACACAGAAATCACGTAAAAGGAAAACAATATAAGTATGAATTTTTAAAGTAAAACATACATATACCCAAAATTATATACAAGCAGCATCTAAAATCATTCAAAACTAGGGGGGAATGTTATAAAACCATATGATAACATTTAGTGGACATGGAAAATAAAGTGTATAAAACTTAAAATGTTTATAAAAGAGTTTCCCAATGAATTGCACTATGTTAGAAAAAGCACAAGATGAAACATTCCAGAGTAAGGCATTATTCACAAACATAGGTAACCAAAATATTCTCAGATATTGAAGAATTCTAAAACTAAAATGCCCAAATATACTTTTGTATACAAATACCTGAAAATGCTCTACAACATTCAAGAATAAGAATGAACAAAATCAAGAAAGTAAGAATGAAAAGAACTAAGTATTAAAGGACCAACAATAAGACTGAAATTACTTAAATGTAAACTTTAAGAAAGTAGAGGGTGAGGGAACATTTTGATTTAGTAAGAGAATATGAGCCTCGAGAAGTAAAGAATTGGGAGCTATATATATATAGTAATGTTTCAGGAAGTTTGTAAAAGAATGTAAAGAGAAGGGGCAGGTTCAGGAGGAGGGTCCAGAGAGAGAGACAAAGTTGAAATAAGGAGGCATCTCAGTCAAAGTCCCAAGGGAAACAGACGGCACATGCAAAAGGGGACAGAGAACAGGGAATAATGAAGAAAATATTCCAAAGATATGGGAAGAGTTTAATAGTAATAAAAACAGGGGAGGTGAAATACACATGGGCTGGCAACCTCAAAAGCCATTGCCATCCCACAGATCTGAGGAGCAATGGGGAAGAAACAGCTGTCAGCATTGACCAGGACTGACCACAGCCACGGGGGAACCACCTGATGGAGACAGAAGTTTTCAGGAGGGAAACACAGACATTGCCCAACACTGGGACTGAGAGAAAAAGATTCAAAGAAATAAATATCTCAACTTGTCTTTCTTGCTGCCCTCTGAACTCTCACCAGCTTACTCCCGTTAGCCAAACCCAACCATAAATGAGAGGTCATAGACTTTAACCTCTGTGGGTACAGAGCAGGGTGCAAAGTTGATCTGAAGCAACAAATAGGCATCTACATTTTTATGTTTATACTAGAGGCCTGATGCACAAAATTCGTGCAAGATAGGCCTTTCCAGCAGCTGCTGCCTGGATCTCTCCCTCACTGCACGGAAGCTGCCTCCATCCAGCAGCTGCAGCCCCAACTTCGTCATGGAAGGACTTCTAGTCTAATTAGCATATTACGCTTTTATTATGATAGCTAAGGGAGAGATAAGTCCTGAATAAGAAAGTGGGTAAAGATACAACAGAGAACACACTTGCTGGAAAATGGTCCCTGAAGAGGCTAAAGAAAGGTGCAAGTGTTGGGGGGAGGGGAGGAGTTCAGGGACTCACACAAGAGGAGGGACACCTCTTCCTAAACCTTCATCAAGACAGAGATGACCGTCTCATACAGGTTCCCATGGGACTGGAGGCTGAGTACTTCTGTCCCCTGAGCTGAACTGGATAAACCTCTGAGATCACTGGGGGCTTTTGAAGCTGTGATGGAAAAACACCGAGCCTTGATGCACGTGGGAAAAAAGATGAGAGGGAGCCTCCTGGAGGCCCTGGAAAGTGGCAGGGAAGACCTGGGCAACTCAGAGCTCCAAACTGTGCAAGAGCCCAGGCCCCAGGGGACAGAAGAAGATGTGCTCTCAGCAGCCATGGTACAAAAGAGAGGTGCAGCCAAAGGAGTTGTAGCAGCTGCAGAGGCCGTTCCATTTGCAGAGAATTCTCCAGGACCTCCTAGCAGGGAGTCACCAAGGGCCAGGTGAGTGGAGGAGGCAGTTTCCTGGCTCTCGGTTCTGGTTCTCTCCTCCAGCCTGGGCTTTCTCAGTTGACTTTCTTAGTTTAATCCTTTCAACACTGGCTCTCATTTTCCTCAAGATCTTCACCTATATGGTCTGGAGAACAAGTAGAAAAATGAGACAGCTCTCTGGTCATGTTAGGTGGAGGTGGGTAAAGCTGCGGGAAATGGGGACATCTGTAATAATGTCAACAATAAAAATAAAGTTAAATAAAAAAGAATACAAAGTTATACCAGAGAAAAAAAGCAACCATCAAAAGCCTGAGGCAAGGGAGGAACATTGGCTGACAAAATGACAGAAGCATACAGCCTTCCATTCAAATTATTGATCAAGAACCTGAGAAGAGATCGTGATCACTCATTTCTTATTCAAAAATAAAATCAGAACTTTTTTATTAAAAAACAATTTTTAATGTTGACATTATTACAGGATCCCCCTTCCTCCACCCTTTGTCCAACCGCAGCACCCTCCCCCAGCACTCACTTCCTTGGCCTTTACAAATGAATGTCCATGTCCAGGGGTATATATATATGTTCTTTAGCTATTTCCTTCACTGTCATTATCCAGTCACTAAAACCAGATATCAAATCACCAAAACTAATAAAGACTATTTATCCGAAAACATTATCCAGCACCCCACTGGAGACAGTTCCAGGGGCATTTTACCCAAAGTCTGGCGAGGATGTTGACAATCAGTGCTGCTGCTTTTTAAAAAAGATTTTTTAACATTTTCAATTACAGTTTACATTTGATATTGTTTTCTATTAGTTTTAGGTGTACACTACAGTGATTAGACAATCATATACTTTACAAAGTGTTCCCCTGATATTTTCAGTACCCAACTGGTACCATACGTAGTTATTACAATATTATTGACTATATTCCTTATCTGTAGTTTTCATCCCCACTAATTTGTAAATATGTACCAATATGTACTTCTCCATACTTTTATATCCGCTCTGGCAAACATCAGTCTGTTCTGTTTCAAAACCACATTGCCCCCAGCTGGTGTGGCTCAGTGGTTGAGCGACAACCCATACACAAGAGGGTAGCCAATTCGATTCCTGGTCAAGGCACATGCCTGGGTTGCAAGCTCAATCCCCAGGAGGGGGGCACACAGGAGGCAGGTGATCAATAATGTTTCTCTCTTGTCCATGTTGCTATCTCTCTCTCCCTCTCCCTTCCTTTCTCTCAAAAGAATCAATAAAATGATTTATTTTTTTAATATCCTCTGGCATGGTTCTCCATATCTATGAGTCTACTACTGCTTCTTTATGTTTCTTAGAAAATTATAAACATTTGAATAAGATGAGAAATAAAAATCAAAGTTTATACCACTCATGTTCTCCTAATAGGTAATACAATTTTCTACAAAAATATTTTCAGAGAACTTACCAAAAAGCAATTTGGTTTGGGAGGCAGTAGTGTCAAATAGCTATATTTTTGAAATGTTTCTACAAAACAATAATCATCAGAAGGTTTTTAAAAATAGTAATACTCAACTAGGAAATATAATGAGACCAAAAAAAAACTAATAACAATGGAAACAATTACAAAAAAACTATGACAGAAAGGCAACACAGATTTTTAATGGAAAGCTACAATGGGGTAAAAATGAGTTTTTCCAAAACTAATTTATGTTTAACAAAATGTATACTCAAAAATATCATAACCAGTCTTTTTTAAAAAATATATTTTATTGATTTTTTTTTACAGAGAGGAAGGGAGAGGGATAGAGAATTAGAAACACCAATGAGAGAGAAACATTGATCAGCTGCCTCCTGCACACTCCCTACTGGGTATGTGCCTGCAACCAAGGTACATGCGCTGGACGGGAATTGAACCCAGGACCCTTGAGTCTGTAGGCTGACGCTCTATCCATTGAGCCAAACCGGTTAAGGCAACCAGTCATTTTTTATTTAAAAAAAAAATTATTTGAAATCATTAGTAAGGCTATTCCCTACCATCAATACACTCATCCAATTGGTACTAAAACTGAAAACAGAAAAGACTGTCCAGTCTGGCAATACTCCTTAATATGTGTTTGGATTGAATGTTTGACAATAAAGCACATTGTAACTTAATGTAAGGAGAAGGCTTCTTTACTAAATGCTGCCAGAATAATGGTTTAGCCATTTGTGGGTGAAAATGATTTAGAGACTTTCTCATTCCATGTCAAGTCTCAAATTGGTTACAAAATTAATTTTTAAAAAATGTTTGTAAAGAAAATGCAAGTAAATGCTTATTAAAATGCTGCATTTTACATTATTTAAAACTTAAAATCAATAAATCATTAATTCTAGAAATGCACTTGTTATGACTATATAAAGTTTTAGTGTATGCACAAGTGTAATTTTTTTAAAGGATAGATTTTAACCAAAGGTGAATGGGAGGAAATACTTCCAGGAAATTCAACACATGAAGGTAATAATTTCAAGATATAATGAAACTCATACAAATTAATAGCATGTGCTGCCAGATTCCATGTTAATCCCTTGAAGAACATTATTTCATTTACTATTACAAGATGAGGTGAACATAAAGCAAAAAGAGAAGATTGACTAAGAATAAAAATGGAAAAAAAAAACTTTGAAAATGTCACAGTTCACTAAATAAATCAGGGAAAGGTCAACCGAAATTGAAATTTCAATCTTTATTTATTCTATTAATAAAGGTTTTTAAATTAAAGTTTCCAATTGTGGTGTGGATGTGATGAAACAGACACATCATGACCAAATTCTGGGTGTGTAAAATACTCCGATGAATCTATGAGGCAACCTTTCAGTGTATGTCAGGGGCATTAAAAATGCCCTACTGTCATACAGGACCAGAAAAACCTCTTGGAAAGATTATTTGGAGATATCAATCAAAATCTTTTTTTTCATTTTGCCCAGTAATTCACTTCTTGGCAATTTTCCTGTAGATAAATTTACACATATGCTTAAAGATACGTGAACAAATACATTTTGAATCATTTTTTTTACAGTGGAAAATACTGGAAATACCATGTTCATCCAAAGTCCTCATAAAAATATCAGACATCCATGTGGTAGAAAATCATGCACCTTAACAACAAGGAGGTGTATCAATATGGAACAGCCTCTAAGATAACTACGCTAAAAAAGGAAAGTCAAGAAAACAAAGTATAAGAAAGGTATGATTGGTATGCTAACATTTGTTTTTGTCTCTTATGGGAAAATATATTCATATCTATACAAAAACTATCTCCAGGAGGATTCCCAGGAAATAATTACTGGTTGCCTTTGGTGGAAAGAAAGGAACTTGGGAATCCAAAGCATGGGTTTTTCTTTTTTACTAGGGGCCCAGTGCATGAATTCATGCACCTTGAAAGGAATTGTGGGCCTCGAGGCTTCAGTGGGCACAGGGGTGGGTCTCGGCCCATCCTCTGTGCCCCCGCCCAGCCCTTTCTGCTGCAGCCCCGGGTCCCCTCTCTGCCAACGCCCTGCTCCTGTAGCCGCTGCTCCGACGTGCTGACTGTGACAGCCCTTCTTGCACCTGCTGACGGTGCCAAGCAATCAGGACCAGCTCTGGGTGCCAGCAGTAGGTGCGAGCGGCAGCTTCAGCGCTGGCTGTGGGTGTGAGTGGAGCCAGCACTGGCAGTGGGTGCGAGCAGTGACTCCGGTGCCAACAGCGGGTGCGAGCACCAGGCAAGAATTTTCAGTAATGGCCAGAGGCTCACCCTGATGACAGTGACCGATGACCCACCTTGGTCTGGCACCCTCACTCACCTGCTCCACCATCCTGCTGCGCCCAACGCCCCCTGGTGGTGAGCGCATGTCATAGTGACCGGTTGTTCAGTTGTTCTGCCATTCGGTCTATTTGCATATTAGCCTTTTATTATATAAAATTGTGTTTATTTTTATTATGAGCATGGGTGACATTTAAAATAATATCTAAATACTGTAAAAATGAAGATGGTGAGGTTCTTTATATGTATCACTTTTGCATCATTTTTGAAATTCTACTCAAAGGAAATAATCTGAAAAGTAAAATATTGGTTAGTAATTTGTGAAACAGTCTAATATAAGAATACTAGGGGCCTGGTGCACGAAATTCGTGCACTGGGTGGGGGTGGGGGGGAGTGTCCCTCAGCCCAGCCTGCCCCCTCTCACATACTGGGAGCCCTCAGGCGTTGACCCCCATCACCCTCTGATCGCCTGATCGGCCCCTTGCCCAGGCCTGATGCCTCCGCCAGAGGTGTCAGGCTTGGACAGGGGACCCCCATCTCCCCCCGATCACTGGCTCTGGCCCCCGCCCAGGCCTGAGGCCTCTGGCCCAGGAATCATGCCTGGGCAGGGGACCCCCATTTCCCTCTGATTGCTTGCTCCACCCCCCGCCCAAGCCTGACGCCTCTGACCCAGGCTTCAGGCCTGGGCAAGGGGACCATCATATCCCCACAACCCCTGGCTCCGCCGCCCACCCAGGCCTGATGCCTCAGCCAGAGGAGTTGACCCTCATCACCCTCTGATCACCAATCACCAGATCGGCCCCTTGACCAGGCCTGAGGCCTCCGGCAGAGGTGTCAGGCTGGGCAGGGGACCCCCAGCTCCCCGCGGTTGCAGGCTCCGCCCCTGCCCAGGCCTAACGCTTCTGGCCTAGGCGTCCGGCCCAGGCAGCGGGGACCTGCAGTGGCAGTGGGGGGCGCCGCGATCGTGGGCTTCGCTTTGGGCCCAGGCAAGGGACCCCTAGTCCTGGGACTGCCAGCTTCGACCGTGCCCAGCTCCCATCGCTGGCTCCACCCCTACTTCCTGCTATCACTGGCCAGGGCGGCAAAGGCGCCTGATTCTCCGATCTCTTAGCTCCCCCCTGGGTTTCAGATCACTGTCAGTGGCAGGGGGCTTCTTCCTGCTTTCCCTTTCGCCTCCCTGCATTGTGCCTACATATGCAAATTAGCCGCCATCTTGGTGGCAGTTAATTTGCATATAGCCCTGATTAGCCAATGAAAACGGTATCGCCGTACACCAATTACCATTTTTCTCTTTTATTAGTGTAGATAAAGTGCTCATTAAAATTAAGACTCCACATTGCTTTTAATGATACTGGAAAGTCATGTTTCATTTATTTATTCATGTAGTAAATTTTTACTGAGCTCCTTTTTTAGGTCTCAGAACATATTGTTGAAGTCAAAGGCAAGATACAAAATTATCTCCAAATGATGTAAACTGCTGAAACCTAAAACAGAAAAATGGAAGTCAGTAAACCAAATATGAATATTTCTTATCTGTTGGTGATAAGATTATTGTTGATGGATTTGGACCTGCTTATTAGGCATTCAAGTGGTGATGACAAACTGCTATTCCAGCCTTTCTGTGTAGAACCGATCTTGGCTTTTTTTTTATTGCTCCTCTGTAGAATACTTCCAAGAGCCAAAAAAAAAAGTTGACAGTTTGTCACAATTAAAGAAACTGGGTCATTCATGGACAACAGTGTGGTGATTGCCAGGGTGGAGGGGGATCAGAGGAGGTATTAGAGGACACAGAGAGAATAAAAGGTGATGGGGAAAAAATAAATTTTAAAAAATAAGAAATAAGAAGCTGGGTCATTGGTAGGAGTCTCTAATTAGGGCCCTCAGCTGAATTTTCAAATGTAACCTCCTTCATATTTTAGTTTTAGGAAAGACACTGAGAACAGGGAACCTGTGCCGTGGACACCTCCACCAGTGCTACCAACAGTTCCAGCCTCCACATCTCCCAGTTCATCTTGATGGGGCTCCCAGGCATTCACGAGTGGCAGCACTGGCTCTCCCTGCCCCTGGCTCTGCTCTACCTATTAGCTCTTGCTGCCAATCTCCTCATTTTCATCACCATCCAACATGAGCCCACGCTACATGAGCCCATGTACCATTTCCTGGGTGTATTGTCACTCGTCGACATTGGCTTGGCCACCACCATTATGCCCAAGATTATGGCTATCTTCTGGTTTGATGACAAGGCCATCAGCCTCCCTGAATGTTTTGCTCAGATGTATGTCATCCACTGCTTCTTTGGTATGGAGTCTGGTATCTTCCTCTGCATGGCAGTGGACAGATACATAGCCATCTGTCACCCTCTTCGATACCCCTCCATAGTCACTAACGCTTTTATGGTCAAAGTCACAGGATTCATGGTGCTCAGAAATAGCTTGTTGACCATCCCAGTGCCTGTGCTGGCTGCCCAAAGACTCTACTGCTCCAAGAATGAAATTGACCACTGCCTGTGCTCTAACTTGGGGGTCATCAGCCTGGCTTGTGATGACATCACTGTGAACAAATTTTACCAACTGTTCTCAGCATGGATCATACTTGGGAGCGATATGGCTCTGGTTTTTTCTTCCTATGCACTGATCCTTCACACTGTGCTGAGGCTGAACTCAACCAAAGCAATGTCCAAGGCTCTGAGCACCTGCAGCTCCCATCTCATCCTCATTTTCTTCTTCTACTCAGGTATCATTGTGCTATCTGTCACACACCTTGTAAAAGAAAAGATTCCCCTTATCCCTGTACTCCTTAACGTGCTGCACAATGTTATCCCCCCTGCTCTCAACCCCATGGTCTATGCTCTCAGGATGGGAGAGCTCAGACTGGGTTTCCAGAGGATACATGAGTGGGTGAATTTTCCACCCACATCAGAAGTAACCTTAGCTTTATAAGGCCATACAGATGTTAATACGACAGAGGTTGTGGCTCTGAATAGGCCTAGATTGTAAAAAATTGGGGAAAAATACAATAACATCATGAAAACTGTCAGCCTCACTTATTGAAATAGGCATTTGAAAAGTATAATTCAATTGTCTATTACTAAAAAAAAGAGTAAAAACATGAAATATCTCTGACCATTGTTGCACCTAGAGATCAACACACTTATACACAGCTACCATACATTCAGATATAATATATATATATATGGAAAATTTCTTTTAATTGTGTGGTAAAGTGTTCTTCCTAGGAAATGAAAACAAAAATGGCCTGAGAAAATGCTCTAGAAAAGTAGTTCCAAATAACCAATTAATTAAGTATAAATTAATTTTAGCATTTGCACATCTCATAAAAATGCATACTTTTGATTACAAGGATCCTCAACCATGTTCATGTTGTACCTTCTCTGAGCCTAGTACACCTTTGTACATAATACCTGCTTAATAAACACTTCATTAATGATACAGTCAGTCAGGAGGCATAGGTCTGCTGAATCCTATATAGTACAGAAAATGTCCTGGACCATGGTCTGAAGAATGACCTCAGGAGGTCACCTTGGAGAACAACCTCTTAGAATCAGCGCTGTGACTGAAGCAACAACAGAAGCCACGAGCTCATACACTGATGGTGGGAATGTCAACTGGGGCAGCTCTTTTAGAAAAGAGCCTGGCAGCTTCTCCAATGACTGAACAGAGTTACCATAGAACCCAGCTATTCCACACTTAGGTGCATACCCAAAAGAAATTGAAAACATACATCCTCACAAAACCTTTTTCCCAAAATAATAAGACACATCATAATACCAAGAAATGAAAACAACCCAAAAGTGGATCACCTGTTGAATGTGTAAACAAAATGTGATATATCCATACAATGGAATAATAGTAGAAAAAAAGTAAAGAAGTAATTATGCTATCTGAAAGAAGACAGACAGCAAAAGACACATTTTATTATTCCATGTATATGAAATGTCCAAAATAAGCAAATCCATAGGACAGAAAGAAGATAAGTGGCTGCCATGGGTGAAGGGAAAGGAAAAGTGGGGAACACCTATTCAATAGGTACAGGGTTTCTTTTGAAGGTGTTGAAAATTTCTGTAGTTAGAAATGAGAGCTGCACAACATTGTGAATGTACTGAAAGCCACTTTAAAATGGTTACAATGCTGAATGTTATGTTATGTATATTTCACCTCAATTTAAAAAAACATGCAACTTACTTCTTGCAATTTTTCTTCATTCTTTTCCTGCTAACAAAACTGAGCATCATTTCAGCTGACAAAGGCATTTACAGGGGCCAGATGCACTTTCACAGAGCAAGCCAAAAAGCATGAGTTGGTAACTGAGTCACAATAAGTTGATTACCAGCAAGACTCACACCTTTGACTACTCAACTTCCATATAGACCCTTTTATATACATTTTGAATTCTCATACAACAATGAAACAATCGGATTTTAAATGATAAAGCTATTCTTCATACAAAGGAAGAAATTTTCAATTTTTCCCAACAGTAACAAGATGCACAGTTCCAACAGTCATTATATGCATTGCTGGATATATTACCTATTCCTCAAATTCAGTCACAGTCCCATTGAATAATTCTGTCACCCAGAGACTAAATTATGAAGTTAATTTCTAATAATGTATATATAAAATAAAAATTGAAAGGAGAGAAAAGAAAATGATTAGCATATAGAAATAAAATCTTGCATATAAAAAGCAAATAGAAGATAATCAAAGCTACTAGTTTTAATGCCTATAATTGTTTACTAGTTCATAATTGATATGTGCCATATATCTTCCAACTTTGTCAAAACTTGGTAGAGTAACCAAAACCTTTATTCCTAAAGGGTCTGAATTCTCATTCATCCTGCTAAAGATTTAGAATCCTGCTGTGGATTTAGCGTCTTTTTTCATTGGTATACTTTTCTATTAACCTTTACTGTTGGGCATGGAAAGTACTAAGAGGTGCCTCAGAGAATACCCTGCATTTCCAACACAGTCTACTTGCTTCCATTCTATAGAAGCAACCTCATTTGCTCTTTGGTAATTAGAATTAATCACTCCAGGTAATATATTAATCTTTTCTTTTTTTGGATTTATGGTGTAAGGTAGTAAAACGCATCCCTTGATATGAGGATACATAAACAGAGAGCCCATTAAAATATTTTTTTCTAATCCTCTGATGATATTTGAAGTATTTGTTTTCATTACCAAAAATGCAAATCCAAATCTAGGATATGTGCCTATCCCATTTTTCAAGATATGTCAGTACCCTCCTGGGCATGAAATCCACTGAGAGCGTCATGTCAGTCTGGATAGTGTTCCATGGTGGTCTTACGTCTCTGGTTAGGACTGTTGACAAACAGAAATATTTTGAGCTTCAGAGGAAGTCAGTGGATTCAACCGAACACTTATCTATTTATTTGCTTATTGCCCATTATAGCATCATCAGAATAACTTCATAACTTCTCATCTCACATGCCTAGGAAGACGCCCCCAGAAAATGGATTAGAGCATCCACCTGTTGATTCTAGTCACTTCGGAAGTCAGAAAAGGGTTTTTCTGATGAGCATAAATATGCTCCTCTTTAAATTATCCTTTTCCAAGTTCATAATATTCCACATTATTTTGCGCACCATACTGAGACTCCTTTTATTATTTAGTCATCTGAGATCCATTTTTGATAACATCAGCAATTTATTGTCTGTCATCAAAAAAATAGATAAAATTGTATCCTCTTATATTGTCATCATCATTTAGTTTCTCTAATGCCATGAAGAAACCCATGGAGCAGACCCACCCTTCCTTTGGGTAAGTTGATTGTTGAAAACTCTCACAGAGAACAATCTTTCCCAGAGCAGACTGACATTCTGTTAGAGAAGGTAATTTTAGGTATTTATAGATTTTCTGAGTTATCTTTTGATGTCAGCTGTAAAGAATAAGCCCATCTAAGAAACGTTTGCCCATGTTCTTCCTTTGGAAATCTATGCTATTCTCTCCATAGACTTTTTAGTGGCCTGAACAATACATTATTATTTCCAAATACTTCTTGATTAAAAATTCACATTTTTTATCAATATGTAAATTTATTGTTACCAAACATAAGAATGTAAATTACTGTTCTGCCTGAACTACTTATTTTCCTGACCATGTTCCTTTACAGTCAAGAAGCAAATTTCCCAAATGTTCTGACAAATCTGTGATTTTATTTAGCTATAACTTGGCAATAATTTATGACTCAACATACCCTTTTTTAATTTTATTTTATTGCTTAAAGTGTTACAAAAATGTAGTACATATGTTTCCTTTTTTCCCCATTGACCTTCCCCCAGCCTCCTCTACCCCCAGTACCTTTCGTCCATTGGTTATGCTTATATGCATGCATACAACTCCTTCAGTTGATCTCTTACCTCCCCCACTCCAAACCTCCCCAGCCTTCCTGCTGTAGTTTGACAGTCTGTTCAATGCTGCTCTGCCTCTGTATCTATTTTTGTTCATCAGTTTATAATGTTCTTTATTGTCCATAAATAAGTGAGATCATGTGGTATTTTTCTTTCATTGACTGATTTATTTCACTTAGCATAATATATGTTAATTTTAGCAAGCTGCAGCTCACCTTACATCATATTAAAACCTAACCAACTTAATATTCTACTTAACAAAATTGCTGAAACACTAGGTATATTTGGTGTGGCAAAAAAAAAAAAAAAAAAAAAAAAAGATGTTTCACATATTGATCAAAAAAAATTAGGGAAACTCCAAAAATGAAAGGTAACTATGATGGAATTATGAAAGAATAGATGCCAAAAGGTATAGGAGAAAGCACTAATACAAAAATAAGGTATATGCAGATAAGAAATGTCTGATACTAATAGAAACAGAAGGCTATGAAAAAAACAACCTGGGGATTAATGGGTAAGAGAGCAGAAGTAGTCAGGCATGTCTATCCTCCTGCACATACATTCTTGGACCAAGAAGTGGGCTAAAAGTCAAGCAATAGTGGGGGGTGTGCCCAGCATATTGGAGATTGGGTCAGAAAACAGGGCAGTGATCAACATGGCTATAAACAACCATGCCCCATGAGCTTCAACCATAAATCAAGCCATAAGCACACCTCTTACCTCCCCTACCACAGATTGCATCAAACAAATACAGCAGCCAGAGATTGCCTACTAGAAAGGAAATCAACTAACCAATGACCAAGATGGCTTGATCTAAGACAAATTTCTTCCTGACTATATTGCTTCCTGGCCTCTCTTTTCTTATAGCATTTTCTTCAGAAAACATGTAATTGTAAATTCATTCACTGCCCCTTTGTAGTGTATATAAATCATCTCCTATCTTCTTGCCAGTTATACACCCAGGAAATGTCTTTCTCAAGGACCTGGAAACTATCTCCTGAAATGTAAACATTGAAGGAGATACCCCATCTCTCTGTCTCTGTGGAGAGTAGGAGCCTAACTTCCTTGGGTGCCAATTAGCAAACACAGATGGCCTCATCACAGACAACAAGATGTGCAATCTCAGGAATAACTCAATGTGCTTGACACATCTCATTGATCAACCTCCTACTAAAGTCCTTCAGTATTTTTCCACTAGCTCACCCCAGGGCTTAAACCCATTGTACCTGACACCTTACCTCAGCCCAATCTGGTCTTTTGTTTTACTAGAACTGGGTATCCAGACTTGTCTGTGTTCTCTTCCCCATTGCTGGCAATAGTATCAGTATAAAATCAACTTCTGTTTGCTCATCCTGTGTAGTGCAATTTTTCTTTAACACCAGATACAACCATCTATTTGAGCAAAACCAACACAAAGAGTGGCATTGAAGTTAATAAGCCCAACTCACACCGAAAGAGATAGAATAAATTCAAAAAGTTCTTCTGGAAGTAACCTCTCTATGCCAACTCTCTACTTCAGGATTTCAGGGTCACTCATCCTTTCAGGTCTAGAGGTGGTGACAAGTGCTATTATTAGCCCTAGGTAACTGTACTATCACTTTGGAGCTTTTAGTGATCACATCCTTATAAATAGGCTCTTTGTAAGTAATCCCTTCTCAAAGTATTCTAATTTGAGAAATAACCAGTGTTGACAAGGTTGAAGAGAAAGGGATCTCTTGTGTACTGTTGGTGGAAATATAAGATGGTGCAACCACTATAAAAAACAGTATGAAGGTTCCTCAAAAAATTAAAAATAGAACTTCATATGACCCAGTGATTCCACTTCTGGGTATTTAACCAAAGAAAACAAAACACTAATTTGAAAAGATATATGCACCCTCATGCTCACTGCAGTATTATTTACAGTGAACAAGAAAAACAACATAAGTATCCATCGATAGGTGAATGAATAAAGAAAATGTGAGATTTTATATATATACTAGAAGCCCATTGCACAAAGATTCACCTGGGACCCAGGTCTTTGGTCCGGCCTCAGAGGAAAAGCCAAGCCTCTTCAGTCTTCAGTCTTCACTCCATGCCTGCATATGCAAATTAGCCGCCATCTTTGTTGTGTTAATTTGCATAATCATCTGATTGGCTGGTGGACATAGCAGAGTGACACCAATTTGCATGTTTCTTTTTATTAGTGTAGATAAAATTCCACCATATATATGTGGTGGAATATTATTCAACCATAAAAAATAATGAAATCTTGCCCTAACCGGTTTGGCTCAGTGGATAGAGCATCAGCCTGCGGACTGAAGGGTCCCAGGTTCGATTCCGGTCAAGGGCATGTATCTTGGTTGCAGGCACATCCCCAGTAGGGAACGTTCAGGAGGCAGCTGATCGATGTTTCTCTCTCATTGATGTTTCTAACTATCCCTCTCCCTTCCTCTCTGTAAAAAATCAATAAAATATATTTTAAAAAAATAATGAAATCTTGCCATTTGTGATAATATGTATGGACCTTGAAAGCATTGTACTAAGTGAAATAAACCAGACAAAGACAAATACCATATGATCTCACTTAAATGTGGAATTTTTTTAAAAAAACATGTTTATGGATACCGAGAATGGATTGGTGGTTGCCAGAAGCAGGGACAGGGGTGGGAAGGGAGTCAAAAGGTACAAATTTTCAGTTATAAAATAAATAAGTCACGGCATGTACAGTGACTATAATACAGTTGATCCTTGAACAGTGCAGTACTAGAACTGTGCAAGTCTACTTACACGTGGATTTTTTTCAATATATATATATTGTGTGCAATCTGTATTCTGAGGTTTTCCATCCACAGATTCAACCAATATGGATCACAGTGTTTTTGATCAACAGATGGGAATCTGTGGATGCAGGGGGTAGACTGTATACATTGTTTTATTCCATGTTATATAAGGCACTTGAGCACCACAGAGTTTTGGTATGGGGCTGTGGGGAGTCCTAGAACCAGTACACATGGATACTGAAGGACGAATGTTGTTAAGTTTTGAGGGAATCAAAAGTTATACGCAGATTTTCAACTTCGCTGGGGTTGGCACCCTTAACCCCCATGTTGTTAAAGGGTCAACTGTATTGCATTGCATATTTGAAAGTTGCTGAGAGAAGGTAACTCTTAATAGTTGTCATCATAAGAAAAAAAAATGTTTATAAGTATGTGTGGTGATGGATATTAACTAGACATGGATGCATGGAGCAGACTGGTAGATCTCAGAGGGGGTGGAGGGAGGGAGGACTGAATGGGGGAAGATGAAGAGATTAGCCAAAGAATATATATAGCTCATGGACACAGACAATAGTGTGGTGAAGGCTAAGGGAAGGGGGTGTGGGCTTGGTAGAGGTGGATGAAAGTGGAGGTGGGGGAATGGGAGACATCTGTAATAGTGTCAACTATAAAAATACATACATAATAAAATTTAAATATATATATTTAAATTCATGTCCTGGGTGTGCTAATCAGTAAACATCTCAAATAAATCAAGCAACTGAGGGCAAAGGTACCTTCCCACTAAAGCATCACTATCCCAAATTAGCCTTTATTTAGTTCAGAAAGATGTACATGGAAATAATGAAAGGAAATATAGAAAACATTTGAGAATTATATATTTAAGAGATTTGGGGGTGGGGGGTGTTTACTAGCACATAAGTAAAACCACATAGATGAGAAGCCTACTAGGTTATTAATAAACATATAATGCCAAAGAAACCAAGAACTCAGCTAAGAAAGACTTTGACTAGTCAAGAGCTAATACAACTCTTGGATCCAAGCTTTCAGCACCAGGAAGTAGACTGAGAAAGCTGTGCTGTCACCAAGAAGAACATATTCCCCAGAGCCCATTTTAGATATGGCCTAAGAAGATAATGGAAAACAATAGGGACAGGACTGGAATCCCAGTATCACTCCAAATACTATCCAGATAACTATTTGGTTATTATCAATATGAGTAACAACCAATAACTTCTTGATGAGCAGTCCAGGAAGGAAGAAATTGAGAAACTCCCCCAGGGTTTCCAGCTTAATGAAGTTGATGGGATCCTCATGATCTAGTTTCCAAGGAAAGGAACAGGAACATGAAGAAGTGCTAGCATGAGTTCTATATCCTGGAGAAGATATTCAGTTGACAGATGAGTTTACGCATTTAAAACTCAAAAGAGCTCTAGCTCAGTGAATAGAGCTTCAGCTTGCAGCCAAAGGGTCCCAGGTTTAATTCCGGTCAAGGGCACATACCTTGGTTGCAGGCTCCTCCCCAGCTGGGGTCATGGTCAGGGCTCGTGCAGGAGGCAACCAATCGATGTGTTTTTCTTACATCGATGTTTCTCTATGTCTTTCCCTGTCTTTTGACTCTCCCTAAAAATTAATGGAAAAAATATCCTTGGGTGAGGATTAACAAAAAATAAAAAACTCAAAAGAGTTCTAAGATGAAACGAGAGATGTGGGACTCATTGGTAAAGGTGGAGGTGGAGGAAATGAGTGTAGATGACCTTTGCTGGAAAAAAAAAAAATGAAAGAATGAGGGTCAAGAGTGTGAACTCCAAGAGCCTACTCTATTTTGCTAATCTGGCCATGAACAACATGCTATGATTCCTAATAATGTGGATGTTCAAAAGCCAGGTAGAAGAGAAAATCAAAAATAACCTGTGTCCTCCTACTCTTATCTATTCCCTGGAGTTGAAAACACTGTAATGAGCAGCATATTTGCCTCCATGATACTTACACTGTCTTTGTGAGGACCTAGTTTACTAATCACTAGGTTTGTGGACACATTAGCTGATCATTTCAGTGCATGATAGAGATGCATGTTCTAACTTCAGGGAGGTAATTATGCTTTCATTCATTTCTCAAACATTTATTATGTACCAGGTATTTTATAATGTACTAAGAGTACAAATATTAATGACACACACTATTCTGGTTTCAAAAAGTTTATATAGTCAATTGAGGGAATAAATAAATAAATAACCCATTATAATTCATTACTATATTTGGAGACTTGTACAAGATACAATAGACATACAAAGATGACTCTTGGATTGCCTAGAAAAATTTAGGAAACACTTCTCAGGGAAGACAATACTTGAAATTTGAAGAAAGAACAGGACTTTTCCAGATGGCTAAATGGCATGCATGCATGGTTGTTTTTCAAAAACACCTGCCAGGAGCTGCTTCGAACAGACTGTCAAACTACAGTGGGAAAGCCGGGGAGGGTGGAGGTGGGGGCAGGAGGAGGGGGTAAGAGATCAACCGAAGGACTTGTATGCATGCATATACGCATAATCAATGGACATAAGACACTGGGGGGTAGGGGAGGCCAGGGGATTGTCAAGGGCGGGGGGAAAAGGAGACATATGTAATACCCTTTGTAATACTTTAAGCAATAAAACAATTTAAAAAATAAAAAAAATTAAAAATAATAATAAAAAGAAAAAGAAAAAAAGAAGAAAAAAAAAAACACCTGCCAGTATAGAAGTGGATGGAGAGCTACTTGAACCTGTACAAATAATAAATGCACATTTGGGGATAAAAACTGGAACCCTTTCAGATATTAAATATAAAATTATTTTTATCCATTCATGCATAACTTACTTTATGTGCTGTTCAGCTCCCTGTATTTCTGGAGTACATCTGATCTACTGAGGATACCAAATGTTCATAATTAGAAGCATGAACACTTGGTTGTTATTTGTGGGTTGTGTGGGAGGAATATGAGAAAAGAAGAGGATAAAGGAAACAAAGAAACAGGGGAAGGAGGCAAAGAGGAAGAGGCAGAAAAGAAAAGAAAAAGAGATAGAAGAGGATAGGATGATGAAGAAGAAGGAAGAGACTGAGGAAGAGAAGGAAAAGCCTTCTCAGGAAATCTCTATATTTTATACCTAGTTTCCTTGGAAAGCTGGGAGTGGGGATTTATGGGGAGCCATCAGCCCAGAGGGGAAGCACAGCACCAAGCCTTCATGTCAAAGAACCGGTTGGCTACACCCTCCCGGATCTGCTTAGTCTTCACACCATAGACAATGGGGTTGAGCATGGGTGGCACCACTATATAAAGATTGGCCAGCAGGATATGGACATGTCGAGGAATGTTATGTCCAAAGCGGTGGGTCAATAAGGTAAAGAAGGATGGAACATAAAACATGAGGATGACACAGAGATGGGAGCCACAAGTGCTGAGAGCCTTGTGCCGGGCATCCTGGGAAGGTAAACGAAACACTGCTCGGAGGATCAGTGAGTAAGACACAGTGATGAGGATTACATCCAAGATGACCATGACAATGGGCACTGAGAAGCCATACCAGATATTAACAGTGATGTCAGCACAGGCTAAGCGGGCCACTCCAATATGCTCACAGTAGGAATGGGGGATGATGTTGGTCCGGCAGAAGGGCAGCCGCTTCAGCAAGAAAATCACTGGGAAGATGATGCAGAAGCTTCGGGTGACAATGGCCAGAGCAATTCTTCCCACAACAGGCCATGTTAGCACTGTTGAATAATGCAGAGGAGCACAGATGGCCACAAAGCGGTCGAAGGCCATAGCTAATAGGATGGCTGACTCCCCCACAAACATCACATGGACAAAGAAAACTTGGGTGACACAGGCATCAAAGGCAATGTCATGGGAATGGAACCAAAAGATGGCTAGGGCCTTGGGTACAGTAGTGGTGGACAGCAGGATGTCCGTGATGGCCAGCATGGAAAGGAAAAAGTACATGGGCTCATGAAGGTTAACGCTCTTGATGATGACCATTATCAGGACGCTGTTCCCCAGGACGGCCGTGATATACATGAGGCAGAGGGGTATGGACAGCCAGCTGTGATACGCCTCCAGCCCAGGGATGCCGAGTAGGACAAAAACTGCAGGGTGGAAGATGGTAAGGTTGGTGTGAGTCATGATGAACTTTAGGATCCTCTCTATAATGACTTAGAAGTTGATGGGTCTGCTGAATATAATAGGAACAGAAAGCATCTCTGAGTGTGAGCTGAGATCACAGAAGACAGCATGGATTTCTAAACTGTGGGATTCTCCCGGGGAAAGTCCTTCCAGAGACTACTCACTTATAGGGATAACCTCTGGCCCTTTGTGCTTATTTGCACGTAGAATGTCTTCATCAGCCATGCTTCACCCTGCCTCCACTTGCACGTAGAATGTCTTCATCAACCATGCTTCACCCTGCCCCCAAAGTCTGGGCCCACCCACTTTTCTGTCCTCATTCTGCATTTCCACACAAGCAGCATTTTCCCTCTTACCCTTGCTATACTTTTCCTTCCAAGACTTTGCTCATTCTGTGTTTACAGGAATTTCCCTTCCCTTCCATTTCTGCTTATTCAAATTTTAAGACAAACCACTTTTTTAAATGGCCCATGTCCATAATAATATATCTCCTTCCTGAAGACCTATTAGGCAAATTGTATTTTAACTTGATTATATGTAATCACATTAAATTTATCTGGCTATTACCTTGAAAATTTCACATGACACTTACCTAATAACTTGGCACTTGTGGCTCCCTATTCATGTAAGTGGAGCACAAAGTAGAAATCCAGAAGGAGCCTAAGGGATGTGTTTCTCCATGCTGATCTAGATCGAGATCTTCTCTAAAGGCAGTGAGGAGTGGGGCAGCTGTTGAAATTGAGAAGCTATATTCATTACCTGCTCTTTGTGAACTTCTCGCGCTCCTCCCCAGATAATTCCATAAAGGTTGTGTTTAGATCTTCATGTCCTTAGGAGCCACCAGGAAAACTATTCTGAGTATAAGAAATCAATACACTCCCCTCTGGCTCCATTAATATAGCCTTCCTCTGGCCCTTGTTCCTTAACCCTCAAAAATATTTAGTTTTCCCTCCTGCTATGAAGGATTAATCCTAGAGACCTTCTTGCCTTGGCTTTTACCACCATTCATGTAAGATTTGTCTGCTTCTGAAGCTCTGTTAGCTATCAGGGCTAGGGAAAGAATGAGTGATTAAGATTCTGAAGGGAACATGGAGAAAAGAGGCCATGGAGAGGATAAGAAGAGAATCAGGAGTATAAAGGAACAAGATAAACATTAGGTGGAACTACTGATACGGATTTTCAGAGGGTCCCTTGGAGGAAGGCATCCAAAGAAATAAGAGACAAAATTTATGAGTCTATCCTTCTTCCTCAATGCAGATGCACTTGCTCAGATCATGATGGCTGTAGGGAGGAAGCAATGGGTCTCCACATAGATACAGGAAAAGGGACAGAGCCAGATTCAGACAAGTAAGGGTCCCTAATAATTTGATACCCTTCCAGACAATATATTCTAAATATTAATTTATCTTCGATTTATAGGAGAGGCTGAACTTTACTGGCATAAGCACCAAGAGGCCACATTGTTCTGTCTCTATTCTAAAGCATAGGCCCCAAATTTATATAAACAAAACTTCATCAGAAATCAAATTCAGGGGAGAAACTAAGATGGCGGCATAGATAAACACCGGGAAATAGTCGCCTCTCACAACAATTGAAAATTATCCCAAAGGACAGAGCAAACATCGTCCAGAACAACAGGAAGGCTGGCTGAGTGTAATTTCTACAACTAGAAGAAAAGAAAAGCACGCTGAGAGCCAGAGGAGCTGCGGAGGCTGAGTGTAGAGGTACGGCGGCGGCTCGCGCGCGCGGAAAGGGGGTGGCACCTGAGGACGCGGCTGTCTTTTTGAATCACAAGCTCCCGACTGCTCTGATCTCCGGTTCTGGGAAGTCTCTGGGGACCCAGGACTCTTACGGGGAGAGGCTGCTCTGTCAGGCGGCAGCAGGCGAACTTGAGGGCGGATTTCCCTCAGAGGTGCTTGCAGCCGTTACGGGGACACTGAGACGCGCGACTCCGGGCACGGAGAATCAGCCATAGCTTCTTTCTCCGCCCTTTTGACTCCCTGAGACCCCGCCCCACCCAGGCTGCAGCAGAGGCTTTTGCATGTGAATGTACCTAACTACAGCCCAGCCAAGCAGACCCGGAACTTCCAAGAGAAGGCCCAAGGCCCCGCAGCGGCTTGCATTGCTTCACAGCTGAGCCTCTTCGTGGCCCCGGCTGTGAGGCCTCAGGCAGGGTCTGAATTAGCACCTCCTTAGATCCAGGAGCCACTGTACCCAGTGGTCAGAGGGGGACCATTCTCCCACTTCAGACACAGCTGCTTCCCACAGCCAATTGGCCTGGAGGTCAATTCCTCCCAGTGATCCTACATCAACCAAGGCACCAAGAGTGCACCAAGAGTGTCCACCCCAGGTAACTGGGGAGGCTGAGCCACTGGGCCCTACAGGACACCTGGCGTGCAGGGCCACTCTATCAACACAGGGAAGCAGCCAAAATGCGGAGACAAAGAAACAGGTCACAATTGGCAGAAACGGAGGAGGGCAGACGACTGGATATAGAGTTCAAGGCCACGTTTATAAGGTTTGTCAAGAATTTTATGGAAACCGCCGATAAATTTAATGAATCCCTCAAGGAGTATAGTGAGACCATGGAGGACATGAAAAAGGACCAACTAGAAATTAAGCATACACTGACTGAAATAAAGAATAATTTACAGAGATCCAACAGCAGACAAGAGGATCCCAAGAATCAAGTCAAAGATTTGAAATACAAAGAAACAAAAAATACCCAACCGAAAAAGAAAAAAGAAAAGAGATTCAAAAAATATGAAGATAGTGTAAGGAACCTCTGGGACAACTTCAAGCGTACCAACATCAGAATTATAGGGGTACCAGAAGGAGAGAGAGGGCAAGATATTGAAAACCTTTTTGAAGAAATAATGACAGAAAACTTCCCCCACCTGGTGAAAGAAATGGACCTACAAGTCCAGGAAGCGCAGAGAACCCCAAACAAAAGGAATCCAAAGAGGACCACACCAAGACACATCATAATTAAAATGCCAAGAGCAAAAGACGAAGAGAGAATCTTAAAAGCAGCAAGAGAAAGAAAGTCAGTTACCTACAAGGGAATACCCATACGACTGTCAGCTGATTTCTCAACAGAAACCATGCAGGCCAGAAGAGAGTGGCAAGAAATATTCAAAGAGATGAATAGCAAGAACCTGCAACCAAGATTACTTTATCCAGCAAAGCTATCATTCAGAATGGAAGGTCAGATAAAGAGCTTCACGGATAAGAAAAAGCTAAAGGAGTTCATCACCACCAAACCAGCATTATATGAAATGCTGAAAGGTATTCTTTAAGAAGAGGAAGAAGAAAAAGGAACTCTTACCATTTGCCACAGCATCGATGGAACTGGAGAGCGGATAAATACCACAAGATCTCACTTATTTGTGGAATTTAATGAACAACATAAACTGATGAACAAGGACTGATCCAGAGACGGAGAGGCTTTGATTGGACTGTCGGGCCTTGGAGGGAAGGTAGGGGAGGGTGGGGGCCAGGGGGAAGGATCAACCAAAGGACTTATATGCAAGCATATAGGCCTAACCAATGGACACGGACAACGGGGGATGAGGGGATGAGCTGGGGGGGGGGGGCAGTAGAGGGTACACATATGTAATATCTTAATCAATAAAAAAATATAAAAAAAAAAAGAAGAAAAGAGTAAAAAAGAAAAAAAAAAAAGAAATCAAATTCAGCCCTAACTGGTTTGGCTTAGTGGATAGAGCTTTGGCCCACTGACGGAAGAGTCCTAAGTTCAATTCCAGTCAAGGGCATGTACTTTGGTTGCAGGCTCTATCCCTAGTAGGGGGTGTGAAGGAGGCAGCTGATCAATGTTTCTCTCCCATCTATGTTTCTAACTCTCTATCCCTCCACCTTCCTCTCTGTAAAAATCAATAAGATATATTTTTAAAGAAAGAAATCAAATTCATTTTCCTTTTATATATTACTTCTCAATGCAAGATACCTAATATAAGTCATCAAAAAAGAAAAACCAACTCTGGCTCTGCTTATAATTCTAACAATGCTTTATAACCTCAATAGTGAAGACAGCAAAGGCAGGGAAAGATTTGGTCCAGGCTAAAAAGAAATAGAGCCACTTCTTCAATTTTCTGCTTTCTCTTTTTCTTCCTAGTATCTTTTCCTCTTGTGACTTCCAAACCTATTTTTTGGTTATACCCATTCCCTCCTTAGGGGAAGGCCCTTTATATCTTTATACAACCTTAAGTTTGGAAGACTCCTGACATCACAACAACATACTAAAATGTGCCCACAATCCACCTCAAATATAATTGTTAGATAACTATATAGGGGTAGAGTTGGTTATTTTTTGTGTAGTTATATTATTTAGACATTTATTTAAACAAGCATGATTTTCATTTTGCTATTTTCCTTGTACATGTGCTTGTGGTCTCATATTTTTCACCACCTACAAATGTGCAGGCTGTACACCCTGAAGCCATGTTCCTAATGGGTAAAATAGCCTGCCCCCCACACTAGGCTATAAGGGTGGCCTCTGTTTGCAGCACAATATATGGAAGGATTCATTGTGAGATGTATCACAAGAAAATTATTTCTAATAACAAAAAATAAGGCATCAAAATTTGTAAATGTTTACCCTTTTAATAAATTGAAACTAATTCAAATTTATAGCTCTAATAACCTTACTCTTGCTCACATACACTCAAAGCCAGCATGTAACATGGTTTTATAATCTAAAACCAGTCTTACTGCACTGCAGAGGCACTGAGATACCCTTAATCCACTGACTCGTCCTTTATACCAATTCATTTTTTAAATAAACAAACATCTCAAGAAAAATTTCTATCTACCCATTTGTTTCACCCCCCACCCCCCATAAAAATTTTCGGGTTTTTGTCAAAATTTGAGTAAGCATATGATGGTGTATTGTGTGATTTTCATGATTTTATGATGTGATGGAAAACGTGATGGAGAATCCCAACTTCAAGGCATAACTTCTCCTTCTCCCCATCGCTATACCTGTTCTACAAAATGCAGGATGGGAGACAGACGGAGGAGGACTTTTCAAATTTAGACACTCCTGAAATCCAGATTACAAAGAGAAAGTTCCCTCAAGAGTCCCTACCTTGGGACTGGGGAGTTCACAGCACTAAGCACATAATCTGGCACATTGTAGATACAGTGGAACTATTTGAACAAATGGACCATGGAATTGGTAAGTTAGCCTTTTACTAGTGGATTTGTTTGTTGCACCAAGGTGGTGATCAAAACCTGAGCCATTTTCATGAATAGCCCCCCAATGATAGCTTCCATCCTGGTACAGTCTGCTCTTTGAACTGCACTCAAACATTTTATTAAAAAGTCTCCCCCGCCCCGCATTCTCCTAGTGCTTTTCCTGACCCACCTCTGCATGCCCATTTCTTTCTCTAACCAGTGTCATCCTCCTAGTCCCGCTGACATCCTTTGACTCACTGACCCCTTTTATCCCACATATCCATTTCCTCTCTCCAAGCTCTAATCTTTGTCTTTTATATAAATTTCTAAATACACACACACACACACACACACACACACACACACACACACCCCTGTCAATCCCTCTCCCTGACACCGTCAGTGCTCTTAAACTCACATTCTACATCACAGTATTAGCTGAAGGATCAAGGAAGTGGTAGAGAAGAGTTAAAAACTTTGCTTTTTCTAAGAGATGAGGAATGAGAAGACAGAAGACTGGACCGATCATGTTGGCATGCGGCGTGTCACTAGTCCTGCCCCATACAGAGTGCTTATATTTAGAGACAGAGAGGCCACATGCTTCCTCCTTCTGGAGGCAGGTGCCAGAGTCACCCATGGGATCACTGAGCATCTAGGTCAATGAACCAATGGAGAAATGAAAATTCTTCCTCTAATGCCAAAAGGGAGCACTAACTCTAGAGGTAATTAGTAGCTCCAGACAAAATACATTTGAAAACACAGCATAAGAGCAGTGACAAAAATCCTACTAGTAAAATAATAACAGCTACCATTTGTTGAGCCTTTACTATATCCTGTCACTGTGTTAGGGTTTAACATGAATTTTCTCACTTAATTATCAGAACAACCCAATGAGATAAGGCATTGTTAATCTTTTCATTTGGCATTTTTATAGAGGTTTAGAGAGACTAAGTAGCTGATAGGGAGAGAAGACAAAAGCCCTCAGATGAGCATATCAAAGTGTTCAGACTCAGTCCCCAAATACTGATTAAGGGAGATGAGAGGGGTCATTTTGAAGCAAGCCTGCAGGCTCAATCACTCAAGGTAAGTTCAAGAAAAGAAAAGGGACAGAATACATGAACGCTGAATAAAATGTTTACACTCTTAAAACCAAATTTTACTTTGTGTGCACTTAATTAAAGCACTCTAACATTGTTGGGAGGAGAGAAATTCTTCCCAACTCATCTTGTAACTTTTGGAGCAAAGAAAGTTGTTAGGAACCAAATAAAGGGGGGAACCGAATATTGCGGGAAAGACATTAACCCAGCAATTCCACTCTTAGTTTACAGCAGTTTAATTTATAGTAGCCAATAACTGGAAACAACCCAAATGTCCATAAAAGAAGAATGGATAAACAAATTGTGATATACTCATACAATGGAATACTATTCAGCAATTAAAGTGAACAAACTACTAGAACATGCAACAACACAGATGAAACTCAAGATTATTCCATGTGTGAAAGAGGCCAGATACAAAAGAATCATACACTGTATGATTCTATTTATCTATATATATAAAAGCCCAGAACCAAATGGCAAAACAACCAGAACGGCGACCAGGAGCTGCCCCTTGGTGGTCAGTGCACTCCCACAGTGGGAGTGTCGCTGGGCTGACTAGGATGAGCAGCACTCCCATAGCGGGAGCAGCCACTCAGAGGCCGGGTCCACAGTGGGCTGATCCCCACAGGCCACACCCCTCCACCAGTGCATGAATCTGTGCACTGGGCCTCTGGTATTTATATAAGGTTCTACAACATATAAAAACTAGTCTGTGGTAATAGAAATCAAAATAGTAATTGCTTCCAGGGTAGAAGGAAGCAGAAGGAAGTTTCTTTTTTTTTTTTTTATTAAATCTTTATTGTTCAGATTATTACATTTGTTCCTCTTTTTTCCCCCCATAACTCCCCTCCACCCAGTACCCACCCCACCCTCCTCCCTCACTCCCCACCAACTGTCCTCATCCATAGGTGCACCATTTTTGTCCAGTCTCTTCCCGCATCCCCCTCATCCCTCCCCCTCACCCCAAGAATAGCCAGTCCACTCCTTTTCTATGCCCCTGGTTCTATTATAATCACCAGTTCATTCTGTTCATCAGATTATTCACTTGATTTTCAGATTCACTTGTTGATAGATGTGTATTTGTTGTTCATAATTTGTATCTTTACCTTTTTCTTCTTCTTCCTCTTCTTAAAGGATACCTTTTGGTATTTCATATAATACTGGTTTGGTGATGATGAACTTCTTTAGCTTTTTCTTATCTGTGAAGCTCTTTATCTGACCTTCAATTCTGAATGATAACTTTTTCTGGATAAAGTAATCTTGGTTGTAGGTTCTTGGTATTCATCACTTTGACTATTTCTTGCCACTTCCTTCTGGCCTGCAAAGTTTCTGTTGAGAAATCAGCTGACAGTCGTATGGGTACTCTCTTGTAGGTAACTGACTTTCTTTCTCTTGCTGCTTTTAAGATTCTCTCTTTGTCTTTTGCTCTTGGCATTTTAATTATGATGTGTCTTGGTATGGTCCTCTTTGGATTCCTTTTGTTTGGGGTTCTCTGCGCTTCCTGGACTTGTAAGTCTATTTCTTTCACCAGGTAGGGGAAGTTTTCTGTCATTACTTCTTCAAATAGGTTTTCTATATCTTGCTCTCTCTCTCTTCTTCTGGCACCCCAATAATTCGGATGTTGGTATGCTTGAAGCTGTCCCAGAGGCTCCTTACACTATCTTCGTATTTTTGGATTCTTTTTTCATTTTGCTTTTCTGGTTGGGTGTTTTTTGCTTCTTCGTATTTCAAATCATTGACTTGATTCTTGCAATCCTCTAGTCTGCTGTTGGGAGTCTGTATAATATCCTTTATTTCAGTCAGTGTATGCTTAATTTCTAGTTGGTCCTTTATCACAACCTCGAGGGTCTCATTAGATTTCTTGTAGATCTCATTAAGTTTATCGGCAGTTTCTAGAAAATTCTTGAAAAACCTTAAAAGTGTGATTTTGAACTCTATATCCAGTCGTTTGCTTTCCTCCATTTCTGTCATTTGTGTCCTTTTTCTTTGTCTCTGCATTTTTTATGCTTCCCTGTGTTGATAAAGTGGTTTTCTGTACTAAGTGTCCTCGAGGGCCCAGTGATTCAGCCTCCCCAATTACCTGAGGAGGACACTCTTGGTGCACTCCCTTGTGGTCTTTGTGCACAGTCTTGTTGTAGTTAAGCCTTGATTGTTGTAGGTATCACTGGGAGGAATTGACCTCCAGGCCAATTGGCTGTGAGAATCAGCTGTGTCTGCAGTGGGAGAACTTCTGTGCTGGAGACACCCCTCTGGGGCAAGTCTTGCTTCAATGGGGCTTTGGTGCTCACTGAGTCTGCCCCCTAAGTGTGTCCTTTATGGTTCCACGGAGCTGCAAACTGGATGGTCCCACTCTGACCCCTGGGTTTCCTGGCTCCTGGATTTCTAGGGAGTTGCTAATCTAGCCTTTGCCTGAGGCTATCCAGCAAAAGCCTCCCTGCAGGGCTTGGGCAGGGCGGGTCCCACAGGATCAACAGGGCAGGGCTTGCAGTTATGGCTGCTCTCAGTCCTGCCCTCAGAGGCTCTGCTTCTCAATGTCCCGGTAATTGCTGCAAGCCCCTCGGAGAGAAAGCTGCCCTCGAGTTCCGACCAATTCTAGACAGCCCCGCTTCTCCCGTATGAGTCTGGGTCCCTAGAGACTCGCCCGGAACTGGAGCTCAGAGCCTGAGACTCCCTCCTGATTGAAAACGATAACCGTGCCCTCAGCCGCCAGCTCTCTCCGCATGCACCTCCGCACCTTAGTATTTTACTTCCGCACTGCGCCTCCTCTGAAACTCGGTATGCTTTTCTCTTTCCTTCTAGTTGTAGAATTTCCACTCAGCCAGCCTTCCTGTGGTTCTGGATGATGTCCGTTCCGTCTTTTAGTTGTATTTTTGAAGTTGTTGTGCAAGGCAGCAAACTCCGGTGTTTACCTATGCTGCCATCTTGGTTTCCCAGGAAGTTCCTTTGATGGGTATAGTATATATAGTGAAAGGAATGTGAATTACATGGTGTCTGCATTTGTCAAAAAAAATAATTTAGGGGAGCATCAGAAAGGAATAAAGAGAAATGGAAGGAGCAGAAATATGGGTAAATTCTTCTCTCGAGTTTTATTTCACATGCAATGATTAAAACAAAAATTATAACATTATCTGATATTAAAGATAATGATATTTAAAAGTGAGAAGAGTAAAGGGAACAAAATGGAACCAAGGTTTCTACTTTACTAAAAGTGGACTATAAGTCACAAATATATTTTAATAGAGCAACCTCAAAGAAAACTACACAAAACCATACACTCAAAAACTCTATAATTAAATCAAAAAGGCCCCCTAAACATGTTCAAATAACCCACAGAAAGGCAAGAAACCAGAAACTGAGGAATGAGACACAGAAGAAGCAAACAGAAAACAAATAATAAAATAGTAGACTTCAGCCTTAATATATCAATTACTTTAACTGTAAATGGTCTAAATACACTAATTAAAAAATAGAGATTACTCTTCAGTTGCCTAAGAAGAAGGAACGAATGGTTTTGGCAATTTCCATCATACCAACTATCACATTGTTAATTTATTGGTCTCTGGTCTCTGTCATGTAACTTAAGTTTTAATTTCATTATGTGTTTATGATATTATTCCATTTAATTAATACCTGAATTTTACATCACACAATCATGTTGACTTGGCTCTGTGACTTTTACATGGTTCTCCAACTGCGACTTATTTAAACAAGCAACAAGTCCTAACATTTCAAAGTAAAAATGGTCTACGGCTATACCACCCTGAACGCGCCCGATCTCGTCAAAGTAAAAATGAAAAAATCTAACCTGAAATTTCTTAAAAGGGAAGAAGTGAGTTTCCAAGGGTAAATCAACTGGTAATTTTTGGAGCACTGAGCAATTTCTATGTTCCTTCCTTTCCCCTAACATATCAGTGCAGGATAGCATATAAAAATTGTCAAATGTAGCCCCTGATATGGGATTCTAACTTAGCAACACTACTTATAAAAATTATATTTAGTTGATTTAAAGGGCTCATCAATCCACTATCCTGGGTACTGGGGACTCCCAATGCCCTAGAGAACTATGGAATATTAAGGACATTTTCATGAAAGAATTGGGAAGCCTCAGATGGATGGGAAGTGAAGTTAGAAGACCAAGAAGACAGAATGGAGTGATGGGTTTAATGATTCTTCCACTTCTCCATAGGATAGTGATACCTGATCTTACCTTGGGATTCCAAGTCCCTCTTCCCCTTCTGAAACTGAGGGAAGGTGAAGCCCGGACTACTGTGGTGCTACTGGTCACAAAGGGGACATATTAACCTGAAAATTGTGACAATTGAGAGTTTGCTGTAGGAGGTTTCTAGAAGAGGATTCAGTGTCAAGTGGTACCACTTGGACCCAAGGCTTTGTGATCTGTAATCTACTGTGCAGATGGATAATCTGCTCTTACGTGTTGTTGTTCATTGGTCATTGTAAACAGGAAACCATAGACCCACATGGACACAGGTGTTGGTGGTAGTAGCTGCATTAGTCAAAGCAGTGAGAAAATCAGGGTCACTTCCCAAAATAAGAGGCGTCTCCTATCCCATGCCAGTAGGGAGCAACCGAGAGACCCAATGAGCCTTTCTTCCTCCTCCCATTCTACCTCCACTCCTCACAAAGGGCTGGAACTCACCTCTGGGGAGCAGGCTCTGGCATAAAGTCCCCCAAAGCCACAGGTGTATTGTCAAATACCTTCTTCTAGTGGCCAATGTCACAGGGAAAGATCAGCCAGGTGCTCCCCAACATGTGTTTAGAAACCTCCTATAGTCTTGGGCTGGAGCCTAGGAGACCAACAAAGAAACTTTCCTAGAGACAACGTCAATGATATCCCCCAGTACCTCCTGGACTACTAGGCAATGAGAAACACAGAATACATCCAATTTGCAGGAACTTAATTCATTTTTGTTGGACTTAAGGGGCCTGTGATTTATCTTATGAACCATCTTTGTACAAACAGTGCCCAGGATAGGCACATGTCAGCCAAAATCCTGTTAGTGTTCTCTTGAGGTTGTTTGAATATAATGGCATTCGAAGGCACTTTTTCCCAACCCTCTCCTTTATGGCTCTCAACCCACTGCTCCCACCTCCCAAGAGCTCCTCTCCTCCCTCACCATTGACTAACAGGTCATTGCAGCTCTTTCTACATTTCCCCATTCAGCATCCCAGACCACCTGCCAATCTGTCTCTGAACTACTACTCCTAGAACACTATTCATGTGCTAAATCTCAGTAGAAATGTTCGAAGTACTGGCCAAGAGCAGGGATGTTAGAGCCACACTGAGCTAGTATCCTGCTAATTACTAGCTGTGTGACCTTGGGCATGTTACTTTATCTCTTTGTGCCTTGGTTCTTTGTCTGTACAAAGATGGGGAAAATAATTGTACCTACTGCAAATGCATGTTGTACTAGAGCAGTAACTGCACATAGGACACTCCAGAGGACTATAGGCATCACTGTCATTCAGAGAAGACTTCCCTGACTCCTCCAAGAAGGGGGCGAGGCTTTCTCTGTGCTCCCACCATGCCTGGTACTGACCTGAGCTAACACAGTTACTTTAATTGTTCTCTGCCAACTGTGGGCATCACTGTGTCCACTAGATCATGAGGTCCTGCAGGGCAGCAGGGTCTTGTTATTGCCACTGTATACTCACCACGAGGCACAGGGCGAGGTACGAAAGAGATTCAATCAGTTCTGCTATAAAGCTGGTTTTGAAATGCAGATTTGGTCCAACCAATTGGTGTATTAGGGAACTGAGCATAATGTGAATATTCTGTTTACTTATGTGTGATTTCATTTGCAAGAAACTAGATGAACATGGAAAACTGCACCCAGCTGAACCAAACTGCATAGGAAAATGCAATGAGCACACATGCACATACGCTAACATTCATCAGCTGCCTCAGTTCACTACACCTGTACACATCTGGTGTTACAGCATCTCACCTGATTGCAGATTAGTGTCTCCCACCTCTTCACAATAATTCACAAGCTACTTCCAACACTCACTTCCACAAGGAAAATTCCAAGTCTTTTTCAAGGTGAAGTGTCATATTTATTGGTGCATGTGCTAATATGTACTTTGTAATCATTTAACATGTGCTACCATTTTTGTTGGGTCCTATCCTTTTTATTTTTAATATATTTTTATTAATTTTTAGAGAAAAGTGACGGGAGAGGGACAGAGAGATAGGAACATGAATGAGAGAGGAAGTCATCGATTGGCTACCTCCTGCCTGCACGGCCCCCACTGGGGATCAAGCCTGCAACCCGGGCACATGCCCTGATCAGGAATCGAACCAACAACCTGGTTCCTGAGTTGATACTCAACCACTGAGCCACACCAGCTGGGCAGTTCCTACCCTTTTTAAATATGTCACTGACAAAGTTTGCGAATGTTGTGTCCCTCCTCCCATTTTTTCTGTAAGCCCTGTGTTTTTTATTGCATTACTTTGCATATTGTGGTGATATTTAGGATATGTTTCATTATAACAAAAGGAATCATACTCAATGGATGTGGTTGATGGCAATTAATTCTTTCTTGTCTCCATGGATACGTAAGGCTCCTGAAGCTGTAGGAGCCCCTGTTAGTCAGCAAACACTGTTTGGGCCAGCACTTCTGCCCCACAATTAAAAGCTATAAATATTTATTCATAGACAACCGCATGCCAGGCACTGTGATGCATAACGGAGGTACCGGGGCTAATAAGAAATACTGCCTCTAACTCTTTCAGTCTAGTGGGAAAAGGAGAGACAAGTAATTATAATAAAGGAGATGCTATTAAAAAATAAAGCAAGGTCTTCTCTGCAGCAAAGACCTCCCAGGGGAAGTAGTCCTCTTTCCCAGATCTTCCTACTCCCCTAAGTTAGTCTCTTTCTTTGTTGCCCTAGCTCTGCCTTCTTACTCTACTTCCCGGGTTACCAGACCTATCAGCAATGAGCAAAGATGGAGCAGGGAAGAGTTAATGTGGCACAGGTGGGAGGGGTAGGGCCTGAGGGAAGCAGGTGTAGCAGCCACATAAAGGGCCTGGTAGGCACTGGCCAAGGCAAAGAACAGCTGCCAACACACCGCGCTCAGGATCCCTCCCCAGTCAAGTCTTCTGTTGTTTTCTTCCTCCATTTATTCAACCAAGAGGTACAAGCTTCCGCCGTGGGCTAGACTCCGGAGGAATCGGTTCTGCTCACCGTGACTCCTTCAGCACCAAGGATGCTTCTATCTCGCATGACTGCTCCTCTGAGTTGACTGCCATTTCCTCCCTGTCACCTCTCCCTCTGGCACATGAGGAATGAGACTCTAATGGGACCTCTTCTGGATTGTAAAGAAGGAAAAGAGAGAAGTTCCTTTTTCGCTGCTATTTCTCCCTTTCTTCATTGCATCCCAGGCCCAACTTCAACTCTTCGGCCAGTGTTCAAGTTCACGATTTCAGCATCGAGTTAAAGGAAATGTAAGCACCCCACACCCCAAAAACCTACCAGTTTTCTCCTGTCACACAAGGCTTCCACCTTCACTCCAGGTTCCACCTACCTCCTCTTCCTGTTTCTCCCTTTCTCTTTTAACTCTCCCCCTTTCTTCTTGGAGGGTAACTGCCCAGCATGTTAAAGCTGAGTGATGCTTAAATGCACCCCCATTGTAAAGATGAGGAACCTGAGGCCCAGGAGTTGTTCCTAAGGATACACAGTCAGGGACAGAACCAGCCTAAGGCCTGATCCCCACCCAGCGTTGGCTTTCTCCCCATCACCAGAGACCGAGACTGACTCTATTTGGACCCTGAGGGAGAAAAACATACATCTCAGCTCCACTCTCAGCTGACCTCCCACTGAGGGGCTCTGACTGTACCAGCCACTATAGCAGTGACCATGCCCTTCCTCACTGCCACTGTCCCCTCTCTCTCCCTACCCTCATAGCTTTCAAGTGCAAAGGATTCTCCCATCCTAGCTAGGTTATGGTCTTGATTATCCATTCAAATCCCCAACTAAAGATAAAAACCCTGTGATCTTCCCAGCCCTGTACTACCCTTTACATACTCTATGGATAGGTCTGTGCCACTGTGGCACCCCCAAAAATTCCTCCGTTTGTCCTTCCCTTCTCAGGAGTCATGCCCCCATGAGCCCTAAAGCTTTACCCCACACAGGATGGCAGAAGTTCCACAGCCCAACTCCACCTTCCCACGCCCAGCCTTCTTCCTACTGACTGGCATCCCAGGGCTAGGGGGGACCCAGGCCTGGCTGACACTGGTCTTTGGGCCCATGTATCTGCTGGCCCTGCTGGGCAATGGAACAATGCTGGCAGTGGTGCAGGTAGATTCCACACTGCACCAGCCCATGTTTCTCCTCCTGGCCACCCTGGCAGCCACAGACCTGGGCTTAGCCACATCCATAGGCCCAGGGTTGCTGGCTGTGATGTGGCTCGGGCCCCGCCCTCTGCCATATGCTGCCTGCCTGGTCCAGATGTTCTTTGTCCACGCGCTGACTGCCATGGAATCTGGTGTACTCCTGGCCATGGCCTGTGATCGCGCCGTGGCAGTAGGGAGTCCACTGCACTACTCTATCCTTGTCACCAAAGCTCGTGTGGGATACGCAGCCCTGGCACTGGCACTAAAAGCTGTGGCTATTGTTGTGCCTTTCCCTCTGTTGGTGGCACGATTTGAACACTTCCGAGCCAAGACCATAGAGCATGCCTACTGTGCACACATGGCGGTGGTGGAGCTGGTGGTGGGTAACACACGGGCCAACAATTTGTATGGGCTAGCGCTCTCACTGGCCGTGTCGGGTGTAGATATTCTGGGCATCACTGGCTCTTATGGGCTCATTGCCCACACTGTGCTGCGACTGCCTACCAAGGAGGCCCGTGCTAAGGCCTTTGGCACATGTAGTTCCCACATCTGTGTCATTCTGGCTTTCTATGTGCCTGGTCTCTTCTCCTACCTCACACACCGCTTTGGTCGTCACACTGTCCCCAAGCCCGTACACATCCTTCTCTCTAACATCTACTTGCTGCTGCCACCTGCCCTCAACCCTCTCATCTATGGGGCCCGCACCAAGCAGATCAGGGACCGGCTCCTGGAAACCTTCACATTCAGAAAAAGCCAGTTCTGATGGGCACTGAAAACAACGAAGCCTAGAGGTGGTGCTGGGGGACATTCAAAAAATCTGGAATCTGGAAGTACGAACTATGTCATTGGCCTCATTATCTGCATATGACTCTCATAACCACTCAACAGGTGTTTGCTGTGAAGCCGCTACTATGGGTACCATTAGAATGTGTAGTTAGGCCTAGCCACATATCCTGCTTGTGGGGAGGCAGGAGGCAGGCCAGTGTGTTACCATGCAAGGAAAATAAGATCAGAAATTATCATGGGATCCTAGCACACAAGATTTAAAGAAAACTCCCCTCCTTGCCTCTCCCCATCATTTTAACTTAAGTCTGCCCCTGTTCCCCTCACAATAGCCCCTCTGCAGATCCTGAATCTAGGTGTCTGAGAAGAGGGACAGTGCCTCTGGAGACTAGTTCTTGTCTGGGATCACAGCCCTATTTCTGGGGTCAGATTCTGTTTTAGCCAGAGTCATACAGGTTTATCCCCCTACCTTCTGAGAACCTAGATAATGTGTCCTGGGGTCCCAGTTTCACCAGGACACTGATCTTTAAGATATTCCCAGTTCAAAGAATCCTCTTGGTCTCCTGTGTAATCACTATCTCCCCACTCCACCCCACTCCCGGACCACACACTCCATTGCCAAAGTCTTAAGAGTTAATGGCTAGAAGATCTCTCCCGAGGCTTGCAGCCTCATGGGTCAGGAGTCCAACTGAAATAAATTTTTATATCCCAGAAAACCATTGTAATTATGTTGCCTGCTTGCCTGAAGTCCAGAATCCCTATGATCTCTTACCAATCTGCCCTTTTGCACATCCTCAGCCAAGAATGTAAAATTCCCAAGTAAAAGCCTCATCAACAACCCAATTTGTCTTGGCCAACATCATCAGAAGCACATGATGTTGGCGCAATATGATGAAACAGGAATATTTCACATAGCTGTGGCTACAGAGAAGAGATACTAACAGGTTGTGCCATGGTGTTGCCCAACAGCAGATTCACTTTGCACTCCACACTAGGAAGGATATTGCACAAAAGATCTCTCACACCAGCATGGAGTCCAGAATGAGTATAATCTCAGACATAAGGCAGGGAGTCACTGTTATGAGGTCATAGAAAGCTGCAGGCTGCACAAGCAGACCAAAGCGCTCCAGGAAAACTATCATAACCACAAATATTGGAGTTAGCCATGAAGACCTGATCCAGGTGGGATGCAGACCAGAGCAGATAGCTGGACCACACACCATGGGACACTGCACAGGAGGCCATATGGCTGAAAACGCAGGTGGATGCCATCTACAGGGCCACAAGGGGTCTCATCGGGCCTCATTTCAAGGAACTGGAGAGAGAGCCCAGAAGCTATGATTTTCAGAGGTGCTGTCACACTCCAACCAAGTGGAAGAGGAAGAAATCTACACTTCCTCAACCCAAATGTGAGTTCAGTCATTCTCATGACGTTCTAAGTTAAAAAGCGCTCCAGACAATAATTCTGTAAATAATTGTGACAAAATTCTAATCTTAAAGGGATACAGGTCTTTAAGATGTCCATATCCTTCTCTTAGGGGTTCCTCTTCAATAAATCTAGCCTGACAAAATAATTACAGATATGAACAAAGATGTATGCTATATTAGATTGTAAAAAATGTTGACAGTCCTGTCACACACACACACACACACACACACCATATTTTGCCTTTCCCCTCTGGTGCATGAAAAGTGAAATCGTGGCAGCCAATGTTCATAAGCAATGAATTCTGTCAGCCTCCCAGCACAGAAAGCCTCTCTTCTAAGGCAGTTTCGCCCCCTGGTTGTGCACAGCTCCCCAAGGCAGCTGATTCCAAAGCTGTGCATTGTTCATCATAAGAACTTTCTTCCTTGCAAGCTAAAAATCCACCCCCTTGGGCATTTGTATTTTGTTTTGGATTGGGATTACATACATATCTACCATGTGATGTGTTTAGAAGGCTTTACCAGCACTCACTTGCTCCTCGAAACACCTGAGAACAATTATAAGCCCTTATCTACAATTTCAAAGATAAAAAAAACCTCTCAACAAACAAGTGTTTTCATAACTTTGGCCCAGAATGTCACTTGAACCATTTACAATTGTATTTGTATTTATATTTATATTTATATTTATATTTATATTTATTTTCGAGTGACTATTCATATATTTAGCTGCAGATGTTGATCAGAGAGCACTGCCCTAACTCTCACTGGGGTATGTACATCTCTGTACCTCGGCATCTGTCTCCTCCTTGCACTGTCAGTCCATTTTGCTCCGTCTGTCTCTCACATAAGGACACTATATTACCTTTCTAAAATCTAAAACATTCTGAATTACAGGCCTTGGCTGATGTGACTCAGTTGGTTGACATTGTCTGGTATACTGAAAGGTCACTGGTTGGATTCCTGGTCAGGGCACATGCCCAGGTTGCGGGCTCCATCCTCTGTCAGGGTGCATGCGGGAAGCAGCTGATCATTGTTCCTCTCTCACATAGATATTTTTCTCTCCCTTTCCCTTCACCTCTCTCTAAAATCAATAAAAGCATGTTCAAATTTTTAAATAAATAAAAAATTCTGATTACAAAACACACTTATCCCTAAAGGTTTCAAATAATGGATGGATTAGAAACTTATACAATTATCCCTGTAGCCTGAAAGAAGTGAAGACGTGTTAGGGTTCTTGATCACTCTAAAGCAGGGGTGGGCAAACTTTTTGACTTGAGGGCCACAATGGGTTCTTAAACTGGACTCAGAAGAAGGAGCTGTGGCCCTGTGTCCCGACGTTGCCATGGTAACACTGCTGCTGGTGAAGGAACGGAGGGGAGAGCAAGAGAACCCTCCGCTCTTTCGGCTCTGCAGGCCGGATAGAACAGCTGAACGGCCCGGATCCAGCCCGCAGGCCGTAGTTTGCCCACAGCTGCTCTAAAGTCTTCGCTATCCACACTATTCTATCCTGCCCTAGAGGTTGCCTGCAGAGAACCTCGTGTTCTCTGGATAATCAGTCCCACCAGTTGGTTGATCTCATGATCTCTACTCTGGTCACCCCATACGCTGCAGATGATCTGTGTTTTTCCCAGGGAAGTCCCCAGAATTTGCCACACTGGAGGCAAACCCCATGAACAAAATATGGCCCACATAGCCCAGCCTTTGGGCTCATCAACTCCATCCAGAACTCAATTGTCATCTGTTTTCCTTCAGCGACTTTCAGTCTCAGACTTTCTGAGTCAAAAGGAAAGACAGACTTATTTAATGTCAGGATAGGGCAGTGTAGAATTTAGAAAACCTAGAGAATCATGGTAGCCCAGCCAGCATGGCTCAGCGGTTGAGCCTCAGCCTATGAACTGAGAGATCACGGTTCGATTCCTAGTCAGGGTTCATGCCCAGGCTGTGGACACAATCCCCAGTGTGGGACATGCAGGAGGCAGCTGATCAATGATTCTCTCTCATTGATGTTTCTCTCTCTCTCCCCCTCTCCCTTCCTCTCTAAAATCAATAAAAATATATTTTTTTAAAGAGAATCATGGTAATTAGACAATAAAAGACAAGACAGAGGTATGGACTTCTGGGTGCAAGGTTCATCAGTACTCAATTTCCCCTCAGTCTCCTCTATGAAAATCCAAAAGAGACCCTCAATCAACTTACCAATAGCCCATCACCCCTGCACCTACCTCATCCAAGCCCTTCTCATTCTAGAATCTCCTCAAGATATGGATGTGTACATTCTCTGCCAGTTTATCAATAATTCCCATTGTCTTTGTACCTCTGCTTCTCTGTCTCCTTCCACTGTCAGTCAGTTTTGCTCCAGGTCTGTGTCTCTTGTCCATGTGTATCTCTCTCTACCTCTGTGTACCTCAGAATTCCTTTCTGCAGGGAACAGAGGTACTAACCATACTACACCAGGTGACTTCTCCTTGTCAACCATAATTTAAAAATGTGCTAACTGGGCATTAGGAGAAACTTGGTTTCACTTATCTCAACAGGAAACGGGCTTTCTAATTTTGCCTATTGCACTCTTCTCTCCTCCTGCCCATTTCCTCCACTCCACCACTTTGCACTTCCATCTAGCATGTATGCACCTCTCCCATCACACACACAGGCGAGCAGAAGGAACAAGTGGGTTTCTCCCTTCACCAAAAGGAACTACTTACCACTTGATGGTAAAAGCTGGAATCAGGAAGACTTGCACTCATTTATTTAACCACTCTGAGCCTGTTCATTCACTTGTAAAATGGGGAAATAGTGCCTACTTCAAGAGGTTACTAAAAGGATGATCTAAGACAGTGGTTCTCAACTTTCTGGCCCTTTAAATACATTTCCTCATGTTGTGATCCAACCATAAAATTATTTTCGTTGCTACTTCATCTGTAATGTTGCTACTGTTATGAGTCATAATGTAAATATCTGATATGCAGGATGATGGTCTTAGGCGACCCCTGTGAAAGGGTCGTTCGACCGCCAAAGGGGTCGCGACCCACAGGTTGAGAACCGCTGATTTAAGATAATGCACTCAAAGTGCATAGCACAGCACATAAGAGTTCAACAAATATTTAATAGCAATTCCTCCTCTGGAGCATAGGCTCATGCCCACTGTCAAACCTTTGTTCAAGTACCTGGCACCCACATTCTTAGCTCTGTCTAGGGCAGGGGTGGGCAAACTTTTTGACTCGAGGGCCACAATGGGTTCTTAAACTGGACCGGAGGGCCGGAACAAAAGCATGGATGGAGTGTTTGTGTGAACTAATATAAATTCAAAGTAAACATCATTACATAAAAGGGTACGGTCTTTTTTTTTTTTTTTAGTTTTATTCATTTCAAACGGGCCGGATCCGGCCGTGGGCCGTAGTTTGCCCACGGCTGGTCTAGGGAGACCTGCCCAGTTACATCCTTTAGGAAACTTTTCTTGGCAACACTCTCCTACCACCTTAGGACCCTTTCCTGTGCCCCATACTCACACTACCTGGGCCAGCGCGGACAATGGCCAACTCTGTGGGATAGCTCTACATGCTGAGCCAGGACAGGGAAGACCCCCAACATGAGGGGTCTTACTAGGCACACAGGAAACTCAGCAGAAGGACTCAAGAGAGCTCTTTGGATAGATAAGGGGCAGAGCGGGAAAGTAGCTATCAGAAAGACTCTCTAGAGCAGCGGTCACCAACCTTTCAGACCTCCCAGACCACCCGTGGTCCATGGACCACAGGTTGGTGACCGCTGCTCTAGAGTACTTCTTTTTAGGAAATACCACTCTTCTTTTCCAGCAAAAGAGCAGTTTGAGATCTCTAAACAGACACAAGGGTAAATCACACACAGATTAGAGCTGTAGTACGACAGTATGTACTAGAAACAATCAGGTGAGGACAGGGAGTGGAACATGAAGAAAAATTTCGCCGAAACCGGTTTGGCTCAGTGGATAGAGCGTCGGCCTGCGGACTGAAAGGTCCCAGGTTCGATTCCGGTCAAGGGCATGTACCAGGGTTGCGGGCACATCCCCAGTAGGAGATGCACAGGAGGCAGCTGATCGATGTTTCTCTCTCATTGATGTTTCTAACTCTCTATCTCTCTCCCTTCCTCTCTGTAAAAAATCAATAAAAATATATTTTAAAAAAAAAATTTCTACAAATTTACCTGAGTAATTCTGACTTCCTGAGAGCTCTCTCCAGTTACTAAGGCAACAGTACCCCAATTAGAGTCTTACCCTCACACTATCACCATTCAGCATGGCACTCTCCTACACACACACCTGGTTTTCACTGCTATTGGAACCTACTTGTTAGTAATGGGTTTCATCCCAGGCTGCATATTAAAATTGCCTGAAGAGCTTTTAGAAATCCTGATGCCCACGCACACTCCAGACCAATTAAATCAGAATTTTTATTGACATTTGTTTGTTTGTTTGTTTGTTTTTGAGAGAGAGGGGGGGGGGGGAGAGAAACATCAATGCAAGAAAGCAAAATATCGATTAACTGACTCCCACACGCCCCCTATGGGAATCGAGCACGCAACCAGGGTATGTGCCCCTGACCAGAATCAAACCAGCAATCCTTCAGTGCACAGGATGACACCCAACCAACTGAACCACACAGGCCAGGGCCAGGCATCAGTAATTTTCAAAGCTCTCAGGTAATTCCAAAGTATGGCCAAGATTGAGAACCACTACTTGATTCTCAGTTTAAGTCCTGATCTGTTCTTCTCCTGTGTGCTTCAGGACTCCAATGCAACCTCACAAAGAAGTTATCTGCAGGTAACAAGACAGCATATCAAATTGTTTGAAGGAGGCTGCTGAAGGGAGGAAAGACCTGATCCTGTTTCCTTAAAGAACTACATACACACATACATACCCTAATGGTACCTGCATTTTCCTCCTCTAAAGCAGAATAGGTAGATGACTCAAAAGAATAGACTCAGACTGTGAGAACAGTGAGGCTAAGGTGACTGCCCTCTCCAACCCAATACCCCATCCCCCAGCAGGACCTCTATGACCTCATGCTGTAGTAGGTCAGAGCCTAAGGCCAAGCCTCACCTCTCTGGGCAGCTCGGGGTTCCTGCAGCAGCCATTGCCCTGCCTAACCCTTCCCATATCCCAACATGTTGGTTGGTACCCCTCAACTGCTAACACTGGATGAAGCTGATACCACATGGACCCTCATCAAAGACAAGGTAGGTAAAGTAAGAGGGCTAAAGAGGAAGCAACAAAGTGTGACCTAGGTGGGTCTGAGTAGCTTATGAGGAGGGAAGACAGAAGATAATAACTAACACTTATTCAGTGTTTGCTTATGGGCCAGGCACTGTACCAAGTGCTCTGTACAAACTGTCCAATTGAATCACAATTGCGAAAGCAGTAAGAATGGTTTTTTGAATGTACAGAGAGCTATGAGAGCAGAGAGAAGTGCTAAGTCAGGGGCAGGACTTAGGAGGTCACTCCTAAAGAGAGTGACAGTCTAGCTGGGCAGGTAGGAGTTATTCACACATAGAGGGAAGAATACCTGGCACATAAACAATGCTTAATAAACACCTGAATGAGTTCATGAGTGGTGGATGGGTGAGTGAACAGTGTACTAATTAAAAAGGCAGAACATATGCAAAGGCAGGAGAGGAAAATGGAAAATAAAGATTTATGAACTGCAAATGCCCTCTAGAGCAGAGTTCAAATTATTAGTGGTAAAAATAAGGTCAAAGAGGTGCAGGGGCTAATCATGAAAGGCCTTTTAAGTTTTCTAAAGTACCTGAACTTTACCTTTGACCCCTTCATGGCTAAGTGCAAAAGACAGTAATCTTCAAGTTACCTCAGCTTATCCAAAGTACACACAATTCCATTAGTTAGCTACCCTCCTCTTATGCTAGGGGGCAGCACTGGAGGGGAAGAAAAACACAAAACTATATAGCAAAAAGCAGATCAGCCTTAAGGGACCATTGGTGAATTCTAAGGGAGGCCAGCCAAGCGGACAATGCCAATGCCATCAATAGGGGCACAGATGTGGATCTTGAGGGCTGGGACAAAGAGTAGAGCACACGGCATTTAAAAAATAGGACTCTAACATGAAAGAGGCCCAAAGAAGGGATTTTGTAGGCTCCCTAGCAAAACACTGAGCCAGAAGTCTCAGCCATCCATATCCCGGATGAGTTATCATACCTAACTACAATTACTAGAGAGGACCTTACAGGGTTTCTTAGTGGTCATGAAGTTAAACTTTCTATAACTGGGTTACCAAACCCAAAAAAAGCCAAGATAAAAAGGACAAAACCAAGAGGAACTACAATCCCTAAAAGCATATTGAAACTAGATTTACAAAGATGAAGCTTCAAATCCCTAAAGGAACTATGTCCTGCCACTAGGGCAGAAAGTGTATTTAAGGGATGCTAGAAATAGTGTAAGAATGGATAGTCCAAGCCTATTTTTGTACACCCATTCTTGGTAAATGACATAACCCATCTAACCAATCACCTAAGAATAATCCTTGAGTTTTCCTTTTCCCACACTTCTTAAGAGACCAAGTTCTCCTAATTCTATAACCTAGATATCTTCCTCCATTATTTTAGTTGAAGGGCTCACCATGTCTTGCCTGGAGTATTTTAATACTCTTAACTGTTTTTTCTCTCTCCCCTCATTTCATGCCTTCCTGTTCAAAATTAGCTTTTTAAAATGCCTATCTAATCCTGCCCCTAACCAGAGCCCTTCAAGTGGCTTCCCACTATCCTCAAGATGAAAGTCCCCATCACTTACTATACACGCAGGCCTTTCATAATCCAGTTCCTGTGTGCCTGTACCTCCTCATACCCTACATTTACGCGATATGAAATTACATGTTCCTGAATGTGCCCCTTAATTTGTAAGCTCAGGGTTTCTTACCAGCTATTCCTTCTGCCTGGACTGACCATTCTCCTACCTGGCTAATTCCTTCAAAGTTCAAGTATTATCACGTGGAAACCTTCTTTGATCCTCTTCTATCAAAGACAAAGGCTGTTAAATAACTTCTAATCACATCTTGTTATTATTTTACTTAGCTGACTACTACTTACATTTTTGTCATTAGACTGAGCTATATTAGGACAAGGATAACGTCTCATTCTTTCATGTATTCCCCAGAGTTTGGCACATGATAAACATTCAAGGCTTTGCTGCAGGATAGAAGTGGGAAGTAAGCAGGAAGTATGATAGTCTGAGCACATTGTGGAGATGTAATCAAATAGTGACAATGGGAGGGTCAATCTAGAGTAAGCTACCAGGTAACTCCTAACCCTAACCTGCTCCCATAAACTGGCTATCTGCAGGTTATCGAAGAGCGCTTTGGGTCCAACGTAGTGGCAGTACCTTTCCTATCGGATGCAGCTTGCTATGATCTACTGGGTGTGCTAGTGAAGCAGTACCGCCCAGGCCACAGCCGCCTGGTTTTGACAGGTCGGCAGGGCCGGCGGGCATTGCAACCAGTGGGACCACTACCAAACCTCCTGGAGCAGGCAGGGTCTGAGGGTGCCTTTTCCCACTGCACACGGGAATACTCACCAAAAAGCGGAACAGAGCTAGCCTATGAAGAAATGCGACTCTTGGACGGGCAGCCCTGCCGGATCCACCTACATATGGGTGGCCTGCGCAAGAAGGTGGCCTTTCTGTTGCTGCCACCAGGGCAGGTGAGCCTACAGAAGACTCTTCCCTGGCTCCGAAGCACCCACAGCATCTATGTCATCTACCAGGTCTTCTCCTGTTCCTGGATGCAGCTGGGGTTACTGCCTACAGGTCATGAGCCCCAGATGCTCCGGTTACAACGGTCACTGCCTATTGCCTTCTCATGCCTCAAGTTTTCACTGCAGCCCAAGGGAGTGCTGGGACCACAAAAGGCCCTGACCAAAGGCCCACTACTCCATGGGACCAACTGGGTCAGACCCAACCTCAACATCATGCCACCTCTGGCGTCCCCATCAGCCCTTGACAATATCACTGAACCTGCTGATGTGCCCCCACCTGTCCCAGCCCCATCTACATCACCTCCCCAAGAAGGGCCAGAGGGCAGACTCACCAGAGTCTCCTACAAGGGTCGAAACCCATTCCGAAGGGGGCCCCAGATGCTATCAGGTACTACTGGGGAAATAAAAATGAAAGGGATGGGACAAAGTGCAGGGAGTATAGCTCAGGAATGTATGGGATACTTGTAACCCTGGTAAGGGGAATGGAAGGAGCCAAGGGACAGTGAGGTGGAAGCATGGTCTTGGTGTGGAGGTGGGCACAGCACAGAGAACCAGAGGGAGGGACCAGGGAGGCAAAAAGGCCAGGGCATTGAGTCAAGCTGTGACTATCCCCAACCCTGGCAGAGAACTGGCTCTTCAGCCCCCGCAGCCCCCCACCAGGAGCCCAGGGTGGGGGTCCCGGGGACCCCGACCGGCACTCCATGTCCCTGCCCCTGCTTCAGGGTCTGTCCTCGGAGTTCGACAGCGACGACTGAAGTTGCAGAGAAAGATGCAAGGGGCAAGGCCCCCAATATCTGGCATAAGGATACTGGTCCCCAATAAACATCAGCTGCTGCTCCCCCAAACCATCCTGAGCCCCTACTCATTCTTTCTTTTGGGGTCTGGAGAAGGGGGAGAATTCCTATATTTTCCCTAGGCTTCATGTCCCCTCACCCTCTAAGGCAGGGTGGGGAATCTTTTTCTGCCAAGGGACATTTTGGATATTTATACCATTACCTACAGGCATACAAAATTATCCACTTAAAAATCAGCCTGCTATATTTGGTCAAACATTTAATTAACTCACCCCTAATGTCTTGTCAGGGCCAAACCAAGTGATTTCGAGGTCCTTATACGGCCTGCGGGCCAGCCAGACATTCCCCAACCCTGCTCTAAGGGAATAAGGAGTACCTTGAAACTTTGGCATCAATGTTCTCACCATAAAGAAAATATCCCTGACCAATTTCCCATCTATGTACAACCTTTTTGAGTACCAGTCCCATAGAAAAAGGGTGGGAAAGAAGAATGAGCACAGAATAGAGATTTCCCTTTTATACATATTGCAACAAGTTCTCCATAAAACATTCATCTGAAATAAATTAAAAAGTCCTCTTGCCACTCCCTCCAAACATAAAAAGGAGCCTGTACCATGGCCCCAACCCAGGCCACTCAAGGCCCTGATTGTCCATGGGAGGAAGTTAAGGATTGAGGGGCCCGAAGCCTGAGACAGGAGGGACATTCCCCTCCTCTGAAGTATCCAACAAGAAAGGCGAGGTGACAGCATGGGCCTGGGAGATGGCAGCCAACTCCTTGAGAAACTCCGGGAAAATGACTGCACAGTAGACAGCATTCTTGACTCGCAGAGCCTCACCTTGGCGCTCAGTGGCCCCGGCCCGGGGAGGTAGAACCGGAGTGGAAGCCCCAGGGGAGCCCCCACCTAGGCCAAGTCCTGTGCTGTCTCTCCCAGGCTGATGAACCAACTGTGCCGCCTGCCGGGCCCGGGTTGGACTGTGTGCATGTCGCAGGAGCAACTCCCCCAAGGATGGCCTCCGGCTCTTCACTACAAATAAACAGAGTGAAGGTGCAGAGGTCAGGCAAACTCCCTTAGTCTAAGAGCTGAAATTTCCCCACCCCTCCTAGGTGCATGGACTTCTCAACTAAGAGTCTAACTAACACCAAAATGCTGCCTGCCCAGCCTTCTTCCCTCTATCCAGCCTCCCCACCCAGCAAACCATCCTCCGTCTTCCCAGTCAGTTAACACTTCAGCCACTACACTCCCAGCCAAGATCCTTCCTTTTCCATGACCCTTCACCCTGAGGGATTCTCTTACCTCTCCTCTTTCCAATGACTATTCTACCATCACCAAGCTGCTTCTCCTCAGTCCATAACACGGCTTTACATCATACTTCCTATCACCCTCTTGAACTAGTCAACCACTTCCACCTTCCCCCATCTATCTCACCTGACCCATATCCTCTCTCTTTCAATGCCCACAGATGCTACCTATGCAATCATATAGTTCAGTGACTTTATCATTTCTGTCATATTACACCATCTATCCAAGATCTGCTCTCCTGTGCCACTTCACCTTCTACCAGTCCCTCTCCTATATTCGCCAGAGCCACCTTCCCACTGGTTGTGGCCAGACAGCTTCATGTCAGCTTAAACTCAAATAAGCCACTTATAATATTGACTTCTTTACTCTAATTCTCTGTCTAGATTCCTGGCTGTGGATCTACGTCCATACCTAGGACATAACTCTAAGCATCTAGTCTCTAGATCATGATATGGTTCCCTTTCTCTGCCTCTAATTTTGAGTGATGTTGGACAGATTTATTAAAGTTGGCATTCAGAACTCTTCACCACACAACCAGGCCTACACTCCTCCAACCTCCTCTCAAAACTCTCTAGACCTGCTTTTGCACCCACATCTAGCTGCTCTTCCTGGAACCCTCCAAGCTCTTGCCATGCTTCTGTAGCCCTCTCCACCTTAATTCTGCCCTCTCTACAGTTTCCATCCTTGGACTAATTTCACTATCTCCACCTCTCTGAAAAATCCTCTCTGATTTTCCCTCCACTGATTTCCCATTTCACTGCCCTAATCACACTGTATTACTAACTTGCTTACATGTCATCTATCTCATACACTAATCTGTGAGCTTAGGGCTTGGACTCTGTCTCATTTACCTTTGTATCACTGGCCCCTTCACAGAGAACACAGTACTAATAATGTGGAAGGAAGAAATATGCACAGCACTAGACCATCAGGAAATCATGCAAAGGAACTTCCTGGGTTTTCACAGCTGCATAATAACCCTTCTAAGGCTCTCTAACCGCTCCATGCACTTTTTTCCTTAAGCCCCATTTAACATCTGCACTCTTGGTCTTGGCATATTATTTCGGCTCCTTCTTTGAGTAACAAAGGGTGACTTCAATACCCTAACTTTCCCTTCCACACCTCACAACTCCTTTGATACATATCATTTCCTCCTTTCAATTGCCCTCATTTGCCTCAAAGGAGGAAAAAACCTTTTCCTATCCAAAGTTAATCCTTCCTACTGCTCTAGATCACACCACCTTTGGGACCTTGCTCCCCTGGTTATGAGATTCCTCTAGTCTCTCTCTCCCCTCCTCTCTCTCCAGACTGTTAGCTCTTTGAAGGCCAAGATCTCATCTTGTCCCTCCCTGAGTCCCCTGTATCAAAGGCAATACATAACACATATGGCAAGTGCTCAGATATTTGTTGATGAAAGATTTAGATTTAAAATTTCCTTCTTTCTTATACTTCACAAGCACTCACCAAATTCTGGGGTTACTTCCATCCCATTTCCACCTTATCAAATTCTTCCTTTCTATTTCTACTATTCTAGCCTTAGAGGTCACATCCTAAATACATTTCCTCCTACCTCCAATTCACCTAGCACATGAACTAATATACTTACCTCTCCACTCCCAGATCTAAGAACGTCCAACGGTTTCTCACAGCCTGAAACTTCACAACTTCTACCTAGCCCAACTTCAACTCTGAGAACCTTCTGTTCTAGTCAATCTTTCTAGCCTTACTACCAACTGTTCCACCACCTTCCAAATCCCCTGCTCCAACTAGGTAGTTCACGCCGTTTCCTAAACAGAGGAATAAGGCCATCCCACTCCTTGCCTACCCAAATCCAAGAGCAAGAGAGCAGATGTCAAATGGGGCTTAAGGAAAAAAGTGCATGGAGTGGTTAGAGAGTACCATCAAGCCCATGTCAAATGGCACATCCTTTACAAAGCTGTAACAATATCTAACCTAGAGACTACTCTGTCCCCTTGCCTGTCCCCAACTACTAGAGCAGTTCTTGCTGGTACTGCTGATTTGGCTCTTAGTGGACAGAACTGTATCCTGATAAGAAGCCTGAAAACAAACACCAAAACTCAATTTGTTGCCAGTTCCCAGTTCCCAGCACAAGGCTTCACCCTTAATAAGTGTTCACTTGACCTACATTAATTAGCTGTGTAGGGAGGCTCAGGAGAGGGGTGGTAGAGTAGGCTTTACCTAGAGAATCAGAGCGGCGAGGAGCAGGTCCTGCTGCAGGGCCCTCAGCCCAGTCCAACTTGCCACGAGCAATGAGGTACTTCTTGGCTTTGGAGAGCAGTGCTGGGAAGTCCTCCTGGGAGGCCGCAAAGCTCTCAATCTTATTCTTCACGGAGCCCAACACCTACAAAGCACAACTTCATGATATCTCTGTGTAGCGCTAGACAGACATTCCTTTCTAGAAACAGTGGGCCTGTTCCCAGCCCCCCAGGGCCACTCCAGCTGCGGGCCTGGCCCACCATGGAGCCTGGACGCACCCATGCATGCATGCATCGCACACCTGCAGCAGGGACTTGACACTGGGCTGGAAGACCATGTTGGTGTTGAGCAGGAAAGAGCGGAGCAGGGGCTGGGGGTGACAGGCCAGCTGGGCCACCAGCCCTGTCAGCAGGAAGTTGACATAGACGGAGTTCTGCAGCATGTTCTCAAGTTTGGCAAAGAGCACAGCCATGAAGGGGCCTGGGGGAGGTGGGCACAAGGATACAAAGCCTGAACACAATGCACATAGCAACCATTCCTCCCCAAAACAAGAGACCCCAGACTAGATGATAATTATTTGTATGTCAGTCTTCGGGTATGTTTAAATATCCTGTGACCACCTATTCTGGAGAAGATAAAATGGCAGACACCATATAGATGCACAAGAGTCCAGATACTAGCTTTACACACACTTGAGCTGAAGAGGCAGATTGTAGACTCTGGAGTCAGAAAGAGCTGGTTTCAAATTTCAGCTGTATCCTTTACTACTTATTGGAGGAGTCAAAACTCTCCAAGAATAGTTTCCTACTTGGTAAAATAAGAAAATATACCTACTTATAAGGTTATTAAGAGGATAAAAAGGAGACTAACATAAAGCATTTAGTCTAAAATATAGCAAATTATAAGTATTCAATAAGAACTATAAGCTACATAACATTTCACAGGTCTTTTTAAAAGCTTCATCCAAGAGGCACAACAGAAGAAAGAATGAGAAAGTGAGTAAAACCAAAAGAAATCAGGTTACACACAAAACAGAGGATAACATTAGACTTGGGTCAAAAAGAAAGCGAGGAAGTATAACAAAGGCAAACAAGGTGACTATATAGGCCAACTTAAAGTTGGGGAGAAATCTTTGGAGGACCAGAGAAGAAATCAGCTCTTCTGAGGAGCTGGGAATCAAGAAGGTGGAAAAGAATCTGTAGAAAAAAAGAGCTTGAGAGTTGAGAGCCAGTGAAAACCAAGTCACGGCAGCCTCTTTCATAGGAGACAGAATAACAGAAGGGGTTAGATAGTTCCACTGGGAGAACTGGCCTCAATGAGCCAGAGCCCCAGCCTGAGCACTCCAGACCATCACAGTCTGTCTGACCAGAGATCTATGGGGAAAAGAAAGTGTACCTAAAAACTGCACTATGAACTGAAACAGGAGAGCAATGAAAGGCAAGAGGCAGTGAATCCTGGAAAATATTTTAGAATGTTCTCCACTTCAGATGCACATAACTAGCCTTGGCTCCAAAACAACTCTAGCTTAACAGGGTCCTAAGATACCCCATAACTTTGTCCTCCTGTTCCTCTCATTTCCTGGCACTTTCTTATAAAAGAAAATTCAAAACGCTCAGGTGAGTTCACAAAGTAAGAAGGTATAGCTTCAATGAATGCTTCAAAAATGTGATAAAATCTGCATGCCACCTTCTAGTGGTACTGAGCAGAAAGTAGCAAAGCAAAGACTAAATAAATAACTGAAAATACATAGTTTCTGAAGCCTGCAAGAGGGAGTCATCATGAATCCCTGATGCTGTGCAAGCAGGATGGCAATATATCTCAGGCCCAGTCAGAACAGGTACTGATCAAGGCATGACAACTAGACTACAAACAACAAGAGATGGGTGGTTGCCTTGGTCAACCAATATCTGCCATGCACTTGCCCTGGCTAGTGTGGCTTATTGGTTAGGCATCATCCCATGGATCGAGAGGTCATGGGTTCAATTCCCAGTCAGGGCACATACCTAGATTGCGGGTTCGATCTTAATGGGGGCATATACACCGCAGCACATACAAGAGGCATCCGATGTTTCTCACATCAATGATTCTGTTTCTCTCCTCTCTCTCTCCCCACCCCCCACCCCCTTCCTTTCTCTTTAAAATCAATGAAGCATGTCATGCTTCATTGAATATGACATGCTTCATATATATATCTGCCATGGACTCAAAAGATGATAATCATAGTGAAAAGCTACCACCACCTGCTGAGTTCTCACAATGTACCAGCATTGTAGTAAATGATTTACATGCATCAATGGCATAGATGGGACCTTAATTCAAGGTATGTCTAGTCCAAAGCACTACACTGCTTCCCAGAGGTGGTTTTTGGTTCATTTTTCTTCCCCCTCACACAGGTATAGAGTAAGAATAAGAACCAGCTGAGGGCTGGGCTGGATAGAACCAGCTCTCAAACAAAAACAAAGAGGAGTTAGCCTAGACACTCAGGTCAGGTCTAGCTCCAAGGGCATCCTGCAGAGATCAAAAGAACTCAGCAGAGGAGCTCAGGGCCACACTTGATCATCTGCCCTAAAGAGGTATTTTACTATCTGCGTCATTCCTTATTACTAATCATAAATCTTTAAGTCTTATTAGACAGTAATGGCAACCAACAAGGTGCAAGGACAGGGAATAGGAGAAACTTGAAATTCAGTCCTTCTGAGAAGAGGCTGGGAGAAAGGAGGCCAGGGATGGGTAGGGGAAGAACACCAGAAGATCCTGGGCCACAGAAGAGCTGACAGGAGAGCTAAAACCCAGACAGATACCTGGTGGGGACAGCATGATTTACAGATAGGTGCCTCCTACACAAGGCAGCAGGTATGTCTTCCACATGGTTCGGATATATTGCTGTGATCCACCAGAAAGCACCAGACAGAAATATCCCAATCACAAATCCCAGGAAATAGCCAGAGTGGGGAAGAGGAGGAACATGCACACAGGACAGACATACAAGGCTCAGACGTAAGTCAATACTCAAAACAGCACAAGCGTGGAAGATGTACACACAGACACAAAGACACAAGAATGACATAATGTGAATCTGGAAGGAATGCAAGCAAAATGGATGATGAGCTAGGCAAGTACACAGAAGTGACATGGCCAAGAAACCTCAGAAACCAGCATAAACACTTCAAAAACATGCAAAGTACACAAAGGAGAAGGCTTAGGCTAAGTAGCTTACCAGTGAAGGGCTGGCTTGGCAGCGGGTTGAGAGTCCGCAAAGGGCTGTTGAGGAAGGGGCAAGGGGGCTCAGGGGGACAGGTGAAGCTTGCGTAGGCCTCCTCCTCCTCAAGAGGTAGTGGAGGCTCTAGGGGAGGCTCTGAGCTGGCCCCCCCATTACTCAAAGCCACCTCCAGATCCCGGAGCTCCTGCCCAAAGCCCTCTAGTCCTGCTATGCCCTCAGAGGTGCCCTCTGGCAGGTCCCCTGCTCCCTCCTGCGGCACCCGACGAACTTTCTTGGCCCCCTCAGGCCATGGTCCTGGCATCCCATTGAGCTGAGGAGGAGGCAGGTGGCCAGGGCCCTCCCCTGCACCCCCAGCCAGTCTCCCACTCCCCAGCTCCTCCTCCTCCCCTTCTCCCACATTGTCCTTGTCCTCCTCAGGCAGTAAGCTGCGTTTCTTAGTCCGGGAGCCAACAGGACTGGGCTCAGGAGGAGGCCGCTCGCCATCATAGGGAGCAGACCAGGTACGGCAAGCTCGGACACAGCGGTCCACACCACGGCGCGCCTCACGCAGATACTCCAGGTAATTGTCTTCCAGTTCACCAGGCTCCTCTGCAGGGCTTGGCCTTCGGCCAGGGCTGGAGGCGGGGGATGAAGCAAGCCCTGGTGAGCGAGGGGCTGGGGCTGGGGACTCGGAGCCACCTAAACTCTGCTGTCGCAGGAAGAGAGCCAGACGAGATGGTGTAGAGGGCCGGGGTACGGTCACCACAGAAGAGGAGTCAACACTTGGGCTTCCGGGGCCTGCAGATGGGAAAAAAACATAAGAAGGATCGAAGAGACAGAGGCCCAGGAAGAAGGATGAGACATCTAGGGAAACTGAGGGAGAAGGTAGCGAGGCAGCAGAAACATGGTACAGTTCAGACGGCTAACGTTCCGCCCTCCAAATGAAGCTTTTCCTCCCCCATGACTCCATCTCACCACCACCACCACCAAAGGAACAATGGGTACAGAAAGAATACTGGACTAGAAAGGAACAATTTACCCCAAAGCTAAATTTCTGTGGTGAAGTTAAGGATCCACCCTGCAAGATTCCTCATGTACTTCCCCAAAGATAGAATGCCACTCATGGCCACCTCCCTAACCCTCCCTTCTTGTTAGGCTCCCCCAGAATCCAGGCCATACCCGTGACGTCCTCCCTTCTCCCTGACTCTCTGCTAGGCCCACCTCGTGCCCACGAGGCATGCTCTGGACGGGGTGGGCTGGGGGCACAGTGCCGACAACAGCGTGGGATTAGGGAGAGAAACTTGTCTGCTGCTCGTCCATATAGATCCACATCACGCACAGCTGGCTTCTGGCTCAGCATCACATGGTTGCACGGGACAAGATACCTAGGAAAGACAAGAGAAAAAGGATACAGGATAAGTCAGGAAAGAAGGACCGGGTTTTGGAAAACATCAGGCCAATGGAATTGCCTCCAAGAGGAAACACATGAGCAACCCCAATACAAGCCATTGCCCCAGCAATGCACAGGATTCAGGATCAGCCATCCCTCAGCCCTGACCGCACAGGTACCTGAGAACCAGCTGCAGCAGGACATCCTCACAGCTGAGGTTCAGCAGGGTCCTGAAGAGACTGAGAGAGACCATGCAGAGCTGGAGGGGTGGGAGAGGAGGGAAGGAGTCACCATAAGAGCTCTCTACCCTCCATGATGTTTCCCAAATGGGAACCCTCCCAGACCCTGGCCCAACCAACCACTCCTAGAACAACAACGTGCACAGGGCCTAGCATATAAAAGTCATTCAATAAATGATAAAATGATGTTTGTGGGCAAGACTTCACTATTAACAGATAGGAATGAACCATATGTCAAAGTCAATGTATTTCTATAGACCCGTGGTCGGCAAACCGCGGCTCGCGAGCCACATGCGGCTCTTTGGCCCCTTCAGTGTGGCTCTTCCACAAAATACCATGTGCGGGCGTGCCCGTACAGTGCGATTGAAACTTCGTGGCCCATGCGCAGAAGTAGGTATTTTGTGGAAGAGCTGGTATTTTGTGGAAGAGACACACTGAAGGAGCCAAAGAGCCGCATGTGGCTTGCGAGCCGAGGTTTGCCGACCACTTCTATAGACCATACACATATCAGCAAACACTCTAGCTATATTCACCAGTCAGCAGAGATTCCAGCAATACTTAAATAGAATGAATATCCATGAAAAGAGACCCTAGGAAATACTAAAACTGAATAAGTAACAAGATACAATAGCAACATGATAACTAGGTGAATACCTGTCAGCAGAGATTGTAGCAGCACAGTAACTGAATGCCTACCAATAAGAAAACAGAGGGAACCTGGAAAAATACCAGCTGGGATAAGGGCGGGGCTGTGAACAGGTGGCAAACAGGCCGTGAGTCACCTCTCCAATACCAGTGTTATCTCTCAGAAGGTAGGCTAAAGAAAAGCTCAAGGGCAGCTGACAGGAAAAGGAAAAAATAGGTGGGTCCATAATAGGGGAAAGCTTTTGTTTTAGAAAAGAAAGGGAAGAGAACAGACACACGTAAAGTCTCCCTCATTCTGAATCCCCACAGCACTTTGTATAAACTTCCCTTATGGCAAGTATGTCAGACCTTGAGCTCCCTAAAGACAACTATTGGGTCTCAGTCTAGGGCACTACATGCATAGTCTAGGTGCTCATCATTTACTAAATGAGAATTAAAAGACAGCCACAGTGGGAAAGAGATGAGATAGCAGTTCACATTTTGGACAGCATGGTTGTCTAAATGACAATTTTAACTGGCAATAAAAACATTCGGACTCACTGAAAGGTCCTAATCTCCAGAACCTGCAAATATTTTGCCTTACATGGCAGAAGGGACTTTGCAGATATGATTAAGGGTAACAGAATTTGACATGGTTAGATAATCCTGGCTTATCAAAGTGGCCCAATCAAATCACAGGAGCAAGCAAAGAACCTTTTCCTGCTAGGTTCAAAAAAAAAGCGGGGGGAAAAAAGCGGGGGGGAGAGAGATTTGAAACATGAGAGGGACTCAATCCACCATGGATGATTTTGAAGATGGAAGAAAAGGACCCTAAGCCAAGAACTGGTGGGCCTCTAGGTGGAAATGGTCCTCAGCTGACAGCCAGCAAGAAAACAGATCTCAATCATAACTACAATGAAAGAAATTCTACCAAAAAGCCAAATGAGCAAGAATCTTCTCCTAGAGCCTCCAAAAAGGAATGCAGCAACCGCAACACTGACCTTAGCCTGGAGAGATTGTGGCAAACATATGACCTACAGAACTGTACTATAATAAATTTATGTTGTTTTAAGTCACTATGCTTGTGGTAATTTGTTATTACAGCAATAGAAAACTAATACAAATAGGCAGACAGGCTGGCTAGTGAGCATGCTTTACTTTATGCCACAAATGAGGCCACAGAAGTTATGAAGTTCAGACAACAGAATCAAACTTTAAAAGGCCAAACAACAAAAAGGAAAGATCTGCATGATCAACACAGGCATCCTGAAATCAGAAGAGATCTGGTTCATCCAAGAACCAGGAATCAAGGTTCCTGAGGACAGGGGACCAAATGTGAGGCTAACAGAAACATATGCTAAAGACAATGAGGGAGAACCAAAGAAGTTAAGATTAAGACAAAAGCAAGATGGGTACAGGCCAGCACAGAAGAAGAAGAAAATGACCTAAAGAAGGAAATCAACAGTCCCAAAACATAAACAGGATATTCCTTGAGGTCAAACATAAGCATAGTGAGAAATAAAATTTTTTATATCTTTGTAAAATTAAAGTTTTGACATCTATTCTCTTGGTTTATACCAGTAATTCTTAACCATGACATCTATCATAATTACTTTTTGAAACATTTTTAAAAATACACATTGTACGTCTACTCCCAAAGATTATAACCCGAGACATCTAAGGCAGAGCTTAGAACCTGTTGTAGTTATTTTCAAATTTGGAAGTGTATACTTGATTCAAAACACTGGTCTGATCAGAATGAGATTCAAATATCTCACATATACTCTAACTTAGCTATTCAAAAACCTCACCTATACAAAACGTATCGATCTGGGAACCTCACCTACCTGGAACCCTACTATCAAGTACGTCAATTATCTAGAACAGTTCTCTAGAACCTTTCATGATCCAAGAACTTCTGTTTTAAACACAAGGACCCAGGGAACTCCAATTATTTATAATTAAAGGAAACCAAAATGACTGCAGAGCTAAAATAAATGCCATGAAGTCCATGGTTAAACTAATACTTTACTCTCCCAGAAAGACTTCAGGTCTTTATCACTTGGAAACTATTTGCTCCTGTTTTATATACATTTCTATTGGTTAAAATACAAACTTCTTATCATGGTCTGAACCCTGCCTACTTCTCTACTTTCATCTCATTACCTTCTTTCCCTTGGTCACTACACCGCCAGTCACACTGGTCTTTCATTTCCTCAAATACATTAAGCTCTTCCCCATTCACTGTCCTTTGCATGTTGCTCCCTCTGCCTAGACCAGTGGTTCTCAACCTTCCTAATGCCGTGACCCTTTAATACAGTTCCTGATGTTGTGGTGATCCCCAATTTCATTGTTACAAATTGAACATAATTAAAGCACAGTGATTAATCACAAAAACAATATGTAATTATATATGTATTTTCCGATGGTCTTAGGCGACCCCTGTGAAAGGGTCGTTCAACCCCCAAAGGGGTCGCGAGCCACAGGTTGAGAACCGCTGGCCTAGACTATTCTTCCATTTGCTCTTCAATAAGCTACCTCTCTCATGACCTTTAAGTCTTAGCTCAATCTCACCTCCTCGAAGAGGTCTTTTTGTGTGGCTTTTTTTTTTACCACCATTTTATTTTATAAGCACCCTGTTTGCTTTTTCATTACAATGACTACAATTTTCAATTATTTCAGTAATGTGTTTGTTTGCTTATCTATCTCCTCTACACAGGAAGCACCATGAAGTCAGCATCCGTGTCTACCTAATATACCATTATATACTCAGTACCAGAGAACAGTATGGCACATAGTGAACAATCAAGAGGAAGTAATGTAAGTAGATAGATGGGTATGTACCCCAAGTTATAGCAGCTCAAATGCAGCAAATACAAAGGGGGAAAAAGATAAGCATGCCAGTAGCAGCTGGGCCAGCTATCAAACCTGAAAAAGCAATCTTAAGTCACCTAAAACAGGCCACAGAACACTGCATGACTATTTCATGTCAAAGATGTATCATGTCAACGATACATCCCAAGTGTAGTAAAATGGAAAAACCTAAAGCCATGATGAGCACCCAAAGTCATCCAGAGAAGGAAATTGTGTTCTAGAGTCATAAATTACAGAAGCAGGGAGGCATATTAAAACCTGTACCAAAATGGTTAAAAGTTAAATAGTAGAAAGTAAATACTGTCAACTTTAAAGTGACTGCTGGAGACAAAGGCCAAAGAAGGGCAGTGACACCCTCCCAGAACAAAGGTCAGAGAGAGAAGATGGCTCACCCAAGTAAGCCAGGACAGAGGTAGGGGCCATACCCGGGAGTTGCTGCCAATACGGGCAACGAGGGTGTCAAGGATGGTGTGGGTGTCATGCCGGTGTAATAGCAGGAATCGCAGGAAGGTACGGAGCAAGGCAGGCTCTGAAATACTCCGTAGGAAAAGTTCCAGATAGGCGGTACTGGCGATCATCTCCTCCACAGAGGTCTGGATGAAGGGAAGGGAAAGTTTGGAAATTTAGGGCTTCCCTGCACATATACTGGAGTCATTTCCCGAGTTTTAAGGAGGAACTAGGAGCGGACAGGGAAAAGGGGATGAGTACCTAGACCATCGTTTCCCACATTCATCCTGGCGGTGAAGTTGCCATCATCAGCCTAATCCCCTATTCTGTCTTGCTACCCATGACTCTCACCTTGTGCAGGGCAGGGCCCATGACAGGTACCAGGAACCCATTATGGATATAATCAACCAGCTGCTTCTGCACCAGAGGGTGAGCCACCTACAGGGGTACGAGAAAGAGGAAGGAGGATTGTGAGGGGAGCCACTGTCTGAAAGGGAATAGAATGGTACAGTAGGCACCCTACCTTCAAGATGACAGAACAGCAGAACTCCAGGGAATGCACCCCCTCCCACTCCATCACCACAGAATGCCCAAGCGCCAGACCTGCTGAGAACCCCAGTCCCACCTGAATGACTGCATTGCAGAACTCTAGGGAACTCATGAAGAGTGCAAGGGCTGGCACTCCCAGCCAGTCCTCCCGTCGCAGACAGTGCCAGTCATCCCCTGGAACTTCAATCTTTCGGGGCAATGAAGAGTACAGGGCACTCAGCCCTGTGGCCAGCACCTGGGGGCCATCCCCAAGGATAGGTTACCAAAGGTTCACACAATATAAGAAAGGGGAACAGGGCAGCTATTAACCCAGAGTTTTGATTAGAGTAAGGGGAAGGTCTATGACCAGAGCAGGTATTTAATTACCCAACATTCCAAGACAACCTGGAAACACTGGCCCATGTAGAGCCTTAGTTCCTGCCCCATGCACCTAAGCCATGGTTTCATCCCCACCCAATTCCAGGCATTCCTTTCAAAACCAGGGTCTACTTCCTGAGGAGAGCCCTGATACACAGACCCTCTACATCTCCGATCCAGTGCCACACACCATATCCTACCCCCCATCCCAGGAGGTGCTGACCGGGCAGAAGTAAGAGTGATCTGCGATGTAGCGGCCCACGGTGGGGCTCCCAGCTGACAGAGCCATAAGCAGGAGTAGGGCATCTCGGGCCTGCTGGCCCAGGGTGCCCTCTCGATGGACGAAGGGAACAAGGCGAGAAAAGAGGAGAAGACGTGGAGCAGCTCCAGGCTCAGGAGGTGGCTGCAGGAAGAACTCAAGCAATGAAGGCTCCCGGGCCAGACACACACACAGCTGGCTGAGAAGTAGCACCAGGCCGTCATCCAGTGCTGGGCTACTGGGCACAGGGCGGCCACAGGCATCCAGCAAGGTCAGCAGAGCCTCACGAACTGGACCATGCCGCAAGAGTGGCTGGCGAGCTTCGCTCACCAGCATCTCAAATAATTTCAGTTGCTCAGCCCGCCGTTCCTCAACCCCATCCCCAAGCTCATCCCATTGAAGCTGCCAGGCCAACACACGGGTTAGCAGATCCTCGCGCAGAGCAAACTCCAGCAGGGGCCCAGGGGCATTGGGGGCTGAAGGGACTGCATGATCCTCTGCCAGCAGCGTCAACATCTGGTAAGTATGGTTGCGCACAGCACTGAGATCATCTGCACCCCCAGGAGCTACCCGAGGGCCTTGTCGCTCCAGGATTCGCACCACCTGGGGACACAGGACAGAAGATAGAGGGAATCTAAGATGATAAGGTGACTAAATGACACACTGAGAGAACAAAGAAAGTTAGGAGGACTCAGGAAGCCAGTAGACAAGACCCTTTGGCATATATTCTCCTACCTGGGACCAGTGATTCTTGAAGACCATAAGGCAGGTCTCAGGGTCAGCCACGACAGGGGTCTGCAGACTGGCCCCTTGAGGTACACGGTGCCCAGGGCCCCGGGAGGCCAGTCTGCTCAGCCAGTTCATCCTCTCCATGAGGCCAGCTGGGCAGGGCCAGCGGCCAGAGGACCACACTCTGAGAATTTGCCAGCTGGAGGCTTTCTCCACTTGTGTTTCCAGTCAGCTTCATCTGGTCTATAGGAGCCAGTAGCTGGCCATGGAGCCAGAAGATATACCAGGCTCTGAGTGACAAGCCCAGAGGTTGCTGACCAGTCCAGACTTGCAAATCTAATTCAAAAAGAGAGAATGGAAGAGATCAACAGAAGTTTGCCACTCTCTCCTACCCAGCAGGAAGAACTCAGAGCCACCACGCCACTGAAAATTACACACACACACACACACACACACACATATAATTAGCATCTTAAACTTAACAAGTCTAAAATAAAACTCATTTCTACCACTAAACCTATTATTCCCCCAGCCTTCCCTATCTCAATAAATAGCAACATTTTCACCTACATGATCAAGCCAAAATCCTGGATATCATCCTCATTTCTTTCTCTTACTTCTAATATCCAGTTCATCAGCAAACCCTATCATCTCTATCCTCAAAACACATCTCACTATTACAATAGCTTCCAATCTGGCATCCATACTTCCAGTCTTACCCCTGGGAGTCTATTCTACACACAAGAAGCAGAGTGATATTTTTAAAACCTAAATTATCTCTCTCCTAGTAACTATCCAATTTCCTTACCTTGGCCTATAGGGCCCTATATAATCTAATCTGTGCAACCTCCTACCATCCTCCTCCTCACTCATACTTTACTCATACAGGCCTTTGTGAATACTTCCCCATTCCCTCTGCCTGATGTGCTCTTCTCCTAATCTTCACGTTACTCAGTTCTTTACAAATGCCATCTCCTAAGAGAGGCCTTATTCAACAATTCTATCTAAATAGCACATCTTCCCACCTTCACTCTCTAACTTCCTGATCCTGCTTTCTTCTTAGCAGTTTTCACTACCTGAAATTATTTATCTATCATCCCACTAGAATGTAAGTTCAGAGAGGGCATAGTTTATCTGTTTTATTTAAAGTTGTATCCTCAGTGCCTGAAGACTCAATATCTGTTAAATATATGAATGCTTAAGTGAATGAAGTAATAAATGAATGAGTGAACAAATGAACAATCAAGAAATCCAGTCCTGATCTGACTACAACCCTCTGATACTGTTGAGGAACAAACTTGTTCTGCCTATCACAGTTCCCTCCCTAGAAGCCTACCCAGTAGGAAGCGGACAAATAGACCCTTAATGTCTGAATACTCTTAAAAGGTGGAAATGCAAAGCCAACTGAAAGAGCACAACAATTTTAACTCTACCAAGGAACACAGGGACACACTCCCATATACACACATATTCCCCACTCTTGTCAGATACATTCAACACTCACTCTTGGGGATATGACATGACACCTTCACTAAAGAAAGGGAAAAAGTAACAAAATAGTTGTTGGCTCACAGTTCCTTCTCCATCACACCTACCACCCCCCTGAGCAGTATTGTCTCTCAAGAAAGTAAAAACTTCAGAGGAAAGGTGTGGTTCAGTTGCCCTTCCTCTTTATACTCAACAAGGGCTGAAGAAACCCAGAGACCTGGCAACAGCCCCACATTGCCATCCTCTTCAACCCAGATATTCTCTCTCACCATTACCAGCTCACATATAAAGGAATGTAGCAACTATGCTTAAGGAAGCCTTCTATAGAACCGGAGACAGTGTGTATAACGGGTGGGACCAATCCTAAATAGCAAACAAGATTAACTCAGTATACATCCACACTGATAAAGTACTGAGCACTGTGCTGCATAAGCACTGGAAATACAAAAATGGATAAAAACTGCTGGGGGAGCATAAACAAAAACTCCAGTAAAAATTATGAACAGAGGGATTTACAAAAGTGCCGGGGGGGGGGGGGGGCCATAAAGGGAAGCAACTAATTCTGCCCAGGAGGTTATAAAATTTCAGAAAGGTGTTATCTAACTTAAATCTTTTAACAACAGATACTGGCCACAAAGAGAGCAGAGGGAAAGAAAGGCCTTCTTCATATTAAAAACAGTAGGTAAAAAAATATGGCACTATAAAAGAGCATAACGAATTTGAAGAACAGTTGCAAGTTTGGTGTGGCTTACAGATTATCTAGAGAAGAGAGATACAATATTGAGTTGAAGGGTAAATATGGGTGAAGGTTATAAATATCACTGAATATCATATTAAGGAGTTTGGGTTTTATCTATGGATACCCTAGAAACAAAGGAGGTTTTTAAACAAGGAAATTACAAGATCAAAATTGCCTTTAAAAATATGCCAGATAGCAATATAAGGTGGAGCAGAGAGACAGATGGGCGTGGACAATTTATAAGAATCTGTTTCAACAGTCTGTTTTAACCCATTGTATACCATGAGCGTCTGTAGAAGCAAGCAGCGGGCCTTCCCCACACACCATTAACATCTATAAAAAAAAAAATGTTTTCCCTAAGTGGCAGCCCTGACCAACTTTAAAATCATTTTCGTGAGAATTTTCAGCTGAAAATATTCAAGAATTATGAGTAATGTATTTACTTTTATAACATTCACTGCAAACTGATTTTTTTACTTAAATTCAAAATATCGTGGTGTGTAGGGATGGTTTCCATTTGGGACACATGGCAGTTAACTGGTTAAAGAAAAAGAAATGGAATGAACTAACATGGTAAGTTCAAGATTAGAAAAGAAAAGGTAAATCTGAGGTTCACCTCTATCTTAGCATGTCATATACTGAATTTATACCTATACTATATCTGCCATTAATAACAAGCTCCTTAATGAAAGTGACCATATCATTCATTCTTCCCTGAAACTCAATGGCAACATAGTGCCTGGCATTCAAAAATGCTTGTGGAACTGAATGATGAATTAAAAATAATTATAACAGCTAACACATACTGAGTACTTACTTTGAGTCAGGCTCTATTCTAAGCACTACATGTAGTACCTCATTTAAACCTAGGTGTACTATTATCTCCATTTTAGACATGGTGAAATCAAAGCCTAGAAAGGTTAAATAAATTGTCAAAGCGAGCCAGCTAGTAAGTGCAAGACTGGGATGCATACGCAGAAAATCTGCCTCTGGCTTTAACTTATTCATGAAATAAAAGCAACATGACATGGCAAACAAATGGAAGATAAAAGAAGATCTTAATATGAAGTATAGGAGACTCAGTAAAAGATAATGCCATTAACAAACTAGGAGTATACTAGTATAACAAAGGGAATTGTGTTTTAAAAAAGAGAATGAGTACAATTTTGACATACTTATAGGATATCTATCATGTCCAAGATTTAAGAAAGTAAAGGAGGAGGATTCTTTAAAAAAAAAAAAAAACTGTGAAGGTAATCAGAAATGGAAGGAGAAATCCAAGAAATAGTGGTAATCTAGAAATCAAGGGTTAAAAAAAATGTTTCAAGGAAGTGGTGTTTGTTTGTTTTTTTTAATATATTTTATTGATTTTTTACAGAGAGGAAGGGAGAGGGATAGAGAGTTAGAAACATCGATGAGAGAGAAACATCGATCAGCTGCCTCCTGCACATCTCCTACTAGGGATATGCCCGCAACCCAGGTACATACCCTTGACCAGAATCGAACCTGGGACCCTTCAGTCCGCAGGCCGACGCTCTATCCACTGAGCCAAACCGGTTTCGGCGGAAGTGGTGTTTTTACCATAAGGTATAGTCTACAGAGAGATTAAGTAGAATGAAGATTGAAAATGGTCAGTTGGTTTTAGCAATCGTATTTTAGATAAACTTAGGAAAGTAAATGGTTAAAGAATGACTAGGAGCTAAAGATGAGTAAGATGCAATTTCAGGAAATTTAGTAATACTAGGAAGGATGAAAATAGGGCAATAGTTTAAAGAAGCTGGGAGGGAGGGCGGGGAGTCAAGAAGAGTTATTATTGTTTGGTTCGGTTTGGCTTGGTTTGGTTTGGTTTGGTTTGGTTTGGTTTTGGATGGAGAGCCTCAAAGATATTTATCAAATGAGGAAAAGAAATCTGAAGAAAGTAACAGGTTATGAAGAAAGTAAATAAGGTGAGAATAACTGAACAAAAAATAAAGTATAGGATTAGTCTGAGAAAAAGAGGTATACTACTTTCTCTAAGAAAGATTAACAGTAATAAAGAATGGGTGCTACTTTAGGTAAATCCAAACTCTGAAACAGAGAAGCTAATATCTACCACTACCTCCTCCACCCAACCTTTTCTCCATCACGCACTCAGAGAGTGTTGGGGGGGGGGGGGGAGAAGAGAAGGGGTGAGAAGGTGGCAGAGACACAGAATGGATGCTCAGCCTTTCACACGTGCTTTTCTATAAACCATCAAACACAGTCATTCAAACTAGTAACCATCAGCAGCATGAATATACCAGAAAAGGACTTACCCATCTTCCCAAAAACTTACCGTCCCAAGTAGGCATGGGTTGGAGAAGGCAAAGACTACAGCTGAGAATCTTTTTACCAAGTCCCTGTTACTAGCCTTACTAGCCCTCTCACTGTTATTAGCCCTGAGAGGCTGTATCATCTCTGCTGAATCCCTTAAACTGCCCCTATCTCCATAAATATCATCCCTTTATTAATTTTTTCCAAACCTAATTTGTGTTATCTGCTATCTAAAAAGATCCTGACTGAGACAAGAGTATTACTGTTTACAGACTGCTTTCTCAGTCACATCTCATTTGAGGACTGAAAACAATAGAGGCCCTAAGCTCAAGAAAGAGAAACAAAAAGAAGTAGGTAAAGCATGAGTTCTGGAGTCCCTCAAGCAAAGGCTTGAATCTCAGTCCACATTTTCCAGCTATGTGACCTTAAATAATCACTTCACACATTGGAGCCTCAGTTTTTTCATCTATAAGTTTCTTATGAAATAAATAGTGACTGTTTTAGGAATTAAATAAGATAACCTATGTAGCACTCCAGGCATAAAGCAGGTCCTCTGAAAAAGACATTTATCTTTCCCCACTTCCTGCTCCTGATTCTGTCTCACCAAGGTGCCCTCATCTCCGACTGAAAGACCTAACCTGTGCTGGAATATCCATTCTCACCACCTCACACATACCCTAGGGAGCTGAAGAAAGGCCAAGCATCCAGTCTCGGCAAAGTAAGGCAGTAACATGTTCCAAACTGAACTGCTTCCAGCTTCTAGAACTTAATTCCAAAAATTAACAAACCTACTTTGCAATATACTTGGGGTGTCCACTTCTGCTCCACTGCTTAACTAACAAAGGGCACTGCTTACAGGCCCAAGGAGAACTGGCCTCCTGTACCTTTCCTCAGTCCCACCCCATCTCTTTACAAAGACCTCAAGGACAAGAGCCAGGCTGGAATCAGTGTCCCAGAACCTAAAAGCCAACACTTAACCTGGGCCCTGTTTCATATACTGCAGAAACACAAGAAATCATAGCTTGATGTCCCTTATCACCTAGACTTCCTCACTCCCTGTTAACCCTGTAAAGTTCAGAATAAGACAAAGAAGACTGTGGAATCACCACTCTATTACAGATTTACCTTCAGGTTCCAGCCACAAAGAAAAAAGGGGAAGAAGGCAATGATCTTTCAGACCCACAAATAGTCAGGCACTCTTCTTAGGGCCCAAAACACTCAGCAAGTGTTCACCAACCACAGAACAGCAAGCACAGGGCAGGAAGTGGCTCGGCTTCACTTATGAACCTTTGCCCTGGGAGAGGCAAAGAGGAAAAGGGAGCTGGGGGCAGGGATACACCTGCCAACATGTACAGCAGGCAGAAAGGGACCAGAATGACCTTCTAACAACAGGTCAATAAAATCCTAAGGCTCCTCCTCCCGCAGTGGCTCTTTCTAGGCAAGATGACTGATACTGATATAAGAGGTATGGGTGGGCTGTTATCCTAAATAGTGAAAATAGAAAGGCCGGATTAAAACCTAGTAGGAATAAGGGGATAGGGAGAATGGGGGAAGATCTACTCCAAAGAAGCCTACCAACCTAGAGCTCAGCTTACGTTATCTTGTCTATCCCTCTGCCTATGTGTGTAAAACAAATGGGCTATCAGTATATGGTCCTAACTCACTACCTTACCTCTCCCCAGGACCTCTGCTTCTCACAGGGAATCCTCTCATCTGACTCCAGCAAAGCACTTATAACTCACAACATGAATCACATCTTAACTTCCATTTGTAACAGTGAATCCCCATGTCTCACATGACTATCTCTACCCCTGCTGGGTATGTGTGCCAAAGAAGGTGTCATAAAAGAAGTGAGGCTGAACTAGATCTTAAAAATGAGTAAAGTTCACTGAGTAGAGAAGAAAAAGCATTTCTAGTAGAGGAAGCAGCTATTACAAAGATTTCAAGGCTCAAAAAAGTAACAAATGTGTTAAGGAACTGTGAACAATTTCTTCAAGCTAGAACACAGAGTAGGGAGTGGCAGGAGATGAGGCCCGAGAGGTGAGTTCAGGCCAAGTGATGCATATTAAAGAATTTGGATGTTGTCCTGCAGTACACAAAGAGCCAAAAGTTTTTAAGCTGAGGAGTTCCATGATCAAATTTGTATTTTTAGAAAGATCATTCTAGGGACAGACTAGAAAAAATCAAGTTTGAAGGCAGGAGATTGTTGGAGGTAAAATGTCTGGATGGGAGAGAGGAGGATGTAAACTAATGCTTTTAACAGTGAAGTTATAGCAGTGGAAATGAAGATAAAAGAAATAACAGAGAACAGAATGTAGTAAGATTTTAGTGACTGATTAAATGCAAGGACTGAAGGAGCAGAAATAATGGAAGATGACACCGAAGTCTGGATTGAGGTGGGGCCTACAGTGCAAAAGCATGCTTTCAGAGCCAAGACAATTTCTGTTCTGGACATGTTAAATCTGAGATACCTTTGGAGATGTACAGTAGATCCCTGAATACTTGTGTATATAACTGGAATCTAGGGAGAGACTGAGAGTACATACAGAGAAGTAATCACCTCACGATGCATTTTTTATTTCATATTCTCTCTCTAAATTGAAATTATTTTTTCATGTGTCTAACTTTCCCAATCAGATTGAGAATTCCTTGAGGTCATCACACCTGCGTGGCTAAAAGAGACCTCAGAGGACCATGTCTTCTTTATCTTATGATCTAATAAAATGTGAGCATCACACAGGCAGACTCTATGCTAAAGAAGTATTTGCTGAATGAATAAATGAATGGATGAATGAATGAATTTGTTCTCCCAGAACTTGGAAGAATGCCTGACACTAGCAGATGTGAAATAAATGGTTACACACGTTTCTATCTCTACATTCTCATCCTCATCTATGTTCCAACTTCCCAGATCTACCACTGAGCTGTATGTCATAAGTCAAAATCCATTATACTTAATGTCTGACTATTCATCAAAGAGTTCGTATAGCAAACAATAAGCTTACCAAACCCAGTGCTTTCTCCAAAATAATCCAGAACTTGGACAGTCCCAAAGAACCCTCTGACACGTGACTTGACTCATCCTGTCACTATCATAATGTGATCCAGGTATTATGTATACCTGTTCCTATGTCATTGCGACAATTTAAGCGGAACCCTCATCCCTGTCACCCTCAAACTAGAACAATTGCAAATCATTACAAAAAAATGCTTTCTGCCAGTATAATGTCCTCCATGTCATCACAACCCTTCCTATACGCCATGTGTCTTTTAGTCCACATCACCTTCACTCTCTATTACAAACTTTCTCTCTCCAAGTCACTCTTACTCTCAGAAGACCAAATTTGGGTTCAGCTTTGACACTGTATCAGTAGGTGACCTCTGGCTTCCTAATTTGATTCCTCATCTATAAAATAAGAATTCCTGCCCTTGCCAACTTCACAAGTTATCTATGTAAATCCAGTAAAATTTGAGATTGTGATGTGAAGTATAATACTGGTTCAGATGTCAGAAATTATATAGAATTACTATATAAAGACATGCTTCCTCAACATAATAAAACACTCTAAATGTCTGGAATTCACTAACCAGTAGAAATAATTTTCTTTTTTATATATATATATATTTTATTGATTTTTTACAGAGAGGAAAGGAGAGAGATAGTTAGAAACATCGATGAGAGAGAAACATCGATCAGCTGCCTCCTGCACATCTCCTACTGGGGATATGCCTGCAACCCAGGTACATGCCCTTGACCGGAATTGAACCTGGGACCCTTCAGTCCGCAGGCCGACGCTCTATCCACTGAGCCAAACCGGTTTCGGCAATAATTTTCTTATTAAAATATAGGGCTGTTACTTTTTATTTTGGCAAATAAGGCCATTTTTTTAAACCCACCATCTACTATCACCATTATTTCATTAGTGGGAGAGCACTTTAACACCAAAAGAACAGAAATAATTATCTCCAAATAAGTTTCTTTATGAAAAAACTCATGTTTCCTATGCAGTCTTTCTCTCCTTCCACCTTGGATGGATGAAAACTTTATCATGGGCTGGCAAAATCCTTGGCCCAAAGTTTAGGAATCACTGCTCTAAACCCTGTTGTGATACATATAGGTTCTACAGGGTTCTGACTGTCTGGGCAGGTTGCCAAAGGTTCCACCAGCATGAAAACCTGTTTGGCACCAGAGAGAAGCAATGAAAACATACCATGGGACAGAATAGTAGTTGGTTCTGATGCTGGGAATCGGGAGCAGAATGGGAACTTGGGCTGTCCCCAATTCTCAGAGAAGGGTCTAGATAGGGAAGGTCTCGCTCCTCCTCATGTTGGGGAAGGTGTCTAGCCTTTGTGGTAGACCGTCAGCACAGAGGTAATTTATTGGTGGGAAAGTGGCTATTATCGCTGAGTGCCAACCCAGCTTTCCAGAACTTTCAAATTTTTCCTGTGCATGTGGGTTGGCAGGGAGATAGGAAACCTGTAAAATGCTAATAAAGTGAAACCAATATCCAGTCGCAGAGGAAAGAACAAATTGCAAAGGTACAGAAGAAAACTGGGGGGGGAAGGGAGGGAGTAGAAGAAATGTTCAATATCTTGAAAGTGGTGATGACTTGACAGATGTAAACATGTCAAAATGCATCACACATGTATATTTTAAATATGAGCAATCTACTGTACCTAAAATTTACCTCAATAGTTTTTGTTTTCGTTTACCTGTAAGAATATGAGAGCAAAGGCTTCCTGATTGGGAGCCTAAATTTAGTGTCCTATGCAACGTAGAATCAGTGACCAAACTTGGTTAATCCAGTCTATATGACAACCACCAAAGCCCCATTGCTCAGCACAGGTGAGGAGCAGCGCGGGAGTAAGGTTGTCCAGAAGCGGGTGGAGAGAAAATCTAGGCAAAAACAGCCCCAAAGAATTCCGTAAGAGGGACCATCTTCAAGTTTGCAGTCCCAAGGAGGAACCGGAGGGAACGGGTCCCAGTGATTACTCTGTTGAAGACTAAGACTAAAAAAATAAAATTAAATTAAAAAAACAAACGATTTCATAGCTACTATCAACTCATGATGCCTTTCTTTTTTTTTTTTTTTTTTCCTCCGAAATGTGTAGGGCCCACGGGAGCAGAAGTGCCAGGTGCACAGCACTTAGACCTCAGCTGTCCTACTCAGGCTAGAACTACCGCTCTCACTGGCCAGGACAGTCCACTGCAGCAGCCTCGGAACCAAGCTCCCACCCTTACCCAAACCTCGCCACCCTCAGCCCTTCCTCCCGTGCCCCGCCCTCAGCTCCCTCCCCAAATCACTGCCAGCCCACCTTCGCCCTCGCCTCTCCCCCTCCCAGCACGGGCCTGACTCCCACACTCGGGTCCCGGGGCGGCCCTCACCCCTGCCCGCAGGAGCCCCCGCCCCTCCAGTTCACAAGTCCCTTCCACCGGGCCCTTCGGAAGGCGCCGCAGCCCCTCCTCCAGGCCAGCTCCTCACCTGCGCACACACCCCTATCTAACCCGGCTCCCCCACCTGAGACACTCACACCCGGCCGCTCGCCACACGCCAGCCCTCGCCCTGTCCCTTCACCACCCCTACAGTCACCAAACCCGGGGCCGGGATGGCCAGTGCCTCGTCCCCTCGCGCGCTCTCCGAGCCCTCCCACCCCTACTTACCGTTCACGCACGGAACCCGGACCTTGACCAGGCCCGACCGCCGTGGAACCGCTAGGTGAGTTCAGGCCGCCGCCATCGCTCTGGAGGCGCACCAGCCGCGCCCCGCCCCGCGCCCCACGCAATCCGCGCCCCCGCGCACCACACGTAACCGCCCAGAGACGCACGATTGGGCAGTGGCGCGCCAGCTCATTGGCTAGACCGGGCCTGAGCCAGAGCGTCGCTGCCCGTTTCCCGGCAACGGCCGAGCGCCGGGGCGGGGCCACCACGGCCTTCCGAGCGAGGAGTACCGCCTCTTCCCCCCCGATCCCGCCCCTTCATACTGTACACCCCGCCCCTCGGGAGGACTCCGGCATGTCACTGGGGAAGACCTCTGGGGAGGTGGAGGCCCACGGGCGAGGGGCGGAGCCTGGAGGGTGCGGGGGAAGGTCGATCCGCTGGACCGAAGGCGGGACTGACTTTAAGAGCCCGGAAAAGGCCTGAGAGCGGGGGATTAGGAGAGAGATGGCCTGAAAGAGACGAGCACGGAAGGGACTGAACCCCGGGTCCTGGGCGGTGCTTGGAGTGGAAGAGTGGGCGTGGAAGGGGCGGGGCGAGCACGAAAGGGCAGGTCTGGAGGGGGAGTGTCAGGGGGTGGGCGGGGCCTGTGAGAAGCGGTGCCACGGAAGGAGCTGACCGCTAACCATCAGGGTTGTTTTTGCTCCGACTGTGCGCAGGGCTTGGACAGTACCTGGGCGATGACCGCTCCTCTGGGCTGCTCAGCACTTTGCTGCCCCGTGACCCCTTGCGCCCTGTCTTACTCAGTTACTCAGGAACACGGAATAAGCACCTCCTTGTCAGGCGGGGTTCCAGATCAATTAGAACCGGCCTCTGTCCTCCAGGACCTCAGTCCTTTAATGAGACGATTGCAGCATAGAATAATAAGTGTCATGGAAGAACAGCTCTTAGCATGGAGATTTGTGGGTATAGAGGGTGAGGGGAAGAAGAGCTCAGGAGGAGATAATGTCTGAGCAAGCTTGTGAAACAAGCAAGAGTAAGATAAACTAAGAGATACGGACGTTTCAGATAAGGTCTGCAGTTTAGCTGAAAGTATCCTATCAATGTTAATTCCTTGGTTTTGAACATTGTACTCTGGTTATATAAGATGATAACAGAAATGTGGGTAAGAAGTTTACAAGAACTTTCTGTACTGTTTTTATAACTTTTCTGTAAGCCTATAAATAGTTGAAAATAAAAAAGTATTTTAAAAGAAGTGGAAGTTTCAGTTCAAAGGCACATACCAAGGCAAGGAAGAATGAACAACATGTCAGGGATTGAAAGGCCAGAGACTGGGATTATAACAGAAAAAGCAGATGGGAGGAGATAATTAGCTCAGATATAGACCCCGTGGGCTGCAGGTGACTGTGGGCTGGGCTATCCAAGCAGGGACATACAGTGAGCACTTACTGGCATTGATAGGTCTGCAGCTAAGAGAAAGTTCTTAGAAGTCACTAGATGGGAAAGGAAATCCTGTGGCTGACCGAGATTGGCCAGAGGGAGTTGGGAAGAGGAAAGGCCTCAGACAGAGTCCTAAAAACACCAACACAAGGAATGTGCAGAGAGGCTTATGGAAGAGATTAAGGAGAAATAAAACCAAGAACTATGGTGTCACAGAAGCCATGGGAAAAGAGGATTTCAAAAAACTAAAATGAAGTGTTGAAGGCTATAGATGTTTCTTCCAAGAAACACTCCGAAACCACAAATCTGATCACATCACTTAACTGTGCAGACACTTCATAGGTTCCCTGTTGCCTTTAGATTAAACCCTAGGTTTATAATATGGCTGACAAAGCTCTCCCTGAGCCATCTTCTGTTCACCATTCAGCCTCATCTCACACTACTAGCCCCTCAAGTTCTCTTCAAAAAACAATTGCTGTTCCCCCGGTCACCCATGCTTTTTGAAGTCTCTATACCTTTTCACACACTATGCACGTTGCCTCTAATGCTCTTCACTCTCCCACCTCTATACCTAACTCCTGTTCATTCTGTAACACCCAGGCTCAGTTGGGAACTTTCCCATGTACTGCAATAGCCCTCTGAGTACCCACCTAATAGAGTACCCATCACATAGATAGATGTGTACTTACCTATCTATCCAACTACTTCCTCTACCAGACTATGAGTTTCTAGAGGCCAAGGATTGTTTCTCATTCGCCATTTATCCCCAATACTTAGTATAATGTTGGTCTGGCACATAGCAGGTATTCTCATTATGACTTGTTGACTGAAAAATATGATAGTAGTAAAAGGGACATCAATTTGAAGAAGAAGTTTTAGGTTTTTTGTTTGCTTTGGTATGAGAGAGTTAAGTATATTCACAGAAAGGAAAGCGAACGAGTTGGAGCATCTAGAAAACACATCTAATAGCTGGTGGGATCAGGTACTAGAGGTAACAAGAAAGGAATGGTGCAAAAAAACACCTCAGCCGAAACCGGTTTGGCTCAGTGGATGGAGCGTCGGCCTGCGGACTGAAAGGTCCTGGGTTCGATTCCGGTCAAGGGCATGTACCTGGGTTGCGGGCACATCCCCAATAGATGTGCAGAAGGCAGCTGATCGATGTTTCTCTCTCATTGATGTTTCTAACTCTCTATCTCTCTCCCTTCCTCTCTGTAAAAAATCAATAAAATATATATTTTTAAAAAAAACCCTCAGGATGGCACCTATCACCCTCATCCAGCAGGAATTAGGGAGGTGGAGGTGGTTGTAAGATAGGGTACAGATAATGAAAACAGAGCTCACATCTGATATGATGGGTGTTTGTCCCTGGAGACTAGTTCAGCACCTAAAACAAATGATCCACTGGATAAATATTGTTAAATGAATAAATAATGAGGCCCAAGCAGGGAACTTGCACAAAGTAAAGCAGAATGAAAGTCTGAGCCTACACTGTCACCAAAGTCTTCTGTCTAGAAGGCCCCTGTGTAGTCAGTCCAGCTTGGCGGTGGTGGTGGGAGAGAAGAGGGTAGAGAAAAGGCCCAGCCTTGTCTCTGAGGCATGCACCCCCACCTCCTCCAGGGACCTCATTAGAGATGTTTAGCTGGGCAGGTGTAAACCCAGGACCTGGGAGACAGGGCGGGGTGCTGGAGCCACACTGCCTCCACCCCTCCAGTAGAGCTGGCCCTGGTTGTGTTGCTAAGAGCTTCAGAAACCAAAGACAGAGAAGTCACAGCTGGAGACTAAGGGCTGCCTCTTCCAGGCAGGCAGGCACTAGTCTGCACCTCCGGAAGCAGCCTGCCAGCAGAGGCCCTGGATATCTCACACCCAGGCACCAGGCCACAGAGCCATGAGCCAGGACAGCAAAGTGAAGACGACAGAGTCCAGCCCCCCTGTCCAGTCCAAGGCCAGGTGAGTGATCCTGGTCTCTTGTGTCAGATCTGTCTGCCTCACTAGATGGAGCCTGATTCTTCTTGGTGCCCCTAGTCACAAACTCAACATTGAATGATGAATAAATGTAACATGCCTTCCCCTCTTGCCACAGGAAGACGCTGCCTGTCCTGGACCCATCTGGGGATTACTACTACTGGTGGCTGAACACGATGGTCTTCCCTGTAATGTATAACCTCATCATCATCGTGTGCAGGTTTGGCAGGACTTTAAGGGAGGGGCTTTAGCACAGACACGGGCTAAAGAGCAAGGCTCAGGAGAGGGGCGGTCAGGGGGAGGGGAGGAGCCTAAACAAGGGCCCAGTGGGGAGTGCTCAGTGGCTTGGGGAGACCACCTCAGGCACAAAGGGTGTCTTAAGCCAATCCCTTCTCTCTCTGCCACACAGAGCCTGCTTTCCCGACTTGCAGCATGGTTACCTGGTGGCCTGGTTCGTGCTGGACTACACTAGCGACCTGCTGTACCTACTGGACATCGTGGTGCGCTTCCACACGGGTCAGTGAGTCCCACGACTGACCCTTTGTTTCAAGTTCCCTTCCCAAAGAGAGCCCCTTAGTATCACGAAAGTGCCCCCCGCTCCCACCCTCCTGAAAGCACTTTCACATGCCTCCATGCTTGAGGACATCCTTATGCATACCGGAAACCCTGCAGCAGGGTTATACCTGCCCTCCCGCCCTGTGACTCTCTCCCTGTCCTACCCTGGCCTGCCCAAGCTCATCCTTATCACTGGAGCAGGCAGGTGCCCGACTCGGCCCTATACCTGACACCCTCCTACCCCTGACCCCATCGCCTCCCTCTCTTCCTCCCAACAGGATTCTTGGAACAAGGCATCCTGGTAGTGGACAAAGGTAGGATCTCGAGTCGCTATGTTCGCACCTGGAGCTTTTGTTTGGACCTGGCTTCCCTGGTGCCCACAGACGTTGCTTACGTGCGGCTGGGCCCGCACACACCCACGCTGAGGCTGAACCGCTTTCTGCGTGTGCCCCGCCTCTTCGAAGCCTTTGACCGCACCGAGACCCGCACGGCTTACCCCAATGCCTTCCGCATCGCCAAGCTGATGCTCTACATTTTCGTGGTCATCCACTGGAACAGCTGCCTCTACTTTGCCCTGTCCCAATACCTGGGCTTCGGGCGCGACGCCTGGGTGTACCCCGACCCCGCGCAACCCGGCTTTGAGCGCCTGCGGCGCCAGTACCTCTACAGCTTTTACTTCTCCACGCTGATCCTGACCACCGTAGGCGACATCCCGCTGCCGGAGCGGGAGGAGGAGTTCCTCTTCATGGTCGGCGACTTCCTGCTGGCCGTCATGGGTTTCGCCACCATCATGGGCAGCATGAGCTCCGTCATCTACAACATGAACACTGCCGACGCAGCTTTCTACCCTGACCACGCGCTGGTGAAGAAGTACATGAAGCTGCAGCATGTCAACCGCCGGCTGGAGCGGCGCGTGATTGACTGGTGAGGGTGCTGGGGAGCCAGGACCCGGGGAGGGGTGCCGGATAGACTCGGAGGCAGGTGTCTGGGTTCTTATTGCCCGGTGCGCCAGGAAGGCAGCCAGGACATGGCACTCATCGGGGTGGGGGGAGCTCACCGGGTGGGGCTTGGGAAAGGACATCATCCACTAATTGTATCTGGGCTTCAGGGAAGGGGCTGGGTAAGAGACTGATGAGAGAGACTCTGCACTAGGTGATGGGAACTGCCACTGCCCGGTAGAGCCCCAGGAGGCCTCAGGGAGAAGGGAAATACCGCCCCCGCCCAGGGCATGGCCAAAAGCAAGATGGTTGACTATGTCACGGTAGTCCACACTGTGGGCTGAACAAGAGGAAGTGTCACCAACTAGAGCAGACGCCTCTAGAGAAGATGGGGCTTGGTGACGGAAGTGGATTTCAGTTGGCTGGTACAAGACATCACTGGCGGATGGGGTAGAAACTGACAGGCGGCCAAGGGTGTCTTATTGTCTTCTGGTGGAGGCTTCGAGGCCCTGGGTGAGGGAGAAAAAGTAAAAACATACCTGTGACCAACAAAGGAGATTTTTGATATTTCATCAGCCAACCCTCAAGTATTCCCATAACCCCTGTGAAACCTCAGCGTGGTTGGGCTCTTGGCTGAAGTTGAGATGAGCGCTGAAGGAAGGAGGCAGGGAGGCAGGGAGGCACATAGGATGCTGGTGAGAAACTGGTGCTGCCCTTGTCTCCAGGTACCAGCACCTGCAGATCAACAAGAAGATGACCAATGAGGTGGCCATCTTACAGCACTTGCCAGAGCGGTTGCGGGCAGAAGTGGCTGTGTCTGTGCACCTGTCTACTCTGAGCCGGGTGCAGATCTTCCAGAACTGCGAGGCCAGCCTGCTGGAGGAGCTGGTGCTGAAGCTGCAGCCCCAGACCTACTCACCAGGCGAATATGTCTGCCGCAAAGGGGACATTGGCCGAGAGATGTACATCATCCGCGAGGGTCAGCTGGCCGTGGTGGCAGATGATGGTGTCACACAGTATGCCGTGCTTGGTGCAGGGCTCTACTTTGGGGAGATCAGCATCATCAACATCAAAGGTGGGCACCCCAGCATTGTTCCCAGATAGGGCTGGGGCGGGGCAGGGCGAGGGTGGGGAGAGAGACAGCAGAAACCTGTCCTGAGACCAGATGATACTTCAGAATCTACACAGATTAAGGACACGTGGCCTTTACCTGAATCACTAGAGGGCTCAGGGCAGAAGCAGGACATAGAAACAGGACATGAGAAGCTGAACCAAGATCAGTAAGAAGGGTGAGTTCTTGGAAGAGAGAGTAGGCCTGCTCTGTGGATGTTGACCTGAGGCATCAATGAGCCAGTGGAAAGTGGCAGAGATGATAATAACAATACTTATTGTGTGCATTCTACATGCCCTTTTTAAAGTGCTTCTCATATACCAACTCTTTAAATTCTCACAGCAACTCTTAAAGTAGGTACCATTATCTGCATTTTAAAAGTAAGGACCCCTGGCCACTGTGGCTCAGTTGGTTGGGGTTGTCCCATGCACCAAAAGGTTGCTGGTTCAATTCCAAGTCAGGGCACACTCCTGGGTTGCAGGGTCAGTCCTGGTAGGGGGCATGCAGAAGGCAGCTAATCGATGTTTCACTCTCGAGTCGGTGTTTCTCTTCCTCTCTCCCTTCTCCTTCTTCTCTCTCTAAAAATTAATTTAAAAATAAAAGTAAGGAAATTAGAGCACAGAGAGGTTTAGGAACTTGTCCAAGGTCACACAGGTAATAAGTACACACACTTGGGTACAGTACAAGGAACAACTTTCTCACAGCCAAATGGAAATGGAGATATTCCAACTTATTGAACTCCATTCAAGGGCCAAATGCTGTCTGTACACTGGCTCATTTATTCCTCTTATCACTCTGTGCAGTAGGAGTTGCCTAATCACAGGTAGACACTGAGGTCATGGGAGATGGGACAGCCTGGAAAGGGGGTGAGCACAGTCACTGACTGAGGCTAGATGCTGTCTCACTGGGGGACCCCATTCTTTAGTTATCCTGAAGGCCTCACATCTGTCCTCCAAGGGCCCCCTCAAGCTCCACATCCTGTATGCAGTCGGCTGCTGTCTACCTGACTTTGGATAAGTCACTTCCCTTTTTTAGGCCTCACCTGTCCAATAGGGTGACATTAAAAACCCAACAAGTTATTTGTGAGGATTAAAGGAATAGTGCCCGGCATGTAGCAAGTGCTCAACAAGAAGTAGCCCCCTTGCCTCTTCTGGGGTCCTTCTAGCTCTGAGAGTTTGCAGCATTCAGCCTACCCTTTCTTCCCACCCGCCCTTCCCCCACAGTATCTTCCTAAAAAGTTAACGATGCCATACAGCTCCCCTGCTTAGAATATTTCAGGACTTTCCCATTGCTCTCAGCATAGGGTCTGAACTGCTCGCCTGGCTGTCCCCTCCTCTTTCCACTGTCCTCACACCCTGCATTTCCGCCACCCTGGACTGCTTCCTGTTTTCTACTCCAACCTAATTCTTTCCTACCTCCATCCCTCTGCTCATGTTCTTCCCTCTGTGTAGCTGCTCCAACCCCCCTTTCCCTAGCTGCAGCCCCCTCAGTCAGGCATCAATTACTCCAGGCTTCCCCAAATTCTCCACCCCACAGTTAGGGACTCTCTGTCTTCCCACAGAACCACATGCATATGTCCACACTGCACCAGCAATACTGTTATGTAACTATCCAATTAAATGTTTGTCTCCTCTAGACTGTGACTTCTTGGAGGCAGGTCACTAATTCCCTCCCCAGCACAGGGCCTGGTCCCAGTAAATTACTGAAGCAGAAAGAGAGGCTCAGAAGCACAAATATGGGGGGAGGGGTCCCTTGTTCAGGAGTGAAATGCCCACTCACACCCACCCTGACTACTTTTCCTCCCATCTGTCTGCCCATGTGCCACAGGGAATATGTCTGGGAACCGCCGCACAGCCAACATCAAGAGTCTAGGTTATTCGGACCTGTTTTGCCTGAGCAAAGAAGACCTGAGGGAAGTGCTGAGCGAGTATCCACAGGCCCAGACCGTCATGGAGGAAAAGGGCCGTGAGATCCTTCTCAAAATGAACAAGTTGGACATAAATGCTGAGGCAGCTGAGATTGCCCTACAGGAGGCCACAGAGTCCCGGCTACGCGGCCTCGACCAACAACTGGATGATCTACAGACCAAGTTTGCTCGTCTCCTGGCTGAGCTGGAGTCCAGTGCACTCAAAATTGCTTATCGCATTGAACGGCTGGAGTGGCAGACTCAGGAGTGGCCAATGCCTGAGGAACTGGCTGAGGCCGATGACGAAGGCGAGTCTGGGGAGGGAACTTCCAAGGATGAGGAGGGCAGGGCCAGCCAGGAAGGACCCCCAGGCTCAGAGTGACCCCATTCCTATCCCTAGGAATCCAGAATTATAGGACAGCCTCCCTGCAGGAACTCTGCCATCCTGTCTGCTAGGTTCCAGAGATGGGAGTGAATTGGGTCTGCAGATGCCCACCTGGAGATGTAGGAGTGTAGCACACATTCATTCCCCACTCACAAATGTGCGCACACACGTGCGCGCATGCACACACACATACACACACACCACAATTGCACATACTAGTACATACATTGGCCCCAAGAATGTTCATTCCATATAAAATGCTCTAGAATTTCCATTCTCAGAGCACACATGCTTGCTCACAAACATAGATATGCCTTATACCTACATGATATATGCACATTCAGTCATGCACCTCATAAACACAGATATACTGAGAGTCATACACCAGTAGACACACAATAGCCCTCCACACACTTGTAAATACACAAAAGCACACCCAGAGCCCTCTTGTTCCAAGATATCCTTTAAATGCCCCCCGTCACAGGTGTACCTTGCAAGTTGCACTTCAATAAAGTCCGTGCCTTCTCACTAAACACTTACGGAGTGGGCCAGATGACCTCTCTCTGAATTCTGAGTCACAGCAGTGAGGGGCATGAGCTGTGTTATAGCTGGTGGGTTGGATTCAAAGGGGCTGGAATACCTGATGAGTCGAGGTCTTTGATTTCCTTGAAATAATAGCCCCTAAATCTTTCTCATTTTCCAAATCTCTTACTCCCCCTCCTATGACAAAGCTGAGAAAGCGCTCTGCTTTTTAGGGCTCATGTGATAGCTCCACCCAGATAATCCAGGATAATATCCTGATCTTAAAGCCAGGAGTTAACCTTAATTATATCTGCAAAGTCCCTTTTGCCCTAATCACAAGAATAAGCCAAAATTCGACCTATCACAGGGTTTCTGGGAAGGAAAGCAGCCTGGACCCCACTTCCCCAGGGGTCCCAGGATAAGGAACACTGAGAATTGTGTCTTTGGAAACCGGAGAGAGATCACTATGGCCTGGCTGGCACGGGGCCTCAAAGCAGCACCCCCTAGGTGGAGAGCCAGCTTGAATAGGTGCTTAGCAGCATATCCCCCATGTTCTGAAGGCCAGAACCCTCCAAATATTCTAGCCGATATAAAATCCCCAGAAACTTTTGCAAGACACTAAGTTGGAGAGGAAAGAGGGTGGAAAGAAAGCCCCAAAACACAACTGAGATGAAATCTTCCATAAATTGGTGTTTAAAAGCTTAGATGAGAATTGTTGATTTAGAGCAGCGGTTCTCAACCTTGGCTGCACATTAGAATCACCTGGGAATCTTTTTAAAATCCTGATTTCTGGGCCTCATCCTCCGGAAATTCTGTTTCTTTGTTATGGGGTGGGGCCACAACATTAGTAACAAAGAAACAGAATTTCCGGAGGATGAGGCCCAGAAATCAGGATTTTAAAAAGATTCCCAGGTGATTCTAATGTGCAGCCAAGGTTGAGAACCACTGCTTTAGAGAATCAAGAAAATGACCCAAATTTTACACAATTACGAAATCACTCATAACTGCTATGTGTACATACATTTCATTTGATTCTTAGAAAAATATTAGGAAATTTAAATTATTATTATGCTTCTTTTTCTAGATCTGAAAACTGAAACCCATAGAGCAACTAAAAATATTAGATCCAATTTATTGTCAAGCCATCTTATGCCGGGTCCTGGGCTAAGTGCATTGTCTCATTTAATCCTTACAACTCTATGAGAAAGATGCTATTATTACTCCATTTTGAAATGAAACCGCAGCTCTGGGAGATTAAATACCTTGTCCAATATCACAGGAAACTTAAATGCGATGAAATGAAACCTAGGTCTGCCTTACTGTTTCTTTTAGGTAGATAAGGAGAGGATCACCTCAGCTTGAGGCCAGGCAAGCTGCCTCTTTTTTTTTTTTTTTTGGAATGACTGTTAGAGACACTAACTGGTGGTAACCAGGGAGAAGGAGCCAGTCAAGCAGAGTAAAGCTTGTGAATCACCAGCTAGCCTGCCCAAAGTGCTGAAGTGTGATCTCAGGGATAGAGCCAAAGACAAGGGACCACCCACTGCTCTAGAGAAAAGCTGCCAATCCCTGCTCTTCTGACTGCAGGCATGCAGCTGTGGGAGGAGGGCAGGAGTCAGTGCTAGAATCCTACAGAGGTGTCAAGAGCTGTCCAAGGAGCCTCCTACTGAGAGCCCAGCTGCTTTGGATTTAGCTCTTCTCCCTCCTACAGGACCTGAATCTCACCCACTTTCCTCCTTGGGTCACAACCCTCAGGACACCTCAGCCTCGCTAAGAATTGGGCTGTGCACTCCTCTTCACTGTTCCTAATTAGCTACTCCCCCACAGATGCTTCTTCAGCCCTCCCCCCTTCATCCTTTTCTTTCTAAGGGTTTGGCTGCTAGCCTCCTCTAAGACAGATGAAAATAAAGTATCAGGGTTAGAGGAAATCAGATTCAGAGGGAGACCTGGTGCAAACACTAGGAGCCAGGAGCAGGGGGCAGGGTGGATAGATTCTAGCTTGGGGCTGAACCTAGGGTTTGGCTTGAGGCTTGGATCAGAGATGAATAGTCAAGCTGGGGTCAGAGTCATGGCCCAAGTCAGGGCGAACAATAGGCTGGCCTAAAAGCACAACAGATAGGAAAGAGCTTGGAGCCCATGAGAATCAGCTTTTTGTTTTGAAATATCACTAGCTGGGGGATTCTCAGCCTCCTTCAAAATCTTTCAGTGTTGTTGAAAGAAAAGCTTGGAGAAATAAAATGTAAATAAGATAATGAATGTATATTGCTTAAAAGTGCTTGGTAGATAGCGATTGCTTAATAACGAACAGTAGCTGTAACCATTATTCCTATCCCTCTAGCAGCAGTTGCGCCTTTGAGGGCCTTGGGGCACAGGTTGCCTGGCCTTGCTAGACCCTGGGCCTCTGGGCTGTTCTGGCCTCACCAGACATAACCAGCAGAGGGCGCAAGGGTTCCCCTTCTCTTCTTCCTCGGGATAATTCCCAGGCCTCAGGAAAGTTGGAATAATTACCCTAGGAGAAATGAAACCTTAAGGACCAAGGTCGGGGTTTGGAACCTTAAGGACAAGATCTACTGTTTATGAAACCCCTTGTTCAGATTTTTTTTTTTTAAATCCTCACCCAAGGATATTTTTCCATTCATTTTTAAAGAAAGTGGAAGGGAGGAGGAGAGATTTTTAAAGAAAGTTAAAATTCAGCAATGGTACTGAGAGACATTTCAGAGGAAGTTGTGGCAAATCAGAGCCTGAGGCAGTCCTGTTGGGGGCGGCACCATCTAATGGCCTGGAGCACTCAGGACTTGAAAAATCTTAGCGCTTTTCACCCAGAAGGCATGGGGCCTCTCTGTGTCTGGCATTGCCTTTCCAGTTTCAGTACCTTGGCCTCTTGTCCTTAGCCTTGCTGTTCACCAAAGGGTCTCATGGAGCCCCACCAGCTAATGGCAGGGATGTGTTCATGGACGTCCCCTCTGGGTGACTTCCTGAGTAAGCCTTCGAATGGCTTTAGTAGCCCTCAAATGAGGCCCTGAGCTGGTAGATCCAGGCCCCTCTTGGCCTACCTGTGGGAGTTTATGTCTGAAACCAAGTGTACCCATCCAATTGGAGCCAGTTCCAGTGTTGCCTCTGCTTTCCCCAGCACAAGCCCCATGCTCCAGAAAGCCTGTCCTATCATCCAGTTTTTTCCCTTTGCCCAACATCTCTGCTTGCTCTGGCTCCAGCCGGTCTGTCTTCTCAGCCTGCTCCTTCTTTGTTTAATTATCCCAAGAGAAGGGCCTCCTATGTGGGCAGCGAGTGTGTGGGCAAGAGCTCAGCACAGAAGAATTGTCTGCACATCACAGAAATGCAGAGAGAAGAAGACCTTGAACGATGTGGAGAGAAGGCAGCTTAGTCAGCCACAGAGAGAAGGGCTGAGCCTTGGGGCGTGGGCACCCCAAGGACTAAACTGTGGCTTGGTTTCTCTCGGAGATTGGATCCCAGCTGTGAGAGAGAGAGAGAGAGAGAGAGAGAGAGAGAGAGAGAGAGAGAGAGAGAGAGAGAGAAAGAGAGAGAGAGCCAGGAGAGCTGGAAGCAGAACCTGTTCTGTGACCTTCACACCACTGTGTGTATTAGCACTGGGTTTCTTGAGTAAAATGCTATTTTGTGGACCTGCAAGCTACCGAGAATAAGCAGGTTTATTCTGGCTGTGCATTGGGCACTCTATTCTCGTCTCTTTAGTTGTTTCTGCTCAACACTTACTGGTGTTGTTTAAATGTTCCCCTCTTATCTCAGTTGTGATACAGAATATTGAAAGAAGGACTGTGTGCCCACACTTGGCCAGTAGGGCAGTAGCTAGGTTATTGAACTTCCTCAAGGAAAAGGTAAATTGTTCTACCTACAAGAGTCAAGCTAGGTGGGCCGGCACCCTCCCCCCCCCCCCTCCAAAATGAGAGAGAGAGAGAGAGAGAGAGAGAGAGAGAACAAAACGACAAAAAAAACCTGACAACCTTGGCAGGTCCAGGCTTGAGTCAGAGAGGCGGTGTCCTTCAGGACTGAGCCTGGCCCTGCTTCAGGACACCTTGAACGTTCTCCCTTGATCTCAGGTGTCCGACTTGTTCTGGGACAAGGGTCCAGGTCTCTCTCCTCTGGCTACCCACACTGATTTTGCAGTTCCCTCCTTACTCTGATCTGAAGTCCCCATTTCCTGGTCGGAGCAGTCCCTCACTCTATGAATGCTGGCTTAATCCTTGGCATAGATGGGATTCCTGATTTTGAGAAATGAGTTCCGACCCTCTCAGCACTCCATTTTCATTCCCTCCTCTGCTCATGGTCTGTCCCCTTTCTCCACTGTACCTGTTACTTGGAGGTTTTTCCCCTCTTCACAAACCATCTTCTTGAAACCATCTATGTCCTCCATCTCCTGGCCCTCACCTCCCATCACCCAATTGCTTTTAGTTAGAGGGGTGAATGTAAAAGAGGTACCAGGGTGATGAGCAATATGGAATGCACCATGAAACTACAAACAATTCAAGGTTCCTTGAGCATAAAGAAAAGGTAGAGAATAAGTAATGAGAGTAGTATGGAGAGTGGGTTGAGAATCTGTAGGAGAAAAGACCAGAAGCAGATCCTTGAAATACAAACAGCAAAAGGGCAAGTATAAGACTTACAATTGTAAGAATTACCATCATGAGAGGCACAAGTGTTACAGACGTACACAGGAGAGGCACCTAACCCAGACTTGTGTGGTTAAGAAAAGCTTTTCAGTGCTGGCCAGTGTGGTTTAGTTGGTTGGAGTGTCATTCCATGTACTGAAGGGTCTTGGTTGCAGGTTTGATCCTGGTCAGGGCACTTCAGGAGGCCACCCATCGAAGTTTCTCTCTCTCTGTCTCTCTCTCTCTCTCTCTCTCTCTCTCTCTCTCTCTCTCAATCCTTGGGTGAGGATTTTTTTAAAAAGCTTTTCAGAAGAGTTTATTCATCCTCTGAAACTTATTTTCCAATATCAGCAAACTCTTATATCTTCAACTTCTTTAAACACTCTCCCAACTCCTGTGTTAACTAAAACCAGCAATCCTATAAGGATGGTGCAGAACGGGGTGGCTTCTGATCCCCTCACAGCCCATGTACATAGCTTTGGCGTCCTCTGCACTCACTGATGCTGCTTCTTCACTCCCAGTAGATCCCTGCTCCTTGACATTCAGATGTCCACTCTTCCCTTTCCCGATGCTGGTAACTCCAACCCTTCTGGAGCCTACTTATTACTCGCGTTAGACTTTGTCAACTACCTCATAGTTTCTTCTCCACGTTCAGCTGAGATTTCATGGCCCATTATTTCATCCTTGTGCCTTTGTTTTCCCATCCCATCCACCCAGTGAAATCTCAACTTTGCATGAACTGAACCATCAGCATTCTCCATGCTTGCATCCAACCATCTGAGCTGTGTTGGAGAAACTGCTACCACTAGAAATTCTTGGTTTATAACTCTTCAGTGGGTCCTTAACACTTTCCTAATTGCATACATATCTTACTACATTCCTCTGGTCTCCACTTTCCCTTTCCCATTATATGCAGTGTTTCAAACTATCTTGACTCCTAAAATTTCAATACTATCCACTCATACACACAGACACACACCCAACTCAGTGTAACCAGATCTCCAACTTCTTAGAGAAAATAGGAACTATCAGACTGCAGCTCTGTCTCACCAAATCTACACACTTACTGTCTTAATGAAGATGCAGATCAAGTTGCTATGACACAAGAGAGGAAAAAAAATGTGTGGCCTTAAAATTGTAGTTTCTTTTTCATACTGAAGAACCAGGAGTAATAAAATGTCTTGAGAAGTAGGGGAGGGCGGGGGTAAGGGGAAGAGATCAACCAAAGGACTTGTATGCATGCATATAAGCCAAACCAATGGACATGGACAACAGGGGGATGAGAACATGAGTTGGGGGGGGGGGGCGGGGAGGATGAGGGTTAATGGGGGGGGGGAATGAGGACACATTTGTAATTCCTTAACTAATAAAGAATTTAAAGATAAAAAAAATGTCTTGAGAGTATAGGAAACCCAGGCTCCTTCCATCTTTTCACTCTGCCACCCTTAGTGTGTTACCCTCACTGCATGACTAAAGAAAAGTGGCTTAATGTCACATCCTCGTTCAACCTGCAGAAAAGGACAATTAGGAAGAAGGAGTCTACTCCTCTCCTTTAAAAACTTGATCTAGGAGCTGAATGTATCACTTCCATACACAGCCACTGTTCAGGACATAGCCATAAAGCCACATTTAGCTGCCAAAAATCTAGAAAACATAGTTATTATCTGGTTGGCCATGACTTATTTCCACCTATAATTATTCTCTTCTATTAACTTCCTTTTACAACTGAATCTCTACTCCTATCAAAATCTAGAACCCTCCATATGTGCTCTGGAAGCCATACCTCCCTGCCTTCTCGGGAAATTTGCAATGTAGCTGAACACGTGAAGGTTAGCCTACTTCTCCTATTTCCACTCCTCTCTCCCCTAACATTTCCTTTGCTTCCCAGCACCCACACCCACGGTCACCCAATGTGGGAAAAGTTGAGCAGGCTATCTGAGGCCCCACCTGTGCTGGAGTTGAACAAACAGCAAATCAGGTTCTCTGGCCCAGAGCCCTCGGATGGAGAAGGCAGGCAGTGCTGGGAGGAAGGTGGGGAGAGCCGGTGAGGACATCCCCACCCACCACAGGCTTAGGTCCTCCAATGCCCAAGCCCCTTTAAACTCAGCGCCAGCTGGACCAGGTCCTCTCCAAAAGTCTGGACAGGGCTCTGTGAATTCCCCCACAAACTCAGACCCATTCCCAACCTAATCTGCTCTTTTAGCTGCAATATTAGAGGAGGCAAGTCCCGCCCCAGGAGCCGAACCAACCTCAGTCTTGCGCTTGCCCCCATCAGCTTGTTTCCGCTGCGCCCCAGTGATCCAGCCCCCTTCCGGCCCCTCCCGTGGGAACCTGACACACCACACAGGCTGCTCCACCTGCGCTGCGAGCAAACAGGGACGTCAGGGTGTCAGGTGAGGGTGGGCGCTGCTTGGAGACACGGAGAAAGCCAGCCGCCTTCTCCGGCTGATGCTCGCGCTGAGCCGGATTACAGCCTTAACCCGCCGTCACCCCCACCCCCACCCCCACCCCCGATGATCTTGGGCGGTTCTCACCGCTGTCTCCACCGCCCTCAGCACCCAAGTTAGACTCTCCCTCTGGGCAGCCCTATCCCTGCCAGGCTTCCCCGAGTCCGCCGCTTCTCTCCCGCCCCATCTTTGCCCGAGGCTGAGGGTGTCCTGGGAGCTTTAGGTGGAGGCCTGTGTGTTGGGCCCGCGGTGGGAAGTGTGGCACGCGGGCTGCGGGGCAGATGCAGGGGCTCCCCCGGCCCAGCGGCAAGGAGCTGCAGGGCAGCAGCGAGAGTGTCCCGGCCACTGCGGCAGGTCGGTGCCCGCAGCTCCGCGTGGGCTCGGCTTCTGCGCCCAACCAGTGACCCCGCACCCGGCCTACGTCCCCCGACCACCAGGGAAAGATGCTAGACCCCCGGGCGCCGTTCCCTACCCCCTTCCTCTCCCCTCCTACCCTCCCTCCCCCGCAACCTCCCTCCTCACTATCGCTCCATCCACCCAACCCCACCCCACCCCACCCTACACACACACACACACACACACACACACACACGCTCACACACACACACACGCTCACACACACGAATCCCCGGGAGCCGGGACCGTGGTGGGGGGAGTGGGAGGAAAGCCGAGAGATCGAGGGCGGGGACGAGGGGGCGAGGGGGGAGCCTGAGGACAGTCCCGCCGGGGCAAGTCCTGAGCCGGGAGGGGGCGATCACCTGGCAGGACCGCCGCCTAACCGAGCCTTGGGGACTGGCGCCCCGGCCCGGAGCGCCGCGCAGAGGCGAAGGGCAGGGGCCAAGGTTGGGGGCGGGACGAGGCGGGAGAGGCGGGGCGGGCGCCTCCGCGGACTCTCGGCGTGAGCAGGTGGAGCCGCCGCGGGAGCCCGCCCGGCGAGGGAGGCGGCGGCTGGGCCGGGGCCATGGAGCTGCTGAAGCAGAACCGGAGCATGCCAGGACCGGGACCGGGGCCAGGGGCTGCCCTCTGCCGCCCCGGGGTCGCCCTCCTCAACGGCAGTGACACCGGCAACCTCAGCTGCGAGCCGCCTGCCGCCCGAGGAAACGGGACACGAGGTGGGTGCCTCCTCAAGCTCCCTCCAAAAGCTCCTTCTCGCTGCACCCCACCCCACCACCCGAATAGCGAATAGCGGGACCCCACTGCCCCCGCACCGCCGCCTCCAGCGCTCACACCATCCTCGCAGGGCGCGTAGCTCCCCTGACACATGTGTCCCCTGCAGCTCAGAACATTCCATCCCAGCATCACACTCCCTGGTCAGAGTCCCTTCACACCCTGATCCCGCCCCGAGCTGCCTGTAAACCCCAAACACAGCACCCTCCGCACACACAGCCACGGAGCGCTAGACAGGGAGGGTGGGGGAGCAAGGACCTCCTGCTGCCATTCCTTCCAGGTCTCTCCTTTCCCTTTACATACAACTCACAGAGCCACAATGAGGGAAGACAGAAGGAAGGCAAGATTGGGGGAAAGCAGGGGCTGTTTGAAGGAAGGAGCACTCTGGAAGACCTGAGTGGGAAGTTAGAATCATAATCTGTGTCCCCCTCCCCAACCCCCAACCTTCCCTAAAGAGATCCTCCAACTTGAATTAAGCTGTAAGTTAGGCTGGATGCTGCTCCCTAGAGCTGCCTGTCTCCATTTCACTCATCCTCAAATCCCTTCCATGCCTCCTCTCCAACTTGCCTCTCCTTAGGTTGCAACCCCTCTCCCAAGCTGGACTACCCCTTTTATCACCCCATGCCTTTGTGCCACCATCTCCTTATCCCCCCCACCTTCAGATGATATCCATTCACCTATTCCCCAAAATAACTTTCACTCTTCCCATGAGTCAACATCCTAATTTTTTTTTTTTTTTGATGGCCTGGATCAAGATGTTTTTTTCCCCTTCCTGGGCCTTTCCTTTCCTTAAATGTTTACTGTGCACCTGTTATTGAAGTCCCTGGGCTAGGAGCTGGGGACGCAGGGATGAGCTAGACCTTGCTTGGACCCTCATCCCTGCAGAGGGGAGACAATACCAATGGAAAAATCACATTAAGCATGGGAAGTCCCACAAGAAGGTCTGAATGATCAGCGTCCAAAGGAAATGGGGTCCAAGAACTTCATAGAGGGAACCTGGAGATGGGTCTTGAAGTTGGAGTTTGTGAGGCAGAAAAGGAAGAAGTGGGATTTTAAGAGAGGAAGCAGTGGTAAGCAGAAGGAAATTATTCTAAGCCCAAGAAGGAAATGTGGGAATAAATTATAATTCAAGTTTTTTTTTTAACTGACACGGTAAGACATGCTTTCTCAGACAGTTATTACACATTCTCACTTATATTCTTTCATTCAACAAATATTTATTGATCCAGGGATTGTGCTAGGCACTGAAACTGACACTGTTCCTATTTCATGGAGCTCACAGTTTAGTGGAAGAGACAGACAAGTAAGCAGGGAATTGCAGCACAAAGGGGGAGGGGCCTTGAGAGGCTTTGGGGAACACAGAAGAGGAGCACCTCTAGCCTAGCCTAGACTTGGGAATCAAAGTTGGCCTCCTGAGAAGGTGAAGTCTGATGAATAAAAATAAAAAAGATGAGAGAGAGCCAGCCAAGTGAACAGGGGAAAAAGGTAAAAAGCATCCCTAGCAGAGGAACTGTATATGTAAAAGCCCAAAGTTTAAGTCCATGTCACCTTTGTTCAGTATGCCCTAGTTTCTGGGCACCCAAAACATACACCATAAAAGAGGAACAATTAACACTCAAAAATGAAGACCAGGCTAAAGGGTTTATGGAGAGCCTTATAGACCTGGCTAAGGAGTGTCAATTTTATCTTAAGGGTAATGGGAACTGCTGGAAGTTTCAGTAGTCCAGCCAGGATTTATTCTGTAGTGTGAAGGACGGCTTGCAGGACAATACATGTGTAGAAGGCAGGGGGTGGGAAAGGTGGACACATATAAAAGGTCATTATATTACACTGGTCCTGGTGAAAGGTGATGCTGGCCTAGAGTAAGGTACTGACAGTGGGATGAAGAGTAGTGGATGGATTTGAAAGGCATTTCTGGAAGTGGAATCAACAGGATTTAGTGATTTGTGAGAAACAGAGAGGGAGGCAGAGGTCAAAGGGTGACATTCAGGTTTCTGGCTTAGATAATTGGATGGATATTGGTACCGTATAATGAGAAGGATTACACAGGAACAGAATCAGGTTTAAAAGAGATTATAAGTTAATTCAATTTGGAACCAGCAGAACATAAATGCTGGCAAGATACCCAGGTGGGATTGTCCAGTCAACCATTGAACCCAAGGGTCTGGAAGCTGGGGGAGAGGTCTGAGCTGGAAACACAGACTTCAAAGGTCTTTGCTTAGAGGAAGTAATGGAAGCCATGTGAATAGGTAAAATTTGTGTAGAATAGAAAAAAATAGAGAGATACTGGGCCCGGCTGGCATGGCTTGGTGGTTGAGCATCGACCTATGGACCTGGAGGTCATGGTTCAATTCCCAGTCAGGGCACATGTGACAAGACCCTGAAGAAGACCAATATTTAAAAGCCAGCCGAAACCGGTTTGGCTTGGTGGGTAGAGCGTCGGCCTGCGGACTGAAGGGTCCCGGGTTTGATTCCGGTCAAGGGCATGTACCTGGTTGCGGGCACATCCCCAGTAGGAGATGTGCAGGAGGCGGCTGATCGATGTTTCTCTCTCATCGATGTTTCTAACTATCTCTCTCCCTTCCTCTCTGTAAAAAAATCAATAAAATATATATTAAAAAAAAAAAAAGAAAAGCCAGGCAAAGAAAGGAAAGTCCATGTGGGATGGAGGTGCAGAAGACAGCAGGGATAGTGAATAGAGCAAGGAAGTCTGAGAAAGCAGAATATAAAGCAATTCAGAGCATGGATGCAGGAATTGGCTTCATTCATCTGGATGTTGATACCCACACAATTGAATGTTACACTGGCCATCAGAAGTTACCCACAAAGACTCTATTAGCCACACTCACTCAGATATTACCCCCACAAGTGCATGTTCCTCAGGCTTACCCCAGTGTAACCAGTAGAAATTTGGATATTACCCACACTATTCTGATATAACCCACACAGACTTGAATGATACCCATATTCACTCAGATGCTACCAACAGAAAAACAGATAGCGTCCACACTCACATTAATATTGCCCACATCAGTTAGCTAGTACTCATTCATTAAACACACTCACTTTCATTCTATTATTGTCCACAGACAATTAGATATTACCGATGCTCACTTAACTAAGCCTTCTCCACATATTGCTCTCACACATTCAGATATTACCCATAAGACTGAGATCAGATTAACTCAATCAGATTAACATCTCACTTAACATCTTAACATCTCACATTTATACTCACTTAAATATTGTCCACTTGAATATTACTTCTGTCTCCAAAGAGACAGAGTCAGAGAGGTGAGGGTTGCTAGAGCTTTAGAGGCACAGCGGTGAAGGTTGGATGAGGAAGGACAAAGCAGGTGCATTTGTGTGCAAAGTGACAGAGATTCATTCCAGATTCACTAGCAAGCATGTGTTGACACTTCTTGGCGAGGGACATTATGCCAAGTGCTAGGGATATGCTGGAGAACGAGATGGGCATTGCTCCTGATCTCCAGAAGCTCATAGTCTAGTGTGGGAGACAGAGGATTACACATCGCCGTAATACAGTGAGAAAATGCTGTGATAGAGAACAAAGAGAGAGAAAGAAGCACAGATTGAGATTTTATTGGGAGAAGGAGGCTGCATGATGAATGGCACAGGAGTGAGAGAGCAGCAGGAGGCAAAGCATTTTAGAGATCTGGAGACTTAGCTTCTATTCTGATTCTGCCCCTGACTTATTGTATGCTCTGAGCAAGTAATGTCACTGCGGGGTTTAGTTCAGAGTGCTCTTGTAATTATCATCGACTTGACATCTACAACAGTTTCTGAATAAGTTGGTATTTGTGATGAGAAAAACAGCTTAATTTGGGGGCTGAGGCAAAGTCAGCCAAGGAAGAGAGAGTTGTAGCTCTGAGTCCTTCCTTCCCCAACCGGGAAGGCTCTGCCCCTGCCCTCTTTCCCTTTAAGCTCTAGTGTCCCTCAAGCTCAGGCCATGGGTGTGGGTGACCAGGCCAATTTAATTTAATTCAATTCAATTTTGTCTGGGTCTGCTTAGTTTTGATATAGAGGCCCAAAGATGAACCCATATCCCAATACTGAATTCAAATGAATGGAGTCAGCCCTCTGTCGAGCCCAGAAACTCTAGTGTCACTGCTGTGAGTTCCTGCAGCACTTTTTGTGTTCCTCAACCTTCACTCCTCATCACTCTGTGTGGTAATTATCTGTGTATATATCTGGGTGTCCCTTCCTCTTTCCTGTTCATCTCTGTGCCCAATGCCTGGCATGCAGATGTTTATTGAGTGAGAATGAATGTTTGGAGATCATTAAAATACAAGGTAGAAAATAAAAAGGGTTCTAATAGATGTGTAAGGAAGATGCATAGTCAGAGGAAGGGGAAATTAACTCCAAAGGAGATAGATGTCCAGAGAAGTGGGCACTAGATCTCAGTCTTAGGGACATAGGTAAGTAGGAATTCACCAGATACAGAAAACATATTTGCGATGGAGGTGGGGGTTGGTGAAAGAACTTTCCAGGCTGAGAAACCAATGTAAGCAAGGGAGGGAGTCATAAGTGCATATGATGCCTTCAAGAAACTGAGTCATCCAGTAGCTTAAGTGGGTGCATTGCAGGGAGGGGGTTGGAAGAGAATAAGGGCAGTTCTCAGAGAACCTACACTTGCTAAAGGTTGCAGACAGTAGAGAGTAGGGGAAGGTGTTTTTTTAGACAATAAGGACCTGACCTGACCTGTCAAATACTACAGGGAGGTCAAGTAGAATAGGCTTAGAAGAGACCTTTGGATTCAGCAGTTAAAGCTTAGGGACCTTGGGAAGAAGTGTCCAAGCAGTGATGGTAGGACAGATGGGGCACTGGATTGTAATGGACTGAGAAATGAACAGAAAGATGAATATAATCCTTTCAAGAAGTTTGGCTGCAAAGAGATTTTGAGTAAAGCTTGAGGAAAGATAGCCTTTCTTAAGGAAGAGTAGAGTTAGGCCAATTTAATTAAGTCTTGAGGGGTTAGAAGGGTAAAGGATTCAAGTTCATCATTTACTGAGTTGGGGGAGGGGGGTGATTCTCTTGGGAAGCAGGGGATCTGGCTGGATAGTGGGCATTGGGATGAGTGGGATGGGAGGGTCTGGCTGAGCCGGGGACACAGGCCCCCGATTGCCACCTCTCTCTTTTCCTGCCCAGAACTGGAGCTTGCCATTAGGGTCACCCTTTACGCAGTGATCTTTCTGATGAGCGTTGGAGGGAATGTGCTCATCATTGTGGTCCTGGGACTGAGCCGCCGCTTGAGGACTGTCACCAACACCTTCCTGCTGTCGCTGGCCGTCAGCGACCTCCTCCTGGCTGTGGCCTGCATGCCCTTCACCCTCCTGCCCAATCTCATGGGCACATTCATCTTTGGCACAGTCGTCTGCAAGGCGGTTGCCTACCTCATGGGTAGGTGAGACAACCACCCTGCCCCCCTTGCCCCTCTCCTCCTCTACGGTCCTTGCCCCATGTCTGCGGTGTTTCCCCGGAGACAGCTGAGAAAGTCACACTGATGACTGTGTGGTTCAGGTTTCCTAGGTGACCCCTTCTTCCTTCCTTGCTTAGGGGTGTCAGTCAGTGTGTCCACGCTAAGCCTGGTGGCCATCGCCTTGGAGAGGTACAGCGCCATCTGCCGACCACTGCAGGCCCGCGTGTGGCAGACACGCTCCCACGCTGCTCGTGTGATCATAGCCACGTGGATGCTGTCGGGGCTGCTCATGGTGCCCTACCCTGTATACACCGTCGTGCAGCCAGTGGGGCCCCGAGTTCTGCAGTGCGTGCATCGCTGGCCCAGTGCGAGGGTTCGCCAAACCTGGTGAGGGTGCCCATTCCTGGGAATCCCTTCTCCAGCTCCATCAGATGCTTAGGGCCATTCCCCAGAACCTTCCCCAGAAGCTGCTCCTAGAACTGCTACTCCAATTCCCTTTCGGCACCCCCCTCCCTGGGATTCCCATTTGGGGCCCCTCCGCAGTTCTCTAGGCCTTCCCAGCAGCACCCCCAAATCCTAGAAACATCAGTCCTCGGCTCGTTCCTCATCCGCCGTTATGGCTGGACAGAGCCCCGCGTGACCGGCCTGTGCTCTGCTTCCAGGTCGGTACTGCTGCTCCTGCTTCTGTTCTTCATCCCGGGTGTGGTTATGGCGGTGGCCTACGGGCTCATTTCCCGCGAACTCTACTTAGGGCTTCGCTTTGATGGCGACAGTGACAGCGAGAGCCAGAGCCGAGCCCGAAGCCCAGGAGGGTTGCCGGCTGGGGCGGGACCAGGTGCGTGAAACCCAGAGTGAAATCCATAAGGGGCCGGGCTTTGAAAAGTGGGGGGGTCTACGGAAAGGCTGGAAATGGGGGGTCAGATAGGGGTTGGCCTGGAGTTGAGAGGGCTGGGCTTCCTGCCCTGACGCCCACTGTCTGTGCCTAGGTGTTGCCCTGCAGAATGGGCGTTGCCGGCTGGAGACCCGGCTGGCGGGCAGCGAGGACGGCGACGGCTGCTACGTGCAGCTCCCGCGCTCGCGGCCGGCTATGGAGCTGTCCGCGCTGACCGCACCCGCTCCCGGGCCGGGATCCTGCCACCGGCCGACCCAGGCCAAGCTGCTGGCCAAGAAGCGCGTGGTGCGAATGTTGCTGGTGATCGTCGTGCTCTTCTTCCTGTGTTGGCTGCCGGTGTACAGCGCCAACACGTGGAAGGCCTTCGACGGCCCCGGAGCGCGCCGAGCACTGTCGGGCGCGCCCATCTCTTTCATCCACTTGCTGAGCTACGTCTCGGCGTGTGTCAACCCCCTGGTCTACTGCTTCATGCACCGTCGCTTTCGCCAAGCCTGTCTCGACACGTGTGCCCGATGCTGCCCGCGGCCCCCGCGAGCTCGCCCCCGGCCTCTTCCAGACGAGGACCCTCCCACCCCCTCCATCGCTTCCCTGTCCAGGCTGAGCTACACCACCGTCAGCACGCTGGGGCCTGGCTGAGGGGTGGGGGCCGGGTGGGGGCTAAGGCAGGACAGGCCGATTTTTCAAGCACTGACCCATTCAGACACACAAGAGATACAGACGCCCCCTTCCCCCTCCCCCGCAAAAGACTGACACCCAACAGCATGGACTTACCCCCAATGCACAGGAAAAGGTGGCTTATTGGCACAAAGTAAACAAAGCGGACCCACACACAGAAACCGAGGCACACTCTCTGTGGCATAGAGACAGGGCACTGACCTTGGACAGACTATCCCTCCGCAGCAGGGCCTCTATGACCGGGAAGACCGGCCTCACACACGCAGCGTAATGGCACTGATTCATTTAGGGATCTGGAGCCCGGCACTGGGCTGACTCCTGAGATGCTCCAGGCTGCCCCCCGTTTGACCTCGCAGTGCCCTTCCCCAAGCAGCACTGGGTACACCAACCTCAGCTCACAGCTCCCTGGCTAACAGGCTGTTTTGCACTGAGAAGTCCCTTCATTCCTTTCCAATTAAATACTATGTCCCTGCCCCCGCCGACCTCTTCAATAAATAATAAATGCCTTGGCTTCCTCCTAAACTTCCTTTCTGGACTCTTCAGGGGCAGGTGGGGAGGCGAGGGGTTTTGTGATCTTCCCTGTCAGGTCACCCGCAGCAGGACCCCCTGCCAAAAAGCCCACAGTCTGAGGCTGGAGGAGGCTGTGTGTTGTCTCTGAGTTGTCATCCTGGACCCACCTCCACACCCATGTCATAGGTAGCAGCTGGACATGGGGGTGAGGGTGGGAGGTAGGATATCCATGACACTTCATGAGTCCTAAGCACATTCTCCTAAAGTGGCATCACTGTTAAGGTACTATAATAATAAATGCTTATTAAACGTTTAATGAAAAGATAAAAGAAGCAGCACTGTATAATGAGACTCCGTTTGTTTAATATGTGTTTGAAACACCAGGGGTCAGACCATGATAGGTGAACAGAGACTAATTAAAGAGTAGAGCCTTGTCGATGTGCTTTTATCTGGCAGCAGTACCTGGCCACACTTCTGCTCCACAGAAGCACCCTTACTGGTCAGCAGCAAGAAAGGGGGGGTGGAGAGGGCTGGCCCTGAATAGGAGTCCCAGAGCCCAGCCTCTCTTTTGGCACGAAGACACCCAGCCCTGGCCGGTGTGGCCCAGTTGGTTGGGCATCCTCCCATGCACCGAAAGGTTCCTGGTTTGATTCCCTGTCAGGGAAAATGCCCAGGTTTGGGGCTCCATCCCCAGTAGGGGATGTGCAGGACGCAGCCAGTCAATGTTTCCCTCTCACATCGATGTTTCTCTCTTTCTCCCTCTCACTTCCTTGCTCTCTAAAAATCAATGAAAATATTTTTTTAAAAACTGATCCAGCCCCAGAGAGACAGAGACAGCAACATCACCCCCTACGCACACACAATGACGAACAGACAGAGAAGAACCGATGAGCTCATTAAGGGGACATACATGGATAATCATGTATGGTATGGTATGTTAGGAGAGGGCTTCCTTGACATTTCATCTTGTAACAGATGGGTGAACTGAGACCCAAAGAAGAAAAGAAAACTGCTCAAGGTCATTCGAGAAATAGGAGCAAGACAGAAATAACCCTTTTAAAGTGGACACTGGGTTGGAGATGGGAAAGAAGCCATACCCATCAGGGAGCAGACCCAAATGCCTGGTACTTATAAAATTGGGAGCCCTTTTTCAAGAAAAAGAAAACAAATATACAGATACAAAATTGCCAGGGGACTCACCAGGGCCTTGGAAGAGGCCTGTGTGAGTGAGGAGCCCTGATATTTAAGCCTCATTAGCTTCACAGCTAATCATGCCTCTACCCACTAACTGCACTGAACAAAGGCTGGGAGGGGCGAAGGACAGTGAGAAGGGAAAGTGGGTTTTCTGTTAAACGTCGCTGAGGTGGCTCCCAGCCATCCTTTTCACAAGCTCTAGGCTGCAAGAGGCAGGACTAAGGAGAACGGAGGGAGAAGGCATTCCAAGCTGTCAAACACGGTGCTGGTTAAAAATAGAATCCCAGCTGGTCTGAGGAGCTGAAGGCAAGATATTGGGCCTTTCTCTCTCAGGCCAATTTTTTCTGGATGGGGCTGGAGGGAGAAGTAGGGTTTCCCATAGGGTTCGCATCCCTCCTACCCTCCCACCCCCATCTCTGCCATCCCACTTGAAAGCAATGCAGCCTTGACCAGGGTCAGCCCCTTTAGCTGGGGCCTGGGCTTCTGTTGACCACCAGATGGCAGTGGGGAGTCCAAGGGGGCTGGCTGTGGAAAGGGCTAGCCTAGAACCCAGCACACGGTGCAGCCCTTTAGTATTCACTCTGTGCTCTATCTAGTTACCAAGTGTGGAATCCCAGGAGCCTCCCACCTTTTGAAATGTGACAAAACATTTCAGGTCCAGATTTAATGTTGCTGCCTCCATGAAGTCCTGCTTGGCCATCCTAACAAAGCTCATGTGCTCATACAGTACTGACTACCTTCTCTCTTCTATTGAAGTTATTTGTGTCCCTGCCTGATTTCCGATATTGGAGTGGAAGAAGCATGAGGTCATAGGAGGATGACTGAGCCTAGATCTAGATGGTGAGGTGATGGAAGGCGTGGAGATGAAATATGCTTCTCAGTGCTATACGACAAGTGTTTTGTACACACAATTTATTTTATTCTCAGAACTCTTCAAAAGAACATTTCTCTTCATTTGACAGAAAGGGAAAGTGAAGCTGAAAAATTTAGGTCTTGCAGCTAGAATGGAAGCAAGAATTAAGCTCAGGTATCTGCCTCCAAAGCTTTTTCTCTTTCCATTATGCTGTATTGCCTTCCTTCAAGCCTTGAAGACCTGGGCAGGTTCTAGTGGTCCTGCCTTTTAAGAGTTGTGTAATTAAACAAAGAGAGAGGTCCCAAATAAATACAATCAGAAACGGAAGTGGAGGAGTAACCACTGACACCACAGAAATACAAAGGATTGTAAGAAAATACTATAAACAACTATATGCCAACAAGCTGGACAATGTGGATGAAATAGAAAAATTCCTAGAAAAATACAATCTCCCGAAACTGAATCAGGAAGAATAAAAAAATCCTAATAGGCCAGTAACAACTGATGAAATAGAAGCAGTAATAAAAATAAAAATAAACTCCCACCAAACAAAAGCCCAGGTCCTGATGGCTTCACAGGGGAGTTTTACCAAACATTCAAAGAAGAACTAACACCTATACTCCTCAAAATATTTCAGAAAATCCAAGATGAAGGTACACTTCCAAACTCTTTTTATGATGCCAGCATTATCCTAATTCCAAAACCAAATAAAGACACTACAAAGAAAGAAAATTACAGGCCAATATCCCTGATGAACATAGATGCTAAAATCCTTAACAAAATATTAGCAAATCACATCCAGCAATATATTTAAAAGCTCATACACCATGATCAAGTGAGATTTATTCCATGAATGCAAGGCTGGTACAATATTCACAATTCAATAAATGTGATATATCACAAGCAAATTGAAAGACAAAAATCACATGAACATATCAATAGATGCAGAAAAAGCATTCGACAAAATCCAACACACATTTTTGATAAAAACTTTCTGCAAAGTGGGACTAGAGGGAGCATATCGCAACATGATAAAGGCCATATATGACAAACCTATAGCCAACATCATACTTAATGGGCAAAAACTAAAACCATTTCCCTTAAGAACAGAAACAAGACAGGAATGTCCACTTTCACCACTCCTGTTTGACATAGTACTGGAAGTGCTAGCCATAGCGATCGGACAAGAAGAAGAAATAAAAGGCATCCAAATTGGAAAAGAAGAAGTAAAACTGTTATTATCCACAGATGACATGATATTGTACATAGAAAACCCCAAGGACTCCATCAAAAAACTACTAGAATTAATAAATGAATTCAGCAATTTACTAGTAGCAGGATACAAAATTAACACCCAGAAGTCTATGGCCTTTTTATACACTAATAATAAACTCACAGAAAGAGAAACTTAAAAAAAACAATCCCATTTACCATTGCAACAAAAAAATTAAGATACCTAGGAATAAACTTAACTAAGGAAGTAAAAGACCTGTATTCGGAAAACTACAGGACATTGAAAAAAGAGATAGAGGAAGACATAAACAAATGGAAGAATACACTGTGTTCATGGATTGGTAGAATCAAAATCATTACAATGTCCATACTACCCAAAGCAATCTATAGATTCAATGCAATGCCCATTAAGATACCAACGGAATACTTCACAGACCTAGAGCAAACTCTCCAAAAATTCATATGGAAAAAAAAAGACCCCGAATAGCCGCAGCAATCCTGAGAAAGAAGAACAAAGTTGGAGGGATCACAATACCAGATATCAAGCTATATTACAAAGCCACTGTTCTCAAAACTGCCTGGTACTGGCACAAGAACAGACATAGAGACCAATGAACAGAACAGAGAACCTAGAAGTCAACCAAGCCACTATGCTCAATTAATATTTGACAAAAGAGGCAAGAGCATACAATGGAGTCAACACAGTCTCTTAGGTAAATGGTGTTGGGAAAATTGGACAGACACATGCAAAAAAAACCTGAAACTAGACCACCAACTTACACCATACACAAAAATAAACTCAAAATGGATAAAGGACTTAAGCATAAGACAGAAAACCATAAAAATCTTAGAAGAATCCATAGACAGCAAAATATCAGGCATGTGTCATAGCAATATCTTTACTGATACAGCTCCTAAGGCAATGTAAACTAAGGAGAAAATAAACAAATGGGACTACATCAAAATAAAAAGCTTCTTCACAGCAAATGAAACCATCAACAAAACAAGGAAGCCCACTGCATGGGAGAACATATTTGCCAATGTTATCTCCAATAAGGTTTTAATCTCCAAAATTTACAGGGAACTCATACAACTTAACAAAAGGAAGATAAACAATCCAATCAAATAATGGGCAAAGGACCTCAATAGACACTTTTTGAAAGAGGACCTACAGAAGGACAAGAGACATATAAAAACATGCTCAAAGTCACTAATCATCTGAGAGATGCAAATCAAAACCACAATGAGATACCATCTCACATCTGTCAGAATAGCTATCATCAACAAATCAACTAACAAGTGCTGGCAAGGATGCTGAGAAAAAGGAACCCTCTTGCACTGCTGGTGGGAATGCAGACTGATGCAACCATTGTGAAGAACAATATGGAGTTTCCTCAAATAATTAAAAATGGAACTCCCATTTGACCCAGTGATCCCACTTCTAGGAATATATCCCAAGAAATCAGAAATACCAATCAGAATGGATATATGCACCCCTATATTCATAGCAGCACAATTTACAATAGCTAAGATTTGGAAACAGCCTAACTGCCCATCAGCAGATGAGTAGATTAAAAAACTGTGTTACATCTATACAATGGAATACTATGCTGCTATAAAAAAGAAGGAACTCTTACCATTCACAAAAGCACGGATGGACCTGGAGAAGTGAAATAAATCATTTGGAGAAAGATAAATATCACATGAGCTCACTCATTTGTGGAATATAATGAACATAAACTGATGAACAAAAACAGATCCAGAGATAGAGAAGCATAGATAAGACCGTCAAACCTCAGAGGGAAATCAGGGGAGGGTGGGGGTAAGGAGGAGAGATCAACCAAAGGACTTGTATGCATGCATATAAGCATAACCAATGGACACGGACACCAGGGGGATGAGGGCATGAGTGGGAAGGGGGGCGTAATGAAGGGATAAGAACACATATGTAATACCTTAGTCAATAAAGAAAAATATATATATATATATATTTAAATGTATCATTCATATATATATATTTAAATGTATCAATCTTTTTCCAGTATGGTTAATGCATTTTTAGATAGTTACTTAATAAAGTCAAAGTCACAAATATAAAAAATATATAAATAAGTAAAAATAAAAGTTGTATGATTGCCCTCTGGTAGTGCTTAGTGTTTAGAGCATCAGCCTACACACTGGAGGGTCTTGGGTTTGATTCCTGGTCAAGGCTACCTACCTGGGTTGTAGGTCCAATCCCTGCCCTGGGTTGGGGTGTGTGTGGGATGCAACCAATTGATGTGTCTCTGTCATATCCATGTTTCTCTCTCTCCTCTCTCTCACTCCTTCCCTAAAAAAATCAATGGAAAAATATTTTCACTCCTGGGGTGAGGATTACAAAAAAAAAAATTGTGTAATTTTGTGCAAGTTATCTCAGTGAGTCTCAGTCTCAGTTGTAAAATGGGAATAATTACATAATCGTCTGCGATCATGTGATTTTTTACAATAAGAAATATATATTTGGTATTCGCTCTTGTTTTGTCCCTGGCATAGAGCTCCTAAATCCTTGGAATTTTGTAAGTGCGGGGAGCCACAAAAGTGTCTTTTGTTTGTTAATGACATGCCCTTTGGAAAGCCTTTAGGTCACCTAAGAATGGCAGCTCATCAGTAAAGAAATCAACCAGTGATTAGAGGGTTGAAACTTTCAATTTCAGCCCCTCTTCTGGGGGAGGGAGGAGTAGGGGGCTAGAGATCGAGTTCAATCACCAATGACCAATGATTTAACCAAGCATGCCTTTGAAATGAAGCCCCCCTAAAAACCCAAAAGGACAAAGTTTGGAGAACTTCCTGGTAGATGAACACATGCAGATTTGGGGGAGAGGGCATGGAAGCTCCCTACCCCTTTCCCCATACCTTGCACTATGCAGCTCCAAAACAGTAAGTTTCTTGGCTAAGTCTCAGAAACTCTGGCTAATATGGGGACAAACCAGAAAGGGGACAGCCTTTGTTCCTTCGAGTTATCTCTGGAAGAGGATATGTGGGAGGGAAGGAAAGCAAAGGTAGGAAAGAAAGCAGGTCCCAGGGCAAAACTTTATTGTGGGATACAATGCCTAGAGGTGGGCCCTCCTAGAAATGGTGGCCCTAACTGCAGACTCTAGCTACTATGGCCCTTTAGCTGCTTCAAGTTCTCTGCTCCTCATTCAGAGTTTCCGAACCTCAGGGGGCACTTTGTCAGCCAGATGCTTGGCCCATCACTAGCACCATGCACAAAGATGAGCATCTCCCTCTTGGTAGGGCCCAGTCTTTTGGAAACAGAATTCTAGCCGAGTTATGTAGCCACATTATGAGGGAAGGAAATAGTTAACCAATTAGGCCCACTGAAGTGGCACTTTGTCTTAATCATATAGTTTTGGGCCCTAGAACCCTTACTCAGTATCCTATCTAATAATAGACAAAGATTGAAATTGACCGTACCTTTGCTATACCTCCCTTTGGCTAATCAGCGAGATATGCAAATTAACCACCAACAAAGATGGCTGTTAATTTGCATACGTAGGCACGAAGTGGTGGAGCGAAGACTGAAGGCGTCTTGGCTGCCAGAGCCGTGAGAAGTTTGGAGGTGCCTCCGGCTGGAGCAAAGGCCTGGGTCCCGGGTGCCCGAGGAAAACCGGTGCTGGCAGCCAGGGGAAAGGAAGGTCTATTGCAAGAGTCTTTTCGTGCAACCGGCCTCTAGTATATATATATATAAGGAGTGAGAGATAAAGACAGGGAAGGGCTCTTTCAGGAATGGACACTTGAACAATAAAGGCGGGTTTTAGTGATAAGGTTGTCCAATCTCCCAGGGTGAAACAACTGGGCTTTGAGCACTGTGGGAAAAGCAGAAACTCAAAACCTTCCCAGCCAGGATACTTAATCCTCTCCATGTTTTAAGAAACAGGGCTACAACACAGCTTGTGAGCAAGAAGAGGCAGACGCAAAGGCCCCACCTGGACAGGGGCAGAAACTTCCAGGTGGAACTCAGTTTGTGGCCAGGGGGGGGAAATCCCTTTCTTGCCTTAGACCTGAGATAACTCCCTGATCCTTCCAAATTTAATCGTATTGACCCTCCCTGAAGGAGGAGGCATGTGCAGCCCTTCGGGGCGTGTGAAGGCCAGCCCAAGGCTGCATAGATATATGGACCTGTAGTTCAGCCCAGAAAAGGCCAGCACAAGAACCATGGGGTGGTAGAAGCAGGAAGTCTGGCTTTAAGCACAGAATTTGTAGATATTGCAGCCAGAGAGATGGAGGGCCCTCACATATGCCAGGGAACAGCTTCAGCCACCAACTGGGAATGGTGATACAGGTCAAACCAAAACTAGACAGCAAAGGTGGGCATCTGGCCAAAGGAGACCAATAGGCAGCCACAGTCCAGGGAGCTGACCCAGTTTCCTGGTATGAACACCGGTCTCATTGGCGGAAGGATCTGGTAACCAGTCTATCCCAACCCCATTTACTATGGAATGACAAGCCCTGGCTGGGTCCTTTCTCTTTCTGAGCCTCAGTTTCCCTCATTTGCCAGAATCCCTCACCTAGGGATAGTTCACACCTTGCTATATAGTTGGGAGGGTTACATGAGATGGAGCAGCTATCGCCCTCAGAAAATATACAAGCTCAGGAAGACTTTTATCAATCTACCTGTCATGGAGATGATTTAGCACCCACCTCCATATGTAATCCGAAGTGAAAATAATACTGAATCATATAACAGTGTAAGAAGTCCAATACACTCTGGCTTCCCCATGATGAGTATTTCAGTCTTTTATTTGAAATGTTGAATACTGGTTTACTTACTTCAATTTTCTTATAAGTCATATACGCACCTAGTTTAGAGACTCCTGGTTCTGCCACATTCAGACGAACAGCAGTCCCTCGCTCCCTACCTTGCTCTTCTCCTTTTCCCCTTCCCCAGAAAGAAGCACTTTCACATCTTTTATCCCTTTTTTTTAGTATTTATCCCCATATGCTTTAATAACATATTAATATTACTTCTTGGTTCTTCTGTTTGGCAGTATTACCTATTGACTACACACTATGAATGACGAGAGTTTAATTCTCATCCCCACCACCAGCCTACCAGACACACACTCGCATACCCTCTTCCTGCCCAATAAAATTGTAACATCATTTTGTTATTGTGATAATCAGGCTCCAAAGTGATCCCCAATGATACACCTTTTTGTACCCATATCTCTATGTAGGGCTGTCCCACTTTAAGTAAGGCTGACCTGTGTAAGCAACAGTATAAAAATGTTTAATAAAGGCAGGATCCAACCCTGCACTTGCATGTCTTGGCCTCACTCACCTCACCTTAGCCCAGTCCTGTTGGGCCCTATATTTAACCTTTTGATGTTGTGTTATTCATGGACTTTTTCCCTTTTATTTTTCTAATATTGTGATAAAATACTCTATCCTAATCACTAATTTTTTTAAAATATATTTTATTGATTTTTTAACAGAGAGGAAGGGAGAGGGATAGAGAGTTAGAAACATCGATGAGAGAGAAACATCGACCAACTGCCTCCTGCATACCTCCTACTGGGGATGTGCCCACAACCCAGGTACATGCCCCTGACCGGAATCGAACCCGGGACCCTTCAGTCCACAGGCCGATGCTCTATCCACCGAGCCAAACCGGTTTTGGCCTAATCACTAATTTTTGATGCCCCTCCAAATTGTACACCCAAGGCAAAAAAGCACCTCACTCACATTACCTTAGTCCCAGCCCTAACATATTCTAACAGCCTCTTAAGAAAGGATATATGGACCCCCGACCAGGTGTGTCCTCCATTACACCAAAAGGTTGCGGGTTCAAATCCCAGTCAGGGCACATGCCTGGGTTGTAGGTTCAATTCCTAGTCAGGGCATTTATGGGAGGCAACCAATTGATGTTTCTCCCTCACATTGATGTTTCTCTCTTGCATTCATGTTTCTCTCTCTCTTTCTCTCTCTCTTTCTCTCTCTCCCCTTTTTTCTCGACCCCTTCTCTAAAAAAGTCAATAAACATATCCTCAGGTGAGGATGAAAAAAAGGGTGTGTGGAAAGAAAATGTTAATAACTTCATATCTATATATATCTAATTCTACCCTCACAATGGATTCATAGTTTAACCAGGTATATAATTCCAGGTTGGGAATATTTTGGAGTTCCCATATTTTAGAGATGTTATTCTTATAACGTCCGAAGTCATTGACTTCTGATCCTTTGCTTTACATAGTGGCTTTGATTTTGTAATTTTGTTGATTATACAGCTCTGTCCTGTTCACAGTAGGACAGGACTCAATTTTACAGTGGAGGACTAAAATAAAAGTTGATTGGAAGTTCTGAGCAGTGGATGGAGTTTGTCAACTCACAGCTTCATTGTAGTGTGATCTGGTTAAGCTGTTTGTTGAGGAACTCCAGATGTTGGTACCTTCAAGTCTTTCCTCTTGGGTCGTGGTCCACAAAGTCATTAGATACCTGTCCATCTATTTTTCAGTTTCCAAAATGTCATCACCTCCTCTTTTTCTCATCATCTCTGAGGAGTTATACCTTTAAAAAATCCCTTTATGTGAAGTACAGTATAGGGAATATAGTAAAAAATAGTATAATAACTATGTTTGGTATCAGATGAGTACTAGATTTACCAGGGTGATCACTTCATAAGCTATATAACTGTCTAAACACTATGTTGTACATCTGAAACTACTTAATATCATGTGTCAACTGTAATTGTAAAAAAAAATCAAAACAAACCCTTTAAAGTCAGTTAAGGCGTCAGGGCAGTGCTCGGTGTGTTGCCAGAGTGGTAACGAGATGGGGACACATTATCCACTTTGGCCAAGGATAAATGAGGAAATCCTAGTCCCAACCTCCTCTCACTTTCAATCATATTGCAAATACTGCATTTGGGGGAGAGGGGGTATTGTAGTTTTAGTGAGGCTTAAAAGGAGAGCCAAAAATTATGCCTAGTGTCAAAGTATAACCTTTGCTGGGAAGTGCCCTAGGCCTCTGCTTAGCTTTTCTACTGAATTATCGAGCACAGATGGGCCGCTTTAGGAGGTAAATTTGGACCTTTAAGGGAGCAAATACTGCTGGTGCTGGTAGAGGTACAATTTCACTATCAGCCAACTCAGTGCATTCCTCAAGTAATCACTTTGATTATAACAATTATAATTTAACAATTATAATAACATCTGCTATTTTGTATAGGGAGCATGGGCAAGGAGGATGCTCCCACGGATAGGTACTGGGTCCCCATTGTCTGATCTTCGCCTGCCAACATTCTTCTCAAGGTCAGGCGTGAAGGAGAGACCCACCCACGCCAGTTCAGGAGGAGATGCAAAGATGCGAGGTGGGATGTATCCATGACCCAAGGCGGTTCCGCGCAAGGCCCTGCGGATCACAACCCACAAAACTTCGGGTTCCCGTTAGTACCCACCTGTGGGTCACCTTTCCTCGGTAAGCCCCCCGGAAATCAGATCTGCATGTTTCTCACGCGCTGCGGTGCCACCCTTGCCTGGCCCCGCCCCTCCGCCTGGGCCTCACGTGAAAGCTTTGAACTTCCAACGTCTGATGGTGAGAACCCGAACCCTGCACCACCTAAACGGCTGAGACCAGAAACGGCTGAGATGAGAGGAGGGAAAGAGGCTGAGCACGGGGTCCCTGGCTGGAAGGGGCTGAGCACGGAGGGTCTGGCTGGAAGGGGCTTTCAGGACGGAGCGGGAGAGAAGGAGAAGGAAGTGCAAAGAAGAGTGGTGAGGCCCCAGGAGGGTGAGCAGTGGAGGAGACACTGGCAACCAAAATGGGACTTAGTGAGGACAGCCAGGGGCCAAGGGTAGGGGGACTGGAGGGAACAAATAGGCTAAAAGAAGGCAGAGGAAAGGGAAAGAGAGGATGGAAAGTTGCCTTGGGGAAAGAGAGGACTTAGCAGGAGAGCCAGTGCCTCTCTCCCTGCAGCATTGCGGGTCCCTCACCAGGGACAGGAAAATGCGTGGAGCCGTGGAGCCCAGAGATAGCGCCTGGGTAAGCCTTGATTCTAATAGGTTTTGATGACTGCAGTGCTCTCACTCCGCAGGCCTTAGAGGACACTGCAGTAACTGTTGGGCTGGGCTGTAACTGTCGTGATCTGGCAAAATGCAAATCACTGTAACAATCCTAACTCCCAGTCACATAACACTTAACCCTTTCTGAGTGCTTTCCCTTGTTCTAATCTGATCCCTGCGACAACACTGGTGATGTCTGAAAATTAAAAAACACTGGTAATGCCTTCAGGTGGTTGAATTTTATAAGCAAAGAAGTTAAATCTCAAGTGAAAGGACCTGCCAGAATCATAAATCAAGGTTGGTTGTGGATCTTATTAAAGCCGGTATTGGCTTAGACTAGAATAAAAATAATTAGAGCAGAATATGACTCCGTGACACAGAGCCCATAAAAAGAATGTCTCCGGACTCAAAAATCATTCCCTCCTCACCCATAAAATCCAGGAAGGCAGATGCGCCCCACCCTGGTCCTTGGGTCTCCAGATCCTTCTGCAGCATCTCTGAGAGTCCTCCGTGTGGAGCACTCTATCGGGCATGCCTTTAACTTGGAATAACAGTCATTTCACAAAGTGGGAGCTGCCTTAATTGGCTCAGGCTGCTACACCAGAATACCATAGACCAGATGGTTTATCAACAACATTTATTTCTTACAGTTCTGCAGGCTGGGAAGTCCAAGATCAAGGTGCTGGCACGTTTGATGTCTAGTGAGAACCTGCTTCATAGATGGCCACCTTTTTGCTGTATGCGAGACAAGGGGGCCTTTTCCGGCCTCTCTTATAAAAGGGCACTAATCGCATTCATGAGGGCTCCACCCAAAGGCCCCATCTAAAGGGTTAGGTTTTAGCATAAGAATTCAGAAATGAGGGAAGACGGAAGACGCCAGGGTGCAGACCAGGCAGAGCTGGAAAGCACTCACTGCTTAGTGGGTGTCAAGTGTGCCCAGGTGAAATGATCACTCCTTTGTTCTTCAGGAGTGAGGTAGTGCTTGCTACAGCCTTCTCATCTCTTAGCCTGGCTTACCAGCCCTCCTTTATTATGTTAGTGTGTGTTTAACCTTTCTTGTCATCCATGTCATTTAGGGGTTCATTTAATCTATAGATGCTGAGCCCAAGGGAGGATGGGGGCTCTGGAATAGTGGGTAGGAGCCAGCTACTGAGAGGTCTAAGGGAAGAACTTTCCAGGCAGATGGAATAGGGAGGGAAAGGCTCCAGAGCAGGAATGACCTTCCCAATTTCTGGAACCAGATGTTCCCAAGGCTGGAGCACATGACCAGGAAGTAAAGTCAGACAGGAAGGCAAAGGTCCAACCTCTGTGGGGAGGAGGGGGCTTGCAGGCTGACGAATGAAACCTGGGCAGTGGTAGGCTGTCATAGGGATGTCCTCCCAGCGGTCCTAATTTAATACTGCAGAACGGCAGAGGGGAGTGCCAGACACCCTGGCTGGGCCTCCTAAATGAAGAAGGCTGATAGAGAAGATGCAGGGTGGACGAGAAAAAATATAAAGTCCGCTAGTTTGCAACGCAGATTGTCAGTGGCCTGAGAAACCTTAGTAAAAGCCATACTAACCTTTCAAGCCCAGAAAATGAGGGGTGTTTGGGGAGATACTTGAGACCACAATCCCGGTTCAAAGCTGCAGACTGCCTTCAGTGACTTCCCTCTGGAGGACTCTGTGGGGTGTCCACCTCAGGATGGAGATGCGCCTTGCCATTGTCCTCTCTGTAGGAAAATGGGAAATTGTTTCTATTGTCAGTGGGAGTTTATGACTCACTGGCTCGGCGCTTGTCCTCTGGCATGTATAGTGAGGATATAGAAACGGGGTTTTAACAGATTATCTGTTAGGTATGGTTACACTGAAGGTTAAAGTTCTAAAGGGTAAAAAATACTGGAATGCAGAACCACCTGGTAGATTTCAGGGTCATAATGAGTTCCTACACAATCCCAGCTTTAACAATTTTACTTGAGGGAAAATGATGATATAGAAACTCTTACATATTTGTTTCTGAAGACTGGTTTTGAAAGTATTCACCCCTTCTGCCTGGGGTTTCTGTACTATTGCCACCTTATACCAAGCCATCATCATGTCTCATCCTGATTATTGCAATAACTAATTTCTTTTCCTGTTTCCACACTTGTCTGAGTGAACCTTCTAAACACTAAAGCAGGACTTCTTTTTCCCAGTAACGGTGGGCTAGCTTGCTTGGATGAACCCTCCAGCAGAAAACAACTTGAAAGAGAAAAACTAGCCAAAGTATAGAAAACATTTTCTTAAACTCAATGAAGCGATGATAAATCAATAAGGAATTATCATGCCAAAAATGAAGGGAAGACATTACAGGGCTAAGGAGGCAGGGCAGTTGCTTTTGCCCTGAGGGCACTTGCATTCTAATTTTCCCCAAATTAATATCTTATCTTTGTCATTGTGGTGGGTCCCAGTGTGCAGAGGTCAAGCCAGGGGCCGGCAAAGGAAGGAGCCTAATGGGAGACCGGTGAACAGGCTCTAAGGCATCCACTCCTCCCCACCCCAAGTTTAGGGGAAGGGACTGATGACTGTAATCTAACCAAGAGAATGTGGCATGTGGTGGCATGTCGTCCCCAAGTCTGTTAGGTTATAAACGTCTCAGTCTTGTTAGTAGACACGTGGCAAGGCACTCAGGGCAGCTTCTGGCAAGCAATTAAAGCCACAGGTTCAAGAACCCCGATGAATCCCAACAAATACTGAGGAAATCAACACCTAGAGTCATCATAATGAAACTGTAGAAAAGCATAAAAGCTACTAGCGAGCAGGACACATTATGTTTAAGAAAGAGGCATAATCCATGGGGAGATGCTTAACATTTGTTAAATGAATAAACCATCACGCTATCGTTGGGAGCTTTCCCCCGTACAGCTCTGTGCCGTGTCACTTGACGTCTTTGAAACTCAGTCTCCTAGTCTGCAAAATGTAGATAACAGAACCTATTGTGTAAGGACAAGCATCACAGAACACATTGTGTAAGGATTGAATTTATACAAGTTATACATAGAAGACCTAACAGCTCCTACTATATATTAGGTGCTTCTGTTCTATACAGATTCTCTCCCGAATTTAGGTTTCTAGTCGGTTCTATGCATATTTCCTCTCTAATCTAGGTCTCCAGTCCAGACCTCCTTCCCAGTTCCAAATATCCATCTTGAAATACTTCTATATCTAAAGCATATTTCATTCTTCCCTTTTTAAACTGCTAAAGGCTTCAGAAGCAGGTCCTATTGCAATAACACCTGTTCAGCTGGGGGATGGGGTAGTGAACAAGCATCTAGCTTAGGGTGGACCTGATAATTCCCTGACCTAAACTGCAGTCAGCATTGTTTTCTGAATCTCTGTCATGATAAGAATTACCTGGGGCAGTTGTTAGTAATATAGTTTTGGGCTTCTCTTCCCCTAAACAATATGATTCTTTAGATTCAGGGTAAAGTAGGTTTCAGTTGTTCGTGTGGAAAGACATAGGTTATGATGATTACAGTAGCTTTATTAACAGTGCACTTAGGGACAATCTCATTAGTGCTCAAGTTGCAGGCCTTCATTATTTACACATCCTTGTAGTCTCCTTGCTCCTCTGGCTGACACAGCCTGCCATGACTCCCTCCATGGGTGCAGGCTCTTAGGGGGCACACGTGTGATGCTTTAGCCATCACCTACTTCTCTACCTTTTACCCCGTAATCTCCCCTCACCAGAATTTTATTGCTGGGAATCACCAGTAACATCTCATGTAGTTCTCCAGTGTGCCCGCTCCAGTAGTTCTACAGAGGTTCTGTTGACTGTAGAATCCCTAATCATTAAAAAAACAACCTAACCCAGTATAAATGGCAGATTTCGAAGGAATGTGGAAATCATCTGCACTTATAACGTCAGATATATTTTAAAATATTTCAATGTATTTTAATATTCAATTATATCTGAATAATTATGGGGGGGGGGAGATGAATATAATGCATCTACTTTGTTGGCAGGCGCACACATTCACTGTGCTTAGAAATTACCAGCACAGCTTGCATTCAGTTATACATGTACATGGCCCTTGAAGATAATTCTCTCCGCTGCCCTTAACCTGAATCAGAGATTGATTTGAGGGCATTACTGCTCTCAGCAGAGAGGTTGAAAGGACTCCTGTTAGTGTCCCCTTGCCACTCCAATGTGCAGAGTCTCTAGATTTCACCCAAAGGTTCTTTGGCATGATTCCTGAGACGCAAGTCTCACAAAGTATAAAGAACTGCCATGTGGGTAAGTTTTTAGAACTCATTGCATCTGCTGTATGGTTCGATTTCTCCATGGTTTGACTAGCTAAATGAGTCAGCGCTGATATTTTTTTCTTCCTCTGATAAACAGTTTGATGAATCCCAGAGACGACTATTCAAAATCTGGAACCAATGCTAGAAAACCCTCAAAAAAGCAGGAAATCTTGCTATTATTGTCCTGCTTGGCTGTTGTATCCTCCGTGGTTGACCAGTCTCTCAGAGCCTCAGGGTCTTTTTCTGGGAAGGCTATCCTGGGAATGGAATTTCTAAGGTCCTGTTGAACCATTTTGTGGGGGCAGTGACTGGCTTACTAGAGGTTGCAAAAGAGGCTGTGTTCTTTGGAGCAAACTTGTTCAGCCATATATTAAAAGGATGTGCTCATCAAGCAACTTCACTTTTCTCCTTCTGCTTCCGCTTAGGGACTAGTTTTCCTTGCCCCTGAATGAAATCCCAGGTGGGTGTTTATATATATAATTGATTTCAGAAAGAAAAGGAGGGGGAGAGAGATAGAAACATCAATAATGAGAATCATTGATTGGCTGCCTCCTGCATCCCCCCTACTGGGATCAAGCCTGCAACCCAAGCATATGCCCTGACTCAGAATCCAATCGTGACCTCCTGGTTCATAGGTTGATGCTCAACCACTGCACTACACCGGCTGGGCTCAGGTGGGTTTTTATAGCTTTTCCTGACACTCAGAAAAGTTAAAAACTCCCCAGTCAAGTTTAGTCATAAATGTCTCATTTCAGTCATTGAAATATCCAGTGCCATGTAATAGTTAAAACTGAACTTTGGTTAAGGCAGTTTCTCCTGTCTCTCTTTCCCTAGCTCAGGCTGATTTGGACTGGAAGCCTGGGTAAGGGGAGTGAGGTGGGGGCTAAAGGGGGTGGGTATGGCATAGCTGGCTTGTTTTCCCACCTAAAGCTTCTACCTCCCTCTACGGTGAGGGTCCTACAGGGCTTGGAGTAATGGTGGGAGGAGAGAAGAACTAGAGGAGGAAAGGTCTTTTTTTAGGGGAACTGTAGCACCTGGTGGTGCTGTTCCAAGGTCTTGGTGGGTGTTCACTACAAGTCCTCCTGTTACGGGGCACTTTTGTGGGTTCCTGAGAGATGGCTCCACTGAAAAATTAGGCTTCAACATCTCTGCTGGCTTCCGCATTTAATTCCAAACCCCTTCTGCCCACCGGCCTCTAGTCTAGCAGGAAGCCCACCTAGGAAAACAACCCTCATGCTCATTTTCTCCCCTCCCCATCTGGTCCACTAGGAACATGCTATGCTCTTCTGCATTCACTGGTTTATGCACCACCGACTCCTGCCACTGCCTTTTGCCTTTCATCTTCTCCGGTAAGGGTCAAATGCCCACTTTAGGCCTCTCAGTTTTAAAGGATTCTGTTTCCAACTGGTCTTTCAAAGCCCCTTCTCTAAAGATTTCAGGGGAGGAGGAGCTCAGCCTCCCTAAGGGAGAGGAGGTGGGAGGGGAAACGCCACAATGCTTCCACTATTTTTTCCAAAGTCTCTCTTTTCAAGTTCTTCAACCCCAAACCTTATGGGGTTGAGGACTGAGAGTTCCTCTCAGGGTCACAAAACTTGATTCAGCTGGTCCCCACAGGTGGTCTCAGAATCCACCTTGCAGGAAGGACTTGCCTCCTACTATTTTTTTTTTTTTAATATACACTTTATTGGTTTTTTACAGAGAGGAAGGAAGAGGGGTAGAGAATTAGAAACATCGATGAGAGAGAAACATCAATCAGCTGCTTCCTGCACACCCCCTACTGGGGATGTGCCCACAACCAAGGTACGTGCCCTTGACCAGAATCGAACCTGGGACCCCTCAGTCCACAAGCCAAGGTTCTATCCACTGAGCCAAACCGGTTAGGGCGCCTCCTACTATTTTCTCTCTGCTTCTGGGCCTCAGCTGCATCCGGGACAGAGAGAGCCCATTTTGACATCATGTTGTGCTTTTTAGCTCCACTGTGCACCCATGAAGGTTCATTTTAAAACCCTCAGAGGAGAAGAAAGTATCTCTCCCCTTTCAAACACTATTTTAGGTTTATGAGGGACTGGCTGCCTTTTTTTCCTTATGAACAGTCTGTTGCCATAGTATATTTTTGTAAGAGTTCCTTTTTTATTTTCTTTTTTAACCATTTAGAAATGAGACTTGGCAAGTCACCATGATACTGAGTCAAAAAGAATTTTTATAGAGAAGTAGGGAAGCCTGCTATTTTCCTCGTTGAAAGCAGTTTAAGACAAATGCTTTTAGCTTTGTGGGTATTTTCTTTTTACATTGGAAACTAACGTCAGGGAGATTTTAAACAAATTCAAGTTGTTGTTTTTTAATGTTTGGTGTGGGGGTTGTGTGTGTGTGTGTGTGTGTGTGTATTGTTGTTGTTTTAGGTTTGAGCTTTTCACATCAGGATTTCAGAAACATGGGAGAAGGTTTTTCGTTGTTTTTCCATTGTATATGGTCTGGCTGGTGATATTGTGGATGTTAGGTGGTCTGATTGGATGAAAGCTGTGGGGTGGTTGGGCTTGGAGAAGGGTTATAAACATAATCCGAGAGTAATCCCCACCCTAGTTGGGGCCTGGGAGGCATTGAATTACAGGCAGGTCCAGTAGGACCATATCTTTCTAGCATAGGGAGTGGCATCAATATCACCTTATGTAGGGGGGGAAATTGAGCTTCAGTAACCCTCTGCATTGTTTATAGTACATCCTTCCCATTAACTGCTGAGTCTATTGGAGCTATTTTACAACTCCCAAGTTGTAGATAAAGCAATGCAAAACATCTCTGCTCCCACCCCACCTCACCCAGCCCCCCCCCCCAAAAAAAAGTTTGGCTCCGTTTGCTCATGCCTTTCAATATTTCTGATCCATAAAGGTGCCTGTTCTTTGGATTCTCCTTCAACTGGTATAACAACTCATCAGTTCCTTCTTTAATGTGTTAAATAAAATCGTTAATACATGTGTATGAGAATCAGGCCTTTTTCCACTTTTGAAAATAGCCTTTTAAAAGTTTTTGAGGTGGAGAACCAAGATGGTGGCATAAGGTATAGACCTGTTCATGCTGCCTCCCACAACAACATTGAAACTACCAACTATAAGACAAAACAGCTATCATCCAGAACCATGGGAAAGCTGGCCCAGTGGAAGCTCTATAACTGGAAGGAAAGAAAGAAGCGCATTGAGACTGAGTAGGAGGTGCAGAGGCACCAAGAACAGGTACGGAGGCGTGCGCCAGGCAGGCTGCAACTGGATGCGCGTGTTTTTTTTTTCAATTGGAAGGGGATACAAGCTCTCTAATCCACTGAACTTGTTTGGGGCAGGATTCTGAGGTCCCAGACCCCTACGGGGAGAGGCTGGACTGTCTTGCAGCAGGTCGGAGAGCGAGGGTGGCTTTCTCGCAGAGCTGCTCACAGAGATCATTGTTGCTGTGGGGGCACGGCACTCGGGGACACGGAGACGCGGAGTCGTGGAGAGGCAAGGAGTCGCAGAGACGCTGACGACAACCATTGCTGTTTGCTCCGCCCTGGTGATTCTCTGAGACCCTGCCCTACTCAATTTACATCCCCACCCAAGCTGTGCCAGTGGCACAAAAGGAACCACCTGCGCTTTTGCAGCCTAACCCAACAAACTGCAGATTTCAACTCCTCACATTCATAAGGGACACACTCAAGAAGCAGACTCAGGTTCGGAGGAAGCCAGAGCCGACCCGGCTGGGCTGGCGACATGGAACCGCTGTACCAGCAAACACACAAGCAGGTCCACCAGATCCAGTCTCACATGGGATGTCGGGAGATGGCAGACAAGCAGTCTGTGCACTTAGTAGAAAATGAAATCCAAGCAAGCATACCAGATATTCAGCCAGCTAGAATGCCTGGAGATTTTGTCCAGCAAGGAGCCTCTCAACAAAAGACAGAATGCCAAACTTCGTGTTGACCAGTTAAAGTATGATGTCCAGCACCTGCAGACTGCTCTCAGAAACTTCCAGCATCGGTGATACACAAGGGAGCAGGAGAGACAGCAAGAGGAGCTTCTGTCTCGCACCTTCACCCCCAATGTGGGATGTGGTGCCCCCTGTGAGGCTGCGTGAGGCTGCGACGGCCCCTGCGAGGCTGGGACGGCCCATGCAAGGTTGTGATGCCCCCTGTGAGGCTGCGACGTCCCATGCAAGGCTGTGTGAGGCTGCGATGGTCCCTGCGAGGCTGCGACAGCCCCTGCGAGGCTGCGACGGCCCCTGGGAAGCCAGGGGGACCCTGCGAGCCGCCCAGATGGCTTCGTTGACGCCCCATGCACAACTATCACCCGAAGGGCGAGAGGGGCGAGAACAGCTGTAGTGTTGCTTTCTCCTCAGTCTTGGTAGCAAAATCCTCATTTTAAACATAAGAGGATACATTATTTTTAAAAAGCTGTTATGTGGCTCTGCACCCTTTCTGAGTAGAGCGTGAACAAGTCGTGAGAGACCTTTCCAAGCACCGGGACATGTTGCGGATGGAAATAGCTACATTTTCCATGTGTATGACCTTTGACCTGGCGACCAAAAGCATACATCTATGGATGAGGACAGTGGGGGGGTAAGGGCAGAGGTGTGAAAACAGCACAGCTATGAGGCGGCCCTGGGGCCAGGCCTCTCTAGCTAAACAGCTCTGCTCAGCTCCTCACTGGTCAGCTCTGCTCTGCTCCATCCCACTCTGCTTTGCCCTGTGCTGGTCTGTCCCACTCTGCTCTGGGAGGCATTTTGGGGGTTTCAGCTCAGCCCAGGAAATGCAGTCTTCTCTGGAAAGGGAAAGAGTGCTCTCAGAGCCAGGGGAGCTGACTTTTATAAACAATAGCTCCATCCCCCTACCCTCACCCCAGACCTTGACAAGCCACCGTTCTACTTTTATTTGCCGTGGTTTAAAAAACCAGAGGGAAAACTATGAAATGTGTTAAAATCTTAACAAAGTTTGCTCAATTTTTGATGGCCTAGTTTCCTTGGTTTACTGTTTATTTGCCTTCACCTATAATATGAAAAGTTTGTTCTCGATTGCAAAAATTTTCTTACCAGAATAATTTTCTATGTTTTATGTTAGCTTTATTATGTTCTTGATTATTTTTAAAAAGCAAACAAAACAGTCTCACTTATGAACGAGCTAAGGTTCTTTACAATCATGTTACAGTTCATGCTTATTTTTAGATGTCCTATTGTCACTTTCAAATGGAGCCAACTACTGTGTCTTAGGAACCCATGATCTTATCTTAAGTGTTCAAATCTCCTGACAACTTTTCATTTTTGCCTCCCTGAAGTGTATGTGTATATATATTAGAGGCCCGATGCATGAAAATTTGTACAAGAGTAGGCCTTCCTTCCCCGGGCTGCCGGCACTGGCTTCCCTCCAGCACCTGGGACCCAAGCTTCACTCTGGTCGCCACTGGCAGGCATCCAGGACCCGGGCTGCTTTGCTCCAGCCCCGGCTTCATCAGGAAGGACATCCAGAATAATACTTGGAAGGATGTTTGGTCTAATTAGCATATTATCTTTTTATTATTGTAGACTAGAGGCCCAGTGTGTGAAATTCGTGCATGGGAGGGGGTGTCCCTCAGCCTGCCTGCACCCTCTCCAATCCGGGACCCGTCGGAGATGTCCGACTGCCTCTTGCAATCTGGAACCACTGGCTCCTACCTGCTAACCTGCCTGGCTGCCTGATTGCCCCTAACCACCTCTGCCTGCCTTCCTGATAACCCCTAACTGCTCCCCTGTTGGCCTGATTGCCCTTAAACACCTCTGCCTCACCCCGCACCCAGGACCCAGGATTCCCTCCTCCAGCTGGTCACAGGCACCCAGGACCTGGACTTCTCTCCCTCTGGCTGGCCACAGGCACCCAGGACCTGAGCCGGCTTTGCCCAGGCCAGCTGCAGACACCCAGGACCACGGGGTGGGTGTCTTGTCCACTCCAAGGCCATAGCCGCAGGCACTGGCACCCAGGACCGCAGGGCGGGTGGCTTGTCCCTCTCCTGGGGCCACAACCTGGCTGGTCCCCATTCCTCTCTTGCAAGCTCATTTGTGCCTGGCTGGTTCCCATTCCTTTCTCCCCAGTGTTGAGTGTCTGAGCCGTTATGATGTGATGGTGTGAGGGCATGATGACTATTTGCATATTAGCTCTTTATTATATAGGAGATATATATATATATATATATATATATATATATATACACACACACACACACACACACACACACATATATATGTGTATATATATGTGTATATATATATGTGTATATATATGTGTATATATGTGTATATATATGTGTATATATGTGTATATATATATATAGTATAACAGGAATTTTATATATCTTAATTTTTCTCTGTAAAAAGTATGTTCATTTATTATTATAAACCAGATGTAATATTCACCATCTTTGAAAATATCCTTAATCATTATCCATATTGACATTGTGTCTAAAGACTGATTTGTGTTAGCTTTCCTTTACATTACACAGAAACCACCAACTTTTCTTGTCAGTTGTATCATTCTTGTTATGAACCCTCTTCAGTTATTACCAGTCATTTTAAGTCTTTAGCACCTACAGATAGTTTTCGTATTACTCAATGTTCCCTTGAAGGCTCTGCATTCAGCTACAAGCCAGAATTCACATCTTCACAACGAAGCATAGTCTCAGAGCCCATGGAAAAAGACTGTACCTGGTCCTTCAAACTATTGACACTTCGAAGACTAGATCTTGGTACAGGTTTCTGATGTCGCTTAAACAACTTTCAGTGGGCAGAGTCCACGGAAAAAGTGTATTTCCAAAACACTTTTGAGTCAAGACACCAATGAGTTCATGTTCATGATTCTGCTAATCCAAGGTCCAGCAGAACAAGAATTGATTACATAGGACTGAATGAACTCATGAGATGATTGTGGCTATTTGGAATATTGTTGATGTTGTTTTAATTTTCTATTTCCTGGACATATACGGAAGCCCTTTCTCTTATTAGGTTATCTATAACAACAATTTATTAGATTCTGGTTTTGTGCACTGAAATGGAAAATTTTTAAGTGATATCTTTTTTTAAATATATTTTATTGATTTTTTGCAGAGAGTAAGGGAGAGGGATAGAGCGTTAGAAACATCGATGGGAGAGAAACATTGATCAGCTACCTCCTGCACACCTCCTACTGGGGATGTGCCTGCAACCAAGGTACATGCCCTTGACTGGAATCGAACCTGGGACCCTTCAGTCCGCAGGCTGACGCTCTATCCACTGAACCAAACCGGTTAGGGCCCATTCTTGTCTTGATAATCTTCATAGAAATGTCTCAGTGACTCGGGAATTCTGGGTGTCACAGTGCTCAAGGCTTGAGTGAAATGTTTTTTCCTGATGGATTTGGCTTCAATGTCTTCTCCTAGTGCCAGAAGGGTGGCCTCTTCACAGACGGCAATGACCTCTGCTCCAGAATATGTGTCCGTTTGGAAGATGAGTTCATTCAGATCAACATCCTGACTGATTGGCATCGAGTGAAACTGCAGGTTAAATATTTCCTTCCTTGTTGCTGCATCTGGTAACAGCACATAGATGATTCTATCGATTCTTCCAGGATGCATCAAAGCCTTGTCTATCCTATCTGGGCGGTTAGTAGCTGCCAAAACAGTCACATCCTTTAACTGTTCAATGCCATCCATTTCCGTAAGGAGCTGAGCCAAAACACGGTCAGCTACATTCCCAGCACCTGAAGAACTGCCGCTTTCAACTGCTAAGGCATCCAGTTCATCAAAGAAAATAATGGAAGGAGCCACCGCTCTTGCTTTGCGGAAGATCTCTCTAACAGCTCTTTCAGATTCACCAACATATTTATTCATTAATTCAGGCCCCTTTATTGCTAGAAAATTCAGTCCACTTTCATTGGCCAAAGCCTTTGCAATCGTTTTAGAGCAACCAGGTGGCCCATACAGAAGATCTCCTTTAGGCGGCTGAATACCCATTTGGGTGAAAGACTCCGGATGTTTCAAGGGTGATTCCACAGCCTGTTTCAATTTCAGTTTGATATTTTCCGGTCCTCCTCTATCTGACCAGGATACACTTGGGACATCAACTGCAACCTCCCTCGTGGCACTGGGCCTGATGTCATTCATTCCCTGCAAGAAATCATTCAGAGTAATCTTCACCAATGCAGCCACCTTGCTGTCAGGGAGGTTAGGCTGTTTCTTCAGGACTCTCCGGAAGGCATTGAGGCCTGATTCACTACACAAGGCTTTCAAGTCTGCTCCAGCGTATCCATGTGCATTGTTTGCTAACTGTAGCAGCTCGGCTTCCGTGAGTACCTGCGGTACCTTTCGAAGCCGTTTCCGAAGTATATCTAGCCGGTCCTGAGCATTAGGAACTCCAATCTCAATCTCTTTACCAAATCGTCCAGATCGGCAGAGTGCAGCATCCAAAGCATGAGGAGGATTTGTGGCCCCAATAACTAATACCTGTCCTTCACTTCCTTCTGAACCAATACCATCCATCAGTGTTAGCAGTGAAGCTACAACTCTTTTTTCCACTTCATTCTGAGCCCCTTCTCTTTTTGGGCAAAATGCATCCAGCTCATCAATAAAAATAATGGATGGACGCCGCAGAGTGGCTTCAGCAAATGTCTGATGTAACCTTGCTTCAGTTTCCCCATAGAATTTGCTTATAATTTCAGGACCATTTATTACAGAGACATAGGCTCCAACTTCATTAGCAACAGCCCTGGCAATCATTGTCTTTCCAGCACCTGGAGGGCCATACAGTAACACTCCTCTAGAGGGAGGAATTCCGTAACTCTTGGATGGTTCAAGCTGCTTGAGAGGATGTTCAATTATTTCTCTAATTGCTTTCAGCTGACCATTTAAGCCTCCTATCAGGTCGTAAGTTACTTTGAACTGGTTGTCTTGCTCTTTTGAATTTGTACCAATATTTGTAAAATTGACTCTCGTTGTTGAAGAAGTGAAATAGAAAGTATCAGTGTTGCACTTTGCTCCCAGATTGGCTGGCTTTAGGAATCTCTCTTCATTGATAAGGTACTCATTTCCTCCTCTGGCAGACGCAAAGCTACATTCAAGACCTGTAACTTCCTCTGGCCCAAGCCCACTGCTGCCACCAGGACTCTGTGTGACATTTGACAAACTGTCACCAGTTTTATTTATCTTTCTGTCACCTACTGGTTTGCAGGGAGTACTGCTTGATGGTGGGACCCGAGGCTCTTCCAGATCCAACTGGCTTAACTGTAAGGACATATCAAGGCTACTGGCTCCTATGCTGGACCGTTTTGGGGACATTCCCTGAGCATCAGTATCAGAGTCACTCTGAAGCCGCCTCAGTATCATGCCATCTGCACCTTTCACTCACAAACACTTGCAACATGCATGGTCGTAGATAGAATGTAATGTATAGAAAGTTGCCTGGTAAAACAATCTTGCCATCTAGTTTTCTCAGAAGACAATCAGCCAATTGTTCTTCATTAATATCCACATTTTTGTCACTCTTGTTTTCCATGTAAACTGGTAAGCAGCACTCGTCCACCAATAATTATATTTGCAGATTTCATAGTGCCAAGTCCGAGTTGAACAAGGGAATTCTGGAACTTTTTAGAAACTTTGTCATCCTTTTCTAGGTTGATCACCACCAGGGTCCCAGTCACCGCTGTGAAGGCGGCTTCGGGACAAGCAGCCGAGGCCAGAGAGCGAGCCGTGGAGGGCGGGGGTGAACCCGGGTCGGAGCTCCGCTTGGATGGTTTTCTGTTCTTCGAAGACATGCTCCACAGGCAGCCTGGAAGCTGAAGCCTTTAAGTGATATCTTATTCTCCCTGCCTAACTCACTCTCCCAAATTCAGAAACTTTTATCAAATATTTTTACTTTTAAATGGCAATACATTTACATAGGTTCAATAAGAATCAACCTAGAGAACAGTTGCACTCTAAAATATCAGAGGCTAGGAAAACCAAGATGGCGGCATAGGTAAACACCGGAGATTGCTGCTTAGCACAACCACTTCAAGAATACAACTAAAAGACAGAACGGACATCATCCAGAACCACAGGAAGGCTGGCTAAGTGGAAATTCTACATCTATAAGGAAAGAGAAAAGCATACCGAGACTCAGAGGAGCTGCGGTGCAGAAGTAAAGTACAGAGGTATGGAGGCGCACACGGAGAGGGCTGGCGGCTGAGGACACAGTTGCCTTTTTCAATTGGTAGGGAGTCTCAAGCTCTTAGCTCCAGTTCCGGGCGAGTCTTTGGGGACCCAGACTCATACAGGAGAAACTGGACTGTCTGGCATCGGTCGGAACTCGAGGGCAGCTTTCTCTTGGAGGTGCTTGCAGCGATTGCTGGGACACTGAGAAGTGGGGCCTCTGAGGATAGCCATAGCTGCTTGCTCTGCCCTGTTGATCCCCTGGGACCCCTGCACCATCCAAGCACTGTGCCAGCTTTTGCATATGAAAGGCCTGGCCCTTTGCAATCTAAAAATTACCTAACAAACTTGCAGCTGGCCCAAGGCCCCACAGCAACTTGCATTGCTTCACAGCTGAGCTCCTGCTGGGTAGCCTCAGGCAGAAGCTAGATTAGCACCTCCTTAGAGATCCAGGAGCCAGTGTGCCCAGTGGTCAGAGTGGAACCATTCAGATTGCAGCTCCTCAGATCCATAAAGGACACACTCAGGGGGCAGACTCAGTGAGCACCAAAGCCCCACTGAAGCAAGTCTTGCCCCGGAAGGGTGTTTCCAGCACAGAAGTTCTCCCACTGCAGGCACAGCTGATTCTCACAGCCAGTTGGCCTGGAGGTCAATTCCTCCCAGTGATACCTACAACAAGCAAGGCTTAACTACAACAAGACTGTGCACCAAGAGTGTCCACCTCAGGTAATTGGGGAGGCTGAGCCACTGGGCCCTATAGGACACCTAGCACAGAAAGCCACTCTATCAACACAGGGAAGCATAAAAAATGTGGAGACAAAGAAACAGGACACAAATGACAGAAATGGAGGAAAGCAAACTACTGGATATAGAGTTCAAAACCACACTTTTAAGGTTTTTCAAGAACTTTCTAGAAATGGCTGATAAATTTAGTAAGACACTCAAAAAGTCTGGTGAGACTGCCAATAAATGTAGTGAGACCCTCAAGAAATCTAGTGAGACCCTCGAGGTTATGAAAAAGGACCAACTAGAAATTAAGCATACACTGCCTGAAATAAAGGATATTATACAGACTCCCAACAGCAGACTAGAGGATTGCAAGAATCAAGTCAACGATTTGAAATACGAAGAAGCAAAAAACACCCAACCGGAAAAGCAAAATGAAAAAAGAATCCAAAAATATGAAGATAACGTAAGGAGCCTCTGGGACAGCTTCAAGCGTACCAACATACAAATTATAGGGTGCCAGAAGAAGAGAGAGAGTAACATATTAAAAACCTATTTGAAGAAATAATGACAGAAAACTTCCCCCACCTGGTGAAAGAAATAGACTTACAAGTCCAGCAAGGGCAGAGAACCCCAAACAAAAGGAATCCAAAGAGGACCACACCAAGACACATCATAATTAAAATGCCAAGAGCAAAAGACAAAGAGAGACTCTTAAAAGCAGCAAGAGAAAGTCAGTTACCTACAAGGGAGTACCCATACGAATGTCAGCTGATTTCTCAACAGAAACTTTGCAAGCCAGAAGGTAGTGGCAAGAAATATTCAAAGTGATGAATGCCAAGAACCTACAACCAAGATTACTTTATCTAGCAAAGCTATTATTCAGAATTGAAGGTGAGATAAAGAGCTTCACAGATAAGAAAAAGCTGAAGGAGTTCACCACCACCAAACCAGGATTATATGAAATGCTGAAAGGTATCCTTTAAGAAGAGGGAGAAGAAGAAAAAGGTAAAGATACAAATTATGAACAACAAATACACATCTATCAACAAGTGAATCTAAAAATAAAGTGAATAAATAATCTGATGAACAGAATAAACTGGTGATTATAATAGAATCAGGGCCATAGAAAGGGAGTGGACTGACTATTCTTGGTGGGGAAGAGGGTGTGGGGGATGCAGGAAGAGACTGGACAAAAATCGTGCACCTATGGATGAGGACAGTGGTGGGGGGTGAGAGCGGAGGGTGGGGTGGGAACCGGGTGGAGGGGAGCTATGGGCGGGGGGGGAGGGGGGGGGGAGAGGGACAACTGTAATAATCTGAACAATAAGGATTTAATTTAAAAAAAAACAGAAAAATATAAAATATCAGAGGCTAACCACAAAAATCAATCTACTTTTTTACTAGATATAAGTGGAAAAATTGTTTGTGCAACTGAAGCCTTGTCTGGAATGTCATATTTAAGAATGATGCTTATATAATTGGGTACAACCAGCCACTGTTTTTTTTAAAAAAGAAAAACTATTTTAAAATGTTACTGAATTCAGCTGTTCACACCAAATAATGAAGTATGAACTAGCCACTTGCACTTTTTCCTTTGTAAAATGGTTGTCCCTACAAAATATTTTTAAATAATAATGTCAATATTATTCATTTTTTATTTCAGTCACAAAATTCAAAATCAGCTCTTTTCATCTCTTGATTTTGGGTGATTTTTCCAACTTTCCTCCATGTTGCTTACATAGGGGAAAAATGCTGTTATCAAAAATACTTTTTTATACTTCAATTAATTTGTTTGTTATGAAGATTAGCTATTCAAAGCAGTGCTGTTTTTCTTGTCTCCTTCTTAAATATCCTTCACTATAAACACCAAGACCTAAGTCCATTTACTGGTGCTCCTCTGAGTGGCTGTGATACAGCCGAACAGCTTTCCTCTGCCAATTCAGTTAGAAACTGTCCTGTATGAATAAAGTCTATCTGCAGGGAAATGCCTTCATGCACTTTGGGAATTCCTAACCTACTTCTCAATAAAAATTCCTCCCCATCTCTGCAAAATACATCCCAGACTAGACAGGCCAGATCAAGTAGTTATATTTGAGATACTGTGTGAAGATCCAGTCTATCAAGGATATGTCTGGTGCAAGGCCATAAGACTTGAGTGAAGAAATAGTTTGAAGAGATTGTCCTCAGAGAATGCTTCGAATATTCTAAAAATTTCAACATCTTGCTGCAGTCCACACAGAAAAAGGCCAACTGGAATGACTTATTCATGAGATTTCCAAATGCAATGAAGGCATCTACCTCTTCCTAATTGAGAATGTGTCCTGCCTCCCTGAAGGACATCCCTTGGACATAATTAACACCAGGCCTGTAACATGATTATGGCCCCCAAGGTGCTGTGTAAAGCATCATAATATGGGTCATCCTTGTGCAAGGTGTAGAGAGATGGAGATGCATCGGACATGTCCAGCTCAATTCCAAACTGGCATCTGTATCATCAACAGATACACCGCCTGCATTTAAATAATGATGTGTTTAAAGAGACCGTGTTTTACTGAAGCTTTTCCACCATTTCTTTCCTTTGGAGAGAAATACTTCATAAAGTTCAGGAGTGGTATTTCTCTTCCTACAGCAAGGCTCCAAACTTCTTCATGAACACTAGAGGGCAACCTCTGCACCTCAATTCTCCAGCCTTCCTCCTATTATGTACTATTTCCCAAATGGGCAGCATTTCACTGCTCCAAATTACCATTGTATTTGCAATATTTTCTTCCTGCTCACATGTTTTTCTTTTTTTTAATGTACTGCTTTAATTACTCAATTTTGATACTCAGCTCAATGGCCTAATGTTCTTGTCTGTGAAGTAAAGCTTCTTCCACAGATTTGGCAGGAAGATTTCCTTGGATTTGGCAAAGATTTCTTCAACGGTACATAAAAGCAATCATATGATGGCCTGTATTCAGGAATCGGAATGATAGTAGAAAGAGGCTCAAATTCAAAATTGTTATGTCTTGAAGACTGAAGCAGTGATTACAGGTCCTCCCTGTTCTGTTTCATATTCCTGCTGCATTATTTTGGGAAGCTTTCTAAAGATTCTCTCCAGAAGGGACTTGACCAAATAATTTCCAACCAGAAGCACTATGGACTACTGATCTGAGCTCCTTCTGTCCTTTTTGGGAACGGTTTCAGACAACCAAGGGCAAGTGAAGGGGCTCTCTGGAAGTTGGGAGAGGGGAATCATACCCCCTGCCTCCCAGCTGCTCCAAATACACTACCACCAGGCACCTGCCTTGAGGAGAATCATTTCATGATCAAGAATCATCTTCAATCTTTCGCTGGCAGTGAGATGATTACATTGTGCAGGACTTGGAGTGGCCACAGTCAGAGAAGAGGTGAGGTAGCAACACCTGCCTCGGTGACTCTGGCCCGAGCCACTGGCCAGTGCACATGCCTAGCAGCAGCAGCAGAAGAAGAAGCAACCAACCACAGCCCTGCATGAAGAGCTGAGGCGCTGTGGCGCCCCACAGGAGTCCAGTCCTGGCCAGCCTGGAGGAGAAGTCCCCGGAGGAAGGCGGCCCAGCTGGAAGTCCTGGCCATTGTGCACTTCTGCTCGCTCTTTCTGCCTGCCTAACTTTGAGATCAAGGAGTTACAAGCAGCTCTTCACCTAGACGACATAGAGTTTATCAGTGACCAGATAGCCTGCTTGCTTCAGGGCTGTTATCAACAAAGGGATATCACATTTCTTGGTTCCAGAGGTGGCTGATGTAGCCATCCCACTTTGAATAGGATCCTGTAAAACAAAATCAAACCCGGTTGGCCAAAAGAACTTTTTTCCTAATCCCATGCAGAATTTGTGGAACCTTGAAAGCTCATTGTTGCAAGACAATGGAAACTGTAGCTGATCTGAAGGTACTGGGAGAGTGAAGTAGCAAGTTCAATGTCACAGGCTGCTGGTGAGAAACAAATTAAATGCATATGTGAAAGAACAATGCAATGTTATCAAGTGCATCCCATCTATCCCACAGTTAGACAACAAGAACAAAGACAACACAAAACAAGAACAACAAATGTTTATTTTATGAAGGAGGAAAGCAAAGAAGGTTAGCAAGAGGAGGCCCTGCCCAAGGCACAATATTTAGAGAAACACAAACTTCCTAATGTGAAGGAGGAAAGACTCTCAATGAGAACTTCCAAATATCATTCAAGCCCAAACGTAACCCTGAATGCCCCTTCAATAGGTAGTGATGGATACAATGCATGAAGATACCCGAGCAGAAGAGGGTGGTCATGAAGGACAAGGTGATGGGGGTGTAGATGGACATGCGCTTCTCCATGGTCCCCCAGATCAGGCAGAGGTAGGGTCCAGTGAGCTATCAGTTCTGCAGTGGATAATGGCTTAGCTCACCAGTGGCAGGTGTTGGTACATGAGAAGAACCAAAAACAAGCACTGTGTGCCAACCGGCAGGAGGAAATAAAGGAGGTACAAAAGCAAAAGCACCTCTTGCTGGTGGAAGTTCAAGATGGACTTCGGAGAGGGGACATACTCCTGGATTCCCACCATGGAGCCTTCCTCCACTTCAGCTGCCACTGACTCCACTGACTTTGACCTTGATCTGTTTATGAATCTGAGCCATGAAGAATTCCATGAGTAAGAAGAGAGCTAGGAAGATGAAGAAAAAGGAGTACCAAATTCCCACTGCAGGACTGCTAAAACTTTTTCCAAAACAATCAAGCAAGGACAGGTGATAGTGCCACGGCACCAGAAATCTCCATGGATGGGGGACCAGGGCATGCAGACCACACCGCAGTGAAGCCAACCCACAGCTGCTGGCACCCCGTAGTAGCCAGATTTGTCACTGGCCAAAGAGTAGAATACAGGGGTCGTTCCCGCCACTGCGGCTGCAGCCATCTGCTCGGCTTCTCAGGGGACATTGTAATCTGAGACCAAGAGAACTCTGACCACACCTCAGGAAGGGGGAGAGAGGGAGAGAACACAGGGTCAGAACATGAGAGCAGGTACCCAAAATCCCAAGCACGTCTGAAAAGCCTGCTCACGTTTTAGATCCCCCACCAGCACTCCGTTTTTACATACAAGCAGTATTTGCACACCCAGGGGATGGTTACTCCTTTCTCCCCACTTCAACCTATGTTAACGGCTGTCCGCCCCTGGACGTGCCGACCGCACTGCAATATATTTATGTCTCATCTCTCCTGCTACATTGAAAGCTTCTGGAGGTCAGGAATCAAACTTGGCTCACATTTGCAGTGCTCATATCCTCCAGCGTAGACCATTACACATAAGTACTAATTAGATATGTTATAGAATTGTACACTTGAAACCTATGTAATTTTATTAACCAACGTCTCCCCAATAAATATTTTTAAAAAATAAAATACACGTTATTAATAAAACATGAATTATTTTTGATATTTTATTTTACAATTTTGAAAATTGATTTTGAGAGAAAGAGGAAGGGAGAGGGAGAGCGAAACATCAGTGTGAATGGAAACTGCTGAGCCTACAGCCTGGGCATGTGCCCTGACCGGGAATTGAACCAGCAACCTTTCAGTGCACGGGACACAGGATGGTGCCCAACCGAGCCACACCAGCCAAGGCTCATTTTTTAGATTCTTTTTTACCAAAAGTGTGGAAACTGATTATTTTTCTATTTTTAATGCTGACAGAAAAGGAAAAAAATGGAAAATGGAAAATTGTGTGCTGTCACTCTAAAGCATACCTGGGTTGTCTGATTCTGTAAGTTGTCTATAACTAAGAGCATTGCTAAATAATTCCTGCCCATAGACATGCAAACAAATTCTGTTCAGGGGGAAACAATCAAAAACAAAACAAAAAGAATTTTGGCTCTATTTGCACATAAATTACAATATTCCTGACCTATTCTTAGGAATCTCCTTTGACCTAGTTGTAACACTTCACTAGTTTCCTCATGAATGAATTAAATAAAATTTTTAACATAAAGTTGTTATATCTGCATATGACTCGTGATTTTACCTACTTTTGAAAATTTTCTTTTAATGCCTGCATAAAACTAAACCATCCTTTAATGGCTGATCTGCATGAGCCTTGAGTTTTTGCATCAGCCACACACGCCTAGCTGTTTTCAGACAACAGTGTCAAAGAGACTTTTGAGGCAGCCCAGTTTGGTGACCTTTCAAGCAACCTAACACAGGAACTTTCTAGAAGCTTTATGGTAGCCGCCTCATTCAGAAGCCTCTTGATTTTCCTGTTCTGTTTGAGTTGGCCTGGAACTTCTTAACAGACATTGTCATAGTCATTTGGCTGCTCTTAAAAGGCTGTCTATACCCCAAAAGCATAATTCAGGGGGAAATACACATTAAGACCCTCATATTCTAACTCTCACAGAGAAGAGTGAGATAGTGCTCAAGCATTGCCATGTGGGGTTATATATGCGTATTTAAATTAAAGTCATAAGAAGCTTCATGCTGGTGTCTAGACAATAGGTAGAAGGAAGTCATATTTTCTTCAAGGAGGACCCCACATGGTCAAGTAAGTCATAGAGACTCAAAAGATCACATCCTGTGGTAATGTGTGAAGATGCAGGTGGTCTGAGTTATGCCAGCATCTCTGCATTCTCCCAGCAAGCCATTACCATATCATCATCTATGAATTGACATTGAATATATTGGCCATCTCTACAACTGGATACACACATCTCGGGGGTCAGGACAGCCTTCTGTTTTTGTATGTGTTCAATGTGTGAGTACAGTAGTACATGCACATAATTTATAAATATACATATATTCAGGTTGAAGGTCCAACTTTTTTTCTCATAAGATATGCAGTCAAGATTAGAAAACAGTAGGATATATCATGAAAACATCTTGCTATTGGGTTTCCCAGGTATCCTCACCAAAATGGTATTGACGTTGCATTTACTGTTGCCTAAAGGTGTTTACAAGGTTGTAGTCCCTTGCAGCCATAGAGAAGTGGGGGAGAATGACTATTGAACTCCAAGACAACCTGGTCCCTCTGATCATGGCACAGCCATCCAAGAAGTAGTACCTGACAAGACCCTTCCCTTTTTGGCAGACACAGCATGTTAAATAGCACCTAACTGTGGGTCAAATAGCACAATCTTTGGATGGAAGATAAATAGCAATGAAGGGGTGTAACATAGGCAGTTTTTTTTCTAGTTAAAACACTTATGCAAAGCTGAGAGGATGGACAGCAGCATAGCACACTGAAAGGGGTCCATGTCTTACGTTAATTCCCCTCATCTGACATCTGGCCCAGCAGGAACTACATAATACTGTCTCAGAGCCATTTAAAAGATGTGATTCATCAGAGAGAACCTGGCTTCTGGCAACTTCAGGGAAGGTTAGAGGGCCCATAAAGTGGCTGTTTATGTTTAAGGTTTAAATATGCTCAATGGCTTGTTCATTACCTGACCAGAAAAATGTTTTATTTATCCTCTGTTAGCCCCCATTCTTCCTACCAGTTCCTGCTAAGTTTAAGAACACATCTGCAACAAGCTTTGAGTTACTCTTATATGTTTGAAAAGTGCACTGGGGGCCTGGCCAGCGTGGCTCAGAAGTTGAACATCGACCTATAAACCAGGTCATGGTTCAATCCCCAGTCAGGGCACCTGCTTGGGTTGTGGGCTCAATCCCCAGTGTGGAGTGTGCAGGAGGAAGCTGATCAATGATTCTGCATCATTGATGTTTCTCTCTCTCCCTCTCCTTTCCTATCTGAAATCAATGAAAATATATTTTTTTAAATGCATTGGATAAGTTCCTACATCCGGCTCAACTGCCATCCCCACCACAAGAACAATGGCTTGTTTGACCCTCCCCAACCCATCAGAGCTGAATGTAATATTCACCACTCATTTACTTCTGGGTTTTTCATTTTTTTGTTTTGTTTTTGTTGATGTTTTGTTTTGTTTTTTTATCCTCACCTGAGGATATTTTTTTCCATTGATTTTTAGAGAAAGTGGAAGGAGGGAAGGGTTGGGGGTGGGGGAGAGAGAGAGAGAGAGAGAAACATCAATGTGATAGAGAGACATCGATTGGCTGCCTCCCACATGCACCCCCAGTGGGGCCCGGGATTGAACCTGCAACCCAGGTACACACCCCTGAGCAGGAATTTAACCCACGACCAGGGTACAGGCATCAGTAAATTAGAACATAACTCTAGCTGGATCTACGTGGCTGCTCCTTAAAGGGGTGCTGGGAAATCCACCACATTGCAGTCCCTCCCTCTAGGGTTTGACTTTTGTACTTTTGCTCCTTATTGATGGTGCTAAACTCTTTAATTTATTATTTACTTTTGTCTATAAATATCAAGATTTCTTGTTTTGGAAGCTTTTCTTCTGTTATTAATATTTATATTATCCCTATGAGTTTAATATTCTATGATCTTCAAATAAGACTTAAGTTCCTTTTTGTATAATTTAGATGACATCTCCATTTTTTCTACTTGACTCCATCTCTAGTAAAACCTGAAAAATACTAGGCAAATGTGTAGGTTTTATGGTGTCTGTCCTCCAGGAAGAAAAAAAGGGGGGTGGTCATAACCAAATATCCTATGTCTGCTTGCTTATATAGAGCCATATTAGTGACTAAGAGCAAAGGCTTGGTGGAACAAAACCGCACTATTGTAGGTTTAGTATATTTAACCACCTGGCGGAGTGATACAGTTCAAAGTGAAAGAACCATGGGTCTGTTTGAGTCCCCCAAACCACTGACCTAGAGAAACGATGAAGATCCCAGACCTTCCCTGGAGAGAAAGGTTGCACTGCGTTTCTGGTAAGACAGAAGAGAAATCCTATAACCTTCCTTCTGAAATTAGAATTCTTAAAAGAGCGAGCCTTCAAGGGGCCAAACAGGAAAGCTTACCCCCAGCCACGGCTGAAGCAAGGGCAGGAGGTTCAACTCCACAGCAGAAGATTGGAGCAGTGGCGGAGAGGAAGGGAGCTTGAGGAGCTGAGATTCCTGGTGGCAGAGCAAAGAGCTTCCAGGAGAGTAAGCAGAGCATCCTGTGTGGGAGTGACAGCGTCACTGGTCACCCCAGAATTACCTGCAGTGAAGAACTGGTGTCTCTCAAAGTGCAGGAGCAGCAGCTACTTGTGCCTCATAGAAAACACTGTCTGGATATTCGTCCCCAACATAGATGGAGGTGCTAGCACTTCCCAGCCAATAGACACTTATGAAAAAGAGATACCAACTTCAGTCTATTTTAGATGGACTGTGCACTAATGTATTTCCACCCTTGATTGGTGATATGAGGAAAACAAGTGCTCAGGAAGTGCTTTTATGGCTCAGAAAAAAGCATCAGCTCCATTTCTCTTACCTGAGGTGTGATTTTGGAAGGAGCTTCTTGGCACTTGGGTAAGAGGAGAGGGAAGCTAAGTTAATAATTACGTACCAAGGGCCCACTATTCCATGAAACAGGCATTTTTGTGACTTCTAAATAAAGACGCAGCATTGTAAAGGACTGAAAGATAAAATCAGTATATTCCTGCCCTCAAGAAGTTTACAGTGTCGTGGGGAATGGAACAACTACATGATACATTATATAATTACATTCTCATATAACTACATTTTTATACTGAGCATAACACATATCACACAAGAATATAATACTTTGGCTAAGAGGAAGAGGAGGTCACAAGTTTTTGAGAAAATCAAAAGTAGTGTTTGGACCAACTGAGTATATCAAACAGATTTGAGTAAGGACATTTAAGAAATGATTTCAGGAGCCCACACGAGAGGCAATAAGATTTTAAACGAGAATAGTGCCAATGAAACATAAAGGAGGGACTAGATTTGTGGAATGCTGCATATCTAGCTTCTCCAAGATTTGTTGACTAATTATGCATGAGGTGACTGAGAAGGAGGAGACAAAATGTTTGAGCACTGGGAATTGGGACAATGGAGGTGTGTATGTTTTGCAGAAGTGTAGAAAGATAAATGGAGGCATGTTTGAAAAATTTAAGAGTTTATTTGAGCATTTATCCATTCCAACCTTGCAGCTCATCGGACAGGAACTAGGGGAAAGAGAAAGTGTGGAAGCAAAGTAAAAAAAAAAATTGATTGGCTATAGATCAAAGCTTAATTGGCTGTTTGTGATTGGTTGTCCTTAGGTTTCAATGTTATAACCTTGAGGCACTCACAGGCTTAGATTTTGGGTTGCTTACACAGGCCTCCACAGCATGAGAGCCACCTCAGCCTTATGGCCTGCTGTTGATTTAACTCAACGGAAGGGGGATAAAAGGAAATGAGGTGGAAGATGGCAAGCTTACTTCCTGAGATGCTGCTTTAAAAGCAGTAGAGTATATTACATAGGGTATGGCCGTCTTGCCTTAGTTTCCCCAGTGGAGATGCCTATCTCTGGATTCTGTCTATTTCGGTCACATCCCAGGTTTGTAGATACTCAGCACAGCCTAAATAGTTGTGCCTTCAAAGCCAGGGCTTATGGTAGTATTCATGCCACCGCCACTCACCACCTCCACCCTGTCACCTCCTTATTTAGTGTTGGCTTCCTGTAAGTAACTCAGACGCCTGCAGTTTTACTCTCCAAAACATGCTGACAAGATGGAGAGAAGCCTGCTCAGCTGGAATGCAGAAATACTCCATTATGGACGCTTTGCTTGCAGAGACTCAGGCTCAAACCACACATTATCTATCTTCCGCACTTTCTTTTCTTCTCAGCACAACCTGAAAGTACCTGATTTGGATGCTGGAAAAATAAATTCACATCTCAGAACACCATTCTCTATAAATCAAATGAGACATTCTTACTAAACTGAGTCTCTTCAATTCTTTACATTTTACACATGTCAGCATAGAATTGCCTCAATCTTACTGCCTCTACACTTATAAATCCATTCTCATTTCTGACAGCTCTTATTTACTTGGATTTATATTTACTGTTCCTTACCATTTTTTGATATGTATTGTTTCCTATTTACAAAAGCACTCATCACAATAATAACTTGATTTGGAAACTAAGAAAAAAGTATAGAGAAGAAAATATAGGGTGTCCCCAAAAATGTATACACACACTTTGAATAATTATAAAGCCAGTGTTTATTAAAATATATTTCATTTCAAAATTGAGCTATCCACTGTTACAGTATACATACATTTTTGGGGACACTCTGTATATGACTTGTCCTCTCACCACTGTTAACATTTTGGGTTATTCTTTTTCCTTTTATGCACATTTTAATTTTAAAACATAGCTGGCCCGAAACTAATATAAAATAACATTAAATGTAAACTGTAATTGAAAAATTAAAAAGAAAGTAAAGGAGAAAATATAGCTTGGATTTAAAAATTGTACAGAACTTAAATAAAGTTACTCTAAGAAAAAAGAAAAAAAAGAACTAGAAAAATAAATGGCACCTGAAAAACATTCATTTAAAAAAATATATTGCTACAGAGAAGATGAAAATTGTGACCTAATCCTTTATAATGAATTTGAAAGCCTTACTAGTTTAAACTAGAACTTAGAGATATAAAACATGTGAGGACCAATATGCTGTGGGATATTGAATCCTCCATTCGTTGACAGGATATCAGTTACAAATATTTAAAGATTTAGAGGTTCTGTCTGGCCTCCAGGCTGTACAGCTAACGCTAATATAATATTGAATATCAACCCTAATTGAAATTTTTTTAATTTAAAAAAGATTGAGAATTATCCAAAGCAAGAAACAAGTGCAGTGCATAACTAGCGACATTGTGCCTGATCTTCTTCCTCTGTAAAATGAGATGCTAATGAGCTGGCATGGGAATCCAATGCAAAAGCTGAAGACTGTGTTTGGCATAGAGAGGGTCTTCATAAATGCAACCTATATGTGACCAGTCCTTGGGGAGTGCAATATCAGGGAAGCAAGAGTGAGGGGAAAAGGAGAACTAAGACAAAGAAAAAAAGGGAGGAAGAAAGGAAGGCAAAGAAGGAAAGCAAACATGAGATGATACAATAACTGAGCTGGCTACAGCTTCTCAAGAAAACCTTGATTGGTGGGCCATATGGAACCACTGCATTTGTAAACAGCTCCTTTGGGCAGCTCCTTGTTTGGGCCTGGTTGCTAGACCTGCTCAGGTAGCTCCTACAGTGGCTGATGCAGCGAAGCTCAAGCCAAAGCCTGGCCCTCGCTGCCAGATGGTCAGGACAGCAGGCAGTGTTGGACGAGACAAATGTGACAACTCTCAGGGCTTTGCCACCTGAGACAGGAAGCAGGGCTAGTGGCCAAGGGTCTGAGGAAAGGGTGGGTAGTTCTAGGTGGATGGGTGCGGGAAGCCACCGCTTGCCTATACACGAAGGCACCAAGGAACGCAGAAGGCCAATGGACCTTGGGCATTAGCAGGGCTGACCTAAGTGGTGGCTCAAGGCAATTCCCTAACCTGATGATCCTTTTACTGTTTACCAAACTTTACCTTTGATATGCATATATGCATTGCTAACAGGCAAATGTGTATTCAAGTAAATAAAAGGCAGACCAGGCCAGAAGTAGACGTGCTCTTCACAAAAGAGACACCACCTGGCCCCCACCCCTTAATAATTCATATTTCTGTCTAGTGTTTTCATTTGTGTGTCGACCCCTCCTTCAGATCCTGAATCCAGCAGCGAAAGTCGCAGCAGATGGGAAAGGACATAAAGTGGGCCCGGTGATTTTTTAAAGTATATTGTTTTATTGATTTCAGAGAGGAAGGGTGAGGGAGAGAGAGATAGAAACATCAATGATGAAAGAAAATCACTGATCGGCTGCCTCCTGCACACACCCCCCCGCCCCACTGGGGATTGAGCCCGCAACCCCAGCATGTGCTCTTGACCAGAATCAAACCCAGGACCCTTCAGTCCACAGGCCTACACTCTATCCACTGAACCAAACCAGCTAAAGTGGCCAAGTGCATTTTTAATAAAAAATATTTTACTTGGCAAGGTAGATCAGTAGGTAAGAGCATCATCCCTATATGCCAAGGTAGTAGGTTCCAACACCAGTTAGGACACATACAAGAATCAATCAATGAATGTATGAATAAATAGACCAACAAATCTCTCTCTCACTCTCTCAAATCAATCAAGAAATAAAAATATTTGTGTTGCCCTAACCGGTTTGGCTCAGTGGATAGAGCGTCAGCCTGTGGACTGAAGGGTCCCAGGTTCGATTCCAGTCAAGGGCATGTACCTTGGTTGCAGGCACATCCCCAGTAGGAGATGTGCAGGAGGCAGCTGATCAATGTTTCTCTCCCATCGATGTTTCTAACTCTGTCCCTCTCCCTTCCTCTCAGTAAGAAATCAATAAAATATTTTTTAAAAAAATTGTGGTTAATTCTAAATAATAGCCAAAGAACATAGAAATAATGAGTCAGACCCAAGAGAAAATTGGAACCAATTTAAGGATCAAATATATGAGGCTGAATGCGAGAGGAAGAAATAAAACCCTGAAAACTCCACAGAGAAGAATATAAAGGAGAGACTGAGGAAATAAGCCTGCATTATGACTGCCCAGGCTCTGCGCATGTTTGCCCTGAAGGGCTCCTCCTCCACTAAGAAAAAATTAAAATTATATTTCACAACTTTGTTAATATAAAAATGAATATATTAATATTATATGTTAAAACACTTCTTTTACCTAAAATTTTACTTTTTTCTTCTGATTAAAAAGAAAAATTTAAGCCCAACTGGTGTGGTTCAGTAATTGGGCATCAACCTATGAACCAAGAGGTCATAGTTTGATTTCTGGTCAGGGCATATGCTGGATTTCGGGCTCAATCCCCAGTGCGGAGCATACGGGATGATTCTCTCTCATCACTGATGTTTCTATCTCTCTCTCCCTCTCCCTTCCTCTCTGAAATCAATGAAAAAATTTTTTTAGTGAAAAAGTAGAACAATGTCTTGGGCCCAGAAAGGATTATGGGTCCCAGGAACCACCTCTACTAAGCCTTTGTGAGCCCTGAGAGCCGGAAACAGAGCTCCAAAGAAGAATGAGCAACAGGGCTCAGCCGTGAGCCAGCACCGTGAGGGCAGGTGCTTGCTCATCTTTGTGTCCCTAGCACCACACCAGGATAAATTCGCTTATTCTCTAAATATTCAGTGAACCCCTACTCTGTGCCAGGCACTGTGCTAGGAGCTGGGGATACAAAGATAAGCAAGATGCTGCCCTTGTCCTCCAAGATGGTTCCAGTGCCAATGGGGCCATGTCTATTAGGAATCTCTTCAGTTGTGAGGGAAAATCACATGCATAAAAAAAGAAAGCTGAGGTTTAGTAAAAAGTATATCAGCTCACATAAATGAAAATGTCTCTGGCAAGAGCTGGTTTCCTGCCAGACTGAATATAGGGATCAAGTGATCATAACAAAACAAACGTTAAGATCTCACAGGCCTGGCACAATTCTGAGCATTTTACATGTTTCCATTCATTTAGCTCCATTTTGCCCAGGAGAAAAGTGCAAACTCAACTTCTCTCCGTTTCTTGGCCGTTCCTTCTAGTATGTGAGGTTTCCTCTCAAGTCTTCACAGTGGCCCTGAATTTATTAGAATTGGTTATGAGAGAAAATTTCACAAGAGTTATGAATAAAGAATTTGCAGGACTTGGAGACTCGTTGGCTGTAGGGATGGGGTTTGATGGGGGTGAAAGTTCAGGTCTTTGGTTGTAACCCTTTCTAAAGTGAATGCAAAAGAGAATCTTGACGTTTGAGAAAAGATTAGTCGCAGTTTTGGATTTAGTATGTCAATTGGATACTCAGATGACTATGTTTTTCATCCCATCATGTCATTCTAAAAAGTCACTTGAGCCCTGGCCAGTATGGCTCAGGTGGTTGAGTGTCATCTGGGGCACCAAGAGCTCATGGTTCAATTCCCAATTCCTGGTCTGGCTACATGGGCTTGATCCCCCATAGGGGATGCACAGGAGGCAGCCAATAAGTTTCTCACTCTCTCCCTCTCCCTTTTTCTCTCTCTAAAATCAATTAAAACATGTATTTTTAAAATAATAATAAATTAAAAAGTCACTTGAGAAAGTGAAATAAAAATATATAATACAACAGGTTAAAAAATAAACAGAAGAGAAAATCGGGTTAGAGAGAAGATCATTTCTGCTCCAGAGACCTCCTCTGTGATCACTACCTCTCCTGCTGGTTCCTTGTATTTCTCTCATTGCAGCACTTATTTAAAACTTTATTACAATTGCCAGTTTAATGTAGGTTCCATGAGGGTGGCCTCCCTGCTTGTGTAATACACCATCTGTCTCCATCGTGTAGCACAACAAATGTCAAATGAATTCATGAGTAAATAAAAACCCCTATGCAGCCCTGGCTGTTTTTTTCTCAGTGGTTAGAGCATTGGCCTTGGATGGAAGATTCCCATTAAGGACACATACCTTAGTTGCAGGCTCGATCCCGGGCCCGGTGGTAGTGGGAGGCAATCAATCGATGTGTCTCTTTCACATCGATGTTTCTCTCTGTGTGTCTCTCCCCCTCCCTTCCACTGTCTCTCTAAAAATCAATGGAAAAACATCCTCAGGTGAGTATTACCAACAACAACAACAACCAAAAAACCCCACAAAAAACTCCTATGCAAACCTCATAACAGACCTTAATAAAAGGGAATTATCATTCACCAGAAATGTAGCTCAGATGTCTTTTTCCATGCACCTTGCCACCTCCTTATCTAAAATGGATATGGGTAGCCCTAACCGGTTTGGCTCAGTGGATAGAGCATCGGCCTGCAGACTCAAGGGACCCAGGTTCGATTCCGGTCAAGGGCATGTACCTTGGTTGCAGGCACATCCCCAGTGGGGAGTGTGCAGGAGGCAGCTGATCGATGTTTCTCTCTCATCGATGTTCCTAACTCTCTATCCCTCTCCCTTCCTCTCTGTAAAACATCAATCAAATATATTTTAAAAATAATAATAATCTACTTATATAAAAACCATGGGTGGTGTTCATCACATACAGATGAACAGCAACCGAGTGGAAGGAAGTCAGTCCTACAGGGGTTGTCTTGGCAACGGCTGCGCCCTCCCCCAAGCTGTTTCCCAGAGCTGTTTCCTGTAAGAGCGGAGTTTGAGGCAGGAACCCGCCCTGGGAGCGTGGAGGCAGATCTTTCTAAAGTGGGCCTCGCCAGCACAGGGTGAACCTGAGTGGGGCGGCTGAAAGGCTTAGAAAAGACAGATAAGAGAATGAAAGCAGGGTCTCAGTGGGACGCTGCTTCTCTGAGAGACCACGCCCACGCCCACAACCATGCCTTTATTTTATAGCAGATGCTATGAGGCAAAGTAAGGGCGTGACCAAGATGTTTACAAACATTCTCCTGGGTTTCAATCCTACTCAACTACATGCACCTGAACTCTATCAAGCCCACATCACTCAGGCACATGGGGCCACGTGTTCCAACTATAGGTTCAAGCTTACAACTACAGCTGTTGGCTATAATTGTGCTGGGTGGGCCCTGCCCTCCAAGCTGGGACTTGCACATGGCAATGAGAGGACTGTACCCGCTCATCAGTCCAAGGCTTGAATCTGTCCAAAACACTGTAGCGGCTCCCCACAATAAAGTTTTAATTCTATTTCTTTGTTACTAATGTTGTGGCCCCACCCCATAACAAAGAAACAAAGGAAATTTTCCCCATCAAATTTCTGAATAGTATTACTCCTTCAGGAATGCCGTGTCATAAATTAAAATTGAAAGTGGGTGCAATCATCATGCTATTGAAAAATCTCAATAGTCAATGGGGTCTTTGTAATGGTACCAGATTTATTATTAAAAGATTATGATCTAACATTATTGAAGCTGAAGTATTAACAGGACCTGCAGAGGGAGAGGCTGTTCTGATTCCAAGAATTAATTTGTCCCCATCTGACACTGGCCTCCCATTTAAATTGATTCGACGACGGTTTCCCATGATGCCAGCATTTGTGATGACTATTAATAAATCACAAGGACAAACTCTAGACAGAGTAGGCATGTTCCTACCTGAACCCATTTTTGCACATGGTCAGTTATATGTTGTTTTCTCTCGAGTTTGAAGAGCATGTGATGTTACAGTTAAAGTTCTAAGTACTTCATCACAAGGGAAATTAATCAAGCACTCTGAAAGTGTTTTCACTCTTAATGTGGTGTACAGGGAGATATTAGAATAAGTTTAATCACTTTATAAATCATTGTTTGCATCACTGTTGTTTTTATATCATGTTTTTGTTGTTTTCATATCATGTTTTTGTCGTTTTTATATCATATCTCTGTTGTTATATCCTTTTGTTACTGTTTATTTATTAATAAATGTATATATTATTTTCATATACATTTTACTAATTTCCTTTCATCTCTCACACTTCTATTATAGAGAAAGGGCAAATAGCAATATTAAAATATCTCTGCTAATTAATTCCCTTTTTAAAAAAATATATTTTATTGATTTTTTACAGAGAGGAAGGGAGAGGAATAGAGAGTTAGAAACATCAATGAGAGAGAAACATTGATCAGCTGCCTCCTGCACACTCCCCACTGGGGATGTGCCCGCAACCAAGGTACATGCCCTTTACCAGAATCGAACCTGGGACCCTTGAGTCTGCAGGCCGATGCTCTATCCACTGAGCCAAACCGGTAAGGGCAATTAATTCCCTTTTAATGTGCATGAATTTTGTGCACCGGGCTACTAGTAATAAATAAAATGGATATGGGTAAACAAAAGCAATTCACAAAAGAATGGCTGAGATTTGACAATATTTCACAAGGCCTGAGATTGAGAGAAAATTCCTAAATAAGGCAGTCCTGTGTATCCTACTCTAATTAGACTCCAAAGGTATGCACATCATAGAAATAAATTTTGTTGTGTAGATATTGCTGAAGGGAGGCCAACTGCCACATGTTAGAAACTATAAAGACAGATTTTGACCTCAGTACAAAGGGAAGTTTCCTATCAGTCAATGTTGTCCAAAAATATAGTTGTCTGAGAGGTAGAGAGCTCCTGTTACGGGACTTTTTCCAGTGTAGGCCCGCTGAGGATAGGCAGCAGATGGTAGAGGAGGTGTAGGTGTTGGTAATGCAGGTAGATTCGATGACTTTTGAGTTCTCTTTGTCACATGGATCCCCGGCACTTAACAGAGGAAGAAGTTTTCTACCAGGAATGTATATATCCTTACTCATGTAGTAGGAATAGCACAGCAGAAAATGGGCATAGAGATTGGATTATCCTGCCCATTGAATTCATCCTATTTCTACTATTCTATTTCCTTACACTTTAAAAAGCCCTGCTGAAACCAGTTTGGCTCAGTGAATAGAGCGTCAGCTTGCGGACTGAAAGGTCCCAGGTTGATTCCGGTCAAGGGCATGTACCTGGGTTGCAGGCACATCCCCAGTGGGAGATGTGCAGGAGGCAGCTGATCGATGTTTCTTTCTCATCGATGTTTCTAGCTCTCTATCTCTCTCCCTTCCTCTCTGTAAAAAATCAATAAAATATATTAAAAAAAAATAAAAAGCCTTGCTTTAGCTTGTCATATTGCAGGATGGAATAAGTTCTGATTAGTTAACTAGATTATTCTAGGTCAGTTAGCAGTTAGATGTCTTAGGGAAATTAATTAATTTGGCTCTCAAATTAATCCATGTTTTCTGAATTTGATCATTACAGATCAGTCCCTCACAGCCTAATCATGCTGGAAGGCATAATAAATCTGTGCATCTGGTCGGAGGAACTGAGAACCAATCTCTGCATATTGATAATTCACCAGTGTGCCTCCCCCTAATTAAAGCAGCCATATAAATGCCACATATCTGGATGACAAGTTGGTATTCTGAGTCAGTGATGGGGAAAATAAGACGTTGGGGGGTGGGGGGGCTACCAATCTGAATCTGTGCCAGTAACCTAATGCACATTCTTGATAGCCTATAATTAAGTCACTGCCCCTTTCTCCACAATCTGGTCTTGCAAGAACGGTTTACCTAAATGCTCACATTTTACAGAGGCCAAAAACCATGAACCATACACAATGCCCAGAGGGGGTTATCAACACTGGCGCTAGGCCAGGCCTTTAGGTGCGGTCTCACTGCCCCATCACAACACACGGGGCTTTTTGCAAAACCGCGAAAGGTTTGCTCAGGATTTGGAGGGAAACAGTCTTCCCTGAGTCACTGTACTATATATGTGGAGCATCTGAAAATAAATAAAAAGGGTTTTTCCTGTATCTCCGGTACTCCTGCGTATTTTTCGGTCGACTGGTAGATTCTGTAACATCAGTATCTCCACTCCCTCTAGTTTATAATCATACTAATAATAACCATAGCAGTAATGATAGAGAGTGCAATGTAACAAAGACAACTATTAAGAAATTACATTTTCAATGTGATTTGTATTATTTGCTGCTGTAGAAGTGTCAGGAAGGAATAAAAAGTATCATCCCGCCTGACCAGAGTGGCTCAGTTGGTTGATTGTTGCCCTAGGCCAGTGATGTGAACCTTTTGAGCTGGGCGTGTCAGCATTTTGAAAAACCCTAACTTAACTCTAGTGTCGTGTCACATATAGAAATTTTTTGATATTTGCAACCATAGTAAAACAAAGATTTATATTTTTGATATGTATTTTATATATTTAAATGTCATTTAACAAAGAAAAATCAACCAAAAAAATGAGTTCACATGTCATAGGTTCGCCATCACTGCCCTAGGGACTGAAAGGTTGCAGGTTCAGGGCATGCATGGAGGGCAGGGGATCATGTTTCTCTCTCACATCAATTTCTCTCTCTCTCTCTCTCTCTCTCTCTTTCTCTCTCTCTCTCTCTCCCTCCCTCCCCCCTTCCTCTCTCTAAGCATGTCCTCAGGTGAGGATTTTAAAAAAAGAAAGAAAAGTATATCCCTCCCACCCAAGTTAGCCAAGCCTTTAGGTTCCCAGTGGTCAGTCTCTGGTCCTTGGTGTGATTTCCAGTGAGCTATCAAGACATTTTATGTGAGAAATGTGCAGCACATTAATTTTGTATGTGGGTCGAAAGCAGATAATCGGCTGGATTTCCAAGGATTTAGAAAAAGAACAAGAATTTATTTTTTCCTTGTGGATGGAGAACCGAGCCTGCCCAGACAAGCCCTTCTGTGATGGCAGGACCTGAAAGCAGTGGCTGCTGGGAAGCTGGTACAGTCTCTGACCTAGACTTGGAAGCCTGCAGGAGCCCTGAGTTTCTCCAGAGGGACCAGAGCTACTACAGAGCTGCCCTCCGTGGAAGGACCTCTGGTTCAGGACACAGAACCGGACAGGCAGGCCTCAGGGTTGGTAGACAAGGCATCAGCCAGGACACTGGTTCCCCAACAGTGGCATCATGTGGTCATAAGAAGCAATAGCAGCAGAGACATGCAAAGTGAGAGATGGGGAGAGGGTGCGATTATAAATCCCCAGTGTTCTCATGGGAAGCCCTCTTTCTCCTGATCATTATCGGTGTGTATCCTTCCTGTTTTCTTCATATCCCATATCCAGAAGGTCCCTCTAGTTCATATGATTACTCGTTTTTATCTGGCTTGGACATTTACTTGTGTATTGCCTATCTCCCCCTACTAGACACACAAAGGCAGAGATCCTGTCTTTCTTACATGCCACTGTATCCCCAGCTCTTAAAATAGTGCCTGGCAGACACTCGGAATTCAGTAAATATTTGTGGAATGAGCGGATGAATGAATTATACAGCTAAAATTAACTGCATTCCAGGCACTGTGCTAGGCACTTATGTCCTGTAATGCTCACATCAGTCCAGTAGGGGTTACACTTATCCCATTTTATAGATGAAGGAACTGAGAAACTATTATTAACCACTGAGCTCTACTGCCCCTCGCCACTCCTGTTTTCCATCCATCCCACTATTTACCTTTTTCCAAGAGCACTTCCTTAAACATCCTCCACTTTTCCTCCTTCAGGTTAGGTTGTGTCTCTTTCCCCTCAACATAACCTGTGTCTAACACTGCACTTACATCCTTCATCATCCTATATAATAAAAGCTTAATATGCTGTGTCTGGTCGTCTGGTTGGCCGTTCAACCAATCAAAGTGTAATATGCTAACGATATGCTAAGGCCACTCAACTGCTCGCTATGACATGCACTGATCACCAAGGGGAAGACGCTCCGACTGGTAGGTGAGCTTGCTGCTGGGGTCCCGCTGATTGGGACTGAGTGAGATGGGCCAGACAAACCTGGAGCCCTCCCATGGTCCCTCCCTGGCTGGCCAACCTCCTGCATCCCTCCCTGCCCCCAGTTGTGCACCAGTGGGGTCCCTCAGCTTGGCCTGCACCCTCTTGCAATCCGGGACCCCTCGGGGGATGTTGGAGAGTTGGTTTCAGCCTGATCCCACAGGCCAAGCAGAGGGACCCCACTGGTGCATGAATTCGTGCACCGGGCCTCTAGTAATTATGTTTGTATTTCTCTAAACTCTGAGGTCCTTGACAGACTCAGAAAGGGTTGTCATCTCGGTGTTCACAAGTCCTAGCATAGAGCCTGGAACACAGGTAGGTACTAGAAAACATTTTCATAGGCAAGGACTGAATGCATGAGTGGATGACCGTGCTCTCATCCCTAGCCAATCCCTCCTGCTTCTCACTTCTGTGAGATGTTCTTGCTTTATGAGGCCCTACGGGGTACTAAGCATAGTATTTGGTGTGAGAAATACAGAAATGAATAAAACGGTCCCTATTGCAAAGGAACCACAGTCTAGAGGTGTGGGATTGGGAGAGAAATTGCCAATAATCAGGATTAGTGCAGTTAGCACTGAGGTGTGCAGGTGGTGCTGGGAGCAAGGAAGAGAAGCCCCTGGCCCTGAAACAGGGGTAGCTTGCTGAGTTTTGCAGGACAGTAGAGAGGAGAGTTAGAATACATTGCTTAGTGCAATTTAGTAGAATTAAGGGAAGTAGCAAGAGGTAAGGCTACAAAAAGGTTATATGAAGATACTGAAGATAATGTTAAAGAACTTGGACTTTATTCTAAGGTGATGGGTAGCCATTGAAGGGTCTGAATCAGGAGGGTGATGGGATCAGATCGGTAGTTCACATAATGTGAATGTCAGGTGAAAGGGAAGGCCTGAGATGGGACAGTGGCCGTGCGTATTAAGAAAAGTGGACAGCCCGACCAGCGTGACTCAGTGGTTGAGTATCGACCTATGAACCAGGAGGTCATGGTTCGATACCTAGTCAGGGCATATGCACGGGTTGCAGGTTCGATCCCCAGTATGGGACGTGCAGGAGGCAGCCGATCAATGATTCTCTCTCATTATTGATGTTTCTATCTCTCTCTCTCCCTCTCCCTTCCTCTCTGAAAGCAATAAAGGTATATTTTTTTAAAAAAAGAAAAGTGGACAGATTACAGAGGTCAAAGCTATAGGATGACTGTTTCCATTGGTAGAGGAGTGTGAGAGGGACTTGTCAGAGGACTGCCAGATTTCCGCGTGGATGATGGCGCCATTCATTAGTAAAGAAAACACAAGAGGAGAGCAATTTTGAACAATAGATAGGAAATGTCCAATAAATCGCTGCAGAACTGAAATTGGGCTTACTTACTCAGAAGAAGATAGATTGAACACATTGAATTTGCAGTACTTTTCAGCTCAAGGCCGTGGTCCGGGAGGTATGTGGCTGGTAGAAGTGAATGTTAACTGAGGAGTACCCAGAATGAGAAGAGGGCTGAGAACAGAATCCTGGGAAACAACTCTTAGGAGGTGGTAGAGGAAGAAGAGTCTAAGAGGAAAACCACAAGTTGGCATGTACTGAGAACCTACAGCGAGGGACGTACAGGACGTGTCCCCATGAGGAAAGCACCTAGGGAGCCAGCGGCCAGCAGGATATTTGCATGTGCCCCTGGAGCGGAGCCTTGGATTCGGTGGAAACTAGAGAAATCATACAGCGATCTGAAACGGAAGCCACATTCCTGGTTCCCACGTTTGTCTTATTTCTTCCCCCCACCCCCGCCCACCCCTTCCCACGGAGTCTGGATTAGGTAGCATTGCTTTTATTGATGGTGAGTACAAGCAGGTGTAAGTGGCTGCTCCCAGGACCCAGGGTGCTGGGCGGAAGGATCCCGGGAGGGAGGACCCAAGCTGGGCTGTGGATGCAGGATCCGCTCCTTATTTGGGCGTGAATGCTGCCTTCCGAGAGGAAGATTTATTTTGGGACTAAGCATAGGCACAGGGGAGGCAGGCGCACCAGCCATCAGGCCGCACTCTCTATTTGGAGCACAGCCAGCTGGGCAGCCCCAGGTCTCCCGGGATCTTGCTCGGTGTCCTGAGGAGGTTCTGGCTCCAGCTTGGACTCCAGCGCAGGCAGGGCTTCTTCGGGTTGGCCATTAGCGTTCCCGCCAGGCCCGAGGCGGGGAGGCTTGACAGGCGTGGGCGCTGCAGGGCCTTTTCTGCCCGAAAGGGCCCTTCGCAGGCTCTGGACCTTCTCTAACCCCGTGCGCCGCAGCCGCCGCGCCCTGGACTCCACGGGTTCCTCATCCGAGCTCTCCACAACTTCAGCCTCCAGCTGCTCTGGGCCGGGCTCAGACTGCTCCGGCGGGCCTAAGGGCTCCGGCGCCTTCTGGAAGGCTCTGGCTGGGATTTCAGCCTCCTCCTGCAGGTGATGGACACAGCACTGACCCTGGCAGCCCCCTGCCCCGCCCCAGCCTGCACCTCACTCCTCAATTACAGCAAGGGGGCCCGCCCCACCCTCAGCCCCCGCTGCCCGAGTGGGAAAGAAAAGGCAGGCGTGGGAAAGCAGGGGGCGGGGCGAGCTGCAGAAGTTTGTTCAATAGGTGGGACCCGCTTAGGGGCGCGAGAGGAGGAGGGTGGCCGCAGGGGGAAGCACAGGAGGGGCGATGCGCTGTCGCGGGATGCACTTCCACCACCGTTATTTTCGATCAGGGATGGGGTGAGACCTGGAGCAAATTCCACGGACGTGTCCTGACTAGAGCTGGCCGGGTTTTGATTGGCCAGGCCGGTTCAGGCGTGGCGGAGGGGGGAGGGGCCGGGTGCGGGGAGCGGGTGCGGCTCTGGAAGTCTGTTCCCCCGGGCAGGGCCAGGAATGTGGGTGTGGTGGGCGGATGGGAGCGGGGAGCCCCGCGATGGTGGCCCGGAGGCGGGGAAAAGGCCCCGGACTGGGGGACCTCCGAGGTCACTGACCTTGAAGAGCAGGACGTGGAGCTTCCCGCGCGCCACCAGCAGCCCGTGGTTGGCCTCCAGCCGCTGCACCTGGGCGGCCCGGTGCACGGCGCGCTCCTGGGCGGCATCGGCGTGCGAGCCCACGCGCTCCGCCTTGGCCAGCAGCTGCGCCAGCTTGTTGCTGGTGGTGTCGTGGCTGCGGCTCAGCGCGCCCAAGCCGCTCTGGATGCGGCCCACCGAGCCGGCCAGGCCGCCCTGCCTCTGAGCCAGGCCCCCCTGCCGCTCCCGCAGCATCTCCAGCATGGTGGCCAGCTTCTCCAGCAGGGTCACCACGGTCACGGCGTGCACCGGGCCCTCCGCCGGCGCTCGGGGCGCCGACCCCGGGTCCAGCGCGCTCTCCCCCATGATCCCCGGCCTGCTCTCCCTGCGACCGCCGACTGAGCTCTGGGCTGGGGCCGCCTTTCCCCGGCTCCTCCCCAGCTCCAGCCGTGACTCAGGCAGGCGGAGTTGGCCTTCTCGGGCGGCAGGAGGGAGGGCGAGGGGCGGGATGTCGGCCGGCGGGCGGCGGGGTCCCCAGGAAGCGTTCCCCCTTCTGCTGCCCCGCCCCGGGAACCACAGGGAAGCAGGTTGGCCCAGTCTCAACCCCACATCATCCCGCAAACTCACTCTGAGTTTGACTTTTTCTCAGCCCCAATTCCCTGGTGTGCCTCTTTCGGGAACATACTCTCCACCAGAAAGGGCGAGCCATGGAAAATGTTGTCCGCTTCGGGTGGGCAGAGAAACTACAGTGTTTATGTTAGCGCAGCCCAGGGATAACCAGAGGGGCCTGCTCAGCAGCCTGCCTCCGGCCTCTTATGCCTCTGGGGGTCGTGTTTGCGCCCCCAGACTGGCAGCCTTGGGGAGGCTCTTGGGTGTTCCCAATGTTCCACTACGGACCTAAGCCTGTCTGGGCCCGAGGCCTCGCTTTGTGGCTGGACAGGCTGCGCAATGGGAACTGTGGGCGGGCGGGGCATTCTCTGGTATATTGCCAATAGTCCTCGCCAGGGTTTAGCTGCAGGGCCCATTTCCTGCTTCTCTAGCTCTTACTGTTGGGTAGCATTACCCCGTTTGCTTCTATTTCTCTCCCCTCCCTTTCGTTGGGCTTCCTGGGGAAAGCCCAGGGCGCCCAGCTGCTGCACCCCAAGCTGGGAGGGCAGTCAGGACGCCATTTCCTTTGAAATCCTGATGAGGATTAGAGTAAGTGCAGGTATCTTTGTTTTCGTGAAGGTAGGTTGTGGCTGCTGCCTCAAGTTGTTTTTTAACTTTTTCTGGAAATAGGTGAGAATATTTGCTGCAAGTGAAGGAGATTTGAAATCGCTGCTGTAAGGGGGAAGACAGTGAGCACAGATGCAGGCCATGAATTTGTAATGTTCAGTTTGAAAAATCCCATGCCTTGTCTTTAGCAATCCTTGGTAAACCAAAGGTAGGCTTAGAAATCCAAGCAATCTGCTGATACCAGTGATCTCTCTGCTCAGCCAATCTGTGAGGCCACTTGATACCAACCGTGAGAGAAACTGTGTCATTCAGGATGGTAAGTGAGTCTGGAAGGCCCCACGGTCTAACTTACACAGAAGTACGGCAGAGGATGGGCGACTATTGCCAGAAACCTGGTGATGTCCCATTGATGACCGACTTCTACAAATACAAGGTCATGGAGCCTGACCCCTCTGCTTAACACAAGAGAAATGGACTCCCTCGGGGGCCAGATGGGAATCACCATCTCTTCCAGTGGGACTATATCTGCCCAGAGACACCCATCAGGATGTGCCAGTTAAAATGCTTTCAAACTGAGGGAACAGACAACCCGATTAAAACAGTTCTTAGAAACAGGAAATCCAATCCAAAGATAATTGAAAAGACCATTGTAGGGTGATGACTGAATGTGGGTCAGTCACAGCTCCAAATCTGGTTCTTTACACTGTATCCCCTACAGGTGTCAGTTTATTCCCAGGCTGGGAGCAAGGTGACAGCAGCAGTTCCAAGCCTCATATCTCTGCACAAGATCAAGAAAAAAAGAAGAGACCTTCTTAAAATTTAAGACATTTATTTCTCAGAAGCCCCCCAGAATGTTTCCACTGGGTCACATGGACATTCCAGGAAAAAAAAAAATTGCTTGTCAAGGGTTCCTTTTATACACTGGTCCATCCCCTTTCCAGAACATAGCATACTATGAGGAAGGATTGACTTTATTTAAAAAAAAAAAAATCCAACTGGGCCAGCGTGGCTCAGTGGTTGAGCATCAACCTATGACCCAGGAGGTCACGGTTCTATTCCTGTTTCAAGCTAATCCCCAGTGGGGGGCATGCAGGAGGCAGCCAATCAATGATTCTCCCTCGTCATTGATGTTTCTATCTCTCTCTCCCTCTCCCTCTAAAATCAATATATATATAAAGTATTGATATATATATAAAATCCATTGCACCTTTCACAGGGCTGGACCTGCCTGCATATTATTATATATCTGTCTCTGTCTCTGCCTGGTTCAAGAACAGTTGGCTGCTCCCTTGACTTAAGTGAGAGGAGGAAAAGGAAAAGGGACAGATCAGGTTCCAGTGCCTTGGATGGTATCATAATGAACAAAGAGGCAGAGACACTACAGTTCTTTTTTTTTTTTAATATATTTTTATTGATTTCAGAGAGGAAAGGAGAAGGAGGGAGAGATAGATAGAAACATCAATAATGAGAGAAAATCATTGAACGGCTCCTGCACGCTCCACACTGGGGATCAAGTCCACTACCCGGGCATGTGTCCTGACCAGGAATCGAACTGTGACCTCTGGGTTCATAGGTCGACATTTAACCACTGAGCCACGCCAGCTGGGGGACACTGCCGTTCTTAACATCATTCCTGGGGGCAGGGCCAGGTGGGGTGGGGAAATGAGCATGTGCCTTCAGGGCTTTCCTGGGGTAACAGTACTTGACCCTGTGACAGGTAGTGAAACGTGTATTATATGCCATAGAAGCTCATGGGAGTGTTTGGGTTTTAGAGTCAGTGTATGCTCCCCCTTGGAGTTCTTATACACTCCATATCTTCGGTTATCCAAAAGGCCACATACTTTGAATGGATTTGGGGTGAGAAGGCTAAAAAGGGCTAATTCAAATGTAATCCTGATATTTGGGGGGCTAGCAATTGGAATCCATGCCAGCAAGCTAACCTATAATTAAGTCATTACCTCCTTCCCAGAAACTGGTCTTGCAGAATCTGTTACAGAGGCCATAAACCTGTGAACAGTGCACTGCCCAGAGGGAGGGTTGTTATGGCTGGCGCCAGGCCAGGCCATCAGATATGGCCTGGAGACCCCCAACACCTGAGGGCCTCTTGCAAAGCAAAGCCCGCAAAAAGGACCGGAAGCATAATTCATATTTGCGGGACAAAGACCACAGGGAGATATAAAATGAAGGCCCATGCATGTTTCAGTACTCTGATTTGGAAATTATTTCCCGGAGTCCGCCGGTGTAATTAAAACAGTATCTCTCCACTTCTTCAAAGCCTTGCTTGGTTTTTCTGGGATCCTCTGCAACAAGGGGAGCCTCCATGATTGGCCCTGGCCAAGTTACAGGCCAACAGTCTGGTCAACTCTACCCCTTGGGCCCTATAAATCAGAAAGAAAGATGAGATTTGAGGTCTCTGTCTCTCCCACCAAGACAGTTTGGGGAGAAGGGGTGAGACAGCAGATCCTAGAAGAAAAAATATAGCAAACATATTTAGGATGTTGGACTAAGGCAATGCTTCCAGCAACTGAGAAGTATACTGCTTTTAAGAGATAATTGCTGGCTTACTACCAGATACCAGTGGAAAAAGTCACCAGGGGTTCCTGGGTTGTTTTGTAAATTGGAACCGCTGGTCTCACATAGCAATACAGCCTAGCAGTCTTTGACTATTAAATGGGGAAAAAATTATGTGAGTTAATTGTACAAAAAACATCCCTTATCCTGAGCCTCACTTTCAGCTGCCAGACAAACGGGGGCATCCTCCAGGGACTTAACCTTTGAATCACAAGTAACAACGTGCAGCACAGAACTACCCCCCTTCTAACAGGGAATGAGCCACAGTGGACAGGCACTGCCTTCCACCCTTTGTCATCGACATCCTGCCTACGGAAAGGGTATGGCCATTCCACACAATGAGGGAGTTCTGTGCCACAGGCAATTAAAAGACCTACAAGTTTGGGGCAACTGCAAGTGAGGGGCAGAAAAGAAACAAGTTTACCAACTAAGTAACTCAATCAATATGCCATGGGTGAATGCTTTGGCCGAGGCACCCTGGGTGCGTCAGAGCACCATGCACCTGAGATGAGAAGAGGTTGGCAGGAACCCAGAACTTTGGAGTATCTGGTTGCTGATGGAGCCAACTGTCAGGATGTGAGAGCTGGGCTCCTCCTGAAAAAATGTCCTGGAACATTCCAAAGGCAAAAAGCCTAGAGAAGCAGTAACTGAATAGACTCTATTGAACCTCTTTCTCTAATCTCAGGAATTCAATGGGCCCTGATGCGGGGGAGGCCTCGCCTGACTTTGAGCTTGCATTCTTGGACAAATCACAGAGGAGCTACCATCAGAACCACTGCATCCTCTACCGAAAGCTAACTCAGCTACAGCCTCCAATCCAGGAACATGTTTTGCCACCCACAGAGTAAAGGGCAGGGCAGATCATGACGTGTGGCCTCTCAGAGGTAGTCCTCTAGACTGAGAGATAGAATGGAGCGTTGAAGATAGCCTTGACCAAGATGACTTAGAGGAAATTATATATAGCTAGGGCCTTGCAACCACTTTTATCATAGTTCAAACATCCCCCTGTGCATCTGGGGCTGGGCCCAGGGAAGGAGAAGTCATTGGGAGCCACCTACTACTGCCCCAACTGGGAAATAATATGACTTGTATGATTTAGCACTACATTATTGGATGGTGTTTAGTTATGAGATTTTTTCTAAATAACTATTATTTGTTTGGTGTCTAAAGAAGAGATATTAGCTATCCTATTTAACAAGGGAAGGGGGAGAAGTGAGCCTATCCTGGGCAAAGAATAGCATTAAGCTCTGCATCCCAGCCCACTGTAAGGCAATTGGCCTGGTTCAGTGATATCGCACAACACAAAGTACTATAGTGAATATTTCTTAATTCTGTTTGGATTCGGTGTGTTGTAGAAACAGAGGAGAAGGCTCTCAGAATCAGACCGGGTGTATAATAATTCACTCACTAAGCCAGCCAGGTCTGAAAGGCATTGAAAAGGGAAAAATTGTTTTAATAGGTCTGCCAGCTTACCCATTTAACTCAAGGGTAGGAACGATCCCTGAGACTGGTGGGATGTCCTTGACACTGGTGCCCCAGCTTTTTGGTATCAAAATTGCAGCCAGTTAAGTGTGATGGTATCACAGTGATCCACTGAGTCCCCTGGAGATATATACTATGCAAAATCCATCCACCACTGGCTATTCAACATGCCTATTTATGGCAGCTGCTGCTTAATCATGACTCCTCCTTACTGTGGGGAGTTGGCTGAAACTGAAAGCAGTTATCATGGGAGAGTCCTGCAGCTTAACCATGTGGTGCACAAATCTTGCAGGACTTGATGTCTGGGAGGGGGTACAGAAAGACACACACACAACCTGACCCCAACTGTCTCACGCGGTCCATCTCCCAGAAAGTCGCTTGCACTACCTAGTCCTTGCCAAAAGCTTGTGTTTGTCCAAGTCAGGGACTCCCCTCTCATCCTTTCAGTCAAGCCGGGACCATTAGAATGAGAGGGGCAAATAAATAGGAAAGATTTTAAGTGTCAAATAGTATGAGAAAGGGGGAAACAAAAGAGAGGGGAGGAAGTCAGTTAAGACTAGAGTTAAAATCTCAGAAAACAGATTGAGTTAAATATATACAAACTAAAAGAAAAATAAGCTGAAATTAAATTCCAATATGCCAGTTAGATAAGACATGGATGGTTGGGTTGAAGAAATAGAGCTGATCTTTATTTGTCTGTCCTCTACAACACATCTCATGTTGCCCAGGCTCTTAACCAGTATGTACACTGGTTATAGTTTCTTTATCAGATGAACGGATCCAAACCTTCAGAAGAGTTTGAACCCTTGGTGAATTAGCCTAGAATCGTACTAATATTTTCCACCAGACATGGCAGAATAAAAATTTCTCCAGGCCTCTGTTATCATGGATCCCACTCAGGCATCACTTTTTTGCAACGAATGGAAGCCCATTCAAGCTGGCTAGGCCTCACCCAGGATGAGAGAGTCTTCAGCACTCTGCACCAGGCAGCAAAGGCGGGGACAACATCCACATTCTCTCGAGGCTCTGTTGCTTCAAACCTACTTCCCAGAATCCATTTCTCTTCTAAACAAGGATCAGTTGGTTGCAAAGAACAGAAACTATCTCGGTTAACTTAAGTGAAGGTGGGTTTACTGTAAAACGATTGGCAGCCACCCCACCCCCAAAGCAGAGTGTTGAAACAATTTATTGAGTCTGAAGCCCTTCCTGAATTAACGAAAGGGAGGAGCCATTAAAGGATAATATAGCTTATTTATTATTTCAATAGCTTCCCAAGCAGAGCAGGAAAGAAACCAGACCTCTTTTCTGCACAATAATGGGACTCACTAACTCTGGGGAAAAGGCGAGAGGCCCTTCTAATTGAGGAAATATATCCTTTTTCAATATGAGTACTCTCTAAATATTAATGTCTGTTTTATGGGAGCAGTAGAAGAGCTAATATAACAATTGTATTAATCAATGAACTGCCATGATTTCCACTCACACATGTAGGAATATTGAAAAGGAAACCTAACCAGGAAGATCTGAATCCACAATTAGCTACAGACCCAGGCTTTTTGTCTTCATCCCCACTCCCACCCCAACTCCTATATACACAACTCTGCAAGACTTGGGTAACAATAGGCATCATTTTTAACTGCCTAGAGTCTTGGGGGCCCATCTCAAATTGGCACACTCTGATTTAGGACTTTGAAGTAAGAAAAGTGAAAAATCAGACAGAGGCTGAAAACCAGGACTACAGGCTTTATTAGAGGAGAAGGATCTGCCGGGCTGTCTCGCAAAGGGAGGACAGCAGCATGTGCAGGGATAGGCACGCCTTTTGAGGTGCAGAACGGGAAGGACTGGGGGCTTAGTGTACTCGGCGCACACTGATTGGTGGCTTACTGCATTGTCCATATAGGACAAGGGCTTAGGGTATTTGGCAGGTGTGGATTGGTGGTCCAATGTATAGTCCATATAAGGTACCTGGTTAGTCACTCAGGTATTTCTGGGCTGCAGGTTACGTCATACTCCGCCCACGAGTTGGGGGAAGGGAGGATCTATCAAAAAGAGTGGTAAATTTGGAGAGAGAGTCAAGAAGTGGGATCCCTTCCTGTGAAAGGAATGGAAGTTGGTGGGATTTTGAATTGAACAAATATTAAAAGGAGGGCCTATGGACAAGGAAAGGTTGTACATCTAAAACCCAGGGAGCTTGTGAAGGAGTTGATGTGCAGGTACCATCCCTTTGAGAAGTAAAGAGAAAGTCTAAATAGGGAGTGTTCTATCCTTCCCTCATTGACATTGAACTCCCCTTCTGAAATCTCCTCAACTCTCTGTGAAGAAACCTGTATATAAATACCAAGGCTATTGGTAATTTTGGAAAGACTAGAGGCAAAGAACTGTAAGAGGAAGAAAGATCTGCCCAACCATCCTCCTTTGATTTATTAGAGAGAGACAATGAGTGGGCTACAACATGGAGCTCCTGGTGGTGACAGGCCAAACTGAGAGCTGGGCGAAAACAGCAATGATGATAGGACAGCGCTGCAGAGATGACAAAGTTGAGGGGCAATAAGACTGAAGCTTGTGGGTATTCATGTAGATTAGATACTGTCCTCTGTAAGAGGAAGTGAGGGAGGCTGGGCATTCAGTGACCAGATACCATCTAGGTACAGTTAGTTCCAAACCACAGTTTCAAGTCGAAAGTTCTATACACTCCTACCGCCTACCCTCCTCACATACAGTCACACACATACACACAAACACACTCAGGACTCTGATACTTCCTTTTGCTGTTTTAATTCTTCTGCATGAATCTGGTGTCAAGCAATGCCTCTTCATTGATTTTCATTAAGAAAATTGAAAATTTCTTATTGCAAGAGGTAGGAACTCTGATGTTTTAGATGGTCAGTCATGGGAAATGTCATATCAATGTCACAGATTCTACCCCCATACCCCACCACCACCACACACACACACACACACACACACACACACACACACACTTACTCTCTTTCTTCCCTTCCTCTCCCGAATAATCAGAAAACACTTTTTCTTTCTCCAGTCCTGGTTTTACACATATTCCGACTCCTTGGCTTATATGTCAAATGAGCCTGTCATGAAAGTTCTTCTAAAAATTGCAGTGATCTCTCTTCAGCAAGTCCAGTGAGTGTAATTTTCTCATACACTTAGAATCAAGTGACCATCTCACAGAATCTAAGAACACCAACACCCAAAACGTCTGGGGAACTAGAACGAGGAGGTCAATGAGCCCGGCCTCTCCCTCTGATTCCCAAAGCCTCCTGATCTCTTAGCTCTACTACTCTCCATGGGCCAGCTCCATGCTGCCGCCCCCCAACCTGGCTCTCTGTCCCTACTTATCAGTAATACACATAGTGAAAAAATGTCCATCCCAATCCAGCTCAAGTGCCTACTGTCAAATGATTACACACTGTGTCTTGGCTGAATCTCATGAGAGAGAAAGAGAGTGAGCATCTGACTGATAGCCCTGGATCGGATCCAATAGACTGTTACCCAGAGGTGAGAGAATGAGATGAATGTGGTAACTGTGGTGAGTGTTACAGGATCTGTGGGCAAGGCAGGCAGAGGAGCTTGTCTAATAAAAGTGGCTAGTCTATTCATCCTTATTGGTGGTTGGAGTCCTCTGTTCCTTGCCCAAGTTCTGAATCTGTTGAGAAATAATGCAAAAGTTTGAGGCAAATGAGAGCTCAAAATAACAATACTACTAATAACGTTGATATGGGCAAATGTGGTTACATCATTCAATACTGAACCCCATGATCAGGGAGACTAACCCACCCACTCACTGACCATAAAAGAAAACCATAGCTCCCCTTCCCACCCACCCAAGTATCCAGGAAAGACCCCTTTAAATTTTACTTCATGGAGAAGGAGAACAGAATGTGTGTAACCTGGGAGAGTCTGGCTAAAGAGAAAGAATCAGAGAAGTAGTGTTGAGTATGCCAATTTATTCTTCCAAAATTTACCAGAGAAGTGACCCTTTTGCCCCAGAAGGGTCAAATCAAATATCAAATCTGAACTTGATCAAGTCTCCAGATCTAACTACCTACTCACCAGCAATATGTGAGACAATGAAACACCTTTATGATATCATAGGCATTTATGCATACTGTGAGCTATTCCAAATGACAAATGACTCAGGTTCCTCAATCAATAAATTGCAAGGAAAAAATTATAGAATGAATATATACAGAAAGTAACCTCAAAACTGATTTTTTTTTAAAAAAAACTAAAAGAAATTATGAGACCACCAGGGAAATTTGAGTGCTAATTGAATATCCTATCTAATAAAAGAGAAACATGGTAATTAGCCATACCTCCGCTACCCTTCCCATTGGCTAATCAGGGCGATATGCAAATTAACTGTCAGTCAAGATGGCGGCCGGCAGCCAGACAGCTTGAAGCGAACATGAGGCTTGCTTGCTCCAGTGATAAAGGAAGCCAATGTTCCCCGCCTGCCGCTGCCAGCCTCTGAGCTTGCAGTTTGAAACATTGTTACAAATATAGAAGCTAAACAAAACCCAGAAACCTGCTTTCAGCCAGCCGGGATCTCAGAGCTGGAGTTGAAACAGTGTTTTGATTATAGAACCCAAACAAACCAGATACCTGCTTTCAGCAGCCGAGGCCTCAGAGCTGGAGCCAAGCCTCAGAGCTAAAGCTGGCCCAGAATAAAAAAGAAAAAAAGGAGCGGTTGGGAGCTTCAGTCACCTGCCAGCCTGAAAACAGCCCTCAGCCCCTCACCCAGACTGTCCAGGCACCCCAGTGGGGACCCCCACCCTGAAGGGGGTGTGACCAGCTGCAAACAGCCATCATCCCCTCACCCAGGCTGGCCAGGCACCCAAGCGGGACCCCCACCCTGATCCAGGACACCCTTCAGGGCAAACCAGCCAGGCCCCACCCATGCACCAGGCCTCTATCCTATATAGTAAAAGGGTAATATTCCTCCCAGCACCAGGATCAGCATGACAGGGGGCAGCGCCCAAACCCCCTGATCGCCCTGCGGCTCTGTGTGTGACAGGGGGCGGGGCCACAACCTCCCTATCCGCCCTGCTCTGTTCGTGACAGGGGAAGGCGCCCCAACCCCCCCACCCACGGGCCCTGCTCTGTGTGTGACGGGGTAGAGCCATAACCTCCCCATCGGCCCTGCCCTGAGTGTGACAGTGGCGGCGCCACAACCCTCTGATCCGCCCTGCTCTGTGTGTGACACGGGGCGGTGCCCCAACTCCCCTATCGGCCCTACTCTGTGAGTGACAGAGGGGAGCTCCTCAACCCCCTGATTGGCCCTGCTCTGTGCGTGACAGGGGGGAGCTCCCCAACCCCCTGATGGGCCCTGCTCTGTGCGTGATAGGGGGTGGCGCCCCAACCCCCCAATCGGCCCTGCTCTGAGCCCGACCAGGGGCTGCACCTAGGGATTGGGCCTGCCCTCTGCCACCTGGGAGCAGGCCTAAGCCAGCAGGGCGTTATCTCCCGAGGGGTCCCAGACTGCGAGAGGGCACAGGCCGGGCTGAGGGACCCCCCCCCCCTCCCGAGTGCACAAATTTTTGTGCACCGGGCCTCTAGTTATATAATATTAAGAAATTAAGTTTTGACTGTCATGATGGTATTGTGGTTGTGTGTTTTTTAATTCTCACACAGTTTAAGGCACTGTGGTCAAAACCTGATAGAAATGGATAATAATATTCTTGGCTACTGATCTCAGTAAATAAACTGATAAAATCAAACACTGCTGGCACACAAAAGAAGTGAATTACAATTTTATGGGCTCCACACAGATGTTAACTCTGAAGTCTTTGCACCATATGTCTTTAGTTTTGTTAACCATACAATGGAGGTCATAATGCATCAATAAACAACTCATGTTACAAAAACTAGTCAAGTTTTTAGTGTCTTTATCTCTTAGAGAAATATACTGTATTATTTAGAAGTCAAATTATATCATGTTGAGGATTTACTTCAAAATAAGGTAGAATGAGGGTGGGAGGAGGTTGGTGCTAAAGGGAGGGTTAGAGAATACAGATAAATAAAATTGGCTTCCAGTTATTGTTAAGGTGAGTTATGAGTACATGAATCATTATGCCATTACATATACTATTCTCGCTTTTTTAAATTTATTGATTGATTTTAGAGAGAGAAGAAGGGAGAGAAAGAAAAAAACATTGATTTTTTTGTTCCACTTATTTATGTATACACTAGAGGCCCAGTGCACATGGGGTCCGGCTGACCCAGCCCCAATCGGGGTGGATTGGGTGGATTCGGGCCAGGCCTGTTGGGAGGAGGAGACAGCGAGAGGTTGGCTGGCAAGCCCACCCCTGACTGGTATGTGTGGGGGGTGCAGAACTGGCTGGGGAAAGGGGCCTGGGCCAGATCGGTGTGATGGGGGCTGATCGAGGGCGGGGCTGTCGGGGGGAGGGGCTGCAAGAGGTTGGCTGCCAGCCCCGCCCCCTATTGGGTACAGAGTTCCAGTTACTGACTTTTTATATATATAGACTGGTTGGTTCTTGTATGTGCCCTGACCAGGGATCAAACCCACAATCTTGGCATATCTGGATGACACTCTAACCAAATGAGAGACCTGGCCAGGGCATGCTATTCTCTCTTCTATGTAAGCACTCTAAAGCCCAAACCTCAAGCTATGAGCCCTGGCCTCACTAAAGCCTCTTCACATGTCAGTTGGGTCTCCAAGTTCTACTTCCTGTTTATTTCTTTTTTAAAACAGATTTTTTAAATTGATTTTTACAAAGAGAGGGAGGGAGAGGGAGAAAAGAAAAGCATCTATGTGAGACTGACACATTGGTCAGCTGCCTCCTGCACGCCCCCTACTGGGGATCGTGCAACCCAGGCATGTGCCCTGACTGGGAATCCAACTGGCAACCTTTTGGTGCACAGGACAATGCCCAACCGATTGAACTACACTGGCCAGGGCTTCCTGTTTATTTCTTAAGGCTCCTAGTCCATTTAATCAGATGTTAAAGTTCTGTGGACTCTCAATAAATACCCCCTTTCCTCTCCTGGATTTAAAAGCAGTTAAAAGATGGGAGTCAATATATATTTTTATTACTGAAAAAGTTAATATTGGAGAAGGTGGCATATATCATTGGACAAATGAACTTTCTAATAGCGAACCCCAGAAATAGAGAGAGGCTCACCCACCCCATCATGGGTCAGAATAGAAAACTGGGGTCTCCCCCACTGAGGTAAGTCCCTTTAAAACGCCCTCCAGAACACATACTTTGTGTCAACCTGACCCCCAAAGAGAGAAATTTGTCATTAGAACAAGTTATTGACTCCTTTTCTGGGGAGAGAGGCCAAGAGTGTCACTCTAGAGAAGCTTCCTCCGTGTGAAATAAGCCATTGGGAGTGAGGGAAAGCATTCTCTCCAATAGCAGCCAAGACAAATCATCCTAATCAACACTAGCACCCTTTCCCCCCTTTCTGCTGTGTCATGAGAAATGTGAAATGAGCAGTTCCTAGTGTCCAATTGAGTAGAGTCATTATTACAATCCTTTAGTACAAATGTCCCTGACTTGGATAATATAAGAATCTTGGTGTCAGAAGGCCAACATTTTGAGAATGATTATTAAAGTGCAATTATGAGCGATGACACATCCATCTTCCAGGCTGTATGAATGGTAGGTTATCCATCCTCCTAGCCACTCTGCCTGTTGGCTGTGTCCTGTGCAGAGCTTTCTGAAAATCAGGCTTGGGTCTGCTCACCCTCTGTCAAAGATCCTGGGTGGGATTTGAGGGAAGGTGGCATGAGCTCTCATTCATTTTAATGACTGCAGAATATTTCGTTAGAAGGAACACTTAGTCACATTTTATTTAGCCAACCCTCTACTCATGGTATTTTTGTTGTTACAAAAGAGCTGCAATGAATATCTCTAGGAAGGCCCCTCCTGTAGAGGAGCTTACAGTCCAGTGGAAGAGAGAGATGTTATGATGCAGAGGAGCAGTATGGGTGAAGGTTCCGGGTGGAGTGTGCATCACCAGCACAGCTCTTCGGGAACTTTCCAGCAGTCCTGTGTGCCTGATCCTTAGCATGGAGTAGGGAAAGGCTGAGGGTGGCAGGAACTGAACAGCCAAGGACTTTGCGTGCCACTGTGAAGTGCTTGGACTTTATTTTATCTTATACACAGTAGAGGAGCATTGGAGGATGGTAAGGAAGGATTTTCTATACGCTCGCGCTGGTGGCAGCGTGGAAAATGGTCTGGAGAGGGACAAGGCCTAAGATAGGAAACCAGGTCGGGGACAGAACTAGCTGTGTGACCTTCGGCAAGCCACACAGCCAATGGCTTCCTCATCTGAAAATGAGGGTAAAAGCTCCTACTTAATAGAGTGCTGTTATGATTAGTGAGATAAAGTATCACAACTGTTGAAGGCTTAGTAAATGTTAACATTTATATTTTCTAAATTCTTCATTCTTCCTTACCTTTCACATCTACTTTGGCAAAACGTCCTATTTATCCTCTCTCCTAAATACCCCTCCAATCTCTTTTCTCTTTCCTGGCTCCCTTTTTCTCTTAACACTCATAAATTCTAACGTGGTTGCCTACCTGGGTTCCTGCATGCAGTTTGTTCCTCCTCTAATTCACCCCACACCTTGGCTACCAGAGTAATTAATCAGTAACCTGAATATTTCATCTGCCATCTTGAAAACCCTCCTTATTCTTCATCCGTTAAAGGACCATGACCAGATCCCTAAATATGGGCTATAAGGTTCTTAATGATCTTTCCCCATACATATCTGTCAATCCTACTCCCCACCATCCTCCCAGCCCACCCCCACCACATTTCCTATGCCCTAGACATTCTGGACTGCACAAAGATCCCTCAACACCTCTACTTACACTTCTGCTTCCACTCCAGACACCTTTTCTCATTTGTGGGGTCCCTGTTCATACTTTGAGAACCTACATCAATGTCACCTCTCTCTTCTCTCATGTTCACCACCTCCCCAAACTCTATAGTCATTCCTTTCCTGGACTCCCAGGGCATATATGCATCCTGTGTTACAGTCTTCATCACATTTATTGTAATCATTAGGTTTATAATAAAGTTTCACCCCCAAGACTATGGACTCTCAACAACAGTGACCTTATTCAATCACCCTGTGTCCTCCGTGCCTCACACAAATTCTAACAGGTGTTGGGTGTACATTTGCTGAACAGATGAATGTATGAATGAATCAAACATAAAAAGTCACACTGCGTTTAGAACTTGTTGGTCTGTCGATAACAGGACTCAGCCTCTAGGTGGCCTGTGGTTAGGAAACCAGCTTTGGCCATCATGGCCTCATTCCTCCCTGTCACCGGGGAGTCTGGTCAAGGAAGCAACTAATTTCCTCTCTCTCCCAGGGGTCACCTGCTCGCACCTGGACCCCACCTTGGGAACCAAGCCAGCAGCCCCTTCCTCGTGTGAAGCTGCAGTGCCATCTACTGGTGACTAGAAAACCTGCAGGTCAGGCTGGAAGGAAGGGAAAGGAGGCATCCAAGGTTCACTATGGTTTAATCTGGTCCTGGAATCTCAGCTATTGGACCCCATACTGGTCATTTTGCCTTCTATGTGAACTCAGAGCCGATGGAGGGAGCCCCTTTTTTGTATTTCCTGTTTACCAAAGACAATCATGTCTCAGTGGTCAGAGCCCTTTCTTCAAAGCTCTCAAAGCCAGGACTCCACCCTCAGTCCCCTCAGAAATCCGCCTTCAGTTTTGCTGACCAGCCCCTTGGTTAGTGGAGCCCCTGACGAGGCCCCTCGGTGTGATATCAGGGCATTTCCTCAGGTCCTCAAAGACCAAACCATCTGTGTAGGCCCCTCACTGACAAGAGTCCACCCTCAGCACTACCAGTGACTAGGGACTTCCCATGGATCCCTCAGCTGTCAGAACTCTTCCCTCCATTCCCTTAGCAGCCAGGGACCCCCCTCGCCCCCCCCCCCCCCCGCCTCAGCCTCTCAGTGATCCAGGGACCCCCACTCAGATTTCTTTAGTTCTCACTCAGGTCTCAGCGACAAGACCCCTCCCTCAGACCTTTCCTCAGGGGTGGATTCCTTAATAGGCTGACAAGAAATGTATGGCATTACTAAAGCAGAAACACCAAAACAAAACTGGAATAAAAGGGTGTGTGTGTGTTTTTTTTAAAGAATTCCGTATTTGCAGCAAAGCATCCATGTAACCATCATGGGATAAACCTGAACTAGATTGACCTTCTTGCACATATTTTATGGTTTAACTGTTTTTACTTTGAATGACATATGGAGACCAAACATAATCTTCAACATGTTTGGGCTTTTCCCGTCTTGATCCAGCCCCATTCCCTCAGGAACCTGGTGCCATCACTCAGAGCTCCGAGACCAAAGGCCCTAATTAAGGCCTAGTGAGCATAACAAGAGCTCGGCGGGTCCCTTCAGATCACAGGCCTACCCTCTGCTTCCTCCTGGTCCCCAGAGAAGCTGCCAAAGCCTCTTGCCCCCGGGATGTCTGATTCCTGCTTTGTCCCTGGGCCCCTTGTCCAGACAGGGGCCACAGCTGTGCCCGGGTCTCAGGAGGAGGTAGGGGCCTGCTGGGCTAATTGGTGCAATTCCAGGGATTGACCCCCAAAAGGCCAGTTTGGCCCACATGTATTAGGAGTGATTAGCAATAACCTCTTTGAAATGTTGCTGCCACACACACATAAACAAACCAACTTCCACTTTTACCCCAAATCCTCTGGGAACAGTACAGGGTCCAAAGTAAATATGACTATGGGGGACAGTGATGGGTCACATATAGGAAATTGTGACTCACCATCCCCACTTGCATTCCCAACCCTCCCAGAGCCATTTGTTGCTTCTATTTTGGCCCACGCTGGGCTGTCCATGGGGTCCACTTAAGCACTAACCACTGCTCTTGGTCACCAACTTCCCCAAGGCCTGTTTTTCCCTTTCACAAACAGAACCTTTAACATTAAGGCTTCCCTTCAGAGAAACAAAGCTTTGCCCTGCTTATCAAAATCATAATGGCTCTGTCATTCAGTCACTCATTCATTCATTCATTCATTCTTGTCACATATCTTTATTGGGCTCTACTATGTATTGCGCTGTTTGCTAGATGTTGGGAATACAGCAGTGAGTAAAATAGTTGGCATCCCTGTCCTTGCAGAATTTACCCCCAAATGGGATACATAGATGTCGGACAAACTACATGGTTACTTATTTAATAAAAAGTGTGATAAGCAAGCCAGTGTGGGCTCAGTAGTTGAGCCAGAAGGTCATGCTTCGATTCCCAGTCAGGGCACATGCCCGGGTTGTGGGCTTGATCCCCAGTGTGCGGGGTGGGAGTGCATGGGGAAGACAGCTAATTGATGATTCTCTCTCATCATTGATGTTTCTATCTCTCTCTTCCTCTCCGTTCCTCTCTGAAATCAATTTTTTAAAAAAAAATTTAAGTGTGATACATGCTTCTAAGGAGATGGGCCTTCCAGGTACCTAGGCTTGAGCTACTTGCTTAAATGATTATAAAAGAGGTGGAATCTAAATTTAGGTGAAAAATCAGAATATCTGCCAGGGGAAGGAGACGGTTGGAGAAATCTCGTCTTCTAAATAGTTCTTGAGCATACATATCTCAAAAGCTCCTGATGGCTAGAAAAGACAAAATGTGGGTAAAGAGCCCAGGAAACAAGGCCAGGATACCAGGGCTGGGATCCTAGACTAGTGCAAACAGCCAAACTGGAAAAGACTCTCAGAAAGGAAACTAAGTTTAGAAAACGTAGCAACAGAGGGCACCAGACAGCAGGAAGGCGAGATTTCTTAGAATCAGAGCAAGAGACATACGGGTGTGAAGGGTCCACTGACTCATTCGTTCAATCACTACCCATTGATCAAGTCCCAGCACCGCGCTGGGCACTAGATACACAGCAACTAAACTAAAAAGTTTAACTGTGGAAATAGACATGGGACAAAACATAATTGCTATCACAAAGACAATAAAATTGCACGCATGAGGCTTAGTGATAACCACCACTCAGGCTGTCCCTGTAATAATGTCGCCCTCACTGATTTGGGAGAGGAAGGTTGGTGTCACAGCCAGCCCTCAGGCATGGCTTCCCCACAGCCTGTGCTACGTGTGCAGCGGCCGGGAGTGGGCAGATGGCTAACACACCAACCGTCAGCCAATTTCAAACCAACCTATCGCATTGAGATGTAATAGTTATTTTTACCATTGGCTTTCATTTCCTGCAAAAATCTTCCCGGGTTTGGATAAAATTGGATTTAACCTTTGAGAGTGTGTATCAATACGGATGTCATCCATCACATGTGGTGGGTGGAGGGAAAATTGAGAATGGCTGCTGCTCGCAGCTGAAGATGAGTCACACTCCTTAGACCAGAAAGAGAGCTGAGTGGGAGGGAGCTGCAAATACGAATCTGGTTTGTGTTGCCTGGAGGCCACCATGATGTCAGAAGACCTCTCCAATGTGGAAGAAATCCCCAGCCCAGTTGACCCGAACGCCTCATGTCAGGGCAATCTCCTTATTGTGGGGTCTACACACTGTGCTAGGAAATTTGTTGCTGAACTCTTTGTATTTTCTATTCCTCTCTATTCTTCAGAAAACTGTTCAGAAATGCCAGATATATATATACGCTTCCTCCAATGAATATGTATTGCTTGCTTGATTTTTAAAAATATATTAAATCATATGAAGAAAAGACTCTTGGTCCAGCCAGCATGGCTTAGTGGTTGAACATCAATCTGTGAACCAAGAGGTCATGGTTCAATTCCCTGTCAGGGCACATGACCGGGTTGCAGGCTCCATCTCCAGTGTGGGGCATGCAGGAGACAGCTGATCGATGATTCTCTCTCATCATGGATGTTTCTATCTCTCTCTCCCTCTCCCTCCCTCAGGCAGGGCTTCCCTGACTCTTTTGGCCACCATGCCCTCTCCTTCCAGGCGTTATCTTTAATTATTAAGATTAAGTACTATGCCATGGCTTTTCTCTTTGGGAAGCTGTCTGATCAGATACTCTGCCTGTTTATTCACTGGGGCCTCAGTGAGTTCTTCTAAAATCAATTTATGGAAGTTCTTGCTATAGCTGCCTGCGTATTTCCTAGTTTGTGAGCCTTTTTTATGAGTTTCCTTTCATTTTTTTAACCTACCAAAGTATAAAATACTTCTGCAGTTAAGTCAGTTAACCTTTCCCTTTGTGACTGCTTTTATTGCTTCTAAGATGGAAAATGTCGTCCCTCCAGAGACTGATAGTTTTGTGTTTCTAAGGCTTTTAAGCTCTTTAGTCCATCTGGAAAGTTCCTAGTACACAATGTGAGGAAAACATCTAGAGGTTTTTTTTTTCTTTGATACTAAACAATTTTCCCAGACTACATAGAGAATAAATCTCTTCATTTACCAATAATTTCTTATTCCACCTTTATGATATATTAAGTTCATGTCCATCAGGGCCACCGTTTCCCAGGCAACTTATTTGGTTCCAGGCAACGATTATTTTGCCACTTGACTGCACATTCTTTGTTACTCTATTAACTACACTTGAAATTATTTAAGGAAAGAAATGACATATTATCCTCCCAATTATTCATTCAACAGATATTTGTTAAATGTTGACTATGGGCCAGACACTTGCTGGGAGCTGGAAATAGAGTGGAGAGTCAGACAGGCACAGTGTCTGCCATTCCTGTACTCGTAATCGAAGAAGCAATGACGATAAAGTGCAGCAAGTGCTTAGCAGCTACCTGTGCATCTTCGAGGTGATGGAGGGAAGGCTTAGAGAAGGCCCCCGAGGCTTTCTCCTGGCACCTGATGTGTGACTGGGCACGGCTGCAAAGAGGACAAAGTTGGGTATGATGGGACCTGGGCCAGGCAGCTCCTACTAGAACCTCAATTCCAGCTCATGGAGGAAAAGGAGATAAAGACGAGGAAACTGATGACTCTAGCTGGCTGTCCTGAGCAGGAAAGGGGAGCTCCTGCTCCTTGCCAGGTGTCATGGCAACACTCCCGTATGATTCTCACTTCATTCTCAGAATCTTCCCTGAGGTGGCGTCATGTACCCCACTCACAGATGAAGAGACTGAGGCTTGAAGTGTTTACTTTACCTACTTCCTGGGGGCCCAGATCACAACATGATCGCGACGAAGGGAGGCCCTGAAGCCCAGGCATATCCATCTCGCTCTGGTCTCTTCTCCCTTGAGGGGAGTTTGCCATCTTGGACCTGCGTGCTTCCTGGTCTCCTGTTGTGCGATCCTAGACCTGAGTCTTCCTAAGACTACGCTGACTCACCAGCGTCCTTGGACTGACAGAGGCCTGGGTCAGACCTCAGAATCCCTGGGCCCAAACACAATATCATCAAGTCCTCATTTTTCCACCCAGACACCCAATAGCTCCATGAGCTCATCAGTAGTCATGAGGACCTGCTAGTGGTTGCAGATGTTTGCACTGACGCTCAGTACAATGCCCACAAATGCAGGGTCATGGCCTCACTGGGTATCCTGTGGGACTTCTTGCCCAAAAGCTTCCCATTCCCACTATTCTGTTCCACGCAGGCCGGGCCAAGGCCTGCCCATATAGATACCATCTTTCCTTCCTCTGTCCCTTCTGCTCCAGCTGCTCACGCAGTTGCGTCCCACCCTTCTCTCTACCCGCTGCTGCACCACCTTAAATAAGGCGACTATGCTTTATACCAGCGCCACTCAAGGTGTGGCCTATGGACCAGTGTCAGCCACAAATCATTAGTGACTGGTCCACGATGAAATAAGTTCAGAAATGAAGAGTAAGTGCTTAGAAATTTTTATAGCAATTTGACAGAATATTTATACACCATTTGAATCTACTACTAAAAAGTGCACTAAGTACAATGTGGTATCCTGAATTGGATCCCGAAACAGCAAAAGAACATTAGCAGGAAAACTGCTGAAATCAGAGAGAGTCCATTGTTTAGTTAACAGCATTGAACCAATGTCAACTTGTCCATGTGGGCAAATGCACCTCAGGTATCTAGGATGTTAATATTGGGGAAACTGGGTGAAAGCTATACAGCAGCTCTCTCTTTTTGCAACTGCTCTGTAAATCTAACACCACTCCAAAATAAAACATCTATTTTTAAAATATAGGCTTCTATTTTGTACATCTCTTTTCAATTCCATTTTTTATAGCAATGCAATTGTATTTTATAAAAGTGTCCGTGTGCAATGGGTCCAGAGTGGAAATTTAAGACACAAAACTGGTCTCTCACCACAGACGGTTGGAGAAGGGCTGCTCCACAACACTCATCACCACAATATTACAGATGCTAATCATGAATACCTGTTGATGGTGGCCAAGCTCACATGTACAAGTTTTGGGACAAGTTACTGCATACACATGGACAGGGTCTCAGCCCAGGGCCCTGACATCGCTCAAATCCAAGCACAATCCAGGGCTTGGTCATGTGCCCAATGCTGTCACAGCCCAGCTGTCACAACCCCGATATTTTCACAGCTCAGGGCCAACCATGGGCTGTGACAGGACCCTGGAAGGGATGTGCTAGTATATAAAGACTGGCAGGACAGGCCTTGTGTTGTTCTGTACATGCAGGGTGACAGGGTCCTGGGATGTGCCTTTATCAAGGGGATGACAGAGCCCTGCTCTGTGACTCCATCTGGGGTATGACAAGGCCCTAGAAGGTGACCTGGTTCTGGAATGTGACCAAGCTCTGGGATGTGCGGTATCAAGTTCTGAGCTGTGACAAGTTCTGACAAGGGACAGCCTCCAGTTTTGTCTGGGTGTCACAGGGCACGAAATGTTCTGGGAAACAAGAGTTCTAATGTTCGAGGCAGACCATGTTTGTCTTAGATCTGTGGACAGGGAACGCTGAGCCAGCACAGAGGGGAAAGTGCATCGGGGTGTGTTAGGCAACATTTGGAGTAGAGTTTGTTCTGAGTTCACAGCTATTGATCAAGCCTGTCCTGGCTCCTAGGGTTGGAGCAGACCCAGGACTCCTGACCCACAGCACCAAGTTCTCTGCTTCCAGGGGATCCACCTTGCGTCACCCCAGGGAGTCTAGTCAGAGTCCACCTGACACCCCACCTTCCCACCCTGCGGCTCCCACGGCTGGCGGAGGCTGCACCTGAACCTGTCTCTGCTGAGCTTCTACCCCCAAGGACTGCCTGCCAGCAGCCCATCCCTGATTCCAGGCTGTGTGTGCAGCCACAGTGCCATCTGCTGGCTCTGGTGAGCTATGACAGACTGGGGCACTGGGAAGCCTTCCCAGCCTACCTCAGCTCAGGATTAATACAGTGGCATTGATCAGGGACCCTCACTCAGACTTCAGTGATCCGAGGCCCCTGCTCCCATCCTTCAGCGACCATGACCCCAAGGTCAGGTTCCTCAGGGATCAGGCCCACCACCCCGTGACCAGGGCCTCTCACTCAGGCTCCTCAGTGTCCAGGGACCCTAGGTCATGCCCCCAGTGACCAGGCTTCTTTCTTAGGCCCCAGAATGGCCAGAAACCTTCATTTGAGCTTCAGTGACCAGAACCGCTCACTCAAGCCCTGCAGTAACGAGGGCCTGTCATTCAGTCTCACTCAGACCACTCAGTGACCAGAACCTACAGCTGGACTCCCAGAGACCAGAGTCCCTCGATCAGCCCCCAGTGACCAGGGCCCCTCAGTGAACTGGACCCCCCTCATCCAGGACCCTCTGCACTCAGTCACTAGTGCCCAGTGGACATATGGAGTGGGATTATGAGGGACTCTTGGCTCCCCACGAACCAGGCAGGTCCCATCTGGTTCCCCATCTATCTCTCCACTCCCTCTAGTCTCCAGAGAGGCTAAGACATCAAGGCTTTCCATCTTGTTCTGTCTCTGCTCCTGGGTTCCTGCTTCAGATGTGGCCACACACTTATGAGGAGTGTGTGCTCTGCTGGGACTGCTAACCCTTTCCCAGAAACTCAGGCCTGAGAAGGTCAGATTCCATCGCAGGACAGCCCACCTGCCACTACCTGGAGCTCATGTCTGCTGGCCCCCCAATACCAGTCACACACGTCGGTATCATCTCACCCCCTCTTCCCCACAGACAAGTCCTCCGTCACAGCAAAGTCCCGTCGCACAGAGGCCGATGCTGCTCAGACCCAGCCTCTCACCTGGCCTGACCCCCACCCAGGCCCTAGTGCTGACTCTCCTGCCTGTCCTCCAGACTCAGCACAATGCAGGCCCTTCCCTCCTCAGGCCTCATCCCGCTCAAGGTCACCTACGTATTCATACACACACTAAATGAGCTTCTACATGAAATCCGTGAATGGGGGTTTGGGGACACACAGGGGACAGCAGCACAGAAGAGGCATTTGGGCTGAAATTTGAAGAATGAGTAGAGTTTGCCAGAAGATCAAAGGAGAAGAAATCATTTGAAGATGGAACCACACCCATGTACAGAAGCACAGAGAGCTGGGGTGTTCAGAGACCCCACAACCATGTGGCTGAGCACAGAGAAAAGTGGCCCCGGGGGTAGAGGGGAAAGAAAAGAGACTCAGACAGAAAAGGGGGGGCAAGGGGAAAGTGGGGACACCAGTGAGGATCACTGGAAGCAATCTGAGCGAGAGGTGACAGGGGCTTCGGCTGTCAGTTGCTGCCGAGGGGTTAGCAGCAGCAGGCGTTAGGGTAGGGTTGCGAGGGGTGGGGATAGACATGACTTGGTGAGGAATAAAATTTAGGGATAAAGAGAGGTGAAATGGCAACCGTGACTCCCGAGTTTCTGGTACAAAGAATTATGTAGATTGAGGCACCTAATCCCCAGCTAGGAAGACCGGAGCCGTGCCAAGTTCAGGAAGGAAGATCAAAAGTTCCATTGTGGACACAGTTAAGTGAGAGATGTCTGAGCTCAGAGGCAGAACTGGAGATATAAATAAACCTGGAACTCATCAATGTGTAAAAAGTATGGGAAGCTGCGGGTGTGGCTGAGGTCACCTGGCCCTCAGTGGATGGGAGGATTCCTGGTTCTGGGTCAAGTTTACCAAGAAAAAGATCCCATTAATAGGCAGCAGATCTTCATCACTTTGTGGACAACTAGATTCCCTTTATCTTATTTTTAAAAACCATTTTTCTTAATTTATTGAGCAAGAGAGAGAAACACCAATTTGTTGTTCCACTTATTTACGCTTTCATTGGTTGATTCTTGTATGTGCCCTGACTGGAGATTGAATCTAAAACTTAGGCATAGCAGGATAATGTTCCAACCAACTGAGCTACCTACCTGGCCAGGGCCCACGTATTTATTTATTCTATTAATTTTTTAAATATATCTTTATTGATTTCAGAGAGGAAGGGAGAGGGAGAGAGGGATAGAAACATCAATGATGAGAGAGAATCATTAATCGGCTGCCTCTTGCCCACTCCTTACTGGGGATTGATCCCGCAACCCAGGCATATGCCCTTGACTGGAATCAAACCCGGGACCCTTCAGTCTACAGACTGATGCTCTATCCATAGAGCCAAACCAGCTAGGGTGAGAGGGAATCATTGATCATCTGCCTCCTGCATGCCCCACACTGGAGATCAAGCCAGCAACCCAGGCATTTGCCTTGACAGGGAACTGAACCATGACCTCCTAGTTCATAGGTCAGAGCTCAACCACTGAGCAACACAGGCTGGGCCCAAGTATTTATTTATATATGAAAAGAAGATCTCTGGAAAGATACCAAAGAAACAGGTAATGTTTGCCTCTGGGAAGGGGAACTTAGTGGGAGTGGGGGTGGAGGGAATAAAGCTGGAAAAGAAATGTTGTTGTTAATCCTCACCCAAGGATAGTTTTCCATTGATTTTTTAGAGAGAGTAGACGAGAAGGGGAGAGACGGAGAGAGAAAGAAACATCGATGTGAGAGAGACACATCGACTGGTTGACTTCCACACGTGCCAGCAGCCAGGACCAGGGATTGAGCCTGCAACCAAGGTACATGCCCTTGACTGGAATCGAACCCAGGACCCTTCAGTTCAGGGGTTGGCGCTGAATCCACTGAGATTTTTTTTTTCATTCTATATATCATTTTGTACCTTTTGAGCCATGTAAATATGTTACCTTTTTTAAAAAATTATTTTAGTTATAAAAGAATATAAATTGTAGTAAATGAATACGCTCTTTGAGAGGCACAGTGTCTGAAATCTGTTTCCAAACTTGCTTGGAGCATGCTGCCCTCTGCTTGGTGTATCCAAGTCCTACAGGGCCCGGTTCAGGCACTGCTCTCCCCAGAAGCCTTTCTTGATCACCTCAGCCTGGAGTGACCTGAACACAGTGACCTTTCTCTACAATCTGGGTCAGGTTAAAGGAACACCAATGTGAAAATTAGAAAGCTGGAGTTCTTATCTAGCACTTAAGTCATTCAAAATTTCAGCACATTCTCTGAGCTTCTGCAGGTCAGACACTGTGTAGATAGGAAAATGCAGAGATGAAACATTAAGATCAGTTTAATTACACCTGGCACTAAAGAATCACACATTGTGAATTACAGTGCTCTCCAAGATCCCTCTTCTCCTATCTTGGCCCACAGCTAAACTAGATTTTCCAGGCATCCTTGCCCCACTTCCTGCCAAGGGAATCTGGGCAGACACGATGGACGCCAGTCTCAGGCCTGGTGCATAAAAATTGCTTCTAAGCCTGGCTTTCTACATAATTCTCTCTCTCTCTCTCTCTCTCTCTCTCTCTCTCTCTCTCTCTCTCTCTCCCCCCTCCACCTTCCTTCCCACTCACCCCCCACCCCCCCCCGACCGACGCCCCCATCTGAATTTCAACATCCAGGGCAACTTCAGGAGTCATGAGTTGACTGTGTGATACTATGATAAAACCTCTGACCTCTATCTCCCCGGGTCCCACTCACGTCTCTCTCACCACACACCCACACTGGACAATGACAGCCCAAAATAAACCCATACCATGTCCAGTCACTGATATTCTAAGATTGTTTCTTAAAGCAGCTAGTGTTACTCATCCTGACTAATATACAAGTATGGAAACAGAGTAAATTCAAAATTGTCCTGCTTCAAAGTATTATTGTTTCCCTAATCAATTGGCTTTTGTACCAATTAACTTTCCTCAGATCACCAGCTTCCCACCCACGCTCCTCATTTATGTCTTCATATTACAGTGACAGGGCTCTGTGCATGCAGGGACAGAAACCAAAGCCCATCCTTAAGCTAAGGAATCAGACCACTTCCCTAGTCATTTCTTACATCTTCAGCTGTCTTCTTACCCAGGCAAGGAGTAGAGAAAAAACCTTTCTGTTTGTTTGAAAGTTCTAGTTCTGTTATTGGTAGTGTCACACACATTTCCCGCCTTTGCAATAATGTCCAATAATGAGAGGCACACCGTCTGAAAGGTTTACATGGCGTCTTGATATCTTAACATCTCTGAGGCCTGTGTGACTGGCAAGATTTTCACAGTGAAATGTGAACAGAGAGGCAATGCATTGGGATCCCTGAGAGCATGGCTGGGGTTTGGACAATCCGAAAGCAAATCCCAAGCCTTGATTCCATCACTCACTGGCTGTGTGACTTTGGCCAAGCCTTTTAGTCTCCCTAAGCCTGTTTCCCAAGAAGTAGAGATAATACTCGTACCTGTCTCAGAGTCATTCATGATGATCTGACTAAATTTTCTGGTCCTTCCAGGCTTCCTTCCCCTATTCTTAGCTGCTAAGATACCACAGTCCAGCCCCAGAATCTGATTTTGTAAGCCCTCCCACACACACTCCACACTGGGTGAATTCAATCTATGACCATGGTGAATAAAAATTAGAACTTGAGCCGAAACTGGTTTGGCTCAGTGGATAGAGCGTCGGCCTGAGGGCTGAAAGGTCCTAGGTTCAATTCTGGTCAAGGGCATGTACCTGGGTTGTGGGCACATCCCCAGTGGGGGATGTGCTGGAGGCAGCTGATCGATGTTTCTCTCTCATCGATGTTTCTGGCCCTCTATCTCTCTCCCTTCCTCTCTGTAAAAAATCAATAAAATATATTTTAAAAAAAAAAAAAGAAAATCACTATTAAAAAAAAAAAATTAGAACTTGAAAAAAACACACACATAAAAAAAACAAAATATAAAATAAGAACTGGACCATTTTGCATCCAAAGAACTGGTGGGAGGAACAAATTTGATTTCAACAGAAAAGCTAGGACAAGCCTGGCAAGTTTTATGTCTCCTGCCCTGCCCACACCACACAGCTGCCAGGCCTTGGAAAGCAGCCAGCTCAGGAGTAAGGCCAGGCCTACAGGCCTCAGCCCCAGTGACTTTCAAGTATCTCTGAGTGGTTCATGGGTTCATGTCTGCTTTAACTCATGAAAGTTAAAGCAGAGAAGTTAAAGCAGGAAGCCTGCTTTGGGCTGGAATTCTGTAGCAGGGAAAAGGGAAAAGAAAGACTATCATTGACTACTGGTAACATCTCAGACAATGTCACAAGGGAGGAATAGAAAAAAAGGTACTTTTCAAGAGAAAGAAAAAGTAAGAAAACTGTTGCAAAAAAGTAATGTACTTTCTTCTTGACTTAGATTCAAGGGAGACATAAAAGACGAGAGAAATACCAAAAAGTATGGTCCTGAGCCAGGCAGGCAAAAGACCCAGTTATGGGCTATGTCTGGGGGGTCCAGAAAGAGTCACCCCAAGAAGTGCTTCTGTGGTATGTGGATTGTTCTGAGCTAAAGGCCACTTTAGCCACAGGCTCAGGAGAAACATCTGGCCTCTCAACCGCCTTAATTGCCTTAATGTATTTTAATTAGAGGCCTTGCCCATAAGAGATTATCAGAGGTAAACAATATGGCAGGGCAAACTTTTATTTACTAAACACCTGTTCTTTGAATTTAAAAAAAAAAAATGTTCTTATTGATTTCAGAGAGAGGAAGGGAGAGATAGAAATATCAGTGAGAGAGAATCATTGACTGGCTGCCTCCTGCATGCCCCACACTGGGGATCGAGCCCACAATCCGGCATGTGCCCTGACCAGAAATCGAATTGTGACCTCCTGGTTTATGGGCCGACGCTCAACCACTGAGCCACATTGGCTGGGCCATCTGTTCTTTTTATAGTCTTGCAATGACCCTTTGAAGCCCCCAGGGTGCATTACCTCATCCCTAGCTCATGATGTCTTATATTCCTCAATCCTTCTTCTATCTCTGAACCTCTCCTGCATGTGGGGTCTCTGGCTCTCTCACATATGTGGGGTTCTCATACGTATGTATGTACTAAATTTGGTTATTTTCCCTCGCAAATCTGTTTCATGACTGTTTGATTATTAGTCCAGCCAGAAGAACCTTGAGGGTAGAGGAAAGTTTGTTCCTCCTCCACATGTCCTTATGTTAGGGGACTTGCTTATACTTTTAGGTGACAAGAGGCTGAAATTAGCTGCTTTGGTTAAGATGGAACCCCTTTTCCCCCAACCAAGGCAAAATGCAGGTGTATTATGAGTTAGTTATGTCTGAGTTCAGGAATAAGTGCTCAGCATAGTTACAGAAGCAAGTAGGCTGTTAATTTGTTATAACAAAGACAAGGATATTTCTGTCTAGTGGATCCTGAATTATCTGTGAAATAGAAGGAAAATCCTTAAAAGGGACTGGGTGGTGCGGTGTGGGGACAGAGGACTCAGAGATATGAGAAGATTTGCAAAGTTATGGGGGAGTTATTGTAGAAAAGGGTAGAGCAAGCTGACTAGAGAAAAACAGAAAAATTGCCAAAACCGGTTTGGCTCAGTGGATAGAGCGTCGGCTTGCGGACTGAAAGGTCCCAGGTTCGATTCTGGTCAAGGGCATGTACCTGGGTTGCGGGCACCTCCCCAGTAGGAGATGTGCAGGAGGCAGCTGATCGATGTTTCTCTCTCATCGATGTTTCTAACTCTCTATCTCTCTCCCTTCCTCTCTGTAAAAAATCAATAAAATATATTTAAAAAAAAAAAAGAAAAGAAAAGAAAAATTGCCAGACCCCACTGAGGACCCCATGAGGCTGGTGTACCCAGATCCTCATCTGACTCTGGGAGCTCTGTGATTAAATGGCTCCCGGAACTACCCAGAAGTTAGCTTTCTCTGATTTGATATGAAAAGACACTTTGCTAAGTGAAAAAAACAAGGTGCCATTTTCCTTAGTGTCTTTTCTGTTATTGCCAATCAATACACATGTAATGGTTCCTATTGCACTGAGTTCAGAATGAACTGAACTCAGTGCAATAGTAACGGGTCTCAGCTTTCTTTCCAACCACAGCCTTCACACGTTCTGTGTTGAATGCCCTTTTCACACCACCCCTCCCATGACGTCTCAAGCAGATCCCACAGATTTTGGTCACTTACAGATGGAAAAAGTCACACATTGGTAATTAAAACTAAACTCCTTTCTAAGTATTAAAATAATTCAGTCTTGCCTAAATCAAAGTATAAAACATTTCCAATTCCAAATTTCCCCTACCTACTTTGCACTTCCAGCTCAGGCCAGTTCTGTGGTTTTGAAGCTTGTAATAATGAAAACAAACATGGACAGCTCTTTCATTTTTTATCTACCTCCTTCACCGTACAACTGGCTCCTCCAGAGTCCCTGCCAAGTGTTTGAATGTGAGTTTCTATGTGTAGCAGGAGCCTGTTGTAACCGAGCAATGGACACCCTCTGTATAGAGATGTTGGAATTTGGCTCTCTCCTGGGGACATTTGTGGATTTCAGAGGCTCAGGAGGGATCTCAACCCTATACAGTATTCTGACCTGGGAGATGGAGAAAGAAATGGGCAGAAGAAGGGAGTGGCAAGAAATATTCAAAGTGATGAATGCCAAGAACCTACAACCAAGATTACTTTATCCAGCAAAGCTATCATTCAGAATTGAAGGTCAGATAAAGAGCTTCACAGATAAGAAAAAGCTAAAGGAGTTCATCACCACCAAACCAGTATTATATGAAATGCTGAAAGGTATCCTTTAAGAAGAGGAAGAGGGAGAAAAAGGTAAAGATACAAATTATGAACAACAAATACACATCTATCAACAAGTGAATCTGAAAATCAAGTGAATAAATAATCTGATGAACAGAATGAACTGGCGATTATAATAGAATCAGGGGCATAGAAAGGGAGTAGACTGACTATTCTTGCGGGGGAAAGGGGTGTAGGGGATGCAGGAAGAGACTGGACAAAAATCGTGCACCTATGGATGAGGACAGTGGGTGGGGAGTGAGGGCGGAGGGTGGGGTGGGAACTGGGTGGAGGGGAGTTATGGGGGGGAAAATAGAGGAACAAATGTAATCATCTGAACAATAAAGATTTAATTAAAAAAAAAAAAAGAAATGGGCAGAAAGAGATACGCATCCTCCTGCTGATCTCCTGAGACCCCACCTCCTCAGTTCCTCTCCACTGATGCATATCCTACAGTCCCTTGTTGTCAGTACCAAGTGCCCCCATGGACAAGGCTCCTTCATGTCCAGCTCTCTTCTGCAGCAGCCACTTGGCTTTGTCACATCAAGCTATTGGCATGCAGACTGCGCCACTGCTGCCTTCCCTCCTTGCTCAAACACTGAAGGCTGCTCCAGCCACCTCCCCACTTGAAATTATGCAGGTGGAAAACAGGCAGCAGACTGTCACATGCCCAGCTCTTCCAAGAACTCTCTCATCACCCTCTGCTCCAGTGACTGCATTGGGGTTGCATTGGGTATATTTCTGCAACTCCCCAAGCCTTTCTCCACAGGAAAGAAACCAGATTCCCAATCGCTGAGTGGTTTTCTTGGCACCACCCCCCACCACACGCGTACTTAGAAAACCATAGCACTTGCCCCTGTGCTTTATTTCATAGACTTTTTAGACTTCATTTATATGCATTGAAGGTGGATGTTAGGGTGAGGGTCAAAGGACTTGCTGCATCAAATTTTAAGAAATCCGTTGGGTATGTGTACAGTCTAAGATTAGAGCTTTGATCAAAATATTGAGATATCAGAAGTCCTGCCCAGCCGGCTTGGCTCAGCGGTGGAGCGTCCACCTGTGAACCAGGAGATCACAGCTCGATTCCCGGTCAGAGCACATGCCTGGGTTTCGGGATCAATCCCTAGTAGGGGCGTGCAGGAGGCAGCCAATAAATTATTCTCTCTCATCATTGATATTTCTATCTCTCTCTCCCTCTCCCTCTCTGAAATCAATAAAAATATATGTTTTAAAAAGTGTCATTCACAATTCTGTTACACACACACACACACACACATACACACACACACTTACTCTTATTATGGTAGAAACATTCTAAAAACACACAAAGGAGTCATGGTTCTCTTCAAAGAAAAAGGCTCAGGATTTGGGGGTAGGAAGCGTTCTCTGGGAAAAAAAAACAAATTTAACATGTGCATATATTATTTTTCAGTTTTAAGAAAACTGGGCATTAAAAAAATTGAAAGCTTTCCTATTCTCTCTTCAGTCTCCAAGATTGCTTTGTTACACCAGTGTAGCAAACAAGTGTGGGTGGTATTACACCAGGCAAAGTAATGCCTTTCTCTTTTTTTAAAATATATTTTATTGACTTTTTTACAGAGAAGAAGGGAGAGGGATAGAGAGTCAGAAACATGGAGGAGAGAGAAACATCAATCAGCTGCCTCCTGCACACCCCCTACTGGGGCTGTGCCCGCAACCAAGGTACATGCCCTTGACCTGAATCGAACTTGGGATCCTTCAGTCCGCAGGCCAACGCTCTATCCACTGAGCCAAACCGGTTAGGGCAGTAATGCATTTCTTAAAGCAACTTGCCAGACAAATAGATTTCAAGCAGGAGTTAAAGTTTGTTTCAAACTTTCCCTCAAGGGAGCTAAGCTCACAAGAAGCCCAGTTGAAAAAATATATTTGAGGGAAGTAGGCTTTACTGGGAGGGAAAAAGGGGGTATGTAGATAAAATTGTTAAAAGAGATTCAAGAAAAATACGGCTGGTTCAAGGCCATTGGGCTCCTCACTACAAGACTAATGGTCAGCTGAGAGGGTTAAGCCTAACTTTCCACAAGGGGCTGTTACCAAATCAAACAACAAAATTCTTCCCCCTGAGTCTATCAGGGTTGTTCATTATCAGTGCAATAGCATAGGAGTTCACCTTTACTCAGGTTTGAGATATTTTGCTTCTGTTTCTAACAGCTGGATGCCCAGTCTTATTTGTCAATCATGTTGGCTGTTTCTCCTTATATTCTTCCCATTCCCCTCATCTCTACTGTCAAGTTCTCCTCCAGACCCCTACCTCAGCCTCACTCCTTTCTCTCCCAACAAACAGGCAGTGGGCTTTTACTAGGCCCCAGACACCATGCCAGGGAGTGAGGATAAAATGGTGCAACTGAATATCTCTGCCCCCATCACTCTTGGTCTAGTGGGGAAAACATTGAGCAATTGTCTCCTGGAGGGTGTGTTGTGGGTAGAGTGTGGGGAAATCCCCCAGGTTTGAAGCGGCTAAACTGAAACTTGAAGGACAAGAAATTAGGCAGATGTGGGGGAGGGGACAGCGCAGACCAAGGCCTTCGTGACCTCAATTCCTACCTGACAAAGATCACGGGGACTTTGAAATCCTCTCACGTTCTGTCCTCTTCCTCCTCCCCCTACATGAATCTGAAGTGTGGGTGAAAATGTGGTGCTGTAATATATCATAAATTCCTAACTGGGCAGGTCATGGTGGGTAGTTATGCCCCAGGCCCGTAACTTCTGTAGTGAGAGGTTTTTAAGACAGTCCTGGCCATTGTTCTTGTGCATCTGGTTAACACATCTTTGAGATGCCAGAAGTAATACCACCCCCTCACCCTCCCCACTCCCCAAAGCCATAACCACCCTCAAGAATCTTAACTATGCTGTAATCCAACCCCCACCTTGCTTTCTCCCTTCATGTAATCTCCTTATCTCTTTCTTACATAGACAACAGTACAGTACACTAGTTTCAAAATAAATAAATAAATAAATAACATTTTTAAAAATACCTTCAACCTCAGAAGAAGCTACAACCCTTTTCTTATCCCAATCCAAAACTTATACATGTGCTCCATCTGCCTATCTCCTAAACCAGAAACCCTCCTGTCTTTAATTCAAGTATTTACTTTTCTCACTTGTTTACTTACAGAGATAAGGTGGCTACTTGGAAGACGTCAGTAGCTCTCTCCCCAGATAAAATTGTTAAATGAGATTCAAGAAAAATACGGCTGAAAAGTGTCAAGGTAAGAAAAGTCCAAACCTGGAGAGAATTTTTATGAGTTTATTTGAGCCAAACTGACAACAAATGCCAGGAAGCAAAGATCTCCAAAGCTCTGAAGAGTAACAGTTTGGCAGCTTCTTTTATGCATTTGAAATGAAGGAAGATTACAAAGAGGTGGGAGAGAGCAAAGTGGAGATTGGATTACAGCAGTGGTTCTCAACCTTGGCTGCACATTAGAATCACCTGGGAATCTTTTTAAAATCCTGATTTCTGCCCTGACTGGTTTGGCTCAGTGGATAGAGTGTCGGCCTTCGGACTGAAGGGTCCCAGGTTCGATTCCGGTCAAGGGCATGTACCTTGGTTGCGGGCACATCCCCAGGAGGGAGTGTGCAGGAAGCAGCTGAATCCATGTTTCTCTCTCATGGATGTTTCTAATTCTCTATCCCTCTCCTTCTCCCTTCCTCTCTGTAAAAAATCATTAAAATATATATTAAAAAATAATAATAATAAAATCCTGATTTCTGGGCCTCATCCTCCGGAAATTCTGTTTCTTTGTTATGGGGTGAGGCCACAACATTAGTAACTGTCGGAAGCCGGTCCATCCTTGCTGCTTGACACAGTCGCTGCAGGGAAGAAACATCTGCACAGCATGTTTCAAGGGACCTGGTGTATATGGCATACTGTTCTTGATATGTTTGCTCCCCTTCTTGGCTATGTGTTTTAACCAAGGTCACCTCTCTGAGAAAGGTTGTTTCCCCAGGTAGGGATTTTTCCCTGAAGTTAGGGAGGGAATAAAACCCCTTAACTAAGTGCCAGGCGAGTAGTTAATCACTTTAACTATGAACAATCACGCTTAAGCTACATAATCTTTACTCCCTGGAATGGAGATAAGAAATGCCCTAACTTTTGGAATAGAAATCGATAGGATTAAAATCAACTGGTATAAATACAGATGTAACAAGACAATAAAAGACAGAACTTGGCTGGAGATCCTAGACAGAACTTGGCTAGAGATCCTGGCTAGGCTGCTGATCAACTGAACGCTGTCTCCGTGTCATTCCTTCTTCACCGATTCTGTCCACACCTTTGGGGACCCCTGGACCTGTTGGGGTTGGACCCCAACAAGTAACAAAGAAACAGAATTTCCAGAGGATGAGGCCCAGAAATCAGGATTTTAAAAAGTTTCCCAGGTGATTCTAATGTGCAGCCAAGGTTGAGAACCACTGGATTATAGGATAGTGAAGATTGCTGTAGGCAGGAACAGCACCAGGTGTTAGGTCTTCCCCTGGGACCTCCCCTAAAAATTCCACCCTTAAAACCCTTAGGATGGAGGACCCAGAGTGCTCTCACTCCCAGGAGCATGGGTCCTTCAGTCGCTTAGGCTTTTATATACTAGTATATAGACTGATTTCAGAGAGTAAGGGAAGAGAGCTAGAAATATTAATGATGAGAGAGAATCATTGATCAACTGCCTCTTGTATGCCCCTTACTGGGGATCTAGCCCACAAACCAGGCATGTGCCAATGACCAGAATCAAACCTGGGACCCTTCAGTTTGCAGGCTAATGCTCTACCCACTGAACAAAACCAGCTAGGGCAGGGAAGATCTTAATAGAATATTCGGCAGCTTTCAGATCTGGGTCTCCACTGATTGATTGGTCTGAGCCAGGGCAGGTGGTCATTATTCAATGCAGCTGGTCCTGGGCTGGTGTCCCTTGTCTAGTTTTGCTACTTTTCTGGGCCTGGAGCTGAAATACAGCTGAGGCCTAAATGTTATCTCTAGGGAGGAAAGGTCAGGGGGTCCAAACCTCCTGACCAGAGATATGCTAGGGGAGGAATGGTCACCCTGAGGGTGAGACTCCACCCTAGAATTATCCTTTGCTATGCACCCAGGGCTTTCCACCCTGGTGACCTTCTGTACCTGGACCATCATCCTTGCTTTGCTCATGTCTGTCTGTCTACCACAAGATTATGTGCTCTCTCGTGGGTGGTTACGGCCTATTTCACAGGTATGTTAACCTAGGTGCATAGAAACAAAGAACAGGGCTTACTTAAGGCAAAGATACTTCTTTTATTAAAGAACTTGTAATGCCTGGGGTGTGACTACCCACCATGACCTGCCCAGTTAGAAATGTATGATCACATCACCCAAGGGGTTACTTTTCATAGAACCCCTTTTTCCATGCAGAATAGCATCCAGTTGGTTGTGTTGAGGCTGCTTCTCTAATATCTCTTCTATCTATTCCCTCTGCTGAATGCCCCTCTTCAGTCCCACTTTTCAGAATTCACCATCTCTACTTTTACCTATTATAATTTTCTTTTTAAAAATATATTTTGACCGATTTCAGAAAGGAAGGGGGAGGGAGAGAGAGATAGAAACATCAATGATGATGTGTTTGGCTGCCTCCTACACACAACACACTGGGGATCTAGCCCGAAACCCGGGCATGTGCTCTGACTGGGAATCAAACTGTAACCTCCTGGTTCATAGGTCAACGCTCAATCACTGAGCCACACCAGCCTGGCACTTATTACCATTTTCACCAGCTGATCTCCCTGGCCTATCCTCACTGAAGTTCCATAGCTTAGCAGGAAAAACTCCAATAAAATTCTTTAATGATTCAGTTGTCAGATTGTCAATGTAAGAAACATTCAAACCTATAGAGAATTTTTGTGAGTTTATTTAAGCCAAACTGTCAACAATTGCCAGGAAGCAAAATCTCAACGAATTGAGATAATGTTCCAGAGAATGGCAGTTTTGCACCTTATTTTATACATTACAATCAAAAGAGATGATGCAAGTGGGTTACATGAAATCCATTGGTGATAGGTTACAGAGGTGGGAAAAGGCAAAGCGAGGAAACCTCTGGGATTGGGTGAAAAGTAAAATGATAGACACATACATAACATCTTTTACTTAGGTGGGTACAGGATAGTTAACAGTCAATAATTAACATGATAAAACAATGAGAGGATTTATGGTTTCCAACCTGGGTGTGCCTTTTTCCAAAAAAAAATGTTATAGATACAAAAGATAATAAGACAGGCTTAGTTAAGGTAAAGATTGACCTTTGTCAGAGACGATTCTAACCTAGAATATGACTACCCACCATAAACTGCTTTTAGTTTAAAAGTTGTAATTTCAGACCATCCTTGGTGGTTATTATAAGTCTTTGAATTTGAAGGCCACCACAGAGGTCTTCCCTGGGCTTGTCAGGATAGCATGAGGCCCCTTTTTCTCCACAAGATTGTAACTAAATTCTTTAAGCTTGGTCCTTCTGCCCTAGCTGGTTTGGTTCTGTGAATAGGACATCCGCCTGTAAACTGAAGGGTCCCAGGTTCGATTCCAGTCAAGGGCTCATGCTGGGGTTGCAGGCTTGATCCTCAGTAGGGGTCATGCAGGAGGCAGCTGATCCATGATTCTCTCTCATCATTGATGTTTCTACTCTCTCTCCCTCTCCTTTCCTCTCAGAAAGCAATAAAAATAAAATAATTTAATTTAAAAAGAAGACTGGGGGGAGGGGGATGAGGACACATTTGTAATACCTTAACTAATAAAAAAAAAAAAAAAAAAAGATTGGTCCTGCCTACCCACCTCCCTGCATCTCCTCTCAAAAACACCCCTCATCTAAACTTTTAAATATTTCTCCTTGTTGCGTAGTGTTTTCCGCCGTTGGTCCTTTTGTGGTGAGCACTTAACAGACATGAGCACAGCAAGGACAATGGGCCAGGCACAGAAGGTCACCAGGTGGACAGCCCCAGGTGACTAGCAAAGAACAATTGTAGAATGGGACCTCATCTCCAGGGTGACCTTTCCTCCCCTAGCATATGGCTGGTCATGGGGTTTAGACACCCCTAACCTTTCCTCCCTAGAGATAGCATCTAGGCCTCAGCTGTATTTCAGCTCCAGGCCCAGAAAAGCAGCAAAACTAGACAAGGGACCCACCTCAGGACCAGCTGCATTGAATAAAGACCCTCTGCCCAGGAGCCAACCAATCAATCAGTGGAGACCCAGATCCAAAACCTGCTGAGCATTCTATTAAGATCTTCCCCCTGAGACCTCCCCTACAATTCCACCTTTAAGACCCGTAGGATGGAGGACCCAAAGCGCTCTCCCTCCCCAGAGCTTGCTGGAGCCTTTCCCTTTACCCTCCCCTTCCCCTTTCCCTCAGGCATATTACCTTTACCTTCCTCACTTCTGAGCTCCAAGGGCCCTTCCTTTGCCTCTATAGCTTGTTTCCTAAGCCCATTTCTTCTATGAATTACTTTTCCTACCTCTGTGATTTTTCCAAATGAATGAGATCTCTCACTGTTTGAGTCTTGGCTCTGAATTCTTTCCTAACCAGAACTCAAGTATGGAGATTGCTGAACCCAGGCCCTGCCTGACCCCACCGGACTAACACCTGGTATTGTTCCAGCTGCTGCCAACACTTTGCTTATATCTCACTTCTAATTTATTCAACCATTCTTATTGAGACATTGCCAGGCTTTGTGGTAAATACTGGGGATATTTTGGGGAGCAAACCCAGACATTGCCCCTGCCCCCATGAAGCTTACAGTCTATTGGAGATGGCAGTCATGAATCAAATATGCACATAAATAAATGTAAAATTATAACTGTAAATAAAAATATGCTGAAGGGAAAAGGAGGAGGAGGGACGGGAAGGAGCAGAAAAAAGAACAAGAGTAAAAGTGATCAAAGTATCCCCAAGGAAATCACAGTTGAACTGAAGAATGAGTAGAAGTTAGTTACGTAAAAAGAGAGGGAAGATCTCTTTAGGTAGGAGGAACAGCATGTGCAAAGGCCCCCAAAAAGCTGGAAGCATGTTGTATAAATTCTGAAAGAAGGTTAGTGCATCGAAAGCATTGAGACATAAAGGGCAACCTCTTCCCAATCTTGTTCTCCAGGCAAATACTAACTTATTTCTCAAGACTGGAAAACTTTTCCTCAGCCCCACCAACCTTTACCCCCTAATCAGCAGGAGCCAACCACTTTTCCTTTGACCCCGACAGTACCAAGTAAGTATGACCTCAAAAGCCCTTTATGGTAGGTCTGTGCTTTCATGTCTTTCTTCCCACAGGTCCATGAGGGAGGGTCTGAGGGAGGCACTGGTGTCTTAGTGGGGCTCTATGTTCATGGTTCCTACACTTGGTGCAGAGTAGACTTCTAAAGTGTTTGTCACAGGAATGGCTGGCTGGTTGAATGAATGAATGAATGAATGAATGAATGAATGAATGAATAATAAATGCATCCATTCCTTTAAAGATTAAGACAAACACTTTAATGTAATCCCCTTAATGTGGCCCTGCCAGTTTCTCCAGCCTCATCCCTCAGCACTCTTCAACTCCTGATTCCTCCTCAGGGCTCCAGCCCTACTGTCTTCTCTCTCAGTTCCTGAACCTGCCCAGCCCTCCCTGCCAGAGGACTGTGCAAGCAGTTCCCTCTGCCAGGGGCATTGGTCTTTCCTCATCTAGGCACTCCATGGCTTCAGTGTAGACACCAATCACTTCCTCGGAACCTGCACCAAGGAAGGCCTTCCGTTCCAGGTGATCAGCCTCCTCTCTGCTCCCACAGCTCCCCACACCTCCCCCTGGAAGTTCTTATCAGACTGAATAGAATTCTCAATTACTAGTATAGCAATATAGAGAAATTAATAAATATATATATATAATAAATATATATATATATAACATATATATATATATATATATGTTTAGATACAGAATTTCTCCCTATCCCTTCAGAAGAGAATTGGTTTTATTGCATTAATCTTTTGAGGAGAAGTTTAGGTGGAGAGAGTGAGGTCCTCCAAAAGCTGCATGAATAACAATAGATGACAACAGGGCTTTTCTGGTGAGCATAAATTTAGTGAGGGGTGTGTGTGTGTGTGTGTGTGTGTGTGTGTGTGTGTGTGTTTTGAATGAATGAGTGTATGATTGCCTGGCAATAAAAGGAGCTAAGTGTCTGTTAAATAATATTCCACTGAGGGGGAATAATAGGATTTTTCAAATCTTCCCTTTGGCCTTCCACCTCATTGCAGCCGGAGCCTGTCTCCCCTGACGATGAACATGGTGAATGGGGCCTGGGAAGTCAGTAAAAGCTGGGAGCTGGACCTCATTAATTACTGGCAGCCAATACATCTCAAAGATGCATCTTAAAGCTGGGGCATCAGTTACTTCCTCTGCACCATACGTTGCTCTAAGTACTCTTCCTCACTGAAGCCTCACAGCATGTACTATTATTACCTCCATGTCACACAGGAAGAAACTGAATCCCACAAAGTGACACGCACTTTTTAGATCCTGAATCTAAAGTCCATCCCCTTAGCCCCTGCCCCTGCCATTCAGGGTTCTGTATACATTGTGTTAGACTTGCCTATTAGAAAATACTGTTTCTTCAGGGCTTTCTTAAGATTTTTTTTTCTTACAAAAAAAAATTCTTAAGATTCTTAGCCCTCTAGTATTCCCTAAAAATATCCACAAGAGGGAGACCTTTCCCCTTCAGTTCTCAGCTGACTGGAATTATGGATTTAATTTGCAATTTAGTAGGTTACGATAGGCGACTGTTGCCTGATTTTGCAGCTGTAAAGTTACATGGGGGGGGGGGGGGGGCAATGCCAAAGTGGTGCCCATGTAAAAAGGGCCCAGTGAGCCATAGCACTCACCATGACCTGGGTAATGGGCATAGTCAGCAGGTGAAGATCTGAGTCATCACTTGGCTTCCATACAAAACAGATCAGCTGCTTCATCTGACATTTATAGGGGTTGCCGTATGGTCTGGGGTAAACAAATCTGACAGCAAGATTGTTCCATAGCAAGCTGTGGGTCCTGTAGCAACCCAAGCCTGCTCTTCCACTCTGTAGCATTTAAAAGCAAAGACATTGCCCCTAAATTACTCACCTTCACAACCCATTTTAGTAAAGTTCTTTGGAAATTTGATGATGTTAATCTTCAAAATAAAACAACTCATTCACATTATACGCCCTGGTTTTAGTCATTTCTTGGTTTTGTCCTCTCCCTACACAGACCACCTCTTAGCGGTACTCTCAGTTGTCACCAAATAATTTTTCCCTTTGGGGTGATTTGGAGGCTAGTGGCCAAAGCTCAACCAAAACCTATGCTTGAGCCAACATCAAGGTCCAACCCAGCACTCTCTTATTTTCATTTTAACTATTACAGATAGCAATAATGAAGAGATGATATATTTTGCTCTTGTCTTATTCGTTTCAGAAACTCAACTAGGCAATACCCAGAGTGTTCCAAAAGAGAAAAAAAGCTGAGAGTTCTTTTAGTAAAAACTACATTCTTGAGAAGCATTAGTCCTGCATTCTTAGCCTCTGGATTGGTCCAGAGATGATAATCTTCTAGCTGACCAGTGGTCTGGATAATGGATATGTGTTGATGTAAGAAATGCCCAAACTGGCAGAGAATTTTTATGAGTTTATTTGAGCCAACATATGCCAGGAAACGAGATCTCAAATGCTTCAGAAAATAATAGTTTTGCAGCTTTCCCCATGCAGTTGAAATTAAGTAGGGAAACTAAGGAAGATTTCCTGGAGGTGGGGGAAAGCAAAGCAGGATTACAGGACAGTTAACAAAATTATGTGCTCTCTTGAGGGTGGTGATGGCTCAGTTCAAAGGTGTGTTAATCTACATGCATAGAAACAATTGACAGAGCTTGCTTAGGGCAAAAATAAACATTTTAGTAAACAGTTATATGCCTGGGGCATAGGTATGACCCATAACTTGTCCAGTTAGGAATTTATGACCAGATCACACTGTGAGGTTACGTTCCCTAGAATCCTTTTTTTTATCCCATCTACGGGTGTCATCTGGATACATGAACATTCTTTCCTTAGTTCTTCATGGGGTAACCAGAAGGTTACCTGGAAATTCAATGTATATACAGGCACTGACACAGGACTGGAAAGCTCAATCGTTTTAGTTCCCAGGCTAGTTAGAACAGGAATAGAATCGTTTCCTCCTGCCTCAACCTACCTGATTTTAGTAACTTGGCAGGTTGGCTATAGCTACTTCCTTTTATTTCTTCACTCTATGCCTTATTCTTTAGTAATTGCAGCACAGCTGCTGTTCCCTACCATGTCGCCACCAGGAATCAAGTTCCTCATCCTCTCCCCTTTCATCCTTTCTCTTCCCAAACCACGTGCTTCTATGAGCCAGGACCAGTCTGGCAAATCCTACTTCTCATGCCAATTCCGGGGTGTTTTCTCTGACACCAACCAATTCTTTGAAACCAATTGGGTGTAAAATAATTCAATTAAATTCTGATACTATCTACCTGGAGTTAGTGTGAGATCCCACAAATTAAAGGGCTAAGTCCCACAAGACCCCCTTTCCAAAGCCAGTCACCAGTCTCAGGTTACACCACCTGTGCTTCTGACCAACCAGCTACAAATTTTGGTTTGATCATTTGCTGGGACAGAACTCAGAAAAAACCTTACTTACATTTTCCAGTTTATTATAAAGGGTACTACACAAGAATAACTAAATGGATTAGGGCAAGGTATAGAAGGGGGATGTCATGGAACTTGCATGCTCTCTCCAGATGCGCCATTTTCCCAGCACCCTCTGCACCAGCCAGAGGCTCTCAAAGAGATTGTTTGTTTGTTTTGTTAATCCTCACCCAAGGATATTTTCCCATTGATTTTTAGAGAGCAGAAGGGAAGGAGAGAGACAGAGACAAACACGGATGTGAGAGACACATCGATTGATTGCCTCCTGCCCGTGCCCAGAGCAGGGCTGGGGATTGAGCCTGCAATCTAGGTACATGCCCTTGACCAGAATCGAACCAGAGACCCTTCAGTCCACAGGGCCAACTCTCTATCTACTTAGCCAAACTGGCCAGGGCTCAAAGAGGCTTTTAGAGAGCTCAACCTCCAGCTCTACTCCCTTCCGTGAAGGTTGGGGGATGGGACTGAAATTTCTCACCCTCTACTCTTTCTTTAGTGACAAGCCCCATTCTCTAAGTAGGAACATCACCCTAAATCATCTAATTAGCATAACATAAATAACAAAAGACACTTCTATCACTTAGAAAATTCAAAGGATGTGGGGAGGTCTGTGCTAGGAACTGGAGACAAAGGCCAAATATATTTATTATAGCACAATTACTCTGAGATAATGCCCACAGACGTGAGGAAGAGTCACTTGGAAGAAACATTCTCGAAGGGAGAATCGGCAGGACTCTGTGGGTCTTGGAGCACTCCAGAAGTGAAACAGCTTACGTTTTCATCTCTGTTCTGCCACTGAACTTCCCTCTGTAAAGTGGAGGTAATGATATTATTAGACCTGCTTCTGAGGGTTGGTAAAATGGAAGATTAGTCATCACAGTGTCTGGATCAGTGTGGGAAACATGTACAGAGCTCAATAAATGATGGCTTTTACCTTCATGGCTACAGGAGGTGGGAGACCCAAGCTCTAGTCCATGTTCCCAGCCCTGGTGATGTTCCTTCCCCCTTCTTAGTCATTCACCATCCGCCAGCTTCGGTTTCCGCATCCACAAAATTAAAGTATGGGTGCCCCCACCTGGGCCCAGGTCCCTTCCTTCAGAAGTCTGAATCAAATGTGACTCAAAGACTCGCAGTCAGGGTGACTCAGGGGGGTTGGTGCCAGGACCAGAAGGTGGGAAATCGAGGGGAGGGGCCCTCCCGGCCGGGGCAGCACACTCAGTGGGAGGATCCCTGCCCAGCCCCGCTCGCCCCCAGCCCCGCTTCCCGAGTTAAATGCCGGGTGGGCCTGGCAGTCAGCCATTCCAGGAATTTGAGCGCAGGTTTGGAGAGAGGTGGCACCTAGGAACCTCCGATGCGCCTTTCACCTGCCACCCTAGCAGCCAGGGCCCCAGCGGAATCCGGGGCGGGGTCAAGGGCGGGTCCCGGACGCGCCCGGCCCACTCCGCCTCCGGGACGTTGTCTAGGTCCCCCGCCCCCGCCGCCAACAGCTGATGGGGACGGAGGAAGAGGAAGGGGTGGAGCTGCTTTGCGGCTCGCCGCCGAGCTGTCAGCCAGCAGCCGCGCGAACTGGCGGACCCTCGCGCTGTGCCCACGGCTGCGAGGCCAGCCAGGGCCTAGACTGGCGGGGCCGGGACAGGCGACCTGCCCGGCCGGCAATGCCCCGCCACGGAGTAACTCCCAGCCGGCGCCGCCCCAGGTCCGGCGGGGAGCGGCGATCGGACAGGTCCTGCGGGGTCCCCGGCCCCGGGACCCTGGGGATGGCGCTGACGCTGGCCCTCTTCCCCTCCCTGGCTCTCTGGACCCCGGCGGCGGCCCACCCACTCCCCGCCCAAGGCTATTTCGCCAGTTTCAGTGGCCTAGCGCCCCAGGTCCGGGACACCTTTGGATGGCGGAACCTCACCTGCCCGGCCTGCAAAAGCCTGTTCACCATCCTCGACTTCGGACTGCAGGTGAGTGCTGTGGGGGCTGTGGGGAAGCAGGCCGGGCCGGAGAGCGCCAGGGCCCGGGCCCCGAGAGCACCCCCACGGGGAAAGGCTGGCCTCCACAAGCCTTCACTGACTTTGTTCTCCTTTAAGGACACCCCTGGCTGTACGCCGCCCTGCCTCCATGGTGACCTTGTGAAGTAAGGGAACAGTGCAAATTATACGCTGAGCGCTGTGCTAGCCTTTCCGTACAGGTTAAAGCAGGCCTGCGAGCTGGTTGCATTACTGCTGCTGTCTCCGTTTTACAAATGGATAGATTTCCAGGGAGGTGAAGTCACTTGTCCAAGGGCAGATGACTGGCCGGGCGGACACTGGGACTCCCAGCCGGGTGTGCCTGGTACTAGCTACTCAAAAGGGGCTTGAATGAAGAGGTACCCAGGGGTGTAGGACCAGCTGGGGCCGCCTTGACCCTGATCGGGTTATGATGAGTACTGGTGGTTAGGCAAGCTTTGTGAGGCTCCCCAGATCAGCAGGGCCCTGCCCCTGTGTGTGTCTCCAAACCCTGGACAGTCTGTCATTGTGCCCGCCCCAAACTTCAGGGCACACTGAAGACTGTGCCGGAGAAAGCCGACCGGGCAAACCAAGGCCTGAAATGGAGCTGGAGAGGAGTGCTGGCCTGGTGCTGCCTGAGTCACGGGGCAGCATCTGTGGGAGGCAGAGGAGGCGCTGAAGTCTCCTCGCCATGGTGGCACCGGTCCAGTCCAGCCCCAGTTTGGATAGGGAGGCCCACAGGGTGGTAGCCAGGGGACGGCCTGGCCCCTTGTTCTGACTCTGACCTCTCACCACTGGGTCTTTCCGCCACAGAAAGAGAATAATGTGGTCCGGGTGGGCTCCCTGGCCACCAGGCTGTGCCAGCTGCTGAAGATCGCACCCCCCGCCGTGTGCCAGTCAGCCGTTCAGCTCTTCGAGGACGACATGGTGGAGGTGTGGAGACGCTCAGTACTGAGCCCATCTGAGGCCTGTGGCCTGCTCCTGGGCTCCACCTGTGGGCACTGGGACATTTTCTCATCTTGGAACATCTCTTTGCCAGCCGTGCCGAAGCCGGCTCCCCAGCCTCCCAAACCGCCGGCCCCAGGTGCCCCTGTCAGCCGAGTCCTCTTCCTCACGGACCTGCACTGGGATCGGGACTACCTGGAGGGCACAGACCCTGACTGTGAAGACCCGCTGTGTTGCCGCCGGGGTTCTGGCCCGCCACCCCCCTCCCGCCCAGGTGCTGGATACTGGGGCGAGTACAGCAAGTGTGACCTGCCCCTGCGGACTCTGGAGAGCCTGTTGAGCGGGCTGGGCCCCGCCGGCCCTTTTGATATGGTGTACTGGACGGGAGACATCCCCGCCCATAACGTCTGGCACCAGTCTCGCCAGGACCAGCTGCAGGCCCTGACCACTGTGACAGCCCTTGTGAAGAAGTACTTGGGGCCAGTGCCTGTGTATCCTGCGGTGGGCAACCACGAGAGCACTCCCGTCAATGGCTTCCCTCCCCCCTTCATAGAGGGCAACCAGTCCTCCCGCTGGCTCTACGAGGCCATGGCCAAGGCGTGGGAGCCCTGGCTGCCAGCTGAAGCCCTTCACACCCTCAGGTACCTGAGGTCCAGGGGAAAATGGGAGTGGAAAAGAAAGGCGGATGAAAGTGAAGGGAGCAGGGAACCCGGGCATTATGTCTGACTGCTGTAGTGGGACTCCTCTGCTCTCCTCTCTGGCCTCCCTAATCTGACCCCTCCTTCCCTTATCTCCCGACACCCTCCTCACAGGGCTGGCAGCATACCCTCTCCTTCTAGCGCTGCTTTGCTCATGTTGGCCCTCTCTAGAATGCCTTCCCCTCCTGTTTACATCCTACCTTTCCCCAACTTACCCAGGCCCATGTCATCTTTCCTGAGTGGCCGCTGCTTTCCATTCTGGCTCACTTTTCTCTCTACCCTGAACTCCTAGAGCCCACTCTCCTGTCACTCGGGCCCTATCATCATGCTCTTTGGTCTTCAGCTAGCCCAGTGGTTCTCAACCTCCCTAATGCCCGGCCCTTTCATACAGTTCCTCATGTTGTGGGGACCCCCAACCACAAAATTATTTTCGTTGCTACTTCATAACTGTAATTTTGCTACTGTTAGGAATCATAATGTAAATATCTGATATGCAGGATGTATTTTCATGGTTACAAATTCAACATAATTAAAGCAGAGTGATGAATCACAAAAACAATATGTAATTCTATATGTGTTTTCCGATGGTCTTAGGCAACCCCAGTGAAAGGGTCGTTCGACCCCTAAGGGGTCGCGACCCACAGGTTGAGAACCGCTGAGCTAGAGTGTGAGCTTCTTGAGGGTAGAGATGGTCTGTATGGCTCCGCCCTCCGTCCAAATGTCTCGCACAGGACTGGGCATACGGGACCAGGGTTATGAATGACTGTTGACCCCTTGTGTTCACTTTATTTCAGAATTGGGGGGTTCTATGCCCTTTCCCCAAGCCCCGGCCTCCGCCTCATCTCTCTCAATATGAATTTTTGTTCCCGTGAGAACTTCTGGCTCTTGATCAACTCCACAGATCCCGCTGGACAGCTTCAGTGGCTGGTGGGAGAGCTTCAGGCTGCTGAGGATCGAGGAGACAAGGTGAGGGAGAGTGGGGAGCATGATGGCGTCGGTGCCCAACGAGGGGGAGCAGCAGGCTCTTCTCAATAGACTCCTGTCTGGAGCTGGAGCATCTGTGAGCAGAGACGCTTCCAACAACAGCGTTCTCTCGGGGTGCTGCTCAAGGTCAACCTTAGAAGTCCTTTTGTTCACTCACCCTCTCTCTGGCCAAAAATGCCAGTCAGTGTAGATGGAGTACCAACTCAGCTGGCCTGGGCTGTCTGAACCCCTCCTTGTCTGATAACCATCCTTACCTCTCTCCACAGGTGCATATAATTGGCCACATCCCCCCAGGGCACTGCCTGAAAAGCTGGAGCTGGAATTACTACCGAATTATAGCCAGGTAGGAGGGAGGTGGGGGTGGGAGGATGAAGAGTGAAGATTGAAATTCCTTTGAGCCTCTCAACATTCCTGCTGCCCCAACCCTGTGGGGAGGCCGTGTACTTGAATAGGATGGAAAAGAAGGCGTTCATTCCTCCTCCTCCCTAGACCCTTCTGAATATGATTCTTGTCCCTGGCTAGGTACGAGAACACCTTGGCTGGTCAGTTCTTTGGCCACACCCACGTGGATGAGTTTGAAATCTTCTATGATGAAGAGACCCTGAGCCGGCCCCTGTCTGTAGCCTTCCTGGCGCCCAGTGCCACCACCTACATCAGCCTGAATCCTGGTGAGTGAGGCAGAGGGCAGCTGTTGAAATAGGGGGGTGGTTGCTGGGTTAAAGGGGCGGGTTCGAGCCTAGGCCAGCAAGGGGCTGGGCATGAGGCCTCTCCCCTCTGCTGCCTTTGCAATCTGAGTTCCCAGCCAGCCCCTCCCTCCTTGTAGGTTACCGGGTCTACTTAATAGATGGCAACTACCCCGGGAGCTCTCATGTGGTCCTGGATCATGAGACCTACATCCTGAACCTGACTCAAGCTAATGAGCCGGGGGCCACTCCGCGCTGGCATCTCCTCTACAGGGCTCTAGAGACCTACGGGCTGCCCAATGCGCTGCCTGCCGCCTGGAACGACCTGGTATACCGCATGCGGGGCGACACGCAGCTGTTCCAGACCTTCTGGTTTCTCTACCATAAGGGCCACCCGCCCTCCGAGCCCTGCGGCACGCCCTGCCGCCTCGCTACTCTGTGCGCCCAGCTCTCCGCCCGCTCCGACAGCCCTGCTCTGTGCCGCCACCTGGTGCCAGACGCAAGCATCGCCGACGTCCAGAGCCATCAGCGACGGCCGCTCTGCTAGCACCCACTCAAGCACCATCTGCTGCTAGAGTTGGGAAAGCGCGTGTCTGAGGAGGGCAGCGGAGACCCCAGAAGGCCGCTGTGGTGAGAAACGTCAGTAAAGAGACTTTGCTGGGCCCCAAGTACCCGAGAAACAGCCCCTTCTCCTTGCCTGGAGCTGGGGTGGCAAGACATGGACAGGGATTGGTGGCTCCGCCCGTTTGCAGCATCGGGGCTGCTGTCCTTTCACAGACTAGGCGCAGAGGTCTCAGTTGGCAGTGCCCTGGGCAGACCAGACAGGGGCTGTCGCCCCAGGCCCGTGCCGGCCGGCCAGGAACACTACTGCTGCTGCTGCCTGGCTGCCAGGCGGTTAATAAAGAGACTTGGATTCCAGATCCTCTCCCTCTGTGACTGCTCCAATTTCTTCTTTCAAGGCAGGCAGGGCAAAAGGACGCTGGGAACAAGATCCTAACTAACTGAGGGATCAGGGTAATGGGGGTGATGGTGTGGTGCGGGCACAGGAAGTGACACAGCTCAGCAGGGCAGACAGACTTTATTAGTGATATCAGTACAGCAGAGGTGCCACGGAGCAGGGGGGAGGGGGTCCATGTCTGGACTGGTCCCCTACTTCAGCCCCTGCTGGACCCCACAAAGATGGGGCCTGGCCTGGCATTCCTCCTGCTCCACCTGAATTGTGGGGATGGAGAAGTCAGGGCTGGCTTTGCTTCCTGCTCCTCTTATCAATCCAGTATTGTCACTTCCTTGAATGGATTAGACATCTCCCCCCACCCCAGCCCCTAGGCAGGGAACCCAGCTGCAGAGAAGAGGCAGCTTGGGAGGGGAGTGGGGCTGAGGCCTAAGAATAGCCTCTAGGGCCCCTCCCTGCCCCATACCCTTGAGTTCCCTGGGGCCTAATGCGAGCAGGTGGAGGAAGAACTGAGGGCTTCAGGGGGTGTGGGCCCCCAGGCGTTTGGGCTTGATGGAGCCCCACAGCGACTGGACACCCCTGCGGACAGTCCACCCTACGCGCCGGGCAACGGACTCAGCAGGGGGTGCAGGGAGGCAGGAGGTGGAGGCCTGGGAGCGGGCATCCAGACACTTCTGGTAGCGGAGCTGCAGAGACAGGTGGGGCAGTCATTCTCTAGCCTGCCCCGCCCGGGGTCCGTGTCACCACCCCGCCATCCTACCGGCTTACCATGCATGCAGCCTGCACGGCTTCGGAGAGGCTGGCGGCATTAGGCTCGCACCAGAACATGTGGCAGCAGAAGGAGGCTGGACCGGCAGCCATGATGAATGCGAACGTGTGGACATCTCTGCCCACCGCCAGGAAGGAGAGGAAGCGCACCCGACACTCTCCCAGCACTGCCTCCGTCTGGAGGGAGGGACCCCAGTGGGTAAGGAACAGCCAGACTCTGTTCCATGGGCACATCCATCTCATTGGCAGCTCTTGCCCTCACCCCCCAGTCTCCCCTCCACAGCAAAGCACTGCCACACCTTCTCCATCCCAAGTCTTTACCTGCTGATGCAAGATGGTGAGGGTGGCGGGGGCCACGCTGACGTGACTTGGGGTCCACTGCTCCCGGCTACTGGAGGACAGGACGGACTCCAGGGCCCCATTTATTACATCTACCCCTAGAAGACACGGACACACACACGGCACCACTGGAGGTGGGGAGAGGACACCCCGGATCTACCCTAGACTTTCCAGCTCTGCCCAGCCAAACCCAGGGCCTTTGCTCCATCCCCACTTCACCAGCCTACAGCCCCCACGGTGCTTTCCTCCTGGGCTCCAGTGACTTGCCACTTGTCTGGTTTCTCCCATCCTAAATCCTGGGGTTGTTTTTCTTCTCTATTCTCCCTCTCCTGCTTGCACTCGGAGGAGAATCCAGCCTCCTAACCCGCTGACCTCCTGGAGCTCTGACCTCACCATATCTGACTCACCCACATTCAGACCTTGCGCTTCACACAGCATTGGACTCCAAAATCAGTCCCTCAGGCCAGTCCTCTCCCAAGACCCAACCTTTGTTTTTTTTAAAGATACCCATTTAAGGAAATGTTTACTCTGTGTCACTCTGTTAAATCATTAAGTGCCTTTCAACAGTCTCACGATAGATCCTTTTACAGATAAGGACGCTCACAGACATCAGGAAACAAACCTTAGGTCACATGGAGGGATGGGGTGTCAAAATCTTAGTTGTGCTTAATAATTTCTATAATGTGCTCAAAGGCCAAGGAACCCAAGGTCCCTGGCTTTTATTAGATCAGCCAGCTTTTCCTTGAAACACAATGGTTTCTTCCACTTCTGCTGGCACCCAGCGAGAACCCGGGCGGCAGCACATGGCCTGGTGGAGGCATGGGTTCCAGTCCCTGCACCGCTCAGGACTGGCCGTGTGACCTACGTGTCTTCACCCCTGACGTGGTGAACAGTGCCATCGCGAAAGCATTCCACGCAAAAGCACACGCCTCTGTGGTCCCTCGGGCCCTCTGTGCTCCCACCAGAAACAGACCACAGGGACCCTCCTGGCAGAGGACAGATGTCTTCCTCCACTGTCCTTCCTCACGTTGGCCTTGCTCATCTTACCTCTGGCTGGACCCAGGCCAAGCTCCCAAGCGCGCTAGGCCTCTAAAACCCGGCCTCCTCTGAGCTGTCAAGCCTCCTATTTCACTGCTCCCTGAGCTTCCGATGACTTATGGAACATTTATTAACATCTCCTCTGGGCAAATGCCCTGAGAGGCAGGTGGGGAATACAACATGAAAGAGGTAGATACCCTCGAGGGACACAGAATATTATTGAGGGTAAGGCCTCGGTGTGGCACACCTTCCTCCCTTGACTGCCTGAGAAACTCATCCTTCAGGGTTCACCCACGCCCCACCTAGGAAGCCTTCCCCACTGCAGGCAGAGAGAGGGTGTTGCTGGGTCAACTCTTAGCAAAACATCTAATAACTGCTTAGAACCTTTCCTGCCCTGGGCTGGCCATCTCAAGGACAGAAACCAAGTTTCATTCATCTCTGTGTTGCCAATCCTAGCACAGGGCTTATCTACTGAAGGCTTTCCAGATGCATGAGCAAGTCACGCTCAAGGCAACAAGGGCCAATGCACCCAAACTGGTATAACCAAGCCACCCGGGAGGCCACAGAAGGGTGTCACTGCAAGCAGGAGTGAAGGGCCAGGTCAGACTGCAGAGAGCTGTGATGTGTATGACATTACGCTCAGTCAATAGAAAGGCTCAAAGATCATGAGTTGCGGATGCGACACTGAAATCAAACTGCTTAAGAAGCAGATGGGGCCTGGCCAGTGTGTCTCCGTTGGTTGGAACACTGACCCAAACACCAAAAGATTACGGTTTTGATACCCTGTTGGGACACATACCTAGGCTGTGGGTTCAATTCCTGGTTGGGGCATGTATTGGGGGGGGGGGGGGGGGAACAACCAATTGATGTGTTAGTTTTTCTCTCTCCCTTCCTCTCTCTAAAATTAATAAAAAGCATATCCTCTGGTGGGGGGAAGCAGATGGGGCTGTGAGGGTGGGTCCTGGCCTCAGAGTGTGGGGAGGTCCAGCGGGAGGCGAGGGGAAAGCAGTGGAAGAAAGGGCCTGGGAAAAGCCTGAGATGGTAACAACTCAGGGCTGAAACCACCCGAACTGCTAGCCCCACACTCCCATCCCCCTCATCCTGATGTGCATTCTTTTCATATCAGGTGTTGCCGTCCCACATACTACATAACTTGCTTATTTTATTGTCTGTCTCTCCTGGCTAGAGTGTCAGCTACCTGAAGGCAAGAATCTTTGTCGATTTTGTTCATTAATGTATACCAAGAACCCACAATCGTGTCTGGTACAAACCAGGCAGTCAGCAGTCATTTGCTGAGTGAATGAATACTGCAGCTTCAGCAGGAGCCAATGTTAACTCCCAGAGGTTCAGCCTAGCAGGTGTTGCTCAGTGACTTGAGTGTTGACCTATGAAGCAGGAGGTCACAGTTTGATACCCGGTCAGGGCACATGCCTAGGCTTAATCCCCAGTAGGGGATGTGCAGGAGGCAGCTGACCAATGATGTTCTCTCACCATTTATGTTTCTATATCTCTCTCTCCCTCTCCCTTCCTCTCTGAAATAAATAAAAATATATTTTAAATAAATAAACTCCCAGAGTTCAAAAAGGGAGCAGAAACTAAAGCAAGAAGTGAGCTTAGAGCCTACTGGTGTGAATGACCTGGCTTCAACAGAACAGACACATTGAGCTAATGGACAACAGAGGGGCCATCCAGGGCTGCAGACAGATGGCTCAGTGTAGTGAGAACCTGTGTGAGGTGGATATGGGAGTGGGGGTAATAACTGGAAGAGGCAACAAGGGCTTAGAAGCTGAGGGTGGGAGGGAGAGGAAATGAGAGGGAATGTGTAGGGGTCAAGCACCTCCTTTCTGCTCCCTCAGCGTACTTTCCACCTCCAAATCCATGTCTGCAGCAGTGCTACTGGATCCAACCAGAACAGCCACTCCTCTGCAACTGCAGCTCAATCCCTGTCCTTCCTAAGAAGGGTGCCCTCGCTGAATGGAAGGTGCTGGCCATTACAGTCAGCATGGCTGGAGGGGAAGAGGAAAGAACTAAAGGTGACCAGGTTGAGTCCTAGGACCACCATCTCCTGGCTATGTCATCGGAGGCAAGTCTCATTCATTCATACATTCGTCTGTCTGTTTACCTATTCACCAAACATTGCTGAGTTCTTCCGAAGTGTCTTTCGACGTGACACCCCACCACTCCTTGAAGCAGTCTTCTTTTCCTCTAACTCTCTCCTGCTCTCCCTACCCTCCTCCATATCCATTACCGTAAATGTTGGAGGGCCTCAAAGCTAGGCCTCGCCTCATTTCCCTTTTCACTGCAGGCTGCCCACTTTCTGGGGTCAGTCTTTGCCATACTCTATAATCCAAGGATGCCACATTTGTATCTCTAGCCCAGACCTCTCCTCTGTGAACCCAGATGCCTACTTGCGTTCCCCAAGGCACCTCAAACTCTGCATGTTTAAAACTGAACTCACAATCGCTGCACCAAAACTGGCCTCTGGCAGAGTGTACCTTTAGAGAATGGCACCGCTACAAAAGCCAGGAAGCCAGGAGTCACCCTTAATGCCTCTGCCCCGCACCACACATGAATCACCAAGGCCTACTGATTTCAATTATCTAAATCTCTCCCTCTCTGACTTGTCATCTGTCTAAATATCTCTTGAGTCAACACACTACTCCTCAGTTCCTTCAGAGTCCGAGTTATTGCCCATACTGGCAACCACTACTGCAAGGTCTCCTGAGTTCTCTACGTCCACCTCCACCACTGAACATTCCCCATGTATGGAATAACCAAAGCAAGCTCTACAAAATTCAAATCTGATCATGTCAAGAGCTCCCCTGAAAACTCTCCCAGAGCTCCTTGCTGCCCTTGGGACGAAGAACAAATCGCTAACATGGCCTGTGAGGTTGCACACACAGTCTGTCCTGTCCACTGCCCAGCTCCCAGCCTCATCTGGCACCACTGTCCTTCTCTCAGGGCCTTTGAAGCACCAAAGTGCCTTCTACTCTGGGTACTCAAATGACTGGAAGGATCTTCCCCTACTTCACTCCCACCTCCATCCCACTTAGGTCAGCTCCTCTTCATTTTCTGTTCTCAGTTCAAATGTCACTTCCCAAGTAAGTCCTTTCTGACTCCCTGGACTAAAGGAGGTTTCCCGATTACGCAGTTTCATAGCACCATGCTACTTTCTTTCAATGAATGACTCAACTTGTAATTACACACTTATTTGCGTGATTATTTTATCAGTTCCTGTGTTTTCCTACTGCAACCTTCATGAAAGCAGGACTATGGCCATTGTTTTCCCAGGATCTGGCACATAATAGTAGGTTTCATAGGTATTATTTGGTTATAAATGAACTGGAAATATAAGAGTAAACCAGACAGCCTACCTTCAATGTCCTTATCTATAAAATGGAGATTATCATAATTTAATCAAGAATTAAAGGACATATAAGGAAGTAATTTACAAGCAATAAAGCACGTGACAGATATGCTCACTGCCTCTGCAGAGGCCCATAGCTGGTGCTGTAATACCAAATTCAGCTCCCAGCTGCTGCCTGGTGTCTCTAGTCATCTAAGACCTGCCTCTCAACTCAATCAAAGCTTCTCTGTGGGATTCAGGAGTGGGTTTCCCTGTGTGCCTGGTTCACTGGTTCACACTCAGGGAAGGCATGCCAACTGCTGTGACAGGCAGGACACAGTGCAGCTGGGACAGAGGTACCGCAGGTGGGATGCATTCTGAAGGGCGGGGTGACATCATGCATGAGGAAGGTCTGGGAAAAGAGGCGTTGGAAGGCAGAGGGTGGGGCAGAGCTTTGGGATCAAGGTGGTGGTCCCTGGGTGAAGGAGAACATACATACCAACAGGTTTAGCAACAGGCACATTCCCCAGGTAATAGACTTGGAACTTTTGTACCAACTCATTCTTAGGCGCTGGGAATTCCACTGCAGGAAAGAAGAGGAAGCTCAGTCGTGGTGGCAGACCTCGCTCACTCCCAGTCCCCACCACGCGGGCATGAGCTGGACATTCCAGCCAAGGCCCTACCTCCACCCTTTCCCACTTCCTCCCTTTCACCAAAGTCCCTCCACTCATTTGATCCAAAGAATTTAGCAGCCATTTTTCTATCGTGTCTGTCCAGTGGTTCATGCTGGACGTGGAGGGGTTGTGACACTGACCTTGGAAAGGGACATCCACAAGTTTAGAGTGGTCCAGGGAGAGTCCATTTACCAAGCAGCGGGCATTGCGCCGTTCCGCCATGATCTGAGGAAGGGAGGAGAGGAAGGGAGGAGCGAAGGAGGGTCTGTTAGGGCTTCCTAGCCTTAAAGCCCCCCACCCCGACTCCGTGACCCCACCCCCACTCTTGTAGAGCAAAGGTGGCAGCTAATCCAGGGAGCAACGGGGTCGTGCCTTAGAGCAGATCTCATGCAGGCTGGTGGCGATGTTCTTGGCGGGTGCCTCACAGCGAAACACGTGGCACTTGAGCATCTGGGTCAGCTTATCACGAGCTACGTAGGCAAAGTCCCTGTTGGGGGAGGGGCACCTCAGTGTCTCCCAGTGCCATCCAATGCCGAGCCTGTCCCCACCACACCCACACCCTCCACCAGGGCTTCTGCCCTCAGATGGTGTCCTGTGGGTACTGCCTTCTGGCCAGAGGGTATACAGGCAAGCATGCCGAGGTGAGGGAGCATGGGCGAGCACAGCGGGCAGGAAGGGGCAGGGCAGAATAGGGGAACTTGGGTGCTTCAAGGCATTGGTCTGGGTGTGGGAGGAGGGGGGAGGTAAACAGGCATAGTACCTCTCTCTGGGTCCGGCAGCACAAGAGAGGCAAAGAACAGAGTTAGGGAGGAGGGCCCGCTCTGGCTGCTGGTGAGCCCCCACCCTGAGACCCCAGGCCCTGCGCCCACCTTCCACTGTCCCGCCCGACGCCCCACACGCGAATGCTGACGATGGGCTGGGCGTGCAGCAGGGCCTGGCTCTGCGGCTCCACCAGCTTCAGCGTCTCCTCCTCCAGCTGCAGCAGCAGGTCCTTTCCCTGCAGGCCCAGGATGCAGGCACTTCTTGGGGCCCCCGCTGCCACCTCCAGCTCGGAGGAGATCAGCCATGGCTCTGGGACCCTTACTTGGGTGTCAGACCACCCACCCTGCAGGCCACACTGGAGTAGAGGTCTCACCCATCATCGCTTCCTCCTTTTATCACACCCCCCACCCCCCAACCCAGGTTAGACCACCATCTCCCAAGGCCCACACATCCATCTCACAAGCTGTCACCTGGGGTGGGTACACACACACACACCATCCCCGCCTGGGCAGCTCAGCTCTCCCATCTCTCACAGTTCCCTTCACTTGCCCACAGCACCACACCCCACCAGCCAGGCCCTCACCTCCCCCCAGCCCCCAGACATGGGGTCATGCAGATTGTTTTTGTGGTAGCAGAGCTGCCGGATGCAATTGTTGACAGCCACGCTGCTGCGTCCAGGGGCCAGCTCCTCCTCGGTCATCTCCACCCAGCCAAGGGAGCGCACGGCAAAACACTGCCAGACACAGAAGAGGGGGTGGAGGTAGAGGGTCTTAGTTGGAACTGGAGGAGCCCCTAACACAGGACACAGGGGTTCTGCTGAGACCAGAGGAGTCCCTGACTGAGAACGTGGTGGTGGGTGTCCTAAGCTAAGATTGGAAGCTCCCCAAACAGGAGACAGTTGGTGGGAGGGGTGGTGGTCTCAGAGGAAGCATCTGAGCCAAGCCCCCAGGGCCCCGTAAGACCACCGGGCCGGGTTGGCCAAATGAACACTGAAGCTCCTCCAGCTCACACACAGGGGTCTGTGCGGAGACTGGAAGAGCTCCTAACTCAGGACCTGGGGAACTGTACTGAGACCAGAGGTGCCCCCAGGACATGACATGAGGCGCTCTCCTAAACACAGAGGGGCCCCAGCCTGGGGAACGGGCATTGGTCTTGAACAAACCTTGGTCCCTGGGTTGGCATTCCTTTGGGGCAGCTTCTCCTCCTCTTGGGGCAATGGCTCTGGGCTGGAGGCAGATGGGTAACACTTGGTACAGGCCCCAAACATGGAGCTGTCCCAAGGCACCTTCCCAATACACCCATCCACTGCCAGCCCACTGCTTCATGCTTTCCCACTCACCTAAGGCTCTGAGCCGGGAAGGGCAGTGTCCCCTCCTCAGGGTCCTTCAATCCCAGATCCATCGGGGCCTCCTCACTGGGTTCATCCTTGGGGAGGGGAGAGAGGAATCAGGACCAAAATCATGCCCCTTCTGCAGCGCCCCCTTTGTGAAACAGGTCCCCCACTCACCTTCCAAAATTCTCCATCCTCAAAGCCTTCTCCGTGGGCAAAGCCTGTCCAGGTGAGCTAGGAGGGGGCAGCAGCAGTGAGTGGGTAGCTCATCTTGCTCCAGCAGCACCACCCCTGCACCCCAAAATACAACAGGCCTGTGAGCCTCACCTGGGACTCCTCTCGGGGGCTGCTCCCCTGGGAGGGGGAGGCCCGGCCAGGGGGTTCCCACTGGGTGGTCCCCGTCGGGATGTGCCAGTAGTAGGTCCCTGAGGTGTCCTGAACTCTCATCCATCCAGCCGGCAGGTCGGAATCCGTCTCGAAGGCGTTGGGGTTCCAGAAGGAATCTGCGAGGTGGGGGCTTACTGAGAGTCTGCCCGCCCCACAAGCAGGCAGCGGTGCTTATGCCCAGTCCCCTCCCTAAGACCCCCTGGTGGGCAAGAAGGGGTGGGGGAGGGCTCCAGTACAACATGGTTCCTGCTTCCTCCTGGAGCCTGCAGTCTGGAGTCACCACAGGGGGGACCCCAGCAGGAAGCATGGCTCAGGTCTCCTCCTGGGCCCTGCTCCTGGCTAATGAGGCCATACTGGGGGAAGGAGGAGAGCAGAGAGAAGGGAGGGAGCTTAGGCGACCTCCTGTCATACAGATCCATATCTCAGGTGCACATGCTTACCAGCTCCTGCACACACATGTGCACACAGACACAGGAGCCCCACTCCACACCTGTGCAGCCACCACAAACACAAGGGTAAGTACGCACAGAAAATGGGCAAACACACACACCAACTCTAGCCACATACTAATGCAGACACCATGTACAGAGGTGTGCACACACATAGGTAGGTATATATATATAATCAACCCGGCCACGCATAAGTATAGAGACCACACCCACAATGACCCTCAACACATGTGCAGGTACCACATTCTGAATGCACTCTCAGACATACAACATATGTCAACCTCTGCCATGTGTATGCAGACACTGCAGACCTCGCACCCGGACCCTTACAGATGCAGGCAAACGTTCTGTGCACATGCTCACACACCACGCACCTGTGACATACCGGTACACTCTCCCCCCACTCCCCATCCCTGCTGACATCACCACGCCAACCCTATGGCCCAGCTCACGCTTCCTCCGCCCCTGCCCTCCCTGCCAGCCCCACCCCACATCATGCCCACCCCCTGCCCTCCCTCACCTGGGCTGCTGTCCTGCAGGATGATGGCCAGGAAAAAGTCCTGGGAGAACATGGCGCTCGTCCCCAGCCCCTCCTGCCTGCACCCTCCCTCCTCACAGCCCCTCCAGCCCCGCCAGCTGGGCTCACAGCCTGGTGCTGGGCTGCAGAGAAAAGCTCATCCCGCCCCCTTCTCACCCGGGCAGAGTGCTTGCCAGGAAAGATCCTCCTCCGCCTGGAGCTCACTAGGGAGGGGCCGGGACCACCAGGGGAGAGGGCCTCTTGGGGTGAGAAGGGAGGGTGCTCAGGAGACCCCAGCCCTTTTTCTCACATCTTTTCTTTCCAATCCCGGCTCCCCTCCCCCAATCCCAAGTCTCTATCCCACCCCATCACACCCCACCCCACAGTGATCACATCAGTGCCACAGTCAGGCCCCGTCTTAGGGACACCAGGAGGCTCAGCCTCTTGGGAATACCCCAGCCCCCCCAGGGGCCCTGCAAGCCTGGAGCTCAGCACAATCAGGGTGTGGCTTCAAGGCTCCCAGGGATGCCTCCCCTCCCCAGAGCCTGCCCAACAGTTTGAGTCTGAGAGCGGGCCTTGAGGGCATGGGCTCCAGTAAGCTTGAGGCTGGGCTTGGGGCTTCCCATACCAACCCCCCTCACCTGCCAGGGCCCAGCTAGGCTGCAGCGTCTCCTCGGCAACCGCAGCACCAGGACCGGCTGGGAGCGCCCAGCCTGCTGACGTGCTTCGCGTTACCAGGGAGACCAGGAATCCTGACTGGTCCAGAGCAGCACTGAGGGACAGGCAGGCAGTCCCCAGACGGGGCTGCTGAGCAACCAGGCCCAGGGGGCTGGGGGTGGGCGTGGTTACACCACGGTGGCTGCACACCTGAGGTGAGAGTTATTTGGGCAGGTGCCTCACCACCCTGACCTTCCAACTGAGGTGGGCCCAGAGAGGAGGGGCTCTTGCTGCCCATCCAGCCTCCAGGCAGCCATAACCACCTCTCCCCCCCCCCCCAAACCTCACCCATCCCCACCCTCAGGCCCTAGGGAATTAAAATGCCTGCTCTTCCAGAGACCTCCCACCGCCTTCCGGGCTCAAAGGCCAAACCTTCCAAGAACAGCAGCACAAAGGGCAGCCGTGCCCCCCACAGCCACACACGTCTTCACGGAAAGTCATACACCTCTCGAATTGGGGGGTGAATTCTCCATCTTCTGACTGAGCCACACACCAATCCATCTGCCGTTCCCGTCAGTCTGTACCTTCCTGCTTCAGAGAGCGTCTTCCTTCCGATCTGACCTGGAGGGGCCGCTCTCCTGCCCTGACCATCTGGGAGGCCCTGCTGGAGCCTGGCACATCTCCTCCAACCGCTACCTACCTCCCAGTCACCACCACCACCCAGACTACGCATATTTCCTACCTGGGTCATTGCAACAGCGTCAGTGGCCTCCCTCTAGTCTAGTCTCCACCAGTCTGGGCTGCACATCACAGCCGGAATGACTGTTGTGAAATCTCAGCTGATGAAATTACTCTTTATTGTAAATTACTCTCCTCGCCCTCAAGATGGAATCCAAATCCTCCCCTCCTCCCCGTAAGGTTTGTGTGTTGTCAGGAGCCCCTAACCACTGCCTCTCAGCCTTATCTCTGACCATCCCTAACCCCCTCCTCTCTCTCTCTCCCCCTGCTTGGGGCATGCCCCCCATATTCTCCAGCCCAGCTTCCCTCCCTCCCATCCTCACCTGGCTATTACCAACTCCTCCCTCAGGCATCAGTGTAAAGGTCACGTCTCAAAACGAACCCACCCCACCCCACCCCACCCCACCCCAAACCCCAAACCCACACACAGGCAGGGTAGATGCCTCTCCTGCACTGCCCCATCCCAGGGCATCATGCTGATTCTGGCTTTGTACTTCTGTCTCCCCACTAGCCTGGGAGTGTATGAGGGCAGGAACACCTGTCCCCTGGAGTCTGCATTGCCAGCCTTCAGGACAAGGCCTGGCACGGAATATGCACCCCACGCAGGTAGCTGAGTGCATTCATTCATTCAGCATTCATTCATTCACTTATGCAATCAATCAACAACTTTGTGGAGATACTAAAGTGGGAAGGAGAAATAATTTTTGCTTAATTCTAGCCCATTCCTACAGGAGTCTAGAACTGCTCTGTGGCTTTCAGGCTTATAGCAACACAATCACAAAACAGTCGGCCCTTTCCTGGGCGGGCCCCACATGGCTACCCTCAATTTCCACAGCCTCCACTGGAGTGTGATCCTTGACCTTCCCCTTGCCACGCCAATGCCCTTGCTAAGGTCACTGCCTAAGCCTGCATACCCTTCCCAGGTCTCCAGGAGTTCTATTCTCCTACTCCCAGAAGGTTCTTAGGTGTGGCTACCACAGTAACCATCCCAGGAGCCCTGAGCAACCAAGCCCTCTTCATTATTTGGCCTGGCTCCCACCCTTGGGGCAGAAGTTGCAAAACAGCCACCTGCAGATGGGTGCAAGCCTCAGAGAGATTTTGTGTGGCCTGCAAGGTGTTTAAAAAACAGAATTGACTGTTAACATTTAGAAATTCAGATAGTTCACATCAATATCTAGTTTTCAGTTTCCCTGGAAAAGTTACATGAAATGGCTCCATTGAGACTACATTTTCCCAAACCCAACCCTACAAACAACGAGCTGGACTGCAAGAGCAGCTGCTCCCTTTGAAGGGGGTCCAAGCAACAACCATCGAAGGCCACATCACAAAGGAGAGAGGCAACCAGACGTTGCCTTTGATAAAGAAGGACTCAATGGCACCTATAAAAGGTTCTTGCAAAAACATTTCAAATCTGAGTCTGATCCCAACTCTAGAACTCACTACCAATTCCTGGCAAACTCAGGGGAAGGGAACATGTTCAGCACCACCACAGACAGAGGCTGTGCAAGTCTCGACCAAGCAAAACCCAGGGCAAACACCACCGCGGCTTCCATTAAAAAACCACAGGCAGGCCGGAACTGGTTTGGCTCAGTGGATAGAGCGTCGGCTTGCGGACTGAAAGGTCCCAGGTACGATTCCGGTCAAGGGCATGTACCTGGGTTGTGGGCACATCTCCAGTAGGAGATGTGCAGGAGGCAGCTGATCGATGTTTCTCTCTCATCGATGTTTCTAACTCTCTATCTCTCTCCCTTCCTCTCTGTAAAAAATCAATAAAATATATTAAAAAAAACAAAAAAAAAAAACCCACAGGCAGAAATGAGGACAGAGAGGTGGAGGGACCATGTATAGATCAAAAGAAACTTTAAGACACATATCAACCATCAAAAGGTCTAGCCCTATATGGATATTGATTCAAACAATAAAAGTGTTTTAAAAGGCAGGGAGGACATTTATTAGACAACTGGGAAAATGTAAACATTGACTGAATATTTGACGATATTGAGTACTGCTAAATTTTTGTAGACATAATAAAGGTATTGTGAATTTTTAAAAAGAGTTTTATCTCGCCCGGCCGGCATGGCTCAGTGGTTGAGCATCAACCTGTGAACCAGGAGGTCATGGTTTGATTCCCGGTCAGGGCACATACCCAGGTTGTAGGCTCAATGCCCAGTGTGGGGTGTGCAGAAGGCAGCTGATCAATGATTCTCTCTCAACATTGATGTTTTTATCTCTCCCTTCCTCTCTGAAATCAATAAAAATATATTTTAAAAATAAATAAAAGAGTTACGTCTCTTAGAAATGTATGTGCTGCCCTGGCCGGTTTCTCAGTGGTGAGAGCATCGGCCTCGGGACGGGTTTGATTCCCGGTCAAGGGCTATATCTCAGTTGCTGGTTCAATCCACAGCCCAGTGCAGGAGGCAACCAGTTGATGTTTCTCTCTCCCCGCCCCTTCCTCCCTTCTACTCTCTCTAAAAATCAATGAAAAAAATATCCTCCAGTGAGGATAAAATTTAAAACAATGGATAGGCAAACATTAATGGAGGAAATGTTTACTTCAAAATAACCTAGGCTGGGGGCCAGGAGTAGGTGGGGGTACAGATGTAGCAAGACTATGCAGGTGTTGATAACTGTTGAAACTGGGTCCTAGGTAAATCGGGTTTGTTATTCTATTCCCTCTGCTTTTGCATATGTTTGAAAGTGTCCATAATAGGAGTTTTGAAAGGGTACAGTGTACTGCCCTTGGCTCATCGGAACCACATGCCTCCTGCAAAGGTTCCACCGTTTGGAGTCTGGGTATGGTGCCTGCTGCCTGATGCAGGGGAGTCTTTCCTAATCTTTACCTACACCCCCATCCACCACATGCCCAGCTGTGGCTACAGCCCACTCACTCTGCCCTGTGCTCTCAGCTTTGTCTGCATCTCCACAAATGTGATATCAGCAAATGTGGAGACTCAACTTACTTCCGAGAGACACATTTAATGATCAATCCTTGGAATCTGAATATCTATTCTTCCTCTCCCTTAAGCCCCCCCCAAAATATATATTTATTCTTCCTAACTTAGTAACTATTCTATTCCAGATACAAAGAATTCAAAACAGGACCCTTTCAATGCCCAGTGTGCTGCACACAACACTCCCCCGTTTTTACAAAGAGACCTCTGTGGAGAGGTGCTGCTGCTCCCTCCTAAGCATGTCAAAGTCTGGCCCAAGGCGCCCTGGTTCCTTGTGCTGTGTGCACTGACGGCAGGCTAGCACAGGGCCCAGAGCTCAGGCCTGGACTCAGACCTGGTTTAGATCTTAGTTCTACTGTGATCTCAGACTCTCTGGGATTTTAGGAAAGCTACTAAATCTCTCCAGGCCTCGTTTTGTCATCTGTAACATGGGCACAAAATAGTATCGACTTCACAGCATTGTGAAGGCTAAATACGATAGAGCTGAGCACAGGGCCAGTACCTGGTAAATGCCCCATAAACGGACCTGCTCTGCTGTCCGTCAGGGGTGCATGACGGACGGACTGGTCAGCGTGGCCAAGCAGTCTCTGAGGCAGGAATGGCTTCCTTCAGGAAAACCTAGGCATGGCTTGCTGTGGCCCGAGGACTCACCCCCAGGCTGGCCCTGCCCTCTGCCCTCTGGCCCTCCCACATTCCCCGTGTCATCTCCACAAGGTACCTGTGTCCTCCGGGGAGCCATAGGAGGGGCTGCCCTGGGATAAGGTAGCCCAGCTTGAGTCCTCGTCACTGGCTGCACTGTTCCGCATGCCAAACAGGAGGCTGGCACTCTTGCTGTGCTCCCGGGGGCCGTCTACCAGGGCCTGGGATGCAGGGGGCACCTCCACACTCTCCAGGGGCTCAGGCAGCCCTGGGGGAGAAGACAAGTCCTCCTCCTCCTCCTCGTCCTCTTCCTCCTCCTCCTCCTCCTCTGCTTCCCCCGCTGCCTTCTCCTCTCCCTCGTCTGGCCCCTGGTCTTGGGAGCTGATGATCAGGTCGGGTCCTCGGAGCCCTCGGTTGGCCGCATTGTGGGCAGAAAGCTCCAGCTCAGAGTACAGGTGCAGCAGGCCTTTGGGGCCCAAGGGTGCCGTTTCAGGTTCCTGGCTGGCCTCCTCTGCCAGGGTCAAGGTCACGTTTCGGTTCTGGTCGCGGTGGGCCGTGGCAGCCCGCCGAAGCTGGTTCTGGCCCTCCTTTAGCCACTTGGCATTGGCCGGGCCCGGCTCAGGCCCTCCGCCCTCCCCCATGGCACTGCGCAGGTCTTTGGGTCCCACGGCCGTGACCTGCAGCTTGGCGTTGAGCAGCTGGTTGTGGGCAGCGTGCAGGGGCAGGGGTAGGCTCAGGGCGGGGCCTCCGTGGCTATTGGCGTTAATGGCCGACTGGCTCAGTGATGATGGAACAGACATGGCCTTGGCAGATCCTGCAGGGCAGGGTGGGGGGTGGGGGGGAAGGGAAGACCATGTTTAGCCTCCAGGTCAGGATAGCAGCACCCCTGCCTCTGCCCCAGGGCTGTGCCCTGCGGCTCCTCCTCTCCCTGACTCTCAGCAGGCCAGCCCACAGCGCCCGGAGTATGAGCTATTCTCCCATGGGGATGACTGAGCTTACCTCCTGTCCTCCACCACCCCTCTCCCAGGCTAGGCCCAGGCCCGAAGCCCACCCCATCCACAAATCCCGACTCCCCCGGAGAGCACAGCCAACCTCTGCCTTTCCCTCAGTTCCAGCAGCGGAGCCTCCACACAATGGCTCTCTGTGCATCCCCACCCCCAGCTCACCCAACTGGGGCTCACTGTGCCAGGGACACAGCTGGCGTGGGCCTAGCTCATGTGTTCTGAACGCTGGACACTGACTGCCCCTTCCTCTGCCACGCTGCCATACGCAGTCCGACCTCTGAGCTGCCCAGGCTGCGTTCCTATCATCACACATCACTGGGCTCAACCAGCCCCCAAGCCCGCCCCCTCTAGGGACTGTGAGGTCAGGAAAGAAAGAGCTGCAGGCCCAGCCTGCAGGGCAGGGCCCAGGGAAGGCAGGTCACAAAGGAAGGGCCTCAGCTCCAATTCATGGCTCCTTTGGCCAGTTGACGCTCTATTTTGGTGACTCTTTCTATAAAGTATCTCACTTCGGGCACCAGTCCCTCCACCAGCCCCTTTAACCCAAGCCTGGGTCACAGCAGGAGCCTTTGAACTGGATCCTCCAACCCTTCAGGTCTTTGCCCCAATGTCACCTTCTCAGTGAGACCTTTCTGAATACTTCTTAAAACCAGTAGGGGGTGTGCAGGAGGAGGCTGATCAATGTTTCTCTCTCATCAATGTTTCTAACACTCTATGCCTCTCCCTGCCTCTCTGTAGAAAATCAATACAATATATATTTCTTTAAAAAGGTAAACCCCTTTAAAAAAAAATGCTCCCAATCTATTTAAAAAAACAAAAACAAAAACTGCAGGTCTGCCCAGCTGGCATGGCTCAGTGGTTGAGTGTTGACCTATAAACCAGCAGGTCATGGTTGGATTCCCGGTCAGGGCACATGCCCAGGTTGTAGGCTTGATCCCCAGTAGGGGCATGCAGGAAGCAACCAATCAATGATTCTCTTTCAACATTGATGTTTCTATCTCTCTCTCCCTCTCCCTTCTTCTCTGAAATAAGAAAGAATATATTTAAAAACAAAACAAAACAAACAAACAAAAAAAGCTGCACGTCATGCTCAACCAGTGCGGCTCAGTGGTTGAATGTCGATCCATGAGGGTCGAACCAGAGGTCACTGGTTCGATTCCCGGTCAGGGCACTTGCCCAGGTTGCAGGCTCAGTCTCCAGTAGGTGGCATGCAGGAGGCAGCCAATGTATGTTTCTATCTCTCTATCCCTCTCCCTTCCTTTCTCTCTAAAAAAATCAATAAAAACATATTGAAAACACACACACACACACAAAACTGCAGGTCACTATACCCCCTCTCAGCAATCCCCAAATCTTCCCTAGCACCTAACACCATCTGACAAGCTATTATTATTTTTATTATTGCTTTAATTTTGTTTTTTTAAATTGATTTTAGAGCGAGGAAGGGAGAGAGAGAGAGAAATAAAACATGGATGTGATGCACTCCAATGGGGGATTGAATCCGCAACCTGGCCATGTCCCCTGACCAGGAATGAAACCTACCACCTTCTGGTGTAGGGGACCACGCTCCAACCAACTGAGCCACACTGACCAGGGCTATTATTGCTTTTTATAAATCGTCGTCTCCTCATGACAATAATTTCAGTTCCATCCTGTGAGGATTTTTTTTTTCGTCAATGCAGTATTCCTAGAGCTAACACAGTCCTGGCACAAGAGAGGAACTCAATACGCAGTTGCAGAATTAATGTTGAAATGTGCCCTCCCATCTCCTCCAGGCCTCCTTTTAGCATCTGCACTGCCAGTTTCCGAAAGCACACTCTGATTGTGTTTCTGCGTCTCAACCAGTGCTCACGGTGCGCCAACCTAACTCTGCCTGCCCTTCCGCTGAGGGGACCTTCTGTTCCGCAGTGACAGCCCAGGTATCCTGACTCCTCAGACCCTTCCTCCCTCCTCTCAAGCCATTCACGGATTACCTTCTCCACTTACCTTTCCTTCCAACCCCATCGCCCTGGTGCCCCACCCTCAAGCTCCCAGTCCACCCTCCCCATTTTCCCTGACCTTCCACTACTGGGCTACTCTCCTTCCCTGTCCCCCATTACAAAGTGCTCACCCCCTGTTAGCCCCCCACATCACAGTCCCGGCCTCCTGACCAACCATTTCCCAATTCCTTCTCTTCCTGTCCCTTGTCGACAGCCCCTACCATGACACTCCTACTTCCCTAACACTCTTAGAGTTCTCTCTTCCTACTTGACCCTTTCCCCAACACAACTCTCCCTCGCTCACTGCCTCTCAAACACCCACCTTTCTCTCTGACTCCCACTGTACAGTTCTCTCTCCTTATTTCCACCTGAGGGTTCTGTCTCCCTGTTCCCCACTAGGAAGTCCTTTCACTCCCTGACCCTCTGCCCCAGTTCTCTGCCACCTCAGTGTGGCTCTCGGCTCTGAGCACAGGTGGCAGCGAGGTGTTCAGGCTGCTGAGCAAGGCTCTGCCATCGCCCAGGTGTGGTGGTCCTGAGCAGGAGCCGCAGCCCGCTTTTCTGTGCCTTCTGGCTCCTCAGACCCTAGCACAGTGGTTCGCAACCTTCCGAATGCCGTGACCCTTTAAGACAGTTCCTCATGTTGTGGTGACCCCCAACCATAAAATTGTTTTCGTTGCTACTTCATAACTGTAATTTTGCTACCGTGATGAATCGTAATGTAAATATCTGATATGCAGGATGTATTTTCATTGTTACAAATTGAACATAATTAAAGCATAGTGATTAATCACAAAAACAATATGTAATTATATATGTGTTTTCCAATGGTCTTTGGCGACCCCTGTGAAAGGGTCATTCGACCCCCGAAGGGGTCGCGATCCACAGGTTGAGAACCGCTGCTCTAGCACTAGGCTATGCACACATCTGTGAAATAAATGGGAAAGGCTCCTGTCTATGTCTGCCTCACGTGGAACTGCTGGTCTGCTCCACATGGCTCCACCTGGGCAATGGGAAAAATAAACAGCTCTGCCTCTACCCAAAACCACAGTAATCTTCCAAGAATGGAACGGGATTGTGTAATTCCCCAGTTCGAAAATGTAGATGGCTCACCCCTGCCTTCAGGATAAAGCATCCGTGCTCATTAGCAGGACACCAAAAGCCTCCTGAGCCAAGGCAGATGAGCTCTCGGACCTCCTCCTCCCTGCCTCCTCCACACCTGACACTCCAGCCACGTGATGTATGGTGGGTTCTAGAACATGTCACACTCTCACAGCCCTGGCTCTTCGTTTGCCCTCAGCTTGGCATTCTATCTCCCCTCATGAGAAACTCTGCTTCCTATTTCAAAACTTGGCTCAGTGGTCACAGCTCCTAAGCAGTAAATCTATTCTTTTTAAAAAATATACATATTTTTAAATCTATTCTTTTTTAAAAAAGTCAATATTTTTAATGATTTCAGAAATGAAGGGAGAGGGGGAGTGAGATAGAAACATCAATGAGAGAGAATCGTCAATTGGCTGCCTCCTGCACACCGCTACTGGGGATGGAGCCCATAGCCCAGGCATGTGCCCTGGACTGGAATCGAACCTGAGACCCTCAGTCTGTAGGCCAACACTCTATCCACTGAGCCAAACCAATTAGGGCAGTAAGTCTATTCTTGTTCAGTCCTCTCTCCCCATCCTCAAGTGACCATTCCCTCCTTTGTGTCTCACAATACCCAGTACTGCATCCTATCAGCACATCAGAGAGCATGTCTTGCTCAACTTCACTTTCCCACTCACAATGAGAGTCCACCGTGCATCTGCCACAGAGCTGGCCCTCAGTGTGGAAGGAAGGAAAGATGGGTGAGGCAGACAGGGTGAGAGACACTAGGAAGCTTGAAACTCTTTGGAAAGAGACACTAAGATAAGCTGTGTGGCCCCACGGGCTGAGGATGGGCAATGGGAGTGTAGAGAGGGTGCTGGAGAACGGTAAAGGGTCCCTGAGAAGGAAGTAAGAGGGGCCTGGGGTGCAGGACAGGTGTGGGCTGAGACATAGGGGGAAAGGAGCATGGGAGCTCACTTAAACCGACATCCTGGCTCTTATGCTGTTCAAGAGCGGCATCTCCATGAGTTTCAGGAGGTGGGAGAGTCGTGACTCTGGCAAGCTCATGCCCACTGCTTCCCTAAGGCAGTGGCGTATGGAGCTGGGTTTTGCAGAGGTCAGGTTCGGACCAAGCTCCTTAGCACTTGGAAGTGGGATCTGGGAAGGGCACATGCACTGTGAGGCCGGGACAGCAAAGAGCCTGGGCAGCCTTGTCCATCTCTGGCCAGCAGGGCAGGAAGTACAGGGGGAGGAATGGGGAAGGTCTGAGGTGATGGTGATCACACTGCCTTTGAGATCAAAGGATGCCCAGCTGCCCAATATCTTCCAGACCCAACTACTCCCCTCTCATTGGGGTTATCCAACCCTGGGTCCCCTTGAAGGATGGAAAGAGCCAAATAAGTTCTGGCATAAGGCAGGGAGTTGGGCAAGGAATTCAGGGCAGAAATTAAGAGAGGCCACTAGACCTGAAGAAACTGATAACAGACTAAGAGGGGGAGTGGTATCCTGCTCAAGGTCAAGGGTCTTCTAACCTGGCAGCTTATGCCAGGCATTTTGCATGGCATGGGGGAGAGTGAGGAATAATAAAGAAATGGTTCCTCCCCAGTGGAACTCACAATCTAGTGGTGAAATAGTCATTGAACGAGTCATTACAATAAAATGTAATGCCAGTATATAGAATAGTATGTGGCACCTAAAAGCACCCCTATTTGTTGAATACATGACTGAGTATTATGATGGGGGAAGAATAGGACACTGTAGGAGCCTGAGGCTTACTCTAGCCTAGACATCAGCAAAGACCTTCCTGAGGAAGGGACTTTTTAGCTAAGACAAGAATACAACTCTCCTTTGACCACCCCCTGCACCACCCACCCTCTCAGAGGATGACCACCCACTCCTAATTCTCAGAGGAAATGGAAGCCATCAGTCGGGAATGTCCACAAACATACAGACTTGCTGACTTCAGGACCTATCCTTTTCTCTCCTTCCTAAAACCAGTTGCTTCACCTTACCATTTGGTTCCTTCCTTTCATGCCTTTCCAGGAATTTTATACCACTGCTTACCCATTTTCTTTTCTATATAATCAATCTCTCCTTCTCCATGGGACCTACTATCTCCCAACTTAAAACACACACGCATTCTTTTTTGACCCAACACTCCTCCTCCAGTGCCACTTGCTGCTCTCTCTCTTCTGCACATCCTCCAACCGCCATTTTCACCTCACACTCACTTCTTACCCGTTTCCAATCTTGCTTCCACTCCTGACACACCTCAATAGCAGCTCTTACCAAGGTCAACATGGCCCCTAGGTCACTGATCCGACAGTCACTCACAGTCCTCATCTGGGTTGTACGCTCTGCACATTTGACACCAGGGGCCTCTTTTCCAACTTTCATCCATGGCTTCTACATGCTACGTCTCCTGGTGTCCTTCCTACACTCTAGTTTCTATCTGGTGGCTTCTTAGACCCCTTTGCTGGCTCATCTTCCTCTACCAGCTGGAATTTCCCATGTTGTTCTTATGCCCTTTTGTCTTTCTCACCTACCATTCAATATAGGTATTCATTCATACTCATAGCCTCAGTTACCACCTATATACCAATGGTTTCCAAATTTACCCCTCCATCAGGTCCCTCATCTGAGCTCCAGACATGTACATTTCTTTGTACTCAGCATCTCTACTTGGATGTCTCAAAGGCTTCTCAAACTAACATGCCCACTCACGTTTCTCTTGCCCACCCCCTAACTGGCTCATGGAATGATATGATCAACCATCCTGAGTAGGGAGTGTCAACCATCCTTGACACTACCTTCTCCCTCACTCCCCATATTCAATCCATCCCTAGGTACTGACAATTTTCTCTCTGAAAATATTTCTAGATTTGATCTACTCCCCACATCCACTGCCATCAACATTCTGCATCAAGAACGAAGACCTTTAGACCAAAATTTATAACATGGTCTCAACTCTCCTGCTTGGTCTGGCCCCTGCCTTCCTCTCCAGCTTTGGCTCTGTTCTCCAGCCTCACTGGCCTTCTTTGATTCCTCAAAAACATCATATTGTCTCTTTCCACAAGGTGTTTGCATGTGATTTCACTTCTGCTTAAAACATCCTTTCCCTATCCTCTCAGTCTAACTCTTACTCATCCTTTACGTCTCAGTTCAAATGTCATGTTCTCAGAGAAGTCTTCCTTGACCCTTTCTTCCTACCCCTGAGATCAGTTTAGCTTGTGCTCTTGTGTGTTCCTAAGGCACCATCTACCTTTCCTTCGTGATATCTATTAAATCTGTAATTTTATTCTTTTCTGATTCTCCCTTCCTGTAGATTGTCAGCTCCATGGGACAAGGACCCGGTCTATTCTACTCACAATTACATCTTCAGTGCCCAATACAATTCCTGGTATATATTAGGTGCTCAAATAGCATTTGTTGAATGAATAAATGACCAGATGGATGCTTTTTTTTTTTTTTTTTTTTTTTTAAGGAGGGGAGGTATGCTACTAGAGTAGCCAGCCAAGGGGGAAAAAAGGGTTGTAACCTAGATTAAGTTTGGTAGTAGTGGGGATGGAGAGAAATGAATGGATTTGAAAAATATTTAGGTAGTGGATGTGACAGAACTTGGTGACATTAGATGTAGAGGGTGATGAAGTAGAGGTTAACCTAGACTGTTGCCCAGGATTCTAGCCTGGGTAACTAACTGATTAGAAAGTAGCCATTGCAGAGCATTAAAGGAACAACAGACTTGAAGAAGGGTAGAGAGGGAACACAGGGAAGATAATTAATTCATCCTGGATCTATAGGTTTGGAATTCCTGTTGGACTTCCAAGCGGAGATCGTGAGGGCAGTTGGATATCGAATCTGCAGTTCAGGAAAGAAGTCTAGGCCAGATATATGCATGTGGGGATCATCAGCATGTGTGTGTGTGAAGCCTGGGGAATGAATGAAATACCCAAGGAGAAAGTGCAGAATGAGAGAAGATAGCTCAGGACAGAACGAAGAGCCTTGCCAACATCTAAAAGAAGAGGAAAGAGGTAGCAAATGAGATGGAGACGGAGCCGACAGTGCCAGGAGAGAAACCAGGAAAATGCTTGAGGGCCAGATGACACTGTCACTGAATGAATACTATGAAAAGGTGAAGGAGAGAGCCCATTGGGGATGGCCCCATGGAGGTCTCCGGTGACCTTGGCTTCAGCAGTTTCCGTGGGTGAGTGACACAGGAGACCCAGTAAAGCGGCTTTAAGAATGAATGGGAAGTGAGGCAATAAACACAGCAGGTGTAGACAAGGTTTCGGCTTTGAAGAGTGGAGAGAGCTGCAACTACGACAGAGGGTCCGGGAATGCAAAAACGCACAGGCAGAATCAAAACCGCTTCGGAATAACCTCCGAATTGGCTGTGGGAGAACCGCTCCTACTGAGTGGCCCTGTGCGCGCTAGGCCTCCTGGCCGCGCTGGGGACACAGCCGGCCCCGGGCACTCTGCTCGGTCGCTGAGAGCGACAGCATGCGGCCTGACAGATTGCAGGCCTGGGACACTGCAGAAAACCCGCGGGCTCTGCCTACCTCGCCGCACCTCCCCTTCCCAGCCCTTGACCTCCCCTCCCCCCACGCCCCATCCCCCACCGTCCCTCCCTTCGCGTCCCCCACCCGCGCCCCCTATTCCTCCCGCAGGGGCAGGAGGTACAGGTCGGGGAGGGACGGTGTGAAGACCGAAGTGGAATCTACCGGGAGGACAGGAGGTAGTGGGAATGCGCTCGGGAAAGCTCTGCCCGCGGGGAGGGGCCGGGCCGGGGGACCCGGGGCGCCCCGGGAAAGGTGCCGCGGGCCCGCGGGCCGCTGGGGGTCGGGATCTGGCCGCCGGGGCTGGGCGCGGGCCGGGGCAGCTCCTACCTGCGCGGGGAGGCCCCAGGCCCAGGTGGCGGAGGTGGCTCAGGCTGCGGGACTCCGGCTCCGCGGCGGCTTCTCCATCACAACATCCCCCGCCCAGGAGCGCGCGGGCCGCGGGGCTGCGCCCGGAGCGGGGGCGCGCGGGGGGCGGGCGCGCGCGGGGAGGGGCGCCATCTTGGCCGGCGCGGGCGCGGGCGCGAGCTCCTCGGGGCGGCCCTGGCCGCGGCGTCCTGGAGGGTCCCACCCACGCGACCCTCCGGCCTCGGTGAGCCCTCTGCCGAACCCTGCGCGCGGTTCCCGGGTCCCACGGCGCAGCCCCCGGCTATGCCGACCCTACCCGACCGGCGCCACCCTCCACCCCGGCCGGCCCGGAGTCGTTCCTGCGCGCCCGCGGGACCCTCCCCGCACCCCCGCGGGGCCACGCACCCACCGGGCGGAGGGCAGCCTGCGCCGCTCCTGCGGCAGCTCTCCCCTCCCGACGTCCCGGTGCGGAGCCGAGGAGGGCGCGGCGCTGGCGATAATAATAGCTCCTGTCCATCGACCGCTCACGCGGTGCCAGGCTCTGTGTTGAACCCTTTGCGCGCGTTCATCCTCGCGTCAGCCCCGTGAAGTCGCCGCGGTTGTTACCCTTGTTTGTCCGAGGCGGCATTTGAGGTTCGGAACGGTCAAGCGACTTGCGGTCAGAAGGTGGGGAAGTCAAACGGGAACCAGAATTTTCTTGACACCCTACCTGCCGCTGACCATAAAGCCGTGACACCCACCGAGGCCTGGCCGATGTCAATAAATCGCTCCCCAGTAGAACTAAAACAGCGGGAAAGAAGAAGGGGAGGGTGTGGGTGAGAAGTGTGGAGGCAGCACTGGGGGGGGGCACAGTATTCACTGCAGGACAGTTCCCGGTGGTCAGTCAGAGCCGTGTCCCAGAGGCCAGCGAGGACCAGGAGGTGGAAGGTTACCAGCCAGAAACCCTCTCACAGCTCATTGTTTAAGGCAGGGGTTTTGATTTCTTGTAGCTGCTAACTATTGCACAGCTGACTGGAGATGCCCTCAAGTAATGAAAACTAAAGGTGTTGAAATCAAAATTTATTCTTTCATCCCCGTGGTTGACCTTCGAAGAACTTTCACTGGGGTGAAAAGGAACCCTCTCCAAGCTAGCCCATGCACAGGCGCATTCGAGTATGGATGCAGCTCCACTTCATCCACCCCAGTGAACCGCACCACCTCCTACTGGTTTGCTTCAGCCAGGAACCTCGAGACTACACTTTCGCTTGACTTTAGGTGAATACTATACATGTTTTCACTTTTTATTTTGGAAAATTTAGAAATATAGATGAAAGGAGAAAGAACAGTGTAATGAACCCTACTCATATACCCATTACTCAGTTTCAACAATTATCAACTCCTGGCCAAGCGTTTATTATTTGACAAATATCTCTGATATATGAATCATGTACCAAAGTTCCACACTAGGCCCTAGGGATCCAAAGATGTATCAGATTTGACTGTAACCCAACCTGGAGGATATAACATCTGGCCTTGGTCCTTGATAGGTGAATAAGAGTTACCCAGAAAAAGAAAGTTGTCCTGATTCATTCATTCTCTTTCAACAAATAATTATTATGTGTGAGGCACTGTCCTTGGTGCTAGGAACACATAAAGAAACAAGATTGCATTTCTACCTTCTTGAAGCTTGAATAATGGGAAAGAGACATTAAACATATGATTAGAAATGTGATGAGTATCTTTTTTAAAAATATTTTTTTATTGTTGATAGTATTACAGATATCTCCCATTTCCCCCCCTTCCCTTCCCAGCCCCTACGTACCCTCTCCCAGGTCTTCACTATTCTATTGCCCATGTCCGTGGGCTATGCATATCTATCTATATAAAACCTAAGCGACCATTATGGCGGAACAGTTGGAATGACAGGAACGACCGGTCACTATGATGCGCACTGAGCAGGCAGGCAGGCAGGCGAGCAGTTAGGAGCAAGCAGGCAGGAAGGCAGGCAGGCAGGCGAGCGGTTAGGGGTGAGCAGTCCCAGATTGTGAGAGGCTGACGGGCATCCCCCAAGGAGTCCCGGATTGCAAGAGGGCACAGGCCGGGCTGAGGGATACCCCTCAAATGCACGAATTACGTGCACTGGGCCTCTAATAAGTATATAAGTTCTTTGGTTTATCTAGTCTCGTCCCCCAGCCCCACATAAAGGTATGTCAGTCTGTTCCATGCCTCTGCTTCAGGTCTTATTTTGTTGGTCAATTCATTTTGTTCATTAGATTCCACAAATAAGTGAGATCATGTGATACTTGTCTTTCTCAGATTGGCTTATTTCTACTTAGCATAATATTTTCCAGGTCCATCCATGCTGTCCCAAAGGGTAAGAGATCCCTTTTTTTACAGCTGCATAGTATTCCATAGTATCAACGTGTAATAGCTTTTTTATCCATTCATCTGCTAATAGGCACTTGGGCTATTTCCAGATCTTAGCTATTTGTGATGAGTATCTGAAGGAGGTGTACAGGATGCTATGAGTGAACTAAATTTAGCCTGGAGAGGTTTGGGAAGGCTTTCCATAAGGAATTGGCACTTATGTGAGGGGAATAGGGTAAAGGAGAAGGTCAGCCAGAAGAGAAAATTATTCCAAGTCAAAGGAGAAGCACAAGAAGGCCAGTATGGGTGACAGTGGAGAAGAATGGCATAAGATGAACTGAAAAGGAGGGCCTTGTAAGGGTTTGCTAAGGGTTTGGACTTTATTTTAAGGGCAATGGAAAATCATCAGAGGGCTTGAGGCAGAGGGGTGGCATGTTCATCTTTGCATTTCAGAAGCTCACTTCTGGCTGCTAAGTGGAGAATAGATGGGAAGAGTAAAATTGGCTCTCAGTGTGGGGACCAGTTAGGAAGCAGTTCATGTAGTCTAGGTGGGAGATGACTAGTTGTGGGAGTAGGAATGGAGAAAATTGCATAGGTTTAAACAGGGGGTAGAATTCACAGATATTAGTAATCAATTGATTGGCTATGGAAGGATGAATTCCAGACTTCTGCTTGAGCAATTAAAAAAATCCAGAAATATCATCAGTTTACGAAGAGCCCACCAGAATACTTGTCTTCTCAGTCCATTGGGCAGGAGGGCTGTAATATCCAGGGAAATCTCTTCAGGTAACCAGAGGCACACAGATAGGATGATGAGGGTGGGGAGAGGCATCTAATTAGCTAAGGTGCACAAAGAAAATTGTGCAGTTCACACACTGTGCAGTTTGACCCATACACAGTCTTCCTGAATCCCTGATCTATGTCTGCAAAGCCTCCTGCTCAATGGGGAGTCAACCTGTGCCCTTTATCCATCCTTTCACTATTGTATCTCTTCTCCCTTCTGATGCTCTCCAAGGCCTAGGAGCAGACAGCCTATGAACCACCTCAGATATTATGTGTGGTTCTAACAATGTGGGTCCCAGGCAGCAAATTTGAAAAATTATTACTTTGGTCCTATCAAGAAAATCTTGAATTAGAAACAATCCCATCCCTAGCCAGTTTGGCTAAGTGGATAGAGCATCGGCCTGCGAACTGAAAGGTCCTGGGTTCGATTCCCGGTCAGGGCACATGCCCGGGTTGCGGACTTGATCCCCAGTAGGAGTTGTACAGGATGCAGCCAATCGATGATTCTCTCTCATCATTGCTGTTTCTATCTTTCCCTCTCCCATCCTCTCTGAAATCAATTTTAAAAAAAGAAAAAGAAACAAAGAAACAACTCCATCGAGAGAATCACCAAGAGCACTGGCTTTATGCATCACCAGAAAGTTGGCATCCATGTTACCTAGATATGGAAGAATAGAGCTTTCATCTCTATTAGCATCAAAGACACTTAATGGAGCAAAGGCAGCATTTTCTACCACTACATATAAGCATTGCTTGAATATTGTATTTTTTATTGTAGTTGATCTAATAAACTTTCTTTATGCTAGGTCAGCGGTTCTCAACCTGTGGGTCGCGAACCCTTAAGAGGTCGAACGACCCTTTCACTGGGGTCGCCTAAGACCATCGTAAAACACATATATAATTACATATTGTTTTTGTGATTAATCACTATGCTTTAATTATGTTCAATTTGTAACAATGAAATTGGGGGTCACCACAACATGAGGAACTGTATTAAAGGGTCGCGGCATTAGGAAAGTTGAGAACCACTGTTCTAGGTGGTTGTTATCATTTGGAAAAATGTATAAGGAGTTAAATCTTCCTACATATTATACGGAGTGGAATTCATAACTCAGATTCTAGGTCTGGCAAGGACTTCCTCAACACCCTTCTTCAAAACTATTCTAATACATTCCCAGGAAAAGCAAAGAGGGTGAGAAAAGGACTAACCTCTGGGAATGTCAGTGTTTGGGAAGCCAGCAGAAGAAAAGAAGGCCAAAAAGAAAGCTGAGAAGAAACAGAGTAAGAGGAGAATCAGGAGAGAGTAATGTCATGGAAGATATCCAAGGGAGGAAAGATTTTTTCAAGGAGACAAAAGTGGTCAACAGCATCAAATGCAGCAAAGATTTCCAATAAGGTTAAGGCAAAAAAGTGTCCTTTGAATTTTGTGGCATGGAGGTCATGGACATCCAAGATGTGATCTGTATCAGCAGAAAATGAAGGCAGAACCACAATGCAATGAGTTGAGCAAATGAAAACGAGGGAGAATAAGTAAGTGCAGAAACCCCTATAGAGAAGTTTAGAAGAAAGAATAGACAATAGCTGAAAAGTGGTATGAAGTTAAATATTCTGGTTTATTTATTTATTTAGGTTATTTGTTTTTTGTTTTGTTTTTTTAATCCTTACCTGAGGACATGCGTAGAGAAAGGAAGGGGGACAGAGAGAGAAACATTGATGTGAGAGAGTAACATCAATCGATTGCTTTCCATACATGCCCCAACCATGGGTCGAACCCGCAACCCAGGTATGTGCCCTGGCCAAGAATCGAACCGACAACCTTTCAGTGCACAGGACAACGCTCAACCAACTGATCCATTCTAGCTGGGCATGTCTTTTTAAAAAATATGTTTGAACATGGATATACACCACAAAAGGGTACCAGTAGAGAAGATGAATTTGAAAGTAAAGAAAATAGATGGAGTGAGATGCTAGAGGCAAGGAGAGGAGGTGGGATCAAGGACTCATGAGAAGAATTGGATACCTTAACTTTGTAGACTAAAAAGATAGGGGCGTGCGGACAAAGGTATAGACGGGGTAATAAACTGGGAGTCAACAAGAGGTTGAGATATTTCATGCCCAGGGATATCAATATTTTCAGTCTAGCTGAAGAAGGGAAGGAGGGTTGGATACAGAGCAACAAAAAACCTGCAAGATGAATATCCTGTCATGAACATGTTGCCTTTGTTGTTATCTGTGCAGTATCCATTTCCCTTTTTATTGGTAACAGCACCTCATTTTTTTTTTTGGCACATCCTTTCCCCAGTCTAAGTCTATGTGACACAAGTCCCACAATCCACTTCAGTGTTGGTCTCCTAACCCATGATTGAATCAAAGCGATCAATTCCGAGATGGGCACATGATGAAATCTGAGCCGGTGAAAATCAGATCCAGGGATTTTCCTGCAAATAGAGGTGCTGGTAGAACATAAGCCTGGTGGACACCTTGCCACCAGGAACAACGAGCCTGCCTGAGAATGAAACATAGTTAAGGGAGAGAGACAGATGCCTGATAACATCACTTTAACACCTATATTGCTTCTGCCTGAAATCACATAAGTCAATAAATTTCCTTTTTGCTTGCACACCTTGAATTGAGACATTACTTGCAACCAAGAGTATGGTGAATACATGTGGCAGATGTTGCCTGTTGGTACTCATCCCCACATCCACTGTTTTATAATCTCCACTGTACAAAGGGCTAGAAATCTAAAAACCACATTTTTCTGATTCCTTTATTGCTTTGTGACAGTTGGGTCCCACTAATGGGAACCTTCTCATGAGGAAGGGAGAAGTTCTGCTTTTTGGCAGTGCCTCTGGCAACATCAGCTTCTGATGTGGCAAAAGTGAAAGCGGTCCCAGCAGCAGCAGCAATACAAGTTCCAGCCACATCAGTAGCCAGTGCAGACTTGTAGATTCCAGCTCCTTAATCTTTGGATAGTTCCCCACTTTTACTCCTTTAAATCAAGATTAGAGGTCATTTCCTGGTCTCTAGGTAGCCCTGCTTTTCCTCTTATGTTTCTCCAGACTTCTCCACAGCTTTGTAACAAATTATTCCCATTTAGCCCTTCTCTACTTAAACCATCTACAGTGATTTCTGTATTCTTCCTGAACAGTGGTTGATTCACTGCACATTCCTATTTTGCACACAATCATGCATATACACACACATACACCACACACAAGACTCAGGCTTTCTCAAACCTACAAACTTAGGAAGTGGCCTAGCTGGGATTGGAGTTCAGACATCTCTGACTTTTAAAATTCTCTCTTTCTCTGATTTGAAGTTGGTTTTTATTGTTCTTTTCTATGGATAGATTAAACAGAAGTTAAAAGGGACAGAGATATAACAGTATTAAGAAAGTTGTTCAGATGATCAACTTTGATGTTCAAACTGAGTAGGAAAAACAATGGCTTTTCGGGAATGAAGGACTGGGAGATAATAAAGGGATGAAACGTTTCTATATTGCCTGGCCAGTGTGGCTCAGTCTTTTGAGTATTGACTTATGTACCAGGAGGTCAGGGTTTGATTCCCTGTCAGGGCACAGTTTATAGGCCCAATCCACAGTGTGGGGAGGGCAAGAGGTAGCCAACCAATGATTCTCTCTCATTATTGATGTTTTTATTTCTCTCTCCCTCTCCCTTCCTCTCTGAAATATATATATATATATATATTAAAGAAACATCTCTATAAAGTCAAAGAGCAGGAGAGTCAGAATGAAGTTGTGAGGGAGACAGAAGAATAAGGATAAGAGGTGGTTATGATCACAGGTGAGATGTTGGGATTTTTTTCATGGGTAGAGCAATTGTGAATGATGACTGGGGTCAGATTTGGGCCATAATAATTGGGTGGTTGAAGTAATCGGGGACTTCAGCAATTGAGAAGACAGAGTCAGAAGGTTGGCAGGTGCTGGCCATAAGAATGGTGTGGCTCCAAGGGAGGAGCCATTAACCCTGCACAGAAAGAGGAAGAGAAATGGTACAAATGTGTGTCAAGTTATGCCAGTGCTGACACTGCTTCCCATCCATTGGGACAGCTACTGTGTATGGAAAGGAAGAGGGCCCTGGGGCTTTCCCTGATCTTAATTAAAGCTGGAGATAAAGAAATAGAAAAGTATAGTAAAAAAATGCAGAGAAACTTACTAACCATGGAGTGAATTTGAGAGGGCACCATGGAAAGCTTGGGAAGAAGAAACACAGTGTTAGCCAGTGGTTAGAGTGTCGGCTCCCACACTGAAGGGTCACAAGTTCTATTCCTGGTCAAGGGCATGTGCCTGGGTTGCTGGTTTGATCCCTGGTCTAGTTGGGGCATGTGCAAGAGGCAACCAATTGATTTGTGTCTCTCACATCGATGTTTCTCCCTCCCTCCCTCCCTCCCTCCTTTCTACTCTCTATAAATCAATGGAAAAAAATATTCTTGGGCCCCGCCCGGCATGGCTCAATGGTTGAGCATCGACCTATGAACCAGAAGGTCACAGTTCAGTTCTGGGTCAGGGCACATGCCCAGGTTGCAGGCTTAATCCCTAGTGTGGGGCAGGCAGGAGTCAGCCGATTAATGATTCTCTCATCATTGATGTTTCTCTCTTTCTCTCTCTCACCCCCTCTCCCTTCCTCTCTGAAATAAATAAAAATATATTCAAAATAAATAAATAAATGTGCTCTAAAATCACCTGGACTCATGTGAAATTTAATATATCCTTAAGTGAGGATTAACTAAAAAAAGAGAGAGAGAATGATGAAGGGGGTAAGGGGCCATGGAGCAGTTTAAAGGTGAGCTTCCTCTCTCTCCTTCAAACTCCTGTCCAGTCCATCAGCAAGTCCTACAGACTTATGTCTTCTCAATATTTTTAATCTGCTCGCTTCTCTTTATTTCCATCACCACCCAGTGTCCAGGTCTTCATGATTTGCCGCCTGGACTACAGCACCAGCCTCCTCAGTGGTCTCCTCACAGCCACTGTTGTCTGCTTTCACCCAGTATCCACTCTGCAGGAGTCAAAGGAATCTCATCACCCTTGTCTAAAATCCCCCAAAGATAGACAAAATCCATGCTTCCTAGCCTGACATAGAACACACACACACACACACACACACACACACACACACACACACACCCATGGGCTGAGAAGCCCCTGCCTCCTTTTCCAGCCTCAGATCCCACCAGCCCTTCGTTTATCCCTAATTGTGGCTACCTCTTCTCCCCTGGTTTTTCTTTGCTTGTGTTGCCTCCTCTGCTTGTACTGCTCCCTGGCATGGTAGAATTTATATTTGCTAAAGGAATTACATTCTACTCGTCTTTTACATTTCAGCTCAGGTGTTATGTCATATATGAGGCCTTTCCTAACCCACTCTCCATCCCAGGTATTGCTGGCTCTGCTCTCCTTTGTATATATAGACTTCCACCTTAATGTCTCGCTCACGTATTGCATTTATCTGAAGTCCCCTCCTGACTGTGATAGAGTAGCAGATTCTTGAAGGTAGGCATTGTCCAATTCATCTTGTTACTCTATTACCTGACACAGTGCTCTGCACATGGGAGGTGTTAACTGAGTGGATGAAAGAAGCATGAATTGAGCCTTTTATGGGAGTTCCTTGGAGACAAGCTAGAGGCTTCCTTGTAACAAAGCAGGTGGGAGAAGAGAAGAAAGGAGAGAGCTAGTGCTCCCCCTTATGAGGAGGAAGTTAACCTTGTGTACCAGAGTTGCTGAGACTGGCCTTATCCTCACCTCTTAGACTGAAGGAGGAGAACCATCTAGGCACCATCAGGGATGAAGGGAAAAGCTCAAGATACTTCTTGGCAGTAGACCCCACAGCCCTGGTGCCTGGCCTCTAACTTCTGTTCCTAGCCTCAGCCAACCTCAAGTCCTGGGTGGAACCTCCGAGACCTAGTTTCATCCCCGGCTGCCCCCCTCCCCACTCATCAAGGCTGGTGAAGCACCCTTAGGCAGTTCTCCTGAACCAGAGGAGCCTGGCGCCTATCAGGAGCCACTCTATGGCATGGCCTCCCAGTGCAAAGCCCAGTGTGTCAGTGGACCTTGTCAGGGTACCATTCTACCCATAAGTAAGGGGCCACAGGTCAGGAGGGGCTAACTGCAAACCAGATGAGGCCATGGACCAGAGTTTGGGTCTACTTCCAGGGCCCCTTCCTGACAGAATCCAAGGGATGGGTTTGAATCCATATTCTTTGCCATTGGGAGATGAGTAGTATTATACCCATTTTATGGATGAGGTCATTGAGGCTAGGATATGAAAAGTCAAAGAAAGGGTCCCCTGCTAGAGTCTGAGGTTATTTTTTGAGTCTAAACCAGGGGTGGGCAAACTTTTTGACTTGAGGGCCACAATGGGTTCTTAAACTGGACCGGAAGGCTGGAACAAAAGCATGGATGGAGTGTTTGTGTGAACTAATATAAATTCAAAGTAAACATCATTACATAAAAGGGTACGGTCTTTTTTTTTTTTTAGTTTTATTCATTTCAAACGGGCTGGATTCGGCCCGCGGGCCGTAGTTTGCCCACGGCTGGTCTAAAACAAACTAATTAACCTCTGCTGGCTTGAAAAGGTAGAGGAGGAAAAAGGGTCTTACCTGAGATCCAGTTGCCTGTGGTCCAGACCCACTCCCCAATCAAATAGTTGTCAGTAAGTTTGGAGAGTAAAGTCTTGGCCCATTTATGATCAGAAAAGAATCAACAACTATATCCTTTACCAACACCGCACCATCTAGGCCCGCATTCATGGAGGGTAAAGGGTAGCCAGCAGGACCACTCCGTGTTCTACAGATGTGTTCGTGGTGTCAGGTCCCTGAATGGTTCCACCTCCCCTCTCCCCAGCTTGCCTCTGACACACATCTGGCCTCTTCCTGTTTCCCCACCTCAACTTCCTCTTGTTATACCTAACTCATGGCAACCAAAGCCTCATTTTCTGGTGGAGTGCTACCTGAACCACCTGAAACCACAGTTTGAGGGCTCAAATGGCAACCTTGAGCCAATCCATTTGGCACATGAATATCTGCCCCTGGCCCTATTTTCCTGATGCCTTTCCTGTGGTCAGTTATTAGCAGGCTGGGTCAGAGTCCCTGCTCTGCCTCTTACCAGTTCCTTTTCCTACTTGTGGTTCTCTGTTTCCTTCTATGTGTAATAGTCCAGAAGAAGCTAGTTAGGATCTAGGATCATCTGAGCAGAAATGAGGTTTGTCCCTCAGCCCTCCCCTTCCTTGCCTCCCACAGCCTCATTTGAGCTAGAAATCCTCAAAAGAAATGTTACTACCTCTCAATTTAAAGAAGGAAATGAGATTGTTCCACAATCAGGGCCCCTTGATTCAAGACAAGAAGTCCTCTGGTTTTATTGTAAAGAAAATGGGGAGAAGGGTCTGGGACAGATTCACATCAGAAGCCCTGTCAGTGACTGCAGCCCAGGAGGCTGTTCATTCTCAGGGGCTGGGGAAGGGCTTTTGCTGCACTCAGTTCCTCCCCATTGCTGTAGCAGTACAAATTGGGGCCATGGATGAGGTACAAGCCGGAGCCATTGGCAGAACATGAATTGGGGCCAAGGGACTTATCCATGCACAGGGCCCCATCAACCTTCTCATGGGGCCAAGGAAGCTCTGTCCATGTCGCTTGAGCTCCTAACTTCATGTCCAGCCACCACAGCTGTCGTCCTGTGAAGAAGGCACCAGATATAACATGGCTTCCACATCATGGAAATCCTGACCTAACCCTTCTCAGGCCCTGATGGTGATCCATGCTATGGAGAAGTAGTAGAACAAGCCACCCCTTAGCACCCAGATGCCCCTCACCTGCCATGATGTGGAGTCGAGAAGACCCAGGACAGATAAAGGCTGCATCCACAGCCAAAAGGCTGGTCCCAGGAGGGCTCCCTAATTCCTTCTCCAGCCGTTTTGGATATCCATCTACTAGGGTATAGCCTCCCTTTGTCAGGAAGATATATATCTGAGTGCCCTGGAGGATAAGAGATGTTAATCAGCATAGAGCTGGATATTCTCCCAGTCTTTTCCTCAAGCCTCTCTCCCTCCTAACACATACCTGGATCAGATAGAGTTTATCATCCCAGGAAAAGGCAGCATCCACTGTTGAAGGACCCTTGGGCCACTGATGGACAATGGGCCAGCTATGCCACCCGTCCTTGCTGCTGTCCAAACGCCAGTAGTTGGACCCTGTGGAGTATCAAAGGCACCTGTAGTGCTGGTGGTAAAAGGCCAGGAAGTGAAGAGGCAAGTGACAGATGTAGGGGTGAGTCCTGAGAGGAAGGAGAGAATGCATCCAGAGGCCAAGAGGAAAGAAGACACATAAGAGGAAGTAGAGAAGGACTTGGCAAAGTTGGGCATTGTGGCCTGATTGGAACAGATGTAGGGGTGAGTCCTGAGAGGAAGGAGAGAATGCATCCAGAGGCCAAGAGGAAAGAAGACACATAAGAGGAAGTAGAGAAGGACTTGGCAAAGTTGGGCATTGTGGCCTGATTGGAACTGGAGTCAGCAGGGGCCTGACAGAAAGGCAAGAATAAAGAACAGTGGCCAATTTGCCCGGTAAGGCCAATATCATGGGGTTTGTTGGGGGCTTCCTACTAATCTCAGATGTCCATGTGCAGAGATGTTATAGACAAGGAGAGAGTGACCAGAAGTTAAAAGGGAAGCACCACAGCAAGCTTCCAAGCTTCCATGGAGTGTTCTACTCTGGCTGTATTCTATAATCTCAGCGGGGAGGGTGGCAGGAGAGTGAGGGACTAGCCAGAGCAGCTCTTTAATTTTCTTCTCTCCTTTCCATAGCAACTTACTAAACGACTCGTCTAAGCTCTCATTTACCTTTACTTTCTCAACCTACTTCACTTAACACTTCTGTTTCCCTCCTCTACTGAAATTGTTCAAGGGCACCAGTATCCTCCAACTTGCCAAATCTACTGGTCCATGGTTCATTCTCTGCCTTCCTCTTACTCTATCTCTCAGCAACATTTGACTGCTGACAACTCCCTTCTTTAAATGTCTTTTTTTTTTTATCTTGACTCCTGTGATACCAGACTCTCCCAAGTTCCTCTTGTCTTGTTGACTATTCTTTTCTTCAGCTACATACCGATGACTTTCAATCTGTTCTCTACAGCTCTATAGGACTATCCTTTGAATGTTAGGCTCAAACATAACTGCCTACTTGACCTGTCCATTTGGGGCCACTAGGCACCAAAAACCCAATATGTCTCAACTGATTGCTGCTTTCACCACATACACACACACACACACATTCCTTTCCTAATCTTTCCTAATTTTAAAAAAGGAACCATTAATCAATCACCTAGCTACCTAGTCCCAAAAAACTGTCATTCTTTTAAATAAATTTTTAAATCCTCACCTGCGGATATACTTTTCCTTGATTTTGAGAGAGAGAAAGAGAGAGAGAGAGAGAGAGAGAGAGAGAGAGAGAGAGAGAGAGAAACATGGATGAGTTGCCTCCCATACATGTCCTAACCAGAGATGGAAACTGAAACCTATGGGAACATACCTAATACTGAAGTATAGTAACCTCCATCTTGGGTAAAAACTGCTGTTTAAAATTTTAACCCTGCTACTCTGTAAACATTTGCTTGCTTAAATAATAGGGAAAATAAGACTACTCCCCACTCCAGCGAGGCCATAAAATATGCCCCGGACAGAGTTGTCAGTACTGGCGCCAGGCCAGGCCAGGCCTTGAGATATGGTCTCACAGCCCTGTCCCAGCAAACAGGACTTTTTCTCAGAAGTTCCGGAAGTCTCATTCCAAATTTGGAAAACAAAGAGCTGAAAAACATATAAATTGAAAAGACTTGCACCATATGGGGCCCCAGAATTTGAGAAGCAAGAGTTCCTCTGCACCCGTTAGCACTGGCGAAAATGAACAAGACTCCAAGTAAATTTGGCTTATTGATTAAGGCATCTTCTGATTTACAATATAACAATACTGTACTTTTGATTTAGGAGTTCAGCTGCATTCTATTCACAGCCACATGGTCTTAAAGTTCTATGGTCTCTCTACATTTCTGTGTGGTCCCTGTGACCCTGTTTTCTTTCTATCTCTCTCTCTTCCTCTGTGTGTGTGTGTGTGTGTGTGTGTGCGCGCGCGCGCGTGTGTCCTCCCAGTGGTCCCATGCACTCACCATAGCTGCATGTTTTCCTGATACTTAAGTGTTTTGATCATACTTGAGGCCCGGTGCATGAGATTCATACACTGGAGGGGGGTCCCTCAGCACGGCCTGCACCCACTCGCAGTCCAGGACCCCTCGGGGGATGTTCGCCTACCAGCTTAGGCCTGATTGCCCCAGGATAGGACCTAAGCCACCAGTCAGACATCCCTCTCACAGTCCGGGGCTCTCACAGTCCGGGACCCCTCGGTCCTTACTGCCCGCCTTCAGCGGAGGCGGGAGAGGCTCCCACCACTGCCGCTGTGCTCGCCAGCCGTGAGCCTGGCTTCTGGCTGAGCAGCGCTTCCCCTGTGGGAACACACTGACCACCAGGGGGCAGCTCCTGTGTTGAGCGTCTGCCCCCGGTGGTCAGTGTGCATCATAGCAACTGGTTGTTCCACCGTTTGGTCAATTTGCATATTAGCCTTTTATTATATAGGATTTGTTGTCCAGGGGTTAGGAGCAAAAAAGGATTTTCACTACTCCATGTTCTCACCTCTATTTTACGTTTGTATCTGATCATACATGTGTTTTGAGCTGTGTAATGTGGTTGTTTACTCTTTCTCTTGGAATTGTTCTTGAGTGTGGATTAACACCTGTCACTACCTACTGACTAACCCAAGAGCATCTCAAGGTATCATTAGATGGCTTTTACCAATTAATGCTGTTGGTCTGAAGAGAGGTTTCTCCACTGGTCACTCAGAGAGGAAACCTCCTCGGGCTAGTGAAGCTATCTCTAAAGGTCTGAGGGACCCAACAGTTCTTGGATAGTTTTTTTAGTACTGGAACATCTCATACTCTGGTAATGCTGTTCCCAGAAGCCTGGACAGGAGCTTCTGGGAACCTGGAAAAAGACTGAGCTTCTGAAGATAAGCTCAGGGGGCACCAGAGGACCCAGCAAGACATGCAAGGGCAAAGGTAATATAAGGAGTCAAGGGGACCCAGAGAGGTCAGGAGAGGTCACCGGCCTAGGAGTAGATGGTACTGGGTGGCAGAAGTTAGAGGCCTGGGCAATGAGGGGCAAGTTGAACAATATACATCAGAGGAGAAGGGGAATGAAAAAAGATATGCTAAGGATGGAAGCCGAGGGACAAAGTAAGGGACATAGTGGTGAAAATGAAGGAAGTGTATCAGAGATGTAGACATGTGAAAGAAGTGAGAGATGCAGAGGGAAGAGATGGGGGACTTAGGGATTTCTCTTACCACTGAAGGCATAGATGGCACCATGGTTGTCAGACAGCAGTGCAGACAAGACTACATCTGGGTTACAGCGTACCTCCTTATAGCCATGGTGGGTCCCATTTCCATGGCTGGTCCTGTTCCTGTGTCCATGGCCTTGAAGGAAAAAATAGGCAAGGGGAAACAAAGACAGAGGTCAGAGGTCATGATGAAATCTGAGGTGGAAGAGATCATTGGGGTTAATGGGGTATACGCTTCCACCAGCCAAGGACAACTGGGAAGAGCCAGAATAGAAATGGGGCTAGGGCAAGGGCCAAGGTCTTACAACACAGAGGTAAGGTGGGAGCTGGGCATATGGATAGATTCCAGTGAGTCCCAAGGGCTGCGGCTTTCTCACCTCTGCCAGGGCAGGGCATGAAGTAGTCTCGGACATCCAGAGGGTACTTAGGAAGCACCTCTCCCGTGACAGGGTTGAAGCGTAGGAATTGGTTACCCCGGAAGCAGAAGTAGCGGCCAATCCATCGAATGGCAGAGGAGCAATTCCAAACAGCTGGCCAGTCACGTTCCTTTACGGTTTTTGTAGCCAAGTCCAAGAACCACGTGTGGTTACCTTTGTCCAATCAATCAACAAGCATTCGGTGAGGCCAGCCTGCCCCTTCCTTTATGCTTGTACTGGGTTCCAGGGTGGACCAGATATGGTCCTGGCTACATGAAGCTGATAGCCCAGCAGGGAAACAGTTGAGGAGAGTGATCATACGGTAAAATTGCACAGCAAAGTGCACATGATCAGCTCAGCAAGGGCAGTGGGAAGAGTCAGGCGAAAATTCCCAGAGAAGGTGACACTTAAACTAAAATCTGATGTAGGAGTTATAAAGCAGACGGGAGGAGGAGACAGAACTCCAGATAGAGGAAAGCATGAAGGAAATTGGATGTACAGGGAGCAGCATGGAGCTCCTGGAGCTTCATATTCAAGGTCAGGGTATGATGAGAGTCAAGGCTGGAGGGTCAATAGGGACTTGGTCATGGAGAACCTTGTATGTAAGACTAAGGAACATAGATTTGTCCTAAGGGTCATGGGGAACAATGAGGAATTTTTAGTAGAATTATACCCAGTTACCTTCCCTAGGATAACTTCCTCTATTTCCCCTACTTGACCTTTAGATCCTAACTGACCTATTTCATTTCTTCCTTGGGGAGCCATATAGTGAATCCACCACCACCACTGTTCCTACCACTACCTCTGTCACCACCGACCCACCATTGCTCCAGTCTCTCTCATCCTGGACTGACCTTGGAAGAAGAGGACGCCCTCACTGTTGCATTCTCCACGGTGACATTCCACAGCTGCGTCCACTGGGGATGGGATTCCAGGAAATTCATCTTTGAGCAATTTTGGGTATTCCTCCTCTTTCTCCTTAGGAGGGTACACCCAGACTTTGTCCCCCTGCATACAAAAGCACTGTGTTTTGAACTATGCTCCCCACATACTGCCATCCTGCATTTACACACAGCATCTTTGATCTGTTGCACTTACACAATATCCTCCTGCAGCCCCACACACTCCCAGTCCATCTGTAGATGGACTGTCCCCATACCCATCACTATTACTATAACACACACATCTGGCTTTGTACAATGGACACTCCCATGGCACACTTACTTGCAACACCATTAGTGCTAGCAAACATCCAAAAATAGGGATCCTGTAATCACTCATCTATGTATACATGCATTTGTTCATTTATTTATTCATTCATTCATTAATTCAAGAATGACCACAGATACAGGGGGTAAAGACATGACAAGGCTCTGTCTCTGCCTTCAAGGAGTTCCCTGTGCAAATGCAGAAAAGATCCACCATCCCAGCCATGCAGCCACCAAGGTGGATGTGAAGTGCACTGGGAATATAGGGAGAATGCCTGATCTACCTAGAGAATTCCTAGAAAACTTCACAGAGGAGGACACATTTGGGCCAAGAATTGAAAACCAAGAAGGAATTTTCCAGGTAGACAAGTGTGGAAAGAGTATCCCCAGCAGAGGGAGCAGCACATACAGAGCATGCTCAGAGAAATACATGTAGTGTCATGAGTCTGGTGCAGTGAGTGTGGCGGGGATGGGAGATAAACCTGAAAAAATAACCAAGGGGCAGATCCGGAGACCCACATGCACCTGGCTTGCAGGAGCCGGCATGCAGTGGTGCCATTTACTGAAATAGGGAACACAGGAGGAGGGGTTCCTGTGTGTGTAAGAAAGATACTAAGTTCAGTTTGGGCGATGCACCTATGGAACATCTAAGTCGAAGATGTCTGCCATGAAATTGGAAAGGCATGCCTGGAGCTCCAGGGAGAACTCCAGATCTGGCATTCACAAGAGTCCTCAAAGCCATGGCATTAGTATACATCACCAAGGGAGGGTGTATGGAAGAGTTGGGATGGATCTCCGAGGAACATTTGAGGACTGGCTAAGGATAAGAAGCCTGAGAAAGAGCAGAAAAAGAAGCAGGAGGGAAAACAAAGCTGCCAGTGAGGCCCACCCCAACTTCACAGCACCTTTGTGCAAGTGAGGAGAAGATACCCTTTCCTCTGAGCAGACATCTTGGTCCAGGGCACATGACTTAGTGAGCACAGTAGGCTGGATTTCACCCGTCACTCACCCCCTGGGTTTCATCCGCCAAGCCATTGTGTTGTATAACAACCTAGCCACCCTATGAAGAGGACCAGATGCAGGGTCACAGAAGCCAAGCAAAGAAATTCCCATGAAGGAAAGGATGGCCAAGAGTGTGAGGAGTGGCAGAGAGGTCTGGACAGAGATCAAAACTAAAACATAGCCTTGGATACAGTGCCTTCCAAGCTCACATGCACACACTGCCTTAGCCTGAGCTTTTTCAGGAAGGGAAGGCCCAGGGGGAGGAAACCTGGAACTTACTGGTAAGGGCTGTATGCCAGGGCCATTTGGGGGAGAGTCTCTCATGTAGATTCCAGCACTTCCTGGCCCAACCCTGACCTTGACCCAGCAATACCTTGATCACAAAGACACTGTCTTGATTAAGGCGAAAGGCGGCATCCACGGAGCTGGTCTTCCACTTCTCTGAAATCAACTCCCGGCCCCAGTGGTGAGCTGTCCACATGTACTCCCCTGAAAAATGCACTCACTGAGAGACCAAGAACAAAGTTTTGGTCTACTGAGATAGTTACAGAGAATTGTGGGCGATATTCTCAGGCAATTCCCAAGATCTCCCACAGGTGGATACACCCTTGGTGAAGGGGACCAAGTCTGAGGTCTCAAATGCCCCAACCCCAGCCTCTCCTACCTTTAAAAAATAGCATGGTCCCATTTTCACTCAGAGTAGTAGCATCAAAGCTCCAGCCATCTGAGCAGAGTTCTGAGGTAGAGGTGGGAAAATGACAAAGTAAAAGACCAGTCAGATGATAAAATGCAGAGACACAGATAGACACACTCAGGGAGTCGGGGCCTCACCGAGCATGTCTGAGGCCAGCTGGTTCCTATTCCCACCTTCTGCTCCACTCCCAGAGGAACTAGTCCTAGAGAGAAGGCAGAAAGAGGTATTTCTTAGCTCCTGACCCCAAACTTGCCCAGGCCTAAAACCTGGCTCTGTCCAGCTCTAGCCCAGACCCCAGTCCTCCTTCCCCAGCATCAGCTTTACTCACGAAGTGACAGGGTGGGCCGTGGCCGGAGACCAGCACAGGCCCAACAGCCCCAGGGCAACTAGTGTTCCCAGTGCACGAGCCATGCTGAGCTGGAGAGGCCACAGGACAGCTCTCGTCACCTGGCTGAACCCCCTTTATAGAGATGGCAACAGCACCGCCCCACCTCCAAGCCTGCTGGGAATGAGCTGTCTCTAAGGTTTAGGCCAATATTGGCTGATTACATCAGTGTAAATAAGGTCAGGGTCCGGACAGAAATCTGGGTCCAAGACTAACTCTTCCCGGCAGGAGGCCCCATCCCCCTTCAATGACTTTTTTAAAAAAATATATTTTTATATATTTTTACTAGTGACCCGGTGCATGGATTCATGCACATTGAAAGGAAATTAATTAGAAGGTGGCCAGTGGGGCGGTACTGGATGAGATGGGTCAGACACGCCCTGGAGCCAACCTCCCTTAGTCCTTCCCTGGTGACTGCGGAGTGATGAGGGTCCCTCCAGCAGGTGAGGTCCCTCAGCCTGGTCTTCAGGGATCAGTCTGAAACCAGCTCTCCAACATCCCCCAAGGGGTCCTGAAGTGCGAGAGAGCACTCTGCAAAGTTGCTGTCATACAGAGTGTGGAACGCAAATTCAAGTGTGCAGTAAACCAGATTCAGGGCCAACAGTGCCCCAGCAACAACATAACCCACAGCCCAAGGTGGAATCACGTGGCCCCTTGAGGAATCGGGGCTCCCTCCTCTCTGGTTTCGGGGTGTGTCACCGGAGAACCACCGTTGTCAAGTCACTGCAGCTCAGAAGCTCCTGCATTGAGCGTCTGTCCCCTGGTGGTCAGTGCACATCATAGCAATCAGTTGGACGGTGGGAGGGACACTTAGCATATTAGCCTTTTATACAGAGATTGATTTCAGAGAGGAAGGAAAAGGAGAGAGAGATAGAAACATCAATGATGAGAGAGAATCATTGATTGGTTGCCTCCTGCACACCCCCTACTGGAATCAAGCCTGCAACCTGGGCTTGTGCCCTTGACCAGAATCAAACCCAGGGCCTTCAGTCCACAAGCTGACGTTCTATCCACTGAGCCAAGCCAACTAGGGCTTCACTGACTTTTGAGCAGTGACTAGCCCATGCCACTGATGCCCAGTTGTGACTCTCATCACCTTGGTGATGGATCTGGTTGCCCATAAGATTAAGGAAGTGGGTAGACTGATTGAAGATCGCCTTTCTGTGATTAGATTTACGTCTATAATGGGGAGGAAAGAAGAGAAGGACACTAACATTTTTGTGTACTAGATGTCAAGCCCTGCTCCAAGACAGCTAAAGACACTGATACTTATATATACTTAGCAAGCACACACACAAACATACTTAGAAACACTCAGAGAACAGCTATTTCCAAGTTCCACTAAGGGCCTTTCTGGGGCATTCCCAGGCATTATCAGCTTTTCTTTTCTCTTCTCTTCTCTTCTCTTCTCTTCTCTTCTCTTCTCTTCTCTTCTCTTCTTTTCTTTTCTTTCTTTTCTCTTCTTTTCTTTTCTTTTCAGTGTCCCAAACATGAAACAGCTCTGGCCACCGATACAGGCAACAAGCTAGGATGAACTAAGGACTATACATCTGCTTTGCCCCTGACTATTATAAGAGCACCGCCACCAAATAGGTGTCTCCTTGCACACTGGGTCATCAGCTTTGCCCTTGAAAAATCATTAAGATTTCACCATCAATGTCCGACTCCCACCCTGGCCCCACTCCCAGTAGCAAAGAACTTTACAAAAAAATCACTGGGAGGGAAGGGGCTGACCGTAATGGGACAGGAAAAGTTGTTTTTCTCCCAGAGAGCACTGCTAGTAATTACTCTTTCTTGGTACTTTTCACAATATGGAAAAAGTGCTTTATTTACCCATCATAGAATAAATAGAACTGTCATGGGTTTCACAATATTTACAGCCAATTCTTGCTGAAATGCTATCTTCTCAATGAAGCCCTTCATGACCACCTTATCCAGCCATTTCAAACCCATGTTTCTTTCCTTTATGTCACTTATGAAAATTTTAAATTATTTTATCTGTCTACTTATTTGTATACTATTACATTTTCTCCACCACAAATAGTACCTGGCATATAATAGGTGCTCAGTAATATTTGTTGAATGAAAAAATAGATTTCAAGTACTGACTAGTGTTGCAGACAAATAACTGGCAATTATCCTCCTGGGATAAGGGGAAATATCAGGGCCTGGGCAGGGGTTGTTATGATGGAAGGCATATTGTGATCGAGGGGTCACAGGTCCCCTTGTCACTGTCCTTCATCTTATGGTTTAGTTTCTCTTTCCTGTGCACATGTTGGCCATCCCAGTGCTGGTCACAGGGCCCCACATCCCTCTCTTCCTCTAGTCCTGGGAACTCACCTGGGATCTCTAGTACCTACTATCTTCAGTACTTCCCAGGGCCTCTCCCAAAGCCTGTCCCATTCCCATCTGAGACTCCCTGCTGAGGCCAAAGACAAATATAAGCAGAGTCAGCTATGGGCCAGGCTGACTGGTTCCAGGACCCCTATTTCCTTAGTCCAGCCTGAAAGGGTCCTGATCCCTCTCAGATGGCCCTGTGTGCCGTAGACCAATTCCAGCATGTCATAATTTCAAGAGTTTCATCAAAAGGTTGATGAAACTTGGGGACTCAATAGGGTTGAGTCACACATGTAGTCACCTGTTGGGAATGGCTAAAGGCATTTCCCCAAACCTGAACAGGAAACTGATTGTGGCTGCCAGACAATTAAAGGGCATCTTAATCTACATGTTATTGCCTCCTACTGGCCAAACACCTGAACAGCCGTAGGCTATTCCCCAAACTGACAATGCTTCTGTACCCTTTGAAACCTTACCCTTTGAAGTGTATTATCTCCACCTTGCCTTAGGACAAATTGTGTTAATAAAAGCAAGGGTCCTAGACAAGGAGGGGCTCTTCAGTTCCTTTAGCTGAAGGTCCTCTGACTCCCAATGCCTTTCAAAATTATATCTCGTCTCTGGACTCTTTATTAGTCTCTGGATTCCTGTCATCTACGCACAGCCCCTTTTCCAGATTCCTGAACCCTTTTTGATGCTGGGACATGAACCCCGGCACCTGTGCCCCCCTACCATTGCCCTAAACAACCTTAGCAAAGGTCTCACATCCCTTTTGTACTCTGCAAAGGCTCCTCCCAACCGGAAAACAAAGATTTCTGGGACCTCTGGAACAACATGTCACCGGCCTCTGCCATCGCGCTCAGTGTCCTCTCCAGACTTACAAATGTGCCTTGTTAGCCTCATTCCTCCCCATTGGTTAGTGGACAAAGCTGGACTCCCCTAGCCCTTGGCAGCATGGGTAATGCCAAGGCTCCTACAGCAGATGCCCAACACCCACTCTCTCCCTCTGCAGGGCGACCCTGGCTGGACCTGCTCCACCCCAGCAGCTGGGACCAGGCCCTGGAAACCACTACTCCCAGGCTCCCCCTCACCTCTTCTTTCACTCTCAGCCTCTAAAATCTTATAGAACTTTCCTGAACTCTCCCTCCTGAGCCCCTTGTACCAGCAACACCCGCAGCGACTGTTTTTAGCTCCAGAATGGTGTCTGGGTGTCCTACAGCTTTCACTGAGCCTCCCTCGGGAGATGGAAGCTTTCACACCTGAGTCACTAACAGCGCCCCACCCCCCAAAGAAACCACACACACACACACACACACACGCACACACACACACACAGTGAGGGTCTTCAGTAGTCATTTCATCAGGGCCCTGCTCGGACCTGCTGGTGCAGGGGCACAGCAGCCGCCCCTCGGTAGCGGCTCTTCGAGGGGAGAAAGCAGATGCACTGGATGACGGGTTTTCCACTTGACCTCTTCCCACACAGCGCTGGTTCCCTCACCCCTGAACGATCGCAGAAGAGGGCTTTATGTTCTCTTTTCACTGTGTCCTAATTCGCTTGTCTACCCTCAGATGGCTTAGATCGCAGTATAGGAGCCTTCCTGCCCGCCCCAGGAGTAGTTCAGCAGAGACTTCTGCAGGGCAGGCAGCTCAGGGGGAAGCTCAGGTTCTGAGCAGGAGCCGACAGGCAGAGAACTATCCGTTTGGAAACCAAGTTGTGGATATGTTGTCCGTCTCGTGCCGGTCACAGGGCACAAGGCAACTCTTCTCAGAGGATCCAAGATTGGGCTGGCCTTGCTTCTCTTCTCGGTTGAGGTGGCATTTATTCTTGTCCTGGAGTCCTTCCCAGCTCTCTGACCTGAGCTGAAGAGGAAGTGATTGTCCTCACTGGGCCCTGAGCGCCCCCTGGAGGCTGCAGGTGTCAGTGCGCTCCCACCCTTCAACCAGAGACAGAGCCCAGGAGTTTTTTCCTCCCCAAAATCGGCTCTCACCGTCTTTCTCCCTCCCTCCCTCCCCTCAGTGGCACAATCTCTTCCTCTGCAAATCTCTGCTGCCCAGGGGGGGCCGGGGGCCTTCAATCTCTTGTTTGATTTCTGGGGAATTCCAGCCCTGAAAATCCCAACTGTCTGCTTTTCCATGTAGTCTTCTCAGTCCTCCTGACAGGCAGCTTTCTGCTTCCCCCACAGAGTCTGCATGGACAGAGCTTCCTCTTGCATTGCCAGGGGCCACATCTAAGCTGAACACTGACCCACTGTCCCTTGGAATGGCCACGTCCAGCCTGCCCTGCTGCTGATCTGCACTCTCGGACCCCAGTCTTTTCCCCTGGGCCGCTGAGTACTGGTGTGCTGGGCCTGCTGCCCGGCTGTGTGCTCCAGGAAGCAGAGACTGGACCCGTCCTTTCCCCAAACTGAGAGAGCTTAGGGGTAAAGTTCCAGGCACCAAAAAGAGCCCACTGCTCCCAAATGAGTCCTCCAACACGTGCATTTTTACTGGCTCTGTCTATAATGGGCTTTCCTACATCATCCGTTCTTGCTTCTCTATGAGTAAATCATTATAATAATAAGTAGTAACCTGGTACACGGATTCGTGCACATTGAAAGGAAATTAATTAGAATGTGGCCAGTGGGGCGGGACTAGGTGACACAGGCTGGACACGCCCTGGAGCTAACCTCCTTCAGTCCCTCCCTGGCGTCTGTGGAGTGATGAGAGTCCCTGCAGCAGGTGAGGTCCCTCAGCCTGGCCTGCAAGGATCAGGCCGAAACCTACTCTCTGACATCCCAAGGGGTCCTGGAGTGCGAGAAGGCACTCTGCAAAGTTGCTGTCATACAGGGTGTGGAACGCAAATGCAAGTGTGCAGTAAACCAGATTCAGGGCCAACAGTGCCCCAGCAACAACATAACCCACAGCCGAAGGTGGAATCATGCGGCCCCTTGAGGAATCGAGCTCCCTCCTCTTGGTTTTGGGATGTGTCACCTGAGAACCACCTCTGCCAAGTCACTGTAGCTCAGAAGCTCCTGCATTGAGCGTCTGCTCCCTGGTGGTCAGTGTGCATCATAGTGACCAGTTGGATGGTCGGACACTTAGCATATCAGCCTTTTATATATATACTAGAGGCCCGGTACACAAAAATTTGTGCACTCAGGGGGGAAGGGGGATCCCTCAGCCCGGCCTGTGCCCTCTCGCAGTCTGGGACCCCTCGGGAGATAACACCCTGCTGGCTTAGGCCTGCTCCTGGGTGGCAGAGGGCAGGCCCAATCCCTAGGTGCAGCCCCTGGTCGGGCTCAGAGCAGGGCCGATTGGGGAGTTGGGGCTCCGCCCCTGTCATGCACAGAGCAGGGCAGATCGGGAGGTTGTGATGCCACCCTCAGTCATGATCAGGGTAGGGCCAATTGGGGGGTTAGGGCACCGTCCCTGTCACACTCAAGGCAGGGTCGATGGGGAGGTTGCGGCGCCACCCCCTGTCATGCACAGAGCAGGGCCAATCAGGGGGTTGGGACACTGCCTCCTGTCACTCACAGAGCAGGGCCCATCAGGGGGGTTGGGGCTCTGTACCCTGTCACGCACAGAGCAGGGCCAATCAGGGGGTTGGGGCACTGCCCCCGTCACACACAGAGCAGGGCCCATCAGGGGGTTGGGGCACTGCCCTCTATCACCCACAGAGCAGGGCCGATCAGGGGTTTGGGGCGCCACCACTCTCACACTCAGGGCAGGGCCAACGGGGAGGTTATGGCTCTACCCCGTCACACACAGAGCAGGGCCCGTGGGGGGGGGGGCGGGGGGGAGCTCCCCCCTATCAGGCACAGAGCAGGGCTGATCAGGGGGTTGGGGCGCCTTCCCCTGTCACGAACAGAGCAGGGTGGATAGGGAGGTTGTGGCCCCGCCCCCTGTCACACACAGAGCCGCAGGGTGATCAGAGGGTTTGGGCGCTGCCCCCTGTCATGCTGATCCCGGTGCCGGGAGGCCTCATGGCTCCGCTGATCCCGGTGCTGGGAGGCATATTACCCTTTTACTATATAGGGTAGAGGCCTGGTGCATGGGTGGGGCCGGCTGGTTTGCCCTGAAGGGTGTCCTGGATCAGGGTGCGGGTCCCCACCCCACTGGGGTGCCTGGCCAGTCTGGGTGAGGGGCTGAGGGCTGTTTTCAGGCTGGGGGTGACTGAAGCTCCCAACTGCTCCTTTTTTTCTTTTTTCTTTTTTTTTATTCTGGGCCAGCTTTAGCTTTGAAGCTTGGCTCCAGCTCTTAGGCCTCCGCGGCTGAAAGTAGGTTTCTGGCCTTTGCTTACAATGTTGCGAATCTGCTGGCTGAAGTCCGGCGGTATTTGTTACATTGTTTCTTAAACTGCAGGCTCAGAGGCCTGTAGCCACAGGCGGGGAACGTTGGTTTCCTCCGTCACTGAGGCAAGCAAGCCTCATGTTAGTTTCAAGCTGCCTGGCTGCCGGCCGCCATCTTGGCTGACAGTTAATTTGCATATCTCGCTGATTAGCCAATGAAAAGGGTAGCGGTCGTACTCCAATTACCATGTTTCTCTTTTATTAGTATATATATATATATATATATATATATATATATATATATATATGGACCCGGTGCCCAAAATTCATGCATGGGTAGGGTCTCTAGGCGTGGCCTATAATCAGGGCCATCTTCCCCAGCTGCCAGCAGCCGGCCCCACCCCCCAATGCCACCCAACCCTAGTTCCCCGTTTGCCATCAGGCAATAGGAGCCTGCAGGCTAGGGGGAGAGACCAAGAGGTTGGCCATTCTGCCCGCTCACCAGCCCCACCCTCCGCCGCTGGTTGCCCTCTGTGTGTGGGACAACCAGCAGGCCAGGGGCCTTGGCCTGGCACTGCCCACATCTGCCACTCGTTGTTCCCTGTTCCCCATTGGGCAATCAGAGCCTGCTGGCTGGGGGAAGGGACCAAGAGGGTGGCTAGCAGGCTATCAGGGCCTGCAGGCTGGGGGCAGCTCCTGCATTGAGCGTCTGCCCCCTGGTGGTCAGCGCATGTCATAGCAACCAGTCATTCGGCTATTTGGTCAATTTGCATATTAAACTTTTATTATATAGGATTTGCTCATATCTATGGGCACATGTATGTGCCTGGCACTGTGCTAAGCACTTAACAGAATTTATCTCATTAAATCACACACACATATATATACACACATGATAATATTAGTCCCACTTTACAAATGAGGACAGACACTGCCATTAGGCATGTTAGCCAAGTCCCACTGTTATCAAGTGGTAGAGCCACGATGAAGCTCTGCGGCCTGACTCCTGGGCGTGCGCTCCGCCCTGCCAAGGCGTGTGCTGGGACATGTTTCAGGGCCAGCTCTCCAGAGGATAAAAGGCCGGTTTGTAGCATTTTTTAATTTCTGTGATGTAAATATCACAGCCATCTTCAGGCTACCAACAAGGCATCCAAATGTGCAGTTGAAAGAAAAAGTAGCACAGCAACATGCTCCTTCCGATATAGTATTTCCACCGGGCAGACCCGACAGATGTAAACAAGCTCAAGAGCACAGGTCAGAGTAAAGTGCAGCAAAATAATTAGGAAGTGATGAGTTTTGAGTATTTATTATCTTTTACTTTTTTGTTATTGTTGTTAATCCCCACCTGAGGATATTTTCCCATTGATTTTTAGAGAGAGTGGAAGGGAGGGAGAGAGGTAGGGAGGGAGGGGGGGGGAGAAAGGAGGGAGGGAGGGGGGAAGCGGGGAGAGAGAAACATCAATGTTAGAGAGACACATTGATTGGTTGCCTTCTGCATGTGTCCTGTCTGAGGCCAGGGTTGAACCTGCAACCCAGGTATGTGCCCTTCACCAGGAATCGAACCCACGGCCCTTTGGTGTGCAGACTGGCACACTAACCACTGGGCAACAAGAGCCAGGGCTATTATCTTTGACTTTAACAAAATGTATTTAATTTTAAGTTTACATAACTCAATTTTTAATAATGGCTGGTTTTCAACAACCAGCTGTCAAAATTGCTGGAAATGTGACGAGCTCTTGTAAGCCAGTACAAACTAGCTTCAGCACCCCACTGTCCACCACACTGCCTTAATGAACAGAACAGGATTTTATCTGATTTATTCACTTCCATATTCTTAGTAACTAGCACAATGCCTGAAACACTGTATGTGTTTGATGAGTACTGAATCTTGTTGTTCCTACTTCCTAATTACACCTAAAATCTGTCCACCTCTCTCTGCCTCCCTCACAGTGCAAACACCATCAGTTCTTGTCTAACCACAGAAATAGCCCTGTCTCTGCTTCGCCTTCCCCTCTACAATTCATTCTTTGTAGCAACCACGGTCATCTTCAAAAGCATATCTGAAACCACCTTATACTCCTACTTAAAAGACTTCTTTCTTGAAGATAAAAGTCATTTTAAATTCTACTAACCAGAGGATACCATTATTCACATTTTATCTATTCCAGCCTTTTTCTATTCTTACAACATCCTTTTTAAAATGAAGATATGAGGCCTAACCAGTTTGGCTCAGTGGATAGAGTGTTGGCCTGTGGACTAAAGGGTCCCAGGTTCGATTCCAGTCAAGGACATGTACCTTGGTTGTGGGCACATCCCCAGTAGGGGGTGTGCAGGAGGCAGCTGATCAATGTTTCTCTCTCATCGATGTTTCTAACTCTCTATCCCTCTCCCTTCCTCTCTGTAAAATATCAATAAAATATATTAAATAAATAAATAAAATGAAGATATGATTTTATAAAACTTCATTGTCTTAATAGTGTACCTCAGATATCAGCATTTTTAAAGGGTACATACAATTCCATTATATGTTTAAGCAAAACTTTATACTAGTATAACCATTTCTTGCAGATGGACATTTAGGTTTGGGGTGGGGGGTGTATTTTTCTATTTTAAGTAAAGCTGTAATAAACATGGGTGCATGCACTTTTTTGTGCCTTTGACCAATTCTTTTCTTGGAAAATATTCCTAGAACTGGAATTCCATAGGTGGTTTTAAATTATCCATGGTCTTCAAAAGGAGCAGTTTAGAGATGTTCAATTTTCTTGCTTTTCATCCTTTTTTCCCCACCCCACAGAGTCACTGTCTAGCTGCCAGTTTATCCCATTAGGCATCTTTTCATCCTCATCACTTAAACTTTTCCACGGTTTCCTGTTATACTCCAAACCAATCCAAACTCTACCTGAGTTAAATGATCCAACTCAGGCCTGACTCCAAATGGGTTGCTTTTCTTATTCTACTCTCCTTCCTCCCCAGTCACCCTGGCCTCCTTTCGGGTCTTTCAACACCCAGATCTTGATCCCTCGGGACCTTCGTACCTGTTCTTCCTTTGTCTGGAAATCTCTCTTTTTTGTTTTTAGCTCATACAAAGGCAATTTATTAACAGATACCAATAATTTGAAGAGTCCTGTTCACAGTGACCTAGGTGACCTGACTTCCTGTGGGTGCCATTGGAGGGGATGCGTGACATCTTCAATCTGCCATCTTCGTCCCTAGTGGGCAAGGGCTCTGAGAGCTGATTGGGCCCCTGGTCCAGGGGATCCTGGTCCTATTTCCTCCTGTGGCCTGGAATTCGATGTGGAGGGCAGTGATGCCCAGCTCCTTGCACCTCTGGGCCACACTCTAGGTAGCCAACAGGGTGGCATATCGAGAGGACTCATCTCGGTCAGCCTTTACCTTCATCCCACTAGTCACGTGGCAGATGGTTTCCTTGCCAGAAAAATCGGTGACATGGACAAAAGTGTCATGGAAGTACGTAAAGATGTGGCAGGCACCAAATGCATTCTCCTTCAGCCACCTAAGACCTGTTCTTCCTCCTTTCCTCCCCCCTGCGAGGTGCCATTTCTGAGCATCTTCTCCAGACTCTGCCATTGGAAAGAGAGCTCTAGCTCTTATCACAGCTGGCTCCCTCCCCACCCGGTCTCTCCCAACCTGCAGGTCACTGCTCCAGGAGGCACTCCTTGCCCACCCTCCTTAACACCATATTCTTTACATTATTTATTGCATCCTATTCCTTCCCGGATTTAACACAACTGTCATTGCACATTTAGTTCCATGTGTTTACTTGGCTGCCTGCCTTCGCCAGTAAATTATAAGCTCCAGAGGGCCTTCTCTGCCAGTCACCAGGCTGGGTGCAGAGAGCAGAAGAATGAGTAAGTGCTGCTACTTACAGTTAGGAGCACAACAGCTACAGGTTCAGGTCTGGGCTCTGCTCTTCATCAACAATATGCCCCATTTCTCCGAGCCTCAGCCTTTTGTAGAGAGAATCATAGTCCCCACCTCCCAAAGCAGAGTGCTGGTTGCAATTAGCCCTGGAATTGGCAGCCAAACCCTGGCAGACTAGAGCTCAGGAGTCGGTGCCAGAACCCTCGTTCCAATGTGGGAGAGGGCAGCAATCTTGGGATGGAGAGCAGGAGGATGGAACAGGGCTTCAGGGCTTCCAGACCAAGCTCTAAAATTGGCCATGGAGCCTCCCACACCCAGCTTCCACCTGGGCCAGCCCCAGGTCTCCAACCCAGGCCTGGGCATCAGGATTGCTGTCGTACCCAACTGTTCTTCCTGCAGGCGCTGGCTGTGTTCAGGGCAAGGACCATTTTCCCAGGCTCCTCTCAGCACCAGGGCAGGGAGACACAGGACTTACTATTTCTGCAGAAGATGCAGGGCCTGGGGTGGGGATTTGGCAAGTGGCTCAGAATCCAGGGGTTCACCCTCTCTTGCTCTCCCCTCCTGAAACTTCAAAACATCAGGACCCATTTAGGAATCTGGGTGCCATGCCTGCCTGCTTGCCTACTTTTTAGTCCAGAGCCAGTCCCACCATCCCATCCCCTCACAGCCCCACTCCACAAGAAAGCAACAAAAGCAGGTGGCGAACACATTTATTTAATATGGGGGTGGGGTATTGCTGTCTCTGTCAGTGTGTATGGGTGGTAGGGAGACAACCAGAGGGACTTCTGCCCTGGAGTAAGAGGCTGTTCTGGCCCCAGGCTGGGGTTGGGAGCAGACTGAGGGGATGGGGGAGGTGTGTAAAGGGGGGAGGGTGAAGCTCTGCACACGTCCTTGGAACCACAGTCCAGGCCCATCCAGTCACCAAAGCAAGAACTGAATAAATAAAGTGCAACCGTGGGGGTGGGAGACGGGGAGAGGGAGGGCACCGGGCGCACCCACGCCCACAGCCCACATTCAGTGCTGCCAGGTCTGGCCCAGCTGCGGGCCAGACACTCCTGTCCAATCACCCCTATGTCCGTCCCTCCATGAGCCAGGCAGGGCCCCTGTGCAGCTACTGGAGGTAGCGATAGGCCTTGAAGCAGTGGTTGCCAGCATCGGCCACCACCACGTGGCCATCCGAGGTCAGTGCCAGGCCCTGTGGGCCGTACAGTGGCTCTGCAGCTGTGTTGATGTAGGACAGGAAGGAGCCAGAGCTGTCGAATACCTGGGGGATGGGTGGAGAATGAGGGAGAGCTGAGATCAGGCTAGTGAGATGCATACTGCGGGGAGGGGATGTGTGCATGGGGAACAGCAGGACACCTCACCTTCATGCCATCCCTGGGCCTTACTCACCTGGATGCGGCTGTTGCCCCAGTCAGCCACGATGATGTTCCCATTGGAGTCCACAGCTACTCCCGTGGGAGCGTTGAACTGCCCGTTGCCCTCACCATGGGAGCCGAACTTGAAGAGGAACTCTCCATCGGCACTGTATACCTGGCAGGGCAAAGGCTGCGGACTGGGGACCTGGCCTCAGACAGAGGGCAGGGCCTTGGAGGAGGGGGAGGGGGGAAGCCCCAGGGGTGAGGACCCTCAGGTCTGCAGCTACAGCTCAGTTCTTTCCAGGCTTCCCATCCATGTACCCCACTGCTACTGGACATCTCCAGCTGATGTCCCTCAGACATATCAAATCTAACAGTCCATTTCCCCAGGCAAGCAGTTCTGACTTCTCTTTCAGTGACTGGCAACACCCAATTGGCCATGAGTCATTGTCGACTGCATCGTCTCCTCTGCTCAACAGCCAGTGGATTGACACAATCATTGATTCTACCCCAAGTCTATATCCTATATACATATATTGCCACAGCAGTGGTCCTTATCTGGATTATTGCAAAGATAGATCTTCCTGCCTCTAGTCTTGCCCCAGCCAGTGATCTAAGACACACGGGATTGTATCACCCCACCTGTCTGCAATCCTTCAGTGATTCCCCAGAACTCTTAGGAAGAGATCAAGCTCCTTAAAGGCCACACAAGACTCATCTCTGCAAATCCAGTCTGAACTACTGGTGGTTTCTTGAACACACCATAGGGTTCCCCACCTCCAGTTCTTGGCTCCTCTGGTCCCCTTTGCCGCAAATCCTCTTCTTCTCTTCCTTCTGGTTAATTCCCACTGGTGCTTTAGGTAATTCTCTCTCACCTGAGCCAAATGCTCCTGCTATGCCCTCACATTTCCCTACACTTCCTTATCACTGAACGTATCACATCAAATTGTAACATGCCAGTTAACTCTTCTCTTCTCTACTAGACTATAACTAAGAAGACAGGGGAAGTATTTGCTTGAGTCATGACTGTATCCCCATCACTTCTGACATAGTGCCCGGGTCAAAGTAGCCACACCATAAATGTTTACAGTGCCAATGAATGATCGGGGGAAGGGGGAGGCAAGGGAAGACACTGACCTTTACTGAATGGTTATGGAAATCCGTCACTACAATCTCATTCTTGTTGTTCACAGCCACAAAATGGGGCCCTGAAAATATAAAGTGGTCTCTAGGGCAGCAGCTGGGATACTGGGGTGGAGATGAATACCTGTGATGATAAAGCTGGGATGTTCAGAGAGGGGTGGGGTCTCTGGGATGATGGTGCTAAGGCCCAGTGATGGAATGGGGTTCTCTAGAGCCAAGACACAGGAGGAGGGGTCTTAGAGTTGGGGTCCCCCGGGGTTCTCTGGGGAATCAGAATAGATGTCTGTCTTATCTCCTCATACCTGCGAAGTGACGGTCAGTGGCTCCACGGCCCCCAAAGCGGCCAACCAGCTTTCCATTGGGTTGGAAGGTGAAGACACAGCAAGACTTGTTGTCGACCACAATGATATGTCCGTTACGGTCTACAGCCACCCCCTTGGGGCCCATGAGGCGGCCAGCTCCAATCTTGGTCTGGAAGGAGATGAGCATTAGGGTCTTTATCCTGCCTGGTGGGGAGAACAGTCCCAGCCTGACACCAAAGCAGAATCTTGGGCTGGGGATGGACCAATCCAGGCCCAACCACCAGGGGACACTAGAATGGTCACTTCAGCTGATGACCAGGGGTGCAAAGTGTAGTGACAGTAAATTTCTCACCTTGAACTTGCCCTCAGGGGAGAAGATGCTGACCCAACGGTTGTCATAGTCTGCAACGATAATGTCTCCATTGGTGTCCACTGCCACACCTGTGGGTCGTTGCAGCTGTCCAGGCGAGCGCCCTCGGACCCCAAAGCGGAACTTGAACTGGCCTTCATTGGAGAAAACCTGGAGCACAGGATCAAGGGAGGGAGGGGAAGGAGGGGAGAGACTGTGGGCACAAAGGGAAGGGAGCAGGATCCTGAGGGAGGAGACCCCCATTCATTCAGTCATTCAGCAAGGACTAATGACACCATGTCAGGGCACAGAGAAGAATCAGACATGGCCGCAGACCTAGCGGACATGCAGCAGAGGTGGGAATGGGACTGTAGGAATATGAAAGGGTTGAGGGGGAGTGATCAGGAAGGGTTCCAGAAGAGGAAATCTGAGCTAAGTCTAAAAGGATGCTGACAGATGAACCGAAGTTGGCCAGTGAAGCAGCAGGAGGCAAGGCATTTAAGCAGAGTGGACAGTGTATAAACGGCACAGAGTCCAGCATGGGCCCTGCTCATCCGTGTACAACACGGGTCAGGTTTTATCCTGGATGTAATGGGGATTCACTGAAAATATGTGGGCAGGGAGTGACAAGATGAGATTTGCTTTTGTGGTATAATAAGACATTTATGTGGTCTTTGTCCCCAGTGCCTGTCACAGAGCTCCTCGAAGCCTGGGAATTTCCTGAGTGATAGGATTGTCTTTTGTCATTCATAAGGGGCCCCTTTTGAACTTAGGCAACTGGAGTGACTTAGGGTGGGGACCCCAGATAGCCTCAGGATGAAGCTGGTCATTAGAAAGACCAAATGAGTAAAGGATTGGGATTTACAGCCCTATCCACCCTCTGGGAAGGGTTGTGCATGTGTGTGTGCACAAATTAAACTCTATGAAAACTCCTGAACAACAAGATTTGATGAGCTTCTGGGTTGGTACTGAGAGGATGGGGCACCCCCGTTCCACAGAGACAGAAGTTCCTGTACTAGGGACTCTTCTGGACCTTGCCCTCTGTACCTCTTCATCTAGCTGCTCATCTGTGTCCTTGATCAGACCCTTTATAGTAAACTGGTAAACCTAAGCAAATGTTTCTCTGAGTTCTGTGAGCCTCTCTATCTAATTAATCGAACCCAAAGAGGGGGTTGTGGAAACTTCCAATTTATAGCAGGTCAGTCAATGCACAGGTGACAACCTGACTTGCAACTGGTGTCTGGGTGGGTGCAGTCTTATGGGACTGAGCCCTTAAACTCTGGGATGTGATACTATCTGCTGGTACATAGTGTCAGAATTGAGTTAAATTCAAAGAAAACATGGTCGATGTCCACTGGAATTAGAGAACTGTTTGGTAGTGTTTGCAAAAAACACCCTGGAGTTTGTAAGAAAGAGCACTCTGGTTGCAGGGAGGAGTCAAGACTGGATGTTGGCCACGCAGTCAGAGGCTGCTGCAGTGGTCCAGGTGTGAAATGAGACGACTTGGACCAGGGCACTGCTAGAGGGCAGCAGATGGACTCAAGAGACATATAGTAGGTAGATTCAACAAACTTGGCAGTAGACAAGGAAGGGAGGGAGGTGAGGGAAATGGACCAGGATTAGCCCTTCCAGGATATGGGGCTGACCAGGCAACCTTCCTCCTGGACAGAGTGAATCTTTCAACCTTTCTCACTCTTCTATCTCCTTGACCTTAGCCATCCAACATACTCAGGGTTCTCAATCCTAAAAGCACCTCCTTTAATGCTCCTTTCCTCTACAGCTAAGCCTTCCTGCTTCTCCTTTGCAGCCAAGACATTACTCACCACTTACTGCAGAAGTTCCACACACTGCTTTGTTACAGGCTCTGGGGACATAAGAGGAATCAGAGCCAGGAGCAGCCTTGGCTAACTCAAGTTCTGGGCCTTGGCCTTAGTTTATCCAGACCTGCTCCCTCCTTAGTGAACTGGGCCCCTGTCCCCACCCCACCCTCGTCCCCACCCCACCCTCACCCCCACCCCCACCCCCACCCCCATCCCCATCCCCATCTCTCAGGCCTGCAGAGCTGTTTGAACTGGTCCCACCAAAAGACATCACTCCCTCCTGATGTAGACCTTCTCCTATGCCCTCACCCCTTCTGCTCTAGTTCCCTGCGGTGGGACAGCATTGCTAGCATGAGAAGGGAAGGACCACAGATTGGAGAGTTGATGTGAGAGAGACTAAAAGGTTCCCCCAGATCAGCAGTGATATTATGCATGTACCTTCTCCAGTCTGAGTAGCTTGGTTTCCAGCTCAAAACTCAGAGGCTTGTGGGGTGTGGGGGATGTCTTCCTCATCCTGTCCTATCCTATCCCACCCCTTATATCTGGCCAACTCCTATTCATCTTTCAATTCTCAGAATTTCCAGGTCACTTCTTGAGAGAAGCCTTTAATGACCAACTCCATCCCCTGAATCAGTGTATACACATACAGTTCGGTCTCTGTGATGTATGCTTTACAGTTCTTGTCATAACAACCATCACTTCCATAACTAAATATCTTTGTCCCCTTCTAAGAAAGTTGCAGGTGGGACAGGAACTGTGTCTGTTCTTTGCTGCTGCATTTGTAGGTAAAGCAACTGGCACATAACAGACATTCAACAAATGAATGAATTCCTCAGCTCAATCTCAGATCACAGCTAGACATCTCCACTTGAATGACACACTCAAACTCAACACATGCAAAAGGGAATTCATCAACTTATATCTAGACCTGTTCCTGAATTACAACACCACCGACCCAGTGCACCAAGACCTGCCATTCCTGAGCCCTCCCTCTCCCTTGACATCTGATGGCTCATCAAAACCTGCCGTATTTGCTTCCTTAACATCTCTGGAATCTGCTGGTGCCCTAGTTTGGTCTTTAACTTCTCTCTGCTGTATCACAGTAGCACTAAGTAACTTTGGGACCTGAGCCTAGTAGGGAAGAGAGACTGAAACAAAATTAAACAAGCCGGTGATTCTGGTAAAGTCTGAAAGTGTTTATAGCAAAAGGTTGAGGAGCTCAGAGGAGAATGTGATTAATATTCTGCCTGAAGGAAATGAGCTGATAAAATTTCTGGATTAAGACAGTTACTCAAATTGTCAAACCAAATATGCAAATTGAATTCTTCACTCAGCCTCCACCATAAATAGGTCCAAAGGAGGAAAAGTTCACGCGGAGCCCAATTCTCATGAACTGAGGGGTGCAGGTCACAGTCCATGTGGGAGCCCAGCCCCTACCAGGCCTGAGGCCCCCAGAGTAAGAGAAGCAGAAACTCCGCTTTGGAATCCAAGTCAGGTTCCTAGCAACTGGGTAGATGGAGTGCAGGTGGGAGTGGGAGCAAGGGAGACTGCTAAAGCGCTATTAAGTGTTTGGAAGGGAGGGGGGCTACATCAGGCCCTACCTCTCAGTTCCCCCGACCCTGAAACAGTGGACAAGCACAGCTCCTCACCAAAGAGACAAAGTGGCACACGTCACTCGGCATGTGAGAGCTCGTGTGCAGCACAGTAGGGAAGGTTTCCCAAATCTCAGCATTTGTGCCAGAAAGCACCCCTGGCATAAGGAGCAGGAAAAGAGTTAGAGGGTAGAGGAAGTGACTGAGTAGGGCCTCAGCACCACCCCCATTCCCATCTCCTCTTCACTATCCAGGCTGCGTCCAAATACCTCCCTGTGCTGAACTGGGCTCTCCACTCCTTCGCTCCTAGGAATAGGGTGGGAATAAAGGCTGGCTGGAAATACAGGACAGGGAATATGGTCATGGAAGAGCTCATGGCATTTGCAGCCTGGTAGGTGGCACACAGGAGCCAGGTGGGATCTGACATTGAAGCGACAGGCTTTTGGCAGAGCTGGACCTATGACGGGGTACTCAGGCTGGGTCAGGAAGAAGTGTAAATTTATACGTGTTGTGAAGTAAGGATCTTCAGGGGACAGTTTTGCTCCCTGATAAAGTGTTTCCATGAACTGAAGCTCAGGATAGTCACAAACAATCCCATACAGCATAAACTCAATGTGACCTCAGCTATTTGGCTCCTAATCGTAATCTACCTCCAGCTCCTTTGGGAATCCTTCCAGTTCCCTGTACAACCCCCTCCAGCACTCCCCACCTTCTGGCTTTTGTTGACAGCTGCCACCTGGACAGTAATATTTTTAACTAACATTAGAAGGTTCACTAGGTGTCAGGCATAGTACATTATGCCATTTAATGCTTCCAGCGACCCTCTGAGGTATTCTTTTCCTAATTTTACACATGAGTTAACTGAAGCTGAGAGAGGTCACATGACTTGTCAGTAAGTGGCAGAGCTAGGATTCAAGCCCAGGTGTCTGGTTTCAGAGCCTGGGCTTTTAACTGCTCCGCTGTGTCTACCACACTGGGCGCTGGGTTTACTACAAGGAATAAAAAGAGAAAACCACATTTTCTGGCTTTAAAGAGCCTGAAGTGCAGCAGAGGCCATGTCTATTTGTGTGGCGGATGCCTTAATCGGTATGTGAGGGGCTGGGAGGGCCAAGGGCAGGACCACCTGTGAGCATGCACTGTAGTCTAGCCACTGAAGACACCTCTTTTCACAAGTTAACCCCATTTGACTGTCTAGTTCACCGGATGTTTGCAGAGACTGGTGCAGACAAGATACATTCTGGAGCCAGGAAGGTATGTTGGGACATAGCAGGGAAGGGCAGAGTCAGCATCCTGACCATATGGTGGTGAAAAGGGGAGAAAGTTAGCTAGCCAGGTGGAGGCTCAAGAGGAGACAGAGGGGCCCTAACCGGTTTGGCTCAGTGGATAGAGCGTCGACCTGCAGACTCAAGGGTCCCAGGTTCGATTCCGGTCAAAGGCATGTACTTTGGTTGTGGGCACATCCCCAGTAGGGAGTGTGCAGGAGGCAGCTGATCGATGCTTCTCTCTCATTGATGTTTCTAACTCTCTATCCCTCTCCCTTCCTCTCTGTAAAAAATCAATAAAACATATTTTTTTAAAAAAAACTTAAAAAAAAAAAAGAGGAGACAGAGGGGAAGGGAGAATGAGCCTGGCCTTTGAGGTCCAGGAGCTGGTCTGGGCTGTGCCATGGCCTGGGAGGTATAAACTGCCAGCACAGTGAACCCTGGGCCTACCTGTGAACATGGTTACCCTTGTGGCTAGTAGGGGTGAGGTTACAAGTGGGTGGGTGAAGGGCGGTGCTATGACTTACTGCTCTTTAAGAAATGGTATTATGTGTAGGGCTGGAAAAATAAAAAGCTTTTTTTTTTTTAAAGTAAGGCTTCGATTATTGTACATCTTTCAGGAGGAGACCTATATTATATACAGTTTATTGTTTGTTTGTTTGTTTGTTTTCAGGAGGCTGTAGCTGCAGGACCTGTATTTTGGTGGTGTGGGAGCTGGACAAGCGCTCACCTGAATACATTGGTTGTTGCTGTCTGCTACCACTATGCGGCCACTGCTAGCTGCGGACACACCCTGTAGATTGGTAAATTCGCCTTTCTCCCTTCCACGACTGCCTGTGGGAAGGGAATGGGGGGAAAACAAAAGAATTCACTCGCAGGTCATTTTGAAACTCCCTGCCCTCTCCGCCCCGCCTCCTGCCTGAGCCCGCCCCTGCCTGGCTCCGCCCCCGGCCGTCTGTACCGACACGGAACACGAGCTCATCCTCAATGGGGTTGTCCTTCCGTTTGCCGCTGGTGCTGTACATGGAGTTGGGCCTCCGCACCGCCTTCTGGCGCACATGGCTGCCCGGGCCGCCAGGGGACTTAACGCGGCGCTTGACGTCGTCCGAGGAAGGTGGTAGGTCCCCAGGTCGCAGGGCTCGCACGCGGAAGGGGCTACCGCGCACCGGTTGGCCATAGAGCAGCACGGAGAGGAGCAGCTCGCCCTCGGAGCGCGCCGTGTAGACCAGCTCATACGTGCCGTTCTTGTGGTCCACCACTGGCACCGGCAGGCGCGTGCCGTCGGGGACAGTGAGCTCCGCCCGCAGCTCGGCGCTGCCAGTGCGCACCAGCCGCCCATCTTTGTCTTTGGTAGTGACCGTGAAGGAGGCGGTCTGGCCCACCAGCGCCTGGCGCAGGCCTTCGCCCGTGGCCACCGTCTCGTGTGCAGTGGCACTCGTTGTGAGCAGTGCACCCAGATTGAGCACCGATCGCCGCAGCCCGTCGACCTCCAGGACCAGTTCCAGCTGCGCGTTCTCGTGCGGCCACTCTGGGAAGGCCTGCGCCGCCAAGGCCGCCAGGCGCTCGCGCATGTGCTTGCGGACCAGCAACACCTCCGGGGCTGAGCCCAGGCGCAGGGCCTGCTCTGCGAAGCTGCAGCTGCTGCCAATGTGTTCCTGCCCCTGGCGCAGCGTGTCTAGCTGGGTCTGCAGCACCTGAGGGGGTGGGGGGTGGGGGTGAGAACTCTGGCGCAGAGGTGGGTCTCTGATTTCTGGTGAACTTGCAGTACTATGGCATGAAAGGAATACAAGCGAGGGAGTGTGGACAAGGACACAGATGCCCACAGCACCTGTGGGGCCCTGTCAGGAGGCAGAAAGTGTTGACTAGAGAAAGGGGTGTGCAAGTGTGGGAAGCAGGGATACACGGGGCGAAAAGGCAGGGAAGGGTGAACAAATGCACCTTCTGCTTCGCCCCACAAATGGCCTCCAGGTCGTTGACCAGCGCCTGCTTGCGCTGCTGCAGCGCTTGCTCCAAGTCCTCGAAGGCTGCGCTGATCTGGGCCAGGGCCTCTGCCTTGCGCTCCTGCAGCTGCTGGCTGATGCCCCCCACTAAGGCGATCGCTGCGGACAGCTGTGGCAGCCTGGGGAGGGAAACAACTCATACCCGAGTGGCTTGAGGCGGCGTCCTTACCAAACCATCCCTTCTCCCTACTGCTGCTGTCCAGGAGACCGCCTACCTGAGGCCTCCCTGCTCTCTCACAGAGTTTTATCTGTACCCTGCCTGCCCTGGGTCCCTCCTCTGCCCCCGTTGAAACACCATCTCTGATGGCCCCACCAGCCCAGGTCCCCACCAGCGCCTACCGGCCGCGCACTGCCTCCAGCTGGCGCTGCAGGGCGGCCTTGTGCTGCTCCACCACGTCCCGCAGCAGCACGGTGCCGTGCTCCCGGTGCTCTCCTGCGCGGCACTCTCCGCACATGGCCGTCTCACAGGCCTCACAGTAGAACTCCATCGTCTGGCAGCATAAAGACTCCAGTTAGGCAATGGCTACACACCAAACTTCTTTGCCCCTCCCTTCCCCCACCTGCCCTCCTGGGCCCTCACCTTCCAGGTGTGCCCCCTACCTGGGCCACTTATTCCCAGAAACACCTCTTACCCACAGCCACTCGGCCCCCTCCCCCAACCTCTCCCTCTCCTCCACCCCAAGTCCTGGCCTCACTGGGCCTGCTTGGGCCCACCTTGCCTTCATGGTTGGGGCAGGAGAGGGGGCGGCCAGCCACTGCACTGAGGGGGTGGGGGTCCTCCGGGTCGTGGGCCCCATCAGGTGCCTGCTGCATGGCCTCCATGAGGCTGCTGATGAAGAAGTTATTCTGCAGTGCAGAGACGCCCTGCTCAGGGAGGATGGACGTCTGTCGACATACTGGACAGGACAGCGTCAGGCTCTGGGCAGGGATATAGTTCTGGAGGCATCTGGCCAGAGAGGGAAAGAGGGGGTGGGGCAGCGTCAGTACACCCCTCCTCACATTTTCCCTGGGTGCTGATTCCTCTCCTCATAGGGGTGCCATTACACTTCCTTTGGAAACCTCTCTGGCTGGCACACACATCTTGTCCTGCCAGCAGGTATAAAAGGCCTCATCTCATCTCTCATGACTGAGTAGAAACACATCCCTGACCTCTCAGAAGAGCTGACATATCCGCATTCCTCACCGTGTGCACAAACACTGGTTCACCTTTCACAGGTGCTTACAAACCCTTCTCATAGAAAAATATGCAACTAGCCCTTACTTTAACTAATTAAACATTTACTGACTGCCTACTCTTGTCAAATTTGTGCCAAGCTCTGGGGATATAAAGATAAAGCATACTGCATACCTCTAAAATACTTCCAGCCTACCGAGGAGTGTTTCTAGAAGTACTGAAATAGAGAGTCTATAGAAGTAAACAGTGTAATGATTAAGGGTGTGGACCCTGGAGCGAGGCTGCCCGGGTTCAATTCCCAGGTCAGTCATCTATTAAACTGTGACCCATGACAAGTTACTTAACTTTGATGAGCCAGGGATTCTTCTTTTGTAAGATGGAGACAGTACAGGCTTCCCAAGGTGTGGAGGATTAAATGTAAAGGGCTTCTATGCCTAACTCACAGAAAGCATTAAATATTATAGGCTCCGAGCATTTGCCTCACTCACAGACAGCGCTATATATTGGAGGCTACTACTTATCATTAATAAAAGGAATTGAGTAGATGCACTGATAAGGAAGTGCACTGCGGGGCACCTGGCCCACGGTAGGTGGAGAGGGTAGCCAGGAAAGGCTTCCGAAGAGGTGATGTAAGCTCAATCTTCATGGGTAAGTAATGTTAGCCTAACCAAAGGAAGGTGCAGGAGGAGGAGGAAGGGTGTTCCAGACACAGAAGGCATCCAGAAACAGCATAGTGTGGGTAGGGAATTATAAACAGCGTGATATGGCTGGAGACCAAATCCAAGACAAGGAATGGTAACAGGAGTCTGGAGAGAGACAGGGGCCAGTTTACGGAGGGCCTTATGGGCCACACCAAGGAGCTTAGAAGTCATTGCAACGGCCAAAGGGAGCCACTAGAGCATGGGACAGCCAGGTTTCCATTTTATCAAGCTCCCCTTCTTGGCGGAGGGCGAAAGAGAATGTGATGAGACAGCAGACAAGTGGTTTTAACATCATCATCATCATCATCCAATTACCATTTATTAAGCACCATGTGCCAGGCGCTGTGCTTTACATTTTGTTTATGAATGTAGACTCTGAACGGGTAAGTAGTCCAAGGTAACAAAGCTAGTGAACACTGGAGCCTGGATCCAAATACAAGGCAAAGACACTCTTGCAATCGTTTAGGCCAGTGGTCGGAAAACTCATTAGTCAACAGAGCCAAATATCAACAGTACAACGACTGAAATTTCTTTTGAGAGCCAAATTTTTTAAACTTAAACTATATAGGTAGGTACATTGTTATTCACTTAATTAGGGTACTCCTAAGCTGGCCTTTGCTAAAAACGTCCTCAATCTGAGGGGTCAACCTCAGCGAACGTACCCCCACTTCTAACGCCACTTCTTCAAAACAGACTCGCCCAGGCCAAAAACCGACTTCTGCGCATGGGCCACGAAGTTTCAATCGCACTGTACGTGCACTGGTTTAGGCAAGAGATGAGAAGACCTGGATCTAGGCAGTAGCAATGTAGACTAAGGTGGAATAAATTTGAGAAGTATTTAAGAAGTGTAGCTAGTAGGGGGTATTGTCTGATTAGAAAGGGGGGTGAGAGATGAGTCTTGGTTGACTCCCAGATTTTTAGCCTAAAGCACTGAGTGGATAGTGGTGGCATTCACAGGAAGAGGAGTGGTTTCTAAGAAAGTTCAGCTTGACCTGGCTGAGCTTACTGTAACAGTGGATATCCAAGTAGAGGGAACCTGTAGAGAGCTGGGGAGAAGACAGGTTAGAGATATAGATGAGGGTGCCCTCAACATTTACATGGCCTCTGTAGCCCTGGGAGGGGATACAATCAGCCAAGAAGGGGTTGGCAGTGATAAGAGCAGGGCAGAGCACCCAGCAAATACTGAACGAGGGGCACAAAGAGCCATGGGTAGAACCAGTGACAGGGCAACAAAGTGCGCAGCACAATTCCAGGAGGGAAGGAGTAGTCATCAGTGTCCAAAGTAGCTGAGGAGTCAGGGAACATTAAGGACCGAGAAATGCCCATCAAATTTGGCAAAGTGAGAGTATTTTTGTCTGTAAGTAAAACAGAGACATCAGAGTGGTAGGGGAAGCAAAAACTTACTGTTGCCAGTTGAAGAGTGAACAGGGGGAGGTTTGAGGAAGAAAGGGCTTGAAGGATTGAATGGCAGCTATCAGGGACAGAGGCGAGAACAGTTCTTATCTGTTTGTGATGGGAGCCTTGAGCATGTTTATAAATGGAGGAGCCAGTCAAAAAGGACAGATGGAAGAGACTAGAAAACGTGGGACAAAGTCTAGGGATGGGGGAATGGCTCAAATAGGTCTGAAGAAGAGGAATGAACCATCTCCTCTGACTGGAGGAGGGAAGAGAGAGGTGGATGTACTTGAGCACAGGAACAAAGTTAGGGAGACTGCCCTAACTTGCCTCAGGCAAGATCAGCTGCTGAGTGTGAAGGAGGGAGAGGATTCAGGAGAACAGGAAGGCTGGGATTAGTCACTGAAGGGTGGAGGAGAGGAAGCTTACAGACTGACCAGACCACAAATCTGTGAAGGGAATATCTGCATGCTGTAAACTTTCCTGTATCTTCGGTCTCTTCTGTTAACGTTTTCTATTCCTCTAGATCTGAACTAATTAATTTTATTTATTTAACAAACAGTATGTGCCAGGCACGATTCTAAGTGCTTCACAAATATTAACTTATTTGTGACCTAGTTTCCCCTGCAGCCCTCTCAAGTAGAGAGTTTTTTGTCTCATACTCCACATTCCTTGAGGCCAGAGGTGGGGTTGAGTCCTCCCCACCCCCAGCTGAAATATTTCTAAACTATTCTTTAGCTCCTTGAAAGCTCAAGCCTTTTGTCTACACCACCCCTCCTTTTTATTGTCTCTGCTAACTTAATAGTTGCTCCCCCAGTCACTAAACCCTTCGGTCTGGCTTACTCTCTTCCTCTGTTAACCCCTGACCCATACCACCAACGCCCCCATCCCCATACACACACACTCCTCCCATTAGTTCCAGTGACTCAGACATCCACCAGGTGACCCATCCACTATCAAGATTTCTTAGTTCCTTGATCTTCTCACCCCAGTGATTTTCCTTCCACTTCACCTCAGCTGTCCACTCCCATGCTCCCACCACCACCCATATCCCATCACTCATCACTGCATCAACTCTACAACCTGCATTTCTACCATTCTACTCTTCCACTGTAGTTCTCTTCCCAGCTCATGGATTCTGGTGTCTCTCCTACAAAATACCTTTGAACTCATCACGACCTCCTTCCTTTTGTTGCGCATACCTGATGTACAATAGCTTCCTAACTGGATTCTTGTTTCCACTCTTACTTCTCTATAATCCATTCTCAGCAGAGCAGCCAGAGTGAGCTTTTAAAAATCTGATTTATGTCACATTATTTCGCTGCTAAAATAAATCCTCCAATGGTTTTCCACTGCATTTACAATAAAGTCCAAACACTTTCCTAAAACTGCCAAGCTACCCCATAACTGTCCTGACTCCTTTGTGCCTCGTTTCATCTCACTTTCCTCCTCACTCAGCCACACTGGCTTCTTTTCTGGTCTCTGAACATGCGAGTTTACTCCTTCCTTAAGGCGTTGCATAGCACAATGCAAAGATTTTCCCATTGCCTGGAACAATCTGCACATGTCTTGCCTCTTTCTCATCCTCGGGTGTCAGGTCAAATATCACCTCCTCAAGGAAGCCTTTCCTGGTGACTCTATGTAGAATAGCCCCTGGCCCAACCACCCCCAACTTATTCCCTGCTTATTTCCTGCAAAACACTTAGCACAAGCTGTGACTCGCCTGTTTGATTATTTGCTTGCTTATTGTCTTTCATTTCCCACTAGAACATAAGAGTGAAGGCTCTACAGAATACTATAAATAATTATACTCCAACAAATTGGAAAACCTAGAAAAATACATAAATTCCTAAAAACACACAACCTTCAAAGGTAAATCATGAAGAAATATAAAATCTGAATAGACCGATTACAAGTAATAATATTGAATTAGCAATTTACACCCCCCCCCCAAAAAAAACACAACACAAAAGCCCAAAACCAGATGGCTTCACATGTGCATTCTACCAAAGATTTAAAGAAGAGTTAACATCTATCTTTCTCAAATTATTCCAAAAATAATAAAAGGGGAAGAAAAGCTTCCAAACTCATTTTACGAGCCAGCAATACACTGATACCAAAACCAGACAGAAGCCACACAAAAAAAGAAAATTACAGGCCAATATCCCTGATGAATATACTAGTAGATGCAAAATTTTCAACAAAATATTATCAAACCAAATTAAAAAACACATTAAAAGATCATACATCATGATCGAGTAGGTTTATTCTAGGGATACAAGGATGGCTCAACATCAGCAAATGGATCAATGTGATACATCACATTAACCAAACAATAACAATCATATGTCAACTATGAAATTCGTCCACGGGTACAGTCCCTAGGCCTGGCCTGTGATCAGGGCCATCTTCCCTGGCTGCCCGCAGCCAGCCCCACCCCTTACCGCCACCCACCACTGGCTCCCTGTTCGCCATCAAGCGATGGGAGTCTGCTGGCTGGGGGAAAGGGACCAAGAGGTGGTCAGTGTGCCTCATAGTGACTGGTCGAGCGGTCGTTCTGGTTGTTCTGGTTGTTCTGCTGTTAGGGTCAATTTGCATATTAGCCTTTTATTATATAGGATACGATGCAGAAAAAGCATCTGACAAAATTCAACATCCATTTATATATTTTTTTAAAAAACAACTCTTGCCCAGCTGGTGTGGCTCAGTGGTTGAGTGTCAACCTTACCCAGGAGGTCATGGTTCCATTCCTGGTCAGGGCACATGCCCAGGTTGCAGGTTCGATCCCCAGTAGGGGATGTGCAGGAGGCAGCCAATCAATGATTCTCTCTCATCACTGATGTTTCTATCTCTCTCTCCCTCTCCCTTCTTCTCTCTGAAATCAATAAAAACATACATTTTTTAAAAGAATTAAATCTTGACATTTGCAAAAGTATGGATGGACTTCGAGGGTATTATGCTAAGTGAAATAAGGCAGAGAAAGACAAATACCATATAATTTCACTTACATGTGGAATCTAAAACACCTAAACAAAACAGAAATACACTCACAGACACAGAAAATAAACTGGCAGTTACCAGAGTGTAAAAGGGTAAGAAGGGGGATGAAATAGGTGAAGGAGATTAAGGTACAAACTTTCAGTTGTAAAATAAGTCATGGGGATGTAAAGTACAGCATAGAGAATACAGTCAATAATATTATAATAACTTTGTATGGTGACAGATAGTAACAAGATTTATTATAGAGATCATTTTGTAATGTAGGTAAATATTCAATCACTGTGATATATACCTGAAACTAATAGGATATTATATGTCAAGTTTACATCAATAAAAAAAACAAAACTGAAGGGTCTGCAGTCAAACCTGGATTCAGACCTTGATTACTAACTGTGGAAACATTTCTTAATTACTTAATGACTCTAAACCCTAGTTTCTCCTTTTCCAAAATGGGGATAATAAAGTATCTATTGTAAAGATTAAGTAAATCGATACATGCCAGTCCCTTGCAAATAGTAAATAATCAATGCATAGCAGCTATTATTATAATTTCTCAGGCATTGATTTTCTCCAGGAGTGTTCAGTGATCTGGGCATAGGAGAAGGTACAGAGACATCTTACTGATCCAGCAATGAGCTTCTGACACATGGGTTTAGAAAAGGACAAAGATGTGAGTGGATTGTGGCAGCCAGTCAGATGGACAGCCATAGGATGAAGGATGGGTAGGAAAGAAAGGCAGGCCAGGATGGATCTGGTGGCTGGGAAAAGAGGGAGCTTTCAAAGGGGCTGGACGTCTATAACCAGTCAAAGCTGGTATAGTGGGAAGAGGGTAAGGGGGGTAGGAGTGGGTCAGTGGAGTTTATGACCACAGAAGAAGTGGTATTATTCTGGGTGATTGCAAGATGCAGCGCATTGTTGGGAAAAAGTATGACTGAGGCGGTATGGAGGACATCCCGGAGAAACAGACAAGAACCAAGAGGCATAAATGGATAATAAAGTCATTCGAATTGATGGAAGAACTTGGAAAGGGCAGGAGGGCGGAGTCTGTGTGCAGCTGATAAAGGGAAGAGAGCAGTGGAGCTGGAATCTGAAAGAGCAGGGCTAGAAGGGAAGCAGAGTCCCTGGGGCTGAGCCAGGTTTCAGTGAAGGCAGGAGGCAGAGGGAAGGCGTGGGTGGACACAATGGTGAGAAGACCCAGAGACCAGGCCACTCAAGACAGAGCAATGAGGGATGAGGGCCGGAGAGAGAACACTGTCCAAATACACATATGATCATGTTTAAAACCCTGCAAAGGCTTCATGGGCAACATTCTCTAACAGGTCCACAAAGTTCCACGTGGTCTGGCCTCAACCTTCCTCTCTAGCTTCATCACATGCCACTCTCTATCACTAGCCCGGCTCCTGCCTGGCCAGGCCTCCGCTAGGCCCACTGACCTGACACAGTCCCTCATGCCACATGGCCTTTTCCTATGTTCTTCCTTCCGCCTGCAATGCTCTTACCACTCCCTTCATTAGCTAACTCCTACTGAGCCTCCAGACTGCACCTCGAGGAAGCCTTCCCTGATTCTCCAAACTATAAAATCCCATATGCTCAGCTCTCGTAGCTTACACTTCATTTGCAGCACTTATTCAGGGTGCAATATTACATTTACCTGTTGCCTGGCTGTATGATTATTTGACTATCTTCTCCTTCACTATAGTATGAGCTCTTTAAAAAAATATTTTTTAGCCGAAACCGGTTTGGCTCAGTGGATAGAGCGTCGGCCTGTGGACTGAAAGGTCCCAGGTTCGATTCCGGTCAAGGGCATGTACCTGGGTTGCAGGCACATCTCCACTGGAGGGTGTGCAGGAGTCAGCTGATCGATGTTTCTCTCTCATTGATGTTTCTAACTCTCTATCTCTCTCCCTTTCTCTCTGTGAAAAATCAATAAAATATATTTTAAAAAAATATATTTTTTAATTTATCGATTGATTTTAGAGAGAAAGGAAGGGAGAGAGAGAAAAACATCGATTTGTTGTTTCACTTATTTATGCATTCATTGGTTGATTCTTATATGTGCCCTGACCCGGGATCAAACCCACAACCTTGGCATACGGGGACGATGCTCTAACCAACTGAGCTACCTGGCCAAGGTTATACTGTAAGCTCTTTAAGAACAAAGAGATATCTGCCTTTGTCACTGCATACACGTGTAGTTGCTTGTTACATAAATATTTGTTGAATGAATGAATGAATAACGGATAGAAGCCTAGAGGCTGGAAGGGGTTGCCTTGCACTCAGTGCTCCAGGACAACAGGGACAGGCCTAGCTTCAAATATCCTCCCACTGGTCATAAACTCTTCTGGTGCCAGAGCTGGTTGAGAGTCCCAGCTCTATCTGATTTCTCTGATGCTGTGGAAGGCTGATTCGGGCTTGGGAAGGGGGCAGAAAAGGCCCTATTCTGGGCAGGGATCGTGGCCCAGCGTTAGGAGCTCCTGGTCCTCTCATGGGTTCTTGCATCAAACCCTCATTTCCTACAGGGTGGAGTTTACCTGCTCCCCTGCATAGGTGCACAGATTTCCCTCACCTCTTATAGGTTTATACATGCCCCTATCCTCTCAGGGAGCCCTGCAAGGCCTTCCTCCCTCCCAGGACACACACACCCTCACCTCTCACAGAAGGTATGCAGGCAAGGCAGAACCTTGGGGCACCGGTACCGATCCAGGCAGATGCTGCACACCAGGAACTGCTTGTCCATGGGCTGGACCTCTGGGCCAGGGCTGTCCTGCCTCTTCGCCATGGTGCCCACTGATGGCTCCTGCCACTCACACCAGCCTGTGTATGGAGAAATGGTCAGCACCAGGGAAGTCAGCGCTCTCTCCCCCACCTGATCCTCACCACTCAAATGCCCTGCAGAGAATTAGCCCCATTTCTTCCCTGCCAGGGGCAAGACAGGCAGTTATCTGGAGGCACAAGGTGAAGTAGGTGGGCTGAGTAACCCATGGTTAAAAGCACAGACTTAGGGTTAAATTGGGGTCAAACCCAGCTCAACCTCTTACCAGCTATGTGCCCTTGCATAATTCATAAAACATCTCTGAGCCTCAATTTCCTAATTTGCAATTATGGAAATAACAATCCCTACTTCAAATGGTTGTTCTGAGACTTGCAAGAGTGCATGTCAAGTGCATGGTAGACGGATGCCCACTCTCACTGAGACACTCATCCTTAATCTCCTCTGTCTCCCTCAAATCCTCCTCCAGGAGACCTTCCTGATGGAGTGTGTCTCCTCTGCCTATCTACAGCCCCTCCTACCTCTGACCCTCCTCGCAGCACAACAGGCCAGGGCTGCATTCTTTTCCACATCCAATCAGTATCTAGGTCTGGGGATTCTGCCTCCTAAATATCTTATCCCCTTTTCTTCAACCACACAGCTACCGCCCCATCAGGTCACCACCAATTCTCTCCTGAGATGCAGCAGCAGCCTTCTAACTGGTAGCCTTGTCTCCTCACTGTGCTTCTCATCCATCCCCCTCACAGTCAGAATGAGGCTTCTAAAACACAGATTCCATCTTGTCACTAACTTCCTGTTTAACTTCCTTCAACAGTTATCCATTGTCCAGAGGACAAAGTCCAAATTTAAATTTGCCAACATGGCTTAGCGTTGCCCACACCTCATGTCTTATGATTCTACAATTAGTAACACTGTCCTTTCTGTTCCTGGAAAACTCCTTCTTCTCTTTTACTACTGGGCAGTCACACATTCTATTCCCTCTACCTAAGATCCTCTTCCAAGCTCCCCTTTGCCTGACTGACTCCCAATCGTCTTTCCAGTCGCTATGTAAGTGTCACTTCCTCCAGAAGGCCTTCCCTGATTTCCTGAAGTCTGGGTAAGGTGCTCCACCTTTGTGTCCCACTGCACCCTGTATTTCCTCCATCTTAGCCCTTATGCTATACTATAATGTTCTTGTATACTGGTATATAGCACAGAGCCTAACACTGGATCAATCTGTATTTATTGAATTGATTCAGTAATTCAACCAATATTTATTAAGTGCCTACTTTGTAGAGATAAACAAATCAGACTGATAAATCAGATATAGTCACTATAGTCACTATTCCTATGATAGAGAGGTGGTGACAGGTATTTTTAAAGTAAATAAACAAATAATTACAAATTGGGAGAGGGGCGTGCTATAAAGAAGAAAAGGATGCTATGAAGAACACTTTTTTTTATCGGTGATCAGGGAAGGCCTCTCCAAGCAGGTGACTTTTAAGCAGAGCTCTGAGGGATGGAAGGAAAATGGTAGGGATGAGGGTGGGAGCATCAGAGAGTGAGAGAGGGAAGTCATTCTAGGCTAAAGGAACAGCATGGATGAAAGTTCTTAGAGGGTTCATTAAGAAATGGAAAGAACCATGCGGTTAGAGCAACGTGAATAAAAGGCAAGTGGTGAGCTTGGGAAGGTGAGCTTGGGAATGATATCAGGAAGGACCTTGATGTTAAGAATCTGGATTTTCTCCTAAATTGGGTGAGAAATGATACAATTTACAAAAAAAAAATAGAAATAAATTAAAAAGCTACTTTGGCAGCTATGAGGATTGAAGAGAAGCAAGTAGGAGAAGAGAGACTAGTTAAGAGACTACCCCAGTTCTTATAAGATGTTGGTTATTAGCAGAGCTATAGGTAAGAAGGTGGATTGATTTGGCAAATACTCTTGAGGTTGAATCAAAAGGACATCATTATGGATTCAATGTGAGGAGAAAGGAATGTCAATAATGACACACACACACACCCTGTTTTCTCCCTTGAGCAAATGGTGGGCCATGTACAGAGACAGTGAGAGCTGAGAAGGTGATTTTGGACATTCTGTTTCATTTATTTATTCTTTTTGAAATATATTTTTATTGATTTCAGAGAGGAAGGGAGAAGGATAGAGAGATAGAAACATCAATGATGAGAATCATTAATCGGCTGCCTCCTGCACGCCCCCTACTGGGGATCGAGCCTGCAACCCAGGCATGTGCCCTTGGCCGGAATCCAGCCTGGGACCCTTCAGTCCACAGGCTGATGCTCTATCCACTGAGCCAACCTGGCTAGGCCTGGACATTCTGTTTTAGATATGTTAAGTTTGAGGCGCCTGTGTGATATCCAGGTAGAGATGTCAAGTAAGGAATAGAATACAGGTGCTCAAGGGAGAAGTCTGTGCTGGTTATTAGTTTGGAAGCACTGGCATGACTTAAAGCAACAAGCAATGAGAATGGATGAGACCACCTAGGGAGAGAGAGTGGAGAGTGAAGAAGAACCCAGAGCAAAGGCAAGAAAACCAGGGGAGTGTGTGACCAAGGGAATCAGGAGAAGAGAGTGATTCAAGAAAGGAGTGGTGAGATAAGATGAAGACTGAAGAGTGTCCACCAGATTTGATTGTGGTGGAGTGGCAGGGGCAGAAGCCATGTTAGCGTGACTAAAGAATGAATGGAGGTGGCGAAATTAACACCACATATGTAGACAATTAATGAGAGAAATCTTGCCATGAAGAGAAGCGAAAGATAGCTGGAGTACTTCAAAACAGGCAGTGACTAGGAGCAAGTCAACACTATCTGTGCCTGCATCATGGGGTCTCTCTACAGATAACATGAATGAATGTTTACATGCATGTAGTGGGGCCAGTCCAGAGACTTCTGTGGGCTTGAGGAGAGACCAGAGAGAGGCTAGGCTGTATGTGCCTTCTGATTGAGTGCGGGTAGGCATGGGAAGGCTAGGAATGGCATGCCTGAGAGATTCTCTCCTGGTGTGGACACTGGGGTTCTGAGGTTCTCTCTAGAGGTGACGTGTTCTGAATCTGGAAACTTAATACAAGGACAACATAGCAGGAGGGAGGACAGATTGAGGATTGGTCTAAGAAACAGGAGGCCAGAGCCAAGCTGAAGCTTCAGTTTGGTGAAGGGGAGGGCCGGGAGGAAGAGTAGGCGTGGTTTACTGGGCCACGCCAGGGCAGCTGATGTCAGGCTCCGCCTCTCCAAGCCAAGGGTCTTTCCCAGGCTGTTACAAAGGGGCGGAGATTGGGCTACATCCCAGGTCTGACAGCTCCTCCCTCCCTTCCCCTTCCTGCTTCAGTTCCCCACCCAGGCTTGCCTGACAGGCAGCCTCTGAGGCCACAAGCTTGCCTGGATCACTCGATGCCCTTCTGGATTTCTACTTCCACCCTCCCATCCCACTGCGCCCTACAGATCTGCCCCCAAGGTCCTATAGTCAATGGTTTAAGTGGACTGTTTATCACAGCAGACACTGGAGGACCTTGAACTCCGAGCTGAGATTTCACCCTCTTTCCTATTGCCATCCTGTATGCTCATCCCACCTCTGTTGTATGGCTCAGTTCGAAAGGCATCTCATTTCCTCATTTAGCATTCATTCAATAACTCTGCTAAGCCTGGGAATACAAAGATGAATAGCCGTAGCTCAGCCTTCCTGGATTCCACAATCTAATAAATAGATCACTGCAGTGCAATATGGTGAGGGCTATGATGGGAAAGAACAGATTGCTCCAGGAGCACAGAGGTCACCTAACATAGACTTGGGTGAGGGACAGGGATACTGGAAGTTGGAGGACAAGGGAATTCTCCTGAAGGAAGTGTCATTCAAGCTGAGATTTCCAGGATGAGTGAGAGTTACAGAGAGCATGGTGCCTCTGCATCAGGAAACTGAATCATACACCAGACAGGGGAGGACAGTTAAGAAACAAGATGGGGAGGTAGGCAGGAACTAGATCACACAATGCATTGCTGGCCTTATTAAGGAGTGTAGGCTTTACCCTTCCCTTCTTGGGGATTAAGGCTTTATTCAAAGAGCAAAGGAAACATTTCTTGGGAGGTAGGGGATTCAAGTATAGAGTGATAGAGCCACAATAGTAAATTTTTGACTCCTGTGTGGAAAATAGTTTAGAGGGGACACAAGTGGAAAGTTAAGAGACTGCTGATATTCCAGAGGCGAGATGATGGTGGTATTGACTAGTGGAGTAGCAGAGAGAAGGTTGAGAGAAAGGGATTTCATAGGGAGGAATCAATAGAACTTGATGGCTAGATGATTTGATGTGAAGAGTAGAGGGAGAAGAAAGAATTAGAGATGATTCCTAGTTTTCTTGCTTGGAAACTCTAGAAGAAGAGCAGTTTGGATGAGAGGGTGGCAAGTTCAGTGTTTAATAAAATGACTCTGAGGTGCCTATGGGAGAGGTCCAGCTGGCAGTTGGAAAGATAGGCTGGAGCCTAGGAAAGATGTCTGGCCTGGAGATAAAGATTTGGGATGGTGCCTGGAACCATGGAAATGGATGACATCACCCAGAGATGAGAAAGGAGAGTCTGTGACTGTGTCCCAAGGAACCTCAACATTTAAGGGATAGGCCCAGGAAGCAAAGCCCGCAAGAAATGAAAAAGATGTGGCCAGAAAGGCAGGAGAAGAAGAAGAAAAAAAAGAGGGAGCCTGTGAAGACTCAGGGAGAATAAAGCTTCATGGACAAGGAAACAATCTCATTGTGAAATGCTGGACAAAGGTCCCATGATTTAAAGCCCAGGAGAAGCTGTGATTAACTTCAGAGAGTGTGGTTTCCAAGGGCCGGAGTAGAGGAAGCCAGATCCAAGGGGCTGAGGAGGAAGTTGACTGTGAGCAAATGAAGACAGCCAGTGCTGCTGACTCCACTAGATCCGTGACATCTGCAAAGGATGTGTTTCAAGGCTTTTCAGTTTCTCCAAATTCTCAAACAGCATCTAATTTCCCCCATGACTTCCTCCTAAAACCCCAGGAGAGTCCCAGATTTACACAGCTGTGAGTGGAGATAGGTAACCAAGGCATTGTTAAAAAGTGGATGCAAGAGGGCATCTAGGCCGAAACCGGCTTGGCTCAGTGGATAGAGCGTCAGCCTGCAGACTGAAAGGTCCCAGGTTTGATTCCAGTCAAGGGCATGTACCTGGGTTGTGGGCACATCCCCAGTAGGAGGTGTGCAGGAGGCAGCTGATCGATGTTTCTCTCTCATCGATGTTTCTGACTATCTCTCTTCCTTCCTCTCTGTAAAAAATCAATAAAATATATTTTTTTAAAAGAAGAGGTCATCTAGGCTCACTTGCTTCCTAAAATGATACTCCTGTCCACTAGCCTCCAGGTGTATTTGATTATTTGAGGCCTCAGCAAAATGTCAAATGACTGCACATTATAGTCTTTGAGGTTCCCCTGGAACAGATGAAGCAAAGGAGGAGGCCAAGTCCTCAAAGTATCCTTCTCAGTAAGGTTGGCAAGGAAGGAAAGTGATGAAATTCACGGTACCATCTCCCCCACCATTGCCAGACTGAGTAGGTGAATGAACTATTCAATCAGCTGATCAACCTACCAGTCAAACTTCTCTGGGCATACTCTGGACCAGGTCCTTCAACTTTGCAACTGGAGATGCAAAGCTTCTTAAAGAGGTATATTACCTGTCCTTCCAAGCTCTCAGACAAGTGTAGAAATAGACTTGGAAATACATAACTACAAAATGATGTGTCCTGGTATTGATATATTCGAACTGCTGTGGCAGCAAAGAGAAGGAAGTCTCTGAGCCAGAAGGTGGTGGTGGAGGAGAATGAACAGGCCTTGAGAGGAAGGGATATCTGAGCTGGTTCTTGTGGGACCAATAGGAGTAGGATAGACACATTGGGAAAGCTGAGCAAAGGAACAGAAGCATGAAAAATTAAGAAACATGGACCAGATGGGCCAAAGAGCAAGACTCAAAAGGGTAGAAGCTGCTTTCATGACCACTCAATTTGAGTTCTCCACTTGCTCCTTGGTTGCTCCGTCACTGCCCATTCCTTAAATGTCTAGTTCCCAGGGCTTCTCTCACACTCATCTTCTGCCAGGGAAATCTCATCATCTGCCAGGGTTTAGTTACTAACCACTTACTAACAAGTCCCATATCCTTCTCTCCGGTGCAGAAAACTTTTTTGAGCCCCAGCCCTGTATATCCAACTGTATCTTGGACACCTCTACATGGGAGATGATTGGAGACTAACCTAAAACTGAATTCATTTTCCCCTAATCTACTCTTCCTGCTGCGTTTCTCATCTCAAAAAAAAAAGGGGCACCATCATCCATCTAACCACCCCAACCCTGGGAGTCCTCTCAGTTCGTTCACCTTTCAGATACAAGCTATGACCATCCTTGAGTCTGCCTCTAAAATGTGTCTAGGTTAGAAAAAGGTTAGGAGATCTAGAAGCTCGTCTTGGCTGACACTAATGTCACAAATGCAAGGTAAGACTGGGCAAGTTCCTACTCCATCCCCTTACTTGTAAACTGTGTGTGTGAGAGGGGCTGTCCTTTTGTTCCTCAAATCTGAGATTCCCAAGATTCTCTTTCCAGCCAAAAGTCCCTACAGATTGCCATATATGCCCACGCTTAAACCCCGTCTTGTACTACCCTGAGGATCTGATTGCTCGTTTCCATGGTAAGGCTAGATGTGCTAGAGGGTGGCTGCAGTTGCCCCCACCTCCGTTCCCAAGTAATGTTTGCTGAGTTTAGGGAACCCACGACACTCCCTCCTGTCCTAGCCATATGGTTTTGCTCTGTCTTTCTGAACACAGGCTGTAATCCCAACCATGGGCCTTGGCTCAAGCTCTTCTCTCATCAAGAATGCCATTGTCCCCTAAGTGGCTGAGGCAGCACCTGACACAGAGAGGGTGCTCAGTATACGCTGGTGACAGGCGAGCCATGTTTAAATCACTGCAGTTTCCCCTCACCAGACAGAGAGGCAAAAGCAAAGGTAATGACAAGGTAAGTGAACAAAGCTCCAAGGAAAAAGACCTCCACTCAACATAAAGAAGCTTTCCCACAGCATAAGGTAGTAAGTGCTCTGTCACTGGAGGCATCCAAGACAAGAGAGGCAGGGCACCTGTCAGCCCTGCAGCTCTGATTCCAATTCCGCAGTAAATCAGAGCCCTGCTTAAGGGATGAATGGGCACTGGTGAGCTGGACAGACAGGCAGGGACAGACCTGTGAAAAAGACCGCACCTCTTCCAACTTCCCAGACCTCATCTTCCTACCGGGGTCAATCCTCGGTCCACCTGAGAGGCCCCCCACACCAGGAACAAGCCCAGGGCTGCCTTCCGTCAGAATGACCTCCCTGGGGTGCAGCCTGCCCCTCCAACCTGCAACCATCTGTCCCTGCAGGTTTGCAGCCCAGGATCTGTAGCCAAGTGGAGAGGGAAGGAGGCCAGACCAGGGAGGGGCCTGGGGTCCTCCAGGCAGGGCACAGGCTGCAAGGGAACCAGGGAGTAGGGGGGTGGGGGTCCTTTCCTACAAGAAACAGCCTCCGGATGGGGCTTCCTGTGCAGGGAGCAGTGCTAGGGGAGGAAAGAGTGTCCTCCATCCTGACCGGTGGGGCTTTTGGTGCCTGCGGAGGATGAAGGGGGTGGGGGTGGGGACTGGGGGGAGGTCAGGGGAGCCAGGGGTAGAAGTGTTGGCACCAGGGAGAAAGGAACCCTTCAGACAGGCTGGGCCACAAGATTCCAGAGTCCCACTCAGCAACCCCACCCGCCCCCCTCCACCGCCACCGCCACCGCCACCGCCCGCAGCGCTCGACTCCCTCCGCCAACATACACAAGCTCCCAAACCCCGCGCTCCTCCGAGGACCCATCACCCATCCACCCGCGCCTGCCCCCCTCAGACATGGACCTCACGTGAGAGCCACAGCCCGAAGAATGCCCCCGCTGCTCCCCCGGGGACGGACACGCCTCACGTGCACAGAGGCAGCCACGGCTTCGGAGAGCAGCTGTGCCCCCACCCGCGGACGCTCCACGGACCCACGGCCGCGCGGCCCCGGCCCCGGACCAGGGCAGACAGGGACACAAACGCACCCCTGGGGACCGCCCGCCACACTCACCGCGGCCGAGCAGGATGCGAGGGCCGAGGCCCGGACTGCGGCCGCTCCGAGGGGCCCGCGGCGCTGCCCCCGCTGCCCGCGCCCGTCCGCCCGGCCCTGCCCGCGGCGCCGCCCCACGTCCCTCGCCTCCGCGGGTCCTCGCGCCGGCGCCGCCGGACCCCGCCGCACAGGCCGGAGGGAGGGGCCGGGGCGGGGCTGCGGACCAGCCGGGGGAGAGGGCGGGCCCGGGACTGAAGGCCCGCCCCCGCCCCGCCCGCCCCGGGCAGGCCCCGCCCCCCCGCCCCGCCCGCCCGCCCCCGCTCGGAGCCTCGGGCGAGGACTGCTGGCTCGCGGGCTGGGGCACCCGAGAGCCGGATCCCGGATCCCGCGGACCGGATCCGCGGCCCCAGGTCCCCGCCCGCTGCCTCAGGCCCCCCGCGGCTCCAGGGCAGGCGGCACGGTGGGTCTCGGAGGCCGGAGGAGGCTCGGTCAGGAAAAGGCCAGCTGGACAGCAGGGGTTTCGGACTCCGGGAGCCTGTTCGGGCTGCCTCCTGGGGGTTCCCTGCCCGGCTTTCTGGGGGGGACCCTACGGAATATGCTAGTGTGGTCCCCGTTGATCGTGGGAGACAGGAATCATCCTGTACCTCGACACGGATCTCCGGGCGGCGAAGGGCCCCAAGGTGCCAGGGCAGGACCCAGAGCTCGGGAAGGGGGTGATGGGGTCGGAAGGTGGGGGGACTTGATCCCGCTCTAGCCGCCTGGCTCTCCCTGAGGAGCAACCCCGGCGAGGAAATTACGGTTCCGACCACCCAGCGACTCCCTTCCCCACTCCAAAGACCAGAGCAATTCTCAGAATCATCGCATTGGGGGAAAGCAGCCCCCGTGGAAAATAACAAAAATTATAACAACAGTTCACAGGGACTGAGTGCTTATATTGGGCCAGACACACAACGAACCTTTTTACATATATTATCTCCTTTAATACTCATATTGTTAATAGGTAGCTTCTTTTATTAGCCGTGTTATACAAGTAAGAAACTGAAGGCCCGGGCTCCCTAGAAGTTAACCCTGATCACTCAGCTAGAAAGAGGTGTAGCCAGCGTTTGTTTGAGCTCTGTGTTAAGGTCCTGCCTTCAGGCACCCAGTGTTTCACAAAGTGGGGGTCACCCCTCTCCTAATAATCAAGCTGCAGTCAGGTGATTGCAGGCTGACCAAAGCCCAGGAAGCCTGCCTGGGAAGCTGCAGTGTCTGTGACAAAGGGCGAAGTCGGGCCGCACCTGGATCTCAGTGCTGGGAGCATCTGCTGGGGGTGTCCCCTCCTCCAGTCCTCGCAAGTAGGGGAGTGTTGAAACATCCTGGGGCTCTCCTTAGCCAAGGAGCAGAGGTGATGGCACCTGAGCTCCAGCCCAATTAAAGTGCTGCTGGAGAGCTTTCCTGCCTCAGACAAGGTTCAGATTTTGGGTTCAACAGGGTCCCTGGAAACTGCCTCAACCTCTCATCCACCTGAGTTCAGGCCCCCAGCACAGGTGTTCCAGCGCTGTGATGCGCCTCAGACAGGACTCGTGTTTGCTTTGGAGACTGGACCAGAGCTACTAGACTACCGGCTATGAGGGAACCGGGGTGTGTTACACTAGTTTAAGCTTCACCAGGACTACTTTCCTAGACCCTAGACTTCTGCCAAAAAGGCCTCATGGCTCCTCTTCTCCAAAGGGCAGAAGTCCTTAATCGGCCGGAAGAGGCAGGCCTACCCTGAGCTCTTACTACCTTACCTCTGTAGTCTTCCTCTAGCCACACCCCTTCATCTTTCATCCCGGTGAAACTCCATTAATTCCTCCAGATTCCTACTCAGGGCCTTCACATATTGGCCTCTCAGCCTACGATGCTCTTTACTCTTTCTGGCTGTCTGAATACCCTTTCTCTCAGCTTTCAAGTTGGCATGCCCATCTCCACTCCAGTCTAGGAGAGATGCCCCTCCTCTGTGCTGCCATAGCTCCCTGAACTTCTGTATCCTAGTACTTATCACCGTATTGTAGTTGCCTGGTTACTTACTTGTCTCTATTCCTCACTAGACCATAAGCACTGTGGGAAGGGACTGTGCTTTATTCACTGATGTTTCCCCAGGGGCTAGGGCAGTGCCAGGCAAGTAAAAGCTCTCAGTAAATATTTGCTGTATCAATGAATGCATAATGGCCAGCGGGCCCAACCCACCTTGGGCCCTGTGCTCTTAAGATCCTTAGCTATCTTGGTGCTGGCCTAAATTTAGGGCAAATGAAGCTTTTGCTCAACCTGGGTCTGGAGGAGGAGTGGGTCCTCAGACTGTTCTGGAAACCTCTGACTTCAGTTGTCTGTCCCCAGCTCTTCTGACTTGATAGGATTTTGGTGTATTAGACTGAGCATTCCTCTACCCAGCCCACCCTCCTAGAGTCCCCCACAAATTGACCTCACTGGGCCTGCTTTTATGAAAGGTTTATTCCTAGTGCTAGGTCCCAATCTTCCAGGGCTCTAAGCACAATTAAACTGGGTGGATAGGTGAGGGGATGCCCATTCTGATGCAGGGCCAGAAATGGGGCTCCCCATTATTCCCACCCCTTTGGTCCCAGTCCCTTTCTCTGCAATGGGCACGCATAGAGGAGGGACAAAGGGTACTGGAGGCAACATCATTGGCCCAGGGGAGCCCAAGAAGAGCTGCCTTTGGCTGACAGGGCCTTTTGAGGCTCTGCCATTGGTCGGGGGCACACCCCAGGAGCTGGGGATAGGCCTGAGCAATACCATTGGCCAGGGAGTGGTTTTGTCATAGCCTTTGGCTGTGGAGTGGAAGGAAAAGATCTGGGAACAAAGCCCAGTGGCCAGGAAGATAAGGGACAGGGCAGCAACTGCTAGGCCTGCAGGCCCCATCCCTACCCACAGCAATATGGGCAAAACTGGTGTCAGGCCCCAGCAAGGGGAAAGGAGCCCATGCCTGAGGGCAGGTGGCAAGGGATATCCCATGTCCGATCTCCCCCACCCTGGGACTGCCCCTCCCAGTGTCTTTATGACAGCCAGGTTGGTCTGGGAGCGGCTCACTGCTCCTCTAGCCAGGAGGGCTTCTCAGCTCCTGGAGGCCTCAGCTTGATGTTGAACTGCTGCAGGGTCTGCTCCAGTTGTTTCTGGTTCCCAGCAAAGTAGGCGGACACAGCATTGTGGAAGAGCAGCAGCTGCTTGTGCATCACCTTGATCTGGGGGTCCAGAGGGTCAGCTGAGGCTGGACTCAGGTGCCCTTCTTGAGGGGCTGAGCCTGAGACCAGACCAGGGATGCATGCATTCTGCTCTGATGGTGCTTTGGGGGTGGGGTTTGAACTCCACCGAGGGAATCAAAGGAGAAAGGTTAAGCTGATGGGAGAAACCTGACTTGATTTGCTGGGGCTGGGGTTCTGGTACCACAACTCAGGGTATGATTTTTCTGTCATGATCCTGGGACCAGCAGTCAACTCTTCAACAGAAAAGGGCCAGGGATTGGAAGGAGGGAGACCCGGAAAGGTCCAGGGGTTGAGGGTGCTAAGAGAAGATCCCACTCCTTAGACTGCATTACTCCATCCAACGATGGGCAGGGTCTAGGGGGGAGGGTCGTTGTTACAGATGGGAAGATGGGCTGGGGTCAACGGGGTGGGGTTGGCACCTTGTTTTCTTCCAGGAACTTGAGCTTGATGGCCACATCTCCCCGCAGCTTCTCATATTTGTCCCGATGGGCCTGGAAAGTGGCCTGGGCACTCTCAAGTCGACCACGCGTCCCTGCATCCCGAGGGCCTAGGCTCAGCTCCTCTAAGTCTGTACGGTAGGCATCATATTCCAGCCTGGGGAGGGGGTGATATAGGCTCATCTCCACCCCTTTGTCCTCCACACTCTTCCTTCCTGAATTCTTATGACCCTAACCTCAAATTTCCACCCAAGCCAGCCAACTCCCAAAGCCCTAGGCCCTGCCAGTGCCCACACCTGGCAGCCTCATACTGTTTGACAGTCATGAGTGTGTCTTCCATGGTCTTGGTGACCAATGTGTTGATGCTAGAGACAAAGAAGTTCACAGCCCCTAGCAGTGTCTCTCCATTCTTGCACAGCAGCTTCTGTGTCTCTGCATTGTAGCCAAATTCCTCCTGAGGGCAGAAGGGAGGGACAGGCCTTGAGAAAGAGTCCCTACCTGACTGGAGCTGTAGGGCCCTTCATTCCCCTCTTCCCCAGGGAGGAAGCAGCCATCAAAACTGGAACAACCAAGGACTGCCTCCAGCAAGGCTCTCTTAGCCAGAAAGTTAGTGGGGCCACCCTGGGGATGCCTGGGGTGGGAATGTGGGGGTGGGGTTCTCAGATAAGTTCACAGGACTAGAACAGAGAAAGCTAGTGCAGCAGGCAAGGGAGGGGCTCGGATTAGGCTGAGCATCAAAGGCATTCTCACAAATGCAGAGAAGGGTTACTTGTGAGGCACCCAGTGTGTCGCCTCCCACAGCCCCTCCAACTTCTGGACCTCTGTACAAACCCTTAAGCTGCCTCCACAGGTGAGTGCTGCTGGGGGCAGGGTTGGGCCCACCCTGTAGGGGTTCTCCCTCTGGGCTGCAGGAGGGAGGGAGGGAGGCTGAGGGGTGACTGCCTGGGAGGGCCTGGGCCCAGTCCCCCCACCCTCTTTGGCCTGGCCGAGGCACCTGAAGCTCTGGGGACTTCTGGCTGAGGTCAGCAAAGGCGTCACCTAGTGCATGCTGGGTCTGCAGCAGGCTGTAGAGGTGGGCTGTCAGTGCCCGGCCCAGCTGCAGGACACTCTCATACTTGCGCTTCGTCTCACGCAGCAACTCAATCTGCAGCTCTAGCTCCAGGTCCACAGTCCGAGAGCCTCGGCCAAATCGCTCAGATAACAGCTGCTTTGTGCACTGATGGGGAAGAGGGGGAATCAGTCAGAGACCCTAGCACCCTGCCCCCACAACAGGTATGTACCCCAGTATACCCAGACTCTTAGTCTCAGCCATAGATGAAATATTAGGATCTGGGAGAAGGGGAAAAGGACCCATGGGAGTTTGGGGGAAGGGAGAGGTGCTTGAGTCCCACCTTATATGTGTTGATGCCCCATTTCTTGACGATGTCAAACTTCTCTCCAGCGATGCCCCGAGCCACCTCATCTCCAGGGCTAGCAGGAGTGGCACTGTGAGATGGATGGCGGCCAGACCCTAAAGGACCAAGTTCTCTGACACCAGCCTCTCTCAGATACAACCAGACACCTCTGTGGCTCCACCCATTCTTCCCTCCCAGCACCTGAAAAGGACTTTCCTGAAGGAGCAGAAGCTAGAGACAATTAAATTCTCCTACTCACTAGGAGGAACTCATATCTTGTGCCCTGAAACCCAAATCCCAATATACATCTGGCCTCCTCTAAGGTGGTGGTGGGGATTGGGGGGGGGGGGGGGGGGGAGGTGGATAGGGAAGAGGAAACAGAAGGAAATACACAGAAGGTGGGCTAGAAGGTCAAGGATGGTGGGTCCTGGTAACAGGAAACCTGGTTGACATTCCCATGTGGTATCACAGTCTGTGAGGTTCAGGGCTGTTTATTCCTCTAAATTTTAGAGTCTAAAGTACCAACTCTGAGAAGCCTCATAAAGATCCAAATCAGCATCAAGCCCTAGAGCAGGGGAAACTTCTGCGGAAGCGTCCCTAACGTGACTCAGGTGGTGGCAGCGGAGAAAAAGGCTGCACCTCAGGGGAAATGGCAAATGGGAGCAGTTGGACAACCCTGGGAACTGGCCTTGGGGTGAGGACTCCATAGGGTTCACACTAGCAGGAGTTTCCAAGATCTCTCAAGATAATTCAAGCTTTCTCAGACATAGCCTATGCTCCCCAGAACCATTCCTCTCCCCATCCTCACTCAAGCTTCCTGTCCTGGTCTGATCATTCATACCTGTGGGGATGAGTCCATCACCAGAGCCCCCATAGCCACCAGACACAACGCTGGTTTCATTGAGGTTGGGTCCTGACACCATCACCTGCTGGAGGTCCTATAGGCCAGAGAAGAGGGGGGCTTCAGGAACATAAGGGCAGCTGAAGCATTTTGGGGGTGAGAACAAGCTTGGATTGAAGCATCATAGAGAGAGCACACAAGGGAAGTCTGCACAGAATCAAAACGAAAATTTGTAAAAAGATTGAAGGGAGTTAGATAAATTAGGGAAGGCGACTAAAATAGCCTAGGGTTTATGAGTTGGGATTCCTAAAATGAGACAATAAGGAGAAAAATCAAACAGAAGCACCTGCTCCAGACCATCATCTTCGGGAAGCTGCCCAGCTTCGCCATTCCCATGGATGGGGATCTCCATTGTGGCTGCCTTCCCTAGGATCCCGTCCGTCATGGCTAGGGAAGGGACCGGAGTCAATGTCTCCACCCCAGCGCCCTGCAAAGCCCAACACAGACAGTTCTGGAAACTGGCCAGGTCTCCAGAAGAGAAAGGTCCCCCCTACCATTTCTGAGGTTTTAGAGGCTTTCCCAGGGCTCGGGAGTCCTGATTTGGCTGCCACTCCTTTCGTCAGGTAGCATATGTATCTCTCCCCTCCAAGGTGCATGGTTTTCCACATGCACACCCAGGCCTCAGGTGTCTTCTCCTGACTCTCCAACCCCACCAGGACTCCGAGATCATTCATGCATTCAATCGTTCAACAGACACTGACTGAGTACCTACTATGTGCCATGCACTATTTGAGGCCCTGGAAATACAGCAGTGAACAAAATGGATAAAGTCTGTATTCTCTTGGAGCTTATCCCCATGCAGGTGTTTCTCCCCATCAGGAGATGAACCCCTTTCCAGGGCTCAGGTATGTCACCCAGGGCTTGACCTTGCACACTCCTTTGGTGTGTCTCCCCCTTTCCTTCAAGTGATCTCCCCCTCCTCCACCCCATGCACCTTTTCTTCCTCGCCCTCTCCACCAGGCCTTAGTTGAATCAGTTGGTGTATGTTCTCGGCCTCTGGGAAAAGCCTCTTTTTCCCAGGATAGAGTTGAACCCTTCCAAAGTCAGTTATGTCTCTCCAGGTGTGTTTCCCTTTCCCCCCACCCCCACCCCGTACACCTGGGCATCAGGTGTGTCCTCATCCTTCCCTGAGCTCAGCGGTATCTTGCCCTCAGGACAGGTTCATGCGTTCAACTTCCACTTGACTAAGTACGCCCCTCTCACCTCGGGCTGGGCTGCTCTTCCCCTCGGGGCGCCAGGCCCGGTCCGCGCGGGGACCTCGGGCTCCCGTTCCCGTCGCGATCCTAGCAGCAGGTCAGGGATTCGGCGGAAGTGACGTCCACACCCGGGCAGAAGAAGCCGGCCACGTCGCAGTTTGTAAGGGCGGAAGTAACGTTGAGCTAGGGGGCAGGGCGATCCTTGAACCAACCCTTCAGTTCTCGGGGAAAAGCTACCGGAGATTACTTCCGGGGCGTGACCGAGACGCTGTAACGGAAGTAAGGGCGGGCGTGCTCCTGAGGCGGGATGGAGCAGCAGCATCAGCAGCAGCTGAGGAATGTGAGTAGCAGCTAGAAGTGGCTTCGGGACCTTACATTCAGCTCGCATCACCGTCCGCAGGGCGGGACCCCGGAGAACCAGGGGGCCAAGGGCTGGGAACAAGGGCCGTAGTGCGCGGTCCCAGGAAACGCCGAGGCGGCGCGGCCCCGAATTGAGGTGTGGGCCCCCTTATCGCTGAGTCTTTGATCTCCTTCTCTTCCAGTTGCGGGACTTCCTGTTGGTCTACAATCGGATGACGGAACTCTGCTTCCAGCGCTGCGTGCCCAGCCTGCACCACCGGGCCCTGGATGCTGAGGAGGTGGGGAACCGAGTAGGGAGCCACTCTTCCTCCTCCCCAACTTCCCTTCAACCTTTGGCCGAGTCTTTCCTTTACCCTCGCCCCTAGGCTGGGAAGGGGAAGACAGGAGACGCACCTGACAGGCCACCTTTGGCCTCTGCCTCCACCCTGTCTTCCCTCCAGGAGGCCTGCCTGCACAGCTGTGCTGGGAAGCTGATCCATTCCAACCACCGCCTCATGGCCGCCTATGTGCAGCTCATGCCTGCCCTGGTGCAGCGCCGCATCGCAGACTACGAGGCTGCCTCCGCTGGGCCAGGGGCTGCTGCTGAACAGCCGGGAAACTCGCCCACAGCCAGCTAGCCATCCCCAACCCAGGAAGGGAGGCACTGGATGGACCCTCAAATTGAAGGAGCCAGTGGACCTTGGGCTGGGTGCAGCCCGTATAGAGAGTGAGGAGTTGCCTGAGAGCTGGGTACTGTTGCTCCTTTTTCTGGAGCTAATAAACCTCCGTTTGGTTTATGTTTTGGGCGGAGAAGCTCTGCCCACTTGACTAGCACCATCCTTTATTTGTCAGTGCATATCTGCTGGCTTCAACCCTGGCAGCAGGGAAATTGCCTTCTATGTGTAGAAGGAAAACCTCAGCATTCATTCCCCAGGCACCTGGTTAAACTGAGGTGTGTGGATGCAATTTTTTAAGGTTGGTAATAGCAACAGGAAGGCGATTCTTCACCAGATGACAGAGAAAATAGGAGCTCTGTCCAGCTGTCATTAAATAAAATCTGTCTGACTTTAATGGCTCACTTGTGAGCTGGGTATGCATTCATTCATAACTTTTTGTGTGTGGATTGTGTCTTGCAAGAGGGAATTCTGCTAGATTTAGAGAAAAGAGGAGACATCTAAGGACAACAGGGTTTTGGGGGACTACCTCCTTATAAATCAGTAACTTCAGAACAGATGAAACCTATAAGAATTCTGAATGTTCTGAAACTTTAACCATATCCCCAAGTTGTTACTTCTTTACTATTTTCTAAGAAGACTTTTTTTTTTTTTTTTTTTTTTTTGCTTCAGGGGTGATCAGAAAGGGGAAAACTTGAGGGCCCATATTCTGCAATATGGTCAGGCTTGAGATAAAGAAATCCAAGAGAGAAATGATGGTGGTGGTTGTGGAAAGGAAGGGATAAGCAAAATCTATGGGACTTCTTTAATGTTACTTCTGTCTCACTGCTTATTTATAATTAATTCCAGCTCTTCCACCTTTACCCCACGTTTCCACTCTGCCTGTTCTGTGATTTCTAGTCCCCACCTATCCATTCTTTTTATTTCCTCCCAGTTGTGGAATTTACTTCTGCTTTCAACAGTGTGAATGACCTATCACTCCATCACCACATTTTCTTGCTGCTCTTGTGTCCTTTTTTTAAAAAAAATATATATTTTATTGATTTTTTACAGAGAAGAAGGGAGAGGGATAGTTAGAAACATCAATGAGAGAAATCAATCAGCTGCCTCTGGCTTGCCCCTTACGGGGGATGTGCCTGCAACCAAGGTACATGCCCTTGACCGGAATCGAACCTGGGACCCTTCAGTCCACAGGCCGACGCTCTATCCATTGAGCCAAACCGGTTCGGCTCTTGTGTCCTTTGTATCATTCCAGCTTTTCAATCTTTTCTGTTCCTCCATTCAAACTTCTAGAGAAAACACAGCTGTGTAATGAATGTCACTAAGTATTTAAGGTTCCAACCTCAACCAAGCCATCATTACCAACAAGCAACCCTTTGTGGGTTCCTGGTCTATTCACTGTCCTTAACATGGCAGTTATTACACCTTACTGCTCTCCTTAATTCTTCACCTCACCCTCAACTATTTCCCATCAACTGACCATGTTTCATTTTTTTACAGTGGAAATGGAAGCTTTTAGACATTGGTTCCCACAATAATAAAAATAACTTCCTACACCCACAAAGCACACAGTTTTCTCCCTCGTATAGCTCAGGAGTTTGAAATTCTCTAATAGTAGACCCTGTATTAAAATACAGATCTGACTTGCCCTGGCCAAGTAGCTTGGTTGGTTAGAGCATTGTGCTTGAAACATCACATGTGCTCATTATGCCAAAGGCAAGACCTGAGGGAGACTCCAGCAATGATGAGCCAAGGTAGAGATTCAATCCTGAGTCAGAACACATACAAGAATTAACCAATGAGTGCATAAATATGTGGAAGAAGAAATCAATGTTTCTCCTTTCCTCTCTAAAAAAAAGCCCAAACAGATCTGACTTTAAAATCCATGTTTTTGTTTTTATACTATAACAGGCTACCTCTCAAAATTATATCTATTGAGCCCCTACTTTGTATAGGTTCTGATGTTGGTATATGTCATGCTTTACCTTAGTTAATCTTTATGACAAAAGTACAAGTAAGAGGTATTATCCCCTCTCTTAACAGATGAGGAAGCAAGAATCCAGAATGTACTATGTATCTTATATACATAGTCACCTGTTGAGAAAAGTGGTTCCTATTACTTCTTGCCTTTTAGCTAGCTGCTGTCCCATGAACAAATCTTGAATAGAAAGGTTTATTGGAAAGTAAAAGTTGCTGGCCAGAAACTTCCTTACGAAGTGGCTTCATGTCTACCTAATAAAATTCTTTCCTTGGAAAGTATAAATGCAGGAAATCAGCTTGTGAACTTCCCAATTTCCAGACACAAGGAAGTGGGGATCCAGGATATTGTACTGCTGGTGGAAGGATTCTTCCACATCAACATTTGTGGGTGTCCTTGCAACAGACTTCCTTGTACAATGGGGCCTTGACTTACGAGTTTAATTCGTTCAGAGACGAAGCTCGTTAACTCAAATTACTCTATCAACTCAATGCAAAAAATCGTCCGAGAGACAGCTGGTATCTCAAAAAACTCGTTAGTCGGGACACTCGTAAGTCAAGGCCCTACTGTAATTAAACTGCCAGATGATTATGAATGATCTGTGTTTCCAAGTCATGTAATTAATAATTACTGGAGAAGGGCTAGGAACATAGAAGGTCTTTGAACTTCCAGAGCTATTTGCTTATTTATCTGTACCAAACCTCACCCCCAGGCATGGAGAAAAAAGTGTCCCTCAGTCTGATCCATCAATTAGTCTCTTTCTTAAATTTCCAATCTCTTCTGTCCTGGTTCTTTTCTCTTAATATTTATAAGAACCTTATTCCTACTATCCATCTTCCATTATTGCTGGAGTCTCCCTCAGGTCTTGCCATTAGCATAATGAGCACATGTGATGTTTCAAGCACAATGAGAATAAATGTTGACAAAACTTTATCTGATTACCACAGACATTGGAGAGAGGGTTAGTGTTCCTGTCATTCTGGCTTCAGAGCATAACTGCCCATTTTCCTTTGCAAAGCCTGATTCCTTTTGTGAATGTTCCTCCATGTCCCGCGTGGTTCAGGGTTCAGGATCTGGAGGAGGGGCCACATGCAAATGAAAGAGACGAGACAAGAAATAATTTGGAAATATTGGGGGCCAGGTGGGAAAGCCCAACTCAAGGGGAAGGATTTCTACTGGTGCCCAGGCTTCGCCAACATTTTATTCAACTTTGGATACAAATGAAGCCCTTAGGCAGACAGGCAATTTTGGTAGCAGACAGACTATCTTAAAGGTCAGTAAATACTGGAGGATTTACTCTGAGACTATTTGATCAGGAAATAACTTGAGCCCCCATTGTCTGGACTAGACAATCGGTGCATAACTCTGGCCCTTGCCATGGGTTCAAGGTTCACCAGCGTTGGGAGATCCTTGTTTGCACTTCTCTGCTAGTGAAGACAATGGGTGACTTCCTGTACCTTTGAGGCTATTCAAGTGTACCACCCTCTTGTTATTTGTCCTTAGTAACTACCACTCTCCTACATTCCTTTGTCTTCCTGTCCACTCATTGATACTTTTATGTTTATGTGGACACTCCAGTATTTTGGTCTCTTAGTTCTCTGACACAATCTAGCGATTTCCACTTTCTTGGGCATCCACTCCCATAATTATGTCCTGGCCATTGTCTTCACCTCCAACTGCTCTTATCTTCAAAACACTATTACTTGCATCTTATTCACTGACCATATTCCTTTCACTTGATTGAACTATTCCTTATTGTTTTTTGAGTCACTGGGGCAGTCAGGTCATTGCTTCTACCTTCTCTTTATTCCTATCGAGCTTAAATTCTAGTGATTCTCTTGGGATAGACTGTGTTTCCTTACCTTTCATCTTTTTTGGATACATAGATAAAATGTATGTCTAAACCGGCCCAGCATTCCTCTTAAGGCCAGTGCCTATTCCTGTGCCCTGAATCCTAGTCCTTCCTTCTTTGGGAATGGCTGACTTTTCCCCACTTTACTAAATTCTCATCAGTGTTTAAACATGCTAAACTCTCCCTTGATAGAAAAACAAACCACTCTGTACCTCATTTCCTCTCCAGCTACCAACCTGTTTTTCCACTTTATACTGAAAGCAGTTGAATACTTTGGCTCTCTCCATCCCATTCCTCCACCCAATCTGGTGTTTGTTTTTTGTCAATCCTCATCTGAGGATATTTTTCCATTGAGAGAGTGGAAGGAAGGGAGGCAAAGAGAGAGAGAAACATAGATTGGTTGCCTCCTACACATGCCCCAACTGGGGCTCAGGATCAAACCTGCAACCCAGGAATGTGCCCTTGACTGGGAATCGAACCCATGACCCTTCAGTGCTCTATCAACTGAGTCACACTGGCCAGGGCCACCCAGTCTGTTTTGACTTCTACAACCTTTATTCTATTGAAATAGTTCATACTGAGGTCACACTGGCTCACCACGTGACCTTCACATTCCTAAACTCAGTGGCTATTTCGCAGTCCTCAGCTTACTTTCCCTTCTCAGTAGCATATTGACTAGTTTATCATCAACAGTCTTCCCCTAGCATCTGCTATTCCACTCACATACTTAACTACTACTTCTTTGGCCAAAGCTTCTTAGCCTCCTTTGCAGGCTCACCGCCCACCCCCCTCCCTCCCCACTTCAGCCTTTAAATCTAAAAGTTTCTCTGGGTCCTGTTCTTTCTCAGCCTATTTTTTCTAGGATTGTTTCATCCCCACTCTGAGCTTTGGTTACTGATGACTCCCATATCCCTCCTCTGAGCCACTTGATTGACCTCTCCACTTAGGTTATCTCAAAAACATCCTGCCCTAGCCGGTTTTGTTCAGTGGATAGAGTGTCAGCTTGCAGACTGAAAGGTCACGGGTTCGATTCCAGTCAAGGGCACATGCCCAGTTTTCAGGCTCAATCCCCAGTAAGTAGGGGGTGTGCGGGAGGCAGCTGATCAATGATTTTCTCTCATCATTGATGATTCTATATCTCTCTCTCCCTCTCTGAAATCAATAAAAATATATATAGTTTTTAAAAATCCTCAGCTAGCCCTAACCGGTTTGACTCAGTGGATGGAGCGTCGGCCTGCGGCCTGAAGGTTTCCAGGTTCGATTCCGGTCAAGGGCATGTGCCTGGGTTGTGGGCACATCCCCAGTGGGAGGTGTGCGGGAGGCAGCTGATCGATGTTTCTTTCTCGTCGACATTTCTGACTCTATCCTTCTCCCTTTCTCTCTGTAAAAAATCAATAAAAATAAAAAAGTCCTCAGCTCTACATGTTTCCTCATAAACTCTTCTCCGGGAGAGTCCTTCAGTTGCAGAAGCTAGAAACCTCCCTCATCCCTTCATTCAATTGCCAACTCCTATTTCTACATATCCCTGGATTCTGTCTGTTTCTCTGCATCTTCACAGTCTCCCATCAGGATTATTGCAATTGCTGCTGCTCCCTATGTCCGCTTTTGCACCCCTCCAACAGACCAGAAAACACAAAGTGATGCTTAAAACTTGGCAACAGCTTCCCATTCTTAGGATAAGAATTGACATTCTGTACATGACTTACAAGGCCCTGCATGATCTAGCTCCTGCCACCTCAGCTGTATCTTATCAGTGACTCAAACACTGGACTGTCAGTATTGTTTGTTGAATTGGACTGAAACCACACCTCTCTCTCCTCTCTGCTCTAACCACACTAGCCTTTTGATTCCTCTAACCTGTCATATACTTACATCTCAAGGCCTTTGTACCTGCTGTTTTCTGGCTTGCAATGCTTTCCCTCCACCTACTAAATTACTCATTCTTGAGTATTTAATTCAAATACTCTTTCCTCAAAGAACTCTTTCCAGACTGCAGCTCCCATAATTCTTCATGTTTTTGGCATCCACTTCTATCAGTAACTCATGAGGTCAGAGTCCATGTTTGTATTGTTCACCATTGCTTTCTTATCACAGTTCCCAGCACATAATATGTGCTTGATAAATATTTGTTGGATGAACATCTTTCATTCTCCTCCCAGCTCAATCTACTAGTCATATAACAAAAGGAAGACTTTTTATTAGAGGAAGAGACAGAAGTGAATCTGAATTTAACCTGCTCTATTTTTTTCCATAGTGCTATCATGTATATAGTTTACTCATTTTGTTTATTATTTATTACTTGTGTCCTCCACCAGAATGTAAGCTTCATAATTCAGTTTTTGTCAATGTTAGCATTTTGTACACTGAGATAACTACCTAAAATAGTGTCCAACACAGTTGATGCTCAGTAAATATTTGTTGGTTGAATCAAGGAAGAAAGAATAGTTACAGGGCAAAGGTTTAGAGCTTGGCTTTAGGGAGGGAAAGAAGATGGAATGGATGAAAGCAGATCTAAGTAATTTTTGATATAGTTTTGGGAGATTGAGAGTGCCTTGTAAATAGCATGTGTGATGGTTAGTTTTACCTGTCAACTTGACTGAGTTATAGTACCCAGTTATTTCATCAAACACCATTCTAGGTATTGCTGTGAAGGTATTTTATAGATGTGATTAAAATCTACAATTGACTGACTTTTTAAAAAATATATTTTATTGATTTTTTAAAGAGAGGAAGGGAGAAGGATAGAGTTAGAAACATCGATGAAAGGAAAACATCGATTGGCTGCCTCCTGCACACTCCCTACTGGGGATGTGCCCGCAACCAAGGTATATGCCCTTGACCAGAATTGAACCCGGGACCCCTGAGTCTGCAGGCCGACGCTCTATCCACTGAGCCAAACCGGATAGGGCAGAATTGATTGACTTTAAGTAAAAGAAATTACCCTTAATAATGTGGGTGGGCTTCACCTAATCAGTTGGAGGCCTTAAAAGTAAAAACTGAGATTTCCCTGAGAAGAAATTCTGCCTCAAGATTGAGGCATTAACTCCTTCTTGAGTGTCTAGCATTCTGACCTACCCTACAGAATTTGGACTTGCCAGCCCCACACAATCATTTGAGCCAATTCCTTAAAATAAATCTCTGTATACCTGTATCCTATTGGTTCTGTTTCTTTGGAGAACCCTGATTGATATAGCATATGTTCTTCTTCTTCTTCTTCTTCTTTTTTTTTTTTTTTAATATGAGCTGAAGTTATCAGAGAGTAAAATAGTAGAAAATGGAAGATGAGAGAGTGCAGGAGGTTAGGAAGTTTGAAATAGTCTTTGCACAGAATGAAAGAGTGAACTGACAAAAGAAACAATTAGAATTTTAGGGGGTATTGAGGGCTCAGTAGAGGTTACTGAACAGAATTCCCTTCTGTCCTTGTCTATCTGGAAAACCAGTGTGTTTGTTTGTTTGTTTGTTTTGTTTTTTATAATCCTCATTAGAGGATATTTTTTCCATTGATTTTTAGAGAGAGTGGAAAAGAGGGGGCAAGACAGAGAGAAACAGCAATTGGTTGCATGTTTTACTTTTTTCCTCACAAGAACATAAAAATTATGAAGGGGGAACTTAACAGGAAATTTAAAAAATGTAACAATTTTTCCTTTTAGTAGTCCTTGGGTAGTTATGACAGAATAGGTTCCACTTTCTGTTTGTTTCTTTGAACAGGGATTTAGGTCCAAAGTTTTGTTTTTAATATCTGCTTCTGTCTCCCCCTCTATCAGATCGGCTTCCTCCATGGCCACCACCCCTGGGTGCTCTGCGGCTTGAACTGCTTAGGAATCAGGTGGAGGAGGGTACCCCCTTTCCATAGAAGGGGGAAGCCCTCTTTCTTGTCTGCCAACCCAATCACGACCACTTGAGTAGAGGTCACTTCGACTGCTTGAGTAACTGTCTCGATTGCCACCATATCCATCACGTGAGCTTCTGTAATCATCATAGCGACTGTTTCCACCATAAGATGGCGGGGGCCCTCTTGTAGGTGGACCACTACGTGAGTTACCATAACTGTCATATGAATCCCTGTAGGAACCACCACTTGGATGATCTGAATAGTCATGATCACAACCATAGCCATCTCTATCACTATAGCCTCTTGATGGATAGTCATCACGTGAACTGGAATGACCATAATCACAATAAGTATAATCTCTTGGTGGTGAAGCATAACCTCTTGTATCACGGGAGCTTGGGTAATCTCTACTTGAGTAGCTGTCTTTAGTAGAATATCCATCATTTCTTGGGGACAAATAAACATCTCTACAGGAAGGCAGGGGTTCCCTTCGAGGTGGGTCTCCATAACTATCTCTTCCTCGAGATGCAGGAGCTCTTCCTCCCATTCCACTGCTGCTGCGAACTGGTCCTGAAGGAGCAGATCTTTTAGCAGGAGGACCCACACTTCTCGGTGGTGGTCCTCTTTTTACTGGAAGTGGTCCCCTGGAAGAACTCATGTTAAAATTCATGGAATAGCCACCATCATCCATGTGCTGTCCACGTGAGGGAGGTCCCCTGATTCCTCCACTTCCTCCTCTTCTCCCTCTAAGACCCCTTGGAGGGCCTCTGCTTCTTGGAGGTGGAGGTGGTCCACGCCTACCAGTTTCAAATGATGGTTTGGTGGCTTGTTCTACTTTGATGGCTTTTCCATCTAAGGACTTTCCATTCATATCTCTGGCTGCATCCTTAGCATCTGCTGCACTTTCAAAGGTGACAAAAGCAAATCCTCTCGATTTGTTGGTTTCACGATCTTTCATCAAGAGTACTTCCACTATCCGTCCATATTTGCCAAATACAGCTTCAAGGGCTTTCTCATTTGTTTCTGTATTGAGACCACCAATGAAGAGCTTTTCTGGGCGATCAGCTTCAACCATGTTTCCCTCCTGGTAAGAGTCGGAGGGGTGACGACGGTTTCAAACCTCCTACAAGCTCGCTGACAGGGGCTTCCTAGCTGCTCAGCACAGAGAGGGCCACTGGCTCCGAAGACGGAAGAGAGAACCTGCAGGAACTACTGCGCCATATGTTGGGGTCCAACCCCAGCAGGTCCAGGGGTTCCCAAAGGTGTGGATGGAGTCGGCGGAGAAGGAATGACACAGACACAGCATTCAGTTGATCAGCAGCCTAGCCAGGTTCTCTAGCCAGGATCTCCAGCCAAGTTCTGTCCTTTATTGTCTTGTTACATGTGTATTTATACCAGTTGATTTTAATCCTATCAATTTCTATTCCAAAGGTTAGGGCGTTTCTTATCTCCTTCCAGGGAGTAAAGAGTATGTAGCTTAAGGGCGATTGTTCGTAGTTAAAGTGATTAACTACTCGCCTGGCACTTAGTTAAGGGGTTTTATTCCCTCCCTAACTTCAGGGAAAAATCCCTACCTGGGGAAACAACCTTTCTCGGAGAGGTGACCTTGGTTAAAACACATAGTGCCAAGAAGGGGAGCAAACATTAAGAACAGTATGCCATATACGCCAGGTCCCTTGAAACATATGCTGTGCAGATGTTTCTTCCCTGCAGTGACTGTGTCAAGCAGCAAGGATGGACCGGCTTCTGGCAATTGTATATTTTGATCTTTTTGTTATTACAGTATATGTGTGGTAGGAAGAATTTTAAGATGGTCCACAAGGCCCTAGCTGGTTTGGCTTAGTAAATAGAGCATCAGCCTATGGACTGAAGGGTCCCGGGTTCGATTCCAGTCAAGGGTACATACTGTGGGCTCAACCCCAGTAGGGGGCATGCAGGAGGCAGCTGATCAATGATTCTCTCTCCCTCTCCCTTCCTCTCTGAAATCAATTAAAAAAAAAGAAGAGTCCACAAGATTTCCCACCCCCTGTATACATACCCTACCCTGCATAATCCCTAGAACTTTGAATCTGATAGAGTTTACTTTGGTAATTAAGTTATATAATATGACATACTTGACTGTAGAAAAGGGAATTACCTGGTGGGCCTGACCTAATTACATGAACTTTTTAAGAGCAGGAAGTATTCTTTGGCTGGTTGCAGAAGAGGACATCAGAAAGATTTGAAGCGGGAGAAGTGCTTGAAGAACTGTTGCTGGCTTAAGGATGGAGGGGCCATAAAGCGAGCCTCTAAGACTTGAGAGTGGTCCCTGGCTAATGGCCAGGAAGGAACCTGGGACCTCAGTCCTACAACCACAAAGAATTGAATCCTGTCAACAACAGGAATGATTTTAGACCAAGGTTGTAGCACTTAAAGTAGTGAGAAGCAGTTGGATTCTGGATATTTTTGAGGCTATATAGCCAACAAAATTTGCTGAATGATAAGACATGGGATGTGGGGATGGGAGGGGGAGAGAGGGAGAGAAGTCAAAGGTGACTCTAAGGTTTTCATCTGAGCAACTGGAAAAATTGCCTTGCCATTTACTGAGATGGGGAAGACAGTGAAAGAAGCAGATTTCTTTGGGGCAGAGGGAGAACGAATGGGGGGCAGTTAGGAGTCCGGTTTTGGACATTTTAAGTTTTTAAGTTTGAGATACTCATCATTCATCCAAGCGGAGACATTAAATAGCACTATTTTTGTTTTAATCATTCAGCCCCAGCCCCACCCCCTATTTTGAGCTTATTGTGATCAAGAATTTCTTCTTGCTAGGAGTTGGGGGTGGGTGGAGTAGGTGGATATGGCGGAGGTGGGAGGAGGGGGGTTTGGGAGGGTCTCAAAGACAGGTGGTTGGTGCCTGACGCTGGTTTAGCTGCCCAGTGAATAAACAGGCGCAAGGATTACACCAGCCACGCCGACCCTCCAGCGGTGCAGGCAGCCAGCGCATTCGGCCTGGCCCTCCCCCCTCACCTCTGCGTACCCGACCTGGGGCCCCACCCTCCCTCCGCTTACTGGCTCCTGGGCGCTCCAGGCGGCAGCGCTGAGCCTCACGCGAGGGCTCTAGTAACCGTTCTAACCCCCGGGAGGAGACGGACCCGCTCCCCTTCCCCAGGGGAGACCACTCTCGGGCTGTCCCCTGGAAGGCCCCCTCCTCACACGCCCCCAAGGATCCCTCCTTCCTTCTCCTCCTCCTCCTCCTCCTCCTCCTCCTCCTCCTCCTCCTCCTCCTCCTCCTCCTCCTCCTCCTCTTCCTCCTCCTCCTCCTCCTCCACCTCCTCCTCCTCCTCTTCTCCCCTGACAAGCAGTTCTGTGGCCACCTGCCGGGTCCTCAGCGGCCCCTCCAGCGCAGATAGGACTGGGCTTTGCTTCCTCCCGTGGCGACCCGCTCCCGTCCTCTGCAGGTCGCAGGCTCCACCCCAGGGACGGCTCCTCAGTCACCGAGGTTCTCTGGGCGGGTTTTCCGTGTGTGTATCCACTGGCCTCTGCAGAGGTCACAGGCTTGTCTGTCTGCCAGTCACTCTGCGCGCAGTGGTCTGTGTCCAGGAGCCAAGTCCAAGTTCGTCCATTTACCCAACAGGTGCTCCCTGATGAAACCTCGTCGGCAGATGTGTCTCCCTTCCCTTACCTTGCCTCCTGTACCCTTCCGGCCAGGTGAGGGGGCAGTGGCCTGGCTGGTGGGAAGGAACCTGTGCAGGGAGGGCCCCCACCTCTGTCCTGGGCGGGCTTCTTACCAGACTCGCTGCGGAGGCTGTAGGTCGGGTTGAGGGTCCCAGAAAGGGCCCTCTGCTGGCCTGGCTCTGCCCTGCAGCTCCCATTTCCCTGTCCTAAGTCCCTCCTCTCTTCCTTCCCCAACCCCTTGACCCTGACCATCCCTTGACCAGAGCCTAAGGCCCCCTTCTCTTGCTCCTTTCCTGGGCTGGGCCACGCAGGTGAGGTCCAGCAGCCAGGAACCTGGAACTGGCAGTCGGAGCCTGAGCAGTGGGCCAGGTCGGTTCGCCAGCAGTTGGATGCCCAGCTCCTCGTGGTCTCGAAGACGTGGGTAGACTCATCTCCCAAAGAGGCACCATATGATGCCCTGGAGTCTCAGCACCAGCAGAGGCGGCAGAGGCAGTTCCTGCAGGCGCTGACTCAGTCGCTGCCTGGCCTGCGGCGCCTGGTCACTGAGCTCCGCACTCTGTTCTCAGCTGTGCTCCAGGACTGCAGCCTTGAGGCCTGGCACTACCTGCACGCAGTGCTCTGCCTGCTGCCTCCATACCAAGCGCTGCTCGTGGGCCACCTGGACCTGCTGCCCTTCCTGGAGCAGCTGTACCGCTGGGCACCCTGGGTCCAAACCCAGCTCCAGCTGGACCTGCTCGATGCCATAGACCAGGCCTTTCCCCAAGACACCTCTTTGTTAGAGAGTGCCTCTCATGCTGACTGCTGCCTTCAGAAGCAGAGGTTCCGTCATGGGCCTCTCATCCCAGCATGCCCTTTTGTGCGGGCCAGGAGGAGTGGGCAGCAAGGAGAGGAAAAGTTAGCCACGTGGCTGCGGCCACTGACTCTGCCTGAGCTGCAGCACAGCCTGGGCATTGTGGGTGCCGAGGTGGCTGTGAATGAGGCACCGTGGCGAGATGGCCTTGGCCTCCTGTCCTTGGCACTGGCAGCAGACATCCCGGTACAGTATGAAAGCGGTGGCACCGACGACGCGGAGGAGGAGCCTGTTGGAAGAAAAAAGACTAAGTAAGTGAGGGACCCAGTCTGGGGTTCTGAGCGGAGCAGAGAAAGAAGCCAGTTTATGGGTGCCTCCTGGGGGGGTTGGTTGTCAAAAGGCAGCTCTCTATTGATTTTAGTGACTAGCCCAACCCGGTGTGAGGCTGCTCCTCTCTTCCTTTGTTTTTTAAATATGTTTTTATTGATTTTAGAGAGGAAGGGAGAGGGATAGAGAGATAGAAACATCAATGATGAGGGAGAATCATTGATCGGCTGCCTCCTGCACGCCCCTTACTGGGGACTGAGCCCGCAACCCAGACATGTGCCCTAGGCTGGAATTGAACCCGGGACCCTTCAGTCTGCAAGCTGATGCTCTATCCACTGAGCCCAACCGGCTAGGCCTCCTCTCTTCCTTTTTGTCTGCAAAATTAACCCAGTGTTCTTAGTGTTAATCCCCACAGGAAACTGCAGAAACTTGTGAAAATCAAGTCAGCTGTGAGCAAGCCAAAGCTTCAGAGGACAGCTTGAGTTCCCAGACTTCTTTCTCAGATGGTGCTGGAAGCCGCCTTAATTTTCTTCTCACTCATTCATAATCCCTGAGCCTCGCCCCTGGGCTGCCCTAGTGCTGGGTGCTGCATGCTGGGTACAGGTCTTCCCCTCGGATGCTTCTGGATGTGTGCTTGTCTGGGGGCCTTTCCACTCACGTCAGTGTGAGCTAAGCCATCTCCAGGGCAGCTTCAAGTTGCCAGCACTGCCGGAGGGACTTCATTCTGATCCTTCCCGGGTCTTCTTCCTGCCTTGCCAGTGTGGGTATCCTGGCCCCTCTATGATGACCCTCTCCCCCCAATCTGGCTCTTGTTGTTTTCTTCAGGATTACAGAATGCCATCAGAGACCTCCTTTCCTGAGAGTTCTCTAACTCTAGTCTTGGAATCCCTCCCCAATCCTCTGGATTGATTTTCTTGCATATCCTATATAATAAAAGGGTAATATGCAAATTGACCCCAACAGCAGAACGACTGAGCATGACTGGTCACTATGACACACACTGACCACCAGGGGGCAGACGCTCAATGCAGGAGCTGCCCCCGGTGGTCAGTGCACTCCCACAGGAGGAGCTCTGCTCAGTCACAACCAGGCGGATGGCTGCCAGTACAGCGGTGGTGGTGGGAGCCTCTCCTGCCTCCTCAGCAGCGCTAAGGATATCTGACTGCAGCTTAGGCCTACTCCCCGCTGGCAAGTGGACATCCCCTGAGGGCTGCTGGGCTGCCAGAGGGATTTCTGACTGCCAGCTTAGGCCCAATTCCCTGGGGAGCGAGTCTAAGCCAGCAGGTGGTTATCCCCCGAGGGGTCCCAGACTCAAGAGGACACAGGACGGGCTGAGGGACTCCCCCCCTGCCGAGTGCACAAATTTTTGCACACCGGGCCTCAGTATATATACACTGAGTGGCCAGATTATTATGACTGGCCAGATTATTATGACCACCCCATCAGTACTTCATTGACACTTCCAAAAATACTGAATATTGAAAACTTCCTAAGCAAATACTCTCAAGGTTTTATTATTATTATTCTTTGCATAACTAATTCACTTCATTGTATGGATGGGGTGGTTATAATAATCTGGCCGGTCATAATAATCTGGCCACTATATATATATACATATATATATATATATATATATATATATATATATATGCCTAAGTGACCATTAGGACTGGATGATCTGAAGATCAGCTGGCAGCTATGACCTGCACTGACTACCAGGGGGAAGACGCTCAATGCAGAAGCTGCCCCCTGGTGGTCAGTGTGCTCTCACAGCCAACCTCCCGGGACCAGCTAACCTCCCGCGCAGTCACTCCAACCTCCCGTGGTCCCTCCCCATGGCTGGTTTGATCAGGACTGGGGGAGACGGCCCAGATTGGCCCTGATCGCAGGTCAGGCTGAGGGACCCCACCCGTGCACAAATTCGTGCACCAAACCTCCTGATTCATAGGTTAACTAACGTTCAACCCCTAAGTCATGCCAGCTGGTCATGGGTTGATTTTCTAAGGGCTTTGCAGCTTGTGTGTGACACATTCATGATCTGGCTAGTTTTGCCTTTAATCCAGCTCGACTTTGTCAGTTTTTGCTCTAAGATAATGTCTGGGTCAAGTTTTCTCTGAAGCCTTAGCGCCCTAATGGTGGACAGAGAGGCAGGCCCTGATGGCAGGTGGCCAGCGCTTACAATTTATGCCTTCAATAACCCCAGCTGGCTCCCTTTTACACTGTGTTCCTGTGTAAGTTTCCTTTCCTGGGGGAACGTAACTGAAGTGAGAATGGGTTGAGATGTAGGGAAGGGGTCAAGTTTTCTCTGCCCTCTCTTGAACCTGGCGTCAAACCTCTGAGGCCTAGCTAATGTGGCTTAATTTGCATGAAGTTTTCCAGGACTGGTCTCTAAGGCATTCATTCATTCAATAAGTATTATGGAAGCTTAATATATATTAGGAGCTGCTAGATGCTGAGGATACAAAAGCGAACAAGATGGACTCCATCTCCTCCCTTGGGTCTTACAGCTTAGTTAGGGGGATAAATGTTATATAAGTCGATATAAGTAACATATAATTACAAATTGTGCGAAGCGCTATAAAATCTGGCTGCTCCTCTGGTGTGTGTGTACAGTCAGGGGAAAGCACATCAGAGGAGGAGCTTGGTGAGAGCTCTTGCCGTGGGATTGCGTGAGGAGGAAGCCAGACTGTGGTGCATTCAGGAGTGAATGGGAGATGAAGTAGAAATCGCATTTTACTGTTCTGTCATGAAGTTTGGCTTGATAGGGAGAGAGATACAGTAGGACAGAAGATTGAAAGAAGAGTAGTGTCTGGGCAGAACTCTTAAAAAAAGGGGGGGGGGGAGATGTTCATAGCCCTTAAGACAGTGCTTGAGAAGCGGGTGTTCAATAAATATATATGTAGAGGGAATGAATAAATATAGGCTAATGGTAAGGAGAACAGACTGAAAATTCCTCATGAAGAGGGGATAGGCAGTGGTTCTCAACCTTCTGGCCCTTTAAATACAGTTCCTCATGTGGTGGCCCAACCATAAAATTATGTTCGTTGCTACTTCATAACTGTCATGTTGCTACTGTTAGGGGTCGTAATGTAAATATCTGATATGCAGGATGGTCTTAGGCGACCCCTGTGAAAGGGTCTTTTGGCCGCCAAAGGGGTCGCGACCCTCAGGTTGAGAACCCCTGGGATAGGGGATCCAGAGCACAAATGGAGGGATGGGCCTTGTAAGAGAAGAAAGGACACTCCTTCCTCTCAAACTGGGGGACAAGTTTAGGATGGGAGCCCATACAGATAAAGATGCGGGAAGGCAGCCAGCGTCGGGGAGTTAGTCCATGGCTGAAAGCCTCGGTTCTCTCTGGGCAGAGAAGGGAGGGGCCGGGGGCTGGGCAGCGTTGGGCATAGGGTGAGGGTTGGTGGAGGCCTGGACAGCAGCTGAGGACACAGAAAGAGGCAGCTGCCTGAGGGCCCGTCCTAAGACATCGGAGTAGAGTGAGCCCACAGTGGAGATTGGACATCAGTAACGTAGAACGGAGCCAATATTCCTGGTTCTGTGAACCTACTTAGATCACAGAGGACTTTAATGGTTAAGGAAGTGGACCTTCAATAGCAGTTACGCCTCTACAAGGACATCCTGATCCAACCTCAAGGTCATAAACCCTATTGTTGATATGAACTTTAGAATAGGATGGTACTGTGTTTGGATCAATTAGCGACACTGGTATACTTTGACTGGTTAAGTCTAAGTTTAATTATTCAGAGGTTTGTGTGCATGAGTGTGTGTGTGTGTGTGTGTGTGTGTGTGCGCGCTCGAGGTCACTACTAGTCCCGGTAAAATTTTTCATATCCATTCTGTTGACTGGTGTGGTAGAAGGGTAAGAAGATTGAGGTGGGTTGAAGGATGCACCATTAGGCCCTGGCTGGAAAGGAAAGGATGTGAAGCTGGAGGTTGGGAAGAGCAAGAAAGAGTCACAGGCATGGAGATCAGGTAGGGTTGGAAAGCGGGTACAATGGGAGCAAAGATAGGTGGTCTAGAGGTTAGGAAGGCTGCCAGAGAGGAGAAATCCAGGGCTGTGGGCTTGCAAGGCGATGAGCTGGGAAAATAAAAGTACTCCCCTTGCTTTTACTCAGCACTACAAAATACCTACTTCACAGGAGATGCAATCAATCCAGAGTGACTAGTCATTTATCAGAGGAAGGAGTTGTCTGTGCACATGTCTGTGAACGTGGTTGCCTGACTGTGCCTTCCCATGGACTGGGTGCGCTCGCACAGGTGGCAGAAAGGCTCGGACAGTGCCACAGCAGGTCCTCTCAGCACCAGACTGACCCAGCTCCTGCTCTCACGGCCAACAGTGGCACCCTGACCCCTTTGCTCTGCTTTGTCTCTCCTGACTTTCTCATCCAGGTCTCAGCTTGACTCTGAAGTTTCTGAAAAGACCTTCAAAAAGAGCAGCACTAGCGGCCTCCCTCCGACTTCCCGCCTGAGTAGCCAGGCGATGGCCATTCTGAAGACAGAGAGATACCTGAAGAAGATCCACTTCATCTACCTCAATGTGGCTCCTAGCCGGTACTTTAGGTAAAAGCCTAACCCTAGACCTCAGCTCCTTCCACTCCCTGATTTCTTCCCATGTTCTCTCTCCATCCTCTCTGCTCTCCTGCATTTTCTCTCCCCTTCCCCCCCCCCATATTTCTCCTCTGTCTCCCAGTATCCCACCCCCTTCCCTTCACCTCAGCCTCACAGCCTTTTGTCTGAGTCATCCTCTTCCACCTTTGGCTCTGTCTGCTTTATTCTATCCTAGAATGACAGAAGCGTTTGGCCATTACCTCAGAGAGGAATTTAATGGTGACCTCTCCAAACTCCAGTGCATGAACCGGGTGTTTGTTTAAATCTTTACAGTGTCAGGGAAGTCTTGTGTTTCCCAAAGCATCCTGCTCCTTAGACTGAACCAAAATCTGCTCTCTTTTAACAGTTACCCCTCAGTCTTAGTTTGATCTCTGGGGCTATACGAGCAAGTGTCCTCCTCCCACCTGACTCCAGAGGCATTCATTCCCTTTCTTCCGTTAGATCCAAATCTTACATATTTCCAAAAGCCCCGTTCAAGTCCCATCTCTTCTCAGAAGTAATAATAACAATTACCATTAATTGAGCTTTCCTGTATACCAGGCATTGTGTTAATAAGCACATGAGATGTGTTATTTAATCCTCACCATATTATTTCCATATATGAGATGAGTAGACTGATATATAGAGAAGTTAAATGACTTGTCCAAAGCCACATAAGTGGTGGAAACAGGACTTACACCTAGGGCTGTCTTAATTTATTTATTTTTAATATATTTTTATTGATTTTAGAGAGTAAGGGATAGGGAGAGATAGAAACATGAATGATGAGAGAGAATCACTGATTGGCTGCCTTCTGCTTGCCCCACCCTGGAGATTGAGCCCGAAACCTAGGCATGTGCCCTGACTGGGAACTGAACTGTGACCCCTTGGCTTGTAGGTCGACCACTGAGCCACACCGGCCAGGCTGGACCAGCTCATGCTTTTAAGCAGTATCTGAGAGCCTTATTCCATATACACTGATCTTTTTCTCCTGGACTTACATAGCACTATTGATCTGTATCATCCATTCATTTACTGATCAATTCATCAACAAACATTCACTGAGAGCATTGCGCCAGTTATTAAGCAATTGTGTCTTGGTTCTAATTTTACTCTTCTCTCTGCTTTGTGATACTTGGGCTGAGACTGAAAAGTCATTTCTCATTTTTCAACTGGCCTCCTGTTAGGCTTGATTAACAGGGGTGCTAGGAGGAGGCTGGACCACAGGATAAGAGGAGAAGGGCCTTTCTCCTTCCTTCGCTTGCTCTTCCTGTCAGCATTGCACCAGGCTGCTTCACCCTGACAGCAGCCGGCACTTTCTACATCAGCCTCTTCGTGATTCTGGGAGGTACCAATGCCAGCCAGGTGGTACCTTCCCATCAGAATTCTGAGTCGCAACTCGGCAAGGCCCCTCCTCCAAAATACTTAGGTACTGGTAGCAGCCAGGAAATTCAACTTCCAACTCTACAACCCCTCCTCCAAGCTTGCAGCTTCTAAGACCCCAAACATCTTTCCTTTGCGCCTCTAGTTGTGGTGCTGGCATCCATTTCCTGCAGTCATTATCTCTGTGTTACCTTAGTGTCCCCCTTTTTAAAAAAATATATTTTATTGATATTTTACAGAGAGGAAGGGAGAGGAATAGAGAGTTAGAAACATCGATGAGAGAGAAACATTGATCAGCTGCCTCCTGCACACCCCCTACTGGGGATGTGCCCGCATTCAGTCCGCAGGCCGACACTCTATTCACTGAGCCAAACCAGTTTTGGCTAGTGTTCCCTTTTTGCTTTCTCAGTTCCCTGAAACTAAAAAACACATTCTCACCCTGGCCGATGTGGCTCAATGGTTGGAGCAGCTGTCCACACACCAAAGGGTCTTGGTTCAATTCCCAATCAAGGGCACATACCTGGGTTGCATGTTCAATTCCCAACCCCAGTCAGGGCACTTGCGGGAGGCAGCCGATCAATGTGTCTCATTTACTTCAATGTTTCTCTCTCTCTCTCCTCCCCCTTCCTCCCTTCTACTCTCTCTACAAAATCAATGGGAAAAATGCCCTCAGATGAGGATTAAAAAACAAAACAAAACACACACACACACACACACACACACACACACACACAAACACATTCTCTCTATTGGATTCACTTTGTTATACTGTCTACTGTGGTTTTGGTTTTCCTGATGGGACCCTGACAGATACAGTACTTGGTATCATGAGTAGTTCCAGGAAATAAGCTCCTTGCCAGTGGGAAATACTAATAGGGATACGAGTAATCCATGGCATGTAGTGCCATCACAAATAATTAAAGTGATCACTTTTGGTGGAATGTGATGAGCTACCTACTGCCACCTAGTGGCGGCTACACATGACTGTCTGGCAGTAATGTTAGTAATGGTAATGATGTGGGATGAGATGCCAATTGGCCATGGTGGAAAGCTAACTAGCTTACTGCAACAAGATACCGCTATTATATAGCTACATGTAAGTTGTTTTGAAGGTGGAATGTAGGTGATTTCTCTGCAGTAAGAGGATTTGGTGGGATTGTAAGATAGCTCTGGAGGTGCCTTGTTCACGAGGTGGCAATTTCCCCCTTTTTGGCCTGTGTCTAGTCTTCTCATTGCCCCTTGCGTTTCCCCATTCTCAATTACTCCAAGTGGCATTTTTTGATGGTCTCTGATGTTATTTCAGTGTCTAGAGATATATGAATTTTATCATTTCCAAGCTGCACATTTTTTTCCACATTTTGACACCTCTGAAATTGCAATGCATCTTACAGATCGATGGAGTATCATATTGGGAGCATTTTTTCTTTCATTAAAAAATGCTGCATCTTACAATGAATGGAAATCTTAGATTTGATGGGATGTAAGGTATCCAGGTCTGGAGATATGAACTTGCAATTGGCTAGGTGCCTTTTTTTTTTCTTTCCATCTATCCTTGGCTTCTATTTCTTCGTAATCATAGTTGATCCATCTTTCTATTTTGAAGATCATTCTGCTCTTTTACCTCTCTTCTACAGCCTTATTTACTGTCTCATTAAAAAAAAATCTCCCCTGCCTTCTTTTGTCCCTTCCTGAAGCCTGCACACGTTCCCAGGGCTCCCACTGATCAGAGCCCCTTTTTAAAGGCCCTACAGCCTGGTGGTGGTGCCGCCAAACAAGGTGAATCCTGAGCACTACATCTTCTCGCCCTTTGGGGTCCTGCATGTACATCCTAAGGAGGCCACTGAGACAATGACTCTGGGTACCTGGCACCGCCACTTTGTCCTCTGGCAACTCCTCCAGCTCATTCCATTCTTCAAGTATTGCCTCTTACGCAAGGCCTGGGCCTGGTAGGTGATGATGGCTGTGGGGTTGGGGGGAAGTGCTGCAGAGAGCCAGCTGCATGTGGCCACTCCCTCTGCTCTGTAGCTGGAGGAAGACCGTGAAGTTTCAGAGGCTGCACCGGTGCCGGAATTTCCTGGGGAGGCATCTGCTCTTTGCCGTGCCCCACTTTGGAGTGGCGCTGCTCCATATCAGCAGGTGAGGTCTTCAAAACACAACTTCGGTGGATTTTAAAAAACATTTTTAGAAAAAGAAATAACATGTTCCTTGTAGAAAATTTGGAAAATACAAAGAAGCACAATGGAAAGTCAGTTTTAATCCCTCCACCCATAAGTAACCACTATGAACATTTTGTTGCATATTCTTCTATCTTTTTTCTGTCACACATACATTGTGATCAGACTTTACATATTGTTAAGTAATCCATTTTTTTTTACCTCTGAATAATATATTCTGAACATATCACTGTGTACTAATGCACCCCTACACCAGGTTACCCCAGATCACACAATGATTAAGTATCACACCTGGGGATCTAGCTCAGGTGGTTGACTCCACAGTATTACTTGGGTTCTTTCTTTGGAAAAGCTTAGTTGTCTCTATTTTCAGTACTCTCTTGCTTTCTCTGCTCTCCTCAGCCACTCCAATTACCTTCTGTGACAGGAGTTGCAATCTCAAATGCCTATGGGCCCCAAGCAGGAGCTATGGAAGAAATGCAGTGGGTTAGATGCAAGACATGACAAAGTGTGGGGACTGTGATCTGGAGATGGCATTGGAAGAGGACAGTCGTGCTCAGTTCTCATGGACTGTTGCCATTGGAGCAGAGGCCCAGCATGCCAGCCACCTTATTTTTCAGGATTGCCTGGAAATGCACATTTTGTTGTAAAATTTCTTAATTTTACCTCATTAGCTCAAATTTTTATTAAGACACCATTTCAGTCAGAATGTGGCCCGTGGGCTGCCAGTTTGTAACCTATACTCTGGGCATCCTCCAGCCTAGCCTAATCATCATGGTGTTAATCAAAAGCAGAAGGGCTTGGAGGCTGGACTGATCTGAATTTAAATCCTGGACACTAGCGAGGGGCTTGACCTGAATAAAGATAAAGATTTCTGCTACACAGCTGTAGTGAGAATTAAATGAGATTGTGAATCTAAAGGACCATGTTCAGTGCCTCATAGTAGCTACCAAATAAATGACGCCCATTAGGATCATCCTCTGCTCATTGGAGGTCTTTCATATCTCTCTCTCTCTCTCTCTCTCTCTCTCTCTCTCTCTCTCTCTCTTTCTCTCTCTTCTTCTGTTTTAAGGGTGTTTAGAGATGTGGTATTTTCAGGGTGGGTGGTGGAGAATGGGTAACAGAAGTGGGATTCCTCAGGGATAGTCAGCCTATAGCAGTGATGGCGAACCTTTTGAGCTCGGCGTGTCAGCATTTTGAAAAGTCCTAACTTAACTCTGGTGCCGTGTCACATAGAGAAATATTTTGATATTTGCAACCATAGTAAAACAAAGACTTATATTTTTGATATTTATTTTATATATTTAAATGCCATTTAACAAAGAAAAGTCATCCACAAAAGTGAGTTCACGTGTCATAGGTTCACCATCACTGGCCTATAGGGAAGTGGCAGGTCCATCACCTTTGATCTTTAAACTCCCCCATCCATTTAGACTAGTAGGGCCCTCCGCTTTCCCTCGTCCAAGGAGGAAGCCTCTGTAGTCTCTCCTTCTAAGTCGGACCTTGGGCTCTATTTGACCCTTTCTCCTGGCAGTAAGGTCACTCAGGGTAAACATTTGCACCTACCCCAGGCCTCTCCCGAAGAATTCCCCAGCCAGAAACTTCCTGGGCTTGAATTCTTCCAAAGAATCCTCAAGAGGGAGCTGTGGCTGTCGGTCACTGGGGATATTATAATCTTTCGAAACCTTTGCTCATTCTGTGGTGAGCTGAGCTAGCAAGAGGTCAAATGTGTCCAAGGAGAGAGGGCTGAGAAGCGGCTCTGACCAGTGTGGCCCTTGATTCCAGGCTTCTGCAGGAGCTGCACTCTGTGTCCTGGCTCCCCCAGGCGCCGGACCGGTGCTACGAGCTGCCAGACCTGCAGCGGGCTCTAACCCAGGAGAACCACAAGGCCCTGGAGCTGCTTTCTCGCTGTCTGCAGCTCTGCAAGTCCATCCTGGACATGGTAAGAGGCTCCAGTGTATGGTGACCCCTTTCTCCAAGCTGAGCTGCCAGAGTTCCAGCTCCCTCTTGGCTTGAGCTTCTCCTGGGATCCCCTGGGTGGCCTGGGCTCTGCAGTTGGCTCAACCATTGTTCTGCCCAGCAACAGCAGCCTCTGCCCCGGGCTGGCTGGATCAGTAACAGGTGGGCAGAGACTTGGACTCAGCCTCTCCCTAAGGGTTGGTCCTGGCCTTGAGCAGTGAGGAGAAGGAACATAACAACATCTATTTTTCAGTTGTTTGTGCCAGAGGTACTAGGGAATCTGAGAGTTGGAATCCTGATCTTTCATACTGCCAGGCTTATCTTTGAACCAATCTTGCAACTTTGGCAGGTGCTGTGGCTCATAGAAGCACCCAATGATGGCATCCTTCCTAACTTTGCCTACTTTGCATCTGCGGTGCATGCCCCCGGCCAGGGGCCTGGGAGGCCCTGCTGTGTACTTGCCTCTTCCCCGTGACCTGTCATCATGGTTTTTTGTCTGTCAGGTGGGGCTGGATGACTTACAAAGTTCTCCGGCTAATCACCATCTGTAGATAGTCCAGATCTGAGAGAGAGGGCCCACCCAGATTTTGTGAAAATGAGAAATGATGTGAAGGAGGCCCTTGGTACATTCATACAGGGAAATGGTCTTTAGCCTCCAGACAGCAAGAGCTGGACCTGGCATTGCACTGAACTGAATGGGGCAAAAGGTGGAGGTGAGGTGCTCCATGGCCTTTCCCTACCTCCAGTTCCTATTTCCACCTTTGTTTTAATGTTATGAAACTAGTTATAACTTTCTTATAGTCAGTAGTTTATATATAATATATATATATTTTACCCAAGGATATTTTCTCCATTGATTTTTAGAGAGCGTGTAAGGGAGGGAGAGACAGAAAGAGAGATAAACATTGATGTGAGAGAGACACATCAATCGGTTGCCTCCCACACACACCCTGGCAGGGATTGAGCCCGTAACCAAGGTATGTGCCCTTGACCAGAATTGAACCCAGAACCCTTCAGTCCTCGGGCCCTAGTGCTTATTATAGGTTTTGCTGTATAGTAGGTGCTCAGTGACTATTTGTTGAGTGAATGAATGAATGAATGAATGAATGGATATCCATATCTTTCTCCCAAGCAATATAAGAACCTTAGCACTCTCCTAATTTCCTTCCTCTCCTCTTTCTCCCTTCACCCTCTACCCTTTCTAATGTGCTCATATTAATATATCTTGGAGGAATTTAAATTGATTTCTTATGAACATTCTTGCTTTACAGCCTACCCATTTAGAATTAATAATATGTTTCACAAATTTCTGTGCTCATTCAATCTACTCATAGACCATTTCATCCTCTTGTATTCATATATCTCTGTCAGAAATATACTATTGTTATTGGGTGTGGTTGTTTCTTTAAGAGAAAATCTGTAAATGGTAAATTTGTGGTGTTTATATATCTAAAAATGTCTTTATTCATTCTCAAACATCAGTGATACTGTGGCTACTAGTAGATTCAGAATTCCAGGTTTAAAAAATGTCCTCAGAACTTTGAAGATACTGCCCCTAGTGGTGAGGTTTTAAATTGTATTCTGATTATATTCTGTTGTAATAATTACTGTTTGTCTGGTTTTATCTGAACTGGCACTCAGCGAGCTCTTTAATGCAAGGTGACAGATTTCTTTTACAAATATTTACTGTGGAACTGCCAGTGGCCGGCACTGGGCTAAGCAATAGAGAAGCAAAATGTGTGCCGAGGCCTCCTCCTCAAAGATTTTGCAGTGTCGTGGCGAGTCACACAAGCAACTAGATAATGAAGACGCACTGGACTCGGGGCCATGAAGTGGGAAGCACTTGGTACTGAGAGCACTTTTTTCTTCATGTTCAATTTTGCTTGTTTATTGAAAGTATTACATGTCTCCTTCTCCCCCCCCCCTTAACCCCTCCCCTGTCACTCCCACCCCCAAGGGCTAGCCCCCACCGCCCCAGTGTCTGTGCCCATTGGTCATGCTAATATGCATACAAGTCCTTTGGTTGATCTCTAACTGCCCCCGTCCCCTGCCTTCTCCCCAAAATTTGACAGTCTGCTCACTGGCACCTTGTCTCTGGATCCATTTTTGTTCATCAGTTTATGTTGATCATTATATCCCACATATAAGTGAGATCATGTGATATTTATCTTTCTCCGGCTGGCTTATTTCACTTAGCATAATACTCTAAGAGCATTTAAATTTTTTTTTTTTTTATTGATTTCAGGGAGAAGAAGGGAGAGGGAAGGAGAGAAACATTAATGATGAGAGAGAATTATTGATCAGCTGCCTCCTGTACACCCCCTACTGGGGATCAAGTCCAGTAGCTCTGACCAGGAATGGAACCCTGACCTCCTGGTTCATGAATCAATGCTCAACCACTGAGCAACACCGGGCCAGCGGTACTGAGGATATTGCTGGAGCACAGAAGAGGCCTTCTCACCAAGTCTGAGGGCACGTGTGCATGATATGCCTGGCTTAAGTCTCAACTGCCTATGTCTGGGTCTCAGAAAACTTGGATTTGAGCTCAGGGTTAGCAGAAAACAGTTCATAGTCACCAGTTAGTTTTAATTACAAGCTCTATGGAGCATCAAAAATGACAAGAGAGCAACAAGGACAAAATGTCCATTTGGCCAAGAATATCTTCCTGGTATCTCCCCTCTGTTCCTCAACAGGACAGGCCCTGAGAGGTGGTACCTGTCAGCAGCCTTTGGGGAATGAGGCCCCTCCCAGATGTGAGAAGAGCCCACAGAGAAGCTCCCAGACTTTTATCTCACATACCCCCACCTCCCGCAGAAAGCCTGAGTCAGTACACAAAGACAGCTCCTGCTGTCACATAAGGCAGAATTCTGCTGGTCAACAGGCCACACCACCAGCCCAGTGATGAGAGCCCGTATCCTGGAGTTATGTGGCCGTACTTACCCAGCCTTTCTCTTTTTCTGTCTAATCTGTGCCGTGTGGACCTCTCTGTTTACACGGGCACAAATTTTTCTACTTGAGTTCCCTGCCTCGGGGCTTTTAGTAGACAGGCCTAACCTATCAAACTAATACATTGTGGCCTCTCAATATATATTCTCAATTTCATATCTTCCCTGGTCACATAAAGATGTCTGGGGCTATCTCTACTGAAAAGCAGCCCTCTGTGTGTAAATCTAGGTTCTAGGTTTCCGGCTCCAAGACCTGAGCATTTTGCACAGGCCAGTGGGTTGCCAGTTTGTTCTCCATCCCTCATTCTTGTCTTTTAAAAAAAATTTTAATTCGTTTCAGAGAGGAAGGGAGAGAGGGAGAGACAGAAACATCAATGATGAGACAGAATCATTGATTGGCTACCTCCTGCACGCCCCCCACGAGGGATCGAGACCACAACCTGGGCATGTGCCCTGACCCGGGAATCGAGCCCTGACCTCCTTTCCGGCCACTGAGCCACCCCGGCTGGGCCATCCCTCTTTCTCCAGTGAGTTTTCCACTCTCGGTGCTGGCAGGTTCAGGAGGATACATATCAAATGCAACAGGGCCTGCAGGAGCGAGTGAAGAACTGCCAGAGGGTCGGAACAGACCAAGGCTCCGTATACCTGCGGAAGGTGCAGTGCCGGCAGCTGGAGCAGAAGCTGAAGCGAGTAGAGACCTGGCTGCTGCAGCTGGGACAACTGGCCCGCCTGGTGCACTACATGATCTGCCAGAGCCTCGTGTCCATCATAGAGGAGAAGATAACCTCTTTTGTGACCAACATCCTGAAAGTGAGGTGGTGGTGGCATGCGTGGAGGTGGGCAGGCAGTCGAGGGCCAGCTGGCGGGGAGCGGATACTGACATCTAGCCCCACCACCTCTCCTGACCCTTCTTTATAGGCCCCGAGGCAGAATCCCTTTCTCTCAGCCCAGCTGGTCTTTAACAGGCGTGGCCAGCTGTCTCATGAGCCCTGTATTGAAGACATAATCCAGATTCTAACTGGGGGCCTCCAGTATGTCAAGGTTTCTGCTCTGAAGGTATTCTGGTTGGGCAAGGGGCTGGCTGTAGGAATTCCCAAATTTTATCCTCAGGAGCTTTCCGCCTGGTCCGAACCCTCATTGTTTTTCATTTCTGCCCCTTCACGATACGGTGACATGCAGGTAATGAAGTCTACGGACCTGAAGACCTCTGGGGATTCCCTGAATTCTGAAGGTATTTAAGGAGACTTAGGCAGAGGGTAGGAGGAGGGGAAGAAGGGGGGAGGGCACATGCAGCATGCTAATGGCATTGCCAGAGAGTCAGGCTTTGGGTGTGGATGGAGCGTATCTAACCTGAGCACTCCCCTCCCCATAAGAGTGGTCTACACAATGAAAACAAGAAGTCACAAGGTAGGTGCTTCCAGGCTAGGTCCAGTGGCTCAAAAACGCCATCAAGCACCAGGCTCTTTATATCCTTCCCCCAGCTCCTTCCTGGGTTTAGCTATAGGTAAGGGCACATCTGCTTAGAGGGGTGTGCGTGGTAAGAGAGGCTGCAATCACAAAACCATCGTTTTATCCTCAGGCTTACTGCCACATAACGGCGAGATGAGCTGCAGGTCTAAGCATCCCATCCGCAAGCAAAATCAGGGGAAAGGGGGAGGCAAGGGAGAGAGACAAGAGCCGAAGTGGGGAGGCGAGGTAGAAGAGCATTGCCAACAAGACAGTGAGATTTGATGACGACTTGGGCTGGACAGAGGGGCAGGCAGTGGCAGAGATGGTGAGAATGGGTTGGATTCTGGATATATGTTTAATGTAGAGCCAACAGGATTTTGTGATCGCTGGGTGTGTGTTGAGAGAGAGAGGAGTCAAAGACTAAAATTTCTGACTGGAGCAACTGGAAGAATGGAGTTCCCGTTTGCTGAGGTTGGAAGACTGCAGGAAGAGCAGTTTTGGGGAGGGAGAAATCAGAGCTCATTTTTGGTCCTACCTGAGGTACATATTAGACATCCCAGTGGAGAGGTAGAGTAGGCAGTCGTTTCAAAGGGATTGGCATTCAGGGAGAGGTCTGAGCTAGAGATAAATTTGGAAGCAAATAGATGGTATTTAAAACCATGACACTGGATGAGCTCACTTAGAAAATGAGTACAGATAAGAGACCTGAGCACTGGGTGTGTGTGTGGGGGATGGGGGGCAGGCACTATAATGTTAGGTGTTGTTAGTAAGGATCTAATTTCTAAGCATTTTGATGCTTTCCCCCCTTTTTAATAAAGTGTTTTTGTTGTTGTTGTTGTTGTTGTTAATCCTTACCTGAGCATATTTTTTCCCACTGATTTTTAGAGAGAGTAGAAGGCAGGGGGAGAAACAGAGAGAGGGAAATATCTATGTGAAAGAGACACATCGATTGGTTGCCTCCGCACGGGGCCCGAGACTGAGCCTGCAACTGAGGCGTGCCCTTGACCAGAATCAAACCCTAGCCTAGACCCTTCAGTCGGTGGGCCGATGCTCTAACCACTGAGCAACCGCTAGGGCTAAAGTTTTAATGCGAATACAGACTTTGTCAATTAAGCAGTTCCTAAGAAGTTACAAGGGAGGCCAGGGTTATGGGTCCTGAGGAGGAGGCTGAGTACTGGCACAATCAACACCCTTTCCCACCTCCTCCTGCAGACTGCTCTCCCAGACCCCCTCGCTACTAGAGTGCTTTTCAGCTCTTCTGTGTATTTGCAACCCACTTAGTGTTCTGTAATGTCCTTCCTGCTTACACAAGCTAGAGTAAACCCGCTTCTCCCCACCTGAACCCTAACCAATGAATTCCTCCATGGGTCTGGTGCACTGTGTTTGTAATAAGATGTACGTGTAAACTCACTCATGAGCAGGGTGTGTGTGTGTGTGTGTGTGTGTGTGTGTGTGTACACTTTTAGAGAGGGAGGTCGTGGAGGGGCCCTGGAGGGCACTCATGGACAATTATGGCATGTGTCCCACTAGAAAAAGGTGAAGAAGAGGTCTCGAACACGGAAATGCTGATGCCCAAGTCCCAGGGTGATGTTGTGCAGATCTTCTGTGGCCCGAATGTAGGATTGGTGTGCCCCTGGAAGTCTCACACCATCACCCAAGCGCTGGAGGTCCGTGGGTACCGGCTGCGGAGCCAGTGCTTGCCCCCCAATTACAAGCAGCTGCAAGAGGACCTAAATAACAACCCTCGAATCCAGCAGGCGCTGGCTATACAACAGGCCCTGCTGGTGGTGAGTACAGAGACGTGAGGAGTGGGAGGGTGCCTGCCAAGCCCCGTCACAGCCACCCGCCTCTGCCCTCAGCACCTTGTCTGCCCCTAGGACATGCTGTGGGAGGTGCAGGAGTTCTGCCGGGACCATCACTGGATGACGGGCATGTATAAGTTTCTGCAAGCCTGGGGGCCCCAGAAGCTGGAGTCTATGAGAGGTTGTCCTATCAGCAACTACCAGACGCTGGTGAGCCACCTGGACGGTTGGCAGGCCGGCGTCTCCCAGATGCCTATCGAGCTGATCACAAAAGGCAAGTTGCTGCTGCTGAGCTGCCGTGATATACAGGCCAACCTGGGTGAGTGCCGCTTCCCCTCCCTCCTTTTCCTCCAGCCTCCTTCCCTCATCCACGTGGCTTTGCTGGTGTCTGGAATGTGCATAGGGGACCTGAGCTGCAGGCCCCTCATTGGAGCTGCAGAGCTTCCCAGAGCCCCAGGTCCCAGCCCCTTCCCTGTGCAACTGCAGGTGTGACCCCTGAAGAGGGACAGCCTCTTCCCCATTCTCCCGGGGAGCCAGGTTCCTGCCACCTGACGCTTTCTGTTCTTATGGCGCGGAGTTCAACCGAATGCAACTGAGAAAAATCTTAGTGTCCATTACCTGCAGGGACGAGAGACTATCGGGCCTATGCTTTCTCTGTGGAGGTGGGAGGCCGGGGAGCTGGGGCCTGAAAGAGTTTGCCTGAAAGTCCTGGCCTGCCCAGCCCTCCCTGCCTTTGCTCTTCAACCGATGAAGCACTTGCCTAAAGTGCTCCCCTCCGCCCCTCGCCCTGTCCTAAATGTACAGGGGGTTCAAGCTGGCAGGAAGGAAGAGGGAGGGCCTGTGATTGGCCTGCTTTTGTTCTGACCCTGTTCAGGGCAGCCTTTGCTCCACTGGTACTTGGAAAGCCTGTGTCCTTTCTAGTTTGTTGGCTTCTTGAGTCTTAGTCCAGAGTCAACTGGCTTCTTCAAAAAGAGCAGATGGAGAAAGCATGGGGTTCAGGATCCTGGCTCTGTTTTCCACTGATGAGTGTGACCTTCAGTCAGTGTTATTTATAACATGGGCAATATAATGGAAGGCACTCCCAGGGTCATGGCAGGGAAGATTGAATGAGATACCATGTGTGATATTCCCAGCACTGAGTATGGCATGCAGTGGGTGCTTAATTTTTTCATGTCACTTATCCTCTTCTGTCTGCTGTAATCCTTCTTGCTGAGTTTACCCTTTTATCCTGCCACTCTGTTGCTCTCCTCACTGGGCTCCCTTAAACAGTGAATGATATAATTACCCACTATGGTGAGTTGTTCTTATCAAAACTTTAACTTCATCCTTTTTAAAAATATATATTTTATTGATTTTTCACAGAGAGGAAGGGAGAGGGATAGAGAGTTAGAAACATCATCAGCTGCCTCCTGCACACCCCCCACTGGGGATGTGCCTGCAACCAAGATACATGCCCTTGACTGGAATCGAACCTGGGACCCTTCAGTCCACAGGCCCACGCTCTCTCCATTGAGCCAAACCGGTTAGGGCTTAACTTCATCCTTTACTCTTTCCTTTCCCTAACTCCACCCCATCCAACCTGTCGCCAAATCATTTCCGTGCGTCTGTCTCCTAAATACTTCTCAAATCTATTACCCCCCACCCCTCCCGTCTATTTCTAACTTCAGCCTAAACGTGGCACTTTATCAGTCCCTTGCTCCTTGGTGCCACACCGTGTCGCTGTTGAGCTCCTCTCTGCCTTCACTGCCTGATGCTGCAGGTCCAAAAGCAGCTCCGTGGCAATGGCCTAGCTCCTGCTGTAGGCCAGAGGGATAGTTAGAAAAGGATAAGTTCGCATCCGTGTGCTCTCTTCTACCCTGGGTGCCCCTCAATAGGTTCCCTTCCTCTTGGTTTTCTCAGCTCTTGGTGCCCAGTCCTCTTGGTTACGTCCTCCAAGACCCCAGAAGGGCCATCCCCAGTGTGTCTCAATTACGTGTCCCTGGAACTCACTGCCCCCCTTTGCAGTGGAAGAGATGCTCCTAGGGGATAAGCTGATGTACTTTTCACCCCTGAAAACAAAACGAAAAGTGTCACAGCGTGGAGCCAGGCTGTCTGAGTTTGAATCCTCGCTCGGCCCCTGTGTGACGCTGGTACAGTTACTTAACCACTCTGAGCCTCAGTGTGCTTGTCTGTAAGAAGGGACAGTAATATATACCTCAGAGGGGTTTGTGAGGATTAAATGGGTCCATACAGGCAAAGTAGTTGACATTGTATCGGGCATGTAGTGACACTGTATTTTGTGGTATTGTTTATCTCATATTTCTATGCTCTTCTGTGCATTATTTTAACATTTCTGAACTTAAGGGGTATATGAAGACGGATGGCATGTCAGAGTTTAGATGGCATCACTTTTTCTTTTTTTTTTTTTTGTGGTCTATGAAAGAATGGTGCCGCCTACAATTGGTAGTATCTTAGGTTTGATGAGGTCCCATCTTGAAATTATTCCTGCCCTCTACACAATAGGCTTGTTCCTATTGCCAAAGGCAGCTCCCATGCTTATCCCCTAGCCCCGTATCCTCTTTCCTTACACCCTTAAAAGGAAAAGGCCGATGATCCACTCTTCTCGCTATCTCTTCTCTCAGAGCAGAAGCAGTAAGACTCCCCAGGCAGAAGGCCCTCGTCTGCAGTAGGGGATTCTGCTATTCATAACCATCTCATCCCCCTGCCTTTGCACATGTTTCATCTATGTGCTGTGCCTTTGCCCCTCGGAGCATGAACTGCTCAACACATTCAGCTCCAATGTCCCCCTCTCTGAGGCTTTTCCCAGCCTCCCTGGGCCTCGCCTCTTCTCACTATGCCAGGTTGAGGACTCGTGGGCACTTATCACATTGGTTTTTGATGATCTGTTTATGTAGCTGTCTCTGCCACCATATTGTAAGCTTCCTCGGCTGGAAACCCTTTCTGTCCACTCACTCACTCTTGTGTACCCGGGCCCAGCACAGGCCCCGGTGCTTAGCAGCTGATCGGACACTGGGCCGGGCTCCAGTAAGCGTTCAGTGAGCGAGGGAATGAATTGATGGTCTGGTGTCCCCTTCCCACTCCCACTCTGGGCCCACTGCGCTCCCTCAGCACCCCTTTTGTTGTGCACCCCTTAACACCTCACCCTCCTCTGTGTTCAGAATCCAAGCTGGGGAGAATCAGGAAGGAAATTCTTGAGCACGTCCAGGGCGAGAGCTGGAGCCGCAGCCAGCAACTGATGAAGGAGCTCACAGATTTCATCGAAGCCTTCCAAATCATCAACTCCGACATTCACACCATTGCCCGGTGCTCCCAGAAGGTGGGCCCTCCCCCTCCTTCCTTCCCAGCCTACCCGGGGCCCATCCTGCTCAAACGCTCAGCAGGACTCAGCTGAGCTCCCAGCAGGGCCGAGGCTCTTAGACTGCGCTCACATGGGTGACCTGCCCTTGCTACCTCTCGCCCTGCTCTCCTGGCTCAGGGGGAGGCCCCCAGGAGAAGAGAGAGACCCTGTCCTGCGTTCAGAGGCAAAGGTCTGCTCCTGTCCAGTCCGACAGGGACCAGTTGCCCTGTTGCAGGGTAATGATGTGGAGCGGGCGGAGCAGGGCTGCCTGCAGAGGCCTGGATGAGATGGGGCGTGACCTCAGACTGCCCCTGCTCCCAGTGGGTTGAGGGAGGCAGCTGGCGTCTGCAGCCTCCAGCAGGTGGGCGTGCCCCTCGGGGTGCTGCCGGGTGTGGCGGGAGGGGTGGGTGGGTGCCGGTCTCATGCTGCGGCCCGGCAGTTGAACAAGGCCCACGAGCAGTACGGCGAGCTGGAGGAGCGGATGGAGTACATACGGGCCCTCCACGAGCTCATCCGCAACCACTTCCGTCTCTTCAGTGCGGACACCGAGGCGCTGGACATCTCGGTGAGAAGGCAACCCGGGAGCCACCCCTCCCTCCGGCCCTCCTCCCTCCCCAGCACGTGGACCTGACTGCCCTCTGCCGGCCCCCCAGCTCCTGGATCTGTGGGAGGCGTTTCAGTTTGAGAGAAGCCAGGCCTCCGAGTTCCTGCTCAGCAAGCGGCATGTCATCGTGCCCAAGCTGCAGCAGCTGATGGCGGCGGCGCTGGCCGAGCTGGACGGCCTGATCAGGAAGGCCCTGTCCGGCCCCTACCTGGACCCGGCACAGGAGCAGAAGAGCATGGAGAACCAGCTCATCGCCCTGGGGCAGCAGTTCCAGGATACCACCAGCTACCTCAGCGAACTGCACCACGCCTACACCACCTTCACTGGTACCGAGGGTCCCCGCCCCCTCCACCCCCACCCTGTGAGCAACCCCCCAGCTGAGAGAAGGGTTTGGACTCAAGGTCCTGTGTCCTGTGTGCCCCTAAGCAAGTTCCGCGGATCTCACACCTTCACTGGTCTCTTTTATATGTGAAAATTGCAGGACAGAATCTTCATACATTGGATATAGTGCAGTGCTTAGGATGGGGAGACGGGACTCATAGTCTGGGAGGGAAGACAGACAGGGGAATGTTCCCTTAGGATGTGATGGGGTCAGAGGGCTAAACCTGTGCAGGAGAAGGCGAAGGCGTCCTTATAGTAGTACCAGCCTTTGTGTAGCCCTGTTCAACCCAGCCCTGCGCCGGGCAGCAGGCCCCGGTGAACATGGTCTTCATGCTTCCAGCCAGTGTGGTGTGGAGTCAGCTGCTGGGGCCTCACTGGCCCACAGCACAGAGCTCCTGGTCTTCCGTCTTCCATGCAGCGGTGCCGCTCCTTCCCTTCTGCCTGTAAAGAACAGTGTGGGCTCAGGTTCCTTTTTTCCTCCGGTGCCGTCACTTCTATCAGTCACTTCCGTCCGTCCGTTCAAAGACACATTACTTCTCAGTTGCTTCTTGGCCAACCTCACTATGACCACCTCTCCCTGTGGGCCTCCCAAGTTCGGGGCTGTTGGCCAAGTGTGAGATGTTGGACACTGGGACCATCCTCAAGCAAGGGACTTTTTCTTTAGCTAAGTATTAGGAGACCCTCATCCTCTACTCTGACCTTGACCGCGGGCCTTGACCTTTCCTGCTAGTTTTGGAGATGTTTGTGAAAAAGCACAGCAGTGGATGCAGGCCCTGTAGTGCAAGGCCCAGGAAACCCCACAGCATGGCTTTCACTTCTTTCGTCCCTGTCTCCTCACCAGACTTCCAGGTTTTGTTAAAATCATTTTAGATCAAGATGATTAAAACTACCTTTATTTTTCATTAGGCATCTTTTACTCTTTACTTTTGACCTTTGCTTTGTTTTATAACCATGTTAGCAACTATTTGGACATCTAAGGATTCCTAGTTTTGTTTATGAATTACCATTTTTTTAAAAATACCACATCTTTTCATTATTTTTGTTCTTTCCTTGGATGGCTGTCATGTTTGAGGTTGTTTGTTTGTTTGTTTTTCTAAGAAGAAAATTAGAGGGGTTAACGTTTCTAAGTTCCTATGCTGAAAATGCCCTTTCTAATGTCCTTATATCACAGCTTGGCTAAATATTGAATTCTGAGGTTTTCCTCAAGTTTAGGTATTACATCACTGTCTTCGACATGTAGCATTGTGGACAAATATCAATCTTATTTTCCCCTTTGTAGATGATATGTTTATCAATTACTTAAAATGGTTCTTATGTTTGCTCTGGCCTCCTCCCAGAATTCTTATTTGTATATTGGATTTTCTGGATCACCCCTCCATTTTTTATCTTCTTTATCATCACCTCTTTTTTTTTTTTTTTTTTTAGTTCTGGGGAAATATTGTGTTTGTTTTATAAGCTTCCACTTTCTGTAGTATCTACTCTGTAATTTCCATTGCATTTTAAAACACACATTCACATGTTGCATGTGTGTGCATGTTTATGTGCACATGAACAAGGAGATAAGCATATGTCCATCATAGCAAGGCACCACACTGTGCCCCGTCTTGGTTTCTAATATCATTGCTGTGGATAGGAACCAGGGCTCCTCAGGGAATGGATGATCCCAGGGCTGTGGCAGGGCAGGTATAAGATGAGCCTGGAATATCTTTTCAACCAGAAAGTAAGGAAATGTTAACTTCTTTTAAAAAGTGATGGGAGCCCTAGCTGGTTTAGCTCAGTGGATAGAGCCTGCGGACTGAGGAGTTCCAGGTTCGATTCCGGCCAAGGGCACATGCCTGGGTTGTGGGCTTGATCCCCAGTAGGGGGATGTGCAGGAGGCAGCCAATCAATGATTCTCTCTCATCATTGATGTTTCTATCTCTCTCTCCGTCTCCCATCCTCTCTGAAATCAATAAAAATTAAATTAAAAAAGAAAAGTGATGGGAGCATGTCATAAGGACACAGAAGGGACACCAACTGGCCAAATATGGGACAATTTGAGCACCAAAGTTCAAATGAAATGACTGGAAAACCCAGAATGTATTATCCACACTAATGTGGGGAATGTTCTTCAAGAAGTGGGCGGGGAGAGAGAAAATCAAGATGGCGGCATAGGTTAACACCGGAGATTGCTGCCTCGAACAACCACTTCAAAAAACAACTAAAGACGGAACGGACATCATCCAGAACCACAGGAAGGCTGGCTGAATGAAAATTCTACAACTAGGAGGAAAGAGAATATCATACCCAGACTCAGAGGAGGCGCAGTGCTGAAGTGAAATACTCAGGTGCGGAGTGCGCACGGAGCGGGCTGGAGGCGGAGGGCGCGGTTGTTGTTTTCAATCGGGAGGGAGTTTCAGACTCTGAGCTCCAGATCCGGGCGAGTCTCCAGGGACCCAGACTCAAATGGGAGAAGCGGGACTATCTGGCTTCGGTCGGAACTCGAAGGCAGTTTTCTCTCCGAGGTTTGCAGCGGTTGCTGGGACTCTGTGAGGCAGAGCCCCTAGGGACGGAACTGAGAGCAGCCATAACTGCTTGCTCCGCCCGCCTTGTAGATCCCCAGGAACCTGCCCCGCCCAAGCCCTGCCCAGAGCCATTTGCCGGATAGCCTCAGGCAAATGCTAGATTAGCACCGCCCTAGAGATCCAGCACAGAAGCTCTCCCACTGCAGACACAGCTGACTCTCATAGCCTGTTAACCTGGAGGTCAAATCACCCCCGGTATTGCCGACAACAATCAAGGCTTAACTACAACAAGACTGCGCACAAAGACCACTAGGGGGTGCACCAAGAAAGCATAAAAAATGTGGAGACAAAGAAACAGGACAAAATTGTCCATGGAGGATATAGAGTTCAGAACCACACTTTTAAGGTCTCTCAAGAACTGTCTAGAAGCCGCCGATAAATGTAGTGAGATCCTCAAGAAATCTAATGAGACCCTCGATGTTGTGATAAAGAACTAACTAGAAATTAAGCATACACTGACTGAAATAAAGAATATTATACAGACTCCCAACAGCAGACCAGAGGAGCACAAGAATCAAGTCAAAGGTTCGAAATGCGAAGAAGCAAAAAACACCCAACTGGAAAAGCAAAATGAAAAAAGAATCCGAAAATACGAAGATAGTGTAAGGAGCCTCTGGGACAGCTTCAAGCGTACCAACATCAGAATTATAGGGGTGCCAGAAAATGAGAGAGAGCAAGATATTGAAAACCTATTTGAAGAAATAATGACAGAAAACTTCCCCCACCTGGTGAAAGAAATAGACTTACAGGTCCAGGAAACGCAGAGAACCCCATACAAAAGGAATCCAAAGAGGACCACACCAAGACACATCATAATTAAAATGCCAAGAGCAAAAGACAAAGAGAAAATCCTAAAAGCAGCAAGAGAAAGAAACTCAGTTACCTACAAGGGAATACCCATACGACTGTCAGCTGATTTCTCAACAGAAACTTTGCAGGCCAGAAGGGAGTGGCAAGAAATATTCAAAGTGATGAATACCAAGAACCTACAACCAAGATTACTTTATCCAGCAAAGCTATCATTCAGAACTGAAGGTCAGATAAAGAGCTTCACAGATAAGGAAAAGCTAAAGGAGTTCATCACCACCAAACCAGTATTATATGAAATGCTGAAAGGTATCCTTTATGAAGAGGAAGAAGAAGAAAAAGGTAAAGATACAAATTATGAACAACAAACATGCATCTATCAACAAGTGAATCTAAGAATCAAGTGAACAAATAATCTGGTGATCATAATAGAATCAGGGACATAGAAAGGGAATGGACTGACTATTCTTGGGGGGGAAAGGGGTTTGGGAGATGCGGGAAGAGACTGGACAAAAATCGTGCACCTATGGATGAGGACAGTGGGTGGGGAGTGAGGGCGGAGGGTGGGGCGGGAACTGGGAGGAGGGGAGTTATGGGGGGAAAAAAGAGGAACAAATGTAATAATCTGAACAATAAAGACTTAATTAAAAAAAAAAAAGAAGTGGGTGGCTTAGGCCTCATTAAAAAGGAGAGTTTTGAGCAAGGGCTTGAATTTGGTGAGCGAGGAAGCACCTGATTCTCTGAGGGAACAGGGCTCCAGAATAATCTGTCAGTCAAGGACCCTGGGCAGGAGAGAGCCCCTGGGGACCTGAGCCACAGTAAGGAGCCTGCTGTGGCCTGAGTCGGGTGAGTGACATGGAGAGTAATGGAAGAGGAGCCTTCCCTTGTACTGCCATTGGGTTGTCTCAGATAGCCTGTCCTTGGGACAACGGTCCCTTGGATTGTCTCTACCTCCATTGTTCTACTAAACAATTTTGGACCACCACCCCCCCCCCCCAACCCTGGCACTTTTGGGACCCTGCCTTCTGTCATGATGGGCTCTTGAATGACCCTCCCCCACCACGCCCTCGCCCCCACACATAACCCAGGCCTCAGCCAGCCCTGTCCCACAGGGGATGAGAGTCCTGTGCCCTTGCCAATCTGTGGGATCCATCCTATCCTGCATCAGCAGAGCATCTGGCACCTGTACCGAGTCATCTCTGAAAACATCAATGATTGGAAGTGCATGGCTTTTGCCAAGGTGCTGACACCCTTCCTTGGAACTCCTGCCTGGGAATGGAGAGCCTGCAGGGGGGATGAGGTGGGGGAGGGTCTCCAGCTGACACTGAGCCCTTCTCCCTACAGTTCAGCCTGCCTATGGCCCAGGAGAAGATAGAGGGCTGGCTGACAGAGGTGGCCCGGTTGAATGCCACCATGGGCCTGCACAACCCAGTCCTGCAGTACTGCATCCGCATTCTGGAGGAGTTCCACATCTACCTGCCCTTGCTCACCAAGCTGAGCAGCCTCCAGCTGCATGGCCTCAACTTCCAAGTCCTCCTTCGAGGTATGTTTCTAAGAGTAAGAGAGAGGAGGGGAAGGGAAGGGAAGGACACAGGGGTTAGAACAATGCAACAGCTCAGTCACTCTTATTGGAAACATCTTTCTTCCCTGGGTTGCTCCCTGCTACCCCCAAAGCACCATGTGGGTCCTCCCTGCTAACCTGGGCTGGCTCAGGCTGGAGTCTGAGCTCTGGGCTCTGCACTGTGCGCAGGACTTTGGGTTCGGGGTTCTTGGCTCTGTGTTACACTCAGATCTGCCGTCTGGGAGCTGGGCTAGGCTGGGCTGGGCTCTGGGTCCCAGACCTGCCATATACCGGTGTTGCTCTGACTTGTTGTCCCTTCTATCTCTAGCCTTAGGGCTGGGCAGTCTCAACGTAGAACTCCTAACACTGGGCCAGCTGCTCACTTGTCCACTGCTGGACTTTGCAGATCAAATCAATCAGGTGGGGCCCTCTGGAGGGAGGGAGGTGGTCCCAGGTTCTGTTTGCTCAGCTCTAATAGAGCCAATTAAGGTCCAGCAGCCCCTTGAGACACTGGGATAATAGATATTGGCTTGTGGGTGGGTGGGGTGGGGTTGAGATTGCTGGCCTGCCTAGAGCATATGGGGATCTGATGGGTGGTTCAGACTCTTTGAGACTGAGAGTATGCACGCCCCTCCCCACCAGGGGAAGGAAGTAGGTGGCAGCCCCAAAATTGTGGGCACGCAGGATGGCAGATGTCCCCCAACACTTACTCTGCCCCAAAAGAGCATGAGAACCAGCTGGAGCCTTGCTACATAGTGGGTTTCAAGGCAGCAGCCTAGGTCAGAGTGTGCTGCCGATGGCCCGTCTCCGAAGCCTGATGGTCTCTGAGACCTGCACTCCCCTGAGCCTGGCCCTTGTTCCAGTGCTATTCCCTGAGCCCTTGCCCAGTCCTGGTTCCTGAGCCCCAGCTCTTGCAGATCTGGCGGAATGAAAATGAGCACATTCAGGCCCAAGAGGCCCTTCAGCAGCTGCGGCAGGTCTGGGAAGCGCGCAAGCTACGCCTGCTCAACTTCATCCTGCACGTGCCCTGCAAGCCCTCCGCCTTGGGGCGCTCCAAGAAGCAAATGCTCCACAGGGACATAATGGCCCAGGACAGTGGCACCTTCATCCTTTCAGGTGAGACCCAGCCCTTGTGGCCCAGTGAAAGTCCCCTGCTGGCGGCCATATTCAGCCACCACATCCACTGAGCCCGGCCAGATCTGGCTTCTCTAGCCCAGGTCCCCTGCCGGAAGCCGGTCCATCCTTGCTGCTTGACACAGTCGCTGCAGGAAAGAAACATCTGCACAGCATATGTTTCAAGGGACCTGGCGTATATGGCATACTGTTCTTAATATGTTTGCTCCCCTTCTTGGCGCTCTGTGTTTTAACCAAGGTCACCTCTCCGAGAAAGGTTGTTTCCCCAGGTAGGGATTTTTCCCTGAAGTCAGGGAGGGGATAAAACCTCTTAACTAAGTGCCAGGTGGGTAGTTAATCACTTTAACTACAAACAATCACGCTTAAGCTACATAATCTTTACTCCCTGGAATGGAGATAAGAAACGCCCTAGCGTTTGCAATAGAAATTGACAGGATTAAAATCAACTGGTATAAATATGGATGTAACAAGACAATAAACACCAGAACTTCGCTGGAGATCCTGGCTAGGCTGCTGATCAACTGAACGCTGTCTCCGTGTCATTCCTTCTTCGCCGACTCCGTCCACACCTTTGGGGACCCCTGGACCTGCTGGGGTTGGACCCCAGCAGTCCCCGTCCGTGCTGGACAGCCTGTAACATCATTCTGTTCTGAGACGATGTCATTCATGGTGCTCCCGGCCCCTCACTCCCACGCAACGCCTGGCCTTGTCAGCAAAGGTCCTCCCCTTCCTGAGTGAATTAAGAAACACCTCATGGTCATGTCAACGCCTCCAGCATGTGTCCTGCTGTCTGACCTCTTGCCCTGCTCACTCATCCCTTTTTTGCTTCCTCATCAAACCCACCTGCCTCTGCTGAGCCAAACACAGGAGACCCTGAGATTTCCAGACAGGAGTCCAGTGAGAGAGAGAGAGCGAGAGCGAGAGCGAGAGCGAGAGCGAGAGAGAGAGAGAGAGAGAGAGAGAGCGCAGAGAGACATGGATGGTGGAGCACCTAACTGAGGGCAGTCGAATCTCAGAAAGCAGCTTCAAAGGACCAGGGAGAGTCAGAGAAACTTCCCTTCCCTTGTGGGGAGGCCTTTTGTTGACTTTTGAAGGAGGAGGAGTTTTCTCAAATTGCAAGGGGAGAAAGGCATGCCAGGGAGAGGGAATAGCATGGGTACAGGCACTCAAGGTGGTATTAGTTAGGGAATTGGCAGAAGTCTCTCACTTCCTTTCTTGCACGCATGCATTGTCTACTATTTCCAATTTCAGTTTCTGTAAAGTTGAGCAATGCCATGAAGACATTTGTGAAGTTACCTGAGACCAGAACTTTTCTAGATTTTTATTATAATTTTCCAATTTTTGAAAATTGGCTGGCCTATACCTAATTTAATATGTTTTTTATCAACTCACCTTTACTGAAGCCTTGCATAGTTTCCATAGAACCAATAGCTCTTTTCCCCACCCATATATCTCAGTGGTTAACATAATATTAGATTAAATTCTGTAATCAAAATTATAACTCACATAAGCAGGTTTTCCAACACCCTGTGGCTCTTGGTGAGCCTACAGTTCAACTAGTGGCAGAAAAGAAGTGGTTGGGTATTCTAGAGCAGCGGTCGGCAAACTGCGGCTCGCAAGCCACATGAGGCTCTTTGGCCCCTTGAGTGTGGCTCTTCCACGAAATACCACATGCGGGCGTGCGTACAGTGCAATTGAAACTTCGTGGCCCATGCGCAGAAGTCGGTATTTTGTGGAAGAGCCATACTCAAGGGGCCAAAGAGCCGCATGTGGCTTGCGAGCCGCAGTTTGCCGATCACTGTTCTAGAGAAAGCTGAAGATCTGTGTCCGTGAATTGGGGCCTTAGCCACTCCTGCCCTTGCCTCACCTGACTGCTAGCTCAGCTCAGTGAGCCCACCGTTCCTTAGATTACAGCAGCCTGCAGGATTCCATCCAGGAGAGTCTTCAGGTGTTGTTCAAGATCCTGGCCATCCAGAAGTCGGGAGATTTACACAAAAAAGCTTTGGAGTGGATGACCATCTTGCATGACCTAAGTGAGTGCAGGCCTCTAGCTGGGCTTATGTGTGGGACCTGAAGTGGGATGGCCCAGAGGGGATGGGCAAGAGGTGGGGGCTGGGCGGGGAAGATCTGAAACGCAGAGTAAGGACCTCCTTCAGGGCTACTGCCTGGGCTGAGGGCACCACGTCTTTATTCACAGTGAAAGTTTTCTCTCCTCCAGGCGAGGTCCTTGGGTCCTGCTGAGTAGGATATTTTGGGGTGGGACAACCTGAGAGGTCAGGAACAGGCTGGACCCCATTGCCAGAGCCCTAGTATTCCCCTAGTGTTGCTCTGGCTGCTCACACAGGTGACATACTGGCGGTGTGGGTGACTTTCCAGCAGAAGTGGATTTTTCTGAATAAAATTCTGCATGAGATGAAGATCCAGTTTCCCAGTTCTGATCTGGTAGGGAAGGGGGGTGAGGCAGGTTGGACAGAGGCTGCTGAGCAGTGGGGTGCAGAGGTGCGGGGAGGTGCTTCTTCACATCCGCCCTCACTTTTCCCCTTTCCCTCACCACAGAACTCCCGTTTCAAGGCCGTAGATGATCAGTACCGGACCCTGATGCAGACCTCTGTGGCTGACCCCCTGGTTCTGTCACTCGTAGTGCCCGGTGCTCAGCGGAACTCTTCCTTCCAAGGCCAGAAGCTGCAACAGATGCTGCAAGCAGGCTCGGTGGAGCTGGAGGGCATCATTACGGCTCTGAAGAGCGTGCTCTATGAGTTCTGTGTTCATTTCCCCCGCCTTTTCTTCCTCAGTGACAGTGAGCTGGTGGACCTGCTGGTCGCCCGACTGGAGCCCGATGAGGCCCAGATATGGATACGACGCTGTTTTCCTCACGTGCTGGCTGTGAGCTTCCAGGCCAGCCTAATTGGTGAGCACACGGATGCCCCGGAGTCGAAGCCAAGCCTACAGACTCAGGTGGAGGGCTTTGCGGTGCTCGGTGCCGGTGGGGAGAAGGTGAAGCTGCAGCCGCCCCTCCTTCTGCATTCGGATCTCCCCAAGTGGCTGACCTCCCTGGAGAAGGGTCTGCGTGTGGCACTGGTGCATAGGTTGCAGGGCTGTGTGGCTGCCCGTCTGCAGCGCAGTCTGGCTCTGACTCCATCCCTAGACAAGGAACTGCCCCAGCGAAGCCAGTTGTCCTCGCAACTGTATGCCCACAACTGGCTGGATTTAGTCAAGGCCTTTCCATGGCAGTGTGTGCTGGTGGCAGAGGAGGTGGTATGGCGGGCCGAGATGGAGGAGGCTCTGCTTGAGGGGCAGACCCTGACCATGGTGCGCAAACATGTGTGCAAGCTGGAGGTACTGGTGCATTTTGTACGGACCCAGAAGGCCTACCAGGTTGGGCAGCCCCTGCCCTCTGTCCGCGAGACCAGCCTGCTCAGTGCCCTAGTGGCCATGGCCGTGACTCACCGGGATATAGCACAGCTGCTGAAGGAGCACAAGGTCAGTGATCTGACAGACTTCCACTGGGCCCGCCAACTCAAGTACCACCTGGGTTCATCTCACATCATCTCCCAAAGCCCCTTACAGAGTCTCAAGACCATTGCATCTACGGACACCTCTCTGTCACCAGCTGCATGCTGGATAGATGTGCTGGGCCGGTCCTTCCTGTACAATTATGAGTACCTGGGTCCCAGGCTGGGGTCTCTGCCCAGCTTGCTGCCTGAGTGGCCAGCCCTGGCACTATTATTGGCCCTGGAGGAGGTGGCCTGTGGGACCCTACTGGGCCCTGATGGCATGGGCAAGGCAGCCATGGTGAAGAGCCTGGCACAGGCCCTGGGGCGCCAGCTGGTGATAATGCCCTGCTTGCCTCAGATACAAGCTCCAAGTCTGAGCAACTACCTGAACGGCGCCCTGCAGGGTGGCGCCTGGCTGCTGCTGGAGGCCGCTCAGCACCTGCCGCTCGGCTTGCTCTCTGCCCTGGGCCAGCGCCTGGCTGAGCTGCACAGACTCTATGCCCCGCTGTACCGGCAGGTTTCCCGAAGCACCAGTACCATCGACCCAACCTACCCCCAGCTCCTCGGCAGGGGTTTCTTTGAGAGACACCACGTGGACATGCGCCTTGGCTATGGCTGTCTCCTGACGCTGCGTTCCCTGAGCCCTGCTGTGCCTGCCAACCTGCGCCTGCTGCTGCGTCCTGTGGCACTGACACTGCCCAACCTGCAGCAACTGGCAGAGCTGACTCTGCTGGGCGCAGGGATGCGGGAGGCCTCCCTCCTGGCTACCCGTCTATCCAAATTCTTCTCCCTAGAGCGTGAGCTGGTGTCTGGGCCCCTGCCCTGCCGCTTGCCACTGTTCAAGCAGGTCCTTGCAGACACAATACAGGCTCTAAATGTGGCCAAGGAGGACCCCACATTCCAGCTGTCCCTCGGCCTTGCTGCCGCCCAGGAGAGGGCCCTACTGCATGCCCTGCTACGCTCACCTCTGTTTAGCATCCTCAACGGGGCCCGCCTTCACCACCTCCGAGAGCTGCTCTGTGGGATCTTTCCCAGGGCCAGGCAAGTGCTGGCGGAGCCTGTGGCCCACGGGCTAAAGAAGCCACTGCTGGTGGAGGAATTGCAGCAGGCGGGCCTGCATCCCAGCACTGATATTTTGGGTTCCCTGGAACAGCTGAGCCAGGCCCTGGGCCACACCTCGGGCATTTTGCTCCTGGGCCCTGCAGGCAGCGGCAAGACCACTTGTTGGCACAGCCTATTTACGATCCAGAATCGGCTGGCGGCCATGGAGGACACCTCAACACAGGGCCGTCTGCCTGTGGAAATTACACACCTGTATCCCAGCGTCCTCAGCCCCGAGGAGTTCCTGGGATGGCAAGAGGGCCCCTGCTGGCACCAAGGCATCCTCCCCAGGCTGCTTCGTGCAACCAGTCAGTGCAAGGCTGTGGACCCAAAGAGCAAGGCCCAGGGATCAGTGGGGACCCAGCACTGGATCATATGTGATGGGGTCTCCAGTGCTGCTTGGCTGGACTCTGTCACTTGCCTCCTGCGTGAGCCCCCCCAGCTTACCCTCCCCTGTGGTCAGCAGATAGAACGATCCCCGGACACTTTTCTCCTGATGGAAGTGGGAGATGCCACAGGAATGCCCCCCGCAGTGGTGGGCCGCTGTGCCCTCGTCTGGTGTGGTGGGGAGCAGACGTGGAAGGGGATGCTTAGAGCCCTGATGACAGCCCTGCCTCAGGAGTACTGCCTGCAACCCCACACGGTCACCGAGCTCAGCCACCTGGCTGAAGTGCTGGTGCCTGCAACGTGCCAGTTCCTCACCCGCCAGGGTGCCAGCTCCGTGCTGCAGGCACATGGGCAGAAGGCTGTTTGCCCAGGTGTGGCTGAGATCACTAGCCTGGCTCGCCTCTTGCGTTGCCTGCTTGACCTCCACCTACGCACAGATGAGGAGACACATGTCCCAGGTGAAGGGAAGGGAAAGAGGGCTGGCTTGAGATCTCTGAGGCCTGGAGGTTCAATGGCATATGGCTGGAGCCTGGGGGCTAGGGTCTTTGGGGGACTTGGGCTTGGGGACTGAAAGTGAGAAGTAATCGAGCCAACTCCCCTCCCCTGCCCCCACTTCTTACCGGGGCTCCTATTCTGGCCACAGTGTCCTTTGCAGAAGACCTCAGTCATAGGGACTCTGGAACCCCGAGCTTCAAGTCCTCGAAAAGCAGCTCTCCTACCCGGTCCCGGGCTGACAGCAGTGATGTGCCTAATAAGCGCAGGGAGCACCTGCTGGTTGTCAACAGCTTTCTCTTTGCCTTGATCTGGGGCTTTGGAGCCCACCTTCCCTCCAGGTATCTACAGGGGTGGGGAGTGGCGGATGCAGAGGGCTGAGGTGGACTGGCCGGTGGGAGGCAAACCCAGGGGATCTCTGTCCGGGAGGGTGGAGTGTGTCACAAATGGCAGTGTTGTAACTCTCTGACACTTCTGCCTGTGTGTCCGTCTGAGCAGGCTCTGGCCCGCCTTTGATACCTTCCTGAGGGATTCTACTAGTTACCTCCCCAACTATCCTGAGCCATCGCCCTCAGCCTCGGTGTTTGATCTTCATTTATGCCCGGAAGATGGGACTCTGGTCCCCTTCACTGGGCAATACGTGGGCAGCCGCATCAAGGGATCTCTGGGCACCTTCAGTCCTTCTCCCCAGGTGTGAGGACAGTGGCTGGGGTTGGGGCTCAAGGGGGTCTCCTGGGAGAGTCCACGTTCTAGGCCCAGCTAGGCCTACCTGTTCCCTTTCTTTGCTATGTTTTCACACTTGCAAGAACACATGAAATATTGTGCAAGTGGAGCTTTAAGACAAGATCCCTAGACCTTTCCTTTAAGCTGGATTACTGTCTGGAGCTGCCACAGTAAGCCCTGCTCCTGTCCTGCAGACTGAACGACTCTTGTATGTGGTGGACCTGCTTCTGACGGAGGGACACCCAGTGCTGCTGGCTGGAGAGGCAGCAACAGGGAAGTCAGCCTTTGTGGAGGTGCTAGTGGAACCACATCACCCTTACATCTACACCCCCATCCACCCTGCCTTCAGTACCACCCACCTTCGCCTTCTGCTGAGCCAAGGGGTCCAGGGCCAAGCACAAGCCAGCCCAAGGTCTGGGCAGCCCCTGAATTCTAAAGGCTCACTCCTCTTCCTGCTGGAGGATCTGCACCTGGCTGCTTCTGGTGAGGAGCTGGGAGGAGAAGGAGGGCAATATCTCCAGGAAGCCTGAACCTCCAGGCATAAAAACTGATAAATAGGTCAGTGGAATGGAATAGAGATCCAAGAAATAAATCCTCACTTATATTGTCAATTAATTTATGACAAAGGAGGGAAAGATATACAATGGTATAAAGACAGTCTCTTTGATAAGTAGTATTGCCCAAACTGGACAGATACATGCCATAGGCAGAAAATATTCATGATACATATATCTGACAAAGAACTTATATTCAGAATATATAAAATAATGTACAACTCAATAAGAAAACAAACTCCATTTTTAAAAATGTACAAAAGAACAGACACTTCACGAAAGAAAGATATGGCACCAATTAGCACATGAAAAGATTCTCCATGGTATTAGGCATCAGTGAACTGCAAATTAAAACCACCATGAGATAGTAGTTCAAACCTACTAGAAAGATTACAATTAGAAAGACTGAGGATAGAAAGTGTTGGGAAATGCAGAGCAACTGAAACTCACACTTTGCTGATGGGACTGTAAAATGATATAGCCACTATGAAAAAAGTGTGGCAATTCCTTATCAAATTAAATATATACTTATCATAAGACCCAGCAATTCTATTTGTAAGTATTTACCCAAGTGAAATAAAATCATATTTATGTTCTCAAATGTATACGGGAATGTTCATAGCAGCATTATTATCCTGGATAGTCAAAATGCAGAAACCTAAGTGCCCATCAGTGTCTGTCAATGGATCTACAAATTGTGGCATTTTCAAAGTAGACTACTACTCAGCAACCAAATGGAACAATCTACTGGTGCACACAAAACAGGAATGAATCTCAGAATCATGCTGAGCGAAAGAAGCCAGAATGGTAAATTGCATATAGTGTATGATTCCCCTTATATGAAGTTCTAGAATAGGCAAATTAATCTACAGTGATAGAAATTAGATCAGATAGAAATTCCTGGGACAGTGAAGTGGGGGGATTGACTGCAAGGGGCATGAAGGAACTTCTGGGGTGGTGAAAATGTTCTAAATATCATCGGGTTGGTGATTACACAGGTACATACATTTGTCAAAGTTCATTGAATTATACTTTTAAAATACCTACATTTTATTTTATACTAGAGGCCTGTTGCATGAATTTGTGCAAGGGTCGGGTCCCTAGGCCTGGCCGGCAATCGGCCAATCAGGGCCTTCCGGCTGCCGGCTGGGGCCTCCCTTTCCCTGCTGCCAGCTGCCAGCCGGGCCTTCCTTCATTCCGTGCCCCTTGGTGGTCAGTACACATCCTAGTGAGTGATGGGTCTCCTGGTTGAACTCCTGTGGGGACAATTTGCATATTAGGCTTTTATATCTATACTAGAGGCCCATTGCATGAAAAATCATGCACTCCGTGGTAGGGAGGGCCTCAGCCCAGCCTGCGCCCTCTTGCAGTCCGGGAGCCCTTGCTCCTTACCACCCGCCTGCTTGCTGCTCCTTACTGCTCAGCATGCTGCTCCTGTCACTGCTGCTGCGCTACCCTGGCTTCTGGCTGAGCAGCACTCCCCTTGCATTGAGCATCTGCCCCCAGTTGTCAGTACACGTCATAGTGACTGGCCATTCGGTCAATTTGCATATTACCCTTTTATTATATAGGGTACCTATATTTTAGTCATATTTTAATAAAGTTGACTTTATGAAAGTGTGCATGTGATATAACTCCACACTCTCTGTGATGACTGCATCCCTTGCCCCCCCGCCCACCCCAAATTTGGTCAGATTAGGTTTACAAGCATCTCAGCTTCCAAACTTCCCTATTAATTAACCTTCAGTTAATGAATAATTGGCCATAAAGGTAGGATTTGGGGGAGAAGAGAGAGGAAATTACTCACTTTTAGTGAGTGTGTGGGAGAGAGAACCACTTAGACATGACCAAACCCCAACACATCAGATGCACAAAATTCCTTTAGAATCCTATGCGTTCAGAGGTAAATTGAGCGAGGCAGGGATAGAGGAACAGGGTGACACTGCCATGTGGACGCAAGCATGTCCTCACTGTTATTCTTAATGTCCCACAGACCCAGAGAAGAGCTGTCAGCCAGTGTTGGAGACTCTACGCCAGGCCATGAATGGCACTGTGTGTGCCCACAGCACCTTGGAACTGCAGACACTACAGCCTATAGTCAACTTCCTTGCCACAGCTACAGTGCCAGGCTTCTGTGAGTGCCCACTGTGCCCCCGCCTCTTTCGACTGTTCACAGTGCTGGCCCTGGCTGACATGACCCAGGCCATACTGCTCAGCAGGCACACACCAATCATCCAGGGCTGGCTTGAACGCTTTCCCTGTGTGGAGCGGGAGGGTGTTCTAGCAAGAGCCCTGATCTGTGCCTCCATGCAGGCCTGGGAGATTGTGGGCAGCTGTTTTTTGCCTTCACCCCTCCACCCACATTACCACTTCTCCCTGCACTCTGTGAGCCAACTACTGGGAAGCCTTCAGCTGCTGTCAACCAGAACGGGCGCCCGAGGTTTTCTGGACTATCCCAACCACCAGGAGCACTTGCGCCGGGTGTCAGGCTTGCGTGGCACCCGCCTGATGACTATGATGGCCATGCGCAACATAGTGCGCCTTTGGCTGCATGAGGCACAGAGAACCTTCTGTGACCGGCTGGACAGCCCTAGGGAACGTGACTACTGTGCCAAGCTGCTCCTAGAAGTAGCTCAGAGTGTCTTCTGCTGTGGGCCAGCACCCCAAAGCCTGGACAAGGGCTATAAGGAGAAGGAGGAGTTGGAAGAGGAGGAAAGGGTGCCTGAAGTGGAGTCTGAAGGGGAGTTGGCCCAATGGGAGGACTTAAGCAATAGCGGCAGTGACACAGAAGAAGAAGACACTTATGACCTTTGGGTCACCACGGGCCCACCCTCCAGAGGTTCAGGTCATGCATCATCCACAGCCCCAGTGAAGAGGGAGAGCACAGAGAACATAAGTCAAAAGATAAATCAGGAGGAAGGCACAAGGGCCTCCAGTTACAAACTTCAAATAAAGAGATCCAAGAATTCGTGGCAGAAGACACCCCAGTCGGACCTGGACTCACCCCTATTGCTACCAGTGCTACTACTCTGTCCCCAGGAAAAGCCCTCAGACCTAATCTTTAGTCAGGAGCTGATACTGGGTTCCAACTCTGAGAGCCCCAACATGTACCTGGAACGGCAGTGGGAGAGCCTGGAGGAGCAGCTGGCCACATCAGCTGCTCAGCTAAAGCTGAGTCCCCACCTTGCCCGGTGCCACTCGATGGCCCAGCATGTGGCCCGCCTGGTCCGGGTGCTGGCCAGGCCCCGGCAGCATGGCCTTCTGCTCTCAGGGGCTCTGGGCACTGGGCGCTGTACTGCCATCATTCTGGCAGCTAACATTTGTCAGGCCCGTCTCTTCTATCTGCCATGCCAGCCAGAGAAGGCCATTCTCCAGTGTCTGTGGGATGCCAGCTGGCATGCTGGCATATTAGGTCAGCCAGTGGCCCTCCTGGTGCCCAAGGATGTGGATCTGACCACTCTTCATCGTCTGCTGGCCTTGGCAAGCTCAGGCAGTTTCCCTGACCAGTACACAGAGGCACATCTGGAAAACATTGAAGAACATCTCAGAGATGTCAAGCAGACCAACAAGAAAGAAATGCTTTTGCAGAGGTGAGGCCAAGAGCCCCATTCTAGGGGCTTCTCTGCTCTTGCTCCATTCTGGCCAAAAGGCCAAAAAGAAAGTAGGGGTTGCTGTGAGGGCTCGGAAGATCAGAGCTATGGGTTCAGGATTGGGACTGGGGCATGCATGGGCAAATAGAGATAAAGGGGAGGACAGTATCTGAGCTCCTGGCCCACAGGTTCTACCAACAAGTGTGCAGCCACCTGCACATGTTCATCCTGATTGGAGATGACCAGGCACACAAACAACTGCCCTCTACCCTTTTCCGGAGACTCCTCCAACTGGCCATCAGCAGCATTGACCACTATGAACCCTGGGACCAAGACTCCCTGATCAGTGTGGCTCAGCACCATCTGGACAGTGCTCAGAATCTACCGCTTGGTGATGGTGAGCACTTTCTACCTGTCTGTGCCTCAACTCAACCAGACTGTAGAGGATTATTATCTCTCTCTCCTCTCCCTCTCCCTCTCCTCTCCCTCTCCTCTTCCTCTCCTCTCCCCTCCCCTCCCTAGCCCTCCCCTCCCCTCCTTCTCTCTCTCTCTGTCTCCCCCCCCCCCCTCTCTCACCTAGTGAGTCCCCTTCACCTTTTCTGCCCTCTTTTCTGAGCCTTTCCTATTCCTCTACAAGCTCACTAGCCCAGGCTAAAGTCATGCCTGTTGCAGATACCTTGAAGTACCCAGACCTCCAGGCCTCAATTCCCAGTGTGGCCAAAGCCATGGCTTTCATCCACCTTTCGGCTGCCAGCTACCATGGGCACCTGTGCCCTGAACTGCCACTCGTCACCCCCAAGACCTTCTTAGACTTCCTGGAGACCTTCCTGCTGCGGCAACAACGGATGGTCCTGCAGATGGAGAACAAGGCCCAGCGGTGAGCGGCCCCACTCCCTGCCGTGCGCCTCCTCCTGCGCCCTCAAGTTCACTCACTGGGTCACCGTTTCTCCAGGTTCAACAATGCCCTGGGGAATCTGACAACAATATTTGAACAACACAATATCCACATCCACCAGGTCTCTGTCTTGAAACAGGAGATGAGAGACTCCTACAAGGTAAGAGGGAAAAGACTACGGTCCAAAGCAGAAGCCCAAAAGGGGATTTTGGAGGAACCAACCAAACTGAACCTTAGTTCTTATCTCTGGAGAGTCCCCTTCCCCCATGAGATCTCTCTAATCCATGCTGCCTCCTCCTTTAGAACTTAGACTCAAAACTCCCCATAGCACATCTGAGACCGGGCTGATTCTTCTAAACACATGAAACCCAAGTGTAGCTTCTGGTTTCCCCTAGTAGACTGACTGTGTGAAGTTCAGAATGCTCCCCAAGGTCTCTGTAGATTCCATCAGGAACGGGGCAGGGATTACAGTCTCATGGTCACCTCTCCCTCTGACCCTCCTCTTCTGAATGTTCTATCAGTGTCAGATCCCTTGGTCATTTTCTCAACAGCCATAATAGTGTGTGCTTCTCTCAATACTCCCCACTCCAGGAAATGGCACCACCAATCATTTAGTCATGTAAGCCAAATCCCAGAATCATTCTGGATAACTATCTCTTTTCTCTCTCATATTCAGTTGTTTCATTTATTCATTACTGTACTCAACAAAAATTAATTGAAGTCCACATTTTTTTGGTCCAGGCATTCATTAATATTTATGTCTATGTCTACATCTACATCTTATGTTTACATCTAGATGGATGGATAGATAAATAGGTAGGTAGGTAGATAGACAGATAGATAGAATCCTTGCCACAAGTTTCTGAGGTGGCTATTTTCCCCTACATTTTACAGATGAGAAAACTGAAATCCAGAGATATTTAGAACGAGCATTAAATGAGATCTTACATGTAAAGCATTTAAAAGTGCTGGCACATAGTAAAAGTTTCAATAAATGTTAACTACTATTAATATTAGGTTAGATTGCCTCCTAATAAGAAAGATAGGACACTGTCCTTGCTTTTATGGTGCCTAGATTACTGGAAGAGATAAATGAGTCCAGGCAATTAAAACAGTGTATAATGACAGAGTAAGTCCAGGATACTCTGAAGTATCAAGAAAGACTTTCTAAAGAAAGCATAGAGCCACAGTAGGCACTCAAAAACATTCTTTAAGTATGTAAACAAATGAAGTACATCAACATTGATAGCTAAAGATTAAGTAAGATTTTGCATAAATGGGGGTGGAGAGGAAGAATGTCACAGGCTGAAGCAACAGCATATGCCAAGGCCCAGAGGCAAAAGAATGTGTGCCACATTGGAGGAACTGAAAGTCAGGGATGGCTGGAGAATAGAGTAATGGGAAAGGAAAAGGAGATGAAGCTGGAAAAATGAGTAGAGGCTTTCTGGTCACAGAGGCATTGTAAACCAAATGAAAGAATGGCAGGTGTGGTAAGGGACATGATGATGATGATATTTGGTTTTTAGAAAACCAATCAGGCTACAGCATGGAAAATGATTAGAGGTGGGGATTAAGAGTAGAAGCCAGGATAGAAGGTCAAAAGTGAAGAGAACATAGGCATAGGTGATGCGTATTGGGGATGGGAGTAGACATGAGAGATGGTAGGAGGTATAATTGAAAGGAAATGCTTTGGGTTTGAGGGGAAGAGAAGAGATGGAGTCAGGGTGGCAATTAGGTTTGGGAAACTTGGGTGTACTTTGCCACAATTCTAAGAAAAAGAACACATGAACGGATGAGTAAGATTGCAAGAGATCTGAGGAAGCCAATATATACATTTTTCAACATGTGGAGTCTGAGGGGCCTGTGAGATGAAGAGAAATTTCTACTAAGCAGATAGATACAGGGTGAGGGGTTTGGGGAAAAATCTGGCTAGAGATAGAGACTTGGGAGTTGTTAAAATATAAATGGTAATAAAAGCCATGGGATTAGGGAGGGCACATTGAAATGTGGGGTGAGTAGAGAAGGGGCCCTGAAAAAATTGCTGAGGAATATTTAAGGGATGACAGAGGAAAAGACTGAGAAAGAGCAGCCTCAGAAGTTGGAGAAAGCCAAAGGAGAACACGGTATCATGAAACTCAGGGAGAAAAATGTTTCAAGAGGAAGGAAACTGTCTCTGTGAGAAATGCCATTAGTGGGTCTAGTAACATAATGCAATGGTCAAACATGTAGGCATGGAGTTCAGATTGCCTGGATCTGTATGGCAGGTCAGGAGAAGCAACCACCAACTTGGGGCTGCATCATTAGATATATAACTCACAGACCAGGCAGTGAGAGCTCAGTCTGTATTAGTGGCTTATTTGGAGTTCAACTTGATCACCCTATTAAGTGAGGAGTATGCTGGAGTTCCAAGCCCATGGAGTCTTCCCTGGGGTATTTCCACCTGGTCTAGGGTCTGGAGTTGCAGCCTGGGTCTCTGTTCACAGAAACTCAGCATATTGCGTCAGCAACTAGAGCACAGCAAGATCCTACACAAGCGGCAACTAGCTGAGTGTCGGCAGCAGGAGTCCCTCATTAAGAGCCTGACCAAGCAGTGGGATGCGCTGCGGACTCAGCATGAGGCTTTCCTGGAGCAGGTGGGCTCTTTCTGTCGCCTGCCCTGAACTGCTCTTCTCTTGGGAGAGGACAGCTCCTGATAGGATGCCCAGAGGAGAGGAGGGGGTGATTTGTCATGGAGTCTCCTGGGGGAGGGGACAACAGTAATAAGATGGCTTGAGGAATGGCTCCTTTATGGGGACTCCTAAGGGGAGATGATCCCTCTTGACCAGGGGTCCTCAAACTACGGCCCGTGGGCCACATGCAAATACAAATATTGTATTTGTTCCCGTTTTGGGTTTTTACTTCAAAATAAGATATGTGCAGTGTGCATAGGAATTTGTTCACAGTTTTTTTTAAACTATAGTCCGGCCCTCCAACGGTCTGAGGGACAGTGAACTGGCCCCCTGTTTAAAAAGTTTGAGGACCCCTGCTCTTGACAACACCTTGAACAAAGAGGGCATTTTAAGAGCTTACATCAAGAGGGAATTTGTCCTCATTTAGATGGGCAAGGCATTTCTTGGGCCCCTGAGCCAGCTGAAGGTGACTGATTTCGAGGAGTTACGAAGCTATCGAGCACCGCCAGAATCTGTGGTCCAGGTGACCAACGCACTGTGTGACCTGTTCCACCGTGAAAGAGGCTGGGCCAGTGCCAAGCAGCTGTTAAGCACTGAAGATTTTTATCAGGTAGGGAATGTGGGGCATAATGGATGAGGAGAGCAGAGACGTGAAAGGGACACTTGACAAGGTAAGAATGAGGGAGTAAGGTTCCGAGCATCTATGTCACCCCCATTCCTTTTCACATAAACTCTCCCAGGAGCTGGTGTTCTTCCCCAAGGAGAAGATGACGGACTCAGAGATAATAAACTTAAGCATCGCCCTAAAGGCTCCAGGTATGAGTGACGCAGCTTTGCGGGCGGTAAGCATACCTGCAGCCAGCCTGGCAGCCTGGCTCTGGGCTGTTCTGCGCTATAGGCTGGCACAACACCGAGGCCTGCCCACGGGCCTGCTGCTGCGGCAGGTAGAGGCGACACTGGCTCGGGAGCAGGCCCAACTGGCCCACTGCCAGTTCCAGTCTCAGGAGATCCTGGAGCACAATTTGGCCCTGACTACGCAGCTGGAAGGTATCCAGGCTTCCCACAGCCATCTGGTAGAGAGCCTCAATTGGAGCCAGACTGACCAGTATCACACGTGGCCCATAAAGGCTGCATTGCTCGCGCCCATGCATTCCTGGACTGCAGAGCTCCAGGTAACCAGCCCCTCCCAGACTTCCCCCCAAAGTTCATTTCTGCACCACTGCCCGCATTCCTCCTCCTCTCAGTGCCCTCACTGCCTCCCTCTATCCCACTCTGCCCCTTTGCCATGCTTTCCTTTATACCCTGCCTTGCTCCCTCTCGGCTAGACCCTCTGCCTCTACCCTCCTCACTGGCCTGCACACCCTCTGGTCTTCCCTTCCACACTAGAAGTTGAAGAGGCAGTGCATGACTGTGTATGGCGATGCCCTCCTGTGTTCAGCTGCCATCGTTTACCTGGGTCCCTTCCCACCATTAAGGCGCCAGGAGCTACTGGCAAAGTGGCTGGCTGTGTGTAAGGGCTTTCAGGAAACTCTGGGCCCAGATGACGTGGCACAGGCCCTGAAGCAGAATCAGAAATCTGTTATCACGCCACCAAAAACGCCCCTGCTCTCCACGTGCTCTCCCTTTAGCCTTCTGTTCTTACTGAGCTCTGAATCCGAACAATTCCAGTGGGACCGAGACCTGAAGCCCCGGGCAAAGTCAGCTCGCCTGGCAGGCTTGCTTCTGCGAAGTTATACCCACTACTTCAGTTGCCGTTGGCCTCTGGTGCTTGACCCCAGCAAGCAGGTCCTCAACTGGCTGAACCCACTGCCTCTGGAACATACTAGATGCATGGCCCCAGTTCCCACCAAGGGCAGAGGTAAAGCCGTGGATAATAATCATAGTGTTTCTCGGGTGTCTGAACTGCCCGGCACCGGAGCCATAGTGACATTCCCTTTCATAATTACATTTTTGTGGCCAAGGAATCCCAGATTTCACCAGCCTATTAAATTAGGTCACATTTACATCTTTTGGCCCAAATTGCAATGATTCTGAATCTATGTGTCTGACCAGTCCATGATCTTCCACTTCCCTGATCTGCTTAGCACTACTGGAAACTTGGCTAACAACTCAGAGCTTTACAACCCAAATTTGTTCCTATGTCCAGGAATTCTGGGGAAATATATCTATTGGTTCTGCTTGGATCAGCGATCCATCTGGATGGAGTATGAGAAGGAACATTTTCTAAGGGAAGGGAGGGAGGGTGTTTATTTCCCAGAAGAAAGGGTTAGGGATGAGAATAGCAGATATCTCTAACAGAAGGTGTACGATAAAGGGGTCTGTAACATAGGCTCTATAATCAGACTACCTGGGTCAGTCATTTGTCCCTTGCTAGCTGTTGACCTAAGGCAAGTTCCTTAATCTGTTTATTTGCCAATAAATTGAGGGTCTTACTTATACCCATCTCATAAAGTGTTGTGAGTATTAAGTATGGTAATTCTCATAAAAGGGGTTCATACAGTGCCTAATATACAGGTTGTCCTCCCAAAATATATATACACTTTAACAGTTGATAGCGCAATTTTGAAAATGAAATGTATTTTAATAAACACTGCCTTCAGAATTATCCTAAGTGTGTGTACACATTAGTATACATTTCTTTTGGGAACACTATATAATAAGTTCTCCAAAACGTTAGTCTTTATTACTACTACTATATTACTGCTGCCATTATTACAGTCCATCCCTTGGCTATTCAGCACTACTTTCCATTGTGCCCATGCACCATTATAAAAATGCCCATTATAGAACGATCACATGGGTAACTCTAAATGAATTCACTGCCTAACAGACACTCTTTTGCATACAATTCTAAGTCCAGAAACTCTGAATGGTATTCATTGCTCTTGATTAGATCTGGTTGTGGAACCTTGTGATTCCTTAACCTATGATAGATTACATGCCATCTCACCATACCAACAAACCTGATATACAAAGTGAAGCAAAATCAAATCAAGATAACTACTATAAATTTCCTGCTTAGAAACTGGGCAAGGGTAAGAAACACTCCATATTAGTCTCTAGCTTGTACTATATATCAGATAGAGATAGTAAGGCAAATAATTAGCATTATTTCGCTGGCTATGGAATTCTTGGACAGTCAGGTCAGCTGCCCTGTGTTCTGATAACTAGTATAATTTTCTTTGCCCACTGCCCCCAGGGCAACCTACGAAAGGAAAGTTGAGTAAGAAGTCCCCTATTTGTAGCTGGTCTGCCTTAAATGTATGAGAACTTAGGATTTGCCTTAAAATTAAGCAGACCCAGATCACTTTGTTACCAGATGGGAGATTTTTCTGGCTAACCCCCTTAAATATCTCATCTTTTTACTACAGATTTCATTCATAAGGACTCTATTAGCTATTAAAGAATGAAAGAAATCTTGATACATTCTCAGTCTTGAATTTAAACCATACCTTCCAGCTTCTGTCTCTTAACATGGTTCTGGGGGCTCCACCAATTCCTTGGTGTAATTATCATCCATCTAAATCTCAGCCTTGACCTCAGAGCTGTAAGTAAGAAAATAGTCTGAGTAGTGAGCTCAGGCTGGTTGGCCAGGGAATTTAGGCCCTATTACTTTGAGCTGTATCCAAATCCAAAGAATTTATCTTTGTCAAGCAGGAAGTGCATAGAGAGAAGTGCTTGGGATGGACCTAGCGTCAGGAAGCCCATTCCTTGCAACATGAGTTAGAGAATCATCTTTGCAGATCAGCCAGGGGTATGACTTATCATCTGTGGTCTGAACTTGCTTGATATGAGCAGAAAGGAATTTCCTTTAAGTTTCTCTCATTGAAGTAGAGAAGTAGCCAGCACACTCCAATATCTTCTAATAAATCCACTAAAGTTCAGTGAGCACATAGTCTCTAAGTCTCATGAGATAAGCCGGCCTCTTACCTACCACATAGCCTAGCCGCCTTCCCAGTAGGAAAAAAAAAAACCCTCATTGCTTCCTCCAACCCCCATCTTGCTGTCACTACCAGTAACAAAAACCCAACTTACCATGGCTTAAACAAATAGGGATTTGTTTATCTCACATTATAATAAGCTTCCGTGTTGCCTTCAAGCACCCAAATTCTTCCATCTTTCTGCTCTATGATCCTTAGCATGTTGGCTTATCACATTGTAGTGGATTGAATGGTGGACCCCTAAAATATATATCCATATCCTAACCCCTGGAACCTATGAAAGTGACCTTATTTGGAAAAAGAGTATTTGCAGATGTAATTAAGAACTTTGAAATGAAACCACCCTAGATTGAGCTGACCATGTATGTAATGACAAGTATCCTTATAAGAGACAGAGGAGCCTGGCCGGAATGGCTCAGTGGTTAAGCATCGACCTATAAACCAGGAGGTCATGGTTCAATTGCCAGCCAGGGCACATGCCTGGCTTTCGGGCTCTGTCCCCAGTGTGGGGCGTGCAGGAGGCAACCAATGAATGATTCTCTTTCATCATTGTTGTTTCAATCTCTCTATAACTCTACCTCCCTCTCTGAAATAAATACAAGTAAAATTTTAAAAAAGAAAAGAGACAGAAGAGAAGGCATAAGTACACAGAGGGAAAGCCATGTGAAGATGGAGACAAATAGTGGAGTTATGTAGCTACAAGCCAAGGAACTCCTGAAGCCACCGGAAGCTGGCAGAGGCAAGGAAGGAGTCTCCCTTAAAGCCTTCAGAGGGAGGGCAGTCTTGCCAGTGCCTTGATTTTGGACTTCTGGCCCCCAGAACTATGAGAGAATAAGTTTCTGTTGTTTTAAGCCACTGTATTTGTGGTAATCTGTTGCTTAGTTGGCTGCTATCCCTCCAAGCATCATGTCAGAATCGCTGATAGTCATTTCTGTTCCATTTGTCAGGAAAACAAAAGATCTTTCAGAAGTCTGAATAGCCAGATGTGGCAGACAGAATTGTGGCTCTCATGACCTTTGCCCCCCCCCCTCCCCCGGTGTTACACTCAAAACTATGTTCTGTTACATGGCAAGAGGGACTTTGCAGATGTAATTAAAGTTACTAGTCAATCAACCTTAAGATAGAGATATTATCCTGGATTATCTCTGGGTTGCCTCAATGTAAACACCTGTGCCCTTCAAAGAAGAAAGGAGCAAAGAAAAGAAAGATTTGAAACACAAGAAGGATTCAGTGAACCGTTGCTGGCTTGAAGGTGCAGTGGGCTACAGGGAAAGAGTGGGAAGGAAACCATAGCCAGGAAGAGGCCCCAAGTCCCAGATGAGAACTCCAGTTAATGCCTTGATTTTAGCCCAGTGTAACCCTGAGCATCGAGCCATGTTGTGCTGGGCTTCTAACCTACAGAACTGAGATAATAAACTGTATCATTTCTGTTTGTTTGGAGAGAGAGAGAGAAACATCAATGTGAGAAAGAAACATCCATTGGTTACCGCCCGTACACATCCTGACCAGGGTTCAAACCTGCAACCCAGGTATGTACCCTGACCGGAAATCAACCCCACAGCCTTTCAGTGCATGGGACAATGCTTCAACCAACTGAGCCACACTGGCCAGGGCACAAGTGTCTATTTAAGCTGCTAAGTTTGTGGTCATTTGTTAGGCAATAGAAAATAAATATACCCAACTGTAGACTCGACAGCCTCCATCTGCTCGCTTCTTAAATGTGTGATACTTTTAAAAAATTCTTAAATTTCTTAATAGTTAAAAAATAATAAGTATTCCTCTTTTCCAGCCCCTGCAGTAGGGGAGGTAAAGGAGAAGGGTTTGGGATGGCTGTTGGCTAGCCAAATGTCTGTGTCTGCCACACTGCCCATCACTTGGCTAATTCCACCGTTAATGGCCTTTAACTTACATGCACTGGTTTCTGTATTAGTGACGTCTCTTTTAGTTGTTAGTCACAGATGAGCTTTGGCAAAAAGGGGAATGCACTGGCTCTTCTACCCACAGAAAGGCAGAGATGGGTCAATTTCAGGACTGACCAGAATACCTCCCTGGAATTTTCGAGTAACAATAACAACAGCTAACATTTATTGACGGCTTACGAGGTGTCAGCTAAGTGCTTCCTATGTGTTATTTCATGTCATCTTCACAGTAAACTTTTAGGGCTCCCTGATAGCAACCCCATTTTGCAGATAAGGAAACTGAGTCCCAAAGAACCTAAGTGACGTCCCTCATGAGATGGAGCCCTTGGGTGGACAGTGCTCCCTAGAAGGCTAATTCTTCCTCTGAGAAGAGCTCCTCTGCATCTTTCTGCACAGGGAAGGGTGACAGAAGTCAAGAAAAAGAGGATAAAGAGGAGGAAGAGGAGGAAGATAACAATAATGAAAAGAGTCCCAAGACTGAAGAGCAGAAGGCAGAGGAAAAGGGAAAGGAGGAGGTGGTAGACAAGGAAGAGAAGCAAGAGCAAGAGAACACGGAGGACGAGACAGAGAGTCAGGAGTCAAGGCCAGCCTCTGAGACCCGATCTCCGTCCTCTGCCCACTTCAGGGTGCTCTCAGGCTCTGACCCAGACCTGGGTCCTCAGCTCCTCGAGGCCGCTGCCAAAGGTAAGAGCTGGTCCCTGCCCACATGTCTCCCTCTGTCCTCCCCCAGCCCTGTGGGCCCACAGGCTTCTCATAGCCCAGTCTGAGCTCAGCTCGCACTCTCATCCTGGGCACTAACTCTGTTGAAGAGCCCTGAGGGAACCCTGCTCAGTAGAGGGGAGCTCATTCGAGCCAAATTTTGCACATGGGGGGGGGGGGGGCTACGTGCTGGCTAGAGAGTCCTTGCTTCCCCCTCACAGGCCTGCCTGTGCTACTGACCAACGTGGAGCTGGGACTAGGGTGCCAAGAACTGCCATTTCTACTGCAGCGGGAGCAGCTGAGCCCACCACAGGTGCAGCCTGGCTTCTGTCTCTATCTGAGCACCACCCAACCCCTTGGTGCCTTGAAAAAAGGTGAGGGCCAGTGGGTAAGTTGCCAGCACAGCTTTGTGGATATAGTGGGGCCCCAGCTTCACTCAATCTGGCCCAGAACAGGCTCAGGACTGTAGCAGGGAACCACACTCTCTGTGCACCCCATCCTCTGGCTCTGCCAAGGGGAAGGGTTAAGGGTCTCCCATATCACCCCAAGTGCTAGGTTGTGAACTGCTGAAAGTGCTGAATGTGCTGGATCTGGGTCTGAACATGGACATCCTAGAAGAACAGATGCTGCATGAAATCCTGTGCACAGAGTGTCCCAAGTTTGAGAGCCGCTGGCAGAAACTCCAGATGAGATCCTTGAATACCCTCGAAGCTGTGGAGGCTACTGAGGTGCTCAGGGGACTGCTATATGGGTTGGGCTGAGCTTTGCAGGGGCCCAGGTATGGGGGTGGAGAAGAGTGGAGACCATAGGGGACTGTGGGAAAGGGTCGAATCCATGCCACAATGACTGTGTGCAGGAGCGGCTCCTGATGAGGCTGCTGTCCAAGAACCCAACTAAGCAGAAGCTAGCCAAGTTCCTGCGGGACATGGTGAGGAACCAGGCAGAACTATGTCAGCTGCATGCCTACCGCGAGGAGCTGGAAGACCTGAGGCTGCAGGAGATGGTACAGTGGGTACCCTATCAGCATGTGGCCCGGCATGGGATAGCCATCATCAGGGCCCTTAGCCCACTGCAAGACCTGCTGCCACCTTTCCGTATGAGCCCAGAGAACTGGCTGGCAGCCACCAAGCGGGCTCTGAACAGCATGAGGCAGTGTGAGAATCATCCAGGGAAGGATTTACCCAGCCATCTGCTACAGATGAAGACACAGCTGACCCACCAGCTGCTGGGCAGCACCGTGGCTGCACTGGGCCTGGCCCACATGCCCTTGGTAGGTGCCTTGGGTGCCTTGGCTCTGCTGTGCGAGGTCAGGAAGGCACCACATCTGGAGAGGCTGGCACTCTGGCCTGGACTGGAAGCCTCTCCCAGCACAGGCTCTAGCAAGCCAGTCCCAGGTGTGGCTCGACCAGCCTGGCTAGGGCGGAGAGCCTGGCACGAATGTGGAATGTTAGAGCTGCTGCCCCCATTTGCTGGGCTGCGTGTATCCCTGGCAGGCCACTCCAGTGTTTGGCAGTCTTACCTGTCCCTGTCATCCACAGTGCTTGGGCCTACACCTGGGTCTGGGCCCAATCTACTCAGCCTGCTCCAGAAGCTGATCCTGTGGCGCGTGCTGAGACCTGAGTGCCTCGCAGGCACCCTGGCAGACTTCACCACCAGCCTCCTGGGCCGGCCCCTGGATGAGAACCTGAGTCCCTCCGCCATATCCTTTGAACAAAGTCAGGCTACTCAGCCCCTGCTGGTCCTGTTGCCACCACCTGGTCACCCCACAGCCACCTTGCATCCTCTGACTGTCATCCAGAAACTGGCTGCCCAGCATGAGCAGGTTTGAACCAACCTCTTGGCCACAAAGCAACCGGACTCCTATGGGCTAGGATAGGGTGGGGGTGCGGCCTCCCAACAGTCTCATGGATCCTTCTGGATTACTCAGAGACTCTGGGGGTCACTGTGGCGTTACTCGGAGTCCCTTGGGGCACCCCAGTATCACCTTGAGTTATTCTGACATCTCTCTGTGGTTCTCAGGGGCAGAGGCATCTGGAGGTGATAGCCCTGGGCTCTGAGGCCTGGAACCCGGTCTCCGCTGTGGTCAGCACTCTAGGCCGGGCTATGTACAAAGGGCACTGGCTGGTGCTGGAGAACTGTCACCTGATGCCTCACTGGCCAAAAGAGCTGCTACAGCCCTTGCTGGGACTGCTGGATGGAACCCATGGTGGGTTTGTTGCTGAGAGATATTCTTAGGACCCTTTCCTACACTTGGGCCTAAGCTTGAACTCTCAAGTCTCATGACCAACCCCTAGCTTCAAGCCTGTCCCTGTATCTGACTCCTGAACTTTTAGCCTCAAGTCCGATCTCTAGACTTCTCTGACCCTCTTTACCCAGTGATTAATTTCAGTCCCATGTCTGACCCGTAGTATTCTCAGACCTGGAGTTAGAACTGCTTTTAGCCCCATCTGCAAGCAGGAATATGGTCCACAAAGACTTCCGTCTTTGGCTTATTGTGCCTGCAGAGTCTATTGCTTCTTTACCAGGTGAGGAGCCCTGCCCCCAAACGCTCTCAGATGGAAGGGGAGAGGGCAATTGCGCTGTGCTGACTCAGCACTCTCCTTCCTCTCCAGCTGTGCTGACTCAGCACTGCATGCCTGTTTTCTGGGAGCAGTCCCTGGAGCTGGGCCATGTCTTGCTCAACAATGTGGAGCTAGCCCAGCAAGAAGTCGATGTGCAACCCCTTACCAGGAAGCTGCCTCTGCTCCTCTTACATGGCCTCCTGCTACACCGGCAGCTCTATGGAATGAAGCTGCAGGCACACAGGGGCCACTGGTGAGGACCCCACCCATTCTGCTCAGTCACTCGGTCAGTCAGTCCCGAAGCAAACACTGAGTGTTTTCCCACAGCCTGGATTCACCTCTAGGGAGCACCGAAGTGTGAGGGCAGGGGGAAGCCAAGAAAAGCTTTTCCAAGGACTTGGGGATCTCGCTTTGAACTGAGTCTTATAAGCAGAGGCAGAGTAAGTGGAGATGGGGCTTTCCTGAGCAGAGGGAACTAAGCTCAGCAGGAGGGAGAAGACAACAGTGCGCCTAAGGTGGACATGCTGGGGTTGAGTGGGAGAGGTGAGGCTTGTGGTACAGGGTCTTTAAGACCATGGCAAGGGGACTGATTTTATACTGAGGACAGTAGGAAACCACAAAAGGGTTTTAAGTAGGAGAAGAAATACAACCCTACTTGTCTGTTGGAACAATCACTCTGGCTTCATTGTAGGGGACGGGCCAGACAGGACTTCGCTGGAGGCAAGCAGAATAGCTTTAGGAGGCTCCGGAAATCTCAAGGAAAGAGATCATCGTGGTAGGACTAGGGTAGGCATAGCAGTGGTAGAGAGTACATATTGGGTGAGGAAGAGTAGTAGTCAAAGGATGGCTCCCAGATTTCTGCCTTGAACAACTCGGGGGTGGGTGTGGAGGGAAATGATTTCTACTGAAAGCAAGTTGTATTTTAGGTGCCAAGTGGCAATGACTAGTGAGCCCGCATGAGTCAGGAGCTCAGGAGAGAGGAAAGATGTGAGTCCTCAGCATATAAATGGTTTTGAAACCCTACTTCCTGCTCTCCTCCCCCAGGAATCAAGTGACCCTGACCCAGGTCCTTCAGATGCAAGACCAGCTGTGGGCCAGCCTTAGCAATCCCCATGCTGCCATGGAGGAGTTGGCTGGTGAGACCTTCCTGTCCCCCATGTAGTCATCTGCCCCCAGGACAGCTCTGGAAAGGGGTGGAGGTGGGAGTACTGAGACTGGCACATCATTTTTCGCTTTGGTTTGGGAAGTGGTGGAAACTGGAGGGACTGGAACTGAGGACTCTACCCTCATCTTCAGCTTCGGTTTTCTATGGGGGTCCTCTGGGAGACAACAAGGACAGGGAGGCCCTGATTAGCCTCATACATGCCTGCCTGAGCCCCAGGGGGAGTTGGGACCAACCACACACACCCCAGTATCTGCTGGCCACTCTGATACCCAGCCCAGGTAAGCTCCATCAGGTATCTGTGTTGGGGTGGGGAAAAGCAGTGTGGTGCCATCCTCCTGGGAATGTGAACAGCATGGCAACAACGGAGCAGGAGGGGGCGGTATTCACATAGTTGTGGGGAGGTGGCTGAACCTGTCAGAGGAAGGCCTATTCCCTTGGGTCTGGGGTGGGTCGAGTCCACCTTGTCTCTCCCTCCTCACCTCCACCTCCAAGATCTAGAGGAGCTGGATGCTATGTCAGAATGCAAGGCCCAGATGCACCAACTGCCCACACCACCTGAACCCAGGACCTGTGGACTGAGTGCTGGACCCCAGGCCTGGCTGTTGCGACGCCAGAGTCGCGCTCTCCTGCGTGCTCTGCAACAGTGTTCGCTCACTTGGGTGCCTGCACCGGATGGCTCCAGACACACCGAAAGGCAAAGGCGGCTGCGGCTGCGGCAGCGCCTGGTTCTAGCCAAGCAGACACTGGAGTCGCTGCAGGCTCTGCTGACCCAGACCACTAGCCAAGACGAGTCTGGTGCCCCTGGTGCCGGGTGGTTGGAGATGGGGTACGATGCGGGGCGGGCTGTGGAGGGCTTCCTTCAGATGGAGGTATGGGAACTGAGCCAGCTGGTGAGCACACTGCAGGGGGACCTCAACTGCCTGTTACAACAGCTGGAAGGCGCACCCCCGTGTGTCTCCCAACGCTGTGTAGTGGTGGCCCATGCTCTGTGGACTGGCCGCCTACCCCTACCTTGGAGACGCCATGCGCCTGCCTGGCTGCAGCCGCCCTGGCACTGGCTGCGACAGCTGTCACGCCGTGGAGAGCTGCTGGTTCGCTACCTGGGCGTGGGCACTGCAGCACCAAAGCGCATCTTTCACCTATCAGCCTTTCGCCACCCGCACCGCCTGCTGCTGTCGCTGCGCTGGGAGGCTGCCTTTGCTATGGTCCCCACTGACCACCATGTGCCTAGCTTGAATGTGCCTGGTGGCCAAGGCCTCAGCTCTAGGCATCTTCATAAACGGCAGGAGCTGAACAGCAACCCTTTGCACCTTCAGGTATCTTCCAGCAGCCCCTTCACTTCCAATTCCACCCCCTCAACCTTCCTGATTACACCTAGAAGCTACCTTACTTGGCCTCTTGGTGACCCTGTCCCCTCAGTGGCCCCATCTGCTTCTCTGCTCCCAATCTAGGAAGACCCCTTAGCTTCCTAGCCTTGCCTGACCAGCTTCTGGTGTCCCCAGGTGGTGAGCAGCCCAAAGCCCATGGTTCCAGAGACAGGAGCCGTGCTGCTGATTGGGCTACAGCTCTGGAATGCCCAATGGGATCCGCTAGTAGGAGCCTTGAAGGATGGTCCCACCAGCCAGCCCAGTCCTCTGCCTCCAGTCAGCGTCAGCACCCAGGCCCGGGACACCAATGACCTGCCACCCACTGCCGGCCTGGCTGTATATTCCTGTCCTGTGTACATGGAAGGGCCCCTGGGCACTGCTAGGCTGCACAGCAAGAATATCCTGATGTACTTGCCCCTGCCCACAAAGCTCAGCCCTGCCATCTGTGTTCAAAGGAGAGTCCATGTGTGCAGCCCACCCTTGTCCTAAGCCCTCAACCAAAATAAAGTTGGAGTTATTCAGTGAAAGAGTTCTGAGATTTATAAGGAATGTCCGTGTGGACACACTGAGGGTGTGACACACTGAGGGCAAAGCAGTGTGCACAACAGAGGAGAGATGTGTTCACAAGAAGGTAGAAGAAAGAGGGTGTGTGCCTGGCAACAGAAAGGGTAGCATGGGGACTATGAAGAAAGGGGCCTGGGATTGGTCATGCCTACGCAGATCTTGGGATGGCTAACACGCAGGATCCCGAGTCCTTCCCCAGCTCTCTACTGTGGTCTCAGCACTTGTGCTAAATCCACAAAGGGTATTTTTAAAGGGATAACATTAGAACTCAAAATGATTTATTACGGCACTTAGTGGTATTATTGGGACAGACCCAATCCTGCCCTACCAGTCATCTGTTCCTCTGCAATGGATTCTCTGAGTGAGCCATACACCCAAAACACAAGCAAAATAAGATACAAGGTCCTATATCTGTTCAACAATTATTTGTCGAGTGCCCCTTTGAACAGGTGCTCTTCCAGGCACTAATGAGGTTGTTCTAATAGAAACAGACAATAAAAGGCCAACATAGGCCGGCCCGTGTGGCTCAGTGGTTGAACATCAACCCATGCACTAAGAGGTCACCAGTTCGATTCCCGGTCAGGTTGTTCCCAGTAGGAGGCAGCTGATGTTACTTTCTCATCAATGTTTCTCTCCCTCTCTCAAAAAAATCAATAAAAACACTTTTAAAAAGGCCAACATATAAATAAGTTGAATTTGATGATTTTTAAGTGCTATAAGGAAAATAAAGTAGGCTAATATGTTAGAGGGTGATTAGAGGGGAGCAGTTAATACAGTTTGGGTGGTATATTTAAAAGGAAGGATTGTTTCCAGTACATTGCTCGGTTGGTATAAAGGTGTTTTTTTCTTTAAATGTCTTTTAAAAATATATTTTTATTGATTTCAGAGGGGAAAGGAAAGGAGAAGAGACAAACATCAATGATGAGAGAGAATCATTGATCAGCTGCCTCCTGCAAACCCCACACTGGGGATCGAGCCTGCAATGTGGGCATGTGTCCTGACCAGGAATTGAACTGCAACCTCCTGGTTCATAGGTTGATGCTCAATCACCTAGCCACGCCGGCTGGGCAGGTACAAAGATCTTAAGGCAAAGCAAGCCTGGGGTGTTCAGGACCAGAAGGTGTAGCTGGAACATGGTCAGTGAGGGGCAGAGTGAGCCAAAGGATGGAAAGGTATGGAGAGGGGGGGTCACATAGAGCTTTTTCATGGCAATACACTTGTATTTTCTAAGAGCATAAGGAGAAATCTATCGGAGAGTATTAGGTGGGAGATGACATGATCTAATCCGAATTTTTCAAAGATGACCCTGGCTGTTCTATGGTGGGAGAAAATCCAGGTAACAAGGAGGAAGATTTGTTTGAAGGCTCTTGAAGTAACTCAAGTGAGAGATGATGAATTCTGGACAAGGGTCATAACAGTGGAGACGAAGAATGAATGTATTTAGGAAATATTCTGGAGGCAAAGCCAGCAGGACTTGCTGATGGGTTAGATGTGAAGAGCGAGGGAAGAGGACAAATCTGGGATGAGTCCTAGATTTTAGGTGTGAGCAACTGGGTGGATCGTGAGGTTATTAACTGAGATGGGCAATCTGAGGGAGAAACAGGTTAGGAGTTAGGAATTGAGTTCTACTTTAATACGTTTAGTTATTAATAGTTATGTGATTACTTACATACTATCCCAGGGCAAACTTCTCAGGTAAAAATTGGGTTAAAGTATGGCAAAGCTAAAGACCTACATGGGTGTCCTCTCCTTGCCCCCAGCACCCAAATTTACCAGGTACAACTCATCTCCCTCTGGCTAGGATAAGCTACATGGTAGGAGGAAATGCAAATCAAGTATGTAATGGGTGTCAGTGCACAACCTCTTCACAGTCACCCACTCACAGTGACTGTGGTGCAACTGATGCCTTTGAACAAGAGACGAAACAGAGCAAAAGCCTCCACTTTCCTCAGAAGCCATTTCTTTTTCTTTCCTGTGGTCAACCAGAGGCATGCCTGTTCCTCCAGGCAAGGAGATTAGCAGAATATTGAAGAAGTCCTTTTGGATAAATGAACTCTACCCATGTTTACCATCACTACTATTTACCCTCCAGTGGGAGCAAAGAGTGATGAGGTACCTGTAAAACTATCTGAAATTGGTTGGTACAGAATATTTTCTACAAATCCACACCATTCTCTGAAGTTCATTCTTGAATTATGCCCAACCCAAGTCAATTAGAGGTTATTAGTATAGTCCACATACAATGACTACTGCGTGAACATGTTCCAGATTTGACAGTTTCGGTCTGCCAGATAAATTAAAATCCCATTAAGGAATTCACGTCCCAAACAATGGAAGGAAGTAGGAAGTGACACAGAACAAAGGGGAGAAATATGTGCGTCCTGTCCCAGTGGATAGGGATAAATGGAGTAGAGGCAAGAGGAGTGGGACAAAATCAGCATGACCAGGGACCTTGGGACAGAGTAGTAAAATGACATACTAGGACTAAAGAGGCTTTTGCCCTTTTGCCTCCTGGGGCTTTAGAAGGGAACTGCTTTGCAGCCCAGACTTAGCGAGGCCCCTGGAGCATTACGAGGGCAGAGCAGCATGGTCAGGAAGAGATGTCTCTTGATTCCAAATGGTGTGGATGCTGAGTAGAGATCCTTTAAGGCTCAATGGAGTATGAGGCAGAAAATCACTGTGTTGGAACAGTGTTGTTGCAAGGAGGCCAAATTAGCAAGGGGGGTGGGGGTGGGGGGCGGGCCCTGACAGCTGAAAAAGACAAGATGGATTCATCAGCCTTAGAAGCAAATGTTGGCAGAATGCCCAGGTATGATACTGGGCCAACTATATCCAGAAGATTCCAGCTTGTGCACACCCAAGAATCAATATTAGGCCAGGGAACCCCTTCCTTCTGATATCAAAATGCCCTTCCCTTTACACCCAGATGACTCTTGCAGAGAAGCAGAGGTAGAATGGAGGAATTTGAGTTTTTGAGTATTTATTTCAAAAAGGATAGATGAAACCTAGAGACTGGATTAAATTTATTTCTAGCTTTTCCACTCTTTGATGGAGTGCAGGATGGAAGTGAGACTTGTGAAGAAAATCAGTAATTGACAAAGGAGCTGAATTTTATTTGCATATCTAAATTGATGAGGAAATTTGTGCCCGACTCTGTACACTATATGCACTAATAATTCAAAGACCAAAAATGTCATTGATTAGCACACTGTGGCTCACCTGAAACTAATTTATTTCTGCAGCTTCCTCTTAACAGGGTCTTTTATAGAGCAAAGGTTTTTCATTTTGATGCAGTCCAATTTATTCGTTTTCTTTTATAGATCACTAGAGGCCTGGTGCATGAATTTGTGTACAGGTAGGGTCTGGCTGGCCTGCCCTGATCAGGGTCTATCGAGCAGGACTGGCCAGGGGGAGGGGAAGCAGGAGGTTGGCCAGCTGGCCCTGCTCCCAATCACACCCCCCCCCATCCTAATCAGGGGTGGGGTCAGCTGAGGGGAGGGGCTGTGGGTGGTTGGCCCCGCTCCCCTTGTTGAACACCCGGTTGAGGGGACATATTAGGCTTTTATTATATGGATCATGCTTCTGATGTCAAGTTTAAAGCTTGTTGCCTAACCATAGATCTCCTGTTTTTTTCTTTTCTTTTTTAATTTCAGAGAGGAAGGGAGAAGGAGAGAGATAGAAACATCAATGATGAGAAATAATCATTTATCAGCTGCCTCCTGCATGCCCAGGCAGGTGCCCTGACAGGGAATGGAACTTGACCTTTGTCTCAGCCATGTTATAGGGCGGGGGTCCTCAAACTTTTTAAACAGGGGGCCAGTTCACTGTCCCTCAGACCGTTGGAGGGCCGGACTATAGTTTAAAAAAAACTATGAACAAATTCCTATGTACACTGCACATATCTTATTTTGAAGTAAAAAAACAAAACGGGAACAAATACAATATTTGTATTTGCATGTGGCCCGCAGGCCATAGTTTGAGGACCCCTGTTATAGGGAATAATGGAACATACTTACACCAGAGTATTAACAATGTAGAGACACAACCAGTTGGCCTGGAGGTCAAATCCCCGCCAGTATTACCTACAACAATCTAGGCTTAACTACAACAAGACTGCACATAAAGACCACTAGGAGTTGCACCAAGAAAGCATAAAAAATGCGGAGACAAAGAAACAGGATGCAGATGTCAGAAATGGAAGATATAGAGCTCGCCGAAACCGGTTTGGCTCAGTGGATGGAGCGTCGGCCTGCGGACTGAAAGGTCCCAGGTTCGATTCCGGTCAAGGGCATGTACCTGGGTTGCGGGCATATCCCCAGTGGGAGATGTGCAGGAGGCAGCTGATCGATGTTTCTCTCTCATCGATGTTTCTAACTCTCTATCTCTCTCTCTTCCTCTCTGTAAAAAATCAATAAAATATATATATTAAAAAAAAAAAAAGATATAGAGCTCAAAACCACACTTTTAAGGTCTTTCAATAATTTTCTAAAATGCCGATAAATGTAGTGAGATCCTCAAGAAATCTAATGAGACCCTCGATGTTGTGATAAAGAACCAACTAGAAATTAAGCATACACTGACTGAAATAAAGAATATTATACAGACACCCAACAGCAGACCAGAGGAGCTCAAGAATCAAGTCAAAGAATTGAAATGTGAAGAAGCAAAAAACACCCAACCGGAAAAGCAAAATGAAAAAAGAATCCGAAAATACGAAGATAGTGTAAGGAGCCTCTGTGACAGCTTCAAGCGTACTAACATCAGAATTATAGGGGTACCAGAAGATGAGAGAGAGCAAGATATTGAAAACCTATTTGAAGAAATAATGACAGAAAACTTCCCCCACCTGGTGAAAGAAATAGACTTACAGGTCCAGGAAGCGCAGAGAACCTCAAACAAAAGGAATCCAAAGAGGACCACACCAAGACACATCATAATTAAAATGCCAAGAGCAAAAGACAAAGAGAGAATCTTAAAAGCAGCAAGAGAAAGAAACTCAGTTACCTACAAGGGAATACCCATACGACTGTCAGCTGATTTCTCAACAGAAACTTTGCAGGCCAGAAGGGAGTGGCAAGAAATATCCAAAGTGATGAATACCAAGAACCTACAACCAAGATTACTTTATCCAGCAAAGCTATCATTTAGAATTGAAGGTCAGATAAAGAGCTTCACAGATAAGGAAAAGCTAAAGGAGTTCATCACCACCAAACCAGTATTATATGAAATGCTGAAAGGTATCCTTTAAGAGAGGAAGAGGAAGAAAAAGGTAAAGATACAAATTATGAACAACAAATATGCATCTACGAACAAGTGAATCTAAGAATCAAGTGAATAAATAATCTCATGAACAGAATGAACTGGTGATTATAATAGAATCAGGGACATAGAAAGGGAATGGACTGACTATTCTTGGGGGGGGAAGGGGTGTGGGGGATGCGGGAAGAGACTGGACAAAAATCGTGCACCTATGGATGAGGACAGTGGGTGGGGAGTGAGGGCAGAGGGTGGGGCGGGAACTGGGAGGAGGGGAGTTATGGGGGGAAAAAGAGGAACAAATGTAATAATCTGAACAATAAAGATTTAATTTAAAAAAAACAAACCACAATGTAGAACAGCGGTTCTCAACCTGTGGGTCGCGACCCCTTTGGGGTCGAAGGACCTTTTCACAGGAGTCGCCTAAGACCATCAGAAAACACATATATAATTACATATTGTTTTTGTGATTAATCACTATGCTTTAATTATGTTCAATTTGTAACAATGGAATTGGGGGGGTCACCACAACATGAGGAACTATATATATATATATATATATTTTTTTTTTTTAATATATTTTATTGATTTTTTACAGAGAGGAAGGGAGAGAGATAGAGAGTTAGAAACATCGATGAGAGAGAAACATCGATCAGCTGCCTCCTGCACATCCCCCACTGGGGAAGTGCCTGCAACCCAGGTACATGCCCTTGACTGGAATCGAACCTGGGACCTTTCAGTCCGCAGGCTGACGCTCTATCCGCTGAGCCAAACCGGCTTTGGCATGAGGAACTATATTAAAGGGTCGCGACATTAGGAAGGTTGAGAACCACTGATGTAGAAGGAGCCTTGAAGGCCAAAAAGACTGAGGCAATCAGTGAGATTCCCAAGAGGTTTATTAGTAAATAGTAAGCTGGGTGTCCCCACTTAATCAAAAACATACCATCTTGTGAATATGAGAAGCAAAAGGCCTAGAGAATGACAGAGACCTAATCGCTAACATCCTGAAGTTCCAATTGACCACAGACACTAACCTTCAGGTTCCTACTGATATAGGAAGGAAATTCTAGTGTCAGACATTCTTCAGTGGCATTTTTTTTTCTTGTCATAATCAAAATGTAACTGGTAAAATAAGGATCTCAACTTCCTGATGTGAACACTCCCCGCCCTCCCACCCCCCATTAAGATTAAAATTAATGGCACAGGTGGAAAGTACTGACCAGTATTTGCTAAGGTAATTACATGTTTGAAGCACCCAAAGGAAACAAAAGTGTTCTGTGATCAAGAGAAAGGTGGATAGGATGACCAGAGAAGATCTATTAGCCAGTGCTAACTGCCCTAAATCTCCCAAAATTCACTAATTTATTGCAGTAGAGGTTTACTCTTCGTTCAAAGTTCAATGTGGATGTTCTTAGTCAAGCAGCTTTCCTCCCAAAGAGTGGCTCAGGTATCCCAACCTCTTCTATGCTGTTACTCAATCACCTTCAAACATGTGCTACAAGGTCACCCTGGAAGGTGGAGGAGGAGGTGGTACAATACAGAGAAGGCTCATCTGCTCTTTAACTGCCTTGGTCTGGTAGTGAAACATCTCTACTTCCCTTCCATTGACGAGGACCACTCACACTGCCCCACCTTGATGCGAGGCGCAGGGAAATGGAGTTTAACTGTCCAGGGAAAGGACATTCTGGTGAGCACCTAGCCAGTTTCTTCCACAGAAGGTGATGTTGGTGTGAAGATCTGGAAGATGAAAATGAGCTCATCAGGGAGAGCACTCTAGGAAGATGGAGCAGCATGCACAAAGACCCAGAGCAGAAAAGGCTTAGAATGTTGGAGGAATGAAAAGAAACCCCGTGTGGCTGGGGTTTCGTGAGGAAGGAGTGAGTTAAGATGCAGTTGGAGAGGGAGGCCTGGGCAAGATCACACAGGGACTGGGAATGAAGTTGTCTTTTGTTTTCAGAGCAATGAGCATCCATTGAAGAATTTTAAGCAGAGAAGTGACAAATCTGATTTACATTTAAAAAAGCTCACTTGGCTGTGTGCAAAATGAACTGCTTTGGAGGGGTAGAAGGGAGACCAGTAAGGCGGTTATAGCAGTTTTGTCAAATATCCTAGAACCAGGTGGCCAGTCTGAGAAGTCACCTGGGAAGGAGGGCAACATGGGGATAAAAAGGTCTAATTACAAGTCTCTTAAAAGCTTTAAGGGCTTTGTGTGAATACAGAAATGGTTGAGTGTTTGGAGCCGAGTTGTGTGTCTGCCAAGATCATGTTTCTTTTGGAACTGTATTCTCTTAGGACTATGTTACAGGAACAAAAGCTGGAGCTCACCAATATCTGCAGAAGCAATAAGCCTCTAAAGGGGATGCTAATAAGCCTAGTATCCAAATCCAACTGATCTCTCACCCCTCTAAACTTTTTTCATTTGGGGGTACTCTTGCCCTGTGCTGGAAAAGAGCTGTAGCAAGCCTGTGACTTTTCAGCTCATTCTTAGTTGACAGTCTTGTGCTCTTTTTAAGATACAAATGCAAATCCAAGTGATTAGAATGTTTAATCCTATGCAACAATAAATAATCTGCACCTGCTGTAGCTATAACTATTTTCCCTTCCCAACTCTGTTCCACTTAAGTCCAAGAGCTTGCTATGGGGACGGGCAAAATAATCTCTGCTCTTTTCCACCTAATAGCTGCTGATTGCTTTGGGCCCAAGTGCAGAGAAGTCAGGGAATAAAACAGTTCTTGATTGACTGGTGGTTCTGTGCCCTATGGACTAGGCAGGTGTTTAAAGGGGGCATATCACTGTCCCCTTGACCCTGGTGATGCAGCTTTATTTTGGGTGGTCTCCTGCAACTTCCTCCTCAGTCCATATGGCACACTCCTAGCTTCTTTGTGTTGAGGTCTCCTTGCCTCTTCCAATGGTCCTACTGGACAGGACCCAAGACCACCCATGCGTCCCTCTCTCCTGCAAGGCGTGTAGGATACACTCATACATCAGGTGCCCCGGCAAATTCTGGGAATGTAGGCCAATGCAAAAGCAGCTGCACTCCTCTGGCTCCACACTGAAGCAGTCAGTGAGCCTCTGCTAGCCTTCTACATTTCCAGGGCAGGAGTCAGACTCCAGGCTCATCATTTCTTGGCTGTAGGATTAAATACTTCAGGCATCCCAAATGGTCCCAGTGGAATCCCCAATTAGATTTGGGGTAAAAGGGCAGAAAACAGCCTGCCCCTCAAGAAGTGGGTGGGTTCTGACAGTCCAGGTGTACTGTCTCACAGTAACAAGCTCTCCAGAAAGCAATCTTACACTGGTCTCCTCCCATCCTATCCTCTTTCTGACCTTGTACCTTATGTGTGCTATTAATACTACTAGCAATCATGCTGTACTTTCCTAATTCATTCATTCCCTCTCTTAGAAACAATATTCATGTTCTCCTCCCCTCAAAACTCCAACCCCCTTCCCCTATTCTCATTCTCAACTCAAAGTCTACTTTCCGCTTCACTGAGAAAAATCAAAGCAACCAGAAACTTCTCAAGCCCTATCCTGACCTTCTGAATCAGAAACTGGGGGAGGGTTTAGCAATTTGCATTATAACAAGCCTTCCAGATAATTCTACTGCACTCTAAAGTTTGAGAACTACTGCCTTTCCCAACAGGGCAGACCCTCCCATTCTCATTTGCCTCTTACTACTCTTGCCACTCCTTCCCTCTGTTCTCAAAGTGTCCCTTAAACTGGTCTCATTGTTCTTTAAACAGCTGGCATACTGCTATTTCTTAAAGAAACATATATTGTTCTCTCTTCATTCTAGAATCTCAACATTAGACACTGAAATCCAGGCAAGGACGTGAACAAAAGCTTGTCCTGAAGTTGATGATGAAGCAGGGGGGACCCAGGTCAGGCTCAAGGAGGGCTGCTTTCATAATCAGGGTGATTGATGGGCCACTACTGGGGGCTGGGCTGAGTTAGAGTGAATCTGGGGTCTGAGTCAGACCCAGAGAGATATTTACTCAGGTGGCCGGTGCCAGAATAGGCCAAGGGAGAAGTATAAGGGGGGAAAGCAAAAGAGGGAGGAGGGCAGACCCCGGCTGTTCTGTTGAGCATGACAAGAAAACAGGGAAGATTAGTCAAGATCTAGGAATATAAGTAACATTTGGGGAAGAACATGGATATGGAGCTATAAAAGGTGATGTGCCCTACAGTGAGATGCCCTACTACCACACACATCCCTTGGACATTGTGGCTTACCTCCCATTATTCCAGGAGGCTCCTGGCCATGGAGCTGCCACAATACTCTCTCCCCAGTAATCCCTGATGAGTCCTGAAAAACTGGAGGACTGTCAGGGTATTTTATCTTAGCTGCCCGGCAGGCACCTCCACTCCCAAATGAGTCTCTAATAGGCTGTGTGAACCCTCAGCACTTTTGAAACTTATGCCATTATTCTTTCCTTCCCTTTGTCTGCAGTTCTCCTGAATTGGTTTCCTCCTTCAAGAGGTTGGCACCTGTTCCATGCCAACTTCTACCACCATCCTAGACAACTGCAAAGTCCATACAGACAACAGCCCACCCCCCACACAAATACCTGAGCCCTCAGTCCATTAACCAATCTTCAGGCAACCTCCCTTGAATGTCTCTCAGGCACTCACCACTGTTGCTGCACTCTGCCATCACCTGGAGCTGATCTGCTTCCAATAATTATAATTTAAGTATTCCAATTTCTGACCACAGCCTCCCATCCTCCCAGGTCACTTGTTCAGTTACTACCAGGGTAACAACCTACTCCTGTTTTCACTCTCCTACCTGTCCTACAAAATTCCATGGCCCAGTATAGCAATCACTTACTTGCAAATAGTCTGAAATTCCTTTGCTTGCTTTCCTTTAATTTCTTTTGCACGGCAAGGTTCCAACTCTGGATGATCTTAGTGCTCAGTTTCTACAGCTACACCTAGATTCCTGAGTAGAGAGACAGCCACACCATTGTCCTGATTGTATAACTATAAACTCATGAATAATACCTATACTAGTATACGTTCAAAAAGGCTCTCAACATTACTCAGCAGTCCTCATCCCACCACCATCTGATTTCTCATCTTAATAGACTTCTCAACAGCAATTGACAGCTGACAACCTTCCCATTCCTTCCATATTAAAAACAAAACAAAAACCACTCTCTTGCTGAAACCGGTTTGGCTCAGTGGATAGAGCTTCGACCTGCGGACTGAAAGGTCCCAGGTTCGATTCCGGTCAAGGGCATGTACCTGGGTTGCGGGCACATCCCCAGTGGGAGATGTGCAGGAGGCAGCTGATCGATGTTTCTCTTTCATCGATGTTCTAACTCTCTATCTCTCTCCCTTCCTCTCTGTAAAAAATCAATAAAATATATTTAAAAAAACAAACAAAAAAACCACTCTCTTGCCCTGGCCAATGTAACTCCGTTGGTTGAATCTAGTCCCATGCACCAACAGGTCGTCAGACACATACCCGGGTTGGTTGTGGGCTTTAATCCCTGGTAGGGGGTGTGCAGAGGCAACTAATCAATATTTCTCTCTCCATCAATGTTTCTATCTCTCTCTCCTTCTCCCTTCCTCTCCCTAAAATCAATTTAAAAAGCATATTAAAAACAATCCACTTGCCCTAACCGGTTTGGCTCAGTGGATAGAGCGTCGGCCTGCGGACTGAAGGGTCCCAGGTTCGATTCCGGCCAAGGGCATGTATGTTAGTTGCAGGCACATCCCCAGTATGAGGTGTGCAGGAGGCAGCTGATCGATGTTTCTCTCTCATCGATGTTTCTAACTCTCTACCCCTCTCTTTTCCTCTCTGTGAAAAATCAATAAAATATATTAAAAAAATAATAATAAAATAAAATAAAAACAATCCACTCTCCTGGATTTACTCCTCCATCTCTGGCCCAACCTTTTCATCTTGCCACTCTTACTGGTTCATTTCCAGTTACCCATCCCCTAAATGCTCCTCAGTTCTATTCTGAGCCATTTTCTCTTTTCATTGTCTTACTCTGGATACCTTACCTGTTCCTAAGACTTTAATTCTTACCTCTGGGCTGCCGATTCCCAAATCCCTAGCACAGACCTCTCCTGAGACTTTTGTTTTGTTTGTTAATCCTCACCTGAGGATATTTTTTCCATTGGTCTTCAGAGAGTGGGAGGGAGGGAGGTAGAGAGAAACAGTGAGGAGAGAGACACACATCAACTGGTTGCCTCCTACAGCTACAGCCCAGGTACATGCCCTTGACCGGGAATCAAACTCAAAGACCCTTTGGTGCACTCGGGCCAACACTCCAAACACTGAGCAACACCAGCTAGGGCTCTCCTGAGGTTTGTATGTCCTGCTTCCAAGTGAACATCAGAGGGACTTAAAACCCAACACTTTGAATGTCATCGCCAACTCACCCAGTTGTACAAGCCAGAAACCAGACTCACTTCAGATTCCTCTCTCATCAACCCTTAATATTTACCAATCCTATCTACTGAATTTCTCCCATTTGCCCACTTCTTCCATCATCACAGTGGCCTTATCTTGTGCCCCAAATGGGGGTTCCTGCAACACTCCTGCCCCCATCAATCCCACTCAACTGGACCCTGTCATTCAAGTGACAAGCTCTGGGAATACCAAGATCAATGTAACTTGAAAAGACTGCAGCCTAACACACACAGCTATCACAATGAAGCGTTTAAATGCCGAGCTGCACTCTTCAGGTAGTACTCTGAGTGCAGCTAAGACACTCATTCTGCTTTGGGTGTGATGGACTAAAAAGCATGTAGGTTGTTTGGAGGCAGGAGTAAGGCTTTGCCAGTCAGCCAAGTATTCAGCAGAGAGAAGAGCACATGCATGGCTCTGTGCAGTGTTTGCCGAATGGTTCACAGCCCCGCCTCCACACATTCCCTCTGGCCAACAGCCTGCCTCAAAGCTTCCATCCCCTTCTGGAGGCATCCAACTGGCTCAGAGCCCTGAAACTTGTGTTTCTTGGAAGTAGGTACAAGAGGTTGTGTGTCTATGCCCGGGCTCATGGAAGATTCCTTTTAGGAGCCACCGAAGACGTATCAACCCAGTTCATCTTCTCCAGCACTATCCTTCCTTGCCTATAGCTTTTCCTAGGACTTGCTGATCTGGACCTAGTGTTAGGCAGAAACGACAGACCCATCTGCCAACAAACAGCCCAATGCCCCACCCCAATGTGGCATTAACTGATGGTGATTGATGAAAAGACCCAACTCCCTCACCACCACTCTCCAAGGATGGCTCAGAATCTATCAAGAATCTCTAAATATCTTATTAAATGAGCCCTTTGAAAGGCCTATATTGAGTTCTCTGAATCTTCCTCATGAAGAGGAATAGAACAAATCTATTTTTTACCCTCCAACTTCCAACCCAGTCCGGAGGTCTTTAGAGAATGAGGCTGACAACACACAATAAGCTACATCTGTAGTTTACTGAGCACCTCCTCAGTACCCAGCCCTGGCTATAGATCTCCTCAGTTGGCCCACAACAATCCATGAGACAGGAATTCTACCATTTTCTAAATGAGGAATGTGACATTCAAAAATTAAATGGCTCAGCCAGGCCCACCTGATTCTAAAATCTGTGCTCTCAGCCAGACACACACTAGGGGCCCACAGGACAACAACAGATGCTGGGCGTGTTTGGGTCATGTAGCCCCAAAGGTGGAGATGAGACTAGAGGGGAAAGAAGTGTTTAGTGCAGAGATAATCCAACGGTCCTGACTCAGAAACCCAGTTTGTTGTATGAGCCAGGATGTTGATGGGCTACTCGTTGTCCAGAGCCAAGAAGCAGACCAAAGGTGAGGGAGCAGCGGCTATGAGTAAGCAGAGGAAGCTGGTCTGCAGACAGAAGATCAGAAGAGAGAATGGAGACACCAGGACAGAAAGCCCATGTGGCTCTAAGAGACAGAAAAAAAGAGTCAAACCCAGAGATGCCTTGAATTCCAAATAATCTACTTTCCATGACACCTAGGGGATCCATAATTCCCAGATATCCCTGTGTTCTCACCATAAACTCCTTATTCTTTAGCCAGCCTGAGTGATTTTATGCTTCTTGCAACCAAGAATCCTTTAGCAGAGCGGGGCTGAACCAGGGGTTTCATCACACTTCGTTCGTGGGATAGAGGAAGGGTGGTACCGGTCCTGGGTCACAGCCTGGCTGGTTTTAGTCTTTGGAGTTCTGACAACGGAGTTCAAGACTTGCCTCCCCCTTCAAGGCGGGGTTCAGAGGTCACCTGCGCTTATAGAGACATGGCTGAAGCTTCAGGCCTGAGAGTTGAGCCTTGGGCCCCACTCGAGGGGGCCCAGTCTTTTCAAAATCAAACAAGAAGAAGTGGCTGTTGGTCAGGTCCTAGGGGCAGAAAAGACCCAGTGAGCCCCAATTCCTCACCCCATTCTTTAAAAAAACACCTCCGTCTATGTCCCACCCTTGCTCAGAAAGCTTCCCAGGGCTCTCCCATGAGTCGTGCCTTCAAGAAGCAAATGTCTGTGCCCATGACCTTCTTCCTGAACACCATTACCCTGAAAAGGGCCACATGAGACAAACACAGGGACAGACTTCTTGGGCCCTCACCTTGGAGATGATCTTGAAGCCCAGTTTGGTCACGGCTCCCAAAAAGGCCCGAACATCTTCAAAGCGGCTGCTAACTTCAGCCACTTTCAGGAGACCCCTGAGAAGAATGGAAAGTTCTGTGTAAGTGCAGACACACGCATGTGCACATGTACATGCACCTGTGTCCTGAGGCTCTTACCCGGGCTTCAGCACTCGATTTGCCTCCTCTAGGAAGTCCCTGATGTTGGTTCCCATCAGCGAAAGGCAGAACACAGCCACATCTACACACTCATCCTCCAGAGGCACCTGTGGGTAGTGGGGGTGGTGTATGAGGCGCACAATTTGGGGAGGAGAAGGCCAGCAGCGAGTGGTAGGTTGGACACCAGGATGGGGGTGTGGGCAGGGAGGAAAGAGGGAGTGTTAGAGATTAGCACATGCAGGCTGGGCTTAGAACACAGGCCAGACACAGAGAGGGATACAGGGGTTTACCTGGGCCATGTCACATACAGTGACCCTGGGGTCCAGAGAGGCCAAGTCAAAGCAGTGCACCGGGTTCCGGATACTTGAAGCCAGGCGGCAGTCCCCGCAGCCAAAGTCAGCTACCACCAGGGACGCAGGCCTGGGAGTGGAGGGGAGGGATCACTCACTGGTCTAGTCTGAGCCCATGATCGACCAACATCGGTTTTCACAGTGCCCAACCCCATTCACCGCTGGCGAAGATCCCTGGCGATGCGGTCCACTGGCTGTAGCGGCCACTTCTTGACTTGGCTCTGGAAGCCGCGGTGGTAGAGGAGGAAGGCCTCGGGGTCTTCCTGGAAGAGGCGTTGTGCAGCACTGCTGGGCCCTGAGTACAGCTGTTCATTGAGGTAGCGAAATCGAGCACCATCCAGCCGCTGTGCCATGCGGGCCCGCAGAGCTCCTGCCCGAGCCTCATGGTCATCTTGAGTGGGGGCAGGAGGCACCTCTGTCTCCTCTGTGGGGGCTGTGACTTTGGCTGGGTCTGGCGGCTGAGGTGGCCGAAACTTGTTCTTGTGTCTACGCTTGTTCTTCTGCCGGTTCCGCCACTGCTTGCGACTCAAGGCGTGGGGCGTTTGGGGGGAAGTGGCCACAGAGCTTGGCTTGGATGGGTCACCTGTAGCACTACTCCTCCAAGCTTTGGGACCTGTCGGGGGAAGATAGGAAGGCATAGTTGGGGCAAGATCCACTGAACTCAGAGGCTCGGCAAATTCATCCTGGCCAAACAGAGACTGTGGCCTGGATGAAAGCACTTCTAACTGCCCAACCTCACACCTGATGATGGGAAGTAACCCCGGTCAATGCAAGACCAGACGACCCCCCTCCCTGTCCCCCACACACATATGCATCCACTAATACCTGTTGGGTCAACACTGTCCAGGTGCTGGGCAGGGTTGGAAGGCGCCTGTTTCTGGCATTTCCCCTTTCTTTTTTTTTCTGCAGCAGAATCACTTTCAAGAGCCCTTTTGCGGCACTTCTTCTTCTTTACTTCCTTTTCCTCAGAGTCACTGCCAGGTAGGCCTTGTTTTTGATGCTGCTTCTTCCTTTTCTCCTCTACTGCAGTAGAAACACTGGCCAATGAGGCCTTTTTGGGGCGTTTCTTTTTCCTTTCCACCACTTCCTCCTCCTCAGAGTCACTGCCAGGTAGGCTGGGGAGCTGTTGGGAAAGAGATGCTGCCTCGAGGGCCCGTAGTGTGGCCAAGAGCTGTCGGCGCTTGGAGCCCTGGAGGAGAAAGAAGGGATGAAAGCAGGTTTGGCTCAGTGGGTAGAGCGTGGGCCTGTGGACTGAAGGGTCCTGGGCCCTATTCCAGTCCAGGGCACATGGCCAGGTTGCAGGCTCAATCCCCAGTAGCAGGTGTGCAGGAGGCAGACAATCAATGATTCTCTCTAATCATTGATGTTCCTATCTCTCTCTCCCTCTCCATTCCTCTCTGAAATCAATAAACATATACATATGTAAAAAAGAAGGGATGAAAGCAGGGACGAGGAGAATGGATGGGACCTGGGAAACGAGAAGGGAGAGATAGGGACCTGATTCAAACACTGGCAAAAGTATCTGGATTATTCCCAGTTAACGAGCTTGTCACGAAGCATGTCAGACCCCGAAGAACTTTCAAGTTGTCACCCCCACCTTTGGGAGGCTGGAAGACAGAGAAACCACTCTCTTCAATGTTCAGAGGAGGCACTGGGGTTCCCCAGAGGAATGTGGTAAAGCCACAAGCAACAGGACCAAGGCCAGAGACCAGGAGTTCCAACCCTCCGGCTCAGGTGTTTGCCTCCAGCTGGTAAAAGGTAGAAGGTTTCTGACAAGAGCGACACCTGTTTAAGACGACTCTAGCCGCAGCAGAGAGGACTGAAGGAGACACGCAGCCGACAGGGGGACCAGTGGCCTGGATCAGAGCAATGGGCTGCGGGAATGAAGAGGAGGCATAAAGCAGGCAGATTCTATGCTGGAAGCTCACAGAGAGTAGGAGGAGCCTGAAAAGGACTGCTGCCTTCACATCAGCAGAAGCTTAAAGGAGAAGGTCTATTGTCTGGGGGGCCTTCGGGATTGAAGTCCCGCCCGGCAGTCTCAGCCCAGGCACTTAACTGGGGGGTGCTTAGTAGCCCCTCCACACCACCTTTGTACAGGCAACCCTTCCTTCACTGTCATTCCCTCGCTCTCGCTCAAGTCGTCTCCACACTGCAATTCTGAAGGAATCCTTGCCCTATAAAACCGCTCCATGGGCTTCTGTCTATCCTTAAAATATGCAAAACCACTAACTTACCTCTCCGACTTCAATGGCTTCCCCTCGCATTCTCTGTGCTCCATGGACACGGATTATTTCTGTGTGTGTGACCCTCGTAGGACATGCATGGTCTCTTGACCCAGGACCTTTGCACATGCTTTCCTGTCCAAGAAACCCTCTTTGCTTCACTCAGTTCTGCTTAGCAACTCTCAGTTCCAACGTCATTTTCTTGTGGAAGATCTCAGACCTTCGATCTCAGTCGGCCACACACACACACACACATTCACACTCACACTCGCGGAGTGCGCGCGCGGCGTAGCCAGCGCTGAGATCCACGAGAATCCGCGTCAGGCCTTAAACAGCTCCAGGGGACATGCGGGGCCACTCACCTTGATCGGACAGGCTGCCGCCGGCCGAGGCCGCGAGGCTACAGGCCGGAGGCCCGCGGCCAATGAGGCCTCCTCGGCCCACTCCGGCTCCTCAAACATCTGCGAGGTGCGGGGTGAGGCGGCGGATGTCCGCGCCTCTCCACGTGCCGGGAGCGCCTCGGGGAATCCCAGCGCACAGGGCCGGAAACCAAGCGGTGCACGCGCGGGTGGCTAGAGCGGCCGGCGCAGCGCCGAAAACCATCGAGTTTCAGCCCTGACGGGCTAGAAGGGCAAGGAGGCGGGAGGAAGGGAGGTCCGCGCGGGCAGCGGAGGGCCAGGGGCTGGGCGGGGCCGGGGCGGGCGCGGCCGGACGGGAGTTCCCCGAAGAAGGCTCCTCCAGCCCGAGTCCCGGTGAGTGCGGGAACACCCGTGCCCCCTCCCCAGGGCGCCCTCACCCCTCCCTCCGCCTAAGTTCCGAGTCGGAACGAGGGCCACCCCCGGGAAGCACCCCAGATCTCCTCCCCAGGGAATAGGGCGGCCGAACTCCCTCCCCCCCCCCTCCAGATGTTAGCGGATTGGGTCCCGGTGCGCGCTCCCTGACATCCCTTCTGGAGATAGACTACTCCCAGGCACCCCCTATCGCGCCCGGACGCGCCTCTCTCACGTCCGAGGACACACAGTTGGGGATCCTCCCGTTGCCCCGAACTCCTTCCCAAACCTCCACTAACTGGGGACGCAGCACCCAGACCCCCATCCCCAACACGAACACTTCTGCACTTCAGGGGACAAAGTTTGGGGCTCACCCCGTTCCCTGGATCTCTCCACAGTCCCCAGGCTTCCCCAACCCAGGGGACTGAGCGCCGGGACGCTGCTATGGACGACATTTTCACTCAGTGCCGGGAGGGCAACGCGGTAGCCGTTCGCCTGTGGCTGGACAACACGGAGAACGACCTCAACCAGGGGTGAGCTGAGGTGTCCGGTGGGTGCGAGGAAGGGCAGACGCCCTCCTCTCGGTGATCGGGGTGCTCCTCTGGGGGGAGCGGCTGACTCCCCTGTCCAGTGTGATGAGTGCCAAGCACAGCCTGTGTGGGGGGCGGGGAGGGCAGAGGGGCTCCACAGAGGAAGCTGTGTTTGAGCTGAACCTTGACTGCTGAGTACGAGTTGTATTGGCAGAGGCTGCAGAGCTTTCCAGCCTCGGGGAACTTCCTGGGCGAGGAGGCAAGACGGAGTGGAGAGCGCCCGAGTTGTCCGGTTTCGTGTGGCTGGGGGGTAGGAAGCAGTGGGTGCAAGTGGAGAACCACAGGAGACCGGAAAGGTCTGCAGGGGTCAGCCAGGTCATGCGAGGATATTTGGGCTGTAGTAAGGTCTCTGTTCTAAGGACAAGGGTCTAAGCTTTAGACTCTAAAGCCATGGAGTGGCACGAAGTTGTCCCTTTGTAAAGGGTCATCGTGGATGCTTTGGGAAGGCGGTGGCAAGGTGAAGAGAAGCAGTTGCCTGGTTCATCCCCGACGTGGTGGCTGCGGCTTAGGCTAGAGTGGATAGGTGAAAAAGAAAGATCAGATTCCCGAAATCTTTATGGTAAAGACTTGGTGAAAGCGTCAGGGGGAACACTTTGTAAAATATATGATTGTCTCTAACCACTATGCCGATACACCTGAAACTAACACAAAACAATATTGACTGTAATTGGAAAGACATTTTTTTAAAAAGAATAATAAACAAATAAATACATAAATAAAAAAGAATTGGTAAGACTTGGTGAGGGAAGTGAGTAAGGTCCAAGACAATGACGAGGGTTCTGGCTTGGGCCCTTGGGTAGATGGTGGTTCCTTTAACTGAGATGGACAAGATTGAAGGATGATAAGCTCCACTCTAGACATGTTAAAGTGACAGTAAGGGAAGTGGAAATGTTGAGCAAGTTGTTGGTCATGCAGATCTGGGTTTCAGGAGCTATGTCTGACTTGGAGACACAGATCTGGGAGATATTAGCGTATAGATGATACGTGAAGACATGGGTGTGCAGGAGAGGGGATGAGAAGCCTGCAGGACTTAAAAGGAACAACCGGAGGAGAAACAGGAAAACCTGGTTAAGCTTAGAGAAGTTACTGTTCCAATGAAGGGGGAGTGGTCAACATCAGTATAGGCTCCTGAGAGATCAAAGAATTTAAACACTTTACAGTACCCATTGAATTTACAATTAATGATCTATCTGATGATCTCTGTGAGGGCTGTTGCAGAGGAAAGCAGGTGAAGGATCCAGATTACACAGGGTTCCTTCATTTAAGGAACTGTACTAAATACAACCCCTCTGCTGGGCACTAGAGGTGGGGATTCAGACTCAATACCTCGAGGAAGGGCCTTGTGCCAGCTAGGTTGAATGAGAGATGTGGTTGGATAAGACTGGAAGACAAGAAAAGCAGTAGTGATGTTGACTCAGGATGATGGATTTCAATTTCATTTTAAAAATTAATTTTTTAAGGTTGGCAGAGTTTAGTTTTTAGGTTTGAGAGGCAAGAATCACCTGTCATCTTCATCCAGGCTCCCACTTGGCTCATTGGTTCCCATGAGGCTCTATACTACTTCTCCATAATTCGAAGTCACTTGTTCCGTCATTCATATAATTCCTTAAAGGGTGCTCTAATAAAGTCAGTGGGCACCGTTACTATTTTGTTGGTGACTTTATAAAGGCTTAGGCGAAGTCCAGTGCGGGTGGCACCCAGATAGACGCTGCTGCCCCAAAGTGAAGGGGTGGCAGTGAAACTGGAAGGCTGTTGGTTTGAGGGGATAGGTTTTGAGGGCTCAAGGTGGCCACATGATGGATAGAGGTTGGGATGAATTCCCTGCAGGCCCCTCTGGGATTCAAGTCTTGGCCCTGAGGTCACTGTGCGGCTGACAGTGGGCAGAATCCTATCCATACTTTTGCTCTCAGGCTCAGGCCTGTTTTGGGGCCATAGACTGGGGTGGGGGTGGAGGGTGATAAGCCAAGGCATAAATTAAAGTGCTGGGAAGTAAAACTGAGGGTGATAAGCAGGGGTGGTAATTGCTTTGGGGAGGGGGAGGAGCCCCACCTCCCAGGGGAACTTTTGGCTGGGAGCTGATGAAAGCAGCTGCAGAAGGAAATCATTACGTTTAAGGCCACGCCCCCTCCCTCCCTTGAGCTATCGGGGGCTTCTGGTTGGCCTGCGGTGGCCAGACCCCTGATCAGCTCCAGGCCGGGCCTAGAGCCCCCACAAGGAAGTGACCACAGCACTAAGGCATCCGGAGGCAGTCTGCCTAAACCACAGACCAACCCCAGCTCCGCCCCTTGGATCTGCCTCCGGGACTTGAGGGAATTTCCTTTTATGGCCCCAGGCTGTCAGGCGGGCCCTGCTCCCACTCAATTGTTCTGGTGTTTTGTGTTTTTTTTTGTACAGTTCTTTTACTTTATAAAATATAGGTCCATGGGGAAAAAAAGTTAAGCAGTTTTCTTTCTACACGAAGCCACTCTGATTTTCTTCAGGTTTCTGGGCCCAGGATTGTTTGTATAAAGGAATCCTGTTTTATGTGGTAGTTTGATAGCTGCCTCATCAGCAATGGCTTATCAAAAGCATTTCTCATTTTCATTATAAACCCTTCTAAAACTTTTTAAACTCCATTCCATTTTTAAATCTTAGTTTCAACCAGAGCCAATCAGTAAGTTTGCCCCCTCTCCCATGAATTGTGGCATTCTTTCTCCACGACTCTGCACCCCCAACATGCACTGAACCCGTTGTCAATCCATTCTCTCAAGAAGCTTACAATCTGACAAGACAGCCCATTCATGGATTTTTACAATCCAGTGTTATAAGTATTATAGTAGGGGGATGTACAAGATGCAGTGGGAAACAGAAAGGACCAACATGTTGCAAAAGGGATGTAGAGGATCCAGATAAAGAATGCTACCATTTAATGAGATAGGGCATGCCAGGGAAGGGCTGGAGGGAGATGTTGATGAAAACAATGAATCTTAAGGACTTGTTGAGGGTTGCGTTTGAAGCTCAGGGGGAAGCCTGAATTGGACAGCTTTGGGAGCTGCTGACGTGAATGAGAATTAGAGTCCTGGAGAGGCAAGGTTGCTCGGGGTGAGTACACAGAGGGACAGTATAAGGCCATTGCCCGCATTCCACCTCCAGATAAATGACCATTGCCTCTTCCTTCAAAGGGACGATCATGGCTTCTCCCCCTTGCACTGGGCTTGCCGAGAGGGCCGCTCTGCTGTGGTTGAGATGCTGATCATGCGGGGGGCACGAATCAATGTGATGAACCGTGGGGATGACACACCCTTGCACCTGGCAGCCAGTCATGGGCACCGTGATATTGTACAGAAGGTGTGTATGATCCCCTCCGTTCCCTATGTCAGTCACAGGCACTGTAACATACTGGGGAAAGTATGTGTACTCTTCTCCCTCCTCACCTGCCTCAACACCCCTCTCATTTGGGACTGACTGCGCTTTCTGCCTCTTCTTTCTGTTGTCTGGCCCTGGGAACCAGCTGCTGCAGTACAAAGCTGACATCAATGCAGTCAATGAGCATGGGAATGTGCCCCTGCACTATGCCTGTTTTTGGGGTCAAGATCAGGTGGCAGAGGTAAGTACTCAGGCCCTCAGCCCTGGGATGGGTGGGAAGTCTGAGCCTCAGTGGGAGATCTGGAGTCCTCATCCTATCCTGTGAGCACTGCAGAGTACAGGACACTCATAGGATTTGTACTGCATCTGATTCTTGTTGTGATTGCCAGGGAGGTGGCAGGGGCCATCATCACAACCACCTTTTCATTCCAGGACCTGGTGGCTAATGGGGCCCTTGTCAGCATCTGCAACAAATACGGAGAAATGCCTGTGGACAAAGCCAAGGCACCCCTGAGAGAGCTGCTTCGAGGTCCGTCCCCCAGCCCCCAGCTGTGTCCTCTTGTCTTGTCCCTGCCTGTCTCCTCAGCTGAGGCCAAGACTGTTTGTCTTTCTTCCCCAGAGCGGGCAGAGAAGATGGGCCAGAATCTCAACCGTATTCCATACAAGGACACATTCTGGAAGGGGACCACCCGCACTCGGCCCAGTGAGTCAGTTGTGAGGAAGGGGTGGTAATCGGAAATAATCCTGGGTTTCTCCAGCTGGGTACCTGACCTGCTTACTTCCTCAGGGAATGGGACTCTGAACAAACACTCCGGCATTGAGTTCAAACAACTCCACTTCATTACAAAGATCAACCAGAATCACTCTGGAGAGGTGACCCCTGCCTTTCATGCCCCTCCCTCCCCAATTACATCATCTGCACCTCCTTTTAAGTTTCTTCTCGTTAGTGGGCTTGAAAGGTAAAGCCTCCTAACCCTTACCTGTCCCTCAGCTATGGAAGGGCCGCTGGCAGGGCAATGACATTGTCATGAAGGTGCTGAAGGTTCGAGACTGGAGTACAAGGAAAAGCAGGGACTTCAACGAGGAGTGTCCCCGGCTCAGGTGGGGCACGGCCTAGACTGGAAGCTACTGCTTCCAAGGAACCTGACTTAACACCCAAGATGTTTTACTCTTATTCTTAGCCAGGGACACTCTCTTCCTCTCCCAGGATTTTCTCGCATCCGAATGTGCTCCCAGTGCTAGGTTTCTGTCATGCTCCACCTGCTCCTCACCCGGTTCTCATCACACACTGGATGCCACATGGATCCTTGTACAACGTACTACATGAAGGCACCAGTGAGTAGGGGATGCCGGATCTCACTGAAGGGAGGTATGTGAGCCTCTCCAAGCTATTTGACTCTTGCCTCCTCTCCTAGGTTTTGTTGTGGACCAGAGTCAGGCTGTGAAGTTTGCATTGGACATGGCAAGGGGCATGGCCTTCCTACACACACTAGAGCCCCTCATCCCACGACATGCACTCAATAGCCGAAGTGTAATGGTGAGGTTACGACTTCACTCCTGGCTCAGTCCCCCAGACCTTCCCCTATCTAGTAATCTTCTCTTCCTCAGATTGATGAGGACATGACTGCCCGCATCAGCATGGCTGACGTCAAGTTCTCTTTCCAATGCCCTGGGCGCATGTATGCACCTGCCTGGGTGGCCCCTGAAGGTGAGGTTATGTGGGAGATAGAGAAGGGCAGCTCAGTAGCAGTGGAGGGGGGTCAGAGACAGGACTGGATAGGCAGCTGGAACAGATAAGTGTTATCTCTCCAGCTCTGCAGAAGAAGCCTGAAGACACAAACAGACGCTCAGCAGACATGTGGAGTTTTGCAGTGCTTCTATGGGAACTGGTGACACGCGAAGTACCCTTTGCTGACCTCTCCAACATGGAGATTGGAATGAAGGTGAGAGCACATGTTGGGGCAGTGATAGTAGTAGTGACAATTGTAGAGGGCTGGGCTTTTCCCACAGTTGTTCAAATATACAGTCATCCTGTCCTGATGGCTGGAGGCCTCTCGCTACATAGGACTCAATGTTCTGAGACCCACCTTGTTTTTCCCTGCATTTACAGGTGGCACTGGAAGGCCTTCGGCCTACCATCCCACCAGGCATTTCTCCCCATGTGTGTAAGCTCATGAAGATCTGCATGAATGAAGACCCTGCTAAGCGGCCCAAGTTTGACATGATTGTGCCTATCCTGGAGAAGATGCAGGACAAGTAGGGCTGGAAAGTCCTTACCTAAACTTAAGAGGTGTGGGACACAGTTAGGGGAATGCACCGCCCAAAGCAGCAGGACTCTGGTTGCCTCCCCTGCCTCCAGTCATGGTACTACCCCAGCCATGGGGCCCATCCCTGCCCCCATCCCTAGCACTGTGGCCCCAAAAGGGGCTGGGCTCAGAGCTTTGTCACTTGCCACACGGTGTCTCCCAGCATGGGAGGGATCAGCCCTACCTGTCACAATAAAGTTTATTATGAAAACAGGCTGGTGTGGGGATAAGGGGGCAGACAAGTACATATAGGTTGGGTGGCTCAGGTGAAATAGTGCGGCTTCTTCACATTGATGCCATACTCGCTGAGGGCAGGGGTCAAGTCCTCCATGGTTAGAGTGTACTTGCGGTCCTGGGGGGAAAGGGAAGAGTACCTGCTGAACACAGGAATCATGATTTCGGTCCCAGGGAGGTGACCCTGAGTCAGTTTTTTACTTCCCCTAGAGTTTAGTTTCCCCCAAAGGGGTTGCAGGATAAATTAAGCCTCCGCTGCTGTGGGAGGTAATTACTGATTCAATGAGTCTCCCCTCACACCTTGCTCTTGCTTCGGGAGCTGCCAGAGGCTGTGCCCTTCATTTTGCAGTGCTGTAGTGCGTCGTTGGCAATATCTGAGATGAATTTCTGGGCGGCTAGGGAGATGAGCCGAATTCTAGAGAGAGAACACTGGCATAAGAAGATGGACAGCAAACACCACACAAGCACCCAAAGCTCCAACCTGTCCAGAATTTACTCACATGCGAGGGTCTGAGGCCTCAAAGCCAGCGCGGTTCAGGTAGTAACCAGTCACTGCATCTGGGATCTGAGAAATCAATGAGACGCCTGTCAGTGCTCGCCCTGGGCCCTGCTGGGCTAAGGTGAGGGCAGGGGGCAGGCCTGGCGATGGAAGCTCGCAGTTGTGTGGGCAGAGGGGAAATCACAAGAGCTGGTAGAAGGGCAAACACAAGCAGCGGGCGTTGGGAACCCAGGCGGTGTGGCGGGAAGCTGGCGGGACGGCGGGCCAGTGGCCCAGGGCGGGCGGGAAGCCCACCGTAGGCGTGTAGTCCTCCAGCTGCATCAGGAAGTCCACCAGCGGCGTGCTGGACACCACCGGCTTCACGTCTCCGTTGGCCGCGCTCGGCAGCACGTAAACCCCGTTGGACATGGCCCCATCCGGGGCCGCCGCGCCGCCCGCCGACACCGGAGCTGGAGGAGAAGCAGCGTTGTGACGACTGGAGGGCCCAGGGCCCGGCTGGGTCGGCCTTCCCCGCCGACGGGCCCCGCCCGGGGCGCCCCCGCCCCCTCACCCGTCCCGGCCCTCACCCGCCCCGCGCCGCTCGGCCGGCTCCCCGGCCCGCGCCGCCACGGGTCCCGCGCCCCCGGCCGCGGCTCCAGCCCCAGGCCCCCCTGCCGTCCCCACGGGGCTGGCCTTGTTCTCCGCAGCGGTGCCGGCGGGCAGCGCGGAGGGGGCCGAGACCGCGGGGGCCGAGGCCGGGCCCGGGGCCGAGGCAGCGCAGGCCGGGGCCGCCTCGGGGTCCGCGCCGGAGCCGCTGCAGCTCATCGGGCCGGTGGGAGAGGCGGCGAACAGAGCCGCTTCCGCTTCCGCTCACGCTACGCACACACCAGGATGACGTCAGACGCCTCGCGCTGGCCCCGCCCACGCCGTGGCCGCGGGGCTCCCCGCCTACCGGCTGCCTGAAGGCCCGCTAGCTGACACAGACCGGGCGGAGCCCAGCCCTCGGAGCTTCGCCTCCCGCTGCCTGACCCCGGCGGCTCCACCGGGTTGGGAACCTGGAATGTCGAGGAGGCTCCCACGGGCTGGGACCTTCATTCAGCCGGACTCCTCAAGACCTTACTTTGGACTCATCGGCCCGGCCCGGCCCGGCCCCCCTCGACCGCCGGTTCCCTGCCAGTCGGCCTCCTTTCTAGTTCCCTCATTCTGCCTTTTAGGGTTCGTCGTGGAGGAGGAAAGCCCCCGCCCCGCCAGCTGCCCGGAGAAAGGAGGGCAGCTGTGGACCGGAAGGTATTCAGCCCGAGTAAACAACATATGCAAAAATCACAGCGAGTGCAAGAGTGAGGTTCTTGAAGTAGCAAACATTTATTTAATTCCTATTTGCCAGTCCTGAGCTAGGGGCCGGGAATACAACGTTAAGTAAAACAAGATTCTAGTCCTCTAGGCACTTCCGGTCTTGGAAAGGGAGGCAAACAGGTCAACTGGCAATTTCAATACTTTGTGGGAGTTACAATACTGGAGGTAGACAGAGGGTGCAGTGCAAAAAACGAAGGGCATGAACATCTGCTGCCTACTTTTGTGTCAGGCACTCTATCACCTTTATTCCATTTAATTATTCACTGATAGTTATGAGAGGCAGGTATAGATATCCCCACTTACCATGTGAGGAAAAGGCTCAGGGAGGTGAACTTAGTTGCCCAAGGCTCTCCACTAGTCTGTATTAGAAGCAAGAATCAAGCAGGTTTGGCTTCAGAATTCTAGGCCTTTAGTACTATACCCAAATCAACCAGCATCAGGGAGCCAACAGTTCACAAGAGAAGGTGGCTTTCTGAACTGAGTCTGGAAAGAATCCTTGACATCAATCAAGCAAAGGGGAGTCAGGGGTAGTGTTAAGGGCAAGGAATATCTTGAGCAAAAGTGAAAGAATGTATTTGAGGGAAGAGTAGGGGAGGATAAACAATTTGTTCCTCAGGAACAAATATCAAGGAAGGGGGCAGGTTTGTGAGTCATGATAAAAAGCCTAAACTTTATCCAATAATCTTTGAAGGGTCTTAATCAAGTAAATGACTTGATGTGATTTTCGTTTTATCTCTGGAAGATGGTTTAGGAAAGGGCAGGAAGAAAGGTCACTTTTTGCAAGAGCCTACAATTCAAAGGGGAGAGAACGTGGCTTTAAGCTAATGTAGTAGCAGTGGAGGTGGAGTGAAGTAGATGAGTTCTAGCTATACATAGGAAATATAGCTGGCAGGACTTGTGGACTGATAAAGATACATTGAAGAGGTAAAGTCAGCAGGACTTGTTAATTGAAGGGGGGGGTGATGGAAATGGGAGACTAGAATGACACTTAGCTCTCTGGCTTGGTTGGAAAAAGCATAGTATATTTATTTATCAAGAAGAAATAAAAGGATTGGGAAGGAGGAAGAGAGATGAAGTGTTGAGAACTGCACATCTTGCATTTGAGGTATCAATCACTGTTGGATAGAAAGTCAGATTTAGTAAGATGGTGATGGCTGTGCATGCCAGTCATTGATTTGTTCCAGGGGACAATGGATAGAGTGAGGAGAGCAAACGACTAAATAAGGATGCCGTAGTGAAGTACATCAATGAGGAAGCAGAGAAAGAGGAGGGGGAAGAGGGAATGGTCAGGAAAGAAGTTAAGCCCTAGAAGCTAAGGAAAGCAAGGGAGTGGGCAACTGTGACAGAGGGCCATAAAGTAAAGATTGGGAGGAGTGCACTTGATGAAGGAGCAGGGAGACCATTGTTTCTGTGTCGGGGGAGGAAGAGTAAAAATTGAGAACTGAGGTCTCATTGAAATGAATTGAGATGGAAACACAAAGTAAAATCGTGTACACAGACTGTAGACAACCCTTGGGAAAAGCCTGGTTGCAAAGAGAAAGAAGGAATGGGGGGTGGGGTGTGCTCCCAAACACTACTGGTTATAGCATATGTAGAGGAACCTGAGGCCGGAGCAGGGAGACCTAGATGATGGAGCAGGGTAGGGTTGGGAGTCAAGTCATGCTCACAGCACTTCACGGTTAGGGATGTAAGCTGTCTGCAGCAGTCAACAGGCGAGGGGTCAGCAGGGCTTCCAACAGTGCAGAATAAGGAAACAAGCTACCAGCTGTGGGGCAGGGGATAGGCCCTCTCCACCAGGAGAGGGTCAAGGGTTGATTAATGTCTTCAGCAAAGCTGGGAAGTTGGGTGTTCCCCAGCCTGTCACAGGATCCCAGCCAGGGCCAGAGCAGAAACCCTGACCCTGCACCTCTTCATTTAGACAGGACTCATGGCAGCCACGGGTTACCTAGGGATAAGGTGGGCATCAGATCTGGGCCTGCTGGTACCAATACTGACAGATTATACCCCCTCACCCTGTATTCAGATCCCAGAGACTATCCTACCCCATCAGAACTGCTCTAACGTTTATCTTAGCACTCCCCATACTCTTATGAAAAGGTTCACACAACCTCCCTTCCACACTCACATCAAAGAGTCCTGCCCCATGCTGCTGGTAGAGCCTTGGGTTGAGAAAGCCGAGAGGGGGGCGGCCATTGAGGATTCTGTGTTCATTTATCAGGGATAGGATCCCTCCAAACACTGGAGTAGAAGCCTGCAAGGGTGCAAGTAATTGGATTTTTGGGGAAGGGGTTCTGGCACAAGGTCTTAGGGGTACAGGCTGAGGGTAGTTCCTGAAGGTTTGAGGCCAGGCTGATTCTCACCGAGGTGCCAGACACCCATGGGATAGGCACGCGGTTGCTGACCACCCAATAGCCATCAGAGAGTGCAGCCACATCTGGGTAGGCACGTCCACTGGCATTGAAGTAACTGGATGGTGGCAACTGGGGGCTGGAGCTCAGGAATTTGGCTACAGCTTCCTCCTGAAAAGCATCGTTGAGTGAGTCTGTCTTCTGAACTGGGGATTCCTGACCTCTCCCACTCCATTCCCATCCACCCACATAAACATACACGTACCTGGTATGAAGGTCGTGGGAACACATTGCTGAAGCCGCCGCCACTGATGTAGTCAACAACCTCACTCGTGACTCGGAAAGGATTCTTGAAGGACGTGCCTCCCACCGTGGTCACATAAGGGCTGAGGGCAGAAGACGGCACTCAGATTTTAGGGGTCCTAAGGGTACCTCCAAAATGGATGGCGGTGGCCTGGGGGTTGCTAGAAAGGCTGGACTCTGTGGGGAAGCATGTAGGTGGCCATGACTAAGGTCTTGAGCCCTGAAGGCTTGGCTGAGGTGACTGCATACTTTTCCTAACAGAACACTCACCATACCTGCCACTAAAATGCCTGGGACCTGAGAAAGAGAAACACAGAGCTGTGTCCTACTCAGGAGACATGGGGCCTGGGACCTACTGGAAGAAGAGGGGAGTTCAGCAACCGGGGGCACGTAAAGCTGAGGCTGAGCCGTAGGAGCACCCGGTGGGGTCAAGGCAAAGGTTCCAGATCCTCAGGTCCCAGATGAAAGGCTGGTGGTCACAGGTAAGTGGTGAGCTGGGGTGCTTACCTGGAGGCAGGAAAGCTGGGACGGAACTGGTGTCTTCCAGAGGTAGACCAACACCCGGCCCCACTGTCACCTGAGAGAGACCAAGTTTAGCACTCAGGTGAATTGGTCAGAGCTTGGTATGTAGGTTTGGCTGTCGGAGAGGAATTCAAGAGTTAGTAGTCCTTAGTGCAAGAGGTCAGAGTTTAGAGGTCAGGTCAGTGGCCCCTGTTAAATTCAGAGGATGAGTCAGAGATCAGGATCAGGGGTCACTGTGGGGTCAGAGCTCTCAGTTCGGGTGGGTGGGTGGGTTGGGGGGTGTTTAAGTGTTCAGTAGGACGTCACCTGAGGCAAAGAGCAGGGTAAGACCCCGAGCAGCAGCCTTCATGAACTCAGTGTTGACCCTCTGGATGTAGGCGCTGCTGAGGGAGTCCTCGTCGTCTCCGTAGCTCGCGGTGTGCACAGGTGGCAGGGCTGACTCGTTACTGAGCAGCAGCAGCCACTGCAGGAAGGGCTCCTGTGACTCATGCCGGCCTGGATTTTTTTTGTGGGAAGGGGAGCACAAGGCAGTCATTTTTTTTGGGTGGGGGTGGGGGTGGGGAGGTTGTCAGGATCTCCCTCTAGTTCACGGGATTCTCTTGGGGGAGCAAAGATCAACACTCATTCCTATCCCTCTTCCCACCAACCAATCCCCTTGATAGTACCGGGGTTACTGTAGACCCAGGTGGAGATGTTGGCGCCAGCACTCATCAGGTACTCCACATCTAGACTGGCCTCGATCCCAGCCCGGCCCCGGCCCTGTTGTCCAACCACCTGGGCTACGGATGCCTGGTGTGCAAAGTTCCCACCAAAGAGATGCATGAATTCAGCCAGGTCTGAGTCATGGAAATACTGCTCCAGGAACTACGGAGGGAGCCAAAGCAGATAGATGGGTCAGAGGACATAGCCCCAAGGGACATGGCACCGAGAGATAGCATCCTAGATCACACTAGCCCCCCACTGTGGTAAGATCAGATTTGAGGAGATCTTTTAGACCCCAACACCCACTTTACTGAGGATCTCCCCAACCTTCCCCTTGGATAGGGGATAAGAGCGGGCCCTTGGCCAGTCAGGCTCCGTGGGGAGGCTTCAAGGACCCTGGGGCTCCTGCCTGGCTCACCTGGGCACAGGCTTGGCTGTTGTTGGTTGTGCCAGAGCCCACATCTTGTGCTGTCAAGTTGTATCGCTCACGGATCACGGATGGGGTCACCCCCAGGTGCAGGCCAACAGTCCCTGCCACCTGTGGCTCAGGGCGTTGCCTCAAGGATGATGTGGGGGGAAAGCGGTGCAGCCCCCCAACTGTGGGAAGGAGATTAGGTTTGAGGAGATCTTTTAGACTCCAACCTCCACTTTACTGCTGATCTCCCCAATCCCGCCCCCGCCCCCCCCAATGGCATCTAAACTTCTCCAGCCCCTGGCCCTGCCTGCCCCAACCCCACCAACCCCACTGGGTGTTACCAAAGTCCACATGGGAGGCCAAGGCCTTCGGGAGCTGGTAGGGACGTAGGGACCTTACAACGTGGGTCTCTGCAGGTCCCCCCACATAGCGGTGAAACTCAGACCCAGAGAGCAGCAGCTCTGCCTGTCTGGAGGTCAGAGAGCAGAGAACAGAGGTCAGAACGCATGGAACAGAGCAGAGACGCCCGTGTGAGCATCACCGGGCAGTTAGCTGTCTCCCCATGCGTTAGCTCTTACCCAGAGCCTCCAGCAAGCTCTCAGCTCCCTCCCATTGGGGTGGCTAGTCTCCCTGGTGGCACGATTGGTACCCCCCGTGGGGCAACGATGCTCTCTCACCGAACACTCATCCAGCAGGTCAGAAAGTCCTGTGTGACCACTGAGTGGCAGTTCCGGGCTCCAGCCGCCAGGAGCCATTTTTGGACGGTGCGGAGGGTCAGTGGTGAGGGCCGGACCAGTTCAGCCACATCCTCCAGGGTCAGGTATTTTCCTGCAGGGATTCAGTAGAGGCTCTTGCCTTCATTCATTGCTTTTCCAAGTTTCCCTTTTTGGGCCTCAACCAGGAGACACTGGGAGCCTGGAGAAGGGTCTTGAGGGACTTTATAACACAAAGGTAGGCATGCAGGTAAAGCTTATACTGGGGGCCCGGGGAAGAAGAGCTGGAGAGAACTGGTATGCCAGGGCCAGAAATACGGATTTATCCTAAAGACTACTAGGTTGCAAATGCTGCACCACAGCATGCACTGCCATGATCATGAACAACAAATGAGGTTCATAAATTAAAACTCCATTTTAAGCTTATCTCCAATAACAGTCTTTGAGATTTTCAGAGCCAATTATAAGATGATATCTAATTTAGCTCAAATTTTCATACATGTTGATTTTAAGCTTAACATGATGGCAAGTCACCGTTTTCCTGTATGGAGCCATGCACACTAGTACTCGCCTCCTGGGTGCATCTGAGACCACCTCCTCCCCCACTCCTCCCCCTCCCCCCCCCAGTCCTCCACCCACCACGAAGGGCTGCAAGCAGGGGAAGGACACAATCCAGCCTGACCCTTGGAGCAAAACATCGACAGTTTTAGAGCAGAGAGTGGAGGAGAGCAGGGAGGCGGGTGGAGGAAAGCGAGTCACGGGGCTGGGCAGCAGCCACGTGAGAGAATAAACTAAGTTGGTGGCAACGAGGGGGGTGAGAAGTGGACTACTCCAAAGGCTACTTCAGAGTTAGAAGTGGCAGCCTCAGCATCTGAGTGGAGAAGGAAATGGGAGTGGATTTGTGGAACTTGAGTTGGTGAGCACCTAGATGTACAACAGCCCCCAATTTACGATTTTTCAACTTTACAATGATGCAAGACCGACACACATTCTGTGGAAACTGTACTTTGAATTGTTATCTTTTCTGGGGCTAGCAGTGTGGTATGATACTCTCTGCTGATGCTGGGCCGTGGGAGGAAGCCACAGTTCCCCATCAGGCACATGATCATGAGGGTACCCAACTGGTACTCTACCAATTTTTTGGATATTGTGTTCTGAGCATATTTAAGGCAGACTAGACTAAGCTATGATGTATTAAAAGCATTTTTGACTTAATATTTTCAACTTGAGATGGGTTTATTGGGATGTAACCCCCATTGTAAGTCAAGAAGCATCTGTATTAGATGCTACTTCTCCATTTGTAGAGTCATAATTTGAATCCGAATCTGAACATAAAGCCTGTGCCCTTTTTCTTTTCCTTTTTTTAAAAAAAATGTATTTTATTGATTTTTTACAGAGAGGAAGGGAGAGGGATAGAGAGTTAGAAACGTCGATGAGAGAGAAACATCGATCAGCTGCCTCCTGCACACTCCCTACTGGGTATGTGCCCGCAACCAAGGTACATGCCCTTGACCGTAATCGAACCTGGGACCCTTTAGTCTGCAGGCCGATGCTGTGCCAAACCGGTTAGGGGCCCTTTTTCTTTTTAAATTAGGCCCTGGCTAGTTTAATTTAAACAGTGAGGGGGGTGTGCAAGAGGCAGCAGATCAATAATTCTCTCATAATTGATGTTTCTATCTCTCTCTCCCTTCCTCTCTGAAATCCATAAAAATATATATTTTTAAAAAGTGGATGTACCTGGGTTGCAGTTTTGATCCCTGGCTCCAGTCAGTGTGTGTGTGTGTGTGTGTGTGTGTGTGTGTGTGTGTGTATGTGCGCGTGCGGGCGCGCACACCACTCAATATGTCTCTCTCACATCTATGTCCCTCTCTCTCTCTCCCCCCACTTCCCTCCCTTCCACTCTCTCTAAAAATCAAAGGAAAAAAATATCCTTGGGTGAAGATGAAAATAAATAAAATAATTGATTTTAGAGAGGAAGAAAGGGAGAGGGAGAGAGAAAAAGAGAGCGAGAAAGAGAGAAGCGGTTGGCTCCCATACACACCTTGCACTTCCACCAGGGATTGAAAAGCAACCTAGGTATGTGCCCTGACCAGGAATCAAACCTGTGATGGTTCTCAGTTGGGTGGGAGGATGCTCCAACTGAGCCACACCAGCCAGGGGAAAGCCTGTGCTCTTAACCACATCTGCTTTTAGGTTTCTAGCCTGACAAACACAGATAGAAAGGTTTTGGACAGTTTAGCTTCAGTTCACTTTTCATTCAGAAACTTTTCAACGAGAGCCACTGCCCTTCATCTGCCCTATATTACCCCCTGACAGGAACTGAGAGCATGACCTTGACATGCCCTGCCCTGTCCCCAGCTCAGCCCAGCCCTGTACTGCATCCCACATCCCGGCCCTAGTCCCGACAGGCACCGTAGCGAGGAGAGCCGGGATCCGACACAGCCTGAACCAGTTTGGACAGTCTTTCCAGGTTCTGCTGTCTTAGAGCAAAGGTGAGACTCAGCTCTTCCTCAGGGTCCACACGGCCCAGGGACACCCATCCTGGGGGCAGCCTGTGGGGTCAGGAACACGGCCTTGGTTAGGGTGGCGATGGGAAATCGTCCCAGAAGGTTCGGGATTAGGGGCTGAGAGCTTGGGAAAGACCCCAGCATGGCTCATGAAGGTGGATGATAGGTGACTGAGCCTGGGAACCTGGGGGTGAGACTCTGCCGTGAGTAGCGGGAGCTGGTAAGGGGGTGAGGGAGGCTAGGAACAGGGCAGTGGGTGTGGGACAGGGCATACGGGGAAGGAGGAGGTCGTGCTCAATCAACTCACGTCCGCTGCTGGTCGGGCTCCGGGCTGTAACTGCATCTGCCCACGACGCAGAGGGCCAAGAGCCCTAGGAGGCTGCGGGGGCGGCAGGGGCGTTTCAGTGGGAACTGGGTTGTGATGGCCTCCCCACCCTCCAACATGTATTCCCTCCAACACGATCCCCTTCTCCCAGGCCCTCCTAATTGCTTACCAGGCTCCGAGTCCCATTCCGTCTCTCAGCAGATCTGCTGTCACGTGACAGATCACATGAACCCTACAGTCTACCACCACCACGCTTCAGCCTGGAAACTAGTGACGTGCTGGTTCCTCCCCGAAGAGGGCGGTCCTGATTGCTGGGGGAGTGGGAGGGGCTGCCACTTGGATTGTCCCGCTGAGGCCCACCAAGGCCCTGGCTTTGGCCCGGAGTTCCCTCCTACTGCCAGTCCACTAGGACTGACCAGAGGGTACAGGGGGACTTAAGAAAGGAGCCCTAGGCCCACAGACCCAAAGACCCGGGTTCTTCCTAGCTGTGTATCCGGAAAGTCTCCCACCTAACCTCTCCGAGACCAGCCAGCTTTCTTCAGTTAGAATATAAACTGTGACATTAAAAGTGGTCTGTCTCATAGGGTTGCAGTGAAATTTACAGATAAAACAGGCAAATCGCTCAGAAGCCTGATGGCAAAGGCTCAACACATTTGAGCCCTGTGACAAGTGAATATATAGTGGCCCCAAGAAACACACATAGACCACTTGGCTGCTCCTGTATCCGCCTCCTTGGCCTAGAGCTGGTCATCCCTACGATCTCTCCTCACCCATCCAGTCTCTCTCTGGTCACCGCCTGCCTTCTTCCTGGCCTCCTGCCTGTTAGGGGGAAAGATGGACTGCAGAGAGATGGCTCCCAGGGCCACCCCCACCCTGGATGCCCCTGTGTCTGCCACCCCTCTGTGCCTCCTGAGGTGTGCACAGTGTGCCAGGTGCCTTCCCATCCCTCTGGCCCCCACAGAACTGAGCCGGACGCTGGATACAAACTGCAGTTTATTAAGGCTCCAGAGTGAGAATTGGCACTTGGTTCTGGGCAGGGGAAGGGGTGTCAGTGGAACCCAAAGGAGCTGGGCCCAAACAGGTTGGAGGACCTCCCCCATCCCCCCTACCCCCCAATAAATAAAGTCTCAGCTCCATCCCGGTGCTGGCACAGGGCAGGAAGCCCTCACTGAGGAGAACCAGGGCTGCTGCCTCCTTCATGTCTCCCCACACTGGACCTGGCCACAGGTCAGTGCCCACAGGGCCTCTGTGGGGTTGGTACTCCGATGGGGCCGGGTGAGACGTGCGACCTGCTCCCACTGGAAAGTTTGGGACAGGGAGTTGGTCTCCCCCGTGGCCAATCATGGTCCGAGGCTGCCCAGGGCAGGCTCAGATGGGGCCTGCATTGGGGACACTGTGCGTGTCCCAGGTCGGGACCCAGCCTGGGCCACAGCTAGATGTGCAGCTCCGTGTCATCAGGTGGCTCCAGGCCGGACTCTGCGCTAAGTGCTGAGGCTGAGGGGCCCTGGGCCACCCCAAATGGCGAGACAACGGGTGAGCGAGCAGCCAGAGGAGACAGTGAGGGTGAGAAGCTGGGGGACATGGCAGCTGAGGACAGGGAGCCTTCGTGGCTGATGGGGGAGCGGTGAGCGGCCGGCGGGAAGATGGCCCGGGGTGCAGCTGTGCTGGCTGGCTTGGGAGGCACAGACTTGGCTCCTGGGTGGGCCACGGCAGTGATGAGGGGTGGTGGGTCGATACGGGGAGCTGGGGGACATGGCCGAGCTTCATCCTTGAGCCGGGCGATCTCTGTGAACACGCTGGCCAACGGCTGGAACTGAGGGCACCAGCTCAGCAGGTAGTCCCAGTTATAGCTGCCACGGAGCTCTTCCTCGCCAGCCACAATGGCCGTCAGTGCACCTGCCACGCATGGCTTGCCATCTGCTGGGAAGCCATAGTCCCCAGTGGGTGCAGGGCTCAGGCCACACCCCCCCAGGAAGGCCGTGGCAGTGGCTGGGGGGCCCTCTTCTCGGTACAGAGTGGCTCCTGCACCTGGCAGCAGCAGCCCTGCCTTTCGGCCCTTATACCAGGTATCGGGGGCGGGTGGCTCGCAGGATGTGTCACTCAGTCCGTCTGCATCCTGCTGAATGCCCGAGTCGGGGCCACGGGCAGCGAGTGAGGAGGCCACACTGGCCACACGGGGGAACTCGTTGATCATGCGGATCTCGTCATCCTCCGCAGCCTCTGCTGAGCCTCGGCCGCTTGAATGGGAAGGGTCCAGGGAGCCACCCCGCGGGTAGGGACCTCCAGCTCCTGGCCCACCATAGCTGGGGAGAGTCTGGTGATACAGGTGCTCTGAGGGCGGTGGGCTGGGTGGCTCCCGGCCCAGCTTCTGCAGGGAGCCACTGGCTAGGGGAGCCGCCTGGGACATTGGGCCAGGCGCTGCCTCTGCCTTGCGGCTACGGGCCCGCACCAGCCCAAGGACCAGGGCTGCCAGTGCAAGCACCACCACCACTCCCAGGGAGGCTGCCACAGCCCCCACCAACAGCAGGTTGAGGTCAGGTGCCAGGCCCAGCGCCGTGTGGGTGATATCCACGGTCACCGGCACTGTGGCACTCCTCGAACCAGGCAGAGGCCCCCGTGCCACCACTTCCAGCCTCAGCTCTCGTGGTGCCTCACGCCGGGTCCGGCCCCCACCCCCAGAGGGGCCTGTTCCACTGCCTGGTGCTCGGCTGTCCACCCGCAGGTACAGGGCACCTGTAGTCTGGTTGATACCAAAGTAGGGAGAAGAGGTGGCAAGGGAATAGAGCACTAGGCCATCGGCACCTCCATCCTCATCGGTGGCCTGCACGTGACCCAGGCTGTGGCCACGCCGGGCACCTTCCGGCACTTGGAAGTGGAAGGCTGGAGCCAGGAACACCGGGTCATACTCATCCTCGCCAGTCACCAGCACCGACACAGTGACTGAGGCGGAGAGATTCCCAGCATCGGCGGCACCCACCAGCAGCTGGAAGCTTCCCGTGTGCTCGTAGTCAAAGGCCACTCGTGCCCGCAGCTCCCCCGTTGAGCTGTTCAGTGCAAATGCCTCACGTCCCTCAGGCCCTGGTCCAGCCTCCAACAGGGTGTAGCGGAGCCTCCCGAAAGCCCCGGCATCCCCATCAATCGCATGCAGAGTGGTCACAAGGGTGCCTGGAGGCTGGTTCTCTGCCAGGCTGGTGCTGAGCAAGCTCAGTGGGAAGGCTGGGCCATGGTCATTCACATCCTGGACCTCAATGGTCACTGGTGCCAGAGCAAAGTGTGCCCCCACAGGGTCTGCAGCCTGCACGACCAGCTGATGTCGAGCCTGGGTCTCACAGTCCAAGGGCCGGGCCAATCGCAAGGCACCTGAGCTCTCATCCAGTTCAAACAGCCCTGCAGGGTCACCCGAGCTGAGGGTGAAACGCACGAGGCCATGAGGGCCAGGATCAGCGTCAGAGGCCTCCACATGCAGCAGCTCGGCTCCAACAGGCGTGTCCTCGGATACTGCCACGCGGTAGGAGGCTCGGGTGAAGACGGGTGGGTTGTCGTTGACGTCCAGCACGGTGACGGTGACCGGCACGGCTGAGCTGCGAGGTGGCTGTCCCCGGTCAGCTGCAGCCACGGTTAGATTATACTGGGTTAAGCTTTCAAAGTCTAGAGGCTCAAGCAACACCAGGCATCCCAGGGCCTGGGGGCCTAGTCCACCACTCTCCCCAGCTTCAGCAAGACGGGGTTCCAGCTGGAAGACTCGGCCCCGGTTGCCACTGACAATGCTGTAGTCCACCGTGGCGTGGGTGCGGCTTCCGTCAGCATCTGTGGCCTCCAGGGTGAGCAGGGTGGAGCCAGGGGGCAGATCTTCGGTCACAGCCACACGGTAGTGTGGCAACGTGAAGCTCGGGGTGTGGTCGTTCTGGTCCTGCAGCTGTACATGCACAGTGGCTCGGGCTGCCCGGCCTGGCATCCCATGATCTCGAGCTTCCAGCACCACGTCCACCACTCCTAGCCCCTCATGGCCCAAGGCCACTGTTCCCGCTGTCGTGAACAAGGTCCCTGAGGTGAGAAGGGAATGGAGACAAACATGAATTCAGCAGAGGCTGTGGGAGAACAGAGCGAGTGACCCTTCAGGGCCTAGGAAATGGCCTCAGAAGTCAGACTCCAGGGACTAGCCTGTGTGCTGGGAGATTATGGGATGGCCCCCAGGATTCAGGGAACAGCTTCTAGACATGCAGCCAGGGCAGGGCTTAAAATAGAGACAAAGGAGGGGAAATGTCCTCCTTGGGTAAGAGATCTAGAAGTTAAGAGTTCAGACAAGAAATTCTAGGAAGGAGGTCAGAATATGGCCCATCACAGTCAAAGATACGGGGTCAGACCGGGGAAGGACGCACCATTGTTGGGGTCAACACTGAAGCCCTCAGCAGGGGAAGCCAGGTGATAGGAGATGTGACCATTGGCACCTGAGTCCCGGTCAGTGGCAGAGACGGAGAGAATGGCACTGCCTGGGGGCGTGTGTTCAAGCAGCGTCACCTGAAGTATGAGGACAAATGTTTATGGCCATGCTGCCCAGCTGTCCATTCGGCCTCTGTTCTGGAGGTTGGTCCCAAGAGCCCTACTTGGTATCCATTCCAGCTTGGAGCCCATACTCCTTAGTGTTTGAATTGCCCACCTTTCCCCATTTTGGGGCATGGGGCGAAGAACCTGGGTACAGTTCCCAGGACTTGCAAGGCTGGTTTGAGATGGGACCTTTCCCCCTCCCCCTGTCCCAGAGCTCCATCCCCGGGTCAATTCTAAGGTCTAGCCCATCTCAGACACTTCTAGCCTCCTCACTGCTCTCCAACACGAACCAACCTGGGTCTGGGTGTGGGGACATCCAGGGGCATTGGTACCTGGTAGAGGCTCTGTGAAAAGACAGGGGCATTGTCATTGACGTCCTCCACGAGCACCGTGAGGTTGGCACGGCCCTCGTGAGGCCCATCGTGTGCCAGCAGCTGCAGGTGGTAGCGGTCACACTGCTCGAAGTCCAGGGGGCCTGTGAGGGAGACACGGCCTCCATAGCGGCCTACGCTGAAAGGATCCTGGGGTCCAGATGAGCTCAGCACATACCACAGCACCGGTCCGGAGTCCACGTCATTCCCCGTGACCTGTGCAATCTCTGAGCCCAAGAGTGCATCTGCAATACATGGGACAAAAGGGTTTGGCATGGTCCAAGACACCTCTGGAGCTCCAGAGTGGGGAACAGTGCCACCCTACCACCCTCTGTACCCTTACTTTACCCAGCCCTCACCTTCGGATACTTGGAGCTCCCAGGGCTGGGGGATGGTGGGTCGATTGTCATTGGTGTCGATGACCATCACCGTCAGGGTAGCTGAGCCCACCAGGGCTGGGCTTCCTCTGTCTGTGGCCATCAGTACCAGCCTGGACAGAGTCAGGTGGAGCACAATTGGGGGAGGGGCCCGGGGATGAGGGAGAACACTGGGCAGGGCTAGGGGGACTCAGAAAATGGCCTAGGGATTGAGGGGGATTCAAGGAGGGACTTGAAGTTGGATGGACCCAGGATGGGGCCGTGGAGTCTATAGAGCCAGGGCTCACCGTGTTTCCGCCCAGATCTCACGGTCCAGGATGGCTGTGGTAGTGATAGTGCCTGAGGCTGGGTCTACATGAAACAGTCCCCGTGCTGGCTGGGATGCAGCCAGACTGTAGGAGATCTGTCCGCTGGGGCCTTGATCCAGGTCATCTGCCTCCACCTGGTGGAAGTAGGAGGCTGCTGGCACTGACCTGGGCACAGACAAGTCTGACCAGCCCGGCACCCCATTTTCCCATCATATCCCATACCTGCAGCAGGGGCCCCTCCAAGGGCCTGGATTCAGGCAGAAAGGCCACGTAGTGGGGCTGCAGGAAGCGGGGGGCATTGTCATTGGCATCTTGCAGGGTTAAGGTCAGCACGGAGAAGGCAAAGGCTCCTCCGCTCTCTGCCTGCAGCACTAGTCTCAGCCGTGGATTTGCCTCAAAGTCCAGCCCCTCTGCTGAGCGAACTGTGATGGCTCCTGGGAGAAGGCAGAATGCATCACTGAATGCCCCTTCCTTGCCCTGGAGCCTTCCTCTCTCAGGCCTCTTACTCAAGGGCAGCCCCTCCCACACCAGAGTCTCCTTGGGCCCAAAGGGGAGCTCCTCCAGGAGCCTGTCCCTTCACAGAGCCCCCTGCTCCTGCCCCTTACCTGTGTTAGGCTGGATGGAGAACGTCCCTTTCTCATTCCCACTGAGAATGCTGTAGGTGATTGGTCCATTTGAGCCCCCTGTGTGGACAGCCTTAGGGGAGGCAATGGGAGTCCCTGCAGAGAGGATGGTATTGGTTGGACTGGAAGCACTAGACTGAGGGAGTTTGCAGGCCATTTTTAGCAACTCCAGCCCATGCAGAGATATAAGGCTGGGAGACACAGTTGGGACCCACCTGGGGGTGCATTCTCACGGAGCACAGCTTCGCCACTAGCACGGGGAAAGCGGGGTCCACGTTCAGACTCCCCCTGTAGCCCCACAATGACCACACCGGTGGCAGAGCGAGCAGGACGGCCAAGGTCAGTGGCCACGATGAAGAGGACACGATCCCGGGGGCCCAGGCCTACAGGGGAGCGGGTCACACGGATTTCACCAGTGTAGGAGTCCACAGTGGTGCCAGGAGGTGGCGTGCCTGCCAGTCGATAGAGGATGGAGGCATTCGCACCAGCGTCACGGTCTTCAGCTCGCAGAGTGGCCAGAGCCAGGGTCGGGGTGCTGAGGCTGGGGCCTGGGCGGGGCAGGCGCAGCCTCAGGGGACTAGAGGGGAAGGTGGGTGCATGATCATTGACATCACGCACTGTGATGGTGACAGGCACCGTGGTGCTCAGGGGTCCAGCAGCTGCACCATCCACCGCACTCACGGAGAAGGAATAGCTGGAACACTGCTCTCTATCTAGGGCTGTGGCTGTACGCAGTTCCCCGGAGCTGGGCTCCAGCAGGAAGGCTCCTGCTGCACCTGCACCCAGGTAGTAGGTCACATGGCCATTGGCCCCAGCATCAGGATCATGAGCCTGTAGCTGCAACAGGAGAGTTCCTGCAGGGGCATCCTCAGGCACCTCCACAGAGTAGGCAGGCACAGGAAAGGCTGGGGCATGGTCATTGGCATCCAGCACTGTCACTGTCACAAGCAGAGTGGCACTGAGAGCTGGCTGGCCTCCATCCCGGGCCTCTATCCGCAGCTGGAATGCTGGTTCCACCTCTCGGTCTAGTGGTCTCATGGTACCAAACTCCCCAGAGGCTAGATCTAGGACAAAGGCTCCTGATGGATCCCCATCTGCAGAGAAGGGCATACACACATAAACATACATGCATCTACCGATGGGAGTGGAACAGATTTATAGGCAACAGCAAAGAATGAGATAGAGAGGATGGAAGGGAAGAAAGGAGAGGGAGAGAGGAGGAGGAGGAGAAAGAGAAAGAGAAAGAGAAAGAGGAAGCAGAAGAGAAAGAGAAAGAAATTGGGAGAAAGGCAGAGAAACAAAGATAAACACAGACGGTAAGGAAATATCTTACTATAAAGCAGCTGATCTTAAGAGTGTGGTTTTGGAACCCCTAGGAGTCTCTTAAGACCCTTTCAAGGGAGAACATAAGATCAAAACTATTTTCATAGCAATACTAAGACATTACATGCCCTTTTCATTCTCATTATCTCACAATGTAGTGTGGAGTCCAGATGGTATATATGATGACATCATCACTTGGATGGTTAATGGAATGTGTGCTAATATAGTCTTGTGTTTTCTAGAATATTCTAGGTAGAAAGTTTAGCATATAAACATGTTCAGAGATTCATTCAGTTTTTGCTGGCTTACCTTCATTTACACCTGTTAAAATCTTTGCAAACTCATTACTATCCAACAAACTGTTATTTGAAACCCTAACACGTGCAGAAATATGTCAAATAGTATACTTCATTGGCTTGCTTTGCAATATTTTATATCTTCTTAGCTTTAATATCTAATATAATATTGATAAATGTATATGTTTATATTACATATTATATTTACTATGTTATATCACACTATTTTATCATATAAATAAAAGCTTATCGGGGCTCTCAAAAATTAAGCATGTGGCTCAGCTGTTGAGCGTTGACCCAGGAACCAAGAGGTCTTGGGTTAGATTCTGGTCCGGGCACATTCCTGGGTTGCAGGCTGGATCCCCAGTAGGGGGCGTACGGGAAGCAGCCAATTAATGATGTTTCTCTCTCCTCGATGTTTCTGCTTTTATCCATCTTTCTATCCCTCACCTTTCCTCTCTCTCTAAACAACAACAACAACAAAACAACAACAAAAAATATTTTTAAAAAGCACCATTTCATTAAAAAAATTAAGCATGTTAAGGGTTCCCAAGACCAAAACATTTGAGAACAACTGTTGGTCCACAGGGACAGACAAGACAGAAAAAGAAGCAAAGTTAAAAATAGAGTCTTAGAGGGAGATAAAGAGCTGAAGAAGTACAGGAGACACCCAGAGACAAAGATATATGCACGGGGGTGGTGGGGGGTGGTGGTGGGGGAATACATAAGAAGAAGGAAAAGGAGAGACCCTGACACATTGACTGAGTCTGACATAGGCCAACATGGAGTATGTGGTTCTCACCCAGGATGCGGTACTGCAACTGCCCATTTGCTCCCACATCTGGGTCAGAAGCCCGCAGCGTGGTAAGGGTCTGGGGGTCCTGGCCCTCGGGCACTTCCAGGGAGAGATGGGCACTCCCAAAGGTTGGGGCATGGTCATTCTCATCCTCTATGGCCACTCGTACTGTGACATGGGTCAACAGCGGAGGTGATCCCCTGTCTCGGGCATACACTATGAGGAAGGAAAACCAATGAGCTCTAGTCTGCTCCCATCCCCTGGAGAAATCCATACCACACTGTGTTCATATGCGTACACACACAAAACAGAAAATGTCCATCTCTCTTCACCCCACAAGCACATAGGTGCCTACATGTGGACATGCACACATAAATATACAGGTTTCTGAGATGTTACTTTCTTCTCACCTCCTATGCTTGGTGCATGCAAGATATAGCGGTGGTATGACATTAAATGAGGTATCAAAAGATCTGGGTTCAAGTTCCAGCTTTGCCACTTTCATGCTGTGTTAGCTTGAGCAAGTCAGTTCACCTCTTAGGAACTCAAATATGCTCCTCTGTTAAATGTCTGCAGTATAATCTGAGGGAATCCTAGACGGCATAGCTGTGACATTATGCATTTGAGAGTTTGTGTCACACTGGTGACAGCCTAGAAATCAGTTGACCTTGCACTCTGCCAAATTGCTGACTCCCCAAAAGGATAAAAAAAAAAGGAACAGAAGCTGTGCTGTAATGGGTGGGAACTTCTAGAAGGTAATTTTGGGGTTTTACTTATGTAACCCTGGGGATTACAACACCTCTCAGGCTTTCAGGGTCCTGTCCATGTGTACCTGTCAGGTTGATCTCCTCCTGTTCCTCCCGATCCAGGGCCCGGAGAGTTGTGAGAACTCCAGTGTCTGGGTCCAGGGAGAAGCTCTCACCAGAGATGCCTCCATAGGTCACCTGCCCATTGGCCCCTGAGGTGGGGCAGCATGGAGGGTGAATATACACACACACACACACACACACACACACACACACACACACATACACATACATTTTGTCTTTTCTTGCCCTAGTCCATCCCTCTCAACTCTCCCACCCGAAAGGTCTTACCCAGGTCTGGGTCGGTTGCCCGCAGAGTGAGCAGAGATGTGCCAGGCGGGCTGTTCTCCCGCAAGAGGACGCTGTACTCCTGCTGCTGGAAAGCCGGGGCCTCGTCGTTGACGTCAGCGACACTGACAGTTAGGAGCTGCGTGGCTGAGCGCGGCGGGGAGCCGTGGTCCGAGGCCACCACGGTCAGGAGGTGCTCAGCTCGATGTTCGCGGTCCAGGGGCCGCACCAGGGACAGCGCTCCTAGGTGACCAGTAGGGCAGGTTGGAAGGAAACCTCCGCATTCCCGCCGCCTCACACCCTCCTCGCACCTGGCCACTGGACACAACTCACCAGTGCTTGGGTGTAGCCGGAAGTAGCCGTCCCCGCCCGCAGCCAGGCGATAGGTCACGCGTGCGGCCTCGCCCAGGTCCGGGTCCCGGGCTACCACGTGCAGCGCCACGGGCCCAGGCGGCTGATCTTCGGGGAGGCGCACACGTGAGGGCGAGGCGAAGACCGGAGCGTTGTCATTCTCGTCCGTGACGAAGACACGCGCGGAGACGCGCGCCGTGCGGCGGCGGCTGGCATTGGCGGGCCGGTCGGTGGCTTCCACCAGCAGCAGCATCGCGGGCGTGGTCTCGCGGTCCAGGCCCAGCGGCGCGCTCAGGGCCCCGGTGCGCGCGTCCAGGCGCAGCGCGGGCGCGGGCGGCTCCTGGCGCAGCAGGCGGTAGCGCACGTCGCTGTTGGGGCCCGGGCCGTCGGCGTCCGACGCGCGGAAAGTGTACAGCGCAGCGCCGGGCTCCGGGTTCTCCGGCAGCGCCAGCGCCAGGGGGTCGCGGGCGAAGGCCGGCGCGTGCTCGTTCTCGTCTTGCACGCGCACCTGTACGCGCAGCAGTCGCGCGCCCGCGCCGCCCGGGCCCTCGGCGCGCACGGTGAGCGCGCGCCACGCTGGGCCGGCCTCAAAGTCCAGCGGTCGCGCCAAGTACAGGCGCCCCGAGGCCGCCTCCAGCGCGAAGGTGCCCTCTGGGTCCGCGCCGCCCACCAGGGTGTAGGTGAGTGCTCCCACCCCCGGCGGCTCCGGGGGCGCCACCGAGCCCAGCAGGGCGCCGGGCTGCAGCCCCTCGGCGGCTGTCACCGTCAGCACAACAGGCACGGGTGCCGCTGGGTCTGGCTCTGAAGGATCTGGTGGAGGCTCAGCCGAGTGAGCTGAGGGAAGTACCTGTTGTGGACGGAGGCAGGAGGAAGAAAGCAGGGGGACCCGTGTAAAAGGGGGTCTGGGCTTGCCCATGGGTAGCAGGAAGCGTGCTCAGAGTAGCATTAGGAGAGGGGAAAAGGACCCAATGAAGGTGGAGCTATTGGAGGTGGGTCCACAGCAGTGGCCGAGTGGACAGATTGGAGGCGGGGCAGCCATACCTGCACCAGCAGCTGGAGGCTGGAACTCCGAGGAGGGCTGCCTTGGTCATGAGCACTCAGCGTCAGCACATAGTGGGGCCGCTCTGCTCGGATCAGGGGTGCTGCAGTGAGCAGCTCCCCTGAGTGAGGGTGCAGAGAGAAGAGCTCTGAGCCAGGACCTGGGGATAGGCAGTGGAAAGGTGAGGGCCTGGGTCCCAGAGCCGGCGGTCATGAGGGTGTGTCACATCCACCAACTCCCTTCTCTCCACCCCCGTACCAGTCAGTGTGTACAGGATGGTCCCATTCTCCCCTTCATCCGGATCCTTGGCCTGCAGAGTCGTCACCAGTGTCCCTGGAGGCACTCGATCTGGTACCTGTGGGGACACACAACTCGCCTACAGTTGTCTCTTTCCTGTTCTTGAGAACACCCAGGATGGAGTTCTGCACACACCTCACCTGTGTGCAGACAGAGCCCCCTTTTTGCTCTCACACCTGTTCCAAAAAGCATCTCTCTTACCTACACCTACAGCTTTATGGGGTGACGCCCATTCCCTCTGACTTCTTCAGGATAGGGTCCTTCCCCCATCACATACCTGTATGGGGAGGCCCCCACCAGCAGCCCCTGAAGCCTGCAGGAAGGTGGGACTGTTGTCGTTGAGGTCGAGCACTGCAATGTGCACGGTGCCTGTGGCACTGCGGGGTGGGCTGCCCCCATCCTGCACCCGCACCAGGAGCTGGTAGCTGCTCTGCCGCTCTCGGTCCAGGGTTTGGAGGGTGGTCACTTCTCCTGGGGGTGCAGGAGAGGGGTCATGTATGGAATAGCTAGGGATGCAGAGCCAGGGGCCTGTAACTGAGAAGCTGGGGGTTGGGGAGTGTGGGAAGGAAACCCGGGGTGAAATTCCAAGCTTAGTGCTGGTCTTCATGACCAGGCTCTCTGGGGATCCTGTCTGATGGTTCAACAACCTGAGGATGAGGCTATGGGGGTCTCATAATTTGGGTGCCAGTACTCACCAGTCTGGGGGTGGATGCGGAAGGCCTTGCTGTCTTCGGACATCTGTCGAAGGCTGTAGGTCAGGCGTCCATTGGGTCCCGAGTCTCGGTCGCTGGCATAGACCCGGCCGACGCTGGTCCCTGGGGGCTGGTTCTCTGCCACAGCCAGGAAGGTGGGCTCCTCAGACAAGCGGGGGCTGTGGTCATTCTGATTGAGGATGCTGACCCTGACAGTGGCCGTGCCTGTCTGCTGCCCCGACTCAGCTTTGGACCCAGACACTGCCATTACCTTTAGTGTGTACAACTCCTGGGACTCACGGTCCAGTGCTGCCCGCACCCATAGCCACCCGCTCTGTGGCTCTAGGCCGAAAGGGCTGCTTGGCCCATCTCCTGCAAGGTGGTAGGTGACAGAGCCCCCATCAGGTGCTCGAGCCTTCACTTGCAGAACCTGAGTTCCAGGGGTGGTGCCCGAGGGCAGGTCCACACGGTAGGTAGGGCTGTCGAAGTGGGGAGCCAGCCCCCGGGTGACCAAGTCCTGTACCACCACCCGCAGTCGAAAGTGGCTGGTGCGGGGTGGGGAGCCTCCATCCCGGGCTTCCAGGTCTAGTTCATACGCTGGCCCCCCTGGGGCCCCCAGAGGTCCTATAAGTCGTACGTGGCCTGTGGTGGGGTCCACGGTGAAGACCCCGCCACCTCCATCAAGAAGGTTAAAGGTGACTCGACTGTTAACGCCGGAGTCTGGGTCCAGAGCACGCAGTGTATAGATGAGGGTCCCTGGGGCAGTGCTTGGTGGCAGCAATACCGTGTCTTCAGGTGCAGGGAAAGCAGGGGAATTGTCATTCACATCATCCAGCAGCACACGCACCCGAGCTACAGCGAAAGCCGGGGGCACTCCACTGCTTGCCCGCACCTCCAGCTCCAGCACTGGCCCCAGCAGCTCCCGATCCAGAGGTCGAAGTGTCTGTAACAGCCCCGAGGCTCCATCTAGGGAGAAGAGTCCTCGGGGATCCCCACCTGATAGGGCAAGTGTCACTGGCCCCAAGCGACCTAGGGAGGAGAGAGTGGTCAGAAAAGAGATGGAGGGGCACCTATTGAGTTGGTGCCAGACTCTGATCCCAAGAGGGGTTACACAATGCTCACTCCTGTGCCCTTCAAAGGAATAGGGGGCGGGCAGGTGTTGGCAGAGAAACTGGATGGCACTAGGGTGATATTCACGTGGCTGAGGATGAAGCAGAGTGCCTGTACATGCCTAAAAAGGTGTTGGGAATTGGAACCAGAGTGTTTTGTATTGGGGCTATCTGGGGTACCCTGATATAGAGACAGAGGGCTATATTGGGGAGTCTGGGTATGGTGCTAAGTGGGTATAATGATAAATGATACCTGGTGGGTTGTGTGCCTGGACTGTGCCCACACTGGTGCCTGGTGCCACATCCTCTGGCACAGAAAAGACATACTGTAGTTGTTCAAATATGGGTGGTATGGGGGTTCCAGGCACAATGCTGATGTTGACTCGGGCATTGAGCTCTGCCTTCAGGCCACCTCCATCCTGAGCCCCAATCTCCAGCTGCACCACAGAGTTGACCTGCCTGGCCAAGGGCCAGGCTACTGTCAACAGCCCTGGGAAGAGGGATAGAGCAGAGATGTATAAGGAAACAACAGAGTTGAAAGGGGGGCAGTGCTTCATTTAGGCAGGCGGGAAAGGGGTGTGGGATAAACCCTGGGTATAGAAGGATCCTCACCTGAGTGCTCATCCAAAGCAAAGAGTGGGGGGCTATTGCCAGCCAGGATGTGGTAGGAGAGTCTCCCATGGGGCCCCTGGTCGGGGTCATGAGCACGCACCCTCAGCACGGCTGTGCCTGGTGGACTCTGGGCACTCAGACTGGCGGCATATTCCCGTGGATAGAACTGAGGTGGGTTATCATTCTCGTCTGACACAAACACCTTCACATACACTATGGACTTGAGGCCTCCCTGGTGAGATATGTAGCCATAAGTCAGGTGGGTTTTATCTGGCCCTGGTGAATGCTCTATCCCAGTGTCCCAACCTGCCCATGGTCTGCCCACTCACCCCATCCACAGCCGTCACTGTGAAGTCGAAGCTTGAGGGTCCCTGGTCACGGTCCAGGGTCTGAGTCGTGCACACATCACCACTGTGGGCATCAATGCGAAAAGGGGGAGACCCCGAGGCCCCAAGTCCGGCACCCAAGGAATAGGAGAGGAGGCCAAATGGGCCACTGTCTGCATCTGTGGCTGTCACCTGCGGGAGAGGCAGGGGTGAGTGTTGCCACATCTTTTTGGCCAGAAGAGCCAGAGCTACATGGCAATTAGGAAGAGCAGGCCCTGGGCCACCTGTGGCTCAGAGTCGCTAGATGGTGGACACACAGAGGGAATTAGTAGGACATAAATAAAAATGCATTGCCTGTGTGAGGTTCCTATGAGCCTCTTGTCACAATATTTTTGTCAACTTGTCAATACATAATCTTGTTTTATGTGTGTTTCTGTTTAAAGACACCTAACTTAATATATATTACTAGAGGCCTGGTGCATGAATTCATGCACAGGTGGGGTCCAGCCAGCCTGCCCCATTGGGGGCTGATTAGGCTGGGCCAGCAGGAGTGGGGGGAGAGGAAGGAGGGAAGGGGATGTGGGAGGTTGGCCGGGTGCAGTGGGCATCATAGTGACCGGTCATTCAAGTCGTTCAGTCATTCCAACGTTCCAGTTGTGGGCTTTTTGTATATGTGTGTGTGTGTGTGTGTGTGTGTGTGTGTGTGTAGATAAATAGATATATAGATATATATTAGAGGCCCAGTGCATGAAATTCGTGCAGGGGGATCCCCTCAGCTCAGCCTGCACCTTCTCCAATCCAGGATTCCTCAGGGGATGTCCGACTGCCTGTTTAGGCCTGATCCTGGGGATTGGGCTTAAACTGACAGTCAGACATCCCTCTCACAATCTGGGACTGCTGGCTCCTAACTGCTCACCTGCTTGCCTGCCTGATCACCTCTAACTGCCCTGCCTGCCAGTCTAATCACCCATAACCGCCTCTGCCTGCCAGCCTGATCACCTCCAACTGCCCCCCTGCTGGCCTGGTTGCCCCACGCAGCCTGCTGTTCAGTCATTTGGTCATCCCTCACTAACCCCCCTGCTGGCCTCGTCACCCCATGCAGCCTGCTGTTTGGTCATCCATCCAATTGTTTCAGTGGTGACAGCCCCTGGCTTTTTATATATTAGGATAGATTGATTTATTAACATTGAACACATGGCCAATGGTGCTATAACTCTTATCTGAATGAAGCTAATCTGAACACACATACTGTTTTCTTCATAAAGCACATCACAGACTTCTTGTGCTTAGGAACACTAGACAGCACTTTAGCACCACACCCGGGGACCACTTTAAACAGCAAAATCACCAACAAAAAGCACAAAAATGCAAAAAACCCTGGCACTAAACAGACTGCATAAAGGACTCTTGCTTACAGTATAAGAGCTGAAACGTGAAGGCAGAGTCTGGCCATGTTCAGCCTCAGCTGAAAATGTGTGCGTTAGGTAACTTGAATTTTTCATCACTCTGCCCATGTCCGAGAATGATTGCAAAAGTTCCATGAGCACTGATTTTAGGGTCACACCTAAATTTTAGAGAGTCAGCAAACTGACAGATAGACTAGTAGAATCTGCAGAGAATTAGGACCAATTTCACTTATGAAGAAGAGTGCTAAAGGGCTCTCACTGCAAATTCTTGGTGGATCACAGGGAGTGAAAAACATCACCAAATCTCATCATCACTCCAAGCAGAGAACTGGCTGACTGATAAAATTATAGAGGCTGATGTCATAGGGTTACTCTTTACTGAGTTTGGTCATTACAGAATGAGATCCGATTGCTGCTGGGATTTGATCACTGAAGTGATCAGGTCTGCTCTATGGATTTATGGATGTGGCTCATGCAACTTTAGCTTCCCTTTCACCTCTCAAGCAAACTTCATTGGAAGTGGGAGAGGGAGAATTGCAGGTCTATATTATATTGCAAGTCCAATATTGAAGTCTTTCAGTTGTAGGGGCTCTCCAAAACTAAGAAATAGGGAAAGTCTTTCCTAGTTAATTCTTGGTAATCTCCCAGACTGGGTCAGAAAACGTTGAATGATTGCACACCAATGTCAGGAGCTTCTGAACATTTCAGAGCTGGATCAGCAAGAGACACTATTCTGGGAACTCCTAAGGCCAGGATAGGGCCAGGCATATCCTAGATCCTCTATGTGTATTTGTTCATTGAGTAAACGGACATTCTGATTGCCCTGCCTTACAACAAAAACTTCTTTCAAACTGACTTTTATATCATGGGTGCACATTAGGGCCTCAATAGTGGACTAGTTGGTGCCGACTGCGGTAGCCTGTGACAAAGTGCTCTTTGTGGACATAAGGGCCTCAGGGTCATGATATGCTGTAAAAGGAAGCTGGAGAGTTCCCCTTTCTGAGCCAGAAAATGCTGCTCCGGGAGAAGGCTGGCCAAGGACTTCTAATGGTTGCCTGGGCCCTTGACAGAAATGATTTGTGCCATTGTTTACTCTCCTGAGAGACACTGAGACCGTGCCATGGCTGGACCCTGGAAACAGCTCCCACTCCAACTCTTTACTGTGGCCGTGGGCCCGATATCCCAGGAGACAAACTTCCCCTGCATCAAGCCTACAGGCTGCAGCACAGCTGCGGCACCATCTCCAGAAGCTGTTAAAGACCTTTGCCCTCTGACTCACTGCAGGAAGAAAGCAATAAATAGTGGTCGGGGGAAGTTGTCAGGAACTGACCCCAGAAGGCGCAGCGGCCATTGACTGGAAATGACCAAGGCAGAAGCGAATTTCCCAGCCTCTGCAGCCCCTGCTCAGAGGTTCCACTGCAAATGCACAATCTCCATTTCAGCAGGCTCTCTGCCCTGCTACACAGCAAGCTCTCCCCAAAGCTGTAACTCTTATCCCCACCCCACCCAAACCTCTCATCAAATGCACTATTTCAAGGAAAAAATAAAGACCCTTATCTGTGAACTCTCTAAATCCCCTAACAGACCACAAACTTACTGCACCAGCCCATCCTGACCTCCTTCCCAGGTGTTTCTCCCACTTTGACTTCTTGGCACCACGCTCTCTGGTTTCTCCCCCAGTTTCCCACCCCCCCCAGTCTTCCTTTGACCTCCCCTTACTCTGCTCATTGTTACAAGTTTTTGTTCCCTGGAATCTCTCCCTGGCCTTTTCTCTTCCAGTTCTGTGGCTTTGACCATTGTCTATACTTTGACCCAATCACTCCTCTGAGCTCCAAACTTGTGAGGTGCCTGCTCAACATCTCCACTTGGATGTCCCCACAGGCACCTTACATCCAACCTGTCCAAGACTAAAGTCATGACCATTCCAAACCCCTCTCTAATGACTCTTCCATCCATGCAGTCGCTCAAGCCAGAAATGTGTTCTTTCCTTTTCCTCTCCCGGTATATCAATCAACCAGGGACTAAGTAAGTCCTCATTATCTCTCCTATTTGTCTATTTTTTTCCATCACCATTATCACTGTCCTGACCTGGGCTTGGGTTGTCTCTCCCCTGAACTGTTAAGTTCACATCTCATAGCTGGTCCCCCATCCTTCCTCTACACCAGGGTTTCTCAACTCAGCATGATTGACATCTTGGACCAGACAGCTCTTTGTTGTGGTGCATTATAGGATCCCCGGCCTATACCCACTAGGTACCAGTGGCATCCCACCCACTGTAACAATAAAAAATGTCTCTGGACATTGCCAAATGTCCCCTCCAGAGGGCAAAATCACCTCAAGCTGTGGACCAGTGCTCTACACAGATTGTCCGAAGTATTTTTGAGAAAACAAATATCAGATTATCCTTCTACTCAGAAAACTTCAATGTTCCCTAAAGAAAAAGCTCACACCTCTTGGCTTGGCTGGACTTTTCACTGTCTGGCCTCCCTGCACAGTCTCATCTCCCACTCTCCCATCTCACACCCTCAAACAAGTCAGCCTCTCCCACTCTGTGCATGTCACCTCTGCTTGGTACCTTCCCCTGTCCCATCCCCTCATAAACTACTGCTTACCTTTAAGTCTGAGCTCAAGGATCCTCACCTTTGGGAAGACATTCATATTGCCTTTCTATACCTCACATGTATCCCCATCGTGGATGTTTTCCTTGTTTCTTTGCACATGAATCTCCCCTCTACATTATAAACTCCATGAAGTGTGTGTGTGGTGGTGTTGGATGATTCGTTCATTACTGTATTCTGTGCCCCTAACACAATGACTAGCACCTGGTAGATACTCTAAATGTATGCTGAGTGAATCGAATGTTAAGACTTCTTGTAACCATTATGGACACCCACTGGTTATTTTTATGCCTGATTCCCTATGGTAACTAACAGTAAACTCCAGGAAACCACCTGGAGAGTTGCCCTCTTGCTTCAGGCACTAGTGAGGAGAAAGAAGTTTGGAAGCCCTAGCCCATTGGTCCTGGGCCAAGAGGGACAGTAAACGCATGAGAGTGTGGGTGGGAGCTGGACAGCAGCAGGCAGGCAAATAACCTAAGTCTGGCCAGAAGGGAGAGGGCCAGCCAGGCCCAAGCACTGGCCTGGAAGTCTAGGTTGACAAGGAGCCCCTGAGAAGATGTTCAGGGGTCTGGTGGACTTCTGAGACATAAAGACTTCAAGCATTAGTCTCCTAAGAGACCACCCTACCTCCAGTCTCCCCTCTGGCATCCATACTCCATGGTGCAGCCAAAGCAATAAAGACATGTCAGATTTGCCTAGAGCCCTTCATTGGCTCCCTATGGTGTTTTAAAAAATATATTTTTAATTGATTTTTTTAGAAAGAGAGGAAGGGAGAGGAAGAGAGAAACATCAATGTGAGAGTACTAGAAACATTGTTCAGCTGCCACCTGCATGCTCCCTACTAGGTATGTGCTCTGATCAGGAATTGAACCCGTAACCTTTAGGTGCACAGACCAACACCCATCCTACTGAGCCACACTGGCCAGGGTTCCCTATGGTTTTTAAGATAAAGTCAAAGTTTATAATATGGTTTCTGTCTACAATTTTGTCTCATCTCCCTCCAACTCTTTCTCATCAGCACAATTTCATCTGAACAATGAAGTCCCCTGAACACATGGTGTTCTGCAGCTCTTTCTGTAGACCTGGAGCCCCTATTCACACACCCTGTATTATCCATTTGACAAAGTCTCATTGGTTCTTCAAAGGCTTGTCCTCTGGGTTTCCACAGAAGCTCATTTGCAGCCTGCCACAGCACTAGCTACTGGTGTGTCTCTCCATCGAGACCATCTCCTTTCTTTGTTCCCAGGGCCCAGCAGTGCTGGACTTATGGTGGGTAAGTTAATTCTTGGCATAGGACACCTTTTCTCTAGACCCAATCTTAATTCCAACTACCAAGATTGCCTGACCCAGCTCTTGCACCCTGCTCTCTCATCTTTTCACTAACCCTTACCCTCTGCACAGACTTTGGAGCTCACAGGCTAGAACCAAACCCTCTGGCATAAGTCACCATCAACAGATGCACCTGAAAGGCTAAGTTCTTGCTCTGAGCTCCCCTGTGGTCCTCAGATCCTCTCCTGCCCATAGCAGCACCCCACTGTGTACCTGTAGGAAGCAGGTTCCAGGCTGGGTGCCCTCGGGCAGTGAGGCATTGTAGAAAGTCCTCTGGAACTGAGGCTCGTTATCATTCACATCTTGCAGGGCCACGCTAACTGTGGCGGAGGAGGTGAGAGGGGGCAAGCCCCCATCTGTGGCAACCACAATCAGCTGTGGCTGGGGTTCCAACTCATAGTCCAGTGAAGCAGCCGTGGTGATGATGCCCGAGGTGGGGTCGATGGAGAACCAGCGGGTGTGGCTGCCTGGGGCCAGGCTATAGGTGACCTGACCGTTGGTGCCCTGGTCAGGATCCCGGGCCGTCACCCGCACCACGAAGCTGCCAGGCAGTGCAACCTCAGGCAGAGGCTCAGGTCGGTAGAGCTGGCGGTCAAAGGCAGGCACGTTGTCATTGACATCAGTGACATGCAACACAAAGGCAGCCTCAGCCCGCAGTGGGGGTGAGCCTGAGTCGGTGGCGGTAACCCGCAAGTTATAGGCATCCCGCTCCTCCCGATCCAGCTGCCGAGCCACGCACACCAGGTAGATGACGCTGTCCTGGGTGCTTAAGGCAAAGTGGCCCTCTCCACCCTCCAGGGACACGTTGACGTGGGCAAAATCACCATCGTCTGGGTCTGACACAGAGATGCGAGCAACAAGCTGGCCAGGTGGGGCGGCCTCGGACACTCGGGGGGAGCCATCTGCACTGAGGAAGATGACAGTCATGGAGGGCTGGTTGTCATTGGCATCTCGCACGTGCACGGTCACAAAAGCCGAGCCCAGCTCAGGGTGAGCCCCACCATCCCGTGCCTGCACCACCAATTCATGGACCCGCCGTTGCTCGAAGTCCAATGGCCGCTCCAGCCGCAGCAGCCCCGTGTGTGCGTCGATGGAGAAGGGTCCATCACCTTCGCTCTGTCTCCGGTTGATCTCATACGTCACAGCCCCATTGGCATCGGCATCGGCATCAGACGCATACACCTGCAAGACCGGGCTGCCGGGGGCCAGGCTCTCAGACACCACAGCGTGGTAGCGGCTCTGATTGAAGGCTGGGGCATGGTCATTGATGTCCAGCAGTGTCACATCCAGCAGGGCCTGGGCCCTCCGAGGGGGTGAACCACCGTCATAGGCCTCCAGTTGCAGCATATAGTGTGAGCGGTTCTCTCGGTCCAGGTCCCCAGTAATTACCAGCTCAGGCACTGGAGCCCCATCCGGACCAGGACGTGTCTCCAGCCGGAAGGTCTCTCCAGCCCCATCACCAGACAACGCATAGCCCTGGGTTCCTAGGCGGCCAGCGTCTGCATCACGAGCCGGCTCCAGCGGGTAGCGAGTGCCGAGAGCTGTGTGCTCAGGTATCTGCAGGGCAGCACGAGCCTGTGGGAAGGCCGGAGCATGGTCATTGATGTCAGCCACTCGTACAGTAACTTCCACGGTGGCGCCGTCAGGAGTGACTGCAGTGAAGCGGTAGCGATCCCGCTGCTCACGGTCTAAGACACGGGCTGTACGGACCACCCCGCTGTGCTCGTCGATGGCCAGGTCTGTGCCCACGCCGCTGCCCTCCTGCGCAGAGATGAAGTACATGGGAGGTGCTGCCGTGCCTGCCGGAAGCCCTGCACTGATGTCCCCGATCAGTGTGCCTGCTGGCTGCTCCTCATCAATCTGCAGGTCCAAGCTCCCGGCCTGACCCCAGGCTCCTGGCACCCTGGCCCCCAGCAGCAGTAGCAGCAGTGGGAGCAGGGGGAGGGGCCCGGGGCCCTGCATGCCAGTGCAGGAAGGCACAGTGCCCAACTCCTTCGGCATGACAGGCGCAAGACCAGATGTGACTGGGGCTCTGGCTCCAGGCCAGGCTCTGGGCCCAGCTTGATCTCAGGCTTTGGATCAGGTCCAATTCGAGCTCTGGCTCCAGTGCAGGCTCTCCGACCTGGGAGAGAATCAGAAGGGAAAAGGTCATGAGGCGGAAGGAATCAACCGTTCAGGGAAACTGGGGTTTAGGCCTTGTGCTGCCTCACACCCAGGAAATCTCTGCTTCATGACTCCTCAGGACCCACTCATCTTTCCCTGGCAGGTTCCCATCCCAGCCTGACCCTGCTCTCTGCAGATTGTTTTGTCCCTATTGTTCAGGTCTGAATGCCCTCAGATTCCCAAATGGGGCAGGGACTCATAAGCCATACTAATGGTTTTGACTTTATCCTAAAAGCAAATGGAAGCCATGAAAGTATTTTGAGAAGGGATGTGCCAAGATCTGACTTACATGTTGTGAAGATGGTTATCATAGGACAGCGCTTGTAACACACTTGTGGGAGTCCAGGCGCTGGCATTGCTTTGATAGTGACTTAGATGAGTGTTAGCAATGAAAATGACAGTAGTGGAAAGGTCTGCAGAAGTGGCTAGGTCTGCAGGAGGTAGAATAGACAGGGCTTGGTGACTGTTTGAAGGCAAAGGAAGAGGTAGTGGGAGAAGTCAAGTATGATGGGCAAATTTCTGGCCTGAACCATGAGCTGGACAAAGGTATCTTTAACTGGTCAGAGAGAGAGACAGACAGAAAACCAGAGAGGGGAGGTGCTCTGAGGCTAAGGAGAGCCAGGGTTTCAAATGTTGAAGTTTAAGAAGGAGGAGACCTAGAGCCTCAAGATGGCATTTAGTGACTAAGTGAGAGCAACTCTCGCTGAGAGGTTGATTCATTTATTCCAATTTCTCACTTCTCACACCCTCCACCCTCTATGAAGTGAGGCTTCCTCTCCTATGACATTGCTTTCACTAAGCTCCCACTCATTTCTATATACTACATCTAATGGGCACTTTTTTAATCCTCCTCTTACTGTATCCTTCTGGAACACTGGATTAGTGGTCATTGGCTTCTTGCAGCCTACTCGTCTTGGCTTCACATGGTGACCCCACCTCTTCCTTCCATTCTCTGTCCACTCCTCCATCTCCTGTGCAAGTTCTTCCTCTACCCATCCTTTAAGAATTGGTGCTTTTGCCAAAACCGGTTTGGCTCAGTGGATAGAGCGGCCTGCGGACTGAAAGGTCCCAGGTTCAATTCCGGTCAAGGGCATGTACCTGGGTTGCGGGCATATCCCCAGTAGGAGATGTGCAGGAGGCAGCTGATCGATGTTTCTCTCTCATCGATGTTTCTAGCTCTCTATCTCTCTCCCTTCCTCTCTGTAAAAAATCAATAAAATATATCTAAAAAAAATAAAAATAAAAATAAAAATTGGTGCTCTTTAGTTGGGTGGGTGGCTCAGTTAGTTGGAGAGTCGTCCCGTGCAGGACACATACCTAGGTGTGGATTCGATTCCCAGTTGGGGCACATATGGGAGGCAACTGATATCTCTCTCTCTCTCTCATCATCATCATCATCAATGAAAAACATATCCTTGGGTGAAGATTAAAAAAATTGGTTCTCTTCAGGACTCAATCCTGGTCACATCATTCCCCCTCTCCACACTCTGCCTGGGAGATCTTATCCTTTCCCATGCCTTCAATTCAAATGTATCAACCATTTAAAAAATATATTTTTATTGCTTTCAGAGAGGAAGGGAGAGGGAGAGAGAGCTAGAAACATCAACGATGTGAAAGAATCATTGATTGGCTGCCTCCTGCATGCCCCCCACTGGGGATCGAGCCTGCAACCCAGGCATGTGCCCTCGACTGGAATTAAACCCGAGACCCTTCAGTCCGCAGGCCGACTCTTTATTCACTGAGCCAAACCAGCTAGGGCATATCAATCATTTTTTTTATATACCACCTATTTGCTAATAACTTTCTCATCTCCATTTCTAGCTCTGGAGACACATGTCTGGACTTCCTTCACAGCGGATCCCCAGCCTTCACCTCAAGCTGATTTTCTACCTCTAGTCCCTTTCCTGGGAACACCACCACCAGTCATCCAGGTGTCCAAGCCAGAAATCTGGAAGCTCTCCTGGCTTCCTTGCTTTTCTTTAGTCTTATTTCCAATTAGTTATCCAAACCTAACCATCTCAACTAGACATGTCTCAAGGGTGCCTTTTCCTCTCCTTTCCACTGCTGCTGTCCCAGTGCCAGTTTCATCATCTCTCCTTTCAATTCGGCTCCTTACTGGCCCCCCAACCTCCTGGCTTGGACCATCTAATCCATCTCCACCTGACCAGAGGTATCCACACAGCTCTCAAAAAACCACTCCTGACAAAAGGCTTCCACTGGTTCCCCATTACTTAGAGCAGAAACTACTGCCTCTCTAGGGGGGAAAAATGCAGATACACATACACACAAACTGTGTCTGTAGTTTCAAGGGTTCATAGACACTAGGTATAGTGTCTAATTTCTGGTCAAAACTATAAGTCCAGCCTTCTTCATATATCTTCCTGATCTGAGTCCTGCCAACCTCTCCAGTGTGCCCTCCCTTTCCTTTTCCCACCATACTCTGCATTCCAACACTAAACCATTATCGTGTTCCTTTCCAACTCCTTGCCTTGAATAAAGTGTTCTCTCAGTCTGAGATATCCCCTATAAATCCTTTCCAAGTGGCCATCTCCTACTCAAACTTCAAGATACAATTCAAATGTCCTGTGTTCTGTGGAATCTTCTACATCTCCATCACCTCCTACAGAGCCAGCTGGACCCTCTACTGGGCTCCCACTGCTTTTGGTGCACACTGACATTAATTGCACAGCAGCCCTGATTTGTTTACGTGTCTGCCTCCCTTCACAATTGGAGGCTCCCTGAGGACAGCAACTTGAAGGTCCTATTTAGTCTCTGATTCTCCAGTGTTTAGTAGAGGTATAGTGTAAGCAGGCAATCAGTGCTGAATGAATGGTTGGAGCCTCAGAATTGCACACCACCACACTCACCTACCAACACAAAGAGAACAATCATGGACATGCCAGCTAAGATGACAAACACATGTAAGCCTATGCCCTTGAGACATCATGGTCAGTCCTGTGGCTACAAAAGTGTGTCCTTGGGTCTATACAGATTTGCTCTGCTCTAGGACTTCCTGTCTTGCTAAGGAAGGAGAGTTTCTGGCCCCCTCTTACACTCCCAGCCCCCACCCTCTTCCATCTGTGTAAGGCTATAAAAAGAGCAGGATCTCCAGAGTTTGAGTTGGATTTGAGTCTGGTCCCTGTTATTTTCCTAATCTCTAAAATGGCTCTGGTAAGACCTACTCTGTGGAGTTTTGTGAGAATTAGAGGCAATGGAAGCAAGGAGCCCAGAGCTGGGCATTTGGTAGATGCTCTCTGAGAGTCCTGGGGTTCTTATGTGTGCACTAAGATCCCTCTCCCCGGGGCTCAAGTCTGAGGGGCCCATGGAGCTGCCCTAAGGAACAACAGGTCAGAGAAGTTCAGAACAAGGAGGTCAGAGTGAACATCTGCCTCATTCAAAGAGGGGAGAGACTGAAGGTACAGGGATGGCCCAAGCCTAGAGACTGGGTTCCACATAAGGGTTAAAAGTTGGTTCTGTTCATTTCATCAGTCAGTAGCGAGAAAGCAGTTATGGTTGGTGGGGAGAGGAGAGAATGGACGGTAAGGTCAATGTACTTATTACACTGTTATAACTCTCTTTCTCCCCACCCAGAGACAGAATGTCCGCTATCTGAAGGCCACGATTGTATCTTATTCACCTTTGTGTATAGCACAGAGCACGGCACAGAGTACATGATCAATGCATTTTTTGAATGAAAGGATATATGAAAGGTATGAGATAAAAGCTCCGGTGAAAGATCAACTTTGAAGAGGAGGGATTCAGACTCAGGCAGGTGCCCCTTCTTCTAAACTGTGTAGACCCTAGGGCCCTCCTCATCACCCAGCCTGGATCCCTTTCCAGTGCCAACTGTCCCAATACACTCTCACAGTGGACACACAAAGGCGCATACTCATAAAGCCACAGATCTACACATGCACTAACTTACTTGCAGACAAGCACACTCAGCACACATTCATTCACACCTGGACAGGCTACAACAGACACAACCAGGGCACATACACAGATACCCTTCTCACAAATACAGAGAAACATGTTTTCACACACACACAGATGTGCAAATTCATTCACATGGACTCCCCCACCCCCAAACACACACTCACATGCAAGCATACACACAGACACACACAAAAGGCGCTTTCTCATAGGCCTCGTGTGGACAGGCACATTCACATGGGGAAGCAGATACCCCACCCCTCCCACATATACACACAGACACACTCTCACGCACTACCTTCCCATACGCACAGACAAACCCACCTTCACACATGCACAGTCTCACACAGACCGGCACGCGCGCACACACTTGCAGACCCACCCACACACAGGCATGCTCTCACACATGCTGCCGGGGCACTCGTGGTCAGCTCTGCGGCTGCAGCTGTGACCTTTAGGTCCCTGGGGCCTCTGTCTGGACTCTGCCTCACCACTTCCTGCTCCAAGGCTTCCAGTTCCAAACTCGAACTCCAGACTCTCTCCCGAGACTGTCTCATCCTCTCTCCAGCTCTCATCTCAGCACCATCTCCCCCATCTGTCCAGTGTTTCTCACTGCCTCTTCCCTAAGACTTGCTCCTCCTCCCTGTTCCTGTCTCTTTCCCTCTCCAGGTCTGTCCCATCCCTTCCTCCAGATCAGCCATCATCTTGTCTTTCCCCAATCTGTCTGTCCTGCCTCCTGCCCAGATCTATCTTTTCTTTCCCCAGATCTTCACACCTCTTCTCCCACCCAGTTCTGCCTTGCTGCATGCCCTCACTCTGTCCCCATCCTGTTACTCTGTCCTCTGGCTCCATCCTGCTCTCCCCCTCTACCCCCACATCTGGGCCTCTGGAACCACAGCTGGTTCTCATTAGGAGGGGGAGGGGCGAGACTGTTCATTGGGGCCTGCAATGTGATGTCAATCCTCCCCCCACCCCGCCGCCTGTGTGTCTATAGGGCCTGGGAGCAGGGGTACATGGGAGAGGAAGGAAAAGTGGGTTGGGGAAGGAATAGGGGGACCATGAGGGAAGGGGATACTCCAGGAGGAAGTAGAGGAGTGGCCCGAGGTACAGAAGGGGAAGCAGGCTGGGGGAGCTGGCACCACTCAGGTCTCCTCCCTCAACTTCCTGTCCCAGCGCCAGGGAGGGGCAGGGACCAGAAAGACAACAGGGTGAGGAGGAGAGCTACTAAAGCGAGAGTGGCACAGAACTGGAGGAAGAAGTGGGTGGCTTAGGTGAGCAAAGGGAGGTGGAGATACAGGGCCAGGCCTAAGGGAGAGAGGAAAGAGTTCCAGTGGGTGGATGACAGGGAGCAAGACTGAGGGTGAGTGAGTGTACATGGCCAAGGAAAGCAAGTGGAGTTAATGCAGAAAGGGGAAGTAAGTCAGAGACAGGAACAGTGGGCCTGGAGAGATGGGATGGGGAGGTAGATAGAGGCAGAAGACAGAGCTGGAAGGGTAGGGGGCAGAGAGGAGAATAAGGAAAAGAGAGGGAGGAAAAGTATGACAAACTGGCTTCCCAAGGGACAGTGATCAGTGGCCAGGGCAGTACCTGGGGCCTGGCTCTCCCGAGGGCTAGCTCCCAGAAGGCACCTCAGGGAGAGGCTGGGACGGATGTGAGCAGAGGAAGCAGAAAGAAAGTCTATTTTCTGAGCTTTTATGGTGTGCTGGGCCCTATGCCAGGCAATTCACAGACAGTATCTTGTTTAATCATCATAACAACCCTGTGAGGAAGGTGTCCCGCCTTCCATTGAAGAAACTGAAGCTCTAAGTGAAACCATTTCCTTGAGTTAACACAGCCTCAATTTGAAACCAGGACTATCACTCCACACTGCTTGGGATTCGGGGAGAAGGGAAAGATGGAGAGAGGAAGAAATTACAAGACAGTTGTGGGGAGAGAGTCCCCAGCAAGCTAAGGGAGACCTGAAGAAGAGAGCTTACAGGCGGGAGACAGGTATGAGGTGTCTGTAACAGCCCAGGTCAGGAGCAGTGGGTTAAGGACACAGAGAAGTAAGATGCAAGGAACTGAAGCTGACAAGACTTGGCCACTGACTCTTCAGGAAGGATGAGGGAATAGAAGGGTTCCAGACCGACTCCCAGGCTTCTGGCCTGGTTACTAAAGTGGTGCCATTAGGGTACCACAGAGGAGAAGCCATTTTGGGGTGCTTGTTGGGATCCCCATTGGAATTGTCCCAGACACAGCTGGATTGGAGCCTAGGAGAGAGGTCTGGACTTGGACAAATCCAGGAGTACCGGAAAGCCATGGGTGTGGGGACCATCAGGATGAGTGGGAAGAGAGTCTAGGATAGAATCCTGGGGAACAGTCACATTTAAAGTGCAGACTGAAAAAATAAAAAAATAAAGTGCAGACTGAGGAAACTTTATTCTTCTTGGAGAAACAGACAGTATCACAGAAGGGAGGAAACATTTCAACAAGGAGGGAAAGATCGGCAGCAGAGTTAAGTAAGGTGAGGGCTGAGAAGTGGCTGCTGACTTTAGCAATGAGGAGTTCACTAGTGACCTTGGGGAGAACAGTAAGGAGAGCCATAAGGACGCAACCCTGCTGCAGTGGGAAGTGAGAGAGAATGAATTGATTAATAAGTAGCCATAGAAAAGATGTCAGCATAGATTCATTCACCAATGCACACTTATCGAACTCCCAGAATAGGAAGGCAATACATCACAGTGAAGCCTGCAGGATAGTGGTGAAGATGTGGAATCTGGGACCAAACCAACTGGATTTTTGCCCAGCTTCACACTAGCTAGCTGTGTGACTTTGGGCAAGCCACGTAATTTCTCAGTGCTTCCATTTCCTCATTTATAAAATAAGGACGATGCTGATACCACTGCACTATGTTCGCAGTATGAACAGTGTCTGGCACGCAGTAAATGTCTTATAAGTGTGCAAGCATGAACTAGTATTGCAGTGGTTAAGAAGATGGGTGCTCAGTTGGTTAGAGTGTCATCCTGCACACTGAAAAATGGTGTGTCATCCTGTACACCGAAAAATGGTTGTGGGTTAGATTCCCCAGTCAAGGTGTGTATGGGAAGCAGCCGATCAATGTTTCTCTCTCTCTTCCTCCGTTCTAAACCCAAAAAACATACCCTTGGGTAAGGATTAAAAAGAAGAAGAAAAAGATAGGTTCTGTTGTCAGACAGACTTGAGTTCAAATTCTGACTCTACCACTTATAGCGTAACCCTGGGAAAGTTGTTTAACCTTTCTAACTCTTAGTTTCTTCTTCTGTAAAATGGGGATTTAAGGGCCTACTTTATGGTTGTACAGAGTTAAATGAGCGAATGCTACAAAAACTTAGCACGGTGTCTGGCATACAGAGAAGCCTCGATAAATATCAGCTGCTATTGTGTTCTGGACACACAAATAACCCTGGGATAAGTGCTGTCTCACAGATGAGGAAACCGAGGCGCAGAGCAAGTAGCAGAGAGACAGCTGGAACACAGCCTTGATGGACTCCAAAACTACTGCTTCTCTGCTGGAGGGCTTGGAAATCCAGGAAGGAAAATGAGCGAATTTCTGCTTTAGGAGAGAAAATCAGTGATGAGGTAGTTGCCAGTCCGAGTGGGCATGGAGTCAGGTGGTGATATAGGGGATGGGACTAGAGGATGCTTGGAGGACTGCAGAAGACAAAGAAAAAAAAAGCGGGGAGAGGCAGGCCTAGGGCATGCTTGTGAAATGATTCATCAGTAGATTTATACAACAAATATCTACTGAAGACCTACCATCTGCCAAACACCATATTAAGCAGTAGGGAAACAGCAGTGACTTGGAGAGATCGAGTCCCTGCTGCCTTTGTGGTGTCCACAGGTAGGGAGACCTGGAAATGGTGAGAGATCTAGGGGTGGTGGTGACGGGCAGCAAGGGCCTGGTCCTAAGTTCTGACCCTGACTGGCGGTGTCCGGACTGCGGAGGAGGCCAATGCGGCTGGAGCTAGCAGAGAAGTTGTAGATGTAGCAACCCAGAGATGTCGAGAGGAAAGAACAAGTTTGGGGAAGTGGGAGGTAGGAGGTTGAGGGGCAGGTAAGCACAGTAGAGGGACTGAGACGGAAATAAAATTAAGTTAAAGTTGAGCACTTAATAGTTGTTTCCTTTCTGAATCCTCAAAGCCACTCTCTTAATGTTACCTCCGTTTTCACCTGAGGAAAGGGGAGTTCAGAGAAGCTAGGTCATCCAGGTGGAAATGGTGTGGCTGGAAGGTCCGATGTGTACCCCTGCTCCCTCCTTCCCTCCCTCCCCTCCTCCTTCCTCACCAACCTTATGGGAATTCTAGGCCCTGAAAGACAACAGCTCCTTCCTTTGAGTAGCTTAGAGAGAGAAACATAAAGAGATTCTAGTATGCTAAGCAGAACACAGTGGGGCATCGTGACTCAGGCCTGGAGTTCCAGGTGGACTTCTTGGAGGAAGTACCCTCTCACCAGGGGACACAAGAACTAAGAAGTCCTTCCCATGTGGCATTGGGTGAAAATGCCTGGACGTCAGAGGGTTACCCAGGAAATACTGACACTGGAAATGAAGGAAGGGGCAGGCAATGGGAAGCCAGGAAAAAGAAGGGATCCAACAGCACAATCCCTTCGGAGGGACTTTGCTTTGCAGGTACCAGGACACTAGAGAGTCCAGTCTTGCTCCCACCACCACTGATAGGCAGGAGAGGGAAGAGGCAAGAGCACACGCATCTGGGAACTTGATATGAGGAGGAGAAGGGGCTAGGGTGCCAGGAGCTGGAGGGTGTGGAGCGGATGTATGCGAGGGGGCCGTTAGAGGAAGGAGCTGCCTATGGCACCTCCAGGGAAGGGGGCCTGGTGGAGTGGAGAGAATGGCAAGGCACTGTAATGCCTTGTGGCCTGACGGCAGGCCACAGCTTCCTCATTTTTCACTCCCCCCAAGAATCCCAGCAGGCACCTGGCCCAACAGATCTGGATCTCTCAACAGGTTCCAATGACTTTCTGAGTTATGAGACATGTGGAGAAGGGAGTGGCTACAGTTAATTTCTGGGTTTGTAGCTTGATAACTGAGTGGGAATGGCTTGGGGAGGAAGGAATGATGAGTTCAGGATTGGACATTTTAAGGGGCTTGTGAGCTATATAGTAAAGATCAGGTAGGAAGCAGATATGAAGGTCTGGAAGTCAGAAGAGAGGTCTGAAAGAGGTAGATATTTGGGAGTCATCAGCTTAAGTAAGTGATAATTAAAGCCCTGGAAATGATGAGATGGGTCACCCAGAGGAGTGTATATAGTAAAGTGGTAAGAAGGTCCAAGCCAGAACCCTTAGGAACAGTAACATTGAGGGGCCACCCAACAGACCCCCTAAAGCAGACTGAGAAGGGACAGCCAGGAGTTCTGGGAGAGAGATGCACATACTCCCACCATACTGTACCAGTAATCATCTGTTTATTTGCCTGCTTCTCCTATTGAGGTTTAAACTTTTTGAGGGTAGGAATAGTATCTTCCATCACAGTATTCCCATTGCCTAGCAGTGTGGTTGGCACATGAGAGCTCATTAAGTGTTCATAGAATAAAATAACGACTCAGAAGCCACCAGACAAAATGACTCAAATAGAAGAGAACGGTCATCAAGAGGTCAAGCAGTTAAGGACTTTTGAAAAAGCGCCCCTAGATTTGGCAGGTGAGAGGCCACTTTCTCTTAGGGCGAGCAGTCACACTGGAAGGGCAGACGTAAATGGGAATGAAGAAGTGGGAGCAGCTCAGTGCAGAAGACACTCACAAAATGTGGTAGTGAAGCAAAGCGAGTTTCTTGGTTAATTGGATATTACAGGGTTAAGGAAGGTAGGAGAGACTGGAGGCTATTCACATGCTCAAAGGACGACTGGGTATATGGAGAGAAACTGGAGACATGGGCAAGACAGGTCATACATAGAAGAGCTGCCTCCTCATTCTTACAGGAAAGCAGAAGAGGTTGGGGAGGATGCAGATGAAATTGGAGGGAGGAGCAGAAATTTGAGGAATTTAAGCAGGGTGGCGTCCGTTTTCTCAGTGTTCAAGTAGACCAGCTGAGGTGTTCCTACCTCCTCCTCTCCTCAATCTTCACATCCACTCTATCGCTGAGCCCTGCGGACCTCACTGCCTAAAGAGCTCCTGAAACCATCTACTTCCTCCCTCTGAACTGCCACTACTCCGGTTCAGGCCAGCGAGATGCCCTCCTGGGTTCCTGCAGCAGCCCACTATCCCCCTTTCCAGTCTCTTCCCTCCAGTCTCCACACCGCTGTCAGAGTGGTATTTCTAGAACAGATCTGATCATATCACACCACAACTTTAAATGATTGGGTGATGTTCCATTATTCTTGGGTTAGATAAATATTTGTCCTATGAACTATAAGAACGCATGATAGAACTAACCCTCCATCGACCTCTCTCTCCCAGACATCACCTCTCCTGACACAGTGCTATTAGTGCCAGGCGCACTGGATTGCTTTATACCTCAATATATATCACTTTCTTCACGTGGGCTTTCTCATGCTGCTCCCTTGGCTTGGAATATTCGCCACCCATCCACCTCACCTCCCTCTCTCCCACCTCACCTTCGTTTGGTTGACTCCCTATTTATCCATCAAACTGACGCTTACATGTCACTTCCTCCAGAAAGCCTCTTCTGACCCCTCTACACTGGCTACGTGCTGCCATGTTATAGCACTCACTCCATAACCTGTAAGCTACATGACGGTAAGGACCATGTCCATTTGTTCACCCTTGTAATGCTAGCACCTACCTCACTGCCTGGCACAGAATAAGTGCTTAACATGTGTTTGTTAAATGAACGAGCCAGCAAATGACTAAAGAATCTGCTGAAAACAATGGGTGAGGGATATGAGGTTAAGAGGTGTGACAAAAATAAAACAAATCACCTATTTATTTATTTATTTATTTATTTATGGAGGGCCTAGTTGAGGGTGGAATTTATAGAAGCATGAATTTATAGAAGCATCACTTGGTGTAGTTGAAAGTTCATTCCAGCTAGGGTTAAGATTTTGTGGGATGGGTGGGCTCAAGGACAATGTAACCAAGAGTGACCACGGAGTGGTTGAAGGGAGGGTCCTACATGTATACACTGGAAGAAGAGCACAAAGCCAGTCAAGGGGCAGATTAGGAGAAAGCAAAGCGGTCAAGGGCAAAAGATCGTTATGAGTTGAAGAATAAGTATAATGGAAGTGAGGGCATCTGAGAGCTGGCAGGACACAGGAGGTTTTGGGTAGAGAGGGGAATGCAGAAGTTTAGAATTTTAGAGATGGACCAGTTCTACAGAGTGGTTCTGGGAAGGGAGAGGAAGGTAACAGGAGCTAAGGATCTGTGAGGCTGAAGTTTTGGAGGGACACTGAGAACTACGGCAGGATATAGGGCATGGGGAAGACTGATCCTGGCCCTCAAATTGCCAGGCCTGAAGGGGGTAAGCCTGGCAGTCTATAGATGAGGAGTCATGGTGTGAGCATCATAAGTTAATGGGAGTTTACTTAGCAGCTGGGACAGCTCACTCTGTGGTGTGTGCATGTCACCTAAAAGTGTGTCTCCTATGGTTTGTACAAGTGGGTGTGTGGTAAGGGTGACTGATTGCAATACAGCTCCCTGTTAGTGTCAGGGCTCCGGGATACCTGTTTTGTATGCAGCTCTGAAGAAGGATAAGCTAGATGATGGGTTGACTGTGACAATGACTCCAGTAGGTATGCATTGCTGTGACAGTGCCCCCCACAGTATGTGTTGGTCTTGACAGTGAGCTTGTGGGAATGTATTGGCTGTATCATTCCTACCGTGGGTGTGTGCTGTCCTGAGAGCATCTTCCGTAGGTGTGTGTTGGCTCTGACAGTGCTCTCTGGGCGTGTGTGATGGCTTTGAAGGCATTTCTTCTAAATGTGTGTGTTGCCTGGGACTGGGTCCCCTGTGGGTTGAGTAGGGCTATGACTGTGTCCCCTGTGGGTATTTGAGGAGTTGACATAAGCAACAATATTTTTCTGGCCTATAACCCCATGGCTGCCGGCCCAGCCCACGCCACACTGAGTTCATTGTGCTTCCAGATCTCCCTCTCCCCACCCCCTCCACGTGGAACCAGGCCTGTGGTGACCTCCCCGTCCCCTGCGCAGGACTCCGGCCCAGGTGCCCTGGACACAAACTCAGAGCATCCACCTGGGTGACCGGCCTCCTCCTGAGGCTCTGCCTGTCTCTCCTCTGCTGCTCTTTACTTCTTCCCCCTCAGTTTCTTTGTCTCTCAGTTTGTCTCTGTCACACACACACACAATCCTCCACATTCTGACACATGGCTCCCACAGAGGCAGCCACACACACGCGCACACACACACACACACACACACGCACACACGCACACTCACATACACACGCACACTCCCTCACAGGAACTCACTCACCATGACACACACGCATTCTAACCCACACACCCTCGGAGTGACACGCACATACACACACGCAGCCAGCAGACACACACAGGCACGCAGCCTCCTAGTGACACGCACTCACACAGCCCATGCACGCACACACCCTGCCCGCACCCCGCACCCCCGGCGCTCTCCCTCCAACACACCCTGACTCGAGGACACACGCACACAAAGACCCCCCAGGCCCTGCCCCCGCGCACACGTTCACGCTCCCCCTCGTCCCGCAGGCCCAGGCCCCCCCTCCCCCATTGTCTCCGGCTCAGAACAAAGCCCCCGGCTGCACCGCCGCCGCCGCCGCCCGGAGCGGCCGGCCGGGCCTGGCCACTGCGGCCGAAAGGGCCGGACGGCGGCGGGCACTGACCTCCGCGCGGCGCGGGCTCCCTCGCCCGGTCCAGGGGTGCCGTCCGGCCGCGGTCAGCCCCCCGGGCAGCGCCCGCCCGCCCGGGGCCTGGGGCTGCGCATCGTCCGCCGCTGTCGTCTCCGGGCCCGCGATGAGCTCCGGGAAGACCGCCGTCGGTCCCCGCGCCCCCGGCCGTCGGTGTGTCCGTCCGCCGCCGTCACCACCACCGCAGGGGCGCCGCCTCCTCCACCGCCGCCCCGCGGAGGATGCGAGCTTCGCCGCCGCGGCCCCGCGCCCCCTCCCCTCCCCTCCCCCGCCCTCCGCGCGGTAACCCGAGCCCCCGCCCCTCTGCCCGCCGAGCCCCCGCCCCCGCTCCCCCCGCGCCCCGCGCCGCCGCCCCCCCCAGCACCCGCCCGGCCTCCTCCGCCCCTCGACTTCCCGGCCCCCGTCCCGGGCGCCGGATCCGGCCCCTGTTCTGCGCCCTCCCAGTTCCCTTCCCTTCTCCAGGTCACTGCGCCCCGTCCCCTCCTCCCATCCCGTTCTTTACGTCCTCGCTCCTCGCCCCCTTCTCCTCGTCCTCCCCTTCCATCTCCTCTCCCGCCCCCCACTCCCCCCGTCCCCTCTTCTCCCTCACTGTCCTATTCTCTCGCGCGCCCAACCCTTCGCCCTCTCAATTCTTTTCTCTCAGTTCTCCTTTCGTGCTCCCCCATCCGCTTCTTCTCCCCATCCCGTCTCCTCGGTCCTCTCTCCCCAACTCTTCTCCTATGCCCCTCTCCCTTCCCTAGCTCCCCACCCCATTTCCCCATCTCTTCTCTTCATCTCTCTCCCTGTCCCTTTCTCCCCGTCTCTTCCTCATCACCCGCTTCTCCTCCTGCCTTCTCCCCATTCCCTTCTGTCATTCCTCCTGTCCCTGTCCTCCTCTTTCCCACCTTCCTCCTCAATCTCTCCATTCCCTCTCCTAGTCACTCCTATTTATCCCATTATCTTTATCCCCTCTCCCGCTTCATCGCTCAGTTCTCTTTCCCTAACTTCTTTCTTAACCAAACTTGAGGCTAGAGATTGGAGGCTATTGCAACAAAGAGATTTGGGGATGGTGGTCTAACTCACAAATGCCCCAGAGAAAGGAAAGTGAGATGGAAACTGGGCAGGGAGGTGGGAAGGAGCTTGAGGTGCCCACTTGGTGGAGAAAACGGGGAGAAGTGAGGTAAAACACAGCCAGAGGGTATTGAAGAACTCGAAGAGTTTTGACCCCTCCCCTTCCGTCCTATGGCTTTGAGTAGGTGTGAGTCCAAAGGTATCCTGGACTTGAGACTTGTTCAAAGAGAGCAGGGACTTCTGGGGAGAGAGCACAGAGTTTCAGTTACAGGAGAAGGGAATGCGATTTTGAACGAGAGGCTGGAGTCCTTGGTTTCTGGCTTGGGCAACTGGGTGGATGGTGGTGACATTCACTGTGCTAGACAAAGGGAGGAGGAGGAGCTGGTAGGGAGATGATATAGGAGGAGGATGACTTTCCATTTGGACTGCTGACTTTGAAGTGCCTGTTGGGTAGGTAGGTCTGCAGCTTGGAAGAGCGGTCTGAGATGGACATAAATATTTGGAAGTCATCTGCAAATACCGTATAAACTTGAATATAGGGTGAGGTTTTTCCTTTTTTGTTTTTCCAAAATCATCCCTCAGGAAAGAGGGAGTAACCTTATATTTGAGTTCTTACAAAGTCTCTTATATTACAGGGTTTGCTCTCATTTACTTTTTATTTTGAACAACAAACCACTGGATAGGGCAGTATGGTATGGTGACTAAGCTTGTGGACTCTGGAACCAGACTGCCTGGCTTGGGTCCAGACTCTGCCATTTTCGAGCTGTGTGGCTTTTGGAAAGTTACTTAACCTGTCTCTGCATCAGTTTTCTCATCTAAAAAGTGGGGCTGAGGATGAAATTATTTAATATATGTAAACCATGAATCTGGCTCAATAAATACTATTTTTACTGTTTGGGCAAGAACCATTAACCTGAAATATCCTGAACAATACTATTTCAGATGCTTGTATAGGTCATGTGCCCCAGAATCCATAGTCAAAGTAATTTAGCACAGCTTTGGTAACTATTCCTGGTAGTATGACCTCACTACTGCATGTGTTGTATGTCTCTATATACACTTTTTAAAGATTGCTTTTAAAAGCCATACAGTGGTATCTAGGAGGGGCTTCTGGGATGCTAGAAATGTTCTATTTCTTGGCCCGAGTGATGTTATATGGGTGACAATTCATTGAGCTGAACACTGGTACTTATGCCCTTTTCTGTATGAGTAAAAATATTGATAATTAAAAATTATTTTAAGAGGCAGTACATTAATTTTTAGAGGTCATGGGTATAATCCTGCAGGACTCATGCCAAAAACCACTGCCCTAGTGTGATGCAAATGGGACTTGTGAGTTGGGATCAAGTTTCCAGTGACTGCATCATGTGTGGGTTCAAATTGTGCTGTGGGCTCGCCCACAATCTTCACTTCACTGAAGGCAAGGTCATCCATTCTGGAAAATGTGTTAGGTGGCTGAAATAGTCCATTAAATAATAGAAGTAAACTTTTGATCCTCATTCTTAAAGGCATACATTTTCAGGTTGGAAAAATGAGGAATCACCTTAGGTTTGGGTAGCCTTAGATGGTAAATGTGGCAAATGGTAAGTGAGGCTAAGAGAGGGAATAAGACTGCCCAGGGGCAGAAAGTACATCGGAGAGAGAAGGAGGTCCAAAACCTGTGGAGCTCCCACATTTAAAGGTTGAGGATACGGGGAGGAAAGAGAGAAGGAATGGCCAGAAAGGGAGAAGAAAGGAAGGGAGCATTGGCCAATCCAAGGGAAAGGACAATAAAGAAGCCATGAACGCTGGGCTGGCATGGCTCAGGGGTTGAGCATTGACCTATGAACCAGGGAGGTCATGGTTTGATTCCCAGTTGGGGCAAAAGCTCGGGTTGTGGACTCGATCCCCAGTGTGGGATGTACAGGAGGCAGTCGATCAATGATTCTCTCTCATCATTGATGTGTCTATCTCTCTCTCCCTCTCTATTCCTCTCTGAAATTAATAAAAAAATATTTTTAAAAAAGAAGCCATGAAGGTATGGCTCAGTGGTTGAGCGTCGACTCATGAACCAAGAGGTCATGAGTTTGATTCCTGGTCAGAGCACATGCCCATGTTGTGGGTTCAGTCCCCAGTAGTGGGTATGCAGGAGGCAGTAGATGGATGTTTCTATCTATCCCTCTCCCTTCCTATCTCTCTCTAAAATAAATAAAAACGTTTTTAAAAAATTAAAAAAGAAGCCATGAAGCTATCTATCCAACCCTCTCCCTTCCTCACTCTCTAAATTAAATAAAAAAATATTTTAAAAAATTTTTGATATAAGCCATAAATCAGGGAGTGGTCATCAGGACCAAACAACACAGAGGAAGTCAACGAGATGAGGGCTGAAAGGTATCCACTGGGCTTGGTGAGAGGGCAGCCACTGGTGACCTTGTGGACAATGGGGTAGGTGGAGTGGTAGGAGTGGAACTAGTGAGGTGAAGGGAACTGAAGATTTAGAGTAGAGACCGTTCTTTAAAGAGGCTTGACTACAGGGAAGGAGAGAGATCTGTGTCGGGGGGAGGGATCAGGTATTTTAGGGAGCCAGAGAGTTTTTAAAACAGAAGAACCTAAATGTTTTTCCTTTTTATTTTATTGAGATACTAGAGGCCCAATGCACAAAATTCATAAATTCATGCAAGAGTAGGCCTTCGCAGCCCTGGCTGCCTCAGCCCTTGCAGCCCTGGCTTCATCTGGAAGGTCGTCTGGAAGGTTGTTCATATGGATGTTCCGCTATTCAGCCGTTTGGTCAATATTATGTTTTTATTATTATAGATATTTGACCTAAAGATATTTTATTGCTTTATTCATTTACTGAAGACACATATAAGTGTCTACTGTGTGCCGGCTTTATACACAAAATTCATAGTTAAGATATGACTGAGGGTCAATGAAGGAAAAATACCACATGATGTCACTCATTTCTGGATACTAAAGACCATTATAAACTTAAGAACAAAAATAGATACAGAGGCAGAGCTGCCTCGAACAGACTGTTAAACTACAGCAGGAAGGCCGGGAAGGGTGGGAGGGCAGGAGGGGGGTGGGTAAGAGATCAACCAAAGGACTTGTATGCATGCATATAAGCATAACCAATGGACATAAGGCACTGGGGGGTAGGGGAGGCCAGGGGATTGTCAAGGGCGGGGGGAAAAAAGGAGACATGTGTAATACTCTTTGTAATACTTTAAGCAATAATAAAAAAAAAAAAAGATATGACTGAGGAACTCAGTAAACTGTGAAGACAGATCTGCAAATTAGCACTGGGAAGTGTATGATAGAGGAAAGCCTGGGATTGTGGACATAGAGGGGATTCCTAACTCAGCCAGGGGTGGGACATCAGCAAATGGTGTCACAAAGATGACACTGGAACTTGATCTTGAAGGATGAATAGAAGCATAGCAGAGGGAGGAGTTGGATAAAGGACATTCAGGCAGGATAAACAGCACCATGTTCAAAATCTAAGGCATGAAAGAAAGTAGCTTCTGGCTATGGAGGTTGGTGTGTAGGTGATAGTGGTGGTGGTCTTGCGTAGATTGACTTGGCTGGAGTGTAGGGCATATGGGCAAGTGTGAAAGGAGGAAGCAGAAATGTTAAATAGGGTCAAATAATGGAGGATATTGTATGTCATGCAAAGGGCCCAGGCTCTGAGGAACCCTTGAAAATTTTATTTAACAAGGGAAGCACAATGATCAGGTTATGTGATATTGATGTCATTTTGGCTACAATATTGAAAATCAAAGGGATTCAGGTAGAAGTCAGTTTTAATTATCCAACTTATACTGAGGATCTAAACTAAATTAGTGATAGTAGGATTAGAAGAGAGGAGTAATAGATAAAACTACAAATACTTAGTGGCTGACTAGAAGTGAGGAGTGGTGGCATAGGAGGACTCTAAGATGCCTTCTTTGTTCCTGGGTCATACCTTAGTGATGTTACTCACGAGGTTTGGGAAACAACGAAGGAGCAAGTTTGCAAGGAGATAGAGAAGATAATGAATTTGTTTTTAGACTTGATGAGCTTAAGATGTACATGCCATATCCAAATTAAGATGTCTGGTAAGTGTTTGAGTATAAAATTTGGAAATGAGAAGACAGAGTTGAACTGAGGATAGATATTCCGGAGCCATCAGTCTATAGGTGGTTAAGTGGAGCTCTGAGAATGGACGTGGTCACCTATGGAGAACATGTAGTGAGAAGATGGTCTGGGCAGCCTTTAAGGGGACAAAAGAAGAGCCTTGAAAGAGATTGGGAAGAAACAGCCAACAAGGTAAGACTTGAAGAAAATAGTAGAGTCCAAAATGTTACCATAGAAGCCACCAAAGAAAATATCTACTAGAATGAGAGTTGCTAACAAAGTAAAAAAATACCACAGTAAGATGAGGTCAGATAGGTCTCCATTAGATTTTGGAATTAGGATATAGCTGATAACCGTAGGGTTCAAAAGAAAGGAGGAGGAGAAGAACAAAGCTGGAGTTATCACAGTTCCTGGTTTCAGACTAATTATAAAGTTATAGGAATAAAAACCAGTATGGTTATAGCATGAAAACAGACACATAGACCAATAGAACAGAATATACTAGTAGAGTCCAGAAATAAACCCATGCATATGAATTAACTTTCAGCAATAGAGCTAAGAGCACACAATGAGGAAATGATAGTTTCTTCAATAAATGGGGTTGGGAAAACGGGATATTCACATGCAAAAGATTGAAACTGGACCACTATCTTAAACCATACACAAAAATCAACTCAAAATAGATGAAAGACTTAAACGGAAGTTCTGAAAGTAAAACTGGAAGAACTTCAGTGTAGTGATGTTGGTCTGGGCAATGACTTTTTGTATTTGACACCAAAAGCAAAGGAAACAAAAGCAAAATTAAACAAAAGCGACTATATCAAAGCAAAGAGTTTCTGTACAGCTGGAGAAACAATAAAAAAAGAGAGAGAACCTATAGAATGGGAATAAATGTTTGTAAATCACAAATCTGATAAGGGTTTAATATTCAAAATATACAAGGAATTCATACAATTCAATAGCAAACACACACACACACACACACACACACACACACACACACACACCAAAAAAGCAACCAAGTAACCCAACGAAAAAAAAATGGGCACAGGACTTGAATACATATTTTTTTTTTGAATACATATTTTTCCAAAGAAGATATACAAATGACCAACAGGTACATGAAAAGGTATTCAAAATCACTATCAGGAAAATCAAAATCAAAACCACAATGAACTATCACCTCACACTTATTAGGATATATATTATTTTTAAAAGGCACAAGATAACGAATGTTGGCAAGGATGTAGAGAAACAGTGAACCCTTGTACATTGCTGTTGGAAATGTGAACTGGTATAGCCACTATGGAAAACAGTATGGAGACTCCTGAAGAAATTAAAAATAGAACTACCATATGATCCAGCAACCCCACTTTGCGTATATATATATATACAAAAGAAATGAAATCACTATCTCGAAGAGATAATCTGCACCCTGTGCTCATTGTAGCATTATTCACAAAAGCCAAGACATGGAAACAACCCATAATTGTCAAAGGATGAATAGATACAGAAAATATAATATATGTGAATATTATTTACCCTTTAAAACTAAGAAAACCTCCCATTTGTGACAGCAGGGATGAATCTGGAGAGCATTGTGCTAAGTGAAATAGCCAGATAAAGATAAATATTGCATGGTATCACTTATACGTGAAAACGTAAAAAAAAAAAAAAAGTCAAACTCATAGAAACAGAAAGTACAGAAAGTAGAATGGTAGTTGCCAAGGGCAGGGGTTGGAGGAAATGAAGAGAGATTGGAAAAAAAATCCAACTTGGTTTGAGGATTGAATGTATAACCTGGTAACTATAGTTGATAATACTGTATTGTATAAGCGACATTTGCTAAGAAAACAAAAAAGAAAGAGAGGAGGGGAAAGAAACCAGGCCACAGTGAGATAAGGAGAAAGTGATAGTAAAACAGTAGTGACAGTGTGTAAGAGTGAAAACTTGTTGCATGTGAAAGAAGCCTAGTTGAATCCGTTTGAGAAAGAAGGGTACATTTTTTGGTCTAGATAACCAAACCTGGGAGCTGACTGGCAAAAGGAACCAGAAATTCAAATACTGTCAAGACTTTCTCAGTGTCTCTGGTTTTTGTTTTTATTTTAATTTATTTTGCTTCATTTTCTCGTGCTGATGTTTTAAATTTTTATTTTGGAGTAATTTTAGATTTATAGACAATTTGCAAAGATGATATGAGGGTTCCCATATATCCTTCATCTAGTTTCCTCTAATGATAACAGCTTAAATAATTACAATATATCTTTCAAAATAAAAGGTTAACTTTGGTACATTACTATTAAGTAAACTTTATTCCGATTTCCCCATTTTTTCACCAATGTCCTTTTTCTATCCCAAGATCCAATCTAGGACACCACGTTGCATTTAGTCATCATGTTTAATTACTCTCCTCTGGTCTGTGACAGTTTCTCTGCCTTTCCTTATTTTTTTTCATGACCTTGATAGTTTTGAAGAGCACTGGCCAGGCATTTGTAGGATGTTCCTTAGACTGGGAGGAAAGAGAGCCACAGAGGTGAAGTGCCCTTCTCATCACATCATATCAGGAGGTATATTATATCAACATGAATTATCACTGGTGATGTTAACTTTGATCACTTGGTTAAAGTTGTGTCTGCCAGGTCTGTCCACTGTAAAGCTACATATTTTTCCCTTTTCATATTCTGTTCTTTGGAAGTAAGTCACTAATTTTGGTGTAGGGGTTCAGGGAGGGCTAAGCTCCAGCTCCTGGAGGGGGCACATATGATGTATATCATAGCATAATATGTGGTATATTACTTGGAATACTTCTATTTGGAAGACTTGTCTCTTCTCCCTCCTGATGGTTTTTAAAAATATTTTTATTGATTTCAGGGAGGAAGAGAGAGGGAGAGAGAGGAGAGAGAGAGAGAGAAATGATGAGAGAGATTCATTGATAGGCTGCCTCCTGCTTGCCACCTAATGGGGATCGAGCCCACAATCCGGGCATGTGTCCTGACCCGGAATCTAACTGTGACCTCTTGGTTCATATGTCAATGCTCAACCACTGAGCTACACCAACCGAACCCTCCTGATGTTTTTAACTGATTTTAAAATTAATATTATATGTGTACTTAGTTAAAAACCATAGTTAAATAAGTCCTATAACAACACCAACACATCCAGAAATCCTGAGGAAAGCTTTCAGATGGCCTGGGCTGACTCCTGTGCCCTTCCAGATTAATCTTGGGAGCAGAGGGCAAGACCATTTAAGAAGATGGCAGCTCCTATTCACACTGATTCTTTTTTTAAAATATTTTTTAAATTGATTTTTTACAGAGAGGAAGGGAGAGGGATAGAGAGTTGGAAAAATCGATGAGAGAGAAACATCGACCAGCTGCCTCCGGCACACCTCCTACTGGAGATGTTCCCGCAACCAAGGTATATGCCTTTGACTGGAATCAAACCTGGGACCTTTCAGTCCGCAGGCCGACGCTCTATCCACCGAGTCAAACCGGTTTCGGCTGCACTGATTCTTTAAAATGCTATCACGTAAACGTATCCTCTCCCCAGGGCATGCTTTGGTTCTTTCCTCTCTTAAGTGACCTCTCATTTACCCTTCAGGTTTCAGCTGAAGCACCACTCCACCAAAGACATCTTCCCTGACCTCTCTGACTAGGTCAATCCCCACGTGATGGGTCCTCATGGTGCCTAGTACTTCTCCTTTGTGGTATTTATCACAGTTGCAAGTTTCTGGTGTGATTAAATGTCTTTGTACTTCTCTAAACAGTAAGCTTCGTTTGTTCACCAGTGTAGCACATACAAGCAGTGCCTGCTCATAGGTGATGTTCAGTCAATACTTGTGAAGTGAACGACTGACATGAAGGGGCTATTCCAGAATTAAGAAAGAATGCTAGTGGGACAACCGAATCAAGGATCACTACCAAGTGAATGTAGTAAGAAAAGATAGAGAAGATAGGTGGCAGGCTTGGATGGAGGAGTGGGGAGTGGAAGGATTGGGGGAGAGTTGCTTGGAAGAAAGCAGCAGGACCAGGGTTAACACCATAGAGAAGAAGTCAATGGATAAGCAATGGCTAGTGGAGCAAGGTCCCAGAGGAGAGAAGAGGGACTGACGACTTTACCATGACTATAAGGAGGAATTGGCCTTTAACAGAAGAGAGGCACTACTTCCTTCAAGACCGTTAGGGAAGATGGGTGAGGGTGCAGGTAGGTGTGAGGAGGGTATGAGGGCAATGCGGGAGGAAGGTGGACAGGGCAGGAATTTGATGCCTCCATACCTGGTGATTTATTCTCTGGGGAGGAGTTGAGACTTTGGGAAAAATGGGGCAGATGGAGGCGATATGATAGGGATCTTGGGGAAAGTGTTAACTAATAGGAGACACTATTGAGAGAAATAATGGTTGGTAGGCTCCTTGGCCTAAGAGACCAGGGCGTTGAGGATGCTGGTGAGAGAACAAAGGATATAGGCACAGCTACACTGAATTAATTAATGAACAAGAGGGGAGGTCATTTCATGACAGCACCGAGTGGGAAGTGAAGGATTGGAGGCATATAAAAAAGCTGAGAGTTTAGGGGTTTTTTTTCACCATGAAAAAGAGGTTTCAGAACAGAAAAGACTGCGAGGTGGGTCCACAACGGGAAGAGCTGAAACAGGGAAGCAGTGGAAGAGCGAATTAACTAGGATGAGGAAGGACAGATCAGTGTGGGGATGGACCAGGTGGGAAAGGAAAGGTGACCCAAAGGGCTGCCTTGTGAACAATCATCTGAATGACCGGGTGGGAGGCTGGTTGTTCTCGCTGGTGCTGTGTTTTATTTGTTCCTTCTTCGTGCAGGAGGCAGCACTGGAAGCAGCAGAGCCTGGTCTCAGGCAGCTCCAAGCCTTAGTCCCCCTTTCAAATGCTCATGAGAAGCCACAGTCATTAGAGCTCTGCAGCGCAGCCCATCCCTGGAGAAAGTGAGCAGGACTATTAAGAAATGGCCAGAGTCCAGCACTGTTTGAGTTGTTGGGATCTTCCAAGAGCTAGTATGTTTTCCAGGCTCTGAAGGACTTCCGTTCCCTGTGGAGACTCTAGGAAAGAAAAAAGGACACTCCAGATTGTCTCCAACAGAGCAAGAGCCAGAGTAAGCAGAAGGGGATGGAATCTAGAACAGATGGAGGGGCTACATTTGAAGACGAAGGACTCCCATCCTCTGGGATGGGAAGTAAGGAAAGCCAATTCTCTGAATTTCAGTTCACAGTGATCAATTTGCTGAAATTTACCAATTCTGTCAATTTACCAAAATTTTGTTGCTTTTGATTATGTGTAAAGTTTACAACAATTTGCATGGTTGGGTGGATTTTAGCTACTTGTGACGATTTCTACAAAGTATCAGTTGACTAATTTGAAGTTTAGTTTAGCTTAGTTTTAATTTATTTGCAGCTGTTTCAGTGAAGTTATTTTGCCATGGTTGGCCAAAGTTCAGTGTATTCTAAGTTTTTCCTTGCTTTGAATCTATGACTTTTGGGAATGAGAATTTCTTGTGTATTTTGCTCCACAGTGTTGTGCAATGACTCAAATGTCAAAAATTTTATAAACAACCATAGGGGAAGGGGATTTTTCTTTCCCCAAACATTTTCAATCCAATAATTTGCCGTTATAATGTTTTTTTTGCACTTGTAGTTGTAATAGATATATAGACAGAGACTGAAATATGGCCATACTCTATTTCCATGCTGGTTGGTAAAGGTTATTAACAGATGCTACAATAAATGATAGAATTAATTATATAAATTCTATTATACATTCATTAATTTAAGATAATTGTTCTTAGATGTCATGAAGACTGATAAATGGGCCCCGCCATAGTGACATCTAAGAAACATTTGTAGAATTTCTGCCGGTTCTATTCATTGGAAGAATACTTTAGGAAGTTTACTTATTCTTACTGTTTACTTATTCTTATCCTTGATTATGTAGTTGTTACTACTCCTATAGTAACTTTTATTTTATTTTTTTAATTTAAATAACAGTTTTATTGAGATATAATTTATCTACCATAATATCCATTCTTTTTTCTTTTTAAATTTTATTTATTTTTTAAAATCTTTATTGTTGAAAGTATTACATATGTCCCCCCATCAACCCCCTCCAGCCTGCCCCCAACCCCCCATCTCAAGCCCTCACTACCCCACTGTCTGTGTCCATGGGTTATGCATATAAGGTCTTTGGTGATTAGCTCCCACCCATCCACTCTCTCCCACCTTCCCTCCGAGATTTCATACTCTGTTCCATATTTCTGGATCCACTCAGTTTATTTTGTTCATTAGATTCCACATATGAGTGAGATCATGTGATACTTGTCTTTCTCTGACTGACTTATTTCACTTAGCATGATACTCTCCAGGTCCCTCCAGGCTGTCTCAAAGGATAAGATAGTCTTCTTTTTTACTGCTGCATAGTATTCCATGGTATAAATGTACCACAGCTTTTTTATCCACTCATCTACTGATGGACACTTGGGCTGTTTCCAAATTTTAGGTATTGTAAATTTTGCTGCTATAAATATAGGAGTGCATACATTTTTTCTGATTGGTGTTTTGGGTTTCTTAGGACATAGTCCTAGAAATGGGATCACTGGGTCAAATGGCAGATCCATACATAAAGTCCATCCTTTAACATAGAGAATTTAGAGTGGTTTTTAGTACATTCACAAAGTTATATATTCATTAGCACAATCAAATTTCAGAATATTTTCATTGCCCATAAAGAAACCCTACACCTAGTAGCAGTTACTCCCCATTCCCTCCTTTTCTCAGTCCCTGGCAACCAATAACCTACTTTCTGTTTTTATGGATTTTCCTATTCTGAACATTTTATATGTGATCTTTTGTGTCTGGCTTTTTTTCACTTAGCAAGCTTTTGAGGTTCATCTATGTTGTAGCATATATCAGTACTTTATTCCTCTTTAATGATGGATAATATTTCATCGTATGGCTATATCATGTTTTGTTTATTCATTCATCAGTTGATGGACACTTGGATATGTATTTATTGCCACTTTTTAGCTATTATGAGTAATGCTACTGTGAATATTTGTATGTAAGTTTCCGTGTGGGCATATTTTTTTCATCCTCTTGAGTATATGCCTAGGAGTGGAATTGCTAGCATGGTATATATTGTAGCTCTATGTTCAACTTTTTGAGAAAATATTTTGGGAGATGTTGCCAAACTTTTCTACATCAGCTGCACCAATTTACATTGCCCCTAGGAGTGTATGAAGGCTCCAATTTCTTCACATCCTTACCAACATTTGTAAGTGTTTGTTTATATTTGTTTAAGTTAACAGTTTATGGACAATATTAAATTAGTTTCAAGCATTAAACCCCCATGATTAGACATTTATATAACTTGTAACATGATCACCAGGATAAATCTAGTATCCATTTGATACCATATCGAGTTATTACCATCTTATTGACTATATTCCCTATCCTGTGGTTGGCAAACCGCGACTCGTGAGCCACATGCGGCTCTTTGGCCCCTTGAGTGTGGCTCTTCCACAAAATACCAGCTCTTCCACAAAATACCAACTCCTGCCTATGGGCCACGAAGTTTCAATAGCACTGTACGTGCGCGCCTGCACGTGGTATTTTGTGGAAGAGCCACACTCAAGGGGCCAAAGATCCGCATGTGGCTCGCGAGCCGTGGTTTGCCGACCACGGCTATCCTGTACTTTACATTTCTGTGATTATTTTGTAACTACCAATTTGTATCTCTAAATCCCTTTACCTTTTTTTTTAACCCAGACCCCCTAACCCCTCTTCCCTCTGGCAACCATCAAAATGTTCACTGTATGTGTGGGTCTGTGTCTGTTCTGCTTATTCATTTATCTTGTTTTTGAGATTCCACATAATTGAAGTCAATTGGAATTTGTATTTTTCTGTCTGACTTATTTCACTCAGCATAATGCCCTCTAAGTCCATTCATGTTGTTGCAGATGGCAAGATCTCATTCTTTTTCATGGCAGAGTCAGATTCCATTGTGTATATGCACCTGTTCTTTATTCATTCATCTATTGATGGACACTTAGGTTGATTCCATATCTCGGCTATTATAAATAATGCTGTAATAAACATTGCTTTTCTTATTTAGTGTTTTGGGTTTCTTCTGATAAATACTCAGACCTGGAGTTGCTGGGTCCTTCTTTGTCTCTTGTTATAGCCTTTTTTTTTTTTTTTTTTTTGCTTAAAGTATTACAAAGGGTATTACATATGTGTCCTTTCTTTTCCCCCGCCCTTGAAAATCCCCTGGCCTCCCCTACCCCCCAGTGTCTTATGTCCATTGGTTATGCTTATATGCATGCATACAAGTCCTTCGGTTGATCTCTTACCCCCCCCTCCTCCTGTCCCCCAACCCTCCCCTGCCTTCCCGCTGCAGTTTGACAATCTGTTTGAGGCAGCTCCGCCTCTGTATCTATTATTGTTCATAAGTTTATAATGGTCTTTACTATCCATGAATGAGTGAGATCATGTGGTATTTTTCCTTCATTGACTGGCTTATTTCACTTAGCATAATGCTCTCCAGTTCCATCCATGCCGTTGCAAATGGTAAAAGTTCCTTCTTTTTTACAGCAGCATAGTATTCCATCGTGTAGATGTACCATCGTTTTCTAATCCATTCATCTACTGATGGGCACTTAGGCTGTTTCCAGATCTTAGCTATGGTGAATTGTGCTGCTATGAACATAGGGGTGTATGTATCCTTTCTGATTGGTATTTCTGGTTTCCTGGGATATATTCCTAGAAGTGGGATCACAGGGTCAAATGGGAGTTCCATTTTTAGTTTTTTGAGGAAATTTCATACTGTCTTCCATAGTGGCTGCACCAGTCTGCATTCCCACCAGCAGTGCACGAGTGTTCCTTTTTCTCCACATCCTCTCCAGCACTTGTCGTTTGTTGATTTGTTGATGATAGCCAGTCTGACAGGTGTGAGATGGTACCTCATTGTTGTTTTGATTTGCATCTCTCGGATGATTAGTGACTTTGAGCATGTTTTCATATGTCTCTTGGCTTTCTGAATGCTCTCTTTTGAAAGGTGTCTATTTAGGTCCTTTGCCCATTTTTTGATTGGATTGCTTATCTTCCTTTTGTTAAGTTGTATGAGTTCCCTATAAATTTTGGAGATTAGGCCCTTATCAGATATGACATTGACAAATATGTTTTCCCACGCAGTGGATTTTCTTGTTGTTTTGTTGATGGTTTCTTTTGCTGTGCAGAAGCTTTTTATTTTGATGTAGTCCCATTTGTTCATTTTCTCTTTAGTTTCAAGTGTCCTAGGAGCTGTATCAGTGAAGAAATTGCTTCGGCATATGTCTGAGATTTTGTTGCCTTTGGATTCTTCTAGAATTTTTATGGTTTCCCGTTGTACATTTAAGTCCTTTATCCATTTTGAGTTTATTTTTGTGTATGGTGTAAGTTGGTGGTCTAGTTTCATTTTCTTGCATATATCTGTCCAATTTTCCCAACACCATTTATTGAGGAGACTATCTTGGCTCCATTGTATGTTCTTGCCTCCTTTGTCAAATATTAATTGAGCATATTGGTTCGGGCTGATTTCTGGGCTCTCTATTCTATTCCATTGATCTATATGCCTGTTCTTGTGCCAGTACCAGGCAGTTTTGAGAACAGTGGCTTTGTAATACAGCTTGATATCTGGTATTGAGATCCCACCTACTTTGTTCTTTCTCAGGATTGCTGCAGCTATTTGGGGTCTTTCTTTATTCCAGATGAATTTTTGGAGAGTTCGTTCTAGATCTGTGAAGTATGCCGTTGGTATTTTAATGGGAAGTGTGTTGAATTTATAGATTGCTTTGGGTAGTATGGACATTTTAATGATGTTGATTCTACCAATCCATGAACACGGTATGGTCTTCCATCTGTTTATGTCTTCCTCTATCTCTTTTTTTCAACGTCCTGTAGTTTTCTGAGTAGAGGTCTTTTACCTCTTTAGTTAAGTTTATTCCTAGGTAGCTTAATTTTTTTGGTGTGATAGCCTTTATTTTAAACTCTATTTCGTCTGATATAGGTATTGTTTTTTCTTTCTTTGTTTCCATTTTCAGGAATACATTTTTCCATCTATTTACTTTCAGTCTGTGTGTGTCTTTCAATCTTAAGTGGTTCTCTTTAGACAGCATATATATTTTTTTTAGTTGATTTCAGAGAGGAAGGAAGAGGGAGAGATAGAAACACCAATGATGAGAAAGAATCGTTGATCGGCTGCCTCCTGCACCCCCCTCCTGGGAATTGAACCCACAACCTGGCATGTACCCTGACTGGGAATAGAACTATGATCTCCTGGTTCATAGGTCAATGCTCAGCCACTGAGCCACACCAGCTGGGTGTAGACAGCATATAATGGTCTAGTTTTTTTATCTGTTCAGTTAATGTATGTCTTTTGATTAGATCATTTAGTCCATTTGCATTTAATGTAATTGTTGGTAGATATATATATTTATTGCCATTTTATTATTCATATTTTTGGTCTTTTAAAAATTCTTATTAAGAAGACAAGACCCTTTAGCATTTCTTGTAATACTGGTTTGGTGGTGATGAACTCCTTTACCTTTTTCTTGTCTAGGAAATGCTTTATCTGTCCTTTGATCATTTCATTTTTTATTTTTTGTTAATCCTCACCTGAGGATATTTTTCCATTGATTTTTAGAGAGAGTGGAAGGGAGGAGAAGATACAGAGAAAAACATCGATGTGAGAGAGACACATCGATTGGTTGCCTCCCGCATGTGCCCTGACTAGGGCTGGGGATCAAGCCTGCAACTGAGGCATGGTGCCCTTGACCAGAATTAAACCCAGGAATCTCAGTCCTTGGGCCAACTCTCTATTCACTGATCCAAACAGGCCAGGGCTGTCCTTTGATTTTGTGATAGCTTTGCTGGGTAGAGCAGTCTTGGTTGTAACTCCTTGCTTTTCATCACTCTTGGATATTTCTTGCCAGTTCCTTCAGGCTTTCAAAGTTTTTGTTGAGAAATCAGCTGACAGCCTTATGGGAGCTTTTTCTTGTAGGTAAATAACTGCTTTTCTCCCATTCTATGGATTGTATTTTTAATTTTCTTGATGATGTGCATGAATCATGAAAGTTTTCTATTTTGATGAAGTCTAACTATCTAATATTTATTTTGTTGCTTGTGCTTTTAGCATCATCCTTAAGAAACCATTTTCTAATTCAAGGTCAAGATTCACTGCTATGTTTTCTTTAGAGAGTTTCATAATTTTAGTTCTTACATTTAGAACTATGATACATTTGACTTAATTTTTTTATGTGATATGAAGTAGAGGTCCAATCCTATTCTTTTACATGTGGATATCTAGTCCTAGTATCATTTGTTGATAAGACTGGTATTTCTCTATTTATTTTTTTTGCATATTGTCAAAAAATGAATTGACCATAAACATTACAGTTTAGTTCTGAACTCTCAATTATATTCCATTGTCTATCCTTATTTATGACAATACCACACAATCTTTTTAAAAATATATTTTATTGATTTTTTACAGAGAGGAAGGGAGAGGGATAGAGAGTTAGAAACATTGATGAGCGAGAAACATCGATCAGCTGCCTCCTGCACACCCACTACTGGGGATGTGCCTGCAACCAAGGTACATGCCCTTGATCGGAATCGAACCTGGGACCCCCCAGTCTGCAGGCTGATGCTCTACCCACTGAACCAAACCGGTTAGGGCAATTCCACACAATCTTGATTACTTTGTAGAAGATTTAAATTTGGGAAGTCTGAGTTTTCCAACTTTGTTCTCATTTATTAAAGATTATTTTGGAACTTCTGAGTCCCTGTAATTTCCATATGAATTTTAGTTTTGGTTTGGTAATTTTTGAAGAAAAAAAAAGGCAGCCATTATTTTAATAAATAATGTTGAATCTGTAAAACACTTTGGGAAGCACTTCCATCTTAACAACATTAAGTTTTCCAATCCTTGAACATGTGATATTTTTACATTTATTTAGGCATCTAAATATTTCTCTCAATAATGTTGAGTTGTTTTCAGCATGTAAATCTGTAGTTTTTGTTCAATTTATTTTTATGCATTTTATTCTTTTTGCTATTGTAAATGGAATTTTGTTAATTTAATTTTTGGATTTTCTTTGCTAGTGTGTATAAATGTAATTGGTTTTTGTAAAATTAATTTTCGATATTGATCTTGTGTCATATAACCTTGTTGAAATCCTTTGTCAGTTTTTTGGTGGATTCCTTTAGATTTTCAATACACAAAATCATGTCATCTATGAATAGAGACAGTTTTACTTTTCCCTGTCCAATACAACTGTCTTTTCTTTTCTTTTTTTTTTTTTTTACTGATTTAATAAAGGTTTATTTTTCAAAATGTACAGCCGATGAGATCTGTTGTTCATGCATCTTCTCCAGCAGCCGGGGCGTCCCCACCTTTGGTGTTTCTGGTGTAAATCACTTGAGCTCTGTGCTTTGAGACTAGTTTAATAAGTCCTTTACTAAGGAGCTCCTGAAGGGCTGCCCTGGCCAAGGAGCCCCGAATCTTCAGCCTCTCAGAGACCACAGCTGGGGTTATGAGCTTGTAGTTGGGAACCTCCTTACAGAGCTTGTCATATGTGGCTTTGTCAAACAAGACCAGGTTATTGAGCTTGTCCCGAACTTTGCCTTTGGACCACTTCTTCTTTTTGGCCTTGCCCCCCGACTTGTTCACGGGGTCCTTGTCTTTCTTGGCCGACTTTCCAGCATCTTTCTTCTTCTTGTCGTCCTTGGGCGGCATCGCGGGACTCAGAGAGCAGGGATGCGCTGCTGCCTCGCCAAGATGTCAGCCCGAGAGCTGTCTTTTCTTTCTTTTTCTTGTCTAATTGCCCTGATGGAACCTCAAATACAATGCTGAATGAAGTAGCAAGAATGGACATCCTGGTCCTGTTCCTGATTTTAGAGAGAAAGCATACAGTCTTTTAATACTAAATATCATCCTAGCTGTGGGGCTTTATCACACATGTCTTTTATTCTGTTCAGAAATTCTCATTATTCCTAGTTTATTAAGTGTTTTTATGATGAAAAGGTGTCAGATTTTGTCAAATTACTTTTGTGTGTATACTGAGATAATTATGCTCTTGTTTTTTATTCTATTGATATAGTATGATGTATTATGATGTAAATCTACTGGTTTTTAGAATGATAAACCAAGCTGGGATAAATCCATTTGGTCACAGTATAATTCTTCTGTTGTTGGATACAGTTTGCTAGTATTTTGTTGAGGAATTTTGCATAGAGTACATTGATCTCTATTTTCTTTGCCTGTGATAGTTATTTACTTATTTGGTTTTACTAGTAGTATCAGAGTAAGATTGGCCTCATAGAATGAGTTACAAATGTGCTGTTTTTAATTCATAGATTTATCAGCTAGACCAAATGAGTATTTTTTTTCTTTCAGGGGAGAGCGCGAACACAGTCCCCCACTACCACAAATTAGGCAGTCAAGTTTCCCACATTTGGGGAAATCACAGGGGTCAGCATACCCGGAGTGCAATGGATAAGCCTCGCTCTGGGGAAACCACCTTCATGATCATGGTAACTCCCCTGCCAGGTAAGTCCAAATGAGTATTATCTGTTTGTTGTAGGCACCTGAATGCTTGTCTGAAATGAATATTCCACACAAACGTGACATTTAACAGAGTTTCCTTGAAATCTGGTACACAACAGATATCCTAAAAAGACATTAGTAGAACTAATTAAGTCAAGCTGAAACTAATTGAAAACTGAAAAAAGAAGAGCTATGAAAAAAAGTTTCACAAAGCTATGAAACTTCATGCAACACAATTTCTATAAATATTGATAGAAACACATTTTTGGTAAATTGATAATTTCACCAAATTGGATTTTGATGTTAAAAAGCAAATGTTTTAAAAGTTGATAAATTTGGAAATTTTGCTGAATTGACCTTTAGGTAGCTTGATCATTGGTGTCATGTCTTCAGTAAATAGATGTCTAACTAATTGCCTAGTTTCTGGATGCAGATAAAGGTCAGAAGGGTATAAAATCAAGAAGAATATGTCACAGCCACTTTTCCCTCCATTTTTTGAGAAGCAGGAAGTGAGGTTAAGTGCTGGTAGTAAGAGATGAAAATCCAAAGACTTTAAGTGGAAAAGTTTGTAGGGGTCAAAGAGATGACAGGATTGAGCAAGTCAGGCTTACCGAGTTGTGCTCAGTGCCCAGCTCTGTTGATTCCAATTCCAATGTTTTGTGATATATTTTGTTTCTCAGAGCTCTCATTGATGAGGGCACAGGAGTAGAGAAATCAGATGATTAGTAAGTGGGTGGGAGAGAAAGGCATGGGTTGAATAGGGGCTGCCATGAGAATGGATGAAATGTTGGATCATAATATTCAGGCTGGGTTGAAAGGAAGAAAGGCCTGGTACACACAGGGAGACAAGAGGGAATTCAAAGGCCTGGAGTTGCAAGAGGTTGAAAGTGTGATATGTACACAGGGGTATGAGAGAGCCAGAGGAAAGAAGGTGGGTTTACAGAGTGAGATTCTGGAAGGTAAAAATTCAGGGGGGAAAGTAGAGCTGGTCATGAAAGGGTCAATGGCCTGTTAAAGAGAGTGGGCTGCATGAACATTTCCAGGAGGAGAGAACAATAAAGAACTATGGAGCCAGAGTCTTAAAGGGGGCATGCACTTGGATAGGGTAAGTGAGCAAATGTGACGGTAGCAGGTCTTGGGATGGTGAACAAGACTCTGGGCCTAAGACTTCATTAAATGAATAACCAGAAGCTGTTTCTTCCCACATCCACCCCCAGTCAGACCAGCATGAATCACCCAGTGTGTTATAAAAAAGGGGGTAGCTGGTTCTCAGTATTTAAGATTTAAGTATTTAATTTTAATTTAAGCAAATACTTAAATTTAAGTATTTAAGAGACCTTTGATCTTTCAGTACTTGCTTGTATCTTTGCTAGCTCCACACTGACTTCTCAGTTGTGTTTTGAAGTAATGGTATTCTGTCTGTTGCGCTAGCATATCCTTTTAGGCCTAATCAATTGAATTAATGGTTCATTATGTAACTAGCTCTAGGCTGTTTTCTCCCCAAAGGCAGACAGGTTAGAACTGCAATCTTGCCAACTTACTTCTGGGTTGTGCCAGCAGGTGGTCTAGGCCTTAGCAGTTAAGGCTAACACCATTAGAAAGAGGTGGTACAACCAATGTCAAGTCCCAAAAGAGAAGGGCTTCACATAAAGATGGAGAAGCCAAGGATGCCAAAATGGGGAATAAGAAAGCTCTCCTCCCTCCACCTTTGCCCTTGATGTATGATTTTGAACTTTTCCTTTAACCTATAGTGTCTGTCTGCATGACTAAGGACTGGCAGAAATACTCATAAAATTGCCATAGTCTGCTCACACTACTCTAATAAAATACCATAGATAGCTTAGAAACAACATTTTATTTTTCATTGCTCTGAAGGCTGGGTTGTCCAAGACCAAGATGCCAGGATGGTTGGGTTCTGGTGAGGACCATCTTTCTGGTTCATAGTTATGTCTTCTTCTAGTGTCCCTAAGTGGTAGATGGAGTAGGGATCTCTGAGGGGTCTCTTTTATAAGGACACTAATATTGTTCATGAGGATTCCACCCAAAGGCCCCACCTCTTAACACCCTCATGCCAAGCATTAGGATTTTTTAAAAAATGTATCTTTATTGTTGAAAGTATTATAGATGTCTCCTCCCACCCCCCATTACCCCCCTCCCCCCTCATCTGCCCCTCCCAAGCATTAGGATTTCAACATATGAATTTGGGGGTGGGGGAGGACACAAACATTCAGACCATAACAAAAACCAATACATCAGTCTTCAAAATAAACATTTTAAGTGTCTTCCCCTCAAGGTGCTACATATCTCTGCCCTATCTCTTCTCTTTTCATTGTCACCTAACTTCTTGAATTGTCTTTATGGTTATTTTTTTCCCCTCTCAAGAGACTGCTCTATCAGAGGTCAACGGTGAACACCCTAATTCCCAAGTCCAGTGGCCACAGATACTCATTAAAGCACTACCTCAGAGGCTGGCCAACATTAGGGTCTGACAATACAAAAATTATCTAGTGTCTTCCCTCAAGAATTCACAATCTACACAAATAGATGTTTTGACATCCTCTTCCCCTAAACTTTGAGACACCAGTGTTCTAGTTGTAGTCCTTTTACCATCCTCAGAGGGTTTCTTTCTCTCTCTGGTCTTTGCATGTTGGCTGTATCATAGGCCTTTTTAAAATTTCTCTTACTCTGTATTTTTTTGTTGGAAATCTCATCTAGTCCAATTGCTTCCATTCCAGTGTATGTGTATGTGTGACTTTCACATCTATATTGCTAGTTTACATATAGCCTCTGGCTCACACAACTGTTACATATATCCTTTGTCCACATGATAGCTCAAGAGGATTAGTATGTTTTCAACAAAGTTCATCATGGCAATCTCAGATATGCTTTTCCTTTGCTATTCTGTTAGTAGAAAGATTCTCTGTGAATGGAACTCATCTTCTCCCTCTACCTCATGTAATCCCACACAAAGTCTGATCTAATCTGTCTCTGTCAGCTTCTAACTCCCCTGCCTGTGGGCTTAGTCTAGTCTTCAGTCAACTCCCCTTGAATTCCTAAACCAGGCTCCTATTTGGTTTCTTTGCTTTTAGTCTGTCTGTCCCATCTTCCAGTCTGATGCAAGAATGATCTTTCTGCATGTAAATCTGATGCCTTTTCTCTCCATTTAAAAACCCTCCAGTGGCTTCCCCTGAAGCACTTCATCATGTCTTACGTGGCCCTTTGTAACCTGATCTTGCTTGGCTTTCCTGCTTCATTTCCTCCTCTTCTTCGTCAAATACTAAATAAACCCAGCTGCACCAAATTACTTCCTTGGAATTTCTCAATCACTACACACTGCTTCATAATTCAGTGCACTTATACCTGCAGCTCTTGCTGCCTGGAATGCCCTCACAGCTGACTTCTCTCCCCCATGATTGATCAATACTTACTTTCCTCAAGATTCAGCGGTTTCCTCCAAAGTTCTTCTTTATCGGCCTCCTTTCTTGGTCCTCCAGTAAGCCTGTGTGCACCACTTTCATACTACCTGTCTACTGTGCTGTGTTTATTTATTATCTGTCCCTCAAATTGGCCTTTGGATCCTTGAAAAGTCACCCCTGTATTTTCTATACTAGCACAGTGCTTTGAATGGAGGAGTATACTTGCTGAATGTATGTGATTATTTTTGAGTGCCTTCTATGCACAAGGAAGACACTATGCACTAGGTACTGTGATGAATTTTGCAGGTTCTCTTTCCTCTTTTAAAAAGGCAATTTCTCAGACTCCTTCATAGATTCTGTATCCTGTCTGATGTCAGCCTCCTTCCCCTCCACATATACACTCTGAGTCACTCCATTCATTTCCTTAGCTTTAATTGCTGACAACTCCCAAATCTGTTCTCCCAGTAAAGAACTCTTTTGCAAACTCCAGATGCTCCCAAGCATCTTAAACTCAGCACTTACAAAAGTGAACTATTTTATGTTTCTTTTATCCTCTGCATAAAAAGATGATTGTGGCAAAGTTTCTGCGACAATTAAAAAAAAAAAAAGCAGTTAGAAATTATGTCAGGATAATAACATTACGTTTTCTGTGACATCCCTAGAAACAGCTTTTGTATTTTCTTTGCTTTGAAGTGAACAGCAGTAAAGCTTTAATGCTGTGCTTCCTATGCTGGACTACATGGTGGTCTGTCAAGATATCTGTGAAGCCACAGTGTAAGCGAGGCTCACCTCCTACAGCAGTGGTTCTCAACCTTCTGGCCCTTTAAATACAGTTCCTCATGTTGTGACCAACCATAAAATTATGTTCGTTGCTACTTCATAACTGTAATGTTGCTACTGTTATGAATCGTAATGTCAATATCTGATATGCAGGATGGTCTTAGGCGACCCCTGTGAAAGGGTCGTTCGACCGCCAAAGGGGTCGCAGCCCACAGGTTGAGAACTGCTGTCCTAGAGCATCAATTTTAACAGAAGTTTGTGTGTGTGTGTGTGTGTGTGTGTGCGCGCAATGTAAACTAATTGAGTTGTAGGACTGGAAAATACTATTTTCATATTGTGAACATAACGCAAAATGTCAGAAGAGTTTAAACTCCTTTCCTCAAAATGTAGGCACACAGACCATTTCTATTATTAGAGAACCCCAAGTGTAACTACCAAATTCATGTCCCAGAGGCAGAGCTATGAATTAGAAAATGCCCATGTATTTAGGGCACCGAGAGGAAAGCCTTGGGTACAGACGTTATCCAGTAGTGAACAATGGGAAATCAGCACCACAGGAAGTTCTTTTTCAGATGAAGTAAGAGGAAACCGGGGAAGGGCGGAGTTAGTGAGCTTTAAAAACCACAAGAGGCTGAGAACTTTGTTCAATGCATTGATTCAGTCAGTAGGTATTTTCAGAAGCCGATTTTGTCCCATGTTCTCTACTGGGTGCCGCAAGAGTGAATCAGATATGTCGCCTAACCTCAAGAAGTTCACTATCTAGTGAAGGGTGCTAAACAATGTAATTGTGCCTTTGCCAAAATAAAGGACGTACAGTGTGAAATTGGGCCACTGGAGAAGTGCCTAGCTTTGCTTGGGGAATTAGTGATTATTTCACATAAGATACATCATTTCGACTTTTGACTAAGTCTTGGAAAATGTACAGGTATTTTCTGCCTGAGGGTTTGTGAGAGTTTTCAGAAAACAGGAATATGAAACGTGTGGGAAATGAATTAGATACTTGCTTACATCCTTGACAGTCATTGCCAGCACTTAATTCCCTGGAGAGGAAGAAGCCCATTTCTTCAGCCTTGGACTACTCAGCAGTGTAGCTGAGCACTGTCCCTGCACACAGCACCGTGTTTATTGTTTTGTAAAAGCTCAGCCTGAGAGCTCAGTATGTCAAGGACAACATGTAGCTTTCTCTTTATCATTTAATAAACTTACATTGAGCAGCAATTTTGAATTAGGTCCTTTGGTAGGAATAGGCATCCAGAAGATTGAGTCCCAGTTTCTGGCTTCAGGAGCTCAGTTGACTGCAGGATATCAGTCAAGCAGACAGGCATTGGTGATCCAGTATGATGGAAGCTTTGGTAGGTGTATGCCCTGAGGACCATAACTACATAGAGGGGCCTCACCACATTTGGAGGGTGAAGTGGAAGTTGGAAGCTTCAAAAAGGTGACTCCTGAGTAGAGTTTTGAACAAGGTTTTCTATGGTTGGGTCGCAGCCTCATCTCCTACCATTATCTGCTTCCACTCTTCATAGGAAACTACTTGATATTTTCTGACTATCAGACCGTTGTGTCGTAACAGTCTTGATTTTAACTGCAAAGGCAATGAGTCACTATAATTAGTGCTGGTTGAGATCAGTGTTTTTCAGGAAAGGCTGTACAATCCATTAGTGAGCTGTAAAAATCAATTTAGTGAACTGGGACCAATATTTTTAAGAACTAAACTAGGAAAGAGTAGAAATATCACTATGCATATTTGTAAAGGCAAATATTTTGCGATGCTTTTGCTTCAATTATATATGCATGTGACTATTGTGTTCTGAGGTAAAATGCTCTTTTATCTGTGGATCACAGTAAATAAAAAAACCTTAGGAAACACTAAAGGTTCAGCAGAAATTAGTTTAGGCCTATGCATCACTGAACCATCAATAACAAGGGATGGATGTTTGGGAATCAACCCAGGGAAGTGTAATACAGTTAGGTAAATTCAGTGGATTATAGAGAGGCCTGGTGCACCAATTCAGCCTGGCCAAAATGGGCTCTCTGACATCCCAAATTGCAAAAGGGTTCAGGCCAGGCAGAGTGACCCCACGGGTGCATGATCTGGGCTGGGGGAGGATGCCGGAGGTTGGCCAGCCTGGGAGGCACCATGGGAGGGCTCCGGGGTGTGTCCGGCCCTCTCGCTCAGTCCTGATCAGCTGGACCCCAGCAGCAAGCTAACCTTCCAGTCAGTGTCTGCCCCCTGGTGGTCAGTGCATGTCATAGCGACTGGTCAACCAGTAGACTAACCCCCCCGCCCCCCCCCCCCACTCAGTGCACATCATAGTGAGTGGTCAAGTGGTCTTAGCATATCACTAGCATATTATGCTTTGATTGGTTGAATGGATGACCAGGCACTTGGCATATTAGGCTTTTATTATACAGGCTAGTAGTGCACCTTACTTCACTAAGTAATGAACTTGTATGTGTCCATGGTTAGAGGAGCCACCCAGGAGATGCCAAGTTTGTGTACAGTTAGGTATGTAGAAGGGGGCAGAGGGTTTCTGGTTGGTAGAGACTGCATCAACTAAAGGTAGTAAGGGGAGCTGTGCAAAAAGAACAGTCAAAATAAGGACTTCCATGCTTCTGGAGCATAAGATTAGAGGCAGGGGAAGTAGCTGGAATAGTGCGCGGATGCCTAATCACTGAGGGGAGTTGTGGTAAGGAATCTGGATACTTTTCCTATATGAATGGAGGAGCCACTGAATACTATCAAGCAGAGAATAAAGATATCAGAATCCTATCACCCTGGCTGCAGTGTGGAGGGAGGCAAGTCAGGAGACTGTTGCAGTAATCCAGGAGATGTCTTAGATTTCAGACTAGGGAGAATGACTGCAGATTTCAGAAACATTATGGAAATGAACTCAACATGACTCGTTAATTGGACTATAGATGAGTGCAAGGAAGCAGCCCCTAGCTTTTGTAGCTGTCTCCTCTGGATATTGGGGTGATACTGTGCCACTGATCAGTTGAGGCTAGAGTTCATTATTATGATTTTTTAAAAATATATTTTTGATTTCAGAGAGGAAGGGAGAGGGAGAGAAACATTAATGATGAGAATCATTGATTGGCTGCCTCCTGCATGCGCTCCACTGGGCATGTGTCCTAACTGAGAATCAAACTATGAATTCCAGGTTCATAGGTTGATGCTCAACTGAGACATGCCAGCTTTTGAAGGGAGTGGGCATAGCTGACGACCTTGCTGTAAAACTGGAGCCTCAGAACCTCTGAAAAGTAGAGGCATTTGCAATACATCTGGGCCCCTCTCTTGGGGGGTCTAATATTTTTTAAAGAGGTGCCTAGATGGAATAGTCCAACAACTGGGGTGAAAAGTTATCATTTACAGGCCAGGTTAGTAAAACAGTGTTATTTCCCTTATATTGTCCCTGAGTCTTCAGTAAATGTTCTAGGATTCATGCACTCTTATTTGGCCAAAATATTAAAGGTGATGAAGTGTCCCTTTAGGCCACTGTGGTGGTCCATTAGATTGTGAGCTCCTTGAAGGGAGAGGTGGTTTCTTCTCATCTCTGTGTCCCTAGTATCGATCCCAGGGCCCAACACACGGCAAACATTTGATAAAAGACTGCATCCCTACTGCCTAAATTGATGCTGGGTACTAGCAGATGTTTAATAAGCACGTAGGGAATTGCTGAAAACTCCAAATGGGCATATATTTCTGGGGCTAAGACGAAAAACTATGAGAGTCAGCCACCATCTACTTATTACCAATAAGTTGGAAAGATGTGGTTTTAAAAGTAAGTGCTTTCTCTAGGAATCAGGATGATTCCAACTTATCTAGCTGGAGGTGAATATTCATGCCAAGAAGACAGGAAGGGGATGAATTTTTGGGCAGAAGCACTCAGAGTTGTAGGTTTATTTAATAAATGCATTGAATGTCTAGTATGTCACTCAAAATATGTCAGAAAGAGCTTTCTGGTAATAATGTGAAAGGCAGACTGGAGCAGAGGGAGATATGGAGAACCCTGCTAGGAGTGAGTGTCCGACTAGGGAAACTGCAGTGAAATAGCACAAGAATAGCTGTCACTGAAGCTATTATCTATCTGCTAGACCAGAGACCTCTTCACCTTCACCCTTATCATCTGAGACAATGGGTGGGTTTGGTGGGCCCAATATGCTCTGAAGGTCCGGTCCAAGATAAAAATCCCTTCTTTCCACCATACCGGGGATATGGACACTGTGGGACCCTGTTCTGATGCATTTAGCCTGGGATGACAGCACTGAGTCTTCCCATGACTATCACCTTACTCAAGCCTCTGAGCTTTGAGAGGTGGGCAGCCTGGCCGGGCCAAGTTTGGCTTCACACTAATTAGTATACATAAAGGAGTTTCCTACTTCTCATATGTCCAGACCATTGTGAAGCCGGATTTCCCCTTTCTCAGTTCCAAGAGAGGCCCAGATTCGACAATAAAAAATTTCCAGGAAATTCCCAGCAGGTTTAACTTCCTGATCCTCCTCCCATTTTAACCCTGTCCTTCATTTCACTCTTCCCTCCCGCCCTCCCTTCCACTCCAAGAGGAAAGAGCTGATGCTGGAGTCCAGTATCCTCTGCTCAACGCTTGCACTCCCTTGGCCAGGATAGTCGTACATCGGAGTCCTCAGGTCCTCTCCTTTGAGGCCCATTCAAGGCTTGAGAGAAGCACATGAGGGTATTACGTGATCCGGCCTAGAAACAGAGGATGGTTATAGTGCTCCTTGAAGGTTCTTAGGGTACCAGGTTCTTATGGAAGGTTCACTTCTAGATTCGCACTCTCCAACCCTTGTTAGGAAGTAATTTTTCTCTAAGAAGTCCCAGGGGCTTGGTCTTTATGCTAGATGTCATAACTCAATCCCTTTTGGGGCCAGTTTGGAATTATAGGTACACCAGAGGCCCGATGCACGAAATTCAAGAGTAGGTCTTCCTTCCCTCAGCTGCCGGCACCGGCTTCCCTCTGGCACCCAGAACCCGGGCTTCCCTCGCAGCCCCAGCTTTGTCTGGAAGGACATCCGGTCTATTATTATACTATTATTATTATTATTATTATTATTATTATTATTGATGCCCCATATAAACCAGCATTAAGAAAAACAAAAGTGACCTAACCCAATAAAACGTGGATTTAAGAGCCAGAAACATATGCTGTGAATTTACTATCCCATGAAGACAGAGCATTTGGATAGTTCTCATTCTCAGAAATCCCAAGGTGAGAGAAAAAAGATCAGTTTACATATATTCATACAAGGAATTTTACCTATTGTGCAAAGAGAAGGTTATATGGCTACCCAACAGGTTCTGGGCTCCATTATGACTGTCTACTTCACAACTCTAGCTCCAGTTCTTAGAGATGAAGAGATCCGAAGGCCTTGGATCATGGGCACTGACGAGGCTGCACACGCTTTGGCTCCAGTTAACTCCCTGGTGTCCGAGGTGTGTGGGAGCTGTGGCTGCCTGCTTCCAGGTCCTGCCGCAGCCCACGAAGGAGCTGGTTTAGAAGTGTAAGGTTGCTGTCTCTGCGAGGCAGGGGCAGGGGTGGGAGGCAGTTCCCTTTATACTCGATCACTGCCATCTTAGCCCGATCCTGCTGATTCCGGTTTGGGATCTGCAGCATTCTCGTGTAGCCCCCATTCTGACCTTGGTACCGAGGGGCCAGCACTTGAAACAGCTTTGGGATCAAGTCCTTCTCCTAGAAGGGGAGTTACCCGGAGGAGAGCAGAGTCAGGCACCACAGCAGAGACATTTAGCTCTCAGCACTCCCAAAGGCAGGGTCTCCACACACACACCCAGACTCCCACCCACTAACCGCTCACCCCAATGTGGTTGAGTCCAAGTTACACAGAGGGGTTAGTTACAGGCAGATGTGCAGATTAAGATTCTCACCGAATTGTATCTACTTACGTCACCAGTTTCCAATTTAGTTGTCAGCATTTGTCCCTAAGCCAAGGGAGTGTTTTGGCTTAATTCCGCCCAGCCCCCCTTTCTCTAACAGCCCCCTCCCAGCTCAGGAAACAAAGAATGCGACTTGGGTGGCGGAAAGGACGCACTTACTGTCAGCCAGAAGTCAGCCATGCGCATGGCTTTTTCGTTGGTGTCGCCCAGCTTCCCATAGTCGATGAGCTGTGAGGACAGAACATCACTGATCCAACCCGAGCAAGACACGAGGCGGCAATCTCACTTCTCTCATGGTGGGCTGCAGCCCATTCATCCCACTGGCCTGGCTTCTCTCTAGGTCAGGGCGCTCCTAACCCCACAGCCCTAACCGTCTTCCATTGGAGGGGCCAGAAGAGTGGGCTCCGCTAACGCCACTGAAGGATTCAGGCTTGGGGGCAGGGCTTACCACGGAGGTCCCACTCCTTCCCCAAGTCCAGCCCGCCCCCGCCCCCTCGGGCCAGACCCGCGCTGTGGACCCGAGCGGGATCCCGCCTCTGACCTTCTCGGCGTAACCCCTCATCTCGTCCACGCGCGCCCAGGACGCCTCGATGCGTTCGTGCCGCACTAGTCCCGTCAACAAGTTCCGCAACAGGTGGATGCGGGACTCGGGACCAAGGCCCAGGCGGCGGTACACGCGGCCATGGGAGATGGCGGCGGCGACCGACAACCGCATCTTACCGCTGCTCCAGAAACCCCTGGAGCCGGAACTGGAAACACATGGGGAACTGCGCGGAGGGGCGGGTTTGAGAGGACGCATGCGCTGTAGCTCAGTGCGTGGTGGACGTGTGTGCGCATGCGCATCAGAGCCTGCCTGGTTGGCAACCTGGGGGAGGGCGAGAAGGGGTGTTGACCTCTTCCAGGGCTGGCGAGCTGGGCGGGCATCAGGCACCGCGTGCGCTCCCAGTCGGTGGGTGAACCAGGCGCCCCCTAGTGAGGGAGGAGCTGGCTGTCGGGTTCTTTGGCGCTGCCGGAGGCTTCCTGCGCGGCCTATAGAGCGACGGAAGCTCCACCGCGGAGCCTGCTGGGAAAGTGAGTATCTGAGGCATCCTGTGCTGGCGGCTCAGCCCCGCCCTGGACTGTGTGCGAGCAGGCGTGTCTGACACAGGGAGGGCATCATTTTTTTTTTTAAAAAATATATACTTTGTTGATTTTTTACAGAGAGGAAGGGAGAGGGATAGAGAGTTAGAAACATCGATGAGAGAGAAACATCGATCAGCTGCCTCCTGCACACTCCCCACTGGGGATGTGCCCGCAACCAAGTTACGTGACCTTGACCGGAATCGAACCTGGAATCATTCAGTGCACATGCTGATGCTCTGTCCAGTGAGCCAAACTGGTTAGGGCGGGGCATCATTTTTTGTTTGTTTTTTTAATCCTCACCCTAGGGTATTTTCCCGTTGATTTTTAGAAAGTGGAAGGGAGAGGGAGGGACAGAAACATCTATGTGAGAGAGACAATCCATTGGTTACCTCCTGTACGCACCCCAACCAGGGGCGGAGGGGTGTGTGTGTGGGGGGTGGGGACCTGCAAGCAAGGTACTTGCTCTTGACTGGGATGGAACCCAGGACCCTTCTGTCCGTGGGCTGATGCTCTATCCACTGAGCAAAACCGGCCAGGGCGGGAGGGCATCATTTATGGCACAATTATTTTCAGTAGTCATGGTGAAATGAAAAGAGTAGCAATGAAGTTCAGTTAAGAAACACAGTGAAAACTTTTTTTTGTTGAGGTAGGTACATATAATCATCCAAAAACACTTAAAGGAAAAATAATGGATTCATACTTTTAAATTACATCAGTGCATTTTTTTTTAAAGGGAGAAAACATACGCCTTTATGTGTTAAAGTAACATACAATAACATTATAGTTTCTGCTCCGGAGCCTTAATGCCTATAAGTTTGCAATGAATATGAAACCATTGTTCTTTGTTATGAGCTGAATTGTGGTTGCCCCCACATAGGGCAAAGGATATGTTAAGTCCTTACGTAAAGATAACCTCGTGAAGACACACACACACACACTGGGAGAACCCATGTGACCAAGAAGGCAGAGATCTGCCTTAGGCAGTTGCAAGCCAAGGATCCTTAAGGATTTCTGGCAAACACTGGAACCTAAGATAAGGGCATGGAACAGATTTTTCTCTAGATCCTTCAAAGAATGTGTGGCCCAGCTGACACATTGGAGCTATGAGACAATCCAGTTCATTTGTGTGTTAGGGTGCCCAGTTGTGGCACTTTGTCACAGCAGCACTAGGAAGGTGATACACTGGTCTTCACATGTTCATGTTCACTAGACAGCATACTTAGAATGTGTCACTTGTCTTTGCTCATAGATGACCAGAGAACACTTCTTGTTAATTTTAATTTTGAAAAGTTTATTTTATTTGAAGCAACAGATAACAAATAATTAGGAAACATGGATACTTTGGTAGAAATTTATACAAATTACACTTCACAATAAATTCCAGAAACTACAATACCTGTCTTGTTTCTTTCGGATTAAATCTTACAGCTTTCAGTGAACTCCACAATTGAAAACTCACCATAAATATCTATTGATAAACATTTCTGAAGATCTTTTGCGAAAGTTGGAGAAAATGAACACTGCCACTGACATTATTTGATCTATTTGCTTCAGAAGGAATGTCGTCTTGGTGAAAATGTACAGGATTATAGATTATCATTTTTATTTATTTATTTATCTTTGGTAATATAAGACCATCATTTCTTGTCTCTTCTGACAGTCTTCAAAATTCGATTCTTTTTTCTGTGTCAATTTCTTTACATTTAGCATAGTTAAAATATTTCTCCAGAATTTTTTTTGTGTGTTCAAGGAACAATTTTAAAACTTGTTGTTTTACTTTATGTTCAAGGCTTATTTTGGCTGATTGCCAATATTTTTGTATCTGACTGACCTCATCTGAAACTTCACCTTACTAAAAAAAGATGTCAGAAAACTCTCATATAGCTAAGATTGTTTATTTTAAATTTACTATTATAATAGCAGGGCTATATTCTTTCATAGGGGTTGGAGCCAGAAAATGCACCTGAAGTGAGTTTGAAAGATCATAAATTTTAATGAATTTACTGTAAAAGTTATGTCTGTGGCTCAATTTAACTGTGTAACTGATAATTCTGCAAATTAATTTCCATGAAGAATGAAATATTTTTAGTGGATTAGTTTTAAAAAGTGATCATTTGAAGCCTACATATGTAGGTTACTCAACACTAACCATTGTAATTGTTTAGAACTTAGACCACAGAAGATTTTTGTGTGAAGGTTATTGTATCTCTAACACTGTTAGTGTTGTTGTGCAAGGAGATAAGAATCAGATTGACTCTTAGTTCGTTTTATTGCTACTTTCAAATTCTTTACAGATGATTCGCCTCCTTAGGCTTGCATCTGGGTGGACTTCATCTACCTCCTGACCCTTAGTACCCAGTGGCTCTGAGTGTCCAATCTAGCCCCCAGGAAAGGCATTCTGATGGATCTATTTTGGGTGAGTCAAACCTGGAGTAACCCTGATGAGACTTTAGGTTGAGCCTCTGAGGAAGTGCTGGTTTAGAAGTGTAAGGTTGGGAGGTGGGCAGCCTGGCCGGGCCAAGTTTGACTGTAGTTCCAGCAGAGGTGAGGAAAGTGCTCTCAAGCAATGTTCTGGGAGGCATCTGAAGAAGAAAGACCCCAGCCGGTAGGAAAATGCTGTACGTAGAATTTCATCACTTCTGCTGGGAGAAAGGTGTTTGACCTGTCCACAGTACTGCAGAGAACCCTGTGTGATGTTGTTATAAAATAAACAACGTTTATTTGTCTTAAATCCTAAATCCCTTGGAATTTCCACAGTGATAGGGACAAAGGAGCATTTTTGTTATTCATAGAATGTCCATTTCTACTATACCTGAGATTATGCTAATGAGGTGACTCTTGGAGGATGAGGGCTGTTTACCAGAGGAACTAGCCATGCGATTAGAGTGATTAGAGGGCTGGAGCTGTCAGCACTCCCCTACACCTACTTTCAATGGAGAGATTGGAGATTCACATAATCACCAATGACAGATGGTTTAATCAATCATGCTTCCACAAAAGCCCTAAGCAGCAGGTTTTGGAGAGTTTCTGGGTTGATGAATATATTGGGGTGCTGGGTAGTTCAGCATGCTCTGAGCGGGCATGAAAGCTCTGAAGTCCTTCCTACATACCTTGCCCTATACAGCTCTTCCATTTGGCTGTTCTTGAATTGTATCCTTTGTATAAACTAGTAAGAGTTAGTAAAGCACTTTCCTGCTGTTTTAGCAAATTATCAAACTTGAGGAGAGGATCATGAGAACCTCAAATATATAACTGGTTGGTTAGAAGTGCAGGTGACAACTTGGGATGGGCAATTGGCTTTTGCAGCAGAGGATTAAGCCCCTGACCTGTAGAGTAGGGCTACCTCCAGGTAGTTAGTGTTGGAATTGAATTGTGGACATTCAGCTGGTGTCACAGAGAATTGAGAATTGCTTGGAGTGGAAAACATACGTGTTTGCTGTCAGAGGTGCTGTAAGTAGAGAAAGAAACTTTTTCCTTTACCCTGAGTGACTGCATCTTATTCTGCTGAAGCCTCCAGGAAGCAATGTCCTGGGAGCCAGTATAGGCAGCCCAGCAAGTGTTGTCTCAGGGAAGCAATTGTCAGTTGGACCTGAAGGCAACTTTTGGTTCTATCCTTAGAATCATGAAGTTCTAGAAGTAGAGGGTTTGGCTCATTCTTGATACTTGTTTTACTCTCTGGTCAAGGTCTTGAAACCTTTATGGATAGGATGTTTTGGGAAGGACTAGACCAGGGGTGGGCAAACTTTTTGACTCGAGGGCCACAATGGATTCTTAAACTGGACCGGAGGGCCGGAACAAAGGCATGGATGGAGTGTTTGTGTGAACTAATATAAATTCAAAGTAAACATCATTACATAAAAGGGTACGGTCTTTTTTTTTTTAGTTTTATTCATTCCAAACAGGCTGGATCTGGCCCGCGGGCCGTAGTTTGCCCACGGCTGGACTAGACAGAGAAAGAGTTGTCTCTGGTATCAGATGGAATTGTGATCATATTACATTCAGTTAAAATGAATTTTCCACAATTATAATCATCACTAGGACATTGAAGATAACAATAAATCAAACATATCCCAAATGGAAACAAGAAATCTTATAAGCAGTTGAATTTAGTGAAAGAAATTACTGATCTATATGCAAATAAAGTTGAGATAGTCCACGGCTGTAGAGTGACATGGAGTTGGATAGATGTCAGCATAACCCTCTATGGTGATGCTTCCCTCTAGAAATGATGACTAGCTATTTCCATCTTGGCTTGCATTTTTCATGTGGTGTTCTTCCCCCTCCCATTTTCATTTCCTAGTATTATCAGTGAGGTGAGCTGCCTGCTACTGAGATTATAAGGTCTTTCAAGGTCAGAGAAGGACTGACTCATGTATCCCATGTGTTCTCCCTCTCCTTCACCTCTAACCTAGTGCTGTGTTCTGTTTTGTTTTTCTAAACATTTTACTACAGGTTAGTAAGAAAGATAAATTTGATTTATTTTTTGTTTGTGTGTCCCTTGATGGTTTCACTTTTACTTACAACAATTGTTTATTCTCCCACTAGGGAGGAAAAGGCAAAGAAACAAATTTCCTTTCCCCTAGAGCCGCAGTCTCAACCTGTGGGTCGCCAACATGTGGGTCGCGACCCCCTTGGGGGTCGAACAACCCTTTCACCGGGGTCCCCTAAGACCATTGGAAAACACATATATAATTAAATATTGTTTTGTGATTAATCACTATGCTTTAATTATGTTCAATTTGTAACAATGAAAATACATCCTGCATATCAGATGTTTACATTACGATTCATAACAGTAGCAAAATTACAGTTATGTAGTAGCAACGAAAATAATTTTATGGTTGGGGATCACCACAACATGAGAAACTGTATTAAAGGGTCGAAGCATTAGGAAGGTTGAGAACCACTGCCCTAGAGCCTCCAGAAGGAATATAGCCCTGAGAATAATTTGTGTTTTGCCCTGTGAGACCCAGTATTGAACTTTACACTTCCAGAAATGTAAGGTCATAACCTGTTTTTTTGTTTTTTTTTTTTTTTATTATTAGTTAAGGTATTACAAATGTGTCCTCATCCCCCCCTTTAACCCCCAACCTCCCCCCCCCACACACAAACTCATGCTCCCATCCCCCCGTTGTCCATGTCCATTGGTTTGGCTTATATACATGTATACAAGTCCTTCTGTTGATCTCTTCCCCTTACCCCCGCCCTCCCCTACTTTCCTTCTGGGGATTGATAGCCTGATCGCTGTTTCTCAGTCTTTGGGTCTGTCCTTTTTCATCAGTCTATGTTGTTCTCTATAATCCACAAATGAGTGAGATCATGTGGTATTTATCTTTCTCTGACTGGCTTATTTCACTTAGCATAATGCTCTCCAGTTCCATCCATGCTGTTGCAAAAGGCAAGAGTTCCTTTTTTTTTACCGCAGCATAGTATTCCATTGTGTATATGTACCACAGTTTTCTAATCCACTCATCTGCTGATGGGCACTTAGGCTGTTTCCAAATCTTAGCTATGGTGAACTGTGCTGCTATGAACATAGGGGTGCATATATCCTTTCTAATTGGCGTTTCTGGTTTCTTGGGATATATTCCTAGGAGTGGGATCACAGGGTCAAATGGGAGTTCCATTTTTAGTCTTCTGAGGTAGCTCCATACTGTTCTCCACAGTGGCTGCACCAGTCTGCATTCCCACCAGCAGTGCAGAAGGGTTCCTTTTTCTCCACATCCTCTCCAACACTTGTTGTTTGTTGATTTGTTGATGATAGCCATTCTGACAGCATAACCTGTTGTTTTAAACTACCAAGTCTGTGGTAAATTATTCCAGCAGCAATAGGACTCTAACAGTGGGTTTCACATTGTACCTGTCAGGGTATATTGCACATAATAAGTGCTCTTTGAATGTGTATTAAGTGAATGGTCAAGTTTCTAAAATGTCTCTTTTTTAATTATGATGAAGGGGTTTTAGAAGTAAATAAGGATGTTTCTGTGAGGATTCCAGACCAGTATAATATGCTGTGACCAGGCAGTTTTCTTCCAGTTTCTCTCCCTCTGGTATTCAAACCTGCTAACTTTCAGGCTAAAGGACTGGAAGGAAGTGGAAAGAGCACACTCTTTGTAGTCAGCAGACTGCACCAAAGTTGGGGATGAGGATGTGGATGAAGATGGCCTGGTTAGGGCTTTTCCTTAGTCCATGAGACACATTTATTTGTCAAGAGAAGATTAAAATTCTTTATAAAGGAAATGTATACTGTTGAACCTCAGAGGTAAGGCAGGGGAGAGTGGATGGGAAGAGATCAACCAATGAACTTGAGTGCATATATGCATAACCTGTGGACACAGACAATGGGGTGGTGAGAGCCTGGGGCAGGGGAGCAGGCTGGAAGAGGAAAAAAGGAGGGCCTATGTAATACTTTCAACAATAAAGATTTCTTAAAAATAAAGGAAATGTCTAAAGAAATAAAGCTGGCCCGGCTGATGTGGCTCAGTGGTTGAGCATTGACCCAAGAACCAGGAGGTCATGGTTAGATTCCCAGTCAGGGCACATGCCCAGGTTCTGGGCTCAATCCCCAGTGGGGGGTGTGCAGGAGGCAGTCTATCAATGATTCTCTTGGGTCAATTATGTTTCTATCTCTCCTTCTCCCTTCCTCTCTGTGAAGTCAATAAAAACATATTAAAAAAATAAGGTTGAGGTAATAATTAGTTTTTGTTATCCAAAATGGATTTGGCTATGTTTCAAGGTGAGGACTCAGTCACAGAAGTATAGTGAATCAAGGTCAGGTAGAGGGAGGCTCTGGGGTTTAACTTTTCAAAGATGCCCTGAGTGTTTGTGTGCTGTGGGTGCTCAATTGAAACACATTGGTCCCTGGCCGGTGATCTCAGTGGTTAGAGAATCAACTTGTGCACTGACGGGTCATGGGTTCGATTTTCGGTGAAAGGTATGTACTTGTGTTGCAGATTTGATCCCAGGCACTGGTTGGGGGTGAGTGCAGAAGGCAACCAATTGATGTGTCTCTCTCACATTGTTTTCTCTCTCTCTCTTTCTCTTTCCTTACTTCCCCTCCCTCGCTACCTTCCATTCTCTCTGAAGAAATCAATGGGAAAAATAACCTGGGGTGAGGATTAACAACAACAACAAAAGAAACCCAGTGGGCTGCCATAGGCCTACCCTAGCAGAGTGAGTTGACTCAACCATCAAGTAGTGTGGACTGCTGGGCCAGTTTCCAGAATGGAGGATGTGGCAGTAAACTTAGGGGTTGTGCAGCTAACTAGTCAATTCAGCAGTGATATCCTGCAGAATGTTTAGCAATTAGGTATATGAAGGAGAATGCTAGAGACCAGCAGGTGGCAGCCACCACAACAGGAAAAGCCTTTCTCAAGGAAAGGCCTTCTGAGTGATTAAGCATTATTTTTTCCAATAGAAACTACACACTTTCTAAAAGTATGTTTAAATTGTCAGATTGAATTAAGTTTAAACTGGATTGAGACTTTAATTTTTTTCTCCTGCTGACCATGAATAAGGGGTGTGGGTGTTGGGGGGTATTATATTCTAGGCTAAAATAAGGAGAATAAAACATTTCTCTGTATCATCTGATTAAAACATTTCTCTGTATCATCTGATTTTTACTGTGCCCTTCTGCAAGGTCATTCAGATTTCTTCTTTGGTGAGCTTTTCAGAAGAGGGAAGAGGGGACCAGAGAAGTACATGCTAATTTACCTTTGTTCTCTTCCTCTCTTTTTTCCCTTCCCCATTTCCTTGTCTGTCTGTGAGTGTGGAAAGTTGAGAGGGAATTTAAACTTGTATCCATAGCCTATTTGTTCCTATGTGATTCTCCTTTCTCTCCTTGCAGGAGAATGCTCTCATGACAGGAAGGTTTACAATAAATTCTCCCATTTAGCAACCCTTTACTGAAGATTCAGTACATATGAGGTCCTATGATAAATACAGGGCATATGAAGAAGGAAAGACTGGCCTTCACCTCCACACAGGGTGCAGGGGAAATAGGCATTTAAATAAATGGTTGTTATAAAATAACCATTTGAAAAAATAGCAGAGACTTACTTTTATACTGATTCTTCTGAAGCCTATGTCTGTGAAGCCATCCCTGACCCCCAATCAGTTATGTTCTCTTCATCTTTGGCTAACAGTCTACCTTGCATTTCCATGCCACTTACCATATTTTATTTTGTCCTGTGTTCATTTTTTCCTACCAGCCTGTGTACATCTCGGGAACAAGATCTATGTCTAATTCACTTTGTAAAGCTCTGGGTCCTGGAAAAATTCGAGATACACAGAAATGTTGAGTGTGAAACAGTGTCAGTCTCAGCCTGTGCAAAGATGTTAATTGCAATGTAATTTATAATAGTGAATATTTAGGAACCTGTTGCCACCTGGTAGAGATCCATTTAAGTACAAATAAATGTATATTATTCAGGTATCAAAATTATTAAAATAGACCAATATTATTTATCTCAAAAGATGTCCTTAGGAAATTATGAGCGGAAAGGAGATTATAGAACAGTCTGTATACTATACATTATTATATGTGCACTATTACACATATTTAAGTATGTGTCCATATGCCTGGAAGTATTGTCATTAAATTGTTCACAGAAGTTTATCTGAGGGGTGGGATTTTGTGTTTTTAATTTCCTTTTGTATGTTTTTCCACATTAAAAGTTTTTCCAGTGAGTAAATGTTATTAAAAGCGATGGGCACACCATGCAGTGTGCAAATGATGTTTTACTGAGTTGTATACTTGAAACCTGTGCCCCAATAAGTTCAATAAAAAAATAAAACAACAACAATAAAGAGTTTAAAAATTCCATCAAAATCTGATTACACAGATTTTCCTGTAGATGGCCTACAGCAAGCATGTCAAACTCACTGCCTACGGGCCGCATGCCTCGTTTATTTGGCCTGTGTCAGCCTTTGAGTTTGACATGCTTGGCCTAGAGGTAGTTTGGGCAGCTCTCACTGATGGGCAGGTCTGCAGGTGGCAACAGCAAGGCCCACGTTGGAACCCTGTTTTGCAACCAGTGTGACATTGTCAGTGTTTGGACTCCCCAGGGCAGGATTCATCAAATTGAATATACAGTGGAAGCTGTCAATCAGGGTGTAGCCACAATTGGTCTGAAATTAAAAAAAAACACAAAAAACCACCCTATGCAGGTTGGTCACACTGAAGAAAGCACACTCAAAACTTGCAGCTCACCAGAAAAAAATTCTCCATGTTGATGTATTGGTATCTCAATTGTGGAACTTCCTGCTGGCGCTAGACTGTTATGTAACTTTATGCTCCAGGAGTGTTTGGATTCCAGATTTGTATTTGACAGACCTCTTCCTGTGTCCCCTCTTGTATCTATAATTGGAAGCAAGACCCAGATACCAATGCAAAGAGATGGCCAATGACTGTATGGTGTTGGGCTGCTTATTCCTGGTTATGATGATATGGGCCCTCATATTTTCAAACCTGTCTCTCTGCTAACTATTTTGACTGCAGAGCTGTGTCCATTGGAGCTCATTCTCAATTAGCTCATACTCACAGGACAGACATATGTCTGAGTTTATGGAATGCAATTCGAATGAACTGGTTAAGCATAACCTGCCTGCTTTAAGAGTGACACTTCCTACAGAACAGGACCTAACTATGAAGAATGTTCCCATTGGAATTGTTGGTAAAGACTTGGAGTTTATGATTTATAATGATGATGATAATGTGTCTCCATTCCTGGAAGACATTGAAGAAAGGCCACAGAGAAAGGCACAGCCTGCTCAACCTGGTGATGAACCTGCAGAAAAGGCTGATAAACCAATGGAACCTCCATTCTATGTGTGTATTATCAAATGTGTAAGAACACAGGAATATGTATAATGACAATAATCTATACTTTGATGCAGTGGTGAAATGGTATGTTTTAGGAATCAGTCCAGATGTGAGTTCTTTCTAAGCATCTTCACTGAAACCATATAATGGGGTGCATTTTTTTTCTGAGAAGGTTTATATAATCATTATCTAGAAAATATATGTACTAATGTTTTTATATGAAGAACATAGTGTCTTTGTGGTTTTAAAGACAATGGTAAAATAAATTGTTTCATCTGCTGGAAAAAAGTATAGATGGCCTTTTTTTAATTATGCAAAGGACAGTCTCCCACAAAAAAAGATTATTTGGCCTCAGGTGTCAACAGTGAATGAAAACATCTATCAGAATTGTCCTCATAAGGTTCTTTACTACCATCTGGTGGTTAGAGAAGGGCCTACAAGTTCCATGTAGCTCCAGAGGAAATTCAGATGATTGAAGTAGGGCCTCAGAAATAAGATGTAAGGCCATAAGATGGATAGCTATAGTTCGAATGGGAGGCAGGGGAAGAGCAAGGAAAATTTATGGTTGACAGGGTCTGTGATGATATTACGAAGACCAGTATTTGGTTGTGAGGCTACCAATCTGTATTGTAAAATCTACATTAAGATTTCCAGTTTCATTGTGACTCTAGAGACCAGAATAACTACGTGCTGAGGCAAGAAAAGCCATTTGCAAGGCCTAGGCTTTCCTATTTGACCCCACCCTTCTTACCCTCACCCTGAAGGCCATGCAGAAACAAGTTTATTTTTGTTCTGCTCATCAGCTTTACCTATCTTTTTTCACCCTCCAGTTTTTTTCTAATTATTGCTAACTACTGAGTGACCCATCTGACAACCTTGTCTCATGCTCCTATTCACTGCTCTCAACTGGGTGTGGACCACTGCTTACTTTCTTGCCTGCTGGTCACTTCTGGAAGGCCTATGTTCTCTCACTTCTCAAAAAAATGCTTGTTTTTTCCAACAGGTGTAGGAATTTTATGCAGCACTTCATTCCTTTTTTCACCTTCTTTTTGAAAAATATGTTTTTATTGATTTTGGAGAGAGATGGAGAGAATGAGGGGAGAGAGAGGAGAGAGAGAGAGAGAGAGAGAGAGAGAGAGAGAGAAACATTGATTGGTTGCCTGCTGCACCCACTTTGACCTGGGATCAAACTTGAAACCTGGGTATATGTCCTGACCTAGAATCAAACAATTGACCTTTTGGTGCACAGGGCAATGCTCAACCAATTGACCCATATGGGCCAGGGCAGGACACACTGTTTCTTTATTCTTACAATCCCATTGTTTAAATCCATTTAGATGACAGCAATCTTTATCAAGGCCATGTTCTATTAACCATTGTTACAACTCTCTGTGGGTAGTGGACTCCTGGTTGCCCACCTGTTTCTCTTGTTAGGGTAATTGCATCCTCCTGGTTTCTAGTGGTTAAGTGCTTGCATATGATTTCTGTTACTTTTGAGCTCCATCATCTCCGTAAGTGTTAATGAGCAAGAGCCACCAATGAACATTCCTAATGCCTCGGTGAATGTTGTTTCCTTTGGGTGTGGGTCTTCTGGCCTTACACCATTTAACCGTTCCAGCATGCCCATCACACTATCATCTTTTATTTTTTCTTTTATTCCAAAAACTCAGGTATTTATATTGTGCTCAGTGTGGGATTTTGATCTCGCTAAGCTTTTATGAGCCTCCCTACTTTTTAGTGAGTTTCCTTAGTGAAGTTTTCCAATCCTCTGAGGTTTTAGATGATGCATTAAATCGCATATCTTAAGAATGTGTCCCCAAGACAACAAATTCTTGCATATCCAGTCTTATGTTCCAGCTTCCTTTCCCCTCAGCTCCCGGACAAGGGATAAGGTGTCTCTCTGGGAGGGTCAGGCAGCCAGAGTCACTCATCCCTATCAGCTCTGCGTTGCAGAGGGTAAGTTGCAGGAGAGTGTTGCAGAGAGGCTGGGGCTCATTCTTCCTCCCATTCCTACATCTTGGGGTGGAAATCCTATCACAGCAATGGCAGGATGGAAACACTGGGACCTCATTGTCCTTGCCTTGGCTCCTTTGCAGGGCAGAGGTTCCATGCTCAGAAAGGCAAGCCAAAAAGGCTAGAGGCTACTGCTCTCCCCCAGTGCCTGTAGCACTGGATCAGAGATATTTTCCAGAAAAAAAGGAAGTTTTTAATATTAGAGAACCCTGAAGATCTACCCCAAAGGAGCTGTTTGTGAAACAGCGTGGGGGAGTTCAAGCCTAAGGGTGCTATTGAAAATAATGTAGATTTTGATAGTAAGCATTAAGTCCCATAGGGGTGGGGAACCTTTTTCTGGCAATGGCCATTTGAATATTTATAACATCATTAGTGGGCCATACAAAACTATCAACTTAAAAATTAGCCTGCTATATTTGGTCAAACATTTCATTAACTCACCCCAAATGCCTTGACAGGGCCATACCAAATGATTTCTCAGGCCTTATACAGCTCATGGGTCTCTTAGGTCCGATGTTCCCCACCCCTGATTTAAGAGGAGACCAATCTAATCTAATAAAAGACAAACATGGTAATTAACCATGCCTCTGACACACTTCCTATTGGCTAATCAGGGCGATATGCAAATTAACTGCCAACCAAGATGGCGGCCGGCAGCCAGGCAGCTGAAGGAAAAAGGAGGCTTGCTTGGTCCAGTGATGGAAGAAGCCAAGGTTCCCCGCCTGCCGCTGCCTGGCTCTGAGCTGCACTCTAAGAAACAATGTTGCAATTATAGAATCTAAACAAACCCCAGATACCTGCTTTCAGCAGCAGAGGCCTCAGAGCTGGAACTGCAACAGTGTTTCAATTATAGAACCTAAACAAACCCCAGATACCTGTTTTCAGCAGCTGAGTTCTCAAGCTGGAGCCGGCTCTCAGCTCCAGTGACAGCCATAGAAGGTAAATAAATCCAAGAATAAAAAAGAAAAAAGAAAAAAAGGAGAGGTTGGGAGCTTCAGTTGCCCACCAGCCTGAAAATGGCCCTCAGACCCGCACCCAGACTGGCCAGGCACCCCAGTGGGAACCCCCACCCTGAGGAGGGTGTGACCAGCTGCAAACAGCCATCACCCCCTCATCCAGGCTGGCCAGGCACCCAAGTGGGACCCCCACCCTGATCCAGGACACCGTTTAGGGCAAACCAGCCGGCCCCAACCTGTGCACCAGGCCTCTATGCTATATAGTAAAAGGGTAATATGCAAACTGACCCTAACAGCAGAAAGACTGGGAATGACTGGTCACTATGATGCACACTGACCACCAGGGGGCTGACGCTCAATGCAGGAGCTGCCCTCTGGTGGTCAGGGCGCTCTCACATGGGAGGAGCTCTGCTCAGCCATAAGCCAGGCTGATGGCTGCCAGTACAGCAGTGGTGGTGGGAGCCTCTCTTGCCTCCTCAGTAGCCTAAGAATGTCTGACTGCAGTTTAGGCCTGCTCCCCGCTGGCAAGTGGACATCCCCCGAGGGCTGCCGGGCTGCCAGAGGGATGTCTGATTCCCTAGGGAGCAGGCCTCAGCCAGCAGGTGGTCATCCCCGAGGGGTCCCAGACTGCAAGAGGGCACAGGCCGGGCTGAGGGATTCCTCCCCCCCCCCCCCCCCCCCCCCCCGCCGAGTGCACAAATTTTCGTGCACTAGGCCTCTAGTCTATGTAATAAAAGGCCTGTAGCCATAATGCTGGAATGCCGGCATGACCAAACAACGGTCACCAGGAGGTGGATGGAGCACATCTCGGTCCCTCCTCCTAGCCCACTCGCTGCTCACAGTGGCAGGGGAGGGCAGGGCTTGCGGCTCGCATAACATGACTTTTCGCACAGTGAGCTCACGCACGGTGGATCTGGGGTCCCACCGACAGTATGGGTCTGAGTCTTGCGCAATTTTGCACACTGAGCCTCTAGTAACTCCATAAGAGCCAAAGAATGGATTGAAATAGTGGATTTACTTTTACCTTACATGAGGAAGGCTGTCAGTAGAGCAGGCTTTGGGTAAAGATATATTTAGAATCCAGTTTTGGGCATGTCAAGCTTGAAGATTTAAGACATCCAAGTGGAGGTGTTAAGTAGGAATATGTTTGATAGTTGGACAGAGGTGTGGGTGAGACATGTATTAGGGGTCAATATGTAGGTGGTATTTAATGCCATGGGGACTGAAGACACATTAAGAGAGAGAGTGTAGATATAGAAGGAAGTCCAAAGATTGGGCCTTTGGAGGATGATAGCATTGAGAGTTCTAATAGAAGGGGAAGAACCTACAGGTGTAGGAGGAAAAGCAAGAGTGCAATATTCTCAATTCCAAGTGAAGAAAGTGTGTCATGGAGGAGAGAGTGGTAAATGATACTGGTAGTGAAACTGGATACAAAATGGGTCCAGGCTGCCCGTTACTACTTGAGTCCTTGAAGCATGCTAGCATTGAGAGGGAGTTCTAATAGAAGAGGAGTAGAGAGTGATAACATGATGCTGGTAGGGCAAGCAAGATGATTGAGAAGAAAAAAATGGATTTAGTAAAGTAGAGGTCATTGGTAACTTCTATTTAGTTAACATCAACTGCATTATCTATTTGAAACATCAGAACCAGCTTTGATTCCTTTTTTTCTTTCCAACTATCACCACTTCCACCTCCAATATCTAGTAAACCTGTCCTGTCAATTGTATTCCATAACCATTATTCATCACCTGCACTGGGTAAATACCATTCTAGATACTTGCATATAGAGATGAACAAGACTCGGACCCTCTTCTTCAAGAACTTACAGTTGAGAATGTGGTACAGGCATAACTACCTTTCAATATAGTAGCAATGGTAATGTTAATAATTATTAGAATTTCTTCTATTAATAAGATTTTCCTGCTGCTGTTGCTGCTACTCCTAGCACTCTCTAACATATTAGAACACATACTTTATGCCAGGCATATATATATGATTATCTCAAGTAATCGCTACACTTTTATCAGGTGACATCATCTTATAGAGAAAAAATGAAGGAGAGAGAAATTAAGTAACCCATCTGAGGTCATACAGCAGGTAAATGGTGGAAGCTCTATACAAAACCAAGTAGCTTAACTTTCAAATTTATGTTCTTCACCACAGCTGCAAGCTGGCTTTCCCTTACTTACAAAACTGTACTTATATCTACTAACTTATTCCTTCACTTTAAAGTACCTTTGCCTTCTTGCTTCCTCTTTTTATTTTTTTAACTTTTTTATTGATTAAGTTATTACATATGTGTTCTTATCGCCCCACTGCCCCCTCATCATCCCCCCACTCATACCCTCATCCCCCTCTTGTCTGTATCCATTGGGCGGCTTATATGCAAGCATACAAGTCCTTTGGTTAATGTCCCCCCCCCCCCCTCCTCTACATTCCCCCTGAGGTTTGATGGTCTGATCGATGCTTCTCTGGTTGCTCCTCTTTTTAATGTTTACTGGAATAACTTTTCTAATAAATCTCTTGTGAATCTAAGTCTTAGACCTGCTTCTGAGGAACCCAAGACATATTCTTCCATACTGCTAAAGAATTGTGATAGTGACATATCTACATCTTTGATTGATTAATTAGTGTTTGAAATAGCTGTGACTACTGATGAAGAACCAAGGGCCTCAATATCTTGAGATGCATTTTGAGCAATAAGTTAAAATCACATTTATTTTGTTGTTAACTGTGATTTGCCAAAAAGTCCTTGTTGAATATTCCTGCCAGTGAAGCCCAGATGAGACTATCTGAGCCTATCAATGTGGTTATAATGAAATGTTTCTCAAAAGCAAAGGAATAAGGAAGTTGGGAGAGGAAGTATAACATAATAACTTAGAGTATACGTACTCAGCATATGGCACTAAATGCTTCCATATAGCAATTCATTTATTTTCCCCAACAATAGCATGAGAAATGTACTATTTGAGAGATAGGGCACTTGAGTAGAGAGAGATTAAATTACATGCCCAAGGTTTCTCAGGCACTACTACTACTGCAAAGACAGCAGATTAGTAATTATCATGACAGTGTCAGTGATAGTGTACAAGCTTTCTTTCACTCCTTGTCCACTTACGTAGCACAGCACTACTCTAAATGGCTGAGTGGCTTTCTGAGACTTTAGTGAAGGGCTAGAATGATTAAGGAGAATTGCAATTTTGAGGGAATGGGAAAAATGGTATGTTTCATATGTCTTTCCACATAGTCCAATGGAAGAGCATACCAAACTTAAGGGGGTTATCTTTAAACACATCGTGTTGTAGTCAGCTCAGGCTGCCATAACATAATACCATAGACTGGGTGTCTTAGACAATAGAAACTTATTTCTCATAGTTTTGGAGCATCTAAGATCAAGATGCTGCTGATTCAGTTCCTGGTGAGGGCTTTCTTCCTGGCTTGTAGATGGCTACCTTTTTGCTGTGTGCTCATATGGTCTTCCCTTGGTTTATGCATGTGGGGAGAGAGAGAAAGAGAAAGAAAGAGAGAGAGAGAAAGAGAGAGAGAGGGGGAGAGAGAGAGAGAGAGAGAGAGAGAGAGAGAGAGAGAGAGAGAATCTGTGGTGTATCTTCTTATAAGGGTACTTGATTCCATTATGAGAGCGCTGCCCTACTGAACTCATCTCAGTCTGATTACTGTAGGGACACAAACATTTAATCAATAACACACCCATTCCCTGGACTTTCTCATATTTTTATCTTCTGGGATAGGGAGAGGGAGAGACATCTACTTCAAAACTTCTCAGTGCAGGCAGACCACTTTTAGTCAGGCTACTGTTAGGTCGGAGAGAGCCCAGGATCGGATACATGCAGACATGACAAGATAATGGACTTCCCCTGGAATTTCTCACAGATCAAGGTGCCAGACACAGATACCGGCTTCTCCCTGAATTCACATACCCCCACACAGATAAGAACTTTGTCATGAATATTCCGCCCATCCCCTGCAGCAGAGAATTCCTCAGCTCATGTCCCCGCCCCTCACCCAACCGCAGTATAAAAAAAGCGCCCCCCTCCCTGTTGGCGTGAATCCACGTGCCCTGTCCTTGGGGTACGTGGGTCTCCCGGGGACGCAGAATAAACCTTTTCCTTTCCTTTCTTTTCTGATTCACTGGACTCTATTTCTTGCGCCGCCTCCTGAGCCACCTAACCTAACATTTGGTGCCTCGAAACCCGGGTGGCGCGAGCACTCCCTTTGGCCGTCCCTCCACGGCTCTGGGTGCCCGCCTCTCCCTCCTCGTGGCTCTGGACCCATCAGGACCTCATCTCTTCAGCTCAGCAACTTTAACCAGTTTGGCAGCATCAGCGGTGAGTCCCGCCCCACCCCGTGCCGGTCCCAAGTGGCAGCTGGCATCTCTGTCCGTAAAACGTGGCCACGTCAGAGATTGCCTCTCCGGACCCTTCCAGGAAGGCTCCTCCGGACCTGGGGGGGTAGCAGGGACGCCTCTACCCCGCCCACGGTCCCTCCGTCCCTCCGTAGCGTGGGTTAAACCGCTGGGACGCCAGCCTTTAGCCCCGCTACAGGCCACGGGGATCAAGCACAGGGGGAATCCAAATTCCAAACCTGACCTGAGCACACCTCTAGGGTGCCGGCTCACCGATCTGGCTAAACACGGGGCCTGTCCCGGCATGTCCCCAGTATGAAAATGGGACACTGACTTTAAGGTCACACCGATCTCAGTTATTTCTGCCAGTGAACTGGGAAATTTGCCCAAGGCTCTCTCTCTCAGTCTCTCTCCATCTCTCTGCGTTCCCCGTCCCTCCCCCCACAGTTCCTTCTGCCTTCTCTCCTCCTCCTGTCCTTCCTCCTCCCTCCGGGCTGTCCCTGCGCCGTGCCGCTCCCTGCACCGCTGAGCCCGCAGTGTGTGTGGTACATGTGGGGGTGAGTTCATGTGCTGTGTGTGGGACGCGGCGACGGCACCGCCATCGTCTCCGCGTCCCCTCACCCCCTCCACCGGAGAACTCCCCAAATTCCCCCGGCGTAAGCCGCCGCTCTCCCACCGGCCTCGTGCCCCTGTCCGTCCACACTCTCCCCTCCTCCTCCCTGCTGGACTTTCCTCCAGCCACGCCTTCGGTCGACCCACTGGCCCCGCCTCCCCTCTTCCCCCTGCCCCACCGCTGCCGAAAACTCAAACCGCCTTTCACAACCCCACGTCCCTGCATGCCCCCTCCGCCGCCGCGCAGTTGGTCTGTCCGCGCAACCCCGCACCCGCTAACGCCAAGTCCCCTGCCGCCCCTGCCTGCTTTCCCAGTCGGTGCACACACGCGTCCATAGGCTCTACCTTCTTCCTTCTGTCCTTCCTCCTCTGTTCTGCCCCTGGGAGGTTGCAGCTTTTAAACTGAACTGCCGATACCTCTCCCAGGCCCACCCAGGCCACCTCTCCCGCGCTCTCCCCGTCCCTTACAGCCTGCCTTAGTAACCTGTACCCCACGCAGTGCCCTCTGTAAGGTCTAACCGCCCGCCTTCCTCTGTGCGCTCCGCTGAAACTCCGCCCCCATGACTGCCAGCACTTTAATTCATAGGTGGCCGACCAGTTCCCTTTGCGAGAGGTTGCAGCTGTGCTCTCTTCAGACCCTCTTAACGAGAAGCTTCCTTCTCCCCTAGAGCCCAAATCCTAAGAACGTCAGTTCCAAAACAGCCTCTTCCATTTCTGCACCCATTCTACTCCTGCCATAGTCCCGTCCAGGAACTGAGGGCATAGTCTGAATCTATGCCCCCCACTCTCTAGCCCGACCTTTAAGGTCTTTATTGGTCCTCAAACCCAGGTCCGAGATCGAGTGAAAAATGGCCTTGAAGGTTCTTAATGCCCTGGAGGAGCAGGCACAGTCAGAACGGGAGGCCTGCCTTCCACAGGAGGTGGACCTGCAGACACGCCTTAGTTGTTTGTGACCCTGAGGTTGACGGCAGCCGCCATGGCCCCAAGGAGGCCATGCGCGGTGGGGGTGCAACGAAAGGAACGCCACCGGAGAATGCTTCAAATGCGGAAATGAAGGCCACTGGGCAATGCAGTGCCCCTGGCCCCGAGCCCTGACCAAGCCCTGCCCGGCATGCGGTCAAAATGGTCACTGGAAGAGTGACTGCCCCTGGAAAAGTGGTGGGCCCCTTACGTCTCCACGTGAGGGGACCACCCTCCGGGGCCATGATGCTCCGCCACTGGCCATGCTGGGACTGGCTGAAGACTGAAGACGCCCTGACTCGACCACCCCGATCACCCTTGCTGAGCCTCGGGTCACAATGAAGGTAGTAGGTCACCTTCCCGGGCTGCCTTCTCTGTCCTGCCCTCCTTTTTAGGGCCCCTTTATCCTTCCAAGATCTCGGACATGGGTATTGACGGCAAATCCACCTGCCCTCTGGCCACCGGACCCCTTCCCTGCCTCCTTGATGATAGCATGCCCCATGCCCCTGTTAGGACGAGACATCCTCACCATCCTAGTGGCCACTCTGCAGCTCACTCTGAGCCCTTCAGCTTCCCTGCTACTCCCACTCCTGCCCCCCTCCCTTTACAGGGACACTGATTCCCCACTGCCATGCGTCCCGTTATGGGGCCCTGTTGTCCCAGACCACAGTAGCCTAGCTCAGTCGTCGCCTAGCTCAGTCGTCGCCTACCTCGGTCTTCACCATGAACGCCTTTTCTCCTTCTCTCTGCCACAACTGTCCCCTCCTCTGAACTGAAAACTGCTCTGACCTCGCCCCATCCCCCTCCACCCTCCCCAAAGAAAAAATGCAGCAACTTTAAAATCCAAGCGGCTAGAGGCCTGGGAACAGGCTGCGCGACCTGCTCCCTCCCTCCCCGCCTTTTCTCCAGCCTCCAGGTCCCTGGCTTCCACTGCTCCTTCCATTTTCCCTTGGATATCAGCGCATTCTAACATTTCTTCCCACTTTCGCTGCAATACCTACCTCTCTCAGGCTCACCGAGTGCCTCCCACCATCCCCGAAGAAGATTCGGTGACACCATCCAGCACCGGATGACCCATCATTCCTCACGGGCTCTTACCTGGCAAGGGACCCTCCGATTCTGCTCAGGTTTTTCATATTTTCAGGTGAAACAGACACGGAATGATGAGGGAATCATCAATTCTACTGTCTGGATGGGAAATCCTCTAGTGTCACTATTTATGAACCCTGGGCCTACTCCTATGCCCACCCTCATCAACACAACTTTCCATCTACTCTCCAACATTAATCCCTCCTCCTCTACATCCTGCTGGATTTCTGTCACTGGCTCAAACCCTCATCATAGCCACTCAATTCCAACCTATTGAACCATCTAATGGCCCTGACCAAACTCCAGCTACACCAAGGAGCCCCACTTTCTTGAGCCCTTTTGGCTCTTCTTGCTCAACCACCATCTTCTTACTGATCCCCCTCCCCTGGGTACGTATCTCCCATATCTGTCTTTAACCAGGCAATTGCTCCGAGAACACGAGAACAGGTTTCTGCCCAAGCCAGAGCTGACTGGCCAGGACTCCCAAGTTCAGCCCTTCACCCTGGTGACTCGGTCCTCCTTAAGAACCTACAACCACAAGCCTTGGAGCCTAGGTGGACGGGACTTCACACTGTAATCCTCACAGTCCCCACCGCGGCCAAGCTGCTTGGCGACCCCAGCTTGACGACCTGTCCTGGCACCGCCTCTCCAGACTCAAGAGGAACCCGGAGCAGCATGACATCTATAAATGTGAGGTGTTGGGCCCCACTAAGGTCTGCTTAACCACCCTCCCCTCCTCCTTCCTTCTCCTCCCTGCCGTGTGCAACCTACACCCACCCCCACCCGCTTATGTGTGGAGGTTCAAGGTCCGTGAAACCCACTACCAGAACGGCAAACAAGTCACCCGGCAGCGGAACCCAGCCAGATGTAATCAAGATGTCAACACCTATGGGGTTGCCACGGAAGAGACTATCATACCACACTGCAGCCAGTCTCACCAAGGCCAGCCCAGGTACCTTCTTTTGGTGCAACGGCACCTTAAGGAACTGCATGAACTCCTCTGACCCCGGGCCTTGCTTCGTGGTCACAGTAGTTCCCCAACTAACCTTGTATGGAGAGTCGGAGCTCACTGGTTGCTCCCTCCACCTCATCCCTGGACCCGCCGGGCTGCCTTCCCCCGTGTCATGTTAGGGGTGAATATCGCTACCTCAGTAGGCCTCACTGGGGGGCCCTCGGGAACAGTCTGGTCACTGCTCAGTACTTTAATGACAAGCTCCAGTTAGCCCTGGAGTCTACTACCGCCTCTTTTTAGCCTCCCTACAGTGACAAGTGACATCAGTAGCCCAAGTAGCCCTGCAGAACCAGCTCGCCTCAGACCTTCTGACTGCAGAAAAAGGAGGAACCTGCATATTCCTTCAGGAAGAATGCTGTTACTACATCGAGTCCGGAGTAGTGGAGCAAAACAAAATGTACAGACCCTGACTAAGCTGAGTAAAGAACTACATGCAGGACACTTCCAGGACAACTCTCCTTCCGGCTGCTTCCAAAGCCCCTTAGCCACCTGGGTCCTACCCATGATAGGGCCCCTGATTCTCATCTGTGTCTTTTTTCTCCTAGCCCCCTGCCTCCTCAAGTTCATCCACTCCCCGATCGCGGAGATGTCACCAGTGACTGTGAATCAGTTCCTGCTCCATCCCTACACTCGGCTGCCCTCCGACCTGCCTCTGCCTAACCCTGGCCTTTAAACGCCCCCCCTCCATCGCCCTTAGCCAGCTGGAAGCAGCCAGAACGAGTCGCCGTCCCTTATCACCAAAAGGCCGGGATGTTAGGTCGGAGAGAGCCCAGGATCGGATACATGCAGACATGACAAGATAATGGACTTCCCCTGGAATTTCTCACAGATCAAGGTGCCAGACACAGATACCGGCTTCTCCCTGAATTCACATACCCCCACACAGATAAGATCTTCATCCTGAATATTCCGCCCATTCCCTGCAGCAGAGAATTCCTCAGCTCATGTCCCCGCCCCTCACCCAACCGCAGTATAAAAAAAGCGCCCCCCTCCCTGTTGGCGTGAATCCACGTGCCCTGTCCTTGGGGTACGTGGGTCTCCCGGGGACGCAGAATAAACCTTTTCCTTTCCTTTCTTTTCTGATTCACTGGACTCTATTTCTTGCGCCGCCTCCTGAGCCACCTAACCTAACAGCTACCACTAACCCATTGCATCGGCTGCCTCTAATGAAGTCACACCAGAAGGAAGGATTACTAAATTAGACCAGATTTTGCTGAATGGAAATAGTATAACAAGGCTGGTTCCTGGAGAAGAAGAATCTGAATGGATTCCCTTAATTTATGCTAGTTTCTGCTTTTTCTTATAATGACAACAAAATTTATATTTTTAAACCTTTTAAGCCCAGCAGGGGTGGCTCAGTGATTAAACATCGACCCATGAGCCAAGAGGTTGCCTGTTCAATTACCGGTCAGGGCACATGCCAGGGTTGTGGGCTGAATCTCCAGTAGGGGATGTGCAGGAGGCAGCTGGTTAATGATGGTTCCCTCTCATCCATGTTTCTATTCCTCTATCCCTCTCCCTTCCTCTCTCTAGAAAAAAATCAAACAAACAATAAGACACCTTTCCATGTCTGGATTATATGAAGCTAAATTTCCCATTAAAGGGGAATGCTTTGAAGAGGCAATGTATAGGCCACCTTTGTAAATTAATCATGTTTATCATGGAAAAAAAAGAAGAGTTATTTGAAGATGAAGATAAAGGTGTTTTTGGAAAAAATTAAAACACTGCAGTGCAAGTTTTCAACTTCCTTTAAGAAACTTATATCTTTTAAATATATATTATTGTTTTTTTACAGAGAGGAAGGGAGAGGGATAGAGAGTTAAAAACATCGATGAGAGAGAAACACACCAAGGCAAGGCACATGCCCTTGACTGGAATCGAACGCGGGACCCCTCAGTCCCCAGGCCAATGCTCCATCCACTGAGCGTTGATCAGGGCAAGAAACTTACATCTTATTCGCAATGTTTGATTTTGTCTTAGAATCTATCACCCTTCTTGCCCATATCTAAAGGCCTTCTGATTCCTTCTTTTCCACTGCACTTGGGATATTTTGCTTAACGTACTTTGGAAATCCCCCAAATCTCTGGATGTGGTAACCCCAATTCCTGTTATGTCCCGTACTTTCAATGACTTTTTAGAGTCCCAATCCATTGACCTTGTCTCTACTGACCAGCAAGTCTGACCGCCTTGTCCCGACCCGCGGGACAACAACGAGGGAACGAAGAGACACCCTAGGAGAATGAGACAGACAAGGGACACGAAAGAATGGAGGCAAGACAAGTTCTGATCAAGCCTCAAACTTTATTCTCACAGCGGCAGAATATATACTGTTTTAGGGAAGGGGGGTGGGTAAAGGGGTCTGGGCAGTAACCTTTTGTTAGAGATTTATTAGGCTTTTGATGGCTGTGCTTATCAGTGGAGATGTGTGATTTAGTAGCTATGTGAGGGTAGTTTATCTTTTAACTGCTGGCCAATTTGCAAGACACAGGTGGTTTCTGGTAATTAGGAGTTTCTGGAGGAACCAGAAACTTATAGTTCTTAAGATGGCCTTGTTTAAGCCAATATCTTTAATGGCTCCCAACAATTCCTCCCTTTTTCTTTATTAAGGGTGGGCTTTAACCGACTGGGGGAGTAGGGACCTGGTTCCTCCCGTGGGATGGTGGGGTCCCACCGTCAGTGGCTCTTGGTATCTTTTGGGGAGGAGAGGCAGAGCCGATAGTTATGTATGGATACCAACCTCTATGCAAACCAGGTGTGCTCACAGGGAAATCCAGAGGCGGTCGAAAATTTTTGTGACCTTCCCTTGCAGTGCTTTGCCGTGCACCCAGGTCGGTGCCCATGCCTTTCTCCTTCTATGGGGAGTAGGCAAGCATCCCTCTGGCGTCATGCTGTCCCTGCAGGGAGGGAGTTTTAGCAGTCATTATAATCATATTCACTGTCTAACATGGCTAGACGATGGTAGTGTACCTGAATGGGTTTTGCCAGGACGCTATCAACCTGCTGTTTTACAAAGTCTGTTAATTTCCTAAAAGCCCAGGGGCCGAAAGCTAGGATTAGGAGAAGGCTTATAAGGGGGCCGAGAATAGGAAGCAGGTAGGGCAGGAGTCCGTTCAATCCGCTCCAGAGGGGGTTCTCGAATAATTCTCTCCGTCTCTTCACTAGATCTTCTTGTAACTTCTTTATCTTGTCTCGGACGATCCCGGATTTGTTGGCATAGAAGCAGCAGCGTTCCTGTAGGGCCAAGCATATTCCTCCCTGTTCTGCTGTGAGCAAATCTAACCCTCTTCTATTTTGTAGTACTACTTCAGCTAAGGAATCTATCTGATCTTGGAGATCATTGATAGTGCCTGAGAGAGCTTGGACATCATCAATTAGCTGGTTAGATAATTTATTATAGGTGTGTAATGCTGTCCCTAATCCGGCGGAACCGGTAGCTACAGCTCCTTTTGGCAAAAAAAAAAAAAAAAGGTCAAGAGAGGTCAATACAGAATGCTTAAGTGCCTTTCCCTTAGTTAATGGGCTAGGTAATATACTGTGAGCCCTGATGTGGGTGATATAAAAAGGGTATTTTCTCTGCTGCACAATCTGTTGAACTTGCTTAAATAGTAAGAATAAACTTTGGTCACTTAACCATTTCAACCGGGCAGTTTCAATTCTACTTACTAGGCCCGAAGCATAAGAGGAATCAGAAATTATGTTAACAGGCTGTTGGAAATCTTGCAACGCAGCCTTAATAGCTTTTAATTTAATTCTTTGCACAGAAGTATGACTGGTCAGAATTTATAGTATGATAGGCAGCTTTCCCATTTGATGACCCATCAGTAAAAACAGTTAAAGCTTCAGGAATTGGTTCCTGCCTAGTATTTTTTGGTATAATGATGGAGGTCTTATTTAAAAATTGTAGAAGTTTATCTTTTAATAGGTGACAGCTAAGTTCCCCTGAATATCCACTTAACCCAATTTGTCAATTTACGTCAGTTTGAAATAACATTTATTCTTTTAACTTTACTTGTCCTAAGTTATGGACAGTAAATGACATTAATTAAATTTCTGGTATAGTCTTTAAGTAAATTTACATAAACTTTGTTTAAGGAGGCAAAACATAAATTATTTAATTTAGCTTATGAGGTCCAATATATTGATTTTTAATTTTAGTTAGACATCTGAAGGAAACCTCTTTTTATTTCCTTCCAGACAGCTTTCTTTCTCACACAAGCAACAAATGTAAGGAATATGGTTGCCTTTTGAGATTTTAACAAATGCTGTCGCAAAGCTATATATTTCAAGTGATTTTTCATTATGATGACTAATTATTGTCAGATTTAGTATTTTAATAACAATTTGTAAATGTTAGCAATTATATTTTTAAAGAATATACCCTTTGGCTTATATGCATATACAGAGGAATCATGGGAAGCCTTCAGTAACTTTTTTTAGAAGAATTTTACTTTACTAGGATTCAATTGCTTACAAGGACTAGTAAATTCAGTAAAGTTTTATGACTGATACACGAGGTGCAAACGCTGCCCCACCTCTAGCCTAATTTAAAATGCAGTAGTGAGGAGCTTTTGTTATTTTAAATTACATTTTAAAATTTCACTGCTGTATTTTAAGAAATATTAAACAAAATAACTTGTTTTGCCCTTTCTCAGAGGCAAAAACTTAAAATATATTTATTAATTTTTATTTGATAAAGCTTTCCATGTGATTTCAAGTATAGTTTTGAAATCCAACTTGAAAAGACCATTAAATATATATATATGATTTAAAAATTATATACTGATTATTATTAAGAGATATTAATTAAATTTAAACTCATTTCTCAATCAGTAACATTAAGACTAAACTTTAAAAATGCAAGATATAATCAACCAACAGATTTAATACTGTCCTCTAGATTTTGTATGAGGCATACTCAGATCTCATTTAATTCAGTATTATGTCATTTTAAGATACCTAGGTGTAAACTCCAAGTTCTTAAATTTCACAGCAGCTTTGGAAAACCACACTTGAGCCTGGCAAGGCAGGCTTGGCCCAGCCTTTGATTTTAAAAGGACCATAATTTTTTCCTCTGGGGAAGGTCAAGAAACAACGTTTAGCTAACATTGTTTTCTGCCCCTTGCTTGCCGGTGGGAAGTTTCAAAATTGGCCTGGGGGAGGAAGGGAGGGGCTGTATTCCCTGGAAGAACAGGTTTGGCCTACCCTGGACCAATCAGATGTAAATTAACCACATTCTTTAAGAATTTGCTACAGGCGGGAAGCAGCCCCTTTCTCCATCAGAAAGGTGTGGCTAGCCTTTTTAATTAACAAAGGGCCGGTTTTTTACTGGGCTACTTGATTTTTAAAATTAAGATATTTTTAATAATTCTTGGGGTTCGAATTCAATTATTTTAAGGCATTTACTTTAGCAAATTTTTGTAACAGAGACAATGTTACTGATTTTTCTTTTAGAGGTCTTAAAGTTAGCTTTGGAGTAGCTTCATTAACATTATTATGGGAAAATACCAATCTTGTTGCTAGAATTTCTACCCTGGGTCAAATTCGCCATTTTATTTAGGAAATAAACAGTCTTGGGTTTTATTCTGCTCATTTGTAAAGAGATTTTAGCTTAAAACTCTATCTAAATGTCCAAAATCGGAACTTGCGCGCATCAGTTTCAAGCCAGGTTTTCTCTTTACACGTGAACAGAAATCCCAGACGCATTTTAAATTTTGTAAAACTTTTCAATTACGAGAAGGAGACTTTAATCTAGAATACTGGGGAGGAGGTGTCCATATTAGATCGCCATGTGCTCCCTTTTCCTTTCCACCACATCCTGCTTTGGGGGAAATTTCAGCAAATGACTCAGATGGCATATTTTCCCCAAAGTCATGCTTAATAGAAAAACAGATTTTAAAATGTTTTTCCTTTTTCGCTTTCCAAAGTAATAGCTAGCACCCAAGGTGACCTTGGCTAGACTTTGCACTTCCCGACATGTTCTCAGGTAATTCTTAAACAGAACATTAAGTAATCTCATTGCAGGAGAGCTTGTAAATCTGCTCTTTCTTGCCACCTTTGAATCTCTCCACACCAGAGGCGGATTCGGTAGCGGGATTTCATTTCTTATTACAGATTTTAGATTCCAAATACAAATTAAGATAAGAAAACACATTAAGATGACCATGGCACTATTTTTTCAGCCTGATTTTAAGGAGTACCTTTTAATATTCCAATTTCTTTATAATTTGGCCTTTTTGCACAGGTGATTCTATTAACAGCAAATTAAACATTTCAGGATTAGGGCATGGAGGTGAGGGAGCCATGAAGGCCATTTCTCCCATTTTTTTTTTTTTTCTGCTTCTCTTAAGGAGCGGAGGGTGCAAGAGGGAGGAGATTCATCCTCCTTGACCTCTCCTAAAGCCTCTAGGAAATGAAGTGCCTTGTTCCACAAGGGGAAACAATTTTTTGGCAAGTTCTGATTAACTTTTTGGCAAACTTTTAAGATTTAATGTACCTTTTTCAAGCAAAACAAAGGTTATATTCTATAATAACATGTAAAAACTGTAAAAGATTTCCTTCTAAAATTTTAACACTTTAAACATGCAAATCAAAAGTCTATAATAAACCATGAGCAAAGGTCAGTGACGAAAGTGAAAAAATTCCTTAAATCTTTCTTTTTAACCCGAAATGCTCGAGCCTTGAGGGACTCCCTGAGCCCTCTGAGAAATCCTTAAATCTTTCTTTTTAACCCGAAAATCTTGCGCTTTGAGGGACTCCCTGAGCCCCCTGAGAAATGCCTAAATCCTTCTCTTAACCCTTACTCCCCGTGTCCTGAGGGACTCCCTGAGCCCACCTAAGAAATACCTCATGAGAGTTCAATGAGTTGCCCATTATTTTGGCTGGGTAGTTCTCAAGATTTCCTCCTCCACGTAAGCCTCTGGGACGTATAAACCCCGTGCCAGGTCAGCTGGGAATTTCTTAAATCTCTGGTGATCCTTATGTAACCGCTCTCCTTTTACCTTACGGCCTCTGCTCGCGTGTCATAGGTTGGGATGTATAAGCCCCATACCAGGATGGCAACCACTAAGACTTAACGAGCTCAGAGTTTGCCAGAGAGGGCGACACAGGTCGGGCCAGAGAAGAATTACTTTTCCCAGTGATTCAGAGTTTTCACTGCCGGTGTCGGGTACCCTTCACTCTTCCCCGAACGGCGAGGTGAAGCGCTTATTAGTGGACTGGAGGGAGATCAAGAAAACTAAAAAGGCCAGCCAAAGGGGGTGCCAAAGAGGGTGAGGGCTCTCAAGAGGTATTTTGAAATTCTTGTTTGAAAAGTTTCGTCTGCTTACCTTCACAACGATCTGTCTCACGGGCGGGCGAAACCGTGGCGATCAAGATGCCGAGTCTTCACTCACGAGTCAATACTGCGTGGCGACTCTAAGGGGTGCCTGGCCAGGCACTTCAAGCAGACGTTCTCGCAGGGGGTCCCCAAGTTGCCACGTTGGGCGCCAGACTGTCCCGACCCGCGGGACAACAACGAGGGAACGAAGAGACACCCTAGGAGAATGAGACAAACAAGGGACACGAAAGAATGGAGGCAAGACAAGTTCTGATCAAGCCTCAAACTTTATTCTCACAGCGGCAGAATATATACTGTTTTAGGGAAGGGGGTTGGGTAAAGGGGTCTGGGCAGTAACCTTTTGTTAGAGATTTATTAGGCTTTTGATGGCTGTGCTTATCAGCAGAGATGTGTGATTCAGCAGGCTCTGGATGGCTGTGTGTTTATCAGTGGAGATGTGTGATTTAGTAGCTATGTGAGGGTAGTTTATCTTTTAACTGCTGGCCAATTTGCAAGACACAGGTGGTTTCTGGTAATTAGGAGTTTCTGGAGGAACCAGAAACTTATAGTTCTTAAGATGGCCTTGTTTAAGCCAATATCTTTAATGGCTCCCAACACCGCCTCTAATCCTGTGAGCTACACCTGGACCCAGTGCCTCCTACTCATGGAGATGCTGTGATTCTCCTTCCTGCTGACTCCATTCCTCCTACTCCACTGGCTTTGAGGGCTTCTCCCTCAGTGACCCCAACCCAATGACATTGTAATCACCTTAATCTTGATCCCTCTTTGAAAGCAGAAAACCCAGTTCCTACCTACTTTTTCCTCTGTGTCCATTTATTTCATGTCAGTTTTTAAAAATAGATTTCATTGATTTTTTATAGAGAGGAAGGGAGGGGGATAGAGAGTTAGAAACATCAATGAGAGAGAAGCATTGATCAGCTGCCTCTTGCACACCCCTTACTGGTGATGTGCCCACAACGAAGGTACATGCCCTTGACTGGAATGGAACCTGGGACCCTTGAGTCTGCAGGCTGACGCTCTATCCACTGAGCCAAACTGGTTAGGGCTCATGTCAGTTTTTTTTAAAATAAATATCTTCACTACAGCAGCACAGCCTCTGAATCTCGTGTGTGTGTGTGTGTGTGTGTGTGTGTGTGTGTGTGTAAAAGACATTTAGCTACAAATTGGAGGTGGCAGGAAGAGTGTAGTGGGAGCCAAGTGGTCACATTTTGGGCCTTTTCTCTCTCTCTTTGCACTTCTGGGCCTAGACTGTAACCTCCTCCTGGAGGTGCACCTTTGCTGGGACCATTTTTGACTGCAGGTGAAGGAGCTGCCCACAGATTTAGTGTTCACCTTGAATAGGTGCTTCTAGTTCTTTTGGATCTCCTCAGGGTTCAGCTGAGGACATTGACAATCTGCTGTGCATCCTGGAGGCTGTCTGGAGAGGTTAGAGGGGCTGCAGACTGGGGTCAGGCATGTCCCGGGGCATCAGCTGCTGCCCAGCTGGCTGCTCACTTTTGCTTCAGGGCTTTTACAAAGGCTCTGCTCACCACCTTGTGCCCCCATCACAGTGGTCTGGGTCAGGTATGTGGCTGATCCTTACAGGGAAATCCCTGATGGCAGCACCACCTAGCATTTTTCTACCCAAAGACCAGGTGGTTCCACGCACAACAGAGGCAAGCTGGGAGTCTCCTTAGATGTGTTGACCAGAGGTTTTGAGAGGTGATGGGTGGAAACCCAGGCATGAGTTGGAGACATATGGTGACCACTCTGCCTCAGAGGCACAGGCTCTGGCCTAAATCTCATTTAATAATCATACTGCTTAAATGTCTGAGGAATTTATCAAAGGTGATTTTTATTTATAGACAATTTTAGATTGAAAATCAAAGTTAATGTATAGCACATGATACCTCTTAAAGGCCACTCTAGATTCACTAAACAAATAACAAAAACATTCAGCAAATATTAATTGAACATTGCAGTTTTAAGGGGTGCAGTCTTATGAGAGCCATGCTCCAGGGTATGCAAGGGGTTCTGTTTCTGTCACCATTTGAATATGATCATATGAGGAGGTCCTTCCAGCTCTTACTGAGACTATTTTCCAGAGAACAAAAGGGAAACTATACTGTTCTAGGACACCTGCTTCCTTTATAATTTTTCTGTTCAAGCATTTCTTTTGCAGATATGGGTCATTTGACCTCAAACTGAGAGTATGCTTGAAGCTCTTTGGGGATTCAAAGCAGAATCAGCACTGTCTCCCAGCTCTGAAGATGCAAGTTTTTGACTGCTGTTCATTGTCTGTTTCCACTGGCTATGGAGGGATAGAGAGTGTGCATGTAAAGGGAAGACTTGGATCCCCTTAATATCCAACATGAAGACATTTTTTTTGTATCAAGGTTACTTTAAGTCCTTAGCTTTGTGAACCTAGCGTAAGTCATTGCTGCAGAAGATGCAGGTTTGCAGATTGTTGATTTCTTTCCCCTCTCAGATTCTTGGTTATCATCAGAGTTTTTTATTTTTATTCTGATCATGATCCTATGACTCATACAGAATGAAATGTCACAAGGGTGCCTATTTTGGAGATAAGCATTTCCTTACATTTTAGTATATAAAAGAATATCTTATTGAAATAATCAGAATCTAAAAAATCTATATTCTTTGGTATTTTTTTCTTAAAGAAATAGTTTTTAAAATTATTAATGGCATAATGAAATCTGACTCTTATTGACAGCCATGATTAAAGTGGCCCTTTTCGGCTGCTCATAAACCTTGTTCCAAAAGCCAGTTCTTCTTAAGCTTTTACAAATTCCAGGCTTTGAATACCTAAGCTCTTAGGAACCTTTATGTTGTATTTAAGCGTGGCACAGGGAGCTGCCAAGATGCCAGAGAAGATGAAGGTAATACTTACATGTGAAAAATAATAATTCAATTTCTATTTTCTATATTTTCTTAATAATGTTTCCTGAATAGATACAGGCTCTGTCAAGTCTGTGCTATTATTTCCCAGAACAGAATATGTATAAATATCACTATGCTTGGGACTCATCTTTCCATCAATATTTTTCCATTCAAGGGTTAGTAACTTTTCTCAAGATTTCAGAGGCAATTTGTAGCATTCTGCTACAAATTAGTCATATAGTTAATATATAAAAATTTGTGACTATGTATAATGTTTTTGATTTTCCTCTGTGAAAACAACTTTGTCTGGGACTTTATAAAGCATTTTGAAATAAAAAGCATCCTGAATAATAGCTTAAATTATGAAGTAGGAATTTTAAATAGATATTATTAGATTTTTATTGTAAGTTCATATTTTTTAGTAATTTTTTTCAGCTAGAAGAAACTGAGATAAAGAAAAAGAAAGTCCTTTTAACAGGAAATTTTAAATTCTTGAAATATTAAATGATTTATATTTAGACATTTCATTTGAAAGATGTAAATAATGTAGTTTTTCATTGTGAGGAAGAGGCATTTTAGGATTGTTGAAATACTGTGACTAGTATTCAGATTCTGGTACTCTTTTGTGGGCATTGAGTATTATTGCTTTTCCAAGTCATCAAGCACATTTTGCTTTGTGATATTGGTCCATGCATGAGGGATTTCACCTCTACCTGTAAATTTGTTCTTATATTTTTCTTCTAGCTCCTTTCTGAAGTGACAGACAAACCATTTCCAGTATGGCTGGCTGGATGTGTCTGGGGTGATGCTCCATGTGGCATACTCCCCTCCTGCCTGTCGATAGGTCTTATAGGGGAATGAAAGGGTGTCATCATTATTCAATATAAATTCTGCATCACTTGCTACCGAACTAGTACAGAAATCAAGGGAAAATTCTTCTGATTTGTAATATCGCCTTCCTTTGACAGCTTTGGATCGGTGGAAGGGAACGCTGTGGTCTCCGTCATGGTCAGGGATTGTGTTTGTACAGATTGCTCCGCAGAAGGGACACTGTCTCCAGCAGCCACAGAGATGCTCAGAGAGCATGGTCTGGATGTCAGGAACCATGGCTTCCACAGGCTTACTCAAACACTCCTGTTCCACTGTGATCATTGCGGGATCCAAAGCTTTATCCATGGCTTCTTTGAGAAACTCAATGTCTTGTATCTCCTGGTGTTCAATGCTCACCAAGTCTTTTCGTGGAAAGTTCAGCTTACTCCCCAGGTGATCACAGAACAAATCCAACCACCCAGATGCAGTGCTGCTTTTATCTTTAGCTCTTGCTGTGGATTCATGAATAGCTGAGAGGATGGCATTCTTGGTGTCATCTATACTTATTTCTAAAAATGTCTTTATTTTGTTATTTTGTTCTGAACAATATTTTTTGATATGGTTTTGAATGTAATTCCTAAAAAATGATTCAGGATGATGAATGTATGCCCAGTAATCATCAAACTTTTCATTTTCTGCCAGGGAGAGAAGAATGTGTTTCTCCAGGTTAGCCCTGTTTCCATTGAATGCTGGGCAGGTAGCTCGCATGTCCCCAGCAATTTTAGGGGCCATTTTTTCCCAAATCGTGTCGGAGACAGCAGGAGTGAGTTTATGCCATAGAAAATCAACAAATGTTTTGATTGAGCTTGCTCCTTGACAAGAGATCTTAAAACTCATGAAGAAATCATCTTTCTTGCTTTCCAAATAACTTACAGGATCATTTGCTCTTTTGAATGCCCTATGCATCTCCTTAAAATTCCCAGACGCTCTTTGGAATAAAGACAAAGATAAGTCAATTTTGTACTTACTTGTAAATGTGTATCTTTCTTCAGTGGGTGCAGATTTCACCCCCTCTTCTATTATTCTGAGGATTTCATGGAAATAACTTGGATTGTAATCACACTGTTGCCTTTGGAAGTCTTTAATAGTTTCAGTGGATCTTGAAACAATGCAGTCAGTAGTTCTCTTCATGGACTCCTTATCATGTACTTCTAAATTCCTTGTTTTAAAGCCAAATCTTTTGCTCATTTTGACATGTTTTTCATAATTGATTTCAAACTCCTTTCTAGACTTTTTCTTCAATATATTCACTATGTCTGTCTCCTTTTTAAAATAGTCCAAAAGGATGTTTTCAGAATCCACGTCAATGTTAGGCTCTGTGACTAGAGGGACAGTTGAGGACACATCACAGACCCATTTTATCCAAAGTTGATTGAATTTGACATGCAGCTCTTCCTCACTCAATTCTTTATCCTTTACAGTTAAAGCCAATTCTCGGCTTCTTTCCAATAATTCCTTGTCATAACCTGACTTTTTGTTATCTAGTATTTCTTGATTCTTTTTGTGACTAATATGTCCCTCGGCTTTATTTTTGCTCTCAAAAATAAGTGCCTCTTTAAGATTTCTTAGTTTATTTTCAAAACTTGCTTTCCACTGAATCATTATTTCACTCTCTGGGTCTTCATTAAAATATTTTTCCAGTTCTTGCTGGATGGCTTTATATTTTTCTGTAACTGGAGCCTCAAGTATGCTTGCTGTGAGTTTCTGGATTTTCCCATTCTTAATCTGGTTGATGACCTGGTTCTGCAAGTCTAGCACATAACTCCTCAGCTCCCAAGTCCAGGAATTATACATAGTTTCCAATTTGCTCATGGCCATGACCTCTCGGGTGTTCCTGAAACTGAAAATAAAGTTCTCATTCACTAGGGCTCTCCACAAATCTTGAACTCGCAATTTCACATCTGAGATCTTCATGATGCTTCCTCTAGACTCCTGTTTGGCAGCCATCAGAATTCTGCTTTTCAGATCCTGGACATTGTGGCTGTAGCGAGGATTGGGAGGGGCCATTGGGGGATTGCCATCCCAGAGGTGAGCAAAGTAGAAGACATCAGTATTGACATCAAATTTTATGATATCACCAAAGTGGGTTACATCTGAGCACTGTTCTTGCTCAGCTGCTGTTGCTGCCATTTCATCTAGTCTCTGCTCTAACCGCCTCCTTCCTTCCATAGTTTGGTCTTTAGCTGTGACTTCCCCCACATTCTGATGGACAAAGAGGCAACTTGGGGAGATTTTTACTTGTTTCATCCTCATAAATGCCTGAACAACTATTTGTAGGATATCTTGCATTTCTGATGGATTTTCCCCAAAAATATTGATCAGAGTCAAGTTTCCAAGTCCAGTGACAAAGGTTGACAGCTCATTGTCACGATTTTTGGATTTGTTACTGAGTTCTGGGGCCCGAAGGCCTTCTGTGTCCACAACAAGCACAAAGTCAAAGCCCAGTTCCTCTGTGAAAGTCTCGTCAACCTTCAGGAGCTGCATGTAGGCCCCCCGGGTACACCTCCCAGCACTGACAGTGAACTGCAGCCCAAAAAGTGCATTCAGCAGGGTGGACTTCCCTGAGCTCTGTAGGCCAAGGATAGAAAGAACAAACAGCCGTTTGTTTCCAAGTTTCTCAGAGACCTTGTCAAAAAGAGCTGCCACCCACTTTAGAGGCACATATGAAGCATCCCCATCCATCAGCTCAATGGGAGCACCAGATATAAGCAGATCTGCAGCAATCTGGGGAAGGGAGAGATAAAGGGTATTTTTAATAGGGGAAGCTTCTGCCAGAGCTTCATAGATCTGGCCAACCTCTCTGAGAAGTTGCTCAATTCCCAATGTACAGTCACTAATCTCTGTGGAGATAGCTTCTATCTCTTTTTGCCAGCGTTGGAGGTCAGTGCTCTTGGGTGCCTTTTGCTTTTCTTTTTGTGTCAGTGACCACAAAATGTTTTTCTTTCCATTTAGTTTTTCCAAGTGTCCTGCAGTCAGATTGTCCAAAAACACACTCAGCCATTGCAAAAAGTAGTGTGTGGGTGGAGTTTCTGAACGATTTTGGAGAATTTCAAGGACGGAATGCATCAAGTCATTGAGAGGAAAGGCTCTGGTCAACTGTTGATTCCGTATTCTTTGTTTTTCTGCCTCAATCTCACTTTTGTGTTGTTCAATGCTTCGATTCCCCTTTTCTCTTAGATGATAGAGTTCTTTGTCCTTTTTACACCAACAATGCCACAGGTGTCCCTGAAGAGGCAGTAAGTTTTCCTTCACCTGAGATATATTAAATTCTCTCAGTAGAGCTATCAGGACCTCTGCCTCTTTTTTGGCTTCCTTGCAGTCTCCCTGGTCTTCATCAATAAGGAATCCTTGCTGGCGAGCAATTGGGGCACATTCCTCTAAGCTGAGAGCAGTGTGCGGGAGCTCCAGCAAATGTCTGATTGCAGTAACAAGTTCATCTGTTAATTCTGCTTCATTTCTGTTCCTGAGACCAATAGTCACTGTTTGTTTAGACTTACTTGTCATTTTATTTTCTTTATTATCAAGTAAACATATCAAAGGTGTTGGTGACTGACTCAGATCATGAACAATTTTTCTGTTTTCTTTATTGTTGTCAGAATTTGACATGAGGACAACAATGAGAGAAGAGACCTCTTGCAGAAAGGTAAGTTGCTTCTTATGTTCCTTCGCATCTCCATGGAGATTGGTGAAGGTCAGGCAGTTGTCAAATCTGTCCTCATCTTCCTCCCCAGGACAGAACCAGCAGATTTCCACCACTCCCCCCATCAAGAGACAGTCTTTGGTGCTCCCTCTGCAATGTCGGTGGAAAAAGACATCATGTTTACGTTTACTGAGAAGACAGTTCATGATCTGAGATTTGGAAGCAGAGAAGCCATTTCCAACTCTTATAAAGGACACAATGGGGGTAGAGACTTGACACATCTGCTTATTCTTGTAATTGACCTTCTCCTCTCTTGGTGATTTCCTTGCTTCCTGCCAGCTCCTTCTAATTTGACTGAGAGACCAGAGAGAGAATTCAATTTGAGAACTGCAGGGATTAGGTATGAGAAGAGGGAGTGCAAACTGGCAAATGGAAAGTTTGGAGAAAATATACTGTCTGGCAAAATCATCTGCACAGTGAAGAATTGCCATCTGAATATCCATAGGGTGAATATGGGGCCTAGGGTTAATATCTGAAGGATTAATGGGAGTATCACTGTCTTCAAACAAGTCTTCATATGGATTAAAAGCCTCATTTTCCTTATTCGAGGCACTTGAATATACTTTATTCTTTGTGTTTTCTTCATTTTTGTAGATCAGGTATCTCAGCCCATAATCCAGCACTTGTAGCTTCTGAAGGAAATATAAGGGAAGCTCTCTTTCAGACCCAGGTTGGGTGTTGTATACAGAAATCTTGTTGATCAGATGGAAGTTAGCTCTGCTCATCCTTTTTGGGTAGTAATGTTCTAGGCCTAGACACTGAAGTAATTTTAGGAATGCTGTATGTTCTATGACTTCCCATTTGCTATTTCTATTATCATGTGGTTCATGGGATTGTTTCTTTTTGTGGAAAATACTTTGCAAGTTTTTAATTATCTCATCCATTTGCAATGAAGAGATGGTTAATTCATGATTACCATCAATGAGCAATCTCAAGTATTTCTCTAGGTTTTCCCAATCCTGATCTGCTCCAGGTTTGGAGAGGACATGGACAACTTCTTTTGACAAAGATTGGCCCAGGATATGCCTTATTAATGCCAAGCGTTGTGTTTTCTCATCTGGAGAAACAGCTGTGACTCCAACAGAAGCTGTAAGACCTGTGTGCACCAGGAACGCCTGAGCTCTGTAGGTACAAATATTTTTGAGCTCCAGGTATTTATCTTTAGCAGTTTGCATTTCTTCCAGTAGGTAGTCTAATTCCTTACACCCCAGGAGATTCTGAAACTTACTGTTTTCCGCATGATACCCTGCACCAGCTGCAATGAGAAGTAGCAAGAGCTGTGTGTCTGGCTGCTCTGTTTCTTGGAGGTAATTAAAAAAGCAACCAAGAGACGAGCTGACCTTGTAAGTGGCCTTTCTTTGAGCTTCTTCCACTGTTTCTGCAGACTCAGATTTGGCCATCACTTCCATGAGGTCATTGTGAGTTTTCTTTAAGATTTTAATTAATTCAGAAAATTTGGACATGTTGATGTGCTCTTCCTCTGACTCTGACTGGAAGATCCACTGCATGATGGAATGAGCCTGAGGGAAGTTACTCACTGTGTAGATGTGAGGATCCAAAAGGCTGCGCAACTGAGATATAATAAACTTAATTGCATAGATGGAAGAATTTTTGCAAAAGTTAACAATGTTTACCAGAAAATTCTTCAGACCCCAATCTGTGAGGCATATGTTAACCCAAGTGTAATAACTTTTTATTTTTTGATTCAATATTTGCATGAAATTTATCAGCTTTTGAAGCTGCTCTTCAGGGTCAGATACCTCCCAGGATTTCACATCCTGTTGGAAAACCCTAGCTTCCTTCTCAACACTCAATAAGTCTTCTCCATCCTGGATCTGGGCAGTGATGCCAGTCAGAGCAGTGTAGCTATCCTTCAGTAAGCTAGCCACCTGACATGGATCCTTAAAATCACTTATGTGGTTGGAGAGGATGATGTCCCAAACCGGCACCAGCTGAAGGCCCCGGTCAATGACACTCCAGGTTTGATTACTGGCAACTAGACCAGCTATCCATTGGAAAAAGCAATTTTCTTCTGGTGGCCCACCTGTCTGGGCCACAGATAACTGGACTTTGGTTTGGAGACTTTGGAAGGTTGTGCTTTGGGTGGCAGTTTCTGAATGAGAGTCAGACACATCCACACCTGCAGCCACTTTCACTCCAAAGCCACTATAGCTGCCCCTTATGTAACCATTCAGGGCCTTTGCTGCCTGCTCCTTTACTTCTGCCAGCTGCTCACTTCGGAAACCCTCTGATACGGCTTTCCACCAGTAGATTCCTCCCAGGTGCAGAGGGCCCTGGTTGGCATGAGAGCCAAACCTGTGGAAGAAAGCTTCAGTCCTCTGCCTTAGCATGGGGAATCTGTCTGGGCCTGCAGGCTGACTCAGAAGGTCTTCAATGCATTTCAGTTCCTGGAGAGCAGCCTTGGAGAGCTGGAGCTGATCCATGGGAAAGTGGCAGGAGGCAAGTGGGACATAGCTGAACTTGGTAGAACAGAAATAGGAGTGCTCAGAACGTGTTTGTTGGATTTTCTTGGATTCTGAATGTTTGCTGAGGTCCATACCAGCTTCCACAAGAAATCCCCAACCCCTGCTCTTGGCTGAGGCAATTACACTGAGGCCCAGCTTCTCTATCATCTGGGCGAACTTGGATTCTTCTTGAGAAGATGTAAATTCCCTGGTTTCCATCTGAATGCTCTGCAGAGGGCTAAAAAGTAAGAACTCCTTGGGGACATTGAGTAACTCTTCTCTCTTCTCAAGAAGGCTCCTGTGGGAGTTGGTTTTGTAAATTCCCTGCAGGGCCAGCCCTCCAGATGCCCATGTCACGAGATCTCTGTCTGGGAGGTTTTGCCTGTGAGACAGTGTCCCCTCCATGAGGTTGAGTTGTCCCTGAATGTGTTCAATCAGTTCTCTTAAGGATTTTTCAGGGGGTGGCCCATATTCTTTGGGAATCTCCATTGCCTGCCTCAGCTCTGCCTCTTTTTTCCTCACTACTTCTTTTTTTTTTTTTTTTTTTTTTTTTTTTTTTTTTTTTTAAATATATTTTATTGATTTTTCACAGAGAGGAAGGGAGAGAGATAGAGAGTTAGAAACATCGATGAGAGAGAAACATCGATCAGCTGCCTCCTGCACATCTCCCACTGGGGACGTGCCCGCAACCCAGGTACATGCCCTTGACCGGAATCGAACCTGGGACCTTTCAGTCCGCAGGCCGACGCTCTATCCACTGAGCCAAACCGGTTTCGGCCTCACTACTTCTTGTCGTTGCCTCCGTTCTGATAGCAAGTGGCTCTTCAGTGCCTGTTTTGCCTTTTTCTGTTTTTTCTTTATTATTTTCACCTGAGGCCCCTGTAAGTTTGAAAGGCTATTTGGATTATGTAGCTTCTCCAGAGCCCTTTTCTCCCAGGGATGTCGTGCCTGGGATTTCAGCTTCTGCAGGTCTTCTTCGTCAATGTGCTGTAAGGCCTGTGCACAGGTCACACCCAGATGTTCCTGCAGCTTTGGCAACCAGTACTCAACTTCCAGTCCCACTTCTCTCAGCATCTCTTGGAGATCCTTCCTCCTTTTGTCTCTGACAAGGGGCTCATCAGAGGTTGAGTCTGCTGTGTCCATCTCTGTGGAAAGAAAAGACACTCAGCCCATGTCATGACCTTAGGAAGTGTTAGCCACCTTAAAAAAAAAAGGGTTAGAGTATTAAAAATGCAAGTCTATGTCCTGGCAGGTGTGTTGAATGGTTACAGCATTAGCCTGCACACCAAAGGCTCATAGGTTTTATTCCTGAACAAGGGCTGTGCCTGGGTTCTGGGTTTTCTCCCTACTCCCAGTTGGTGTGTGTGTGTGTGTGTGTGTGTGTGTGTACCAGTGGATGCTTCTCCCAGTGGTCTCTCTCTCTCTCTCTCTCTCTCTCTCTCTCTCTCTCTCTCTCTCTCCTTTCACCCTGTTCCTCCCTCTCCCTCCCTCTCTCCCTCTATCCATCACCCCCTTTCACTCTCTAAGAAAAGCAATGGAAATAATACCCTCAGGTGAGGATTAACAACAACAACAACAACAACAAAAATATGCAAGTCTTTAAAGCTTCTCATCCTTTCATTTCATTGTTTTATAAAATATACTAGAGGCCCAGTGCATGAAAATTCATGCACTGGAGGGGGCTCCCTCAGCCTGGCCTGCCCCGTCTCACAGTCCAGTAGCCTTCAGGGGTGGTAGGCGACCTTGCAATCAGGGGAAGGTGATGCGCCATCAAACCTTTGCTGCTGCCACTGATGGCAGCGCAAGCCGTGGTCTGCCCTGGTTACCTAAGCCTCGGGTGGCCTTGGGAGGCTGGGCAGCTGGGCAGCTGCCATCCAAGGCTTCCCTGCACCCTGGGCTGGCCCTGTGTGGCTGTAAGGCTGAAGGCACTGGGGGACTCCAGAGGAAGGTGCGTGGAGCGGCTGGGCCTGCCAGGGGGTGGGCCTGGCCATGCCATGTGCCTGCCGCCCCAGTTGGTCTGAGGGGACTGGGCACGGCCATCTTGTAGCTGTGGGTGCCGCCATATTTGAGGGTGTGGCAGTCAATTAGCATATTCCCTCCTTATTGGCTGTGGGTGCTGCCATTCTTGAGGGCAGGGCAGTCAATTAGCGTATTCCCTTTTTATTGGCTGTGGGTGGCACCATCTTTGCGACAACGCGAGGGTCAATTAGTATATTCCCTCTTTATTAGATAGAATTAGTGTTTTAAAAAATGTGTGTGTGATTTTTCTGAAAGATGGCAGCTGGCAGGAAGGAGGTGAGGGATAGGAAATGAGTGAGTGAGGGGATGAATGGAGAGTGTGTGGATGTGTGTGGTGTGTGAGTGAGTGAGGGACAGTTAAATCCGGCAGGAGCAGCAGAGGCTGACAGACCAGGCTCTCTGGGACACGGAGAGACTACCACCGCTGTGGCACTCCCCGGACTGTGGGACTTGGGGCAGGAGCCCACGCCATCTTAAAGGGGAGAGTGGCCTCTGCTAGGAACTCAGCAGCACCACCACCCAGACAGGCCTTGGACACTGCCTGTGACTCAGCAGCCACTCAGGCCAAAATCCTGCAGCCACACCCGCAGACTCAGGGACTCTGCGCCAAAGGAGCAACGCTGTGCCGGCAGCAGTAAGTGCACTGAAGCACTCTGAAGGGCCCTGGCACACTTTGGGTATCCAAGATGGGTGAATTCTGAATTTCTACTGCCCAGGGGAGTGCGTCCCCCTCCCCAGCAACAGGCCTCCAACATTGCCTGTGTCTCCAGCATGCAGGTCTCCGAGGCACAACACTCCCTAGACTCCTCTTAGGAGGCACTGGGAAACTAAGCTGGGTGTGATTTTGTACAGACACAGGCTCACCGCCACCCAGTAAAAATTCTGAATTCCCTCTGCCTGAATAACTGCCCCACACACCCAGCTGCGCAACTTAAGCACCAGGGTCCCACAGAGTGCATCAGAGCTCAGCACCGGGGAACTGTGCCTGCGAACTGCACCGCCACAGTTGCTCACTCCCCCTCAGCCCATCTATCCACAGGGCACTTTGGGGAAGCCGCAGTGAGCCTCTGCTGGGTCCGATCTTGGAGTAATAGGGACGCACTCCCCTGGGCAGTAGAAATTCAGAATTCACCCATCTTGGATACCCAAAGTGTGCCAGGGCCCTTCAGAGTGCTTCAGTGCGCCTGCGCTAGCAAACTCACTGTGGGTGCTCCTGTGTGCTGCTACAGGGAACATGCCTATCCACCACAAGTGCATCAGCAAAATCTGAGTTTCCCCACCCCACAGCTGCAGAACTCTGGACACTACCGGTGCATGCTTTTCCAGTGTGCAGGTCTCCCAAGACCACTGCTCCACAGGCAGCCGTGGGGCTCCGCTGCAGGCCCTGCTGGTCATGCACTTAAACAAACAGGGGTCCACTGCTGGGCTGTGGAAACGCTGAATTCCCTCTTCTGGGATACCTGCCCACAGACACTGCAATCCAGTGGCTTCAGTGCCAGGGCCCTTCAGAGTGTGTCAGTACACCCTGCTGGCAAACACACCACAGGTGCCTCTGTGAACTGCTGCTGGAATCGCGTGTATCCCACCACGGAGGCAGCAGCAAAAGCTGAGTCTACCCACCACACAATGACATAACTCTGGACACCACAGTCACACTTTGCCAGAACGCAGGCTTCCTGAGCCCCACCACCCCAATAGACGGTTCCTGGGTGCCACTGTGAGTCCCTGCGGGGCACGTGTGATTTCAATCAAGGGCATAAGACAGCAAAAATTGGAACACCCCCTCTACGGCTGCTGACTTCTAGACACCTCAGTTGTGCCTTTTCAGCTCATAGGCCTACATCAAGAGAACCCAAATAGCCCAAGTAGGGAACTACACTAGACTACCAAACCCAGGAGACCTGAGAGGTCACACCAGTAGCACCACACCCTAAAGAAACTGGGTAGCAAAGCAATCGGAGCTACAATTAAATCATTACAGCAAAACATGGGAAGACAAAAAAGCAACCCACAAAGGAAAGAAAAAGAGGAGTCACCAGAAAGGGAGTTAAATTAAATTGAGGCTACTAACTTATCAGGGAAAGAATTCAGAGTAATGGTTATAAGGATGCTCAAATGGCTGGATGACAAATGCACACAACTCAATGAGAATTATAAGGAGCTGAATGATAATGTCACCAACATGAAAAGGAACCAAGAGGAAATGAAGAACAACATAGCTGCAATAAAGAACACAATGAAAGGCTTAAGCAGCAGACTAGAAGAGGCTGAGGACTGCATCAGCGAATTAGAAGACAAGGTAGGAAAAAACACACAAACACAGAAGCAACTGGAAAAAAAAACGTAAAAAGCAAGAGGAGAGCCTAAGGGAGCTTTGGGACAATGCAAAACGAAACAACATTTGCTTAAGAGGGATGCCAGAAGGAGAGAAGGAGAAGCAAGGAATAGAAAACCTGTTTGAAGAAATAATGACAGAAAACTTCCCTGATACTGGCAAGAAAAAAAACTACACAAGTCCAAGAAGCACATAGAGTGCCAAACAAGATGAACCCAAAAAGACCAACACCAAGACACATCATAATTAAATTGGCAAACACCAACGACAAAATAAGAATCTTAAAGGCTGCCAGAGAGAGACAAAAAGTTACCTACAAGGGTTCTCCTATTAGAATATCAACTGACTTCTCAACAGAAACACACCAGGCAAGAAGGAAATGGAATGAAATATACAAAGTGATGCAAAGCAAGGGAATGAATCCAAGAATACTATACCCAGCAAGGCTATCCTTCAAAATTGAAGGTGGAATCAGGAGCTTCAAAGACAAAAAAGGACAAAGAGAGTTTATTTCCACCAAACCAGCAATGCAAGAAATGCTAAAGGGACTGCTGTAAAAAGAAGAAACAGAAAGACAAGAAGAAAGACAAACATTAAGAATAAAAATGACCACAAACAAGTACTTTTCAATAGTAACATTAAATGTAAATGGATTAAATTCTCCAATCAAAAGGCACAGGGTAGCTGAATGGATAAGAAAATATGACCCATATATTTGCTGTCTGCAAGAGACCCACCTCAGAACAAAGGATTCACACAAGCTGAGAGTGAAGGGATGGAAAAAATTTTTTCAGGCAAATGGAAATGAGAAAAAAGCTGGGGTTGTGATACTTATATCTGACAAAATAGACCTCAAAGTAAAGACCATAACAAGAGATAAGGTAGGCCACTACATAATACTAAAGGGAGCAATTCAACAAGAAGATATAACTCTGGTAAACATATGTGCACCCAATACAGGAGCACCCAAATACATAAAACAGCTTCTGGAAGATATCAAGGGAGAGATCAATAGCAATACAGTCATAGTAGGGGACTTTAATACCCCACTGACACCACTGGGGTATTAAATCCTCTAAACAAAAAATCAGCAAAGAAACAGCAATCCTAAATGACTCACTAGATCAGAGGGACTTAATTGACATCTTCAGAATATTTCACCCCAAAGCTACAGAATATACATTCTTCTCCAGTTCACATGGGACATTTTCAAAGATAGACCATTATTAGGACACAGGCAAAGTCTCTTCAAATTCAAGAGAATAGAAATAGTAACAAGCATCTTCTCAGTTCACAATGGCATAAAATTAGAAATCAACTACAATAAAAACATTGAAAAAAAATCAAACACTTGGAGGCTAAATAACATGCTATTAAGCAATGACTGGGTTACCAGAGAGATCAAAGAAGAAATAAAAAAACATCCTGGAAACAAATGACCATGAAAACACAACAATCAAAAATCTATGGGACACAATGAGAGCAGTCCTGAGAGGGAAGTTCATACCTCTACAGTCCTACCTCAAAAAAACAAGAAAAAACTGGCAATAAATGATCTAACCCTACAACTCAAAGAGTTAGAAAGAGAGCAACAAGAAAAGCCCACAGTATCCAGAAGGAAGGAAATAATAAAGATCAGAGCAGAAATAAACAACATAGAGACCAAAAAACAAACAAACACACAAACAAAAAAAAAAATACAAAAGATCAATGAAACCAAGAGCTGGTTCTTTGAAAGGATCAACAAGATTGATGAACCTCTAGCCAGGCTCACCAAGAAACAAAGAGAGAGGACCCAAGTAATCAAAATCACAAATGAAAGAGGTGAAGTAACAACTGACCCTACTGATATACAAAGGATTGTCAAAAAATACCATGAACAATTCTACTCCAACAAACTGGACAACCTCGATGAAATGGACACATTCCTAGAAAAATACAAGCTTCCAAAACTCAACCAGGAAGAATCAAAAAACCTGACCAGGCCAATGAAACTGAAACTGTAATCAAAAAGCTTCCAGAAAACAAAAGCCCTGGACCAGATGGCTTCACAGGGGAGTTTTACTGAACATTCAAAGAAGAACTAAAGCCAATCCTTCTCAGACTATTCCAAAAAATTCAAGAGGAAGGCACACTTCCAAGCTCTTTCTATGAAGCCAGCATTACCCTAATCCCAAAACCAGGTAAAGACACCACAAAGAAAGAGAATTACAGGCCAATATCCATGATGAACATAGATGCTAAAATCCTCAACAAAATTCTAGCAAACCAGATCCAGCATTACATTAGAAAAATCATACACCATGATCAAGTGGGATTTATTCCAGGAATGCAAGGCTGGTACAATATCTGCAAATCAATAAATGTGATACATCACATAAATAAGTTGAGAGACAAAAATCACATAATCATATCGATTGATGCAAAAAAGGCATTTGACAAAGTCCAACACTCTTTTCTGATAAAAACGCCCAGCAAAGTGGGAATAGTGGGATCATACCTCAACATAATAAAAGCCTTATATGAAAAACCTACAGCCAACATCATACTCAGTGGGCAAAAACTAAAACCATTTCCCTTAAGAACAGGAACAAGACAGGGATGCCCACTTTCACCACTCCTGTTTGACATAGTACTGGAAGTGCTAGCCAAAGAGATAAGACAAGAAGAAGAAATAAAAGGCATCAAGATTGGAAAAGAAGAAGTAAAATTGTCATTATTCACAGATGACATGATACTGTACTTAGAAAACCCTAAAGACTCCATCAAAAAATTATTAGATGTAATAAATGAATTTGGCAATGTAGCAGGATACAAAATTAATGCCAAGAAATCTATGGCATTTTTATATGCCAAAAGTGAACTTACAGAAAGAGAAATTTAAAAAACAATCCCATTTACCATTACACCAAAAAAATTAAGATACCTAGGAATAAACTTAACCAAGGAGGTGAAAGACCTCTACCCAGAAAACTACAGGACATGAAAAAAGAGATAGAGGAAGACATAAACAGATGGAAGAACATACCGTGTTTATGGATTGGTAGAATCAACATCATCAAAATGTCCATGCTACTCAAAGCAATCTATAGATTCAATGCACTCCCCATTAAAATACCAACAGCATATTTCACAGATCTAGAAAGAACGCTCCAAAAATTCCTCTGAAATAAAAAAAACCCAAAAACCCGAATAGTTGCTGCCATCCTGAAAAAGAAGAACAAAGTAGGAGGGATCTCAATACCAGATATCAAGCGATATTACAAAGCCACTGTTCTCACAACTGCCTGGTACTGACACAAGAACAGACTTATAGACCAATGGAATAGAATAGAGAACCCAGAAATCGACCCAAACAACTATGCTCAATTAATACTTGACAAAGGAGGCAAGAACATACAATGGAGTCAAGGCAGCCTCTTCAATAAATGGTGCTGGGAAATGTGGTTAGACACATGCAAAAAAATGAGACTAGACCACCAACTTACACCATACACAAAAATAAACTCAAAATGGATAAAGGACTTAAATGTAAAACCAGAAACCCTAAGATTATTAGAGGAATCCACAGGTAGCAAAATCTCAGATACATGCCAAAGGAAATTCTTCACTGACACAGCTCCTAGGGCAGTGATGGCGAACCTTTTGAGCTCAGGGTGTCAGCCTTTTCAAAAACCCTAACTTAACTCTGGTGGCGGGTCACATATAGAAATATTTTGATGTTTTCAACCATAGTAAAACAAAGATTTATATTTTTGATATTTATTTTATATATTTAAATGCCATTTAACAAAGAAAAATCCACCAAAAAAATGAGTTCGCGTGTCACCTCTGACACGTGTGTCATAGGTTCGCCATCACTGTCCTAGGGCAATGGAAACTAAAGGGAAAATAAACAAATGGGACTATATCAAAATAAAAAGCTTCTGCACAGCAAAAGAAACCATCAACAAAACAACAAGAAAACCCACTGTGTGGGAGAACATATTTGCCAATGATATCTCCGATAAAGATTTAATCTCCAACATTTATAGGGAACTCATACAACTTAACAAAAGGAAGATAAACAACCCAATCAAAAAATGGCAATGGACCTAAATAGACGCTTTTTGAAAGGGGACATACATAAGGCTGAGAGACATATGAGAACATGCTCAAAGTCACTAATCATCTGAGAGATGCAAATCAAAACGACAATGAGGTACCATCTCACATATGTCAGAATGGCTATCATCAACAAATCAACAAATGACAAATGTTGGTGAGGATGTGGAGTAAAAGGAACCCTTGTTCACTGCTGGTGGGAATGTAAACTGGTGCAGCCACTGTGGAGAACAGTATGGAGTTTCCTCAAAAAACTAAAAATGGAACTTCCATTTGACCCAGTGATCCCACTTATAGGAATATATTCCAAGAAACCAGAAACACATATCAGAAAGGATATATGCACCCATATTTTCATAGCAGCACAATTTACAATAGCTAAGATTTGGAATCAGCTTAAGTGCCCATCAGCAGATCAGTGGATTAGAAAACTGTGGTACATCTACACGATGGAATACTATGCTGCTGTAAAAAGGAAGGAACTCCTACCATTTGCAACAGCATGGATGGAGCTGGAGAGCATTATGCTAAGTGAAATAAGTCAGTCAGAGAAAGATAAACATCACATGCTCTCACTCAGTTGTGGATTATAATGAACAACGTAAACCGATGAACAAAAACAGATGTAGAGACAGAGAAGCATTGATCAGATGCTCAAAACTCTGAGAGAAAGCAGGGGAGGGTATAGGTGAGGGGAAAGATCAACCAAAGGACTTGTATGCATCCATATAAGCATAAGTGATGGATGTGGACAACAGGGGGTAAGGGTGAGGGCAGGATTGGGGGATGAGGGGACATTAGGGGATAAGGACACATTTGTAATATCTTATTCAATAAAGGGAAAAAAATGTGTGTGTGTGTGTGTATGTGTGTGTGTGTGTGTGTGTGAGTGTGTGTGTATGTCTCCACACTTGCATACATAAGACATCTTTGTGGGTATTCTCAACATGGACTGCTTTTGTCATTTTCAGAATAAGTTACAACTTAATAGCTTGGCTTTTGGAATTTCCTATGTAAACAGAATCAATTGAATGGAGAATATTATACAGACACCTATTCTATTCCTCAATTAGTTTCTATCAAACCTCTGTTGAATGGTTCCCTCATTCTTTTTTGTCACTTCTTGTGCCATTTTATAATATTTATTTACTCTCCTGTCCTTCAAAATACAGTTCTTGATATCAGCATTATGGTGCATAAGATGTTTCTCTTTTTTGTCTCCCATTTTATAACAATTAACTAGAGGCCAAGTGCACATAATTTTTGCACTGGACTGGGGGTCCCTCAGTCTGGCCTGTGCCCTCTCGCAGTCCGGGACCCCTCAGGGGATGTTTGCATGCTGGCTTAGCCCCGATCCCCCTCTAAGCCAGCAGTTGGACATCCTCTCGCAATCCAGGATCCCTTGCTTCTTACCGCCCACCTGTTCACTCCTTACCACTTGGCTCACTGCTCTTTAGTGGAAGGCTCCTCACCACCCAACTTGCTGCTCCTTAGCACTGAGTGGAGGCGGGAGAGGCTCCCGCCACCGCAGCTGTGCTTGCCAGCCATGAGCCTAGCTTCTGGCTGAGTGGCCGCTCTTTCTGTGGGAGCACACTGACCACCAGGGGGCAGCTCCTGCATTGAGCATCTATCCCTGGTGGTCAGTGTGCATCAGAACAACTGGTCATTCTGGTCGTTCCACCACAACAGTCACTTAGGCTCTTATTATATAGACTACAGGCCTGGTGCACAAAAATTTGTGCACTTGGGGGGGGGGGTCCCTCAGCATGGCCTGTGCCCACTCACAGTCTGGGACCCCTCGGGGGATGTCCACCTGCTGGCTTAGGCCCGCCCCCCAGGGGAACGGGCCTAAGCTGGCAGACAGACATCACTCTGGCAGCCCAGGAGCCCTCAGGGGATGTCCACTTGCCAGCAGGGACCAGGCCTATGCTGCAGTCGGACAACCTTAACACTGCTGAGGAGGCGGGAGAGGCTCCCACCACCACCACCACTGTACTGGCAGCCGTCAGCCTGGCTTGTGGCTGAGCAGAGCTCCCCCTGTGGGAGTGCACTGACCACCAGGGGGCAACTCCTGCATTGAGCATCTGCCCCCTGGTGGTCAGTGTGTTTCATAGTGACCAGTCATTCCCAGTTGTTCTGCTGTTAGGGTCAATTTGCATATTACCCTTTTATTATATGCCTGGTGCATGGGGGGGGGGGGCTGGCTGGTTTGCCCTGAAGGGTGTCCTGAATCAGATTGGGGGTCCCGCTGGGGTGCCTGGCCAGCCTGGTTGAGAAGCTGAGGGCCGTTTTCAGACTGGCTACACCCTCTTCAGAGGGGAGGGTTTCCTGCTGGACTGCCTGACCAGCCTGGGTGAGGGGCTGAGGGCTGTTTACAGGCTGGCCACAGCCTCTTCAGGGTGGGGTTCACCCCTGGGGTTCCTGGCCAGCCTAGGTGAGGGGCTGATGGCTGTTTGCAGGCTGGCCAAAGCCCCTTCAGAGTGGGGGTCCATGCTGGGGTGCCTGGCCAGCCTGGGTGAGGGGCTAATGGCTGTTTGCAGGCTGGCCACAGCCCCCAGCCACCCAAACTCCCAGTGGAGGCTGGCTGGAAGCAGGTATCTGGGATTTATTTATTGTCTATAATTGAAAATTTGTTGCCTTTAGTGGAGGCCACAGCCGGCCAGGGCAGGTGGGAAGCTTGGCTTCCTCCATTGCCAGGGCAACCAAGCCTCCTGCTTGGTCCAGCTCTGTGGCTGCCGGCTGCCATCTTTGGTTGGATTAATTTGCATATAGTCATTCTGATTGGCTGGTGGGCGTGGCTTGGGGCATAGCAAAGTTACAGTCAATTTGCATGTTTCTCTTTTATTAGATTAGATTAGACAACTATTCACACACAAACATGCCCCTCTGTGGGAATTTTGGGCTCATGCCAAAGGATATCAAAGAAATCTTGCCCACTTATTCATATAGTAATAGGAAGAGGACTTCAGTGTGGACTATGGAACCAGCAAAGCCAACAATTCTGCCCCAACTGTCATAGAGTGGTTGGAAAAAAAACTTTCTTAATGCTCACCTAGGCAGATGCCCAAAGATGTGAGAGAATTTGCAGAAGTCCAGTCTTTGCAAGGGTAGATTGCAGCATGGGTTTGGTAACATTGCATAGGTTGAACTATCCAATGGTGGCAATTTCTCCAGTGTGGAAAAGGTGAGAGGTTAGTAAGCGCCTGCTACCCAAGTTGTGTGGGACATGACTTGAGAAACACATTGCTTTCCAGCAGCATTCAGAGTACTGTGTCAGGACCTTCATGTCCACGGGGAAGGAAAATATGGGAAAGAAGCAGAGAAGACTATCAAAGGTCATTAAAGGGATAAGGTTCCTGCTGATTTTGCTTGGACTTCAGCAGGAAGGCCTTTAATGTCTGAGAGAACCTCACCTGAGGATCTTCCTTCTAGGTCAGCAGCTGTTAACAATGCCCCAAGTGCTAAGCCTGAAACTCCCCTTTACTGAAGCCACCCACTGTGACCATTACTGTATGCACTCCTGTGTTGAGCAGTGAGAGCTAATCTGGAAAATGTGTGGAATCTGAAAAGCACACTAGGATCTGTGTGCAAGTGAGAAACCACACACTTGGGCTACAGCACCACCTTCTGGAAAACAAAAGAGAAGTTTCCAGTAGCCAGCTTGTAAGAACTAGAGATGATTTAAGAGAGAGCAAGAAGAGTGGAGAAGGTGTACCTATAGAAAAGCAGAGAAAACCCAGATATAACAGCTCCGATAAACAGAATAGCCCATCTGAAGGCACTAGTAAAGATTTAAGATGGTGTTTGCTACTTCAAATAAAAAGCAGGAGTTCAAATCAAGGACATGATAAATCAAGGAAACACATCATCTCTAACATACAATAATTTTCTGATAACCTAGCTTAAAGTCATGAAATTCTGTGACTTGGCTGACAAAAAATCAAAATGACTTTTTCAAAAAACTTAAGAAACAATAAGACAACTCAGAAAGAAAATTTAACAAAATCAGGGGAAAATATGTGAACAAAATGTGATGTTTAGCACAGAAATAGATATCACTCTGGAATTGTGTAATTTAAATTTAATGAATGAAATAGTAAAGGCAATAGAGAATCTCCCTTTCAGAGTAGAGCAAATAGGAGATAGAATAAGTGAGTTAGAGGGCAGACTTTTGAAATAATCCAATTAGTAAAGAATAAAGCAAAAAGAAAGGGATCCAAGATAGTAGCACAGTATGTGGAAGTTACACTTAACTCTTCCCAGGTTCAAACCAGAATTACCACTAAGTTATGAAATAATCAACCTGAATAACCAACTGAAGATGATCTCAACAGAAAACTCATAACTAAGGATATACAGAAGAAGCCACATTGAAACTAGCAGGAAGGGTAGGGACACAAAAGGGTCTGGACCTCACCCAAGTGTTGTATTTGAGAATCTAGAGGGATATAGGAGTAAGGTGTAAGGCGTCTCCATCTGGCCAGCCTGGGCATGTTGTGGTGCAGACACTCTCGGAAGGATCTTGAAGAGGTCTGAGCAGACTCTGGATGGTGGATATGAATGGGGACAAAGTGTGCTGTGTGGCTTTGGAATGAGGGCAATTTTCCCCTTGCACATCCAACTGGCCCCACTGTTTTTGTGCAGAGCCCTCCCTCCACATGGCCAAATCTTGGTCTGTTTTAGCCTGATGATCTCTACTGGCCTCACCTTGAAGACTTCCCAACACCCTTACAAACCACAAAGGTCCACTGACCCCTGGCCGGTGCCTCAGGTCTTGGTGTACCCTGAAATTTGCTGAGTGGCACCACACTCAGCATAGGCACTGAGTTTGAATCTATATCAACATGTTGAATATCACTCGCCTCTACCTGGTACTCACTGAGAACCTACCTAACTCAACTTGTGTATAGCCAGAGGTTCTTTCAGTGACTGAGCCTAACAGCCTACTGGAAGGTAGAGGAGGATCTTAGGGTGCCTTGGACCTTTAGTTGACCTGATCCTATGTCCAATGCTGGTGGAAGCCAGCTTTAGTACACAGCCTGGCCACTGCCACATGTACCCAGGCTTAGCAGAGGCAGTCACAAGTTGTGGGTCCCTTTATATCTTCAAACAGGTAGTACAGTCCTGTTCACAAGCAGTGCCTAACATTGACCTGCATCAGAGTCACTCCCAAGAGGCCCCAGAACCAAGACACACATAATCAAAATGCCAAAGGTTAAAGACAAATATAGGATCTTATAAGTTACTAGAGGCTTGGTGCACGGATTCGTGCATGGAGGGGGGTCGGTGGGGGAATCCCCTTAGCCTGGCCTATGCCCTCTCACAATCTGGGACCACTTGGGGGATATCTGACTACTATCCCCTGAAGGATGTAGCAGTGTTTGAAGCAGCAGGCGGCTAGAGAGAAGCCCACGATGGGCCTGCACTGCCCAGCTCAGAGCTCGGTGCTCTGACTGCTCTCTCGCTGCTCCTTAACGCTGTCTTGTAGGTGGGAGAGGCTCCCACCACCACCGCTTCACTTGCCAGGTGTGAGCCTGGCTTCTGGCTGAGTTGCGCTCCCACTGTGGAAGCGCACTGACCACCAGGGGACAGCTCCTGTGTTGAGCGTCTGCCCCCTGGTGGTCAGTGTGCATTATAGTAACCGGTTGTTTTAGTTGTTCCATTGTAATGGTCTCTTAGGCTTTTATATATATACTAGAGGCCCGGTGCACAAAAATTTGTGCACTCGTTGGGGAGGGAGGGTCCCTTGGCCCGGCTTGTGCCCTCTCACAGTCTATCAATAATTATTTTATATGTAAATAGATTAAATACTCCAATCAAAAGACAAAGGATGCCTTGAATATATAAAAATACAGGACTCATACATATGCTGCTTATAAGAGACACACTTCAGATTGAGAGACACACACAAACTGAAAGTAAAGGTATGAAAGAAGTTATGTTATATGAATGGAAATGAAAAAACAAAGCTACGGTAGCAATACCTACATATGACAAAATAGACTTTAAAATAAATGTGTTAATAAGAAACAAGGACATTTTATAATAATAAAGAAATCAATCCAAGAACAGTATATAAGTCTTGTAAACATCTACACACCTAACATAGGAACACCTAAATATATAAAGCAAATATTGATGGACATAAAAGGAGAGATTGACAGTAAGACAATAATAGTAGGAGACTTTGACACTCCTCTGACATCAATAAATAGATCATCCAGACACAAAATCAACAAGGAAACAGTGCCCTTACATGACACATTAGACTAGATGGACTGGATTGATATTTTTAGGACATTTCACCCCAAAGCAGCACAATATACATTCTATTTAAGTGCACATGGAAAATTTTCCAGGGTAGACCTCATGTTTGGCCATGAAACAAATTTCAATACATTTAAGAATATTGAAATCATATCAAGCATCTACTCTGACCAAAATGATATGAAACCAGAATTAATTACAAGAAGAAACCTGAAAAACACACTAACACGTGGAGGCTAAGTAAACAATGACTAGGTGAGCAAAAAATGAATAGGTGAGCAAAAAATAAAAAGATGCCTTGAGACAAATGAAAATTAAAACACATCAAACCAAAATCTATGGGACACAGCCAAAGTAGTTGTAAGAGGGGAGTTCTTAGCAATAAAGGGACTACCTCAAGAAATAAGAAAAATCTCAAAGGAAAAATCTAACCTTACAATTTAAGAAACGAGAGCCCTAGCCTATTTGGCTCAGTGGATATAGTGTTGGCCTGTAGACCAAACAATCCTAGGTTTGATTCCAGTCAAGGGCATGTACTCTGGTTGCAGGCTCCTCCCTGGACTGGGACCTGGTCAGGGTGCCTGCAGGAGGCAACCAATTGCTGTGTTTCTCTCACATTGATGATGTTTCTCTTTGTCTTTCCTTCTTCCTTGCACTCTTTCTAAAATATCAATGGAAAAATATCCTCAGGTGAGGATTAACAACAACAAAAAGAAACTAGGAAAAGAAGAACACAAAGCCTAAGATGAGTAGAATGAAAGAAATAATAAAGATCAGAGTAGAAATAGATAAAATAGTCTAAAAAAATAGAAAAGATCAATGAAACCAAGAACTGGTTCTCTGAAAAGATAAGCAATTTGATAAAACATTTTCCAGACTCCTTTAAAAAAGTGAGGGGGGGGGGGAGTTAGGGGCCCAAATACATAAAATGAGTAGTGAAAGTGGAGAGATGGCAATTGACACCACAGAAATACAAAGGATCATAAGAAAAGACTGCAAGCAATTATATGTCAACAAATGGGCCAACCTGGAAGAAACAGATACATTCCTAGAAACATACAAACTTAAAATGGTAATAAAAAAAGTCCAATAAACAAAAGTTCAATACCAGATGGCTTCATAAATGAATTTTACCAAACATTTAAAGAGGAAAAAATACCTATTCTTTTGAAAATTTTTCTAAAATTGAAGAGCAGGGAAGGCTCCCAAACTCATTTTATAAGGCCAGCATAATCTGGATACTAAAATCAGATACTATAAAAAAGTAAATCACGGGCCAGTATCCCTGATGAAAATAGATGTAAAAATTCTCAACAACATATTAGCAAACTGAATTCACTAATACATTAAAAGATCAGATAACATGATTAAGTGAGATTTATTCCTGGAATGCAGGGTTGGTTCAATATCAGCAAATCAATTAACATGATGCACCAAGTAAGTAAAATGAAGAATAAAAATTACATGATCACATAGATAGATTTAAAAAAGCATTTAACAAAATCCAACATTCATTTATGGTAAACACTCTCAAAAAAATGGGGCTAGAGGGAATACATCTCCACATAATAAAGGCCATGTCTGACAAACCCACAGCTAACATCATACTCAACAGTGAAAAGCTGAAAGTTTTATTTTTAATATTACAAACAATACAAGGATGTCCACTCCCACCATTTTTATTCAACATAGTATTGGAAATACTAGCCATAATATTCAGACAAGAAAAAGAAACAATTACATCTGAATTGCAAAGGAGAAGTAAAATTGTCATTATTTGTAGATGATGATACTGTACAAGCATGGCAAAAGGACTAGTTGATTTATAGTTTGGAGTACAAGAAACAACTTATGACATTTTTTTGAGTTAATAAAGCTATTATAATTATAACCTGTATGCCTTTTTCCATATTAACAACTGTAAACCTACTTTTGCCCACCCATGTATTTAGAGAATCCTAAAGACTCCTCCAAAAATAATTAGAACTGAAAACCAAAAACAAACCAAAACACAACACAAAACAAAAACTATTAGAACTAATAAATGAATTCAATAAGGTAGCATAATACACAATGAATTCTCAGAAATTGGTTGCATTTTTATGCACTAATAACTTACTATCAGAAAGAGAAATTAAGAAAACAATCTATTTACAGTTGCATCAAAAAGAATACAATGCATAGAAATAAATTTAACCAAGAAGGTAAAAGACCCATACTCAGAAAAGTATAACACACTGAAGAAATAGAAGAAGATACAAATAAGGCAAAAACATGTCCATGGATAGGAAAAATTAACATCATTAAAATGTCTATACTACCCAAAGCAATCTTTAGATTTAATGCAATCCATATCAAAATACCAATGTCATATTTCATAGAACTAGAACAAATAATCCAAAAACTTATATGGAAACACAAAAGACCCTGAATAGCCACAGCAATCTTGAGAAAAAAGAACACAGTTTGAGGTATCATGCTACCTGATATCAAACTACTTTAAGGCTAAAGCAATAAAAACAGCATGGTACTGGCATAAACATAGACACCTAGGTCAGTGGAACAAAGTAGAGCCCAGAAATAAATCCACCCTTGTGTTCAACTAACCTATGACAAAGGAAGGAAGAATATAGTGTAAAAACAGTCTCTTCATTAAAAGGTGTTGAAAAAACTGGACAGATACATGTGAAAGAGTGAAACTAGACCACTTTCTTAGGCCGTATAAAAAATAAACTTAAGCCAGTTTGAATACTTGCATACAAAACCTGAAAACAAGATGCCTAGAAGAAAACATACGCAGTATGCTGTTTGAGCACTTTATAATGTATGTGTATCTTATCAATATGTTATTATATTTGAAACTAGCATAATATTGTATGTCAACTGTAAATGAAAACTGAATTTTTAAAAATTTATATTATATCATCTTAATAGAATAAAAGAGAAAAATCACATGATCATAATAGAAGCAAATAAAACATTTGCTATACTATAATATTCTTTCGTGTTAAAAATTCTTAATAAATTGTGTATAGATGGAACACGCTTCACCATAATAAAGGAAATCTATGACAAAATCACAACTAACATACTCAATGATGGAAAATTGGAAGCTTTTTAAATAAAATATCAGGAATGAGACTAGGGTGCATTCTCACTACTCTTATTCAACATAGTACTGGAAGTTTTAGTTAGAGCAATTAGGCAAGACAAAGAAATAAAAGCCATCCAAATTGGAAATGAAGAAGTAAAATTGTTATAATTGCAGACAATATTATTTTATACTTAAAATTCCTAAAGACTAACCAAAAAACCATTGGAACCAATTAATGAATTCAGTAAAATTGCAGGATGTAAAATCATACATTAACAATGAAACATCTGAAAAATAAAGAAAGTGATTTCATTCACAGTAGCATTAAAAACAACACTTAGGAACAAGTTTAACCAGGGAAGTAAAAGACCTATGCAATGAAAACCACAAAGCTTAGATGAAAGAAATTGAAAAAGACACAAGCAAATGGAAGATATCTCATACTTGTGGATTAGAAGAATTAATGCTGTTAAAATGTCCAGACCACTCAAAATCATCTATAGATTAAACACAATCCTTAACCTAAACCCAATGGCATTTTTTTTTCACAGAAATATAAATATTAAAATTTGTGTGGCCCCATAAAAACCCCCAAATGGTTAAATAATCCTGAGAAAGAAGAACAAAGACAGAGGCATTACAATTCCTGTTTTCAAACTATACTACAAAACTATAGTAATTAAAACAGTATGGTACTGATATAAAAATAGACACCTAGACCAATGAAACAGCATAGAGAGCCAAGAATCAAACTTCTGCATATGTGGTTAACTAATATTAGACATAGGAGTCAAAAACTCTCAATGGAGAAAAGATTGTCTCTTCAATAAATGGTGTTGGAAAACTGGATAACTACATGCAGAAAAATGAATTGGGTCCCTATCTTACACCACTCACAAAAATGAACTCTAAATGGTGTAAGTTTTTAACATAAGACCTGATACTGTAAAGCCTATAGAAGTAAACATGCAAAAGAAGCTCCTTGACATTGATGGTAGTAAAGATTTTTTGGATATGACTCCAAAATGTGACAAAAGCAAAAATTAAGTGGAAGCACAGTAAACTAAAAAGTTTCTGCACAGCAAGAGAAACAAACGAACAAAAAAGATAGGGTAACATGCAGAATGGGAAAAAACATTTGTAAACCTTATATTGCATAAGGGGTTAATCTACAAAATACAACAATATAAAACTCCAAAATACAAAAATATAAAACTCCAAAAAGTTTAAAAATGTGCGGAGAAAGTAAATATACATTTTTTCCAAAGAAGACATCCAAATGACCAAAAGGTACATGAAATGATGCCGAACATCACTATTCATCAGGAAAATGCCAATGAAACCACAATGAGATATCACCTTATTCCTGTTAAAATGGCTATTATTTTTTGTTGTTGCTTAAAGTATTACAAAGAGTATTACATATATTTCCTTCCCACCCCCCCCCCTTGACATTACCCCGGCCTCCCCTACCCCCCAGTGTCTTGTGTCCATTGGTTATGCTTATATGCATGCATACAAGTCCTTCGGTTGATCTCTTACCCCTCCTCCTGCCCCCCAACTCTCCCCAGCCTTCCCGCTGTAGTTTGATAGTCTGTTCGATGCTGCTCTGCCTCTGTATCTATTTTTGTTCATCAGTCTATAATGGTCTTTATTATCCATAAATGAGTGAGATCATGTGGTATTTTTCTTTCATTGACTGGCTTATTTCACTTAGCATAATGCTCTCCAGTTCCATCCATGCTGTTGCAAATGGTAAGAATTCCTTCCTTTTTACAGCAGCGTAGTATTCCATTGTGTAGATGTATCATAGTTTTCTAATCCTAAAATGGCTATTATTAAGAAGATGAGAGAACAAGTGCTTGCAAAGATGTTGAGAAAAGGGAACCCCCGTGTAATGCTGGTAGCAATATAAATTCATTGGGCTCCTATGGAAAAGAGTGTGGAGGTTTCTCCAAAATATTAAAAATAGAACTATCATATGATCCAGCAATTTTACTTCTGTGTATATATCCTAGGAAGTGAAAACAGGCTATTGAAGAGATGCATGCACTCCCTTATTTATTGCAGCATTATTCACAATAGCCAAGATTTTATACACATGCACGCATGTGTGCGCATGCTTGCATGCGTGCCCGCGTGCACACACACACACACAGGAATATTCTTACTCTGTTGGATATATTGCATTGATTTTTGAATGTTGAACCATCTTTACATGACTGAGATAAATCCCACTTGGTTGTGGAGAAGCATCTATACTAATAAGAATGTAATATGCTAATTAGAGCAGACAGCCAAAAGACCTTCCAGACATCATTTTGGATGTCCTCCCAGACAAAGCTGCAGCAGCGGAAGCCTAGGCAGAGGCAGTTAGGGGCAATCAGGCAGGCAGGGGAGCAGTTAGTGGCCAATCAGGCCAACAGGGGAGCAGTTAGGGGGCAATCAGGTTGGCAGGGGAGTGGTTAGGGGTGATCAGGCTGACAGGGGAGCACTTAGGGGCCATCAGGCAGGCAGGCAGGCAGGCAGGCAGAGGTGGTTAGGGGCAATCAGGCAGGCAGGCAGGCAAGCGGTTAGGAGCCAGCAGTCCCGGATTGTGAGAGGGATGTCTGACTGCGGGTTGTGGGATCAGGCCTAAACCAGCAGTTGGACATCCCCTGAGGGGTCCCAGATTGGAGAGGGTGCAGGCCAGGCTAAGGGACCCCCCAACCCCCATGTACGAATTTTGTGCACCAGACCCCTAGTTCTTTTATAAGAATGATTGAATTCAGTTTGCTAATATTTTGTTCATGAGAGAAGAAAACCCCAGCATTTGGAGAGCCTATCTAGGCTCAGAGACCATGGAAAACTCTGTTGTGTCCTCAGTGATCATATATCCCCATGGTATGCTGGAACCAGTCTGTACTGGCTCATGAGAAGCATTTGCTAAATTTTTAGAAATTTTGTAAGGCAATTACTAAGCACAGCTGAAGGGAATTTTTAGGGGTAAAATAGGCAGGTTTAGAAAGTTTTAGGAATTAGGGGTTCCATGGGGAGAGCCAAAGGGCTGCAAATCTGGGAGCTGCAAAAGGTATACATTTCCATAGAATAAGGACACTGGGAGCTGCAGAAGGTATACACTTGCAGAATAAAGGAAAAGAAGCCACTCCTTCAGAGAGGGAAGAGGAAGGGCAAAGGGAATAGAAAAACAATAAGGGAGAAGAAGGGAACCTATGTGAGGTTTGAGCTCTGAAGTTGCTATAGTGACCAATCAGAGGGGATATCAAGACACAAAGAACTGCAGGCTTTATAAACCTTAGAAAAATGGGACTTAGTGGTATTCTCTCCCCCTCCCCATGTGGGAGTCTGTGCTTGTTTCTCGATAAATTTACATCTTTTCCTATACCACCTATTACCTGTGGTTTCATTTTTTGAACCCATCTGGACAAGAACCCAGGAAGTATCCTGCCCAGACAAACACCAAGTGTTCCAGTTCAATTTTCATGTTTCATATTTGGTGCAATGGCCAGGAAATTCATAAGTCAACCTCTTCACATTGAATGGTAAGTGCACCCACGGATTCTGTCCCTGTCCTGTCCCCTCTATGATTTTGGAGGCATTAATAGACTGCCCTCCCCCCACCCCAAGGCACTTAAACCTGGCTGTCATTTTATGTGGGCATTTCTCTCCTCTCTTTCCCTGCTCTTTTCCAGATGTACTCTCCACCACCAGGGCCAAACTAAAGCGAGCATAGGTCAGTCAAATAAGAGCCACTAGTGCGACTGCAGCATATAAAGTCTCCCCTGTGAGGATAAACTAGTGCCAGGTTGGGTTAGAGCATTAGGCTCCTGCCAGTTGCAATACAAAGCCAGGCCATGGATTAAATGAGTTTTTGGGTCCCTGCCCAGCTCCGAAGATCAAAGAGGCAACTCCTCCCTCCATTCTGAGTCTCTGGGATGCCCCTACCTGAGTGGGGGCCTAAGTAGATGGTGCCAGGGGAGCAGGTCCCCAGGGTGTGAAGGTCACCTCAAAGGGCTCTAACAACAAATGTAATTAACTCTGACCCATCCAGGGGATGCATATAAGGGTTGGTCACCCAACATTCCGGGTCCTCATGGGCCTGCAACCCAGCTGGCCTAATGGGACTGATAAGGCCTGGGGTCTCCCAACCTGGCTCCTCACAGGACTGTCATTATCTCCACCCAGTAGCCCCAGGTAAGCCTGACAGTTGAGGGAAAGAAAATTAATTTCCTCCTTGACCCAGGAGACACGTTCTCTGTATTCTCTCTAACCCTGGTCAGTTGTCATCAGAGGCGATAACCATTATTGGTGTGTCTGGAAGGCCAATAAAGAGATATTTTTCTCAACCTCTAGGGTATAGCTGGGGTGAACTATTCTTCTCCCATGCCTTCCTAATCATGTCAGAGAGCCCTATGGCTCTTTTAGGAAGAGACATCCTAGCTTGTGGGGGAACTACTATACACATGTATCTGGAGCAGGTCCTATGCCTCCCCCTTGTGGAGACTGGAATTAACCCTGATGTTTGGGCCACACAGGGAAGGATAAGACAACCCATCACAGCTTCCCCAGTCCAGGATTCAACATCATACCCACATCAGAGGCAATATCCCCTCAAACCTAAGGCTCAGGAAGGACTCAAGATTATAATACACAATCTAAGGAAGCAAGTCCTGTTAAAAGCATCTAACAGCCCTTGCAATACTCCCACCTTCAGAGTACAAAAACCTAATGGTGAATGGAGATTAGTTCAGGACTTAAGACTAGTGAATGAGGCAGTGATTCCTATTCACCCTTATACTTTATTTGCCCAGATTCTGGAGGACACAGAGTAGTTTACAGTATTAGATCTGAAGGATGCCTTTTTCTGTAAACCCCTGCATCCTAGCTCTCAGTTCTTATTTGCCTTTGAAGATCCTAATAACGCAGTCAGCTAACATGGACAGTGCTGTCCCAGGGTTTTCGGGATAGCCCTCATTTATTTGGACAGGCCTTATCAAAGGACCTTGGGCAGTTTATTTTCCCCAGCACGAAGGTCCTCCAGGATGTAGATGACCTTTTACTATGTGCCCCATTAGAGGAAACCTCTGAGGGAGGAACTAAAGCTTTATTAAACTTCCGGGCGGAAAAGGGCTATAAGGTCTCCAAAGACAAAGCCCAGTTGTGTTTCTGGTTAGTTAAATACCTCGGCCTTAATCTATCAAAGAAAACACAAGTGTTAGGAGAGGACCAGATAGGCCCTAGTTTCAGTTTCCCTCGGCCTTGGGCCCTAAAGCAATTGAGAGGCTTCTTGGACATCACCGGATACTGCAGACTATGGAGCCTCGGCTATGGAAAATTAGCACGGCCACTTTACCAACTAGTTAAAGAGGCACAGAAGGACAATCTCTCTATTTTAGTCTGGGAACCTGAGGCCAAGTAGGCCTTTAAACCACTCAAAAAAGTCCTTTTATAGGCCCCAGTTTAAGCCTACCAACAGGTCAGCAGCATCAACTCCTAGATCAGTGGTTCTCAACCTTCCTAATGCCGCGACCCTTGAATACAGTTCCTCATGTTGTGGTGACCTGCAATTTCATTGTTACAAATTGAACATAATTAAAGCATAGTGATTAATCACAAAACAATATTTAATTATATATGTGTTTTCCGATGGTCTTAGGCGACCCCTGTGCCTCTACATCTGTGCCTTCTAAAAAAACCCACACATTTAAAAAAAATCAGAAAGACTTATCTGTTGTGGCAGGATAATAAGAAGCTAAGAACATTTCTGGGCAAGTGGGATAGGGAAACTGAAACAAGAAAATTAAACAAGGACAAACAATTTGAACAAATTACAGCTAGGTTGTGAATCGCAAGATCTTGTCTTCCACATACAGTTGAAGGCAAATGGTTTATACCTCCCTTAACTAACTAGAGCAGCAGTTCTCAACCTGTGGGTCGCAACCCCTTTGGGGGTCGAACGACCCTTTCACAGGGGTCGCCTAAGACCATCGGAAAACACATATATAATTACATATTGTTTTTGTGATTAATCACTATGCTTTAATTATGTTCAATTTGTAACAATGAAATTGGGGGTCACCACAACATGAGGAACTGTATTAAAGGGTCGCGGCATTAGAAAGGTTGAGAACCACTGAACTAGAGAATACAGAGCTTAAATTACCCTGGTGTGAGGAATAGAGAACAGAGACCCAATTAATGCCATTTGTGCCAGTTAAACCCAAGGACAAATGAAGTTAGGGGAATGAAGGACAAAAACCCTATAAAAGCCAGACAGACACAAGATAAAAGTAAAACAGTAAAGCAGACCAAAGAATGATCCCAAACTCCCCTATACCTTCATTTTGATGCATCAGTACATTAAAAATGCACCTGGAAATTGATGAATATTCTGCTGAAACCCTCCCCTAAGATTCTTGCCCTTGGGGAGAGAGAAAGAGAGAGAGAGAGAGAGAGAGAGAGAGAGAGAGAGAGAGAGAGAGAGAAAGAGAGAATATGTCTTCAGGACAAAGACTCACTGTGGGTTTGCTCTAGAGTCTAGAGCATGCCCATGTCTCTTCCCCCTAAACTCTAAAGGTCCCCACAAGACTTGCAATCAGGAGAGAATAGGGCAGCAGCAGCTCATCCTGTGTTTACCCCCTGATTTTATGTCCAAGGTCCCCTTTTCTCTGACTTCCCAGTGAGCTTAGAGCAGCCGCCTTGGCTCACTTCTTTCCTATGTTTCTAGGGAGCGAAAGAAGAACACCGCCTATGCTCTCTCCTGTTGCTTCTTCTACCCTAAGTTCTTCCTGCGTTTCACAGTCCCCAGCTTTAATAAGCATACTCTGAAAATCACCTGGACTCGTGTTGTGAAATCTTTTCTATACAAAGTCAAGCACCCACACACTACAGGCTGGCCTGAGGCAGACCTACTCTAGGCCATCCAGGCCTGTCCCTGTCCAGTAACATTATTATTCCCTTTGTATTTGGAGATGCTCTTTGGACACATTGGATTAATGATGTAGAATGGCTTATTGAATTAGAAACTCATCCAAACTTCCTGGCTCTAATCATTTTGGGGTATCCATCCACTTCTGCTGGGGGAAATGGTGATGTAGGCTCCTTTATATCTTGGAATCCCATTCTTCTTATTTCTTCCCCTAAACTGTGGTTCCTGTAGGATACTTATTAAATACTAGAGGCCCAAGGCCAGAAATGTGTGCAAGGGTAGGCCTTTGCAGCCCAGGCTGCCTCATGGCCCCACGGCCCTGCCCCCTGCCTGCACCTGCCTTGGCCTGATGCTGCCCGCTTCTGCCACCACACACCTCATGGGCTTCCCTCTTTGGCGCAATCACGGAGCCCCCCTATTGATCACCCTGCCGGCCAGTGGCCGGGGCCTCCCTCTGTGGGGCAATCATGGGGTGATGGCCCGGCCCTCAACCAATCGCATTGCACCCGCCTTGGCTGGCCTGGCACCAGTGTCATAGCGTGGTCCTGGATGGTCTCCAGATGGTTGTTCCACTGTTCAGCCGTTCAGTTGATTTGCATATTACGCTTTTATTATATAGGAGGATTTGGCATTAGTTTGTCTTGTTTATTTGACTTATTTGTGTGAAAAGCTGTTGAATCTGTTATTTTTCTCCCTGTTGTGGTTCACCTTGGACATTGCACACCGAAACTCATATTTAAATCATTTGTTTGCAAAATTTTGAAAACTCTTCATTGGTTTAGGATATGATCACATTACCTGGCCATGGCCTTCAAGGCCTCTCATAATCTGGCCACAACCCAGTTCCTTGCACAACCACTCTTTTCCCTCTTCCTACTTTCTAGCTCAGTTTCTTCTCTTAGACTCTACACTTGGCCATCCTTCCTCAACCTCACAGTTGTCTTAATCCTGTATATTGAGGGTATACAGAATACATGTGGCACTTTGGCAAGTGGATTGTTTTGAGCTGAAGGAAATTAAGACCCAGTCAACTCAGGAAAAGCTTTTAACTTCTCTCTTAAATGCTAATTTTTTTTTTTTTTTTTTTACATAGGGAGCCTATACCAGGAAGAGAGCTGTCACCAGAGATAACTTTATATGTAAAAAAAAAAGAAAGACTTTATCTGCCTGGTACAGAGAACATTTTTTTTAACCAAACATTTGCTCTTCTCATTATTTTGTGAAGCTTTTTTTTTTTTTTTTTTTTTTTTATGAGAAAGACTTACCTGCATGGCATGTCAAACAGTTTTTCACCAAAAATTTGATCTCATCATCCTGTGAACTGTCCTTCTTTCTCTTGAAGCTCCCGACTCCTATACCCTTCTCCTAAGCTCAGGATGGTGTATGACCCTCAAATGCCTGTCTGCCTTTGAGTTTTCATGTGTTTGAGGGCTTCTCTGTATCTGTAATTATATTTGGTTTTCTCCTTTTAAGCTGTTTCATGTCAATTTGATTATTAGATCAGTCAACAAAACTGGAAGGGAAGAAGGGGGTGTAATATGTCTCCAGCAGTAAAGGGTCTGGAACATGTTGGACTCTCTGTTTAACCTTCTGTCACTGTTTAACTCTGTAGCCTCAGGTTTGCTGATGACCCAGAAAGCTGGAATGCCACCCACAGAGAAAGGTCATGTCCCCAGGAAGGAGGTTAATGAAGGTACAGAGTGTGGGTGTTATCTGTTAACTTGGAAATGCATTGTTCTTTCTGGTGACCTATGTGATACCCACCATATGCTTTCACTGTTAACCCCTAGGGAGAAGAGACCCTGTCCTTGGAGAGTGTGGATTTATTTCCTGCCAGCCATCACTGGGAGCAAGCAGCTGCTTTGCCCGTGTACGTAAATTTCTCCTATTAAAACTCTAATAAATTTAAATAAAGCTACGTGAAATTTTTTCAGACTCAAACCTGAATTTAGACTTTGGGGATTTCCCCTAACACATGGCTTACAGCACAGAAGCACCCTGACCCATATGACTTAAAGATAAGACTTACCTATGTCCCTTTTCACTTATAATGAGGCCAGACACAGACCATTTAAATATTATTTTGCTTCATTAAAGATGAACTGAGCTGTTTGCCTTCACTGATCAATCACAATAAACTGCTTGTAAGAAAATCTTAACTCAGCTTCCCTCCTTTCTCCAGTCCCCTGAACTTTGACCCACCCTCCTTATGACCCAGCCAACAACCCTTCCTTATAGATCTTGCCTAAGAGTGAGCAAATTTCAGGGGAAAACGTTCCCTGATTGCCCCACTCCCTCCTCACCTGTTCTTTCCAGTAGAACCGTGTTGATCCTTCCTGTGAAGACAGTTCCTTTCTTCGTGGCCTGTGAGATGCTTGCAGCTCTATGGCTGGGTTGTTTTCCACATCGCAATAGCCTCCTTCCCTTACTGCAATAATCCTGTCAAAAAAAATTCTTTTGACTTGTCTAGATTATTTTTATTTGATAATACAGATTGCCAAATTGTTTCATTGTCTGTTGAATAGTTTACTCCCTTTTACCCAGATGTGGAGCTGTTTTTTGGGTGTATTTTTTGGAACAATGATTATGCCAGATTCATGTATTGTTCCTGGCACATCTTAATCTGCTGTTTCTCTCACTCTTCCCTATGGCTATTTCCATAAATTTTTGTTTCTATTTTAGTCCTTGAGTCTGTCTCTGTCCACCCCATTTTCCTCCTTCTTCACTTACCTGTCTCCTTGAGGTCAGCTCCTGTCTTCAGATCACTCCAGAGAGCCCTGCATGGAGAGGAGGTTCCTTCCCAGAGCCTGGTAAGCTGCTGACTCTGACCTCCAGCTGAGACTTAAGTTCTGGCTGTGGTGGAGGTGCCTGAATTTATACTCCACGAAGGATGAAAAAAAGTGGTTTCGCTTTTGGATTTTCTAATAAATCAGCTGACTAAACGGAATTCTGTTCATTTATTTTTATTGCGATTTTTTTGTTTTAAAATTACTGTAATTAGAAGACTAATTAATTGAGTGTGTGTGTGTGTGTGTGTGTGTGTGTGTGTGTGAATCCCGTAGGTTTAGGGTGAACACAAGATAAAAAAAAACACACATCACAATAGTCTCCTGTTCTTTACTGCAATAATCCTATCAAATAAAGTCTCTTTTGACTTCTTTAGATTATTTTTATTTGATAATACAGGTTGCCAAATTGTTTCATTGCCTGTTTAATACTTTACTCTCTTTACCCAGATTTGGAGCTGTTTTGTGTGTGTGTGTGTGTGTGCTTTGGAACAATGACTATGCCAGATTCATGTCGTGTTCCTAGTGTGTCTTAATCTGCTGTTTCTCTCACTGTTCCCTATGGCTATTTCCATAAATTTCTGTTTCTATTTTAGTCCTTGAGTCTGTCTCTGTCCACCCCATTTTCCTCCTTCTTCACTTACCTGTCTCCTTGAGGTCAGCTCCTGTCTTCAGATCACTCCAGAGAGCCCTGCATGGAGAGTGGGTTCCTTCCCAGAGCCTGGTAAGCTGCTGACTCTGACCTCCTGCTGAGACTTAAGTTCTGGCTGTGGTGGAGGTGCCTGAATTTATATTCCAAGAAGAATGTAAAAAAGTGGTTTCATTTTTGGTTTTAGTGGTTATTTTCTTTCTAAAAAATCAGCTGACTAAAAGAAATTCTGTTTATTTATTTTATTGCGATTCTTTGTTTTAAAATTCCTGGAATTAGAAGACTAATTAATTGTGTGTGTGTGTGTGTGTGTGTGTGTGTGTGTGTGTGCCAATGAGGGTTCAGGTGAACACAATATTAAAAACACATATCACAAACAGGATAGATATAGAGTTTGGGAGGAGATATGGGTACATTTTGCAGATCAGTGATTTCCTCAGGAAAGTGCTCCAACTGCTTTGCTGTTCTAATTCTCATGTAACCTAGGGACAAAGGAAGAAGCATGCTCCCAGTGCTAATGAAACCTGTTAGTTTTTATTTCAGTAAAGGGCTTCTATGCTAGAATTAGTTTCAAGTCTTGAAATTTTGTTTTCCAGAAATGGTAAGTTTGAAAATGAACAAATCTTCCAATATTTTATTACCTGATTTGGATGATCCAACTCAAAGGTGTGCTAAGGTCTTAAAGGTGTGTTGTGTAAAAATCTAAAGAGCATATTCTGTGTTTATGGAGAGAAAGAGAGAATTTTGCTCTTCCGTATTCTTCATATGAGAGTTTTCTAGTAATGTTATTTCTGACCATTGGTCCTCAAACTTAAACCAATATAAAGCATTTTGCTTTATCATGTTTCTCTGAATATAATGCATTATAATATTGATTGCAGAGCACTGCCCCCTGTCCAAATGTTCTTTTATTTCAAACTTTTGTGATCTGATGCACAGGTGTTCTTCAGGTGAACTTCATTCTCATTCTTTTCAGTTCCTCCAGAAATCCTACCCACATCTCTTTTCCTACACTTTCCCTTAGATAGGAGCATTGGTGTTTTCTTTCTTTATTTTAAGGTTTAGTTTTCAGTTACAGTTGACATTAAATACTATTTTATTTTAGTTTCAGGTACATAGCATTGTGGTCGGACAATTACATAATTTAGGAAAAGAGCCTCCTGATAATTTAAGTACCCACCTGGCCCCATACATAGTTGTTAGAATATTATAGACTAGATTCTCTAGAGGCATTGGTGTTTTCTAATAGTCAAGAGTTGAAATACCAGTCAGGACAGATTTGAATCCAGCATTCAACAGTTACTAGCTATATTTACTTAAGTTTTGTGAATGGGAAGTGCAACCCATGTAATGAGAACAGCTGAGTAGTAGAATGATTTTTTTTTTTTGCGAGTAGTACTATCTACCTCACATAACATTAAAGGAGATAAAATGCTTAGCCTGAAATAATGATTCAAATTCAGATTTTTCTTCATGGCACATAATTGGTTTGAAGTTAAATCTATCAAAGAAGAGGCATCAAGGGGAATGTTTGCAAGTGCAATATTCCATGAGTTGTTTAATTCAAATCTTTGAGATTTTCTATATGAGAGCCACCATCTTACAGTTCTGGGGGCCTTTATTTTCTACTCATATGCTGTGCCTTATATCAGTGTCCATATCTCATCTAATGTTATGCTGTTGTAACAGAGAATATAAAGCATAAATATTTACACAATATTGTACTATCCAGAATTAAATATGAATTAACAAATTAACAAGTATGTTGGAACAAAAAGACGAAGCAGGTTTTTTTGCTAGCAATCTGTATTTTAGCTTCTATTTTAGTACATTGCAGGGACCAACAGTATCAGTGCTTATCTCTGATGGGAGATAACTAACCAGAGAAATTAGACTGATGCAGATCGATTCAACTTCCTGACACAAAGATCTTTGCCATAACCAGGAAAACACTGCCTGCATGCTCCCACTTCCCTTCACTCTCCTTATGAAAGCCACCAGCTTGACCAGAGATGCGAAGCTCATCTTTTGGACAGGAATCAGCCATCTTCTCAGGAAGCCAGGAGCTGAACAACCCCTCTCCTTTTTACCAACACCTGTTTCATGAGTATTGGCTTTCATCACAGCAGGCAGCCAAACCTGCCTTTGGTAACACTAGGAGTCTACAGATGATAGAGTCTGTGCCTGAACCACCTGAGAGTCTGTCACATTTGAACATATTTTCTGTATGTGATAAGAGTAGAGGCTCAATGCACGAAAATTGGAACAAAAGTAGACCTTCCTTCCCCCGGCTGCCAGCACCAGCTTCCCTCCTGCACCCAGGACCGGGGCTGGCTTCCCTCCAGGTGCTTGCAGGCACCCTGGACCCCAGCTGGCTTCCCCTGGGCCACCTTCAGGTACCCGGGACCTGGGTTCGCTTCCTCCGGCCCCAGTTTCATCAGGAAGGACATCCAGAATGACATCCGAAAAACGTCCACTCTAACTAGCATATTACCCTTTTATTGTCATAGATAGCAAATATTGCCTGAATTACCTATAGTCTCAAAATCAGATTAACAAAAGAGTTCATTCCACCATTGTGCCTCTACTTACTAAGGACAATGCCCAATATGGAGAAAAGACTTTTGGTTTCATTAATCATTCTTATCTCAGTTCTGGGAAATGTTTGTTTTTGTCAGGAGTGTTTGCTAAGAATAAATGTGCTTTCCCTAGTCAATTTGGCTCAGTGGATAGGGTCTCAGGCTGAGGAATGAAGAGTCCTAGATTTGATTCTGGTCAAGGGCATATGCTCTGGTTGCGGGCTCGATCCCCAGAAGGGGGTGTGCAGGAGGCAGCTTTCAATGATTCTCTCTCATTATTGATGTTTCTATCTCTCTCGTCCTCTCTGAAATCAATAAAAATCTATTTTATAAAAACAATAAATGTCCTTTTTTTAAATTTTCAGTTATCAATTTTAGATAAAGAGGAAGAAAGGAGGAAGAGAGAGAGAGAGAGAGAGAGAGAGAGAGAGAGAGAGAGAGAGGTCTCATTTGTTGTTCCACCTACTTATGAATTCATTGACTGGTTCTTGAATCACCAACCTTGGCATATTGGGACAATGCTCTAACCAACTGGGGAAGCTAGCCAGGGCCCTAGTGAATTTTCACTGTAAGCTGTTATCCTTTGTCTTTCCTGCCAGTTTCCTAACTTATCGTTCACTAAGTCTATCCTGGCTGTTATTTCCCCTGGATCATTCCTTCCAGCTGCCTCTTCTAAACTCTGGTGGGGGATACTTGCCAAGAAGAAAGAGAAGGAAACGAGGAAGAAATTTCAGATAACCCAGGTGTATTAGTAACATCCAGTCTTCCTTTGTTTTAACACCAGTTGTGTGGGTGTTTTCCCTTCAAAGAGCAATTCTACAACACCAGCAGGGTGGGCTACAGTAGAACACATTCTGACACTGTCTACCGAGATATTGCCATATCCCACTGGTTAAGGGCTCAGTCCCACCTTCAGATTCCAGTGGCAAGGTGCAGGTCCCTTGGGTACTAATAATGTCTGTCCAACTTGACTACAAATCAGAAATTCCCACAACCCTCTTCTCAGGCTCCATTAGGTATCAAGAGTGGTTCACAGAACTCAAGGAAATACTTACCTATGATCACAAGTTTATTAAAGAATATGAGGGAGCATAGGGATGCAGAAATACATTGGGTGGAGTCTGTGAGGATCCTGAAGGCAGGAGCCTTAGTCTTGGTGGAGTTGTGGTGCATCATCCTCCCCGTATAGGCTTGTATTCACCATCCTAGAGTCTCTCTGAAACACACAATGCTGGGATGTTATGGTGGTTTTCTTCCAAGATAGTTATTTCATCCTTAAGGAGACAAATAGGCTCAACACAGATGAATAGGAAAATATCCCAGGAAAGTAGACACCAAAATAAAGTAGGGTTGGCTATGCTTATTTCAGAGTAAAATAGACTATAATCCAAAAAGAGTTATAAGAAACAAATACGGTGAATATAAAATGCTAAAGGGTCAATTTATCAAGAAGATATTGCAGCCATCCTATCTAATAAAAGAGAAACATGGTAATTAGCTGTACGTCTGCTACCCTTCCCATTGGCTAATCAGGGCGATATGCAAATTAACTGCCAGCCAATATGGCGGCTGGCAGCCAGGCAGCTTGAGCGAACATGAGGTTTGCTTGCTTCAGTGACGGAGGACTCCAACGTTCCCCGCTTGCCGCTGCCAACCTCTGAGCTTGCAGTTTGAAACATTGTTACAAATATAGAAGCTAAACAAAACCCCAGAAACCTGCTTTCAGCCAGCTGGGATCTCAGAGCTGGAGTTGAAACAGTGTTTTGATTATAGAACCCACGTCTACGGCCATACCACCCTGAACGCGCCCGATCTCGTCTGATTATAGAACCCAAACACACCAGATACCTTCTTTCAGCAGCGGAGGTCTAAGAGCTGGAGCCAAGCCTCAGAGCTAAAGCTGGCCCAGAATAAAAAAAAAGAAAAAGAAAAAAGGGAGAGGTTGGGAGCTTCAGTCACCCGCCAGCCTGAAAACAGCCCTCAGCCCCTCACCCAGACTGGCCAGACACCCCAGTGGGGACTCCCACCCTGAAGGGTGTGTGACCAGCTGCAAACAGCCATCATCCCCTCATCCAGGCTGGCCAGGCACCCCAGTGGGGACCCCCACCCTGATTCAGGACACCCTTCAGGGCAAACCAGCTGGCCCCTACCCGTGCACCAGGCCTCTGTCCTATAAGGTAAAAGGGTAATATGCCTCCCGGCACCGGGATCAGCGTGACAGGGGGCAGAGCTCCAACCCCCTGATGGGCCCTGCTCTGTGCGTGACAGGGGGTGGCGCCACAACCTCCCCATCGACCCTGCCTTGAGTGTGACAGGGGGCAGTGCGCCAACCCCCCAATCAGCCCTACCCTGAGCGTGACTGAGGGTGGCATCACAACCTCCCTATCCGCTCTGCTCTGTGCATGACAGGGGTCAGCGCCCCAACTCCCAATCAGCCCTGCTCTTAGCCCGACCAGGGGCTGCACCTAGGGATTGGGCCTGCCCTCTGCCACCCGGGAGCAGGCCTAAGCCAGCGGGTCGTTATCTCCCGAGGGGTCCCAGACTGCGAGAGGGCACAGGCCAGGCTGAGGGACCCCCCCGCCCCCCCCCCCCCCCGCCCAGTGCACAAATTTTTGTGCACCAGGCCTCTAGTAATATATATGCACCCAACAGCAGAGCACCTAAATATATTAAGCAAATACTAACAGAATCAAAGTGAGGAGTAGACAACAATATAGTAATAGTGGGACTTTAATACCCCATTGTAAGTAATGGATAAGTCATCCTGATAGAAAATCAGCAGAAACATTAGATTTGACACATATATTTAATCAAATGGACCAAATAGACAGTTATAGAACATTTCATGCAGCTGCATGCATATTCCTAATCAGTGCACTTAAAATATTCTCCAGGATAGATCATACGATAGAACACAAATCTAAACAAAATACTCCTGAACAACCAAGTAAAAAGAAATCAAAAGAAGATAAAAAATATTTTAAAACAAATGAAAATAAAAACTCAACATAACCAAAACCTCGGGATGCTTTAAAATAGTGATAAGTACATCTATTAGGAAAATAGAAAAATCTTAAACAACCTGACTTAACCCCTCCCTTCAAAAACTGGAAAAAGAAGTTTAAAATGGTCAACATAAAAAAAACACCACACATCTGATAATAAATACTGCTCTTTGGCTGTAATAAATACAAAGTTTATTAACAAGGAATGCACTTTTCCAGCCACAAGTGTCTTAAAAAGTAACCAAAAACATTGTCGATGGCCATAGTTCACAGTTAAGCAGCCCAACGCTGCCTGTCACAGCCTCTCCATGCGGCTCCGCCCCTTCGGGAAGGAGGTCACAGCCCGTCCTCTGCCTGAAACACTCAGCAGGAGTCAGTCAATGCACCTTTCTCTGAAACTGTCCGGAAAACCTTTTAAAACAGGTCCCTGCATTCGGGTTCCCACTCGGACTGTCCAGGTCAAGAGCGGCATCCTCAGGCAGTCCCACAGCCAGAAGGACGGCCTTCGTACCACCGCTGTCCGCCTCCCAACGTGCGGAACCTTCCCCTGGCCGCATGGCTCCGTGGGAGGAGCTGCGGCCCTCCGTCCCAGTCCACTAGTTGCATCTCTGCAGGAGCACGTTCAGCGCGTACTCCATCCGCTGCTTCAGCTCCGGCGCGCAGCCCGACACCAGCACGTGGTCAGCCGGAAGGTGGTGGAGAACCGGTCCTCGTTGATGTAGGTGAGCAGGTACTCCTCGTCCTGGCTGCAGATGATGACCTTCGTGTGGTCGTGGTAGAAATTCACCTGGAAGGGGCCGTCGTTGAAGAGCATCATTAAGGCCTTGTCGGACTTGAGCCACTGAAGGAGGTAGAGCCGAGGCCGCCGGGTGTCAGTGACGCTGGGCAGGTCTCCACCATCCATCAGGTTCTCCTCCATGTAGTGGGAGAAGTACTTCAGCACCGTCACTTGGCTGATGAACTGCTCAGGGGCGGCTGTCGCTGTGAAGACAGAGCACTGGCCGAGCTCCGCGTAGTAGTGGACGGTCCTCTTGTCTGGAAGGAGGCTCATGTGGGCCCCGTTGTTGAAGAGGACGCCCACCGTGTGGTCGGAGAGCTGGTACCCGAAGCCGTACTTGTTGGAGTAATCGACCCACTTGGTGACCCACTGGAAGGAGGTGCTCAGCTGCTCCCTGGGAATGCAGTCGGCTTCCGGCATGTTCTCCAGGCACCCGTGGAGGACTCTGGCCACCGTGTCCGCCACACTCTCCATGGTGCTGTCCTCCAGGCACTCACTGCTGCTGCTGCAGCTGCCAAGGGTCCCTCGGACAATCATCCGAATCACGTCCCCCACCTGCTGCCTGTTTTCCACCACAGCCATTCCCAACCCGGCCACTGTGGCGGGAGGCGGCTGGAGCTCCTCGTCTGTCCTGTGTTTGCTGGGTTGCTGCGTTATTGGTCTTTTTCAAATCGTTCCTGAGCTTGTAAATGTCTTCATCTTCTTTAGAAGAGGAAACTAAGCCCAAAATTAGCAGAAGGAAGAAAAACAAAGATCAGAGAAGAAATAATTGAAATAGAAAAAAATTAAATAAATAGCTGGCTTTTTGAAAAAACAAACTTGATAAATCTTTAGCTAGAATCACTGAGGAAAATAAAGATTTAAGTAAATAAAAGCAGAATTAAAAGAGGAGACATTTAGACTACTACCACAGAAATACAAAGAATCAAAAAAAGAATAAGTGGGGAAATTATAATTCAAGGTTTTATTAATTGTACTATTATATGATCAAGTTGTATTGTCAAGAGATAGCAAATATATCAGTGTTGTTTTATTTTTAAAAAATACAAAGAATCCTTAGATACTACTATGAACATTGGGTAATCTAGAAGAAATGGATATATTTTTAGAAACATATAACCTCCCAAGAATGATAACAAAGAAATATAAAATTTGAACAGACTTATAATAAGGAGATTATGTTGATAAGCAATATTCCTAAACACAACAAACCATGGGAACAGATGCCTTCAAATGCAAATTCTGCCAAACATTTGAAGAATAAATAACAATTCTTTATAAACTCTTCTCAAAAAAGTAAGGAGGAGGGCCCTGGCTGGTTCGGCTCAGAAGATAGAGCGTCGGCCTGCAGGCTGAAGGGTCTCAGGTTTGATTCCAGTCAAGGGCACATGCCCAGGTTGTGTGCTTAATCCCCAGTAGGGGGAGTGCAGGAGGCAGCCGATCAAGGATTCTCATCATTGATGTTTCTATTTCTCTCCCTCTCCCTTCCTCTCTAAAAAATCAATTAAAATGTATTTTTTTTAAATGAGGAGGAGAGATTACCTTCAAACTCATTTAATTAGGTCAGAATTACCCTAAAAACAATGGCAGATAAGTAGATTACAAGGGAAGAAAACTGTGTCAAAAGAAAAAGGCAACCAACCTAATGGGAGAAGGTAATTGCAAATCATAACTCTAACAAGGGTTAAGATACAAACTATATAAAGAACATATACAAATCAAGACTCAACAAAAAGCAATACAATTAAAAAATGGGGAGAAAACACATTTCTTCCAAGAAAGCATACAAATTGTCAACAGACACATGAAAAGATTCTCAACTTCACTAGCAATTAGGAAAATGCAAATCACAACTACTATGAGATACCAACTCACACCTGTTAGGATGGATATTATTAACAAGACAAGCAATAACAAGGGTTCAAGAAGTTGTGGAGAAAAATGAACCCTCATTCACTTCTGCTGGGAATGTAAACTGGTACAGCCATTATGGAAAACCGTCTGAAGGCTCCTCAAAATATGTAAGAATAAAGTTACTATATGATCCAGCATCCCCTCTTCTGGATATCTACCCCAAAAATTTGAAAACATTTATTTGAAAGGGTAAATGCACCCCTATGTTCATTGCAGCATTCTTTATAATAGCCAAAACATGAAAACAACCCAAGTATCCTTTCATGGATGATTAGATAAAGAAAAAGTGCTACATATATACAATGGAATATTTCTCAAACATAAAAGATGAAATATTGTCATTTGTGAGAACATGGGTGGTTTTTCAGAGGTCTGATGCTATGTGAAATAAGTCAGATGGGAAAGAACAAGAACTACATGATTTCACTCATCCTATATATGCAAATTAACCCTCATTCCCTCACAAGAAGGCCTCATGAGAGTCGGAGCTTTGAACACTGACTGGCATAGAAACCAAACAATAAGAACCAAATCTTGGTGAACTGCAAGGAGCAAATGGCTGACTTGGTGGTGGAGCTTTTGACACTGACTGGCATAGAAACCAACCAATCAGAACCTAATCTGGGTGAACTGGGAAGGCAGAACCTAAGGTAGGGGCTGATGAGGGTTTTTAAGGACAACAGCTGTTTGGTTTAAGGTGTAATAAAGTGGTTTAATTTTTAATGACTGGTTTGGCAGTACAGTGTATATGGCTGGCTATCAGTCCAGATATATATAGGGATTATTTGTTTTTGTCTACCAAGAGCATGTCCTCCTGCTGAAAAAGGCTCCCCCCCCCCCATATAAGCAATCCTATCCTATATAATCTAGTCATACTAATAAAAGGGTAATATTCTAATGAGACCGGGTCAACCGGCCATCTTCTGCATGTTCGACTTCCTTCCAGACAAAGCCTTGGTGGTGGGGGCCAAGGCAGAGGCAGTTAGGGGCGATCAGGCCAACAGGGAAGGGAAATTGGGGGTGCAGTTTGGCCTGTAGGGGAGGGTCATTGGGGATGAGATCAGGCCAGCAAAGGAAGGAAGTTAGGGGCAATTAGGCAGGCAGAAGTAGTTAGGGGTGATCAGATTGTCAGGGGAGGACATTTGGGGGTGACCAGGCCTGCAGGGGAGGCCAGTTGAAGATGAGATCAGGCCAGCAGGGGAAGGCATTTAGGGGTGATCAGGCAGGCAAAGGCAGTTAGAGGTGATCAGGTTGGCAGGGGAGAGCAGTTAGGGGTGAAATCAGGCCTGCAGGGGAAGGGCAGTTAAGGGTGATCAGGCAGGCAGGCAGAGGCAGTTAGGGGTGATCAAGCAGGCAGGCAGAAAGGTTAGGGGAGATCAGGCAAGCAGGCAGAAGTGTTAGGGGAGATTAGGCAGTCAGGCAGGTGAGCAGTTAGGAGCCAGCAGTCCTGATTGCAAGAGGGATGTCTGACTGTTGGGCTAGGCTGGATCCCTGTTGGATCCAGCCTAACCCGTCAGTTGGACATACCCTAAAGGGTCCCCAATTGGAGAGGGTGCAGGCTGGGCTGAGGCCCCCTGCCCTGCGCCCCCCCCCCCCGCCACCCCCACCCCCCTGCATGAATTTTGTGCACTGGGCCACTAGTGTAAGATATAAAACAAAAAGCAAGAAATTAACAAACAACAAAAACCTACAAATTTCTAGAGATAATAGAATGGTGATTACCAGGGGGGAAGCAGGTGGGGAAAGGATGAAGATAAAGGGGTTCAAAGACAAGGTGACAAAAGGAGACTAGACTTCAGGTGGTATGCACACAGTAAAGTATACAGATGTTGTAATGTAAAGTTTTACATCTGAAATTTATATAATGTTATCACCCCAATATATTTAATAAAAACTAAAAAGCTTCTTCACAGAAAAAGATTTAAAAAAGGTAACCTACAGATGGAAAATATATTTGCAAGCCATATAACAGGTAGTCCTTGGGTTACGTTGGACTCAATGTAGGTCATTTGTGGTTACATCGCCATCTCCATTTGCAGTATTTATTTATTTATTTATTCATTTTATTTTCATGGTTATACAGTATAAATGATTAGCTCACAATCTAAGATAGTTTTATACGTTTTGTTCTCCAAAATGGTGTTAAGTGTTTTAGGGCAAAAAAATTACATTTAATTTAACAAAATCAAGAACGACGTATTTGGGACAGTGGGACCACCCAGATACATAGCGGCTCCCAGCAAGCCATTCTCCCCTCTCCCAGCAAAGGGGACATGTGAGATGACAGATGAATAAGGGAGGGTAGATACCTGTCTTTTGGGAATTTACAGTTGGGGTTGGGCAGGGGAGCAGACTATGAATTTGTAAATACTGGAATAAGCAACATAACTTTGGGTTCCCTTACTTCCTGAGAAATAAATAAGCAGGTAGTAAAACTCAACTTCTTCCTCTACCTCATGTAACCCTACACAATGTCTGACCTAATATGTCTTTTCCAGTGCTGTCTGATCTGTCAGCTTCTACCTCCCCTGCCTCTGGCCTAGTCTAGTCTTCAGTCAACTCCCCTTGAATTCCTAATCCAGGCTCCTATTTGGTTTCTTTGTTTCTAGTCTCTCTGTCTAATCCATCTTCCAGTCTGATACAAGAATGATCTTCCTGAAATGTAAATCTGATGCCTTTTCTCTCCATTTAAAAGTCCTTCCCCTGGTCTTCAGGGTAAAATCCAAGCGCTTTATCCTGTGTCTTACAGGGCCCTTTGTAATGTGATTTTGCTTGGCTTTCCTGCTTTCATTTCCTCTACTTCTTCCTCAAATACTAAATCCCAGTTGCACCAAATAACTTACTTTGAATTCTTCAGCCACTACATACTGCTTCATAATTCAGTGCATTTATACCTGCAGCTCTTGGTGCCTGGAATGCCCTCATAACGGACTTCTCTCCCCCATGCTTGATGAATACCTCCTTTCTTCAAGATTCACCGTTTCTTCCTTTCTTGGTACTTCTTCTTTCTTGGTACTCCAGCAAACCCTGTGTGCACCACTTTCATACTACCTGAATACTGTGCTGTGTTCATTTGTTTATGACCTATCCCTCTGATTGGCCTTTATGATCCTTGAAAAGTCATCCCTGTATTCTCTATACTAGCACAGTGCTTTGAATGGAGAAGGAGTATACTTAATGCTGAATGTATGTGATTACTTTTGAGTGCCTTCTATGCACAAGGAAGACACTGCACTAGGTACTGTGATGAATTTTGCAGGTTCTCTTTCCTTTTAGAAGGCAATTTCTCAGTCTCTTTCATAGATTCTGTATCCTATGTGTCCCCTAATGTCTGACAGGGGCCTTCTTTCCCTCCACATATACACTGAGTCACCCCACTCATTTCCTTAGCTTTAATTGTTGACAGCTCCCAAATCTTTTCTTTGCAGAATTCTTTTGCAAACTCCAGCATCTCAAATTCAGGACAAACTAAATTGAACTATTTTTTAAAAAATATATATTATTGATTTTTTACAGAGAGGAAGGGAGAGAGATAGAGAGTTAGAAACATCGATGAGAGAGGAACATCAATCAGCTGCCTCCTGCACATCCCCTACTGGGGATGTGCCCGCAACCCAGGTACATGCCCTTGACCGGAATCGAACCCGGGACCTTTCAGTCCGCAGGCCGATGCTCTATCCACTGAGCCAAACCAGTTTCGGCTAAATTGAACTATTTTACATTTCTTTTACCCTGTGGCATAAAAAGATAACTACAGGAAAGTATCTGAGGTAGTATTTTTAAAAAGCAATTAGAAATTTTTTCAGGAAAATGATATTACGTTTTCTATGACATCCTTTGTAGCAGATTTTGTATTTTTTTTATTTTATTTTTGCCTTGAAGTGAATAGCAGCAAAGCTTGAATGCTGTGCTTCCCATACTGGGCTACAGGTGCTCTGTCAGGGTGTCTGTGAAGCTACTAAGGCTCACCTCTTAAGCATCAATTTTGACAGATGTGTGTGTGTTTATGTGTGTGTGTGACTGAGAGAGAGAGAGTTTGTGAAATATACAATATTTAAGTTTCAAGAACTGAAAGCACTATTTTCATTTTGTGAACATAATGTAAAATGTCAGAAGATTTTAAAATCCTTTCCAGAAAATATAAGCTACAGACAATTTTTCGATTACTATAGAATCACAAGTGTAACTACGAACTTCATGTCTCAGAGTCAGAGATAAGAAGTACCATATGCCCATGTATTTAAGGGCACAGAGAGCAAAGCCTTCAGGGTACAGACACCACCCTATAGTGAACAATGGAAGTTCTTTTTCAGATGAAGGGAGAGGAATCTGGGGAAGGGGGGAGTTAGTGAGTTTTAAATACCAAGCTAGCTGAAAAGTTGTGTACAATGTGTTGACTCAGTCGATAGACATTTCTAGAAGCCTATTTTGTCCCATATTCTCTACTGGGTGCCACGAGAGTGAACTGGATATGTCGCCTAACCTCAAAGAGTTCCCTCAAAGTGAAGGGAACCAAACAATGTGCCTTTGTGCCTTTGCCAAAATAAAGGAAGTATAGTCACTGGAGAAGTGCCTAGCTTTGTTTGGGGAATTCAGTGAATACTTCATGAAAGATGAATCATTTCATCTTTTGGCTAAGTCTTAGAAAATGTGTAGATAATTTCTGTCGGTACTTTGGTGAGCAAGTTTTCAGAAAACAGAAATATGAAATGTGTGGGAAGTGAATTAGATACTTGCTTACATCCTTGACAGTCATTGCCAGCACTTAAGACCCTGGAGAGGAAGAAGCCCATTTCTTCAGCCTTGGACTACTCAGCAGTGTAGCTGAGCACTGTCCCTGCACACAGCACCGTGTTTATTGTTTTGTAAAAGCTCAGCCTGAGAGCTCAGTATGTCAAGGACAACATGTAGCTTTCTCTTCATCATTTAATAAACTTACATTGAGCGGCTATTTTTGAATCAGGTCCTTTGGTAGAAATAGGCATCCAGAAGAATGAGTCCAAGTTTCTGGCTTCCGGAGCTCAGTTGAGTGAAGGATATCAGTCAAGCCTATAGTCATTTGTGGTGCAGAATGATGTAAGGCTTGATAGGTGCATGCTGTGAGGACTGTAACTGCTTGGAAGGCCTTTGTGTCATGAGACAAGTCAGGATTTTATCCCCAAAAGGCAATGATGAGTCACTATAATTAATGCTGGTTGAGATCAGTATTTTTTTCAGCAAAGGTTGTTGTAATCCATTAGTGAGCAGTAAAATCAATTTACTGAATTGGGACCAGTGTTTTTAAAAAGCAAACTAGAGAAGAGTAGAAATATTAGTGTGAATGTAAATGTTTTGTTGTGATTCTATTTCAGTTATATATGAATGTAACTATTGTGTTGTGAGGTAAAATGTTTTTTGGGTCTGTAAGTCACAGCAAAAATAAATGGAGAAAAACTAGTGTAAAGGTTAACATTAATTTAGGTCTTTCCATTAGTGAGCCAACCATAGCAAAGGGATGGAAATACTATGATTGCTTTAGAGTACTCTGGGCTGGATGTTGGGAACCACCCACTGTAGGGAAGTGTAATACATTGAGGCAAATGCAGTGCATTATGGAAACATAGGAGTGCACCTTGGTTCACAAAGTGATGAACTTGTGTATGTCCATGGTCAGAGGAGCCACCCAGGAGATGCCAAGTTTGTGTACAGTTAGGTAAAAGGAGGTGGAGGGTTTTCTGGGTGGTAGAGACTGCATCAACCAAAGGTAGTACGGGGACCTGTGCATAGGGAAACAGTCAAAATAAGGACTTCATGCTTCTGGAGCATAAGATTAGAGGCAGGGAAAGTAGCTGCCAACCTACAGGCAGAAAATAACTATACATTTTCCAAGACTTATCCAGAAGCTGCAATAGTGAGTGGATGCCTAATCAATGAAGGGAGTCATGGTAAGGAATCTGGATTATTTTCCTATATGAAAGGAGGAGCCACTGAATATTATTAAGCAGAGAATTAAGATATCAGAATCCTATTACTCTGGCTGCAGTGTGGCAGGAGGTGAGTTAGGAGGCTGTTGCAGTAACCCTGGAGAGATGTCTTAGATTTCAGACTAGGGAGATTTCAGAAACATTACTGAAATGAACACAATGTGAGTAGCTAATTTGACTATGGGTGAGAGTAAGCAAACAGTCTCTGGCTTTTGTAGTAGTCTCCTCTGGATATTAGGCCTTGTCATTTATCTGTTGATGCTATAACTCATTTTTTTAAGGGAATGGGCATGGCTGTCAACCTTGAAGCAAAGATATGAAGCCTTAGAACCCCTCAGAGTAGAAAGAAAATTCCAGTGCATCTGGGCCCTTCTCTTGTGGGTCTGAAACTTGTTGAAGAAATGCTCAGATGGACTTGAGGGCATATTGCAACAACTGGGGTGAAAAGTTATCATTTACAGGCCAGGTGAGTAAGACAGATAGTGTTATTTACCTTGTGTTTTCCCTGAACTTTTAGTGAATGTTCTGGGATTCATGCACTCTTATTTGGCTTAAATATTGTCCCATTAGGGCACTGTGACATTGGAAGTGTTCCATTAGCGTGTGAGCTATTTGAAGGGAGAGGTTGTTTCTTCTGACCCCTGTATCCCTAGTATTGAGCCCAGGGCTCCACACAGCAAACACTTCATAAAGACTGTCTCCCTAGTGCAGAGATGGGGAACATTTTATCACCAAGGGCTATTTGTATATTTATAATTCCCGGGCCATAAAAAATGATCAACTTAAAAGTTAGCCAGCCATATTTGGTCAAACATTTAATTAATTCAACCTTAATGTCTTGGCAGGGCCAGACCAAATGATTTTTGGAAGTAGGGAGGGGAGGAGGGAGGGCGGTAGAGAGAGAGAGTGAGATAGATAGAGAGAGGGAGAGAGAGAGAGAGAGAGAGAGAGAGAGAGAGAGAGAGAGAGAGAGATATCTGATTTCTTGAATTCCCAACCTTGGCATATTGGGACAATGCTCTAATGAAATGTCACTATAAGCTGTTATTTTTAGGCTGTCCTGACAGTTTCCTAACTTATTTCATTTGGAAAATTCTCACTCTTTTCTGAATAAACTGAGAAAAAATGAATACACACATCTCCGTAGAGAAACCAGACAGAGCCAATGACCCACAGGTCCCACTCAGGGCTAGAAAGAGGCTAAGACCAGAGAGGCACTTAGGATGTAATTTTACTTGAGAGTGAGGGAGTCCATATATTTTTCACTCAAGGTGTCTCATGTTCCTCACCTAGTTCAACCCTAATCCCACTTTCGAACATCTGTAGAGTGGGGCAACCCATCTCTAATCCATTGATTAGAGAGCGAAGGACAGCTGAGATCATTAAGTCTATCCTGCCTGTTATTTCCACTGGATCATTTCTTCCAGCTGCCTCTACTAAACTCTGGTGGGAGATACTTGCCAAGAAGAAAGAGGAAAAGAGGAAAAAATTTCAGATAACCCAGGTGTATTAGTAACATCCAGTCTTCCTTTGTTTTAACACCAGTCGTGTGGGTGTTTTCCCTTCAAAGAGCAATTCTACAACACCAGCAGGGTGGCCTACAGTAGAACTCATTCTGACACTGTCTACCGAGATATTGCCATATCCCACTGGTTAAGGGCTCAGTCCCACCTTCATATTCCAGTGGTGAGGTGCAGGTCCCCTGGGTACTAACAATGTCTGTCCAACTTGACTACAAATCAGAAATTCCCACAACTCTCTTCTCAGGCTCCATTCGGTATGAAGAGTGGTTCACAGATCTCAAGGAAATACTTACATATGATCACAAGTTTATTAAAGAATATTATAAAGCATGGGGATGAAGAAGTACATTGGGTGGAGTCTGTGAGGATCCTGAAGGCAGGAGCCTTAGTCTTGGTGGAGTTGTGGTGCATCATCCTCCCCGTATAGGCTTGTATTCACCATCCTAGAGTCTCTCTGAAACACACAATGCTGGGATGTTATGGTGGTTTTCTTCCAAGATAGTTATTTCATCCTTTAGGAGACAAATAGGCTCAACACAGATGAATAGGAAAATATCCCAGGCAAGTAGAAACTGAAATAAAGTAGGGTTGGCTATGCTTATTTCAGAGTAAAATAGACTGTAATCCAAAAAGAGTTATAAGAGACAAATAAGGTGAATATAAAATGCTAAAGGGTCAATTTATCAAGAAGATATCACAGCCATAATATATATGCACCCAACAGCAGAGCACCTAGATATATTAAGCAAATACTAACAGAATCAAAGTGAGTAGACAACAATATAGTAATAGCGGGACTTTAATACTCCATTTGTAAGTAACGGATAATATTATAATATTCTTTAATAAACTTGTGATCATATGATAGAAAATCAGCAGAAACATTGGATTTGACATACATATTTGATCAAATGGACCAAATGGACAGTTATAGAACATTTCATGCAGCTGCATGCATATTCCTAATCAGTGCACTTAAAATATTCTCCAGGATAGATCATAGGATAGAACACAAATCTAAACAAAATACTCCTGAACAACCAAGTAAAGAGAAATCAAAAGAAGATAAAAAATATTTTGAAGCAAATTAAAATAAAACTCAATATAACCAAAATCTCAGGATGCTTTAAAATAGTGATAAGTACATATATTAGGAAAATAGAGAAATCTTATACTACCTGACTTAACCCCTCCTTCCAATAACTGGAAAAAGAAGAAGAAAGTAAGCCCAAAATTAGCAGAAGGAAGAAAAACAAAGATCAGAGAAGAAATAATTGAAATAGAAAAAAATTAAATAAATAGCTGGCTTTTTGAGAAAACAAACTTGATAAATCTTTAGCTAGAATCACTGAGGAAAATAAAGATTTAAGTAAATAAAGCAGAATTAAAAGAGGAGACATTTAGACTACTACCACAGAAATACAAAGAAACAAAAAGAAGAATAAGTTGGGACATTATAATTCAAGGTTTTATTAATTGTACTGTTATAAAATCAAGTTGTATAGTCAAGAGACAGCAAATATATCAGTGTTGTTTTATTTTTAAAAAATGCAAAGAATCATGAGATACTACTATGAATATTGGGTAACCTAAAAGAAACGGATATCTTAATATATAAAAACCCTGGGTCCATCACAACTGGAGGCTTGACCAAATGGAAGTCATTCCTGTAGTCAGGGCTGCGTTGCTATGGTGACCAAGCACTGGCTGCTGAGGGGGTATCTGTAGATCAGCACTGGCTGCTCTCTTTCGCTCTGGGCCTGGCCAGCAGCTAGCCTCCATTTCTCTCCAGGCCTCCAGGGGCTGGTGATCAGCCCCACCTTTTTGATCAGGCCCCATTGATAGGCTCAGAGATGCTGACTGGCATAGAAACGGACCAATCAGAACCACATCTGGGTGAACTGTGAGGAGCCAGTGGCTGCCTAGGAGGTAGATTTTTTGATGCTGACTAGCATAGAAACTGACCAATCAGAACCAAATTGGCTGTCAGAAGGGGGTCCTTGGGGGCCATTAGGCCAGCAGGGGAAGGCAGTTGGGGGGTACCAGGCTTACAGGGGAGGGTAGTTGGGGGTGACCAGGCCACAGGGGAGGGCAGTTGGGGATGTCCAGGCTGGCAGGGGAAGGCAGTTGGGGGCCATCAGGCCAGCAGGGGAGGGCAGTTGGGGATGACCAGGCAGGCAGGGGAGGCAGTTGGGGGTGATCAGGCTGGCAGCAGAGGAGTTAGGTGCTAATCAGGCCGGAAGGGTAGCAGTTAGGGGGTGATCAGGCTGGCAGGCATAAGCGGTTAGAGGCAACCAGGCAGGCAGGTGAGCAGTTAGGAGCCATTAGTCCCGGATTGTGAGAAGGATGTCCGACTGCGCGCAAGGGATCCCATATTGGAGAGGGTGCAGGCTGGTCTAAGGGACAACCCCCCACCCCCACCCCTCAATGTACAAATTTCATGCACTGGGCCTCTAGTATTTTGAGAAACATATAACCTCCTAAGGATGATAACAAAGAAATATAAAATTTGAACAGACCTATAATAAGTAAAGAGATTGAGTTGATAAGCAAAATTCCTAAACACAACAAACCATTGGACCAGATGTCTTCAAATTCAAATTCTGCCAAACATTTAAAGAATTAATATCAACTCTTTCTGAACCCTTCTTAAAAAAATAAGGAGGAGGGCCCTGGCTGATTTGGCTCAGAAGATCGAGCGTGGGCCTGCAGGCTGAAGGGTCTCAGGTTCGATTCCAGTCAAGTGCACATGCCCAGGTTTTGTGCTTAATCCCAAGTAGGGGGCATGCAGGAGGCAGCCAATCAATGATTCTCTCTCATCATTGATCTTTCTATTTCTCTCCCTCTCCCTTCCTCTCTAAAAAATCAATTAAAATGTGTTTTTTAAAAACTGAGGAGGAGAGACTACCTTCAAACTCATTTAATTAGGCCAGAATTACCCTAAAAAAAATGGCAGATAAGTAGATTACAAGGGAAGAAAACTGTGTCAAAAGAAAAAGGCAACCAACCTAATGGGACAATGTATTTGCAAATCATAACTCTAACAAAGGTTAACATACAAACTATATAAAGAACATATATAAATCAAGACTCAACAAAAAGCAATCCGATTAAAAAATGGGGGAAAAAGACACTTCTCCCAAGAAAACATACAAATTGTCAACAGACACATGAAAAGATGCTCAACTTCACTAGCAATTAGGAAAATGCAAGTCACAACTACTATGAGATACCAACTCACCTATTAGGATGGCTGTTATCAACAAGACAAGCAATAACAAGGGTTTAAAAGGTTGTGGAGAAAAATGAACCCTCATTCACTTCTGCTGGGAGTGTAAACTGATACAGCCATTATGGAAAACAGTCTGAAGGCTCCTCAAAATATGTAAGAATAAAGCTAGTATATGATCCAGCATCCCCTCTTCTGGATATCTACCCCCAAAATTTGAAAAGATTTATTTGAAAGGGTAAATGCACCCCTATGTTCATTGCAGCATCCTATCTAATAATAGACAAACATGGTAATTAACCATACCTTTGCTAGGCCTCCCATTGGCTAATCAGCATGATATGAAAATTAACTGCCAACCAAAATGACGGCTGGCAGCCACACAGCTGAAGCAAGTAGGAAGATTTCTTGCTCCAGTGATGGAGGAAGCCACGGTTCCCCGCCTGCCGCGACCCAGCTCTGAGCTCCAAAAGCAACAAAGTTTCAATTATAGAGGCTAAATAAACCCCAGATACCTGCTTTCAGCAGGCTATGGCCTCAGAGTTGGAGCAAGTTAGGAGCCAACTCTCAGCTCCAGTGACGGCAAGAAAGTTTCAATTATAGAAGGTAAATAAATCCAAGAGTTTAAAAAAAAGAAAGAAGAAAAGGAGAGTCTGGAAGCTTCAGTTGCAGGCCAGCCTGAAAACAGCCCTCAGCCCCTCACCCAGACTGGCCAGGCACCCCAGTGGGGACCCCCACCCTGAAGGGGGTGTGACCAGCTGGAAACAGCCATCAGTCCCTCACCCAGGCTGACCAGGCACCCAAGCGGGACCCCCACCCTGATCCGGGACACCCTTCAGGGAAATCCAGCCGGCCCCCACCCATGCACCAGGCCTCTATCCGATATAGTAAAAGGGTAATATGCAAACTGACCCTAACAGCAGAAAGACTGGGAATGACTGGTCACTATGACACACACTGACCACCAGGGGCAGACGCTCAATGCAGGAGCTGCTTTCTGGTGTTCAATGCACTCCAACTTGTGGGAGCTCTGCTCAGCCAAAAGCCAGGCTGATGGCTGCCAATACAGTGGTGGTGATGGAGCCTCTCCTGCCTCCTCAACAGAGCTAAGGATGTCTGACTGCAGCTTACGTCTGCTCCCCTCTGGCAAGTGGACATCCCCCAAGGGCTGCTGGGCTGTCTGATTGCCAGTTTAGGCCAAATCCCCTGGGGAGCCGGCCTAAGCCAGCAGGTGGTTATCCCCCAAGGGGTCCCAGACTGCGAGAGGGCACAGGCCAGGCTGAGGGACCCCCCTCCCCGAGTGCACAAATTTTTGTGCACCAGGCCTCTAGTTCTTTATAATAGCCAAAACATGAAAACAACCCACGTATCCTTTCATGGATGATTGGATAAAGACAAAGTGGTACGCATATACAATGGAATAATACTCAAACATAAAAGATGACATATTGTCATTTGTGACAACATGGGTGGATTTTCAGAGGCCTGATGCTATGTGAAATAAGTCAGATGGAAAAGAACAAGAACCACATAATTTCACTCATGGAAGATATAAAACAAAAAGCAAGAAATTAACAAATAGGTCTAATGAGACCCTTGAGAATATGAAAAAGGACCAACTAGAAATTAAGCATACACTGACTGAAATAAAGAATATTATACAGAGTTCCAACAGCAGACTAGAGGGTCACAAGAGTCAAGTCAAAGATTTGAAATACGAAGAAACAAAAAATACCCAACCAGAAAAACAAAATGAAAAAAGAATCCACAAATATGAAAATAGTGTAAGGAACCTCTGGGAAAACTTCAAGCATACCAATATCCGAATTATGAGGGTGCCAGAAGAAGAGAGAGAGCAAGATATTGAAAACCTATTTGAAGAAATAATGACAGAAAACTTCCCCTACATGGTGAAAGAAATAGACTTCCAAGTCCAGGAAGCAAATAGAACCCCCAACAAAAGGAAGCCAAAGAGGATCACACCAAGACACAGCATAATTAAAATGCCAAGAGCAAAAGACAAAGAGAGAATCTTAAAAGCAGCATGAGAAAAACAGTCAGTTACCTACAAGGGAGTACCCATACGACTGTCAGCTGATTTCTCAACAGAAATTATGCAGGCCAGAAGGGAGTGGCAAGAAATATTCAAAGTGATGAATACCAAGACCTACAACCAAGATTACTTTACCCAGCAAAGCTATCATTCAGAATTGAAGGTCAGTTAAAGAGCTTCACAGAGAGGAAACAGCTAAAGGAGTTCATCACCACCAAACCAGTATTATATGAAATGCTGAAAGGTATCCTTTAAGAAGAGGAAGAAGAAGAAAAAGGTAAAGATACAAGTTATGAACAACAAATACACATCTATCAACAAGTGAATCTAAAAATCAAGTGAATAAATAATCTGATGAACAGAATAAACTGGTGAATATAATAGAATCAGGAGCATAGAAAGGGAGTGGACTGACTATTCTCGGGGTGCGGGGGAAGGGTGTGTGCGGTGCGAGAAGAGACTGGACAAAAATCGTACATCTATGGATAAGGATAGTGGGGGGGGCAGGGTAAGGGCAGAGGGTGGGGTGGGAATCGGGTGGAGGGGAGCTATGGGGGGAAAAAAGAGGAACAACTGTAATAATCTGAACAATAAAGATTTAATTTAAAAAAAGAAAGCAACATTAAGAAAAAGAAATTAATAAATAAAACAAACAAAAACCTACAAATTTCTAGAGACAATAGAATGGTGGTTACCAGGAGGGCATTGGGTGGGGAAAGGGTGAAGAAGGTAAAGTGTTTCAAAGACAAGGTGATAGAAGGAGACTAGACTTCAGGTGGTATGCACACAGTAGAGTATACAGATGTTGTAATATAAACTCTTACACCTGAAATTTATATAATGTTATTACCCCAATACATTTAATAAAAAATAAAAAGCTTTTTCACAGAAAAAGATAAAAAAGGTAACCTACAGAATGGAAAATATATTTGCAAACCATATATTGGATAAGTGTTTAATATCCAACATGCAAAACAAACAAACAAATAAAAAAAACCTTATACAACTCAATCACAAACAATTCAAACAATGGTTAAAAATGGGCAGTGAAACTAAGCAAAATTTCCCAAAGAAAATATCCACATGGCCTATAGACATATGAAATGATACTTAACATCGCCAATCATCAGCAAAATTCACATCAAATCACAATGCGATATCACCTCACACCAGTCAGAGTGGCTGTCAGCAAGAAGATGGGTAGGTGCTGGAGAGGACTTGGAGAAAAGGGAACCCTAGTGTACTGTTGGTGGAAATGTGAATTGGTTTGGTATTTCTGGCTTAATGTTTGTTGATGAAATGTATTAGTGCTTCCCATTCACTTCTCATTATTTAGTCTCACTTCTGCCCTCATCTTTCTCTAGACTAATTCTCTATAAACCAGATGCTCATATACTCATTACCCAGTCCAGAAGGCCTCTCCCACATTTTTATCCCTATCTTTGTTGACCCTCTCTCCTGTCTTGAACCCATCATGGTACTGTGCCTTGAAGAGAACTTTATTATATAAGTGCTATGGATCACAGGCTTAGCAAAAATATGTTTAAGATCCCAGCCTTTATCTCAGACATATTGATTGAGGTTTTTCAGAATGGTGAGAAATGCTCTAGGTGCTGTGAGATGATAGATGAATAAGGGAGGGTAGTGTTAATGTAAAAAGCATTCAAACCTGTAAAGAATTTTGTGAGTTTATTTGAGCCAATTTGTAGACATATGCCAGGAAGCAGAACCTCAACGAACTGAGATAATGCTCAGGAGAATGGTGGGTTACATCTGTATTTATACATTGCAATCAAAGGAAAGCGATGTATGTGGATTACATGAAATTTCTTGGTGATAGATTAAGGAGGTGGGATAAAGCAAAGCAGGAAACCTCTGGGATAGGGTAAAATGTGAAATGATGGACATGTGCTTCTTTTATGTAGATGGATACAGGATAGTTTAACATAATTAACAATTGACATTAACTTGATAACAATAACAAGGAGGGAATGTCCTGGTCCCATTAGTTGTGCCCTGAGCAGTGGGGGGAAAAAGAGGAAGTTATAAGTTACATAGACATCTCAAGATATATTATCTTAGAGGCAAAAAGACAAATGGGCTCAGTAAAAATCCAAGTTGACCATTGTCAGGGAAAATACTGGCCTAGGACATATCTATCCACCATAACCTCTTTGTTGTTAAAAATTTAATTTTCAGACCATGTTTTGTGGTTATTTTAGGTCTCTGAGCTTGTCAGGTTAGCATGTGGCCCCTTTCGTCCACACATTCCTCTTTTGGTCATAAATCAATCCAGAGGATGCATTGATGACCAACCTTTTGTTTGGATAATGGAGTCTCACGGTGCTAGGAAGGCCCATTCCTAGGATGTCTCAGGGTCAGCATGTCTTACTGAGCAGGTGGACCACTGGGGATGGCGCAAGACCATAACATTAGATGGCATTCAAGGTCAAATTATATATATATATTAGAAGCCCGTTGCAGGAGGATTCCTGCAAGAATAGGGCTTCCTCGGGCCAATCACGCCACCAAGCCTCGCAGCCCAGGGCCACACACAGGGGTCCCGGCTGGGGGCGGGGCTTAGGCGGCACACGGGGGCCTGGATGCAGCTTGTACTGGCCCACCCTGCCTGCAGTATGCAAATTAGCCGCCATCTTTGTTGGTGGTTAATTTGCATATTGCGCTGATTGGCCAATGGGAGGCGCAGCAAAGGTACGGTCAATTACCATGTTTGTCTATGATTAGACAGGGTATTAAAGACAGGTAAATGGGAGGCTGCGCGAGTCCACGGCAAGTGTGGCTTTCACGGGTTCAAAGACTTGGAGGAAGGGCTGACGCACAAATGATACACAAGACGAAATATTATTTTGAATACTGGGGGAACCAGAGGACAACTCAACTATAGAAGTCAAGTTCACTCTGTTGCTCCATTCCCAGCTGTTTTTATTAGCTAGAATACACAATTGCCTTTAGGAATGCAAACAGACATATCAATGGTAATGTTTAGAAAACAGTAAGATTGTCAGGTCTTGGGGGAGTTTGCTTTAGGCCATTGAGTCAGCAACAGGTAATAAAATGTAGATATTCACCCTGTGAATATCAAAAGGAGTCCTGGTCAGCCTTCTGCCCGACTCCTCACATTTATATCAATTACTGTTGATCTTGGTCTCCAGCAAGAGGCAGTCAGATCCTATATGTCCTTGTTAAAAAGTATTCTGGATCATTTCTAATTTTTGAGCCACCATGACCTGAGTCTTTTCAGTGTTTTTCTTAAGTTTTGCTTTTCTACATCTAATATCACACTTACATATCAGGAACAAAAGTAACAACACTAAACCAATAACACCGATTAGGAACAGAAAAAGTATAATACTGGACAAGGGAAAGTCTAAGGGGAACAAGCATCCTAGCCAACCGAAGAAAACTTTACGTCTATTTTCATAATTTTTTATTAAGCTAATTATATGTTTTCCTCCTTCATCCTCTGTCATTTGTACCTTATGATATGTTTGGCCAGATGAATTAAGACTCTCTACTATTTCATTATCTAGAAGCTGAAAGATCAGTTGGGAGCCGAAAACCAGATATTATAGGCTTTATTAGGGGAAAGACCTGCCGGGCTGTCTTGCAAGGGGAGAGCAGCAACCCGTGCAGAGGTGAGCACTCCTTTTGAGGGGAGGAATGGGAAGGAATGGGGGCTTAGGGTACTCGGCGAGCACTGATTGGTGGCTTAATGTATGGTCCATATAAGGTACATAGTTAGGCACTCAGGTACTTAGGAACTAGGGCTTAGAGTATATGGCAGATGCTGATTGGTAATTCCATGTATAGTACATATAAGGTACATGGTTAGGCACTCAGTATTTCCAGTCCACAGGTTTTGACATCATGCTTACCATTACTCCGCCCACCCGTTGGGGGAAGTGAGGATCTATCAGAAGCTCTAATTTTTCTTCTGGCCAGTTAGTTTCCATGAAAATGACTTAATGGGGAGGATTAAGTTCAATTTCCCAATACATTGGTTTTTCAGTATCAATATTATCATAGGTTTTATGAACCTCAGGCAAAGTTATTTTGCCTGTAATTTCAATATTGCACCAAATTCCAGTATTATTTAATGTAAACTTGGTGTTATTACAGTAAAAATTACTTAGTATAACAGAAGAGATTTTTAACCCTTGCCAGAAAAAATGCCCCTTTCCTGTATACCATATATTGTTATTCGTTGGGGTAGATATAATAGGCCAGGACTGGGCGAATTCAGTGTTCCATATGGATTGGGGGCGTAGCCATTCACCTTTTGGACTTTCACAATCAGACAGTGAGATGGGTTCCCATTGTTTATTATTTTTAAATATGGCCCATCTACTTCCTATTGGAAGTATTCTAGTATTATTGAGGATGGTTCCTATGCCGGCCAGTTGAACTACTGGGAATTTAAGCTTAGGATTTAACCGAGGCACCTGGGCTTTTAAGACACAATGTCGTAGATCACATTTCCCATCCAAAATGTTTCAAATTCCTGGGTAACCATATGAGTACGCAAGTGTCTGGCCTGGACTTCTGCAGCCATTATAGTTGGCCATTGTTTCATAGCCACTTCAGATTCCATTTGCATTAACATAGATAATAAGCCCTGTTGAGTTAGCGTACAGGCACATTCCCATTCTTGTGTTCCAGCATGCGTTTTTATAGTCTGTTCTATCCATGAAATAAAGGCTTTATTGCCTTTCCATGCTACTTCCCACCCTTTTCCTTCTTCCTGAAACAGCATTTCTTCTATATGACCTATCCTATCTAATAATAGACAAACATGGTAATTAGCCATACCTCTACTATGCTTCCCATTGTCTAATCAGGGCGATATGCAAATTAACTGCCAACCAAGATGGCGGCTGGCAGCCAGGCAACTGAAGCGAGCAGGAGGCTTGCTTGCTCCAGTGATGGAGGAAGCTAAGGTCCCCGCCTGCTGCAGCATGGCTCTGAGCTCTGAAAGCAACAGCTTCGAAAGCAACAGAGTTTCAATTATAGAAGCCAAACAAACCCCAGATACCTCCTTTAAGCCAGCCCACCTCGGAGCTGGAGCCGCAACAAAGTTTCAATTACAGAAGGTAAATAAATCCCAGAATAAAAGAAAAAAAGGAGAGACTGGGAGCTTCAGTTGCAGGCTTGGCCCGCCTGAAAACAGCCATCAGTCCCTCATCCAGGCTGACCAGGCACTTCAGTGGGGACCCCCACCTTAAAGGGGGTGTGGGCAGCCTAAAAACAGCCATCAGCCCCTCACCCAGGCTGGCCAGGCACCCAAGCGGGACCCCCACCCTGATCCGGGACACCCTTCAGGGCAAACCAGCCGGCCCCCACCCATGCACCAGGCCTCTATCCTATATAGTAAAAGGGTAATATGCAAACTGACCCTAACAACAGAAAGACTGGGAATGACTGGTCACTATGACACACACTGACCACCAGGGGGCAGACACTCAATGAAGCAGCTGCCCTCTGGTGGTCAGTGAGCTCCCACATGGAGGAGCTCTGCTCAGCCACAAGCCAGGCTGATGGCTGCCAGTACAGCAGTGCTGGTGGGAGCCTCTCCTGCCTCTTCAGCAGCGCTAAGGATGTCCATGTGCAGCTTAGGCCTGCTTCCCGCTGGCAAGTGGACATCCCCCGAGGGCTGCCAGGCTGCCAGAGGGATGTCTGATTGCCAGCTTAGGCCCAATGCCCTGGGGAGCAGGCCTCAGCCAGCAGATGGTCATCCCCCGAGGAGTCCCAGACTGTGAGAGGGCACAGGCCAGGCTGTGGCACCTCCCTCCCACCCTCCGAGAGCACAAATTTTGTGCACCGGGCCTCTAGTTTGAGATAAAGAATCTTTTTCTAATGAATGATGTTCTTTTTGCTGCAAGTTCAGCTTGTCGCAGGATACCAAGGCCAGCCCCTACTCCTCTAAGTATTTCCCTTTTGTTTCTTTTAGGAGGCCAATGTTGTTGGATCCAGCAGGAATGTTGTTGCCACTGGGTAGCTATGGTTTAGGAGCATTTGGGATATACTGAGTGGACCCAAAAATGTTGAGTTTCCCATGCCATAGTTAAATGGGTGGAGGTGACCCCCAAATGAGCTAGCGTTTGAGTATTCCATAGGGCTTCCCACAAGCATCCAGGACACAAGGATGGTGGGGTAGTTACAGATATATCTACCCACCAAGTGATCCCAATAGTTTCTGAAATAGGGATTCATTGATTTCTTTCTTGTTTCACAGACATCCAGCCACAAGAGCATGGCTGGTGATGCCAAGGACAAGATATACTAAGACAGATAGGACAGGCTGCTGCAAGCCTTTGGCCATCATATCCAGGTGTTTTTCTTAGCGTTTCATCATCCATCTCTATAGTTATACAATATTCATCCAGATTAGATCCATATACAATTCGACCAGTGGAATTATCAGGGAGGTGTTCTTTGAGGTATTTGCCTAAGGTGGGTCCTTTATAGTAGATATAGCCAGAAAAAAAATGTACCAAAGCTTATATTGATAGTAGGAGAAGACCAATATGTGGCCAACAAAGCATTAATTTCACTATCACACCTGATAATCAGAACATCATTGTGTAGAAGTTGGGAAAGATTAGCAGGTATCAAAGTTAAATTTTTCATATCTAATAAGGGAAGAGATATTGTCTCCACTAGGAAACCATAAGGAGGATAATAATAATATGAAAATCATTTTATGTACATTTAATCAGTAACAATCAGATAATATAAAAACACAGTTCAAGCAATGTCAATTTGTGAGCATACAGGCCTTGTTGACGTCGTCTTGGGATAGCTGTCTGCCTCCATGGTTAGCGACTTCTTGTCCTCGAAAAGTCTCAGCTGTTTCTCTTTCTTGAAAAGTCTTTGGTCTCCACTGCAGACGGAGATGGGTGTCCGAGATGGGAGTAGACGTCCATTTCACAGTCAGGTGCCTTTTTGAAATGTGAATGTGAATGGATGTGCTAACTTCTTTCAGTTTAGCTGCACATGGGTTAGTTAGTAATACCTGGTAAGGTCCCCTCCAACAAGGTTGGAGAGTTTTTTATTTGGTGTCTTTTCCAATTCACCAAATCTCCTGGTTGTAAGCACTGATCTTTGAAATCTTCGTCCCCCGGGGGCGCACTGTGAAATGAATCTGTTACCAATTTGTTAGTTCCTACAATGCAGAATGTCTGCTCTTTTACTTTTCCTTATATTTGGGAAACAAAAGATATAAACAGTCAATAATATTTTAAATAGAGTCATAAGAATAATTATTCTCAATTCATTTCATCCCATAGTTATTTTTGTTTATCCTGATTATTTGCCAGTAGTTTCTGAATTCAGTTATTTCTTGAAGTTCTATCAATCTTCATCCAGTTCAAAAATATGACCTGCTTAGAAGCCTGCAATTTAGAGTAAGTCAAAGTCCTTTTCATGGATTTTTCTAAACATATAATATATCTACAAATGCATCAGAATAAGGCTGTAGTGGAGATGGCCCTTATGCAGGGAGGGAGCCCTTTGCCACTGAGTCTAGTTGCTGACTATAATACCCTAAAGGTCTATGGTGGTCTCCATGTTTCTGAGTTTGAACTCCTAAAGCATTTTCTAGGGGTGTTATGTAGTAGGTTGCCCAGTGTACTGCTTATGGGTTGAGAACCATGAGGTGCTCCTCACCATGAGGTGCTCCTCACCCCTCATGTTGTAATTCAACCCTCTTACATATATTGGTTTCTCTCCTGGCTGTCTAAAACAGCTAGAAGGGCTCAGGCCGCTGGTTTACCAAGCCTTATGGGCATTCCTTCAGACAAGCCAGTCAGTTAATTACAGTTGAGTTGGAATTTCCCATTGGGGCAGCCTGCATGTAATGAGGTATAACTTCTGATGTTGCAGAAGACCAAAGAAATACCAAGCACACTTCCTAGAGAAAGGGAGGGACCCCATTTATTAACACTAGTGAACTCCGGGAATAATTTCCAAATCAGAGTGAGTAACACGCAGAGGCCTTCACTTTTTATAACCTTCTGGGGTCTTTGTCTTGCAGATATTGTTCTGCCCCCTTTTGTGGGCTTACAGGAAGGCCCCCAGGTGTTGGGGGCCCCCAGGATATATCCAATGATCTGTCCTGGGGCCAGTGATAACGACTTTCCCCTCCCCCTCAACCCCCCCCCCCCATTGTCCCAGAGCTTCGTTTAACCTTGTGGAGAAATGACCATGGGATGTTATGGTGAACAGGGGTGACGACCGCTCTTAGCTACTTTCTGCTGGAAAGGGATGATGGCTATGGGTTTAGCATCCTGCTTCTTCCTCTCAGAGGGGTTTGTAGGGAGTTCTTCTGGTTTCACGCAGGCAGAGGTAAGCAGTGGTCTCACACATGTAGAATGCTCCTGCAGGGGGCACCAGGGGTAGGTGGTGTTTTCATCCTTGGGGGTAGAGTTGCATAGATCATCCGGGAGGTGATCTGTTGGATGTTGGCCCTGCATACTGCTGAAACAAATAGCAACATTAGTTAGCTGAACATTGGCCATAACAGGTTCTATACTTATTAATTTTTTCCGTCCAATACAATCCCCCCCCCCCCCAATGCATTTGGTAGTAGAGTGGTAACATGCTGAAGGCTGATAAGTATAGCTAACAAAAATCTGGCTGCATTGGGTTTTCTCGTGGACTACCCGGTCTAGCATATTTGGGTAGCGAGTTTCTAAGCAAGGAGCAAAGGATGGTATGACAAGGTGTAATTCATCATTTATGATAAGGCCTTTGTTTCCTTGCTGTGTGGGGAGCAGTAATTTTATGGTACTTCTGTGTCCCAGCAAGAGCAGATGAGTTCTACTCCTAGTACTAGTCTCAGACTGTCTTTTTATCTTTTTAAAAAGACAAAATAAGAATTATTAGATAAAATCAGTGATTATCCAGAAATACTAGAGCATGTTACCTTAGGAGGAGATAAGAAAGAAAGATTAGTGTTAGGGAGAATTCAGCAGGGTGTTATCTGAATTCTTTGGAGCAGGTCTGCTGTATTCTTGAGGGTGACCCACAGGGGGTATTTCTGGTCAGAGGTCACCTTCCACTCAGAATGGATGTCACTCGGCTGGTGGGCTGCCTTCACCAGGGAGTGGTGGACCCAGGGGTTTAGTCCTGCAACCTTAAGAGCTGTGGGGGTGGTTAAAATGACTGGATTGGGTCTCTTCCAGGTAGGCTTTAGCGGATCCCTTTTCCAATCCATTACCCAAACCTGATCTCCAGGTTTATAAGGATGTACATCTGTTCCTTGAGAGATGGGTAGTCGGTCAATAACCCACCTGTGGACCTCTAAGGCAGTTTTTCCAAGTCCTTGTAGTTGTTTCTGGATTTCTAAGTTCCCCTATTTCCCCAAATCTCCCTTGGCTGAATTAGGGAGGGGTTTTCAATATAGAATTTCAAAGGGAGAGAAGCCTACCCTGGCCCTTGGGGCAAAGCATACCGGCAGGAGTACAAGAGGCAAGATATCTGTCCAGGTTAAGGATGTCTCTTGGCATAGCTTAGCCATAGGCTGATTTAGAGTCCGGTTCATGCGCTCCACTTTCCCTGAACTCTGAGGCCTTTAAGCTATATGTAGATTCCATTTAATTCCTAAAGCCTTGGCTATCTGTTGTACTATTTCTGCTACAAAGGCTGGGCCATTATCGGACCCTATGGTCAGAGGCATTCCATACCGTGGAATTATATCCTTCAGCAATGCCTTAGTGACTTCTCTCGCTTTTTCAGTGTGAGTGGGATATGCCTCGACCCAACCTGAAAAGGTGCAAACAAAGACTAGCAGGTATTTATTCCCTCTGCTAGGCCCTATTTCTATAAAATCTACTCTAAGTCCTCAAAAGGAGCGTGGCCACAGCACTGAACTCCTATCAGTCCTATAGGACCCTGTTTGGCATTGTTCTGCGCACAGAGGAGGCAAAGCTGAGAGACTGAGGCACACAAGGAGGGTAGACGGGCAATTAGGTAGTACCTGCCTAACAAAGCTTCTAGGGCAGCCTTTCCTAATTGAGTGAGTTCATGCTCCTGGAGGACTACCTTATGGGCTAACTGTTCTAGGACATAGACCCTATGACCTGGGAGTATCCACCAGCCTTCCATTGTTCTCTTACCCCCTTCTTTCTGGGCCCATATCTCTTCCTGAGGAGTGTATTTTGGAGGTTCAGGTAATCCAGGGGCCAACATGATCCGTGACGGTGCCACTTGTTCTTTAGCGGCCAGCTTGGCTGCAGCATCAGCACACTGGTTTCCTTCTGATACTGAGTCTTTCCCTTTCTGGTGACCTTTGCAATGGATGACGGCTATTTCCTTAGGCTCCCAGACTGCTTCTAGTAACTTTAAAATCTCATTCTGATTTTTGATTCCTTTTCCTCCAGCTGTCAAGAGCCCCCTTTCCTTATATATGGCCCCATGGACATGCAGGGTAGCAAAGGCATAGCATGAGTCAGTGTAGATGTTGGCACGCTTATTCTTACTGAGTTCTAGGGCTCTTACTAGGGCCCAAAGTTCTGCCCTCTGGGCTGACCATGGGCTTGTGGGGGCCTAGCTGAAGTGAGCCCGGTCTGTCCTAGTCAGAATCAGTTATTGCTAGCCCAATGAGATCTGCTTCAGGTGGCTCTGGTTGATAGCAACTGGGTGGAAAAGGGGGCCCAGTCTTTTTACTATGCTGTTTCGGACATGCATTCTTCCAGTGTCCTCTTTCTTTACAATAGGCACACTGGTGTCGTCTCAGGCTTGCTCTTCCTTTTCCCCCTGCCAGAACAAGGGGTTGGGTTCCCTTCTGAGAGACCTGTTTCTTTTTTCTTACTACTAAAACCTTACAGAACTGGACCCAAGGTGGCAAGGTTCGAGCAATTCCTAACCAACTGTCTATGTAAGGGAACTGATCTGGGTGTCTGGGGTCTGTCATGACTACATTCCAGACTGCCCTGATCAGTCCTACATCTAAAGAGCCTTCTGGGGGCCAGCTAACCCCAAAGGCTGGCCATTCTAATTCACAGAATTTCCTCAGAATTTGGGGTTCATTTTAATACCATAGTCCTCAATGAAACCCTTTTCAAAATTTTCCAACATGCAATTGAGAACAGTGGGTTTACTTTGTCCCAACCACAAGATGATTGGTGGCGAGAAACAGCAAGGGTGCAGGGAAATTACTAAAAGCCTGGAGGGTCTCCTTAAACAAAAGATCCTTAATAAGCACAGGCAGGGGCAGGGCGGGTAAAATCTCTCCACCTTGCAGAGCTGTGAGCCCCATTCCTGAAAGTCCCAGCCAGCCAAAAGAGACAAGAAAAGCCGCAAATACCTTTAAATCTACCCCAGAATTCCAAAATTTCAACCTAACACAGCAAAATCACAGAGCAAACCAAAGTCCCTAGTACACAAACATAGACAGAAATTTTTATCAACTATCCCTCCGTGATAGAGAGCAAACGTCTCTGAGAAAACTAACTCAGCAGTGCTGCTTGAGACTTTTGCAGACCATCATGGGTTTAGCCTTCAGTAAATCAAACATTTTCACCAGATGAGCAAACAGAAAATCAAAGTAGCTTTCTCTTTCACACAGACCAGTTAATCAGCAGATAATTATGCCAAGACAGACAAACATCCCTACTCACACTCGCTCAGTAGACTAGCCCAGACTGGAGCTGAGTAGATAATGCCCAACTCCCCAGATGGGCATGGGGGCACTCCCGGCACCCACACCCCAGAACAGAATTTTCGACCGACATCTCGGTGATAACCTACCGGAAGAGTTAAGACTGCATCCAGCTCCACCTCTTGGTAGCAAATTGGCTACTCCCACACACAAAGAAACAGAAGAGTGAACCCATAATTACTTAATCGAATCTGAATTCACTCACCTCCACAGTCCTGATTTCTGATTTATCTGACAAAGTGCTATGACTTCTGGGGAGGTGATCAAGCTCCCCCTTCCACTCACTAGGAGTGGGCCTGACTGACTGGGGCCCCTACCTTACTCATTCTGTTGACAGGTCCAGAGGTGTTCATCCACTTTCTCCAGATGCTGGCAGGGTCTTCGGATGAGGTCCGGAAGGGCCTGGAGTTCCCCCAGTTCAATTCTGCTGAAATCATCAGAGTGTACCTTCCAGAGGTCTGTCCCATGCCCCTGGGCCCCAAACCCCGTCCACTCACTGGAGGCAAGAGCCAAACATGGCTAGCTTCCTGGTCAGGGAACCAAATGTTGCAGAAGACCAAAGAAATACCAAGCACGCTTCCTAGAGAAAGGGAGGGACCCCGTTTATTAACACTAGTGGACTCCGGGAATAATTTCCAAATCAGAGTGAGTAACACGCAGAGGGCTTCACTTTTTATAACCTTCTGGTGTCTTTGTCTTGCAGATATGGTTCTGCCCCCTTTAGTGGGCTTACAGGAAGGCCCCCAGGTGTTGGGGGTGCCCAGGCCATATCCGACGATCTGTCATGGGGCCAGTGATAACTACCTCCCCCCCGCCAGGGCAGTGCATTGTTCACAGTTTTCATGGCTTGACAAGCCTTTCGAGACCAGTTTCCTCCACAAGAGAAGAGTAGACATATCAGTGTGCAAATCTGTAAATGTTTTGTTGTGCTTCTGTTTCAGTTATATATGTATGTAACTATCGTGTTGTGAGGTAAAAAAATTTTGGGGGGTCTGAAAGTCACAGCAAAAATAAATGGAGAAAAACTAGTGTAAAGGGTAACATTAATGTAGGCCTTTCTATTACTGAGCCAACCATAGCAAAGGGAAGGAAATACTATGATTGCTTTAGAGTACTCTGGGCTGGATGTTGGGAACCACCCACTGTAGGGACGTGTAATACAATGAGGTAAATGCAGTGGATTATGGAATCATAGGAGTGCACCTTGGTTCACAAAGTAATGAACTTGTGTATGTCCATGGTCAGAGGAGCCACCCAGGAGATGCCAAGTTTGTGTACAGTTAGGTAAAAGGAGGTGGAGGGTTTTCTGGGTGGTAGAGAATGCATCAACCAAAGGTAGTAGTCTCCTCTGGATATTAGGCCTTGTCATTTATCTGTTGAGGCTAGAATTCATTTTTTTTAAGGGAATGGGCATGGCTGTGAACCTTGCAGTAAAGAAATGAAGTCCGAGAACCCCTCAGAGTAGAAAGGAAATTCCAGTGCATCTGGTCTCTTCTCTTGTGGGTCTGAAACTTGTTGAAGAAATGCTCAGATGGACTTGAGGGCATATTGCAACAACTGGGGTGAAAGTTATCATTTACAGGCCAAGTAAGTAAGACAGATAGTGTTATTTACCTTGTGTTGTCCCTGAACTTTTAGTGAATGCTCTGGGATTCATGCACTCTTATTTGGCTTAAATATTATCCCATTAGGGCACTGTGACATTGGAAGTGTTCCATTAGCTTGTGAGCTCTTTGAAGGGAGAGGTTGTTTCTTCTGACCCCTGTATCCCTAATATTGAGCCCAGGGCCCCACAGAGCAAACACTTGATAAAGACTGTCTCCCTAGTGCAGAGATGGGGAACATTTTACCATCAAGGGCCATTTGCATATTTATAAAATAACTAGAGGCCCAGTGCACAAAAATTTGTGCACTCGGGTGGGTCCCTCAGCCCAACCTGTGCCCTTTCGCAATCTGGGGCCCCTTGGGGGCCCCTTCCCTGGCTGCTGGCACCAGTTTTCCTCCGGTGCCCGGAACCCAGGCCTTCGCTCTTCGCCAGGAGGGGCCCGTGCGTTGGGTGAGGGGCTTAGCTCTTTTAAAAATACTTCTGAATGTTTGGTAAATAACCTTGTAGGAATCTACTTTCTGAAACATGCTGGTTGTTAAGGGCTGATTTGGGTAATCAATAAAATTTATGTTAAAATCCTAATCCTCCGAACCTCAGAATGTATCTGTATGTGGAGATAAGATCTTTAAAGAGGGGATTACATTAAATTGAGGCAGTTCCTGTGTGACTCTTAGCCCATCTCACTGAAGTCCTTATAAGAAGAGGAATTTTGGGGTCCAGCCCCAGCAGGTCCAGAGGTTCCCAAAGGTGTGGACGGAGTTGGCGAAGAAGGAATGACACAGAGGCAGTGTTCAGGTGATCATCGTAGCCAGGTTCTCTTTTTATTGTCCTGTTACATGTATATTTATACTATTTGATCCTATAAACATTCTTCCATAAGCTATTTTTTTTTTTTTTGCTGAGGAGAGCATGGGGTCCATTTATTGGGGGGGTCAGTCAAAGGGGGAGCTGGCTAGGGTGGGGTAGGGCAGCAGCTTGTCTGGCTCCCGAGAAACCCAACTTGAGTCCAGAGCCTCGACCACTTTGAAGCCAAAGTCTTCCTCCACCTTTATCTGCATGGGGGCCAGATCTGGAGTCAGTGGGACTCCTGCCCAGCATCCTTCCCATGGCACTTGCCACCTCTTCCAACCACTGGGCCCCTCATCAGGGGCCGGGCTCCTGGCTTCTGCAGGCGCTAGTGTCCTCCTGGGCGGGGACAGCCCTTCTTTCTCCAGAGGCTCATTCTCAGCGTTGCCTGGGGTGGGGCGTCTGTGCCCTTCCTGCCCTCGTCCTCCAGTAAGATGATGAACTGGCTGGCCCAGTAGTCATTGCCGTAGGAGTCCAGCACCCTCATGAGGAACCTCCGCTCCTGCTGGAGTCTCCGTGTTATCCTCTATATCTGATGGAATCTGTTCAGGACCCGCTCGATCTCCCTGCAGCGCCGACCCAGCACCTGGTACTTCCTGCGATTGAGTTCCCCTTGGCACCGAGGCTGCTGACCTTGAGCTGCCTCCTCCTCTTCATCTAGCTCCTGGAGGCTGGAGTTGCCCAGACCCCCAGACATGAACTCCACTTCCGTCTCAAGCTCGCTCTCCAGGATGTGACCACGGAACAGCAGAGGCAGCGCCAGCTCCAAGCAGGGAGGTGCTGAGAACTCCTCAAAGCCCACAGCTGCTATGCACCCCTCTCTCTGCTCCAGCTCCATTTTTCCCTGGCTCCCTGCGGACATCCCCTCTTCCCTGCCCCACCTGACTTCGCCAATCACAATGGTGGCCCAGTTCTCCGGCTCTTGGCTGCCACCTGGGTTCCGACACCAGCAGGCAGTTTCTTCCATCCTTCCCTTTTCGCCTCCCTTCACTGTGCCTATGTATGCAAATTAACCGCCATCTTTGTTGGTGGTTAACCGCCATCTTGGCTGGTGATTAATTTGCATATCTCGCTGATTAGCCAATGGGAAAGGTAGCGGATGTACGGCTAATTACCATGTTTCTCTTTGATTAGATAGGATTCCCGAGCCATGTAAAATTATCAACTTAAAATTTAGGCAGCCATATTTGGTAAAACATTTAATTAACTCAACCCCAATGCCTTGGCAGGGCCAGATCTAATGATTTTTTGGGCCGTATTTGGCCCTTGGGCTGGAAGTTTTCCACCCTGGTTTAGTGCCTGAATTGATGATGGGTACTAACAGATGTCTAATAAGCACTTAGGGAACTGATAAAAACTCCAAAGGGGCATATATTTTGGGGCTAAAGAAAAAGCTATGAGAGCCAGCCACAATCCACCTAGGGCCAATAATACTTAAAGATGTGGTTTTAATATTAAGGAAAGTGCTTTCTCTAGGAGTCAGGGATGACTCTAAATTATCTAGCTAGAGGTGAGTGTGCATGCCAAGAAGACAGGAAGGGGATGCATTTTGGGGTAGAAGTTTTCAGAGTTGTAGGTTTATTTAATAAATGCTTTGAGCCCTAGCCAGTTTGGCTCAGTGGATGGAGCTTTGGCCTGCGGACTGAGGAGTCCTGGGTTCAATTCCAGTCAAGGGCATGTACCTTGGTTGCGGACACATCCCCAGTGGGAGGTGTGCAGGAGGCAGCTGATCGATGTTTCTCTCTCATCAATGTTTCTAGCTCTCTGTTCCTCTCCCTTCCTCTCTGTGAAAAATCAATAGAATACATTTTTTAAAAAAATGCTTTGAGTGTTTAGTGTTAAAATATAATGTCAGAAAGAGCTTCTGGTAATAATGTGAAAGACAGGTTGGAGCACAGGGAGACATGGAGAACCCTGCTAGGAATAGATGAGTGTTCAACTCAGGAAACTGCAGTGAAACAGCACAAGAATAGCTGTCACTGAAGCTACTGTCTATCTGCTAGAGTCTATCTAGCAGCTAGACCAGTGATCGCTTCACCTTCATCCTCATCATATGAGACAATGGGTGGGTATGCTGGGCCCAATACACTCTGAAGGTCCAGCCCAAGATAAATGTCTTGTATTCACTATATTGGGGTTTTGGGAACTGCCAGGCCCTGTTATGAAGCATTTAGGCAGGGATAACAGCACCTAGTCTCCGCATGACTACCACTCTAATCAAACCTCTGAGCCTTGAGGGATGGGCAGCCTGGCAGGGCCAAGTTTGGCTTCACACTAATTAGTGCATATAAAGTACCTTGCTACTGCGCATATGCCCAGGCCATTCTGAAGCTGGATTTCCCCTTTCTGAGTTCCCAGAACAGCCCAGATTTGACAAAAATAAACAATTTATAGGAAATTCCCAGCAGGTTTAGCTTCCTAATCCTCCTCCCACTTCAACCCTCTCCTTCACTCCACCTTTCCTTCCCTCACAAGCCCCATCCCCCTCCAAGAGGAAGGAGCTTATGCTGGAGTCCAATAGCCTCTGCTCAATGTGTGCGCTCCCTAGGCCAGGATTATAGAACATCTGAGTTCTGTTCCTCTTTTGAGGCCCATTCAGGGCTTAAGAGGAGCATATGAGGGTATTATGTGATCCTGCCTAGAAACAGGAATGGTTGTAGTGCTCCTTGAAAGTTCTTAGGGTACCAGATTATTACAGATGGTTTTCTTTTCTCTTCTTCTTCTTCTTCTTTTTTAAATGGCGAGAGATGTATTATTTATTTATTTGAGAGAGAGAGAGAGAGAGAGAGAGAGAGAGAGAGAGAGAGAGAGGTTTGCTATTCCACTCATTTATGCATCCATTGGTTGATTCTTATTTGTGCCCTGTCTGGGGATGGAACCCATAACATTGGTGTTATGGGACAACATTCTAACCCATAGAGCTACTAACTTACAGCACAGATGGCTTTCCAGATGTTCACTCTCCAACTCCTATCAGGAAGTGGTGTTTCTCTAAGAAATTCCAGGGGTCAGTCTCTGTGCTTGATGTCATAACTCAATCACCTTTGTGGGTCAGTTTGGAATGATAGAATCCTTGCCCCATATACAGCAACATTAAGAAAAACAAAAGTGTGCTAACCAAATAAATCCCAGATGTAAGAGCCAGAAACATATGCTGTACATTTACCATCCCATGAAATCAGAGCATTTGGATAGTTCTCATTCTCGGAAATCCCAGTGCCGGCGGGCGGGGGGGGGGGGGGGGGGGGGAGGGAGAAATCAGTTTGCATATATTCATACAAGGGATTTTATCTATTGTGCAAAGAGTGGGTTATCTGGCTCCCCCCATGCTTCTGGGCTCTATTAAGACTGCCCACGTCACAACTCTAGCTCCAGTTCTTAGAGATGAAGAGATCCAAAGACATGATCATGGGCCAGGATGAAGGATGCATACCCTTTGACTCCAGTTAAATCCCTGGTGTTTGAGGTGTGTGTGGGTGTGGATGCTTGCTTCCTGGTGCTGTCACAGCCCCTGTCGTAGCTGGTTTAGGAACATAAGGCTGCTGTCTCTGTGAGGCAGGAGCAGGGTGGGAGGCAGTTCCTTTTATACTCAATCACTGCCTGCTTGGCCCAATCCTGCTTATTCCAATTTGGGATCAGCAGCCTTCTCAGCAACCCCACTCTGACTCTGACCTTGGTATCAAGGAGCCAGCACTTGAAACAGGTTTGAGATCAAGTCCTCCTCCTAGACGGGGAGAGTTATCCAGAAGAGAGCAGAGACAGCACTCCCAAAGGTAGGGTCTCCAAACAGACACACACACACACACACACACAACAATACTCCAACCAACTGAGCCACACTGGCCAGGGCTGTTTCCGATATTTTTGTGTCTGACCTCATATGCAACTTCACCTCAGTAAAAAAAGATCTCATAAAAGACAAGTCTCATACAACTAAGATCATTTATTTTAAAATTACTGCTTTAAAAGCTGGGCTATATTATACCACAAGAGCTGAAATCACAAAATAAGAACCTAAACTCTTATCAATTTACTATGAAAATGATCGCACTCATTTATGGAATATAATGAACAACATAAACTGATGAACAAAAACAGATCCAGAGACAGAGAAGCATCAATCAGACCTCAGAGGGAAGGTAGGGGAGGGTAGGGTTAAGGGGAGAGATCAACCAAAGGACTTGTATGCATGTATATAAACCTAACCAATGGACACAGACACCAGGGGGGTGAGGGCATAAGTGGGGGTGGGGGTGGGGGGATAATGGGGGGTAAGGACACATATGTGATACCTTAATCAATAAAGAAAAAATAATGAAAAATATTACTATGAAAAGTAATATACTAGTATGTGGCTGGAGTTTTGACTGTGTAACTGATAATTCTGCACATTAACTTCCATGTAGAATAAAATATGTTTTAGCGAATGAGTTTTAAAAAGTGATCAATTGAATCCTGCATATGTAGGTTACTCAACACTAACCATAGCAATAGTTTAGAACTTAGACCATCAGAAGATTTGTGTGTGTGGTTATTATATCACTAATTCTGACAGTATTGTTGTGCAACTTAATAAGAAAGAATCAGATTGATTTTTAGTTAGTTTTATCACTGTTTTTAAATCATTTCCAGATGATTTACCTCCATGGGCTGGCATCAGGGGAGACCACTCCTTCCTCCCCACCCTTGGTGTCCCATGGCTCTGAGTGTCCAGTCGAGCCCCAGGGAAGGAAGTCACATGGATCTGACTATTCTGGGTGAGTCCACATCTGGAGTAGCCCTGACAAAAGTTTAGGTTGAGCCTCTGAGGAGGTGCTGGTTGTGACTGTAGTTCCAGCAGAGGTGAGGAAAGTGGTGCCAAGCAATGTGCTACGAGGCATGTGAAGAAGAAAGACCCCAGCCGGTAGGAAAATGCTGTACATAGAATTCCATCGCTTCTGCTGGGGGAAAGGAGTTGGACCTGTCCACAGTACTGCAGAGAACCCTGTGTGATGTTGTGATATAATAAAAAATGATTATTTGTTCTTACATCCTGGTTCCTGGAACAAAACTCCTAAAACCCTTCAAATTTCTTTAGCTATAGGAGTAATGGAGCATTTTTTATTATTAATAAGATTGCCATTTCAGCCATACCTGCATTCATGCTAATGAGATGACTCTTGGAGGGTGATGGCTGGTTACTGGAAGAACTAACCTGGTGATTAGAGGATTGGAGCTGTCAGCACTCCCTACTCCTACCCTCTTGGGCGAGGTTGGACATTGCCATAATCCCCAATGACCAGTGATATTATCCATCACGAGTCCATGAAAAACCATAAACAGAAGGTTTGGAGGGTTTCTGGATTGATGAGCACATTGAGGTCCTGGGAGGTTCAGCATGCTCAGAGAGGGCAGGGAAGCTCTCTAGCCCTTCCTACACAGCTTGCCTTGTGCAGCTCTTCCACTGGCTATTCCTGAGTCATACCCTGTTTATAACCAGTAATAATAGGTAAAGCACTTTTCTGCTATGCTAGCAAAATATCACACTCAAGGAGGGGATGGTAGGAATCCCCAATTTATAGCTGGATGTTTAGAAGTGCAGGTGACAACTGGGATCTGCAGTTAGAGTGTGAAATGGGGGACTGAGCCCTTAACCTATAAAATCTGCACTAACTCAGGGTACTTAGTGTTTGAATTGAACTGTAGGACACCCAGGTCGTCTCTGCAGAGAATCTTAGAACTGGGTGGTGTGGAAAACCCACGTGCATTAGTAATGGAATTAACCTTTTCATTTACCCTGAATGACCGCATCTTATTCTGCTGAAGCCTCCATGAAGCATTGTCCTAAGAGCCAGTACAGGGAGCTCAGCAGGTGTTCGGACAGGGATTTAGAGTGATGGTAGGAAGCCATTGTCAATGTGAGTTCAAGCCAAGTTTTGGTTCTATTCCTAGAATCATGGAGGTGTAGAAGTGGAGGGACTGGTTCTTTCTTTATATATTTTTCTGTAAGGTCAGGGTCTTAAAACATCTATGGATACAATATTTTTGGAAGGAGTGGACAGATGGGATAGTGATCAGATTAGGCTCCATTAAAATGAATTTTCCATAATTAAAATCACTACAATATTGAAGATAACAATAAATCAAACAAAGTCCAAATGGAAACCAGAAACCTTGTATTCCCTGACCAGTGTAGGCAGTGCTTATAGCATCAGCCAGAGCACTAAAGGGTCATGGGTTTGATTCCTGGTCAAGGGCATGTACCCGGGTTTCAGGTTTGATCTGGAGAGTGTGTGGGTAGCAACCAACTGATGTCTTCTCCTTCTTCTTCTCCTTCTTCTTCTTCTCCTTCTTCTTCTTCTCCTCCTCCTCCTCCTCCTCCTCCTCCTCCTCCTCCTCCTCCTCCTCCTCCTTCTTCTTCTTCTTCTTCTTCTTCTTCTTCTTCTTCTCTCTCTCTCTCTCTCTCTCTCTCTCTCTCTCTCTCTCTCTCTCTCTCTCCATTGTTCCTTTCTGCCTTCCCTCCCATCCACTCTCTCTGACAAGCATTGGAAAGAAGATCCTTGAGTGAGGATTAACAACAACAAAAGAAGAAACCTTTAAGCATTTGAATTTAGGAAAATAAATCCCTGATCTATATGCAACTAAAGTAGAGATGGTCAAGGGCTGTAGAGGGGCATGGAGTTTGGGTATCAATCAGCATAACCATCTATGGCAGTGGTTCTCAACCTTCTGGCCCTTTAAATACAGTTCCTCACGTTGTGACCCAACCATGAAATTATTTTTGTTGCTACTTCATAACTGTAATGTTGCTACTGTTATGAATCATAATGTAAATATCTGATATGCAGGATGGTCTTAGGTGACCCCTGTGAAAGGGTTGTTTGACCACCAAAGGGGTCGCGACCCACAGGTTGAGAACAGCTGGTTTATGGTAACGTGTCCCTCTAGAAATGATGACTAGCTTTTTACAATTTGACTTCCGTTCGTTATGTGGAGTTCTTTCCCCTCCCTGCTTCATTTCCTAGTATTACTTGGAAGAGCTGACTGTTGCTGAGATTATAAGGTCCTTCAAGGTCAGAGAAGGACTCTGACTCATATATCTCATCTCCTCGCCCTCCTCTTCTCCTCCAACTTAGTGCTGTGTTTCTTTCCCCGCCCCCCCCCTGCTCCGCCCCCTGCCTCAAGTCTTTTAGTAAAAATTAGTGAAAAAAATTGATTTCTTTTTTTGTCTGAGTCCCTTGATTTCACCTGCACTTAGATCAATTGTTTATCCTCTTCTTTGGGAGGAAAAAGCAAGAAAATAGACTTTCCTTCCCATAGAATGCAGCCCTGAGAATAATTTGTGTTTAGCTCCCTATGACCCAAATTTGGACTCCCCTCCAGAAATGTAAGATGATTAATCTGTTTTAAACCACCACGTCTGTGGTAAATTGTTACAGCAGCTACAGGACTATAACAGTTGGTTTCACATTGCACTAAGTGAATTGCACACAGTAGGTGCTCTGTGAATGCGCATTGAATGAATGGTCAAGCTTCCAAAATGTCTGATTCTTGGTTATGATGAAGGGATTTTAGAAGTAAATAGGATGTTGCTGTGAGAATTCCAGCCCAGTACAATGATGTGAAGTGAGCAGGCAGTTTTCTTCCAGTTTCTCTCCTAATATTCAAACTTTCTTAACCTATCCAGGCTAACAGGACAGGAGGTAAGTGGAAAGAGCACCGTCTTTGTAGTCATCGGATTACAACCAATTTTGGAATGAGGATGTGGATGAAGATGGCCTGGTTATGGCTTTTCCTTAGTCCCTGAGAGTCATTCATTTGCCAAGAGGGACATTATAATTCTTTCTAAAGGAAATTCATAACAAAATTAGACTGAAGTAATAATATCTTTGATTTGAAGATAACAATAAATGAAACATATCCCAAATGTAAACAAGAAATGTTGCATGCCCTGGCCAGTGTTTCCCAAGTGGTTAGAGGTGGAGCGGAACACCAAAGGGTCACTGGTTCCATTCCTGGTCAATGCCATGTTCCTGGGTTTCAGGGTCGCTTCTGCCCCTTGTCGGGGAGTGTGCAGGAGGGAACCAACCAATGTCTCTCTCTCTCACATCCATAAAGGATTTGGCCATGTTTCAAGGTGAAGACTCAGTTAGAAAAATGTAGCACATCATAGTCAGGTAGAGGGCGGCCCGGGGGATGAAGTTTACAAAGATGCCCTGAGTTTTTGTTTGCTGTAGGTGCTCAGTTGAAACCAGGTGGGCTGTCATAGTCCTACCACAGCAGAGTGAGTTGGCTCAACCTTCAAGTAGTGGGAATGCTGGGTCAACTTTTGGGATGGAGGATGTGGTAGTAAACTCATGGGTTGAGCAAATAGCATAATCCCTGGTGTAGCATCAACAACTCAGGAACATTGTCCCTGCCAAATCTCAGCAGCGGTATTCTGGAGAATTTTTAGTGATAAGGTGAGCAAGGCAGAGTGCGGCAGCGACCAGCAGGTGGCAGCCACCGCACACACTTTCCCACCAAGCTTTGGGGAGAGATGCAGGGCAAGGACTGAGACTAATTATTTTTTCTACTGCTAAGTAGTGGGCAGGATTTGGGAGGGATATTAGATTCTAAACAAAACTAAGGGGAGTAAAAGATTTCTCTACATCATCTGAATTTTAGTGTAAGCATGAGGATTCATCTTACATTGCCCTTCTACAAGTTCATTCAGATTTCTTATTGAATAAGCTTTTCAGAAGGGCAAACAGAGGATCTGAGAAGTGCATATCAATTTACCTTTCATTCTTCCTCTCCCCTTGCTTTCCCATTCCTGTTTCTGGTCTGTCTTTGAGTTTGGGAAGTTGAGAGGGTATTTAAACTCCTACCCATAGCCCCTTTGCTCCTATGCAATTTCCCCTTCTCTCTCTTCAGGAGAATATTCTCCTAGCAGGAAGGTTTACAATAAATACCTGCATCCAGCAAATCTTTTCTGAAGATTCATTAAGTACAAGGCCCTGTGATAAATGCGGTATATATAAAACAGAAAGACCTGACCGACCTAGACCTACACACATGGAGCAGGGGAAAGAGGTAAATAGGCAATTACACAAATGTTTGTTTTAAATAACCATTTGATAACAGAAGGGTTGAGGCAAATTTTAAAAAAAAATTTCTATTGATTTCAAAGGAAAGGGAGAGGGAGAGAGAGAGAGAAACATCAATAATGAGAGAGAATCACTGATAGGCTACCTCCTGCACATCCAGCACTGGGGATTAAGCCTGCAACCCAGTCATGTCCCCTTGACTAGGGTGAAACCTAGGACCCTTCAGTCCATAAGCCGAAGTTCTATGCACTGAGCCAAACCAGCTAGGGCTGAGACTAATTTTTATACCACCTCTTTCTAGTCTCATGTCTGTGAAACTATGCCAGATCTCCAACTGGTTATATTCTCTTTATCTTTCCCAATTGCATTTCCATCCAATTACCATATTTCATTTTCTCCTGTTTTCATTTTCCCCTACCAGTCTGTGAATATCTGTGGAACAAGATCAGTGTCTAATTCACTTTGTAAAGCTCTGTGTCCTGGTAAAATTCTAGATACATAGAAATATTGAGTGTAAAACTGCCAGTCCTGGCCTATGCAGATGGATGAAAAAAGGTGTTAATTGCAATGCTATGTATGATAGTGAAAATTTAGGAACCTGGTTGCCAACAAGTAGAGATCTGATTAATTACATGCAAAGGGATGATATGCAAGAATTAAATTAAGTATTAAATTAGACCAATATGGTTGATATCAAGAGATGTCCACAGGAGATTTTGAGTGGAAAAGATTATAAGAAATTACGTATACTATATAGTACCATACATGCAGAATTGTACATATTTAACTATGTGTTTATATGCATGAAAGATGGTCATTAAACTGATTATAGAAATTAATTTGATGGGAAAGATTTTGTGTGTTTAATTTCCTTTTGTATGTTTGGCCACAAGTTTGAAACATTTTTAATGAATAAATATTATTTTAAAAATCAACAGAGATTTTTAAAAATTTCGTCAAAATCTGATTGTCTTTCTACTATTCAGAATTCTTCAGGGTCGCATTAATTAGTGATTTGTAACTGGGACAACCCAAATTTCCTAGGGACACTTGGCAAAGTCTGGATAAATATTTGGTTGTTATCACTGCTGCCACCATCTAATAGGTGAAGTCCAGGGATGCTGCTAAACATCCTTTTTTATGCAGGACAGTTCCCCACAAGAAAGAACTATGTACAAACCAGCTATGCAATGACAAATAACAGTTAGGCGATGGGATGTATATATCAAGTTAATTCTTTCTATCTTTATACTAATTTATTCTATTCTCTCCACTTTTGAATATGTTTAAATTTTTTCATAATAAAAGGTTTAAAATATTCTAAAAAAGAAGAAGAAGAAAGAATTATCTATCTTCAAATGTTAACACTGCAGAAGCTGAGGAATCTATCAGAATGATTCTGATAAGCTTCTTTACCACCATCTGGTGGTCAGAGAAGGGCCTGCAATTTCCTTGTAGTTTCAGAGGAAATTTGGATGATTGAAGTAGGAACTCAGATATAAGACAGGAGGCCAAAACAAACAAACAAACAAAGAAAAAACAACAAAAAAAGATAGCTATAGTTAGAATGGAGCCCAGGGGAAGAGCACAATTTGTGGTGGAGAGAGTCTCTGATGCTATGACTAAGGCCAGTATTTCCTCATGAGGCTACTATTCTGTATTTGTAAACCCTTCACTAAGATTCCCAGTTTCCAGTTTCGTTATGACTCCAGAGATGCAGAAAACCTAGGTGCTGAGGCAAGAAAGGATTTGGGTAAATTTTATAGATATGACTTGTCAGGTAGAAGTACAGTGGATCTGCAATAGCCCCCATAGGTACCACCCTACAACATAGGATGATAAAGCTTCTCTTTGAGGAATAATTCCAGCCCAGAACACATGGGCCTGAGGAAGGGTTCCTTATTAACTGCTGTCTCCATCTCAGTTTCTCCTGAGGGATCTATTTGTAGGAACTGACCTTCTTTATTTGGCCCTGCCATTCTGACCTCTACCCCAAAGACCATGTAGAAATCAAATAACTATTCTTGCTCTGCTCATCAGTTTTACCTATCCTTTGCTCACAGTCCAGTTTTCTGTTTCTTAATTTTCGCTTACTAATGAGTTGCCCACCTGGCACCTATGTCTCATGCTCCTCTTCCCTGCCCTCAACTGGGCCTTGGGCCACTGCTTACTTTCCTGCCTGCAGGTCACTTTTGGAAAGCCTGCATTCATCTCACTTTTTGAAAGGATGCTGCTCTTTTCTGAGGGGTGCAGCAATCTAATGCGGTCCTTATTTCCCTTTTGCACAGTTTCTTTCTTCTCTACAATCCCATGGTTCAAAGCCATTTAGATGATAGTGTGGACCACAAAAAGGCCACACGCTAACCTGACTAGCACAGGGAAGGCCTGCATGGCCATCTTGCAAACATACAGACCTAAAGTAGCCACAAAGGATGGTCTGAAATTGAAACTAACAAGAAGCAGTTGTGGTGGGTAGTCACGTCCTAGGCCGGTATCTTCCCTGACAAGATCAATCTTTACCTGAGGCTATTGTTTTTTTTGCATCTATGATAACATATCATAGAAATGTCAGGGTTACTTGTAACTTCTCTTTTTTTCCAAACCCCTCAGGGACAACCAAATGCCCTGGGTGCCAGGATAGAGACCACAGATTTCTTCATTGTTATTGTTATCATGTTAATTGTTGACTGTTAACTATCCTGTACCCACATAAGTAAAACAAGTATGTATCTATCATCTCGTTTTTTATCCAATCCCAGAGATTCCTCCCCCAGACATTCTCCTCCCTCTCTAATCTATTACCAACGGATTTCATGTAACCCACTTAGGTCTCCTGCTTTGAATGTAATGTATAAAACAAGGAGAAGACCACCATTCTCTGGAGCATTATCCCAATCCATTGAGATTCTACTTCCCTGCAATTGTCCACAGTTTGGCTCAAATAAACTCACAAAATTCTTTACAGGTTTGAATGTCTTTATGCTAACAACAGCAATCTTTACCAAGGCCATATTCTATTAACCACCTTTAAACTCCCTGTGGGTAGCGGACTCTTGGTTGTCCCTCTGTTTCTCTGGTGAAGGTAATTGCAGCCTACTGGTGTCTAGTGGTTAAGTGCTTGCACATGATCTGTTACTTTCAAGCTCCATCTTCCCATCGGTGTTCATGAGAGAGAGACACAACTGGAATCCTTAGTGACGGTGATGCCCTCTCATTGGCACCTTGCTAATGCCAGTGACTGCTGTGTCCTTTGGGCTTTCTTTTTTGGATCCTCAGGCCTTACATGACTTAATCATTTTACTATGCCCATCTGCCTCGCATGTTTTCTTTTTTATCTTTCAACAAACTCAGGTATTTCTACTCTGCTATGTGTGGCCTTTTGATTTCTCTAAGCTTCCAAGAGCCTCCTTATAAAGTGAGTTCCTCTAATCCCCTAATGTCTTTGCTTAAGTCTTGAAAATCATATGCTGAGACTGTGTCCCCAAGGCAATGAATTCTTGCATATAGAGTCTTAGGTAATTCTAATGGGGAATGAATACACTATACTTATGTAAAGCTACCCATATTAATCATAGTAAATGATAAATGCAGTTTGTTACTCTAACTTGATTTTTCTCTCATAACTAGAGCTAACATGTTAAAAGGTTTTTCTTTAGTATATTTCATAATCTAGCAGTTTCAGTTCCTGTGTGAACCTAAGAGGCAGCCTGACCTTCAAGGCCCTGGCTAACACCCACAGCCCAGACACAGGTAGTCAATGAAAAACAAAACCGCACAGATGCCCAATGCAAGAACTCTGACCACGAGAATCCATATCAGGACCAACAAGGACACTACCTGCAAGTCCACAGCCCCTCCCCCTGATCTTTTTGTTATGTTTCCCCTCTCCCTCCTTATAATATCCTCTGCCTGCCCTAGCTGGTTTGGTTCAGTGGAAAGAGCATTGGCCTGTGGACTGAAGGGTCTTAGGTTTGATTCTAGTCAAAGGCACATACTCAGGTGTGGGCTCCATCCCCAGTAAAAAGGGGGGTGAGGGGCATGCAGGAGGCAGCCGATCAATGATTTTTTCTCATCATTGATGTTTCTATCTCTCACTCCTTCTCCCTTCCTCTCTGAAATCAGTAAAAATATATATTAAAAATGGAAAGAAAAAGAAAAAAAACCTCTCCCTTCACTGACCTCTTAATATGGGTTTTTAAGGATGGAAATGTCCCCCATCTTCTTGAGAGGCCAGCATTCAAATAACCTTCCTTATGTTTACTAGCACCTGACTCACTAGTTTGGATTTTATTGCAGCAGGCAGTAGAATGAGGTATTTTTGGTTACATTCTATCTCCCTTGGTCGAGCAGCCTCAAAATCCAGTCCTAGGGGTACTCCCCTAGTACCTGCCGCTATATACTAACCAGTTTTGTTGCTCTTTGGGGTGTAACCTCTTTTCAGTTTTATCAGATCCAGCAGGTCAGCAGCTCAGTTCTTCTGGGATTGAACCCTAATTATAGGCCTGCCCTCAGGACAGGTATTAAGGCAGGCTCCTGAGGGAGACTCTTATTATCTTGAGAGGAGAGGCTCTGCAGTGTCACCCCAGCCTTGAGAAGTGCCAGTTCTTACTGAGGAGGTGGGGCTTGCTCTGTAAGCTCTGAGGTTTCAGGGGGGACTGCAGACCTAAAATCCTTGGGGGATTCAGTTGGATGTTCATTCCTTCTTCCAGGTGGAAGCTGATGGAAGCAGACATGAAGGAAAATTGAATTACTAGAGAGCTTGTGAGAATGAAGAGGGAATTCAGGGAAGTGGTAAGGTAGGTTAATCAAAAAGACCCATCAAATTTTCCAACAGAGAAGATCATCTTCTAAATGGCATTCCTGATAGTTTCTTTTTTACTGATTCTCTAAATCTGTCCCTTTTTAGAAGAGTCCTACTTGTGGAATGCCAGTGTCAAGAGCTTCATAGGCCTATTTCTCAGTGAAAGTACATCATGGTGAAAGTTATTTAAAAAGCTAACCAATTAAAGTTCCTGGGAATTGTCCGAAGGTCACACAACCAAGAAAGGAACTTTCATTAAAGAAAACTCATTAAACTTAGTAAGAACAGTGAAAGAGTCTATGCCATGAGCCATGACTGAAATTATAGAAATTATCAGGCGACTGGAAAACACATGTTAACGTAAAAAAACCCATTGAAACCTGTAAAGAATTTTTGTGAGTATATTTGAGCCAAACTGTCGACAAATGCCGGTAAGCAGAACCTCAACGAATTGAGATAGTGCTCTGGAGAATGGCGGGGTTACATTTGTATTTATACATTCCAATCAAAGGAGGAACATAGGTGTGTTACATGAAATTCATCGGTGATAGATTAAGGAGGAGGGATAAAGCAAAGCAGGGAAACCCCTGGGATTGGATAAAAAGTAAAATGATAGACACATACTTAGGTGGGTGCAGGAACAATTAACATGATAATGAAGGAATTCCTGGTATCTGTCCTGGGACCCAGCACATTTGGTTGTGCCCCAGGGGCTGCAGAAAAAGGGAAGTTACAAGTTACCCAGACATTTCAAGGGTGTGTTATCATAGATGCAAAGAGACACATAGGCTCATTTAAGATAAAGGTTGACCTTGTCAGTGAAGATACAGGCCTAGGACGTAACTGCCCACCATAACTGCTTTTAGTTAAAGTTTAATTTCAGACCATCCTTTGTGGTTACTTTATTTATTTATTTATTTTAAATTTTATTTTATTATTTTTTTATTATTGCTTAAAGTAATACAAAGGGTATTACATATGTGTCCATTTCCCCCCCCCCCCCCCCCCCCGCCCTAGACAGTCCCCTAGCCTCCCCTATCCCCCAGTGTCTTATGTCCATTGGTTATGCTTATATGCATGCATACAAGTCCTTTGGTTGATCTCTTACCCCCCTCCCTCCTGTCCCCCAACCCTCCCCGGCCTTCCCGCTGCAGTTTGACGCCTTTGTGGTTACTTTAGGTCTCCGAGTCTGCAAAACTGCCATGCAGGCCTCTCCTGAGCTTGTCAGGTCAGCATGTGGCCCCTTTCATCCACACACACAAGGGTACTGGAAGATTTAAGGAAAAACCCTTTATTTTCAGATGTACTATTACAGTGACTTGGGGGAGACTGTTTCTCTCTGAATCTTGAGTGAGTCCATATGGAGAAAGTCTTCCCTTTATATCAGGCTTCCATACCTTTCATGGGCCTTGCAGCCCCACTCCCACCCCATGGGTTGGGATGGGGGAAGTGAGATTTCATTCAGAGGCTTGGCCTGTCTGGCTCCAGCCCCTCCAGGGATTGTAACAGGTTCTGCCAGGCAGGACAGGTGTCAGGTTACTCACACAGATTCAGATAGCTAGCCCCCACATGTGTTATATCCCCTTCCCCTTCCCTCCACTCTGAGCAGGTGTGGCCAAGAAGATGGGGCTTCCTTTCCCCTCAGCTCCCAGGGTATCTCACTGGGAGGGTCAGGCAGCCAGCATTTCTCATCCCTGCCAACTTGGAGTTGCAGAGACTAAATTGCAGGAGAGTGCTGTGGGGAGGCTGGGGCTCCCCTTTCCCTCCATGCCTACTCCTAGGTGTAGAAGTCCTACCACAGGGATGGCAGGGTGAAATGGGACCTTCATTGTCCTTGCCTCAGCTCACTTGAAGGGCAGAGAGGTTCCATCTGGGAAAGACCAACCAGGAAAACTAGAAGCTACTGCCCTCCCCCAATGTCAATAGCACTGACTCAGAGATTTTTCTCCAGAAGAAATGGAAGTTTATAATGACAGAGAGCCCTGGATCTTTACCCAAAATGAACTGATTTATTTGAAGCAGAGTTTGGGGAAGTTCAAGCCTAAGGTGTTCTTGAAAGCAATGGAGATATTGGTGGTAATCAACTAAGAGAAAACTGATAACTCCAAGAGAGCAAAACAACGAATTGAAAACAACTAAGATGAGGAAGGCTGTCAATAGAGCCAGTTTTGGGTGAGGGCATGTTCAGAATCCAGGGTCCAGCATGCTAAGTTTGAGATATGTTTAAGATATCCAAGTGAATGTGCTAAATAGGCAGGTGTTGGACAGTCGGGGAGAGGTAGGGGTGAGATACGTGTTAGTAGTCATCAGTGTGTAGCTGGTATTCAATGCCACAGGATTGGTGACACATTAAGATAAATAGTCCAGATATAGAAGGAAGACCAAATATTGAGCTGTTGGAGTTCTAATAAAAGAGGCAGAACCAGTAAAGCAGAGTGCTGCAGGAGGAAAGGAAAGAGTGCAATTGTATTTCACTGGTATTTAATAGTCAATGCTCATCACCTACACTGGGGTAACTGACATTCTAGATCAGGGATGGTGAATGTCCAGCCCGTGGGCCATATAAAACCCATGAAATCTTTTGGTCTGGCCCTACCAAGGCATTAGGGGTGAGTTAATTAAATGTCTGAACAAATTTAGCAGGCTAATTTTGTTTATAATTCTGTATGACCTGTGACTGATGTTTTAAGTATCTCAATGGACCTTGGCAGAAAAATGGTTCCCCATCCCTGTTTTAGGTGATGAACAAGACTTGGGCCCTCTTCTTCAGGGGTTCACAATTGAGAATGTGTTGGAGGCATAACTATATTTCAATATAATGGCAATGATAATAGCAATAACACGAATAATTACTATACTTTCTTTTTAAATTGTTTTATTGCTTAAAGTATTATAAAGAATATTATATATGTCTCCTTTTGTTTCTCCCCTTGACCCTCCCTTAGCCTCCCATACCCTCCCCCCCCCCCCCCCCCAGTGTCTTGTGTCCATTGGTTATGCTCATATGCATGCATACAAGTCCTTCGGTTGATCTGTTACCCACCCCCCCCAAACCTCCCCTGCCTTCCCACTGTAGTTTGACAGTTTTTCTTTTAGTAACATGACTTTTTCTGGTCTTGCTGCTGCTACTACTACTACTGAGGCAGAAAAGTTCAAATACAAAGGCCTTGTAAACTACAAAGGCCTCATGCTCTGTCTCTCCCATTTTCATCTTGGCTGGAGTATTGCAGATGTGACCTTCACTGGCCACCTGTTTCCCTGCTTTCCCCTGTAATTTAGAGACCAAGAAAACCCCCAGCCATATTGCTATGTGGAGAGGAAAGACAAAGATGAGCTGTGTCAGTAGTCACCCCAAGAGCTTCAGAGGCTGAGGACAACCCTATCCCCATTTCTTGCCCAAGGGTAATAGAAACCCTCCACCCTGAACCCTTTGGGGCATCTCTTTCTCCAAAATTGCCTGCTCTCTCTCACTCCTCGAGCTTTTTCAGACCTTAAAGAATGGTTAGAAAGATTAAAGACAACTACAGTTTTGAGGGAAGGGGAAAAATTGGTATGTTCCATATGTCTTTCCCACAGTGCAAAGAGTGAGTATGCCAAAACTTAAGGGAGTCAAATTTTATTCACGCCCTGTTGCAGTCAGCTTGGGGTGCTATAACGTAAAACCTGACTAGGTGTCTTAGATCTAGAAATTTGGTCCTCAGTTCTGGAGCATCAAGTTTAAGGTTCTGGCTGGTTCAGTTCCTGATGAGGGTTCTCTATCTGGCAGCATTCTTGCTGTTTGTCACCTTCTTTCTTTGGTTCATACACGTGGAGAGAGAGGGATTTCTCTGATGTCCCTTCTAAGGACACTGATGGCATCATGAGGGCCCCATCCTCATGAACTCATCTTATCCTTGTATCTTTCAAGGCCCCCTCTCTAAATCACATTGGGAGTTTTGACTTGAACATATGGCTTTTTGGGGGAAAGGCAGGCTCAAACATTTAGTCCATAACACACCCCATCCCCTAGACTTTCTCATATTTATATACTCTCTGAGAGATAGACCTACTTCAAAATTTCTTACTGTGAATTTTCATTTTCCTGTAAGAAACTCACATGTTGTTAATGTTGTTTGATGTTGTATGAATGTCCATCACCTTCCTTGTCCCATTCCTAACAGCCTTGTGACTCCTTCTTCCCCACTGCACTTGGGATCTCTTGCTTAATTTACTCTGGAAATCCCCTAAATCTACTCATGTGGTGACCCCCAATTCCCTTGTTTCTCTCTCCCCTACTTTCCATGACCCTTGAGAGAGCCATTTCGTGGCTCTGACCATGTGAACCTTACCTCTACTGACCCTGCCAGTCTGACCCCCTCCGATCCTGTAGACTACACCTGGCCCCAATGTCTCCTACTCTTGATGATCATGTGATTCTCATCCTGACAAAATCCATTTCCTCCTCCTCCACTGGTTCTGAGGGCTTCTCCCTCATTGACCTCAATCCAATGACACTATAATCTCCATAATCCTGACCCTACATTGATGGCAGCTTTACTCTCTCCACTGCTATTGCAGTAAACCTCATTCCTACATAGTTAGATTCTCTCTATGCCAATGTACTTCTTGCCAGTGTTTTTTTTATTCCTTCAGCACAGCCTCTTATCCCATTTAATAATAATTCTGCTTAAATGCCTGAAGAATTTATCAAAGAACTTTTTTATTTATATACAACAGTTTTAGTTTGAAAATAAGTTAATGTATAGTAATTCTTAGTTAAAGGCACTTAGTTATGGATTCACTAGAGGCACAGAGCATGAAAATATGTGCCTTGGGAGTGGGGAGGTCCCTCAGCCAGGCCTTCCCCCTCTCACAGTCTGGGAGCCCTCAGGGGATGTCCTACTGTTGGCTTAGGCCACCCTCTGCAGAGGCGACCTGACAGATCAGAGGAAGGTGCCGCCCCCATCACTCTGCTGTTGATGCCACTGCCAGCGCTCTGGCTTTGTCTGGAAGGATGTCTGGTAGACATCCTGCTGGAAGCTAATTCCAGCAGGGCATATTAAAGTGCAAAATGTTCATCAAAAGGTTAATAAATCTTGAGGCTTCAGCAGGGCTGCACATCTGCATATATTACTGCCTGCTGCCAGACAACTGAAGGTAGTTCCCCCAATCTGAAAATGCCTACTGTATGTCAAACCTTATCTTTGATATTTATATCTGCTTTGCTTTAGGGCAATTTGTGTTAATGAAAAGCTACGGGTCCAGAGATTCAGAGAGCTTGGTTACTAAAGCTAAGCTTCCCTGGATCCCCCTAAAATGCTTCCCAAATTTATAATTCATGTCTAGTCTCTTTATTAATTTACTGCAGCCCTTCTCCAGATTCCTGAACCCTTCTAGATGCTGAGAAACACCCTGGCAACGTCCAGTCTAATTAGCATAATACACTTCTGTTAATAGATTAACCAAATTAAAAGATAACATTACACAGATGTTAACTGAACTTAGCTGTCTTCAAGGATGCAGTCATAGGAGAGACAGGCATTATGCTCTGCAGGGGTTCTGTTTCTGTCACCATTTGACTATGCTCATATTAGGAGGTTCTTTCAACTCTTACTGAGACTATTTTCCAGAGGAAAAAAATTTGCTCTCTCCACTACTAACACAGAAAACCATATTCCTCCATAGTCATCTTTTTTTTTTCCCTCCTATTCCAGGATTTCTTTTGGAGACATGAGTAGTTTGACCTCTAACTAAGAGTGTGTTTGAAGCCCTTTGATGGACAAAGATAGTAGAATCAGCACTTTAATCTCCAAGCACTGAAAACCCAAGTTTTGGACTGCTGTTCCCTGGATTGTTTCTCTTCACTGGCTGTGGAGTGGTAGACAGTGTGCCTGTAAATTGAAACCAATGGATGCTCTTATGTCCAACATGAAGAAATTACCTTCTTTGTAAACATTTCACTGATCAGCTTTGAAAATCCTACATAAGCCTTTGTTTCAGAAGGTGTAGGTTTTCAGAATGGTGATTTATTTCCCCTTTCACAATCTCGGTTGGTTTTAGAGTGTTTTTCATTTTTATTCTGATCATAACCCTGTGGTTTGTATAGTGTGAAAAGTCTCAAGGGTGCCTCTTGTTAAGAATTTCCTTACAGTTTGATACCAAAAAAAAAATCTTATCGAAATGTCAGAACCTAAAAACTGTATATTCTTGGATAATTCATTATTAAAGGAATAATATTTTTAATTTTTATTTTTTATTGCTTAAAGTATTACAAAGAGTATTACATATATCTCCTTCTTCCCTCCCGCCCCCCTTGACATTCCCCCGGCGTCCCCTACCACCCCCCCCCCCAGTGTCTTATGTCCATTGGTTATGCTTATATGCATGCATACAAGTCCTTCAGTTGATCTTTTTAAAGGAATAATTTTTAAAATCATTAATGGTATAATCAAATCTGACCTTGTTCAAGGCCTTGATTACAATGGCCCTTTTAACCTGCTCATAAATCTTGTTCCAAAATCCAGTCAAACTTTCTTACACTTTTATACTAGTACATATCAGGCGTTGAATACTTAAGCTTTTATGAGCCATTTTATAAAGCATCCATGGGAAACTGTGAAGATGCTAGAGAAAAAGAGGGCGACGATTCAATGAGAAAAACGGTTATTTGATTTATATTTTCTACATTTGCTTGATAATGTTTCCTGAATTGATGCAGGCTCTTACCTGGACAAGTTTGTGTTATTTTTCCCCAGAACAAAATATGTCTAAATATCCTATGCTTTAGACTTGTCTTTTTATAATTATTTTTCCATTCAAGGGTTGGAACTTTTTGTCATAATTTCAGAGATGAGAAAAAAATAGACTTAAAAAATAAAGGCACCATAGCTGGTTTGGCTCAGGGGATAGAGCGTCAGCCTGTGGACTGAAGGGTCCCAGGTTCAGTTTTGGACAAGGGCACATGCCCGGGTTGCAGCTTCAATCCCCGGAAGGAGCCGTGCAGGAGGCAGCCAATTAATGATTCTCATCATTGATGTTTCTATCTCTCTCTCCCTCTCCTTTCCTCTCTGAAATCAGTAAAAATATATTCAAAAGAAATAAATAAAGGCAATTTGTACATCACAGCCAAGAATAGCCTATTGGTTTGAAATACTCATACAACTAATATATAGAAACTGGTAGCTGTCTGCAATAATATTCACTTCCCTCTATGAAAATGACTCTCTCTGATATTTTATATAACATCATAGATTTAAAAATAAAATATATTTTAAATAATAGTTAACATATGAAGTAGTTATTTTTAAATATTATTTGATTTTTATAATGAGTTCATATATTTTAGTAATTTGTTATTTAATCAGAAAAATTGAGACAGAGAAATGAAGTCTTTTCACAGAAAATCTCCCACTCTTGAAATTGATAAATGATTTATTTTTAAATGTTTTATTTGAAAAATGTAAATAATGTAGATTGTCATTGTGAGGAAGAGGCATTTTAGGATTGTTGAAATACTGTGACTCTCTTTCAGATTCTGGTACTCTTTTGTGGGAATTGATTATTATTGATTTTCCAAGTCATCAAGCACATCTTCCTTTGTGATTTTGGTCCAGGCATCCGGGATTTCACCTTTACCTATAAATTTTTTCTGGTATTTTTCTTCTAGGTTTGATCTGAAGTGACAGACAAACCATTTCCAGTATGGCTGGGTGGATGTGTCTGGGGTGATGCTCCACGTGGCATATTCCCCTCCTGCCTGTCGATAGGTCTTATAGGGGAATGAAATGGTGTCATCATTATCCGGTATAAATCTTCCATCACTTGCTACCGAACTAGTACAGAAATCAAGGGAGAACTCTTCTGTTTTGATATAGTGCCATCCATTGACAGCTTCAGAACGGTGGAAGGGAACGCTGTGGTCCCCGTCATGGTCAGGGATTGTGTTTGTACAGATTGCTCCGCAGAAGGGACACTGTCTCCAGCAGCCACAGAGATGCTCAGAGAGCATGGTCTGGATGTCAGGAACCATGGCTTCCACAGGCTTACTCAAGCACTCCTGTTCCACTGTGATCATTGCGGGATCCAAAGCTTTATCCATGGCTTCTTTGAGAAACTCAATGTCTTTAATCTCCTGGTGTTCAATGCTCACCAAGTCTTTTCGTGGAAAGTTCAGCTTACTCCCCAACTGATCACAGAACAAATCTAACCACCCAGACACAGAGCTGCTTTTATCTTTGGCTATTGCTGTGGATTCATGAATAGCTGAGAGGATGGCATTCTGGATGTCACCTATACTTGTTTTTTAAAAAGTTCTTATTTTTTTCCTTATCTGGTCTAAACAATATATTTTAATGTGGTTTTGAATGTAATCCTTAAAAAATGATTCGGGATTATGAATGTACTCCCAGTAATCATCAAAATTTTCATTTTCTGCCAGGGAGAGAAGAATGTGTTTTTCCAGGTTAGCCCTGTTTCCATTGAATGCTGGGCAGGTAGCTCGCATGTCACCAGCAATTTTAGGGGCCATTTTTTCCCAAATCGTGTTGGAGACGGCAGGAGTGAGTTTGTGCCATAGAAAATCAACAAATTCTGTGACTGAGGTTGCTCCTTGACAAGAGATCTTAAAACTCATGAGGAAATCATCTTTCTTGCTTTCCAAATAATTTACAGGATCATTTGCTCTTCTGAATGCCCTATGCATCTCCTTAAAATTCTCAGATGCTCTTTGGAATAAACACAAAGATAAGTCAATTTTGTACTTACTTGTAAATGTATATCTGTCTTTAGTGGGTGCAGATTTCACCTCCTCTTCTATTAAGTTCAGGATTTCATGGAAATAACTTGGATCATAATCACATTGTTGCCCCTGAAGGTTTTTAATATTTTTAGTGTATCTTGAAAAAATGTGGTCAGTAGTCCTCTTTATGGACTCTTTATCATGTACTTCTAAGTTCCTTGTAAATACGTACAACCTTTTGCTCATTTTAACATGTTTTTCATAATTGATTTCAAACTCCTTTCTAGACTTTTTGTTCAGTATATTCACCATGTCTGTCTCCTGTTTAAAATAGTCCAAAAGGATGTCTTCAGAATCCACGTCAATGTTAGGCTCTGTGCCGGGAGGGACAGTTGAGGACACAGCACAGACCCATTTTCCCCAAAGTTGATTGAATCTGACATGCAGCTCTTCCTCACTCAATTCTTTGTCCTTTACAGTTAAAGCCAATTTTTGGCTTTTTTCCAATAATTCCTTTTCATAACCTGATTTTTTGTTATCCAGTATTTCTTGATTCTTTTTGTAACGGATATATCCCTCAAGTTTATTTTTGCTCTCAAAAATAAGTGCCTCTTTAAGATTTATTAGTTTATTTTCAAAACTTGCTTTCCACTGAATCATTATTTCACTCTCTGGATCTTCTTTAAAATATTTTTCCAGTTCTTGCTGGATGGCTTTATATTTTTCTGTAAGTGGAGCCTCAAGTTTGCTTGCTGTGAGTTTCTGGATTTTCCCATTCTTAATCTGGTTGATGAGCTGGTTCTGCAAGTCTAGCACGTAACTCCTCAGCTGCCAGGTCCAGGAATTATACATAGTTTCCAATTTGCTCATGGCCATGACCTCTCTGGTGTTCCTGAAACTGAAGATAAAGTTCTCACTCAACAGGGCTCTCCACAAATCTTGAACTCGCAGTTTCACATCTGAGATCTTCATGATGCTTCCCCTAGACTCCTGTTTGGCAGCCATCAGAATTCTGCTTTTCAGATCCTGGACATTGTGGCTGTAGCGAGGATTGGGAGGGGCCATTGGGGGATTGCCATCCCAGAGGTGAGCAAAGTAGAAGACATCAGTATTGATATCAAATTTAATGATATCACCAAAGCGGGTTACATTTGAGCACTGTTCTTGCTCAGCTGCTGTTGTGGCCATTTCATCTAGTCTCTGCTCTAGCCGCCTTCTTCCTTCCATAGTTTGGTCTTTAGCTGTGACTTCCCCCACATTCTGATGGACAAAAAGGCAACTTGGGGAGATTTTTACTTGTTTCATCCTCATAAATGCTTGAACCACTATTTGTAGAATATCTTGCATTTCTGATGGATTTTCCCCAAAAATATTGATCAGAGTCAAGTTTCCAAGTCCAATGACAAAGGTTGCCAACTCATTGTCATGATTTTTGGATTTATTGCTGAGTTCTGGGGCACGAAGGCCTTCTGTGTCCACAACAAGCACAAAGTCAAAACCCAGTTCCTCTGTGAAAGTCTCCTCCACCTTCAGGAGCTGCATGTAGGCTCCCCGAGTACACCTCCCAGCACTGACCGTGAACTGCAGCCCCAAAAGTGCATTCAGCAGGGTGGACTTCCCTGAGCTCTGTAGGCCAAGGACAGAGAGAACAAACAGCCGTTTGTTTCCAAGTTTCTCAGAGACCTTGTCAAAAAGAGCTGCCACCCACTTTAGAGGCACATATGAAGCATCCCCGTCCATCAGTTCAATGGGAACACCAGATATCATCAGATCCGCAGCAATCTGGGGAAGGGAGAAATAAGGCATAGGTTTTGTATCAGAAGCTTCTTCCAGAGCTTCATAGATCTGGCCAACTTCTCTAAGAATTTGCTCAATTCCAAAGGTACAGTTATTAATCTCTGTGGAGATAGCTTCTATCTCTCTTTGCCAGCATTGGAGGTCAGTGCTCTTTGGTGCCTTTTGCTTTTCTGTTTGTATCAGTGACCACAAATTGTTTTTCTTTTCATTCAGTTGTTCCAAGTGTCCTGCAGTCAGGTTGTCCAAAAACACACTCAGCCATTGCAAAAAGTAGTGTGTGGGTGGAGTTTCTGAATGATTTTGGAGAATTTCAAGGACAGACTGCATCAAGTCATTGAGAGGAAAGGCCCTCCTCAACTGTTCCCTCCGTATTCTTTGCTTTTCTGTCTCAATCTCACTCTTGTGTTGTTCAATGCTTCGATTCCCTTTTTCTCTTAGATGATAGAGTTCTTTGTCCTTTTTACACCAATGATGCCATAGGTGTCCCTGAAGGGGTAGTAAGTTTTCCTTTACCTGCGATATATTCACTTCTTTCAGTAGAGCTATTAGGACCTCTGCCTTTTCTCTGGCTTCCTTGCAATCTCTCTGGTCTTCATCAATAATGAATCCTTGCTTGCGAGCAATTGCTGCACATTCCTCTAAGCTGAGAGCAGTGTCTGAGAGCTCCAGCAAACATCTCATTGTAGTAACAAGCTCTTCTGTTAATTCTGCTTCATTTCGGTTCCTGATTCCAATTATCACTTTTTCATTAGAATTATTGGCTACAGTTTGTTCTTTGTTATCAAGTAAACAAATCAAAGGTCTTGGTGACTGACTCAGATCACGAATAATTTTTTGGTTTTCTTTATTGTCATCAGAAGTTGACATAAGGACAACAAAGAGAGAAGAGACCTTCTGCAGAAAGGTAAGTTGCTTCTTATGTTCCTTTGCATCTCCATGAAGATTGATGAAGGTCAAGCAGTTGTCAAATCTGTCCTCATCTTCCCCCCCAGGACAGAACCAGCAGATTTCCACCACTCCCCCCATCAAGAGACAGTCTTTGGTGCTCCCTCTGCAATGTCGGTGGAAAAAGACATCATGTTTTCGTTTACTGAGAAGACAGTTCATGATCTGAGATTTGGAAGCAGAGAAGCCATTTCCAACTCTTATAAAGGACACAATGGGGGTAGAGACTTGACACATCTGCTTATTCTTGTAATTGACCTTCTCCTTTCTTGGTGATTTCCTTGCTTCCTGCCAGCTCCTTCTAATTTGACTGAGAGACCACAGAGAGAATTCAATTTGAGAACTGCAGGGATTAGGTATGAGAAGAGGGAGTGCAAACTGGCACATGGAAAGTTTGGAGAAAATATACTGTCTGGCAAAATCATCTGCACAGTGAAGAATTGCCATCTGAATATCCATAGGGTGAATATGGGGTTTAGGATTAGAGGGTGAAGGATTATTGGGAGTATCCCTGTCTTCAAACATGTCTTCATATGGATCAAAAGTCTCATTTTTATGATTAGAGGCACTTTGATATACATGATTATGTATATTTTCACCATCTCTGAAGACAAGATATCTCAATCCATAATCCAACATCAATAGCTTCTGCAAGAAATAGAAAGGAAGCTCCCTTTCAGAGCTTGGTTGCGTGTTGTACACAGAAATCTTGTTGATGAGATGGAAGTTAGCTCTGCTCATCCCTTTTGGGTAGTAATGTTTTAGTCCTAGACTCTGTAGTAATCTCAGAAAGGCTGTATCTTCTGTGACTTCCCATTTGGCATTTCCATTATCATGTGGTTCATAGGATAGTTTCTTTTTAGGGAACTTACTTTGCAAGTTTTTTCCTATCTCATCTATTTGCAAAGAGGAGATGGTGCCTTCATAATTACCATCAATGAGCAATCTCAAGTCTTCCTCTAGGTTTTTCCAATCATGATCTGCTCCGGATTTGGAGAGGACATGTGCAACTTCTTTTGATAAATATTGGCCCAGTTGATGGTTTATTAATACCAAACGTTGTATTTTTTCCTCCGGGGAAACATCTGTGAGTCCACTGGTAGCTGTAAGACCTGTGAGCACCAGGAATGCCTGAGCTCTGTAGGTGCAAATATTTTTGAGTTCCTGGTATTTATCTTGTGCAGTTTGCATTGCATCCAGTAGGAAGTCTAACTCATGAAACCCAAGAGGACACTTAAACTTATTGTTTACCACATGATATCCTGCACCAGCTGCAATGCAAAGTATCAAGAGATGTGTGTCTGGCTGCTCTGTTTCTTGGAGGTAATTCAAGAAGCAGCCAAGAGACAAACCGACCTCACAAGAAGCCTTTCTCTGAGCTTCCTCCACTTTTTCAGCAGGCTCAGATTTCACCTCCACTTCCATGAGGTCATTCTTGGTTTCCTTTAAGATTTTAATTAGTTCAGATAACTGGGTGATGTTCATAGGCTCCTGGTCTGACTCTGACTGGAAGAGCCACTTCATGATGGAATGAGCCTGAGGAAAATTATTCACTCTGTAGATGTGAGGATCCAAAAGGGTGCACAACTGAGATTTAATAAACTTAGTTACATAGATGGAAGACTTTTTGCAAAAGTTAACAGTGTTTATCAGAAAATTCTGCAGACCCCAGTCTGTGAGGCATATGTTAACCCAAGCATCATAACTTTTTATTTTTTGACTCAACATTTGCATGAAATTTATCAGTTTTTTAAGCTGGCTTTTAGGATCAGATACCTCCCAAGATTTCACATCCTCTAGGAAAATCCTAGCCTCCTTTTCAACACTCAGTAAGTCTTCTCCATCCTGGGTCTGGGCAGAGATACCAGTCAGAGCAATGTAGCTACCCTTCAGTAAGCTAGCTACCTGACATGGATCCTTAAAGTCACTTCTGTGGTTGGAGAGGATGATGTCCCAAACCGGCACCAGCTGAAGGCCCCGGTCAATGACACTCCAGGTTTGATTACTGGCAACTAGGCCTGCTTTCCACTCAAGAAAGCCATTTGCTTCTGGTGGGCCGCCTGTCTGAGCCACAGATAATTGGACTTTGGTTTGGAGATTTTGGAAGGTTGTGCTTTGGGCGGCTGTTTCTGAACGAGAGTCTGGCCCATCCACACCTGCAGCAACTTTCACTCCAAAGCCACTGTAGCTTCCCTTTATGAACCTGTATAGGATCTCTGCTGACTGTTCCTTTACTTGTTGCAGCTGCTCACTCTGGAAACCCTCTGAAGTGGCTTTCCACCAGTAGATTCCTCCAAAGTGCAAAGGGCCCTGGTTAGCATGAGAACCAAACCTGTGGAAAAAAGCTTCAGTCCTGCCCCTTAGCAAGGGGAGTCTGTCTGGATCTGCAGGCTCACACAGAAGGTCATCAATGCATTTCAGTTCCTGGAGAGCAGCCTTGGAAAACTGGAGCTGATCCATGGGAAAGTGGCAGGAGGCAAGTGGGACATAGCTGAACTTGGTAGAGCAGAAATAGGAGTGCTCAGGATGTGACTGTCGGGTTTCCTTGGATTCTGAATGTTTGCTGTGGTCCATATCAGCTTCCAAGCAAAGTCCCCAACCTCCGCCCTTGGCTGATGCAGTTACACCGAACCCCAGCTTCTCTATCATCTTGGTGGACATGGATTCTGCTTGAGAAGATGTAAATTCCCAGGTTCCCATTCGTGTGCCATGCTCAGGGCCAAAGAGTAAGAACTCCTGGGGGACACTGAGTAACTCTTCTCTCTTCTCCAGAAGGCTCCTGTGGGAGTTGGTTTTGTAAATTCCCTGCAGGGCCAGCCCTCCAGATGCCCATCTCACCAGATTTCTATCTGGGAGGTTTTGCCTGTGAGACAGTGTCCTCTCATTGAGGTTGAGTTTTCCCTCCATGTTTTCCATGACGTCTTGCAGGGATTTTTCGGGGGGTCGCCTATTCTTATTGGGGAGCTCCATTGCCCACCTCAGGTCTGTCTTTCCCCCCCTCACTGCCTCTTCTTGTTGTTGCTGCCTCTCTTCTGATTTGAAATATCTTCGCTCCTTCCACATTTGCTTTTCCTTCTTCTTCTTTTTCTTTATCATTTTCCCCTGAGACTCCTGTAACTCTGAAAGGCTAGGTGAGTGTGACAGCTTGAGTAGCTTCTCCAGAGCCCTTTTCTCCCAGGAATGTTTTGCCTGGGATTTGAGTTTCTGGAGTTCTCTTTCTTCTACGTGTTGTAAGGCCTGGGCACAGCTCACACCAAGGTGTTTCTGTAGCTTTGGCAACCAGTACTCAATTTCCAGTCCTACTTCTCTCAGCATCTCTTGGAGGTCTTGCCTTCTTTTCCCTTTGAGAAGGGGCTCATCAGAGGGGCACTTTGATGGGTCCATGGCTGTGGACAGAAAAGACAGTTAGTTCTTGGAAGTGTCATCCACATGTCAAAAAATTTGGCAGTATCAACATGCAAGTCTTTGAGGCTTTCTCCTCCATTTCTTTCATTGTTCCAACAAGTGTATTATTGTTTAAATTTTTTCAGTGTGTGCGTGTGTGTGTACAAGATATCTTTGTGGGTGTTCTCAACATGTACAGCTATTTAGTTGCCAGGTGAGTTGCAACTTAATAGTCTGGATTTTGGCACTTTGTATTCCAAAAGGGAGAGCATTGTGTGAAGGTTGCCATTTGAAAATGTACATACTTTGGTAGCTTGATATTTATTTTAAAGACAAGAGGGATACCACCAATTATTATTCCTCATGTTGTTTCTATCAAACCTGTGTTGAAATTTTTCCTACTTGTCTCTGTCACTTCTTATGCCATTTAATGATATTCATGTACTCTCCTGTATTTTATTTTTTTTAAAAATATTGTTAATTATTTCAGAGAGGAAGGGAGAGAGAGAGTTAGAAACAGCAATGAAAATCATTGATTGTCTGCCTTCTGCAGACCCCCACTGGGGATCGAGCCCACAACCCGGGCATGGGCCCTTGACTGGAATTGAACCTGGGATCTTTCAGTTCTCAGGCTGACTCTCTATCCCCTGAGCCAAACCAGCTAGGGCAACTCTCCTGTCTTTTAAAATTGTTGATATTATTACATATGTTCCCCATTTTATCCCTTTGCCTCCATCTACCCAGCCCTTACCCCACCCCAGGTTTTTAAAAAACTATCACACTATGGTGGGGGTACTGGATGAAAGAAGGTGAGGAGATTATTGAAAGAATATATATATATATATATATATATATATATATATATATATATCCCATGAACACAGACAACAGTGGAATGGTGGCCATAGGAATGAGGGGGAAGGGCTGGGTGGAGGTTTGCAAAGTGTGTGTGTGGGGGGAGATGGAGGACAACAGTAATAATGTCAACAATAAAAATGAAGTAAAATAAATGCAGAAAATCACCAATTTACAAAGGTCGGCAGAAAGAGAAGGAAAAAAATAAAAAAACTAGAGAGCAATGAATAAGATGGCAATATCAGTTCTTACATATTAATAATTTCTCTAAATCTAAACAGACAGAATTCATCAAGCAAAAGGCACAAAGTAACTAGATGATCTAATATAACAAGACACAATTAGACATTAAAAATGGCGGTGGAGCAAGTGGATGCTACACAGAAATGCTTCCAGTACCAAAATGGATTACATCTAAAAGACAAGAACAAAAAACAAACAAACAAACAAACAAAAAACCACACACCATCTTGAATTATCAAATGAAGACTCTTGTGGAGAAAACCGTGATAACCAAGGCCAGAAAGTGGAGACTGCATAGAGACCAGTAAGAAGGGCACAGACATGAGATGGATGGTTGGCTTCCCACAGACAGCAGCTGAAGTTCCAGAGAGATATCTCAACTGTGAGGGGTGCCACTGAAAACTCTGGGGTCTAAACCACAAGCTGGAAACCCCAGCAGAGAGAAAGGTGAGAACTGAACTGAGAAAGGTGTCCACGTAACATCTGGCTGTGTAAAGCAGCATGGTTGCTGTCTGCCAGGGAGAAATAGCTAGAAATGCAGGCAACCTTTTAAAGTGCCAACACAAAACTTTTGTGTGCATCCTTAGGCTCTGGCAGAGGGAGTACAGAGTGGACTGGAGTTGTGTGAAGAGAAGCCAGGGTTTGGGGCTCTGGAGTTAGAGCTTTGAGGGCAGACACCCTGGTTTCCTGAGCTGAGTCATTTCCTCATGCTGTGGAGGACATCTTTCTCAGACAGATATTTACTATCCAGGAAGTTTTTGCCTTGGAGGAGGACAGTTACCTCACCCAATTGGAAAATCCCTTCCCCCCACCCTGTGGAATTCCTGAGGCCCATTAAGAGACTGAGAATAACAATTAGCCTCTGGGCAGAAGCAATTGTCCTGTCTTGTTGGAAAACCTCTGGCCCACCTGTGGACAACTGTCTTAAACTACTCAAGACTGAATCTAATCAGTCTGCAGGCAGAGGTGGGTCTCTGGAGGCTTTGAGTCTTTGCCATTCTAATTAGTCAGAAACAGCATTTGACAGCATTTGACACTGTCCTGAACTAGAAATTGGGAGCCATGGCAGATTTACCTAATACATAGGCACAAACCCAAACAGGCAGCCAAAATGGGGAGACAAAAACAACAACACCCAAATGAAAGAACAAGAGAATTCTCCAAAAGAAGAGCTAAATGAAATGGAGATAACAAACTTATGAAAATTTTAAAAAATAAATTTATCAAACGTGGAGTTCAGGATAATGATGGCAAAGACACTCAACAGATTGAGAAATTATATAGTAACTATGAAGAAAGACATAGCACCAATAAAGAACACAATGGAAGGAATACACAGCAGATTAGGGGAAGCTGAGAATCGCATTACTAATTAGAAGATAGGGTAGAAAAAATCCTGCAATCAGAGAACCAAAAAGAAAAAACAAAAAATAGGAGGACAGTGTAAGGGAGCTGTGGGAAACATAAAACGTAACAATATTTGCATAATAGGTGTGCCAGAAGGGGAAGAAAGTGAGCAAGAGATAGAGAATGTGTTTGAAGAAATAATGGCAGAAAACTCGCCTAACCTGGTGAAGTTAAAAGTCATACAAGTTCAGAAGGAACAGAGAGTCCCAAGGAAGAAGAACTTAAACAAGCCCATGTACAGACACGCAATACTTAAAGTGCCAAAAATAAAGACAAAGAGAAAATCTTAAAGGCAGCAAGAGAAAAGCAAACTGTTACTACAAAGGAGCTCCCATAAGGCTGTCAGCTGATTTCTCTATCAGAATCTCTATAGGCCAGAAGAGAATGGCATGAAATACTCAATATAATGGAAAGCAAGGATCTGAAACCAAGATTACTATATTGAGTAAGGCTATAATTAGAAATAGATAGTGAAATAAAGAGCTTCTCAGACAAAAGACCAAAGGAATTTATCAGCAGCAAACGAACATTGCAAGAAATGCTAAAGAGACTCCTGTAATGAGAAGAGGAAATAGAGAGAGAAACATAGGCATACAGAATTAAAATGGCAATAAATAAGTACCTATCAATAATAACCTTAGGTGTAAATGGATTAAATGCTTCAATCAAAAGACATAGGGTATCTGAATGGATACAAAAACATGACCCAACTATATGCTGTCTACAATAGACCCACCTCATAACAAAAGATTCACACAGGATGAGAGTGAAGGGATGCAAAAAAGTTTCCATGCAAATGGAAACAAAAAAAGCTGGTGTAGCAATACTTACATCTGACAAAATGTACTTCAAAATGAAGGCCATCATGACAGACAACAAAGGTCACTACATAATACTAAAGGGGTCAATCTAACAAGAAGATATATCCCTAGTAAATATATACACACTATATATATATATATATATATATATATATATATATATATATATATATCCTATATAATAAAGAGCTAATATGCTAATTAGATCAAACAGCAGAATGACCGTCTGGACATCCTTCCGGCCAGCTGTCTGGACGACCTTCCAGATGCAGCCAGGGCTGCGAGGGCCAAGCCCCTTGCATGAATTTCATGCATTGGGCCTCTAGAATATATATATTCTAGAGGACTTTAAAAGAGAGATAGATAACAGTATGGTCATAGTATGGGACTTTAACACCTCACTGACTTCACTGGATAGATCTTCCAGACAAAATTTAGCAAGGAAACAGTGACTCTAAATGACATACTGGATTAGATGGTTCAAAAGAACATTTCACCCCAAAGCTGCAAAATATACATTCTTCTCAAGTGCACATGGATCATTCACAAAGATAGACCACATGTTAGGACAGAAAAAAAATCTCTATAAGTGCAAGAAAATTGAAATCATATGAAACAGATCACAAGAAATGAAAATAGAAATCAACTACAGTATAAACACTCAAAAACATTTAAGCACACGGAGGTTAAATAGCATGTTATTCAACAATAAAATCCAGAAAATAAAATAATTACCTGGAAAAAAAATTAAAATGAACACACAACAACCCCAAATCTCTGGGACACATCAAAAGCAGTCCTGAGAGGGAAGTTCATAGCACGATAGGCCTTCCTCAAAAAATAAGAAAAACTAATAATAAACTATTCAACCTTACAACTTAAAGAATTAGAAAGGGAACAACAAGAAAAGGAAGGAAGGAAATATTAAAGATTACAGCAGAAATAAATGACATAGAGACTAAAATAACAATACAAAAAAATCAATGAAACCAAGAGCTGGTTCTTTTAAAAGATAAACAAGATTGATGAACCATTAGCCAGACTCATCCAGAAAGAAAGAGAGACCTAAATAAATAAAATCAGAAACAAAAGCAAAGAAGTAAACTCTGACACCGTAGAAATACAAAGGATTGTAAGAAAATACTATGAACAACTATATTCCAACAAGGTAGACAATGTGGATGAAATGGACAAATTCCTAGAAAAAATACAATGTCCCAAACTGAATCAGGAAGAATCAGAAAACCTGAAAATGCCAATAACAACTGAGGAAATAGAAGCAGTAATTAAAAAACAAAAATTCCCAGCAAACAAAAACCCTGAACTGGATGGCTTCACAGGGGAGTTTTATGAAACATTCAAAGAAGAACTAACACCTATCCTGCTCAAACTATTCCAAAAAATCCAAAATGAAGGGACACTTCCAAGCTCTTTTTATGATGCCAGTATTATCCCCATCTCCAAAACAGATAAAGACATGACAAAGAAAGAGAACTACGGGCCAATATCCCTGATGAACATAGACACTAAAATCCTCAGCAAAATTCTAGCAAATCGAATCCAGCAATATATCAAAAATATCATACACCATGACCAAGTGGGATTTATTCCAGGGATGCAAGGCTGGTACAATATTCACAAATCAATAAATGTGATACATCACATGAACAAATTGAAAGACAAAAATCACATGATCATATCAATAGATGCAAAAAAAGCATTTGACAAAATCCAACACCCATTTTTTCATAAAAACTCTCAGCAAAGTGGGAATACAGGGAGCATATCTCAACATTATAAAGGCCATATGTGACAAACCTACAGAAAACATCATATTCAATGGGCAAGAAGTAAAACTATTTCCCCTAAGAACAGGAACAAGACAGGCATATCCATTTTCACCACTCTTATTCAATATAGTACAGGAAGTGCTAGTCACAGCAATCAGACAAGAAAAAGAAATAAAAGGCATCCAAAGTGGAAAGGAGAAAGTAAAACTCTCATTATTCACAGACAACATGATATTGTACATAGAAAACCCTAAAGATTCCACCAGAAAACTACTACTAGATTTAATAAATTAATTTTGCAATGTAGCAGGATACAAAAATCAATACCCAAAAATTGATGGCTTTTTTATACACCAATAATGAATTCTCAGAAATAGAAACTAAACAAACAATCCCATTTACCATTGCAGCAAAAAAAATTAAGATACTTAGGAATAAAATAAGCTTAACCAAGGAGGCAGAAGAGCTGTACTTGGAAAACTAAGGATGTTAAAAAAAATAGATAGAAAAAGATATAAACAAGTGGAATAATATACCATGTTCGTGGATTGGTAAAATTAACATCATTAAAATGTCCATACTACCAAACGCAATATACAGACTCATTGCAATCCCTATCAAAATACCAACAGCATATTTAACAGATCTAGGACAAATACTCCAAAAATTTATATGAAACAAACAAACAAACAAACAAAAAATCCCCAAATAGCTGCAGCAATCTTGAGAAAGAAAAACAAAGTTGGAGGAATCACAATACCAGATTTCAAGTTATACTACAATGCCACTGTAATCAAAACAGCCTGGTAGTGGCACAAGAACAGACATATAGATCAATGGAACAGAAAAGATACCCAAGAAATTGACCCAAGCCATTATGATCAATTAATATTTGACAAAGAAGGCAAGAGCATATAATGGAGTCAAGAGAGTATCTTCATTAAATAGTGTTGGAATACATGCAAAAAAATGAAACCAGACCACCAACTTACCCCATACACAAGAATAGACTCAAAAATGGATAAAATACATGTAAGTTCCTCTCATTACAATCCGAGAAGAACTCACAGGCAGCAAAAACTCAGACATCTCTTGTAGCAATATGTTTATGGATACATCTCCTAGGGCAGTGATGGCGAACCTTTTGAGCTCGGTGTGTCAGCATTTTGAAAAACCCTAACTTAACTCTGGTGCCGTGTCACATATAGAAATTTTTTGATATTTGCAACCATAGTAAAACAAAGACTTATATTTTTGATATTTATTTTATATATTTAAATGCCATTTAACAAAGAAAAATCAACCAAAAAAAGTGTCATAGGTTCGCCATCACTGTCCTAGGGCAAAGGAAACTAAGGAGAAAAATAAACAAATGGGACTACATCAAAATAAATACCTTCTGCATAGCAAAAGAAACCATCAACAAAAAGAAAAGGGAGCCCACTGTATGGGAGAACATATTTGGCAATGATACATCTGATAAAGGGTTAATATCGAAAATATAAAAGGAACTTATACAAAATAACAAAAGGAAGAGAAACAATCCCATTTGAAAATGGGCAAGGGATCTTAATAGACACTTCTCCAAAGCGGGCATACAGATGGCAGAGACATGAAAAATTACAGTCACTGATCATCAGAGAGATGCAAATTAAAACTATAATGAGGTATCACCTCACACCTGCCAGAATGGCTACCATCAATAAATCAACAAACAAGTGATGATGAGGATGTGGAGAAAAGGGAACCCTCACACACTGCTGGTGGGAATGCAGAGAGTATAGCCATTATGGAAAACAGTATGGAGTTTCTGGCTTTACATTGTCAAGCTCTGTTACCTGCACACCTTGCTTCACTTCCCTGGGCCTCTTTCCCCATCTGTAAAATGGGCATAGTAATAGTACCCACCTCATAAGGTTGTTGTGAGGGTTAAATGAACTAATGGTACCTATCAATGCTAACACTTCATGATGTTAACTATTATGATTGCATCACCCTACACGAGTTGCTTGACCTCTTCAAGCCTTAGTTTCCCCATCAGCAGAATGAGGGTGAAGAAAAGAGGGGCTCCAATACAGTACTTTTCCAGGGGCTGTACTATCACAGAAAGGTCTCTGGACGTCAGCTGCATTTCATTCCCCCTCCTCTCTGCAGGACGCTGACTTATCTCCACTCTAAGAGTGGGACTCCAGCCACATGGTCAGGTAGGAGGAATGCTGTATGTATGTGTGTGCATGCGTGTGTGTGTGTGTGTGTGTGTGTGTGTGTGTGTGTGTGTTGGGGCGCCCCTGTGCCTGCCCCACTGGTTCACGGCAAGTTGAATGCCAGGGCCCACATGACAACAGGAGGCTGGTACTAAGTAATGAGTCTGTCCCCTCAAGCTGTGTGTAGCCACTAATCCCTCTCTTGGAGCAGGCAATGGCAATTTGTCCCGCTGTGCCTGCAGCTCTGGGCCATTTATGACAATCAGGGTCCGCACATGCAGGCAGTGCTGACTGTGACCCATCCTCAGTTGCATAAGCCTCACGTGTAATTCATTGTTTTCCTGAGTCCTTGTCACTCTCCCCTCCTTCCTCCCTGAAGGTTACTCAGGAGTATCCTCCTTACCAATGGCAGGACACACATGGGCTCCTGTCCTCGCTCTGTTGCTGCTGAAGGTGTGACCTTGGACACATCACTTTCCTCTCTGAGCTTCAGACTTCTCATTTAAAATGGCCTGGACTTCTGAGCGTCCCTTTCCACATCCCAGGATCCCATTTCCATGTTCTGTGAAATTTCCCCACACACATGGAGCCTGCCTATGCTTGCCTGTCCTCAGTTAGCTCAGGTGGGGTCCTTCTCACCCATGACACAGATGAGAAGACCGAGACCTGGAGAGGTGACTTGCTCAAGGCTGCAGAGCTTTGGTTTACACCCAGGATGGGGTGTGCCAACTCTTGGGCTGCAGATGATTAGGGAAACTTGGATCCAAGGCATTGGCCCCAGGGCTGCTGGGTGAGCAGTGCGTGAGGATCTGACTTTGACAGGGAGATTACATGGAGCTTCAGACCCACAGTGCCTTGCATTTACCTGTGGGGCCCAGTCACTTGGAATAAAAAGGGAGAGATCCAAACTGCAAATAGGTTTTCAAAATAGCCTTGGGAGTTGCTATTTTACTCAAAACTGTAAACATATCCCGTGGTGGGGCCCCCAGCCTCCTGGACACAGACCCTCTGGGCCTCCTGGTTCTTGGCCTGGGTGATCAGGCCCGCTGCTGGCTTCTGGACTTGAGCAAGAGCAGCATCCCTGGGGGCTGAGAGCCTGCTGACAGTGGGAATGCAGTTTGGGGGAGTGTGTCTGGGGGCTTGGCTTAGGCCTGGGCAGAAAGTAAGGTGTCAGGAATAGACATCTGTAAGCACCATCCTTCCTGTCACCCGCCCCATGGGAGTAGTCCTAGGCATGGCAGTGAAGAGAGGATTATGGAAGGAGAGCAGCAGAGCTGGCAGGGAGTGTGGAGATTGTCTGGGGAAAGTGAGGCTCTTGGGGAGGCACAGGAAGAGAGGTCATGTCCAAGGTCACACAGTCAAAAAGCGCTCTATTGACTCTAGATGGATTTCCTAAGAAGGCCCTGATGGTGACATTCAATGGGCCCTTTATCCAGCAAACATTTATTTGGTGTCTGTGTACCAGGCTCCCCGTTGGGTTCTGAAGTTGTAGCTGGGAGCCAGACATGGGCTTGACCTTTCAAGAGCTGAGTTAAGTAGGGAGACCCAACAGGTGAATAGATAACGTTGGTAGCCAGTGACTGGGGCCTTTGGAGTACAGAAAAGGGACATTTGACTGACCAAGGAGTCAGGAAGGCTTCCTGAAGGAGGGGGATATATAAACTGTGTTTTGAAGTTGTCATAAGGAGAGAGAGAAGTGACAAAGGAGGCATGTAGGAGAGCCTTCTCGGCAGAGTACACAGCACATGCAAAGGCCCTGGAGGTGTGAGGCAGCTTGGCATGCCCAGGATTGGAGGGCTCTGGGGGATCCTTTATGTGTTGACCCACCCTAGCATGTGGCCACATGCTCCAGGATCATCACACACCAGGTGGGAACCTCTACCCTTTCAGAAAAGAGGTTTGGCCGCTCTCAGCCCTTGCTCCTGGGGGAAGTCAAAGTGCCACCCCAGGGAGGGTGTGGAAGGGTAGTACTTAGGGTGGGGTCTTTCTCTACCTGAGCTTTTTAACTAATAAGGAAACTGAGGCACAAATAGGTGTTGTTGCAAGGAGCTGGGGTGAAGACCAGAGACCAAAGCAGTTGGCTCTCTGGGCAACTTTCCAGGCTTCAGCAGCTGCTGAGCCTCGAGAATGTCGCCCCGTTACATACAACGCTTTAGAGGTGCACAGAAGCCCTTTCTAAGTTCCCTCCCTTGACCCCAGCCTATTCCACGTAGACAGCTGGATATACATGCAGATATGTGTGCACCGAGAAGTTCTTCGCAGTGTTTAGATTTCTGGGATTTGGGGATGAGAGCGCAGTACCTTTTAGATCAGTGGCACCACAGCCACCTGCCCTATCATCTGCTTGGAAGGAGGCTTGCCATATACTCTTCAGTGGAAAAGGATCCTGAAGACCAAATATGGACTGATCCCACTTTAATTTTTAAAAGATCTCACAAGAAAAAAATCTCATAGGAAGGATGTACAGCCAATTTAACATCGATTATCTCAAGATGGGTTTTATTTTATGATTTTTGTTTGGCTCACCTGATTTTTTTTTTTAAATGTATTTCTTGTGTACTCATTCTGAAATTCTCGTGCAATTTAAAACAGGGGGAGTTCAGCCGGCATAGCTCAGTGGTTGAGTATCGACCTATGAACTAGGAGGTCACGGTTCCATTCCCAGTCAAGGCATATGCCCAGGTTGCAGGCTCAATCCCCAGTAGGGAGCATGCAGGAGGGCATCAATGATCTCTTTCATTATTGATGTTTCTATTTCTCTCTCCCTCTCCGTTTGTCTCTGAAATCAATTAAAATATATTTTTTTAAAGAGACAAAGACTGTAACTATATAATACTAAACTGATCAATCCACCAAGAAAATGTAACCGCCGTAAACATATATGCACCCAATATAGGAGCACCTAAATATATATAAAAAAAACTCTTGGTGGACTTTAAGGGAGAGATTGAAATCAATACAATCATAGGAGGAGATTTTAACAACCCTCTGACATCACTGGATAGATCTTCCAGACAAAAAATCAAAAAGGCAACAGACACCTTAATTGACTCAATATGTCAGATGGACTTACTTGATATTTATAGAACATTTCATTCCAAAGCAGCAGAATATATATCATTTTCAAGGGCACATGGAACATTCTCAAAAATAGGCCAGGTTAGAATAAAAATAAGTCTTAACAAACTCAAGGTGATTAAAATCGTATCAATTATCTTTGTGGATCATAAAGGCATGAAACTGGAAATTAACTACAATAAAAACGTCAGCCTGGCCTGTGTAGCTCAATGGTTGAGTGTTGGCATTTAAACCAGGAAGTCACCAGTTTGATTCCAGGGATGCGGGCTCGATCCTCAGTAGGAGGCATGCAGAGGGCAGCTGATTCATGATGTGTCTATGCCTGTATCCCTCTACCTCCCTCTCTCTCTAAAAATCAGTAAAAACATAATTTAAAAAAAGAAACGTCGAAAATATTCAAACACATGGAAGCTAAATAGCATGTTGTTAAGCAATGGATGGGTTACCAATTATATCAAGGAAAAAAAATAATTACCTGGCAACAAATGAGCACACCACAAACCCAAATCTATGGGACACAGCTAAAATAGTCCTGAGAAGAAAGTTCATAGCATTACAGGCCTACCTCAAGAAGCAAGTAAAATCTCAAATAAACATTTTCACCCTTACACCCAAAAGAAGTAGGCAAGAACAACAAACAAAGCCCAGAGTAAGTAAAAAGGAAGATATAATAACATCAGAGTGGAAATAGATGACACAGAGACTGAAAAATACAACAAAACAAAAATCTGTGAAACCAAGAGCTAGTTCTTTGAAAAGATAAACAAGTTTGATGGACCTTTAGCCAGACTCATCAAGAAAAAAAGAGAGAAGACCCAAATACATAAAATCACAAATCAAAGAGGAAAAGTGACAGAAATAGAAAGGATTGTAAGAAAATACTATGAACAACTACATACCCACATCTTGGACAGCCTGGGTGAAATGGACAAATTCCTGTACACATATGATATTCAAAAACTGAATCAGGAAAAATAAAAATAAAACTGAATAGACTTATAACTAATAAAATTGTAACCAAAAAAATAAGATTCATAGGAATAAATTAACAAGGAGGTAAAAGAGCTATATTCAAAAAACTATACGATATTGAAGAAAGAAATGGAGACAGATACAAACAAGTGGAAGCATATACCATGTTCATGGATAGGAAGAATTAACATCATTAAAATGTTCATACTACCCAAAGCAATCTATAGATTAGACACAATTCCCGTTAAAATACCAATGCCATATTTCATACATCTAGAACAAATGTTCCAAAAATTTAAAAAGTCCTTGAATAGCATCAGCAATCTTCAGAAAGAACAAAGTTGGAGGAATCACAATAGCAGATATCAAACTATACTGCAAATCTATTGTAATCAAAACAGGCTGGTACTAATATAAGAATAAGCATATAATTCAATGGAGAAGACAGAGAACCCAGAAAGCAACTCATGCCTTTATGGTGAATTAATATTCAAAAAAGGAAGCAAGAGCATATAATGGAATAAACACAGTCTCTTTAATATACTATAAATGATGCTGAGAAAATTGGACAGGTACATGCAAAAAAATGACACTAGACCACCAACATATGCCATACATAAAAATGAACTCAAAATGGATAAAAGACTTAAATGTAAGTCACCAAGACATAAAACTCTTAGAAGAAAACATAGGAAATAAAATCTCAGGCATCTTGAGTAGTAATAATTTTACCAATATATCTTCTAGAACAAGGAAAACAAAGGGAAAAATAAATAAATGGAACTATATCAAACTAAAAACTTCTGCATAGAAAAAAAGAAAAGTCACAAAATACACACACACACAAACATCAACAAAATGAAAAGGGAACCCACTGTATGGGAGAACATATTTGCCAATGATACATCAGATAAGGGGTTAATTTCTGATATATATAAAGAACTTATACAACTCAAAACAAGAAAGACAAATAGTCAAATTGAAAAATGGGTAAAGGAACTAAATAGACACTTCACTAAAGAAGACATAAAGATGACCAATAGATATATGAAAAAAGGCTAAGCGACACCAATCACGAGAGAGATGCCAATTAAATCTAGAATGAACTATCACCTCATACATGCCAGAATTTATCATCTATGCTAATAATAGAGGAATCTGCAAATTGTCTGGGATGTCATCACAGTAACAACTGAACAGCAGGCTGTGTGGGGCGACCAGGCAGACGGGGGGAGGGGGACAGTTGGGGGTGACAAGGCCAGTGGATGGGGGGCAGTTGGGGGTGACTGGGCCAGCAGGCAGGGACAGTTGGGGGCAACAAGGCCAGCGGGGGGGGGGGGCAATTGGGGGTGACCAGGCCAGCAGGCAGAGGCAGTTTGGGGTGATCAGACTTCAGGGAGGGCAGTTAGGGGTGATCAGGCAGGCAGGCAGGTGAGCAGTTAAAGGCCAGCAGTTCCAGATTGTGAGAGGGATGTCTGACTGCCTGTTTAGGCCATATCAGGCCTAAACCAGCAGTCAGACATCCCCCCAAGGGGTCCCGGATTGAAGATGGTGCAGGCTGACCTGAGGAGACCCCTTCCCCCCACCCATGCACAAGTTTTGTGCACTGGGCATCTAGTCAATAAATAAACAAACACCAAGTGTTGGAAAGATTGTGGAGAAAAGGGAATCCTTGTGTACAGCTGGTGGGAATGTAGACTGGTGCAACCACTCTCAAAAAATGTATAAGTTTTCTAAAAAAATAGTATGGAGTTTTCTCAAAAAATTAAAAATGGAGCTGCCTTTTAACCCAGCAATCCCACTTCTGGGTATATACATCCTAAGAATACCAAAACACCCATTAGAAAGAATATATGCACTCCTATACTCCTGGAAGTGATATTTACAATAGCCAAGATTTGGAAACAGCCCAAGTGCCCATCAGTAAATGAATGAATAAAAGAGTAGTGTTACAATTACACAATGGAGTATTACACCCCTATAAAGAAAGAAGAAACTCTTACCCCTATAACATCATGGATGGACCTGGTGATTAATATGCTAAGTTAAATAGGCCAGTCAGGGAAAGACAAATACCATAGGATCTCAGTAATATGTAGAATCAATGAATAAAATATACAGATGAGCAAAATAGAACCAGAGACATGGATACATGGGAGAGTCTGACAGAGGTCAGAGGGGATGGGCATGAGGAGATCTGGATAAAAGAAGGTGGAGAGAGTAGCCAAAGAACATATATACATAGCCCAGGACACAGACAACAGAGTGGTGAAGGTCAGGGGAGGGGTGGCGGGGCCTGGGTGGAGGTGGGCAAAGAGGTAGAAAATGGAGGCCATTTGTAATATGTCAACAACTAAAAAAAAGGAAAAAAAAAGTAAAAGCCAGACTAAAGAGTGAAATAAAATATTTGTAATACTTATATCTGGAAAAAGGACTGGTATTCCGATTACATAACTACCTTTGTTCTCTAATATGTAAGAGAATGCAATAAAAAAGGAGCAAAAAAGTTTGAACTGACAATTCATAAAAGAAGATATTAAATGGTCAACAAACACATGAAAAAATGGTCAACATCATTAGTCATTATGGAAACACAAAACTGCAATGCGGTAACTACTTAGGATGCCTTACATTAAAAAGACTGACAATGTAAAATGTCAGGGAGGATGTAGACCCACTAAAAATCTCATACACTTACTGGTAACCACTTTAAAAGGTGTTTGACAATTTCTTAAATAGTTAAATATGCACCTGCCATACAACTCAGATATATCACTTCCAGGTATCTACCCATGAAAAAGAAAAATATATGTCCATAAGAGATTTGGGAGAAGATATTAATAGCAGCTTTCCCCCATAATTGTTTAAACTGGACATTCCCCAAATAGGTAAACACATAAATAAAATATGATATATACAATGACATACTACTCAACAATAAAAGTAGATAACTGCTTATGCATGCAGCAACCTGGTTGAATATAAAAATTAGTATGCCAAGTGAAAGAAGCCATCAATAAAATAATACATGAGTGTATTATTCCATTTTTATAAAAATACTAAAGAATTTATTGCAACAAAAGGCATAGCAGTGGTTGCCTGGGGACTGGCAGAGGGAGGCAGAAATAGCAAAAGAGCACTAGGCATTCTTTGGCATGATGAAAGTGTTTTGTATCTTAATGGTGGGAATGGTTTCAAGGTTTTGATGGTTTCAACTAGGCAAAATTCATCAAATGTATACCTTAAATGGGTGCATTTGATTGTGCATAAGTTATTTCTCAATGAGATTAAGATCCTATAATCCTATATAATAAAAGGGTAATATGCAAATCAACCAAACAGAGGAACGACCAGTTGCTATGATGTTCACTTACCACCAGGGGGCAGATGCTCAACCAGAAACAGGGCTCACGGCTGGTGAATGTAGCAGCAGTGGCTGGAGCCTCTCCCACCTCTGCAGCACCACTGAGGATGTCTGACTGACGGCTTAGGCCCGCTCCTGCTCCTGGACTGCAAGAGGGTGCAGGCCAGGCTGAGGGACCCCACACCCCCAGTGCACAAACTTCATACACTGGGCCTCTAGAAAAAAAATAAAAACTTATATTTTAAGTCAAATAGAAGAACTCACATGATACCATCTTCTATGAGACCTTTCAGTGGGGGTTCATAGAGCCCATTTATATGGGATATGTGCTCACATTAGACATGACATTCCTGAAATGAATGTAACCCCATATTCTAATTTGCTTTCAGGCTAGTGAGACTCTGGGACTTTACCTGAAGTATTCTGAAGTCAGAGAGCAGGGGGATAATTTTTCCCTTCCCACAGTTTTGTCTATTTTTGTCCTTGTGTATCTAGGGATTAGTAGTTAATTCCTAACCTGCAGTTGAAGCAGGAGGCATTGTTTTGAGGACAGAAAGGAACTGAACTGGACCTTGGACCAGGAGCATTCAAGTGCTTGGAGGGAATGTGTGGATCATCGAGGCGAATGAAGAAGGTTCAATCCCTGGAGGCCCAAGGGAATGAAACCCCTTCAGTGCCAGCCTCAGACAGAGATGTGGCTCTCACCAGCAGGGGCCATGCGGGGGGGGGGGGGGATATAAATAAATGCATCCCAAATTGCACCCACCTTCTTCCCAAACCTCCTCTTTTTATCCTCTAACACACTAATCCAATTCCCATCTAACTCTTGTCTCAGGCCCCAAACAGAGTCATGTTCGACTCTTCTCTCTCCTCTGTCCTTACAATCAGATATGGCATCATCATGATTTTCAATCTAATTGACTCACACTCATTGATCTTTTTTCAAATGTGTCAATATGCTGGCAGGGGAGCGGTTAGTTGCCAATCAGGCTAGCAGGGGAGCATTAAGGGGGAGATCAGGTTGGCAGCCAGAGTTGTTAGGGGCAATCAGGCAGCCAGGCAGGCGAGTGGTTAGGAGCCAGCAGTCCCGGATTGTGAGAGGGATATATAACGAGGGGTCCCAGATTGGCGAAGGTGCAGGCTGGGCTGAGGGACACCCCCCACCACCACCACCACCAGTGCATGAATTGGGTGCACTGGACCTCTAGTTCAACCATAAAAAGAAGGAAATCTTGCCATTTAACACAACATGGATGAACCTGGAAGGCATTATGCTAAGTGAGGTAAGTCAGTCAGAGGACAGGTATGATCTCACTTGTATGTGAAAACTAAAACAAACAAACAGAAACAAAAACAAAGGCACTCACAGAGAACAGATTGGTAGTTTCTAGGGGTGGAGGCTGTGGGGGTCAAATGGATAAAGGAGATCAAACGATACTAACTTGCAGTGATAACATGAATGAATCCTGAATATGTAATGTACAGCATGGTGACTCTAGTTGACAATAGTGCATTACTGTATATATTTCAAAGTTGCTAAGAGAGTAAAACCCTAAAAGTTCTGATCACAAGAAAAATGTTGTAACTATTGTGGTGATGGATATTAAGTAGCCTTACTGTGGTGATCATTTTGTTATATGCATATATGAAATTGATATGTTGAACAACAGAAACTAATATAATATTATATGTCAATTATATCCCAATAAAAAATTAAACAATTTTTTTGGTTTGCCTCTACATCTGTGCCTTCTAAAAAACCCCACATTTTTAAAAAAAAATCAGAAAGACTTATCTGTTGTGGCAGGATAATAAGAAGCTAAGAACATTCTTGGGCTAGTGGGATAGGGAAACCAAAACAAGAAAATTAAACAAGGACAAACAATTTGAACAAATTACAACTAGGTTGTGAATGGCAAGAGCTTGTCTTCCCCATACAGTTGAAGGAAAATGGTTCATACCTCTCCTCCCTAACCAGAGATACATAGTTTAAATCACCCTGGTCTGAGAAATAGAGAACAGAGACCCAATTAATGCCATTTGTGCCAGTTAAACCCAAGGACAAATGAAGTTAGGGGAACAAAGGACAAAAACCCCATAAAAGCCAGACAGACACAAGATAAAAGTAATGATCAAAGAATGTTCCCAAACTCAGTACATTAAAAATGCATCTGGAAACTGATGAATATTCTGCTGAAACCCTCCCATAATATTTTTGCCCTTGGATAAGAGAGAGAGAGAGAGAGAGAGAGAGAGAGAGAGAGAGAGAGAGAGAGAGAGAGAGAGAGAGAAAATGTCTAGGAGAAAGATTCACTGTGGGTTCTCTCTAGAGCAGTGGTTCTCAACCTTCTGGCCCTTTAAATACAGTTCCTCATGTTGTGATCCAACCATAAAATTATTTTCTTTCTTTTTTTTTTTTTTTAATATATTTTATTGATTTTTCACAGAGAGGAAGGGAGAGAGACAGAGAGAGTTAGAAACATCGATGAGAGAGAAACATCGATCAGCTGCCTCTTGCACATCCCCCATCGGGGACGTGCCCGCAACCCAGGTACATGCCCTTGACCGGAATCGAACCTGGGACCTCTCAGTCCGCAGGCTGACGCTCTATCCACTGAGCCAAACCCGTTTCGGCCATAAAATTATTTTCATTGCCACTTTATAACTGTAATGTTGCTACTGTTATGAATCGTAATGTAAATATCTGATATGCAGGATGGTCTTAGGCCACCCCTGTGAAAGGGTTGTTTGACCCCCAAAGGGGTCGCAACCCACAGGTTGAGAACCGCTGCTCTAGAGCATGCCCATGTCTCTTACCCCTAAACTCTAAGGGTCCCCACAAGACTTGCAGCCAGGAGAGAATAGGGCAGCGGCAGCTCATCCTGACTTCCCAGTGAGCTAAGAGCAGCCCACCTTGGTTCACTTCTTTCCTATGTTTCTAGGGAGTGAAAGGAGAGCACTATCTAGGGCCTAGACCAGGGGTGGGCAAACTTTTTGACTCGAGGGCCACAATGGGTTCTTAAACTGGACCGGAGGGCCGGAACAAAAGCATGGATGGAGTGTTTGTGTGAACTAATATAAATTCAAAGTAAACATCATTACATAAAAGGGTACGGTCTTGTTTTTTTTTTAGTTTTATTCATTTCAAATGGGCCAGATTCGGCCCACGGGTCGTAGTTTGCCCACGGCTGGCCTAGGCTCTCTCCTGTTGCTTCTTCTACCCTAAGTTCTTCCTGTGTTTCACAATCCCCAGCTTTAATAAGCATACTCTGAAAATCACCTGGACTCATGTTGTGAAATCTTTTCTATACAAAGGCAAGAACCCACACAATACTGGCTGGCTTGAGGCAGACCTGCTCCAGGCCATCCATGCCCGTCCCTGTCTAATAACATTATTATCCCCTTTGTATTTGGAGATGCTCTTTGGACATGTTGGATAAGGATGTAGAATGGCTTATTGAATTAGAAACTCATCCAAATTTCCTGGCTCTAGCCTTTACGGGGTATCCATCCACTACTGATGGGGGAAATGGTGATGGAGGCACATTTAATGTCTTGGAATCCCATTTTTCTCATTTCTCCCTCTAAATAAGTTCCTGTAGGATACTTATTGAACATTCGGCATTAGTTTGTCCTATTTATTTGACTTATTTTTATGAAAAGCTGTTGAATCTGTTATCTCTCTCCCTATTGTGGTCCATTGTGGAAATTGTATCCTGAGACTCACACTTAAGTCATTTATTTAAAAAATTTTGAAAACTCTTCATTGGTTTAGGATATCATCACATTACTTGGCCATGGCCCTCAAGGCCTGTCATAATCTGGCCACAACCCAGTTCCTACACAACCACTCTTTTTCTTCTTCCTACTTTCTAGCTCAGTTTCTTCTCTTAGACTCTACACTCTGCCATCCTTCCTCAGCCTCACAGTTGTCTTAATCCTGTATATTGAGAGGATACAGAATACATGTGGCACTTTGGTAAGTGCATTGTTTTGAGCTGAAGGCAATTAAGACCCAGCCAACTCAGGAAAAGCTTTTAACCTCTCTTTTAACTGCTAGAAGAATTACAGAAGGGACCTATACCAGGAAGAGAGCTATCACTAGAGATACATTAATATGTCAAAAAGACTTATCTGCATGGCACAGTAAACGTTTTTTAACCAAACACTTGCTCTTATCATTCTGTGAATTGTCTTTCTCCCCCTTGAAGCTCCAGACTCCTACACCCTTCTCCTTAGCTCAGGATGGTGTATGGGCCTCAATTGCCTGACTGCCTTTGAATTTTCATGTGTTTGAGGGCTTCTGTATATACATAATTATATTTGGTTTTCTCCTGTTAATCTGTTTTCTGTCAATTTGATTATTAGACCAGTCAACAAAACTGGAAGGAAAGAAGGGGGTGTAATATGTCTCCAGCAGTAAAGGGTCTGGAACATGTTGGACTCTCTGTTTAACCTTCTGTCACTGTTTAACTCTGTAGCCTCAGGTTTGCTGATGACCCAGAAAGCTGGAATGCCACCCAAAGAGAAAGGTCATGTCTCCAGGAAGGAGGTTAATGAAGGTACAGAGTGTGGGTGTTATCTGTTAACTTGGAAATGCATTGTTCTTTCTGGTGACCTATGTGATACCCACCATATGCTTTCACTGTTAACCCCTATGGAGAAGAGACCCTGTCCTTGCAGGGTGTGGATTTATTCCCTGCCAGCCACCACTGGGAGCAAGCAGCTGCTTTGCCCATGGATGTAAGTTTCTCCTATTAAAGCTCTAATGAACTTGAATAAGGCTACAGGTCAGTTCTTTAGAATCAAACCTGAATTTAGACTTTGGGGATTTCCCCTAACACTTGGCTTACTGCAGAGAAGCTCCCTGACCCTTATGACTTAGAGATAAGACTCACCCATGTCCCTTCTCACTTATAATGAGGCCAGACACAGACCATTTAATCATGATTTTTTGTCTCAATAAAGATGAACTGAGCTCTTTTCTCCACTGATCAATCATAATAAACTGCTTGCAAGTAAACCTTAATTCAGCTTCCCTCCTTTCTCCTGTCCCCTGAACTTTCACCCACCCTCCTGCTGATCCAGCCAACAACCGTCCCTTATAGATCCTGCCTAAGAGTGAGCAAACCTCAGGGTGAAATGTTCCCTTTTACCCCACTCCCTCCTCACCTGTTCTTTCCAGTAGAACCGTGTTGATCCTTCCTGTGAAGACAGTTCCTTTCTTCGTGGCCTGTGAGATGCTTGCAGCTCTATGGCTGGGTTGTTTTCCACATCGCAATAGTCTCCTTCCCTTACTGCAATAATCCTGTCAAAAGAAGTTTCTTTTGACTTGTCTAGATTATTTTTATTTGATAATACAGATTGCCAAATTGTTTCATTGTCTGTTGAATAGTTTACTCCCTTTTACCCAGATGTGGAGCTGTTTTCTGTGTGTGTTTTTGAAAGAAAGACTGTGCCAGATTCATGTCATGTTCCTAGCATGTCTTAATCTGCTGTTTCTCTCACTCTTCCCTATGGCTATTTCCATAAATTTTTCTTTCTATTTTAGTTCTTGAGTCTGTCTCTGTCCCCCCATTTCCTCCTTCTTCACTTACCTGTCTCCTTGAGGTCTGCTCCTGTCTTCAGATCACTCCAGAGAGCCCTGCATGGAGAGGAGGTTCCTTCCCAGAGCCTGGTAAGCTGCTGACTCTGACCTCCAGCTGAGATTTAGGCTCTGCTGTGGTTGAGGTGCCTGAATTTATACACCAAGAAGGATGAAGAAAAGTGGTTTCACTTTTGGTTTTGCTGCTTTTTATTTCCTTTCTAAAAAATCAGCTGACTAAAAGGAAGTCTGTTTATTTATTTTCTTGTGATTCTTTGATTTAAAATTACTGTAATTAGAAGACTAATTAATAGTGTGTGTGTGTGTGAGCCAATGAGGGTTTGGGGGAACACAAGATTAAAAACACACATCACAAACAGGATAGAGAGAGAATTTGGGAGGAGACATGGGTACATTTTGCAGATCAGTGATTTCCTCAGCTTTGCTGTTCTAATTCTCAGGTAACTTAAGGACAAAGGGAGAAGCATGCTAGTTTTTATTTCAGTAAAGGACTTTTGTGCTAGAACTAGTAGCCCGGTGCAGGAAATTTGTGCACATTAAAAGGGAATTAATTGCCCTAACCAGTTTGGCTCAGTGGATAGAGCATAGGCCTGCGGACTCAAGAATCCCAGGTTCGATTCTGGTCAAGGGCATATACCTTGGTTGCGGGCACATCCCCAGTGGGGAGTGTGCAGGAGGCAGCTGATTGATGTTTCTCTCTCATCGATGTTTCTAACTATCCTTTTCTCTTCCTCTCTGTAAAAAATCAATAAAATATTTTTTTTTAAAAAAGGGAATTAATTAGCAGAGATATTTTAATATTGCTATTTGTCCTTTCTCTATAATAGAAGTGTGAGAGATGAAAGGAAATTAGTAAAATGTATTTGAAAATAATATATAAATTTATTAATAAATAAACAGTAATAAAAGGATATAACAAGAGAGGCATGATATAAAAATGACAAAAACATGATATGAAAACAACAAAAACATGATATAAAAACAACAGTGATGTAAACAATGACTGATAAAGTGATTAAACTTATTCTAATATCTTCCTATCCACCACATTAAGAGTGAAAACACTTTCAGAGTGCTTGACTAATTTCCCTTGTGATGAAGTAGTTAGAACTTTAACTGTAACGTCACATGCTCTTCAAACTCAAGAGAAAGTAACATATAACTGACCATGTGTGAAAACGGGTTCAGGTAGGAATATGCCTACTTTGTCTAGAGTTTGTCCTTGTGATTTATTGATAGTCATCACAAATGCTGGCATCACAGGAAACTGTTGTCGAATCAATTTAAATGGGCGGTCATTGTCAGATGGGGACAAACTAATTCTTGGAATCAGAACAGCCTCTCCCTCTGCAGATCCTATTAACACTTCAGCTTCGATAATGTTAGGTCATAATCTTTTGATAATAAATTTGGTACCATTACAAATTCCCCATTTACTATTGAGATTTCTCAATAGCATGATGATTGCACCCACTTTGAATTTTAATTTATGACACGGCATTCCCGAAGGAGTAATTCTATTAAGAAATTCGATGAGAAAATTTTCCTTTTCAGCATCATCTGTGGAATCTATAGAATCATCACTCAAATATGTGTGAAAATCTCCATTGAGTATATCCAAATTTTCTTCATTTAATTTTTGAACATGCTCATTTTTTGGACAAAGAATTGCAGGTTTAGATATATTTTAATATTATCTATAGCAGTGGTTCTCAACCTTGGCTGCACATTAGAATCACCTGGGAATCTTTTTAAAATCCTGATTCCTGGGCCTCATCCTCCGGAAATTGTTTCTTTGTTATGGGGTGGGACCACAACATTAGTAACAAAGAAACAGAATTTCCAAGAGGACTCCTGCAGGACTGACTTCCTTCTGGTTGATCGCCCTTCTGGCTGTGACGTTACACCCAGGGTTTTTATATAAGTTGATTAGTTCCAAGTCTTGAAATTCTGTTTTCCAGAAATGGTTAGTTTAAAAATGAACAAATCTTTCAATATTTTATTACCTGATTTGTATGATCCAACTCAAAGGTGTGCTAAGCTCTTAAAGGTGTGTTGTGTAAAAATCTAAAGAGCATATTCTGTGTTCATGGAGAGAAAGAGAGAATTTTACTCTTCTATATCCTTCATATTAGAGTTTTCTAGTAACATTATTTCTCACATTTGGTCCTCAAACTTAAACCCATGTAAAGCTTTTTGCTTTATCGTCTTTCTCTGAATATAATGCATTATAATATTGATTGCAGACCAGTCTGCCCTGTCCTAATGTTCTTTTATTTCAAACTTTTGTGATCTGATGCACAGGTATTTTTCACGTGAATTTCATACTCATTCTTTTCAGTTTCTCCAGAAATCCTACCCAGATCTCTTTTCCTATACTTTCCCTTACATAAGAGCATTGGTGTTTTCTTTCTTTATTTTAAGTTTTAGTTTTTAGTTACAGTTGACATTAAATACTATTTTATTTTAGTTTCTGGTACACAACATTGTGGTTGGACAATTACATAATTTAGGAAATGATTCACCTGATTATTTAAGTGCCCACCTGGCACCATACATAGTTATTACAATACTAGAGGCCCAGTACACAAAATTTGCGCATGGGGGGAGTGGGTCACTCAGCCTGGCCTGCACCCTTTTGCAGTCTGGGACCCCTTGGGGGATGTCTGCCTGCTGGCTTAGGCCTAACCCAACATTCAGACATTCCTCTCATAGTCTGGGACCCCTTGCTTCTTACCACCTGCTTGCTTACTGCTCCTTACCACTTGGCTCCTGCTCCTTAGTGCTGCTGCAGAAACGGGAGAGTTTCCCGCCACCACCTCTGTGCTTGCCAGCCATGAGCCCAGCTTCTGGCTAAGGGGCATTCCCCCTGTGGGATTGCACTGACCACTAGGGGGCAGCTTCGGCATTGAGTGTTTGCCCCTTGGTGGTCAATGCACATCATAGCGACTGGTTGTTCTGGTCAATCTGTCTGCAATGGTTGCTTAGGCTTTTATTATATAGACTAGAGGCCTGGTGCACGAAATTTGTGCATTCAGGTGGGGGGCCCTTCAGCCCAGCCTGTGCCCTCTCACAGTCCAGAAGCCCTCAGGGGATGTCCAACTGATGGTCCAGGCCCAAGCGGGCCTAAGCCATCAGTCAGACATCCTTAGTGCTGCAGCAGAGGCAGGAGAAGCTTCTGCCACTGCTGCTGCTCTTGCTAGCTGTGATCCCGGCATCTGGCTGAGCCGCGCTCCCCCTGAGGGAGCGCACTGACCACCAGCAGGCAGCTCTTGCATTGAGCATCTGACCCCTGGTGGTCAGTGCATGTCATAGTGACCAGTCGTTCCACCGTTGGGCTGAAACTGGCTCCCTGACATCTTCTGAGGGGTCCCAGATTGTGATAGGGTGCAGGCCACATTAATCGACCCCACCTGTGCATGATATGGGCCAGGGAGGGACATGAAAGGTTGGCCAGCTGGGGAGGGACCGAGGGAGGGCTCCAGGGTGTGTCTGGCTCATCTCGCTCAGTCCCGATCGGTGGGACCCCAGCAACAAGCCAACCTACTGGTTGGAGCATCTGCCCCCTGGTGGTCAGTGCACATCATAGCAAGCAGTTGAGCAGCCTTAGCATATCATTAGCATATTACTCTTTGATTGGTTGAATGTCCAACTGGATGACCAGACACTTAGCATATTAGGCTTTTATTATGTAGGATTATAGATTATATTTCCTAGAGGCATTGGTGTTTTCTTTTTTTTTTTTATTGCTTAAAGTATTACAAAGGGTATTACATATGTGTCCATTTTATCCCCCCACCCTAGATAGTCCCCCAGCCTCCCCTATCCCCCAGTGTCTTATGTCCATTGGTTATGCTTATATGCATGCATACAAGTCCTTTAGTTGATCTCTTACCCCCCTACCTCCTGCCCCCCAACCCTCCCCTGCCTTCCCGCTGCAGTTTGACAATCTGTTTGAGGCAGCTCTGCCTCTGTATCTATTATTGTTCAAAAGTTTATAATGGTCTCTATTACCCATGAATGAGTGAGATCATGTGGTATTTTTCCTTCATTGACTGGCTTATTTCACTTAGCATAATGGTCTCCAGATCCATCCATGACGTTGCAAATGGTAAGAGTTCCTTCCTTTTTAGAGCAGCATAGTATTCCATTGTGTAGATGTACCACAGTTTTCTAATCCATTCATCTACTGATGGGCACTTAGGCTGTTTCCAGATCTTAGCTATGGTGAATTGTGCTGCTATAAACATAGGGGTGCATATATCCTTTCTGATTGGTGTTTCTGGTTTCTTGGGATATATTCCTAGAAGTGGGATCACAGGGTCAAATGGGAGTTCCATTTTCAGTTTTTTAAGGAAACGCCATACTGTCTTCCATAGTGGCTGCACCAGTCTGCATTCCCACCAGCAGTGCACAAGTGTTCCTTTTTCTCCACATCCTCTCCAGCACTTGTCATTTGTTGATTTGTTGATGATAGCCAGTCTGACAGGTGTGAGATGGTACCTCATTGTTGTTTTGATTTGCATCTCTCGGATGATTAGTGACTTTGAGCATGTTTTCATATGTCTCTTGGCTTTCTGAATGTCCTCTTTTGAAAGGTGTCTATTTAGGTCCTTTGCCCATTTTTTGATTGGATTGTTTATCTTCCTTTTGTTAAGTTGTATGAGTTCCCTATAAATTTTGGAGATTAGGCCCTTATCAGATATGACATTGGCAAATATGTTTTCCCACACAGTGGGTTTTCTCGTTGTTTTGTTGATGGTTTCTTTTGCTGTGCAGAAGCTTTTTATTTTGATGTAGTCCCATTTGTTCATTTTCTCTTTAGTTTCAAGTGCCCTAGGAGCTGTATCAGTGAAGAAATTGCTTCGGCATATGTCTGAGATTTTGTTGCCTTTGGATTCTTCTAGAATTATTATGGTTTCCTGTCGTACATTTAAGTCCTTTATCCATTTTGAGTTTATTTTTGTGTATGGTGTAAGTTGGTGGTCTAGTTTCATTTTCTTGCATATATCTGTCCAATTTTCCCAACACCATTTATTGAAGAGACTATCTTGGCTCCATTGAATGTTCTTGCCTCCTTTGTCAAATACTAATTGAGCATATTGGTTCGGGCCGATTTCTGGGCTCTCTATTCTATTCCATTGATCTATATGCCTATTCTTGTGCCAGTACCAGGCAGTTTTGAGAACAGTGGCTTTGTAATACAACTTGATATCTGGTATTGAGATCCCACCTACTTTGTTCTTTTTCAGGATTGCTGCAGCTATTCGGGGTCTTTTTTTATTCCAGATGAATTTTTGGAGAGTTCGTTCTAGATCTCTGAAGTATGCCGTTGGTATTTTAATGGGAAGTGCGTTGAATTTATAGATTGTTTTGGGTAGTATGGACATTTTAATGATGTTGATTCTACCAATCCACGAACACGGTATGTTCTTCCATCTGTTTATGTCTTCCTCTATATCTTTTTTCAACGTCCTGTAGTTTTCTGAGTAGAGGTCTTTTACCTCTTTAGTTAAGTTTATTCCTAGGTAGCTTAATTTTTTTGGTGCGATGGTAAACGGGATTGTTTTTATAATCTCTCTTTCTGAAAGTTCACTATTGGTGTATAGAAATGCCTCAGATTTCTTCGGGTTAATTTTGTATCCTGCTACATTGCCAAATTCATGTATTAAGTCTAGTAGCTTTTTGATGGAGTCTCTAGGGTTTTGTATGTATAATATCATGTCGTCTGCAAATAAGGACAGTTTTACTTCCTCTTTTCCAATTTGGATGCCTTTTATTTCTTCTTCTTGCCGAATTGCAATGGCTAACACTTCCAGTACTATGTTGAACAGGAGTGGTGAGAGGGGGCATCCCTGTCTTGTTCCTGTTCTTAGGGGAAATGGTGTTAGTTTTTGTCCATTGAGTATGATGTTGGCTGTAGGCCTGTCATATATGGCTTTTATTATGTTGAGGTATGATCCATCTACTCCCACCTTGCTGAGAGTTTTTATCAAAAATGGGTGTTGAATTTTGTCAAATGCCTTTTCTGCATCAATTGATATGACCATGTGGTTTTTTTCTTTCAATTTGTTTATGTGATGTATCACGTTTATTGATTTGCGGATATTGTACCATCCTTGCATCCCTGGGATAAATCCTACTTGGTCATGGTGTATGATCTTTCTGATGTACTGCTGGATCCGATTTGCTAAGATTTTGTTGAGGATTTTGGCATCTATGTTCATGAGGGATATTGGCCTGTAATTCTCTTTCATTGTGTTGTCTTTACCTGGTTTTGGTATTAGGGTGATGCTGGCTTCATAGAATGAGCTTGGAAGTGTTCCTTCCTCTTGAATTTTTTTTAGTAGTCTGAGGAGGATAGGTTTTAGTTCTTCCTTGAATGTTTGGTAAAACTCCCCTGTGAAGCCGTCTGGTCCTGGGCTTTTGTTTGATGGAAGCTTTTTGATGACTGCTTCAATTTCTTCCATAGTTATTGGCCTGTTGAGATTTTTAGATTCTTCCTGATTGAGTTTTGGAATGTTGTATTTTTCTAGGAATGTGTCCATTTCCGCCAGGTTGTCTAGTTTGTTGGAGTAGAGCTGACCATAGTATTTTTTAACAATCATTTGTATTTCTGTGGGGTCTGTTGTTATTTCGCCTCTATCGTTTCTGATTTTGTTTATTTGGGTCCTCTCTCTTTGCTTCTTGGTGAATCTGGCTAGAGGTTTGTCAATCTTGTTTATCCTTTCAAAGAACCAGCTCTTGGTTTCATTGATTTTCTGTATTGTTTTTTTGGTCTCTATGTCATTTATTTCTGCTTTAATCTTTATTATCTCCTTCCTTCTGCTCACTCTGGGGTTTTCTTGTTGCTCTCTTTCTAATTCTTTGAGTTGTAGAGTTAGCTGATTTACTACCATTTTTTCTTGTTTTTTGAGATAGGCCTGTAGAGCTATAAACTTCCCTCTCAGGACTGCTTTCATTGTGTCCCATAGGTTTTGGATTGTTGTGTTTTCATTGTCATTAGTTTCCAGGATGTTTTGAATTTCTTCTTTGATTTCATTGGTAATCCAATCAATATTTAATAGCATGCTATTCAGCTTCCAGGTGTTTGAGTATTTTGGGTTGTTTTTATTGTAGTTTATTTCTAATATTATGCCATCGTGGTCTGAGAAGATGCTTTTTATGATTTCAATCTTCTTGAATTTGGGGATACTTTGCTTGTGACCCAATATATGGTCTATTTTTGAATATGTGTCATGAGCACTTGAGTAGAATGTATATTCCGTGGCACTGGGGTGAAGTGTTCTGAAGATGTCTATTAAGTCCATCTGATCTAGTGAGTCATTTAGGATTGCTGTATCTTTGCTGATTGTTTGTCTAGAGGACTTATCCAGTGCTGTCAGTGGTGTATTAAAGTCCCCTACTATGATTGTATTGTTGTTGATCTCTCCTTTGATATCTTCCAGGAGTTTTTTTACGAATTTGGGTGCTCCTGCATTGGGTGCATATATGTTTACCAGGGTTATATCTTCTTGTTGAATTGATCCCTTTAGTATTATGAAGTGGCCTTCCTTATCTCTTGTTATGGCCTTCACTTTGAGGTCTATTTTGTCCGATATAAGTATTGCTACCCCAGCTTTCTTTTCCTTTCCATTTGCCTGAAAGATATTTTTCCATCCTTTCACTTTCAGTCTGTGTGAGTCCCTTCTAATGAGGTGGGTTTCTTGTAGACAGCAGATGTATGGGTCATGTTTTTTTATCCATTCAGCCACTCGATGTCTTTTGTTTGGAGCATTTAGTCCGTTTACGTTTAAAGTTATTATTGAAAGGTACTTGTTTGTAGCCATTTCTGTTTTTGTGTGTGTGGCTGTTTTCTTTCTGAGCTTTTTATTATTTTTATACCAGTCCCTTTAGCATTCCTTGCATTGCTGGCTTGGTGGTGATAAACTCCCTTAGCCTTTTTTTGTCTGTGAAGCTTCTTATTTCCCCTTCAAGTTTGAATGATAGCCTTGCTGGATAGAGTATTCTTGGATTCAGTCCTTTGCTTTGCATCACTTTGTAAATTTCTGTCCATTCTTTTCTGGCCTGATGTGTTTCTGTTGAGAAATCATTTGACAATCTAATGGGAGATCCCTTGTATGTAACTTTCCGTCTCTCTCTTGCAGCCTGTAAGATTCTCTCTTTGTCCTGAACATTTGCCATGGTAATTATGATGTGTCTTGGTGTGGGTCTTTTCGGGTTCACCTTGTTTGGGACTCTCTGGGCTTGTGTGACTTTTTTCTTCCCCACCTCAGGGAAGTTTTCTGATATTATTTCTTCTAATAGGTTTTCTAATCCTTGTTCATCCTTCTGTTGTTCTGGTACCCCTATTATTCGTATGTTGTTTCGTTTCATGTTGTCCCAAAGCTCCCTTAGGCTCTCCTCCTGTGTTTTAATTTTTTTCTCCAAATGCAGTACATTTTGGCTGTGTTTTGCTTCCTTGTCTTCTAATTCACTAATTCGGTCCTCCGCTTCTCCTAGTCTACTGTTGATACTTTCAATGGAGTTTTTCATTGCAGCTATATCACTCTTCATTTCTTCTTGGGTCTTACTTAAGTTGTTGATTTTTTCATCTGTTTCTTCTAGCTTCTTCCATATGTTATCGATTTTTTCATCTGTTTCTTCTTGCTTCTTGCAGAGGATGTCAATTTTTTCCTCCATCCGGTTTATGCACTCTAGGACCCTTATTCTGAATTCTTTGTCTGTCATGTTGCATGCCTCTGGATTACTTAGCTGCTTTTCTGGAGAGCCCTCCTTCTCTTTCCTTTGGGGGTTTCTTTGTCTACCCATGTTTGATCTCACTGACATATCTAGACGTTGAGTCGTTCAGTGGTTGCTCCCTTGGTGGCAGTGACTCCTTGGTCTGTGGTTGCTCTTCGGGCGGTTGCGGTAGCAGCTGCTCTTCAGTTGGCAGCAGCTCCTCTGGTGTGTGCTGTTCACAGCTGAGGTGGCTCTTCTGGCTGGTGGGGCGAGGCTTCACATACAGCTGCTGTTCCTCAGCAGAGGGTGTGGTGCTCTGGAGGTTGCTGTAGCTTCGATCTGCTGCGTTGATTTAAAGGCACAAAATACAACACAACAAGGCACCACGTACCCGGCAGTATACACAAATATATTCACGATATTAATAACCCCAAATAAAGGTGACCACCCGAATTAAGAGAATTAGGGGATAAGGAGGATGGAAGGGAAAAAGATAAAAGAGAAAAAAGAAAAGAAAAGTAGGGACCAAAAAAAAAGAGTGCAAAAATGAAATTGGGAAAAAGGAGGGGGGGAAAAAGCAAGAAAAGAAAAGAAAAAAGAAAGAAAAAAAAAGGAGAAAAAAGAAAAAAAAAGAAAATAAAAGAGCGAAAAGAGAGAATGAAGTGGAAGAGGGGAAGAGACTTTTAATATGAGGAGAATACTCCTATAGAACCGCCATTAATCCCAACAGATTCCAGCAACAGCTCCCTGGAGATGAATGCAAACTAGAAACAACCAATAATATAACGATGAAAATAGAATGGAGAACACTAATCCCAAAATAAAATAAAGAGAAAATAAAATGACACTTTAAAAAATGGTAAAATGGTAGCAGTAATAATACTGGTTAAAAATAAGAAGGTAGTAGTTAAAAGGGTAAAATGAGGTGATGGAAAAGAAGAAAAAAAAAAGAAAGAAAAGAAAAAAGAAGAAGAAAAAAATTGATTTCTTAGTTAAAAGGTGAAAAAAGAAGAAAAAAAAAAAAAAAAAAAGGACTTGCAGTAGTGAAGGTCCCTCGGTTCTTCTATTCTTCAGTGTGGCTCGCCTTAGACCTGCCAGGTATTCAGGAGAGTGTTGAGTTCCCCTGCGATACACTGTTCCTCTGTGTTGTAAACCACAGTCCTTATTTTAAAGCAGGCCGCATTTCTTTCCCAGACTGCCTTATTTTGTGTTTAGCAAAGAGTCAGTTTGTGGGTCAGCCTCTGGGTGGCAGTGTTCTGGGGTTGGCCTCTGAGGCTATAGGGCCTCTCTGTCCAGTGGAAGTTCACTGCCCAGAGCTGGCTGCGTAATAGTTAGTTACCGGCGCTGTGTTATTGCTGGGATTGAAAATCCCTCTATAGGCCAGACCCTGTTAACTCCCAGGGATTGATCAGATTATTTTAATCCTTGATCTCCTACAGGGTGGAATCTGGGTGTGGCTGTGCTCCTTGCCTGGGGGCTGGGGGGAGGAGTCTCACTCTCAGGAGAGAATGTCTGCCCCAGACCTGGGCTCGGGGGTGTCTCAGCACTCAATTCGCTGCCACCTCTCCCAGCCCCCCCTCTCTCTTCAGTCTCTCCCCAGATTCCACTCCTCCGCACACTCTCCCTCTCTTCAGCACAGGTGAGTGTCTGTATCCGAAATGTCCCATGAACAGGATTCAGTGAAAACAAACAAACAAACGCCGGCAGCGGAAACGGGAAAGGCTCGGTTTCTGTAAGCTTCTTCTCTTACCGGGACTGCATGGTCTGGTCAGCTCTTCAGGCTGCCCCCTTTAGGCTCAGTCCTCCGTGATCACAGAACCCAGCTCTCAATTCCCCCGGGGGCGCCAGGAATCCCGCGGTTCTCCTTCCCCCCCCCCCCCCCCTCGCGTCAGGGGCTGTGCCTGTCCCAAGGGACGCGGCTGTCTGCCACGCGGTCTCACTGACTCTCTGGGCTCAGAGGTCTGGCAAACTTTCCTGCCCAAAACCCTGGGTTTTTTTTTTACCTTTCCAGGGGAGTTCTGCTGTTCCCGGCTGCAAACCGTCTCACCAGCTGAGCAATTTCGCCAATTCGGAGTGAATGCTATTAGTTTCAACTGCTCTCTCCATTTGCTCCTGGACAGGACCTGGGACGCGTCTGCCTATATCGCCGCCATCTTCCTGGTGTTTTCTAATAGGCAAGAGTTTAAATGCCAGTCAGGACAGATTTGAATCCAGCATCCAAGAGTTACTAGCTATATATTTACTTAAGTCTTGCGAATGGGAAGTGCAACCCATGTAATGAGAACAGCTGAGTAGTGGAATGAATTTTTGCCAGTAGTACTATCTACATCACATAACATTAAAGGGGATAAAATGCTTAGCCTGAAATAATGATTCAAATTCAGATTTTTCTTCATGGCACATAATTGGTTTGAAGTTCAAATCTATCCAAAGAAGAGGCATCAAGGGGAATGTTTACAAGTGCAATATTCCATGAGTTGTTTAATTCAACTCTTTGAGATTTTCTATATGAGAGCCACCGTCTTACAGTTCTTGGGGCCTTTATTTCCCATTCATATGCTGTGTCTTATATCAGTGTCTATATCTTGTCTATTGCTATGCAATTGTAACAGAGAATATAAAGCATAACATATTTATACAATATTGTACTAACCAGAATGAAATATGCTAACAAATTAACAAGTCTGTTGGAACAAAAAGATGAAGCAGATTTTTTTGCTAGCCATCTGTATTTCAGCTTTTATTTTAGTACATTACATGGATCAACAGTTTCAGTTCCTGTCTAGACAGGAAATAACCGACCAGAGATATTAGGCTGGTGCAGATTGATTCAACATGCTGACACCAAGATCTTTACCATAATCAGGAAGAACACTGCCTGCATGCTCCCATTTCTCTTTCCTATCCTTATGAAAGCCACCACCTTAACTACAGATGTGAAGTTCGTTTTTCAGACAGGAATCGGCCATCTTCTCAGGAAGCCAGCACCTGAACAACCCCTCTACTTTTACCAACACCAATACAGCAGGCAGCCAAACCTGCCTTTGGTAACACTAGGAGTCTACAGATGATAGAGTCTGTGTCTGAACCACCTCAGAGTCTGTCACATTTGAACACATTTTCTGTATATGATAAGATAGCAAACATGGTATGAATTGCCTATAGCCTCAAAATCAGATTCACAAAAGAGTTCATTCTACCACTGTGGCTCCACTTACTAAGAACAATGCCCAATATGGACAAAAGACTTTTGGTTTCATTTCTCATTCTTATCTCAATTCTGGGAAATGTTTGTTTTTGTCAGGAGTGTTTGCTAAGAATAAATGTCCATTTCCTAGGCGATTTGGCTCAGTGGATAGGGCCTCGGCCTGAGGAATGAAGGGTCCCAGGTTTGAATCTGGTCATGGGCACATGCCCTGGGTATGGGCTTGATCCCCAGTAGGGGGCATGAAGGAGGCAGCTGATCAATGATTCTCTCTCATTATTGATGTTTCTGTCTCTCTCTTCCTCTCTGAAATGAATAAAATCATATTTTAACAAAAGAATAAATGTCCTTTTCTTTTTAATATCCTATCTAATAAAAGAGAAACATGGTAATTGGCATACGACCGCTACCCTTCCCATTGGCTAATCAGCGAGATATGCAAATTAACTGCCAGCCAAGATGGCGGCCGGCAGCCAGGCAGCTTGAAACTAACATGAGGCTTGCTTGCTTCAGTGGCGGAGGAAACCAACGTTCCTGCCTGCCTTGCCGGCCTCTGAGCTTGCAGTTTAAGAAACATTGTAACAAATATAGAAGCTAAACAAAACCCCAGAAACCTGCTTTCAGCGAGCCCAGGATCTCAGAGCTGGAGTTATACATTGTTTTGATTAAAGAACGAAACAAACCAGATACCTTCTTTTAGCAGTTGAAGCCTCAGAGCTGGAGCCAGAGCTAAAGCTGGCCCAGAATACAAAAAAAGAAAAAAAGAAAAAAAGGAGCAGTTGGGAGCTTCAGTCGGCCTGAAAACAGCCCTCAGCCCCTCACCCAGACTGGCCAGGCACCCCAGTGGGAACCCCCACCCTGAAGGGTGTGTGACCAGCTGCAAACAGCCATCATCCCCTCACCCAGGCTGGCCAGGCACCCCAGTGGGGACCCCCACCCTGATCCAGGACACCCTTCAGGGCAAACCAGCTGGCTCCACCCATGCACCAGGCCTCTATCCTATATAGTAAAAGGGTAATATGCCTCCCAGTACCAGGATCAGCGGAGCCGCGAGGCCTCCCAACACCGGGATCAGCAGAACCAAGAGGCCTCCCAGCACCGGGATCAGCATGACAGGGGGCAGCGCCCAAACCCCCTGATCGCCCTGCGGCTCTGTGTGTGACAGGGTGTGGCGCCCCAACCACCCCCCCCCCCCCCCCCCCCGCCTACGGGCCCTGCTCTGTGTGTGACGGGGTAGAGCCATAACCTCCCCATCAGCCCTGCCCTGGGTGTGAGAGTGGCGGCGCCCCAACCACCTGATCGGCCCTGCTCTGTGGGTGATAGAGGGCGGTGCCCCAACGGCCTGATCCGCCCTGCCCTGAGTGTGACAGGGGGCGGTGCCCCAACTCCCCTATTGGCACTACTCTGTGAGTGACAGGGGGGAGCTCCTCAACCCCCCTGATGGGCCCTGCTCTGTGCATGACAGGGGGTGGCACCACAACCTTCCCATTGACCCTGCCTTGAGTGTGACAGGGGGCGGTGCCCCAACCCCTCAATCGGCACTACCCTGAGCGTGCCTGAGGTTGGCATCACAACCTCCCAATCTGCCCTGCTCTGTGCATGACAGGGTAAGGCGCCCCAACTCCCCAATCAGCCCTGCTCTGAGCCCGACCAGGGGCTGCACCTAGGGATTGGGCCTGCCCTCTGCCACCTGGGAGCAGGCCTAAGCCAGCAGGTCGTTATCTCCCGAGGGGTCCCAGACTGCGAGAGGGCACAGGCCGGTCTGAGGGACCCCCTCTCCCCCACCCCCCCGAGTGCACAAATTTTTGTGCACTGGGCCTCTAGTTTATTTATAATTTTAGAGAAGAAGAAAGGAAGGGAGGGAGAGAGATATGATTTGTCCTTCCACTTATTTATGAATTCATTGGCGGATTCTTGAATCCCCAACCTTGGCATATTGGGATGATGCTCTAACCAACTGAGTTAGCTAGCCAGGGCCCTCATGAATTGTCACTGTAAGCTGTTATCCTTAGACTTTCCTACCAGTTTCCTAACTTATGTTTCATTTGGAGAATTCTAGACTTTTTCTGAATAAACTGAGAAAAAAATGAATTCACACGTTTCTTTAGAGAAACCAGACAGAGCCAATGACCCACAGGTCCCACCCAGAGCTAAGAAGAGGCTAAGACCAGAGAGGCCTTAGGATGTAAGTGTACTTGAGAGTGAGGGAGTCCTTACATTCTTTCACTCTAGGTGCCTCATGTTCCTCACCTAGTTATATCCTAATCCCACCTTTGAACATCTCTAGAGTTGGGCAACCCATCTCTAATCCATTAATTAGAGAGAGAAGGGCAGCTGAGATCACTAAGTCTATCCTGCCTGGCATTTCCCCCAGATCATCCTTCCAGCTGCCTCTTCTAAAATCTGGTGGGAGATACTTGCCAAGAAGAAAGAGAAGGAGAAGAGGAAGACATTTCAGAGAGCCCAGGTGTATTAGTAACACCAGTTGTGTGGATGTTTTCTCTTCAATGAGCAATTCCAGAACAGCAGCAGGGTGGTCTACAGTAGAACTCATTCTGACACTGTCTACCTGAATCTAGTCCTATCCCACGGGTAAAGGGCTCAGTCCCACCTTCAGATTCCAGTGGCAAGGTGCAGGTCCCCTGGGTACTAACAAGGTCTGTCCAACTTGACTACAAATCAGAAATTCCCACAACCCTCTTCTCAGGCTCCATTAGGTATCAAGAGTGGTTCACAGAACTCAAGGAAATACTTAGTATGTTTACCAGTTTATTAAAGAATATGATAAAGCATAGGGATGAAGAGATACTTTGGGTGGAGTCTTGGAGGGTCCTGAGGTCAGGAGCCTTTGTCCAGGTGGAGTTGTAGTTCATCATCCTCCCAGTATAGGCTTGTATTCACCATCCTAGAGTCTCTCTGAAACACACCATGCTGGGATGTTATGGTGGTTTACTTCCAAGACAGTTATTTCATCCTTAAGGAGACAAATAGGCTCAACACAGATGAATAGGAAAATATGAGACAAGTAGAAACCGAAATAAAGTAGGGTTGGCTATACTTGTTTCAGATTAAAATAGACTGTAATCCAAAAAAAGTTACAAGAGACAAATAAGGTCTTTATTAAATGCTAAAGAGGTCAATTTATCAAGAAGATATAACAGCCATAAATATATATGCACCCAACATCAGAGCACCTAAATATATTAAGCAAACACTAACAGAATCTAAGTGAGAAGTAGACAATAATATAGTAATAGTGAGACTTCAATACCCCACTGTAAGTAAGGGATAAGTCATCCTGACAGAATATAAACAAAAACATTGGATTTGAAACATACATGATATAAAATTGACCAAATTGACAGTTATAGAACACTAGGAACACAGCGTGAGGTGGGGCACCATCAACCCTCTGGTTCCTGCCCTGCCTGCCTCTCTGGCCCTTTAAGCTGCTCAGGCCACTGCTGATCAGGCCCTCCCCCAGTGCAGGTGCATAGAGGCCCCTGTTGCCCTGCCCCTGATACTGCAGGGCAACCTCTTGTCTGGTCTACAGGTTATGGGACCCGGTTAATTAGCATATTTCTCTGTTTCATATATATGTAGATTGCATGCAGCTGCATGCATATTCCTAATAAGTGGACGTAAAATATTCTCCAGGATACATCCTAGGATAGAACACAAATCTAAACAACATACGCCTGAACAACCAATTAATCAAATTAAAATCAATAGGAGATAAAAAATATTTTGAAACAAATGAAAATGAAAACTCAACATAACCAAAATCTATGGGATGCTTCAAAAGCAGTTCTGAGAGGAAAGTTTATAGTGATAAGTACATACATTAGGAAAACAGAAAAATCTTAAACAACCTAACAACACCTCCCTCCAATAACTAGAAAAAGAAGAAACTAAGTCTAAACTTAGCAGAAGGAAGAAAAACAAAGATCAGGGTTTAAATAATTGAAATAGAAAAAATTAAATGAACAGCTGGCTTTTTGAAAAAATAAACAAAATGGACAAATCTTTAGCTAGGATCACTAAGGAAAATAAAGATCCAAATAAATAAACGCAGAATTAAAAGAGGAGACATTTAAACTACTACCACAGAAATACAAAGATCCAAAAAAAAAGAAAAAGTGGAAAAATTATAATTAAGTGTCTTCTTAACTGTACTATTATAAAATCAAGATGTATAGTCAAGAGACTAATTTAAAAAAAAATACAAAGATGTATAGTCAAGAGACTAATTAAAAAAAATACAAAAAATGAGATACTACATGAATATTGGGTAACCTAAAAGAAATGGATATATTTTTAGAGACAAATAACCTTCCATGGATGATAACAAAGAAATATAAAATTTGAACAGACCTGTAATAACTAAGGAGACTGAATTGATAAGCAAAATTCCTAAACACAGAAAACCATGGGACCAGATGTCTTCAAATGCAAATTCTGCCAAACATTTAAAGAATTAATACCAACTCTTTCCAAACCCTTCTTAAAAATGAGGAGGAGGGAACACTGGCAAATTCATTTATTTCGGCCAGGATTACCCTAAAAACGAAGGCAAATAAGTACATTACAAGGAAAGAAAACTATCACAAAAGAATAAGGCAACCAACCTAATGGGAGAAGGTATTTACAAACAATAGTTCCAACAAGGGCTTAATATCTAAAATATATAAAGAACACATACAAATCAAGACCCATCAAGAAACAATCAAATTAGAAAAGGGGGAGAACAGACATTTCTCCCAAGAAAACATACAAATGGCCAACAGATGTGTCCTATATGGCAGCCGGCAGCTTCCTTTATGCATTCTGAACGAAAGAGGAAGTGTAAGGAAAATGACATGAAGGTCTGAGAAAACAAGATGGGGATTGACTCACACCATCGTTAAGATTATGTGCTCTCTTCCAGGTGGTTTCTAGGTAGTTTTGCTTCTGAGGGGTCTGAAAAAAGCCATTTCAAAAAGATGTGCTAACTTAGATGCACAGAAACAATGGACAGGGCTTGCCTAAGGCAAAGATACTCCTTTTATTGAATAAGCCATATGCCTGGGCTGTCACTACCCACTGTGAGCTGCCCAGTTAGGAATTTATGGTCAGATCACCCTTTTGTATCCACACTTGCACAACCGCTCTTTTTCTTTTTCCTGCCTCCTAGTTCACTTTCTTCCCTTAGATACCACACTGTGCCTCTTCCCTCAGCCTCATAGTTTTCTTAATGTTGTACACTGAGGGGGAGCAGAATATGCCACCCCAATATGTCCTGTGTTGGTATGTGGATTGTTGAGTTTAAGGCAATGAAGACCCATGTGATTCAGGAAAAGCTTTTTACCGCTCCCGTAACTGCCTAAAAGAATTTAAATACGGGGCCTGTATCTGGAAGAGACCTTTACCAGAAATACCTTTTTATGTTAGACGTATCTACCTGGCCTGGCAAACTTTGTTTAGCAAACATTTGCTCTTCTCGTCTCATGTGAATTGTCTTTCTTCCCTTTGAAGCCCCAGACCCACTCTCTTCTCCTTAGCTCAGGATGGTACATGCGCCTCAATTGCCTCACTGCCTTTGAGTCTTCATGCCTTTCTGGGGCTCCTATATGTATGGAATTATATGTGGTTTTCTCCTGTTAATCTCTCTTAGGTCAATTTAACTATTATACCAGCCAATGAACCCAGAGGGGCAGTGGGGAAACGTCCTCCCCTCCAATATTGTGTTACCTCAGCCCTTCCCCATCTTTCTTGCTCAGGTTTCAATACTCCTGACCACTCAGTTCAAGTTTCTCATTTATGAAGCCTTCCCTTTCCTTCCAGATTTAGTTCGTGCCTCTCTTTTTTGTGCTTACAATAGCACCTGTTACCTACATGAGCCATAACAATGCTAAACTTCTCCTGGAACCCTTTACTCCAGGAAAACAGCAGTGGTAAAAGCAATCTATCCGCCTTTTTGTGTCCTAATAAACAGCGGACTGCAAAGAACCACTCTTCCCCTTATGACTCAGAGAGATAAGACTCACCGATGTCTCACCTTTTCACTTATAATGAGGGCAGACACAGACCCTTGAAATTCCCATGCTTTGCCTCATAAATAAGGTTAGCTGAGCTGTTTGTCCTCACTGATCAATTGAAACAAAGCTTCTTAAGTAACTAAATTTTCATAATGCAACTTCAACATGAGTTAAGCTTCTCACCTTACTCCAGGCTCCTGAACATTGAATTAAGAACCTCCTTACCCAGCATCAACCCATCCTTAATGATATCTCCTAAGAATCAGCAGACTCTCTTACTATCCATCTCCCTCATACCCTGTTTTCTGCCTGGCTTTTCAGAGGCTTGCAGCTCTATGTTTGTTCCTGCCCCCTTCCCGCCCCCACGTTGCAATAGTCTCCTTCCCCTTATTGTAATAATTCTTTCAAATTAAGTATTTTTTTTACCAAGTTTAGATTTTATTTTATTTTTTTAAAATATATTTAATGGATTTTTTTTTTTTTTACAGAAAGGAAGGGAGAGGGATAGAGAATTAGAAACATCCCTGAGAGAGAAACATCGATCAGCTGCCTCCTGCACACCCCCTACTGGGGATGTGCCCGCAACCAGGGTACATGCCCTTGACCGGAATCGAACCTGGGACCCTTGAGTCCGAAGGCTGACGCTCTATCCACTGAGCCAAATCAGTCAGGGCTAGATTTTATTTTTATTTGATAATCCAAATTACTAAATTGTTTCATTATTTGTTTAGATATTGTATTCCCTTTCCTTCAGATTTGGAGCTGTTTTGTTTTAAAAAAACAATGACAATGCCAGTTTTGTGCAGTGTTCTTCTGTCTTAACCTGCCTGTCTCTGACTGTTCCCTATGACTAGTTCCATCAATTTCTGTTTCTGTTTTAGTCTCAGAGTCTGTAGTTGTATCTTTCTGTCTCCCTCATATTCCTCCTTCTTCACCTACTTGTCTCCTTGAGGCCAAGCTCCTGTTTTCAGATTATTCCAGAGAGACCTGCGTGCAGAGTAGGTTCCTTCCCAGAGTCTGGTAAGCTGCTGACTTTGGTCTCCAGCTCAGAAGTAGGCTCTTGCTATGGTGGCGGAGGTGTCTGGCTTCACCCCAAGTAGGAAGGGAAAAACTGGTTTCACACTTCTTGTTGGTTGTTTTTGTCTTTTTAAAAATTCAGCTGATTAAAAGGGATTCCTTGTTTGCTTGTTCATTTTTTGTGTGTGTGTGACTCCTGGGTTTTAGAATTACTCCAAATAGAAGATTAATGTTGATGTGTGTGTGTGCGTGCGTGTGTGTGTGTGTGTGTGTGTGTGTGTACCACAGTTGGAGGTGGGTGAGCACAAGGGAGAAGCATGCTTTCAGCACTAATTAAAATTGTTAGTTTTTATTTCACATAAAAGACTATTTGCTAAAAGTAACTGGGTTTTTTTTATTGTGGTTGATTTAAAAAGTAGCAAAAATTTTAATGTCATATTAGCTGATTTGGATGATTCAATTCAACACTAAAATGAGCTAAAATTTAAAAGCATATTGTGTGCTTATGGTGAGAAGGAGAGAATTTCACTGTTCTCTTTCACATTAGAGCTTTTCAGTGATGTTATTTCTGACTGTTTTCCCCTGTGAACAGAAACACCTAAAATGGAGTCACTAATGTGATGGGGCCCTAAAGTGGAAATGGAGAGGCCTCTGAGGAAGTTGGTTTTATTCACCTTCACACCCAGATGGAACATGAACTTTTAAACTGCCAACCACAAGTGGGTACATCCTGTTGCAGTTCTCAGAATGAGGCTTATTTCCCTGAAATCCAACCTAGCAACTAGCTTATAACCTATTCTCTATAAACTAATGTTATTTTGCCTACACCAATCATAATTCTTTCAAAACAAGGTATGTAAGCCTGTGGTTTTGCCTTTTCAAGTTTTATTGGTAAGATAATATGCCAGCCTTTCTCCTTTCTCACACATCCCCCCTCCCCATTAGAGCACTTTACAGTTTCCTCCTGAATCTATGTCTCCAGGTTAAAACCCCTAAGATCTCAAATAAACTTTTGATTTGACTAGTAGCCTCAGTTCTTTCTTGTTTGACACCCTCAAACCTAAATCCCATGTAAGCATTTGGTTTTGTTGAGTATTATATTTGTGCAGGATCTCATTCATGAGAGTATTGCTTGTAGATAAGTACCTCCTGCCCCACTGTTCTTCTTCTATTTCAAACTTTATGTGTCTGACACACACATATTCTTTCCAATGGACCTCATACTCATTTTCTCCATTCCTCCAGAAATCCTACCCACATAGTCTCATATTACCTCTACCCACCCCAGTATACCTGCACCATTCCACCTTCATGGACTATATTGAGCTCTTCTGTGCTGTTCTCTCATAGCATTTAGTATACACTTATGATTCTCTTATCACATGGTGCTGCATTGTATCTGGTTGTTTGTTTATGTGATGTCTCCCAAACCACAAACATCCCATCTTTCTGTGCTCCTCCTGGTTTGGGGGGGCGGGGGTGTCTGTCTTTTTCATTTTTATATCCTAGTTCCAACACAGTGCATGACATACATGGATAATCAAGAAATGTGTGATGATTGAATAAGAAAAGGAGCATATTGCTCTGAGTTTGTTTTTCCATGTATGTGTAAAGATATTAATAGCTATTTCAGTGAGTTGACATGAAAAACAAAAAGGATATAAGAGGGCTGGCATATTGTCTTACCAATAAGACTTATCTTTTCCTACTCTTTTTGCTTAGTGTAGGAGCACAGGTGTTTTCTAATAGGCAAGGTTTTTTCCACTTTCCTCCTGTTTTATTGAGAAACAATTGACATACATCGTTGCATAAGTTTAAGGCCTATGACATGATCATTGGGTTTACATGTATTAGAGAATAATTACCACAAAAGTTTCAGCTAAAATCCATCATATTTTAAAAAGAAATGTATTGGATTTCAGGGAGGAAGGGAGAGGAATAGAGAGATAGAAACATCAATGGTGAAAGAAAATCATTGATTGGCTGCCTCTTGCATGCCCCACACTGGAGATCGAGCCCAAAACCGAGGCATGTGCCCTGACAAGGAATGGAACAGTTCATAGGTCCATGCTCAACCACTGAGCTACGCCAGCTGGGCCATCCATCATCTATGTATATAAAAGCCCAGTGACCGAGCAGGGGAACAACCAGAATGACCAGAATGACCAGTTGCTGTGATGCACACTGCTGTGGCCAACAAGCCCAATCCGCTCCTATTGGCGCTCCCAACCATCCACATCCCTTCCTCTTCACCAGCCCCACCCCGAATGAGCCTCATGGGGTGGACTGGCTGAACCCCACCAGTGCATGAATTTGTGCACCAGGCCTCTAGTATTATATAGATACAATAAAAAAAAAGGAAAGATATAAAATAAGAAAAATGTTCTCCTTGTGATGACAACGCTTAGGATTTACTTCCACTACAACTCTGCTCTATATCACACAGCAGTCAGTGTTGGCTATAGTCATCATGTTGCACATTGCATTTCCAGTATTTATTTGCCTTATAACTGGAAGTTTGTACCTTTTAACCCGCTTCCTTCAATTTCTCTTCCCCACCTCCAATTCTTGTAACTACAAGTATGATCTCTTTTTACTGTTTTTTTTTCTTTTTCTTTCTTTTAGATTCCACATGTAAGTGTGATCAAATGCCTCCAAATTCATTCATGTTGTCACAAATGGTAGGATTTCCTTTTTGTTTTATGGCTGAATAGTATTCAATTGAATATTTAGACTACAACTTCTTTATGCGCTCATCCATCGATGGACCTTTAGGTCGTTTCCACATCTTATGTATTGGAAATAAGGCTGCTATGATCATGGAGATACAGATATCTTTCAACTTAGTGTTTCATTTCCTTTGGATATATTTTCAGAAATGGAATGGCTGGATCATATGGCATTTTTATTTTTTATTTATTTATTTTTATTGTAGAGAGTACTATATATGCCCCCCTTATTCTCCCCATTTTCGCAGCCTCCACCCCACCCCAGGCCTTCACCATATTGTTGTCTGTGTCCATTGGCTAGGCATATATACATATATGTTCTTTGATTAATCTCTTCCAATCCTCTCTACCCATCCTTTCTGAGATTTGTCAGTCCATGCCTCTGGTCCTATTTTGCTCACCAGTTTCTTTTGTTTGTTAAGTTCCACATATAAATGAGATCATGTGATATTTGTCTTTCTCTGACTGGCTTATTTCACTTAGCACAATAATCTTCAGGTCTATCCAGGCTGTTGCAAAGGGTAAGAGTTCTTTCTTTTTTACAGCTGCATAGTATTCCATAGTACTCCATAGGAGAAGTAGCATAGCATTTTTATCCACTCATCTACTGATGGGCACTTGGCCTGCTTCCAGATCTTAGCTATTGTAAATAACACTGCTATGAACATGGGGGTGTGTGTATTCTTTCTGATTGGTGTTTCAGTATTCTTAGGATATATTCCCAGAAGTGGGATCACTAGGTCAAACTGCAGTTCCATTTATAAGCTTTTGAGGAAACTCCATACTGTTTTTCACAGTGGCTGCACCAGTCTGCATTCCTACTAACAGTGACTAGGGTTGCCTTCTCCACATCCTTGCCAGCACTTGTTGTTTGTTGATTTATTGCTGACAGCCATCCAGGCAGATATGAGAGGTTACCTCATTGTAGTTTTAATTTGCATCTCTCTGATGATTAGTGACATTGAACATTTTTTTCATGTGTCTCTTGGCTATCTGTATGTCCTCTTTGGGGAAGTGTCTATTCAGCTGCTTTACCCATTTTTAATCAGATTGTTTGTCTTCTTGGAGTTGAGTTTTATATGTTTATATATTTTGGAAATTAACCCCTTATCAGATGTATCATTGGCAAATATGTTCTCTCATACAGTGGGTACCCTTTGCAGTTTGATGATGGTTTCCTTTTCATTCTTTTGCTGTGCAGAAAGTTTTTAATTTGATGCTGTCCCATTTGTTTATTTTTTTTCCCTTTGTTTCTCTTGCCCTAAGAGGTGTGTTGATGAAAATTCTTCTATGTGAGATGTCTGAGATTTTGCTGCCTATATTTTCTTCTAGGATTTTCATGGTTTTATGACTTATATTTAGGTATTTTATCCATTTTAAGTTTAGTCTTGTGTATGGTATAAGTTGGTGATCAAGTTTCATGTGGCATTTTTTAAACACTGTCTCTTCTTTACTTCACACTCTTTAATTTCAGAACAAAATGTACAAATATATCACAATACACAATATCCAAATTCAATGTCAAACGTGGGTTCATTAAAAAATTTTATAACCAGTGTTTTGAACTCTGCATCTGGTTATTTGTCTCTGTTTTGTTTAGTTCTTTGTTTGAAGGACAGATTTACAGAATTCTTGATTGATAGTTATTGTCTTTCAGTAATTTGAATATGTCATCCTATAGTGTACACTAAATTCCCTGGGTAGGTGAGGCCACCAATTTTACTCTGAGGATGGGGGGAGGCATATGTGCCCTCTTTTCCTGTGCCATGGGATGTTGGATTGCTAAGTGGGCTATGCTCCCTGTGTGCTCTGGTAATAGTCCCTTGTCACATCGACTGAAGGCTGTATTCAGTAGGAGTATGAGTTAAATAACATGCTGAGATGCAGTGGGAGAAGCAAATATAAAGCCAGTAAAGCTCTTTGTGTCTTACTCAAGGTGACCCTCACCCCAGGCCAAACAGGTCCATTGGCTTTGCTATGCAAACTATCCTGCCTGCCCTTCCCTGGGCTTCACAGTTCCCTAGATGGAAATGGGAGGGACTGCTTCAGGCTATTCTCAATTTTCCAAATAGGCTTTCTGAGCCAAGAGCTACCATCAGCCTCAGCTGTGAATTGATCCTCCTGCCTGTGCACACTAGGGGAAAGCCTCACACCCAGTATTAGCTTTGCTCTTGGCTTTGCTCTGGGGGTGATCAGTTGTGTCTTTCTGACTCTCAGCTCAAACATTGTTGGGCTACACAGCATCTACTTTCTCTGGTAGCCCCTCTGTCTAATGTGGCCTGGATACACTCTCCACAGTGGCTGGGGCTGTGACCTAGCTCCTTGCCTGGGCTCAGGCTCTGGAGCAAGCCACACTCTTCATTTGCGTTTCTGGATCGGAGAGATCTGTACCCTATAAAGTGCTTGGTCAGAGCACACCACCAGCTTGATTCTGCTAGTTGGGATTAATACATGGGCACTGCAGATATGAACTCAGTCTAACAAGATTGTCAGGTTGGTTATTGCCAGCCCCTCCCCACTTCTGTGATACCATCAGATCCTCAGTAGTTGAGCCCAGATTCCGCTGTAGACCCTATTATGTAAGATGAGAGTAGGGGCTCACTCCCATAAAGTGATCCACAATGTATGGGGGTGGGCTGGTGTGGGAGCCACACCAGAGATGCTGGATAGTCAAGGCTAATGAGAGTGTGGAAGCCCCATCTAGAATATGCCGGATGGCCAAGGCCACTCTGAACATAGGAATCTTTTTACTTTTATTTTTATTTTTTATGTAGAGTTGTAGAGAGAGGGAGAGACAGAGAGAAACGTTGATGTGAGAGAAACACATCGATGTGTTGCCTCCTGCATGAGCCTTGACCAGGGCTTGAGCCAGAGAGGAGCCTGCAACCGAGGTACATGCCCTTGACCAGATTCAAACCTTGGGACCCTTTGGTCCACAGGCTGTTGCTCTATCCACTGAGCCAAACCAGCCAGGGCTGAACATAGGAATCTTAATCAGGATGTCCCAGGTCTACACACACATGCAGGTGCACAACAAGGTCACTACTTGGAAAGAGGCCTCTTTTGTCTGTGTATTATAATATGTCGCTGACCAGCCAGTGTGCTGGGGAGAAAAGGGCTGCTCAGAGGTAGCTACAATGTGAGGCTACAGAAGAGGGGAGGCCGGAAAGGCTACTGAAGCTGTATCTCTAAGAGAGAGCTCAGGTGCTACTGCTACGTGAGGCTGTGAGTACAGAGGCAGGGTGTGGCTGCTCAGATAGTAGCTGGGGGTACAGAGGCTAATGTGGCTTTGTGGGAAAGATATATTTATCAGCTGGTGTGCTGTTGCCTCTATGGGACTGGTGTGCCACTCGCTCCTGCAATAAAGGCTCATTCTCATCTACTGTACCTACAACTTCTCATGGTTTCTCCGTCTGAGACCCAGCGTCCCAGGATGTCCAGACCCAGGCAGAGGGCCTCAGACCCAACACTTATACCTAGTGAGCAGAGGAGAGAGGAGGAACTGGGACTGAGTTCTCAACAGTTAGTGTAGCGAGCAGGGTTCAAGAAGGAACCTACTCTGACACTTGGCCTAGCTGGGAAGAATTTGGAAGAATGTACTGACTCAGAGAGCACCTGTGCTCCAGCTGTGCTAGAGCAGTGTTCTCTCACAGCTGGTTGTCCTCCCTTGGTTCCCCTTCCCCACGGGAGGAACCAGCAGCTCAGGGGAAAGCTCTCTATGTGGTGTGGCACCTGCCTGGGGGAAAGGCCATGCGGTCAATGGGTAGCTCCTCTCTTACCTTCTAATGCGGTCTGTCTTGGTCTCTGTGGTGCAGGGGGTTATTTCAGGTTTTCCCTCTTTTCTAGGATTCCTTCGGTGGTGGCTTGTTTTTGAATCATTGTTAGTTGTTTTTCTTGTGAGCGGGGATGAAGTCAGGAACGACCTACTGCTACTGGTGACATATCTCTAAGCAAGCGTTTTAAAGTCAGTCAGAGACAGGTTTGAGTCCAGGATTCAGAGTTACTATCTATATTTACTTAAATCTTGGCTGTGAGGAGGGTGAACTAAGGAATGAGAAGCAGATGAGTAGTGGGATGAATTTGTGCCATTAGTACTATCTCCCTCACAGAATGTTAATAGGTATAAAATGCTTGGCTTGAAGCAGTTGTTCCGGTGTGAATTTTCTCCCTGGCACAGGTGGTTTGAAGATCTAATTGATCAAAACAAGAGGCATAAGAGGGAATGTCTCCAGCAGCAATGTTCCATTAAGAGTTTAATTCAAACTTCTACGTTTTTCTCTGAGTGCCACCATGTTACAGTTCTTTGGGATTCATTTTCACTCTTTTGCTAGGTCTTGTATCATTGCCTATGTCTTGTCTATTGCTATGCTATGAACCTACAAGTGATAGAGTCTGTGTCTGATCCATCTCAGACTCCCCCACAGTGTGAGCACTTTTTCAGTGTATGGTATGATCTTAGTAAATGTCGCCTGAATAACTGAAGCAGGTTAAGCAATCCCTGGGCCTAAAACCAGATTCATAAAGGAGCTCTTTCTACCACAGCTGCTTCCTGTTACTCAGTTCAACCCTCAAACTGAGAAGAGGCTTTGTTTCACTTTCAGGTCTCAATTCTCAGAAACTTTTGTTTTTCACAGGATCTTTGTTAAGCAATAATTGAATTTTATTTGCAAGATGTTTTCTGTAGGTTTCATGTTTGCCAGCCAGTTTTCTAACTTAAGGTACATTTGAAAAATTCTAACCTTATTCTGAATAAACAAAGGGAAAAGGAATGCATTGAGACCTCCCTGGGGATACTAGAGAAAGTCAGTGACCCTGGGGCCCATCTAGGACCGGAACTAGAGTGAGGCCAGAGAGGCACCTAGGGCGCAAGGGAACTTGAGAATGAAGGAGTCCATAAGTTTTCCACCCTAGTTCCAGCCCTCCTCCCAGCTTTGACTAAAAGTCATGTGGACTGAGACCATCCATCTCTAAAACACTGATTAGAGAGAAAAGAGCCGCTGAGATTACGGAGTCTCTGCTGCCTGGCGTTTCCCCACGATCCTTTCTTTGTAGCTGGCTCATCTTTGACTAAGAGAACAAATCTTTTAAAGGACTCTATTAATCGCTTTTGAAATCTCTTGGGAGATACTTGCCAATAAGAAGGACAAGGAGAAAAGGAAGAAAAATCAGACAATCCAGGCGTATTAGCAACAATCCAGGCTTCCTTTGTTTTAACATCAGAGGTGTGAGTGTTTTCCCTTCACCAAGCAAATCTGCAACACCACCAGGTGTCCTTCAGTGCAACTCATTCTGACGCTATCTACCTGGATGTAGTGTCAGATCCCACAGGTTAAGGGCTCAGTCCCACCTTCAGATTCCAATCACAAGCAGCAGGTCCCCAGGGTACTTACTCACTTCTGTCACACTTGGCTACAAATCAGAAATTCTCACACCCCTCTCAGGTTCTATTAATTTTTTAGAGTGGCTCACAGAACTCAGGGAAACATTTTATTTATGTTTACAAGTTTATTAAAGGATAGGATCAAGGATACAGATTAAGAGATACATAGGGTGGGGTCTGTGAGGGTCCTGAGTACAGCAGCTTCTGTTTCCATGCAGTTGTGATGCATCAGTATCTTATATAATAAAAGCTAATATGCAAATTGTCCCTATGGGTGGAGTTCAACTGACTGGAAGTTAGACGTACTCTGACCACCAGGGGTTGGCACAGAACATGTCAGGCTTCTGTGATGCGGAGCTGGCAGCAGGTGGCAGTGGAGGTTTTGCTGGCCCACATGGGCCCCAACGAGAGCAGGACTGAGGTGGGATGGTGGAGCAGGTGAGTGGGTGGCGCCAGGCCAAGGCGGGTGCAAAGGGAAGCCTTGGCCTGCGGCTTTGACAGGCAACTGGGGGAACGGAGGCCCTGGCCAGGGGTGGTGGCAGGCAGCCGGGGGAAGGGAAGCCCCAGCAGGCAGCCAGCAGTTGCTAGGGACCCTACCCATGCATGAATTTTGTGCACTGGCCCTCTAATATGGTTATATTCACCAACAAGAAAACTCTTGGAAACCCTGCTATTGGGACTTTAGTGAAGCTTTCTCTCATAGGCACAATTTACTATGAATTCCATTTCCAGCCCTTCCCCTCTCTGGAGATGAGATGGGGGTGAGGCTGAAGATACCAAGCTTCTAATCGTGGCTTTGACTTTCTGGTGACCAGCCTTATCCAGGAGCCATCCAGGAGCTCAACTAGAGTCACCTCATTAGATTAAAACATGCTCCTAGTGATGTTATAACTTGGGAATTTTTACAAGGGTTTGAGGAGCCCTATGTCAGGAACTGGGATGACGACCAAATATATATTTCTTATTATATCACAGTATCACATCAGGGAAAGACACAGAGGCATCAGATCCTGCCTTTGATGGACTTTTCTTCCTATCTCTCAGGGCAGTGCCCAGCTGTAACAAGTAGAGCATGGCTTGCAGAAGAGGTGGAAAAGAAGACCATCCCCCTTCTCTCCTGTGAACTCTGAGTTTTCTTATTTCTTCTGCCTGATCATACCTCCATCCTACTCACATCAGAAGCCATGAATTCCTGAGCAAGTTATCAGGTGCATTATCCTTGCAGATGACATGGATATGAGAATTTAGGATGATTTCTTTTGTTAAGAGGGAGCTATTGTCACTAGTCCCCTTCAAGTTATGTATTAACAAGGAAAGTGGACTCAGAGTCCAGTCTCACTACTTTCTAACTATGTAATCTTGGTTCACTCATTTAATCCCTCAGTCTTTCATTTTACCAATATTCATGGTATTGATCAAATGAGATATTCCCAGTGCCTAATCTGGAGTAGGCGCTCAACAAATTCATTCTTTCTATTCAAGTCCTGCTTAAAGGACCCTCTAGTGCAGTGGTTCTCAACCTGTGGGTCGCGACCCCTTTGGCGGTCGAACGACCCTTTCACAGGGGTCGCCTAAGACCATCCTGCATATCAGATATTTGCATTATGATTCATAACAGTAGCCACATTACAGTTATGAAGTAGCAACGAAAATAATGTTATGGTTGGGTCACAACATGAGGAACTGTATTTAAAGGGCCAGAAGGTTGAGAACCACTCCTCTAGTGTAAACTCTATCGCAGCCTCATGTGGGGATGTTGAAACCAATTATGAAGAAGAGAATACAAAGTTCAAGGAAACTTCCACCACCAAGCCCAGGGGAAATCTTGTAACTTCATAGACATTATTATATATAAATAATGGCACTGAGCATCTAGGTTCCTGGATAAATTTCCACCAATGGAGTTAGTTAGAGTAAATGCAGATAATTTGTTGTAGATTGGGATTTGGGGTAGCCAGCATTGCAGAGTCCTGAGGGATATTCAGCTCCTGGGAAGTGGTAGGAAGTTGGCTCAAGGAAGAGCTACCAGCAATATGTCAGCAAATGTGCACTTCATTGGACCAAAAGGGTACCACTGGTGAATATTGAGAGCATTAGAGAGATTACTAATCACTAAAAGTGCCTCTGGTTTTGGGGTCATATTTGAGGAGGAAGCTTATTCAGGATTTTTGTTAGTTTGGTCAAACAGAAACTTGGAGTTGACGTAATTTGGGCTGCCATTTTAGGAAAATATTTTTGAACCCTCAAACTGATTAACCCAGGCATACTCTTTACATATCCAACTTAAGCAAATCTTGTTGGTTATATCACAAAATATATCGTGAATCAGGCCACTTTTGACTATATAAGGTACTAACCATGATCATCCTAATTCCACCTACGATCCTCTCTTTTTTCTGGGTTGTTGCAATAGTCTCCTAACTCATTCCTCTGTGCTGTCATTGTCATTGTACTCTTCCCCACTCCTCTCTCAGTCTGTTCTCTACACAGTATCAAGAATGATCTTTTAAAATTGAAAATATGATACTACTCCTTTGCTAGGAAATCTCCAAGAGCTCCCCAACTCACTCTTAGCAAAAGTGACAACCCTTACAATATTCCACAAGGCTCCACATGAACTTCATCTCTGTCCACTCTCCCTTGCGCATTGTGATACAATCATACTGGCTTCCTTGATGGCCCTTAGTCACCCCAGGCATACTCGCACCTTGAGGTCTTTGCTCTTGTTCCCTTTCTTCAAAAAACTATTTTCCCAGCTTTACCCTCACTTTCTCCAGAATTCTGCTCAAATTTCACTCTACGTGGGAAAGCCTTCCCTGAGGACCCTGTAATTAATAAATAGCAGTTTTTTGTATCTAGCACTCGCTATTCTCTTTTATGTGAAATTCTGGTTTGTTTTTTTTCTTGGCACCAGCCACCATTGAATATAGTATTCACTTTCTTATTTATTTACTAAAGGCCCGGTGCATGAAATCATGCATGGGGGGGGGGGTGTCCCCTTAGCCCAGCCTGCACCCTCTCTAATCCAGGACCCCTCAGGGGATGTCCTACTGCCTCTCACAATCCAGGACCGCTGGCTCCTAACTGCTTACCTGCCTGACTGATCACCCCTAACTACCTCTGCCTGCCTGCCTGCCTGCCTGATTGCCCCTAACTACTACCCTACTGGCCTTATTTCCCCTAAGAGCTCCCCTGCTGGCCTGATCACCCCTAACTGCCTCTACCTCACCCCACACCTGGAACCCAGAATTTCCTCCTCTGTCTGGTTGCAGGCACCCGGGACCCGGGCTTCCTTCCCTCTGGCTGGCCACATGAACCCAGGGCCCAAAGCCAGCTTCGCCCAGGCCGGCAGCAGCCGCAGGGGACTGTGGGTGGGTGGCTTGTCCTTCTCCCAGGCCGCAGGTGCTGGCACCCAGGACTACGGGGTAGGCGGCTTGTCCTTCTCCCAGGCTGCAGGCACAGCCACTGACGCCCAGGACCACGGAGTGGGCAGCTTTTCCCTCTCCTGGGCCCCAGGCACAGGCATAGCCACTGGCACCCAGGACCACAGGGCGGGCGGCTTGACCCTCTCCCAGGCAGCAGCCTGGCTGGTCCCATTCCTCTCACAAGCTCATTTGTGCCTGGCTGGTTCCCATTCCTCTCTTGCAAGCTCATTTGTGCCTGGCTGGTTCCCATTCCTCTCTCCCCAGTGCTGAGTGTCTGAGCAGTTCCAGCACGAGGGCATGAGGGCGCAAGGGCATGACAACCATTTGCATATTAGCTCTTTATTATATAGGATTGTTTCTTCCCACTAGAATGTAAGTTTTATAAAAATAGAGACTTTAACTGTTTTTAACTCTTTGATCATGAACTTTTAGAATATTAGCTAGAACATAGCTTGGACTCAATAAATATCTTTTGAAAAATTAAATGAATTTATAAAATAATAATATTTTCTTTATTTTACCAAAATTGGATCATATTGCATAGAGTAGGGCAAAAGTGGATTTACAGTTGTGAGTATGTAAAGCACAGAATTAACACATTTATTGTAATAATCATAACCTGTGTGTCTTTTTCCAGATGTACAGCTGTAACCCTACTTTTGCCCCACCCTGTATATACTTTGTAACTTTTGTTTTTACATAATATATTTTCACATCCTTCTATGTAGATATATAAGGAATTGCCTCTTTTTCTTAATTTCTGTATTAAATTCTATTTAAGAAATGAACCGCGTATCTTCTAAGCAATCTTCAAGTAATGGACATTTAAATGGTTTCTAAAATTTCTTTTATGTGCAATTCTGTGATGAATATCTTTCCATAATTGTCTTGTATATATTTATACATTTACTTAAGATAATTTCGAGAAGTAGAATTGTTAGGTCATGTCCTTTACTAAGGCTTTTGATACACATTACAAACCAGCCCTCCTGTGTACCAGCAATATATTATCCTTTCCATTTCTACATATGCTGACTAACGTTTACTTCAGTATTTATTTTCATTATTGTCAACTTTGTTTTCACTGTGTTTCAATTTACATTTATTTGGATATTACTGACATTGACATTTATTTTACTTATTTATGTGATATTTTTAAAAACTTATCTTTATTGTTAAAAGTATGACAAGATGTCCCCTCTTCTTTTCCCCATTGATCCCCTCCATCCTACACCCACCCTTCCTGGGCCTTCACCACACTATAAAATTTATTTATTTATTTACATTTCGATTTCAGCTGTTTGGATATGCATTTTAATATTCTAAGACATTTTCTTTTGGGTGCGTTTATTTTTCATGTTCATTAATACATTTTATAAATTTTTCACATATTATGATGGCAAATTTCTGCCTTTTTTACATATTGCAAATATTTTTCCTCTCTTTCATACCTGCAAACTTGATTTTCATTTTGCTTTATTTTTCCTATATAAAGGTTTTAAATTTATATGAAATCAGATATATCAATATTTTCCTTAATATGGTCTAACTTTGGTTTTATTATAAGAGTTTTCTCACTGAAAGATTATAAATTACTCAAAACATTTTTCACTTCTACTGGATTTTTTTACATTTGGATTTTTATTTTATTTAAAATATAAGGTAATAAAAATCTAACAAATATTTATCTGAATAATATGCCATTTTCCCCCAACCACATTTGTTGAATATCCATCTCTCTGTAATGCTGCCTTTATTTGGTTATGCTTTTTTCATTGATTCCTTTGATCCTTGTATTTCTGGTCTAGTAATATACAATGTTAATTGCTACTTTGTAAAGGGTGATATTGCATACAATGTGGGAAGTTTTTCATTACTATTAATTTTCAAATTGTTATTTTATGGATACTTTTTATAAAGGTATTATTTCAGATATCTCTATAATTACTTGATCCAATTCTCCTATGAATTCTGAATGTAGTATTAGTATCTCCTCTAGCCAAATATCCACCTATAGGGAACTACCTCTAGTCTTTCTCTCTCTCTCTCTGATCTCACACCATCTTGTTGATAACTTTGTAAGTGGCTGCATGATCTTTTTGGTAACTATTGTTTGTCTGTCTTCCACTGGTCTCCTCCACTAAAAGGAGGGACACTCACATTTTTATTCTGCAGGCAGTTGGCAGAGTTCTTGGACTATAACAGGTGTTCAGGAAATAATTGCTAAATCGATTCATGGTTTTTCTCTTTGTCCTTCTCTGAATTGAAATTTCTGCAACTGTGGATAATAGTGCCCAAATGGTTTTACGCAATGAAACAAATAGAATTATGAGTTTAATTGGGCCTAACACAGGGCCTCACCAAACAGTTGTGTCTTGCGTTTTGTTTCTTTCTCAGAGTGTGGCATCACCAATGGTGAGAAGGAAAAAATAAAAAAGAAATTCTAAGTCAGACATATTCAGCTTTATTATTTCTGAGTTTTGGACTTCATCTACATGAAATTGTGTATTAATGTAGGGAAATCACTCATTTTATGCTCTCTAAAAGTCTACACTCAAATCAGGTTGTAATTGTGAAGTGCAAATAAGGGCAGAACAAGAGGCATCACATTGCCTCCCTGTTCTTCCATGTGTAATTTGAACTTCCACAACCCTCCAGAAGGAAGAGATCTCATAACTTGTCCAGAGTCTTCCAGGCATTTCTTCACTATTTTGGGCTTATTACATGTTTGTGACTTGTCTTTGTTCTCCCTCTGTGCTGGGGGATGCAGAGGGCTGGGCCCAGAACGGATGTTACCCTGCTTCTCATTTCCCCAAAGTGAAACTATTACAGCTCCACAAGTAATGTTTATTGTCTCAATCATTTGAATCATTTAATGGAAAAATTACCCATAGATTCAAAAACAGTCTTACACAAATGACCACATTTCTTGCTTGGCTTCCTCCCTGTTAATCTGGGCAGGTATTCTATTTCTTTTTCAATTTCCAGAAACAAGGTGACTTTGACTGTCATTAGGGATTTTGCCCTGGAAAGAAAATACTTGTCTAAAGTATATCTTTGAACAGATGTTCTCTGTTCTTTCCTTCACTACTAAGTGACAAAACATCAGAGAATCTCCGAGAAGAAAACATCCTTTCAAGCTTGGTATCAGAGACAGCTGCCTTTCTACCAAGTTAGAATTCTGAAAGATAAAGATGATAGGGTTTTGAAAGATGATTATCTATTTTATCTTTTTAATATATAAAATCTAGAAATGGTGACGGTTGAGCCAACAAGTAGTCTACTCATTTTCTATTTGTAATATCTAATAATGTTAGAAGGCTGTAGCAATAAGCTGTCTCCTGATTAGGTTCCTGCATACAACACATCCTGAGTTCAAATTTCTGGATATCCCCCTTCCCCCAGGGTCCTGTATTGTTTTAAATTAGCTCCTTGACTAGGCTTAGGTGATTAAAAAGTTTCCCATCTGGTATGTCCAATTAGAATGGGACAAAGAGAAGATTTCGAGACCTCTCTTCCCCAAGCAGCTTGTATGAGGAAAGAATCTTCCACTCAGACATCACATTCTTTCTGGTAGGAGTAAAACAACAACCTTCTATAAATTGCTACTTAGAACCATACTTTCATCTACAATCCTTTTACAGCTGCATCACAATATTTTCCTAATTAAATAATATTTCCCTTTAACATTTTATTTCAGGCTGAGGAGGGACCGTACTTTATGCACTGTACCCAGAAATCCCCTGGAGTTTCTTTATCACCCCTAGGCCATTGTACCCATGCCAATACAAGTGCCAAGAAACCCTGGCCTTCCCCTGATCTGGAATTTCTTCTCATTTACCTTACATTATTTCAGTTTGTTATGACGCTGAAGAGATTGTAGATTCATCCTTTGTGTAATCATCTTGTTTAAGATTTCCTCTGATCTAGAATAAATTGAGCTAATTTGTCATAGTGCTTTCACACTTAGATCAATGTTGGACCAGGCAAACTATGTAACCTATAATAATAAAAGCATAATATGCTAATTAGACCGGACAGCCAAACAACTTTCCGGACATCCTTCCAGACGACCTTCTGGACAAAGCGGGGATGCTAGGGCCAAGGCAAGCCACCATGGCTGCAGGGGATGAGCCCCTTGCATGAATTTCATGCATTGGGTCTCTTAATTTTAATGATCCACTTAATTTTAGTAGTTACCCCAACTACATTCTCATTTATCTTCCCATTTTTAATGTACCTAGCTTAATTGTGCTGAGATTTTCCCATACATTTAATTTGATTAGTTAATTTTAACTAATAAAATAAAATGATCAACTTAATTTTAGTAGTTATGCCAACTATCCACTTAATGACCCACTTAATTTTAGTAGTTACCCCAACTACCTTCTCATTTGTCATCCCATTTTTAATGTACCTAGCTTAATTGCTCTGAGATTTTCTCATACATTTTGCTCTTATGGTTTCCTTTCTTCTTAACAGTCCTAACCTTTTCACCATCATTTAGTCACCTTTGGGAAAGCTGAGCAAACAGATCCACATTAACTTCCCTCAGGTCATCTTGTCACATCAGGAGCACAAGCAGCTGGAGACCCCTTTATAACATCATCAATCATTACCCAGGAAAAAGGGATAGAATTAGGAAAAACTTTCATATTTTCATAAAACCAACCAAAATTTGCTTGCATTTTCAATGCTACCAGCATCAGAAATATACCAATTATGATTCTCTTATTCAGAGTATGTGATATGTAAGCCCTGTCTTTAAAAAATTAACAGACTGGGAATTTTCGACATACCTGTACAAAAGCTTCAGCTAACTAAAGATTCTGAATAAGAATAAATAACCCTTTTATTCATCAGCATCTAATTAAAGAGAAATAGCAACTCAATCTCTCATGAGCAAAATCCATTTCAGAAGGTGTTTGGCAGCGTTGACAATAGTGATCCGCAGAGTGGCTTAACTTCAAAGAATGGTATACAGCTTTGAAGTAGAATGTACTCAAGCTACTTGCAAAAATATGGCCTATGAAAAAGGGGTAATTAAAAAAAAATTGTGAAAAGAGTACTTCTAAAGGTAGGGTCAAAGTGATGGTGAAGCACCATGGGCTAGCAGGAGCAAGAAGGAAAAATTCTTGAATACCTGTCTTTGAAGGAAAGGACCACTGCTAACCTGAGATGGCCAGAGAGGAAACCAGAAAGGCAAATCTTCTGATCCTCCCCATCCCCTTCTTCCCTGCTAGTCACCTGCAGAAACCTCCCATTGGCCAAAATCAACCTATAGTCAGAAGGCACGGAAGCCTAGTTGATTCAAACTACTACGCTTAGCTTCAATGGTATATGATGCAAAGTGTTAAATGTAGAAAGTTGAGAGTGATCCCAAAGAGTCAAAAGGAAATCGTCCAGCACAATTATGCATCTTTAAAAATTCCCACCCAGGATAAAATATTTTTATGAGAGTCCAAGAGACCTATCTAACATGGCACCTGCCTTCCTGTCTAATTTAACCTCCTACCAGGCCCCATGGACAACTTGTGTTCTAACCACATCTCAGTGGACTTCTAATGCCGTGGGTGTTCAAGCTCTTCCTCCTGCTTGAATTTCTTTTTCCTTTGGTTGACAGTCCTCATTCTTCTAGATGGGGCGCAGGCTTCATCTGCCTTATCTTAAAAGCATTTCCTGATGGTTTTTCTGAACCTAGGCTTAGCTTTAATTTACAACTGCATGCTAACAAATCTTATGGTTTATCGTAGACACTAATATTTACTTCTTCCTTTCAAGCACTCCTTGAATAAAACATGTGGGCTCCAGCATAGGAGGTTTGAAGGATTTCAGGGCTAAGCAAGGTAAAAGGCAAGACTATAAGATAGCAGTAGAATATTAGCTTTATTTGGGTGACTGACAGGTTTGCACCTTGGAGAAAGGGGGAGTCCCTCAGAGCATGAGACCATCCAGAGGTGGCAGCCACTTGGAAGGGGAAATGGACAGAGGAACTCCCAGGTGGTCAATGAGGGACCTATAGTTCAGTAGTGAGACTTTAAATCGTAGAGCTCCAAAGGTCAGCCACAGCTTGGCGTCTATATAGCCCTGAAGTTTCACTTTCAATGAGATCAGTTTTGCAAAGTGGAAAAAGCAGGGAAGCGTGATATGTGCTTATTTGGGCTATATTAAAAGCTATTGGCTGTGTAAAATGTTGAATTTGGCATTAGTGGGCTTTTGCTCTAATGGGTCCCAGGCTGCTGTGAAGAAATAGACAACCTAAGGGCCAATATAAAGAGGCTGTCTTTGCTCATTTATGCAATGACCAGAAGCCATGTCTTATATTGCTCTATATGCCCAACACTTGGCAAAATTCCTAGCAAATAGCAGGGACTCAGTTGATAATTAAGCAATATCGGAAGGAATGTATCAAGGAAACAAGGGAGAGGGGGGAGTAGGAAGAAGAGATGTCCAATATAGTCTTGATTTTTAAATTTTTCTTTGTTATGTAATTTTGTATTACTTGAGATAATAAAAAATGAATTGTATGTTTTGTGTTATTTCTGATAATTATTCAATTCCAACATTTAAAAATATTAGTTTGGAAACTTATTTACACAGGCATATAGTAATTATAAAACTCCCAGAGATGTAAAATACAGTGTTTAATTGGTTGAGTTTAATTATCTGGGATACAAAAAAAACAAAACACAAAAAAAACGTTCATTACAGAAAGCAATGCAACAGAGGAAGAGAAAAACTAGGTGAGTATCTGACAAGCTTTTTGAGTATTTACCCCATTTTACGAGGTAGCAGAAACTCTGCACCAAAGGAAGTAAGTCAATGTTTCAATGGTTTTTCTAAGGCAACTTAAAATTAGTAAAAAATTCCTCCCTTTTACTTTCTAGGTACAGGGCAGGGTTGTTTGCTTTCTTGAATGTGATGCACATCTTTTTAAAACTGTTTGCTGCCTCTTGAAATAGCTCTAGGGCAAGTTCTAGTTTATATCTGTTTGTCAGCATGAATCTGGCTCCTTGAGATGCAGCCTCAGCCTCCTTATGAATCACTTGCAGAATTTCATGGAAATAACTAGAACTATACCCCTCATTCAGTTGTTCTCTGTTATGTATCAGTTCTTTAACCAATTTTACAATTTGAGCTGTTGTCTTGTTTATGATATCTTTTTCAAACTCTTCCACAGAGGGTCCATATACTTGCAGCTTTTGAAAGGTGATAACATGTTTAGAGTAATTGATACGAAATGTTTTCTTTGCATCACGATACCTAATTTTGTTCACAATATTAGGAAGCTGTTTAAAATGCTCCAAGAGGATGTTCTCTAGCTCAATATCAATGTCAGGATCCTCAGCAGATGGGAGTGTAGCAGGCAATAAAATGGAGACATTCTCATTCCAAATATTGTTGAAAAGATCTCTCAGCTTCTTATCATGTAGCTCTTTCCCAATGGTGGGCACAGCCATCCCTTCAATTTTTTCTAATAACATATGTTCAAAGTTTAATTTATGCTCCTCCCAAAGGTCTTGTATTTTCTTTCCGCTAATTAGATCCTCACATTTTCTCATAGTTTCTACTGTAAGTTCCTCTTTAAGATTTTTCAAATCATCTACAAATCTTACTTTCCACTGAGCTAAAATATTTCTATCTCTGTCTTCTCGAAAATACCTTTCGAGTTCTTGCTTAATGGTTTCATGTTTACCCACAATTTTATTGTCAATCAAACTTCTCTTGATCTCCTCAGCTTCTCCATTCCGAATCTGGCTGGACAGGTGATTATTTAAGTCCAGCACATGACTTCTCAGCTCCCAGGTCCATCTGTTGTACATGGTCTCCAGTTTACTCATAGCCAAGACCTCCTGGGTGTTCTTGAACCTGAAAATGAAGTTCTCATTCACTAAGGCCCTCCATAAATCCCTTATTCGGACTTTAAGTTCTGATATCTTCAAAATGCTTCCCCTGGATTCTTCTTTGGCATGCTTAAGAATCCTGCTCTTCAACTTTTGAACGCTGTGACTATAGCAGGGATTAGGAGGGGCCATTGGGGGAGAACCTTCCCACAGGTGCGCAAAGTAATGGATGTGGGTCTTGGCATCAAACTTAATGACATCACTGAAGGTAGATACATCTGAGAATTGTTCATACTTGGCTGCAGCAAGTGTCATTTCATCCAATCTCTCTTCCAGCCACCTTCGCCTTTCCATGCTTTGATTTGTATCTATAATTTCTTCTATGTTCTGATGAACAAACAGGCATCTTGGGGAGATATTCAGTTGCTTCATCCTGAGAAAGGCATGGATGGCTATTTGCAGAATATCTTGTATTTCTGATAGATCCTTCCCAAAAATATTGATTAGAGTTAAGTTTCCAAGCCCAATGACAAAGGTTGCCAACTCATTTTCCTCATTCTGTGCTTTGTTCATGAGCTCTGAGGCCCGAAGTCCTTCTGTGTCTACAACAAGCACAAAATCATAGCCCAACTCTTCCCTGAGCGTCTCTTCCACCTTCAGGAGCTGCATGTAGGCACCCCAGGTACACCTCCCTGCACTGAAACTGAACTGCAGCCCAAACATTGCATTCAGCAGAGTGGACTTCCCTGAGCACTGCAGGCCCAGGACAGAGAGAACAAATACCCGTTTGTCTCCGAGTTTCTCAGAGACCTTATCAAAAACAGCTGCTATCCATTTCAGCGGCACATAAGATGCATCCCCATCCATCAGCTCAATGGGAATCCCAGATATCATCAGGTCAGCAGCCATCTGGGGAAGGGAGACAAACAGTGTATGTGTTTGGGAGGAAGCTTCTTCTAGAGCTTCATAGATCTGGCCAACTTCTCTCATGAGATGTTCAATTCCCAGGGTAGAGTCCCTGATCTCTTTGGTAAGAGCATCTAGCTCAGCCTCCCAGTCTCGGAGGGATTCTCTCTTTGAGCGCTTCTCCTTCTCCGTTCTCACCTGAGCCAATAGGAAACTGTGCTTCTGGTGGAGGTTTTCTAACTCCCTGGTGGTTAGTTGGTCTATTAACATACTCAGCCCCCGCAGAAAGTAGAGCTCTGTACGGGTCTCTGGGTGTGACTGGAGACTTTCAAGGAAGGGATTTATCAGGTCGCTAAGGTTAATAACTTTGTGATACTGTTCACAGCGTATTTTCTGCTTTTCCTTCTCAATCTCATGCTTGTATTTCTCAATGCTCCTATTTCCTTTTCCTCTCAGCTGATGGAGTTCCTTATCCTTTTTACACCAATCATGCCATAGACTTCCCTGAAGAGGTAGTAACTTTTCCTTTATCTCAGATAATTTCACTTTTCTCAAGATGTCCATAAGGATATTAGTTCTTTTTTCTGCTTCTTGGCAGGCTCCTTGATTCTCGTCAATAATAAATTCATACTTCCTAGCAATGTTGGCCCAGTCACTCAAACTGTGAGGAGATCCAGACTTCTTCAGCAACTGTGATAATGCAGCTGTAATTTTATCAGCTAATTCGACCTTATTTAGATCCTTGATTCCAATTCTCACTTTGTGAACAGAATTCTCTTCCATAATATTTTCTACATCTTCAAACAAACAGATGAGAGGTTTGGGTGAATTCCAAAATTCAAATAAAAGGGAACTATTCATTTTGTCAAAAGCAGAAGTTGACAGGAGGATGACAGTGACTGAGGATACCTCTTGTAGGAACCTAACCTGCCTCTCATGTATTTCAGCATTTCCATGGAGATTGGTGAAGGCAATACAGCTTTCAAATCTGTCCTCAGCTCTCCCTCCTGGGAAAAACCAGCAGATTTCCACCAAACCGTCTATCAATAGACACCTATTATTGCCTTCCCTAGGATGATGGTAGAAAAAATGGTCATGTTTGCCTTTACTCAGAAGTGAATTTAAAATCTGTGATTTAGAAGTAGAGACACAATTTCCAAAGCTTATAAAGGATACAGTGTGTGTAGGCTGCCAACTGATCAGCTGGTTATTATAATTCTTAATTTTTTTTTCCCATCCTATTTGTTCCACCTCTTTCCAGCTTCTCCTGATTTGCCTGAGAGACCAAAGAGGAAACTCAATTTGGGGAACGCAAGGATTGGGCACCAAAAGTGGGAGAGCAAATTGACAAATGGAAAGTTTGGTTAAAACATACTGTCTTGTAAAGTCATCTGCACAGTGAAAAATTGCCATTTGTATGTCCATTGGGTGGATGTAAGTTTGTGTTGTAGTTGATTTTGTTCTTTTTATAATGAAAAAGTCCTCAAATGTTCTTTCTAGTTCTGTGGGTTTAAGTGTCTGGGGCCCAGTAGATACTGTACCTGTATTGCCTCTGTAAACCAGGTACCGCAAATGATAATCTAATACCAAAAGTTTCTCTAGAAAACAATCTGGTAGCTCCCCCTCAGCATTTGGTTGAGTGTCATGGAGGGAGGTCTTATTTATCAAAAGGGTATTGACTTTGGTCATTTTCTTGGGATAATAACTTTCCAGATTAAGCCGTCTGAGTAAGTGAAGAAAGTCTTGCTTTTGGGCTGTTTCTTCCTTATCACTGCTTGGTTGGAGATCTCTGGAACAAGAAGCAGATTCATTGGGTGTCTTCTTTTTGTTACTAGTAAATAGATCTCTAATTTTCTAGAAAGAAATATAGACAATGATAATGATTATTGTCTCTATAACAAAGGCTTAAGTTTATCAGGTATGAAGTTTATCAAGTATGAATGCATAAATATATTCATTTGTTTTCAAATAATAGAGTACTTCTAAGTTTTAGGTAATGGATTGACCAAGGGATGAAGCATAATATTGGCTGAAGAGCTTAAAACTTAACTATGAGAAACATAAAATAAGTAGTTAATTATACTGCACTATAATAGAATACTGAAGACATAAATAAACGGTGACAAGTTCAAAATGCATTGGCAACATATTTGAAGAAGTGATTAGGTTGTCTTGGGATGCAAAGCCAGGAAAGGCTTTACCAAACTGATATAACATATACTCATGGAAGGGGGATAGGAAGAGAAGATAATTTAAAAAGAAATAGAAAAACAATTACCACAAGGTAGTTATATGTTCACCAATTTGTGAGTGTTATATTATTGAATGAATAAGATTTTCTTAGGCAAAGTGGGTGGAGATATCCTAGATAACGAGAACAGGAAGCACAGGAAAAGATGTCTGAAGTTTGAGTATAAATAGGAAACAGAAAGTAATCTAGTATTTATGGACAGAAGCAGAAAATAAGGTAGTGAGGAAATCTGAAAGAAAAACAAATTTGACTTATTTAGTAGCCAACAAATTTTTAAAAGTATATATTTTATTAATTAGAGAGGAAGGGAGAGGAAGAGAGAGAGACACACACATCAATGATGAGAGAGACTCATTGATTTGCTGCCTCCTGCAAGCCCCCCACTGGGGATCGAGCCTGCAACCCAGGCATGTGCCCTGACTTGGAATCAAACTTTGAACTCCTAGCCACACTGGCCAGGTGGTAACCATCAATTTTAATAATGCCCTATTATCATTATTATTCCCATTTTGGAGAAGAAAAACTAATTAAAAGATCAAGCAAATGCCAGCTTACACAGAAGTGACAGGATTCATAACCAGGCCTCTCTGGGATCCTGCTCTTCTCCAAGACACCTTGTAGGCACATTGTTTCTAATGTCGAATGACTCTGCTATATCAAAGGATATATGGAAGCCAGTAAGCCTCTAAGATTGTGAGCATTCTATGGCCTGAAAACGCCTCTCTCTTCCAGAATAAAAGTATCTGCCCCAGAGGTGATTACAAACCTTTGGCAATCTATCTGGTCCTGTTTCTTTATCTTGCTTCCTCTTCTTTGGACCTTTATTACCAGTGGAAGATCCAGCTTTGGGGGGAAAACAAGGTGTATTATTCTCATGATTATTAAAACATGGAGTCAGAATTGCAGTGTTGCTAAAGCTTAGCTTCGTCCCTACCAGCTAATGACCAAGAGTGGAGTGTCAGTCAGAATGACAGGTTTGTGGGCATATTTTGTAGCTAAGTAGATTAGTTTGTGGCTAGGACTGTGAAACTTCAGCATCACTGGTGATAGAGCTAAAGGACATTAGTCTTCATAGCAAAAAGGCTTGTGAAGTTTCCAGCATAAGAAATAGGAAAAAACACTCTACATCACTACACATTTTACAACATCAAACATAAAGACCCTAATATCATTTGTTGCAGAAGCAGGGTGGTCCATAGACCTCTGATGAAAAAATGGTAATCAGGTTGGTGTCAGACTCACTATTAGTAATTACATATTTCTTTCAAAAGTAATAAGGTAAAAGGATTTTCTACCTCAAACCAGTTGCCTTTCAAGTTTGAGAAGAGATTAAAGTTATTTCCAGAAAGTAACAATCTTGAAAGTTTACTGTCTACATACCCTTTCTTAGGAAGGCTCTAGGAGGAAATTAAGAAACAAATGGGTGAATAGAAGAGCCCGTTAACTTGATAGGGTAGTTGAGATATTGGAAGAATATAAGGATGTGATGAATATGCACACTGCAAAAAATATGGTACTGAGAAATTTTCATGAAAGCAAAAGTAAAAACAAAAAAATTATAATAATTAAACTATAGTTGGTTTTGTTATGACTGGAATTTACATATGTATAGTAGTATAAGTAAGTGATTTGCAACTTTTAGAAGTAAACTATAAATAAAAGTTGAAAGACTTTCATTATGATTCTTAAAAAGTGAAAATTTTCAACTTGATCATGTAAAAGTAAAAGTATTTGGGGGAGTTTTGAGCTATTGCCTCTCATAATAGACCAAATTTAAAAGTTAAAAAAAGTAAAATTCAAATGTAACCTGTATATAAACTAAAAATACTGCCATAAATCTATTTGGAAGAGAGTGGGTGGGGAAGCGAGAGGTGGCATAACGGAGCAAAAAGCTTGCCTATTATTGTGGGATAGCAATGAGTTATATTGAAATGATATTGGTATTGATAAACTAATGAAACTAATGGATGTGATATTGATAAACCTATGGAAGAGTGGTAAAAGGATGCTATTTAGAGATATGGCAGTCACCACGATAAAAAACAAAAGGTTGATCTTTGCAAATAATGTTTTCAGATTTTTGGGATAGGTACCCAGAAGAGGGGCTTCACAAAGATATATGCACCCCTATGTTATTGCCACATTATTCATGGTGGCCAAGACATGGAAACAACTGAAGTGTCATTCAATAGATGATTGGATAGAAAAGATGTGGTACATTTATATAATAGAATACTATTCAGCTATAAGCAAAGATGAAATACTGCCGTTTTATTAAAAAACTTTAAAAAAAATTTAATCTTCACCTGAGGACACGCTTTTATTGACTTTTTGGGGGCGGGGGGAAGGAAGAGAGAGGGAGAGAGAGAAACATCAATGTGAGAGTGAAACATCCATCAGTTACCTTACACACATGCCCTGACCTGGGATTTGACCCGCCACCCGGGTATGTGCCCTGACCAGGAATCAACCCTGCCACCTTTTAGTGTACAAGATGATGCACCAACCTACTGAGCCACAGCAGTCAGGGTGATGAATGGATCTTGGGAATATCATACTAAGTGAAATAAGTCAGACAGAAAAAAGTTAAGAACCATATAATTTCACTTGTATGTGGGATATAAAACTGAAAGCAACAATGAGCAAACAAGAAATACAAACAGAAATTTATAGACACAGACAATAGTAGGGTGGTTACCAGAGGAAAGGGAGTGGGGATAGAAAGGGTAAAGAGGGTCAAATGTATGGTGATGGGAGATTTGACTTTGGGTGGTGGGTGCACAGTGCAATATACAGATCATGTATTGTAGAAATGTACACTTGAAACTTATATGATCTAATTAACCATTGTCACCTCAATAAATTTAATTTAAATGAAAACAATGGGTGGCTCAGTTGGTTAGAGCACTGGCTCATACACCTAAAGGTGCAGGCTCCATTCCCAGTCAGGGCACATTACTTAGGTTGTGGGTTTGATCCCCAGTTGGGGTGCATACGGGAGGCAATCAATCAATGTTTCTCTCTCACATCTATGTGTCTCTCTCTCTTCTCTTTCTCTAAAATCAATAAAAACATATTCTCAGGTAAGGATTAAAAAGAAGGAAAAAAAGAAAAATTGAGTTTAAAGGGGTTATTTTGTGAGAAAAGGGTCAAGGTTATGTTTTAATTTTTAACTATGTTCATGAATAACATTTTGAACAAAATAAAAATAAGTATTTAAAATATATTTTTAAAGTGATAAAACTCTCCCCATAAATTAATATTTTAAAATGACCATACTTCATGCACTGTATATGACTAAGCCAGTACAGTAATTCTAGAAAATTATTTGACTGCTTTCAACTTTTAGGAATTTAAGGGAATGAAATAACACGAGCACCATGATCTATTATGAAGGTAATTTTCACAACATTCTGCATTATGTTGATATTTTGGAAACACTAAAATGTCTGACATGGCATTTTGGCGAAATGATTTACAGAGCACCAACAGGTTGGAGACTATGTAGCCATTTAAAATAGAACCAGGAACTAGTGGCCAAAGAAGAAGGAACCTCATAGAGTCCCCTGTGGCAATAGTAAAGCAGGGACCGAAGCTACATTCATGTTCCAGGGGCAGCAGGCACAGGGGTTCTAGTGGCCATCTCTAGTGCCAGCATCAGGCTGGAGGTCGGGCAAGCTGTGATGCCTATAGCTATCAACGGAGACATTGACATCGTCCTGGGCTACTTCTGTGGTGTGCTGTTGGACATGGTGCCTGGCTCAATAGCTTCCAAGCCTGGTTTTCAAGCCCTTCTAGAGCTCATGTCAAATACCCAATATTCTGTAGTAAATTCTATTGTATGAGAGCAGAAAATATAAAATAGTACTTAAGAATTATTGATTAAAACTATGGGAAATGCTTATTATGTTTTAAGCCAAAACCCCCACTACTGATATAAAACTGAATAGTCATGGGACTTTAGGATACTTCCTTCCTCCCTACCTTACCACCACATCAATAGGGTTCTTGTATAATAAGTAGAGAATATTAAAGGACTACGTATAAGCTTCTTCTTCAAGACGCTCCCAGGAAGACCCAAAGACAACAGAGAAACTAAAACAAGGACAATAGAGGCATTTTTAGCCTGTGACACCACAGCTATGGCAAACAGTAAGCAGAGCCTAACTCCTAGCCAGATAAGCATAAAACCTCACACTAAAGGACCATTTACCTCAGTTTCTTTTCCTAGTGCATTATGTAAAATTTTGATAAGTTACAAGGCATACTAAAAGCAAAAACTCACAATCTGAAGATACAGAACAAGTATCAGAATCAAACTCAAGCATGGCTGAGATGTTGGAATTACATTGGAATTTTAGATGTGAATTTTATCTCAATAAATAAATTTTAAAAGCACCACGACACACAGTTCTTTTTATATTTTATGCTGTCTCTGTGTGTATTCAATTAATTAAGATATGGAGATTTCAGAAAAAGTCTTGAGTCATGTCCAGCAAACAGGAGTAGGTTAGGCATAGACTCACGTTTTTCTATACCCTGACGTAACTTCTCTGCTAGGTTGCGCTGGTCTATGGCTTTCAGGACCTCCTCGGTCACAGTCGTGGAGTATTCATTCCCGTAGAACTGTATCAGTAGGTCAGCAAGTTTCACTCGGGATGCTTGATGGAGCGTGCTCCGAGGTATGTGGCGGTATTCCTCAGGAACAGCTGTGTTTGTGAGTTGAAACTTAAACTTTGTGAACTCCTCCTCTAAGAGGTCCTCAAGGACGTAAAGAAGCTTTGTCTTCAAGTTGCTTTCCATTCTGTGCAGCTAAATGCTGGGAAACTGATGATATGGCAGTTACTGACATGAAATAGAGAGTCGGTTATGGATAATGACAGGAATGATGGGAAACACATATGAGGCCAATGGTTTGAGAGAAGTGAGGCAAAGGAGTGGAAATATGAACTGATAATGCATGTCCTTTTTTTGTTGTTAACCCTCACACAAGGAAATTTTTTCCATTGATTTGTAGAGAAACTGGCAGGAATAAGGGAGGAAGAGGAGGGGGAGAGGGAGGAAGAGAAGGAGGAGGAGGAGGAGGAGGAGGAGGAGGAGGAGGAGGAGGAGGAGGAAGAGGAGGAGGAGGAGGAGAAAGGAAGGAAAATGGGTCCGAGAGACACATTGATTGGTTGCCTCCCACGTGCATCCAAACCAGGCTGGGGATGGAAGCTGCAACCCAGTCATGTGCCCTTGACTAAGAATTGAACCCATGACCCATTGGTGCATGGGCTAATGCTCTAATCACTGAGCAACACTAGCCACGGCTGGTAATACATATAGGATATTCCTCAAAGCTTTGGGCTACTTACTTTGCCCTCTCACTCTCCACAATTGTGCTCCACTGCTGGAATTCTCAAGATTCTTTATTAGATGATGGCTGTTTGTGGGGAAGAGACTGAGATAAAGGTCTTATGGAGGTTTGCGTTATGCAGAAAAAAGAAAAGAAAATGTAGCCATGCTATTATTCAGTAGGTAGGAAAAAAAAAGTAAAAGTAAATGCAGCCCTGGCCGGGTAGCTCAGTTGATTAGAGCATCATCCTGCTATGCCAAGGTTGTGGGTTCAATGCCCAGTCAGCGCACAAGGCACATACAAGAATCAACCAATGAATACATAAACAAGTGGAACAACAAATTCATGTCTCTCTCTCTCTCTCTCTCAAAATCGATTAAAAAAACAAAGTCACTATACAAGAGATGCAAACTTTATTTATTAAGTAAAAGAATAATTTTAAAAAAGCAAGTGCATTATGGACAGGGATAGTGAATGAAAATTTTAAAGAGAATTGAAAATATTTATACTTTCATTACTTCTATATGTTGGGTAGATTAGAAGGGATTTTAGGAGATTAAATTTGCATGTGAAAATTGGTATAAATAATAAGGGGATGGAAAATTGCTTTTGTGATTCCTTTGTAACTATAGGATCCTCAACCTTTTGCTATGCTTCTTACTCCTAAAATATAACTTTTATAGGTATGTAAGTGTTTGATGATAATGCTATTATTATCACCACCACCCATTATATCAGCAATACTACTGTCTTCACCGATCTATCTCTTTTCTCTCCATCAAAACCCTGGCTATTCTTGAAGTTACTATAAAATTTCATTTCTTTTCCAAGGTCTATTTTCTTTTTCTCCAAAAGATGTAATGCTACCTAACTTTCAACTTTCAACAATACTTATGACACTTCTACTTTGTCTTATAATTATACTTATCTATGCACTTCAATTATTTTCCTCTATTAGTAACACTATGAATTAAATGGACAACTAATATGGATTGAACATCATTCAAATCGTGGGCAGGTTGCTTTGCACACTTCATCTCATTTATTTTTTAACAAAATTCCAATTAGAGAATTTTAACATTGAAGCGTGAGAATGACATTATCTGACTGAGCTTTAGGAAGATTACTGTGTCACTTGGATGAGGATGGAGAATAGAAATTACCAGGAAGGAGGCAGTGGTAAAAGTTAAGAGACTGTTACAATGGCTTACAGAAAATGGTGACTTGGACTAATAGTTAAGGAAAGAAGATAATGAGCAATGGTCAAATTCAGGCTTTATCTAATAGGCATAGCTAACTAGAATTATTGATGAATTTGTTATGGGTATGATGGAAAGTGAAAACTCAAGGATGACATAGTAGGCAGGATTCTCTGGGAGGTTATTCTAGATGGGCCTAATTTAATCAGGTAAACTCTTAAAAGCAGTATTAATTGAGCATAATGGCTTGGGTCAATTTTGGGGTTCTCTGTTCTGTTCCATTGATCTATATGCCTGTTCTTGTGTCTGTATCAGGCTATATTGAGTACAGTGGCTTTGTAATATAACTTCATATCTGGTATTGTTCTTCTTTCTCAAGATTGCTGCAGCTATTCAGGGTCTTTTTTGGTTCCACATAAATTTTTGGAGTGTTTGTTCTAGGTCTGTAAAATATGCCGTTAGTATTTTAATGAGGATTGCATTGAATCTAGAGATTGCTTTGGGTAGTATGGACATTTTAATGATGTTGATTCTACCAATCCATGAACATGGTATATTCTTCCACTTGTTTATATCTTCCTCTATCTCTTTTTTCAATGTCCTGTAGTTTTCTGAGTACCGGCCTTTTTCCTCCTTGGTTAAGTTTATTCCTAAGTATCTTGATTTTTTGTTGTTGTTGCAATGGCAAATGGGATTGGTTTTTTAGTTACCCTTTCTGAGAGTTCACTATTGGTGTATAAAAATGTTATGGTTTTTTGGGTGTTAATTCTGTATCATGCTACTTTTCTGAATTCATTTATTAAATCTAGCAGTTTTTTGATAGCATCGTTAGGATTTTCTATGTGCAGTATCATGTCATCTGTGAATAATGAGAGTTTTACTTCCTCCTTTCCAATTTGGATTCCTTTTATTTGTTCTTCTTGTCTGATCACCATGGCCAGGACTTCCAGAACTATGTTGACAAAGGAGACAAGAGCATACATTGGAGCAGAGACAGTCTCTTCAGTAAATGGTGTTGGGGAAATTGGACAGGTACATGAAAAAAAGAAGAAACTAGACCACCAACTTACACCATACACAAGAATAAACTCAAAATGGATAAAAGACTTAAATGTAAGACGTGAAACTATAGAAGAAACCATTGGCATCAAAATCTCAGACATCTCCCTTAGCAATATGTTAACTGATACATCTCCTAGGACTAGGGAAATTAAGGAGAAAATAAACAAATGGGACTACATAAAAATAAAAAGCTTTTGCACAGTAAAAGAAAACATCATCAAAATAACAAGAGAGCCCACTACATAGGAGAACGTATTTGTCAATAATACATCTCACAAGGGGTTAATCTCCAAAATACATAGGGAACTCATACAACTTAACAAAAAGAAGACAAACTTTCAATTAAAAATTGGGCAAAGGACCTAAATAGACACTTCTCCAAAGTGGACATACAGAAAGCCAAGAGACACATAAAAAAAAAATGCTCAAAGTCACTATGCGAGAGATGCAAATCAAAACCATAATGAGATGTCACCTCACACCTGTCTGAATGACTATCATCAACAAATCAAGCAACAACAAATATTGGTGAGATTGTTGAGAAAAGGGAACCCTAGTACACTGATGGTGCGAATGCAAACTGATGCAGCCACTGTGGAAAAAAATATGTAGTTCCCTCAAGAAATTAAAAATGGAACTCCCGTTTGACCCAGTCATTCCACTTCTAGAAATATATCCTAAGAAACCTGAAATACTCATCAGAAAGAATATATGCACCCCTATGTTAACAGAAGCGCAATTTACAATAGCCAAGGCTTGGAAACAACCTAAATGTCCATCAGCAGATGAGTGGGTAAAACAACTATAGTACATTTACACAATGGAATACTATGTAGCACTAAAAAAGAAAAAACTCTTACCATTTACAATAGCATGGATGGACCTGGAGAGTATTATGCTGAGCAAAATAAGCCAGTCAGAGAAAGATAAGTATCAAATGATCTCACTTACATGTGGAATCTAATGAACCAAATAAACTGATGATCAAAAACAGACCCAGAGTCAGAGAAGCATGACTAGATTGTTGAACCTCAGAGGGAAGGCAGGGAAGGTGGGTGGGAAGAGATCCACCAATGAACTAGTATTCATATATACATAAGCCATGGACACAGACATGGGGTGGTGAGGGCCTGCAGGTGAGTGGACAGGAGAGGGCTGGAAGAGGTTAATGGGGGGAAAAGGAGGACCTATGTAATACTTTCAACAATAAAAATTAAAAGAAAAATAAAGAGGCAAGAAGCAGCAGGTGTGCACCTACTGATCCCAAGAGAGCATTTGGCAAACTGCTTGTGTGGGCTATACGCCTAGAGGCTGGGAATGATCCTGACTGATAGCTAGTAAGAAAATGGGAACTTCATTCCTACATCTGCAAGCAGTTGAAGTCTGCTAACAACTTGGAAGAGGACCAGAGCTCCAGATGCGAATTTCAGTTTGTCAGTTGATTGCAACCTTTTGAAATCTTGAGCAAAGGATCTAACTAATTCAAACCTGACTCATGACCCATGAAAACTGTGAAGTAATAAATTGGTCTTATTTTAAGCTGCTAAGTTTTATGGTAATCTGTTATGCAGAGGTAGAAAATTAATACAGATGATTTCTAGAATTTTGACCTGAGCAAATAGGTTATGATGGGGTCATACTTTAATATGGCCAAAGTCTATAACATAGGCTTATTGGAGTTCATATTTAATTTGTAATACCAATTAGGCAGGTAAGTGGCAATAGTAAGTAGACTAAAGTGGGGCATATCTTTTAAAGGATGAGTCCTGTTTAGAGATATTGATTAGAGAGTCAGCTGTACATAGTATTTAAAGGCATGGGACTGGTAAGCTTGGCTAAGGAGAAAGGATAGCTAGAGAAGAAAGAAGGACCCTGGAAGAGAGCAACATTTAGAAGAGAGGTAAAGGAGACTGAAGGGAAGCATCCACAGAGGAGATGGGGAATGAGACATACTTGGGATTCCTGAAGCCTGGAGAAGGAAGGGTGTTATAAAGGAGGGTGTAGTGACCATGTTAAATGCTTCTGAGAGGTCAGGAGGATAATGATAGAAAACTGATCATGTGTCTTCCAAGATGAAAGCCACTGATGACCTTAATAAAAGTCATTTTCATGGGTGGAGAAAAAGAGCCCAATAGAAGTGGGTAATACTTCATATTTTTTTGCTCTTAATATAGCAGAGCAAAGAGATTATCACAAGAATAGACAATGTGCTTAAAGAAGTTTAGTTTATGAGTTTGTTTTAGGTATTGGCAATATCAAACATTTTATAGGAATGACCCAGCTGGGGGGCGGGGGGGGGGTGGGGGGAGGAGACGTTTTTGATGAAGGAGATTGTATTAGTTTTCCATTGCTGCTATAAAAAATTATCATAAACTTAGTGGCTTAAACCAACAAAAAGTTATTGTTCTATAGTTCTGAAGGCCAGAAGTCTGCAATGAGTTGTATGGAGCTAACATTGAGGTGCTAGCAGGGAAGAATCCATTTCTTACCTCTTCTAGCTTTCTGCTGGCACTCCTTGGCCTGTGGCCTCCTCATTCCATTTTCTATTTCTATGTCACATTACTATCTCCTCTTTCATAATAAAAACTCTATCTGTATTTCTCTTGTGTGATCACCTTTAGGGCCTTCTTGGATAATTCAGGGTAACCTCCCCATCCCCAAATCCTTAACTTAATTACCCTTGCCAAGTCTCTTTTGCCATATAAGGCAAAGTTTACAGGTTCCAAGGATTAGACCATACATATATTTTGGGGAGGAGCATTATTCAGCTTATCATAGAGGTAAAAAATTGCAAGGGACAGAGAGAGAGAGACAAAGAGAATGCGAATTATTGTTGTGATCCAAGTAGGAAATGGTGCGGGTCAGAGGTAGAACTCTGTTAGGAAAGACAGAGAAAAAGATATAGAATGAAAACACCTTTTAAGGATTCTAAGTAGTAGGACTTTTTGTTTGTCCATTTATAGTCTCTGGATGGAGGAAAAGAAAATTTACATGCAAGAATATGCATAAATGTCAAGAATACAATTAGATGGGTTTTGAGAAGTGTATATACTTCCGTGAGCAGGATTTTTTTTTTATTGTTTGTGGAAATGGGGGTCTTGAAGTTATCTCTTAGGTTTATACCTAATTGGGTACTTTACTGAGACGGGGACACTACAAAGTACAGGGCAGGTCTGGGGGTGGAGAAAGATGATTGATTCCATTGTGATACATTGAGTTTGAGATTAACATGGGTGCTTTGCATTTTCCAGGCACTCTTCTAATTAATTTACACATATTGTTTAATTTATTACTTATAACAGTCCTAGGAGGCACATATTATTATATCTGTATTTTATAGATAATAATTCAGAAATGTAATTTGTTCAGGGTCCTATGACAGCCTTAACTACCACATCAACATCCTACTGGAGATGCCTACTATTAAGCTGGTTACACAGTCCAGCATTTCAGAGACCTCTCTGGACTGAAGATTTAGATTAAGGAATAATCAGCTTATAGATAATAATAAAAATCATAAAAATATGTTAAGTGAGGATTAGTAGGACAATGGCCCTATTCATGCAGAGCAGATATGCAGCTGTTAGGTTGTGGCATGATCTTATCAGCTATTAAATATTGAAATACAGTGCTTGCATACTGGTGACATAGATTCTTCCCTAACCTCCACTTACCCCCTACCACCTTAGATTTCCAGGATCTGAGGAGCCCTGGGTAGGCTCTGACAAGGAGGAAAAATCACAATTTTATTTTTTAAATAACCATTTATTGAGTATATTTTGTGGTGCTATGGCAGCTGATAGGGCATAAAAGAGAAATGGGATAACTTTGCCAACCTTAGGAGATTTTGATAAATGGCAGACACAATGATGGCACAAATATTATTAAACTTAATACAGTTATTTTGTGTGGTGTAGGAGTCCAGAGGATATAGCAATTGTTGCCATTCGTTCAGTTTATTTAATTAATTCATTTAATATGTATATAAAGCTATTTTTAAGCATCTGGCAGAGGCCAGGCAATATATGTTGGGGAGTCAAAGACTAGGAAGGCAAATTATCATTCCCCAAGCGCTCAGTGTCTGATGGAGGACCTGAGCACAGATCTGTTTTACTATCATGTTTTAGGACAAAGATAGGGACAGGCAGAAGACATGAATTTGCCCAGTTCCCATGACAATGACAACCAAAAATGGGCTCAGGCTCAGTGAGTTGATAGAAAACATTCTTATATATAATCAATAGGAGTTTCTGACTGCCATGGGAAATTACCTTGGGTATTGTCCAGGCAACCCTTCCATTTCACAGATAAGAAATCTAGGACCTAGAGGTAGTCTATGATAAGCTTGTTTCACACAACATGTTCGTTAGTGGCTGAGCCGTGTGTCCAACCCAGTCTCTGAGTTTGTCCAGAGACCTCCCCTCAGCTGTACACTGTCAATTCCTGGTTGAGTCAGGCTAACACAAGTTGTAGTTGCACTTTGATCTTTGTGCATCAGCGATAGTTCAGCCTTGGAGTTCTTCATGAGGATTCCCTCCCTGGGTTCCTAAATTTGAGCAAAGAGCCCTAAACCATGTACTAAAAGCAGGACCTTACCGAATTATAAGACAAAGAAGACAGAGACAAAAAGACAGAGAGTGACATGGGGGAGCCAGAGAGAGATCACAATAGAGCCATAGAAGATCATGGTGGGGTGAGGGGGTAGGGGAGCAGGCAGAAAGGAAGGGGACAGGAGGGAGAAGAGGGGAGACAGATGGAAAAGGAAAGCAAAGACAAGAAACATGATGACTTCCTTACCTACTACAGGAGAAAAAGAGGACTGGGGCCTCCCTAATCTCTCAGTCACATGTCCCATTTGGGGGAAAGAGACTCTCACTCCACCGTGGGCCCCTGAAGAAAGATCATACTCACCAGTATGAATCCTAGATCTTTCTTTCAATTCTGTCCTACCCGGGGATGGAAATTTTTTCCGTCAGATAGAAGTCTACCTGTCTTTATGGATTCCGTTTGTACACTAAAAAACTAGTTTGATTTCTTTTAAAGGTGATTGAGTAATGAGGGGTGTGGTGATACCAGCTGCACAGGCACTTCCAGCCCACACCTAACCACTGGCTAATGAGAGAAAGGTGGGAACCAGGAAAAGGCTAGAAGTGTTATCTTATCCCTGATTTAAAACTTTTTCAAGTGCATCTCATTATTTATTGAATCAAGTCCAATTTTTTGGAATTTAAGATCTTCACCATCTAACTGGTGGCAAGAGCATGGATTGGATACAGACTGATCTAAGTGTTTTTAATTACAATTTGCATTCAACATTATTTTGTATTAGTTTTAGGTGCACAGCACAATGGTTAAACAATCATATACTTTATAAAATGTTTCCACCCCGATATTTCAAGTGCCCACCTACTACCTGACAGTTACTAGTATTACAACATTGTGGATGATATTTTCTATGCTGTACTTAATATCCCCGTGACTATTTTGTGACTATCAATTAGTACTTTTGAATCCCTTCACCTTTTTCACCCAGCCCCCTAACCCCTCTCCCCTCTGTCAGCCATCGGTCTATTCTTTGTATCTGTAAGTCAGTTTCTCTTTTGTTTGTTTATTTTGTTTTTTAGATTACACATATAAGTGAAATCACATGGTATTTATCTTTCTTTATCTGGCTTATTTCATTTAGCACAATATCCTCTACGTTCCGCAATGCTGTCACAAATGGTAAGATTTCACTTTTTTATGGCTAATATTCTATTGTATGTATGTACCACAACTTTTTTATCCACTTGTCTGCTGATGGGCACTTGGGTTGTTTCCATAACTTGGCTATTGTAAATAATGCTGCAATGAACATGGAGGTGAATATATTCTTTCAAATTGCTGTTTTGGGTTTCTTTGGATTTATACCCATAAGTGGAATCTCTGGATCATAAGGCAATTCCATTTTTTAATATTTTGAGGAAACATCACACTATTTTCCATAGTGGTATTACCAGTTTGCATTCCCACCAACAATGCACAAAGGTCCCTTTTCTCCAAATCCTGGCCAACATTTATTGTTTGTTAATTTATTGATGATAGCCATTCTGGCAGGTGTGAGATGATATCTTATTGTGGTTTTAATTTGCATTTCTCTGATAATGATGTTGAGCATCTTTTTAATATATCTATTGCCATCTGCATATCCTCTTTGTAGAAGTGTCTATTCAGGTCCTCTGCCCACTTTTTTTTTTTCTTCTTTTTTTCTAAGTTATCTTTATTGTTGAAAGTATTACAGATGTCCCCTCCCCTCTGCTCCCAACCCCTCCCTAGGCTTCCCATACTCTTGTCTGTCCATGGGCTGTGCACATATGCTTACTAATTCATTGGTTAATCTCTTTCTGCCCTCCCCTCCCCCGCTCCTTCCCTCTGAAATTTGTCAGACTGCTGGGGTCCAACCCCAGCAGGTCCAGGGGTCCCCAAAGGTGTGGACGGAGTTGGCGAAGAAGGAAGGACACGGAGACAGTGTTCAGTTGATCAGCAGCCTAGCCAGGATCTCCAGCCAGGATCTCCAGCCAAGTTCTGGTCTGGATTTCCAGAGAGGTTCTGGTCTGGATCTCCAGAGAGGTTCTGGTCTGGATCTCCAGAGAGGTTCTGCTCTCTCTGCCCACTTTTTAATTGGGTTGTTTTTTTTTTTTTTTTTTTTGGTGTTGAGTTGTCTGAGTTATTTATAAATTTTGGATATTAACCAGACTGGTCTAAGTTTAAATCCCTATTTGATCACTTGCTAATTGAATTAGGACATGTGACTTTGCTTTTCAAAGTTTTTGTCTTCTCGTTTGTGAAGTGGGAATAATAACAGTATTTATATCCTAAAGTTGCTTTGAAAATTAAATAAAATAACCATTTCAATCACATGACATAGTGTTTAGCCCTTAATTACTGCTCAACAAAGATTAGCTATTATTTTTCTTATAGTGGGGAGACCTACTGAAGGGTTCCTTAAGAGGGAGAAAGATGTCAGAAGTTTACCTTGAATTTGTTGATACTGGCTGGCCTCATTAGGAATTGTAGCTATTAGCACCATTTATCCTCAGATGGGTAATATCATTCTGGTTTTGAAAGCTTAAAAGAAAACCTTCACCATCCCTTACCTCAGGGCTAAAAAGAAAATTAGTTTCATTCCTTGGATAATGATGATATTTCTGGACCCTTGAGACAGTGGACACCAAGAACAGAAAGGGCCTGGCAATCTTGAGCAGTAATAGGACATATTAACTGACAAAGCTGGTCATGTAAAGTCTAACATTGTAGGGTTTTGGCTGCACACTTGCTAAGCAGCAGTCTGCCCACTGACGCATTATGAAAGGGCCCAGTGCCGGCAGATGCCACTGCCTTCCACTACCCAGCAAGGAGAATCTCACAGGCATGGCCAGTGCTTCGCCTTCCTGGAAACTGAGAGACCCAACTACCTGCTGACCAGGCCTCGAGAAATCCTTTTCTTCCTGCCTGTTCTGGAGTCATCTTGTGCCCATCTCTTCAGTCTTCAGTTCCCAGCAGCACTGGACGACTGTGGCCGAACCCCCCCCCCCCCCCCCCCAATATCAAAGTAGTTAAAGAGAGGTAATTGGAAGGGCCCTGGCCAGTTTTTCTGGAAGCTCTGAGATTATGATTTGGTAATAGTTTGAGATGTTAACTTATTTGCTCCAGGTATTTCCTTCCAATCCATTTCTTACCTCCCTTCAAAGATTTCATTGCATCTATGAATAGCAATCTCAGGATGACACTGCATACAAAAAAAAAAAATACAGTTGACCCTCAAACAACACAAGTTTGAACTGCCTGGGTCCACTTACATATGGATTTTTTCCCCCAATAAACTACTGTAATTGTAGTTTCTCTTCTTTATGATTTTCTTAACATTTTTTCTCTAGCTTACATGATTATAAGAAGATACTACTGGTATACAGTATATAATATATATATATGTGTTAATCAACTGGTTATGTTGTAGGTAAGGTTTCTGAACAACAGTAGACTATTAGTAGTTAAACTTGGGGGGGATCAAAAGTTATATGCAGATTTTTTACTGCATGGGGGGTTGGCATCCCTAACCCCCACATCGTTCAATGGACAACTGTACATTTTAATATAAATTTAGGACATTGATTGCCATAAATTAAAGAATCATAGAGAGATATTATGTATTTTTCCCAATCTAAAGAAAGATTCACCCAGAGGAAAAGCAAAGGGAAAGAAAGATAAAGAGGTGTGATGGTCCCATAAAAAAGGAAATAGGTATCCTGATTTTTGACATCCTGTCTATAAGACTTTGAAGAAAAATGACTGTGTGATTCATCTGGTTATAAAGGATTACAAGTAGCCTTGTAAAAGATTCTTTCCATCTTTCCAACATGTTACAATGGAAGCGTCATAGAGATTAATATCTCACTGGAAATCTGTGGGACCACAAATCGAGGCATACTTTCCCCTCCTCCTGCTGTGGTGGCATGGTGTTACAACTCGGGACAGTGGCATAAACTTGGGTGAAAGAGAGATATCCCAGGATGAACTAAAGATAAAATTGTGTTTTCAGTTCATTAAACTTAAGACTTGAATTCAGAACTATATTGCATACAGAAAAATTCAGAATCTTTGACGCATGTATCCCTCAATGGAACCATTCGTTCCTATAATCAAACTGTCTATCTTATTGCCCAGAGCAACTCCACATTTATTTCTCAGAGTATTATAAAATGAAAACTTTCCCACTTAAAACCCTCCAATTATTTCCCATTATCTCCAAAGTAATACAAGACCCTCTATGATCTATCCATTGCAGATTCTACTCTCATAGTTTACCTACCATTCCCATTTATCTTCCACCATTTTTTCTCATTCCAAAGGTACTTCTTGCAGTTCTTCAGTTTGTTTTACAATTCCATATTTTTTACTTTCCCTTTTCTGAATTGTTCTTCTCCCATTTTCCATATGGCTAATTCCCAATCAAGAACTCAACCAAAATCCACCTCCTCTGGGAAGTCCCCAAGTTCCTTCTCAATGGGTTGGGTACTTCTCAGAACTGCCAAAGTCCACTGTGCTTGTTCTACAGAGAGCTTATCACACTGTAGCAACTGCTCACCCATGTGTCTGTTTCCCCCAGATTATGAGTTATTTAAGAATAAGGATTACATTCAATTTATTATAGTATTTCTAGCATAGCAGTATCTTACTCATAACAGACCCTCAATATATGTGTGTTGATTGAATCATCACAGGATTTTTATTAAATATTTTTGTCTATTTTGGCTGATGCCTCAAGCAATGTGTATCATATTTCAAGGTGGTATGCAAGATCGCCAAACAAGACCAGTAGCTTAAGCACAAGCTCTAGCTTGTGTCTCCTGTCTTATTCGTGGATGAGGAATACCAATCTCTATTCAACATCTCCTGTGGAATCTTTCATTATAAAACTGCCAAGATTTCTCATTTTCCCAAGCTAATGTTGCTCCTGTACAGAGGGTAAAAGATCCTGGGTGATATAAGCCATAGAAGTTAGCTTCCTATAGCTTAGAGAAGAAAATAGAGAGGCTGAGAATGGATATGGAGTCTCCAACAGGGAAAACCCAGAAAAACTGAGATACTATCTGACCAAATGAAGGAGTTAAAAGAACAGAGCCTCATTGACAGACAGAGGGAGAACAGGCCTGAAATGGAACAGAACAGAAATTGTCATGATCAGCAAGCAAGATTTGGCTCCTGAAATGAGATAGCAGATCTAATAAACAGGGAGGGAGGGAAAGTTTGAGGGAGCATATCTAAGGACTTATGGAGAAGACACACGCATATCATGAGGAGATCTTACCTGTTTTCTGCTTCTGAAATCTTAAGTTCAGAGTAGCTTCAGTGAAACTCATGACCATCAGTTGGTACACTGACGAAGCAGGCCACACAGAAAAACAAATTCTAAAAAGTCTAGCCTCACTCCCTAATTTTACATCAAAGAAGAGATATAAGGCATTTGTGACACGATTTCATGGTTATTCAATCAACTGTTGAGTGAGATAGAGTGTGTGGTATGGATGAGATGGGAATCAAAGGCCTTATTTTAAACACCTAATATTTATTTATACATTTTCATTTATTTTTTTTATAGATGCTGTGCTTCTCCATGGGGAATTTAAGACAACTTCAGAAGAATCTTATCTACAAGACCCCATCCATTAAAGGTAAAATAAAAAAGGAAAGCAAATGGGCACAGGAGAAAATGGTGCTTCTGTTATTTATTTCTGCATAAAAAAACCAACCCAGAACAACAATCATTTATTTGGTTTGTGAATCTGTAATTTGTGTGATGGTAGCTTCATGATGTTTGGGGACATAGATTATATATGACTTGAATATCTGTGGGGACTCAACAAGGGTTGTCACAGTGGGGATTCGCTGGTCATCCCTCTTTCCCTCCATGAGGCTTTTCAACATGAGCTAACCTGACTGCTTCTTAGCATGATAACCTCAGGATAGTTGAACTTTGTTACGGCATCTCAGGGCTGAAGATAGAATCTTAATTTAAAAAAAAAAGTCCAGGTGAAAGCTGTAGGACCTTTTATGATCTAGCCTCAGAAGTCATCCACTGTCACTTCCCACAATGCTCTACTATTCACACAGGTTCCATCACAGCTCATTGTGGGAGGAGACTGCACATGGCATGAATACTGGGAGACATGGATCACAGGAAGGGGCATTCTAGAGGCTACATACCTTAAGTCAGTGGTTCTCAGCCTTCCTAATGCCGCGACCCTTTAATACAGTTCTTCATGTTGTGGTGACCCCCAACCATAAAATTATTTTCGTTGCTACTTCATAACTGTAATTTTGCTACTATTATGAATCATAATGTAAATATCTGATATGCAGGATGTATTTTCATTGTTACAAATTGAACATAATTAAACCACAGTGATTAATCACAAAAACAATATGTAATTATATATCTGTTTTCCGATGGTCTTAGGTGACCACTGTGAAAGGGTCATTCGACCCCCAAAGGGGTCGCGACCCACAGGTTGAGAACCACTGCCTTAAGTGGTTTCAAAAGTCAGACTAAAAATACATGGAATACTGGCATGTCCACTTGCTCTGAGTAGGACACAAACTCCATTCAAATTATGAGACTAATCATTGTAATAATATTATATTAGCTTCCACTTTCTAGCAATTTTTAATATAACTCACTGTTATAAGGACTTTGTATAGATAATTCATTGTATCCTCACAATAGCCCCAGGAAATAGGTATTATTACTATCACCATTTGGGAGATGAGGGAACTAAGGCATGGAAAGCTGAGGTAACTTGCCTAAATTCAAAAGGCCAGGACATGGCAGAACTGGGATGCACATTGAGGCGGTCTGGTTTCTGAGCCCAGGTTCTTAATCACTGAATTTTCTAGCAGCCAAAGACAAATGAGAAAGGCTTACACTTCTACAATTTAGTGTCCTTGAAAAATTTTTAAAGTGCTCAGAAGAGTCACAACTATTGGAATACTAGGACCAGTTAACTGTGGAGCGAATAACAGCAATCTCATGACTGACTCACAGGTAAATTTTGGGGTGCTGCCTTGTAAGATATGTTTTACCCTATCAGGGAGAGCAGATGGAGTGTGTTTCCTTTCATCAAGACTCCAAGAACATTGTTTCTTTGACCCAACCATTTGATAAATTTGAATAGTCATGATGTTGAGATTGATTCAGTGCCTGGGATACCAGCACCTGTCTTGATGGGTTACTAAAGACCTCTCTGTCTGAACAGACTAATGATCTTGGGGGCACTTAATATGAGGTTCAGATTATTCAATAATTGTAGTGATATCTCCCGCCTCTGCATCCTCATCCATTGCTTATTCTGACGAGGCATAAATGGAGTCTCTCTCATTTCCATAGCTTCTCCCCCTACATGGAGCTTCTTCGGATAAATGTGTTGTGTGCCTGCAGGCTTCCCTGCATCTTCCTCAATCCAAGTTCCACTTAGTCACTCCTTTCCCAGCAGCTATGGTGTGTGTGCGTGTGCGTGTGCGTGTGCGTGTGTGTGTGTGTGTATGTGTGTGTGTGTGTGTGTGTGTGTGTTTGAGCTGTCTCAACTTGTCCCACATTAATGCAAAAGCTGCAACTGCTCCTTGGCATCAGTGATTTCCAGGGAAAGCTTCTTGCCAAAACTTGCTAGGAAATGAAGGCTAGGAGATATGCTCACTCTGATAATTAAAATTCAGAACCTTCTGGCACCTTAAGAATTCAGGAGGGCTTGTTGTTTCTCATTTACAATTACCTCCACTTTTCTTCATTGCAAAATTCTTCACTCTCAGAACTTGATGCACCAGCATTATTCCTGCTAGACTCTCTCCTGAGATCAGGGCTTAGGCGGTCCTACAAACTCAACACACAAAATTGGACTGTTTGTGGCCTGAGATGAACCTGTGAGAAATTTTCTGTCTTGCCCATAATAATGTTTTATTTCACAGAGAAAAATCTTTAACTTTTTTCCTGAGTATTACTTTGCTATCAGAGAAATAGCTTTCCTTCTTCCTCTTACCTTTTCCTTATTTTTTTAAAACTCATTTTTTTTCCTCCTTCTCTTTTTCTGGATTTTAAGCCTCCCTTTTCTTGCTTCCCTCAAATTCAACCTTGAAGAAAAGGATGGAGAAAACATGCCAGCTTGAATAAAACCAGGACGCAGAGACCAGATTCTTTAGGGGTCTGTGATAGCATCAATGCAAGGATGCCTGAGGAATTCAAGTCCTCATTCTACTCGGGCTAAATGTAAACTTATACTTTGGTTTTAAAGGTTTTAAAGCATAGTATTAGAGTAACCAATGACTTGATATTAGTTAATAATAATTGTTGAAAGATCCTACGATTTCAATAGAAAACCAGCTCTATGTGAGCCAAAGTTGTATGATCCTGTTGCGTGTTGAACTTAGACAGGTAGGTATTTCTCCAGCAAAAATGAATTTATTCAGAAATAACAAAAAATTGCAGTTCAGGACATGTGATCTAATGGGGAACCACAGGCAAGTCCAAAGAAACAAGTAGAGGAACCCTGTTTTATGGACTTAGGAAGGAATGTTGTATACAAAGATCACATTGGAGGAAACTGGGTTTTGGGATGTATAGTGGCTTTTCATTGGCTGGGTTGTTGCCTGGGCAGGCAACAGCTCTGTTGGAGATGCAAGGCAGGGTCTCTTTCTATTTGGGGCAACAAACTATGAGTGATAGGGCATGAGAGCTCCCCCTACAGGACCAATCTTGGTTGAGGTCTCTTTTATTATTATTATTTTTTAATCCTCACCTAAGGATATTTTTCCATTGATTTTTAGAGTGGAAGGGGGAGGGAAAAACAGAGAGAAACATCGATGTGAGAGAAACACATTGATTGGTTGCCTCCAGCAGGAGCCCTGACCAGGGCCCACTCTGGCGAGGAGCCTGCAACTGAGGTATATACTCTTGACCGGAATTGAACCCAGGACCCTTCAGTCCGCAGACCGATGCTCTATCTACTGAGCCAAACCAGCTAAGGATGAGGTCTCCTTTATTGATTTTCACTGGAGTAAAGCTCATTTGATTTTTATTTCAGCTTTATTAGAGATATATCATTGTGTAAATGTAAGGTGTACAAGATATTGATTTGATATGTTGATATATTGCAAAATGATTATCACCATAGCATTTACTAACACCTCCATCCTGGCCTTATGTGATCTTAAACTTCAATATTGCTGGCCAAGTTCAGAAAAATGAAATGATATACTTGTACACTGATCAGAATATAACTCAAGCGCTGTGGTCAGTGCTGAAAGTGATAACACTATTTGGCTCTGATGGATTTCTTACAAAGCCAATTTCTTAAGTCATTGGGATGGGCATGAATACATATGAGCATAAAGACAAGTTCCTTTCCAGGTAAGTCAGATGTTTTTGGTAGCATTGGACAGTAGAGGATAGCCTAAAGGCATTACAATTGGGGATGAGGAAACTAGGGCAGCAAAGAGTCTTGACAAAGAAGCGAAAGGACTTTTCAGGGATAGCCTTGTATGTAACTGAGAGTTATAAGGATTGGTACAAGGCTAGGAAATGCCAACTTCAATGGTTCCTGAAAAACAACAACAAAAAAACAACAACAAGGAAATAATGACCAAGAGTTCGTGGAGCGTCAATCATTGGAGTAATGTTTAAAATTGATTCATGTAGGTGAATTGTCTTGTGTTTCCTTCAAAAGTACATTTGATGGCTTTCATTGCTGTTTCATTATTGCTAATCTTTCTCGAAATAACTACTTCTCCCATAGGTTGCTGTACAAAGTTAATTAATATTTCAATTAAAGTAGGAAGAAGAATAATTAAAAATAAAACTCTCACACTTTATAAATAAAAGATTTTTCTTCTTGAGTCATTCTGCTGTTCGGCCATTTGGTCAATTTGCATATTACACTTTATTATTATAGATATTTAAACTATTTTAAACAAAATGGTTCAAAACTTATAGACACTCTTCACTGGAGACTTTTAAATACTGCAGAAATATATACATATTCAAGTTTGGGGGAGAAATTTTGTACATAGCGCCTATTACTATTAGCCACAAAATCACATATGAACAAAAACACTTTTTTTCTACTATTTATTTAAAAGGTTAGTTTCCTTTTTCTCAGTGTTTAAATGTTATTGTATCCACCTACAACCTGGCAGGAAACCTAGGTGCTTCACAAAACTTTAATGAAGTGAATAGTTATAGAGGTGAGGACAGAATTAAGGGAACCACAAACGGATATTGAGACACCCAGAGATGCAAAAACAGGAACCCATTACTACTTTGAAGGGAGAAGGAAGGAAATAATATAGTACTATATTTCAGGGAGAGATTCAGTCCAGAGGAGGGATCTCCTACAAAAATGGGGACATAGAAACTATCAGAAAAACAGAGCCCAGAGCAGGGAGCAAACAAGGAAGAAATGCTCTCCCTCTATTTCCACTCCTGTTCCCTTGTCCTCTGCTGGCACTTCCCATTGTCTACATAGAATTGGAGGCCAGTCATCAAGGAAATCCAGTGACATATTCCTTAGAGGACAGTCTCCTAGAGTAGAGGGTAGAACTTGGGAGAGCTTAAAATGTTTCAGTGTAAGAAGGTAAGTGGTAAAAAACAGTATCATCATCTTTTCCTTGAAGGGAGATATTACAACTATTTATTTAGTTGTAAAAATCTCTTGTGCTATTCTAGTAGCATCCACCTATCATCAAAGGAAAGGTCATCAAATTTGGAGTTTTGGTTTGGTTTTGGTACTTTGCAACATTACCAATGACTCCTTATGTTGTGCAAATATTTTTAAGGTTGCTTATAATCATCTCATTATAAATATTCATAGAGATTCTATAATGTACTAAATGTTTCTATTTCTAAGAATCCTTATATTGATGAGATATTATAGAAATCTGGATACTCTGGCTTCAACACCTTTGCTTCAATAACTTTGATATGAATGACTCACTAAATGAATTTCATATGAGTTGCTATTACCATAACCTTACTTCTGAATTCTCCCTATCTTTAAATTGTAATACAGATTCAATTTTTAGGAAATAAATTTATGAGTGTATAATTTTAATATAATAAAGTACAACTTCCAAAACATACAACTTACTGAGACTTTCACAGGACCCAAAGACCCCCTCGCCAGTGAATCCACTGCTCTGTGATTATCTCAGCCCAGCCTAGCAGGTGAGAGTAGAGAATTTGTCCAGGGCCTGTTTTCTTCCCCATGTACACCATCAGCCTCTGCCTTACATTTTCCCAAATTCTAATACTGTGGTGCATTCTATTAACGATTCCTTCTGTGAATTCATACGGAGCCCAGTTCCAGAGTGTGTCTCTAAAAGTAGAATCTGTTCTACTATTCAGTGGGACAATGATCATGTCAGGGCTCTGGAGCCAGACTACCTGGGACTCAATCCTGATTCAACAATTTACTAGCTCTGTGGCCCTGAAAGGTATATTGTTGTTTTTCACTACACACCGGGCCTCAGAATCCATATATATACATGAGGATATTAATAGCATTTACCTCTTGAGACTATTCAGGGGATTAAATACATTAATAAAAATGAAATGCTTATAAGAGTGTCTAGAACTTATTAAATGCCTTTTAAGGTAAGTTATTTAATTATTGTTGTTATTATTATTACTATTAGTAGTAGTATGCTCTGCTACCCACTATACAAGGTCCTCTGCACACTTGTTAGGCTCCTATAGCTCTCACTAAATCTTCTACATAGTAATTATAATCCAGTAATTTGAGTGTTAAATGTAAATGTATGACAACCACCGAGTCACAAATGACACCAATCAGACTCAAACTGACCTCTGCTCCATCTTGGCTCTGCTAGCAGACCTGGCATATGTGCTGATACCCTGCTTAAATCTGATTGGTTGTTCTACTTGAATTTTTAATCCGCTCATTCATTGCATAAACTCTTCCCTAAACTTAAAAAAATATGACTGGAGCCTTACTACAAGGCTAAGTTCTTCGCAGGTTCTTTTCTTTAAAAAACAAACAAACCTTTATTGTTGAGCGTCTTCGTAGGTTGCTTTCTAATTGACATATCTGAAAACTAACCACAGCCTGCTTCATTTATGAACATGTTTGAGACTGAGGATAATTTCCTCTGTCTCTTGAGCATTGCTTGGTTTTCCCTGGGCCAAAACCATCAGCATGAATGAATTTTTCAGTACCGGCTGCTGGTATTGGAATTGAGACTGAAATTAAATTGAAGATTTTAAAGCTCAGGTGCTAGAGTAAGACTCCAGGGCTTTGAATTCCACCTTGACAATTGATATCTGTGTGACTAGCAAGTTACTTAACATCTTTACCCTTTAATTTCCTCAACTGTAAAACAGAGATTTGAAAATACACTTCATAGGATTTTTAAGATTAAATAAGTTAATACACATAGACTACTTAGGACAGTGCCAGGCACATCATAAGCACTGAATAAGTGTCGGTCATTATTATTTTTAAATGTTTTCATTGATTTTTAGAGAGAGAGGAAGGGAGAGAGAAAAACATTGATGAGAGAGGAGCATCATTGATTGGCTGCCTCCTGCACAGCCCTTACTGGGGATCGAGCCAGCAACCCTGGGTATGTGCCCTGACTAGGAATTAAATCAGTGACCTCTTGGTTCCTGGACTGATGCTCAATGGCTGAGCCCCACCAGCTGGGCAGTGTTGGTCATTATTCTCAGACACAGCTGGGGCTCCCCGGCTCAAGAAGGCAGCCTAACCATATCGCCTCTTCAGGTCTCTTTCTTAGGTCCCATACTTTCTTTCTTAGTTTAGGTGCCTGAAAGCAGAGCCCAAGAAAAGAGCTTGGGTGGAGGTAGTTTATTTGAAAAGTGATTCTAAGAAGTGGTGCAAGGAAGCAGTAAGAGTGAGACAGGAAACAACTAAACACCTCTAAAGTGTATAGATTATTGAAGTTGTTCACCATGCATTCTCAATGGGAACAATATAGGAAGGAGAAAACAATTTAGCTATTGGAATGGTTTGTGACCATCCAAAGGGCTGCAGTATAAAAGTAAATAAAGTATGTATATGTGTGTGTGTGTATGTGTGTGTGTGTGTGTGTATATACATATATACACATATATGGTACATGTACACATATATACATCTATACATATAAATAGTATATCTGTGCTATTAAAATTACATGAGGGTTATGAGGGATAATGGTTAGGAAAAAATGTCAAGAAAAAAAGCTCCTTAGGGATTATAATAATAGTAAGAGTAAAACACACAGCTACAGACAATGACGGCTTAATTCCATGGAGCTAAACCTCTAAGAAGCGTACAGAATGCCTTCCAGAAATGTCTGGTGCATTTGTTCATCAACTCCCATTGCCCATTGGTTAAAGGTTGCCTCTGGGGCAACCCATGCTTCCAACACCCTGGGCAGAAAGAAAGCCAGACTGGTGGTCCTTGAGGAAAAATATCAGTGGTGCCTGGTGAGTTGAGTCATAACTGTCCACCACAGCTGAAGCTGGGCTCAGAGGTGAGCTGAGATTGTGTGTCATGGGCTGTAAAATCTGCTAATATCCAATTCACACGTTCAAGCACCTGCTTGGTCCTGGCGTCTTTCACTCGAACAAGGCACTAAAGTCTCATTATGTTATGTTTCTAAATATTACAGTTTTCAAGCTACTTTTCCTTTGTCATGTGAAATGTTTGTACAAGGGCCAGGATTATGGTGCACGGGTATAAATTTCTCTTTTCTTCTTTTACCCTGTTTGTATTGATATTTGAGAAGCTTCTTTATAAAAACACTACGGACAAAAGCAAGCACTAATAACAAAAATGTATCTGTTTGATCTCCCAAACCATATTTGAACCTCCTACTCTATTCTGGACAAATTTTTCACTGACCTCCATTTTTTATTTTGAAATATAAAAGCAAAAGTGATTTTTTTTTCATGGTAAAGACTGCTTTATTGGTGGCAGTTAGTACAAATCAATAAATATTGATCCCAAAGAAGAACTCAGTTATTGTCAGCTTACTGGTCCATAGAGAGCTGAATGAAATTGAACCAGCTGATTTCTGGGAGGATAACAGAAGTCAATCCTGCTTCTTAGGAAATGAAGCCATAGCCAGCTGATATATGGCATAAATTGTTCAACCAACTATAAGAATCATGGTAGCTCTATACAGGAGGGCATCAGCTACTCCACCCTTTAGATGCACTGGAATTCCATTGTCCTCCTGAAATAGCTTTTGTTTCTCTGGAACTTTATTTTCAAACTGCCTGCGTGAAGCAGTACTCATAGTCCTCTGGGAAATCTGAGGAAGAGCCAGCAGATTGCACAGCTTGTTGGCTCAGTTATTGCCCACCAACTGCAACTACATCAAAAGTGATTTTTATTGACTAAACAAGTTCACTTCATTCTCAGACTGCTAATCCAGATAAAATACAAAGTATTTCTCAAGAAGAAAAAACAAAATTGAACTAAAGACAATTTCCTTAATTTATCTTCATAACAACATGTACAGAGAGAAAGAGATATATAGATATAGATGATAGATATAGATATAGATATAGATATAGATATAGATATAGATATAGATATAGATAGATATAGATATAGATATAGATATAAGGATTAGATGAGAAGCCATATTCAGTGCGAAATTCAGACTACCAAGTAGATCAAGCGAGGAAAATGTGCTTAACAACTATGTAAACTGGTGGAAACAACAGTATGCATCCTAATGCTAACTGGCACTGAGTAAGAAGGAGCTGAAAACCAACATTTCAACAAAGTGCACTTGTTAACATTGTACTTGTTTATAAACCATGTGAAATCAAACATTAAGAATGGATCTGTTCTCTTTCTGATGACAGGTAAACAGAAATAAACATCAATGGGAGAAGGAACCCAAACTTCTGTGGCTGAATTTGTCTTGCTGAGACTTTCACAGGAACCAAAGATCCAGATTTTACTTTTTTATGTTTTCTTGATCATTTCCCTTCTCTGCATATTTGGAAACCTGCTCATAATAATCCTTATTGAAACTGAATCTCAACTTCATACCGCCATGTACTTTCTCCTTAAAAACTTGTCCTTTGCTGACCTCTGTTTTTCTACAAGCATTGCTCCCCAGATGCTGGTCGATTTTCTTGTAAAATGAAAACCACTTCCTTTGCTGGGTGCTCACTGAAATAACTGTTTTCCTCTTAGCAGGGTGTGCAGATTGTGCACTTCTGGCGGTTATGTCCTGTGACCTACGTTTGCAAGCCCCTGCACTACTCCACTATCATGACTCGGAGGATTTGTGTCTGGATGGCCACAGTGTCCTGGATCAGTGGGGCATTTGTATGTTCAGGAGACAGTGTGTTTACACTGCATCTCCCCTACCAGAGACAGAATGTAATTCATCATTATTTTTGTGAATCTCCTGCATTCTTGATGCTGGCTTCAATAGACACTGACAATGCTGAGATGGCCCTCCTGTCAAGGGGTGCAATTATCCTCTTAGCACCTGTCTCCCTCATCCTGGTCTCCAATTGGCATATGATCTTCACTGTGATTAGGATGCAGTCTAGGTGTTCTCTGCCTGTGACTCCCATTTCTCTGTTGTGGTTCTCTACTATGACTCTGGAATATTTACCTACATTAGACCCACTTCCAAAGCAATGAATGAATAAGGTCATCCCTGTGTTCTATTCAATTATGACTTCAATGTTGAACCCCATCATTTGCAGCCTGAGGAACAAGGATGTAAAGGCCACTCTCAGGAAGGTGTCTGGAAAATAGTTCACCTTCAGAGGCAGTAATTTCTGACATTTTTCTTTAGTACTTGGAAAATTGTGATTGATAAGAATAGTCCTATTATCCAAATCCTTCCCTTCTCTTGCTTTATTTGCTCCAATTGATTTTTTCCTCCACAAATATTCATTAAATAACTACTCTGTGCAAACACTGTGCTGCAAACACTGTGCCCAGTGTTAGGTTAGGTGGCTCAGGAGGCGGCGAAGGAAATAAAGAGAGTTGATCAGAAAAGGAAGGAAGGAAAGTTTATTCTGCGTCCCCAGGAGACCCACTTACCCCAAGGATAGGGCCCATGGATTCATGCCAACAGGGAGGGGGGTGGAAAACAAGTTATGCATGGTCTTATCATAAGATTATCTAATTTGTATTGTATTCTTAAGAGGTTTTAAGTACAAGATTAACCAGTTTGTCCTGTAGGCAGAATTGAGAATGACTTGATCATGCCTTCCCATGAGGAGCCTCATTCTGAGAGACAATGACTGAATGGAAAAGTAATCTTGGCAATTTATATAATCACAGAATCTCAATTCTTCAGAGGATTTGTGTCCTAGATATTCTGTTAGAAGCTATCAAATCTGTGATGTTCAATATCTGAATGAAATTTTTTATCTTATTTTTAAATTTTAAGACTGAAGGGAGTCTTATTGACTATATTATTTAACTATCTTACGCTTTAATCTCTGTAATTTCTTAATTAACATACACTGAGTCCATTGTATTAAAATACCTGGGAGATCTATAGTCATTATATTCCAGCCACAATGACTTTCTTTCTCTTCCTCAAAATGTAAAGCACATCCTCACATCCAAGTCATTAGAACTCTGCTGTTCACTTTGTCTGAAATGCTTGCCAGTCATTCTTGGCACACCTGTCTCATCCTCAACAGTGTGAGCTCATTCCCAACACAATTGTCAGCTCTCCAGAGGCCTTTTCCAAACATCCAGTCTTTGGCAATACTCTTTACAGTCACTATCTCCATTACTGTGTTTTATTGTGCTTATAGGACTTACCTCTGAAGTTACTCTGTTTACTCATTTGGAAACATCTTGATTAAAGCCAATTTTAAACCTACAATTATATTAAGATGAAATGATAGTTAATAAAGGATTATCCAAGGTCTATCAAGGAAGTCTGGCCATAGTGGTGTGTCATAAAAATACAAAAGATTGAAGAAATAAGGAGTATTCAATAGTAACAAGTGTGAAAGAATAGTCAAAAAGGCTGAGGATTGCCTGGCCAATGTGGCTCAGTGGTTGAGCATAAACCTATGAACTAAGAGGTCATGGTTTGATCCCCAGTGGGGGGCATGCAGGAGGCAGCTGATCAATGATTCTCTCTCATCATTGATGTTTCCATCTCTCTCCCTTCCTCTCTGAAATCAATAAAAATATTTTTTAAAAGAATAAGGCTGAGGACTGAAAGTAGATTATTTGGCAAAAAAGAAAAAAGAAGAGATAATGAATTTGAGACAGTAATTTTGTTCTTTAACTTTTAACTATAATTCAGTCAATTTCTCTTGGGAATAAAAAATCCTGATTTATAAAATCAATAAGCAATTAAATTAGATGATACTTAAATCCCCCCCCCCTCCCCACTAGTCCTAACTAATATAAGATTCAAATGGTTTTTTAATAATTCAGAAGCTTAAATAAGAATGGTTGAATTAATATTGAATATTTATTCAATCATCATTGAATTTGTTATTAGGGCATTGGTGAGCCTGGTGAAAAGCTAATCAGTTGAGATGGAGTAGGAGATGGTGATACTGGTTTTAATCAGCTAAAAAGTGAGTGAAACTTCAATAGGTTTCATTACCTCTGGGATAAGAGAAAGCCATGGTCTCTCCTCAGGGGATGTTTATACCTTTCTGTTATCTTATGGTCTCTTTCTGCAGTTCTTTCCCGAGGGAAATGCCCTCTTAGCTGAGTAAACTCACCATGCCTTAGAGGAGAGAAGGTAAGGACAGCTACTATTTTATTGGATTGTGCTACTATAATTTCTGGGTTTTCTGATATAGCAGGTATTAAGTGTTACTTCACAAGTAATGACTAAGCAATTCAAAGTAGAAGTAGACCTAATTATTAGAAATGCTTTTCAACAATTTGGGGTAAAAATATGAGGCATTTAGAGAAGTAGTCTGAAAACATTTTTTAAAAGCCCAAGAATTTTTTTTTTGAACAGGAAAATCTTGACCATATTTGGAAGCTACATCAGAAGATTGAGAGAACTCATGATACAAGAAGGACGTGTAAATGGAGAAGCAGATAGAGCAGGCAGTGAAGGTGAGGAAGAATCTCAGTAATAATTGAAATCAACACTGAAGTGGAGAAGGCACTCTAATTCCTCTGAACTAAACGACCAAGGAGTAAAGACAGTTCCAATATAATGTAATGAAGAGGTGAACAAAGTATGCATCTGATGAATTTAATCACCTGTGATCTTTATTTTATCATGAAGTAGAAAACAGGATTGTAAGTAGGGATTTAATTCATCATTATCATAAATTCACCCCCCAAAATGAGAACCAGGGCCTTCACAATGTCTTTCATCTAAACATTAGGTCACCACCAGTCCTTCTCTGTGTCTCCTTTCATTATAGTAAGTGTTATCTCAAATCTCATGTCCAGCATTCTCTTTTTGTCTCTATTATATAGCTGTATTAAATCCACAAGTAGTCCTAAAACATTTATTTTTATTTGAGTTTTTAAATGTTAGAAAGGAGTATCATGATATGTAATCTTAGGACTCTCTTTTTTCACTTAATATTAGATTGCTGAGTTATCCTTTTTGTTGTATCTCCTTCTGATTGCTTTGTTTTGATTGCTGAAGAAACTCCCTTTCTGTGAATATTTATCCACTCCACTGTTGATGGATATAAATGTGGTTTCCAGGTTTTACTCTATTGTGAATAGTGTTGTTCTTATATTTTACATGTGTAAAACTTTCTTTGGGATATGTTCCTTTCATAGTGAGAAAACAAAAAAGATCTTGTATTTTTATATCTTTTATTGTACTTGTGCAATAATTTTCTTGAGTTTTCTTTCTATAATCTATACTAATAAAAGGATAATATGCTAATTAGACCAGACATCTTCCGGACGACCTTCTGGACGCCCTTCCTGAAAAAGTTAGGCCCCAGTGAAGCTGCCCAGAGTCCCAGGCACCTGCAGCTGTGGCCGGCCCCGGACAAAGCCGGCCCGAGTCCTGGGTGCCTGCGGCCGGCCAGAGGGAGGGAAGCCTGGGTCCCGGGTGTGAGGGCCAAGGCAGAGGCAGTTACGGGCAATCAGGCAGGCAGGCAGAGGTGGTTAGGGGTGATCAGGCAGGCAGGCAAGCGGTTAGGAGCCAGTGGTCCCAGATTGTGAGAGGGATGTCCAACTGCCGGTTTGGCCCGATTCCGCACTGGGCCTCTAGTCAGAAAATAAAAACGTATTTTTAATTTTCTTAAAGTTGAAAGAAAAAAGATGCAACTCCAGCAGCAGTTTCAGCATTCACTGGCAAAATGCATGATTAAAGAGAGACTAAAGAATGAGGACCACCTCGCAAAATATTGGGGCGAGATGAGAATGGCTTGACTAAAGCAGTGATGGGTAGGGGCAGTATGGTGTCATCATCCCAGAGCCCAAAGCAGCTGAGCCCACTGGATACAGAGCAGGAACCTACAACACATTCATGCACCTGCACGAGAGGGAGTAGGAAAGAGAAACAACTAACCTAAAAGCATAGATGTTTTAATATGTCACTGCTTTGATGCTAATTAAAGGTCAATGAAGGAAGATCTGATATAGACACACTGAGGAGTTCAGTTCCCTCTAGCTGGTAATAGCCAAGTCTAGAGGCACAAAGAGTGATATGGGGAGTGGCAGCATTTACAGAACCCATAGACATACTTTATAATTTGGACAGAGGGCTAGCCAGGAGGGTGGGCCTCAATTCTTGGGTCTGAATATAAAGTTAGGGTTTTGGAAACAGCCTTAGCAAATTCATATGGGATAAAACAAGCCCTCAGGCCTCAGAGTTCATTTAATGGATGAAGTTGGCCGACATGGGAGGCCAGGAGACTTGCCCAGGGAATTCATTAAAATCTTGTTTCCTAGAGCAGCATTTCCAGGGAAGGTTATGTCCGCTGAGGGGATGAGACCAAATAGCTCCCCCAAGACAGGGTCCTAGCTCACTGTTGCCCGAGGGACAGTGAAACTGGGCACCAGAGGGCCTCCTTTGGGCAGCTCCTCCCCGTGCCCTTTTTACCAAATCTCTGCTGTGTTCATCTTCGATCTGTACCCCACCAGAATGGGAACACATGGAAATCTGAGAACCTCGAGTCAGAACTCAGCCAGAACCACGCCAAGGCTGTGAGGCTTTCACACAGAGATAAGTCTGCAACGATTCCACTCCTGGCTTCCCCAGGAAGCTGCTCTAGGTTTTCAGCTTCCTGTCTGCATCCATCTCTACCCTGCGGGAGAATGTGCCATACCAGTAACTGAAGGAATTGCTGACCTCTGATCTCAGACGCAGCCATACGCTCACCTACACTCCACTCTGCCAGAAGAACCACCTCCTCTTTCTCTGACTTTTATAAAACATCTTCATCCCTCAAGTAAATCACAGGGCAGTAGGTGTGGTCTGGCACCTGAGCCCTTGCTCCTCTCAGGTAAGGACTCTGTCTCTGTTCCAATGAAATTATGTGGAGCCTGGAAGTCTTGAAACCTCACTGCTTTGCTTCTCAGACTTTCTAGACCCGCAGGATGTATAGCTCACCCACTCCCTTCTACACTCTAGGCACCCTGTCCATGTGGGAACATCCACAATCCATCTGTTCCACTGACCAGACCTGGGTTCCTATGTGTCCTGGTAAAGTCTCAGTACTTACCTTTGACCTGAATTATCCTGGCCTCTAATAGTGCCCTAAAAAAAAAAATCATTTAGAATCAGTTAAAGTGCCTCTTCCCCATATGTCTGTGTGACACTGAAGTCCAGTGTCACAGGGAAAAAAAGCCAATTGAAATAATAAAATATTTTTAAAACATACTGAGCAATGATACAGAAAAAATAACATAAAAATATGCTTACCAATTCTTAGCTCCGTCTTGTTAATTGGCTGGGTCTGACCACTTCCTGTGAAGTATAACAGTACCCCATCTGTTAACCTTAGTCCCTGCTGACTTTCTGAGGTTCCCACCACCAGCAATTTTCCAGGGAGCTCTTCCTCTGTAGACCCAGTGTGTGTCCTCTGGCCTTTATTTTTAGGTGTCCCTAAAGGAGAGGAACCAGAGAACAGGAAAGGAGAGAGAGAGCAGAAGTCAGATTCAAGGGGAGGAAGGCAGAAAGGTAGAACCCAGAGTCCTAAGGATCACCACGCCACCTAAGCCCTTTTTTTCTGCTCTTTAAAACTCTGTCTACACTCCAGGTGCAGAAATCAGGATAAATGTGCCCACCTAATTATTTTCTTCCCTTTATTACTCTATCCATTTATCTTTTTAATTAAATAAAAGCAAAAGTATTTCAAGGCAAATATTTACTAAGAACAGTGCTAGCACTTATCTTCGAATTTGTCTTTTTGTTGATGTCAATAGGCAAAGAAAGTAGTCCAACCAATATTTCTTAGGTTAAACCTACCGTTTTGGCTTTGTGATGCAAAGGAAAGATCTCAGACCCCAAGGAATGAAAGGACAGTTTTATAGAGGGTGTTTTTCTGGCTTGCTTCTTGCCCAGATTTTATTGTAGCAAAAGGGCAGGCGGGATATTCTTGAATTATGATTCAGTGTCCTGGCCTTTACAATGTTATTCCCTTTCTCTATTACACCCTGACCCTTTCTTTCTTAACAATCTCCTATTCATCCTCAGCCTGTAGTTTATATGTCACTTCCTCAGAGAATCTTTTCCTGAAACCTCACTTACATGGACTCAGAGTATGTTTTCTTTTCCTTCACATATTAGTCATCACCAGTGGATGTGTGTTGGTGCTTAAATAACTGTTTTTCACAGTTATGATACCTGATACATTATAGGTTCTTTGTAAATATTTTTGGAATGGATGAAAAGAGGTACATCAGATGAGGCTTCTTATTTCAGGATTTTATCATCCTATCCCTTAAAAAGGTCCCAACTCTAAGATGATCAGGATGATGACATAATAGAAGATAAGATTAAAAGCAGATGATACAAGAAAAAAATGAAAAATTTGGTCATGAATTCTTCTCTTCTCTTTTAGAGTGACTCCTAAGTCCTTCATCCAACTGTGAAGGATCTATAATCATAAAGAGCAAGCTAAGTGAACACTATCCCACAGACCCCACTCACTCCATTTTCTCTCCCCCTTAATCCCTCCCACTAGTACTATCATATGGTTCAGGGTACAGCAGGACCAGCATCCTTCATCATTTTGTCAGATTTGTAAGATAGAGGAATATGATTTTCCTGATCAGTGTCTTGCTTTTACTCTCAGGTGATGGGAAGGTTTGGGGCCTTCTCTATAAAGTCTCCTGTTTTATCGCTCTCCTCTTCTATCAGATGCCCTAAACACAAACACCTTGCCACACCTTTGCAAATAGCATCTATTACATTTTCGCTTGATTCGTCCTGAGGAAATATCTTGTTACTATCTGCAAAGAAGCAAACACCTTTTCTACTTTTTCTGCAGATTTCCTTCCAAAATCTATACCAACCTGATTTCTTTTTCCCTCCAGAAGGGTAGCAGTGTGCTCACCGAAGATGTGAGCACAGTTCAAGAACACAAGAGAGCAAGTTTTCCAAGAAATGAGAGGCCCCTGTTCAGGAAGCTGTCAATGACAGTGAGACTGGAAAGTGAAGGCAGATGTCACATCTGCAAGGTAGATGTCACGTGTGAGGAGAAGATGCCATAGAGCTCTATTATAAGAAAACTTCAACACTGAATTGGAATGCAAGTATATTTTAAGCAGAAAACCAGCTATATTTTAAACCAATGCCCACTGTATTTCTTTATTATGAAGACAGATACATTTTTATCTGTCTACAAAGAATGCTTGTTTGAGCTCATGCTTTTGGATATCTAATTTAAAGGGAATTCTTAATGATTAGCTATTAGCAACATGCTTTACCATAGCAATAAGATTCAAAAAGTCAGAAGTCATAAAGCAAACATAGGTACAAAGAGGAAGAGGTACCACCTCAGGGGATTCCTGTTGGCCACCCCACAGTGACAGGAGTCAATAGATAACAAGGGTGAACTCCCTGAGAAAGGGTTTCACTGAGAATCCATTTGGTTCTAGGCAACTGAAGAGGATGGAGCATGGGAACTCCACCCTGGGAAGTGGCTTCATATTGATGGGGATTCTGAAGGACAGTGAGTCTCCTGAGCTGCTCTGTGCCATCATCACAATTCTGTACATGTTGGCGCTGACCAGCAATGGCCTGCTGCTCCTGGTCATCACAATGGACACCCGGCTCCACGTGCCCATGTACCTCCTGCTTGGGCAGCTCTCACTCATGGACCTCCTCTTCACGTCTGTTGTCACTCCCAAGGCCCTAGTGGATTTCCTTCGCAGTGAAAACACCATCTCCTTTGGGGGCTGTGCCCTTCAGATGTTTCTGGCACTGACTCTGGGTGGTGCAGAGGACCTCCTACTGGCCTTCATGGCCTATGACAGGTATGTGGCCATTTGTCATCCTCTGAACTACATGGTCCTCATGAGTACAAGGGTCTGCTGGCTCATGGTGGCCACATCCTGGATCCTTGCATCCCTGAATGCTCTAGGGCATACCTTGTATACCATGCACTATCCCTTCTGCATGTCCCGGAAAATAAGTCATCTGCTTTGTGAGATCCCTCCTCTGCTGAAGTTGGCCTGTGCAGATACCTCCATATATGAGCTCATGGTGTATGTGACAGGTGTGACTTTCCTTTTGCTCCCTCTTTCTGTCATTGTTGCCTCCTACACACTAATCCTATTTACTGTGCTCCACATGCCCTCAAATGAGGGGAGGCAGAAAGCCCTAGTCACCTGTTCTTCCCACCTGACTGTGGTCGGGATGTTCTATGGAGCTGCCACGTTCATGTATGTCTTGCCCAGTTCCCTGCACAGTCCCAAGCAGGACAACATCATCTCCGTTTTCTACACAATTGTCACTCCAGCCTTGAACCCCCTCATCTACAGCCTGAGGAATAAGGAGGTCATGGGGGCCTTGAGGAGGGTCATGGGAAAATATATGCTGCAGACACACCCCACCTTCTAGGGAGGGATCATGGCTTGTGTGGACGAAAGGGGCCACATGCTGACCTGACAAGCTCAGGGAAGGCCTGTGTGGCAGCCTAGCAGACTCAGAGACCTAAAATAACCACAAAGGATGGTCTGAAATTAAACTTTGACTAAAAGCAGTTATGGTGGGCAGTTATGTCCTAGGCCAGTATCTTCACTGACAAGATCAACTTTGATCCTTACTGAGCCCATTTGCCTTTTTGCCTCTAAGATAACATTCCTTTGAAGTGTCTGGGTAACTTGTAACTTCCCTTTTTCTGGAACCCCTGGGGCATAACCAAATGTTCTGGGCGCCAGGGCAGATACTACAAATTCCTTCATTATCATGTTGATTGATCCTGCACCCACCTAAGTAAGTGTCCATCATTTTACTTTTTACCCTATCACAGAGGTTTCCCTGCTTCACTTAATCCCACCTCCTTAAATCTGTCACCAATGAATTTCATGTATAAATACGGATGTAACCCTGCCATTCTCCGGAGCACTATCTCAATTCATTGAGGTTCTGCTTCCCGGCATATGTCGACAGTTTGGCTCAAATAAACTCACAAAAATTCTTTACAGGTTTCAATGGTTTTTTTACGTTAACACTTGTCTCTCTAACTTTCCTTCTCCAAATCACAATTTTATACACAGCTAGTCTTTATATGATACTCTGTGTGAGATGATACAAATATTTAAAATATTTTTCATTTCCATTCTACTGTGTAGCTGGTCAGTATAGAAACTTAAACTGCACTCAGATGGGATATGTATCCTGACCTTGGAAGCCCATGTTGTACAAGGAATAAAAGAAGAAAAGCATGGAATGGATATCCTAGACTCCGTCTGTAGTAGAACTTTTTTTCTGGCATAATTACCATGTTTATCACAGGGAACTACGTTTTAAATTCATTGTCATGTAGCAGTGACAAGCAGTAATAGTTTTAGGCTGCCTAAACTCCAATAGCCTGTTAACATCAGAGGAGAACTGCTGCGACCTGAACTTCGAGGTTCAGGATCTGAAAAAGGGGCCGATGCACACGTGAAAATGCTATACAAGAAATATGAATTTGGAAGGCATGAGGGGCCATGTGGAAATCTCTTTTCCTGAAGAGGCACACTGAGACTGGATCCCATCTGCTTTTTATTCAGTCTGAATATACATTTGCCCTTTAGCAATGCATACAGGCAGATAAAAGGTAAAGTTTGGTAAACAATGTAAGGATTATCAGGTCAGAAAATTGCCTCAAGCCATTGCAATCACAGTAGGGGCAAAACTTGTATTGATATTCAGCCGTGCTGAATGTCAAAGTCCATTGGCCTTCCAATGTCTCTTTTTGATGCTAACTGTTGTTTGCTTTAGCCTCTGGCAGAGGACTGCTTTCCTTTGAATTAGATTCTAGGACAACCAATAAAGAGAAGTATCCTCAGAAGATACAATGGGCTTCTTGGTTACTAGGTAAATGGTTGTTTTAGCAATTACTTAGAAAGAATAATAGATTTATACTCCACATTTAAGTAGAAATCCATATTGAATACATAAATATAGAAATATAGGTAATATTTATGTTGAAATAGTGAAAAAGGCTAACTGGTGCATTTGTATACTGCTTAAACCTAAAAATTAAATTTAAAGAGAATTTCATATTCTTGAGGTGAGTATATGTATAGATCTGTATCCACAGGAAAGGAGGAGTCAGATATGTAAACCACTATTTAGTTAACTTAAATGTGGTTTATTTTACCATTTGATTTATTGGTGTTGGAAAATTTAGAACAAAAGCTTTGAACTTAAATCTGTTCAGAAGCTCCAAAATATCCTGGCTTACATAGTAGGAATCATTGTTAGGATAGAGCTCTATTAAATCTCAAAATACTCTTTTCTTGACAGAAGTCATCTTAATTGCTTAAACTATAAAGCTAAACCATCATGTATAAGTTAAAGCTATTCAATAAAATTAAAACAAGTTCATTATCAAAACTAAGAAAATTCAGAAATTTAGACAGAAGCAAAAATCACCTGTAAAGTTTTCCTTTCCTTTTTCTTTTTCTGTGTGTGTGGAGGGTAATATGTATTTTAAGGAATTTTTATGTACATATTGATTAAAGTCTTGCTTTTTTATTATTTAAAATCTGGTGAACCTTTTTCTTTGTTAAGAGGAACCACCATAGTTTTGGGTTAAGGAGTCAGTGGTGGGATGGGGGTGGAGGGGGGTCCAGAGTGCTGAGTGTGAATCTCTGCTCCCCCTTTATCATCTGTGTGTCTTTGGATGTTAAACTGAACTTTGTGCCTTAGTTGCTCATCTTAAAAGTAGTGATAATAATAGGACTCTTGATGATGTCATGATGTTTTTAGGATAGCTGAGTAAGATAATAAATGTCAAGTGCATAGATGAGAACCTGGCAAATAATTCTTAAAACATACTGACAATTATATGAATAAATACTAAATAGTTAAAAAAAAAACTTAATTTTTAAAGTTGAGGTATAATTGACATATCCTATATAATAAAAGGCTAATACACAAATTGACCGAATGGTGGAACAACCAGTCGCTATAATGAGCACTGACCACCAGGGGGCAGATGCTCAACTCAGGAGCTGTCCCCTGGTGATCAGTGTGCTCCCACAGGGGGAGCACTGCTCAGCCAGAAGCCAGGCTCACGGCTGGCAAATGCAGCAGCAGTGGTGGGAGCTTCTCCTGCCTCTGTGGCAGCGCTAAGGATGTCTGACTGACGACTTAGGCCCGCTCTTGGGGAGTGGGCCTAAGCCATCAGTCAGACATCTCCCGAGGGCTCCCAGACTGTGAGAGGGCGCAAGCCAGGCTGAGGATTCCCCCCCACCCCCAAGTGTACAAATTTCATGCACCGGGCTTCTAGTAACATTGTATTAGTTTCAACATAATGATTCTATATTTGTATATATTACAAAATGATCACCACAGTAAGTCTAATCAGTATCTATCACCATACATATTTACAATTTTTTTCTTGGATAAGAACTTAAGATTGACTTTCTTAACAACTCCAAATATATAACACATTATTACTAACTATAGTCACCTTGCTGTCCATTATATCCCCATGATTTAATTATTTTATAACTGGAAGGAAAGAACAATTTTAAATGACTGCATGATATGTCATTACATGAGTTCTCTGTACTACATTTAGGCATTTATTAAACTTAGTACCCCCTCAATTTTCTTATATGAGTGTTTGATTTTATATTAGGTCAGATTTCTAGAACTGAAATTACTGATTGTGATTGTGTTTAACTCACAGGCAAAGAAACTATTTAAAATTCTTGTCACGAGCTCTAGCTGGTTTTGTTCAGTGGATAGAGCATTGGCCTGTGGACTGAAAGGTCTAAGGTTCGATTCCAGTCAAGGGCACATGCCTCAGTTGCAGGCTCAATCCCCAGTAGGGGGCATGCAGGAGGCAGCCGATCAATGATTCTCTCTCATCATTGATGTTTCTATCTCTCTCTCCCTCTCCTTTCCTCTCTGAAATCAATTTTAAAAAAAGATTAAAAAAATTCTTGTCACAAAGAGCCAAATTACTGATCACAAAGTTAAAAACACTTTAATGTATGGGTGTTCCTGCCTCACAATACTCTTTCTAGTGCTGACTAATCTTATGAACTCTCTTTGCTAATTTATTAATGTACTAATAAAATATAACAGATGTTTTCATTTATATTACTTATTTTTTCTGATCCTACTGATTTTTTTGTAGCTCTCATAGGAAGAGACATAATTTGACAGTTATATATGTAGCAACATTTATTTTCTGTTATTATTAGCTATGTGATAGGATTTGTTGGCTAGGGAAGTGTTTCTATATTTATGTAGTTACATCTATCCATCTTTTCTTTTGTATCTTTCAGCCGATTCTACCCTTATAATTCCCATTCTAGTTCAGAAAATATCTACATATATTTATTTTAGATTTGCTTAGTCATTTAGCAATAAGTGATATTTAATTTTAAATAAGTGTTTAAAGATAACTTGTTAATCTCCCTGCAACTTATTATGGTATAATATATATATCTGTTAAGACTTTAAGTTGTGTTTCCAAATAGATGATTTTCCTATTAGAATCCTTAATAATCCTTCTATATTATTTATTTATTGTTATTTTTACAATTGCTTGACTATATACTATGTTCTTATAACTATAGAAATGGGGAGTATTTCTCTGCTAGTTCTCTAGTTCCAGCAGTCTATTAGGGCTCTTTTCTCCCCTTTTTCTCACCAACTTCTTAACTTTTATCATCTGCTTATTTTTTCTGATGGACTTTTGAATCATCTGCTAAGCGGACAAAACAAATCCCATTGGTGTATTTATTGTGATTGTGTTTAACTCATAGACTAATTTGGAGTCATATAGGACTTCCTCAACTTCCACTACCAATTTACTAGCATATTTGCACAAATTTTTTTTTTTCTTAAAAGACCCCATCAGAGGCCAAATCCTCTACTAGTGTTTTTAATACCTAGCTCTCTTACTGTTCAAAGAAAATGGTCTTGAATTACCTGCTTCTCCTGTCTACTGGAACATTTGCTATAGGTTACAGACATGCTCTGGTATCTCCATTCTTTTTTAAAAAATATGTTTTATTGATTTTTTTACAGAGAGGAAGGGAGAGGGATAGAGAGTTAGAAACATCGATGAGAGAGAAACATCGACCAGCTGCATCCTGCACAACCCCCACTGGGAATGTGCCCACAACCAAGGTACATGCCCTTAACCAGAACCGAACCCAAGACCCTTCAGTCACAGGCCAACACTTTATCCACTGAGCCAAACTGGTTAGGGCTGGTATCTCCATTCTTAAAGAACCACATTTCCCAAACCACATTTCCTCTCCTGGTAGACGTTTCTCAGAGCAAATTGTCTACCCATAGCTTCCACACCATTTTCTACCATCATGACACATGCCCATGTAATCAGGCTTCCTGCTCACTCCAACCCTGCTCACTCCACCTGCACCACAGTTGTGCTTGTGAAAATGAGCAACAATATTCATGTTGCAAATTCAGTACTGCTTCTCGGTCTTTATCGTGCTCAAACTTTCAGCCACATATGACACAATTGACCACTCTCTCCTTGAGCCACCTTCTTTTTCCAATTTCCCCACTGGACTCAGGCTGCACTTAGCCCACTGTTCCTCTTCAACATGACATCGAAATATTGAAGGGCCTCATGGCTTCATTGCAAGCCTCCTTTCTTCTGACTCAACACTCTCGGCTGTGGTAAGGTCATTTCATGGGTTTAAATTACATCTACATTCACTCCGAGTGACGTGACCTCTTCTGAAGCCCAAACTCATTTAGCTAGCTGCTGATGTAACCTCTTTGCCTTGATACCTTAAGCATTTCCCATTTGATCCAAAATGCATTACCTGATTTAAAATTTGTTCTTCCCAGAATTTCTCTTGTTATAAAAAGACAACATTATTATTTTCACACTTGATCGTGGTAAAAATCAATATATAATCCTGGTTTTCTCTTTTTATCTTATTACTCCCTAACAAGAAGGTCCTTGCCTCCACAACAGTACAAATCTTGTTATTTCTATCTTAATACTGAGCAAAACTGATAAGTCTGCCTACCAGATTGAACTTTTGGTGCAAACTTCTATGCTAGGATTAAAACAAACACTAGAGTATAGTCATGATTTTGGAGCCAGACTACCTGGATTTTATTCCCAGCTCTACCACTTACTAACTAAAATGTTGATGAGCTACTTTAACTCTTTCTTACTCAAATTTTCATCTGTAAAATGGGGTTAAAAGTAGTACTTAACTTATAGAGTTGTTGTGAGGATTAAAAGAGTTTATATATATAAAGTGATTAAAAATTGCCTGGAACATAGTAAGCTCTCAATAAGTTTTCTATCATAATCACCAGTTTTTTTGTTTGTTTGTTTAATTGATTTGAGAAAGAGAGGAAGAGAGAGAGAGAGACAGAAACCTCGATGTGAGAGAGAAACATTGATTGATTGCCTCCTGTTCACAACCTGACAGGGGATCAAACCCACAACTTGGGCATGTGCCCTGACAGGGAATTTACCTTTGGGTGCATGGGTCAAAGCTCCAACCAACTGAGCCACACTGGCCAGGGCGTAATCATCAGTTTTGCTGGATCTCTTGAGTGGCACAATCCAGACCAGTCATATTGAAACATAGCTTGTCACAAGTTGATTCTCCAGAAGCACACACGGAGATGGGATTTGCGGTGTGTGTGAGATATTTATTAAGAATTAATATCTGTCAAATAAGGGGGAGGAAACAGGATTGTGCATATAGAAAATTAAACATTGCAATGTAAGCTCAGCAAAGCTTGGCCAACTTGGTGGAATACTCTAGAGGGAGAATTGTCAGTCAGAATTTTTATAATGCACCAGGCTGAATTTTTACAATGTCATTACCTAGTGTGGTCATGGGATACTGATTGACTCAGGGGAGATGCTCTCTGCAACTAAGACAGACCCTAAGAGTTGGAAGTCGTCTGTTGACTACATCTCCATGAACTGGTCCCAAGTGCTTCCTTAGAGGAGGAGCTGGGCAGTGCATCTTTGTGTCTGCCACTCAGCAATAAATGGGAACAGAATTTGGTGGACTCACCCATGGTTTTATAATTTTCTAGGAGATAAACCATTATTTTGCCTTGCTGCTTACTATTAATCAAAGCTGCACAGACTTTTGAAGTCTCCTGTTAGTGTGTGGTCCTGTGTCTTGTAGACCTGCAATTTATTTCTCAATGGTAAGAAATATAAACCATTAACTACAACGTTTGCAATTAATTGTCCTCTAGAACCTCAACCAACTTTGCATTTCACCCGATGATCTTTCTTTTTTTTTCAACCTGATGGTCTTATTTCTAGCATTTAAAAATAAATTTTCTGATGAAATATGTAAATTCTTATTTCTCAAATGCTTTTTGAATCAGCTTTCTTATCTTATGAAGTTAATAAATATATCATTTTATATTTCTATGCATATTTTTAGCTTTTGAAAATTATACTTTGACATGAACAAATGAAGAAGAAACAAAACAAAGGGTTATGACTCATCTATCTGAAAAAGAAAATGATTTATATATTTTATAACATAACAAATGTGAATTTTAATAGCATTGCCTCTGATGACCAAAGAAAATAAGGTTCTTGGTACATTCTATAGGAGATACAATAAATCTTTATGAGCCACATATCTCAAAAATATTTTAAACAATTTGATAAGAATACTTTCAGCATTGCTAAATAAACAGGATTTAATTGTCATTAATATTTTTAGTGTCCAACTCTAAGCATGTGTGCATGTATGTCCCTACATGACATTTTGTCTGGAATTGCACCTCCTTCATTACTTGCATAAATGATCTTGCTCATTTACCAAAACTCCTCTTTTTTATTTAAATGCTAATTGTGAAGACTTGAAACTTAAGGCTTCAGGCAATACTTCATTCATTTTGAACCAGAATTTAAAGAGACTATATCTTACAGCTTAATAAAATGCAAAATGAGAATGAAATTGGGAAAGAAAAATGGTTCAGTCACTATGGAAAAGTTTGGCAATTTCAATCATCTTAAACATACACTTACCATACAACTGAGCAAATCCATTCTGAGGTATTTATCCAAGTGAATGGACAACTTATGTTCCCTTAAAAATTTCCACATGAATGTTTATAATGGCTTTTTTCATAATCAACAAAAACTGGGGAAAAACACAAATGTCCTTCAACTAAATATATATACACATACACACACACACACACACACACACACACTAATAAAAGACAAACATGCAAATTGACCATACCATCGCTACACCTTAAGCCACATCCTCCAGCCAATCAGAGCAACTATATGCAAATTAACTCAATCAAGATGGCAGCCGGCAGCCACGGAGCTGGAGCAAGCAGGAGGCTTGGTTGCCCCAATGATGGAGGAAGCCAAGCTTCTCGCCTGCCACGGGTGGCTCTGAGCTCCACTCAAAGCAACAAAGTTTCAATTATAGAAGGTAAATAAACCTCAGATACCTGCTGTCAGCAGGCCGTGGCCACAGAGCTGAAGTGAGCAGGAAGCTTCCCTCCCACATGCCCTGGCTGACTCTGAGCTCCTCTCAAGGCTACAAAGATTCAATTATAGAAGGTAAGTAAATCCCAGAATAAAAAGAAAAAAGAAACAAAGGAGAGACTGTGAGCTTCCGTTGCCGGGGGGCTTGGCCCGCCTGAAAACTGCCCTCAGCCCCTCTCCCAGACTGGCCAGGCACCTCAGTGGGGACCGCCACCCTAAAGGGGGCGTGGCCAGCCTGAAAACAGCCATCAGCCCCTGACCCAGGCTGGCCAGGCATCCCACGGGACCCTCACCCTGATCCGGGACAACCTTCAGGGCAAACCAGCCGGCCCCCACCCATGCACCAGGCCTCTATCCTATATAATAAAAGGGTAATATGCAAACTGACCCTAACAGCAGAATGACTGGGAATGACTGTTCACTATGACACACACTGACCATCAGGGGGCAGACGCTCAATACAGGAGCTGCCCCCTGGTAGTCAGTGCACTCCCACAGGGGGAGCTCTTCTCAGCCACAAGCCAGGCTGATGGCTGCCAGTACAGCGGTGGTGGTGGGAGCCTCTCCCGCCTCCTCAGCAGCGCTAAGGATGTCCGACTACAGCTTAGGCCTGCTCCCCGCTGGCAAGTGGACATCCTCCTAGCACTGCCGGGCTGTCAAGGGGATGTCTGACTGCCAGCTTGGGCCCAATCCCCCAGGGAGCGAGCCTAAGCCAGCAGGTGGACATCCTCTGAGGGGTCCCAGACTGCAAGAGGGCATAGGCCGGGCTGAGGGACCCCCCCCCCCCCAGTGCACAAATTTTTGTGCACTGGGCCTCTAGTATATATATATAATCACAAATGTTTTATGTATTAGTCCGCTTGGGCTGCCATACAACATACCATAGACCAGGGTGCTGAAACAACAGAAACTTATTTTCTAACAGTCCTGAAAGCTGGAAGTTCAAGATCAAGGTGCTAGTAGGGTTGGTTCCTGGTGAAACCTTTCCTCCTGGCAAAGAGATGGCTGTCTTCTCACTCTCTGCCTTCACATGGGTTTTGACTGTGCAAGCATACCCCTGATAGCTCTTCCTCTTCTTATAAGGACAGCAGTCCTGCAGGATTAGAGCCCCATACTCATAACCTTATTTAACCATAATATCCTCCTAAAGACCCTATCTCCAAATATAGACATATTGAAGGTTAAGGTTTCAACATACAGATTTTGCTGGGACACAATTCAGTCTATAACATATATTTTCCTGTTGAAAGACACTGCGTTTGTTCCTAGGTTTTCATTTTTATATTCAATGCTTCTATGAGCAAGAAGCGTTGGGACTCATGAGCAAGAGTTTCTCTAAATCAGCATCAATAGAAGTGGAACTGCTGGCCCATGAGACATGCAAATGTTCAGATTCAGAAACTGGCACCAAAGTATTTCCCAACATGGTTGCATCAAGTTTTACTCCCATCATAAGTGTCTATGTATTCCCAAGACTCCACATCTTTACTACCAGTAGTTATCAAACACCTTCATTTTTACCAATCTGGTGAGCAGAAATGCTATCTTACCAAGGACTTTAACATTATTTCATTAATTGTAAAGAATTTTAATCATTTTATTCACAATTTGGTCCTATTTTCTGTAAAATGCCTATTTCATGCTATTCTCCATTTTTCTGTTGCTTTGTATCTTTTAAAAATCTATTTGCAGACATTTTATGTGCATTTTTGGTACAAAATCTTTGTAGATTATACATGTTGCAAATATATTCTTGTAGCTTATATCTTGTCATTTCACTTACTTTTGATAGACAAAAGTTTCAAATGTTAATGTAGTCTAATTCATCAATTTTTCCTTTCAATTTAGTATTATTTGTGTCTTGTTCAAGATTCTTCTCTACCCAAAGATCATAAAGATACTTTTCATTTATTGCTGTATTCCCTAAGCCCTTTATTTCAACCCCTCTGTAAAATAAATAAATACAAATAACTTGGTTTTAAACCTTACAAAGGATTTAGAAAATCCTTTATTAACTTGTATCTTAAATTTCTTAGATAAAGCACATAAATTGGTGCTTTGGATAAAGACAAATTTAGTGAGAGGAGAGTGCAGGGATACTAGTCCAGGAAACATGCCCAAGAGGATTCATTAATATTCTGTTTCCTGGACCAGCATTTCCAGGGGAGGCCATTTCATCTGAGAAAATAAGTCCCTCTGAAGGTAGGGGTAGAATAGAGTAGAGGAGGTTGGGTCATGGGATAAGGAGACAGAGCAGCCTCCCCCAGGACAGGGCTCAGGCTCGCTGCTGGCCCCAGGGACAAGGAGGCCAGGCATGGCAGGGTCTCCCTTAGGCAGCTCCCAATATGTACTTCCTCCAGATTCCTGCTGCCTTCATCTTTGCTCTCAGATCATAGCACCAGTAAATGAACATCTGAGCAGCTAGCTAGACCCAAGAACTCAGTCTGACAACTGCTCCAAAACTGGATGGTTTCTTTACCTGGGAAACTGCATGATAGAAGCAGTTTCTCCTAATTCGCCACAGGTGTGAGAGTAGGAAAGCCATCCTCTTGCTCCATAGAAACTACTTGAGAACTGTATTAGCTCTCTGTCTGTGTCTACTGCGTCACTTAGAGAAGACCTGCTGAGGAACAGAAGGCACAGAAAGGCCTGATACCAACATTGGTCAGACTCCTCAGACTCTTCGCCCAACTTCGCAAAAATGAAACCAATTGGATGCTGATAGAAAATCCCTGTCTTCCTTTCCCATTTCTACAGGAACATTCCTGACCTTAAAACAAAAATAGGGCAGTCTGCATGGTCAGCCAGCTGGGTTTCTCACAGCCTGAGGTAAGAGTAATGATTCTTTTCTCAGGAAAGTGTGCAGCCTCCAGTTATGTTGTTGCAAAACAAAGCCCAAGAACTAAGCTATTCTGTCTTTCATTTTCTCTAGTGCTTTGGGCTCTACAGTCCTTTCCAATGCCCTCTATTCTTGGTGCTCTAACCAGGAAGTGGAATCAATGACAATGATGAGTCTGTGCTATATGCCAGGCTTGGGTATCTTTTTCCTGACAAAGTATCAGTACCTGTCTTTAGATCCCATGGTCTTTGCTTGCCTCTGATAAGGTATACTTGCACCTCTCTGATAACACATGCCTCCAGAGGTCCATCTAAGTGCAGATGATATGCCTTTCATATGCTCAAATACTTTTTACCATTAAAATCTTGTGGACTCAGACGAGGCCAATAAAAACAAGTAAATGTCAAAATACATATATACTCTCTTGTTGCCTATACCTTTCACCAGTTTTTCCAACATAAACACTCTGATCTTCCTTGGCAGGGCCTCATCTGTTATCATATTTCTGAGTTCTCCCAGGTCACATTTTATCATGACTTGTTTTTAAAAAGCACCTATGTTTGCATTGATCCTAAAGGATTAACTCTAAAAGCAGTAGCAACTCAAACACACCATCTTCTAGTCTGGGATAGACTTAAAGTCTTCTCTCTCTGTCAGGTGAGGTGACTAAAGTGGACACACATTAGCTCTTCCAATGAGGTTTGTACCTACAGCCTTGAGTGATGAAAACAAATGGACATAAATTATATGCAAAAAAGAAGTGAAAGTGCTTTATTCAAACCTATTTTTGTACCTGCTTTAGAATTTAATATTCACAGCAGGTCTAGGCAGAACACTAACTGGGTATTTAAATCATTAATCTGACGTTATAAGATAGGTCCAAGGATAATCAAGGGCATGGAGGGACAGAATATAGCTTTCTATTAAGAGGGAGATGATTTAATCTTTCTGGAAGGATATATGTTCATGTTTGATGACTGAATAATATATTTATGTAGTGACCTCTTAACGTTTGGCTATTGCTGTGATACCTATTAGATGGTTCTTTATCAAAATACAATGAAAAGAGTCAGAAACTGAGAGATTAAGCGGTAAAGTCAGTTACCAGTGAATCTCATTGGATTCATGTTGGCCATCTAAGGGGCCTTTGATATTACAAAACTAAGGGATCATTTTAGCAAAATTTTTCCAAGAATCTATTTGGTTCTAGGAAACTGAAGAAACAGCACAGAATGGAGCACTGGAACTCCACCCTGGGAAGTGGCTTCATATTGATGGGGATTCTGAAGGACAGTGAGTCTCCTGAGCTGCTCTGTGCCATCATCACAATTCTGTACATGTTGGCGCTGACCAGCAATGGCCTGCTGCTCCTGGTCATCACAATGGACACCCGGCTCCACGTGCCCATGTACCTCCTGCTTGGGCAGCTCTCACTCATGGACCTCCTCTTCACGTCTGTTGTCACTCCCAAGGCCCTAGTGGATTTCCTTCGCAGTGAAAACACCATCTCCTTTGGGGGCTGTGCCCTTCAGATGTTTCTGGCACTGACTCTGGGTGGTGCAGAGGACCTCCTACTGGCCTTCATGGCCTATGACAGGTATGTGGCCATTTGTCATCCTCTGAACTACATGGTCCTTATGAGTACAAGGGTCTGCTGGCTCATGGTGGCCACATCCTGGATTCTTGCATCCCTGAGTGCCTTTGTATATACCATGTATACCATGCACTATCCCTTCTGCAAAGCCCGGATGATCAGGCACCTGCTTTGTGAGATCCCACCTCTGCTGAAGTTGGCCTGTGCAGATACCTCCAGATACGAACTCATGGTGTATGTGATGGGTGTGACCTTCCTGATGCCCCCTCTTGTTGCTATCCTGGTCTCCTACACACTAATCCTATTCACTGTGCTCCACATGCCCTCAAATGAGGGGAGGCAGAAAGCCCTAGTCACCTGTTCTTCCCACCTGACTGTGGTCGGGATGTTCTATGGAGCTGCCACGTTCATGTACATCCTGCCCAGTTCTCTGCACAGCCCCAAACAGGACAACATCATCTCCGTTTTCTACACAATTGTCACTCCAGCCTTGAACCCCCTCATCTACAGCCTGAGGAATAAGGAGGTCATGGGGGCCTTGAGGAGGGTCATGGGGAAATACATGCTGAGGACACACCCCACCTTCTAGGGAGGGTTCATGGCTTGATTCTGAAATTTATTCGTCATCAAACTCAGATTTCTGAGAGAGTCAGCTAATCACGATAGAAACACCACAGTGCAGAGTAGAACTTGACTTGTCAACTGCTCTTTTTTTGGGGGGTGGTGGTGTGGGTAAGAGATCAATCGAAGGACTTGTATGCATGCATATAAGCATAACCAATAGACACAAGACACTGGGGGGTAGGGGAGGCCAGGGGAATGTCAAGGGGGGAAAAAAGGAGACATATGTAATACTCTTTGTAATACTTTAAGCAATAAAACAAAATTTAAAAATAAATAAATCTTCTTTCCGTGAGGCTACTTAGAAGGTATAAGTCATACCCTATTAAAAATGTACTCTGTATTTTCCCAGGTAACTACTGCATTTAAAAGATCTAGGGGCCTTTGCCAACTGGGATGCGACATCTAACCTTGGGAGTCCAAACAGATCAACATTAGCCCCAAAGAAAAGAAAGTTTCAAATGGAGGCCTAAGCAAGACTCATACATCAGGGGAGGGAACCTTAAGATTTATGCAAATTTTAGACTAACTGACCCTGTTAAAGATCATGTAGGCAGCCTTGTTTAATGCCCAAAGTAGTAGTAGTTTGCATGTATTTGCTTCACGTTCACTCCCTTTTCCAAACATCAGCTATTATGGAAACTTCCCCACCTGCGCACTCCAACAGGTGATTTTTGTTTGTCTTTTTGTTTGTTTTTGGCATGGAGATGTTTTTATATTGCTCTAAATCCAAATATTACTGAAATGAATAAAATAAAAAGTTAAGGCAGCTCATCAGCAAGGTCCACGGTAAATAACTATGCTTTAACACAGACACAAAACAAAACTGCTTTCCCATTTTCTTAAGGTTGTCTTGAAATCTCCCTACAATTGCAAAGGGCTCATATGCTTAATGTGAGTGGATGTGTCTGTGTGTTTGTTCTGAAAAACAAGGGGTCAACATAATGAATTTATATTCATTTCCTGGTAGCTTAAGTATGCCTGCTACTATAATTTGTTTATAGGTTTGAAAACATTTAAACAAAAGTTGTGAGTTGTTTTGAAGCTTCAAAATAACATGGCTCATGTGAGTGGCAGAATTTTTTAGAATACTGCAATTTTTTTTGCAAATTTGCTAACATTTTCTTTTTTTAGTAATAAAACATTAGTCTATCTTTAACACTAAAAGTTCTTTTTCAAATATTAATAACATTAAGAATACTAGAAGTAGGCAAAAGCCAACTGAAATCTTACGGAGAGATAATCTCTACACATATTTAGATGCATTTCCTTCCCTTTTTAATGCAGGCATGCATTTTCCTGAGTTGCTTTGTGCGTGTAAAATATTTTGTCGCCTATTAATATCTAGTGATTTTCCCCTCTGCATTATATGGTGGCAGCATAGAGCAGTGACAAAGAACCCGGGGTCAGGGTCAGAGTACCGGGCTTTGAATTCAGTACACCCCACACTTACTTATACAGCCGTCCCCCAGCCCTTATCTGCAGTTTGGCTTTCTGCGGTTTCAGTTACCCAGGGTTAATCATGGCCTGAAAATATTTAAACGGAAAATCCCAGGAATAATTCATAAGTTTTAAACGGCACCCCAATGTGAGGAGCATGATGAAATCTCGCGCTGACCTTCCCAGGACGAGAACCACGCCTTCCTCCAGCCTCTCCTCCGGGCACAGGATCCACCAACTATTCACTGAGTAGCCCTCGCGGTGGTCAGATCGACCTCCTGATATCGCGATGCTGGTGCTCAAGTAATCCTCATTTTATTCGTTATGGCCCCAAAGCTCAAGAGTAGCGATTGTGGCAGTTCGGATCTGCTAAAGAGAAACTGTAAAATGCTTCCTCTAAGTGAGAAGGCGCAAGTTCTCCAGGTAAGCAATATTATCCTCTCTCATCATCACAGGAAGCAGGGTGAGTACAGTACAATATGTTTTGAAAGAGAGACCACATTCACATAATTTTGATTACAGGTCATTGTTCTCTTTCATTATTAGTTGTTGTTGTTGTGAATCTCTGAGCCTAATTCACAGGGTTTGGTATTATCCAGTTTCAGACACCCACTGGGGGTCCTATCCCCTGAGAATAAGGGGGGACCACTGAATATAATTTTGAGCAAGTTACTTAAGCTCTCTGGACCTTAGTCTGCACATCTATATACTGTAATTTGGCAGTAATAGTAAGGCCCACTTCATAGTTACTGTGAGGATTAAATAAGTTCGTAGACATAAATGCAAGGCATTTTAGAACCTGGTGCCCTGGCTGAGTGGCTCAGTTGATTGGAACGGAGTCCTGTGCACCAAAAGGTTTCAGGTTCGATTCCTGGTCAGGGCATGTATCTACATTGTGCTTAGATCCCTGGTCAGGGCCCATCCAGGCAACTGATTAATGTTGCTCTCCCTCCACCCCTTTCCTCTCTCTCTAAAATCAATAAAAACATCTCCTGGGGTGAGGATAGAAAAAAATAGAACAGCACATGGCATATAATGAGTATTTAATAAACCTTAACTCCTACATGAATAAATAGCCTTGAAAACACTTTTATGTGTTAACAAAATATTACATCATATGGATGCTTTGTAATAGAATTAGCTATTTCATCACTATAGTAAATTTAATAGTGATGGTGTGTGTGTGTATGTGTATGTATAAAAACAATGTTAATCGCTTAGGTGTATAAGTAATATTTTCCCCTTAGAATAAATTTTTGAGTAGAATTATTAGAATCAAGGTCAAATCTATGTAATATTCTTAATATAAAAAGATATCGATTTTTTAAAATGTTAAACATTTTGCATTTTTACCAGCAATATGTAAGTGTACTTTAACCCACCACACCTTTCCCATGTTAAATTTAACAAGTAAATAGTCTTTACTCTTTTATTAGGTTTAACATTTTAATCTATTGTTTTATTTTGCATAATTCATTTATTTAGAATATTTCTTATTGAGTTGTTGTTCTTTACAGATTAAGGATACCAACACTTTGTTATATTTATGGTAAAAACTTTTTTTCAAATTTATTTGTTATTTGACTTTTTAGTATCTCCATGATAAGGATTTTTGGACAGAGAAGTATTAAAAATATTTGTGTTGTGAAATCTACCCACCTTATCTTGTTTTCTTTCAGTGATTTTACTGTTAGGATATAATTTTCTATTCTACCTTTTGATGGTAGAATATATTTTATATATTTAAATTTATATATTTTATTTTTCTTAATCAATTTGCATTTAACTTTTATAATAAATTCATCTTGATATGGTGAGTTTTTAACTTTGTTGTCAAAGTTGCCTTTTCTATTGATATTTTAAAATAATCCTTCCCTTTTCTGTTAACTTCTTCTATTTCTTTCATCACATATTATGTTCTCATAGACATAGTATTAAGCTACATTTCTTGGCTATTCAGTTCTAGCTCCATTCTCTTTACTCTTTCTGAAGATATTTGATTCTATTATCTGCTTCATAAAAGCTCACAGGTAATTTGATTGTGAATATATTTGACAACAATAAATTAATGTGTAATTGGGGCTTTTTTTTTTTTTTTCAATATTCAGCCATGCCTTCCAGAACACAGCACACAACTGCACTTCTTGAACCCAGTCTCAGTTCCTTTCTTAAAGTGACTATTTCACACCTTTGGTCTCCACTGATGACCTTACTCCATACTTCACTTGGAATAGAAAGGAAGTTTCTATTCCTATGGGGTGAGAAGGGCAAGGAAGGGAAATAAGAAAGGGTAGCCTCCTACCTTCACCTCTTCAAATCTTCCCTCTATATACTGCACATTCATGCCCTGCTTTCCCCCTTCACAACTGTCCATCAAAGGCTGATCCTCCACTAGTGACGTAATTGACAAATATGCCTTTATATATGTTGAAATTTAGTATATATTCGAGCAGCATTTGAAATTAGTGGAGAAAATGACTAGCCATGGTATTAGAAAGAAATAGTTAAATGTTCAGGGGGAAATGTATTATACTAACTCACGTATGTAAATTCTCCTAAAATAAATTCCAGATATTTTAATGATCTAATGGTTAAAAACAAAGTCCTAATGTCAGACTCCCCACTCCAGATTCATGTCCCTCTTGTTCCCCTGTATTTATGTGGGGCCATATGATTGACTTTTAATAAATGGCATGTGAGCAGATGTGATGTTTGTCGATCCAACTAGAATTTTTGTAAATGAAACAAACTTCTACCTGTTGAGCCACTAGATTTGAGAGTTATCTGTGAGAGCAGGGGTCAGCAAACATGTCCGTGAGGCTATGCTTTTTTTTTACAAATGAAGTTTTGTTGGAACACATTTATTTTTGTATTGTCTATTTCCCCACTACAGTGATAGAGTTGAGTAGTTGTGATGGAGACAGTATGGCCACAAAGACAAAAGTATTTATTATCTGGCCCTTTAAAGAAAAAGTTTGCAGATCCCTATATTATAGCAACTAGCATTACCTTATATAAAGGAAAACTAGAACTATAATTAGAAAACAACGTAGGGTGAGGAAAGCCTCTTTTTTTAAAAAAAATATATTTTATTGATTTTTTACAGAGAGGAAGGGAGAGAGTTAGAAACATCGATGAGAGAGAAACATCAATCAGCTGCCTCCTGCACACTCCCTACTGGGGATGTGCCCACAACCCAGGTACATGCCCTTGACCGGAATCGAACCCGGGACCTTTCAGTCCGGAGGCCGACGCTCTATCCACTGAGCCAAACCGGTTTCGGCAGGAAAGCCTCTTAGTAAAAAAAAACAAAAAAACACACAAAAAAACCCTTTAGGTCAGTGGTTCTCAACCTTGGCTGCACATTAGAATCACCTGGGAATATTTTTAAAATCCTGATTTCTGGGCCTCACCCTCTGGAAATTCTGTTTCTTTGTTAGTAATGTTGTGGCCTCACCCCATAACAAAGAAACAGAATTTCCAGAGGATGAGGCCCAGAAATCAGGATTTTAAAAGATTCCCAGGTGATTCTAATGTGCAGCCAGGGTTGAGAACCACTGCCTTAGGTAGTCCTCCCTGCTTAGTCTGCCTTGCTGCCTCTTAACCCCAGCACACCTTTACCTGGTTAGCTCTATCACCTTTTGGTTTTCAACTTAGAAGTCACTTCCTTAGGAATGCATTCTGTATGCTTTCTAAAAGTCTCTGTCATTCCGTTATTCTGCTGTAATAATCTTTGCAAAGGTAAAAAAAAAAAAAAAAAAGACTGAATTGACAAGTTCTATAGTCCTTTATCAATACGTAAAACTCTGAGACATTTGAGAAATCTTTCCTGGAAGGCTTCTTCTTTCACCACTCTGACACATCTTTATTCAATTCTCCTCTGCTTCTCTGATTCCAACCTTGATTGGTTACTCTTCATCCATCTCGAAATACTTATAACTCCAAGGTTCTGGCACAGATTCTTTCCCACTGTCTTTCTCCAACATCACATCTCATCCAGGATTACACTTCAGAATTATACTAGAATATTTTTACAAAACATATGTATTGCCTCCATCTTTGCCACCCTTATGCTTGGCAACAGGAACAGGCACTTGCATTTTAGTAGAATTCTTTCAAGATTGCAATGCATGCACTTAGTTTCCTGGATAAAAATTTTGGCACACTGTGCCGCGCCGGCTTGGCCAAGGGTGAACCCGAGTGGGGGTGATGAAAGGCTTAGAAAAGACAGACAAGAGAATGAAAAGCTGCATCTCGGTGGGACGCTGCTTCTGAGAGACAGCGACCACGCCCACAAGCTGTGTATTTTATAGCAGATGCCACGAGGCAAAGTAAAGGCGTGATCAAGTTGTTTACCACATTCTGGTGGGTTTCAGTCCCACTCCACTACATGCACCTGAACCTGAACTCTATCACTCAGGCACATGGGGCCACGTATTCGGGTCACAGGCTCAAGCTTACAACTATAGCTGTTGGCTATAATTGTGCTGGGAGGGCTCTGCCCTTCAAGCTGGGACTTGCACGTGGCAATGAGAGGACTGTGCCCTCTCAGTAGTCCAAGGCTTGAACCTGTCCAAACACTGTGGCCGCGCCCCACAGCACACGTTCTTAGGTTTGTCAAACCCCACTTGCAGGAAACTTCTAAATATATTTCTCCAGTCAATATCTCTCTTCTAAACTCTAGGTTTTTTCATTTATTCAAAATGATATTTCTTGAGCTATAACAGTGGATGGCACTATCCTACAAGTGGTAATACAGAAGTCAACAAAGGAGTAGGTCTTTATTGCTATGGAATTATAGTCTAGTGGAGGAGTCAGACATTAAGCAAGTAATTACATAATTACTTTACATAAAAGCCATTCCATTGCCTAAAAAGCAGTATAACACTTTTAATGTGCTTAAGAATCATCTGGGTCTTGTTACAAATTTAGGTTCCTGAGATCAACTGCCCTACCCCATCTTATCTTGAGAAATACTTTCAACAAAGCCATCCAAGAATCATTTCGAGTCATGATGTGCAAAACTATGGTCTACATCATAAATGCTTTACTACAGCACAAAACAGTGTCCCATCCCTCATTTTCTGAAAATTTTCTATCACTGTCAAATAAATTCATCAATCTTCAGCATTTTCAGGATTATATGCTGGGCCAATTTGTTAGAATTAAATTCAAAGCATTTCTCAATTTAGACTCTGACTTACTTTTCAGCTTTATTTTTTAAATTTTTAATAATTTTTTATTTTTCAATTACAGTTAACATACATTATGTTACAGTTACTATACATTATATTAGTTTCAGGTGTACAACCCATTGATTAGACATTATATGCCTTATGAAATGATCACCCCAATAAGCCTAGTGCTTACCTGACACCATACATAGTAATTACAATATTAATGACTATATTCCCTATGCTGTACTTTACATCCCCATAACTATTCTGTAACTACCAAATTGGACTTCTTAATCCCTTCACCTTTTTCACCCATCCTCCTAACTCCCCTCCTCTCTGGCAAGTGCCAAAATGTCTCTGTATCTCTGAGTCTGTTTCTGTTCTGCTTGTTTGTTTATTCTGTTTTTTAGATTCCACATATGGCATTTGTCTTTCCCTGCCTGACATTTCACTCAGCATAAAACCTTCTAAGTTTATCCATGTTATTGCAGATAGCAAGATTTCATTCTTTTTATGGCTAAGTCATATTCCATTGTATATATGTGCCACTTCTTCTTTATCCATTCACCTATTGACACTTAGGTTGCTTCCATATCCTGGCTATTGTAAATAATATTGCAATGAACATATGGATGCATATGTGCTTTCATTTTAGTGTTTTGGCTTTCTTTGGATAAATAGTCAGAGGTGAAATTGCTGGGTCCTTTTTTGTCTCTTGTTATAACAATTGTTTTAAAGTCTATTTTGTCTGGTATAAGTATTGCTACCCCAGTGTTTTTTGCTTGTTTCCATTTTCATGAAATGTTTTATTTCCATTCCTTTACTTTCAGTCTGTGTCTCTTTCAATCTGAAGAGAGTCTCTTGGAGACAGCATATGTAAAGGTCTTGTTTTGTTATCCATTCAGCCACTGTATGTCTTTTGATCAGAAAATTTAATCCATTTGCATTTAAAGCAATTGTTAATAGATATGTATTTATTGCCATTTTATTTTATCATTTTTCTTGTAATTAAAGAAGACCATTTAATATTTTTTGTAATACTGGTTTGATGATGATAAACTCCTTTAGATTTTTCTTGTCTGAGAAGCTCTTTATATGCCCTTCTATTCTAAATGATAACTTTGCTGGCTAGAGTAATCTTGCTTATAGGTCATTGTTTTCATCATTTATTTTTTGCCAGCCCTTCTGGCCTGCAAAGTTTCTGTTGAGAAATTAGCTGACAGTCTTATGGGAGCTCTCTTGTAGGTAACTAACTGCTTTTCTCTTGCTGCTTTTAAAATTCTCTCTTTGTCTTTAACCTTTGGCATTATAATTATGATGTGTCTGGTGTAGGCTTCTTTGGGTTCATCTTGTTTGTGTCTCTGCACTTCCTGGACTTGTATATCTATCTCCTTGACCAGGTTAGGGAAATTTTTGTCATTATTTTTTCAAATAGGTTTTCAATTCCTTGTTCTCTCTCTTCTCCTTCTGCTATCCCCATGATGTGAATGTTGGTACATTTCATGCTGTAACAGAGGCTCCTTACATTATCCTCATTTTTTTTTTAATTCTTTTTTCTTTTGGTGTTCTAATTGAGTGTTTTCTGCTACCTTATTTTCCAAAAAAAATTGCTGATTTGATCCTCTGTTAATCTACTCTATTGTTGATTCCCTGTAATGTATTCTTCATTTCATTTATTTATTTCTTACTGTTTTTTTCTTGTTTTCTAGTTCTGTTTCTATGTTTTCTAGCCCTTTTTTGAAGTACGTACTAAGTTCATCTATTCTTCCCCTAAGTTCATTTAGCATCCTAATAACCAGTGTTTTGAACTCTGCATCTGGTGATTACTTGTCTCCATTTTATTTATTTTTTTTCTAGAGTTTTGATCTGTTCTTTCATTTGGGACATGTTTTCTTTTTTGACTCCTCAATTTGGCAGCCTCCTTGTATTTGTTTCTATATATTAGGTAGAGCTGCTATGTCTCCCAGTCTTGGTAGAGTGGCCTTATGTAGTAGGTGTCCTGTAGGGCGCAGTCACTTGAGCTGGGTGCTCCAGGTGCATCCCCACCCCCCACCAGTATGGGCTGCATGCATTCTCCTATAGTATTTGAGCCCTACATGTTGTTGGTACATCAATGGGATGGATTTTATCCCAGGTCAATCAGCTGAGAGACAACTGTGAAGGATTTGCTGTACAGGGGCCAACCCCACAGAACAGGACTTACTTTATCAGGGCTTTGGTGCCCACTATGTCTACCCCTTGAGTGTGTTGCTTGTGGAGGTGCTTCAGCAATAGGGGCACTGGCTTTGATACCTCCCAGGAGGTGCAGGCCAAGGTCAGCCACCACTTGTGCCCTGCTTGGGAACACCCAGCATGAGCTACAGAGCAACTTCTACTTATGCTGGGCTTAGAGGTACCCAGGAGAGGCCAAACTGTGAACCAAGGCCAGCTGCTACTAGTGCTGAGCCTGGAGCCACTTAGCAAGGAGTATGGGGTACATGAAGGCTTGATGCTGCTTGTTTGAGAGATTTTAGGAAAGTCCAAAGCATGAGCTAAGACAGGCTGTTTGTATGGAAAAGCCACTGGAAACAGCTTGGGTGGGCCTGCAAGTTGAGTGGGGTGGGATCTCAGTCCAAGGGCGGGGCAAACTGTTTTAGCCAGGTTGATGGAGACTCAGATTTGGCACCCAACTGTACCTTCAGGGTTGGTCTCAGCAAATGAACAATGGCTTCTACCAGCACTTCTCTCTGGGAGAAAGCTGCTCCCTCCAGCCCTTGTTCTTTGATGCCACACAATTCAGTTCCTTTCTGTATGACATCTTTTGAGCTGCTGCCCCATTGTTGGAGCTCAGAGTGCATGAGTCTGTGAGGGCTTTTAAGTCGAACACCTGGGACTCTGGCAGCATCTTGTCTCACTCAGCCAAAATCTCTGCTGGTATATGCAGCCAGAAGTTATGAAGACTTCTCTGTGCAGGGGCTGGAAACCTGGGATGGAGGCCTGGTGTGGGGGACCATTTGCTTATCAGGGCACATCTAGACCACTGATATAACCTATAACCCTCCCAGTTTTTAGCTACTACACATGGGTATTTGACCAGCCTAGTCTGCAACTCTGCCCTTCCTACTAATCTCCACGTGACTGCTTCTTTATTTTTTAGTTATAAGACTTAATGCAGTTCTCAATGATGATTGTTTTGTACTTTGGTTGTAATTTAATTTTATGTGGTTGTGGGAGGATGTGAGCACCACATTTACTTATGCTGCCATCTTGACTGGACCCTTTTCAGCTTGTATTTCACAATTTTCCTAATGTTATGCATACTCTTAAAACAGTTATACCATTTGTTATTCCTTAAATGTGTTCTCTTTTAAATTTAATAAATTATTAAATTTCTGAAATATAATACCATGTTATAAATATAATACCATGAAAACTTTTTAATTCATGTTTCCAGTTTCTAGAAATATACCCGGGATATATAATAAGCATTCAAAATATGTTTAATGAGTTCATGCAAGAATGAAGGAAATGACTCCATTTTCCAGAAATGCATTATTGTATTTGTGATAGTTTTATTTATTTATTTGGTTCTTTGTTTTTTTATATATATAGTTGTATGTCTACTTGTTTTAATTTGCTTATTAGCTTAGATGGGCTTGGAGAGTAGTGATTGTTTGCTTATCAGCATTTTATTTCTTTCCTTCCTTCCATCCTTCCTTCTTTCCTTTCTTTTTACTTCCTTTCCCTCCTTTTTTTTCCTTTTGATATTTCTTCCCTATGTCTATCAAGACACCTTGTTTTGAATAGGTAATTTGTTGAATTTATCTAAGAAGAGCTAGGAGAAGAAAGAAAAAAGGGGAGGGATGGAATGAAATGGGACAAGTTCACCACAAAATCACTTGTCTCTATATTTCTAAAATTGTTATCAGAACCAGAGATCCCCACCTTCAAAAAGACTACTTTGCAGTCACTCTCCTGAGAGCCCCTTTGACATCCTTGTTCCTCAGACTGTAAATGATGGGGTTCAGCATGGGTGTCACTGCAGAATAGAAGACAGAGATCATTTTATCCCTTTCATTCATTATCTTGGAGTTAGGCCTCATGTAGGCAAATATTGCTGAGCCATAGAAGAGGACAACGACAATGAGATGGGAGCCACAGGTGGAGAAGGCCTTGAGCCTCCCCTCCCCAGACTGCATCTGGACCACAGTGGCGATAATATGCCAGTAGGAGACAAGGATCAGGGAGACAGGAGCCAGGAGGATGACCACGCCCATGGCAAAGATGGCCATTTCCGTGCTGTAGGTATCTGCTGACGCCAGCTTCAGGAGGGCAGGAGGTTCACAAAAAAAATGGTTAATGACATTGTTCCCTCGGTAGGGCAGACGCAATGTGAATGTGGTGTCCACCAGAGACACAAATGCTCCACTGGCCCAGGACCCTGTAGCCAGCTGGACACATACCCAATGTGTCATGATGGTGGAGTAGTGCAGGGGCTTGCAGACAGCCACGTACCGGTCATAGGACATCACTGCCAGCAGAGCACACTCTGTACACCCAACCAGCAGTAAAACAGCTATTTGTGTTGAGCACCCAACAAAGGAAATGGTTTTCCTCTTTACCAGGAAGTGGACTAGCACCTGCGGGACTGTAGTAGTGGAAAAACAGAGATCAGCAAAAGACAGGTTTCTGAGGAAAAAATACATGGGCGTGTGGAGTCTGGAGTCCATGTGAGTGAGCACAATGATGAGCAGGTTTCCCAGCACCGTCAGCAGGTAGATGATCAGAAAAAGGAAGAAGAGCAGGACTTGTGTCTGTGGATCCTGTGAAAGGCCCAGGAAGATAAATTCAGTCACATAGGTTTGGTTTTCTTCTCCCATGAATATTTATATTACTGTTTATAGGAAGCACCAAGAAAAGAAACATATCAGTTATTTTTTAAAAAATCTGAGTAACTTAGATGTTTTATAAACAGTATGTAAAACTACGCTATTGATCTTCATTCTTAAAAGCTTCCATATGTCAGAAGACAGAGTTCTCTTTTTGTTCAGCAGTTCCGACAGTTGAAAGATATTTTTGATTTTCTCTCTTCCTGAATTTTTTATTAGCACCAGAGGGGCATAAATGAGCCTGCATATGCTATAGGACCAAACCTTGGTTGGGCTACACATAGTCCTGAGAAGTGCATCCTTCCTTTAATGTAGATTTGAGTATCAAACAAATTGATATTGCTTTAAGCCAGTTAGATTTTTATGCAGTAAACTGTCTGATAACATTTATGAAGGCTGATTTTTTTTCATCATATTTACAAAATAATCCCAAAGAAACACTCTGAGCAAGGAATGGGAATTTAAAGGAAAATATAGTAGTCTATCATCTCAGTCCTTAACCAAATTCTTCTGTTGTTTGTTTTCAATGTGAAGAGGGTGCTGAGGAACATCAATAAAAACAGCTGCTTCATTGGTCATTGCATTTAGTAGCATCTTTTAAATATGCCCTCATCTGTTCTTCACACTTGTATAAGGCCCTTGGCAATAATAGTACTAAATATCATGTATTGGGCACTTTTTTGGTGCCAATAATTACTAATATTTATTTTACATTCTTTACTTTTTATTTGACATCCTCTTTAAGTTCATATGAGATAGTTATTATTATTCACAGTATACAGATGATGAAACAAAGACTCGGAGAAATTTTCAAACCAGTTCCTCTAAGCCAGCAGTTCTCAACCTGTGGGTCGCGACCCCTTTGGTGGTCGAACGACCCTTTCACAGGGGTCGCTTAAAACCATCCTGCATATCAGATATTTACATTACGATTCATAACAGTAGCAACATTACAGTTATGAAGTAGCAACGAAAATGATTTTATGGTTGGGTCACAACATGAGGAACTGTATTTAAAGGGCCAGAAGGTTGAGAACCACTGCTCTAAGCCTTCCTCACTTGTTCTGCATCCTGCAATTCTTTTTCTTTCTTATTCAGAAACTGGTTGTAGAGGAGGTTAAACTTTCACCTAATTCTCTATGCTTATTCCCCACACTCACTCCTTGAAGACAAACCCACAGCTGTTCTTAATTTTAATGGTTTTCGAGCTAATCTGCTATGACAGAGCTCTCTGTAGGCACAAAAATAACAGTCAGGCATGTTTTAACAGATATTTTAAAACCTTTTTGAGGGGTCTTGCCCCATAACAATAGAAAAAAAAAACAAATATTAAGAAAAGTGATATAGATTATTTGAAGACAATCTGATTGTATATTTTTAAAAAATTAAAAAGAGCCAATTTCAAGCCTATGGCAACTGGTAAGAAATGTGATCTGGTGCAAGATGAAGTCATTGACAAATAAAAAATAAGACTTCTATTTAGTGGATACCACTGTAAACACAATTAAAAAATAAAATAAATCTGAGAAAATATTTAACAGAAAAAAATTTTATTCCTAACATATAAAGACCTCTTAAAATCAATAATGAAAGACATAGAACACATTCCAAAAAGTGGGCAAAGGATTTAATTATCCAATTCACAAAAAAATAAGTAAAACTGAATAATAAACATGAAACAAAAACATGCATATTAAAACAACAAATGAGATTTATTTGCCTTTTAGGTAAAACTTAAAATGCTGTTCCACCCAAGTTTGATGACAGGTTAGTAAGTGAAAAGCTAACCATCAGACTCTATGTGTGATTTGTTACTTTAATCTTTTACATGGAGTGTGAATGGGTGTGTATTTATGTGTACCTGTGTATTTGGAGTGTGTGTGTATTTCCAGAGACATTTCTCCTGCAGTGAGAGTCCACTGAGCATGGACTGCCTCATTTGTAAAGAGAGAGCATACATAGCTCACTGATTGGAACTCTGCAGCTAAACTGAAGGGCTTGGAACCTGGTTTCTAATTAATGGGTTACCAACAGCAAATTACTTAGCTTTTCTGTGGCTAGCTTTCCTCATCTGTAAAATGGTGACATAAGTAATACATATCCTGTAGTGTTTAGAGATTAAATAAAATGTAAACCACTTAAAGAATTTAGGACAGTAAAGGCTAGCTCATAATATTATACAATATTTCATATAATAATGAGATCATGATCTAGAAGTAACTGCAAGATTGGGAAAATAGTTGTTACAGTCAAAGCATGGTAACACATGGCTGCTGTGTTTGACTGAGGAAAATGCTTATTCTCACTGTTTTTAACCTTTGCATTCTTTTGCTCTTTGTTCATTCTTGGGTACTAGCCCTGTGTTGCTAGCAAAATTCAATGCGAAGACCAAATATCATAGGGAATACAGTGTCTTTTAAATATGGGATTAACTATTTGTCTCCCTGGACTGAATTGCTTCTTCAGGTAGTAAATCGTATATCACTTATCTCTATTATCTGTATAGCAATATACATAGAAGGGGTTTCAAAGTGAGTTGAATAAATAGACTCATGCCAACACTTCACACCAACACATTCACTCTCTCAAGAGAAATATAAGTGAGAAAAGGGTACTATGTTGGCTATTGAGATATGATTTCTGATCTGAGGTTGGAAGGATCTTGGTTTAGAAAATCCCAGGATTGAGACTTTGTTTGTAGGTGCATGCTCATACCTTTCCCCTCCCTTCGCCTTGCCCTTCCACCTCCCTGCCCCAGACACCTTACCATTAGCTTCCTCATTCCCAAGCTCCAAGGGCCCTTCCTTTACTTCATAGCTTGTTTACTAAGCCCATTTCTTCTGGGAATTACTTTTTCTACCTCTGTGATTTACCAAATAAGTGATCTCCTACAAACAAACAAACAAAAAATCCCAGGATTGATCACCAGGTTAAAGAGAGTGAATGATCTGACTATCAGTGGCATCCAAATGAAGAAGGGTGAGTTCAGTGTGACAGGGGACAGACACCAGGATCTGGGTATGCCTGCACACACAGGTTAGCATGCTCACACGGCCTTGTGTGGCCATCCAGGGATGTCTGACCACAAGAAGATCCTGTCTGTGAACCCTGGGGTAGAAAGTTCAGGTTTTATCCATCCTGCCTGTTCTCCCTGTCCAAACCCAAGTGACTGAAAGGAATGAGGAAGAAACCCCTGGATGGAGAGCACTGAGACAGCAAGAGGCAGAAGAGAATCTGGCAGGTTAGTTTTTAGTGCAAAAGAAGAGGCAGTAAGCGTCCACAGTCCTTGCAGGCACTCTCCTATCCCTGATCAATAGCTCAGTCCTCCCCAGAGGAGCTGTGAACAGGATTCATGAGGCTGTTACTCAGAAGCAGCAAAAAAGAACACATATTCTCTGCAGAAAACAAATGGAAAAGAGAGGGGCAGGAAAATGTAAGACAGAGCCTACTCCAAATGAACAGAATCAAGATTTCAGACTCTCTCAAAAGATTAATTCCCCCTAATCATCCTACCCACTCACCTGGCAGACTGGCAGGAGACAAACACAGGACAATGGGGTCAGTGATGAAGAGGTAAGTTACTGGATGAAGGAAGGTGTGGTTTCTGCAGTTTGCTTATTCATATCCCAATAGGCAGACTCTACTGCTGTTTACCAAATATACTGACATCATCTGGGCTGAGTCTTATTCTATCCCAAGCCAACGAGCACCATTTTATTAAAATCCCCAAGGAACCAGACTGGAGGATTTTCCTAGAAAGAAGTCTTTAAACCTGAGGTCCTAAGAGCCATTGTTAACAGGGCATCCCCTGGAGCAATCAGCGCTATTAACTTTTTCTACACCTTTCTACAATGAGAGACACCATGGGGCCTTTTTCATTTCTATCACAAACTAAAATACCTGAATATAATCTGATGCCAGATATTACACTACTATTTCTCAAATCATTCTAAGGACCTCTGGAGTCTCTAAGTACTTTGTCAGAATTTTTTAAAATAATGTTTCAATAATGATGCTAACACAAAAGGCAGGTGACATCAGTCTATTCTGCATTGTCTGGATGAAGCCAGGGGATTTCAAAACCCTTGTCTGCAATTGTACTCAGAATGCTTTAATTACTAATGGGGAAAATTCTTGATTTTCCCACCAGACTCCCCCCTTTTTGAGTCTTTCCCATTATCCACAGAATTGCTCAGGTCAAAGACATAGCAGGAATATTTCATTTCTCTCTTTTTTCATCTTGTACATGCTATCTATCTACCCACATGTCTTACCATCTTCTTTGCTTCCCACTTCTACACCCAGTTAAGATGGTCATCTCTCCCCTGGGCTACTGCCCAGCCCATCTAATTGCTTTTCTTGCTTCCATGCTTTTTTACCTACTATCCATTCTCCACACAATGACTCAAAATGACTTTTTAAAAGTATAATATCAGGATGGCTTTCTACTGAACATAAAATAGAACCAATCACCTCTTTAGGATTTCCAAGGCTACAGCCTTAGGTTGAACTGTATCATCCAAAAATATATGTCCACTTGGAACCTCAGAATGTGGCCTTATTTGGAATAAAGGTCTGTGAAGATGTAATTAAGGGAAATCTCAAGACAAGATCATCCTGGAAGAGGGTGGACCCTAAACCCAGTGACAGATGTCCTTTTAAGATGAGGGGAAGACACAGGAACAGAGGAAAGAGGACACTGTGAAGAAAGAGGTGGAGATTGGACTTGTGCTGCCATAAGCCAAGGAATACAAGAACTGGAAGCTACAAGGAAGGCTGAGAGCACAGTGTACAGACACCGTGATGTTAGACTTTTGGCCTCTAGAACTATAAATTTCTGTTGTTTTGAGCCACAGAGTTTGTGATAATTTATTATGGCAGCCCTAGGAAATGGATGCAAAGATCCCACTTTGGCCTTTGGCTGTTTCTGTAATCTCATTCATTGCCACTCTCCCAGTCACTCATCAGCTTCCAATCACTCTGACCTTTCTCTGTCCTGATCTCAAAAAGCTCATTCTGATCCAAGCCAGTTAGACTCTGTTCTCTCTGCCTGGACCCTCTTCCCCCAAATCTCTCCTTGGTTGGTTCTTTCTTTTCAACTTTCTTGTCACAGCACAAACATTAATTTCTCCTTTAATTGAAATGTCAACTTCTCAGAAAGGCCTTTCCTGGCCACCTGCTTAAAATGGCAACCCACCCTTCCTTGCTTTTATTTTTCTCATAGCACTTATTACTATCAGATATATTATGTGATTTATTATCACCTTCTTCTAAAATGTAAGTCTATGGGGATAGGAATTTTGAACTTCTTTCATTGCAATATATATTCAGCATCTAGAAGAGTTCTCAGTAAATATTTAGTTAATAAATGAACTCAAATTGTGCTATTGAAATCAATATCCTATGAGTAGATCTAATACAAAGTAAGAGTATTAAAACCTGTGGCATAAAAAAAGAAAACTTATTTCCTTTGAAAACTGAAAACTATTTGCTCTAGAAAACAAGGTAGTTCCTAGAATGTGGTGACTTTAGTAGCTTGTTAATTTCTCTATTGATGTAATTCATCTAGCCTCTGCTGCATAGTCATTAATATAGTGTGGCATCCAGTCAGAGACTGGTGTTTTCATTTACAAATATCTGTCAGTATCTGTGTTTTCTTACTCTGTTGACTCCACCATTTTCCTGTTGAGGTCAGTTATATTGTTTTTATATAAATCAAAGGTCATTCCAGTTATGTGATATGACTTCCCTGTTAACTTAATGGCCAGCAAAGAGAAAGTAGAAAGGTGAGCTTTTGCTTGAATGGTCATGATGAGACAGGATAGTTAAATGTTAGGAAATTTTTTGACTAGTGGGAAAGGGGAAAACAGATGGTTAGACAAATAGGGCCAAACAATTCAAGCAATTTACAGCCAGCTAGTGAATCACAAGACCTTATCTTCCCTAACCAAGGATACCAGAGAGCAAATGGTTTACACCTCTCCTCCTTAAATCACCCTAGTCAGGGAGATAGATAACAGAGACCCAATTAGTGTCATTAGTGCCAGCCAAACTGAAGGATGGATGAAGGCAGAGAGATAAGTAACAACAACAAAACAATTGGAACAAAACAAATCCAAGGTAGAGGCAAAGCTTTCCAGAAAATGACCTTTGTTCCTTTATGTGCTAATTTTGGTATATCAACATGTTAAAAAACACACCTGGAAAGCTGATGGATATTCTGCTGAAACCCTCCCCTGAGGTCTCCTCTAAGATTTCCACCTGCAAAGGAAATTAAAAAAAAAAATTTAAAAAAAGCTTCAAGACAAAAAAACAAACAAACAAACAAAAACCAGCACAGCCACCTCAGGAGAAAGCTCACCTGTGAACTTTCTCCTACACTCTAAGTGTCCCCAAGAGACTTGCAACCAGGGGAGCCATAGACCTCAGCAGCTTGTTCCTGGCTAACCTCCTGACCCTGTATCCAAGGCCCCTTTTCTCTGACTTTTCAATGAGTTAACCATAGCCCCACCCTGGCTCACTCCTGTCACTCTGACTTTTACTTCTCAGTGAGCTAACCACAGCCCTGCCTTAGCTCACTTAATATTTGTAGAAAGCCAAAGCAGCCCCGACTAGGTTCTCTCCTGTTGCTTTTTCCATCCTTAGCCCTTCCTTGTTTCACTGTCCCCGGCTTTAATAAACGTCTATTCAAAGTCACTTGGACAGCTGTTGTGAAATCTTTCCTGCACAAAGAACCCACACACTACAGGCCCGTCCCTTTCTGGTGACAATGAGGCAGCAGCATGTCTAAAAGAAGTTGCTGTTATTTATAATATAGCTTCTCAACGAAGCTTTAGTGCACGACCAGTTTTTTTTCTTGTATAGATGCATACTAGCCCACATAATCTGAAAACAATACACATCACATGTACATAGTGAATCTAGTTTTGCCCACAGTTATTCTCCCATGCAGAATCTTTCTATACATGATGCATGCAATTCGGCAAGGATATCATCATAGAATTAATAGCATTAGCTCCTCAGAACAGGCCATAGACATTGAAGCTGCAGCAGCCAGAAGTCAACATGGCAATCCTGACTTTCCTCGGGGCCTTCTCATTTTCTCTGACTCATGCCTTCACCCACAATCTGTTTGCAGAAGCCTTAAGAGAAGGTCATGAAGTAAGAGTAGAATTTCAAGTTGAGATGGTTCCCAGGAAAAAATAAATTGCTCCCATACTCTTTTCACTTTGGGGAAGGAGGGTTTGGCTATGGTAAACATCACTATCGTTATATGACAGAATAAAACGTGGAGGGATGCAGACCATTGTATCCCTCCATTCATTTTCTTGGAATTTGGATGCATGTAGGTAAATGTGGTCAAGCCATAGGAAAAGTAAACAAGGAAATGAGAGCCAGAGGTAGAAAGGCCTTGAGCCTTCCCTCACTTGACTATATCTGAATCACAGCAGAGATAATATTCTGGTAGAAGATAAGGATAAGGGAGAAGGGATCTAGAAGGATCACAACACCCATTGCAAAGAGGGCCATCTCAGGTTAGTAGGTTTCTACTGAAGCCAACTTCAAGACTCCAGGAGGTTCACAAAAATAATGATTAATTACATTCTGTTCCCAGTATGTGAGACATAAAGTAAATGCTGTGTCTACTAGAGACACAAATGAGCCACTGGCCTAAGATCTTATGACCAGCTGGAGGAAAACCCTCTGGCTCATGAAGGTGGAATAGTGAAGGGGCTACAGACATCCACATAATGGTCATAGGCTACCACTACTAGGAAGGAACTCTCTGTCCCTCCAGCTATTAGGAAAGAAATCATCTGAATTGAGCACCCAGCAAAGGAAATGTTCTTTCTCATTACCAGCAAATGGAATAGCATTTGGGGGACAATTATTGTAGAGAAACAGAGAGTTAAATTATAGGTTTTTCTAAGGAAAAAGTACATTGGGGCATGAAATTGAGAATCAAGGTGCATTAGCACTGTGATGAGAAGATTTACAAACACAGTCAGCAGGTAGACAACATGAAATACCACACACAGCACGATCTGGGTCTGCTGATCTGAAGATCTTGGTCTTCTGTGCCTATTGATGTTTATTCCTGTCTACACCTCAGCATAAATGCAGCAATTAAACATTGATAATGGAGCACCCAATCCTGAAAGTGACGGTCTCCTTGGAAGTGCAAATGAATTTGCTTAAAAAAAATTCTTGTAAACATTTAAGACACTTGAATGTCTAAAATTTTCATTCTTATGTTCCTGAAGCTATCTTACATTTTGTATGGATTTGAAAAAATATGGAGTTCTCCTGGATGGTTTTTCCTCCCATTTTTCTAGTTTACTTTTCAATCAGCGGACTTTCACTTTCATTTCATCAAGAAGCAGAACCAATACTTAACTTCTCTTCTGTGTTCCCAGGGGATTCTTTATCATTTTTCCAAGCAGGAAGAAAATTTTAAGAGACCATTTTAGATTATACTACAGCCACAATCCTGGTCCTTTCCTAAATTCTCCACTGGATCAGAGAATCAAGACTTGAAGCAGTGCTCAAGAATAAGGCGTGATGAAACCCCATAATCATAGAGCCAAGATAGTTGAGATGAGGACAAACTTAGGCAGCACCACCCACTGTGGAAATAGGGCCGCTTTACGGAGACCAAATGCAGCCCTAATAGCTGCCTGCATAAAGTGACTTATCTGGCATAACATTGTTCGAGCTCATTCATGCTACAGACTATCAGTAGGAAATCAGTCTCTGGTCCAATGCTATGAAACCAGGCAGGAAACATCATTCAAAGTCTTTACATTGCTGTATATCAGGAACAAGTGAGGAATAGTATGGCTCGATCCAAGCTAATAAGGAAGGAGATTAGAAGGAGTGGGGAAGGTAGCAGGGTCATGGGAAAATGCCTGATATCCCTGAGAAGGATTAAGGGACTAGTCCTAGAACTTCCCATTAAAACAAAGATGTCAGAACAGACATGAAGGGAAAATTTTACCTGAAGATAGTTGAAGGTGTGTATGAGTGTCAAGTTGACAAGGGATGGACTGTGATGGTCAGTTTGTTTCTTAAATCTTTATTATTGAAAGTATTATATATGTTCCCCTTTCCCCCCCATTGGCCCCCTCCAACCCACCCCTATGCCCCCCACCCCGGCCCAGGCCTTCACCACCCTATCATCTGTGTCCATGGGTTATGCATATATGCAAACAAGTTCCTTCGTTGATTACCTTCCACCCACCCTCCCCCCCACCTTCCCTCTGAGATTCCGCACTCTGTTCCATGATTCCATGTCTCTGGATCTACTCCGTTCCATGATGGTCAGTTTTATATGTCAACTTGACTAGGCTTTAGCCTTAGTTTTTCAATGAAACACTAATCTAGGTGTTGCTGTGAAGGAATATTGTCAACATGATAAAGTCCATAATAAATTGACTTTAAGTATTGGAGATTATTCTAGATAATCCAGAGGAGGCTGATTCTATCATTTGCAACATTCTGTCATCTGAACAGCAGAACTGAGGTTCCTTCAGAAAGGAGAAATCCCACTGGTGGGAAACAGCTTTAGTTCATGCCTGAGAGTTCTAGGCTGCCCTTCCCGAAATTCAGAATTCAGCCCTATGAATTTCAGATTTACCTTGCCAACCCCCACAATTGCATAAGCCAGTTCCATGTAATAAATCTCTTAATATATATATATATATATATATATATATATATATATTCATTCAACAGGCTTCGTTTCTCTGGTTGTATCTTTACTTATACAGCCAATACATTTTTTTCTGACAAGAAGGACAATTTTACCTAAAGATGGTTTCTAACCAAATTAATCACCTGGGAAACTTCCTGCTATTCTCAGATTGCTGTTGTTGTTGTTTCAATTTTTTTTGTTAGCCCTTACCCGAGGATATATATTTTTTCCCCATTTATTTTTAGAGAGAGTGGGAGGAAGGAGGAGAGACAGAGAGAGAAACATCTTTGTGAAAGAGAAACATCTATTGGTTGCCTCCCGCATGCATCCTACCAGGGCCGGGAATAGAGTCTGCAACCAAGGTATATGCCCTTGACCAGAATTAAACCTGCAACCTTTCAATCTGCGGGCCGATGCTCTAACCACTGAGAAAAACTGGCAAAGGCTATTCTCAGTTTTGACAATTTATCTATCACTTTCTGCTGGTTCGCTGGTACAGGAAAACCTTTACCTATCCATTCCCTTTTTTAAAGATTTCTATTCAGCTATAGGTGATTTCATCTTTCCTTCTTGAATGCCACTCCTCTGATTATGAATAAAATGACATACTTATAATTGAGGTACAATATTAAATATTTAAAATAATTATAAAATCGAATTATGTACAGCTTTTAATCTTCAATTTTTTAAATTTGAGTTGTGGACAACATTGTTGCACTCTTTTCTCTATGTTTCTGTATGTTTTAAACATTTAAGAGTAAAATATTTTAAGTACTAAGGTAAAAGACATAAAAATAAAACCCATCAATGGACACAGATAGTAGGGGGGTGAGGGCATGTGCTGGGGGGGGTGGCAGTGGCCGGGGAGAGGTCAATGGAGGAAAAAGGAGACATATGTAATACTTTAAACAATAAAGAATTTAAAAAATAAAAATAAAACCCATAACAATAAAAGGAGAGATAAAATGCACAGTTATAGAAACAATAAGATAAATATCTCAGAATTTCAACTTATCAAGTAAAATAGAAGATAGCAGGACACAAAATATCTAATGGCTATATATATATAAAAAAATTAAAAATCAGATGGTTTAGACCAGGAAAAGATTGTCAGGTTCTAATATAGATGATAGTTGACGTTATAGTTTTAAATGACCCCAGACAGCTTAACTAAAATTAAAAAGCATTTTAATAGTAAAATCTAATCTTGTAAAATAGTAATAATTATCCATTAGTGATTAGTAAAGGTTTCAAAGTATATATCTAATAACACTGCTAATTTTTACAAAAAGACTAGAAAAGTCTAGCATTGGGATAAGAAATTTCATGATTCAAGGTAAAGCATTTTTTTGTTGTTGTTTTGTTTTTAGCCTTAGGCATGATCTTTATTCACTTGTACAAATATTACAATTTTCTTTTGTTGAAAAAAACGTATAAAAATAATCTTTATATAGGAATCCCAAGGTAAAGCATTTGTATTATTTTTACCTATGTGATGATCATAACCCATAACACTACTTTTTGATTAAAGAAAAATGCTACATATCATTAAAAACATACAGTGTTTAGGCTAAAAGTAGTGACGGCCAGGAGAATATAATAAGTTTAGGTAAATTGAAAACTACCAGTTTGTAAATTATCTTAATCTATACAAAGCCAAATTAAAACAATCTCATCTGCACATACAAAAACAATACAAAATGGAAAGACCATGTAGTTACAAGGTAAATAAAGTCAAAACAAAGCAAATATGGTATATAAATCAGTAACCCAATTAAACCTTATGAAATGTGGTTTCCAAAGTGTTGGGATAAATTAGTATATCTGTCATCTTTAAATTCTTGATAGAGCATATTTCTTTTTTTTTTTTTTTAAATATATTTTATTGATTTTTTACAGAGAGGAAGGGAGAGAGATAGAGAGTTAGAAACATCGATGGGAGAGAAACATCGATCAGCTGCCTCCTGCACATCTCCTACTGGGGAGGTGCCCGCAACCCAGGTACATGCCCTTGACCGGAATCGAACCTGGGACCTTTCAGTCCGCAAGCCGACGCTCTATCCACTGAGCCAAACCGGTTTTGGCTAGAGCATATTTCTTTAATTGACTCATCCAAAAGGAAAACTAAAGGAAAGTGTATACTACTTCTTAGAATATTGCATCACCTTTCCAAAAATAAAAATAAAAACAAGTGAAAAGGGAGATCTTCTGGGAAACCCGGGAAAATCCTGTACGTCTAGACTAAGTACCATCCAAGAAAAAGTATTTGGTCTCTTACCAATGCCAATGCTTTCCTTACCTGAAAAGGAGTGGGCTTTGACAAATTGTCACTAGCTTTGCTTAGGGTCTAGTCTAGCCTCTGAGTATTACATCCAAAATATCATATATGTAGAATTCTCAACAAAGGAAGAGAACTAAAGCCATGACAAATTTTGCATAAAGAATACTGCAAAGTGCCTGGCGGGTGTGGTTCAGTGGTTGAGCATTGACCTATGAACCAGAAGGTCACAGTTTTATTCTAGTCATGCCACATGCCTGAGTTGCAGGTTTGATTCCTAGTGGGAGGCATGCAGGAGGCAGCCAATCAATGATTCTTTCTCATCCTTCCCCCTTCCTCTCTGAAATCAAGTTAAAACAATATTAAGAAGACTGCAAAGAAGTTCGTCCCTCATATTTTCCTATATTTCAAAAAGCAATTAAAATGAGATATCAGAAAAGTCAATTGATTATAAAGAAACCAGTCCCCTAACACTCTTGGAAGCAATAAACAGGTCATAGCCATAAAATTAAGTATGTGTTTCCCAACTAAGACAGAGAAGACTTCTATTTTTTTTTAAATATGTTTTATTGATTTTCCACAGAGAAGAAGGGAGAGGGATAGAGAGTTAGAAACAGTGATGAGAGAGAAACACCAATCAGCTGCCTCCTGCACGCCCCACACTGGGGGATGTGCCCGCAACCAAGGTACATGCCCTTGACCGGAATCGAACCTGGGACCCTTGAGTCCGCAGGCTGACGCTCTATCCACTGAGCCAAACCGGTTCTGGCAACTTTTAAAACAAAATAAATCAAAATGGAAAAATATTACAAATAGGACTCTAAAATCTAGTTAGATAATAACTGATTACTTAATAAAATCTCATAAAAATAAATTATTTTATAACTCTTTTACTAATATATATATTTTGGAGTTCTGATTATTTCACTCACTGTGTTATAAAAGAAAGCACTAATTAAGGCCTGACAGAAAAGGAGATTTCCCTAAATTATTGTACTATATCACTATTTTTGTAATTGCTGACTTTCCCCAATTAAAGGTGTTCTTTGAGATTAAGTCAAACAGTGAAAAGAGAAGGAATGTCTGAGTCTCTTCAGCAAAGATACTCTCTCAAGAAAAGGCCTTGACCGTATTTGCCATGGTTTTTCTGATGGCATCTTTGACTTCCTTGTTCCTCAGGCAGTAGATGATAGGGTTGAGCATGGGAGTGAAGACTGTATATATGGCTGAGATCAATTTGTTAGAATTGAATGAAGCAATGGCCCGAGGTCTAACATACATGAAGATCACAGCTGTGTAGAAGATGACCACCACTGTAAGGTGAGAGGCACAGGTGGAGAAGGCCTTTCGCTGTCCATTGGCTGAGGGAATATGCAGGATGGTAGATAAAATGAAGGCATAAGAAATGACAGTGGCTGAGAGAGGAAACACAAGGATGACTATAGCTAGCACAAAGTCTACCATCTCAGCCATAGAAAAGTCCACACAGGCCAGATTGAGGATGGGGGACACATCACAGAAAAAATGGTTCAAGATATTATTACCACAAAAGGCAACTTGGGAGATGAAGTATACCTTTACCATGGAAATGGTGAAGCCACTCACCCAAGAACTTAGGATTAGTTGAACACAAAATCCTGTGGTCATCAGGACTGGATATTGAAGAGGCCAACGTATGGCCACAAAACGGTCATAGGCCATGGCAGCCAACAGCACACATTCAGTAGAAGCAAGTGAGATGAATAAATAGAGCTGGGTCATGCATCCCAGGAAGGATATGGTATTGGGACAAAGTAGGAATCCAGCCAGCATCTTGGGGACTGTGACAGATATATACCAGGTCTCCAGAAAGGACATAGTACCCAGAAAATAGTACATGGGCTTGTGCAGAGACCCAGTGACCCATACAGTGATGATGATGACTAAATTCTCCAACAGCACAAACAAGTAGGTGATGAGGAAGAGGAGGAAGAGCAGAACTTGAACCCAAAGGGAAGTAGGGAAACCCAGCAGGATGAACTCACTAATATAAGTGATGTTTTTCTTCCACATGGTTACGACACCAAAAGACAAAGTAGTTAGTGATACTAGCACCAAATTGAAGAGTGAGATCAACATTAGCAGAAAGGAGTCGTTAGGCTACAGGTCTTTTATTTTTAAACTTAACCCTAGTGCCATAATCTGGTCCTCTGGTATGGCTCTGGGATCACAAGAGGCCACAAGATCCTCTCCAAAAATCAGCTGTCAAAACAGGAACTGAAAACAAACCCACCATAGACACAAAGTTAAGAATGACTGTGTTGTACACCTGAAACTAATATATTTTACTAGAGGCCGGTGCACAAAATTTGTGCATGGGGGAGGGTCCCTCTGCCCAGCCTGCACCATCTCCAGTCCAGGACCCCTCGGGGTATGTCCAACTGCTGGTTTAGGCCCTAGTGGGATAAGGCCTAAACCAACAGTCAGACATCCCTCTCTCAATTTGGGACTGCTGGCTCCTAACCGCTCACCTGCCTGCCTGCCTAATCACCCCTAACCTTGTCTGCCTGCTGGCATGATGCGCCTAACTGCTACCCTGCTGGCCTGGTTGCCCCTAACCACCTCTGCCTGCTGGCATGATCGCCCCTAACTGCCCTCCCCTGTCAGCCTGGTTGCCCCTAACTGCCCTCCCCTCCTGGCCTGATCACCCCCTACTACTTTCCCCTGCTGGCCTGATCACCCCTAACCACCTCTGCCTCGGCCCCTGCCACTGTGGCTTTGTCTGGAAGACATCCGGTCTAATTAGCATATTCCCTTTTATTAGTATAGATTTTATTATATAGATGTCACTTGTAATTAAAAAATAAATTTTAAAAAAGAATCTCAAAACAGAATCATGATATCAGATTCAGGGTTCAGGCCTTCAGATCTAGGTCAGAAAGGGGTCTTCAGTCGAACTAGCAGTAAATACTTTCCTTACCAGCATATGTCAAGATTTCAGGGGCAGCTATAAGGCAGGAGATTGTGATGACTGGAATAAATGTCAAGGATGTTCCAGGAAGCAGGGCAGGGAAGCAAGGAAGTTCAAAATCTGGAGAAAATAAAAACAGAACATTAACTGGAAGAGACCCTCCTGGCCAGGAGAATTGCCAACTTTGGCCTACTCCTCCACTATGCTGTAAGCCTTTTGAAATCTTTGGAAGAATATAGCAAAGGTGGTTAACAATTCTCTGCCTATTTTCAGGGCCACAGTTTAAAAAACTGAATAAAGAAATTTCTGCCCTTTTTGAATAATAAACACATTTTAACTTTTCAGATGGCTCCTAATAATGCTAATAATATATTTATACCTAAGTATCTATAACTAATATAAATAATATTATAGATATATATACTATGTATGTAAAATAGTTATTTGTATATATTTAATAGCTATATATATATACAGGGTAGGGCAAAGTAGGTTTATAGTTATGAGTACATAAAACAGAATTTACTCTTGAATTATTATTTATTAATATTGTATTATTTTCCATATGAACAATTGTAAACCCACTTTTGCCCCACCCTGTATATATACTATATATACATATAGAAGTCCTTATTTGATCCTAAATTAATTTGTGCATTCATCTATATTCTCTTCAAAGATATTCTACTGAAAAAAAAAGAAGTGTTACTTGATTACTTCTACCTACTCCTTGACTTTGAAACTCCTTCTTATTATGGACACTGCTTGAAGACAAGTTACATTAAGAATCTAAGGGTCCTGGGCTTCCCAGGGCACAATGTGAACCTAAGAAGAGAATTGAAGTTAAAAGAAACTTTCTTCACAAGTGGGGATAGAAGACAGAAAAGTGGGGATAAAAGTTGGCTTGAGATTATAAATAAAATTAATCTAAAAAAGAGAATCCAGGAACAGTGAAGAAGAATAAGATGTGGACTTTCCGCAATGTATGTTTAGTTATTATTTCTGAGATAGATATATATATATATATTATGGCCTAAACTCCCAGATCTACAGTATAGTAGTTGGTTATATGTGCTGGAAAAATAGCCACAGTGACATAGAACTCAAAGTTGACTTCTTTCTCTACTAAATAGAATTATCTTTTAATTAATTTTAACATCTCTCTTAGGTCATTTTTGCCCAAGAGGTGTATGGAAGCACATAGCCTAAATCTGAACCATTGCAGAACAAGTTTGTGAAGGAATTTTTAAGAATGTACTATCTCCTTTACATCTTATTTCTCAGGAAATTTCTCTATCAGAAATCCCATCTCTTTCTGTATATTAAACTCATTCTTTTCATAAATATTCATTGAGCACTTACTATGTGACAGACACTATTCTAGGTGCTTGAAATAGCTCATTGAACAAAGCAGACAAAAACAGTCCAAAAGTCCCAATCTTAAGACATTGCATCCCAATGGAGAGATACGAGTAAATACAATCCTTCTCAAGACTTTGAAGAAATACAGTAAAGATATAGATGTAGGAATTGGTGAGTTCTTGGGAGAAAATAGAATAAGTTAAAGAAAATGAGGGCATGGAGTAGTGGCTGGTTCATATTTTAAATAGCTGATAGGGATAAACCTCATTGAGCAGAGTCATGAAGAAAGCATTAGCCATCTGGCTATTGAGTGGAAGAGCTTTCCAGACAAAGGGAAAAGGTAGTTCAAAGACCCTAAGTTGAGGCACAGCATGAGGAACAGCAAGGAGTTCAGTCTGGTTGGAGCAGGGTAAGTGGAAGGGAGAAATGAACCCAGAGAAAGAAGCGGTGAGGGAGAGGGTGGTGAGCAGATCACCATGTCCTTTTAAAGCAGCTGTATTCATGTTGACTTTTTAAGAATTCCCCCTAGCAGTTTCTTTTGAGTCATTTTCTATAACTTCCAAAGATGGTCAATCAATTTATCACTTTTCCTGAAAATATTCTTTTACTTTGTATCTGCTTTAGAACACTGTACAATCAATCAACCACTTTCTTTCCTTACCTTTGCTTACTTTCTACTGCTGCTACCTTTCTGGTAATACCCAGGTCTTTCTCATCTTTAAAATGTGTTTTAGTTTGCCACTCCCTGACCCCTCCCTCACACCAGCCCCTGTACCTTTAACCCTAGCAAGAAAACACCACAACAAACAGACATTGGAACTATCTAGTAAAGGAGACAGAGAAGAAAACAGAGAATTAGAATATAATGTAATAAGCATTGCAATGGAATATTGAGTACTGGAAACTGAGAGTAGAGAATAATTATTTCTGTCAGAGTAGCCCAGAATCCTTTCACCAAGGAGGTGCCATTTGAACTGAAATGAAGTATTTCAAGTTTTAGAGGGGAAGAAATAATCAAGAAGAGAAAATAGAAAATTCGCAGGCACAGAGTAAAGAGATAAAAGCTAATGATGGAATAAATGATTTGCATTTTGATTAGAAAGAATGGATGGTGTGAATGGATCGAGACAAGGCTGAAGGATGTTATATATTTAGCCCTCTTCCCACTTTTTCCTAATTCTCCCCATTTCCAACACAATGAGTCCTGCAATATCTGACAGTATCTCTTATCACACCGACCACACGTGGAAAACAAGATTATCTAATTTACCTGAGCTTCCTTTTAGATTTTAAAGATTCATACTTTGTTCTTGAAACTTTGAGTAAGTTGTTAGTACTTTGTGACTGAGGGCCACTTAGGACTACTGTTCTGCACTTTCTCCCTTTGAGCGCTCACCCAGTTTTCCTGCATAGCTTTCATCAGCTTTGCTCCTCATCTCTGCCTTTGTCTATAATCTGTTCAATAATAAAATATTCATCACTTACTGAGTACCTAACATATGGCAGAATTTGTACTGGGTTCTTTCCATCCTTTATCTCACTTAATTCTCACAATAACCAAATAAAACAGATATTATTGGTCCCATATTACAGATAATAAGGTAAATAATTTGGCTATACTTATACAAGTAAAAATTGGCAGAGATGGTATTATAACCTAAGACTGTCAGTCTCTACTATGCTATAATCCTCCGTCTTTAAGGATTGCTTTCCTCCTCTCTCTCTGCTCATTGCCACTGTGAATTTGTAGTCTGCTCTTTCTGTTTCCTTACTGTCTTACCTTCTCTCCTGATCACTGGCTCTCATCCTCATACTGAAATCAATTTTTCTTTTAATTCCTGTCTTTTATGTCCAAATTCCTCACTTCTGAATTTAGCCTTTACATCCCATCTGAGCCTTTGTGTTTAGTCTAAAGTTGCAAAATCTGATTTGTCTAGTTTTCCATGAGCAACTTGCTTCCCAAGTCTATAGTCAAGACTTCCTGATATTTGTGATGCTTCTTACCCTAACCCCTATCTGTGTCTAAAGTCTAAATTTATATGACCTCCCCCACTGTACATTGACCTCTGATCCAGCCACTGACCTGGTGTGTGCCACCCAGTTGCTGCCCATGTCACTACTCGAAAGGTCTTTATTATGATGAGTCTGTTGGCTCAGCCAGAGGAGGGGCTCACCTGCTGAACTGATGTGTATTCCCTGGAAGATGCTACAGGAAGGAGATAGGTTTTATCATGAAGGAAGAGGAAGTTTCAAGAGAACAAAGAGAGTAGTGCAAATAATGGGAGCGATTTTGTGTAATTAAGGTGGAAAACGCAAAGGAAAATAAAAAGTTCAAGTCTCAGTAAAGATAGAGTAAGCATGCACTGCAAGAGGCTGGGACCTGTGTAGAGACTGGCAAAAGGCCTGCTGTCCATTTAAGACTATAAGTAGAGATACTAAATAGTATTCCTGTCTCTAGACTGAGTGGTCTTGCTAAAATAGAAAGATGAGCCTGTGACTATCCAGTTTAAATCCTTCAGTGGTTACTGTTCATCTAAATTCCTTACTTACGTTCCATAGCTGGTGCCTCGTGATCTGAACCCCACATTCCTCATGCTAATATTTTTCTTCTGTCAGATACTCAGCCCAAGCTCAAGTCACACTGAAGAATTTGAAGTTCTTCATTACAACATCCTTCTTCAAGATTCTATCTATGCAGTAACACATACTCTGTCTTCTACCTGAAATCCTTTATAATGCTTGCCACCTGGCAAATGCCTACTCAGACTTATCCTCTCTATCAAACGATCTCTAACCAGCCCCACTATCACACTCTTCAGCCCATCACCCCTGGCTATCTGGTCTTATAAAATTGTGGACCTTGGAGCATCATATTATGCTAACATGAATCATTTGCTTCCCTGTTACCACTCCTAGATTTGTGAATTCCTTGAAAAATACCAATTTTATGCTATTTTCAGCTTGTCTGTCTTATATCGAATGTCTAGCACAGTTCCAGATGCATGGTTGGCACTCAATAAACAAATTATTTGTGATGTTTAAATAATATCAAATATCTCACCTGTTTATTTCTCTTTAGTCACCTGAGTGAACTAGGTCATCTTGGTTGAGTCTGGCTTGGAGATCTTGTTATAGTTACCCAGTGGTCAGATCTATGGAGAATGTTCTGAAGAATATGGCCTTTGTTGCCCCATGAGTCTTTGTAGCTCCACCTGAAAGGAATTGCAGATAGGTAACAGAAAGCAACAGGGAAAAGGGGGAAAGGAGAGACATTAAAATAGCCTGATCTAAGTCATGGAAAATTGCTTCTCTGTGAAACTCAAGAGTTCCATGATTTTGTGATTCTCATCATCTGGGAAAGAGTCTGGGATCCAGATGGTTTATAGAAAATTAAAAATTATTTTGCTATTGATTAAAGGAAACATCACCTCAATTTATATATGTGGTTACACTATTAAATCCAATATTCAAAGATTACTTTTTGGCTTGAGGGATGCCTCTGTTGGATGATAAAAGCCCAAGATGGGAGGGATTTTTCTTTTTTAATTTTTTTTCTGTGTTTATTTAATATTATCTCTTCCTACTCCCTTCTCTCTTGCTCTCATTTTGTTTTTCTGCCACTGATTGTATGTTGACTCCTCACACAGTCCTCAACCAGGCAGAACAGAGAGCCCACTGCTTAGTAGAGACAACTACTGTTCTTTAAATGACATATCCTTGGGGATCTTGTTCTAGGATTTTGAATTGCAACAATGACAAAGAAGTTAGAGACATTTCCCTAGTGATCTCCAAGGGTCAACAAAAGTGATACTATATCATTATCAGATGGAGAAACAGAACAGCAAAGGTTTTATGGCAAATCACCCTGGTGATTGATTCTAATTCTAGTCTCAAGTCTTGATTTTCCTTCTTCTTTGTGGTCATTTGGGAAGTAACTATAACGCATATCCTATTACTTTAAAGCATTAATGTTATTCAGAGGTGAGAGGATTAAAATACACAAAAGATGAGTTAGCAGTGTTAATAGTACATACTAACTTCTAGGGAAGTGGTTCTCAACCTTCCTAATGCCGCGACCCTTTGATACAGTTCCTCATGTTGTGGTGACCCCCAATTTCATTGTTACAAATTGAACATAATTAAAGCATAGTGATTAATTACAAAAACAATATGTAATTATATATGTGTTTTCCGATGGTCTTAGGCGACCCCGGTGAAAGGGTCGTTCAACCCCCAAAGGGGTCGCAACCCACAGGTTGAGAACCGCTGTTCTGGGGAGAAGCACAACTTCTGCTCCACTCCCTCCACTCAAGAGAAGAGTACGTACTCCTAAGCATCGAAGGTAAACAGCTGCACGTAGACCTAGGAAATTGAACTTTGGCCAATGAAGTTTAATGTAGCCAATTTTGGCTCTTTTATCTTTTAAGGGAACTTGTCTCTTCCTTTGGGGTCATTCTGCATGGCTCTTCTCTTTTGCATGTCATGTGAATAGTTGTTGAGAATAACCCAAGAAAGATTTAGAAGGAGGAGTGTTCATTCATAGCAATCCAAGAAGAAAATAAGTGCAAGGATCAAAAGCAAAGGAAGGCAGGAGACAAGGCAAAGGAGAGGTAGCTGATATCTAAGCCTCAGACTGAAACCTTCTCTTACTTCTAATTTAATCTTTCCATGTCTCCTGTCATAGTTTTATCATCAGAGTGATGAGGCTGTGAGGGCCATAATTAGACTGTAGTTTGGGGAAAAGTATAAGGAGACTGTTCAGACTTTTCAAAGTCAAAGAGTTGGGCCAGTGGAACAAGAAATAACCTTGTTTCTCAAATATGGTCCAGGCCTGCTCACCGATTAAGAGATTGAGGACACAGATCTAATATGTGACAGAACGTGTCTTTGCCTGCAACATCTCCTCTGCATATATCTTTTCTGAAAACAGCAAGTGTGCTGGCAGCAGCTGAAGGTTATTGTCCAATATTTGAAGATTTTCTTTGTACCCTGTTAAATACCTTTCTTTTATAGATAAGATCAACAAACATAAGTACACTGACAGTAGAGTGTTTTAAAGCATTTATGTGAACTTATGTTCTGGACTAAAATCATGAGTAAGAACACAGATAATTTTTTATTTGTGAATTTATTTTTATTAAAATACATAATTATAAATAGTACATTGATTTATTCATTTATTAAAAATAAAATTAGATGAAATAATTATAAAATTCAACAGAAAAATAGTTATTACTATATTTACCTGGTTATTTCCATCATTCATTTCATGTAGGGATTTATGTGATATTTTTCCATGTATACTAATAAAGAGCTCTGTTTCTCAATATTAATAAGGTTTACTGATTTTATAATTATATTATCAATAGCTGAAACACTGGAATTCTAGGTTAATTCCAGATACTTTAAGGACTAGTTAAACTATCCATTCAATCTCTCGTGCCTGAAACCTTTGAATTATTATTAACTTTAAATTTTTTATCCCAAAACACCCCAAATGTTCAAATGACTAAGGTAGTTTCTACAGTATTTTGAAAATGTGAGGACTGCCTTCCATAGAGCCATAAAGAAATCTGTGAATACATAAGAGCAATTCCTTGCAGAAAACAGAGAATAACAATCAATTGTGTGCCTGCTATGTGTGAAAGACTTCACATGTTATCTAATTTAATGCTTCCAACAACTTTATAAAATGTTATTAATATTCCCAGTTTTTTAACAAGAAAATGGAGATTCAGGATGAATAATAATTTTCCCAGAGTGGTTGTATAAATCTGTTCTGTTTCAAATAATGGAATTCACCTTAGTTCAAGCAGAAAGAGAATTGGTTTTTATAAAATCATAGAGAGGGCTGGAGTAGGGGGGCTTTATTCAGGCTGAACACCAGGAACAATCCCCCAAACCCCCTTGTTTCAATCATAATAGAAAAAGCAGCTGTGGCTACTGCTCCCTCTCAGAGCTGATGAACCAGAATCTGCTGGATCCCCAACTTTGGCCATAATCCATATCAACTAAATGAACATCCCATACTCGGCTTTCCTCTGCATGAGACTTATGTGTGAATCAAAGTCTCATAAAAGTGCATGAGACAGGAACCTAAGCATAAATAAAAGCCTGAGAACTATAGTGTTAAGCTCTCCAGCCTCAGCGTGTTAGAAAGTATTGAAATGAATGTGAAGAACTAATCATATTTGTCTCAGTCTAAAAAATGGAAGAGATAGAACAAAATAAAATGGGAACTGTGCCAAAAAATATAGGAAGGTATGGGTACTGTGGCTATCAATTGAAAGTATGGCATCCACTCAGACAGGGATTTATTCATCAAATATCTATTGACCATTGAATACCAAGTAAGTAGAAATAATTTTTAGTAACTGAAAGAGATATCTATGATATGAGAAACTTACAATCTAGTATGAGAAATACTATGTGTATTTGAATAATTATCAATATAAGGCGGAGTCTGGAAGAGTATTATAACCAAAACATTGTCACACTAAACAGGAGTTAAGCACAGCAAGAGATCACTTCTTCCAGATAGGCATGGGGGTAGATCTGCACAAGCTGGAGGTTGGAAAAATGAAAAGCATCATGGAAAGCTTGAAACTCCAGTTGAGTTTTAAAGATCTTATGATCAATCCTGTTTATCTTGTATTTTGTTGAATAATTTAGAATTATATGTGTTAAACGTTGTGCCAGATGCATGCACATATATTCATTTTCATGTAACCCTCATACCAACTTTTGAAGGTAGATATTTCACAAATTTGGAAACTGAAGTTCAAAAACCTGAAGCTCAAATAACCTCTGAAAAACATAAATTAACAGTAAATAATGTCAGGGTCTTATGCAAAATATTTGTCTCCCAAGAACATCTACTTTCTCATCATTTTCCCACTTGTCAGTGAAGCTGTTTTAAAAGTCTGATTATATTATTTATTAGATGATAGTCACCTGGGTGAGTGGATTAGAACTACCTGGAAAATTATTCTACAGATCATAAAATATAATCTTACTCTGATAAGAGAATAAGTGCGACCTAATAGGGAAAAAGTGAAGAGATAGTTCACTGCAGTAAACTTACACTGGTTCTGACAGGAACTAAGGCTTCCCAGTGGCATGCAGAGTCTTATATTAAATGGCAGAAACGTTGAGCACAATATCTTCAACACCTGAGTTTAAATTTGCTCAATGTGTTAGCTCAGACATCTCAGAATTGATTCAATTTGCCAGTAGCATGTGGATGGAAGAAAAGTGGAAGTGATTTATGGAGAAATATTAAAAAATTAAATGTGGAATAAGTGATTTTGTATTTTAATTCAAGTTCTGTTCTATATCATACTTACGTAGAAAATAAGGTTTACTTAGGGATGTTCCTTATTTCAAAATCTAAACCCATGTCTGTTTTTAAAATGGTATGCTCATTATAAGCAGTCCCACCGAGGTTTACTTCAATTTGACTAATATTTATTAAATGCCATTATGATCAGAATCCTTGTAAGAAACAGCAGGCAATTTCTGCTGAAATTTTCATTTTTTATTTTTAAAATATATTTTGATTGATTTCAGACAGGAAGGGAGAGGGAGAACGAGACAGAAACATCAATGTTGAGAGAGAATCACTGATCACCTGTCTCCTGCACGCGCCCCACACTGAGGATAGGGCCCACAACCCGGGTATGTGCCCTGCCTGGGAATGGAACCATGACCTCCTGGTTCATAGGTCAACACTCAACCACTGAGATACTGGCTGGGCTGAAATTTGTATGTAGAATTAAATGCCACAGCTGTCCACTAAAGTTGGGTGAGGTGAATGCAACTAACAAGGGTGTCAGACCACAGAAGGACTGGCAGTGCTGGTACCAGAGACAGCTGCAGCCCGCCCCCCTGTTGCAGGAGCTGTAATCATTGCCAGAATCACAGTACCAGGGAAGCAAGGAATAATTTCTTGTCACCTCTCTCCTGGCATTCTTCAGTTTCCTGCCTCCCATTGACCCAACCAAACTGCACACCAGACGCCCACAGAGCTAGAGTGATACAGTCCATAGGTTCAAGTGCTCTCACTCCCTGGGAGATTAGGTTCACAAAGGGGTACAGGAGTGCAGAGAATAGATAACTGGGGAGTGGGAAGTAAAGGATAACCTGTCACAGGCGCCTACAGTGTCAGGAACTGTGGCCGATATTGTAGATTCAAGAATAGGTTAATTTCTACCCTAGGAGAATGCACAGGGCAGGGAGTCAAGAACAAACTGACATATGTCACTCAGAATAAAAAGCTACTGTAGTTAAGGGTATCAAAGAGAACATGTCAGTGCATTATCTTTATGATAACGAGAACACAGATATGCGAAACTTCTACAAATAAAGAATTGCTTAAATATTGTACAGCTAATGCATTGTATATCTACCTATAAAAATCTTGCTGAATCAGAATATTTTCAATATTTTTAGTGTTTGTGATAATATTTTTTCAAGTTTCTTTTTGCCAGCAAGGCTGAGCCAATTTGTACCTCCCCGTGATCCAGTGAAGCTGAAGGGTTTAGTTCCTGCACCTGCCAATCCTATCTGTCGGTGTGACTCACGTGCCTTTCCTCCGTGGCTCCAAATTACATTCATTGATTATGTTTCTTCACAACAACAAGGTGCTAGAACAGTATCCTGGGTCATGGTAATAAAATGATGAATAAGAAAAAGTGATCCTTGATTCCATGGAGCTTAAAATCTCTTTAGGGAGACAGATGATTAAATAAACAACTGCACTCAACCACTGGTTCAATGTGTACCCCAACCTCAGTCAGGAAAGGAAGCTAAACCCCTATTGCTGAGGAGGCGATTTGTTGCCAACACAACAAATCTCAGTTTCCTGACTCCTTGACTTGTAATTCACACTAGGATGATCACTTCCTGGGCTCCATTACCTCATAGGCTGCAGCTAGAAGAGATCTCATCCATACTCCTGATGCTTTTCCCTCCTGAAGCCTGTGCTTCCCTGAGTGGCTTCCTCCTTCTGTTTCCCTTTCCTACACCTTCTGTCTCAGAACCAAAACCAAGAGCAAACCCAGGAAAGGGCATGTAGACAGATACCAGTTCTACATTTTCTTGTTTGTTTAAATATAGGGTGTCCCCCAAAAGAGAATGCACACACACACTGAATGATTATAAAGGCAGAGCTTATTAAAATATATTTTATTTTCAAAACTGAGCTACCAGCTGTTAAACTGTGTATACATTTTTTTTGGGGGGGGGGCACCATGTATTAATGTTCAGTCATGTCTTTCCACCCCACTAGGATGAATAATTCAGAATCCTGCTTTACGTAAATTACTTAAAAATCCAGCTGCTACCTGCTAGCTGCTAATTTGTAATTCATCCTTCTTCCTTCCCTTGGACTGGTTCCTTGGTGATACCTTTGAAACTCTACTCCCTAACTTAGGCCCCAGAATCCCTTCTGGACTTCATAGAAGACATAGATCCCAAGTTTAAGAACATTTTCTAAGACTTAACATCTCCTTTCTATCCATCTCTGTTAGCCTTCCCAAACTCAGTATCCTTGCCATGGTACAAGTGCAGAGTATGGCGTAGGGCTCTCTTGACCTCCTGGTTGCGCAAGCAGTAAATTATCGGGTTGAGCAATGGTACAATGACAGCATAGAGTACAGAGACCAGCTTGTTGGTGTCAAAGGCTGAGAGGGCCTTTGGCCGTGCATAGATGAAGATACTGGCTGCATAGAAGATGACCACAACAGTCAGGTGAGAGGCACAGGTGGAAAAGGCTTTGTGGCGCCCAGCAGCTGAGGGGATGCGCATCACCGCACCAGTGATGGCCATGTAGGAGGCCCCAGTGACAGAGAGCGGTCCCAGCAGGATAAAAATGGCCAGGACAAAATCTGTAAGCTCTGCTATGGACTTGTCCGTGCATGAAAGATTGAGCAATGGGGAGACATCACAGAAAAAGTGGTTGATGATGTTGGGACCACAGTAAGAGAGGCGACAAATGAAAAAAACTTTGACCATGGAAATGCCAAAACCGCCTGCCCAGGAGATGGCTGCCAGCTGCACACACAGCTGGCCACTGACAATGACCGAGTAGTGGAGAGGATGGCAGATGGCCACGTAGCGATCATAGGCCATAACGGCTAGAAGGACACACTCAGAACAGGCCAGACCCAGGAAAAAGTAGAGCTGTGTCATGCAGCCTTCAAAGGAGATTAGCTGTCCATGGCCCTGCTCAGACCCAACAAAGCCAGCTAGCATCTTGGGAATAGTGACAGTCACGTACCAGATCTCCAGGAAGGACATATTAGCCAGAAAGAAGTACATGGGTTTGTGGAGGGTGGGGTGGTTCCTAATTGCCATAATGATGAGTGTATTCTCAGTCAGCACCAACACATAGGCCAGCAGAGAAAGGGCAAACAGTAGCGCCCGCAGTGGCGCAGGAGCTGGGAAGCCCAGCAACACAAACTCACTGACTCTCCCACTCTGGTTCCTCTGTTCCATGGGGTTGGTCTTGCCCACTGTTCTTCAGGAGGGAGAACAGAGTGTCTTCAGGAGGCATCAGCAAGAACCCAGACTTTCTCCTGGTGGGTTTATATTGGTAAAATGCAATGCATGTGGTGTGTATTATTTACCCCTGAGCTGAGGCCGCTGCTCTCTTCTGTAATCTGGACAAAAGCAGACAAGAATAAATTGCTTTGTATTGGGGATAGGATAGGAGTATGTTTTGGCACATGGAGAAGCTTATATTGATAAGCACCAGGTAAAGACGACACTAGCTGGTCCCTGGAGAACACAAAGAAAAACAAGAATAGTAAGAGCATCTGAGATGCCCTAGTATGAAAGTTTGTCTGTGGGCTGGATTGCAACTCTGTTTTGATGAAATACGTTACATAGTGGAGGAATAACAATAACATGTAACACAGTTGGGTATTCGCTATGTATTATTAGTATAGTCATTGTTCTGAAATTTCTGCAGATAACAATTGACTTAATCTTCAGAAGAACCTTGAGTTGTACCCCACTTAATATCTAAGGAAAATGAGACATAGTTAAGTGACTTATTCCAGGTCACACGGATAGTAAGAGGTGGAACCAGGAAGTCAGGACCTCAGAGTTTCCAAAATATTCAGGCAAATGGGAGAGGAATTATAAGATACCTCCTGGATTTATACCCAAGAGAGGGAATCTTTGAAACTCAGCTAGGGAAGTTGGTCATCTCCTGCAAGAGAACAAAGTTCCAAAAGGTCAGCACCTATAGAATGAAAGTCATACATAACATAATATTTAAGAGTAGGATCTAGGATCCTCCTAGAAATCATATTAGGAAGCAGATTCTGGATGGGAACAAAACTGAGATTCCCAATGGTTCTGAAAGCTGTGCTCTCTTGGAATGAGAATAGACTTTCCTTTAGTTTTGTTAAAAGCTAACTGAGGCACATTAAATTTTTTAAGACTTTATTTGAGCAAACATGAATTCAACTCAGGCAGTGCCAAACTGAAAGTGGTTAGGTTCCCTCCCCTGACAGAAGTTAGGGGCAAGGCTTCTATAGAGCAGATGTGGAGGCAAAGCAAGGACAGTATGTGACTGGTCAAAGCTTAAATGGTTGCCTTATTTGGGAAGACCTAGTTGGCTGTTTATGATTGGTTGTTTTAAAATATGGTTTTCTTGGTTATGATTGCATTTACAATTGACTCCTGCCTGAGTGTTGGGTTGTTTACCTTTGTTGGCTACCAAGGCATTAAAGCCACCTAATCTAATACCTTGTTTAATTATTTTGACAGTATCAAGACCAATATCAAAGCTCACATTTAGTAGAGTACTCCCTCTGTTTACCTTGGTATCAAAAATAAAATTTGCTCTTTTCAAACTTCAAGCCTCTTCTGGATCTAATGTTGACATTTCCATGTGGGAGTTGACATGGAAAAAGGATTAGTGTCCCCCCTATTGCCTCTGTTTGCTTGTTGCATTGGACGGGAGTGTGGAAATCAGAAAGGGGAATTGGGAGGGGGGAGAATCAGCTGAGCACCTGGGTGCTATTTCCCCTCAAGAAATTCTTTACTTTTTAGTTTTCGGCCTGTTTCCATGAGCTTAGCAGGGGCCAAATGTGCTCACACTTCAACCTGCAAATGGTTTTTTTCCCAGCTTTATTGAGATATAATTGGCATATGATATTATATAAATTTAAATTATACAATGTGACAATTTCATAAAAGTATATCATGTGAAACGGTACCACATAGGTTTACTTAACACATATAATTACCATTTCATTATTGTTATGGTGAGAACACTAAAGCTCTACTCTCATTGCAAACTTCAAGTATACAATTGAGTATTCTTGTAATATACTGCTGTACATTATATCCCCAGAAATTATTCATCCTATTACTAAAAGTTACATATATATATATATATATATATATATATATATATATATAATTTACCCATAAAAGGAAGGAAATCCTGCCATTTGTAATGACATGGGTGGACCTTAAGGACATTCCACTAAGGAAAATAATTCAGACAGAGAAAGACAAATATTGTATATCTCACTTATATATGAAATATAAAAACATCAAACCACCTAATGAGTTATAACCAGCCGTGGGCAAACTATGGCCCGTTTGAAATGAATAAAACTATAAAAAAAAAAAAAAGACCATACCCTTTTATGTAATGATGTTTACTTTAAATTTATATTAGTTCACACAAACACTCCATCCATGCTTTTGTTCCGGCCCTCCGGTCCAGTTTAAGAACCCATTGTGGCCCTCGAGTCAAAAAGTTTGCCCACCCCTGAGTTATAACTGAGGTTTTCTTCTCTTTATGTTCTGTGATTAATACTCAGTATTAGAGCCCTTGGCATGTCTCTCAACACTACAGTACTTCAATGCATCTATAAAATACCCATATCCCTGGCTAATATTTACCATCACACCCATCCTTTCCGTATATACTCACACTTTATTTATTTCAAAGTTTATGGTGGGTCAACTATGTTCCAGACCACAGGCTAAGAGCTGTGATACATAAAAGGTAAATAAGACATATACTCAGTCTTCAGGGAGCTCATAATCTAGTGGTAAGGGCACATCTTCATTTTCTCATCCCTGAAAGTTTAAGTTACCATACTTACCCCTACATTATATACTGGCTTCATAAATAACAATCTCAAAAGTACAATTGCCATTCATACTTTAACCTTGATTCTTTCTCTGCAATACCTGCCTAATATGCCATTCTCTGTGCATTTGACCCTCTTGGCTCCAGGTTGTTCTTCTTATCCTTTAATTTTTTCTACTTTCACATCTGATGCTCTGCCCACTTGAACAAAAGATTAGCATCTCACTCCTGGACTCTTAATTGGTATCACTGCCTATATAGTCTCTCCCCTAAAGATAAAATCTGACCATTTTAATGTCCTACTTAAAACCCTTTCATAGAACCCTATTGCCTACATGATAATGTTCAAGTTATGTAACAGGGTGTATAAGTACTTCATGACCTGCCACTGCTATCACCACAAGCTTATCTCTTGCCACAATATACTTTGTATTGCATACCCCGTAGCTCTTGGCATACAGCATGTGTATTATCTCTGTAGCTTTGTTCATGCTGCAATCTCCATGAGCCTGAATTAACCCCTAGTTGGCTTTAAAGTCTTGGCTCATGTGGCATCTCCTTATAGAGACATTAGCTGTCCTTCTTTCTTTCCTTTCCTCTTCACTGTTGGTGAGTTCTATCTATAAATATGTATTTCTACAGATATAGGTTAGTTACTGGTATTTCTCCTTTTGACAGTAGTTCCCATTATAGGGTCTCCTTTAATAACTTATTATTAAAGGTATTATAACAGTTGTATGGGCACATGTATAGATGGAAAACAGAGAAAGGTATTATCACGGACAAAATAGATTAATAGATTATGGGAATGGAATATAAAGAAGGCAAAATGTAAAAAGGAATTGTGTGGAAATGATCAGGAATATATAATTTAAATGGATTACAAAGAGAATTGACATATATATATATTGGAATAATATGTGAGGAACATAGACATCAAATATAGAAGAGTGAGTAGATTCATAGGGACCAGTCAGATTCCATGAAGAGAGAGTGGATCTTCTGTGGATAAGATGGGTGATATTTGATAGGCTAAATATCAGCAAATCCAGTGAGGAAAGATTAGGTCAAGATAACTCTAATATAGAAAGAACAGACTAAGAATGGGAGATCATAGAAGGTATAGGGAGGACAGGCAGAGTATGAATAAATAATGAAATCACTTAAGAAAACATGAAGAAAGTGATATTGGTCTACATATCAATAGACCAGGTCAGATGTGAAAAATGTTTATAAGGTTTGTGTTTTATTGGGTGTAGAGAGGAATAGAAAGATGAATGTATTGGACCGAAAGTAAACATGAGAAATTTGACAAGAGGAGTGCAGCAGGTAACAGAATCTACTCACTTGATTCAGATGTCTTTGACTCAGGGTCCTCCTGAGATGACGAGGTTGGTTAGAAAAGGCTTAGGGAGTGTATGAAAGAAAGTTGAAGTATTGGGACAAAGAAAGGTGCTGCAGAGATTTCACCTCCTCTTCCTCCCATATTCAGAGAACACTGCCAACCCAGGAAAGATTCTTTTATCTTGCACCTCCCTCCGACAGTCCCCATTTTCCCCTCCTTCTTCCTGATGCTTTGGGATGGCTCTGAGGCAGGAGCCCGAGAGACCAAAATGATAGAACAGAAAAGAAAAAAAGACTGGGCAGAGTCTTTCTGAAAGGGCATGTTTGGGAAATTTAGGAAATAAAAGTTTATTAGGAAACTTACATGAAGGAGAGGATGTCATAACATCCTTACAACCTCCCCTTGCCTTCTCCTTCCTTGTTAGTCTGCATTTCTTTCCATCATGTCATATTTCTGCTCTTTCCATCATGTCAAAGGGAAGCCTTTGGCTTTGGGCCAGGCCAATATGTTTTATATCCTAGCTCAGTCATGTAATCTTAGGCAATTTACTTAACCTCTTTGACCCTTTGATTCACAATCTATCAAATGGGTTTGATATACCTCACAGAGTTGCTGAGAGGAGTAAATGTTCTGAGATAGATGGAGTGCTTAGAACCTGATAGGGGTTCAATAATCCTAGACTGTTTTTTCCTTTATCATCTGAATCCATGTGGGTACCCTCCCTTAATTCCATGATGTCATTGAAGAATCACTGAATTGAGAGTTAGAGTTTGGGGTTTTAATTCTATGTGTATAATTTATATTTTGTTTAATTTATATCCCATAAAATATATTACAGGTGTTTTGAAGATTAAACAAAATAAAGTTTGTGAAAGGTTTGGCACTATACTCAGTCCATCATAAGCAGTGCAAGTAGAGGTTAATAATGTGGGCTGCACAGTCACACTGCTTGTGTTCAGCCATGTAACCTTGGGAAAACTATTTAACCTCTGTGTGCCTCTCTTTTCTTACCTGTAAAATGGGAATAATTCTAATACCTATCTCACAGAGTTTAAAGAGTAAATGAATATGTGGATGAAAGTTTTTTATAACAGCATCTGCAACAGAGTATTTCTCAATAATTATTAGCCGGTATTCAAGAAATATTTGTTGAATCTGAGTCTGTTGAGACTGAAGAGGAATTATTTGTGGGAATATTTGGAGATATAAGAGAAAGATCTTTGATATTCTTAGTTTAAGGGGTATTCTCATAAGTAATTGGGAGGAAACAGTTCTTATTTTAAATAATCAGAACTAAATAAGTATGATTGGGCAGTTATCATTGTCTGGGTCATTGTGCTGTTTATAAGCCTCACCGATCTGATGATAGGAACTCAGTGCTTCAGAAATGGAAAATATACATAATATACCCAAGAAGTCATGCAGAAGTAACCAAGCCAGCGAAAATGATGTAGCAATAAGGAGGGGTAGAGCTTTAAAGAATATTTATAAAGACCTTAAAGAATATCTATAAAGAAACGAGTGGTCGCTATGATGCACACTGACCACCAGGGGGCAGCTGCTCAATACAGCAGCTGCCCCCAGCCCGCAGGCCCCAGGTCAACCAAGGCAGGTGCCATTGGGGGTCCCCCAATCGCCCTGCCAGTCACCCCGTAGAGGGAGGCAACCAATAGTGGCAGTGGCGGGTGGTGGGGCTGGTGAACAGGCAGAGCCAGGCTGGCCAAGGCAGGTGCCAGGATGGCCCCCCTCCCCCAGTCGCCCCACTGGTTGCCCTGCAGATCGGCCCTGATAGCTGGCCAGGCCTAGGGACTCTACCTGTGCATGAATTTTGTGCACCGGGCCTCTAGTTTTAAATAAAATCATATGCCATAGACATTGTAGTAAACCCTATTTTGAATAAAGAAATATATGTATATACATAAATATTAGTAACATACTGTACTGTTAGTTGAAAAACTACCAAAACAAGCAACTTGTTGAATTAGCGTTGCTTTGGCTGGTGAGGTAGTATTGCTTAAATAAGTAATGTCTGCAACAGTTGGGATTTACTGAGGCTGATGACAGTTTGCTTTTGGTGATTTTTATCAGTCAAAATATCACATCAACAGGCTAATGAAAATGAGCCATAATTATTTATATATATACTAGAGGCCCGGTGCACAAAAATTTGTGTACTCAGAGGGGAGGGGGGTCCCTCAGTTCGGCCTGTGCCCTCTCACAGTCTGGGACCCCTCGGGACATAACGCCCTGCTGGCTTAGGCCTGCTCCCAGGTGGCAGAGGGCAGTCCCAATCCCTAGGTGCAGCCCCTGGTCGGGCTTAGAGCAGGGCCGATTGGGGAGTTGGGGCGCCGCCCCCGTCATGCACAGAGAAGGGTGATCGGGAGGTTGTGATTCCACCCTCAGTCACGCTCAGGATAGGGCCGATTGGGGGGTTGGGGCACCATCCCCTGTCACACTCAAGGCAGGGTCAATGAGTAGGTTGCGGCGCCACCCCCTGTCATGCACAGAGCAGGGCCGATCAGGGGGTTGGGGCACTGCCCCCTGTCACTCACAGAGCAGGGCCCATCAGGGGGGTTGGGGCTCTGTACCCTGTCACGCACAGAGCAGGGCCAATCAGGGGGTTGGGGCGCAGCTCCCTGTCACACACAGAGCAGGGCTCATCAGGGGGTTGGGGCGCCGCCCTCCATCACCCACAGAGCAGGTCCGATCAGGGGGTTGGGGTGCCGCCACTGTCACACTCAGGGCAGGGCCGATGGGGAGGTTATGGCTCTACCCCGTCACACACAGAGCAGGGCCTGTGGGGTTGGGGGGTTGGGGCGCCGCACCCTGTCACACACAGAGCAGGGCCGATCAGGGGATTTGGGCGCTGCCCCCTGTCACGCTGATCCCGGTGCCGGGAGGCCTCGCAGCTCCGCTGATCCCGGTGCTGGGAGGCATATTACCCTTTTACTATATAGGGTAGAGGCCTGGTGCATGGGTGGGTGCCAGCTCCTTTACCCTAAAGGGTGTCCTGGATCAGGGTGGGGGTCCCCACTGGGGTGCCTGGCCAGCCTGGGTGAGGGGATGATGGCTGTTTGCAGCTGGTCACACACCCTTCAGGGTGGGGGTCCCCACTGGGGTGCCTGGCCAGTCTGGGTGAGGAGCTGAGGGCTGTTTTCAGGCTGGGTGCCGGGAGCCGGTCCATGCTTGCTGTTTCAAGGGACCTGGCGTATATAGCATACTGTTCTTAATATGTTTGCTCCCCTTAGCGCTGTGTATTTTAACCAAGGTCACCTCTCCGAGAAAGGTGGTTTCCCCAGGTAGGGATTTTTCCCTGAAGTTAGGGAGGGAATAAAACCCCTCAACTAAGTGCCAGGCGGGTAATTAATCACTTTAACTACGAACAATCATGCTTAAGCTACATAATCTTTACTCCCTGGAATGGAGATAAGAAACGCCCTAACCTTTGTAATAGAGATTGATAGGATTGAATCAACTGGTATAAATACAGATGTAACAAGACAGCAAGAGACAGAGAGAGAGACAGAACCTAGGCACAGAACCTACACAGAACGTTCTCTAGAGACAGAAGAACTTTGCTGGAGAGAACATGGCAAAAGATCCTGGACAGAAACTGGCCTCAGAACCTAGAGACAGAACCTAGTGAGAGAACATGGCAAAAGATCCTGGACTGAACCTGACTGCAGAAATTGGCAAGAGAACCTGACTAGAACCTGGTGACTGAACCTGGCTGGAGAACCTGGACAGAACCTGGCTGGAGAACCTAGCGAGGGAACATGCTTACAGAACCTGGCTGGAGAACCTGGAGAACCTAGCAAGAGAACATGGACACAGAACCTGGCTGGAGATCCGAAGCAGAACCTCTCTGGAGATCCAGACCAGAACTTGGCTGGAGATCCTGGCTGGAGATCCTGGCTAGGCTGCTGATCAACTGAACACTGTCTCCATGTCCTTCCTTCTTCACCGACTCCGTCTACGCCTTTGGGGACCCCTGGACCAGCTGGGGGTGACTGAAGCTCCCAACCGCTCCTTTTTTTCTTTTTTCTTTTTTTATTCTGGGCCAGCTTTAGTTTTGAGGCTTGGCTCCAGCTCTTAGGCCTCCACTGCTGAAAGTAGATTTCTGGCCTTTGCTTACAATGTTGCGATCCTGCTGGCTGAAGCCCGGCAGGTTTCTGGGGTTTTGTTTAGCTTCTATGTTTGTTATGTAGTTGCTTGCAGCTCAGAGGCCTGCAGCGGCAGGCAGGGAACGTTGGAGTCCTCCGTCACTGAAGCAAGCAAGCCTCATGTTAGTTTCAAGCTGCCTGGCTGCCGGCCGCCATCTTGGCTGACAGTTAATTTGCATATTGCCCTGATTAGCCAATGGGAAGGGTAGCGGTCATACGCCAATTACCATGTTTCTCTTTTATTAGGTAGGATATCCATTTGATAAACTCAACACCCTTGAGGATAGAGGGGATACATCCTAAAAAAAAAAAAAAAAAAAAAAAAACAGGTACAAGTTCCTTTATCCAAAACAAGTGGGACACTTGGAATTTTCAGGTTGCGAGAAGGAGCAAGCCAGGCTGAGGGACTCCACCATTGCACAAATCTGTGCACCAGGCCTCTAGTTCAGAATAAAGTTGTTATAAACATTCGTGTATAGGTTTTCATGTGAACATAAGTTTTCTTCTCTGGGGTAAATGCACAGGAGTGCAATTACCAAGTCTTGTGTTAATAGAATGCTCAATTTTAAATATATAAATATATATATTATTGATTTCAGAGAGAGGAAGGGAGAGAGAGGGATAGAAACATCAGTGATAAGAGAGAATCATTCATCAGCTGCTGCCTGCATGCCCCACACTGGGAATCGAGCCCAGAACCCAGGCATGTGCCCTCATCGGGAATTGAACCATGACCTCTTGATTCATAGGTGAACACTCAACCACTGAGTCATGCTGGCTGGGGTACATGCTCAATTTTTCAAAGAAACTGCCAAACTCTTTTCCAGAGTGGATATACTGTTTTACATTAGTACACAAATGTATGTGATATAGTTTCTCCCCATCCTTGCCATCATTTGGTGTTTTCACTGTTTTTTATTTTATTTTAGTGTTTTTGATAGAGTGGAGATATCTTATTATGGCTTAATTTTCATTAGTAGATGTCCCTATTTTTTACCACCTTTGCCCACCTCTACCCAGCCCCCACCCCCTTCCTTCTAGCCATCACCACACTCTTATCTGTGTCTATGGGTTATGCATATATGTTCTTCAGCTAATCCCTTCACCTACTTTCATCCAGTACTCCTCTCCTGTTTCCCCTCTGACAACTGTCAATCAGTGTGTCTTCTAGTAACATATTCTCTTCCTTTCCCTTCATCTGAGAACAGCTAAATTTCTTTCTCATTCCTGAAAGATATTTTCACTGGGTATTTGATTCAGAGTTGACTGTTTTTCTTCAGTGCTTGAAAACTAGTGTGCCCCTTCCTTGTGCTCCAAGGTTTCTAATTTATCTTCAATTTTCAGAAATTTGTCTCTGAAATGTCTTGTGAGTTTCATTGGACTTATCCTGTTTAGGATCCACTCAGTTTCTTGAATCTGTAGATCTGTTTTTTTGCCAAATTTGGGAATTTTCAACCATTACTTTTTTGAGTACTTTTTCAGCCCCACTATCTTGCTCCTCTCCTTACTGAACTCTCCTCTCTATTCTTTCCTCTGTTCCCTCCATTCTGCTGTTGAGCCCATCAATTGTACATTTTTATTTCCTTATTATTATTTTTTAATCCTCACCTGAGGATATTTTTTCCATTGATTTCTAGAGGGAGTAGAAGGGTAGGGAAAGATGGAAAGGAGGGAGGAGGGGGAGAGAGAGAGAAACATGAACATGAGAGGGACACATCAATTGGTTGCCTTCCACATGGGCCCCGGATAGGCAGGGAACCTGCAACTGAGGTATGTGCCCTTGACTGGGAATTGAACCGGGGACCCTTTGGTCCATGGGCTGATGCTCTGACCACAGACCCAACCCGGCCAGTGCAATTTCTTACTTTTTTTTTAACTCCTAAAATTTTTATTTGTATGTTCATTATATGTTCTATTTCTTTGCTGAGACTTTCTTTTTTCATTTTAAGCGTGCTTATAATTCCTCTTTATGATGTCTACCTTAAAATCTTTACTCATAATTCTGACATTTCTACAATCTCAGTATTGGCATCTCTTAGTTGTTTTTATCATTCAATTTGAGATCTTCCTTGGTATGATGGGTAATTTTTTTATTGAATATATTGGATAGTCTCTTCTGAGACTTGTATGTGATTTAAACCTTCTGCTTTAGCTGGTTTTCTTTGACATTTCTCCTATATTAAGGGACGGACACAGCCTTGTTACTGCCAGGTGCAGGTAGAAGTCTAGGTTTATTATTCATTTTCCATTGGCATCCAAACACGGAGCTTCTCATTGTAACTGGGCAGGGATCAACTCCAGCTCCCTGTTGCTCTACTGATACCTTCCTGGGGAGAATCAGAATGCTTAATTACTGCTCATTGTGTGGCCTCTACTGACACCACTGTGGGTGGCCTCTTACTGCTAGATGGTGGTGAAAGTCCTGACTCTCCACTGGGCATCTTCTGATACAAGTTTAGCATAGGAAGAGGGGCACCTTATTACTGTTGGCTGGGGGTAGAAATCCAAGCTCTTTACTGGCACCTGGTGGTAGTGAGGCAGTGGAGCTCACCACCTTCCAGCAGTGGTGAAATTCTTACCCAGCCTGGTGAGGGTGGAAGTGTAAACTCCCCACTCAGCCTTTGCTAGCATGAGTAGGGATAAGTCCACAGTTTTGTTCTTTTTTTCTTTTTTAATTTGGTTCAGCTGAAGTAAAGCAGTTATTACCTAAATATTCTAATTTCCTAGGTTGCCCCTTTCCTGGTCGTTTGGCTCTCTCTTGCTTTTTTGTTTATACCTGTAGTTAGCATGCCCAGATTTCTGGCTTCTTCAGTATCAGGTATGTGATATATGAAGCCAAAAGCAAACTCAAGTTACTACCATTTTATTCCTTTGGCCATTAGGAACCTAGTTAGATTCTTTCCTCCACCTTTTAAAGTCTTACTGTATATATATTTCAGGGCTTTTAGTTGTGTTTATGGACAGAATCAGTAAAAGTTGCCAACCAACTTTTATAGCAAAAATAATACCATGTTGTGAAATTTATGGAGTATGTATAAATAAAATGTATGACAACAACAGCACAACAGAAAGAGTAAATGGATGTTTACTTTTATAAAAATATTATATTATACATAAACAGTTATATTACTTTAGGGTAGATTGCTACATGTTAAGGATGCATGTGGTAATCGCTAGAGCAAGCACATAAGCAATTTATAGGCATAGTTAAATAAAATACCAAGAGAGAAGAAAAAATATTCAATCTAAAAAAAAGGCAGAGAAGGATGGTAGAGACAGATGCAACCACATCAAAATTGATTGTAAGTTTAGTCTATTTTAACAGAGATTGATTTTCATACTGGCAAATTTCACAACAATAAGCACTTACTTTAATGTAATTAGGAAATAATTATGTAGTGATCTTTATGTCCACAAAATTTACTCTATGGATTATTAATGATAACTGTAACAGCATTACATTATGATGCCTATCATGATAAAAATACTTGTTGATTAAAACTGGGAACTAGATATTTAATAAGAGTAGACTAAATATTCCTATAAAGAGGCAGAGATTGTCACTCTGGATTAAAAAGCATGACCCACATATGTGCTGTCAACAAGAGATGCTTTTAAAATATAAAGATACAAATAGGCTACCCTATATAATAAAAGCCTAATATGCTAAGTGTCCGGCCATCCATTCAACCAATCAAAGCGTAATATACTAATGATATACTAAGGCTTCTCAACCGCTCTCTGTGACATGCACTGACAACCAGGGGGCAGACAGTTGACTAGTCAACCAGTCACTATGATGTGCACTGACCACCAGGGGGCAGACACTTCAATCGGTAGGTCAGCTTGCTGCTGGGGTCGGGCTGATTGCCATTGAGCGAGACAGGCTGGACACTCCCTGGAGCCCTCCCACAGTCCCTCCCCGGCTGGCCAACCTTCTGTGTCCCTCCCCAACCCCGATCGTGCACTGGTGGGGTCCCTTGGCCTGGCCTGTGCCCTCTTGCAATCCAGGACCCCTCAGGGGATGTCGGAGAACAAGTTTTAGCCTGATCCCACATGCCAGGCTGAGGGACCGCACAGGTGCACAAATTCATGCACCAGGCCTCTAGTAATACACTAGTAAGAATGGAGGCCCTGGCCAGGTAATCCAGTTGGTTAGAGCTAGTATTACCTGATTAGCTAAATATAGTATTTTATGTTATAGCTCATATTATTTTCCTTTTGTTTATGAATGGAAATGCTCAGTTTCCAATTTTAATCTATAAGTATTTTTTAAAATATTTTTTATTTATTTTTAGAGCAAGAGGAAGAGAGAGGAAGAATGGAGAGAGAGATAGAAACATCTATGAGAGAGAAACATCAATTGGCTGCCTACTGCACACTCCATGTGCCCTGACCAGACATTGAACCAGTGACCTCTTGGTGCATGGGTTGATGCTCAACCACTGAGCAACACCAGCTGGGCTTAATCTACAAGTATTTTTGTCATGATAGGCATTATAATGTAAAACTACTCATTTATAATCAATAATCCACAGAGTAAATTTTATAGACATAAAGACATTAAATTGTGAAAGTTAAAAAATCAACTTCTGTTAAAATTTGTGACTTTGTCACATACGTATGTAATGTTATAAATTAAAAAATAAAATACTAACATATATTTATTACCAGATGTTAGAAGTAAATTTTATAAAAGTATCAGTGTTTGGAGAAAAAAAAGAAATCTTTATAGGAAAAAAAAAAGAAAAATTGGATTACCAAATATATTTTTGGAAAAATAGGTAGAATGTTTAAAAAGGGGGGAAAAGGGTAAGATTTCCTTCTTTTTTATGGCTGAGTAGTATTCCATTATATAAATGTACTACAGCTTTTTTTTCTGTTCATCTATTGATGAGCACATGGGCTGCTTCCAAATCTTGGCTATTTTAACTAGCACTGCAATGAATACATTCTTACGAATCAGTGTTTTAGGTGTGAGACAGCATAGATGGACCTAGAAGGTATTATACTAAATGAAATAAGCCAGTCAGAGAAAAACAAATACCATATGGCTTTGCTTATATGTGGAATCTAATGAACAAAATAAACAAACAAATGGAATAGAGACAGACTCATGGATACAGAGAACATCTGACAACTGTTGTTGGTGGAGGGCCTGGGGGCTGGGTTAAATAGGTGAAGGGATTAAGAAAAAAATACTCATAGACACAGACATCAGTATGGCGATTACTAAAGGGAAGAGCGAATGGTAGCAGATCGAAGAGGGTAAAGGGGAAATAAATGATAACAGAAAGAGACTAGACCAGCCGTGGGCAAACTACGGCCCGCGGGCCAGATCCGGCCCCGTTTGAAATGAATAAAACTATAAAAAAAAAAAGACCGTACCCTTTTATGTAATGACTAGGGGCCCGGTGCACGAAATTCGTGCACTGGGTGTGTGTGTGTGGGGGGGGGAGTGTCCCTCAGCCCAGCCTGCCCCCTCTCACATACTGGGAGCCCTCAGGTGTTGACCCCCATCACCCTCCGATCGCCTGATCGGCCCCTTGCCCAGGCCTGACGCCTCCGCCAGAGGTGTCAGGCTTGGACAGGGGTCCCCCATCTCCCCCCGATCACTGGCTCTGGCCCCCACCCAGGCCTGAGGCCTCTGGCCCAGGAATCATGACTGCGCAGGGGACCCCCACCTCCCTCTGATCGCTTGCTCCACCCCCCGCCCAAGCCTGACGCCTCTGACCCAGGCTTCAGGCCTGGGCAAGGGGACCATCATATCCCCCCAATCCCCGGCTCCGCCCCCCACCCAGGCCTGATGCCTCAGCCAGAGGAGTTGACCCTCATCACCCTCCGATCACCAATCACCGGATCGGCCCCTTGACCAGGCCTGAGGCCTCCGGCAGAGGTGTCAGGCCTGGGCAGGGGACCCCCAGCTCCCTGTGGTTGCAGGCTCCGCCCCTGCCCAGGCCTAACGCCTCTGGCCTAGGCGTCCGGCCCGGGCAGCGGGGACCTGCAGTGGCAGCGGGGGCCGCCGCAATCGTGGGCTTCGCTTTAGGCCCAGGCAAGGGACCCCTAGCTCCTGGGACTGCCAGCTTCGACCGTGCCCAGCTCCCATCGCTGGCTCCACACCTACTTCCTGCTATCACTGGCCAGGGCGGCAAAGGCGCCTGATTCTCCGATCATGGCTGGGGGGCAGGGCAAAGGCCGCCTTTGCCCTGCCCCCCAGCTCTTACCTCCCCCCTGGGTTTCAGATCACTGTCAGTGGCAGGGGGCTTCTTCCTCTTCCTGCTTTCCCTTTCGCCTCCCTGCATTGTGCCTACATATGCAAATTAGCCGCCATCTTGTTGGCAGTTAATTTGCATATAGCCCTGATTAGCCAATGAAAAAGGTATCGCCGTACGCCAATTACCATTTTTCTCTTTTATTAGTGTAGATGTTTACTTTGAATTTATATTAGTTCACACAAACACTCCATCCATGCTTTTGTTCCGGCCCTCCGGTCCAGTTTAAGAATCCATTGTGGCCCTCAAGTCAAAAAGTTTGCCCACCCCTGGACTAGACTATGGGTCATGAATACACAGTACCATATACAGATGATGTATTATAGAATTGTACACTTGAAACTTATTAACCAATGTAACCCCAATAATTTCAATTAGAAAAAGACATCCTAGTTTCAACAGATGTAGCACAAGGATATCATTGATGTAATATTTTCTACTTCTCTGTAAAACCGTAAGTGATGAGTTTCAGTAACAAAAAAATGGCAAATGAAACAACTTCAAGAATATTTTTCAAATGAACGTACTTTCTACCAGTCTATCTATGTGACTATATTATTTGAGTATTAAACAATAGGACATTTGTTGAAAAATATCCATTTCATTAAGAAATTTTAACTCTCTAGAAGACGATACAGAGAGTGGAACATATTACGTTACTATTATAGTTCTTTTCTCTCTGGAGCAATGATATATCCCTGCTGAGGTCCAATCTGACCACGTGGCTCACCTCTCCTCCCTGCAATAATTTTACCTCTTCTTGATAAATTCGGATTTGGCCATGTAACTTCCTTTGGTCCGTGAAATGTGCATGGAAGTGTGTGTCCTCTCTGAGCTGAAGCTTTAAGAGCTATCTTGTGGTTCACAATGATAAATACTAACTGAAACTTTAAGAAAACACAATCAGTATGGAGGGTCTATGGGAGGAGTTAGGGCTTATGGAACAGGAAGAGTATTTGAGAACTCTACAAGAATACCTCTAAGCTCAATAAAGCTTTATAGTTGTAACTTCCCCTTCCCTCTACTTCCCCTTCCCTTAACTTCCTCTTCCCTTGGTTAAATACCTTTCCATCTTGACTGGCTGGACAGAGTGTGCACGTGGTTTGCCATGTCTGCATGCACTGGGTTGCAACCCTTTCTTTCCTCCTCTACCACCCAATAAATCCTTTTTGGTGACAAAACATCTAGCCAATATTAATTTTCAGTCAACAACCGTTTCTTTCTCAGCCATGAGAGACTGTTCCACATAGCAGCTGCTCCAATTGCTTATGTCCCTCCAGTGAAGAAAACATTTCAATAAATCTATACTGAAAAATGTACCATAAGTAAAATATAAACTATTGCTGATGAAAGTAACTGAGATTTTAGTGCTTCCTTTAACTTCATTATAATCTATGCTCTCCTGACTGACAGTTAGATGTGGGATACTTCTGTAATGAATACTCCAAGAGTCCTTTCATTTGAACAGAATGGCTCAGAGAGAACATAACAAAGATGCTGCTCTTCGATAGATGACCATAAGGATTACCTCCAGCTAAAACTAAAGAAAGAGAAGCATGGGTGGTCCAGTTCAAGATGGCGACATGGGAAGACCCTGAACTCACCTTCTCCCACAGAGACACCAAATCTATAATTACATATGAAAAAATTTCCTCTGAAAGAAACCCAAAAGCTAGATGAGCAACCCCTATACATTGGGGGAATGGGATGGGGAAACACTATATTAAAATGGGTGGGAGAGGCTGAGACAAAATCTCACCATAATCCCCCACTTGACAACCCACAATTGGGAGGAATCTCACGACCCTAAGCTTCTCCCTGGGGGAGTGAAAGGTTTGAACCCCACATCTGGCATCCCAATTTTAAGATCTGAACCTGAGAGATATGCCTCTACCCCTGCCTGCCACATACACACACACACACACACACACACACACACACACAAATCTAGCTTTGAAAGCCAGTGGGACTTGTGTTCACAAGACCCACAAGAGTATAGCTATTGGAGAAACAGTTCTTAAAGTTCTCCTAAAGACTCACCAACCCCAAGGCCCAGCACAGAGGCAGACAACTGCAAAGGGCTCAGACTTTCTGTAAAACAGACCAACTTGCTTAGCTTAAAGCATCAGCCGAGGGGCAGGCATCCATTTTTACACTCATCTAGGAACCTGCTGAAATACTCTCCAAAGACAGAAGCCAGCAGGCACCATCATTTTGCTTTTCCTCTTCCTGGCTCAAGGTCACAGGTATCATCTCCCAGAAAAGAGCTTAAGGAGCTTGTATACTCAGCTGGCACTGCAATTTGTGTGGCTGCCACCAGGAGACACCTCTTGATCACCAGGCCTGGTAGCCAGTGAGGCTTATGCTGGCAGGTCCCACAGGACTAGAACAGATGGAGAAACAGTTCTTGGTTGCCTATACCCCAGGGCTCAGCAGAAAGGCAACAGTCTTTCTGTAAATAAAAAGACAAGCCTGTTAGTTTATTTTCACAGCTATGGACTGAGGGGCAGGTTTCTAATTAAACACACAAATAAGGGCTGACTATAGTCCTCTCCAGAGGTCAGGGACGTCAGTGGTTGTTGGCTGAGTCCTCTCCCTGCTCCACCTCAGGTCACCATTGCCTTTGATGAAGAAACTTGAGAACATGTTCAGTGCACCTACTTTTGTGACTGCCACCAGAGGACGCATCTCCCAGTAGCCTGACTCTGGTGGCTGGTGGGATTTGTGTTCGTGAATTCAACAGTTTGGTGGCAAACAAAGAAATGGTTCTTGACTGTCCACGCCTGGGCTCAATGCAGAGGGAGCAGAATGAAATACTCATCTCCCAGTCTTCCCCTGAAAGAGCTATATTTGTTTACTTAAAAGCTACTACCCAAAGGTCTGGCTTCCTATCACCTTGAGTCTACCAAGACTGAATCATAAGAAATAGAAAATCTGAACAGATCAATTAGAAGTAAGGGGATTGAACCAGCAATCAAAAACCTCTTAACTGACCAAAGTCCAGAACCAAAGGGCTTCACTGGTCAATTCTACCAAACATTTAAAGAATAATTAATGCAAATTCTTCTCAAGCCATCCCAAAAAATATAAAGAGAAACATTTCACAACTTACTTTGTGAAGTCAGTATTACCCTGATATCAAAAACAAAGATCTATTTGGTTGAAATATTGTGAATAAGGACAAGAGAGGTAAAATTTGATTGTACAGATAAGAAAAAAAAGAAAGAAATATCTCAAATGTCCTACTATTTCACCTTAAGAAATTAGAAATAAAAAAGCAAAAGAAACACAAAGTGAGCAGAAGGAAAGAAATAATAAAATTTTTTATAAAATAATTAAAATTTTATAGCAAAATTAATTAAATATAGAATAATAAGAGTAAAACCAATTTAATCAGAAGTTGGTTCTTGGAAAACATTCACAAAATTGACAGGCATTTAGCTTGATTGGTCAAGAAAAAAAAGAGAAGACTCAAATTACTAAAATAAGAAATGAAAGAGTTCTCATTACAACCGACCTTACCAAAGTAAAAAGGATTATAAGGGATGCTATGAATAACTGCATGCCAACAAACTAGATAACCTAGGTGAGATGGAAAAATCTGTAAAAAGACACAAACCAAAACTGGTGAAAGAGAAATAGAAAATGTCAATAAACCTATAACAAGTAAAAAACTGGAATAATAAAAAAAACCTTTCCACAAACAAAAGTCCTGTACTAGATGGCTTCACTGGTCAATTCTACCATATTATTTATTTCCCATATTTACCAAATTTACCATATTTTTCTATCAAAAATGTTCAGAAAAATTGAAGAGGAGGGAACACTTACCAGTTCACTCTGTGAGGACAGTATTACACCAAAACCAGGGAATTGTTTTTATTAAAATGTTGTGAATAAGGATGAGAAGTAAACATTGTATATAAAAGAAGAAGACCACTCAGAATTTCTTTTGGGCCATGTTATAGATTTTAGGTATTAATATAAATGTAATGGACAATGATTAAAGCATTTTGAGCAAACTGTATTAACAACAAAAAAGATAACTATGCCTTCTGGATAGATAATGTATTGCAGATGGCAAGACTGTAAAGAGAAAGACTAGTGTAGGAATGGTAGTAGGCCAGAAGAAAGCTGACTTTTTAGTTTTGGAAAGGCATCAACAACTACAATCATTTCTGGCATAAACAACCATGTTGATAGAGATTCCTTTTATTGAGATAGGAAAATAAGGAGGATGAGCATCTATGACAGCAAAGGCATGGCAGCAAGAGAAAATTTCAGAATTTAGTTTCTAGTTTCTCAAAGAGAATACAGTGTTTTGTATGTTTAAACTAATATAATAAATACTGAAAAATTCAGTAAATCCATAATAATAGTACTGAACCCAACTCAATCTGTGATGGGCAAGAAGTCTCAGTCCAGTAGGGAGATATCTATGACATAAAAGTTTTAAGACCCTAGACAATAATATATGCATAATGATTGGAAGTAGTGAAAGAGTGAGGGCTACGCCCTCCATCTTGCCCCGAATCCTCCATTTTTGGGCAGCCGCCATGTGCTCAGCAAGGAGCTTCTTCCCGGAAGCCTAAGCCTCTGTTCTTTAAACTAACCAATGACAATCAAGGGAAGTGTGCGCCATAGACACAACCACATCCTGTGTAACAAGACCCAACTTGCACCTGGCCAATCGGCAGGGCCCAGAGTCCTCTCTCCTCCCCTTACTCCAACTCCCCTATAAAACCCCTCTTCCCACAGGGCTCTGTCTCTCTGCCCACAACGCCGCTGCATCGACGAGTGTGGTCGGGGAGCCCGAGCTAGCTCGAATAAAGACTCTTTCTGCTTTTGCATTGGACTTGGCTGGCTCCCTGGTGGTCTATTGGGGATCCTGAAATCTGGGCTTAACAGTAGTTGCAAAGCAGTATGTATAAGAAGGAATGGAAGCCAAAGTTTAAGACTGAAGAATGAGATAGGTATTCCAAGACAAATAAGTAGTAAATGCAAAAAATGCAGAAGCCTAAATCTTCATAATTTATAGGAGCATAAACTCTGAAGCCAAAATGCCTATGTTGTAATTCTGGCTCTGCCTTTCTATAAGATATCGGACAAGTTTTACCATGTCTTGACTCAGTGTCATCTATAAAATGGAGATAATTAGAGCATCTATTACATCGTGCTGATGTGAGGTTTAAATAATCAATATATGTAAGATACTACCAGATGCATAAGAAGCACTATAGAAATGTTGATGAAGATGATAATGATGATGTTGATAGTAATGGTAATAATGATGAAAATGGTAACTTGGGAGAGAAATCTGGCTGGACTAACAAAGTAACATGAGACAGATTAACAGGGGAGAATGATCAAATTTATTACATATGTACATACAGAGATTCCATAAGAATATGAGACCCTAGGACAAATAGGGCAGGTAAGGTTTATATGCCATCTTGAGCTAAGGAAAAGGGAGTGGTGGTTTGGAACTTCAAAGAGCAAAAAGGCAATTCACATGGAGGTAGAGAAACAAATGTTTGCTAAATAAATGTTTGTTGGCCATCTTTAACAATGGAACACAGAGAGGATTGGATCAGATAGGCCTTACTAGGTTCTTTCCTATCACTTAGTTCATATTAAACTATAGTTGTCTATGATGATCGCTTCCTTCCTGGAGCAGGTCCTCTATCTAAATTGTCTTAGGCAGTTAGGGGGAATGTCAAAGGTTCTGAGTCTCCTATTTCTTAAAAATAATAATCTTAAAATAATCAATATCCCAAAGGGCATATTTTGGGGTGTCACACTCTGTTCCCCCAGCATGCAGTAACAACCTGCTATGAGTGTAGAGACTGAGTGGCAATGGGACAAAACCTGTGTGATAAAAACCAGTCAAAAGGCTTATACAGCCCAGCCAGTGTTGCTGAGTGGTTGAGCATGGACCCATGAACCAGGAGGTCACAGATGGATTCCTGGTCAAGGCACATGCCCAGGTTGTGGGGCTTGATTCCCAGTAGGAAACATGCAGGCAGCAGCCAATCAATGATTCCATCTCATCATTGATGTTTCTATCCTTCTCTCCCTCTCCCTTCCGTAATGATTGGCAGTAGTTGCAAAGCAGTAAGTATAAGAAGGAATGGAAGCCAAAGTTTAAGACTGGATATGAGATAGGCATCCCAAGACAAATAAGTAGTAAATGCAAAACGTGCAGAAGCCTAAATCTTCATAATTTGTAGGAGCATAAACTCTCTCTCTCTCTCTCTCTCTCTCTCTCTCTCTCTCTCTCTCTCTCTCTCTCTTCTCTCTCTCTCTCTGAAATAAATAAAACCATATTTTAAATTTTTTAAAAGATTTATGCAATTGTTCATGAGCCACAACTCAGTGCAACACAGAATTACTTTTTCATCGCAGGATTTGAAGTCCTCCATCAAAATGGGTCAGAACAAATGACATTAACCTGAGTCGAAAGCTCAGAGGAAGACTGAAGCTGCTCTGGACTGCACCCACTCCTGTGAGCCTGCAGGCCAGCAGGGACTTGGGTTTCAAAGCTGGCCTGCTTGCCAAGATGAGTTCATTCAGAGTTATGGCTCTGCAGCCTGAGTTCATTAGCCCTCTCCCTAGATCTGATTCTGTCTATTCACCTAAGCTCTCCCTCAAGGCCTCAGGCGAGGCCACTGGGAGCCTCAGTCATGGTGCTCCCTGAACAGCAGTGTGGCTCATTAACAACTTTTTAATGAGGTCATAGTCTGTGACTGCTCACTAATAAGCTGGTTAGCCTGCAACCCCAGGGGTGGAGGAAACTGAGAATCGAAGCCAGTGAGAACAGAGCTCAGCCTGCGGATAGCTGCCTCAGAGGCGAGAAGAACTAACTTCCCTTAGTAGACTCCTAGGCTTTACTCTGAGGTCTCCAGAGCCCCCCCACCCCCACACCCCACCCGCCAGATCTGAGACTTTGATTCTGCAGATGGAGGTCTAGAGGGGCCAGAGCCGTGGGTAGGAAGAATTACAACGGTCGAACAATCTCAGGCTTGGACCAGCTCTTGGTCTCGAGATATTCTTGAGGAAATCACATGTTCTTCAGGCTTTTATTTATTTATTTTGTTGATGCTTGTGTAAATGTGTAAATATTGCTTTTGAAGATTTCTGTTGTCTTGCCATTTGTAACCATGAATTCCCTTGCTGTTCTCCATACATGTCCAAGTGCAGAATTTTTTTTTGGATTTTTTTCAAGTCTTTTAAAACTATATTTGTCCTGGGGGTTCAGTGGTGGGCACTCTTCTCTCCTCCTGGTGTACTATCTCTTAGAGATCTCATCCATTGTCAGGGTTTCAACAAATTATTTCTGGGAGATGTGGGTATTGACTTGTACCCCACCAGGATTATTGTTAAAGTCTCCTAATTCCTCTCCCAGCCTTCAGTCATGCTGTAGACTTTCATATACTCCTCATTCCAATGCAATCTCCTTAGCCTCTCTAAAGTCCTTTCTAAATACACATCTGATCATCTATAATTGTCATGCTTAAAATCCATACAATCACCCTTATCTTCAGAATTAAACTATTATTTTAGCATGTCATACAAGCCTCCTTATAATTAAGCTCTAGTTTATCTTTCCCATTTCAGTTCTTACCATACCCCAAGGGTATAGGAATATTCAACTACTGTCATAGGAACTATTTTCCCCCTATACCATGCAGTCCTAGTTTCTCTAATTATAGTCTTTTTTATAATTAGCCTCAATAATTTGGAGTCTGAAAAACCAGTGTTCAAATCCTGTGTCTTCTATTTATCACCTATGGAAGTTTACACAAATTACTCTAAATTTCTACTCCTCCATTTCCTTATCTGTGAATGAGTTGGTAATATCTACCTCATGGGTTGATTACTTTATGATTCTTTCTATTCTTTAGTATTTATTGCAATTTAAAATAGGATATTAATTATGCAAAATTCTCAATTACTTTGCTATTAATTATAATATAGGTAAATTATTAGGTTCCCTCCTTTCCCAGAGGTCAAAGTAAAGAAAGGAATTAACATATATTTATTGTCAAATAGAGTTATCTATCATATGTAATAAAAGCCTAATATGCTAAGTGTACAACTGTTCGTTTGACCATTCAACCAGTTGCTATGACATGCACTGACCACCAGAGGGCAGATGCTCTGACTAGTAGGTTAGCTTGCTGCTGGGGTCTCACCGATCAGGACTGGGCGAGATGGGCCAGACACGCCCTGGTGCCCTTCCTCGGTCCCTCCCCAGCCCTGATCATGCACCAGTGAGGTCCCTCGGCCTGGCCTGTGCCCTCTAGCAATCCAGGACCCCTTGGGGGATGTCAGAGAGCCAGTTTCAGCCCGATCCCTGCAGGCCAGGCCGAGGGACCCTACTGGTGCACGGGGGCCTCTAGTTTATAAATAAAGCATCATTTACTCATCACAGGTATTATCAGGATGTATAGAACAGGACAACGGAACAATCAGTGTCAGAGCTTACATTTGAATCCAGGTTTGTTTGACTCCAAAATATGTCCTTTCAGTATAGCTTATGCTGTCTCTAAAATATGAAGGCAGGAGTCTGGCTGGCCTGGCTCAGTTGTTGAGCATTGACCTATGAACCAGGAGGTTGTGGTTCAATTCCCAGTCAAGGCACATGCCTGGGTTGAAGGCTCAATCCCCAGAGGGGGCTTGCAAGAGGCAGCCAATCAATGATTCTTTCTCATCATTGGTGTTTCTAACTCTCTCTCCATCTCCCTTCTTCTTTGAAATCAATAAAAATAATTTTTAAATATGAAAGCAGGAACTATAAAGAAGTTAGAAGGAAATGAATGCTATGTAATATGGAAGACCAAGAGGTCTCAAGAGGATCATAGAAGGAAAAGAACTTTGAGACCAATATGTAGAGAGAGGATCTATATAGTACATGGCCATATATATATGTAGTTATATATAGTTTAGCTATATATATGTTTATATATATATGTTTATATATATGTTCATATCTACACTAACAAAAGACAAAGATGCTAATTCATCATACCTTCCCTACACCCACCAGCCAATCAGAAGAGTATGCAAATTAACCCAACAAAGATGGTGGTTAATTTGCATACACAGGTGCCAAGCGAAGACTGAAGACAGTGTAGAATAGTGATGGCGAACCTTTTGAGCTCGGCGTGTCAGCATTTTGAAAACCCTAACTTAACTCTGATGCCATGTCACATATAGAAATTTTTTGATATTTGCAACCATAGTAAAACAAAGACTTATATTTTTGATATTTATTTTATATATTTAAATGCCATTTAACAAAGAAAAATCAACCAAAAAAATGAGTTCATGTCTCACCTCTGACACGTGTGTCGTAGGTTCGCCATCACTGGTGTAGAAGGAAGCCAAGCACTGCAGAAGAGAGCCCAGCAGCAGAGAAGGGAACAGATTGGAGGTAGCAGAGATAGGAGCGAAGCTGAGGCAGTGGACACGGGAGGGAGCAAAGTGGTGGAGAAGGGAGGGGGCGAGGCAGCAGACATGGGAGGGAGGTGAAGCAGAGGACACGGGTGGGAGCCGAGGAGGCGGGGAAGGGAGGGAGCCAAGGCGGCGGAGAAGGGAGCAAAGCCCGCCTCGGTGGGCTTTGCTCCCTTCTCTGTTTTGTTCTGGTCTCAGGAAGCCCTATTCTTGCAGGAATCTCCCTGCAATGAGCTTCTAGTATATATATATATATATAAAACTCTTTCTTTGGGGGAATTGAAAGGACTAATAAAGTTAATTTAATTTTCTAAATAAAGCAACATGAAACAGAATGCCTTAAAAAACAAGTAGACATTGTTATTAAATATTTATATCTTTATTCATTTCCTCTGTCTAGAATTCCTGTCTCTCACCCCATACTCTCCATACATACCAAATTAACTTATACTCATTAAGGTTAAACGCTAATATTTTCCTTCTATTAATCTCTCACTGATTCCTCTAGTTCCAAGTACACTCTCCTTGCACACATATGGTATCATGTATATATCACCGTTAAGCATTAAAGACATTATATTCGTATTTTTATATACATAAAGGACACAGTAAGGAGAGTTTATCATTCATGTTTATATTTCTGAGGCCTAGTCCAGTGCCTGGTGTAGAGTAAGTGTGCAAAAATGGATGCATAATCCCCAAACTATTTCCCTAGGCCTGACTTCTCACTGAAATGTGTATTTCATATTTAAAACTGCCACCAAGATATTTCTGCATAAATGTCAAGAAGCTTCTGTTTCTGTGAGTGAGACAGGTAAGAACACAAATGGCTATAGAACAAAAAGACAGTGCCGTGTAAAGTGCTATCCTATATAATAAAAGGGTAATATGCAAATTGACCAAATGAAGAAACAACCAGTTGTTGGGGGGCGGGGCTAGAGAGCGGGCAGCACCAGGCTAGCTAGGCAGGTGCCAGGAGGCAGAGGGAGGGAATGGCAATGGGGGAGGGGGGCGCAGCAAATAGCAATATTAAAATATTTCTTCTAATTAATTCACTTTCAATGTGCATGAATTCGTGCACTGGGCCACTAGTATTATTTATAATTCTGCACTTTGATAAATGCTATTATAGACATGTTCACCCAATCTTCTAATCCTGCTCATTCTTTCTTGGCAATATTCTTGTTACTCTAACCTTGTCTCAATTCCAATTTCCATTGCCACTGCCATTATACAGCATTATATGACACTTTATTTCTAAATCCTATATAATAAAAGGCTAATATGCAAATCAACTGAATGGTGTAACGACCAGTCAGTATGACATGCACTGACCACCAAGGGGCAGATGCTCAATGCAGGAGCTGCCCCCTGGTGGTCAGTGCACTCCCACAGGGGGAGCACCGCTCAACCAGAAGCTGGGCTCATGGCTGGTAAGCACAGCGGTGGTGGTGGGAGCCTCTCCCATCTCTGCAGCAGTACTAAGGATATCCGACTGACGGCTTAGGCCCGTTCTCCATAACCCGTCAGTTGGACATCCCCCAAGGGCTCCCAGACTGCAAGAGGGTGCAGGCCAGACTGAGGGGAACCCCCCCACCACCACCAGGTGCACAAATTTCATGCACCGGGCTTCTAGTTACTATTATAAGTGCTTTCTCACTGTTCTTCTTGCTTCCATACTCGCTTCCTAATTCTTCTTTACACTTACTACCAAGTACTGTATTTACAGGGCTGAGCAAAACAGAGTCCCTACCCTCAGGGACATTATAGTTCAAAGGAGAGACAAGATATTAAACAAGTGCACAAATAAATATAAAGTTACAAATTTATATCATCACTATGAAGGAAAAAAACATAATGCACTTAGAAAAAATAGAAGGAGAAAGTCTTAATTTGCATTCAGATCAGAAAAGATTTCACTGAGGAAGTGGAATTTAAAGTGGTATCAGAAGAGTGTATAGGAGTTAACCAGGTAAAAACAAAGAGGAATAATATACAAAGCAAAAGGATTAGTATATACAAAGACTCTAAGTCAGTTATTGTAGAAATGGTGTTGGTGGCAGTAATAGTAATGATGTTGATCATTCTATAATCAATAGAATGCCCCTTCCCCTCCTTGATGGCAACCTTCAAGTTCCAGGCCAAATACTAGTAGTATCTTGGTGGAATCTTATCATAAATGACATTTTTCTACACTTTATATTTCATTTCCTTCTCACAACAGGTATTGGGCATTTTATACATGAGAAACTGGGTCATTGAATAATTTTCTCCTGGTCATGAGGTTAGAAATCAGCAGAGGAAACCAGAAGATTATTTTTGTTTTGTCTGAAATGTCTATTTTTTAAAATTAAAAATTCAAATACTTACCCATGATAAAAATTCAGCCCGACTCCACTCCTTCTCCTGGAGGCAGAGATTAATTCCTCTCCATTGCATGTAGGTTAGACTTAGTAACTTGCTCCTAAGGAATAGCGTATGTAAAGGGAATAGTAATGTCATGTTAATATCATGCACACCCTAATGTGATGTGATGAGAAGCGCAATGCACCCTAATGGTATCATTCCCAATCTTAAAAAAAGCGGAACCATGAAAAAACAACATATAACCATAACTGAGTAACAATCTACACAATACCTGACCAGTCCTCCAGAGTGCCACTTACTGTCACACTGTGAAAATGCCACAAATCAGAGAAAAGTAAGGGCATGTAACAACTAAATGCAATACGTTATCTTGGATTGGCTCCTGGTACAGAAAACAGATAAGTGTGGGAAAACTGATCAAATTTAAATAAGGCCTGTTGTTTAGTTAATAGTGTTGTACCAATGTTAATTCTTTAGTTCTGACAAATGAACAATGTTTATGTAAGATGTTAATATCAATGGAATTTGGATGGAGTGTTAAAATGAATTCTCACCATCTTTGTAACTCTTTTATACATCTAAAATAATTTCAAAATGAACAATGTTTTTTTTTATATATATATATTTTATTGATTTTTTACAGAGAGGAAGGGAGAGAGATAGAGAGTTAGAAACATCGATGAGAGAGAAACACCGATCAGCTGCCTCCTGCACACCTCCCACTGGGGATGTGCCCACAACCAAGGTACATGCCCTTGACTGGAATCGAACCTGGGACCCTTCAGTTCGCAGGCCGACGCTCTATCCACTGAGCCAAACCGGTTTCGGCCAAAATGAACAATGTTTTAAATATACTTTTATTGATTTCAGAGTGGAAGGGAGATGGAGAGAGAGATAGAAGCATAAATGATGAGAGAATCATCGATTGGCTGCCTCCTGCTGGCCTCTTGCTGGGGATCGAGCCTGTAATCCAGGCATGTGCCCCAACCAGAAATCTAGCCGTGAGCTCCTGACACTCATCCACTGAGCCACACTAGCCAAGCTGAAAAATGTTTTAAGTAAAAAATCCAATCAGTTAAGAATTATATACAATTAAAAGTAAATTTCCCTCTCAAGGGTGACCTCTCCACCCCATTTCCTTGCCCAGAAGCAACTATTATCAATTTCTTATGTATCCTTTCAGAAATATTTTAATAGTAAACTTTACATATATATTTGAAATTTTATCTTTATAAAATAGATGCAGCAAATGTGGTGTGATGTGTATATGGTGTTCATCCTGATTTTTAAGTAAACTTTAAAATTGTTAAGCATCATAAACCTGAGAGATCCAGTGCTGGTATTAAATTTACATAGCTCCGACTTCAAATTTAATGCTTTATTCTACACAATACTGCTTCTTCTAGCCTTGAATTTGCTTCTCTTTTCTTGAACTTTAATGTTGGCATCTGAAGTCTATCATGCTCTCTCAAAGGACAGTAGATTCAAGAAAGGTCAGGTCCCCATGAGGAAAGGAAGGAAGAGGAGCTAAGGTGAGCCCAATAACACCTGGGGGGAAATACAAGTGCCAGCTCTTCAGCTGGCCCCAGGACAAAAGAAGCACTGCTGGAAATAGCTCTCTTAATCAGACTGGGAGTATGGCCAACCTATGTAGTCTCCTCACACCTGAGAGAAGGGAGCAGGGACCTGGTTTCAGGTCCAGCCATTAATGGCCCATCCAAGGCAGAGAGTAAGACTTCCTTGGTTCCTCTTCTGGTTCTTCTGATAACAGAGCTGGAGCTCTTCAAATACTCAAGGACATGCATGCAACATGGGTGTTAGGCAGAGCTGAACAAAGAAGATCTCCCTACTGGGCATAGGTAAGGCTCCTTACCGTGGGCCAGATCAGCCAAGGGTCCCTCTCTGGGCTCAGTTGCTAGACTGAACAGAGTTTAAGCAGGGTTTGGTGGGCCACCTAATTCTATTCCTGTGTCCACACTGGAAAGATCAGTATCTTTCTCCTCTGGGCTTCATTTTCTTCTTTCTGTGTCATAAGATAAGTGAGAGCTGAGACCACAGAAAGACTGAGATTACCAAGGTCATTTTCCAACTCTGTCCCCTAAAGTTTTCTGGTTAGGAAGTTTCTAGATCCTGCAGCCTCAACAGGATATAAATTTCCTCCATTTTTTACTTCCCTCTAATTAACGTAGGGAAGACCTGCCTCAGTGGAACGTTCATGAAGCAAAGGATATCAGAATACACTATTTCTTTAGGACAGTTCTATGGGTGTAGAAGGCCTAGAAGAGTGGGCCCCTGCTCCTGGGACAGTCAGTCAAATAATTATCAGAGGGATGTTCCGGTGAACGTTCTGGAGGAACTGGTAAGAAGTCCGTGGGCCTGCCATGAGCCAGCAGGTTCTGTGATGTCTTCCACCCTCGAGCCAGGTGCCATCTCTTCTTCCCCAGTAGCTTCCAGCAGTTCTATGGGAAATCCCAACAGGCTCTTTCATTTCTCCTCCCTCCTCCTTCTCAATCCTTCTCCACCAACACCACACACGACAATTTGTCCTGACATGGAACTTCTAATGAAAGTGGAATTCTGACTAAAGGAAGAGCAGTGTGGGAAAAAGTAAGAACTTTAATGATGAGTGGAAGCACTGGGAAGAATGAACTTTGTCAAATTCATGTATTCACTCATTCAATTAGTTATCCCAAAGCACATATTCACAGCTTATCAGGATGGACACTGAGCTTCCTCTATAAATATAACTAAGACAGGTCATGCTCTGAAGGAGTTTATAGACTGAGATGTAAATAGGTAATTATAATATCAGATTAATAAAAAAATTTTAAGAATAGGAAGACAGAGAAGATAATTAATTGTATCTGGAAACGTCACATGAGAGACAGAGCTTTCTGAGTTTTGAGGATCAGAAAGAAGAAGTCAGCCAGGTGGAAGAGAGCGTGTGTATAGATAGGGACAATGCTACCTGCAAAAGTATAGACACACAAAAGTATTGAACCCAATAAATGGTAAGAAGCTCAACACTGGAGCAGAGGAGGAAGAGAGGGATGTGGGGAACCAAAAATGACACTTATGGTGTAGGTCAGTGGTCAGCAAACTGCGGATCGCGAGCCACATGCGGCTCTTTGGCCCCTTGAGTGTAGCCACAAAGTTTCAATCGTGCCCGCACGTGGTATTTTGTGGAAGAACCACACTCAAGGGGCCACAGTTTGCCGACTACTGGTGTAGATTCTGTTCATTTTATCTGCCTAGTTAAAAACCTTAGTGTTTTTTAAATTATATTTCTGATTATGGTTTTAAGTTCAGGCTCTGTCATTTACTCTCTATATAATTACAAAGTTTCTTAACTAAAAATTTATATATCTGCCTTAAATTTCCACTTATTCATCTCTAATACAAGGAGGATAATGATGGTGTGGGAAGAAAGTGATGAAAAAAGCACAAAGCATAAATGTATTATATACTTGGTACATATTGCCAGCTTCATCAACACTGTGATCATCATTCTCCTTTTAATGTTTTTATTGCTTCTATAACAAATGTAGCTCACTGTAGAAAATTTGGAAATCCAGGAAAGTAAAAATAAGAAAATAAATCCTTTGCTTTTACCACCTGAAGTAGATCACTTTTAAATTTTCCATATACCCTTTCAGTCTTTACACAAGCATACATTTACAAAATTGGAAATTTATATGTGCAGTGTTGGTTTTTATGTTTTATTTAATATTATAAAATAATTATACTACACTACTAAACATTCTTCAAAATTACTTAAATGATTACATAGTTTCTTAAATACATACTTTTTATTTTATTGAATTTTATTGGGATGATATTAGTTAATAAAATTATAAAGGTTTCAAGTACAGGCAGTCCTCGGGTTACGTCGGACTCAACGTACATCGTTTCGTGGTTACGTTGCCATCTCCCATGTATTTATAAAAAAAAAAAAAAGTTCCGTCATTTTGACATATGTACATATGTGCTTTGTGTTTTTTATTATTTATTTACCACAAGTAAAGGTCAGGAATTGTAATCTTTCTTTTATTCTTTTTTTTACTGTTTCACTTCATTACTGTTGTGTATGTGCTTCATGTGAGTGACATAGGTGCTTATGTAGGTGGGTTCCGACTTATGGCGAAAATTGCATTACATTGCGCAGTAGGATCTCCGACGTAACCTGAGGACCTACTGTATACAATTCTGTAATATGTCATCTGTATATTGTATTGTGTGTTTACCACCCAGTCAAGTCTCTTTCCATCACCATTTATCCTCCCTTTAACCCCTTTTATCTTCCCCTTCCCCTCTGGTAATCCCCATACTGTTGTCTGTCTATGAGTTTTTTGCATTATCTATCATTGAATCATTAATTTATCTATTAATGATCATTATCAAGTTATGACTATGACAGCACTGAACAAAGTTATACGTAAAATCATTGCCTCCATCTCTTCCACCAGAAGGAGTTCTTGTATCAAAATGTGTGAACATTAAAGGATACTCACACAATTTACCAAATTGATTTTCAGAGAAAAAAAATTATATTAATCTACACAGCCTTAAGCAAATAAGATATTGCTTAGTACACCATCCTTTACTAGCACTGAATATTATTCAATATTTCAAATTTGATAAAGAAATTGAATTTTAATGTTGATAATATTTTATTTTATTACTAGCAAAATAGAGTAATTTTCATATGCTTACTAGCCATTGGCACCTTTTGATGGAATAAATCTTTATGTTTTCTATTTTTCTTTTGGGGTAATCATGTCTTTGTGAAAGTTGTTTATATGGTTCACTATATATTAGAAAGATATGTTTTATTATTTGTTGTCATTATTGCAAATATTTTCTCCAGTTTGTCATTTACATTTCCCTTTTGTTATGAATTGTTTTATGATGCCTTTTATTCTTACTAATATTCAAGTAATTTTTCTTCAAATAAAAAGTAATACATTTCACTGTGGCTAATATAAAAAATATAAAATGAAATGAAAATTTTAAACACTTGCAACTGTACCACTAAGATATTACAAAGAAGTAGAACTGAAATAGAACTTTATATATATATATAAATCTTACATTAACCATACTAGGTTGTAGCCTACTTTATCAACATAGCAGAACTTAGTGAGTAGTTTTTCATGCCATTTGATTATTTATACTTTTAAATTATTCACTGCATTTCATAATATAAATATAACACAGCTTATTTCACCAATCTGCTATTTTTATGTATTTATATTATCCTTACTTGTTTATTTCTTTCAATGCTATTATGAATAAAGTTAAGAGGCGCATTCTGATAGATAAAATCTGCACGTAATCTAAAACGGAATACATAGAATTGCTAGTTCAAAGTCTCTTGAATATATTCTGTGCAATCCACTTATCATTTGGAACTACACTGTTTAAATGTTTATATTCTTTCACTTTTACACAAAATATATATCCTATTTTAAAATTTTAAAGAAAAATTAATCTTTTAAAAATTGTTTGATTTCTTATAACTTTGAACTTTTTTCTCTCCTTTGACATTTGATTTCTGATTATGTGAATTCAACAATTATAGATTTACCTAATTTTCTCTTGGTTAATCTGTAACACTCTCTTAACATTTATCTTGTAAATATTGTCTCCATTTGGAATTTTTACATGGACTTTTTGCATCTATACTCAGAAGTTAGCTTAATCTATGGGGATTTTTATATGTACTATATTTTTAAATTCTGGAAAAAATGTTATTGTCACAATTACAGAGTATAATAATTGAATGACCATTTTAAAATTGATATTTGCATGATAATGTCTGTTTTCAAATATTACTTTCAAACTACATATCTAATTACATGTGCTGTGAGTTCCTTGTAAGCAATATATAATTGGGTCATGTTTTTCAATCCACTTTGCCAATCTCTGTCCTTTAGTTGTATATTTGGAATATTTGCACTTAATATAATTATAGATATGTTAGAGCTTAATCTGCCATTTTATTTTTTGTTTTCTGTTTGTTCTCTCATTTCTCTGTTTTCTTTTTTCCTTTCCTTTCTTTAAGTTACTTGAACATTATTATTCCATTTTGATTTATCTGTAGTGTTTTTAATAGATCTCTTTGTATCAGTTCTTTAGTGACTGCTGTAGACATTGCAATATATATACATAATTTATCACAGTCTATCAATGTGGTCATTTTATCAGTTTAAGTGAATTGAGAAACCTAACCTTCCTTTACATCCCTTTGACCATCCTGTTTATAATACAATTCTCATAAATATTTCTTCTAAATACATTTAGAACCATATTGGATAGTATTACACATTTGCTTCAACCACCAATCATCATTTTGAAAACTCAAGAGAAGAAAAGTCTATTATATCTATTCATTTTTTTGGTTTGGGTACCATGTTACCAGGACGTTTTGAGTATGTAGCATTATAAGACTCCGAATTTTATGTAAGCCTTTATTTTAGCTGGCTTCCTTTAACATCGCCCTTGCAGAGAAAGGAGGTGGGAGTGCCACTGCATTGCTGCCAGGATGGGGGGGAAGTCCAGGCTTCCCACATTGTCTTCACTGTCATCAAGATAGTGGGCTTTGTTTTTGCTTGGCAGGGATGAAAGTCCTGGCCTCCCAGGACTTCTCTAATACCACCGCAGCAGATGTGTTGGGGCATCTATACAGCTGCTGAGGGGAGAAGTCTAAGTTTCTCACTCAAACTTTTCTGTTGTGGGTCAGAATGGGGCCACAGTTACTGTTTTGTTTTTTCATATATATATATATATATATATATATATATATATATATATATATATATATATACATATATATGTTTATATGGTGTTTAGCTGGAGTAGATGGGTTATTGTTTAAAAATCTTACTATACTGGTTATTTTTTGGTCCTTAGGATAATCAGAGCAGACTTTTGTTCAAGTATTTTTTTCTGTGCCTCTTGGCATTTTAATGTTGCTCATATGTTCAGCCCCAAGTCTGGGACATAATGAGGCAAAACAAAACAAAACAAAAAAAACACCAGGAAACTAATCACCATGATTTTCCTTGGGTTCTGAAGTGCCTAGCTGCTCTACCTTCTTCTCTCCACCTTTCAGAATCTTATGTCTCTTTCACATATAATATCTAGAGTTTTTAGTTATACTAGTGGAAAAATAAGGAAAAGTGTATCCACCCCATTTTCCTAGAAACAGAGGTTTCCTGGTTTATTTTTTTCCTTTGTAGTTGGGCTACAGTTTTTGTTTGGTTGTAGTTTAGAGAGAGGTTTTCAATTTTGTTTTGTTTTGCTTTAATCATTTTCTAGTCTTGTTACTAAATAGAAATTTTCATTATCCTCAAAATGAAAAACAAAATCTTTCGTTAATGTAAAGACAGATGTTTGTGTGAATCTTTAAAAAGGAATTTGTTTTGTGTTTAGGAATTCCTTCAGTTCAAAAAGTCACGTCTTCCTGTAGCTCAGAGATGTTTATTCTTCCCCTGGTACTTCTTTAAAGATTGTCTTTCTTCTCTCTCCTTTGTTATGTCATTCTGGAATACCTATTAGATTAATTTTATTTCCTGTATTTTACTTCATTATTCTCCTCATTATTTTTATCTTTTTATAATTTTTCTCAGTAATTTGAGTATAGTTTCTCAAACTTCTTTTCTAATTTACTGATTCAGTTTTTTACATTTCCAGCAATATATTTTACAGCCTTTAATTCAATAATCATGATCCCACACCACCATCTCAGGTGGTCTTTTCTGAGCCTTTTATTATTGATCCTTTTATTATTCTTTTTTTAAACTTGTATTTGGTTTTTCTGAAGTTGGGCTCAAAACTTTAGATATGCTGCATTTAACTTTTAGTGCTTCAAAGACATCTTAGATCAGTTTGACTATTACTATTGGGTAGGAGTCTATTTTCCTATGTGAATATTTTGGAATTTTAAATATAACATTGAAATTTAAATTATTCATCAAAACGTGATAAATATGTAGCTTCTCTTCGTTATCTATTCTCTTTTTGAAAATGGAATATAAGTGAAAACAGAACTGGAGAATAAACATGCCACTGGTCTTCTTGACCCCAGGCATTCAGCTTTAATCCCTCCCTAACTCCTCCCTATTCCATCCATTCTCACAACTGTATCAGAGTGGTCTTTCTGTATGACATATATGACAATGCCACTCCCCCGCTTCAAATGTTCAGAGGGCTCTCTCTATCTATAGAATAAGGTCCAAATTCCTTCACAAAAAAATAAAATTCTATTGATATAACATACCCAAAACACATACAGCATACTTGTTTCTCTTCTACTTTGTGTCAATAATTGTTTTATCTATTCCTAATAATGTTTTTATTTCTGTTATTAAAATTTTAATTTTCTTAGAATAGTTTCTAACCATATCTAATTCCTTTTTAATTTAGGTCAGCTTCTCAGTCAATACAATTTTCCAACTTTATCTCATAATTTATTCATTAGAACTCAACATTTTAAATTACCAAAATAACAAAAAAAGAAGAGCTTCTTGATAATCATTTGATATTAGAAAAAAAGTACAGAATGGGGACCCAGTTGATTCTTGGGAGCCTCCTGAACATTTTTACAGTATATATATATGGTGTATTGCATAATGGTTTGACTTACATATATTGGGAAATGATTACCACAATCAGGGTAGTTAACATTTATCATCTCATATAGATACAATAAAATGGAAAAAAAAATTCTCCTTGTGATGAGACCTCTTAGTATCTACTCTCCTAACCATTTTCTTATATATATCTTATATCAGTGTAAACTACAGTCATTATGTAATGCATTGCATTCCTAGTACTTATTTATCCTATATCTCGAACTTTATACATTTTGACCTCCTTCCTCCAATTCTCCCACCCCTTAGCTCCCACTTCTGGTAACCACAAATCTGATCTCTTTCTTTGAGTTATGTTTTTCTGTTTTTGTTTTCTTTTGTTCAGATCCCACATATGAGATTATACAGTATTTGTCTTTCTCTGTCTGACTTATTTTACTCAACATAATGTCCTCATGGTTCATTTATGTTGTTTAAAATGGTAGAATTTCCTTATTTTTATGGCTGAATAGTATTTTATTGTCTATCTGACTTCTGTATCTATTCATCTATCAATCAATACTTAGATTGTTTCCACCTCCTGAGCATCTTGATGTTAATGCTGTTGATTCTCTTGGTTCTTTTTTTCACTGTATTCACTGTGTTGTGACAGAAATCCCAATTCTAATTCTCTTAAGCATTAATGAGTTAGTCCTCAGATCACAGCAGAATAATCAATGAAGAATGGTTCAGTAGAAATCAGAGGACTTTAGAATCCAATAGATGTGGTTTGAATTTCAGATTTATCATTTTAATTGCTATTCCTTAACTTTTCTATTATCAGTGTCCATACCTATTAAATGCACATATACGAGGGCAAAACACATGCAAATGTTAACTGTCTTCAATATATGCTAGCTCATCTTTATCTCTCAAATTCTAGCCAAGCAAGAAAGATTAATGAAGAGTAGAAAAATTATTAAATGCATTGTTCTATATTATAATTATAAATATATTTCTAAAATCTTGATAAATTGTATGTGCTTAATGAAATCATGAATGTTGGTTTATATTCTCCAAAGTTTAGGTGTTTGCAGGAATATCACTATCCCCTAAAATGGCCCCTTCGGTGGCCCCTTCAGGGACTCATGGTTCTAAAAGGGCGTGACCTTTATGTATATGTTGATGTACAAATAAGGAAATATCAGCTCCAAAAAATAACGCAGGCCTGTCTCAGAGCTTAAGCTCTAGCCATTTTCCTTTGTGTCTTTATTCTTAGACAATGCAAGGCCCTTCCTCATCTAACTGAAAACCTGACTGTGCCTCTGTCCCTGATACTAAGAAGGAATCTTAATTACAAATCTAGAATCTGAATTTTCTAATCAAGACTCTCTCTCTCCCTGACTCCAGCTGGGAATTCATTTCTGTAATTATGGTTGGAGGAAATTGGACAAGAGTAACTGAGTTTATTCTCGTGAGCTTCTCCTCCTTACCTACTGAACTGCAGTTGTTACTCTTCCTGACATTTCTAATCATCTACCTGGTCACCCTGATGGGAAACAGCCTCATCATTCTGGTTACCTTGGCGGACCCCATGCTGCACAGTCCCATGTACTTCTTCCTCAGGAACTTGTCCTTCTTGGAGATTGGCTTCAACCTAGTCACTGTGCCCAAGATGCTGGGAACCCTACTGGCTCAGAACACAACCATCTCTTTCCCTGGGTGTGCCATACAGATGTATTTCTTCTTCTTCTTTGGGGTTGCTGAATGCTTCCTTCTGGCCATCATGGCATACGACCGCTATGTAGCCATCTGCAATCCCTTGCTTTACCCAGTCATCATGAACCAAAGGACACGTGCCAAACTGGCTGTTGCCTCCTGGTTTCCAGGCTTTCCCGTAGCTACTGTGCAGACCACTTGGCTCTTTAGCTTCCCATTCTGTGGCACCAATAAGGTGAACCACTTCTTTTGTGACAGCCCACCTGTGCTGAGGCTGGTCTGTGCAGACACAGCACTGTTTGAGGTCTATGCGATTGTTGGAACCATTCTGGTCATCATGATACCCTGCTTGCTGGTCTTATGTTCCTACTCTCGAATCGCTGCTGCCATCTTCAAGATTCCATCAGCTAAAGGGAAGCATAAAGCTTTTTCTACATGCTCCTCCCACCTTCTTGTTGTCTCTCTTTTCTATGTATCTTCAAGCCTCACCTACTTCCGGCCTAAGTCCAATAATTCTCCTGAGAGCAAGAAGCTGCTATCATTGTTCTACACTGTTGTGACTCCCATGTTGAACCCCATCATCTACAGCCTGAGAAATAATGAGGTGAAGAATGCCCTCAGCCGGACCTTCCGCAAGGCTCTGGGACTTAGAAACTACATCCTGTAGGCATTAAGAGATAAGAGTAAAGTTTATTGAATGGCAAACAATCAATTTTATATTTGGGATTACTCTCTTTATATCTCCGCTGGGATGAAACCCAGCTGTTGAAATGACTGCTGGGAAGCTCGGTAGACAGAAAACAGCACTACCATCTGGAAAAATCCTCTGCCTGCCCACTGTAGACTTACATTCTTTTTCTTATTGGTACTTCAACACTTCTGTATCAAGTAATTCCAGATATTTACATTCCTGTGTCCTGCTTGTAATCTTAATTTAGGGACACACATAAAGAGAGAAAACCAATAAAAATTTATCTTGTCACTTTCTCTTCATTTATGAGGGCAAATATGACTCCATTTACAAGATATAAAACCCATGATTTCTCCCAATGCATAACTCTCCTCACTGTGTTGTTTCAGTTCTCAGGCCCATTAAACTCACTGGTATGTAGTATAGATATTGGAAAGTGGATGAATAGTCCTCATACACACACCTTTATAAACCCAGTAATCATTTTCTTCCTTATTCTAGTTTTCCCAGGAAGAAGGATTTGAACTTACATCTCTCTCTATCCCATACTTACATTCAGATGCCTTGGTGAAGTGACATCATAAATATCAGTCATGACACTGCTTTCGTCAAAGTTTAAAATGGATCCAAGATGATTACAACATAGCTCTTCATTAACCACAAAAATATTTCTCATTCTTTTTATAACTTCACTAGAGGCCCAGTGCATGAAATTCATGCACAGGTGCGGTCCCTAGGCCTGGCCAGCAATCAAAGTGCAAGTGTGTGACATGGAAAGGAGGGTCCCAGCTGTCCTTTGGCGGGTCCCACCGGCCTTGGCCTGGCACTGCCCGTTCACCTGCTCCACCATCCCGCTGTGGTCCTGCCCTCGTAGGGGTCCATCGGGGCTGGCAGCGCCTCCACTACCGCCCGCTGCCAGCGCCGACGCCCGCCATGTTCCGCACTGCCCCCTGGTGGTCAGCGCACATCATAGCGAGTGGTTGAACTCCCAGCTGAACTCCCGGTTGAGGGGACAATTTGCACATTAGGCTTTTATTATATATGATAGTCTCTATTTTGTAGATTTACCATCATTTGAGTCTTTTATTATTACAAATCATACTGTAAAGAATAGTTTTATGACTATGCCTTTTAATATTTTTGCCAGTATATCTTATAGATGGAAATCTAGGAATTAGATTTCTTGGGCAAATACATATGTAATATTGCTATATGTTGGCAAATTCCCTTCCAAAGTGATTTTATCATTTTACACTCCCAACAACTTATTTTCCACACAGTCCTGTCAACAATATTTGTCACCACACATTTGAATTTTTCTTATATAATAAGTAAAAAAGATCAATTACATTTTAATTGGAAAAAATAAATTTTAAGGAAAATGGAACAAACAGGTGAGTAAATTAGAGAAAAGACATGCTTTTCATTCAGACTTCTGAGTTAATAGTTTAGATCAGTGGTTGGCAAACTTTGGCTCGGCAAACCACGGCTCACAAGCCACATGTGGCTCTTTGGCCCCTTGAGTGTGGCTCTTCCACAAAATACCGGCTCTTCCACAAAATACCGACTTCTGCGCATGGGCCACGAAGTTTCAATCACACTGTATGTGCACGCACACACGTGGTATTTTGTGGAAGACCCACACTCAAGGGGCCAAAGAGCCGCAGGTGGCTCGCGAGCCGCGGTCTGCCGACCACAGGTTTAGATGATTAGGAGTTGGTGATATATTGGTACTCTATTTTCTCTACTTGAAATCTTCTTTACCTTTATTTTAGCCAAATACACCTCATTCTTCAAGGTCCTTCAGTGATCACTCTAGCAGCATAAATTATGCTCTCCTATTTGTATTCATTCCAAGTTTATCTGTAGATAAGTTAAATTTTGTATGCACTATACTTTCCACGTTTGTTTTCTCCCCAATGTACCTGTAACTCTTTGAAAATGTGAGTGGCACACTTGTTTCCATATTAATATGACACAGGCATCCCTAAAAGCTATATGTTCTGCAGAACTCTGTACTAAAAAGATTATATGTAAATGGGGTTAGGGAAGTCCACTCAAAATATATGCAACTTTGAAGCCAGAGCATTAACAGAAACAAGAGTTGGTACTTGGAGAGACAACACAGCTGGCTCAGCATGCAGCTCAGCAAGGCTGGAGGTTGCCACGATAGATATTTAACATGCAAAATAACAGTAGAATGAAAATTGTGACAATGATTTACTTAAGACATATGGTGCTGAGACAAAGCAAATGAGTGTGATGTTCTGACCCAGTGGAGCAGCCCTAAGGTGGTCATGGAGTCACTGCCACTTTCCAGGAGCCAAAAGCTACAAAAGCAAGAAGTGCCTCTCTCCAAGGATGGAGCCTCGGGCACACTTTCAACATTTTCTTAAAACCATTAAGAGGAGCCCAGCTGGTGTGGCTCAGTGGTTGAGCATCAACTTATGAACCAGGAGGTCACATGCCCAGGTTTCCGGCTCAATTCCTAGTAGGGGGCATGCAGGAGGCAGCCAATCAATGATTCCCTTTCATCATTGATGTTTCTATCTCTCTCTCCCTCTCCCTTTCTGAAATCAATAAAAATATATAGATTTTTTTTTTCTTCAAAAAAAACAGTTAAGAGGGATCCTGGTTAAGGCCCAAGGACATTCATTTCAGTGTTGAAGGTTATCACTTTATTCCACCTATTCTGGTTTGCTTTGTCCAATAAAACCTTTCATCTTACAATGAAATCATTCTCCAATTTGTCTACAGTATGAGAAAGATGAACAAAGGAATGGGAACCCAGCTGAGAAGTGGTGGTGACTTGGAGTAGAGTGCTTTCAGTAGCAAGTGATCCTAAACACTTTGGAGGAATCATTTATTTTACTTGGTGGTGGATTGCATGTGGGAAAAGCACTGCTGATGAAAGGCGGGTTGAGTCTACAACAAGACCAATTGCTGTGGTAGAGAATAGGTGTTCTGAAAGTCTGGAGGACTTTCTTTTTCTTTCATATCCCTGTTATGAATCCCCTGTCACATTTTAGAAACATTTACCCAAAACCTGCAGTAACTGGTCATTCCTTAGGCCAAAGGCTTTTATCATAGGCCATGTCCTCCCAGAATCAGATATGGAGGAGCTAAGGATTCAAGTGCAAGGGAGTTATTAAAAAGAAGCATTAAATGAGTAGGGAAAGCAGACTAGGAAAAGAAACTAAGCAAGAAATAAAAAGTAATTTCAGGTGAAATCCCAGACTCAGCCTGATTCAGCAGGAAACTGCAGAGCTTAAATAAAACTCAGAGTTTGTTCTGCTTCAGGTCACAGGAAGTAGGCTTTTGTACTCCCACTTCAGTTATCCATTGCCTGCTGGTGAAACATGGGGTAGGGAAAAGGGAGAATTAAAACTCCCAGGCACTTCTGTCTCCTGGAGAGGCTCCCCCGTGCCCAGGGGCACTCTTCTGAAAGTAAGAACATTAAAAAATGACCATTAAAAAGTGGTCACCAATCCAGAGACACAGAAGCATAGAATGCCTGCAGAATCTCAGAGGAAAGGTGTGGGAGGGTGGGTGGTTAGAAGGAGATCAACCAAAGAACTTGTATGCATATAGGTATAACCTATGGACACAGACAATAGGGTGGTGAAGGCAGGGGACAGGGGGGCTAGAAGGGGTCAATGGGAAGAAAAAGGGGACATATGTAACACTTTCAACAGTAAATATTTAATTTATTATTTTTAAGTGATCACCAAAATCCTAAACCTAGAACTCAATTCAGTGTATGGTGTCCTTTTCCAAGTTCAACATCTACCCACTGGTGTGAGTTGCTATTACATCTACTCTTTTCCAGATGAGTACAGTAGTCCCCTTCTATCCATGGTTTTTGTGTTCCACAGTTTTAGCTACCCATAATCAACTGCAGTCTGAAAATATTAAATGGGAAATTCCAAATATCAGCAATTCATTAGTTTTAAATTACATGCCATTCTGAGTAGCATTATGAAATCTTACACCATCCTGCTACATTCCACCTGGGACGTGAATCATTCCTTTGTCCAGTGGAACCACCATGTATACACTACCCACCCATTAGTCACTTAGTGGTGTGTTGGTTATCAGATCAACTGTCATGGTACCACAGTTCTTATGTTAAAACTAGAGGCCCAGTGCATGAAATTCATGCATGGGGGGAGGGATGAGGGGAGCGAGGGGTCCCTCAGCCTGGCCAGCATCCCCCTCTCATGATCTGGGATCCTTCTCACAATCTGGAACTGCTGGCTCCTACCAGCTCGCCTGCCTGCCTGCCTGCCTGCCTGCCTGATCACCCCTAACCACTCTGCCTGCCTGCCTGATGGCCCCTAACTGCTCGCCTGCCTGCCTGATCGCCCCTAACTGCTCACCTGCCTGCCTAATCACCCCAACACTTGCCCACCTGCCTGATCACCCCTAACCGCCTCTGCCTGCCTGCTTGATCACCTTTAACCAGTCGCCTGACTGCCTAATCATCCCTAACTGTTCACCTGCCTGCCTGATCGCCCCTAACCACTCACCTGCCTGACTGATTGCCCATAACTGCTCACCTGCCTGCCTGATCACCCCTACCCACTCGCCTGCCTGACTGATCACCCCTAACTGCTCACTTGCCTGCCTGATCGCCCATAACTGCTCAACTGCCTGCCTGATCACCCCTAACCACTCGCCTGCCTGACTGATCACCCCTAACTGCTCATCTGCCTGCCTGATCGCCCGTAACTGCTCACCTGCCAGCCTGATCACCTCTAACTGCTCACCTGCCTGCCTGATCGTCCCTAACCACTCGCCTGCCTGACTGATCGCCCCTAACTACTCTTTCTGACTGCCTGATTGTCCTGAACCACTCACCCACCTTCCTGATCACCCCTAACCACTGACCCACCTGCCTGATCACCTCTAACTGCCTCTGCCTGCCCTCTTGATCACCTTTAACCAGTCACCTGACTGCCTAATCGTCCCTAACTGCTCACATGCCTGCCTGATCGCCCCTAACCACTGACCCACCTGCCTGATCACCCCTAACTGCCTCTGCTTGCCTGCTTGATCACCTTTAACCAGTCGCCTGACTGCCTAATCGTCCCTAACCGCTCACCTGCCTGCTGGATCACCCCTAACCACTCACCTGCCTGACTGATCGCCCCTAACCACTCGCCTGCCTGACTGATCGCCCCTAACTGCTCACCTGCCTGCCTGATCACCCCTAACTGCCTTTGCCAGCCTGCTTAATCACCTTTAACCAGTCACCCGCCTGCCTGATCACCCCTAACTGCTTTTGCCTGCCTGCTTGATCACCTTTAACCAGTCACCTGCCTGCCTGATTGCCCATAACCACTCTGCCTTCCTGCTTGATTGCCCCTATCTGCTCACCTGCCTGCTTGATCACCCCCAACCACCTCTGGCCCCCATGGCTTTGTCTGGAAGGTCGTCTGGAAGGACATCCAGAAGGTCGTTTGGCTGTCCAGTCTAATTAGCATATTACATTTTTATTATTATAGATAATCATTATTTTACTTAATGGCCCCAAAGCCCAAGAATAGTGATGCTGGTGATTTAGGTGTGCCAAACAGAAGCCATAAAATGTATGTATGTATAGGAAAAAACCTAGTATATGTAAGGTTTGTTACTATCTGAGGTTTCCAGCATCCACTGGAGGTCTTGGTAAATATCCCTGATGGACAAGGGAGGGCTGCTATAATTTAAACACACAAATATTCAAAGTCATATCCCAAGGATATATATTCATTATTAGAAACAATAGAGACAAACACATAACTATGAAATAAATATTTTATTATTTAATTCATCATTTTTAAGGTATTTTTGTTTTTCATAATAGATTCAGAAAAACACATCATTATATAGATCAGTGACAGTTCTTTTTCTTCATCTTCCACTTTTGCAAGGGGTCCCTTTGGGATTGCTGGGACATATGTGCAGGCATCATACTGGATACTAAACGAAGGATAGTGAACAAGTCAGTTATGGTGACAGCTTTCAGTAAGAAGTGTTCAGGCAAATGTCTGTCTCAGCGGCACTGTAAGAAATGTTTAGATAGATATGCATTAGCCTTTGGATGAAGCCCTAATCAGCTGGGGGAAATTTTATCTCAAACCATGGACTCTCTCAACCTCAATTCCTCTTCCAGAAGGATTAGGATTTTGAAACTGCCAGTCGGAATTTCTTCTCCTTCTCTTAATCAGGAGCTAATAGCCACTTCAACCAACAACATTGCCAACCAAGTGCTCACAGTTTTCATTAATATTCTCCACTTGGCTTAGATAATGATTAATAGGTTTCTTTTCTATACCTGAAAACTTCTCTTGAGTCCAGGTCAGAAACACTCCTGGGAACCAGCCCAATAAGAATCAAAAGTGAGGGGAAATGTAAAAGAACACTGGACAAAGGAAATAAAATCACTGTCTCGAAGAGATCTCTTTACTGCCATATTTTTTGAATCATTTACTATAGGCAAGACATGGAAACAACAGATGAATGAATAAAGAAACTATGAGAAAAAAAACAAAAGTAACTGTGAGAGCCCAGCCGGTGGTTGAACATCGACCTATGAACCAGGAGGTCATGGTTCAAATCCCGGTCAGGGCACATGCCTGAGTTGCAGGCTCAGTCCCCAGTGTGAGGCCTGCAGGAAGCAGCTGATCAATGATTCTCTTTCATCATTGGTGTTTCTATGTCTCTCTCCATCTCCCTTCCTCTCTGAAATCAATAAGAGTATATTTAAAAAATCAAGAAACTGTGAATATTTATCAGCCATTTGAAATAATTCTGCTATTTGCCACAACATGGATGGACCTTGAAGGCAGAAAAAGACAAATACTGTATAATCTCACTTATATGTGGAATCTGAAAAAAATAAATAAACACCACAAATTTTCAGAAACAGAGTTGAATGATGGTTGCTGGGTAGGGTGGGGGAAATTGGAAGACATTGGCCAAAGGGTACAAACTCAGTTATAAGATGAATAAGTTCTGAGAATTTAATGTATAGCATGGTAACTATAGTTAACAAAGAATTATCTCTTAATTGTTTCCATGACTAAAAAGTAATTATGTGAGATGATGGAGGTGTTAAATAACCCTACTGTGGTCATCATTTTGCAGCTATATATATGAATCAAATCATTACTTCATACAACTTAAATGTACACAATGTTATGTCGATTATATCTTAATAAAACTGGAAAAAATGAAAACTTAAGTTTAAAGAGAATACTGGCATTCTCCTCTGATCTTTTTCAGGTGGAAACCTTGGAGGATGGACCACTGAGTTTTGTCCCTTTGCTCTGCAGCCTCACAAGTGCAGGAAACATCAGAGCTGCTGTAGACCTCCTCCAATTAGGGGGTTGCAGAATCTCCATGAATTTCTGCACTCCTGGGAGCTCCTCAAAACTCACACCTGTCAGAAAGTGAATCTGTGACTTCACCTGAGAAAGAAGAAGCTTCTTTGGGAGAAATCACTTCCCTACAGTAAACAGCAGGGACCAAAATAGTCCTGAGACCCCGCCTGGAATCCTCTAGAGTGATTGACACAGGCTCTGCTCAGAGCTTCCCTGGTGTGACTTATGCTGCACAACTCAGAGTGTTTTTACTACGAGGATTGGCCCAGCAACAGCCCAGGATTTACCTGGGATGTCTGACACAGCCCGGGGACAACACTTCTTTGAGAATGTGACAAGACAGACCTCAAGGTTCACCAGCAATGTGGACCAAGACAAGCACAACCAAGAGTGTCTTTGGGATGACTGGCATAGACACATTCCTGGGCTTTTCTGAGATGACTTGCACAGACACAGCATAATTTAGGAACTCCCTTGGACTCAGTCATTCAGACATAGTCTAAGGCTGGTCCAGAGCCACTGACACAAACCAGGGCTTCTCTGGAATTGTGACACAGACAAGTCTCACTGACAGGAGGTAAGTAAAGGGTGAGAGGACAGGGCCCAGGCTTAAAATCTCTTGTAAAGAGGATAATGGTTCACCACCAAAACAGTGTGTCTTCTTTGACATGTTTCTGAGAGGCAAGAAAAGTCAGTGGTCTCAAGTAACAAAACTTAGAGTTTTATAAGATTTGACAACTTAGGGGACCTGGAAAAGGATAGAAAACAATGGTAATATATGTATTGTGCTTTGAAATGCTCAAAGTTTTTGCACAAATGTTCTCATTTCACACCTACAACCATCCTGTCTAGTGGGTAGGGCATTTATAATAATAATCCTTTTATAGTTGAGAAAACCATAACTCAGAAATCATGATGTCAGTAGCTCTGTGTCTCACAGATAAAAATAATGATAACCAGAACTGTAACTACAAACTGGAAAATTAAGCAGGTATCAGAGAAAAAGTCCTTGTTAAAGGGTTTGTCCATATCCCGGGGACAATAAAGAGTGACTGAAAGACATTAAGCAGGTAGGTAACTTAATCAGAGTTGCTGCCGGATCACACACAAGTCAACGATGGGTTGAAGAGAACAAACTGGAATCAGGTTCCTACAATATTCCAGGCCAGAGAAAATAAGAGCCAGAAATTAAAGGCAGTGTGGAAGGCATGGAGAAGGTGACACTAAACCAGTATTTAGAAGGAAAAATAATAAAGTTTGGGGGATGAAGGATTTTTATCCCAGTTCCTGTGTTACAAAGTGGGTGTTGTCATTTTCTGCAATGGGGTAGATATAAGGAGAAGTCTTGAGGTGGAGGGAGATAATGAATATAATTTATAACTCATCACTGTTTAAATCTGTGTATATAGTTTGAGGCTGTAGTGCTGATGTATACAGTCTTTTGTATCTAAATTCCTTATGCTTGGAGCTCACTGTGCCTACATTCTGTTTATATAGGTATTTCCTTGGTTTTTTTCATATTTTCTTCATTATTTATCCATTCATTCAACAATACTGAACATCAACCTTGCTAGGAACTGTAATAAAAAGTAAAATAGTATAATTTTTACTCTCAAGGAGTATACCATCTAGAATATGAGTTAAAGACAGAAATTAATGATTACTCTAAGATAAAGACTATGCAAGTGGTATTCTAGTGTTGTTAATATCTTGAAACTTCCTGGTCCTCTCTAGAAACTGTCTTACTCCTTGCTCTCCTACTGCGGTCCAATAACAAACGCCCCGACTTGCCCTCACCTGTGAATTCAAATTCGTTCAGGTTTTCAGAGAGTGGGTGAAAGTGTTGCCTGATGGTTAAGTCCATGATTTGGAGTCAGGCTGCCCAGGATGCATATGCTGACACAACACTTGCTGGCTGCCTAACCTTAGAAAAACCACGCAACTTCTCTGCTCCTCGTATTCCTTGGCTGTAAAGTGGGATGAATAATAGTTTCTATACCTTTAGGTTGTTTTGAGACAAACATAACACATACAAAACATTTGGATTAGTGCCCGGCACTTACTTGGTGCTCAATAAATGTTACTTCTTACTGTGAAAATAGATAAGGTATCAAAAAAAGTTTTCATAGAAGAAGTGATGCCTAGTTTGAAGTCTTTTAAATGAATAGGGTTCAGCAAAAAATTTTTAAAGAACATTTTTTTATTGTTTTTTGCTCTTTACCTCCCTCCTTCCTTCGCCACCCTGACTTCACATCTTGTACTGCTCAGGACTTTACTCCGGTATGATCTTCTCAGTGGAGCCTTCTTTGTTTGACACTCCCCACACCCCCAGATGCCCATTTGCTTCCCCACTGTGTTGTTCTCCATTATTCTTGTTGCTATCTAACACACTATACCTTCTACTTACATAATTTGTTTAAAATCTGTCTTCCCTACTGGAAGGTGAGTTCTATGAGGTCAGGTATTTTTATTTGCTTTACTTACTGATATATTATCTTCAGTATCTAAAACAGTGTCTAATATCTATTGAATAAATTATTATTTTATCAGAGATAAAAAGCAAGGGCACACTTTGGAATATACAGGTCTTGTAACATAGAAATCCACACCTAAAACCTATATGTTCATGTTGACCAATGTCACTCCAATCAATTTAAATTAGTAAATATTTATTAAAGAAAAGAAAAGCAAGGGCTACAATGAGTTTGAGCAATGGGTTAGATAAGAACTGGATTTTAAAAAGTAGATCTAATATTATATCCTAACAATTATAACGGTTAGCATTTATTGCATATGTATTATGCACCAGTTACCATGCTATGTGCTTTAGATTTATTCCTGTAAGTGTATGCTTATCAGAAAGAATTTCAGAGTCCCAATTTTGAAGCTTAGTTATTGATATAATGATGAAAACTTGTTTCCTTTTTCCAAAGGGGTTAATGTTATTAACCACACCTGCATATTTTAAGTTGGTCTTCACTAACATGACACTTGAGTTTCATATTTCGTGAGAATGAAGACATAAATGGACCAATAGAAAATGATGCAAGGGTTTATACATAACACTGCAGTCTGATACTATCTTGAGTCTGTCTTTCCTTTGTCTGATCACATATAGCCACATGGAGAATATTTAGCCCAGGGATCAAAATAACCCACAGTTTCTATATTGTGTGTCTTCTTATTTAAATTGAAATTATCTGAGTTTGAAATGAAGATTCCTCCAATATGCTGAAATCTTTCTGAGCATGGCTGCTGGAGACTAGGAAACATGCAGGTTTCCTCCTCAGGGATCATTGGTAAATGTTGGCTCACTTCTTTTGCTTTTCTCCTTCCCACATTTTTTATTTTGTAGAAAACATATCCAGACTCATGTTAACATCTTTCATTGTGCCTCAAGACCCTTCTCTTCAGAAATGCTTGGCCTGGCTTCTTGTCAGCATCACTGACTGGTGCTAAAAACAAAAACAAACAACAACAATAACTAAAAAAACCCCAAAAAACAGAAAAGTAGAGATAACTCAGGAGATGTATAAATATATATGGCGTGCCTCAGTTCAGTCTGAAAAAGGTTAGTATTCTTCCAAAAAAAAAAAAATTGTGAAGCCTATAGTCAAGACTTGGTTTTTACATTTTTGAAAGTACATCTGTTTTATCTTCAACAACTATAACAAAAGAGGTAGAAAATGAAGCCACAGGATGTTCCTTTTCCAAGGGTGTAACAGAAGTCTGTATAACAGATGGAGACTTCTTCCCAGAGTGTGACTGCTCAATGAGATCCTGGGCAGAAGAATGATGTGGGGAAACTGGACCATTGTCAGTGAGTTTGTTCTTGTGAGCTTCTCAACCTTGTCTTCCGAGCTACAAGCTCTACTGTTTCTCCTTTTTTTGATCATTTACCTGGTTACCCTAACGGGAAATGTCCTCATCATCCTGGTCACTACAGTTGACTCTGCCCTACAAAGTCCTATGTATTTCTTCCTCAGGAACTTGTCCTTCCTGGAGATAGGTTTCAACTTGGTCATTGTGCCCAAGATGCTGGGGACCCTGATCATCCAAGACACAACCATTTCCTTCCTCGGCTGTGCTACTCAGATGTATTTCTTCTTCTTCTTTGGGGCTGCTGAGTGCTGCCTCCTGGCCACAATGGCATATGACCGCTATGTGGCCATCTGTGACCCTTTGCGCTACCCAGTCATCATGGGCCGCAGGGCCTGTGCCCAGCTGGCAGCTGCTTCTTGGTTCTCAGGGTTTCCGGTGGCCACTGTGCAAACCACATGGATTTTCAGCTTCCCTTTCTGTGGCCCCAACAGGGTGAACCACTTCTTCTGCGACAGTCCCCCTGTCATTGCACTGGTCTGTGCTGATACCTCTCTGTTTGAACTGGAGGCTCTGACAGCCACAGTCCTGTTCATCCTCTTCCCTTTCTTGCTGATCCTGGGGTCCTATGTTCGCATCCTCTCCACTATCTTCAGGATGCCCTCAGCTGAGGGGAAACGCAAGGCCTTCTCCACCTGTTCCTCCCACCTCCTGGTTGTCTCCCTTTTCTACAGCACTGCCATCCTCACATACTTCCGACCTCGGTCCAGCACCTCTCCTGAGAGCAAGAAGCTGCTGTCCCTCTCCTATACAGTGGTGACTCCCATGTTGAACCCCATCATCTACAGCTTAAGAAATAGTGAAGTGAAGGCTGCACTGAAGCGGGTCACCCACAGGACCCTGGGCCCAAAGAAACTGTGACTGGTTTAGATGGAAACTGAAGGGGTAGAATGCAAGGACAAAAGAAAGAAAACAGTTTTGCTCCGTGGATAGAGCATCAACCCATTGACTGAAGGGCCCCAGATTCAATTCCAGTCAAGAACATGTACCTTGGTTGCAGGCTCAAGCCCCAGAGCGCATGCGGGAGGCAACCAATCAATGTGTCTTTCTCACATGGATGTTTCCCTCTCTCTGTTTCTCCTTTCCCTTCCGCTCTCTCCAAAAATCAATGGAAAAATATCCTTAGGTGAAGATTAACAAAACGAAGGAAGGAAAGAAGGAAGGAAGGAAGGAAGGAAGGAAGGAAGGAAGGAAGGGAGGGAGGGAGGGAGGGAGGGAGGGAGGGAGGGAGGGAGGAAGGAAGGAAGGAAGGAAGGAAGGAAGGAAGGAAGGAAGGAAGGAAGGAAGAAAGGAAGGAAGGAAGGAAAACAGAGTTCTCAAATAGTTTTTTGGACTCCGCTCTTTTCAGGAGCCACAGTATACCCACTGGGATCTTAGACTTTCCACTGGGATCCATTTACGAAAAGAACTTGAGTGGTGGAAGAAGAAACTGCAGTACGCTCAGGGTTCTATAGGACTGTGATATCAATGTCTCTGAAGATGCCACTAGTTTACACGGATTAGGCGCCCATCTGAAGGTTGATAACTTCACTAAAATTTGCTCTTTTTCATTTGTTCTAACTTTTTTAGTTGTGTTTTAACTTTTTCTTTAACTTCTTCATCCATGTCATGTTATAATTTTCTGCTTTACTTTCTTCTGTTTGTCCAAAAACTCTACCAGCAACTTTTTAGGACATTTTTGTTTATAAGGTAAAGTAATAATAATAAATAGTAGAGTTCTGTTTCATTCTTTTTTTTCCCCCCAGCAAATTGTTATGCAGTACTCAGCATGTGTTCGACCCTGTTTAGGCCCAAAAGACATGTTGGTGAACAAAACAGATAAATGTGTTGTCTCACGAAACTTATAATTGGGAGAGAACAAAAAGATACTCTAAAACTCTGCTGATTTATAAAGTACACATGTTTAAAGTGCTAGCAATTGAGTACTAATAAATCTTCCTCTGCTTCTATAATTGGTCTGTGCTTCATCTGGAGAAAGACAATTCCACACTACTGCCTCAATCAAATTATCCACCTTGGATATGAGAGTTGGTTGACATAAAGGGTTTAAGGAATCACCAGTCAAGTATAAGTGGACAAATTTGAGGAAACTGCTGGGAATAACCCAGAGTTTCTTTGTTTTCTATATTTTGGGGGCAATCTTACTGTGATTGAATGAAGTCAACTGTCCCTTCTAAGCTTGCATATCACTCAACCAATGTAGCAGCCATTCTATGATTTTGTCCAGTGAACATTGCCCAACTCTATATTCTTGGCAAATAACAGAATTGAGACATGGACACCATAGCTTTGTGTAATCTATTCATAAGAATGTATTGATAATTAACAAAGTAAAATAGCACTTATTGCATAAGCAAGACCTCTTCACAAAACCTAAAACAACTATAACTCTGTGTGCCATGGAAGTACCGGGACCAGATCAATCTGCCACACAAGGTGTCCTTTAGCTCGCATGTATCAAGGGCTCCTGGAGGGCAGCACATTCTGAATATCACCATAGGAATTTGCAAATAAAAAGGCAGATTGCAGGGTTCTATTTGCATGATGGCAATCACACAACTAAGCAGATTGGTACCCTTATAAATTTGTCATCTCCAAGTTTAGCCAAGCTTTTATCACTGCCTCACATTAGTTTTACTTGAACTTTATATGGTAGGTAGAATAATGGGTCCACAAAGATGTCCATGTCCTAGTCCCCAATCCGTTACCTTACATTGACTTTGTAGATGTGATTACATTAAGGGTATTCCCACAGGGAGGTTAGCCTGTATTTTTTTTAATACAGTAACGGGAAATCAGAAGATGGGTCGAGAATGACCGTGAAACATTTAGTCCCATCGCTTCCTCAACCTCTTATACCTAAGTCCATGGGTGCTGCCCAGTGGCCTTCTATACACAGCTTCCCTCTCCAAGTTCTAGTTTCCTCCTTCTGGTCCTTCAGGCCCAAGATTTGTAATAGCTTCTCACTCTTGCTTCCCTCAGATGTCACAATTTCTTTTTGGTTTTCAAAACCCCATCTTTACCTTTTAAAGGTGTGTCCTAATAGATTACAGTACTCAACTCTTTAATGAGAGTATGAGAAGTACAGCAGAGCTCATAAATTCTGCTTCATTGTGCCTATGCTCTACCCACCTCAAACATATACAAAGATGGGGGAAAGTAGGTTTATAAGTACTACAAATAAGTAATACAACAATAAATAAATAATGAATAAACTCCATTTCTTGTATTCACAACTGTAAACCTACTTTTGCCCTCCCGCATATGTACGTGCACATGTAGGTATGCTGTGGAATGGGCGCAGAAGAAGGGACAGCTGAACACTCGGAGGTATCAGGAAAGAGAACCTTTATTCAAAGCAGTGCTGCTGGTTCGGGGGATTCAAAAATCCAAAGCCTGCACAACTTATACAATGAGATTTCTCCTTAAATATTAGTATATTCCTGAGTTTCTTTGTTTTCTAACTACCTGGCTTCTGTGGTGGACATTCACAGCCCCTCCTGAGTCAGTTAGAATGGGGAATTTAGATTGTATCTAAATGCCTAACCTGGATGGTGAGATGACCTCCCTCTAGCTAAACTGTTACATCCTTGGTTTATGGCCCTTGTAAATTGGGAGTATTTAAGTAAATAAGTCTTGCAAGACCTAGATAATTAAGGAAGGGGCAGTGACTTGATTATAGGCTAACAAAAATGTGCATTAGGATACTAATTAGCTAGGTACAGAGTCAGGCTGCCAGCCCCCCTACATTCTTTCACAGGTACAAGTGCACAAGTGCATGGACACATACATGTAGCACCTAGTTCATAGTAAATGATTAAGTAATGTTTGTTAATTTATTGATTATTTGATGAGGCACAGAAATATCAAAATGTAAAAGTATTGGAGTAGGTTCTGGGATAAGATAAATATTAATATATAGCATAATTTTAGATTTTACAGGTTCTGTAACCAGACAAACAATGGGTCTGTGCTCCCTGTCACTACTTGAGCCAAATAAACAGAGACAGGGTTGAATCATATATGAGCATTTATTCCAATACTGCCAGCAGTATGGGAGAGCAGCAGATTAGCCACAAAAATCTGCTCTGCAGCTCCCCATAAGCCAACTGTTTATATAGGTAGAACTACAAAGGAAGAGTAGGCAAAAGGGAAGTTTACAAATATGCAAAAAGGACTAGGGGGTCTTCAGAGGGTTTAGTGATATGCAAAGGCTTGGGTTACATGCGGAATTAGCCAAAGGAAGTGCCAGATGGGCAATTAACAGGTAAGAAGGCTGGAGGTTTGCAAAGGCCTGCAGGTATGCAAAAAGGGCTGGGGTTCTTCAAGGGCTGGCGATTCTGGTTTCTGCAGCATAATTGTTAATCTTCCCATGATTATAGGCAGCTCCAAATGGGGAGGAAGGGCTGCATCTCCAGGTCAGCTCCAGCCAGGGTAGAATGTGCCTTCTTTAATCAAAATAAAACAGTCATGGTTAACAGAGCATGATTAATATTTCTTACAATACTAGCTGGTTCCCCAAATTCTATTGCTGCCCTCTTTCAGTTCCATGGTTTATAAAAATGCGGATATTTCTCAAAGGCGTTCCTAACTCTTAAATGCTAAAAAACTAACCAGAAGGAAGGCCCTCCTTCCTATTGCTCCATGAATTACTGTCCTTCTTCTACAGAGGAAGTGCTGGGTGAAGGATAGAGGGTGGGTCCCTGGATAAGGCCCAAGGATGAGACTCATACCATGTTCTAGTCTTGCTAAGGAAACTACTCAGCAAGTCTTCCAAATAGGTGGCCAGGAGGGTCTCACTGCCAGTGGCAAACTCCAAGCCTGCAGGGGAAATTCCTTGTGGTCACTTTCCTCAGAGCTCCCTTCACGTCCTTGTTCCTCAGGCTGTAGATGAGGGGATTAAGCATGGGGGTGACCATTGTGTAGAACACAGACACCAGTTTTTTCAGTTCTTTGGAAGACTTTGGTGTCATGTAGGTGACAATTGCAGACCCATAAAAAAGGATGACCACGATGAGGTGGGAGCCACAGGTAGAGAATGCCTTGAGCCGCCCTGCTGCTGACTTCATCCTGACCACAGTCACTATGATGTGGCCATAGGATACCAGAATGAGGGAAACAGGCATGAGGAGAATCACAACCCCCACGAGGAAAATGGCCATCTCTGAAGTCTGGGCATCTGTGGTTGCTAGGATCAATAGTGCAGGTGCCTCACAAAAGAAATGAGCAATACTATTGCTGCCTCTGTAGGGTAGCCTTAGGGTGAAGGTGGCATCCACCACAGATACCAGAATGCCACTGGCCCATGATCCCACAGCTAGCTGGGCACACAACTTCCAAGTCATGATGGTGGGGTAATGCATAGGCTTACAGATGGCCACATACCGGTCATAGGACATCACTGCCAGAAGGGCACACTGTGTACCCCCGAAAATCAAGAAGAATAGAAGCTGAGCTGCACAACGTGTGAATGAAATGACTTTTTTCCTGGATAGCAGGTGGACTAGGGCCTGAGGAACGATGTTGGTAGAGAAACAGAGGTCAGCCAGAGATAAATTGCAGAGAAAAAAATACATGGGTGTGTGAAGCCGGACGTCAACCTGAACAAGGGTCAGGAGAAGCACATTTCCAAGCACAGTGACGAGATAGACACCCAGGAATAAGATGAAGAGCAGCTGCTGGGTGTGCGGGTTGTCAGAGAGTCCCAGGAGGAAGAATTCTGTCACCTGTGTCTGATTGGTCTGTCTCATGGTTTGTCTCCTTTTTCAGTACCAAATCACTACACGCTAAACAGGTGTGTGTCACCTATAAAATTATGTAAGTCAGAGTTGGTGTGTGTAACCTATAAAATATATAATTAAATGTTGCCTCCAATCACTACCAACCATTTCAAAATCCCCTTTTTAAGGTTTTTAGAAGATGGTCATGCTGCTTTACTTGGAACATTTCAATTTTGCAAGACTTAATACTTTATAAGTTGGTGCGTTCATTTTTAGTGTCATCTGGCAAATGTAGACTAGATCCAAAATCATCTTCTTTATTCTGAATATCAGATATCTAATAATAAAAAGACAGATTAAATTCATGTGTAAATTCATGCAATTTAATTTCACTTTGTTATTAACTAAAGCAGGGGTCCTCAAGCTTTTTAAATAGGGGGCCAGTTCACTGTCCCTCAGACCGTTGGAGGGCCGGACTATAGTTTTAAAAAAAAAAGTATGAACAAATTCCTATGCACACTGCACATATCTTATTTTGAAGTAAAAAAAACAAAACGGGAACAAATACAATATTTGTATTTGCATGTGGCCCCCGGGCCATAGTTTGAGGACCCCTGAACTAAAGCCTTTGAGTCTTGTGTTGCTCTTGCCACACCTCTCCCATCTCATGTTGGTGCAAATATTTTTAAGTCTTTGGATATACAACTGTTTCTGTTGTCTCCTTCTTGAATGGGTGGTCACGAAGGCATAAGAAATCAAACAGAGCCAAAGTACCCTGCAGAACTGACTTTTGTGTCAGAGAAAATGACCCATTCTGAAGGAGCTGGGAAACCAAGAGGTAACTCTGGATAGTGTGCCATAATATCTTTGGAAATTCTTTCCTCCCCTTCAGCTAGAGCTCCCAAATATCAGTGAACTTCCAAAATAACAGACACACACCATCATGACATAATTTCCATGCTAAGCCACCAGCATGGCTATTTTTCAGACTACCTGGCACTGATCTGCAACCTCCAGCCCATCATCTCTCACTGACTGATGTTATCTGTCTACTCCTCCCAGAAATGACAAACTCCTTTGAAAGTTGTTTCTATGTCTTTCATTTTTGTGTACTTTATTAGACATAACATAGAGCTTTGTTCAATAAGTTATCATTAATTAAATAAATCAAATAAAAAGTTGTTTAAAAAGCCTGCCTAAAAATTAAGAATTCGGGAATAATAATAAAATATCATAGGGCTTCTCCAACAAGAGTAAAAGGAAATTTAATTTAAAGTCTAAATTTTAAGGCTCTACATGAGAGCTATCAACTCTTTATCTTTCTGATAAAATACTTCAAATTATGTTTAAATACATAAAATGCATACATACATACACATGCACATACATATAAAAATAGGATGTATAGGATTGTAAGGAAACCATTACATCAAAATATAGTCAAAATAGTTTTAGAAAACAAATATGTGATATAATAATACATGTGCTTCTTCAAATCATTAAATTTTTTAAATGTTGTGATGGATCTAATAACCACCTTAATTTAAAAATTATGAACTTAAATGATATTTTGAGATATGTTCAACAACTGCAGTGTGATATAAATGTACCTCTGATTTCCATTGGTGATGAAGCCATGGATACTACAATGCTGGATACTATAAAACAAGAAAGAAATTTTAGATTCACTTTAATGTAAATAGCATTCACAGCTAAATTAAAGAATTCCCTGAATTTCAAGTTACGAACTATTAGGCTCATGGAATTGCCAGGAATTTTCTCAAAAAAAGACACAGTTACACTCTATATAATCTGATATGGAGTCTTAGGCATTTGGATGGATCTGTGGGTCAAAATGATGAGAGATTTCAATTTATCATTGAAATAGTAAATGAATAAATAAAATGTTAATATGAACAATCACATCTCTGCATAGTGTTAGCATCATTTTCATTGAACATACATCACACTTTGAATATTCAGTCACCTTATTTGTTGAGTAAATGTATTTGGCCAGCATTTCCTTAAAATACAAACAGAAGACCTAGCTTCTGAGGCCAAAGACTCTCAGATAGGAAGGACAAACTATAGTCACAGTTTATCCCCAGTGCCAGTGTGTTCTCTGGAACATCATAGATTCCCAGCAAATATTAGTTTTTTGTTTTGTTTTTTTAAAATATATTTTATTGATTTTTACCGAGAGGAAGGGAGAGAGATAGAGAGTCAGAAACATCGATGAGAGAGAAACATCGATCAGCCACTTCCTGCACATCCCCCACTGGGGATGTGCCCGCAACCCAGGTATATGCCCTTGACCAGAATCGAACCTGGGACCTTTCAGTCCACAGGCCGACGCTCTATCAACTGAGCCAAACCGGTTTCGGCACAAATATTAGTTTAATGAATGAATGTACTGGACCAAGTGAGTCTGTATGATCTAACAATTACAAATAAAAGTAATATAGAATTGTTACTAGTGGGAAATATAGTCTATTTTTAAATAGCTGATATAAAAATAAATTTTGAGAACACAAGTAATTTTAAGTGTAGGGAGCTGATATAGGGTTAAGCCTCGGACTGACCTGTGGGCAAAGTCACAAACAATTCCCAGCTTAGAGGGCACAGTCCTCTTAGTATAATTAGGCTTGACCTTATGAGGCTCCCTAGATCTTATCTGGGAAGCTAACGGGCTGAGGAAGTGCCGGAAGTATAACCATGGTGTAAACAAGTGAAACTCACAAGAACAGTGTAACTTTGGTAACCACTACCTTGTTTACCTCAAACTATAAAATAAAGGCTCAGCTTCCCTTGGGATCTCTCTCTGTGGCCTCAGCCAGGCACAGGAAGATCCACGGAGACTAAGGAAAGCTAGAGAGTTTTGAATGCTGTCTCCATGTAAAACATTCTTCGCCGACTCCGTCCACCCTTTGGGAACCCCTGGACCAGCTGGGGCTGGCCCCCAGCATTTAAGATAGGTACTTTTGGAATTATCATCCACCTAGTGGAAGGTACTGTCTGGTTAGTTCGTAAAGTCTCCAGGTTATGGTTCAGCTCAGGTGCCTTAGACTTACTTCTCCTGCCACAGTTCATACCCTTCCCAGAGTAGAATTTAGTGCAATAGTATCAACTACATGTCTATACCTCAGAGAAAATTAAATGGTAAGCAAATAATGGTCCTCGCTTTTGATGAAAAGATATAGAGGATAACATTAAACACTTGTCCCGAAGTTCTAAGTGATGCCCAAGTCGGTGGTTAACTTAGTGGAAGGGCAACTACACGATATTGCTGATTTCTAAGACTTCTTACCCATTCCCCACTCCCACCTATCTCCAAAACACGTAGAAATAGACACACAAAAGTACACACGTTCCCAAAAAGCAAATATATCCTAGACACATAAATGTATTTACAGCAGGATGAACTTACCTCCATCATAGCTCTTAACAAATTACGTTGAAATTATTTTCTTTTTCTGTCACTATAAGATATTCAAGAGCAGCAACCATACCTCACTCATCTTTATTCACAGCAAATATGATAAATCCTGGCATGGAATAAGTGTCTAGCACATGTTTTTGAGCTGATTTGACCTGAACCAAAATAGCAGAAGACAGTGAATGAGTCAGAGATAAGTGTGACTTGTGACCTGTCACATGGCAGGAATGCTCACTGACCCTGGGAGTACAATATTAGAAGTCTACATCCCTGACTGCTCCCAATTTGTTTTTTTAAAGCATGTTATTCTCCCATGCGAATGTGAAGGATAAAATGCTCCCTGGGCAACCTCAGGGTCAGGAAGCTTCTCTAAGAGAACCATGTCTGCTGTCGGTATTTCGTGTTATTCTCTGTCTTCCAGATTTAACATTAAATTTTAAGTGCATTTCTCTAAAAATGGCATGTATTACTTGGTGTGGAATGGGATGGTAAGGTCACAGAGCCAAGCATTGTCTAATTGGCATTTCTTTTAGAAAGAGGATACTGAGGAAATCCATAGGAACCAAGAGAACATATGAAATTTCTCTTCAGATTCCAAAATCTTTCATCCTCAAAATCACTTACCCCTACCTTACATATCCATGTCCTTTACCTTCTCCACAGCCCCACACACACATAAGAATTCACACCCAGAGGACCAATAATGAGTCCATGGAAGCTCTGCTTATGTCTCCATCAGGTGAAGACCATGGTTTGATAAGATAGATCTGCTGTGGGGAAAAAAACCTTGGCTAGATTTATTACAGAAGATTTAGCCCTAAGAATCACATTGTTTGGACAAATTAGTTGAATTAAAAAAATCAAATCTATGAAGGGATTGAAACCAATTCACTCCCAATATATGCCAAGTTATCCCCTTTGTTCAACTCGTGCCTTGTCTTTCCCTCCCTCCAATACACTTACCAACATTTTCTCATACCTGGGAGAAAAACGTTCAAACCAGCAAAGACATCTCACAGTTGAGGGGGAAACTGCTGCAGGTGCAGCAAATGCATTGGCTGCAGAAGGGGCAGAGTGGAGACTGGGAGCATCTTGTTATGAAGTCAAAGGGCTCAGTAAGATCAAGGACAAGGCAGGAGGGGAATCCCCACATCCCCCATGTCCAGAGGTCTTAGCATTGACCCCAGGGCAACAATAGTTCCATTTAAGTGAGCAGAGGAATACATGAGCAGTCTCTGGGGCAGCAAACGTGCTCAGGAGAATTCTGAATCATTAGGGTGGATCCTGAGCTGCATTTCCTCTCAGAAGGTTCCCAAATGGTTGTGAGGACAGATGTCAGCACTCACATCTCCATTTGGGGGAGAATGTAGATGCAAACAATGTAGAGTTAATTCAATCCACAGGTGTATTTTAAAATAATACAGCATGATCAAATATGACTTATCTCTGGGATGCTAATGTTTCAACAACAGAAACCCAACAAAGAAATTCACAAATTATTACACTGAAAAATAAAATCAGATAAAAATCTCAGTGATGTAGAAAACACATGTGTTAAGAAAAAAAACACCTATTTATTATGTTTTAATCTTTGTAAATCATGAATAAGATAAAGGGTTTTTTTTACCTGGTTGGTTATGCACCAAAACCCAACAACACATCTCATATTTAATAGAGAAATTATTGGTGCAGTCTCTAAGATAGACAAAAAATGCTGCCCACACCATTACTGTTTAGCAGAGTACTGGGAGTCATAAAGAACACAATGAAGAAAGAAAAAAGATAAAAGGAAAAGATATAAGGCATAAGAAATGGAAGAGAAAAAAATAAAAATTTACTATTTGCTGATCATATGATTACCAGCCTAAAAAAATTCAATGAACAAACTGCTAGAAGTAATAAAGATATGCAAGTTTCCTGTATCAGAGTTCAACCTAAAAAAAAATTTTAAAAAAAAACAGCTTTCTTTACCTCTCTACCAGCAATAACCAATTGGAATATAATTTTTAAAATGGTACAATTTCACAATAGCAGCAAAAATTATGAAGTATATGGAAACAAATCAAGAATACACAAGATCTCCATGGTGGTAAAAAATTAGCTCCCGTGAAGTAGATCATTTGAATAAATGAAGAAATATTTCATCTCTTGGATCAGATGACTTTAATATTATAAAGATATAATTTCTACCTAAATTGATCTATAAGTTTAGGGTAATACCAATTACCATTCCAGTTGGATATTTTTAGTAACCCAAAAGATTTACTCTTACATTTATGTGGAGAAATAACAATCCAAACTTAGAATATTGAAAGAGATCATGTAGGAATGCCCTACCAGATATTAAGACATACTGCCAAGCCACAAAAATAAAATCCAGGTGGTACTGGTGCAAAAAAGAACTAATAAACAAATGGAGCCAAACTGAGAGCTCATAGATAGACCCATATGTAAATTTCATGTAAAACAAAGTTAATTCCAAAAATCACTAGGGAAAGGACAAATAGTTCAGTAAATGTTGTTGGTAAAATGAGTTGACTACAATGAGAAAAATAAAACTGAATTTCTACCTAACATGACATAAGGGGGTAGTCTCCAACAGGATTAGATACCTAAAAGTTAAAATAGAACAATGACATTATAGAAGAAAACATAGCAGTACACCTCACTGACTTAGAGTAAAAAAATTCCGAAGCACAACCAATAAAGAAAAATTTGATGAATTTGATTTTATAAAATCTGAAATTTGTGTTTAATAAAGAACATTAAGAACAAAGTTAAAAGATAAATAAAAATGGATGAATTTTTTGATTTATCTAAAATCTAAGAAATAAGAACTTACTACCAGGGATTCACAGTGAATTATACAAATCAACAAGAAAAATAAAGAACACCCCCCCCAAAAAAAAAAAAATAGCAGAGAATATAAAAAGGGAATTTACCAAAAAAAAAAAAGTAACTCCAAAGGGCTACATGAATATAAAGCAATGCTCAAATTCATTAGTAAAGAAATATCTACAAAGTAAAACAACAGAGATATTTATTTACCTGTGTTAGTAATAATGTACTGGAAAAACGGTAGAAAATAGGGAAGCACACTTACATTGGGATGAAGTACAGTCATTCTGGGGGGAAATCCAGTATTACTTGGTCATCTTATGCTTATGCATAATCTATGATATAGCAATTATTGAGCCAAAATATTCTCACACAGACTCAGTCTTGGGATATGTGTGGTTCTGTTATTTGCGTTGGTGATATGGTGTGTAATTGGGATATCCCTCCCTGGGAGAGGATACAAATGAAAATGCGATGGATGAACACCAAGGATATTCCACAGTCAGAAGAGTTTGGATGTATATGTACCAACATAAAGACTTAGAACTGAGTGAGGAAAGTAAGAAACAAAGGGGCATATAACACAATATCATTTATATAAATTATAAATACATATACAGAAAATAATCATTTTGTGAGACCAGATGAAAAGCACTGCATACAATAGAAGGTTATGAGGTCAATGGGAATGATGCATGGATAAATATATATATTAAACAAATAAAATAAATGTATAGATAAATAAACAAGAGAGGGGCTTTAAAATCACTAATCACTGTAATATGTCACTGAGGATTGTAATTAATTAAATTCCCCACACCTAAGACTCAAACAAATACACAAACAAGCAATAGGAGGAATTAAGATTGCAGGATACTTGTACAGAAATAGAAAGTCAGAAAAAGAACAGACTAGAGCAGTGATGGCGAACCTATGAGACGCGTGTCAGAGGTGACACGCGAACTCATTTTTTTGGTTTATTTTTCTTTATTAAGTGGCATTTAAATATGTAAAATAAATATCAAAAATATACATCTTTGTTTTACTATGGTTGCAAATATCAAAAAATTTCTATATGTGACACGGCACCAGAGTTAAGTTAGGGTTTTCAAAATGCTGACATGCCGAGCTCAACAGGTTCGTCATCACTGGACTAGAGACTATAAAAATGGACCAAATCTCATAGGAGTTTATGTTTTGAAATTAAATGTATTGGGTTGATAACATTATATAAGTTTCAGGTTTACTATTTTATAATACATCATCTGTGTATTCCATTGTGTGCCCACCACCCAAAGTTTGGTCTCCTCTTGTCACCTTATATTAGACCCCCTTTACACTCTTCATCCTCTTCCTAACCCCTTCCCCTTTGGTAACCACCATAGGGTTGTCTATGATTTTTTTTTGTTCCTTTGTTGCTTTTTATTTTATATCCCACATATGAGTGAAATCATATGGTTCTTGTCTTTTTCTAACTTATTTCACTTCACATGATATTCTCAAAATCCATCCATGTTGTTGCAAATGGCAATATTTCATCTTTTTAATGACTAAGTAGTATTCCATTGTATGTATGTGTTCTAGATCTTCTTTATCCAATCATTGGTGGAAGGACATTCAGGTTGTTTCCATGTCTTGGCTATTGTAAATTAATAGTTTAAGAAACAAGTAGTTTGCCCTGACTGGTTTGGCTCCGTGGATAGAGCGTCGGCCTGCGGACTGCAGGGTCCTGGGTTTGATTCTAGTCAAGGGCATGTATCTTGGTTGCAGGCACGTCCCCAGTAGGGGGTGTGCAGGAGGCAGCTGATCAATGTTTCTCTCTCATCAATGTTTCTAACTCTCTATCCTTCTCCTTTCCTCTCTGTAAAAAATCAATAAAAATATATATTTTTTAAAAAGAAACAAGTAGTTAAAGAAACAGTTGTACACAAAATGATCTTTTAACTGGTAATTATCCTCACAAAAGAAATGCTTTGACTTTATGTCCACTAAAAGCGTATCCTATATAATAAAAGCCTAATATGCTAAGTGTTCAGTTGTCCAGTCAGCCATTCAACCAATCAAAGTGTAATATGCTAATTATATGCTAAGGCCTCGCAACTGCTCGCTATGACGTGGTGCACTGAACCAGGAGGCAGATGCTCCAACCGGTAGGTTAGCTTGCTCCTGGGGTCCGGCCTACCGGGACTAAGCAAGACAGGCCGGACACACCCTGGAGCCCTCCCCCAGACCCTCCCCACCTCCCAATCGTGCATCCCTCCCTGGTCCCTCTGCATGGCCTGTGCCCTCACACAATCCGGGACCCCTTGGGGGATGTCGGAAAGCCAGTTTCGGCCCTAATGATGGAAAAACTGATCGCTATGACGTGCAATGCAGGAGCTGCCCTCTGGTGGTCAGTGCACTCCCACAGGGGGAGCGCCTCTCAGCCAGAAGCCAGGCTCATGGGTGGTGGCAGGAGCCTCTCCTGCCTCACAGCAGCACTAAGAATGTCCCCATGGAGAGCAGGCCGAAGCGGTGAGTCAGACATCCTCCGAGGACTCCCAGACTGCAAGAGGGTGCAGGCCAGGCTGAGGGACCCCCCGCACCCCCACGAGTGCACAAGTTTCATGCACCAGGCCTCTAGTAACTTTAATATAACAGCACTTTCAAGACTCCTCTTGTCATGTTGATATTACGACAGTATTAACCAAGTTAAACTCTATCCCTTATGGTGATCACAGGGCACCAAAACAACCATAAACTGAAATGGGAGTGCAACTCTTCAATCAAGTTGCATTACTCAAATAGAAAGTTGGCATCCAGATAATCCAATATCTGCTCATTGTCCTTTCTATGTAATCACCATATAAATTAAAACACAAGTTTGGTAACTTGTAAACCTCTTAGAAATAGATCAACGGATGCTTTTTGAATGACACTAGTGTGGAATTTGAAAGAGCGGTGAGCATGCTCTGAAGGCTTTAGTCTGTGATTTCAAATGAAACACTAAGTGCCTTAGGGTGTCTCAGAGGGTGGAAAGATAATAAAGTTGAGGGCTCTTAAAGCTCCAGGGAATGCTTATTTACATCACTCTCAGGACCTCAGCTTTAAATATTTCCGTGAAGGAAAATTCTCTGTTCAGAACTGGGACCTAGGAGAATTGGAGTTTGTACCTTGAATCAAATAAGGCAAAAAGGCTTGGGATGAAGTCACACTGATAGGATGACTCTAGTGCTCAGGCACCAACCCACAGTTGGTGCTGTTCTTCAAGAGTGGGTCTGCAGGCTGCAGAAATCACTCCCTCCCACACTTGATCCTGGATCCTTAAACCAATGACTCCTTAGCCCTGGTTCTGCCTGGTCTCTGCCCTCAGGTGAGCGTGGGGAAACTGCTGCCAAGCTCAGTTTGTGGGATTCTGAAGGACTGGTTGAGAGGGTGGGGAGGTGCGCATGGTGTTGGGAAAGATTAACTTTGTCATTTATTCTCTTATACCTCGTTTTCCCTGCTAGACTCACAGAGACCACAGTTCTATTCCCACTCTTCTTCTTTAGAAACTTAACCCCCAAATCCTCTTCCAGACTTTCTCCTTCAGGGATGAGGCTGTTTCTAGAGAGACCCCGGAGGCTGCACCCTCCCACATTACTTTCCTCTTGCTGTTGAAGAGCTACTGCCTGGCTCTCCCTCCCCTGCCCTCTGATGTCAGCCCTTCAGTTTTCATTGCTTCCCTCAGCTTGCATTTGTTCCACCATCTCTTACTGAACAGGTAGAAAAGATGGGGGAAAGTAGGTTTATAAGTACTACAAATAAATAATACAACAATTAATAATGAATAAACTCCATTTCTTGCATTCACAACTGTAAACCTACTTTTCCCTTCCCCCATATGTACATGCACACATAGGTATGTTGTGGAATTGGTGCAGAAGAAGGGACAGCTGAACACTCGGAGGTATCAGGAAAGAGAACCTTTATTCAAAGCAGTGGCCACTCAGGGCGCTTTGCTATCAGTCAGCCTTAAAGAAATCAAGCATGTGCTTTTTTTTTTTCCACAGACTTCCACACTTACATGAACAAATAATTATATCCAAGTAGACATACAAACATCAAATAAACATTTACACTTACACCCTTTCAGTGAACAAGTACTTTTACAGTCTTGGGATCTTGAGCAAATAACAGGAACACTGCCCAAGTCCCCTGATGGGGGCCTGACAGGAACAGATGTGGGGGCCTCCCTTTCCCACATCCCAAGACAGGATTCTTGACCTATGTCTCATCCAGATAGAAACGGTACTCATACTGAGGAGCACGCCACATTTATACCACAAAATACCAACAAATCAGTTTCAGTTGTGTCGAGATACAGAACAAGTCCCTGAATAGAGATCCTTGATAATCTATATCAGTAATCCATTCACACAATTCCCAAAAGTTAAAGAGGAAGGAAAGAACCATTCAATGTGCTTCAAGGGGGTTTCGGCGAAGCAACAAAATCAACAGAGTAAACACATTGGACTCACAAACAAAAACCAAAACCAAAAAGGCTCACAAACAAACAAATAAATCCAAAACCAAAAACCAAGAAAACCAAGGCCAGAAGTACCTTTTGACGTTTCAGGGGTACCAAGGAAGGAGAAGTTAGGCCGCGTCCAGCCCTTCTCACAATCCACCATCAGTGACCAGTCCCAGCTCATTGGTCTATCATTCATTCAACATTTCTCTTTCTTCCCATCACACCAAAGCCATGCTTTCCAGTTAGTTAGAACTCTTGGTCTTAATTTTTAGGTGACATGTAAATAATTAACATTCCTCAGATTAGCAGTACATTCAAATTTTTTTAAGAGACACAGAAATTTCACTAGTTAAACAATTTTAAACAACAAAGATACATATTTAAGCAATAAGGACAGATCAATTTACAGAAGCAGAGACAGCATACAATCTAAACCACAGCTTTGGGTAAACACATTATCTAGAGTCCTTGGGTAACATAGGTTATACTTAGGCATGTCCTGGGTCTCCAGAACACTGAACTGGAGCCCTCCGACCCTGGGACAGCTTCGCTGTCCCTCCTAGGCAAAGGAAAAATGTGCCCTCTAAGATCAGTATGAAACCAGTTTCTATCTGAAATAATCCTACTTTACTTTAGAAATTGGATTATTGCTATCAGTCCCTTTTAAAGACTTTGACATAACCTTTAATTGTCCTTAGTTTAAGGAAAGCAGGGTTTTCTAGATTTAAGAGATTAGCTTAAAAATAAATCCGAGAGGCAAGCACACTTCCTGCCCCATAAAACTCTGCCTTAAAGCTCCACCCCTGAAATTCCATCCTGCCTCAGTGAGACATTGCTAAATCAGAGGAAGGGGCCTTTGCTGTTTCAAGATGGCGGCCCCCAGGGGGGCGGCAAGTCATGTGGCTGCATTGTAGACAAACAGAAATTTTATTAGAATCAGACCGATAAGCAAAGGCATTTAGTTACCACAATTACACAATTTTTCCCAATTCAATCAGAACCTTAAACTTTTAGCTGGCAAGTCAAATATTCAGTATTTCTCAATCAGTAACATTTTTAAGAATAAACTTCAAAAATGCAAGACATTTTAGCATTTGTTCAATTTAGCAAATTCCCAAAGCCTTGGGCTGCCTTTGACTAGAAACAGGTAACCATTAAAATGCAAATTAGTTATATTCTTTCTCCCAAGGATGAGAAACTGGGAAGCAAACCTGTCTTTATAAGTTGCCACTGGCGGGAAATTTTTGCCTACCTGCTTGTTCTGCTGGGGGAAGGGAGGCTAGCCCTTCATCCATTAGAAATTGCCTGGGGAAGCCAGCCTTAATTAAAAGGTGTAGCCATCTTTTACCTGGGCTACTTAGTTTTTTCTTGAGATTCAAATCCAAATTATTGAGCAGTTTTTATAATTTGATTCAGTAAACTTTACTTTTTACTATCAAGTGGCTCTGGAAAACCACATTTGAGCCTTGCAAAACAGGTTCTGGCCTACCTGGTCTTTTCAGATGTAAATTGACCACATTCTTTAAGATTTTGCTACAGGCAGGAGGTGACTATCCCCTTCCTCCATTAAGAAAAGCTTTCTTAATTAACAAAGGACCAGTTTTTTTTTTCCCCTTGGAAAAACTGTTCTTTATTATGGAAATGCCAATCCTGCTGCTATAATCTAGCTAGCATCTTTTCCCCCCTTTGGTAAATAATCAGTCTTGGGCTCCATCCTGCACATTTGCAAAGAGAACTCCAGCTCAAAACTCTATCCAAAATCGGACTATGCGCGCATTAGTTTTAAGCCAGCTTTTCTCTCTACACGTGCACAGAAATCCCAGACGCATTTACTTGGGGAGGGGGTGACCTGTTTTCACAGATCCTCACTCAGACGCTCGCCCGACCGCCACACAAAGGAGGGGAGAGGGCAGGCCCCTTCCCTCCACACTCACACACTTTCACCAGACATTCATTCAGAGTTTAAACAATAACAACTTCCCAACTCCTGAGGGAGCTCTACAGCCTCCCCCAATCTCCTTGAAATGATCAATCACAATACCCAAAGGAGCAGTCTGAGTTAGTCCCATAACGTCCGTCCAGTAAGTCCACAGAAAACAGGAAAAAAAAACACAAACACAGACAAATACAGTCTTCCAACTCCATGGAAGCAAAAACAAAACAACCTTCCGACTCCGCGGAAGCAAACTACAGATTAGACGATAGCCATGCACCAACTGGCGGGAGCGACCCACCTCGTCTCAGATTGAGGGGTTTCTACAGACCTTCCGACTCCGTGGAAGCAAAACTACACCCCTCCAGATGGAGGATTGGAACGTCCCCCAACTCCTCCCGCCTGTGATCCCCCAGTGCGTCCACCTAGATCATTACGAGCATTTACAGATTTCAGAAATGAGCTCGCACAGAACAGAACACACAACGACACAGACACCTACCACGGTCAGTCAGACTCTCCGGATCGGGGTCCCTCGATGGTCTTGGGAATCCCGGATGAGCCCCCAAATGTTATGCCCATATTTCAAGATCCCCAATAGACCAATAGGGAGCCAGCCGAGTACAATGCAAAAGCAGAGAGTCTTTATTATTATTATAGACCCGGGTCTGGCTCCCAGCCTCTACCGACGCAACAGCGAGATGAGAGTGCCTGCCCTGTGGGAAAAAGGGGTTTTAATAGGGGGGTGGAGTGAGGGGAAGAGAGATGACTGTGGGCCCTGCCGATTGGCCAGGTGCAAGTCAGGTCTTGTTACACAGGATGTGGTCATATCTATGGCGTGCACGTTCCTTGATTGTCATTGGTTAGTTTAAAGAAATCCTGGGCGTGGCTAGCAGAGGCTTGGGCTTCTGGGAAGAAGCCTTGCCGAGCACATGGCTGCTAGGGTAAGATGGAGGGCGTAGCCCTCACCCTTTCAGTATCTAAATGCCTAACCTGGATGGCGCCTGGTGAACTTCCACTAGCTAAGCTGTTACATCTTGGTTTATGGCCCTTGTAAATTGGGAGTATTTAAGTAAATAGGTCTTGCAAGACCCAGATAACTAAGGAAGGGGCAGTGACTTGATTATAGACTAACAAAAATGTGCATTAGGATACTAATTATCTAATTATCTAATTACAGAGTCAGGCTGCTAGCCCCCCTACATTCTTTCACAGGTACAAGTGCATGAACACATATATGTAGCACCTAGCTCATAGTAAATGATTAAATAATTTTTGTTAATTTATTGATTATTTAATGAGGCTCAGAAATATTAAAATACAAAAGTATTGCAGTAGGTTCTGGGATAAGATAAATATTAATATATAGCATAATTTAATAAGATAGATTTTATGGGTTCTGTAAATGGATAAACAATGGGTCTGTGCTGCTTATCACTACTTGATCCAAATAAACAAGAGACAGGGTTGAATCAAATATGAGCATTTATTCCAATACTGCCAGCAGTATGGGAGAGCAGCAGATTAGCCACAAAAATCTGCTCTGCAGCTCCCCATAAGCCAACAGTTTATATAGGTAGAACTACAAAGGAAGAGTAGGCAAAAGGGCAGTTTACAGATATGCAAAAGGACTAGGGCAGTGATTCTCAACCTTCCTAATGCCACAACCCTTTAATACAGTTCCTCATGTTGTGGTGACCCCCAACCATAAAATTATTTTCATTGCTACTTCATAACTGTAATTTTGCTACTGTAAACAATATGTAATTATATATGTGTTTTCCGATGGTCTTAGGCGACACCTGCGAAAGGGTCATTCAACCCCCAAAGGGGTCGCGACCCACAGGTTGAGAACCGCTAGACTAGGGGTCTTCAAAGAGCTTAGTTATATGCAAGGGCTGGGGTTATATGCGGAAATAGCCCAAGGGAGTGCCAGATGGGCAATTAACAGGTAAGCAGGCTGGAGGTTTGCAAAGGCCTGCAGGTATGCAGAAAGGCTGGAGATCTTTAAAGGGCTGGTGATTCTGGTTTCTGCAGCATAATTGTTATCTTTCCATGATAATCCGCAGCTCCAAATGGGGAGGAAGAGCTGCATCTCCAGGTCAGCTCCAGCCAGGGTAGAATGTGCCTTCTTCTTCTTTTTTTAAAAAAATATATTTTATTGATTTTTTACAGAGAGAAAGGGAGAAAGATAGAGAGTTAGAAACATCGATGAGAGAGAAACATCGATCAGCTGCCTCCTGCACACTTCCCACTGGGGATGTGCCCGTAACCAAGGTACATGCCCTTGACCGGAATCGAACCTGGGACCCTTGGGTCCACAGGCCAACGCTCTATCCACTGAGCCAAACCAGTTAGGGGAGAATGTGCCGTCTTTAATCAAAATAAAACAATCATGGTTAACAGAGTATGATTAATATTTCTTACAATACTAGCTGGTTCCCCAAATTCTATTGCTGCCCCCTTTCAGTTCCATGGTTTATAAAAATGCGGATATTTCTCAAAGGAGTTCCTAACTCTTAGATGCTAAAAAAACTAACCAGAAGGAAGGCCCTCCTTCCTATTGCTCCATGAATTACTGTCCTTCTTCTACGGAGGAAGTGCTGGGTGAAGGATGGAGGGTAGGTCCCTGGATAAGGCCCAATGATGAGACTCATACCATGTTCTAGTCTTGCTAAGGAAACTACTCAGCAAGTCTTCCAAATAGGTAGCCAGGAGGGTCTCACTGCCAGTGGCAAACACCAAGCCTGCATGGGAGATTCCTTGTGGTCACTTTCCTCAGAGCTCCCTTCACGTCCTTGTTCCTCAGGCTGTAGATGAGGGGATTAAGCATGGGGGTGACCATAGCGTAGAACACAGACACCAGTTTTTCCTGTTCTTTGGAAAACTTTGGTGTCATGTAGGTGACAATTGCTGACCCATAAAAAAGGATGACCACAATGAGGTGGGAGCCACAGGTAGAGAATGCCTTGAGCCGCCCTGCTGCTGACTTCATCCTGACCACAGTCACTATGATGTGGCCATAGGATACCAGAATTAGGGAAACAGGCATGAGGAGAATCACAACCCCCATGAGGAAAATGGCCATCTCTGAAGTCCGGGCATCTGTGGTTGCTAGGATCAATAGTGCAGGTGCCTCACAAAAGAAATGAGCAATACTATTGCTGCCTCTGTAGGGTAGCCTTAGAGTAAAGGTGGCATCCACCACAGATACCAGAATGCCACTGGCCCATGATCCCGCAGCTAGCTGGACACATACCTTCCAAGTCATGATGGTGGGGTAATGCATAGGCTTACAGATGGCCACATACCGGTCATAAGACATCACTGCCAGAAGGGCACACTGTGTACAACCAAAAATAAAGAAGAGTAGAAGCTGAGCTGCACAACGTGTGAATGAAATGACTTTTTTCCTGGATAGCAGGTGGACTAGGGCCTGGGGAACGATGTTGGTAGAGAAACAGAGGTCAGCCAGAGATAAATTGCAGAGAAAAAAATACATGGGTGTGTGAAGCCGGACATCAACCTGAACAAGGGTCAGGAGAAGCACGTTTCCAAGCACAGTGACCAGATAGACACCCAAGAATAAGATGAAGAGCAGCTGCTGGGTGTGCGGGTTGTCAGAGAGTCCCAGGAGGAAGAATTCTGTCACCTGTGTCTGATTTGTCTGTCTCATGGTTTGTCTCTTTTTTCAGTACCAAGTCACTACACACTAAACATAGGTGTGTGTCACCTATAAAATTATGTAAGTCAGAGTTGGTGTGTGTAACCTATAAAATATATAATTAAATGTTGCCTCCAATCACTACCAACCATTTCAAGAATCCCCTTTTTAAGGTTTTTAGAAGATGGTCATGCTGCTTTAGTTGGAATATTTTCAATTTTGCAAGATTTAATACTTTATAAGTTGGTGCATTCATTTTTAGTGTCATCTGGAAAGTGTAGACTCTATCCAAAATCATCTTCTTTATTCTGAATATCACATATCTAATAATAAAAAGACAGATTAAATTCATGTGTAAATTCATGCCATTTAATTTCGCTTTGTTATTAACTAAAGCCTCTGAGTCTTGTGTTGCTCTTGCCACACCTCTCCCATCTCATGTTGGTGCAAATATTTTTAAGTCTTTGGATATACAACTGTTTCTGTTGTCTCCTTCTTGAATGGGTGGTCACGAAGGCATAAGAAATCAAACAGAGCCAAAGTACCCTGCAGAACTGACTTTTGTCTTAGAGAAAATGACCCATTCTGAAGGAGCTGGGAAACCAAGAGGTAACTCTGGATAGTGTACCATAGTCTCTTTGGAAATTCTTTCCTCCGCTTCAGCTAGAGCTCCCAAATATCAGTGAACTTCCAAAATAACAGACACACACCATCATGACATAATTTCCATGCTAAGCCACCAGCATGGCTATTTTTCAGACTACCTGGCACTGATCTGCAATCTGCAGCCCACCATCTCTCCCTGCCTGATGTTATCTGTCTACTCCTCCCAGAAATGACAAACTCCTTTGAAAGTTGTTTCTATGTCTTTCATTCTTTTAAAAATATATATATTTTATTGATTTTTTACAGAGAGGAAGGGAGAAAGAGAGTTAGAAACATTGATGAGAGAGGAACATCGATCAGCTGCCTCCGGCACACCCCCACCGGGGATGTGCCCGCAACCAAGGTGCATGCCCTTGACCGGAATCAAAACCGGGGCCCCTGAGTCCGCAGGCCGACGCTCTATCCACTGAGCCAAACAAGTCAGTGCGGCTATGTCTTTCATTTTTGTGTACTTTATTAGACATAACATAGAGCTTTGTTCAATAAGTTATCATTAATTAAATAAATCAAATAAAAAGGTTTTTAAAAAGCCTGCCTAAAAATTAAGAATTTGGGAATAAAAATAAAATATCATAGGGCCTCTCCAACAAGAGTAAAAGGAAATTTAATTTAAAGTCTAAATTTTAAGGCTGTACATGAGGGCTATCAACTCTTTATCTTTCTGATAAAATACTTCAAATTATGTTTTAAATACATAAAATGCATATATACATACACACATGTACATACATATAAAAGTAGAATGTATAGGATTGTCAAGGAAACCATTACATCAAAATATAGTCATGAAAATAATTTTAGAAAACAAATATGTGATATGATAATACATGTGCTTCTTCAAATCATTAAATTTTTTAAATGTTGTGATGGATCTAATAACCACTTTAATTTAAAAGTGATGAACTTAAATGATATTTTGAGATATCTTCAACAACTGCAATTTGATATAAAGGTACCTCTGATTTCCACTGGTGATGAAGCCATGGATATTACAATGCTGGATACTATAAAACAAGAAGGACATTTTAGATTCACTTTAATGTAAATAGCATTCACAGCTAAATTAAAGAAGTCTCTGAATTCCAAGTTAAGAACTATTGGGCTCATGGAATTGCCAGGAATTTTCTCAAAAAAAAAAATACAGTTACACTCTATATAATCTGATAATGAAGTCTTAGGCATTTGGATGGGTCTGTGGGTCAAAATGATGAGAGATTTCAATTTATCATTGAAATAGTAAATGAATAAATAAAATGTTAATATGAACAATCACATCTCTGCATAGTGTTAACATCATTTTCATTGAACATACATCACACTTTGAATATTCAATCACTTTATTTGTTGAGTAAAAGTATTTGGCCAAGCATTTCCTTAAGATACAAACAGAAGACCTAGCCACTGAGGCCAAAGACTCTCAGATAGGAAGGACAAACTATAGTCACAGTTTATCCCCAGTGCCAGTGTGTTCTCTGGAACATCATAGATTCCCAGAAAATATTGGTTTAATGAATGAATGTACTGGACCAAGTGAGTCTGTATGATCTAACAGTTACAAATAAAAGTAATTTAGAATTGTGTCTAGTGGGAAATATAGTCTATTTTTATTTTATTTTATTTTTTTAATACATTTTATTGATTTTTTACAGAGAGGAAGGGAGAGAGATAGAGAGTTAGAAACATCGATGAGCGAGAAACATCGATCAGCTGCCTCCTGCACATCTCCTACTGGGGATGTGCCCGCAACCCAGGTACATGCCCTTGACCGGAATCGAACCTGGGACCTTTCAGTCCACAGGCCGACGCTCTATCCACTGAGCCAAACCGGTTTCGGCAATAGTCTATTTTTAAATAGCTGATATAAAAATAAATTTTGAGAACACAAGTAATTTTAAGATAGGTACTTTTGAAATTATCATCCACCTAGTGGAAGGTACTGTCTGGTTAGTGCATAAAGTCTCCAGGTTATGGTTCAGCTCAGGTCCCTTACACTTACTTCTCCTGCCACAGTTCACACCCTCCCCAGAGTAGAATTTAGTGCAATAGTATCAATTATGTGTCTAGATCTGAGAGAAAATTAAATGGTAAGCAAATAATGGTTCTCACTTTTGATGAAAAGATATAGAGGATAACACTAAACGCTTGTCCCGAAGTTCTAAGTGATGCCCAAGTCGGTGGTTAACTTAGTGGAAGGGCAACTACACGATGTTGCTGATTTCTAAGACTTCTTAGCCATTCCCCATTCCCACCTATCTCCAACACACGTAGAAATAGACACACACAAGTACACACATTCACAAAAAGCAAATATATCCTAGACACATAAATGTATTTACAGCAGGATGTGCTTACCTCCATCATAGCTCTTAACAAATTACGTTGAAATTATTTCTTTTTCTGTCACTATAAGATATTCAAGAGCAGCAACCATACCTCACTCATCTTTATTCACAGCAAATATGATAAATCCTGGCATGGAATAAGTGTCTAGCACATGTTTTTGAGCTGATTTGACCTGAACCAAAATAGCAGAAGACAGTGAATGAGTCAGAGATAAGTGTGACTTGTGACCTGTCAGATGGCAGGAGTGCTCACTGACCCAGGGGTACAATATTAGAAGTCTACATCCCTGACTGCTCCCAATTTGTTTTTTTAAAGCATGTTATTCTCCCATGCGAATGTGAAGGATAAAATGCTCCCTGGGCAACCTCAGGGTCAGGAAGCTTCTCTAAGAGAACCATGTCTGCTGTCGGTATTTCGTGTTATTCTGTCTTCCAGATTTAACATTAAATTTTAAGTGCATTTCTCTAAAAATGGCACGTATTACTTGGTGTGGAATGGGATGGTAAGGTCACAGAGCCAAGCATTGTCTAATTGGCATTTCTTTTAGAAAGAGGATACTGAGGAAATCCATAGGAACCAAGAGAACATATGAAATTTCTCTTCAGATTCCAAAATCTTTCATCCTCAAAATCACCTACCCCCTACCTTCCATATCCATGTCCTTTACCTTCTCCACAGCCCCACACACACATAAGAATTCACACCCAGAGGACCAATAATGAGTCCATGGAAGCTCTGCTTATGTCTCCATCAGGTGAAGACCATGGTTTGATAAGATAGATCTGCTGTGGGGAAAAAAACCTTGGCTAGATTTATTACAGAAGATTTAGCCCTAAGAATCACATTGTTTGGACAAATTAGTTGAATTCAAAAAAATCAAATCTATGAAGGGATTGAAACCAATTCACTCCCAATATATGCCAAGTTATCCCCTTTGTTCAACTCGTGCCTTGTCTTTCCCTCCCTCCAATACACTTACCAACATTTTCTCATACCTGGGAGAAAAACGTTCAAACCAGCAAAGACATCTCACAGTTGAGGAGGAAACTGCTGCAGGTGCAGCAAATGCATTGGCTGCAGAAGGGGCAGAGTGGAGACTGGGAGCATCTTGTTATGAAGTCAAAGGGCTCAGTAAGATCAAGGACAAGGCAGGAGGGGAATCCCCACATCCCCCATGTCCAGAGGTCTTAGCATTGACTTCAGGGCAACAATAGTTCCATTTAAGTGAGCAGAGGAATACATGAGCAGTCTCTGGGGCAGCAAACGTGCTCAGGAGAATTCTGAATCATTAGGGTGGATCCTGAGCTGCATTTCCTCTCAGAAGGTTCCCAAATGGTTGTGAGGACAGATGTCAGCACTCACATCTCCATTTGGGGGAGAATGTAGATGCAAACAATGTAGAGTTAATTCAATCCACAGGTGTATTTTAAAATTATACAGCATGATCAAATATGACTTATCTCTGGGATGCTAATGTTTCAACAACAGAAACCCAACAAAGAAATTCACAAATTATTACACTGAAAAATAAAATCAGATAAAAATCTCAGTGATGTAGAAAACACATGTGTTAAGAAAAAAACACCTATTTATTATGTTTTAATCTTTGTAAATCATGAATAAGATAAAGGGTTTTTTTTACCTGGTTGGTTATGCACCAAAACCCAACAACACATCTCATATTTAATAGAGAAATTATTGGTGCAGTCTTTAAGATAGACAAAAAATGGTGCCCACACCATTACTGTTTAGCAGAGTACTGGGAGTCATGAAGAACACAATAAAGAAAGAAAAAAGATAAAAGGAAATGATATAAGGCATAAGAAATGCAAGAGAAAAAAATAAAAAGTTACTATTTGCTGATCATATGATTACCAGCCTAAAAAAATTCAATGAACAAACTGCTAGAAGTAATAAAGATATGCAAGTTTCCTGTATCAAAGTTGAACCTAAAAAAAAACTAAAAAAAAACAGCTTTCTTTACGTCTCTACCAGCAATAACCAATTGGAATATAATTTTTAAAATGGTATAATTTCACAATAGCAGCAAAAATTATGAAGTATATGGAAACAAATCAAGAATACACAAGCTCTCCATGGTGGTAAAAAATTAGCTCTCGTGAAGTAGATCATTTGAATAAATGAAGAAATATTTCATCTCTTGGATCAGATGACTTTAATATTATAAAGATATAATTTCTGCCTAAATTGATCTGTAAGTTTAGGGTAATACCAATTACCATTCCAGTTGGATATTTTTAGTAACCCAAAAGATTTACTCTTACATTTATGTGGAGAAATAACAATCCATACTTAGTCAGAATACTGAAAGAGGTCATGTAGGAATGCCCTACCAGATATTAAGACATATTGCCAAGCCACAAAAATAAAATCCAGGTGGTACTGGTGCAAAAAAGAACTAATAAACAAATGGAGCCAAACTGAGAGCTCATAGATAGACCCATATGTAAATTTCATGTAAAACAAAGTTAACTCCAAAAATCACTAGGGAAAGGACAAATAGTTCAGTAAATGTTGTTGGTAAAATGAGTTGACTACAATGAGAAAAATAAAACTGAATTTCTACCTAACATGACATAAGGAGGTAGTCTCCAACAGGATTAGATACCTAAAAGTTAAAATAGAACAATGACATTATAGAAGAAAACATAGCAGTACACCTCACTGACTTAGAGTAAAAAAATTCCGAAGCACAACCAATAAAGAAAAATTTGATGAATTTGATTTTATAAAATCTGAAATTTGTGTTTAATAAAGAACATTAAGAACAAAGTTAAAAGATAAATAAAAATGGATTCACAATGAATTATACAAATCAACAAGAAAAATAAAGACACCCCCCCCCAAAAAAAATAGCAGAGAATATAAAAAGGGAATTTACCAAAAAAAAAAAAAAAGTAACTTCAAAGGGCTACATGAATATAAAGCAATGCTCAAATTCATTAGTAAAGAAATATCTACAAAGTAAAACAACAGAGATATTTATTTACCTGTGTTAGTAATAATGTACTGGAAAAACAGTAGAAAATAGGGGAGCACACTTGCATTGGGATGAAGTACAGTCATTCTGGGGGGAAATCCAGTATTACTTGGTCATCTTATGCTTATGCATATTCTATGATATAGCAATTATTGAGCCAAAATATTCTCACACAGACTCAGTCTTGGGATATGTGTGGTTCTGTTATTTGCGTTGGTGATATGGTGTGTAATTGGGATATCCCTCCCTAGGAGAGGATACAAATGAAAATGCGATGGATGAACACCAAGGATATTCCACAGTCAGAAGAGTTTGGATGTATATGTACCAACATGAATGATCTTAAAGACTTAGAACTGAGTGAGGAAAGTAAGAAACAAAGGGGCATATAACACAATATCATTTATATAAATTATAAATACATATACAGAAAACAATCACTTTGTGAGACCAGATGAAAAGCACTGCATAATAGAAGGTTATGAGGTCAATGGGAATGATGCATGGATGTATACATATATTAAACAAATAAAATAAATGTATAGATAAATAAACAAGAGAGGGGCTTTAAAATCACTAATCACTGTAATATGTCACTGAGGATTGTAATTAATTAAATTCCCACACCTAAGACTCAAACAAATACACAAACAAGCAATAGGAGGAATTAAGATTGCAGGATACTTGTACAGAAATAGAAAGTCAGAAAAAGAACAGACTAAAGCAGTGATGGCGAACCTATGAGACGCGTGTCAGAGGTGTGACACGCAAACTCAATTTTTTAGTTGATTTTTCCTTGTTAAATGGTATTTAAATATATAAAATAAATATCAAAAATATACATCTTTGTTTTACTATGGTTGCAAATATCAAAAAATTTCTATATGTGACACGGCACCAGAGTTAAGTTAGGGTTTTCAAAATGCTGACACGCTGAGCTCAAAAGGTTCGCCATCACTGGACTAGAGACTATAAAAATGGACCAATTCTCATAGGAGTTTATGTTTTGAAATTAAATGTATTGGGTTGATAACATTATATAAGTTTCAGGTTTACAATTTTATAATACATCATCTGTGTATTCCATTGTGTGCCCACCACCCAAAGTTTGGTCTCCTCTTGTCACCATATATTAGACCCCCTTTACACTCTTCATCCTCTCCCTAACCCCTTCCCCTTTGGTAACCACCATAGGGTTGTCTGTGTCTATGATTTTTTTTTGTTCCTTTGTTGCTTTTTATTTTATATCCCACATATGAGTGAAATCATATGGTTCTTGTCTTTTTCTAACTTATTTCACTTCACATGATATTCTCAAAATCCATCCATGTTGTTGCAAATGGCAATATTTCATCTTTTTAATGACTAAGTAGTATTCCATTGTATGTATGTGTTCTAGATCTTCTTTATCCAATCATTGGTGGAAGGACATTTAGGTTGTTTCCATGTCTTGGCTATTGTAAATTAATAGTTTAAGAAACAAGTAGTTTGCCCTGACTGGTTTGGCTCAGTGGATAGAGTTTCGGCCTGCGGACTGTAAGGTCCTGGGTTTGATTCTGGTCAAGGGCATGTACCTTGGTTGCAGGCACGTCCCCAGTAGGGGGTGTGCAGGAGGCAGCTGATCAATGTTTCTCTCTCATCGCTGTTTCTAACTCTCTATCCCTCTCCCTTCCTCTCTGTAAAAAAAACAATAAAAATATATATTAAAAAAAAGAAACAAGTAGTTAAAGAAACAGTTGTATACAAAATGATCTTTTAACTGATAATTATCCTCACAAAAGAAATGCTTTGACTTTATGTCCACTAAAAGAGTATCCTATATAATAAAAGCCTAATATGCTAAGTGTTCAGTCGTCCAGTCGGCCATTCAACCAATCAAAGTGTAATATGCTAATGATATGCTAAGGCCTCTCAACTGCTCGCTATGACGTGGTGCACTGACCACCAGGGGGCAGATGCTCCAACTGGTAGGTTAGCTTGCTCCTGGGGTCCGGCCTACCAGGACTGAGCAAGACAGGCCGGACACACCCTGGAGCCCTCCCCCAGACCCTCCCCACCCCCCAATCGTGCATCCCTCCCTGGTACCTCTGCATGGCTTGTGCCCTCACACAATCCGGGACCCCTTGGGGGATGTCGGAAAGCCAGTTTCGGCCCTAATGATGGAACAACTGATCGCTGTGACGTGCACTGACCACCAGGGGGCAGACGCTCAATGCAGGAGCTGCCCCCTGGTGGTGAGTGCACTCCCACAGGGGGAGCGCCTCTCAGCCAGAAGCCAGGCTCATGGGTGGTGGCAGGAGCCTCTCCAGCCTCACAGCAGCACTAAGAATGTCCCCAGGGAGAGCGGGCCTAAGCGGTGAGTCAGACATCCTCCGAGGGCTCCCAGACTGCAAGAGGGTGCAGGCCAGGCTGAGGGACCATCCGCCCCACCACAAGTACAAGAGTTTCATGCACCAGGCCTCTAGTAACTTTAATATAACAGCACTTTCAAGACTCCTCTTGTCATGTTGATATTACGACAGTATTAACCAAGTTAAACTCTATCCCTTATGGTGATCACAGGGCACCAAAACAACCATAAACAGAAATGGGAGTGCAACTCTTCAATCAAGTTGCGTTACTCAAATAGAAAGTTGGCATCCAGATAACCCAATATCTGCTCATTGTCCTTTCTATGTAATCACCATATAAATTAAAACACAAGTTTGGTAACTTGTAAACCTCTTAGAAATAGATCAACGGATGCTTTTTGAATGACACTAGTGTGGAATTTGAAAGATGGGTGAGCATGCTCTGAAGGCTTTAGTCTGTGATTTCAAATGTAACACTAAGGGCCTTAGGGTGTCTCAGAGGGTGGAAAGATAATAAAGTTGAGGGCTCTTAAAGCTCCAGGGAATGCTTATTTACATCACTCTCAGGACCTCAGCTTTAAATATTTCTGTGAAGGAAATTTCTTTGTTCAGAACTGGGACCTAGGAGAATTGGAGTTTGTACCTTGAATCAAATAAGGCAAAAAGGCTTGGGATGAAGTCACACTGATAGGATGACTCTAGTGCTCAGGCACCAACCCACAGTTGGTGCTGTTCTTCAAGAGTGGGTCTGCAGGCTGCAGAAATCACTCCCTCCCACACTTGATCCTGGATCCTTAAACCAATGACTCCTCAGCCCTGGTTCTGCCTGGTCTCTGCCCTCAGGTGAGCGTGGGGAAACTGCTGCCAAGCTCAGTTTGTGGGATTCTGAAGTCCTGGTTGAGGGGATGAGGAGGTGCGCATGGTGTTGGGAAAGATTAACTTTGTCATTTATTCTCTTATACCTCGTTTTCCCTGCTAGACTCGCAGAGACCACAGTTCTATTCCCACTCTTCTTCTTTAGAAACTTAACCCCCAAATCCTCTTCCAGACTTTCTCCTTCAGGGATGAGGCTGTTTCTAGAGAGACCCCGGAGGCTGCACCCTCCCACATTACTTTCCTCTTGCTGTTGAAGAGCTACTGCCTGGCTCTCCCTCCCCTGCCCTCTGATGTCAGCCCTTCAGTTTTCATTGCTTCCCTCAGCTTGCATTTGTTCCACCATCTCCTACTGAACAGGTAGAAAACTGAAGGAAACAGGAACCTTGCTTTGAAAAATCCCATCAAAAGCCTCTTGATCTGGAGCACACTGAGTCTAGGGGATGTGAAGGAACCAGGATCATATGGGACACTGTTCTAGGACACTGTGGCATTGCTGCTTCTGACCCCCTTGGTGAGTAACAGCAGATGGGGGAGAGTGGGTGCAATTACAATCAGCGCTGTCCATCTAGTCCAGAGGAGGGCACTGACTCCCACTGCTGGTGCCACCCCACCTATACTCCAACACTCCAACATCCTCCCCATACAAGCCATGCATGGGGAGTCCCCCTATACCTAGCCCAGCCTTGGTCAGTATCCAATTGGCTCAGTATACAGTTACTCCTTTTGTTATGGTGAAAGATTTGGTGACCATGAGGGTTTATACATAAGAATATGAAATATTGCCCTGGCCAGTGTGGTTCAGTGGTAGAGCATTGGCCCACACACCAAAGGGTCTCAAGTTCAATTCCTGGTCAAGGGAATGTAGCTTGGTTTCAGGTTCATTCCCCAGCCCTGGTAAGGATGCATGTAGGAGGCAACCTATCGATGTGTCTCTCTCATCTCTCTCTCTCTCTCTCTCTCTCTCTCTCTCTCTCTCTCTCTCTCTTTCTCTCTCTCTCTCTCTCTCCCTCCCTCCCTTCCTCCCTCCCTTTCACTCTCTCTAAAAATCAATAGAGGACAATATCCTCTGGTGAGAATTAAGAAACAAACAAAAAATAATAAGAAATACTTATGCGAGTATATCTGTGACATGTGGATGTCTATGACTGTGTGAGATATTGTTTGTGAAGCTGACTGAATAGGTCTATGTAGCACGTTGTGTGGTGTGTGTGCAATAATCCGCATGTATGCATTTTTGTGCATCAGCATCATAATGAGACTTCTGGAAAGGCCATATTAGTTATGATGTTGTTAGGGCCTCAGGGGGATAAAATATTCATTACCCATCTCCAGTTTGGGGGAAATAGCCAGGCTTATTGAGCCCTCTATCCCTTCTTCCTTCTGCTTTTGTCCACATCTCTGGATCCTGTTCTCTATGTTAAGCTTCCCCTCCCTGCTTTCTTCTCACTTCTATCCCCTTTATTCTATTTTAACCACTCTTGATTTTTCTTCCAACAATGATAAAGAGACATCACTGTTGAATTAATTAGTAAGCTGATAATTATATCAAATCTTTAGAGTGTTAAAGAACAATTATTCCTAGTTTTTCTTGGAATGTAAATGACACAATAGTTCATCCTTTTACCTCCTTTTTCACTCATTTAGTATTCTCCTTTCCTTTTGGAGATTAAACTGTATTCTTCCCCATTCCACATATATACACATATGTACATAAATGTACAAATCCTACCTTTGAGAGATAGACAACTATTCTTTATAAATATACCGTACAGTCTCTACCTGGATTCTAATTTGTGTTGAGTGTTAAGAGTTTATCACTGTGATAAAAGTATTATTTAATGGAATCATTGAAAGAGAAAGAAAAAGTTGCACACACACACATCATTTATATGAATCATACCATCCATGTTATTTTTGCATTTTTGTAACCCAATGGTGTATTGGACATCCTTCTATATACTGTAAAATATAGATCTACTTACCTTTTAATGATGTAAGGTTATTGCGCCATCATAACAGTGATTTTTAAAAATTTATTGGGGTGACAATGTTTAACAAAATTATGTAGGTTTCAGGTATACAATTCTGTAATATATCATCTGTATATTGTATTGTGTGTTCACTACCCCAAGCAGCCATTTCTTAATGTAGTTGCCAGACATTGTTTAAATTATTTTTCATTAAGTTCTTAATTCTGTCTTATCAAGTCATGATGTTATATCCATTTTATGTCAAAAAGTTGAGGCATAAGGGAGCTAAACAAATTGTTCATGATCACAAAGCTAAGAAATGGGGGAACAAGGATCTAACCCATGTCCATGTGACTCAGACCTCTTCACTTTTACCCAAGTATCTACTATATGATTATATTGTGTAGAAAAACTATAATTTATTTAACATATCACCTGTTAGGCTGTATATTTCTCTTTTCTGGGAATAATTCTATATATAAATATCCTTTGAAACAAAGCTTTCTGCACACCTATAATTATTTTCAAAATATAAAGACCTAAAAATAGCATGGTTTAGGAAAAAATGATTAAATTAATTTGTAATTTTTAAAATATTTTCAGATTGCCTTTGAGATTTTATAAATGTACATGTTTACATTTTTCATATCTCTTTTCCCCACTCTCAAAAATACAGTGATTTCAATATTTTGCTAATTTAATGTGAGACAAAATATTAATAACTATTATTTCATTTTCATTTCTTTGATTCCAACTGAGGATGAACATTCTTTACATGGGTAGATTTTAGGCATTTGTATTTCCTTTGTAAATTGCCTATTTAACATCCTGTCTCTCCTGTGAATTACCTGTTTATAGTACTGTCTCCATCATTTCCATTTTATTTTTTATTTTTAAAAGCTCTTTGATGTTAAAAGAGTTTTCCTATTTGTTGTTTATATTTTAAATGTATGTGTTCTTCATTTAATCATCCATTTACATTTTTTATAATAAAATATGCCAACTTAGCTTAATGGTTGTGGTTTCAATAGTATTCTTAGGAGGTCCTTTCCAATGCTAAGATTGCAGAGAATACTCACCTACATTTTCTTCTAGTAATATTATGGTGTGTTTTTCATTTTGTTTTACATTAACCCATCTGGATTTATGAGAAGAATGTGATTGCTTTATTTCTAAACAGATTGCTAGATACTTAACACCATTTTAAAATAATATACCTTTCCCCTATTGAATTAGATATGTTTATCATTAATTCCTTTATATATTAGAGTTTGATTCTAAATTCTGTTTTATTCCATTAAGTTGCTGATTTTTGAGCTGGCTATTCTCCAGTATCTGAAAATGATTGTTCCAGATTTTGTTTTTTATTTGCTTCCCAGTTACTTGATCAAGTCTCAAAGTAGAAGCAATAAAGTAATAGTTTAGAGCATCCTCAATTAAGTACTGTTGAGATTTTCCTATATTTATATTTTTTCTTTATTAGCAATAGATGGCCTTTTAAAGAATAACTTTAAATACAAAAACATTAGAAAAGAAGAAAAATAACTCACCCATAAATTCAGTATCCAGTCAACCACTTTCAACATTTTGGAAAGTTTTTTTTTTTTTCCAATGTTTTCTGTGCATTTTGAAAATATACTGTATTTTTAGCTTTGGTCCCTAAGGCATTAGCAAACACATATTTGGTAAATATAAATGGAAGAAGATTGTCATTATTAATGGTATCAATAATTATTATCTGTAGGGTACAGAGGAAACAGCAGTGCTCAGATAACACCTAGATAACAAGAAACAGGGGGAAAGAAAATGACAGCCATTACTTTGGGGCTGACACTGCTGAGAACAGGTAAGTTCTTCCCTGTGGAATTTCAGAAATAATTGTGGGAGAGGAAGTGGTTCTTTGAATAATGAAGGGCACCATGCTGTACAGTACATCTCTAAGATTTATTCATCTTGCATAACTAAAACTTAGCACCCTGTTTCTTCCTCCCCCCTGACCCTGGAAACCACCATATCACTCTCTGCTTCTATGGCTTTGACCATATTGGATTCCTCATGTAAGTGACATCATATAGTCCTTCTGTATCTTATTTATTTCACTTCGCATAATGTTCTCCAGAAACATACATATTGTCACAAATAGGAGGAATTCCTCCTTTTTAAAAGGTTAGTAATATTCTATTGAGTGTATGCTCAACATTGTTTTTATCCATTCATAGTAGTCTTGACTATTGTGAATAATGCTGCAAGAAGTGTGAGAGCAAAGCTATCTCGAGATCTTGATTTCAGTTCCTCTGTATATGTACTCAGAAGTAGGATTGTTGGGTCATATGGTAGTTCTATTTATAATTTTTTTAGAAATTTCCAGAACTATTTTCCATAGTGGCTGCACCAATTTACATTTCTATCAACACTGTGCAAGCATTTCCTTTTCTCTACATTCTTGTCAACACTTGCTCTCTTCTGGGGTGTTTGTTTGTTAAATAACAGCCATCCTGCCAGGGGGAGGAGTATCTCATTGTGGTCTTGATTTCCATTTCTATGATGTTAGTGATGTTGGGTCCCTTTCCATGTACCTGTTGGCCATTTGTATGTCTTCTCTGAAGAAATGTCTAATTAGTTCCTTTGTTCATTTTAAAATTAGATTATTTGCCATTGAGTTTTATGAGTTCCTTATATATTTCAGATATTAACCCCTTATAATATATATGGTTTGCAAATATTTTTCCCATTTCATGGGTTGCTTTTTCATTTTGTTGATTATCCCCTTTTCTGTGCAGAAGCTCTTTAGTTTGATGTAGTCTGACTTGTCTATTTTTTTATGTTGTTGCTTGTGCTTTTGGTGTTATAGCCAAGGAATCATTGCTAAGACTAATGCCCAGAAGCTTTCCCCCTGTCCTTTCTTCTAGGTGTTCTATGGTTTCAGGTTTTATGTTTGAGTCTTTAATCCATTTTGAGTTCATTTTTGTATACAATGTGAGATAAGAGTCCAATTTCATTGTTTTGCATGTGGATATCCAATTTTCCCAACACCATTTATTGAAAAGACTATTATTTCCCTCTTGTGTATTGTTGGCATCCTGGTTGATGATCAGCTTACCATATCTGTGTGGCTTATTTGGGGGCTCTCTATTATGTTTCATTGGTCTATATGTCTGTTTTAAACCATTATTTTATTATATGATGTGATAAACTTATTTTCTTGTGAATATTTTCTGCAACTTATAGTATTTCTTTAGAATAGACTCATAGAATAGGATTTAGACATTGGAATAATGTTTCAGAGTATTAGATGATATTCAGTCTAGGGGACTCAGGAACTCCTAATACTACTTTAGTCCTGGTTATTTCCCCCTTAGAGTTCTACAAAAGAAATAAGAAATAATAATAAAAAAAAAAGGCACTACTCTTGTATTAATTGGACTAGTCCCTAATGTCATCAAGTTCGGAGTTCTGGTAGGCTTGAGTTCAGATACCCAATCTAGTCTAAAGTCCTTCAAGGACCTCAACTTCTCTTACAAATTAAATCCATATTATATCATCATATTACCTCTAGCTGGAAACATGCATGATACCAAAAAACAAAGGATACACCTAGACACCAATCAAAAACAAGAGAATAGAGCAAGTAAAGTTCTTAAGAGGGACCTCGTTCAACTTATAAGTTTAGTACCAAGAAGAAGACAGGAATAAAAATGGGCATAGTAACTTTACATAGTAGTAAACATGGGCCAACCAATACCCTAGAATATTACAAACTAGGTTTTCACTTCTCATGGCGGAAGCAAAGACTAATAAAAAGGTTATTTTTCCCTTCCTGACACCATTGAGAACTGGTCAAAGCATGTGAATATTTAACTTTTTAATGTATTTGACAAAATGATTTTCCAGAGAGATTGCACTAATTTTTTAACCACTTGCATTGTACAAAAATGTCTAAACCTTCATTTTACAGCTAATGAATTCTGCCACTTATGAATTATGTGATTTGGGGAAAGTAGCTTAATCTCTCTATGCCTATTTCCTCATCTGCAAAATAAGATAATAGTGTCTACCTCATAATCTACACTAATAAAAGAGAAAAATGGTAATTGGCGTACGGCAATACCGTTTTCATTGGCTAATCAGGGCTATATGCAAATTAACTGCCAACTAAGATTGGCAGTTAACTGCCAACAAAATGGCGGCTAATTTGCATATGTAGGCACAATGCAGGGAGGCGAAAGGGAAAGCAGGAAGAAGCCCCCTGCCACTGACAGTGACCGGAAACCCAGGGGGGAATCAGGTGCCTTTTCCGCCCTGGCCAGTGATAGCAGGAAGTAGGGGTGGAGCCAGCGATGGGAGCTGGGCACCGTCGAAGCTGGCAGTCCCAGGAGCTAGGGGTCCCTTGCCTGGGCCTAAAGCGAATCCCACGATCGCGGCGCCCCCCGCTGCCACTGCAGGTCCCCGCTGCCCGGGCCGGGCGCCTAGGCCAGAGGCGTTAGGCCTGGGCAGGGGCGGAGCCTGCAACCACGGGGAGCTGGGGGTCCCCTGCCCAGGCCTGACACCTCTGCCGGAGGCCTCAGGCCTGGTCAAGGGGCCGATCCAGTGATTGGTGATCGGAGGGTGATGAGGGTCAACTCCTCTGGCCGAGGCATCAGGCCTGGGTCGGGGGCGGAGCCGGGGATTGGGGGGATATGATGGTCCCCTTGCCCAGGCCTGAAGCCTGGGTCAGAGGCATCAGGCTTGGGCGGGGGGTGGAGCAAGTGATCAGAGGGAGATGGGGGTCCCGTGTCCAAGCCTGACACCTCTGGCGGAGGCGTCAGGCCTGGGCAAGGGGCCAATCAGGCGATCGGATGGTGATGGGGGTCAACGCCTGAGGGCTCCCAGTATGTGAGAGGGGGCAGGCTGGGCTGAGGGACACTCTCCCCCCCACCACCACCACCACACCCAGTGCACGAATTTCGTGCACCGGGCCCCTAGTGTAATTATATTACTCATGTTGCCAGCCGAAAGGTAATATGCTGAAAAAAGTTGAGGTTCTTAAATTAATGCCTGTCATAGGTTAAATGCTCAATAAAATACTAGTTATTATTTTTGTGGTGGTCATTACTATTAAAATCTTACCTAATTGTCCAAGTGAAAAATATTTATCTCTCATTGTTGTTATACTTATTGACTTATAATAATATGGAATATTTTTCTTATTAGTAGACATTGCACTTCTTTTTAAGTAATCTATATCCTTGGACTCAACAATTTTCATAGTGTTTTAAAAATAAGGAATCTTAATGTAATGAAGTACTTTAACTTTTGTCTGTCATCTCCCTTGAATACTTTCCTCAGCTCATAGTTATCTTTTAAATTTGTCTTTGATATTATCTCATTATAGTCCTTGATTTATGTTGTAAACTCTGCATGTTTTCTTAGAAAGCTTTTATGTTTTTCAACCTGGTCCTATCCAGATATCACAACAATTTGGGTTAGGGTTAGGGTTAGGCTTATTTTTTCTTTTTTATTGTTCTAGTTTTAATATTTTACGCTTTAATCAAAATAGAATGGCCCTTAGTGTGTGATATGCTAAAGGTTATTTTTAAACACAAGTACAGTTTGCTGTTTTTTAAGAGGTCAAATTAAATTTGATGCCTGAAAACTATTTCATGTTTTTTGAGGATATGTAATAAGTAAATATGTAGTATTTTTGAACAGTTAGTATATAGTTTTATGCATGGCAATAGTCCTAACAACATACAGAGTCATTTCCTAACAATATGGGTATAACCATTTAGTAAAAACCCCACGAACTCTAATACCCTCACATCAAAACTAGTCAGGAAGGCTTTAATAAAGGTTCTGTGTATTTTTTAAAGGGGACAATGGGGAGAAGATTTTTGGGGGAAATTGGATTTAAATTATCACCAAATAATAAGAATAAAAATATTATATTTAGTATTAATTAGAATAAATTTGATAAGAAAAAAGGTAATACTATCCAATTAGGTGTCAGTTTTAAATGAGCCTCTTCTACAGGACTTCAAATCACGAACCCAAAGTTTTTCTTTTTGTTGGTGCCAAACAGGTTAACAGGCATAACTCTCAATGGGAGAAGAAAACCAAACCTTTGTGACTGAGTTCATCCTCCTTGGCCTTTCAAGGGATTTGCAGACCCAGATCCTGCTGTTTATTCTTTTTCTCATCATCTATCTGTTGACCGTGCTTGGCAATTTGCTGATTATCATTCTCATCTTCGTGGACTCTCGACTGCACACGCCCATGTACTTTTTTCTTAGAAACCTCTCTTTCGCAGACCTTTGTTTTTCTACTAGCATTGTCCCCCAGGTGTTGGTCCACTTCCTGGTAAATAGGAAGGCGATTTCTTTCCTGGGGTGTATGACACAGGTAATTGTCTTCCTTCTGGTTGGGTGTACAGAGTGTGCTCTGCTGGCAGTGATGTCCTATGACCGGTACGTGGCTGTCTGCAAGCCCCTGCACTACTCCACCATCATGACGCAACAGGTGTGTCTCCAGCTGGCGGTGGCATCCTGGGCCAGCGGGGCATTAGTGTCTCTGGTGGACACCACCTTTACTTTCCAACTCCCCTATCGAGGACAGAACATTATCAATCACTACTTTTGCGAGCCTCCTGCGCTCCTGAAGCTGGCGTCAGCAGATACCTACAGCACGGAAATGGCCATCTTTGCCATGGGCGTGGTCATCCTCCTGGCGCCTGTCTCCCTGATCCTTGTCTCCTACTGGCATATTATCGCCACTGTGGTCCAGATGCAGTCTGGGGAGGGGAGGCTCAAGGCCTTCTCCACCTGTGGCTCCCATCTCATTGTCGTTGTCCTCTTCTATGGATCCGGAATATTCACCTACATGCGGCCAAACTCCAAGACCATAAAAGAGCGGGATAAGATGATATCTGTGTTCTATACAGTGGTCACACCAATGTTGAACCCCATAATTTATAGCCTGAGAAACAAGGATGTCAAAGGGGCTCTCGGGAAACTAATTGGAAGAAAGTCTCTTTCTCAGAGGGAGTGACCTCTGGGTGTGACTTTTAGAGCTCTGGTAACATCCTTACAGAAGGAGCAGGACTTCGATAGGCAGCTATGAATTAGGTCATTTCAGGGAGAAGCATGAACGTGAAGGACATGTTCTAGGAACTGTGAACACTGCACCCTAAGCTAGGACATAGGGAAGAAGTGAAAGGATGAACAGTTAGGTTACATCCTGAATATGAGAACCCTTGTGTTATTTTAATATGTTTATTTATTGATTTTTTAGAGAGAGAGGAAGGGAGAGGGATAGATAGAAACATTCATGGATTGGCTGCCTCCTGTACTGGGGGGAGGGTGTGGAGCCTGCAACCCTGCCATGTGTCCTGACTGGAATCAAACTGGCTACTTCTCGGTTCCTGGGTCAAGGCTCAGCCGCTGAGCTACATCGGCAGGGCATCGCATCGTGTTATTTAAAAGGAGCTTGTGGTTAATTCATCTAACATGAAGATGTTTTAAGCATGATCCAAATTGAACTATGTTGAAATAATCTCTAATATGAATTGCATGCATGATTCTAATATCAAAGAATATTCTAATATCAAATTTGGATGTCCCAGGAATGCAAACCTAGGAATAGGCTCTAATTAAAACATTAAAAATATCTGGAAGTCTTTAATACTGGGATGATGGACAAGAGGATTTCAGCTTGTAGAAAGGTACTAGCAGCAATAATATTTTCTAATTCATAATGTTCTCTCTGAAAGCTCCAAAAAAAAAAAGATTTTTATATCATCAATCCACATTTCATATAATCATGGGTATCAGAGTAAAAAAAATTCAACAGTCATCTAATCCAACCATATGTCTGAGGCTTAAACCACCCCATAATATCTTTATTGAATCAACTGCCTAGCATTTGCCTAAACAAGAATGATATAGTTAGTTACTCTCTTGGATTATCCTCCTTCATATATAGATAGTTTTTCTATTATAAATATGTTCTTCATGGCAGGTTAAAACCAACTTTCTTGAATCTTCAACCCACTTTTTCTAGTTTTACTCCTAAACATTTTTATTATCCTTCCATACCACAACTCACTAAATATACTAGTTTCTACTAGTATATTTACCCCAAATTAGTTATCACACAACCACCCACTTTTTAAGATTCCTTTATCTAACATAACTGCTATCCCCACTGTCCAAATTCTGAACCCACCGAATCCTGAACAAAATGAAATGCTTACTGTTTTAAGGCACTACGTTTTAAGATGGTTTGTTATGCAGCAATGGATAACTGAATCCCTAAGAGAATCATGCTCCCGTTTATTCCATCAAAACAGATGCCAGTGGGCCTTTTTCACTACCAGTGAAGAGCTGTCTGCTTGAAACTACTACTTCTCAGTCTATGGAGGGAGAAAGGCAATAAAGGGCCAGAAAGCTCCTAAAGAAAAAAATATTTAGTAAACTCCCCCCAAGATAATAATTAATATGATGTGTCTCTCATGGGCCTTAATTTCAAGTAACAAAAACTGACTATGCATGATAAAAACTAAAAGAACTAATATTGAAATGAATGTAATTCTTGTCCTGCAGCCACAATCATAGACCCAAACCATCTCACAGTACTGCTACTCAGCACTAGATGGCACACTTCACACTGCCAAGACGATCAGTGCAGGACCAGGGAGCAGGAGAGGCAGAGGGTGAGGGAGAAGGAGAGGATATTAAGGTAGTCCTCATCTGACTGTGTTTACTAGTATATTCCCAATTGCTGGTACAGTATCTGCCACATATCAGATTCTCTATGTAAGTTTGCTGAATGAATATAGAAGTGGTCTAGAAAAAAGTGTTGGCTTAAGTAATTAAAAAATACAGACAGGTTAGTTAATAATAAGTGAATCAATAAATCAGAGAAGCTGAATTTCATGATGATAGAAGGGAATGGAGTTTGTAACAAACAAGTCTGTGCATCGTAAGGATCTAGTTCCAGAAGGGTTGGGAGTCCTTTATCTTCACAGTGACAACCATATCTTTTTTAGTGGTTCTCTAGAGATTACAATAAACAGCTTTAACATTTTCAACCTGCTTAGAGTTAACGTTACACCAATTCTGGCTTGATAAGAATTTATTTCCTTCAGCATGTTAAAGGTGATATTTCACTGTCTTCTGGCCTCTATTGTTTCTCATGAGAAAAGCCACAGACATTAAAATCTTAATAAATTATACCTTTTTTTAAAAAATAGAAAACTTGTAAAGTTGTGCCATAAAAATAGCTGGACCTTCAGTGAATTGACTGAAACCTGAAAATGACCCTTGTTCAGTTGCAGTGGTTCTCAACCTTCCTAATGCCGCGACCCTTTAATACAGTTCCTCATGTTGTGGTGACCCCCAATTTCATTGTTACAAATTGAACATAATTAAAGCATAGTGATTAATCATAAAAACAATATGTAATTATATATGTGTTTTCTGATGGTCTTAGGCCACCCCTGTGAAAGGGTCATTGGACCCCCAAAGGGGTTGCAACCCACAGGTTGAGAACCACTGAGTTAGAGAGCAATGTATGGGTTTCCTTGGACCTTTGAAAACATGGTAAGAAATTTCATACCTACCAGAGGTATGAAAGGAAGGCTGGTATTCACACTTGTATTTATTGCATTTTTCATTTCCATGCACTCTTAATTGGCTGAAGACCATGTTTGAGCATATTTAATGACAATACTTCCAAGTTAAATTTTTTATTATACCTAGCTAGTTATATATGACTAGAAGCCCGGTGCACAAAATTCATGCACAGTAGGGTCCCTAGGCCTGGCCAGCCACCAGGGCCGGCCAGGGCCTTCCTTCGTTCCGCACCGCCCCCTGGTGGTCAGCACACATCATAGCGGGCAGTCGAACTCCCGAGAGGACAATTTGCATATTAGCCTTTTATTATATAGGATTTTCAAACTTCCAATCCCTTCACAAACAATTCATGGCACACATCGTTCCACCATTCTGTCATATCTTACCAATAATCCTCTGAATCTTGTAGCATTGAGTAAGTAGCTGTGGAACAAATATGAAGTGATCTGAGCTTGAAGTTTAGCTGTGCCATCTTTCAGTTTCAATAAATTAGGATATAATAAAGTCTATCATATAGTATTGTGGCGAGGATTGACATGATACTTATAATTCACTTATGATAGCAATGATTACAGAAGAAGTTGCAACAAAACAAAAAATCCTAGTTTTGCATCCTGTATTACCTTGGTCAACTCATGGCCAAGATTTATAGCTCCCTCCCTAAAAGGCTTTCCCTGACTGACTAGTTTAAGTTCTTCCTCCAAGGCTCAATACCCTCTCCTTTAACTATTTTCTCTATTTTTATCTGTCTGTAGTCTCACCCCCACTCATGCCATCAATTACCATCTATCCAGAAATGACACTAATTTTACACGTCTAGCCCTAAGATCCGGATGTCAATTGTTTATTTGACATTGCTTCTTGGATGTCACAACATATCTCATCCTCAATAAGCCAAACCTGAACTCATGATCTTCTGCAAGATCTTTTACCTTGATACAAAACTGAATCAATAAAAACCATGCTGGAGAACCAAGATGGCGGCATAGGTTAACGCCGGAGATTGCTGCCTCGAACAACCAATTCAAATTACACCTAAAAGACAGAATGGACATCATCCAGAACCACAGGAAGGCTGGCTGAGTGGAAATTCTACAACTAGGAGGAAAGAGAATATCATACCCATACTCAGAGGAGGCGCAGTGCTGAAGTGAAATTCTCAGGTGCGGAGTGCTCGCAGAGCGGGCTGGCGGCGGAGGGCGCAGTTGTTGTTTTCAATTGGGAGGGAGCTTCAGACTCTGAGCTCCAGATGCAGGCGAGTCTTTAGGGACCCAGACTCAAACGGAAGAAGCGGGACTGTCTGGCTTCGGTCGGAACTCGAAGGCAGCTTTCTCTCCGAGGTTTGCAGCGGTTGCTGGGACTCGGTGAGGCAGAGCACCTAGGGACGGAACTGAGAGCAGCCATAACTGCTCACTCCAACCGCCCTGTTTGATCCCGTGCGACCCGCCCCGCCCAAGCCCTGCCCAGAGCCATTTGCCGGATAGCCTCGGGCAAAGGCTAGATTAGCACCTCCCCAGAGGACAGAAGTTTTCCCACTGCAGACACAGCTGATTCTCACAGCCAATTGGCCTGGAGGTCAAATCCCCCCAGTATCAACGACAACAATCAAGGCTTAACTACAACAAGACTGCACACAAAGACCACTAGGGGGTACACCAAGAAAACATAAAAAATGCGGAGACAAAGAAACAGGACAAAATTGTCCATGGAGGATATAGAGTTCAGAACCACACTTTTAAGGGCTCTCAAGAACTGTCTAGAAGCCACCGATAAACTTAATGAGATCTACAAGAAATCTAATGAGACCCTCGATGCTATGATAAAGAACCAACTAGAAACTAAACATACACCGACTGAAATAAAGAATATTATACAGACTCCCAACAGCAGACCAGAGGAGCGCAAGAATCAAGTCAATGATTTGAAGTGCGAAGAAGCAAAAAACACCCAACTGGAAAAGCAAAATGAAAAAAGAATCCAAAAATACGAAGATAGTGTAAGGAGCCTCTGGGACAGCTTCAAGTGTACCAACATCAGAATTATAGGGGTGCCAGAAGAAGAGAGAGAGCAAGATATTGAAAACCTATTTGAAGAAATAATGACAGAAAACTTCCCCCACCTGGTGAAAGAAATAGACTTACAAGTCCAGGAAGCGCACAGAACCCCAAACAAAAGGAATCCAAAGAGGACCACACCAAGGCACATCATAATTAAAATGCCAAGAGCAAAAGACAAAGAGAGAATCTTAAAAGCAGCAAGAGAAAGAAAATCAGTTACCTACAAGGGAATACCCATACGACTGTCAGCTGATTTCTCAACAGAAACTTTGCAGGCCAGAAGGGAGTGGCAAGAAATATTCAAAGTGATGAATACCAAGAACCTACAACCAAGATTACTTTATCCAGCAAAGCTATCATTCAGAATTGAAGGTCAGATAAAGAGCTTCACAGATAAGGAAAAGCTAAAGGAGTTCATCACCACCAAACCAGGATTATATGAAATGCTGAAAGGTATCCTTTAAGAAGAGGAAGAAGAAGAAAAAGGTAAAGATACAAATTATGAACAACAAACATGCATCTATCAACAATTGAATCTAAGAATCAAGTGAATAAATAATCTGGTGATCATAATAGAATCAGGGACATAGAAAGGGATTGGACTGACTATTCTTGGGGGGAAAGGGGTGTGGGAGATGGGGGAAGAGACTGGACAAAAATCGTGCCTCTATGGATGAGGACAGTGGGTGGGGAGTGAGGGCTGAGGGTGGGGCGGGAACTAGGGGAGTATGGGGGGGGGGGGAAAGAGGAACAAATATAATAATCTGAACAATAAAGATTTAATAAAAAAATAAAATAAAATGTTATGTTAAGTGAAAGAAACCAGTCACAAATGACAGGATATTATAACTGCATTTATGTGCAATGTCCCCATTGCCATATCCCTGGAGGCATATCCATACAGAAAGCAGATTAGTGACTGCACGGGCCTAAGGCTAGGGTGGGAGGACAGGGAGGGAGCCCTGGGAAAGGGAGGCTGTTGGAGTCCAGCCCCAGCAGGTCCAGGGGTTCCCAAAGGTGTGGACGGAGTCGGCGAAGAAGGAATGACAGGGAGACAGCGTTCAGTTGATCAGCAGCCTAGCCAGGATCTCCAGCCAAGTTCTGTGTGTTATTGTCTTGTTACATCTGTATTTATACCAGTTGATTTTAATCCTGTCAATTTCTATTCCAAAGGTTAGGGGGTTTCTTATCTCCATTCCAGGGAGTAAAGATTATGTAGCTTAAGCGTGATTGTTTGTAGTTAAAGTGATTAACTACCCGCCTGGCATTTAGTTAAGGGGTTTTATTCCCACCCTAACTTCAGGGAAAAATCCCTACCTGGGGAAACAACCTTTCTCAGAGAGGTAACCTTGGTTAAAACACATAGCATTAAGAAGGGGAGCAAACATATTAAGGACAGTATGCCATATATGCCAGGTCCCTTGAAACATATGCTGTGCAGATGTTTCTTCCCTGCAGCGACTGTGTCATGCAGCAAGGATAGACCTGCTTCTGGCAGGAGGCGAATATTAATGGGATGGGTGTCTCCAGTGTTGCTCAAATCCTATAATCGGCTCCTCTCTGAGGGGGCGTGGCTGGGCTCTTGGGCGGGAAGGTGCCAGCTTAAAGCAGGACTGCAGAGGTCCGCGCTGCTTACTGCGCCAGGCATGGAGGAGGAGTGCGCTTGCCTCTGCAGCCCGGGCCCTTCTCGAGGATGCCAGTGTCGCCAGCAGAGCCTGGGACCAGCTGCGATGGTGGCGGCCGACAGCAAGCCAGCCCCGGTCCCTGAAGGGCAGCACGTGGAGGCGGACAGGGCGGCTCGGTCCTCCGCGGGGAGTGGAGGGATCAGGAGCCCCATGCCACCCCGGCTGCCCCCACGCTGCTCCCTGCAGCACCTGCCTCCCGAGCTGCTGGTGGAGATCTTCGCCTCGCTCCCCGGCACCGACCTGCCCAGCCTGGCCCAGGCCTGCACCAGATTCCGCAGCATCCTGCACACCGACAGCCTCTGGAGACGGCGCTGCCAGGAGGAGTACGGCGCCGTTGAAAACTTGAGGAGCCCAGGGACGATGGCTGTGTCTTGTCGAGAACTCTATGCCAACTTGCTCCACCCATGCAGGCACATTTTGGGATTGTGGCAGCCAGATAACTGGCCCTATGGAGGACTGCTGTATGTAGTGGTGGACGGCCCATGCATTGTGGGTCGCACGTACCTGCCTCTCCATGACCCCCGTGTGGATGACTCCATGCAGTTCAAGCCCGCGTTTAGAATTCGCCTGGCAGGGGGGAAATCGCCCACAGTGGAGTGCACGTACAGCTGCCGAGGGCCCCACAGCTGCCACGTGCAGATTCGGACGGGCTCTCCACCCAGTGCAACCTGACGCACCACCACAGGATGCCTGGTGGGAGCCGAGAGGATTTACGCGCGTGGCTGCGGGAAGAATGGGGGCAGACGCTCGAGCACATTTTCCTGGAGGACAGGCTGCGGTTCGTCCTGATGAAGCTCATCGACCATCAGTATGACGACTGCCGGAACTACCGCCGCATCTACCTCTCCCCGAGCCACCCGGAGGACCTCATCAGGCCAGGCCTATTCAAAGGCACCCACAATGCCTACAACAGCCTAGAGGTTGTCATGCTCAGCTTCCATGGGAAGCATGCCAGGGCCACGAAGATCACGGGTGACCACCACGTCCCTGCTGGGCAGCAGATGATAGACATCCACCTCAGCCGCCGCATCCAGCTGCCCGATGATATCTTCAGCAACTTCAACAAGTACTCCCGCCTGGTCCAGGAGGTTCACGAGCAGGTGATCCAGGAGCAGCAGCAGCAGCAGCAGCAAGAAGACGGGACTGAGGACGGCGAGGGCCATGGCTGGCTGAGCCCTGCGCAGCCCCGTGTCGGGGAGTCCGGGGCTGCAGCTTTGGAGGAGCAGCCTGTCCAGTTTGTCCTGCCTGCGGGCGTGAGCTCCAGGGACCAGAACTACCCCCGAGCCTGCAGGATGTGTTTCTACGGCCTGGGCATTGTTGCTCGCTTTGGCTCCGCCTACCCCCAGCGCATCCCTGGAGCCTTCATCCTGTTCGATGAAGACCACTTCGGGTTCATGTGGCAGGAACCCAATTGCCTCAGCCTGTACAGCAGAGTCCAGGTCGCCTTCCAGAATGCGGAGGCGCCATCCCCGCAGGCTTTCCAGGACATGCTGGAGAACATTCAGTCCCCACCGCCTGACGGCCCCTTCCTTGCCCAGGGGCAACAGCGGGGAGAAGAGGCTTCAGAGGAAGAGCAGCTTCTTGCGCTTTTGGAGGTTTGACCTTCTGACCAGATTACCCACCGTCTTGTTTATCTGGTTGTTTTTAATCCCCTCCCGAGGAGATTTCTCCATTGATTATTTTTTAAATAAATCTTTATTGTTCCGATTAAAATAAATAAATAAATAAATAAATAAATAAATAAATAAATAAATAAATAAAAATAAAAACCATGCTAAACCACTGTTATGCAAGACGGTATTATGTCGAAATTATGTCACTGTTTTTTTTTGGTTCCAAGCAAATTAGGAGCATGGGGTTGCTGGGAGAAGGTAAGAAAGATTTTAGCTAATTTTCTTGTAAGGGATGGGTTAGTGATTGAAATCTGACACTCCCTTCTCCCACCCACCCTCCAAGGATTGCACCCATCCCTTCCTGACCCTATGGTTGGACACAATTTTAGAGTGGGCGTGGTCTAGAGGAATGGGCGGGGTTAGGAAAACCCCGCCCAGACCCCCAGCCCGAGCCCGGGTCCACCTCACAGACCCCTGGGCCGCGGGGGGTTCTGGGTCTCCTTCCATGGCTGGTGCGCGTGCGCAGGACTGCGTGGCGGGCGGGCTTTGGCATTTATGACACTGATGGGGCAGCGGCGTTTAAAGATCTGGAGTGGCCAGGGCTTCCTGATGGTGGTGTGACTGCCAACTCCCGCTGCCTTCGCCGGCCAGGACGCCACTCCCGCGCTCTCCTGGGAACGGACGCCCGCGGGTGCCTGAACGGAGTGCGCGCTGGGAGCCTTGCTCGTGGGTTTCACCGGGTCAGCGGGCGGCGAGGACGCGGGCGCATGGAATTGGGAGCCCCGCTTGCAGATGTCTACGCGGAACGCGCCCTTCGCCTCGGTTTGTTCCCAGTGACCGGATTCCAATACGGTGCTCCGTGGTCTCTGCGGGAGAAGCGGGTGGATGGCGCGAGCTGACCGGGGTGGGGGCGAGGGCTGCGGAAGGGTTTAATGCGTGAGAGAGCCGGGGTCCGAGGGCCCAGATAAGAGGGTCCGAGGGCCAAGATAAGAGGGTCAGGTGGGGAGCAGGCGGCTGGGTTCTCGATCAGGCTCTGCGGAGCCAGATTTCGCTCGGCTGCTGCCCCTTCTTCCATTCTGTAGTGGAGCAACCTCCAGGGGCTCAACCTGGGGAGTATAGCTTGGTCAGCTGGTATTGGAACGACTGGTATTGATTCCTCGTGGAAATACCAATTGTGATTGGACCGGTCAACTGGAAAAGAAAATGGAGAAAAGTTCATTCCAACTCGTTTTGCTTTCCCAGACATTCCTAGCCACTCCCGCAGAACATTAAAACCTCCAGGCATCTTTCTTGCCCTAGCCAGTTTGGCTCAGTGGATAGAGCGACGGCCTGTGGCCTGAAGGGTCCCAGGTTGATTCCAGCCAAGGGCACATGCCTGGGTTGCGGGCTCGATCCCCAGTAGGGAGCGTGCAGGAGGCAGCCGATCAATGATTCTCTCTCATCATTGATGTTTCTATCTTTCTCCGTCTTCCTTCCTCTCTGAAAGCAATAAAGGGAAAAAGAAAAGAAAAAGAAAAAAAAAACTCCAGGCATCTTTCTTATTTAAGACATTCATTCATATCCAAACTGTTTTCTGCCCCTCTTTATCTGAGCTAATCTGAAAGGCTCTCCTCAAGCTACTGCCTACTTATGACCTCTTCGGTTAACAACCTCTTCATAGACAGATAAACTATCTTTTCCCTACAATACACACCTGTTCAATTCCTTGAAGCTGTAAAATTCTTTGAGCTTGTGTCACCTGGTCATTTAATTGAACTCTCAGATTCCTCTTACTGCGCCTTCCTTCCCCAGAGATACTGGCTCACTGTCTTAACTCTTCATCCCGAATCCCACCATCAACCTCAAAGGCATCTCTCTATTCAGTTTAAACTTTAATACTTCTTGACTTTCTTTATTCCAGTATTCATCACTTACTGACCACTTAAGCTCCTCCAAGTCATGACCCTTCTATCACCTAAACTTTTCTGTATCCTAAATGCAAGCATAACATCCTGAACATCTTCACCTGTCTTCCTCGCTCTATAATGGTTTATACTGAGTATATATTAACTTACATTTTTAACCTATAAATCCCTAGTGTATTTTGTTGTTTTTCCCACTGAGTTTAATGTTTAATTCATCTCATTCTTGTTCAGTTGTATAGCATGTTCCAAAAAAATATATTCACACACTGAATAATTATAAAAGCAGTATTTATTAAAATACATTTCATTTTCAAAATTGAACTATCATTTTTGGAGGGCATCCTGTATATGTAAGGCTTTGCCATTGCCTTACCATGAAGCTTGAGCTGTGCTCTATAGATTATGATGTGCAATGTTTTTAATTTGAGTTGGTTTTTAAAGATCTGGAGTGTCCAGGGCACCATCAGGAAGCCCTGGCCACTCCAGATCATAGCTTTAATTTTCATAGCATTTGAGAGTGTTTTTTTCTGATTTTCATTCTAGTAATAAATGTTGTTAGTACCACTCTATATTCTTTTTATTTATTGAGGAGTTTTTTGGCAACCTAATAGCAGCTTTTGTAAACATTCTCATCAGTGTTTACATTCTATCTGGTTTAAATATCAGACTAACCATGTTATTTCTATACACTACATTAGTAATTAGTTTTAGGGTGTTTTTTTTTTAAGGACTCAGAAAGTTGTCTTATTTGCCCATTCTAATGTGTCATTGTTGATTTCATGTCATTTTCAGAGGGTTTTGCTATAAATATATTTCAATTATATTTTTAGGTACATTTAATAAGTTAAACTTCACTGAGTTGTACCTTCAATCACGTAAAGTTTCCTCTTTGTCTATTTTAATGCATTTGTGCTTTTAATTCAATATATCCATGCTTATTTTATTGTTTACATTTGCTTATGCTTTTAATCATCACTTTATTTTCAACTTTGGAGTTCTTTTATTTTTGATGTCTCTTGAGTATTTATGTAGTTGGGTTTAAACTTTTACCCTGTACACAGTCTTTTTCTAATAACTGTCCTTGTTGTTATCTCTATCTTTCATTTTTGAGCTTCCTTTTCTTGTGTTGTTTTGTTTTTAACATATTGCCTGTGAGCTTTTTCACTCCTCTTTCTCCCTTTCTGTTAATTTTAAAAGTATTTTGGCCTATAGTTCATTGTTTTTCTGGGACTCAGTGACACCTCTTTGTCACTTTGAAAATTTTCTTTCTTTAAAAAAATATGTTTTTATTGATTTCTTTCTTTCTATGAACCTGGACTTTCCTAACCTTTGGAGGTTATATCTCAGGAGTTGAGAAATAACTTTTGTGCACGAAGTTTTCACCAATCTGTAAAATATACTAATAGGCAGACATAAACATGTATGTATGATAATCTGTTGAGTGCGTTTTAAATGGATACTGTATGGTTTCGGCAAGACACAATGGAAAACATTGGTAAATTCTTCTCATTTGCTTCTAGCTCTTTTTTTTAAAAAAACTTTTGAACCCCTTCTTTCATTTCTCTCATTGCCCACCCACGTCTTCCAGCAACCACCAATCTGTTCTCTGAATCTATGAGCTTGCTTTTATTGTATTATTTTGTTTGTTTGTTTGTTTGTTGTTTTGGGTTCATCATATAAGAGATCATATGTTATTTGTCTTCTCTGACTTATTTTACTTATTGCCCCCAAGGTCTATCCATGTTGACACAAATGGAAAGATTTCATTCTTTTTTCTGGCTGAATAGTATTCCACTTTGTATATATACACCACATTTTCTTTATCCATTCACTTATTGATGGACACTTAGGTTGTGTCCATATCTTGGCTCTTGTAAACGGTGCTGCAATGAACATAGGGATGCATATATCTTTTTGAGTTAATGTTTTAATTTTTTTCAGATAAATACCCAGAAGTGGGATTGCTGAATCATATGGTAGTTCTATTTTTAATTAATTTGAGGAACCTCCATACTCTCTTCCCTAGTGCTGCACAAAATTACATTCCCACCAAAAGTACACAAGGGTTTTCTTTTCTTCACTTTCTCACTAACACTAGTTGTCTCTTGTCTTTTTTATAATAGCCATTCTCACAGGTGTAAGATGGTATTTCATGGTGGTTTAGATTTGCATTGCCCTGATGATTAGTGATGCTGAGCAGCTTTTCATGTACCTGTTGGCCATCTGTATGTCTTCTTTGGAAAAATGGCTATTCAGATCTTCTGCCCATCTTTAAAATTAGATTGTTTGTTTTTGCTATTGAGTTATATAATCTTTTATATATATTGGATATTAACCTGTTATCAGATATATGATTTGCAAATATAGTTGCAAATCAGTCAGTGTGATTAGCTAAGTGAAGGAAAAAATCATATCATATCAATAGATGCAGAAAAAGCATTTGACAAAATTCAACATCTATTTATGATAAAAATTCTTGACGAAGTGCATATTTAGTGCTTACTATCTGCCAAGAAGTGAGATGAGTGTTCTTTTAATCTTTATAATTTAATCAGATAGATATTGTTATAGCCATATTGCAGTTGAGAAAATGCAAGCTTTTGTTAAATAACTTCTTCAGTTTCATACAAATGGTAACCTCAACTGAGATTTAACCTCAAATCAGGTAGACTCCAAAGTATGTACTCCTAGTTACTATCTATTGCCTATGTCAGGGTTTCTTAATCTTGAAAATATTGATATTTGGAGCTGGATAATTTTTTGATATTAGAGGGCTGTCTATTGTCGGGTGTTTAGTAGCTACTCCCACTAGGTGCCAGTAATAATAATCCCAAGTCGTAAAAACCAGACTGTCTCTAGACATTGCCCTGGTGGCAAAATCACCCCTGAAAACCAGTGGCCTAGAGATGTATAATAAAAAAAGACCTTTGCATGGTAAATTGCATCCAGACTAGCAGCATTATAAACTGGACGGAAAACTATATCTGAACTTCCCTGGACATAATGACTGTTGTAGTTGGCCAAGGTCTTTGGGGAACCCTGGGTGCTGTGCTCTGAGTTTTTAGAAGAAATATTGGCTCCTGCGGATAGGCTTTTCAATCAAGATGCTTTCTGCACAACCCAGGTGGGTCTCTTGACTTGAGCTGTATTTTGTAAGGACTCCCATTGAAGAAAAATGCCACTCACTCACCCTGCTGACAATCTGTGTTTTCTGTCTAATAGCCTGATTAACAAACTGGTGCCAAGTGTGATTCATGGTAGTCTTATGGGCCTGTTTAGTTGAGCCTAAGACCTCACTGGTGGACATTGCAGACTGGCCCCTCGTGAGTCCTAACAAATAAAAATTTGTAATTATTATAGTTTGGAATCACGTTTTTTAAAAATCCCTAACAATAAAATAGCTCATGGATATTTATTCTTGTATTTTTAAATAATTGGTTTCTTACCTTAATTTCTAGTGGTAGTGCCAATTTTACTCATTTTAATATGACTTGGTATTTTAATGGGAACTTATGAAGATTTTTAGGCATCTCTAGTATTAAAGCTTAATGTCCTGAATATCCTGCCTGAAGACTTGTTTTGCTTAGTTATAAAGCAAAATAGATTCGTTAACTAGTACAGGAGAAATCTCACTGGAGTTAAATTATGAAATTTATTTTAATCAAAGGAATATTTCATGTATCACTTGTTTGTGTTATATCTATCTCTGTTTCTTTGTCTTTTTGAGTTAATTGGGGGGAGGGGGAAGACAGCATATTGTCCTGTTATAAAGAAGAAAAACAAGAATGAAAGAGAATCCATTATATTTCCTTGCTTAATTTTAAGAATATTATTTGTACTATTTTATCTTTTAACACTATGCTAATGTGTTCACTATCTGTGGGTCATATTTGTGTATTTTTTCAGTCTCTCAGGTACCTGAATGTTGGCTTTCTATCTGAAACTCCTGGAATTCCTGGAAATTCTGTTTGAGTTATAACTTGGCTCAAATCACACCACATATATATATAGTATACAGGTACTTAGCCCAAGCCTAAGAATTACTGGACTCCTCTGATAAGATAAATTCAAACAAAGTGGGACTTCCATCTAGGAAGATGCAGCCCCTGAACAAGTTGGTGGCTATCTCAAAACCTCAAAACCTGACTCCGGATGAACAAAGTGAGGACCTGAGAGCAGATGCGTCTTGGCAGCAGGAAACCACCCCAGTCAGGGAGACCTATGACTCTGAGGCGTCTCGTCAAAAGTTCAGACATTTCCAGTACTTGGGAGTGTCTGGGCCTCATGAAGCCCTGAGCCATCTCTGGGAGCTCTGTCTTCAGTGGCTGAGACCAGAGGTTCATACTAAGAAGCAGATCCTAGAACTGTTGGTGCTGGAGCAATTCCTGACAATTCTCCCTGAAGAGGTCAGGACTTGGGTGAATTTACATCATCCAAAGAACAGCAAAGAAGTGGTGACTCTCATAGAAGATGTAATTGAAGACAAAGGTGAGAATATAGAAAACTGGATGTGGAATAGTTGCCCTGGGGGGAAGGGACAGCATATTTTCCTGTTATAAAGAAGAAAAACAAGATTGGAAGGAGAATCCATTATAGTTATTTTCTTAAGTAATTTTAAGAATATGATTTGTACTATTTTATCTTTTAACACTATGAGGCCTCAAATATTATTTTGGCTCCTTTTCCTCTGATCCAGTAGTTCTCAATCCCTGGTGGAATTTCAGAATCACATTTAGAGCTTTTTAAAAATATAAGATCTAGGCTCCTCCCTTGGAGATTCTGATTGTTTGTAGAGCTTTGCATCATTATTTTTTCAAAGTTCTTTAAAGCTGATTCCTATGGGTACATGTTATGCTCACTGCTGTAATCATTAAACTTTTCTCCAAAGCATAGCTTGTCTCCGTAATGTTTTTCTTCATCTTCTTCAGATATACCCTGCCAGGATTCTGCCCTTCTCCGGAAGGTGAGTATCAAGAAGGAGAAAATGGAAGCAGACTCACTAACAGGCAAATCCCAGGTGAATTAGGATTCCACTCTTTACTGAAATGAGCTGATTTTTTTTTTCTTGACCTTTGAACTTTTGTCAAACATAGTTTAATCTAAGGACACGAGACTTGTTCTTCCTCAGGACATTGGACCTATTTTAGTTAGTGATACACTTTTTGAAAAATATGATCTTTGTATGTTCTCTGTGCATTTATTTCTTCAAAACTGTAAACAATAATTGAAGCTATTAAAATAGAGCCCATCCAGAGAATGTTCAGAATTAAAAGTGAAGGGAGCCAGTGTCACTATAATGGTCAGGAGAAGAAACCTCAATGGATACTGAAATGAAACAAAGTAGTAGAGAAAACCAGGACAATGTTGTCACTGAAAGCAAAGGATGAGCATATTTCAAGAAGAAATTCTTTAAAGTTTAGGAAAATCCAGCCTGAGTAATGTCTTAGTGTCTGTTCAGTTATCATCATGCAGATACTAACATGCATGAGCATAAAAGCCAGGTTGCAGAGAAGATGAGGAAGTAAGCAAAACAAATGTAGACAACTTATTCACAAAGACAGGCCCTGAAGTAGGGGAAGGGAAAGGATTTGTATATTTCAATGTGACTGGAGGTGCCAACAATGATAAGGTTGAGAATGCCGAGAGAAATTCGACAACTGTTGATGGTAAGAGGGCCCTTTTAAGAAAGGTTTAATGCAGCCCCGGCCAGTGTGGCTGAGTTCCTTGGATGTCATCCCATGCACCAAAAGGTTGCCAGTTTGATTTCAAGTCAGGGCACATGCCTGGGTTGTGGACTTGATCCTCGGCAGCCAATTGATGTTTCACTCTCTCCCTTCCTCTCTCTCTAAAAGTCAATAAAAAAATCTTTAAAGAAAAAGAAGAACTGTTTACACAGGGCCTAATATGCCATACTTTTTTTATGACAGTAAATGAAACAAAACCCTGGCTTTGTGGAGATTATATTTATGGTCAAAGCAGACAGGCAAACACAAGCAAATAAGCTAATTGCAGCCCTGGCTGGTGTGGCTTAGTTGGTTGAGCATCCATCAGGGCACATACTCAAGTTGCTCGTTGGTTCCCCTGTCTGGGTGCATATAAGAAGTGGCCGACCCATGTTTCTCTCATTTTGATGTCTCTCTTTCTCCCCCCTCTCTCCCCCTCTCCTCCCTTCCTCTCTCTAAACCAGTGGTTCTCAACCTTCTGGCCCTTTAAATACAGTTCCTCATGTTGTGCCCCAACCATAAAATTATTTTCGTTGCTACTTCATAACTGTAATGTTGCTACTGTTATGAATCATAATGTAAATATCTGATATGCAGGATGGTCTTAGGTGACCCCTGTGAAAGGGTTGTGCAACCGCCAAAGGGATTGCGACCCAAAGGTTGAGAACCGCTGCTCTAAACTCAATAAAAACATTTTTTAAAAGGATAATTGCAGACAGGAATAATAATTACAAAGAAAAGAAAGAAATATAATGCAGTAGAGACTGATTAAGAGAATGGCTACTTTGGGTAATCAGGAAAGGCCTGTCCGACCAGCTAACAGTAGGCTGCGAGAACTGAGGTTAGCAGGCTGCATTTCTCAATTGGAGAAAATGCCCTACCTCTTCTGCTATTGAAGCCTACATCTTCATTACAAATTTCCCTCAAATCTACCTTCAACTCTTTGTGCTCTGAACTCCTTTTATGTAAATTATTTATACTCTATAATACTTTTTGTTCCACAGTTATCCCAACTGTTTTTTTCTCCTCCAGCAAAACGTAAGCTAATCTAATTTTCCTTTTGCGGCCCTCACAGAGTTCCAAGTTGATAGGCCCCTAATATAACACAACTTCATCCTTTAGAACTCCAAACATTGACCTATCAATTTTTGTATATTCTGGCTACCTCCCGTATTCTTTCCAAATTTGTTTCTCCTCTAGTAATATTTTTGGAGTGATCTTTGATTAAAAAGGAACTTAATGTTTTAGGAGCCAGTGACATTCAAAGATGTGGTTGTGGAATTCAGCGCGGAAGAGTGGGGGCAATTGAACTCTGCTGTAAAGAACCTGTACAGGGATGTGATGCTGGAGAACTATAGGAACCTCAGCTCATTGCGTAAAGGTGGCTTCTATGTACTTACCTACTCTGCTCATTAATAATCTCTTCATCTACTGATAAAACTATAAGACTGCTGAAGTGTTAAGGGCATTTGGGATTAGGTTCAGATTTCCTAATATTCTTTGGCATAACAGCAGATTTTCTTGCTGTATGTGTCTGAAAGTCCTTTCTGATGTAGAGTTTTAGAAATACACAGGTGTGTGATGATTCTGGCCTAATCTTTCAACAGCTCTTAGAACACTATGTTGGGATGAAATTCTTTTCCCTCTAAAACGGTCTGGAGTGTCATGTATGTTTGTTTATTGTGTTGTTTTCATTTTTCCCATAACAGAGCTTCTATTGTCCAAACCAGTTGAGGTCCCCAAGTTGGAGAGTAAGATAAAAGGATGGATAATGGAGCAAGAAATCCCAAGAACAGCCATACTGGGTAAGAAGCAGGCAGATATGAGGCATTTGTAAAAAGCTTCTGTTTGTTAAACTTACCATTGTACAACCCAGCCTTTGGTTGATAGTTGGGGAGGTGATGACAAAACCACCTAAACTTTGAAGAAAAAAAGGCATCATTGCTTTCTGTTTTTTTTTTTTTTTTAAGAAAACAGAAAACTCTGCTTTATCCTAGAGTGGCTTTAATATTCTTCCATTTTTTTCCCTTTCTTTAACTATATAACTCCTTAACTTGTGCCTTAAGTCCCTACCCTCATCATAATTTATTCTTATTAACATTTTGATTTTGAGAAGTTATAAATTATTGTATATATATTTTAGTAAGTACAGAATAGGCTTTTCTATAATGAGGGATATAACTCACTTCATTACCTCACTTGTGGGGGTTTTTTTCTTAAGCCATTTTCTTTGTTTATGTTAATGTATTTTTGTGGCTTGTGACAGTTTCTTTTTTCCAAAATTGGGGTTATCAGGAATATGTCATTATATATATTCTGCTCTTCTTACCTAATATGATATCGTGTACAATTGCCTATTTCACTAAATACAAAAATTGGTTTCTAATTCACATATAACATTCCATCACATACATGTATCAGTATATTCAACCATTCCTCCCTGCCACTACAACTATTGGACATTTAGGTTATTGCCAGTTTTTCAGGCTTATGTGTTGACTTTTGTAGTATACCTTATTAGAAGAGGAACTTCAGCACCAAAGAAGTGGTGTGTGTGTGTGTGTGTGTGTGTGTGTGTGTGTGTGTATTTAGGGAGATGTCCAAAGATGCATTTTATTCACATCAATATTATTTTATATTAGTTTCAGGTGTACAGCATAGTGATTACACATTTATATAATTTAAGAATCGATACCTCGATATGTCTAGTACCCACCTGGCACCATACATAATTATTACAATACTAGAGGCCTGGTGCACAAAATTTGTGCCTGGCCTGTGCCCTCTCGCAGTCCAGAACCCCTCGCTCCTTACCGCCTGCCTGCTTGCCGCTTCTACCACTCAGCTCACTGCTCCTTATTGCTGCCGCGAAGGCTCCCGCCACCACCGCTGCACTTGCCAGCTGTGAGCCTGGCTTCTGGCTGAGCGGCGCTCCCCCCGTGGGAGCACTGACCACCAAGGGGCAGCTCCTATGTTGAGCGTCTGCCCCCTGGTGGTCAGTTCATAGTGACCAGTCATTCCACCATTTGGTCGATTTGCATATTAGGGTTTTATTATATAGGACTAGTAGCCCATTGCTCAATATCACTCAGTCGGCTGCCCACTGCTTCTGTGGGAGCTGGCAGGAACCGCAGTGTACCGCCCAGAGCTGTGCTGCTTCCACCGGAGGCAGGAGGGAGCCGAGCTGATTCCGTGGGAGGTGGGAGGGAGTCATGCCACTTCTGCTGGAGTATGGAGGGACTAATGCAGATTCCGCGGGAGGCGGAAGGGACCCGTGCTGCTTCTGCGGGAGGCAGGCCTGCTGTCTCCTCTCCGGGCCTGCGCTCAGCTGCGGAGGCTGCAGGCCAGCCCCCTGTCCCTGTCCGTGTCTGTTTCGGCCAGAGCCGCCTCCAAGCCTTCGGGGGCCCCAGGTGGGAGCCACCTCCAAGCCTTCGTGATCAGGATCACGGGCTGCAGGCAAGGCGGCTCCTGGGTCCTGGGGGTGCCGCCTTGCCTGCGGACCGGCTTTCCGATTGTAATCACCGGCTGGGGCCGGCAAAGGCACCCCGGTTCTCCAATCCAGGGCCAGGGGTCAAGGCAAAGGCTCTTGCCTGCTGCCTGGGTTTCCGATCACCATTCTTCTGTCCGTCTCCTTTTGCCTCCCATCATTGCGCCTACGTATGCAAATTAACCGCCATCTTCCTTGGCAGTTAATTTGCATATCACCCTGATTAGCCAATGGGAAGTGTAGCGAAGGTATGGTCAATTACCCTGTTTGTCTTTTATTAGATAGTATGATTTGACTGTATTCCCTATGCTTTACTTTATAACCTTGTGACTATTTTGTAACTACTTATTGTACTACTTACTTCCTTTAAGTTTTTTACCCAGCCCCCCAACTCCCCTTCGATTTGGCAACCATCAGTTTGTTCTTTCTCTTTGAGTCTGTTTCTGTTTTGTTTTATCACTCTGGCAAACACTAGGTATTTTTTACCTGAAATCTTTATTAATTTGATAGGCAAATTACTCTGTTTCTTCCTTTCTATATCTTCTCCCTCAGTTATCTTTTGGATCCCATTTCTATAAAATGCTCTTTCTTCCATTCTTTGCCTTGTTGATCTCTAAACCTTCTTTTTAATAATTTTATCTCATTTATTTGTTCTGTAATTCTTCTTTTCTAGCCTCACTTCATTGTATTCTGTGTTTAAGATGCATAAAATATGCATATCCCCTTATATGGTTTAGCCTTCCTTTCCTAATTAAGCAATTTTTTTTCTTCTAGTTTGTGGAATTTTTATTTCTTTTCAGACACACAAATAATTTCAGAAAATCAGGATTCAGTTTCAAAGAGAATTTCTGGAGCAGAATCGTCCCATGGAGAGATAATGACAACACTGACCCAAAGTAGACCTCCTTCTCTAGATGCCTGGAAAAGTGATGATTGGTTATATAGGAACTGGGACATAAACTTGCCACAAGAAGCTTTCATTCATAAGACAATCGATACTGTGGAAGGAGACTTTGAATATAGTGAAAATAAGAAAAGCTCTGATGTTAAGTCAGTTAACTCAGTTTTTGATAGTCAACAAGGAGTTCCTATGAGCAAGGGGTCCCCGAAGTGCAATAAGTTTAAAACTAATTTCAAATTTAATTTTGACTTACTAGGAAAGCAACATTCAGAATATAATGAATGTGGGAATGCCTTGAGCCTGAGTACAGATATTCAACACCCAAAAAGTCATACCACAATGAGTTGCTATGAATGTTTTCAATGTGGGAAAGCCTTCAACCGGAGTTCATCCCTTGTTCGACATCAGATCATTCACACTGGAGAGAAACCCTATAAATGTAGTAAATGTGGGAGATCCTTCAACCGACGAACAAACCTTAGTAAGCATCAAAGAGGTCATCCAGAAGTAAAGGCCTACAAAGGAAATAAATGTGAAACAGTCTTCAGTAAGAGTGAAGACAGTAATAAAAATCCAAGTCTCCATCCTAGAGATAATACTTATGAATGTGTTAACTGTGGAAAATCCTTCAGCCGGAGCTCCTCACTTATTCGACATCAAATGATTCATACTGGAGAGAAACCATTTAAATGTAACAAGTGTGAGAAAACCTTCAACAGGAATTCAAACCTTATTAAACACCAAAAACTTCATACTCAAGAGAAGTCCTATAACAAGTAAATGTAATATTACCTTTAGTCAGAGTGCAGAACTCATTCAACATCCATGAACTTATGCTGGAAGGAATCCTATGAAAATGCAAATGGAAAAAAGAAACTTTGTCAGAGATTATTCTCTAATTGATAATGACAAAATTAATATTGGAGGGAAATCTGTTATTGGATAGAAATCTCAGGCAGATTTTCCTGGCTCCCAGATGAAACCACAGAGTTTGGAATTAAACATATCACCATACAAGTGTTTTATCTATCATTATTCTAATGTTCATTACCATCATCTTTCTCTAGTTCATAAATGTGACCTAATCTATTGAGGAAGTCCATATTAGTGAGAAGCCAACCAATATCCTTGGAGTTGATATTTAATAAAACTCAAACTTTCAGTTCTTAATATGAAGGTCACAAGTAACCAGGAGATCATGAGAAAATAGAAGGACATTTCTAAGGACTGAACTCTCTGAAGTAATGGCAAAGATCATAGTGACAGCCAATTACTCCACCCCAATTAATATCTTTGGCTGCCCTGGTGCTCAGTGGGGACTACAATTGGAAAAGGGTAATCAACTGCAATAGGAGGTGGATATATTGTTGTTAATCTACATGTGTTTTTTTAAGATATGAATTTTTTTTAAAGTATTCTTTGGGATCTAGGCTGGAGGACATCCATAGCCCTAGGTCTGTCATTTATCCTAAACATTTAAAGATCAATAAAGTGTCCTCAAGTGGAACACAGGCCCCTCCACCACCTCGGAGAAACAACCCACCAAATCACAGCCGACGCTGCCATGGCGCAAAATGCAGCCCATAGCCTAGACTGCAAACAGTGGCTGTGGGCACCAGGTAATGACATCATATTTTTGTTGACATTCTGAAGCCGAAATTGTCAACAGAATATGTCTGAAGACCAACTATTGCCACAACGTACCTCTGAGGCTGAAAGAAAGCAATGTTGTCAACAAAATATGTCTGAAGAACAACTATTGGCACAATGTACCTCTGAAGCTGAAAAAAAAGCGACATGTTGACAGAACATGTCTGAAGAACAGTCATTGACAAGTACTACCGATACTGGTAGGAACTGCCTTCATAGCCAAAATGAGGTAAATGAGGATGCAATTATCGAACACAGTAGTGGTGGAATGACTGTTACATGTCAATTTTGCCTATCCCTAAATTTCTCCAATGAAAAACCATCTGATGGAAAATTTACTCGATGTTGTAGCAAAGACAAAGTTTGTCCAAATGATATACATTTTCCAGAATACCCAGCATATTTTTAAAAATTAATGATAAATGAAGATTCTGATAGTAAAAATTTCATGGAAAATATTTGTTATATCATGTTGTAATTGTTTTTTATTAATCTATATATTATTTTCATCTACATTTTACTAATTTTCTTTCATCTCTGACACTTCTACTATAGAGAAAGGGCAAATAGCGATATTAAAATATTTCCTCTAATTAATTTCCTGTCAGTGTGCATGAATTCATGCACCAGGCCACTAGTTTCTAGATAAAAAGGCTATTATGGAGATGTTGAATCCTCCCACATTAAACTATAAAAAAATTCTAATAAAATATTTCATTGAGAACATTATTTCACAAATTGATTATAAAGTTTATTTTGTAAGTACCACTCTAGTGAGGAAAATGTAAGAGATAGCTCTAAGTATATGTGACAATGAGTTTGGTGGCTAAGGAGCAAAACTGAGAAAAGAAAAATATTTTTATTTTCATTTTTTTGATGAAAATGCTTCTTATAAAACACATCTACTCAAAGAGTCTTAAGATATATGGCAAAATCAGACTTCTAGATTTTAATCCTGGACTTGCCAATAATTTGTCCTATAACTAGTTATTTAACTTGAGACTCTAATATTTTATCTGAGAATAGGGATACTTGGCGTACATTTTTATTGTACAGTTCAAATGAGATAATATAGCACTTATTTCTTAAGTATAAGAATTGCAAATTAAATGCAAATGTATGGTTTTAATATTATTATTGGAGCTTAATGATTTAACAAAGTGGCTCCTAATAAATGCTCAAAAATCATAGCCATCAATTATTACAGTCTACCAAAGAAGCAGTAGGCTGGCTAAGCAACTAACCCTCCAAAGCATCAAATGAAATAAATTATAGTTTTAAGGATGAAGGATTCCCCAACAGTGCATACTCAGTAGGTTTTCTAAGAGTCAAACATGATTCTGTGAAAGAAATCTCAGCACCAGAATTCATCATAAATATAGCAAACACTTTTAAACGGGAATAGATTCCATCCTACCCCCACCATTTAGGTTAATATATTTTCAATTATGAAATGGTTTGAAAATTTTTTTCAAAAGGAGACTTATCTCTACTTTTCCTACCCTTTAACTAGAAAAGAACGATAACAACTCTTGTAGACCTACTCAAAGATAAATACAAACTATGGATATTTTTATTCAAAAATCCTGTGGTAATAAATACTCTGAAAAATCTGGATCTGTATGAGTGTCTGTGTGTTTGCATATGAATGCAGTCTTACTAAGTATAGCAGATACTAACCTGACCAAAGCAATTATTTCATAAACAACACAACCTAGCAAAAACTATGGGTATACTCACTAGTTTCCTGACAGTCTAAGGTGAGTACTGTGCCTTGCTGGGAGACAACAGGAAAGCAAAAGGGAGCTTTTGCCCTCTGGAAGGTAAAACCAAAGATATCTGGTCTCTGATACTAATATATGCACATCATGGAAGAAACCATGTAATAAGAAAAGGAAAGGAGATAGAATGGTTGAGGGAAGAGGCTATCAGAATATTAAGCTTCCAAGCATAAGAATTTTCTTTACATCTTCATGGGTGGAAAATGGTAACATCTCAGTGGTTTGACTTCTGAGTGAAAATAAATAGCTTTTTGGAATCAATGAAAATCTGAATAGTTTGCATCAGCTACTATTTATTTGGATTCCAAAATAATTAATACTCCCTATTTAGTGAATAATACATAAACTGACATGAGGACTACCGGCAGAATGTACATGACTTGCTTGATGCTGTTTTTGAGTTTTATTTCTTGTCAGTTTCATTATAAACATAGTAAGTATTAAAACAGAGTTCTATAGTTTAAAGAGGAAGGGGATTTTTCAGTCAGGTTTCTCTCCTATGAATCAGTTTTCATATAAAAGCAACTGAATATATTTCTCAATGGGACGTCTATAAACATTTTAATGGATTCTTTGCTGTAAACTCCAAAATTCTAAAACAAAAAAAATTCTCAGTGTATTTGGAATCATTTGAAGATGTGTGAAGTTATGGTGATACTGTCTTTTCAACATCCATCCCTTAAACATTTACAGTATGTCAACACTGCGCTAGAAGCTGGAGACACTCAAGGAACTAATACCTATCAGAAAACATTACACAAGGTGACAGATACTAGACCAGTGGTTCTCAACCTTGGCTGCACATTAGAGTCACCTGGTGCAGCCAAGGTTGAGAACCACTGTACTAGACAAATGATGTGGAGGCACAGGATTCCAGAGACCAGATTTGGCAAACTTTAAGCCTCCAGCATCTGGGCAAGATATCCAAGATGATTAAGAATCTGCATTTGGGGATGGAGCAAAGCCGCCTACTAACCTAAGCCCTGGCTGTGAGGGGCTCCCTGCCTACCAGACTCCTTTTCCGTGCTCCTCTCCCTGGTAAGGGCAGATGGGTGAGAAAGCTGGAGAGGAAGAGTCTATTGGCAGTCCCTCTCAGTCTGAAGAGCTCACCTGGGATACCTCCAGGATGTGCGTCTACAATTCGTAGCTTCAGCCTATTATCCAAAGTAAGTCTAATCCTCTCTCGCCCTCGGCAGCCCCTTAATCTGAGGGCAGGGCAGGCTGGAAGGTTCAAAAGCCAGCCATGACGCCAACAAAACCAGAGTCCACCCCTAGGGAACTCCTACATCAGGTAACCTCAGGAGCTCAGGCCAGCTGGAAAGCACCTTCCACGTGGGGGGGTGGGGCTGGCCTAGGGGTAGGAAGTGGAGTGTCGGTGCAGAGGTCAGGGCTGAGACCTCCTCCATTGCCAGCGTAGTAGGGTTCTGCCAGCTGGGTAGCGGCCAATGCAGTCTTTCTCCCAATAAACTTGGGTAACCGTTCTAGCTTTGGAGCTTCTCTTCGATTGATGTTGGGAGTGCACAATGACCTCTAGTCTCCAGCACCGTGAAAAACGCTTGCCAGTTGGTGCTGAAGACATGGTGAGATTTTCCTGCTGGGCCTCTAAGCTTGGTGTCTTGGAGACAGAATTTCTCTGGATATTGAGTGTGCTTAATAGGACCTTTCTTGAAGTGATTTTGAAATTAGAATGACATTGGACTTTTGAGAAGATTTCCTAGAATCATTATGCTGTGAAAATTAATACTGTATTGTGTGGCAGGCAGGTTTTTAGAGATAAAGGAGAGAGGGACTTTAGTTAGGACTCCTATTATTTAAATCCCTTTAATTTACAGCTAAGAGAGGTCAAGTAATTATCCTAATTCTATACCATCAGTAAAAGATAAAAGGCCAACAAGTTCTTAAACTACTTCAGCCACTGTGCCTTTCACTGCTCACCAGTAAACTTTATCAGACTGTTAATGTTCTGATTCATTGCCAATTAATTTTAATGTTTGGTGGAAGACATCTGCACACATGACTCATGGTGGCCTGTATGTATTCTAACTTCTAGGGCCTGTGAAGATGAACAAAAACACACCCTTGTTTTACCTTTTGGACTGGATTGTATAATTATTTGGCCTCTGCATATCCTAGGATTTAATCAGTTACTTTGGTGGGCATATCTGATAGGATCTGCCTGACGTTGATTCTTGGCCTACTAGGATTGCTGCTGACACTGCATTACTCTGAGTTTTTATTGACTCAATGATTATAAAAGTTTGTTGACATTAGGTGGAAATAAACTGTCTTCATAAAAACTGATCTGAGCTCTGGCAGCCTCTTAACCACTAGTCTGTAGTTATTCCTAAAACTGTATATTTTGTTCTCTCTCTCTCTCTCCCTTCTCCCTTCTCCCCTCCCTCTTTTCCTCCCTTCCCTTCTCTCTAGATCAATAAGCATGTCCTTGGATGAGGATTAAAAATAAAATAAAATACTAAAATCCAATTTTAAAACTACCTTCCAATATAGTCAGCATACTCAAAAACTATACTCAAAATTTGATTTTTCTCATCTCCACTGTTAACACTATGTAAACACATCTTAGGCATCACTGCAGTACCTCCTCATTAGAATCCCTGCATTATTCCTAGCCTCTACCTTCAGTCAATTATTAACACAGCATTCAGAGTGAGCCTTTTAAAATTTAAAGTTAGATCATGTCACTTAAAACACTCCAATGGCTTCTCCTACCACCTTTAACCACGGTTTTTTAGTGAATATATTTACCAAATTTACTCTGGTGAGCACCCTAATAAAGGGGAAAATAAACAGTTGAAAAAGGAAACTGCCTCGTACTATCAAAACTCATTGATGCCACCTTAGCTGTCTACTCCAATGGTCTGGTAATGTCCATTCTTGTTCATTCTCTTCCCCTCACTCTCCAACGTATTCAGTCTCCAGAGGGTTGTTAAAGTCATTTTTTTAGATTAATAGTGTTGCTCCTTCATTTAAGTTTCATTAATGCTTCTCCATGACCAACAGAAAATTGCAAGAGTTTAAAAAACTATTGACTTTTATATTTTTACCCACACTAATTGGATTTTAGTTCATTTTAATGTATAAAGACATATTGTAGACACTCCTTTATGTTTGCCTACTGAACTTTAGGCTTTTTTATATTAATAAATCAATATTGATCAGTTGAACAGATGGATCCTGGTCAAGGGCAGTACCTGGGTTGTAGGTTTGATCTCCACCCTGGTGGAGGCACATATGGGAGGCAACCAATTGATGTGTCTCTCTCACATCAATTTTTCTTTCCTTTCCCCCTCCCCACTCACTTCCACTCCCTCTAAAAAAAAAAAAAAAAAATCAATGGAAAAAAATTGATTTTTCCCCCCCATCACTCCTTGGGTGAGGTTTGAAAAAAAAAAATCAGAAATGTAAAGCACTTTCTTTTGCAGCCCTTTCCCCATTGGTGCTGGATTTAGCAAATAGAAACACAGGACGCCTAAGTAAATTTGAATTTCATATAAACAAATAATTTCTTAGTATAACTCCCACCCAATATTTGGAACATACTTATACTGAAAAATTATTCATGCATACCTGAATTTAAACAACAGTATTTTATCTGACAATTCTATTATCCCACCCAAATTTTATATGTAATCTGCTTTTATACTTAGCATTTGTATATTAATTTTCTTGCATAATTTAAAATTTTTGAAGTTTTGTAAATGAATTAACAATTATTCAGACTTATGGCATTTTTAACTAATTTTAGTGCTCATCACAAGTCCTTTTATACCATTCACATTCATGGGCTCGTTAAAAAAGGCACATGTATGTTTTCTGTTTGTTTAATTTGCAATCGGTACATATAAAAAATGTAGTTAACTTTTTAAAAACTTGTAGTGATAACAGATATTTTTAATCTCACAGTTCCAAAGGTAGTGTTCCATTGTCTTTTGACATTTACTATTGCTGAGTCTTTATCCATCCTTCCTTTTTGATTTTGTAGATAACCAGCATTTTCTTTCTGCATTGCTTTTTCCTAAGCCATTTCTAAGCATGGTTTTTATTATACTCCTAAAAATCTAGTGATTATATACTTTTAGCTCAGGAACAATTTCTTTGATCATTGATTCTATTCCAAATGTTCTTTTATCTTCCTTAGAAACACCTTTCTTACATTAGAATCTTTATTCTCTTTGCTTTTCTCTCATTGTTCCCATTTCATTATCATTTATTTATACATTTAAGATCTCAAGTTTATTCATTACAGTATTTGATATTTTGCAGTGTCAATTCTGCTCCTTATTGCCTTTTACTTTGGTATAGTATTTTAAATTTCCTTGTAGTCCTTCAATTTTATATATTTTTCTTTTTACCTTAGAGGTTCTTCTATACGTATGGATTTTACTCTAGATTTATTGATTTCAGGTTTTTGGTCATGTCACCAATTTTTTTTTTTAATTTCTTTAGATCAAAATAACTCATTCTTAGGGCAGTGAGATTCTAAGTCTTTACAATTATATTCCTTTCTTTGGTACTACAATTCCCTATCATTTCCCTAAACATGTCTACTTATTTTTCTTGGGATGTGATATCCAAACATATTTATATGTTAATAATTAGAACTTGTATATTCCTAGTGAGTCTACTCCATTTTTATAATGGCCAAACTCTCTCTCCTTACATAAGTAGCTTGAGTTCATATTTGCACATAGTTCTGAGTTCCAATTTGTTTCTAGCAGTTACTTTTCTATTACCACTCTATTCTACTGAAATTAAATCAAATTCTACTGGGTAGATCTCTAACTCTGAACCAAAGGGAGTTATCTTCAGTTTCTAACATTCATGTCTATCACCTTTTGTCCATATCGTTTACACCTTTCTTAGAGAAATCTCGTATTTCTTATTTTTTGGTGTCTGAACTTGTTAATAATTGTGGACAACTGGGGAGAGGAAAGGATGAGAAGGCATTGTGGTAAGTTCAAAGTGTGGCACCCCTGCAATGAAAGGATGATTCATGAGTGTTCTAGTTGACAGATATATCTAAGATATCCCATCTAAAGGGTTATAGTGTTTTACTTATCTGTTGTCATAAGCAATTGAATTTTACTTACCCTGTATTAATTCTTCACCTTTGAGCAACTGGCTGTCAACTAGTTTGAGTTTAATGTTTTGTGTGTTTTCATTCGTGTGTGTGTGTGTGTGTGTGTGTGTGTGTGTGTGTGTGTTTTCTAGGGACTTTACAGGAGAGTCAAGATGCTATTTCATAGCTAGCTAGCCAATTTCAGTTCAAACCAAAATATAATGTTTTGAAGCCAGTGAAAACACAAAGTTGAACATACAGTATGATTTCATGCACATGAAAATGAACAGAAAAAAGTGACTAGCTTGAAACAAGATGAAAGTTTTCACTTTAAAGCAGGGGTTCTCAACCTGAGGGTTGAGACCCCTTTGGCTGTCGAACGACCCTTTCACAGGGGTCGCCTAAGACCATCCTGCATATCAGATATTTACATTATGATTCATAACAGTAGTAACATTACAGTTATGAAGTAGCAACGAAAATAATTTTATGGTTGGGTCACAACATGAGGAACTGTATTTAAAGTGCCAGAAGGTTGAGAACCACTGCTTTAAAGCTTTTATATATATCATAATTATGTGTATTTATAGTGGAAAAAGAAAATACACTTTAATTTTAAATATAGAGAAATCCTCCTAAGAATCTTCTCTTGAAGCAAATTATTCTTAATGAGTGTTAGGCGAAACTAAATGTTGCTTGGGATTGCTTGGGTTATTTATAGAATTTGCTTTCCTAATAGCATGTATTTGGCTTAAGGTTGAGCTTTGATTAAAGCTGTCAAATGAACAGAATTATACGTTTTCTTTACTGTGATTATTGTGAAGATGTGAATTCTGATCGAATCCCCTATAATACTCATGGCATTTATGGGGTTTCTCTCTTGTGTGGACTTTTTGATGAATTCAAGGAGCTGAGCTATGACTGAAACCCTTACCACTCTTAGCACATTGATAAGGCTTCTCTCCTGTGTGGTCTCTCTGATGAATGTGAAGATTAGAGCTGTGACTAAAGCTCTTTCCACAAGCATCACATTTATAGGTTTTTTCTTCTGTATGGAGACTCTGATGAATGAGATGTGAACGCTGACTAAATCCCTTAACACATTGTTCACATTTATAGGGTTTCTCTCCAGTATGTACTCTTGATGAGTGTGAAGCTTTGCACTCTTGCTGAAGCCCTTCCTGTATTCATGACAAGTACAGGGTTTCTCCCCTATATGGACCCTCTGATGAATGGAAAATCTGAGCTGTGACTAAAGTCCTTCCCACCGTTGTCACATTTGTAAGACTTCTCTCCTGTATGCACTCTCTGATGAATTTGAAGATTTGAGAGCTGGATAAAGCCCTTACCACAGTCATCACATTTATAGGACTTCTCTCTTGTGTGAACTAACTGATGAATTCAAAGATTAGAGCTCTGGCTGAAGGCCTTACCACATTCATCACATTCATATGGTTTCTCTCCTGTGTGGACTCTCTGATGCACATGAAGTACTGAACTCCGACTAAAACTCTTGCCACACTGACCACACTTAAAAGGCTTCTCTCCTATGTGAAGTCTCTGGTGAATGTGAAGTAATTAATTTCTACTGAGGTCCTTACCACAGTCAAGTTTATATAGAGTTTCTCTTCTGTGTGGGCTCTCTGACAAAAGTGAACACCTATGCTCTGACTAAAGTTACTGTCAACTTCATCACATCTGTACAACTTCTTACCTATGTGGATTCTTGGATGTCTGTATAGGTCTGATCCCTCAAAGAAACATGCTGTGTTGAGGGAGCACTGATAAAACTTTTCTCCAAGTTGATTTCTCTTGTGGAGAATATACTGTGAGTTCCAATAATAAGTTTCCTTACATTTATTACATCCACAGTACTTCTCTTCCACAGTATCTTTCAGTAGGTCATTTAGGCATAACTCCTCAATGTACTTTGGAAGAATTTCCTCCATTGGGACATAAGAATGCTGAACTATGAGCTTCTGGGTTTTGTTTCAATGGAGAGATTTTTCCTGCATATGCTAATATGATATCTGCTTCCTTGAAAACCATGTGAATCTCTCACATAGATTTCTCTACCACTGTCTTGAGTTTGTTTTGTTTCTAAGGATTGCCAAGGTATAAACTTTGTATATTTTAAGTTTCTGGGACTTTTGCCTTCAAAAGTCAGTTCATAGTTCCTATAACCTGGTACTTGTGTAGAGACTATTAACCATTCTTGATGGCGGGAAAGATCTCGCTGCTTTAGGTCTTTGGAATCTATCCCTTGAATGGTTTCCACATAGTTTCAGTTCTCGTATGTCTGAGGGCTAGCATTCCTCCAACCTTGCTGGCGGGAAAGATTTTCATGCTCTAAAAATCTGAATCTTTCTTTTTGGGGTTTGTAGCTCTCTTTCCAGTTTCCTAGAAGAATAAACAGATAATCCAGTGGTGAGATGAAGGCTGTGTTTAAAATTTGTAAGTATCTCAGTCAATGACCTTCAGAATTATAGGAATATATGTGTGGGTGGAGTGTGAAAGAAGGATTATGGCTTAGGCTGCTCCATATTTGGGTTTGAAATTAATTTGTTCATTCACATATATATTCATTCACTCACTTATTCATTCCACAAATCTATCTTGAGCATCTACTACTAATCAGGTACTCTTAGAAATAAAAGAGTAAGGCTGACTGCTTCATAGAAATAGTCTTCAAGATGAGATTTAATTAGATTACTCTATTTGGGGCATTATTTTAAGAAAAAAATACTGTTTCTACTTTTCTGTTCTCGAATAGTATCACAGATTATGTTTAAAAAAATGGCTGCATTAACTCTCTACTTTATCTACAGCTTTCTGTTCCCTTTCCACACTGACTTTAGGCTTGGCTCTTTGGTCACTAGGACAATAACAAAAGTGATATAAACAGAGACTTGAAAAGTGCTTGTGCATTGCCTCTTACCTCTCTCTTGCTGGTTTTGAAAATACTGTGACTACCACCGTGTAAAGGAGCCTGGGCCAGCCTGCTTGAAGAGAGATATATATTCCACCCATTCCCAGTATCCCTACTGATGCTGACCTACTGTCAAATATGTGGATCAGGCTATCTAACCTAAACTTACACCATCCATCCTTAACCAAGTCACTCCATGATGGGAGGTTCATCTAATCAATTAGAATAATAAAAAATACTCTTTTTAAGTCAGTAAGTTTGGGGTAGTTTGTTATACAGGCAAAAGCTAACTTATACAAATAGTATGAAATGAGAACAAATTTAGGACCACACAAAATTAATTGTAGTATGTGAAGATCTGTGCTTTAAGTGCAGTACAATAAATAAGAACAATTACAAATACCTATTAATATAGCAATGAATTATAAACATGATATAGGTAATATCAAATTTGATGGCTTATTTAATTAATGATGCTCTAGTGATGTAACCACAAAACGAACTGACTAGTCATTTGGCAAAAAAAATTAAGCTAAGTTCTTAATTAGCTTAATTAAAAATTAAGCTGCCTCAATTCTGATGTTTTAGTGACCAGAAAGTTATATAAGATATGCAATATATTTTAAATAATAACATAGCAACTGTTGGTGCTATTTGTCAAGCACTGTACTAAGTTTTTACATGTATGATCTCATTTAACGTTCTTAACAACTCTATATAATAGGTTCTGTTTTTCCATTTAAGATGAGAATCTGTTTAAGTAACCGAATCTAGTTTGCATAAACCAAGTTATGTAGGGGCATGAAAAAAGTTTAGGTAATGAGTCTAGCACCTGTATTTTGACTAATATGGTATACTAATAAAAAAATACTGAAAGGTTAATATATTCAATATCTAAAAGTTATTAACTTTTACTTCCTTTTTTTCAAAATAAAAATTATCAGAATGTTATTCTGTGGAATATTCCCAATGTGTAAGCTATCTTCTTTCCTTTTCCTTATCTTCACTGAGTGAAAAACAAAAGCTAAATTACTCATTACAGTGGGTCCTCAAGTTACGTCGGAGATCTGATCCTACGTTGCAACATAAAGCGATTTTCGCCAGTAAGTCGGAACCCACCTACACAAGCACCTACGTCACTCACATGGAGCACACACACAGCAGTAATGAAGTGAAACAGTAAAAAAAATTTAAAAGAAAGATAACAATTCCTGACCTTTACTTGTGGTAAATAAATAATAAAAAACATAAAGCACACATGTACATACGTCGAAATGACGGAACTTTTTTTTTTTTATATATAAATGGGAGATGGCGACGTAACCACAAAACGATGTACGTCGAGTCCGATGTAACCCAAGGTCTGTCTGTACACATTTAATGCACTAATATACAGGAATACAATTAAATACATTCTGAAACAAGTATAAGAATTGAGAAATAGGTCCATGTAATAGGACAGTCCTAAAAGTGATCTGTGTTATGTGAGTGTGTAAAGAATTTAGTAATTTGGATATGAAAAGATAGCACCACAATCAATGGAGAAAGGAAATGTTATGAGAAAAATACATGGGGAAAAAAAAGAATGCTAAGTTTGAGAGTTAAAGTTTTATAGTACTTGAAACTATAAAAAAATTGAAAAAATGAAAGTGATTATATATTAGATCTGGGGATGAAGAAGAGATTTCAAAGCAAATCTATATAAATAAAAAGAAATAAGATTTCACTTTATGCAAATTTTTTAAATTTCAAAAACATATATATATATATATTAATTTCTCTATAGACCTATATCTTAGATAAACCCATGTGTGTATATTTTGTAAATATATGTATGTATACATATGCATACATATAAGTGTTTGTACAGATTAGTGAGTATAATGTATATTAAGTATTAGATAAAGGACTATAAGTCAGTAATGGCTGCCTCTAGCTGATATGCAGGGGACTCTCTGAGTGGTGTACAAGAATAAGTAACCAATTAAATATTAATAGCTTGTGAACAAAATGGCCTCACCTTATCCATTCATACTTACCCTCTACTGCAACTAGCCCATTTTCCATATTTGTCCCTTCAAATTCTACCTGAGATTAGATGATGATCTTCCTGTTTGGAATGATATCTTCCTATACATAATGATTATCCAAATCTGAGTTGCTGGTCCTGACTTAAGTGCCACTCATTCTGGCACTGTTTAATGTGCAACGACTTTAGAAATATTAACTTCATATGGCTTATTTCCCCAATGTTAAGGAAAGACACTATCTCAGAGCACGGGAACAATATGAATTATACAGTAGACTTTAATGACTAAGTAAATGTTGGGAAAAGACACTGGGAAGGAGGCAGGGGCTTACTGCATAGGAGGCTTTCCAGGCAAGCAAGCAACACACAGCATTCTATTTTGTCTATCCATCCATTCCCATCACCACTACTCGCACTGTTCAGGGACATTTTATAAAGGAGAAAAGACAATCCTACTCACCTGGGGTCAGACAATGAGGAAAAGAGTGAACATTCCTTCCTACTTTCTGCTCCTCTTTTGGGTAAGGGTGGATGGAGTGGTGAGAAGGCTGAGCTGAGGAGAGGGAGAAATGAAAAGACTAGGCATGAAATTCCCAAACCCACGACAATCCTACATACTAATGGGGTATTATCCCCAAATCCCCTACAAAGAGGTCAGAAAGAACCCAGGAATGTTTCTGTTCCTTTTCAAGGACCAGGAGAGCTCTGAGGGCTAGCACCCAAGACCTTGTTTCTGACCCTCTAAAAACTTCAGAGGTACAATTCTAGTTTGAACATGAAAACACAGAATTTTATCTCATTGCTTAGTGAGTTAGTCCCTCCAGGGAGGCATATGCTCTCCATGTAATGTAACCTCTTGAGCTTCAAGGCTTTCTTAGTTTATTATTAACAAGAACAATAAAAAATAATAGATACAACAACAGGGTAGTTAAATAGCTTATATTTATTTTTTCTTATTTTGTTCAGTTAAATATATAATTCCATTGCTCTCCCCTACTTGTTACATCAGAAATACCAACTTTACTAGCAGAGCGCCCAGAGTCTTAGAAAAGGACCCCAGCTCCTGATCGCAGTCTCAACTCTTGTCACCCACCACTTTGTGGAACTTTGGAAAGGACCAAACTTGTAGACCACCTGGGGCTCACTTTCCTCACCTGAAAAATGGAGGCATGAACGAGCCTTCGCCAGGAGTCCTGCCTTGCTGATCTGATCACAGGTCCCAGAGGAAGAAGATCAACAGTTAAGAGCCCTCGTTCTTTGGTGAGAAAAACGACTCATGGGTGTCCCAAGAGCCGGACAGGCTTGGGCTCCCCAGCGCACCACGGGCTGCCGGAGTGTCTGGATTCGGGGGTACGAATGGGGTTCTACAGGAGCAGGACCTGCCCGGCTCGCGGCCACGATCTGCGCGGCCTCTGCTCCCGCAGCGAAGGCGGGCGCGGTCTCCGATCCGCGTCCAGACCCCGACACGCCCGACCCCGAGCACCCCGAGCCCAGGGCCCGAGCTGCCTGTGCCCACCTCTCCCCTTCCCCTCACCCCGTTTTAACCTGGGGCGGGCGGCTGCGAAGAACCACCTACCAGGTGTCTCCAGGATTTCTAAACCCGCCCCGCCCCTCGGCCCTGACCCTCCCTTTTCTGCCGCTGGCTCTCCAGCCACAGCCCGCCGCGCCCTCGTCCCTCTGGCTCGGAGCTCCCGAGAGTCACTCACGAAGCCTCCGAGGAGGACGGCGACTGCCCAAGTCACTCCCGCTGCACAACTTTGGCCGCAGCCCCGCTAGAGGGGACCGAAGCCGCAGGCCTGGGCGTGGACTCCCGGCGTTTCCATGGAGACGGGAGGGGGCGGGCGGGAAAGGCGAGCGCGGAGGACGTGGCTCCTGATTGGCCAGAAAGATCGGGATGCAGTTGGGCGCTTTGAGAGGAGGATGCGGCCAAACATCCCAGATACTAAAAACATGGGGATATTTTAGGCGCTTTCCGGCCCCTGGGAAGGGGGACAAGGCCAGGAGTTCTGGGAAAAGGGAGGCCCTCATGTCCCGCGAGTGCGGAATCCCCATCAGGAACCTGGGGGAACCCTCGTTGTCAGGGTGCCTTTGGGGGCGAGGAGCGGTAGCTCCCGCTGACTCGCGCCCTCGGTGTTAGGTCTGCGCTAGCATCATCCCTAAACTCGGGGTTGGAGTCAAGCAGCCAGGAAGAAGACCTTTCAGGTTCCAGTTCAGGTTGCGGGACACCCGCTTCGCTCCAGGGTGGATGGGGCTTTCCTCCCTCCCCTCTTCCTGACAATTCCTGGGCTCCCCTGGGGACTGTAGGCAGAGACAGGAAAGGCGAGGTGGGAGCGAAGTGGAGTCTTGGGAAGGACCTTCTCCATGTCCTGATGAAACGAGAAAGTTGGATTAGAGCGCGTGGTGTTCCTCTGGGCAGGATGGTTCCCAGGTCCTTGTCTGGTGGAGTCGAAGAATGAAATCATGGACAAAAGGTGGTATAATAAAAGACGGAAATTTATTGAGGAACAAGCACAGACTTCCACGTGGGGAGGGGGAGAGAGTCCTACTGGGTCCCTTTTTTCCATGGTTTATAAAGGCTGCGGTTCTTTGTGCCTTCACATCCACTCTGGTCAACTATCCCCTCTGGTCAACTATCCCCTCTAATTTGGTCACTATAGCAACCTCAGGGCTCATACCGCACCTGAGGTACCTGAGGTTCTCCTCTTCTTCTCCCTTATTGTTTTCCTGTTCCCTTTGGGCTTTCCTCTCCCCTCTCTGAATGAGGGGCTTCCTTCCCTTTATTCTGTAAATGTGTATCTTCTGCAGCTCCCAGATCCCTTATTCTGTGGAAATGTACCTTCTGCTGCTCTGTAGCCCTGTGCTTTTTCTATGGACCTCTTAATTCCTAAAATTTCCTAAAACCTATTTTACCCCTAAAAACTCCTTTCACTGAGAACAGGAGAGAGAGAACCAAGCATCTGCTCATCTGTTATCTAGTTGAGTGTGTTATCTTAGGGACATGTTTTCATATCCTTGAGCACTTTCCCTCAAACTTGGGCAGGATTCGTTCTATTCAAGAGTTAGTAGGCAAGGAACCTTTATTAGGGGAGTCTTTAAAAGCAAGGGACTCCTTGGATTCTAATGTGACTATGCCACTTACTGGTGATGTGACTTTGGCTGAATGACAGCCTGTTGGTGTCAGTGACCCCACCTTTAAAAGGGGAATAACAACAGTAACCATTTCACAGGCTTGCTGTTAGAATCAACTTAATGTAGTCAAAATGCTAACCTACTCCCTGGCACATAGGAAGTACTCTATAAATGTTAGCTATGTATTTACATTTCAGTGTTTAGCAGGAGTCGGTAGTCCTGGGCCTACCCCTCTCATCTCACCACGAAATGAGCCCCTGAATTTCTTATGAGTCGCAAGACTACTATTTGATAATCACTGTGTGAGCATCCCTGGTCCCTGGCTTAAATATTCCAAGGCAGCATAGCATAGCATTTAAGAGCTTGGGCTTTGCTGTCAAACAGAATTCACTTTAAACCTATCATTGTTATCCATTTAGTGATGTTGGGTAAGTTATTTAATCTTTTTCCCTCCGTTTTCTCATCTGTAAGATGAAGATGTGAATGTAGTTAAATAGTTACAGTTGAGAAAATTCTGTAAACACAGGCTTTGACCGGTAAGAACAAGAACTGGAGGTCAACTGCTCTGCCATGCTGGTTCCAACCTGTAGAACATCAGTTCTGATTGTTAAAGAGAAAGTGAGATAATTCATGTATTTGCTTTTACAGTTTCCTGGAAAATAAAAACATCAAATGTTAGCTGTTGATGTTATTATTTACCTTATAGTCTCATTTTTTAAAGTGTGCTTTGAGACTGAACTATTGTGTATCAGAGGATCTCAGAAGTATAACTGAGTCACCTGGACTTTGAGTTCTTGTGAACTTATTTTGAGATGGTGTGGAACCCAGCGTTTTGTTTCAAATAACTGATTATTTTCTAATTAATTAATTAATTAATTAATTGATTAAGAACACTAATCCTTACGGACTTTCACCCCAGACACACTGATAATGTCTTCATGCCAAGGTTGGGATATACTGGGGAAAATTGGGGCTTTTGCATGTAGAAGAAAGTAAATGGGTCTACCTACCATTTCATAAGGTTATTCACACAGAACAGGACAGTAGCTCTCTTCTATTTCCTGCTCTGTCTGCTTTTCCTATGCAGACAACTGGGGCTTATGGAGAGAAAACTTGAGCTTAGAGCACTGGTCTAGAGACCTGATGTTGGACCTCTTTCCATCCTTTTGGGCTGGATAAGAACGCAGAGAACAGCATCAGAACCTTGATGTGAAGACTTGAAAGTTGCCACTTCAAGAAATACCTTCTTAAAAAGACCCTGGATCTCTGCTCTGTGGACCCCTTAGGAGACCTGTTAATTTACTGGGGTCTTTGACTCTCAAGAGACCAAGAAGATGATGCACATGTGGGCTGACTGTTCCCTGTGCTGAGACAGATATTATGAGACTAGGGAGTAAAAGGGTTTAATCCAGGTGCCTCATTTGGAAAGTGGCAGACATCATGCTTCTATCCAATAGTGATCAGCAGTAACGACCCTTTGCCTCTTTGTCTTCCTCTAACTGTGGGACTGCTGCTACTTAAAATATCTTATTAAGCAGACCTGAACCTCAATGAACTGACAAAAATAAGACAACTAAGGGATTCAGTTGCCAGATAGAAAACAATGAGTAAAAACAGACAGAATGTGCATCTAGGGAAATGTAACTGCTAGAACAGCGGATTATAGTATTAATGACAAAAAATAATCTAGTATAGCATACAGACTTTTTGGAATTTAAAGATATATTAAAAATAAAATTAAAGTTATCTATATTTACATCTATATGTATCTTCTATTTAATCAGTTTAGCAAGTGAATTGAAGATGGTCACTTTTGAGACTCAAGAACTAGATGGCTTAAAGAAATACCCCAAAGCACAGAGGGAAAAAGATGGAGATAGAAATCATAAAGAAAAAAGATAATAGACTTAAAGGATGGATCTATAAGACTACAATATACAAACACAAAGTTCCAGAAGGAACAAAAGAAAGGAGTGAAGAAATAAATGAGAAACAAAATGATAGAACTTTCTCTAGGTTTAAAAACATTTTTTAAAGATTTTAAAGACTTTCAGAGAGAGAGGAAGGGAGAAAGAGAGAAAGAAACATTGAAACATTATCTGCTGCCTCCTGTCTCCTGCACATTGATGGACTACCCCCTACATGCACCCCACTGGGAATTGAGCCAGCAAACAGGTAACCCTTCAGTGCACAGGACAACACTCAACCAACTGAGTCACACTAGCTAGGGTAATGTTGAAAATTTTTTAAAAGGCTTGAATCTAAAGATCTAAAGAATTCATAACATTTCAGTCTAGATTAGTGAGTAAAGACAGTGAGCATATACAAATGTAATTCCTACATATTAAGGATGAAGAGAAAACTCATAAACTTACAAGCAGAAAGGACAAGAAAACTAAAAAAATAAATAACATTAGACTTTTCATTTGTAATGTTGGAAGCTAGAAAACAGTTAAATAACATCTATAGACTAGTAAAATAAAGAGGCTTAAACCATCAGCCAAAATGTAGTCACCTGTCCTGGGCAAATAAATATTTGAGGATTTGCAAGAATTCAGTGGGCATCAGGTCTCCCCCGTCTGAAGAAACAATTCAAGAAAGGACTCTAAACAAACAGCAAATAAACTAAAAACAGAAATTACTGAGGAAAATCATGGAAAAGGAAACAGAGGAATCCATGATGTAAAATAAATAAGAAATGAAGTAACATATAATGAATGAAAGAAATTCTCAGTCATTGTGCTAAAGGTGAATAGTGTGAATTTTCTTATTTAAAGGCAGAGACAGGGCCAAGAAATAAAATCCAGCCCTATGCTGTTCACAAGAAACACCTGTGAAGTTGGTCTAAAAGCTACCAGGCAAACAAAAACATAAATTTCAATATTGCAGAAAATAAATTGGAAGTTAATTTAAGAGTCAAGAAAGAGATGGACTATAAATCGATAAAAGAAAATTTATGAAGAAGCATAATAGCATAAAACTTGCTAAATACATAGAGCAAAAATGTATAAATTTGAGAACTTGATAAAAAGTACAATTATGGCCCCGGCCGGTGTTGCTCAGTTGGTTGAGCATGGTCTCAATCTTCATCTGATGAATGTGATTTTAATTGCCCCTATTAACTTTGTACCTGATTAATTTCATGAAGAGACCTCTTTAAATTTTTTTCTGATACCGTTTGGCTAGTAACTGAATTTAAAAGAATTGCATTTTCCATTTTATTGCTTATAAAGTTAGCATTTCTCAAGCTGGAGTCTTCATAGAGAGCTTTAAGCCTTATTGTGTTCCCTTTCCACCCAAAGAGAAGTAGGGCCCACTTCCTGGCCCCCAGCCCCCGACTCTGTTTTTCTGCACAGAGATGATCATCTGGTATACTACCATCCATTGTTCATTACCTGAGGTCATTCAATACAATGTAAGCTCCATGGGGGGTGGATGGGGGAGGCGGAAAGCGAAACTTTGGATGTTTTGATCATTGCAAGAGGGGGCCCAGAAAACTGCCAGGCACGAAGTAGGTGTTCAATAATTATACAGATTATTGGATGAATGGATAAAGGAATGCTGCTTTTTGCGAATCGGCCGGTCTGAGAAAGGCCATCCGAAGCTAGGGTCCACCTCCTATCTCTTCCCCACATGTTATTGGAAATGAAGAAGGCTGTGCGCCCCCGGCTGTGTCGCACTCCTAGGGCCCTATATTGAACCATGTATCTTCTTCAAGAAGCGGCGCCTGGTAGATCAGTCCGCCCCCCAGGCCCGACATGGGACTGGAGCAGCCCCCCCCCCCCCCCCGCCCCGCCAGCCAATGGGAAGAGAGCCTCTGCCAGGAGGGTCCACCGCACCCGCGGCCCACGCACAGCTCTGTGCGCCTTTAATCAGCGCGCGCGGCGCAGGAGGGAGACCGGGTGGAAAGGGCCAAAGAGCGAGTTACTCCTTTGGCATCACCCGCAGGGGCCAGCTGAGCAGTGCCTTTCACTTTTTTCTTTCCCTGTTTGGTTCCTGGCGTTCAGTGCTGGGATTTAACCTCCGTCACCGACGCCCACTGGGACCCCAGGTATGGAATGACTCTCCTCTTCTCCGGGTGAGTTTTGCCGGCTCCCATTTGGGAAGTTAGATTCCGGGAGAGCTTTGAGCGCGCGCATCACGTGTGGGGGACAAGGAAGGGGATGCGGACCCCGGGCCCAAGGCCCTAGAGGAGCTGCCAGGACCCCCGAAGTGGAGAACGCCGGTGGCTTGCGGGTGTGGGCGCGGGCGGAGACCGGAGGGGGAAGCCACCTTCCGCTGCGATCGATGCCGAGGTCACCTGTGGAAGCGGGGAGCCCGGGACTGGGGTGAGGACGAGTGTAAGGAGTCCACTTCGGGTGGAGACCTAGTGTGGCCTGGTTTTGAGTTCAGTGTTATGATTATTCCCGCTTTCACCGGTCCTGATAAGCTCAGGAACGCCTCGCTGGGCCCCAAAGCAGGTGTGGGTCCTTCAGTCCGAGAATATTCCCTCCACCTGTGCTCCGAGGCGATTCCTCCTCCGCGCTGTGCCTCCCCCGGGCTCCTCTCCTTGAAAACAAAGCAGCCTAAAACTTGACAGCGTTGTGCCCAGGTCACCGGTGAGTTTCCCTCCTTCCTAGCAAAGTTGTAGAAAGAATAGCTCTTGCTTGCTCCCTGCATGGAGTCACCCTTTACTGGTAATCGTGAGGCTTTATCTCCCTCAGCCTCTCCCCTAGCAGTGGCCTGAACACGGTTTTCTCTGCAGAGATTACCGATGAGCTCCCCCCCGCCAAATTCGGGTGCAGTTGGCAGGCATTTATTTCTACGTCGCTTTGGGATTTGACAAATTTAAATTGATAGTGCCGTCCTTTCACCTTTATATTGGTCCACTTATTTAAGGAATGTATTGCCATTAAAGAAAGTTGTCGCAAATTGTTCTAGACCCCAAACACAGCCATGGTTAATATTCTGAAATATTTTTGGTGCCGGTTTTTTTATGGAGAAGTTTGGTTTTAATTCCGTGGTTGTAATCCTCATAGTCCTACCATGTGCTCTTCCCTGCACGTGCCGCATATTGTTGCATGGAGAGGTCATTTTAATGACGAAAAATTCAAGTGTGCTATATTTTTATGCATATATTTCATTAATCATAATTGAATTTTAATTCCTTGACAGTTATTTACTATTCTAAATAAGCACCCCAATGCACAAAACTTTTTTTCTGTATTTTTTCTGTATTCCATTCCATTGGATAATTTACCAAAGAAGAGGTTACTGGTTGCAAGTCATGCATAGTTAGAACTCTCCATAGCAGTGGGCATGCAGCTTTCCGAAGGTGTAGCAGTTAATCTCCATACTAACAGTATCTGCTCCATACCATTCTCACCCTCATATGGAATTATTTTTTAAAGCTTATTTTTGTCATTTTGACTCTTGTGAAGTGGTATCGCCTGGTTTTATTAGTTTTTAATATCTGCTCAAGTTTGAACTTTTGCTGAAATACTTGTTAGCCATTTACCTTTTTTTTTTCTAGAATAGGTTATTTGCAAGGATTTGCTTTTAGTGCTTTCCTTATCTGTGGGTTATGTCTTTTTGGAGATTTAAACTTTAAAACCGTATTTTAGTGTGATTATGATTCACATAGAAGAGTGCATTGAACACCAATGTGCAGCTTAGGGGCTATTACCAACTGATCATCCATGTAAACCATCACCAGGTCAAGGAACAGAACATTGCCAGCATCCAATGCCTCGGTCCCTGCAGAGGTAACATTAAACCATCGTTCACAGTAGTTACTGCCTTACCCTTAGCCCAGTTAAAAAAATATGGCTTTGACAACTGTACATGCATCTATAAACAGAACAGTTTAGTTTTCTGATTTTCAGTTTTGGTCTTTTTATAAATGGTATATCTTCCTTTTGGGATTGACATCTTTCACTGGTGTTTTTGAGATACTTTCTAGTGACATGCAGCGGCAGATCATTATTTACATTCCTGTGTGGGACTTCGTTGTATGAATTTACCACAGTTTATATGTGGGTTCTGCTAGGTGAATTCTTGGATCTCTTCCAGTGCTTAGACATGACCAGCAATGCTACTGTGACTATTCTTGTCTGTCTCTTGGTGTGCCTGCACACATACACTTCTGTTGCGTATATAAAACGTGTAATTGCTAGGCCATAAGGTATGCAGATCTTCAGTTTAAAAAAAATAACCATTTCTTTTTTAAATAGTTTTAATTTACAGGAAGAGTTAGTGTAAAACCTTCCCCAAATTTTCTTAATTTTTAACATCTGTGTTACTATAGTTATATTTGTAACAGCTAAAGCATTTAAGAACAATTAAATCAGAATTCAGTTTTCACTAGTTTTATCCTGGTTCATTTTCTGTACAGGCAGATCTCACTTTATTGCTCTTCACAAATGCTGCTTATTATTATTATTATTATTATTATTATTTAAATTGAAGGCAAGATTCCACCATCAAAAAGATTACAACTCACTTGATTGTGGTGGTCTGGAACCAGAGCCTCAGTATCTCTGAGGTATGCCTGTGCTTGGGTCTTTTCTAGGATACGTATTACAATTTAGTCTTCTCCTTCCTCTGGTCTGTGACAGTTTCCCCGTCATTGTTTATGATGATCTTGATAACTTTGAGAAGTACTAGTCAGGTTTTCATTTTGGGTTTGTTTGATGCTTTCCTCATAGTTAGACTGGGATTGTGGATTTCAGAGAGGAATTTCACAGTGGTGACATGCATTCGAAGCACATCCTATCAATAGGTATCAATAGTGCATATTGTCAACAATAACTACTGACTGATACCAACCTGGTCATCAGTCCCAGGCAATGTTTATCAAGTTTCTCCACTTAGGGATTCATTAAGCACTGTATGCACTGGTGGGTGGGGGTTATGGTTTACCTCCTGGAGGAGGAACTAGCTACCTAAAGTATTTGTAATTCTTCTGTAAGAGAGATTTGTCTCCCCTCCCCCAACTTATTTATTTAGTCATTATCTATGCTAGTATGGGCTCATGGATATTTAATTTTTTCTAAGGCCAAAATATACTCATTGTGACATTTTATCATATATATTTCTTAGCAGTGGTTCCTTTCTTTTCCTTACACCAGTTTATTATGAAATCACTTCTTCATTTATACATTGTATTTTAATTGTCCATAAATCCCAAAACTGTAGTTTGCAAATGCATATGAGTTTTTGACAATAAAGTGATGTATTTTAATACAACCTATTTTGTATAGTAAAAGTTAGTTTACTTATTTTGCCATTAAAAGATGCCTTATTTTTAAAATTTTCTACACGTTAAGTAAAAAACACTATCAGCTAGTTATTGGCACTTCCAATGTTGAGTTAATTTTTGCAACTACTCATCTTATAAATTCAAAATTGCTACTCAAACCTATGTTCTGAAGTCTGCACTTTGGAAATACTTTTATTTGATGATGACAGTGATGGATAGAATGTTACGAAATGTAGTATAAAAATACAGCTACATAAATATGAAAATAGCCCCTTCTATTAACTTTAAATGTAGACTTCTGCCTTCCTTAAGTTTTATCAAAAATCAAAGAGAACTTCTAGGTCACTGGAACATACAGAAAGACTGAAAAGCAATTAATTGGAACTAGGGCTTGTCACTGACCATGATGATAAGGCATTTTATTCAAACATCCGTTAACTGGAAAACATTTATCCTTTCTTTCTCCTCTACTTTCTGTTGTTTTCACAGCAGACTAGAGGCCCAGTGCACAAAATTCATGCATGGGTAGGGTCCCTAGGACTGGCCGGGGATCAGGGCCAATTGGTGCCTTCCAGCTGCAGGCTGGGGCCTTCCTTCCAGCTGTTAGTCAGGGCCTCCCTTTCCCAGCTGCCAGCCAGCAGCCAGGGCCTCCCTTTGTTCTGTGCCACCCCCTGGTGCTCAGCACACATCATAGTGAGCAGCAGAACTCCCAATCTCCAGTTGAACTCCTGTGGAGACACTTTGCAAATTAGCCTTTTATATATATAGATATTGTGGTTTTTATCCCTAAGTTCCATTACTTTGAAAGAAAAGATGTTAACATTTCACTTAGAGGCCCAGTGCATGAAATTCTTGCACGGGTAGGGTCCCTAGGCCTGGCTGGCGATCAGGGCTAATCTGTGGGGTGATTGATGGGGTGATCAGGGGGGCCCCTGCTGGCACCCACCTTGGCTGGCCTAGGGCCTGCGGGCTGGGGGCAGCTCCTGCGTTGAGCGTCTACCCCTGGTTGTCAGTGTGTGTCATAGCGATCCATCATTCTGATGTTTGGTCAATTTGCATATTAGGCTTTTATCATATAGGATTATTAACATGTGCTGGATGAATAATTTATTTTGAATAAATATGCTTTAATTATTATAGGTGATAAAAATTCACATCAATAAACCTGCAAATTGAAATTCATTCTTTTAGACCATGGGTTCCCATTTTAGTTTAGGACATTCTGGCATTTATGAATATCTTCACAGAAGTGGAGCAATGCTAGACATTTGTTAGTCTCTTCCCAAAAATATAAACAAAGGAAAGCCCCAAAACAAACAAATAAAAGACACCCCCCAAATTCTCTCAAGTACAACATAAAATCTTTGAGAAGGAGGTCAGAGTCTATTGTACTATCAGAATTGTAGATATCATGTAGAATTAACCCAATAGGATTCAGAACCATATAGAGCTATTGGCTCAGAGACACCCTGAAAGGCAGGAGGCAAATGAAGAAAGAAAGGGATTTTGAGAGTCAAGGAGAGAATATCAAGAATTACAGCTAAAATAGTACTATGGAACCTTGTAAATTAGGTGTGTGCATTAGCTTCTAATCCTTACAGAGGATTTTTTCCCCCTTCTTACAGATATGAAAATTGAATCCAAGAATGCCTATTGTGTTTTGAACAGGGTGGTAATCCGTATGAGTTATCTCAGTGAAAATTTGGTCCTGAAAGTTAGATTGCAGTGGATTGAGGCGGTATAATTGGTAAAGTATAGAAAACTCTGAAGAAGTTTGTGGAGGTGAAGGGGATGCGGAGTACATGGAACACTTGTAAAAGACTAAAATAGACTTGGGAAATTTAAATGTTAACGAGGATTTACAGGACAGGGAGACGTTGAAGACAGAGAAGAGAGATCATTAATGGATTAAGTCACTTAATAATTGGATCCTAATGAGATTCAGATCACAGGTGGAGGGATCAGCTATATAAGAGGGGAGGGAGTCCCCTCCCGTTGTTACAGGAAAGAAGAAGAAAAAGGCCCCCACACAGTGATATCTGTAAATTCTAGGCAGGAAGTTGAGGGTGTTCTGTTCTATGCCTCATTTTCCCTCACTTACCATAGTCTGTAAGTCTTAGAGAAATTTCAGTGTTCTTTTGAAGTGTGCTCATATTTATTTCTTTTTAAAAAAATTGCTATGAAACCTGGTTTGATTAGCTCCTAGTCTGTAATCCAGAATATTTCTGTAGTGAAGTTAAAACAAAAACCAAACCAAACCATCACTACCACCACCACCACCCCCAAAAAATCCCAGCTGATAATTCAACAATTACTGTAGGATATAATCCTAACTTACTATATACTTTTGAGGTAATTCACCTTCTGTTTAAGAAGTAAAGCCTCCCTTTGCTATATATTTTATTTCCCCACCCAACTCTTCCAATGTCATTGGCAAGCATAGAGGGAGGTATTATCAAGACTGGCAAGGGAGGCGGTTTAGAGAAAGATCTATGTGATGTTCTGGCGGAACCACTTACTAGCTCTGTCTCTTTAGGCAATCACTGAAAAGGAGATGAGGAACTTGAAGATATGGTTTAAGTGATTAACTGGAGTACCCATGCTGAATACAAAATTGAATAAGGTTCTTAAGATGGCTGATAAGTAAGAGGAAAACACAGGGCTTAAAAATACTAAGATTTGATAGTGTTTGAAGAGAGGAACTGTCACAGTGGAAGTGAGGGCATGAAACTGCTCAGTAAACTGGAAGATATTGTAGAGAATGGGCTATGGGACTTTGGAGTTTAATAATTTGAGTAATTTTTGCTGATAAAGTCTGGAGTGATAGCCTCAGAGTGAAATGCTGGAGTGAAATAAGGTCATGGGAGTTAAGGTTAAGGATGTGAAATACTAATGTTTTGGATGGGTTTTAACTTTGAACTCATCCAGAATAATTGTGATGGGGAGTAGACGGGAAAGGAGCTTGTGAGCTAGGAGCACAGACCCTCAGTGCATATTGGTTCATGACCAGATTTGACAGGACAAGAAGGAGTAGATGGTGGCATATTCCAGTTGCATGTACTTCAGTAGTAATGACGTCTTTGGTTGGGGTACAATAACAATGCTTTATAGGCTGAGATACTCGGTGGGTGTTGGTGGGGGAGAGAAGGGATGAGGAAAGTTGCAAATACTTAGTAGGATCCTGTTCTGTGCCAGGTGATACATGCACTCTACCTGATTTAATTTATACCACATACCTCTGAGGTTGCCTCTGATATCAACACTTTGTAGAGCAGTTAACAGAGGCTCAGAGAGATGAATTGTCTTTATTTTTTACTGCTTATACGTGGTGGGATTGGGAGTAACCCTTAGGAAGGTGAAAGAAATATATAATGATCTTTATTAGAGGAATGTTTTCATGATAGAAAATCCAACACGTTTTTGTTGAATTACTATATATTGTATAGGTATTTTATTTTCTAATCTCTTCCATAGGTCCCATTTATTTCAATTTATTTTTCCCTACTGAATATTGACCCACAGACAAGATGACAGATTCTTCGTCGTCTTCCTTCTTTTCTGATTTTGGGCTGCTACTGTACTTGGAGGAGTTAAACAAAGATGAATTAAGTAAATTCAAGTCATTCCTAAAGAATGAGACCACGGGAACCGGGAACTGCCTGTTACCCTGGACTGAAGTGAAGAAGGCCAGTCGGGAGGGTCTGGCTAACTTGATGCGCAAGCATTATCCCGGAGAGCAAGCCTGGGATGTGGCTCTGAAAATCTTTGGCAAGATGAACCTGAAGGATCTGTGTGAGAGAGCAAAAGCTGAGATGACTTGTGAGTGATGCTAGGGACATATCTGGGGGGGGTGGGGGGAGAAGGAAGTGCTTCTTGGAAGCTACTGGGACGATTCTTTGAAAGGGATTTAGAGATTAAGCCATTCAGTGGTTCACAAACTCCTTGGAGGCCACATACATTGGGAGCTTGTTGGCTCATTTGAGAAGCAACAAAGAAGCAGGAAAGTTTTGAGAACTGTTACAGCCTGGCCCATTAATTAGGGGTAATTAATCTATTTGGTAGCAGTTAGCATGATTAAAGTAACTGAGTGATGAGAATTATCCCATTTAGTATACCTTTGCCTAAACTACAGATAAGCTCATATATTAGACTCAATTTTGAGGAATCTCAAATATGGCTTAAAATCTTTGCTGAAATATGAGGAATGGGCAAAAATTTAAAAAAAAAAAATTAAGGGACATAAGCCAGGCCAGTATTTTTAGTCCTTCCCAAGTATGATATATTGTAGACATCTGAAATTCCTTACTCAGATTTCCTTTGAGCCTCACCCTATCTGTGTGAGGTCAGTACAGACAGGCTTAGGCTATAGACCCTTGCCCTGTTACAGGCATGGCAAGAGGTCTCCTATTTCAGTGTTGGTTACATCCCATCACTCTTCCCTCCCGTAAACTGGTGCAGTCTGGGGCTCTGTTGGCTCTAGTTTCTTAAACCCAGATGGTCATAGAATTGGAACTCTGAGGAAAAAATTCTGGCCCCTGTTCTGGCCATTACCAAAGCTCTCCTTGTTTTTGGTAATCTTGTGATCATGTTGAAACCTGTTGCAGGGACATCCCAGACCATGGAACCAGAGGACACCACGGCTGGAGAGGCGCAAGGTGAGCAGGAGGCAGTTCTGGGTAAGTAGATAGGTTTTTGTTAGATTTGGGAGGAGGTTGAGTTTTTAAAGCATTGATGGGGTCTGTCTGCGAGGGCACTTTTGTTCAACTCTTGCTAACTTCTAACTCCTACCTGTTCACTGATTATCATTCAAAGAGTCAACAAAACTGGCTCTCTGGCCAAAGTCAGAGTCAGGGCCATGTTGATTCAGGGCCTCAAGAGAATGGTATTTGGGAATGCCCAATCCAAGCTGAAAGTCTAATAAACAAAGGTATGTTCATGTTTGTGTGTTATGGACTAAGAGTCTCTGAGTTGGCAGGGACTATTTAGCCTGTCATGTCTATTCCCTTCCTTTAGAAGTGATGCTGTAATTGAGTTCCCACGGTATTGTTGACTAGTCCACATAAAGTGTAACTTCTAGTTCAATCCCATTTCCATTTTCCCTACTTTGTTTTGAATTCTGTTTCATTGAATTCCAGTTTATGTAAATGGAATTACAGTACAAAGAAAACTGGAGCAGGTGAGAAAGCTTTTTATTTATAACTCAGCCATGCTGGTTTCTAAGAGGCCACGCTCTTCCATTCAAGAAGTAATTGAAGCCCTGGTCAGGTATATAAGTGGTTAGAGTGTCATCCCAATATGCCAAGGCTGTGGGTTCATACAAGATGCAACCAATGAAAGCATGAGTAAGTGGAATAACAAATCAATGTTTCTATTTCTCTCTCTCCCTACCTCTGTCTCCCTAAAAAAAAAAGAGAAAGAAATAATTGAGAACCTACTTCATTTCAAGGACTAATAAATAAAAATTGCTTATTTCATTAAATGATCTTGAAGATAACTTCCTGCTTTGACCTTAATTTCTGATTCAATATAAGGACATCTGTTTTTATGGTATAAATTTAAGAAACCAAGTTTTTATTTCCATAGAAATTTATTGTCAGAAAATTTGGAAGACAGATAAAAGTAAACAAAGAAATTAAAAATCATCCTTATAATCTCAATTTCCTTTTAAACTACTGCATTGTACTAGCTATTATACCAGAAAGAATACAGTGGGGCCTTGACTTACGAGTTTAATTCGTTCCATGATGGAGCTCATAACTCAAATTACTCGTATGTCAAATCACTGTGACGTTTGCTGCGCCAACTAGCGGTGGGGTATCTGAAGCTGGCTCCTAACCCGAATTTTTTTGAGCTTGCAACTCAAAGCAAAAAATCGGCTGAGAGACGGCTCGTATCTCAAAAAAACTCGTTAGTCGGGACACTCGTAAGTCAAGGCCCCACTGTACCTATATTCTAATACCATAACTTTTCTTGGAGGAGAATTAAGCATAATTTAGTGTGATATTAAGTATGTTAGATATTTGTGGGGTTTTTTTGTGTGTTTTTTTATTGATTTCAAAGAGGAAGGGAGAGGGAGAGAGAGATAGAAACATCAGTGGTGACAGAGTCATTGATTAGCTGCCTTCTGCATGCCCCCTACTAGGGATTGAGCCTGCAACCCAGGCATGTGCTCTTGACCAGAATCAAACCTGGGACCCTTCAGTCCACAGGCTGACACTTTAGCCACTGAGCCAAACCAGCTAGGGCAAGTATGTTAGATATTTGTACTGAATGCCCTAGCACAGTGGTCGGCAAACTGCGGCTCAGCAAACCACGGTTCACGAGCAACATGCGGCTCTTTGGCCCCTTGAATGTGGCTCTTCCACAAAATACCGACTTCTGCGCATGGACCACAAAGTTTCAATCGCACTGTGCATGCACGCCCGCACGTGGTATTTTATGGAAGAGCCACACTCAAGGGGCCAAAGAGCCGCATGTGGCTCATGAGCCGCAGTTTGCCGACCATGGGCCTAGTAGAACAGAGAAAAGAATTACAGTCCTGTATCCAAGAAGAACTGGTTCCAGGACCCCCTGCGGGCACCAAAATCCATGGATGCTCAAGTCGCTTATATAAAATAGCATAGCCTTTACCGGTTTGGTTCAGTGGATAGAGCGTCGGCCTGCGGACTGAAAGGTCCCAGGTTCGATTCCGGTCAAGGGCATGTACCTTGGTTGCGGGCACATCCCCAGTGGGGCGTGTGCAGGAGGCAGCTGATCGATGTTTCTCTCTCATTGATGCTTCTAACTCTCTATCCCTCTCCTTCCTCTCTGTAAAAAAATCAATAAAAAAATATTAAAAAAATAAAATAGAGCAGTCAAATCACCTCATCCACAGATTTCCAACCACAGATCAAAATAGTATTTTCAATCTGTGGTTGGTTGACTCTCTGGATACAAAACCCAGGGATTTGGAGGGCCAACTGTGTATTTGTTGAAAAAAATCCATGTATAAGTGGACCCATGCAGTTCAAACCTCTGTTGTTCAATGGTCAACCGTATTTACTTTAAAAAATTAAATAATTCCAGCTTGTGATATGTGCTATGAATGAAAAATATACTATGTTTTGAAAATGTGTGAAAGAGAGAACTATCCTAGCATTAGAGTTCGAGCAGGCTTTCCTCCTGAGAGAGTGACATTTAATTGAGAGCTTGTTTGGAGGTTCTAGCAGGGGAGCGCAGCTACTAGTATACCCTTGACCGAAGACCGGTCCTCTCCTCTGGGGGGAAGGAAGGTCGTCCTCTTCGACCGACTGCGCAGCCTTGGGAGGGTCGCACATGGATGGGTGAGGGAGGAGGGGGACACCCGCCTAGCCAGCCAGATCAGCTGAATCAACCCTGGCGATCAATGGGGTGACAGATGGAGAGTGACATTTAATTGAGATCTAAAGATGGAATCAGGCTGAGCTAGGTAAAGATGAAACTATATTTTCATTCTACTTGGACACTTGGGAATTTTTTTCTTTTGTCTGTATAATTTTGTTAACCAGTGTCACCCCAATAAATTCATAAATAAATAAATAAATAAGTAAATAAAATGAAATGAAAAAATACTCTTTAGGGTATGTTTCAGTGTTCATTTCTATTAATGTTTTACCTGTATAAAGTGGATTATTTTGATCTGTAGCTTCAGATCTGTAGCTTCAGTTCCTCTCTGGCTATTATTGTTAATTGTTGCCTATTTTCCTTTTTTTTTTTTTTTTTAAATTGACTTCTCAGAGAAAGAGGAAGGGGGAGAGAGAGAGAGAGATGAGAGTGAAACATCAATGGGTTGCCTTCTGCATGCCCCCTACTGGGGATCCAGCCTGCAACCTGGGCATGTACCCTGACTGGGAATTGAACCAGCAACCTTTCTGTGCATGGGACAGTGCCTAGCCAACTGAACCACACCTGCCAAGGCACCTGTATTCCTTTTTAATCCGGATATAAAACTCTGTTCTACACATATATCATCTTTTTTTTCTCTATGGAGGATAAGTAAAAAGAGAAAATATTTCTAGAACAAATTTAATTTTTATTTTCCATTACAAATTTATTTTTATGCATTGCCAGTTCTATTTTTTCAGTTTCTAATGTATGTTTTAAATCTATAGGAATATTCTTTGTTTTGTTTATATTTTTTTTTTAGCTAAACCAGCTGCTTTTTTATTTCAGCCTATATCTCTTCCTGTTCTAAAGTCCAGGTCCAGTATTCTTAACGTTACAGATCATAGAATTTATTTTGATCATGTATATCTTTGTTTTGTTCTTGCTCCATTCTGACTCAGGTGATGGAACAAAATATAGAATTCAAATACAGGAAAAGTTTTCCCTCGAGCCGGATGAGAAGTGTTGGCTTGGAGAACCTAAAGACTTCCGTCATGAGATTGCTGAGGAAGGTAGAGAACTGCTGGAACATTTGTTTGATGTGGATGTCAACACCGGTGAGCAGCCACAGACAGTGGTGCTGCAAGGGGCTGCTGGAGTCGGGAAAACCACCCTGGTGAGAAAGGCCATGTTAGACTGGGCTCAGGGCACTCTCTATCAGGAGAAATTTACCTATATTTTTTATCTCAATGCGAGAGAAATTAACCAGTGGAAAGAAAGAAGCTTTGTTGAAATGATATCAACGGACTGGCCCAGCACTGAAGGCCCCATTGAAAAGGTTATGTCCCAGCCAAGTCGTCTCCTTTTTATTATTGACAGTTTTGATGAGCTGAACTTTGCCTTCGAGGAACCCGAGTTTGTGCTGTGCGAGGACTGGACTCAGGTGCACCCCGTGTCCTTCCTCATGAGTAGTTTGCTGAGGAAAGTGATGCTCCCTGAGTCTTTCTTATTGGTGACGACGAGGCTCACAACTTGTGAGAAGCTAAAGCTCTTGCTGAAGAATCAGCGTTCCGTAGAGCTACTCGGTATGTCAGAAGATGCAAGAGAGGAATATGTTTATGGGTTTTTTGAAGACAAGAAGTGGGCCTTGCTAGTATTGAGTTTACTGAGAAACAATGAGATGCTTTTTAGCATGTGCAATGTCCCCCTAGTGTGCTGGGTCATTTGTAATTGTCTGGAACAGCAAATGGAGAAGGGTGGTGACATCACATTGACCTGCAAATCCACCACGGCTCTGTTTACCTGCTATGTCTCCAGCTTGTTCACACAGGTCAATGGAAGAAGTCCTAGTTTGCCCGAACAAGCCCAGCTGAGGAATCTGTGCCAATTGGCTGCCAAAGGAGTATGGACTATGACACACGTGTTTTACAGGGCAAATTTCCGAAAGCATGAGTTAATGAAGTCTGATATCTCCAGTTTCCTGGACATGAATATTCTTCAGCAGGACACCGATTATGAAAACTGCTATGAGTTCACCCACCTACACATTCAGGAGTTTTTTGCCGCTATGTTCTATATGTTGGAAGACAGCTCGAAACTCGAGGACCATGCCTCTCAGTCTTTTGCAGACTTGAAGCTCTTACTTGAAAGCACCAGTTGTGAACACCCCCATTTGACGCAGATGAAATGCTTTCTGTTTGGCCTTTTGAATGAAGACCGAGCAAAACAACTGGAGGAAACTCTTAACTGTAACCTATCGTTGGATTTAAAAGGGAAGATACTTCAGGGGGTGGAGATATTAGGAAAGAGTGACTCTTTCATCCAGCTGGGATGTCTGGAGTTGTTCCACTGTCTGTATGAGACGCAAGATGAAGCATTTATAATCCAGGCAATGAGATATTTCCAAAAGGTTGTCATTAATATTTGCGAGAAATTCCATTTGCTTGTGTCTTCGTTCTGCCTTAAGCATTGCCAGTGCTTACGGACCATTAAGCTGTCTGTAACTGTGGTATTTGAGAAGATGTTAAAATCAAGCTTCCCAGTTGAAACTTGGTAAGTGTCTTAGGTCAGTTCTCTGGAGGTGCCCTGTGGGGGAGTGAAGGAAGTAGATTTTGTCAGGGGGAGGGGAGGAGTTGTTTAGCTGGGGTTGCAGAGCCTGGATAAATGTCCAGAGTTGTCCCACCTTGAGAAATGGAGGCCAGGCACCGAAGCCCCTATTGACCAGCCACGGCTCTTGGTAAAGAATAGGCAGAAACTTGCTGGAAGTGGCTCTCTTCGCTTGAGGGTAATCCCAAGAGAGGGACTTGGCTGAGGGCTGTCAACTGTGAACACTCCCAACAACTAGGGAATGAGTGCCTCAGTCCTGAAGGAAGGATGTGGCACAGCACAAACTTACACCCACTATCCTACTTCTGTTAACTTGTAAAAGCAATGCCCTCCAGAAGAAGAGGGACCAGGGATTTCTTCCTGGACCGGGTGTACGTAGGTCATCTCTCTGGGCTGTGCTCCACTGTACTCTACTGACCTAGCTCACCTTCCTCATTGCCTAGACACAGGTGGGCCTTTGTATGAAAGGTCTAAGCTCTTTAACACCCAACTGGATGGAGTCAGATGCAGGTTAAGAAATGGTAGGTGCTGAATGAGTGTTTTGAAAGACTAAGTGAACCTTCAGTGTTTTATGCTTAGTATTATTATACCCTCTTTCCTTCCTCAGGTTGCCATTTCTGACTCTACCCATCTAAGTCTGAGGGAAGAGTCGAACTATGGGATTAGTTTTAGATTTAACTAAAATTAATTGAGGGTTTACTATGTGGTCTATAGAGTGTACAGGATTTTGAACATATCCAATTGAAGGCTGGTCAAAACCACATTGCAGTTTATTTTTTAAGATTATAAAACTGAGATTCAGGGAAGTTCACCTAAAAAGTAAGTGTATAATCATTGATTTAACCATCAAGTAATAGCTAACATTTGCTTCACACATACCTGATAGTCTTCTAAGTCCCAAATCATATAGTCTCCTAAAAATCCAGTTTCCTTTTTACTTATTAAAAAATGTATTAAAAAAAACACCAAGTGGGTGTATAACTGGAAAGAGGTCACATCTGATGATAAATCCTTGGTTTTCCAATTTTACCCAAGCTATCTCATTGCTGTAACATACAGTTGCAGCATCCCTCTTATAAGAATACATTTTGTTTCTCTCTGAACTGTGGGAGTAGGAATTGAAGGCTGGAATGCTATGACCCTCACTTTACTGTCCTTGGGAAGTTGTAAATCTCCTTCAGTCAGTTTTCTTGATCCTGATTTCATAGTTCTTTTTACAAAAGACATGATTGGGCATTAGAATATGTATATTAGGCCTAATCCTATATAATAAAGGCTAATATGCAAATTGACCGGACAGCTGAACAACTGGTTGCTATGACGTGCACTGACCACCAGGGGACAGACGCTCAATGCAGGAGCTCCCCCTGGTGGTCAGTGCGCTTCCACAGGGGGAGTGCTACTCAGCCAGAAGCCCTGCACTGGGCTCATGACTGGCGAACACAGTGGTGGTGGCAGGAGCCTCTCCTACCTCCGCAGCAGGGCTAAGGATGTCTGACTGATGGCTTAGGCCCACTTGGACATCCCCTGAGGGCTCCTGGACTGCGAGAGGGCACAGGCCAGGCTGAGGAACACCTGACCCCCACCCCCCGCATGAATTTTGTGCTCTGGGCCTCAAGTAATAAATATTAGGAAGGCATTCTGGCCACTATATAGCCAGTCTTCATGCTCCACTCCTCTCCCCTCCCCTCTGTTGTAGTGTTATCGAATTCTAGAGTTGGCATTGTTACTAAAATAAAAAAGGAGCCTGAGAACCCAGTGTTTTAAAAGGGACATTATGGGTGACTTCAGTCTCTGCTACAACCTAACTACACTGTAAACTTAAGAACAGGATTCCTATCTTGCTCACCATTTTATCCATAATATTTGTATATAGTAAGCACATGAATGTTTGAATGAATTTATTGCCTAGTTTTCGCAGATTTAAGACTTCAGGTGAGGTAGAGGCCACCACTCTGCAATGTCACTCATTCCAGTTTAAGTAAGGTATTGGGGGAACCAATGTTTATTGAATAGTGAAGGGGATCAGGATGTGCCACTGCAACAGGTGCAGTTTTTGCATAAGAATGTTTTGAGCTGAAGGTGTTTGAGTCCCTGAAATCCCTTATCTGCCTAAAAGCAGAGCTTCCCAAACAGACTTAAGTGTCATAAACTCCCCCCAGGAGCAGCATTTATCTCTTGGAGACAGAAGTTGGCCCTACAACTAGACAGAACTTGTCATAAACTATCATGTCTCCGTCTAGTTTCCTAAGGGCTCATTTATCTTCCCAAAAAGTCATTTGTTTTTCCACAAGTACCCTTTCTCCGTTTGCCTTTCCCCTACTAACATAGGTATGTAGACCCCAAATTCTAGCCACCCCTTTGACTTACCTATAATTGAATTTCTCCCTTGTGTATATTTTATGCAAATAAAACTTGTATGCTTTTCTCTTGTTGATAGGGATACCTATTACTGCTGGCAAGATCTTTGTTCTGTGCTTCATACAAATGAACACTTGAGAGAATTGGAGCTATGTCATAGCAACCTTAATGAACTGGCCAAGAAGATTTTTTATAAAGAACTAGGGCACCCACAATGTAAACTACAAAAGCTATTGTAAGTCTGACATGAGAAAACTTAATAGAGTTGTTCTAGTTTCTTTCTGTGCCCCATCTCCCACTCCTACTTATCAGGGGAGACCAACAGTGTAAAATACTCTTAAAACGTCACAGTGGAAACCTCTGGGCACATGGAGGCGTAACTAACCTGTTCTAGGAACGATTGCACAGAGCATGGTAACTGTTGACGTGGGTTTTGGGGACTTGATTAGGATTTTCTAGATGAGGAACAACACAAAGGTAAGGCATTCTAGGCAGGTCACCAAAGGATTTTCCAAGATAAGTTCTGGAACATATTATTTTTTCTTTTTAATTTTTTTTTATTGAGGAATAATTTATGTTCAATGTAGTGCACATATATTAAGTGTTCATTCAGTGCATTGAGTTTGGACAATTGCATACACCTATGCAACCAATTATTAAAAACAAGATAAAATTAATCCCTCACTTCAGAGACCTTTCTTGTACCACTTTCTGTCAGTCTCCTCATCCCCTTCAGTCCACTTTCTCATCTCTATCACTATAGATTAGAATTTCTGTTCTTGCAAATCACTTAGGAAGATTTATAGAGTATAAATGTTTTGTGTTTATCTTTTGCTCAACAAAATGTGTTTCCATGTTGTTGCATGTTTCAGTAGTTTCTTTTTATCGCTGATTAGCATTCCATTGTATGACAGAATACAACTTGCTTATTCATTCTTTTGTGAATAGAACCTGAGGTTGTTTCCAATTTTTTGGCCATTATGAATAAGGCTGCTGCTATGAATATCTTTGTACACCTTTTATTTTTGTGACATATATTTTTATCTCTTGGGCTGATACCCAGGAATGGAATTGCTAGTACATTGGAGGATGTTTGGCTTTTTAAGAAATTGCCAGCCAGTTCTTAAGAGTCATTGTACCATTTCACAGTCCCACCAGCAACATCTGAAAGTCCCAGCTGCTCCTCATCCTTGCCAACATTTGCTATTTCAGTTTTTAGTTTATCTCATAATTTGATTCTAGATACCCTATCATTTTTAAAAAATATATTTTATTGGTTGCAGAGAGGAAGGGAGAGAGAGAGAGAGATAGAAACATCAATGATGAGAGAGAATCACTGATTGCTGCCTCCTGCACACCCCATACTGGGGATCGAGCTTGCAACCCAGGCATGTGCCTTAGACTGGAATTGAACCTGGGACCCTTCAGTCTGCAGGCCGATGCTCTATCCACTGAGCCAACCAGCTAGAGTCATTTTTTTTTTTTTTTTAATGTTTGCTTGTTTAATGTCTCCCTCTTGTCCATGGGCTCTTCTGGGAGCTGGAACTGATCCTGTTGTCTTCTGTATTCAGTGCCCATCAGTGCACTCAAGGCCTAATTTGTGCTCAGTAATATGTACTGAATGTTGAAATGATAGATTTTGTTTCCATTAGCACTAATGATTATTATTTTGTGGGGGGAGGGGGGAGAGACAGGCTTCCCCTTAAATATTTTCCTTAGAACCTTGGTGGTTTTAGTGAGATCTGACCTTAGATTTCAAATAACTAGATTAGGTCTGGACTTGCATATAGATGTGGCAGGAAACTGCATATATGTTATGATAAAGGGGTTCTTAGAAGTCCTTTTTCCTCACCCCCAAATATCTTTCCAGTTTGTCCCTTCACTGACTGTCACTAACCTAAATCCTAACAATTGTTAATGCCATCTTTTGGGTTCGATAGCTTCCTCTTTTAGAATTCTAAGGTCCCTAGGGTGGAAGGTGGAGGGGAGTGACGCCATGAAGGCAGCTCTTAGTCTTTCCTACCCTGGTGTGGCTTAAGTCTCATTTCCCTGACAAGTGAGGCTGTACTTTCCAATTTATGTTTAGTGAGTGCATTAGGCACTTTTAGTAGGTGATGATGGTTGTGCTCCAGATGGGTAAAAGCTTTATTTTCTTGTGCTTGGCTGGAAGGGATGTGAAAGTAACGGGTAAGTAGAGGGCAGAAGGGAGGGCAGGTGGTATTAGGAAGAGAGGTTTTGAACAGTCAGCAGTGTGAACCTGCTGGGCATGTGGGGCCCGCAGAGGCACTACCAAAGAATTAGATTCAGCTACAGTGACTGAGTTAGGAGATTGGAAATCGGAAGAAAAATCGGCGATTTAGCTTCCTTCATATTTTGCTTTGGGCTGTCCATGAGATGGTAGGGAATATTTTGCAATGATGTTTTGCTAATGATACACCTTAAAAAGTTGATATTGACAGTGAACTCACCTCAGGTTATTTAAAGGATTAAATATTATAAATTAATACTGTAATGGCAGTATTTGGAGTAGTCCCAATAATTTTTGATAGCCATTCCTGAGGTTAAGGGTTCAAAAACTCCTCTTTCTTCTTCCTGATATTGCCTTCCTTTCCAAGGTCAAACAAAGTTGAGAGTATCAGTTGTCAGGATATCGTGGACATCTAAGTTGTAACCCAATTGTTTTTCTAAGCAGCAACTGAAACTTGAATTTATGACTTGACCTGGAACATGAGAAACCCAGAGTAGGATAAGAGGTAGCAGGAATATTAGATAATATTCAAGATTTGGGCTTGAAAAGACAAAAGAGGCGATTTTGTAATCCCTCTTGCATATTTTTCTTTTGAAGGTTGAGATTTTTTACTTTCGCTGATGGTTGTCAGAATTTCGCCAATTGTTTGATTCACAACCAGAATCTGCTGCATCTCGACCTGAAAGGAAGCGATATAGGGGACGGTGGAGTGAAGTCATTATGTGAAGCCTTGAGACACCCAGACTGCAAACTGCAGAACCTGAGGTAAGTCGTGATTTTTTGGTATTACAATTGAGAATTTTACCCATCCAGATAGAGCCTTCCAGCCTGGAATTGCTGGAACTAGGAACTAGGGACTAGGTTACATCTACTTTCATGATATGGAAAGGGGGGAATCAGATTTAGGCTGATTTCCTCCAGGTAGGACTTCTAACTCCTCCCAATCCTCCACTGAAGACCCCTTATTGTTCAGTCACCTAAATCTAAAAAATAAGCAAAAGAAAAAAAAAGCAGATCCAGAATATATAAGATTTAATTTTTTTTCATATTGAAAAGAAAGCATGTGTTTATTCCTTGTATTTTTGAATGCTCAGAAAAGAATGCACTAATGGTAGCTGGGGACAGTGCTGGGAAGGCTCAGTTTTACTTAATTTTTGATAGTGAATGCCCTCACCTTATAATTGCAACTCAGTGATCAATATAGAAAATTGAGGAAGAACAGTGTAGCAACTGCTCTCTCACTGTCGCACACTATTGATCCTAGTGGCGGGCCTGATTTTCTTTCTCCATGAAAGTGAGGGGTCTGCCCTAACCGGTTGGCTCAGTGGATAGAGCGTCAGCCTGCGGACTCAAGGGTCCCAGGTTCGATTCCAGTCAAGGGCATGTACCTTGGTTGCGGGCACATCCCCAGTAGGGAGTGTGCAGGAGGCAGCTGATCGATGTTTCTCTCTCATCGATGTTTCTAACTCTCTATCCCTCTCCCTTCCTCTCTGTAAAAAAGCAATAAAATATATTTTAAAAAAATTTGGAAAAAAAAAAAAAGAAAGTGAAGGGTCTAGCAGTCATGGTCTGTACATTGTGTGGCAGGTTTCAAGAAAGATCTCATTTTCCACTGAAAGATATTTAATTCAGTTTATGGCAAATAAAACAAAACAAAACAAAAAACCAACAGAAACAAAATAAAAAATCATTGTATGAAGTTTTACCTTAGAGGTTTTTATAATTCCTGGATTCATTTGGGGTTGGGGGGTAAGAATGAACCTTGGTACATGAAAGGCCCAGATAGGTCTGTATTCGTGGGAAACAAATGATAACTTGTGTGAAGAAAACAAGTAAAATCTGCCACAAGACCTTCTATTTGACAACAGGCATATGAATTCTGTTACCATTGGGAATTTATTTTTCGGTTTCACTAGGTTTCACAGGATGAAGTTCTTTCATAGCATGTCTGAAAAGTTGTTGCATAATTATTGAATGTGTTGAGTTTAGTTGTCATAGGACAGGTGCAGTGGTCGGCAAACTGCGGCTCGCGCACCACATGCGGCTCTTTGGCCCCTTGAGTGTGGCTCTTCCACAAAATACCGACTTCTGCGCATGGGCCACGAAGTTTCAATCGCACTGTACGTGCGCGCCCTCACGTGGTATTTTGTGGAAGAGCCACACTCAAGGGGCCAAAGAGCCACATGTGGCTCGCGCGCCGCAGTTTGCCGACCACGGGGTTAGGGTATTGGTTTTACCATCTAGGAAGTAGTTCTAGTACATTTTGAAGAAATTTATATAACCTGTAGCCTCTGGTTCTGGAACTCAAATGAGAAGTAGGTCATTGGAGTCTCTTTCTAAAAGTAAAACATGCTAGTGGCAAAAAGCTGTTAAGTGGAGGAGAAGATATTTTCTTACGGTGGGAGCTGTGGATCCAAGACAAAATTCCTTGACACCTAACAGAGCAGCAGGACTTGATAAGATCTCTTTCAGCAGTTGAGGTTTGACAAGCCTTGATGTAGGCCTGGTTACTAGGCTTTTAGACAGGAAACCATTTCACTGGGTCAACTAGTAGGGCTCCTTACACCAGTGAATAGTGTTTCGTGGCAGAAGTCATGAGAGCTTTGTAATGATAAAATACTACATTATGTAGGATTGGATGTTATCCCATTGTGGGTGGCCACTGAGGAGTAATTAAGAGTCCTGTAGATCTCCTATTGTCATTTCATGTGGGAAAGTTTCTAGTCTTACTGTTTTAGACCTCCTGTTGTAAGAGCTTTGGACAGTTGGCTGGCCATGTTCTACACGTGCTTATTTCCTGTCCCTTTAGATGTTTTCTTTCTGTTAAATCTTTAAGAATTAATCCATACTACTCTTTTTCTGTCTAGAAGACCTCTCTCCAAACATAATGTATGAGATTTCCTTCATTTCCCTAACTGCCTGCTTGGCTGCTGATATAACGCCCTTTAGTATTAGTCTACTCCTGTTGCCATAACAAAATACCACAGACTAGGTAGCTTAAACAGCAGAAAGTTATTTCTCAGTTGTGGAGGCTGGAAGTTCTAAATCTGGGGGCTGGCAGGGTTGGTTTCTGATGAGGCTTCTTTCCTTGGCTTGCAGACAGCTGCCTTCTCATGGTGCCCTCACATGGCCTTTTTTGTGTTTGTACATTGCTGGTATCTTGTCCAGTCCTACTGGGTTGCAGTGGTCGGCAAACTCATTAGTCAACAGAGCCAAATATCAACAGTACAATGATTGAAATTTCTTTTGAGAGCCAAATTTTTTAAACTTAAACTATATAGGTAGGTACATTGTTATTAACTTAATTAGGGTACTCCTAAGGCTTAGGAAGAGCCACACTCAAGGGGCCAAAGAGCCACAGTTTGCTGACCACGGGGTTAGGGGTTCACTCTTGTGACCTTATTTGACTTAATTACCTCTTTAAAAGCCCTGTCTCCAGGTGCAGTCACATTGGGAATTAGGGCTTTAACATACGAATTGGGGGAGCACTATTCAGTCCATAACACCTTTTCAGGGCAAGTTGAGTTTTCAACCTTAGGCCATGTTCTGGGTCATCTATTGGGTCTAATCCTGTTCCTACCTCTGTATGTCCTGATTTTGATGAAGAGAATCAATTCTTGGGGACTCAAGTTAATAAGTCCTTGATTAAAAGAAATAATCAAAACAACTCCACATTCCAAAAACATTGCTGCCGCTGAACTCTCTTTATAAATAGCTGCTGGTATCAGGTCCAGCCACGCCCAAAGCACAGGTGGTCTCTAAATATGAGTCTAAAAATAGGGGCTCTACAGACACTTCTTTTCTTCTGCTGCCCTTTTTAAGCTTTAGTTTTAGAAACATGTTACTTCTGATTTACTTCTTGTTTTCACTGGTAAGGACTAGGTTCCTCAGAAAGCGTAGGTTGACTCCCAAGTGTAAGTAAGCTCTTGGCAGGCAGTAGTGGGAGTGGCAGCTTTTGCTCCTGACTTCCTGTCCATCTGTTTCATAAATCGGAGTGAAAGGATGCAGCTCTTCTCCAGTCCACCTCCATCCATGTAGTTAGAGGACATTCCTCCCAGATTAAAATGTGATCATTTAAAAATATTTTTAGCCCTACTGTTGTGCTCAGTGGTTGAGTGTTGACCTATGAACCAGGAGGTCACGGTTTGATTCCCCGTCAGGATACATGCCAGGGTTGCAGCTCGATCAGGGCATGCAGGAGGCAGCTGATGGATGATTCTCTCACATCATTGATGTTTCTATCTCTCTCTCCCTCTCCCTTCCTCTCTGAAATCAATAAAATATTTTTAAAAAAATATTTTTAATGTTTTCATAGCATATTTTCACAGGGAATTGGGGATGTGGGGAAGGAAAAGACCCTCCCCTTCTAACTCTCTATCAGAGCCTTGTGATGGAGTTAAATCACTCTTACTCTAGAGTTAAGCTGGGTTTTCAGAAAAGGTCCCACAGACCCAGATAGGTCCAGTGACCAAATGCTCTGGCTGGGTGAGCGTTGGTTATAATTCTCCAAGGAGGGGTCATTTCAATGTTTCTGTATTTTATTTTTCAGCCTGGAATCCTGCAGCCTAACTACACTTTGTTGTCTGAATATCTCCAAGATTCTCATCAGAAGCCACAGCCTGATATTTCTGAATCTGTCAACCAATAATATATTGGATGACGGAGTGGAGCTGTTGTGTGAGGCCTTAAGACATCCAAACTGTCATCTAGAGAGACTGTCGTGAGTCTTTTTGCTTTGTTTTCTGTAGAGTCATTTTGTTCAGCCTTGGATAGATTAGTTATGAACTGAACAGGCAATCTGCCTGGGTCTTGACACCAGTTGGTTCACTTGTTAATTGTGGATGAGCTCCTCCTTTTCTTCCTCTACTGCCCTTTCTCTTTTTTTTTCTTTACTATCCTGCATTTTATTTATTAATTTTTTTTATTGCTTAAAGTATTACAAAGAGTATTACATATGTCTCCTTTTTTTCCCCCCTTGACATTCCCCCGGCCTCCCCTACCCCCCAGTGGCTTGTGTCCATTGGTTATGCTTATATGCATGCATACAGGTCCTTCAGTTGATCTCTTACCATGCCCCCCCAACCCTCCCCGGCCTTCCCGCTGCAGTTTGACAGTCTTTTCGATGCTGCTCTGCCTCTGTATCTATTTTTGTTCATCAGTTTATAAAGGTCTTTATTATCCATAAATGAGTGAGATCATGTGGTATTTTTCTTTCATTGACTGGCTTATTTCACTTAGCATAATTGCCCTTCTTCTTTTACTTTTACACACATGATTGACTTGTTATTTTTCATTTTTCTAGGCTTCTCCTCTTCTCTCCTATTTTTTGTTTCAATTCACCCTGTGCATAGCTGAAACGGAACCCATAATTTAAGTAGCTTTGATGAAGTTGAGTCTATAGTTGAGGTGTAGGGGTTGTAAGTACCAGCTAACTTCCCTGTGAAGGAGAAGAGAAGCACAAACTTTGGGATTTGACCGATCCCTTCCCATTTGTGTTTCTCCCTTCAGGTTAGAAAGCTGTGGCCTCACAGTAGCTGGTTGCGAGGATCTCTCTTTGGCTCTCATCAACAACAAAGGGCTGACACATTTGTGCTTGGCAGACAACATCTTGGGAGATGGTGGAGTAGAGCTTATGAGTGATGTCTTGAAGCATCCACAGTGCACTCTACAGAGCCTTGTGTAAGTGTCTGCTAGCTTTCAACCTTCCAATATAATAAACATTTTGAAATATATTTAAAATGAGAAAATAATATGAACATATTCTTTCCCTTGCGTTCTCCCTACTGTTGGCCTTAGTGATAATGATGAAGATGATGATATTAATAATTGCCATTTATTGTGTCCTTACTGTGTGCTGGCCTTTGTGCTAAATTTTAACCTGCACAGAAGTTCCTGTTTGTGTCAAATTGGCAACCTGAGTTCTAAGTGACTCATTGTACAGATGAGGAATCTGAGGCTTAGAAAGATTATGCAACTTGCCTAATGCTTACAACAAAATGGATTCAGGACTAAAGTCCACTTGTTCAGTTCCATATTCTGGGCTCAGAATAGGTAAATATGTAGGAATGCCATTAAACAGAAATACAGCATTCTTTGGTATGGCTGGATCACACTGCGTTATTCTGTTATTAGGTAATTTCCTAGACATGGAATTGATGAGCCAAAATTTTAATTTTGTCAGATATGGTTAAATTGGCTCCAAATAGATTGTTTCTATTCCCCCAGCAGTCTAGGGGCCTATATTTTGATATCCTCACTGAGGGTCTACAATCTTTTTTATCAATGTTAATTACTTCATTGAAAATAATGTTAAAAAGGGGTTGATGTTGAGCATCTTTTCTAATGTTTTTTGGCCCTTAATATTCTAGGGATTATCTCTTCATAGGCTCAGTTTTCTTCTGGGTGTTTTCTGTATCTGTGTTATATATTATGTTTACTGATATAACAAATACTCTATTACTATTATATTTTATGTATTACAAATAATTTAGCTAGCATGTTGCTGTATTTCTAGTTTTCTTCATGGTCATTTTTAGAATATAGAAGCTTAAAATTTTTTCTGAAGTCTAGTTTTCTTCTCCCTCATGACTTCCAGAAGGTTTTTCATAATGGGAAATACCTTTCTTTAAAAAAATCCACTTATGTCATCTTTTTCATACTCTTTATGAATTAATTTTTAACATTTAAATGTTAAAGTACTCCAAATTAAATTTGTTATAAGGCTTAAACTTATTTTCCCCCATGTCAGGTCTGTTGTCCTGAAATGATTTATGGTGTAATATATCTTTTTCCTACTGATTGGAAATGCCACTTTATTATGTACAAAAAGTACTTATTTTATTGTGATTAATCCCATTCTACTCCATAGGACTGCTTCTTGGCTCCACGTAGCTATTTCTGCAACAGGATACTATATTACTATCCAGTTTTATTTATAATAATAAAAATTCTGAAGAACATGAATCCAGTTTGTAGCCCAATTCTGTGCAAACCTATATTTCCCAAGTGAGTCAGCCAAAGAGGCAATGAGGGAAGAGGCTGTTTGATGAGACGTAGATAGAGATCGTAACATGAAATCTTTTCAAGGATGAAAATCTCTGGCTCTGGAGCAATGATTTCATTTTCCTCACATTGTCCTTCCATAGGCTGCGACGTTGCCATTTCACTTCAGGTAGCTGTGAGCACCTGTCATCTTCTCTCCGAAGCAACAAGAGTCTGACACATCTGGATCTGGCATCAAACCAGCTACAAGACGATGGAGTCAAGCTTCTGTGTGATGTCTTTCGGCATCCAGGCTGCAGTCTTCAGGACCTGGAGTAGGTTTCTTTGACGTTGGTTTTGTGTAGCTTTAACTACTGTGAGCACAGGGGAGGTATGGAAAGAAAGACTGGGAGCTGAGCATCTGTTGGAGGAAAGAATATATTCCCTCTTTCTCTTTTTTCCTGAGAAAGTCTGTTCATTGGCCTTTTTTTTTTTTAAACCAATTAATACAGTAATTACAGTCAACTTTCCTCAGTAAGGAGGACCAGGGCCATAAGGCTGAACATTAGTCACTTTATTTTTCCCTTGGTTGTGCCCCAGTGACTCTACTGTGTCCTTCACCTTACATCCATGAAGCTGAAATTGTGCTCTACTGGTTTTTCTTTCTTATAATTGTGAAAACTTTTAAAGAAACTGGGAAGGAATTTTTAAAACTACCCAATAATCCAATCATTCTTTAACAATAATTGTGTTTATTCTTATTTTCTCTCTTACTTTGTGAAGAGGCATACATATCTGCGCATGATGCAATTGTAATATGTGTTATTGTGATAACTGTATAGATGTGACTTTGAGTTTCTTTTTCACAAAAGAGTATTTTATAAACACATTTAAATACTTATATACAACTAGAGGCCCGATGCACGACATTCGCATACTCAGAGGGGGGCATCCCTCAGCCTGGCCTGTGCCCTCTCATAATCCAGGAGCCCTCAGGGAGCGGGCCTAAGCAGTCCGTCGGACATCCTTAGTGCTGCCGCAGAGGTAGGAGAGGCTCCCGCCACTGCTGTTGCACTTGCCAGTCGTGAGCCTGGCTCAAGGCTTCTGGCTGAGTGGTGCTCCCTCTGAGGGAGCGCACTGACCACCAGGGGGCAGCTCCTGTTTTGAGCATCTACCCCCTGGTGGTCAGTGCGCATCATAGCGACCAGTCATTCTGCTGTTTGGTTGATTTGCATATTAGCCTTTTAGTATATAGGATTATCTTACTGATTTTTTGATGACTGCACAATATTTAACATTGCATTATATAAATGTTGTAGCTAGAGTGAAGCAAGATATAGATGTCACTTAGCAGTCTCAGCTCACTTTCCCACTAGGGACTCCCATGGGACTGACCCTTAGCCTGGATGAGTCAATGTTTTTTTAGAACTATAAATTCAAGATTGTTGGTATGCCCAGAGGTGTTTGTCTTGACTGAACTGACTCATGACAACCAAATTTCCAAATGAGTTTAAAAGTTGGTCGTCATATCTGTAAACACTAAAGTGACTGAACTCTTGGGTCCAATAAGCTATACTTCCTTTAGGAAAATACAATATGATATGGGTTACAATGTGATTCTCTGAAATTTCCTCGATTATTATTCAGTTGGAAAATAAAATTTTACACAATGGAAATTATCATTAAATCCAGTGTCTTCATTTCAGCTATGGAGATATAATTGCTAAGTGACCTAAACCCACAAGATATTTTCTTAGCCCAGTTTCTCTCCTTTGCATTGCTGGTGCTTTCTCAGCTGCCTTTATAGTCTCTGTAGACCATGCCAGTTCTCTCAACCAACATTTACAACAAATATGAGCTAGATGATGAGGGGACTAAAGGTTATTATTAAGGTGATGCTCTTATGCCCAAGTAACTCACAAAACGCTGATCGTAGGGAAAGTACATGCCAACTCTAATCTATTTCATGTTTTATTATAAAGATATGACAGAAGTTTCCAAGGAGCAAGGAATGGGACAGAGGAGACATGAGTCACTTTAGGCTTGAAAGATGAAGAGGATTTTGTTATGTGTTGATATTCCAGGCAGAAGGAAAGAAGAGAGACAAGAAAGGGAATGAGGACAGATGTGGTATATTTGGAAAACAATAGATTGTATGGTTGGGGAATAGGATGGGCACCAAAGAGAGAAAGAGAACATTTGAGGCCATATTTTAAATGCTCTTGTATATCCTGCAAAGACAGAAAATATCTTTTTATACGTAGCTTCTTGATTCTTTGGAGATAACACTCTGAGATAGATTCCTAGAAAGCATTTTTATATAAAAAAGATATTAGAAACAAAGTATAGACATCAGTGGGTTCTTGGGAAAGCTTATCTTTTTTAGTATTGATAGGAATAAGTGTTTACACCTTATTTGGCAAGATTGATAGATGATGACCTGTTTGTAGGAGAAAGCAGTTTTATTTTCTGCTTATTAAGAAATCCATCTGTACTGGTAATGTTAGACCTTCTTGTGTGCATCCTGGATTATAGATAGAAAAGGATCAAAAAAAGGTGCAAATATCTGGGAATCTCTCCCAGGAGTAAACTAATTAAGCCTCACAGCTAAAGGTCTCACTTTTCTGTTGTGTTTCTTACAGGCTGATGGGTTGTGTTCTCACTAGTGCCTGTTGTCTGGACCTGGCTTCTGCTATTCTGAACAACCCAAACCTGCGGAGCCTGGACCTTGGGAACAATGACTTGCAGGATGATGGAGTCACAATTCTGTGTGAAGCTTTGAGACATCCAAACTGTAATATTCAGAGGCTCGGGTGAGTTCAATTTTCCATTAGGAGAATGAAAGCTATTTGGGGCTGGTATAGCTAGGAGAAAATTAGCATATGGAGAGAGGATGGAAAAATGGATGGGGTTACAAGGTAACTTACTCTCAGAAGTGAGAATCTGAATTTCAAATATATGGGTCAATGTGTATTGTATGTTATTAGTATAGAAGCTATATTTCACATTTCTTTACATCCTTCTCAGCACCTTGGACAGAGTATGCATTAAGGAAATGGGATTTAATTTAGGTCTTCCACATTCTATCATCCTTCAGATATCCCATCTGGCCTTGTATTAATTATTTTTTTTAAGTTGTAGATTTTACTAATCATAATCTATCTAGAAAAATGCTATTGATGCTCTCAAGGAGCTTGCAACCTAACAATCTTATCCTGTGTTCTGAATACTTATGTTTAGATATTGTTTAGATTTTTATTTTCTTTTTAATATTTTGAACTAAGATTGGAGAGTACATTTTCACTCATGCAGCATGAATTATTGACTTCTGGGACAAAAATTTTGCTTTACATGTGAGAAGCCCAGGCACTATGATATATCTCTCTGAATCTTACAAGACAGTGTTGCTTTTTCATATTCTATGGACTGTGTATATGTTTTTATCACAGCAATGTTTGTGTCAGTTTCCCATGAGCCGTAAGTCCCCTAGGATTGTTGTGGAGGAGCCCAGTGGATGCCTGCACAGCATTAGGTTACATCCCAAGAGAGAAACATTGAGTTTGGGGACTAGCCATTTTATAGCATGCAGGGAGTAAGCCTGCTCTTTGTCCTGGAGAGCGACACATTATTACCTCATCCAACAAGGTTGCTCATTACACACGCATCCTAGGAAATGGCCTGGGTAAAGAGTTATCAGCAAAAATGTAGGAGGACAAAAGACACATAGAAGAATGTCTCCCAACAATATCTACTCTTTTTTTCTACACAGTACAGCCTTGGCTTCTGGTGTATTTTCACAAGGAATTGCCACTCCATTGGGCATTCTAATTAATCTGACCAAGAGAGGCTGGGACCGAATTTGTTCAATTTGTCTTATACACCACTTCATTAACACCACTATCAACAGGTATCCAAGCACAGGAAGAGGCCACATTTCAGTATCAACTTCAACTGTGTGCCCTGGGTCCTGGACTCAGCCAACTGAGTTAGACGCAGGGAGGAACAATAGGTCTTATTATCCGTTACAGTTCATAAAAGGGAGTTGAGAATGACCTGCCAATCTTAGTGTCATTGGCAATAAATGGGAAAAAAGATGGGTCACAGCATTCCCATCCCCAATAAAGAGACATTCATTGGGCCACACTTGCCCAATTGCAAACATATAACATATAGCACCAGTCACTGCAGTGTGGTATTTGACTTGGGTCATCATTCTATTCATTTGATTTGTCATATGGGCAGTGTCACTAAATAGTTACAGTTCCTTCATCTGCCATATATGGCCTAACCCAGGCTTTTCTGGCATCAGGAAGCTTCTGAATTTGTATGAGTCAGTCTGAAAAGAGGTTGTACCTGTGGTTGTATTTGTAAACATATGAGAGGGGTCCACATCCGGGGGCTGCCATTGATGGTCTCAGGCACAGCAGAAGAGTAAGTCCTGCCATGTGTACATGAGATTTTCTCTTCTCATAGCATGTGTGGCCAGCATGACAACTGGGGCATGGGTCAGTTTGCCAGCCACAGCTGTTGCTTGACTAAAGCAGACCATGTAACTATTTTGCCAGGGGGCATTTTGGTTCCATTGTAGGAAAAAGAGAGTCTTCATTGTTCTCCCCAGTCTCTGTACCTCTCAAGTTATAAGGCAGCGGTTCTCAACCTGTGGGTCGCGACCCCTTTGGCGGTCCAACAACCCTTTCACAGGGGTCGCCTAAGACCATCCTGCATATCAGATATTTACATGACTATTCATAACAGTAGCAACATTATAGTTATGAAGTAGCAACGAAAATAATTTTATGGTTGGGTCACAACATGAGGAACTGGATTTAAAGGGCCAGAAGGTTGAAAACCACTGTTCTAAGGTGTTCCTTCCCAGGTATTGGTGTTGCTACTCTTCCCCCCAGCAATGAAGTCAGTGTGTCCCTTCACTAATTCCCCCACTTGTACCTTCAGTCCAGAGGGATCAGGTGGAAGGACAAAAGCAGTTTTATAGTATTTACTGAAAGCCATTATACCCCACACCTTGGCTCTTATCTAGCACTGTACTCAACCAAAGGATCATTATCCTCATGACCTGGGGCCTAGTCAATCCAAATGAGAATCCAGCTCTCTGAACTGAGTAAGTTTGAACATCACAGGTCCCTTCTTGCTGGCCTGCCACCCGGGGGATGTACCAACCAGGCTGGCCTGGAGTTACTGTCAGGGAAAGAAAAGCACCATGCCCAGGAATGGTCAGGATGCAATCCTGAAATTCCACGGTTGTTCTGGATAACCTAGGATGCAAGTATGTCACTTGCAACCTAATCATTACCCAGGAGGGGCCAAATAGAGGTGAACCATTTCAGGAGATAGCTGCATTTAGTGATCAAACTGCCCTGGGGTGGGCAAGAGAGGTAGAATAAAAAATCTTGTTATTTAATTTTGTGAGGCCATTCCAGAGCTCAGCAATACCAGATGCTTGTGGCCGACAGAGACTATGGAATGCTCATTGAATACCTTGACTATTGACCCATTGTTTCCTTGAAATAGAGGACATGGGTCCTATTCTCCTTGTCTGCATATCTGAAAATGTCTTCGATTTCTGTGAGCTTGGTTGACTGGTTGGCTGTGTTCATGGTATTTTGATCATCCTTCCTCTGCGAGTTTTCCAGAGAGTCCACTGCCTGCTAGCATTGAAACTAGTTGTAGAAAAGTCTACTAGTAAAACCAGCAGATTCTTCCCCTTCAGTGTCCTTATTTGTTAAAAATGATTTTCAGCATAAGTTTCAAAAGATTAAGGAAAATTATAGATATGGAAAACCAACAGAAGAAATCCAACATATTAGTGATCCTGAAAAACATTTTTTGACAAATAGGTAAGAAAAATTAAAGATAGGAAACCTTACCCCTCAAAGGAGCACAATCTATAGATTAAACAAGCACACCATTTCCCCAGAAAAATACTAGTAAAGACAAGTCCGCACAGGACAAATTATTGGCATACAGGTCTAAAGATAAAGCATCTTTAACAAATAAGGAAACGGAAGGTGAAGTATCCACTGGTTTCAGACTTCTCTGCAACTAGTTTCAATGCCAGCAGGCAGTGGACTCTCTGGAAAACTCTCAGACGAAGGATGACGAAAATACTATCAACACAGCCAAGCAGTCATTCAAGTCATTCAGCAGTTGTGAAAATACACTTGTCCACTTCTAATGTGACTTTCATTTTATAATTTTTATTTTTATTTTCTGTTATGTTTAAGCTTTGCCAAATCATATTTTAAACATTTTCATGATGAAATATAAGATAAATACAATAAAGTGAATAAAACTAATATTAAAAAATAATAAATGTATGTAACCACACCCAAGTCAGGAAATTGAGTTTCTCCAGCAAACTAAATTCTCCTCAGTCTTCCCTTCGAAATCACAGCTTCTTCCCTTCTCCCCAATAAGCAGCCATTGTCCTGACTTTATGGCAGTCATTTATTTGTTTTCCTGTAAGTGAACCATGAGTATATGTAATTTTAAACCATTAATATAATTGAATTATGCCTGATTTTATACTTTATATACATGGAATCATAATCTTTGGTGTCAATGAATTTTTTTGCTTAATGTTATGATTGTAAGAGTCGTTCAGTTGCTTCATGTAGCTGTAGTTAATTCATTTTTATTGCTGTAAAAGATTTCAATGAATGACCACACCAAAAACTGTAATAACCATTCTATTGTAGGTGGGGTTATTTGTATTTCTTTTCTTTTATGACTTAGTGATGCTATAAATATTTTAATACATAAATTCTGAGGCACATGCATAAGCATTTATCTAGGGTAAATATTTAGGAGTGGACTTGTTATATCATGGGGGAATATATGTCTTCAGATTTATTAAACATTATCAAAAGGATTTCACCAATTTATTCTACCATTTCCAGTGTGTAAGAAGAGTTCTTATTGCTCTCTATTCTTGCCAATTTTGTCAGACTTATTCTTTAAAATTTTAGCCAATCAGGTGTGCATTTTGGCATATGGTTGTGCAAGACTGGAATTATTTTTTGAGCTTTGTAGAAATTTCTGGTGAAGCTATATGATGTGAAACTTCCTCTGTGTGACTTTTTAAATTCTTATTTAATATTTAAAATATATACATTTATGTAGGGTTTTCTTATCAAATAATCTTGGTAAGTAATAGTATTCTTATGCTTTTACCTGTTCATCTAAATTTTAAAACTTATTGGCAAGTGTCTAATATTATTATTTGCTTAATTTCTGAGTCATCTCTAGTGATTTAGATATCTAATCATGTTTCTTATTTCTTTTCTTCTACTTTGGTTGAGTTTATTTTACCATTCCTTTTTCTAAATTCTTGAATTGGATGCTTAGCTTATGAATGTTTCTTATTTTCCAACACAAACTCAAAGTTATGATTTTCCTTTAAATCACTGCATTAATTTCATCCTACAAGTGTTGCTATTTTGCAGTCTAAAATATTTAAATGCCCTTATGATTTTTTTCTTCAACCCACAAATTATTTTGAAGTGTATTCCTTGATTTTCAAACATAGGAGAATTTTTTTGTTATCTTTTCATATTTACTCTCTAGCATTGCAGTCTGAGAACATACATGGTTTCAGTTCTTTGAAATATGATGCCATTTGCTTCATGGCCTAGTGTATAATCAGTTTTTATATGTGCTCCATAGCACACTTGAAAAGAATATGAAGAGTTGTTGATTAGGTGCAATATTTCTTATCAGTTAAGATTGTTAATCCTGTTGTTCAAATCTATGTTTTTTAGTGATTTTTCAAGATAATTCAATTACTGTGAAAATGTTAAAAATCTCCTTTATAATTATAGACATGCTTTTCATTTTTGTAGTTGTTAGTTTTGTTTTCTGCATTTTTTATTGGATTTATTGAGGTGACATTGGTTCACAAAACCATACAGATTTCCAGTGTACAACTCAACAAAAACGTCATCTGCACGCTGCATAGTGCACCCATTGCCCCAAGCAAAGTCTCTTTCTGTCCCCATTCCCCCCAACCTTTGCCCACCTGCGCCTCGCCCACTTTCCCTCTGGCCATCACCATATTGTTGTCAATGTGGTATGCATTTATATCTTTTGGCCAATCCCTTCATTTTCTTTCATCCAGTCCTCCAACCTCCTTCCCCTCTGACAGCTGTCAATCTGTGTTTCATGTATCCAAGTCTCTGTTTCTGTTTTGTTCATTAGTTTATTTTGTTCATTAGATTCCACATATAAGTGAGATCATATGGTATTTGTCTTTCCATGGCTGGCGTATTTTGCTTAGCATAATAATCTCCAGCTACATTCATGCTGTCGCAAAAATAAGATTTCCTTTTTTATGGCTGCATAATATTCCATCGGGTAATGTACCACAGCTTTTTTGACTGTTATTAGTGACTACAAATTTAGAATGATTGTTGCCTGATGAATTCTTGATAATCTTTTTTTTCTAATGCCTTTTACCATAAGGTTTATTTTGTGTGATATTTGTGTATTTTGTGTCATATTTAGTGGTGTGACTATTGCTCCACTACGCTAATGTGTGTTCCATGTGGGCATCAACTTAAGAAAAACATTTTGTATACTCAGTATCTATATAGGCACTCAATTGTTGAATGAGTAGGTAAACATTAAAGTGAACATTAAATATAAATTAGTTGGTTGGGGGGAATCATCAGGTATTGAGTTTAACATATTTCCTTAGTTCATGGTATTGTATTATCAGTGGTTTGTGCAAGGACCCATTGGTCATTGATTGGTTAGTTCGTTAATTTATCTTCACTAACCACTGTCCTTTCCACCTGTCAGCACCTGACCTAATGTGATTGAAATTTGCCATAGAATTGTGTGTATCCTTGTAAAAGATGATATTGTTTTTCGGTGCATGCATTTGTATTTGCATAAATGGCATGGTGCTAGAGACACCTTGCTTTTTTAACAATACCTTATTTCTAAAACCTACATATGTTGTTATAGTTTTAATGCCATTCAAGGATTCAACTGCATTATAGTTTTCCTTAGTATGCTTCCGTATTTTATTTATGCCCTGGATTATAATTATGAATTTTCAATTCCTGATATTGAAAGGGATATATTCAGCCCACAAATCTTTAGAATAATGAATATTATAAGTACTTATAGTCTTTGCATTTCCCCTAATCGTACTCATTTTTTTATGCTTTGAGAGTTATCCTACACTCCCAGATCTCTCGTGCTTGCTGACTTTCATGGGATAAAGTTCATTTTATCTGTAGTCTCTCTTCCCTGCAGGCTGGAATACTGTGGTTTGACCTCTCTCTGTTGTCAGGATCTCTCCTCTACTCTTAGCAGCAACCAAAGACTGATAAAAATGAACCTGGTACAGAATACCTTCGGTTGTGAAGGAATTAAGAAGTTATGTGAAGTCTTGAGGTCTCCTGAATGTAAACTACAAGTTCTAGGGTAAGTCTTCATTGGCTTCTTAGGAAGAAAGTTTTCTGGAATGAGGGACGGGGGAGCCACTCATTATTGCAGGCCCTGAGATCAACCTGACTCTGGATCCCTGGACATTTTCTAGGCCCTTATTTGTTTTTCTCCCATAGAACACTGAATTTTGAGAGACAGTGTAGCATAGTGGTTAGAGCCACGAACTCTAGAGCCAAACTACCTGAATTTATTGCCACTTAATAGATATTTGAACTTGTGCTAGTCCCCAGTCTCTCTGTGTTTCAGTTACCTTATCTGTAACATGATAATATGAAATGATAATATCTACACATAGGCTTATTCACCTGAGTCAATATAGGTGGTCTTTAAAACAGTGCCTAACATGTAATAAACAACGTACATGTTAGCTGTTTTCATCATCATCATTAGTATTACTATTTTGCTCAACAAAAAACAAGGGCTCTTGGAGGATTCTTTTAAATTTTCATCTATTCTCTCCTATATTCCATTTTCCTTCAGCTGTATTATCTCCTTCAGCATGTCCCTCAGTTTCCTTTTCTATTCCCCAGCCATGTTAATATTCTCTCTCTACTGTAATAGTCCCCCACCCCATTGAAATAAAATTTCATGAGGAAGTAAAGGGCTGTGGGAAAATCGAGTGCAAGAAGAGATGTTCCCTTGTTTTCTCAGGTTGTGCACAGAGGCATTTGATGAGGAAGCCCAGGAGCTGCTGGAAGCTGTGGGAGTTAGCAATCCACACCTAGTCATTAGGCAGGACTGCAGTGATCAGAACGAAGAAGATGGTTCCTGGTGGAAGTGTTTCTGATGTGAAGAACTTGACATTCTTTGAAAAAGTAAAAGAAAGACCTCAGAGTGGCAAGGCCTTGGGCTCTGAGCTTTAGGTACTCTATGCCCAGACATAGTGCATTCGATGTTTGTTACATGTAGTTAATCACTTCTCTGTCAAATGTTGTTCTACTTCACATAGGAGTTTGAGAGGCTAAAATAAAAAGAAAAACATAAATGCTCTGTGCAAAGTGTACCATGATGGTTTTTTTAAAAGAAATATCTTTTTACTGATTTTTAGAGAGGGAGATAGAGAAACATCAATGATGAGAAAGAATCATTGATCGGCTGCCTCCTGGAGATGAAGCCTGCAACCCAGGCATGTGCCCTGACTGGGAATCAAACCGCGAACTCCGGGTTCATAGGTTGATGCTCAACTACTGAGCCACACTGGCCAGGCACCATGCTGTTTTAAATTGGATGCAGAGCTTAAGAATCCAGATGTGAGAAGCTAGAAATGAGCTTGGAGGGTGGCGCCAGGGAAGAGCACCTTGGCTTCCTTTCTCTCCGTGCCCACTGCAGTGGCTCAGTTCAAAGTCTCGCCGTTTCTGGTGTGATTTATTGAATGTTTTCCTGCGTATGTTCTTGGGACCACTCGTGTCAGAATCACTTGGGTGTTTCTTAAAATTTAGATTCCTGAGTCCCATACTATGTTTACTGAACCAGAGTATCTGGGTGAGGGCCCTAGGAACTGGCCTTTGAAATATTTCCCAGGGAAATCTTTGGGACGTTAATATTTGAGAAGCTACTAGCAGCCGTGGGCAAACTACGGCCCGCGGGCCGGATCCGGCCCGTTTGAAATGAATAAAACTAAAAAAAAAAAAAAAAAAGACCGTACCCTTTTATGTAATGATGTTTACTTTGAATTTATATTAGTTCACACAAACACTCCATTCATGCTTTTGTTCCGGCCCTCCGGTCCAGTTTAAGAACCCATTGTGGCCCTCGAGTCAAAACGTTTGCCCACCCCTGTCTAGAGTCAATAGAAATGTGAGTCCATTTCTGCAGTGAACATTGTCTGTAGCCTGTTGTGAAGATAAAAGGAGACAAAGATATATTGGGGCTAGAGTGAAAAACAGGTTCCTCCATTTGCTAGAAAGGAAGCACAGTGAAATTTTCTGTAAAAGAATGTTTGGGTAATTTATTGCTATGTGTAACAAACAACCAGAAAACTTAATGGCTTCCAATGGCAACTGAAAGGCGCGCCGCCCGCCTCTCCGGGTGGTGCGGAAGGAGGAGTCTGGCCGCTGGGCTCTGAGATCCCTCCGCGCCCGCCGTAGAGCCTTGCCTCCCCGGAGCGGATCCGAGTGTCCGGACCGGCTGCGTGGTGGTGGTGGGGGGGGGGGGGCCCTGTGGTGACCGACCACGGGGGAGGTCATGGGAGCGGAGGGCCTCACCGCATGGCTCTTTCCTCCCTTCCCCCGTGGTCGGCTCCCCGCTTGCCCGCGCTGGGGCCGAGGGTCCATGCGGGCCTCGGGGCCCGGTCGGGGGGACCGGGGCCTGCGTGGGCCGGCCACCGGGCCCCATGGGAGGGGGGCGTTGGCTCCCCGGCCCACGGCGGGAGCCCCGCGCGGGCTGCCACCCGCCCGCTGCCCCCCCCCCCCCCCCCCCCCCCCCCCCCGGACCAGCCCGGTGCAGCGGCAGCTGCGGCAGCGGAGTGGGGCGGTGCCCTAGCTCGGGGAGGCCGCCATGCTGCGGTGCACCGGCCCCATGGGCCGGGCCTGCTCCGAGCGGATGCCACTCCTCCGGGGCTGGGCCGCTCCACCAGCCGCACCCCGTTTGCTGGGCCTGTGCCGCCCAGACGCACTGGAGTCCCAGTCTGCCCACGGGCCAGGTGCAGGTGCTGTGCGGGAGGGCCATCCTGACTTGTGGCGAGTTCGAGCGGCAGCAGCAGGAGCCGGACAAGGGCTGCGCCCTCCATCTTGCCTTGGGTCCTCCATCTTGGGACAGAGCCATGTGTGCCCTCCATCTTGCCTTGGGTCCTCCATTTTGGGAGGGTGCCATGTGCTTCCTCACGGGAAGAGGCCGCTGCTAGCCACACCCAGGATTTCTCTGGACTAACCAATAATAATCAAGGGAAGTGCACGCCATCACTATGACGGCATCCTGTACCGACTTGCGCCTGGCCAATCAGCGGGGCCCACAGTCCCCTCTCTTGCCCTCACTCCACCCCCCTTTAAAACCCCCTGTCCCATCAGGCCTCGCTCTCTCTCTCTTGGCCACTGGAGCTTACCGTTGCATCGGTGAGTGTGGCAGGGGAGCCAAACCTAGGTTTGAAAATAAATGACTCTTTGCTTTTGCATCGGACTGACTGGCTCCCTGGAGGTCTTGGGAACTCTGAAATCTGGGCACAACAGCAACCACTTCATTATGTCATGAGTTAGTGGATTAGAATTCAGAAAGGGCTCCGCTAAGCATTTCTCATGCTCTGCATGAACATCCCTTGGTGGTATTCACCTGACAGCCAGGTTGCCCTGGAAGCCCCAAGATGACCTTAGTCCAGTGATGGCGAACCTTTTGAGCACGGCGTGTCAGCATTTTGAAAAACCCTAACTTAACTGGTGCCGTGTCACATATAGAAATTTTTTGATATTTGCAACCATAGTAAAACAAAGATTTATATTTTTGATATTTATTTTATATATTTAAATGCCATTTAACAAAGAAAAATCAACCAAAAAAAAAAAGAGTTCGTGTGTCATCTCTGACACGCGTGTCATAGGTTCGCCATCACTGCCTTAGTCACATGTTTAGTGTCTTGGGGAGGATGGTACTGCCTTATGACCCACAATTTCACTTCTGAGTATTTATCCAAAGAAATCCAAAACACTAATTTAAAAAGATATATGCACCCCTATGTTCATTGCGGTGTTATTTATAATAGCCAAGATATGGAAGCAACCCACGTGCCCATCAGTAGATGATTAAATAAAAAAGCTGTGCTACATGTACACAATGGAATATTACTTGACCATAAAAAAGAATGAAATCTTACTATTTGCAACAGTGTAGATGGGCCTACAGGGTATTATACTAAGTGAAATAAATTAGGGAAAGACAAATACCTTATGAATTCGCTTATATGTGGACTCTAAAGAATAATATAGACAAAGCAGATATAGACTTATCAATACATGGAACAGATTAATGGGTGGTAGAGGGAGGGAGGGTTGCAGGTGGTGAAAAAGGTGAAGGGATTTATAAGTACAAATTGGCAGTTACAAAATAGGGGGATGTAAAGTACAGCATAGGGAACCCGGCTTATAATATTTTTATAACGATGTATGGTGCCAGGTGGGCACTAGACTTATCAGGAGCATCACTTCACAAATTATATAAAAGTCTCACCCCTATGCTGTACACCTGGAACTAGGTGGACTGAAGGAAAGTCTTGTTACAACTAGGAATTTAAACTGAGATATTAATTTTAAAAAATTAGAATAGAACACACTAAGTTGCTTCTCTTCTAAGCTACATATTAGTTTCTGGATTTGTGTATAGCTAAACTGTGATTTAAAATGGAACCAATTCAAAATAAAGCCTTGTCTATTTACTAAATAAAGTTAGTTAAAACTGAAGAAAATAAAAACCTACTATGTTTGCCACCTCAGGCCATGCTGTTAACTAGTCCATATAGAGTAAATTTTAAACTTAGATACAAAAATTAGAAAAAAACCTTTAAAAAACTCTGCACTGTGTCTTACCTAAAAATTTAGAACAAAATATACAAATTGTTCATCCAAAGGATGTAGAAAGAAGGAAGGCAATAGCAGCAAATAAAGTCGAAACAGAGGAGCAGCAAATAATAAAGCTGGTTCTTTGAAAAAATAAACTTCTGACAAGATGATCATAAAAAAGAGAGAAAAGCAAAACAGCTATTAAAATGAAATTTCAAATTAAAAATAGATAACTCTTAGAAAAGTATATCCTACAAAAATCAAATCCAAGGAGAAAATTTTAAAAATTGGAAGACTTAAAACTAAAAGAAATTTAGGCAAAAATCTCCCCAGCTCAATATGAGGGAGAAAATCCTACATAGGTCAATATGCTTTATGCTCAGAAATGTAAAATTTCTAAGTATGAGCAAACAAAAATAATCACTATATTTAAAAATCAATAACATCTCAAATAGCCTAGAAATACAATGATTTCATAATAAAAATCTGTTACTGCAGTTCATCACATGAACTGATGGGATGCACTTAGCTTTAATTGCCGTTCATGCGTGATAAACATTGAAACCTTAAAATCCTCCCCATTGAAGTAAAAACACCAAAATGCCTACTTTCACTATCTCATCATTGGAGAGCTACTGCAATAAACTAATGTAACACGTACACATATACACATAAAGACTTCTCGCCTCTATTAACTTTTCACCAAAGCAACCTTGGAAAAACACTACGTTTTAAAAAAAACAGCCCCAAGAAAAACTGCATATAGTTTTTTTTAAATGTTAAAGCCTCAAAGATACATCCACCAAGTTATTATTCACTTTGGAAAACATTGTAAGGAATAAATTTGAATTGTGTAATTTATTCGAATAAACCCAAAATAATTTTTTTCCCCGCTGAGGAGTTCCTCACTGAAGGCAGGGAGGTGAAACCTTCACTTGTTACGTTTGCTCAACTGCTCCTTGGACGCGTGGCCCAGCGTTCTCCTGTTTCGCCTGTATTTTATCCTGATGCGACTTTCTGCCCAATAACTTCATGTAAAAAGGCAGTTTCAAGGCTACATATCCGAGCCCTTTGGAGGTGGAAAAACGAAGAAAACTGCGCCCAAAGAGCGATGCCCTCTCCTTCCTGTCCCAACAACCGACCAAGTCATCTCGTCCCCTTTCGCGAAAAATCACATACCTTCTGCGTATAAACTACATCCTTAAACTTTTAAAGTGCTATTATTTCGTTCTGTTCAAAAAAAATGGTTTCGGTAACTTTGTAATGCATTACCAGTTCTCATTAAGAATAATGGGGAAAAACATTTTTAATCGAACAGTTTTAATTTCACAGCGGAAGTTCACGGGAAGGCCTTAAAACCTCATACCGGGACCAGGTTAATACAGGGGAGCGTAGTGATGGCGAAAAGAAAAGGGCCAAACTGCCAAGCTTCCCCGAAGGCGGGACCTGGGCTGGGCCCCGGATAACCAGCCAGCCAATCAGCGCGGCCGGCGCCTGACGGGCTGCGGAACCGCGCCAGCGGCACAATCCAGACGCACGTTCGGCCTGCGCAGCGGGGTCGCCGGCTGCGTTCGGGGCTTCCCGCGCCGCGCCGCCCGACCGGTAGGAGCCGCCCTCGGCCAGCCGGCTCTGAGGCCCCGAGGGCTGCCGCCCCTTCGCCGCCCGCCGCCCCCGGCCCCTCGCCCCGCAGCCATGGTGGAAGCGGACCGCCCCGGGAAGCTCTTCATCGGCGGGCTCAGCCCCGACATCGACGAGAAAACCCTCGAGGCCGAGTTCGGCAAGTATGGCCGCGTCATTGAGGTGCTCCTGATGAAGGACCGCGAAACCAGCAAGTCCCGGGGCTTCGCGTTCGTCACCTTCGAAAGCCCCGCCGACGCCAAGGCCGCCGTCCGCGACATGAACGGCAAGTCCCTGGATGGTAAGGCCATCAAAGTGGCCCAGGCCACCAAGCCGGCGTTCGAGAGCGGCCGTCGGGGCCCGCTGCCGCCGTCCCGCAGCCGCGGGCGCCCGAGGGGCCTGCGCGGGGCCCGCGGGGGCGGTGTCGGGCCGCGGCGCTCCCCGTCCCGGGGCGGGTCCGCCGACGACGGCGGCTACTCGGGGGATTTCGACCTCCGCTCCTCCAGGGCCCCGATGCCCATGAAGCGCGGCCCGCCGCCGCCGCCGCGCAGGGCCGGGCCGCCCCCAAAGCGCGCCGCGCCGTCGGGCCTGCCTCGCAGTGGCGGAGGCGGAGGCGGCGGCGGCGGCGGCGGCGGGATGCGCGGGCGGGCCCCGGCCGCGCGCGGGCGAGATGGCTACGCGGGGCCGCCGCGCCGAGAGCCGCCCCCGCGCCGGGACCCCTACCTGGGACCCTGGGAGGAGGGCTACTCGCCCCGCGACAGCTACTCGAGCCGAGACTACGCGAGCGCCCGCGACTCCCGGGATTTCGCCGCGTCGCCCCGCGAGTACACCTACCGCGACTACGGCCACTCCAGTGCCCGGGACGACTTCCCGTCCAGAGGCTACGGCGACCGCGACGGCTACGGCGGCCGCAGCCGTGATTACGCCGACCACCCGAGCGGAGGCTCCTACCGAGATCCCTTCGAGAGCTACGGGGACCCGCGCAGCGGCAACCCCGCGCGGGGGCCCCCGCCCTCATACGGCGGCCGAGGCCGCTACGACGAGTACCGAGGCTGCTCGCCCGACGCCTACAGCGGCCGCGACAGTTACGGCGGCGGCGGCGGCGGCGGCGGCGGCGGCCGGAGCGACCGCTACTCCCGGGGCCGCGACCGGGTCGACCGCGCCGACCGCGGGCTTCCCGCGTCCCTGGAAAGGGGGTGCCCTCCGCCGCGCGATTCTTACAGCCGGTCGGGCCGCCGCGCTCCCCGCGGGGGAGGCCGCCCAGGAGGCCGCTCGGAGAGAGGGGGAGGCCGGAGCCGATACTGAGTTGGAACAGACTCGGGACCAGAACCCGAAGCCCGCCTTCCGGGGGGCCAGCGAGGAGAAGATGCTGTTGTTCTCTGGTCACGACCGAGGACTTGTACCGGGAAGAGTTGTGTTCACCTCTTGAGAATTCCCCTGTTAACTTCCTCGCCCATAATTTTGCTTCTTTTGAGAGGAAAAAGTTAAAACTCGTTTAATTTCGTTTTGGAATTGTTAACGTTTCTTGCAACAAGCTCAGTTTTAAAGCATGACTTGAATCTGCGTACTGGTCTTATGTCTTTCCAAGTAGAAATTCAGCCAAAGGCTGGCTTCCTTCTCATTTTTTTTCCTGGTAAATGAGGCATACCATTTTTTTTTATTTTACAAACATCTGCCCACTTAAAATGGAAAAAATGGATCGTTCTGTCCATTCAAATCAACTAGATTTTTGGGGGGAGAGGGGGCGGGATGGGTGTATGCCACTCTTAAGATTCAGGGGGTCTTTGAAAATGAATCTCAGTGTTCCCAGTATTGAAAAGCAAACGAACAGCAACAACAAAAACCACTTAAATCAGATGCTAATGTAAAGCAAGTTCTGTTCATAAATCCGAAAAAGCAAGTGGATAATGCTGGCCATATTTTGCTCTTTGCCTTTTCTTTGGGCATCTACGGAATCTCTTGTCCCCTTGCCCCCAAAATACCATTCATATGTGTTGGGCAAGGATGGAATGCTAAATTAAAGATTTGGCCAACCAACCATAAAGCTGCAAAACTAAAACCAGAAAACTTCAGTTAATAACATTTTCACCACCACCAAATTATTAAGAAACAGGTAGAAAATATACCAGTGGTGGATTTGGGGATCTTAATGGCTTCCATTCCTATCTCCAAGCTACTTGCCTTTGGCTCCCGTGGAAAGAACTAGGTTTATGCCCCTAAGGGTGGAGGAATTACATGTGAGCAGCATCAGAAACTCAGAATCCCTGAGTGAGCTTGGCAATTCAGCATCTGAGGATCTCAACCTGGTGTAAGAGACTTGGGTCTTCCTGTCGGTAAAGGCAAGGGGATGGGGTGAGTGCACCATGTCTCAAGGTGGGGGCAGGGGGGGCCACGCAGACAAAGTTCAGAGAGGCTTCCTCCAAGGTGACTCAGGAGGGACATCTCAGGCTCCTTTTTTACCTCAAGCTCAGGGCAAAAAACATCTTTTCCACTCAACACCTGTGGAATTTCCCTATTTCTCTGAGAGAAAGTAATTGTACAGTCAAGGGACTCTAGCGAGAAAGGATTAGGTTAAAATATTAGGATCATATTCAACGTAATAATTTCTGGAGGAATCAGAGCAACACCTGAACAACAAAGTACTTAAGAGATCTGAATGTAACACATTGACATACACAACTCTTAAAAACAGGATTTTTTGACAAAATAATAAAATAGATGAATTTCAGGAAAAGCTGCGTTAGTGGCCCAGAAGACCAAATATAAGAAATAGCTAAAAAAAGAATAAAATTTAAAAATCCAGGAATTAATCTAGTAAAAATGGGTAAGACCTTTATGGAAAAATTATTAATCTTTATTAAAGGACATAGAAGAAGAAATAAATGGAGTCATATCATGAAATGGTCAGTAACACTTTTTATCTCAGCCTCACCAAATTGGAAAATCAATACAACTTCAAATGAAATGACATTTTTTTTTCCACACAGCTCCCCTCCCCTCTTCCCTGATAACATTTATTAATATTGATCAACGATGGAATACTAAATAAAAGATTTGGCCAACCAAGCACAAAACTGAAAAAAAAATCAATAGCTTAATTTCACTATCAACAGATTATTAAGAAACAGGTTTTTTAAAAATGACACTTACGGGAAATTCAGGTAATCCTAAAACTTTTATGGTGAAAGAGCAAGAAGAGCCAAAGCAATACTGAAAAACAATTAGAAAGGACTCACTCTACTTATTCATTCTTCCAAAAGAATGCTTAGAAGTCAATTTAATAAAAAAAATGGAAAGATGATTTTAGCAATGCTTAGTAATGTTGGAGTGTGCATACCCTATGACTTATTACAGTTTTGGTAATTTAAGCATGTGTTATCAACAAAGATAGACCAGTGAACCAAAATAGCCTAGAAACAGGCCCACTTGTATATAAAAACATGATATATGACAGATAGCGTTAAAAGAAAGGATGGATTTTTTATGCTTATTTCTTTGCAAAAAGATAAAATGAGATTTCCTAACTTAACAGCATACACAAAAATATATCCTAGATGGTTTGAAGATGTAAATGTGAAGAGGAAATTTTTTAAATACTTAGAAGAAAATGAAGAAGAAATGTGTGACCCTGGGGTAGAGAATTCCTTTTTAAGACACAAAATGCACAAACTTAGAAGAAAAATGTTGGCGTGATTTTCCACATTATTAAGGTATTTTTATGATAAAAACCTGTAAAAGAGAAATATAAAACCGTAGATTTAAAGAATTTATTTGAATTGAAATAACTTCTAAAAGAATGCTTAGAAATGACTTAAGAAACAAAGCAAGAAAAAATGTTTTGGCAATGCCTAGTAATGTCGGAGGGTGCATACCCTATGATCCAGAAATTTCACTTCAAGGAGAGGATCTAGAGAGATTTTCACATGTACACAAGGAGCTATACACAAGAGTGGGTCTTACAGCATTCTTTGAATGTTTAAAAAGTAGAAACAGCTTACCTGGAGAGGATCGACTGAGGTTTATTATACTGAAGTTCAATGTAGAAGCTAATGTGAATCAACTTCACCCACATGCATCAACACAGGTAAGTATAAAAAATAATTTGTTTGGGGGGGGAAAGGCAAGTTGCATAAATATAGGTATAATTAATTAAAAAGTCAGGATATTATGTTGAGAAGGAAAGGAAGATGGGATGAATAGTCGGTTTCAACTGAATCCCATAGTGTTTTATTTATTAAAAAGGGGTGCTTTTTTCAGATCTTAGCCTTTGTAAATAATGCTGTTATGAACATAGGGCTGCATATAGTCTTTCTGATTGGTGCTTTGGGAATCTTAGGATATATTCCCAGAAGTGGGATCACTGGGTCAAATGGCAGTTCCATTTTAATTTTTTGAGAAATCTTAATACTGTGTTCCACAATGGCTGTACCAGTCTGCATTCCTACCAGCAGTGTACTAACTAGGGTTCCCTTTTCTCCACATCCTCACCAGCACTTGTGTGTTGATTTAATGATGGTAGATGAATGGATAAAAAGGCTGTAGTACATTTACACAATGGAATACTATGCAGCTGTAAAAAAGGATACCTTATCTTTTGAGACAGCATGGATTATACTAAGCAGAATAAACCAGTCAGAGAAATATAAATATTACATGATCTCACTTATATGTGGAATCTAATGAACAAAATAAACTGATGAACAAAGTAAGTCCAGAGCCATGGAAGCATGGAATAGACTCACAGATCTCAGAGGGAAGGGGGTGGTTGGGAAGAGATTAGCCAAATAACTTGTATGCATAAACGTATCACCCATGGACACAGAAAATAGTGTGGCAAAGGCCTGGAGTGGGGTAAGAGCCAGGTGGAGGGGCACAAAGGGGGAAATAGAGGACATCTATAATATGCTCAACAATAAAAATACTTTTTTTAAAAAAGGGATGATTTTTAGCAAAAATGACAATATCATACCACCTTAAATTTCTGTGGTGTATACATTGGTATCTCACTCTATAATTTTAAAATACTTCATAACACAGATTTTAATATGAAAAAAGAGCTTAACACATCACCAACATATAATGACTACTTAAAAAATGTTATTTAGACATTGTCTCAGTTGCAAAACTGTTCTGCAGCGATTCTCCCAGCTTTATTCTTTTATCAATATGGGTGATGCTGTATTCTATTTGACTCAGTAAAGAGAACCTTTCTATCCCAGACTGTTCTCACAGCTAGCTCAGCATAACCTCAAGGGTAGAAATTGCAAATCTGAAAAACAAATCTTATGAAAATGTACTTTTTCTCTTTGACATTCTTTTGAAGCATAGCAGTGACAAAAAACTTTTTCCATTTAATAGAATAGTTATTTCTGGAGAGTAATCTCCTAAATATTGAAACATTTAATTTTTTTTTCTTTATTGATTAAGGTATTACATGTGTGTCCTCATTCCCCCATTGGCCCCCCACCCCACCCCCCACTCATGCCCTCACCCCTCTCGTGTCTGTGTCCATTAGTTAAGCTTATATGCATGCATACAAGTCCTTTGGTTGATCTCTCCCCCTTACCCCCACCCTCCCCTACCATCCCTCTGAGGTTTGAGCACCTGATCAATGCTTCTCTGTCTCTGGATCTGTTTTTGTTCATCAGTTTATGTTGCTCATTATAATCCACAAATGAGTGAGATCATGTGATATTTATCTTTCTCTGACTGGCTTATTTCACTTAGCATAATGCTCTCCAGCTCCATCCATGCTGTTGCAAATGGTAGGAGTTCTTTCCTTTTTACAGCAGCGTAGTATTGCACTGTGTAGATGTGAAATTCTTAATTTTTTTAACTGAAGTGTAAACATTTGGAAATAAAGACTTGCCTAGAGCTTAGATGAGTTCAAAAGATCATGGCATAAAAGGCTGTTTCATATATATATATATGCCCCAGTATTTCTTTACTGAATATTAATGTATTAAAACTATCTTTATAGGGAAATATGAAAGATCTAGTCAGTTGAGAACTCTTGTTTATAATTGCTTTCATAACGAGCAAGAGGGGTGGGGAACAAGTCAGGTGTTTTGCAGGATTTATCCACTGAGTATAATTTAAGAAATGTACATCTCATAACCAAAACCTTTATGTTCTCTAACTTGAGCTTGCCTACTCAGCTTACGCCTGAGACCCCCATCTTCATATTCCTTCTGTCCAAAAACGGTTCCAGGAGCATCCAAACTGTCCATGGAGCAACTGACAGCATTACTGAATATTTTCCCACCAGGTGAGGCCTGAGCATCTTCCATCTCTGACTGCAACCTGAATCCTACTGTGGGTCCTGGGCTCTCTTGAGAGCTGGAGGTAGACTTCTTTTCCCCTTTCTAACTCCCCCTTTTCCTTTGCATCAGGCCAGGTAATATGGGGAGGCTTTTCTGCCTGCATTCCCCCTACCTGGAACCTAATTTCTTAGCCTTTAGATTATGTGGGGTCTATGTGCCTCTCTTTTAGTCTTTACCTTAAAGGTGATGTGATTTTCCTCTTCTTCCTCCACAAAATTTCCCTTTGGGGGACAGTTGCTATGTTCTCCTCTTTTGGGCATATTTAAGAACTCACCAAGCAGAATCAGACGATTGCTTTTGCTGTGCACGTATGAAATCCAGTGGTAGTGGAAATTTCTTTCCGAATCTCTAAGTTCTGTTTGCGGTGCATTTCTTCTGAAGGTAATTTTTCTTGTAGTGCAGCACATTGAAGAACTCTTTCAAAATGATTCTGAGTCTAAATATTTTATGATTGACATCAAACATGAGTATCAAGGGCAAAGAAGAAACTAATTCTAGAGGAACTACAAAGCAATGATGACCCAATTGAATGTATTTCACTATCATTTATTAAAATGCTCCAAGAGAATAAAAAATGTGAGTATTATGAAATTTTTAGGAAAAAATATTGAGGCTTCCCCATAATATTTGGAGGCTGCTTATTATAGTAGAAAGGTAATCTTTCAGTCGTGTGTTTGAATCCTCATTCTGTTATTTATGTGGCTAGGGCAATAGTCTTAAAAATTTTGACCTTCATTTTCTTTCATGTGCAAATGGTGATAACAATCATCTCATAAAAAATTTTGAAAGTTTAAGATAATGCATTTGAAGCAAACAATATAGTACCTGAACTGCAGTGGGATTTGTTAAATGATAGTACCCCAGCATGCTGCACACAGCAATAGCCCAGACTTTCCTTTGGAATTTATCTTTCCCACTTACCAGTAAAATTGCTTATGTACTGGAAGCCTTCAGAAAAGTTGGACTTGAGAGCTTTATTGCATTTATTTAAGCTATGGTCACCCAGCTTAAAATCTTGGAGATATATTTGACTCTTTATAGCCCTCATTTATATTCTGCTATTGCTGCCTTTTCTACTTCTTGACAACTAGGGGGACCCAAAATTCCCACCAGCAGGCTCAGAGCCCCTTTTCTAACCAGTCTGAAGTGAGGTAGGTAGATGTTATCAAGACCTTGAGTCCTTCAAATCTTGTAGGATTTAGAATTACTGCTCCCTGGCATAATTGGCTTAGACTTCACTTTACCCCATAAATACAGTACCTAGTAAAGCGCCTGGATTTTTAAAAATGTGGCTATTACTGTTGTTGTTATTGTTATTTACAATTGAGCCAGGGCCTGGTGCACCTAGGGAAGTCCCTGAGTTACAGTAGAGTGTAGTGTTCTGGAATGAGCTGTATGGGATCTGGTAGACCTGAATTCAAATCTTAGTCCACCAATTCACTGACTGTGTGGTCTTGATCAGGTTACTTAATCACTCTGCTTTGTTCCCCTTACTTATAAAATAGAGACAAGGATGTGTATCTGGTGGGGTGGTTTGTCCATCTGTTTATTAATTAGAGCCAATGTTGAACAGATACTTATGTACTACCCACAATATGTCAAGCACTATGCTAATGCCATGCCAGCAAGGCACACAGCAGGGTAGCACATACACTTGGCTGCTGTGTTCATGTTCTTTAAGACACATTTAGAGACAGAGCAGTAGCGCTTGGTGGCTGCCCAGATGCATTCCAGGGGGATGCACAGAGATGCAGGATCGAGCATCAGCTTTGGGAGAGAGCTCCTACATTTGAGCTCAGGCTTTCCCCCACCACCCCCAGATCCTCTTTAATTGTATCAAAATGCTCTCATTTAAGTGTACATCTGATGGGTGAATTTTATTTTTATTTTATTTTATTTATTTTTAAATTTTGTTTTATTGCTTAAAGTATTACAAAGAGTATTACATATGTCTCCTTTTTTTTTCCCCTTGACCTTCTCCTGGCCTCCCCTACCCCCCAGTGTCTTGTGTCCATTGGTTATGCTTATATGCATGCATACAAGTCCTTCTGTTGATCTCTTACCACCACCACCACCACCCCCACCCTCCCCGGCCTTCCCGCTATAGTTTGACAGTCTGTTCTCTGCTGCTCTGCCTCTGTATCTATTTTTGTTCATCAGTTTATAATGGTTCATTGAATGGCTTATTTCACTTAGCATAATGCTCTCCAGTTCCATCCATGTGGTTGCAAATGGTAAGAATTCTTTCTTTTTTACAGCTGCATAGTATTCCATTGTGTAAATGTACCATAATTTTCTAATCCATTCATCTGCTGATGGGCACTTAGGCTGTTTCCAAATCTTAGCTATTGTAAATTGTGCTGCTACGAACATAGGGATGCATATATCCTTTCTTTCTGATTGGTGTTTCTGGTTTCTTGGGTGAGCTCAGACTTTTGATACAGGGAAGTGCCAGCCCCAGCCTCGAGTATTTAGGGATTAGGATATAATAGTGCTATGTCATGGCAGAACCTTAGCTCTAACCCTCTTGTGACTCAGTGCTCATGATTGGGATTTGAAGGAGTTAAGGCATTGATAGTGAAATCTGTGTTACTTCACACTTGTCAAAAATGGGACACTGAGACTCCTTGGTGGAGGTTTTTGGCCAGCCAGCTGTCAAGAACTGGAGAAGGCAGAGACAGTAACGTATAAATGGGGCTGGTGGAGATGCTTCTGTGAATAGCACATCTTTTAAGATGTTGTGAGGGCTGGGATCGAAGTCTTACAGTTGAAGCCCTGTGGCATAGCAATTAATCGCAGGAATTATTGCATCTGCATTCATGATTGGGGATGCACTGGCCCTAACATCATAGCTGTAGGGGCAGCCGTGGTCTAGGCTGTGCAGCTGGCCACAATTGATGGCCTTAAAAACAGGGCCTAACCAGTTTCCACTGAACTTTGGAACTTGTTCCACTGGGGATTGGTTTTGGACAAGTTAATTCTTATCTCTTAGTTAAGCATTGGAGACACTCTGATGCACAAAAGTAGACATTGTTAATCCTTAAAGGGATCAATTTTCAAAAGGGATCCTAGATTTTGGTTGAAAATGTGAAATTTTAGCTATTACAAGCATGAAAGAGTTGCATAGTGCTATGAGATACTATCTACTAAAAGGTTTGGTGTAGTTTAGGATGTCAGAGAATGCATTTTTAAGGAAGTGATGTTGAGTTAAGATGTGAAGGATGAGTAAGAACTGATTGCTGTGAAAATTAAATGAGACTATATTAAAGCATGTAGCACATAGTAAGCTCAGTAAAATAGAGGCTGTGTTTTTTATTGCTATTCTGTTTTGACATCAAGATAGTTTTTTGCTGGAAGTTTAAGCTATATAGAAAAGGGTGAAGGAACACAGATGAATCATCAACATATTAATTTAAGAAGGCATATCCTTAGATTGATTATCAGGAGAGCAATAATGAGTAACAACAAAATGTGAATCAATAAAATAAATAAGAAAGACAGGAAATACAAAATCAGTTTGGGGTCAAACTAATAAAAAGTGAAATAGGTAAAATTTAGAAACTGGGAAACAGGCATGGATTGTCTGGATTAATGTTCTTACTCCCTTTAAAGTTTCAGAGTCACCTTTACCGAGAAAGTCACTCTTCTTAAGGGTGTCCAGGATATTTGAATCTGAAGTTAACCAGATGCTGTCTTTATCCTCAAGGCACTCAAAACCTAGTGTGAGTGACAGATTGTTCTGCATCAGACTAGAATGCAAAACAGGGAGAAATAAGTACTCTGAGAGAGGCATGGGCAGTGTGCTAAGGGAACAAATGAATTCTGATTAGAGGAAGGCTTTCCAGAGGATGTGAATTTCAAGGTTTTCCCTGAGACAAGGAAGCTCCTTTTTAGTGTGTGTATGTTACCCATCTTAATACAGATAGGTCCTTTGTTTATATTTGTAGTTAGTTTTAGGATTGTCTCTTCATCTTGGTTGATTTTATTTCCCTCTCTGTTAAATTTATCTGTACTATATTCCATTGGAAACCATTGAAACTTCTGAAAATAGGCGTGGTGATCTGAGCTGATCTTGACTATTATATCCCAGGCATCTAAAATATGGACTGCAGAGAAATATTGGAGGTAGAGGGCCATCCTATACCTGATAAGGCTTACATTTTTTACGTTCAAAATTGCCCTAGTGAGTTAAGAAGCTGGGTGGAGGAAAGTATCTCCTTACTCTGAACAGAGGCGATTAGTTAACTCATGAAAATGTCCACTAGATGGCACCAAAAGCTTAAGGATTGTGGTTCCATGGTTCCATTTACCTGCCACCTACATCTTAAGCTCCAGGGCCAGAGTTTTAAGGCTGGGTGTTGCATATGATGAAAATGAAATAGAGGCAAGTGGAAATCTTCACATAATCAGATACTGAGGATTGTGTATATTTGGAAAGACTATAAGTATATCCAAGTGTGTATAAGTATTCAAATTGGTAGAGAAAGATGGATAATTTAATAAGTAATGTTGATTCAATTGGCTAAGTACTTTGAGAAAAAAATCTGTATGTGGATATCTTTAATAATCTACACTAATAAAAGAGAAAAATGGTAATTGGCATACGGCGCTACCCTTTTCATTGGCTAATCAGGGCTATATGCAAATTAACTACCAACTAAGATTGGCAGTTAACTGCCAACAAGATGGCGGTTAATTTGCATATGTAGGCACAATGCAGGGAGGCGAAAGGGAAAGCAGGAAGAAGCCCCCTGCCACTGACAGTGATCAGAAACCCAGGGGGGAGCTAAGAGCTGGGGCCGCCTTTGCCCTGCCCCCCAGCCATGATCGGAGAGAATCAGGCGCCTTTGCCGCCCTGGCCAGTGATAGCAGGAAGTAGGGGTGGAGCCAGCGATGGGAGCTGGGCACGGTCGAAGCTGGCAGTCCCAGGAGCTAGGGGTCCCTTGCCTGGGCCTAAAGCGAAGCCCACGATCGCGGGGCCGCTGCAGCTGTGGGTCCCTGCTGCCCGGGCCAGACGCCTAGGCCAGAGGCGTTAGGCCTGGGCAGGGGCGGAGCCTGCAACTGCGGGGAGCTGGGGGTCCCCTGCCCAGGCCTGACATCTCTGCCGGAATCCTCAGGCCTGGTCAAGGGGCCGATCCGGTGATTGGTGATCGGAGGGTGATGAGGGTCAACTCCTCTGGCCGAGGCATCAGGCCTGGGCGGGGGCCGGAGCCGGGGATTGGGGGGATATGATGGTCCCCTTGCCCAGGCCTGAAGCCTGGGTCAGAGGCGTCAGGCTTGGGCGGGGGGTGGAGCAAGCGATCAGAGGGAGATGGGGGTCCCCTGCCCAGGCATGATTCCTGGGCCAGAGGCCTCAGGCCTGGGCGGGGGCCAGAGCCAGTGATCGGGGGGAGATGGGGGTCCCCTGTCCAAGCCTGACACCTCTGGCGGAGGTGTCAGGCCTGGGCAAGGGGCCGATCAGGCGATCGGAGGGTGATGGGGGTCTATGCCTCTGGCCGAGGCATCAGGCCTGGGCAAGGGGCAGAGCCAGCAATCGGAAGGGGCTGGGGGCAGAACCAGTGATGGGGGGAAATGAGGGTCCCCTGCCCTCTGTCAGAGGCGTCAGGCCGATCCTGCGATTGGAGGGTGATGGGGGTCAACGCCTGAGGGCTCCCAGTATGTGAGAGGGGGCAGGCTGGGCTGAGGGACACTCCTCCCCCCCCCACACACACACACCCAGTGCACGAATTTCGTGCACCGGGCCCCTAGTAAAAGCATAATATGCTAATTAGACTGGACAGCCAAACGACCTTCTGGACGTCCTTCTGGACGACCTTCCCGACAAAGCCAAGACTGCGAATATATATATACCTGTGTGTGTGTGTGTGTGTGTGTGTGTGTACACACACACACATACTAGAGGCCCGATGCATGAAATTCGTGCAAGAGTAGGCCTTCCTTCACCTGGCTGCCTGCCACCAGCTTCCCTCACAGCCCCAGCTTCCTCCGGAAGTTTGTCCAAAGGACATCCAGGCTAATTAGCATATTATGCTTTTATTATTATAGATATCTAGTATCTATGTACACACACACACACGCACACATATATATATAGTCTTATCATTACATTTCAAAAATATATTCCATTTTTAGGTAAGGTTTTAAAAACTTTTAAAAATGTGGTAAATACAATTTTAAGATTTACCATGTTACCCATTTTTAAATGTACAGTTCAGTGGCATTAAGTACATTCACACTGTTGTCTTACCATCATCACCATCTATTCGCAGAACTCTTTTCATATTGTTAAATGGTGGCTTAACTTTTTAAATGTAAAAATTAGAAACTTCAAATAGCTTAGAAGAAGACATAAGTATGTTTGTTTATATAATTTTGAGTTTGTTAAGATTTTTCTACACCCAGCAGCAAACGTATCAGAAGTTATATATTGATTCATTTGATCGCATAAAGACTAAAACTTTGTTTCTACTTAGGTAAATAAGTTTACTTATTTATCACATATATTTATATACACATATATTTATTCTCTTGGAAGAATTTGTCTTCATATGGTTAGAGAACTATTCCACTGAGGTCCGTTTCCTTGCTGGCTCTCAGCCAGGGACTACCCCCACCCCCCAATTCCTTGCCATATGACCTCTCAGAGGCCCTATCATATCATGGCAGCTTATTTTTTCAAAGCCTGCAAGAGAGAGTCTCTCCAGTCTGCTTGAGCAGACTCTTTTATAACCAATGAACAGAATATTAGTCTTACATATCATCTCTGTAGCATTTTTGTAATCATGGAAGGGACATCCTGTCACCTTTGCCACATAGTGAAACAAAATCAAGGTTTCCCCCCCCATGTATGTTTATCAGGTGGAAGAAATGTGAAATATGAATTTTAAGAAGATAGTAAAAATTGGATGAGAATAGGGGTTTGTGGGGCTTTGTTAAGTAATATATTAGACTATAATTGCATTTTATTTATTTGGAACTTACAGCTAAAAAGAAACAATACAGTTAAAATGGTTTTAATATACTTAGGGAAAATATAGTACAGTGGGACCTTGACTTACGAGTTTAATTCGTTCCAAGACCGAGCTCGTTAAGGAGCTCATTAAGGAGCTCGTTAACTCAAATTACTCTGTCAACTCAAAGCAAAAAATCTGCGGAGAGACAGCTGGTATCTCAAAACACTCGTTAGTTGGGACACTCGTAAGTCAAGGCTCCACTGTATTAGTAGAAATTATGTAAACATTTTGTTTGTTTAGCCTAATAGTCTTCAAATTAAAAAATAAGTGGTTGGGAGAGGTTAAGATAATTTGATCTATATGTTCTTTAAGTTTTTTTCCTGGTTCTAATGATAGTAACAGAAATATTTAATATTGTCAAGGGATTCCTGTGAGCAGGCATTGAATTAATTTACCTCATTTAGTCTTCACAATGACCCTATGAAGTAGTAGATTCCTTTTTTATATCCATAGTAGAGGCCCGGTGGTCCCTCAATTCGGCCTGCACCCTCTCGTAGTCCGGGAGCCCTGGGGAGCTGTCAGTCAGACATCTTTAGCGCTGCCTCAGAGGCTGGCTTCTGGCTGAGTGGTGCTCCCTTGTGGGAGTGCACTGACCACCAGGGGGCAGCTCCTGCGTTGAGCGTCTGCCCCCCCCCTCCCCCCCCCTTGGTCAGTATGCATCATAGCGACCAATCATTCCCTGTTCAGTTGGTTTGCATATTACCCTTTTATTATGTGGGATTACAGATGAAGAAAGTGAGGCCTTAGAGTAGGTAAGTAATTTGCCAAAGGTTACAGAAATAGAAATCTGATGGAATAATGTTTTAATCCAGTTAAGTTGCCTTTATTTACTAGGTTATACTGCCTGAAAAAAGTCACCTGTGCTAAGCATGCCATAGCATAAGAGCCCAAGTCTCCATGATGTCCATCTAAGGGGCTCAGTTCTCACCTTGAAGTTTTAGGAAAAATTAGTAAATGGGGAATGTTACATATTCTATGATTCAGAATACATAAAATATATAAATAGGATAATAACCATTTAAAATCTGTGGAAAACAAGCTTTTGCTTCTGAATAAGCATTCATACTTCAGAATGATAGAAAGTATTTTAATGAGAATATATTAAAAATTAGTATGTAGATTACTTACCAAAGATGGCCCCATTCAATCCCTAGTTTAACCCAGTGTATCAATATCATTTTGTAACTCACACATCACACTTCCTTCATGGAAAACAAGGATTGAACAGGAAAACATCTTGGTTGGCTGCTGTGGCACTCTGCTCTCTACTTTCTATTCTTAATTACTTTTAATCATTAATGTCTTCACTAATTAGAAACATCCCTCAATCATGACAGCTATTTTGAACTAAGAAATTTCACAATGAATATTGAATTAGAATTGATAATGTATGTTTTTTAAAAACCCTGTAGTTATTTTTGTATCAAATCCAGAGTCAAGTGCAGCTTTGTCAGAATCTTGGGGCACACACTATCTTCATATTATTGGTGGCAATTATCTGGATGTAACTTAAGATAAATCCTTCTCGGCATTCGATTCCTTACCTCAAGCATGCCCTCCCCCAAATCCCCCTACTACCTCAGAGGCGGCAGCTCATTGTAAACTCCCAGATGGCCTAATTTCCCCCGTTGCATTTATGATTACTCTCTGCTTCTGTTTTTGCAATGACATCAAGATAGATAATAGGATTCTTTCTCCAGTCTTGAATTTGTTCCATTACAACGTTTTTGTTTTCATTTGTGTTTTATTTTTATTGAGGTATTGATGATAGTAGTGTATGGTGTTAGCCTTCCTTTTTGTCCGGAAATTTGTCATAGGCCTTTTTCTCCAGACCTCATTCTGTGTTTGGGTGACCCTATCTCCTATAGTTGGATTATGATGGGTATTCCCACCAAAATTAGTGACTTGGGGAAAAGAACCATTTGTATTATATTTAATTAGGGAGGGTGGTTATCTTGGAATAGTAATAATTCTGGGCATTGAGACAGCCTGAAAATGCAATTCCACTTTTCAGATGCTCAGTGGTTTCCAAGGAAATGTCCAACCCACTGGAGAGGAATGAAGCGCACGGGGCCTGTGAAAGGGAGCCCCTATGCTCTTGTGGTGTCTTCAGCCTTCCTGTCACTCATTTGGTACAGATTAACTCAACACTTACTCCTGGCCAGGCTTGTTTCTGAAAGGTGGGAATGTTACTGTGTGTCTCTCAGTATTTATTTCTCAGTCCAGTGGAGAAGAAAAACATAAAGCAGCTATTGCAGTCTGTCCACATGTGGAGAACAAAATGAGAATACTTCACACTAGCAGAGGAAAACACGCTTTTTGCTTCTGAACGGAAGGGTAATTGAAGACCAGAAGTGAACTAAATAAAAGGCGGAAGTGAAGTAGGGTCTAGATAAAGCCATTATGTGTTTCCTCTTTTAGGTCCAGTGAAATATTTTTAACAGCAGAACTCCAAAAATACATCATAACCGTGAATTTAAAAATTGCTTCGAAGAAATGCCATTTCTCTGATATAAGGAAGTCATAAATATTATGAACATTTTGGTGATACAAAAATAGCAAAGTAAGAAGATTAGTTCTCACCAAATGGGTTTTATGGCCTCAGTAATAACACTTCTTTATTTTCACCATTTCCAGTAGAGAAAACACTATATATGACTAATATATGTGGACTAACTCCTCTGTGCTTCATTTGTTCTGGGAAGGATTAGTAACAAAGCTAGATCTTTGAACTTTCGGGGAGGAATATGCTTTTTGGAAACCGCTGATTTTATACATGTTTCTAAACAACCATGTTCATAGACCCAAAATGATACCCAGGAGAGGTGAACTAACCAGGACTCAGCTCCTTAGGGTGTAACTGGTGGTTAACCACAGCAATAACTACAAAAGTAAGAAGAGCAGGGCTTCTTAATCAGCCGAGGGCTAGTCCACAGGCACTATTCCTGGCCTGGCATGAGGGCGGGTACAGTTTTCCTTCCTCATCCTTTCAGATGGTGCTTCCCCAGCCTCAGATAGTTTCTTTACACGCAGGCCCTGATTAGTACTTGGCTGGATGCTCCAGGTGGACCCTTTGCAGGTGCTCAGAGTTCTTTCTCCGTGTCACACACTTCTGCTGCTCTGCCCTGCATATGGAGTGGCCTTGTTTCCCCTCTGGACTCTTGTCTCTGTACCCTCAACTAAGGGCTTCTTAGTTAAGGCCAGGCTCTGCCTGGATTCTCTCACTGCTCTCAGTAAAATAGGTATCTTAATAGAAAAATATACAGAAATAGATTCAGAATACATAGAATATATAAATAAGATAATAACCATGGAAGCAATTTAAAATCTGTGAAAGAATGAGCTCTCAAAGCACTCTTGTTTTGTTCCTATTTTAAAGAAATAATTCCCATGCTATATAAATCATTAAAAAGTATAGTCAAATGTCGTTTCTCGAACATCTCCCATCTCAAACAGTTTAGTTCTTGATTAAGTTGTTCACAGAAAAAATGTCTTGGTTGTGGAACCAAATTTCGGTTTTAAACTGACAACCCTTTCAAGCTAATACCTCAGCATGACAAAAAGCATCTCTCAGGCAACAAAGGAGAGAATGGTTTTGTTGCTGGCAAACTCAGCAGTTAGCACAATTATAAAACATAAAAAGGCCATCAAGAGTGCTAATGTTACTAAGGGTGTGAAAGAAACTGATCACAAATAATTGAAGAGGTAGAAAAATTGTTGTTTTGTTTTGTTGGTTTTTAAAATTTATTTAGTGTGTGTGTGTGTGTGTGTGTGTATCCTATATAATAAAAGTCTAATATGCAAATTGTCTCCTTGGGCAGTCCTTCGACTGGGAGTTCAACTGCTCGCTATAACGTGCGCTGACCACTAGGGGCCGCACCGCATCTTCATGTGGGGACTCGGGCGCCATGACTCAGGCCCAGGGCTGCGTGTGAAGGCCTGGGGACCCAGGTGCTGCCTAGGGCCCAGAGGTCAGCTTGGACCTGCCCTTCCACACCAGATCCTTGCACTTCAATCGCCAGCAGGCTTAGAAACTGTACCCGTGCACAAATTTCATGCACTGGGCCTCTAGTATATATACATATTTTAACATCTTTATTGTTGAAAGTATTACATATGTCCCCTGTTTTCCCCCATTGACCTCTTCTGTTTTGAAGTATTACATATGTTTCCCCTGTTTTCCCCCAGCACCTGCCCCCTATCCCAGGCCTTCCCCACCCTATTGTCTGTTCCCATGGGTTTTGCATATATGCACCTTCCCTCTGAGATTCTACAGTTTGTTCCATGCTTCTGTATCTCTGGATTTATTTTGTTCATCAGTTTATTTTATTCATTAGATTCTACATATGAGTGAGATCATGTGATACTTGTCTTTCTCTGACTGGTTTATTTCGCTGAGCATAGTATTTTCCAACTGTTGTTGATTTGGATAAACGAAAAGCAGTGAGCCAGTGACAGCCATTTCAGAGGCAGTGATATGAGAACAAACAAGGATGCTGCATGCTGATCTGAAAGACACCCCTGGAACGAGTGCTGAAAGTGATTCGTTTAAGGCTAGTAGGGGGTGGTTTGATAAATTTAAGAAAAGACTTGTTTATTTCTAGATTAAACAGTACATTAGACATGTACTGAATATAAGAAAGCTTCAAATGAATCATTTGGGGGTCTGGAATGGATTCATTCAATTTATATTACTTCTAATGGGAAAAAGTGATTTGGTTTTTGAACAAATCATTTCTTAAACAGCCTTCTGAAACAAATTGAGTTCTAGAACCAAGGTTCGAGAACCTTTTTATAGGTGGACAATGTCTAAGTTCATTTTATAAGCCAGTGTAACGTTGCTACCAAAACCAGACAAAAATATGAAAATTGTTAGCACCTTTCACCTGTAAGTGTATATAAAAACATATTCTCAATAATGGTAAATTGAGCCACACAACATTTAAAGAATAATACACCATGACAAATAGGAATGTGGTTTTATAAAATCTATTAATATAATTTTTCTACAATAGACCAAAAGAAAAAGAGGTCACAACTGCCTCCATAATTTCCATTGAAGCATTAATTAAAATTCAATATCCATTTTTTGATACAAACTCTTAGTAAACCAAAAACATCCGATAAATGTTTTTCAAGATACCAGCTAACAGCATTCTTAATGCCAAAACAGAGACGGGGATATTACCCCACAATTATTCTATCTTGGCCTGGATAGGAAACGCTTAGAGCGGTGGTGGCCAACCGGTGGTCTGTGGACCTTAGTGATCCATGAGGTCCGAAAAGTTGGCGACTGCTGGTCTAGAATGTCAGCATGTGGGGGAAAAAAAGCGAATTAAAAAAAGGAGATGAAATATGTGCTGATAACATTATTATTTACACTTAACTGTTTACAAATGAGGGAGGGGCAGTATTTTCAATGTCAAGACAAACTATTTTTGAGCCTCTCCCCCCACAGTTTTCAAGAAGAGAAAAATTAGAATGTTTCTACTCTCTTGTTTTCTGCCTATCACTTATTGCAGTTTGGAATGAAATCATTGGGATTTTAGATTTTTATAATTTATTGTTTTTGTAGCTTTTCTGTCAAAAATAATTAGTGATGATTTTATTTAATTCTCCTAGGATATTTAAAAATTAGGTAGTATACATTTTGTTTGTTTTTAATAGTTACTGCCAGTTTTTATACCATCGTCCCTTTTATTAAGTTTTTAAAAAAAATTTAACTTCATGTGTGGTCAGCTAAAGTAGAATCTGGAATAGCTTTTAAGGATGGAAATGCGGTTGGTAGATTTTCTGAGTTCTTATATGGTTTGAATGTCTTTTAGTGGATTTTTGAATGAGTGCTTGCAAGACCAGATCAAAAGGGTTGGTGTGTGTGTCTTTTTTAAGATTCTGTAGCTAATGCTGAATTGGTGTTCTGGCATTTATTGTTATTGAGCAGAAATCTGAGGCCAATAGGACTCTATTTATCCTTGGTGAATCATCTTTTCATTTAAATGCTGGTTTGATTTTACTTTTTAATTCACATGTTTTATGTGGATCTACCTTCTTTTTATATTTGCTTGTGAGTAAAATGAAACATTTCAACCTGAAAATTCAACTGGTTCTTTAGTTCAAGGCATGTTTTTCTTTTAGTTCATTGATTTTTGAACCACACAATGCATTTAAAGAATAATACACTGTGAACAAATAGGAATGTAGTTTTATAAAATCTATTACTATAATATTTTATATCAGTAGATCAAAAGAAAAAGTCACACAGTCATATCAACAGATTCCAAAGGAGCATTAATAAAAATTCAATATCCATTTGTGATACAGACTCTTTGGAGAATGCTTTTTTTTTTCCTAATCCTGACCCAAGGATATTTTTTCCAATGATTTCCAGAGAGTGGAAGGAAGGGAGGAGGGAGGGAGGGAAGGGGGGGGGGGGGGAGAGAGAGAGAGAGAGAGAAAGAAAGAGAAAGAGGGACAAAGACAGAGAGAGGAAGAGAGACAGAAAGAGAGAGGGAGAGAGAAACATCAACGTGAGAGAGACACATTGATTGATTACTTCCCCCATAAACCCCTTCCAGGGCTGGGGAACCTGCATCTGAAGTATGTGCCCTTGACCAGGAATAGAACCCTTGACCCTTTGGTCTGCAGGCCAATGCTCTAACCACTGAGAAAAATTTAGGCCAGGTCTGAGAATGCCTTTTATATGCATATTTCATGTGCTGGATTTGTCCTCCATGTCTCTAATATTTTATCTTGTCACTCCTGTCTATTTTGAGCCATTTCTTTTGAGGTTTAAGAATTTTTCTTCAGCCTGTATTTGCTTTGTTATCTGTGGTTGGTTTTGGTGTTTTTTTTCTCATAGCAAATCTCTTGTTTGCTGACTCCATTTAAAAATTTCACCAATCATGCTTTTCAAACCTAGTTCATATTCTGTTTCTCTTACATTTTTTTAAAAAATATGGAATGCTTCACGAATTTGCATGTCATCCTTGCACAGGGACCATGCTAATCTTCTCTGTATTGTTCCAGTTTTAGTATATGTGCTGCCAAAGCGAGCACTACAATTTTCTATTTTCATAAATCATAATGTACCCCAAAATCTTGTTAAGTATGTGAATTAGAGATTTTATAATGATTTCTCTTTTTAAGGACATAAAGTTTACTTGGGGTGGCTAGTGGATGGGGCATTGTTTGGATTTGCCAGCTCGGTCCCTCTTTTTCACTGATGAGTATTTTCATGGTCCAGTCATTTTTGTTCTTACTCATTTTATCTGTGGAGAGGTAGGGGGGCAGGGTGGTTTTTGTCAGAGATTGTGTTGGTTCCTTTCAAATACTTCAAACACCACCCTCAGGAGAATTCTAGAATTTCTCAAGCCTTACTTTGCCCCTTGAGAGACCCAGAAATAAATAAGGGAATTTAAAGCTGTAGACCTAGAAGCAGCCAAATCAAGGAGCATTGTCCTGGTGCTTAAAGATAGGTTTCTGTGTTTACTGTGACAATTCAAGCTAGAGAGCTCTGTGCCTTCATTTTTCCTTCTTTGCTTCCTCCTCCTCTGCTCTTATCCTCCCTCTCCTCCTCTTAGTCTTATTTTTTTCTCGGTTTCCTTTTTCAATATTTATTGCAAAATATATCCTACATACAGAAAAGAGTAGAGAATTATTTGTACAATTTAGGAAAAAATTGGAAAGTGAATACATACTTAATTACTAACTAGCCCCAACACAAGAGGTCAAACCCCATGGCCTCTCCCCAAACATAACTCCTCTCTCTCTCTCCTAGAGGTAACCACTTCCCTGATTTTTAAATAATCTTGTTCTTGCTTTTCTTTACATTTTAATAACCTAACTATGCTAATATGATGTAGTTTTGCTGGATTTATTTTATATGAAAGGAATTAATACTTTACATTTTCATTTGTTACTTTCTTCTTTTGCTCATTATCATATTTGTAAGATTCATCCATGTTCTTGAATGAGGTAGCAGTTTATTAATTTTCTTTATTATTTAAATATATTTTTATTGATTTCAGAGAGGAAGGGAGAGGGAGAGAGAAATAGAAACATCAATGATCAGAGAGAATCATTGATGAGCTGCCTCCTGCATGCCCCACACTGGGGATCGAGCCTGTCGCCCCTGAATGTGCCCTGACCAGGACTCGAACCATGACCTCCTGGTTCATAGGTCAACACTCAACCATTGAGCCACGCTGGCTGGGCTAGTTTGTTAATTTTCACTGCTGTTTTAATTTTCATTTCATTGTACATATAACCATAATTTATTCACCCATCTTGGGACAATTTTGAACAATGCTACCTACTCTCAACATCCTTATGTCTCTGGATCTAGAGTGTTGATTAAATCACACCAAACTACCTTTCCAATGCAGTGGCCTCAGTATTTAGTTCCCCTAGTCATGTTTGGGAGTACCTGTTTCACCTCCTTCCAACTCTTGATATCATCACACACTTGTTTACCAATCATTTTGATGGGTACTTGGCTCAGTACCAAAGCAGTCCCCTGGGTATGTGGGGTAGGGGAGGCAGCTTCCTGTCTGTCTTGCCCATGTACTGAGGTACAGCTCTTTGGAGGGAGGCCCTCCTTGTAGAATCCTCATCCAGAGGCACCCTGGGTTTGGTCCTGTTTCCCAAACCAAGGCAAGCCTTGCAAAGTGCTGTTAAAAGTTTAGGGGAGCTCTGGCCAGTGTAGTGTCAGCCCATGTATCAAAAGGTCACAGGTTCGATTCCCAGTCAAGGTCATGTACCTGGGTTGCAGGTTCGTTTCCCTTGGAGCATGTGCAGGAGGCAATCAATCGATGTGTCTCTCTCACATGTCTGTCTGTCTGTCTGTCTCTCTCTCTCTCTCTCTCTCTCTCTCTCTCTCTCTGCCTGCTTCTCTCTCTCTTCCTCTATCTCCTTTGTCCCTCCCTTCCTCTCTTCCTTCCACTCTTTCTAAGAAAAATCGTGGAAAAAATATCCTCGGGTGAGGATTTAAAAAAAAAAGTTCAGAGGATTTGGTAAATGTCTTAGGAAAAATTTCTTCACTTACATTTTGGCCTGATAATTTCTTACTATTTTGGTGAATCTTTGATACATTTAAGATTTATTTTTGTTATATATATTTTGTTAAAATTTGTAAGTTTTTAAAAAATCTCTGTAGAGCAGGTCAGGTGGGTTCAAGTCTTAAACCTACATTTTTTTTTTCTTCTAATAATTTGCATGATTGCCTGTTTTAAATATCACCATGTCAGGACCCTCACCTTAATTAGCTGGTAATCTGTGCTGTGGGCCTGGAATCTTTGTTTTGAAAATGTCATTTCCCCTTACGTTCCAGTAGGATTTAAATAGGCCTCCTTCCCTGCTAATGCTCCAGTTTACCCTCCTTTCAGCATCACTTCAGCACCAGGAAGGTGACTAGGGAACAGCTTTGATTCATTAGGAATTACCTTGGCATTGCTTTGCACTTATTCCCAGACAGGCTTTTCTGTCTCTTGCTGGAAATTACAGTTTGGTAATTTTTTCCCCTATCTTTTAATATATTCTCAGTGCAACTGACATGTAAAATACAAAGTTCCATAGTCTCCTCACTGATTCTTCTCCTCTTCATTCCAATCTAACCTTTTGGTCCTTTCAATGAGAATTCAGAAGGGATTGAAAATAGGACTTAATATGTTCATGATGCCAACCTAAACAAGAATTCAGTGTGTAAATGTTCATCTTGTTATAACTTTAGCTACCAACTCCTCAGCTGTTTAGAAAAGTTTGTACTATTTTTTCAATTTTAACTTTTCCCTCTCTATTGGCTTTTCCCCTTCAGCATTTAACCATGCTCAAGTCTCTAAAAAAACTATCTTGATCACCAAACCCCCAGCTATCATCCTATGACTCTCCTTCCCTTCACAGCCAAGTTTGTCTCTATTTCCTTATCTCCTGAGTCTTGTGGGTTTTTTCCCTGGATAATAAAATTGGGCATCAACTTATTGAGTTCCTAAAAAATTATTTTTCCTCTTCATTGAGAATACACCCAAATTATAGATAAATTGGGTATGAATTGGTATTTTTAAACTACTGTGCTTGCAGATAATATGCGTTTTCTCACCAAGAATATAATTTGCTTTTCTATTAAATCATATTCTTCATATAGATTTGGTTAGGTTTATTCCAATATATTTAATAATTTTACTTCTACAGTGAATGCTTTTTCTTCTCAGCCTTTTTAAATTACTATTTCTTGTTGATATAGGAGGCTATTGTTTTTTTTGTAGACTTTTCTCATATAAGGTCAACTTACTCAATGCTTATAACTTCTAATAGTTTTTCTTTTGCATCTATAATATACTAAGGATATAGTTGTTATAGTTTGCAGGATAGTACTTTTTGTCTTTTTCCCCTTACTATCTGTATCTATTTATATTTTTCTTATTGGAATGGGTACAACTCCATAAAATTTTTACTAGTAGCAGTAGTAACAAGAATCCTGATTCACTTTGCTGCAGTTATTTAGTGATTTGCTTGCAACATGAGGCATGGTCTGTACTGGGGTTTACTTTATTCCTAGTTTGCTAAAAGTAATGGGGTTTTATTTACTTATTTAACTAGGAATGGTTGTTGAACATTAACAGCTGTATATGGGATATCTATCAACCAGGTCATATGTTTTCCTTTAAACTTTTAATCAGGGGTCCTCAAACTTTTTAAACAGGGGGCCAGTTCACTGTCCCTCAGACCGTTGGAGGGCTGGACTATAGTTTAAAAAAAAAAACTATGAACAAATTCCTATGCACACTGCACATATCTTATTTTGAAGTAAAAAAACAAAACTGGAACAAATACAATATTTGTATTTGCATGTGGCCCACGGGCCGTAGTTTGAGGACCCCTGCTTTTAATGGACACGTGTCTTCAGATAAACCCAATGAAGTCAGGATGCATTGTTTTCTAATGTACCGCTGGATTCTGTTTTCTAGTATTGATTTATAATTTTTTCATCTATGTTTAAAAGTGAGTCTAGTCTGTAGTTTGTGTTTATGTCTGTTTTTCTTTTCTAGTTTAGCTATCAGGAATAGGTAAGCCTGTAATGCTTCTCTTCTCCTGTGAGTATGGGTGTTGCTTGAAGATAATAATGATAATTTCCGTACAATACTTGTTCAAGACCTTATACAAGACATTTTTCATGAAGGAAAATGGAATAGGAGGCTGGATATGGCATTAAGAAACAAAACAATAGCATAAACTATATCAATAGAAGGGCCTTGCACAAAATCATAGTAACATGTGGGGTATGATCAACTCAACTCCCTGCACCTAGGGTTTAATTTTTTGTATTAAAACAAAGAAATAAAAACAAAAACAAATGGTCTGTCCAGACAGAGCAAGAGCAGCTAGGGTGGCCTGACACTTCAGAATAAAAACCTCTTTATTGGAGTATGCAAGGATTTCCCAGCAGAAGGTCCAGCCTCCTTGCCTGCTCACTCCCAAGTCATCATCTTTGTGAAGAATTCCCATTGTGAAGAGGAACCAAATGGCGTGCGCGCGCGCGCACACACACACACGCACACACACACACGTGTAAAATGGGCTGCAACTCTTGACCATCTGTCATTTGTCAACATGGGCCTATTGCTGCTAAATAGACTATTTTTTCAAAAGAAGCTCGAGTATAATTTCTGCGTAGTAACCCAATTTTAAACTAGGTACAATCGAATTAATAAAATTTAAATTACTATGTGAGTCCTGATTTGGCTCATGGACCAGTGATTTAATATATTTGAAAATATGTAAAGCCTTCCAGTTGTGAAATTCCTCCCACATCTATAGAGCTTCTAGTTGGCCTCATTCCATTATCATTAAATATGAATGGACAACTATGAATCATCAGCTATTTATGGAATGCCTGCAGCATGACCAAGGTAGACATACTGAAAACTGTCCCTGGGGAAGCAGAGATAATTCTGGAAACAAAAGACAAGTTTAACTATCACACGTAATAATCTCCTTTCCAGGTCTCATAACTATTTCTGAGTTCTAGATGGTCAGAAATTGGTGTCCTTATTGGTCTCCTGTGCTTATGGGAAATTAGATGCCTATTCTAGAATCGTATTCATATTGCAAAATTCTACTGTTTCGATGGATTGTTCACCTCTGACTCTCCAACTGTCTACAGCAGTGGTTCTCAACCTTCTGGCCCTTTAAATCCAGTTCCTCATGTTGTGACCCAACCATAAAATTATTTTCATTTCTACTTCATAACTGTAATGTTGCTACTGTTATGAATCATAATGTAAATATCTGATATGCAGGATGGTCTTAGGCGACCCCTGTGAAAAGGTTGTTCGACCACCAAAGGGGTCGCGACCCACAGGTTGATAATCACTAGTCTACAGGATCAGAGAATGTTGCCCCACCAACACAGAATTCCCAGGTGGCTGACAGGATGATGACAAGTTTAATTCCTGTGAGAAGCATCAGCTTGTAGGTGATGTGCATTGTCTTGAGGAGACCCATCAAGCTGCACAGGCCTGAGATAGGGTTTGATGACAGGACAGTTTCTCTGTTGCTTTTGCATTAGGTTAACCTAGGACATTTTTAGAACTATGTAAAAAGGAAGTGTCAATTCCTTCATATCTTCTTTCATTATTTTTAGAGTAATAAGACAGAATGAGGCCAAGAGCAAATATTTTATTATAATTGGCTATATGCATTTAAAGCATAATTAGAGCAAATCACAGACTTCCTTTGTTTGAACTTTAGTCTTATTACGGATTTGTGCTTTAAGATTAGTGAATTCTGAGCTTTTAATGGAAGAGTTGAACACAATAATTTGCTTGAATATATATTTTTGGCATTTTATTCCTTAATTAAAGTTCTGTGCCTTTAATGATTATTTTAGAGACCAATGTCTACATTTCTCCATTCAAAACTATTTGCCACTTACAATTGAGTTTGTATTTTATTTGTTTAACTAAAATATACTGAGCAGCTATCAAGTCACAAGGTTGGGTGGTGTCAGGGAGGGGTACAAGATAAATCCGGTGTGAGCTCTGCTCTCCACATGCTCATGCTTACCGTGCTGAAAATCGCTGGTCATTTGCATTAGGTCCAAAAAGAATACTATACTGTATTATACTCTGCCAGAAATAGAGTAATTTAGTGGTTAAAAATTGCCAGCTCTGCCCTGGTTGGTGTGGCTGAGTTGGTTGAGCATTGTCCCATGCACCTAGAGGTTGCTGGTTCGATTCCAGGTCAGGGCACATGCCAGGGTTGAGTTGTGGGCATGACCCCAGTAGACGGCATGCAGGATGAAGCCATTGGTATTTCTCTGTAAAAAAAATCAATAAAAACATATAAAAATAAGTAAAATTATAGGCTCTGCATTCAGATTGCCTTTCAAATCAACTCTAAAAGTCCAAGCTGTATGACCTTGAATAAATTACTGGACTTTTCTCTTTTCTCATCTGTAAAGTTCTAGTAATAAAAAGCACCACACAGATTGTTGTGAAGAGTTAACACAGTTGATTTTAGATCTTACATTATATGGAACTTTAAGGATTTAATTATTGTAATCACACTTTGAAACATTTGTATGGTGGTTAGAATACCAAGATTTAGGAAGACTGAATAACATTTTAATGAATCCGCTGGTAATACCAGAGCTATGTCTGAACCCCTATTCAATTTTCACATTGCAAACAGAGTTCTAGAATTTTCCGAGTCACATTTTCAAGTGTTCTGTCATTATGACACTATCCCATTTTGGGGTCTGTAAACTATAATCTCTGTAATCCTTATTGCCTCTTTCTGAGAGACTGGAATTTTTAAAGCTCTGAGCTTAGAAAGTGATTAGAGAAGGGGGATTTGAGATAATAAGCAATGCCTTCTATTTCAGGGAAAATTAGAGGGTTTTGGAAATCCATACTCTTGTATGTTCCCTTCAGCGCACAAGCCTGGTCTTGCACCAAGATGTCGGTGTGATTTAAGGAAAACTGCTCTGTACCAAACTTCTTTTTGGAGCGACTGAATGAATAAACACCCCAACATAAATAGGCTCTCAGATACTAACACCCTGGTGTGGCTTGATTTACTCAGATTGCTTTTCTAATGTAAAGTTGATCCCACTGAAGGAGCAAATAGAAATTTTGGCGACAGTAGCATTATTGAATACCAGCATAAAAGTAAGGATGCATAATGAGACAGAAGAAAGGAGGAGAGATCATAATGAGGTTAAAAGAGGCTGCAGACGGGAAATAAAAGGGACAGAAAGGCCCTTTTGCAAGTCCTACTTCTGAGCATCCCTTGGATATTTTTGTTTCCAGGCTCTGTCATTGAAATCTCTTTTCACAGGAAAAACTTCTCTAGGTTGTATCATCTATTATTTTGGTTCCACTGTCACCAATACACTGGTGACTCAGATTTATCTTCAGTCTTTTTCAATCATCAGAGCCTCTACTGCTCAACATCTTACTGCATATCCAGTAGGCAACTCAGACTCAATAGATCAAACACTGAATTCATCATCAAAATAAATCATGACTGTAACAGATTATAACCCATTGATTATATGAGGATCAATGAGTCTATGAATGAATGAATCAATAAATATAGGAAAAGGAAAAGCTCTTTCTTACAGTACAATTCCAATGAATGAATGTAGAAGGAATGATAGAGTTAGAAAGTTATCATTAGCAAACATTATAATGTTTATTTACTCAAGAGTCATCATAGAGTATAAAACTAATGGGTAAAAATTTAATGAGAAATAAAATAGTAATTAAATCTCCAAGGATCTCCCCACAAGCTACTTATTAATTTACAAAGAAGAGACTAACTTTATAGTGAAGAAACTTGATAGGCACCACCTTAAGTTAATGATGAAAGTTAACATCTCTAGGAATGGTGCATTGTGTTCTTGCTAAGATGCCCTGGCAAGACCATAGCATCACTTTGGTGATATTCATGCCAAAAATGGATAACCCAAACCTAATATTGAAGAAGCATAAGTAAAATGAAATGGAAGGGGATTCTGCAAAATAACTGTCTTGTACTTTTTACAAACATCAAGATCACAAACCAAGAAAGACTGAGGAACTAACTGGTCCAGACTGAAAATAAAAAGAAATGACTGCAAAGTGTAACACTTGATCCCCAGATGGGTCTGGAGCCAGAAGACCTTTGTACTTTCCTTTCTTATAAAGTACACTAGAGGCCTGGTGCACAAAATTTGTTGAAGGGCAGGTCCCAGCTGACCTCTGGGCCCTGGGCAGCACCTGGACCCCTGGGCCTCTGCACGCCCCCTTCCGCCTGAGTCACAGCACCCGAGTCCCTATGAGATGCAGTGAGCGGGGCTGGGGCACAGCGTGGGCCTCTGGGCTGCCCAGTGGCACCGCACGGAAGCCGGGTGGGCAGCACGCTCTCTCCTCGCAAACCAGCTCCTGTGCGAACCCACAGGGAGCCTGACCGGCTCTTGTGGTCCCAGAGGCTGGCTGTGGCCTGGCTCATGCAGCGTGAACCCTGGAGTCCTGGGGGAAGGTTGTAAAGGAATTGAGCAAACTTGGCAGACACCCCGCATTCTCACCGCACCTCCATCCCCATCACCCCCACTCCCCCCAGGTAGCTGGTGAGAGGCCACAGTGCATCGCTGACGCCTCCTTTGTTCTGCGCTGCCCCCTGGTGGTCAGTGCATGTCATAGCGAGTGGTCGAACTTCTGGTCTCCTGGTCAAACTCCTGGTTGAACTCCCACCCAAGGGGACAATCTACATATTAGGCTTTTATTATATAGGATTATTGGGGCAATTTGTGAAATTTGAATGGGGCTTGTATCATATAGTCTCAGTGTTAATTTTCTCAATTTTGTAGTTATGTGGTAGAGTGTCCTTTTCTTTAGAAAATAACAGTAATGGGTCATCCCGCCTGAAACTTATTCTCAACTAATTTGGGAAAAATGTTTCCCTACACACACACACACACACACACACACAATGTCAAATGTTAACAACTGGGAAACCTGACTGAAGGCACACTGGAATTCTTTTTACTATTCTTGCTTTGAGATCATTTCAAAAATCATTTTTCTGATACTTTCTCTACTTCCATTTTTTCCCTGATTTCAACTTTCTTCTAATGACTCCTAAAGGCTCCTGGAAGCAAATTAGTAAAATATAGAAGCAAATTCATTAAAATGAAGGTGTAGCAAAATATGATGATTAAGCTTCTGTGCTCTTGATCAGACTGAGTTCAAAACCCCACCCCACGTGTGGTTTTGAGGCAAGCCACTTCACCTTCCCAGTTCTGTTTTCTCATCTGTTGAATGAGAATGATAAGAAGGCCCATGTCATGATGGTTTAGCGGTGATTAAATTATTTAACACTTTTAAATACTTAGCACAGTGCCCAGAACACCGTAAACAACTAAATTTCTGCATGCAATTTCTTTGGAAGGACTATTGAGAGAGATTACTTCAAAAGAATAGGCTGGTTTGTGTGGCATTTTGCTAACTGGAATCTCTATAGAGCCGTGTATGACTGACAATCCTGAAGAATCTCCCATATCCACTTTGAATTAATTGAACTCAAATAGAATTAATTCAGTATTTCCAAGCCATGCAAGATATTTGGTATCACAGGCTGAGGACTTATTCACCCCAATGTGAGGTATTGATTATTATTATAATGAGTTAACTTTAAAACTTTCTTGTTAACTTAAAAACCTCTGCTACCACTGCCCAGAATCATCAGAGAGTAGGGAGGTTGGAGGGAAGGTGAGGCAGCTACTTTTACTGAGAGATTCAGAAGAACAACTCCAGGTGCTGCAGGCAATGCCTGAAAATGATCCCATGAGCTATTTTGAAGCTTATTTTAAGAAATACTGGATTTTATCAGGTCGGTCAGTGAAGCAGAAAAAGCTCAGCTTGCCTGCAATGCTTCTGTAATACAAGAATGTATCTGCACTAGAGCAGAGAGGAGCAGTGTGGGAAAGGAGATAGGAGAAAAAAACAACAGGATGAGGGGAAAACACAATTAAAATCGCATGCTCCTAGCGCTCAGTCCAAAATAAAATCCTGTTCAAGTGATGCTCAACACAGATTGTCTCTGAAGGATGTAGGTGGTTAAGAGGCCTGGTTTTAGAGCCAGGCAAGTCTGCGGTGATTCTTGGCTTTATACCTTGATAACTGACAGTGTGATCTCACAATAAGTTATTTAATCTCTCTAAGCCTTAGATACTAAAATATAAAATGAGAATAACATTACTTACCTCTCAATGTTATGTGAGCATCAAACTGGGTAAAATTAGAATGGCTGTCACATAATGTGTTCAATAATGTTCTTATTCTGATAGGAAGCATAAAGCAGTTGGGAAGAAAAAGTTCTACTCATCTTTGAAGGTGAAGGTAAGATGGTTTCAATTTTGTTTCATTTTTTTACTTTTCATTTTTATGGTTACTAGACTGATCACCTCGTAAGGTGTATAAGAGTTGAATCACTGTATTGTACACCTAAATGCTAACTAAACTTAAAAAATTATAGTTTTATACTTTACACTTAAGTCTGTGATCTATTTTGAATTAGTTTTGTATAAGGTGTGAGACTTAGATCAAGGTTTTTTGTCTCTGGATGTCCAGTTGTCTCAGCACCATTTGTTGAAAAGGCTTCTTCCTCTATTGAATTAACTGCGTTACCTTTGAACCTTTGTCAACAATCTATCAGGCATATTTGTTTGAGCCAATTTCTGGGCTCTCTCTTGTGTCCCATCGTTCTATTTGTTCATCCCTCTGCCAATACCACACAATCTTGTATACTGTAACTATATAAGTCTTGAAATTGGCCTCACTGCTTCCTCCTAATTCTTATTTTTGAAAATTGCTCTAGTTCCTTTTGCTTTTCTACATAAATTTTAGAATAATCTCATTTCATCTATATCTACAAAAAGTCTTGCTGGGAAATTAGTAGGAGCTTTATTAGGTTACATATTAATTTGGGGAGAATTGATATTTTTACCATGTTGAGTTCTCCAATCCATGGATCCAATATGTCTCTCCACTTATTTTGATCTTTGATTTCTTTCAGCAGCATTTTGTAGTTTTCAACATACAAATCCTATACATATTTTGTTAGATGGGGGAAAGCATGCAGTCTTTCTGCATTCAATATAATGCTATCATAGGTTTTTGTAGATGCTCTAACAAGTTGAGGAAGCTCTCGTCTGTTCCTATGTTTCTGAGAGTTTTCACCATGAATAAATGATGCATTTTGTCACATGACTTTTCTGTATTGATTATTATGTTCATGTGCTTTTTCTTCTGTACTGTGTTAATATAGTGGATTATGTTGATTTATTTTGGGATATTGAATAAGCTTTGTGTCTCTGGAATAATCTCAACTTGGTCATGAAGTATGTAATTCTTTTTATAGATTGCTGAATTGTATTTACTAATACTTTGTTAAGGATTTTTAACTATCTTCAGAAGGGATATTGGTCTTTTGCTTTATTTTTAATATACTATTTTTGTTTTGTTTTGGGATCAGGATAACATTAACTTCATAAAATAAATTGGGAAGTGATCTCCCAATTTTTGTTTTCTGGAAGAGATTATGTAGAATTGATGCTGATGCCATTTTTAGGAAATAAGAAAGAGAACTTAGAGGGTGGGAGAGAGTGAGTTTGTTTAATGCCTGTGTCTCTGATTTTAGAGGCTTTGGGGAAAGGTGTTTGGAGGGGGAAGAAGTTTGGTTTGAGGTATACCCTCCCCTTCCCCATGCAGACATTCTCCCTCAGGTGCTGTGTTTGGAGAATTATGGATTGCCTTTAAGGGAGCAGAAAGATTTCCTTTAGTATGTGCTGGGTGAATTGATTCCTCTGGTTGGTATTTATCATGTTTACTTATAACACAACAGATTGCTTTCTGATCATTTATGTAATTATTTAGTTTAAATTTGTTTCTGCTTAGAGAGAGAATTTAAATTTTCTCATGTTCAGGGAGGAAATTCAAATCCTATTTGGTTGTTTAATAGCAACTTTGTGAACTGATGATTAATCTGATAATCATGCATCAGTTTCTGTCACACAAAAAAAATTTGAATAAAATTTTAAAATTACCACAAATATGATAATCAACTGTCCATAGGAAAATTGCTACTTTCAGGATCAAATTTAAATTCCTACTCTAACCTACCAGTGTTTATGATGAGCCCTTCCTTAACTTCTAAGCCTCATCTCTCCCGATTCTCTCTGCTCCTCATAGACAGAGGTCCTGACCTTAGGGAACATGTGTGTAGTTTGGTAGACACTATTCAAACATTCACACAAATAGATGCAATATCACAACTGTAACAAACGTGATGAAGGAGAAAAGCATATTACTATAAGAACATAAAGTAAGATATTTTATGACATCAAGGATGTAAGGGAGGTCAAGAAAGTCTTCTCTGAGGAAGTGATGATTGAGTTGAGATGCAAAGGTAGAGGTGGAGTTACCAAGTTAAAGAGGGGAAGGGAAATCATTGACATCATGAGGAAATGTTATGTTCAAAATCCTGTAGCAAGAATATAGACTAGCACACAGAAGACTGGTGTGGCTAAGTAAAGTAAACCACGTTTAGTTCAGACATAACTAGAAAGACAGGAATGGGATGAATCATGTAAAGGAATTTATCTTTATTATAAGAACAATGGGAAGCCACTGAAATATTTTAAACAGAAAAGTGACATGATAAAGTATATGTTTTCAAAACAATACCGGGGCAGCTACATAAAAGTGGATTGAAAAGGGACAACAGTGGAATAGGAAAGACCATTTATTTATCAGACTATTGGAATAGTGTAAACAATTGCTGACAATAGCTTGGCCTCACCACACAGTATGGTAGAAATGAGGTTGGGACAGGTCCTAGAGATATTTAGGAAGCAAAATCAAGTAGAGAGGGAGGTGGGAAACCCTTCCTGAGGACATACTCCCTCGGATTGGGTTTGGAGCTCCAATGTATCTTCATAACCCCTTATATTTGCCGTCATCATGGGCTTTATTATAAGGTAGTGAATAATTGCCTGCTTTCGCTGTATATCATAAGCTCTCTGTTCTGCTCATTATTATATTTGCAGCACCTAGTGCCATGTTTACTACACATCAATTCACAGAATCTGTAAAAGAAAGAGTAGGAATAGAGACTTTAAAGTGGAATTCAAATGAAATTAATAGATTTTTAGAAAAGGGACAGTAGCTTTAAATGTGAAAAACAGTAAGGTATCCTCAATGTATAACTCTTGATTGTGTCACAAATATTTACAAGTTCAGAAATGGAGTCAGTATGCGTTTGTATTCCAAGAATACACCCAATGAAAGCAATCAAACAGCAATTCTAATGGCAGTAATGCAGGACCTCCAGGAAGGGGCTTAGAACAAACACCGTCAGACACAGACACGTTCTGAGACCTGAGAAATGCCGCATCTCTTTAGCACCTTCTAGCACTTATACTCAGAACCTGTGTCTGTTCTCAGAGCTGGGTTGCCAGACCCCACCCTCCAGGCTGCTTTGGAAGAGAAAGGTCACGTGTACAGTCATCTGATGCAGTGCTATTTCCAGAACCCTCCTCTTCTTCTGTGTCATCCTACATCTTTTGGCCCACTGCCCCTTCTTGATGCCTGAAAAATGTACCTAAGGACACACACTGATGTTTGTAACAATTTGCTTTTCCTTTCTACAACAACAGAGTCATAATTTCAAAATGAGTCTGTGTCCTTAATTATCACAATATTGACAAAAAGGTGTATTTCATGTGAGCAGCTAGTGACTAAGGAATCCAGGGGAGTGGCACACCTTAACATGTAACATCTAGTGGTGAAGAATAAGTGCAAATGTTATTTGGAGGTATCTGAGCATGTTTTGACATTTGGAAGGTCTGAACAGAGAGGTAGGGTCCCATTTCGGGGATTCACTTAGGGAATTAACTCTAATAATGAACACCCCGAGAGCATGAGAAAGCCTCAGTTCCAGGCGGAGAATGGAGGATGAGGTGGGTCACAGGTCAGGACCTTGAGAACTCAAGGACTTCAATTTTACCAGAAACCTTGGGGAAATGTCCCAATCAGTTCCTGTGACACATGTATGCTATGCTTTACTTCCTGCTTGAGCTAAGTTTTAAAAATAAATTAGCCTCATTAAATAAAGCAAACTCCAAACTTAGTATGGCTTATCTCTGGAGGAAGACTTGCTAAGAGCAGAGGGCTGCTTAAAAATAGTGTTGACCCTGCGCCCCAGATTTCATCCACTCTTTGGAGGGCTGGCTCTCTCAGTCTAGCTTCAGTGGAGCCCACCCTCTGGGCCTGGGGATCACCAGGTCTATGACAGACTGAAACTCCCAAAGACTTTGTTTGAAGAAGAAGTATTGGAAAATAATTAGTAAAAAGATGGAATATCAAAACATTTCATTTAACAAAATCCAGAGAGCCAATCCCATCATACCGAGTTTGGTTAGATTTCTATATTTGGTCCTGATTCATTGAAATCTTATCTGTGTCCCTTCCTTCCTACTTTCTGGCCATTCTCTGTGTATCAGTTTTGATTTTGATTACCTGGTTTCCACCTCTTCCTGATGAACTCCATGACATTTAGTGTAGACTAAAAGAGAGACTTCACACATCTGTTGCATATGCATCTTTTGCATATCTGTTGTCCACTTTTTCAATTCTGGATTTTAGTCTGTAAAAGGGGACTTATTCCTCATGTGACTGACACCAGGAATAACAGTCAGGTGAGACTATGACGCAGCTCCCTGTCTACAGACACATGGCTTTATGTTGCAGGCTGAGAAGTTGAACCACTTCACTGAAATGGCAAACACACTATCCATACAGCTGGGTTACACATGTGCAGTAACAGGTGAATTACTCTCTCATTTAGGGGCCAGTAGATATATAAAGCAAATGGTTATTCTATTTCATGGGGAGTTAAGGTATTTAAGAAGAGTTCCTCTACTCTTTTGCTTATGGGGAGGAAGAGTTCCCAGAGAGAATGAGGAAATGCCAAAAGTAGTAAGTCTGAAAGCTCAGGATTCTAATGACCTGGAGACGAATTGAATCCTGATCAAGAGTTAGAAGTGTGGACTTCTAGGAATATATCCCAAGAAACCAGAAACACCAGTCATAAAGGATATATGCACCCCTATGTTCATAGCAGCACAATTCACCATAGCTAAGATCTGGAAACAGCCTAAGTGCCCATCAGTAGATGAATGGATTAGAAAACTGTGGTACATCTACATGATGGAATACTATGCTGCTCTAAAAAGGAAGGAACTCTTACCATTTGCAACGGCATGGATGGAATTGGAGAGCATTATGCTAAGTGAAATAAGCCAGTCAATGAAGGAAAAATACCACATGATCTCACTCATTCATGGATAATAGAGACCATTATAAACTTTTGGACAATAATAGATACAGAGGCAGAGCTGCCTCAAACAGATTGTCAAACTGCAGCGGGAAGGCCAGGGAGGGTTGGGGGACAGGAGGTAGGAGGGTAAGAGATCAACCAAAGGACTTGTATGCATGCATATAAGCATAACCAATGGACATAAGACACTGGGGGGTAGGGGAGGCTAGGGGACTGTCTAGGGCGGGGGAGGGGGGAGAAATGGACACATATGTAATACCCTTTGTATTACTTTAAGCAATAAAAAAAAAGAGAGAAGTGTGGAGAAAGGTGCCTACAGGATGTAAAGATGCAGAAGAAACTCTGAACAACTGAAGATACACAACAGGATGATTCCCATGGAGGGGAGGGTATTCTGGGGGAGAAAACTCAGAATAAGGAATGTGTCCTTGTCAGAAAAAAAAGGGGGCATTTGGTACGTTATGGTATTACTATTTTCAGGGGACCTAGGAATAACTGAATTGCATGCCAGACCATAGTTACACATCCCCATGAAAAAAATCTGCCTGCGAGGAATAAGGAAAAATAGGAAGCAAAATACGACTTGCTTCCTAGGCTTGGGCCTTCAGCCCTAATGTTCAGAATTCTTATAAATTATGCAGAGGACACAGTTTATGGGGCCTTTATTTCATGGTCCTTCTTAGAAGCCCAAAGCTTCAACTTCAGAATTGTTCACATACCAGAAGAGAGTGGTCCTACCGTCACCATTTTGCTGAAGAAGCAGAAAAGAGAGGAATGAGAACCAGTCTATTGGCAATCCTTAATTCTGCAGTAACCTTTTAGCCTATTAAATATGGCCCAATCAGTGGTCTGGATCCAGCTAATCAAAACAATGTCCCTTCTAAGCAGGAAAACTTAAGAAAAGCCAGGAGTGGTATGAGAGATGTTTTAAAAATGTTATAATTCTCCTTGAAGTTCTATTCCCTGTCTAGCAAGAGGCACAGATTAAGATGTTCTGGAGAATGCTTGTTTGTTTGTTTATAATCTCATTTTAAACCACACCAGTTTTCTTGATAATACTTTGACTGCTCACCAATTCCTCTGTGCTACCTATACAGCTGTTTCTTTGTTTCTGTCTTTTCTATTATTACTGATATTTTTCTCTGCTTGATTTATTGTCTTAATAGAGTTAGATTAAATCTCCCCTTATGATAATGAACTTGTTGATTTTCCCCTGTAGTTTCAATAAATTTTGCTTTATATATTTTAAAGCTATTTCATTAAGTACCTACTATTTAAATATTTTTTTATGTTTCCCAAGTGAATTGAAACTCTTATTAACATCACCAAAGCACAATGAAAATGAAAATCTGCAGGTCCATACAGCAACATGGATAAATCTCAAAGATAGTACTGAGGAAAACATGCAAATTACAGAGGAGCACACATAAAATTCAACACCCTGAAAAACTGAACAGTATGTTGTTTAGGGACACATAAGATAGATGGTAAAAATCTGTCAGAAAATGTGGTATGGTGCTGACTTATGGGGGAAGGGAAAGGCTCATGATTAGGGAAGAGTACCTGGGGGCTGCCAAGGGTCTTTAGGTTCTGTATCTTATGGTGGTTGGTGAATATATGGGTGTATGTTTTATCAATATTAATTAGTCTATACATATGTTGTAAATTCTTTTGTATGTATTTTTATATATTTTATAATGAAAATGACCAATTAATTGTATAGAAAAAGAGGTTAAACACAATTTCAAGACTGCCCTGCACGAATCCCTAAAGCTGGGGCAGTTTCCTCGCCACCGAGACGCTGAGACCTCTGCTCACAAGGTTGGGCTTATCTCTAAGGCCATGCTCTCAGCTCAGCAAGGCCTTCCAGGCCTGTGCCCTGTGTTCCAGGTTAAGTTTTTCATTCCCACATTTATTACCATGGTACAGTCATTTAATTTGCTGTTTTGATTAAAACATTCTTCATTAAATTTTCAAACCTCAAAACACTCCCAATTTGCCCTGACCAGTTTGGCTCAGCAGATGGAGCGTTGGCCTGCGGACTGGGAGGTCCCGGGTTTGATTCCGGTCATGGGCATGTGCCTTGGTTGTGGGCACATCCCCAGTGGGGGGTGTGCAGGAGGCAGCTGGTCGATGTTTCTCTCTCATCGATGTTTCTGGCCTCTATCCCTCTCCTTTCCTCTCTGTAAGAAATCAGTGAAATATATTTAAAAAAAACAAACACAAAAAAAGCAACAACTCCCAATTCTCACCCCCATTTACTTCCTATAATTACTCTTTTGCATTAGTTCCCATTCAGACAACCTGTAAAATAACAACTAAAGTGAAATGCTTACTTTGTGCTGGGCTTTACATATTCTAATTTATATATATTTATTTAACTTCACAGCAATCCTGAGAGATAAGTACTATTAGTTTTCCCACTTTACAGATGAAAAAGAAAACAATAAAAAACAGGGTAAAGAAATTAAATTTTACTCAAAATTTTTCAGCTTCAAAGTGGTCTAAAACCAGACACTGGCTTCAGAGTCTGTGTTCTGAGCCACCAAGGTCAGGCCTTTTTCTTGCTAATTCTCTTGCCAGAAACTGACGTCTTATTCCTGAACTTCAGTCCAGCCAACTAAACGTGAGTATCTTGGGTGTCAGCAGTCTCTCTCCCAGCCCGTTAGAGTTCTGCCCACCTTAGATTCTCCATCCTGCACTCCACCTCCCGTTGGTTGGGCAGCTCTTTCGGTGCTGTCCCTTTGCCCCAAATTCAGTATTTCTCAACCAGTGTTAGCCAAGAGGGTCACTAATGTCTCTATTCACTGCTCAGGGAGGTGAATCTCTTTCCAGGTTGTGACTTCTTTTCCTATCTGCATTTATCTTGCTATGAGTAAACCACTAGCTTTGCCTATGAATTACAAGCCATAGCAGATGTGCAAAATAATACATACATACATACATACATACATACATAAATATTCAATCTAACAGAAAGTAAGAAAAATACTGCATATATATGAAGAAGATATGTGCCTTCTAGAAGACACAGGGACTGAAAGTGGACCCTCTCCTCAGAGCTTGTGGGCAAAACCAGCAGAAGAGAGGAACTGAAGTGAAATAATCATAGACATCCATAGGCCATTGGGTGAGAGGAAAGGAGTGGATGATTCCTGGCACAATGCCTGCTGCATAATAAGTGAATGATGCAAAATGTTTGCTTGTGAAGTGATGTTACACTTCATGCATAACATAAACTTGGCGGAAACAGTATATTGTCAGGGAATAAGAAATAAGTAGATATGTAAAGGAAACCTCTGGTGGAAAGCAAAGTCTGGAAGGACCTTGATTTCTTTGTGAAATTTTATTTTCCAAAAATAGAGGAAGAACTAGGGGACCTGGTAACTAAGGGCCTGTGATGGTTAATTTTATGTGTTAACTTGACTGGACTAAGGGATGGCCAGATAAATGGTCTAACAATATTCTGGGTGTATCTCTGAGGGTGTTTTTAGATGAGATTAGCATTTGAATCAATAGACTCAATAAAGCAGATAGTCCTCCTGAGTATGGGTGGGCCTCACCCAATCAGTAGAAAACGTGAATAGCATAAAAGGCTGATTCTCCCTCCAGTATGAGGGAATGCTTCTGGCCTGATTGCTGAGCTGGGACATTGCTTTTTTTCCTACCTTCTGTCTTGTACTGCAGCATTGGTTTTTCTTGGGTCTCAAGCTGCTGGCTTTTAGATTGAAACCATACTATTGGCTCTTCTGGGTCTCCAGATTGCTGATTACAGACCTTGGGATTTCTCAGTCTCCACACTCACCTGAGCTAATTCCTTATAAGTCAGTCTCTCTCTCTCTCATATATATATACTGTTGGTTCTGTTTCTCTGGAGAGAGCTGACCAATACAGGGCCTCATTCTAACCAGCAACAGTGAATTGTTGATGATGTAAAGGTTGAGAAAAAAGCGAAAGGATAGTATTAGATTTGAAAATGGTAGGTATTCTAAACATAAGTTAAAAAGACAATCATGGTTCTACAAAGTGAGACTTTAAATGGAAATTTGACTTTAAAAGAATTGGAAAATTCTGATTTAAAAAGATAAAATAGACTAACAAAGCAAAGGAAGAGACACATGAAGATGTCAAGGAGACTGTAGAGGGAGCTGTCTGATCAGCTCAGATACTAAAGGACAATTCAAAGATGAAAGAAGAGCACACACCCAAGACTACCTTGCTTACACTACTCATTGAGGATTAATTTAATAAGCATTCATATGGATAAAGTTGAAATTAAGGTCAATGATAAGATATATAAGATTGTGTCCAGAAAAATTACATCCAGTTATACCAGAATTGCAAAAAAAGCTGTGGGGCAAAGAAATGGAGGAGCTTTATTTTTAGCCACAGGCTATAAAAAGACAGATCCTGTTCTAAGAAAGAGCAGACCCTGCTTGAAGCCATATTCTAATGCTTAGGGGGACAACAAGAAAGTAAATGTTTCAGTCCTAATTTTGTTTCTGCCTTATCTTTCAAAGTCTGCTACTGGGCTGAGAAGGGTCACAAGGATTCTGGAGAGAGGGAGAGAGTGCAGAGAGGGGGTGGAGCATCAGAGAACCTGTCCCCTTTCCAGACCCAGGACTTACATCCCACCTCCCAAGAATTTGCAAAGGGGATTCCTGGCACACTCACAGTTTAATTGTTTCACTAATCATTTATCAAGCATGTGTCTTGTGCTTGGCACCAGGCCAGACACTCGAAGCACAGAGATGGAGACAATACAAGGTAGCCTCCCTGTGAGCTTGAGGAATGAAACAGGTGCTGGAGATACGGAAATGTTCTGATATCCCCAAGGGTAATGAAGTGGATTCCACAAACTACCAGCTTCCTAGTGCTCAGTCAGGCTTCACATCAAGTTGGCATGCCCCATATCAAACACCAGTGGGCAGTAAAAGTGAGATTCAAGCTTCTCGGCTCTTCTCTGCTTCTGCTCTAGCCCCTAGTCCTTTCATTCAGACACAAAGGACAGAATTATAACCGAGAGACAAAGCTAAGAGCTAGAAGCTAGAAGAGTACTCTTAGCTTTGTCTCTCGGTTATAATTCTGTCCTTTGTGTCTGAATAAAATGCCAAATGAGACTTTCATTCATTCGTTAATTGGTTGAATGTTTATTATATAACAGATTCTGTTTTAGGTGTGGGGATATATCAGTGAGTAAAACAGAGTCCCCGTTCTAATGGAACTTACCTTACGTGTCCGGCCCGTGCTGGTTGTGCTACCTATCTATAGATATAGATAGATAGGTAGGTAGATATGTTTTGCAATAGTGCTATGAAGAAAAGTAAAATACATCAGCACAAGAGGGACAAGGAGTACTGGGGGCTACAGTTTTCATAGAGTGATCAAGGAAGCCTTCTCAAATAAGGTGACAATTGAACAGGGGCTGGAAGGAATTTAGAGTGAGAGTCATGCCTATGTATGGTGGGAAGAATATCCCAGTAGAGGGACATGCTACTGTAAAGGATAGAATAGAATGAATGGAACAAGACTGATAAGAAGTCAGGTCATAGCAGTAGTGAGGGCAAGGGGGTGGGAGGTGGGAGCGCATAGGACTGAGAGCCTTTTAAGTAAGCCATGGTTAAGACTTTTGCTTTAAGCTGAGACTATAACCCTTGAATATATTTGAGCATGGAAGTACAATCATCTAAAACTAGAGGCCCAGTGCATGGATTTGTGCACCAGTGGGTTCCCTTGGCCTGGCCTGTGGGGATTGGGCTGAAACTGGGTCTCCAACATCCCCCAAAGGGCAGGCCAGGCCAAGGGATCTCACTGGTGCATGAATCCATGCACTGGGCCTCTAGTGTTTCCATAGTAAGTAAAAAAATTAAATGATTCAGAAGAAGTCTTTTCTCAAAGTTGTGGTAATGAGTGTAGCCCCAAAACTTCTGATTCTAGCAGTAGTCTACTGACTACAGGAGAAGCTGTATTGATGCCTGTCTTATTTATCTACAGTTGAAGCGCATGTCGTCTGCCCAACCACTGCTTTCTCTCCTCTCACACTAATTGGAACTCAGGCCAGTGTCTTTGGAATAGGAGCTGTCGGTGGCATTTTTGCACCCCTGGGTCAGACCAAGGGAATCCAGCTTTGCTTTTCTGTTTTGGCTGTTACACAGATGGCTTGCCTTTCCCACATGGACAGGTGCTGATTAGCACTCCAGTGCCCTATTTAAGCTTTGTGGCTCGAGAGAAAAGCTATTTTGAAAAGTGACAAGATTACACTCCGATAATAGACCATAGACCTTACACATAGGGATGGCTCCCAGAGCATTAAAAGAGCAGACCCAGAATAAATGCAGCCTGCACCTGGTGGAAGAGTGAGGGAGACTTGCTCTCACACTGACTGAAGAGCTGTTTGAAGGAAGTTCCCTGCTCAGATCATTGATGCCTCTCTGAGCCAGCACAATGGCCGGTAGTTTCGGGGGCCAATGTCTGATCCAACGGCTGTCTTCTGGAGGAACCAATTAGACTACTTCATACTCCTTTGATGTCTTAGGGATCTTAGGCCCTAATTGGTAGACTCCTCTCTCCAAAGTTTGTTTGATCTTTTTCTGAGTGTTCCTGCACAGAAACATCTTTCCAGGGTCCCTAATCATCTGAAGAAGTGGATGAATGTGGACATTCACACTTGCTCTAATTTATTTTAAACAAAAGATTATACACACTGAAATTTTGTTATTTTCAGGCCCAAATGCCTAGCAGTTGCTTTAATAGGGGTCTGTAACTGGATGAGGCCTTTAAGTCCTGTAGGTCAGATTTAAGGTGATCAAGGATTCAAGAAGACCAGCTCACTCAACTATGATAATACCCATGTGTTAATGTGTTCATTTACCAAGAAAAATTATGTGGCTTGATAATACAAAGTTTATTACTATAACATTGATCTTAATGCATTTTCTGTCCAGGAGAGCCAACCTTGGAAACTAAGAAACTACATATTCAGCAACAAGTATTAAACATAGTGTGTGTCAAGAACTGTGCCTGGCACTGAGTATTCAGTGATGAAAGAAGATTAAGGCCTTGGTCATGGTGTCTATAATCGATGAGGAGGAAACTGCTTAAAGTGCACCCCTGTGTCCCAATCCTATGGATGGTAGGGGGCAGTCCATGATGTAATCCATGATGTTTGCCACAGTAACTTTCAGGTTCTGTCAGGTCTATTTTTGACTTAAGCATCTATATATCGTGAGTAGGTATGAATTGTAGGGCACCAGGACATATTTATAGTCATAGAACATCCTCACATTTCGTATGATCTGAGGTGGCTCACAGGATGATGTTACAGTAGCCCCACTGTGTGTAAGTGGAAGATGTAACCACCACTTGAAACAGGAGGCCTTCCACCCTGCAGGGTTCAGGCACTGGCTTACTTTTCCTGCCTGATCATCTTAGTTAGTCACAGTGAGGCTGGGGGGCATTTTCTGGGCTGGAGAATCTGGCAGAGTGGCCTCTGCTGTCCATTTTCAGGTGTGTTGAGACCTGGCATCTGTTTGGTGGAACTGAAAACCTGGAAGGTAGGGTTTGCATCTCTTTGGGGAAGCTTTCTGATATGCTTCAGTTGCACTAAGACTAGGTAGTCACAAGTTGTATATCAAAAGATTGTGGATTCAATTCCTGGTCAGGGCACATACCTAGGTTGCAGGTGTGATCCCTGGTCAGGGCACATACAGAAAGCAACCAATTGATGTTTCTCACATTAATGTTTCTCTCTTCTCCTCTCTCTCTAAAATCAATAAAAACATATCCTCAGGTGAGGATTAAAACAAACAAAGAAGAGTCATGTGCTACTTTGAAGAAGTATCTCCATGCCTCCAAAGGGGCATACTGTCTTTAGTTATCACCCACAGTGGTGTCTTGTCCTTGTCTTAAGATAGGATTAGAAGGTGCAATGGTAGTTAGAAATCCAGGAAGGTAGGAAGTATCAGAGGTACATGCTTCAGCCATGGTCAAGTAGAAAGTCAGGTAGATCTAATGGATATGGTTACAGCCATTGTCGTAGGCTCCTTTTAGTGTGGTTCATTTGTCCATGTCTCTGAGAATGAACTTGAGCCTTCCCCAGGCAAGCATGGTATGATTACTTGTGAAGTAGTTTTTAAAATGTTTTAAATGAACTTTTTATTTTGTAATATCAGACTTAACAGGAAAATTGTAAAGATACTACAGGAAGACCCTAGCCAGTTTGGCACAGTGGATAGAGTGTCAGCCTGTGGACTGAAAGGTCGCAGGTTTGATTCCTGTCAGAGGCACATGTTCGGGTTGTGGGCTTGATCTCCAGTAGGGGGCATGCAGGAGGCAGCCAATCAATGATTCTCTCTCGTCATTGATGTTTCTCTCTCTCCCTCTCTCTGAAATCAATAAAAATATATTTATAAAAAAAGATACTATAGGAAGTTCCCATATACTCCTAGTCCAGTTTCCCCTGTGATTAATACCTTACCTTAATTTCCAGAATTATTCTTCAAATATTGGAGAAATCTTTGCTTAAATTTTTGACTCCATTTTATATTGGTTTCTTGTGGTTGGATGGTGCTCCAATGTGGTCTGAAGCTGTCCACTGGATCAGCTGGCTCTGGGGCCTCTCAGAAGGTGCAGGCCAAGGTCAGTCACCTCCTGTGATCTGCCCAGGGCCATCCGGCATGATCTACAAACAATCTGCAGATAGCTGCTACTTGTGCTGGCTTGGAGGTGACCAGGAGAGGCCAAGCTATGAACCAGGATTGGCTGTTGCTAGTGCTGAGCTTGGGGCCACTGAGCGAGAGGTACTGAGGCCAGATGTTACTTGTTTGAGAGATTTTAGGAAAGTCTGAAGCATGAGGCAAGAAGGGTGTATGTATGGAAAAGACACTGGAAACAGTTTGGGTGGGCCAGCAATTTGGATGGGACAGGGTCTCAGGGAATCACCAGGGTAAGCAACAGTGTTAGCCAGGTTGATGAAGACTCAGATATGGGGCCTGCCTTCAGACTTTGTCAGGGGGAGGGCTCAGCAAAGGAGCAATGGCCTCAGCCAGCACTACTGTCTGGGAGAAAAGTGACACCCTCCCAACTTGTCCTGATGTCAGACAATTCAGTTCCTCCCATATGTCCCTGGTGCCTCCCAGCTGCTGCCCAGTGCTGGAGCTCAGAGTGAGTGAGTCCAGATAAGTTTGTGAGTGTGGGCCTTTCAAGAGAACTGCCTGGGACTCCAGCAGAACTCTGTCTCACTCAGCCATAATCCCTGCTTTTGCAGGCGAAAGTCAAGGGGGTTTCTCTTCCTGGCACTGTCACTCCAGGCCGGGGGTGGGGGGGGGGGGCCTGATATGGGGCTGGGACCCCATGCTCCTCAGGGGAACTTCAGCTGCTAATGTATTCCTTTCAATTTTTATGGGAATCACATGGGTGTGGAACCAGCCCCTTCCGAGTCTCCGCCCCTTCTAATGGTCTCGATTTGGCTGCTTTATAGCCTAAGTTGTAGGACTTCTGTTCAGCTAGATTAAGGCGGTTCTCAATGATAGTGTTCTGTACTTTATTTGTAATTTTGATGTGGCTGTGGGAGGATGTGAGTTCCATGTTTACCTACAATGCCATCTTGACCGTAGGCTTTATGTTTTCCTTTTATTTCCCAGTACTCTGAATAATTCAGTTCCGTAGCAGCCTCTGAAGGTTATCAGTGATTTGTATTTTCATAACATTATCAACTCAAGTCTTGTTTTGAACATATTAAATTTGTTTTATTTACTTACAGTTCTTTGTTTTCTTTTTGGAGCTCAAGTTTTATCATGTTTGGCCTATGGGAACCTCTACAAGTTGGCTCCATGTGTCTTTTGACCTGACCCATTCCAATAGTCTTTAAAAGCTTTCTTGTTTGGAGGTATCAGCAAAATGCTGCAGGGTCACCTTATAAATGTATACCCCAAACTTGAAATTCAGCGATTTCTACAGTCTTTGTGCCTTTTAATGTGAATCTCTGTTATAGTTTTGATAATCTTTTTCTAATTATAAAAACATATCCTCATTGCAGAGTGTGTGTAAACAGCATAATAGTGTCAAGAAGCAGAAAAATAATCCTACCATTTTAAAACAACTACTGATAACATTATAATATATTTCTTTTCAGACCTTTTGTAATGAAATTCTACATGGTTGAAATCACATAATGTATGTAAAATTATATCTTGTATTTTTTCATTTTAAAAAGGTCATTTGTAACAATTTTCCTATATCATTAAAAACTTTCATAAGCTTCATTTTAATAGTAGCATCATGACCCATTATATGGACTTATCATAATTTCCTAAATTATTCTTCAAATATTGGATATTTGTCTTGTTCTTATAAATTATGCTTCAGAGGACAATGGTGTGCTTAAATCTTTGATTCCATTTTATATTGTTTTCCTAGATCTATTCCAAAGTAGAGTTCATGGATCAGAGGATGTGAACATATTTAAAGCTCTTGAAACCTATTAGCAAATTGCTGTCCAGAAATCATTATACCCTTGCCAGCATTGAGCATTCTCATTTTAATATCTTTGCTAGTGTGATAGGTGGAAAATTACTCATTGTTGTCATTTGAATTTTTATTCTAAATATGTTAACATGATCTGTTACGATATCGCAAATATTTTCCCCAGTTTATCATTTGCCTTTCAGTTTTGGATTAGTTTTTGATACACAGAAAACTTCTATATTCATATGCTAATACCTTCTTTTGAAACTTCTTCCATTGGATTTATAATGTCTACATTGATAACACAAAAGAGAGGTTTGAATCCAGTTTGCATAAATTAACTATCAAACTGATTTTACTTGAACACATGTTTCTGTAAAACAGGAAATAAGAACAAAAAGGAGACCTGCCAGTCTTCCATGTGGTCACGTGTGAGTGGAGACCCCCTTCATCCTGCGACCCGGGTGTGGCAGGGCCCTTTCTTCCCAGCTCCGCTCATCTGTGAGCGGGTAGTTGAGTCTCCCATATTTGATGGCTGTGATTTTTGTTGAGCTCGTCACTGCCGAAGACCAGCTGTGATTTTATAATCCACATGGGCTGAACACCCTTCAAAAGTCTGTCAGCCAGAGCCCTGTGATGGAACCAGAGACAACAAAGCCTTCAGGCAGAAGGATAATAATAGAAGGGGAGGATGAGGTCATCTCTTTATAGGAGCATGATGTAGGAGGAACAAGCTCAGAACTCGGTCTAGTGTGTGCCATGAAAGCTGTACTTCAGTCTCTGTAGTGCTGCCGGGTGCTTTTCCTCCAGCTGACTCAACTTTCTCTCTGTTTCCTTCTCTCTCTCTCTCTCTCTCTCTCTCCTTAAGTCATCCAGGACCATTCCTGCGCCTGCTCTCTTCACTCAGGAAACGCCCTTCACACTTCAGGATTAAGAGTGTCATCCTTTGCATTTTGCAAACTCCAGTAGTGCCTGGAGTTTCTCCTAGGTCTTCACTGCAGTTTCCTTCTATTCAATTTACTATTAGGTGGGGAGCGGGCAGGTGGAGTGAGGCTTCACTTTAATGTCCTAAAGAGAAAGGTAAAAACTAGATTTAAAAATAATTTAACCTAACCTGTAAACACATGTCATCAAGGTGAATATTATTTTTGTTCAAGACAATACAGTTTAATATATGCCAACAGAGAAATGACTCTGGGCCTGGCCCATTTTGGAACAATAAGCCTCACCATTCTTGTATTGAGGCGCATTTGGCAATCTCTGAGCCTGGCCAGCTTTCCAGGAGGAACCACACCGGCTCTAAAAGGCCTTGTCCTTGCTGTGCAGGATGGATGCTCCCTGCTCCGATTAATTTGGGAGTCAGTTCATCACACCTCCAAATGGCATGCTCCCACCTGTCACCAAGATAAATTACTTCCTGGAGGATCGTCAGCCTCCATATTTGCGTTGGCTCATCTACTACTTATATATTTCAAAGTAAGTTTACCCCAGGCTGGTTGGCTCAGTTGGTTGGAGCATCATCCTGTGCACCAAAAAGGTTGCAGGTTTGATTCCTGGTCAAGGCACATGCCTAGGTTGTGGGTTCAATCTCCAGAAGGACGCATACAGGAGGCAGCTGATCAGTGTTTCTCTCCCACATCAGTGCTTCTCTTTCTCTCTCTAAAATCAATAAACATATTCTCGGGTGGGGATTTTTAAAAAGCTTATTTATACACATACACATTTTTAGGGGAGAACTATAGTGCAATTTTCCTTATATAAAGGCATAACTTTTGAAGTAGAAAATTTGGCTTTATGGCAGTCTTGTATTTCTACTGAAGGAGATAGAATTGGAAAGATTTTTCCTCATGTGAGCAAAACATTTGGATGGTCATTTATTTCAGTGTTGATCAGTAGGCTTACCTGGCCCTGGGACTAGATTTAAAATGGCTTTTTCTCTCTTTATATATAGGTAAGCTAAAGCTATGGTCCTGCCCTCATGGTGTGCTGAGCTCAGGGGAAGGCATGAAACGATTTGTATAAGGAGATTTGGTGATCGAAAAACCTCCTGGAGTCCATCTGCTTGGCAAACATGAGGCCCAGGGCTGGAAATAATACAAAGGTCCCCAAACAGGAGCCCTCTATGGGGGGGACTGAGTTGAGGCCCAGAAAACAGCATGAGAGGGATCTTGAGTGGAGTTGGAGGGCTTTACCTCAGTCTGTGCTTGAGGTTGGCAAATGCAGGAGGAACTTAGGGGGGGCGGAGAAAAGGCTGAACGTGTGTTTTTAAAAGACCAAGTTATAAGCCTAGAATCCAAGGATGTTGGCCCTACCATGGCAGAGAAGGACCTTTATGGAGGTTATTGCTGCTGCTGTGGACGTTACCCCTCGGAGCGGATGAGACCAGTGCTTATGAAGCAGAGTGGCAACAGTGGAGGCTGGGGAGGAAAATGCTTTCGAGTTTGTCTTCTTGATATATTTTGGGAAGCAGGATGGGTCTCTTCAAGCTGCCCAAGCCTCTGGTGGTTCTTGCACATTTGGGCACGGTGGGGGCTTCAAGAGGGAGAGACTGGATTTCTCAACGTTGCTCAAGCCAGAAATCATCGATTTCTGTCCTTCCTTTTCCTATTACCAATCTATCACCAATCCCTAATGACTCTACCGCTAAAATTGAAATGAACCCATCTGCTTTTCCTTATTTCTGCTTCTGGTTTGAAATGAAGAAGGCTAGTTTGGGTCCTGGCAATGCCTTCCTGGTTTACCAGCCTCCTAACTCCTATTTCCATCTCCTTCCTGTAGAATTTACTCTGCACAGAGTTAAGTTTTAAAATTATAGATCAGACTTGCCACACCCCTGCTAAAACACCCCAATACTTAGCATCCTGCTCATAATAAAATCCAATCTCCCTACGCTGGCCTACGAGGTCTGACCCCCTCTCAGGCCCTTCTCATTCTTCTTCTCCATGCCTACTGCACTCCTCTACATGCCTCTGTTCCTGGAACAGGATGGTTCATCCCCACCAGCCTGGGCACCAGCCTGCACTGCACTTCTGACTCCTTAGCCTCCACACCACAACATTAGAGAGGCCTTTCTTGGACACCCACGTTAAAATAGCCCTCACTCCCACCACTCTGATCTTTTCAAGTTAGCATTTGTCACCACCTAATATTTTCTTAATTTTTATCTGGCTGCCTATCTATCATCTCTCTAATCTTCTACTTTATGGTTTAGGTTCAGGGTGGGGAGGTGAAAGACAGGTGACAGATGGATATTTGAATGAGTGACTAGCTGTGAATTGATTCATTGAGTATTTCTTCGAGGATTATACTGCACGTTCCCTGGGAGCAGGGATTTTGACCGGATCCTCAGCTCCTGGAACAATGCTTAGAATATAGTAATAATTCAATAAATATTTGTTGAATGAATGAAATGGCTGAGTGAATCATTAAAAAGAGAAAGATGTACTCACCTTTATTCCCTGAAGGTATGAAGTGCATCTCACCTGTTACACATAATGAAAATGTCTTTGTGTTTTCCAGGAAACAAGTAATGCACAAAGTGCTTTTTTAGTGCTTCATTTAATACAGCAACGTTCTGAAATTACTTCTATTTTATAGGTGGAGAAATTGAAGCCAGAGAGATTAAGTAACTGCTAGTTAAGTCAAAGAGCAGAATCTGTGATCATTTGATGCTGTCTAGTAATCTGTTAATATGGTTTCATTCCAATAAAGTGTGATTATTGAAGTTGCATTTTTAAATAAGATTTTATACATCCTAGGATAATAGAAATAATAGTAACAATTAATGGTAAGAAGCATCCTTTCATCTTTCCTTTTCAAGGGGAAGTGCTACCTTTTGTTATCAGCAGATGACCAGAGTATAAGTGATTAAATATGGGGACAAGGCTCTTTTTGTTCCATTGTAGGTTGTCTTTTCAGATTGCAGGAAAGAAAAAATAGAGCGAAGTCATCTTGTATTAAAGAGTGTGAGAGAGAGACCTAAACTAATTAGTAATCGTTTCCTCTCATGTAAAGAAAACATTTTGCTTTTCCTTTGGAAAGTCTAGGTGCCTTTGGAGGCAGAAATTCACTTTTCCTAGCTCTATGGGGTGCTGGGCTCCCAGGAGCAGCCTGCTTTGAAAGGTGGCTCCCACCTCCAGCTCTTAGTAGGCCTGGCATTTGTCTCCTTGTGTTCATCCCATTGGGTTCCATGACAGATGGAGTTGATTCTAAACCGACCTGCTGAGCTTGGGTAGGATGCTTTCAGACATGAAATCTTGATTAACAGCAAATGTTAATTGAAGCAGTGAATTATTAAAGTGTTTTTCCATAAATGATAAATGCTGCTGTTGGTTGTTTGCCTCTTGTGGCATCATAAAACTTTCCAAGAAGTTGCTAGCTTTGACCAAGGAAAACAGGAAGAGGTGCCTGCCTTTGGCATTCGTGGTGACCTGATTATACTATTATTTGACCAGGCATGGCTGGGGATGACACCACTTCTCCTGGAATTCCTCATCACCTCAACCAAGCAAACAACTCATCTTTCCCTTAAGTGTAGAACTCTCTCCAAGTGATCTCATCCAGCCTTCTAGCTTCAGTTCCCACCAATAGCTGATGACTCGCAGTATTTACCTCCAACTGGGATTTTTCCTCGAACTCCAGATGTATAAATAGTTATTATCGGACAGCTCCGCCTGATGCCCACTAGACCTCAAAGTCATATTCATTCAGTTAACAATATTTATCAAGTACCTACCACCAGTGCCACTTTGTTCTAGGCAGCAGGGAAACAATAATGAACAAAATAGATATAGCTCCTCATGGCACTCAGGTTCACTGGGGAGGGGAGGAGACAGGTAAACTAAGGCAGTCCCTTAGGGGAGCAGGGGGTACCGAGTGTTGGAGGAGGTGGTGGCAGTGTTAAGGGGTTTCTCAAGGTGTCATCCCCTTAGATGACGTTTGAGCAGAAACATAGAAGAAATTCTAGATGGATCTAGGCTTTTAAACATTAAAAAATGAAACTATAAAATATTCCAAATTTTTTTTCAAATTTCCCCTTGTCCTGCCTTCACAGCCGCAGGGAATGTTGCGCCTAACCACTAGAGTCACTTTCATGGGGTTATCTTCCTCATCCACCTCTGTGCTTACAGGAGGTAGCATGCTCTCGCCCACCCGGAATTCCTGCCAGCCTCAGGCGGGAACTTTCACCTGCACAGAGGCATCAGATAGACTCTTCTGCCTCTGCCAACTCTATTGGCTCTTCCACAGGGAGAAGGAGTGATGGATCCTATAGGCCAGATGTAGACTCTCTCGTCTAGAGGTCTCGTTTCTCTAGTGCTCTCTGGCAGTGCGCCTCAGACTTTGATGTTCAGGCATCAGCTGGGGAATTTCGTTCAAATGCAGACTCTGGTACAGTAGGTCTTTGCTGTGGCCTGAGAGTCTGCATTTCCATTAAACCCTCAGGTAATGCTGATGTGGATCATCTGTACAGGATCATACTCTGAGTAACAAGGGTTTACAGTGTGAGAGGCTTCAGTTCTTCATTCTAAGTACCTTTTCAACAGTTCTAACTGACCTCACGTATAGGGCCCATTATCTGGGCTTGAAAGCAAGTCTTAGGAAGCCCGTTTTCACTTCAAATCTGAGCCAAATACTTGTATCCAGATACATCCAATGAAAGCCTGTATATTGATTTCTCTTTGACACCTGTCTACTCCATCATTGGTGCAGAAGTTGGAAGAGAGAGGCGGAAGGTTTTGTTATCATTTCCATTTTACAGATGAGGAAAGAAGGCCTTAATGAAGTTGAACAACTGGTTTAAAGGTAAAAAAGGAGGAAGTACAGGCTGGGATTTGAAGCTTGCCAGTATGACCCTGGAATCAACCCTCCTACCTGCTGTTTTATACTGCCTTCAGTTAAACGGTCCTGCCCCACGGAGCTGATCCCTCTCTTCCATGTGGTTCCTGTCTACAGTGAATGAGACTGCATTCATCTTCCCTGCTTTGTACCTTACACAACACTCACAGCTTTCTTACTCCTTTTTGCTACTTGACCATCTTCTCAACTATCAATATGCAGCCCAAGGTCTCTCTTCTTTCTGAAGCTTTCCTTCTATGCTTCAGCAAGAAGTAATCCCTTCCTCTTTGTCTCTTGGCTTACTGTATACAGAATGCAAGAGTTACTGCCTTTATTGGTTACATGCCAATTTCCTCTACTATTTTGAAAGATAGGAATAGTGTTTGATTCATCTTTTCTTCCCCAGCACCCTGCTCAGGGCTTGCACTTACGAAGTGCAAAATATACATCGAATGAATGTTTAATGCTTCTGTTGGGACTTAGTGGCCGAATGCTTTTGTGCTCAGTCCCTTTTTCTGTCTCCTCCGCTTCACTCCCTTTGTGTCTGAAGTGTCCCTTTCCTTTCTCCACTATGGGCAGAGATAGAGAGGTAGGGGCACTGTCTTATTATGTTAGAGACCTGCTCATCATTTACACAAACTTGTAATAAAATAAAATTAAGAAATACTTGATAATAAAATATTTTTGTGCCCTGAAAAGAGCAGAATACAACCTTCAACTCAGAGTTAAAAGAACCAGCTCTTCCATTAGCATGTATATGATCGTGAGCCAGTTACCTAAATTATCTGAACTTTACAGTCCTCGTCTGTAAGATGGTGGAGTTGACAGCTACATTGCAGGGTTACTGAAGGACCAGATGAAATAATGCATAGTAAAGAACAGCAGAGGCTCAATAACCATTCGTCTCTTGGCTTCCTCTTGTCCATACTTGCTGCCAACATGAGGTTTATGCCCTCATCATACTTGCTTCTTTCTACTTCCTGTCTCTCCCTGTTTTGTTCATTTTACATATGCTCCCTAAACACAGTGTCTACTCTAATGTTCTTCTGTCCTAAGATGCCATCACCAATAAGATAAAATCCAAGCATCCTTATTCCAAGGTGCCCTGTCAGCCTCCCACTGTGCCTGGCACCAGCTCCTGCTCCAGGCAGAGTGGGAGCCACTACTTCTTTGAATATATAGTTTTACTTCCTTATCCCTGGACCATTTCGCCAGTGTCCATCTACTAACTATACACAACTATTACTTGAGAATCTAAATCTTATCCCCCAAACATTGTGCAGGTCTTAGTTTACCAAACACCAGGTAAAACGGTGCTTGCTTTTTCTGACCTGTGTGCCCAGTTTAGGAAATTACTCTTATAGTTTCTTGTTGGAAGAGTACAATTCCTATTGTTCGAAAGGCTCTTTTAATCTTGCCTCATCTTGTTTCCTGTTCCACCAGAAGGTAAAATCCTCAGGATCAGGGACTGTTTTGTGTCTCACATATCTTTGTACCCCAAACACTGCCAGACATGCAATCTAATGTTTATCAACCCTGTATTGAGCAGTTTACTCTGTGCCAGGCACACAGCACATGAAAGTAAACATCTAGACAAGACATTTGAGGATTTCTCAATCCAATTATAAAAACAGGCAATAAATAGGTGGAATACAGTAGATGCAGGAGATAAAAATGTCCATGGATTCTTTGTAACTTCACTCTTAACTCTATTCCCCTGCCCCTTGAATTTGGCTGATCCTATGATGTGCTTTCCAGTAAAATGCAGTGGAAGGGACATCATGGGAGTTTTTGCAGCATATGCTTTCATTCCTCTGGGGAACTTCATCCATGAGAACAAGTCAAGGTCAGCATCATTGAGGATGAGGGACCATGTGGAGAGAGGGAGGCCCAAACTTCCTAGCCATCTTCATGAGTGAACCCAGACACCATGTAGAGGAAAAATGAGCTGTCTCAGCTAGACTCAACCCAAATTGCTGATCCACTGAATGATGAAAAATAATTGATTGCTATTTTAAGCCACTGAGGTTTGGGAATGTTTTTTAAGCACCGGAAACTAACTGATACAGTGGAATAAGGGCTATGATAGGCCAATATAATAAAACCCAGACTTCAGGGGAACTCTCCTACAGATGATATTTGACCTTAATATTTTATGTATAGAAGTTTCCAGAATGAATGGTTAGAGGGGGGAATGATAGGTGTTTAACAAAACTATATTGCTGTAATTATGAAAAACACACTAAATAAAACCTAAGAACTATTATAATTAATAATTAAGTCTTTATTTCACATTTAACAAAGACATAAGTTATCAGACTTGAGTACAGGGACAAAAGGAAATATAAGACCAGTTACTGCTATGAAGCAGCTGATGCTGATATATAGGGTACACAGGCAAACACAAGAGACACATTCAAAGCATCCTATATAATAAAGATGTAATATGCAAATGGTCGTGACGCCATGAAGTGTAACAACTGACCACATAATGACCAGATCACGGATCAGCAGGAGGGTGGGCAGCGAGCTACAAGTGAGCAGCGGAAAGCTACAGGAGGGGGCAGGGCAGCAAGCTATGAGAGGGAGGCGGGGGGAGCTACAGGAGGGTGGGACAGTGTCTGAGAGCTACTGGAGGGCGGCAGTGAGCTACTGGTGTGTGGATTTGTGCGCAGGGCTACTAGTATATAGTAAGTGCAACAGGAAGTAAAATAGCAGGTGGGAGGAGGGAAGAATATTAAGGAACTGGGTATCTCAGAAGCTTCATGGAAGAAGCAAGGTAGGACTAAATTACAAGGAGAAGGGAATACCTAAAACTCAGAAAAAATCAGGCTCTAGGATTCCAAACAGAAAGGAAGAGAGGGCATTCTGGAAAGGAAAATGGCAAGAGCAAAACATAGAGGAAGCAAGCATGTGGCCCATCTGGAGAACAAGTGGGCACTTAGAGGTAGCAAATGTAAGGGGTGGGGGATGTTTTTGGAAAGGAAGTATGAACCTTAGAGTAATGGGTCTTGAGTGCTAGAGTAGAGATGCTGAGTCTTGTTTTGTGGAAATGGGAGCATTGAAGATTTTTAGTAAGACTATAGCATTAACATCAGGGTTCTGTGAAAAATCAACCTATGTGAAAGTTGTCTGCCTAGTGGCAACACGGAGATTATTTTGTCCTGAAGCCCAGAGGATAGTCTTCTAATATCCAGTTTGTTCCCCATGTCCCAAAGTTTTATGATCAAACTAAGCATAGGAATATCTCCAAATATATGGACCTGGAGTTTGGGCATATTCTAATATAAAAAGTGGTTAGTTATCACACTCCTCATTTAAGAAGTAGCTGAATTAGGCTTAATAAATTAAGTTCCCATTGTTCTCTTGGTCTTTCAGGCTCACCTGCTTGCTTCTCAGTATACATGGAGTGTGTCAGTTCAATAATAGGCCCAGTAGTGCCACATATTCTCCTTTGACAGAAAAACAAATAAGAGATGGTAAAGAATTATTCTTTATTCCACATATATCTATTGATATCTTTTCTCAGGTAAGCATTTGGAATAAGAAAATAAGGAACGTTTTTGCTACCCCCTTATGAACCACTAATGAAAGCTGATACATAAAAATACAGCCTGCAGAGTGCTGTAGTGGGTGATATAAATTGTTGTACTCAGCTTCAGTTGTCTTATTTCTGGTAAGACTTGCTGTTTGCAAAGGCTGAAAAACTAAAAACTATATTTACTAGACTTCCTTTCAGCTAGGGTTCTGGATAAATTAGGTTCCACCAATCTGATGTACGCAGATATGATTTGGAAAGGCAAATTCCTGCTTCTTTAGTTATCTTCTGTTGGCAAGCCAGTTCCTAGGGACTGTAGATATTGTACAGCATTCCAAGGCCATTTACCAACTTTGTAGCTGTCAAGAAGCAATTTCAGTTGAATTATTAACAACTTTTTCTGATCCCTGGATCAAAGGTCACATGTGTGCTCTTGTACTAAGGTCAGAGGGTTCTCTGAGAGTCATTTCAGAAGACTAGCCTAGAAGCCTTTCAAACAATTTTGGAAGCATCTAAATCTCCTTTTGCTTGATGTATTTAGTGTGGTTTCTGCTTCCAGCACTGAACATTTACAGATGGTATAAAAGGTGTATAAACAAAGCAGTTGAGAATCCAGCCAAGTGCGTGACTAATTCTGCTTGGGAGAGTTGGACAAGTTTCCATGGAGGAAGTGATAATATTATGTATCTTGAAGGATGCGTAGTAATTATTACTCAATAGGCAGCTAAGGGCGGAAAAGGCAGTCTAGGCATGAAAAGAACTTGTGCAGAAGCACAAAGGTGTCAAAGATAATAGTGTTCAGGGGACCAATACGTAGACATTCCTACCGAATTTCTACTGTCATTTCCAGCCTGTTTTTAATACAGTTATACCTCAGTTACTATTTCCCCATAGAGTGCCGATTCTTTATAATGCTTTTCATGTTACAAGTAACAGATATAAACGATTAGTATATCTTTTCCATGTGCAATCAACCAGTAGAGTGGAAAGATTTCAAAGAGCAGTATAGTAAGGTAAGTAGCATGTGCGTTTGGGAGCCAGACTGTCTTGATGTTAACTACTCTCCCCATGTCAACCTCTGTAAAAATACGAATAATATTCTACCAAAGAATTATTTCGAGGATTAGAATTAAAACATGTAAAATGCTTACCTAGTAGACATGCAGAAAGCCCTCAATCAATGTTAGTTTGTTAGTTTGCCATTCTCATGGTGAGCACTAGCCTGTGAGCACGAGTGAGCTAACCTGTGCTCTTTGCAGTTGGAATGACTTCCGCCAATCTGTTTGTTTGCTGCTCTGTGGTATTTCTTTCTATTATTATTAAATTGTTTTTTAGGACTAGTTTGACTCTTTCCGACTATTAAAAGATATGCCAAGAGGGTGCATGTAGTGCCATAAAATTTCCAAGGATGATTTTCATGCTAGATGTTAAAATCAAGGTATTGGAAAAGGCAATAAAGATAAATATCAACAGAAATTGATGAGAATCCTTTGAAATTTTAAAAAGTGGTGTAAACATTACTTCAGGCCAGCAATGGTTTGACAAAACCTAGAGGGAACTATGGAAGTGGCATACAGACTCTGCTGAAACAACTCTGAAACTTAGTTAACACTAGCTTACTTCCAAGAAAATAAGCTAACTTACTTAGCTTACTTCCAAGAAAATATTTCCTATATTAAAAAGAATCTATCTGTCCTGTCTTTTAAAATCTATACTATTTGTATTGTCCTCTCTTCCCATCCTTGTCACTCTCCCACATTTATTGAGATCTTTGGGACTTGACCTTTTGTTGTCTACTCCACAGATTCTTCTGCTAACGCTCAGAAAAGCTTCAGCGGACAAGTCTCAGCTCTATCCAATGGTCATTCCGATAGACTCCTATTGTCCACCAAATGTGACCTTCTCTTTACATCAGGAACCTCCACATCAGGAGAGGCCTTTACTTCCCCCATGCTCCCTTGGGACTACTCTGTGTAATGTTTGTTCCCCCATCCAGCGTGGTTCAGGGTTCAGGATCTGGAAGAGGAGCCGCACACAAATGTAAGAGAAGAAACGAGAGATAATTTGGAAATACTGGGGGGCAGGTGGGCAAGTCCAACTCAAGAGGGAGGACTTCCACTGGTGCTCAGGCCTCGCCAACCTTTTATTGGTTGGGATACACCCATGGCCCTTAGGCAGGCAATTTCCAGTAATGGGCAGACTAGCCCATCAGCAAGGATTTACATAATAATAAATGGGGAAGTTGCTTCAGCTACCATTGTCTGGACTAACAGTGGGTGCACAGCTCTGACCTTTGCCAGGGCTTCAAGGATCACCAGCCTTCGAGGTTCCTTGTCCACACCTCTCTGCTAGTGAAGACGATAGGCAGCTTCCCACACTACTCCACTCTGGAGAACTTGACCTTTTGTTTTCATACCCCCTCCCTGGATTTGCTCCATCACACTATACTTTTGTTTGAAGTTTTGCAATTTTTTTCCCTATTCTGAAACAAAACTAAATCCTTCCTTCCTTTCTTTGTTATTAATTCAATTATTTCTTCACATTCTTTCTTTCAGCCAACATTTACTAAAGCAGCTACTATGTGTGTTCTAAACTCTTGGGATTCAGAGTAGAAAGACACCTTCCCTATTCCCAAGGAAGAGATAAAGCACTTCCCAGTAGACAATGACATTCAATATTTGTGTGATGGAAGAAATAAAGGAACAAAACTTACAAGAGCAGGTGATTCCAGCTACGATAGAAGCAACTGCAGGATCCTGCAGGCACACTAAACAGGGACACAAAACCTGTCAAGACTTCCTTGAGGAGAAAAACTCGAGTTCAATCTTGGAAGACTTCTAGAGATGGCAAAATTTTTACTTTTGTGTTTTTTGGTGATTTATATATTTTTAACAGCATTTTTGAGATATATTTCATATACCATACAGTTCACCTATTTAAAGTATATAATTCAGTGACTTTTATTGTATTCACAGATATATGTATATATTACCAAATTTAAGTCTAGACCATTTCCCTACTCCAAAAAGAAACCCAAACCCTGTAGCCATCACCCCGTAATTCTACGGCCATTTGAGTTGCTTCCACTTTTTGGCTACTATACCAGTAAGTAATGCTCCTGTGAAAATTTAAGTATAAGATTTTGTGTGGACCTATGTTTTCTGTTCTCTTGGCTCTATACCTAGGAGTAGGATTGCTAACTCGTTTGAAAACTATGTTTAACAGTTTATGGAACTGCCATTCTGTTTTTGAAAATGGATGCATCTTTTTATATTTGACCAGCAGTGTATGAGGCTCCAATTTTTTCCCATTTTTGCCACATTTTTTTTTCTGTTGATTATAGCCATCCTAGTGGTGTGAAGTGACAAATCACTTTGGTAGAAACTTTATTTTATTAAACTTCATATTCATATAAATACAGTACGTGGCACAGAGTGGATACCTTACATTTTACAACTGAAGTAGGAGCAATAGACATATAGGTAGAAGGAACAGAAAATTCAAAGACGGAGTATCAAGAGAAAATAGATTGCATTCTGTGATTTGCTGGAAATTCAGTATGTTAGAGCATAGGCTTTCTGTGGAAAAGATTCAGGAGATAAAATTCAAGATATAGTCAACAAATATTGAATGTCATCATGTGCTGGGAAGTGCTTTTCATACGGGGGTACAGCAGCGAACAGATAGATGAAGTCTCTTCATAAGGGAGATTGAAAATGAAAGTGTTATAAAATAAGCAAATCAGGACATTTCGGAAACAAAATTCTTTGAAGAAAATTACGTAGCTTAACACGATAGAGAATAACTTAGGTGGAGTAAGGCTACAGTAGCTTGAATCGAAGGAAGTGGCATTTAAGCAGAGACCTGAATGATTAGAACTCAGTCAGTCATATGAGCCGTGGTGTAAGAGCATGCCAATCAGAAACAACAGTGAGGGCAAGACCCCGAGGCAGTGTCCACATTAGAATGCACCAGTCTGCCAGGGAAAAGAACTCCCAGTGCAAAGTGGCTTAAAAGTAGGTTTGGCCCTTTCACAGGACAAGAATCTGGTGATAGATGAGCCTGCTTTGCTTAACTCAGCAGCACGACAACCACATCCAGGATGTCACTGTCCCACTCTGCCATCTTTAGAATATTGCCTTAATGTGTAATATGTGGACTGACAGTGGGCTTTGTCCAACTACTAGACAATCAGATGTAACACAGATTGTACCCAGTAAAATGGTGGTGGGGTTCATGAGCTCGTCTCACTTTTTTGTTGTTGTTGTTCTAGGTTTTTCTAGCATTTATAATTTATAAATCTAGTGAAATACATTATTTTCCTTAATACTAGTAGAGGAATTTTTACAATACTTATTTATGAAATGAGAAATGATTCTGAAAATCTTTTGAGCAACACATAAAATTTCTTAACAAGAAATATGGAAATAATTGTCAAACTTGTCAAAGCTGAACTACACATTTTTCTCTTTTAAAAAAGTAAGCGTTTCACATTTGCTGACCTTTTTCTCACTGTGTGCCATTGGTATACTACCTAGCAGTGTGTTTGAAAAAATAAACTAATTTGATTTATTTTTCAAGGAAACTGTGATGTTTTATTAATGAAATAAATTCAAGTATGGAGTGAACATTTTGAAAGGGATTTTTTGGAAACATTTTCATTATGTGATTTAGCTGCTGAAAATGTTATGTGTCACTCATAAAACTCTCCTTTTTGAATATCTAAAAAAATGTAGAAACAATTTTCTAACATTTAAAAATATTCTCAAGGGTTTCAGTTGGTTTTAAACTTAGCAGTTTAAAATACATAAATGTAGCACTTTCTCATTCGTTTCCAAGACCACCTAAGGGTATTTCCTCCTGAATTTACATGAGAGCCTCTGTTGGATAGTGGAGATGGTTTAAAAATTAGATCCATTATTTAGTAAGTATAGCCAAAGAAACTTGCTCCCTTTGAAACATTTACACCATTTATATCTCTGTATCATGGTGAGCCACAATTTTCACTTAGGAACGCCATTAAGAACTAAGGATTTAGCCCTAGCCGTTTTGCTCAGAGGATAGAGCATTGGACCACAGACTGCAGGGTCCCAGGTTCGGTTTTGGTCAAGAGCATGTACCTTGGTTTCAGGTTCCCCAGCCCTAGTCGGGGTGCATGCAGGAGGCAACCAATTGATGTCTCTTTCTCACATTGATATTTCTGTCTCTCTCTCCCTTCCACTCTCTCTAAAAAGCAATGTCTCTCTCTCCCTTCCACTCTCTGTAAAAAACAATGGGAAAATATTCTCAGGTGAGGATTCACAAAAAAGAAAAGAAAAAGCACTAAGGATCTAAATACACTCATCTCTGCCATTGTTTCCTAAGTGCATGCAGGCCTATGAGTTGTTCCTGAGTCTGCCCATATTTTTCTAGGGTCGAGATTTGAGATTTATCTTTGGAGCTACTAACCCTCTTTGCCGCCTTCTTTGCTATTTCTAGGGATTTTTAGAATTCATTTTTCATTTTCATCGAAATCCTTCAGCTCTTGTGTATTTTCACACTTGATGTTGTCTACTTCATATCACTCTGGTCACACAAGTCCGGGAGCATATCAACAATCATAAACAGGATCTGGTAATAAACTAGATATTGCCGGCCCTGGTCCTCACTTACCATTACATATTTTCCGCTCTGTAAATTCTCCCTTTGTTGTTTTTCAAAGTCTGCAGTGAGCATTTCACACGTGTGCATCAACAAGTCTCAGGTCTGTGGATTGCATGTACCTCCTGTGGCCCACCTCACCAGTGAAGGTGCTTTGTCATCATCAATGGCACCAAAGCTCACTCTTGTGGAAATGATGTCTGGCCAGTGATACTATGTTCTCTTACTCCATTGATGAGGGCAATAAATACTGTTGAGATTGAAATAATAGTTTATTATTTGTGAGATAAATAACTGTATAGTTAGAAAACTTCCAAGATTTGATAAAAACTAAAAGCCTTAATTTTTTAATACAGAAGACATGTCAGTTGTAATACAAAAAAATTCTGTAATCTTCCAGTTGTTAATAATAAATGGAGAGTCTAAACAGGAAAGGTTCTCCCTCAATAACACAAACACACACACACACACAACAATGAGTGGCTTAATGAAAATAATAAAACCTTCATAAATATAAAAGTTTTGAGCAAATGTGGCAAGGTACATTAATAGATGGGAGAATAAACATCTGCAAACTCTGGCTGGTGTTCTAGGATCTAGAGCTGGAAGAGGAAAACAGGAGAGCCTAGCAAATAGTCTAGAACAGTGGTCGGCAAACTCATTAGTCAACAGAGCCAAATATCTACAGTACAATGATTGAAATTTCTTTTGAGAGCCACATTTTTTAAACTTAAACTGTATAGGTAGGTACATTGTTATTAACTTAATTAGGGTACTCCTAAACTGGCCTTTGCTAAAAACGTCCTCAATCTGATTGAGGTACGTTTGCTGAGGTCGACTCCTTCCAACTCTCCCGTCCACACTCATCTTGTATACTTGTTTCATCTATCTCCTTTCGTTCATCCTCTCTGTATGTCCAAACCATCTCAACATACCTTTCTCAATCCTCGACACTACATCTTCTTTCACTCCACAACGTTCCCTAAAATTAACTTAATAAACTTTACTTTTGTCACCCGCGTGCGATTTGCGGACGTCACTAGCACTAACCACTGCACAATGAGACTGCTGACTGACTGGCTTACTCAACTGGTGCGTGAATCACGCACCTCCCCCGAGCTGTGTATCCCGCGGCCCACGCCACGTCTTCCATAGCCCGACCGACCGACCAACACCTCCTACTTCTTCTAATGACACTTCTTCAAAATAGACTCGCCTAGGCCAAAAACCGACTTCTGCACATGGGCCACAAAGCTTCAATCGCACTGTACGTGCGCACCCGCACATGGTATTTTGTAGAAGAGCCACACTCAAGGGGCCAAAGAGCTGCATGTGGCTCATGAGCCGCGGTTTACCGACCACTGGGCTAGAATAATAGAATCAAAGCAATAGAGGAAAACAGAGCAGGGGACAGAGGCTGGAGCCAAGGAAACTGTCCAAAGGATGTGACCAATAATAAAGAGGGAAGTGAAAAATAAGTTCAAGACCAAAGGTCTGTATTAAAGCTTATTTAAATAAGTAAGAGAATAGACTCGGAGAGGAGGGAGAACATGCATAGGGAGTAAGACAGAGCCTGAAGAGTTTCCCATAAATATTGAGTCAAATCCTCTTTTATATGTGGTCAGAGGTCTACATCCACCAGTAGATGCCAAACTAATTAAATAATTATTTTCCAACAGTTTATAAGTTACAAATAATTTGAGATTCCAATAAGATTTTATCTTAGAAAAAAAGCATGCTTCTAAACTTCACATGGAAAATGAACAGATTACATAATCATGGAGTTTACAAAGAGCAGGGAAGTGGCCTCTTCTATCAAGTATTAGAACACGTAAATGCTTAAATATTTGACTTCTGGTTCTAATTCTACCATTTATATATATAAAAACCTAACCAACCAGATGACTGGCTGGCTGCTATGACACACACTGACCACCAGGGAGCAGACACTCAATGCAGGAGCTGCCCCCTGGTGGTCAGTGTGCTCCCATAGCTGGAGTGCCACTCAGCGAGCTTACCGAGTGGCGGCGGTGGCAGGTGCAGCGGGGCCAGGATGAGTGGGAGCAGTGCGGCGTCCAGCCTGGGCTCGAGCTCCTTGCCGGCCGCCAGCTGCTTCTCTCACTACTACATCCCTCAGGGGATGTCGTACTGCTGATTTCAGCCCGATCCCTGCAGGCCAGATCGGGCCAAAACTGGCAGTCTGACATCCCCTGAGGGATCCTGGATTGCGAGAGGGCACAAGCCAGGCTGAGGGACCCCACCGGTGCACGAATCCGTGCACTGGGCCTCTAGTAGAATATAAGAGATCATTGGAACAGAATAGAACCTTCAAAACTGTATAATGAAGCAATCCGTATCAACTGAAAAGACTATTAAATGATACCCTGATAGCTGGATAATAATTAGAAAAACTGGTGATTTATATCCAACACATGTTAAATTTATCTCTCTCCCCAAAACGTATTACCTAAGACTGAGTATAATACCCTGAAGATCCATGTTGTCGCAAATGGCAAGATTTCATTCTTTTTTATTGCTTTGTAATATTCAATTCTATAGGTACCACATCTTCTTTATCCATTCATCTATCGATGGACACCTAGGTTGCTTCCATATCTTGGCTCTTATAAAAAATGCTGCAGTGAGAATAGGGGTGCACATATCTTTTTGAATTAGTATTTTCATTTTCTTTTGATAAATCCCCAGGTGTGGAATTGCTGGGTCTTACGGTATGTCTATTTTTAGGTTTTTGAGCAATCTCTATACTGTTTGCCATAAGGCTGCACCAGCTTGCAGTCCCACCAACTTTTCTGTATCTTGACTGTATCCATGTCAGTGCAACAAGTTATCAGAGTACTGAGTAAAGAAAAGGTATATGGCATCTCTCTGTGTTGTTTTCGACAGCTGCAAGTGGATCTATAATTACCTCAAATTAAAAGAATAAGTGAGTGAGCATTAATAAAGTCAAGTCATAGAATACCACATGGAAATTATTCAGATAATAGAACGTGTAATATTCTGTTAAGAATTTAAGTCATAAAACAAAACAAGCCGAAGATGTGTCCTTTTATGTGCTGCTTCTCTCCCTGCTCTGCCCCACTTCTCCTCTCTGATTCTTACATGTCTGCCTGTCATACAGAGTCGGAGCTTCTTGAAGAATTCATATGAAACACACCAAACATATATAACCAGAAATGTAAAATAACCATTTAAAGTCAGCTGTATATTTCCATTTGTGAGGGAAAAGGTACGTATATGTCTATGTGTGTAAATACGCTTTTACTTTTATACACCTAGTGAAAACAGGGAGATACCTAAGCAATCAGAAATACGTTTATTGCTCGAGAGTAGGATTACTCTAGGGTAGTCGTTTTCAATTTGATTTTTATCTCATGTCTCCTCTGTGTTGTTAAAAAGTATGCAGGACCACAAGGAGCTTTGTTTTTGTGAGTTTTATCTGTAGACATTTACCACATCAGAAGTAAAAACTGAGACCTTAAAAAGTATTATTTTATTTTTAATTATAGCAATAAACCAGTTACATGTTAACATAAACAATATGTTGATATATACAAATAACCACATTTTACAAAATTTTAAAAAATAGAAGAGTAACATGGTTTTACCTTTTTGTAATTCTTTCTAAGGTTTGGCTGAAAAAAGACAGCTTCTGAATTCGATCTGCTATACGCTATACTCTTGAGAGAATTAGAGGAAAAACAACAATAAAATCTTAGTATCATTATGAAAATAGTTTTGACCCAGATCTCTACACAACTTTGAGAACTACTTCCCTGGAAGAGGAGAGGAAGATTTTTTTTCACCATAGAATCTGTTTTATAGTTCCCTAAGCCCTACCTGTTAAATAGGAAAAATAACACTGCTTTGTAAAATCTTTGTGAGGAATGTGTGTAATGTGCTTAGAAGAGAAATAAGCACATTTCAGGCAAGTAATAAATGACAGACATTATTATAATAATCACTTATTATGGTGATTGTTACATTCAAAGCCAGGATGAAAACTTCTGAATTTAAACCCAGTGCTCTTTTCACGGAGGCCGCCATATGGTTTGGAGGCTGTAGACATGGCTGCAAGGGCTTAATGTACCCTTTTTGGAAAACTGTGTTTTGAATCAGCCAGAGCCCCATTTGTCAAAGTGGGACTCTGGGGTTGTTGGGATAACTGCTAAAACCATCTCTGGACACTGATAGGCATTAGAGTACTGACGATTTCAAACAAGGAGGAGAGAGGCCACCCAGAAAGGAGGCCAGGGAAAGTGTGAGTAGCAAAATGGAGCCAGTGCAGCCAATTAGTCCACTCAGGGCTCTGCTCTATGAAGGACCCACTGGGCTTACACCCAGGGCAGAATGGGCATAGCCCACACAGCGCTTGGGGGCAGGGAGCCTAAAAAGACAAGGTTGACATGATAATGTGGAAATTGGGGGCAGAATGGTCAGGTACTGACATCCATTGGAGCCATGGCAGGGGCATGGGTGCTCTCCCCAAATTTTACCTGCTCCCCACATTCCCCACACTCTTGGGGCTACCTGGGGTCAACATGACTGGTTTGGGACAATGGACACAATGAAAAGGTATAACTATGATATGTACATTGTGAAATGGCAGTGAAGAGGCAGGAAGGATATTTATTTGTTTGGAGTCCAAATGAATCTAATAGAGGAAAGATAAGTATCTGAGAAGATAAAAAATTGAAATTTTCGGAATCAAGTAAATATATGAGTCCTTAGACTGAAAGTGTACTCCTAGAACCTAAAAAGATTCATAGTGAATCTGCATAGCAACAAGAATGAAAGAAAATCTTTAATGCTGTTAGGGTGAAAATATAGATTGTATACAAAGCAATAATGATTATCTTAATAGCTGACTTCTCAGTAGAAATATCTGGCAGAAGATAAAAGAATAGTATTAAATGATAAACCATTAATCAAGACTTAAAAAATCTTTTCAAGTATTCTTTAGAAAGACAAGGTTAAAGGGAAAAAATTGGAAATAAATAATTTTGAGTGTGCTGAGTATTGCCTGAGGATATACTCCTAGGTTTACAGGCATAGAAAGCCAGGGAACTGGGAACATAGCTAAGCTACCCCGAATTCTATCACCAAATCTGCCGCATCCCCAGTGTCACAGTGGAGCAGTAAACTAAATTATACTTAAAAGGACATACACTAAACCAGAGAATTGGGGGGGCGCAAAACAACTAAATAAGATAACACAGAAGAAAGTGGGAAAATTAAAAAAAAAAGAAAAAAACAACAACACCTTAACATTCAACATTGAGCTTGCTAGCCAAAATTGTAACATATGACGAGACTTAATGTTAAGAAAGCCTACAAAATCAAGTGAAAAAAATGAATTCATTACAAATGTTATTACATTTCTAGAATAGATGGTTATAAGATCAGTGTATTGAATGTATTTAAAGAAGTGAATGAAGGCAAACCTCCCATTATAAAAATAAAATCAGTTATGTAACAAATAGGCATGGAGAAAAACAGATTTTAAAAGAACAATTAAAATACCGTGGAAATGAAGAATATAGTCATTAAAGGAAAAGACTAAGACAAGAATATCAACTCCATAATATAAAACTCTTATAATGTAAACTATTGAGAAGGGAATTTGATATTTTGAAGAAATATATTTGAAACTCATTCATAACATTGCCCATAGAGACAAAGAGATTTAAAGTATACTTGTGTGACTAGGAGATGAGGCGACAAGAAAAGCACATCTGCTTTTGACATTTCTATTCAACATTTTCCTGGAGGTTTTAGCCAGGGAAATCAGGAAAGAAAAGAACTAAAAGACATGCAGTTTGGAAATGAAGATGTAAAACTATCCTTACAGATGGCATGAGCTTGTATATTGAAAATTTTAAGAATCCCCCTTTCCCACAAAACAATAGAGGTTAATAAGTGAGTTCAGTAAAGTTGCACGATACAATACATAAAAATCAATTGTATTTCAAAACACCAGCAGTGAAAAATCTGACAATGAAATTAAGAAAACAATTCTATTCTCAATAGCATCAAAAAGTTATAATACTTGGAAATAAATATCTATATATATAAAAGGCTAATATGCTAAGTGTTTGTCCGACTGGTAGCTATGACATGCACTGACCCCAGGGGGCGGGCAGACAATGTAGGAGCTGCCAAGCTGCAGTGACTTGGCAGTGGCAGTTCTCGGCTGACACACCCTGGAACCAGAGAAGAGGGAGCCTGATTCCTCATGGGCCACATGATTCCACCTTCGGCCATGGGTTATGTCAGGGGTGGGCAAACTTTTTGACTCGAGGGCCACATGGGTTCTTAAACTGGACTGGAGGGCCGGGACAAAAGCATGGATGGAGTGTTTGTGTGAACTAATATAAATTCAAAGTAAACATCATTACATAAAAGGGTACAGTCTTTTTTTTTTTTTTTTTTTTAGTTTTATTCATTTCAAACAGGCTGGATGTGGCCCACGGGCCGTAGTTTGCCCACAGCTGCGTTATGTTGTTGCTGGGGCACTGTTGCCCGAATCTGGTTACTACACACTTGCGTTTGTGTTCCACATCCTGTATGACAGCAACTTTGCAGAGTGCCCTCTTGCACTCTGGGACCCCTTGGGGGATGTTGGAGAGCTGGTTTTGGCCCGATCCCCACAGGCCAGGCCAAGGGACCCCACTTGCCAGAGGGACCCCCCTCACTCCACAGATGCCCTTCGAGCCACAGCGCCACCCCAGGTGTGGCTGACCGGAAAGAGACTGCACGAGGTTGGCCCAGTCCCGCCCTGCTGGCTACCTTCTAATTAATTTCCTTTCAATGTGCACCAATCTGTACCCTGGGTCATTAGTAACAAAATAAGTATAAAACTTGTACACTGAAAACAGCATGTCATAAGACTGGTACTGACCTAGGAAAAACATAGATCAATGGAATAGAATTGAAAGTCCAGAAATAATGCCAATCATCTCTAGTCAATTGATTTTCTATTTATTTTTACTTTTTTTAAAATTACAATTTACATTTAACATTCTTCTGTATTAGTTTCAGATGTACAGCATAGTGGCTAGCAATCATGCACTTTACAGAGTGGTCCCCCAGTATTTCTAGTACCCACCTGGCCCCATACATAGTTATTACGATGTTATTGACTATATTCCCTATGCTGTAATTTACATCTCTGTGACTGTTCTGTAACTACCAATCTGTACTTTTTAATCCCTTCACCTTTACCCAGCCTCCCCAAAACCCTCTCCTCTGTCAACTGTCAGTCTCTTCTCTGTATCTATGAGTCTGTTCTATTTTGTTTGTCTGTTATATAAGTAACATCATATGGTATTTGTCTGTCTCTGGCTTATTTCACTTAACGTAATACCCTCTAGGTCCATGCATGCTGTTGCAAAACATAAGATTTTATTCTTTTTTATGGCTGAGTAGTGTTCCATTGTGTATATTTATCAACTGAATTTCAACAAAGGCAGCAAGACCATTCTATAGGCAAAAAGTTTTTTTCCATATGTATTTTTTAAATTTATTTTTATTGTTGAGGGTATTAGAGATATCCCATATCTTCCCCTCCTTTAACCCTCTACATCCTCTCCCTCCCCACCCCAGGTGTTCATTGCACTATTGTCTGTGTCCATGGGCTATGCATCTAAATTCTTTGGTTAATCTCTCCCCCTCCCCCCTTCCCTCTGCGATCTATCAGTCTGTTGCATGCTTCCATGTCTCTGGGCCTATGTGTTCATCAGCTTATTTTGTTGATTAGATTCCACATATAAGTGAAATTTAATGGGGCTTGGACAAATGGATTGTTACATACAAAAGAATGAATTTGGACCCCTACATTATACCATATACAAAACATTAACTCAATATCAATCAAAGACCTACAGGTAAGAGTTAAATCTAGAAAACTCTTAGAAGGAAACAGCACTAAATCTTTATGCCCTTTGATTAGGTGATTTTTTCTTAGATATGATACCTAAAGCACTAGAGACCAAAGACAAAATAGATAAATTAGAATTCATCAAAATAAAAGACTTCTGTGTTTCAAAGGTCACTATAAGAAAGTGGAAAGATAAATCATGGGATAGGAGAAAATACTTACAAATCCTATCTCTGATAAGGGTCTAGTATCTCAGTCATATGCAAATGAGTGAGAATGATAATGACATTGGGATTTTTAGCAGCATCACGGACACAAGAAGACATCATCCTAATTGGGAATATGTTAGAAGCATTTTCTTTTAGAACAGGAACAGAGAAATGCCATGTGTTCTCATAATGAGGAAAATTGATTCCAAATTAATCTATTGATTCAGTGCAACTTCAACTAAAATAACTACAGAGCACTTTTACAGAATTTACTGAGCTAATTCTGAAATTCTGAGGGAGGTATTATGGGCCAAAAATAGAAAAGTCATTTTGCAGAAAAAGACCAGGGAAAAATGACAACATTGTGAGATTATTTTGTGTGTGTGTGTCCAGATAATTTCTATGTGGGAAGAAGAATAAACGCTATTATTTATAAGTAGTTTTATTTTCCAGTTTATTAATCATATGAATCTAGAATTCACTTAAATATTAATAACATCCACTGAATATTTACACAGCATGTACATAAACTGATAAACTTAGGCACTACACAGATTAAATTTCCTCAAATATTTAAACATTGATTGCAAACTTAATCAACAATCTAAACCTTTAATTAGAATCCCTTTGAATATATGAATCTCCTAAATGCTCTAAATTTTCAAAAAGCTGTCAAAGTGCATATGTGGTATAATTATTATAAAACTGATAGATACCAGAAAACCTGAGTATAAAATATTTAAACTAGGGGTTTAAAATTACTTTTTATCTTCATTCTTATATCTATTTTAGGAATTGCCTTTAAGGTGAAGTTTAGTGATATTTCTTTCATACCTTCCAACATTTTCAATAATTTTTCAGACCCCAAAGGAAAGAGGTACATATGAAAACGACTGAGAGTACAGGATGTGGATAACAGAATATGGGCTACCTTGTGGTTGTTTAGAACACATGAAGTTGATTAATTTTTAATAGTAAAGCTTTCCTTATTATATCATGAGACTCTTTCATTCACCATCTGCCATATTAACACTAACTTTTTACCCTTGATATCTTTTCCAGAAATGATTTATTCTTTACATTTCAGATAACTATTGTCCATTGTTCTTTGATCATGATATAACCATCTTTAGTCTAAGATTTTCTATTATATTTACAATTATAAACCTAAGATATGAAGTCACTGTTATATGGGCCAAAGGATTGAATCAAAAGCCCACAGATAGACCCAAGAAAGTATGGAAACTTCATTTATTGCAAAAGTGACATTACTAATCAGTGGAGAAAATGATGGGTGACTGAATATATGAAGGTGGGATCATTGGTTACCCGTATAAAAAACTGAGTTCATTATCTCACACATACATAAAATAAGTGAGCTCCTGGTATATCAAAATGTGAATGTTTAAAACAAAACTTAGAAATTTTGAGAAGAAAGTATTGAATAAAATATTTATGAAATTGGATAAGAAAGGATTTCTTAATACATGGCACAAATACATATAAAATAAATACTTTTGACATATTTTACTGTATTAAAATTTAAAAATTTCCAGAACATTAAATCCCATAGTTTAGAACACATGAAGTTGATTAATTTTTAATAGTAAAGCTTAAGTTTTATTGAATGAGCTGGACTTAGTAGAATGCAAATAGAAACAACCTTACACAACTACACTTTCAAACCTGGATTTCAACGTGAGCTTCATGTTTCTGGGTGAAATTTCAGTGAGTTCTCCTAGTTTTTGGTCTCTATAAAATAATTTTTTTCTTATTCTTGGCATTTAAATTTTCAGTCCTCTATACTATAAAACTCTAAACTTGATTAAATGTAGTTTTTAATTTAAACATAGTTGGTATACAATGTTATATTGGTTATATAGTTTCAGGTGCACAATAGAGTGATTTGACATTTTATACATTACAATGTGATCACCCCACTAATTCTAGTAATCATCTATCACCGTGTAAACTTATCACAATATTGTTGACTAAATTCCTCTTCCCCTTTCCACCGCCCCCCTCCCCTAAACTTCCTTCTGGTAACCATGCTTTTGGTTTCTGTTTCTATGAGTTTGTTTTTGTTTCTTTGGTTTTGTTTTTAGATTCCACATGTAAGTGAAACCATACAGTATTTGTCTTCCTCTGCCTAACTCATTCCACTCAGCATAATACCCTCTTGATCCCTCCATGTTGTTGCAAATGGCAAGATTTCATTCTTTTTTATCGTGGTGTAGTATTCCATTGTGTATATATACCACAACTTCTTTATCCATTCACCTATCGACTATTAATGGACGCCTAGGTTGCTTCCATAAATGTAATTTTTTTTCTTCCCCAATTTGAGTTTTGTTTCAGACTAGAAAGCTTGCATTGGTGGAGGGTGCGTGATTGAGTTCTCTTTTTTCCTGTCTCCTCCTCCTCCTTTCTTGATTCTCAGATGATGTTTATGGCCTCTCCAGAGCAGAGTGAAGAGAAAGGTGGGGTGGATAAAGGCCCAGCATCTTAATTTAACTGTTAAAGTTAGAGTGGATGTTAGTACTTCTAAGTGTGGCAGCTACCTGAAGCTGACTTCTTCTCTCCTGAGACTTTACAGAGGCCACCTCTCCCCCTACTCTTGGAAGCATCTGACAGCTGTTTCCTTGTTCTAATCCCTGCTCAGGTTGACTCTTTTGACTCCTTCTCACAGCCCCTAGGCCTCTGGCAGTCACATTTTTTTTTATTAGAAGTGCATTCAATAATGATCTACTAGAGGCCCGGTGCACAAAATTTGTGCACAGGTAGGGTCCCTAGGCCGGCAGGAGGTCATTGCCAATCGGGGCCTTCTGGCTGCCAGCTGGGGCCTTCCTTATCCCAGCTGCTGGCCGGGGTCTTCCTTCATTCCATGCCGCACCCTGGTGGTTAGCACACATCATAGTGAGCGGTCGAACTCCTGGTCAGTTGAACTCCCAGTTGGTCAAACTCCTGAGAGGACAATTTGCATATTAGCCTTTTATTATATAGGATTATATTTATAGGGCACAAAACTGAAGTAGAATTACAAGTAATGAGTACAACTATGTGAGAGGGTTTTTTGGGGTTTTTTATTTCCCTATTTATCAAATCTCATTTTAGTGGATATGACAGATCTTGTCATCTGGTAAATCCAAATGAAATGGCACACAGAGTTTCCACTGACATGTGAAATGGCCTGAAGGAACAAGTGTTTTCATGATTAAACGCCTACATGTTTTCATCAATAAGTCGATCAGTATAAGAAAATAAACTAATTTCACAATTATGAAGCTCAACACAGCACAGCAGCAACTTAAATATAACTTAAAGTGATCTCTGTGTCTTAATTTTGGAATGATTTTGTATGTTTTTTCCAGAATAATTGATCATACAAAAGTCAGCTATAATTCTAGGAGAATCTCCCCAAAATGTAATTTGATCAAAAGAAAGCAGAAACTTAATGTCTAAATTATGAACTATAATGAATAAATAAATAACAAATGTTGGTAATCATGCTAAAGGAAATACTGAACCATTTCCCTCAAGCCTGGGGTCCACTACTCTTTTACACAAAGTTCAAAGACACCGTCTGGGAGAAAATATTGTCACATTGGCAGTTGACAATGGTACTATGCAGAGCATGTATATGTCCAGAAAACCTGTATTGTCAAAGCCATCATAGGGATACAGTAAAGTTGTTTTTTTTTTTTCTGTTTCTGATATATCAGTAATAAAACATAGAAAAATATTTTCTTGAAATTGTTCCCAATGCCAAATTACTTGTACACACAGTTTAAAAGTCTAGTTAAATGTATGTTCAGATAATTTGGTCCATGCAAAAATAGTGACTTATTTCTGGCCTTTTAGTTGTATATGAGATAAATACACTTATTTTATTATTAGGCATCAGAGTAAAAGATAGAGATGAATGAGTGAGAATCAGTTAATATAATTAACCACATAAAAATTATTGACATGTTAGGACACTAATTCTTCTTAAAAAGAAAACTGGTTGGGTGTCTCAGTTGGTTGGAATGTCGTCTGGTACTGTTACAGAAAAAACCGGACAAGAACCAGACAACGCTCTGAGAGCTTGGAGTTACACTTTTATTCACCGTGGCGGGCTCAGGGAAATGAATCCAAATCTAAGCAAAGCTACAAGCAGAACTTCCCTTTTTATGGAAGAGCCAGCTCTTTGTGCACTTGCTGGCGGTGGCCTTGAAACTACACAGTTCTATCCAATTAAAAAATGCACCTGGCATGGCATTGAGTGTATCTAGTCTCTGACCTACAAGGTCAGATAGCTAAGTTTATCTCCCCGACTATTCAAGCAGGCTAGAAAGCAAAGTTACTTTTTTCAGAATAGGAGGCCGTCCAAAGAATAGCAGAGAATTCCAAACAGCAGTTTTTACAGAATAGGGGTTTTCCTTCACAGTACACCAAAAAGTTGCGAGTTTGATTCCCCGTCAGGGCATCGATTCCTGGTCAGGACATGGATCCCATGTCAGGGCACGTACAGGAGACAACCAATCCATGTTTCTCTTTTTCTCTGTCTCTCTCTTCCTCTCTCTCTAAAAATAAATAAAACCATGTCCTTGGGTGAAGGTTATAAATGAAAAGAAAACTGGGTTAGAATCACCAAGAAAAGAATCATTGCAGTGTCTAAATCTTCAAACTTCCAAGCAAAAAATAGGGGTTGCCCCAAATGCACATAATTGACAGATTTTCCCCATCATCTCCTGACTCAAGGAAACTGTGCCCTCCAGCAACCACTGACTGGGCCTATAGTTACATCCTGAGGGCTGATGCTAATGCATACAGCCTGCTACTAAAAGAGTCTGAAATAAGCATGGTCCCCTGAATACTGCTAAACCTCACCTGCTTTGTTGAAAATCTACAAGGTGCTTTCCAAAAAAATCCAGACAAGACCCTATAGCAGTGGTTCTCAACCTTCTGGCCCTTTAAATACAGTTCCTCATGTTGTGACCCAACCATAAAATTATTTTCGTTGCTACTTCATAACTGTAATGTTGCTACTGTTATGAATCGTAATGTAAATATCTGATATGCAGGATGGTCTTAGGCGACCCCTGTGAAAGGGTCATTGGACCGCCAAAGGGGTCGCGACCCACAGGTTGAGAACCACTGCCATATAGGGTTAACTATGTATAGTAGTACCCCCTTATCCTATCCCAGTTTTACTTTCTGTGGTTTCGGTTAACCACAGTCAACCAAAGTCCAAAAGTATTAAATGGAAATAATAAGCTTTCAATTGCTCACCGTTCTCAGTAGCATGGTGAATCTCAAGCCGTTCTGGTCCATCCTGCAGGGGACATGACTCTTCCCTTTGTCCAACATATTCACTCCCCACCAGGTAGTCACTTGCTAGCCATCTGGGTTATCAGATCCACGTTTCAGTATTGTGGTGCTTGATTTCAAGTTGCTCTTAGTTATTTAAGAATGGCTCCAACACACAGAAGTAGTGATGCTAGCAATTCAGATAAGCCAAAGAGAAGGCGTGAAGTGCTTCCTTTAAGTGAAAGGTATGTATGTATGTATGGGGGAGGGGGAACAGTACAGATTGGCGCAAAAGTAGGTTTACAGTCGCTTGTATGGGAAATAATAGAATAATACAATAATAAATAACAATACAAGAATAAACTGTGTTTCGAGTACTCACAACTGTAAACCTACTTGCCCCACCCAATGTATATAGGATTCCATACTATCCCCAGTTTCAGGTGTCCACTGGGGGTCTTGGAACGTATTCCCTGCAGATAGGGAGGACTGCTACCACTCAGTTCTAGTCAGTGAGAGATAAGCAGACTTTGTTGAGTGTAGCTCCTGGGAAAACTCCTAAAGGGTGGTATGCTCAGTTGGGACACACCTTCTATGTCTTTTGCCCTTGCCCTTTGTCCAGTCGGGAATAAAGATGAGGTATCCAGCGGTGGAGCAATTGTCATGTGCCCATGGCTAAGGATGTCTGAGTAAACAGAAGGAGCAGGGGCTTGATGTGCTTGCAGCAGCCTGGGATTATCCATCGCAGCAGAAGAGTAAACTCTGATTTTGGTTAAGCCACATTTTCAAAGAGAGAGAGTTAGTACTAGGATTCTTCCTGAGTATAGAATTCTTCCTTTTTCCAATATGTTCATATCCATAAAACATATATTGTTTTAGATAACATTTTATATTAGTGAGATCATTCCATACTTATTTGGCAACCTTTTAAAAATTAATTACTGTGATTTCAAAGTTGATCCATATTAATACATGCAGATCTAGATCACTCATTTAAACCACTGTATCATAGTCCATTGTTTGAAAATGTTACAATTCGATGGTTGTTCATTTAATCCTTTCCCCCTTTTGGTAGACATTTAGATCACATACTATTTTTCTTTTTACAGTCCTGGCATATGTCTCCTTGTGCACATGTGCTAGAATAGGAAAAGATATAATTTACTATAACAACTGAAATATCACCAGTTGTTTATAACACAAATAATGAAATTTACAAAATTATAGGATTTTACCAAAGACCGTAAAGGAGGGGGCCCATATTGTTTTAGGATAGAAAGACTGTGTGTATATAGAAAGAGGTCATAGTCTATGTCTGTGCACATATTCAGTGCAGTTCCAATAAAAGCCCAACAAAATTTCTTTTCAACTTTACAAGTACAAAAATATATACGTAAAAGTACTCAAAATTTTTGAGAAAGACTAATGAAAGCAGCTTGCTCAAGTAGATATTAAAATGCATTATAAAGTTAAAGCAATGAAAATGCATACGTTACTGGTACAAAAGAACTATGGGAAGAATCCAGCTTCAGACTGAGAACCCAGTGTTTATGGGGAGTTTATGTCTGTGAAGGTAGCTTTTAAATTAGATTAGTAAGTGAAGTTAAGACAATTAGCTAGCCATTTGAAAAAAGACCTGGATTCCTACCTCACTTACTAAATTCTTGCTGAAATCACGAAATACTAAGTCATTAGTGATTATAATTGTGGCTTGGGGAAGAACTTTCTTTTTCTCAGCATCAGAAAACATAATGGGAAATACTGATAAATGACTATTTAAAAATAAAACTTCTGTATAAAAATAAACACCATAAAAAGTTGAAAAATAGAAGGCAAATTGGAAAATTATTTTTTAAAATATTAGACAAAGAATATCCCAGGTAAATAGAGAGCTCTTGCAAATTAATAGGAAAAATATTTAATGTTTTAATGAAAAATTAGCAAAATACTTTAAGGCAAATTACCAAAGAACACAAAGAAGAGGGTTCCCCCTCAGATTGAAGGGTCTCAGGTTCAATTCCAGTTAAGGGCACATACCTCAGTTGCAGGCTTTATCCCTGGTCGGGGCCTTCTGAGGGAGGCAACCAATCAACGTGTCTCTCTCACATCCATGTTTCTCTTTCTCTGTCTCTCCTTCTCCCCTCCACTCTCTTTAAAAATCACTGGAAAAGTGTCCTCTTGTGAGGACGCTTTATCATTTTATTGGAAAACTAGAGGCCCAGTGCACAAAAATCATGCACAGGTAGGCAATCAGGGCCGGCAATCAGGGCCTATCTGTGGGGCAACCGGTGGGGCAATTGGGGGGCTCCTGCCTTGGCTGGCCTGGGGCCTGCAGGCTGGAGGCAGCTCCTGCATTGAGCGTCTGCCCCTGGTGGTCAGTGCACATCATAGCGACCAGTCGTTCTGCTGGTCATTCCGCTGTTTGGTTGATTTGCATATTAGGCTTTTATTATATAGAAGAAACCAATGCTCCTTGGAGAAATGGATAATGCCCCCCCTATCCCACTTGGTCTCTGACTGCCATGCCCGCCTGCCCCTCAAATAGTCAAGGAAGCACTGGTAAAATGTAAATAGTATTTTCCCCTCCATCAAACCAGCAAAGGTTAAAATTATTGCCAACCTCAAGTTTGCAGTTGTGAGGGATAGCAAGTATTGTTGAGAGTGGAAAACAGTCACATCACCTTAGGAAAGGGGTGCAGAGTATATGTTGAAATGTAAAAAAATTCATTCTGCAGCACACTTCTGGGAATTTACCCTAAGGAGAATGAATGTGCATTACCGATCTCTTTGCAATGAAAATGTGAAACCATCTTAATGTCCATCAGTAATGGACTCGTAAAGTAAATTAGGTAGGAATTTCATGCAGCTCTTGCAAGTGGACTCTATTGATTGACTGGAAAGATCTTATTGAATGAAAAATGAAGGTTTCAGAATACAGGCTATGTAAAATTGTAATAATGGATTTGTGTGTCTGTTGATGAATAGAGAGAGATGCTTGAAAGGAAGCCCACCCTCCCCCCAGAAGAAAAGTAATAAAAAATAATTCACATTTCATGTTAAATCAAATGCTACAAAAATGTAAAAAGTAAAAAGCGAAAGTGCTTCTCTCATGGACTCCCCATAACACATGGCCCCAGGGGAAAGCAGTGTTAACAAATTGAGTTCTAATCTTTAGATCTTAAAATTCATTTATAATCTGATGTAGAATCAACTAGTCAAATCAACCTCCTGTGGCATGACTGCCCTCCTCCACATTGGCTTTTGCTTTTTAGTATCTGATCTTTTCATCTCTTTGTAGAGATGTTTTGATTCATAGAATATCCCTCTTAATTTCTCTGAGAAGGTAAAGTTTTGATTTCATTTTTCTTTTTTGTAGTTTCTATGCATGTGTCTCCTGTCATCTCCTTTATGCTAATTACTTACTGAGAATGGGGGAATAGGGCCACCATCTATACCTGGACTGTTCTGCACTCCACAATGCTCAGAGGCATCCTTTACATAGTTGTAGGACAAATTTTGTAAAAGTGTTATACAGCAGCAGGCCTACAGGTCAGTTGTATGGGAACTGGAATTAACTCAAGGACAGCATGCATTACTTCTCCTTGGTCCTCCTCTCTGAGAACCTGGACACTGTTTTAATCATGCTTTTATAAACTGAACTAAAGAATCATCGTGTCAGTTTATAATTCTGTGTAACATTTCAGTTACTGCCAGGGGAGAGCAAGCAAGGATTGGAGCCACCAGTAAGTATACTAAGGCAACAACCTTAATTCAGAAAGGTTGTGCCTGGCACTGTGGCAGAGACTCCTACCTGAGCACACACTGACTATACTGTTCAGCTCCCATTACTGTTAGGTGTAATCACATGACAAGTTCTCACCAGGGGAATGTGAGCTCAGGTCATGGGTGTCCCCACTGGGATAAAGTAATTAAGAGGCAGTAAAGCTTTCTCCACTGTGGTTTAATGAAAGTATGTATTTTGTCTTTGTCTTGGGTTCCTTGCACAGAACTCCTAAAACCTTTGCAATCTCTTGAGTGAAGAGTGTCTTTTCTATATTAATGAGATGACTCCCGACAAGGGCGGGTGTTGGGGTCAGTGTAGATAATTTCAGGTTGAGGGCTGGTGACTTCAAAAACCAAGCCAGGGCCGAAACCGGTTTGGCTCAGTGGATAGAGCATCGGCCTGCGGACTGAAGGGTACCGGGTTCGACTCCAGTCAAGGGCATGTACCTGGGTTGCGGGCGCGTCCCCGGTGGGGGATGTACAGGAGGCGGCTGGTCGATGTTTCTCTCTCATCGATGTTTCTGACTCTCTGTCTCTCTCCCTTCCTCTCTGTAAAAAATCAATAAAATATATTAAAAAAAAAAAAAAACAAGCCAGGATTAGAGGGTTTTGTTTTTTAGCTCCACCTCCTGATCTTCAGGGAGAGGAGGACTGGATATTGAGTTAATCACCAATGGCTAATGGTGTAAGCAGTCATGTCTCTCTAATGAAACTTCCATTGGAAAGGGTTCAGAGCGTTTCTGGCTTGGTGGACACATCAAGGTGCTGAGAGGGTGATACACCTGAAGAAGGCATGGATATGCATGTGTTGACATGGAGGGGCAGGCTGGCAGGGAAGTCAGAGACCAAGAGGGGTAGCGAGGGCATCATCTGTACCGAGGGGCCTCCTGTCAAAAGATCCTGGAATTCGAGTAAGTAGAGGTGAGCATCCATGCAGGGAAGAAGGTAGGCAGTGATGGAAGATTGGTTTCATGCCACAGAGATTTATTTTTTCAAACAAATATAATAAGGGTAATTCCCACAATATTTGTCACTGTGACAGAGGAGAGATACAAATATGGATGAACCTATGGCATCAGATTGGAATTAGAGATATTGGTGTCAACTCCTGGACTTCTATAAATACGGATGGATATAGAAATACAGGTAGATGTAAATAATGGTGTGAATGTTCTGTGGACTGGGAGGACCTAGAGGCTTCACCTCCAAGGCACATGTATGCCCAGATTTTGGCTTCTAAATAGCATTTTATTGGAAAATAAAAGAAACCAATGCCCCTTGGAGAAATGGCTGATACCAAGGCTGGGGCAGGGAAATTGCAAAATGAGCCCAGAACATCTTTTTATACCAGAAAGCAAGGAGGTGCTGAAAGAATGATGAGACGTGTCAAAAGTACATCACAGCCATTTTTAAAGTCATCACATTTGAGTATCAAAATAAATCAGGATTGCAGTTGACCCTTAAACAACATGGGTTTGAACTGCGCTGGTCCACTTACATGTGGATGTTTTCCTGTTGAATCTGCTCAGTTCAAAACCGAGTTGTTTAAGGGTCAACTGGAGGTTGGGAATTTATGTGTTTGGAGGGCAGACTTACATTAAACACGGATTTTTGACTGTGTGGGTGGTAGGCACTGCTAACCCCAGGGCTGTTTAAGGGTCAACTGTCTAACTCATTGAATAAAAAAGGAAACAACAGTCCATTCTGATATAACTAAATTGACAAGAAAGTTTGATGAACAATGAGATATTTACATATCCCATTGAAACTATTTACATACTTTCAAAGAATGTCTTCAGAAAACATATTAATTTCAAAGGAAAAAATGTAACTTACAGTAAAGAAGTGCATAAACCACCTTAAATGATGAAAGCTGGCATCATCAGTGATGGGGAAATTGCAATCTTCTGTCACCTGATAGATGCATGACAAGAACACAGCATGTTCTCTAATGTATCTGCCAAATCGCGTAATCTGATTCTAGTCATAAGGAGACATCAGACACCCCAAAATGGAGAGACGTGATGCAAAATAACTGGCCTGTGATCTTCAGAAGTCACAAACGCAACACATACTTCCTAATACTTAAATACAACATGTAATTCTAAACTGGATCCTTTTGCTATAAAGGACATTATTGTGATGACTGGAAAAACTTAAGTGGGGTCTGAGGCTTAGGTGATATTAACATGCCACATTAATTTCCTGATTTTGATGTTCATATTTTCATTATTAAGATAATATCCTTGCTTGTTGGAAACACACACTAAAGTATTCAGGGAGTAATGGGACATCAGGTCAGCAATTCACACTTGAAGGTTTTTGGTGTTTTTTTATGTACTATATATTCTATTCTTCTGTAAGTTTGAGATTATTTCAAAATAAAATTTGTGCCAAAGAAGAAAATGGTTTGTGGGATTTCCTACATTTTTACAATATGTTTTTATTGATTTTAGAGTTAGAAGAAGGGGGAGAGAGAGAGAGAGAAACATTGATCAGCTGCCTCCTGCACATTCCCTACTGGGGATTGAGCCACAACCCGGGCATGAACCCTGAGCAGGAATTGAACCTGGGACCTCTCAGTGCATGAGACAACACTCAACCAATTGAGCCACACCAGCCAGGGATGTGGGATTCCTATTAAAGTCAACTACAGAACTTCCATGCCAGTCCCAAATACATTTTCCCTCAGTGCATGCTCCCCTCCACAGCCTTGAGCAGCTTCTTTTCTTGTGTGGCTCACATGGTACTGGCCACACTCCTCACTCCTATCTCCTCTTCACCACACCATTTCTGGAATTAGGATGTGCTTATTTTTAGAACCTGGATTTTCACCATTAGAAAGGAGATACCAATGACTTAGGCACATTTCAGCACATGTCCGTTCACGTTTACAGAAACATGAGGTCAGGTTGTCAGAACCTTCAGTAGATACGACATTATAATTTGTATTTTTGTCCTAGTGCGTTCTTTTTGATACTCAGGAAATTTTCTATTTATAATATAAACCCAATGGCATTACATTATGTATTTCCTCACAAATATCCAGCCTATGAAAGTTTACATATATAAAAATATTTGTACCTTATTTTGATAATTAAAACTTTTAAAAATTATCAATAATTTATTTAAAGTTTATAAATGTATATATCCTTGAGATGTGAAAGCTAAATATTGCAATGGATTGGTATAAACATAGTACACTCTGTGTGTCAGAAACCAAATAATCTGTCAGAGAAAACACAGTATGTTTATTGCCATCTGCCTAGATAAGTAGAAAATATATAAATTAAGTAACTGAAGAAAAATGAAAAAACCATATGCACTGGAGAAAAGAATATGATTGCTCAACTATTTGGGGACTTCCTTTGGGATGGAGGGACTTATTAAGTATGCACCTTATCACTCAACTTCAACTAAATGTAATATCTTTAGCACTGCTGTGGTGGTTTAATGCAGGAGCTGGAGGGATGCATCACTGGGTCACTTGATATGTCCCTCAAAATGTCTCAGAGGCACCTTAATTCAACATGTGCACCTCCTAGAAACCAAGAAATTACCTGAACTCCTCCTCTCTCTTCCTCCTATACCTGTTCAGATGTCCAATTCTCCCTTTAATACAGGGTGGGACAGAAATAGGTTTACAGTTGTGAGTATGTGAAACAGTTTATTTTTGAATTATTTAACTAGAGGCCTGGTGCACGAAATTCCTGCACTAATGGGAAGAGGGGCCCCTTGGCCTGGCCTGCACCCTCTTGCAATCCAGGAGCCCTTGGGGGATGTCTGACTGAGCCAGCAGTCGGACATTCTTAGCACTGCTACAGAGGTGGAAGAGGCTTCTGCCACCGCTGCTGCACTCACCAGCCGTGAGCCCGGCCGGCTCAGGGCTTCTGGCTGAGTGGCGCTCCTCCTGTGTTGAGCATCTGCCCCCTGGTGGTCAGTGTGCATCATAGCGACTGGTTGTTCCACCATTCGGTCAATTTGCATATTGGCCTGTTATTATATAGGATTATTGTATTATTTTCTATATGAACAACTGTAAAAACCTACTTTTGCCCCTGTATTATATCCAACTTTGATTGGATATTAAGTATTTGAAACCTGTATTCACTGTCCCTGTCAATTCCTTAGTTCAGTAATTACTTTTTTACTTGGGTTATTGCTAATATCTCCTATTTTGTTTCCCTATTTCAAATTCTTTTCCCCTTCCATCAGAATTATCTTTATAAACCACTAATCTAATCAGAATACATCTTTTAAAATTCTACAACTCTATCCTAAGGATCTAGTGTAATATTTAATAGAAATACAAGTGTATGTATGAAGGTGTTAATCATAGTATAATATTAATGAAAAATGGAAATGACATAAATTTTCAACAATAAGGAAATGGGTAAATTGACTATAATGTATCCATTCAATGGAATATCCTGCGGCCAATAGTAATAATTTTCAAGAAACTAGAGCAGACTAAATCTGAGGGATGCATATTGGAGCTTGTGCAAATTTATGTTCCCATTTTTTTCTACAACCCACGCAGACTTATCCTGACTTAATACTACAAGGAAATTGCTTCATGTTCGTGGAGGTCATGTGCAACTTTAATGGATCTCAGAAACTCTGCAAACCTATCCCAATTAAACTACAAGCAGTCTCATAATGTCAGTCACCGACTTCTGTGCCTGCTTCTCTTGTTTTCTTTCCTTCTTTTTTTTTTAAATCCTCACCTGAGAATATTTTTCCATTGATTTTTTTAGAGAGAGTTGAAGAGAGAGGCAAAGACAGAAAGAAATATCTATGTGAGAGAAACACATGGATTGGTTGCCTCCTGCACGTGCCACAACCAGGGCCCAGGTTGGGAGGCGCCTGCAACCAAGGTATGTGCCCTGGACCAGAATTGAACCAGGGACCCTTGGGTCCGCAGGCCGAAGCTCTATCCACTAAGCCAAACTGGCCAGGGTTCCTCTTGCTTTCTTTGTCCCTGGTTTTTATCCTCTGGACCCTTACCTCCAATTTAATATTCAATTCTAGTCTCGTTGGATTTGAACAAATACAGGACAGATCCTCCAGGCTCTCTTCAAAGTTCATGTTCCCACCTGGGCTTTATCATGCCTTTATTTTTACTGTCCTATGCCCCTACTTTTTTGAATAAAGATTTCCTTGCTCCTGAAATCAGAATTATCTGTGTGGTCCATCTTCAGAGTTTATTTGTGGAATTCTGAATTCCCAATCTTCCATCATTCACTCAAGACAACTGATGAAACATGGTCACTGTGCTACCCCAGCCAAAGGGAATGCAACACAATTGTATGAAAATGTGAGGTTACACAGACAGGAAACTGCTATGACTATACGATTAACTATTACGAAGCTTGAATTTGTGGTGGAATATCCACAAGGACTGTGAGAAAAGGTATTCCCTGACCCTTCCTGAGTCTTCTTCCTAAGATTGATTTGGGGAAGATGGGGTGATGGGAGGGGAAGGGATGTCTGAAAGAAATGCCCAGCCTTTCTCCTGCATAAGAGACCTGTAGTTTGCAGGGACCCCTGAAAGGGAGGGTTTTTTGTGTCTGCTTATCTAAGGAGAATGAACTGTCAGTGGGTGGTCTTCATCCCCACTTAAAGGGAGTGAGTTCCTTTTAATGGGATGCACAGGATTCTGGGGCTTAAAGTGTGATATAGTTGACAGTCTATATCCTGTGTATATCCTAAACATCCTATATTCAGGATATACTGAATGCTGATGAAAATGACTTTCTCTCTGGGAAAGCAAAGAGAGAAATTGAAGCCTCCTATATCACAGCATTTATCTAGCTGATTTAACATCTTGAAGGAAACCTCTTCTTGTGGGCTGAGGAAAGACTCTTTTTTTTTCCATGGCTATAGACATTAATATTACAGGAGGGAAGAGAAGATGTGTTCTATTCACTTCTATATCCCCAGAGTCTTGCACAGCATCTGCCACATAGGTGTTAAAGAGATATTTTGTTTAATGAAGGAAACAAGGATTATTTCTTTGCCTCAGGGCCTGTGTCCTAGTCCTAAAATATCATTTCATGTGTGAAGGTTTCTAACTCATTTCAAGTTTCCTACTGGTTTCTTTAATTTAAATACACATTTAAACCTTTGTTTTTATCTAGGAGTAAGAATAAAGTAGCAATTATGTTCCTGCCCTCTCAATGACATACTTTTACTAATAACGATGGTGATGATGATGATGATGATGATGATAGATGATGTTTATTAAGTACTTACTATATGCTAAATATGCTTCTAAGCCCTTTTATGTACTGATTTATTTATTCTTCACAACAACTCTTTGAAGCAGATGCTATTATCAACCCCATTATACTAAGGAGGAGACCAAGGCACAAGAGGTTTTAAATAATTTGCTCTTGATCATAATAGCTAGAAAGCAATAGAAGTAACAGTTAAGCTTGAAAATTCGCACTCTTGAATTCATTCTTATTTTTCTTACATTATGTCCTTCCTATTTCAAGAATTCTTTCTTAATAGCTCCCACATATTTTAGGACCATAATACCAACTGTTATTTAGATTGAATTACCACTAGTCTCATTGATTGCTGTTCTTTCCTGTATATTATATTTTCACCATCTTGCGATCTTTATGCTAATGCGGTTTTCACTTGGCTAGAGTACTTTCATGAGTATCTCCTTTTTTCAGAAAGGAAATATGGATGTGATACTTTCTAAGTGCTTGCATGCCTAAGAAATTCTTGCCACCATGAAAGAACAAAATTTGAGTGGATACAGTCATGCAGAATTACTTTCTTTCTTAAAAATCCACACATATTGCTCCACTGATATTCATATGAAGATATGGTGCCAACCTGATTATGATTTTTTTTTTAGGTAACTGATGTTTTCTGTATAGAAGGTTTTAGGACTTTATCTTTTGATTCTAAAGTGACACTAAATGTATATATAGATTTTTTTCAATAATCTTGACCAATATTTGGTTTTTCAACTCAGAGGAATTTTCTTCAGTTCAACTTTTGTTGCCATTTCTCCTCCATCAAGTCTTTTCTCTCCCTTCAATCCTCTCATTTTTTGGATTGGGGCACCTGGATTTATCCTCTATGAGTTTTCTCATCTTTTCTATCTCTTTGTCTTCTTGCTCTATATTCTGGGAGCATTATTTGTTTCAATAATTAAACTCTTTAATTGTTTTATAACATACATTCTTTCTGTTCATTGCCTCTATTGAGTTTTTCATTATAGCAAATATGATTTTTATATTGAAAAATAGTTTCTTATTGTCAAATTGCTCTTTAGCATAGCAGCCTGATATGTTTTTTATCAATACATTATCCCACTAACACAGAATGGTACTTAAAATTCTTTGAAGTCTTCACCTATTGTTTACACTAACTCTTTTTTTAATGTTGGCCTATTTGCCATGGTTAATCTGTTGCATACTCTATTTTTTTATATATATATTTTATTGATTTTTTACAGAGAGGAAGGGAGAGAGATAGAGAGTTAGAAACATCGATGAGAGAGAATCATCGATCAGTTGCCTCCTGTACATCTGTTAATCTGTTGCATACTCTATTTTTTTATATATATATTTTATTGATTTTTTACAGAGAGGAAGGGAGAGAGATGAAGACATCTGTGTTAGCCTACATCTCCCACTGGGGATATGCCCGCAACCCAGGCACATGCCCTTGACCGGAATCGAACCTGGGACCTCTCAGTCCGCAGGCCGACGCTCTATCCACTGAGCCAAACCGGTTTCGGCTGCATACTCTATTTTGATGTGTTCATTTGTTTCATGATTTTTCCCCCTTGAAGAGTTACACTGGGGTGGGTCCTTTCAAATCCTCTGTAATTCTGGCATCTGTAGGTGCAGAGAAGCAGCAGTTGGATATATTTCCTAAAGATCATAGATGAGAGGTAGGCAGGCCCACCCATACAAGGCAGATGGATATGTAGGTCTTCACCTTAAGTGGCTCTTCTCAGAGGTAAATGACTACAAGATCCTCAGATGATACAAGTGACTATGAGAATTCCATTCGTGTTAATTCCTTGGAAGGTTAGAAAGGATGAAAGTGCCAGCAATATGACTGCTAAGCAGGACCCTTTGATCTGGGTAAGCAGCTATGGGCAGTTCTGGCTTACAGCTTTTTATAGGAAGGCAGAATAACTACAGTTAGGCAGCATGGACCTGAGGAAGACAAGAGAGCTGCCACCTAGCCAGCTTCTACTTGCTTGTAGTCACTAATAGCAGATAGTGAGAACGTGGATGTTCTTTACTCCATCATTTTATGAACCTAAAGTTGCTGGTATGTTGTTCTGGTCTCTCTCTATTTTCCAATGATAATAATTTGGCTATATTTTATCTTTAATATTTGTTGGGTTATCTCAGTAGCAAATAGAACTTAGGTTTCTATCTTCTCATTATTGTAAATGTCCTTCATATTTTATTTTTCTGGCTTCATTTTTGCAGTGATGGAGGTACATTTCTTAATCTCTAGAAATTGACCATAGCCTCCATTTATCTCCACCTCTTCAATTGTAGGTGCCATAGAATGCTCAGGTAACATTTACCAACTGGCCCTCACCTCATAGTTCTTTAGACAATGTGGTCAGATGAGAAATGCTATGAAAACATAATTCACTTCTGGAAAATCTCCATATGTGGGCTAGGATATTGCAAATGGATCAGCAGTAGAAAGACATGATGGTATGAGAAACATGATCAATTCTGGAAATTGCAAAAGGTCTGCCATGTTTATAGTGGAGTGTGGAAAAGATGAGGCTAGGGAGTTGGGTAAGAGCCATATTGACTCTTTTTTTTTTTTTTTAATGCACTGACAGAGAGTTTGAACATTATCCAGAAGGCAATAGGAAGTTGAAGGCTTTTAAGGAAGGGAGCAAAAAGATTAGATGTGTGTTTTAAGGAGATCATTCTAGTAGCAGTGTGAAAAATGAATTGGATGAGGAGAGAATGGAGTGAGGAAACCCATTAGGAAGCTATTAAAGAGGTTTAGGTGAAAATTTATGAGGCTTCTACCAGGGCCAGTAGGAATGTGGAGAATAGTGGAGAGATTCAAAAGCTATTTAGTAAGTAGAATAAACAGACTTGATGTTTGATTATGTGTGGAATGAGGAGAAGCCAGAGCCTAGAATACCTTGGTGATGGGTGTGTCTGGTGATATATTACTTGAGGCAGAGAATATAGGAGGAGAATTGCGTTTAGGGAAAAAGAGGACATATTGTGTATAACTTGTCTAAGATATTTGAATGTAAATGTCCAAATATGTATGTATCACATACTAGTATCACACATACATAGTTAAATTGTTCAGTAAGGATATATGAACTAGTCAGATTTCTAGATATGCAACTTAACAGCATATGGTTGATGTGTAAAGAATAGTAATAGTAAATACAATTTTGGGGTTATTAATATGGTCTAGGTAGCATTCTGGTGTTTTAGGGATGGACAGAAGAGAGGAGTCTAGAATCTCAGAGATTAGAGTCAGAGAGGTAAACAGAATATGTAGAGAATGTGAGGCCAAAAAAATGTGGGGGAGGTAGAGAAGGGAGTTCCAAAGTATAGAACAAAGTCATATTCTAGAGATTTCAAACAAGTTGAGGAGTAAAAAATGTCCTGCTCTGTGACTAAATGGTTGGAGCAACAGCCGGTGCACTGAAAGGTCTCCGGTTCACTCCCAGCCCCCCAGTTGGGGCACATGCCCTGAGGCAACCAATCAATGTGTCTCTCTCATATCGATGTTTCTCTATCTCTCTCTCTGTCTCTCTCCTTCCCCTCCCTCCATCTCTTCCACTCTCTTTGAAAAAGCAATGGAAAAAAATATCCTTGGGTGAGGATATTTTGACAGGAAGTTATGGAAATTATAATTAAAGGGCATGGAAGAGTTCCAATGTATTTCCTTAGAGTTGCATTTGACTTTGATGAGTTGCCTTTTGCACAATTTGTAGAGGAACTGCCTGAGATTAGAAGAAGGTCTCAGAAGAAAAAGTGTGGTTGTGATTGCGTATTGTTGGAAGTGAATAGAGCCAAATCCCTGGAGAGGGAGAGAAAGGATAAAACAAACCCCACACCCACAGAGCAGGTGGAGGCAAATGAACAAAATCACCTCAGTGTTGGGAGACTCCCACCATACCTGTGCTTCAGAAGGGATGGGCAAGGCTGAAGAACCTGAATAGGCTTCCGTAAGGTGACTTAGAGGGAGGAAGGTGAATGTACTAGATGCTGAGGCCTGTCATCTAGACCTCTCCTCCAGGAGTGAGGCACTCATTCTTCCAGTCGTCAGGAAGGTTGACTGCTGGTTGCTCATTCCCTCCGCAGAACTTGTCCTTGTCGAAGGTTATGCTCCCTCCCCAGGGGCAGCGGAATTCAGTGATGGTTGATTCAGGGATATCAGAGCCCAGTCCCCTTGCTTCAAATCCAGGGCTTGTCTGAAGGGCCATCCCAGCTTCAGAGCTCCCGTGAGATTGGCTGAAACCTCAGTGCAACCACATATATTCCTTTAACCTCTTTCTTAGCAGAATCCAGTTTCCCTTACTTAGAGGTATTGTTCTCAAAAACAGTTCTTTTTTTTTTTTAATATATTTTATTGATTTTTCACAGAGAGGAAGGGAGAGAGATAGAGAGAGTTAGAAACATCGATGAGAGAGAAACATCGATCAGCTGCCTCTTGCACATCCTGTGCCCGCAACCCAGGTACATGCCCTTGACCAGAATCGAACCCGGGACCTCTCAGTCCGCAGGCTGACGCTCTATCCACTGAGCCAAACCGGTTTCGGCAAGAACAGTTCTTAATAAACCTCCTGCATCAAATCTTGGTTGCAGTATTTTGTTTCTGGGGGAACTCAACCTAAGGGAGTCAGTATATATTTCATAATCAGCTTTATGTCTTCTAGATTTGGATCTGACAGGAACAGAGTTTTGATTTTATCATGTAGAGGACTGATCAAAATACTCCAAAATGGGAAAGTAATGTGATAGGATTCTAAAGCAGTCGTTCTCAACTGGGAGCAGAGGATAAAGATAGGGAGGATATATCCTATGGCTGTGCCCATATTTGTCCACTCTTAATACCTTCCTTCCCGAAATTCTGATACCCTACATTGACTTCACCACTTCTTTGAGAAACATTGTAATACAGTGGAACTGTCTGTACATTGGGGTGGACTGAACCAGGGGAGGAGGGTGGCACTGCAGAGGGAAAGCCTGGGGGGAGAGTGACACACAGTGGTGAGGAGAGGGGGAGGGCAGAGGAGAGCTCTTTCAGTTTATTTTATTTAAGGGAGGTACTTTAGTGTGTTTGTATTCTGGGTGAAAAAGCCCAGTGAAGAAGTTGTGAATACAGGAGAGAGAAGAAATAATTAAGAAAAGAAGGACCACTTTTCCTGAAAAGACCATATACTAACCAATCACTGTACATTTTTCTCCAGTAGTCTCATTTCCATATTCATAATGCTGAACTCTTACTCTGCATCTTTAGAGTTCCCATCTCCAAATTCCCAGGCCCCTGAGTGCAACACTTCCCTCAGGTTGGTGATATTTGATAGAGACTTTCAATAATGTTTTTCTTTTTTTATAACAAAGGGAAAGTAGCCTTAGGTATTGCCATATTTTATGGGTTTTTGTTTTGCTTTGTGTTTTTATTGATGTACTAGAGCAGTGCACGAAATTCATACCAGGGGGCTTGGGCGGGGGGGGGGGGGCAGTGTTCCTCAGCCCAGCCTGCACCCTCTCCAATCTGGGACCCCTCGAGGGATGTCTGACTGCCCAGTGTGGGATCGGGCCTAAACGGGCAGTTAGACATCCCTCTCACAATTCAGGACTGCTGGCTCCCAACCGCTCGCCTGCCTGCCTGCCTGATTGCCCCTAACCACTTCTGCCTTCCAGCTTGATCACCCCCTAACCATTCCCTTGCCAGCCTGATCAACACCTAACTGCTCCCCTGCTGGCCCAATTGCCTCCAACTGCCCTCCCCTGCTGGCCTGGTCACCCCCAACTGCCCTCCCCTGTGGCCATCTTGTGGTGGCCATCTTGTAATTTGGAGTGATGGTCAATTTGCATATTACCCCTTTATTAGATAGGATAATTGGCCAATAACATTATAGTAGTTTCAGTCATACAAATATGATTTGGTATTTGTATACACTGTGAAATGATGATCATAATATGTGTAGTTAACATACATCACCATACATAGTTACAATTTTTTTTCTTGTGATGAAGACTTTTAAGATCTATTCTCTTAGCAACTTTCAAATATGCAAAGCAGGAGTGACTACAGTCACCATGCTGCACATTATATTTCCCAGGCCTTATTTACTTTATAACTGGATGCTTGTGCCTTTCGACCTCCTTTTGCCCATTTTGCTCACGTAATGTTTTGCTGACTCATTTCTAAATGACTTTCAGCTGCTGGGGGTCCTCATGAGAACGGCAAGTTTCAACTGCTTTGGAGATCTATTTATGACTCTATACTTTTTGCTTACAACTTTCCTGATGTGCTGGGTGGTTATGCAGTGGCCATTCTTCCCCTTGAATAAAAACCCAAAAGTCAATCAGTCCCTTCATATCTAACAGCTAGTATCAGCTATAATTATGATGAAACGAAACTGGGAGTCCAGGTAAATGTTACTGCTGAAGGGAGGTGTGTTTGGGAGCGCTCGTACGATAAGGCTTCGCTGCAATTAGAAATCACTCCTGGATGTTGACACCTCCCTCTGAGTTTCAGTGAGAGAATAAATTGGGTGGGGGGAAGGGACAGGGCATGCAAGAGGAGGGAAGAGTTTTAAAAGATGTCTGACAAATCGCAGCTTGAAGGTTGAGCTTTTTTTTTTTTTTTTTTTTTCAACTGCTTTGGGGGATGAAAGCAAATTTCTCTGGTAAGAATGGACAGATTTATGGGACCAACTTGGGGGCTATTAACAAGATGTGATCTGAGTGCGACGCTTCCCCCAGGCCATAAAGATGATTGCATGCAGGAGCTGATCATTAGAAAAATGATTGAGGCTATTATTAACCCATTAGTCAATTACTTATTAATTACTTTAAAATGTGGCTAAAAATGAGGCAATTAGGAGATCACAATTCTAACCGGTATTTGAAATCACAGAGGGTGAATTGATGGGCACCAGCTGCTCTGACACTTTGCCTGGTGATCAGCTCCTGCAGAGGAGGCTGTAGAGCAATATCCCATAACCTCTCTTTCACAGCACCCCACACTCAGGGAGGGCAGATGTTTTTCTGGGAGAATAGAAACGCACTCACACTTCCATTTGACTGGAGAGCCGTGCTGTCAGGATCGGGCTGAAGCATGCAGCCCTGGTGGAAAGCAAGACCGGAACTTCCCCATAGTGGACGTGGGAACTAAAGCTGCACCCAGGAAATGCCTGTGGGTGTGCCTGAGTTCAGAATTAAACTTCCGGCCCAAGTGGGTTATTAGCCAGCCAGGCACAGTGTAAATGCCAATACTACAGCCTTCAGAGTCCTCTGCTTGTGAGAGTGGGTGCGCTAACCACTCAAGACACCCTCCATTCTTCATATTCCACTGCCTTGAGCCTGCTAATACCATGTTGGCCTCAAGAAAAGGATGATTCAGAAAAGGTCATTTTTCTTCAGAATTCCATCTTAATTCTTCATAGAGCCACTAACGGAAGGAAGTTGTACGTAACCGAAAGCTTAGGGATAAGCAGAAAGAATTTTCATGGACTTGTGGTACCAATCGGTTTTGCTGCCCAGCGTCCTTTCCTTTTTGGCTGGGAACAGCCCTCTTCCTTTGGGAAACTGCTCCAGTTCCATCCCATTTGGTTTCTGGGAGGGTGTCGTCACCGTGCCCACACCTCATGGCAGCAGTCATTGGTCCAACTGAGGAAACAGGAACCCTTCTTTGGGATTGATATATGGACACTGAGAAAGAGTATTTATTTTTTCGTTGGGTTAGTAAGCACAGACCGTGGAAACCCAGAGCTGCCGGGATCATCTTCCCTAACTTCGTGGAAAAAGTTCATCTATAGTATGAGAGCAGCAGAAGTAAAAAAAAATGCGGAGGGGGCCGTAGCCAGTTGGCTCAGTAGATGCGGAGTGAAGGGTCCCAGGTTCGATTCTGGTCAAGGGCACATGCCCGGGTTGCAGGTTCTAGCCCCAGTGGGGGTGGGGGTGGGGTGTGCAGGCGGCAGCCGATCAATGATTCTCTCTCATCATTAATGTTTCTATCTCTCCGCTCCCCCTCCTCTCTGAAATCAATAAAATATATTTTTTAAAAATGAGGAGGGGGTAAGGAGGAGTGCAGAAAAAGGGGCAGGAGAGGAGGGGGAATCAAATTATTTAAACCCTTTAGCCCAGGTATGCCTGAGAGGAGCCATTGGCCCCTAGACTTTCCAGGGATGTGAGCCAGTATGCTTCATTTGGTTTGTGGTTCTGTTATTAGCGACCTAAAGCCTCCTGATTAAAACCTAAATTGGTTCAGAGGTTGGAAGGATTCAACTGGCAGACTTGTAATTATGGATCTAGCAAAGAACTTGGGTGTTGGGTAGTGAGGTCCCTTGCTGGGAAGTTGAGGATCTTGGTTGAGCAGTTGTCAAAAGCTGGTTAAACTACCATCTGTTTGGTCAGACTCTGTGCCTACACTAATGCTGGGATTTCAGGGACCTTGTGGGAAAATGTAAGGCTGGTGAAGCATTTTTGCTACTTCTGATGCCCTTTGTAAATGTCCTGTAAGAAAAGAGATAAGCTTTGGTTCAAGATGGCCCATCTAAAAATAGTAAATAGAAAAATAAAATAGCATGTGACTTTGTAAAGAGATGCCCTTAAGCCCTAGAATCAACAATTCAAGCCCCTGGAGGGGAGGGGAGGTTTCAAATGATCAGAAATCTTTTGAAAATGCACATGCTTAATTATAAGCCTCTACACCAGTGGATCTCAACCTTCCTAATACCGCGACCCTTTCATACAGTTCCTCATGTTGTGGTGACCCCCAATTTCATTTTTACAAATTGAACATAATTAAAGCATAGTGATTAATCACAAAAACAATATGTAATTATATATGTGTTTTCCGGTGGTCTTAGGCGACCCCTGTGAAAGGGTCATTCAATCCCCAAAGGGGTTGCGACCTACAGGTTGAGAACCGCTGCTCTACATAGACATGAAAGTGGCAAAAAAAAAAAAAGGAAATACTATTGGCATCTGAGAAATGCAGGGTGTCTTGTGGGATTTATGCTTTCTTTCTTAAGATAGGAAGAACTATTGTCCTTTCCTTTGCTTTTTTTCTAAGAAATTTAAAGATCTTGAAAAACAAAGAATAATATGACAAATGCCTATTCTCCTGCAACCCAGAATTAACAGACACAGATAAACTACATGTAGTTCAGAATTTTTATTCACTGTAGAATATTTCATAATATGACTATAAATATAACAAGCTTGTCTATTTCTTTTGTAATAGACATTTTGGTGGTTGTCAGCTTTATAGTATCCCAACAATTGATTAATCATTATATAGTTGTGTGGTACATACATATGATAATTTTTTCTAGCTTGTACATCTGGAAGTGGACTGCTGGATCATAAAGTCTGCATAGTTGTGATTTTACTAGTGCTACCAATTGCTCTCCAAAATTGCTATACCATTTTATATTCTTGCCAGTAATGTATGAGTATTCTCTTTTCACCAAATCCTTGCAAATAATTGATATTGTCAGGCTTTTTTAATATTTGCCTATTTAATGAGAGAAACATGGCATTATATTGTTACTTTACATTCAATTTTGAAAAATCCAAATGAGGTTGACATCTTTTTGTGTGTTTATTGCCCATTCAGATTCCTTCTCCTGTGAAATTTATAACCTGTGACTGTTTTTCTGTTTTCTCTTCTGGATTTGTGGAACATCTTTTACATATTCTGCATATGTATCCTTTGTTTGGGTGGTGGTTACAGGCTTTGTTTGATCCAATTCATCTCTGAATTCTGGTTTCTTACTAACCACAGAGTTGCTTATCTACTCTGTTGTTAAGTTTTCTTGTCTTTAAATAAGAGATGCTAAGAGTGTCTCCCTCATATTGTTTTCAGGAGGACTTATTGAATTAGTAGCTACATAAAGGAATTAGCACAGTTTTGACAAAGTGCCAGAATGGGAAGGAGAGAAAACACAGTGAGAAAAACATAAGGAGCTCACATTCTTTTCAATTCTTTTACAGCAGCAGAAACAAAACAACCATTAGTAGGTCAATAAATTATCCTGGTACACACTGTGTAGTATTTTTGCCAGTTTCCTTAACCATTTGCATGCCCTTTCTTTGCCTGTCCCCATTCGGTGTGCCTTTCGGGCTTCTACACTGCTCTACAAATTTAGCATAAAGAGTGTATTTTAACAGAATTTATTAGATGGTCTGTCCCTTGATTTTCAAAGCTTCCTGAACACACCTTGAACTTAGCCCTTAGCTGACAGTATTGTAATATACTCTACAACTCTGCTTAAGCCTGTGAGGGAATTAAGGGAAAAGACTGCCCATTCATCCCAATATGCTCAGCAGTAGGGTCATTACTGCCACTTAGAAGGGAATGTTGAATGACTGCCTGACAGAAGGTGTTTCCAACTGGAGGAAAAATAATGCTTTAAAATGTGTCTCCAGCTAATCAGTAATTAAAGGTACAAGAGCATCAGTGAAGGTTAACTTTGGAATCATTTATTAAATACAGCTTTCATAAATTGTAAGGTTTTGTTTGGGAAATTTAGTACACATGTATTATGTGTATATAGCACCTATCACTAGCATACCATGAGCATACACACACACACACACACACACACACACACACACACACACGCTATTTATTGTAGAAAAACAGAAAAATCTTGGGGAAATATAGTGTGCTATTTAGTTCTTCCTAGAGCTCATCTTGGAGCTTATTTAAAAATTTTTTTTTCCATTTGGTGCCTCAGCACAGAACTCTGCTAAACTGCATTCCTGGGCAGGTAACACATAAGAGAGAAAGGAAGGTGTCATTTGGTAATTTGGCTGCTGCTAATGACACAGTCATTGTTCAGGGAAAAAGTTAGCTCCAGGGAGGGCTGCCTATTAAAGCAAAAGGATGGGAAGTTAAGAGAATTGGTTGCTAGGTTTTCTTTGTGGGAAAGCAAGCTAATTTTTTTTTTTTTTTTTTGCTGAGTATGGGAAAAATGCAACCTATTTATTCTGATGGAGATAATACTAGAAATGGGGAAGCTGAAAATCAGGAATATAAATCTTGAGAGGCACAGGGACTGTGAGGTCACTGAGGGGAGGGAATTTTGCTTGTTTTATTCACCCTTGGAGGGTGAACAGTGTCTGGCACTAGTGGACACTTGGTTAATATTTGTTGAATTAGTATATGAATGAATGTCTACTTAGATTTAAGAAGTATCCTCTTATCCTTTTTGCAGCAATTCTTTAATTATTATAAAAATACTATAGGCCTGGTGCACAAATTCGTGCATGGGTGGGGTCCAGCTAGCCTGCTCCAATGGTGGCCCATTGGGCCATGCCAGCCAGAGGGAGGAGCTGTGGGCAGTTGGCCGGCTGGCCCTGTCCATGATCAGGGTGCTGGGGGCCAATCAGAGGCAGGGCTGGCCAGGGGGAGGGCTGCAGGCAGTTGGCCGGCCGGCCCTACCCCCAATCAGGATGTTGGGGCCGATTTAGGGCTGGGCTGGCGTGGCGGGGAGGGGGCGGCAGAGGCTGATCGGGCCCTGGATCAGGCTGGTTGGCTGCTGCAGTGCACATCATAGCCACCAGTCATTCCACCATTCAGGTCCCTGGGCTTTTATATATATAGACTAGAGGCCCGGTGCATGAAATTTGTGCGGGGGGCGGGGGGCGTTCCTCAGCCCAGCCTTCCCCTTCTCACAGTCCGGGAGCCCTCAGGGGATGTCCTAAGCCTCAGTCTGGCCTCCCTCTGCCAGAGGCGACCAGCTGATCAGGGAAAGGCACCACCCTTATCACCCCCTTGCTGCTGCCTCTGGAATCCCTCTGCAGGAGGTGACCCAGCAACCAGGGGAAGGCAACACCCCCATCGCGCCTCTGCTGCTGCCACTGCCAGCTGTGAGGCTGCCTGAGCCTTGGCCTTCGCAGCCACTGCAGCTTGCCTGAGCCTCGCTCAGCCCTCATTGCCTGAGCCCCGGGCCGGCCCTGGGAAAGCCGTAGCCGCCATCATGTCCCCAATGCTGCAAGTCCCTGCCCCCATCCCCGACGCTGCAAGTCCCCACCCACCCGCGCCTGCTGCGCATGCAGCCTGCTGATCGGTTGTTACTGTGATGGTGTTCCAACTAATTTGTATATTACTCTATTATTAAATAGATAATAGTCTCAATATAATCAAAACTACAAAAAAATAAAGAGAATCAAAGAAAACAAATTTATAATCCACCCATAAAGATAGATTAGGATTTTGATATATTCCTGCTGTCATTTTTATGTAGGCATGTATTGGTATATGTGTGTGTGCATGATCGTGTTATGTAAACAGTTTTATTCTAATTTTTGTTTGTATTAATATTTTCCAATTTTTTAGAATAATTTATTTGAGGATATTTATAATTGCTGCAAATATATTATTAATCTATCTACATTAAATGATTATTTCCTAGTATTAGAAAATTAAACTGTTTTTAAATAGCTGCTATTTTAAAAACACAAATTCCAATTAGTAAAGATCCTTTCTTTAGTCTAAGGATATTAATATCTAATTACTTTGGTATACTTTTCCAAAATTATTTTTCAGACAGGATTGTACCTAATGCTAGTATACATCGCCCTCACTAATACTAAACATTACAGCTTTTAAAGATTTTTTTTAACCTTTAGAATCAGAAAAATATTGTTTTGTTGTTATTTTAACACACATGTCTTTCATAACTAAAAAGATCAAACTTTAAAAAAAAGTTTTTTGCCTCTTTATCTCTCTTTGGTGAATTATCTGTCATGAGGCAATAGTGTCATTTCTTCTTGATTTGACAACAGTTTTTAAAAATATTTTAAGAAGACTACATCTTTGTCTACAGATAATTTCCAGGGTTATCAAATTTCTTTGAATGTTATTTTATGGTAACTTAGAAACAGGTTTTAGAATTCTAAGTAATTAATCTACTTTTTCTTGTTGTTGTTGCTTATATGTTCTTTGCTTTGTGAGTTCTTCTATGTTTTTCATTCTTAGAAAAAAAGTTTCCTTCCTAGTGTCTACAGAATGCTCATTTGTAGTGTTTTCTTTGGTTCAGTTTTATTTTGTCTTAATTTTAAGCACATCACTAAGTCATTTCAGTCTAGCTTCATTCTTTACTAAATACCTAACCAATTGTTCCAACATCATTTATTGAATGCTCCTCCCTTTACACATTGATTTATGATGGACATTTGGCTATATATTAAATTCTTACATATAAGAGTGTTGGTTTCTAAAATGTTTATATTGCTCCATTGATCAAACTGTCAATTCTTTCCTTAGATACACAGCATCTTAATAACTGAAAGTTTATTGTTGGCTTTATTATCTTGTAAGACAAATCTATCTTTGTTACTCTTTCCATCTTATTTTATTTTATCTCTGGAAATTTTTTACTATGCAATACTACATACTTTTAAAATGAACTATGTTACCACTTTGTCAAAAAATTAGAACTAGTTTAGAAAAATTTTATTGGGATCACATTAAACCTTTAAATTATTTAAGAAGAATTAATAAATTACCTTTATATTATTTAGTATTCTCCTTCAGGAACATGGTGCATCTCCTCATTTATTTTACAATTATATCTTTCCATATGTTTCCAATTCTCTTCATAGAGATGACATAATTATTGAAACTGTTTTTTTTTACAGATTTGTTATTAAAGTTATTTGTAAATTTGCTTAATTATTTTTGATGATATAGAATAAAATAGTTTCACCATCCTAATTTTGACTTATATTAGTGCTGGCAAAAAGAAGCAACCATTAATATTTTATATTTATGTTTGCATCTGAACATTTTCCTAAATTTTCAAACTTGTTTGAATAATTTTTGTTAAACTTTCCTGGGTCTTCTAGGTCAAAAGATCAATTATTTGTATAATGTTTTTCTCCTTGGCTTAGTAGCTATGGCTTATTTCTCACGTGGCAAGGAATTGAAAGAGGTCTCCAGCCCATAGTTAGCAAAATCCTCAGGTCCTCAGTTCAACAGCCTGTGAAGAACTGAAGCAGCAACCTACCATATGAGGGAGATGGTAGGGGATTCTCTCCCAGTCAAGCCTTCAGATGAGACCACAGCCCTGACTTAACGCTTGACCACAACCTCTTGAGAAACCTTGAGCCAGAGTCCACCTAAGCCACACCTGGATTCCTGACCCCAGAGACTGTGAGAAAATACATTTTAAGTTTGTTACTTTAAGTTCCTAAGTTTTAGGGTAGTTTGTTATGCAACAACAGATAATTAATTCAGTGGGAAAAATAATCAATTGTATGTTACTGATAGTTGATTAATTTGGGTGAGGACTTATTTGGAATTCTGAATGGAATGAATGGAATCAAGTGTGTACTAGAATCAGAGTGTAGGAAATACAATGCTATCAGTTCAAGGATGCACCATTGTGTAAAGCAACATGCCAGGGGAAATTACACCAGACCATCCATTTTCATGATTCCAGTTGATTCATATGTAAATCTGTTTCAGAAGAGACAACACAGAGGCTCAGGTGGAGCCTAGCCAGGCAAACCTGACCTGTCTTTCCTCCCTTCCCAATGAAAACAGAAAGTTTCAAGGGGATATTGTTAAAAAATCTGGCAGAGCCCAAGGATAACGCCGCTCACCACAGTGTGTTGGGAGCCTTAAGTGAGGAGAATGCTAAGAGGCCCGGGGCGTTCACCTACCAAACACTGCAGAAGAGCCACTCTCCTTGTGCCCCTCCTCCAACCATACACACATTAGCAAGTCTCTTTCTGTATGCTTTTAGGCAATTCAGTTCCCAGGATCCAACATAGCTGAGGGCACACAGAGGCAAATGGTGGAGCAGTGTATCCAGAGACATCCAGTTGGTAGTCTAAAGAACAGAGGCAAGAGAGGGCTTTGAAGCCTCCTTGCTCACATCAGTACATTTTTTATTACACCTGTGGGCTGGAACAAATTCTCAGTGTTTCCCATCCTTATATTTGCCTTGTTGTAATTCTAAAATCAATTAGTTCTAAACACATAATTGCCAACGTTCTGTTCTATTTTAAACTGTGATTTTACTTAGCATTCGCATTACAAAGGCCATTTCTAGAACCTGCCTGCAACAGGGGCCTGGCCAGCCAAATAATGGGGTATTGTGGTGAATAAAGCAGTCTCCAGCAGGTTGCCTGGGTTCAAACCCCACCCTACAACCTTGTGGTGTGTCACCGTGGACGGGTGACTTATTCTCCCCGGGCTTCAGCTTCCTTACTTGTAAAATGGATATAATAATAGCACCTACCTGATAGTATTGTTTTGAGGATTCAGTCAATTAATGCTTGCAAAGTGCTTAGAACAGCAACAGCCCCACAAATGGGTCTTCTCTAGGCTAGCCATTCGTTTTGTAATAGAATAGCAGATGCTGGAGGAGGGGAGGGGCGGGATACTGGTGGACAAGAAAAGAAACCTGAAGCTTCTTCCCCAGTACAGAGAAGTTTCTTTTGCCTCAGGAGCCATCCTGACCCAGAAACAGTGTTAGTGATGTGACATAAGGCTGCTTGTGTTCCCTGAAAAATCGCAGGTTCATATTAATACTTGTGGGATGGTCTCGGGAGGCCTGGACTTGGACCTGCTTTCACCTTAGCCCTGTTGGGCCTTAACTCATCCATATTTACTCAGACAAGTATGGCTTCCGCTGAGGGGGGAAATCAGCTTATTGGGCCTTAGTTTTTTATTTTATGGTTCTATCTTTTCTTTCAGAACACCAATGATGTATTCTCTTGCCCCTCTGGGGGCAGAGCAGGTAATAAGCTGAAAAAACAACTATCTATGGAAAGAAATGTTGCAGGTAATAGTTCTTCTAACAGACTGAACATCTATTCAGTAGAGAAAGCCAAGCTTGCTTGCTATTTTTTAATACTCTAAACACACACACACACAAACACACACTCACACACACCCCCCAGAACTCTGAGACTGGCAGCTTTTCCACAGTCATTTTTATCTAAACTTCAGAGTGCATATGATCCTCCACCCAGGATTAGGGAATGGAGACTCACAGATCGACATAGCAAGAGGCATGAGGCTCCTTGGGCTTGTTCTCTAGGATAAACTCTAATTTGGAGGACAGCTTCTAGGTTAAGGTAGGGCTGGGAATGCCAAGGGGCATTAAAGAAGTCCCGTCCTGTCACGGGACTCATCAACACACACAGTGCACCCTCAGAGGGTCTCTCTCATGCGTCTCGCAGGCCCATGCCACTAAAGTTCACATTTACTCTTACATTTTGTGCATATGTGTGTGCACTCACACACGTTCATCCACGCACTACTCACCTATAAACATTCACACCTTTAAGACACAGTCACATATATAGGCACATGGTGATCATGGTCCGAGGTGTTAAGAGTTAGAGGGGATCGAGGATGGGAGAGGGGTTTACATCGGTTCAGACAAGGGAGCTTTTTTTTTTTTAAATCCTCACCCAAGGATATTTTCCCACTGATTTTTAGAGAGAGTAGAAGAGAAAGACAGAGAGAAATATCGATGTTAGAGAAACACATTGATTGGTTGCCTCTTGCACAGCCCCAGGCCAGGGAGGAGCCTGCAACTGAGGTACATGCTCTTGACTGGAATCAAATCTGGGACCCTTTGGTCCAAAGACCGACACTCTATCCACTGAGCAAAACTAGCTAAGGCCAGACAAGGGAGCTTGTTGATCAGTTACTAGCAAAGTGAACTGAGACCTAGAGCCTTTTTGAAGTCCTTTGGAGAGATTCACAAGGGTAAGGTGATAGGCCAGGAATAGCTCCTTGTGATTATTTAATATTTATCTTTAAATTCAGTTGTTTGAAGCCTGTCAATTTCAGGCAATGAATTCCACCTGATTCTGAGACATTAGAATAGGAGAAGAAGACAAATTTCAGTCATCAACCAGTCAACATGCATGTACTTAACTGATACCTGTTATGGGCGAGGCAGTGTCCTGGGCACTGGGACACAGGGATGATTGCGATATGATTCCTACCCCATTCTAGTCTAACGGGGGAGATGAGACTAACACATGAGACAGACTAATCCAAGATAAACGTCAACACCCACAACGACCTTGTCCTATTTAATATGGTCATTTTGGCAATGGGTTACTGATATCCAGAGAGTTACATTCTATGATCCTTGGACAAGATATTAGACAGATGCTTCTTGATACTAAACAGAATTACTCTCTCCATCCCTGTGCATTGTTTTATAATTCTATAAAAATATTAACAAGGCCCTGTGTTTTAACTGGGTACCTCCTGTCTATATTTACTCCAGGATTGTGCTCAATTTATCAGCCTTAAACTGAACTGAAATAGTCCAGGTAACTTTACTCTGCCATTCAATACACAGGAAAGCAGCACAGGTGTAAAGAAACAAGTATAAATATAAATAACATATTTCATGCTTGGCATAAAAATTAAGACATGTTTTCAAACCCTTCTGTTATCCATTTTGACCTCAGCTCTTGTATAATTTCACTGACAAACATAATGCCTTTTCATTTCAGCAGCAGGAAAAGGTCAGGTTCCTCCAGTGCTTTTGACACTATATAGTCACAGAATCATTGAAATGTTTTGATATATTTCTCCTAAGGGGTTTATTGAAATCATACCAGCGCACCCAATCATCAAACATTTATTAAAATAAGAATTTAAAAAATAATCTGCTCTGTGCCAAATACTGGGCAAGTGGTAGGCTACAAATTTGCCTGGCTGAATATTTGCTTTATGCCCAGAAAAATATAATGGCATAGCTGTTATATTCGTTTCCTAGGGCTGCTATAACAAATTACCATAATCCTGGTGGCTTAAACCAACAGAAATTTATTCTCTCACTATTCTGGAGGCTGGGAGTCTGAAATCAAGGAGTCGGCAGGGCTCTGCTGTTTCTGGAGACTCCGGGAAAGAATCCTTCCATGCCTTTTCCTAGCTTCTGGTGGCTCCTGGCAATTCCTGGGATTCCCTGGCCTGTAGGTGCATCACTCCAATCTCCACCTCTGTTTGCTTCTCTGTACATCTCTCTGTATCAGCTCCTCTTAGAAGAAACCCACCCTAAATCCAGGATGATTTCATCTCTACATCCTTAGCTAATTACATCTGCAAAGACCTAATTTCCAAATAAGGCCACATTCTTGAGGTTCCAGGTAGACCTGAATGGTGTGTGTGTGTGTGTGTGTGTGTGTGTGTGTGTGTGTGTGTTGGGGGAGGAGGGGTACTTTTCAACAGCTGTCACTGCACTTGCACTTGACTAGCTTGGATCTGTGTTGATAAGCCTGAAAGTAAAAGAGGTGACATTGGAGGGAAGCTTACCTTTGTTTCCTTGAATGAGTTCCTCCATTTTGCTTCTCGTCTTGCCCACGTCCTGCATACATCCCCATCCAGACTGCTCACTTGGATTCTGAACTCCTGATGCACAAGACTCTTTGACAGAGGACACTGGTACTTACGTGTTTGCCAAGCTCCTGACCCCATGCTCTCACAAGTGCCCTGGCCCATCTGGATTTCATTATCTACCTTCCTTCAGTTAACAAACATTCACTGGCCAGTTCCTAAGAGTCAGGACCTGTATTGGATGCTCGATTCTCAGCGATGAGAGACATAGTCCCTACCCTCACGGGGAATGAAGGATGGGAATAAGGAAAAAACAAGCAAAGATAGTTGGCACCCGGGTTTTGGCACATGGTAGGTGCTTACTAAATATTTGTGATCTGATAGGATGAGCAAGATCATTTCTAATAGTCATAAATGATATGGAGGAAATGGATTAATGTGAAATAGAGCATTTAATAGGGTCAATGAGGAAGGCCAGAGGAGGTGATGTTTAGGCTAAATGTGAAGAAAAGGAAGGAGCCAGCAGAGGGTGTGTGTCTAAGGTAGAGGAAAAGAGCAAGTAAAACATCAGTGAATTGTATTTGGGGACAGAAAGAGAACTGTAATTGAGACAAATTGAACAAGGGAGAGAGTAGCACAAGTTGGTGTCAGAAAGGTAGAGGCAACAGACTGTGGAATCTCAGAGGGAGGGTGGGAGAGGATGGATGGGCTGGAAGAGATCAGCGAAAGAACTTGTATGCACTTATGCATAACCCAAGGACACAGACACCCCAAGGCCTGGGGCAGGGGGTGGAGGCCGGCTAGAAGAAGTCAATAGGGGGAATGAGGAGGACATATGCAATACTTTCAACAATAGAGATTTTTTTTAAAAGGTAGAGGGATGCTCAGTTATGTTGGACACTATAGATCAAACAAAGGAGTTTGGGTTTAATTTCCAGTGCAATTGGAAGCCATGTGAGGTTTAAGCAGTGAATCGATGTGATTGAACTCACAAATTAAAAGAACAATATAGCAGCTCTGAGGAGCAAGGACTGTAGGAGGCAAGGCTGGGAGAAGGAAGACTGCTTAGGAAATGCATCAGTTAGGATGTGTTAGTGCATAAACAAGTTGTAGGTGTAAGCAATATTGATTCCTTCAGTCCTTATGTAACCAGGAGAGGACTGGCTGGCAAAAGCCACGGGGTTGGTTTCTCTTCAGACCCATCCTTTAACGTGAGCTTGCTGAATGAATAGCATCATTTTCCATGTCGGCCACAATGTGAAAAAGACGGGAAAGCACGGTGCTAATGAATGTTTTTCATGCTTTCTGGCCACCCAGCTCTTTTCACACCTCTTTCTGTATTTGGAGAGTTTCCCAGCCTCCAAGGCGGCCTGCAGTGATCCCGACACCTTGCTGTTCACCCGGCGTAGTCCCCTCACACTGTACTAGGGTTCTGTCTGTGTAACTAACAGAACCCAACCAAAATGATGGCATACCACTTCTAAGATTAGGTTCTAAAAGACTGTAGCTTATGTCTGGGGCTCTTTTCTCTCTTTAGGATCACTCACTATGGTGGAACCAGCTGCCATGTCTTGAATCCCCAGGTATCCCTGTGAAAGGCCCACCTGGCAAGAGACCGAGGCTTCCAGCAACAGCCAACCATAAGCCTCTTGAAAGCAGCTCCAGTCAAGCTTTCAGAGGATACAGCCCTGGCTGCAACTTGACCAGGAGAGCCCTGGACCAGAACCACCCAGCTCAGCGACTCTCGGATTCCTGATGGTGAGAAACTGTGAACTAACAAATGTTTATTGGTTTAAGTTTTGGGATAATTTGTCACATAGCAATAGATAACTAACTCATCCCATTTATGAGTCCTGCCACCCCAAGGTGGAAGAGAGAAGCTCTCTTGATTAGCCTCCCTTGCAGCTAGCAAGCATGTCACACATGTGGCCCGCCGACCACGAGTTTGACATGCTTGAGCTAAGGTGAAGGCAAGTGGCTTAAGCCCTGCCAGTCTGACCCATGTGGCTGAGACTTCAGTTCAGGAAATGATGCCGTGAAGAAGGGGGTGCTCAGAGAACAATCCCAGGGAAGGAAGAGGAGGGAGATTCACAGGGGGCAGTGGTAAGTGGCTAGGGGTGAACCTCACGCCCAGCCTGTCACTGTGAATGTCTGTGCCTGCATGCGGTGGTGGAGGGAGTGGTAAGGTCTTGGGTTCTGTCTGCTGATGTATCATGATACTGCTCCTGGATTCCAAACCTGGTTCACTCCAGGACATTCTTTCATCACGTGCTTAAACTACCCAGTGGGCTCTGTTGTTGGCAGTTAGGAACTCAGACTGACACGGAAGCCTTTGAAAGCCAGGAACAGAAACCACTGCCTCAAAGTGGCTGAAGTGATATGGCAGTGAACTCCCTCCCATAACAGGCAGCAAGGAGGAAGGAGGCTGGGGCTGTGCCATCGAGACTCTGGCTCCCCTTTGCTGGGGCTCTCAGGGCCATGCCCTTCTCTGTATGCCTGCTGCCTCCTCTCTGCCTGGGTTCAGTTTGGCTGCGGCAGTTCCAGGTGTCAGATTGGATATGACGATGTCCAGAGGTGGAAGGAGGCTGTATGTTCCTTGTATTCCTTTGTAAAAGTGAGGGGCCTTACTCAGGAGTCCTCCACAGTTCAGTCAGGTGCTCCTTCCTAAAGGGGTCACTGGCAAGGAGAATGGTATTGCCACAATTGCCGTGGACTAATTATGTACAGTGGGGCCTTGACTTACGAGTTTAATTCATTCCGAGACCGAGCTCCTTAAGGAGCTCATTAAGGAGCATGTTAACTCAAATTACTCTATCAACTCAATGCAAAAAATCGGCCGAGAGACAGCTGGTATCTGAAAAAACTCGTTAGTCGGGACACTCGTAAGTCAAGGCCCCACTCTACTTACCTTCTGGTTCTGGGGACTCCCCTGAAGCACGTGGCCGGGTGGAAGAAGGTGGCTTTAAGGAAAACCTTAGGGCTCTCCTAGAGATGAATAGATGCTGAGCAATCAACCAATACCATCTGCTGTAGCAGGTGATTACAGGGTCCAAGCAGAAGGGAATACAGTGGGGCATTGACTTACGAGTGTCCCCGACTAACAAGTGTTTTGAGATACCAGCTGTCTCTCGGCCAATTTTTTGCATTGAGTTGATAGAGTAATTTGAGTTAATGAGCTCCTTAAGGAGCTCGGTCTCGGAACGAATTAAACTCGTAAGTCAAGGCCCCACTGTAGTTGTTTGTATGGAGATAATGTAGTGGGAGCAGAGAGACAGAGACAAACTGGGAATAAACTACACATCTAAGAGCAACAAGATTTGTTGGTGTATTGAATTAGGAGGGAGAGGAAAGGGAACGGGACAAAGGCAATGATGCATTAGTGTTGACCTGAGCATTTAAATAGTTCACTCAAATCAGGAGGGTTGGAAAGAAACAGGTTGGGGTGAAGGTGAAGTTACACATTTAAGTGGTTATCAAGTAGGCAGTTTAATATATGAGCTTGGAGCTAAGAAGGAAATCATGGATGGAGATATAAACTTGAAAGTCATCAGTATATACAGGATATTTTAAATCCTAGGGCTGAATGAAATGCCGTAGGGAAAAGTATAGCAAGACAGGAATAGAGGTCCAAGAACCAAGCTCAGGGCATCCAACAGCTAGAGGTCAGGTAGAAGTGAAGTCAGCAATGGAGAAAGAGAGCGTAGCCTGCTATAAAAACAAACAAAAACAACAACAACAACAAAAAAACCCCAAAATAGATCTCGGAGGACAAGAGAGAGAGTTGTTTTCCAACCTCTCCAGCCCTGATTCTTCTCCACCCTCCCCATTCCATCCCTGGGTGTCTGTGCTTGCTGGAAGGTAACAACCATCTTCTGCATTTTAAGTTGCATCTGTGTTTGAAGTTTCATAGAACAGATTTACTTCAAGTGATTTCACCCTCAGTTGAGCCTAAAAACCACAGGTTACTGAAGAAAAATCTACATATATAAAAACCTAAGCAACCTTTTGATCAGTAGCTATGATACACACTGACCACCAGGGGGCAGATGCTCAATGCACCGGCATGGAAACATGGAACAGACTGATGAATCTCAGAGGGAAGGGGGAAGGAGGTGGGTGGGAAGAGATTAACCAAAGATCTTATATACATACTAGAGGCCTGGTTCTCGGATTCGTGCACTGGTGGGGTTCCTCAGCCTGGCCTGCAGTAATCAGGCCAAAACCGACAGTCTGACATCCCCCAGATTGCGAGAGGGTGCAGGCCAGGCCAAGGGGCCTCTGGTAGGAACATAATTGGGGGGGAAAACACTTTAGAAAACTTGTCTACATTTTCTTCTTTGCATGATATGTGCCATACATTTCCCTTTAAATGTCATAGTAAATGACTAAAAAAAATTCCCACAAGACAAGTTTTGAACATATCTTTTAATATCCCAAACGTTTTAAAACAAAAAATATAAAAGACCATGCCTTCCTCTTTTATTGAAACTATCTTTAAAGCAGTTCACAAATAACATTATGTTGCTTTAAATAGAATTATTTCAAATAGGATGACTGATACATAATGCTCTCTCTTTTGAAGATCAAAAAGAAAATTAAGGACTGTTCTTTTGTTTTAATCAATGGGAGTTAAAGTTATAGTTTAAATGGTACACCTCTTCTTCCAATTAAACCCTCAAAGTCAGACAGCCATCTACAGTTCATTAAAGTTCAGCTTTTGCATAAAACCTTCATTATCTCAACTTGATGAGTTTCCCTTCCTCTCAATACCCTGCACTCTCTCAGAAGAGGTCTCAACTCAAAAGACCCTTCAATAAGCCCTCATCCTGGCTCACAGCTGTGCCCTGATGAACCTGAAGAACTCTAACCCTCTTTGGAAACAATTATTCTTCCGCAGGGAATAAAATTATTCAAAAGAAAAATATTGCTCATTTGCTACATCCACATGAGCCCAGGAAAGTTGTTTTGTATTGTAATAGAATCCATCATTACTTCCTGTACTGGCCAAAAGAGCAATTGTTTTCTCAACTCAAAGGCAGAGGTTACTCAAAACACACACACACACACACACACACACACACACACACGGAAAGAATAATTGTGTGATAAAGGACAGCAATTATTTTGCAGTTATTGAATAAGAGGAAAACTTATGTGTAGTTAGAGGAAACTCTGTATGCAAAGTCTGAACTCTGATGAGTTGCTATGGAGAAATTGAGGTCTCTGTGCTGGAGGAAGCAATTCCAAGGCCTACATTGAAGGCAGAAGAGAGGGAGCAGAAGGAGGCTGCTAGGCTTTTAGGCAAGTGGACTAGGTTAACAGAATAATGGGAGCACGGAGGGTTTTGCTTGTAGTTTATCATATAATTGCCTGGGCTTTAATCAAGTCTTTATTAAGCTGTATATAATTCATTTTAGAGTATAAAGTTGGGTTTCCTGTGATTGTCCAGGGGGATCAAAAGGTTCTCCAAGAAGGTAAATAAAACTTGAAAAATCCTTCCAGGCAACTCTGCTATGAAATTCATGGGGAGGCACATTGTTTAACAGTTAGATTTCAGTCTCTAGAGCAGTGGTTCTCAGCCTTGGCTGCACATTAGAATCACCTGGGAATCTTTTTAAAATCTTGATTTCTGGGCCTCATCCTCCGGAAATTCTGTTTCTTTGTTACTAATGTTTTGGCCCCACCCCATAACAAAGAAACAGAATTTCCAGAGGATGAGGCCCAGAAATCAGGATTTTAAAAGATTCCCAGGTGATTCTAATGTGCAGCCAAGGTTGAGAACCACTGCTCTAGAGTCTCTCCAGCATGGGTTTGGATCGGTTCCCTCACTTGCTAGAGGGCCTTGGGCAGGTGACTTAGGACCCAGAGTTTGAGTGTTCCCATCTGTAAAGTCAGGATGATAACATTCTCTATTTCAAATGGTTGTGGTGATGACTCAGTTAAGACAAGCACGTAAGGCACAGCACACAGCACGTGGTACTGAGAAATTGCTCAGTAAATGTCTGCTATGAATGAACATTAGGCCCATCTGGAAGGACCACACAGGACTTCAATGCACATTGGGCAGATCTTGCCCATTTTCCTGTGCAGAAAACAAAATTAAGCCTTAGATATGATTGCCTCCCCCAGAGTTGGTGAAGGCACAGGCCAGTGCTGCTCTTTCGGCCATTTGGGCTTGTTTGGCCTCAGGGTGTGGTCTCACCTGGACCGAGGGTACCCACCTGCAAAGGAGGGCAGGGCTCAGGAGTCACACAGCCCATTGCAACCACTGACTAGCCATGTGACCTGGGCAGCCCACTTAAACTTCGTGCTTGTGTTTCCTTAGTTGGAAAGTAGGGGTCATTAATAACAATTCCCTTCTCATAGGGTTGATATGGAGATTATGTGAGCTAATACATTTAGAGCATTTTTAGAGTGTCTGGTATATCACATGAGCTCAAAAACTATGGGAAAAATAATAGTATCATAATAATTATTATAATAACTTTGAAAAAGACCTGTAGGATTCCCAATTCTACATTGCTTCCTGAAAAAAAAGCTTTGCAGAATGAATTTATGGAAAGAAAATGAGAAGGAAGGAGATTAGGACCAGGTAGTTAGAGGTGGGAAAGAAAAGTCAAGAAGATTTGCAATAGGGACAACTCAAAGTATAAGCAATAGTGAGAGGATAAAGTTTTGAATAGCGAATGCAATATATAAAAAGAAGTTTTAAGTATAGAAACTTAATATTCAGCCCAGAAGTTGTATCAAAATATCCTCACTTAGTGAGCACTCAACAGTGTTGGAGAGGGGGCAATTCCCCCACTCCCCTTCTTGAGTGCTTATGGCTGACCACATAATAAAATTGACATAAGACCAGATTAATATGTGCACATGGGAGGGAGATCAAGAATGATGCTCAGAAAAATGCTGGAACCAGCCCAGCTTTTCATGATTTTTAGACAAAGAAACTATAAATTCATGAAGACTTGACATGAATTTATATTAATGATGAATCTAAGCAAAGTTAGGGCTTGGGTAATAAATTAGTAACAAGGTTTTTTGTTTGTTTTTTCAAGATTTTGAGAGAGTGAGGAAGAATGAGAAAAAGAGAAACATTGATGTTAGAGCTAAACGTTAATTAGCTGCTTTAATTAAAATCAAACCAGCAACCTTTCAATGCACAGGATGATGCCCAACCTACTGAGCCACACCGGCCAACGCAATGAGGTTTGTTTATACAGGCTGATCCTTCTGAATAAGGCTAGAGGGCAATAAAATGGATGCGTCGCTCTTTCTGTCTCTGTCTCTACACAGCGATTTTGGTCAAAGCCATTTATTGCTAAACAAAAAATTAAGAAAGGGATTGCTAAAACTCTTATATAAGTGTTTAATACCGTAACATTCTCACCCCAAAGTGAGCACATTGACCTCTTAACAGCCAGGCACCTGAGGGCAGGTCAAGCTGCTCTGCATCCATTTGCTTTTGTTTCTTAAATACAGTTTTCTTGATCTCAGAGAGGAAAGGAGAGGGAGAATCATTGACTGGCTGCCTCCTGCATGCCCCCACCTGGGGACCGAGCCTACAACCCCGGGCATGTGCCCTGACTGGGAATGGAACTATGACCTTCTGGTTTTAGATTAATGCTCAACCACTGAGCCACGCCGGCTGGGCTCTACACCCATTTTCAGCCCTGAGGATGGAGGGCAGCTTGCTGTGGAAGGTGAGGAAAGGCTGGTTATTTGGAATCTTCTCTTCTGGCAGCTCTTTAGTTGGATATTCCACGATCCCATGACCACTGTGAACAGTCTAGCCAGTTTTGGACTTCATCATCCTCTCTCTTTCCAGCAGCCAGAGTGACTCCAGCAGTTTCCCTGACCTGCCCGGGTGAGGGACATTGGCTGCTCTGTAAGGCAGCTCAAGGAACACCAAAAGTATTCTTGATGGTGGAGGGTCCTGAGGTCCATGTTTCTCAGTCAGCAGATCTCTCACCTCTGCTCTCTCCTCTGGCCTCATTCTGAAAAGATGAATAAATGTGGGGCCATGAATGTCTTCTAAGAGGAGACAGTGGAGGAGTGCCAGGCCTTCTGACCCGGAACTTCGCCTTCTGTTCCCTTCATAATCCTTCTTTTAATTGGGGTATCTTTTAAATGTTAAAACTGATCAATCTCTACTCTTTCAAGTCAAACAATTGCAGTTAAAACTTTGTAATTGGCAATTATAAATCTCAGAAGGAACTAACACACACAGGAAGGAAGAATAAAGATTTTGAACATCCTAAACAACTTGCTACTTGGTACAGTAACAGCCACATGACAAAGTGGAGCTACCCAATCCAAAATTTGCCTTTATTTTATCTCTCAGGAAAAATGAACTCCAAATAGGGAAGGGCCAAGCTCGGAGATTTAAAAGGAGATTGATGCCCAACATGGGAGAGTTGTCACAGAACAGGAGCTCAGTGCTGGTGTGCTGGTCCAGGTGAATTATATGTAAGACTCTAAATCAAGTGAGAGGATGAAAACCTGTTTGGAATAATGAAGCAGGAGATTTGTGGGTATTTTATTGGCGCGCTAATCACTGGAGACAGCATGGGCTCACACAAAACAAGTCCTGCCAGTTGAATCTTATTTTCTCTTGTTAAAGGCAACTGTCTGGCAAGGAACTGAATCAAACAAAATGACAATAATTCACAGTTCTGCCATTAGGAATCTCAAACCATTTCTGAAGTATAGAGCCTGGGTCTTGGGACCAGAAGTGAGGATATGGTCTAAGAGCAGCATGAAAGACTCGTGGGATTCTGGGATTTCTTTTATTAATTTTCTGTTTTCTGCCTTTATTGAGGAATAGTTGGCAAAATTTTATATATATATTAGATTCTGTTCATAAGTGATACTGTACTATTTGTCTTTTTCTCTCTGGATTATTTCACTGTTTCAACTTAGCATAATGCCCTCCATGTTCATCCAGGTTGCAAATGCCAGGATTTCCTCTTTTTTATGCCTGTTTATATATAATATATACATATACATACACACCACATTTTCTCTATCTGTTGTCTGTAAGTGGACACTTAGGCTGTTTCCATGTTTAGGCTATTGTGAATAATGCTGCAGTGAACATGAGGGTGCACATATTTCTTTGAGATAATAAAGAAATTATATATATATTAGCTGGATCATATGTTGTTCTATTTTCTACTTTTACAGAATCTCCATACTATTTTCCATAGTGTCTGTACCAATTTACATTCCTACCATCAGTGCACCAGGGTTCCCTTTTGTCCACATTCTAGCCAACCACCATTCTGACACCGGAATATCACTTTCACACACTCGGTTGGCTAAAGTAAGTTGTAGGGCCAGCTCAGATTTAAGGGGAAGGGAAATAGACTTGATGTCTTGGTTGGAGTAGTGGTAAAGTCACATTGCAGAAGGACAGGTGACTGTCTCTGGAAACAATCTACCCATGTGTCCTTGGGAAAATTATTTAAACACCTGATTTCACTCTCTTCACCTGTAAAATAGGAAATTATAGCATCTGCCACTGAGGGAGGTTGTAAGTGTTTAGCACATAGCACATTGTGGTAGACACACAACAGCAACCACAAAAACATATTGATTGAGCCCATACTATGTGGCAACACTATGCTAAATACTTTATGTAATCTTATAACAACCCAGTGCTGCACATATTAGTATTATTTAATGAGAAACCTTAGGCAAAAAAAAACGCTAAGTAACTTCCACAAGGGAGGTTGCACAGTAACCATTTTCTCTAAATTTTGTGTCTTATTGTCTGCTCCATCTAAAGGACATTTTTTTTTCACCTCACATGTCTTGCCCTCCTTTCAGGACCAGCTTCTGCTCTACCTCCTCCACAGGCTCCCTCTCAGCAGGTTCTTCTCTCTAATTTCTTAGGGTAGAAAGTGTACTTGCCTTTTTACAACTCTGGAGTTACCTTTACAACTCTGCATTTTCTCTGCTATTCCAGTAGAACAGCAATTTTCAACTGGTGTGCTGCAAGGATTTTTAAAACATGCAATATCTGATTATTTAGTCATGGGCACTGACCTCTTTTCCCTAAGATGCAAATAAAAATATGACAATAGCTAACATAATAAAGCTATCCAGTGTGAATGAAACAAAATTATACTTTTTTTTTGTTGGATCGGCAAAAAAAAAAAAAAAAAAAAAAAAAGTGCTGCGTGCTGCAGAACTTTAGTAATTAGTTTACTTGTGCCATGAGATGAAAAGGCTGAGAACTGCTGCAATGGAAGGTCCTTCAGGCCCTAGCACCAGTCACAGCAGGATTTCAAAGCGTTCCTGTGGGGTGAACACTCTGTGGCACCCTGAATTACCTTTCTGCACATGCTTTGCTATGAGATGTCCCGAGCAACAACACAACCTTATGGCTAAAAATGCCAGTTATAGAGATTCCACCCCAATGGTTTTAGAGTGGCGCCTGGACAGGAGTATATAAAAGCCACCAGAACAACAAAAACCAAGGTTACCCTGCCTCCCCATATAATGAAAAATGGCAGGTACCATTTTTCTGAGTCTCGGGTTTTTCATTGGCAAAACGGAGATAACACTTACACAGTCCTTGTTGGGCCATTCACAGAATTAAATAAGATTATATATGTAAAAGGCTTGTGGTACAGTGCCCAGCACGCACGCACACACACAAAAGAGCTATGTAGTTATTTCTGGGCTTACTGCATGAAAGGCTGAAGAGGTGGATGTATGAGCGGTGCCCTGTATTCCCAAATTCTGTGATACCCTTCCTTGGTGTGTGCTGGAAACACGTTGGCAATCCTCGGATTTCCAATCAGTTGCTCAGAACACCAGCCAAGATCTACAAAGCTCCAGGTAAGTCCCAACGTGTTTCTCGGGCGCCATTTGAGCTTAGTTGTGATCTGAGAGCCTCCACCTTCTCCCAATCACCAAGGTGGTGGAAAAGGTCCTGCGCTTGGGAAATCTTTCCTTTGATGGCGAACCTTGGCCCCAAACCCCACATTTGGGCATCTAGTGCTCTTAGGCCCGTGGTTTTTGGACAGGCGGTGCTTTTCAAGTTTGAAACCGGCCCTATGTTCTCCAGATCTGGCGGGTGTGGTTCAGTCTGCACCTTTTCCTCCACGCACCGCACCCCAAAACGTGCTTTGACCACACGCGGCGACGGGAGGTGGAAGAGGTTGGCTTGCATCAGGTCGGAGGGGTGCGGTGGCGAGAGCGCCCGGAGCGCGCACCCACTCATACACTCCAAACCTAGGTGCCACCGCTCTGAGCGCGAGGTGCGAGCGGAGTCCCGCGCTCCTCTAGGAGCCGGCGAGCGCCCGGAGTTCCCCGCGGGCGCCCCAGCAGGGACCGCCGAGATCCCACTCTGCGGCGCGCACCCCTGACCCGGCCCCGCCCCTGGCGGCCGTGAGTGGCGGGCGGAGCGCTAGGAGCGAGGCGCGCTGGGCTGTGCGGCGCCACCTCTCCCGGTGCCGGGGGAGGGACGGAGGGGCCGGAAGGGAGAGAGAGAAAGCCCGACCGACCGGCTGGCAAAGAGCTGCATGCAACCGGTGGGAGGCCGGGCCGGCTGGGGCTGGGGCTCGGGCCGTTTCTCCGCGGGTCCCTGGCGGCGAGCGCGGACGGCCCGGAGGCGGCGGCTCTGAGCTGGCAGGCGGAGGGTTGTCTCCCGCGCCCGCCTGCCCGGCGCGGTCCGAGGATGCGGGGGGGCGATGCCCGGGGCCAGGGACGCGCTCTGTCACCAGGCGCTGCAGCTGCTGGCCGAGCTCTGTGCCCGCGGGGCCCTGGAGCACGACAGCTGCCAGGAATTCATCTACCACCTGCGGGACCGCGCCAGACCCCGGCTCCGCGACCCAGGTGAGTGCCGCCGCCACTGCCCGGCGCGGTCGGAGGGCCCTGGGCTGGGAGTTGGGGCCGCACCGGGGCCTGAGGCAGAAGAGCGACGCGGACTGGAAGGAAGGGAGGGGGGTTTGCCCACGAGCCAGAGGAGGGGATCAGGAACCAGCGCCCCCGGGCCTGATGCCGGAACCGGGCAGGGACCCCGGGGGAGGCTGCTGAGCGGAGGCCGAGTCCAGGTGGGCTGGGGTAAGGTTGGAGGGACCACACCCGCCACCTGCGCTACCAACGCTCGGGCTCCTGGGGGCGGCTCCAGAGCGCACAGCTCCGCGCCCCCTTCTCCTGGCTCTGCGCTCCGGGCCGGGGGAGGCCGTGACGGCCTCGGAGCCCTGGGAAGGGGGTCGAGGCCCGAGGAAAAGTCTGGGAAGTTGAGAGTTGGGGACGGCCCGTGTAGCGACTGAACCCCACTGGGCGCTTGTTATCCTCGCGCTGAAGCGCCCATTTCCCTTCTTTGGTCTGGGTAAGAAGGGCGGGGAGGGATCCGTCGTTGAGTAGGGGACAGGGAGCCCCAGGTCCTGGGCAGCCGGGCCTGAACCCGTTCCCTGCGGGTCCCTCAGCGTGGAGGCGGCCTGGGCCTGGCATGACCAGCTGCCACCTCTGGGCACACCTGGGTCAGTGGGCTCTCTGGCCAAGGCTTGTGCACCTGCAGTTATCCCCAGTGAAAGTTGTGAAGCTCCTAACTTCGGAAAGTTCATTTATTTTGGCATCTGACCAATTAAGGCTGGAGGAGGGAGTTTTGGTGGAGCCATTTGCTTTCCCCAAAGGCGCTGGGTCTCCCAGGTCTGACTTCTCATCCACTACTAGTGACTGGCATACACAGTTCCTGTAAATATTTTCTTGAGATTCTACTCACCTGGAGAAAGTATTTTTTCAAATATTCTCTCAGCCGAAATACTAAAAAAAATAATTGTGATTGGATTGTTAAAGATGGGATGAAAAAAAAAATATGGCCTTTCCCCTGATAGTCCTGTGTATAAATTTTGGAAATGAGCTATTGCTGTGCAAATTATCCAGCACAAAAATACCTCATTTTAAGCCAATCTGTTATATAAAAACCCATTTCCCAAAGGATAAATTAGACAACGGTTTGATTCATAAAGAGGTACACACTGAGCCTGACTTAAATAGCATTTCCTTGGAGAGTATATTCAAAATGAGTCTGTGGGGTGAAGAGGACTCTTCGGTTAAAAGTTTACAATATATTTTTCCTACGCAAAGCTTTTATTTCTATGGAAAAAGAAAAATTATTGTTCCCTATTGCCTGTGGTTACATTAATTAAGTTTATTGGATGATCAGTAATGTGTTATGTACGCCAAGTGGAGAATTAAGTCAAGAAATACTGTTGATCCCAAATGATTTCCCCAGAATTTTAATGCCCGGCCTTTGTGTGGCGTGTTGCTGAATGTGACATGCTGCACAGACCGCAGGCATGAATGAGCGTGCCTCATGTCATGAACTAGGGGCGCAGGATGAAGTCCTAAGTGGGGCAAGTTCCGTCCTTCAGCAGCAGGAACGAGACAGGTATTTAGCATGCGGCATCCAAAGCAAGCCCTAATGTTGCTGCGCCCCACGTCCTTGGCTGCGACTGTGCCACGAGTTCCCATTGTTTTCCCCCATAAGCAGTTGTCTTCGGCTTTTGTACAAGAGAAGATGGATGAGGCCTCTTGCTGAGTTGCATGTTTAACATCTTTTTGGCCGATTTTATGCCTCTGTTCTTTTTCACCCATGAGCTGGATTCCATGTTCTTAGGTTTCCCTCAGCCCCTACACTGGGCGGCCCTGTAGGAAGAGTCACAGAGAAGGTTCCTTACAAAAGACAAATCTGATTCTTTGGCTGAGAAATAGCCATAGACAGGAGTATGCCTTGCTGCTCTTTGAGTTCTTGAAAGCACTGCTCTGCTTTCTTAAACTACAGCCTAGGGGTTTTTGAGGCAGCCCCTGAGGATTGTGGGTTTATGTCAGGAAGTATCCTGCTTTTGAGGAAGGGGTTGTGGGGCGGGTGGGGGGGGGGGTGGTGAACTGTGAGTGCAAGGTGAGAGGAACTGAGGCTGACATCCAAAGTGTACCCTCTCTCCCAGGGCACTTCAGCTCGGGCCAGAATTTTGTTTTCACTTTCCTCTTTCCTCTCCTTGCTTACATTCATTCTTACATCAGATGCATTTATCTCCCTCCCTCCGAAGCTGTTTGTACACGCCAAGAGTGGCTTCAGTTTCTGAGCCCTGAAAGCTGAGTGGCTGGAGTAGCTGCACAACCAGCGCTGTTCATGGTGCCTCTGCTGTTGTGCAGTGAACCAGAACCACCCTGCACAGCAGCCCTGACATGAGTCCCACGAGGGAGCTGTCTGTCTGCAGCCGTGACTTCCTCTTCTGGGAAGGAACCCACCTGGATGCTGTGCTCCAGCTTTCTGTAATTTCCATCCAGGGTTACCTAGTGGTGGCCAGGTTTTCTCAAGCTCAGTTGAGGAACTTTGGTTTTAAAAGGAGAAAACATATGTAATTCCCTGTGGACAGCATAGTGACACTGACTCTCGGATGTTTGTTCATGTTACAAGTGGGGTAAGCCTGGGTTACAGACCCGCGGGCATCAGAAGGGTGATTCTTTCAGTGCTCTGATGTGGGAGTATTGCCCCTCATCTTTCTTAACTTGGTGTTAAGAGGGGATTTGATCAAGTGTGATTTTAAAAAATGAAGCTAAGTCACAATTGAAACCGGGATGCCTCACCCATTTCTTCAGCGGTACCAACTATGGAAAGTAAAATGCTGACCTTTAAGCTAAGTGTGAGTACTTTTTTCCACAGAAAGCAATTAGGATGCTTCTGTTAGGGGTCTTTCGGTTGTTTCTTATACCGACAGGGTGGGGCAAAAGTTGGTTTACAAGTTGTGAGTATGCAAAACACAGTTTATTCTTGTATTATTATTAATTAATTACTGTATTATTTGCCATACAAGGAACTGTAAACCTACTTTTGCCCCACCCTGTATTGGCAATGTGGGACATAAATGTGCAAATCTCAGAGAATAGCCTTCATGGCCAAGGGAAGAGCAAGTGCAAGGGTCCTGAGACAGAAGTGTCCTTATTGTGATTCAAGGAAACACTGAGTTCAAGGGCATCTGAAGCAGAGTGAAAAAAAGATGGAGAATAACAAGAAATGTGCCGAAACCGGTTTGGCTCGGTGAATAGAGCGTCAGCCTTCGGACTGAAGGGTCCCAGGTTTGATTCCGGTCAAGGGCATGTACCTGGGTTGCGGGCACATCCCCAGTAGATGTGCAGGAGGCAGCTGATCGATGTTTCTCTCTCATCGATGTTTCTAACTATCTCTCTCCCTTTCTCTCTGTAGAAAATCAATAAAATATATATATTTTTTTAAAAAGAAATGTGCTCAAGGGTTTGAGGGAGAAGAGCATGTAGGACCTTATAAACTATTATATAGTCTTTGGTTTTTACTATGAAGGAGATGTGGAACCATCAGAAGGGGTTGAGCAGAGAAGTGGCAATACACTGGCCGCTGTGTTGAGAAAATACTGTAGAAGGTCATGGCTTGAAGACAGAGAAACATGTTAGGAGGCTATTGTAGTAATCCAGGCAGAGGAGATGACCAAGGTCGTCTTAATGGAGATGGTGAGAAGGAATTGGAGTATGAACACTGAAGGCACAACATTAGGGTTTGTTGATGGAATGGATGTGAGGAGTGAGAGAACAGAAGTTAAGGATGACGACTCCAAAGCTTTTTGACTTAAGTATCTCAACTTACTACAGAGAAGACTTCCCATTGGAGTTGGGGAGGGAAATGAGGAGGTTCCTGATTTATTTATTTTTTAATTGTACTTATTGTGTGTTTAACAGTGACCCAAAGCATGTCTTCTTTAATATCACCAACTGGTCTATGCTTGGATTTTGTAAATGGGGACTTCATTCTCTCTCCTGAAGAAGGCCAGTTGATTATAGGACAGCATTTATTGTTAAAAGGTTTCTCCTTGTATGGAATGAAAAGCTGTCTTTAACTTTCACCCATTGATCTTGCTTGTACTTTTTCCCGTCAAAAAAAAATGTCTCTTCTGGGGGATGGGGGTGAGGAGAGAATGTCTCTTCTCATTGCACACCTTTGGCTGTTAGGAAGTAGCTATTTTAACTTTTCTCAACCTGTTGTTTCCACATCTGGAAAAGAGGATTAGATCATGGGACTTCTAGGTTTTCACCACATTTTATTATTTTCTTAAATCCTTTCTTCTGTAGGCTGCCAACCATGTCTGTGCCAAGCATTTAATGTAGGCCACTTAATTTAATCCTCATAATGTCTTCTAAGACCTTGCTGCTCAAAGTGTTCATCTGTGGACCAGCCCCATAGGCATCCTCAGGCAGCTTATTAGAACCCTGCCCGGACCTACTGCATATGATTCTGTGCATTAGCAGGAGCCTCAGCTGGTTCATAGGAACATTGAAGTTTGAGGGGCATTGTATACAAGATTGATGTATACGAATAAACTAAAGCTCAGAGAGCTAAGCTAGCCCAAGGCCACGGGCTCCATTTAAGAAAAGAGTTGAGTCTAAGTCAAAGTAGCATCTTAGGTAAACATATCACACATACTAAGAGTGTAGGCGTTATTGTCAATGAAAATTCCCTAGGTGTTTTTCATCAGAGCCATCTTTAGACTCACTTTCTCTGTTCTGCACTTCTATATTGGATTTCATTTCTAAGTGTAGGTTAAATTCTATGCAGTTTTAGGGATTCAGCTCAGTTTTGGGTTATGCATTTTTGAATTATATGAATTTGAATTATATGAAGTATTTGAGTTTTATGAATTATTCAGGATACTGGTTTTCCATTGACATTCTAGCTTTGTATTTCTAGAGACTTTTCTTCATTTTCTGCATCACCTGGTCAGGGTGTGAGCAGCGCCTTCGGACACATCCCTGATGACTGATGGACATTAACCCTATTCAGGAAAAGCTTTTTCTAAACCAGTGGCTTTCAATATTAGGCAGCTTTACCAAACAAACAAAAATAAAACAAACAAAAAAATTAAAACATTCAATCAGAATCTCTGGGGCTGGGGCCTAGTATAGGTATTTTTTTACTTCCTCAGCTGATTCAAATGTGCACCCAGGAGGAGGACAACTGTTAAGACCAAGTGGAGGATGAATCCACCTGACTCTGCTCAGCTTGCAAAACTACCCAAATCAACTAATTCTTAACTTTCTTTTGACATTATTACCCCAAACTTTTATTTTGCAGGCTCTTTAAAATTATCATGAGAATATATTACGTTCACTCAGTTGGGGGGGGAGGAAGAACAAAATGAGAAAATCATGTCCAAATGCTATTTCATTAAAAGGCCATAATGTGGAAATTTTATTAATGTCACATTATAGTGAATTAGAGTGAAGTAAACTCATTAGAAGATGTACATGTAAAATGATAATTAAATATAGTTTCTAAGGGAAATTTTCCAAAATAATTACCAAGATTAAATATTAGCCTTAATTCACATTTTCACAGATAGTCCAAAGAAAATCAACCTGAAAACACTGGGTTTTTATGAATAGACATTGATGTGATTATGCACAATGGGGTTAATTTTAAAAATGAATGTTAATTGCAATCAGGAAATCGTCTTCTAAGGAATGAGTGGCATATTGGATGCATAATATGTGAAGAACTAATTTACATTTACTTCAGTGACATTTTGGAGCTTCTTCATAAATATTTTATTTAAACAAGTATGTTTTCATCTCTGTGGGATTCCTCTACATGGACCTTCAAGTGGTGTAGTCATGAGGCAATTGTCAAAAGGGAAAAACAAAAGCAAACCATGGTAAAGGCTTCACAGGCAGCCCTGTGACCAGCTGCCTCTTCTAGAATAAACAATCAAAAGCACAAACTTTTTGATGTGGGCTAAACTCTCACAGAAAAATGAAGCTGACACCCAGGAAAATTACCCTAATATTCTCTATGTTGTAAAGGAGATAGGCAATTGCTTTCACTGGAAAAGCATATTGGCATTTTGTATTTGTGTGTGCACATGTGCTTTCCCATACGTTTGGCTTCAAAACAAACAAACAAACAAACAAACATTTCATAGTTCTTTCTTAACTGATTTACTTGAAAGAACTAACAAGTTCACATGCTGTCATGTTGGAGGAAGGGGAGGAACTTAGTGAGAGGCAGAAGTGGGAGAGCGGTCTCATTTTTTAAGGGATAATTTGGAGTATTTCTACTTTCTAAATGAAATCACAGTTTCAGCCATAAAGATGCTCCGTGGCTGCTGCTTTTAAGTGTTTCATCGGTTGGCTGTGGGAACCGCTTTAAACCAAAGCAATTCCCAGCAAGTAGGCTTTGCAGATCTCCTTGAAATAGTCGTCCTGTGCATGTACCTTATCACACGAAAACTTTTATATCAACATTGCTAGAGCTGCATCTGAAAGGAAAATAAATGAACTCACAAAGGAAATCAAGATGACAGAATGGAATAGGCAAGAGCTTTGGAGTCAGAATCTGATCCTGCACTTACTAGCTCTGTGACCTTGAGCAAAATATTTAACTCTTCACTTTATTCATCTGTAAAATGGGAGTGGGTGGCTGTCTAGCACAGTGCCTAGGGCAGGGGTGGGGAATGTAGAGTGGCAGGCTGTATAAAGCCCGGGAAATCATTTGGTCTGGCCCTGCCAAGGCATTAGGGGTGAGTTAATTAAATGTTGACCAAATATAGCAGGCTAATTTTTTAGTTGATAATTTTGTATGGCCTGCTAATGATGTTATAAATATCCAAATGGCCCTTGGTGGTAAAAAGGTTCCCTACCCCCGGCCTAGGGTAAGTGCTTAATAAATCAAAATTGGTGGTAGTAGCATAACCTGTCCATGTTTCCTCTCAGCTGTGTCCATGACATGCATGTTTCACTTCTTTGTAATCATTCAGAAACAAAATTTTCTATTCTACATTTTGTAAACTTAGCATTTTATTACAACTTATTAGCTGTATGCTCCCGGGTAAGTCAATTTTGAGTCCTTGTTTTCTCATCAGTAAAATGGATTACTAGTCTCCAGATAAACTACAGAAAGCCCAATTTAATTTGAATTTCAGATAAGCAACAGATAATATTGCATGGGACATACTTAGATTATTAATTATGCTTGTCTATCTGACATTCAAATTGAACTGGGCATCTTACATTTTTATTGGCTAAATCTGCCGATCCTCTATTAGTACCTATCTCATAATGTGTGAAATACCATAGTAACCGGCACATAGCAAATGCTCAATAATTATTAACCATTATTCCTATTATAATTTTTCCATAATGAACAATTATTGTGATGACAGTATATATTCTGAAGAGTAAACATACCTTTTTAATGTAACTATTTTAGGGGGGGATTTCTAGATTTTAATTTTTCATTACTATTAATAATATTTTGTATTTATGGTATCCTACTCTCTTTTGGGAAAATTTCTTTCTTTTTTTTTTTTTTTTTTTTTTTTTTTCCACTGGAGAGCCTTTATTTTTTTTTTATTTTTATTTTTTTTTAATATTTTTTATTGATTAAGATATTACATATGTGTACCCTCTACCCCCCCCCTCTCCCCGCTCACCCCCTCACCCCCCCGTTGTCCGTGTCCATTGGTTAGGCCTATATGCTTGCATATAAGTCCTTTGGTTGATCTTTCCCCTTTGCCCCCACCCTCCCCTACCTTCCCTCCAAGGCCCGACAGTCCAATCAATGCCTCTCCGTCTCTGGATCAGTCCTTGTTCATCAGTTTATGTTGTTCATTATATTCCACAAATAAGTGAGATCTTGTGGTATTTATCTGCTCTCCAGTTCCATCCATGCTGTGGCAAATGGTAAGAGTTCCTTTTTCTTCTTCCTCTTCTTAAAGAATACCTTTCAGCATTTCATATAATGCTGGTTTGGTGGTGATGAACTCCTTTAGCTTTTTCTTATCCGTGAAGCTCTTTATCTGACCTTCCATTCTGAATGATAGCTTTGCTGGATAAAGTAATCTTGGTTGCAGGTTCTTGCTATTCATCTCTTTGAATATTTCTTGCCACTCTCTTCTGGCCTGCATGGTTTCTGTTGAGAAATCAGCTGACAGTCGGATGGGTACTCCCTTGTAGGTAACTGACTGTCTTTCTCTTGCTGCTTTTAAGATTCTCTCTTTATCTTTTGCTCTTGGCATTTTAATTATGATGTGTCTTGGTGTGGTCCTCTTTGGATTCCTTTTGTTTGGGGTTCTCTGCGCTTCCTGGACTTGTAAATCCATTTCTTTCACCAGGTGGGGGAAGTTTTCTGTCATTATTTCTTCAAAAAGGTTTTCAATATCTTGCCCTCTCTCTCCTTCTGGTACCCCTATAATTCTGATGTTGGTACGCTTGAAGTTGTCCCAGAGGTTCCTTACACTATCTTCATATTTTTTGAATCTCTTTTCTTTTTTCTTTTTCGGTTGGGTATTTTTTGTTTCTTTGCATTTCAAATCTTTGACTTGATTCTTGGGATCCTCTTGTCTGCTGTTGGAGCTCTGTAAAGTATTCTTTATTTCAGTCAGTGTATGCATAATTTCTAATTGGTCCTTTTTCATGACCTCCATGGTCTCACCATACTCCTTGAGGGATTCATTAAATTTATCGGCGGTTTCCATAAAATTCTTGACAAACCTTATAAACGTGGCCTTGAACTCTATATCCAGTCGTCTGGCCTCCTCCGTTTCTGCCAATTGCGACCTGTTTCTTTGTCTCCGCATTTTGGCTGCTTCCCTGTGTTGATAGAGTGGCCTGCGCGCCAGGTGTCCTGTAGGGCCCAGTGGCTCAGCCTCCCCAGTTACCTGGGGTGGACACTCTTGGTGCACTCTTGGTGCCTCGCTTGTTGTAGGATCACTGGGAGGAATTGACCTCCAGGCCAATTGGCTGTGGGAAGCAGCTGTGTCTGAAGTGGGAGAATGGACCCCCTCTGACCACTGGGTACAGTGGCTCCTGGATCTAAGGAGGTGCTAATTCAGCCCCTGCCTGAGGCCACACAGCAGGAACTACGAAGAGGCTCAGCTGTGAAGCAATGCAAGCCGCTGCGGGGCCTTGGGCCTTCTCTTGGAAGTTCCGGGTCTGGCTGGCCCGGCTGCAGTTAGGTAATTATCAGGTTGCAAAGTTCTGGGGCATTCACATGCAAAAGCCTCTGCCGCAGCCCGGGTGGGGCGGGGTCTCAGGGAGTCAAAAGGGCGGGGAAAGAAGCTATGGCTGATTCTCTGCGCCCGGAGTCGCGCGTCTCAGTGTCTCGGCAATGGCTGCAAGCACCTCCGAGGGAAATCTGCCCCCAAGTTCGCCCGTTGCCGCCTGAGAGAGCAGCCTCTGCCCGTATGAGTCCTGGGTCCCCAGAGACTTCCCAGAACCGGAGATCAGAGCAGTCGGGAGCTTGTGATTCAAAAAGACAGCCGCGTCCTCAGGTGCCACCCCCTTTCCGCGCGCGCGAGCCGCCGCGTACCTCTGCACTCAGCCTCCGCAGCTCCTCTGGCTCTCAGCGTGCTTTTCTTTTCTTCTAGTTGTAGAAATTACACTCAGCCAGCCTTCCTGTTGTTTTGGACGATGTTTGCTCTGTCCTTTGGGCTAATTTTCAATTGTTGTGTGGGGCGACTATTTCCCGGTGTTTATCTATGCCGCCATCTTAGTTTCTCCGAAAATTTCTTAATGATAAGTGATCAACAGTGGGCTCAAATTGCTTTCCAGTAGATTGATGCTATTAAGCCCTGCTACATGCCAACAGTAAATCCACTAGCATTAGGTGGTATAAAGTGAACTTAAGGTTGCTATTTAACAGGAAATGTGTTTCTTTACAAGGGCATATGTATGGCCATTTACTTGTACTTTTTAACAACTCATTGTTGTTTCAATTTGTACTTCTTGTAGGTAGAATTGAATATATTTAATATTTTAAACCTACTTGTATTTCCTCTTATGTAATTTTTCAGTGTTTATTCTCTACCATATGCCAGTTTATTTTTTTGAGAATCTAATGTTTTTCTTACCAATTTGCATTAGTTTAAAATATAAATATTCTCTTACATTAGCTCATAGGAGGAACATTGTATAGTGAATGAATTCAGATTATCTGACTATAATCAATCTATCATAGTAATTAAACTGCCTTTAAAAATTTAAGGGGTGCATCATTGTAGCATTCTTTTTTTTTTATTTTTTGAGGGGAGGGTTAAGCTTTAATTGAACAATGTTGAAAATTAGAATTTTTCATTTTCTGTCCATAATGGCAAAGAGATGAAAACTAACACATTGTAACATTCTTTCCGATACAAAGTGCTGCTTTTATTTATAGGAAATAGGAAAACAATTTGTTGTTACATAACTCGGATATCTTTTTCCTTTATGTTTTCTTTCCCTCTTTTCAACCTCTTGTCCCTTCTAGCACTTATGTAACTTTTACTCAAGCCACTCTGATAGGACCACTCTTTTTAAATTATAATTAAGTTAAATTAAAAAATAAATGTGTTGAGTGCCTCTTAAGTGCCAGGTACTAGGTTAGGCATCAGTAATTCAGAGATACATTAGACATGGTTATTACCTCTATGGAATTGAGATAAAATAATATTTACAATGAATAAAATGAAGAGAAGAAGGGAGATATGTGCTGGAGACAGTGCAGGAAAGAGGAGAGAAGTAATTAGCTGACTGAGCGGGTCTGCAGAGGTTTCCTAGAAAAATTGATTCTTGGGTGGAGCACTTTGCCTGGGAAGGGTGGGAAGGACAGTCTAGGAACTCAGAAAGGCCCTAAGACAGGAGAGAGTGCATCTTCGGTAAAAGTAAGCTGAGTGTGTGTTGGGGCTGTAGAGGGATGAGTCTGTTTCTGGTAGACACTGGTCAGATGGTGGAAGTTCTTGCATGCCATTGTCAAAGTCCCACGGAGGACTTGGGCTAGAGCACTTCCATGCAGAAATCTTGAAAGAAATACAATTTACTGTGATGAGCCTAAAGGATCCATTCTCGGCAAAGTACTACAGGAGATTTCAGGATGGGGGGAGTTCTGTGAGTGCACTCAAGTCTGTGTGGTTCTGTGGGAAGTGAGCTCGAGTGGGGGGTAAGGACGCTCTTCCTGTCCAAGGTAAGGTCCTGACAGATTGGAATCATGAGATGGGGGATTACCTGTTTTAGATCCCCAATCATGTCACCCTGAAACACAAGTATAATTACCTCATAGAGTTGTAAAAACTACCTTTAGCAAGTTTAGTCGCCTGGTTCAAGCATCTGGGCCCCAGATATAATTTCAGACTATGCCAACAGTGACATCTTGATTCTCTGCCTGGTTATTTAACAATGAAAAAGCAGCATATTGAGTTACATTGAACGACTCAGTTTGTGGATATGCACAGTCTGTTTTTTCTGATGATGTAGGCTTGTTACCAGAAAGGGACCCGGCCTGGAGTGGGTCTGCTTTGGGCTGGCCGGTAGTACGTGGGTTCTTGACTTTGTGAGGAAAGTGAGATGAAGGGTTTTTGTTTTCATTTTAAATTGTAAGAGATAACAGCACTAATGTGATGGGAATGATCTAGTAGAGAACAGAAATGCATGATGTAGGATAAGGAGGGGAGGATTGCTGGAGCAGTGTCCTTGAATGAGCATTTGGATATCCTTCCTAGGAGTTCAGTGAAGAAGTCTGGTCTGCATATATACATTTAGGGACAATCAGCAAAAAGATGATATTTAAAGCTGAGAAACTAGATTAGATCACCAACAGGCAAATGAAGATTAAAAAGAAAAGAAGTCAAACAACTAGTTAGAGGTTAGGGAGATGAGAAGGAACCAACAAAGGAGGCAAAGGATCAGCAAGCACATGGGAGGAAGGTCAGGGTCGTGGTGTCCTGGACGTGGAGAAAGTGTTCCTGAGAGGAGGGAGGGAATCCCTTCTGTGAAAGGCAGCTGGTAGATCAGGTAAGATGAGGACAGAGAACCGACCATTGCCTTTAGCAACACACAGGTTCCTTGGTGACCTCGAATTTTGGAAGAGAGGTGGGTGAGCTGAGTCGGCGAAAGTCTGACTAGAGTCTCTTCAAGAGGGAACAGGAGAAGTCGAAGAAAGAGAATGCACATAACTTTTTTTGAGTTTTGTTGTGAAAGAAAATAGTAATTCAAAAGATGGTTTTTAAAGAACAAAATAACTGCATGTTAAAAGTGATACGGAGAATTGAACTGCCTGAGTGGTGTGCTTGAGGAGGTGGGGTTTTCAACAGTTTGTTCATTGTCAAGGAGTCAGAGCAGAATACACAGGCCCAGGTGGGCAGATATGGTTTGGGGATCTTACAGAAGTTTGTCCTCTGATTGCTATTCCAATCCGGGTGAGAAAGGAAGCAGCAAGGCTATCAGCTGAGACTGAGGATGGGATAGGAGGTGATGGAAAAGAAAACAGAAAAGGGTCTGATAGTCCAGGAGACAGAAGAGTGAATGGATTAGGGAGGTGGAGTATGTTTGCCAGGCAACCTTAAGGACCCTCTTGAAGTTGGTGATCATGACTTTAAAGTGATATCCCCCACCATAGGACAGCTCTGTTTGTGCAGGCATGGAAAGACAGGAGATTGTGTTTGAGCATGGTCGTGCTTATGTATGACAACAAAAGAGTGGCAAGGAGTTGAGGGTGTATATAATGGAGCGATTAGGATGATTGGCTCTGAAATTTCATCTGAGTAAGGAGAGCAAAGTAGGCATGTGGGGGTTAGGGATAGTCCAAAGGTGATAGGATTGTAGGCCCTCTGGGCTGGGATGCTTCCTGAGAATGCAGTGAAGAAGAGGGGGCCAGAGATTACGGAAGGGCTGCAGTTGTTGGATGGTCGGGTCTAGGGTATGATCATGGGCGTGAGGAACTAAGTTAGGCTGGAAGACAAATTACTGAAGGAGACAAGGAGAAGAATGGAAATACCAGAGTTTTGGAGGTATTGAATTAACCAAAAATTAAGAAAAAAAGTAGTGTTGGAGAGAGTGACAACAAGCCAGAAATGGGGTCGGGGGAGAGACCTGAAGAAGAGTAGGTGTCCATGATGAGGCTAGGTATCAGGGGTGTAAGGGGTGTAAGGGCTGCACTCAGCCAACATGACATTCAAAGCTGGGGGATCTTAGAGAAAACACCAGAAGTAGTAGACTGTTAGTATTTATCTAGGCAGAGGTGTTGAAGGAATGCTTTAAGGAAATGGAGTTGAAGAAGAGGAAATAGATATAAAAAATATTCAATAGGTAAAATAGTCAGTACACTGAAACAAATGGAGGGGTCCTAATTCCCAAATTTTTGGCACAAGTGCCCTGGAGGATGGTCTTATCAGATTCACCACAGGAAGTCTGGAAAAGTAATAAGATTAACTTTGAACACTTTAAGTTTGAGGATGTGTCTGAGATCCAATGCAGATGTCCAGGGAAGTTAACTGCTGGAACCATTGGAAAGAAGTTACTGGAAATCAGAGAGTGAGAAGTGGTTGAATTCTAAGGCCACTTCTAAATTGAAGGGTTTTGGAAAGTGATTCTCAAACCTAGCTAGGCATCAGAATCAATTGGGGAACTTCTTAAGATGCAAGTGCCATGTCCCCCGATTGACTAAATCAGAATCTTCTGGGCTGACACCTAACATATCTCGACACACGAGTCTGGTGTGCAGCTAAGGTTGCAAATGACATGCATTTATGGCCTTTATGGGTGGATATTACTTTTTACAGCCCCGTTGTCAAAATAAATGCTCTAACCATTTGTATAAATTTGTTATAAAATATTAGGCAAGAAAATCCCAGCACAAAAATGCATTTACTATCTGTCATTGATCCTTATTTTCTTACCAGAGTGGGAGGTATCTCAAGTATTAGTAAGTACGGCTGCTGTTGGTGCAACTAATAATAAATTCTGTATAAAATTTAGCTGTAGGATGTAACTCTAGCATCCTGGCACTAAAATCATGGTCTTCTTTATTGCTAGGCTGATAGTACTATGATTCTGATTTATTTTTAATTTAGGGTAACCATGCTGTAAATGCACTCTGTAAAAATTCTAAGTAGGCCGTGAACTCAGAGAAGAACATGCTTGCTTGATTCCTGTGGGCCGTCCCTCATTCTTGCCAACATGTTCACTTCCTGTCAGAAGAACCTGGGAAACAAAGAAAGAGGGTCACATTAGAACCACTTTGAACACTTTTCAGAAAATCTTAGGTCAAACATATTTTCCTTTCTGAATTTTTCAAATAACATGGGTGTCAATAATGTGGATGGCATAGCTGAGCCAGCTCTGAATGCTTCCCAAATTATTTCAGAGGGAGTGAGAGAACTGTTGTTTGCTTTTCTTTAATCTGTTCCACTGCGGCCGCTACTTTAGATTTAATGTCACTGTAATATCCTGAATTTATAGGTCATCCTTCTTCCAGGGCTTTTAAAGTGCTTTGTGTGAATTACTTTAATTTTCAGGGAGTTAAAATTCATCATGTTATGGAATATATTTCAGAGAGAGTTTACAAAGAGAACTAGAAAACCCCCCACGTGCTTCTTTTTGCCTTCCAGCTGCTGTGGGTAGAATCACCCATTGATCCTAACTCCACAACAGCTTTAGAGCCCATTTATGTGTGTATTTCTGTAGGCTTCTCGTGGGGCATCTAATCCCCAGAGGTTCAATTTGAGAGGATCCACTCTGTAGGCCCATAAAGATTAAAATAGCAGCGCTTTTTCATTACATTGGTTTTATGATCTTTTAATTTTCATATTGTCTTACGCTTCAGTGACTCAATCACCACTCTCTTACCAGTGCCTTAGAATGTGGGAATTGGGAAGTTAACCTAGGTTCACCAACAAGAGCTCTACATAGTAAAGGGTGATGGTTCAGGACTGTGGACACAGTGCTATGGACAGCCATCAGCTTTGATCAGGGAAGCTCCTGGGGAGCAGCAGGTGGTAAATAGTGGCCTTAATCATGCAGCTAAGAACAGGAGGAAATGTCAGGAGGACCAGAGTTAGCTTTACACTAGCTGGTTCTTTTTTTAAAATATATTTTTATTGATTTAAAAGAGGGAGGGAGAGAAAGATAGAAATATCAGTGATGAGAGGGAATCATTGATTGGCTGCCTCCTGCACACCCCCTACTGAAAACTAAACCCACAACCCAGGCATAAGCCCTTGACTGGAATCAAACCTGTGACCCTTCAGTCTGCTGGCTGACGCTCCACCCATTGAACCAAGTCAGCTAGGGAACACTAGCTGGTTCTTTAAATGTTCAAGAACTAGTTTCATTAAAGATATTAAAATAACAAGTTTAAAATATCTGTGGATTGTATATTGTCTGTATCTACTCTTTTTGCAAAGCCTCATGCTAATTAAACTAACATTCCTATAATATACTGAATGTGACATAGAAGTCATTAAGTAAAATTTACTTTATTTTACTTTTTCTTGTAAAAAGGCGTCTATTTGGCTTTTAGTACAAAATGACTCAAAGAAACACAGAAAGAAAATGTACAAGCCAGTTATTGAATTTAAAAAAATCCCCAGTAGACAAATCTCAGTCACATTCCCTGTCCTCGGTCTGGACTAGAAACCAGGAAGCTACAAACCCACCAATATCTGACCCTTTGAAGAGATAGTTTTTAAAAAGGTAAGAAAGTAAAGAAGAATAAACAAACAGTCCCTGAAATCTGGCAGGTGGTTTTTAGAGGCTCCTGTACTCTTGCCTTAGTCCCCCTGTGAAATGAGGTAACTGTGGTTGGAACGTGGCCACCTCCTCCTAGTACCTGGATCTTCATACGAAGGGAGGATGCTGGTAAATAAAACTTATTTTAAACTGATCAACAGAACAATAAATAAAGAAGACTTAGCAGCCATACACTTTTAACTTTCAGAAATGAATCAATATTTAAATATATAGAACCAAGATTGTTAAAATTTCAGAAGCTAGAAAAATCAGAATTATGGAGGGAAATCACCACACTTCATTAATAACCTGACACTTCGAATAGATACATAAACAGAGGATAGAAAATTGTCATTAAAAGTTTGATTTGTATGAAATACTTAAGGAATTTTCTACTCACCAAGAGAAAAATCATGTTTGTAGAATATTTCAAAAAGGTGGTCACTGTCATAAAAGGGGAACTGATCAGGCCATGTGTATGGGCCACATTTCATTGACCATAATGCAATGAAATGATCAGTGAATGAGCAACAAGAAACACCACCACCAAAACCCTAAAAGCCTAAAACTTGAAATCTTTTGGAGATAGATTCAGTAAAATAAATAAATAAATAAAATCAGAAATGGAAACTGAAATTATAGCTATTGAAAATATAATGGAAATAAGAGTACATATATCAAAACTGTGAAGTGCAGCCAAAACTATATTTAAATGAAAATTCATAACTTTAACTTGATATGGTACATAAATAAAATGATAGAAAATAAATAAATCAAGCATTAAATTGTAGAACCTAGAAATGGAAAAATAAAGTAATCCAAAAAAAAATGGAGCAAAGAAAGCATTAGTGATACCAACAGATGAAATTAATGAATTAGAAAGTGGGGAAAAAACAAAACCAAGGTATGTTTCTTTGAATTGTAAATAAATAAATATTTTGTTATTCTGACCAAGAAAAAAAAATGTGAGAAAACAAATATAAAGCAAAAGGGATGAGAAAAAGAATATTATAACCGATGTAGAAGAGATTTCAAAACTTATATAAGAAAATGCTATATATGCCAATGATATCTCCATACAAATTGAGTGGAAGGCATAAACATCTCAGAACAGGTATAAAAATATCTAGAAGACATTATAAGCTACAGGCCAGATATTTGTACAGGTCAGCTTATCAAAATATCAGTAATGCATCATCCTCTCTTTTGTTGGAGCTATAATAGTTATTGCACATTTGTTTTAAATTCTCATTGCAGAAAGAAGAAAAACATTTTAAATTAGCACAAGAAATAAGTAATGGTCACAAGCGCTTCCACTACCCAAAAAGAGTCACTTATTTTTTTAAAAAAACCACTGGAATTGAAATTGCTAAATGTAGGCTTATACACATTACATATTTTAATATAAAATTATCAAGTTGTTCTCTGTAGAAGCTTAACAATTCACATATTTTTAAAACTATTCCACAACACGGAAAAATATAGAAAACTTCCCAATTCACTTTATTAGGCTAGGAGCATACCAATATTAAATCTAACAAAGACAATAGGGAAATATTTTTTTAAAATATTTATGCACATAAAAAATATCAAGCACATAAGTACTCAAATTTTATGTTAAATAATAGTAAAATAAGTACAGTTTTTGTATTAAAAGAATGATGTGCTGTAAGCTTGTAAGGTTTATTTCAAGAATACAAGAATGGTAAAGCACTAGGAAACCTATTATCACAATGATAAGGTTTTTTTTAAATCTTTAATTTCTTTATTGGTTAAGGTATTACAAATGTGTCCTCATCCCCCCATTAACCCCCAACCTCCTCCTTCCCACCCCCTACTCATGCTCTCATCCCCCTGTTGTCTGTGTCCATTGGTTTGGCTTATATGTATGCATACAAGCTCTTTGGTTGATCTCTTCCCCTTTCCCCCATCCTCAGCGATCAGACTGTCAGTCCCACAATGATAAGTTTTATTTTGTTGTTGTTGATGTATATAATTTAATTTTTGACCATGTTTATACAAAATAAGTAACATAAATTTTGCAGATTTTTCTCAATCTCCAGCCATTCCCTTATTTTTTTAAAAAATAAATTTTGAGACATATTTTATGTCAAATAATTCACCCACTTTAAGTTTACAATTGAGGGATTATTTAATAAATCTGTGAAGTTGTGCAAGCATCATTATAAATCACCTTTAGATTTCCTCCACCCCAGCAATATCCCTCATGTTCATTTGCAGTTAATCTGGTTGAGAAGGCCACTGATTCACTCTCTGTCTCCAAAGATTTGCTTTCTCTGGACATTACATACAAATGGAATCATATTGTATGTGGTCTCTTTCGTGACTGCCTTCTTTCACTGAGACACTGTTTTTGAGGCCCAGCCATGTTGTAGCCTGTGTTATTAGTTCTTTCCTTTTTATTAGTGAGGAGTGTTCCATGATATGGATATGCTATATTTTATTTATCCATTCGCCAGTTCATGGACATTTGGGTTGTTTACAATTTGGGGGCCATTATTGCTGCAAAGTAAATTCAGTTGCAAATTTTTGCATGGACACATGTTTTACTCTCCCTTGGGTACATACCCATCAGTGGGATTTCAGGGCCATATGATAACTCAATGCTGAAAATTTTGAGGAACTGCCAAACTGTTTTCCAAAATGGCTGCACTGTTTTACATTCCAGTCAGTAATGTAGAAGGGCATCCATTTCTCTGTATCCTCACCAATATTTGTCATTATCTATCTTTTTTATTATAGCCTTTCTAGTGAGTGTGAAATGGTGTCTCAGTCACAATAATAAATTTTTAGAGAAACATAATCATCTCAGGTGATGGCCAAAAGTCATCTGATAAAATTTTACATTATTCTTGTTAGTAACTTAGGAAACAAACCGCTACCTTAATAAGAATGCTGGTGTGATGATGATGATGGTGATATGGTAAAAGTCACATTGTAACTATTAATAACAATGATGATGATACATAATAGAACTTAATCCCAGATACTGTTCAAAGCTTTTTGTATAATAATACATTTAACACAGCAACCTTGAGGTAGGTTCTAGTGTTATCTTCATTTTACAGAGGAGGAATCCAAAGCTTATGCAGAAGAAAGTGATTCCTCTGACTCACAGCTAGTAAGTCGTGGAGCCAGAGTTTGAATGCAGGCATTGGGGATGCAGAGTCCAACCCGTTAATCCTTACCCTGCAATACAGAGACTCTCATCTCTGCTGGGCCCTCAGTGCTGCCTGATTGATTGTACTTCTATCATTTGGCCTCTGCCTTGCCCTTTTCCCACTCATCTTTAGCTCCACTTCTACTCTCAACTTGCTGCAGCTAACTTTACTTCCCACTTCTTAGATAAATAAAGATGATACCCCCAAACCCCCCAAAAAACCCTAATGGAACAAAGTAACATGGCAATATAGTATTTGGTAAAGGTGGCATTTCAAATGAGTCGGGGAGAAAGTGAATTATTCAGTAAATGGTGTTGGGATAATTCGCTATTTGGCTAATCATTGTATTTATCACGTTTTGAATTTTACAAACAGTAAAACCATTAAAATTCTAAAGGATGATAAAATAATGTATAGTCAGGATTTTCTGTGTATGACAGAAAAGCATAAAAACGGTGGCTTAACACAGAAAGTACATTTAAAAAATTCTCTCACGTAAGTAGACCTAGAGACGGGCTGCCCAGGTCTGGGAGGCTCCAGGCAGCAGTAAGACCCAGGTTCCATGGACTTTTTATTTTGCCTTCTTGAGTGCATGGCTTCTCACTTGCAGTCACCTCATGGGCTGAGGTGGCTGCTGGAATTCCAGCGCTCACATTTGCATTTCTCAGAGCAACTGAAGGCCCCATCTCCAACCCGATTTTCACTTCAAATCCCGAGTCTGCTCTTAAGTAACCTTTCTGGAAGTCCTACTCAACACTGTGCTCTCATCGATCAGAGTTTAGTCACATGGCCATACCTCAGAAGAAGGAAAGTTGGGAAATGTAGTCTTTTGGCTTATTATCTTGTCAGTCCAAATACAATTTACATTTCAGGGTATTTTTAATTTGGAAAAAGGAAAATGTAGGTATTGGGTGGCAACTACCAGTATATTTTAGGTAGGTGATGCATTCTTGAACATAACCCCAAAGCCAACAACTCTAATAGACAAGCTTGATGGAGTTTGACAAACACAACGGCGACAGTGTTTTTTTCTTTTGCAAAAGGCATTATAAGCAAAATGAAGGCAAACAACAAAATGGGACAGAGTAGTTGCCATGAATGACATATGATTAATTTTCGTAAAGTATAAAGGAATACACTAATCAGTCAGAAACATGATTGTGTTTTTTGAAGGGAAGCTATTAATTCTTTGGTTCTCCTTTAAATGTACAAAAATACATTATGCACAATGCTTAATCTTATGTGTACTTTTCTTTCTTTAAAAAAAAATATACTTTATTGATTTTTTACAGAGAGGAAGGGAGAGGGATAGAGAGTTAGAAACATCGATGAGAGAGAAACATCGATCAGCAGCCTCCTGCACACTCCCTACTGGGGATGTGCCTGCAACCAAGGTACATGTCCTGGACCGGAATCGAATCTGGGACCCTTGAGTCCGCAGGCTGACGCTCTACCCACTGAGCCAAACTGGTTAGGGCTTATGTGTACTTTTCAAAGAAAAACCATGTTGATCTTTTAGCCAGCGGGAACATTTTTTGTTTTGGGTGTACACATCTAGGCTCATCAGTTTAATGCTTCTCTGTATTAATACATGTATGGTGATGGGCTACACGATTTAGGAGAGACTCAGCTAGATTACCTGAATGCTCAATTAACTGCCTTGGCGAGAGTCATCTGCTTTCAGATTGCTAAGAAGATCAAATCAGCAGCCATTCTCAGTTCAGTGCTTTATCAGGAAGTGAATGAAAGTGAAATAAACCATTAGCCGTCATTTTTCTAAATATTAATAACTGAATTTCAAATCCTAGAAAAAAGCTTTGCTTGTTTTTAGTGGGATGTTTTTACCCGAGGTCAGGACTTGGGGACACTGGGAGGAGGTACTGCTTCTCGCCTGATTGCTTAGACAACAATAATTCTTCATAGCTTTCTCTTAATATCTTTTGATTAACAAGCAAGTTGGAGCCAAGTGGATTTCAGTTATTTGGTATCCTTGGTAACCACTGTTAGATGATGAATTGGATCAGTTAAAATTAATTTCTTGTGAAAATCTGCTTTCATGAGAAAATATTAGCTTTGATGTTTAGATGTACAAGAAATATACGTGTGTGTGTGTGTGTGTGTGTGTGTGTGTGTGTGTGTGTGATCATACGTGGAGACTATTTATAGACAAAAACTACAAAGCCTAGTAAATTTATAAAATGGGGTTGAGGGAAGGCTGTAAGGGCTCTGCCTTTAAGGATCGGCTTTTACCTGGAGAGAGGGGACTTCTGTAAATGAAGGAACATGAGGTATAATAGCCACTACGTGAGCTTTTGTTCAGCTACAGGAGTAGCCTTTCTTCCCTTGCATTTGTGAATGCTGTCATGACAAAGCTATTTTATTGTTATCAAAGTTTGGAAAAAGAGAACATTTTTTTGTTCCAGTATAAAATAACCCACTATACTGTATATTTTAGCGCCAAGCACATTCTTATGTCAATTTAGGAAGCATTTTCCTTTGGTCACAATAGGTACCTTAGGTGAGGCCCATATCTATGACAAGTCATGCATTTCTGGAAATTTACACATTGGGGGTATTGCTAGAGCATGACAGAACCCTTTCTGGACTGTGTAGCATGGGCTGGGACTGCTGATTGGTGAGATAGCAGTACGTCCATCCTCACATTTGGAGCCTGCAGCAAAGGGTGGGCGAGAGCAGCCCATTGTACTGAGGTGCTCCGGGTTCCAGCAACCACACATTTCCCTAGAGGGGGCCTGTGAGAGGGGACTTTCAGTTGCAGGTAGGATTTTGGCTGCTGTGACTTCAGGATATTCTCTTTGCTCTCAGAGGAGCAATAAGATAGAGATTTAAAGTGAAAAAGCAGGAGCTGAGCTATAACAGGGTGAATCACAGTGTTATTTATAAGATTAGCTGCTTAGAACTTTTTACCATCAAATCTCCCTTGCTCTACAGTTAAATATTCCCTAAATGAATACTTCCAGGGAAAGGCAAATATCCTTGGCAGTCCATGTAAACTGAGTGCAAAGACTGCTTCACCACCTCATAGTTGTATAACTTGGGGCGAGTTACCTCATTTCTTGGTGTCTCAAATTTTTTTGTATCTGTGCAAAACTAGGATAATAGTGTTTGTAGGGGAACTGTAAGGTGTAAATGACATTATGGATTTGGACAAGGCCTGGAACTTAGAGCTCAATAAATGTTAGTTCCCTTATTACTCCCCTCAGGGAAAGGTTTTTCTGAGGTGTTTTTAAAAAAAATCTGTGCAAGTGACTCTTGCCCCATCCTTTATTTTTGCTTTCTTTTATTTCTTCCATTAATCTCCCTTGTTTTTCACTCACCTTCTGATGCCCTGCTACATTATTGTTTTATTGTTTTCTCTTCTCTAACTTCATCTTGTCATCCCCTCTTGCCTCATTTTGCCCTCCAAACTTGTTATTAGCCCTTTGCTGCTGTTTTTCATAAGTGATAATACAGTGTAATCTAGCTATTCATTCACTGCGTTTAACAGGAAACTCCCATGTTCTGGGCGCTGTCCTTGGTGCTAGACTTGTTGTGATGAGAAAGGAATGGCCCCTGTCCTCAAGATTACCGTCTAGTAGAGGATATAGATAAGTAAACAGGCAATTATAATGTAGCGCAGTAAGGGAAAGTGTGGTGTGTTATGGAAGTTCATAAGAAGGTTACAAAACTTGAACTTGGTAGGAGTGGTATCAAAGACAGCTTCCCCAGAGAAGGAATAAACAAGCTCTGACACGTTATAGAAGCGAAAGTTCAAGCAAAGCATTCAGACATAGAGTTTTGTTTTGTTTTGTTTTTTTGGGGGGGGGGGAGGAGCATGTGAAAAGGCTTGAGTATTTGAAGTGGTGCATGACCTTAGGGAGCCTGAAGGAGTTTAGGGTAGGTGGAGTTGAATTTGGGAGTTAGAGTAGGGAGTGGTTACATGATGAGAGAGAAAATCAGAAAGGTACATGGGGTCTTGTGGGCCATGTTAAGAATTTGAATCTTGTCCTAAAGGCAATAATGATATGTTTTATGGTAGAATCCATATGGTATAGTATATTAGGAGGGAGGTATAAAGGAAGTCCGAGGCTTCTGATTTAGGCAGCTAATTCATGCAGAATATTGAAGAAGGAGCAGGTTGAGGGAGTGAGAGAAACTGAGTTGGGTTTTAGAAATGTGTGTTTGAGGTATATAGTAGTTGTAACTATGTGTCAAAATGAAAAGCATTTTCAAATTTTATTTTGAAATTATGACAGTGATTCTATATGCCATTCCCAACTGTTTTCTTGGTGTGTGTGTGTGTGTGTGTGTGTGTGTGTGTGTTTGAGGGGGGGGGCACGCAGTTTCTTCCCCATGATTCTGGTCCTTCTGCCGGTTCGTATATTTCGGTGTGCATGGTTGGGTAGATGGCTCAAGTACATGTATCCAAGAGGGATCAAAGTGAGTCCCATGGCCAGAAACATGGGCTGATGGTGATCCCAAGGGAAGTACAGTGGGGCCTTGACTTACGAGTTTAATTCGTTCTGTGATGGAGCTCATAACTCAAATTACTCGTATGTCAAATCTTAAAGTGAACGAGTGAAACATGTGATGCTGGGCTGATGTTGTGGCGTTCACTGTGACGTTCGCTGCGCCAACTAGCGGTGGGGTATTTGAAGCTGGCTCATAACCCGAATTTTAGCTCTCAACTCAAAGCAAAAAATCGGCCGACAGATGGCTTGTATCTTAAAAAAACTCGTTAGTCGGGACACTCATAAGTCAAGGCCCCACTGTATATGAATGAGGGTTTGGCAGGGGGAGGCAGGGGTAAGTTATAGGTAAAGTCTTATCCTGCCTAAACTCAATCTCCAAGATGAGAGATGTCTCTAAATCAGCTAATTTCATTGAAGAAACAACCATGGCTTTGTTATTGCTGAATTTTCCCCAAAATGTGTGAAGTCTATTTTTATTTCTGGCTTGTATGCCCTTTGAGATAAAGTTCCATGATAAGTGTTATTACCTGTGGGGCTATGTAGAACTGCCTTTGATTTGTCAGACCCTAACTTCTCTTTTGCTTCCAGTGGAGCCCTCTCATTCTGGTCTTTCAGGATTGGTTGACCAAATCCATCTTTTTGTAGTTTACAACAGTCATGAATCTATAATTGATCATACCTCTATTAAGTTCACATTTTCACTGTGTTAGTTGTTTGTTTCCTTTCTCCCCACACTGCTGTGCTCTTGTCTCCATCACTACTCAAGTTTTCCCTTTCTTCACCTCTCACAACCCACCTGGTGCAAGGAACCGTACCTGACCTTGAACTTCTGCGGCTGATGCCTTATAGTGTAAATGGAGGAATGAGGAGTCTTCCCTTACAGGATGCAGCAGCCACACCGAAGGCCACCTTCTCAGGAAACCTAGCAGTGGTTTCTCAGCCCTTTCTCAGGTCCAGCCCCTCCACTGACAAACATCATTTATTTTGTTTTGTTTTGTTTACAACATCTCCTGTTACACCTGATTCCTCCCATAGATTTGGGAGACCATCCTAAAGGGTCTTGCAGTCCACTGAAGTGAAGAAGGCTGAGTGATCTAACAGCTTCATCCTGGCCCTGTAAAGCCCAGGGCATGGGCTGGAATTAGTTCTTAGGAGACAGGGCTGCACAAAGACACTTGGCAAAGTGTACATGGCTTCTGCTCCAGTCTGGGCATGCCCCTGGCCTGCCAGCACTGCTCCAGCTGACCTCTCCTGATTTGCCAGCCTCTGGACTTTGCCCATCACTTCTCCAGCGGCCTCTCTCTTCACAGCCACACTGCTCATAAAATAGCTTACACTTGCTGGGTTGCTTCCTCATCTTCTTCAACTTGCACACCCACCAGCCCTCTGAGGCTGCTCTAACTGTAGTCACCAGTGACCTGCTAATTGCTAATCCCAGTGGCCACATTTCCGTTATTGGAATGCTACTGCTCTTGAAATGGTGATCACTGCTTCCTACGTTCTTGAATTTTGCAGACCGAATCCAGTTCTTTTTCCACTTTCAGGGGTTTCTTCTCTTCTGCTTGCACCTTAAATGTTGGTGTTTCCTAATTACTTGGCATGGCCCCTGCTTTTCTCACTTTTTGCACTTTCCCCCAAGTCTTTCCCTGCACTCTCAAGATCCACCAGCCCCCAATACTCTGATAGTTCTCAGTCCACGTCGCTGCCCAGAACTATGTTGAGCTTTAGGCCTGAAGTTTAATGGCCTCGTGGATGTCTCCCTCTGGATAGACAAAAGTCACCTCAAATTCATCATGTCCAAAACTGGAGTCATCATGTTGGCCTTTACCCTTGATATTCTTCTGCTGGAAATATTCTCCCCACGGTTCCCACAGGCTCGCCACACTCTTCACTGAGTCTCTCTCAATCAGCACCTTCTCAGGCCCCATAGGAACCTATTTCTTCCCTGGCTTTACTTTTCTTCAGAGCTCATATATCTGAATTTACATGATAGATTTTTTTTTTTACTTGTTTAGTGTTTGCCTCCCCCCATTAGAATTAAGCTCCTTTTTTCTGTCTAGTTCACGATTATGTTTGTAGCACTAGACCAGTTTCTGGAATGTAGTAGGTGCCCAAATATGAAGTGAATGAATAAATCATCTCTCCAACCCCAGACTGAATTCTGGATTTTTTTTAATCTTGATGGTAACACCACCCCATCCTCAGTCACTCAGAAGCTTCTGTGTCATTCCAGAAACTTCTGTAACCATCCCCATGTCCCTACCTCCCTTCACCCAACAGGAACCAATTCCAGCCAGTTTTATCTCATACGTTGTTCTCATATCTATCTCCCAGCTCCGTTCCTATAAACACCACCTATTTCAGGCCCTCAAGTCTCTCTCCTGTATTCTTGGAGCTCCTCATGGGCTTCCTGCCTCTGTTCTTAACCAGCCTCCATGGAAGCCAGAGTGGTCTTTCCATAAAAACAAATCTGACCCTGCTGCTTTCCTTTGTAAAACTCTTCACAGGTCCAATCAGCTACAGGATCAAGTCCAAGCTCCTTAGCGTGACATATGAGAGATTAATCTGGTCACACAACGTAGCGGTGCTGTGCAGTTGGTCTCTGTACTAAAACTGTCTGCTCGGCCTCGAATGACTCTCCTCCCACCCCTGCCCCTCACACTTAAAAAAACCCCCACAAAACTTTATTGCTGACTCTATTACAGATGTCTCCATTTTGCCCTCTTTTGCCTACCCCGCCCCCGCTCCCCTCTGGCCATCACCACACTGTTGTCTGGATCCTTGTGTCATGCACTCAGCTTTGAGTCTCTTCCACCTGGATTCTCTGTATCTGCACTTAAAACATTATTTGCCCATCTGTCCATCTGTCTGCCTCCTTCATTAAATTGGGAACGCTAATGAAAGAAGCCATTTATTTGATGGAAAAGACTGTGTTTCATTCATCTTTCTATTCCCTTGTATAATCTAGTGACTGCAGCATAAGTCCCTGATAAATGTTTGAATAGGTGGGAGGATGAATGAATAACCTGTCTAGATGGGTGTTTCTGGCTGAATTCTGGTCATTGTCAAGTTATGGCACAGAATTGCATTTCCCAAACTAGAAAGGTACCAGTGCAATCTGCAAAGCTCTGTTACAGAACTTTCTCCTTATACCTGTCTGAAAGTGCTCATTTCTTGCCTTCCCTGTTGACCTATTAAAGCGAAATGTCCGCTTAACAATAACTGAAAAGAAAAAAGAAAACGAAAAAGGACCATTGGTAGATTATACCCATTGGTTTCTGTTCCGGAATCTGAAGGGTTTTCTCCAACAAGAACTAAAGGACATTTTTTTTGCCATAGTAATGCAATTGCATTGTTATTATAATGTATATTGTGTCGGGCACATGGACAGTGTGGCTTAGTGGATAATTTCTCTAGGATTGAGAGTATGCTTAGTGGAAAGCTGCTACTCCTTCCCCTAGAGTACATATGAGATTTGAGTTTTCAATGTGAAAACAAATGTTTCTGTTGCAGAACTTTATCGTCAACTTGTTGGAATTCATGCCCAGAATATTTTGAGCTAACAGTTCTGTCTCAGTGGCATGTAAAGATTCACTAAGAAAGGCACTGTGCCAGCGATGCTATAAACTTGTCAAAAGCTAGGCATGCTGCACAATACTTAAATGGCAGGGAAAAGCCCGTCCCTGACTGAGGTGCTTGAATCAGCACAGTGGTTTCAGAACTGTTTTCCTGAGCTCTGAGATTCTTCGACATCGTCGTGGCTACAGCTGGACATAAGGGGCAACACTAAAGCTGCACCTCACTCCCACTGCAGCTAGGCCACCAGCACCAGCATCTGGCTTATAGAGAGTGGCTGTTTATCATATTTCACTTGGCATTGCATTTGACTTGATTTGGCCGAATGTAGCTGGACTTGTGTTCTGTAATATAGGGAGAATTTTAAATGAATAAAACTGGGTAATAATTTCATGCAGTCAGATTCCAAATAGCTCAAGAGGAATGAAAAACATAAAGGGTCTTTTAGGTCCTCACATTCTAACTCTTAAAAGTGGGGGTGGGGGAGACCCCACCATTTCAGAAACTAGTGCTGATGAGCACAAATTTAAAGGGTATGGGCATACAAATGAAACAGCCAGGCAAATATATATTTAGGAACTTTAAGGAGGAATAATACACCATGAAGATATTTCCAGGAATGCTGATGGCAAGACTGAGTTGGTGTTTTGGAAACACCCATAGAATAATTAGAGGTGTATTATCTTAATTTATATTCAAACCAAGAAGGAAGATATCTCCCTGCTTGGGGGAGGAAGTAATGACAGATGCCAGGAGACATCCAATAGAGGCAGGAGCAATGCCAGCAGATAGAGTTGGGCAGATGGCCCAGTCCTCACAGTGGAGGATATGTGGAATCGAGAAATTCAAGGCTCATGAGGTTGGTGACTATCACTGGCAAAGTCCTAAGCCAATTTAGCAGATGGTTTGTGAGCACCTAGAAAAGAAAAGGTACCCCCGAGTTGTCTTATTAAAATCAAGTCACAGTAAACGTCTCATGTTTCTGTTATTAGTAGAGTCACTCATGACTTCAAGATTTTCCATGAGGCTGCTTATGATAACCAATGCAAGTGTGTGTGTGTGTGTGTGTGTGTGTGTTTTTCACTGGGAACAAAAAGACTGAGCTGGGTGGGTAGGGAAAGGCTCATGTCAGTTGAAGAGAAAAGCCAGAGAGGCGGGAAGGTACCTCCTTATGGCCAGCTTGAAGGAGCTGGTTAGAATCTGCTTAAGAAAGGAGCATAGATGAGCTGCTATGTTAATGTTCACTATGTAATGTCCACTGCATTTCTCAACCTGTGAACCACGAGGCACCTGCCTTCAGAGATACTGGGGTGTGTTTGTTTATAATGAAGATTCCTGGGCCTCCCCCGGATCAGGATCTCTGGGTGCACAGCCTAGGAATCTGTATTTTTAACAGCTTCCCAGGCAATTATCAAGCACACGTACATTTCAAAGCGATTGCTTTAAAGTTAAAATCATCTGTTGTGAAGAAGGTTCCTAGTTATGGAAGCGTAGGATTCCTTTAGTTGTTTTATAAGCAGATCCACTTTTTTATATCATATAGGCCCAGACATTTCTCATCTTCCTAGTCATTTAATTGCCAAGGGTTAAGCTCAACTCTTTGGAGCACTAAAGTGGGAATTCTGAACCAGGTAAAGCCCTTATGTAGAGCAATGGGGCATAGAAACTTAGGTCTTTACAGTTGCCGGAGAAAGTCAGTCTCCATGCTGCCTGAGTTGGGGGCAGTCGTGTGCTGCTGCCTGTGTAGCATCTAGTTCTGCAGAATTAAAAATGTATGCATAAATACACACTCAGAAGTTTACTATAAATTTTACTGCTTAAAGGCTATGCAATATACAATTCACAATAAAATAGACTTTATTGATGGCATTACAATTGATTCTTATAGAATGCATTCCTTGATTTTTGTCAAAGTTCTGTATCCGTAGCAACCTTTGATGGCAATTGACAAATGAGTGTAGGTCCAACATGCATGGTGGTTGATAGTTTCATTTATGTTGACAAGTGAGATGAAACTGAAACAACAAGGACCCATGTCGTGAGTTCATTTCAGTCATTTGTCAATAACAATGTGGAGCAGCTTCTTTATTGAGTCAGATAATAGTTTTTGAAAACTCAAATAATTTATCTCCAATCTTTTGTGATAGTCACAATATAATCACTGTATACGTGACACACTTTTAATCAGCATTATTGACATTTTTTTCTTCACTTTTTAAAATGTTTTTTTAAAATAAATCTTTATTGTTGAAAGTATTGCATATGTCCCTTTTTCACCCTTGCATTGTCCTTTCCTACCCCCCTTCCCCCAAGCCATCACCACCCTATTGTCTGTGTCTATGGGTTATGTAAATACGCATATGAGTTTATTGGTTGATCTCTTCCCCAACTCTACCCCAGTCTGCCTTCCCTCTGAGGCTTGACAGTCTGTTCGATGTTTCTATGTCTCTAGGTCTATTTTTGTTCATCAGTTTATGTTGTTCATTAGATTCCACATATGAGTGAGATCATATGATACTTATCTTTCTCTGACTGGCTTATTTTGCTAGCATAATGCTCTCTAGGTCCATCCATGCTGTCTCAAAGGGTAAGAGTTCTTTCTTTTTTACAACTGTGTAGTATTCCATTATATAGATGCACCACAATCTTTTAATCCATTCATCTGCTGATGGGCACTTAGGCTGTTCCCAAATCTTAGCTATGATAAATTGTGCCACTATGAACATAGGGGTGCATATATTCTTTCTGATGGGTGTTTCTGAGTTCTGTAAATGCTTTTTTAAAATTGATTTTAGAGAGCGAGGAAGGGAGAGGGAGAGAGAGGAACATCAATTGGCAACCTCCTGCAAACCCCCTCTTGGGGGTCAAACTTGCAGCCTGGGCATGTGCCCTGACTTGGAATTGAACCTGTGACCTATCAGTGCATGGAACAATGCTCAACCACTGAGCCACACTGGCCAGGGCTTCAGCACTTCCTTAAGACTAGTCTATCAACAAAATAAAGTCAAGCCCTGATTTGTGGGGTGGGAATTTCCCATGGTATAAATTCTCCCACCACGGCCCACTTCAGCCTACCAATATGACATCACTGAATGCCGAGTTGGGAAAAGATGTGCAGGAGCACCATCATTTTGTAGTGTATCCACTATACAGATGTGGTACATGTCAATAACCTTGAGAACATAGATAGTAGTAAAATGAGTAGGAAAGGATGACTTTTGAATACTTATTACCTTTGTTTTTAATATCATTTAGATAATTACAAGTTTACATAATTAAATTTTGAAATGATGGCCGTGTTTAATAACTAGCTCTCAAAAATTCATGAAAATTTAACAGTTGTCTCTTATGAGCTGCTGTGAGCTGGCCCCAGCCCACTACTGAATAGGGGTGAGTTTTCTGAACTTGCAGATAGGTGATTGGGTTACGTCCCTGCTTTTATGCAGGAGCACCGATATGATATTCAGGTTCATTTTCATATTTGCATAAACTGCAGCTCTTCTATGCAAGAACATAGCAGCAACATGCATGACAAACGTGTCCTGCCCTGGGCATCAGAGTGAAGAGGAATTCCTGAACAGATGAGGTCGGATCCAATAGAACAGGTTTCCCATCGTGTCTGGGAAAGTATGACTCATGCTTTTTGCCAGCTCTGGGTTTTGCATCAGCAGACATCCTGACATGTAAAGCTGCCTCTCCTGTGTTGCATCCTACTGATTTCAACAAAACTGTCTTTGTGCTTTGACACTCTCCAGTCTACAGACCCTTCTAAACACAATTGTCGTACTATTGTTTCTTACTTTTCTATTTTCTTCTACACCTGTATATAAAAGGGCAGTCAGATTGTCATTAAAATCTGATGAAAGCCTGGCTGTGGCCACTAGAGTATATTTTTGGACTCCTTTGCTCAAAGCCAGATATAGAACTGATTTACAATTTGTATGTTTTTGGAGCTGGAAGTTTGAAGCCACATGCAAAGATATTAGGATTTGAGCCACACCTTTCCATAAATTCATATTAAAACTGACAGTGCTGTGGGTGTTGTCTCTGATAGATTTTTTGGATAGTCGGGGAGTTAGGACTGTGCCTCCATATTCTTTTTTTCCTGTTTTCTCACTGTATTGTTATGAGCAAATTGTTAAATAATTTCATTCCTCTCCCCAAGAGCATTTTCTAAAGTATGTTTGAATTTCCCACTATAGAGACCTGGGCTCTACCAATATTTTTTGTACTGACTCTTGTAATTATGGCCCAGGGACCTAATTAAACAGAACCTTGCTTGCCAAACAAATATAAACACAAAATTGTTATAAGTTGCTAATTATGTTTTTCTGCTGTGGATATTGGCTTTATAACCCAGCAATTTGGCTACTATTTCAGTTATAAGAGACCTTCTACAGGCTCTCAAACACTTCTTCAAGTCAGCATTCTTATGGTGTTCACTGATTCTTAACTGGGGTAAGGAAGCTTCTCCCTTAATAAGATATTACATTTATAAAATGAAAAGAGCAATATGTTTTCATATTTGAAAAACCAAAGTGAAACAATCAATTTTTTGGCTGGAGGGAGACCCCGAACCCATTTCACAGCATCGGTGCCATTTCTCTCTTCAAGCCAAGTCCGTGCACAGAGAGTGTGTGCTCAGTGTATGCTCGCCTGATTCCATGGACTTTTTTCAGAGCAAAAACTGGAAGCACGTCCTAGGGCTTCTATAAAATACCCTTTGGCCAGGTAGGTACGTAGGTGTGAGTTCACAGAAGCAGGCGGGTAGACAGATGGCAGGCGAGGAACCCTGGGCTTCACGTGCCTGGTGACAAGCAGCACATAATTGCAGTTCGTCCCATGCCACCTCCCAGGGCACTGTGCGCAGGCACCGACCTAGGGAGTGGCCGCCATCTGGGTCCTTCAGCCCAAGTAGCCTATAGGCAGCGTAGTAGGAAGTTTCTGGGAGCAGAAACCTTCCCACGTGCTTTCCTGTTGCTTTTTGGCATCTGTTTCAGTTGAGACAGAGTGTCTTCTGGGCCCTTCATGATCCTCTATAGTCAGAATTGGGACTATTTCAGCTTCCTAATTTAAAACATGTTGTTAAAAATTTTATATTTACTTCTTCACCTTTTATTTTAAAATTTTCATTATAATTGTTCAAGTAATATATACACAATGTTGTTTTTTTATTGATTTTTTTTACAGAGAGGAAGGGAGAGGGATAGAGAGTTAGAAACATTGATGAGAGAGAAACATCAATCAGCTGCCTCCTGCACACCCCCTACTGGGGATGTGCCTGCAACCAAGGTACATGCCCTTGACCGGAATCAAACCTGGGACCCTTCAGTCTGCAGGCTGACAGTCTGTCCGCTGAGCCAAACTGGTTAGGGTTATATACACAATGTTGTTGTTTTTTTAAAAAAAAAATCACACAATACTGAAAAAAAATAGAGAAAGAAGAGCTTTAATTGTTATCCATGGGTCTACTCTCAGAGGCAACTATTTTTATAATTTTTTCTAGTTGTAGGTTTTTGATAATTACCTCCATACTGTAAATAATGTTGTACCCTCCATACTGTAAATAATATTCTTGTATGTCATTTTATTCACCAACTTTAGACCATATATATATAAGCAAGATGAGGAACTTTCCCATTCCCAATTTATATTTGCTATATTATTTTGGATTCCTTTATTGGTTACATTTTTAGGCTTAAATTCTTTTTTAAGTTTTCATTTCCTGTTGTATGGACTTTAGACATTATCTCTGGATCCTTTACTTTATAAAATGAAGCTATTGGTTGACTCTTAAACTAATGGTATACTGTGATGTTAAAATTTTTACACATTCTGAATTATAAAGTCATTCATGTATTATCTATTATGTTAATTCTAAACATTACATATCAACAAACTCTTTCATGGTATATTTAAAGCTTTCTTAACCAACTTCCAGTAATCTCACTGGCCAGAATGATCAGGGCTCATTTCTTCTAGAAAGCATTTTGGTAAATACCATGACAGGCTGAGTTCTCACGATAGCAGACTATACACTACTATTTCTGTTTATTTCTGCTCCCATAAATTAAGTTGAATGCTAATGAAGAAGCAGTTATTTTTGTTCCAAAACTTGTTTATTCAGGTTGGACTTGTTATTCAATTGTGTAATTTAATTAAATATTACATATACTGATGAAAGATAAATACTAAAAGAATTGTTTCTATGAAAACTGAATTAAATGCTAGACTCAATAAAGGTAAGTTATTTTTTAAATGGTGCTGAATTATAAAGTGGAGGAACAACTATGAAAGGCTGAAAACAGTGGTAATAATCTAGAAGGATTCTTCTCTTAGACTGCTTCACAGATATCTTAAACTTTTTATTCTACTTTAAACGAACTTGAGTTGAACACACCCTGACTTGTGGGTGTTTCTGATATAAGAAAGATAACACAAAACTATAATGAGGGGACCCATTTTCAAAGGAAAGAACTATCTAGCAAAGGATTGGTAAAGTCAATATTTTAAGTCAAAATAAAGCATTCATGTTAAAATAAAATATTTAAGCTTAAGGGAGGGGGGTGATATTTTTCCTTTAACTGACTTTTTCAATTAACTGGTGCCACTCACAATAGCTAACAGTGTTATCAGCTTTTAATAGTAGAGTATAGTGATTAAGAGTAGACTTCAGCCGAAACCGGTTTGGCTCAGTAGATAGAGCGTCAGCCTGCGGAGGACTGAAGGGTCCCAGGTTCGATTCCAGTCAAGGGCATGTACCTCGGTTGCGGGCACATCCCCAGTAGGAGATGTGCAGAAGGCAGCTGATCGATGTTTCTCTCTCATTGATGTTTCTAACTCTCTATCTCTCTCCCTTCCTCTCTGTAAAAAATCAATAAAATATATTAAAAATAAAAAAGAGTAGACTTCAGCAGGTTACTTCACCTTTCTGTCCTTAGGTTCCTCATCTGTTAAATGGTATTAATCATAGGGTTTCATAATGATCAATGACTTAGCACATAGGTCAGTGGTTCTCAACCTTCTGGCCCTTTAAATACAGTTCCTCATGTTGTGACCCAACCATAAAATTATTTTAGTTGCTACTTCATAACTGTAATGTTGCTACTGTTATGAATTGTAATGTAATTATCTGATATGCAGGATGGTCTTAGGTGAAAGGTTCGTTTGACCGCCAAAAGGGTCGCGACCCACAGGTTGAGAACCGCTGACATAGGTAATGCTTATCACAGCATTAGCACTTGTTTGGCATTCACAGGTGGAGCTGTTATCATTGGTATTACAACATTGTAATTTTGTAAAATTTAGTATCTACTGAGCCATAAAGTATGATTGGACCCTGGAAAAAGGAACCAGAGTTTTATGTTGTTAATCTTGGGGCACTTGCAGGGTTTAGTTTCTTGCATCCAAAGTCTTCAGTTATATGCCATAAGTTATTAAAATAACTTGTCACATTTGAATTCGTTTTATACTTGACAGTTACTTTCTTTTATGGCATTTTGTGTTTCTTAGACTATTTCATATTTTCTATCATAAAATATGTAGGACATTTGGTAAACAAAAAGAAGCATATTTCTTCACTATATTATTAAATATGCCCTGTCTCTTGATCATTCATTTGGTAGTGGGAACTCACTTTCTTCCTTATAGTATTTTCCCAGGAGTTCCTGATCACATCCATAAATATTCTTACACAGAGTGATGTCCTGGGACCCCATATCACTTGCACTTGGAAGTTAGGTACACTGTTTATTAGTTTTCTGACTAAATAAGTTAATTTTCTCTTTCTCTAATTCTTTTTCATTTAGCTGGAGTACATCTTCAAGTAAAATTTTCAGAAATGTACATAGGGCCCTGGCCAGTGTGGCTCAGTTGATTGAGCTCATCCCATGCACCGAAAGGTTGCTAGTTTGATTCCTGATCAGGTTACATGCCCATGTTGCAGGCTCAATCCCCGATCCTCCATCAGGGTGTGTGCATGAGGCAGTCAATCGATGTTTTGCCCTTTCCCTCTCTCTCTAAAAAAAAAGGAAAACAAATATATTTTAAAAATGAAATAGACATAGGATATAAATATTGAGTCATTTTCTGAAAATGCTTTTATTTTGCCCTCATTATTATGGATGGTTTGGCTGAGCATACATTCTATAATAAAAATAATCTTCTCTTGGAATTTTAAAGGTATTGTTCCATGGTGTTTTTGCATTATAGAATTGCTTAAAAGAAGTCTGCAGGCAGCTTGCTTCTAGATCTTTCATGGTTTTCTCTCTACGCTTGGGTTTTGAAATTTCTTAGCAATGTGTTTGAGTACATGCCCTTTTTCATTCATCTTGCTCAGCATTTCCTGGGATATTCGATTAAAAACCTTATGACTTTCACTCTGGGAAATGTTATTTTTATGAGAATTTCTTTGTAGGAGGTCTCCTAGGTTAACCGTCTGTTTCTTAGCTTCTCCATAGCTTTTTGTCTCTTTGCTATATATTCTTAGTATCTTAGGAAGCAAAAGTTCACCTCAGAATATTTAGTGAATCTTTTGTTCCCTCCTGTTATTTCTCATACTTTTTTCTTTTTACATGATCCTTTCACCATCATTCCATACCCTTCTTCTCACCTAAGTATGGAGTTTGAGCACTGAGAAACAAAAAAAAAAGATAGCTCATCAAAAGTTTACTCAGGCCATTCACTTATAATTCCACCTCCCCAAGCTGCCTAAGTCTGGGATGCTATAATAAACTACCATAGACTGGGTGGCCTATAAACAATAGGAATTTATTTCTCACTGTTCTGGAGGCTGTGAATTTCAAGATCCAGGTACAGGCAGATTTGACCCACTTCCTCAAAGAAGATGCCTTCTCTCCGTATTCTCACATGATGGGAAGGATGATGGAACTCTCTTGGGCCTCTGTGTAAGGGAACGAATCTCATTCATGGGGCCTCTACTGTCATGACCTAATCATATCCCAAAGGCCCCACTTCCTAATGTCATAATTTTAGTAGGATATAACACTCAGATGAATTTTGGGGGGAAACAGAAACAATCAGTCTATAGCACAAGCTGTTCCTAGACCCTGTTTTAGGGGAATTTTGAGGCTAAAGATCAGGTGGGCTTCTCTCTTCTTGCAATGCCCATGTTAAATGAGTGGTTCTTTTCACAAGTTCATGAGTGTAATGTTCAGAAGTCAGTGACCAACACTAGTCAGAAGGGATTTTCAGCGAAGTCCACTTACTTCTTTCAAGACATTAAGTAATAACTGGGTGTAATTACCCACATTGACTTCTCAGTTCACTGATGGTTGTGGTCTCTATCCTTAGTTTTTCAAAGATCTGAGGAGAAATTGAGTTATTCTCTATCTCAGAAGGGGGTCAAACTCCTGACTCATAACCTGGTCATTGCTTCTTCCCTTTAAGTTAATCTACATCCATATTTTAAACCTAACTCAGTCAGTAGTAATGACATCTAATTGCAACATTTTCTTTCTCACTTTGGGGACGATGAGATAGGGGCTCCCTTCTAGTCTTTAACAAATTATAAGCCAGCGAACCATCCAGAATTTCCCAAGTCAGTACTCAGGTTATGAAGAGAATCAGACACTGTGTGCTTTCATCCCATTTCCTTGTATATTTTATGTTACCTATGGAAGTGGGATGTTTTAAGCTTTGATGTACCTTTTTTTCCAGGTGACACATAGCAGTTCATATGGACACAGTTGTGACATCCTGGCAAATGGCAAAGGTACTCCCTAGACTTAATTTGCAGGGTTATCCAAGGGTCTTCTGACATAGACTCCCAGGGTCAACACAGTGGGGATAAGTATGTGACTGTTAGGGTCCTGGGAAACCCTAGGAGGAATCCCGGACTCTGGAGAGGGTAGTACTCCATTAGGAGTACTCTAGTAGAACAGTTTGAGAGGGACTATGCAATGCCTATTATTGATATTTAGTAGAGCTGTGTGTGGAGTTAAATGTATTTGTTAAAAATCTAACTCTTCATCAGTCTTCTCTTGCTTAGTAATTCTCTTGTGTTTTTATGGTGGTAATGTCACATCCTTTCTAGTAGTTTCTATACCTTTTATTTCTGTTTCTTTTAGTATTGTGTAACCTAAATATCTCCCTCAATATCATGCTCTCATGGGCTGGGTGAGGCTACTTTAGCATCTGTAACTAGACTTGCTGGATCATTAAGCCTTTACCTGCTAAGGGATAGGAAGGTCCCCTGTCATTTCACTTCTTGTGTTTTCCTATGAGTCCCTCATGGGGGATATGGTGGATAACAATATCCCACATAAAATGAGCCACTTCCTTAGCTTTGGCATCTTCCAGCTGAGCCTACCTATTGCTTTTGTCATCCCTTTGATCCACACTTGCTGTTCTTGCTCTTTCTCTCCTCTGATGCTGCTCTTATTCTCCTTGCCTTGGCTGCCTGTTCATCTCTGCTCTATAGGTCCCTGCTTGATCTACCATAGTGATCAGCTTCTGTTTCTTCTGCCTCTGCAAGTGTGAGAACCCTGCCTCAATATTGCTGCTGCTTGGAGTCTTCCTGACTCCGATGCTCACATTCTTTGTCATTAGGGAAACACTTCCTATCTCAAGCCCAGCTTGGACAGAGAGTGTCTCGCATGCTGCTTGCTCCCCTATTGATGCAGGATGCTGATGGGTGCCCAGAAAAGTGAGAGAAGCTCTGTGCATCTTCAGGAGAGTGTATGTGCACCCAGGGTCAGGAGATCTGGAGAATGTTAGTAAAACACCAATTGTAGCCCCCATTTTCCACTTCAGTCTCCAAAGCATCCCATGGGGTGTGCCCCAGACACTCTTCTTTACTCAGCATTCAGGTAGCAGCTCCCTGTGCTCTTTGGCTGGGCTCATCTCCAGTTCCTCCTGTGCACTTTTGGGAGGTGATGAGCCTATTTCATGACCAACTTTTATAAAATGAAGCCAACTGCTTGGTTTACCAGAAAGGCAAAAAGTAGAGCAGTGCTTTCCAGGGACAGGGGTGGTGGGGCAGGGAAAAGGGAGTGGGGAGTTATTGTTTAGTGAGTATTGAATTTCAGGATGGGGTGATGAACATTTCCTGGAGATGGGGAGTGAGGATGGTTGCACAGCAATGCAAATGAACTTACTGTCACTGAAAAAAATGGTTAGAATGGTAAAGGTTATGTTATATAGATTTTTACCACAATTTTAAAGAAACACCTACCCAGTGTAAAGAAGTGAGGATTGCATCTCTGTGACTGGAGGGGCAGGTCTCAGGAGAGCACTGTTAAGATTATTCCTTGTTCTTTCCGTTAGAGTTGAGTAATTTGCATTAAAATCTAAAGTATTTTTTCTTTATGATGAATTCTTTTTAGAATGATTGCTGCATTCCTGGGTCATATACCGGTATTATTGATCATTCTGATGACAAATAAATGCCAATTTCTATGCATGACTACTGATGAAAATTAGAGAATTAAAAAAACCATCCTCATTTCAGCAACATTGAGCATTTACTGAAAGGAAGTTGACTTACAAATATATAATTTGTAGAAAATTGACAGGTAAATACAAAGATACAAGAATCAATGCTTTCAATTAATTGCCAATAATCTAAGCCTGATTGTGCTTTTAGCACAGGAAGGTGTATGACTTGGGGGTACCTTAGGTTTTCAGGTATAGAAATCCAACCTAGTAAAGAGGTTACATGTTGGAAAAGAGTCTGTGATTTTAGTTTTGGACCAGGGTTTGCGCCAGACAGAGAAACAAAGAAATAGGGAAGAGTTTGAGCCGGGAGTGGACTTTAAGCAATCTTGCCACGTGGAACTTTCTCAGGAGAGGTATTTGTAGGGTTAGTGTTGGCCATAAGACATGACTATCTGGAGACATCACCTGGCTGTAAGGTGTCTCCTGAAAATGTAGTTTATCTGGCACACTCCACCCCCAATTACATAATATCTTCATCAAGGCAGCTCAGTTCAATGCGTTGTGAAGTTAGGTCAACAGATAATGCCTCTCTCCGGAGCCCATGCTCCTTTCACTCCGCTGCACTGCCTCTGTGGAGTCGTAAATGTGCAGAGAAGCATGAAATATTGTGTCATTTTTTTAATCATGAGGAAAAGGTAATCCTAATGCTTTCTCTATACACACTTAAAAACATGACTTCCTCGGCAGTTCCTTTCCCAGAAGCACATTTTTTTTTAGTGGGTATAAACGTGGAAGTGATACCTAGGTTAGAATTTTATCATTCAGCAAACACTGAGTGCCTCCTGCATGCCAGGCATCACACTAGGTTGCAGAAGATATTTTAGATATACAATTTCTCTCAATTCCAGAGTATGCGCTTAGAAGGGCCCTTTCATCTCATCCCATTTCGTTTTATATTAGGAAGCTTGGGCTGAGATATGAGTTTCGGTTCCCTGAGCTTATGCAGGTGACTACAGGTAGGGCCCAGAATACAAAACAACTCATTCTTCAGCAAATCCATCCGGTTCCCAGTGGAAACAGGCAGCACGGTCAAACTAGGCAATTTGAGGAGCGTTTAATACAGGAACTTTTTATAAAGGCATGGTCAGGATTCAGGGAAACCAGCAAGGGGCAGGACAGTACTCCAGGGCTAGTAACAACAGGGAGCCATTGCCACCCATAGGCCTGAAAGAACCCAGGAAAAGAGCTGTGGCTTTTGGTAAATGGACATATGCAACAGGGCGACCTAGCAGGAGGAAAGCTGGAAGAGCAGATACTGTAACTTCATTCTCTTCCCACCCTCTAATAGCCCACTGAGATCTCCTATTGGCTGAACCCAACAGAAGTCAAAGGCAAGGGAGCCCTGGATATAGTCCATGTGGGTCAGCCTCCAAGGTCCCGAGCAGAGTGGAGAGGGGAGGAGAGTGGATTTGCAGTGTTAAATGGAAATGTACAACACACAGTTCCCTACCAGAAGACTTTGTATGCACCTGATCTCCCAATGTTAGGACATAGTTTCAGGGTTAATTAGATGTTGGAAGGTCTTTGGCTCTCTTATAAAGGATACCACCTATGAAGGCTGAGTTTTTTGAGTATAAGATTTTTAAATTTTCTCATTTGAAAGAGACAGTATTGTTTTAGAGTCATAGAATTCTAATAACTGAAATGCCCAGAACCTAAGCTTTCATTGGCCCACTGCCCCCAACAGCTCACCGGGGTGCACCAGGACTTCAGGTACTTCTTGCAAGAATTATTGGGAAACTCTAGGGAGTGTCTCACGTGTGTTTGTGTTTTAATCCTCACCTGAGGTTATGTTCATTGACTTGAGAGAAAGAAAGATCCACGTGAGAGAGAAACATTGGTTGCCTCCTGAACCCACCCAACCAGGGATCGAACCTTCAACCTAGGTATTTACCCTGACTAGAATCAAACCTGCAACTTTTTGATGTAAGGGATGACACTTCAACTAGGGCTCACATGTGTTTAAAAACAAGTTTGTACTCAGACTCTGGGTCATTTCCTCATATATCCAGGCTCTCACCTAGTTGTTGTGCTATGAAAAACAGTCTCATCATTTAACTCCCTTCATGCTAATAGAAGCCTGGGAGTCCTCTGTCCATACCTGTATAGGCACAGCTAACCGTGAGCACCTACATGGGACTGCTCTCAGTCAGGCCCTATGTGTAAGGGTCAAGGTTGTGCCTGAGGAAGAACCAAGGAGAAAATCTGCCTACTTCTGGAGTCCAAAGCAATAACAGACTTCCACATACTGCATTGGACCCCATGCGGGTGGGCACATGTCAAGTGCAAGGCTACCTTGAGCTTTCTAATCAAGCAACCCACTTACCCTCTGTACAGAGAAGTAAGAGATAGGAAAACTAACCAGAAGCATTTGGAGAAAAGTCACTCTTCATGGGAGCCAGTAATGGGAAGAAGCAGCCCACCCTAACATCACACATTTATTTCTTTATGATATCATTGTAAAGCTCGTTCACTAACGTGGTTGTCAGCAACCTTTTGATCATGTTTCACAGGGTAGATGAGAAATGTAAACACTAATTGGATCAGAGCAAGACCAGATCAGCCTAGGAAATGGCTCGGGCTGACAGAGTTTGGAAAGGGGTCCTGTGGGAGGCGGGAGTTATTGAGTCAATGCAGCAGCCACAGCTTCAAAAGAAGTTCAAGCCTCACAATGAAAGCTCAGTGGCAGGCTTTTATACACATGCAAGTGCATCTAATTTTCAAAAAGAGCCCAGCAAGGAGGAATCTCTCCCCTTATTTTTAGAGGTGAGAAATGGCCCAAGAGAAGTGTGGGCAGCCCACAATCTCGTAGTAGGTATTAGAGCTGGACACCAGGTCTCCGGTTGGCAACTCCTCTCCCCCTCCAGCTCCTGTTTCCCGCACACACACACTGAGGACTGTTGCTGAACTCTGGCCTGTACCCAGTCCCTGCATGTTCTCGGGCTTTGTTCCATGGTGTTCTTTTCAGGCAGAGACTGCCCCTGGCCTGAAACTTTGCACATAAGATTTTCTATTCTTTTGCAAGAATCCTGGTGCTTCTGAATGCTTCCATCCGCCTTGCACAGGCCAGGATGCCATGCCAGAAAACACTGCGGATTTCACAAGCACTTACAGGGAAACTGCAGTGGGTGGTAAAATATTTTTAAGTGGATACTTTCCAATTAAATAATTTCAGTAGAGAATGAGTACAAAGAGAGTAGAAATCCAATAGCAAAGCTGATGGTAATTCCTGAGCCTTCCTGTTATGCAGACAGCCAGCAGGAGCTCGGGTACAGGGGGATTGGGAAGGCAGGGATTACGGACTGGAGAGCTAACACCCAGCTCTTACTGTCTGCAGCTCCAGCCACTGTGTAGCCTCCACAGACCCCGCCCCATCTGCTGGAGGCAGAGGGGGTGAAGCCAGTGTGAAGAGGAGCTGGTTACACTGATGAGGCTGCACTTTGCAAATAGAAGGTGCAACAGAAAGTGTTCTCTTATTACTAATTTTAGGCCAGTTGCTTGGTTCACACAGGTAGAGTCATCTGGGCAGCCTTCTGAGGAAGGGATCTGAGGGCTGGTGACACAGTCCTGTTAAAGATGCTCCTCCCTGTATGTAATCACAGCAAAAGGCAGTCGATGCCCTTGGCCAGTTTCTGTGTTCTACATCATTTTACTGGTCTAAGGGCTTCTTAGAGTTAAGGCGGTAGAATGCTGTTTATCTGGCTCAGTACCTTAATAATGGCATGGCCCCTGCAGGCCCAAGTTAATGCTCCCTTAATCCTTACAGTTGGCACCACGAGCGACTGCTAAGAGAGCCTCCTGCATGCTACCTGAATGAAAAGCAAGAATGGTCCTAAAACATAGCCTCCAGTTGGGTAGTGCCCATTGACTTGTGGTTGTTCATAGGAGTTATTATAATGGCTTTGGCCTTAGCTATAGACCTTGCTGTGAACTCAAAGCCATTTGTCAGTTCCACAAGAACCACAGAATGTAAGAGCCATGTCCAAGCCCTTATGAGAGCCGAGGAAGAGCATAGAGGGGTAGTGACTTACCCAAGGCCACAAAATATAAGTGGTGGCAAAGCTGGTCCTAGAGCCCTTAGACCAGCCGTGGGCAAACTACGGCCCGCGGGCCGGATCCGGCCCGTTTGAAATGAATAAAACTAAAAAAAAAAAAAAAAAAAGACCGTACCCTTTTATGTAATGATGTTTACTTTGAATTTATATTAGTTCACACAAACACTCCATCCATGCTTTTGTTCCTGCCCTCCGGTCCAGTTTAAGAACCCATTGTGGCCCTCGAGTCAAAAAGTTTGCCCACCCCTGCCTTAGACCCTGTGAGCTCTTTCCTGGGGCTTCCAGATGCAGTTGAGCAAGTTGTGTCTTGTGCAACATGGGCGAACCTGCACAGAAGCCCTAGCTCTCTCTTCTCCTGGCGTAGCCTCTTGACCACATGGCCAAATGACCCAGGTTTGGTCTTTATATAAGAGAAGTGGCTTTAAGTCAAACGTGGCCCACTCCTCTTTTATGGGCAGTCTTCTCCGAACCCCACTCCGGGTTCCAGTGGTACTCTGCGAGTTGTGAGTAGCCTTACAGGGCTATTTTTGAGGGCAGGGTCTAGTTTTATTTACTTTGCATCCCTGGGTTAGTCTTTAGCAAATACCAGGTGCTCCATAGGAGCTCCTGCTCCTGTCCTTAATATTCAGCTCAATAAGCACCCATTAGATGCCTGATTTTGCTCGTTGCCGGCTCACTTCATAAAGCTTCAGGAGGCCTCAGTATTTATAGACCAAGGTGACCACTTTGTGGCAGTAGAAATAAGTCTGGATATGGAGTGGCTGAATGCGGAGACATCTCATGAAAAAAACAAAACAAACAAATAAAAAAAACCCCAAAACTTACATTGATTGAGTGCCAGTACCTTTCTAAGCACTCACTACAACCCCAAGAGGTAAATACTATTATTATCCCAATGTTGCTATGAGAAACCAAATATGGAGACCTTAGGTTGCACAACAGATGTTGGCTGCAGACCTCCATTGTGTGATTCTAGAGTGTTCTGAACTGCTGGGCTGTGCTGCCTACAGTGTTATTAAATAGCAAAGTCTTCCCATGATTGCATTGCTGAGACAATTCAAGTTCAGTCTTTTAAACACCAAAGCATCTCATTTTAGCCTAAACATATTACATGTTTCTTATACAAGATACCTCAGGGTCACCATTCAGAAGTCACCCTCTGGACTATTGAGGTGTGTACGGAACTGAGTTCCCCTTCACAGGGTAACTCCAGAATTCTGTGATTTTTTTATGCAACAAATGTATTATTATTATTATTATTATTATTATTATTTTATGTTTTTTAAATTGTAAAGTAATCCATGTTTATTTTATTAAGCTTAAAAAATACAGAAAATAAAGTATTCAAATGGAGGCCTCGTGGCCACTGGAAGAGATGGCTGATGAGGGAATCAGCTCCCTAAGGTTTCTCCTAATAACAATGTTTCCTCATTGGTTCACCTAACATCTCCTGAGAGCTGTCTGCTCTTGCCTGTTTCCTCTATCGAATCACATCACCTCTTTCCCTACAAGGCACCCTGCGATATCCTCACGTTCTCCGTGGCTGATGGTCTTAACTGGATTTCCCAGGGTTACCTTTATTAGGCCCCCAAGACACAAGGGTTTTAGGATTAGGAAAGCGTCTTGTGTTGTGAACCACAGTATAAACATATTTCCTGGATCCAGTGTACACAGTGTCATTTATAGACCATCTGCAGCAAATTGATCTGAAATCTGACGTGCTTGTTTAAAATGGAGGTTAAGGGTCCTCACCCCAGACCTATTAAATAATACTGTCTAAGACTAAAACATGTTTTGCTTTTTATTTTTCATTAGGAAACTGTCCAACATAGAGAAAATAATGTAATAAACTCTACATACTCATTACACAGTTTCAAAAATTATTAGCCCATCGTCAACCTTGTTTCACCTACATTTTGAAGCAAAAACTAGCCATCATATCATTTACATGTTTTCTATATGTATCTACACAACATAACCACTGGACTTGAGAACCCGTGTTATTCTCTTTGTGATTATGGATTTATACATTTTATTTTGAATCAATGAGTGGTATGGGCCTCAGGACAGGATATAAATATATATGCAGATGTTCCATTATGAATCACATTTCCCTTAAATTTTTTCATATACATATTTGCACCTATATTTACTTAGTAACATCAAGTTGAAGTATCTGTAATCTCCTTCTGCTAACAATATAGTTCATTTCATTTGCTTTTACATCCTTCCTTCTTTCTTCTCCCATGTATGTTGAAATTGTTGGAATGGAAGTGAATGTATGGTAGTCATTCCTTTGCTCTTTTAAGTCTTTTTCCCCCCTAAAGGTTACATTAAATTTCATAATCTCATAACTAAATTATTTAGATTTTATGTAATTTTTACTGTTTGCTTCGCTTATAACTAATTCTTGTGACCATAGAATGTAAATATATCTCGTGTAGTATGCTCTTTCCTTCTTGGGCTCTCTATTCTGACATGCATTTTTATTTGTCTGTTTGGAGAATTTCCTTAGAATTTCCTTAGGTTTTATGAATAGCGTGTCTTCTGAGTCATTGACGGCTGAAAATGCTTTTCCTTTCCTCCTGTGATTGTGGCTGTGGAATTCTAGGATTACAGTCTCCTTGCCTTGGATCTGGTGGGGTCTCAGGGTATCTGCCTGTGGTTACTGATGCAGCCATATTTCTCACTCGTAGCCCCTGTTTTAAACATCTCACTGAGTCGATGGATCAACTTGCCTCTTGCATTAATTTGTTATATGTCAAGAGCCATTTATTCTGATGGCTCAGCTTGGTTAGTCTCTTTTAAGTTGCTATTTTGTCCCATGTATCCCCTGACTTCAGTTGTCAGTTTATGTGTCCTCTCTGGCCCTTCGCAATTTAGCAGGGCAACCGCCCTTCCCTTGTCCATTCGCAGTGTATGGGTGCTCAAGCTTTTCACTCATTGGACAATAATATTTCCATTTTAAAGTAAGTCCTTACTGTGCAGGGATCCCTTAGAATTGTACGTGTCCAGCTGGTATGTCTGCTGGGTTAGAGGTTAGAGGTGTCACGATACGTTGTATCTGGTGTCCAGTGATGCTACTGCCATACATTACGTCATATGGCTGGGGCTAACAGTACGTTATGTCCTGTGGCTGTGGCTAACAATACATCATGTCCTGTGGCTGCGGCTAACAATACGTTATGCCCTGTGGCTGGTGGAAGAGGGTTCTGATGATCAGGGTGATTGCGGGGCATCCAGGCCACGTCTTCCCTGGGAGGATGCACTCCGTGGCATCTCTGGGTAGTTTCATGCACAGTCACCCGCGAGCAGCAGCACCTCCCCAGTCTGGATCAGACTTGGGTTACCATTTGTCTCCTTTTAGCCCTGAATCTCCATCTGCTTATTCTCTTGAGCTTTGGACAAAAGGACCAATTAGAAAAAAAAAAATTCCTGTTCTTTAGAAAAATTATCTTTAGAATAATAATTTTGAATGTCACTAATTTTTATAATTTTTACTATGAAATATACCAAAGAGTATACATAGTGAATACATGTAGTTTAAAGATCAACAATAAAATGAATAGCCATGTACCTACCACCTCACTGAAGAAATAACTTCTGTTCTTCTAAATAAAGCTATGTTGTGATTCTAAGTGGATTCTTCCTCTTCCTTTCCTGAGGTCGTGAGGTCTGAAGTAGGTAGTATGTATGGCCTTAGTGATTCCATAACAATTTTCTCAGCACTTCTGTCTGAAAAATGAGAGAAAAGTACAGACATACTGTGTAGAGAGCCCCCTGAGCTGCTTGCAAACAGAAGTCCAGATGATCACGCTCAGTGGTTGGCGTAGCTATGTAGGTCACCATGGTTTCTCTTGGGAGGTGTTCCCTGGCCCACTGCTAACCCATGTGGCACCTTCCTGTGAATAAGAAAAAGCCACTCCCGCCCGACCGGTGCTGCTCAGTGGTTGAGCGTTGACTTATGAAGTCACAGTTCGATTCCCAGTCAGGCCACATGCCCACGTTGAGGGCTTGATCCCCAATAGGGGGCATGCAGGAGGCAGCTGGTCAATGATTCTCTCTCATCATTGATGTTTCTGTCTCCCTCTCTCCTCTCTTCCTCTCTGAAATCAATAAAAATAAAATTTAAAAAATAATAGAAAAGAAAAGAAAAAGCCACTCTTGCCATTTGCCAAAAACTTTCTGTAACAACTCTATACACAAAAATGTATAACTCTGAGTGTGATTAGCGCCTCCTGGAGTTTACCAGCCACACTGTAAGTCATGGTAAACACAGGCGGTAACTACAGGGTTCCTAGTGGGCTTCATCAAACTTTTACCTACTGTGCCTACTATGTGCCAGGCGCTCTTTTAGATGCTGAGTAGACAGACGAGTTATCTGCTCTCATGGGTCCCCCATGACTGGACTTGGGAGCAAGCTGTTTTTTTGGGTGCATGAGCTGGGAGTCAACTAACAAGCTGGAGTTGTTCTTGATCTGGATCAGGACCCTGTGATGTCTAGCCAAGGTGAGCCTAGGCTTTCATTTATTTAGCATGGTTTCTGTGCTATGTGAGCCCTGAGGGGCCATGCTGTACCAAGCTGATGAGTTCAGAGTTCAGGTGGGATTCTTAAATCCAGAGTGACCAAATGACCTGCTTTTCCCTGGACAGTCCTGGGTGAAGTCTCTTGTCCCATAGGATTATTTATATCGCCTCTTTTCCCTCTTAAAAGTGTCCCAACCCTGGACAATAAATTATAGGGTCATGTATACTAGTCACCTTCCTGCCATGGTAACAAACACCTTCAAAATCTTAGTGACTTAAAACATCAGCTGCTCAGCTGCAGCCTCTGCCCCTCCTGCGGGTCAGGTTTCAGTTTCCTGCTCATTCTGGATTTTGCGCCTCTGCCCCAGCCATCCCATGATGGCACCCAGGCTGGAAGACCAGCCCTTACATGAGGTCTGAGGTGGCATGGGCCATATCTACTCATATTTCACTGACTAGAGCAAGTCAGGGGGCCAAGACCAACATCGGGGCCTTGGGGTTCATCCTCCTCCCTAGGAGGGAGGGGTGCTGTGGTGGGGAAGAGTGAATATTGGGTGGATGATAGTACAGCTGACCCTACTGCCTTCCCGAGTACCCCTCCTCGAGCCATCCTGGGGGTCTCCTGTCGGTGCCTGCATCAGGACAGTGCCGGAGTTATTAAGGAAGGGGTTTTACTTCCACTTGGATTACAGACTGTATTACGGGATTTCACTGGGGTGTGAAGCCTGTTTTGTGTTCGGATTTGATTAGAGGGAGTGAGGGTTGATTGCTGTGACAGCCTGATTAGCTGGGATGGGGCCTCCCTCCTGTGCTTCCACCACTACCACCTATCATAGAAGTTACACCAACACACTTTCACTCCTGTGTGAGCTGGCAGGCCAGGGGGAGCCTGTGGCCAAACCATGCTCCCCTACCACCTGTCTGGGCTCTATGGTGGGTGTCTTCTAGTGCCCTTTACGTTGCCTCACTGACTACCTATTTCTCATCCCTGCCCTTGTTGCTTTGCATCTGAGTTTTTTTGTTTTTGTCTGTTTGTTTACTTGTGTTTTTTTAGAGAGAAAGGAGAGGGAGGGAAGGAGGGAGGGAGAGAGAGAGAGAGAGAGAGAGAGAGAGAGGGAGAGAGACATCAAGGGTGAGAATCATTGATTGGCTGCCTCCTGTACATCCCATACTGAGGATGGAGCCCACAATCCTGGGCATCTGTCCAACCAGGAATCGAACCATGACCTCCTAGTTCATAGGTTGATGCTCAACCACTGTGCCATACTGGCTGGGCCTGCATCTGTGTTTTTTAATTTTTGCTTTTCCCTCTGTGTCCTGTGTTTTCATTTGCCTTTGTTCAGCATGCAGCACTAATTGGCTTTTCCTTTAAAAGCAATTACAGAAATTCCTCAGTGTTACTGGTTCACGGATGGATTGATGGTACCCATCCTTGTTTTTCATTGTTACGTAAGTTGCTCATCTCATTCCCACGGGACTGAAAAACAGAAAAGTAGCAAAGATTTGAGCTCATTACCCATGTTGAAGTTGGAACCCCAGAGTTTTCAAACAGAGATGCGATGTTTATTAGGGCAAAGATTGATTGGGAGTCATAGAGGAGATACAGTATATCCATCACCAGCCCTGGCAGCTGGCTCTCTGTCAAGAGCAATTTTTCATGAAGAAACGGTTTCATCATTTTAGAACAACGATCAGGTACCTTCAGAGTCATATTGAAAAGCACGTGGGTGCCAGGAGGTCAGCTTGACTCAGGAGGTCAGTGGTTTGCAGGAAGGGTTCGTTTGCATGCCTAAGCAGACTGTCATGGATCATGGATTGCTGATGTGCTGTGGGTAGTTAAATTCGTGACTATTGCCTGACCACTGTGGCTCAATGATTGAACATCAACCTAGGAACTATGAGGTCACAGTTCCCAATCAGGGTACATGCCTGGGTTTCAGACTCCATGCCCAGTAGGGAATGTGCAGGAGGCAGGCAATCAATGAGAATCATCTCTGATGTTTCTATCTCTCTCCTTCTCTCCCTTCCTCTCTGAAATCAATTAAAAAAATTTGTGAATATTAAATAATCAATTCCTAATTTTCTTCTTTACTACTGTATCTCCAAAGCCTAGCACAGTGCCTGGCATGTATAATGATTGAGAAAACTTTGGCTAACACAGTATGAATATTACTGATGGGCAGTAAAGGTATAACCCAGGGAGAGTCCTTGTAGCACAGTAAGGGCAGTAGGGGTGTCCTTTAAAGGAAGGGATTACAGTTCCAGGACTGACTCAGGTTGACACCTCAGCCTCCTTGGCTCCACTAGAAGGTGGGGCGGAAGCATGGAGGGGGCTGGGCTTTGTTCTGAGAGTTAAAAGCTCAGCCACTAGATTCCACACTGTCATGGACCCTAGCTGAGGCCATGGCGCCACAGTCTACGTGGCAGATGCTGTTATCGCCCTGCCATATCCCCTCACACTCACCCTCACCATCTGAGCACATGCCCCCTGCCCTCTAAAGGCCAGCCTTTGTGTTATTTGAATGTGTGATTTTTTCTGGCCACCGCAGCTTACTTTGCCACCCATGCTGCAGGTTGGAAATGCCCCCTGAGAACTTCCCTCAAATCAGTGACTGAAGGGAGCCAATGTTATAAATGGCCCAAGTCCCTGGTCCCTGGCCCCTGGCACGGGGAGACTCCCAGTGTGTGGAGCCTCCTCAGCAGGCTCACCCTCCAGTCCCCCGTGGTGGTAACTGGCTTGATAAAGCCGCCTTTACTTCTGGCTTCCTTCCCTGGATCACTGCCCTTCTCCCCTCGCTGTGTTATCTTCATCTCAGCACACCACTTTCCCTTGAATACTTGTCTCAGGTTTGCTACCCGGGAAATCCAAACGGGGAGCACCGGCCCTGGTCCTGGGCACCCTGACCGCCGGGATGTGGGTATTCCTGAGGCTTCAGAGGGCTTGAGCTTCATTTTGCTGAGACTCTTAAAAGTTGATATCAAGATAGGGAAAGAGCACTCTAGTTTTTTGTTTTGTTTTGTTTTATAAAGTTGTACTCACACAACTCACAAGTGATACTATACAGCTCTCTGTGATGACAGAGGAATTGTTTTTGTTTTTTTATTGTTGACACTATTACAGGTGTCCTACATTTCCCCCCTCCCCCGTTGGCCCATCTCCACCCAGCCCTGCCACCCCTCCCCCGGCCTTCACCACTCTGTTTTGTGTGTCCACAGGCTATGTATATATGTTCTTTGGATACTCTCTTCACTGTCTTTTATCCAGTCCACCCTCCCTTCCCCTCTGAGATGACAGAGTAATTTTTAAGGACAATGAAAACGCCATGCTCATCTAGTATCAATGATTTGTGTTGCCGTGGGAAAGTGTAAATAGTGATGCAGTTATGGTTGACTTGCAGGGCCTTTCTAGGCCCCCTGGATGTACCCTGTCTCTTGCTGCAGCAACCTGTTTCTTGTTTCTAAGCACGGCCTGCATGTTACTTCCTCAGCTGGCTGCTGAGGGATGGATGGGTGGCAGGGCCATTTGACCTGCCCAGTGCAATGGCAGGGTGGCGGGTAACAATCATACTGACCTTTAATCTCTGCTTCTTTGCAGATATCTCGGTGAGCCTGCTGACCCTTCTGGTCACCGCCTGTGGCCTCGCTCTCTTTGGTGTGTCTCTCTTCGTGTCTTGGAAACTCTGCTGGGTTCCGTGGCGAGAACGAGGCCTGTTCTCTGGTAGCAAAGACAACAACCAGGAGCCTCTGAACTATACGGACACAGACATCAATGAGCAGGAGAACAGTGAGGGCTTCCTAGACCCTCCCAGCCCCTCCTCCATGAAGATCAGCCACACCTCCCCGGACATCCCCCTCTCCACCCAGACGGGGGCCCAGGAGAACTGTGCCCACGGTGTCCGCGTGAAGCGCCAAGTCACAGAGCCAACCTCGTCGACTCGGTCAGTAACGCCTCCTTCCTTTCTGAATGCAAAGCAGGGACCATCCACCCCTTCCCCTCTCTTGGCAGCAGTGACATTGAGTCACCAAGGAGCCTGTGACCTTTCACATGTCCATTCGCTGTCACAGACGTGAATATGGGAACTCGGTGCTGCTCAGTGTATTGCACTGAGGTTCCTGAGCTCCGCGCCGTCTCTGCTTGGTCCACAATAACATTTAGTTAGCGTGACTAAGACTTACTCTGTCAGGTACCATCTAAGAACTTCATCCGCACTATTGCATTATGGCTCACAACTTTGTGTGAAGTAGATCCTATTATTTTCATTTCACAGAAGAAACTTAATTCAAGCAGATGAAGTAACAAAATTATATATTGGTAGGCACCTAGGTCAGGGTTTGAACCAGGTTCAATCAACCATCAGAGCCTGAGTGTTTACCACTCCCAGAGCCAGGGCGTTTCTTCCCTTGCCTCGGACCTAGCCTAGCCGGCACGCACCAGCTCTCTGCACTCCAGACTGGCCAGAGGTCTTGGTCCATTTCTAGCCTCTGCAAGGCCTGTGCAGTGCCCAGGCCTAGGGCCCCTCTCTGTGTGGCTGGACACTCTGTGCCCTTTGGCAGTGGAGGGATAGTATAATGCAGTCATAAAAGCAAGCGTCTGGGGCCCAGGGAACTGGCTTTACTTAGACATGTGATACTGGACACCTTAATCTCCGGGTTTCCATTTCCTCTTCTGTAAGAGAGAAAGAGTAACAGCAGACGTATGGGTGGTTTTAAGAATGAAACAACAGCGTGGACATCCTGTGCTTTTCCAGGCCTCTACCTGTAACTACTCCAAAACATGAGCTGCCCGTCTGCTCTCAGGGCTGCTGTTTACAGCACCATTATCCTGGAGGCGGGCCTCTCCCAAGACTCAGATGTTGCATAAAGGTGGCTTTGAGGTCAAACAGCCAATTCTGAATCTTTGGATATAAAAATTCACTTTCAATAAGAGACTATAGGAAAAGAGACTTCGGGAGCAGCTTTTTTAAAAATGAGAATATTTGCTTGAGCAATAGCCAGAGCTGAAAAGCGTGTGCTGTTATTTAGAAAGTCGGAGCACAATTTGGGGGGATTTAAAAAAAAAAATCTTTTTTATTTGTTCTCTAGAAACAGCAATAAGATTTTACCCTTTTAAATGTTAATCGAGTATATCCTGGAAGCTCTGCTCATTCACATTAAGTAGGATGGAATATGACAGTTTGTAATTTAATTTTTTCAGAAACCCACTTTAGCATCATTTCCAATTCTGAGTCAAAGAGCTAAACCTAAGCTGTTCCTCTGCGAGGAAAGGGGTGGTTGTTTGCCTTTTGGTTTAGAAGAAATCCTCGGATTCTATTGCTAGGATTCCTCTTCAGCTTTAACACTTAGGTGTAACTGGAGCTCCTCGATGATGCTATGGGGCTCACGCAGTGGTGCAGACTCATAACAAAATCTCAGTATTCCAATAACTGGGGCCTGTCAGAGGGGGTTCCCATTGAAACTGTCTCCTGTTTGGTTTTACTCTGCGTGTTAATTGTTCTGATCTGGGTCCCCTCGACACAGGGTGATGTGCTGGGTTTTTATTAGATTGTAGATCTGAGGACTCTGCTATCATTCTGATGAACTGATAGCAACCACATCACTCTGATTACCACAGTATTTATTCTAGAAAAGTGTGTAAGGGCTCTGCATATCAAAAAGAGATTGTATTTAAAAATAAAAACTATAGATACCTTCACCACTGATTTGTAGACATTAGCTAGAAGGAAAAAAATAAGTAAAAATAGAAGAGAGATGGAATTATTCCTGTAAAATATATTTTACTGCATTTAGATTGATTTTTGTTTTGGAGTCATGCAATTAAATTACCTTTTCTGACGGCCAAAACAAGCTTAGTTCTATCTGAACTACTATCAGAAAACTAAACTCTTTCCATCTGCATATGACCTAATACTGATAATGTGCATCATTATGCATTTAAAATACTTACCTAAATTACCACTGAACTCCTTTTATGAGTTTTGTCTGGAAACACACATCTTTGCTGATGGTATTACTGTAAGAATGGTGTATGGTCTTGTAATTCTCTAGGGATTATGTTATATTATAAACACACACAGTGACAAAATGGGGGAAATTAGTAAAATGTCCTTCATGCTCCAAAACATTTTTAACACCTTTTTTAAAATCACATTTTTGATACCCTGTTTGGGGAGGGGGAAGGTACTCTTCGCTGAGATGACACTAAGTAGTCTGCTCTGCTGGTTACTGTTTCTTCTCCCTTCTTTCTCCTGTGTTCTTTACCTTCTCACTGCGGCACTTCCTGTCTTACTGCTTCCTTCCTGCAGCTGTTACCACTTGTCCCAAAATTCCCAGGACACCTCCTTGGCCTAGACTGGCGGTTAAGGGCATTGCAGTTGGCATGGCTTCTGTCACAGCATTTCCATCAGACACTCCCCTCCCTCCTGCCGCCACACACACACACACACACACACACACATGCACACACACGCACACCACACACACAACACAAACACGCGCGCGCACACACGCACGCACACACACCACACGCACACACACACACACCACACACCACACACACAACACAAACACAACACACACACACACACCACACACACGGACGCACCCACACCACACACACACACCACACACCCACACACACACCACACACACACCACACACACACACACACACACACACACACCACAGCACACACACACACACCACACCACACACACACAACATACACACAACACACACACACACAACACACACCTGGCCTCTTTGGCTTGCACATATGTGCTTCCACCAATGCCTTTTAGAATGTTCTGACGATAAGCTTTGTTTCATCTTCTAAGAATATTTCTGGTCAAGGTGACTTTCTCTTATTCTTCTAATATCAAACACCTTAGCATTCGCTTTCTAGTTAGCACCATTACTATTAGAAACCTCCAAAATTCTTCTTAATTCTTTTTAATTTAGGTGAAATCTCTCTTGTATAATGAAATCTCTCTAATATCCTGGGACTGTGGGTGACCCCCTCCCCTCCCCCCCGCAGAATTCCCAGGACATTTTACAGGTCTGTATTCCAAATATATGAAAACCCTGGATCCTCCAAACAGAAGGAACCTTGGCAGGCCATCTACTCCCATCTCTGACTTACGTCCCATGATGCAGGTCCAATCTGTTTTTCAAGCCTTCTCAAGTTTCCTCTGTCATCTATGATGTGTGTTTCTAGAGTACACATAAGGATGCCATGGACATAATCATTTCTGATGATTAAATCCCAGCAGAGCAAATACACATTTACATCTAGTTTCAGGTTCTCATGGTGGTTGAGAGAGGTCTGAGGTCCATTTTTGAAGCTGTCAATTTATGAAAATCTGAAGCAAGCACTAAATGAGTACTTCAAAAGCGGTTCTTTTAAATGTGTCTGTCTAACTGATGCTCCCAATGCAAAACAGTAGCTGAATAGAATTGTGCTGCTCACGGGGTGATTACGTTTCATCCTAGGGCACCACTTTCTGGAGTTTTATAAAAACTTCAGTTGCCACACCACAGGCTCCTTATCAAATCTGTGCAGGCTCTGTGTGCCGCTTCTCTCCGCTGTCAGCCTCACCTCTCGGCCAGGCCACCGCGTGGCACAGCCCAGGGGGCACTGTCAACGTGGACTCAGTAGGAGGCTTGCGTGAAAAAGCTCAGCACACTCTAGCTCAGCCATGGGCAAACTACAGCCCGCGGGCCAATAAAACTTAAAAAAAAAAGACCGTACCCTTTTCTGTAATGATGTTTACTTGAATTTATATTAGTTCACACAAACATTCCATCCATGCTTTTGTTCCGGCCCTCCGGTCCAGTTTAAGAACCCATTGTGGCCCTCGAGTCAAAAAGTTTGCCCACCCCTGCTCTAGCTTCTCTCTTAGCAACTTCAGTGTCTCCAGCCCTTTCCTGCCTTCAGGCCTTCACACGGGCTGTTCCCTCTGCCTGAAATGCTTTTCCTTTTAATTTTCCATGCCTGGCTCCTGTGCAGCCTTCATTCCCACCTAAAATGTCACCACCTCAGAGAGGCCTCCCTGATCACCCTGTCTGAAGCATGTGTTCTTTCCTCCACTCCCTCCCACTCTTCATTCTCTCACACATTGCCTTGCTTTCACTTCTTCACAGGATTGAGCTCCATTGTAAACAAAATGAGTGTTTATTGCCTACATTCCCTCTCTAGACTATGAGTTCTGTGAGCTCAAAGACCGGCCCACCTACCTTGTTTCTCCTTAAATATGTCGCCCCAGGTGTGGCCTCTGGCACATAGCAGACTTTTCCGTGAATGACTGACAACACATTCATCAATATCAGGCCACTTCTCTGTGTTCTGCTGGCAGGACTGGCAAAGAGCCAAAAGTATAAACTGAGTAGGGGCCAGAATGGTGTGAGGCTGGTGTACCAGGTCTCACATTCATTAAGAGCCTTACATTCAGACTCCCAGCCTTATCTCTGAACTAAGCAATTCCTACAGTCACCGAATACACTGACCAAACTGAAAGAAGATAGTCATCATCCTTTCAATTTAAATCATCCTAATACTTGCTACGTACGTGGTGCCGCTAGGATGAAATGTTGTAATTACTCTGTGAGTAGCACAATTCTATTAAGCTAGACTGTTTTGTGTTGAGAGCATTGGTTAGATAGAAACATTTAAAACAATTTTTTGAATTACTCTTTTAGTTATTTCTTCAGATTCTAATATACTGACATCTTCAAAAGTGGAAGTTACGTAGACTTCTCTCAACTAGATGTAAATGTGTATTTTCTATACTGGGATTTAATTATAGGAAACTGTTATGTCTGTGGCATTCCTATATTTACTTTAGAGGCATGCATTAAGCATCTGCCATGTGCAAAGTTCTACATTATATGCTAATACTAAAGAGGAAAAAAAAGATATAGCTCTGGCCTCAAAAGCCTGCAGACTAATTGGGGACATACTAAGGCTAATCTCAGGAATGGGGGACATAGGCTCATCTTAGTCTTGGGGGGTACAATATTGGAAGGTGACACCAAGGTTTTAAACCTGTTTTGCTTGGGAGGAAGTGGGAAGAAGCTGGTTATGCTTTAGTGTATCTAACTATACCTGACCACACACCTCCACTGGCCAAGGCCTGATGCCTACATCATCATTATCTCACTCGCTCTAGAAGCCTGTGAATCCCATTACAGGAAAGCCTCAGATTCCCCATCCTGCCCTGTAATCAGGTAACTGCGTCTGTCCTGTCTGCCACTCCCCTTCCTCGGTGTCTGCCTGTGGATCAGGACAACCCAACTCTCTCCTCCCCATCACCAGGGGAGTTTCAAGAAGAGAAACAGAGTCCTGTCTCCACTGTTTCCAAACCTCCCTGTCTTGACTTGAACTTAGTAAAAAAAACCCATGATGGTTCCGAAATAACAATTTGCTTCTCTCTTCCCTCTCCTTGGACCCTGAAGCCTTGTCAGCATGGATGCCCCAGGACTAGGGAAGAGATCGACCAAGTTTCACCTCTGAGATGGGGGCCCTGAGAGGCGGGAGGATAGAAGAGTGTACCCTTGTCTGTGGCTGCACAGGGGAAATCCAGTGATGGGAGGGATGCTGGTGGTCCGAGTGCCAGATGTTAGGAGAAAGCTGCTGCGGCAGAGGAGCTGGAGACCTCATCTTGCTGGACAGCTGGGGACCAAGAGGAAAACACAGTTAATTTCCCTGTTGAGGTCTAGAGTGTCAGCTTGAAGGCTGATAAGGATGAGGCCAAGTTAAGTAGGCAGGCTCAGCTCAAGTTCCATCTCCTCCATGACAGTTTCCCAAGCCAGAGGCATTTTTTCCCCTCTGTCTGCTTCTGTGGCTCTCTAACCTCCAGTCATGGGGTTTTTAATCCCTCTCTGCCCTGATTTATAGTTAGTGTATGACTATCTCATCACCCGCCTGGGCGTCATTTCCTTGAAGGCATTGAAGAGGTTTGCCTCTCTCTCCCTTCTACCCTACCTGACACCTTGCTTTGCACATCCAAATTTGTTGAATCACAGTAATGTTCTCTTTCTTAAGATCCAGTGGAGGAAGTTGGCCTTTGGGTGATGGCTCTGGGACTGAGACTTTGGGGATCTCAACATGGGACGCTGGACATGGTTCATTTGAATCTGAGGGAAGCCACTTGCATCTGGGCATCTGTGGCTCCTGATCTTTAACTGCAATTGAACCACAGGCTCAGATCCCTTCAGGCATGGAAGCGTGTTTTTGAGTTTGTTAGGGGAAGTCTGCTTCATAGATTTTGTTAGTCATCTTTGAAATTAGGCTTTCTTCAGGCGCGTCTTCCAGCTCGGGTCTGGGACAGCCACGTCCAGGAAGTTCTCATCCTGGCCTCTTTCAGACAGGAAACTGGCCTCTAAATGGGAGGTGGACCACGCTGAGAGTTTCAACTCCAGGGCCAGCTTTCTAAGACAGCGTTAGGGTGAAATGTAGGTACAGCATTCTTTATCACACCCATCCTTGGGGCTCACCTCCTCTTCCATTCATAGTATACATTAAGCCCTGAGAACACCAAAATACTGGACTCCCCAGCCCTGCTCAGTGGACGCCTGCCTCGCGCGCTGCCTCAGATCCCTCCTTATCACACTCTCAGTGTCACTCAGCAGCGTTCAAATCCTAGAGCCTTGGTGGGCGGGGCAAGGCCTCTAGTTTAGTGCACTCAAGTACCACCTCCACTGACCATTTCAGAATTCCTCATCCGGGTGCCCAGAGCCAGGCCACAACACTCTGTTCTGAATCTTTCCTCTGTCTTGCTGTTGACTTGCTTATCCTCCCAACTCCATTTGAATAGCCCAGGAGAGCCATGGAATATTGATTTTCCATTTCCTCTACCTCCCTTCTCCTCCATGTCCCTAGGGCAGGCTCCCTGCTCTACTTTCTCATTTCTCAGTCCAGAGAGCTGCAGAGAGTATGCAGGGAGGTGATGAGTTACCTTGGCTCTCTGGCTGCCCTGAGCATCTCTAGCCCATGCCTCCAACTCCGGGAATCGCTGACTCTCTCCTGAAAGGAAATTGAAAGCGACTGAAAGAGAGCCCCAGGGAGTGAGAACTGTCCTGGCCTGTTACAGTCCCTGCTCTCTGCTTTAAGCCACTGCCTTACAGTGGGTTCCACTGTTTTCCCCAAAGTAAGTGTGATTCTGAATGGGGGCGGGGGGAGTTTGGGAATGAAACTCATATATAACATTTGGGTGGATAATAGTATTCATACCTGCGCTCAATTTTTAAAAGAAAGCTTCAGCTGTGTTGGAATTTGGAATGGAGGCATCCTAATTGCTTTCAAAGACCAAATCTGTATTTGGTCTTTGAAATACAGATCTCTCCCTAACGCCCTCCCCAATGTACTCCGTCTACCCCCTGGCCGGGAACAGCGGAACACGTAGGACTTACTTCTCTTCAGAGTTCATGTCTTAAGAAAATGCACGAGGAAAACAGAGTATGTTCCATTGCTAAGCAGCCAAATTCATGTAGGTTTAAATTAAAATGTAAATGTACATGGCTGGCTTCGTCCTGCAGATAAAGGTTAAGACAAAATGTTCCTGTGATGAATCTGAAGCCAGTCTTTCCAAAACATCGAAGGCAAGTTGCGATGCACAGAGAGCCTGCTCAGAGCACCTCGGGGGAGAAGTGACAGCAGAGCCTGGGGCTGGCGTGGACTCAGGACCAGCGTCCCATCACAGACGCTGGTGCAGAGAAGACGTATCCCGTGGGTCTAGAATACTCTAGATGGAGCACTTTTAGTATTTAAACAGCGTCACTGGGAGTTCCCAGAATGGCCATCATAGATGTGAACTGACTCCAGACCCCAATGTGGCCCTTGTGTGAAGCCAGCCTGGAGGGAAAAAGCAATAGCAGAGGAAGCCAGAGCTGGTACCAGCCCCTTAAGGCCTCTGCATAGGGCGGGGTACTCGCTGCTCCCTGCCAGTCATTTCTGCCCAGAGATCCCAGCAGAGCAAGACTAAAGCTCTGTTCTAGCACTCCAGAGGTTAGCATCTCCACAAGGGAGTGACTTGGCTATACTTGCACAGAGAGGCAATTTAGGTGCTTAAGAGCATCTGCCATCTCTCTCCCTACCCCTGAAAAATCAGAGATAAGAGATACAGAGGAAACTTAAGGTTGTGGATTTCTCTGCAAGAAATTAAAATCTCACAGCAGAAACTTTCAGACCACACAGGTTTTACTCACGTGGCAATGTCCATGCCTGGGGTATGTGTCTGCTTGTGGGGAACTGTGTTGGCTGTGACAGGTGCAAATGGCAGCTCTGTGATTGTGTTCTTGTTATACTAGCTCAGTGACTAGGAGTATATTTTAGGACAAAGAGAAATGTTCAGCATAGCAACATCTGAATGACAAGGGAGAATAGTTTTAACCATATCTCGGTGGCTATTTATCCCACTTTTACATCTTTATTTTATAAAGTAGCCTTCAGAAAGGAAAACAAGATCAACTCAAATGTTTACTCTGCCTCTCCAACTACATATTTACCAATCCATCCAAGACGCCAGCTGTTGCTTTTGACCTGGTGGCGAGAGGCTATTTTAATTAAGATTATTGAGAGACTACAGAAAATACAGTATCATGCCTCTGAAATCTGAGCTAAAAACAAACAAAAATGGCCTTAAGAAAATCTTGTATGTAATGACTGCTTCTTTCCATTTACCAAGACCCACACGATAATGCACGTTTCAAAGAGAATTTCTGGGAAGCTTCTAGTCCAAACCAATAAGCTTACTAGTACTAGGTGAAGACTTGATTCTGTTAGCAAATATTTGATTTGCAAGTGTCGGTATCCAACCATCCCTGACTGAATTCTTGTATACATTTTTAGCAGCTTCCCTTCCCTTTGATGCCCATAGTGTTTATTACAGAAATAAACTCTTCCTGCTGCTCAGCAGTTACCCATGTGGCGTTGCGAACACTCACAGAGCTGTCACTCGCCCCTGTCAGAGCTGACGCGGTCCACTGCAAGCAGACACGTCCTGTCCCATACATCCACCCTCACACAAGCAAAACTTGTGTTCTTGTGAGGAAATGATCTGATTTGAAGCAGTAAGAATATACAGCCTTAGAAAGCGGTAAGCCAGTGATAGGAAAGTCTGTGCAATTTAGAGACAGAATCATTCTTCTTAAGAAGACAGACAGTTATTTCAGTTTCAGGATGACATTGTATATAAAAACGAATAACTTTATTTTTAAACCAGTGTGAACAAATCTTTACATCCCACCGGCCAGATAAGCTTTCTTAATGGTTTATCAGTTGAGAAAGTGCATTAAACCTTTAAAGCTCCAAGGTCACAGGTAATCATTTCATTTCCTGACACCAGCCCTCAATTTTGGGTTTCAAGCCTTGGGGAGAAGCTTACTCACATTGATGAGCATATTGAATTTAGCCCCCCCCCCAAAAAAAAAGGGCCCACAGATCTAAGTTTTTTAACCGTGCGTAACAGTCTACCTAAATCCCAGGCACATGTTTCTGAAAGACCTGTAGCTAATGAGGCTATAACTTTGTCCTCTCTTGCTCCTCACTGAAGGCATAATTCAATCCGAGGACAACTCAACCTGTCGAACCCGGACTTCAATATCCAGCAACTGCAAAAACAAGAACAGCTGGGCGGGATCGGCCGCATTAAACCGGAGCTATACAAGCAGAGGTCACTGGACAGCGATGACGGGAGAAGGAGTAACAGCAAAGCCTGTGGGAAACTGAACTTTATTTTAAAATATGACTGTGACCTAGAGCAGCTCATAGTGAAGATTCACAAAGCCGTCAATTTGCCCGCCAAGGACTTTTCTGGGACCTCAGATCCTTACGTCAAGATCTATTTGCTTCCGGATCGGAAAACAAAACACCAGACCAAAGTTCACAGGAAGACCCTGAACCCTGTGTTTGACGAAGTGTTTCTGTTTCCGGTTCCCTACAACGACCTTGAGGCCCGGAAACTGCACTTCTCTGTGTATGACTTTGACAGGTTCTCCCGCCACGACTTAATCGGCCAGGTGGTGGTAGACCACTTCTTAGACTTGGCTGATTTCCCCAGGGAGTGCATCCTTTGGAAGGACATCGAATATGTCACCAATGTAAGTCCAGCATTTCTTCTTTTGGGGGGAGTTGTGTAGGTGTTTCTTGGTCAGCATGCGATTAAATGACTTATACCTTATTTTATTTGGGGGGGGGGGCAAAGTATGAAATTCATGTCAATATACATAGAACTATGGCTTCAGAACCTCCTCATGTCTTTCTAGAAACAGGGTTGTAACAATATTCACTCTGAAATTTCAAAGAATTATTGATGAAAACAATATACAAGAATAACCTTCGCTCTTTTCTACTTTCTAATTCTCAGCAATTCTCTAATAGACAGTAGATATTATGTGCTCTCCTTACCACATTTTCTTTAGAGCTTTCTTAGGTTGTTTGTGCTAAGTGGATCCTGGCATCCTATTGACCGTAATCTGCAGCAAAGAGCCCAAGTCCTTACCCATGTTCTCAGGTTAGCTCAGTTCAGAGGCATTCCTCATGAGATCTTCACCTTTAACCCCAGACGTGAGAATGGTTGAGAAGAGTTGGCATCACATTTTCAAATATTGAGTCATAGCTACAAGAAGAGAAGCCTGCAAAGGTCTGCAGACATTGGCAGTGCCAATCTATAGAAGGTCAAATCCAGCTTAGAGCTCGGGAGAGAGAGGGCAGAAGAGCCTGGAGGGAGGCCTTAAATCCATGCATACATTTCAACACGAGATTGCGTGGTGATATTTTTACTCAATTTACGTCCTTTTCATTAGTCTGCAGAGGTGCATTGACACTTCTGAAATAGAAAGGAAAATTGGACTTTCCTAGGTAACTCTGGTATTTTAATGCCACTTGTTTCTTTCACCTTTTCTCCTCAGGTAACTGTTAGCTTGTCTTCTGGAATATGGCCCTTCTAAGGCCTTTCTCTTCCTCTTCCTCTGTCTCTTTCTCTTCTTCTTCCTCTCTCTCTCTCTCTCTCTCTCCTCTTTCCTCTTTCCTCTTTCCTCTTTCCTCTTTCCTCTTTCCATCTTCCTTTCCCTTTCTCTGTCTCTGCCTTGCCATCCAAAGACACCAAACTCCCAATCCTTACTCAGCTCAGACCATGATCCAGCTTGAGTTTGGAGCCCATCTTGTGAGAGGCTGTCCCTCTGCTCAGGAAGAGAACACACATTCTCTGCCTGATGACCAAATAACCACACTAGTACTTTCTCATCCTCAGCCATGTTTGTGAACTGGGGACTCACCCACACTTGGGCACCTTCTCCATGCCACCAGGTAGGTACCTGTGGCAACTTTGTCCCGCTGCTCAGATGAGTGAAGTGTAGCATGGGGGTTTGCTGGCCTTTATCATAATGACAGGAAAGAAAAGGAGGAGCTGGAGAAGGTGCAGAGAGCATCAGGGGATGAAACTAAAGTGATTTGGGAGATCTCTTCAACCTTGAAAAGTGTGATATTGGTAAACCAAAAACTCGATGCACGGGGAAGCAAGGATTATACTTATTCCCGCATTAGTAGGCAGCAAGAGAGGCTCTAAAGAAACAAGATTGTCAGGCTGCTTATGCTGCTTTGAATGATGCAAGAATGGACCCTCTCATTGGAGTATTTGCCAAGTCCCCTTGGATATAAGCTGAGATACTGTCTGCCAACAGTGATGAGCCCTGGTAGAAGGAGGTTGGTCATACCATCTAGTGTGACATCAATTTATATTTTTTGACAAATGAATTCCATAAAATAGCTGGAATGGTTATTAAAAGGCTCAACAGGGTCCTATCCAGTTTGGCTCAGTGGATAGAGTGTCGGCCTGGAGACTGAAAGAGCCCAGATTTGATTCCGGCATACCTCAGTTGCAGGCTCAGTCCCTGACCCTGGTTGGGGCTCGTGTGGAAGGCAACCAATCTATGTGTCTCTCTCACATTGATGTTTCTTTCTCAGTGTGTCTCTACCCCTCCCTTCCACTCTCTCTAAAAATCAATGGGAAGGTGAGGATTAACAAAAACAACAAAAAAGCTCAACAGGGATCTGCTGTAAGTTGCTTCCAGAGACTGTGGAAAGAGTAACACTGAATACTAAAAATGTGGGTAAGGTTGATTCCTGGTGGGAACATCTTCAAGGGCAGTTTCCCATGGGATAGGAATATAGAATGGCAGCCCACAGGATGTTCTGCCCCAAGATCACTGTCATGTGCTTAGCACTCTCCTGGGACTAAGAGTTCCCTGTCTATTTCTGGAGAAGTCTTGATTTCCATAGAATTTCTGAAGAATGTTAACTTATTTATCCAGGAGGAAATCCAAAAGCGCTAAAGGCCTCAAAATTCTTGTTTCTTCAGCTTAAAAAAAAAAAAATTCTAAGAATTGATCTAGGCCTTGACTGATACTTGAATTTTCTCATAAATTTTAGAATTTAACTGTCAAGTTAAACAAAAATTTTTCTTGTATTTGTTTGGACTTGTATGAAGTCTATAGATTCACTTAGGGAAGTTTTATATCTTTTTCGACATTGAGTCTTCCTACTTGTGACCATTGTGCATTTCTCCATTTATTTAGTTCTTTAAAGTTTATCATTTGAGGCTTATAATTTTTTTCTACAGGAGGATCTTGCATGTCTCTTGTGAGATTTATTACTAAATATTTTTTTGTTATTTTAAATAGTATATTTTCTTTTTTTAAAATAAATCTTTATTGTTCAGATTATTACAGATGTTCCTCTTTTTTTTACCCCCATAGCTTGCCTCCAACTAGTTTCCACCCCACCCCATGCCCTTACCTCCCGCCACTGTCCTCATCTGTAGGTGTAAGATTTTTGTCCAATCTCTTCCCGCACCCCTCACACCCCCTTCCCCCTGAGAATTGTCAGTCCATTCCCTTTCTATGCCCCTGCTTCTATTATATTCACCAGTTTATTCTGTTCATCAGATTTTTTTATTGACTTAATTTTTAGACTCACTTGTTGGTAGATATGTATTTGTTGTCACTTTGTTCATAATTTTTATCTTTACCTTTTTCTTATTCTTCCTCTTCTTAAAGAATACCCTTCAGCATTTCATATAATCCTGGTTTGGTGGTGATGAACTCCTTTAGCTTTTTCTTGTCTGTGAAGCTCTTTATCTGACCATCAATTCTACATGATAGCTTTGCTGGGTAGAGTAATCTTGGTTGTAGGTTCTTGATATTCATCTCTTTGAATATTTCTTGCCACTCCCTTCTGGCCTGCATGGTTTCTGTTGAGAAATCAGCTGACAGTCATATGGGTACTCCCTTGTAGGTAACTAACTGTTTTTCTCTTGCTGCTTTTAAGATTCTCTCTTTGTCTTTTGCCCTTGGCATTTTAATTATGATGTGTCGTGGTGTGGTCCTCTTTGGATTCCTCTTATTGGGGGTTCTCTTTGCTTTCTGGACTTGTAAGTCTATTTCTTTCATCAGGTAGGGGAAGTTTTCTGTCATTATTTCTTCTAATAGGCTTTCAATATCTTGCTCTCTCTCTTCTTCTGGCACCCCCATAATTCGGATGTTGGTACGTTTGAAGTTGTCCCAGAAGCTCTTTACACTATCTTCATATTTTTGGATTCTTTTTTCTTTTTGCTTTTCAGGATGGGGTTTTTTTTTGTTTGTTTGTTTGTTTGTTTGTTTGTTTTTTGTTTGTGTGTTTTTTTGCCTCATATTTCAAATCTTTCACTTGATTCTTGGGATTCTCTAGTCTGCTGTTGGATCTCTGTAAATTATTCTTTATTTCAGTCAGTGTATGCTTAATTTCTGACTGGTCCTTTTCCATTTTCTTGGCATTCTCATTAAGATCCTTTAAGGTCTCACTAAGTTCCTCGGAGGTTCGTAGAAGATTCTTGAGTAACCTTATAACTGTGGTTTTGAACTCTATATCCAGTAGTTTGCTTTCCTCCTTTCCTTTCATTTGTGACCTGTTTCTTTGTGTCCACATTTTGGCTGCTTCCCTGTGTTGATAGAGTGGCTTTGTGTGGTAGGTGTCCTATTGGGCCCAGTGGCTCAGCCTCCCTAATCACCTGAGGTGGACACTCTTGGTGTACCCCTTTGTGGGCTGGGTGCACAGTCTTGTTGTAGTTAAGCCATGATTGCTGTTGGTATCCCTGGGAGGAAATGACCTCTAGGCCAATTGACTGCGAGGACCCGCTGTGTCTATAGCGGAAGAACTTTTGTGCAGTAGACACCCTTATGGGGCAGGACTTGTTTCAGTGGGGCTTTGGTGCTCACTGAGTCTGTCTCTTGAGTGTGTCACTTATGGATGTGAGGAGTTGAAATCTGGTATCTGACCACTGGGTACACTGGCTCCTGGATCTCCAAGGAGGTGCAAAGTCAGTTGCTGTGTGAGTCCATCAAGCAGGAGCTACAGCGAGATCTACAGATTTCTCCTCTTTGTTTGGGGTTTGGAACTTTTGAAGCTCTCTGACCCAGCTGCAGTTTGTTAGGTTAGGCTGCAGGCAGACAGGCGATTCATTTGCGCAGCTGCGCACAGTTTGGGTGGAGTTGTAAATTGGGTGGGGCAGGGTCTCAGAGAATCACCAGGGCGGAACAAACAGTGATGGCTGTCAGTCAGCCGTCTCTGCATCTTCTTGTTCCCGAATCCTGGAGTCCCGCGCCCCCACAGTAACAATGATCCCTGCGAGCAGCTCTGCGAGAAAGCCACCCTCGCTTTCCAACCCAATGCCAGACAGCCCAGTTTCTCCCCGTAGGAGTCTGGGTCCCTAGAGTCTCGCCGGAAACGAGTTCAGTGCAGTCGAGAGCTTGTATCTCCCTTCCGATTGAAAAAAACCATGCACCCAGGTGCCGCCGTTTCGTGCGCCTCCATACCTCTGTTCTTGGCACCTCCGCACCTCCTACCCAGCCTCAATGAGCTTTTTTCTTTCCTTCTAGTTGTAGAACTTCCACTCAGTCAGCTTTCCCCTGGTTCTGGATGATGGCTGTTTTGTCTTTTAGTTGTAGTTTTAATGTGGTTGTGGGGGGCAGCACGTACAGGTATATACTGTATGCCGCCATCTTGGTTCTCTAATAGTATATTTTCTAAAATTGCATTTTCTAGCTAGTAAAGTGATGCAGTTTTGTATATTTATTTTCTACTTGTCAATTTTGCAAAACTATTAATTCTTATAATTGGATTGTGGATTCTTCTGAATTTTCCTTGTAGATAATCAGTCATGTGAATTATGATAGTTTGTTTCTTTCTATTTGTATACCTTTTATTTTTTTAAAAAAATATTTAGTGCACAGACTCGGAGTTTCAATACAATGCTGAGTAATAATTATGGTAGTAGTAACCCTTGATTTTTCCTTATTTTAAATGGAATGTTTTTAATATTTACATTGATATAATTTTTCTAAAGATAGTTTGTGGTTATCTCCCTCTATTCCTACTTGACTAAAACTTTATCACAAACAGTTGTTTTATCAAATGCTATGATCCTGTGAGGTTCCCCACCTTTTGATATGCTACTTTGGTCAGTTACATTAATTAATTTTCTCATTTTGAGCCACTCTTATATTCCTAGTATGATCCCAATTAACCTTGATATATTACCTGTCTTATACATTGCTGAGTTCAGTGTGCTAATATTTTGTTTAGCATTTTTGGCATCTGTGCTCCTGAGTGGTACATGTAACCTACTTTCTTGTGTGGTCCTTATCTGGGTTGGGATCAGTATGATTCTTGGTCTATAAAATTGGCTGGGAGTGTTATTTTGGATACATTGCATTTGCCTGTGCTCAGTGCCCCTAGATGCTTTGGAGGTTTTGTTTATTTTTCTACAAACTGAAAAGATCTCCCTTAGTGGCTTCTGATTAGATTCAGACAATGAGGAAGGGAGGAGAGTGAAGTGGGAATATTTATTTCTCTAGATGCCTTCTATTGAGTCTCCATAGGCTGGCAATACTCTTCAACAAAGAGCCACACCTCCTTTGTTTTGCTTTTGTTCTTAGAAGATTGTTTTTGTCTGGGTATAAATTTTGGGGGCATAGAACTCTCAGTTACTCTGATTTGGGGCATTGTAAAGCCGTCATTCCATAGTCTTCTGACCTCCAGTTGCTTTTGAGAAGTCAACAATTAGTCTAATATGTATTCCTTGTATATAATTTTCCTTTTCTTTCTTACTGCTCTCCAGATTTTGCTTTCCTGTTTAGTGTTCTGTAGTTTAACTATAAAATTGCTAAGTGGGCCTTTCTTTTTATTTATCCTGGCTGAGATTTATTGGGTTTCCTGGATCTGAAATTGTTTCCTTTTTTTCAGTTCTGGAAAATTCTCAGCCATTTGTAGAAGTATTTTTGATGTGTTTTCATATTTGCTTAGCATATTTACTAATTTCTTCAATTTACTTTCAGTTCCCTTTTCTATTTCTCTTACCCTTCCATGAATAGTTTTTATATGTGTATATAAATGTACATGTTTATGTATGTTCACATATATATTCATATACATATACATATATGTATATATGTACATATATGTATATACACACACATCTTACCTAATAATAGACAAACATGAAAATTGACCGCACCTTCACTATGCCTTAAGCCACATCCACCAGCCAATCAGAGTGACTATATGCAAATTAACCCAACCAAGATGGCGGCTGGCAGCCACAGAGCTGGAGCAAGCAGAAGGCTTGGTTGCCCCAATGATGGAAGAAGCCAAACTTCCCGGCCAGCTGCTGCCTCCTGTCAAGGCAACAAAGTTTCAATTATAGAAGGTAAATAAACCCCAGATACCTGTTTCCAGTCACATGGCCATGGAGCTGGAGCGAATAGAAAAAAAAACACACACAAAAAAAGGAAAGGCTGGGAGCTTCGGTCGCCGGGGGGCTTGGTCAGTCTGAAAACAGCCATCAGCCCCTCACCCAGGCTGGCCAGGCACCCCAGTGGGGACCCCCACCCTGAAGGGGGTGTGGGCAGCCTGAAAACGGCCCTCAGCCCCTCACCCAGGCTGGCCAAACCCCCATGGGGTGAGGGTCCCCACTGGGGGGCTTGACCAGCCTGCAAATAGCCATCAGCCCCTCACTCAGGCTTGCCAGGCACCCCAGCGAGACCCTCACCCTGATCCAGGACACCCTTCAAGGCAAACCAGTCAGCCCCCACCCGTGCACCAGGCCTCTATTCTATATAATAAAAGGGTAATATGCAAATTGACCCTAACAGCAGAATGACTGGGAATGACTGGTCACCATGACACACACTGACCACCAGGGGGCAGATGCTCAATGCAGGAGCTGCCCCCTGGTGGTCAGTGCGCTCCCACAGGGGGAGCCCTGCTCAGCCACAAGCCAGGCTGAAGGCTGCCAGCACAGCGGTGGTGGTGGGAGCCTATCCTGCCTCCTAAGCAGCACTAAGGATGTCCAACTGCAGCTTAGGTCTGCTCCCTGCTGGCAAGTGGACATCCCCCGAGGGCTGCCAGGCTGCCAGAGGGATGTCTGACTGCCAGCTTGGGCCCGATCCCTTAGGGAGCGGGCCTAAGCCAGCAGGTGGACATCCTCCAAGGGGTCCCAGACTGCAAGATGGCATAGGCCGGGCTGAGGGGACCCCCCCTCCCCCGAGTGCACAAATTTTTGTGCACCAGGCCTCTAGTATATTATATTCTGTTGCTCATAACTCCAATAGCTATAACCTTTGCAGCTCTGATTCTTTTGTTTGGCATTTCCATCCACTCCATAACTTATCATGTCTTGTTGTCTCTCATATTTAGTGATTTATTATTGTGAGCTCATCTATCTTGGAATATTGCCAGTACAGTTATCCTTGGTTATCTATGGGGAATCGGTTCCAGGATTCCCGTGGATATCAAAATCTGCAGATTTTCCAGTCCCTTAGTCAGCCCTCAGCATCCATGGGTTCCACATCCTTGGATTCAGCCAACAACGGATTGATAGTGGAATCTGCAGATGCAGACCTCATGGACCAGGGGGGCCTCTGAAGTTTCCAAGCCCTAGGTTGAAAGTGCATTTCTTCAGAGATGATTTGCAATTGTTTCTACCAGATGCCTAGGTGAACTACCAACATGCAGCCACTTTAAGCGTGGCTTTGAGCGTGAGTGTTTTTGGATAACTGCAGGCTACAAATCTATAAGTTTAGGCTTGTGTTGGTGGTTAAAAACTGGCAAGCGGGATATCCTATATAATAAAAGGCTAATATGCAAATAGACCAAACGGCAGAACAACTGGTCACTATGACATGCACTGACCACCAGGGGGCAGATGCTCAATACAGGAGCTGTGCACTCCCACAAGGGGACTGCCGCTCAGCCAGAAGCCGGGCTCACGGCTGGCAGTCAGACATCCTCCGAGGGCTCCCGGACTGCGAGAGGGCACAGGCCAGGCTGAGGGACCCCCCCCAAGTGCACAAATTTCATGCATCGGGCCTCTAATATATATATTGCTTTGCCCAGAGCAAATCCAAGTCCAAGACAGGAAGGATCTTGAACATCTATGTATGCAAGACAGATATTCTATTGTGTTTATCTTTTCAAAATGTGACCCTTGATCTTTAGGACCCCAGCTTTATGCAGGATTCTCCTACAGTCCTCTACAGCCCAGGCACAGAACCCTGAGAGGTTTGCATGTACCTCCATGTACGCCCCAGCTCTGGAGCTCATTCACCGCTGTGGGGTCATGCTTTCTTACTGTTCTGGTCACTGAATAATTCCATTCCTGTCCTGTCAGCTTTGCTATGCATTTAAAAGGATTTTATAATCCAGTATTTTTACCTAGAGGAGTTTCTGTGACCATCTAACCTATTACTGGAAGCATTGTGTACTGTGTTGCTCAAAGTCTGTTCAGAAAGCAGATTTTACTTGTACTAACTGAATAGTAATCTATGTATTATATATGTGCCTTGTGATTGAATAGCTGCAAAGAGTCTTAGAGGTCCTGGAATCTAAAGTCCTACTTTACCACATAAAACTGAGTGGAGGCCATTAGGAGATTCAACAAAGGTCATACAGCTGGATAATGGGGAATTAGGACTAAGTTTTTCAACAGCCAGCTCAGTCAGTTCAAATTATTATATATGGCCCTGGCAGGAGCATCGTCCTGAACACCAAAAATTGTGGGTTTGATTCCCAGTCAGGGCACATACCCAGGTTGTTGTGGGTTCCATTCCCAGTCAGGGTACATATGTGAGGCAACCAATTGATGTTTGTATCGTTCTCTCTCTCTCTCTAAAAATCAATGAAAACGTATCCTTGGGTCATGATTAAAAAATGTATTATATATGCTGGTTTACTCCTTCTTTTCCCCCCTCTCTCCCTGGCTTAAATGCCACTTCCTCACAGAACTCTTACCTGAGCCCTGTACTACAATAGGTTTTTCTGGCATTTGCTTCCATGAAAATGACACTCTCTACTTCTGTCATTACTTATCATACCTTCTTTAATTGTTCAATTTTCTTTCTTCTCCATTAGATAGGTCTGTGAGTGCAAAGACCATATCTGGCTTGGATGCCACTGTGTGCCCAGCCTCTAGAATGGTGTCTAGAAGTGAAACAATTAGTAAGCACTAATTGAATAAAATGATGCTCCTTAAGGGGGTGGGGAGGGGCGCTAGTTTGGTGAGGCTCTAGGGCAGTGGTTCTCAACCTTGGCTGCACATTAGAATCACTGGGAATCTTTTTAAAATCCTGATTCCTGGGCCTCATCCTCCAGAAATTCTGTTTCGTTGTTATGGGGTGAGAACCACTGCCTAGGGCCTGATTTGTTTAGAAGATGTTATACAGATCTGAGCCTATGAACTAATTTTTTGAAAAAAAAATTGTTCTTTATTTCTCCAAGCAGATTATGAGTTTTATAAATGTTAGCAGTCAAGTAAAAATTCTCACACCTTCCTGTGAAGAACGAAAAATAGCAATTGTTGAATGCAAAAATGAAGCCAGATCAGTCAATAATGGTACCTGCATCATTGTGGGACACGAGTCAGCCCACAGAAGAGAAGGCAGCATCTGGGGAGGTCAGGGAAGGGAGAGCATGAGCTGAGTGGTCTGGGTGAATGTCAGCTGTCATGCCCATACTCCTGGAATTTTTACTTTTATTTATTTATACATTTTTTCACTTAACCCTTAAACACTTTATTTATTAAGTAAAAGTTTACCGTATGATAATGTACAGAGTAACCTCTTAAAACTATGCTAACCTATTCTGACCCAACAGTTTTGTTATTATTTTTCAATTTTATTATTTTTTCTTTCAATTTATTTTGTATTGGTTTCAGATGTACAGCTTAATGGTTAGACAATTATATACTTTACATAGTGTTCCCCTCAATATTTCCAATACCTCAGTTGGCACCATATATAGTTATCGCAATATTATTGAGTGTATTTCCTATGCTTTACTTACGTCTCTATGACTATTTTGTAACTACCAATCTGTGTTTCTTAATCCCTCCTCTTTTTCACCCATTTCCCTAATGTCTCTCCCCTCTGGCAGTTACCAGTTCACTCTCTGTGTCTGTTTCTGTTTTGTTAGTTTGTTTATGTTGTTCTTTAGATTCCACATATAACTGTCTGACGTATTTCATTGAGCATAATACTCTCTAGGTCCATCCATGCTTTTGCAATGGTAAGATTTCATTCTTTTTTATGGGCTCCTGGCATTTTTAGTATACCCTGCTCATCTCTGGCTTTCTGGCCAGTAGGCATTGAGCACTTCAGGAATCTCTCTCAGTGACCCACTTAGAAACTGGCTCAGAGACTTTCAATGGGACTGTGGTCATCTCAGCTTGACCCTGATTTGGAGGAGATGCCTGCCTCCTCACCTGGAAACACTAGAATTCATGAGGTTCCCTCTGTGCCAGTGTGGACCCAAGTTCAGAAAAGGGAAGGGTATGCTTTACAATAGCATAGGGTTTATTTTAATGCTAAGAAATGAAAAACCTTACATGTCCCTCAAAATTTTACTTTCTGAGTCATTGCCAAGTCCAATATTTTATAGTGGCTGATTTATAGTGGCAGGGTCTACCTCCAAGACCCTGGGGCTACTTTTGGACCTAATAGCAGAAGACACTTGGAACCACTCGGGGGACAATATAAATTTCCAGGAAATCCCAGGGTGCATGCTCCTCACAGTTGAATATGTATGGCTATGCCACATATTCATGGTGTCCTGGTAGATGTGTACGTGGCTGAGGTGGGAGGGGTAGAAAGGGGACCTGACATTTAGCATCTTTTTTTTCTTGGTGTAAACACTGCCAGCAGGGCTGATTTGAAGTATCCATGTGACATCACTGAAAGCAGTTTTGGCAAAGATGCTCACATTGACTCTTGCCAGCGGGAGCCAGTGGTAGGAGAAGCTCCAGTACACCATTTACATGTGGCACCGAAAACACTAAGGCTGGTTGGATAACTGATCCCAAGGGACCAACCCCTTTGAAAAGCCCCACAGAAAGCCCTGGTGTCCAGCTGGTGACAGCGGAGACAAGTTCCTTCTGTACGGTGGAGGTGCGTGGACTGGGCCAGCACCGGGCTCTAATGAGCTGTGTCTCTGTGAGAGTCCACCAGATCCCACCCCTCACTCACTGTCTCTCAGACATGTTGTCCCCTCATGTCTAGATTATTCAGAGTGAGTGGAAGGTGGTAGAACTGCAGAACAGAACGTCTGAAAGAAGGAATCAATAACGCTACAGGTCTCTGACAGAGACTTTGACAGCTTTTATCCTAGTGTATATGCCAGGACAAAGCATTTTCTTTCTTAAATGAAATATGTTACACATCCAAGAGTATATATGTGATTTAAAAATAACAAAGAGTACATCAGTCCATCAGAATTTAGCTGAAGAGAACATTATCAGCCTCTCCGAAGCTCCCTGTGTGTCCCTTCTCCATCCCCACAGTCCCCCCAGGGATAATCAATATACTGAGTTTCATACCTATATTTCTCTTGTTTTTAAAATAATTTTACCACATAAAAGTAGGTTGTTTAGCATTTTTGAGATTTAATGAAACACATTATAACATGCCATCCTTCTGCAAACTGCTATTTTCAGTATTTGTATTGATTCATTTATGTTCATGTTTGTACTGTGGTTCTTTTTTTTTTTTTTTGGCAGAGGTGTTTTAGTTTTCCATTGTAATGGCATATCATAATTCTTATCTAGTCTCTTATCAATGGATATTTGAGTAAGCTTATTTTCTATTTTAGAAAAATGCTGCAATATGTATACTTTTGATACATGTCTCTTGGCAAACATGTGCAAAGATTTCTCTATGGTATGTATAACTAGGAATGGAGTTGCTAGATCAAAAAAAATTATATCTCAAAGTAGTTTAACCAGATTATAATCCCAGCAGCAGTAGGGGAGCCCATCTTATTGTGCATGTTCAGCTATTTGGTTTGTTAATATTTTGTTAAAGGTTTTTGCAACTAAGTTCAAGTGTGAGATCACCTCTGATTCTATTTTCTTATTCTTTCTTGGGGTTCACAAAGAGGACAGGGCAGGAAGCTGCAGGCTGGCTCTGTTGGGGTTCCTGTGTACATACATGGAGGCAATACTACAGCTCAGAGAAGATAGCAGGGGATACTGATATTTTTCTCTATACAATCTACCCACATTTAGATTATTTTAGATGAAATTTGAAAACCAGTAAATTTATAAGAGAAATAAAAGCATATTTATTTTTAAAATTTCTATGAACATGTATGTGAGTGTTTACAGCAGTCTTATTCATAATTACCAAAAAATGGAAGCAACCTCAATGTCCTTCAGTGCATAAATGGGTAAACTGTTATATCCATACAATGGAATACTTACTATTCAGCAGTAAAGGAAACAATCAACATGTGCACAATATGCACACAATAGTATGAATGAATCTCAGGTGCATTGTGCTAAGTGAAAGAAGCCTAGACCCAAAAGGCTACATACTTTTTCACAGTATTATTCCATTTACATGATGTTGTGAGAAAGGCAAAATTATAGAGAAAGAGAACAAATCAGTGGTTGCCAGGAGTTGGGATAGGGAGATGAGTTGACTACAAGGGGTCAGCAAGAGGGAATTTTGGAGGAGAGATGGAGTTGTTCTCTATTGCAGTCATGGTGGGTGCATGACTCTATGCATTTGACAAATCTCATAGAACAGTCTAACGAAACTCTGAATTGTACGGAATATAGAAATTTTTTAATTATTATTTTTTTTACTACTACTCTATGTTTTATTTTATATTTTTAAATTATTTATTGTTGAAAGTATTACATGTGTCCCCTTTTCTCCCCATTGACATCTCCCAGCCCCCAGCTCCGGCCTTCACCCTCTTTTGTCTGTGTCCATTGGTTATGCTTATATGCATACAGGTTCTTTGGTTGATCTTTTACACCCCCCCCCCCCGCCCGCACACACACACACACACACACACTCTCCTCTACCTTCCCTGTGAGGTTTGACAGTTCGTCTGATGCTTCTATGTCTCTGGACCTATTTTTGTTCATCAGTTTATGTTGTTCATTATATTCCACAAATGAGTGAGATCATGTGATACTTATTTTTCTCTGACTGGCTTATTTCACTTAGCATACTAATGTTCTCCAGGTCCATAAAAATCTAAAAATCACTTTATTTTTTTTGGGGGGGCGGGGGGCATCAATTGAATGAGAAATCTAATGAAAAGAGTCAGTGCAAAGAGAGTTTGAAAACATCTATACTAATAAAAGGGTAATATGCTAATTAGACTGGATAGACCGGACGTCTTCCGGATGTCCTTCCGGACAAGCCACAGCGGCTGTGAGGGCCAAGGGCCAGCGCTGTGGGAGAGGTGGTGGCGCGGGAGAGGCTGAGGAAAGCCGGCAGCCGCGGCAGCTGCAGCGGGTTGATGGGGACAGTGCCTTCCCCTGATCCACAGGTTGCCTCCCGCAGAGATAGACCAGACCATCAGTAGGACATCCCCTGAGGGCTTCCAGATTGCGAGAGGGGGCAGGTCAGGCTGAGGGATTTCCCCCCCCTTCAGTGCATAAATATTCGTGTACTGGGCCTCTAGTCTATAATAATGAAAGTGTAAAATGCAAATTGACTGAACGGCTGAACAGCGGAACGACCATTTGGATGACCTTCTGGAAGAAGCCAAAGCTGTGAGGGCTGAGGCAGCAGCCGAGGCAGCTGCGAGGACTGAGGTAGCTGGGGCTGCAAGGGCCTATCCGTGCATGAATTTCATGCATTGGGCCTCTAATATATATATATAAAAGCCTAAGTGACCAAATGACCGGTCAACAGGTCACTATGTTGAGCACTGACCACAAGGACAGATACTCAATGCACAGAATCGGACTCCCTCCTGTCTGGATCAGGACTGCAGGGATCGGGCCAAAACAGGCTATCTGACATCCCCTGAGGGGGTCTCAGATTGTGATAGGGTGAAGGCCAGCCTAGGGAGCCCACTGGAGCACAAACCCATGCACCGGGCCTCTAGTAGATATATAACATAGGATAATCAATAAAGCAATTTCTCTAAAAAAGTAGGAGACAGAATCTGAAATTCAGGTAGAGTGCTGGCTTTAGATAAATGACATTTTCTTTATTGTAGAATTGGTGAGAAAAATGTGGGAGCAGATACAGGAAAGTTTATAGATTTAGAGATTTGCAGTTGAAGATGAACATAAAAACATATGGGCCAAAAAAATGGCCAAATATTTTGATCTTAAGGACTAATTCTAGTCAATGGATGCTAGCTGACTGGTGAGCTGTGTTAAGGATTAAGGGCTCAGCAAATGAGAAGCCCGGGCTCCAATAGCAATGTCTGCCATAAGGTTTGGACAACCAGCCCCCTCTGTTACTCCTTCTAATTCCCTCTAATTGTTCATTCGTGTATTTGTTCTGTGCACACACTGTTCTCTGTCTGCAGTGACCTTTACTTCCACTCCTCTTCTCTGTTCAACTAAACATTTAACCATCACCTTGCAAGCCCTTCCTATATCCACTAGGAACAGATTAGTGTCCCCGGGAGCTCTTCAAATACCCTCTATGTATCTCTTCACAGCAGATATTACATTTGATTGTGAGTATCTATCCTGCCTACCCCTCTAACTAATTGCTCCTTGAAGACAAAGTCTCTGACTGTGTCTTCAGTACTTAACCTAAGAGTTAGATGACAAATGCTCTTTGAGTGAATGAATGAGTGAATGAGCAAATGGGTGAATGAAATGAAAATAGTGCCAATATAGTGTGTGTGTCTTAAGTAGGATTCCCTAGAAGCAAAGGCTAAGAGGGATTCTTGTGCAGGTGATTTACTGAGGAACTGATTTCAAGTAAAATCTGTAAGGAAGTAAGGGCAGCAGGATAGGCAAAGATGGGGCTTCAGCTAAAGCCCTGAGCCTGACCCCACAGGCAGCTGCAGAACCTGAAAGGCACCACAGAGGCATCCCTCTCTGAGACAAGGGGCTCCCTCTTTACCTTGCCTTTGTCCCTGGCTATGGGCCACCCCTGGAGAGAGGGTAGAACTTGCCAGTCATTTTTAAGGGGTCTCCCATCAGCTGAGGGGAATTCTCCCAAGGAGGATGCAGCGATGAGCTGTGAGCAGCCGACACTCCCAGCAGCCCAGGGATGGGTGCACTGACCTGGCCACAGTGGGGTCTACTGCAGTGTGATGGACAGAACAGAACAATGGGAAAGGGGTTATGGTGACACAAGCCAGACCCTGGATCAGGTGACCTCTGAGATGTAGGGAAATGATGAAGAAAGAGGGAAGGGACCTTCTTCTTCCCATCCCCCCTGACCTCTACCCTACCCACTCCTTTCCTGGGCAAGCGTCTGCTGTGCTTTGGCATGGGTACCAAAGTCAGGGGTGTGTGTGTGTGTGTGTGTGTGTGTGTGTGTGTGTGTGTGTGTGTCCTGCTGGATGCTCCTGAGAAGGGGTCTGACTTTATAGGGAGCCAAAGTGGGCTCCACTTGGTCCCCCTGTATGCAATCAAATATCTTTATGGGGACAGTCTATCTCAATGAAAAATATCTCCTGCAAACCTAGAACAACTAAAGGGGACTTAATAGAGTTGTCAAGGATGGCATTTTCATCTCTGAAGAAAGGTGAGGCTGGTCAGGTAGAATGTCCCCTGGGACTGCTTTTAATGATCTTCTACCCGTGGAAGCGTTACTGTCCAAAACAGCGAGCCAGCTTCCTGACAGAAAGCCTTGTCCCCGGGACTGGCATTTGCTTGCTTGGAAATGAGTTTGGAGCCTTTGGAGAATCGAAGCAGGCTGTGGTATTTACAGTGCAGCCTGACTGTCCAGTAGCTAAGTGTAGTCTAATTCTGACAGATGGCTCTCAGGGGAAATTTTCTTTCAGATAGGATTATGCTTCCATGCTGAAATGCTCTAATTAAGGGGAGTCTATAAACATAGTGGGGAGTGGAAGGGAGGAACAAGCAGGCTGTTTCTTAGGAAGCCGTCCTGGAACATGGCCATGGTTGCAATCTTGACCTTCCCAGCCCCACCCTCCGCGGCACTGAGAATCTAGGCCACTGCTGTGCTGGGAACATGGCAGTGCTGGTTCGCGGTCAGCTCTCAGCAGCCAGCGGTGACTTCTTGTCCGACAGGCCCTGCCTCTCTAGCCTCATCTCCAGCCAGTTTCCTTCTTTGTTAACTGTCTTGTTAATTAACTTTGTAACTCTCTTGCAGTATAACTTCCAGAATAATTGTATCATTAAAATGAGTATGACTGATTTTTTAAAAACCCGATTCAGCTATGTTTAACATTGTTAACCTTTCTTTTCTGAGTCCAATACTTTGGTTTTAACGTGTTTAATACTACTTAAGATATGGCTCTAGTACATTCTTTTTTTGTTTAAATTTTTATTATTTTTTAATATACTTTTTATTGTTGATAGTATTACAGAGATCTCCCATCTCCCCTCTCCGCCCCCCCTCTTCCCAGCCCCTACCCGCCCCCCAGGTCTTCACTACTCTATTGCCCATGGGCAGGGGCTATCATATAAGTATATACGTTCTTTGGTTTATCTCTTCTTGTCCTCCCTACTCCACATTGAGGTATGTCAGTCTATTCCATGCCTCCATGCTTCATTTCTTATTTTGTTGGTCAATTCATTATGTTCATTAGATTCCACAAATAAGTGAGGTCATTATTACCAATTTGAGACCTAAGTAACTAAAGGAAAAGTACATTTGGCTGTCAGATCCAGAAGGATGGATTTTGCAAGAGTGGATTGAGAAAAATCTAATATGGAAGTCAGAGAGTAAGTCTGGGTTAGGAAGTGAGTCCCAGGTCTACCTCAGTCATTTATTCAACAAATGTTTTTAAATCCATACTTTGTGCTAGGCAATGCACTAGGTATCAAGTATATAATGATCCCTATACTCTTGAAGGTGGGGGAGGGAAAGATAGAAAACAAAAAATTGCATAGATAATCATTTACATATGTGGTTGGTGCTGTGGAGACATAGGCAAGACCTAACCTAGTCTGGTGCATCCAAAAAGGATGCCTGAAGGTGGTAACATTGAAGCTGAAGCTAAAGGATGGTTGGTTAGAAGTTCACTTGGAAGGGCAAAGTCCCAGCCAAAAGGAATTGGCATGTGCAAAGGCCCTGAGACAGCAAAAATGTTTGCAACTTCCAAGAGAAAACAGAAGCGTTAAAGGGGAAGGAGAGGGGGACAAGATGGAAAAGAAACTGGGATTCAGGCAGGAGGAGGAATAGGTAGGACCTTGTAGGTAAGAATAAGTCATTGGGTCTTTATTTTATGAGTAAATTTAACGAATTGTGAGCAGTGAAACAACACATACAGATTTATGTTCTAAAAAGATCACTTTGGCTGCAGTGCAGAGAATGGAAAAGAGGGAAGAGCAAGGAAAGGGTCAAGCTACTGTTGAAGCACAGGATAGAGGTGATTTCTCTCACCAGGATAGTGGTAATAGAAAAGGGGAACAGTAGCAAGTTCCAGAAAAAAATTTAATGGTTTTCTTGAGGAATAATTAGTATATAGCAAACTGCATATGTTTAAGGTATATAATTTGATAGTTTTGACATATGTATACATTTGTGAATCCATCGCCATGATCAAAATATTAATAAACAAATTTGTTACCCCCAAAACTTGTCATGTGTCCCTTTGTAATCCTTTCCTACCTCCCCTCCCTGCCACCCATCCTTTAGTCCTTAACAAGTATTGATCTGGATTCTGTCTCAATAGGTTAGTTGGGATTTTTCTAGAATTTTATATACATAAGAGCCATATTGTGTGTTCTCTGTTTTGTTGGAGTTCTGCCTATCAGAATAATTGAGATTCATCCATGTTGTTGTGTGTATTAATAGTTCAATATTTTTATTGCTGAGTACTATTCCATTGCATGGATATACCACTATTTGTTTATCCATTGCATATTTGTATTATTATGTTTTAATTTTATTTTATGGTTATTGTCTTTATTTTTATTTTTTAAAATATGTCTTTATTAATTTCAGAGAGAGGAAGGGGAGGAGAGAGAGATAGTAACATCGATGATGAGAGAGAATCATCGATTGGCTGCCTCCTGCACACTCCCTACTGGGGATCGAACCTGCAAACCGGGCATGTGCCTTGATCGTAATTGAACTGTGATTCCTGGTTCATAGGTCAGTGCTCAAATACTGAGCCACACTAGCCAGGCTTTATTTTTATTTTTAATTCAATGTATTGGGTGATATTGGTTAATGAAATTATTAGATTATTTGGAGTATTTTCACTTTAGAACTATTACAGATAAAGTTGCTATCAGCATTCATGTGCTTTGTGTGGGCATACACTTTCATTTTTCTTACATAATTACCTGGGAATAGAATGGCTGGATCATATGGTAGGTGTATGGTCACCTTTCGAAGGAACTGCCAAACGGTTTACCAAGATGGTTATATGATTTTCCATCCACATCAGTAGGGTATGAAAGTTCTTGCTCTACATTCTCACCAGCATTTGGCAAGATCAGTCTTTAATTTTAGACCTTCTTTTTTAAAAAATATATTTTTATTGATTTCAGAGAGGAAATGAGAGGGAGAGAGAGATAGAAACATCAATAATGAGAGAAAATCATTGATTGGCTGCCTCCTGCATGCCCCCAACTGAGGATCAAACCCACAACTCTCGGGCATGTGTCCTGACTGGCAATGCATGGATCAACGCTCAAACACTGAGCCACACTGGCTGGGCTCTTTTGTCCATTTTTAATTGGGTTATTTGGTTTTTTATTATTGAGTTCTGAGTGTTCTTTCCATATTTTGGATGCCCATTCTTTATCCAATATATTAATTAAGTGCACGTATTTTCTCCCACACTGTGGAATTTTTATTTTATTAACATTATCTTTTGAAAGGGAGAGAAGTTCTTAATTTTGTTCAAGTCCATTTTATCGTTTAATCTTTATTATAGAGTATCTTTGATGCATTAAAACTTACACAGTATGATTTTTTTCCTGTTTTCTTTTAGAAGTTTTATGCTCTCAGTTCTTACATTTGTGACTTTGATCCATTTTGAGTGGTTTTTATATATGTTGTATGAAGTATGGATTAGAGTCCTTTTTTAAAATGGTATTTAATTGTTCCAGTACCACTGTTGAAAAGACTATTCTTGATCTAACTGCCTTTTGTACTTTTGAAGAAAATCAACTGACCATGCATATGGGGCTACTTCTGTGCTCTCTTCTTATACATCGCTCTATTTGTCATCCTCACTCCAATACCAAGTGTCTTGATTGTTGCAGATTTAAAATATAAGTCCTGAAATCAGGTAATGTGAGTGCTCCAACTTTGTCCTACTTTTTCAAAGTGGTTTTGGTTGTTCTGTGTCCTTCACATTTCTATATGAATTTTATAATCAGCTTATCTATTTACACACACACACACACACACACACACACTGTTGGAATTTTGAGTAGGCTTGCATGGACTATAAAACCAATTTGGAAAGATTAGACACCTTAAAAACATTGAACCTTCCCAACTACAAACAGGGCATATCTTTTCATGTACTATACCCTTAATTTATTTCAGCAATGCTTTATACTACAGATCTCTAGAGCTCTCTCAATGTTCATCTCTCTCCTCTGATAATCTTCCCTGCAATTCTCCAGCTGGGTTGGCTTTTCCAAACTCCCAAGTTCATTTCCTCAACTCAGGGAACCCACTAGGCTCCCCATGGGTTCCCACCTCTCTGTGCTGTGTCTTGAAAATTCTTTCTAGGTAGCGAGCAGAGGCGATTGTAGGACTTACCTTGATTGTTTCCTGTCACTCAAATATCACGTATCTTCATCGTCTGATGTCCAGTGTATTGGAAACCATTGTTGCATATACTTTGTCCAGGTTTTTAGTTGTTTAAGATGAAAGGGTGAAATCACCTCCTGTCTCTGTATCATTGTGACGCTTGAAGAATGTGAGTGGTCAGAGACGATTTCCTGGTTTCCAGCATAAGCAACTTCAAGGAAGGTGCTGGTATTTACTGAGCTAGGAAGAATTAGCTGAAGAATCAGGTGTTTGTTTGCTGGGGTGTGTGTTTTGGCGTATGTGTGTCCCATGCTCCGATTTTCACGTACTCAGTTTCTATTTCCAGTGAAACATTCAAGTGTGAAAAACTAAAAAGCAATTGGATATGTGAGGCTGGAGCTCAGAAGTAGGTTCTCAGTTGGAAATATAAATGTATGCGTTGTCATCATATACTGTGTATGGTTTTCAAATCAAAGAGGGTGCTGAAGTTATTTAATAGTAGAATCTAGAGTCAAGGAGGAAGAGGGTGTGGGGCCAATCCCTGAGATCTTAAGGTAGCCTGAAGTGGGACAGTCAAAGAGGTAAAAGGAAAATTGCTTGATTGTGTCGTAGAAGTCACCAGAAGATTGTCTCCAGGAACTGTGAGCCGTCAGGTGGGTTAAGTAAGAAAGGACTGGAAAGAAACCATTGGTGGCTCTGGTTCAGGAAGCTAGCAATAAGGACTGAAGCCAGAGTGGAGAAGAGTAAAAAGCAAATTTAAGGCAGAATATTTAAATGTGATACATCTGGCTACAAAGAAGAGGAGGGATTGGGCAGGGAGGAGGAGGAGGGGCAGACATTTTAAAAGCTGACAGGTAAGGGCCAGGAAGTGAGGGAGCTTTAGGATGGAAGAACAAGAGGGTGAGCAGCAGAGGGCGCCTCGTGGCGGGCAGCCCATTGGAAGGTGAGTGTGGATGGGATCCAGAATGGAGCTGGCGGGTCGCCTTTGGATAGGACACTTCCTCCCTAGTCACAAGTGGGAAGGAGAAGCCCTCTGTAGGCAGGAAGTATAGCCCATGGGGTGGCTCTCTTTTCTCTGCGAAGCACGAGGCAGAGCTGTGTGCTGAGAGGGAATGTGAAACAGTCTCTGCCCTCCGGGATCCGGGGGTCCTATGGGGTTACTACTCTGCTTATTCCTTTTACAGTAACTACAAGTAACTTGTTAAACTCAATCTCACTTTATCTTTGGCCTATTTTAAACTTTAGAACATATTATTTTTCAAAAACAATTCATTGGGGGCTTTCTTTATTAGGTAATTTGTGTAATACAGAAAACTTGAGTAGAAACAGAAGGGTAGCACAGAGTCCCCCAGAACCCTTCTGCCCAGAGACATCCACTGTTAAGTCTGGCTCTGTCTTTCCTATATAATCTCTGTCCGTGGCTCATTGTTTGAAATTTTCATATGGTTGCCGCACGATTCGCTCCACTTCCTTGCGTTAATTTAAGGAAAGGAGCAGAATGGGCAGTGCGTATCTCAGAGAAACCGCTCCGCAGGCAGCGGGGCTCCTGACCTTGAAGAGCTGAACAGGGCTTTGTTCCCTCCGTCCACATTTCCCAAGGTCAAGGCTTCCTGGAGGGCCAGGCAACCCTGGGCAGCACAGTCCAGGGTGCAGCCTTCAGAGGGGGCTCGTCTGGCTCCTTCTCTCTTTGCAGGCACAGTCCGTGTGTCTGAGAGGGAAGCTGCCACTGATCCGTTCACCAATACTCCTTTCAAACAGTTCTTAGGAAACGTTGTCAATCAAAGTAGGGTCCTGCTGCAGGGCCCGGTCCTGGGAAGTCCCCGGGCAGCTCAGGGATCTGGGGCCAGCATCTCTGTGCTGACGGGTGCCGCGGGCCTGGGGGAGTAAGGACGTGTGCAGATGGGAAGTGCTTCCACTCAGGCCTGGAAGAGAGGCCTCACTTCTTCCACAACAGGCTGTGGACAGCAGCTTGCTGAGGGGATGGGAAGCCAAACAGAGGACGTGTTGGCCTTTTGCCATATTGAGAAAGAGATCAACAACTCTGAGAGCAGAGCATGAGGGCACGGTCAAGGCCCAGCGGAGAATTTGTTCTTCCAACCGACCTTCCCAGTCAGGCTCTATGCTGGGCACTGGGTCGCTGTGGAAACTGAGGAAGCCACAAGCGGGCTAAGTCTGTGGCACCAGGGCAGAAGCAATTCCAAGAATGAGCAACTCGTCTCCAGCTGCATTTATTCCCCTCTCAGTCTGGAGGAGTGAGGAGAGACAGTTTCTAATAAGGGGCTTTGGCTAATACCCGGGTTTTATATGCATAGATGCTTCGGGATGAAAAGGAATACTTGCAGCATAGGAGGTGCCCATCGGGCCATGCGATGTTTAGTAGCCATAGTTTGATCACATTCTTCTAGAATAAAAATAGGGGATCCCCCCTCATAGATGTACACGAGCTCCAGGAAGCCACTGAGAATCTTGTGTTGGCCACTGCACCTACCCCGTCACCCTCCCCAGTCTCTAGTCATCTGTTTCCAAAAAGAAATGTCACCAGATGGCCCTGCAAATGTCACCTGGCCGCCAGCATGGCTTCACCCCAAACGGGGGGATATCCGAGAATCTAATTCACAGTTGGTTTTCTTCATTTTGGGTCAGTTTAGGATTCTTCACTCAGCATTTAGTGCTTTCTTAACACGCTGGGCTGGACAGGAAGGTCCATAATTGTGCCGTCATGAGAGAATATTACTTTTACACTTAATGGAGGAGGGTCCCAGTAACTCCAACTCCTCCCCGGTTAGCATTTAGTGCCAGGTTCTCCCGCCCTGTGCCTCACGCACTGCGCATTCCCTCAGCATCCGTAATACCCTGAGCTGTTTTTAGCATTTAATCCCCTCCAGGTAGCAGAGCCATCAGCCCTTGTTTTTGTTTGTTTTTAAAAGAGAATCCTTCCATGTTTTCAGATGTGAGTGGTCGTTTTTAGGAATTGAACTGGTCCTTTTTAAAAAATGGGTTTTTCTTTTGCTCTCCCTTAGATGTCATGCCCAGGTACACGCCTGGCCCTGGCCCTGGCCCTGGCCCTGTGTGTTTCTCAGCTGTGGCAGGTACAGACAGGAGCCAAGGTCAGTTTGATCCTGGAGAAAGCAAGGGAAACTGAGCTCCCCAAGCTGAGGAGCTTCCGGGCCACAGGCAGTGGTGGGGTGGGAGGGGTTTGCTGGGCTCTCAGGCAGAGGGGCCGCACACCCTGAGGGCGGTTTGAGCTCCCCACAGCTTTTGAGGAGTGGCTTCTGAAGGAGTCAGGAAATTCAGAGGTGGGTTTGCCCATGTCACCACCACTTACTCTCCCCGCTGGGGCTGGGAGAGGGGGAAATGGGAGTTACTGGTTAACGGAAAGAGTGTCTGGGATGATGCAGAAGTTCTAGAAATAGTGGTGGTGCTTGCACAGCAGTGCGAATGTACTACTGCTACTGAATTGTATAACAACAAATGGCTAAAATGGCAAATTTTATGTAATATGTATTTTACCCTAATTTGAAAAATATACAGAAAAACAAAAATCTCTGCCAGGGTGTGAAAGAGACTTGGAGCCAGCCCAGGAGAGCCAGACCCGCGTGCCCAGGGCTGCCCTGCTCCAGCGGGCACCGGCACAGGGTCGCTGAGGGGGGGCTCCTCGCATTCCAGAACAGGCCCAGGCAGGGAGGCCGGTCTTGCTTCAGCTCCCAAGGCCCCGGCAGTCACCCCGCCAACATCTGTCCTAACAAAATCCACCCTTTATCTTTCATTCTCTTTCCCTATTTCTCCCTTTTCACACCATCCCTTTGCAAGGGTCTCTCCTGGGTACTGAGTATACCCATTGGAAATACAAGACAGAAATCTTATTAGAAAAGATTTGACTCATCTAAGAAGCATCGGTGTGGTCAAAGAACGGCTGCCCTGTGGCCGAACCCTTCATCCTCTGAGTGCCCTTGGGGCTGGGTCTCAGCCTGGAGGACGGAGGACGAAGGGGGACTTGAGTAACTCACACTTCCTGTGTGCCAGACCCGAGGCTCAATTACATTTCCTGATTAATTTTCACAAAAGTGAAATAGGTATTGTACCCATATTATATAAGAGGACATTGAAATGGGGGGCGGGGGGAGTTCATTACTTGCCTAAGGTCACACAAGTATTAAGGGGCAAAGCAAAGTTCGAATGTCAGCCTGTGTGCAGAACCGTTACGGCACACTCCAGAGTGCCTGCCCGAGTGCAAAACACCTTTTGAACGATCCCTTAGCCACCTCTGGCATAAAAATGAGTTTGTAGCATGATGTGTGTCTGGCATGCTTACCAGAGTCACCTGTGTTCCAGGAGTTTTCATCATGGATCTCCTCCACCTTGTGAGTCACTCATGCCACTGGGACCGCCCACAACACCCTTTCCCCCCACCTCTGTGTCCTTTTTGATGAATAGATGTTACATCAGAGCCCGAATAAGGGGCAGGCTGGCCAGACAGATGTCCAAAGAACGAATCAATAAAGGATGCGAAAACACTGAGGTGGAGGAAACTATCCATCACTATTTGTCTCCAGGAGAATATTGCAGACGGTTGGAAATAACACTGTAATCAGCCACTGAGGGAGAGCGATGGCATTCCCACATAGCTCAGGCTGCAAGGACTGCTCACTAACCTGTCTTCCAAAGACCCGGCCCGGATGACCAAGCTACGGGCCGGACTGTTCAGGTGATAGAGGGGAGCCCAGTACCGCCTCCATCAACCTGCTTTCTCGATCCACCAGAGCAGTCAACTTCTCTTCTAATACACCCTGACCGGGTAGTTAAAGAATACCAGTTTGCACCCAGCTGGCATGGCTCAGTGGTTCAGCATCGACCTATGAACCAAGAGATTTCAGTCAGATTCCAGTCAGGGTACAGGCCCAGGTTGCAGGCTCGATCCCCAGTGCGGGGTGGGGCAGCCGATCCATGATTCTCTCTCATCATTGATGTTTCTATCTCTCTTCCCTCTCCCTTTCTCTCTGAAATCAATAAAAATGTATTTTAAAGTAAATAAATAAAAAATAAAGAATACCAGTATGAAGGATGGACAGAGTCGGCTGCTGCCTGGGCTGCCCACATGTACTGGCCTGTTCGGCAGGCCACGGTCTCCATCCCTGTCAGCTCCCTCCTGCATCATAGACGGGTACCGGGTACCGCCAAAACGCAGGGCTGTGGCCTGCGCTGACGCTCCTTCACCTCCCTTGTCTCCGGTTACCGCTAAGGCCTCCTTCTGTCTTTTTTCAGTCTGGGGCTCTCCCCTCTCGGCGCCCTCTCCTCGGCTCCTCCTTTCATGGCCGGCATTGCTGTTGCTGCCACCCCCAACTTTCAACCCGAGAGCATGATTGCTCCAGAAGATAGGAGGGCAGGGCAGCAGGGAGAAAATACATGCCACATGCATTTTCACACTGCTTGAAATCAGAGAAGCTCGCAGCCTTTGCAAACACTGTTAAGTAATGTCTAAAACAACTGTTTTTAGTGAGTTTTTTTTACCCTGACACCATTACTAACCCTCTTCCTATTTATGAGTGATGGCCATGTCTAGGTCAGGGATGGGGTAAGCATCCACTTAGTAATAAAACCAGTGATTTCTGTGATAGGATGCTCTTGTCTTAAAAGCATCCAGATCAAAGTTACCACCTTTAAAAACCTTGCTTTTTATATGAATAGCTAGGGTTTTAAAAAAGTAATTTTTTTTAATGATTATTTTTGTACCTTGAAAGAAATAAAGTGGTGAGTACTGTATTGCCTGTTTCTTTATGGTTGGATATCATGAAGAAAGAAACTAAAAGCTCAATAGCTCCTAAGATCTTTAGCACAAGTAATGCAGGACCTGTGCATTGTTCGGGGCAGTGGTTACATGTTCAAGAGTCTGTACTAATTGGCCAGGGATGTGGCTAGCCAAGGTCAAGCTCCCACAGTCAGCGCATGAGGGCCCTGAGGCTTTGGGCAGCCTGTCCGATGGCAGTGACCTAATGCACGATGCCGTGGGATGCTGGCCTACTTTTGAGAGCAGCTCCTGAGTGATGGGGTCCCCACGTGGGAGCTGTGTATTAGCCTGGAGCTGCAGACTGCTCCTCCCCTGCCCAGAGCCTTAGCCTGTCATCATTGATTTTTATGGGGAAAGAAAGCATTTCCTTTTGTAAACACCACACCAGCGTCTTCCATAAGATGATGTAATGGGATTAATGATGCACTTTCCAGAATCCTCATCGATTCTGAAGGTGGAAGCAGGAACTTGAAATGAGGCTAAGCTCTGTTTTGTCAACATTTGGCTGCTCTTTTAAGCAAAGCATCCTCAAACAGCAGGCTGACTTGAAAGAGATGCTGGTGTTTGAAAAACTAGGGCTTCGAGGATTCTGTCTGTGTAGCAGACATCACTAGGAGTGTGACAGGCCTGAGAGGGAGGAGAAAGGAAGAAAAAAAAAAAGAGCAACCAACTAGTCTATGCAAGAGCGGGCTGTTTGGGTGAGCTGCGGCTGATTGGTTTGTGAATGTGTTTCCCAGGGAACAAGCCCCACAGGAGTGATGGGGACAGGCTGCGGGGAGGAGAGCAGAAGGACCACCAGACCTTGCTTTTATTTGCAGGTCTAGGTCTGCTGCTCTTCTGAGGAGGGCCCAGGTGGTGAGCAGTTGTGTGGCTATCTGGCCAAATCCCAACAGCTCAACCGGCCATGCCGGAGAGGTTTGGGAAATGTGTGGATTTGTGAAGTGCTGTGTGATTCTATGGAGCAGAGCAATCTTTAGATTTCTGACATGAATGATTTTAAAGGAAGTGGGTGTTGCCTTCCTAAAGGAGTGTAGACACGTGTAATTTTAGAATCTCAGGAGTTTCGATGTAAGTGTTGACCAAGCACGTCAGAGATGGAGAAGAGATCAGTGACTCTCCGGAAAGGCAGCTGGGCCTGCATAGCTGAGCTGAACGTCTGTGCGGGGAGTGAGAGTGGACATACATAGACTTGGCAGAAAGTTGTACAACTGATATTCAAACTGACATCAACAAATGCATTGTATTAGATGCTCCCTTGCCTTGTATCCCTGGATGAGGTGAGTCAAACAGTGTGACCCAGACCTCTATAGACTGAAGTGTGGAAACACCCAGGGATAAAGAAAAATGAAGTTCCTGGTAAATATTGAGATTATTTAAAAATAGTTGGTGATGATGGATATATTTGTGGCATAGATTGTGGTGATGGTTTCACATGTGTATACTTATCTTCAGACTCATCAAGTTGTTCAATACTTACAGCTTTTTGTATGGCCACAATATCTTTTTAAAAAATATATGCTTTTATTGATTTTAGAGAGGAAGGGAGAAGGAGAGGGAGGGAAAGATGGAAACATCAATGATGAGAGAGAGTCGTTGATCAGCTGCCTCCTGCATGCCCCACACTGGGAATTGAGCTGCAACCCAGGCATGTGCTCTGACTGGGAATTGAACCGTGACCTCCTGGTTCATGGGTCAACGTTCAACCATTGAACCACACTGGCCAGGCTGTCCACTATGTCTTAATGAGGTTTTTTATTTGTCTGTTTTAAGAATACTCTGGCCCTAGCTGGTTTTGCTCAGTATATAGAGCGTTGGCCTGCAGACTGAAGGGTCTCAGGTTTGATTCTGGTCAAGGGCACATGCCCAGGTTGTGGGCTCAGTCCCCAGTAGGGGGCATGCAGGAGGCAGCCAATCAATAATTTTCTCTCATCATTGATGTTTCTCTCTCTCTCTCTCTTTCTCTCTCTTTCTACCTTCCTCTCTGAAATCAATAAAAATATTTTTTTGAAAAATAGTCTGAATCAACCATTAGCAAGTCTGTGATGACTGTAATTTTTTGTCTGGTCTTATGGAGAATAGTATAGAATCATGTGCCATGAGTCCCATGCAGTTGTTAGGGAAGATGAAATACACCAATGAAACACTAAAGTAGCAGTACAGAGCAGATTCTTACAAACATGTGACATGCACAGAGATTACAGGGAGGCTCATACAAACACGTGACATGCACAGAGATTACTGTGAGCTGGAATGATGAGAGAGGCACAGCGGAATAAGTAGTGATGAATTTGAGTGGAGTGATCTCCAAAGCAGGGGTGGGAGACATTCATTGAATTATAAGAATAAAATATTAGAACTTCTATTCATATTATGTCATTTTTATTTCTATTTTGTATATGTTTATTATATATAATTTACTAAAATGTTCTATATGCATATAAGTTATAAGTGAGTTCTGAATGTTCCAGTTATAAATAAATGTGTTTCCTCTTAGCTGCAAATTCGGACTCGCTTGCCCACTCTGGGAAACTAGAGTTGGGACCTTTACATATGTTTGCTTTCCACCTGGCACAATGTTAAACTCTGTCAGTAGAGAGTGTGGGGGAGGCAATGAAAGGAAGGGGATTTCTTCCTAGTTCTGGTGTCCTCCTGTCCTCCATCTTCTGCAGTAAGCACAGCTTCTGCAGCACCCACTCCTGCAGTGTAGGCCAGGCTTCTTCAGCACCCACTCCTATAGTGTAGACCAGGCTTCTTCAGCACCCACTCCTATAGTGTAGACCAGGCTTCTTCAGCACCCACTCCTATAGTGTAGACCAGGCTTCTTCAGCACCCACTCCTATAGTGTAGGCCAGGCTTCTTCAGCACCCACTCCTATAGTGTAGACCAGGCTTCTTCAGCAGCCAGTCCTACAGTGTAGGCCAGGCTTCTTCAGCACCCACTCCTGTAGTGTAGACCAGGCTTCTTCAGCACCCAGTCCTGCAGTGTAGGCCAGGCTTCTTCAGCACCCAGTCCTATAGTGTAGACCAGGCTTCTTCAGCACCCACTCCTATAGTGTAGACCAGGCTTCTTCAGCAGCCAGTCCTACAGTGTAGACCAGGCTTATCAGCACCCACTCCTATAGTGTATACCAGGCTTCTTCAGCACCCAGTCCTGCAGTGTAGACCAGGCTTCTTCAGCAGCCAGTCCCTGCAGTGTAGACCAGGCTTCTTCAGCACCCAGTCCTGCAGTGTAGACCAGGCTTCTTCAGCAGCCAGTCCTATAGTGTAGACCAGGCTTCTTCAGCACCCAGTCCTATAGTGTAGACCAGGCTTCTTCAGCACCCAGTCCTATAGTGTAGACCAGGCTTCTTCAGCACCCAGTCCTGCAGTGTAGACCAGGCTTCTTCAGCAGCCAGTCCTATAGTGTAGACCAGGCTTCTTCAGCACCCAGTCCTGCAGTGTAGACCAGGCTTCTTCAGCACCCAGTCCCTGCAGTGTAGACCAGGCTTCTTCAGCACCCAGTCCTATAGTGTAGACCAGGCTTCTTCAGCAGCCAGTCCTATAGTGTAGACCAGGCTTCTTCAGCAGCCAGTCCTATAGTGTAGACCAGGCTTCTTCAGCACCCAGTCCTATAGTGTAGACCAGGCTTCTTCAGCAGCCAGTCCTATAGTGTAGACCAGGCTTCTTCAGCACCCAGTCCTGCAGTGTAGACCAGGCTTCTTCAGCACCCAGTCCTGCAGTGTAGACCAGGCTTCTTCAGCACCCACTCCTATAGTGTAGACCAGACTTCTTCAGCAGCCAGTCCTGCAGTGTAGACCAGGCTTCTTCAGCACCCACTCCTATAGTGTAGACCAGACTTCTTCAGCAGCCAGTCCTGCAGTGTAGACCAGGCTTCTTCAGCACCCAGTCCCTGCAGTGTAGACCAGGCTTCTTCAGCACCCAGTCCTGCAGTGTAGACCAGGCTTCTTCAGCACCCAGTCCTGCAGTGTAGACCAGGCTTCTTCAGCACCCAGTCCCTGCAGTGTAGACCAGGCTTCTTCAGCACCCATTCCTGCAGTATAGACCAGGCTTCTTCAGCACCCAGTCCTGCGGTGTAGACCAGGCTTCTTCAGCACCCAGTCCTGCGATGTAGACCAGGCTTCTTCAGCAGCCAGTCCTGCGGTGTAGACCAGGCTTCTTCAGCACCTAGTCCTATAGTGTAGACCAGGCTTCTTCAGCACCCAGTCCTATAGTGTAGACCAGGCTTCTTCAGCACCCAGCTCCTGCTGTGTAGACCAGGCTTCTTCAGCACCCAGCTCCTGCTGTGTAGACCAGGCTTCTTCAGCACCCAGTCCCTGCAGTGTAGACCAGGCTTCTTCAGCACCCAGTCCTATAGTGTAGACCAGGCTTCTTCAGCACCTAGTCCTGCAGTGTAGACCAGGCTTCTTCAGCACCTAGTCCTGCAGTGTAGACCAGGCTTCTTCAGCACCTAGTCCTGCAGTGTAGACCAGGCTTCTTCAGCACCTAGTCCTGCAGTGTAGACCAACCTACTTCAGCACCCAGTCCCTGCAGTGTAGACCAGGCTTCTTCAGCACCTAGTCCTGCAGTGTAGACCAGGCTTCTTCAGCACCCAGTCCCTGCAGTGTAGACCAGGCTTCTTCAGCACCCAGTCCTGCAGTGTAGACCAGGCTTCTTCAGCACCTAGTCCTATAGTGTAGACCAGGCTTCTTCAGCACCCAGTCCTATAGTGTAGACCAGGCTTCTTCAGCACCCAGTCCTATAGTGTAGACCAGGCTTCTTCAGCACCCAGCTCTTGCTGTGTAGACCAGGCTTCTTCAGCACCCAGCTCCTGCTGTGTAGACCAGGCTTCTTCAGCACCCAGTCCCTGCAGTGTAGACCAGGCTTCTTCAGCACCCAGTCCTATAGTGTAGACCAGGCTTCTTCAGCACCCAGGCCTGCAGTGTAGACCAGGCTTCTTCAGCACCTAGTCCTGCAGTGTAGACCAGGCTTCTTCAGCACCTAGTCCTGCAGTGTAGACCAGGCTTCTTCAGCACCTAGTCCTGCAGTGTAGACCAGCCTTCTTCAGCACCCAGTCCCTGCAGTGTAGACCAGGCTTCTTCAGCACCTAGTCCTGCAGTGTAGACCAGGCTTCTTCAGCACCCAGTCCCTGCAGTGTAGACCAGGCTTCTTCAGCACCCAGTCCCTGCAGTGTAGACCAGGCTTCTTCAGCACCCAGTCCTGCAGTATAGACCAGGCTTCTTCAGCATCCAGTCCTGCAGTGTAGACCAGGCTTCTTCAGCACCCAGTCCTGCAGTGTAGACCAGGCTTCTACAGCACCCACTCCTATAGTGTAGACCAGGCTTCTTCAGCATCCAGTCCTGCAGTGTAGACCAGGCTTCTTCAGCACCTAGTCCTGCAGTGTAGACCAGGCTTCTTCAGCACCTAGTCCTGCAGTGTAGACCAGGCTTCTTCAGCACCTAGTCCTGCAGTGTAGACCAGGCTTCTTCAGCACCTAGTCCTGCAGTGTAGACCAACCTTCTTCAGCACCCAGTCCCTGCAGTGTAGACCAGGCTTCTTCAGCACCTAGTCCTGCAGTGTAGACCAGGCTTCTTCAGCACCCAGTCCCTGCAGTGTAGACCAGGCTTCTTCAGCACCCAGTCCTGCAGTGTAGACCAGGCTTCTTCAGCACCTAGTCCTATAGTGTAGACCAGGCTTCTTCAGCACCCAGTCCTATAGTGTAGACCAGGCTTCTTCAGCACCCAGTCCTATAGTGTAGACCAGGCTTCTTCAGCACCCAGCTCTTGCTGTGTAGACCAGGCTTCTTCAGCACCCAGCTCCTGCTGTGTAGACCAGGCTTCTTCAGCACCCAGTCCCTGCAGTGTAGACCAGGCTTCTTCAGCACCCAGTCCTATAGTGTAGACCAGGCTTCTTCAGCACCCAGGCCTGCAGTGTAGAGCAGGCTTCTTCAGCACCTAGTCCTGCAGTGTAGACCAGGCTTCTTCAGCACCTAGTCCTGCAGTGTAGACCAGGCTTCTTCCGCACCTAGTCCTGCAGTGTAGACCAGCCTTCTTCAGCACCCAGTCCCTGCAGTGTAGACCAGGCTTCTTCAGCACCTAGTCCTGCAGTGTAGACCAGGCTTCTTCAGCACCCAGTCCCTGCAGTGTAGACCAGGCTTCTTCAGCACCCAGTCCCTGCAGTGTAGACCAGGCTTCTTCAGCACCCAGTCCTGCAGTATAGACCAGGCTTCTTCAGCATCCAGTCCTGCAGTGTAGACCAGGCTTCTTCAGCACCCAGTCCTGCAGTGTAGACCAGGCTTCTACAGCACCCACTCCTATAGTGTAGACCAGGCTTCTTCAGCATCCAGTCCTGCAGTGTAGACCAGGCTTCTTCAGCACCCACTCCTGCAGTGTAGACCAGGCTTCTACAGCACCCACTCCTATAGTGTAGACCACGCTTCTTCAGCACCCACTCCTATAGTGTAGACCAGGCTTCTTCAGCACCCACTCCTGTAGTGTAGACCAGGCTTCTTCAGCACCCACTCCTATAGTGTAGACCAGGCTTCTTCAGCACCTAGTCCTGCAGTGTAGACCAGGCTTCTTCAGCACCCAGTCCCTGCAGTGTAGACCAGGCTTCTTCAGCACCCAGTCCTGCAGTGTAGACCAGGCTTCTTCAGCACCTAGTCCTATAGTGTAGACCAGGCTTCTTCAGCACCCAGTCCTATAGTGTAGACCAGGCTTCTTCAGCACCCAGTCCTATAGTGTAGACCAGGCTTCTTCAGCACCCATCTCTTGCTGTGTAGACCAGGCTTCTTCAGCACCCAGCTCCTGCTGTGTAGACCAGGCTTCTTCAGCACCCAGTCCCTGCAGTGTAGACCAGGCTTCTTCAGCACCCAGTCCTATAGTGTAGACCAGGCTTCTTCAGCACCCAGGCCTGCAGTGTAGACCAGGCTTCTTCAGCACCTAGTCCTGCAGTGTAGACCAGGCTTCTTCAGCACCTAGTCCTGCAGTGTAGACCAGGCTTCTTCAGCACCTAGTCCTGCAGTGTAGACCAGCCTTCTTCAGCACCCAGTCCCTGCAGTGTAGACCTGGCTTCTTCAGCACCCAGTCCTGCAGTATAGACCAGGCTTCTTCAGCATCCAGTCCTGCAGTGTAGACCAGGCTTCTTCAGCACCCAGTCCTGCAGTGTAGACCAGGCTTCTACAGCACCCACTCCTATAGTGTAGACCACGCTTCTTCAGCACCCACTCCTATAGTGTAGACCAGGCTTCTTCAGCACCCACTCCTGTAGTGTAGACCAGGCTTCTTCAGCACCCACTCCTATAGTGTAGACCAGGCTTCTTCAGCACCTAGTCCTGCAGTGTAGACCAGGCTTCTTCAGCACCCAGTCCTGCAGTGTAGACCAGGCTTCTTCAGCACCCAGTCCTGCAGTGTAGACCAGGCTTCTTCAGCACCCAGTCCCTGCAGTGTAGACCAGACTTCTTCAGCACCCATTCCTGCAGTATAGACCAGGCTTCTTCAGCACCCAGTCCTTCAGTGTAGACCAGGCTTCTTCAGCACCCAGTCCTGCAGTGTAGACCAGTTTCTTCAGCACCCAGTCCTGCAGTGTAGACCAGGCTTCTTCAGCAGCCAGTCCTGCGGTGTAGACCAGGCTTCTTCAGCACCTAGTCCTATAGTGTAGACCAGGCTTCTTCAGCACCCAGTCCTATAGTGTAGACCAGGCTTCTTCAGCACCCAGTCCTATAGTGTAGACCAGTCTTCTTCAGCACCCAGCTCCTGCTGTGTAGACCAGGCTTCTTCAGCACCCAGCTCCTGCTGTGTAGACCAGGCTTCTTCAGCACCCAGTCCTGCAGTGTAGACCAGGCTTCTTCAGCACCCAGTCCTATAGTGTAGACCAGGCTTCTTCAGCACCCAGTCCTGCAGTGTAGACCAGGCTTCTTCAGCACCTAGTCCTGCAGTGTAGACCAGGCTTCTTCAGCACCTAGTCCTGCAGTGTAGACCAGGCTTCTTCAGCACCTAGTCCTGCAGTGTAGACCAGGCTTCTTCAGCACCCAGTCCCTGCAGTGTAGACCAGGCTTCTTCAGCACCTAGTCCTGCAGTGTAGACCAGGCTTCTTCAGCACCCAGTCCCTGCAGTGTAGACCAGGCTTCTTCAGCACCCACTCCTATAGTGTAGACCAGGCTTCTTCAGCACCCACTCCTATAGTGTAGACCAGGCTTCTTCAGCACCTAGTCCTGCAGTGTAGACCAGGCTTCTTCAGCACCCAGTCCCTGCAGTGTAGACCAGGCTTCTTCAGCACCCAGTCCCTGCAGTGTAGACCAGGCTTCTTCAGCACCCAGTCCTGCACTGTAGACCAGGCTTCTTCAGCACCTAGTCCTGCAGTGTAGACCAGGCTTCTTCAGCACCCAGTCCTGCAGTGTAGACCAGGCTTCTTCAGCACCCACTCCTATAGTGTAGACCAGGCTTCTTCAGCACCCACTCCTATAGTGTAGACCAGGCTTCTTCAGCACCCAGTCCCTGCAGTGTAGACCAGGCTTCTTCAGCACCCAGTCCCTGCAGTGTAGACCAGGCTTCTTCAGCACCCAGTCCCTGCAGGGTAGACCAGGCTTCTTCAGCACCCAGTCCCTGCAGTGTAGACCAGGCTTCTTCAGCACCCGGCTCATGCAGCTGCTTCAGTGCCAGGCTCCACAACCCAGGAGGCCTCTTCAGCACTTGGCTCTGCTGAGCACGGCAGCCAGCAGCACTCGGTGGCCAGCAACTTCTGGCACCCCCTCATTTGGGTTTGTAGCTCAGTGCCTCTAGTGAGGCACCATTACCTGCTGTTCCATAGTCTTTAGAGTTCTCTTTACTTCTTGCTAGCTCATCCTTCATTACTCCAATCCTCTGTCACATTAATAATTCTTTTTTATTATTATTATTATTAGTTAAGGTATTACAAATGTGTCCTCATCTCCCCCATTAACCCCCAACCCCCCCCCCCCCCCACACACACACACACAAACTCATCCTCCCATCCCCCTGTTGTCCATGTCCATTGGTTTGGCTTATATACATGTATACAAGTCCTTCGGTTGATCTCTTCCCCTTACCCCCACCCTCCCCTACTTTCCTTCTGGGGATTGGTAGCCTGATCGCTGTTTCTCAGTCTTTGGGTCTGTCCCTTTTCATCAGTCTATGTTGTTCTCTATAATCTACAAATGAGTGAGATCATGTGGTATTTATCTTTCTCTGACTGGCTTATTTCACTTAGCATAATGCTCTCCAGTTCCATCCATGCTGTTGCAAAAGGCAAGAGTTCCTTTTTTTTTTACCGCAGCATAGTATTCCATCGTGTAGATGTACCACAGTTTTCTAATCCACTCATCTGCTGATGGGCACTTAGGCTGTTTCCAAATCTTAGCTATGGTGAATTGTGCTGCTATGAACATAGGGGTGCATATATCCTTTCTAATTGGCGTTTCTGGTTTCTTGGGATATATTCCTAGTAGTGGGATCACAGGGTCAAATGGGAGTTCCATTTTTAGTCTTCTGAGGTAGCTCCATACTGTTCTCCACAGTGCCTGCACCAGTCTGCATCACATTAATAATTCTTTATATTAAACTTTCCATGCTTGATTTACTGGATGGTTTCTCTCTCCAGTTAAGACCCAGACTGATACAGTGAACTTCTATTAAAAAAATAAAGTAAAATGAGTATGCACTGCCAATATATGCGTATTTTCTTATGAGTTATATTTATGCACTATTTACAAATATAATGAACATGTTAAAACATACACATCCTATATAATAAAACCCTAATATGCAAATTGACCAAACAGTGGAATGACCAGTCACTATGATGTGCACTGACCACCAAGGGGCAGATGCTCAATGCAGGAGCTGCCTTCTGGTGGTCAGTGCACTCCCACAGGGGGAGTGCCACTCAGCCAGAAGCCAGGCTTACAGCTGGCGAGCACAGTGGCGGTGGCGGAAGCCTCCACTGCAGGCAGGTGGTAAGGAGAGAGAGGTCCCAGTCTGCGAGAGCCCCGGACTGTGAGAGGGGATCAGGCCCAAGCCAGCAGGCGGACATCCCTCAAGGGGTCCCAGACTGTGAGAGGGCTCAGGCCAGGCTGAGGGACCCCCCCACACACACACCCCCCCCCCCCGCTTCCCGCCCAGTGCATGAATCTTGTGCACCAGGCCTCTAGTAATTTAATAAGATTAAGATAAAATATTGTATATTAAATATGTTTTAACTATCTTGTTGAGTATAATGGCTTTATACTGTCATTAGCAAACATCCCAAATTATAATATAGACTATGTATCATTAATAATTGTAAATAAATCTCTGCATTTCAAGTAATGTTTTTGATTGGGATTGATGGAAGTTATCTGTGCTTATCTTTATATTAAGTATGAGTAGACTTTCTTTTTAAGATAACAAATAAAGGCAAAGAGAAGTTCTTTTGTTTACTTACCCCACTCCACAGCGCCATACTGCACAGCTCTGGGGTATATGGACCCTCTTTAGACTCCTCTGATCTAAGTCACCTGCTTATCTCCTTTCTAGTATGTTACCTACACCATAGCCATAGTAATTCCCATTTAAAAAAAATGTCACTCTCTTTCTTAAAAACACTCCACTGGCTCCCCGTTGCTCTTATGATAAATTACAAAACATATCAATAGGCCACTTTTGAGCAGGCCACCCGTTTGCAGACATGGAGGTCCCTAGGCCTTGGTGAAGCTGATAGTCCAGACTCTGGCAGGACCAGCCGTGTCTTCTTCCCAGTCTGGTCACCTACTCCCACTCACCTGAGTTGGAGGACACATTGCTGAGCGGTCCTGTACCAGGGCTTTCCTGTTGGATTCCATGTCCTGAGGCTTGGACTTCCTCAAATCAGATACGTGACCCCTTCCTCAGTTCTGAAAAGTTTTTGAATAAGTTGGTAATTCAAGGACCTGCTTCCACATGCTCTCAGCTGATTGGTGTTTTCACCTGTTCTCCTTTTTTCTTTTCTTTTCTTTCTTTCTTTTTCTATCTTTTTTTTTTTTTTTTTTTAGCATAATGCTTTGTGTTTTCCTTTTCTTGGCAAAAAACTGCTCATTTGCTGGGCCCACTGTGTGCTTTACAATTTGTTCTCAGAGGTGGTGGTGCCAGCCTTTGGTGTGCAGGGGCTGTGGAAGTATATCCATCCTCTTACTTGTCACCATCACGTCACCCCCACAGTGACAGCATGGTGCTTGGGAACACTCTCCCCGCCTGCTCTTCCATTGCTCTCTGCCTCAGTTTTCTCACCTGGAAAACACAGCTACCTATGCAGCTGTTGTGAAGAACAAGTGAGTTAGCGTTTGGACTAGTACCTATAATAAAATAGGCATTTCAATAAACACTAATTCTTTCCAAGGTCCCCACCAAGATAAAAAGTACATTTCCATAGGTTTTCTGCCTGCGACTCCTCTCAGACACGTCCATATCTGACCCCACCTGAAACCCGAAAGAGGCGATTTTCTCTTTCCTGCCATCAGACTCCTCAATCTGAGCTTCCCAGCTGGCACAATACAGGACACAGATGTGCCGCAGATGGCTTACAGGTGTGCTGAGATACGATTTCCCCTCGGCTTTCTGGGAGGCCAGATGGGATTCCATTACCTCTGGTCTTACTTCATTACCTAGCCAATTTACCCCAGTGTATACTCCAGATATGGCTTTCTGTGTTTGCCACAACAGAAAATATTAAGAAAGGGTTTCCTTTTACTCTTCCTCTCCTCTCTCTTCTGTTGATCTTTCTGGCCTCAACTCAAATCCCAACTTTTCCTTAAATCCTTTCCTACTTTCCTTACCCAGGAGGAATAGAAGTATCCACCTGAAGCAAGTTACTCCGCTTTCTTCTGCTGCAGCTATTGTCTGATCCATTAATTACACAATTGGACAGATACTGAGACTCCACCTTGGGACATCTCTTCAATGCTGTTCCTGAGTTAAAGAATGGAGAGAGAGCAGTGAAATTGATGGGGCTGGCCTTGGAATGGTACACAGAGGAAAGGAACCTTATCAGGGTTTGCTGGAATCTGTCCAGTGTCACCTGGAGCTGGGATTCCAGGGTTGTTATAAATGACTTACAGTTGTGCTGTTTGTGTTGCTCATGCTGTGTCTTCTCTCCCCAGTAGCTCCTTGGGGTCCCATTCTTTTCCTTGCTAACTTGGGTCTGCCACAGCGAGCCTGGCCCAGGGCCCTGTACAAATAGGAGCTCGTAAAATGCTCCTTATTTGAAACTGATTGCCTTTTCCTTGGATTTTATTTGAGAATCAAACCTAAGTCATTTTAGTAGCATGAGAGTTTCTCACATGCTCCCTAACAGTCTCAGGTCTAGGCTGAGATAGCTGACAGTGGGTTTGGGCCTGTCCATGAGCTGAGGTTGGTCTCTGTGGTTAAAGTCAACAAATACTAATGAGCTTGACAAAGAAGGGAAGAAGCAGTTCCAAGCAGTTCCAGGCTGCTTGTCTGGATCCCAAATGTAGTTGTAGTACAGAAAGAAAGCCTGAAATGTTTGGTGAGTCTACTGTTTGCATCTTCAAACTTGAGTCACCTTTCTCATTTGTGAAATTTAATTTTAACAACTTTTTTGCAACTTGGACATTGAGCATGTAGACCAGTGATGGCGAACCTTTTGAGCTCGGCATGTCAGCATTTTGAAAAACCCTAACTTAACTCTGGTACTGTGTCACATATAGAAATTTTTTGATATTTGCAACCATAGTAAAACAAAGACTTATATTTTTGATATTTATTTTATACATTTAAATGCCATTTAACAAAAAAAAATCAACCAAAAAAATGAGTTCGCGTGTCACCTCTGACGCGCGTGTCATAGGTTCGCCATCACTGATCTAGACCAAGCATGTCAAACTCAAAGGCTAACATGGGCCAAATAAACTAGGCATGCGGCCCACGAGCTTGACATGCTTGATCTAGACCAGTGGTTGGCAAACCGTGGCTCGCGAGCCACATGCGGCTCTTTGGCCCCTTGAGTGTGGCTCTCCCACAAAATACCACATGCGGGTGCTCGTATACAGTGCGATTGAAACTTCGTGGCCCATGCGCAGAAGTCTGTTTTCAGCCTGGGTGAGTATATTTTGAAGAAGTGGCCTTAGAAGAAGTGGGGGGTGTCGGTCGGGTGACGGGAGACGTGGCGCAGGCGGGCCGCGGGATACACAGCGCGGGGGAGGTACATTGTTTTGAGGTACGTTCGCTGAGGTCGACCCCTTCCAACTCTCCCATCCACACTCCTCTATGGATGAGAGAGTTGGAAGGGGTCGACCTCAGCGAATGTACCTCAATCAGATTGAGGACATTTTTAGCAGAGGCCAGCTTAGGAGTACCCTAATTAAGTGAATAACAATGTACCTACCTATATAGTTTAAGTTTAAAAAATTTGACTCTCAAAAGAAATTTCAATCGTTGTACTATTGATATTTGGCTCTGTTGACTAATGAGTTTGCCAACCACTGATCTAGACCATCCCTTGGCAGAAGTGGCTGCCTCTGTATTTCAGTGTCGTAAACTGTGAACAGTTAGCATCAAGGCTGTAGCCTAACAACCCTAGTCTCTTATTCTCTTCCCAATTTATGGAGGAAAGCATGTTTCATATTTTTTCTCAGCTAAAACATGAAAAAAAAAGTTATATTTACTCATTTTCTGTTTTTGCAAGGCTAAAAATATTTTTAAGAACTTAATAGTCTATCATGTTCTGGTAATGTTTGCATTGTTTAACTGTAAGTTGTATATCATTTGCACTTCTGAGAAAATATTGAAACTCCACAAGGCAAGGGGACTCTTTCATTCACCTTTGCTTACCCGAACTCTAGCACCCCATGCCATGCCTGGCATCTCATGGATGACAACGGGTTTTTTTTGTTTATCTCTATATATAAAACCCTAATATGCAATAGACTGAACAGTGGAACAACCGAACAACTGAACAACCGGTTGATATGACATGCTGACCAACATGTCAGGCATCGGCAGCAGGTCGCAAAGCACGGAACATGGTGGGCATTGGCTGCAGCGGGATGGTGGAGCAGGTGAGCGGGGGCGCCAGACCAAGGTGGGAGGCCAGTCGCTTCATCAGGGTGAGCCTCTGGGGGTTACTGAAAATTCTTTGCTCCTGCGCACTATGGTCCAGCCCAGTGCTTGTACGTGCTGCCGGCACTGGCCTTACCTGCACCCACAGCCGACACCGGAGCCGCCACTCATCCCCCATTGCTCAGCGCCATCAGCGGGTGCAAGCGGTGGCTGCAGCCCCAATCACGCCTCAGGGATTCTCCACCTCCCCCTGCTCCTGCGGGGGATCGGGCCGGCAGCCACACCTCGAACCTGACAGTGACGGCCAACTTGCACCCACTGATGGTGCGGAAGATGGGCCGAGACCCGCCCCTATGCCCACCGCAGCCTCGCAGATCACAGTTCCTTTCAAGGTGCACAAATTCGTGCCCTGGGCCCCTAGTTTTTTCATAAATGAATGAATGGCTAACAACTTTTTTTTGCAAAGTATTTTCACCAACAGTTTTTATTAGCTTCTGGTTCTCATTACTTTCTCTCTACCGTCCTTTTCAGAGTATGGTGGGCGTGCTGGGGCTGGGGTCTCCTCTCCGCGTCCTGCATGGAGGGGGAGACTTGAACCAGTTCGAGCAAGCTAGGAGGCGCTTTCGGGATTAAAGAATAATGAAAGACAGACACAAAATAGATTAAAAGCTTGGGCTGGGTGTGGTGCCTGCCCTCTGGAGGGACAGAGCACATAGAGAGAGCGCCAGCTCCGAAAGCTGTTTACTATATACTCGAATTACAGGAAGTTACATCACATCTGGGTGGGCCTTTGACATCATGAGATCCATCCCCTTAACACTGGGAGCAAGAGTCAGACTGAGTGGAGTCCAGTCTTTGCCTGGTTCTGTCCTCAGGGAGTGGTTCTGCACTGGCCCTGAGTCCCAGCTGACGTAAATTAAGCCAAGTGTATTCTAACGGCCCTTAACATCAGTTTTAATTTTTCTAATGGTTTTAATTATTGTTTTAGTTAGTGTGGATGGACCTCCCAGGTTTTTCCTGTTACCATAATTTTTTTTTTTATAACCTAATAGGCAAACTGAATATAGCAGGATGATTTTGACATAATTCGTGTTTCTTATATTAATGAAGATAAACATCTTTGTGTGTGTTGGTTGACCATTTGTTTTTCTTTGGTGACTTGTCTGTTTCTTTCATTTGTTTTTGTATTGGGATTTACTTTTTTGCTTAGAAATTTTTAAGATCTCTTGGAAGTTAAAAGTGTCAGCCTTGGTTGCTTTTTGACATTGGCAGATGCGTGTGTGTGATGTTCCACCATTGGAGATTCTTCCTTTGGAGCTGGGCTTGGAAAGGCCCTCCCATACCACCCTCACTCCTGATATTGCAGAAATCGCCTGTAGTAACACCACCAACATCAAGAGCCAGCATTTACTGAGTACCTAACCATTTGCCAGGTCCTAACAATGTTTGTACATGTTATCTTCTTTATTCATCACAAAAGCCTTATGAGGCATATGATATCATTATATCTCATTTTACAAGTGAAGAAACTGAGACACAAAATGGTCAAGTGACTTGTTCAAGGTCACAGAGAGAGGGGCAGAGCCTGGAGTCAAACCCAGGCAGTCTGATTTCAGAGTCTGAATACAATTGGAATGAATTTGGTACACATACATGCTTGTGATCTTAACTAATTTCTTCAACTAATCAGTTATATCAACCCCAACTGAATAAAACAGCCTTTCTAAATTACCGATATCTATACTAATAAAAGGGTAATATGCTAATTAGACTGGATAGACTGGACGTCTTCCGGATGTCATTTTGGACATCCTTCCTGACAAAGCCAGGGGAGTGGCCAGCCTGCAAACCCTCGGCAGCTCCAAGCCCAGGCCAGCCCTGCCACTCAGCGGCAACCCCCACCCCGATCAGGGGCATGGCCAGCCTGAAAACCTCTGGTGGCCCCTCACCCAGGCTGGCCCTCCCCCCAACCCCAGCGGGGACCCTCATCCTGATCAGGGGCATGGCCAGCCTGCAAACAGCTGATGGTCCCTCGCCATGGCCGGCCTCAACCCCCTAGCGGGGACCCCCTACCCCCATCCAGGGCCCTGTTTAGGGCAGGCCAGCCAGCCCTCACCCATGCACCAGGCCTCTATGCTATATAATAAAAGGGTAATATGCAAATTGACCCTAACAGCAGAACGACCAGAATGACCACTTGACCAGTCACTATGAAGCACACTGACCACCTCTTGGTCCCTTTCCCCGGCCAGCAGGCTCCGATCGCCTAATGGCCACCCGTGGTGGGGGTGGGGCCAGCAAGCGGGCTAGAATAGCCAACCTCTCAGTCCCTTTCCCCAGCCGTCAGGCACTGATCACCCGATGGCGAATGGGTAAACGGCGGGGGGGGGGGGGGGGGGGCGGGGCCGGCTGCAGGGAGCTGGCCCTGATCATAGGCTAGGCCTAGGGATTGTACCCGTGCATGAATCTCATGCACCAGGCCTCTAGTTTTCATATAAAAAATACTCATGTTAAACTTTTGTGCAGTTTTCATATTTGAGCCTTATACATCATCACTACACCACCTTTTAAAACCCACTTTTGACATTTGATGCATTAGCTGATAATGATTTTGAGACCTATTTCAAGTGGCATTGCTAAAACGGATCAGTTTCAGGAGAACCTTCATTTTCATTTGATTAGTGGCATTTATATAATTGATATAATTGATTAAAATTGTGTGTCATTTTATCCTTATTTTGAAGACAGACACAATAGAATACTTGTTGTATGAGCCCATTAATGTAGAATTCAGAAAAGGCAAATCTATTGAGATTCAAAGCAGATTAGTGGTTGTCTAGGACTGGGGTGGGAAGGGGGAGTGACTGTAATTGGGCATGAAATTTCTTTTTAAGGTGATGCAAATGTTCTGAAATTAGATTGTGGCGATGGTTGCAAATTTCTGTAAATGTAGTATTAAAATTCATTGAATTTTAGCCCTGGCCAATGTGTTTAGTGGTTAGAGCATTACCCCTCCCACCCCACACTGAAGGGTTGTGAGTTCCATCCTCTGGGCATGTGAGGTAGTCAACCAATGGATGTGTTTCTCTCACATGGATGTTTCTCTCTCTCTCTCTCTCTCTCTCTCTCTCTCTCTCTCTCTCTCTCTCTCTTTCTAAAAATCAATGGAAAAAATATCCTTGGGTGAGGATTAACAAATCTCTCTATATATAAAAGCCTAATATGTTCAGTGTTGGACTGAGTGGTTGACCGATCGGCCAGTCACTATGATGCGCACTGACCACCAGGGGAAGACACTCCAACTGGCAGGTTAACTTACTGCGGGGGTCCAGCAGATCAGGACTGGGTGAAACAGGGCCAGACATGCCCTGGAGCCCTCCCCACGGTCCGTCCCCAGCAGCCAAACTTCTGCAGGAACTAGGCGATTGCCGGCCAGGTGGAGGGACCCCACCCATGCACAAATTCGTGCACCAGGCCTCTAGTACATAATTAATAAATAAATAAATAAACAAACAAACAAATAAATAAATAAAATTCATTGAATTTTACATTTAGAACTTTATGATGCAGATTATGTCTCAGCAAGGCAATTAAAAAACTGACCTATACCCCACTCAAACACACACCGAAGATGGGAACTTGAGAAGTGCTGATATGAAGCATAAAGTATAAGCATCAAAACAGTATTGAAATTGGGATAAGTATAGAAATAATTAGAATTTGAAAGCAGTTCACTGTTATCCTCAAACAGATGTGCTCTTACACGTAGACTGTTAATTCTAGGACCTATTGTGAATGAAAGAAAATGTTGGGAACATATTGTTAAAACTTGTGTGGTTAGGATTTTAATAGCATTTACGTTCTCAGAGAATAGAAATCCCTTTGTAATATCTAAGTATGTTTTTCAGTTTTATACATTTGTATTCCGTATGTTTTTATGAGATAATTATGTACCAAAGTAGGGGACTGTCTGTATGCTTTGGTCTATTTTTGTACTCAATGTTTTTTTCTTCTATTTTTTCTAACTTTCCTGCTAGCAATATGCTGATATTATAATTATAGCATTTTTTGCTATCTAGTAAGACAGATTTCCCATCTTATTTTTATAAATGATAAAAAGATTGGTTGTTTCACCCATTTAATCTTGCAAGTAAAGCCTTTATATCATTTAGGAAAGATGTTTAAAAATGAATGATGACATTTCTTTGGATTTTAGTTATATTTAATACAACTTTGGTGTGAATGAATATCTTTATAATATTAAATATTCCCATCAGCAAATATAGAATATCTACATTTACCCCAGTCTTTTCATTTAATAGCATTTTGTATAATTTCTTTGTGTGGATTCATTACATTTCCTTGTAAGGTTTTTTTATTGTGTACTTTATATTTTTGCTACCATTGAAAATGAGGTATCATCATTTTTTAAAATCTGTTTTATTCACTGCTCCATATAGAAAAGACTTTTAAATGGAGATAATTTTCAGTTGATGAAATGCATAGATCTTAAGTGCTCACCCAGTATGAGTTCTGACACTTGTGTTCACACATGTCACCATCACCCAAAGCAAGGTATCGAGTGTTTCCGTCATCCAGCAAGTTCATTATGCCCTGGTCTAGGCAACCCCTCCACTCCTACCCCAGCAGCAGCCGATTTCTGACTTCTACTACCATGACTGCCTCTTCTTATATGTCAGACTTTTGTGAGAAGGGGAGTTCTTTTGCTCAACAGAATTTTTGATATCCATCCATGATGGGAAGTATATTAGTAGCATGTTCCCTTTTTTACCGCGTAATATTACACTGCAGGAGTACAGCAGAATTTGTTTATCCATTCTCCTGCTTTTGGACATATGGGTTGTTTCTAGTGTTGGTGGGGTTTTTTTCCTTGTTTGTTTTCGTTTGGGGCCGATATGAATACAGCTGTTGTAAACATCCTTACACAAGTTGATGCGTGGACATGTGCTTTTAAATTTTTCTTGGATAAATACCTAGGAGTAAAATGCCTTGGTCACGGGGTAGATATATGTTTATAGAAAACACACACAGTTTTTCAAAGTGGTTGTACTGTTCCAAATTCCGAGCAGCAGAGCATTTGAGGACAGTGGCCGCATATCCCTGCCAGTATTTGGTGCTGCCATCTTTTAACTTGAGCCTTCGTGATGGCTTTCCTTCGTGACTGCTGATGTCAGGCCCCTCTTCTTGCTTGTCATATACCTTCTGTGGTAAAATTTACATTTTAGCTTTTTGCCCATTTTTATTGAGTTACCCTTTGGGATTTATAGAACTTTTTTATTTTTACATACTTATTATTGAGCTACTTGTTTCATTATTTCCAGTTATTATTTGCTTGGATATAAACAATCATATCTTGTGTGCAGATCATATATTTGCTCCTTTTTTTGCAATAATTTTACCTTTTCTACATGTTTCTCATGTATGACACTGACTGCCACTTCACAAACTATTGAGTAATGGGAGTGATAGCCGGGCTTCTTGTCCTGATCTTGGATTTGATGATAATGAACTTTGTGTTACCTTATTGTTTTATTGGATATTGAATGTTATCTAATATCATTTCCATTGAGATGTTTGCGTGACTTTTCTTCTTGATCCACTAATGTGATTTACTAATTTTGAAACATCCATGTCTCTTGGAATAAATCCTACTTATTCAAGATGTGTTACTAGTATGGATAGATTTTATTTGTTAATGTATTATATAGGCTTTTTCAACTATATCATAGAAGAATTGGCCTATAGTTTGTTTGTTGCTTTTTTGTTATTGGTTTTGTGGAGGTGCTTGCTTCTTTGGTGCATCTTTCCCAGATATTTGTTTCGAGGTTATACTGACCACAATGAATGTTATATTTTTTCCTCTGAAATATATTCCCATCCCCCTATCAGTTTTACCCTTGATTGATTTCCTTCATCGCATACATCTTCTTCCTATGTTGTTACTGTCCAGTGCTGAGCTCCGGAGGTTCCCAAGCCCCCGACTCACTTGCTCTGGGTCCCGCTGCTGCAGGTATAGGCGTTGTCAGCACCCGTGGCTGCCCTGAGTTGTTGAGGTTTGCAGTTTATTTTGGAGTGAGTGCTTGTGCACTAAGTCCGAAGGCATTTCATGAGAACATCGAGGGCGGCAGCAAGATGAGCTCACATTGACCCTGAGCGTGAAATTGGTTACATTCTATGAAATTGCTGATAGTCCCCCATTTTTTACTACAAAAGTGGCAGCTTCACAGAATTCAAGCTCATAGTTGGACTCTCTCCTCCCGGATGTCTGGAAGCACCTGGAGGCTGGGGAAGTATTCACTTCTTCCCTGTTAGAGACCCTGGAGTGAGAGGCCTGCAGTGGGTGTGATGGGGCCCTGGGAGTGGGGGCAAGGCTTCCTGATGACCATTTTCAACATCCTTTTTACATTTCTCTAGATTGCCCTAGAGGGCTTTGCTCTGATACCCAGAGTTCCTGGGAGAGTCTTCAGTTAGGCCCCTACTGTAAATCTTCCTAGACACAAGGAGCACCCTACCATCCACTTCAAGATCTGACAAGATGAGTAGCAGAAACGTGTCTACAGTGGGAGCAATGGTTAATTCAATGACCAAGTAAAATACTTCTTAATGATTAAAGAGACCTTGTAAAATCCAAGACAATCAAATTCTAAAGCAATTAGCTAAAAATAGTCAAAGCGTAGATTGAAGGTTTATTGCAATGGCCTCTCACTGGTTATTTGCCTTCACCTCTGCCCCGCCCCTCCTTTAGTCTGTTCTCTACACAAAAGCTAGAGGGATCCCTTCACCTTTATGGTTGGTTATTGTCACATTTTTGTCCCAAATCCTTTGATGACTTCCATTTCATCAGAATAAAAGCCAGAGTCCTCCGGGATTTGGACCCCTCCCCCCATTATCTCTGACATCATCCCCTACTAATCTCCCAAACATTTTCTCCCCTTTGACTACACTGGAGCCTCCTTTCTGATGTTCAGACACACTCTGGCCTCAGCGCCGTGTTCTCTGCCTGAACCACTCCTCCTAGATACCCATGTGCCTTGCCTGCTTCATCCCTCCCTTCCTCTTCTTTCAAATGTCATCATCTGATGTCTTCCCTGACCATCCTATGTAAGGTGGAATTTTCTTACACCACCTCCTATTTCCCTGTATTATTTTAGTAACACTTTTCACCATTTAACATACAATATAGTGTACTTAGGTAATTTGTTTATTGTCTTAGTTCTAGAATGTCAACTCTAATGACAACTGCACCATCGCAATGATTCTTATCTTTTCCCCCTCTTTGTACTCTCAGCACTTAGTACAGAGCTGGGTACATGGTCGGTATCGAACACCTACTAGTACTCATTGAATAAGTGAATACGTTTAAAATGAAGACTTCTTCTGAGATGTGCCCAAGTTCTCCCTGCCCCCTGCAGAGCTGCCTTTGTTCCTGTCCTGGGTGAATGGGAACTATGCCTTTTAGAGAGAGGAGAGAACCCCAACACCACATAGATTGAGTTGTGACTCTAGGGAGGGGGGTGGTCAGGGAAACCTCAGTGTCTGGGTTTGTCACCCAGATCATCCCACCAGGCAGAATGACCAAGAAGGAGACTCTGTGGCAGTTGACTTACTCTTCCTGGAAATGCCTGTGAGTCTCAAATGGAACATTGGATGTTGAAAACTGAAGATCCTCTTCTGAGCCCTGGGAGTTGGAGTGGGAGGTTTGTTCTAAAATTCTAGCCTCTCTTACCCAGAATTCTGAAAGGTTTGATTGACACGTTCTACAAATCCCTACCTTTGAATGGAGACTTAGGGATGGAGAAAACACATTGAAATGAAAAGAACCTTCAAATCTATTTTCTTTTTTAAATATTGTTTTGTATTAGTTTTAGGTGTACAGCACAGCAATTGGAAAATCACATACTTTACAGGTGTTCCCCCCAATATTTCCAGTATTGACCTGGCACCATACATAGTAATGACTACAGTATTATTGACTATATTTCCTATGCTGTACATTACATCCCTGTGACTATTTCGTAACTACCAATTTGTATTATGAACTCCTTCACCTTTGTTATTCAGTCGCCTGAAACTCTTCCCCTCTGATAACCACCAGTCTGTTCTCTGTTTCTATGAATCTTTCAGTTTTTCCAAATCCGTTTTGACACTGGTGAATTTCGTGACCACAGGCAATTTGTTCAACCGCTTGGGTGGTATCTGATAACTGTCTGTAGGTCCCAGGGCATGCCTATTAAAAAGGATCTCTTATTGGTTTTCTTTCCTGTGTAATTTTATCCACGGCCTAGGAAATTTTTGTAGCCCCATGTGTCTCCTTTATTAGCTTATAGATGAGGAAGTGAGAGCGTCTTCAAATGGGAGTAGACGGATGGAGAGGAGTCCTCACTCTGTGCTTTCCCTAACCTATCAGGCTGTCCCTTTAGAGCAGCGGTTCTCAACCTGTGGGTCGCGACCCCTTTGGGGGTCGAACGACCCTTTCACAGGGGTCGCCTAGGACCATTGGAAAACACTCATAATTACATATTGTTTTTGTGATTAATCACTATGCTTTAATTATGTTCAATCTGTAACAATGAAATTGGGGGTCACCACAACATGAGGAACTGTATTAAAGGGTCGCGGCATTAGGAAGGTTGAGAACCACTGCTTTAGAGACTACTGCTACTCATTCGCTGATGCATTGCGCTTACTAATTATGGACCTACTCTGTGCCAGAGGTGTGGGAGGGACACTGATAATGAGTTAACTCATATATTTCAGATACGGTGCTTAATGCTTTACATATATTAGTTAATTTAATTTCTGAGAAGAAGAAAAAGAAAAAGATAGAGGTAGACTATTCTCATTGTCTTTACTGGAAGTGCTTCTGAGCTGCCCCTGGTTCCACCTACACTAACCTTCATTGTAGCATAATCTCTTATTCCCCTGAGGAGCTCTAGGAGATGTTAGTGGACACAGAGGAAATGGTCTGATGTTTGTATGTGAAGGAAAGGCAGAGCTTCTTTTGCTAAAGCCCCATTTGCCCTAGTTCTTAAATAGGGTTCAGTCAAGGCAGCTTCCTTCTCTTTTCTTCTTTTCCCCACTAGCTGCAAAGGCAAAAGCAATTTGGAGCAGATAAAAGGTGTGAGAAGGTCAGCCCTGAAGGTGGAAACATTGTGTGGTAAAGGGAAGAATCTGGAGACTTTTAGCTCCAAGTTCAGCTCCTCCAAGTTTCCTTAAGTCTCCACCGCACACAAAGAGGGAAAACTGGGCCACCTTCCCCTCAACTGTCCTCTTAGACCAGTGGTTCTCAATCTTCCTCATGCCGCGACCCTTCAATACAGTTCCTCCTGTTGTGGTGACCCTCAACCATAAAATTATTTTCGTTGCTACTTCATAACTGTAATTTTGCTACTGTTATGAATGGTAATGTAAATATCTGATATGCAGGATGTATTTTTATTGTTACAAATTGAACATAATTAAAGCATAGTGATTAATCACAAAAACAATATGTAATTATATATGTGTCTTCCGATGGTCTTAGGAGACCCCTGTGAAAGGGTCGTTCAACCCCCAAAGGGGTCACGACCCACAGGTTGAGAACCGCTGTCTTAGATCCTCTTGGGCTATGTTAGGGCTTCCCACTCGGGAATGCTATAGGCTTTACAGCCACGCTGCCTGGTTGTGGGGTGACTCCAACACTAACTAACTAGCTGTGTGACCTGAGGCAGGTTGCTGAACCTCTCTGACCCAGGGTTCTCCTCTGTAAAATGGCCAGGGTCTCAGATAAAAGTTCCAAAAGGAAGAAGATATAGCTCCCACCTTCAGTAGCTCACAGTCTAACAGTCATATCTCTAATTTCATGTGGTGATAGAAATATGGACACAGGGCTGCCAGTGCAGAGAGCACGGGCTTGGGGAGACCTGGAGGTTGCACAGAGAGAACAACTTGCAAGCTGGGTCTTCAAAGATACAAAAGAACATTTTCCAGCAGAGAAGTGAGCAGATTCATTCCGGAAGAAGAAACAGCACTTAAAGGAATGGAAGTAATAAGGAATGTGTTGGGAGTTAAAAATAGTTCCCACTGGTTGGGGAATTAGACGTGTTAGAGAAACAAAAGGACACGTTAGGAGAATAACAGTTGGAGAAGTCACCTTTTATAGGGTATGCCAACAGGTTCACATTTTAACCTAAGAGCACCCAGGATCTGTTGAAGGATTTAAGTAAGGAGTGAAATGATCAGATCTGTGTTTATGTGGAGAATGGATTAGAAGAGGTAGAATTGCCCCTGAACAATCTTTCCGAGACTGATGCAAAGGACATGAAGAGGAAGAGTTGTAATCAAGATGCATTTTGGAGGCCCAATGAAATGACCCAGTGACTCATGTACTGCTAAGCTCTGAGAGTTCATTAGTAATAGGGATGGAGGGACAGTTGATGGGGACAGAACTGGGGTGGGATGCCTAGTGCGCATCCCCAGTAAAAGGTTAAACACACCTGTGATTATCTGTGGAGTAGATCTCCATCCAGGGGCAAATAAAAATAATGTGTTTTCCTTTCTGATTGCTCATACCACTGAGCATGTTGGTTTCGTTCACTCACTGCCAGGCTTCTCTTTAGAAGACATCGTTGCTAGAGAATTTCATCCTCCCATCTCCCCTAAATTATGTGAATTCTTAGTTTTGATGGAAATTTTCAGGATGACAGTGAGGCTTAGGATACAGGGTGAATTCATAATTATTGCCAACTCATCTTAATGTTTTCTTCACGTCAGTGAAACACGAGGCAGCAGTCAGAGCCAGCAGACCATGCCCAAGGTTCTAAGGATGCTCTGATATTCCCAAATGAGAACAAATTTTCCTTTCCAATTACTTCTGTTTTTTTTCTATTGAGAATTGATGGATCTATAAAAAGTCTTTTCAGAATAGATTATTTACATTCAAATTAAATATTAAAGCCTTTTCTGTGGCCCTTTAACTTACGAAATCTGCTGTCTTTGTTTTCACCAAGGACACTCTTTCTGTAGACATAGGGGAAATGGGGGCATTAAAAGGTCACCTGTGAATCTCTATTTATTAGGGAAGCGTGTTAAGAAAGAATAAGAAGGTTCAGAAGGACCTCAGTACTCAAACTCCCTATGTGAAGTGCATCAAGGCTGGGAATTCACCTCCTTTTCCCCATGCCCGTAACGGAATGGAAGTAATTAGGAAAGCATGGGGAGTTAAAAATCGTTCCCACTGATTGGGGAATTAGATGTGTGGGAAAGATAAAAGGACGCACGGGACGCACGGTCCTGGGATGCTGAGCTAAGCATTGTGTCAGTAGCCCTAATCGTTTCTGACCTTCCAGGCTCCAGGTCCTCCCCTGAAATACAGCGGCCCCGTCCGCCAAGTTCTGTCTCCTAAATCACACTTCCGGCGACACGATTGCTCTGCTCCAAAGCTTTGTCTCCTCCTGCCCACAGGGAAATTGCAGGATATTAGGGCTGGGACAGGCTTTACTTGATACTCAATTCTTCTCTAAAGCAGAGAAACCTACCAAACGCACAGGGAACTGATCGCCCTCAGAGACAGGCTATGGTGTGGGACTGGGAAAGAGAAGACTATTCTAAGTCTTCCTGTGGCTCCCACTTGTCGGTTCTCGTTCTTATCCTTGGAACCACTGAGAACAAGGTTCGTCCCTCCTCGGGTGACACCACTCCAGGTGTGTGCTGACAAGAACCTTGTCTTTCTTGCATCTTTTCCAGAAAGCTTTCAGCTGTCCTCTGCTCCTCGTTCACCCCGCCCCTCGCGCATGGTCTCGTTGCTGGTCTCTAAAATGAGGATGCTCAGGGCAAGATTCATGTTTTGGGTGTGTTGTGGCTGCTGTACACCCTCCCTCTCTAGCCTATACCCCTATTGATGTAGCTTAAAGCAAAATTAGTTTCTGGTGGCTGTATCACATTTTGATTCAAAATACGCTTGAGCCATAAGCCTTTTATTTTCACACCCATTAGGTTACATCTTCTTAAGAGGTGGCAGCTACTTCAGAGGTTGCATCATTGACTTTTGAGGCCCTCAAATAATTTATCTTGATGAATTTATATTGTTAGGCTTTATCCACGTCACCTTCCTGCCACGCTTTTGATGAATCTTGATTCTGGATTCCAGTGTACTTATTCTACCTATTGTGTCATACCCAAATTTTATGTCTTCTTCTAAGTTATTGATAAAATCACAGAACTGGATAACACCCAACCACCCTTTAGTTACAGTTGTCCAACTGAATACGGATTCACAGCATTTTACTGTCTTTCAGCCTCAATTGACCCAGATCCTCTATAAGGTGGTCAGATGCTGTGCTGAGGTCCACATTGACTGTGTCTACAAAAGGACTCAGATGTGTGAGTCAGAGCGCCCAAATCAAAAAAAAAAAAACAAAAACAAAGTGTGTGAGTCGAATAATATCACCTGTTTGTAATGAAGCCATAAAAAACTCAGTGATATTTTTTAGGGCCTCCAAAACCGTACTTTTAAAGTAACTGATCTTGGGGGATGGGAGTGGGTCAATGGGGGAAAAAGGAGACACATGTAATGCTTTCAACAATAAAGAATTTAATTTTTTTAAAAGCATAATTATAAAAAAATAAAAACATAATCGATTTTGATAACATGTCTGAGAAAGCACTGAGCATAATTTCCCAGGAAGAGGCTCAGCTCATAACTCTGGGTCCATGGTCTCCATCTCTGCCAGTTAGGGCCCCGGCCACTGTCTGTGGTGAAGCTCTGTCTAGATCAGCCGTGGGCAAACTACGGCCCGCGGGCCGGATCCGGCCCATTTGAAATGAATAAAACTATTGAAATAAAAGGCCGTACCCTTTTATGTAATGATGTTTACTTTGAATTTATATTAGTTCACACAAACACTCCATCCATGCTTTTGTTCCGGCCCTCCAGTCCAGTTTAAGAACCCATTGTGGCCCTCGAGTCAAAAAGTTTGCCCACCCCTGGTCTAGATGGTCAGTTCCTTGGGGTGCAAGCCAGTCTCCAAGCTCTCCCTTTGCCCCCCAGTGCTGAGAACAGCTGAGCACCTAGTAAGCCCAAAGTGATATTTATCATTCTTCTTATCATTGAATTCTTGTTTGTGTTATTGTTATTGTTATTATCTATCCTATCTGCCATTGCAGCTCTGGGACACAGCTGGTTTCCTGGGCGGTGAAGATGTGACAGCCACCAGGTCATGCTCTAGAAGCCTCTGAGGGAACGATCCAGTCATGTGGGCATTAGGGGACTGCCACGTCCTCTCCACGGGTGGAACCAGTCCTTTTCTGACGCTCTCTCTGTGTACCTACCAGTGCACTGGCCCAGAATGGGAATCCCACACTCAGAGGCATGTGGCGGTGCAGGCATGAGGCTGCGCAAGCAGTCAGCAGAGGCTGCCTTCTCTCTGGAGCAGCTGTGAGCCATAGAGAATCATGTGCAATGAGCACATCATAGCAGCCATCTGCCTCACGGATTCACTTCTCCTTTTGCTTTAGCTGTTCTGCAGTAGTTCATGTGAGAGAGGTGATGGTATCTTGGAATAGGGTAGCCCTATAGAGAAAAAGAAATCTGAACAGAATCTAGATGTTTCTGGAGAGAGAAATAACATGGCTTGCAGCTGTGGGAGGGTGACAGACGAGGAGGGATGAAGATATGATGACTACCAGATTTTGAGCTTCAGTCTTTGGCAGGATGTTTTTATCAAACTGAGATGATGAAGACTTGGGTAGGAAGGATGGGTGGTAGGGGATGGAATCAGCTTCATTTTTGAAATAGTAAGATTGAGATGCCTGTTAGGCAATTTGGATGTATGAGTCTATAATGCAGGGGAGAGATTGGGATGGAGATGTAAGTGTTGGCGTCATCCATACATCAGTGGTGTTTTAAACCAGGGAACTGGATAAGATCAGATAAGATATTGACGTGAATGTTTTTTAGTCCACCACAAAGTGCTTTACATACTTGTGATGCTATTCTCCTGCCAGTTCCCAGCTGAACATATCATTAGTCAAAGCAAATAATTTCTATTGTAGGGGCAGTCCTATGGAATCAGACCTAGAACAATCTGAGGGAGCAACTCAGAGAAGGAAAAGGCGTGGGCTGATCATAGCCCTCTCTCCACACCCTGTGAGGGCTGCTGGGTTCACGCATGCCCCAGCACCAGCTCAGAAAGTGTCATCCTCCAGGCACACTTCCAGTGCAATTAATCACGTTAATATCTATAAATAAAGTGCCATCAACAGTTACTTTAACAGTGCATGCCAATTACTGGTAAGCTCTGTCGCTGAAAATGGGTGTTTTTGCCAATTTTGTCATGTCCGGGGCAAGTATTAGGAATACAGTTGGAGTTTCTGAGAAAATAGAACGATCAAATCGTTAACAGCTTCCATGTTACAGGTAGGCCAAGTGTGGGCCAGCGGTGTGATTATTACAGGTGAGGATCAATGACACTTGAGAGAAAGATTGCAACTCATATTTCCTCTCCACTTGCTAAATAATGATTTTTTTTCTGCAGTATCTCACAGGGTTTTGTTTTTGAAAGAGACTTTGTAATAACAGGATTTCTCAGTGAGTCGACAGTACTGAAGATTGGGGGTGGTAGTGACCAGATGTCCCATTGTGTGGTGGTGGCTCACTGGAAATTTGATCCAAAAGCCCCAACAAGGTGGGATATTGAGGCTGCAGCAAATATCCAAGGACCCTTGCACCACCTGCATTTGCATATCAATTCGTTAAATTAAAAAATATTGACTGGCATAGTCTTGTGTCAGCCACCGGGAGAGGTGGATATGTGGGACTTGGACGTGAAGAGTACACAGACCAGTGAGGCTGAGAAACGTAATCAAATGCATTAGTCATAATAGATACCACATATTTGGTAGTTACTGCACACATATGTTTTCTCATTTAATTTTTAAAATAACTCTATACTTTAGATATTATTTCCAGTTTCCAAATTAGGAAGCAGAACAGAGAAACTGAGAAGTTATGGAGTTTATCTAAGATTGCGTCATAGTAAGTGAGGAGCTAAGACTTGAACTCAGTTTTGATGAGTTTCACTTTATGTATAGGCTTCAGGGCCTTAAAATACCAATTAAATCATCATCCTGCTTATACCCAACCTCAATTCCCACCCATCAGAAGCAAATACTTTCAACTACTTTGACTGTTGGTGGGAAAGCAGATGGGTGCAGCCACTGTGGAAAACAGCATGGTGGTTCCTCAAAAAAATAAAAAAATGAAACTGCTTTATGACCCAGCGATTCCACTTCTGGATATATAGCCAAAGACACCTCCATATATTTTTTAAATGCTTTATTTTTAGTGTTAGGTTTCTATTGAATTTTATTATGGAAGATGAGGCTTTAGCTCACAAGCTCGCTACACATACTTCCCTCCCCCATCTTCTCAAAAGTTATGTCACAAATTTGTGGAGATAATGATTCATGTCTATATCATTATTGCGTAAACTTCGTTTAGAGCTGAACCATGTAGTGTGCTGTGATTGCACTGTGTCTTTCCCCCCAGGAGTTGGTGTTTGTATCTCTAGCCTGGCTCTTTCTGCTGATCTTTGTACTCCTATCTACTTGGCTACCTGACTTCCCCATTTTGATCTCACATTTAATGGACCCAAAACTGAGTTCCTGATCTCTCCCGTGGCCTCTTCCATTTAGAAATGAAGGTTAATGGCAATTCTACCTTTCCATTAACTCAGGGCAAAAATACTGGAATTTTTCTTGGTTCCTCTCTTTCTGTCATTTAATCTATTAGAAAATCCTGTTTTATCTTCAAAATTGGATGACTTCTCACTATCTCTCCTGCTTTCTCTGGACCAAGTCACCTCACCTGTCAACAGGTTCATTGCACCAGTCTCCTAACTGATGGCTCTGCTTCTGCCCTGTCCCCTCAGACTGTTCTCAACAGAACAGCTCAGGCGATCCTATTAAGTAAAGTCCCACTGTGCTACTTTCCTACTTCAGTCCTTTTAATGGCTTCCATTCCCGCTCAGAGCATAAGCCAAAATCCTTCGATAACCTACATAACCTGGTCTCTCACCTCATTATTTTTACCCTCTCTCTTTTCCACTATCTCCTTTCCCTTCCTCAGACATAGCAGCTCCCTCCCACCTCAGGCGTCCGCACTTGCTCCTTGGTCTGTGTGGAGTCTTCCCCAGGAGCTGCATGACTAGCTTCCTCACCTCTTTTCTCCAGGCCCTCACTCGAAAGGCACTCTCTTGTGAAGCCTTCCATTTAACATTTTATTTAACCCCTCAACACTGCTTAACCCCTTTCTCTACTTCCCCCCTCCCATTTCATTATACATGTGTGTTATATATGTATATATGTATAATTGATTTTATGAATTTATCTTGGTTTTATCTGCCATGTGTCGATGTGTGTGTTCATGCAGCTATCACTAATTCATCCCAAACTCTCTCAGGTAGTCGTTTCTTGTAAGTATATCACGTTTCATTTCTTTCTGTAGAGGACAGCTTTTTAGAGCAGAGAGCAGGGAGTGGTGTGGAGAAGCAAATGAAGAAAACCAATGCATCAGACAAATGTTCATACGCACATGAGCCCATTCCTGATATCTGTATGCAACTCCATTGTTTTATTTGACCTGCACAAATGCTGCACTAGTCCAGTCCATTCTGGACACTAATTCCACAGCATTCTAATAAATCTTCCTATCCAGGAAAGTAAGGTCTCCCAATTTGTTCTTCTTCAAGAGAATCTTGACTGTTCTTGGCACTTTGCATGTCCAAATACAATTTAGGATCCATTTGTCAAGTTGTAATGTGATTGGAATTTAGCCTGTATATCTGTTTGGAGGATATCTTTATAATATTGAGCCTCCCATTTTATGAACATGGTATATCTCTTCATTTATATAGAACTTCCTTAACTTTACTCAATAATCCTTTATTATTTCCTGTAAAGGAATATTGGCTATTTTGGGGTAAATTTACTCCAAGATACTTGATGTTTTTGATGCTATTTTAAGTGAGTTTTTGGTTCTATTTTTATTTTTTACCTTTATTTCCTAGTGTGGAAAAGTGAAATTTATTTTTGTTCACTGACCCCATATTCATCTATCTATAATTCATCAACAACCATGCTTATTAATTCCAATAATTTGTAGAGGTTTTATTTTTATTATTTCTTTACACATGTCATCTAACAATGACAGAATGATTTCTTTACTCAACACTTTATACCTTTTATTTCTTTTTATACCTTATTTCACTATCTAGGGCTTCACATACAATGTAGAAGTAGTAATATGTCTTAATTTTAACATTAATTGAGAAGCTTTCCACATTTCACCATTATGTACACCATCACTTTAGCCTTCTTTTTAGATGCCCTTCATCAGATAAGTAATACCCCTTCCATGTCTGGTGTTTTAAGCTTTTAACATAAATAAATGCTTGATTTTAATCATAATTTTCTATTTTCATTTTATTATTCTTTTTATTTTGTTACCTTAGAGAATTATGTTTTTAAAATTTTCATATGTTAATTCAACCTTATAAACTTGAGATAAAGCACATCTGTTAGTAGTAACATATTATTATTTTGGGGGCTGCAGGACACCCGGATGCCCCAAGCCTGAGGCTGACGCTGCCAGGATCATGGGAGGAGGAGACTTCACTGTCCTCTTTTTTATCTACTTAATTTATTTTGTCTTTGTCTTAATTTTTTAATAAAACTGTTGGCCTACTAATATATATATATATATTTTCATGTTTTTCTGCATTCAGTTTTCTAACATTTTGTTTTATTTTTTAATCTCAGTTCAAATATAATTGGTCTATAATTTTGCCTTTCTTATAATGTGCATTTCAGTGTTTAGTACCCAAAATATGATTGGGATGGCTTCAAAAAAATGAATTCGGGAATTTTCTCTATTTTTCTCTTTTCTGAAAGTGTTTGTGTAATGTTAAGCATTTATTTCTCATCTAAATATGTAATAGAATTCAGCAGTGAACCCAACTGGGCCTGAAATTTTCTTTATGGTGAGGTATATAATTACAGATTCAATTTTTTTAATGAGCCATAGAAATTCAGCCTTTAATTCCTCTTATATTGATTTTCTAAGTTTTGTGTTATAAAAAATTCATCCATTTTTGTCTGATTTTTAAAATATGTGGGTATAAAGGTATTTATAAAATCCTTTCTTTATAATTTTTAATGCTTTTTTTTTTTTTTAGTAAAGATCTGTAGTGATGTTGCGTTTGAATCATGACAGTTATTTGTGCCTTTTCCCCTGCTTCCTCCTCTTTTCTTATCTGTCTTGAAAGAAGATGAGCAATTTTTATTAGCTTTTCAAAATCTAACTTTTGATTTTGTTGATTCTCTCTACATATATTTTTCTCTATTTCATTAGTTTCTCTTCTTATATGCATCATTTTCTTCCTTCTACTTTGGATTTAGTTTGTTCTTTTTCCAAGCTCTTAAGATAGATGCATGCTTTGATCACTGATAATCAGCCTTATTTTCTTGTTATGCATTTAAAGCTAAAAATTTTCCTTAATCAGATTTTTAATTAATCTTTTAATCTTACTCTGTGTGTTTCTCCTTTGCTGTCACACTGCTGCCATGCCCACCATATTTGTGACACCAGACATGTGGAGGTCATTTCTCCCACAGGCAGTTCTGTGACACCAGTCGGGTGCCCTACAAAGTAAGTCAGTTCTGACACTATTTACCTGGAGCGGGTGTCAGATCCCACAGGTTAAGGGCTCATCCCACAAGACTGACTGCCTTTGCCCCCCACTTCAGATTCCAGTTGCAAGTAGTAGGACCCCAGGACACCCACAACTTCTGACTTGGCTACACATCAGAGATTCTTATGACCTCCTCTCCCTTGGATTTGATTATTTGCTAGAAGAGCTCACAGAACTCAGGGAAACACTTACCAGTTTACCAGTTTATGAAAGGATACGGATGAACAACCAGATGAAGAGAGACATGGGGTAGGTCTCCAAACCAAACATCGTGAAGGTTTTATGGAGGTTCCTTCATGTGGGCATGATCTATTATGAACGCTGCTTCTAGCCCCTCTCTAGAGAATGGGGGCGAGGGGTGCTGAAAATTCCAAGCTTCTAATCATGGCGTGATCTTTCTAGTGACCCATCTAGGCTCCATCTGGGAGCCCAGGCAGAGTCACCTCAATAGAACAAAACGATGCTCCTAGTGCTCTTATCACTTAGGAAATTACAAGGGTTTCAGGAACCCTGTGTCAGAAACAGGGACAAAGATCAAATGTGTATTTCTTGTTATAAATCACGATATACAGCATTCTACATGTACTGAAATGTATTATTTTTATTATCATCTAATTCAGGATGTTTGTAATTTTCATTGTGATTTTTAACTTAGAGCCATGGTTTATTTGAAAGTGTTTATTTCTTAGTTTCCGAACATATAGAAACCTTCCAGTTATCTTTTTGTTATAGATTTACTAGAGGCCCGGTGCACAAAAATTTGTGCACTCGGGGGGGGAGGGGAGTCCCTCAGCCCGGCCTGTGCCTTCTCGCAGTCTGGGACCCCTCAGGAAATAACGACCTGCTGGCTTAGGCCTGCTCCCGGGTGGCAGAGGGCAGGCCCAATCCCTAGGTGCAGCCCCTGGTCAGGCTCAGAGCAGGGCTGATTGGGGAGTTGGGGCGCCTTCCCCTGTCATGCACAGAGCAGGGCGGATTGGGAGGTTGCGATGCCACACTCAGTCACACTCAGGGTAGAGCCGATTGGGGGTTTGGGGCACCGCCCCCTGTCACACTCAAGGCAGGGTCGATGGGGAGGTTGCGGCGCCACCCCTTGTCACGCACAGAGCAGGGTCGATCAGGGTGTTGGGGAGCTCCCCCCTGTCACGCACAGAGCAGGGCGGATCAGGGGGTTGGGGCGCCACCCTCTATCACCCACAGAGCAGGGCCGATCAGGGGGTTGGGGTGCCGCGCCCTGTCACACACAGAGCAGGGCCCATGGGGGGGTTGGGGCGCTGCACCCTGTCACACAGAGCCGCAGGGCAATCAGGGGGTTGTGGAGCTCCCCCTTATCAGGCACAGAGCAGGGCTGGTCAGGGGGTTGGGGCGCCTTCCCCTGTCTCGAACAGAGCAGGGCGGATAGGAGGTTGTGGCCCTGCCCCCTGTCACACACAGAGCCGCAGGGCGATCAGGGGGTTTGGGCGCTGCCCCCTGTCACGCTGATCCCGGTGCTGGGAGGCCTTGCTGCTCCGCTGATCCCGGTGCTGGGAGGCATATTACCCTTTTACTATATAGGATAGAGGCCTGGTGCACATGTGGGGGCCAGCTGGTTTGCCCTGAAGGGTGTCCTGGATCAGGGTGGGGGTCCCCACTGGGGTGCCTGGCCAGCCTGGGTGAGGGGCTGATGGCTGTTTGCAGCTGGTCACACACCCTTCAGGGTGGGCGTCCCCACTGGGGTGCCTGGCCAGTCTGGGTGAGGGGCTGAGGGCTGTTTTCAGGCTGGCGGGTGACTGAAGCTCCCAACCGCTCCTTTTTTTCTTTATTTTTAAATTCTGGGCCAGCTTTAGCTCTGATGCTTGTCTCCAGCTCTGAGGCCTCGGCTGCTGAAAGCAGGTATCTGGTTTGTTTGTGTTCTATAATCGAAACACTGTATCAACTCCAGCTCTGAGATCCAGGCTCATTGAAAGCAGGTTTCTGGGGTTTTGTTTAGCTTCTATATTTGTAACAATGTTTCAAACTGCAAGCTCAGAGGCCGGCAGCGGCAGGCGGGGAACATTGGAGTCCTTTGTCACTGAAGCAAGCAAGCCTCCTGTTCGCTTCAAGCTGCCTGGCTGCCGGTCGCCATCTTGGCTGGCAGTTAATTTGCATATCACCCTGATTAGCCAACGGGAAGGGTAGTGGAGGTACGGCTAATTGCCATGTTTCCCTTTTATTAGATAGGATAGTATGATTGCATGATGCTCCTCCCTCCTTCTAGCTAACATCTCTTCCAGGCTGTGCGGCTAGCTAGCCTCCATCCAGAACGTCACCCATGACGTCAACCATTGCTCTCTGCGTGAGAATGTGTAATGGTTGTGTACACACGCATATGAACCACAACCACCTCTCTCCTTTTCAGGCAGGAAACTATGTGTGAAAACGCAGGTGGAAATAAGGGCATTGTGTGTATGCAGTACAGGGTTAAGTCAGCAAGCGTGAGGTGCTCAAACCCTGCATATCCCAAAGAAAGGCCTGGCCTTGGACTGATTCCTGCCAGATTGCCTCTAAACCAGTGGTTCTCAACCTTCCTAATGCCGCGACCCTTTAATACAGTTACTCATGTGGTGACCACCAATTTCATTGTTACAAATTGAACATAATTAAAACATAGTGATTAATCACAAAAACAATGTGTAATTATATATGTGTTTTCCGATGGTCTTGGGCGACTCCTGTGAAAGGAACGTTCGAACCCCAAAGGGGTCGTGACCCACAGGTTGAGAACCGCTGCTCTAAACCCTAACACACCCTGTTTGATAAGAGTTCCTTGTATAACAGACCTTAGCTACACCAGGTATTTTATGCTGACAGTGTGATTTGTAGTGAACTGTTTTGCTCACGCAGGGCCCTGAGCCCTGTGGTTTAACCTCTGATGAAGAGAATGAAGACTGACCAGTTAAGGGCAGTCATGTGGGCACTCCTTGCCACCTGCAGTCAGAACCTTGGATATCAAGGTTTATGTGAGCATCCCTGGTTGGCAGTGCTCCCCTTGTATTGTTACATGTCACTGCTAAGAGAAGCAGTGCTGTCCGCATGACTCCACTGGTGAGGACAGCCAAAGCTCATGCCTCGCTTCCCTTGGACCTCGCCCCGTGTGTCTTTTCTTTGCTGACTTCCATCTGTGTCCCTTTGCTGTAATAAACTGTAACCATAACAGCTTTTCTGTGTCCTGAGGTCCTTCTAGTGACTCATAAAATCTGAGGGTGGGCCTGGGGACCCCAATATAGTAGTAGAAAAATATTAAGGAGACTCGGGCATCAACAGCCTTTTGATAATGAGTCTCTTTACCTCATTTGTATAACCTTCTATAAAACCAAAGCTCAATAACTGTGGTGGTGTTAATATCATACAAATAGTATTAGAGAATAATTTATCAGAACTTCCAGTTAGATTCATCAGATGAAATAGATAAGACTGCCTCCACTCCCTCCTGAGGCTCCTCAAAAAGTGATAGTAAAGGAACTACAAACAGCATAAGCAGTGGGAGACGTGCTTTGACCCTTTGTTTCCATCCTCTTAGCTAGTTAATATTAATAAAGGAAAGAAAGCAGAGGGCAAGCCAGACATTATGAACATGGTCATCTGGGCAGCTTAACCAGGAAGCTACTGCTTCACGCTCCCCAGGGAACCACTGGTCCATTTCCTGCAGATCCCTGGGAGAAGGGTTCAAACAAAGGGGGAGATGGGCACATGCACAGTGAAGTTGGGGTGACATAGGGAAGGTGCTAGCGGTCAGTCTAGCCTGGGAAAAGAATGGAGCCACTGCAAGTGCGCAAAATCTTGGGAAGTTAAGATCCCCAGACAGAGAGTTTCTTTTTTCTCTTGTGCTCTTGCTCCGCTCTTGTTCTGTCTTGCTTCGTGGCCCACACTAACCTGCGTGCGAGCCTCCATTGCCAGGTGGCCTTAAGTGCCACGTGGACTCCACAGGAAGGATGTGGAATGGACTGTGCTTTTATGTGGAGCAGAAATTCTGGGCAGTAGCCTTAATCCTGGCCCTGCTGAAAACGAGGTTGGACTTCTTCCATGGTGAGACAGAGATGGGACCTTGGAGGGGAGCCCTCTTAATGTCACATCATCAATAAAGGGCCTCAGGAAACTCTTTTCCTCAAGGCACCCCAAGAACTCCACTGCTACCGACAACACCTTCAGTTATAAATATAGACCATTAGGGATGTCCTAATAGGAAAACCAACTTCATGAAAGAGAAAGTCCAAAATAAGTAGATCTCTGGAGAAAAGGAGATTAAATCACGAGAAAGAATTCTACCTGACATCGATCACTGAGGACCAAGCGACATCAGTGAGAACAAGATATCTAAATACCTTTTAGGGAAATTTCAGAAGGGACAACTACAAAGTAAAAGTACAAAGAAACAATCTTAAAACCTCCCTGATTGAAAAAAAAAAAAACTACAAAAGAATGGCATTAAACACCCCAGCTGGAAGTACTAGGACACATTGTGACAATATAAAATGATTCTAAGATAAAATTATTTGAGCCTAAATTCCATGCCAACTTTCTTTTAAGTATTGGAGTGCAATAAAGATTGTTTTAGCTCCCTGTGAACCCTGGGAAAAAAGGTACTCAAGGACATACTCAAGCAAAATGAAGATTGTATCTAAAAAGCAGGGATGATGTGAGTTTTAAGAAACTGCAGTGAGCCAAGAAATGAGAATATTTTAACCATACTTTACATGTTTGTTAATAATTTGGCAGGGAAACATAATGGAATAGTGAGAAACAACATTTGAAAAGACAAAAGCATGATAAATAATAAATTATAGGAAGAAAAAGATTTGGATACAAAATTAACAAGCTTGAGTTAATATAAAAATATAAAAATGTACCCCTGCCCAGCCATTGTTGCTCAGTGGTTAAGCATTGACCCCTGAACCAGGAGGTCATGGTTTGATTCCTGGTCAGGGCACATGCCTGGTTTATTAGCTCAATCCCAAGTAGGGGGCATGCAGGAGGCAGCCGATCAATGATTCTCATCATTGATGTTTCTATCTCTCTCTCCCTCTCCCTGCCAATAAAAAAATTTGTCCCCTACAAATAGAGAATACCCATTATTTTTATTAGTAGATATATTGGGATAGAATAGGATAGAATAAGATAATTCTAAACTCAAAACTAGAAAACAAAAATATAGTCCTCTGCAAAATCTGTCTTCTCACAATTTCTAAACCCCTATTATTAATAAAATGAAATTAACCAATGTTAAGTGTGTAAGTTTTGTCACATGTGTAGTCATGTAACCAGAACTATAACCATGACATAGAATGTATATATCACCGCCAAAGGTTTCCTAATGCTCTGTAACAGTCAGTCTCCTCTGCCCAGTCCTGGTTCCTAGCACCCACTGATCACTTTCTGGCACTGAAAATTTGCTTTTCCTAGAATTTCATACAATATGTTGTCTTTTGTGTGTGACTTCTTTCACTGAGTACAATAATTTTGATATTTTTCATGTTTTTTCTTATATTAGCAGTTTGTTTCATTTGGTTGCTGATTAGTATTCTATTGTAGGGATATGCCACATTTTGTTTATCCATTCACCATTGAATGCTACATTTGGGTTTCTTTTCACTTTGGGCTCAAAAAAAATGCATACCAGTATTTGGATGGATGGATGGATTTTTTATTTCTCTTGGGTGAATAACTAGGTATGGGATTTATGGGTCATTTAGCAAGTGTATGTGTATCTTCAAGGGAAATTGCCAAACTATTTTTTCAAATAGTTGACGTGTTGCCTTTTCAGGAGCAAGCATATCAGAGGATCAGTCGCTTGGCATCTTGGGTAACAGTCGTTCATGTTAACTAGTCTAGTGGGTGTGTAGTTTCTCACTGAGGTTTAGTGTAATTTGGATGAAGTGTCTGTTCTGATCTTTTGCCCATATTTTTGTCAGGTTGTTTCGCTGAGTTGTAGGAGTTCTTTATATAGTCCGGATAGAAGTCCTTTATTAGCTCTATTTGCAAGTATGATCCTTCAATCTAACATAAAGTTATATTATGCTGCTTGTACTGTATATAGTGCAAGAACCTTACAACAGTTCTGGTTTCCTATCTTCCCAGGGAATAACCCCAATAGAATGAGAATTTCTCAATATTGACTTTCCAGTATCAGAGAGGACTCTACATGGCCTTGCTTGGGTTACATAACTCATACCTGAACAGACGACAGTGGACAGTGACGTGAACATTTTGGTACACCTGAATTCCTGCAGCAGCCCTCCTACAACTTCACCAAATCGAGAAAGAGCTCACCAGAAGAATCCAGCAAGAGGAATGCAAGAGTATCCTAGTTAGACAAACACTAGAGCAGTCATAGGCCATCACAGGCAAACATATCACAGAAAGAGTTTACAGATTGGCAGGTAGAGAATTCATGCACACTTGCTGTAAATTCCCAGGATACTAGTATCTTGCCAACAACACTGACCTTGGCCACACAAAGCAAGAGCGCACGAAGAATTTCTCTGTATGACATTTTCCTTCCCCTTGTACCCCCCAGGGCACTCGGCTACCAGCGACACTTCTGCCATTTGGTTCCTGTCAAGCTAAAAAGAAGCCAAATACCCCACCACCCTTTTAGGTGTGACTTTTATCAGCATTCTGAAAAAGAATTTTACGAACAAGATAGCCCTTCTGTATAATGCAGTTTCTCAGCCTTGAGACCAGAGCATTCCTTATAGAGAAGGGCTGCCCTGTACATTTTAGAATGTTTAGCAGCATCCCTGAACTCTACCCACTGGATGTCAGTAAGACACCCACCTCCCCAGTTTTGGCAATTAAAATTTTCTCCGGGTAGTAGAAAATGCCTCCTGGTTGAGAAGCACTAGTTAAAGGGAATGTGTACAAATATAAGGATCTATAGGCTCTTTTTTTTTCTTTTCATTGAATTTATTGGGGTGACACTGGTTAACAAAATTACAAAGGTTTCCGGTGCACAATTCTACAACACATCAAGAAAAAACTACAGGTTCTGAGCTCAAATTAGCGTCAGCTGATGGGGAGAAAGCAGAGTTAGCATTAGGTGCCATCAACTCCTGCTCCATATCCCAGCAAACCCATCTCTCATCAAGGGACCATGTCTGTTTTTCAATGCTGCAAATACAGCTCGCAGCACCTGGCAAAAAGCAGTGCTGGACAACCACAACTGCAGCAAATGTTAAAAGAATAAGTGAGCGGCCCTGGCCGATTAGAGTGTCAGCCCACAGACCAAAGGGTCGAGGGTTCGATTCCCAGCCAAGGGCATGTACCTCGATTGCAAGTTTGATCCCCAGCCCCAGTCGGGGTGTATACAGGAGGTAGCCAATTGATGTGTATGTCTCTCTCCCCTTCTCTTCCTCCCTTCTTCTCTCTTGAAAAAGAAGGAAAGAAAGAAAAATATGGATGATTATTCACAGTGTTACTCTGGGGAAAGGAGTGACATAGGTGGTATATACATAAAAGGGGATGTTTTACTTTAAAACTTCTATATTTGAACTTTATCGTTTTCACTCTCATAACAAATTTTTAATGATTATTTTAAAGCGTTTGGAAATCAAAGCAAGCATTTTCTCTTTGATAACTATTTCTTTCATTTGCAGGGTTGTTTTGTTTGTTTGCTTGTTAAGTGCATATGTGGACACCAGCCCTAGTTCACATTCTGAAGCAACATCAAGTCCAAAGCTATGATTTTTTTTTCTTTTAACTCATGAGCAGACAGTCATGTAATATAAATATTTGTGAATGAGGTTTATGTTGGGGGAAAAATGTACTTGGCACAATAGTAGCCCAACACGTCACATTCAGTTTTGTGCACTGGCCTGGAGAGTGTCACATCTCGAACCCTACAGAGCGAGTGCAGTGTGGCCCTTGGGAATCATATGCTGAAAAGACGGATGGTGATGAAGCTTCATGGGGTGATTTTGGTCCCTCCTGTTTTACTCTGTCCAACCAAGATGTTCTGGGCAGATGAGAGGAGAGAAGGGGTGAGCTGGGTGCCGGGAAGCCCTCTGAGGGAGAACAGGTGTCTGGGTCTTTCTACTTGAGGCAGACAGAGGGCCAAGGATCAGGCCAGGGAGTGAGGAAGGAAAAAGATAATTTGTGGCGACAGCCGTTGCTTCTCTTTCTCCTGTGCCACAGCAGGACGCTGGGTCAGATCCTCTATCTGTGGTCAGACGCTCCTCCTGCAGATCACCCACACCTGCCCCTTGCCCTCCCCCCCGCCCATCCTGTGTAATCCTCGTCTCCTCCCCTCACCTCCAGCCCAGAGGGCAAGGCCCAGCCACCTGGGTCTCTTGAGGTCAGGGTTCCAGGAATCAGGCGCTGCCTGGCTTGCAAGGTGAGGTCATTTGTTTACTCGAGGCAGGCAATGCAGGGAGATACAAAGCAATCCATCTGCCTTAGCCACCAAATAGATTCCCTCCACCTTCCTCCAGCAGAAGCCATCAGGCAGGGAGGCCGGGCTGGCCACGGTGACCTTTCAGAGCTGAATCTATGCTTCTAAAAATAGCAGCATCCTTGGAGAATGGAGAGGGGGAGGGGAGGCTGTGGACATTGAGCAGGAACTGGACTCCCCAGAGCATTGTTGGAATGAAACTGTATTAATCAGACACACGCACCCAGCTCAGTAACCTCAGGTGTCACAAATTGAAACTAAATGAACTGGCTTCGTTCTTCTCCTTTCTGGTTACACTCTCCCTGGGCTAAGACGGAGAAAGAGAAGCATGTCTCCTGCCTTATTTGAATGGCTGTGTACTGCCGCGGAGATGTCTTCCCCAGCAGAGAGGAAAGGGGGCTCCTAAGGGGCACAGGAGAGGGCCTGCACCGCCGCGAAGTGGGAGACCCCAGGCGGCGGTAGGGACCTGGGGGCCTGGGTCCCAGCCATCTCTCCCTGCACGGAGACCGCCCGGGCTCTGTCTGAAGCTGGGTGTGTCCAGGACTGTGATGTGTGGGGTTGCTGGGTGCCCCTCTCAGGCTTTTGCGGGATCCTTCTCCAGAGCCACGTGGGTACTAGATGTTTCCAAGATCCAGTGGAGCCGTGTGCTGGTCTCACAGGTTGTGTGAGACCAGGCTGCCTGCAGTGCTCTGGTGGGTGGAGGTGCGTGTGTGTTTGTTTCAGGGTATGGGGTGTTTGCAGGAGTTTATGGGGGTATTGTGGCAAACTGTTTGGGGCAGGGGCTGTGAAGAGGCATGTGTGGGTCAAGGTTGCATACAGACAGTGGGCCTATGTGGTGCCCGTGGGAAGAACTTGGGGGAGGCCATGTGGGAAACGAGGTAGGGGAGCCTCTGAGGGACCTGTGGGGACCAGTTTGAGGCCGCGTGGGGCCGGGCGGGGCCGTGTGAGGCTGGGTGGGGCTGTGTGCAGAGCGCATCTATGTGAAGGCTCTGATGAGGGCTGCACAGTAAGGCGGCTCCTCTTTGTATAGCATCATTTGTTGGCTCTGTGTGGATTGTGATGGGGATCTGAATGGACCCACACAGGGGACTCCGTGGGGAATAGTTAAGGCTCTGGGGGCTTCGGCTCTGGGGGCTACTTTCAGGGTCACCAATATGAGGCCGTGCAGGGCTGCACGAGGGTGGCAGAGGCCCTGGGTAGCCTCCCAGCTTTGCCATCTAAAGGTGGGCTGGGCTTCCTTAGGGCAAGGGGCTCCCGAGTGCAGGCGTTTACTCTTCTCCATGTGACTGGCGTGGAGCTGAGAGGCACCAGGGATCCCAAGATGAGGGGAGGGAGCAGGGCTGACCCCCCAGGTGCCACCTTGCAGCTAGCCCTCTGCACACCAGCCTGGAGGCACTTCCTAACACTTCTGTGTGCGCTTTCTCAACAGGACAACGTGGATCTTGGCGAGCTGATGTTTTCCCTCTGCTACCTTCCCACTGCTGGCAGGCTGACCATCACTGTTATAAAAGCAAGGAATTTAAAGGCGATGGACATAACAGGAGCATCAGGTGGGACATTGTCTAACTCGAGCTTTCTCATGCAGTTCTTGTGTAGGATCTTATGAAGTTTCTGGTAAAGTAATAAACACATGGACTGTGGGACCAAACTACCTAGGTGTAAGCCTTGTTTTAGACCAGGGGTGGGCAAACTTTTTGACTCGAGGGCCACAATGAGTTCTTAAACTGGACCGGAGGGCCGGAACAAAAGCATGGATGGAGTGTTTGTGTGAACTAATATAAATTCAAAGTAAACATCATTACATAAAAGGGTACGGTCTTTTTTTTTTTTTTTTTTTTTTTTTAGTTTTATTCATTTCAAACGGGCCGGATCCGGCCCGCGGGCCGTAGTTTGCCCACGGCTGTTTTAGACTGAATAGCTGTGTGACCTTGGGCAAGTCCCTTAACCTCTCTGGGCTTCAGATTCCCCATCTGTAAAAGAATGGTAATAATAGTAACTGAGTCATTGGGTTATTATAAGATTACATGAGTTCCTTCATATAAAGTCACAAGAACATGCCTGGCACATACTAAATGCTACCTATCCTCATATTATTATTCTCTCTTAAGTCTTCTTCACCATAACTGTGAATGAGGCCCGCAATTTACATATGATGATATAGCTTATCTAATTCAGTCTTTCCTCAGTATAAGCAATTACCATCTCAAGCTTACTGAAGATTGAAGAATCCTATCCTATATAATAAAAGGCTAACATGCAAATCGACTGAACGGTGGAATGACGGGTCGCTAGGATGCGCACTGATCACCAGAGGGCAGACTCTCAACACAGGAGCTGCCTCTGGTGGTCAGTGTGCTCCCAAAGGGGGAGTGCCACTCAGCGATAAGTCCTGAGCTGGGCTTATGACTGGCGAGCACAGCGGCAGTGGCCGAAGCCTCTCCCACCTCTGTGGCAGTGCCAAGGATATCCGACTAAGGGCTTAGGCCCATTCCTGCAGGCCTAAGCCATCAGTCAAACATCCCCCGAGGGCTCCCACACTGCGAGAGGGTGCAGGCTGGGCTGAAGGACACCCCCCCCCCCAGCCTGGTGCACGAATTTCGTGCACTGGACCTCTAGTATGCTTATAAAAGGCTCATTAGTGAACTATGCAGTTTTTGTTTTTCCAGGGAATCAAACATGTAGCTTAACTTCTAAACCCTAAAAAACAAGCCGCACATGCAGTTCCTAACATACAAAATCACAAGCAACCTTTGCAAGGGCTCCTAAAATGTGGTCATAAAATACCCCGTCCACCAGCTGTTGGCCACTGAAATCAAAGGACATCAGATGCAACACATTCCGCTTCCTATACTCCAGGGCTTTTCCCAGCAGAAAAAAGATGGGGCCCCTCCTGGCTCTCACAGTCCCTCCTGGGCAGTGTATGGGGGAGTCAGGGCAGCACACTGTTATGCAGGTGAAGGGACACAAGCTCCCCACTGAGCAGGAGGGCAGTGAGGTGGAACCAGGCAAGTCCCCCCTGCGGCAGAGACCAGCCTTATCACCTGTCACCCCCTCCCAGCGTGCACCCCAGGCCAGCCTGTGTCCTCTCTCCCTGACGTGCTGAACTGCTTCGCCCTTTGCAACCCAACTGCAGGCAGCTCTGAGGGCTCAAGGCCCCTGCACTCAGGGAATCAAGCCCCGAAACTCCTCTCGTCCCCTAGGAATTCAGCCCCTCCCTTTCCCAAAGACCTGATGTTTAGGAAAACATTGTCTGAGTGGCTGCGTCCAGCCCACAGCCCTTTCTCCACACCTTGAAGGTGCCTTTGCGTTTCTCTTCCTGTCACAGCCAGGCAGGTCTGAGTTCTTCCTGGAACGGTTTCTCATCTGGTAACATGTTTTTTCACACTATTTTTAAATTCTATGTATTTTTGAGGAAACCGGGTCCTGTGCTTTTTTGTGAATGAGTGACTTACTTATGCTCACTCTAGTCCAGCCGTGGGCAAACTACGGCCCGCGGGCCGGATCCGGCCCGTTTGAAATGAATAAAACTAAAAAAAAAAAAAAGATCGTACCCTTTTATGTAATGATGTTTACTTTGAATTTATGTTAGTTCACACAAACACTCCATCCATGCTTTTGTTCCGGCCTCCGGTCCAGTTTAAGAACCCATTGTGGCCCTCGAGTCAAAAAGTTTGCCCACCCCTGCCACTGCCTAGGCATGGTTTTAGTGAAACTCCTCAAGCTCCAGTCCGCAGGCAGAGAAAGCACACAGGGTCCGTGAAACTCCACAGTGAGGAGGCTGCTGGCCTGCATCCACATCTGTCCTCACAGACCCCTGCTTCTCGTGGTCTCCACAGATCCCTATGTGAAAGTCTCCATGATGTGTGACGGCAGGCGGCTAAAGAAAAGGAAAACGTCCACCAAGAGGAACACCCTGAATCCTGTTTACAACGAAGCCATAGTCTTTGACGTCCCCCCCGAGAGCATTGACCAAATCCACTTGTCCATAGCGGTCATGGACTACGACCGGTGAGATACCTGGGACTCTCTCTGGGCAGGTCCGCTATGTCCAGGGCAAGGAGGGCAGGGGGGCGGGGGTAGCCCAGCTTCTTAGCTGGTCCCTGGGCAGTAGGAGATGAAGCAAGTGAGCAGCACTTGGAAAGGTGACTGACAAGGAGTCCGAACCACGCTGTCGAGTCAGGTTATGAAAGAGCCTCTTAGCAACCCCATTCTTTCCTTCCCCTTTTTGAAAACCTTTCTCCTTCTCCATCCTCCTCTACCCCCACCTCTTCCCCACTGCATCCCCGAGAACCTCAGCTTGGAGAACTGTGGCCCCAGAGGTCCATCATCTCTCGGGGTCCTGCCTGGCCTGCAGGGAAAGCTCCCACTCAGAGCAGCAGAGTGATTGCTTTAGCCAGACCCTCAACATTTCCGAATACATAACTTCGTTATTTTTTCCCTTCTCCCGATGTGTTCAATAAAGATCATTTCCATCCACTTAAGTCTGAAAGCAAACACAGAAATGTTCCCTTGAAAATGCTAGCATCAGTATGGATGACAGGGCACATTAAAATGTATAAGATGCTCGACTTTCTAATTAATACAGCACAGAAAAGATATTTATAGCCTACATTGTAGCCAATTGTGTATTTAAAGGACAGATTTGAAAAAAACAGTCACTTTAATATGCAAAGAAAGCACCCATAGGGAATTATATATGTTAAACCAGTCATTAGACTGAAATGAAAAGTCTCTTTTTAATTGGAAACCTCCCACGTGGTCCCGGTACAATTATGAAAAAAAAAGTCACTCTGACTTCTAATACAATGTTCCAAATACTGTTTGTAGCTAAGCTGTTTCCAACAGACCCCTGAAACGTCAGCAGAGCAGCCCCAGCGCCCTGAACCCCTGAACGCTCCTTCCAGCAGATGCCTGGGGGAAGCATAACCTCTTCCAACCCAGGGCACATGGGTGGCTGAGCTGCCATAGGTGTGCCAGCCCACGCTGGACAGGAGACCCCCTCCTGCCTCCTCTGGATGACACACAACCCCAGGAGTGTCAGGCCACAGGAGGGGACATTGCCCATGAGCCTGGAAAGCTAGGCAGCATTTTTCAAGCTATTGCCAAGTTTCCCGCATCGACAAATCTGATTATGTGAGCTCTGCTTCAGTTTAATTCTCAGTAAACTCATGAATCTGGCCTGGAAAAATCCATGGCAGAATTCACGGAGCTTCTGCATGCAACCGATTTTAATGAGCATAAACTCAAATACCCTTTCCCACCTCGTCTCCCCCTTATGCCCTACACAGATAGAGAGAATAGTCATCTTGGCAGAAAGAAAAAAGGAGAGAAAATCTGATGTGTTTGGATACCAAAGAGTTAAAGGATGGGCCATGTCATTCTAGTTGTGCCAAGGATTTCTCACCAAAATCTGCGAAGGAAAAAAAAAAGGGGGGGGGGCCATGGCAGGGACCTATGCAGGGAATGTTTCAGAAATATTAGCCCTTCAGGTTAAAAGAGCTGAGGATGTTTTTACAGTAGGGAAATCAAATCGGGTCAAAGAAGCAATGCTGGGTTTGGAAGGAAGGAGGAAAGAGCATGAGAAAACGTGCTCTCTAAAGAGAGGGGAAGCAGAGAGACCCAGCAGCAGGGAAGTGTTTGTCCTCAGCTCTGCCCTCGGTGTGGGCTCAAGACTATGGCTGCCACACACAGAGCTGCCTCCTCATCGGCTCTTGGTTGCCTCTTGCTGGAATCTAAGCAGCTGTTATTGCAAGAAACTCCATCCAGGGGGCCCCTTTCATGACATGGATTTGGAGGCCTGGAGGCGTGCCAAGGGGTGGCATCCTTAGCGTGCCTCAGGGAGCCCCTCAAACATGAGGTTCTTGGGAACAAGCTAAGCCGTGCCACGTCACACGTTCATGCTACAAAAGCCTCGGTGTGGGAGGGCCAGACTGCTCTTCCTCTCTGTGCCACTGAGTACGATAATGGATCCCAAGTCCTGTTCTCTGTTCAACTTGGCATTGAATTTTAAATTGGGAAATGAACCACTCCTCCCCTGTTTCCCTTATTGGTTTAATTGAGTAGCTATTATTCTTATATGCCAAATTTTTAAGAAAAATCTATTGTGGGCTGTTTTCACAGTATAGGTCACAATGAGATCATCGGCGTGTGTCAAGTAGGCAACACAGCTGAGAGGCTGGGCAGAGACCACTGGAGTGAAATGTTGTCCTACCCTCGGAAGCCCATCGCACACTGGCATTCCCTGGTGGAGGTAAGACCCGACCCCCGATGCTCCACTTTATGGAAGAATAAATGCTTGACTGTTGAAATGGAGGAGCCACCAAAAATGTGAGTGTACATTTCCGGGGATGTTAGAATTGCATTCAGTCCGAGGTTGGGTCTGTGATCCCCACCAGCCGGGGGATTTTGAGCAAAGGCCAGGGATCATCCCTCCCTTTGATTGTTTTTTTAAAAAGTTCAAGATTCTCTGAGTCTGTTTAATGGCTTTGGGTTGACAGTTGAAGGACATCTGCAGGATCTGGTGAGGTTGGTGTTTTTAGGCCATCCTACAAAGACTTAGGCCTGGTGCCAGAAAGAACTTGAGACGGGAAGAGAGGAGGTCTGGATACTGGGACTGACTCTAGCATGAACTTGTGATTCTGGACAAGTTGGTCAGTATCAGATTCAACTACGTATGATAAAAAAACCAAAAAACAACAAACCACAAAACAGCAAGTGAAATGAACATTTATGTATGTCTTACATAAGGTCCAGAGGAAGGCAGTCCTGGTTGTTATAGGGTTTCTGAGGTCCACTAGACTTCCATCTTTCTACCTCACTGACCTAGAGTGGCTTTTTTTTTTTTTGATGTCACCTCATTGCTCAATATGGCTGCTAAGCTCCAGCCATCACATATCTTATAGGCCATAGAAAGGTGACCAAAAGCATACACATTCCTTTTCCTAGGATTTTCTGTGATGTGTCATGCAACACTGGTACTTACAATTAACTTAGTTACAGAACTTAGTCATGGACACGTGTGGGGAATGTATTCTTTTTGTTGGGTGGAAATGTGCCCAACTGAAAACAGGGTTTTGTTTGCAAGAAAGAAGAGGGCAGTGGGTACCTAGAATTAATGGGCCACCATCCTGCCTCTCTTAGACCCTCATTCATTCTCTCACTCCCCCATCATTTCCTTCTCATTTATTCTCTTCCCGTTCATCTTTGCTCATTGCCACATTCTCTTATTTATTTATAACCCCTTCTCTCAGAAATAAATTGCATTCACTAGGTAGCATTTCTGAGAGTCAAATGCCATATTAGGTACTGATAGTAGATGTGAATAAGAAACCATCCATTTCCTTCCCTTGAAGAGCTTACACACCTTAAGAGACAGAATATGGTGTGTACACTCGTCATTAAAGGCACATTCATGATCATTGGCATCCACACCCAGTGCTACCGAGCACGAAGCAAGGAAGTGTTTGTCCAGCTTAGATGTGATTGTCCAGGAAGCATTTCCTCCTCCAGCTCCTGGTAACTGAAGGGAACTGAGCCCTTTGGAACGGGGACACCAGGGAGCCTGAGTTTGGGGCAGAGAACTTCTCTTACTCGCCCAGCGCAGACAGATCTGCCCCCTGCAGAGCCATCCTGAGAGGCCTCGCTGGGTGTGGGCTCTGCTGTTGTTGACAGCCAGGTTGGTCTGGTTGAAGTAAACGTGCAGGCAGCTGCAGAGAGGCAGAGCAGCCCCCACCTGGCCTGGGGACAGAGGGACAGTCTCCCTTTGTTGGAGATGGTGCCGGAGGGAGGAGAGCAGGGCAGGATTTGTGAATTGATTCTAAGCTTCAGGGTACCAGGTCCTCCTTGGGCCCCCAGTTCGCAGGTCCCTGAGGACACATCTGCCCCTGGGCCATCGAAGCCAGACTCTTTCTTTCCTGGACTCAAAATTAATCCCTAAGGGAGACCCTTAGGCCCCACAAAGCTGGAGAAGTGGCTGGAGGGCTGTGCTGACCGCCTGCACCTCACTCCTCGCTCCTGTAGCTCCTGGTGCGAGTCTCAAAGGCTTCCACTGGGGGCTCATTAAATCGCGCCTGGTGCTAGCAGTGGCCAGCGGCCATTAGAGGAGTCACAATAGACATTTGCACCCTTGTGAGTCACTGCCGACTTCAGTGCTTATTTGTAATCTGGCGTGCCAAAGAGTGTCAGAGCTCTCTGCTTCTCGAGACACAGGACATGGGGAAGGATAAGGACGAGGGGTGTGGCGTGGGGGTGCGACGCGAGCCCTGATCCAGTGGACAAGCCAGGGACCTTGCCAGGAGATAACCGAGTGGCGCGTGTACACAAGGGGGCATGCAGACCTCGGAGGCTTCCTGCCCGGCCAAGGAAAAGACGCTGCATGACTCTGGCCACCTGGGAGATGCTCCCGAAACCCTCAGCACCCGGCTCTTTGCAGATCTGTGTCTGACGGTTATGTAAGTGAGAAATAAATGTTTCAGGGTTGACCCACTGAATCTTGGAAATCGATCGTTCCAGCAGCTAGAATAACCGGCTCATACGATGGTCGTTCTCAACTGTTGCAGCGGAACCTAAGGCATGAAACGCTGGGCCCCCCCAATGAAGGGCAAGCCGAGGAGGCTGGCCCTGCCCTGTGGCTTCCTGACTCTTTGAAGTTCATGCTCAGAACTCCAGATCCATCCTCAGAGGGGAGGCAGTACTTTTCCCTTTAAAAATAAATGTGCAGAATTGGGGCACTGGAACCAGAGGAGACGAAGAGCGGTATCTGGCGGTCACTGCCCTTCGCCCACAGCCGTGAGGATGGAGGAGGCCGCGGGCAGGCGGTGGGAAGCCCTCACTTTGGGGTTGGATGGACCTAGATCCAAGCCCGGGGGCTGCTACTCTCAAGCTGTTTTCCTCTTTCTGAATCTGAGTTTCCTCATCCGTAAAGTGGCCGTCACAGAGCCTGTCTCACAGGCTGGTGGTGAGGCGTAAAACACCTCATCTGTGTGAAGCACCATGGCTGGCACATAGTACATGCTCAGGAAAGCCCTCGCTTGTCATTGTGTCCCACACTCCGAGCGACTGCACTGTGTCCTCATGTGACTGTCACACGAAGACATATCATCCCTAATGTGTGTCACGGAGGATCACAGGAAGGCTGGGCACCCCTGTCCCCTGCACCCCGGGAGCCATCACCTCAGATTGGGGGAAGGTGTCCATTTGCAGCTTTGCCGGGCATAGACACGTGTATAAGTTCTTCTCCTTTCTTCCTCAGCCTTCAAGAAAAGTTGCTATTACACCCTCTTCCTTTAAATGTCTGCTTTAAAACAAAAATAGTAGTGAAGTCGCAGGTCTCGTGCGCGCGCACGTTTGTGTGTATGTGTGTGTGTGTGTGTGTGTGTGTGTGTGTAAGCATGTGTGTTTGAGAGAGAGAAAAGGGAAAGAGAATATGGGGTAGTTAGGATTTGGTGCGAAGGGAGGCTGGCCTGGCAGAAGCTCTTCACTGCTGGGGGCCGAGGGACCAGGTTAGGACTGAACCCCGAGCCTGCAGAGATCTGGCAGCCGCCCGGGGCTGCATCCAGCATGCCTGACCTTGCCAGGGCAGGTGGCAGATGGAGCCTTCAAAGCCAGTGAGTTGAGAAATCCGTTTCTCTCCCAGGGACTCTGGACAGCTTCACCGCACACTCAAAGGTCAGCCAGCCCGCTCCCTTTCTGCCCAGATGTCAGAGGCCTGGGACGCGGCATGGCTCCCCCAGAGCAGGCTGCTGGCACCTGGGGACAGGAGTGTCCATTCTGTGGGGCCTCAGGAGATGACAGAACTCTCAGGGCTCCCACCACAGAACCCCCTCTGCCGTGTACCCAAGATGCCTCCTGGCCACATCCCGGCACCTGGCCCACCTCCTCGGGGTGGAGCTGACCGACCTCACGATCCCCAGGGAGAATCATAGAAATGGTTCCAGGTTTTCATCGCTTCCATGTGTAATGCTCTATGCACCTTCTCCATTAACAAGATGCAAGCCTGCTTTGATGGGAAAATACCGTTTGGTTAAATCAAATTTTGCTTTTCTAAGAGAGACAATGACAGAGGCTCTAACCGGAATTCACAGTGAAGATCAGCAGCATTGTCCTGACTGGCAGAGGTGCGAGATTCTAAGCCAGTGATGGCGAACCTATGACACGCGTGTCAGAGGTGACACGCGCACTCATTTTTTTGGTTGATTTTTCTTTGTTAAATGGCATTTAAATATATAAAATAAATATCAAAAATATAAGTCTTTGTTTTACTGTGGTTGCAAATATCAAAAAATTTCTCTATGTAACACGGCACCAGAGTTAAGTTAGGGTTTTTCAAAATGCTGACACGCGAGCTCAAAAGGTTCGCCATCACTGTCTAAGCCAAAGCCCCACTCGGGCGGCCCAGGTGTGGAGAAGGTCCTCTCTCCAAGCCCAGCCTTTTCTATGGGTGTGCAGCTAGTCTGACCTGCCGGGACCGCCCCAGGGAGCCCGGTGCCCCCCGGAACTCAGGGTTCTACAATTCCCAGCATAACGAGGGGGCAGGTGTGGCCCCATGAACCCTGGCAGGCAGAGTCCTCATCGACCACCCTCTCTGCCTTGTTCAGGGTGTGAACTTAGAGCTGTAGAACTAAAGCCAACGTCAGTTCCACAGACGCAACAGGAAGTTTCACGGCTAGGCCCTTTACACCAGGTTCCCAGCAGAGCCCACCTGGACTCTCCGAGGTCCACACCTTCCCAGGAGAAAGCATCTGGTTGCCCAGGTTGGGTTATGTGCCCACTTGGTCCCGGTCGCCGCAGGTCATGGAAATGTGATGGGGCGCTCACCCCAGCAGGAATATGGGAAGGAGACTTCCTGAGGTGGGCCCCGACGGACAGAGTGATTGACAGACGTGAACAGGACTGGTCCCCAAAGATGGTGAAGCGAGGGAGTCAGAGGCGTTAGCACTCTGGGGAAGTGATCATTCACCACAGATTAGGGAACAGGAGTGATTCTCCAGAAAGAGGGTGGGTGACCAGGACACACGAAGCAAATCAGGTTCCCATCAAAGGGGTTATGCAGTGGTTCTCAACCTTCTGGCCCTTTAAATACAGTTCCTCATGTTGTGACCCAACCATAAAATTATTTTCGTTGCTACTTCATAACTGTAATGTTGCTACTGTTATGAATCAAATATCTGATATGCAGGATGGTCTTAGGTGACCCCTGTGAAAGGGTCGTTCAACCGGAAAAGGGGTCGCGACCCACAGGTTGAGAACCGCTGGGTTTGGGGGTGTTGTGGGACTTAGGTCCTGGTAAGAATTAGACCAGTAGAGAAGGAAACAGACAGAAAAATTGTTTTGAAACAGCGTGGCCTGAGGCTCTGTTCCTTCTCTCTCCCTGTTTCAGGGGAAACTTTAGGAAGTGCTGCCCCTCAGCAAGCAGGGGTACTTGAGGTGCCCCGCGGCACCCAGCTTGCCGGTCTTTGGAAACCCCATGAACTCCACTCCCTGTTATTAGGCAGTGATAGGCTGGTGATCACATGCTTTGCCCACATAAGGCCTGGCTCAAGACCTGCGCTTAAGCCTACGTGGGTGTCAGGGGATAGTAACGGAGGAGATGAGTAGTGGGTACATGGAGGCCATGTGTCATCACACCATCTCCCCCACGTTGTGACATGCATCCCAGGCGTGGTCCAGCAGAATGTCCCAGTGTCTCAGAGAACAAAACATTTGTTCTGGATGGAAACTGAGAGAACAAAACATGTTGTAAAGTCCATTAGAATAGTGCAAGACAATGTTAAGCTCCTTCATCTAAAACAGGTACCCTTCCTGGTAAGAAACAGGAAAGGAAAAAAATAAACTGGATCTTGCTCATTACTGTTTTTCAGTCATTTCCAGGTCTTATCAGTCTCTTTGGGGGTAAATATTCAATCCAATGTATCATTCGGTTTCCCAACTACAACTGTTTTCCTTCTTCCTAGCGGTTTCCTCCCTCCTTCCTCCTTCCCCCGCTGGTGTCTTGGTGCAGGAAGTGCAAAGCTGGCGGCAGGTGGTGGTCTGGGTGCTTGGGCGTGTTGTCCTGCTTGTCTCTGTCACCCCCGGAGCTGATGAGAATCCCTGTAGGTGTGATGTGCACTGTGTTGCCATCAGCCAAACAAGGAGACTGCTTCCCGGGAGCCCAGCCCACACTGAGACTGACCAGGCCCCACCTGAGCTGTTCATGGCCCTGCAGATCTCATCGGATGCCTGGCCCAGAGGTCTTTGCAGCCCTTAGCACAGGGTCATTTCCCCGGTTGCTGGAACCCTCCCAAAACCCTGTCACCAGTACTGTCACCTCCTTCCACACCCTCGGGGCACACAAGGACACACGGGAACTGCGGGAGACTCGGTGCCATCACGGGTGCCCTCGTCATGCTGTTCCTGGTCATTTCTGTATTGTTCCTCTAGCCTCTTGTTGGCGCAGGGCTACATCCGCTTTCTGCTTCCTCCTCAATCCACCTGAAACCTGGGATTTCAAGCCTGAGAGGTGGAAGCCAGGACCTCCCATCAGAGCCTCTGTTCTTCCCCTCTCCCTGTTTCTCCCACCAAAGGCTCTCTACGGAAACTTTCTTTATATTCATAGCATGATTCCTCTCGCCCTATGCCTTCAGCTCAGATACCCAAGGTCTCCTCTCAACATCTAAAGGGAACACTTGGAATTTAGATGCGTCTCTTTTTGACAAGGCCTGGCTCTTGCTTCATGAGGGACTAGCTGATCGTTGACTGTAGGCTATTTGCCTTTGATCTGCTGGATCATATGGCATTGATTAATTGCATGGAACAATATGATTTACAGGGAGTGGAAATACTGTCCCTATTACATAGATATTGAGTTAGTATTTGATGAATGAATGAGTGAATGAATGAGACATACAATGAAAGCAAGCGGGTTCCTTTGGTTCTGCAGTTCCACAACTCCCCACTTAGTGGATCCAAAGTAGAAGTCAGTTTGGGATGATGTGAAAGATATTGAGACTTGAATTTGCAGTCGGCTCTTCAGATGGAGATGGCCCTTCTCAGGCTCCAAGCTTGAGTTACCTTTCTTCCACCTAGGAGGAGGACATGCGAGGAGGTCCTTTGCTCCCTTGGGTCCCTGTGGGCCATCTGATGGTACTGGCTTTGCGTTCTGATTGCAGTTGAGAAATATTCAGGACAGTAACTGAGTCACCTTGTAAATCATGAAGCTTTCTCTTGAGCTTAAGTGGATGCCCAAGGTCTAGAGTACTTCAGCATCTCCCTTCATAAGAGACAGAAGAAACAGAAATGCCACAGAGACTCCTGTGGCGAGTGGCAGACCGTTGTACCCTGAATGAGAACTGATCGGGAGGTGACAAGGATATTAGTCCACAAGTTGGCATTTCTCACCAGGGAAACATTTTAGCAGCAGTTTACACAAAATAATGATTCACTCCACCTACATGTGAAGACAAAAAAAGAGAAAAATAATGGAAAAGTATTGTTTGGACAAAATAGAGGACTTATAATTGATATTCCCCTCCCCCCACGCACACATAAAAAATAAGCTATTTTTATGGGTGGGATTTAGCATGGGGCAGTCTCCATAAATACCTGCAGGGCCACTGAAGCAAAACTGATTGCAAAGAACATAAAAATGTGCTACATGTTTGGGAATCTGAGAATCATTAACAACCCCATTCGAATCTGTGCTAGTTAATTTAAGTGTCCAGAATGCAGTTTGGACAAGTAGGTTTCCAGCTGGTGGAAGGAATGGTCAGCAAACAAAGCCAAGAGCATTCAGATTTCCCAAGTAAGACTTCTTTCTTATATTGAATGATCTGTACAAAAGAGGATGCTAAACATTTTCTTCTCTTCAGCTGGAATACAAAACCAGCGACTCTTCCTGAGGTCTATGGAGATAGTAACCACACACAACATGCGGGTAAACATTGAGGGTATAAAAGAGAATGTGTTGGAAAATAACGTCACTGCCCAAACAGAAAGACAACTGCATTTGACTCTCCTCCCCTTCACAAATGACCTTGCCCAGCAGTCACTGCGCTGGACCGCTCCTGTGGCACACCTGAGTAGTAATTAGATAAGCAAGTGGCTAACCGTCGGCTGGAGCCTTCCGCAATCTCCATCTCGAGGAACAGCATTCCGAAGTGGCCACTGTATGATGGGCCGGTGGGCCAATTCATCCCCCTAAAATAAATGAACTGGACTGGTTTATGTAAGCAGTATGAGGTGGGATTTCTCTTGCTGAAAACAGAAAATACCTTCTGAAACCATTCCCAAAGCTGCCATGAGATCAACCCTTCTGTCTTGCTCACCATGTTATGTCCAGACCTAACAAAGTATATGGCATATGAGGGACCGGCTATAAAGTTTTCCTAATGAAACAAATTACGATGTTTGGTTAATTAGCTTATGAGTTGGAATAGCTTATGGTCAAAAGAAAGACTCTCTCTTTTTAAAATATGTTTGTATTGATTTCAGGGGAGGGAGAGATAGATAGAAACATCAATGACGAGAGAGAATCATTGATCGACTGCCTCCTAATGCCCCACACAGGGGATAGAGCTAGCAACCCGGGCATGTGCCCTGACTGGGAATTGAACCATGACCTCCTGGTTCATAGATCCGTGCTCAGCCACTGAGCAACACTGTCCAGGCCAGACTCTCTATCTTAATGACACACAAGTAATGTTAAAAAATTAGAAAAATGCTTTCCTTTTGTATCTTATTTACCAAGGGGAATTCAAATCCTGCATGGACTTGAGGGAGCCCTGGGCAGCCCTCTGTCGTCTGTTGGCTCCCTGGGTTGAGAAAGACTCAGTTTCTAGGGGCGAAGATCAGCCACATGACTGTCCTTTCCCATGTACGTAGCCTACCATGTCCTGCAATTCATTTGTTTAGAATCAAAATGAAAATCTATACTCTTTTAATAATGAGTTTTTAGTATTTTAGCAACTTGAACCTTATCTTTCAATCCTGTATTTATTATTTTTATTTATAAGCTAAAGCTCAGTTGTATGGTAAAGTCTGTGATTAGCAGTGGTGGAATTGCATACTTCCCCCATTTTAAATAAAGTTGAGAATATGAATGTGATGACATTGATCATTGAAATTCTTGAAAATAAGGAAAGGACTTGGGGCGGTGCATACACAACACAATATATAGGTGATGTATTATAGAACTGGATCCCTGCAACCTGTGAACTTTTATTAACCAACTAGAGGCCCAGTGCATGAAATTTGTACACTGGTAGTGTCCCTAGGCCTGGCCTGCGATCAGGGCTGATCTTCCCCAGCTGTCAGCAGCTGGCCCTGCCCCCCACCACTGGTCACCCTCTGTATGTGGAGCGACTGGCCGGGCGATCAGGGCCCCGCTCGCACCTGCCTTGGCCTTGTGCGGCCTGCATCCACCGCCACTGCCCCTAGTTTCCCATTCCCCATTGGGTGATCGGAGCCTGCAGGCTGGGGGCAGCTCCTGCATTGAGCGTCTGCCCCCTGGTGGTGAGTGCACATCATAGCGACCGGTTGTTCTGTGGTCCAGTCAATTTGCATATTACCCTTCTATATATATAGATGTCACCCCACTACATTCAATAAAAAGTAAGGAAAGGGTGTCTCCAAAGCCAGGGAGCTTTACAGTCATTAAGCACTGACACAATGTGATCTGCACTCCTGGGATGTGCTATGGGGAGTTGTGCTCAGACTGTCAGGAAGAGGCAGTTATAAACAGGAAACATGGTGCGATTTTTTTCCTGAGGAGCTGAGATATCTAAATGGAGTATGCTTAAACATTGTATATATTGATAGGAAGTGTCCAGATTGAAAAGCTTTGCTTAGAGGAAGGTTGTAAAACCAATCAAGGAAGCAGATGCCGTGCAGAGGAATTCAGATCCACTAGATGTAAACAATGTAAACATTCTGGATTTTTCCGTCAATGCTAACATCTATAACGTCTGTGCGTCCAGACGGTGCATTCAGCTGGCTCTTGTCTGTTTCTCCCTCCCTGTTGGCTAGTGTCAGGGTCACATGGAGTATAGAGCTGGATGGGAACAGTCAACTCCTGCTCCTAGGGGAAGATGGGCCTGGAGGCACTGGATGCAAAGGGGCTCACAGACCCATAACCAATATCTGGAGGCTGAGCATCTGGTGCTCATTCTAGAAGCTTCCATACAGAAATGGGATTGGGGGTGGCTCCTGTGGCAACAATTGTGGCCCCAGATCCAGCCTCTAACAAGGGACCCAAGAGTCAGGCAGGAGTCAGTGGGATTCTGGTGGTAGGGTGATGACAGAGGTCGTCATGGCAGACCTTGAGGTTTGAGGTCGATCCAAGCAGGACCCCAGCGTGGCAGGCTGGCTCTGCCTGAAGGTGGAGTTAGACTCACTTTGGCACGCAAGACCAAGGAATGGGTTGACAACCAAGGCCCTTGGCTGTGGAAAACTGTGTGACAGGACCCCGCAGCATGGCTGGCAGCCACAGGATTGCCGTCCGCTGTCACCTGGAGCCTGTAGTAGGGAAAGGTCCACACTATATTCCTAGGTGAGGGGCCAAGGCTGAGTGAATCTGATCTTTCACTTGCCTTTAAAATGTTATGTTCCTGCGCTAGCTGGTTTGGCTCAGGGGATAGAGCGTCAGCCTGCAGACTGAAGAGCCCTAGGTTTGATTCTGGTCAAGGGCACATGCCTATGTTGCGGGCTCGATCCCCCATGGGGGGCATGCAGGAGGCAGCCAATCAATGATTCTCTCTCATCATTAATGTTTCTATCTCTATTTCCCTCTCTTTTACTCTCTGAAATCAATAAAAATATTTTTTAAAAAATGAAATAAAATGTTACGTTCCTGCCTGGCTGGTGTGGCTTAGTGGTTGAGCGTTGACCTATGAACCAGAAGGTCACAGTTCGATTTCCAGTCAGGGCACATGCCCGGGTTGTGGGCTCGATCCCCAGTAGAGGGCCTGCAGGAGGAAGCAGCAATAATTCTCTGTCATCATTGATGACTCTATTTCTCTCTCCCTTCCTCTCTGAACTCAATAAAAATATTTTTAAAATAAAATAAAATGTTATGTTCCTTAAAGTTGCAGAATGTCTACTCCCAGGATTAGCACTAATGGTTCTTATCCTGCCGCTTAAAAATAAGATGACACTTGCATTGCTCTCCAAGTGTGGGGCCAAAGTAGCATGTGAATGTGAGCTTACCTGGAGCAAAATCTTACACCAGGAGTAAGGATCCAGGGATCCTTGCAGAGAAGGAAATAGAGATGCAGAGAAACCCTCCACTCCCAGGATGAGGGGGAATCAGGAGCACCACGGGGTCCTGCAGAATCGAAGCTGTCACACACAGTGGCCATCTGCTCGGCCCAGTCCTACTCTCACACGCCCGTGGGCCCAAAAGAGTTAAGAGCAAAGGCCTTGAGAAGGCTGGGCTTTGTTACAGGGAAAAAGCTTTTAGCTCCAGCTGCTGCTGTCAGCGGAGATGCTTGAAAGCAAAAAAGGGAATAATTGGAAAGAAAAGGACTTTAGAATCCCATGGGCGTCTCCGAGGCCGCCTCAGCCCAGGTGTGGCTCTTCCTGCTTCAAGCCTGTGGTTCTCTGAAGCCTGCAGCTCAGATGGAGCTCCCTTTGCTGTCTTTGCAGGCTGTGTCTGAGTTCACGGGGTCCCATCAGACTGCTCCACAGGGCAGGAGCTTCCTCAGGACAGGGATGGGCACAGAATTAATAACAGTGACAGCCCTGGAAATGCAGTCGTATATCATAGATGAGGTGGGTGGCTCTGAGCTTTGTAAGAGTCCCTGAGTGGTTGCCGATGGACTGCTGTCACTTTTCACTTAGTGCATCAGCTGCAAAGACCAGAAGGGGCCTCCGTGGTCCAGGAAATGATGGAGAACCAGGGCGATGAAAGAAGGGACAGATCTGGACCAGACTCAGGGCTTTACCCACCCAGAGAGGAGGGCTGGGAAGTTAAAGGCCAGGCCCCCTCCACTGTCACCTCCCCTCCATGATCAGAGAACATTGGGTGGCCTCTGTTTATGGTGCTCTGTGTTGCTCAGTGGGATATGCCTGCTGAGTAGCTGTTGAGTGGGGTGGAGTGGGAGCTAGTATGAGGGGTTGTGGTTGAAGAAGCTGAAGGAAGAGTAGGTTTGGGAGAAGCAGAAGTGGTGGAGGGCAGCCAGCCACAGGGGAAGGAATTGGGTAGCTTGGGGGAGGTGGGCCATAGGATAGGGAGATAAAAGATATTTAAAGATTTGTAGTCAGTTTTGCTGGCATGAGACAAGGTCACCTTCATAGCTCCAAGAAGTCTTCCATGGCATTAACATGGATATGAATTTGGATTATGTTATGAGAGCTTGAAGAGTCTGACTCCCAAACTGGAGGTCTCATGAAGGTTCTACATGATTCTATAGCCCATTTGTGCCCATTAATGTTTAATAGGGAGGGAACCTACACAGCTCTGCCACTTAGAGCTGTGCGCTTGGCAAATCACCTAATCTCTCTGAGGATCAGTTTCCTCCTTCATGAAATGGGGATGTTAATATCTAGTTTATTTTTATTTTATTTTAATCTTTACCTGTGGATATTTTTCCATTAATTTTTAGAGAGAGTGGAAGGGAAGGGGAGAGACAGAAACATCAATGTGCGAGAGACACATTGATTGGTTGCCTCCTGCATGTAGCCTGACCAGGGCAGGGGATCGAGCCTACAACTGAAGTACCTGCCCTTGATGGGAATTGAACCCGGAACCCTTCAGTCCGAGGGCCAACGCTTTAAACGCTGAGCAAACACGGCCATAGTCAGTACCTCATTTTAAGTACCTGTGTGATTAAGTGATACAACCTATTTCAGCGGTTCTCAACCTGTGGGTCGCTGCCCCTTTGGGGGGTCGAACAACCCTTTCACGAGGGTTGCCTAAGACCATCGGAAAACACATATATAATTACATACTGTTTTTGTGATTAATCACTATGTTTTAATTATGTTCAATTTGTAACAATGAAATTGAGGGTCACCACAACATGAGGAACTGTATTAAAGGGTCGCGGCATTAGGAAGGTTGAGAACCACTGACCTGTATGAAAGCACCTAGCACAGTGTCTGGCAGTGACAGGTGCTCCCCGAGTGTTGAACAAGGAGGAAAACAGAACTCCGCCCTGCATCTCCATCACTGATTTTTGATGATGCTGCTACAGTGCTCAACTAAAGATAACTTTTCTGGGGAGAGTCCAAGTTTGTCATTTCTCCAGCTTTTGGAATCTTCAATGATTCACAGAGATTTAGATGTTAAGACTGTAAGGTGTGGCGACACTGTATTTCATTAAGTTCCCGATTATACAGGGAGTAGAGCAGCGTGCCTCAAGCAATCTTGGCTGAGACTTACAGTATACATTATACATCATGATACACATGGATACAAAACTGAGACAAAAGTGTCTTGAAAAAATACACATACATATGATGCATTTGTTGAAAGAAATTTTATTTTATTGAAAAAAAAATACTGGTCACGCATTAAATTGCCTTCCAAACCTAATGATGGGTCACAATCCAGACTATGAAAAACTGAAGTAAAGGTTGTGCACTTCTGGTGAGGCTGATGTCTTTCTGAGGCCGTGTGGGAGGGCTACCAGGGAAATGTAGGCTCCTACCCAAATTCCCATCCAGAATCCTTTTCTGGACCAGAATTCTCTGCTTTTCATCACGTCTGTTTGTCAGGAAGCAACAGCATCCCTTGGTTTGAGCTTCTCTGCACATGGTGCTGCACACCTGAGTGTGCGTTGCCACGTTTGCATGCGCACAAATAGATGACTCTGATCACAAATATTGAACCAACCCATTTGGAGCTGGGCTTAGTCTGCAAATGCTCGAGCAGCACAGAGACACCAACTGTGTGTTGATAACTGAAGAAAACCGCTGGGTAAAGCCACGGAAGGAAGGCAGGGGCATTCCAGCTGGACATGTGTGTCACCGCTATGAGAGGGTTCCCTGGGATGACAGGACTCCTCTCCCGCCCGGGGTCGGGTACTATCTTGGGTGCGGAGGTCCTGCTGCAAGGACTCCGGAGGGGGGTGGAGGGGAGGGCAGCCTAACAGTAAATTGTATAGTCTGTGTTTTCAGAAGTTGTTTGGGAGCACAGAGGAGAGCGTTCCCAGCCATCCATTGGGGAAGGGTGGTGACCCAAGAGACTCACTGAACCCCTTGGACAGGTTCTTGAAAATGAGTGGAAATCCTCCTGTTGAACAAAGAGGAAAAGGAATTTCGAGGGGAAAGGTTAATGCATTCACATGCAGGCAGGTGTGAAAGAGGAGGGCTGCCCCGGGGACACCAAGGGCTTCAGGACTGAAACCCAGGGTCCATGGGAGGGAAATGAGGCCAGAAAGGGCAGGAAGGGCTCCTTCAACCGAGATAAGGGCTTAGGGCTTTCTGTAAGGGGGCTCTGGGATGATTTTAAGAACAGGCTCAAATCTGTGTTGTAAAAGGGTCACGCTGGCCATCTGGAGGAGTGTGAGTGGGAGGGGACGAGGCTAGAGGCAGATGTGCCACCCTTGGGCCTGAAGCAGACAGATGTGGAGAGGACAGGTGGGGAGACGGAATGAATGCCCTTGCGGAGGTCTGTGAGAGGTCCGGGAGAGGGAGGAGGCCTGTATATGGATCTATGGTCCCAACATCTGAACTACAGAATGGTAGAGAAGGGACAGAGTGTTTGGGACAGGGTGGGGGATGGGCGAGCTGACAAGGAGAGGGGAGATTCAGGCATTTCAAGGCCAAGAGCAGAAGAACTTGACAAAGTGTACCATTCACCTGTTACCTTTGGAAAGATGCTCTTCCGGAAGATATATTGTGTTCACAACTAAGTTACTTAGATCTTAATCACCCACCCCTCACACACATGTGCACACACCGTGCTCCCACCTCTTACCCTTTTCTTAGCTGACCGCCAGTCAGATTCTATTCTAGGCCCAAGGCCACACGCAGAAGGCAGATCGGTCCACCCGGGTTTTAAATGGAAATGCCTGTGCCCCAAATCTGCTGACAAAAGGCTGATTCACCTGAATTTGAAGCCCAGATCCCTAGGGAAAGAGATGTCAGGAAGCTCCAAGCATGACGGACAGAAGCTCTGGGTGAACTGAGGCAGGGAGGGGCTGCAGGTTTCCCAGCGGCCCAGGTATCAGCATGAGGTCCCCACTCAGCACTGACCCTCCTGGGACAGGAAGGGACCTGGGCTCAGACAGGTGGGATCTGCCCATTGCACCCCCTCCCTGCTGAGGCCGAGCGTTAGGACTGGAAAAACAGTCTGGGACAGTAGTCATCAGGGGATCTCGGACAGATGGTGGCCTCCCAGCGTGGAGGAGAGGAGGCAGCGAGGACTGGGGGACAGGGCCACACTCAGACAGTCACATGGGGCCCCAACAGGCCCAGCCACAAGGAAGGCTTAGCAAAATCTGTTCAAATCAACTTCAAATATTTTTTCAATTACAGTTGGCATTCAATATCATATTATTTCCAGGTCCACAGCATAGTGGTTATACAAGTATATGCCATGACCTATCTGAACCATACACAGTTATTACAGTACTAGAGGCCTGGTGCACGAATTTGTGCATGGGTGGGGTCTGGCCGGCCCACCCCAATGGGGGCCGATCAGGCCTGGGCGGGAGGGGCCATGGGAGGTTGGCTGGCTCTGCCCCTGATGGGGGGCTGATTGGAGGCGGGGCCCGTGGGGGTAGGGGGGTCCGATCGGGGGCAGGGCTAGCCAGGGGGAAGGGCTGCAGGCGGTTGGGAGGGCTGATCGAGGCCCTGATTGGGCTGGTTGGCCACCACAGTGCACGTCATAGTAACCGTTCGTTCCAGTTGTTCCGGTCATTTCGGCATTCCAGTCGCTTGGCTTTTATATATATAAATTATTGACTATATACTCTATGCAGTACTTTACATCCCGTAACTATTTTATCACTGCCAATTTGTACTTCTTAACCCCTTCACCTCTTTCACCCATCCCTCCAAGCCCCCTCCCATCTGGCAACCATCAGTCTGTTTTCTGTGTCTGAGTCTGTTTCTGTTTTGTTTGTTCATCTGTTTTGTTTTTCAGAGTCCACATATAAGTGGAATCATACAGTATCTGTCTTTCTCTGACTGACTTATTTCACTGAACATAATATCCTCTAGATCTATCCATGCTGTCGCAAATGGGGAAGATTTCATTCTGTTTTATGGACGAGTAAGATTCCGTTGTATGTATGCACCACAATGTCTTTATCCACTCGGCTATTGATGGGCCCTCGGGTTGCTTCCACATCTTGGCTATTGTAAATAACACTACAATGAATAATATTTTAAAATCTTTCCTTGACACTATGCCCCATCTCTTTGTTACCTTTCAAGTTTCTCAAATATCTTGAGAAAGAGAGAGCACGCTGGCATTTCTGTGTGCCCGGGCTAGTTGGTGGGCTACCCTGAGCTTTCATGTCTGTGTGTCTCCCTCGCCCAAGGAGAGCAGTCTCAGTAGACAGTGGAATCTGATGGCCTCCGAGTTTATGGTTATAGACAACTCCTCCAAGTTTCTGGGCTGAAAGGGGGAGGCAAGAGACAGGCCCGTTGCTAGAAAAAGGATGAAGGATTTTGACAATGGGATTTTCTTTGTCAGAAGCAAGAAATTTGAGTGTTTTTATAGGCTGAGGAAAAGGCTGATAGGGAAGGAAAGGTTGAAGATAGAGAGAGAGGATAGCTGGTGTGTGGGCTTAACCTGGAGACACATGGCCGGGGCCTTGGCCTAGCTCTTACCCAGCACACAGGCTGTTCCTCTCTTCCTGCTTCTGGCCATCGAGACTCCATCTCACCTGTGGGCCATGGAAGCACATGCCACCCCACAGGAAGGGTTAAGAAGTAGCCTGTGCTGCTTTCAGTCCCAGGGCAGAGCACCCAGTGGCTATACAGCGAGTCCCAGATGATCCCCTGCCTCCTGTCGCCCCACATCTGCAGGTCCCAGGTTTTCTCGGCATCCCCACTGCATGCTCCCAGGTCCTGGAGGCAGCTCTGCCCTCTTCCAACCTGGCTCTGCCTTGAAAGGGCCTTTTCCTTACCTGGATCCTGCTGGGCTGTTCGCCAGCATTCAGATTCTGCCCCTGTTCTTCCATCAGCTTGGATCACACTGTCTGGGACAACCCAGCCTCTTCCCACTACGCTGCTCTGCACTTTGACATTGCACCCCTCAGGCCAGAGCCCCACTCCCTGTCAAACCGTGCAGGGTCTGATACCACCCACGTCCCACCCCGACACCTGATGGACATGCCATGCCTCTGCAGACTCTCCTCTCTGACTTCATCCTCGGCCCTGATGCAGGAGCATCTCCCTGCCGCGTCCCCCTCCCCCCACCCCCCCGCCCCGAGCTCTGACTCACAGCCCCACCCCCATTCAGTCCCAGCAAGTCCAGCTGTGGACAGTCTTTGAGCTTTTATTCTCAAGTCCCAAAGGGTCCGACGCTGCTGCGAGAGGCCCCCTCTCACCATTCAGGATGCACTCACTGTGCCTGCGTGGCTTCCATCAGACAAACTGCAAGGTGTTCAGGGGGATGCATAGGACAGGTAAGTACACATACCCGTTGACCCTTGAACAACGTGGGTTTGAACTGTGTGGGTCCACTTATATGTAGATTTTTTTTCTTCAGTAAATACTGTAGGTGCATTTTCTCTTCCTTGTGGTTACATATCCTTTTTCCTCTAGCTTACTTTATGGTAAGAATGCGGTCTGTAGTGCATGCAGCATTCAGAGTATGTGTTAATCGACTATTTGTGTTATAGGTGAGGCTTCACACCCACATTGTTCAAGGGTCAACTGTAAATTAATCTAAGAAGGAGAAAGACAAAGAACATGTGTGGAAAAACAAGAACTCTTTGGCAAAATAGTAAGTAGGCCCTTAGGGAAATCATCATAGAGATTATGGTAGCAAAAGAGAGACTGTTTGGATATGGTCAGTTTCCACCACCAGGTTTAGAATAAAGAGTTTCAAAAACTCTGAAGGAAAAAAAGTGGGTAGACATTTTCAATTGCTGGGAGCCTGTAGGGAGAGATTCAAACTATTTGAAAAGCTCTTTAAAATGCTATTGTGGCAATGCAATCAGAATGATGGTAGGGGAGGCACTTACAGACACACGACTACTGATGTTTTACAAGGACGTGCACGAAAGCTGAAAACAGTGAGGAGCTGCAGGCCTGCCTTTGTCTTACTATCTGCTCTCAGCACCACCTGGCCCCTTGCTCACCCTTTTGCCTCTCAAGTATGTTTATTGTCTAGAAATACAGAGCTTTGCCTGTCTCTCCACTTCCGGAGGGGCCTGCTCCAGACCGGCACCAAGGAATCTGGGTCTCTGTCTATACTGGGAAGCTGAGCTTCTTCGAGGAACCACACACTTGACACTTGTGTTTCACAATGGGGTCACTTAGGCATCAGCACGTGGGCTTCCATCAAAGCTTTGGTCACACGACCTGAGGGTCCGCGCCTCTCCACACTGTCCTGGGCACAGGGCCTCCCAGCGCTGCTGACGCTCAGAGCATCCCGAAAGGACAGGTGTCCTACCACCCGGGTTAGCTGGCCACGTCACATCCCCCAAGGCCCAAAGGCCCTGATCCGGGGGAGCTCTTTCCGACCTCAGGCAGATGCCCTTCTTCAGACAGATGAAAACTACCATCTCCTCGTCCCCTAGTGATGTCTGTCTGACCTTCCAGCCATGACTTCCTCCTTTCCCCTGATGTCTGCCCACAGCATCTCTGGGCTCCATTCTCTGCCCTCCTGGAAACAAACTGTTTTCTAGCTGATTCCAAAAGACTCAAGCCAACAGCGGCTCCACAGGGAAGCAAATGAAGTCTGGGCCCCACAGTTTGCCAGACCAACAGCCCCCACTGAGACCCTCTCCAGGGGAGAGGTGGTCCTGCAGGCAGCAGCCGGCTGCTCTCCGCCTGCCTCCTGTCTGATCTCTGCACCTGCCCTTAGCACTCGAAGCTCCGGGGAAAATCAGCTGAGATGAGGAGCAATTCTTCTAATGGCCCAGAACACTCTGCCGGTCCCCCACACCTGCGGGGGACCTGGAGTGTGAGAGCATCCTCCATGCTCCGGTGGGGGTCCCTGCCCTCTCTCCCAATCAGGATGGGGGGTGCTGTCAGGCCTGACTTTCAGGACACTTGTCACTTTAAGAATGACAACGCCCCCAGGGTAAGTTCGGAGCTCCCAGAGGTGCTGGACACAGGGCTTGTGCTGCCAGCACTGTGACTCTCTCTAGACGACTTCACTTGGGGTCCCGGACTCCGCTCCTCTCTCCACACACCTCTGCCCCAGCACTGGCCACCAGCACCACCAGCTCCGCACTCTCATTGATCTCTCCCCTTAATGACGCTGGGCTTTGCTGGACTTCTGTCAGCAATTTTCTCCAGTCCTGGTGCTCTCAGTGTCCTCAAATACTCACACGGTTAAGAGGACCCTTGCCTCAATGCCAAAGGATCTCCATGGAGGAAATGCCCTTTCCTGGGGCCTCTGCCATCAGCTCTGCTACCCTTTTCTGCCCTCTGATGGCCATCATCGCCACTGCAGGTAACCTTTCAGGGTTCTGAGGGCTTTCACTGATGTGCTTATTCAATAAACACTTCTTTAGGGCCACTCAGTACTACACAATGTGTAGATAGTAAGTATTCAGTGATGACAATGCATGTGCTTGGCTTCCAAGATAGCAGTCCCATGAAGAAAAGTGTGTGTGTGTGTGTGTGTGTGTGTGTGTGTGTGTGTGTGAGAGAGAGAGAGAGAGAGAGAGAGAGAGAGAGAGAGAGAGGAGAAAGAAATACTATGAATGAATGGGAGTGAATGAATTGTAGTGTACCCCTGTGTAAGCCTAGATTTGCTCATCATTGCACAGACTTTACCTCCAGCGCCTTCACCTGACAACATCCTTGGAATTGAGCACCCTTCCCCGGTTAGAGGTGGAGAGTGTCAGTGACATTTGCCTTCTCCCTAGCATTTTATGGTTTTTCATTTATAACTTAAATATTTCTGAGCGGGTGCCGAGCTTGATTCTCCATGAAACTTACAGTCCAGATAAGGGGCTAGACATAAGTAAATAATCAGACAGATTGCTTGATGACAGTTAGGTGTTACCTAGGGCTGTGTTCTGACTTGTTTACTCCTAGTAAGAGCCCTGCATTGCCGGGATAGGGCATGGGATGCATGATTTGGAGGGAGAAGGAATAACCCACAGAGGAGCACAGCCTATGCACACAGTAGGCATCTCGGAAGTGCCAAATGCATGATAGAGGCTACAAAGCAGGCAAGGCTGAGGACCAAGCCAATGTCTCCAACAAGCTTTGCTGAAATCAGCAGGTCATGTGTCCTCCCCTCCCCTGCAGCATGCCCACCACATCCTGACACACTTCCATCCAACTAACTCATCTCCAGATGCAGATCCAGATGTGTGAGATGGTGTTGGCTGGGACCTTTAGCAGGTTCCAGTCAAGGATAATTCAAGAGCCACAGTCCAAAATTGCAGGAGTCGCATCTGCTCAGCACCTGGTGCATAGGAGGCACTCTGTGGTTCTGTTGGGATTATTGAATGAATACATGAATTTTGCATAGTCATCCAGGCAGGAGCTTAGCTTCTGCGAAGATTTCAGTCATGATTGTACTCATCTGATCAGTGGAGATCGCCATTCTGGTCTATTGTAATGGAAGTGGATTTATAACTTAAATTGGTGTGTTGGCCACCAGCAGTGTGTAGACTCTGGGAGAGAGAGTGTGCAGTGAGGGTGCAGGCAGGGGTGCAGAACAGCCATGAGAACATATCCCCAAGGTTTGGGAGGCAAACCTCTGGAAGGACTAAGCTCTCTTGGGCAGGTCCTGGTGGCCCCTGTGCTGGGAGGGACCGACTCCCTCAGAGATCCAGCAGGGGTGGCTACACATGTTGCTTAAAACTATAGCTGGTTTGTAATTTTGGCCTCAGACAGTAATTACAGTTGCCGGGGCTCCTTGGAGAGATAATTACAGGGAGGATTCAGCATATTCATTTTATCTACACACTTAACCATCAATTAAATCATTACTGTCTGATCCTATTCCAGAGTCTAGAAATGTTCTGTGAATGTATAATTTTGGAGGCACTGGCGTTGTTTTCAGATGGTTTTAAGTGAGAAATTGCCCAATTTCCAGAGCGAAGGCCCACGTGCATGCTTCCCGGTGAAGGCAGAGCCAGGGATATCCTGTGGAGGCTGCCTCCCGGGAGGCCCGAGTCACAGGAGGGGCCAGGCCGAAGGGATTGGCAGGCAGTGCAGCTTTGCCTTTGCTCTCCCACACAGTTCATGATTTTCCAGAGCTGATTGTTCCTGGGACCTAGAGGTCAGCGGCTGGGAACAGGAGGGAGGGCAGCTTAATTTGCCAAGAGGCTTTTAGGAGGGTCCTCCCCTGCCAGGATTTTGCCGAGCCCCTGGGCCACCTTCCACTAACTCATAGCCAAAGAGGTGGTCCTTTCACTGTGGTATTTAAAAGCACAGGCTCTGGAGTCAGACCACAGGGCTCACATTTGGCTTTCCCACTTCTGAGCTGTGTGTGCTTGAGCCAGTGTCTGAACCTTTCTCAGCCTCAGATCGTTCTCCTTTGTAATGGCACAATGCAGACCCTACCCAACAGAGCTGTGGTGAGACCTCAATGGGAAAATAATGCAGTATGCTTAGCACAGTGTGAGCACTTAATGGCTACTAGGTAAATCTTAATAATTAATGTTATTTAACACTAGAGGCCTGGTGCACAAATTCATGCACAGGTGGGGTCCCTCTGCCTGGCCAGCGATTGGGGCCGATCAGGGCCTGTCTCGCCCAGTCCTGATTGGGGCTGATCCGGCTGGCCGGCCGGGGGTAGGGACTGCGGGAGGTTGGCTGGCTACAGGAGGTTGACTGTGGAAGCGTACTGACCACCAGGGGGCAACTCCTGCATTGAGCGTCACCCCATGGTGGTCAGTGCACATCATAGCAGCTGGTCATAATGATTGCTTAGGCTTTTATATATATAGTTTGTTTTCCTACACATACATAACTATGGTACTGTTTAATTTATAAATTAGGCACTGTAAGGGATGAGTTGTAATAACTGGTAATAAGATAGATTAAGTATAACAAGGTACTGTAATAAAAAGTTATGTGAATGTGGTGGTCTCTCACTCAAAATATCTTGCTTACTGTACTCACCTTTTCACTTAGAGGAAGCACTTTAGGGCTTCCCATTGGCATGCCCAAATTGCCAGCATCACTACTCTTGCACTTTGTGACTAATAGTAAGTAATATGGGGGTGGTCATTTGAACACAAGCACTACATACCAGACAGTCAATCTGACAACCAAATTGGCTACTAAGAGACTAAGAGTGGGGATTGTCTATAGCGTGGATTCAAAGGGATGATTCACATCCTGGGCTGGACAGAAGGGGACAGTGTGAGACTTCGTCAAGCTACTCAGAATAGTGTGCAATTTAAAACTTGGGAGTTATTTGTTTCTGAAATTTTCCATTTAATATTTTGGACTCCAGTTGACTGCAGGTAACTGAAACCTCAGAAAGCAACACTGTGGATAAAGGTGGGGACTGCTGTACTTGTTTCAGATTCAACCCAAGTGTAGCCTCCTGTCTGTGTATACAGCTTGTGGAGCTCCCATAATGCTGCTTTGTTGTCCGGGTTTGCTTCCCTGAACAGACTATAAGATCCCTGAGAACAGGATTGTATCTCCTTTGTCTCTGATTCCCTGGACCCTTGTGTGGGCCCAGCAAAGAGTAGGTGCTCAGTATTGGCTGAATGAGAAATAGACGGAGGGAAGAAGAGGAGGATCTGGCATCCCAGGTGCTCGGCTTGAGGTACGTTCGCCCCTTTCCTGACTCATGGAGTTGGGGTCCTTCACCAACAAGCACTACATGATTTCAGCAGGTTTTCATGTTCAAACTTCTACGTGCTGAAAAGCTGACTGTAAAAGCCCTTGCTGACAGCATCCATGCTTTGCCTGACAGCACAGGGGCTCTCCCTGGCTGGGGGGACTTGTAGGAAAAGTCTGTATGGTCCACAAGGAGAGAAGTGCAGCCGGTCTTCAGGGTCCCAAAGACTTCGGGGTATTTCACATTTTGAGGTGATTTGGTGACTTTTTGTGAAACTGAGACTGTGAGAGATGGAGAGGAAGCAGGGAGCCAGGACAGAGGACGGAGGAGGCTGTGGCCTCCACAAATGCTTCAGAGCCACCACTTTTGTCTCAGGTCTATTCTGGAAACAGCCTTTTGCAGTGTGAGGGTTCTGCTCTCACCTGTGGGGACCTGGTACACGATTTTCAGGAAGCATCATTGCCATTGATGTTCCCTGTGAGGTGAGCAGAGGACTCATTGGGTCTTAGCTTCTGCACTCAGAGCTCCAGTCCATGCCCTGCTCACCACAGGGAGCACGCTCACCGCCTGCGCCAAAGAGGAATGCGTCCCATGCGTGCACTTGTGCTGGCTTCAACAAGCTGGCGGCGCTTCATTATTGCAATTTCATGCTGTGATTCTTCTACTTCATTCTGTGCTGAAAGTGGCAACTGTCCCCACTGTGTCTCCAGCATTGCGTGGCGCATGGTTTTGGTTTCCAGACCCACTGACTTCATTTGATAAAGTGGCAGAAATCTCATACAGGTGTGGCTTGGTTAAGCATTGTCCCGAGCACCGAAAGGTTGCCTGTTCAAATGCCGGTCAGGGCACCTACCTGGGTTGTAGGTTCCATCCTTGGCCGGGACATATACAGAAGGCAACCAATCAATGTTTCTTTCTCACATCTATGTTTCTTCCTCTTCTTCTTCCTCTTCCTCTTCCTCTTCCTCTTCTTCTTCTTCTTTTTCTTCTTCTCCTTTTCTCTCTCTCTCTCTTGCCTCTCCCAACTTCCTCTCTTTAAGCATGTCCTCAGGTGAGGAATTTTTTTTAAAAGTGGCAAACATCTACGTGCTATGTGCACAAAGAATTCTCTCAAAGTAACTCCCTTCTATAGGCCCCTCCAATAATTCTGCTGGGTACACTGAGTTAGAGGCCCATGTGTCCAGCTTCCACAGAGGCCCGAATCTGCCTCCTCACCCCCCTGTCACGGCAATCACCAGGATGCCTGGCATGGTTTCATGGTGGGATGGGTTGGCACCACGTGAGCCACTGCCCTGGCCTGGTCATTGGTGTGGGGCAATGGCACGGCTTGGTGTGGAAGGGAAAACCGGGAACAGCAGGGCCTTCATCTTCGGAGGTGAAGGGGTGGCCAGGGATGTTGCTGGTGGCTGCAGGGAAGAGGGGTGTAGGGGTGACGGCGGTTTTATAAGAAGGTGGAGAGACAAAAGCATTAAGGAGCAAAAGAGACAGCGCACCACCCCACCCGAGATACATGGGATGCGAGGGATTCACAGCCTTCTCGAGAGAGGTCACAGAGAGAGGTGTGCCTTCGAGGGAGAACCAGGCTTCACTCAAGGCCAGGATGTGGAAAGAAGGTTTTACGAGAGTCAGGACATAGAAGATGGTAGGTGGAGAGCCCCATAGGTGGTTGGAGACAGTTCACACAGCGGGTTTTTTCAGGGAAGGGGAAGTACAGGCCGGGATGTGGGTGACAACGATGGAGGACAGGTGACTGGACAGTGGGACAGAAGGCAGGTTCAGTCTCAAGGGGCAAAGTTGGCCTTACCTGGAGGAAGTACTGTAGCTGCGTTGTCCTGGGGGCGAGAAGATAAAGCCTCTGCCACCTTCAGACCAATGGCTCTCCCAGGGTTGTTTGAAAGGGGGCTGAGCTGTCTCTCTCACCCATGTATCTGTTCATTCATCATTACCCAGTGCTCATAAGCCTTGGGTCTACTGTGCCCCTGGCCTTTCCCCTACCTTAAACCTCCACCCATCTGCCTGACCACCACCTCCCCTCCTGCTGCCCTGGGTCCTGCCTTCGCCCAATGCCGCTTGTTGTCCTCCTGACAAGCAGGCTTACCTTCCCTACACATGACACCTCACAGTAATAATGTCACATCAGCTTTCCTACATCAGACACCTGCTTGATCCAAGGCACTATACTAAGCACTGGATGTACATCATCTAATTTCACCCTCAACCTGTGAGGCAAACAGTAGTATCTCCCCAGATGAGAAAAGCTGAGGCTTTACTGACTTAGCTACCATCATGAGGCAAATAAGTGGGAGAGCTAACATATTGATGTAGATTGTCTCTTGTCTCCACTGTTCTATGTCCCCTCCACAGTCTTCATGGGTCTTTCATGCTAGTGACTTTGGACTTTGCCCTGTGGCGTGCTCGGATCAATAGAATATGAGAGGGGTGACAGTTCCAAGTGATGGCTTTAAAAGCACCGCGTATTTCTACTCACCCCCTTGAGCTTTTGACATCTGTCATGGGAACTACCTACATCCTAAAATGAGCAGTCACAGAAGCTCACCTCTAGCCAGATCCAGTGGAGCCCAGCAGAGCTGCTGCCAACCCACAAACCCATGAATAGGAAATACGAGGTTATCGTTGTAAATGACCAAGATCAGTGGGGAATGTGTCATTATAACAAAAGCTTACTAATATAGAGTGAAACTAAGATCTTTCTGATTCCATACAGTGCTTTTATTTTATTTATTGTTTAATGTTTTTACTGTTTTTTTTTAGAGAAAGGTGCAGGGAGAGGGACAGAGAGAAAGAAACGTCTATCGGCTGCCTCCTGCTCACCCCCTGTTGGGGGTCAGGCCCACAACCCAGACATGTGCCCTGCCTGGGAATCAACTGGAGACCTCTTGGTACATAGGTCGATGCTCAGTCAACTGGGCCACACCAGCTTGGCCCTACAGTGCTTTTAAAAGCAGCGTTTTTCTATCTCGGTGCTTCTCAGGCATGGACATCAGGGCTTCCTGGCCTGGATCCAAATGTGGACCCCTGTTCAGCCCCTTAGGCTCTCTTCCTTCATCACCTCATCATCGAATTGAAGTTGCAGCCTCTACCTGTTCCATTTGTACTCTTCCTCTTTCCTCCCCTTTCCTCTTCCTAGGAGGAAACCTGCACCTGCCTACACCCCTCGGCAAGTCTCTCAAACCCGCTTCCCTGCTAGCCAGACAGCGTGGAAGAAAACGCAGCTGGACCAGCCTCGCACGGCCAGTTTCTCACTGGCCACACAGCTGGTTCTGAATGATGCTTTCCTTCTGGGTTGCTGGTATTCAGCTCAATTAAGAATGTAAACCTGAAACAAGGCCTAAGAGTTTTCTGGAAAGCTGTTTCGTTTTCATCCTGCTGGCATCGATGCCTGGTCCCTTATGATCTCACATTCCCAAGTGGTGTGTCATGTAAGCTTTTGGCTAATGTACTTTCAGTTGTTTTGCCTTTGCTGCTGCTTCCCCCACCTAATCATCTGCTTCAATATAACCGTAATTTTCAAACTCAGTAGGATGTGCAGTGAACAATAGGCAGTAAAGTTGATTAACTGAAAAAGCCCTTTAAAAAAAATCCTTCAAGCTAATGGAATACATTTTTTTGTTTTGCTTTGTTTTGGCAGTCATGTTATGTTCTGTGGACTTTTTCCACAATTCTGTTTTTAAATGTTGTATTGCCCAGCTGGTGTGGTTCAGTGGTTGAGCATCGACCCATGAACCAAGAGGTCACTGGCTCGGTTCCCTGTCAAGGCACATGCCTGGGTTGCAGGCTCGATCCCCAGTGGGGGGTGTGCAGGAGGCAGCCAATTGATGATTCCCTCTCCTCGATGTTTCTATCTCTGTCCCTCTCTCTTCCTTTCTCTCTAAAAAATTAATTATAAAACAATTTAAATGTTGTAATCTGATAAGACTATACTTTGTAACTACAAAGATTTGATTCCTTCAAATTAGAACATGATTTTCCCTAGTTATCTTTTTACTAATTGATTTTAGAAAGGAAGGGGGAGAGAGAGAGAAACATTGATTGGTTGTTCCACTTATTGATGCATTAATTGGTTGATTCTTATATGTGTCCTGATTGGCAATCAAACCCCCAACCTTGGCATATCGATACGACGCTCTAACCAACTGAGCTACCTAGCCAGGACTTTCCCTGCTTATCTTAATGAAAAATTTTGAAATGAAAACTTATTATTTCATTTATGCAGCAGGTACCTGAGAAGGAGGTAGCCCAGGGTCTGTCCTCTCTCCCTCAGGGGGTCTGTGGGCATAACTTCAGCAGCTCCTTAGTCATTCCCGTCTCATCCTAAGCCATTCTCCTGGGAAGGAGAACCAGATTTTACCAGTTCTCCCCCTTCAAAAGCTTCCACTGGCTGGCCATACCTATTAATATTTCCCAAATTAATTATTCTATGTTGTGCCTTTTCTCCTAATGCTCTCTCAGCCTAGAATACCTTTCCTCTACATTCTCACCATGTGAATCCTATGTAACCCTCAGGATTCAATTTAAGTGCCACCTCTTCTGTGAAATCTCCAGTGACTATACCCCACTTAACTCAAAGTGTTCCCATGATACTTTATGATGTACATTGACCACGTTCTGCCTCTAGTTGTGGCTTTATAGTTTCATTCACTTATCTTCTCTCTTGACTATGAACCCCTTCAGGTCTGAGATTGTGTTTGCTCCCCAGGGTAAAAAATAGGGTCTTTCATGTTCACTGTGTTGATGTTTCTAGCTGATTTGGGCTCATTGCTGACTTTTGCTACAGATGGTGATTGAGCCTCACTCTGTGGTTTGTAGAGAGGTTTTCAGTCTATGATGTCCGTTCACATTCACCAGGCAGGAGGGGACTGGTCAGTGTGAGGGCGCCCGAGAGAGGATTAACACAGAGGCAGTCTATACCCGGCTCCTCACAGAGGGTGGAAGCTCCCAGAGGGGAGACACAGGTGCCCACACGTGCAGCTGGCTGGGTGTGCCTCCCTCCAGTGTCTCCCTCATGTCAGGCAAATGAGAACTAGAAGTCATTGGGGTCTTTTTATCCAGAAAATGTCCATTATTCATAAGTGGTAATGGTGATATCTTGAAGTCAGGGTCACAGGTGAACAAATCTAGCATCCAGTTTATTGTGCACTAACATATAGGGTCCGCTGGTGGTTGGGAGGCAGGCATATGTCTTCATTTACGATGTCTTCAGCATTTATGTTTATAGCTCTTGGTTATTTTTCAGAGCCCCCTTTCCAGGAAATACTGAATTTAAGCACTCAGGTCCTGTTTTGTGCCCAGCCAAATAGAGCTCTCAGAATCCAAAGCCAGTTAGCTCCTCCCCCCTTCACTGACAAACTTACCCAGGGCCAGGGTGGGAGGCCTAGTGGGGCAGTAGAGGTGCCTCAGTGGCTCCCACATGGTCACTCGGCTCTGCTCTCCTGCTTGCCTGTCTGTTCACCAGTCCAAGGTCCAAGTCCTGAAACACTATCTGATCGTGCCCTCCCCTGCTTAAAACTCCTCAGTAGCTGTCCTTTGTTCAGAACAAGGTCAGGCTTCCTCACTTGGCCTTCAGGGTGCCCTGTGACCCACCTCCATCTCCTCCTTGCACTTCATGCCCAGTTGCTGGTGGTCCACACCGTGCTTCCTACTCACCCCCATGCCCTTGTGTCTGCTTTCACTTCTTGTGCTGCCTCCCTTCCCTCTTTGCTTGGCTAGGTCCCACTTATCTTTTAAGCATCTGGACCCATTTTCCCCTTCTACAGGAAGCATTCTGAAGATCCTCCTACTCTCTTCCCCTAGTACCCTGTGCCCACCCCTAATATAACATCTGGTGCCACTTGACATCGTCTGGGTGCGTGTCACCCACAGCACGTCCAGCGGCTTTGTGAGGTTGTTATTCACCATTGTATAACCAGGGCCTGGCAACATGCCTGGCTCAAAGTCAGCCCTGAGTATATTCTTGTAGGATAGAATTCCAATTTATTCTATCTTACAGCTTGGGAAATGCTTGCTGATGTGTTAGATGGACTCTGCATCTCCTATTTTCAAATCTTCAGGCGTGGTGTTTCTGTTAATGTATAAAAGTAGCCCCATGCTAGCTCCGAAAGCCAAAGCAACTTCATTTTTTCGTGAGGATTAAATGAGCCCTACCTTCCTTCCAGCCCCCAGTTCTCCAAGTGCAAGGTGACACCCGTGAGGGTTGAGACAATGCAATTAAGTTCCCAGCCATTGTCTCAGGTGAGATTTGTAGCAACACAAAAGCCCAGGCAGTTTACATAAAGGTCTCTGCAGAGAAACATCTCAGTTTAAAAGCAGGTTGGGAGATCCATGACCATTTCCTCCAGAACACTCAGAATTTCATCATGTGTGGAGTCACCATATTGGCCGCTTATCTCAGCAGTCTTTCAAGATGCCTCTTTGCATTTACATGGTGCTCAATAAATGCTTGTGGAATGAATTACTGAATAGATATAGTGAATGTAAACTTAAAGTAACAAACTCCAAATATCCTCTATTTCACTTTGTCAGGTAGAGTAAGTTTTTCCTTGCAGTAACTCTAACATGCCCCTTCATCTGAAAACCTATGTCTGTACTCTGCTCACCTTTGAAATGGCATCCCCCTTAGAGCCCTTGCTTCTGGCTTGTTTCCGATGAACCCCTCTCAGGAACAGTCTACATGTCACACGTGCCACCATTCACCACCTGTACGCTCAAGGTTGACTTGACAATGGATCCTGATACACTTGCCTGCAAAGACGGGACTGTTCAGTTCAGTTTCTGAACTGGGAATCCTTTTTAGAAAGGCATCTCCATGGAGTTGGTATTGAATGGCAGTAATTTGCCATGCCGGGCATAGTACTTGAAGAGCATGCATTTGGGTCCATAAACGAGTGATGGCAGATTCTGGCTCTGCCATTTACTGCCTTTGTTATTTTGTCTTTCTCAGACCCAGTTAGCTCTGTAAACATGCAATGGTAATATCTATCACAGAGGGCCAAGGCTGACTGAGGTAAGACATGCCGAGTTCTTATGGTAGAGTAGGGTGCTTTAGTGCTCATTGAATAGTAGTTATTACCCAAATGGCCCCTTTCATTTTCCATGCTATTGCCCCAGTCTCCTGCCTGGAAATATAGTTATAGCCATACTGATTTATTTCTTTATTTCTTTAACAGACTAATTCTTTTTTTAAAAGAATATATTTTTATTGATTTCAGAGAGGAAGGGAGAAGGAGAGAAAGATAGAAACATCAATGATGAGAGAAACATTGATCCTGCATGCTCCCGACTGGAGATCAAGCCCTCAACTGGGGCATGTGCCCTGACCAGGAATAGAGCCTCAACCTCCTGGTTCATAGGTCAACGCTCAACCACTCAGCCACACTGACCAGACAGCATACTGATTCTTTGAGGGGTGAAGGGGAGTGAACAATAAAGAATGTCCTCTTTAGAGAAAGGGAGAAGGGAAGAATCAGATTCTAAGTGGGTGTGGCATGATGTTCCATCATCTACGTGCAAAGCTGTGGTACATAATAAATAGGCAACATAATCCTGGATTTTTATGCTTTTTTAAATAAAATTTTAAAATTCAAGTTTAACCATATTAAGTGCATATAAGATTGAATAATGTAATGAGTCACTTCAATTTTTGACAAGCGTCTTCATTCTCCCTTAGATACTTCCTGTAATCAAAACCCATTTTCAAATTCACAAGAAGATATTATCTAATGATCCACTCAGTCTTTTCATGTTCTTAATTTGAGGTCAGTTTCAGTGGCCTGTCTCACATCAGCTGTCATTTTTGTGATTGAAATGTCACTTCACATTACAGTTTTCACCGGGACAGTTCTCATCTTTGGTTTCAATTCAATTTAATTCAAATCAGATTCATATGTCTCAGAGCAATTGAATTCGCTTAAAATCCCCTCTGTTCAGAAAAGATTATAACCACTACTCCTGCTGATGCCACTAAACTCCCTGATACCCTCTAAACCCCAGGTGCTGCCTGGGAGGCCTGATAACAAGGTTGCTGCTGCTTCTGCCCACTGAAATGGGCCTGGTGCCAGCCCTGGACCAGCAAGGCCAGCCTTAGGGCCACCGGGGCTTGAACACCATTGTTATCTACAGTCTTGATGCCATGGTCACCACCACCCCATCCCCCCACCAAGTTCCTACTGGGTCAGATTGGTTGGTTGGTTGAGTTTTTCCAGTCTTCTTCCCACAAGACAAACCAAAGGGTTTGAGCCATAGCACAGTTCACCCATGCCATGCTCGAAATCGCCCTTCTCCTGGAACAACTGAACTGCTTTCCTCACACTGACTTGTATCCCTGACTTTCCCCAGGAGAGCATCATTTTCAAGAAGCTTCTCTTACAAGACCTCTGGTGGAGATGAGCCCTGCGTCCCACTAGACCAGGGGTGGGCAAACTTTTTGACTCGAGGGCCACAATGGGTTCTTAAACTGGACCGGAGGGCCGGAACAAAAGCATGGATGGAGTGTTTGTGTGAACTAATATAAATTCAAAGTAAACATCATTACATAAAAGGGTACGGTCTTTTTTTTCAATAGTTTTATTCATTTCAAACGGGCCGGATCCGGCCCGCGGGCTGTAGTTTGCCCACGGCTGCACTAGACACACTGAAACTCCTTTATCCCATCATCGTGTGGCTGGCGGGCCAAAAACATTCTGGGGACTTAGTGGCACTGCCAAGAGGAGGAAAACATAGGGTACTAGGACCAGGCATTATCAGGGCCCAGAAAACTTACTCAGCTGGAGAAGGGGAGACCGTAGTCTACTCCACAGTATTCCCAGGGGCTGAGCTTGACTCCAGCTAATTGTGCACGAGGAAACTCCCTAACTGAGTGAAGGCCAGCTATGGAGGCCAGATTGGAGCTTTCCTGTGGTTTGGCCATCGGCAGCATGGCCTCTGCTAGTGGTATTACTGAGCCTGGGAACTGGTAAAAGACTGGCTGAGGTCGTAGCCCAGCCATCTAAGCGGGCTTCAGATTAGGCCAGAAAAAATCAGAAAAGGGAGTGGTCTCTGTGGCGTGGGCATTTCGGGAGAGCTCTACCCAGACAGTCTGAAGGGACTGCTCAAATGGAGGTGAAATAAGGTCAGATCAGGGAAGCCTGGGGTTGTACATAGAACTGAGGGGCAAATGAGACACACACGCAGGTCACTAGCCAGGGGGATCCAGAGGAATGGAATAAGAAGGTAGGAACTTGCCGAAACCGGTTTGGCTCAGTGGATAGAGCATCGACCTGCGGACTGAAAGGTCCCAGGTTCGATTCCGGTCAAGGGCATGTACCTGGGTTGCGGGCACATCTCCAGTAGGAGATGTGCAGGAGGCGGCTGATTGATGTTTCTCTCTCATCGATGTTTCTAACTCTATCTCTCTCCCTTCCTCTCTGTAAAAAAATCAATAAAAATAAATAAATAAATAAATAAATAAATAAATAAATAAATAAAAAAGAAGGTAGGAACCGTAAGTGAGGTATGGCACCTGCTGCATTCTACTAATTGGACTGGAGTTTCTTACAATTACCTCATCTGCCTAGAAAAACCAAGGCAGAAGCTTCAATGGGTAGACTGAACTTAACAGAATGAGTTTCGGGGTCATGTAATTGTTAGAGCTTAGACTTTGAAGTTAGGCATCTTGGGTTCACATCTCAGCTCTGACACTTAGTAACAGTGTGGCTTTGGGCAAATTGATCTTTTGGTGCCTCTGCATCCTCCAGTAAAGAACCTCGTAGGGTTCTCTTAAGGATTTGAACAGTTCTTATCCTTGTGCCTGGCACACAACAGGTACTACAACGCTGGAAGAATGTGGCACATGGCCTCGTTGTCTAATAGCAGGACAACTAATTCCAGACCGAATTCATTGGTGGGGCGGAGCCTGTCCAAAGATTGCCTTCCCTCATACGGAAGGCCGCAGGCTGCTCACTGGACCTGCAGCTGGGGCCTCACAGCTGAGAGAAGGGGCTCTGGGAAGCGGGGCCTGCTGTGGGTGGTGGATGGGGAAGTAGAGCCATTCGGAGGGAACTCCTGAGCATCAGCTAGCCTGGGAGCATTGTATCTGAATCACAATAGAAGGCAAATATCCACTCACATTTCCCTCCTGGACTCAGAAAGGAGCATAGCCTTCCCCAGGGGGATGGGTGCTCCCACACCCAGACAACGCGCTTCAAAGCCCCGGGTCGCAGTCCGACATGCTTTTCCCTCGCCAGTGTACGCTCTCTGGCTTGTGTTTGTCTCTGCTAGCCACGCGTGTGAACACCCGGGCTTTGGAATTCGGTTCATATATCCTGGTTGGAGAATGTCTGGGCTCTCCCATCGTGTCTGTGCATCGTTTTTGTCATCGCCATGTCCCTGGCAGTGACTCCCGTTTTCTTTCTCTCTGTGACTCACCTTGAATTCCCTCCATCTGCACTGGGAAATGGCCTGAGTTGATAAGTTAAGTTGAAGGCTGTGCTGACGGGGAAACAAAAGATCTTGCTGCTCTAAGTCTGGGCTCCACTGAAAGCCTGCCCTTCACGGACTGGAAACAAGGAAGGGATGTTGCACCATTCCCCAGCTCACTTCCCACGACTCCGCCCCTCACTCCACCTCCTTCTGACAATACATCCAGTGTGCCACGTGCCCTTTCCTGCTTGGTGCCTGTGCCCAGCTCTCTCCTCTCCTGATGGAGCCCTCCCTTTCAGCCTAAATGCTCCAGCTCAAGACGTATCCTTCTTCTTGTTTGTCCCTTTGCTCTGGTTCTTTAGATTCCACGTGTAAATGAAACCATATGGCATTTGTCTTTTTGTCTGACTTATTTCACTGAGCAAAATAACCTGCAGGTCTATCCATGGTGTCGCAAACGGCAAGCTTTTATTCATTTTTATTGCTGAGTAATATTTCATTGTATATATGTACCACACCTGCTTTATCCATCCATATATTAATGGACACCTACATTGCTTCTATATGTTGGTTATTGGAAATAAGTCCTCAATAAATATAGGGGTGCGTATATCTTTTTTAATTCGTGTTTTTATTTTGTTCGGATAAATACCCAGAAGTGGAATTGCTGGGTCCTATGGTAGTTCTATTTTTAATTTTTTGAGGAAACTCCATACTGATTTCTGTAGTGGCTGCACCAATCTGCAGCCCTACCAACAGTGCCCAAGGGTTGCCTGTCCACTTCCTTGCCAACACGTGTTATTTATTGACTTTTTGCTAATAGCTATTCTGACTTTTGTGAGGTGGTAGCTCATTGTGGTTTCAACTTGCTTTCTTTGCAGACCCATAGAAACAGATCAAACTTATGGCTGCCAAAGGGGAGGGGGTGGTGCATGGGTGGGAAGGTGAAGGGGAATATAGTCAATAATATTGTGATAAATTTTCATGGTGACAAACGATTACTAGACTTAGTGTGGTGGTCACAGTGTAAGGTATATAAAAGTCTAATCACTTTATTGTACACCTGGAACTAATGTAATATTTATACCAACTATACTTAAAGATTTTTTAAAAATTTAAAGACTTATCTTTCAGCATCCTCTCTGCAGCCTCCTCAACCCCCTGGAAGCTCTTCCCTCCCTCCTACTTGCTCTGATGCATTTTAATGTGTACCTCTGTTATTCAGCTTCCCATGTTGTAATTTCTCCCTTTGTGAGCCCCCTGGATAGCAAGGTGTGTGTCTTACCCATGGGACTGCATCCCCTGCATCCAGCACAATGCCTGGCACTTGTTTGCTACACGTTAAAAATATATGGGTGAAAACCAAAGCATTCTTTTTGTTTCTTCTTCCTGCAGAAACGATGACTGTGGGTAAGAGAACTGCTTTGCCACGGACACAGTAGGACAACCATCTCACAAAGATCTTAAGTAACATTCCCTATCCAACAACGCCCGGACGACTCCAGTGACCAAATGCTCAGCTGTAACCACAGTGATAACTGGCCTTCTTTCCAGACTGGGTTTGGTGAACATGAATGGTCCAGTTGTCTTCAGATGGTCTAAGGTGGTGTGCTGTCGGGGCAGCACGTCTCTCACAGTCAAGAACCAGGATTGGACCACGGAGGAAACCAGCTGATACAGTGAGAGGACTGAGAGGACCCTGAGTACCAGGACTCTCAGTGATGGCACAGCATCTGCCCTGGCAACGTCATACTGACATGATGCTATTTGTTTGAATGCCCTGGAAGGACAGAATACTTTAAAATATATCCAGGTGCTAACTAGGCAGCAGGTTTAATTCATCTTTGAGCTAATAGCTGTCTCCAGAAAATATTTTACCCAACAAGTGTTCCAGCTTTGCCAGGAATAGCTCCAGGAATGGAGTAGGATAAGCACGCTGTTCCCCTGGAGAAGATCTAGTGCAAGGAGGGCTAGCTCACAGCAAACCCACTGCCCTCTCCCATACACATGGCAGCGAGTACCAGTTGATCGTGACCCTCTCGTCTGCTAAACCCAGGTTCTGAGGAGTCAGAATCCACAGCACTGTCTTCTGGGGAGCCAACAGCCACTTCTTTCCAACCAGTGTTGGCATTAGAATGAAAGTTATCATCCCTGTTAGCGAGGCATCCATCTCAGTGGTGTAAGCATTCCAGAGTACCCTTTCCCAGACTCATTTGCCCACGGAGGGAACAGCCTCAGAAATAGAGGTGCCGTTGTGAGAGCTGAGTTCATGGAGAGAGAGTACAGCATTCCCATGAGTGGAGGCACAACTTTTGGGCCTTCTTGGCCTGCATGCCTTCTGGGGTAATTCCACATGCAGCAGCCCAGAGGGTAGCCTTGGGTAGCTACAGACAGGTTTCCTTTCCACTTCCAGACACATAAATCACTCATAGCACTTGGGGAATGGAAATACCCACAAGAGTGAAGGTCAAGGGCTCTCCCCAGTATCTCATTCATTACTCAGCTTCCTTTGTGACCATATCAGCCAACTCACTGCCAACTGTGTTCCTCATCCTCATTGCTTCTGCTGTCATATAAATGAAGCCAAAGGCCTCAGCATACCCCGGGCGGAGAAGTCCTCTCTCTCCCATGATGGGTGCAAGGTACCGCACCCACACATTTTCACCACTTCTGCAAGATAACATTTCCCTTTTCATGCGATCCCTTTGCAGCAGAATCCAGAGTTAGATTATAGTTTACCTTCCTGGGAAGCTCATTATCTTCATTTGAATTATCATTTCAGGAGGACTAACTGGGTGGAAACAGGATCATTGTGTGTCTTCAGAAAGTTTTGTGTTGCCACAGCTGCCTGGTCTAGGAAATACCCTGATGTCAGATCTAAAAGGATGGAGGCCTTTGGTTGTATGCGGCACTATTGCTGTGCCCCAGCTTCACGTGCTCCCCAGCCTGCCTGATTCGTTTCCATCTCATTGGCTTTCATCCTCCAGGATGGAAGGGGGACCCAAGTTTCTGCCTATGTCTGACGACATGAGAAGAATGCTACTTTCTTTGCCCAACTCGTTCTGCCTAGTTCTCCCTATTCAGACATCCTTCACCATTTCAGTGTTAGGAGCAAAGCATGAAACACTCGTACCAGCAGAAATATGATCACCAGAGTCAGGCAGATAAGCCCAGAAGAATGGTCCCAGATAAACCGGACTGTCCCGAATAAGTATCAGACAGCCCTCCCAATAAATTTTGATAGGTCCTTGGCACTGGGAGCCTGGGCAGGAGATCCTGGGGCAGCTGTGTCTGTTATTCCCCCATCAAGATCTTCCTGCCCAAAGAGCTAGTGGCCCTGGGGTACTAATGAGTATGCTCCTGGTTTGTTGGTATGAAACAGAAGGTGGTTTTAAAGAGGCCAGAAGGCAAAGAGGCCTGCCCACATGGCAGGCAGGTGGCTTTGTGTCTGGAAAGCTTTGCCTAGCCAGTCCAGCTGTGGCCAGAGGCCCATTATACATTTGAACTCCCTCAGCCAATCTGCAACTCTACTTTTGTTCTCTTGCATTCTGTTTGGTTTCCCTTTAGTTTCCGAGTAAATGTTCCTTTTGAAAAATTCCAACCTTGTCTCCTTGAACTTGGGGGGAAGGGTATTGTCCAACATGCAATACTTAACATGCAGGAGGGTGGAGTGAGGGGTGAGGAGTAAGGGGCAGAGGAGGGGGTGGGGAGTAATATCCGTGGACACTTAAATAGAGCAGAAGCTAAAGAAAGGCAGCTCGTTACGGTGGTTATAGATCTTGCGATGCCACAAGAAACCCTGGCGGAAAACCACGATTATTGTCATTCTACTGACTGCTCACATGCTCGGGTTGGATGCTTTCTCCCCCTCGTCTCTGCGCCAAAGTAAAGGTTCAAACAAGACATTCCCACCCTTGGAAACGCAGAGATGAAAATGCTACGTATACTAAGTTAGAGGTGGTCTGTTCCTTTTCTGAAGACTTCAGAAAGAATTATTGCAGCTAATTAAGAGAGAAGGGTTTTATCAAGTCTAGATTGGATGAACATAATTCTGCCAGCTGTCCCCTCACATAAGGTCTCCACACACGAGTGTTGCCACGGTGCTTTCTCCAGTTGCCCCTCCCCCCTCGCAGCAGCCCCTGTGATATGGAATAGTCTGGGGCCCGTCCACTGACCTTCCCCCTCACCTGGTCTCTATCTAACTCTGCCAGCTTGCTAGAACTTTCAAAACAAAGGTATAGAAAGTGATTTAATAAACGGAGAAAAGGACATAAAACATGGTTGTGCATATGGCCAAAAATGATGCCCGCGTCTTGTATGTGGATCCTGGGAATTCGCAGGATTAGCTGCCCATAGCCCCCCATTTCACTGATGGCCACTGGGGGATATTGGCAATGTCCAGCCTGGAATTGCCACCCACACTCAAGCCAGAGAGGGTGGCCTCGCCTGTTGCTTTACTGTCCCGTCCTAGACCCTGCTAAGAGAATGTCTCTCACACACCGCATTCCTGAGCTGGTTGCTGACACTGAGCATAGCCAGAGCTATGAGTGGCCAGTGAGGTTTCTCTGAAACTGAGGTTTTATCACGGATGGGGCCTTCTGACTCCTGCCCCTCCAGTCTTCTCTCCAGACCAGAGAGAGGAGATACCCCTCAACATCCTTTAACAACCACCCGTGGTTGCTTGCTTCCCCAGCCACGGAGCCAGTGATGCCGCAGAGGCGCTGTTCGGGATTTTATCTTCAAAGCCAGAGATCAGTCGCAGGCCGTGCTCAGAGAATTATGGTGGGTCTCTGAGATGCCCTTTCTGGAAAAGAGGCCAAGATGAATGGGGCCCTTTGTTCCAGCACATGCTATTCCACCTTAATCTGACTGCATCTGAAATAGGCTTACCTTCGAGGAAGAGATGAAATAGAGCTAAGAGCTAAGAGAAAGAAAATGACCAGAGGGAGAAGTTGCCCCACCAACCGAGGAAATATCCAGGGAAGACCTGTAGAACTTCAAGGAAAGCAGGGCAAGAGGGTTGGCTGGTATTCCAGGAGCTGTAGAAGGCGAGGCCTGGTCCTCACCTCTAAGCCCAGATGTAAGAACAGAAGCCCTGAGTAGCGCTGTGCACCTGCCTCTAGTATCGAAGATGTCAGGTATCAAGCACCCTTTGCTCAGTCTCCTAAGAAATCCGATTCAGGCTCTCCAAGGGCCATGGCAGAACCCCCTCCTCCCTTCTTCCACTCGGAAGGCTTACTTGTCACTTGCTGCCTAGGCTCCCTGGGCATGTGGGCTGCAAAATTAAACCAGCGGCATAATCACCCCTATCCGCACACTCCCTGCTGTCTTTTCACCGTGTCCAGGAGCTCTGGGCCTGGAAAGGACCAATAACCAAGATGGCCCCCAAGCCTCAGAGAGTTAAGCCTTAATGGCATCAGGCTCCCCCAGTTCACCCACAGGCCAGCTGAGGATTCACATGCATCTTTGCCTGGCTGGCAAGAGAAGAACAGGCCGAAGGGACCTGGGCCACAGAGGCTGTTCCCTGAAGTCATTGCACTGCCTCCCACACTCCACCGTAGGTGAGATTTCTCCGCGAAGGCTAGAGGAGCATTGCCTGACAGTACAGTTATCAATGTAAAAGTTATAATAATAAACAACACTATGTTCTATGGCTTACAATGTATGGTATCATTTTTGTCTATTTTCTTTATTTTTTGAAAATTCAATTTGCGGTTCCAAAGAGTAAAAAGTTAGTTTTTTAAAAAAGTTAATATCTTCTTGGCTCCATACTAAATTCATTATAGTTATTATTCCGATATTATTCTTTACATTAAAGCTATTCCAAGCCAATGCTTGACTAGTAATATTCATGGCTTTTCCTATCAAGTGAACATTACCCCCAAGATACTGATTTTTTCACAATTTAGACAAAATTCGTTTTTGCATGGTGACAGTATCCAGATTTGAATTAATCAAAGAAAGATAATTTCTCTAATTCACCACACTCAGAGCTTTCAGATAATAAAATAATGTCTTCAAGTATCTGAAGATACTTGTATTCAGGGCTTCAGAGTTGAGCTTGTGGACTATATCAACTGGTAAATAAACTTTCCAGAAACAAGTTTACCCTCATCTACAAAAAGTAATGACTTTTAAAAAATAATATTTTGTCCTCAAGAGATTTTGGAACTAACAACATTTTAAGTCTAAAATAAAATTTTCAAAAGTGCACAAGCAAGTGCAAGCCCGATAAGAACCTGATGGAAAAACATTGCCATAAACTTCATGTTTCATAAAGCAGCCACAGTGCACCACCCCGCCTGCGTGTCCACAGATCAGATTGGAACTCTACCAACGATTCACTTCCCGGCTGGACCTACCAAGTCTCATGGACTTTCTTAGATGAGCAACAAATCTGCACTTTGTCCCAACATTATGGTCAGTATTTTTAAATTGTGTTTTCTGGATGGAAAGAGTGAATACATAAAGGCTTTATTGAAAATAAGACCCAGCCCTGGAGAGAAACAGGGTATCTGAGCGACCATATAAAATGGAAGAAGAGCAGCTCTATGCTGTGTTCCAAATTAGAACACCTGGGTGGAAAGTACTTCAACCGAAGTAAATATGTGTCTAAGCTATATATTGGTTTTCCTTTGTTCTCTCTGCAAAGTTAAGTGTCACACTGTCTTGAACAGCACTGATAGGGTTGGAAAGAGTTGTGTGAGTTTGAGTAAAATTAACAAGAAGGCATTCAAACTTTGCCTCCCAGTGTTTTCCATACTTGAGATCCACAGGAAGCTGCCTGCCTGACCTGCCCCAGTGGATGGGCCCTGACCAGGGCTGTTAACACCTGCTGGCCCTGCCACAGGCCTGAGGGTGCTCAGCTCCTGCTGCAGCAGCTTCCAGAAACCCTCCGGGCGTGCATCCAGGTCAAGACAATGCCATTTTGGCAGCAATTGTCACTTGGTTCTTTCCTTCCCCACCCCCACCCCAAAAAAATATCTAAGCAAAGAAGAATGAGTCTATGTCACCAAAAGAATAAGAGCAAGTACAACCTCTGCCTATGAATACAAGGGAGGAGGAAAATTGTCACCTAGAGCCAACCCAAACGTAGTATTCTTCATTGTTTCCTACCTTTTAAAGCTTACTGATCTTGAAATTTTAGGGGACATAAAGGTGGGAATTTCAAAAAATGTAAACAATGGACTCAGAAAATTCAAGGGTTATGTCTATGACTAAAGAAACCAGAAAAGTTTAGTGAAGTATTCAAATGCTTGTTATATCTGGTAAACCAAATATTGACGTTTAACTGAATGGCTCCCTTATGTCAATTTTGACAGCCCATGAAAAAATAAAAAACAGTTGTTGTGGTGCCTCCTTAAACGACTGGTCCTGAGCAGGAAGCCTCAGTGGGACCCACAACCCCCTGGGGGTCCTTTCGGGCTTGGAGGAGAAGAGCAGACACAGGAAACCCCAGCGCCATCCACACGGCTTCTGATCTTCCTTGGGGAGGCCAGGTCCTGGTGGAGGAAGGTGTTTATATGATTGAAGGGCGAACTCATGACCTTTGACTCCAGGGGCCAAGGTAAAATCACTAGCTTGGGAAAGGCAGATTTCAGGCTTGAAGCTGTAATTATCCAAGGTTAAGGACTGGGAAGGAAGATTAAACTTTTGCCCACCACTTGAAACTATTTTAGTGCACTATCTCACTGCTTAGGGCTCTCATCGTAAAACGTTTGCCTTATTCTGGTAGATGGAAGCAGTGGGAGAGACCAGCTGGCCCGAGAAGATGCAGGAGGAACTCAAACCATTTCGCTGCAAGCAGAGTGTGGTGGGAAACAGCCGGCCCGTGGTGGGCTGAGGATCTGCTCTGCCACCGACCAGCCCTGTGACCTTCAGGCCTTATCTTCCTACTATTCTCCCGGCCCTTAGGGATCCCTGCCCAGGCCCTTGTCAGTCCCTGGCGCAACCAGATCACAAACATACCTTAGGGACAACAGCAGTTCTGTACTTGGCTTCCACCCTTCTGGGCTTAAAGGGACTCTGGCAATCGCCATAGGGCTCAACACACAAACCAAGTGTGGAACAGGCTGCCCCTGCCTGAACCTCCTCCCTTGCCCAGCCTCTCAGTGATCTTCACCTAATGTTGCTTGGTATTCCCGGTCACTGTGCACATGCACACACACACGTACATGCAATCACTGTGCAGGGGCAGCTCGGACGAAGCCAGAGGCCGGTGCAGGGCTTCATGTCCCTTCCTTTCGAGGCAAAGGACAATGATTGAGGAGAGCAAGGCCTCATGCTGAGCTGGGAGACTTGACCTTGTGCATCTCTTTGCAGCAAGGAGCTCTAAGGGTCTTAGGGAAATTGCTGCATGGGAATGCCAGGCATAGGGCAAGACTTCCTGAGCATACCTGCCCACCTGGCTAAGGAGCCTACTTCTCTCGGACGCTTCTTTCTGTCTCCTTAGATACCTATGACCCTCAGTCATGGCAGCTCTCACCTCTCATTTTATGGAAGATTCTACATGACGCTCACCTCTATTACCTGGTCTGCAGCCAGGAAAGGTGTCACTAGCTGTGTCCTCACCACTCTAGGGCCATGATCTGTGGGTTCAGGAAAGGATCGTGTCAGATCAGGTAAAAGGTTTGTCAGGATTGCTGTTTCTGATGAAAAGTTGCCGTTCATATATCGCATTTGCAATGGGCTTGTTAGCCTGAGAAACACTGAGCAAAGACCCAGAAACAGTATAACCGGTGGAGAGAGCCATGGACTGGGGCTGGCCCAGAGCTCTGCTCCTGCCTGTGCCGCTGAGACCACCCGTGGCTCCTGCTGCTTCTCACGTGAGGAGGATGGTCCTAGTGTGTTCTGTGCTCATCCACCTCTGGTGTCTGTGTGTCTCTGAGTCTAAGGAACTGCCATGCCTATAGGGGGGAAGCCATGTGGCTGGGGTGGGCCTGTGTAGTCCTGGGCTCCTGTTGCTGAGAACCCAGTGCAGACTCTGGAGGAGAGTTTTTTTATTTCCATTCAAATCTCAAAAGGAAACAGACTATGACCGGACCATGACCGCAGGCATAGGCAGGTAACACCTGAAAAGTCTCTGCCCTCTAGTGGCTAAAGACTCAAACAAATATTTTGCACAAAATTGACAATATTTGGGCTGGAACACTGAACTGCGATCACCCAAGCAGGTACTCTCTGGGGAGAGGGGTTAGCCCTTCAGCTTTAAGTCCTGGGGTCTGTTCCCAGTGGACTAAATGGTCGTAGGTCCCCAGAGGCCTAACTGACTTGGGAATCGGTGCAGCAGAGACCAAGGGTGGTCCTGTGCTGGGGAAGCCACAGAGCCTGTGTAAGACCAGGCTTCCCATGGGCCAGTGTGGTTCAGTGGTTGAGCGTCGACCTATGAACCAGGGGGTCATGGTTCAATTCCCAGTCAGGGCAGATGCCTGGGTTGCTGGCTCGATCCCCAGTGTGGGGTGTGCAGGAGGCAGCTGATCAATGATTCTCTCATCATTGATGTTTCTATCTCCCTCTTTATCTCCAAAATCAATAAAAAAAATTTTTTTAGAAGACCCAGCTTCCAACTTACCCTGACCAGCCCTGACCCTGGGGCCTCCTTGGGAAGGAGCTCTATGCAGGTGAGTATGGCAGTATGACATCATTTCCTGGCCAGCAGGTGTTCTCTAGCTGCAGCCACACCTTTCCCACCCCCAGAAGTCACAGGTCACATCCAGTCCCCATCGGTGCCTCTCGTCACATCTGCCTCCTCCATTCTGGAGCCGTCCCCAGCTGAGTTCATGGCAGCGAGACTTCAGAAGGTCCTGGCAGAGACATGGCTCCCAGGTGCTGCAGGAACAGAGACTCCAAATAGGCCACCTGAGCTCAGCCAGCCCACCTGGCAAGTGACAAGTGCCCCTTAGGACCAGACACACAGCCTCCAGAGACAATCATCTCATAGGAAACTATCCAGGTGGGTTTCAAATGTCAAACCAGAATGATCACAATGAGGTTTGGGGAGCTCTGGGGAACTGGTGTACATGGTTTTTATTTCAAAGAGCAGAGGGAGGCTGTGACCGTTCTACCACGTGAATGCTGGGCAGGCAGCTGTCCATGCTGGGGCCTGCAAAGAGACAGGGCCAGGCTCCTGGCTTCAGGCAAGAACAATGCCACTCGAGAGGATTCTGCCTTATTCATGACTATACACCCTCCCAGCCCTTGGCAATGACTGCCTGATGCACGGGTGCCAAGGCAGTGTCCCCTGGCCTTAATTGGGGACATATGTGAGGGGCCCTCCTGGTTCCAGAGCTCCTGTGAGATTGGTTGAGACCCATGTTGCAACTGCATTGCAGCTTCTTTCTATGCCCATTCATGCTTCACTCACTCCCAACAGGTATTGTTCCAGAGAAAACCACACCCTCAGATGTCAAGTTGGTCTCAGTCTGATTCCAGGGAACCTGACCTACAATACCCTTCCCGCCCCATCACCCAGTCACTGAAAGTTCACAGGGAACTTTGATCAGTCCCTCATGTCCACTAAGCTCTCTCTGATTCATGTGTCTTTGTACCTGCTATTGCTTCTGCCTGGAGCCTTCCCCTTCTCTCCTCCCTGCTGTCCACTTTGTAGGCCTAACTCCTATTCATCCTTCAGGTCTCAGCTTAGATGTCACCTCCTTTGGAAAATCTTCCCTGATTCACTGAGCTCAGAGGCTCCACCCCCACGCTGTCACTGCATTCAGTGCTGGCTCTGTCACTGCATAATTGACTTAAGCATCCCCGTGATTGCCTCCCCTTCTGGACTATATCCTCTGCGAGGGCAAGGAATGTGTCTATCCTGTCCATAATTGCGTGCTAGTGCATGGTGCAAGACTTGGAGCACATAGGTACGCCCAAATAGTTGTTAAATGAATTAAAAGTGGGGCATAAAGAAGCCATAAGTAAGGAAGCGGCAGCAGGTAAAAGGGTAAGAGAGAAGAGAGAATATTTTGATATATATGTAGGTGCTAAAATTAATAAGTTTTCATGACTGATTAAACATAACGCCCAGCCAGACTGGTTCAGTGGTTGAATGTCAACCTATGCAACAGGAGGTTCGATTCCCCCAGCTTCTCTACCCACAGCACCAATGTCCAGATGAGCCCATGTCCAGATCTCCAAGATTCAGACTCCAACGTGTTATGAAAACAGATGAAAGAAGGGGTTATTCTGCTGGGGATGGAGGTGAGGAAGTGGTAGAAAGACACGAAGAATGAATAACAATTCATTGGTTCCAAAAGAGAGGAACATTCTAGGCTGAGGGACCCACATAGGCAAAGACACCATGATGTCATATGTCCTAGGGAAGTTTGGGGATGATTAGATGAGGCTGTTCTGGAGGTGAAAGATGGGAGATCGTAAGAGCTGAAGCAAGAGGGGTTGGCTGAGATTATTGTCAAGGGCTTTCCTTTTGGCATAAACTCAGCCAGTGCTTTATCTAGAAACATAAACCGGGAATTAGAAGCTGCTCCCATCACTCAGGCAGGAAAAAATGTAATTACTTGTAAAAGGTTGGAGCATTGGAGGATGACGTTAAGGCAAAGAGCTATTAGGATGGGGGTAGGGGCCAGAGTGGTGAATGAAAGATAAAGAGAAAAGCTGAGAAGAAAGAGAAGGGAAGAGAAGACAAAAAGATGAGACATCTTGTTCAGATCTGAGTGATGAATTCTAGAATCCCAGATGGGATTCTGTGAGCAGGGCTCTGCCTCCTCAAGAAGACAGTCTCTTCACACTTTCCAGAGTCGGTCAGCACCGCTCAGTAACACGGAGGATCCTGGGGGCACAGGAGGCTCTGGAAATCAGGGCCTCAGTTCCTATGGAGGCATAGCAGGAAACGACCGCCAGTGGCGAAGGTGGCAAAGAACCCCAAGAGCACCTGGGAAGCTGGACGAGATCAGCCTTGGTGGGCTGGTTGGCTGGGTGTCAATTTGTCCAGTTCTGATTGGTCATTTAGGGAAAACAGTCAATCAGGACTGGGCTTACAGATCAAGACCTAGTGACCTAGATCCAGCCACATGGAGGACATAGTGGTGGCTGCCAAGATTCCTTTCCTCTCTCAAGACACTGCGGCAGGAGAGCAGAAGGATCGGGCCCTGGCAGGGGAGAAAAGGGAGACACTATACTTGATCACTGTCCTCACGACAGAGCTATAGCAGTGGTCAAGGCCAGAGGTCAAAGGTAAGGAAGGCAAAAGAACCAAGTGAGTAATCTTATCCCAGCCGCAGACTGCGCCAGCCATCTTTTCCTGTCCATTGGTAAGGCTTGCTCTGAATGAAGATGGTCAGAGTTGGCTACTGTCTGTCAGTCAATGCTGTGACTACCTCCAAGGTGAGATTATGTTTCCTTTATGAAACCTCTGGTCACGAGATCACGAGGGTTTCCACTCTGGGTCTGCCCCATGGCTCACCACTCCTAAGGCTCAGGGGAGCCAGCTGTGGGGCTTTGCCACCTCTGGGATCCAGAAGAGTGAAACCCTCCAAGACCATGTGGGTGCAGTTGGAGCAGAGACTAAGCTTGTCCCTATGAGGCTGGCGACTGAGGAGAGGTCAGTGTGAGGCCTGAGTCACTGGCAGGCAGAGGGAGAAACTGCCGGCCTGGACTCTGAGGCCAAGCTCTTTGGAGCGCATCCCGTCCACGACGGGGCAACAGCAGCCCCAAGCCTCCCCCCACGTTCTCACCAACTCTCCGGTAATTCTTTAGACTCATTAATACCGAATGTATATGTCATTGTAAAAGCAATGTAAGCATGCTATAGAAAACCAACAACGAGTTTATCCACAATGCTGCCCCCCAACGTTAATTGTGATGCAATTGTTGATTTCCCCCACTCGACTTTACCCACCTTAGTTCACAGTCCCAACGTTAGGACGCGAGGCGCTCCTGGAAGAAAATCAACCAGAGCTCCTTTAGCGGAAGACTTGATTCCAAAATGCCTGGCATGAGACGTTTTCTAAAGAGCCTTCTCGCTTGGGCAAGGAGGCTGAATTGAGCAGTATTTTTAATAAAGATTTACGAGGAAGGACCAGCTGGAGTTCAGCTAGTTTGGAAAATAGTTCAAAGATGGTTCTCATAAATAGGAGGAATTCGTTCTGAGGATGAGGAGTCATTGTTTGCGATTTTGCCAAGGGCGTGGGGAGGCACAGTTAGAGGCTAAGGTCACCTGGAAGAGAGGTAGAAAGGAACATCTAAGGGGGGCAGGGACAGGCAAGGGCCACACTGGGAATTCCCTGTCTGTTAGTGTCTCTTGGGAACTCAGGTCTTCTGACTCCTGGCCGGGGTTCCTTCCACATCCCAGAGATGCCCCAACCTTCCCTATGTTGGTAGGTGATTGAGAAAGAACGATGGGTATCTTGGACCCATCCATGGAAGGAGAGGCTGAGGTAAGTAAAGGCCTACAACAAAGGCAAAAACTAGAAGATTTTGTCCTAAGGATGTGATTTATCTTCAACAGCACTGGAGCCTGTAGGAATTGAGTTCTTCGTATTGCTGGCCTGCAGCTACAGGTGAAGGGACTTCTGCCACTAGGAACTCAGAAAAATCAAGGGCTTCCTTGTAGGAGTTCCATTTCCTGATGATTTAGCCTCAGGAGCATCACTAATTGTTGTTGTGCATTTTAATAAAACTCTTCTGCTCTCAATCCTTAGATTTTTTAGCTATCAGCCTGGGTGGCTAGGCCTGCAGCCCATTATATCTCTCTCCAAGGGGCAATCAGCCCTGTGTATATCCGAGCTTTTCTTCCCCTTGCTGTGCCTTTAAGAGCTACAGGAATGCAAAGAGAGTCTGGAGGAGGGGTGGGGTCTCCCAACAGGACTTCTGGGAAAAGGATCCTGGGAATTTTTGCCAGAAACAAAGCTGAGATTGCAGCTCTGAGAAGTTGGGAGTGGTGTGTGTTAGGTCAGGGCTGTGATTGGACTGCAGAGTCCACTGGGGGGAGGAAAGCAAAAGTAAAAGAGTTGGGGAGAGGGGAGAAGCCCTTCCTGCATCCACCCCAATGCACGTTCACCCAGGCCCAGAAGCAGGGTGCCGCACTCGCCTGGGGAGGGTCCATGTGTGTGTCAGGGTGATGCCAACAGTTGCTGGACCCAGGAAGCTCTCTTCCTCAAGTCAGCCCGCTAGGCCTCCAGGGACCCGCTTGCCAACAGCTGGATTTGATCACCAGCTTGCAAAGTGAGGTCATGCATCTGGTGGAATAACAGGCAAACTTTGCTTTCCGGCTGTTTTTAGAGGATTTTCACAGCAGCGGCTGGAAACCAGGAGACCACCACCTGGACCCTTGAGTCTTCTTCGAGGGGCCCAGCATAGAAGATTCCACCCCTGGGTGTTTTGCAGGACGATGCTGGCCCTTCAGCGAGCTTCTGCTCTCCTGGTTCTGTTCCTCTCCGCCTTTGTGCCCCCGCCACAGTGTGCTCAGGACCCGGGCATGGTGCACTACATCTACCAGCGCTTTCAAGTCTTGGAGGTAGGTGGCATCGGTGCACCTGATACAGGAACATGCTTCTCTTACCCATGCTTCCCTGTCTACTTGGATGCATTGCTATGGTTACACTTGAAATTTTTTATGATCTAGTGGTTTAGAGCACCAGAGTCCAGACTGTGCACCTCCTAGACCTTGATCAGGGCTTCCCTCTGCAGTTTTTCTCATCTGTAAAATGGGGATGTTCATAGAATTTACCTCCTAAAGCTATTCTGAAGATTTAATATTACTCCATAGTTAGAATAGTGCCTGGCATACTGGTAAATGTCCAAAACTGTTATTATGTGATGGTTCAACTTCTAAAATCTGAAAATTAAAATTTAGGGTCACTTTTTCTTCATTTTCACTATAGCAGGATGAGAGCTAATTTTAGCTTTGCTTTTTGTCTTCTTAGGATAAACCGTTAGGTCACTGTAAAAAGTCATGATATTGTTGTGCCAAGAAGCCGACCTAGCTTCTTTTGCCAAACTGAACTTGGATTTAGAAGTGAGCAGATTTCAGCGATGCTAAACGGAGAAAGAGCCTGGGCCTCTTCTCCATACACTGCAGCTACCATTTCATTGAACTTTGCAAAATGCAACATTTTTGTAGCATGAACAGGCTCCCCGGGGCAAATGTGACCTTCTGCCCTACTTGGCCTTTGACACAACCCTGGTGTTGACATTGACTATCTCATGCTTAATCATCTTGCTTTTGTACAAGCTAAATTTTGATAAATTATCTTCTTTCAAAGACATTCTTGTCTCCAATATTTATTTTCAATATTTTCCAGAAAAGTCTTAAAAGTCCAAATTGTTTGGTCATCTATTTACAGTCAGGGCAAAATCATTCCTCAGAGCAGGCCCAATGTTGTCTGGCCAATGGACTGAGGCTGGAGGCGGTAGATGAGATGTTCCCAGGCCTGTGGCCTCTTGCTGCTTCTTCACTCGCTCCCTCCTCAGACCCCTCCTCCCCAGCCCCACCTCCTTAAAAGTGCCGGAGTTATACTCAACCATGACGTTTAGCACCAACTTGCCCACATTGAAAAATATATAGGACTAAATGCATGGGAAAACTTAAAAATTGATACATTGAAGTATCCATAGCACTTTAAAGTAAGAAATTAAGGGTGATTTTTATTTTCCCCCTTTTTAATTATTTGTATTTTTTAAATCTTTTCAATGAATGATAGCTATTTATATTACTTGGGTAACTTCAATAACTAGCAGTAATTTGGGAATTTATTTTCTGACTAAAGCAAAGACTGCAAATATGTGCCCAAGCAACGAAGGCATACATTCAAGACTTCCGCGAGTTCTCAAAAAACATATCTGTGATGCTGGGGCAGTGCCACACCTACACAAGCGAGTACAAGAGCGCAGTGAACAACCTGGCACTGAGGGTGGAGCGCGCCCAGCGGGAGATTGACTACCTAGAGTACCTTCGGGAAGCAGACATGTGCGTGGAATCAGAGGACAAGACGCTGGCAGAAAAGCTACTCCAAGAAGCCGAAGAAGAGAAGAAGATCCAGGCTCTGCTGAATGCAAGTAAGAGAGCTGGGTCTTGTATATCATGCTGGGGACTGTCACTCAGAGACACAGACAGTGCAGGGGTGCTGGCCTAGTATGACAGTAATAGCTGGATGTGCCCTCTTATGTGCCCATGTGGAGGCAACCTTAGCAGGGAACTGGTGTCCAGAGGAGAATCCATTCTTAGAAAGCAGCTTTTCATTTCACATGGCATTCCTAAGGGCTCATAGAAGGTCAAGGCTACAGTGTCAGAGGTCAGCCAGGAAGAGCATCTCCTGATAGACCTTGGTTTGGTGGAGACGTGTGGTTGCAGATCTTTCCAGGAGAGTGACAGGTTGGTGGATTCTCCTAGGACCCTGTGAGCCGGGAGAGGCTGCAAATGTGCCAGGCAACGCTCAGGGTCAGGGTCTGCAGTGAATTATTATTGTGCACACTGTCCCAATGGTGGGATCTCGGGGGTTAGTATCCTATCTTGTGACCCATCAGAATCACTTCCAAGCCATTAAGAATAATGTTTAGGAGCTCAAATTAAAACAAGTAGCAAGCAGCAAAAACATAAATGAGAAGGAAAATGTCCTATGCGTGAGTCCATTTTGTGAAAATAATGACGAGACAATTCCCTCCCCTTCCCCCCATCCAAGCCTGTATTCTGAGATGGTTTATTGCAAATGGGAAAACTTTATTTATAGGCTAATTATGTGTGCTCCATATGTGAGACACTCCATTAGGGAAATAAGACATAGCTGAATGCCATCATGGTGCCATCATCCCTTCTCAATGTAACCCTCATAAGAACTGCATGGTTCTTCCCAAATGAGATGACACTTGAGATGAGTTTTGAACAAAGAAATTAGAGAAGTATGTGCAGAGGGGACAGCATGTCAAAGATATGAGGGTGTGTATACTTGGGCATGCAGATCTGCAGATATGGCTGAGTGGACCTGTATGGGGCAAGTGAGTGTAGGGAAGCAGGACTGAAGAGTTCAGCAGGATCCAGGTAATGAAAGACCTTGCATGCTAATGGGTTTGCACTTGACTTGAGAAACGATAGAGAACCACTGAGCAGTTTTAAGCAGGGGCATGACATGAAGGAAGAGGACAGGACTAGAGAGCAAAGACCAGCCAAGGGAATACTGCAGTAATTTGGGCAACAGTGATGCTGCCTACATTGTGTCATTGAGATGGAGAACAGATGGATTTGAGAGCCACTGAGACTTGGAATCCACATGGCTTGGTGACTGATAATTAAGAGTGAAAAGCGAGTGAGAAGGATGCATTCAAGATGCTTCCCAGGGATTTGGCTTAGGTCATTGGGTGGTTAATCAGAAATATGTTGGGATAGGAAACCCAAGAGGATTTTTGGAGCTCTTATTACTCTACTTTTTTTTTTTTTTAAGCACTTAATACTTTGAAGTCTTCTAGCTCATTTATTTGGTCACTGCTTGGATCTCAAATGTCAGCTCTATAGGAGCCTAAATCCTGCATTTCATATTCAATGCTGTGTGTGTCCCAGTGCCTAATATAGTGTTTATGTTCAACAAATCTTTGTCAGTGAATAACTGAGAAAATGAATGAATGTAGAAGGATTGTCGGCACAGAGAGAGGGGCTATACGGGTTTGAAAGAACAGGGAACATCTTATCTCTGAGTCAGAAGACAGAGAGGAGAGTGCCTTATCTATTATAGGAAGCAGTGGATCAAGTTGGTCAAGTGAGTAATCCTTTTTGGCCCTGACATGGTATTGAGATGAGCCATCCTCTGAAAAGGAACAACTGGGGATCAGCAGGGGGTGAGGGGAGGGGTGAAGGTAAGGATGAGCTCGCAGGGGATGGGACAGAAGCTGCCCCAAAAAACCAGTGTGTAAGATTGGGGGCTAATGTGGTCTGAGCTAGAATGTCCCTGAACTTTTGTGCCAGGGGTCAGGCAGGACCCCAAGCCTAAACAGTTAGTGAACAGTTAGTGGATCCCTGAGCTGCTCCTTGTCCTTGAATACCCTGAGCCCCTCAGGATTTGAAGTGCCCCTTTCCACTCCAACTTAAGCTCAGCATAGTCTGGTCTTCCTACTTATTTAACTCTCATCCTCTGCCTCATCCCTCGCGCACTGAAGGCCTGAAAATTTCCCTCCCCATGGTGAGTTCCCTGTCAGCGTTCTGGAGATTGCTCCTTCCATGCCTGGGGCCTCTGGGGCCCTCATTTGGTGATTTGGTTTATGTTAACAACCACTTTTGCCCCAACTCTTGGATGGGCCCTGTGCTACATACACAGTAGGGACAGAGGAGTGAGTAGGACGTGCTACATCCTGCACTGGCCCTTTTTACTGCTTCTTTCCCTCTGGTCTCGCTCCTACAGGCTATCTGCTATCATGCAGGCTTCCCACAACACCAAATGAATCACATTACTCCTCTGGGTGGTTTTGTTTTGTTTTGTTTTGTTTTTTTGTCATTCACCATCAGTTATGAGCAACAACAAAAAATCCATTCTAATCTCTTAGCCTTTTGTATAGAGAAGGCCCCTCACAAAGTGGCACAAATTCATCTCCAGCTTCTTAGGTTTCTGTGACTTACCCAATGCAGTTGCAATTAAAAATACAAATATTGTTTTCTCTACCCACCCTTTATGATTCAAAAAGCTGTGGATTCTGTGGGAAGACTTCTGGGGGTGAGGGAGGTTGGGAGGGGGGCTCCAGCAGTTTGGCCTGTAGCACCTCATTCAGTCCTCCAAGGGAGCACTCACATTTTTAACTATGTGTGTGTGTGTGTGTGTGTGTGTGTGTGTGTGTGTGTGTGTAACTGACTCCTAAACCAGATCACGAGATCAGGAGCTATTACATCTTTTTTTCTGTATTCCCAGAGTCTGGATCAGGGCATCCCATGAAGGAAGCTGTAAAAATTGTCTATAGAAGAGACACTAAGAGCAGGAGGCCCTGAGAGCTTAGGATGGGGGTTTGTTTCATATGTGTGCATGCGCGCGTGCGCGTGTGTGTTTTACAGAAAATCTAAAGGGAGAGGATAATATGACTTCCTTGGGAAAATTCAACCTTGTGTCTCAAGAGATTTCCAGAAAATTCTAACATTAGTCTAAGTGGTGCTTATTTCAGGAACTATTTCTTGGGTAACTATGAAGGACCAGGTTCTGGGGATAATTAATATGATGGAGTTGCTCTGTAATTAAACCATTCCCTAGAGAGCTATTCCCAAGTCTTCAAGCTTTATTTTGAGAAGATCCCCAAAGATGTTCCCATGAGAGCCACAGTCCCAGGGATGTTTGGGGGCAAGTATATTTTTAGAATATTAACTCTAACAAACATAAACACTCGCTTTCTCCTCAACCCCTCTCTCTCTTCTTCCTTCTCTTCCAGTGATAGAGGGAGAGCAGGTACACACACACACTTTAGAATGCAGTGAGTGAAAGATACTGGAATACAATCTAACTTATATTTTAAAATCTTTCCAAGTCTTTGATTCTTTAGCTTTTATTAGTATAAAGAAATTTTGCATTGCACTTGACAATTTATGGCAAAACACCATTGCCTCAGATACCCAGATGGAGAACTTACCCAACAGAACTCTTCGGCCAATCCCACACACTTGCATTCTTGTGTGGATAAGAGTATTAACCTCTTTTTAACTTGTAAATCACTTATAAAGAAATTCTCAAGGCAGTCAAAACGAGCTATTGTGAGAGATTTTATTTCCTGTTTCAGTCCAGCTCCTTTTATTACAAGGATGCGCACAGGTTACCTCAAGTAACCCTCTTCCTGCTAAATTAAATAACTCATGTCTTTTGTTAGATCATGTTTGAAAGAAGAAAGTCTGTTGCTGCAAATTTAAATGCCTGTGGGATCCATTCAGGTAGTGTAAATGTGTGAGCCTCATACTCAAAGCCATTAAAAACAAAATAAAATAAAAAACAAGACAAGTAAGCAAACAAAAACCCTCTGGAAGCCAACTAAAACATACCTGTGAGCCAAGCTGCAGGGTCTGTTAGTTTGTGGTAAGTGCAGCCGAACATTAAGAGATGTGTAACTCTAATTTAAAGCAGATATATTTCCATGAAGGAGGAGAGTGAGGGTATACACACAAGTGTGAGCCCAGGAGAGTGCTTGAGTGCACACACGTGTGCACACATACGTGCACACACACTCTTACACACACAGGTTCTTCACCCAGAAGTTGCTGCATGCATGGGGCCAGCAACGCTAGGGGGGTAATGTGCGCAGCTCATCCTGTGCTGCCTCCTCGAGCAGTGGTCGGCAAACTCATTAGTCAACAGGACAACAACTGAAATTTCTTTCGAGAGCCAAATTTTTTGAACTTATATAGGTAGGTACATTGTTATTAACTTAATTAGGGTACTCCTAAGGCTTAGGAAGAGCCACACTCAAGGGGCCAAAGAGCCGCATGTGGCTCAAGAGCCGCAGTTTGCCGACCACTGTCCTAGAGAATTCAGGGTCACTGTGCTGGGTCCAGAAAGGCCCCTGTGCACAGCACGTCTCTTGTCCATCCATCCGGAAGGCCTGTGGTCTAGGAGGATACCTCCAGTCCCATCACTACGGATACTAACAGAAGGTCCCAAAGTTGTTTCAGCTGCTGCCTTTGGGCTCTAGGTGGAGTGAACATCCATTTATTCTATTTGGCTCACTCATTTATTCATTCATTCAACAAATGTCTAACTGAATTCCAGATTAATGCTGACATTGTGCCAGGCATTAGAGATGGGACACTGACTGGTATAGCATCTTGTCCTGAAAAAGCTTATAGCCACGTGGGGAAGCACGTAAGCAAAGAGGATAACAGCCAGAATGAGACTGTCCGGTGGAGGTGTCACAGGAGCAGAAGGGGCCGGCACTAAGCAGTTAAGCAAGGTCAGGGCTGCCTTGGAGATGGGGGAGACGGGAATCTAGAAAGTAACCCTCAAGCTGAGTTTTAATAATGAAAAGAACGGATCAAATGGAGAATAAAGGGCACTTTGAGCGAATGGAACAGTGTGTGGAGGCACAACGGCCTGGTCGGGCTTAGCGTTCAGTAGATCTCAGGTGAGGGGGGAGTCTTGGAGAGGAGATTAAAGAACCAGACGAGAGCTAAGCTCCTTTGTGCTAAGCCAGGTCACACTTTCACGCTGTGGGAAATGACAGTCATGTGAACAAGAGTAGGTAGTATTTATTGAGTGCCTGTTATGTAGCAGGTCATCTTTAAGCATTTTATATATTGGATCATATCACCTAATTCTCACAACAACCCTATGAGATAGGGTTACAATCATCCCCTACTTATGGGTGAGGAAATCAAAGCACTGAGACGATAAGCAACTCTCCAAGGACTCAGCTAATTGGCGCCAGAACTGGGATTCAAACGAAGGCAGGCTGGCTCCCACCCTACACCTCTCCCACTGTGTGAGCTATGCTGCTGGACAGTGGTAAGCATGGGAGTGTCCGGGCTCAGACGGAGGTTTTAGGAAGGTCATGCTGGTCACAGTGTACAGAAGGGACTGCAGTAGGGGAGGCTGAGTGGGCATAGGTGGGTGAGACTGGAGGCAGGGAGGTCATCTCCAGGCCTGTCACACAGGCACTCAAAGTGGGAGCCCTCTGTTCTGAGACTAGATGCCTGTGCCCGCAAGGCTCCGCTGCTTCTGATCTTATTGTGGGACACACGTGAAGACCATGTCAATTCTCTTGGTTGCTATTTGATGGTGATTCCTACCATGAACAGTTGGGTTTAAATCCTTTTAAATTTTGGCCGCGAAGGGTCAATTTTCTTCCCCCACCTTCTAGATTTTTAATTCCTGACTTTTCTTCACTTACTCTTAAACTACAAAACTCCTCCGCTTCCCTCTGGTTCCCTCAGTTCACAGAAGAGCTGCACACACACTTTCCTGTGCTAGCAATCTCAGGGCATCTCTTGGGCCCCCATCTGACCGGCACCACAACCCGTAGATTCTTCCTTCTGAGTATCTCTCAAATGTATTCTTTCCATCTGCACCACTCTGATCATCCCTGGTCTTGATTATAAGAGCCTCCTAACTGATCTTCAGGCTGCCACTCGCTTGCGGTACCAGGGCTTTCTTGTATACTGCTGTCATCAGGGTCATCTTGCTAGAGTTACTTTATCATTGCTGTATCAACGTTGATGGCAACCACAGCCTACAGGCTAAAGCAAACCCCATAAAATAGCATAAAGAAAGCCCTTACAACCTGACCCTAATCTAGCTTTCTTTAAATAATTTATTGTGTTATTCTCTATGAAAGTAATACCTGCTGAGTAAATAAAAGCTATGAATAATGTATGTACTATAGTTATTGGATTTACTTTTATTATGAAAGTAGATAACAAGTCAACAGTTGACCACAGCAACTTGGAACATTTCTCAGCTTTGTCCTGTGCCACTACTGCCTATCTCCATTCACCCGATGCTCTATGTTGTGTCTGATCTGCTATTCTGAAAACAAAAATATACTTCATGCATCCCTGCATTATTCATGCTATGTTTCTCAAGTCTGCCACAGTGCCTGGAACAGAGTAGAAATCAATATTTTCTGACCTTGAGAAGTAGTTTATTAGACAAAGTTTGCATTAAGCACTTTTTATCTGTTATCTTGTCCATGACAGCTCTGCTAGGTGGACACCGTGATGACTTATTTTCAGATGAAGGAGCTGTGGCTCAGGGTGTTTCCCGCAGCCTGACTTCCTCCCACATTCCTGCTACATCCAGAGGACGCATCACCCCGAGACACACGGGATTCATCTCAGCCTTCATCTCTGCTCCCCACCCCCTCACCTCTGCCCCGTGTCAGTGATCTGTTGCTACAATAATCCACATAACAAACCACTCTGAAAGTGAGCAGTTGAAACAACAATCACTGGTTATTTCTCAGGAGTCTACAGGAGAGCTGGGCAGTTGTGTTGGGCTGGGCCAGCCTTGGCCCCTCTTGTCTGGGTTCCCTAGTGGCACATTGCCCGGGGATGGCTGGCAATGGCTTCAGCTGGGAAGACTTGGATCTCCTCCATGTGACCTCTGATCTTTCAGAAGGTGAACCTGGTGGAAGCAGAGGTCTGAGAGAGAGGGCACAAGCACACCAAGATCTGGTCACTTTTACCGAATTCTTTTGGCCAAAGCAAGTTCCAAGTCTGGCTCCAAAGCCCACCCTAACAAGGCATTTGGTCTTGACCCCCTGGAGACAGGCAGTATTCAGGATCAGTTTTTAAGTTTGCAATTTTCTATATGAGAACAGTGAATCGGGCATTAGTGTGCTTGATAGTTTTGAGATGAGATAGTAGAGCCATTGAGAAGAGCGCTGCAAAGTTCAAGTTCAGGATAACAGGCCCTAGAATTTGAGAAAGGAGGACAAGAACAAAATGAAATGAGTTTATCTCACGGGGAAAATCCATGGCGAAATGTCAAAATGACTTTGTTTCTAACTACACAAATGGGAGAATGGCAGTACCACACCTAGAAATGGAAAAGAACGTTTCTATTCTTTTTAGTTTGGTAAGAATATTACAGGGGGGAAAACACTACACCCCAAATACCCCCCAAACAAACAAAAGCCAGCTCTGTTTTTCAATGAAAAATAAATAAAAGCAGGAAGTTCATAATTACAACCTTGGAATGCTTAAGTGTTGCAACAGTCCGATAATGGATACAGAGTAGTAGAGCGGTTTGATCAGAAATTCCCGGAGGACGGCCCACTTTGGGCATTCCTTTCCCATCAGTGTTGACCAGCCTGGATCCTCTAGGACAGCATTCTCAAACTTTAGTCTCAGGAACCCTTTACACTTTTAAAAATTATTTGGGACCCCAATGAGTTATGTAAGTTACATCTATTGATATTTACCTTATTCAGATTTAAAATATAGAAATTGTAGTGTGTGCTAGTTGGTGTTCTAGGATAAGACAAATAGCAGTGAATATACAGATTTGACAAAGCCTGCCCTCCTAAGGTTTACATTCAATTGAGAGGAGTCAAACAGTGAATATGTTAAAAGATAAATATAACATGTCCGATAGAAAATAATAAATACTATGGAGGAAAACCGAATAAGATATGGAGAGCTGGCCGCCTCCGGCAGGAGCACCTGAAGGAGGCTGGCTGTGTGGGACTCCAGCTGTGGGACCTCATGGTGCAAGCAGACTGGACACACACAGCTTCAGCTCCCGTGCACCCCCATGAAGCAACCAGCCACAGATCAAGTCTGTTTTCTGTCTCACAATCTATTGCTAATCACCAAAAAAGGAAAACTGTCAGGGCTCCGTACTGGGTGCCATGGAATACTTTGAATTTAGTGCTGGGAACCTAGAACAACCTGTGACATGGATTTAGCAGAGTTCTGTCTAACTCACCAAAATCAACATCTAGAGCATTTATTGTGTTCCAGGCCCTGTTTAAGCCCTGGAGTCACAGCCCTGCAAAGCCACCTCTGAGGGTTCACTGGGTACCATTTCATAGAAGCCTCCCTGCCTTCCTGCCGTCCATCCGCGCAGGCACTCAGACACTGAAATAGCGCCTGCTCATGTCCACACGTACCTCTTGCTATTCAAATCAATTTGATGTTTAAGTTGGCATAGCATGAGTTGGGATAGCAGGTTTGGACACTGACTAACACTGCATTATATGAATTGAACTGATTCCTGAGTTTGGACAGTAAGTAGAAGGTTCAATAGGAGGTAAATAGGTACTGTGTCCCAGGCACTGTGGATAAAGAGACAAATAAGACACGGTTTCTGTTTGAAGTGATGGCAAGGAAACAGTGAATAAGCGATCCCAGTTCAGCACGAGAAGTGCCCTAAGAGAGAGATGCACAGAATGCTTCACATGCAGGAGGAGCAGCCATCCCCCGACCCCCCACCCCCCTCCACTGCTCTGCGGGACTCAGAGATTTTGTTTTGAAAGACAAGCAGATGTATCCCGAGTTAGTGAAGGTGAGCTAAGGGGAAGTATGGGCAATGCCTGAAACTTCTGAGAGGCCATGGCATGGTTGGTGACTGTAACCAGTCTAGTGTGGCGGGAGAGTGACAAAAGAGGAAATCAGAGGAAGGACCTTGAGTGCCACGCTAGATATCTGAAACTCATTCCATGCGTGAACAGAATGACATGACCCTAATTTCTAGAAAATTAAGTTCACGTTGACAATGTTATTGTAATAGCTTGAAGGGATGTAATTGACTACTCATCTGAGAGCTGTCATCTTTGTCATCCTGGTGCCTAACATCATACCTGTCACTTGATAGGTATTTGTAACTGTTTATTAACATGAATACAATTCAGGTGGTTGAAAAAGTCAAGTTCATAACAGAATTTTAAGAGGCAGTCAAAACATTCATGGTTTTCTGGGAATTCTCTTCTCTTTAATGAATTTGACATTCTTCTTCCCAAGCAAACCTGCCCTCTCTTTTCTGTCACTATCTCATGTGTCTGGTCATCCCATTCTTGAATCTGGTTTGTTACCCAGCTTCCTGTAATTGATTACTAAGACCTGACCTCTCTTTTTTTAAAAAATATATTTTATTGATTTTTTACAGAGTGGAAGGGAGAGGGATAGAGAGTTAGAAACATCGATGAGAGAGAAACATCGATCAGCTGCCTCCTGCACACTCCCTACTGGGGATGTGCCCACAACCAAGGTACATGCCCTTGACCGGAATCGAACCTGGGACCCTTGAGTCCGCAGGCTGAAGCTCTATCCACTGAGCCAAACCAGTTAGGGCCTGACCTCTCTTTTTGTTCCTTGAATCCCTACTGGATTATACTTACAGACACTCTACTTGTCTCTCTGTGGCCCCTCTCCCACTCTGCACCCCCCCAGTTCATTCTCTACCAACATCCAGACTGATGTTCTAAAACATAGTCCTACTGAGTCCTTCCTACAGAAGGATAAGTCTCACCGGGTTGGAGAGTGTGGTTATTAAATAAGGAGGAAAGTATTTTTTTAAATTCAAATAAGTGATTTTTGTGTACGAATTCACTGTGCTGCGGCCTTGGGCCAAATTCTGTCCTAATTGCTTGTCTGCAATTCTGCCTGAGGGGAAAGCACAGGCTTCCGTTCTTTGGTTTGCAGGTGGAACCTTGAATGCCACTGTCTCTGTTAAGTAATTTGCATCTTTCTTTGAGATTATTTGTAAGAGTTTATTTGAGCCAATAATTTGCATCTTGGATGGCCTCAAAGGTTTTACATTTATTTCCTATCCTTCCTTTCCTCCTGCTAATTATCTCTTCTCAAGAGAAGCACAGCAGGGAGTCTCAACTTACCCTTATACTCAAGCACTGGAAGTCTATCCTCCCCAAATTCCAAAAAAGGAATGTATAAAAATTATAAAATATATGCCCTTAAAAACTATCCAGCCTAAACCCCTTGTTTTATGGTGGAGGAAGCTAAGCTAAGGCCAGATTGACAAAGGGACTTTTAGAGAGACACAGCAAGAACCAGAGATGGAATTCAGACCCCTCAGGGCTCCGACTCTCCGTCCCAGGTTCCATCGACCAGGGAGGGATAGGAGAAGCAGAAGGGAGCACATGGGGGAAATTCTGTTCCTTTTCCCCCAGAACTGTTTCCTGATATAGACCATCTATCAACACCTCTTCGTTTTGCTGTTTCTCCAAGGACTCTGCATTAGAATGGAGGGATAGAAGGAGAAAGAATTTTTGTGTGTTAGTTTCTACTGTAATTTACTTTATTTTTTTTAATTTTTCAATTACAGCTGGCATTCAATATTATATTAGTTTCAGGTGTACAGCATAGTGGTTAGACATTTATATACCTTACAAAGTGATCCCCCCCCATGAGTCTAGTACCCACCTGACATTATATACAGCTGTTATATTATTGGCTATATTCCCTGTGCTATACTTTACATTCCCATGACTATTTTGTAACTGCCAACGTGTACTTCTCCAGTTTAAATGAACATTTTCTTAGGGGTGACATATTGAACGTGCCTTGCTCTTAGACATAATCCCTCCCAGCTAGGCTGCAAGCCTGCTGGCTTCCCTCCTAGAAGGTTGGGCAGGTGGGAGGCTTCCTTGTTAAGGCATATATCGTATCACCCTGTGGTTAGGTCCCAAGGAGTTCATTGCCCTCACCCATGCCTGTGTAGGCACACCCAGACTCACCCACTCTTTACCTCTTTTCACCACACCCATACACACTCCTCCAACATGTCCCTGGGACTAGCTAGAGGTGTCCTGGCTGGCCCTGCCTCCAGGCTCAGACTGAGCTCCAAGGACACAGCTCTGTGACCTATCCAAGTAACTTATCCAAGCCTTTACTTTTTTTTCACTTGGGAAGTGGAGATTAAAATATATACCATGTAGGCTTATTCTAAGAATTAGATAAATTAATCTAAATACCTATCACAGTACCAAGCAGATTATAACTTCTCAAGCCTTTGTGCTTGTTTTTTTGATAGCGATGGGGAACTGTTTCTAAGATTCTCTAATATCCCTTCTCCTCACCATTAAAGGTATCTGTGATCACTACAGTGGTTCTCAACCTTCCTAATGCCGCAACCCTTTAATACAGTTCTTCATGTTGTGGTGACCCCCAATTTCATTGTTACAATTTGAACATAGTTAAAGCATAGTGATTAATCACAAAACAATATGTAATTATATATGTGTTTTCCAATGGTCTTAGGCGGCCCCTGTGAAAGAGTCGTTCAACCCCCAAAGGGGTCGCGACCCACAGGTTGAGAACCTATGACTTAGAAGCTTAAACTTGCATGCATTCACCCTCTGTGATCACCAGAGAATATGGGAGGAGCAGAGCATTTACACGAGACAGCTTGAGCTTGTGAAACTGAAAAAAGGTATCCTGGGCCCTAGCAGAGACGGGCCTTGGTAAACAGGGAAGCCCACTGCTCCTTCCATGCCGCCGCCCAAGGCTCACTGTGGCCGGGGATCCTCTGTTAGCTCCTCCTGCAGTGCATAGGTTCCCAGCTGGCCCAGGCTCCTCTGCCTTCCCCCGGGGTTGACTTTCTATAATGCAGGTCAATCAGAACAAAGGTGACCCAGAGGCCACAGGGAAGCAATCCCTCAGGCTGGCAAAGCATAGCATCAGGGCACAGGGTGGCAGCTGATGGCTGAGAGACTTCTACATCTCATCCCAACGTCTGGCTCTGGCCACGCTGGGGGACAGGCAAGTGCTGTGAGCTTCTGGGAACAGACAGTGACAACATGACCACTGAAAGGACCGACCTTCTTGGGACTCAGCTTCTCCCACCCAAGGTTGGTCCTTACCCCACTCCTGCCATGTGTTCCCTTGACGAGAACCTTGTGTCCGATTTTTAAATGAAGTAACGGATTTGAAAGTATCTTACAAGCTTTAAAGTACTTTACAGATAGTATTTACTTAGGACTGTGATCACAACTCCGGATATGCAGCACTATTTAGGCCCTAGAACAGCCGTGGGCAAATTGAAATGAATAAAACTATTGAAAAAAAAGACCGTACCCTTTTATGTAATGATGTTTACTTTGAATTTATATTAGTTCACACAAACACTCCGTCCATGCTTTTGTTCCGGCCCTCCGGTCCAGTTTGAGAACCCATTGTGGCCCTCGAGTCAAAAAGTTTGCCCACCCTGCCCTAGAAAGACATCTACTTGAATGAAGCTGTTTTCCTCATTAATTCAATAGGTGGTTATTGAACCCGCTGAGCACCGAGTTGGGCGGTAGGGTCCAGTAGTAAACATGAAGACGAAGGCCCTGCCGTTGTGGAGCTTACAGTGTGGTGGGGAGAAGGCCAGTAAGCTAATAAGTAAAACAGGTAACATAATTACAGAATGTGAGAAGTGATCTCAAGGAAATAGGAAAAGATGCTATGGGCTATAGGACATCATTTTAAATTTAGGTGCAGTAGTCTCAAGATGATTCTTAAAGAGATGATATTGCAACTGTGATTTGAAAGATGAGTAGGAGCAGACTGTGGAAAGATCAAGAAAATGATCACCCCAGGCAGAAGGAATTGCAAGTGCAAAAGCCCTGAGGCAGAAACAAACTTGACTTGCTCCCAGAATAGCAGGAAAGCCAAGGTAGTCACAAGGCAGTGAGCAAGGGAGTGGAGGGGAGAGGATCAAGTCCCAGAAATAGGCAGCAGCCAAATCATGTAGGTCCTTTAGGACAGGGTAGGGCAGTGATGGCGAACCTTTTGAGCTCGGCGTGTCAGCATTTTGAAAAACCCTAACTTAACTCTGGTACTGTGTCACATATAGAAATTTTTTGATATTTGCAACCATAGTAAAACAAAGACATATATTTTTGATATTTATTTTATATATTTAAATGCCATTTAACAAAGAAAAATCAACCAAAAAAATGAATTCGCGTGTCACCTCTGACATGCATGTCATAGGTTTGCCATCACTGGGGTAGGGGATTAGGATTTTATTCCAAGAGTGATAGTAGAAAGGATTTAGCAGGTTAGTCACATAATTTACTCTTACTGATTTGTGGAGAAGATACTTTATATCAGCAAGAGTAAAAAAGGGAGAGAAATTAGAGACTATTGTTATGGTCTAGGCAAGAGGAGAAGATTCAAGGAGTACAAAGGAAGAGGTGGTAGGAAGAGAGGGAGAGACATGCATTTAAACACTTTAATTTAAGTATAATGTCATAAAAGTAAGTTTTACTATCATAACTTGCTGGTGTGGGAGAAATGGAGGGAAAAGAATCAGGCAGGACTTCCAGAAAATAAATTTGTTGGATGGTTCTTACCAGAAATGGGAAGAGTGGGATTAAAGAGAGTTTGGGGGATAAAAGCAGGAGTTCTGCTTTAGACGGGTTAAGTTAGAAGATATCTAAGCAGGAACATTGAGTAGGCAATTGGATAAATTAGTTTGGAATTAAGTAGGTATGTCAAGATAAGACATTATTTTAGATATAAATTTGGAATTCATCATTTAGAATTCATATGGGATTCAGAGCCATGTGGTAGAATTAGGTGACTTGGAAAGTGATTGTAGAGAAAAGAAGTATGAGGACAGAGCACTGAAAGGTAGATGATGAGAAGGAACCAGCAATGGATGCCAAGAAAGAAAGCCAGAAAGATGGGAGGGGTGCTCCAAAAAAAAAGAGAAGAAAAAGTTTCAAGGGGTTGAGTAGGTTGAAGATTGAGAATGGACCCTTCATATTTATAAATATGAAGCTTGTCAGAGACCTTGACAAGAACTGATTTAGTGGAGGGGCAGGGGAATTTAGACCAGTGGAGAACTGGAGCTGATTAGAGTAGCTTCGAGGGTATTTGGAGGTGAGGGAAGTCCTCTTTTAAGGGGTTTTATTGTAAAGTGAAACAGAGAAATGGAGCCACACTAGAAAGTTCTATTTACTTTGGGGAATAATCCAATAGGAAGGGAGAGACTATTGAGGCAGGAGAGGAGAGATAATTTCATGTGCTATATCCTTGAGTAGTGAGAGGGGATTAGATCCACTGAAAAAGCAGAGCAGGAGAGAAGGCAGAGGGTATGGGTTTAGGTACAATTGGTAGATTTGGTGGCTAGAAAACTCATTCATTCATTCATTCATTCATTCATTCATTCATTCATTCAGCAAATACTGGCCTGTGTGCTAGTTGCTATCCTAGGGGAAAGACATGCAGCAGTGAGTGAAACAGATAAGACAGAGTTCATGCCCTCATGGAGTTTACATTCTATTGAAGGAAGTCAAGCACTATATGTTAACAGATGAGTTTACGATAGGTCAGATAGAAAATAGGAAGCACTTCAGAGGAAAATGAATGAGAGAAAAGGGTTATAGAGAGCTGGAGAAGAGGTTGCCATTTTTTATCAGGTTGTCAGGAAAGGCTTTAATGATCAGGGAACATTTGAGAACAGACCTAAAGGAAGTGAGGGAGGAAGCCATGGGGAAATCTTGGGGAAGATAGTTGGGTTGCAAGCAAAAGAAACAAAGAGTGTCCAATTTCTGGGGCAGGATAATGCTTGGCATAATTTGAGGAACAGCAAGGAGACCAGTGAAGCTGAACAAAATGAGCAAGGTAGGAAAGGTGTAGGAGACAAGGCCAGAGAGGCAGTAGGGGGAGCTCACATATGCTCTGGAAGGCAAAGACTCGAGTTTTACTCTCACTGAGATGGAAAGTCACTCCTGAGTTTTGAGCAGACATGTGACATGATCTGACTTACATTTTAAAATGACCCCTTTGGCCCTAGCTGGTTTGGCTCCGTGGATAGATCGTCAGCCTGCAGACTGAAGGGTCCCAGGTTCGATTCCAGTCAAGGGCATGTACCTTGGTTGTGGGCACATCCCCAGTGGGAGTGTGCAGGAGGCAGCTCATCGATGTTTCTCTCCCATCGATGTTTCTAACTATCTGTCCCTCTCCCTTCCTCTCTGTAAAAAATCAATAAAATATATTTTAAAAAATAAAAATAAAATGACCCCTTTGGCTGGGAATGGACTATGGGAGTCAAGGACAGAGGTATGGTCACCAAGTAGGAGACTGTCACAGTAATCCAGGGAGGAGATGTAGTTCTCAGGTGGCTCCTATTTTCTCAGTGAAATAAGAGGCAAGATCTTCATAGGAGAGTGAGGAGGGCATGATGGAGGCTTGAGGAAAGAGAAGGTATGATAATGGTGGGTGACGAATTGATTAAGGATCTACAGTAGAATTCCTACCCAAACATCTGGAGTAACAAGCAGTTTGATAAAAAAAAAAATAAATAAAATAAAATAAATGCTTACTTACCTCAGAACCTGTGGGACTTCTCTGACTGTGCACCTTTCTTTCTTGTGTCCAGTTTCTCTCCCATCACCCTATTTCTTGTCCTCTAACTCTAGATGACCTCCAGTTGACCACAGAACCCAAACATTTATTAAGCAGAAAGTGACAACCCACTGGCACATCAGCTTCTTGTACCAAAGTCTTTGGAAGGATTTAAGGAGGCCCTCAGAGTGCCCAGTTCTCCTCGAGAGACTGTTATACACATGTGTATCATTTCACCACCTCACCCTCCAGTCAGTGAGGGAGGACCATAGAGTTCCATGCTTTTATTAAGACCATCCTCTCCTACCCATGATACAGATCTCATCAGTATTTGAGGGAGAACCACAGAGTTTTTCATATTTTCTGCCACCATAATACCACTCACCTCACAATAGACTGACTAACAGAGCAGGCCCAACAAGTCCTCAATTAGAACTGATAATCCCTGAAATGACCAGTAGAACTAATATCATCTTGATCCAAAATTCTAAGACTCTAAATGTGCTATTTCTGAAAAATAGCATATTAAATGGCAAGATGGAAATGGATTACACCAGTTCAGTCCATTTCCCACTGGACAGATCGTAGGTGACTGGCTGCAGCCTAACTTCAAAGGAGGCTGTGAATGTGTAACTAGGGATGAGGAAAATGAAATGGCATTTGATGAACACAGACATTGTCTTTGCCATAAGCAGTCAGAGGTAAAAACAAGTAGGCACACAGAGACAGTGGTGACACAGAGATCAAGGAAAGAGAAATCTTCAAGAAGGAGGAATTGATCAATGATGTCATGCTACAGAAAGGCCAAGGAAGATATGGACATAAAAGGTCTGATTTTTTCCTGGTAACATTATGAAGAGTAGTTTCTGTGAAGTTATAATGATGTGAAAGAATGGGAGATGAGGAAGTAGACTATTCTGTAGGAGAATCTAATGAAGTAACTAGAAAAGGGTGTCTACTGAGAGAGATTTTTTTTTTAATGCAGGCAAGATGTTTACAAGCTAAAGAACTCATAGTGAAGGAGAAAGTCAAGATAACAGAAAGGTGATAACTCATCAAGGAGGTCTAGAAGAAGCCAGGAATGGATGAGGCCAGAGCACAGTGAATGTGTTAGTCTTGGACAGGAGGAATGGCATGGCCTCTTCTAAAATGTGTGGGAGGGTAACAAGGGCAGGAACAACTGAAGAAAAAGTTTGTAAGTGAGGGAAAGGAAGTGAAGGGAGTTCATGTCTAATGGTGTTCATTTTTCAAATGGTTGATCTGTTGTTCTGAAGGGAATGGTGGGATAATTGTGGAGGGTGTATAATAGCTGCTATATGTGGAAGATGTGAGGCTAACCATGAAAAGCAGTATTGTATTTAGGGCTCAGCTGAGGTTGGGGATCCCTACTGTGTAGCGGCACCAGGATGCACCATTGTGAGATTTTCTCCACCAGTGCACTCTCCAGGGCAGAGACAGGTGTTTGAACGGATTTTTGTAGAGTGGAATATTGTGAAGTAACGAGAGATTGATGGGTGAAGGTGCTGGTCAGAGAGCTATTACAGTGATCTAGGATGGACAGGAAAGGAAGTGAGGCCAAGAAAAGGCTGATGGCCTGGGAGAAAGCAGAGGTGGAGGGACTGGACAGCATGAGGAAATGGAAGAACGAAGGGGGTCAGAGCAAAGGAGTGGGGAAATGAAGAATAAGATGTTGGTGGTGGTAAAGGTAGGATATTAGAGATTTAGATTTATGGTAGGGAAGAGTTTTAAAAGGAGAGGGGATCCAGAGTATGGCCATGGGAGGGCGTTGCTAAAGTGACTTGAAAGTAAGGTGCTGTGGAGTGGAAGAGGTTGCAGAGCTCAGGCTCTTGATGCATTTGGGATAGCATCCTGAACAATAGTCAGTTACTTAGACTAGGAGTTGGCAGTATGAGCTACAAAGGAAGGGTTGGGTTTGTTGTTGTTGTTGTTTGCACAAAAGTGGAATTATAATAGTCTGAAGTGGCAATGAGGAGCTAGAAAAATGTAAACCCCTCTTTTCATTTTATTTTCCTCCACCTAGTTTATATCCTTATCATCCTGTTTGAATTATAGAAATATTCTAATTGGTTTCCCTGATTCTAGCCTCTTTCCCAAGTATCTATTATACACATGACTGCCAGCTAATTAATCTTGTTGAACAGCTTCATCATTGCTCACCTTGCTCAAAATCCACAGTAGCTCCCTATCTGCCTGTAGAATAAACTCCATCTTCCTTAGCCCCACCCTCAAGGATCCAAGCATAAATCTGGTTTCAATCTACTACTTTGTTTTATGCATCTACTTTGAGGCATAAATTTGATGCCTCAAATTGCTTTAAATTTGATACTATGTTGTTAACACTAATCTTGGAGGATTTTCCCAAATAACGGTTTTGTTAACTGTCAGGAATGTTCTTCCCACCTATCTTAGGATGTCATTCTTCAAGGGCCAATTCAAATGCAGATTAGCCTCCACCTCCTCAAATGACATCTCTATTCCCTGTTCTTCTTTTGTAAAAAAAATTCACATTAAGCTTTATATCCTAGTTAGTCAAATATGTATTAAGCAAGAACTACTCCTGATTTATCATTGCATCTCAGCCCATGGCACCCCCAGCTCATAACACCCAGGTCAGTATCTTGCCTTTGTAGGTGTCCAATGTCTGCTGACTGAATGCATGCATGAGTTCATGAATAAATAAATGATTGGGTGAATAGAGCTCTTATGATGTTCTAGTAGTTTAGGGCCAGAGTCCTTCACTAGATGATGATCTAGTGTTGATTTTATGTGTGTGTGTTGGGGCAAAAGTAGGTTTACAGTTGTTTGTATGGAAAATAATACAATAGTTAATAAATAATAATACAAGAAAAAATAGGAAACCTATACATATGTGTGTGTGTGTATATATATATATATATATATATATATATATATATATAGAGAGAGAGAGAGAGAGAGAGAGAGAGAGAGAGAGATTATACAGTAGAAAAGAGATCTATTGCTTCAAAAATACTGTGGAACAAACCAAAACCAAAACTGAATAACTTAAAACAACAATCACTTGTTCTCATGGTCTGTGATTGAATTAGGGTTTGTTGATCTAGGCTGGGTTGAACTGGGGTGATTTGGTTCTACTCCAAGTGTCTCTTTTCTTAGCTAAGGCATGTTTTGTTTTGTTTTGTTTTCATGGCAATGTCAGAATTAGACTTCTTTACCCTTAATATTTAGCACTATTCTGGGAGTATTATATGCTAAGAACACAGCAGATACCCAATAAAACCTTGGCAAATGGAATTGAATTGGGCAGCTTCACACCTAGGTCATTCTCCCTGTCTCAACCCCCAAGTGCTCTAGAGAGTGAACAGGGCTTTTGACAGCCAATGGCTGTTTGTATCCTGACTTGAATGAAATGCTGACTCTTCTAACTGGACAGCAACTCCCTTAGCAGAGGCCCATTTACTCATTTAATTATTTGATTCATTGAATCATACCATAAATTGTCATTGATCTATGTGATAATTTCATTCTAGACAATGAAGGGGGGAAAAGCCATCTTTGAGAAAAGCAGATATTTCATGTTTATAAAGTAACCTTCCCTTTTTCTCCTGTTTGGCCAGGCTGTGACAACATGCTGATGGGCATAAAGTCTCTGAAAATAGTGAAGAAGACTCTGAACACAGATGGCTCTTGGATGAAAGATGCTGCCAGCAACTCTCCAAAGGTTTATTTCTTAATCGGATCCAGAAATAACACCATTCGGGAATTTGCAAACATGCAGGCACTCCTGGAAGATAGCACCAAGCCAGGCCCCCGGAAGCTGGTCTTACCACATTCCTGGCAGGGAACAGGCCAAGTGGTCTACAAAGGTTTCCTATTTTTTCATAACCAAGGGACTCCCAATGAGATAGTCAAATACAATCTGCAGAAGAGGACCGTGGAGGATCGGATGCTGCTCCCAGGAGGGGCAGGCCGAGCCCTGGTCTACCAGCACTCCCCTTCAACTTACATTGACCTGGCCGTGGATGAGCACGGGCTCTGGGCCATCCACGCAGGGCCAGGCCTCCATGGCCATTTGGTTCTCACAAAAATTGAGCCTGGCACGCTCGGAGTGGAACACTCATGGGACACTCCATGCAGCAGCCAGGATGCTGAAGCTGGGTTCCTCTTGTGCGGGGTCCTCTATGTGGTCTATCGTTCTGGTGGCCACGGCCCGCATCGCATCACTTGTGTCTATGACCCACGGGGCACTATCAGTGAGGAGGATCTGCCCAACTTGTTCTTTCCCAGGCGGCCGAGAAGTCATTCCATGATCCATTACAACGCCAGAGATAAGCAGCTCTATGCCTGGAATGATGGAAGCCAGATCATTTACAAACTCCAGACAAAGAGAAAGCAGCCTGTGAAGTAACGCATTACAGCCAGAGGGAGAGCGCCCTGGCCTTGGAAACTGCTCTCCAGGACACCGAGGCCACAGCCCCTCTGCAATACTGTCCCCCTCCAATCACACACAGTGAGAGGGTCTAGAAGTCGGAATGCATGTGCCTCCTCCCAGATGTTGCTGCCTTAGAGATCTTCCAAGAGCTTAAAGGAGAGTCTGGCATTCAGAAATTTTCAACAACTTGCATTACCCGTCCAAACGTCTTGCGATCAAGGCCCTCCACATTCTGATCCAGTTTACTTCCACCCTTTTCTTTTGCTAGCATTGACTCTAACTCTACCCGCCCCATCCCTCCAAGCAGTCAGACATGCAGGCCATCCTCTGATACTGCTGGCTTTTCTCTCCTCTGGCCTTTGCCCAGATGCTTTCCTCTTTCACAAATGCCTTTTGATATTCTTCGATATTTACTGCCTAACTAAAGTACGCTTTTTTTTATTGATGTTTAATCTGGATTTCCCCTAGCTCCGCCTCTTTACCAAGCTAGGCAGATATAATAATAAGGTAAACACATTAGCATTTGAATACCACCTTCCAGGTGCAAAGTGTTTGCACCTTTGTTACACATTTAATTCTTATCATGGGGTTGTATGCAGAACAAATTTTTAAAGTTGCCATTTTAGAGATGAGAAGAGCTTAGGTGAGCCATTTAAAATAACATAGTTACAAAATGAAAGGCAGAGCAATAAAATACTGCAAGTCCCATAGTTTTGTCATTGCCCAAGGAAGCACCAAATACAGTGTGTCTCCAAAAAATGTATGCACCCTTTAACAGCCGGCAGCTCAATTTTGAAAATGAAATGTATTTTAATAAACACTGCTTTTATAATTATTCAAAGTGTGTGTATACATTTTTGGGGGGACACTCGATATGTATGTTTGTCCACCCAATCATTTCATACCAAAAATAATGGTCTTCCCTTTAACCACTTTTCATGTTCACACAAGACCTTCCTATAGGCCTTTCAGAAGCTACTTCCTCCCGAAAACCAGTCTGCGGATGAGGACCCGACCTCTAGCCTCATCTGGTCTTTATTCCCCAGCATCTCTCTTCTTGCTTGAAATACAATAAAGCTGACACTAAGCAAACACACTTCATCAGGTTAATTTGCCTACATGCCCTCAAGCAAAGCAGTTTCAGGCCTGGGTTTACAGTGAACAAGCCTCAATACACTGAGGCCCTTGGTAAATATTCTGGAATCTGGATGGAAGCCAAATAGCCTGCAAGTGACTCCCTGCCACAGCAGGCGTGCCATGTGGCACAGGGGACAGAGGGCAGCTGTGCCTGGCCAGAGGGGCTTCTTCAAAATCTTTCCCACGCCTTAGTCCAATTCAGCCAGGTTCGGGTCACAAGTGCAGGCTCTGGTGCCAGTCCGTGTCATGTGCGGAGGACCCTGTGTTCCCAGGTTGGTCACATGAGAGGGTTTGCTTTGTATACTTGCAGCTGTTTTCCAGACTCTGCCAAGCTCAGGCGGGGCCATACGCAGTGAAGAGAGGTTTTCTTCTCTGTAGCATTTGAGTGGATCCTTGGCAGAATGGGATTACTCACCCCATGGATACATTGCAATTACCCACCATTCTAATAGAGTGATACAGAAAGCTCAAATCCATCGTGGAATGAGGCAGGTATGCATGAACATGATGATATTACCCGGCCCATGGGTTTGGGGACATTCCCTACCCTATGGGTAAAAGAAGATTACCCATTTCACAGGGAGAAGGGATGTGAGCTGTCTCTCAGAGGAGGGGAGAGCAGAGTTATTAGCGAGTGGAGCTACGTGCAAGTCCTGGGCACATGGTTCCTTTGGAAGCACAGAGGGGAGGGTGACTTTCATTTGCGACCTGCTTTGTTTTTTTGAATTGATAGTTTTGCAGGGTGCACTTTTGACTAACAACCCACATGGCGCCTGAAATTCCTGCAGCTAGAATCACTCTTTTAAGTCAAGGCATTTTCCCCAGGAAGCCCCTAGTAATGTGCCACTTTTGTACACTTTGGGCTTCTTCCAGGTCAATCGCCTTTTAGCTCTGGGGTTTTTGTTGGATTTTAGTCCAGATTAAAGTCCCTATGACCTATACTAATGGTTCTTAAACTTTACTGCATGCAAGCACTTGAGGAGCTTTTAAAAATCCTAATGCCAGGCCAAACCCCCAACCCATCAAATCGGCACTTCTGGAGGTGGGACTCAGATACATTTTTGAGTCCCCTCCTCCAAAGTGGTTCCACAGTGCAAATGAGCTTGAGAGCCAGGAACTGACACCATTCTTTAAAGTGATTTTTTTAAAGCAATGGCATAGTTCTAAGAACAGACTAGCATCTTCTGGGGGCTGGGGGTTGGGGGCTGGGCAGTGGGCCCCTGGGGCAAGGACATGTGGGACTTGGGAACACCCATGAACTCTGAACTGCGGCAGCCTCCTCCACAGAAGCCTGCCTGCTGCTATTTTAAGGAAGTGAAAGAGAACTGGAGGGTGTCCTGTTGTAACACAACTCTTGTGGGCCCCAGCCTTCCTCTGCTGGCTTTGCCCTTAGTCTGCTTCTGGCCGGGTTCCTGCAGTGGCCGGAGTCTCATATTTGCCAGGCTGGCTTAAGTCCTATTCATATATGCATCTTCTGGGCACACTGGTAATTTCAGACCACCGGGGTAATGTGAAAAAAGATGTGTCTGTGGCATTTGTCAACACTCCAGCCTGCAGAAACGTAGAGAAGAAAAAAAACAACTGAGGCCAGGGCTGTGGTGACTCCTGCCAGAGCTGGGGACTATGCCAGAGTCCCTGGTGCCGCTGCCATCTGAGGCCCACACAGGGATTTTAATCAGCTGAACCGAGCAACTAATGCTTGGAGGCCTAGGCAGGGCAACAACCTACCAGTACAACCAAAGGGGATTCGGGCCATGCACTAGGCAGTGATGGCGAACCTATAACACACGTGTCAGAGGTGACACGCGAACTCATTTTTTTGGTTGATTTTTCTTTGTTAAATGGCATTTAAATATATAAAATAAATATCAAAAATATAAGTCTTTGTTTTACTATGGTTGCAAATATCAAAAAATTCTATATGTGACATGGCACCAGAGTTAAGTTAGGGTTTTTCAAAATGCTGACACGCTGAGCTCAAAAGGTTCGCCATCACTGCACTAGGGGAAGGCTTTGGACGGGTCTTCAGGGCCCGGTCCTGCCCAGATTCTAGAATCCGTTCCTGTGGTCAGACCGTCAACGCTTTTCTTGGGCCTGTGGACCCCAGCCTTGGTGCTGGGCACCCCAGCTGCTTCTTGTCCTCAGCTGTTCACAAGGCAGGGCACCAGTGCCTCTAGATGGCGCTGACCACTAGAAGGACCTCCACCCCAAGTCCAGGGGCTCAAGTGCATGGGGACCCTCGGGTGCCTCAGGGTCTTCCATAGTGAGGTGCGGGCTGGGGTTGGACGGGGGAGACAGGGAATGAGAGGTTTCCCTCTGGCCAACCTCAGTTGGGACAGACTCGCACCGGCCCGGGGGGTCCGGCCATCCAAAGGGTAGTAGCGCTGTGTGTGCCTCTAATCGGTTTTTCTATGTCTTCTTTCCCGGCAATTCGCGGCACGAATTCCCTCTCTGCTTCCCCGTTTTCCTCTCTTTCCGCCGGGGGATGGTGCTGAAGGGCCGGAGAAGCCCAGGACTGAGAGCCAGGAACCGTCCGGCGGCCTCCCGGGGCGGGAAGGGTGCGGGGATGGGAAGGTGACAGGGCGGGGCGGGGCCCGCGAGGGGCGTGGCCTTCGGGGGAGGCGGGGCTTGGGAACCAGGAGCGCGGCCGGGGGCGGGGCCGGGGCTGGGAGGACCTGGGCTGGGGCAGGTTCGAAGGGGCGGGGTGACCAGGCCGGTCCCTAGGGAACCCGAACCTGGAGGAAGGTCCTTCGGTTCGCAGCGGTGCGGGAGAGGGCGGGGGAGTGGCCGGAGGGCGGTCCCCGGGGAAGAAAGGCGGGGGAAGCGGGCGCCTCGGGATGAGCCTCCGTGGCTCCCCGCCCCCGTCACGTGGGCTCCAGACCCGGCCGCTGCCGGCCAGTCCGCTGGTGGGTCGGTCAGTTGGTCGGTGGGTCAGTGACCTGCAGCTCGGCTCTCAGCTCTCATGTTCGGAGGTGGGAAGGACACGGGAGCGGCCCGCACACCTGAGCCGCCCGGAGAGGAGTCCCGCACCCAGGTCAGTGGGCTCTCTCCACGCCCCCAGGCCCGCTGCAGACCCCGCAGGGGCATTGCCTGGGACCCTGGGTCCCCAGATCCTAGAACCACCCACGAGTGGAGGCCAGGGGCAGGATGGCGTCAGAGCGTGTCCCCAGCGCGAGGACGGGGACCCTCTTCCCCCTCTCTGGCCGGAAGGCTGGGAGGACGGTAGAACTCCTGTGGATTTGCTCCGAACCTGCACCCTGCTCTGCCCGGGACTAGGGACAGTCTGCGCCCCTGCAGGTGCTAGGATGTCCCTGGAGGTGCGCTGGGTGGTCGCCCCTTCAGGGCTGTGTGGTACGTCAGCTCTGCTCGGTCCGCTGGAGCAGCAGCGTAACCTAGAGAGCCCAAGGGGGTCGGGAAGTTTACGGTCTGTTTGCCCAAGTAAATCTGTGTGTGACAGAGCGTGGGTCCGGATGCTAAGCCTTGGCCGAGACCAGCTCTATACTGTAATTGCAAGAATGCAACAGGCTTTTGAACCGCTCGAGCCACTGCCTCCCACTAGACAGCAGGAAGGGGGTGGTCCTACTTGAAAGTGGGCTCCTCCACCCCCTCCTGACATCCCCACTCCAGACCCCAATTTTCCCTCAGATAAAAATGAAGTTATATAGCTAAGGCCGGAACTTTTCAAAGTTTGGGTGGGATCGAAACAGGCATTCTGGTCGTTTTTTAATTATTAAAAAAAAATAAATGCAGAGTATTATATTTTTACATTTACAGCAGCTGGGTATTTGGTATTGATCCGTCTCCCTTTCCAGTTTGGGTCTACTTCTGTCTTTCTCTTCATCTCTCTCCTTCCTCTCCCAGTTCCTGAATTGATTATAATACAAACCTGAAGTGTTTCCAAATGTTATTGCGTTTTGTGAAGTAAAATGCCCAACGACAGAAAGGTAATTGGCTGTAAAAATAATGAATTCATCTTGAGCATGTTCAGTCTTTGGTTATTATTTGTATATGGAAAACACATAATGTTGTTTGAGTTAGAGATTATGTTTCTCTTTGGGGCTTAAGAGAGGCAGTCCATTTGTATTCTGCTTAAATTCATCTTTAAATGACTTTGAAGTGGGTGATAATTTAACACATTATTATTATTTCTTTGAGATTTGAGGATGTGCCAGTTGCTAGCTTATTGCTACTGGGGAGACAACCAGTACCATGGTTACTGCTTTACTGGGGTCGCTGTAGCAAGTGTGCTAACCTCCCAGATTACTTACCCAGTGAGTGAGGTATGAGCAAAGAGTGGTGGGAATTCCTATCTTTCATCTGAGCAGGGAAAATCTGGGATAATGTCAAGAAAGGGGTGTCATGTAATAGACCTCGAAGAATGTTTCCTGAGTTTCTCCAGGCAGAGGTGGGCAGTGTGTGACCTGGGCTGTGGGAGCTGTGTAGCAGGCAAGCACCAGCTAGCCCTGAGAAGTGGCAAGTTGTCCAGCTGGGCCCCTATGGGGTGGTAGGCAGTAAAGTTGACAAGGATGAAAAACATGGTCCCAGCAGGTGGTGAGGTCTGGACTTTGTCTGAAAGCATGGAAGCCAATAATGGGCCTGAAGCAGGGGAAGGATGGTTGTTTCTGTGAGCTTACAGTCAGGGACCTTTGCCCTAGACCCTCCCAGCTTCCCAAACCCTAATCTGATGTGGAGAAAACCCAGTAAATGTTGGTATTGAGGGATGAGTGGCCAGGCCACACTTGAGAGCAGTGCTCTTCAACTGGAACAAGCTTAAGAATCGCCTGGGGATCTTGTTCAAATGCCGATTCTGATCTCTAGGTCAAGGGTGTGACCTGACATTCCGCATTTCTAACCTGTCCCTAGGTTGTGAGAGCCCTTCACTATCTATAACCAGGCTTTAGAACTGTAGTTTGCAAGCCTGGCTATGCCTCAGAATCGCCTGGGGGAGCTTTTAAACTCTTCCTATTAAGTATATTTGGGATACTTTTAACCAAGTTTCCCCAGGTGATGCTGATTTCCCCAGGTGAAGGCTGGGTGGGACTGGCTGTGGTGGACTCTTGGCGATGCTGTGGGAAGCAGTGACCGGGGGGCAAAGACACGGGGGGGGGGGGCGGGGAGGCCCCAGATAGGACCCTAGAAAGTCAATTAGGATAGAAGTGATGTGAGATAGTGGGGCACTGAGGCAGGAGGGACTCTAGAGAGAGAATCTGTAAGACAGGCGACTAGGGAGTAAGCCCTGTCAGTCTCTTGAACTGACTGCACAGGCCAAGGGAGGAGGGAAGAGCGATTCTGAAAGAATTCAGCTTTGGCCAGACCCGTGTAGCTCATTGAGTGTTGACCTATGAACAAGGAGGTCACAGTTAGATTTCTGGTCAGGGCACATGCCCAGGGGTGGGCTTGGTCCCCTGTGGGGGGTGTGCAGAAGGCAGCTAATCAATGATTCTCTTTCATCATTGATGCTTCTATCTCTCCCTTTCCCTTCCTCTCTGAAATCAATAAAAAAAAATATCTTTTTTTATAAAAGAGAGAGAATCCAGCTTTGGAGGAGGGATGGCATGCACTTAGGACTATAACAGCTGGGGTAAGATTTGAAGTTATTTTTTACCGGGCCATCAGAAAACTGTTTTCCTGAAATACAAATCTGCTCATGACACTTCTCTGCTTAAAATCCTCTGGTGGAGTCCCTATTGCAAAATATGAGAAGGAAGGGCTAATGTGAACACACTAGGAGGCATTTAAGCATTTATTAAGCTCCCAGTCGGGGCACCCCCATTCAAGAGGTGACACTCAGGGAAAAAATAAAGTGACACTGTCACCACTCGGTGTGTGCACAACCAGGCTGAAACATTTGGCAGCTTTGTGTTTTCCTGAGTCACTATTTTTTCCTGCTTCCTCCTTCTTCAGAACAGTTCCACTTTGTGTTTCCTGGCATCATTCTTGGGCTTCAATACTTGATGGTACCCTGAAAGCCAGGTCTGGTTCGACCTTGTGGATCTTCAGGAGATCCATTCTTGTCTCTCAGGCACCAGGTAAATAATCTTCTGAGAGGTGCTGTCCAAGAGCATCTGTTTAGCTTTAGACCCAGGTGGCCCCAAGAGTTCCAGGGGGCTGCTAACGCTCAGCTTTGTCTTTAGGAAATGTGTGATACCTGTTTCGTGCTTCTAGGTAATTCTTACTTTGGTGCTCCTTGGTAATTCTTACTTTCATTTCCTCTCTCTGTCGCATACACTGTTCTGCACACTGATAACTGAGCATTCATTGTGCACGATGCTTTGAATCGCCATGTTTCCTGTTGTATGGTAATCTTGGCCTCTGTAACACACCTGTAGAAAGAAAGTCTAGACACAGATGGAATAAGATTGCCTCTTTGAAAGGAGAAAGTATAACATCTTTGTATGGCATTCAGGGCTCTGCAAAGGCTGATGATAATTTAGCTCCCCAGCTGCATCTCCACGGTCCCCCATCTATCCTTTGTGCCTCTCTGCCTTTGCAAATATTACTTCCTCTTCCTGGAAGGCCCTTTGGTCTCTGCTCTGCCAGATGAACTAACTCTTATTAATCCTTCATATTAATGTAGATCAAACTCCTGAAACACCTCTCCTTCCCCCACCCCCACATCATGTTTACTCTGCTCTCTAGTACTGCATATGTATAGCATCAAATACAGATCTCTGTTGCAGTACTTAGGCACCTCATTTGCATATCTCTAGCCACACACCCTGCAAACTCAGAGCTGCTCTAGGGCTGCATCAGCCCTGCTGTGCAGCCTACACATGGCAGATGTTCAGGAAGAGTTGGTGACAGAAGGGAGCCTTGAGCTAGCTGGTTTTGCAATGCTTGCCTCAGTAAAGGGTTAAGGGCAGGTTATTTTGTGTAGGAGATGAGGGAGGGAATAAGACCAGAACATGAAAGACTGGGACAAGCCCAATGAGGAGTGGCCCACATGGCTGGAGTCACAGGGTGAGGTGGAGAGGGGACATCAGGAGAGGTGGGGCCACAGCCTGAGGCTGTGGATAGATCATAGAAGGCCTTGAAAGTTGAAGCAAAAGAATTTAAATTTTATCCCAATGAATTTTATCCATTTGAATAAGGAAAAGGCATGTGAAAGCTGTGCTTTGAGAAGGATTCAGGGTGGGGAAGGGCAGATTGGAGGGAGAGGGGAACTTCTTCTGAGAATGCACCTTTGGACTAACCCGCTGAAGTAGATTAAGACCTAAATCAAGGGAACAGCAGTAGAGATGGAGAAGAGGAAACAGAAGTGGGTGAGCTTGCCAAGAAATCCTGCAGGATTTGGTGACTGATTGGATTTGAGGGAGGGAGAAAAGAGTCAAATTGGACACTGACATTTTGTGCTAGTTTGCTGGGAAAAGAAGGAGGCAATTGTTAGCAGCATGAGAGCTTGGAGGGACATAGAAGAGGAAAGGCAAATGAGAGTGGCTGTGTCTCTGGAATCAGGAGGGAGCCATGGGTAGTTTCTTGCATTGCCCCTTATATTTTTACTCTGGAGAATGGTGAAGCCCAGAAGAAGGCTCGGCTGCTGGTGACAGAACCCGGGCCTCCTGGTCCTCTGGCCTTGGGCTCTTGCCTTTGGAGCACAGTGGGTTTGGCCAGAGAGAAGTTGCCAGAAGGTCCAGATGGAGATCCCATTAAGCAATGAAAAACGGGAAAGGCCAAGTTTGGGTGAATTTGGCCTTCAGGACAGCTAAGGCTGGAGTCTTATAGGCCAAGGACTCGGAGGGGAAGTGTCTGCTGGCAGCCAGTGCCAGGGTGGGTGTGAAGGCTCATGAGTCCTCCTTTCTGTCCTGTGGCCTGGCTGTACGTGGCCTGATGGAAGTGGGGAGAGCTTTTATGGTATCAGCACTCATACTTGTTAGTGCTCAGTGTGGAAGCATGTGTACTAAATCGTTTTTCTGGGACTGCACCCACCAACCTGTTAACGTAAAAAAAACCATTGAAACCTGTAAAGAATTTTTGTGAGTTTATTTGAGCCAAACTGTCGACATATGCCAGGAAGCAGAACCTCAACGAATTGAGATAATGCTCCAGAGAATGGTGGGGTTACATTTGTATTTATACATTGCAATCAAAGGAGGGACATAGGTGAGTTACATGAAATTCAATTAACATGATAGTGAAAGAATTTGTAGTATCTGTCCTCGCCCAGCACATTTGGTTGTGCCCCAGGGGCTCCAGAAAAAGGGAAGTTACAAGTTACCCAGACATTTCAAGGGTATGTTATCATAGATGCAAAAAGACACATAGGCTCAGTTAAGGTAAAGGTTGACCTTGTCAGTGAAGATATCGGCTTAGGACATGACTACCCACTATCACCTGTTTGTAGTTAAATATTTAATTTTCAGACCATCTTTTGTGGTTACTTTAGGTCTCTGAGTTTGCAAGACTGCCACGCAGGCCTCCCCTGAGCTTGTCAGGTTAGCATGTGGCTCCTTTCGTCTACAAATCTATCACTTCTATGGAAAAATGTATTCCAAGATCCAAACACCTTTTTTTTTTCTAGATAAACTTTAGGGACACATCCAGTCAGTCATGAGAAGTTGCCTGTGTAGTGTTGGAGTGGGGTCCATGGCAGCGGGGAGCCTATCTGGGGAAAGGCAACCAGCCCTGAGGACCTCCTCTACGCAGGGGCCTGGTGTAGGGCCAGGATCAGGGATCCAGATGACTGGTGGAGGGCCAAGGCTGTCAGATGAGGAGAGGACCTTATCTAGAATCTGTCCTGCTGCCCAGAGACTCAGTGGCCTGAGGCTGGATTTCCTCCCCCCTTCCCCTCCCTTCCACACCTCTCTGCCCAGCATCCTAGGATAAAGCTCTGCCTTTGCCAGGGCACGGTGTTCACCTCGGTTTGATAAGGCAGAGGTGGATTAATGCATTTAGATGAAAACATTTAGATTGTTGCCGGACATGTGGTGATTGCCAAATAAAAACAAAGACACGATAAATGCTGGGATTTGACTTTGAGCAAAAACTTGTTCTCTTTTCAACTATGTAACTAGGTCTGGCAAGTTTCTGCTTCATCTTGTTTTTCTTTTTTCTTTCTTTCTTGTTTTTTTTTGTTGTTGTTTTGTTTTGTTTTTTTTTTACTAAGACCAGAATGTATCTCACGAGCCTGCTCACCCATACTAAAGTATCAGGGATAGCCATAGAGTACAGACTTGAGATCTGGGTTGCCCATGGCTCAGGAAGGACTTATGCAGAGGAGAGTGGATGGAGGGGCTACTAACAAGTCTCCAGGAAGACTTCGTTAACCCAGGTGAAGCTACGGGGAATTGACCGGATCCTGGCCTCCCCCTTGGCCTCCAGCTGCTTCGATGATCCCAGGTGGCTCTGATTTGGGTACACAGGCACACCTGGTTTTATTGAGCTTTGCTTTGTTGTGCTTCACAGATGTTGCATTTTTGAAGGCAGACCCTTTGCCACCAAAAAAGTTATGACTAGCTTTAGTGCTATACTCCATTGTGATGGCTTGGAACCAAACCCACCTGTGTCTGTTTCCTGCTTGAGGACAGGCATAGGGAAGGAGGAGCTCCAAATCTCAGGTGGCTGTGCCTGCTTAGAGAGTGCCAGTGCCTGCTGGCCGCCGGGAGTGTGTTTAGTAGCGTAGTCAGAACTCCTGCTCTGACTCCTGAGTAAAGGCATGAATCTATAGTGACTTGTGAGCACAGATGGAATGTGCCAGTCAGATGTAGCTGGGCCTCTCAGCTGGGCAGGCACTACTGTGGCCTGGGGAGCCACTCCTGTGACTGTTCTGGGGTGTTCCAAGAGGTCTTAGCAGAATCCTCCTACCTGCTTCTGGCAGATAGGTCCAGGGAGCCCTGCCAGAAGGAGTCTTGGTTTGACAACCTGTGTGTGTGTGTGTGTGTGTGTGTGTGTGTGTGTGTGATGTAGGAGCCAAGTGGTGTGTTGTAGGGATTAAGCCGCAGCTCATTCTAGGAAGACTGCAAAGGGGTTACCTTTATTCCCTGCATGCATATGTGGCAACGCCTTTCTCTTCAGGGGCAAATTTCCTTTCCCCAACACAAGACCCCTTTCCCCTGAATCAGAGAGGTTTTCGCAGGAATAGCTGGCTCCAGCTGGACTGCTCCATGGAGACAACAGAGGTGCAGACAGGCCCCTCGGAAAGCTGCCTCCGGAGGGAAGGGTGGGGTGGGGCTTGGGCTTTGGTGGACTTTACAAAGGGTTTGCCTCATGAGATAGTAGTGTGATTCCCATTGTATGGAAGGGAAACAGGTGTCAGGGAAGTAAAGCCATTTTTTTAAGGTCCCAGTATGTTAGACTTAATTTATTGTCCAATCAGGGACGCTTTTGAGAGTGAAAGGAGGTGGACATATACTGAATTGGATGGGATCCTGGAATGACAGGAGTGTCCCAGGCACACTGGAACGTGTGGTATCAAACTCCACATTCAGTGAGGAACCAGGACAGGTAGGGGAGGTCGGACTGGTGAGAATGGATGGCAGTAGGGGGAGGGGTGAAGTTAGAACTTGAATGCGGGTGGGTAAGGCAGATTCTTCTAATTTAACAGTTTGCTAAAGCCAAGGAATAGTTTTTGGCTCTGACACCTGACCTTGGGTAGATGTCATGAAAAAGTTTTATTACCTAAGTTCTTCCTGCGATCAGCCAAGACATCTGGTTCTGTGATGCGAGGCTGCTCACCCGATAACAACAACCGCCACCCTGCATGTCCATCTAGGTTTTCTCTGGGCCGGCTCATTGGAACTCACAATGCCTCAGCTGGGATTACTGTCCTGCTCTGGAGAGAAGGAATCTGCCTCCTCCTGTCCCCCCACGCCCCCACTTCCAGCGTGGCAGGCAGCAGCTTTTCTCCACCATGAGGACTTGGCCTTCCTAGTCTCTGAGAACCATGATAGCTCTAGACCAGGGGTGGGAACCTTTTTTCTTTATTTCTTTTTTAAAATATATATTTATTGATTTCAGAGAGGAAGGGAGAGGGAGAGAGACAGAAACATCAATGATGAGAGAGAACCATTGATCAGCTGCCTCCTACACGTCCCTCACTGGGGATCAAGCCCACAGCCCGGGCATGTGCCCTTGACTGGAATTGAACTCAGGACCCTTCAGTCCACAGGCTAACGTTCTATCCACTGAGCCAAACCAGCTAGGGCGGGAACCTTTTTTCTGCCAAGGGCTACTTGGATATTTATAACATCATTCACTTAATATAATTCACTTAATATAAATTTATGCTGCTATGAAAAAGTTCCTAGATTTATTGAATTTCCAGTCCCGCCTGTGGTTGCCTTGTGAGGGCCAGACCAAATGATTTCGAGGGCCTTAGATGACCCATGGGCCTGACATTCCTACCGCTGCTCTAGAGCATGGACTTCGAATCAGAGAGGCCTCCATTTAAATCCCAACTTTACACATACTTGCTGTTGCTACTTTGAGCACGTGTCTACCTCTCTGAGCTTTAAGTTCCTCATCTGTCCAATGGGAACAGGCCTATTTTATTTTGTTTTGGTAACAATTAAATGAGATAATGCACAGAAAACGTTGGCTACAGTGCTTGGCATGTCTTAAATAGTCAATAAGTGGTATTATTATCATTATCATGCTATTCTCAGGAAGCCTGGGAAAAATGCTTTGTCAAGAGGAATGATTTATATCATCCAGACCTAAGCTTATAACTGAGGTTTCGGGGGGAGTAGCATTCTCTGGGCCCCCAGGTGTGACTCAAAGGATAGCCATGGTGGACATGAGCAGGAAATCCAGGAGGCAATAGTGCACGGCAGGGTGGGGAACAGCTTGGTTTCACATGGCCGGTCACCAAAGTTCAGCACAAGGGCAGCAAACAGAGTTCAGAGCCCGTGCCAGCTCGATGAGATGTGGCAGGGGTAAGTGCAAAGTCCTGCCTTTAGGCTCCAGAATCAATTGGTGTGAGTATCCTACCTGACCATGTGGAAAAGCCTATGTAAACTGGCTCAGCCTGGCTGCGTTACTGGAAGTCCTAGGTTTATACCTTGCTAGGGTCTCATCCCTTTCCCTGCACTGGCCAAGACTGGCCACACCTGGAGGTAGTACCCTGGACAGCACACTTTGGGAGCAGGTAGGGGAGGGACCTTAAATGCTGGAGTCCCTGCCCTGTAAGCTTGGGAAGGACCTGGGGACAGACAGGAAGACACCAGGCTGTGACTGTGATTTCATTCAGGTGCGTCAGGGAACTACCATGTTCTGTGTTGCTCAGAGGGCAGAGTTGAAGGTCCGTGGTGGTGATGGTCAAGGGTATAAAAGAGGAAGTAGGTTTGAGATGATGTAAGAAATTCCGAATAACTCAAGCTTATCCCTAGGGCCAGGCAGCTGTCGTAAGCAGTATTGACTAGAGGGAAATTTGTGAAATGCCAGGGGAGGCAGAGCTTGCTGAAAGGTTAAAGTGCTGCAGGATTTGGGTGAGGGGGAGGGGGGGAGGTTGTAATTGATGGCTTCTGAGCAGAGATGACTTGCAGCAACTGTAGGGCGGAATGAGGGTGGGAGGCAGGGGAAAGGAAGCCATAAAGCTGTGCAGAAGCTGCTCTGTCTTGAGTCACAGGCTTAGTCCCCACTTGGGAGCAGGGGTTGGGAGAGAGGAAAGGCTCTTTGTGGGCTGAAACAGGCTGTGATCCAAACAAGTGATTGTATGCATGTCTTCTCTGCTGATACCCACCTTCATCCAACCACCTGACTGGGGCATGAAGGTTCTTACAGACTCCCCCACCTTGAAGATTTTGAGAGCACCGCATCCTGGTACCCAGAGAACCAGGGCCATGTGGTCTGGGCCACTGGGCTCACAGCATCCAAGACACTGGGAATTCTGACTGTCTGCAGCCCGGGCCACAGAGCAAGCTTCCCACACCAAGAGGAGGTGGGAAGGGCTGTGGGCAGCAGGGCCTTATTCACATGGGCTGAGGTTTTGGGTGGGGTGCATGGATGGAGGATGCAGAGTGCTGTGGTTAAGCAACGTGGATGTCTGAGGGGCAGGCTATCCTGGCCTGGGTGGCAGGGAAGGGAGCCAGGGAAGGCAGTGGGAAGGGAGGCAATGGAAGCCCCAAGGTCAGAATAGGCCCACTGCATCTAGGGAAATGCTCACCCTTTTAGGAGCAGAGGTACTCTAAAGTCAATAGATTTGTGACCTTGTTTATTATTTCAGTCACCGAATGATTTTTGATCATCTCTGTGCTGAATACTGTGATGGTGGGAACATGAGAGGCATGAAACATGTCCCCTGCCTGGATGAAATTTAAGGACTGTACCCCTTACTCAAAACAGGCAGTGATAACTGTAGAGAAAACACAGCAAATACTGGGGCATCAGGTGGCTTTTGATATGTATCTTGAAGGAAAGGCAGGACCAGAAACATCCCATTCTATGGGGGTGAAGGGCATTTCTAGCAGAGGGAGCAGCGATGCCCAGGGAACGGCGTGGGGGTGGTAAATGATGGGGCATGTGTGGAAAACAGCCAGTGGTTTGGTTGGCTGGAACTGAGGAGTAAGTGAGGTCACATAGGGAGCCAGGGATTGAAGTGTTCATCTATTAAGTGCTCCCCATGCATCAAGCACTGAGCACAGAGCCTCTTAGGGCTTTAACTGAGGAGGAAACTGACTCTGGATAAGTGACTTTCCCATGGTTTCTTATTTGGTGATAATTTTGCACAGTCTACCCGGTCCCTAACCCTCATTCTTTCCACCCTATGTAGCCACATGCTGGGAGTCCAGATTATTTAGTTTTAAGTTTGCTGTGAGGATCAGCTCTTCATGTGGAGAAAGGAAGATGGTTGGTGTGCATGTGTCAGACAACATTAATCTTGGAGAAGCATTTGGTGGGCATGGCCAGACTGTTATAATGCACACCCAGCCCCAATAAATATATATGTATACACACATATGTGTGCTTAGAGCGTAAATCTTGAATTTAGTAGGAAGTTGCATTGTTGTTCATGGCATCATGGAAACTGTTACTCTCTGAGCACTGTAGGCAATTGCTGATTTCCTGGCAGAATTCCTCTATTTTCTTTCCCATTCAAGAAAGTATATTAGAATGGGGAAAGATAATAGGGAGTTCTTCTCTAATTTATACAAAAAGATTCTTGGCTTTAGCTACTTCATCATTAGTAACAAGTTACAACCCACTTCACCTGTTGGGGACCCCAGGGTGTCAGCCATGGAGGGATGGTAAGCAAGATGGTACCGTGGAGTGGGTGGGAAGGGTGAGGTGAGGGATGGGAGTCAGAGTAACCTGGGCAGTGACCCAGGCAGGGCTGTGGGGGTGGAGAGGAGCGGTCGGCAGAGTTCCCCAAGAGTTTGCCAATGCAATGGGAGCCTGCCAATGCAGGGATGTGGAGTGGGTGATGAGATACCTGTGTGAAAGGAAAGTATTGTTTTTACAGGGACATGTTTAGGCTCTGAGCAAGTGGGTACTGGTGGTGGCCGCCTGCTGAAGTTGGGGTTCTTTCTGATCCTGTGCCCTTAGAGAGCCAGCCCATTCTTATTGTTGAACAGGTCTGCCCAGGGCCCCATCCTCTGTCCAACCCTCCTGGAGCTCAACCCAGACCCAGCCCTTGCTTCTGTCCTCAGGGTGGCCCTGGGTGCTCCAGGCTTCCTCCTGGGAAAGTTTCCCTCAGCCCAGAGAGCAAGCCTAAGACCATCCTGGGAAGCTGGGGGGAGGGGCTCCCTAGTTAGTATTTGGGCTGCAGTGACTCAGGGGACTTCAGGTGGGACAAAGCTCTACCTCCATGTCCTGCCTACTAATCATGAGCACTTTGGAAACTCAAGAGCTACTTCAGGGTCACAAATCCAGCCCTCAAATGTCGTGATTAAGTATAATTGAAAGAGAATTTTAAATGAACCTAGTGCCAGTTGAATGACGAATGGTGTTCATGGGAAAGACCCTGCCGGAGACGCATCTCACGGCATCTCGGTTACACACCGAGTGTGGAAACCTTCCCTCAGTAACTCCGGGTGTTCTGTATGTGCGATGCCCACTAGGAGCAATTGGGCTTCTCTGAGTCACAAGTACAATAAGGCTGTCAGGCTGTCGTCTCTCCAGGCCACCTCTGAGTTCAGTAGGCCGCCTGAGGCCAGACTCCTCCTGCTCCAGGCTGCAGCCTTTCACACATGTCAGGATCTGGCCTGCCTCTCCCCAGCCCCTAGAGCCCAGCCTCAGCTCCATCCTTCACCTTTGGAGTCTCTCCTGTCATCTCCCCAGCTATGATTTCTCTGCCAGGGGCCTGTGCTCGGACGGGCCTTGATCATCATGAACTCTGCTCACTGTCCCTAAGCTGGGTGCCTGGGGAGACTGGTAGGGTGACTGAGGAGCAGGCTGTAAGAGCCTGGTGCCCAACCTTCCTGGCAGACACTAGAGAGAGATGGTGTCTCACTCTGCTAGAGAGAGATAGGAAACTCAGAGCTTGTGCACAGTGGTTGTCCCCCCAGATCTACCTAATTGGGAAGCCAGCTGCAAGGGATTTGGCAACTTCTCAAAATCATATATTTTCCCCGGATCTCAACATTTAGGCCCTGATAAGGGGTCTTGGTCTTGGCTAAATCCACCTTCTGGAATAGTGCAGTTAGGGCCCTATCCTCCGAGAGAGAAGGGGCCCATGTTGCTTATTTACTGGCCAGGCCCTGAGTGAGTCCTTGACTGTCATCTCTCTCCTAACCTTCTGACCAGCCCTGTGTGGGGCAGGTGCTCTTATCTCCATTACATAGTAACCTGAGAGGTTAATATGTATTATCCAAGGTCAAACACTAACCCAGCTCCAAGTAGTAGAGCCAGGATTTAGACCCAAGTCGGTCTGACTCCAAAGCTTGGACTCTTTCCACTGCATCCTGCTCCTCTCCTGCAGGGGATTGAATGAGAAAGGAGTCACAGAAGGCTTGGGGTGGACTGGGCTGGGTGTGGGGACTCTGGTATCAGTACTGCCTTCCCCTCCTATGGCTCTTTTGAATCACACAGATGTCTCCACCTTTCACTTGGAGTGTGAGGAACTATGGGAGTTCTCCTATGGGAAAATAATGGCCCAGGTTTATGGACAAAAAGAGGTGAGAAAAGGGAGAGAGGCCCCCAGGAGATTCGGCAGAGGTTTTCATCCTCTGGGGTCAGGCTGACAGACTTCCAGGAGCAAGAGCTCTGGGCCCCTCAGGGAGGGGAGACCTGGAGCAGTGTAATCACCCAGCCAGCCTCTCTTTGATCTGCAGGAGTTTGTGTACAAATGGGGGATTCCTGGGTCACTTTTCCTGGGAAAGTCCCTCAACCTCACTCTGGCCTAAGTGCTCTTAGGGGAGGGAAGTGATCCCAGGTGGCAAGTGTCTTATGACTGGTGAGCTGAGGGTAGGGGCCCAGCCCTGCCCGCCCCTCCCTCCCCCAGCATACACTGGAGTTGCTGACTTGGCTTGAAGAGAAGAGGGCTGGGCCCAGGGCTCTTGGCTCCTTGAATGCAGTTTGACAGCTGGTCGTGTCGAGGGGCCCTGGGGTCTCGCCCTTGCAGCTGCCAAGTCTGGCCTTGCTAAGTGATCTTGCTTCCCAGGTACAACTGTCTCAGAGCTGACTTACAAAGAAAATAAAGGACTCTCAGGTAGTGGCCTTACCGGGGTGTTAGGGTTTGAAGATGTGAAGCAAGGTCTCCCTAAGCTAAGAGGAAGGGGCACCCGTGGGTGAGAACAGAGGCCATGGCTCTGGGGAGGACTGTACCTTCTTCCGATGGTCTCGCCGAGTGTTCAAGATCACGGGGCATGTGTTAGCTTGCTGGGAATGCCGTAACCAAGTACCGCAGACTGGGTGGATTAAAGAACAGAAATTTATCTTCTCACAAGTCTGAAGGCTAGAAATCCAAGATCAAGGTGTTGGCAGGTTTGGTTCTTTTCTGAGGCCCTTCTCCTTGGCTTCTCGATAGCCATCTACTCCTTGTGCCTTCCCAAAGTCTTCCCTCTGTACCCATCTGTGTCCTTATGAGGACAGCAGTCATATTGGATTAGGGCCCACCCTAATGACCTCATTTTCACTTAATTACCCCTTTAAAAATCTTATTTCTAAACTAGAGGCCCAGTGCACAAATTCATGCACAGGTGGGGTCCAGCTGGCCCGGCCCCAATCGGGGTGGATCTAGGTGGGAGGAAGAGACGGCAGGAGGTTGGCTGGCAGGTCATCTGGGGGAAGAGGCCACAGGTGATTGGCTGGTGGGGGGGGGGGGATGACTGGGGGCGTGGCCAGCCGTGGGGAGGGGCTGTGGGCAGTGGGCCAGCCTGCTCCACCCCTAAATGGGGTGGGGATCCAATTGGGGGTCAGCAGCCATGGGAGGGGTCGTGGGAGGTTGACCAGCCAGCCCCACCCCAGATTGGTTTGGGGGGGGGGGTGATTGGGGGTGGAGCTGGCTGGGAGGAGGGGCTGCAGGCCGATCAGGTTAGTGGGGGCTGATTGGGAGTGGGGCCAGCCATGGGGAGGGGCTGTGGGCAGTGGGCCGGCTGGCTCCATCCCCAAATGGGGTGGGGAGGGCCGATCGGGGGCAGGGCCGGCTGGGGGGAGGGGCCGCGGGAGGTTGGTCGAACAGCCCCACCCCCAGATCAGGCTGGTTCACTGACCACAGTGGGCGTCATAGCGGCCAGTCGTTCTGGTCATTACAGGCTTTTTATATATATAGACACGGTCATATTCTGAGGTACTGGGGGTTAGGACTTCAACATATGACTTTGGGGAAGGGGGACATAATTTAGCCCATAACAGGATATTTCCAAAACCCTCATTGGGCAAGGCTCAGTGTCATGGTGAGGGATGGAGAGGCACTCACTGCTGGTCCTGCCAAGGGAGGACGGGGCCCCAGCCCTGCCAGTGGAGGAGGCTTGACTGGCCTTGTCCAAAGGCTCAGCCCAGGGAAGTCCAGGCAGAGCTGGTCCCCTGTAGCCTGGGCTGTCAGCAGTGGGTTCTGTGTGGTGTCTTCATCTGGTTCCCATGTGCTCCTCAACCCTCCAGTGGAGACAGAGGTGCTAATACCCTGCTAACAACATCCAGCCCAGGCCCACAGAGGAAGCCCCCTTCTCTAACCGAGGCAGGAGCCAGGCTGCTGTTGCCAGTGCACACAGCCTGCCTGTCTTTAAGGAAATTCTTTGGTCTCCTACTGGTTTAAACTTTTTTTTTAAATATATTTTATTGATTTTTTACAGAGAGGAGTGGAGAGGAATAGACAGTTAGAAACATTGATGAGAGAGAAACATCAATCAGCTGCCTCCTACACTCGCCCCACTGGGGATGTTCCCACAACCAGGGTACATGCCCTTGACCGGAATCGAACCTGGGACCCTTCAGTCCGCAGGCCGACGCTCTATCCACTGAGCCAAACCGGTTAGGGCTAAATATTTTTTTTTAATTCAAAAGAAAAAACTATTTCATTGATTCAAAATTAAAATGTTTAGCAAATGTTGAAATGAATATTCAAAATACAGACTAAATTTTGATGAATTCAGTTAGCATTTGCCTAGAGCCGTGGTTGGCAAACTGCGGCTCGCGAGCCACATGCGGCTCTTTGGCCCCTTGAGTGTGGCTCTTCCTAAGCCTTAGGAATACCCTAATTAAGTTAATAACAATGTACCTACCTATATAGTTTAAGTTTAAAAAATTTGGCTCTCAAAAGAAATTTCAATCGTCGTACTGTTGATATTTGGCTCTGTTGACTAATGAGTTTGCCGACCACTGGCCTAGAGCCTGCTAAGTTGCGGAGCCTGTGCTCCTCCCCAGGTAGCTTGGGAGGCTTGTAGGAGGTAGCTAGCTGCAGGCTAAGGTTATGCAGGAGGCACCTGAACACTCTAGACCAGCGGTTGCCTACCTTTAAGACCTCATGGACCACCAGTGGTCTGCGAACCACCGATTGGCAACCGCTGCTCTAGATGATAGAGAAGATTTTCCAATTCAGATCTCTTTTTTTTCTTGTCACTTAGCATTCTAAAATAATAGGAGGAGGAGAAATGCCTGGTTTTATCATCTGTCAGGGGCAGTTACATCCTCTTCTGTTGGTCCTTTGGGAGCATAATTGCATTCATCTATTATGTGTCTTGCTCATGCCAGGCCCAAGCACAGCCAAGTTCTTCATATGGTAGAGCTGCCTCCACTCCGAGTATCAGGCTGGAGAGAGTGAGACTGGAGAGGCTGCTATGGACAACTCCCTACCCTGATTTCAGGAAGCTGACCTCCCCCACCCCCTCCCTTCTCCCTTTTCTCACCACTCAGAGACACACACCTTGAACATTTTGTGCCAGCCAACATTTACCAAGCGTGCACCTGTGTCAGGTTCGCTGCAGGGCTCTGAGGATAGAAGGGTGACTAGCACATACTCCTTGCTCTCAAGCTTCTTAATTTAGGAGGGGAGACAGATAGATCGAGGAATCGTATAAACAGCATGTAAGTGAGATGATAAAGGTGGGTGCCAGGTATGGCAGGAACAGAGTGGAGGCATTCAGCACTCAAGCACTGGGGGTAGTGGTGTCAGGAAAGGTTTCCTGGGGTTGGCGCATGTGTTAGAAAGCCTTAGAATGGGTAGAACTTGATAGTATAAATGGATAAAAGCATCCTAAACAAAGGAAATAGAGAAAACGGGAAAATCTTTCTGGATTTAGGGATGAGGCAGCGGCCCATCGTGACTGGACCTGAGAGCGAGGCGAGATGTGCGCTGGGAGTGTGGGCCTGTTGGAGAAGTTTGGTGGCCAAGCTCCAGAAGACAGCTTTGTTCCTAAAATGGTGGGAGCCATGGGAGGTTTGGGGGCAGAGTAATGATGTCACGAGCTTTACGGAACTTATCCTGTCTGCACTGGGAAAGAGGTGGTCGAGGAAGAGTCAGCTAGAAGTAAGAAGCCAAGAGGAGGCAGCTTTGGCGGTCCAGGTGAGAGGCGGTGGGGCTGAAGGATGGGAGATGAGAGTTTGGTTAGATATTAGGACCTTCAGGGAGTCGGAATGGCACTGTAGGAAGATCACCACATGAGTCATCAGGAATTTAGGTTCAAATCTCAGTTCTGCTGGTCCCTAGCAAGGGAAGGTGGGGTCCTGTGACTCCCTCTGGAAAATCCAGGCTCCCTAAGTGGTATGTGTGAATGTTTAATCTTTTACTGAAAAAAAAAATCAAGCCTATACAAAAGTAGAAGGAAGGTATAGCGAATCTCCTTACCCATTACCCAGCTCTAATGGACTCCTGGCTGGTTATATTTTTTAGGTGGTGGTTTTGACCTGAAACTTCTTGGAAGTAGTTGGGTTGAGGCTATATTTGAAGCATTTCTTTGAATTTGTCTATCTTCAGGTTGAGGAAGTGAAATGACTCGATGTCCATTTGTTCCTCCCTGGAGGTAAATCTGTGTGTGTGTGTGTGTGTGAGAGAGAGAGAGAGAGAGAGAGAGAGAGAGAGAGAGAGAGAGAGAGAGAGAGAAAGAGAGAGAGAGAGAGGAGGATGGTGGGAGCTTTCTTTGAAGGGTGTGTTCTTTCTTTGAAGGGGTTGTGAGACACACTGCGGCAGGCTCCTGTCAGGGGGTAGGTTCTCTCTGCCGTGGGGCCTGCAGGTGTGGACAGCAGAGAATAAGAGGTAAAGACTGCTTGGGGCGGTTTGCAGGATCAGAGACTCCTCCTTATCTGTTCATTGACATGTACTTGTGGCCTGAGAGCCTGATTCATGCTGACCAAACCGACAAGGCTAATCTATAAACCAGGCACCAGTGGACTAATTCACTTTGGCAGGCGTTGTCCAGTGGCCACAACACAAACGCCTGCCCTCCCAGCCCTCCTTCCTGGCATTACCCTACCTGGGAAAGTGAATTACAGGGTCATGTGCAGGTTGCTGGGGAGCCGGGCTCCCAGACAGAGGCGCCGCATGGCTGGGTAGGGCTGTCACTCAGGATGCTGTGGGGGCCTCCTTGCTAGTGATCAGGAATTGACTCCCAGAGATTCCTTCTTGGTCACCAATGTGTCAAATAGAGCAACAGTGACCAGTTTTTCTCCTCCTCCTCCTCCTCCTCCTCCTCCTCCTCCTCCTCCTCCTCCTTCTTCTTCTTTGTTTATCCTCATCCGAGGATATTTTTCTGTTGATCTTTTTAGAGAGAGTGGGAGAGGGGAAGACAGAGAGAAACATCCATGTGAGAGAACCACATCAATTGGTTGCCTCCTGCACACGCCCTGACTAGGATCTGGGCTGGAGCCTGCAACCAAGGCACGTGCCATTGACCGGAATTGAACTCTGGACCCTTTGGTCTGCAGGCCGATGCTCTATCCATTGAGCAAAACTGGCTAGGGCAACCACTTCTTCTTTTACTGATAGTGACACAGATTTGGTGGGGGATGTGGTAATTATTTATACCCCTTCAATGCCCTCTGAGTTTGGCACCAATTAAAAAATAAGACGGGGGGAATGATGGGGGGAGAAGAAGACATATGTAATATCTTAATAAAAAAAGTAAAATGAAAAAAAAAAAAAAAAGACTGGGAGTCAGAGACCAAAATATCTGTTCTAGGGCTATAAAGGTGTTCGAGAACATGGCCAGTAGGGTTCCCAATGCATCTCTTCGCTGAGTTAGCATACCCATCTCTATCCGGGACCTGGGTGAATGCAGGCCTCCTCCTGGCAAGGCAGCTCCGGAGAAAGAGAGAGAAGGATGGCTGGGCTGCACATGCTCAGTTCCTTCTCTCATGCCCACCAATCAGATACTTAGCTGCCCCTAGGTGAGGAGGCCCTGGACAGAGAGGATGTCAGTGTCCTCCCATTGGGTATCCCCAGGGCACCGCGAAACAAATGAAATGGAGGTGTGAGCATGGGTCGTGGGTCTAAGCAGTTCTGTCGGACAGGTAGGGTGGGGATGCCGTCATAGAGGAAGGAGAATCATCTGGACCTTGAAAAAATTAGTTCTGATGGATGGAGACCAGAGAAGAGACCTTTAGCTTGAGGAGGCAGCATGAAGAAAGCACAGCAAAATGAGAAGGCACTCCTGTGGTTGGCTTAGCAGAAACTCAGAAGAACATGGTTGGAGGTAGCCAGGCTTGGTGAGAAAGTGCTGTGTAGTGATTAAGAACATGACCTTAGAGCCAGATCGTCTGGATTCAAATCCCATCTCTACTTCTTCCCGGATGTGTGATTTGACTAAGTTACTTAATATCTCCAAGCTTCAGTTTCCTTGTCTGTAAAATTTGTCTGTAAAATATCAGTTAAGAATATTGGCCTGTGAGATACATATAAACACGTGACTCGGTGCAGGGAGAGTGCTGAATAAACGACAGCCGTTGTTATTACCACCGTGAGTCCAGGACAGTTTGGGGACAGCCCATTTAGCTAAGAGATGCCTTGAATGCCACGTCATGAGCCGGGACTGCAGTGGGAGGGTCCAGGTGTTGCTCAGGTGAGAGGAGGCCTCAATGCCTAGGCTCTGAATACTTGAACTCAGGCTGGGCAGCTGGAGTGGAGAGAGTGAGATGGAGAAGAGCGTCCTTGCAGGAGCCGTTCACAGGGACTTGTCAGCTGTCGGAAGGTGAGGGAGGGGTCACAGGGGATGCAGGGCAGAGTTCAAGGCCATAGGAGCTACCAAGCCAGGGCAGGACCATGCTGAGAGTTTCTGAGAATGCTGCATCTCGGGGGCTGCTAGGAAGTAGTCAGTGAGCTGATGAGTATTTGGATATTTTGGTCTAGAGCTCACCAAAGCAGTGTAGTTTTATGAATCGTGAACATGGAGATGAAATATGGATGGTCCAGGGTGAGACTATAGAAGGAAAGAAAAAGAGACCTAGCACAGAATCTGCCCTGGAACGGGGAGTGGAAGCTGGGGAGGAACCCAGAGAGCACCTTGTCCCAAATGCCAAGGAAAGAGAGTGTCTCGGGGTTTCCCACTAGTGAGGTGCCACGGAGAGCAACTGCAGCCGGCACTGGCCACCGGCTGCTCTCACTGCTTCACTTGCATTAACTCCTTTGACCTTCACCACCACCTCTGGGTGGGTACTTTGATTCTGCTCATCTTATAGGTGAGGCAGCTGAGGCACAGAGAGTAAGAGTCTTGCCCCAGGACACATTGTGAGTGATGTCAGAAACGTCTCACCCAGGCAGCCTGCCTCCAGCTTTAAGCCCCCCCTAGACTGCCTCTCAAGGAATAAGAACTGAAATAGCTCAGTAGACGAGAGAGCAGCGGCAGCGTGCGTGGGTGGAAATATCACACAAGGTGTCAGAGAAGGGAGCTGAAACATGAAATGATAGCCGGGGATGTAGGGCCGAAGGAAGGGTTTTAGGATAGCTGAGACTTTAATATTTGTGGGTTGAGAGGAAAGAGCAGGAAAGGGGGAGATGCATACTCAGCTTAGAGAGGGAACAATTAAGAGGTCGGGCCTCTGCGATGAGAGATTAGGGGATCAGAGAGCGGAGAGGAAATTTGGGGTGAAGAGAAAGGGAATTATAGGATTCCATTCCTTGCCAAAGAAAGATACGTGGTAGTTTGCTGTCGAGGAGGAGTCTGATAAGAAGGAAACAGGAGATTAAAGGTCTGGGTGCACAGTGTCTGATGGAGCTGTGTGCATTGTTAAGCATCTTGGAGCAAAAGGAAGAAGACACCCGAGCCGGCCTGCCAGGCAGGGGGAGAGTCAGGGCAAGTTGTGGCCAGAGAGGCAGAGGGAGCAGGGGAGCAGGTGCAGTGAGAGCTGGGAAGTGGATGGAGAGAGGCAGGCAGAGTTTCAGGGGATGATCCTGCATGCTGACAGCAGCCTGCTGATGTGCACAGAGCTGATGGGGCCGAAGGAGAGAAGCCTCATCCTCGCTATCCAGAATGAGGGGGTGGTGAAAGAGAAGTGGGAGGGTGCCTCAGGGTTCCTGAGGTAGGCAGGTGGAGGCGACAGGCTGCCATTAGCCTGTTACACTCAGAGAAGGGGAGTTCTGAGAGCCCTGCGAGCTCCTCTGACAAGGACCCTTCCCTCAGGTCCTTGCATCCTTCTATGTTATTTTATTATATGTTACTAGAGACCTGGTGCACAAAAATTTGTGCACTCGGGGAGGGGAGGGGGCGTCCCTCAGCCTGGCCTGTGCCCTCTCGCAGTCTGGGACCCCTCGGGAGATAACGACCTGCTGGCTTAGGCCTGCTCCCAGGTGGCAGAGGGCAGGCCCAATCCCTAGGTGCAGCCCCTGGTCGGGCTCAGAGCAGGGCTGATTGGGGAGTTGGGGCGCTGCCCCCTGTCATGCACAGAGCAGGGCGGATTGGGAGGTTGCGATGCCAACCTCAGTCACACTCAGGGTAGGGCCGATTGGGGGGTTGGGGCACCGCCCCCTGTCACACTCAAGGCAGGGTCGATGGGGAGGTTGCGGCACCACCCCTAGTCATGCTCAGGGCAGGGCCAATCAGGGGGTTGGGGCGCTGCCCCCTGTCACGCTGATCCCGGTGCCGGGAGGCCTTGCGGCTCCACTGATCCCAGTGCTGGGAGGCATATTACCCTTTTACTATATAGGATAGAGGCCTGGTGCATGGGTGGGGGCCAGCTGGTTTGCCCTGAAGGGTGTCCTGGATCAGAGTGGGGGTCCCCACTGGGGTGCCTGGCCAGTCTGGGTGAGGGGCTGAGGGCTGTTTTCAGGCTGGTGGGTGACTGAAGCTCCCAACCGCTCCTTTTTTTTCTTTTTTTTTTTTATTCTGGGCCAGATTTAGCTCTGAGGCTTGGCTCCAGCTCTTAGGCCTCCGCTGCTGAAAGCAGTATCTGGTTTGTTTGGGCTCTATAATCGAAACACTGTTTCCAACTCCAGCTCTGAGATCCCGGCTGGCTGAAAGCAGGTTTCCGGTGTTTTGTTTAGCTTCTATATTTGTAACAATGTTTCAAACTGCAAGCTCAGAGGCCGGCAGCAGCAGGCGGGGAACGTGGAGTCCTCCGTCACTGAAGCAAGCAAGCCTCATGTTCGCTTCAAGCTGCCTGGCTGCCGGCCGCCATCTTGGCTGGCAGTTAATTTGCATATCGCCCTGATTAGCCAATGGGAAGGGTAGCGGACGTATGGCTAATTACCATGTTTCTCTTTTATTAGATAGGATTGATTTCAGAGAGGAAGGAAGAAGGAGAGAGAGAGATAGAAACGTCAATGATGAAAGAGAATCATTGATTGGCTGCCTCCTGCATACGCCCCCCCCCCCCCCGCCCCGGGGATCGAGCCTGGAACCCCAGCATGTGCCCTGACTTGGAGTTGAACTATGATCCTGGTTCATAGGTTGATGCTCATCCACTGAGCCATGCCAGCTGGGCTCCTTTTTCGTTATTGCTGGAGAAGAAGGGCCTCTTCCAGATAGCTACTTTCAGTGGTTCCCTATTGCCCAATGGATAAAGGTCAAGTTCTAGCGGTGAAATGAGGTGAGGGACCCTTCACAAGCTGGTCCCAGCCTCATTTGGTGCCATTCTTTCCCAGTTCTCTGACCACACAGAGCTATACAGTATGTTCATTCCCTCCCAGCTCCTCCTGCAATGCATTTCTGCCTGCTGTCGAGCTGGAGAAGTCTCTCTCGCTATGTGAAGCCTTCTAGGTTGCCCACATTGCACTGTTGTTCCTTCCTCCTGCTGCCCTGCCCTGAGCATTCCCTCTCCCAGGCATACAGCCATGTATGTGTCCTTCTCCCTCAGGATCCCAGGACCTCTATGGTGCCTGTCACTCACACTCTTCCCCTAGAATATTCATTATCTTGAATGAGAGGATAATGAGGTGAGCCGTATTATCCATGAAATGATTGGCAAATGGTCAATTTTTGAAACTCAGCTTGTCGTTGAAATGAACTTTATGTGATGTTTTACATGTTACTTGCTCAATGAGCTAGTGACAATGTAGAAATATTAGCAGCTAAGTGCCATCTGAACTTAATTTTAGAGATGATGGGAATTTCAGGGAAATGATGTTTTTCTTCTCACAAAGGGATACCATGGCTGCTTTAGAATTAGATCATTAATTAATTTATGAATTTCTGAAGTCTAAATTGGAAAAAGGCAAAGTTTGTTGGTTTTGGCTCATGGATCCCAGATAGATGTCCAATTCTACATGCAACCTTCATGTTCTACTTGACATCGATGAGAGATGAAAGATTTTTGGCCCTTGGTGGATAAATAACTTAGTCTTAACATTCTTTTTTTATTCCCTCATAGCATCTACTAGCAAAGGTTTTACTGATAATAGGGGGCAAATAGTATTTATTAAATGGCCAAACATCTAACAACAATAATAGATTGATTCTTATGGATCATGCATTTTTATGACAATTCTTTTCTGTTCCATGCATCTCATTTCCAGTGAAATACTATCTTGTAAAAGAGTCGAAGGGGGTTGGCAGTGGGCAGGGTCCCCTTGAAGATAAGCTACATGGACACTGTCTGGCTTCCCTCTCACACTTTCCAGAGGCCACAGATTCCTTCCTCTTAGCCTCATCTCCCATCCCTATCCGTGCTGGAGCACCTGCATCTGTTGTCTTTTGAGATCTGCCCAAACCATTCCTCCACAGGCTTGAGTTAAGGCGCATGAGATTGTCATGGCCTCTTTACGACATTAATCCCCTGAGTTAGGGAAAAGGACCAGCTTGGGGCAGCATGTCAAGTGCAGAACTGGAAGGTGAGCATAGTCAGAGGAAGGTGAGGCAGGTGTTTGAAAGTGCTAAGCAAGGACACCGCGGGAAACTCCACATCAGCTCCACAGTGTTCCGCTAGCCCAGGTCAGAAGGGCTGGGTGGGTGTGAGCCATGGCACCCATTTCCTGGCCAGGGCCCACGCTCCTCCTGTGGGCCGGGCTCGGGGTATCCCTGCTCATGGCTTTGGGTGGTGTGTCTCTTAAGAAGCTTGTCATTTCAAGTAGGAGGCAGGATGCTGCTCGTGCTCCTGAGTGCGGGGGACACTGAGCTGGGAGGAAGCCTGGCCTCCTGGGCCCTGGAGGTGAGGTGTCGGTGCCCGATGCTGCTGTTCCTTGCATTCTTGAGCAGGGGCGGGGTGGGGGTTCAGCTGTGCGACTGAGTCTCCTGCTATTATTACATGTTGATGGAAGAGCTGTCTGGGATCTGTTTAAAGGGCTGTGGTTTGGTGAGAAGGGCCTGAACTTTTTGGGTAAGTGCTTAAGTGGAAGCATCTGGGTATGGATGTGCCAAAGGAGGCTGGTGTTGGAGCAGTGACATGTCACAGGAGCTGGGCTGGGCTGGGCTCTGAATGGAAGGGCCAGAAGCAGCCAGTGGGTTCGGGAGAGCTGGGCTCCAGCACAGATGTTCTTAGGGATCTTTGGACCTCGCCCAGCAGGGAGTGGCTGGGAATGCCCAGTGCATACAGCGCACTAATCTGGCACAACGGGAAAAAGATGCTAAGCAAGAAATATCGCATCTGTCCCCCGCCGCCACCCGGCACTGCCAGCCTGCTCCTAGGCTGAGGTCCTTTCATCAATTCAGAAAGATCTTGGGCCCCACTGGTCTGGTCTCAGCTTAACTGGCTGGCAGCTCAGAACAGCCTGGTCTGGGGTGCTTAGGTGGGAATGAGGGCCTGGCGTGTGAAAATAATTTCCGAAGATGAAAGCTTTAAACAAATGTCTGTTATTAGGAGTCACTGATGCCATGGTTAGATGGGGACGAGCTAAGCATGCTTGTTCACCTTCAGCAACATTCTTCTCTTCTCCTGTGTAGCTTTTCTTAGGCTCCCTAAGCGTCTATTCACTGACAAAAGACATCGACTCCACCTGTTCTCTTTGTTAGGCTCAGATAGTCACTGGAGGCATCCACAACTCTTTTTTTTGGGGGGGGGGGGGGTTGTGTGTGTGTGTTTTTTTTTGTTAACCCTCACCTGAGGATATTTTTCCATTGATTTTTAGAGAGAGTGGAAGGGTGGGGGACAGATGCGATATTTCTTGCCCTTCCATCGTTGTGAGAGAGACACATTGATTGTTTGCCTTCACACACATGGTGAGCTTGCAACTGAGGTGAGGTACGTGCCCTTGACCGGAATTGAACCAGGGACCCTTAGTCCCCAGGCCAACACTTCACTGAGCCAAACCAACTGGGGCCACCCAGCAGTTCTGATAGCAGCTTTCTCAGCATCCTGGTCCCTTGGCCCTGCTCCAACTCCCCTCTGCCCTGCCTGATGTCTCTGTGTCTGGTTCCTCTCTCCTGATGGAAAGTTAGTACCTGTGGCTTGTCCTTTGGTCCTGATCCGGAGTGGGTGTCTCTGTGTCCTGCTCTGAGGCCAGGTGTGCTGTCAAGCCTGTGAAGACAAAGACCTCAGGACTGGACAGGACTTCAGTCAGGCCTCCAAGCTCCAGGCCTGTGATCCGGGCAGAGGTGGCCTGCCACCCCTGGGAGCCACTAGCTCTTTCCCTCTCCCCCCTCCCCCTTGGAATGGGAATGTCTATCCTCTATTACCTGTCCTGTTGTATTTTGGAAGCAGATAACTTATTTCACAGATCTACAGGTAGAGAGGAATTTTGGCCCTGGTCAGTCTCCACTGCCTCCCTCAGGCAGATAAGGGTCCCAACAGATGGTCTTCCCCAGTGGATGGTCTTCTCCAACAGATTTTCTTCCCCAACAGATGGAATCTGACCACCTGCTCTGTGCCAGGTCTCAGCTGAGCTCTGGGCTCAGAAACATGGCCCTGCCCACTAGAAGCTTACCATTCAGACAAAGGAGTTGCACACAGAAGTGGCCCTTGTTCTGGTGCATTCCAGATGTTGAGGGAAGCCTGTGGTGAGGTGGAGAGGAGGACTGAATCAGGAGCCATCAGTTCTGTGTGTAGAACGGAGAAGATCTCTGGAGTCATGATGCTGGAATTGGGCCTTGGAAGAGGAGTGGGAATAGAGCAGCTGGATTGGGGGTCTTGGGGTAAAACATGGCATAGTGAGGAAGCCTCAGTATGAAAGCAGGCAGGGTGCGGATAGCTTGGCTGTTGTAATGGTTGGTGCTCAAGGTGGGGGCCAGATAGGACTGAGAGGATTATCACTGCTGTGGTTGCACACGCCCTCCCAGTTATGTGAAAAGGACTTCTGCATGCATCATCTCACTGAATTCCCGCAATCCCACAATGTGTACATTTTCACCCACATTTTATAATCAGGGAACATGAAGCCCAGTGACATGGAGGAACTTGTCCAAGGACGAAGCCCCTGATGGGGAGAATGTGGGTCCAAATGCAAGCCTGACTACAGAGCGCAGGGTGTTGACTATCTTTTGGGTCCTTAACTTCCTCTCGGGTCACAGGAAGCTGGGGAAGAGCTGCGCAAGCGCTGGGGTGCCTTGACGGGATTTGTGAAATAGACCCATCCTCCTGGCAGCAATGTGGAAGATGAGGTGTGTGGGGGTGAGGCTGCAGGAGGAAAACCGGTCTGGAAGCCTTGCAGTCACTCTGATGGGAAATGATGTGGCCTGAAGCTGGGCAGGTGAAGATGAGGGGACAGTTCTGAGAAGGGGTGAGGAAGAGACTTTACCAGACATGGTGACCAACTGGGTGTGGGTGACAGAAGGGAAGGCCAGGGATGACTCCCAGGTTTCTGGCTTGGTGACTGTGGTGGCATCACTGAGGTGGGATGGGCAGCACCATCTGCTGAGGACGACCATCTGTTGGGGCCCACGGAGTGTGAGAACATGGGGAAGGATGTGGGGCCACCTCCCTCCTCCCAGCCTTCATTGTCTTCCAGGCCTCCTCAGCTGCCCACTGATAAGGAATAGTTTCTTCAGGGCTTACAGAATGGGGGATGCCCCCAGGGGCCTGAATGCATGCAAGGCTTGCAGAGGATAAGGCTGTGCACAGCTGCTTTCATCCCTGGGCATGAAGCAGGAAAGCAGGTGCCTCAGTGAACTAACCATTAGAATCTGCCCGGGGAAGGTAAGGCATTTGGAAGGACAGGGCAGAGGTTCATGAAGGGGTATGATGGAAGTTAAAGATGCAGCCAAGGAGTTTGTGGCCATATGGTAAAAGGCATGCATTCTACCCGGATACTTTCTAAGCAGAAGAGTGAGTGGTTGGGAGCTGTGTCTGCATTCGATCAGCCATTCTTCTGATCATTTAGGTCGATTTTAGAATCACCTGAGGAGCTAGGTCAGCATACGAAGGTCAGGCCCTCTGCTACTTAAATGAGTCTGGTCTCTGTGCTTGTGATTCTGATATAAACACCGAAGTCTGAGGACTACTGAGCTAGGGGAATCTTTACCTCAGGTGAATGGAGAGGCTGCTTGGAGGCTAGGATGAGGTCATGCAGGCACAGGTGAGGCTGTGGGCGCAGATGAGATGAGATCACCAGCAGCAGGAGTTTGGAGAGAGGATGAGCTCTAGTCTGACTCAGCAGCAGTTGGCTCCCCTGATTGCATCCTCCACCCTGAACCCTCCTTTGGGCTTCTAGGGCACCACTTTCTCAGTTCTGGCTGATGCTCTCAGTCCCTGTATTGGTCCTTCTCCTCTTCCTCTTCCTTCATCTTTTTTGTGTCTACACTACTTGTTACTTCGTGCAGTTTTACATACCATCTTTATGCAGATGACTCCCAAATAGTTATCGGCAGCCCAAACCTCTCTCTGAACATCAGACTTGGGTTTTTAAATGCCTTCTCAGCATGTCTTCCTAGGTGTCCTTAGATATCTTAAACATTTTCAAACCCAATTTCCTGATTCATTATCCCCCTTCCCCCCCCCCCCCCCCCTCACACACACACACATTGTGGCTCCTGAAGTCCTCCCTACTCTCCCAGAGGCTCAGGGTGAAAACCTTGTCTTATCGTCCTGTTTGACTCCTCCCTCTCATGCCCATGTCCAATCTATCAGTAGGCTTTGTCCTCAACATTTGTCAAGGATTAGAATATTTATCACCTCATTCTTTCCTGGTTTCCCTGTGCTCTCTGCTGCAGCACCCCAACCCCTGCCCTCAGGCCATGTTTCTTTTATTTTCATTTACTTAACATTTTTTATTGTGTAAAATTGATGTACAATATTATATATATTCCAGGTGTACAACATTATAATTCAATATTTGTATACAGTACATGGTGATCACCACCGTAGGTCTAGTTACCATCCATCACTTGCAGTTGATCCCCTTCACCCATTCTACCCTCCCCTAACCCCCTTCCACTCTGGCAACCACCAATCTGTTCTCTGTATCTATGAGTTTGTTTTGTTTGTTTATTTTTTTTTAGATTCCACATATGAAATAACCTGGTATTATTTGTCTTTCTCTGTCTGACTTATTTCACTTAGAATAACACCCTTACGGCCCATCCATGTTGTTGCAAATGGTAAGATTTCCTTTTTTATGGAAATCTTTACCAATTCTTCCAGTGATGGAACACTTAGATTGTTCCCATGCAAAGTGTCCCTTTTAGAAGGTAAGCTAGGTCCTCCTGTGCTCAAAACCCTCCCCTGGGTTCCTGTCTGAGAGGCAAAGTGGAAGAACAGGAAGAGCGTGTGCATCCTCAGGCAAGTTACTAATCTGTTTGCTCATCTGGAAAAGGGGCAGAATGATTCCTAACTGGTGAGTGGGGATTAAGTGACATAATGTCGGTTAAACTCGAAGCAAGTAACTAGCAGACACCTGCCCAGGAGGAGAAAGGGGCACACTTTAAGTCTCCGCTCTGTGCAAGGCACATCACACACATCGTTTAAAATCTTTTTTTATTGTTTTTTATTTTTATCAATATTATATATCTACACAATTTAGAAAGTCAAATAATTATAAATGACATGTTAGCACAGCTATCTCCCCTCCCACCCCCCCTCCATTGCTCTTCCTCAGATGTAGCCACTTAAAATTCTTTTTTTAAAATCCATATCACTAAAAAATACTTGTTCTGCTACTTTATTATTTTTTCAGTTGTCCTTATCTGGTGACTTCTGAGTTTCCACTCTAGATGTGAGGAGTTAGCTCTTTTCCCAATCATACCCTCATTCCTCACGCGCTCTTTTCACCCCCATCCTGCTAATGTGTTCCAGTGAGAGCAGTATGTGGTGTTTCATGGTAAGGACTACAATTACTTTTGCTTTTGTTTCCATGAAGTTCTTTTGTCATTTGCTTGGTTTTCTATTTTTTTAAAACATTTTTTTAAAAATTAATCTCAGAGAAGAAGGGAGAGAGAGAGGTAATGAGAATCATTGATTGATTGCCTTCTGCACACCCCCTACTGGGGATCAAACCTGCTACCTGATATGTGCTCTGACTAGGAATAGAACTGTGACCTCCTGGTTCATGGGTTGACACTCAACCACTGAGCCACACAGGCTGGCATGGTTTTCTATTTTCTTATCATTGAATTAAACAAATTCTTCACCAATGATATAAGTGTTTAAAGCTATCCAGATGCATTAGGTGTTCTGTTAATTTCATTTTACTGAGGAAATCTCTCCCAGAGCTTTTGGTAGCACCCCAATCTGGACCACTTACCTCTTCACACTTGCTGCAGAGCTGTTGCCTGATCCCCCTGTCTCCTACATATTCACTATGTCCTTGTGGGATTATGTCTTTCAGAATAAATTTCGCTACTATTGTTTTAGTGCAGCCGTGGGCAAACTACGGCCCGCGGGCCGGATCCGGCCTGTTTGAAATGAATAAAACTAAAAGGAAAAAAGACTGTACCCTTTTATGTAATGATGTTTACTTTGAATTTATATTAGTTCACACAAACACTCCATCCATGCTTTTGTTCCGGCCCTCCGGTCCAGTTTAAGAACCCATTGTGGCCCTCGAGTCAAAAAGTTTGCCCACCCCTGTTTTAGTGGGTAGCTAACTTAGATGTTTGGCGTCAATCTGCTGTATTTACTTGAGGTCTGTCTTGTTTACTCTTGGTTATAACAATGAGATTGGCTTATATTGATTTTATAGATGAGACCATTGAGGCTCAGAGAGGTTAAACAACTTGTCTGAGGACCTACAGCCATTAGCAGCAGAGGCCAGGCTTCAACTCAAGACTGTCTGGCTATAAAGTTGTTACTGGTTGACAAGGGGTGTGATTGAGAATTTACGCACTGCCATCAACTTGCTAGTGTATCTTCCTCCATCCTCTGCTTCTTCTTCTTCCTTTTTAAAATGCTGTTAATGGCCAAAACCGGTTTGGCTCGGTGGATAGAGCGTCGGCCTGCGGACTGAAAGGTCCCGGGTTCGATTCCGGTCAAGGGCATGTGCCTGGGTTGCAGGCACATCCCCAGTAGGGGGTGTGCAGGAGGCAGCTGATTGATGTTTCTCTCTCATCGATGTTTCTAACTCTCTATCTCTCCCTTCCTCTCTGTAAAAAATCAATAAAATATATTTTTAAAAAATGCCATAACCGGTTTGGCTTAGTGGATAGAGCGTCGGCCTGAGGACTGAAGGGTCCCAGGTTCGATTCCGGTCAAGGGCATGTACCTTGGTTGTGGGCACATCCCCAGTAGGGGGTGTGCAGGAGGCAGCTGATCGATGTTTCTCTCTCATTGATGCTTCTGACAATCTGTCCCTCTCCCTTCCTCTCTGTAAGAAATCAGTAAAATAAAATAATAATAATAAATAAAAGATTTCTTTAAAAAAAGAATGCTGTTAATGGTTCTTGCTCTACTATCCCCAAGAGATAGGCTTTCTGTATCATTTAAGAGGCTGTCTCCCAAGTGTAAGGATCTAGCAAGAGGTATTTCTTATTTCTTAAAATGACCATTTAAGAGCAGCTGTGATTTATTGGTGACCTGCAAATTCTAAGGAAGACTTTGGTTTGTTGTGATATGGTGACACTTGGCCACCTGTTGGCCACTCAGGGAGGGGAGAGGCATGAGATGTTTGGTGGTGGTGGGTTCTTGGCTGGGAGTTCCTTCCCCAGGCCTTGCCTTCTACTTGGGGAGTTGGGCCCCCATCTGGATGCAGCTACTGGGGAGTCAGGATCCAGCCCAGGCACAGGAGACCCTGGAGGAGCAGGGGCAACGGGGACTCTAGATCTGTTCCTGCTTCCTTCCTCCATCCAGGATGGTGTGAGCCTGCCTCAAACACCTGCAACCCCAACCCCTTTCACTGAGAGAAAAGTAGTTCATAAAATGAAGTGGAAGCTTGCAATTCAGTATGGGTGGGATATGTTCAGGTTTGCTTGCATGGGACTTATCTTAATGACTTCTGCCTACTTCTGGTTCTCCTAGGCCAGCCGTGGGCAAGCTACGGCCCGCGGGCCGCATCCGGCCCGTTTGAAATGAATAAAACTATAAAAAAAAAAGACCGTACCCTTTTATGTAATGATGTTTACTTTGTTCACACAAACACTCCATCCATGCTTTTGTTCCGGCCCTCCGGTCCAGTTTAAGAAACCCATTGTGGCCCTCGAGTCAAAAAGTTTGCCCACCCCTGGCCTAGGCTGAACGCGAAAGTGGTTCGTACAGTGTCTAAATCACTGCGTGCCTCAGCGCGCACCAGATGATGGGCAATGAATTGTGGCTCTCTCTCTAAATTTCAGAACACACACATCCTGCACCTGAATCAGCTCTCAGGGGCCACTCCGCCTTTGTGAGGTGCAGTTCAGTGGCCTTGGCATCTGCCCCCAGACACTGTCGTTCTAAAACATGGTTGCCCCCTCCTGGTTGGCTGGTCTTAAAGCTGTTTGCTCCCTGGCTGGTAGCCAAGAGGAAGGAGGGTCCTGTATTAGGGGACCCCCAGCTTCAGACACTGCATAGGAAGATGACAGCATGGAGAGAGGCCTGTGGGTGAAGGGAAGGAATGATGAATGGGCTGCACCTTTTCTTAGACAGCATTTCTCTTGGTATCAGAGGCCTGTCTGCTCATCAAGGTCCAATGCAGGGCTTGGTTAATCGCCCAGGTGTCAGAGAGAAGGAAAACGCTTTCAGCCAATATGACAACCATCACTGTATGAGTATTTGAGAGCAGTGTCCTCCTCTGCCTGCTCCTCTCCTTCCTGGGCTGGTGGGGCGCCTTGCTTTGGAGTCCCCCAGGCAGTGCCCACCCCTCTGTCTTTTACTCCATGTCAGCCCCTGGGCGGCTGCCCTAGCTCCCCTCCCACCGGCAGAAAACATGACTGCAGTTCCGCTGGCCACCACCTGCCTTGGGGTTGCCCTGATCCCTCTGTAACTTCGGAGTGTGCTCTTTCCCAGCCCCTTCGGGTTATTGCTCCTCAGTTGCGCTCTCCGGCCCCTTCGCTGCGCTCCTCTCCAGGAGGCCCTCTGGCATGGAGCTTCCTGCACGCAGGCCCCAGGTCCTTGGGGAACCCGGGCTCCCAGCAGAGGTGATGTGTCTCTGAGGGGATGAACAGACACAGCAGACACCAGATGCACTGGGTGCTGCCAGATGACACGTTTGCCTCTGAGACCCCATGTTCTGGAGGGCAGGGATTGTCCTACTGCGTGTTACTGATGGGAGCTCAAACCTGGCAGTGGTGAGGGATGAAAATGGCTATGGTTGCCAGATAAGAATGGTTCATGGCCTCGTGGCTTCCCTGTTCCAATAAGAGTGCCCATGTTCATAGATGGGGGCTGGAGGCGTCACTCCCATTGCATGGTTTTCCCGTCAGGGTCTCTTCTGTACCCCACTGGCACCCCATAGCCACCCTGTGACAGAGGCTGGGAGGGCCCGGTCTTGCCCAGCTGTCTCTCCCTGCCTCACACTGAGCTCGTTGGCTGCCCTCAACCGGTTCCCACTCCCGAGTGCTCCCAATCTGCCAGTCCTGGGCTCCCGGATTGTAAATATGATACACCCTTGACTCATGTTTCGCTTCATGCCAGCTCCCACGGGTCCACCCAGCTTGCTGTTTGCCAGGTGCAAAGTCATCCCTGGGCAGAGGCCCTAGGGTCTTTTTTGTTTATTTATTTTCTGTTTCCAAGGGTCATTTTTTATGGCCCTTTTGTTGCTGGGGGCTATAGCCTGGGCCCTCTGGGCTTGGTGGCTTCCAACTGCTCCCTAACTCACTCTGGTAATGAGGCCTCATGTGGGGCCAGTCTACTGAATGATGAGACCTTTCTTTCTGAAATCTCTGTCGGATTTATATCTGAGGTCACTTGATTTGTTGCTCACTGGTATCCAGGCCCTTGAAGTAGTGAGTGTGATTGCCAAGCTCCTCTCGTTAATTGCCCTTGTCAGGCTATGGGAATCCGTGGAAGGTTTGACTCATCTTAAGCAACTGGATGCGCCTGTATAATCTTGTCAATCATTTTGACGTTTGCCAACTACATCCTGCCTTTACATGCTCCTCTACCTTTTGCTTACCACATCCCCGCCTGGAACCGCATTCTTCCCCTTATCTTCTGAGAAAGCTCCTACTCCCTTCAAGACCCGGGGAAACTGCATACCTGCCTCTTCCAGCGTGCCTCCCCCGGTGTCATAATTATCTGTTCATAGTTTCGTCTTCTGCTCTAGATCATGTGGCCCCTCGGGACAAAGACTAGGCCTGATTTATTAGTGTCCTTTAGTGCCTCTCACTGTGGGTTCAGGGCAGGCTGGCTGCATGGATCCACCCATTTATTCACAAGTATTTACTCATGAACGTCCTTGTATCAGGCACTCTCCGGGCACTGGACACATAGGGGTGAGCAAGGCAGAGAAGGTCCCCCTGCCTCCATGGAGCAGGTTAGCAAGGCCAGTGAGCAAGGAAACAAATGTATGGACGAGATGCTTTGTAACTGCTGTGCTTTCAAGGAGCTGCTTTAGATGGAGGTGCGCAAGGAAGACCTCTCAAGGGACTTTGTAGCTGAGACCTGAAGGATGAGAATAAATCAGCCGTTCAGATTGCTGAGCGCAGGCAGGTGTAAACTTGGACAGGAGACTGAAGCGTGAGGAGCAATCCGGCCACGCCCCTTTGGTAGATCACAGGACAGAATTTGGATTTTTCCCTGGGAGCAGTGGGAAGTCCTCCAAGGGAAGGGTTTAAAACTTTTACTATCCCAGGTGGCTGAACAGGTGTGAATGTGCCGAATATTGCCTGCTTCTGTTGTGTCCCTTTCCCTGCTGCCGCTTATTTCATCCCCATCCAAGCTTGCTTCCATTCAGGCCCCCGAGATTTGCACACTGTATTTGCTCTGCAGCCATCTGGGCTGCTGTACTTACTGTGGACCAGCCCTGCTCCCTGTAGCTTTGGCTGCCGCCTGTCCGGGCGCTGAGGCGCCAGTGAGGTTCTGACATTTTCATTCTCCTGAGCCGGGTGCCTCCAGGACTGCAGGGCTCAGGGCCTGTCTCTGAGCCTTCCTGGCTCTGCACCTGACCCACTGCCTCGCCCTCCACACACGTGGTTGCTTATCTTCCTTTGCCATGCCTTCCTCCTCCAAAGGAACCGACTCTTAGGTTATCTGGCTTCTCCCTCCTTGAGTTTACTTTAAAGTCTCTCATCCCCAGAGTAATGCAGTACAAATACATCCTCAGGTTATCTCCTCATTAAAAAAAAAACAAAAAACAAATCTCATATATATGGAGCCCTTACTATGGGCAAGGGATTGTACTAAGCGTTTTCTATGAAATATTAATTCCTCACTTAATTGTGACATCAACCCTATGAGTCAGGTGCTGTTGTTATCCTTATTTTACAGATAAGGATATTAGGGCTCAGAGGTAACACAGTAAATGACAGAGCTGGGTTCCAAGTCTGGCTATTTCACTGCTAATGACTGGTATAGCCCAGTCTGGTTCTTTGTGGTTCTAACATTCTTATCCACACCATCTCCAAAGGCACTTTTCTGTGTCTGCTCACTGCCCTCTCTTTACTCCAAAGGCCCGATGTCACTCACAGCAGAGACCCCCCCGCCCCCCACCCGCCCTCCCGGACCTTCTGTTTCCTGACCTGTACCATCCTTGGGTATGGGAGCTGTGTCTCTGTTCTCCACAGCACTTGTGCCCATTGGGCACACACATAGGATTTGCTGAATGAGCAAATAAACAACAACTCCTACCTAAGTCTCTTCTTAGAATAGCAATGCTGCCAGTCAAGGAGTGGGGGATGTGTGAACTAATATAAATTCAAAGTAAACATCATTACATAAAAGGGTACGGTCTTTTTTTTTTTTTTAGTTTTATTCATTTCAAACGGGCCGGATCCGGCCCGCGGGCCGTAGTTTGCCCACGGCTGGGCTAGACAGTGTATCCTTGGAGGAGTTCTCCAGCCCTGAGAAGATGGGATTCTGTACCTTTTTTTTTTTTTAATTGAGTTGAGAGAAACTCAAATTGTTGTTCCAAGTATTTATGCATTTATTGATTGATTCTTGTATGTGCCCTAACCTGGGATTGGGATGATGCTTTAACCAACTGAGCACCTGGCCAGGGCCTGGATTCTGCCCCTGAAATGGTGCCGGGTAGCGTAGAGCTAAAAGTGTAGGAGACATGCTCCTGGTTCCTGGGACAGTACTCTCCCTGTGATGGTGTGCCCACAGCCTTCCTAGGTGCGGACATGGGGCCAATCGAAAAGTGAAAGTGGCAGTTGAGGCCTCCCAGTCTGGATCACACCTGCCCAAGGGAAGTGTTGCAGGTGTGGGACAAATGCAGCTACAAGACAGCTAAATGCCTGCTGTGACCCACTGCTGCAGGGCTCATCCTGACAGAGTCCTCGCTCTCTGGGGAGCCTTCCCCAGTGAGGCAGGAGCTCTTGGAGCCTGGGACTGTACTGATGGTGAGCAGCGGCCATCACTGCCTCCTGCTACAGGTGACTCCTAGTAGCTTTTCATTGCAGAAGCAAATGAGATCATGTGGTAAGGATTCATGGAAAAAGAGCGCTTATACCAGCAGGGAGAGACCATAGAGGTGGCAGAACCCACAGGCCAACTACCAGGATGCTCATGAGAGCGCACTGTACTAGTACGATGAGGGAGTAAAGGGCTTTGGATCTTGTATGCATATTGTAGACTCTCTGTAATTTTTCCTTTGTTCTGTATTTGAATTTTCAGTAGGAGGAGGAGGAGGAGGCTGAGCAGGGAGAAGGAGTCATGGCTTCTGAGGCCAGCCACGCGCTGGCAGCTGCCCTGGAGCAGATGGACGGGATCATTGCAGGTACGGCAAGTACGGTGGGAAGGCTGATGACTGGCGGCTCATGCCCCACACCTGAGAAACCATTTTCTCTCATTTTACTTTCTGGGTTTTTTTTCTTTTTTTTTTTTTTATTAAATCTTTATTGTTCAGATTATTACATTTGTTCCTCTTTTTTCCCCCATAACTCCCCTCCTTCCAGTTCCCACCCCACGTCCGCCCTCACTCCCCACCCACTGTCCTCATCCATAAGTGCACGATTTTTGTCCAGTCTTTTCTCGCATCTCCCACACCCCTTCCCCCCCCCCCAAAAGAATAGTCAGTCCATTCCCTTTCTATGTCCCTGATTCTATTATAATCAACAGTTCATTCTGTTCATCAGATTATTTATTCACTTGATTCTTAGATTCACTTGTCAATAGATGCATATTTGTTGTTCATAATTTGTATCTTTACCTTTTTCTTCTTCTTCCTCTTCTTAAAGGATACCTTTCAGCATTTCATATAATACTGGTTTGGTGGTGATGAACTCCTTTAGCTTTTCCTTATCTGTGAAGCTCTTTGTCTGACCTTCAATTCTGAATGATAGCTTTGCTGGATAAAGTAATCTTGGTTGTAGGTTCTTGGCATTCATCACTTTGAATATTTCTTGCCATTCCCTTCTGGCCTGCAAAGTTTCTGTTGAGAAACCAGCTGACAGTCGTATGGGTACTCCCTTGTAGGTAACTGAGTTTCTTTCTCTTGCTGCTTTTAAGATTCTCTCTTTGTCTTTTGCTCTTGGCATTTTAATTATGATGTGTCTTGGTGTGGTCCTCTTTGGATTCCTTTTGTTTGGGGTTCTCTGTGCTTCCTGGACTTGTAGGTCTATTTCTTTCACCAGGTAGGGGAAATTTTCTGTCATTATTTCTTCAAATAGGTTTTCAATATCTTGGTCTCTCTCATCTTCTGGAACCCCTATAATTCTGATGTTGGTACGCTTGAAGCTGTCCCAGAGGCTCCTTACACTATCTTCATATTTTCGGATTCTTTTTTCATTTTGCTTTTCCGGTTGGGTGTTTTTTGCTTCTTCGCATTTCAAATCTTTGCCTTGATTCTTGCGCTCCTCTGGTCTGCTGTTGGGAGTCTGTATAGTATTCTTTATTTCAGTCAGTGTATGCTTAATTTCTAGTTGGTTCTTTATCATAACATCGAGGGTCTCATTAGATTTCTTGTAGATCTCATTAAGTTTATCGGCGGCTTCTAGACAGTTCTTGAGAGACCTTAAAAGTGTGGTTCTGAACTCTATATCTTCCATTGACAATTTTGTCCTGTTTCTTTTTCTCCGCATTTTTTTTATGCTTTCTTGGTGCACCCCCTAGTGGTCTTTGTGCGCAGTCTTGTTGTAGTTAAGCCTTGATTGTTGTAGTTAATACTGGGGGGATTTGGCCTCCAGGCCAACTGGCTGTGAGAGTCAGCTGTGTCTGCAGTGGGAAAACTTCTGTCCTCTGGGGAGGTGCTAATCTAGCCTTTGCCTGAGGCTATCCGGCAAATGGCTCTGTGCAGGGCTTGGGCAGGGCGGGTCGCACAGGATCAAACAGGGCGGGCCAGAGCGAGCAGTTATGGCTGCTCTCAGTCCCGTCCCCAGAGGCTCTGCCTCTCAGAGTCCCAGCAACCGCTGCAAACCTCAGAGAGAAAGCTGCCCTCGCATTCCGACTGATGCCAGACAGTCCCGCTTCTCCCGTTTGAGTCTGGGTCCCTAGAGACTCACCTGGAACTGGAGCTCAGGGCCTGAGCCTCCCTCCTGATTGAAAACGACAACCGCGCCCTCAGCCACCAGCCCGCTCTGCGCGCACCTCCGCACCTTTGTATTTTCCACACTGCGCCTCCTCTGAGTCTCAGTATGCTGTTCTCTTTCCTTCTAGTTGAAGAATTTCCCCTCAGCCAGCTTTCCTGTGGTTCTGGGTGATGTCCGTTCCGTCTTTTAGTTGTATTTTTGAAGTGGTTGTGCGAGGCAGCATTCTCCGGTGTTTACCTATGCCGCCATCTTGGTTCTCTCATTTTACTTTCTTTTCGGTGCAGAGAGAAGTCCCTGGTTGGATTTTTTTAAATTTAATTTAAATTTTTTTTATTATGCATGCCATCTCTTTTTGAAGAGTACAGACTTCTAGAACTCTGATATTTGGTGTGTGAGTTAGGTCTCTGTTGAGACAGGGCGGATGTAACGTATGTTAGCGTGCATATAACTGCCACAGTTTGGATCCTGGCTGCGAGGCAGCTTGGGTGCAGTGAGATTGATTTTATTGTAAATCCTTCAGGGCACCTCCCATGGCTTCTCACAGCCGAGCTGAAACTCGGAGTCTAGCCGACTTTGCCACTTAACGCAGGCATTGCTCACCTCCCAGCCGGCCTCCAGTGTGTTTGGGAGTCAGGAGGCGGCTTCGTACTGTTTCACCTCATCCCCCAGAGAATGTTCTTTTGCTGTATTGTTTTTTTATCCATTGCAACTCTAGGAAAGATGTAGCAAAACTGGTTTTGAAAAGGCTGCCAGTGGGCTGTTCGGACGATTAACTCCTTGATTGTGGCAACCCAGCCCATGTTGGTTGGAACAAACGTGTTGAAAACCTTTCCCAGCGGGCCCAGGTCTCCTCTCTGTCCTTACCTGATGCAGGTCAGGGGCCTTGTCTGCTGACTGGGTGCTGCTCTGGGGCTTTGCTCCTGGTGTGAGCTATGGCTGGAGGAGGAAGGTTTGGGCTTGGTGTGGCTGGAGCCCAGCACGTGCACAGGTACCTGAACTGTCCCCTCTCAGGTGTGTGCTTTTCCTGCCATGCTGCAGAGACACATCTGACTTACTGAGGGTTCTAGGTGTTTGCCTGTGGGAATGAGGGCTGTCTGTGTGTTGAAGCTTCTTCCTGTTATTGGTGGCACTGTAACATGTTCTAGCTGTTACCTGTCCGGCACTTAACTTCTCAGGGAGCGCAGGGGCCCTTGAGTGTGACAATGTCCCACTTTCCGGAGGCTCCGCAGATTGGGAAGTCCTGTTCTAGATTAGGGCCCCCGAAACCCTACTGAGAGGAAACAGTCAAGGGTGTGGATTTCCTAACAAACTTTTCAGAGTCTCATCTGGAAGCTCCCAGGGGCTCATGTGCTTTGAGCTCAGAGCCTCAGGGTCAGACCCTCAGATGGGCTCAGGCTGTATGTAGGCACTGCTGAGCCCTCAGCCCAGGACCAGGGAGGAGACCCTGGCAGAGCACAGAGCCTTGGATGGCTATGAGGGATGAATGAGCCACCTCCTGAACAAGCAGCCTGTGTGGGTCAGGCCCTGCCTCCTAACTGCTCCGCACAGGCATTCCTAGAATGACAAAGCCTCGGCACAGTCCCTCTGTCTCAGGGGATTCTGTGGCTGGATCCTCAGGGCCTCATCTTGGTCCAGGATCTGCAGGTGAGGGTCTGGGATGGGTGTGGAAGGAGTGACCTGGATGTGGCTTGTGTGGAACCTGGAGACCCCTCCTTGTGCTCCCCCACATCACTCTCTGTCCTCATGTCCTGTTGCTATTTCTTTATAGCACGTATCACCCCCTGACCTTTGACATTCGTTTTTGTCTCTTTGTGTGTCATGTGCCTCCTGCACTGGAATGTAAGTTCTATGAGGACCGAGGCTGTGCTGCCATCTCTGGTGCCTCAATTGGTCTGCAGCACATAAACATTTCTTTCATACACTTGTGTTACATGTATGTGTTACTTATTTCTGAGACCAGGCTCTCCTTTTCATTGGCTAGAAGGCAGTTAGTGGTTTCTGCACGTATCCTCTCTCTGGCTGCACCCTGAACTTCATTCTTTTTTTCCCCCTGATCGTACCTTCTGGGCTGATTCTTTTGGAATAACAAATCACTAATTTTTTTGAAGACTCAGTGGTTGGCACGTCCTGTGAACCATCTCTTGAGTAGTAATTGGCTCACGCAGGGTTTGATAAGCACTATTTGACACATAATTCAACACGGAGGTTATTAGTGAGTGTCTGGAGGGCATATGTTCTATGCTGTTTGTGATCAAAAGAATGATAATTATTGAATGCCTTTGTGCTGGACACTTTGCCTCAAGATTGTTAGATCATCCTCATTTTCAAGATGGTTGGGCTGAACTGGACCACAGAGCTTGGGAATTTTATGGTTGCGGATGTAGACTATGGAGCTGGATTGGCAAGGTTAGCATCCCAGCTCAGCCACTTACTCTGGCTGTGGGAATCTTTGGGCAAATTGCTTAATTTCTCTGAGACTCTGTTTCCTAATAGATAAAAGTGGTAATGATAATACCTAGCTCATTATTGGGATGATTAAATTAATGCAAATACGGCATTTGGTAAGTGCTCAATTAGCGTGTTACTGCTTATTTTGTGGATGTTAGTATTGACATTACTGTTTTTACCACCCAAAGTCATAGTGCTAGTAAATTGCAGAACTAAGGTTTGAGTCCAGGCCTATCTGAGTCTCTTCTGGGCTCCTTTTATTCCTAGGTTAGTTCTATGATGGTGTATAGTAGGACCCCGGGGGTTCTGGAGGCCTGTCTATAGGAGAAGAGAGTTCATTGGGAGCAAGGTCCACTTCTGTTTTGCTGCCGGTCCCTTAGCTAGAGAGTGACTTTGCTCTCATCTCTCTTACACATGAGACTTTAAAGTACGGGTCCCTTTGCTTATAGAGTGGCACAGTTACAAGACAGTTTCATTCATAATCATAACTCTACATAAGGAATTTCCCTTTATAAATTACTCTATAGCCTGATAGGTGACTGTTCACTTCCCACATCATGACACCACAGATCCCGCAGATATGACATCTTCGTGTGAACCTTTAAACCAGTGGTTCTCAACCTTGGCTGCACATTAGAATCACCTGGGAATTTTTTTAAAATCCTGATTTCTGGGCCTCATCCTCCAGAAATTCTGTTTCTTTGTTACTAATGTTGTGGCCCAACCCCATAACAAAGAAACAGAATTTCCAGAGGATGAGGCCAGAAATCAGGATTTTTAAAAAGATTCCCAGGTGATTCTAATGTGCAGCCAAAGTTGAGAACCACTGCTTTAAACCTTCCTTTCTTATTTCAATTCTCTTATTAATTGCAGTCAGATGATATCAAGTAGTGCCTACACTACCAAAACACCATTGCTTTTGCCTGTTAAAGTACTTAAGTGAGTACCCAAGGGCTGTATTCTCTCACTTTATGAAAACACAGTCACCACTTATTTCAATGGAGGAAAATGTTATGGACTTCCCAAATAGCACACCCCAAATAGCAACCATTTCTGCACAAACAGCATGGATTCCTCCTAAAACAGACATAATGCCTTCAATAATGATCATTCATAATCATAACTCTACATAAGGGATTTCCCTTTATAAATTACTCTATAGCCTGATAGGTGACTGTTCACTTCCCAAACCTCTTTCCAAAAAGAGTAGCATTTAGGATATGTTTATGTGATTAAGCATTTACTACAAATGAAAGTGTTCTGCTCCTCCAATCAGTGAAGACGATGCAGGAGATCATCGCTCCCATGAACACGGCCAGGAATATTCTGAGGACGTCCTGATGCTCACATCCAAGTACCCCCATCCTGAGCCATCATGTGGCAACCCTCATCTCGAGGCACTCGGGGGGCTCTGGGGCTGTATGAAAATGAAATGCCGTGTAAGCATAAATAGGACCATTAAATGAAACTTTCTGTACAGTCGAATGGTTAAAGCCTAAATCAGTATATCCTAGGTGTGACTACTTGATTGGAACCCTGGAATTTTTGCCAGAAAACTGGGGAAAGGTGACTGTGAAAGACTCCAGGGCCTCTGTAAAAATGATGTGTTTCTAGTACAAAAGACTATTGTTGTAGCTTCAAGTACCTGTTAACTTTCGATCTGATCTTGCTCCAATGGGTCCCTTTGATGCACCTGCAAATAATACTATAATTGAATTACAGTGTTGACAATTAAAATTGAACTCTGCATGGCTTAATTACATCCCTCTGGATGGCCCAGAGCAACTGCCCCGTATGCTAATGTTGCATAGGGCTTAGTTTGTGGCTTACGGGTTCAGTGGCTGCTCCGTGAGGCCACTTCTGTAATAGGGACCAGAGAACCCTGCGGCGAGGACACAGAGGGCCACTTATTCCCCTCACTGACTGTGGCAAGAGGTTATTCATGCGATTATTTGCAAGCTGTACCCATGAACGAGGAATAGTTAAAAGGAGCCTGTTTTATGACCGTAATAAAAGAGCTTGCTCTGTCTGGGCCTTTCTGCCAGTTCTGGTTAGTATCGGGGTTGGGTTTTTGTTTGTCGGGATTTTTTTTTTTTAAGATTTAAAGATTGAGGGTAGAAAAAGTTCTGATCAAGACAGATTATTTACCTTGGCCCATAATGATTTTACTGTGATGTTGAAGGTCACACGACAAGTCCATGCTCAGCACAGGTACTTGGTCTTGTCTACGCCCTCTCAGAAGTAGGTCGGCGCACAGCAGTCATCAGTAACGGAGTCACCTGATTCCCGTTCAGGGTTCAGGTGGAGCGTGTTCTGCTGTGACTTTGAACTGAAGAGAGTCAGCGTGGAAGTTTGGGTTATCTAGCGGGCTCAGATGTCAGAGACTCCGCTTGGTGTGAGAGGTGGCGATGACCCACAGTGGCAAGCACTGTTCAGCACCATCATTCTCTTTTTTTCTCATTGACTTACTGAGGGTATTGCCCTTTTGAGTCCTGGCATTATACAGACGTCCCCCAATCCAGTCTCTTCCTTTGCTCAAGCCCTAAGCTGTCTCCTGTCCCCCTCACCCCCTCAAGTGGCCCATGGAAGCCCAGGTATTAGGACATCAGGGAATTGGCGGTGGCCTACAGGGAGAACACTGCTCACATGCTCTTACCCTGAGGTTCTGAGCTTTGATGGTTTGGTTGCTTTAAAAAGTGTGTGTGTCTTTGGAGGGTGTTCTCTGTACAACTCGTCTGCCACTGCCTGCCCTGTTGCTGCTATAATGCTGTCACCTTCCTTGGCTATGGTCTCCTTCCTCCATCTTTAAGTCCTCACCTTTCATTTCTGACTCAATGTTCTGCCTCCATGTTCTGATTTAAGAGCTCATGTGACTAATAATCCAGGATAATCTCCCAATCTCATGACTCTTAATCACATCTGTAAAACCCCTTTTGGCATGTTAGGTAATACATTTATAGGCTCTAGGAATTAGGTTATGGACATCTTTGGGGGGGGGGTCATTATTCTGGCTAGCACAATGATCAATAAACAACATCTATTTATTCCCCTCCTTAGTTTTAAACCAATTAAGGAATAGACAAAGAGAAAGGGAGACCAAAATATCAGCTTTATCATTAGTTTTATTTATTAGGAAGGTTAGCTTGACCTAAAGCCACCATTAGGACTTCAAATACCTCCCATCCTACCCGCACAAACACCCCCCCCCCCCAAATTGAACTTAATTCCAGACTCCAGACTTCCACCTTGCTGAGGCAGAACTAGCCTCAGGAAGCCTCCCTGAGGAGAATGCTCGCACCCAGGGTCAGGTGGCTTCGAAGAGAATTCCTTCTTTCAGCTCTCTCATCAGAGGAGCCATTCCTCCTTTGAGGAAAATTGAGTGAGGGGACGCAGGGGAGGCGCCACAAACGTGGCCTTAGTGGAAACCACCCTCCCTTCCCAGGGACATGTGGAAAGAGTAATAGGTCCCCCTCACAGCAGTTCCTCATCGCTGTCTGTGGTCAGTTTTGAAAAGCTGCTTTCTTTTCTTTTTTTTTTTTTTTTTCATTTTAATACTGAATTTTATTTTTTTTTATTTTTTTTTTTTTTCAAAAATTTTTCTTTTTTTTTTTTTAAATTTATTGCTTAAAGTATTACAAAGGGTATTACATATGTGTCCATTTTATCCCCCCGCCCTAGACAGTCCCCTAGCCTCCCCTATCCCCCAATGTCTTATGTCCACTGGTTATGCTTATATGCATGCATACAAGTCCTTTAGTTGATCTCTTACCCCCCCCTACCTCCTGCCCCCCAACCCTCCCCGGCCTTCCCGCTGCAGTTTGACAATCTGTTTGAGGCAGCTCTGCCTCTGAACATCACGTGCCATCTCTAGTTGTTTGCACATAATTCGCTATCCGTCCTTTGTCGTTTAGCTATATCACTCCTTTATTTTTTATTTTCTTTTTGGGTTTGCTGGATCTGTCATTTCCCAAGGGGGATGGTCACAGTGTGTTATCCTTTTTACCTGCTTTTTGGGTTTTGAAATGCGTGTTTAGGGTCTGTTTACCCCAGGTCATCATGGGAAGGTCTGTGATTTCCCTTTGCGGTGCTGAGGACCGCTCAGGTGCCCAGCCCCAGGGCACCGTTCACATGCCGATCCACAAGCTGCACCGGCAGGTGCTCCTGAGGGTGTGAGCTGGGAGCATTCCCTCCTTTTCTGTCCTGAACAAGACAGTTAGAATTATTCACTTCCTGAAGGCTTGATAGAACTCACTTGTAAAAGCATGTGGCCTGATATTTCCTCTGTGGGAAAATTTTTAAATTATGGCTCTAGCCCTAGCATGTTTGGCTTTGGATAGAGCATCGGCCTGCGGACTGGATAGAGCATCAGCCCACAGACTGAAGGGTCCCAGGTTAGATTCCGGTCAAGGGCCTGTACCTCGGTTGTGGGCTCAATCCTCAGCCCTGGTCAGGGTTTCTGAGGTAACCAATCTGTGTGTCTCTCTATCTCTCCCCTTCCCTTCCACTCTCTCTAAAAATCAATGGAAAAAATATCCTCAGGTGAGAATTAACCAAAAAATAAATTTAAAAAAATTATGGTTCCATTTTTATAGGACTATTTAGATGATTTTTAAATTTATTTTTATCATTTTATTCAGTGATTGTGTGTGTGTGTGTGTGCGCGTGCGTGTAGCTGTTTTTAACAGTTTAATCAATATACCTGCTCCATTGTGTGGAATAATTAGCTCTATCTTTTGAACACTTTATAGTTCAATCATTCAGTGTCATAATTAAAGAACTGGATTTCTTTTATTCCATTATTCACATTTTTGAGTTTAAATGAGTGAGTTCAATGCACTTATAATTATTATAATTACTGGTATACAGGTATGTGTGTGTTTACTTTTGTTTTCTGTTGTCCAAGACCACAGAGTGATCGAAAGTTAATGAAAGTCTCAGTCTTCCCAACTACTTTTGGCCTGACTCATCCTACATTTATAAAGGTGTGTGTGTGTGTGTGTGTGTGTGTGTGTGTACTGGAGTGTGTCCAAGACAGAGAGGGGTTACTCAGTAATTGTATGCAGATTGGGGGTCTTGCTCTGCTTCTGTCTGTTTTCTGGCCTGAACTTAGGTTGGGGCCTCCTCATCATCTCTAAGTTGGATCTGTAGGAGCCAGAGAACGCTGAGTGCACACGCGCGTGTGTGGGGCAGACAGTTCCCTAGCTCCCCAGAGCCACGGACTTGTTTGTGGGTTTTGACCCATGGTTCTCTCCATCCTGCACTTTCAGAAAGCAAAGCGGTAATCAAATGGTAATTGTTTCCTTCTGTGTGGATTTCTCATTCCAGAGGCTGCCTTGGTAAGTAGGAAGCTGGCTCTTAGAAGAGTAAAGGGCCCTGGAATTAGACGTCAGGCCTGCAGTATAGCAGTGGATGTGGTGGCCCTACAGCCCACATTTTCCATCCGGGGCCTGATTTCAAATAAGTTATCCTGTTGGCCTTGTAATCAGTCCAGATGCCCTAGAAACTCCACCATCTAAACCAGTGGTTCTCAACCTTGGCTGCACATTAGAATCACCTGGGAATCTTTTTAAAATCCTGACTTCTGAGCCTCATCCTCTGGAAATTCTGTTTCTTTGTTATGGGGTGGGGCCACAACATTAGTAACAAAGAAACAGAATTTCCGGAGGTTGAGGCCCAGAAATCAGGATTTTGAAAAGATTCCCAGGTGATTCTAATGTGCAGCCAAGGATGAGAACCACTGACTAAACCCTATTTCCTAAAGTGTTTCTTAAAGCAGCACAGAAATCCTTTAGTAGACTGTGTCGCTCCAGGTTTGGTTTGAAAAATACACCAATGTATTTAAGCAAAAAAGACTTAAAAAAAAAAAGTTAAATGATGGGGTTTAGAAAGGCAAAAACAGTCCTATTCAGGACACATCGAATTAGAAAGAGCTGAGTCAATAGCCCAGATCTCTAAGGAAGTCTAAGCACGCGTCCCCTTAGCTATTCATCCAAGCACATGTGCAGACATGTAGTCCGATTCCCCTTCCACATCCACTGGGCAGGAGCACTGTGCTAGGAACTCAGTCAAATTGACAGGGACTCTGCCCTCAGAGACTTCAGGACCACGAGGAGGAGATGAGATGTGGATACACAGAATAAAGTAATACAGGTTAAAAGTGCAAGGGCGCCAGCAGATAGAGAGTTTTTCCAATTGGGGACATCCAGGAAGAAGCTCAATTCACTAATCCCTCACCAGCCCCAATGTGGCGTTCCTCCCGCTGCATCTGTTGATGACAGCAGGTCACCGGCCAGTCAGGCACCACCCTGGGATAAGGGACCAGAATGCACATGCCATGGTAGGAGGAACTCTTGGTGGTCATATGTGCAGACTACCACGTTAATTTAAAGAAAAACAAGAGTATTAACCTGAAAGTTGACGAATGGCATCTCATCGTTTTGGCAAGCATGTTTTGGGTCAGTGGTGAGGGCTGGCTGTGTGTTCACATTGACTAATGGTGTGAGAGGCCATACGTTAGCCCCCAGGGGCACAGCCATAGCCTCTGACAGGCCTCTTCCTGTCACGCCCAGCCCAGCCCAGCCCAGGGTTGAGGATGGGTTCTGCTGAGTTTACTTTTGAGTGACTCTGCTGAGGCAGAAGTGGTCTTCTGGGCTCTTTTCTGCCCTTCCCCCTCTCCTTTCACTCCCTTCCCTCTTTACAAGTTCCCTGCCCAAGGCATCCACCCTTCTTACTGTTATGCCCAGATTTCAAGATCCCCCAAGACAGACCACCAGGGAGCCAAGTCCGATGCAAAAGCATAGAGTCATTTATTCAAGCCCGGGCTTGGTCCCCCTCCGCCTCCATGACTGGATGCGAGAAAGAGCCCCAAGTCCCAAGAGAACAAAGAATTTATAGGGCTTGGGGAGAGGGGTGGAGGCACTTGGTCGATTCCGGTTGGTTGAGTGAGGGCCGGGGGGGGGGGGGGGGGGGGGGGGCTAGTTTCCCTTGCTTTCCCATTGGCTGAGATAAGGGCAGGCTGAGTAACTGATCCATTCTGTGGCTTTCCGGGCAGGAGGAGTTAGGGACACAGCTATCAGTTCCGTTCTGTTCTTTTACTGTCAGTTCCGTTCTGTCCCTTCACTTACCAGGGTTCCCGCCTCTCTTGTTTTAGGCACGAAAACGGGTGCAGATACTGGTGACGGTACCTGTGAGCCTGGACTGGCCTCCCCGGCCTCCTACTTGAGCCCCTTGCCAGTGCTCCATCTCGTGGAGGACCTGAGGCTGGCCCTGCAGACGCTGGAGCGTCCTCAGGAGAGAGCAGCGCTCCTGAGCCAGATCCCGGGCCCCACAGCCGCCTACATAAAGGAGTGGTTCGAGGAGAGCTTGGTGAGTAGGCCCAGAGCCTGTTTGGGGAACCACTGGGGAACATCATCACAGAGTCCAAGCAATGCCACCACCGCCTGGGGATGTTACTTCATCTGTCCACCTTCCAGTCTTTCCTTGCTTCCAATCCAGCTTCAGTCAACCCCCACAGGGTGGTCCTGCCCAGGAGAAGGGCAGAACCTAGCCAAATGACTAAAGCACCACAGTCAGCCTGCCCGTGCACTCCCGCTCCTCACCTGAGAAAGGGAATCTAGGCCAGAAAACAACAAACATGGAAGCTTCCTCCCCAGGATTACATGGACCACTTACTGAATAGGGGGTCTATTCCCAGCTGGATCCCCCACTCCTTGTTCCTTACAAAAGACTAGAATCTTGTCACCTCATTCATTCCTTTACTGCTGCCCCTACTCCTCAGACCTTCTTACCCTAGAAATGCTTCTTGTCCCTGGAGTAAATGCAGGCTTCCTTACTCTCCTCCTCCTGCTCTTTCTGGATCAAGCTCGCACACCTGCTAGTCTCCAAGGGCAGCAGATGAGTAACCGAAGCTGATGAGTATGTGGCTTTGGTTACTTGTCTACCTCCCTGTGGAGACCAGTTGGTCAGCATTAAGACACTAGTTACATCTGGAAATGGGTCAGGTGAGGAGTGAGCCCACTGAGGGATTGACCTGGAATGCAGTTATTCCAGGGCTGGAGGGAGGAACCTGGGGAGCTGAGGCAGCACGTGATTACCTAAGCTGAATTGGAGGATGAAAGCCAGGATGCAGTCTTCTTCTAAAGCTATAGTTCTGCAAACTTGAATCAAAATTGGAAAGTATGCATAGAGTGAGGAAGGCAGGAACGGGAACACTGAATTAAGAGGGGGACTTGATGTTGGAAATCACAGACCCAGGAAGTTGAGACGCCCTGGTCTAGAGGCCATACCATTTGTTACAGGTTACATCCCAGGTGTCCTAGCCTGCTTTCTGTTCAAGAGGCCTCTGTCAGTAGTCTCATCCCCATGCCTTCCTCAGAACACTGAACAATATATGTGTTATTCAGTATTTTCAGTATATAGGCTGTCTGCCTGGTATTCTGAATATATCTGTGCCAGTGTGGTGGGGAGAACGATGACCTCCCAAAGATGTCTAGATACTAATTGCCAGAGCCTGTGAATATGGGATATTACATGGCAAAGCAGAAGGTAGCAGGTGTAATTGAGGTTGCTAGTCAGCTGAGTTTTAAATAGGGCAGGTAGCCTGGATTATCCAAGTGGGCCCAACATAAACACCGGAGTCATAAGTGGAAGGAGGATGCAGAGTCAGTGTCAGGGTGATGTGATTCGAGGACTCAACACATCATCTGTTGGTTTTAATGATGGAAAGGGGGCCTGGAGCCAAGGAATGTAGGCAGCTGCTAGGAGCTGGGAAAGTGGACTCTCCCCTAAAGGCTCCGGAGGGAACACTGCCCTACCAACACCTTGATTTTTTAGGCCAGTGAGACCCATTTCAGACTTCTGGCTCCCAGAACTGTAAGATAATACATGTGTGTTGCTATAAGCCATGTGGTTTGTGGTAATTTATTACTACAGCAATAGGAAACTAATACAGACAGACACTGCTTGGAGAGGACAGTGGAGAAGGTTGCTGGTTGGGTTTCACGTGGGCCTGTTATAGGTTAGGTTTGAAAACCTGCTCCTCAGGAGCGGCAACAAAGTTTCAATTATAGAAGGTAAATAAATCCCAGAATAAACAAAAAAGAAAAACAGGAGAAGCTGGGAGCTTCCATTGCTGGCTTGGCCAGCCTGAAAACAGCCTTCAGCCCCTCACCCAGACTGGCCAGGCACCCCAGTGGGGACCCCCACACTGAATGGGGTGTGACAAGCTGCAAACAGCCATCAGCCCCTCACCCAGGCTGGCCAGGCACCCAAGCAGGACCCCCACCCCGATCCGGGGCACCCTTCAGGGCAAACCAGCCGGCCCCCACCCATGCACCAGGCCTCTATCCTATATAGTAAAAGGGTAATATGCAAACTGACCCTAACAGCAGAAAGACTGGGAATGACTGGTCACTATGACAAACACTGACCACCAGGGGGCAGACGCTCAATGCAGGAGCTGCCCTCTGGTGGTCAGGGTGCTCTCACATGGGAGGAGCTCTGCTCAGCCACAAGCCAGGCTGATGGCTGCTAGTACAGCGGTGGTGGTGGGAGCCTTTCCCGCCTCCTCAGCAGCGCTAAGGATGTCTGACTGCAGCTTAGGTCTGCTCCCAGCTGGCAAGTGGACATCCCCCGAGGGCTGCCGGGCTGCCAGAGGGATGTCTGATTGCCAGCTTAGGCCCAATCCCCCCGAGGAGCAGGCCTAAGCCAGCAGGTGGTCATCCCCCAAGGGGTCCCAGACTGGGAGAGTGCACAGGCTCGGCTGAGGGACCCCCCCCACCCCCGAGTGCACAAATTTTTGTGCACTGAGCCTCTAGTCTTTAATAAGTATGTCCCATGCAGCTTGCTAAATCTGGCCGCTCTAATCCAAAGGTATTAATATCTTTGACACATTTTTCCAAACCACTTTTTAGAAAGATTGTGCTCATTTATATTTTCATTAGTGGGGCTTTTGTGCATCCTGATCAATAATAATACCTAAAATTAAAAAAACACACACACAACTTTACTAATTTCATAGGGAACATGCTTTCCTTTTATCATTGTTGCATTGCTTTGTTTAGTAGGAAAGTTAAGCATTTTTTTTCATTAGTTTAGTATTTGTTGTTCTGAATGGTTTCCCAAACTGTTGATCTTACCCCATCTGAAAAAAGTTTCATTCTCCATATATTCATATTCACCTAAGCAGTAATATCCTTATGTATGTAAATTATAAAACAGTTCCCAAAGTAGAAATTTTTAAAGGACAGGCTAAAAAAAAAGTCCCAATATTTTCTTTGGACACACCCTAGAGATCACTTTGAGTCCCTGAGTGTGTGTGCCCTACCCTGGTCTTCTCATAGTCTATGCTTTTTTTTTTTTCTATTAGAATTTTGGTGCTTTTCTTAAGTATTTAAGTGACCTCTGTGATTGGCCCTTTGCTTTATTTGCAGCATTTCTTTTCCTAATGTTGCTTTTAAACGCCCTTTATGGGGCTTTTTGAGACATGGAATTTAAAAGGATTGTCATAGTAAACTCTATCCGTCTTTCCTGTTTGGGTTTTCTGGTTTCCTTTTTATCTTTAGAAAGGCCTTTCCCACACTCGGGTCAAGTAATACCTTTATCTTCCTCCAGTAGGTTTATGGTTTGATGATTAGCTTACGGTTCTCACTCTAATTCATCTGCAGTGCTTTTTAGTGTGTCGTGTGACATATGGATCTAACGTTTGTAATTTACCCAAAAAGCTTAAAAAAATCTTTTTTTTTAATTCAAAGGCAGTTGATAGAGTTATTGGTTTTTGCAGGCTTCATTGCAAAAACAGCTTGTGTTCAGATTTGTAGATCTCTTTTGGGGTTATTTACAATGGTTGGGGAAATGCCTTCCCTTTGGGGCGATTTTCCTAAAAATTGTTGCATTCATAAATCTTTTAGAGTAATTATGGCCATCAACAACCTATGAATAGTATACTTTTCAGGGGTCAAAAGTTCATATAAACATTCCATAACACCAGGCTGGATGTTAATGTTTTGATTTTGCACAGAGACAGCCTGTCTGTATTTTAGGTCTTGCAGACCTAGAGTCCTTTTACAATCCGGGTGCGCTCACATTCCATAGTGGTCTTATCTGTATGGAAATAACATCTAAATCCATGAATCACTGGTACTTTTTTCTTTTTTTCTTTTTGATAGTATTACAGATCCACTGGAACTTTTTATTTTTTAAAATATATTTTGTTAATTTTTGCAGAGAGGAAGGAAGAGGGATAGAGAGTTAGAAACATCAATGAGAGAGACACATCGATCAGCTGCCCCCCGCACACCCCCAACTGGGGATGTGCCCACAACCAAGGTATCAAACCTGGGACCTTTCAGTCCGCAGGCTGACGCTCTATCCACTGAGCCAAACTGGCTATGGCCACTGGAACTTTTTAGATTGGCACTTTTAGTTAGAAGCCCTTGCTACTCAGGTGTGGTCTGTGGACCAGAAGCTTTGGCAGCCCCTGGTAGCTTGTAAGAAATTTAAAAGTGCAGAATATGGACCCCCTACCCTAGACCCACTGAACCATCGCCAGGTGATTCTTACGGACATTAAAGTTTGAGAAGCACTGCCTCAAACCAGAGACTCACTTGAATCATTTAAAAAATAAATCGCATGTGGCTTAGAACTGGAATTGGAACTAGTAAGGCAGCCTGAGGGATCAGGCAGGCAGCCTTGTCCCTTTTCATCAATGATATCTGTGCACCCCTTGAATGTTTGCAATATTCTCGTTAGACAGCCTCAGTGACTGCTTTGTGCTACATTGGCCTGGCATGGTCCCGCTCTGCCTCGTGACATCTCTGTCATTGGATTCTTTCTCCAATAGAGTGCCATAGACAATAAGGAGGTTGACATGTCACTAATATGTCCAGAGGATGGGAGCAGGGTGGTCCCAGGGTTAAATCAGTGGCTCTGTAATGACCTCAAAGGCTCTGGCCGCTCCCATCTTTCTGCCTCACGGTCTTCAGGGTGTTGGTTTCCCTCAGATGTGTCCCCTGGCAGTTGCTGGATGGCTACTGCAGCACCAGGCAACACAGCCTCACACAGACACAGCCATGTTCAGAGGTAGGACATGTCTTTTTTAATTTTTCTCTAATTAGGCAGGGAAGTCCTCTGAAACCCTCCCGCAGACTTCTCTGTGGTCCCAGTGGTCAGCATTTTTCACATGTGCATACCCTAGCTGCAAGGAAAGCTGGGAAACAGTATTGGTACTTTTATCCACCAGAGTGGGGTTGGCCTCTGTCAGGAAGGAACCAGGATGAAGTGGGGGAAATGAATGGCCCTTAGGAAGACAGCGCAGAGCAACTGCCGCACGTCCTTAAGGTTTGACTTTATTCTTGTTGACTGACAAGTTCTTTTTATGTTTTTTCCCCGTGAGTGTGTGTGAACTCAAATTCCTGAAGGAGAGAATCAGATTGGCTTAGCTCATAATTTTTGAGCTAAGTCCCCCAGGCCTACAAAGAAATGTTAACTGCATAAAAACAACAACATACAAACAAAAACTGAAATTAAAGGCTTTTTGGATTAACTCCCCTTGGGTCAGGTTTCCACCCAAGAGCCAATCAGCTGTGGCCAGAGGAGAAAGATGAAATGGTAGGAAATGTGGTTTCCTCTTGTTGCTATTCATCAGGGATCGTGGATCCTCAGGCACAGGTGTTGGCATATGTCGTACCCAAGGAAAACGGGGCTGCTGAAGAGGCAGTGGTTGGTGGTTAGAGTGAAATAAACAGCAGACAGACTAGTCCTGGACCACCATCTGTATGGGGGCGGGGGGGCCTCTTCTACTGCGTGTAGGGTTGGCAGGGCTGGACACAGAGTGGCTGGCAGTTGCAAGTACTCCCTGGGGAGCTAATTTTAAGAAGGTCGGACTCATCCTAAAGACCAAGGGGAGCAGACCTGCCCAGGATTCAGTGTTCCTGGGCTCTGAGTGAGTTTCCAGACTTTGGGGCCTGAAACAGGGCCCTCCCTTCCTCGGCAGCCAATAGGAGGAGGAAAGGCTGGCTTCTGGCCTGGAAGGTACGTGACGGGCTCTCTGAGCTGGGAACGTCCTCTGGGGCTTCCGTGAGGAAAGCAGCACAGGGCCCGGATTCCCTTGTTCTAGGAGCAGTATCTCTTTCTGAATTCTGGGTCTGTCCGGGAGAGCTGGGAGAGCACCAGGAAGCTCCGTGTTAGGCTGTAGTGTAGGGAGTCCCTGCAGCCCGAGAGAGCTGGGCCTGGCCTGCAGAGACGCAGAGGAGGCCGCCCTGTGCTGTGGTGCGGCACCACAGTGGCCCTCGGGGTCATAGAGGGGCGCAGAGGAGGAGGCTGAGGCCCAGGCCGGAAAGCTGAGGCTTCTCTGCTGTGATGGGAACAGAGCTGAGTTCCAGAAAGGGGCAGCCTCCTTCCCCGCCCTGCAGCCACCTCCTCGGCCTGCGGTGAGGTGTGCGAGGATGCCCGAGGGGGAATATGGCCATTTCTGGTCAGGAGCCTCTGAGCCCCACCAGGCGGTCCTGAAGTTGAGAAAGGAGAGCGGTGCTTGTCAGAGACGCTGACATGTGCCATAGGCAAGAAGGGGCCGGTTCTGCTATGACCACCCCCAGGAATCTGGCTGTACCTTGACTCTGGAAGGAGTGTCACTGTTCTTCCACATCTGCTTGGCATGGCTGGGGGGAGGCTGGGTAGGTGGATCCAGGGCCAGCATGGGTGGTAGAGCTCACACAGGGGCTACAGTCAGGCAGCTTCCAGTGGGCCCTGCAGGGCTGGGGACACCTCTCTGGTGAGGGGGTGGTGGACCCAGCCTGTGCACAGTGGTAACTAGTGATATAGGTCCTGGGAGATGCCCAAGAGATTCCAGAGCCAGTAAAGTTTCCAGATGGAGCCACTCTGGGTGCTTCTCCAACAGCTGGAACATACACTTCCCATCTCCCGCAGGCACCAGTCTATCATGCTGTCTAATGGCATTGGATGTGGGTCTGGGGGTCCTCGGTGAAGACCCGCGGCTTCAGGTGCCAGAGATGAAGCGTCGGGAAAGGCAGGCAAACGCAGCAGCAGCAGGAGCAAGGGCAAATCAGGGCAGAGCCCAGGCTCCAAGGGGAGGGAGAAAGGTTGGCAGAGAACCTCCAGAGGGACTGTACTCTGTCCCCCACCCCGACCTCTGTGAGGTACATGGAGCAGGTGTGGCCCCAGAGGGAACCCAGCCTTTCCCCTGCGAGGTTGCAGGTGTCCTGGTCACTGTGCTTGGGCAGGTGGAAGCAAACTGAACCAGGTGAGGAAAGCGTTAAAAGGCCAGTATTCTGCCACTTTGCTTATGTGGCTTTGGGCCAGCCTCCTTGTCCCTCCTGTGGGACTCAGTTTCCTCGGTAGTAAGGACAGCTGGTTTGGCAATCTGTCTGCAGGAACGGAACGGGCCAAGCATCCAGCCCTGCAGTGTGTTGAGGGGCTCTATTGAGCGGCTTCCCGTAGGCACCAGCTTTGCCTTCCTGCATTTAGACCTTCGGTTTCCTGGGTGAAAACAGGTTAGGGAGCTGCGCAGTGTCAGGGCTCAGCGGAGCCGGCATCTCAGGAAGAGTGGAAAGGATGTCCCGAGTGGGCAGCCTCTGCTGGGCCTGGCCGGTCCGGGGAAGTGAGGCCCCATCTAGGATGTGTGCTCACCTCTGACATCCTACTGGCCGGTTCAGGTACCTTCAGTTACCTTCATAACTAATCTTCCGAAAAACAAAGAAGACCTAGGCCCAGTAGGACCCATGGCCCCCGCCCTCATCAGCTCCACCACCTTGTCACAGATGGCGGCTTCTGCAGCTCCCAGCTCCGCACACAAAGCCCAGGCGGTCCTGCCAGATTCATCTCGCAACCTTTCCTTCTGGCCAAAGGAGCAAATCTGTTTACCATACTGAAAAGCCAGAGAGAGTTGCAAAACAGGTGGGAAGGAAAGGCTGTTGTTTTAATCATGAGCTGTGAGCTTGGGTTTCTCATTTGTCTCTATATCTCCTTCTCCACCCAGGGCCCGGGACAAAAGATGGGCCAGGATATATGCATATTGAACATTTTTATTTTGCAAATTTAGTCAAAAGTTTCATAGGAGACCCTTTTTATCTTAAAAGAGAGAAGGGGAAATTTGGTGCTTATTTTTCAAGAATAAAAAAAAAGCAGAGCCTACGGTGAGCCCATTTCCAGTCTGTGTTTCTTGCCCTCCACCTATGACAGGTGTGGACTTGAGTGAGAGCTCAGAAAGTCTAAGTGTCAGCTCTTTCTTTCCTCAGTGCTTGGCTCCCAAGGAATGGGAGCTCTGGGTGGGGCTGGTATGCCTGTGGGTGCGGTTCTTCGTGCCTGTGCAGTACTGGAAGAAGCCACTAGGTGGAAGTCAGGGACAAATTCTGGAAAGCGTAAATCCCAAGGAAGGGGTATGGATGGACTTGGTGCAAGAAAAACACCTTTTTTTTTTTTTTTTTTTCCGATTGGAAAGATGGCACCTCATTCCTGAAGCTGGTGGACACTGCACCTGGGTCAGCTGGCAAAGGTAGTTCTTTCCCATTTTCCTTGGACAAAGGACAGGCCTCGGAGGCCCCCGCTGTTTGTGGTTGGGGAGAGGACACAGGAGAGCAGAGGGCTGAGGGCTGGTCCTGGGAGCTTAGACCTGACCTTCCATTGTCAAGGGCAACAAGGCCTGTTCACACCCCTTAATTTCAGTGCCTCTTGCTGGGGCACTGTTAGGCTGGCTCTCTCCTTTCAGAAGGCACTTCCTGACCCCACAGCTGCCAGACCTTGCCCTGGAGCAGCCTCTAATATTGGGGGGGATTTTGAATACACTTTTCCTGGCACAGCACCCCAGGTGGGGGGCCTTTGGCCACTGCTAATTTAGCAGTTTTATTTTTCATGAACTTTGGCTCCCCCCTCCCCCCTCCCCACCCTTCCCCCCTCACCCCCTTCTCCCGCAAAGTAATTTCTACCCTACTAAATTCTAGAGATCTGGCTCCTTTCAGGCCTGACTCGAGGAGACTATTTCAGCCCCTAAGAACCAATGTTTATAAATGACCAAGAATGTGCAAACACTGGTGAAAGAGCAAATAAATCCTTCCCCATGCGATTTCCTGCTTCAGACCCCAGGGACCTGGTGCGGGATGTTGCCAGGTTAGCATAACTTGAGGTCTGAGCATGTAGACACTCAGCCCCGCAAGAAGAAGGCCAGCCAGAGTCACACACCTCAGGGTCTTCTGCCCTCTCAGGCACCGCTGGCAGGCAGGCAGGCAGGCGGGCTCCGGGGAATTCCTGCTTCCAGGCAAACTCCTCGGTACCCTGTGATTCCAGGAACTTTGAAAGGTTTTCCTACTCAGCTAAGATCCTGAGACCAGCGGTGTGAGCAGCACTTGAGAGCTTGTTAGTGATGCACGGTCTCAACCTACTGGGTTAGAATCTGAAACTCTTACAAGAACTTCCCCCAGCCCAGGCGGTTCATGGCAGGCGGGAAGCACTGTCCTGGCCCAGGGGTCTGCAGTCTATGGCCTGCCTTGGGCCCGCTGCCTCGTCCTTACACCCCATGAGCTAAGAATGATTTTTACATGTTTGGGTGATTGAGAGAAATCCCAAGAAGAATATACTGTGATGTAAAAATGATATAAAATTCCATTTTCTGGGCCATGAATAAAATGTTACTGGGACACAGCCACGCTCATTGGCTTACTGCGTGTTGTCTGTGGCTGCTTTTGCACTGCAATTGGCAGTTGAGTGTGACAGAGACCATACGGCCCACAAAGTCCAACACTTTTGCCATCTGGCTCTTTACAGGGAAACTGTGCCGACCCTTGTCCTGACCCACGTGCTGTGCACTCTGGGGACCTTGGGCTGCAGCGGCCAGGATGCTATTTTACGAGCAGGGCTTGACTGTCAGCCCAAAGGAGCAGGGTCCTGAGCTCGTCCCTGTCAACCTCCTCTTCTCCCCTCTGTGTTTCGGCACGGCCGGCTCACTGCGCAGCACGCCTGCTGAGAGGCTTACCTGCGTCCTGGCCCCTGTCACCAGGGCCCGGAGGACAAGGCTCAGGGCTGAGCTGGAGCTCAGGATTCAGGTGCTAGGTCGGCAGAATGGCCGGTGACCCACAACACCCCTTTCAGTCCACGCTCTGCCTGATTAGATGCTGCTGGCTCCTGGCAGCCGGCAGGAGGAGCAAAACCTCACAAACCCCACCCCCACTCATTCCCACACATACCTGGGATTCCAGCCAGGTAGGTGGCTGTCCTGGGGTGCCCTCTAGGCCCTGAGGTGAGGAGGAGGGGAAGCTCCATGAGTGGTACCCAGGCTCCTGCCGGTTTTCGTCAGCTGGCGCCTCTTGTTTCAGGCAATAGTGAGTGGAGTCCGTGCCAGTGAGTGAATTGCTTTGGGGAAGGACCTGAGGGCTGTCAAGCTCACTGCAATGACCCCTATTTGTGTGCCTGTGTGGTTCCCAGAATTTCTCTCTTAGCAGATGGGTCCAGGGACTGAGACTCGACCTCGAAGAGGCAGCGCAATGGAAGCAGAAACCCCACCCCTCCTTCATAGGGACAGCCTAACCCTTTCTGAGTAACCACATCGGCCAAGTAAAGCCCAGGCTTCCAATCTTTTGGGAGTCATGGATCATTTTCTGATGAAAACTTTATTTTCAGAGACATAATGATTTATATATACAAACACTAGTAGCCTCTCTGATCCCCAAAGCCCCTCTATGAACCGCTGTGAGGTGCCTAGGGGGGGCGGGGGGAGGTGGCCTTCTGAGTGAGGTGGGGAGACCAGGGCTTGACTCCTTGGCACAATGATGGGGTCTCATCTGGGCCAGCTGCCACCTGGGGGATAGTGTGTGCAAAGGAGCCTGCTGCTCCTGCATCCACCACATCCCAGCCGCCAGCCACACACACACATGCCCTGCGCCTAGCTCTTTTGGAATGTTATTTTGTGGATTTTTGAGTTGAATTACAAAGAAATAAAATGTACTTTGGTGTTTTTTAAAAATAGGGAGCTGAGGTAAGAATTTCTCCTTGAGGATACCAAAAAAATACATCAGGAATTTAGCTGCAACTTGTCTGGATCCCTCCCTCTGCCCCACCCTCCCACCGCTCCTTTCCCAGTCTCCTCCCCACAGCCAGTTCATCACACAGGAGTTGAGCTAATAGATGAAACTGGCCGTGTCCTTTCCTCTTTGAGTCGAGCATCTTTAGTCTGGAACAGCAGACCTTGAGACTTGTTTCCTCCAAGTAGAACTTTAGTCTTTTCTTACCTGTCTTACCATTTGAGCCTTATTCTTTCATTCAAAAAAAAACAAAAACACCATGTTCGTTCTTATCATGTAACAAGAATTGTGCTAGGCATGGAAGTCAGAGCAGCGAATCAGGGCTCAGACACATGTCCTCAGTCCGGTAAAGAGGGCAGATATATAAACTGTCAGCTGTGGGGCAGGTGGGAGTTGTTGCCACGATCACCTCTTTCCTCCGTCCCCTCTTTCCTCCTCTCATACCAAAACCTATGAGGAACACCAAGCCTCCCTCCAAGGGGCCAGGGCCTGGGACTGTGCCCCGCCGCGCTGTCTCGCCCCCAAATCAACTCCTAGACCTCTTCCTCCCCGGAGCCCCAGAAACACCTGTACCACATACCATGTGTCATTCCTTATTTTCCCAGGCAGGAAGTCAGTTTCATTTGCCTTGGATGCTGGGCAAATGTGTGAGGTCTTCATTTGACTTTCTTAGGCTTTTAGACAGAAAAGAAGTTAAGAAGGCCTGCCTAACACGGCCGGTGTGGCTCAGCAGTGGAGCATCAACCTATGAACCAGGAGGCCTCGGTATCCATTCCTGGTCTGGGCACGAGCCAGGTTGCGGACTTGATCCCCAGAGTGGAGCATACAGGAGGCCACCAATCAGTGATTCTCTCTCATCATTGATGTTTCTCTCTCTCTCTCTCCCTCTCCCTTCCTCTCTGAAATAAAAAATATATATATATTTTAAAAAGAAGGATTTCCTATCCCTGCAGCCTTAGAGATGGTCTTCATTAACACATCCTATCACAGTTTTGGGCAGAGAACCTCGCCTGGGTGGGGCGCGGGCTGAGCTCTGGAACTGGGCCAGAGGTGAGAAGGGAGGAGAGCCAGTGCATGGGCAGCAGAGCCTGCTTTTCCTTTCTGGCCTCGGCTCAGGGTGTGTCTGCAGGAATGTACTCCTCCCTTCATGCCAGCTGCCGGCCAGAGCTCCCCTGCCTCCCTGTGATCTGTGGGCTGAGCTAGCCTCAGGGATCAGGCTGCAGGATACATTTCTGCTTCATCCCCAGGCCCTGCTTTCGGGCCCTGGTGAATGTTGATGCTGCTCTGAGGGGCACCTCGACACCCAGAAAAGCCTTCTCCTCAGGCTGGGAGTCCTGGTGACTCGCAGGGCGCCAGAGGCCCCTGCAGTCACAAGATGCCCGTCTGCAAGTCATTTGCACAGCAGAGCTCAGAGCCCTTTCATGTAACCGCAGTTCCCGCTGCCCCCACATCAAAGATCGCTTTCATAACCAGTCATAGGCAGAGGTTGCATGTCAAGGGCTGGGCAGGGAGGAAAGCTGTTGGAGGGGAGCTCTCCAAGGAGACCAGTGTGCGGTGGGGGCAGCGTCTGGGGAGTGTGGAGAGGCCCCTGGAAAGCCAGCATGTGACCTGCCAATAGGAAAACAGACGAAGCTCCCTGTCTGCCAGGGCGGCTGGCCTTCCTTCCCAGGCTCCTACCCAGAGCTCTCCTCTCCTCTCCTGGACTCACATGCCTGGGCCCTACCCTTCCTCCCACCCTGGCCTGTGAGGAGGCAAGTCACTGGCACCGACCAGTGAGGCAGGCCTGGGACTTGACAGAAGCTCTACCACCCTCCCCCCCCCCCTCAACCCCACCCCAACCTGGTTCAAAACTTGACCCCAGGGAGCCCAGCGGTGGCTGGCAGCAGCCGGGAGCCCAACTCCCCCAAGTGGCAGAGGGCTCTGAGGTTATAGCAGCTGGTCTCCAGGGGCCAGTGTCACCAGCGCCAACGACAGCAGACACCCAGCAGGGCCGGGAACCCAGACGGGAGCTGGTTCCGAATCTGCTCTTTTTTGGAAACGATAGGCTTTCCTCGGGGCACAGCCAGGACAAGGGGCAGGCGTGGGCTTCGGGGTGGGGGTCAGCTGTGTGTGGGAACCAGCAGCTCCTCCAAGCGCAGCGCTTATTTATAGTCTTCTCCTGGGCCCCAAATAAACCCAGAGCAGCTGGGAGCCTGTGGGTAAATGCAGAGAGCGGCCGAGACAGGAAATCAGGGTCTCTCCATAATGAGTTCCAGCCACTGCAGAGAGGGGAAGCCAGACGAGGAATTTTCTTCAGGACTGTTTCCCTCTGGCAGGCTCTGGTATTATCACCAAAAGAATGTTTCCCTGTGTGTGTGTGTGTGTGTGTGTGTGTGTGTGTGTGTGTAACTCCTGTACGGTCTGTCTCTCCCCCTACCTTTGTGTTAGGTTTGAGCGCTCCGCGGGCTCTGCATCTCAGCGCTGGTGCCCGCGTGCGTCTGTGGGGGCGGCGGGGGAGGATCTGGAGCAGCCCGGCCTGGGCTGAGCCCTTGTGTATCTGAAACTGTTTAGGCAAAGGCTGGCGGACGCAGGCCAGGGATGTGGGGAAACTTGAACACAGCTTGACGTTCCCGAGGGGGAGGGGCAGAGACAAGAAGGAGGAGAAAACTTGGTCTCTGGCCAGAAAAAGGGTTTTTCAACCAAGGAGTCCAACTGCTGACATGGGTGCCCAGCATGGATGGGGACATTGATGTGTACAAGCACTTTGCGTGGCTGAAGAGGGTAAGTGAATGGCTGCTTTGTGTGGGTCTCCGTGGAGATGAGTGAGGGGAGAGACCCTATGGGGGCGGGGGGTGGGGGGGGGAGTTGTGTGTTGAGGGGGAAGGGATGTATCCTGCAAAGCTCTGTGTGGCCAAGTTCTTCATGAGAATCTAATTATAGACACCAGGGAGAAGCAGCCAGCTGTCTGTTTCTCCTGACATTCTGGTGAATGTGCCTCTGTCCCAAAGGCCAGAATGGAGTGAGGAAAGTTAGCTGCTTGAACCTTGGCACTCACACAGGGTTGGAAGCTCCAAACACCGTGCCCAGATGAGGTGTCCACCGCTTTTGCTTTTTGGTTTGAAGGCACCGACTGGAGGCTGCTGCCTTAGAATGCACTGAATTGGGAGGTTGTTAAGCTTCCTCTCAGCCCCGATGTTATCCAGCGTGGAGAGGAGTGAGCTGTCAGTGGAAAGCGGCGGTGTTTCCGGAGGCAGGCTCTCTGGGGAGTCCTCTGCTGAATGCTCTGGAGCCCCAGGGTTGGGCTGCCCGTTGTTCTTGCCCTTTGTTGAGGGGATGAGCGCGAGTGAGCAGTGCCAGCGAGGAATGAAAGAACACTGGGTGCTGGAGAGCACCTGTACTCCCAGAACTCAGGCTCTTCCCTCGTTTGTGACCCCTTATAACTGGCTGAGAGGGTATCCGTGTATTTTCACGCTGAGGCGGAATGTTTTGCAGAGGCAGGAAGGGCAGAAGCAGCTGACAGATAAGAGATCTGATCTTATAACTGGGGAGGAGCCGGAGGGACGGGAAGTAACCAGCTCAGAAGGCCCCGACCCAAATGCCCAAACGCTGTGCCTGCTGGCTTTTGCGTGCCCCCTCCGCATCGCTCACTTCGCAAATATTTGAGGTTCGGGTACTGGGAGTCCAGGGGTGAGCAAAGTAGAACCAGTGTCTGCCCTGGGGGATCTTCCTCTAGTGCAGGAGAGGGAGGGTAAGCAGTCCCCGTCAACAGACCCCAATTGCTAATTGATCAGTGTGGTGGGGAGGAGCAGGAGGCCCAGGAGGGCTACTGGAGATGGAACAGGAGCCTTCAGGGAGTCCTCTTTAAGGAAGTAACACTCACTGAAACCTGAGAGAGAAGTAGGAGTGCGTCAGGTGAAAAACAGGACGAAGAACATTCCATGCAAAGGGCATAGCATGTGCAAATGTCAGAAGGCAAGAGAGAGTCAGGCGGGTTTCTTGTGTGCAAGAAAGCCAGTGTGGCTGAGCTCGGTGACCATGGGGAGAGGCCGGCAGATACCAGATCACACAGGACAGCGCAGGCCGCCGTGAGGGCTGTGGCCGGGCGGTTTGTGTAAAGGGACTTGTCGCAGAGATGTGACATGGGATACACTGGGGGATCCAGTTTGTATTTTAAGAAAATGACTCTAGCTGTGATGTGGTGTATGGTAAGCAGTGTTGCGAAAAGGGAGGCAGCTGAATGAAATTAGAGAGCCCATGGGCTTGCCGTTATCAACCAGCACAAACCCCTCATTTAACCAAGCCCAAGAGAGGCCGGACCTCATGGCTAGGAGTGTTACAGCTATTAGTGGTGGTGCAGCCTGATCTTGAACCCTGTTCGTTGCCTCCCCGTCCGGTTCTCCTTCCTCATCCCTTCTGCCAAATATTTAGAAAATTATTGGTTTAGAACCCAGCAGAAATCCTGTTGTGCTCAGTCCCTGCTCAGCTTTGCGACAGGGGCGTTGCAGGCACCAGAAAGCGTGCTGAAGAGACGTTCTGGCAAAGGTTTGCGTCCATCGTCTTAAGCAGGGGTCCTCAAACTATGGCCCACGGGCCACATGCAAATACAAATATTGTATTTGTTCCCGTTTTGTTTTTTTACTTCAAAATAAGATATGTGCAGTGTGCATAGGAATTTGTTCATAGTTTGTTTTTTTTAAACTATAGTCCGGCCCTCCAACGGTCTGAGGGACAGTGAACTGGCCCCCTGTTTAAAAAGTTTGAGGACCCCTGGTCTTAAGCATTTAAAAAGCCTCATTTGGGAGATCCTGGGTGGGGGTGGGGAATAGGTAGATAAGAAGTTCATTTCCTATCACGTAGCCTTTATTTTCCTAAGCCCAAAATGAGGCTTTTTAACCAGGAGGTCTTCCAGCTATCATGGGCCTGGGATGGTTGGCGCCCTGTCCCACCCCCTGGGCAGATGTGACGCTGCACCTTGAGGAGACGGTCTGTCTGTGGAGAGACTGATTCTGGATGGGTGTCCCCTAAGAATGCCCTTGCTGTGCTGAGACCAGGCTGTGAGCTCTGCCTCCGTGTGTTGGACATATCTAATAGGCAGTATCATCAGAGTCTCTTCTGTTTTCTCCACCTTAGAACCTACTGCCAAGATTCTCCTTTTTAAAATCCCCCTTTTCTTCCTGGGGCCCAAGCACTTGCCCTCAGTCCGGAAGCCAGAGCCCAGGCTCTTCTGCTGGCCTGGCCTTTGAGACCTTTTACAGCCCAGCCTTCACTTACCTTTTTAGTTTCATCGTTTTGCATCCACTCTGGTGGGCTCCCAAGTATCCTCCCTCCCTTTTCCAGCTTGTCCCCAATGCCCTCCTTCTCTTCATCCAACTCCCTCAAGACCCTCCCTTTCCCTCAGCCCCTTGCTGGCCTCATCCCCGTAGTGGATGCCTCCACGAGGTGGGTCTCCAGTCCTTCCTGCCTGCCCAGCTCACCCACCCCTCCTCAGGCCAAGGTGGCTTGGAGAGCAGGTTTCTCTTAGCCCAGAGTTTTGAAGGTGGAAACACTGGCTCTTTCATTTTCCCATGCTGAGGGGGTGGCTCTAGAAGAAGAGGTGCCTGGATGAGGTGTGACCTGGTGAGCAGTCTAGCAGCCCTTGCCCTTTGACCAGACCAGGAGGGCAGTGCCTGGGAGCAAGACAGAGTCTTTGAATGTTGGGGCAATGAGGGTGATGCCTGTGGTCAGGGAGGCACAGAGCCTAGAGGGAAGGTATTTGCTCAGGAAAGAAACATTGTTCAGTGGCCTTGGAGTGGGGGGTGGATACTGTGCACCATTAGAGTAAAGAATATGCAATTTTGCCGTAGCTGGTTTGGCTCAGTGGATAGAGTATTGGCCTGTGGACTGAATGGTCCCAGGTCTGATTCTGGTCAAGGGCACATACCTCGGTTGCAGATTCAATCCCAGCTCTGGTTGGGGTGTGTGTGGGAGGCAACCAATCGATGTGTCTTTCTCACAGCAATGTGTCTCTCTCTATGTTTCTCCCCCTCCCTTCCATGCTCTGTAAAAATCAAAGTAAAAATATCCTTGGGTGAGGATTAACAAATTAACAAAATATATGCAGTTTTAAGAAAGGCCTGGATGGAATTTTGATTTTGCCACACTCGTCAGGGATATCATCTTAGGTAGTTGGGATTTCTCCATCTATAGCATAAGGAAGATAAGTGCCTGCCACATACAGGTTTTTTGAGGCTCAAGTAAGATACTGTATGTAAAATGTTTAGCATAGTGCGATGAATATAGGAAACATGCAATGAAAGTTAACTGCTGCTGCCCGTTACCAGGCGGGGGGAATTGAAAGAGGAACCGATGGGACCAGTTTGGTTCTCTCCTAGCCGTGCAGCTTAGGCCATTCATTTCTTCAGTTCTCAGCCCCTTCTCACATTCCAGGTAAAGGTCTCAGACCAAAGCATGCTGAGAACCTACACAAGGCAGCTGCGACCTGGCCCTCTGAGTAGCCACAGGGCTGTTGGCTCTGGCCAGCTGGGCTCTGGCTGCTGAGTGGAAGCTGACCAGAGCTGGTCCTCCAGCTCCTTCCCCAACAGACAGCCCAGGGCAATGTAATCTCCTGCCACAAGTATAGGGAGGGTCCTCTGCCCCTCAGCTGTTCCATTCCTGACTGACTCACCAGCAGCTCGCACCTGCCCTGCTTTAAGACGAGTGGCTCCAACCTCCATAGTCGTGAAAGAGCCTCTAAAAGCAGCTCCAAGCAGGGCTCATTTTTCCAGGGATAGAAGGTCCAGGCAGTCCAAGAGGCACTGGACAGTTTACTTCTAATGCCTCAGGAGAGCTAAAACAGTCACAGCACAACCTCCACCACAACCCCAGCCCCTGATGCTGCCCCTTTGTCTCCAGACGTGTTGTTAATAATAGTGAGTCAGTGTGTCTATGGAGTTGGTGAGATGAGGAAAGAGCCTCCTGTTGTTTCTCTCCACCTGGCTTTACGACCATCCCTTCCTCAGATAACCAGCTCACTTACAGATGACACTTCTCCTACAGCCTAGGGCATCCACCCATGATCAAGAGCCTTTAGCAAGAACTAAGCTTATCCAAGGCTATGACTTGGAAAAAGATTTTGATAAATAAGTGCATTACTCTCACTCCAGATCCCCGCCCAGGATGACCAGTTAGGAGCCTCCATGTGCATCACACCAACTCCTTGGTTGGAGAGCTTATAGACAGACTGTCCTCAAGGTATCCTTTATTTTCAGTGTTAGTTCTGGAAACCCGAATGTGTTAGTTCTGGAAACCTGAATGTGTTAGTTGTAGCTTCATGGATAGCCTATCAGTATTGGGAAGAGCCTAAAGATGCCGTTCTCCCATTCTCCTGGGAAAGTTACTTTGTGGTTTTTAAGTCTTGATCGTTCAAATGGCAATTCCACTTAAAGCCTCTCCTGTCCTTGGAAGGTGTAATTGACTCATCCCTCCCTCTGCCACTGCTGCTGGCTTAGGTACATCTCTAGGGCAGTTCTTGCCACATCGCCCCGAAAGACTACAGAGCTTTTTGATGGCAGGGATGAAAGCATTTGTTTATTACTGAGTGTGGTGCCTTGTAGGTGTTCAGGAATATTGGAGCCACTCAATAAATAAATGAATAAAACACGATTATGTGAACATTGGTCTAACCAAGCTATTTAATTTGCTTTATGAACTGTGCTTTGCTTTTCCATGAATGTGAGTAGGTAGATAGGAGACTCGGTTAATTCCTATTTTCTTTTCATTACCCGGAAAACAGAGATTTAGAAAGTTTAGAAACTTGATCCAACTAAAAAGAAGTAAGAAATGGTGGACCTTGAAAATGACTTGAGGTTGTCTCACTGCGCAGAATATAGTCAAACACTGCTGCAGTTTAAATATCTTACCCTTTGTTCTCCCTGCGTGATCTACAAAAATAATCTGCTTTGTGTTGATATTTACTGCTGTGTTGCTGACAATTACCTGAGAGAGAAGTTGGGGTGCTTCACTGGGCTGGAAAAAGTTTAGCTAAATCAGAAAGCAGGTCTAATTAAGCAAGTTTATTCTATATCTTTCCAAGGCTAAGTTGACTCACACATGCACAATGCATGTAAGACTCTTGCTGGCGCCAATCACACGTGTGTTTCTATCTGTCATTGTCGATCGTGAATTTGGTTGACTCTTCTGTTATAGAGAAAAGGTAAATAGTGATATTGAAATATTTCTTCAAATTAATTTCCTTTCAATGTGCACGAATCCATGCACCAGGCCACTAGTTTATATATAATTGAAACCAAGAGGCAAAGGGCATAAGAAGGTCAAGGTCAGAATAAGATGTCTCTTGTTGGACTCCTGGTGGCTAAAGATCTGATTGCACGTCATTCACACTATATTTGGAAGAAACTTTTAAGACTGTGTCAAAGATAGTACATTGGCTTGATTATTCTTCACCTAGAAAAAATGGAACTGGTCTGGGAACCGTTGGTTTTGTAACAACTGCTAGATAGCTCTTAAGTCCTTTACCAGAGTGTCCAGGGGGAGGTTTTCCTATTTACAGGCACCTGTCTACACTCATAGTGCCTGGTTCCCTTGGTGATGGGTAACCTGAGCCATTTAATGGGAAGTGACTGTAGCTGCAATGACCCACTTATTCTCATTCTTTATTTTTTTTTTTTGGTTCCCTTATTTTTAAGGTGTACATTTTTCAAGTTCCCAAATGTGAATAGTGCCTTGGACATGTCCCCTGTGCCCAGCAATCGTGGCTTACTTGAAATTGGTTTTCTGAATTTGATTAGATCCCTTTGAACAGACAGCCTGAAATGCTGCATATTTTTGTTGTTGTTTCCTCATTCAGCTAAAAACACATGCCTTCTATATATTTAGTGACTAAAGAAGGGAAAACCATCCCTAGACTTATCCAGGGCCAAGGCTTACCCAGTGTGTTGTGTCCAAAATCTCAGCGTATTTTCGGGCAGGGAGGCATCATGTAATTTAAAATGATCTGACTGGTTGGGACAGCATACATAGTGAGGCCAGGATCCTGAGGGAACTGGAATCTATAGCTTATTAGAAGCACTAAGGGAAGTGAGTCTTCACCTGGTAAAGACCGTAGGCTTTGATATCAGAAAAAAGGAGAGCAGGTGTATTTTTGAGGATCCCATGGCTGAAGCGCTGAGAAGCAGCAGTGGCTCTGAATGACGACACAGATGTTGAGAGCTGCCACACTGGGGAGCTGACTGCTTTGGATATCCCCCGCACTGCACCTTACATACCAGATGACACCCTCATGTGAACCCTTGTCTGCCCCACTTGACCGCTCTTGAGCCAGCTCTTTGCCCAGGGTCAGTGAAGTACAGTGCTGGTAGCACGTCTCCGATCTCCGGGACCTGTCCGTCAAGGAATGCTGCAGCATTGCCCTCGCCCAGCATCCCTGAGAGCAAGAGCGTACAGAGCATTCATGCAGGGCGTGCTCTCCTGGCAGAGGCCAGCCAGGCTGTGACGGAGTCCTGCTGCTGGGGATCGGATGGCCCCCAGCCATGGCATCAGGCACACATCCCACCCAGAACTCTGCAGAGACCTGACATGGCTCTCCCTTGGCCAAGCTGCCGTGGAGGAGCCAGGTCAGGAGCGAGCAAGTGTCGTGGAATCTGACCATCCATGCGGGCCCAAGGGCGATGCCTCGGAGGAGGCTGCCCTGAGCAATTTGGCTGGAAAGCATGTTTAACCTAAATTTGACCTGACTTCTGGATTGTAACAAATAGTAATTCCAGTTTTACGATGGTTCCTTACTAGCTATTGGTAGTCTCACTGTGCTCATTCTAAACATGCATGTAGCACACAGCACACAGTACTTAGAGTATGTCGTAAAATTCTTGTAAAGAGGGGAAAATGTGGCCATTGTAGGTATGACTCAAAGCACAGGCATCTGGTCAGGGACAGTGGACACGCCCTCAGTCCTCAGCTGCTTGCGCCACAGGCTCAGTTCCAGTGCTCTCAGCCAGCGGTGGTGCTGCGCTGTCACTCAGGCCGCCTTTTGCCTTCTCCAGCCCGAAAGCATTTTGGTTGTTGTCCCCTTGGGTTGTTTGTGCAGACTTTTACAGATACGTCCTAGGCATCCTGATCAGAAACGTTGCCTTGTTTTGTCCTCTTGCACAAAAAGAGCTAATTAAAACTGTCAGCACAAGGGATGAACTGTTTCTAACTCTACTTTGGTCTTTTTGGCTCAAACAAAGGCAATTTAATGATTTCCGTATTTCCACAATCATTCCGAAACTGTTTATGTTACACAGAGGAAATATTAGGGCATCCTGCTGTAAAGAGCGCGCTGCACTTTCATTCCCACGAGTTTTTGTGTGTAATGATCTAACGGAACCTCTATGTCGCTCTGTGAGGTATAATGTTCTCTATTTGAAGGATGGGGCATCTGAGATGAGGTGACCTTCCTGAGGTTACACATGGTTAGAGCCATTTCTTGCTGCCCTTGTTCTGCAGAGAAGGCTTAACCCCCGACTTCTCCAGTTCCCCCAACCCCCAGTTGATGCCGAGGGGCCTGTTGCATCTCGTATCATTCCCTGTCTTTACTTTGTCATTTCCGTGTCTTGTTCTACGTGGGAAATAAGAATGGAGGCCAACAGGTGGTGGTTAGGAAGCCATCCATTCCACACACAAAGGAGACTGGGTGCCTTTTTTATCCCAGTACATCCCACACAGACACACCCTGTGCCACAAAGTAGATCCCCTTTGGCCCTTGATGATAATCCTGGTTTTTAACTACCGTTGGCTCAATGCCATCTTCAAAATTGCCAGTTCAAGCAAATTAGGCAACAGTGGGCAGAATTCCTTTGTAATTTATGTCCCAATAGTAGGAATCCTTTCTTGTATGTCTGTTGCCAAAGGAGTACATTTCAGTCAGTTGATCAGCCTCCCTTTGAGATCAATGCATTAGTCTGGACTTTTGGTTGCAAGTAACAGAAACTCTGCTTGGACCAGTACAGGCCAAGAAGGGACTAACAGGAAGGGTAGGGCCATATCGCTGCCTTTAGACAGTGTGAACCAGGGATGAGAATGCCACCGTCCTCTATCTTTTCTTGACTTTCATTTGTTTCTGTGCATGATGGCTTCATAGCTGACTCCTGCAAACCAGCTGCCTCCACATGGAGGGGACATGGTTACTGATAACCTCAGAACCTTCTGGCACCGCTCACTACCGCTTTCTGTTCCCATGTTTAAAAATTCAGAGGGAAGATTCCAACCAGCCAAGCTTGGATCAGGTGGCTGGGAGGTGAGGATTGTCTCTAAAGAGATGACAGCCCTCAATTCTGTCAGGTGGTCACAGTCTAGGTAATGATCCCAGCCTATTCTGGACAGATAGGCTTCACTAAAGAAGTGTTCAGAAGAATTCTGTGTGCATTGGTCTTCTCCATCCCTCTTCTTTAGCACAGGTGACATTGACTAGTCTGAGCTTCTCTGCAACTAATGATAAGGTTTCTTTTGGGAGGCCTTAGACATCTTCTAATAACATCATCTCTAATTAAAATGCAGTGTTTCTCAAGATATGGAAACATACTTTATTTCTTGAGTCTGCTAGCATCCAGCTCTCAGTACAGGAGGAACTTTCTAAGAATAAACTCCTTTTACACTTACCCATGGGAGAGGTGGGGGCAGGACTCAGTTGAGATTAGGCTAGTGACCTTATATAGTCCGAATTGCCCTTTATGCAGAGACTCTGCCCATGCTGGAACCTTATTGGTCAGTCTACTCTCCATCCTCTCATTGCTCTCCAGTCACTGAGGCTGATTAGCTATCATCATCAACTCCCTGACCCCCAACCAAAGAACACCCTGTGCAGCTGCTACAGCAACCTGAAGCCTCTCCCTCCACTTAGACATGGCTTAAAAAATAGCTCCACCTGTCTTGGCCGGTATTGCTTAGTGATTGGAGCAGCAACCCAAGCAGCAAAGAGTCACAGGTTCGATTCCCAGTCAAGGGCACATACCTGGGTTTTGGGTCCAAACCCCAACCCCAGTCTAGGCGCATGTGGGAAGCAACCAATCAATGTGTCTCTCCCTCTCTCTCCCCCACTTCCTACCTCCCTTTCACAGTTTCTGAAAATCAGTAGGAAAAATATCTTCCAGTGAGGATTTAAAAAATATATAGATTCCCCACCTTACTCTGTGGACTGCTGAAGCTGTGCATTAGGCCTGCCCAGCCTTAGCAGTGATAGCATTTTGGTTCTTCTAGAAATAGACCCATAATCTGTAAGCCTTGAGGCACTGTGTTGTCTCTGTTCCTGAGGAGTCTCAGCAACATCACTTGTAAGGCCTGGGGAAGACTTTGATCTGATAACTCTTGGCTATGTTTTACATTTGCCCTCAACAGATCTGGGTTTTAGAGGCTGAATTCCTTGCATTCAAGATTTTTTCCAGCTTTGCCCTGGCTGATGTAGCTTAGTTGATTGTCTGTTGCATCCACCAAAAAGTCACCAGTTTGATTCCCAGTCAGAGCACATACCCTGGTTGTGGGCTTGGTCCCCAGTGGGGAATGTGCAGGAGGCAGCCAATCGATGTTTCTCTCTCCCTCTCTACCTCCCTTCCTCTCTCTCTAAAATCAATAAAGTATATTAAAAAAAAAAAGATTTTTCCCAGCCTCTTGAGAACAAAGCTTTGATAGAGGCAAATGTATTTTAGCTTCAGTAATGTTGACTAAAGTTTCTGAGGTATTGACAATCTACATGTAAAGAGAACTCCCCGTCCTGATTCAGTTCTGTGATACAAGAGAGGAAGCATGTTGCACTGTGGCATTTCTTCAGCCGAAATGCAAAAGGACATGGAAATGTGTCTCTCAATCTCTTTACAGATCTCCTAGTCCCTCACAATATCCATATGTAATTGGATTATATAATCAGAAGCTCTGACCGTGGGAAGTTTTGATGAGAAGATTCATTTTCCCTCTGTCATATTTGTAGAAATAACCATCAAAACAGAAGAGAAAATTTGATCGAATAGATGAGTAACACAGTTTAGTACATTAGCTGTCCAATGGACAGGTCTAGCCTAGGGGCTACCATCATTGGTTGAATGAAAATGACCTTTTTATTATTTATATTCATCAATGGAATGAGCATTGAACAGGGAAGAAATTCTCCTTTAGATACACTTGCCATCTCAGAGTGGGAAAGAATGGAAATTTAGCATGTAGCTTCCTTCCGAATTCAATTTGACTTTCTCTCATCTGTGGATAGCTGCCTTGCTCCTCTTAACCTGACTTCATACATGGAGCTGGGCAACCACTCTATCACTGACTTACCCAACAGAGAATATGGACAAGACTTTTCAGAGACTCCCAAACCTAGAATCACTCAGGGACCCAGATGTATGGTCTCAGTATTGATCCAAGAATTCTACTACTGCAGTTCCACTGGTAGAATTAAGAAATCATATATACCCTCTGACAAAGCAAGTTCTTCTTAAAGTAGGGCAAAACAGAGCTGTGTTCCAACCATGTCTTTTGAAACACATTTCTGAATCATTGGAATGGCATTTACATTACCATGTGGCCCTTTATGCCTTGATAACATATCTGTTTTGCAATCCAAAAATGACAACAGGAAATGATTGAACTTGTTGCCCAATTACTGGAACAAAGATCTGTACATTTATGTACCTCAACTCAAATCCTCACTTTGACTGATGGCTGGTAGCATTCAACAAGATGATTCTGAAACAATCTTCTTGGCACTGTTCTCAGATGCTTTCCAGGTTTTTCTTCAAGTGGAGGTGGCATTTTATTCTGGTCTGTGCTCTGCTGTTGATGGCAGTTTTGTTGAGATGTCAGTCTCATCTAGATTGTGAAGACATGGCTCTTTTTTCACCAAAAGCCTCTTCTATCTGGAACATTATCTCTGGTTCACTGGTGTTTAATACCTTTCAAAAGCTTGCTAGGGAACAGCAGTGACTTGGATAGACTGTATGAGAGGAAGATGCTAGAACAGTGATTTGGGGTGAGGGAGGGACCTTTCTGCCATGAGCATCACTGTGATCTGGGCCAATGTGGCTGGCTGAGAGGGGATGTGCCTTGTTCATACACTTGTGCCTCAGTTGCTTTACCTGTAAAATGGGAATAAAAACAATACCCATCTCATGGGGTTGTGGGAAGAAGTAAATGAGTTCATGTATGTCAGGTGCTCTCAACAGTGCCTGGCACATGTGAACAGTACCTACATGCTTGCTATGTGTTTATAGCACTGTGCTTGGACCACATTGTATCGGTCTCCATAGACTTGCTTTGGCCTTTGGCCCATATTAACCCCTAACCTATTTAGAGGACATCACAGGAAAGTGTGAGTTCTGGGTTTGGTTTACTGTGAAGATATTATCATGGATGTTGTTTTTCCCATTTCATAATCTCTGTGAAAATAAGAGGTGTTCCTCCCTTCCTCAGGAATAGTTGTGCTTCTCCCAGGCAGTTACTTTGACTTGACTGTACTGCTCTGTGCCTCTTTTTATTCATCACGCTTCCCTTTTTCCATTGACTGCTAGGGCGGATTTGGATTTTTTGTGTCTACTTCTAGTCTAGCATGTGCTATAGATTCTATGGCATGCATGTTGTATATTAACTGAATCTACTATTGAAATCATCTTTCTTACTCTTCCATTTTTTTCCACCTCGTAAAAATAGCTGCCTCTGGGTGAGTGTATGGGTTGACCTTTTGTTGTGATGAAGAACCTGCTGCACCCCTTTGGACTGAGGCATGGTTGGCGCCCTGACTTGCTGGAGTCTTGCAGGAATTTTCCCTTTGGTCTTCTCTCCTTCACCTCCTGCTGGAGAAGTGGCAGCTGTCCATGCTGGGTGGCCTCGTGCACATGCCGACTTTGGCACTGGGTTGGACATGCAGAGCTTCACGTGGGTGCTGGGGTCCTTTTCTATTCTCCCCACCCCCTGAACATCACCATCATGTCAGTTCTCTGACAGAGGAGCCTTTGACCTGCTGTTGAGAATTATTTTTCTCTCTCTTCTTGTAAGACTCTGAGAAAATGTAGGCTATAATTATATCCTTAAATACTAGTCAGAGAGCTTGACCATGTGAGGACTGGAATATGAATTAATGTAACAACAATAAACTGCCACCAACACAAAGGAGCCCTTTGTGATTATGAAGGCCCTTTGTCTATGGTGTGAAAGAGCTTCCACAACAATGAACAAGATGCAGACTGCAGAGAGGCTGGTGCAAAAGGCAGTGGTGTGGCAGTGCCCTTGGGTCCTGTCTAGCTTGAGCCTGGCACGGCCACCCTGGGAACTGGCCCCTGGGCTTGCCCTCCCACTCCCTCTTCCAGTCTGCCAGTGCTGCTCTCCCAGTGCGACTCCTGCTTCAATGCAGAATGCTTGGTCCCTGTTTCTGTCCTAGGGCCCAGCCTGGCTCTGCCACCTGCCCTCACCCACACCTCCCATCCCAGCCCACTGGAGAAGGGGTGGGGCAAGGGAAGGCAGGAGGTGCCCTTTCTTAATGGAGGGGGGTTGGAAAGCTCTTTCTGAAGGTTGGAATGTGGGGAAATGGGCTTCGGAGAAGGGAACCAGCTCCAGTCCCCTGTGCCTGGGCTCCTCACTGACTCTCTTTTGCACAATCATGACCTTCCTTTGGGGCACAGGTAACGTGTCTCATGACCATTGGAGCTTCCATTCCTCTGAAGCAGCCCAGATTATGATTGTCACTTCCCCATTGAGCAATAACATCTACTTTTTCAGACTGTCAGGCCCCTGGATGGCCGCTGGTGGGCCTCTGGTTTCGGCCTTTCATTCAGCACAGAGGAAAGGGAGTGTTTGGTGGCATTGGGCCAGGTCTGTTCCATTAGCAGCTCCCTCACTCCTCCCCGCCACACCCAGGTCAGACACACCCTGAACGTCACTCCAGCTCCATCTCCAGCTCAGGGCATTTTATGAGATACTGCCTCTCCTCTGCCATTTCTAATCTTCTCCCTTTCCTCTGTGTTTCATGGTTTCTGGCTACTTTCCATTTACTGTGTTTTCTCTGCTTACTCCTCTGAGAGCCCTCGGGGTTATTTAGGTTCTCCTCAAGATGTTTCATCGTAGCTTGCTTCACTCAGCTCTAGCTTTGTAGAAACACAGTGTGGCCTGGTCGGTGTGGCTCAGTGGTTGAGTGTTGACCAAGGAACCAAGAGGTTGTTGGTTTGATTCCTGGTCAGGGCACATGCCTGCGTTGTGGCTCAATCCCCAGTATGGGGTGTGCAGGAGGCAGCCGATCTATGATGTTTCTCTCTCATCGATGTTTCTATCTCTCTATCCCAGTGATGGCGAACCTATGACACGCGTGTCAGAAGTGACACGCAAACTCATTTTTTTGGTTGATTTTTCTTTGTTAAATGGCATTTAAATATATAAAATAAATATCAAAAATATAAATCTTTCTTTTACTATGGTTGCAAATATCAAAAAATTTCTATATGTGACACAGCACCAGAGTTAAGTTGGGGTTTTCAAAATGCTGACACGCCGAGCTCAAAAGGTTCGTCATCACTGCTCTATCCCTTTCCCTCCCTCTGTTTCTAAAAATCAATAAAAACATAGGTTAAAAAACACACACACAGTGTTCCAGCCTGACTGCCAGAGTGCTAATCAAGGAGTGGGATTGGCCATCTCTAGAACAGATGTGTGAGTAGGTGAAGGGCCTTGCAGTTGGCATCTCCTGTCTTCCATGCTGGGGGGTGTGCCTTGGCTCTGGAGAACCTGGCATGAGAGTTAAGAGATACCAAGATCTCTGCAGGAGTTGTTCCCACATAGTTCCTTTGTGAATAATATCAGCTTCCTGGGCTCCTCACAGAGTAGAACCACATTGCTGTTGGTGCCTCTGGCAGGCTATGCCTCCAGCTAGACCAGACCCAACTCATCCAATCAAGTCGGGCACCACTGGGTCTGGAGCTCCATGAGGCCTTCCCGGCCAAGGGTGAGGTCATCTGAGGGGGTGGTTTTGCCAACTTTCAAAACATACCTATCACCAGCATCTGGTCAGGTTCTCTTTGTCGTAGTTTGGGAATCCTGTGGTTTCCTGTTCAGGTGGGTGGTTTTGCACATATAATCAGTGCAACTGTCCACACAAATTGCATACTTCATTTGGAAGTTGGTAAGATGTTTTTCTAATCTTTTAAGTACATCCTTTTTCTTTCTCCCCTTCTCTCTAGTCCCAGGTAAATCACCACGGTGTTGCTAGTAATGAAACATACCAGGAACGCTTGGCACGTCTAGAAGGAGACAAGGAGTCCCTCATATTACAGGTGGGTCCTTTTTGGTGGGAATTGCATATCCTATTACCTCCAACTCTGCAGCTGCCCTAGAGGGAGAGAAGCACAGGGATTCTTCCTGTTGGGTTTATTTTGCTCCCAAAGTGTATGCTTTTAGAAAGACTTTTCCTGAAACACAGCAGCAAGTAACTGGGGGCACAATTTCACTCTGGATTGGCTTTGGGAGACTGTGAATGTATTCATTTATTCATCATGAACTACCAAGCACCCACCTCGATACGCTGGAAGCTCTGTGGCCAGGTTGGTTAATTGGGCCTTATCTTCTAGGAGCCCAGAAGTCTCGCAAGGATGATAAGCTGTATCCTCATGTCACTAATGAAACAGCCATGACTGATCCGGGCCTAAGGGTGCATGTTAATGGGATCAGGCCCAAATAATCTGGAGGTGGATCTAGACTTGAACTTTGAGGCCAAATCCCCTAGATGGTAACATGGGGGTAATAAGCCTTTGATGACTCTCTTGCTTCAAAGAGAGGAACTCCAAAACTCTTCCTGGAGAAAGATAGTCAAAGGAACACTTTCAGTTTTGAAAGCATGCATTCCTTGGTAGGACACAAAGGTGAGCATTCTTCTGGGAGGCCTATTGCTGTGGCGGGGGCTCTCCACTATGCTAGCTCTCAGCTGCATGGATCAAGCATCAAGGTCTGGTATGCATTGATCGTTTGGAGAATAATAGGATTAAATATCCCAATCTTCGTTTTTTAAAAAGCTCAAAGGGTGCTGGACAAGACCGGTAGTGGAATGGATGAGGGGGCTGGTAGGGTTCTGAGCCCTCCCTTTGGCTCCCCCAACTGTGGGCTGAAGCCTAGAGCCCTGGAGTTAGCACTAGAATTAAGAGGCTGCAGTATGTTTGTTTGTTAATCTTATTTTACCTTATTTCTTTTATGCATTTCACTTCATTTTATGAATGTGAGAATAATACGTGACTACTTTAGAAACTTTGGAATAGCAAAAAGAGTTTAACGTTTTGGCCTTTTATCCCAGCCTTTTTTATCCTGTCCTACCCCTATGTTAAATAATTAAGCTCAAACCAATTATACAGTTACACTGGTTTTTTCCCCTTCACTTCATTGATTTGGTTCATTAAAGAATATTTGAGTGCTTACAGCTTGGCAGACACTGGTTGCAGGTGCTGGGGAAGCAGCAGCGAAGGAAACAGACTAAGTCAGGCCCTGTGCTCAAGCTTCCATTCATGTGTGTGTGCCTGTGTGTGTGTAGACAGTAAACCAATACACAAAATGCTTCAGGTGGTGATAAATACTATGGAGGGAAATAGAGCAGGATAAGGACTGTGTTGTCAGGGAAGATCTCCCTTGACAGGAGGACACCTGACTGGAGTTAGGGGAGAGCCACTTGGGTGCCTGGAGAAAAGCACATTCCAGGCCAAGGAAGTGGCGGATCCAGCACAGGCCCTGGGGTAGAGGTGTGCTCAGTGTGTGGGACTGAACAGGAAGGAGCCATGTGACTTGAATTGGTGACCTGCAGGGAGGCCTGTTGGGAACCGCCTTCAGAAAGGTACAGAGGCCAGATTAGATAGCCCATTAGAGCACAGACATTTTGAGGAATGCGTAATTTGAAGTGCCATCCCAATGAGATGATTAAGGAAAGAATGTCCAGTGTAAAATATTGTAGCAAAACTATGAAATTGCAAACTTTTGAACCAGAAACCTTCATGGCTGACATAACACATTCCTAGTTAGAAGATTACATTTTAATAAAAGTCCTCTGTGATCATCTCTTTGATGTGCATGTTGTTGGAAGTTGTTTAAAAAAAAACAAAAAAAACTTCCAAATTCTTGAATAATCTTTATTTAAGTAATTGTAACACAATTGGAAACCTGCTTATTAGAAAAGTCAGAAGTGGATTCCAGCAATTTCTGTTCTGCCTGGAGCTTGTGGACAGACTTTCAGAGTTGCTCTCCCATCATCACCGCTGCCTAGTGGCCCCATGGAGTCCATTAGACAAACCCCAGCATAGGAAGGCCTCTTGCTTAGACTGAATTCTTTGAAGCCCTTGGTCCATGTTTTCCTGGGTTTACTTGTAGAAGAACAAGGGGAATCACACAGAATCAAATACTTTATTTCCAGGATTAGTTCAAAACAAATAAAACCAAAATCGTTTCTCTCTTCATTAGAGTATACGTTCTGAAGGCAAGGCTTTTCTTTTCTTTTTTTACCTTTATCTCTCTCCCAGTGTCTGAAATCATGCCTAGCATGTAGTAGGGGCTCAAAAATATATATATTTTTTTATTACATAAAGGTTACATTCTAAGGTCTTTATATTTCTTGTCCTAATTTTCTACACCTCTCCATTCATAATTCTGAGTAGGTATCGAGGTTCCTCAGGACCCTGCAGCCCTGTGTGTCTTGAGTCAGACATGCAGCTGAGCTGTGAGCTGCGGAATGCTACAGACCACATGTCATTCCTTAGGGTACCACCAGCACATGGCCCCAAGGCCCAGGTCGTGGCGCAGACTATAGTTGTTAATCCTCATAGTAAGATTAACCGGAACACATCCTTCCCAAACAGAAACTCTGGGAGTCAGGCCCAAAGACCACCTCCTGGAATCCTACCCTTTTGAAAGGAAAGGTAGTAGTTGAAAAGGCCAGACTGCCGATGCTGTTGGGCAGTAAAGATTCAAAAACAAAAAAACCCACAAAGGTTTATGTTTAAAATGAGCCTGGTTAACAGAAGGTGCCCGTTTTTGGATTATAATTGAAATGTGAGCACACCATGCCTCAATATGTTTCAATAATTCATTAATCACTCTGGACCATCAAAATGGAAAGCTTAAAGCAGCCGTATTTAGATTCCTTCCTCTGTAAGAGCAGCTTTCTCATTCATGAAGTTTAAACACTCCTAAGTGAATTCACATGAACTCTTTCTTGCTCCAGCTGTTATTCCTTTACAGGCTGAGAAGCCGTTTAGGATGATCTATATGTAAACAGCAATGACTCAGCCATTACTGAAGAACCAAATGGGTCTAACGGGTCTCCATTTACCAGACATTGATTGCTCTATTTTGGGGAGATCACCCATTCGATTTCTTCACCTTCCTGGTCTGAGGCACCTGCTAATTAAGAAAAAGAAATGGATCCTGAGGCAGTTTGCTAAAAAGCAGGCTATAAAAATCCTTTCCGTATACACTGAGTGGCCAGATTATTATGGCCACCCCATCCGTACAATGAAGTGAATTAGTTATGCAAATAATAATAATAAAACCTTGAAAGTATTTGCTTAGGAAGTTTTCAATATTCAGTATTTTTGGGAGTGTCAATGAAGTACTGATGGGGTGGTCATAATAATCTGGCCGGTCATAATAATCTGCTCACTCAGTGTATATTTAGGGTATTAATTTATATAATTTATTAAAATTGTATTTTTCTAATTAATTCCAGTAAATATTTTCAGTGTTTTCCAGAAAGATGCCCCGTTTCCCTGCCACTGTATGTGCAGTGTGGCTTGTGTATATGTATGACTTCAGAGTCGTGTTTTGGCCTGTGAGGCACAAAAACCTTTCTGGAGCCAAGTTTTGTCAGTGCTAATACATGCCCTTTGCGTCCCACATTCCTTAATTGCTTCAGAACACTCCCCTGATAGGCGAGCAGCCCTCACACCCTATGAGAGAGGTGAGGTCATTGGTTAGTCTCCACACAGCTTGGACTGCTCTTCCACGTGAGGTGGCAGGAACCCAGGCAAGCCAGCCTGCTGTGCCTTGAGGTCGGGCTGCCAGAGGGATCTCTGGAAGAGGAATAAGAGCCAGAGTTTAGCCCAGAGGCAGCTCTCGTGACCGTGACCGCTGGGCGTTTTTCTCTTGAGCCTGTCAAGAGCAGGAAACGCGACCAAGGCTATTGAGACGGCTGAGACTCCCTGGCCAGGTAAGAAAACAACGGGAGTTTCCTTCGTCCAGAACTCTTCCCTGACCTGCCACCCATCAGGCAGAAAAGCCAGTCTTCCTGTGTAAGGATCAGTGGCTTCAGGGCTCACCTCCCCCCGTGGGGAGCCATTCCTGCCCCTCCCTCCACCACCATTGCTTTATTTCCCCCACCAGGTGAGTGTCCTCACAGACCAAGTGGAAGCCCAAGGAGAGAAGATTCGGGACCTGGAGGTGTGTCTGGAAGGACACCAGGTGAAACTCAATGCTGCTGAAGAGATGCTTCAACAGGTAAGGGCGACGGGGCTGAGGCCCTGGGGTTCTACGGGCCCTCAGTGTTTAAGCCCCTTTCTGTGCAGGGTTAAGGCTCCCGCTTTCCCATCCTTCCTGGAGGTGGGATCGGCTGCTCAGTGTGTGGTGTTGATTCAGCAGGTGAAACCAGCCGGAACATTGAGCATTGCAGAGCAGGAGGGAGGTGGGGAGGGCGAGGGAGGGGCGGGGCGGGGCTGGCCAGCCATGAATAACTTGTCGGGCTGGTTAGACAGATTCCCAGGCAGCACTTTCTCCAGGTCTGGTTCAGGGAAGGAGCTCTCTGTTGGCAAAGTCACCCTCATACTATCACGTGAACCCCAGCCTGACTGCAGGGGGCATGTGGGGCTTTAGAAAGCCAATTGGTTAGCTTAATTTGTGCCCGTTTCCCACTCATTCTTCCCCTTCGCACTCTTGTGTAGTCTTCTTTGATGAAATGTATTACATAAATAATATTTTAATGTAATTTAATACACACCAAAATGAAAAATAAAATTAGCTGCTCTCCTCCCAGTCAAATAAATCTCTGAAATGTCTTCTCCTTATTTTCTTTTGGTCCTTCTTGTTACGTGTACCTATAATTTGCAAAGCTCTATTCAGCACCATACAGTGTTGTCCTCAGATTTTGTATGCTTCACATCATAGTTTTTCCCCCCATTTTTAAATTTTTCTGTGGAGTTGTCTTTACTGTCATTTATACATATTTTTAAAGTGAAAGTATCATAATTAATTGACTTTTCTGCTCTTGAACAGTTTTAACCTGTTGTAAATAATGAGCTACGATTTTTAGGAAGAACATTGAATTTTTATCAAAAGTCTTTTTAGAATCTATTGAGGGGCTATTTAGAAATTTTACTTTATGAAATGTAATAAATATAACTACTTAATAGGTTTCCTTACCTTACATCCTTCTTGCAATTTCAGTGACATTGAGCACTAAACCATGACTAAAGTTTATGGGCACATGCTTTGCAGCTCCTGGTATTGTGCTGGCACATAAAGGGTGCTCAGGTGCTTGCTAACTAAAGAAGGAAAGTCAGTTCCTTCTTATGAGGGGGTTTGATTAGATGACCGCTGGCAATCTTTCCCCCAGAGCTCTAATGTTTTTTTTATCAGCATAAAATTAAAATTGTTCCGAGGCTTTGACTCTGACCTTTGTTCTCAGGACAAACCTCTCGGCTCCCAGGTGTCTCCTGGCATTGAGTGTGTTTTGAAACGTTTTTTAAAAAGTCAAATGGCTTTATAAAAAAATGAGTTCCAGCAGCTCACAGGCTGTTACTAATTTGTTATTTTTTCATTGCTGATGAATAAGTTACCACATTCTTGGATCCATTTGATTTTCTGTTTCAATTGTGTGCCGTTTCTCTTGCTCATCCTACTCCCGGAAAATCTGAGGAGCAACAGAAGTTGAGTCTTCTTATTTTTTCTATTTATTTTTAAAAGTTTTGACTTTTTCCTTTAAAAACCCAGGAAAGCCTGGTTGGTGTGGTTCAGTGGTTGAGCGTTGACCTATAAACCAGGAGGTCATGGTTCAATTCCCAGACGTAGCATATGCCCGGGTTGCAGGCTCAGCCCCCAGTGTGGGGCGTGCAGGAAGCAGCTGATCAATGAGTCTCTCTCCTCATATCTCTCTAACCCTCTCCCTTCCTCTCTGAAATCAGTAAAAATATATTTTAAAAAATAAAAATAAAAACCCAGAAAAGGAAATAGACTGATAGAAAAATCTCAAATGGCAGAAAAGCATTTTCACAGAGTACGTAGAACAACCCACTAGATTGTATTTTCAAGGCTGCACAAGGTGTGGTTGGGTGTGGGGCTGAGGCAGGAAGACTATGGAATATTATTTAAAAAACAACAACAAACAAACAAACAAAAAAGACAGTTAAAAAAAAAAAGAACAGAAAAAAGAAAATTTGGAGGTGGAAGGGAACCTGTCATAAAATTGTCGGGAGGTGGGTGTTTCAGGAAGGCAGGGCCTGGCAGGTAACCAGGCATTGGAGGTCATAGCTGCAGTGTGAGGCCCCTGCGTTCTCTGCAGCTGCCCCAGCTGCTCTTCCAGGACTGCCCTGCATCCCTCTCCGTGGCAGTGCTTCTGCTTCCTACTCTGAGGCTCCATCCAAGCAGTCAGGCTGGTTCCCAGCACCACCCCCAGGGAGTCTGTCTTGTCCGTCTATAGACTGGGTTTTAGACTTTTGAAAAAGTCCTAAGCTCCGTCCCCTGTATGTCCAGTGTATTCTGAATCTTTCCTGTGTGCTGTGGGTTTGGTGACAGGCATGTGCTTTGCATGTACCAATGAGGTGGACGCTTCGGCTTGGTACCTTTTGGAGGATAGTTCTTATTAGCCACCTCTAGGATTTAAAGATCTTCCTGAATGTAGCCGTAACTTCCCCTCATAGCTTTCATTGCATTCTTTCAGTCTTTCAGGAGTAAAATGAAAGGAGTGTGGAATACTCCTTCCATGGCAAATTTTGGGCTCGTGTCATAGGACACATGTGCACCTCAGCTCTCACTCCTGTGTTTGGGGGACATGGCGGTGCCTGAGCTTGAGATCTTTGAGTTCCCAGCTCCAAATCCCAAACTGAGTGTTCATGCTTTCCCGAAATCTGCTGGGTGCTGGCTGAAAAGACACTTCGTTCTTGCAGCACGGGGCTGATGCGATGCCATTGGTAGCTTGGAGTACACACATGTGTCGTCTGAGCTGGGGGCAGGAGAGACTTGCCTCATTTACTGTGTTATCCTGGGCTGCAGGGCGCTTGGCTTCTGGTGATAGGAGCAAGAATGACTCATGGCCCTGAGGCAGAGAACGGAGGCAAACAATTGCCCATTTCTTCCAGTACTCAGAAACCATCCCTGCCCTGAGCCAGCCTGGCCTCCTGCTCCAAGGCCTGCAGGGTTCTGAACAGTTTCTTTCCTGGTCATAGTCTGGGGCCTTCTGTCTGCCGTTGACGCTGCTCCCCTGGGGCATGCTGTTCCGGCACATTGAGTGTGTCCTGCTAAAGGAGGCAGCTGCTACTCAGCTCTAGCTGACTGGCCATGTGGGCCCAGTGTTGCTAGATAGTCCCATTTCTCACAAGCAGCTGGACATCCAGATTTCAAGGTAAGTTTCTGTTTTAAAAATGACTAACTTAAATGGAAAAAAAAAAATACTGTTTGAACCACATGATACATGTGGCTAAGCCTGGCCCACAGACCTCTAATCTGCAACCTCCGCTCTAGACTTTGTCCTCTCCACTGGCTGGAATAGCACTCGGGGGACTCAAGGAAACCCAAACCCAACCAGCATAGGCCAGGCCCTGTGCTTACAGGGGCTCCAGATCCCCACTGAGCTCTCTCTCCCCACAGCTGTTCTCCTGACCAACAACAGCCTCCCTCCTGGAGCCCAAGGGGAAGGAAGGAAGAGTGTTCCCCACTCAACTCATGAGCCGTGCCCCCCTCAGCCTGGCCTGGCCCAGTCCCTGCTAAGCACTGATCTCTCCATTCCCATCTGTTTTATTTTCTGCATTAATCCATCCAGTCTCCAGAAATCAGCAAGAGAGAACATGAAGACCTTGGGGTTAGATGGGCAAACCGGGACCAAACCGAATCAGCATAGGGGCCGGTCCACATGGGCAACACATAGATTATGGACACAAGTTAAAGCTAATTAGTACTTGTCTGCAACCCGATGCAGGCTGGGAACGAGGCAGCTGCAGCATCTCTTGGCACTGACTAGGAAGCACCTACTCAGATATAGTCTCAGACTCACTTGAGCATATCTGGATTTTCTGGGGAACCTTCCCCGTTAGGAGGAGACATTTCCCAGGAAATGTACTACTGGGTCTTCAAGGGGCCACAGCCTGGATCAGTTTTCACAGGTCTGGGATGGTCTAGGTACAGAACTCACGGGGCTGACCCTTGCCCTCTGTTCCTTGAATAGGTCAAAGCATTGTCCAGCTGCACCTCTGAGTGCTGCACACGGGGCTATGCCAACCCAGGGCCCAAAATAGCACCCTGGGAACATAGGTGTGGGCCAGTGCCCCCCTCCTTGTGACCAGCTTCACTGGCAACAAAATCTCTGTGTCACAGGGAGCATTCCCCATGGTCTGTTGATGTAGTTGAGGTCCCTGGCGGCTTTCTCTGAAGCAGCCTCCGTGGTTCCCTCGAGTCCAGAAGGTTCCTGCACAGCAAGCTCCTCTGCCTCCCCCAAGGACCTCTCTCCAGAGGGGATGATCTCAGGAAGGAAGCTGATGCTCTTCACTGGGTAAGAGGTATTGACAAGCCGGCAGCCAAATGCAGCACTTTGCAGAGACTGGCCATCTATGATGTCATCGATGTCCAGAGCAGAAACAATATTCAGTGACAAAAAGAAGAGAGAGTAGGGAAGCCAGTGGAGAAGCAGAAAGGATGCAAACCTCCTTGTGAGGACATAGTCCAGCTTTGGGGAAACCTTGAAGGCCACCAGGCTTGGTCTCAGTCCTCCTGCCTGACCTAGAGCCCCAGGCACTAGGCAGCCTGATTGTTTTGGCTGCCTTTTAGGAGAGGTACAGAGAGTGACAGATTTGGGGGGCTGGGAGTCAGTGAGCATGAGTTTCTGTAGGTTCACCACTTGTTGTTAACCTGGAAAAGCCAATGAACCTGTGTTCTTATTTACAGAGAATGGGGTGACAATATGGACTCGGCGTTGCCCGCCTCTTACAGCCATAGTGCGGTTACTCCAGTTTTGTTAAAACTGAGCACAATGGTCTGTGCGTCCAGACACTGAGCAGGGGACACGGGGCCTGAGACACAGGCCCGGCTCCTGCCCTTGAGGCGACGGAGGGAGCAGTGTGCCCAGACCTGTGAGCCCAGCAAAGTCTCCACAGGTCCTGCTGGCCGATTTCCCAAAAGCACTTTTAAGCGGGTATTTCTGTCTCAAAAAGAACATTAAACAGAGCCATGGACATGGTCCTGGGCGGCACAGGTCTGTCTGGGGAGGCGAGACCCTGGAGTCATGAGTGAAGGAGACAGGGTTTTGACAGTTATTCCCGAAAATCCCCCAGGAGATCATGAGGCAGAAGTAACTGTGTTCCTCTAGGTTTTCATTTGCCGTTGGCTCTCCAGACCACAGTGTGAAGTAGGTGCTTTGCCCCTTGTGACAGATCGGGGAGCGCAGGCTGTGAGAGAGGATTTCACCGGCGGGGACAGCTCAGGATCCAACCCGGGTCAACGACAAGCACCTCTCTGCACAGTGCCGATCATGCACGCGGCTCCCGGCAGGGCCTGGGCCTCTTATTCCAAAGGGCAAAGGACACATTTTCCCTTTCATGTCTTTCCACGCCGTCCGGGCCTTCCGGTTTCGGATTGCCCGTCTGGCCCCGTCCGCCGTCGCTGGTCAGTAACTCCCGGGTCGTGTTCCACACTTAAAGGTGGAGGTAATTGTTTCAAGATGTAGCCCTTGAAGGAGAGAACCAGTTGAAAGGCAAATTCTTTTTATCAGCTCTAGTCAGAAACAGCTTTTGGAAACAGGAAGTGACGATTTGCTCTGAGATGTCAGGTTTTTTTTCATCTCCAAGAAAGGAGATGGATTTGACGTTCTGGAAGAAATTACTGGTAGGGGTGAAATGAGAAGGGGAGGGGAGTGATCATTTTGCTCACTGGTTTTTCTTAAAGTTTCATTACCCAGTTTTATGGTCCTTCAAAGTAAGAAAAACTAAACACCCGCCTCCCAACCCCTTTTCTTGCTCATTGACACAGGTTGAAACAATTGGGAGAGCAGAAGCCAGGGCTGCATATGAAGCCTGCCCCCTAGTCTCCAGCCTTCCCTCCCCTCCCCTCTCCTCCCCTCCCTTCCCCTCCTCTCCCCTCCCTACACATTACTGTGGCTGCATGACCCCAAGATATTCCTGCAGGGCCTTGCCCTGCAGGTCTGAGCAAAGGCCATGCCTTGGTTCTCCAGACAAGCAGGCTGGATCCAGAGATAGATAATCCCAGTCTTGGGCTTGAGAGCTAAGGCACCCAAGACTTTTTCTTAAGGGGGAGATAATAAAAGAAACCATCAAAGGAGACGGAGAAGAAAAAAGAAAGGTCAGAAAACCCGAAAGGAAGGAAGTGGAAAGGAGTAGCTTGCACTGATGCGTGGAGGAAGGGAGAGTCGGTGGGGAGCTGAGATGTGTAAGTTACATCTGAAAGTTTGGACAACTGTCCCCAGAAGCAGAACTGTTTCTGTGTCCTACCTGGTGGAGGCAGGAGCAGCTGGCAGGCATGCAGGCATCCTATTGAGAAGTGACAGGCAGGTGAGGAAGAAGAGGCAGCAGGGCAGATTTCTTTCTAGAGCTTGGGGAGGGAGGAGACAGACAGAGACCGCATTCACACATGCACCACACAGAGCAGGCACTGGCCTGGTGCGTGCTCACAGGAGTCGGTGGTGGTTGCTCGAGGGGAAGGCCAGGTCAGGAGGGAAGGTTCTTTCAAATGTCAGAAACCTGATCATGTTTCTAGCCTGAGAAATAGAGGCTGATGGTGAGGGAGAGATTAAATGCCTGTCAGAGTGGATGATTAATGGTCCTACCCTAGAGTAGCTCGGACTTGCTGGGAACTTCCTGGAAGGCAGCACAGAGGTGAAGGACCATGTGAGCGGGCGTCATTCCGAGTTACCAGCTGGAGGGAGGAACAGGACCAGAACTCAGAGAACAAAGGCAAATGCCACTGGTTGGCCAGGGACAGAATCTGAAGTCTCATCGAGCTGCGTGAGGATGGCGTGAAGGGTGTGGAGACTGCGAAGTGGTCAGCAACAGGAAGGTGGGTCCGATGGGGCAGTTCAGGAGCCAACTCTGCAATCACTGTGTTTTTTAACATGCGCTTTTTATGTGCAACCTGGAAACTTCCTGGGCCAGGGGACAGTTCCTAAAGGTGGAAGAGCCTGGCTGGGGAGTTGGCCCTGAGCAGTTCTCTCAGACTGACCTTGGTAAGGAGGTATGGGCTGGCTTTCTCTAAGACCTGGATGTAAGATGTATGAATGAGAGACAATTCTGGGAAACTTCAAAATAGAAAAGATGTAAGTTCAATGAGTGATCAGATAATTAAAAAAAGATATTTCCGGTAACTATGAGGAGAGGTTATTTGAGGAGAGGAGGGGGACAGGGTGGGGTTTAGGGACTGAGGAGAATGGAAAAGATTTGGAATGTTCTCTGAAAGGAACCAGCCAGAGATGAATAGAAGTTTTGCCAGGCAGTATTGGAAGATCAGCTGTAATTAAATAGCAGCAGCTGTAATTAACTAGCATAAATTGTATGGAAACCAATTGGCATCATTAAATGCCTTTTACCAGCGATCCTCAGGCCATGGGGAGTGGAAACATGGACAGAGGGCTTAGCACAGGCTGGGCTCTGGTAATGCAAATGCCCCTCAGGTCGAGGGGCTTCAGGGATGAGCTAGATGAGGGGTGTTCTGCTGCTGATATTATACAATTGCAATGATTAACCTCAAAGGTGTAGAGAGGATATGAAGACAAATGTTGCCTAAAGGAAGTTGGTAATCTAGGAAAATAGAGGGTTATTAAGTAACTAGCAGCCACCAAGGAAGAAATTAAGATTACTGGAGTAAATGGGAGAGTTGAAAGGTTAGAGGATTGTGGCCAGAATTATTTCTGAGTTGAAGATTTTAGAAGCAGAGCGAACACATTCTGGACAAAGATGAGGTCCAGGCTGTGGCCATACTGCTGAGAAACTGAAGCAAAGTGGAAGCAAAGCCTGTTGGTGCTGAAGCCAAGAAATGTTGAGCCAGAGTGGGTACTGAAAGGAAGACAAACAAGGATGTTGAAGCTCCTGAGGAGATGGAATGTGCCCAGAGTAGTAGAGAAACTGTTGATCAAAAGACAGTGTGACCGGGTGACTAGATTGGGTTCGAGGTACTTGGGGAGAATGTGATATTACTAAATGTGCTGCCTTAGAAGAGAAGGGCAGACCTAGACTATCAATAGGGACAAACAGTGGTCTGGAAGTAGTCTCAAACTTCCAGGGAGAAAGGGGTTCTGTACCTTGGGCTGTTGGAGCGGAATGGTCTTCACCTGACAGACTAGGGAGGATGTGTCATATGGGATGAAAGTCAGGATCACCTCATAAAGGAGCAGTTAAGACTGTAGGGTGATTAAATCCTATTAAGACACATATGACAGAGGTTACAGTACATACTAGTGGCTGAAGGCCATGTGTGGCCTGGAGATGGAGAAGTGGAGCTGGACAGGGGTAAGCCTGTTGAAGGCTGATTTTGAGTTCAGAGCAAGGGATAGTATGTATGTATGTGTGTATGTATGTTTGTACTTATTTAAAATGTTTTTATTGATTTCAGAGAGTAAGGGAGAGGGAGAGAGAAAGATAAAAACATCAGTGATGAGAGAGAATCATTGATTGACTGCCTCCTGCATGCCCCACACTGGGTTTCGAGTCTGCAACCCAGGCATGTACCCTGACCAGGAATCCAACCACGACCTCCTCATTCATGAGTTGATGCTCAACCATTTAGCAACACTGGCCAGGCGGGACAGTATTTATTAATGACAAAGATGATGGGTGATGATAATGAAAGGTAGAGGTCACGCTAACAGACATAAGCTGGGAGAAAGTAAATGAAAGTTTTGTTATTAATAGAACATATGAAATTAAGCAGCCCCAGGTTTCTAATGAAAACTTTTGTGTGTCCAACTCGAATGTCCACTTGGAATGTTAGCATGACCAATTGGGAGAACTGGCATAACCAATTGGAATGCTATTGGAACTTTAGTGAGACCAATTAGAATACTATCCTCATCAGCTGGAACACTGGTGTGACCAATTACAGTCTGGCAGTAAACTAGCTAGAGGGATTTTGACAATGATGGAAATAGATTGGAATCTTAGCTTTCAAGAGAGATACATTCTGGGGTGTGTTTTTTTAATCCCACCAAGGCAGTAGTTTGAATGCTGGTTAGTAGACAAACTGTATAAATGTCATCTTAGGATATTCAAGCACTCAGCAGGTTGTTTTTAACTCTCATATCCTAGGGCCTTGGTATCTGGTAGATATTTAAAAATGTATTTGTTGAATAAATGATTAAAGTCTAATGGAAGAATATTTTCTGCTCTCAGCACTCCAAAGCAACACTATTATCATCTCATGGAGCTTGATTTGTAGAATTTCTCCTTCTAACCTTGGCATTGGTGTCTGGGAAGCTCATTTACACATTCTACTCCATTGCTAGCTGTGTATAGAACTTTAACATATGACTCTAATACTAACGATAACTCTGGCTTCAATTTCTTTTCCTACCTTCTTTAGTTTTTACGATTTATTTTATTTTATTTTAATATATTTTATTGATTCTTTACAGAGAGGAAGGGAGAGAGATAGAGAGCTAGAAATATCCATGAGAGAGAAACATCGATCAGCTGCCTCCTGCACATCTCCCACTGGGGATGTGCCCACAACCCAGGTACATGCCCTTGACCGGAATCGAACCCGGGACCTTTCAGTCCGCAGGCCGACACTCTATCCACTGAGCCAAACCGGTTTAGGCTACGATTTATTTTTTAACTTGAATTATCTATTTGTGCAAACTGCCTGGAATAATTTTTTGAATAAGCAGGTTGGTGGAAGAATAGAGAGCTAAACCTAGAATTATGAGGTGCTGGAGGCAGAGAGAATTATGAGGAGCTGGAAGAAGAGAGGGGGGTGGGGACGAAGGAGAAGGAGGTTGGGGGGAGTGGGAGGTGTGGGGGAGGATTACATCGAAGTTACTTGACCCAGAAAATGCCATCATCTTCACCCAGAGAAGAACTCTTTAGGGCCTTAACACCAGGCGCTAGTGAGTAGTACGTACTCAACAACATCTTGTCATTTTGAGTGGCTTTTCCTGGGCTCAGTAAATATTTGATGGTTGCCTTTTTTTTCAGCATGTATTTTTTATTTCCCCCCAAATTTTTGAACTTCTTCCTCTGTTTGGGAAACAATGTGGTACATTAGACAGAAATCAACTTGGAGTCAGCAGACCTTGGTTTGAAAATTAACTCTGCTGTTGATTGGCATGTGTCCTTGGCCAAGAAGATAGGTCAATCTCTGGACCCATTTCCTCCATCTGTAAACTTGGGATAATAATATTTACTGCCAAATCCCAGGGAGGGTTTATGGAGAGGATGAATGTAAACTGCCCAAAAGTGTTTGGCACAGAGGAGACACTCAGTGAATCCAGGCCCCAGGCCCACCCCCCAGTTACATTGGACACACTTATCAGGCTGTCCCCTTATGACCAAGTGGCCGGTCATTCTGGCAGGGCTGTGCTGTTGCCTCGGCTCGGGGCTGGCTTCTAGTCTGGCTGACCCAGGAAGAGCCGCCTTCTTGGCCCAGTGCTCAGTGAGCTTATTTTGCTGATTTGACTTCTAAATACTCACCCCCTCAGATTAGCAGACAGACAGTTTGTAGCCTGGCTTTCTGCAGTCCTGAGGGCCTTTTAGCCTAGGGAATCATGTATTCAAGTTCAAATTTGTCCTCTGTGGTTTGCTTTACGATCCAAGGACAGTTCAGAATATGTGAAATCACAGCTGTTGGGTCGAAATGGTGTTGGGATCACCATTCTCTTCCTAGGGTTGGGCTGTGCAAAGTGTTACAGAATGCTCAGACCATGGCGGGTAGTGTGTCTTTACCGTCTGCTCATTTCGCCTGCTGCTCTCCTACTTGCCATAGTATGTTCTCCTTCTAGGACCTGTGTATTGAATGTCTGCCATATGCTTGGATTTTGGGCCACATAGAACACTGTTTTTTTTCCAATAGAGAAAAATGCCCCTGGACTTTGGGGGAATGCTCCTGTTTTTTGAGGTTCTTCATAATTCCTAGTTATGCTGAGCAGGTGTTTTGCCCATGACCTTTGTTTTTTGCCTTATTTATGCTTTTAGGTGTATGTACTAATGTCAAGTTGTCTACTACTGTTCTACTGATGGCAGAACTCCCCTGCGGAGTCCTTACAATGAGGAAAGAAGTCTTCTTACTTACGTCCCATGGTGGCAAATTGTAATTTTGGTGCAGCCCAGGAAAGTTCCTCTCACATAATCAGATTCTAATCAAATCATCCAGTAAATGCTCATTGAACATCTCCTTTATGCACTAGCTCCTTCTAGGGCAGTGGTTCTCAACCTTGGCTGCACATTAGAATCACCTGGGAATCTTTTTAAAATCCTGGTTTCTGGGCCTCATCCTCTGGAAATTCTGTTTCTTTGCTATGGGGTGGGGCCACAACATTAGTAACAAAGAAACAGAATTCCTGGAGGATGAGGCCCAGCAATCAGGATTTTAAAAAGATTCCCAGGTGATTCTAATGTGCAGCCAAGGTTGAGAACCACTGTTCTAGGGTCTTTGCTGTGAGGTCTTACAATGAGATGTGTTGATGTGTTAAAGACTGTGCTGAAGAGTGATTGAGCTCAGGGGGTTTCAGGGATATTTTAGTTTTGAAAAAAAAATATTGCCATAAGCGTGTTTTTTGTTTGTTTTAGTGGAAAAGGGCCTGCTGCTTTGCCTTAAAGTAGAGATGAGAAATTTAGTACTTTAAGAGTGTGCATTCATTTTTTTTTCTACTTGGAAGTAATGAATAATGTTTTCTATGGGCAATTTTTTTTTTAAGTAGCTCACATGTCTGTCATAGCAGAGTGGGTAGTGGCAGGGACTGTGCCATCCCCAAATGACTGGTCATCATCTCAGCCCGTCCCTACTAGGCTGTGGCTTATAGGCAGCGGTCTCGGCCCTGTGTTGTCCAGCACACAAGTGAGAGATTGCCTTCCTTATGTGTTTATGGAGTGGAGTTGTCCTTGTTGCCGTGGAGGATTTTGAGATCTGTCTTTTCTTGTAGGAGCTGCTAAGTCGCACATCTCTTGAGACTCAGAAGCTCGATCTGATGACTGAAGTGTCTGACCTGAAACTCAAGCTGGTTGGCATGGAGAAGGAGCAGAGAGAGCAAGAGGAGAAACAGAGAAAAGCAGAGGTGAGTGTAACACACCCAATTCCGTACTGTCCTAAGCTCAGAGCAGGGGAAGCTGTCCCCATGTGGACTCAGACCATCTCATCATTCCCGAGCCTGGCAGCGCTGGGAGCCAGAAACATCTATGCACTAGAGACACAATGATCTATCTGTTAATACCAAGTTATCAGGTTTTGCTGTGGCTGCACATTTCAGCAATACCCAAACCACCCAGTTTTGGCTCTAAGGCTTTGTCCTCCCTCCGGCTGCTGACAAGGATGGAAAAGGAGGCAGTAGTTGGGGGAGGATCAGGCAAGATGAGGGACACAGGATGTCTTCAGTGAACGCTAGGGTAATGGTATGTGGCTGGGATGGAGTCAGCTGCCTCACAGGCCACAGTCACTATATCCATGGAGTCTGATGTCACTTCACTAACCCAGGTGGCACCCTTAGATTATGTGCTTCTTTCCTCCTGCTGGGGCCTATGGGTGGGCCCCTGCACAGGCCTCTCTTAGAGAATGTTTTCCTGTTTTTTTTGTTTTGTTTTGTTTTGTTTTGTTTTTCCAGGCTCCATATGCCATTGGTAGAACATGCTAGACTCCTTATTTGGATAAACATTTAGAGAATCTTAGAGTTGGAGCTACTTTATTTGAGAGAGACAGCCTGTTTTAACCCTAGATAACCATCTCCTGTGTGCCTCTACCTACAAGTCCCTGTGTTCTCCCCTGGCAGCGTGAGATGTGAAAGGGAGATAGGCTCTAGTTTAGAAACACCTCGGCTCCATTACTGGCCTAAGTGCTCAATAGCCTTAGGAACATCAACAAGTTAGCTACTTAATCTCTCTGAACTTCGGCTTCTTTCTCTATAAAATAGATAACTGTGTGAAGTCCACATAAAATCACAAAAGTTGAGTCCCTATTCTAGTATCTGCCATTTTGTAGGTAGTTGGTTTATTTTCATCCCCTCCATGGAGGCAACTCCAAAATCCAAAGATGGCAACGTTATTGTGCACTGACACCTGTCGCATTTCTGTGTTTACTGGGTGAACGCGGGTAACTGAGACACGTCTGACATGTGGGGCATATTCCTTGCATTGCTTTTGAGAACATGCTCATTAGTAAGACATATAGTTGCCAAAAGAAGGTCTCTCCCTTAAGCTGAGGACATTATCTCCTAGTGATCAAGAGTGCAGGCTCCTGAATCACATCTCCTGGCTGTAATCCAAGCTTAGCCACTCGGTAGCTTTGTGATCTTAGGCAAGTAATTTGACCACCCAAGCCTCTAAAAGGAGATTGTAATACATACTTCCTACTTCCTGGGCTGTTCTGAGTAAGAAGTGAGATAATATATGTAGAGTCCTTAGCATAGTGCTGTACACATAGTAACAGCCAGATTTTTTTTTTAATCTTTATTGTTGAAAGTATTACAGATGTCCCCTTTGTTTGTTTGTTTTCTTCCCATTGAACCAGCACTGTAAGAAATGCTAACCAGTCAGGTTTTATCCATCATTTACTGATCGTGTTGTTAAGCATGCTAGAAATGGAAATGTAGACTTACATACATTATTATATATGACAAAAGTCACACAGACTGAAAGTTCATCTGTGTAAAGTGTTAGTTGAATAGACTCTGCTTCTTAAATATTCACAGAAAAACAATTAAATTTTCTCCGGGTTCAGAGTTAATTTTACCAATGTTCCAAGATGTGTGGTTACATGTGAACATACATTAGAGCTCTGGGGGAAGAATTCAATAGATTCTGTGAGAAGGCTCCAGGTGGCAGAGACTCAACTTGAAACCACATACATTTTATTTTTTTAAGGCAGAAGGGTTATTAAGTCACAAAACTTGAAGAGTCCAGGGTTTAAAAAGCCAACAGCACCAGATCCGGGTGACCTCGCAAGGTCACCAGAACCCAGCCTTTGTGTATCACTTGGTTCTGTTTTAGCCTTATTCTCAGAAAGGCTGTCCCCATGTGGTGGCAGAGATGGCCATCCACAACTCGATCCTAGGAGCCTGCCAGACAGAGATTCTCTTTCTCCAAGCTTCCAGCAGAAGCCCCAGGATTGTGCCTTATTAGGTCAATTTGGGTCACATGCCTGGTCCTGAACCAGCCACTGCAGGGAGCATGCAGCCACATACGGGTGTGTGCACACCTGAGCACAAAGAGTTAGTACCAAGCCGGGCAGCTCAGCTCCCTCCTAGGGAGACCGGAAGGAAGGAGAACTCACACTTCTGGGCCAAGTACAGCTAACGCAGCCCTTTTACGATTTGCTTTCTTTCTTTCTTTTTGGAAGGATTGTTTTTCAATCTGAGTTTTTGGTTTTTGTTTTCCATTCGGCTCTTCATTTCTGAAGCAACATAGACCCCGAGCTGAGCTGCTGGCCGCAGTCCTATCAGATAGCAGCCCTTCCCAGTCGCGAGTGCAAACACTGGCTTTCCACCTGGAGGAATGTTCAGGCTGTTCAAACCTGTGCTGATCAGTGGACAGCCCCATGACCCGAAGCACGTTTTTTTTATTCTTGTGATTCAACATCACCTTTGCTGCTATGCCCAGGACCTCCACAGTCTGTAACTGCCAGAGACTTACCCAGGGCAGGAGAGCTGCACTGCTGTCTTGGGCACGGGGCTGTTTATTTTGAACGAGGCATCTAGCTAGCTAAGGTTACCAGAGGTTGTAGTTTCATGAGTAAACGGAATGCTGCTTTTCATTCGGCACACTGCTGTTTTTTCCAGTGTTTAGCCTAAGGCCTGATTGTTTGTGGTTTGGAAAAGGCAGGATTTTTTTTTTTTTTTGAGGTAGCCAGATTGTAATAAACTCCCTCCATGTAGCTCAGGCTTTATCCTCAAATTCCATTTTATGTTTCCACGAAAAAAGAAAAAAAAAAAAGGTGGGGTGTTATTAACAAGAAAATTGCAGACTGTTCTTTCTGTCTGTTCTGATCTCACTCTGAGCCAGTATCCTGCTGCCTGTAGTTGTGGAAGCGATTCCGGATGGTGGTCTGAGGACTGTGAGAGGCAGGTTTCTGGTCAAATGGAGAGAGTCCTGATGTGCAGCCTTGCTCAGGAGTGAGTCAGTGGCCTAACTGAGATAGGGGCGATTCCTCGCTTTCCTGTATTTACTTACTTTTTTCTTACCAGCCTTTCCCTGATGGTTCTGGGTCATTTCAGGGAATCTAAGTTTGGACCAGTTGGATTTACTCCTGAAAGGCGGGCTGCAGGAAGGGTGACTGACATGGAAACTACATATCAGAATTAAGAGGATGGAACGTGAAAGGAAGAGATTGGGAGGCAAAGGAAGCCCTGGTGGTTCACCAGGTCAGAGCCACGCCCTGCAGGGGGATCTTCCTTGAGAAGGAGGCTAGCTTCCCTGAGCATGGGGTGCGGGCACCCCTGCCGCTGGGATCCAAAGGGCTTTGCGAGGAATACCAGGGCAGCCTGTATAGAGGGAGCAGGGACCCAGCCAGCCCTGCTGGGGTGTGAAGTCAGCCCAGTTGATCAGGGATGTGCACAAGCATGAGGAGAACCAGAAAGAATGTTAGGATTTCCTGGCAGAAGGTGGGATGTCTTACAGCAAGCATGTCCAACTCAAAGGCTAACACAGGCCAAATAAACGAGGCATGCGGCCTGCAGGCCGCAAGTTTGACATACTTGTTTTACAGCCCAGTTGGTGGGATCATGCCCTCTCTCTCCCTATGGTTAGGCCCCTGGAAGGGAGGGATTCTGTTTTCTGAAATGAACAACTAGAATAATGGACTTGGAGTATACAGTAAGGGATGGGAAAATAGTGTTCTCTCAAAGAGCTAGCCTGGTGAGGGGAGTTTTATTCTTGTTTTTATCCTATTTTGTTTTATTTACTTATTTTCATTAACATAGAAAATATTCTCCAATAATTTAAAATGCAAAAGTTCAAAAAGGTGTATATAGCAAAAAGTCTCCTTCCATCTGCTCCCCAGTCAGCCGGGAGGAACCAATGCTATCCGTTTGTTTTTTAACCTTCCAGAGTTATTTTATGCATGGACAAGCACATTTATTTGGAGAGCTGTCTGCATGTATCTATAAATAAATACACACATATACATTTTTCCTTCATTAAAAAACTTCCTCATTTATATTTATGTCTGCATATTATTCTACTATCTGCTTATGCCCTAACTTATTTAAATTTTTTTTAAAATTGATTTTAGAGAGAGAAGAAGGGAATGAGAGAGAGAGAGAGAAATGCCTCCTGTACACACCCTGACCAGGGTAAACCCACAACCTGGGCATGTGTCCTCACCAGGAATCGAACCGGCCACCCCTTGGTGCACGGGACCCTGATGCTCAATCAACTGAGGCACACTGGCCAGGAACCTAATTTATTCACCCAGTTCTCTTTTGATGGACATTTAAGTTGTTGCTAAGTATTCTTTATTATAAAAATGCTCATACATGTATGAAGATATAGAAGTGGAACTGGGTCCAAGGGTCCATGCACTTGAAATTTTGACAGATATTTCCAAATCGCCCCATAGACCATAGTGTGATATTTTTACCCGTGATGTAGAAGAGTGCCCAGAAAGTAGTAAACTGAGCATGAAGGGAAAGGGAGAAAAAGTCAAGTTGTGAACAAGTTTAACAGGAAAGATGGTGTGGGAGAGACTCTGATTATGGGAGGTGCCCAGTAGTTTCACATACAAATGAACCATAAAAAAGAACTTTGATGGTTGGCAAAGCAGGAGTAAATGAGCAGAGATTACAACGCAAAACAGCAATTAGAACCTCATAAATGTCACCTGCACATCATGATGTGGGACCTAAGAATGGAAGAAACAGACCTGCTAAGAGAGGTGATGGGCTGGCCCCGTAGACAGGAATTGTAAAAGTACGTTTTATCCAAGTGCCAAGCCTGAGGGTAGACATGCTGGAAAACAGCGCCGCATGGATGGGGAGAATTAAAGGAGAGGGTCCCAGCAGTGCTGGGGCATCCCTCCTGGTTACCCCGAGCAGAGACGGGAGTGCACTCCTGGTACAGACCCCAGACTACTCAGGCAGACGAGGGGCAGTGGAAGGGAGCTCCTAACAATCTCCTCCAGCTGAACACCTAGGTATTTGACTTGGTTCTTGGTCTCTTCTCCCCTTTTCTATAGCTTCCACCTGGAGGGCAGAGAGAGCAGCTGGGAAAACTGCCACTCCCTTGTTGAGGGAAAAGGAGAAACTAGTTTATGAGGAAAAGTGATGGGTGCCAGGAGAGGGTGGTCATTGTCATTTGAGAGTTCATGACGGTGAGGGAGAGAAAGCTGTGCCTAGACAGACATGCACGTTGCAAACCACGACTCTTAAAGTTCCGAGGCGAAACAGGAGATGACTCAAGAACACTGAACTACTTTAAAATAATAAAGTTCTCATTGCACAGTCTCACAAATAACGCCAATAAAAAGAAAGGGCTTAGAGGTACCTTGAGAGAAACTCATTTTCAAAGGGGCTTATACAAAAGATAGAAGGACAAATAAAAATGCACCTGCATGAACAGCACCAGGAAGGGTGAGCCCCAAACAAAAGGACAACAGAAAGACTATTTGTTAAAAGTCATGTTCTCAATAAGGTCAAAGAAAGAATGAGTTTGATTCCAAGAATGAGCTGATAGGTGCCAAGAACTTGGGGCAGCATTCCCAAACTTCTTGCTATAAGCAAACTTTAAGGAATCAAGTGATTTGTTTAAAAACTAAAATCAAACCATCACCTCCTCCTCCTTCTAAATGATAAAGAAAGTCAGATGGCTTTTATAAAATTTAGTCTATTGAGTTTGGGGTCAACCCTATGATGGCTTGTGAGAGGTTGGAAGACAAAGTAGGGATCCATGTCCATTAAGAGTGAGTTAGGTCTCACTTCTTGGCTTGGCTGAGAATGCATCTAGTAGTGGTAGATCCTGTAAATCCTCACTTCAGCAAGGTATTGCAAAAACATTGCTTGGAACAGTCTTGTGGATAAGAGAGGAATGTAGGATGAGTGTAAAAATAGGTATATTAGTACCCAAATGAGCCTACGTGTATATATACAAGGTAGGGCAAAAGTAGGTTTACAGTTGTTCATATGGAAAATAATACAATAATAAATAATAATATAAGAATAAACTGCGTTTTGTGTACTCACAACTGTAAAACTATTTTTGCCCCACCCTGCGTACTACCTAAAGACTCTTGGAAGATTTTTCTGTAGAAGGTAACAGTAATCTACCCTTAGCCCTTCTGCCTGTTGAGTATTTTCAGTCCATGTTTTGGATGCTGATGTAGAAGGTCTTGAAGTTGTGATGACAGGAAGCCAAGAAAATCTAAATGGATCAGTTGACACAGGAATTCAAAACTGCTTGATTTTTGTGATTCCTTAAAATTCAATTCTAGCAGTTTGGGGACTGCTGTTTAAGTCCTTTGCACCTATCAGAGGCGTCAGCGGAATCAAGCCCATTCTTTCCTTGACCTTATTGAGAACATGATTTCTAACCAAAAGTCTTTCTGTTGTCCTCAGCATTGCCCTTCAGTCTGTTCATGCAGGTGCACTTCTGTTTGTCCTTCTATCTTTTGTACAAGCCCCTTTGAAAATGAGTTTCTCTAAAGGTACCTCTATGGTACCTGGAGCGATAGATATGTTGGCAGAAAAAGAGGTAGAAGAACCTACATATTGCAGAACCACTGAAGGCGAGGCATGACACACATCAGGAGGGGGCTAAGCAGTTTGCGGGCAGATGACACGCCTGTGGATTTGACCAGGAGGCAGGCACTGCAGAAGAACCGGGCACCTGGGACGGTGGAGACAGGGAATGAGGGATGAAAATCAGGGACAGCAGTGTCCTCATTTGAGAGGTTTATCGATGAAGGAAACAAAAGAAGGGAGAAGGCAGTGAAGTTCTTGAAACAGGTAAGAGAGAAAAGCAGGCCTAAGGACTAGAAGAGTCTAGTAGTGAAGGGTGCCCAGTAAGGTACATATGCCAGGGCATGCGTAGTTGCTGGGCTTTTGTTATTAGCAATCAATGTCACATGGGCCTTAACTGTGCCCCAGACCCTGTGCCTCAGATATTGACATGCAAGGATGGCCCCCAGTTTGGCACAAGGAGCTGCTCGGTGTTTGTTCAAACTGCAAGGCAGACCCAGGGATGGGAGAGGCCTCCGGGAAAATGCCATGTCTCCTGGTTCCTGTGAAGAGAGCGGGTGGTCACAGACAGTGCCCACTGGGTGCCACCTGCTGCTCACCTCTCTGCCATTCCTTCCTTCTGTGCGGCTCCCTCCAGGAGTTCGGTGTTTGGGTGCTGACTGACTCTGAGTGCTTTTCTCCTTTCTCTTCCTTCCCACAGTCGGTTCTGAATGTGATCAGTGAGCTGCAGGAGCAGATGTGTAGGCTGCAGCTGGACATCCACAGGCAGATTCAAGAGCGCCTCTTGCTCAGTAGGGACCACCCTGAGGAGGTGGCGGCCAGCGATGGTGTGGCCGGGCCCCAGGCCTGCAGCCAGGACTGTGCCCGTTGGGAGGGGTCACCTGTAGGAACCACACTTAAGTATATCAGAGCATGCGTGTGTGGGTGTGTGGGGTGTTTCACTGGCGGAGGGGCGGGGGGTTTTCCTAACTGGAACAGAGTGCAGTGGCTTAACAGGGATCTGTTGTTACCTCTGGGCAGAGTCGGGGACTCACACACTCCCTCAGGATGGGAGCTGAGCTCTGTGACCCTCCCCGAGCAGGGTCTGAGCAGGTGAGGTAAACCCTTGCATGTGGCAACACTCACCTCCTGCAGAGCTCAGAATGAGTCCTGGGGTGTTCGTGCAAAATGAAACCTCACGATTGCCAGTCCCAGGAACAATTCAGACATTGATTCCTGCTCCGGGAAGTGCAATAAATGACATTTCATCTCCCATGATTTTTTTTAAAGAAAAGCATTATGAAAGAATTCTTTCAAGTTTATTTTTAAAGAGGTTTATCCACAGTGAGGAAATAGAACACAAGTTTCTATTTGCTGTGATAATTAAGTCATCCTCTGACTTTCCAGAAAAAGTTCCCTTTTTAGAGGGATTTCATGACCTCTGGGCCCTGTGGGGTGTATCTGACTGGGATTCTGAACGTGGCCCCTCATGCTGATGTGACGGGGCTGAGGCCTGGTGCTGGCAGCTGTGCGAGATGAGCCTGCACCCCCAAGGCCCACTGACTTGGAAGCCCAGGGGAAAGTCAAGTCACAGTAGCCTGAGCCATGCAGAAGGCCTGCCTCAGCTCTGTAGGAAGTTCCCGTGGTCCATACTCAGCCATGGAGTATGTTGAAAATCTCTACCCAGACTCAGGCATCAGGGGAGGCGTGCAGTGGGGAAGATTTCCTCCTACATTAAAGGGTTCAAGGGAAAATGAGAGTCAAGATGTAAGTGTAAGTGTGGATTTGGATGGAGAAGCCCTGAGAGGATGCTGGGGCATGCCCCATGTTGAGGGAAGACTTCTGAAGGAAGTTAAAATTTGCTTCAGTGTTTATAGCTGATGATAGACAACTGATAGCTTAGAAGGAGGAGAATGTGCTAAAGAGGTTACCAGAGCCAGGAGATCACCATGCTCTGTGTTCCCATAGTGGCAGCCGCTCAGGCAGTAACCTGCACACTTCAGGTTCTGCAGGCCTGGTGCCCCCTTAGGCAGGGCTGGAAATGTTCTCAGAAAATGATCCTGTATCAGCTGCAGGTCACAACAGGCCTAGAAATCTATTGCTGCAGGTCATGGATGCAATAACCTCAGCATGGAAGATTTTCTTTTTAAAGGGCATCAATAAATGCTCACTTCAGCTATAAAAAATTTTTAATAAATTACCCTACAAAACTCAATGTCACTTTCTGCTGGATTGTCTCCGAATGCAAAGAGCTCCAGGTCAGTTAGACCATGACTTGAATTTTGTATCTTCATTCATTAAGAAATAATGCATACCTACTATGTGCCAGAGCAGGGGTCCTCAAACTACGGCCCATGGGCCACATGCAAATACAAATATTGTATTTGTTCCTGTTTTGTTTTTTTACTTCAAAATAAGATATGTGCAGTGTGCATAGGAATTTGTTCATAGTTTTTTTTTTAAACTATAGTCCAGCCCTCCAACGGTCTGAGGGACAGTGAACTGGCCCCCTATTTAAAAAGTTTGAGGACCCCTGTGCCAGAGATTAGCAAAACATCTCTGTGCAGTGGGGAAGATTTGTAGGAGTTCATTGTAGGAGAACTAGCCATTGGCATTCACACTGGTAAATGTTTAATTGCAAATGATGAGGGTGATAGGCAGGATGCCACAAGAGTATAGCAGGGAGACCTGGTGAAGGGCAGAGGTTGGGATGGCTTTGCTCAGGGAGGCCAGAAGGATGGGCAGGAATGAACCTGGCCAACAGTTCCAGGCAGAGGGAAGACCATGTGTGAAGCCCCAAGGCAGAAGGAGGAACGAAAACGTTTTCAGTGTGGCTGGAGCGTAACCAGGGCACAGGGTAACATGAGAGGCAGGCAGCATGCTGGCTCGGGCCAGGCTGTGTGGGTCATGGGTTAAAGTTGATGAACTTTGAGGAGCAGGTTGTGCCAGGATCAGATTTGTGTCTAAATGGTATTGTGCCCCTGGATGCTAGCGGGTAACAGTTTGTTAGAGGAGTTTGCATGTCAGAAAGTCTGCGAAAGGGGTCCCTTTTATGCTCATTTTTCTGATAGGAACCAGTCAGCAGGGCCAACTGTCCCTTAAAGCAGTGGTTGCCAACCGGTGGTCTGTGGACCACTGGTAGTCCGTGAGGTCTGAAAGGTTGCCGACCGCTGCCTTAAAGGAACCTGGATTTGGGATAAAGTTGCTTAGTGGTGTCGTCTTTGCTGAAGGGATGGTTTAGAGAGCAGGGGCCCTGGAGTCAGAAGATGTGGGCATGGATTGCAGCTCCACCATGAGCAAGTTGTTTAAATATCACTTCCCCAGCCCAGCAACCTTCAGTGGCTCCCTACTGTCCAAGCAGTGGCATCAGAACTCCTGAGAGTCTCATCCAAAAGCTTTCCCAGCCTCCTCTCCCATCCTTTCCCCGATGCCTTCTCCCTCCCTCCTTTCTTTAAACCAACCCCCTCCTGTGAACTGGAACAGGAAGACTGGCCTCTGCATTAGGCACTTAGCGTTTGATTCCTCAGGGTTTGATGTCTGTCCTGCTGGCTGTCCCTTCCTCTGTGCAGCCTCTCAGGATCACTGACCCCTCCTCTGGGTTCCTCAAACTTCACTCTGCACTAAAAGATGCTCCCAATTAGCCTGCTCCCTGCTTCTTTGTCTGTGAGAAGCTTCCTCATTTCCGTACCTCTGTTCCTCTTGCTCCCAAGCCCCACCTGCCCTGCCTCCCGAACACGTGCTTGATGCAGGCACATCCCGCATAAGACGTGGGTGTCAGAGGGGGGCAGGCAGAACAGGTTCTAAAAATAAACAGAGAGTTTTCTCTTTCTTATGTCAAGAACTCCCTCGCCTTGTTTTTAAAGGGCCATACAGCTGTTCCTGAAACAGCGCACGTTGAAGGATTTGAGCCTCAGTGTGGAGCATGATGTGGTTGCCCTTTCCAGACATCCTCTGTGCACGAGCTTAACTGGGTTGTAAATCAGGGAACAGCATCCTGCTAGGTAACCATCAGACCTTTGTCTTTCTCCCTCATCTCCCTAGGAGTTACTGCAAGAGCTCAGGCGCCTCAAAATCAAGGTGGAAGAGTTGGAAAATGAACGGAATCAGTATGAGTGGAAGCTGAAGGCCACTAAGGTAAAAGGCGGTTCTGATGCTTAGGGGAGGCACTGAGCCCGGTGGGGGGACTTCTGTGTTCAAACTCTGGGTTTACAGGACCCCATGCTCGAAAAATGCAAACTAACCCTACTGTGTGCACATGTAGCAGTGGCCAGATTGTGCAGCAGACAGGTTGGATCCAAGAGGGCCTTGTTATGGGGGAAATCCCGTGAGATTATGAGCTGCTGAAGCAACTGAGTCTCCTTCCTCTTGCTGTGTCTGGTAGCACCATCAGCTGACATTGGGCCAAGCGAGGGCTAATGAGTGAGTGAATGAATGGTGAGTCTTAAGGCAAATGAACACCAATCTTATGTTGGCTGCATCATTTTAAGTTTTGCCAGTCCCTCTAATAATCAGTTTTTTTAAAACAGCATGCTTTATTTTCAGCAATAAATGTATTTCTTTAAAAAATGATGTATACTTTGAATATTTATTTATTATTATTATTATTATTTTAGAATATGTTTTTATTGATTTCAGAGAGGAAGGGAGAGGGAGATAAAAACATCAACAATGAGAGAGAATCATTAATCGGCTGCCTCCTGCACGCCCTCTACTGCGGTTCGAGCCCGCAACCTGGGCATGTGCCGTGACTGGGAATCGAGCTATGACCTCCTGGTTCATAGGTAGACACTCAACTACTGAGCCACACCGGCCAGGCTTGAGTATTTTTAAAAAACCAAATCAGGTTTCTATTGAACTGGGGAGCTTGCTATTTAGAGGACACCAAGGATAAGTTCTTTTGTGAAATAACTTTTTTCTCTCCCTCCTCATTTCTTCCTTCATTTTCTCAAATAATTGAAATGCAGAGATTAAAATGAGTGGGTTGGAGTCAACCTACACATTTGTGGGGGTAGGGGTAGGCAGCTGAGCATTGTATTTAAAGATGTCGAATTCATTGTCACTTAAACATTAAGAAATTGCACACTGAAATAGTTAGGCTGCCCTGGGGAAGGGCTGGGGGGTGGCGTGTGGGGAAGGAAGCTCTCACAACCCTGGAACAGCTTTCCTGCTTGAAGAAAGCTGGGCAGGGCTGCCTCTAAGTGAGGAGCACACCTGCCATTTCCCTACGGTCTCTGTAGCGCCACCTACAGGTGTGGGTGCATGATCCCTGCAGGCATTTTCATTTTTACTACTTACTTGCATTTTCTTAAAGTCTAGTTTGTTCTTTGTTTTATCTTTTCCTGTAAGTTAACTTTTATGATTATTAAAAACAATAACATTCATTACAGAGAATTTTTAAACCAAAAAAAATAATAATAAAGGAATACGAAAATCACTCCTATGCCACCCAGCAGTTACCACTCTTAATATTTCCTCCAGGCGTTTCTCTGATTGGGTGTCTCTCTCTTGCTCTCTCAATTTCTGGTGTTGATCACTTATATACAATTTTATATCATGCTATTAAAAGAAAACTCTGGACACAATGCTATGTCGGTAGTCTATATAATATTCTATGGTCTGAGTATAGTATGAATGTAAAATAATCTGCTTAACCCTTTTACAGATGAGAACACTCAGGCATGGAGTGGGTAATTAACTTTGCCCAGTTCTCACAGTCAGTCAGTACCACCCCTAGGCAATCCAGACCCACTCAGCTACTGCTCTGTTTTTGTCTCATCGAACCCTTGTGCGCACCACGCTTCGCACTCACTGGCGGCAGGAGCCCTGTTTTCTCAAGTAGCTCAGAATCTTCCATCACAGTGCTCCCCCACGAGCCCTGTCCTGGTGAAACCTTTGAGGTCGTACATGCCACCTTCTCTTATGAATCCAAACAGCTCTTTGCTTGTTACATTTTCCAAGCCCTTTGCCTTGGCATGTAGACTTCACGATACCAAGAGTTATCTAATAACTACCAGGTGTGGAGCCCCTCCTACGTGCCAGAATGTACCAAGCCCCTTTTCTCATTGGATCCATGAAATAGCCTGGTGAGGCCCATTGATTTGTTACCCTCATTTTACTGGTAAGGAACCTGAGGCTCAGGGTGCCAAGGTGAGGTTTGGATCTGGATCTGTGTCATTTCAAAACTCATGCTCCCTTTCCTATACCATCCTGATTCTTTGCAGTAAAAGCCTTCACTGGTTTTAAAAGTTCTTTTGTTTTCTGTGTAAAGCTTTGGTCCCAAAAGGTGATTTATCTTCTAGTTCAGCTGAGTGGGATATGTTCGGGGTTTAATGAGGCCCCGCACTTGCTGGGATCAGTGCCTACGTCTGCCTGATTGGGTGGCTGAGGCAGTAGCATACTTGGTCCTCCTGGTCAAGTAGAGGCCCTGGGATATTGTTGACTCCCCAACTGTAGGAACAGGTACCACTCAAAGGATATCAGAGCACTTGCCATTTCTGGCCTCTTGTGTGGAAATTGGCACATGGGAGTTTGGGACCAGCCACTTTGTTTGTGGGGATTTAAGCAGATGACCTCACCCAGAGGCAGGCCTCCGATAGAAGAGACTTCATCGTGGCCTGGTTTGCCTCAGCAGGTCCACACCACCGATGTCTGCTGTGGGGCCCACAGACAAGCATCAGGCATCCAGATTCCTAGCAGGGACCAGCTCTCACCCTGTCTGCAAAGAAAGGGAGAAGTGGGCGTGGAGAGGTACAAGAGAGGCTTAGAGAATATTTTCCAAGAATAGTCTGACTCTTGTAGAAATGAGAGGCATTTGGATTGAGAATCTCAAGGGTAAGCTTTTCAGAAGCTGCTGTCACCATCCATCGTAAGCCCTTGAGCACCAAGGCCCTGAGTGAGCTATGGAAAGCAGCTGCCTGGCTGCGAGTCTCAGCAGGCAGTGTGGCACAGGGAGCTCAGCTCTCGGGCCTCTGGGTGAAAACCAGAGCACAGGATGGTGCTCCATAAAACCCTGCAGTAAATGAACCCCATCCCGTGCCACCTGGTTTCCTTATATGGTCACCTCTGTGCCACGGGAGGCGGTAGGGAAGGTTTATTCTGAAACCCTCGAGGTGGTCTCAGGGAGCCCTAGCCGTCTAAGAGGGGCTCTCATTTGTCCTGTTATCTTAGAAGCAGACCAGCTGTGGTGCATGGGGCCCTGGCTTTGGAGCAGGAGGGGATTACATCCCTGGCCTGGTCACTAACTGGCTCTGTGACTTGACCATTGGATCCTGCATGACTCCCAGTGTCTCTCCAGTGACATGCAGGGACATTGCTTCCTCCCATTGTTTCCCGTGGAGCTAAGGAAGGTTTGATGCAAGAAAGTGGCTAGCACAGGGGTCCACTCTGCATGTCCTGTGTCCTGAAGGGGTCCACTCCGAAGTCCTGTGTGGCTGAGGAGCCCCGGCAGGAGCCATGCTCACTTGGCCACTTGGAGTTGTTCAGAGATTAGTGTGGGCCTCTGTGAGAACAGACAGCACATTCCATAACCTTGAGGAATGAAGGCAGGGTGTGACTGGACTCCCACATGGGGAGGGGTGCAGCCAGAGTAGAAATCTTTGCTGTGTGGTTCGTTGCCTGGCTCAGGGGTCAGTTTGCAACCCCTTAGTTAATCTGCTCAAAGAACTAGCTAGTTATTCATAAGGAAGGAATAGGATGAGAGCAGCAACACTAGCATTTATTGAGCACCTACTATCTACTAGGCATGAGGCTAAATTGTTCTTAACCATTATCTTATTTAATCCTCTTTATAGCCTCAAGAGGTAAATGCCATTTCCCTCATTTTATAGATGAGCTAAGACTCAGAAAGGTTAACTTACTTGCCCAAGGTCACCCAATAGGAAGTGAGAGAATGTAAGTTTGTTTGACTCCAATGCCAATGTGTCTCTTGGGGTGGGACCTACACAATTATGATCTTCTAACGAGGATGGGAAAGCCTGGACCCAACCACACTACTGTTAGGTGTGAAGTGCAACATGCTATATGTAGTAGAGACATGGGAACCGCCCAGTGCAGCTGCCCATGTGTGTACATATATGAATGTGCTTAGCATACCTGAATTCTTGTACGTATGTATGTGTGGATGATCGTGCACAGGTGCCTGGAGGTTGGGCAGTCAGTGGCTGTGCACAAAGGGTGGCAGAGTGTTTGAGAAAGGCAACTCTTGGCTCACTCTTTGTCTATCAGTAGTGATTTGATTTCCACTGTATTTCCTAGATGGGGCAAAAAAAAAAAATGAAAATGCGTGCACTTATAACAGTGGTGTACCTACATACAGTTACCTACATGAGTATCTTGTGAGAAGGAAGACCACATCCAGAAAGAGAATATCCATTTCTGGACCAAGGGCAGCCCTCCCATTGCACACAGTCTCCGCTCAGTGGTGTTTGGACCACAGAGGGCAGGGGAGGGAAAGAGCCTGGTCAGGTAGGAGGATGCTGGAGAAGAGTAGGTGGACAGCCAGAGACAATCAGGGCCAAAATGACCAGAAAGAATGCGTTTATTGGTCAGAGCTCCACCTTGTGGAAAGGGCTGTGAGCACCTCTAATTGCTCATCTCTACTCCTAATTACCTAACCTGTCCTGGGAGCCATTGGCTCTGGACTCTGACTTGAGGCACTTCTTTACGGTTTGGTAGTCCCTCTGAACAGGGAGGGGTCCTCTGTTCTCTTCCAGGCCGAGGTGGCCCAGCTGCAGGAGCAGGTGGCCCTGAAAGATGCAGAAATTGAGCGTCTACACAGCCAGCTCTCCCGGACTGCAGCTCTCCACAGTGATCATGCAGAGAAAGGTAACTGGTTGACTGTGATAGCGCAGTTGCCCTTCGGTCCTGTGCCCCTGGGCATGTATGTCTATGGATGAGTATGTAAATGCCTGTGTGAGTAGGTGTGCTCATGTGCATGTATGTATACAAACATATCCAACTGAAGGGATGCATGTGTGTGTCTGCATGACTGGGCCTCTAAACCCAGTTCTATCATGGAATCATTGCCACGAACCCCTCCCCTGCCCAGAAGACGGCTCCGAAGGCTTTCCTCACATGCGTTCTGACCATTAAAGCTCTGTGTGGCCACCTCTGGAGCTTTAGAGATTCACTTGATTGAAAAGACTTGTTTTTGTGTCATCACCAAAGGGAAGGCTTTAGCAGTTCATTCAGTCATTTAATGGATTCCTGTGGTATTCGTTGAAGGCCCCGAATTTACAGAAACAAATTAGTTATTGCCCATCCTTTAGATCTCAACTTAAATGTGACCTCTCAGAAAGATCTTTCCTGCCCTGGCCAGTTTTGCTCAGTGGTTATAGTGTCGTCCCATGGACCAAAGGGTCACAGGTTCAATTCCCAGTCAAGGGCATGGTCGTAAGTTTCAGGTTCCCCAGCCCTGGTGGACGTGCATGCAGGAGGCAACCAATTGATGTGTCTCTCTCACATTGATGTTTCTCTCCTTCCTCCCTTCCAGCCTCTCTAGAAAGCAATAGAAACCTTTCCTGGCCACTCTACCTCATAGAGATGCCCCCAATCCTACTTTTCTCTAAGTCAGTGTTCTCCCCCCCCCCCCATAGCATTTATTATAACTTGTCAACGTTGTATTTTGGGGGTTCTCTTTGTATAACCTGTTGTCCTCTCTCTGGGGCAGAGACTGTGTCTAAGTTTTCTTTAAGACATTTCCACATACCAATGGTAGGCTCCTAAGTAATATTTATTGCATAAATGAAAGGATGGTGAATGGTCCCTGAGGAGTTCAAGTCTTGGTGGTAAATCCTCTTAACACATACTTAGTATTTATGGATATTTTGCCTTGTATACAAAATGCTTGACATCTTCCAACTTTTTCTCTTAGCTCAGGTCGCAGAGTAATGCTGGGGGAGATCATGTAGCAGGGTAGATTGATCCTATTACCTAGTCTCATCTCAGTCTCAGCACTGCTTAGCTCAGATCGCTGCTGGGGTGGTGAAGCCACGTGGCCATGAAACAGTAGCTTAGGCTAGAGAAAATTAGCCACCAATATGCTAATCCCTTCCTCAGCTTTTCTTTTCCCAAACCATTAAGTGTATGTGTCACCCACCATCAAGCCTAATGTAGAGACTGGATCTGCCTAAGATAACCTAGATTATCTGTGATGTTAAACCAGGACAGAAAGCTCCCTGGTCCATGACTTCTAGACCAGGCAGCCTTTCCCCAAAGCCCCATGTTACTCCACAGTCCATGCCTTCCAAGCCCTGCCCCATTCTATCATCAGTTGCCTCCTGGAGTTGGTCCTTCGGTCACTTGCTCCCCAAAGCATCAAGGTTTGCCAGTCTTCATGTGGAACTCACTGCTCTCTCCACATGCCAGGCTGCAGAGCTGATCTTCAGCTGCCAAGAGCCTAAGATAATGGGCAAGCACTCTATACTTTGCTCTGAAAATGGATCCCTACAGCTATTTATACAAAGTCCATAAATCTGTTCTTCCTGTTCTTGTTGGATGTAGCAAGCATCCTGAAAGCAAATGGGGTGCCTGTACTGTGGTTCCCTGGTCTCCTGTACTTTTCTTATATAGACATCCCTATTCTCTTTGCAGTACCCTATATCAGGTGTATCCTTGTTTGGAAAAATCTAACTATGTGCCAATTCCTAGCCCTCCAAATATTTGGCAGAACCACCTCTAACTCCTTCAGGCATTGGCATTTGACCTGGCTCTCCAGACTAGCCTGGGAAGAAGTCAAGAGAGTCCCTGTTGGTTCCGAAGTAAGAGAAGGCCATGAATTATCCACCACAGACTGAAATAGATCCCTCGGCCCATAGGGAAGTTCTATAGATGTATGATGAAATAGGATTGTCTTACTTAACAGTAGAGTTCGTTTTAATATATGCAAAGATGTGTCTAAACATGTTCGTCAATTCTGACTATACCATTTTATAAACTAAGTCAAGTAATCAACTCTTTTACATAGTCTTTCTTTTCCAGTCTCCATTCAACTATAGACATTTCCCCCCTGCCCCTTATTTTAAATTCTCTGCTACAATCCGTGGGACTGTCTGATTTTCTTTAAAACTAGCTGCAGTCCAGGCACATGCCTCATAAAAGATAAATGTCTATATTCTTGTGAGATGTTGGTTGTGAAAGATTTTTCTCTGTGTCATCTTTGAGTAAATGGCATTTTGTTCCCCCCCACAAATGTCTATAAAGAGAAGACAAAATGATAGGTTCATTCATTTATTAGTCTGACAAATACTTAATGAGACTGAAGTGTATGCCAGACACCATTATGGGCTCTTTAAAAACTAAAGAAGCCCATGCGCAGTTTATTCACATGGAAACTCCTCAAGTTTTCACTTGAGAAGCATCTTAGCATGTGGAGATAGCTGCCTGCATTTACAGAAATAATTCTTTCCACATCTAAATTCTTCTTTTAGACCAAGAAATTCAACGTCTGAAAATTGGGATGGAAACTTTGCTTATTGCCAATGAAGATAAGGTAAGATGGTCATTGGGCAACCATCTTTTCCCTCCTGACATCCCTGGCTCTATTGATCTCTGCTGGTCTCTGATATTTTGGGCATGGCCATACCCATCAGGTCATTGACTCAGCGATGTGTTGGGAGAATGGCTGTGCTTCTCAGACACTAGACCTCAGCCACCTGTTTTTGGCTTTGATGTATGGGAACTTTGCCTAAATGGACTCTCCCAAAGGCAGATTAAAGCCAAGCCTATTCATGCTGGTGTGGAGAAAAAATACCTCTGTGGTTACTGCCAATGTCGTAGCTGCTGCTTAGACTCCTAGCTAAACTCCAGATCAATCCACCCACCTCCCACATTCATGATCCAGCGACTGACCCAACACGGAGACACTAGGCAGCATGCAGTGCTGTTTGTCCTGCTGTCTTATATTCTTCACGTGCAATTCCCGCATAATCATAAATTAAACACCTCTGTAACCTGGCACAAACATCAGCTTGGAGGATCACACCCCTGTATTTTACAGATGAGGAAACAGACTCACAGTACTTTAGTTTTGCCCAAGGTCAGGTAACAGTAGGTGGCAGGGCTAGAGTTTATACCCAAGTTCATCTTAACTGCAGAACCTGCGTGGCCTCCCAAGTCCCTAGGCCTTTGCTGAAAGAAACAATCCCCTGGGGATGTCCTCTGTTGTGTAAGGAACCTCAGACTCCTAAGGAACAGGCAAGGACATTGGGATAAATAGACAGTTTTATTGTAGTCGTGTGTGTGTGTTGGGGCGGGGGGGGGGGGGGGGGGAGGAAAGGCGGGGGATATCTCCAGTGAACAACACTTGGGCCAGGAGGCAGATTTGAATGGTTACCTTAGGAGAGCGGGGGGACAGAGAACTTCCTGCTTCTGGAACTGTTTCAGCCCCTCAAAGTCTGTGTCAAGAAGGGTCTGTCTTATGGTTGGAGATTGGACTCAGCCTTCAGGGAGAGGCATGAGTGGCTGCAGCCTTCTGGGAGGCAGACCACAGAGAACCTGGCTCTGGGGAGGGGCCTGGACACTGTGTTGAATGCTTCTCAGGTTCCCCATGGCACCTCCTCTCAGTGGGCGCAGCACATAGCCTGGGCCCGGAAAGGAGCTCCCGAGGTGCCAGTGCTGGCGCTTACATGCTTACATGTCTGCCCTCGCACTGCTGCAGGACCGCCGGATTGAGGAGCTCGCGGGGCTGTTAAACCAGTACCGAAGGGTGAAGGAGATCGTGCTGGCAGCGCAAGGTAAGAGCCCCATTTTCTCCCAGAGGTATTCCAGCTGTGGGGTTACATCCAGGGGCAGTCCCGCCAGAAGATTCTTCATCTTCATTTGGGGACGACCCTCCGCTGGAGAATGGAACCGGTTAGACTGTCCTAAATTGCAGGAAATGGGCAGCTGTGAAGATTTCCAGAAATTTTGTCAAATGGCACTCAGTTCAGAACTCTCAGGGATTGTCCAGATCACCAAGAAAATGCAGCCTTCAAATTGAGCCCCTGAGAATCCCACCCTGGGAGGATCTCCTGCATCTCCCCAGGCTTCCCCTGGGAGAGTCAATGAGGGGAGGGCAACCTGGATCAGAAATCATCTCATTGGGGATGAGAGCTTGTCCACCTCCCGGAGAATGTGAAACTCTCTCAGAGGACGCCCAGGGCTTGGTTCCCACAGGAAGTCACAGGGCAGAGAGAGCTGTTTGCATTTCATATTTGCTGCCCAGACTTAATGCAACGTGCAGGCAGCATTCGTGTTCTTATGGGCACAGTGGGGCATGTGCCAGGCTGTCCTCTTTGCTCACACCATTGACCTGGGCTCCCATCACAGATCCCAAGGAAGCAGCTGTTTCATAGGAGAGGGCTGCTTGGAGGATATTCAGGAATCTCTGATTCCGGCTGAGCTGCTGCTTCATCTTAGGAACAAACTGGGTTGTGGCTGACTGGTTACCACCTTGCCCACCCCCCTCACCCCATTCCCACATATATGTCACTGCTGTTTACGTTTTCTGTAATCCTTGGAGACCTTGGGTCAAGTCACTCTCAGAATCTGATTGCCTGGGCCAAGGAGTGAGAAGGTTGGAGAGGGATACTGCGAAGTGACTTCTCTCTGTTCCACACAGGAGCTTTGACCTTGAGATGACCCTCTTGGCAGCCCATGCTCAGATGCCCCAAAGAATCTTCCAAATCATGCTCTTAATGCTCCTCTGTATATTTCTTAGTCTTTCTTGGTGAAGGAAAAAAGTGTTAGGATTGTGTGGTGCAGTTATAATTTCTGTACAAAAGACACTATGTGATCATCTTTTTTGCATTGATCTCCCAGGGCCTTCAGAAAGAAATCTCTCAATCAATGAAGAAGAGCTGGAGGGAAGTTTCAGAAAGTGGAGCACTGCAAATAAAGGCCCCGAAGAGGTGCTGTTTCCATCTGGAATGTGGCGTTTCAGCAGTTCCCAAGGGCTTACCCTGAGCACAGGGGGGATCTAGGCAGGCACCTGTCAGGTGTAAATCTTGACAGGTGAAAATTGAAATCAGTGGAGCCCCAGAGGCCTTGGGGAGAACCCCGTGGGCAGCCAGGGGCCCAGGCACAGGCCTGTGTTTGCTTGGGAGGCACAGCACAGTGGATACTGGACATTCAAGGGTAGGAATTTTTTTTAAATTCAGTTCCTCGTCTTTTTGTATTTCCTTTCTGGAGTGTAAGCATAGTCCAAAAATGTTGTTGCTTTTACTTACCCATCTGTTTCTCCAGAGTCTGCAACAATGCCTGCAACAATGCAACCCAGTAGAATTCAACAAGTATTTGTTGAATAAATGAACATGTCTTGCTCATTTAGAGGAGCAGCTGCCAGTTTTGAAGTCCTACATCCCTACTTCACAGACGTCCCCTGGGGACCCAAAAACCAGCATAGAGATGTTCTTTCTCCTCTTTTCCTTGTTTAAAATCTGCCCCTATTATGTGAATCTCTGTAGACTTAGGATCAACACAAATAAGCACACAGGTAGAGAAAGGGCTTCAACCTAGGATCTTAAAAAGTTCAAGAATCTCCAGAACAGCCACACTGAAGAGGACCTTAGTGGTCCAGCTCAATGCTTTTAATGCAGGAAAGTGTAAAGCGTCACCCAGTGACCCAGTTACCTAGTCAAAGCAAGCGTGCCGGACTGCTGGCGGTAAGACAACAGCAGCAACGGATACGTGCTCAGTACCTCTGAGTGTCACTGTGATGAGCACTGTGTGTGGCTCGCCTCATCTACTCCACAGCAAGGAGATGGCAGAACCTTGACTTAAAGCCCGGTTTATCTGACCAAAAAGGCCAGGCTTTACCAACGGTACTGTAATATCAGGCCCTTCCTGTAGTAGACCAAAAAGACACTGAGCTCTAGAGAAAGGAGGTGGTCTTTGCAGTCAGTCTGTCCTTATACACCATTAGCTCATGTCCATGCCACCTGTGACGCTCTTTCCTCTCTTGGTGAGCTCACACTCAGTTCTTAAGATTCAGCTCAAGTTGTCTTCCTCCAAAGCCTTCCTAACCTTCCCACCGGTGAGAGGGAGCCCCTCCCTCTCCTCTAACCCCATGTTATGTTGTAGGAATTGGTGCCACAAGGACATGTTGCATTGATCTGTCATCCTAAATAACTTGTCTGCCACCCTGATGTGAGGAGTGCTGGCCTTATGACGAGCACAGGGCCTGGCAGGTAGTAGATGTTGCTCATGCTTGTTGAGTGACTCTATCACTAGCAGAGTTGCTCATTGCAAGCAACAGAAATCTACTCTGGCTAACCTTGGCCTAAAAGGAATGTTCTTGAAAGGGCTCATTGAATAAAAGGAAAAGCTGAAGGACCAAGCTCTGAAAGGGCAGGAGCAGCCAGAGCCTTTGGGATTCAAGTCTCGGGCCTCTCTTGTCGGGGCTCTGCTCCCAGGATGTGAACTTTGGCCCAGGAAGGAGAGGCAGGTTGGCCTGGGTTGTTTCTTACACCCACCTCCTTGGTATCTTGAAAGAGCAAAGCACCAGAATTGACGGAGCCACCATGGTTGTACCGAGGGAAAGAACTATAACTCCCCAAGAGAAATCATCAAAGAAGGGGAAAGGGTGGTTTCCAAATAGCAGCTGTCCTCTATGATGACTCATCTCTTTCTGGTGCAGATGCCTCCAAGATGTAGCTCTCCTGTGGTGGGGCCACCTCCACTTCCACAGAAATCACTGGAAACCAGGTAGGAGGCTCAAGCTGTGACCTCAGGCCCCACTTGGGGCTCCTAACATGGCGGGGACTGGCCATGCATTGTGGGCATGACCACCATGTCCTGGGAACACCTGCCCTTCCACCATCATGACAGCAATCCAGGCCCTCGCAGTGGCCGTAACGGGACCAACACCAGGGAGAATAGCAAGCCATGCCTATCAGCCCTTGCCACAGAGGGGCTTCCCTTCCCCCAGGCTGAGGGTCTGGGTCACTGTCAATGAGAAAAGACCTGGCCAGGGGTTAGATCCTCAGAGGAGAGGTGGCTGCACCTCATCTGGGCCCTCCAGTGGCTCATCAGAGCAGAGAACATTTCATGATGTGCGCCTGTCATTTTTGTCAGGCCCCCTGGAATGTCTTTCCCACTCTCAAGGGGACTCTAACCCTATGACAAGCCATGCTCTCTAGGGAAGGCCATTTCTCCTGCAGGGAAGCTTGTCCAATTGCTTTGGCAAAGCGTTACATAGCAATGCACTTATAATCGGCTGGCCTGTGGGTCAGTCGGCTGTCATCTGTCTGGTTCCCTCTAAAATGAACCTATTTCTAGTTCTCTATGTCAGCTCTTTAGAACACGTTTCCAAGTAATGGAGATACAGAGCTTCACTGCCAAGAGCAGGCTGTCTGTCAGCCAAGGTGTCTGGAGACAATGGCCACAAGCATGATAGAAGCTTCCCCAGATGGGCACTGAGTCTCCAGAGCTTGTACTCTCAGAAACCCACTTTCCATTCCCCCTGAGTCTCTTAGCCCCAGAACAAACAGTGGTGTCAAAGAGGGTAACCAGCCAGTCCTTAGTTTAGTAGAATAAGAAATTTGGTTTATGAGTTCACTCGGGAGAAAGTAACTCACACTGACCAGACTCACAAGAGACTAATGTACAAGAGATGCTGACTTCTTCATATGAACTGAGAAATACTACTGCCAGGGAGAGACTTGTCACAAGGTAACCCTTGTGACCACAGTGGTGTTGCTTCTCTCTCCAATTGGTGCCCTTCTCTGTAAAGTAGCCCCTGTAAAAGCAAATTATTCTGAGCAGACTGGAAAACTCTAGCAGGTCATGCTTTGGAAGTGGGGATGGCTGATTTGCTTATCTCTACTCTAAAGTAATTCTTCCCCCCGGGTTACTCTTAGGCTCAGACAGGGCAGTATTGGCACCTTCCCTCTCTTTGAGTCTGTTGACTTTGGTCTTTTATGACCACAAAACAGCTCACAATGAAACAACAGAATGGAATGTTTTTGAGGAATGCCAAGGACTTTTGATTTGGATTTAAGCAATGCTTTCAGGCCTTCACCAACACATTGTCCCACCAGACTATCCCTGAGATGGGCCAGTCTCATCTTAAGTGCAATCATTATGATGAGAGGGTGGCTTTTTCCTGACCTTGACCCTAAGCCCAAGACAGACTACTGGTTAAACATTTGGAATGTTCTCTGCATGAATGATACTATGTACCTCCTTCTCCAGCAACTCTTTCTTACCTGTTTTTCCAGGGCTCAGAAAAAACTCTCCTGTAGTCTAGAAGACTTGAGAAGTGAACCTGTGGATAAGGTCAGCCCATCAGACTCTCCATAAGACTCCTGAGCTACTTCTCTGTGCCCAGCACAGTGCTGGGACACAGGCGAGGTCCCGGTCCCCGCCTTGTAGGGCCTTTTATAAAGTTAATGGGGTGGCAGGAATTATGGGAATATCTTGAGAAAACCAGTCAGGTGTGGTCCAAGGCATCCTAGCGGCCAGGTAAGCCAGGAAATGCTGCCTGGAGTTGATGAGAAAAGTTTACCAAGTGGACAGAGGCAGGTTTTGGGAAATGGGGCGTATATCAAACCCCAGAAGACCTTGAATTACTGGCCCGGTATCCTCAAGGCACCCTGTGTATTGCAGATTCTAAATGAAGTGATCTGGATAAAGGAGACACTCCCAGGAGTGAGCTACAGGATCATTTAGAAGATTGTAGAGAAAGCGTTTGTAAGAGTCTGGGAAGATGAGAAGGGCTCTGTGGCCCTTTATGAGGGTAGCCCTTGACCATGTGGGTAAACCCTGAACTGGAGGAGAGTGTCACAGTGAGGACATTGGAGACCAGGGGGTCCCGCCCTGATAGAGCATCTTCCCTGAGCCCCACCGCCCAGGATCCTGTGGTCTCCTGAAGTGCACCAGCCTCCCTGGTGATGCCGTGGAAAACCATAGAGGGTAAAGGTGGCAGGAGGCACAGGCCCTCAGTAGCTTTGCTCCCATGATCCTCTGCCTCTTGCTTCTCCGGGTCAGATGCTGGCAGCTGCCCAGGACATCTGTCTATGTGGTTGGTCAGTGATTCCTGTTTCCTGCCATGGAGGATGGTTACCTGGCATAACAATAGGGAGGGAGGGGATGAGCCTTGCAGATTCAAGCCAGTCCTGAGTTATTTGTGACTAACACAGCTCTCTTTTTCTCCACGTAATTGAAATCCTCCTTGTCATTCCATAGTGTGTCAACGGGAACAAACTATCCCTGGTGGGAGAACCCAAGGTACGTTAAATGCATGTCCCTCTCACCTGAATGTGGCTGTATTGCTTGCTAGAGTGTTTTCATTTAGCAAGTTACAGCTTTTGTAACCTTAAAATGTGTCAACTCTAAAGGGTGAGAGGATGAGAGAAAAGACATTTCCCATTTTCTTTGTACTTGCACCCCGCTGTCTTGTGTGCTTTCACCTCCATTATCTGTGGGGTAGGGTTTCCTATATCTTCTCCATTTTATAGGCTCAGAGAAATTCACCTTCAGCCAGGCAGCGGAGATGCGATTACTGGAAAGGGGATATGGTCTCAGCACACAACTAGAGGAGGGTGACAGCTTTCACTCTTTCTGTGCTGATATGCCATGGTTAAACACCCAGGCGTCCGTTCAGCCACAGCGGCCTCTAACGTTGGTGACTGAGCGCTCATTACACTGTAAGACGCACTGTGTTCTTTTCTAGCTCTGTCTCTGACATACATCTGCTGGGCTTCCCTAGAATGCCATCGCTGATCCCGGCTCCCCCTCTGGAGCCCTGCTCCTGACAGCTCTAGAATATAAGCCCCTCGGGCCCGCTCTGAGCTAAACATCCTCTTCTCATGTGCACAGAGCACAAACCTTTGGCATCCCTGTTCAGTCTCCTGGGATCAGCACCGTTTCCTCAGTGTCTCCTCCAGCTGTGCTCTGGACCACACTTGAGCGTGACATTCCTCGTGGGGTCTGTCCTGTGCCCTCCCATCCAGTCCCTGGTAGTACTGCTGTCACTCCAGGCCCTGGCACACGACCTTTTCAGTGCCTCTGTTTACGGGCTCTGAGGCGGGAACTGTTATTCTCTATTTAGAAATGATCAAAGGTTCTGAGAGGCTAAGAGAAAGGGCTCTGCCTAGGTTGGTCTGACTCAACGCCCAGGCTCCTCCCATTCAATGTGCTGCCTCTGTGCTGGGCAGTCAGTTACATGCTGCTCCCTGGCTGGGAGTTCATTCCCCCATAACCAGGCTTACTCTTCTTGGAGACCAGGGAAGCCACCTGATTCAAGCATTTCTGTTCCCCCTGCATCCCATCCTGACCTTGCACAACCTTCACTCACAGTGAGTCCTTCCTTCACAGCTTTTCTTCTTGGCTAAACAGAGCTAAGGGCCCTTTCTATCGCCTTCAGCTCTTTCTCACTCATCTGGGCCACCTTGGAAGCCCATTCCTTGGGTTAGATCCATGCGCTCTTCATATCTCAGCTCCTCAGCAAGCTCCCAGAGCAGCCCACGTCAATGGCCTCGGTTGCCTCTGCCCTTCTTAGGAGGGCGTGAGTGTTGACGCAACCAGAAGTCTGTTTTGAGCACTCCCCGCCCCCCCCCCCCCACTCCCATTTTTCCTGTATATTATGGAACTTGGAGTCAGGCGCTTCAGTTTTCTAAATTGGTTGAATTCTGCCTTTCCCACAGTCAGAAAAAAATACAGACTTCCAGGGTACAGTCCCAGGGGGGCTGATTCATGGGACCAGGTTGCAACGTGGGGATTTATATGTTTTTTACACGTGCCCCAGGTGATGGGGAGGCAGCCAGTCCCATTGCTTGTCTGACTCGTCCGTTTTGAAATCGATTTTGTCTTTCATGTTACATTTCTTCTGAGTCTAAGTGATTCACAGTTGACTCCCTTGGTAATGTTGCTTCAACTTTTCTTTTTCTTTTATTCTCACTCAAATGCATTGCACTATGTTTCCCTCATGTTTATGAATTTAGTGGCCATTATATCTTTCTTGACCAAATAAGTCCAATTTTTCTTTCCCTCCTAATCAGCTGTTTCTTTGGGGCACTTCCTATGGCCAGGCCCATTGCACGGGGGCTACACCTCATGCAGACCATGATCCCGAGTTCCTAGGGGACTCTGTGTTGGCATGTAGCCCTCTTGCTCATTTTCTGTGGTCATCTCCCCTGAGTGCCGTGTACCTTCTCTCTTTGCCTTAATCTGGTATTTTCAAAATTAATATTTTCATAATATAGAATTATTAACATATATAGGTGTAATATATTATCATACTAGGTGTAATATATATTAGTTATTATATAATAAAGCAACAGCTTTTAATATAATTCTGATTTATTTATTCAAAGGGCTCAAAGGGTAATTTATAACTGTTGATTCATTGAGCCTCTGAGCACTACACCAAGTGGAAAGGCCTCCTTTGCATCTCTCCTCCGCTTCCTGCTTAGTCAGTTGCAGTCAGCCCTGCATTTGGGCATTCCTCCAGCCTGTCCCACTGTGTGGCCTCGGAACTCTGGTCCCCTCTCCCGGCCTGCACTGACTGACCTCTGAGGGGTCTCTGAGTCAGCTGGAGTGAAGTTGACTCCTGGAGAATAGGGTGTTGTCCCTGCAGCCCCGGGGTTTCCTAGTGGGGTCTGAGTCTGAGACTAACGGCTAATTCAACATCTCTCTCCTTCCAATAGGACAGCACTTTCCTGGCGGAGCACAAATACCCCACGTTACCTGGGAAGCTTCCAGGAGCCATGCCCAATGGAGACGCTACCAAATCTACTCCCACCACCCCCAAGCTTGACCCCACAGGCAACAGCCTGCGCAGGCTGAGTGAGTGTCCAGGCTTCGGCACCTCCAGTCGGTGCACGAGATCCTGTGCCATCACGGCAGCCCGCAGCTGGAGAATGAGGCGGGTGGGCAAATGGGACGAGTCAGACCACTTCCAGAGACTCTGGCTCCCTGTCTGGGCACAACGTTTCCTTCAGTAAACATCTTAGAGCCCAGAAAACCAGGGTGTGCACCCACCCTTTTTTTCCAGCTGTAATTACTCCAGCCCTATCTCTCCCATTCCTCCTCTCTTGAACCTCTCCCTGCCCTTCCCATCATTCCTCCTCTCCCTCCTTCTGAGACTCCCCACTCCACCCTTCCTGTCCCTGCTCTGCCTCCTCTGTCCCCCTGACCTCCCCTTTCCTGTCTCTCCTTCCTCTCTGCAGCCTCTCTATTTCCAGTAGGATGGTATTATGGGCTCTCCCGAGGGAGAGCTTTTCCTTAGAGAAATGGAATCAGAGGCCAGTGGGCAAGGATGCCAGTGCGCAGATAGCCGTTGGATGCTTAGGACCCGAAACCGTGGAGGTCTCTGCTGCTTTTCATGCAGAAGAGGCCATCTTTCCCCCACAGCATCGCATATCCATGGGGCCCGGGAGGGAATATTCAGGTCCTGGCAGAGCTCTCCTACCCCTGACTCCTCATCCCTGGCTATTCCCTGTGCCAGCCCTTGTACTGGCATCTGTCCTTGGCCAGTTTTGCCTCTAGCTGCAGGAGCTCCAGATAAGCCCTTGAGTGAGTATGTCCTGGTGACGCTCAGACTTGGACTTGCGGTGGCTTTGGACATTCTAGTCTGACGGAGTCCTGGCACCTGCACAAGCTTTGTGGGGCCCGGTGTATTCAGCCCTGCCACTCTTCCTCCCTCTCCCTACCTGTGGATACCTCACCTGCCAGGAAGTGGCTCCAGGGGTGTCCAGTCCCCTCACCTGAAGCCTCCTCTCACAGCACTGTCCCTGTGTGCCGAGCTTAGTCACCATTCCTCCCCTTCCTTCCTCGTTGGGATTATTTTTCTTCCTGTTTGAGTTTTTCTCTCTTGCTCGATGACTTTTATTTCTTTGCTTCCCTATAACTCTGGTGGGCTGGACTTGGGCCTCTGTTGCTTCCTCATGTGGCTTCTCTGCTTCTTGGTTGGCTGGAGATCGTGGCCGGAGTGTCAGTGCCCCCGTATTAGGTACTGTACCCTTCCAGGTGAGGTGGAGCGTGACATGCCCTGCTTCCCTACCCTAACCGTCCCTCTGAGCATGCAGCCAGGTACCCCTCCTGCCTGCATTCCCCAATCTCCCTTGGGAAAAAGAAAGCACCCTCCTTGTTGGAGTTACCTGCAAGTATTTGGGTTTTGTTGGAGTTACCTACAAGTATTTGGACCCCAAACCCTTAGAATTTGAAGGCATTAGCTCATCCAGATTTGAATCCTAAACCTAAGTCGTTCGAGAGAAACCTGGAGTGTGCTCGAGCCTCCTACTGAGGTCTTGGTGTAAAGCTCTGCCCTGAAGGCAGAGCTGGGCAGACTCTTCCCAATGCCCACGGCCCACGGGAGGATATCCAGGCCTGGGGGAGAAGTTTCTGAAGGTCATGGCCCTTCCTCTCATTCACACATCATCACATTCTTTCAATCTCAGGAGACACAGAAAGCGGTTGGGATGATACTGTTATGGCCAATGACTTCTCATCCACGTCATCTGGTACTGAGTCGGGTCCCCAGTCTCCCCTGACACCAGATGGTAAACGGAGTCCCAAAGGCATCAAGAAATTCTGGGGAAAGTAAGTTGGTGGTGATTGTAATTATATTGCTTGGGATTAATATTCTTCTTGACTGGGCAAAGAGCCTACGTAAACCTCTGTGTAATTAAATATTAGGAAAGCAGTGAAAATAGAGTGCTCCAAGAATTTGAGTGACTTCTTTTAGGGCCCAGAGAAAGAACTGTGAAAGACATCCATTAAATATAGCCAGTTACCTTACATGCCATTCATTCCAGGCGCCCACCCATTCCACACACCCTGAGCACATTCTCTGCAGCTCAGCCACATGTGCTTTGGGAGAGACACATGAGACCACTTGCTTCCTTTTTAGAGGTCAGTCTGTGTCTTAAGACATCTTTGAAGATAGGAAGCTGACTACTTGCTGGCCCAACTGACCCAGTCTGTGAAATGAGGCAGAAACCAGCACCAACCTCCACTTTTACTCCCAAAGGGAGGGGCCCAAATCCCAGAGGCAGGGTTAGAATTGAGGCTTGGGTCTGGCCAAGGAGCTATCACAGGCCATGATCCTTGGCCTCTGGGGAGGCACCGGGAAGCAGTGCCATTGAGTCCTGGGTCTGGCTTGTGTGGGCCGGCATAGGAGCGGGTGCACCAACGCCACGCTTCCAGGCTGTCCCTGACAGTCTCCATGGATGCTCTCCACACAGAATCCGAAGAACTCAGTCAGGAAATTTCAACACCGATGTACCGGGGATGGCGGAGTTTCGGCGAGGTGGGCTCCGGGCGACTGCAGGGCCAAGGCTCTCTAGGACAAGAGACCCCAAGGGTCAGAAAAGGTAAGGCTCCCTCTAGTCCATCTACAAAGAACTGTGTGAAATCCTGGCCAGGGTGGAGCGGGGCCGGGGCCGGACGTCCCAGGGAATCCAGGGGTGGAAGGCAGAGCTTCCCAGCCTTTCCCCGATGGACGCGAGTGGACCTCACTCATGCTCATAGGCACATGGAGGAAGAAGCAAGAGTGTTTTTTGTTTGGTGTAGTGTTTTTATTGTGTGTGTTTTTGTTTTTGTTTTTGTTTTTGTCATTCTGGCCCTCAACCAGGCATTAAAAAAAAAAATGTTTTTTTAACCAGCATGTTAGGGGTACTTTCTTGGAAGGAATCTTTTGAAATATCTAGCCTTCTATATATTCCATAAATCACCATTTATTTTTAAAAATGAATATAAAGTTGCTTTGTCAATTTCTTTCCTCTCACCTCCTCCCAAAGAAGACTCTATGGAGATTTTAAGTGTGCCATTAATATTCACACTTTACATGAAAAATTGATGTCGCTAAGAATTGACGGCTTTGTAATACCCAGGCATCCTGTCTAGAAACACGATCTGGCTCTTCATTTATTCATGTCTTTTTATGCTGCTCAGTTGGATGTTACAATTACCCCCTCCCCCCGTCCCCGCAGGCGGTGACTCAGGACCCACACATTCTTTGAAAAGGCAGCTCCTAGACATTTTATCATTTTGGTTGCTATGAGTGGGATTTTTAAATTATTTTAACAAAACATGTTAGTGTCTGTACACTGATGGTATATAGAAAATTGTGGATTGATGCATGTCACAAATATTACATGTGTGTGTATTTTATAACTAGCCACCTTACTGATTCTCTAAGGTTTTCAAGGTGGACAGTCTTCTGAAAGGAGTGGCTTTCTTTTATTTTTACCTTTCTAATGGCTATACTTCTTATCTGTATCTCATCTCTTCCTATACTGCCTACAGGTCTCAGTTATTAGTGCTGATATTAGCACTGATAAAAAGTATTACTTTTTAAAAATATATGTATATATATTTTTATTGATTTCAGAGATGAAGGGAGAAAGAGAGAGAGAGAGAGAGAGAGAGAGAGAGAGAGAGAGAGGGGAACATCAATGATGAGAGAGAATCAGTTATTGGCTGCCTCCTGTACATCCCACACTGGGGATCGAGCCTGCAACTCTGGAGTTGAACTGTGACCTCCTGGTTCATAGGTCAACACTCAGCCACTAAACCAAGCTGGCTGGCTTGCTTTTTATTGGCTTCCATGTGAATGCCCCTAGTATTTCATTAGGTATTAGTTGTTGTTGATTGGAGTGTTTTTGTTTGTTTGTTTTTTAATGTTAGAGAACTGACCCTTTTTCTAGTTTTCTGAGTGTTTTCCTAAAAGTGGTGTTGAACCCTGTGGAAAACCTGCTTCAGTGTGGCTCTTCATCCTAATGGGGCAGGACTCTGGGCTCGAGGCACATGTGCACATGTGCCTGAACCATGGCACACATAAACACGCCTCACAAGGATCGTGTAACAGCCCCATGCTCTCAGCAGCTATAGACTTTAATTCATACCAGCTGCCACCGGAAACTAGAGACCATCTCAGATGAGTGTGTGGAGTTTTTTTCAACTAGATCCCATGGTGGGGAGTGTTTGTTAAAACATAGTCCCCCTCTTTGTGAGGCTCAGTTACATACAGATGGAGCCTCAGGCCCCCCCGCTCACAGGCAATGCTTTCTTCCTGCTCCCCAGTGACCCCAATGCCCCCTTCGCCCAGTGGCCTACGGAGCGCGTGTGCTTGTGGCTGGAGGACTTCGGCCTGGCTCAGTACGTGATCTTTGCCAGACAGTGGGTGACTTCTGGCCACACTTTACTGACCGCTACCCCTCAGGACATGGAAAAGGTAAGAGCTGAGCCTCTGGGCAAGGAGATTCCCATCTTTCCCCAAACCGGTGCATGGGAGGTGAGGTTCCCTAATCGTCCTGCACCCCCACTCTTCCACTCCCCACTCCACACACATCAGAGTGGACAGAGCAGGCCCAGACTCTCTCTGTTGCTGCAAATGGATCCCTTGTCGCTGTGCAGGATTCTGCTGCCACCCAGGTGGAATATCTCCACCCAGACACAGCGTCCTCTGAAGGTTTAGCTGCCCGCTGAAAATTCACATCTGTCTTCATCTTTCAATTTCAGGAGCTAGGAATTAAGCACCCTCTTCACAGGAAGAAGCTGGTTTTAGCAGTAAAAGCCATCAACACCAAGCAGGAGGAGAAGTCTGCACTCCTAGACCACATCTGGGTGACACGTAAGGACAGGTTTATGTGCATTATGTTTTTGGCAGCTCCTCTGGGAAGACGGTTTCCCTAGGAATGTGTGCCTCAAAGATGGCTGTCTTTTTTAGGAAGGCAGATGGATTACTAAACCTTATGGGGAGTCCAGCCAGAACTCCAAAACGAGCATCTGCTGCCCCCTCTCCTGTGGCACCCACATTCTCCCATCCTCTCGAATTCTACCTCATCTGTTTCCTCCTGTGTCTGCAGGTTGGCTTGATGATATTGGCTTACCCCAGTACAAAGACCAGTTTCATGAATCCAGAGTTGATGGACGCATGCTGCAGTACCTGACTGTGGTGAGGGTTTTCCCTTTCAATATTTCACTCGTCCCTGTGAGCTCTCAGCTCAGGTGTCTCTGGGGTGGCTATTTTAAACTTGATTCCATCACCTCCCTCACATCCTTAAGGTCTGAAAATCATGTTGTTTGTCACATAAGAGGTGCCAAGTCACCAAGTCCAAACCATTGTGCCAAGAAAAGCTGTTGGTGTATCCATATGCACCTGCCAAGATGTGGTTGGCTTGTCTGTGTCTGGTCTGAGAAGGAACCTCGGGGGTCTTTTGTCACTTTGGAAACTCTGGTTCACCAACCAAAACTTTCCTCTTCCAGAATGATCTACTCTTCTTAAAAGTCACCAGCCAACTACATCATCTCAGCATCAAATGTGCCATTCACGTGCTGCACGTCAACAAGTTCAACCCCCACTGCCTGCACCGGCGGCCGGCTGATGAGGTGAGGGCGGGACGGTACCTGTCTGGGTAGCTCAGAGCCAGGACAGCTGTAAGATTGGGTATAAGAAAGCAAGAGTAACATCATCATGAACTGGCTGGGGGTTCTTTCCTTTGCTAGTGCTCTGTGGTGCCCCAGATACTCCATGGTCCATGCTTCGTGCCCCACAGGAGCCACCAGACCGTCAAGTTCCCACCTTCCCTTGGGGAGACACACGCTGTGGGCCAGAGGGCGGGAGCGGCGAGTCTTTCACAGCCCTCATAATAATGAAAGGCGATAAGGAAATGTGAAAGGAGAGAGAGGGACGAGGCAAAACAGAAAGATGGGTGTCAAAGGAGGCAGAGGAGAGGAGACGAGGAGCCCGTAGGAACCAGACATTTTGGACTAGATCCCCCTATTAGTAGATATGAAATTATCTGACCTCCAGTCCCAAGTGCACCGGGGATCCATAAGCAGGTTTTTTCTAGAGAAGAAATTGTGTAGTTAAACACAGCAACCCAAATTCTGGAGAAGTCCCTGATAATGTTCCATGAACCTCAGAGTTCCTGGTGGGCCCTGAAGCTAACGGGGTGTGACTACACCCCGTCCTCCATGTTAAGCTCTAAGATTAACTCAGCTTCCTGAGGGACTAACGACGCCTACCCCTACCCTCCAGGGAGGACGCTAGAGACAAGACACCTAGGCACAAGTATCTTTATGTGTGCTCTCCTAAAACATTTGGCCACACCAGGGAGATGTTTTTGTCTATAAAACACTTAGCTCATAATTGACAGTCCTCTTTAAAGTTATGTTGAATCACTGAATGAATGACTTTATGCCTTTGGAGACTATTGTTTCCAAAGTTAACCAGAGAATTAGGGAATAACAGGATTCTGGAATCAGATATCTCAGTGTAGAATATCCTGCAAGATACCATGAGAGCTCCATTTCTCGGAAACTGGAAACGCTCTCGGGCAGCTGGTCTTGCCGCCTGAGTCACTGGGGTGTGGGACTTGTCTGCTGGCGAGGCAGCTGGGGTGGGCTCATTCCCAGGGGCTGCTTCACAGAGCGCCATGGTGGGGTCTGTTAGACCTAATCTCGTCGTTCTTCTTCTCCCTCACAGGGTAACCTTTCTCCTTCAGAAGTTGTGCAGTGGTCCAACCACAGGGTGATGGAGTGGCTGCGGTCCGTGGACCTGGCGGAGTATGCACCCAACCTTCGTGGGAGCGGCGTCCATGGAGGTCTCATTGTGAGTGGCTCTTTGGACTAGCCCACCTGCCTCAGTGAACACTGGGCTACTCAGAAATTGCTTTCTTAAGGGCTGGACATAAGTCCTAGTAAAAATATTTGATATTTCACCTGAAATCCTTATATAAGTTGAAGTCTCAAAGTGTTTTGATAATTTGTGGTTGAGAATTAATATACCTCATAGAAGCAAGACAGCCCCTGGAAGGACTTCCCTAGCCACAGGCCAGAGGGTTCCAAGGAAAGGGGCTGTATGAGAATCAGCCCTCAGCTCTACCTCCTCCTATAGGAACATGGGGGCCAAGGAAGGGATTGAGAGGCCACCAAAATGTAGCTTCCTGCTTGCCGTGATACAGTCCTTCTCATCACTCAGATCTGTCAAGTGGCAAAGCCAGCAGGGAAATGAGGAAGGGGTGGCTTGGATGTCAACCAGAGTGGAGTCTGGGAGATGTCCTTATCTAAGAGGTCACAGTTCTCTGCTCGTCTGTGAAAAGGAGATGATCAGTCAGCAGTTGTGCTAGTGTCTGCTCAAAGCCAGGCTCTGGGCCAGGTAGAGAGGGGCGTGGGACACAGGTCAAGTGCGAACTTCAGCTCTTCCCTGGAGGCGCACCCAGGCCCGCAGTGGGTGGAGAAAGCGCCTTTCTTAGTCATCACCTGGAGCCCCTTCGTCACCACTGGGTGGCTTGTCTGGTTTCTTTTTAGATCCTGGAGCCACGCTTCACTGGGGACACCCTGGCTATGCTTCTCAATATCCCCCCACAAAAGACGCTCCTCAGACGCCACCTAACTACCAAATTCAATGCTCTGATTGGTCCTGAGGCTGAACAGGAAAAGCGGGAGAAAATGACCTCACCAGCTTACACACCACTGACCACCACAGCCAAAGTCCGGGTGAGTGGCGGACACTTTCTGCGGCGGTCCAGCGGCCCTCCTCCTGCCCTCATGCTGTACAGCAGTGACCCAGCACCCGGGGCCAACCCAGTGCGTGCACCTGGACAAGGAGCTCTCCCAGCTCTGCTGTGGTCTCACTGTTAGTGTGTTAGTTCCCGGCCACCGTTGAGTCCAAGGCACAAAGTGCAAGTTGCTTTACACGGACGTCTCGTGCAGGAAGCAGTTATTCTTGGGAGGCTAGGAGCTTGTCCTCTACCTTGACTCACTTTCCCGGGCCTGGGTTCCTTGCAGTCAAACCCAGTTTTGTGCCACAGGAGTGTTCCCCTTGGCAGCTGGCACATAGTTATCCAGAAGTCCCGAGGTTGTCCCAGTCCCGGCACCACTCACCGGGGCTCTCAGAATAAAACCACTCCCATCTGACCTGCCTGAGCCACATGGTCCTCAGACCAGGTCCTTCCCAGACCTCCTTCCCCAAGGGAGCAAGACAGGAAGTGTGTCCGGGGGAGCATCAGAAACGCTGCTGGGCGCAGCTGGAGAGGGGAAGGAGGGCCACCCAGGCCGCTCCCCTGTGTGGCACCAGCAGCTGTGGTGAGACAGGGCCTCTAGGCATCCCTGTCCCCGGGCCATGCCAGCATCCCTGCTGGGACGGCAGGCATGCGTCTCAGGAGCCGAGTCTTGGGGGAGCAGCACTCCATGTAAGATCACTTACCTGTTGGTCTTTCCCCAGCATGGATATTGCTTACAGGAGCTCTGTTTGGTTAAGAGTTTTTCCAGAAGCAGTGTGCCTTGCATCTTCCTCAGGGGCCTGCCGTGTAAGGTATTGTCAGTCACACCTGCACACCAGCTTGATGATCTTCTCATAATCTTGCATTTGCTGTGTTTTAGCCAAGGAAACTGGGATTCTCACATTTTGGAAACATAAGGAAAAAGAAGTTCGACGAATCGACGGACTACATCTGCCCGATGGAGCCCAGTGACAGTGTCGGTGACAGGGTCTACAGCAGCTACCGGGGCCTCGGCCCACTCGATGGCCCCGAAGTGGATGGGCTGGACCAGGTGGGACAGACTAGCTGATGCCCCTGTCACCTGTCCTCTCTGTGCACCCTGAGAACTCACAGTAACACCGTGTGTGTCAGCACATAACCGCCTCTCACCCCCGTGCGTGTGCATGGCTCGCAGAGAACACTCAGCCATCGTGTTCCCCTGGGCCTGTCTCTCAAACCCCGAGGGTGGCCAGGGCATGGAGTCACACCTTTGCTGAGGGGCCAGACTTGGGGAACGGTTGCCAAAGGTGCTCTCACTCAGGGGGAAAGACACTAAAAGATGCCTGTACATTTTTGGTACTTCTCAGTGTCCCATCTTCAGCACCCATGGAAATATACAAGCTTGGACACAGGTCCCGAGACCTTGGACCATCGCCAGGGGCTCACTCTCAGGCCCGTCCACTGTGCTTCAGTTGAGGGGCAATCTCAAGTGCCTTAGGCCTGTGCCACCGTCTCGGCTGTGATCCAAGGGACAGCAGCAGGGGTTTCTGCTGCCATGACAGTGTCACTGTGCTGTGCCTTACTACAGAGGTTGTCACGTCCTCCTGGTAATAAAACGATATTTATGTGGAAAGCAAACCGTACAGCACGTCTTTAGTCTTGGTGGTGAAGAGAGCCGAGCACATCTGGAGATGAGTCCTGCCCCCTGCACAGCGTGAGAGCCAGCGGCACCCAGCCGGGAGACGGGTCCCCGCTGCGCACACTGTGGATCTGCCAAGTGTCATGGACGAGGGGGAGGAGCAAGGAAGGACCCCCACCCCACCCCACCTTCACAGGAGGCCTGTGGCCCTGTAGCCTCAGGCCATCCTTCAGAGGAGGCCTGTGGCCCTGTAGCTTCAGTCTCCACCCCCCTCATGTCTCACACACGTCCTGACTGTAGGTCACATCTCACGTGCAGACCCCACAGTTGGTTTCTGTTTCAGCGTGGGCCACCCAGTGAAGGTGGTGGTGGGGAGACAAGAAGGCGGCCTTGCTGGAAGGACTTTCTGCTCTTTCATGTCCTTTGCCAGCTTCTCTGTTATGGGCCCGGCTGGGCCCCTAGCCACTGTGGGCGTTGGTCCGCCTGTGTTGGCAGGGCTGCAAAGACCTGCTTCCTGATTTAGAGGCTGACTAACTGATAATGGGTCTTCCAGACTGGCTTTGTCTGGCCAAGGACTGCCTGAGAGATACGCCTGGGCTCCTGCCCAGGAGATTCTAGCTTGCCCCGGGCAGTTTTTGGCTCTGCTGGGTCCCCTGGGGCCTCATCTGCAGAAGCCTAACAGCCTCATTGTGACCGTCTGGTGTCCCGGGGCCTCATGACCCCATTGAGGACACTGATTCTGTCCCAGATGGAGCCAGTGCTCAGATTTGCTTCTTAAACTACTTGTAACCTCAGGCCATGCCTCTGTCTGGTCTCCCCTCACTTCCGGCCAATGAGAGATGGACAAGCTCACCAGCTGGCATGGCTGGTGTTTGATGCCAGTGCCTGAGACTTTGTGTGGCAGGTGCTTCTCAAGGTTGGTCCCTGGGTATCACAGTTGTAGAACCATACTCAGGGCAGGCTCTGACCCTTATGTCTTTCTTTTTCTTTTTTATTTCAGAGAGGAAGGGAGAGGGAGAGATAGAAATGATGAGAGAGAATCATTGATCAGCTGTCTCCTGCACACCCGCTACTGGGGATCAAGCCGACAACCTGGGCATGTGCCCTGACCGGGAATTGAACCATGACCTCTTGGTTCATGGGTTGATGCTCAACCACTGAGCCACACCAGCTGGGCTACCCCTTAATTCTTTTCACATCTCAGGGAGGGTATCCCTGCATGTGTCTGTTTTCAAACTGCATGGAATTACATCACTAATTCTCTGTGTGGGCTCAAGCAAGGCCTGTATCCCTTTGTGGGCCCCCATTTTCCCACCTGTGAAATGAGGGGTCACACGTGATGCCCTCAGAGGGTGCTTCCAAATTTACAGGGTCAAATAGGTTTCAGGGAGGAGGAGTGGGCCAGCATTACCAGAGGAGGAGGAAGGATGCTCCCTTGTGCCTGTACCGGGCATCGGTGTCTGGGGTCCTATGGGTGTCAGTGTATTCAGCATCCTAAAGGCCTTCCTCTCCGCTCTGGAAATAGAGCCTTGAGCATATAGGAAAGGGCTGTTGCTGGCAGGCCCTGTCTGTGCCCTGCTTGGGTTACCCTTGGAACCATTGCCGGATAGGGACCCAGGAGAGCACGTGCATGGCAGTGTGGGGCGCTGGAGGCTCGCTGCTTCCCCAGGGACAGAGGTGGCATGTGCTCTCAGGGCCTGGCCCACTCCTGTGTGCATCCCGAGGGAGCATGCCCGAGCTGGAGACGTGGTGCATGCCATTCCTGTGAGTCACGAGGGGAGTCCACGTGTGCTGACCGGCCCGCTGCCCATTTTACAGATGGCACCTTCGGAAGGCACAGTGACGCAGATAGGGCTCCTCTCCCAAGACATTCACCGCCTCACGGTAGGACCCTGACTCTGTCCACAGGAGGACAGGTGCTGGGAGGCCCTGTGAGATTGGGGAGGCGGTGCACAAGACCTGGGACAGCCCTGTCCCGCCCCAGAGCCTGTGTCAGCAGCAGCTCTGAGGCGGGGTGCGGGGGGGGTGCAGAGAGAACAGAGGAGGGTGCTGGCTGCCGGGGCCAGAGCCTGAGCCAGCCCTTAGGCAGCAGGGAGGGCACGTGCCTTCTCCCCGGGCCTGCTGCCGGGCCCTGGGCCCTGGGGAGGGCATGGACCTCGAGCAAAAACCAGCTAAAGCATCCAGGCCTCTCTTCCCAGCCTCAGAGCTGGTGAGGAAACCGAGATGGTCACCTGCCCAGTCAGCCCAATGCCCAGCCTCACCTCTGGCCTGGTGGACACTATTCTACCCTCTTTGCCCATGAGACCCACATATTTCCCGTCATGCCTCTGACATCCTGAATATCAAGTCACGTGAGCATGTACTGGCGTGCCCAGCAGGCAGCCTGGTCTCGGGGAGAGGAGTACCCTGGGAGCGAGGCTAGCCTGGTTCATGCCCCTGCTGGGATGTCGGGCAAGTCATTCTCTCTCCGAGCCCTGGTTCCGTTTCTGTGAAGCAGGGCTAAAGTTAGCTCCTTGCAAGATGCACAGGCAAATTAGAAGAGGCAGGAAAAGGCTAGCCCAGTTCACGTTTTGGGGGCCCCATATATTTTAGGTCCTGTTGGTTCCCATAGAGTCAGGTTAAGAAGGCTGTATTCAAGGGCATGATCGGGGAGGAGGGCATCTTCCCGAATCCAAGTAGGATCATTTTTATTCAATTCTTTTTTTCTTGGCTCACACACCTAAATAACTCCACCCAGCTCTGCCCTTCTCACCTCTAATAGGTTTCTGGTGGCCTTGAAAATAGCAACTTTACCTCTAAGGTATGAGCAATTTACCATCTTGATCATGCTGTCTGATCTGACCCAACAGCAGGGTCCCTGGGACACCATGAACTTAACAGTGTCAGGAGGGACCACCCCCAGGGCTCCCTGCTTCCCACATAGCTGCAGTAGGGTGGCCTTGACCCAAACCCCGTCCAACCGCACCTTCGGCTGTGACCTTTCAGACCATGCTGAGCCAGGACCAGATGCTGAACGACTCTCACCCGGCCGCTCCCAACTCGGAGGACTGGAGATGACTTCGTGGCGGAGAGCTGGAGAGGCGCGTGTGGACCCCAGGCTCTGCTGCGGGGGGGGGGGGGGGGGGGGGGGGGGCTGGCACACAGCCAGCAGAGCCAGGCTGAGGCAGGCAGGGCACCTCGGAGGGACATGGGTGCTGGCGGCAGGGCACTGGGGCTGGGACAGATGTCCAGAGGTGGCCCCCGCGCCCCACATTTTCAACAGTGCCGTGCCCTTCGCCACAGCTTTTATACCTTTTGTACTTTTATACGTGGCTGCGACCACTTTTGTGTGGAGGCAGTGAGATGTGGGTGCAGACGCAGCTGCTCCTGGTGACAGCGGGAGGCTCTTCTACCAAAGGGGCGGGGCCGAGCGTGCATAAAGGCTCTGCTGGGAAAGTGCTGAGACCACCCTCCGAGTGTGCTGTGGTGACTGAGCCCGGCTGGGGATAACAGGGCCCCTCCCTGGGCTGCTGCCAGACAGAGGCACGTGTTGCCACTCACAGGAATCTGGTCCCATGAGGGATCCAGGTGAGAAGAGGAAAGGAGCAGCAAGACTCCCTCCCAGCCCTGGCTGCCCTCATCTACCCTCGACTGCAAAGCAAGCCTGTCTCAGGTTGTGGGTGAAGCTGGGCAAGCAGAGCACGCACGCACCCTCTCCCTCGCCCCTTGCCCCCCCCCCCCCCCAGCCTCCAGCCTTTCCCTCACCAGCCTCCAATGCAACTGTCTGATCAAACAGCGCCCCCCAGTGGAAGAACCTTGGGAATCTCAAATCCTTTCCAAAGCAACTCCATCTGCCAGAGAAGCCCATGAACCTCAGGGGGCTCCCACTTCAGGAGAAAGCCCGTGCCCCTGCCCCACAGTCCCCTCCCAGCCAGGCTCCGCCCTTGGTGACCGGCCCCTAACCCCCCTGTGATGGCTCCAGCTCAGGCCCCACCTCTCATCTGATCTCCACAGCTGGTCTACTTGGCCCCCTTTAGACTTCCTCTATCCCTTCCCCAGTGACCTTCCCACAGCACTAAGGACTCCTCAGTTCCAGAATTACCACAGATGGGAGCTCAAAAGCCTCCGTCAGCACCCCAGCCCTGTGGAATCTCCAGCCTTCAGGACCCCGTGCCCACGCCTGTGCTACTGTCTCACTCTCCCCTCACTGTGGGATGTATTTTTCTCCCAGTCCCCGTCGTCACAAGGCCAAATCCTGCCTGCTGAGACCCGGAAGACACGCCTCCTGCAGGAAGCCTTCACAGGTGTTTCTCCCTTACTATACCTGCCCTCAACACAAACTACCGTGCACCTGCTGTGGGTGGGCTCCGTGCCCATTGTAAGGCCAGATCCTGGTCCTCACAGGGCACAGGAGATCCATGCTGCTAATCCCCCTCCCCCACCCCACCCCCACACACACCTTCGTGTGTGCAGGCTAAGTGCCTTTCGTCCTGCACCGAGGAAGGTTAAAGGCACAGGCATGACCGCCAAGGTCCTGCCTAAGGGCGCAGACGGTCCCGAGAGGGCACACAGGTCAGTCTCAAACAGGAGGGTGCTGACGCTGCAGGGGCTCCAGGAGCAGTTCCTACAGCCCCAACAGCAAGTTACCATTTTAAATGGGGGACCGGACTGGGGGCCCGGACCAAAAAGGCTCCAAGGAAGAGGTGTTCACTGAGTTCTGAAAGATGAAGCTGGTTCCCCAACCGTGCCAAGGGGACAGGCACGCCAGGCAGACAGACCTGAGCATCTCAGCACATCCTGGGCAGTCGTGTGAAGACAGGTTTCTCAGCCCTGCACCGCTGCGTTTGGGGCTGGGTACTGTCACGGGGTCTGTCCTGTGTGCTCTAGGATGTTTAGCCGCGCCCTTGGCTTCCCTCTGGGTGCCAATAGCAACTCTTCTCCCGCTGTGACAGCCAAAACTGTCTCCCAAGCTGGCCAAATGGTCCCTGGGGGGGGGGGGGGGGCATAGATCCCCTCCAGCTGAGAACCGCTGAGCCAGAGAAGGGGGTCAGAGTGGGGGGCCCAGGGAAAGAGAAATCTGGTGAGTCGGCTAGAGCCAGATCAGGAAAGGCCTTGTAAGCCAGGCCCTGGAATTTATCCTGGAGACCCAGGTGGCCAGGTGGGGATGAGTAAGAGGTTAAAGCAGGAGACAAGCAAGGTAACATTTGTGCTTAAGAAAAATATCCCAGCGTAGGATCTACTCATCATGCAGTGCTTGGCAGAGTACCTCTCTCTGAGGAGGGGATTCACTGAGGACACGCTGACCACGCAGAGGAATGGGGCTGGCTGCCTCCCAGCAGCCCACCTCACCAGCCCGCCCGGAGGTACCCTGTGTGGGGCCACCCTGTGGGCGCTGCAAAGCTGTTCCCTAGAGCGGTGTCCCTCTCTCTCCTGTAGCCCTCCCCCCTCCCCATCACTTACCCACATATGTGTTGAATAAGAAGTCCAGCAACACCAAGGTTTGGCAATGCTGCTACTATTCCAGTGTTTGTGAGAAGGGAAGGGAGGAGTGACTTGAAGCCCAGCTCTGCCACCTACTGGCTGAATGACCTGGGGAAAGTAACGTTCTCTGAGGCTCAGTTTCCTTTTCATCTATAACTTGAAGAACAAAATCCCCACGGACTCTGTGCCTTGTTATGAGAATTATACAAAATCAAGTTCCACCCCCTCACAGGCAACAGAGCAGGAGCTTGTCCTCCTGGCCATGAGCATCAGATGGCAAGAGTGGGCCCGCGTAGCCTTTGGGGTTAGTGATACGAACGATTTAAGAAATAGCTTCTGGAACCTCTTTTTGTTTGCAAGTTCGGAAGCTTCTGTCTGTGACCACCCGTACCCACCGCACCAGAACAGGGCCTGGCATTCAGAGGACACGAGCGAAAATGCACCCCTTACCTCCATGTGTTGTGCAAAGTGCAGGGAGTCTAGGATTCCTGGAGCCTTCCTACCCTGCAGGCCCACCTACTGCCCTGGCACATGTGTTCTTAACACCATTTCTCCTTCAAGGGTCTCCCGCAGGAGAAGGGAGAATGCTCATGGAGGGTGCCTGAGCCCTGTCGTAAGGCTGACCTTAAAAACAAAACACTGTGGCCCTAGCCAGTTTGCCTCAGTGAATAGAGCATCAATCTGTGGACCGAAGGGTCCCAGGTTCGATTCCAGTCAACAGCATGTACCTTGGTTGCATGCTCCTCCCCTGGTCAGGGCGCGTGCAGGAGGCAACCAATCAGTGTATTTCTCTCACATTAATATGTCTCTCTCTTTCCCTCTCTCTTCCACTCTCCCTAAAAATCAATGAAAAAATATCCTCGAGTAAGGATTATAAAAAAACAAACGTGTGTGGGGGTGGGGATGGTGGGGATCAAAACAGATTCCTGGGAGTTGACATGACCACACTTGGATTCTTCCGAAATTCTGCCCTCCCATGGACACCCAGTCAATGCACGTGGAGGGCAGGCCAGGGCCTTCTAAGTGGCCAGCGGGTCCCCCACAGAGCCACACTCCATGGGCCATCTGCTTTGTACTGAAGTTTATTTCCCTGAGCCAAGGGGAAAGGTCCCAGGATGCAGTCCCTCCGAGCCTCCCCAGGCAAGGAGGCTCCAGAGGCCACTTTGTCTCCAGCCCCTTATTCTCTTCATAGGCCCACCCCAAAGAGGGGGGCTCCAGTGAGCCCGAGGGTGTCCTGAGGCACTTCTGAACATGGTGACGCTCAACTCACTGTGAGTCAGATGGAAGGGACCAGGGGCGTTTGCTAAGAGCAAGGGAAGCGTTAGTAGGTGAAGATCATGTCCTTGGTATAGCCCAGTTTCTCCAGGTTCGGGTGAGCGGCTGTCTGGATCAGGGGTGGTGGGCCGCACACCAGGATGAACGTGGACTTGCCGGGAGCAGGGAGGTGCTCCTGGATCATGTCGGCGGTGACGAAGCCCGAGCTGTACGTCCAGCCTGAGGGTAAGCAGAGGAGAGCTGGGGAGGCTCTAGGGAGAGGCCTTGGCCCCAGGCCTCTTGCCGTCCCTCCCTAGAGCCAGGGAGAGGGAAGCCAGGCTGCTCCCCAAGACTCAGAAGTTTGTACTACTATTCTCTGCAGAAAGTAGAGGACATGGGGCCCCCAGGGAGGCCTCGGTTTACTCCAGATCCCAGGCTCTGAGGCCTCTGGCTGGAGTCTGCCTGCCGTGAGCACTGCCGAGGATGGAGAAGGGGACAGCGAGGGGGGATGTGCCAAGCTGTGGCGGAACCGAAGCTGGAGCTTTGTAGCTGCAGTGTTGTGGGGCTTGTGGACTGGCTCAGTTGGGTGGCTCCCTCTGCTGGGCAGTGAGCTATATGATAAGGCAGACACAGGCTGCAGCGTGGGGGAGGCAGCCTACAGGGAGTGGTGGCCTAGTGGGCTGCGGGGTGTACAGCGGTGGCTGGGTGCTGTCTGGGGCTCAGCAGGTGAGGACTTCTGTGCGGTGAGTAGTGAGGGATGAAGGGGTCAGTGGCCGTACTAGAGGCAGTGTATCTGATGCCTCCGTGGGATGTGTGTGGAATGCAAGGTGAGGTAGGTGTTCAGGGTGGCCCAGTGCCTCAGTGTCCTTCCTGATATTCAGTGCAATGTGTGAAGTTCTGCTGAGATATCAGACACCTTCCCTTGACTGCCTTTGCAAGCAGGTCGTCCCAAATCCTCCCTCCCTTCTTCAAATTCCTGAATTTTCCATGGGAGGTAGAGCCCAAATCCTCAACCCCCAAGCTTGGCCCTGAGGTGGGTCAATGGCCCACAGTGGGGAGAATGGGGTTCGCACCAAAAGGAGGCCTGTCCAGGGTGTACCACAGGCTGAACTGCTCCGAGTGAGTTGTGGCAACTTCTTCGAGCTCACTTCTCATCAGGATGTCGTCCTCTGTCTAGAAAGGAAGCAGCCTGAGCATGGCCCCTCCAGGGACTTCCTGCTTATCCCTCTGATGGAGCCCATGGGTTAGCATGTTCCTGTCCCGGCTGCCGCAACTCTAGCTGGAGTGCTCCCCACAGACCCTGCTCCTGCACAACAAACCCTCTCTTGTGAGGGCAGGAGTTGGGTGGTTGGGTGACTGCCTCCAGCTGCAAGGCCGTGGCTCCACAGCAGTGGGGTGGCTTCCCTCAGAGGCCCCAGCCCCACCTCCCACAACCACACTGAGCACCAGGCTCAGCAAACCCAGCTGAAATGAGCTTAGTGTGGGCCCAGGATCTTCTGCAGGGAATGGAAGGGGCTAAGACAGCAATATATAATCTAGTAATTAATATAATAATATAATAATATATAATAATAATAGCATAATATGCTAATTAGACTGGACAGCCAAACGATCTTCTGGACAAAGCCAGGGGGCCGAGGGCAGCTGTCGTGGTTGGAAGGGCCGAGTCCCTTTCGCAAATTCCGTGCATCGGGCCTCTAGTATAATATAATTAATATAATAAATATAATATAATATAATATAATATAATATAATATAATATAATATAATATAACAACACTGGAGAGCTAAAGGAGAGCAAAACAAAGGCTAGAGCCTCATGTGTGAAAAAGCGAGCCCAAGCCTAAAGAAACTTGTCACAGGCTCAGAGATGCTGCACAGAGACCTGGAATCCTAAAACTCGTTATCATTCTGGTCCTCATAATTCCACCTCTGAGATTCTGTTTAAGAAAATAATCCAAAAGTGACCAAGGGGAGGTACAATTATTCATCACCACTATTTATAACGGAAAACAATCTGAATGTAGAAGATTTAGTAAATGATGATGCAACTTGATATAGACCATAATGAAAATATTTACAAAGAGCTTTCATGAGAAGAAGATGTCTGTATGGTAATGTTGACTAAAAAAACAAAACTCTATGTATGGAACTGTAAATACATATATAGTATGTAGAGAAAAAAAGGCAAAAATAAGTCAAATATTTATACGTTTCTGTATATTCCAAAATTTGCATGGAGCACTGCTATGATTTTATACTCAGATAAATGTAGAACTAAGTACTAAGAAAGGAAGGAAAGCATAGTGCTTAGGTTGGTTGGGGAGACAAGAGTTTTAAAAGAGCAACAAATGGGAAAACAGGCCAGGATTCAGCTTCTCCACCGCCAGCAGCCCACTGGCCCGCCCACAGCCGCAGGCACCAAGAGGCCTGGGCTCAGTGCGGGGCGGGGAGAACGCAGAGCCCTGTCCAGCAAACATTCCATCCATCCTACCCCTGCGAGCCCAGGGCAAACTCAGCAAAACCGACCTGGTTGGCAAAGATGAGGGATATCCTGGTCTTGTCACGGGGGTTCTTGGTGATGTGGCGAATGAGCTGCAGCATGGGCGTGATCCCTGGAACACAGTTTGCGGGCAGGCCAGCTCGCCCTCGCGGCGCCCACAGTCCCTGGTCGGTGGCAGCTGGACCCCGGGTCTACTTTTCTCACTTTGGTCCCCAAAGCTCACAGTGACGAACTGCCCTTCATTTCGGTTTTCCCCTTCTCATTTCCGTATGGAAGGTGGAAGGAGCGTTGGCTTTGGTTGGGGAACTGGGTTCCATGCCCAGCTCTCTTGCTATCTGACCAGGGTGATTCAAGCACCTGTCTGAGCCATTCAGGGTCCTCGTTTGTGAAACAGAATTCACGATGAGCAAATGGAATCGTTTTAAAAGTGCCTATGATGGTGCCTGGCGAGTCTCCTTACATGTTTGTTCCTTTCTTTCAGAAATTCATTTCAAAGATGGGGGTGAGGCTTGAACTGGAGCTAGGAGTCCTTGGGGGACCATGTATGGGCCTGCCCGGCCTGGTCCTCAGCCTCTTCCCTGTTCCCAGCCTGACTGTAGAGGCTCCCCTGGGGCTCCTGGGCCTCCCCCGCTGTGCTGGTGACGGGGAGCAGGGTGCACAGGGTCAGGGCCAGGGCCTATCACTGACCTGCATTCCCGTCTGAAACAGCCAGGGAAGGAATCACTCACATCTCCCTTCTAGGATCCAAGGACTCCAAGATCAGAAACGGCTCAGGGCTCACCTAGGATGAAGCCCTCAGAAGCCTCTTACCTGTGCCCCCAGCGATCATTCCCAGGTGACTGGCCCGTTTTTCTTCAGGCTTACTCGTTTTGTATGCTTTGACGGAAAACCTCCCTGCAAACACAGAGGATACTGCTCACTTCTGGAGTCCTTGCCTGAGAGTCTGCAAAACAGCACTGCCTTTCCTTGGGACTTCCCGGGGGCACGTCCACCTGAGAAAGTGGCTGCATCCTTTTAAGCCAGAGAGGAAGCCAGGGCGACCTCCGTGGCCAGCCCGGTGCACCCGTGCACAGAGTGGGAATAGAGTCCTGGCCTCTATGGGGAATCCCTGGATCTTTTCTTCTGAGGAAGGAGGGAGGTTCCGCTGGATAGTGGGATAGGGAGCCTCACACAGCACTCCCACCCACAGCAGCACCCAAGTGAGTGATGAATATGTGAATAAATGAATGAGTGAGGACTCCATCCATCAGTTTTTAATAGTAATAGGTTACTTTTTATGCATCAGGTGCTGTGCTGGAGATACAGTGATGAGGAAACACCCAACCACTCCCCTGGTTGGATGGCACCTACAGTCTTGTGAAATGGTAGTGAATGAATGTGCGACAAATCCATGTGACTCAAATCTGAAGAGTTTTCAAGAACAATGCAACTACTACAGGAATCTTCTTCCTCCCCATGGGAGGCCCAGGGTGAACCCCCAGTACCTGGCCCATGATAGAACAGGCGCCCAGTTGGCCCTCGAAAAAGAATGGTGTCCCCAATTTTCATGTTGTCCAAGTATTGAGACATCTTCCCTCCCTCTGGATAATTCGGGTGCACATTTTTGAAGTAGATCTGAAAAAGAAGGCAGCATGGCTGTCACAGCCTCAGACCCGAGGCCACCACCGCACACAACTTATGCATTTGCTGTTGGGAGCCATGCAGAACATGCCCTGCACTCACGATTGCTCTAAGCAACCCGGAGATTTCACCAGGTCAACGGCTTCACTGTTAAATGACACTGTCCACCCTAACAGGCTTGTGAGGGTGAGGCACCTGGGCATGGTGGGCATCGTTTACCTTTATTTTTTTAAAATATGTTTTATTGATTTTTTACAGAGAGGAAGGGAGAGAGAGAGTAAGAAACATCGATGAGAGAGAAACATCGATCAGCTGCCTCCTGCACATCTCCCACTGGGGATATGCCCGCAACCAAGGTACATGCCCTTGACCAGAATCGAACCCGGGACCCTTCAGTCCGCAGGCCGACGCTCTATCCACTGAGCCAAACCGGTTTCGGCCGTTTACCTTTATAATGAAGTCCACAAAGCCTTGGTCATCATCACTGGACACAGGTGTGTATGCCCTGATCACCAGGACACCATCAATGTTGGCCAAGAGATGGACATAGTTACCTACAAAAAGGCATCAAACGGCAAGTCGGCGTGGCCAGCCTAAATAGGACTCAGAGCTCCCCTAAAGGACTGAGCCTCAGGGAGGTGGGTGCATAGTGGGGCAGGGTGCTCGGGAGGAGGACCAAGCAGGGAAGGAGCCCCCATGCAGATGTGTGAAGGCTAGGCCTGTCCGTGTCACTCCGTGTGCCACCCCGGGCAAGCCACTTCATCTCTCTGAGCAGCTCTGTGAATGGGGACCATACCCCTGCCCTCCTCCACCAGAGTGTAGTTGTCAGCTTCACTCACAGGAAACCTGTTGCTAGTGTGGGCGCACGGTGTCAAATGAGCAGGAGGAGCTCATTGTTGGAGGCCGAGTATTAAACATTACAGAAAGGGGTGTGCCCCTTTTAAAGCAAGACACATCGCCATCACAAAGTCATTTCTTCCTAAACTGGAGGCATCACTGGGGTCAGTGAATGAGTCACAGCCCCCTCAGCTGTAACGTGTTGCCCGGCACAGAGAACGCCTGGGCTCACAGGCATGCGAAGCCCCAGGATTTGGACACCCGCGGACCAGAAGTGCTAGAAAGAGCACTGCGTCTTCCTGGGCAATGGCTCTGCTGAAGGGTAGCAGTGAAGGTTTGAACCATGTAATCCCGCCCCTCCAGGGTGGAACTGAAGGGACCAGCTGCGGCCAGAGACCTACGGATCAGATCGTAACTCCACCCCAGGCCACAGGATGGGCTGGGCCGTTCCGATTTCTGCTGGATCTAACAGGGAGGCTTCAGCAACTAGCGGTGAAGGCAGAAGTGGCAATAGAGATGCTCAGAGACAGAAGCCAGAGGCAGCTCTGTGCCAGGGTGTCTGAGGGAGTAGAAACTATACACAGGAAAGGGAGTGGATATGTAGACAGAGGTAGAGACCTGGAGAGAGACAGAGGAGGGGGACCAGGAGGAGGAGGAGGAGGAGGAGGAGGAGGGAAAGGAGGGAAGGGGTGCTGGAGGGGCCAGTCCTTCCAGTACCTTCAGGAACATAAACCAAAATCTGTGAGGAGGCCTGAAACCAAACACCACTCACCGATAGGAAGCCCCAAAACATGCTCTGTTGAGGGCAGGGCAAAGCGGAACCTCCTGGTGTTGTGGGTGATTTGCTGATAAAACAGAAAACAAAGGCAGGCTCTGTCAGCTCCCTAGAAGCCGTGCTGGGGAGCCCAGATGCCTGGGAAAGGAGCCCCAGTTGGCGCCTTCCCAGGTGCACACACACACAGTGGCAGTGGGGAGGCCTTGTAAGTCTGCCCGAAGACCCCGCCTTCCCAGTTCAGCACCTTCCCCACCCCTCTGCGCCCCTCTCGTTTACCTGCTGACCGTGGGCTGACCCATTACCTCTTTCTCAATCAGGGGCAGCGGATACTTGGTCTCAGGGTTCTGTAAGGTGACCGCAAGCTGTTTCCTCCTTGAGTTCATGTTCTTCAGGGCCAACAGAAGCACCGTGAGCCCAATGACGGCGACAGCAAGGAGCAGGGACGGGTCCTAGCCAGACACAATGCGAGCAGGGCACCTCAGGTCCTGCCTGCCCTTGGCAGGACCGTTCTCAGGCACACAGGAGCCTTCTCCACACCCGAGGCATAAACGCTGGGGTGTGCCTGAAAGAAACTGGGCAGAGGGAAGGGCACTACAAGAGAAAGCAGGCCGAGTCTAGGGGGCACCCAGTGGGGACGGGGTCAGCAGCAGGTCAGACACGGTGGCATGTTTCAGGCTGCCTGAACCACGCCAAGCAGATGGCCTGCGAGCGCTAATGTTGCCAGGCCCTCCCTGCCCATCTTCCTCCATCCTCGCTACAGCCAAGGGTGCCATCCCTGGGAGTCCCCTCCTGGAGGTGGCGTGGTTGCTGGCATTGCTTCTAACATACAATTTGGACTGAAGGCCACAGCCCCCAAGGACAGAACTGGAGAGGGAGCCTGGGTGTGGCGTCCTCCGGAGGTGATCTTGGCTGACAGGTAGGCAGGGGAGGGCTCGCCTCCCTCGCTGCATCCAGTTTAGGCTGGGAGCTGGGGTGCTGGGAGATCTTAGCTTTTCGGGTCACCCCAACACCTCCAAGGCGGGAGGAGGAGACTGAGCACTCCCCCGTCCAAGCCCGCCAACCTCCGCCCTGCCTCCAACTCCACCCGCCCCGGCCCGCCCCCGCCCGCCCGGTCCGCCGGGCCCGCCTGCTCCTGTGCAGACCCGGCGATCCCGACCCGACTCCGGAGAGGTCCGCCGGCCCACTTCTCACGCCGGCGCCCCGATGCCCCGCCCCGCACGCTCCGCGCCCTCGCCGGCTCCGCTGGGTCCAGCGCGGCGCGCCCCTCCACCCGCTTCCCCTCCGTCCCGCCCGCGGCCGACGTCCGCCGCCCGACCTCTCCCCGTCCCCCCGTAAGACCCCGGCGACGCCGTCGGGCTTTCCCGGGCCCCCGCCCGCCTCCGGTCCGCGGCCTCTCCCGCCGGCCCGGCCGCCCTGCCCCGGGAGCCCACCCGGAATGAGTCGCCGAACATGATGAAGTGGGGCTGGTGCGCGGTCCCCACCCCGCGGGCCCGCTGACTGGGGGCCGCCGACCTGCAGCTCCGCTGGACCGACGGCCGAGCCTCGCGGGCAGGTAGGGACGCCGGCGGGAGGGGCGGGGCGGGCGGGCCGGCAACGCGTGCCCTGACCGGCGGCGGCTCGCGGCGGGCGCCCTCCCAGGTGACCCCCCACCCCTGCCCCGGCCCGAGGCGCGGCGTTGGAAGGTTCTTTCTCGCGTGACTCGGGCTCCGCACCTGCCGTGCGCCGGGGCCAGGCGGCCTCCAGGGGCTTCCTCGTTCCTAGTGAAACATCCCTGACGCGTGACGCGGCGCCCTCTCCAGCCTGGTCCTCCCCCTGCACGCTCTGAGCTGCCCTGATGGGAGCTCCCTGGCCTCTGCTCGTTTAATTGGGGCGAGGCTGGGGGGAGGGTGGGCGTCTGAGTGGGAGGGAAGGGATGCTGGTAACGGAGCTGGGAATTTAGGGCAATTCTAAGAGCATCTATCTAGCAGTCATCCTACTCTGAGCCTGGTCCAGGGCGAGGTGTTTGTAAGGGTGAGGTAGGGGTGTGATCCAGTTAAAAAAGACATGGTTCAAGGTGCTCATTCATTCATTTATTATTGGGAGAGAGAGGTGACAGGTACCCAATCATAAATGGGAAGCAGAATGGCAGGCATGTCGGTTATGGGGGTTTCTTCACAGTATATTTGAGAATCTTGCTCACTCTCCTCCCGCATCGTTCACCTATCCCAGTGGCAAAGATAAATTCCTGCCTCCTGGACTTGAATGAGACAGAAGCCAAGCAATAGATTCCCATCCCATTAACCTACCCTTAGCCCCAAACACACACCACAGGCCTATTTGTAATGGACACCTTCCCTAACACCTGCAGGCGCCAGGATATTATTGTCAGATATCTTAACTTTTTTTTTTTTTTTTTTTGCAATCTAATCAGTGTAAAGTGATGGCCTGTGAACCTAATATCATTCCCTATGGAGGCTGAATATCTTTCATGTGCTTATTTCCCACAGAATTTCTTTTTCTGGGGGGAAAAAATCTGTTCACGCTTTGTACCCATTTTTCTATTGAGTTGTAGCATATTTTCTTCCTGGTTTTTAGGAGTCATATATTATTAAGACTACTTATTTGTTAGTTATATGATTTACAAATGTTTTCTCCCAGTTTGCAACTTATTTTACCTTTCTTTTTCTTCTCTCTCTTCTCTCTTCCCTCTTCTCTCACTCCCTGGATGTATTTTGATGAATAGAAGTTGGTAATTGCAATGTAGTTAAATGTTTTGATCTTCAATCTTTACGGTCAGTGCTTTTTGTGACTTGCCTAATTATAGCCAAGATTCTAAAGAGATTTTATATTTTCTCTGGTAAAATGTAAAGGTTTTTCTTCTACATTTAGGTCTCTCAACCACCTGAAACTGATTTCTGTGAATGGTTTGAAGCAGGGATCCAATTTAATTTTTGCCATGTGGATAACGTGTTGTCTTGGTAACATTTATTGAATTGCTTGTACCTGGCCACTAACCTGCAATGCCATCGCTGTCATATATCATTTTTTATATATGTACAAATCTAGTTCTGGCTTCTCTGCTTTCTTACATTGAGCGAGTTGCCCCACCCCTGTCCTAATTATAATAGTTTATAACAAGTATTTATATCATCCACTCATGTATTCATTGGTTCTCAGCTCAATTATCACTTCCTCAGATATGCCTGCTCCTGTCCCCCAATTTAATTAGATGTATACATTACATTCTAGTCATAGCTTTTACTTCAGTTTATAATTATACATCTTGAATATTCAATTGATAAAGAATTGATTCTCACATTTGCCTGGAAATTCTATTATAGGGCAGAAACCTGGCTTCCCCAGGGTTTAGCACTGTGACTGTCAGGAATGGATAAATTCATCTCTGCCCTGCAGCATTTAGCACACTGCCCCACACGTGGTAGATGCTCCATAAATACTAAAGGAAGGAACAGTCCTTTCCATCACAACTCTATGCCGCTTCCTTGATTAATTTGGCCCGGTAAGACTTACCACCATATCTTGCACATATCTTACCTACTTGTTTACTGCCTTTCTCCACTATAATGGAAGTTCCATGAGGCCAAGACTTGCTTTGTCTGTTTCAACTCCTACTGTATCCCAGGTAGAGTAGTGTCTGGCAATTGGTAGATGCTCAATCAATATTTATTACATGAATGAAAGAACGAAGGTCATTTTTTTTATCAATCAAAAGCATTTTTGCATTTGGAATTAAAAGTCGCCTCTCCTTTTCCTATGGCTTCCTTAGTAGTTTGCCTCTTCCCTCCATTCTCCCTTCTCATTTTCCCTGCACAGTCCTTCATGTTACCACAGAGGCAGACGGCACATCCTCCTTTATCAATCTTACAGCAGGATAAAAGGCAGGCCCTTATCTGGCTCCTAGTAATTTTGACAGGGCAGAGAGTCCCTCCTCTCCTCAGCACTCCTACACACACTTTTCATATGGGTCCCTCACTTGCTCTCCTGCTGCCTGGATTTCGGCTTCTCTTCTACTAATCCCCTGAAATTTACCATGAGTACCTCTCACTCTCTAAATGCCCAGATTGGTAATAGGGCCTGGCGAAGAACAGGCCTTCCGCAAGTGCTTGCTGGAAAAAAGAAAGAAGGAACATCTGTTGTCCCTGTTGAAGTATGTAGAGACTCTGCCCCACAAGACAGTGTCTCCTGTGCAGTACCAGTTCTCCCTCACTGCTGAACTCCCCTGGGGGAACCGACACCCTGACCAAGTTGATGCTTAATGAGCATTTGCTCTCTAAACAATTTTCAGGCTGTTGTGGACTTTTTATTAGCTTTTTGACCTTGAAAAATATTTATTTCCATTTTACCCCCTCAACACATGACCACCTCCTAGGTGTTAGCTGTTTAGCCTAAATTGTGGTATAATAAATGGCTCTCGAAGTTTACCCACATTCTAATCCCAGAAACCTGTGAATGCTACCTGCGTGGCAAAAGGGACTTTGTAGCTGGGATTAAGTTAAAGTGTTTGAGATGGGGAGACTATCTTAGATTGTCTGGTGGGCCCAACATCATAATATCCTTTATAAGAGGGATGCAGGAGGAGACAGAGAAGAAGGCATTGTGATGACAGAAGCAGAAATTGGAGCAATGAACTTTGAAGTTGGAGGAAGGGGCTGCAAGCCAAGGAATGCCAGCGGCCACCAGAAGCTGAAAAAGGCAAAGAAAAAGATTTCCCCTAAGAGCCTTTGGAAGGAACCAGCCCCTTGTTAGCCCATTGAAACTGATTTTATACTTCTGGCTTCCAGCACTGGAAGAGAATAAATTTGTGCTTTTTAAAGGCAGTACATGTGGGCTAATTTGTTACAGCAGCAATGGGTAACTAATACACTAAGTGAATGACTGTTTTTGTCTCTTAGGGCTATTTGTTTTTACTTGGATTTATTAAAAAAAACATTTCCTGTGATTGGGACCAGAGGAGCCAGGAGGAGCTCCTGCCCTCTAATTCTTCTGCTCTTATTACTGTAATTATGGGTTTCTTTTCTCATGTGCACAGCCTCCCTCAGCAGCGTCCTGCTGCCTGGCCACGTCTTCAGCTTGTTGTCTCTGCCAGGCCACACAAGTGGCCACCCACTCCATCCCTTCCTCTTCATCCTGGCTCTGGCCTGTCCTTTGTGCATTGTGCAAAAATGTCATCCTGAGAAAAGGATGTCAGCAAATAAATCCAGTTGACTGGGGTGAGCTTTATGAGACAATACTGATGGCGCACCTTACCCACTCCAAGCACCCAACACCATGACCAGTGTGGACTGTTTCTTGAATCGGATTTCCCTTGGTTTTCCTCTTCAGGGATTTTAAATTAAAGTATGTCGATGCCACCTGGTCAGGATCCCCCCCCAGCCCCCCAGCACTGTAGATGGTCATAAAAAAAAGGTAACATTTTCCTTTCTGGAATGTCTTCAACCTCAACTTGGATAGCAGAAACATGGCGTGGAGAACCTTGCACGCTCCTGGCAATGGGAGGCTTACTGGGGCCTGATGGAGTAAGGCTGTATAAAGGCAAGAGGCTTGAGACACTGCGAATGACCAGAATTTGCCAGAAATTGTGTTTGAGAAAAGTCAGAAGAACAGTTTGTAGAGTCCTGTTCCCGCCATCACTCCCACACCCATAGCCCGAGGATCCTTCCTGAGCAGCTATGTCTGCAGAGCTACGCCCACTGGTGTAGCTCCCGACCAATATTTATAGCAGTTGCTTCAACTCTTCCCAGACAGCATCTGTTATGGCAGGGGCTGGGGTAGAGCCTCCAGAAGGTAGTAAATGTGAGTTCACAGCTTGGGCTGTGGAGACAACAGGAAGTAAGTGGGGCAGCACATGCAGTTTCCAGGGGAATGGCTGCCAGCAACAGGAGGAAGGCCAGCCTTCAGGAAGGGGAGAAGGAGAAAGCGTCCAACAGAAGGACAAGAAGGAAGTTGGCCCCCCCTCCTGTTTGAACACAACCAGGAATTTGGTTGTTCACTAACTTGCCCAGCCTCTGCTTCCTTGTCTCTTATAGGGAAAAAAGCAGAAGGTTTTCAAACAGTTTTGTTTGTGGGGACAATTAGTGTCTGTTTTTAAAATTCTGAACAAGTTAAGATAGAGCAAACTAGGCTAACGCCTCCATTCTAAGAATAATTGTAAAAGCTTCATTTTCATAGAACTGCAGAGTTGACAAAACATTTCCCATAATGGAGCATATCCTTCTGAAATTGTTGCGATCTCTTTACAACCACTTTATTTTGGAGAAAGAACCTTTGAGAGAGTCCGTGCCTTATCCGTGATCACATGGCTTGAAAATAGCAAAGCTGGAACACAAGCCCACGTTTCTGAATCCAGCCTCATGTTCTTCCCCTGAACCCCGACACCCTGAGCTACACTCAGTGCATTAAACAAACAAACAAACAAAGGAATCTGTCATGTCACACAAGCTTAAAAGTTCCTGATTTCAGATTTAAAGAAGCACTCCATTTTTCAGCTGACAAAGCTGAAGCTAAGAGATGCTTTTGGAGGAAGGTCTGTGATTGGGTCATTTGTGTTGCTTTGAGCAAAAAGGACAATGACCACAGCCCAAAGAGCTCTGTGTGATGGATTTTTTGATGTGTCAGCTTGGTTAGGCTACAGCCCCCAGTTATTCAATCAAACGTAAGTGAGAGGTGTGGGAAGGGATTTTGCAGAGGTGATGGAAGTTCCTAATCAGGTGACTATGGAAGGAAGGGCATCCTGGCCTAGCTGGGTGGGCCTGACTTCATTAGTTGGAAAGGCCTTAAAAGCAGAGCTGAGGCTTGCCCAGAGGAGAGGAGAAATTCCGCCCGTGGAGAACGGCTTCAGCCATGCCTGTGCATGCCAGTGTCCTGTGTGTGAGCTTCCCTTAGGACTGCTCTCTGGACTGACTTGCTTAGTCCGCCCCACAGTCATGTAAGCCCGTTCCTGGTGTATTAGCTTGCCAGACCTGCTGCAACAAAATATCACAAACTGGTGTCTTAGGAAAACAGAAATTTATTGTGTCACAGTTCTGGAGACTAGAAGTCCGAGATAAAGGTGCTGGAAGGGTTGGTTCCTTCCGAGGGCTGTGAGAGAGACGCTGTTCCATGCCTCTCCCCTAGCTTCTGGTGGTTTGTGGCAAACTTCGTTGTTCCTTGGCTTAAAGACACTGCATCACCCCAGTGTCTGCCTTCGTGTTCATGTGACGTCCTCCCTGTGTGCGTGTGTCTCTCTCTGCATCCAGATTTCCCCTGTTATGAGGACACCAGTCATATTGGATTGGGGTCCCCACACGTGACCTCACTTTAACGTGATTACCTCTCGAAAGATTCTCCCAATAAGGTCACCTTCTGGGGTACTGGAGGTAAGGACTCTGACATGTCTTTTGGGGTTCTCTGATTGAATGCTGACTGAAACTCTCTATGTGTATCTCTTGGTCACATTTCTCAAAACAGCTTACTGGCCCTGCCGGTTGCTCAGTGGTTAAAGCATCAACTCATGGACCAAAGGGTCTTGGGTTTAATTCTCAGTCAAGGGCACATACCTCAGTTTCAGGTTTAATCCCTGGCTCTGGTCAGGGCACAAGCCAGAGGCAGCCAATCAATGTGTCTCTTTCACATCAATGTTTCTCTCTCTCTCTTTCTCGCCCCTCCCTTCTACCTCTTCCTTTCTACTCTCTCTAAAAATCAATGGAAAAAGTATCCTCACTCCTCAGTGAGGATTAAAGAAACACACACAAAATACCAGCTTACCGGACTCATTGTATTCTTCAGGAAGGACATTCCATGTCTCCAGAAACATTGATTCATTCTCTGATCTGGAGATGTTTAAATCTGGGTGTAAGCATAATATAATGCTCAGGTCACACAAACCAGGCCAGTGCTTGGGACGCAGCAGAACATTATTATTGTTATAATTATAGGGCATCTCAGTTAGCTGAACTCCGGGTATTTTAACTAAAAAGTGTAGTATCTTAACTGTAACCTGGCTTTGCCATAACTAGCTGCTTACCCCCTAACAAGAATGAACAACTTGAGAAGCTTTGTGAGGTTTGGACAAAGTGTTCATGGGTGTGAGGGCTTGGAAGGAAACTGTGTAATTCAGGTGTCTAGAGACTGGGGGTTGGTGAAGACATTTCACATTTTGGAGCCGCTGTTACGTGTCACGCACCTGCTCTTGGCCAAGCATACCTTATCTGATTTAATCCTCACTACATTCTTACTAGGAATGTGCTAGTCACCGGTTGTAAGGTTGAAGTAAATGAACCTTAGATGACTCTGAGGTCACAGATCTAGTAAGCATAGGCCAAGATTCAGATATGCAGTTGATCCTCATCCTTTGAGGATTCTGTATTTGCAAACTTACCTACTCACTAACATTTATGTGTAACTCAAAGCTAGCATTCCTGGTGTTTCCAAGGTCATTTCCAAGGTCATTCGTGGAGATTTGTGAAGAATTTGAGTCACCACATGCAGGTGTCCCTCACTGAGGCCTGAGGAGGTGACACTCTGCTTCTTGTTTCAGCTCTCATTCTATCAGTTAAGTGTTCTTGCCATGGTCTCTTCAGTGCCATGTTTTGTTGTGGGGTGTGTTTGTTGTTGTTGCAATTTTGTGTGTTTTGTTGGTGATTTTGCTATTTAAAATGTCCCTGAGCTTTGTGCTGAAGTGCCATCTGGTGTTCCTAAGTGCAAGGAGGCTATACTGCCTTTGAAGATGCCTGTGATAGATAAGCTTTGTTCAGGTTTGAGTTACAGGGTATTGGCTGTGAGTTCAGTGTTAATGAATCAACAATATATATTAAATAAGGTGACGTTCAACAGAAATAGACATCAAACCAGAGGCTCAGAGGAGCCTAATCCCTCATCTTCCCTAGGAGCACTGGTTCAGTATTCACTAATTTCAGTGTTTATGGCGACTTTCTAGAACAGAACTGCTGCAAATGATGAGACTTGATTAACACGTTATGAGGATGAGAATTTGGACCTGGTGCCTCTTCCTTCTTACCTGATTCAGGGATGAAGGAGACTGTAGCCTGAAAGCCTCTGAAGGTCACATTTTCATCTGACTGGAAGCTGATGAGCATCACGCCAGAGGAGCTCAGCACAGGGGCCGGGGCAGCAAAGCCACACAACCGAGCTGGGTCAAGCCAAGCCCAGGCGAGTCACGGCCAAGGGCCAGCAAATAGACGTGACATTGCATTAAAGAAAAAAATAATTGTCCGTTAGGTAACTGTTAGGAATTAAACTTTCCTGGTGGATGTCACTAGTTGGCTTCTTTTTAATATGTTTTTAATCTCATCACCATTTCTGTTCTGTTTAACTCTCAAACATTCCTATTTCCATAGCACTTTCCCTTTCTGACCCCTTGCTCATGTGGGCTCTCCGTATTTTCTGTTCAAATGGTCCTGTGATTCTCCCTCTTGCTTTTCCTGCCCCTGATGTAGGAGAGGAGGAAGAGGTGGTGGTGAGAGCGTAGGGAGGGATGGGGGAGAATGAGGGACCCTTGAGCCAGATCCTTTTTATTCCCCAAAAGGACTGGGTCCAAACACAAACCAGGGCAGCTGAGCTCCAGGAACACACACCTATTTCCTTCTTCCTTTCTACATCCCTGTGCACTGTCACGTAGTCGGAAGTGCAGTCTCCACTCTCCTCTATTTCCAGATTCTGAAAGGAAAGCTGAGAAGACTCAACATTACATCCAGAGGAAATAATAGGGATGGATTACCTGATTTTGATTAGGTAGAGAAGTGTGGATTGCGCAACTTGCTCTGGAGTTCGACCTTAGACGAGAAAGTTAGTGGAATGTTCATGAGTGGGTTAAGTTACTTAGTTTCCTATGCTATACCATAGGCTCCCAAAACCTGCTGAAACATATAAGTGACCAAATATAATCCAAATGTAAGGGTGGGAAAATATGCAAATATTTAAGCTCCCTTGCTCTTTCCTAGGAAGAGCAGAGAACAACATTTGAGCATTGGATAGCACTGGCCAGTGGAGTGCGAAGAGAAGAGCAGTGGGATGAAGGGCTGATGAAGCAGGAGTTCACATTGTAAACATACAGATGATAGGGTTCAATTGAGCCTGCACACTCAGCCGGAGACACAGGACTGCATGGATAGGACAAAAGCGGAGGCAAATGGTCGTTAATGGTGAATGTAGGCATGGGGAGAAGGAGCCGAGTCAGACACAGGATTCATTCAAACGTTTCTTAAACCCTTACTGGGATGCTTTCTTGAAGTAAACCCTTTTCTCTCTGAGTCATGGTAAGCACACAGTTATGACTTGCCATGCTAATTTACAAATTACTGTCTTGGCTGAGACCTAGGATGATCCTGTCACTGGGGGTGTGAGAGGCTCATTTCACGGATGCTCGGCACTCCATGGGCATTTATTGAATAGATGTTTTTAAATCACTTCTAGCTCTGGCACGTTCAGACTTTCAACTAAATGTGTCTTCATCCTCCTTCCAGAAAATGCTCATTCTTAAACTTTTATCCTCCATCACTAATAACATATCTCCCCTTCATACTTCTTCCTCCTGAAACACCTGCCCTGCCTGTGTTTGAGTTCCAGGAACTTTTAGGAAAAGATCTATGCTCACCTCCTCTGTGTCTTCTTCTCCCACTCATTGGTAAGACCTGTGTGACCTTGTTTCTGCTCCTGAGACTGGACCTAATTTGGTATTTCAGACACTTCTGCCTCCTCTCTGTTGTTCAGTTGTCCAGTCCAGTTATTCTACCTTTTTATTGGGGGCTGAGGTGGGGACTGGACAATGACTGCTCAGTCCTCCTTCTCTTTAAATTCTGACTTTGTGTAGTAAATTTGAAGTGTTGCCCACATCATTTTGTTTGTTTATTTTGTGTTATATTCTAAGTTAAAGGGTCCAAACACAGTTATAACATTCTCTAGACAGTTATAACATCACACTGATTTGTTTCTCCTGGGTTTCAGATCACTTTTCGCCTCTTGAACATCTGAGAACTTTGTGGTATTGTTCACCCTATTCTTCCCCCTTTATTTTCTACTCTACTTTCTCAACTTCATGTTCTCTTGCTTTCAATTATCATTTTAAGAGAAAGACTTCTAAACAAATGCCTAGTTCCACCTCACTGTGAATGCAGTCTCACCTTCAACCAATGGAGGCATCTCTGTGCAGATGGCTCACTAGTGTTTAATGAACAAACAAATGGGCACAAACACCACTAATCGAGTGCTGAGTAAACACTGTATCCAGGCATTCAAGGTTCTCCATACATTGACCTGAGCTTCACCTTCCAGTACGTGTCATGACGCTCACACCAGTGCACCTGTACCTGCTCGATGCTGGTTCCTCTGTGCTTGCCCTGTCCCCTCTGCACAAGAGGGATGATTTGGGCCTCACTGTCATCACCTTTTGTTAACCATCACTTAGAGCAGTGATGGCGAACCTTTTGAGCTCCACGTGTCAGCATTTTGAAAAACCCTAACTTAACTCTGGTGCCGTGTCACATATAGAAATTTTTTTATATTTGCAACTATGGTAAAACAAAGATTTATATTTTTGATATTTATTTTATATATTTAAATGCCATTTAACAAAGAAAATCAACAAAAAAATGAGTTCGCGTGTCACCTCTGACACGCGTGTCATAGGTTCGCCATCACTGACTTAGAGTGTTTCTAGAAGAGACTAGGGAATGATAAAACAATTTACCAGGTACAAAGACTAAGGCAGCACTTCAACGAAAAGTAAAGTGTGCAGTTGCCATCTGGTGGTGAATGTGAGCAGTTACAGGGAGAAGTCTGTTATTCTACAAGTATTTGTTGAGAGCTTTGTATGCCAGATACTAGGGACTATGGACTAGGGTTACAGCAGTGAATAGATCAGATAAAAAAGCTGCCCTGTGGTGCTTCTGTTAGCTATTCTGTGGAGATACCATGGCAAAGGAAGGGGAGCCAGAGTCAGTACCTTAATTAGGTAGTGTTTGGGGGCTTGAAATACCCAGTTACAGTTGGCCATGTCATTGTAATCTTCAGGATAATGAAGACTCTGTATGAGGCCTTCTTCAAAAAGGACAGCCCAGGACCTGCAGCCGGAATCTGAAACACAAGGGAAAACATGCACACAGTGTCATCAGCCAAGCAAAGAGGCACCCCTTTGTTTTTCCTCTTGTCTCCCACGAATGATGCGTGACCTGAATCTGCAGGCTGAGTCAGCAAGAAGGAAGAGGTTCATGCACTGGTTTTCCAGAACTCACTGGGCATGCTCAGCTCACTTAGGTGTGCAATCGCAGCACCATAGGAGCGCTGTGCCTGGCGTCTCACACCAGCACACCTGTACCTGCTCTATGCTGATTCACAGGCCTGTGCTCCTCTCCACCTTGGAGCCAAGGGGGCCTTGGGAGGGGGCTCCCTGCCCCTCACCCAATTCCTATGGGGCCTCAGCTTTTACAAAAGGCCTGGATAGTGTGTGATAAAAGAAAAATGGTTTTACCCGGAAGGTAGTTTGGCTTAAGAGCTTTGTAGGTGAGATTAAAACCAGCGGCGTAATCTGTGGCATCAGAGATGAACTTCAGCCTCAAAGAGTTGGAGGCAATAAGAACTGATGAAACGAGGCTTTCTCCACAGAATTTCCCTGCAACGTAAGAAGATTCTCTGTTCAGAGTCTAGAAGACAGCACCCATTCAAAGACTGAAGGAGACCTGAACTTGTCATGATAGTGCAGGATCGTCTAACCCGGGGTTTCTCAACCTTGGCACTACTGACATTTTGAACTGGAACGTTCTTTGTGTTCAGGCTCCTGTGCATTGTAGGGTGTTTTGCACATTCCTGGCCTCTGACCTCTAGGTGCCCGTACTTCTCCCTGCCGCTGTGACACCAAAAAAGCTTCTAAGACACTGCCAACCGTCTCCTGAGAGGCAAAATCACCTCCAGTTAAGAACCACTGAAACGCCTCTGCATTTCTGTGTTTTATATAAGCAACTTTTCTCTCCGACTCGTGAGTATCCATTTTTACTTTTAGCTGAATGAGACAGGGAAAGACGGTTTTCATGCCTAGAAAAGCCCCAAGCTGCCTGGGAGGCAGGGGCCCTGCAGGGTGCCTACATTTTACTCCTGATGGGCTCCAGGTTGGAAACGAGCTCGGAAGCCTGGCTCCATGGGAAGCTGATGCAGCGAGCAAAATGCACTGTGGCCTCCCAGCCATCACACAGCCCCAGATTTAGTTCCTTTCCACCATCCATGCCGAGTCTCAAAAGTTGGAGACAGGAAATGTGGTGGGTACAGATGGCTCAGTGCCAGACATACTGTATCCAGGCCCCACGAAGCCCTCTGAGCACTGGTGTCCATTTGACAATGTGGAAATCCACTCACCAAGAAGTCTGTCTTCTAAAGAATGCATTGACAGGTAATTGTGGTCACAAGACTCTGCATCCAAGTGGGAAAAGCTGAGTAACACATGCATGTCCTCGGGTACCAACAGCGTCCAGACACAAAGTCTGCAGGCAGATACGTCGGGCGGGTGTTATTTCTAGACAGAAAGTGGCTGTCCCCGTTACTGGGCACAGTCAGACCAGAGGTGGGAGTCGGGGGAGGAGTGGCAGAGCGGGCTACTCACTGCTTGCTGTCATAATAGAGGTAGGGGCTCTCTGGGAAGTGCAGCTCCCCCTCCGACTCCCTGACCACACGATCCTTCTCCCTGCAGGCGGCTGGGAGGGAAGCCACAGAATCAGGCTAACAACGATGGCTAGTCACAGCAGCCCTCACTTTCCAGGACCCCAGACAGATGCTGGGACCTCCTGGATCTTCGTTATGCACGCTTCCTTTTTTCACGAAACCTTTTCCTGCCCTGGTTCCAGATGCTTTTTATTTATTTTTGTTCCTTTTAGGTCCTGCTTAACCTTGAGATTCTATGATTATTTTCCCCTTCCCTCTTCTTTCTCTGACCCCACACTCCATTCTATAAATACAGGTAGTTCCCAGGTTCTGTCATTAATTTTCATCTCTCTCTGCCTGGGCCCTCTGACCAGTCTCATTCATCCCCTCAGTTTCAACTATCGTCTCTACATTTCTAAACTTTAGACCTGATTTTTCAATCGTCTCCTAGGTATCGCGCCTGAAACTTAACATGCTACAAACGAAATTTGTCTGGGTATGCAAGGGTGCTTCCACGTCGGCTTTGATTATTTTTATCGGCCCCTTTCTTAGTCTGTCCTGCCTAAAACTTCGGTAGCATCCTTGATTCCCCCCTCTCCACCCTTCATCTCAGTGACCAACAAGTCCTAATTCTTCTTGTTTCTGTTTCCTCCTCATCCTCTGGCCCTTGCCCTAGGTCAAGCTTGTATTTCTTGCCTCTTGAACTAATATATAATCTCATAAATCCACCTCGAATTGTTTTCCCCTCTGACCTATATATATTTTCCCTATGTGCGGCTCTTATGCCACTGAACTATAGCTCTAATCCATTTAATCAACTTCCCGTTTTGACTGGCATTCAAATTTCCATAAGGTGGTCTCACATTATCTTTCTAATCTCCCTCATTAACCTGTCACCTATCCTGCAGTTCAGCTGCTTTGAGATGACTGGTCTCCATTACCACCTACGTTTTCCTATCTCCATCCTTTAGTACCCATCCAGGATGGCAGCTGGAATAGTTTTCTTTACCTGAATCCCACTGCCACCTGAAAAAATTCTTCTCAACCTTTGTCCTTTAAGAGTCAACGTAGAAGAGAAGATGTCTGTGCTTCAAAGCCTCCCTGCCTTTTTTTTTTCCCCCTGCCAGAAGAGCCACTTGCTCCTCTGCGCTCTCAGGGTACTCTTCCTCACATTGCTCTCTGTAGGTAGTTCCACAGACTCACAGAACCACCAGAGATTTGAGCTCAAGATGCCTTAGAAACCATCTGGTCCAAACTCTTTTCTTTATGAATGAAGAAACAGGTCCAAAAATAGGAAGGAGCTTTCCCAAGTCACAGAGTGAATTCATTGCCCTGTTGCAACATAACACCGGGGTGAGTCCCCTGGATAAGTAAGGGCACTTTCAGGAGAAGGTGTGTTGCTTCTTGACCACATCTGCCCCACCTTATCCTCCTCCTTCAAGTCTCTGATGCAAAGCAAGGATCTGGCAAATGTTTGCTGAAATGAGAGGGAGCTCTGGATGTACAGGATGGGAAATGGGAGGGAATCTGGGGCTCCAGCTGGGTGAGGGACCTGACCGGCAGGGATTTCGAAGTGGTGGCTCTGTACCTAGTGTGCGAGGACAGCTCTTGCTGAGGAAGGCGTTTGATTATAAAGCGAACTGACATATAAGTCATGCTTTTGGGGGAGCGGACTGGAGAAATACCCACCTCTGGAGCTCTTTCTCCGTTTCCCTAGGGAAGAAAAGGAAAGATGCAATTCAAGGTTTGTGGTATCCTAAACAAATGTGGTATCCTAACATTTCAAGAAGTTAGCAACTCCCTGGCTTAAAAGTGCAGAGATTTTCAAGTCAATGTGCAACTAATGAGAATGTAATCTATGGAAAGAACAGAAGGGACAAGCTGAAAAAGCAGAAAGTGGCCTTTTTGCTTTAAGGAGATGATGTCACTCTGTTTATTAAACAGGGGAACTAAGAGACAGGCCCAGATTAGCTTGGAGGTTACACAGAGCAAGAAGAGGTCATCTGGCCCACCCCTCTTGTTTTACATGAGAAGGGAAGCTCGAGATGGAATAACTCACCACAACCACAAAAGAATTGTCGGGATAGCTATAACCTGAACTGAGAGTGCAGGTACCTGCCACCAGACCATATACATGAAAACAAAACCAAGTTCTTACTGAATCAATTTGAATTAATCCCTTTGGGGAAAAACAGAAGCCCTATTGGGGCTGGAAGCCACCAGTTAAGAAAACAATTAAGGGTGATTTGGAGGCAGAAATGAAGTTTCAGTTAACTTACTGGTCAGGCTAGTAGAAGGTATATGTAGACCAGGCCTTTTCAGACTTACGGTGCCTAGATCTGTATAAGGCCTTCTCAACCAGGGCATTGCTAACATTTGGGTCTGCATTATTCTTTTTTTTCGAGGCCTGTCCTGTGCATTGTAGGAGGTTTAGCAGCATCCATGGCCTCTATCCACTAGATGCTAATGTCACTCCCTCCCCTTCCCCTGGTTGTGACAACCAAAAATGTCTCCAGACATTGTCCCCTGTGCTCGATGACCACTGATATACTATTGCATGCTGAATCTTGCTAGCACAGTTGAGAAGTGGTGAGTACATATCACCAGCTGACATAGTTTAAATTAAAGGCAAATTTGAAAAGGCTAGGTTGGATGCATTCATGTTTCATTGACTGTATGCTGTACCACGCACCATATTTTCCTCTTGTTTTAGCCTTAGGAAACACCACAGTCCTGATGTGTTGCCCTAAGAACAGAAGCAGAGCCTGTCTGCACAGTGGCCCTGACTTGCCTGGACTCTGCAGAGGCCCTCCCTGGCCCCAGCTTCTTGACCTTAAGTGCTAGCTTTATTACCAATGTGGATGTGTTTGCGGATCCAGGGAAGCACTTTACTAAGATCTGTGAAGATCCCAGGAGATCCTTGATCATCTTTCTGCACATTGTTCCTCCAGCCTCGACCACAGCCCGAACCCCAGGAAGTCACACCTGCGAGAGTCCAAGTCCCTTTCTTATTCTGGCACATGAGGGAACCTCCTGAATCTCCCTGGAAGGGGAAAAGCCTCTGTTACCATCATGGTCAGTGTCTGTGCCCCAAAGTACTCACGCTTCCCCCCCCCCCCCCATAAAGATGCTAGATGAGGATGAATGACATTTCTTCGCTTCTAATAATTTGGACTCGGGCCTGGGAGAACAGGCAAGCACAGCTCACATTAGACCCTTGGGTATCATCGGAGCCTATCAGCTCCACCTCCTTCTCTGCATCCTAGGCTTTCATCACACAATCAGGCTGTCTTCCTGTTCCCGTCTCATCTTGCAGGCTCAAAGAAGTCTTGCCCCGTACTAAAAATGACCGCAGGTCTTGCTCAGCAGGAGGGATGGAAGGAAAGGAAGGTTCCTGTTATACATGAACCTGAAACTTCTGGATGGGAAAGAGCCAGCCATTCTTCAGAGGTGGAGAACCCTGAGCTCTTCATTGGCATTATCTGTTACTTAGTCTTTTGGAAAAAGTGGAAAACCTCTTCTGAATTCACACTCCCTGCTATAAACAGATTGTTCAGACTGTCTCTTTATTTTGCCTCAAACCTCTCCTGCCACTCTTGACACTTCTTTTCAGAGTCCATTCTTATAGCTGCGGGAAGCCCTGCCCGGGACCCATCAGCCTAGCTGCTCCCACCTACCTGACATGCATCTCTGCCTCCATCAAGGAAGCCTGTGCAGAGAAAGGTCTGCCCACTGATGGGTTTATTTAGGGTTAGCAGAGCTGCCACACACTCTTCCTGGGTCAAGATGGGCAGGTTCACTTCTTGCAAGACTTGCGGGAGGATGCCGTCTAGAACACACAGAGACGCGAGCCCCAGCAGGCCACTCTTCTACCCTTTCTGAGTCGAAGATGCCTGCTCCAGCCAGGTTTGTGTCTTTTGAAAAGACCTGAACTTCTAAGTACATTTTTACATTTCCTCTTTTAAAACATGTTTGCCCAATTGTTTTCTTAAAAAATAACAGCTTAAAAATTCTATTTTTGGATTGCCCAATAGAAAGTTCTGACACCTGGTTAAGGGTAGAGGCATAGAAGTTCTTACTTTCAGTCAGGCGGCCCCAGCCTGCAGTCGTGCAAATCAATCCAGCCTTAAATTGTTCTCCTGGCTCTGGAAGACACATGGGCCCCACAGACGGGCCTGAAAAAAGAGCAAGGACAGGGCATGGAGGAGAGGTCACCAGATGCACTCACCCACTGGCATCTAGGTGGTCCCCCCAAGATCTTGTAAGAGTTGTGATATTTCTCCCTGACACATTCAGGTGTCACTTGTCAGACAAAGAAAGACACTCTACATAATCCTATATCTGAAGCTATAAGCAAAAATGTTTCAGGTAGGGGACCCTCCACCCCTAACCCCTATCTCTAATTCCATGACCCAGAATTGCTGGGCATATCATGTACTATAAGGAATGTGCTATAGAACAGAATTTATGGAGAACATGGGATAGATAATTCAGAGTGAGCCTGAAATATTTACCAAAATGGAAGGTGCCAGCCATCTTCAAAAGAGCAATGTCATAATCCATTGGTTTTTTGGTGGAGAATTGGGGGTGTATAATGATGCTTTCAATGGTGAGGGTTTGCTCTCCTGGCTCTTTATGGCTCAAGTCATGTTTTCCAGCAGTAACATTCAAAGTCGATGCAGTATTTCTATTAAAGAGGAAGTAGTAGAATGAATTGATTTCATTGAGCCTCTGAGTACAATCGTAATGGTTGACAAAGTGGCCTCTTCAAAATGGCATGGATGGATAATAGGGGGGTAGGAGGCTGCCGGACAGAGAAAGTGAGAATGATTCCCACACTCTTGCTAAAAATGCAGAGGTTTTCAATTTGATTCGGGAGTAGTAATGAATGGCCTCAGGAGTCAATGATGTAATAAGTCGAGTACTCTGCAATTTCATTTACAAAATGTCTAAAGCTGTAGATACTTTGTAATTCAGGGGTCTAAAGCTGTAGTGGACTTCATTTAGCTACCCTAGGTGGTTGGCCTGGCCTCAGTATCAGCAAGTGTCTTGTGATCCCACTAAGTATGTTGCTTTACTGTCAGAGAGCTAATGCAGAATGTACATTGTGAATGGCACAACAGCACCATAACTCTGCTGTCCCAGAGAGCATGCCCTCTCAGGACTTCGGACTGATTACAACAATGGGAGGTGGGGATCTTCCTACTTCCTTTATGTTTATAGAGACCTGGCATGGCCTGGGAAAGACCATTCTATTTCCCTTCCTGAAGCAAACTTATCTGAAAGGAACGGGATGGGATAAATTGAGATGGATTAAGAGCTTTGGGCTTGCCATCTTTTGGGACCCTTTGCTCCCAGATTTTATTAAAAACAAAAACAAAAACAGAAAGGCCTTACTTTTCTCTTGATATACTTTCCTGGCTCTTGGCTATATTAAGTGCCTAACCTAACACATAGCAACTCCCTAACCTGGGCACCTGACACATTAGGGGAATTGTTAAGTGATTCTTCTTTAGACTGTCAACGCTCTGGGGGCAGGAATTATGCCTTACTCATCTTTGCAGATTTGAAATAGGATAAATATGGGGACATGATCTTGATTGCAGCCTAATGAACATCAAGAGCACTGACAACAATAGAACATTTGACACACACAGGAAAGTGGATTAAGGATGGAAGTTGTTAGATTGAAGCTCAGAGAGGCGGGGTCAATATGAAAGAAGATGTGGGAGCCTTCGTTATGTTTCACTGGCCTCTACTTGTTCTCTTATACACGTCTTAAGATGCATAATGAACTGCATGATTCTTTTTCACTGAAATTTAGGAAAACCAGGAGAGAACTTTCACAAATATATCTTTGTGATGCTTTTTCTCACTTGGATATTATTCTTTATTAATGTCCATTCATATTTAACTACTTCTGCAAGAGATTATGTTTTCTACCAGATTGAGTACCCTCTGACAACATCACTGAGCCCCATTTGTGTTATGCAGTTAAGATGTTCTCTCACTAAAGCATACATCACACAGTTCCTGTTTAAAGAGTTATTGTTGCTGATTCTAAGGGAAGAGAGAGGTCATCTGCCCTTTACACATGTGCTGGGCCCTCCCCTACCTGTTTGCAACGCAGTGAGCAGCCGTAATCACCCACTGTGGAGAGATGATGGTTCCACCACAGATATGTTTCTGCCTTCGTTTCAGAGACACCTGAATTGCAAAGACCTTAAATAAGAGCAAGTTAATGCCCTGGTATCCCCAAAACCTGGAGACTGAGCATATTCTGAAAAATAGACCCAGATATACTCTTCATAACTATTAGCAATCATGGACTGTGAAGGTATAAAACCCATTTCACTGCAGCTCAGAAAAAAGAGAAGTGCTGGAACCAGAATCTTCCCAGCCTGGTTCCCAGGTGGTTAATCTCAGATCATGGGCTATAGTATTTATTTTTTATGCATTGAGGGCATTTATTAATTTTTATAATAATATTCATACTGTTACTCTAACAATATAAACAATATCTGTAAATGAAGAGAAAGAAAAAGAATAGTAAGATACAGCAGAATCCAGATGAGCAGGTCTGAGAGAAAGGCCATGGGGGAGGGCTAAAGAGTCTTACAACATGTGCTCCAAGTCCTCCAAGCCCCTTGGAGAGAGAGTCTGGACCTACAGTTTTCTGGGACTCTTAACTGTTTGACCTCTACCACTTCTTCAAGCCTATTTTTTACTCTGCCTCCATCTTTGGTTTATCTTGTTCATGATATTTGATTTGACTCTAAAATGACTTACAGGGTACAAGTAATACTTTTAATTCCATTGTTGGAATAAGAAAGTAAGCAGTTTATTAGAATTGTTCCCCTTTTGACCAAATATTATTCAGTGAATGATTGAAAAAAATATTTAATACAGAGAAAAGGCTAAGAATATAATAAACAGCAAGTAAGTAAAAGTCAGTGATTCATTCCTGACTATGATTTGAATATGGACTTCTGAATTGACTAGCTAACCAAATGCCAAGTAAGCAACTGATCAATCAGCTCTTCAACCAAGTTAATTCATCAACCTAGTGAATACAAACTCAATCGACCAACCATTCTAAATATCCACTGGACTAAAAGTTCATATGACTGGCTTAAGAGAAGTAAAAATAAAGAGCTATTACTCTACTTGCAAAAGTAAATGACAAGAATATAGTGTGACTCCCAGGGTAAAAAATAAAGGTGGGGGACTTGTAAGGAGAATAAATGTGAACACCACTGGCCAAGAGCAGAAGCTCAAAGACATTTCTTTGACAGGGGAGGACCAGGAAATTAGATTGAGACAGAATTCTTCAGACATTAGCTAGTAAGAAGGTAGTAGGCTTGATTATTCCCTGAGAGGCCATATGGAATAGGTACAAATCTTAAACCTCAGACATAATGTAGACTTGTGGATATGACACCTTTGATTTCCCTGGTCATCTTTAACTATAATGAGATAAGTATATTTTAAATCTATGCATTGAATCAGAAAATTATTTTTTAAATTGTAAATTTAAAAGTTTTTCATCATAAAGTGGGATTTTTGTTTTAGGAGTTGAAAGTTTGGGATGTCTTTTTCAATTTTGGAAACAAGCCAATAGTGCATGTAGCTATTCTTGACACACCTTTTCTGTAATATAACTGGTCTTACAGCATGAGGGACTTGAACCCTTGTACAGACTCATGAGATCTCTGATGATGAGCTAGGCCGAATGGAGTGCACTGGTGAGTAGCAGGTGATTTTGAAGTATCAAATCCCAAAACAGCTCCTAGTCTACCCACCAGATAATGTTCTCTGAGACTCACCTGCCATGGGTAAGAGCCCTTTACCACTTGGCTTCCCCCAACAATGCGACTAAAGCCATTCAGGTAATTCCAGGGCTGTGCCTTCACTTGACTCTGCCCACAAGTGGAAGCTGGAGAAATGAAAAGACCAAAAAAAATTATTAGATAGCTTCTGAGATTGAGGGACACAGCAGAGTCTTATGAGCAAGAAGAACTATAGGGCCTGGATCATGTAGAAAGACTACAAAATGGCTTTAAGTTAGTTGTGGGGTTTGCTGTGGTTTGCAGTACGAAGGGTTATTCAGCTTTTGTCACATAGAACATAGGTAGCATGAAAAAATATTTTCTACTATGAAGATTAAGGGCCTTCGAAATAGATCTCACTGGGTTAGCAGGAATGCAGCCCCTTTTTGCTTATGAGTAATCTGGACCCCTAGAGCAGGGGTGAGGAACCTTTGTTCTGCCAGGGGCCATTTGGGTATTCATAACATCATTTGTGGGCCATACAAAACTATCAACTTAAAAATTTGCCTGCTGTATTTGATCAAACATTTATTAACTCACCCCTAATGCCTTGACAGGGCCAGACCAAATGATTTTGTGGACCTTATTAGGCCCACGGGCCTGACGTTCCCCACCCCTGCCTTAGAGGCTCTTCACAGCACTCTGTACTTCTATGACATTAATTACATATATTATGGTTATTTATGACTTTAAAATTACATATATATATATATATATATGTATATATACATACACACACACACACACACACACACACACACATGAAAGGACGGGAGGAGAGAGAGAGAAACATCAATTATAAGAGAGAATCATTGATCGCCTGCCTCCTGCAGGCACCCCCCCCCCCCCCGTTGGGGATCGAGTCCCGAGTCCCCAACCTGGGCATGTGCCCTGGCCAGGAATTGAACCCTGACCTCCTGGCTCATAGGTCAGTGCTCAACCACTGAGCCACGCTGGCTGGGCTGGTTATGTCTGACTTTCAAGCTAACTAGACAGTGAGCTCCTCAAAGATATGAACTTAATCTTAGAGATACCTATATCCAACATTATCTAACAGTTCCTGATATATAAAAGTTGCTCAGTTAATTCCTCCAGTAGGTGGATGATGCCATAGTCTGTCTTCGATTGTAATTGTTTGTTCATCTTTTCCCCCTCACAGGGGACTGTGTGTGAGACCAGAGTTGTGGTACCTGGTACACAGTTCGATATTAGATTTAATTCTCTCTGAGGGTAGAAAGTAGCAGATTGTTCAAGGAGAGTGGAGAAGACTGTGTCGTGATTCACACACCAGACTGGTGTTAGGATAGAAGGGTTGCCAGATAATGGAAGAAATAACTTTTTTGTCTTTATGGAAAAGATTTTGACCCTGAAAACATTGCATTTACTTATTAGCCTCAATTTTTTTTTGACTTGTCAGTTAAGAGAGGCATTAGATTAAAGATGTTTGCAGCCGCCAGGGATGGCAGATCATTCTTTTCTGTGTTTTCTGGAATGGCCTGGAAAGCCCCGCCTCACAATCACCACACTTCTTTGGCCAGCTGAGTCCTCTAAGACTTATCTTCAGCCTGGAGGTCACCTCAACTGAGAAGTCTTCCTTGATTTCCTCGGGATGTGTTTTAAGTGTCTCTCTTCTTTACTCTGTAGCACTCTTTTCTTTCCCCTTTTGTAGTTTTGCCATGCAACATGGTGATAGTGAATTGTTTGTCTCTCCCTCATTGGAGTCTGAACTACTTGAGGAAAAAAAGACACACTGTATGTCTTTATTCTCCTCTGCATTTCTAAGGTTTAGCACAATTCCTAGCACAGAGTAGACACTTAGAAAAGTTGGGTGGATGAACATACGGTTTTCCTAGAGAACGTATCCTTCAGAGCACAGTAGGTTAATATGTTAAAATATACAAAGCTCATTCAAATAGCTTCTCATTTAACCCTCCATTCTATGCCTATGAATCAAGTGCTGTTACCTCTTTTACAGATGGGAAAACAAAGAATCAAAAAGATGCACAGCTAATTAATGACAAAGCATGGATATAACACTAAGCCTTTTGATTCCGAACCCACTGCAGCCGTGACATTGGATCGAAAGCTTATTTTCTAACTGTTTCAACTGAATGAAGCATCAGTACCTCAGAAATAAAATGTACTATATTCTGAACTCATTGGAGCAAAGAGAGAAAACATGATGATTCTCAGGATTGGCACAAATCTGACTGTGGAGAAGCCGGCCAAGAACTATTCTCAGTGAGCATGCTTCATATTTCCCAGCAAGACAGTTTTCCAAAAAATTTATGCTTCAAAATTTATGCTTATTTCCAGAATTTGTTCCATGAATGAGGATGGGGTTGTGTAACATGACCAAATAAGTGAACAATCCAGATCAATGCAACTTGTCAAAGTTGTATTCCATAAACGTTTTTCCCAGTTTTATATGCTGATTTCAGGAGAAAAGTTCAAAATAATTACATGAAAGACAGTTAGGGCTCCAAAATATATTTGCTTCTCTGGTTTTCCCAAAGGAATCTGGAGTGGAGTTATGATGCTCATTGACAGTAAAGGTTATTCCTTCAGACAAGGATAACTATAGTTTCTTTGAAACTTACCTTTGGAAAGAGAGAGAGTTGCAGATTTACCTTGTTGCAAACAGATCATTCCCAGTAGTAAAAACAGTTTATTCTTACTCATAGGCATTTTGAGATTCAGAGTTTTTTCCTGAAATTTTAAAGAGTCCAGAGAAAATCAAAATAGAAAACCTTGTGAGACCAGCAGTAAGCCCATTTAAAAGGAGGTTATTCATTAACCAAGACTTGAGGCATTCAACCATGTCCAGATGATGTTTCTGAATGTGGTTTCTTGCAAAGATCTTTGTAAGATGTGGGAGTCAACCACAGAGCATGGTCTTGTTCAAGCAGTATTACATGTCCCATTACATTCGCGTCAACTTGTTGCTTCCCAGAGCGTATCTGGCTAGCCAAGTGGTTGGTATCTAAGTAATGGTTTGCAAACATTACTTATTTCTTAGTACAAGTTACCGCTTTCTGCAAGAGGGTTGGACGTCAAAGTTGTCCTTGTTTGCAAAGACAGACTGGACTACATCCCTGCAAACAACCCATGAGAATATGCTAAGCCATTTTTCTTTCTCTTATTCTCCAAGTCTAAATGAATAGTTATAAGCATGTGTTAGAAAAGGAGAGGAAAGATAATTTGGTGGCACAGTCAGGAAGTCAGGTGTCTGGACTCATTTTGGGTACTGTCTACTGGGGCATTTGTGACTCTGCATTCTCTCACTATAGTACTGTGTTCACAGGAGGCAAGCACTAAATCCCCTTCACTTCTACCCTTGGCAGCTGATGCAGTTGATGTGGCATGGGAGGTGGCTCTGATTATGTGCAAGTCTTCCCTGCTGAGTTTGTGACACATGGTCAATGGGTGAGAAGCACAATGGATTGGCCAGTGCTATCTATGACCACGTAGGAATAGGTATGAAAAGCAGGAAATGCCAAGGCTGAATGAGTTAAATTGTGGGTCACTTTGACAGACAACAGCATCATGGGTTTTCCTGCAGCTCCCTAAGGAACGACTAAACATGAGCCACCGGATGGTTGTTCTAGGTCATTGCTGCTTCTCAGAAATAACACAGATGATCAAAGCATAGCCCCACTCATTATGTTGATCCAAATAAAGTCTCAAAACTAATTAGATCTATGCATTGCAGTGCTTATATGCAAATAATGAAGAGAATAAATGAAGCCCCTGAGACCTTAATTAGTATATCAGGCAGCATACTGGTATAGGTACATGTAAATACACCTGATTTTCTCAGTCTCATTGGATTTTCAGTGGAATGTTAGCAAACCTGTGCATATCTGACGCTGAGGTACGTAAAGTCTTGTATTCCAAATGGTCCTAAGTCCAGCACAAATAAGCCCTGTTTTATAGAGATGATTCCTAGAGTCTGTCCCCTTATAACATTTGACCAGCAGGTAGGATTTGTTATTGATTTTTGACTGTCCTTTGCGTATGTAGATGCTTATTTGAAGTATATTCTCAGTTATGGATTATTCATTTATTGACATCCATAGTAGGTGTTCTAACATAACATCTCATTTAACAGTGACCTTGAGAGGTAAATGTTATTATTATATTGTTTTTTAAAATAAGGAAACTGAGTCTCAGAGTGTTATGTAACTTTTCTAGATCACCCAGCTATCAAGTGGCAGACGTGGAATTTATCCCCCAGAGCTTTGGGGTCTGAAATCTTATTTTACTTTTGTTACAGCACAGTATATGTGCTTTTCAAATAATACTGGCATTCATATCATATTTTGATTTGGAGTCTTTCATGTAGATATTTTCTTATAAAAATACAAGATCTATTCTAGATTTCTGTCTTTTAACCTCTGATGCAATTCTAGGGACTAATTAATGAAGCCAGCAACTGATTAAATGCACTGGTTTAATGACCACTAAATATTTTTCATAATGAAAGTGTTGAATGATACGGTTCTGATAGTAATTTACCTGTACATATTGTAAAAACATTTTTAATGTTGACATTCTTTAAAAAGTAGCAAACATTCCATTGGGCAGTACAGGAGTCCACAGGTAGTTGAGGCCATTCCTTTAAAAAACAATGGCGTTTCTTCTCTCTCAAGTAGCAGGCTTATGATATTTGATAGCAGTATTTCCAAAGTATTATTTGATTTGATCATATTTTTTTATTTAATGGTACTGATTCTTTTCATTGTTTGGTACTTGCTTTTTCAGTGGCCTGGCTTCTCTCTTACTGAGATTCTGGGTTGACCTCAAAAGTATGTGTTGTTGCAGTTTAGTTGAGCTTCTCTTTTTTAAACTCTTATGTTGATATTGTCATCACATTTCTCTTAACTCAGCTACAAATTCCCCTCTAACACATCAAATGCTTTCTTAATCTGTCCACTATTCTCAACCTTTATTACTGCCATGCAAGCCAGCACCATACTGCAGGATTAAACTCTACAACATTCTAACAGATCTTTCTGTTAATTCTCTTACTTCTCTACAATTTTGTCCCCTTAGAGTAAAAAGCCAGAGTTATTTTATATAATTTAGATTGTGTCATTGTTTACAACTTTGCATTGTCTTCCCATTGCACTTAGAATACTCCCATCATGGCTTCTTCCTAGCTCTTGACTTAATCTCCTTTTGCTCTATCCATCCACATTGGTTTGCTTTTCTTCAGATGCACAAAGCCATCACTTCTCAGGGCCCTTGCACTGGTTGCTTGCAGAATGTTCTTCCCTCTGCCTTAGCATGGTTGGTTGGTTGGTATCGCTTATGCTTTATTGGAAATGCCCCTCCACAGAGAGGTTTCTCCTGACCAATTTAAAATTAGCCATACAACGTGCATGGTCCCAAACCCTTCTCTGCACTGCTGCACAGCTCTTAAAGCACGAGGCCCTTTGTTGTGGAGACTGGAACTGTCTCCAGACACTTTCAGGTCTGCTTCGGCTTATTTTGCTGATTATCATCAACTTGCATGTAGTTTTAAAAAATATATGATTTCATTGATTTTTGGAGAGAGAAAGGAAGGGAGAGGAATAGAGGGATAGAAACATCAATGAGAGAGAAACATCATTGAGCAGCTGCCTCCTTCACACCGCCTACTGGCAATTGAGCCCACAACCCGGGCATGTGCCCTAACTGCCACTCACCTTATCTTATACTTTGCCACAAAAATCAACTCAAAATGGATTAAAGACTTAAATGTAAGACCTAAAACTGTAAGAAAAAAATCCCAAGATTAAAACATATGGGGAAAGCTTCATGCCGTTGGTCTTGGCAATAATTTCTCTGATATGACATCAAAAGCATAGGCAACAAAAACAAAAACAGAGAAGTGAGAATACATCAAACTAAAAAGCCTCAGTGCAGCAATGGAAACAATCAACCGAGTGAATAGGCAACTACAAAATTGGAGAAAATATATCTAATAAGGGGTTAATTTCCAAAATATACAACTCAGTTAAAAAATGGACTAAACATATTACTAGACACTTCTCCAAAGAAGACATAAAAATGGCCAACAGGCACTGAAAATATGCTCAACATCACTAATCATGAAATAAATGCAAATCAAAACTACAGTGAGATACCACCTCACACTTGTCAGGATGGCTGTTTTCAAAGAAACAGGAGATAAGTGTAGGTGAGGATATGGAGAAAAGGGAAACTCTTGTACATTGTTGCTGGGAATGCACAATCCTACCGCTGCTTTGGAAAACAGTATAGAGCAGTGATGGCGAACCTTTTGAACTCGGCATGTCAGCATTTTGAAAAACCCTAACTTAACTCTGGTGCCGTGTCACATATAGAAATTTTTTGATATTTGCAACCATAGTAAAACAAAGACTTATATTTTTAATATTGATTTTATATATTAAATGCCATTTAACAAAGAAACATCAACCAAAAAAATGAGTTCGCATGTCACCTCTGACACGCGTGTCATAGCTTCACCATCACTGGTATAGAGGTTCCTCAAGTAGTTAAAAACAGCTACCATATGTTTCAGTAATTTCACCTGTGTATTTTTCTCTAAAAGAATTAAATCAGTACCTCAAAGAGATATTAGCACTCCCATGTTCATGGCATCACTATTCACAAGAGCCAAGATATGAAAGTTATCTAAATGTCCATTGACAGATAAATGGATAAAGAAAATTTGGTATATACATACATTGGAATATTAGTCTTAAAAAAGAAGGAAATTTTGCAATATGCAACAACACGGATAGACCTAGAGGATATTATGCTAAGTGAAATAAGCCAGTACCAGGACTAATATGATTCTACAATAGTTAAATTCATAGACTTAAGAATGGAATGAAGGTAGCCAGGGGCTGGGGTTAGAGTGATATGGGGAGTTGCTAATCAATATACATAAAGTTTAATTAAGTAGGATGAGGAAGTTCTAGAGATCCGCTGCAGAACCCTGTACCTATAGTTAACAGCACTGTATTGTGTATACGTACTTAAAAACATAAGCTAATGCTGAGTGTTCTTACCACAATAAAACAAACTTTTAAAAAAGTAGGTCATTTATTCACTCAGTCATTCATTTGTTTAGTACTGCTATGAACTAGGCACTCTGCAGTACTCTAAGAATTAAGTGTTGAACAAGGCAGACATGATTCCTCCCTCATGGAAGGTGAAGGACAGTAGGCAACAAAGTTAACAAAAGGAAGCTAGGCTTTGGGTGGTGAGCACACAATGGAGTATACAGATATGGAATTCTAATGCTGTGCACCTGAAACTTATATATTATTAACCAGTTTTACCTCAATAATTTTAATTTTAAAAATTACCCAATAGAAAATTTTAAATCATTAAAACAAAGTCAGAGCCAACTCAATGCCATGTAACACATACACAGGCACAACAAACAAACAAAAAAGATTGTAAGCAAGTATTTACAGCAGTAACTATATAATTGAGGACATGATAAGTGCAAAACATATTTAAGGGTTCTCTGAAAGTGCTCACCAGGATAATATAATTTAGTCCAATTTACATTCCCACTAGCAGAGTACAAGGATTCCTTTTTCCCACATCCTTTTCAACACTTATTAATTCTTGTATTACTGATAATGGTCATTCTAACAGGTGTGAGGTAGTATCCCATTATTGTTGTTAAGTTGTATGAGTTTTTTATATATTTTGGATATTAGCCCTTTATCAGAAGTACCAATTGCAAATATCTTCTCCCATTTGGTTAGTTGTCATTTTGTTTTCTTGATGATTTCTTTTGCTATATAGTGTCAGATAGTCTAGTTTCATTCTTTTGCATGTGGCTTTCCAATAATTTCAGCACTGTTTATTGAAGAGGCTTTCCTTTCTCCATTGTATGTTTTTGGCTCCTTTGTTGAAAATTCATTACGTCTGGGCTCTCAATTCTGTTTCATTGGTCTGTGTGACTGTTTTTCTGTCAATCATACTGTTTTGATTATTGTAGCTTTGTAGAATAATTTGAAGTCAAGGAGTGTGATACCTCCACCTTCCCCCCCCCCCCCTCAGCTTTCCTTTGACTATTTGAGGACTTCTATGGTTCCATACAAATTTGAAGATTTTTGTTCTAAGTCTGAAAAATAACATTAATGGGGATTGCATCAAATGTGTATATCAGTTATGTAATATGGCCACTTTAGCAATGTTAATTCTTCCAATCATTGAACACGGCATATCTTCCCATTTCTTTGTGTGTTATTTGACCTTATTTCTAGGATATAGTGATTACTCCAAGGCTGTAGTCCCTCACGACTCTCAAATAAAAGCCTAGGGTATTATGGGTCCCCTTTACCTCAAATGGCCTATCTAACAAACTCTATCAAACCAGAACCGGAAAATGCCCCAAGTCTCTGCTAAGATCTTCAGCCTCCCACAGGCTGATTTCCTCCGGCATTTTGATATCTCACCAGCCCATGTGTAACTTAATGAGAAATTACACATGGAATTTCAGGCTCATATCGCTACAGTTTTATTCTTTTCCAGGATCTTGGCCTCATAAGTCTTAGCTGCCTTGGCTTCTTTGACCTCAGACTTCTATGTACTCACCTACCACACTGCCAAAAGCCTTAGGCTGTATCTTTTTGCTCAATCTCTATTCCTCATGAAATCATTTGGCAAATGCTTTTATTTTTGAGGCATAAGGAAGGTTTACTGGGGAAATGACATTTAAATGGAGATATAGAGGAAAATAGGAATGAAGTGGTCACTGAGAGCTGGAAATGCAGTTGCAGAAACTTCGGTGGGTGGGTGAAATTAGTGATGTGGGAGGTTGAACTAATGATCCTTAACCAAAGTACTGTGTCTGGTACAGAACAAGCATTTAACAAATATCTTTGTGTTAAATATTAACTCTAATTCAATGAATATTTATTTAGTGTCTCCTTTATTCTTAGCACTAGGTTATTAACTGAGGAAACAAAATTGAGTATATCATGTGCTTTTCTTTCAAGAAGTTAAAAATAATCAAAGGAATGTTTCTTTAAAAATGGTTCCCATTCAGCTGGCATGAATAAAGTGCTAGTTGCCATATTTTTTTAAAAAAAATTTAAAAATTAATGTTTTATTTTTAACAAAAACTGTATATATTTAAGGCATACAAGTTGATGTTTTGACATACATGTATATAGTGAAGTGATTAATATAGTCACCCTAATTAACATATCCATATCTTTTCTTTTTATTGATTTCAGAGAGGAAGGAAGAGGGAGAGAGAGAGATAGAAACATCAGTGATGAGAGAGAATCATGGATTGGCTGCCTCTTTCAAGTCCCCCACTGGGGATTGAGCCCACAACCTGGGCATGTGCCCTTGACTGGAATTGAACCTGGGACCTTTCAGTTCACAGGCCAACGCTCTATCCATTGAGCCAAATGGGCTAGGGCCCATCTCTTTTCACAGCTACCTTTTTTTGAGGGAGGTGGTATTGTGAGAACACCTGAAATTTATTTTCTTAGCAAATATCCAGTATAAAATACAACATTGTTAACTACAGTTATCATGCTGTACATTAGCTCTCTAGAACTTAATCATCCTACAAAATAGCAACTTTGTACCCTTTGACCAACATCTCCCTGTACCCCTTACCTCCCTAACCCTGGTAACCACTATTCTACTCTCTGCTTCTATGAATTTGACTGTCTTAGATTCCACATATAAGTGAGATCCTACAGTATATTTCTGTGTCTGGCTTATTTCCCTTAGTATAATGTCTCCAGAAATATCCATGTTGTCACAAATGACAAGATTTTGATCTTTCTTAATGGCTGGACAATATTCCATTGTGTACATATACCATGATCATGTGGTTTTTATCTTTCATTCTGTTAATGTGGTATATCACATGTAGTGATTTGCATATGTTAAACTAACCATGTATCCCAGAGATAAATCCCATTTGGTCACAATTTTGATTTAATTAATGAAATGAAACAGCTTATGATAATTATATGAGGAGGTAGAGAATTTCACACTATGCAGGGGATATTTGTGAAAATGGAATGGTGAAGATTGTGGAATGGATGGTCAGAGAACCTCTAGTCAAATTTTAATCCAATGTTAAACAAAAAAATGGGACCTGGAGACTCAGTAGGTTCTGACTGCCGGGAGCCGGTCCATCCTTGCTGTTTCAAGGGACCTGGCATATATGGCATACTGTTCTTAATATGTTTGCTCACCTTCTAGGCACTATGTGTTTTAACCAAGGTCTCTGAGAAAGGTTGTTTCCCCAGGTAGGGATTTTCCCCTGAAGTTAGGGAGGGAATAAAACCTCTTAACTAAGTGCCAGGCGGGTAATTAATCACTTTAACTATGAACAATCATGCTTAAGCTACATAATCTTTACTCCCTGGAATGGAGATAAGAAACGCCCTAACCTTTGTAATAGAGATTGATAGGATTGAATCAACTGGTATAAATACAGATGTAACAAGACAGCAAGAGACAGAGAGAGAGACAGAACCGAGGCACAGAACCTATACAGAACGTTCTCTAGAGACAGAAGAACTTCGCTGGAGAGAACATGGCAAAAGATCCTGGACAGAAACTGACCTCAGAACCTAGAGACAGAACCTAGCGAGAGAACATGGCAAAAGATCCTGGACTGAACCTGACTACAGAAATTGGCAAGAGAACCTGACTAGAACCTGGTGACTGAACCTGGCTGGAGAACCTGGACAGAACCTGGCTGGAGAACCTGGACAGAACCTGGCTGGAGAACCTAGCGAGGGAACTTGGCTACAGAACCTGGCTGGAGAACCTGGAGAACCTAGCAAGAGAACATGGACACAGAACCTGGCTGGAGATCCTAAGCAGAACCTCTCTGGAGATCCAGACCAGAACTTGGCTGGAGATCCTGGCTAGAGATCCTGGCTAGGCTGCTGATCAACTGAACGCTGTCTCCGTGTCATTCCTTCTTTGCCGACTCCGTCCACACCTTTGGGGACCCCTGGACCCGTTGGGGTTGGACCCCGGCATCTGACCACTGTAATCAATGAAGCTGATAAAAATCTTAGTTGCAAGCCCTGCGGCAGATGTCCTCACCTAGATTCACCTCCGCACAATGCTGTACTTCTTGTCTTTGGAATCTTCCTTCTTTGCTGGGGTTTCTCCTAATATGTCCTACTTTCACTTTGGAATCTTCTCTCTTCCACTCATCAACTTTCCACAGAGTACATTCTCTATCTCTTTTTTTTAACTGAACCTGATTGCCTGGGAAGGGTACATATGCTTCTCAGCTCTGTTGAAGAGAAGTTGCCTACTCCCCTCTCCTAAGACACTATTGTGTTGACATTCTCCTAGCTCCTTACACATTTCTAAATCATTGGTTTGCAGTGTTCATGGCAAAACAGTTTACTCACTAGCACCAGTGTTATCCAGCTATGAAACAACATTCTATTGTTTCAGAGTCCTTTACTGACCACCCAGTTTCTTTTCCTCATTTGTTAAAGACTGTGCCACTGGCTTCTTGATCCTTTAACCATTTCAACACCTCGGTCATGGTAACGTCACAGTGTGGATGTTACCATTAGACAATGTGATCTCAAAATGCCTAGACCTCCTTACAGCCTCCACTATCTTCCACAATCCATATGTGAACTTGACTACAATCGCTCAAATAGATTCAATTGTATACGGCACCTTTCACCTCTGTGGTTTTCATAAATTAGAAGCTGTTTGTCTTTACCTATGCTCTAACTTAAATAGCATTTCAATTATTGCCTTTTGAGGTCTTGAAGAAGCTAATTATGAAACCATATAGCCTACTCCTTTGTCAGCTCTTTGGCAGGCTGACCTATATTTTTCTTGGAATTTGTTATGTTAGAAATGCCTGTTTCTTTTGCAGTAACTTTCACTAGTTTATATTTCCAGATATTCATCCATTCCCATCTAGTTTCTAATTTTCTTTGAATAGAGTTGAAAAAAATGATTTCTTAAAATTCTTTGAAATTTCTCTGTATTGTGGTCTTTCACTCATTGCAACTCTAAATTTGTGTTTCTGCTTTCTCCTTCTTCCAGTGAATTAGTGATCTTTCCTTCTTTCTCTCTCAGTCTGTGTCCACCTCTTTCATTCTTCTTTTTCTTTTTAGAATAATTTTCCTCCTCCTCCAAAGGCAACCAAAATTATGAAAATACAGTGTTCAAAAGCATCTTAGTTATTTTTGCTATATACATATGTGCATGTGTATATGCATATATATGTACATATATACATATATGTATAATAACATTTTATAGTATTTAAAAACTACATCCTGTTTATAGTAGGAAAGGAATAAGATTGGGGCATATCAGGCAATTAGAACACACTTTAATTGCTTTGTACATAAAGTGCTGATATTTATTTAAAGGTACTCTACTTTCTCCATTTTTATTTATCAGTGCTCTGTAAATGTTTTAAGAAGTGTTCAGCATTCTTTTACTTACCATCTGTGAGAAAAACCTGCAGACATTGTCTAGTACTTTCCTTAGAGCTATCTGCATTTCTTTATTTCTTAGACTGTAAACTATGGGATTAAGCAGAGGAGTCAGCACTGTATATGTCACTGCCATTAGCATATCTTCACGAAATGAATCACTGTCCTTGGGTCTCAAATAGACAAAGCCAGCAAATCCATAGTGTATGCACACTACGGTGAGGTGAGAGGAGCAAGTATAAAAGGCCTTATACCTCCCCTTTGCAGAAGGCATCTTCACAACGGTGGACACAATGAAGACATAGGAAATCATAATTAAAATGAAGCTGCCCACCAACACAGAGGCAGTGAATGCAAGAAGGATCGTTTTCTGAAAAAACGTGTAATCACAGGCAAGGGAGACCACAGGTGCGATGTCACAAAAAAAGTGCTGGATGGTGCTGGCGTCACAAAAAGACAGGTTGAATACTATGAGGACAATGCACAACGACACCACAATCCCAGTGACAGAAGAGGCCATCATGAGCTGCAAGCAGATCCTGTGGGTCATGAGGATGGGGTAGTGCAGTGGGCTGTGAATGGCAGTGTAACGGTCATAGGACATGGCGGCCATGATGAAGCAGTTATTGCCCGCTAAGCCAAAGAAGAAGAACATCTGTGTGGCGCACTCAGGAAGAGAGATGGTCTTGCTGTCTGAGAGCAGGTCCACCAGCATTCGGGGGAGGATGACCATGGTGGTACAGGTTTCTGAAAAGGACAGGCCAGAGAGGAAAAAGTACATGGGGGTGTGAAGGTTGTGACTGAGCTTGATGGCCACCATTACGGACACATTTGCAGCAAGGATAGTCACGTGGGAGAAGAAGATCAGCACAAAGAGGAGATCCTGCAGGTCTGGGAGACTGGAAAACCCCCGCAGGACGAATGTGCTCACTGTGGTTCGATTGCCCATCATCTAGGAGGCTCAGTAACTTTCTCCCACAGAGGCAGATATTCTTGAGTCAAGACTCTGATGAGATCATAAAGAGCACTGATATCATCTGGACTTTAATCAAGGATCCCTGGGCAAAGGCAAGACATCTCTCAATGAGAGATCCTGAGAAATGGGAATTAAATACTCCTTGCTGAATTCAAGGTCAGGACTCGGACTGATGAGAAAGATTCTCGTAGGAGATTCTGTATAAATGTCATAAAGTATGCCTGAATTTTTCCTGGGAACCCCCTCATTTATCTCTCCTTTTATCTCCTCTGCAGTCAAAATCTGCACAAAAGAGGGAAAGATGAAAAATACTTGTTTTTCTACCTACAAGAGGGGTAGCAGGTGTAAAATGTTTGCATGTGATATGATAGTCTGGCACACAGAAGTGCCTGACAATGTTGACTCAATGCAAGTTTAAGAAGTAAGGAAATATTTTTGAATGGCTTCCAAATGTTCTTGGAAAGTAATGCTACCCTCAGAGGTGCTCCCCAGGAGGCAGTGGCTGCTTGGCTAACAAGGAGGCCATCATGAACAGACCTAATACATGAATTTACTGTTGAAGTTTGTACTGGTTTTCTCTCCATGACAATAATTTAAGGCTGGAGATGTTCAATAACTGTTTCCAATTCATGCAGATCTTGAAGGCAAAATGGTATGGAGAGACCATCCCCACCCTAGATGGCTCATTTGTGTTCATGATATCAGGATTAATTCTTGAACTCTCAGGAGAATTGCCAGGATATTTTCTATCTGATATATTAGTGGAAAGGGCTGCTTTGTAGTGCAGCTCTTATTAGAGCTTAAGTTCCTCTGGTCATTTTCATGAATTCATCCATTCTGCTGTGAGTGAGATGACAGCACGAAGGACAGGGATTTTCCAAACAAGATGTGGTTTGGTTTCAGTCACTATTGTCAAGGAAGGAAAGGAAACAGTGAGAGGACATGGGCATGGAGTTAACGGTTGAGGAAAGAATGGTAGAGACACACTGGGAAGTATTTTGTAAGATCTACAGAGCTTAAAGAAAATATACCTTTAGCTGAAAAGTTAGTGTGTTCTTTATGAATTACTGGGCAAAGTTTACACAAAGAGGCATGTCAGGTAACCAGTGTTTACTCAATATCTGACATGTGCTTGTCAATATACTGTGTGTTTGATAGAATGTTCTCGCTAAATTTCTCCCAGAAACTCTGCATAATAAGCATTTCAAACCTGATGTTACAGAAATTGACACTTGGGTACAGATTACTTAATTAACTACCCAAAGCCAGTGCATTAATTCCACAAATATTTATTTAATGTCTATGGTGTGTTAGTCAATCACATGTGTGGGAAATGTAACATGGGATAAGACATATAACCTCTCCTATCTCAGATAGAGAAAAATGCCATCAAGAGAATTAAATGAAAGTTATATGACAGTGAGGGACTGAATGGCTATTTTGAACTGTAGAATCAGGAAAGCCCTTTCTAAGGAACCTACCCTTACTTTGTGATTGAAATGCAGTAAGCAGCCCACCTTTGAAAGACCTACGGGGGAAACAACACACAAGAAATAGCTAGTGCAAAGATCTCACAGTGGGAATGAGCTTGACCTGTTCAGGGGATATGAAGACAATCAGTGTATCCAGAACACCTGTCTCATGTGTCATCTTAAACACCCTGTGAGAGAAATAGTACTATTGTGCCCATGCCTGAGATAAGGAAACCATGGCTTAGAAACTTATTTTGTGAAGGTGATAAAGTTTGTTGATAAATTCTGTGTTCACATTTGATTGCATTATGATGACATTTTTAGCGTCTGACTTCTTTACTAGTCAAAGTAGAAGGCTATTTTACCAGTTTGTCCACGTACTTGCAGCATAACCTGGTAAATACAAGCATTTGTGTCATGAGAGTTCAACAAATAAATGGGGTGTCATCTTCCCCAGGAAGCCTCACTGGGTTTTTTCTTAGGCGCACTGACTAATTCTTCCCAACTCTGTTGTTTTCTCTCTTTAGCCTTTACCTAATTTGGACAGGTGCTAGAGGTTGTTAGCTGTCTCCTTCAATACATTTCAATACCCATTAAGATATAGTCACATCACCTAGCAATATGATAACTACATATTGACATTTAATACATACTAATTTAATGAATAATGTGTAAACTCTCAGAGTGGTATACTTGGAACAAAGCAAACAAAACTAGTATTTTCTGATCTAAACAATAAGCTACATTTCCTGTAGCATAAAATGTTACCTGGTTGCCATAATTGCTCTTACACTAAGGAGCATATTGGGATCACCAGGGCAGTCTTCTTGAGAGTTATATATTCTCATTACAAGGCTAATCTTTCAAAGAAGAGAAAAGAAAAACTTCAGGAGAAATCGGCATGTTTAGAAACTCTCACTGTGCTTCTGTTACTTCCTTTTTTCATTTGTACTGATAATAAATACGACTTTCCTCATAATGCTCAAGCGAACAAGTGATTGTGAATATGTTAATATGGCATCATTCCCATTGCTTCTGAGGGACAGAGTTTGAGGGAGATGTTTTCTGGCCCAGCATTTTGTGATAAATTCACCCTCATTGGAATATACACTTCTGTTGACTGAAAGGGTCAGTAATTGATTTCTTTCCCTGACAACCCTGTTATTCAGTTCAGTCATGCCCCACCCTTGCCGAGAGATCTAGGGACTTAGTATGCCTGATTTCTTTGAGATATCAGTGGAGACCTACAGGAACTTGAGGCTGCTTCTTGATACTACGCCACCTTGCAGACTCTTTTGTCCAGTCACCACATCAGAACCCTGAACAGTGGACACTGTAAACCAATCTACCTTCCAGAAGACACATCAAAACCATGGTCAGCCTGGGGACCCCCTGGGACCATCATGCCATTCATCATTCCCCACCAGACTGAACTGGAGGGTTTTTCTGGCAGCTACACTTAACCTCAGGGCATGGAGCAATGTTCGAAGGTGGAGCAATGGGGACTATTTATCACCAAGTGTTTGGAAAAGTGCATTCAGCTTTCTTTCAACCCAATCAGAATGAACATCAGCTTTGAGTCAGCTTTTCTACAATTTTAAGAGAAGCTACAGTAGTCTTTCTTTATCCATGGGATTATGAACCAAGATCCCTAGTGGATGCCTGAAACTGCGGATAATACTCAAGCCTGTATATATTGTGTTTTTTTCCTCTACATACATACTTTTTCATATAAAGGAGGTGCTTTATGACTTCTCTTTAGCATATTCAAATTGCTAACATCACTATTTTGTGCTTTGGGGCCATTATTAAATAATATGTGGGTTACTTGAACACAAGCACTATGATACTGTGCCAGTCAAATTGATAACCAAAACAGCTAGTAAGTGACTAACTGGGGTGAGGAGTAGCGCATATACAGTGTGGGTATGCTTCACATCCTGGACTGGACAGAGTAGGACAGTGCAAGACTTCATCATGCAACTCAGAATGGCCCACAGTTTATTAAGAATTTTATATATATTGAATTTTCCACTTAATATTTTCAGATCACAGTTGATACAAGGTGGGAAAATAAAGGACTATGTTTTATTGAGTTATCAGTATGAATTCTGATAGAAAAATTAACAATATGTATATTAGAGGTTTATGAGGCTCATATTTTTTCTGATTATACATGGATTTCTAAGTTCATATATATGTATAAACTTACTTCCTTAGTTCTTACAGTGAGGGTATATTAGATCCATCGCCAAAGGAATACTTGTTATTTTATAAACCACAGATGCATGATTTTGAAATCATAGTGAGTGGTCAAAGGAAAAACGCAGGTGGGGGGGACACGAATAATCAAACTGTCTATATTTTACAGTGAACTTTACAATTAAATAATGAGTGACATATGGAAATTGCAGCAGGATTTTGTACATGTTTTTCTTTTCTCCTCCCTGCTTAATTCTTGTTATACAATGCAGCCACTTAATTAACCTTGAGATTAGACCAGGAATGATTTTGTAATGGAATAGGGAATTGAGCAGCATTAGAGGGGCCTGTGTTCAAATCCAAGCTCTGCTTCTATTACATACAAATTACATACAGTGATTTAATCTCCATGATAACCACTTTTCTCCTGTGTAACATGGCTCTACATATACTTTCTTGCAAGGTTACAGTGCTGTGCATACAGACCTGTCGGATATTAAGTGCTCAGAACCTGCTAGTTTTATTCCCATTTGCTAAAACCTCACATGGTTTATAGACTTTTGCTATGGGTGCCCAGCAGTACTTACCTGCTCACAGTTGCCTGGAACACTGTATGAGCTCTTCTGCTTAGTCAGCTCTGTGAAGTCGACCCCTCTTGGCACACTTTGCTTTGGTCTAGAGTTTGCAGTTTTATCCTCAGTTTGCAGATTTCTAACCTCCTCACGTTGCTATTGTCTGTGTGCTAATTATGCCAGGAATAGGGAAACAATAGCATTTATCTCCAGTCTAACTGTACTCTTGGTATTTTCAATGCATTTTAACTGTCGATTAACACCCACAGCAACTTGGTTACTAGTAGATGGAGCACAATGTTCATGGTAAATAGAAATATAAAATAAAATTCCATTTTATGTCAAGGAGAAGTCACTTCCAATCTCTTAAAAAGACAAAACATTAATCTACATAAGGAACTCATTGTTCATGCACCATTTTCTACAGTTCTTTCTGCAATATTATTTAGGGGTGAGTTTTAAGCCATTTCCCCTTTGAATCCTTGTGATATGCTCAGTCTTTGTCTGAGATTACAAAGTTCCTTATAATGATAGGGTAGAATCTTTTCTATTCCTTATGTCTGGAGCCGAGTTTCCTATGAATTCCAATGAGAATTTTGTCACCTGAGACCATTACCCTTGGCACCACTTGGAGCTTCTTCCTCTCCATTAGTTACCAAGAAGATTGTCCTCTGTGGACTTAGAACTCATTGTGGTGTCCACAAAACATTGTTTTATTCTGATGTAGTATCATAATTATTCAGTGAAGTTTGTTCTTATTTGTCTGAAAAGACAAACCAAGTAATTGAAACTCAACTTGTTCAAGTACATTTTGAAATGTGGATGATTCCCTCTGGTATATTTTATTTCCTACTCAATACTTTTTTTTTTATAGTTCTGAAAATATGCCATGCCCCACAGGTCTTCTGTCTTATATACAGGGCTAGGGAGAGGGCCTGTCCTACTGGGTGTTGCCCAGGGAATCTTCCAGAAGAAAAGTAGAAAAGTATATGAACACATACGTAGTCATGATTGTTGTGGCTGCTTTCTCATGAAGAAACTCTTCTTTTTGCTAAACAGGAAAATCTGCTGTAATCAACATCTCCATTTACTGTAGTTACACTCAAAATTTTTTTCTAGTATTTCAAGAAAAGTTTAAAGCATAAAGGCAATCTCTTCAATATTGATGTAGGGAAAATTATACAAAAAATGAAATTATTCCACCAGCTTGCACCATACACAAAAGTAAACTAAAAATGGATAAAAGACTTAAATGTAAGTTGTGAAACCATAAAAATCTTAGAAGAAAACATAGGTAGAAAAATCTCAGACATCTCACATAGCAGAATTTTCACCTATGGCAAGAGAAATAAAAGAAAAAAATAAACAAATGGAACTATATCAAACTAAAAAATTTCTGCACAGAAAAAGAAACCAGCATCAAAATGAAAAGAGAACCCACTATATGGGAGAACATTTGCCAATGAGACATCTGATAAGGGGTTAATTTCCAAAATGTATAAAGTACTCATACAGCTCAACAAAAGGAAGACAAATAATCCAATTAAAAAATGGGCAGAGGACCTGAATAGATACTTCTCTAAAGAGGACACATAGATGGCCAAGAGACATATGAAAAAATGCTCAAAGTCACTAATCATCAGAGAGATTAAAACAACAATGAGGTACTACCTCATACCTGCCAGAATGGCTACCATCAATAAATTAACAAACAGCAAGTGGTGACGAGCATGTGGAGAAAAAGGAACTGTAGTACACTGTTGGTGGGACTGCAGACTGGTACAACCACTATGGAAAATAGTGTGGAGTTTCCCAAAAAAATTAAATACAGAACTTCCATTTGACCAGTGACTCCACTTTTAGGAATATATCCAAAGAAGCTGGAAACACCAATAAGTATGAATATATGCACTTCTATGTTCATAGCAGCACAATTTAGAACTGCTAAAGTCTGGAAACAGCCCAAGTGCCCATCATCAGATGTGTGGATAAAAAAAAGGTGACACGCGAACTCATTATTTTGGTTGATTTTTCTTTGTTAAATGGCATTTAAATATATAAAGTAAATATCAAAAATATAAATCTTTGTTTTACTATGGTTGCAAATATCAAAAAATTTCTATATGTGACACGGCACCAAAGTTAGGGTTTTTCAAAATGCTGACATGCGGAGCTCAAAAGGTTCGCCATCACTGCTCTAGGTCCATTCATGTTGTCACAAATGGCAAGATTTCATTTTTTACGGCTAAGTCATATTCAATGGATATAACACATTTTCTTCATCCCTTTGGTGTTAATGGACACTAAGGTTGCCACTATATCTTGGCTATTGTAAATAATGCTGCAGTAAACATAGGTGTGCAGATATATTTTCAAATTAATGTTTTGCAGTTTTTTCAGATAAAAACCCAGAAGTACAATTGCCGGATCATGAGGTAGTTCTATTTTCATTACTTGAGGAACCTCCATACCATTTTTCATAGTAACTGTATCAATTTGGAATCCCAACAACAGTGCTCAAGGGGCCCTTTTCTCCATGTCCTCATATACACTTGTTATTTGTTGATTTTTTATGATAGCCATTATTGACCCAGTGATCCCACTTCTAGGAATATATCCCAAGTGTGAGGTGATATCTCATTATGATTTTAATTTCTCTGATGATTGGTAATTTGAGCATCTTTTCTTATATCTATTGGCCTTCTGTATGTCTTCTTTGGAGAAATGTCCATTCAGGCCTGCTGCCCATTTTTTAACCAGTGTGTGTGTGTGTATTAAAAAAAAAGAATAGATATTAATTCTTCTTTGAATGTTTTGTAAAATATACCTGTGAAGCCATCTGGTTTAGGAATTTTGCCTGTTGGGAGTTTCTAAATCACTGATTTCATTTTATTAGTAGTTATTTGTCTGTGCAAATTTTATTTTCAACATGATTCAGCCTTGGAGGATTATATGTTTCTAGGATTTTCTCTATTTCCTCCAGGTTGTCTAATTTGTTGGGATATAATTGTTCACGCAGTTTCCTTTTATTATTATATTTATGATATATTATTATATCAAATCCCACAAAATAACAGGCTTCACTAAGCAATTATTTTTTTGAGAAGCACTCTCTTCAGAGCCCCCTTAATGTCATTGTTCCGGAGGCTGTAGATGATGGGGTTCAACATGGGGATCACCACTGTGTAGAATACAGATACCACCTTATTCTGTTCAGTTGAGTAGCTGGACTTGGGCATCACATATATGAATGTGAGGGTCCCAAAGTACAGACTTACTGCTGTGAGGTGGGCAGTACAAGTGGAAAAGGCCTTGCGGCGCCCCTCTTTGGAGTGCATCTTTAGGATGGTGATGAGGATGTACATGTAGGAGACAATTATGACAAACACTGTGAACACAATGATGGAGCCAGATGTAAATGAGGGGACAACTGCAGGGATACTGCTGTCAGAACAGGACAGTTCAACTAGAGGAGCAAAATCACAGAAAAAATGATTGACTCGATTTGGTCCACAGAAGAATAAAAAATAATAGCAAATAGCAAAGGAGGAAGCATTGAGAAAACCACCCACATAAGCCACTATGAGGAACTGGACACAGACTTGTGTGGACATTTTGGTTGAATAAAACAGTGGTTTGTAAATTGCCACAAAGCGATCATATGCCATGATAGCCAGAAGGAGGCACTCCACTGTCCCAAAGAAGGCACCTGAACCAAGCTGGGTGATACATCCATGATAGGAAATGGGATTTCTCTCCACCAGGAAATTTACAAGCATATTGGGTGTGATAGAAGTTGAAATAGCTATGTCTGCAGAAGCCAGGTGGCTCAGAAAAAAATACATAGGATGATGGAGCTGAGGAGAGATTCTGATAAGAATGATTGTGCCGAGGTTGCCAGATACAGTCACCAGGTAGATACACAGGATGATCATGAAGAGGATGACTTTAAGGATGGGGTCATCAGTTAAGCCCAGTAGAATGAAGCCTGTCCCTGCCGTGTGGTTTCCATCCCCCAGGGAATCCATGAGATAATGTTGCTGCTACCAAAGGAACCAGTGATGAAAGATTATGTTAAAGAAGTTTGAATTCAGTGGTTTATATTTTCATTAATACACATGGGAGTTATTAGAAACAAAATAATTATTCATGTAAGTTTGGAGTTTATTTTAGAGTCCAGAGCTACGTGCAGCGAATCTTGTATATCTTTAAAATTGTTTTTAGCAGAAACATGAGGGAATCCAATTCCCATAATGTAGATCATTTTCTCTTTATATTTTCAATTTGTAAAATGTTCTTAAATGGCTCTAAATGTATCATTAAAAACATAAGGCTTATAAGAATAGCAAATAGGAATTGTCAGTATAAAAAAATGTGTAAATTATATAATGGAGATGTGACTAATAGCTAGCAGTTATTGCAAGTTTACTAAATGGTGAGCACAGTGTGAAAATTTTAGATATATAGTTCTATAGTAATTTTCATGAAATAATTTTGAGGACTTACATTTATAGATGAAGAAACTGATTTGACATTGTAAAGTGACAGCAAGTTTATGTAGCAAGTGGTGGAATCAAGTTGTGAATCTCAGGCAGTTTGAAGCCAGTCCATTTCTTTTATAACTACACTGTAAATGAAATTAACACTCATGATGAAGTTGAGTCTCTCAGAAATGGGTGGGTAACAAATTACCCTTTTTACAGCTGTGAGAAAGAGGTACAGGGTTAATTAGAAAGAGTACAATTTCTATCAGTAAAACAAGATCATTTTTTAAAAGGAGAATTATAATTTTTAATAGGAAAAAGAAGAAATAGATAGAAATTTCACATTGAGATTACAAATAAAGACACCTATTGTAAATTTATTATGTATATTTAACATTTCCAATTACACTATTATTATATTGAGTAGTTTGAAATCAACCTAAATATTGTATAAATTTATTTAAGCAAATAAAATAATTTCCTAAAATAACAATGTTTTATAAATAGAATATTACAGAATGAAACAAATTTATTTTCAACAAAATAAGCAGATGAATGAAATTATAGCCTAAAAAGTTCAGAAGCTTACCCAGCTTCACCCAGCTCATGGCCAGGTTGAACCTCACCTCCCAGTTTTCTGGCTGTATGTTCTTGACTTGGTCAAAAGTATCTGGTTGCGAGAGTGAACTTTCTCTTCCCACGGAAGAATGAAACCCATGTGTCCCTGGCCGGCAAAGAGCAAAGCAGAGAAGCAGAGCTGTCTCCAGGGGTGGGCAAACTTTTTGACTCGAGGGCCACAATGGGTTCTTAAACTGGACCGGAGGGCCGGAACAAAAGCATGGATGGAGTGTTTGTGTGAACTAATATAAATTCAAAGTAATCATCATTACATAAAAGGGTAAGGTCTTTTTTTTCAATAGTTTTATTCATTTCAAATGGGCCGGATCCGGCCCGCGGGCCGTAGTTTGCCCACGGCTGGTAGCCCAAAGCACCTGGCCCACTGGCATTGAATTGGCCCCAAGGATTATTTATTGACGCATTCAATCAGGGTTAACTATCATGAAAATCCCTCAGTAACTGCCCACAGCTTACAGCAATGGGTTTCACAGTTCACTTGCAGAAGGCTGGAGTATGTTTTCAATGTAAGCTTTTCGGTACTGGGAGTGAGTGAGGGAGGAGAGAGCATTGACACATAAAAGATTATTCGGGGTCTACTTTTGTTTCAAAATTTATATTAACATTCTGGGTAGGAAACTCTCTTGTTTTCCCTGGAGCTTTTAGGTTGAACCTGCTAGTTTCATAATTCTCTTTGTCAATCCAGCAAATATTTAGAATCATATTGAAGGGGGACCATTATAATTTCCTCTAAAATATTGCCCTTAAAGTTCAATATATTGCACTTTTATTTTTCAGTGCTCCAAATGTGTGATTAATCAATATTTTGATTTATATAATACTTGAAAAATTTTCAAAAATATGTTAAACATAAAAATATGGTAACTCCAGTATTTTATATAAACTTAAGAAAGCATCTAAGTATTTTCAACTTAAAATCATAAGCCTAAAAGTAACACATTTTATATTAGATTCACAAGTCTAATTTGTTGGATACTTTAATATGCAAATTCTCTTAAACATTTATGGACTTGAATATTAATTTACACAAAAAGGTTCCTAGATGTAACCTTAAACCTTTAGTATATATTTGATTTAATTAATAATTTCTATACCTTTTTTATCTCCTAGGGTTACAAAGGCACTTATCAGATAAGAAAACAATCATATCATTTTAATTGAGTGGCTTGAGGCTTCTGATACCAAGTTCCAAGTGTATCTTTGAGCAGAGAACAATGGGGCCTCATGCTTGCCCAAGATGACTCTAGCCACAGGGCTTGATGCTTGCCCAAGAAATTGGAGCAGGGCTTGGGTCCCCGGCCTCTAAATGGGCACTTTAAAGCCATTCTTATACAAAAAAAAAAAAAAAAAAAGTTTCTGGTTGCCTGTAAGCTAAAGCATTCAGAACAATGAATAAATGGAAATTTTGGATATTTACAAACAGTAAGTCTCCAAAGCATCTCAAAGCCAGTGAATTAATTAGCATTATGGTTGAGTGTCAAGTTTAGAGAGAGGGAAAGATCATGTGAATTTCTGGTCTTATGGGTGGATAAACGAGGAGTCCTGGCACCCTGAATTATATTTGTTTATATCCACTGAACAGACTGTAGAAACTTGGATTCATTCAGCTAAGGTTACTTGGTAGCTGACTGCTGGATTACATCTGCCTTGTTTCTCCACCAGGCCTTGTGAGTGCAACTTTAGAGAATAAATGGCAATCATAGATTCCTCACAAAAGCCAAATCTTACCTGTTGACATAGGAATTCATTCATCTTACAGAAATAAATTAATCTCACTGATGTTATATAGTAGGCATGTTTTAATTATTGTTTGCCTTTGGGGATAAACCTCTGAAGATTCTGGAGATTCAAATGTGAATTCAAAAGCACCAGGCATCATTATCACATTCTCAAGTGAGTATTGAGCAGTTCACTTCACACACACACAAGTAATCTTAATGGGTCTGCCAATTTTCCACAGTGGCTGCACCAACCTTCATTCCCACCAACAGTGCTTGAGGGTTCCCTTTTTTCCACATCCTCACCAACACTCGTTTGTTCATTTATGGATGATAGTCAGTCTGACAAGTGTGAGGTGATATCTCATTGTGGTTTTAATTTGCATTTCTCTGATGATTAGTGACATTGAGCATCTTTTCATATGTTTGTTGGCCACCTGCATATCCTCTTTGGAGAAGTGTCTATCTTGCTCCTTTCCCCATTTTTTTTTTTTTTTACTTCCACTAGTTTTTATTGGTTAACATCTTGGTGTTTGCAAACTGTTTAATCTTTTAAAAAAATCTTTATTGTTGAGAGTATTACAGATGTCCCCAGTTCTCCCCCGTTACCCACCTCCACCCAGTTCCTACGCCACCCCAGGCCTTCACCACCCTATTGTTTGTGTCCATAAGCAATGCATATATGCATATGGTCTTTGGTTAATCTCTTCCCGCCCCCTCCCCCTCCACTTCCCTCTGAGATTCATCAGTCTTTACATGTTTTCATGCCTGTGGTTCTATTTTATTTATCAGTTTGTTTTGTTCATTAAATTCCTTGTTCATTTATTTGGATTTTTATATTCAATTGTTGATAAATATGTATTTATTTGGACAAGCATTAATGATGACTAATATGTATCAGCCTGTATTGCCATTTTATTATCTTACTAGAGGCCTGGTGCACGAAGTTCATGCAGGGTAGGGTCCCTAGGCCTGGCCTCCCCGCCTCCTCTTTCCCTAGCTCCCTCAGTGCCCTGCCGCCACCGCTGGTTGCCCGCCATGTTCCAGTCCGCCCCCTGGTGGTCAGTGCACCTCATAGCAAGCAGTCAAACTCCCGAGCAGACAATTTACATATTAGCCTTTTATATATATAGATTTTTTTCCCCCTTCTTTTTCTTCTTCTTAAGAGTACCCTTCAACATTGCATGTAGCACTGGTTTGGTGGTGATGAACTCCTTTAGCTTTTTCTTGTCTGTGAAGCTCTTTATCTGACCTTCAATTCTAAATGATAGCTTTGCTGGGTAGAGTAATCTTGGTTGTAGGTCCTTGCTAGTCATCACTTTGAATATTTCTTGCTACTCCCTTCTGCCTTGCAAAGTTTCTGTTGAGAAATCAGCTGACAGTTGTATGGGTACTCCCTTGTAGGTAACTAACTGCTTTTCTCTTGCTGCTTTTAAGATTATCTCTTTGTCTTTAACCTTTGGCATTTTAATTATGATGTGTCTTGGTGTAGGCCTCTTTGGGTTCATCTTATTTGGGACTCTCTTTGCTTCCTGGACTTGTAAATCTATTTGTTTCACCAGGTAGGGAAAATTTTCTGTCATTATTTCTTCAAATAGGTTTTCAGTATCTTAGCCAAATTTTTAATTGGATTGTTTGATGTTGAGTTGTATAAGTTCTTTATAAATTTTGGATATTAACCCCCTATTAGATGTAACATTGGTGAACATGTTCTCCCATTCAGTGGGTTGTCTTTTCATTTTGTTGACGGATTCCTTTGCATTGCAAAAGCTTTCTAGTATGATGTAGTACCATTTGTTTATTTTTTATTTGTTTTCCTTGCTCAGGGAGATATATCAGAAAAAATATTGCTACAAGAAATCTCTTGAGATCTTACTGCCTACATTTTCTTCTAGGATATTTATGATTTAGAGACTTAAATTTAAGTTTTTAACCCATTTTGAGATTATGTTTGTTTATGCTATAAGGAGGTGGTCTAGTTTCAATTTTCTGCATGTATCTCTCCAATTTTCCCAACACCATTTATTGAATAGATTGTCTTTACCCCATCATATGTTCTTGTCTTTTTTTGTTAAATATTAATTGACCATAAAGGTATGGGTTTATTTCTGGACTCTATATTCGGTTCCATTGATATATAATGCCTTTTTTAAAAAATGTATTTTCATTGATTTCAGAGAAGAAGGGAGAGGGAGAGAGAGATAGAAACATCAACAATGATAGAGAATCATTGATTGGCTGCCTCCTGCACCACCCCCCACCCCCCCCACTAGGGGTTCAGCCCACAACCCAGGCATGTGCCCTTGACTGGAATCGAACCTGAGACACTTCAGTCCACAGGCCGATGCTCTATCCACTGAGCCAAACCAGCTAGGGCTATGTATGCCTGTTTTTATGCCAGTATCATGCTGTTTTCACTACTGTGGCCTTGTAGTGTAGTTTGATATGCAGATATTTTGTTGAGGATTTTTGTCTCTATATTCATCAGAGATATTGGCCTATTATTTTCATGTTTTACAATGTATTTGTCTGATTTTGGTATCAAGGTAATGCTGGCTTCATAAAATGAGCTTGGGAGCCATCCATCCTCTTCAATTTTTGGAACACTTTGAAAAGCATAGGTATTAATGCTTCTTTGGATGTTTGGTAAAATGTACCTGTGAAGCCATCTGGTTTAGGACTTTTCTTTGTCTTTTGTTGGTTGGGAATTTTTAAATTACTGATTTGATATTATTAGTTGATATTTGTCCTTTCAGATTTTATTTTTCTACCTGATTCAGCCTTGGATAATTATATATTTCTAGGATTTCCTTCATTTTCTCCAGGTTGTGTAATTTGTTGGGCTATCATTGTTCAATGTATTTTTTTGTATAATCTGTACTAGAAGCCTGGTGCACAAAATTCGTGCATTGGAGGGGAGATCCCTCAGCCCAGCCTGCACCCTCTCCAATCTGAGACCCCTAGGGGGATGTCCGACTGCTGGTTTAGGCCCGGTCCTGCCTAAACCAGCAGTGGGACATCCCTCTCACAATCTGGGACTGCTGGCTCCCAACCACTTGCCTGCCTGCCTACCTGATCACCCCCTAACCACTCCCCTGCCAGCCTGATATACACCTAACTGCTCCCCTGCAGGCCCAATTGCCCCCAACTGCCCTCTCCTGCTGGCCCGATCACCCCCAACTGCCCTCCCCTGCTGGGCTGGTCGCCCCCAACTGCCCTCCCCTGCAGGCCTGGTTCCCCCCAGCTGCCCTCCCCTGCTGGCCAGGTCACCCCTAACTGTCCTCCCCTGCTGGCCTGACCATCCCCAACTGCCCTCCCCTGCCGGCCATCTTGTGGTGGCTATCTTGTGACCACATGGGGGTGGCCATCTTGTATGAGGCACGATGGTCAATTTGCATATTACCTCTTTATTATATAGATTGTTTCTGTGGTGTCGGTCATCACTTTTCTGTCATTTCTGATTTTATTTATTTGGGCCCTGTCTCTCTTGTTATTGAAGAAAGAGTCTTCTCAACCTGTGGGTCTCAACCCCTTTGGCGGTCGAACAACCCTTTCACAGGGGTCGCCTAAGACCATCCTGCATATCAAATATTTACATTACAATTCATAACAGTAGCAACATTACAGTTATGAAGTAGCAACAAAAATAATTTTATGGTTGGGTCACAACATGAGGAACTGTATTTAAAGGGCCAGAAGGTTGAGAACCACTGGGCAAATGGTTTAGCAATTTTATCCAGAAAAGTAGCTCTTGATTACAGTAACTTGTTTCTGTTGTTATTTCAGATTCAAATTTTTTATTTTTATTCTTTTATTATTTCTTTCCCTCTACTCAATCTGGGTCTTGTTTGTTGTTTTTCTAGTTCCTTTAAATGTAAGTTTAGGTTGTTTATTTAATATTTTTTCTTTCTTGAGGTAGACCTGTATTGCTATGAATTTCTTTCTTAGAATTATTTTTGCCTGTGTCTCATAGATGTTTGGGTCATTGTGGTTTCATTTTCACTTGTCTCAAGGTATTTCTTTATTTCTTCCTGGATCTCACTGTTAACCCACCATTGGGTAGTGGCTTGTTGCTTATCCTCCACCTGTGTGAATACTTTTCAGGTTTCTTCTTGTAAGTGATTTCTAGTTTCATACCAATGTGATTGGAGAAGGTGCATGATATGATTTTAATCTTAAATTTATTGAAACTTATTTTGTAGCCTAACATATGTTCCATCCTGGAAAATATACCATGTGCACTGGAAAAGAATGTATATTCTGCTGCTTTGGTGTGAAATGTTCTAAAAATGTCAATTAAATTCATCTAGTCTAATGTGTCATTTGAGACTGCTGTTTCCTTGTTGGTTTTCCTGTCTGGATGGCATGCTCACTGATGCCAACGGTATTAAAGTCTCCCACTGTGATGTTATTACTGTTGATCTCTCCCTTTATGTCCGACAAAATTTGCTTTATATATTTAAGTGCTCCTGTATTAGGTGCATAAATGTTTATAAGGGTTATATCATCTTGTTGGATTGCTGCATCTATCATTATGTAATGTCCTTCTTTGTATCTTATTATAGCATTTTTTAGTCTATTTTGTCTGATATAAGTATTGGTACCCCAATTTCTTTGGGAGTTACATTTGCTTGTAATATCTTTTTTCATCTCTTTAAGTTTGTGTGTGCCCTTTGATCTGAAGTGATTCTCTTATAGGCAGCATATGTATGGGTCTTGTTTTATTCTCAGAGAATTCCTCATTCTATCCCTTGACAGACTATGTATCTAAAAGAAGAAAAAGTATTGAGAAGATATTTGTGACTGAGTTTTTGCTTAAACTTTATGTGCCCCAGTTACATCCTCTGTGAAATACAGATAAAAACAAACTTCATAGTGGTATTTTGATAATTAACTGGCTTAATACTTGTAGATCTCTGACAGCAGTACCTGGAATGTAGTAAACAATCTCACATTGTTAGCTTCTCTTGCTAATACTCTTAATGTTGCCACTACTACCCTTACTAATATTTGACCCCCAGATTTTCGAACTCTCTAACCATGCAAATATATGAGAAAGACATTATTTAACATAACATGTTTACAAATCTTTTAATAACTATGCTGGGATTCTAATTGCTAATCTGAGTTAATCAGTGTGGATGCAAGGTCTTAATTATGGTGAGCATGAGTTTGTGTAATGGCCTGTCACAGTTGTAGCAAGATCTAACACAAACAGAATTACAGTAAAACATTCAACACATCAGTGGCCAGGATTCAAAGACAGCAGAACCAGTGGTTCATGACACAGCAAAAGCTTCATTCAGCCATCCACTCATGCATTAATTGCTTCATTCATTTCAACTAGGCATTTATGCTGCTATGAAAATAGATGCATAGGAAGAGAAAAAGACATTTTTGCTATCTATATGATGCTTCCGACATTGTGGAGAAAACGAATATTGAATATTTAATTACAAGTGCACAGAATATTCTGAAGAAAATATGCAGGGTTCTACAGAGGGATAACAGGTTTACTTAATTTACAGGTGGACTGAAACCTCAAGAAGACTTTCCAAAGGATAGAAAGCAATATTTAGGTTGGTACTTCTGGTATAGCATCATTAGGCATTACCGAGGTGAAGAGAAAAATGTATTTCACATAGAGCAACTGCATATGAGTTGGTCCTGATGTGGTAAAGAACATAGACATGATTATTGACAGAAAGCCAATGGTTGATTACTAGAGTTTACTAATATGTGTTTGGAGATCAAGGGAAGAACGTTAAGAGGGGAAAAGGAAACATGGGCCATGCTCAAGACTTTGTAGGCCATGTTCAGAATTGTTGTCTTTATTCTAACATCTTTAGGGGATATAAACAAAGAAATTAATTTACTTAGATTTATGGTTATAATTGATGTATGGGGAATGATGGGAAGAGAATAAGAGCTGTAAGGAAAAAAAGTAATTAGGTTTGTATTAGTATTCTCTAGAGAAATAAAACCAATAGAAGATAGATAGATAGATAGATAGATAGATAGATAGATAGATAGAGCCATTGAGAGATAGACATTTTAAGGAATTGGCATAGACAGTTGTGGAACTGGCAGTTCCAAAATCCAAAGGCAGTCCTGCAGATAAAATTTCAGAAAGAATTGATGTCGCAGTGTTGAGTTTTAAGGCAACCAAGAGACAGAACCCATCCTTTTCAGGGACCTTGTTTGTGTTGTTGTTATTTTGTTTGTTTGTTTGTTTGTATTTGGCATATCAACTGATTGGATGAAGGCCACCCATATTATGGAGATTAGCTTCCTTTATTCAAAGTCTACTGATTTAAATGTCAATCACATCTACAAAATACCTACTCAGCAAAATCTACACTGGTGTTTGAACAAACTGGTCACCAGAGCCCCGCCAAATTCAACTTCACACGTAAAATTAGCTATCCTATGGGTACTATATATAAATATATATATATATATACATATATATATATATATATATATATATATATATATGTGTGTGTGTATATATATATATATATGGCTAATATGCAGATTGTCCGCTTTGGGAGTTCGACTGGGAGAGCGAGAGTTTGATCGCTCATTATGACGGGCACTGACCACCAGGGGGTGGTGCAGAACATGGCTGGCAACCAGCAGCAGTGGCAGAGGCAGCAGTGGTGGCAGTGGCTGGCACGCTGAGGGAGTGAGGGAAGGAGGAGGTGGGGAGGCCAGACCTAGGGACCCTAGCCTGCATGAATTTCGTGCACCTTGCCTCTAGTTGTGAAATAAATGCATAAGCTGGTAGCTTGGAGTAGAAGTGCTGACAATGAAAATGAAGGGAAATAATAAATAAATATTGGGCTCAGAATGAAAGAAATTACTCTCAGGTTTCAGAATCAATAAATTGATTGGATAATATGAAACACTGGAGGAAAATAAATTGGGATGGAAAAAGATAATTACATAATTTTAGATAGTTAATGCTGAGGATTCAATAGACAAAAATATTTTTATCTAAAATACTGAGTAGAAGCCAGGGAAAGAGAAATACATGTGGTAGTCATTTAGTATATAGAGGTAAATTAAGCTTCACAGAAAATACAATGGAGTTCCCTCAAGCTTCCTTAACAGGATGCAAATCTAATCATGAACAAATCACTCCAAGATTTTGTTCACTCAGTCTATGAAAATATCAGGATCCCTGCTCCTTCCCACAGAGAATCACTGTTTTGACCTGACAGAAGAATTCACAGGGTAGTCAGGGGCATCTCATCCTGTTCTATCATGATGTCCCCTGTAACTACACTGGAGCCAGAGATCAGGAACACAGGTCACAATTTATGACTCCACAGAGCACTTCCCCAGCTGATAACCTTCCTCCAAGAAGAATGTCATCAGTAACTTTACTGTCTGGTTGCACTTGGTCTTTTCTACTCATAATGTACTCAGTTATAACTATAATTATCATGTTTATTTTACGATAAGCTTCTATAGAAAGTAGACACTGTCTTAAAGGTTTGGAGGTACAATAATCATGACAGAAAACAACTTTTGAAAAAATGAATAATATTTAAGGGGATTTTAAGTATATAAAGTATTTTTATGTTAAAAAATTTGTGTTCATAATTATAAATTTAGGCTAATTTTGTTAGAAGTAACTGATAATGGGCCTCTAATACTATTTGATATCAGAAAATCTACCCCCTATCTTCACACAATAGCTCCACACTGGCTAATGACATATGGATGAATATATCTTGACCACAGACACTCAATTTCCTTTTATTATATTTATGACATATTATCATATCAAATGCCACAAAATAGCAGGCTTCACTAAGAAAGTATTATCTTGTGAAGCACTCTCTTCAGAGCCCCCTTAATGTCATTGTTCCGGAGGCTGTAGATGATGGGATTCAGCATGGGGATCACCACCGTGTAGAACACAGATACCACCTTGTTCTGTTCAGTTGAGTAAATGGACTTGGGCATCACATATATGAATGTGATGGTCCCATAGAACAAGGTGACGGCTGTGAGGTGGGATGAGCAGGTGGAGAAGGCCTTGTGGCGCCCCTCATTGGAGCGCATCTTCAGGATGGTGATGAGGATGTACATGTAGGAGACAATTATGACAAACACTGTGAACACAATGACGGAACCAGATGTAAATGAGGGGACAACTGCAGGGATACTGCTGTCAGAACAGGAGAGTTCAACTAGAGGAGCAAAATCACAGAAAAAATGATTGACTCGATTTGGTCCACAGAAGAATAAAAAATAGTAGCAAATAGCAAAGGAGGAAGCATTGAGAAAACCACCCACATAAGCCACTATGAGGAACTGGACACAGACTTGTGTGGTCATTTTGGTTGAATAAAGCAGTGGGCTGCAGATTGCCACAAAGCGATCATATGCCATGATAGCTAGAAGGAAGCACTCCACTGTCCCAAAGAATGCAGTTGAACCAAGCTGGGTGCAACATCCATGATAGGAGATGGGATTTCTCTCCACCAGGAAATTGACAAGCATATTGGGTGTGACAGAAGTTGAAAATCCTATGTCTGCAGAAGCCAGGTGGCTCAGAAAAAAATACATAGGATGATGGAGCTGAGAAGAGATTCTGATAAGAATGATTGTGCTGAGGTTTCCAGATACAGTCACCAGGTAGATACACAGGATGATCATGAAGAGGATGACTTCAAGGATGGGGTCATCAGTTAAGCCCAGTAGAATGAAGCCTGTCACTGCTGTGTGGTTTCCATCCCACAGGGAATCCATGAGATAATGTTGCTGCTACCAAAGGAACCAGTGATGAAAGATTATGTTAAAGAAGTTTGAATTCAGTGGTTTATATTTTCATTAATACACATGGGAGTTATTAGAAACAAAATAATTATCCATGCTAAGTTAGGAGGTTTTTTATGATTCCAGAGCTACATGCAGTGAATCTTGCATATTTTTAAGATTGTTTTTAGCAGAAGCATTAAAGAACCCACTTCAGATAATGTAGATCTTTTTATATTATCAATTTATAAAATGTACTTAAAGTGGCTTTAAATTTAAACATTAAAAACATAAGACTTATGAGAATAGCAAATAGGAATTGTCAGTATAAAAGAGAAGTATATAAATGTAGGATTATATAATGGAAACATAATAGCTGTTTTTGAAGGTTTACTGAATGGTAAGCAGTGTGAAAAATTTAGATATATAGTTCTATATTAATTTTCATGAAATAATATTGAGGACTTACATTTATAGATGAAGAAACTGATTTGATATTGTAAAGTGACTCAGCAAGTTATATAGCAAGTGATGGAATCAAGTTGTGAATCTCAGGCAGTTTGAAGTCAGTCCATTTCTTTTATAACTACACTGTAAATGAAATTAATACTCATAATGAAGTTGAGTCTCTCAGAAATGGATGGGTAACAAATTACCCTTTTTACAGCTACTGTGTAAAAGAGGTGCAGAGTTAATCAGAAAGATTACAGTTTCTGTCAATAAAACAAGATCATTTTTTAAAAGGAGAATTATAATTTTTAATAGGGCAATTAAGAAATAGAAAGAAATTTCACATGAGATTACAAATGAAGATACCTATTATAAATTTATTATATCTAACATTTACAATTAAACGATTATTATATCAAGTAGTTTAAAATATCAACCTAGCCCTACTTGGTTTGGCTCAGTGGATAAAGCGTCAGCCTGTGGACTGAAGGGTCCTGGGTTCAATTCTGGTCAAGGGCATATGCCTGGTTGTGGGCTCGATCCCCAGTAGGGGACATGCAGGAGGCAGCCAATCAATGATTCTCTCTTATCATTGATGTTTCTATCTCTCTCTCTCCCTCTCCCTTACTCTCTGAATCAATAAAAAATATATTAACCTAAATATTGTATAAATTTACTTAAGTAAATCAAATCATTTCCTAATATGACAATGTTTTATAATTAGAGTATTACAAAATGAAATAAATTTAGTTTCAAAATAGTAAGCAGCTGAATAAAGTTACAGCCTAAAACATTCACAAGTTTACCCAGTGTCACCCAGCTCATGGCCAGACTGAACCCTGTCTCCAAGTTTTTGTCTGTTAATTCTCAACTTGGTCAAAAGTATCAGGTTGCCTGTAAGCTAAAGCATTCAGAACAATGAACAAAGGGAGATTTTGGATATTTACAAACATTAAGACTCCAAAGCATCTCAAAGCCAATGAATTAATTAGCATTATGGTTGAGTGCCAAGTTTAGATAGTGGGAAAGATCATGTGAATTTCTGGTCTTATGGGTGGATAAATGAGAAGTCATAGTATCCTAAATTATATTTCTTTATACCCACTAAGTCAGCGGTTCTCAACCTGTGGGTCGCCAACTGTGGGTCGCGACCCCTTTGGGGGTCGAACAACCCTTTCACAGGAGTCGCCTAAGACCATCGGAAAACACATATATAATTACATATTGTTTTTGTGATTAATCACTATGCTTTAATTATGTTCAATTTGTAACAATGAAAATACATCCTGCATATCAGATATTTACATTACGATTCATAACAGTAGCAAAATTACAGTTATGAAGTAGCAATGAAAATAATTTTATGGTTGGGGGTCACCACAACATGAGGAACTGTATTAAAGGGTCGTGGCATTAGGAAGGTTGAGAACCACTGCACTAAGTAGACTGTAGAAACTTGGGTTAATTCAGCTAAGGTTACTTGCTAGCTGACTGTTTGATTACATCTGCCTTGTTTCTCCACCAGGCCTTGTGAGTGCAACTTTAAAGAATAAATGGAAATCATAGATTCCTCACAAAAGCCAAATCTTACCTGTTGACATAGGAATTCATTCATCTTACAGAAATAAATTAAACTCACTGATGTTATATAGTAGGCATGTTTTAATTATTGTTTGCCTTTGGGGATAAACCTCTGAAGATTCTGGAGATTCAAATGTGAATTCAAAAGCACCAGGCATCATTATCACATTCTCAAGTGAGTATTGAGCAGTTCACTTCACACACACACAACTATTCTTTAATGGGTCTGCCAATTTTCCACAGTGGCTGCACCAACCTTCATTCCCACCAACAGTGCTTGAGGGTTCCCCTTTGTCCACATCCTCACCAACATTTATTGCTTGTTCATTTATGGATGATAGTCATTCTGACAAGTGTAAGGTGATATATTGTTGTAGTTTTAATTTGCATTTCTCTGATGATTAGTGACATTGAGCATCTTTTCATATATCTGAAGCCACCTTTATATGTCCTCTTTGGAGAAGAGTCTATACAGATCCTTTCCCCATTTTTTGTTTACTTCCTCTATTGGTTATTGGTTAACCCCTTGGTATTTGCAAACTAGTCTTTTAAAATATATCTGTGTTATCGAGAGTATTACAGATGTCCTGATTTTCCCCCCCATTACCTCTCCCCTCCCACCCAGTTCCCAACCAACCCTAGGCCTTCACCACCCTATTGTTTGTGTCCATAGGTAATGCATGTATGCATGTTCTTTGGCTAATCTCTTCCCACCCCCAACCCTCTCTGAGATTCGTCAGTCTATTCCATGTTTCCATGCTTCTGGTCCTATTTTGTTCATCAGTTTATTTTGTTCATTAGATTCCTTGTTCATTTATTTGGATTTTTAGATTCAATTGTTGATAGGTATGCATATAGTGCCATTTTATTGTTCATATTTTTTAATCTTATTTTTTTTCTTCTTTTTTTCTTCTTAAAGAGTACCCTTCAACATTTCATGTAGTACTGGTTTGGTGGTGATGAACTCCTTTAGCTTTTTCTTGTCTGCGAAGCTCTTTGACCAATTCTAAATGATAACTTTGCTGGGTAGAGTAATCTTATAGTTCCTTGCTAGTCATCACTTTGAATATTTCTTGCCACTCCCTTCTGGCCTGCAAAGTTTCTGTTGAGAAATCAGCTGACAGTTGTATGGGTGCTCCGTTGGAGGTAACTAACTGCTTTTCTCTTGCTGCTTTTAAGATTCTCTCTCTGTCTTTAACCTTTTGTATTGTAATTATGATATGTCTTGGTGTAGGCCTCTTTGGGTTCATCTTGTTTGGGACTTTTTGTGCTTCCTAGATTTATAAGTCTATTTCTTTTACCAGGTAGGGGAAATTTTCTCATTATTTCTTCAAATAAGTTTTCAATATCTTTGCCCATTTTTTCATTGGATTGTTTGGTGTGGGTTTTTTTTTTTTTTGGTTTGTTTTTTGTGTGTATGTGTGTGTTGAGTTGTATAAGTTCTTTATAAATTTTGTATATTAACCCCCTATCAGATGTATCATTGGCAAATATGTTTTCCATTCAGTGGGATGTTTTTTCATTTTGTTGATCGATTCCTTTGCTGTGCAAAAGCTTTTTAGTGTGATGTACTCCAATTTGTTTATTTTTTCTTTTGTTTTCCTTGCTTGGGGAGATATATCAGAAAAAAATGTTGCTATAAGAAATCTCTAAGATATTACTGTCTACATTTTTTTCTAGGATATTTATGGTTTTGAGACTTACATTTAAGGTTTTAATCTTGAGATTATGCTTATTTATAATGTAATGCATTCATCTGATTTTGGTATCAGGGTAATGCTGGCCTCATAAAATGTGTTTGGGAGTCATCCATCTTCTTCAATTTTTTGGAACACTTTGAAAAGCATAGGTATTAATGCTTCTTTGGATGTTTGGTAAAATGTACCTGTGAAGCCATCTGGTTTAGGACTTTTCTTTGTATTTCCTTTATTGAGAATTTTTAAATTACTGATTTGATATTATTAGTAGATATTTGTCTTTTCGGATTTTATTGTTCTATGTCAGCGGTTCTCAACCTGTGGGTCGCGACCCCTTCGGGGGTCGAACGACCCTTTCACATGGGTCGCCTAAGAACATCAGAAAACACATATATAATTACATATTGTTTTTGTGATTAATCACTATGCTTTAATTATGTTCAATTTGTAACAATGAAAATATATCCTGAATATCAGATATTTACATTAAGATTCATAACAGTAGCAAAATTACAGTTATGAAATAGCAATGAAAATAATTTTATGGTTGGGGGTCACCACAACATGAAGAACTGTATTAAAGGGTCGTGGCATTAGGAAGATTGAGAACCACTGTTCTATGTGATTCAGCCTTGGAGGATTATATGTTTCTAGGATTTCCTCCATTTCCTCCAGGTTGTCCAGTTTGTGGGGATATAATTGTTCAAAGTATTTTTTTGTAATCTTTGTGTTTCTATGGTATCTGTTGGTCATCACTTCTGTGTCATATCTGATTTTATTTATTTGGACCATGCCTTTCTTTTTGTTGAAGAATCTGTCTAAAAATAAATCAATTTTACTTCTCCAGAGAAGTAGCTCCTGGTTCCAATAATTTTTTTCTATTGTTATTTTAAACCCAATTTTTTTAATTTTTTCCTCTGATCTTTATTATTTCCTTCCTCCCACTCAATCTGGGCTTTGTTTGTTGTTGTTTTTGTAGTTTCTTTAGATGTTAGTTTAGATTGTTTATTTAATATTTTTCTTTCTTGAGGCAGACCTGTATTGCTATGAATTTCCCTCTCAGAATTGCTTTGCAGGTGTCTCATAGATATTTGGGTCATTGAGGTTTCATTTTCATTTGCCTTGAGGTATTTCTTTATTTCTTCCTTGATCTCACTGTTAATCCATTCATTGTTTAGTGGCATGTTACTTATCCTCCACCTGTGTGAATATTTTTCAGGTTTCTTCTTATAAGTTGATTTCTAGTTTTATGCCACTGTGATTCAAGAAGGTGCATGCTATGAGTTTAACCTTAAATTTATTGAAACTCATTTTGTAGCCTAACATATGATCTATTGCCGGGGTCCAACCCCAGCAGGTCCAGGGGTTCCCAAAGGCGTAGACGGAGTCGGCGAAGAAGGAATGACACGGAGACAGCGTTCAGTTGATCAGCAGCCTAGCCAGGATCTCCAGCCAAGTTCTGGTCTCGATCTCCAGAGAGGTTCTGCTGTTTATTGTCTTGTTACATCTGTATTTATACCAGTTGATTTTAATCCTGTCAATTTCTATTACAAAGGTTAGGGCGTTTCTTATCTCCATTCCAGGGAGTAAAGATTATGTAGCTTAAGCATGATTGTTTGTAGTTAAAGTGATTAACTACCCGCCTGGCACTTAGTTAAGGAGTTTCATCCCCTCCCTAACTTCAGGGAAAAATCCCTACCTGGGGAAACAACCTTTCTCGGAGAGGTGACCTTGGTTAAAACACACAGCGCTAAGGGGAGCAAACATATTAAGAACAGTATGCTATATACGCCAGGTCCCTTGAAACATACGCTGTGCAGATGTTTCTATCCTGCAGCGACTGTGTCAAGCAGCAAGGATGGACCGGCTTCCGGCAATCTATCCTGGAATATATTATATGCACTGGAAAAGAATGTATAGTCTGCTTCTTTGGGGTGAAATGTTCTAAAATTGTCAATTAAATTCATCTGGACTGATATGTCTTTTAAGACTGCTGTTTCCTTGTTGATTTTCCTGTATGGATGATATACCCAATGATGCCAATGGTGTTAAAGTCTCCTACTGTTGATCTCTCTCTTTAGGTCTGTCAAAAATTGCTTTATGTATATATAGGTGCTCCTGTATTGGGTGCATAAATGTTTATAAGGGTTATATCATCTTGTTGGATTGCTCCATATATCATTATTGTAATGTCCTTCTTTGTATCTTATTATAGCCTTTGTTTTAAAGTCTATTTTGTCTGATAAAAAGTATTGGTACCCTAATTTCTTTCTGCTTCCATTTGCATGAAATAGCTTTTTTCATCCCTTTACTTTGTCTGTGTGTGTCCTTCAATCTGAAGTGGGTCTCTTGTAGGCAGCATATGTATGGGTCTTATTTTATTCTCAAAGGGGTTCTCATATTGTCCCTTGACAGACTATATACCTAAAAGAACACAAATTATTAAGAGGATATTTGTGACTTGGAGTTTTGTTTAACCTTTATGTGTTACAGTTACATCCTCTGTAAAATACAGTAAAAACAAGCTTCATAGTGGTATTCTGATAATTAATTGCTTTAACCTGTAGATCTCTGAGAGCAGTACCTGGAATGTAGTAAACAATCTCATATTGTTAGCTTCTCTTGCTAATACTCTTAATGCTGCCACTACTACCCTTACTATTTGACTTCTAGATTTTCAAACTCTCTAACCATGCAAATATATGAAAAAGACATTTTTAACATAACATGTTTACAAATCTTTTAATAACTATGCTGGGATTCTAATTGCCAATCTGAGTTAATCAGTGTGGAGGCAAGGTCTTAATTATGATGAGCATGAGTTTGTGTGATGGCCTGTCACAGTTGTAGCAAGATCTGACACAAACATTCAATCACTTGAATCACAGTAAAACATTCAACATATCAATGGCCAGGATTCAAAGCCAGCAGAACTGGTGGTTCATGACACAGCAAAAGCTTCATTCAGGCATCCATTCATGCATTAATTGTTTCATTCATTTCAACTGGGCATTTATGCTGCTATGAAAATAGATGCATAGGGAGAGAAAAAGACATTTTTGCTGTCTCTACGAAGCTTCCAATATTGTGGAGAAAACGAATATTGAATATTCAATTACAATGCACAAAATATTCTGAAGAAAATACACAGGGTTCTACAGAGGGATAACAGGTGTACTCAGTTATAACTATAATTACCACATTTATTTTAGGATATTTGTAAAAATGAATTATATTTGAGGGGATTTTAAGTATATGAAGTATTTTTATCTTAAGAAAGCTGTGTTTATAAATAAAAAATTTAGGTCAATTTTATTAGAGGTGACTGACTGTGGGCCTCTGATAGTATTTGATATCAGAAAATACCCCCCCCCCATTTTCATAAAAAGAACTCCACAGTGGCTAATTACATACGAATTAATATATTTTTATCATGGACACTCAATTTCCTTTTATTATACTTATGGTATGTTATCATATCTAAGCTCATAAAATAGCAGGCTTCACTAAGAAAATATTATCTTGTGAAGCACTCTCTTCAGAGCCCCCTTAATGTCATTGTTCCGGAGGCTGTAGATGATGGGGTTCAGCATGGGGATCACCACCGTGTAGAACACAGATACCACCTTGTTCTGTTCGGTTGAGTAAATGGACTTGGGCATCACATATGTGAATGTGAGGGTCCCATAGAACAGGGTGACCGCAGTGAGGTGGGATGAGCAGGTGGAGAAGGCCTTGCGGCGCCCCTCTTTGGAGCGCATCTTCAGGATGGTGATGAGGATGTACATGTAGGAGACAATTATGACAAACACTGTGAACACAATGACGGAGCCACATGTAAATGAGGGGACAACTGCAGGGATACTGCTGTCAGAACAGGAGAGTTCAACTAGAGGAGCAAAGTCACAGAAAAAATGATTGACTAGATTTGGTCCACAGAAGAATAAGAAATAGACGGAAATAGTGAAAGAGCAAGCATTGACAAAACCAGCTATGTAAGCCACTATGAGGAACTGAACACAGACTTGTGTGGTCATTTTGGTTGAATAAAGCAGTGGGCTGCAGATTGCCACAAAGCGATCATATGCCATGATAGCTAGAAGGAAGCACTCCACTGTCCCAAAGAATGCAGCTGAACCAAGCTGGGTGCAACATCCATGATAGGAGATGGGAATTCCCTCCACCAGGAAGTTTTCAAGCATATTGGGTGTGACAGTAGTTGAAATAGCTATGTCTGCAGAAGCCAGGTGGCTCAGAAAAAAATACATAGGATGATGGAGCTGAAAAGAGATTCTGATAAGAATGATTGTGCCGAGGTTGCCAGATACAGTCACCAGGTAGATACACAGGATGATCATGAAGAGGATGACTTTAAGGATGGGGTCATCAGTTAAGCCCAGTAGAATGAAGCCTGTCACTGCCGTGTGGTTTCCACCCCACAGGGAATCCATGAGATAATGTTGCTGCTACCAAAGGAACCAGTGATGAAAGATTATGTTAAAGAAGTTTGAATTCAATGGTTTATGTTCTTCAATACAAATAGGAGTTATTGTAAACAAAATAATTATTCAAGCTAAGTTTAGACTTTTTGAGAGTCCACAGCTATGTGCAGTGAATCTTGTGTATTTTAAAAATTGTTTTAGCAGAAACACTAGATGTGGGAAACTGCTTATTGTTTTCACTAGCTGAGAAGCGTAGACAAGGATCCAGGAAAGCTGGTGACCCTTGAAGCCCTAGCAAAGGTCAGAGCTGTGCACCCAGTTAGTCCAGACAATGGTAGCTGAAGCAACTTCCCCACCAGATAGTCATGTAAATCCTTATTGATAAGATGGTCTGCCTATTACTGGAAATTGCCTGCTGATGGGCTAGTCTGTGTGTTACTGGAAATTGTCTGCCTTAGGGCTATGCTATGGGTGTATCCCAGATCAATAAAGGCTTGGTGAGGCCTGAGCACCAGTGGAAGTCCTTCCCCTTGAGTTGGACTTGCCCGCCTGGCCCCCCAGTATTTCCAACTATCTCTTGTCTCTTCTCTTTCATTTTGTGTGCGGCTCCTCTTCCAGATCCTGAACCCTGAACCACATGGGACATGGAGGGAAACATTTATCACAACTAGAAAACGCACTTCAAACAATGTAGGTCTTTTTCTATTTATATTATCAATTTATAAAATATACTTAAAGTGGCTTTGAATTTAAACATTAAAAACAATACTAAGTAATAATAGCAAATAGGAATGATCAGCATAACAGAAAAGATAAATGTATAATGAAGACATGAGTAATAGCTAACAGATATTGAAAGTTTACTAAATGGTAGGTACAGTATGAACATTTTAGATATATAGTTCTATCTTAATTTTCATGAAATAATGAGGACTTACATTTATGGATGAAGAAACTGATTTGACATTATAAAATGACTCACCAAGTTTACACAGCAAGTGGTGGAATCAAGTTGTGAATTTCAGGCAGTTTGAAGCCAGTCCATTTTTTTGTAATTACACTATAAATGAAATTAATACTCATGATGAAGAAGTGTGTGGGTAACAAGTTATCCTTTTGAGTCTCTCAGAAATGTGTGGGTAACAAATTACCCTTTTTACAGCTAATGTATAAAAGAGGTGCATAGTTAATCAGAAAGTTTATAGTTCCTAAAACTAAAACAAGACTTTTTAAAAGGAGAATTACAGACCCAGCTGGTGTGGCTTGGTGGTTGAGCATCAACCTATGAACCAGGAGGTCATGGTTTGATTTCCAGTCGGCACATGCCTGGGTTGTGGGCTCCATCCCCAGCGTGGGGCGTACAGGAGGCAGCCAATCTATGGTTCTTTTTCATCATTTATATTTCTCTCTCTCTTTCCCTCTCCCTTCCTCTCTGAAATCAATAAAAATATTTTTTAAAATGGAGAATTACAGTTTTCTTAACAGGATAAATAAGAAAGAAATTTCAAATTGAGATTACAAATAAAGACACCTAATTTAAATTTAACATTTACAATTAAAATACTGTTATATCAAGTAGTTTGAAATATGAGCCTCAATACTGTATAAATGTATTTAAATACATCAAATCACTTCCTGATATAACATTGTTTTATAATTGGAGTATTATAGAATGAAATAAACCTAGTTTTAACATAATAAGCAGCTGAATAAAGTTACAGCCTAAAATGTTCAGAAGTTTACCCAGTTTCACCCAGCTCATGGCCAGACTGAACCCCGTCTCCAAGTTTTTGTCTATTTATTCTCAACTTGGTCAAAAGTATCTGGTTGCCTGTAAGCTAAAGAATTCAGAATAAATGAACAAAGGGATATTTTCCACAGAATATTTACAAACAGTAAGTCTCCAAAGCATCTCAAGCCAGTGAATTAATTAGCATTATGGTTGAGTGCCAAGTTTAGATAGTGGGAAAGATCATGTGAATTTCTGGTCTTATGGGTGGATAAACGAGGAGTCCTGGTACCCTGGATTATATTTGTTTATACCCACTGAACAGACTGTAGAAACTTGGGTTAATTCAGCTAAGGTTACTTGCTAGCTGACTGCTGGATTACATCTGCCTTGTTTCTCCACCAGGCCTTGTGGGTGCAACTTTAGAGAATAAATGGAATTCATAGATCTTCACAAAAGCCAAAATCTTACCTGTTGATACAGGAATTCATTCTCTTATAGCAATAAATTCAAAATCATTATTGTTATATAGTAGGCATGTTTTTATTATTGTTTGCCTTTGGGAATAAACCTCTGAAGAATCTAGAAGTGCAAATGTGAATTCAAAAGCACCAGGCATCATTATCACATTCTCAAGTGAGTATTGAGCAGTTCACTTCACACAAATACAAATACAAATAATTTTCAAGAGGTCTGTCAATTTTGAACTAATCAGTATTTTTCTTAATTTCTAGATTTTGGTGCACTTTATTTATTGGGAGTATAAATAATAAATTGTTTCATAGCTAAATATTGTTTCTAAGTGTGCTTTGATATTTCAGGTTAAGTAATATTAAACTTCAGCTATAAAATGGTAACCTTAGTTTCATTCATTCAACATGTGTTGAATGTGTATTTTATAAGTGTTTTATCATGATATATGTATGATACTCCTTTAGATGCCTTGGGGTGGAATGCCACCTAAAGTTGAATTTTAAATAACACAATTATTTAAAACGTGTGTTTTTTTCTAGCAAAACGTGTACAACGTATATCTTTAAAGTTATAGAGGACTGTGAAGTAAAAAGAGTTCTTATAGACTTCCACATCAGAATTACTTCACATGCCTCAAACGGATGACTACTGATTAATGGCTTATTTGACTAGATGGATGATGGTAGAAACAACTATCTTCAACCTGAAGATTCAAGCTTATTCTCTTGCTAATCCTTATTTTAGAAAGTCCTATCTCACCCTGCTGATGCAGCACTCAATGGAAATTCCACTGATATTTGCCAAACATTGTGCTTAACATTATATTTACTTATTCTCATGTAATCCTCACAATAATTTGGTGAGCTAAGTAATCCCATATCCTAATTTTACAGAAAGTGAACTGAGGCATAAAGATACTAGTCTAATATACTCGACTGGTATAATTCAATCTAGGTTTAAAATTCAACTTAGACTGATGCTAGCATGTATACTCGTGCCCTGGGTCCCACGGGCAGCCCTGGGAAACGTGTCCCAAGCCAGAAGGGTCCCATCTTCTCATTACCTGGGTGGGTAAGGGAAGCGAAACCAAAGTGCTTGGCTCAGGATTTTGCCTTTGGTGTCTGTGCGGGCCAGGTACCCATAGGCTGTGAGGGCCAAGGGGAGGGTATTGGTCTTGGTGAGCGCCAAGCACAGGAGCCAGGAGATGCAGAGCGCCACCACTACTGTCATCTTGTCAACTTTAAAATTTAAGTGCATCAGTTATGACCACTGGTTCCCAACTATTCCTGACCTCTACACTACACAGTTTTTGCTTCCACCCTCAACACTCTGCCTAACTCCCTATAACTGGCTAGGCCTACACTGTACCTTTGAGTGCCAGGTCAGTACTCAGAATCCGAACATATTCTGATGTGCTTACCCACGACCAACTCCTGTTCATCTTACCTCCCAGTTCCTTCATGTGGCCACCTTATCTCAGCTCTGCAAAGTGCTATACTTGATTTTCCTACATGTACATTTGGTCTTCCACAGAACAGCCTGAGTGAGTTATTTATTAAAATAATTTAACATTACTTTTTTTTTAATGCTATCAATTACATGCATTTGGTTTAAATGGCTCAAAAGAGATAACAATTGTCCATTATCTCTTCCTTTAAAAGTCCCCACAGGTGCCCTAGCTGATTTGGCTCAGTGGATAGAGTGTTGGCCTGTGGACTGAAGGGTCCCAGGTTTGATTCTGGTTAAGGGCACATGCCTGGGTTGTGGGCTCGATTCCCCAGTAGGAGTCAGCCAATCAGTGATTCTCATCATTGATTTCTCTCTTTCCCTCTTCCTTTCTCTGAAATCAATAAAAAAAAAAATATATATATATATATATATTTAAATCCCCACAGGTAGCCACTCTTGACTCTTCGAACTTTTTTATGATTGAGATTACTCAGTATCTATAAATAATATGCTTTACTAAAGAAAACTTAGAATTTCTATCTGTGCTCCTACTAGTTTTCCTTTTTATTTATTGGGAACATAATTGCTACAAGGAGAAACCCTTAGTTTTTCCAAGTCTAGAGAATCATTACCGATATTATTTGTTCAATTTATTATAACAAGGTCATAATAATCAATGTTAAATATCAAAAAAAATAAATTTTAATTCAATATTCTATTGCAAAGATTAAGTAAAAATGAATAATTTATCACAGCTAAAAAGAACTAGAATGTGATGGTATCATGTTTTGAAAGATATACAGCATTCAACACATAGAGCTAAAGTAGAATCTTTAGCTAGCAGTGGTTCTCAACCTTCCTAATGCTGTGACCCTTAAATACAGTTCCTCATGTTGTGGTGACCCCCAACCATAAAATTATTTTCGTTGCTACCTCATAACTGCAATTTTACATTACATTATGAGTCTTAATGTAAATATCTGATATGCAGGATGTATTTAGGCAACCCCTGTGAAAGGGTCGTTCGACCCCCAAAGGGGTCGCGACCCACAGGTTGAGAACCGCTGGGCTAGGGTATTATAAACTCAAATTTATTAAAGTTAAGTAGAGAATAAAATAAATCTTACTCCCCCAAAATAGCATGTTTTCAATTTCTTTAATGATCATATATATTATTTTCAATATTTTATTCATATCTATATAACAAGGTGTAATGACTAGCTTAGTTCATTGTCATCTCAAATTCTACATTGCCTAAAAAAATCAGTTTCTTTATATTTTAAGTTTGTAGCTATTATAATAATCATCTGTCGTAACTTAAATTTTAATCAAAGCTGAATTAAATAACCTGGAGCATAAAATGTGTGTTTCTAAAGATTATACCATTTTTAATTCATCTAGAATTTTTATATGTTCATTTATTGACATTGTGCACAGCTCCATCGCTCACATCAGTCAGTACACTCAAACACTCATATAACTTCCACTCCTTTCAATAACTGTTTTTTTATTTTCTATTCTTTTAAACCTTAGAACTCTATGTAATATACATTTCACATTTATTTTACTTTAACTATAGAAGATATCTAATGACCCCTATTTTATGATTATAAAGATATCTTCCCATCTAATCTTCTCTTCAGCTATCTTTCCAGCACTGAGTTCTTATTTTAGTCACATTACCTTGATACTGTGTTCTGTAATTAGAATAAATTTTTATAAATTTCATATGCTGACTACAAAATATTAAAAGATTGTGCTATTATGCCTATATACATTATATTCCCTGGAGAACCAGGGCTTGAGATTGCACCCTTCTTTGCTTTTCTTCTTTTTTGCTGTCCTGCTTCCCTGACTCCTTTCCTAGTTTCTCCTGGGAGCAGCTTCCACATAAATCACTTTAAAACAAACCCTCTTCTCAGGATATGCTTCCAGGGAAGCTAACCTAAGATAACATTGATAACCCAAGATGATCAAAAATCAGAATTTTGCTAAGTGTGACTTCACCCATAACCACCCTCCAAAAAAGACAAAATCAAAAATTGGTCCAAGAACATTTAAGTAATTATGCAATTCAAGGGCATTTGTTTAGGGGAGTGCCAGAAACAACTTCTAGAATGGAATTATTTATACAGTGAAGTGTTGGAGTGCCATTTTCCCTTCTCTCGCCGTGGGGTCAAGTGGTATGGGCAAAGGATTGTAGCGCACACTTTTGATATCTACATCACTTATTCTTGCCCCAGTTATGATTTTAAGATTATATGTGGTGGGTGGTTGTAACTTACATTGCCAATTTCCTGCTTCCAGAGATAACCACTAATGTCTCCATTTAATGTCTGAGTCTTTCTCTGAAGCCTAAGACCTTCTGGGGAGTCTCTGGCAACCTGCTTTGTCCAGGTACAAGGAGTAGTTAAAACCCCAGAAAAAACCCCAGTCAACACAGGATGGAATCCAATGCATAAACATCCTTCTTCTTCCTCAGTTGAAAAATTCTGGCATGTGATCTCTGGACTTTTCACAAGTCCCATTGGAGTCAAGCCACTGTTGTTACAGAAGTGACCTTGTATTGGCTTTTCCAACATGCCTGCTAACCCTCCCTATCTCCTTACTCCTGCTTCCTTGGATCACCTCCTGAATAAAATCCCTGAAGCAAAAGCCTGTCTCAGCCTCAGCCTCCAGTAAACTCAAAGGAAGACATAAATGCCCCATCCCCAATCGCAAGAGAGTTAAGAAGGTATCGAAGAATCACTCAGAGTTTGGCATGTAAGCCCTGGAATGTGAGGGAATGATGTCTGGCTCATGCCTGAAAAAAATTAACGTTGAAAAGATGCATCTCTGGTCAAGTACAGCCTTTGCTGTTAGTTACCTCCAGTTCCTTCCCTAGCTCTACCAACAGAGGAGCCAGTGACAGCCTAGTGGGTACAGGAAGGGAAGTAGAAATGTGAGGGATTGCTGGCCATGCTGACAGTACACTTCGGCACGCTTTCTAGTCTGAGCTCTGAGTTTGAGGTGACACTGATTATCTTTGGGAAAGGTTGGTGCTATGAAGGTAAAACTTTAAATGGAAACAATACCAGAAAACAAAATAATGCCGAATAGCGTGCAAAACACCCATATAGAACTTCATAACTGAAAATTTCACCATACCAGCAGTTATACCAGCCATCTCTTTTCGGGGAGCATAATCCGCTCGGGCTTTTACACTGGACCCCAAGAGACAGCATAAGCACAGGTAGAGGGACCACCCTATCTTAGAAGTCTTATGACCATAATTAGGGCCAATATATCTTATAACCTTCAGATATAGTTTCAGGATTCCTGCAAGCATTTCTTTTACAGTCATAAGAAGCTCTGCATTAAGGGAAGACTATATTCCATATATTGTCCTCCAAATCCAGATGCATTTTACAATTAAAGAATTGTTTTTTGTTGCAATAAGCAAGGTTGTATGTTTGTCTCTGGTGGCCTGTGGTTGGTTAGGCTTTAACACCTTATTTTCAGTTTTACATATTGATTGAGTGGCACAGAACTGAAAATTGTGATATTTAGGATATGAATCTGATAGAGGGTTTCATAATTAGAGTATGGATGAATGAAAGCTAGTAGAGTCAAGAATGTGGAGGAATTTTAAGTTAGGTTATCAGTTGTGATATGCAAGTAGCTAGAAGTTGTCCTTGCTGATGACAAAGATAGAGATGGAGAGGAAAATTTTAGTGCAGGTGCTCAAGTCCTCACGGAATGAGGAATGGCAGGGAGACCAGTGTGGCCTGGCAGACAGAGGTGCCGTAGTTGCAGTGTCATGGATCTCTTAGGCGGAAGTGTGTGGCATTGAGGAGGAAATAGAGTAATTTGCAAAAGATAATAGGCTCCATCCAATTCTGATGAGTGCTACCTATCTAACTCAAAACATTTGAGCATTTTCTTCTATTTATCACATTTTTGACACACATTGATAACTTCAGTTCACTTTTCTATATGTTTATGCTATCCCATTTAAATCTTCTGACCAGCCTATTAGATAGAAATCATTTAACCCCATTTTAGAAATCAAAAATTGAGTCTCAAAAAGGTTCAACAGTTTTCCTGAGCTCATACACCTCAAACCGAACCCTTGTCTCCTGGTTTAAAAGGTCACACCTAAGTTTTTCAAACTGTTTAAATGAAGAACAATTTTCCTCCAAGCATCCATGGATAAATAATTTTTTAATGTTTTTATTGATTTTAGAGAGAGAGAAAGGGAGAAGGAGAAAAAGAGAAACATTGATGAGAGAGAATGCAAGAGAACCATCAGTTGACTGCCTCCTGCATACCCCATACTGGGATTGAGCCCACAACCTGGGCATGTGCTGACCGGGAATCAAACCGGCATCCTTTCAGTGCATGAGAGGACAATGAACCAACTGAGCCACGCCAGCCAGGGCAAAGGGACTGTTTTGTCTACAGCGATGGAATTAGAGCCCTGGTGGGAACGACTCGTCTCCATCTCTCCAGCCAAATTTCTATTCCAGCAATTCTTTGTACGAATCTCTGGACAAAGCTTCCATCAGGATCCTTGAAAATTCATCTTCATTAGCACCTAACCTAGTTTTGCCACCTTCCCTAACCAACCCCTTATATGCAAAGTAAATTATTCTTTCTCCTATATTTCTGAAGCAGCTTCTACATGATTTCATTGTACCACTGCTGACACTGTGTGATAAATTCCATCTGGGTTGAAATTTGTTTGATTGTCTTGTGTTTTGGATAGCAGGGCCTCAATTTGATTTGGATGATTGGTTGATTACTAATACATTAGTGATTAAGTGAATGATGGTTTGCTCTCAACTTCTTGGGGCTTATGGAGTACTGGCCATTGCCACTGTCCAAAAAGATGAATAATTTAATTTAATGCACAAGAAGGATTGAATAAGATGCTGATCTACTGGCAACGACCATTTTGAAGATTTGGGACCTGCTCCTTCTTCTTATGGTTTTGCAGTCCACTCTGGTGTGAAAAGAGCTGTAGAAATAATGGATCTTAATGGTAACCTTTAGAGACATATAAAGGAAGGTGGGGTACCTAATGTACCTGCTGTTGCCAGCTGGCTCAGGGGAATGTGGGTGCTTAGATAACTCAGAACAGTTCCTGGGATTATTCTGTTGAGGGGTGAGAAGAAAAAAGTTCCAAGACATTTAAATAGGGGACCATCCTGGGTATCCTGAAATTCAGGAAGAACCATCTTAATACTTTTTTCTACAGCTAAATAGTCACTAAGTCAAAGTAATAGTTTTCTTCCTTACTATTCCCTACTTCAATTATAATGTTCCTTTTCATAGTGACCCAAAGGTTATTTTATTGGAAAGTACGCTGACGTCATTCTACTAGCCCTAACAAAGTAGTAAGCTAATTGTTCTGCACGTTTCCCATGCTCTGGGAGACCAAGAACTCTCTCCTTCACTTTCATTAATTAAGGAAAAAGGAATTCCAAGGACACCATGACATATTGATGCTCCTTTGGGAAGGGCAGCCTGGCCTTAATGAGTCAGCAGGCTCTACAAGGTTTTCTGTACGAGAACCTTTTTTCTCAATGGGGCAAGCAAAAACAGCCCTAGGAGATTTGTTATGTTCTATTAGAGTCTTCCTTTTCCTCCCACCACCCACGCATAGATAACCACCCTCATCCTCATAGCACGTGTGTAACGATGGTCCTTGATCAAGGGGAGTTTTCAGTGGTCTACATGGTCCAGTATTCAACCTATAAAATTAAGTGGAAAACTTCTACCTTATAAAAAATTCTCTTTGGAGCTCAGCCTCAAGCATTCTGGCTCTGAAGGTGAGTGGAATTTGTTTTAATTTTTATTTGTTCAATGAGAAATTTAAAATGAAAGAAACTGTCTAATCAGCTTAGCTCTTGACCTCTGTGGAGACTGTGGCCTCAGTAAGGGATGCACAGCAGATTGGTTACTCTGGACACCAAAACCAGGTGTCGCAGGGCAGTGTGGATGGTCTGCAGCAGCCAGGGCCACTACTATGCTTGTGTGACTGAAACTCTGAAAGGAAATCGTGAAGAAACCACCAGATACTCAGGTTGGAGACTCACAGTCCTATGCCTTCTAGTGCCCATGCATTGAGTGAAGGGATAGTTGAGAGTTAGTGTCCCTACCCGAGGTGGGCGAGCATGAATGGATGGCAAAGTGAAGAGCTTAAGAAAGAACCCTGGGTGGCCAGTGGAGAAGAAGGAATAGCAACAATCAGATGTCATATTGTGCATCTCAATGGCATAGTCCAGAAGTATGAAGGCATCAGATACTGTACTTCCTGTCTTAATTTTGATTTGTGGTGAAAATCTCCTGCCATGTGTTGAAAGAAAAACTATGTAGTTTTTCTCATCAAAAAAATTAACAAAGAAAATCCACCAACACTTCATTTTTACCTAATAAAAATAGCCCTGCAGTATGACCAAACACCTTTGGGAACTTTATAAATATCATGTCATTTAATCTCACAACAAAGCTGCATTTCAGAAACAATTATTCCCATTTTACCCAAGAAAAAACTGAGAGTCACAGAGATTAGCATGTGCAAGTTAAAACAGCCAGCCAGTGGGTGGCCTAGGAACTCTTTTGCCTTCATCTCCATGACTCTGCCAGCACAGACTGAGGCTCACACCCTGTGCTCTGTGATGCAGGGATGGCCCACATATGCTGCTCAGTGCTTGGCCCCTTGCTCAGACCAGTGTATGTTCAGAGCCTGACAAGGAGCATTCTGTGGGACCTTAAATGTGTGCAAATGGCAAAGGAACAATAGATGCTTGAATTTAAGAAAGGAAAGGCAGTGGGGGTGAGCTAGCTGTATTCAGATATGTCAGAGTTTTTCTATAGAAAGAGATGGTTTGTATAATTAAGCTCCAGGAGATGACTGATAGATGAAAAACAGATTTTAATGCTAGAGCTAACAGTAATGGCAGCAAACGGTCACTAGAGTAATTTAACTGCACTTAATGAAGTCAAAGAAGAGATAGAACACATTTTTAATGAACTGTATATTCTCAAATATTAGTTCATTAAACCTTACCATTCCTTCATTCAAAGAACTAAGTCCCATTATTAGAAATACTAAATGCTTTCTTATTCAGAAATAAGACATTTTTATGATATCTGGTAGTTATATTTACCATTTATGAATTTAGAATTTTAAGAATGGAAATAATGTTGTTAGCAGAAAATTGTGTTTCTTTAAAAATTGGAACCAACAAACTGAGTAGAAAATCTCAGTTTCATGTTAATATGACCCTCAAAAGCACAAAAATTGCAAGGAAGCATGTATAGGAAGATACATTTAGAAATGTAATCAGAGATAGATTAAGCTTCATGAATACCAGGCTAAGGCATTTGACATATTTTCCATCCAGCATTTCAGATATGGAAATTACTTAGGAAACTGGAATTTATATTTTACTGATAATATTGACTGAAATTGTAAATCATGAAAATGGAATTTATTATATGAGTACAAATACATAAATACTGGTTACTTATGCCCCCAAAGTATAATAAATCAAATGGATTGTGAGGCATTGTTAAAGATTTGTAGGTGAGTCTTTTTCTTTAGTTGTTAATTAGAAGAGGGGGAAAAAAGAAAATGTATGCAAAAAGGATTTATAAATCTGTAGAATGTATCTGCAAGGATTTTTATTTAGCTGAAGTTAATGGAAAGATAAGATGTGCATAAACAGTGAAATTTTCAAGTAAATAAAGTGAGTCCCAATTAAATTATTTTATAATATTTTAAATTATCATTTTTATTGATTGATTTATTTTAGAGAGAGAGAGGAAGGGAGGGAGAGAAGGAGAGAGGAAGGAGGGGATAAAAAGAGAGAGGGAAACATTGATGTGAGAGAAAAATATCCATCAGTTACCTACAGTATGTGCCCCATCCAAGGATAGAGCCCTCACTGGGTATGTGCCCTGACCAGGACTTGAACCTGCCACCTTTTGGTGTATGGGATAACACTCCCAAAACAGCCACACCAGCCAGGGCCCGTAAAATTATTTTCACACTTCTATTTTCTCATTCTGATAAGCATATCTTTCTTTTCTAATTTTCACTGAATGTTTAGTATGCCCTGAAATGATTGTCTTACACTACTGCCTTCTCTTATTATTCATCATTAACCCTGCTTTTGCAGGACTGTCTCCAAACAGAGGAACTTTGCCTTTGTCACAACACAGTGACAAAACATGGAGAAGCATAAAAAATGAATATTCACATTTCCCTCAACAGGAATAATTCACAGAGGACATGGAGGTTGGAAACCACACCAGTGTGACAGAGTTCATCCTTTTGGGGTTAACGGAGGAATCTACACTCAGTGTCATCTTCTTTGTGATATTCCTAGGAATCTATGCTGTCACCTTAACGGGCAATGTCAGCATAATCATGTTAATCAGCAGCAGTCCCCAGCTTCATACCCCAATGTACCTTTTCCTCTGCCATTTGGCCTTTGTTGACATATGGTTATCCTCCTCAGTCACACCTGTCATGCTCATGGGCTTCCTGAGGAAAAGAATCTCTCTCTCTGTAGCTGGCTGTGTGGCTCAACTCTGTGCTATGGTCAAGTTTGGGACGACTGAGTGCTTTCTGCTGGCTGTCATGGCCTATGACCGCTATGTGGCCATCTGCTCCCCACTGCTCTACTCCACCCACATGTCCCCCAGAATCTGCATTCTCTTAGTGGGGATGTGCTACTTGGGTGGATGTGTGAATGCTTGGACATTTACTGGCTGTTTATTGAGTGTGTCTTTCTGTGGACCAAATCAGGTAGATCACTTTTTCTGTGATTTCTCCCCTTTGTTAAAAATTTCCTGCTCTGATATCTCCATTATTGAAATTATCCCTTCCATCTCTTCTGGGTCCATTATTGTGGTCACAGTGTTGGTGATATCTCTCTCTTACATCTGTATCCTCATCGCCATCCTGAAGATGCGTTCTGCTGAAGGGCGACACAAGGCCTTCTCCACCTGCACCTCCCACCTCACCGCAGTTACTCTCTACTATGGAACTATTACCTTCATTTATGTCCTGCCCAAATCCAGCTACTCAACCGACCAGAACAAAGTGGTGTCTCTGTTCTACACAGTGGTGATCCCCATGTTAAACCCTCTTATCTACAGTCTGAGGAACAGAGATGTGAAGGAGGCCCTGAGAAAGACAACTGTCAGATTGTGTTCTTAGGACCCATTCTTACCATGTCAGATGAACTGTAATGTTTGTGTTTACCTGTATCACACTTAGGATCTACCAAATGCTGCCTATCTGATTGCTTAAATTCATACTTCTTCTAACTCTCATTTTATACACTTATAAATCAGTTATTATGGCTGTAATTATCACTATTGTTAACACCTGTAGGTGTCAAGTGCTTTTTCTTAATTTATTTAGCAAACAATAATTTGCATTTACTGAATGTCACGCCCTATTCTAAGCACATTACATATATTAATTGGTTTATTTTTTCACAGAAACCACATGAAGTAGTACTATATTTATATTTTACATGTAAATCATTTGGGGCACAGAGACATTAAGTAGATTGCCCAAAATCATGCAGCTAGGAGGTTGTGCATCCAGTGTTTAAATCCAGAAAGTCTGGGTCCAAAACCACTATACTTTTCCATTTAGTTTTCACAGCAATCCCAAGATGCTGGTATTATAAATTTTCTTCAATTCACAGGTTAGAATGCTGAGTTTTAGGGAGATTCAGTAGGTTGTCTGAGAGATTCTAGAGAAATCAGGTCCTCTTGTTCCATGCACTTAACCTATATTGTGATGCCATGAGCAGTCTAATGATTTCAGCTATTACTGTTCTAGAGGATTTGAGATTTGCTAATTGGAAAATAATTTGAGTCAAAGGCCAGTGACAAACATTAATCTTCTTATATGTTTAGATAGATAGATAGATAGATAGATAGATATCCTAATATATATATATACCTATATATATATAGAGAGAGAGAGAGAGGCAGCCAATCAGTGATTCTCTCTCATCGATGTTTCTATTTCTCCTCCCTTCCTCTTTCTGAAATCAATAAAAACATATTTTAAAAAAGAAGATCTGAGATGATGGTACATTGGGCTAGTCCGTTGTAGTGTAGTTAGAAATTAACCTATTCAAGATATAGTTTAGGTAAAAAAAGACCAAAAGGATTTGCTGATGGATTAGTATGAGAGGTTAAAAATTTTTTTAATAACTTGAGGAAACCTGAGAAATTTCTAGCTTTGATTATTCTAAGTGGATGTGAATGCGATGTCATTAATTAGTTAAGGAAAAGTGATTTTCCGGTTAGCTATTGCTGCATAACAAGTCACTCAAAACTTATGGCTTAAAACAAAATTATTCTTTTGTATTCCATTATTTTATGAGTCAGAAATTCAGGTTGGGTTTGTCTTAGCAGTTCTCCTCCACAAGAAATTAACAGGAGTCAGTTAGTGATATTCAGGTGTACTCAGAAGCCGGGCACCTTGGCAAGGATGGCTTGGAATCCTCTCCTTCTCGACGTAGTCTTAGAGTCTTTCCATAGGTCTTACCAGCAGAGTAGTTGAATTTCTCACCTGGTGGCTCACACTCCAATAGCAAGTGTCCCAAGAGGATAAAAAAGGTTGTTTCCTATGACCTAATCTGAGGAGACCCAGAGCATCATTTCCACTGTCTTCTATTAGCAATAATAATAATAATAATAATAATAATAATATAAATTACTAAAGCCAGTCCAGATATAAGGGGAAGGAAATTAGATCACATCTTTCAGTGACATATGAATAGCAAAGACTTTGGAACCATCTCCAATTTACCATAGTCCCTCTGACCACAATTACTTATCTACTTCCCACATATCAAAATACATTTATCCCCTCCTACATTTCCTCAAAACTTTATGTCATTACAGCATTGGCATTGAGTTTATCATCAAGAGATCTAGATCAGGCAAGGGTGAGGTTCCTTGTGCACAACCCCTTTTGATTTGAAGACCTAGGAACTAATGTGACAAGACATATGAATATGACTCCTACACATCTACCAGGTACTACTGATACAGGTGTTGAAAAACTGCAGTAAATACTTCTTTTCATAAAGGAGGAATATGGGAGTCACCTAGCAGCACTGGCCCATAGAAATCTCAAAATCCAACTAGACACATGCTGCCATGTTTTTTAAAATCAGGATCTAGTTCTGCTTCCTGTTAATAAGTTTCTGTGGCTCTTGGCTCTGCCTTCTGAGCTTATATTTCAATCCTCTTAATCACCCTTCCTTTTACAGGGGTGGAAAATCCCATTTTATAGCTGTACTAGGGGCTCAGTGCATGAATTCATGAACCTTGAAAGGAACTGTGGGCCACGAGGCTGCGGTGGGCACAGGGGCGGGTCTCGCCCATCCCCCAAACCCCCACCAGGCCCCTCCCACCATGGCCTCCGTCCCCTGTCTGCCAGCAGCCCCACTCCATGCACTGATGGCGCCGGCCCCACTCACACCCGCTGACGGTGCGGAGCGATTGGGGCTGGTGCCAGCAGCGGATGCGAGCGGGGCCTGGTACCATCAGTTGATGCGAGCAGCAGCTGCTGCCCCGGATCGCCCCTCAGGGAGCAGGGAGAGGTGGAGAAGCCCTCAGGGGCAATCAGGGCCAGCAGCCGCCACTTGCACCCGCTGATGGCACTGAGTGATCCAGGCTGGTGGTGGGACTGCAGTGCACGGGAGCAAAGAATTTTTAGTAACCACCAGGGGCTCTCCCTGATGACAGCAACTGGTGCTCCATCTTGGTCTGGTGCCCCCGCTCATCTGCTCCACCATCCTGCTATGGCTGATGCCGGCCATATTCCACGCTCTGCCGCCTGCTGCCAACACCTGCCATGTTCCACTCGTGCCCCCTGGTGGTCAGCGCACATCATAGCGACCGGTTGTTTGGTTGTTCCACTGTTCGGTCTATTTGCATATTAGGGTTTTATATATGTAGTTAGTTTTACTGGCCTGTTTCTCACCCATTCTAAGTTGAGAGTTCAATGCCAGCACTGTCCAAGCTGGTATTCATCAAGAACTTTGTGAGATATTATATCCTCATGCCTTATTTATTTTATATCTGGAAGTCTGTATCTCTGGAGCCCATCACTATTTTGTTGACTCCCCCAGCCCTCCTCATCCCTAGAAACCACCAACGAGTATTCTATGTATCTATGAGTGGATTGTGGGTGGTTTTATTTGGGGGAGGGTCGTTTTTTTCCTTTTTTTTGCTTTTCAGATTCCACAAATAAGTGAAACCATGTATCATTCTCTGACTTATTTGACTTAATACCCTCAAGGTTCATCCATGTTGTTGCATAATGGCAATATTTCATTTTTTATGGTTGAGTAATATTCCACTATGTATAGGTACCACATCTTCCTTATCCATCATTAGTCTATTAATGAACACTTAAGTTGCTTCCTTGTCTTGGCTATTGTAAATAATGCTGCATTGAGCATAGGGGTTCATATATCACTTTAAAATAGTGTTTTTGTTTTCTTTAGATAAACACCCAGAAGTGGAATTGCTGAATTACAGAATAGTTCCTTTTTTTTTTTTTTTAAGGAATCTCTATAATGTTTTCCATAGTAGCTGCATTCATTTACAATCACACGAACAGTGCACGAGGGTTCCCTTTTCTCCACATCCTCACCAACACTTTTTAATTCTTGACTTTTTAATGATAGCCACTCTAATAGGTGTGAGGTAATATCTCAGTGAGTTTTGATTTACATTTCCCTCATGATCAGTGATATTTGTGGGAAACTGATATAGGGTTTAAGCCTCAGACTAACCTGCTGGCAAAGTCACAAACAAGTCCAGCTTAGAGGGCACAGTCCTCTTAGCATAAGTAGGCTTGACCTTATAACACTCCCTAGATCTTATCTGGGAAGCTAATGGGCTGAGGAAGTGCAGGAAGTGTAACCATGGTGTAAACAAGTGAAACTCACAAGAAAAGTGTAACTTTGGTAACCACTACCTTGTTTCCCCCTCACTATAAAAAGCTTGCTGAGGCCTGAGCACAGTGGAAGTCCTTCCTCTTGAGTTGGACTTGCCGCCTGGTCCCCCAATATTCCCAAATTATCTTGTGTCTTTTCTTTTTCATTTGTTGTGCGGCTCCTCTTCCAGACCCGAACTCTGAACCACGCAGGACGTGGAGGGAAACACTTACGACAGATATTGAGCATCTTTTCATGTGCATATTAGTCATCTATATGTCTTCTTTGTGGAAATGTCTATTTAGAGCCTCTGCCCATTTCTTAATTGTTTTTGAGTTGTTTTTGTTATTGAATTGTATGAGTTTTTATACTTTTTGAGCATTAACCCCTTATCGAATATATTACGTGCAAATATATTCTCCCATTCATTAGGTTGTCTTTTCCTTTTGTTGATAATCTCCTTTGCTGTGCAGAAACTTTTTAGTTCGATATAGTCCCACTTGTTTATTTCTTCTTCTGTCACCTTTGCTTTTAGAGTCATATCTCTCAAAAATCGTTGCCAAGACCAATGTCAAGTAGCCAACTGCCTATGTTTCTTATAGGATTTTTGTGTTTTCAGGTTTTACATTTCAAGTTTTTAGTTAATTTTGTGTATGGTGTAAAATAGTGGTCTATTTTCATTCTTTCTGTGGCTGCCCAGTTTTCCCAACACCATTTATTAAATAGACTGTCCTTTCCACATTGTATATTCTTGCCTCCTTTGTCATAAATTAATTGATCATATATACATGGGTTTATTTTTTACTCTCTTTTCTGTTCCATTTATCTATGTGTCTGTTTTTATGTCAATACCATACTGTTTACTATAGCTTTATATTATAGTTAAAAGTCAGTAAGTATGAATACTTCCAATTTTGTTCTTCTTTCTCAAGATTGCTTTGGCTATTTGGGGTCTTTTGTGGTTTCATACAGTTTTAGGATAGTTTGTACTATTTCTGTGAAAAATGCCATTGGAATTTTGATAGGGATTTCATTAAATTTGTAGATTGCTTTGCAGTACAGACAGTTTAACAATATTCTTCCAGTCCATGCGCATGGAATATCTTTCCATTTATTTGTATCTTCTTCAATTTTTTTCAACAGTGTCATAGTTTTTAGTGTAGATCATTCCCATAATTGGTTAAATTTATTCCCAGGTATTGTATTCTTTTTGATGCAATTGTAAATGAATTGTTTTTTTTCTTTTTAAATTAAATCTTTATTGTTCAGATTATTACAGTTGTTGCTCATTTTTCCCTCCATAGCTCCCCTCCACCCGGTTCCCACCCCACCCTCTGCCCTTACAGCCCCCCTCCCCCGACTGACCTCATCCATAGGTGTACGATTTTTGTCCAGTCTCTTCCCGCACCCCACACACCCCTTCCCCCCCACCCCCGAGAATAGTCAGTCCATTCCCTTTCTATGCCCCTGATTCTATTATAGTCACCAGTTTATTCTGTTCATCAGATTATTTATCCACTTGATTTTTAGATTCACTTGTTGATAGATGTGTATTTGTTGTTTATAAGTTGTATCTTTACCTTTTTCTTCTTCTTCCTCTTCTTAAAGGATACCTTTCAGCATTTCATATAATACTGGTTTGGCGATGATGAACTCCTTTAGCTTTTTCTTATCTGTGAAGCTCTTTATCTGACCTTCAATTCTGAATGATAGCTTTGCTGGGTAAAGTAATCTTGGTTGTAGGTTCTTGGTATTCATCACTTTGAATATTTCTTGCCACCCCCTTCTGGCCTGCATAGTTTCTGTTGAGAAATCAGCTGACAGTCGTATGGGTACTCCCTTGTAGGTAACTGGCTGTCTTTCTCTTGCTGCTTTTAAGATTCTCTCTTTGTCTTTTGCTCTTGGATTTTAATTATGATGTGTCTTGGTGTGGTCCTCTTTGGATTCCTTTTGTTTGGGATTCTCTACACTTCCTGGACTTGTAAGTCTATTTCTTTCAGCAGGTGGGGGAAGTTTTCTGTCATTATTTCTTCAAATAGGTTTTCAATATCTTGCTCACTCTCTCCTTCTGGCACCCCCATAATTCGGGTGTTGGTACGCTTGAAGTTGTCCCAGAGGCTTCTTACACTATCTTCATATTTTTGGATTCTTTTTTTCTTTTTGTTTTTCCAGTTGGGTGTTTTTTGCTTCTTCATATATCAACTCTTTGACTTGATTCTTGCGATCCTCTAGTCTGCTTTTGGAACTCTGTATAATATTCTTTATTTCAGTCAGTGTATGCTTAATTTCTAGTTGGTCTTTTTTCATATCCTCAAGGGTCTCATTAGATTTCTTGAGGGTCTCACTAAATTTATCAGCGGTTTCTAGAAAATTCTTGAAAAACCTTATAAGTGTGGTTTTGAACTCTATATCCTGTAGTTTGCTTTCCTCCATTTCTGTCATTTGTGACCTCTTTCTTTGTCTCTGCATTTTTTATGCTTTCCTGTGTTGTTAGAGTGGCTTTCTGTGCTTGGTGACATGTAGGGCCCAGTGGCTCAGCCTCCCCAATTACCTGGGGTGGACACTCTTGGTGCACCCCCTTGTGGTCTTTGTGCACAGTCTTGTTGTAGTTAAGCCTTGATTGTTGTAGGTATCACTGGGAGGAATTGACCTCCAGGCCAATTGGCTGTGAAAATCAGCTGTGTCTACAGTGGGAGAACTTCTTTGCTGGAGACACCCTTCTGGGGCAAGACTTGCTTCAGTGGGGCTTTGGTGCTCACTGAATCTGCCTCCTGAGTGTGTCCCTTATGGATCTGAGGATTTGTAATCTGGATGGTCCCACTCTGACCACTGGGTACACTGGCTCTTGGATCTCTAAGGAGGTTCTAATTTAGCCTCTGCCTGAGGCTACCAAGCAGGAGCTATGGAGAGATCTGCAGATTCCTCTTCTTTGTTTGGGGTTTGGAGGTGCCTAGATGAGGCCCAGCTGTGAAGCAATGCAAGCAGCTGTGGGGCCTTGGGCCTTCTTTTGGAAGCTCTGGCTCACTCTGATCCAGCTGTAGTTTGTTAGGTAATTTTCAGATTGCAAAGGGCCAGGCCTTTCATATGCAAAAGCCTCTGTGCACAGCTTGGGTGGGGTGGGGTCTCAGGGAATCAACAGGGCGGAGCAAACAGCTATGGCTGTTCCTCAGTCCTACCCTAAGAGGCCCTGTGTCTCAGTGTCCTGGTAATCGCTGCAAGCACCTCTGAGAGAAAGCCACCCTCGAGTTCCGCCGGATGCCAGACAGTCCAGTTTCTCCCTGTATGAGTCTGGGTCTCCAGAGACTCACCCGGAACTGGAGTTCAGAGCAGTCGGGAGCTTGAGACTCCCTCCTGATTGAAAAAGACAACCGTGTCCTCAGTTGCTACCCCTTTCCACATGAGCCTCCATACCTCTGCACTTTACTTCCGCACCTCCTCTGAGTCTCAATGTGCTTTTCTCTTTCCTTCTAGTTGTAGAATTTCCACTCAGCCAGCCTTCCTGTGGTTCTGGATGATGTCCATTTTGTCTTTTAGTTGTATTTTTGAAGTGGTTGTGTGAGGCAGCAATTTCTGGTGTTTACCTATGCCACCATCTTGGTTTCTTCAACAAACTCATGAATTGTTTTTTAAATTTCTTTTTCTGCTAGTTCATTGTTAGCGTATACAAATGCGGCTCACTTTTATTTATTGATTTTGTATCTTGAAACTTTATTGAATTTGTTTATCAGTACCAACGGGTTTTTTTGGTGGAGTCTTTCAGTTTTCTTTATATTATATGTCATCTGTAAATAGAGAGAGCTCAACTTGTTTCTTTCTGGTTTGGGTGCCTTTCATTTTCTTTTCTTGCCTACTTGCTTTGGTATTTATAATTACTCTTATAGTTGTATCAATATCCACAAATCTGTATTACATCTTCCTTTACCTTTCTTATGTTGGTTATTTTTACTTTCCTTTAAAAACATTTTTCATTATACATTCAGTAAAAATCAGTAAAAAGACAAATCTTTGACATTGTTGGTCCTCTTCATCATATGTTAGATTTCTGTTATATTAATTTCTTCTATTAATTTTATAATTTTTTCTTCAACCCTGCATTTTATTTTACTATTTTTCTACCTATTAAAAATTGATGTAAATGTTATTAATTTTAGGAATTTTTATTTTTGGTATTTCTAGTATAATTTTCCTTCAAAGAACTTATATATATAGAGCACATGTTTTTATATGTATCGTTCAGTTGTTTTTTAATTTCTATATAATTTTTTTGACCTATGGGTGACTTAGTCTATTTCCAAATATATGGCTATTTTCTAGTTAACCTTTTGTAACTGATTTGTTACTTTATATAGACAGAATATGTTTTATATAATTGAAAACCATTAAAATGGGTTGATCTTGTTTTATTCCCCAATATCTGCTCAATTTTTAAAAATATGCTGTATTGAGCCCTGACCGGTTTGGCTCAGTGGATAGAGCGTTGGCCTGCAGACTCAAGGGTCCCGGGTTGAATTCCTGTCAGGGGCATGTACCTTGGTTGCGAGCACATACCCAGTGGGGAGTGTGCAGGAGGCAGCTGATCGATGTTTCTCTCTCATTGATGTTTCTAACTATCCCTGTCCCTTCCTCTCTGTAAAAAAATCAATAAAATATATTTAAAAAAATATGCTGTATTGAAAACAAATATATTTTCTGCAGTTGGTTGCTGTGTTCATATATGCTCTATGTATGTTCAGTGATGTTAGTCTTGCGTCTCAGATTTTGTACATCATATTAATTAAGAAAGTGTTAAAATATGCTATGAAAAATTAAATTACCTTTTTCATTTGGATTAGCTAAAAGCTGAGTTTTACATGTTTCCCCACCTATTATATTTTTTCTTAACTAAGGATTTACATGTGTCAATAACATTACGTAGAATTGCCAAATAATTGTTATAACAGCCATGAAGACCAACCAAGAAAATATATTTTTGTTAAACTCACAAAATCAGCATAGGCTCACTTAACAACTTCACCAAATAAAAACTAGAAGATCGCCAAGGACTTCATATAGTAGTACCTCTTTTATAAAATCCAAATGTGTCCCATAATTAAGAGCCCTGTATGTACACTTAGAGTGGATGGCTCATTTCTCAAATACCACCATAGTGGGCCCTTCTGTTCTGTTTATGATCCAGTACAGAATCCTAAACAGTGCATTTTTTCAGGATCCATGTAGAGACTGCACAGCATTTAAGATCCCAGGTGGCCAGTGTACCCATGTATGGTAAAGTCTTAACAAAGTCCTTTTATTTTTCTAAGGAAAAATTTTACTTTGTGAACTTTCTATTTATCCTAAGTCCTGACAAAAAAAAAAATGGAATGCAAGCTGTGTTACAGGCAACATTGGTTATAACAAAAATGATTCTTTAGTTGTAAAATATATCTAGACTGAAAGGACCCTATAGGAAATCTGGTTTTTTATGCTTTCTGGTTGCAGTGATTCTTATAACTGGAAATAGTGCTTCTAGGGACCCTGGAGTGATACCTGACAGTATTATTAGATACTAGAGGCCTGGTGCATGAATTTGTGCACAGGTAGGGTCCCTCCACCTGGCGGGTGATCGGGGCCAATCGGGGCCTTCTTGCCCAGTCCCCGCAGGAGGTAAGCCGGCTGGGGTGGGACCACAGGAGGGCTCCAGGCATGTCTGGCCCCGTTTCACCTAGTCCCAATTTTACCACAGGTAATACACATAAGGACTACAGTATATTTTGAACTACTAATTTCTCCTAGAAAATACAAGAATTATTTTTCTTAAAGATGAATTTCTATACTTTATGCATTTTGTTATCACAGCCATATAATTTCTCTCAACTTAATTTGAACTTTAAACTCTTAGAAGCCTTAAATTTTAGCTGGCAAGTAAAATACTTAGCATTTCTCAGATTAGTAATATATTTATATTTTTAAGGATGTATTTCAAATAAAATACAAGGCATATTTAAGTAATAGATTCAATTCTATCCTCTAGATTTTTCATATGAGGCAACTCAGATTGATATTTCAGTATTTTGTTATTTTAAAATACCTAGCTATTTAATAATTTTTATTATTTAATTTAGCTGTGTTCTAAAGTCTTTAAATTACCAAGGACTTTGGAACATTGTGAATAGGCATGGTAAAAGGCAGGGGGAGGAGGGAGCAGGCCTCCAGGCTGCTTGAATTTTAAAATTGCCACATTCTTCCTTAGAGATAACATCTGAGGTTGCTGCTGTGGTTTTTCTGCCTTTACAGGGAGAAAGGCTACTGGCCCTTTCCTCTAACAGAGAGTGCAGTCAGTCTCCTCCTGAGTGACTGGACTTTCATTATTAATATATTTATAATTATTGCTGAAAAAGCTTTATTACAAATTCATTTTAGTTCCATCTATTTATTTATGTTTTAACAATTTTGAGATTTTAAAGCCAATTTTTATTATCCAAGTCATTTTCTTTGGCAAATTCTGTTAACAGAGATAACTTACTTACTTTCAGTGCTTTAATGTTAAAGTATTATTTTATTTTATTTTCCTTTATAAAAACAGGAATGCCCCAGGACCTGTGAGGCAACCTTGGAATGCAGTCCATTATTATTCAAGGACTACCCATTATTGTGGAAACACTAATCTTGTTGCCCAAACCCAGTCTGTATATTTTCCTTGTGTCATTTTTGCCATCTTTTAAAGAAAAACAGTCTTGGGTTTATTCTATAGCATCCATAAAGAGATGGGGCTCAGTCCAAGAGGCCACCCAAAATCGGGTGGGGTGCACCTTCTCTTAAGCTAGCCTTTTTCTCTTCATGGGTACAGAAATCCCAGACATATCCCTAAATTGTGAGAAATGTCTCATCTGTCCAAATTTCAAATGACAGACTGGGAAATAAAAACATGGCAAAAATGAGACTTTTAATAACACTCCCGAGAGTGGGCGTCCATTTTACAGGAACACCGAAAGACCTGTAATTAATGGGCTGGGGCCTTTTTTAGTTACTTCCCTTTGTCTAGGGAATTTTCCTAGAACCTGTGTCATTGACCACGTGTACTGTTTATATTCTTTCTCTCCATCCCCACATTCTGTTTGCTGTGGGGAAATTTAGTAATGGTCTGGCCATCTACTGTTTCTTTAAAATTAAAGGCATGCTTAATAGACTGACAATAAACAAATTAAACCAAACAACAAAGACAGATAAAGCAACTATCAACAGACAAGCACCCATAACACATAGACAAGACTTAATAAATGAGAGTTCTTTTCATGGATCATTCAGATATTTTTTATATTGCCTGGGACTTACAGCTAGAATGCAGCCTAGAGCTCAGCCTGTTGTTCATAGATCTTATCATATTCTGCTCTCCATAGCATTGACTGGTGTCTAAAGTTATTTTTGCTAAAATCTGCCTGTCTCAAGGAGTCATATGGTAATTTTCAGACAAAGCATTAAAGAGTCCTTTAGTAAGATGACTGTTAGCCCCATTTTCTCTAGCTGTTGAGCCTTCCCACACTAGAGATGGAGGATCCGGGCCCTTAGGTGTTACAGACTTTTGATCCTCAATATGAGGTGGGCATAATGCAGTTCAAACAAGAGCCCACATAGTTAAAGATGACAAGGGCACTCATTTTCCTTAAGCCTGATTTAAGAGAGTACCTTTTGACACCTTAAGAAATTTAGGAATTTGACTACGCTTTTTTGAACATTGTTTTAGAGATCCCTTTCCTGAGATCCTGAATTTCCCATGTTTTATGCCTAGCTATTACTAAACTGTGCTCCTTACCTTACTTTATGCTATCTGCACATGCTTCACTGGAGCATCCTTTCACCTTGCAATTGTAGTTCCCCGTACTCAGGCCCCATGTTGGGCGCCACATATGCCATGTCAGCATGGCCAAGGGTGAACCTGAGGAGGGGCGGTGAAGGATTAAAGAAGACAAACAAGAGAATACAGCTGGGGTTTTGCAGATCTCCCGTGCCTGGATGAGGACACAGAAAGACCCAGCCTGCAAGCCAAGGCTTTATTTTATAGTCAAAACACACAAAGCAAAACACGGGAAGTGGTCAACATGTTTACAATGTTCTTGTGTGTTTCACCTTGTTTTGGCAGCACTTGTTGCACCTCCCACAGCCCATTAGCTACCTAGGAAGGAACTAGGGAGGGCTATAAGGTCAAGCTTAATTATGCTAAGAGGGCTCTGCCCTCCAAGCTGGAACTTGTTTGTGGCCCTGCCACAGGTCAATCTGAGGCTTGACCCTATAGTCACTCCCTACACACAGATTAAGAGTTTTTCATATAAGCCAATATGTGTTTCTAATAATAAATTTAATGTTATTAAAGGTAACTCAGACTAGACCTCGACTTTATAGTATGATATCAGATCAAACCTCTACCTTAACTAAAATACTCTATACTAGCTAATAACAAATGGACAAATATATTTAGACCACAGACACTCAATTTCCTTTCATTTATTTATTTGTATTATTACATCAAATCCTATGAAATATTTTTCTACCAAGCATTCTCTTTAGAGCTCCCTTAATCTCACTGTTTCTGAGGCTATAGATGATGGGGTTCAGCATGGGGATCACCACCATATAGAACACGGACACCACTTTGTTCTGATCAGTTGAGTAGCTGGACTTGGGCAACACATAAATGAATATTATGGTCCCAAAGTACAGACTTACTGCTATGAGGTGGGCGGTGCAAGTGGAGAAGGCCTTGTGGCGCCCCTCATTGGAGTGCATCTTCAGGATGGTGATGAAGATGTATATGTAGGAAACAATTATGACAAACACAGTGAACAAAATGATGGAGCCAGCTGTAAATGAGGGGACAACTACAGGGATACTGTTCTCAGAACAAGAGAGTTCAACTAAAGGAGCAAAATCACAGAAAAAATGATTGACTCGATTTGGTCCACAGAAGAATAAAAAATAGTAGCAAACAGTAAAGGAGGAAGCATTGAGAAAACTACACACATAAGCCACTATGAGGAACTGGACACAGACTTGTGTGGACATTTTGGTTGAATAAAGCAGTGGTTTGTAAATTGCCACAAAGCGATCATATGCCATGATAGCCAGAAGGAAGCACTCAACTGCCCCAAAGACAGCAGTTGAACTAAGCTGGGTGACACATCCATGATAGGAAATGGGATTTCTCTCCACCAGGAAATTTACAAGCATATTGGGTGTGACAGAAGTTGAAAAGCATATATCAGCAAAAGCCAACTGGCTCAGGAAAAAATACATGGGATGATGGAGCTGAGAAGAGATTTTAATAAGAATGATTGTACTGAGGTTGCCAGATATAGTCACCAGGTAGATACACAGGATGATCATGAAGAGGATGACTTTAAGGGTTGGGTCATCAGTTAAGCCCACTAGAATGAAGCCTGTCACTGCTGTGTAGTTGTCATCCCTCAGGGAATCCATATGATAATGTAGCTGCTACCAATGAACCTGAAATATTACATTAAAGAAGATATACATTTAATGATTTCATTTTCATTAATACATATGGGAAGTAATAAATATATTTAAGTATCAGTGCATATTTACATGCAATTATGAATATTTCTGGTTTTTAAAAATTATTTTAGCAGAAACCCCAGAAATGTTTCTTCAGACAGTGTCATATGTACATATGCATATTTACAAATCCATATACTATACTCTAATATTTACTATATGCTTACTAAATGATAAGTGTAGGGCTAAAATCATGTAAATATATACATATATACAGTTTAATTGATTGCCCATAAAATATTAATACTAATTGTTTTATAGAAGAGTAACCTAGGTCTGAAAGAGGTTATGTAGCAAGTCATGAATTTAGAACATGAAACTCAGGAAGTCTTAACTGCCCCATTCCTTTAGTGTTATTTAACAAACGAATTTAAATAACAAATGCAGTTACGTAATACTTAACATGAAATCAGTGCATCTGGCAATGAGTGGACAATAGGTTGTCCTTTAAGCCTTCTAGCCGTTAGGAATAAAACAGGTACACACTTATTTATTTATTTCACAATATCTGTCAGTTAAATAAAATCAGTGTTTTCAAAGGAGAAATACAATTATTCCTGATACTAATTCAGATAAGAATTTCAAATTAGGGTTATGAGTGAGATCATCTATTGTAAATGTACTGGATATTTTTTAATATTTACAGTTCAGAATATTACTGTTTTATCAAATAAGTTGAAATATTAATGTAATCACTATGCAAAAACATGATTCATCTTCAGAAGATAATTAAAATATATAATATAGTTCCTACTTTAACAATGTTTTCTAATTAAAGTTTTGTAAAATAAAATGATATTATTATCAACACTAGAGGCCTGGTGCACGAAAATTTGTGCACGCAGGGGGTTCCCTCAGCCTGGCCTGCGCCCTCTCGCAGTCCAGGACCCCTCAGGGGATGTCCAACTGCCGAGGAGGCGGGAGAGGCTCCCACCACCACTGCTGTGCTTGCAGCTGTCAGCCAGGCCTGTGGCTTAGCAGCGCCCCCACTGTGGGAGCATACTGATCACCAACGGGCAGCTCCTGCTTTGAGTGCTTGCCCCCTGGTGGTCAGTGCGCATCATAGTGACCAGTCATTCAGCCTTTAGGGGCAATTTGCATATTACCCTTTTATTATATAGGATAATATGTAGTTGAATACAGTGTAACCTAAGAGCTGAAAAGGGATCACCCAGCATGTGGCCAGGCTGACCCTCATCTCCAGATTTTCTGAATTTATATCCTGAAGTTTGTCTACGGTGTTATTGCCTTGAAGCTAAAGCATTTAGAGCCATAAACAAAGTCAATCTTTCTGCAAAGAGATCTATAATATCTTTACATTTTTAAATCTTAAATGTGTTTCATTTCAATGAATGTTGAGAATAGCTCAATGAGAGTGAATTAATTAGCATTACTGGAGAGTGCTGAGCTTGGATAGTGTGGAAAGGCCATATGATTTTCTCTCTTAGGGGTAGATAAACAGGAATCCTTATAGCTTAGATTATGCCTGTTTACATATGAACTAAATAGCAGTTCATCCAATTGCTTACTGGCTAATTGCTTAATTACATCTGCCCTGTTTCCCAACTATGACTTGTGAGTACACATATAATGTTAGGGAGTAAGTGGTTTCAAATAGTAAATGAAAATCATTACAACAGCTTCATTAACAAAAGTCGAAATCTTACCTCGGAATAAGAAGTCATTCATCTTTCAATAACAGATTAGAGTTATTGTGGTTATATAGTGATCTTTTATTTTTGTTTCCTTTGGGGACAAATCTCTGATGATTCTAGAGCTTCAAATGAGAATTCAAAAGCATTATGGTAGCATCATTATGTTCCGTAGTGGCTAATTGAGCAATACAATTCACACACCAATATACAACTAATCTTTCAAGATTCTGTAAATTCTCAGGTGGTCAATTTATTGTTATTCTTCTATGCAGGTATTCACCTTTATTTAGTAATTATTAGAATATAATATAATAAATTGTCTACATAAATATTAGTTCCAAATTAACTTTGATATTTTAAATTAAGAAATACTTAGTATTAAATTTCATATATAAAAATATAACTTAGCTTTATCCATGCATATGTATTTATTGCTGAGTATTTTGTATTGATATCTGTAAGATATGTCAGTACTTTAGGGAAATATGAGATGGACTTGATATAAAATTGAATTTTAAGTAACAAAAATTTTTAAGACATATACATGAATTATAATATCAGATGTAAGAAAATGGAAGCTTTGAAAGTTGTATAGAACATTAAAGAAAAAAGATTTGGATGACTTCCTGGTAAAAAAATAGTCTCTCACTATCAATAACCTCAAATGCTGCCTCCTGAGATAGTGCCTTATGGTGTAGGTGCATGGTGGTGGAAAGCAGGTATCTTCAACCCTAAGATTCAGTTTTACCTAGTTCTCTTGTTAATCCTAATTTTATTTCTTTAATTTTATAAACTTTTTATTAAAGTACTAGAGGCCCAGTGCACAAAATTCATGCATGGGTATGGTCCCAAAGCCTGGCTAGCGATCAGGGCTGATTGGGGCCTTCCTTCCCCTGGTTACTGGTCACTGGCCAGGGCCTTCCTTTGTTCTGTGCCGCTCCCTGGTGGTCAGCATAAGTCATAGTGAGCAGTCGAACTCCCGATCTGTCGAACTCCTGAAGGGACAATTTTCGTATTAGCCTTTTATTATATAGGATATATTGTTATATTCAATTTGTTAATATTATACTTAGAACTTTCACAGGTAGGTTCAGGAGTGACATTAGCTTAGAGTTTTATTTTCTTTATCTTAAGCTATATCCTTGTCTGGTTTTAATATGAGAGTTATAATAGTCTCAAAGAATGAACTGAGAAGCTTTGTATCTTTTCTTATCTTCTGGGAAAGTTTATACAACATAACAGTTCCTTGTTAGGATTCTTCTGTGAAAGGACTTTCCATGGTGCTTTCTTTTATTTGTTTCTTTCTTTTTTTAAAAAAATATTTTTTTATTGATTTCAGAGAGGAAGGGAGAGAGAAACATCAATGATGAGAATCACTGATTGACCCTGACTGGGAATCAAATCTGCAACATCTCTTTGGTGCACGGAGCCACACTCCAATCAACTGAGTCACCTGGCTGGGCTCACTCCTCATTCTTAATGGCCAAACATGAGTGTGGGAACAAACTGTTTCATGTCTTCGACCCTCCTATCAGTCTCCATGTGGCTTATTCTTTACTTCCTTAGTTATAGGAGTTCTGTTTAGCTAGTCTTCAGGTGGTTCTCTGGGATTGTCCTATAATTAGTTGTAATTTTGGTGTGGTTGTGGAAGGAGGCAAGCAGGGCACTTACATACTCTGCCATGTCGACGGTAAGACACCCTGAACTTAAAAAAACCCACTATCTCTCTCAGTTTCTGTTGGTCAGGAACTCAGGACAGACTTGGCTGTGTACACTTTGGCTCAATGTCTGTGTTGTAGTCAGATAGATGCTGGAGCTGAATCAGGAGGGTCCTGGTACAATTGAGGACCAACTGGGCATTTCTCTTTTTTCTTATAGTCCCAGGCCCTTTTCACCCAACTTGAGCTAGTTTAGACTACTCACAACATGTCAAGCTTAAGATAGCCAGATACCTACACAGTGACTGAAGGCTTCCAGAGCAAATATTTTCATGACCAAGGAAAGCTACATTATCTTTTATGACCTAGCCTTGGAAGTCACACACCATCACTTCCATCATCCTCTCCCTCATGGGAGTGATTATTAGCCTCCTGGCATGTATTATTTATTTATTGCTGTGTAATAACATTTCTGCTGAACTTTTAACTTTGCTTTCTTCTTTGGGACACTTCTTGGTTTCTGCTTAGTTATGTTCCTAGTCTGTAAACTCTAAGACCCTTGCGTAAATATTTATTTATTATTTTTAGTATAGCCTCCAGACATTTTTTAGTTCATTTAATATATATGATTTGATTTTTTTAAAAATAGAGTTTTTTTCTGTAAATTGATAGAGGAATTTAATCCATTCATACAATCAGGTCAGATCATTTGCCTTTATGTTTCCTATCCGCTATACTTTCTTGCTGATTTTTTCTCTTTAAGATCAAAAGAAAATCCTAAAAGTTCCCAGAGTAAAAAGAAAGATTACTTACAAAAGAATAAGAAGCAGAATGTCAATGGATTTTTGCATCATCAATACAGGGTACAGAACAGTCTCTGATTCTGAGAGGAAATTATTTACACTAGAGGCCCAGTGCACAAATTTGTGCATAGGGGGTGGGAGGAGAAGGGATGGCAGGAGGTTGTCCAGCCAGGGGATAGGACCACAGGAGGTTGGCCAGCCAGGGGGAGGGACCAGGGGAGGTTGGCTGGCCATGGGAAGTTGGCTGTGTGTAGGGAGCTGATATAGGGTTAGGGAGCTGATATAGGGTTAAGCCTCGAACTGACCTGTGGGCAAAGTCACAAACAATTCCCAGCTTAGAGGGCACAGTCCTCTTAGTATAATTAGGCTTGACCTTATGAGGCTCCCTAGATCTTATCTGGGAAGCTAATGGGCTGAGGAAGTGCCGGAAGTATAACCATGGTGTAAACAAGTGAAACTCACAAGAACAAAAACAAGTGAAACTCACAAGAACAGTGTAACTTTGGAAACCACTACCTTGTTTACCTCTCACTATAAAATAAAGGCTCAGCTTGCCTTGGGATCTCTCTCTCTGTGGCCTCAGCCAGGCACAGGGAAGATCCACGGAGACTAAGGAAAGCTAGAGAGTTTTGAACGCCGTCTCCGTGTAAAACATTCTTCGCCGACTCCGTCCACACCTTTGGGAACCCCTGGACCACTGGGGCTGGACCCCAGCAGCTGTGGAAGCGCACTGACCACCAGGGGGCAGATCCTGCATTGAGTGTCTGCCCCCGGTAGTCAGTGCACATGATAGCAACTGGTCAACTGGTTGTTCTAGTCATTCAGTCGTAACGGTCACTTAGGCTTTTATATATATAGATAGTTGGTCTACAATATTACATTAGTTTCAGGTGTACAACATAGTTATTCAACATTTATTTACCTTATGATGTGATCAGAATGATAAATCTAGTAATCATTTGTAACCATACAAAGTATATTATTGACTGTATTTTCTGTGCTTTACATTACATTCACGTGTCTTATTTTTATAACTGGAAATTTGTACTTCTTAGTCCCCTTCACCTTTTACATCCATCCTTCTCCTACCCCAGCAGCCACCAATCTGTTCTCTGTTTCTATGAGTCTGTTTCTGTTTGGGTTTTTTTTAGATTCCACATATAAGTGAAATCATATGGCATTTGTCTTTCTCTGACTCATTTCACTTAACATAATACCCTTTAGATCCATCCATGTTGTCTCAAATGGCAAGAGTTTATTCTTTTATATGGATGAGAAATATTCCATTGTATATATTAACCACATCTTTATCCACTCATCTATCGATAGCACCTAGCTTACTTCCATATCTTGGCTATTGCAAATAATACTGCAGAGAACATAGGGGTGCATACATCTTTTCAATTATTGTTTTAATTTTCTTCAGATAAATACCCAGGAGTGGAATTGCCAGGTCATATGGTAGTTTTATTTTTAATTTATTTGGAAACCTCCATACTGTTTTTCATAGTGGCTGAACCAATTTCCAATCCCACCAACAATACACAGGGGTTCCTTTTCTCTGCATCCTTGCCAACACTTGCTATTAGTTGATTATTGATAGGAGCCATTCTGACAGGTGATATCTCATTGTGGTTTGCATTTCCTTGATGATTAGTGGTGTTGAGCATCTTTTTATATGTCTGTAGACAATCTTTATGTCTTATTTGTAGAAATCTATTCAGGTTCTCCTGCCATTTTTTATTGTATTGAGTTTTTTTTATAGTGAGCTGTATTAGTTGTTATATTTTTGGATGTTATCCCCTTATTGGATATGTCATTTGCAAGTATCTTCTCCTTTTCAGTATGTTATCTATTTTCATTTTGTTGATTTTAGATTCTCCTATCTCAATCCACTTTTGAGGGGCTGGGATTAACCACCAACAAAATAATCAAAACCAACATTCATTTGGAGCTAATTTTTTGCCAAAAACCATACTCAACATTTTGTACATATTTAATCCTCAATACAATTTTATGTTGTTGGTACTTTTATTATTTTCATTTTTCAGATGGAAGACCTGATACTGAAGAGTTCTTACTTGTGCTGGGTGATTCTGACTCATATTGTCAGGATCCCACATTCACTACTAACCCTAAAATCTCCATTTTGACACACCTTTTCTTCTCTGAAACCTAAGGCCTTCTGGGAAGCTACCAACAGCCTGCTTAGTTCACAAGGAATTTTGTAATCGAAGAAAACACGATAATTTCAAGTGAAACATCAGAAGTGCTTTATTCAAAGTAATGTCCATCGCTAGCTACACATTTCCCCCATCTTTCAGGTAATTTCTGGATACTGTCCCAATAAAACTTTTCAGATGGGAAAAAAACAAGAACCATATGATTTTACTCATATGTGGGATATAAAACAAAAAGCAACAAATGAACAAACAAAAACCTCATCGACACAGATAACAGTATGGTGGTTACCAAGGGGGAAGGGAGATGAGGGGAGGTAGAAGAGAGTAAAAGGGGCCAGAATATATGGTGACAGAAGGAGACTTGACTTTGGGTGATGAACACACAATGGAATGTATAGATGATGTATTATAGTACACTTATATCATCTTATTAACCAATGTCACCCCAATAAATTTAATACAATTTTTAAAAGAAGCATACATTTGACAAGATTGAAACAACCTTTAAAAAAGTAACCTTCCTATTCTTGTTCATCAAATTATGTTGATCATTATATCCCACATGAGTGAGATCATGTGACATTTATCTTTCTCCGACTGGCTTATTTTGCTTAGCATAATGGTCTCCAGTTCCATCCATGTTGTTGCAAATGGTAATGATCGATCTAGAGACAAATGGTAGGGGAGGTGTGGTTAGAGAGCAACCAAAGGACTTGTATGCATGTATATTAGCATAACCAATGGACACAGACACTGGGGCAGTGGGGGCTTGCCCGGGGTGAGAATGGCTTGGGGGTGGGAGGGGAGGTCACTTGGGGAAAAAGGAGACATATGTAAAACGTTAGGCAATTAAATAAATAAATAAATAAATAAATAAAGTTTTTAAAAAAGTAACCTTCCTTCATCTAGAAAGGAGCCACATCATACGAATTGGCCCCCAGTAGAGTTTCTTTTGGGGACTCCTTAATGTATTTTGTCGAATAGATTCCTGAAAAGAAAGAACTAGTAGCTAAATAGAGCTTTCAGGTATCTTCTGAGTTGGCTTGAAGAGGCTCACTGGCCGAGGTACTGTGGGAGGAATCCTGCTGGTCACACTCAGGTCACAGGGCACCAGAAGCTTTATAACTACCAGAATCACTGATTTCAATCCTTACACTATCTGTACAGCATGGACACCATCTCTTTCAGGTGATGAGATCTTGGGTGGCAACACGAGGCTTTCAAGGAGTTCCAGATGCTTCCAGCTGTTAATTCCAAAGACTGCATTCAAAGAGCATAAAACTTATTTGAAAATATTTATAATTGTAGATGCCACAAATGGTGGGTGAAGTAAATATAAAGCAATTATTTTTTCCTGGATGCTCTGGTCTTAGTGAATGCACATTTATTCTTTACTTTGAAAATTTTCTTGAGAATGACACAATGAAATTTATGAGTCTAGAATACTATGAAACTTAGTACATTATCCATTCATCTGCAAAAGAGGTCTTCATTATACAGTGTGTATTATTTAAATCAGACTACTTTAGTACCACCAATATGCTCTTCCAATTTTCTCATGGCCACTTTAACCTCCTTGTTCCTCAGACTGCAGATAAGGGGGTTCAACATCGGGATCACCACCGTGTAGAACACAGACACCACTTTGTTTTGTTCAGTTGAGTAGCTGGACTTGGGCATCACATAAATGAATGCAGTGGTCCCATAGAAGAGAGTGACTGCTGTGAGGTGGGAGGTGCAGGTGGAGAAGGCTTGGTGGCTCTGCTTGGTGGAGTGGATCTTCAGGATTGAGAAAAGGATATAGATATAAGACAGAACAATGATAAACACAGTGACCACAATGGTGGAGCTGGAAGAAATGGCTGGAATTATTTCAGAAGTAAAATCATGAGAAGAGGAAAACTTCAGAAGTGGTGAATAGTCACAGAAAAAGTGATTGATTTTATTTGGTCCACAGAATGATAGACTTAATAAACAGCCAGTAAATGTCCAAGCATTCACATATCCGCCTGGGTCGCAAATCCCTACTAAGAAAATACAGATTCTGAGGGACATGTGGGTGGAGTAGAGCAGTGGAGAGCAGATGGCCACATAGTGGTCATAGGCCATGACAGCCAGCAGAAAGCACTCAGCTATCCCAAATGTGACTGTAGAACAGTGTTGGGCTATACAACCAGCAATACAGATAGAGGTTTCTTCCCTGAGGAAGTCCATGAGCATAACAGGTGTGACTGATGAGAAGTAACCAATGTCTACAAAGGCCAAATGGCAGAGGAAAAGATACATTGGGGCATGAAGTTGTGGGCTGCTTCTGATTATCATGATTATGCTGACATTGCCCATTAAGGTGACAATGTAGATTCCTAGAAACACAATAAATAAAATGACACAAATGGTAGTATCCTCTGTTAACCCCAAGATAATGAACTCTGTCACAGTTGTATAGTTTTCAGTCCCCATCTACGCTGGAAATGGTGCCCACTGAAAGCAAGTCCTCGGGTTACGTCGGAGATCTGTTCCTACAGAGCGACATAAAGATTTTCGCCGTAGTCAGAACTCACCTACATAAGCACCTACGTCACTCACATGGAGCTCATACACAGCAGTAATGAAGTGAAACAGTAAAAGAAATTTAAAAGAAAGATAACAATTCCTGACCTTTACTTGTGGTAAATAAATAATAAAAAACATAAAGCACATATGTACATACATTGAAATGATGGAACTTTTTTTTTATATAAATAAACTAGAAGCCCGTTGCATGAAGATTCACGCAATAGGCCTTCCTTCCCCTGGCTGCCAGCACCAATTTTCCTTCAGCACCCAGGACCCAGGCCTTTGGTCCAGCCGCAGCAGAGAAGCCAAGCCTCATCAGTCTTCAGTCTTTAGTCTTCAGTCTTCGCTCCAAGCCTGCGTATGCAAATTAACCGCCCTCTTTGTTGGGTTAATTTGCATAGTCGCTCTGATTGGCTGGTGGGTGTAGTGGAGTGACACTGATTTGCATATTTCTCTTTTATTAGTGTAGATGGGAGATGGTGACGTAACCACGAAACGACTTATGTCGAGTCCGATGTAACCGAAGGACTGTCTGTAAGTGGATATTAGAAGAAAATATTATAATTGCACAATTATTTTACAGTTATTATATAATAAAAATTACAGAAACATAGACACACTAGTGTAAATTTGGTACAAAGTGCTTTCATATTCAATACCTCATATTAAACTTGATATTGTATTTATTTATTGATATAAGCACGGAATAAAACGAATTGTTTTAACTTAGCAAACTTAGACATGGAACTTTATTAACTAACTATGGACCCAAAACAAAATGAAAGCTTACAATTTTAAAGAAAATAGATGTGAATGACACAAATTCAGTCATTCATGAATGCCGTTATGGCATGGAAGCAAAGGATTGTGCAAATGCCATGAGCTTTGGAGCCATACAGGCCTAGAGTCAAATTCCAGCTTTGCCAGTGACTCTCTGTGGAATCTTAGACAATCTGCATCCCTTCGTTACTTTATTTGTTAAATATATATATATATATATATATATATATATATATATATATATATCTAGAGAGAGAGAGAGAGAGAGATAGATAGATAGATAGATAGATATAGATATAGATATAGATATAGATATCTATATAGATCTATATATATCTATATAGATCTATATATATAGATATATATATATAGATATATATATATAGATATATATATATAGATATATATATATAGATATATATATATAGATATATATATATATATATCTGGTAGGATTCTTGTGTCAAATAAGATAATGTAGTTGATAACAGCAAGCCCAGCTCACAGAGATAAGTGAATGCTCAACAAATGATTTAGAATAACCAAACCTTAACTTCTAATGCAAAAATTTTAAAAAGGATTTTCTCTTATCAATATAAAAAGAAATTATTACCTGCAGATGTTGGTACCTCAACAATAAGGACAATTGCCAAAGAATTGTCATTATAGAGCAAGGCTATATTTATGAGATTTGAGGTCTTTTGGGACATAGCCCCTTGAGTACATTACTTGTTTGTGAACATTCGACTGAAAACCCATCAAAATAGAGAAGAAAGAAGAGCTAAACATTCTTTTGAGTGTGCAAGAAAACTTTTGATGGATTGCTAAATCTTTCTAACTATTTTGGGACTCACAAGAATAAACATAATGTACCAGATAGAAATTCTTCAGGGGAAAAAAATAAATGCCTATGTTTTTCATACATTTCTAGATGATGCCACCTATATTTTTAACTAGATGTTTTATTTTGAGATAAGTATAGATTCACGTACAGTTGTAAGAAAATTACAAAAATCCCATATACCCTTTACTAAATTTCTCCAAATGCTAGCATCTTGCAAAACTATAGTACAATAGCATTTCACGAATTTTTTAATTGTGTTATATCTCTCTCTGTCTCCAGTAATTTTCTTTGCACTGAAGACTACATTATTTGACATTAATATAGCTACTCTTGCTATCTTTTAATTAATGTTTATATGCTATATCTTATTTCATCTTTTAACTTTCAACAAATTTATATTATTATATTAAGTTCTGTAATAATTAAGATGTGTGTTTCTATTTTGTTTTCAAGTTACATACAAAATATGTCTTAAGCTTGTACATTTACAAATTAAGTACTTGGTGGAGGAGTATGCAAACAAATAATAATAGTACAATGACAAATACAAAAACAATATAAAGCATGGGCAAAAAAGGAATTTAAAATTTCAAAGTGGGCATGAGTAAATATGAAACAAAAAGATCCTCGTAGTCAACTACATTTGCTGTGAATAAGTTAAAATGTCCAGAACAATTATAATAAAGGGTGGCATGTCACAATAGCTTTGAAACATGAATTAGTTAATGAATTCTATAGTTATAGGTATGCAGTTGGTCATTAAAGTACATTTTTCACATAAATTTAAATTAAAAAGAGCAGGAAAGAAAAGGTCGTGAGTATTCAGTCTAGCGATGAATGTTCCATGAGCTATTTAGATGTCTGTGTGGGAGGAGGACACACCTGCAGTCAACATCTTACTATCTTGTTGCTCATTCATCTTTTTTTAGCTTATGATGCTTTAACTTTAGTATGAAGAAGTCAGCAGTGCCCCATATTTTAATCTCAAACTTACATTTCCCTCTGTTTCAAATAGAGCCTAGAAATTCTCCTCTCTAACCAGAATGAAAAGTCACAGATTTACATGCTACAAGTTGCTTAAAAGGCAAACTTGACTAGGAAGTTGCCATAAGAACTGCCTACAGATCTGAACCACACTTCTGTTCCAGTGTCTTCCTCTTTGGTGTGAATTACAGAACTTGGGAAATGCTGAGAGAGAGAAAATGCGCTTCCTAATTGGAGAATGCTCTCACCTTAGCTCTGCCTTGCTTTGAATGCTGAGGTTGAGAGTAGTGTTCTTTGCAGCAGTGCTTTATGGGTGGTGCTACATCACTGTAATTAATGACCTAGAGAACCAGGCTCTAGTCTCTTTCCCTAGTGGCCATGAGGAAAGACCCGATGCATAGAAAAACTGACCTGGATATATCAGGTGGTACTGATGGCCCCAATTTCAATCTTGAGGGGATGTGGAAGGGAGAGTAAAAGTAAGGAGGCGTATGGGACCATTAGAACATTTAGTCGCTGACCTGGTTTTGAATATGATTTTATTCTTTTTTAATATATTTTATTGATTTTTCACAGAGGGGAAGGGAGAGGGATAGAGAGTTAGAAACATCGACGAGAGAGAAACATCGATCAGCTGCCTCCTGCACACCCTCTACTGGGGATGTGCCCACAACCAAGGTACATGCCCTTGACCGGAATCAAACCCGGGACCTTTCAGTCTGCAGGCTGATGCTCTATTCACTGAGCCAAACCAGTTACGGCTGATTTTATTCTTTAATTCAATTGGAAATATATAACAGTAGGGAAAATGCTAATAGGAGATAGGAAGACTGCTTTCCTCTTACACTATCTGTTGTGATAAATATGCTCGTCATGGCCATCTTTTCTTTGAAAGCAAAAATATCCCATAGGTGTGTTACAGGCTAGTGAAAAGCTAGGAAAATTATTAAGCAAGAAGAGTAGGGAAACTGAGACAAGAAAGTTAAACACAGCCAAACAGTTTGGGGAGCTTGCAGCTAGCTTGTAAATAACAAAGCCATCGTTTCCCCAACCAAGGACACTTGTCTCTGACCAGAGAATACGTAGCATAAATCAACCTGGGACTGCTGGGGCTGTGGGGAGAAGAGGGAATGCTGAAAGCCTATCTCACTGAACATATAAGTCAACCATTTTTGAGAAAGGAAAAGGGGGGGGGGGCAATTCTATTTCACTGCTTAAACAGTGAAGCTAGTAGTCTCGGGACTTGTCAAGGTAAAATCCCCAAATGCTTCTCATAAATTCTGGGAAAGCTATAACAAAGTAAAAGGGGGGATGCTGAGAGTTCACCTGTACCAAGCTATTCAGCCGAGGAATTTTTTAAAAACCAATAGACAAAAGGGTGTATAACCCCTTGAACTCCCACTGCACTGGCTCTTTAGATTAGCTAAGAGCCAATCAGTGCTTCATGCCTGATGATAGATTTGCTTACCTTGCTTCTTTAATAAATATGCATGCTTTACTTTCTTAATAAATTCACTTTAACACAACACAATTATCTAGAGTCACTCGTTTGAACTCATTTATAGGAGAACATAACTGAGAAGCGGACAGCCCTATCCCTCTGACTCGGGAGGCTTCCCAATAACACCTCTCTGGTGTCTGTAGCAGGTGTGCCCTAATCATACAATCTTTGCATAACCTCATAATTCCCTATAAAACATTAACTGGGCCCCCACCCCAGCCACCACTTCAAGGCAACTCACTGCAGATGCCCTGCCAAGGGCAGGACGAATGTCTCCAAGCATCGAAGGACTTGGGAATCATCCTGAGAACATGCACCCAAGCATCACAATCTGAGTCATCATTAGTTACCCCAGAATAACTCAGGGATTTCAATCCCCAAGGGTGGTTTAAATCAAATGTAAAATCTCTCACAGAAATTCAATATAAACTATTCCCTTGGCACCCAGGAAGCTCTGGAATAACAAGAGATAACAGACTCATTACACTTTAGCTTTATAAATACTTACAGGTTTGTTGGTGTGGAACACAGAAACCAAGCCTTCCAGCAAGACATGAAGAAGCCGACTGGAAATACTCTAAGTGGATGCTTCCTGGGCATTGGGAATCCTGGCTGTCCGATAGGTACTTGGTAAGGTGTATTCACTTCTAAGGCTGTCAGAGTAAAAACTACAGGGCAGCCAAGAGAAGAGTTTCAGTTCTGGAACAGGACAGGGCTTAAAGGCATTGCTTCTCAGAGAAGCAAATGGGGAAGGATTGGTTGAGACTCACTTGGAAGAGCTGGGATGTTTTGTCATTGTATTAGTGTGAGGAAAGGATAGCAGGGACCTAAACTCACGAAGTCTCTGAAATTGCATGCAAAATATTGTATGAATGAAACTTTCCTTGGAACAGAAACTTAGCTTCCATCTGATTCTCAAAGTTGTTCATTGCCCCTCCCTTCCCAGGGGCTAAGAGTATTTCCTAGGTTATTCAGCAAAGTTGTCTGAATTGTTCAAGCAATGAATAGTAAAACACAAAACAACATTCTGAATGTCAAAGGTTGACTATATTAGTTAAACAACAATTAAGGTTAAAAGTGCTTAAAAGAACTAAGAAAAAGCATTATTGAACTCACCCTAATATGCCTAAACTTTTCTCATAGGAGTTCAAATTAGAAAAAAAAAAAAAAAGAGGAAAAACAAAATCAATAAATTAGCACTGAGAAGTCATAAATGGGAGTGGGTATAGTTTCAGCTGAGGGCTCTGGAATCAGCCTACCCGTTTTCAGATCCTGGTTCATTTGCTTTACCTGCTTTGTGAATTTGGAAAAACTGAATATTTCTATGTCTCTATTTCCTCGTTAAGAAAATGAGGAAAATGATAGCTATATATTAAATAAAATAATGAATGTAAAATAGAATCTTGGCAAAGTGTTCAAATCACTAATTATCATTAAGTTTGAGAATAATTAAATCACAAGACTCATTTTTTAAAAAGGGCCATTTTTTTTCTCTTAGGTAGAAAATTGCAAGTCAAACATTTATTATTAGAGATTTATTATTTTGTTTTTCCTGGAATTTGTCATCAGGTCTAGTTATATTCTAAGACCTAATAGACTAAACACTGATGTTATCAAAAAAAGCTTCAATCGTAATTGCCCTTGAAGGAAAGGCAGAAAAACATCTCTTTTGGATAAATGATACATAAATATTTAGCTAATAGAAAGTTTTTAAAATCTAGAAACTCGAAAGCATTAACTGCATCTCTTAGAAACTTCAGGGGCAACTGTGCCACCATATCATTATAGCTAACACAGTAAAAATTTTATCGTGCAAAAGCTGTTGAGTAAGGCTAGGTTGCCCACTGGCTTCTTGGGTTCTTCCAGTTACTAAACCATTTCAGTTACTAAACCAGACCAGTCATAGTTTGAGTTGAGAACAGTTATACAGACAACCCCGACTTATGATGATTCGACTTACAATCTTTTGATTTTACCGTGGTGGGAAAGCAGTATGCATTCAGTAGAAGCCATACTTTGAATTTGCTCTGGTGATGTGTGGCACGATACTCTCTTGTGATGCTGGGCAGCGACAGCGAGCCGCAGCTCCCAGTCAGGCATGTGATCACAGGGGGAACATCCGGGGCTGCAGAGTGTGCTGTGTTGCCAACCTTTTTGTTGAGTCCTGTGCTTTGTGTTTTCGCATCCCATCATGTCTACAAAATGCCCATCTGTGTCTCCTGCTTCTGGTAAGAAGAGGAAGGCAGTTACTAAGTGTTTGAGCACATTTAAGGCAGGCTAGGCTAAGCTATGATGTTTGGTAAGTGAGGTGTATGAAACGACATTTTAAATTTACAATGGGTTTATCAGGATGTGACATCATTGTAAATCAAGAAATATCTGGAGTAGGAAGACTTGACCAATTCTAGAAATGAATTCAGAGTCCAGAACAAGAAACATTTTACTGAGTAAGATCGTTTCCGTGCCTGAAGATCTCCAAGTTTGTCCTTGTTCTGAGCTACTATTGAGAGAGAAAAGACTACAGCAAAACAGGTCTCATCTGTCATAAGCCAGGAGTGTCATAAATGTCCATATTTAAGGTTGCTTACCATTTCCTGATATGAGCTAATCTGAACATCTTAGGGCACCTAAGACTGCTGCTCCTATCCCAGCCCTTAAAGATACACTTTTCCCAAGTATATGTCCTTTAACTAAACCTTGCTGTTACTTATTTCTCTCTCCCTGAATGATCTCATTAATTTTCACAGCTTTTACGGTTTTCTGCCTATTGATGACTCCCAATCAGTATGACTAGCTCTGACCGTATGATAGACATCTGTTAGGCCTGATCAAATATTTGAATCGATACCCCCTCCTCTGGGAACTGACCTTTAGGCCACTTCACAATGGACATTCCACTTGCTTAGACCACATTCCACTTGCTTAGACCATTATCTCTTCCCTCTGGACTTTCCCAGAATCCAGACCTGCACAGAGAATTCTCCACCCAGAAAGGGCTCGCCTAGAGTCCTTTAAAAACCTCTGACTCCCTGTCTTTGGGTGCTGGCACCATTTTGGAGCTCAGCCCATCTGGGTTTCCCAATGACCTGATGAATTCATAATTCTTTACCCCTTTTGGCTTTGTGCGTTCCTCCTTTGGCAACCCTAACAACATCCACTATCTTTCAAACCAAATTCAAGACCGCTCCCCCCTGTTCCACTCCTAACTCAGACTTTCTCTTTCTACTGCACCACACCCCATGGGACAAGTGCACGCCCAGAGTCCATTTGTTCCCTCCTTTTGGATCATCAACAGGACCCTAAAAATACTTGCCCAAGTGGCCCCTTGCTTACTGCCAGAGACTCTAAGAGTCTCTTTTTCAGATCACCTTTGTAAGGGAGAACCACACTGCTGGTGTTCACACACCTAGGCCTCAAGGGTAGGTAGCCGAGGGATAGCTATTTGCAGGGGCTGAACAGAGTGTGCACATGCAGGCTGCCATCACCACACATCTGCAGCCACATGTGGGCTGGAGACAGGTTCTCTTCACCTCCTCATCCCAGCATGAACTCCAAGAATCCCGAGTACTCTTTCTTCCAAGTTATTATAAAGGTAAATTTGTTAAGGAGGGAGGATAGAACATATTTTATTGACTTGTTTTCTTTATTTTTAACTTTTGCATATTAAGCATATGATATGCAGGCCCCTGTGTGTTATTCTTGCCCAATGTCAAAGGCAGGCTTGCTCCTAGGGAGCCTGTTCTTAACCACACCAAATACTTGCAGTTCTTCAATGCCTTGTCTTCCTCAAACATCAGTTACATTGCAAACAATTTTCAGTGCATAGGTCAAACAAATGGCTGATTTTCTTAGCAACGAGCCCGGTAAATAAAGTGCTTAAAAGACCAACAACATAAAAAATTAGCAAAGGAACTGAACTGACCAAACATAGAAAAAGAAATACATATGTAAATAATTGTTTGACAAAATGCTAACCCCCTACTCATAAATTTTATAAAACATACAAATCAAGAGGACATGAGTTACCAATATTCACCATCACAGTTGGCAAAGGTTTAAAATATGATAAAACAGGGTCACAATATTATTGTGACAAAATCAGTATTCTTGTAGAGTAATATTGGGAGTATAATTTTGTGCAACCTGCTTAAAGGTCAGTTTATCAATCTGCATCAAAAGAGAAAATGAATGAGCTCGGACTTTCCTGAGTCTGTCTTATCAGAATGAAGCCCGTTGGCTTAGGACAGCCTTTAACCATTGGGAGTGTGAAGCACAATTTTTGTCATCTGGTTCTAGAACAAAGAGGTAAGAAGCTTTTGTTAAGTATTTAATCATTTTGAAGCCATATTTGTTTCTTTTTCCAACAAGAGAGAGACCAAAATGGCCAGAGGCAATTGTACCACACTGACAGAATTTGTCCTCATGGGATTCACAGACCGTCCTGAGCTTCAACTTCCGCTCTTTGTGGCGTTTCTCTTAATTTATCTCATCACCCTGGTGGGAAACCTTGGCATGATCCTGCTCATCAAGATGGATTCCAGGCTCCACACCCCCATGTACTATTTCCTCAGCCATCTGGCATTCATTGATCTTTGTTACTCATCTTCCATTGGACCCAAGATGCTGCAAAATTTATTGGTGAAGAAAAAAACCATCTCCTTTTTGGGCTGTTTTGCCCAGCTGTACTTCTCCAGTGCCTTTGCCACTACCGAATGCTTCATCTTGGCCACAATGGCCTATGACCGCTACATGGCTATCTGCAATCCCCTGATTTACACAGTCATCATGACTCAGCAGGTCTGCCAGGAGTTGATGATAGGCGTCTATACCTATGGCTTCCTAAACTCCATGATACAGACAATTCTGACTTTCCAGTTGTCTTTCTGTGACTCCAATGTCATCCATTATTTCTACTGTGCTGACCCCCCCCTCCTTGCCCTCTCCTGTTCAGATACCCACAACAAAGAAAAGCAGCTCTTGATCTTCTCAGCAGTGAACCTCACTGGGTCTTTCCTGACTGTCCTCATCTCCTACATTTGCATCCTCTCTTCCATCATAAAAATCCAGTCTTCCAAAGGCAAATGCAAAGCATTTTCTACCTGTGCCTCACACCTCACTGTGGTCATCATCTTCTATGGAACATTGTTTTTCATGTACCTGCAGCAGCCTAAAGCAAGGAATTCACGGGAGTACAACAAAGTGGTCTCTGTGTTTTACAGTCTTGTAATTCCCATGCTCAACCCCCTGATCTATAGCCTGAGGAACACGGAAGTAAAGGACACCCTGAAAAAGATGATAGAGGGCAAAGAGTCACAGTGAGTGAGTTAGCAGAATGTAGCATTGGAAAAGTATGATAAACTGGTGTGGTATGACCAGTCTGATTGAAATTTAGCAGGCCAGTTGCTATCCAATTAGGAAGCAAACAGTCAATCCAATTTGTATTTTTTAATGACTAAAAGTACCAGGTCACTTGCTTGACATAGCAATATTTAATTCAATCAGTTATCATGGACTAATCAGGATTTACAAGCTAGACTCTTAATAACTGTGTCCTTCATATGTTGAAAATGAAGTGGCTCACTACAAGTTAGTTAATAATATGCACTCTAAATTTAAAAAGCAACTTTCTAGGTAAAAGTATAAATTAATGAAGCTGGGTACAAAACCCAGACATGAATACCTATTTTGTTGGAAACATTTTCCAGCTTAAAACAGAAAATATAGTAGCAAATCATTTCTTAGTCTTAGAAATGTATTTCTGTATAATATATTGCTTTAGATGCTGGTTAAGCGTCATAAAAAGTTTACTATTAAATGTAGTTGAAATGCTGCCTGCTTAAAATGGACAATAGAAAAAATAGTATTGCAGCAATAAAAAGGGAGGAAAGAATTTTAAAACTATGAATCAGTTAAATTTGGGGGTTCTCTTACTGTTTATTTAGAAAAGAAAGTTTAATTAGAAGAGATAAAGAGGATTTAGGGTACTTGCAGAAATGTTGAAAGTAGTCCAACAGCCAGGGTTTAGTGTTTCTAGTCTCTGAAGGTGCAGCTGCGGTGATTTTTAGCGGGGAGGGTGAGAGAGAGGAAGAGCATCATATATGAACTTAGAAAGGGAAAGAGCTGAGAGCCTCTTAGGAAACCAGGCAGAATGTGCATGCCTCTGAGAAATGAAATTATTGCCTTAATTTGGGTGACTTAGAGAAATACTTTCATTTTGTAACATTTTCCATGTACTTTATTTCTGTTTTCTCAGCTCTGATATGACAACTTTCTTGGAGATATAGCTATATATATGTTCTTGCTGTTAGTGGGGATAGGTGAAAGAAAAATCTCTTAATTTTTTATTCAGGTAAGAATATAAGCACTCTCTGGTTTTTCAAGTCTCAATTCTAATACTTCTTTTAAAAATAGTTCTTAAGATACACACATTGCCATAAACCATTAGATTTTTCCCTAAAACTGTTTTCAAGTGTGATTACTATTTTCACTTGTTTTTTAAATGGCTAACAACATGTATCACTAGCCAACTACAAATAAGTTCAATATTAATCAAGAAACTAAAGGGTTCCTTTTCCCCCCAGGTTAAAACTTCAAATAATTGATGGGATCTTTGTTTTACTGCTGCTTGTGATCTAAGTTTAGAAAAATTTTAAAAGTTAAATATTTATAACTTCTCTTATTTAGCTCAGAAACCTTTCTGGAGAATTCAATTACAAAAATTATATCCCTAAACTCTTGGGGATGGGGTGTGGGCTTGGTTAAAGCGAAAAATAATACAGAGTGAGGAAAGGTATGAAGCAAGCCCAGGAGGCAGAAGAGCTTGCATAGGTAAGAGCAACAACAGAGCAAGCAAAGTGGGGAGGATAATGCTGACGGATAATGTGAGACCGATTATTAGATCCCGAGCTCCCTGAGACTTAGCAGGTTACTACTCTGCACCCCAGGACCTACCACAGCTCCAGACACAGAACAGACACGCAATAACTGCTGGCCGAACCGAATTGAACTCTTCTATTTTCATTCCTAATTCCAATGGATAGGTGGGCATGGTGCCCAGTAATGGCCCTGTGGTTGGGAAATATCAGGGAGAAGAAAGTAACTAGGGTTATGACAGGAAGACTTTCCAGTAGTTCCCTCCCCCCCCCCCCAACGAGATTAACATATTTAAGGCAGGAAGACGTATGAGGGCAACAACACAACCTGGCCAGTGAAAGAGATGCATTTGGGAAGTTGGTGTGTGATTGGGAAGATGGTAGTAGCTGGAGTTGTCGATGGACCATAACAGGCAAAGAACTGTTCGTTACTCTACTGAGATAAAGTGAGCAGGTACCGGCCCTTAGATGAGAAATTGTATTTAATAAAAAGACACAGCATTACTTAAATTTTTTTTCAAACTATTTTCATGTCAGTTTAGCTTAGAAAGAGGAAAAAAACACATATTTTAATACATACCTCTCACAAATGAATTATGGTCTAAGAAGAGTACATTTCATCATTTCTTAGGTTCTTTTTAGAGAAAACTGAATAAGAGAACGTCAAGAATAAAAGAACTCCCCCATAATGCCCACCCAGTGGTTGAATGTATGTACTTTGTTCTATGTGCTTCCTTGATTTCCTGTAAAGCAAAGTAGAAAATCAAGAATATTATATTTATAGATTATGATGGATATAAGTCCATGTTATCCTAAATTTCCCAAAGACCTAAAAAGCAAAGAAAGGTATGTGGAAGGGTCTGCATCAGCTAAATTTGGGGCTAGTACTTCCTATTTCTTTTCCCATTGGGACTCCTTAGTCTTATAAATATATCTCCTAGGTTTGCATCTTTAATAAGTAAGAAAATTCCTCAATCAATTGCTTACATTGTTAAAAATGTATGGCACACTATACATAAATGTAGTATTAAAATGACAATATTTAAGCCGGAAGAGAAACCAACATGATTATGCATCTTTCTTCATGTGTAAAGTAAGACTGTTTCTGTCAGTACTCATAACAATTATACTAGTTTTTCAGCCCAAAATAAACAAATATATTGTGAATAAGTAAATGTCACCAAAATAAAAATTTTACCTTTATCAGATTTTAAAAGCCTAACATTTCATTGAAAGTGAAAATAAAATTGCTCCACATTTAAATAAAATGTAAAAGATAATCCTAAAAATGAATGCTATTTGCCAACATTCACTATATAGACAATTCCATTAAAATAATCTAATAAACATGAAATGTGCATATGTATATATAATTTTATACTCATTTGCACATAAAATGCGGAATTTTTCAATCTGCCTAAATTTAAATGTCTTATTTCTCCTTACTTAAATACTCTTGATTTGCCATGCTTGGGAACATGCCAGAAGGATTTTTGATGGTGTTGATCATAGAAAAGGAAACACGAGAGGACAAATATCTATTCATTATCTTTCATATTATTTGATGTATATAAGTATTACAGAATCTTGAGAATTTTTAAATCTCAAATGTGTGCCCCTGAATTTTCATCTCTGCCCTGGATGAATAATTCTAGCATTCTTTGGAGAGCAAGGTGGAATAGGAAAAGATTAATTAAGTGCTTAACTGTGGCTCCCAGTTAAGTGGTGCATCCACCAGAGAGGTAGGGAGCTCCTGATGCCAGAAGTTGGGGAGTTAAGGCTCCTGGGAAGGTAACGGATTTAGCCTGTTCTTCCAAGCTCTTCTCTTTTTTTTGCCTTAAAAATACAAACATGTTGTAGCCCTAACCAGTTCGGTTCAGTGGATAGAGCGTCAGCCTGCGGACTGAAAGGTCCCAGGTTTGATTCCGGTCAAGGGCATGTACCTGGTTTGCGGGCACATCCCCAGTGGGAGATGTGCAGGAGGCAGCTGATCGATGTTTCTCTCTCATCGATGTTTCTAACTCTATTCCTCTCCCCTCCTCTCTGTAAAAAATCAAAAAAATATATTTTAAAAAATACAAACATGTTGTAAATATCTAGAACTTCCATCTCTGATAAGATAGGGAAAGTTGAAACAGGAAAGCATAATCTTCATTTATTTTAAGTAAATAATTCTGTCTTACTCCATTGCAAAAGCTTAACCGTCCTAACAGTTTCTAGGTTTTATTCAGTGATCTGAAAGAAAATGTTCTCCAACCTGCAGCTTCTGGCCCCCTTACAGACAATCCTGTTTGCTGACCACCTGGACTTGGTCCAAGGAGCAGAGCTAGAACAATGAGCCAGCCAGGCTCAAGCACTGTCCAGGCCACCTCAGGTTCATCCTCAGCCAGGGACCCTACAGGACAGCGAGTTTCTGTGACCTGGGCAAGCATAGGGAGAGCTCTCTGGGTTTCCCACAGAAGGTTTATATTCCATCTTTATTGTCTTTCCTCTTTAAAAGAACCATTTTTAAATGTTTCTTTAATATATATATATATATATATATATATATATATATATATATATATATATATTATTGATTTCAGAGAGGAGGGGAGAGGGAGAGAGAGATAAGAAACATCAATGATGAAATAGAATCATTGATTGGCTGCCTCCTGCATGCCCCCTATTGAGGATCAAGCCCACAACTTGTGCATGTACTCCAACTGGGAATCAAACCGTGACCTCCTGATTCATAGGTCAACACTCAACCACTGAGCTGCCACGGCCAAGCTAAAAGAATCATTTTTAACTCTCCTCATCCCTATCATCTCCTGTTTCACCTGAAAGCTGATCTCATGAATGGTTTATTACTTATCATCTGCCTTAAGCAAAAGTAGCAACTAGCTTTCCTTAGAATTCTTTCAGATGCAGAATATAAATTAACTAGAGGCCCAGTGCACGAAATTCGGGTACTCCCTCCCTTCCCAGCCACCTGCTGCCGCTGGCCAGGGCCTCCCTCCCTTTCCCGGGCTGCCCACCCCCTGGTCAAACTCCTGGAAAAACTCCAGCCGAGGGGACAGTTTGCATACTATGCTTTTATTATATAGGGTGTTTAAATTAATGTAATAATAGAGCAATAATTAAAAAAAACTCTACTGTTACTAATATTGGGTGAGACATTTTTATAAAGAAATATTATAAACATCTGTCACATTTATTGGACTGTTTCCTTCTTACATGAGGATCTAAGGCTGGGCAGCAGGGGAGGAAAGAGTGCAGAGGAGAGGTCTTGGGGAGAAGCTGATGTGTCACTTCTCAGACTCTGTGGAGGTTCTGGCTATGGCTTTATTTCTTTGAGGAAAGGGTAAAATCTTTCAAGTACTGATGGATGCTACAGGAAAATGTAGCATTGCCTATTAAATACAGTAAATGCTCAATAAAAGTTAACTGAATCTTGGTTTCATCTCTCTCAATCTTGCTTTCCACCTCTGTCTCATACCCACATCCTTATTGTTCTCATCATCATCATCATCACAATCACATAGATGTTCTCTTGGGACCACAAGCTCAAAATCTTAATGATCAAATTGACCATCATCTTCTACTTTACAGCCAACTTCTGTTTTCCACAGTTTTGTAAATGCCACTTTCCCCCAGTCACCTGGTTCAAAAAAACTTATAGTTACTTTTGACCTTTCCTTTTTTATCTTCACATTTCAAAAAGGAGATACGATTTATTCATTATTTACCTGTGCATTAACACAGGACTTGTTGCATCAGTCCCCTTTCTTTCCAGTCTTATTACCAGCCTCATCAGTACATTCAGGCTCCAGAGCCTCCCTGTGACTGTGCTTCTCATCCCCCCACCTCAGAGGTCCTCAGTAGATTCACAAATGTGTGAGTATAGCGGATGTTACTATCAGCATTTCAGACCAGTGAGGAAACAATGCACCTATCAGTAAATTAGGGCAATTGCAAGCCATAAACACATTTATATGTCTTACACTTTTATCAAAATAAATTCAAGATTAATCTGATCTTAATGTAATAAGTAGAACCTTAAAAATGCTTGAAGTGTAGATGAATGGTTGCTAGTCTGGAAATAGGAAAAGCCTTCCTAAGAAGATAAATAAGCTTAGAAATTATAAATAAAAAGTTTGAAAATTTAGGTGATATGGAAATTTCAAATTTCTATGACAATAATCGGTAAATACAGGCAAACATCAAATGGCAAAATAGTCACACTATATATGATAGAATAATAATGGACAGAAGAGAGATAAATCAATAAAAGGGTGGGGACAAGATATGAACAGACAACTCACAAAAGAAGAAATATAAATGGTTTGACATATGCAAAAGATGTTCAATCTCATTAGTAACAAGAAAATGTAAATTAATACAATAATGAGATCATTTTTCACCTACCACGTTGGCAAAGATAGTAAAGAATATTAATAACCAGGTGATAGTATAGGAAAAGAGGCATGCTTACAGGCTGCTTTTGAGAGTGTAAATTGGTATAAAATTTCCAAAGGGCATTTTTATAATATTCACTAAAAGCCTTACAGTGAAACACCTTTTTGATCCAGCAATTTTCTTTACAAGAATTTATTTGATGAAAATACTCTAAGAAATGTACAAAGATATATGTATTTTGCAACTTACTATAATCTATACCAGCCGTGGGCAAACTATGGCCTGCGGGCTGGATCCCGCCCATTTGAAATGAATAAAACTAAAAAAAAAAAAAAAAGACCGTACCCTTTTATGTAATGATGTTTACTTTGAATTTATATTAGTTCACACAAACACTCCATCCATGCTTTTGTTCTGGCCCTCCGGTCCAGTTTAAGAACCCATTGTGGCCCTCGAGTCAAAAAGTTAGCCCACCCCTGATCTATACTAATAAAAGGGTAATATGCTAATTAGACTGGACATCATTCCGGACGTCCAGAGGACGAAGCTGGAGCTGGAGGGAAGCCCAGGTCCCAGGTGCCTGCCGGTGGCTGGAGGGAAGCCCTCCCGGGTGCCAGTTAGAAGCCGGTGCCAGTGGTGGGGGGTTGCGGGGGAGGAAGGCTACTCTTGCACGAATTTCATGCATCGGGCCTCTAGTAATCTTTATAACAGTAAAACATCAGTAGCCATATAAAGATATATCAATAAAGGATTGATTAAGTAAGTTAAGGAATAGCAAAACAATAATATATAACATGTAATAGTGCAGCAATTAAAATTATGTAGATTATTTTATTTTGTTTTAAATATATTTTACTGATTTTTTTGCAGAGAGAAAGGGAGAGGGATAGAGAGTTAGAAACATCGATGAGAGAGAAACATCGAACAGCTGCCTCCTGCACACCCCCTCCTGGAGATGAGCCCGCAACCAAGATATATGCCCTTGGCTGGAGTCAAACCCGGGACCTTTCAGTCCGCAGGCCGACGCTCTATCCACTGAGCCAAAATGGCTAGGGCTATGTAGATTATTTTATTTTCATGAAATATGTATAAAAGAGTCAAATTATGCATTTGAGGTCATTTTATCTTTTGTAATCATATATGTGAAATATATAGAGATACAGATTGTGGTAGTGAGTGATTGGTATTGGTCATTTCTAGGTGCTAGAATACCAGGTGCCTTTTACTGGTTTCTTGTTTTAGAAATAAACAAAAAATAAGAAATCAATCCTATTCAAGATATAGTCTTAAACCCTCAGCCAAGATTCTGTTCTAAATTTTTAACTCCAAATTACCTTCCGAGTGCCCAGTGCCAAGCCTACAGGAAGGGAGGCAAGTTAAAAGGATGCACCACAATCTACACGAATGGTGTGTGAGTAAGGATAGTGGGAGGAGAGGGGGAGAATGAGACAATGGAGGAGTAAAAGATGACGCAGGGTTTCATATCTGACCGGGAGGCCACTGGCCAAAGGGGAAGATGGTGTCGCAGAAAGATGCTGGTGTTCACGCAGCAACACAGAGCCTTGAACATAGCAGTGGTCTGATGTTTTTTAAAAATAGATGAATGTGGATCCATATCATTCTTATTATAGTCAATTGTATCAGTGCTGAATCCAAATTATTTCTGGAGGTTCCAGAAGACACTAGTAGAGGCATTTTGATGCATTAAAGGAAACATTGAAACGGGAACCAGGAAATCTGTTTTACCCAACTGGCTGTATGTCACCTCACCCTTTCCTCTGCCTAGGAGCCTGCACAGGGACTTAGTACCACTTTTTGAGAGAGGTCTTCCCTGACTTCCAGGTCTGAAGAAAAAGGAAGAATCTGAGTCCCATTCTCTCATCTGGTTGTCAGAATTCAGCCTAGGAACTCACAGATCTCTGCCCTTCTTGTCTAGACTTGCCACTGACATATTTAGTTTGTTGGACTTAACAGGCATAAAGAATGTAACAAGGAGTCTGCTCAGAATCACCAGGATATCAACCCACTGTCACGGGTCTTAATCCCCACGCCTAACGTGCACTGGGCTCTCGCTTCCCTTCAGACACCACGCTAAGCACTTTGCGTGCGTGGGAATGTCTCATTTCTCATCACAATGGCACATCCTATTATGGTTGACCACAGAAGAGATCAGTAAAGTGGACCCCAGAGAAGCTAAGTGACATCCTGGATCACACACACAGTGTGCAGATGGTGGAGGTCAGATTCAGATGTGGGGAGATTGGTCATCTGCCGTTACTTACAGAGGTGCAGGCCCTCCTGAGAGTTTTTACAGCTTTTTTCTTTTCACTAAATTTTTCACTTTCCTTTTAAGAAAAAAAATGAGAAGTATGGTGGCTTGGCTGGCATGTTATTGGGCGGGGGACTGTAGATAGCACCAAAGCCCTCTGGTCCGTGCTGCCTGTCTAAATGATGGGGCTGGGTTTAGGGGCCAAACTGCTTCTAGGGAAGCCCTGTAGTGGGCTGTGACCTATTGTTCCAGCGCTCACCAGGGCTGAACTGCTTCCCCACTGTTCTCATCACGAAAGCCCAGAGCTGGGATTGGCAGGAGAGCTGGGGACCGGTGCCCTGGACGTCAGATTGTTCTCAGCAGTTACCACAGCGCAGGAGAAAGCTTTTTGCACTTGGTCTGCCCTCCGCACCAGGAGCCTAGCTTGCTTTTGCCCAATGTGTTCTCAGGTACATAATATAGTAAGGGCTTCCTAAAGGCTTTGCACATTCTCTCCCAAAGAACACACACTTGAGGTTCCTATGACAAGAGGTGGCTCTCCTCCGTGGGCCAGTCTGTAAATCACTCACATCGGAGTAGATGTCTGAGCCCTGAAATTCCCTTTACTTCCAAATTCTCCAGGATCAAATTACTGGCACGATTCAGAAAGCATTAGAGCAGACCCAATTTTTTTGACAACTTAAATCCTACCTGAAGCTCTCAATTTTGTAGTGAAAACCATATTTGAGAAGTGATATATGAGGACCTAATAATTTCTAAAATTCTGGAATAATGATAAAAGAAAAGAAAGGAACAGCCTCTAAAACCTTATTGACTTTGCGTGGTTAGTAAAGGAGCAACAGATAATTTATAAGCCCCTGCGTATAACATAACTAAGAGGAAATACTTTAATTAAGAGACTTTAAAGCATGTTTTACAATAATATTCCAAGTTATGGTACCTTTAAAAACTTTGCTAAATTCAGGCATATTTTAATAAAAACATTGATTTACAATTTGAGTGAGTTGAACTGAACTGTCGGTTATGTTACATCTTCTGATGAGTTAAAGCCTAACTTTTTAAACTTACTTACGTTAACTATAATGCTTTTGAGTTATACTTTTTAAATGACTTTTAAAAAAAAAAATATCTGAGGCAAAGCATCTAGAAGCCACTTACTTGCTATCATGGATGTCTCGTCACCAGGTTCATACTGTGGAGTAAGTGGGGGGAGTGTGTCGAGTCTGAGTTTTAAATAACTTGAGAAAATGGGTTCTTGCCATTTCCCCCGGGATTTAATACTAATCCTGCTGTTGAGAAAATTATGTGGATATTATTAGGAAAGTTATAGCACTTGTACCTTCTTGGAAAATATGAGCATTGTAGTCACAGTGCAGTCTGCTTTTCTAGCCTTTCTCAACTCTATGCAAGTTGCATGTTATGTCTGCTTTCGTCTGATTTTATTTGTGTTCCTTTCTTCGTTATAAAAGCAGTGACAGCCTGAAACTGCAAGCCCAGTAGAAATCATGCAAAAACAAAACATTTGGCCAGGCCAACAGGAAACTGCCCACTTTCTCCTCCACGGGCTTCCTCTGCTACCCCCACCTCCTCTGTTGGAAATGGTTGTTGATAAGCTTGTTTGTCCCACTCAAGTGTAAGCTCCTTAGGACAGAAAGTGCCCTTAATCATTTCTGGATGCTCAGCTTCTTTGCGTTTTGTTGGTGTTCACTCCACCCTCCATTCATATACAGTGGTGCTGGTCCTTGTAGAAGAGTGCAGGAGATGCCTCACACTTCAGAACAGTGTGCCACTTAAAAGCAGAATGTGTCAGCCAAGGCAGCAAGAAGGTTGGCAGAGCAACAGGCAGTAGTGCCATTTGGAAAACCATCCACGGCACGGGTCCTGTGGGTCCAACCCAAATATCTGGTCCTCCTGATTTGGAGAATGGACATATCAAGACAGCAGAACCTCCTGCCATTTAATGCCACATCACAGCAGAACTCCCCGCTCTGATTCCAAGCTCACTAGTTAAGCAGGAGAAGGAGGGTTTCCAGGACACTTGAACTTAGATTTCTTTTTCTCCCCCCCTCCCCCCATTATCCTTTTCCCCCCCTTTTCTTTATTTTTATTGTTGCCACTATTACAGCTGTCCCCATTTCCCGCACCTTTGCTCCCCTCCACCCAGCCCCCCACCCCTCTTCCTTCTGGCCATCACCACATTGTTGTCTGTGTCTATGGATTATGCAGATAGAACTTAGAGTTCTAAGTTTCCTATTGTAATTGATTAAAGTGGCATCTGACTCTATTCACAAGTCTCTTGTGAGCTTTGTTAGGGTGACCCAGAATCCCTGAATCCGCTCTGGGACATGGATGATGGTGAATTTACATTTTGGTCCCTTTTTGATGACCCACCAACCTCCAAAAGCATTCTCTTTTGCATTTTCTCAGCCGCAGGCTGGGTGCTGAGTGGTTAAGGCTGAATGAGACATGATCACTGCAAGTCGCACAGTCTAATTAGTGAAAAGAGGGGAAATAGGTTCTGTGTGCTGTGATAGAAGATTGTATGGGCACAGAAGGAACAAAAGAAGGGACTGCCAGTCCTACCTGGGTACATTATGGGAGAAATACATGTTTCCCGTACACATCCTCTGGTAATAGGACAGGGCTCATGAGAAAGCAGGTAGGAGGAGGAGGCACTAAATAATGAAAATGGAGCCACTGAAAACATCAGGGAACCTTGAAGTTAACTGACTGACTTTATTGGTTAAGTAATGTTTTCTCAAGGCTGACTGATCAGAGGAAAATGCTTTAAATAACTTCAGAAAGCATTTATAGGGTTCATGTATAGTAAATACATTTTTTGAGTCTCCAAATGCCTTGATATTTTGAGGCCCCTCCTTTATTAAGTGAATGGAGGGCCCTGCAGAATAAGAATGTAGAATTCTTTCCCTTAAAATAACAGACCTTCCCTTTGACTGGGAAGAAGGCCACAGCATCCCTTCAGGCCTGGGGCCAGCAGTCAGCACCAGCCCACTGGCCAGAATAAGAGACAGGACATAGTGTTCAAGGCTCAGGAGTCAAGCAGCCTGGGTTTGAATCTTGGGTCCATCACTTAGGTAATCTCTCTTTTTTAACTTCATAAAATGGGGTCAATAATAGCACCAAAAGCGTAGGTAACCTGAGGATCCGATGAGATAGATTGTGTAAAGCCCAGCAGTGCCTGGCACTTGGTAAGCACTCAATAAATGCTCCCTCTTCACACGAGGGTGGTTGCTCACCTCTGCAATTTAGCAGTTTATGTGTAAGCTTCTTTCTTTCTCACACACTGGGGCTCTTTATGTTCAGAAAATAAGATGAAGAGGGGAAAATGGCATAAAAAGAGAAAAAACTAAGGTGAAAGTGAAAAGAGAAAAAATGAAAGGATGAAATAACGAAAAGGGGGCTAGGAAGAGAAAGAGGGAAAAAACCAAAGTGGAGAGTGAAGGGGAGACATGAACCCAAACTTATTCTGAGTGGGGCTAAAAGTGCCAGAGAAGCGGTTTTGTGGTCAGCTGGGCTAAAGGGATGCCCAGAGCTTCGCCACACACAGGGCCTCAGTTAGTCCCCATACCTTTCTTGTCTCTGTTCCTCAGTGTTATTTCATATTGTTATAGTTAATCATGCTCATTTGAAAACATCAGGAAGTACTTTAAGATATAAATGACCTATAATTTATCAACCTAGAAGCATCCCTTATAAATAATATTGAATCATTTCTTAATTTTTTTCTAAAATGTGCATGTAATGCCAGTAAAATTAAATTTATGTTTCTGGTACAGCATCAGAAAAATAAGCTGAAAGGATTCTCAACAAATTGGAAGGGCATGTTTAGAATTGTCTCATTTAAAATATAAGCTTTGTAGCTCACATGAAATTCACCTTTGAGTAAATTACTCACAAGAAGTAAGAAAAGCATCTCAAAAACATAGCCAGCCATTCTCAGGCATCCGCAGATACTGACTGACATGCTATGGAGCAGTTTTGTCCAAGCCCTAACCTTTGTGATATGGTCCAAGGTTAGTACAGCACAAGTTTATTTATTTTTTAATATTTAACATGTTTCTGTATATTGAAGAGGTGGTGAAAAAGGGACCCTCATTCACTACTGATGGAAATGTAAACTGGCACAGCCACTATGGAAAACAATATGGAGGTTCTTCAAAAATGTAAGAATAGAGCTACCACATGACCCAGCAACCCCTCTTCTGGGCATCTACCTGAAAAAAATTGAAAACATTTATCCATAAAAATATATACGCCCCTATGTTTAGTGCAACATTATTCACAGTGGCCAAGACATGGAAACAACTGACTCGATGGATGACTGGATAAAGAAGATGTGGTACACATATACAGTGGATACTCCTCAGCTATGAGGAAAGATAAAATACTGCCATTTATGACAACATGGATGGATTTTGAGAATATCATGCTAAGCAAAAAAGTCACATGGAAAATGTCAAGAACCATATGAATTTCACTCGTGTGGGATATAAAACTGAAAGCAACAGATGAACAAACAATACAAACAAACAAGAACTCATAGGCACAGACAAAAGTATGGTCACCAGAGGGCAGGGGGTGAGGGGAGGCAGTAAAGGGTAAAGGGTAAAGGGGTCAAATATATGGTGTCAGAAGAAGATTTGAGTTTGGGTGGTGAGCACAATGCAATATACAGATGATTGATTAGAGAATTGTACACTTGAAACTATATAATTTCATTTTCCAATATCACCCAATAAATATAACCAAAAAGAGTTTACTGAGAAATTCGGGAAGAGATAGTAGTGGGAGTGTCCTGGGGAGGGGCCAGGTTTAACCATCGAAGGAAGTGGCTTCAGCTCTAGAGGCATCGAGGATACAGAGACATTTTTCTCTCTAACATCACACCATGTTACTTTACATTATCCTGCGAGCATTCTACCAGATCATGAAAAAAGTCTATATGACTGTGCAATCTACTCATTGTGTAGACTTTTACATTTAATATAGTCAATTATCATAGTTCACTTGATTCATTTTTCATTTTTTCCACTGTCATTAAGAACATGTTAGGATGTAGATCCTCATCTAGATTCCTGATTATTATCCTCAGCTTGGGTTTCTAGAAATAAAATTCCTAGGTCACAAAGTGCAGCTGTTTCATAGGATCTGTCATACATACTGACATAGTTTTCCAAAAAGGATATAACAGTTTATACTTTGAACAGAACAGTCTGGGAGTAGCTTGCAAGCCTCAGGAACTACCATTTGTCTTAATACTAGACAGTTTGATGGATAAAAATGTAATGTCACTTACTGTGTGACATGACATTGCAGGTGAGACAGCATTTTCAAAATTTTGGGTAGCAATTTGTATACTTTAGCTATGTGTGTCCTGTTTTGTGATTTTAGTTTCTTGTGTAATAGTCGGGGTCTGGAAGGACACGGAACAGAGTGACTGAGGCAGCTTACTTGAAGGAACCATTTACTACGGTAGTGTGGGCAGTGTTGAGGGAAAGCAACAGAGATGGGGAAACACACGTAATATCACTGGAGAGCCACAGCCACCCTTATGCCCGAGGGACCCTGGGAGGGGGTCCAGAATCTCACAAAATCAGTAGCTTTTGGGGAAGGGATACCATGGCTCTTGGAAGAACACAACCACTGCAAAAACGTGTAATCTTGAAGGGAGGGAACCAGAGGAATCAATCTCCTGCCCCCTTTTCCTCCCCCCCCCCCCCCAGGTCTGCTGCCATGCCTCCCATTGGCTGAACCCAATTGGAAAACAGAGAGCAAGGGAGCCTGGTTGACACAGTCCACACTGTTTAGCCACCCAGGGCACAGAACCTGCTGAATACATGGAACTGGTGGGACAAACGGAATATCCAGCAAAGAGAGTAAGAGATCTTTGATTATGAGAGATACTAGCCCACTTTATGTCACATTTAATTAAACTACGACCTCGTTTGTGGTTTGCCTTTTAATTTTGGTCAATGTCTTGCCACAAAGGGATTTTTACATTTTTAAGTAATAAAAGTGATCTATCATGTTGGTTATAATTGTTTTTATTACTCCATGGAAATTCCTTTCAGTGGAAAGAGATTTACTTTATTTTTTTTTTTTACTACTAGGACTTAGGCAGCTTAGTTTTCTACATTTACCTTTGTGAATCAGCTAGTATTTATTCTAGAGCATGCTATAAAAATAACATTCTGATTTTTTCTACACTGCAAACATATAGACCAACCACCAGTTATTGAATTATCTAACTTTTTTCCATGTTACTTTATATTATCATTATATATTTATTCTCTATATGACATATGATCAATCTCTAAGCTGTTCATTCTCTATGTGTATATATGTGTATAAAAATGAAGATATTAACATCTATGTGTAATAAATACACACACAAATTTCTGAGTAATTCACACACACGATTTTAATAAGCCAGAGCCTATTGACCTGCTTTTCTATTTCTCAGAGCAACCATCTCCTTTAGCTATTTTTTCTGGTTATTAACTTCATATTTCTAAATAATCTGCTTCTACTACCATTTCTTAATCTATTTTAAGCATTGTCTGAATACATTCTACTATGACAAAATGTGTTGCTCACTTATTTCACACGTGTTGTCTTTTCTCCATCTTCCACTGATATTTTTGTAACCTTGAGTAATCTACTAAAAACTTTATTTCTCGCTTCACCTACTCTGATGCTTTATTTTTTAATGAAAATATTAACACCCCTGTGCTATCCTTCAGTTCTTCCTCCCATTACTTCCCCAAAACTATCACCTCCAAATTTACTCTTCCATTAATTGTCAAAGTTAATAATATTCACCTTCTGTTCTGAAATCGTAATTATTCATGTTTCTGTGATTCTAAAGTTGAAAGTCAGTAGTGTTCATACTAGACGACCATTTATTTCCATTTAAAGCATAGGCATCACTGTAATATTTCCATTGTTATATTGCATTTTGAAGTTTGTAATTGCCTTTATTTTGCAATCTTTGCCCTTTTTTCCCTTTTCCTTTGATAGTCTAATTTTTGTTTATAATATCATATTTTCTACTGAGTCTCTCTATCCTGGATGTCTCCTTCAGGGACCTCCTGATATCTGGAATGGTAGTCATCTAGGTCACAGTGACACCCGAAGGGTGATTTTAGAACTTCACCGGATTTGTGGTTTGGGTGCACTGTTTTATGGATCTCATTTCTCTTTCTTTCTTAGTGTTCTCCATCATTTTGCTATAAGGACTTCCTCAAGCAGTTCCCTTGAATGTAAAGAGAAATGAGTTTTCTTCGTTCTTGCATGTCTTAAAATAACTTTATTTTTGCTTTACTCTTGATAGATAGTTTGAGGAGAAATACAGTCCTAAACTGAAAAACTTTTTCCCTCAGAAATGCAGAATCTAAGATCTTCTAGCAAACAGTGTTATTCTTATGCTTGTTCTTTTTTAATATATATATTATTTCAGAGAGGAAGGGAGAGGGAGAGAGAAAAACATCAGTGATAAGAATCACTGATCGGCTGCCTCCTGCACGCCCCCTACTGGGGATTGAGCCCGCAACCTGGGCATATGCTCTGACCAGTTCAGAATTGAACCGTGACCTCCTGGTTCATAGATCGATGCTCAACCACTGAGCCACGCCGGCTGGGCCTGATATTTGTTCTTTTTCAGAGGTTTGTGGGATGGTTAATTTTATGGATCCTCTTGACTGAGCCATGGGCTGCCCAGATTTTTGGCTAAACTGCATTCTGGGTGTGTCTGTGCTGGTGTTACTGGATGTGATTAATATTTGAATGAGTAGACTGAGAAAGCAGATTGGCCTCCCTAATGTGGTGGGCCTCATCCAATCCACTGAAGGCTTGAATAAAACAGAAAGCGGAATAAGAGAGAATTTGCTTTCTCTGCCTGACAGTCCTTCTCTGCCTTTGGACTTGGACTAAAACTTACAACATCACTCTCCCAGCTCTCAGGCCTTCAGACTCGGACTGGCACTCTGCCATCTGCTCTCCTGAGCCTGCAGCCTGCCAACACTAGGTTCTCACCTGCCAGGCTTTCCAGCTTCCGGCAGCAATCAAGGCCTCTCTGCAATAGTAGGTGACCTCAGTGATGCACTGGAGTTGGCCAAGATGGTAAGGTAGGCTTCCCAGGTCAATAGCAGGACAAAGGTGACTGCGCTCCTACTGGGCCAGCAGGTGGCAGCAGGGAGAAGACCGAGTGAACTGATCTGAGAGATTATGATGAAGCAGGAAACACAAGATGTGTGTGTGAATGCACGTGTGTGTGCTGAACTTTAGATCCCAATAGGAACACGTATGCTTTTCAAATGCCTGTGGCACACTTACGTAAATATTAGACTACAAAGCTCTCAATGAATTTCAAAAGATAGAATTCAAACAGTGTTTCAGCAAAATAAATTAAAACTAAAAATTGATAAGAGAAAAATAGAAAGAAAATGAAAGGTTCTAAGCACTTGGAAATAAATATCTCTCTTGTAAATTACTTGAGTGTTTTAAAAATAACCTTCATTTTATGACATGATTAGAACTGAGTCATTGTCGTTGAATAACAGTATTGCATATCACTATTTGTCCAAAGTGGTAAACTGAAGAAAATTTGTAGTCTTAACACTGTATGTAAAAATGAGAATGATTTATAAAATGAAGTATTCAATCAAAAGGGCTAGAAATACTACTAATAACATAGCAAAGGTGTTAGAATAAACAAATACATGTAAAGCTATGGATTAGATGAATTACAGAAAATCAATATACGTAAAGGGAGAAAAAATCTACTTCTTTGAAATGACCAATAATTGGTACCTTTTGGCCAAGTCTGCCAAAGTAGATTTTGAAATAAAGAAAAGAAAAAAGAGACATGTAGAAAGAAAGACAGGAAAGCACAAAATTAGAATGAGGACAAAGATACATAAGCAGAGACAAAAATAATTTGGTAGGTTCAGTATGATACTATGTACCATTTTGTAATAAATAATTTTTAAAATATAAATGAAGGGTTAAGCCGGTGTTGCTCAGTGGTTGAGTGTCAACCTATGAACCAGGAGGTCATAGTTTGATTCTCAGAGTACATGCCAGGTTGCGGGCTCGATCCCCAGTAGGAGGCATGCAGGAAGCCGTTGATCAATGATTCTCTCTCATCATTGATGTTTCTATTTCTCTCTCCCTCTTCCTTGCTCTCTGAAATCAATAAAAATATATTTAAAAAATAAAATATAAATGAAAGGGATTGTTTTTACACTATTCTAAAGCAGTAATTTCCAATATTTTTTTACAACATAGCATATCTGAAAAATGATAACATTTAATAAGTTTTCTTTGGCCAGGAGGTAATAGACATCAAAACTCTGGCCACCCAGCACATCTGTAACTCACTTGGTCGGAAGCTGTATTCCATAAGTCCTAGTCAGTGAAATCTGCCAAGGTGAGGTTAAGAGGAGGTAATAAGGAATAAAGTGCTAAAATGAAGAATAAAATGCTAAAGAGAAGAAACAAAATTATCAAAGTTACCTTTTTTTTTCAGATATTATTCTCTTATTAAGTTGATGGAGAGAAAAATGAGGAATGTCCCAAGATAAAGCCATAAGCTGAAGAGTTAGGCGAGGCTTAGGGGAACTCTAAGTGAGTACAAGGAGGGGAAAAAGGCATTAGAGGTAATTATCAGAATGAGTAGATGTGGAAGTACCGGTGGTTGGCGGTCCCTTTTCCTCGGGCTGTGCTGAGCAGTGGTCCACAGTCTCATTTCTGTGAGACTAAAGCAGTGAGTGTGAACGCTGGGAACAGAGACTCGGCATAGTTTCCCAGGTTGGGTAGGAAAACCAAGATGAATAAAAACCGTTGACACAGTCCACATGGCAGTGTGTTCTGCTCCTTCAAACAATGAAAGGGAAATTATGAGGAACCACTTCCATAGATGAGCATAGATTTTAATCCAAAATTGAAATGACTACCAAGAATCATCAAGCGCCCTAGCCGGTTTGGCTCTGTGGATGGAGCGTCAGCCTGCGAACCGAAAGATCCCAGGTTTGATTCCAGTCAAGGGCACATGCCTCCGTTGTAGGCTCGATCCCCAGTGGGGGACTTGCAGGAGGCAGCCGATCCATGATTCTCTCTCATCATGGATGTTTCTATCTCTTTCTTCCTCTCTGAAATCAATAAAAAAATATATTTAAAAACACACACACACACAAAGAATCACCAAGCACTTGAGAAAAACCTATGCTTTGAAAAAGAAAAATTGATGAGTTAGGTTTTTAAACAAGATAAATTCTTTAAAATTTTAACTAATACTTTAGATTCATGTATATAATTCTGATTTCCTAGATGGAAGAGATAATACCTAATGAAACATCATAAAAAGTCTCATTGATTGTTAGGCATGATGAATGTAACAGAGGCCCAAATCCAGAGCTTATGGTTACGCTTAGAGCATCAAAAATAAAGGGTGGTGCTGTAAATGTTTCTTGAGAGAAAATACAGTTGGGCTCTAAAGATTAAAAAAATAATAATAATCCTAAATTTCTTTTCCGGAGACATTTTTTCCCTAAAATGAAACAGAGCAGAAATAAAGAAATTTGGGATTAATTTTTTTTCTGTCTCGCTCCCTCTCCCTCTCTGAAATCAATAAAAAATATATTTTAAAAATAAAATATAAATGAAAGGGATTATTTTTTATACTATTCTGAAGCGGTAGTTCCCAATATTTTTTACAACATAGCATATCTGAAAAATTATAACATTTAATAAGTTTTCTTGTGCCGGTAAATGGAGTAAATGGAAGTACAAAACAAAGTATTTTCAAACATAAAAGATTTCAGAAAGTTTACTGTTCTCAGAATCTCTCGGAAAGAACTACTCAAGTATATTCTTCAGCAAAACAAAAAGAGGAATTCAAGTTATGAGAAGATTGCACACACACAAAGTAATGACAAAACAAGTAAATCACATAATTAAACCCAAATAATTATTGCCACATTCTGCAAAATTTGAGCTTGGAAAGAAACCTCAAACAGTGTCAACATGAGAGATTATAATGCAGGGCGAGGGACTGTGTTTGGGGAGGAAGGAAATTAGAGTGTATTACAGTTTTAATTTTATTGAGGGAGATGACATAATTTTATTGAGGTAGATAGAGATACTGATGAATTATATATGTCAGTCTTAAGTATAAGTTAAATTTTTAAAGAATTTAGCTTATTTAAACACCTAATTCATCAATTTATATTGGAATGTAAATTGGTACAACCATTTTGGAATTCAGTTCAGCATTATCTAGAAAAATTGAAAATATGCATAATCTAACTACTGTTTTCAACAATCACCTTATTTGTTATATTTCCATTTAAATTTGGTTGTACTTTTTTCTTTTTCTTTTTTTCTTCTTTTTTTATTTTTTTTATTTTTATTTTTTTTATTGCTTAAAGTATTACAAAGGGTATTACAGACGTGTTCTTTTTTTCCCCCCGCCCTTGACAGTCCCCTAGCCTCCCCTACCCCCCAGTGTCCCATGTCCATTGGTTATGCTTATATGCATGCATACAAGTCCTTCGGTTGATCTCTTACCCCCCTCCCTCCTGCCCCCCAACCCTCCCCGGCCTTCCCGCTACAGTTTGACAATCTGTTTGAGGCAGCTCTGCCTCTGTATCTGTTACTGTTCATAAGTTTATAACGGTCTTCATTATCCATGAAAGAGTGAGATCTTCTGGTATTTTTCCTTCATTGACTGGTCTATTTCACTTAGCATAATGCTCTCCAGTTCCACCCATGCCGTTGCAAATGGTAAGAGTTCCTTCTTTTTTACAGCAGCGTAGTATTCCATCGTGTAGATGTACCACAGTTTTCTAATCCATTCATCTACTGATGGGCACTTAGGCTGTTTCCAGATCTTAGCTATGGTGAATTGTGCTGCTATGAACATAGGGGTGCATATATCCTTTCTGATTGGTGTTTCTGGTTTCTTGGGATATATTCCTAGAAGTGGGATCACAAGGTCAAATGGGAGTTCCATTTTCAGTTTTTTGAGGAAACTCCATACTGTCTTCCATAGTGGCTGCACCAGTCTGCATTCCCACCAGCAGTGCACAAGTGTTCCTTTTTCTCCACATCCTCTCCAGCACTTGTCATTTGTTGATTTGTTGATGATAGCCAGTCTGACAGGTGTGAGATGGTACCTCATTGTTGTTTTGATTTGCATCTCTCGGATGATTAGTGACTTTGAGCATGTTTTCATATGTCTCTTGGCTTTCTGAATGTCCTCTTTTGAAAGGTGTCTATTTAGGTCCTTTGCTCATTTTTTGATTGGATTGTTTATCTTCCTTTTGTTAAGTTGTATGAGTTCCCTATAAATTTTGGAGATTAGGCTCTTATCAGATATGACATTGGCAAATATGTTTTCCCACGCAGTGGGTTTTCTCATTGTTTTGTTGATGGTTTCTTTTGCTGTGCAGAAGCTTTTTATTTTGATGTAGTCCCATTTGTTCATTTTCTCTTTAGTTTCAAGTGCCCTAGGAGCTGTATCAGTGAAGAAATTGCTTCGGCATATGTCTGAGATTTTGTTGCCTTTGTATTCTTCTAGAATTTTTATGCCCTCGCCAGTTTGGTTCAGTGGATAAAGCATCAGCCTGCATACTGAAGGGTCCTGGGTTCAGTTCCAGGCAAGGGCATATGCCAGGGTTGCGGACTCGATCCCCAGTAAGGGGTGTGCAGGAGGCAGCCAATCAATGATTTTCTCTCATCATTGGTGTTTCTATCTCTCTTTTCCTCTCCCTTCCTCTCTGAAATCAATAAAAATAACAATAATAATTTAAATCATATTATTCAAAGGCATTATTCAATTATAATGTTGTTTTTTTTTAAATATATATATTTTATTGATTTTTCACAGAGAGGAAAGGAGAGGGATAGAGAGTTAGAAATATCGATGAGAGAGAAACATCGATCAGCTGCCTCCTGCACACCCCCTACTGGGGATGTGCCCGCAACCAAGGTACATGCCCTTGGCCGGAATCGAACCTGGGACCTTTCAGTCCGCAGGCCGACGCTCTATCCACTGAGCCAAACCAGTTAGGGCAATTATAATGTTTTATTTAATTTGGTAGTGGTTACCATGAATTCTTTACATTCTTCTCTATACTCTATGTATGAAATGTTTTTCAAACAAGAAAAATAGCCAAAAATATTTCAAAACAACAAAAATTCAAAATAAAATATAGCAATAGAGCCTTTTCAATAGCTTCTCTAAGATAGCATTAGGAGTCTACATGTCTGTACTTGCTACTTCTCCAGCCCTACATCACACACTGAACTTCTTTGGTTCTTTACCTAGGATTTGCTTCTTGCTGCTACCGAACATTTGTTGTTTCTGCCCATGGCACTCCCTGTACCTACCCTCCACAAATTCCCTGGTTAACTTCTACTCAAACTTCAGATTTTAATGCAAATTATCACTTTCTTGGAGCTGTTTTTCTTGACCTCTCCAACCTAAGTCAAGTTCGTGTGTGTGTGTGTGTGTGTGTGTGTGTGTGTGTGTGTGTATAACATTATGTATTTTATGATATATGTAAATATGCAATCAATTTATATAATTATGATATAAATACAATATATCTAACAGAAGTAAGAAATTTATAATTATATATGTAATTGGTTTGCATTATGTCTTCCTTCAAACACGTACCTTGACTTGTATATTCTGATTTGTGGGATTATTTGTATCTTTTGCTATTTGCCAAGAGTCCCTCGTGGGCAGGAACAATGTCTGTTTTGGCTCCTTACTTTAGGATTTGGCATGGAGTGACGCCTCAGTAACATTAGCTGAATGAGGAAGTAAATGGACATGATGAGTGCAGGCTAGTAGACAATGGTCAAAATAATGGAACTTGGAGGCAAAGGGAAAGATGTTCTATTCCACTTCTGCTGTTCAGGCTTGGACAGTGGATGTCACCTCTGCACAGCCAGTTGTCCTCCTGGGTCGATGAAGACCCTAGCAGTGCCCAAGCTACAGGGTTGTTAAGAGCATTAATTGAGAGAACACAAAACATTTGGCACAGTGCTCAGCTCATAGCAGGCACTCAAAATATTATTTATTATATTTTAACTAGAGGCACGGTGCACAAAATCCGCACACCAGTAGTGTTCTGCACCGATAGGGTTCCTAGGCCTGCTGGTGATCAGGGCCAATCAGCTTCCCCGCCTTTCTGCCTCCTCCTTCCCTCGCTCCCTCAGCCTCCTGCCACTGCGGCTGCTGCAGCTGGTCGCCCGCCATGTTCCGTGCCACCCCCTGGTGGTCAGCACATGTCATAGCAAGTGAACGAACTCCTGTTCTCCTGGTCGAACTCCCGAGGGGACAATATATGCTCTTTAATTTTTTTCTTCTATTACAAAATTTTCATATTGAAATGTTCTACTTTCTGATGTGGGTGTAATCTGATCTTTTAGGTGCTATGAAACTGTTGTCCATTTCAGGCCATCTATAGAGCATTTGAATGATACTCAGAAGGGCAGGTGAGAACACCACTATTCTAGCTGTCAGACCTGCCCTTCTCTGTAAGGGGCTGGGCTCAGCCTGGGGCAGAAATGGGTCCATCGGCTGCAGCCTGGAGCAGGGACTCCCATGGGGTGACAGGAGGTGTCACTGAGGTGGAGGCTGCTGTGCTCTGCCCTTTGTTTTTTTCTTTTACTTCTCTTGGGTTCTCAGCTTTTTTTTTTTTTTTTCAGGGAAAATATAGCTGTGATTTGCTTCTATATTTGTTCTGTTTTGTTTTACCTTAGATTTATGTGCTTATGTTAGACAAGTCTTAAAGCCTCAGAGTGTTAGGTGTTAGCTAGGGGAAACTCTGTTGCTTTCTCCCTCAGAGTTGAGCCTGTCCACCTTGTCAGAAATTCATGATTGACAGAGACTGCCAGGAGTCTGGCCAGCTTCAAGACTTCAGTCCGCTTATGAAATCTGCGAGGGCCAAAGGGCCCCAGAACATCTGGGTTTACAGTAGACTTCAATTACATCTCACACTCTTACCCTAGATCCGTGTTGAACCCCAGGGAGAGGCTTAAATGTGTGGCTTCATTAGAAAAGCAGGAGTCATTTTAACCTAATTGCTCCCTCATCACAGTGTAAAACTGACACCTAAACTGAGTCCTGGCACTGTGCTCCCAGGGGACCCGAGCGCTCTTACCAATTTCACTAAATGTTTTCATGATCTTGGCTGTGGAGTCAATGTTTAACAAGTTCCAGAGGAACCAATTTCCTGCCGGGGGAAACTTCCTCACCAAGTTCCCTAATTATTCCCAGACATCAGCCCAGGGAATCCAGTCGGCCAAGGGAGGGTGTTAATGGGCCACAGGTGGTGGCTTCAGTTTAGGTACCAAGGAAACAGATCAACTGTGCAGAGAGACACATGTAAGACCAGAGACCTGTAAACACATGTATTTCTGCTGCTTGTTCTTTTCTTATAGGAGGAGGGAGTGCCTCCTCTTAAAATCATTGAGAAATTGCCTACCGTTGAATTCTCTAAACCACCATCCTTAAACATTTTAGTCTGACTTTATAAATTGTCACTTTACACTCTGACAATTTATGGAGAACCTCAAAGAACTTTTCCTTATACCGATTACAGTAATGGATATTTACTATATTGGAAATTAAAGATAAGGTGTTTTTCAAATATTAATTTGACTCATTTAAAAATAATAAGCCAGTACATGTTAACAGAAATAACATTGTGATGGAAAAGAATTGCATTTTCAAAAAATATTTAGAAGAATGGCACTGTATTACATTTTTGCAAATCTTTTTAATGTCTGGCTTAATTGGACACAGCTGAGTTCTCATAGCTGCTTCTGCATTCATCCGTCGTGATATATAATGCATCGTGTAATTTCTGGAAAACTCTACATTTCTGAGAGAATGAGACATAAAAGGCAAATCATATCCTAATATTATTATGAAAACTATTGTAACCTCACAGAATCCCTGAAAGGGTCTATCTCCAAGGAGTCCTCAAACCAACTGTGAGAACCACTACTCTAAACAAAACTGCAATAAAGATGGTCATTGAGTGGTGTTACTTCTGAATGAAACATAAAGCAAAGCCATAGTCTGAGAAAAGAGCTTGCAGTTATTAAGATGGAGGTGTCCGTGCCTTACTTTTGCGATTTCCACTGCTTTAGGCCTATTGGGAGTTCTGGCCTTCTGCTGAGACATCATTATAACGACATCTGGGATGGTCTGCCTGTGTTTCTGGATGATGATGATGATGATGATGATGATGATGATAATAAAAAACACAGAGAAATAGCCCATCTTAGAAGTCCTAACACTACTATAATTTTATTTTGAAACAGTGCCTGATATTCTGTAAATTGCCAAATATCACAAGTTTATAGAGTTCATTAGCAAAGGCTGCAGTATTGGGGGGAAAGCCCTTGATGCCTGAAACAGTAATAACAAAGATTGGAAGGATTTTCATGTGCAATGAATGCCTGGTTTCCCCCCGCTTAAGGCCTGGCTGAGAAGTCAGAGGAGAGGGCAGACATGAACGTTCTAAAAAGGAATTGCCTTTTTTTACTTCCTCAAAGCAACTGTATCATATACCCAAATCGCTCATGGTGATGGCTCCTTTCCATCCCAGAAAAGCTGCCCAAGGGCACATTATGGTCTAGGGTGGGGGGTCTTTCCTGCAAGGACAGCCAGTATTGATGAACAATTCTTCCCGTGATCTCTGCTTATGACTGACTCCAGGCAAACTGTTAACCCAGTGTGGCCACCCCAGGAGGGCGCTGCAGCTGGGAGGTACATTGGAGACCACAGCTCAGTGCACGGCCACTGCAGCAATGCCGGGCATGTGGCCTGACTTCTGTCACAGGGGAGACAATAGAGCAAGCCCACTGGCAAAAGCGTGAACCCTGAAGTCCAAGAAAACTGCGTTCTAATCCCATCCAACCACAAAATAATTTTCAATCTTGAGCAAATTACTTAGTATCTCCCAGATCCTCTGTTCAGTGGTATTGCGAAGAATAAGATGCACTCATCCGTGGAAGAGGCTTAGGCAGGTATATAGTACGTGTCTATCAAATGCCAGCTATTTTTTAAATGCAGACTTGATTTTGTTTCCCCCCTGTGTCACACCCTTCAGCAGCTCCCCCATACCTTTCAAAACTGAATTCAAATTCCTTTGTTTCGCTCATAAAGTCATTCACACTCTGAACTCATTTTCTGTCCCTCCCCAAGTATCCTAAGCGTCTGTCACACAGCGCTCCGTCGGGTCTTAAAATCCATCATGCTTTTCAGACACTCAGTTTTCTCTAGATGTGAAGTCCTCTTTCTTGTTTTTGCCATGTCACTAACTCTTTTTTTTCTTTTATTTATTTATTTATTTATTTATTTATTTATTTATTTATTGCTTAAAGTATTACAAAGGGCATTACATATGTCTCCTTTCCCCCCCCCCCCACCCTAGACAATCCCCTGGCCTCCCCTACCCCCCCCCCAGTGTCTTATGTCCATTGGTTATGCTTATATGCATGCATACAAGTCCTTTGGTTGATCTCTTACCCACCCCCCTCCTGCCCTCCCACCCTCCCTGGCCTTCCTGCTGTAGTTTGCATGTCACTAACTCTTACTAGTCTTACATACTGTGACCACAACCATCTCCTCCGGGATGTCTCCCCCAACTCCTACTCTTAAGATGCACAGTGAAGTCTCACAGCACAGCTGTTAACCACAATTATAACACTCACCATGCAGGGCTATAAGAGTTTATTTATCTGCTTCAGTATTTGCTTCAGTCTGATCTGTGTGCCTCACACCTAGCACAGCAACTGGTACACATGGCAGATACCCAATAAGTGGGTATGAAGGATAGTCAAATGAGATAACAGACTTAGTCCCTTATTGTGAATGTGTAATGCAAGCATGTCAAACTCGCAGCCTGTGGGCCGCATGCCTCATTTATTTGGCCCGTGTTAGCCTTTGAGTTTGACATGCTTGGAGTAATGTGTGGGGTGTAGGATGATGATTATGCTGATGGTGATGATATGATGGTGATGGCCTTCAAACACTACATTCCTTCCTTCTGAACTTCTCCCACCCTCTGCAGTTGGGCCTAGTAGTCATGGTGGTGGTGGTGACAAAAGAAGTGAGCAAAATTGGGGAAGGAGATGGAAGGGGGTAAGAATGGAAGATGTACCTCTGTCCTTCTGATCCTAAGCCTAACAAAAATATACACCTACACCTATAAAGGACATGGAAGTTGCCACTGCCTTTGCCACCCGCCCAAATTTGTTGTGCCCAGAGCTGATGTGATTCATTCTAATACTTTCTGTGAATTCATCAGGGATGATATTGGTGAACCAATAACAAGTTTAGCTCCCCTGGACTTTGAGCAGTGAGATTATAGCAATTACAAGTTTGAGCCACTAGATGGCAGCGATAATCTAGTTCATTCTTTGGGATAGTTAACCAAATCCCTCCTGGAACATTCATTCAATTAGTGCCTGGACGCTCCTTCCCAGATCCACTTCCTGTCGCAGGTACCCTGTCCCATAGCCCCCTAATATGAGTTCCTTGGCCCCTGGAATTCCTGTAACTTTACAGCTCTCCCTTCCATTCTCTGTTATACATGTAGCTCTCCATCCATTGGTGTCTATCTCTTCGTCAGATAGAAAAACATCAACAGCACAAGTCCCAAATCACACTAATTCAATATCTCTTCTCTTTTGGATTATTTCCAGGGAACTTCAAGCCTTCCGCAGTCTCTTCACCTTAAGAAGACCCTCCTGCCCTAGCCAGTTTGGCTTAGTGGATAGAGCATCGGCCTGCGGACTGAAGGGTCCCAGGTTTGATTCTGGTTAAGGGCACATGCTGGCTCGATCCCTAGTAGGGGGTGTGCAGCAGGCAGCCACTCAATGATTCTCTATCATCATTGATGTTTCACTCTCTCTCCCTCTCCCTTCCTCTCTGAAATCAATAAAATATATTTAAGAAAAGAAGACCATAGTGTGCATATCTAGCTATTGCCCTGCAGCTCTATTCCCTTAGTTCAGACCTTCCTTCTGAGCCTGGTCGACATATCTCAGCTAGCTACTTGACTTTGATTCCACACAGGCATCTACAACTTTACTCACCCCAAACTGGATTTCACCAAAAAACGTCTTCCCTTCCAGTGTCCCGCAGCTCAGTAAATGGCACCCTCATCCACTCCCTACTCCTACCAGAAATATGGGTTCACCTTTGTCACCTTTCTCTCTTCTACCCTCTCCCACATATAATTCATTACCAGGTCCTGTCCATTTGATCTCTTAAATATGGGTAAAGACATTCTTGCTGCTCCATTTCCACTGCCCCCATCCTAGTCCAAGACTCCTCTCTCACCTGGGTTATAGCAATTGTCTCTTCCTTGCCTATTTCTACTCTAAAACCTCGCCCATCAATGACCTACTCAGAAGGAAATTTAAAAGGACAAGTATGTCCATGGCACTGCTTTGCTTTACACCTCACTGGCTACCTTTCGCTAGTAGGTGAGTTCAGAGTGTTTTCTAGACCTATAAGACATTGCGTGGTCTGGCTTCCATCTGCCTCTTCACCTCACTCCTCCCTCTCCAGCATTCTCTTTCCTGGGATGACATCAGACTCCTTTACATTCAGGCCGTCAAAGCTTCATTCTTTCCTCCTGGACTGCTCCACCCTCCACAGCTGGGCCCAGCAAACTCTTGTCAACCTTAACGCTCAGTTTGAATGTCACTTTCCCAGGGAGGCCTTTCTGTTCTTCCCAAGGCCATTTCTCTCTGCTCCACCTCCGGGTTAGGTAGGTCTTTCTGTTATTAACCCAGAGTGTCTTGTGCTTTCTCTTTACAACAATAAATACGGTTGTAATAATATTTTTATTGTGTTTAGTTGTATCTCCCATTAGACTGTCTTGCTTACCTTCGTGTTCTCAGCACATAGCATAGTGTCTGATACATAGAAGGCATTCAAAAAATGTTGTTGGATAAGGATTAAATGGCTGCTTTCCCTTTCTCAAACTTGTCATTCTCCCTCCCACCAGTGTCTTTGCATAGATTGTTAGAAAGTCATAGCCAAACACACACACACACACACACACACACACACACACACACACACACACACTGGCTCTATATTGACTTTCTACAAATAAGATAACACTCATCCTTCAGTTCTTAATTCAAGTATCACATCAATACAACCATAATAGAACCCTAAAAGTTGACATTGATTCTAGGATGGGAGCAAGGGACAGAATTATGAGTGTCTTGAGGGCAATACTAATGAAAGCTCGATGGGCTTCAAGGACATTGTTTATGTAGGGCTTGCAGACAGTTTAGCAGGAGGTAGTTTCAAAGGAGGCAGAGAAAGAATTTGCACTCCCCGGTTTTCTAAAGTGCTCTACGCAAAGTGAGGAGAGGGGCCTGTAATCAGGAAGAGCACCATCTAAGGAGCACTCAAGCTGAGGAGAGGGTTGAAGGCCATCATATGAATTAACTTGAAGGCATTTTTCTGTTTCTGCACTGTATCGTCGGGCTCTGCTGTGCTGTTGTCCTTATTGCACAAGCTTTTGGTGAGCTTCGTGGTGTGCAATTTGAGTTGGGAAATAGATGTAAATTTGCAGCCCAGTGAAGAAATGTCTTATGTAATGCCTTCACTCAATTCTGACCTGTTCCAGACTCTTGGTCTCAAAAAGACATAAAAGTGCATTCATAGATTACTGGCAGCATGCCCTCTGGAAAGGGAGGGCAGGATTACCCTGATCCTGGTTGGATACCTTCCCTTCAGAGGGACACCCTGTTTGATCAGAGACTTCTCCGCTATGCCCACTGAGTGAAAGCTGAATGATATTTAGAAAAGGAACTTGTGGAGGTTTTTTCCAGGACACTGCCAAGATCCTGACTGCTACAGGTGTCTTCTTCTGGATCAGTCCGTTATAAGGGACAGTGGAGGTGAGGAAGTGAGTATATTGGTAGCAAGACCCACTCATGTACTAGTATATGTTGGGGTTCTTTCCCAAAGAAGGGGCGACGGTAGCACAGGGAGTTTTTCAGTGAGGTAGCAATGAAGCTGCACCTTAAGAATTACAGGCATTTCATGATGTCGGAATAATTGCAACAGAAACAGTAACAACAAACATGTTTGAATAGACTATTTATGTATTTATTGATTTATTTATTGTTCATCCTTACCCCAGGATATTTTCCCATTGATTTTTAGGGAGAGTGGAAGAGAGAGGGAAAGAGAGGGAAACATCGATGTGAGAGAAATACATCAATTGGTTGCCTCCTGCTCCTCTCTGGCTGACCAGGGCCCCAGCCGGAGAGGAGCCTGCAACTAAGGTACATGCCCTTGACCAAAGTCGAATCCACGACCCGTTGGTCCGTAGGCAGACATTCTATCTGCCCTAGCTAGTTCGCTTGGCAGATAGACTTTTTATTGTAGTAGAAAAATAACTGACTTTTCCATTGAAAAAACTCACATTCTAGGCAAAATCAGTGAATACATATCAAAACCTACATATATCCTCAGAAAGAAGGTGAATAATAAAAATAAAGAAAAAACCTCCTACATTGTGCAAACACATTATTTGATTTTATTGTTTTTCAACATCAATTATATTTATTTGCTAGTAGCTTAACATTCAGAATATTGCTTATTCCTTCTAAAACTAGATTTGCTAATCTGTTCAATGAAGTAGGAATTTATTGCATGCCAATGCTGTATGATTTAAAGGAGGTAAATTATAATCTGGTACAGTGGGTGGTACTAAAATATTGGTTTCTTTCTTTTGTATTGAAACATTCTTTTAAATTCACAACAAATAAAAACGTATCTATTGTAGCAGTTAGGGTCCTTTAGTTGCAAATGGCAGGGAACTCACCCACACTGACTTACACAAAAATAATATAAAATCATATACGCAAAGGCCTTAAGGTTGATAATGGCCCCAAGTGCAAGACTTCGAGCCAGGGCTTGATTTTTCTGAAGGAAACAAATACTATCCAAAGAGAACAGAGACTGTGCATTCAGAGTTGGTTATGGAAAGGGCGTCAGTCACCCTCACCTGGGTTTAGTTCCAAGGCAGGCGGAAGATGGAAAAGCTTTATAGTGGAAAAAAAAAGGAAGGCTTCAAATGTGTTGTTTGGAGGTTGATGGAATGCAGAGCTGGAGGTGGGCATCTTACGGGATTGGTCTTGGGATCATATTCGGCTTTCTCTGGTTTTCCTGAGTTGGAGCAGGGCGTGATAATAAGTAAGGAAATGGCTGTCATTGATCAAGTTCTGACTGTTCTGGGCTGATCGCTATAGAGGTTGTAGGTCAGAACTCTGTTGTCATATATGATCTGGCCATTATATATTCAGTTTCTCTGTTTATTTATAATTACCAGCTCTAACTCATGGTGTGCTTATTCCATTCTGCATGTTTTATCCTAGTGGTTTTAAAAATGGCTCCAGCAACATTAGGTTTTAGTTTCTCAATGGAGTTCATCAGAGAGCAAGACTCTCTTTTCTAGAATTCCTGGGGGAGGGGGGATCGTGCAGGGGGCAGGATTGGCCCTTCTATTTCATTGGCTCTGACTGCATCATATTCACACTTGAGCCAATCGTAGTTGTAGGCAGGTAGAAATCATGAGCTGCAAGCCTTTGAGCTGAGTGTGTGGGGAAAATAAATCCCTAAACAAAATTTGTGCTTATTTTGGTTTGAATGTTAGGATCTTCAATAAAATATCTATTGCAGAAATAGTGAGGCTGGCCTCCGGCTTTTTAACACCGAATCTCAGAACACAGTTACAATATTTTCGACTTTTAAAGAAAACTGATTGTGATACAAAGTAGTGTCACTAAGACATGTTGACATATATATGTGAAGGCAACAGAACCACATTCTGTTCTGCAATTACTTCTAAAAATATTCCACACTTTTATTCTTCTTAAAATGATTACTCTGGTCAGCCATTAAAATTATGAAATCATTCTTGGTAGTCAGTTAAAAAGAAAAGTGATGGACTCTAACGGGACCATCAGAGCTTTGTACTGACCCAGCTTCCAGCTCATAATAAGAATCTTCAGGGGAAATAGTACTGCAGCAAACCAAACCTGCTTAAAATCCTAAAGAAATGAACCTTTAACAGTTTGAGTGGAGTGTTTTAATGTTCATAATGGAATTTATTTATATTTTTAAATATATTTTTATTGATTTCAGAGAGGAAAGGAGAGGGAGAGAGAGATAGAAGCATCAGTGATGAGAGAGAATCATTGATTGGCTGCCTCCTGCATGTCTCCTAATGGGGGTCAAACCTGCATCCCGGGCATGTGTCCTGACAGGGAATCAAACTATGACCTCCTAGTCCATAGGTCGGCACTCAACCACTGAGTCACTGCAGCCAGGCTCATGATGAAATTTATATGACGCTTAAAGCAAAATATTTAACAACAGGTACATGAAATGATGCTCACCATCACTAATAATCAAGGAAATGCAAATCCAAACCACAATAAGATGTCATCTCACATCTTATTATTAGAATGTTTATCATCAAGAAGACAAGAGATAACAATTGTTGGCAAGGATGTGGAGAAAATGAAACTCTTGTGTTATCCTTCATTATAAAAATAATTCTTGCACTGCTGGTGGGAATGCAGACTGGTGCAGCCACTAGGGAAAACAGTATGGAGTTTCCTCAAAAAACTAAAAATGGAACTCCCATTTGACCCTGTGATCCCTCTTCTAGGAATATATCCCAGGAAACCAGAAAAACCAATCAGAAAGGATATATGCACCCATATGTTCATAGCAGCACAACTCACCATAGCTAAGATCTGGAAACAGCCTAAGTGCCCATCAGTAGATGAATGGATTAGAAAACTGTGGTACATCTACACGATGGAATACTATGCTGCTATAAAAAAGAAGGAACTCTTACCATTTGCAACGGCATGGATGGAACTGGAGAGCATTATGCTAAGTGAAATAGACCAGTCAATGAAGGAAAAATACCACATGATCTCACTCTTTCATGGATAATGAAGACCATTATAAACTTATGAACAATAATAGATACAGAGGCAGGGCTGCCTCAAACAGATTGTCAAACTGCAGCAGGAAGGCCTGGGAGGGTTGGGGGGCAGGAGAGAGGGGGGTAAGAGATCAACCGAAGGACTTGTATGCATGCATATAAGCATAACCAATGGACATAAGACACTGGGGGGTAGGGGAGGCCAGGGGATTGTCAAGGGCGGGGGGGGGGGGGAAGGACACATATGTAATACCCTTTGTAATACTTTAAGCAATAAAATAAATAACAAAAATAATAAAATAAAAATAATCCTATAATCGCGTGAAAGAAATTCCTTTCAAAGAATCATTCAGGCAGCCATCATCTGGATTATACAATTGTTACTGTACATCTTAAATATATATTTATAGATACCAGAATATTGTTTGGTTATTTTCGAGTCATGAAATTTCTACATATTTTCTTTAGTGAACAAATTTTCCCTTTCAATAAAAAAGAGACTTAACTGTCCCTCCAAAATATCTGTGTATGTATTAGTTTGCTAGAGCTGCTGTAACACGGTATCACACACTGGATGACTCAACAACAGAAACTTATCATCTCACAGTTCTGGAGGCTAGAACTCCAAAACCAAGTTGTCAGCAAGTTCAGTTCTTCCTGAGGCTGTGAAGGAGGGATCTGTCCCAGGCCTCTCTCTTTGGCTGAGGTGATCATCTTTTCCCTGTGTCGTTTCACATTGTCTTCTCTCTCTGCGTGTATCTTATCCAAATTTCCACTTTATAAGGACACCAGTCATGCTGGATGATGGCTCACCCTAGTGATGTCACTTTAACTTGGTTATGTCTGTAATGACCCTCTCCCCAAAGAAGGTAACATTCTCAGGCACTGGGGGTTAGGACTCCATCATGTCCTAAACAATCCTATTTAGTAATAACTGTGGAAACTCACAAGATATTCATGTACTTCAGGTTCTAAGAAATTCAATAGTCCTAATTAACGAGGACACAGGATTAAGAAACAGTCATCTAGCTATTCCCTCAGGACTCTGGCACCACAGGACAGCCTCTGGCCCTGTGGCTCATTTAGGACTTCAGAGAGCTGTGTTCTCCTGGTCCCTGGTCCCTCCCAGCTGCTCTGCTCTGCTCCATGGCTGCAGGGTAACTTACTTAGGCTCCGCTGACATATGTTGTTGATTAGACACATAGTAGGCCTGTTCCTGGAACTCCACTGGGTTCTGTTCTTCCTTGTTGTTTCAGTTTACTTGCTTTGGCAAAGATACTGAACACTTACCATAACTCCAGTCCCAGACTGAGAGCACAGCAGGGGGCATTTCTCAGACCTCAGTGGCATGTGGAGTCCCCCTGGAGGTCACAAGGAGGTGAGCCTTGCACTGCCTGCCCCTTTTTGCTGGCTCCTGTGCTCTCCCAAGTGGCAGCTTGGAGGGGTTGTTTTCCTTTCCTTTCTCTGGAACTAGACACACGTGTGAAGAGGCGATGGGTGCAGCCCTGCACGACCTCATTAAACAATGCCAGGTAATCTTGGCATTTCATGCACGGAAAAACCGGTCCTCTGTACACCGCAAGGAAATGAAAGTGACATCTTTATAAGTCAGTGAGGGGAGTCCCGCAGGGAGAGTTCTTGGAAATCAGCCAACTGGCAGAGTCAAGAAGACTCAGTGGGGAGAGGCTCTTCAATAAACGGTGTTGAGGCCTGGCCAGTGTGGTTCATTGGTTGAGCATCGACCCATGAACCAAGGGGTCACTGGCTCGATTCCTGGTCAGGGCACATGCCTGGGTTGTGGGCTCGATCCCCAGTGTAGGAACATGTAGGAGGCAGCTGATCTGATCAATGTTTCTCTGTCATCACTAATGTTTCTATCTCTCCATCCCTCTCCCTTCCTCTCTCTGAAAATCAATAAAAATATTGAGAGCCACATACAGAAAAATATAATTAGGACCCCATTCTTACAACACTCATGAAAATTAACTCTAACTGGATTAAAAACTTAAACCTAAGACCTGATACAATAAAACTCCTAGAAGAAAACATAGGGGGAAATCTCCTTGACATTGGTCATGGCAATGACTTTTTAGCCATGAGAACAAAAGCACAAGCAACAGCAGCAACATTCAACATGTGAGATTACATCAAACTAAAACACTACTGCACAGCAAGAGAAATAACCAAATGAAAAGGCATCTTACAGAATGAGAGAAAATATTTGCAAGTCATATATTTAAGGGGTTAATATCCAAACTATATGAAGAATTCACACAACTCAGTAACAGAAAAATAGAACAACCTCATTAAAAAGTGGGCAGGGGAACTGAATAGACATTTTTCCAAATAAAACCTACAAATGGCCAACAGGTACATGAAATGATGCCCAACATCATTAATCATCACGGAAATGCAAATCAAAACCACAATAAGATGTCACCTCTCATCTTATTGTTAGAATGTTTATCATCAAGAAGATAAGAGATAACAATTGTTGGCAACGATGTGGGGAAAATAGAACTCTTGTGCACTGTTGGTGGAAATACAAATTGGTGCAGCCACTGTGGAAAACAGAAAAGAGAGTCCCCCAAAAGTTGAAAACAGAACTACCATATGATCCAGCAATCCCACTTCTAGGTATATAGCCAAACAAAATGAAAAGGGGATTTTGAAGAGATATCTGCACTCCCATGTTTATTACAACATTATTCACAATAGTCAAGATATGAAAACAGTCCACATGTCTGTCAGTGGAGGAATGGATAAAAAAGGGATATGTATACAATACAATAGAATATTCTTCAGCCATACAGAAGAAGGAAATCCTGCCATTTATGACAATATGAATTAACCTGGAGGGCATTGTGCTAAGTGAAATAAGCCAGACAGAAAAAGACAAATACTGTACGGTATCACTTATATGTGGAATTTTAAATAAATAAGTAAAAATTTAAGTCTAACTCATACAAACAGACTGTAGAGTGGTGGTTTCCCGGGGCTGCGGTAGGAGAAATAAGGAGATATTGATCAAAGGATATAAACTTTTAGTTACGAGATAAGTTCTGAGGATCTAATTAATGTACATTATGGTGACTATAGCTAATAACATATGTATACTTGGAAGTTGCTAATAGAACTCAAGTGTTTTCAACTAAAAAACACAAAAAGGTAACTTTATGAGATTTTGGATGTGTTAATTAACTTGATTGTGATAACCATTTCACATGTATACATATCAAACCATCACATTGTACTCTAAATATATACAATTACTTTTTCATACTTTTATGGATTTCAGAGAGGGAGAGAAAGGGAGAAAGAGAGATAGAAATATCAATGATGACAGAGAAACATCATCGATCAGCTTCCTCCCGCGCGCTACCTACTGGGGATCGAGTCCCAAACTGAAGGCATGTGCCATGATCAGGAATTGAACCTTGATCTCCTGGTTCTTTTTGGTCAAAGCTCAAGTACAGAGCCACACCAGCCAACTAAATATATACAATTTTTATTGTTGATTATATCTCATTAAAGATGAGAAAATATATAAATTAGCATATTAAAAAAGAAAAAAAACCATTTATACAATCAATGAATGAACAAATGACTAAAGAATGATTAGAAGGAAACCCTGTATTTAGCTTCCTTTTTCTTTGTTCGTTTGTTTTAAATAAGCCTTATCTTATTGGTTTTTTAAGAAGTATGAGAAGGAAATTGCAGGCTATCAAGGAATAGAATTCAATGAAACTTTTTTGCTGATGCTTCTTTGATGTTTGACTGACAACAGTAGTATACAACATTCAGATATTACCCACAGTTTTAGCAATCTGCTGATGAAATTTAACATATAATTTGGTAATATTTATGAAAGTTTGCAAACTCACAATTTTTTTAACCCACAAAACTCAAGTTGGAAAACGTATTCTGAAGAAATTAAAGCACCAATATTTATTAATGTATAAAACTGGGATTTTTATTTAGCATTCTCTAAAGGAACAAAAATCTAACAAACACTGATATGGCCTCCAATAAACAATTTTTTGAAGAAACTGTATTATACTCAATATCAAGGAATAAATGCATCTATGAACATAATATGTATATAGATAACCCTAATGTATTAGCATATTTGTAGAACTCAAAAAGGTAAGCATACTCATACCAAGAAATGAAAATTATTTCCAGCATTTATTAAATTTGTGTTCAGTCGAGCAATAACCAAATATCATGGGGCTTCCCAGCACAGTCAGAATGTGTGCAAATCTACTTTTCTTCGCCAGAATTTCATCAAAGCTCTTTTCATCTCACTGTTTCGCAAGGTGTAGATCAGTGGATTCAGCAGAGGCGTGAGAAGTGAGTAAGCCAATGACATCAGTTTCTTGGTTTCTGGGGAGTAGCCAGATTTGGGTTGTAAGTAAGTCATGCTGGCTGTGCCATAGAAGAGGGTGACAGATGTGAGGTGGGAGGCACAGGTAGAAAAAGCCTTTTGCCTCCCAGTGGTTGATGGCATCTTCAGGATGGCAAAGAGGATTCGAATGTAAGACAAGAGTATCAACAAGAAAGGAACCATGATGATCAAAATGGTGCCAGTGAATGCATAGATTTCAAACAAAAAGGTGTCTGCACACGCAAGCTCCAGCACTGGGGGCGTCTCACAAGAGATATGGTTGATCTCACTGGGACCACAAAAGGGAAAACTAAAAACCCACGTAGTCTGCACAGTAGCCACGATGACCCCTGAGACCCATGAGAACATTACTAATTTCATGAAAACCTTTTTGTTCATAAGGATTGGGTAGCTCAGAGGATGGCAGATTGCAGCAAATCTGTCATAAGCCATTGCCCCCAGGAGAAAACATTCAGCCCCACCAAAGAAAAGAATGAAATACATCTGTGCAAAACAACTCACAAATGAAATTGACGTTTTCTCAGTGGAGAGAACCACCAGCATTTGAGGCATAATGACTGCACTGAAACTCACATCCACCACAGACAAGTTCAGGAGGAACAGGTACATGGGAACGTGGAGGCTCTGTTCCAGGGAGATGATGACTATGATGATGGCATTTCCCATCAGGGTCGCCAGGTAAACAACCAAGAAAACCCCAAAGAGCTGCTCTTGGAGCTCAGGAAAGTTAGAAAAGCCCAAGAGGATGAATTCAACCACAGAGCTTTGATTCCGCCTGTTCATGTCAGTAGGGTACATACCTTGTTTTTATGGACACGGTGTATGAGTTATGAAGTTGCCATCCGATAGCCGTGTCCATGTCTGCATTCACCCAGATGTTCTTGGCAGATGACATAAAGAGAAATCCATCCAGAAGTCATTCAGTTTGGCAATTTTGGAGAATGGCCAATTACTCAGATTAATACATCTTTCAAATAAAAAGGAGGAAGTGAGGAATTCTGGCTCAGAAACCTTGCCTGTAAAGTACAAAACATATCAAAGTTCTCTTGCAACTTTTACATTATGTAGTTTGAAAATTAAACACAACCTTAAAACAAATGTTTTATAATTTGGGTTCCACCCCCATGACATTGCTATCAGTATCATTTATTTTTCTCAATTTTAAATAATATGAAATTTTTAAAAAGTATTAAAAAGTAGACAAGTGGGAATAGATACCCACAAAATGTTTATTACAACTTAAATTCAAAGTTACAGCAAATTTACTTTATATTTGTAACAAATATGTATCATGTTCAAATACCAATCATGTACATGATTTGATTACATATAAAGGCAAAACAAGAACACACAAAGCGGGGTTGTAAGAAAAGTCCAATTTTGTTCATTCTGAAACTAATTTAAATGTTTCCATTCTCTCCCTCTCTTTTCTCTCTCCTCCTATTCACCTTCTCATCAAGAACTTCATGTAATCATTAATTATTCAACAAACACTGATTTAGCAACTAACATTTTCTAGGCTCAGTAATCTCAGGTACACATTTGATCCCACAACTCCACAAGGAGCTGGAAACCCTACATAAATTAGCATTCCACCCTGACTTCAGTACTAACTCCTCCCATTATACCTTGCTCTATTTTTCTTCATTATTACCAACTGACATTATACATATACTAGTAAATATAGGTAAATTTCATAAATATATGTAAATCTAATCACTATAATATAAAGTCCAGGATTTAAGTATTTTCTTTTGTTCTTTGCCTTACTCACAATGTCTAAAACAGTCCCTAGCCCATAATAAATGCTAAACCAACATTTGAGGAATAAGGAATAAAAATGAGGAAAATCCACTATATTTTGCCCTGACTGGTCTCGCTCAATGGTTAGAGCATCCGCCTGCACCGAAGGGTCTCAGGTTCAATTCCCATTCAAGGGCTCATACCTGGGTTGCAGGTTGGATACCAGGCCCCAGTCAGGGTTCATATGGGAGGCAACTAACCAATCGATGTGTCTCTCTCATCGATGTTTCTCCCCCCCCCCCACCCCATCTCTCCCTTCCACTCTCTCTAAAAATCAATGGACAAATGTCCTTCAATAAGGTTTTTTTTTTAAATTCACTATACCTTTAAGGAATAGAGTGTCTTTTAAAAAGTGAAACCAGCACACAAACTTTGGGAAGCAGAAGTAATAACAAGTGCTTACACATTTCAGTGAGAGTCAGATTAATTCTGAAGGGGGAGGAAGAGTGAACAACCATAATCATAGGATGTCACTGGTGGAAGTTACATTTGGTAGAAGGAGAAATGTGAAAGGAGGGGTGACTTGATCAGGCCAGAGGTATTTGATGACGCCTTATTATTACAGTAGAGGCCTATGTCCCTTATGTGATATTTTGAAAACCAGCAAATACACCATGGGAGACAAGAAACCCAGGAGAACACAGTGAGGACAAAGAAAGCTGAAGTCATTTAACATTGTCTTGCGTGCAGATTAGTAGGACATTAGCAGACAGAAGATAAGTTGATTTATTTCTGTGTTTGACCATAATCATCCATTAAAATTAAATGTCTATATTAGCCATAATAATTATCTTTGCATATAAAAATTATCTAAAATTAGTAAAATGTAGTCACAGGATCAAACACTTAAACCCCATTTCTAGTGGGGAAAAAAGAATAACATGTTTTCAGCTGCAAATATTTAAAAGTGCATAGATTTTTATCCCCTGCCAGGTGGCTCAGTTGGTTGGAGTGTTGTTCCATACACCAAAAGGTTGTGGGTTCAATTCCCAGTGGGGGCACATACAGGAGGCAACTGATGGATGTTTCTCTCCCCCCACCTTTTCTCTCTAAGATCAATAAAAGTGTATCCTCAGCTGAGGATTTAAAAAATAAATATAAAAGTGAATAGGTTTTTTAAATTAGAAAATTTAGGGTATCATATAAACAAAATAGAAAACCTTCTAGAACTGACTGTAGGCATGTTATGGAACAGAATGTTCATGAGTGGTTAAGAGCAGCTGACCACAGATGCTCTAAGCTCTCTGTAACTTAGAAGACCCTTATGCTATCTTAGACCTAACTCACCAATCACTCCCTTCTGTAGGTTTCATCCTTGCAATTGAACAATGGTAAGAATTAGACTTATTTACCAAGTTCCCTTCCAGTTCCAAACTTCTAAGATTTGATGATTAGTTCATGCAAAGTACTTCTACCCCTAATTATTACCTAAACTCTTCTCTTAAAAAAGAGAAAAACAAATTGAATAGCATCAAAACCAAGAGTCTACCGATTCAAATGTTTCAGCTGTGTCTGGTGATTCCTGAGCGCAGAAAAATCCTCCAACAGCATCTCCAGCTCTCAGGGAGAAGAGATGTACAGGAAAACCCACCATCAGGTGCACAAGCGGAAGCTTCACTTCCTTACCTGTTAACTCTGTCTCTTTAATTTCACACTTCTGTGTCTGATATTTTACCTCTGGCCAAAGCCACCTTCTCAGAAATACCACTCAGATTTATTGCACTGATTCTAGAACATTATATGACCTTGAATTACGTGCCCTGGAGAATCCCTCCCTGGAGAACGTGGAATCACTTCACAAACACTTTCCCATGTTCTCAAGTGATAGCTAAAGAGGCTTGAACTTGGCCCCTCAGGCGAGAAAGCTCAAGAGCACACACCTGGAGCCACCACGCCTTCCTATTCCTAGAGGGGAAAATGCCTCTCCACACAAGAGACACGATTTCACCGTGACATCTCCCAATAGGAGGGGAGAGCAGAGGCTGAATAAAGGTTGTAAATGGGGAAAGAGAGCGGTGGGGTGAGGGATGGGAGTGTGAGCTAGAGGTAGAGGATCTGAGTAGAGGGGTGCACGGTTTGGGCAGTGGTTGGAAACAAGCTGAGGCAAGTCTCTGGGAGCTTTGTAGAAAGCCTGGGTGCCCTCCCCCCTCCAAGAACTTTCCATCATTTCTAGTCCAAATAGAGTCACTGAAAATTTTTGAGAAAAATGTCATTACAATTGTTTCCATAGATAGAAATTTTAAATGAGGAGTCAAAAACTCTGGACTGGTTTGTGTGATTTGAGTAAGTCACTTAGCTCCTCTGATTCTATTACTTTCCCTGTAAAATCAGCATCATGTCATTAATCTCATGGAATACGTGTGAGAATCAGGGACTCGGGGATCAGTCCAAACTGGCTGGAACAATAAATAGGCCCTGGGCTTTCGGCAGGCTCGGCTTTGTCCAGAACTGGATGTGGCCAGAATGCAGGCTACTGTCGTCTGTTTCTCCTCCCTCTTTTCCGGGAGCAGGCTTTAGTCTCAAGGGAGCTCACCCCTCCTGGCAGCAAGAAGGGTTCACTCTGTGTAATCTGTATCCAGTGGGAAATGTGTCGGTTATCCTGAGGAAAAGGGGCTTTCATTCACAAATTCTAATCCAAGGGCCCTTCCAATATCATTCTCCAAGGTAGGGTAACACCCCGCGCACGACCCAGTCACCTGCACTAGGTGTGAGAAATGCTGCCTTGTATGTAGTTTCCATGATTCATGACCCATAACATCCCCTGTGGGCTTCCTTCGTACTGATATGTTCGATTTATTGGTGTCAGCGATGGGAATGCAGGTGAAATGTCCTTTGTAAGAAGTCATCAGGATGTTGAGGCATGATTTTTACACTTTCCTATGTGTGTATTAGATGTCAGTGAAAAGTGTATACAAACATTTCAGATACGTGCTAACAGGGATAAAAAGGAAGTGACTTTTGTTAACAACAAACTATAATTCATAGCCAATAGTACTAAAGTGATAAAACAGAAATCAAAATGTGGAAACTATAACACATCTTCCTCAATGATTGACAGACAAAATAGACCAAAAAAGAGATGGAAAGTGGAAGATTTTAATAACAGAATGTTGATTTAAGAGATGATAATGAGAGTAAATATAAGGCAGAAACAACACTTGTTATGCTGCTAACGTTATACTTCCCAAAATATTTATAAAAATTGATTATATGTCAGAGAGAAAATAATATAAATTCAAATACTTGGCAGTCATGCACATAACATACTTTGCGATAAAACTGCAAAACAACAACCAAATAGAGAAAAAGAAAATTAAACTCTTGGAAATTTTTTAATATTCTGAAAGTATCTCATGTTAACAGGAAGTCAGCAATGAACTATAGACTGCTAATAAATTCATTTTTAAATTAAGTAAACACATATTCATTTATTATTGTGTCCATAACTGAACATCTGGTGTTTTCCTAAAATCTGCCCCACCTTCTGCATTCCTCATCTCAGGTAAATAACAGCTTAAAGCTTCTAGTTACACAGGCCAGAAGCCTATGAGTCATCCTTGAATCCATTTTTTTCTTCCAAACCATATCAAACCCATCACCTATCTGTGGCTCTGTCTTCAAAATACAGTGTTAAAAATTCTCACCTTTCCTAAAGCTAACACTCTGCCCCAACCTACTTTCTTCTCTTCCTTGGATAATTGCTATGGTCTCCGAACTTCTCCTTTCTTCCTCCCTTTCTTCTGCTCAAAATATTTCAGTAGCACCCTATCCCATTCAGTATAGAAGCCAAACTCAAGAATATAGATTAAAGATCTGTTTCCCACCTGGGCTCTCTGGGCTCATCCTTGGCACATCCCCTTAGCCACTCCTATTCAGCCATGCAGCTTCCTTGCTATTTCTCTGATTCATCAGCCATGTTTTCATCGCACAGCTGCTGCCTCTGTTTATCCCTGAATATACACTATTGCTCTCAAAAATGCTAACTCCCTTATGTCACTTTGCCCAAGTGGCATCTTCTCCATGAGATCATCCCAAATCAACCTTTATAAAATTAAACTCCAGTCCTGACTGATTTGGCTCAGTGGATAGATCGTTGGCCTGCAGACCGAAGGGTCCCAGGTTCGATTCTGGTCAAGGGCATGTACCTCGGTTGTGGGCACATCCCCAGTAGGGCGTGTGCAGGAGGCAGCTGATCCATGTTTCTCTCTCATGGATGTTTATGACTCTCTGTCCCTCTCCCTTCCTCTCTATAAAAAAATCAATAAAACATTTAAAAAAAAATAATTGAACTCCAACAGCAACACTACTATCCTGGTTTATTTTTTCTCCACAGCACGCCTCAGCATAGACACATCTAAATCATAAGGGTATGGAAAGGTTAAATATCAAAAGATATTACAAAATAATACAGTTACATAAAAGGAAATGTATGTAACTGTATTATTATCAGAAGAAAAGCATTACTGCAGACAAAGAGAGTTTAGAATATAATAATTCTAAACCCACGAGCATCCAATAATACAGCTGCAAAATATATCCATCAATTATTGACCACATCATAAGGGAACTTAAGAGTGTCAGTCATAGTGGGATACTGTAACATGCCTCTTTAAGTAATTGGTAAATAAATAGTTGAGTAAGGATAAAGAAAATATTCACAATATAACTTAGTCTAGTACACATGTGGAGAACATTATATCAAAAAGTCAGAAGAAAGCACATCCTTTTTAATCATATACAGAACATTTTCAAAAATCTGACGATATACTAGGCCACCAAGTTTACCAATAAAAGCTTTCAGGAATGGTAACTTGGAATTATGTAACTGTGGCAGGAAATGTACTGGCCTGTACAATGATTGAGGCATCCAACACTGGAGGGGATGAAAGTTGATAAATCAAAGGATAATAGAATTATATAGTTGTTACTATATTGCGTTGATCCCTGCAGATAGATAACGAAAGAGCTGAGTGCAATCAACAAACCATAAAAATGAAATGTGAGAGCCGAAGACCATGTCAGTAGTTCATAACACCCTCATCTCTTGCAATGGCCAAGCAGAGAAAGCTAAAGGTCAAATCCAGGGTGAATCATCTGAATGGCTGAACTTCACAGATAGTTCAGTGCTTAATCAAGGAACTTCCATTATGCCAAATTGAAACCAGAGTTGGAAAAATCTAAAGACTAGACACATGGGAAATCTGGATGGATGATGTCCCAAGACATCTCTAAACCCTCTGAAACTGCAGAAGTGGCCAATCTCTCCCATTAGTAGCAGGAAAACTATATAAAAGTTACCACATTAAGAACCTTCACCTCCACTCCTGAATACCAGTCCTGTACATAGTTAAGTCACAACAAAACCCACCCAGGGACATACTGGGCCTGATAAGGAAAATAGGGACTGTATTATGAAGCAGCCTGGAGCGGCCAAATATCAACCAGGCAGCTGCTGCAAGAAATACAATTTAGTAAAGGGTTATGAAGAAAGGGCAAAGAGGCCCGACCAGTGTGGCTCAGTGGTTGAGTGTTGACCCATGAACCAGGGGAGCATGGTGCAATTCCTGGTCAGTAGTATATGCCCAGGTTGTGGGCTTGCTCCCCAGTTGGGGGTCGGAGGGGGGTGCAGGAAGCAGCCAATTGATGTTTCTCTCATCACTGATGTTTCTATCTCTCTCCCTCTACCTTCCTCTCTCTGAAATCAATAAAAACATATCTTTTAAAAAATAGCCATGGGCTGGCTGATTCCTGGCAAAAAGGAAGGAAGGAAGGAAGCAAGCAAGGAAAGGAGGGAGGGAGGCAGGGAGGGAGGGAGGGAGGGAAGGAAAGAAAGAAAGAAGGAAGGAAGGAAGGAAGGAAGGAAGGAAGGAAGGAAGGAAGGAAGGAAGGAAGGAAGGAGAGAGAGAGAGAGAGAGAGAGAGAGAGAGAGAGAGAGAGAGAGAGAAGAAAGAAAAGGAAAGGAAAGGAAGAACAGAGTGTTCAGATAGACTAATTTGGGAAGAGAAGATGGGGTGTCGGGGGTCAAGAATGGTTGCCTTAAGGAAAGGACAATTTAAGGTGTAAAGAAAGAACATGATGCAGTGTGCAGATGATATTTTGTTGAGTTGTATATTTGAAACCTGTGTGGTTTGAGGAACCAATATCACCTCAATAAATTCAATTAAAATTTTTTTAAATAAATAAAGACAAAAGGAATTAATCAGCTGAAAAAACGGTGTAAAAAACATATCAGCTGGAGAGAAGGGCATGTTTTGACATGCTTTAAGCAAGTTTTACATTTTAAAAGTTTACTTTGTTCTTGTCCACATTGATTGTGATTGGAAATCTTGGTGTCAACTTCAAAGCCCAGAAAGCATGATTTCAAGTGTTAGTCCTGTTAGCTGCCATGAGGTTAAAGCTGGTATTGCCAGAATTGTTATTTAGAGTAAAATCATAACAGGATTCTTTTGAACAGGCTGTTTTTGTCAAAGCCATAACTACATGGAGAATCATCATGACTTTGAAATCATCACGTATGCAACCAAACCTTGAACCTTATCTGCTCAACTTCATTCCTCTGCTGGGGTGGAGACTGGCTTCTGTGACCTCCCCAAATCATGATCTTCAAAAAAAACTTTGAATTGTGAAAGGACAGAGGCTGTATTTCCCCAGGGACAGTCACATTAAGTCACCCCTAACAAAAACTTGTTTAATCAATGAATAAATAAATGAAAGTTGAATATTTGTCTTGGGATTTAGGGTTTGGGAGGTTTGTGGGGGGTTTTTTTCCCTGTAATTGAACTCTTTAATGGACATGAGAAGGAAATGTCAAGACACTAAGATACGTAATCTGATTAAAGGATTTCTAAATGCCTATTTAATGCCCTATTGAAAAGATTATACAATATTCAAATATTATTCAAACTGGTTTCAACCATTTGATGATGAAATTTCCTTTTGTGAAAATCTAATCGGTTTTGTATCTTTACTTCTCATCTTTGGCAGAGGCAGTAGTGCATAATTAAAAGATTGCTTTTCCCACGGCTGAATGACAATGAGAATAGTATTTTACACCATTGTTATCACCCCTGAAGCAGAAACTAAGAGCAATAGGAGCTCATATGTTATAGATTCAATCAAGGGCCCCCTCATATGTTATAGATTCAATAAAGGGGGAATGTCAAGGGGGTGGGGGGAAGGAGACATATGTAATACTCTTTGTAATACTTTAATCAATAAAAAGAAAAAATAAAGGGGCCCCTCTCTGTTTATGAACATTAGCAACATTAAAATAGGAGGCAAACATTAAATGTTTCAAATGTTGCTAGATGAGAAATTATTACTTCTTTCTCTCCATGTGATAGTTAATGATGTGATTCAAGGAGCATGGAAGATATGCACAAATAGTTAATCACTTAGTTTTCCACAATTTAAAAAATGAATCACCCTATGTTCAAAAACAGTGGTCTGTAAAAGCTACTAAAACTACCGAGTGAGACTTCAGGGGAGTTCCCATGTAGTTCTCTAGCCACCAACATCCTGATGAATATCTGGAAAAATACCAAGAGAAATCCTGTTGTGAATAATAATCTGTGTAGGTCCAGGAAGAAGAACCAGTTTGGTCTCCCCAAAATAACTGCACTTTGTTTAGTCATTCATGGAACAGGTTTTCACTCCAGAAATAAACATCTCATCTGTTTATTGGTCTCTTGAAATTTAACCGCATGAGTGCAGCAGAGTGGGCCTTTGGGTCCACCTGATGGAGTTACAATCATTTTGAAAAGTAATTCTACAATAGCTCTTAAAATTTATAAGCATGTATATTCCATCCCATCAGGCAAATTTGGGGATTCTATCATCCTATCTAGTAAAAGAGTAATGTGCAAATTGACCATCACTCCAACACATAAGATGGCCACCCCATGTGGACACAAGAGGGCCACCACAAGATGGCCAGCAGGGGAGGGCAGTTGTAGGCGATCAGGCCTGCAGAGGAGGGCAGTTGGGAGGGACCAGGCCTGCAAGGGAGGGCAGTTGAGGGGAACCAGGCCTGCAGGGGAGGGCAGTTGGGGGGAACCAGGCCTGCAGGGGTGGGCAGTTGGGGGCAATCAGGCCAGCAGGGAAGGGCAGTTGGGGCTGACCAGGCCTGAAAGGGAGAGCAGTTAGGAGCGACCAGGCTGCAAGGGAGGGCAGTTCGGAATGACTGGGACAGCAGGGGAGGTCATTTGGGCATGATGAGGCCTGCAGAGGAGGACAGTTATGGGTGACCAGACCTGCAGGGGAGGGCAGTTGGGGGTGACCAGGCCTGAGGGGTAGGGCAGTTGGGGGTGACAAGGCCAACAGGGGAGGGCAGTTAGGAGTGACCAGGCTGGCAAGGGAGGGCAGTTGGGGTGACTGGGCCACCAGGGGAGGGCAGTTGGGGGTGACAAGGCCTGCAGGGGAGTGAGTTAGGGGAAATTGGGCCAGCAGGGGAGCAGTTAGGCATCAATTAGACTGGCAGGGGAGTCATTAGGGGGGTGATCAGGCTGGCAGGCAGAAACAGTTAGTGGCAATCAGGCAGGCAGGCAGGTGAGCAGTTGGGAGCCAGGATTGTGAGAGGGATGTCCGACTGCCCGTTTAGGTGGGATCGGGCCTAAACAGGCTGTCAGACATCCCTCAAGGGGTCCCAGATTAGAGAGGGTGCAGGCTGGACTGAGGGACACACGCCCCCATGCACAAATTTCATGCACCAGGCCTCTAGTACAAAAATAAAACATCAGTACATAAGAACATAAGAAAGAGGTTTCATTGAAGCTTCACTTTAGTAATTCAGTAATGATTTGGATAATTACAAGGGAGGAACTAATAAATAAATTTATCAGTTTATTATATGTTATGAAAACTTTTATATCTAGAAAAATGAATGACAGCTGTACACTATTAATAATATTAAGGAAGTAGCCCTAATATGTAATTGAATTTCAAAAACTCAACCAAATAAGCATATTCATGCCAAGAAATGCAGATTGTTTGGCCATTTATTCAATTAAAATAGATTTTAGTCAAGCAATCACCAAGTATTGCATGGCTTCCCAGCACAGTCAGAATGTGTGCAAATCTACTTTTCTTCGCCAGAATTTCATCAAAGCTCTTTTCATCTCACTGTTTCGCAAGGTATAGATCAGTGGATTTAGCAGAGGCGTGAGAAGTGTGTAAGCCAATGACATCAGTTTCTTGGTTTCTGGGGAGTAGCCAGATTTGGGTTGTAAGTAAGTCATACTGGCTGTGCCATAGAAGAGGGTGACAGATGTGAGATGGGAGGCACAGGTGGAAAAGGCCTTTTGCCTCCCAGTGGTTGATGGCATCTTCAGGATGGCAAAGAGGATTCGAATGTAAGACAAGAGTATCAACAAGAAAGGAACCATGACGATCAAAATGGTGCCAGTGAATGCATAGATTTCAAACAAAAAGGTGTCTGCACACGCAAGCTCCAGCACTGGGGGCGTCTCACAGAAGAGATGATTGAGTTTATTGGGGCCACAAAAGGGAAAACTAAAAACCCACGTAGTCTGCACAGTAGCCACGATGACCCCTGAGACCCATGAGAACATTACTAATTTCATGAAAACCCTTTTGTTCATAAGCATTGCGTAGCTCAGAGGATGGCAGATTGCCGCAAATCTGTCATAAGCCATTGCCCCCAGGAGAAAGCATTCCGTCCCACCAAAAAGAAGAAGGAAATACATCTGTGCAAAACAACTCACAAATGAAATTGACGTTTTCTCAGTGGAGAGAACCACCAGCATTTGAGGCATAATGACTGCACTGAAACTCACATCCACCACAGACAAGTTCAGGAGGAACAGGTACATGGGAACGTGGAGGCTCTGTTCCAGGGAGATGATGACTATGATGATGGCATTTCCCATCAGAGTCACCAGGTAAACAACCAAGAAAACCCCAAAGAGCTGCTCTTGGAGCTCAGGAAAGTTAGAAAAGCCCAAGAGGATGAATTCAGCCACAGAGCTTTGATTCCGCCTTTTCATTTTGGCAGGGGAATATAGACTGTTTTTATCAACATTGAATGTTAAATTTGAAGTCAGTGTCCAAGCGCTGAGTCTGAAATTCTTGCCAGAAGATGAAATGATGAGCTCACTTTGACAGATCTTCAAATTGCAATTTTGAGAATGGCCAATATATTAGAACAGTATATCTTTCAAATACAAATGAAGAATTGAAGAATTTTTAATTCAGAAATCTTGTTTTAAAAGTACCAAGTAACAGCAGATGGCTTTCCAACTTGGGCCTGGCATAATGTCTCCCACAAAGAAGAGGGTGAGAAGATGCATGACTATTCTGCCATCAGCGAGGTAGTGACCAGAGAATACACCATCAACATTCACAAATGCATCCATGGAGTGTGTTTCAAGAAATGTGCCCCTCGGGCACTCAAAGAGATCCGGAAATTTGCTGTAAAGGAGATGCTTGTTATCTCACTCCCCCGCTCTGTTTGTTCTGTTTTCTGCTGTATTCTCGGTGCCTAAAACAAATAATAAATAACACAATAGGTGCTAAACCAATGATTACTGAATAGATGGAAGGATAAATATTAAAATTAGGAAAAGCCAGACTCTGTCATTAAGGAATATAGCATCTGAAGAAAAAAATAAACACACAAAAAAATAGGAGGCCCCAGAATTAACTATGGCTTTGTAGAATTTTGAGGCCCTTGTGGGATTGGAAATACCATTGCCTTTAGCTCTCATCCTGACTCTGCCACTACCCTTCAAAAAGAGTGTCTCCCTCTCCCCACATTCAGGTGCCCCCTGTGTGTTTGGGAACAGGAAAACAACACTGGACGTCCCTCTGGCTCTGACGTGGGTGTTTCTCTGATTTTTTTTTTTTCATAAAAATCTTCAAGCTGCGGGGCTTCCCTTCCATTCATATGACAGCCAGGCTGCAGAGACCCTGGAGTGGTGGTGGGCCAGCTTGTAGGAGGCACTCATGCTGCCTGAGTCCTGTGGGCCAGTCAGTTCCAAGCAGAGCTGATCATTGCCTCCCAGTCCCTGCCCTTTCCAGCCCCTTTCTGAGCAGCGCACCTCACTTCTCCCCCTTCTCCGCCCTAGTCACCCAGACCAACGCTCCCCGGTCCCCAGGATCCCATCACTGTCAGGCTCAAGGATCTTTAAAATTTGGAGTCCTTCTGGCCGCAGTAAGTCCATCCCCACCAACCACTCCAGCTCACTGCCTCCTTTTCTCCCCTTCAGTCCCCCTCCCCCCGACCTCCCCCATTACTAAATGGTCTCCTAATTGGCTTCTCCATGTTCTGTAACTTCTCCAACCTACCCCTCATAACTTGGCCAAAATAACATCATCCCTTCTCCCAGAACCTTCAAGTTCTCCTCTTATCCACTAAATAAAATGCCCACTTCTCAGGCTGGCATATAAGGGAAACCAGAGTGGGAACAAGTGCCGTAGAAATTTATAGAGGGAAGACTTACTTCTGAATGGAGAGGGAGAGTGAGCAGTTATAATCGCAGGATGTCATGGATAGAAGAGCCATGGAGGGGAAGGAGGAAGGCATAAGGGAGAAGGCTGACTTGCTCCAATCAAAGATGTTCAGTGACACCTTAGCACTAGAACAGAGGCCTGCTGGTCTTTGTGTGATGCCTGCCTGAAAGCCAGTAAGATTTTACTGTGGGATATGAAGAAGCCAGGACAGAAGACGGGTAACATTGTAATGTTGTCTTGAGCTCAGATCATTAGGATATTAGCTGAGGGGAAAAGGCAAGTTGATTTACAAAGTTTGACCATAGTGATATATTAAAATCAAATGTCTGTATTAACTTTAATAATTAATTATATTTTGGATGTCAAAAAAAGTCTTCTAAAATGAATAAAGTAGACTCTGCAGGAAAAAGCACCTACGTGCCATTTCTGATAGACAAAAGTATATACTGAGTTCCAAGTGCATAAAAATGACATTAAAGAATAAGATAATTTAGAGCATCCTGTTAAAAAATAAACAGGCTTCAGGGTACTGATAAAGTAACAGAACCAATCCAAATCACTGCCTTCATGAGTGATTAAAAGTAACAACTAAACATGAATGCTCCATCTTCTCCCTTTAACATGAGCTACCCTCTGCTGACCTAACCCACTGACATGTGCTCTGGCTCCAGTGTTAACTCTGTGTGACTGGGCAAATCACTCCCTCTTCTGGGTGTCACCTTTCTGCATGATCAGCCTTATTTCTGAACACCTCCAACCCCAGCTACAAACCTCTATGAATTGATTATTCATGCAGGCAGACCACATATAGCTCTAATCATTAACCAGATGGTTGGATATATGAATACAAAAGGCAGAGTAGTTGGCATTCTTACCTGAGCACTGAGCTATCACTTGATGGACATGTCCAGTTATCAATGAGAAGAGCTATAAATGGTAAACCCAGTAATAGTTACATAAGCAGAACCTAACCTGCCTCTGATTTTCATCCCAATTAAGCAGGTTTCACCTCTTTAGTTTCAAACAAAAACAAACAAAAAAACCCACCTCTCCCATAAATACAACTAAGTGATTTACTGGACCAATTTAATGACATTATATGGCATTCACTTGTTGACCTGGGATAATCCTTCTCTGGAGAACTAACACTCAATTGATGTAGACTTTCCCATATGGACCTGAGAAAGCTCAATGCACAAAATTGGAGCAACACTTTTTTAGGTTTCTACAGGGAATAAACAGCTCAAGAGACTCAATTCCACCATGGCCTCGCCCTTAAGAAATGAAAGCAGAGGCTGAGTGAAAGTTAGTAAACAGGCAGAGTGAAGAAGGGAGAAAGGGGTGAGGGTATGAGCAAAGGCAGGGTAATCGAGATGGAAGGTCTTATTGCCTGGGGTAGACAGTTTCTGCATTGATAGGAAGCACATGAAGGCAATTAAATTAAAGTTACTTTGTGGAAAACCTAGATGTTGTTACCAAATGTTTTATGTTTTCTAGTAGAAAGAAACACTGAAAATTGGGGGAGAGGGAGTCATTCAGATGATTTTATAGTTTGAGTTTTTTTAATTTGAAATCAAAACATGGGGCCCAGCTGGTGTGGCTCAGTAGATTAAACGTCGTCCCATAGACCAAGAAGTCCCAGGTTCAATTCCCAAGCAGGGCACATGCTCATGTTTCATGCTTGATCCTCAGTAGGGGCATGCAGGAGGCAGCAGATCCATGACACATTGATATTTCTATCTATCCCTCTTCTTTCCTCTTGGTCTAAAAATCTATAAAAACATACTTTAAAACAAAAACAAAAATCTGAACCAGCTACATAACGTCGAGCAAATTCACAACTTCTTTAGTTCTTGCTTTTCTGCTAAAATAAAGTTTTTTGGTTTTTTAATATATTTTTATTGACTTCAGAGAGGAAGGGAGAGAGAGAAATATAAGTGATGAGAATCATTGATCAGCTGCCTCTTGCACACCCTCTACTGGGGATCAGGCCCAGTGACTGGGAATCTAACTGTGACCTCCTGGTTCATAGGTCGACGCTCAACCACTGAACCAAGAAGGCCGGGCCATGGACACAGACAATAATGTGGTGAAGGCTGAGAGTGGGGTTGGTGGTGGGTGGGCTAGAAGGGATCAATGGGGAAAAAAGAGGGGCATATGTAATACTTCAACAATAAAGATTTAAAAAACACACATGAGTGCAGAAGAGGAAATAATTACCTAGTATTGCAAATCTCAAACTGCCCTCTATACAATGACTGCAACTATCACAATCTCCTTCTAAAATGGTAAAATAATATTAAATCACTAATTTAATTATTTTATGAAATGTTAAAAGTATATCAAATAAAAAATATAAAGATAAAATAATGTTATTAATTACACAGAGTATGTGTAAGAACCAAAGGACTCAAAGTCCAGTCGATACTGTCTCTTTTTTTATTGTTGACACTATTACAAAAGTCCCCTATTTCCTCCCCCTTTTTCCCACCTCCACTTAGCCCCCACCACCCTTCCCCTGGCCATCACACTCTGTTGCCTGTGTCTATGGATTACATATATAAGCTCTTTGGCTACACTCTTCACCCTCTTTTATACAGTCCTTCCCAATCTCATCCCATCTGACCTCTGTCAGTCTGTTCTTTGTATCTGTGCCCCTGGTTCTACTTTGTTCGTCATTTTACTAGAGGCCCAGTACACGAAATTTGTGCACTGGGGCCGGTGGGGTAGTGTCCCTCAGCCCAGCCTGCACCCTCTCCAATCTGGAACCCCTTGGGGGATGTCTGACTGCCGGTTTAGGCCTGATAGGCCAAATCCCACAGGCAGTCAGACATCCCTCTCACAATCTGGGACTGCTGGCTCCTAACCACTCGCCTGCCTGCCTGATTGCCCCTAACCGCTTCTGCCTGCCAGCCTGATCACCCCAAACCACTTCTCTGCCAGCCTGATTGACACCTAACTGCTCCCCTGCGGGCTCGATCACTCCCAACTGCCCTCCCCTGCAGACCTGGTCCCCCCAACTGACCCCCTCTGCTGGCCATCTTGTGACAATGTGGGGGTGACCATCTTGTGGTGGCCATCTTGTGATGATGGGGGGCAGCCATCTTGTGACGACATGGGGGTGGCCATCTTGTGATGGCATGGGGTGGCCATCTTGTGATGCGAGGGCATGAGGGTCAATTTGCATATCACCTCTTTATTATATAGGATTTTGTTCATTAGATTCCACATATAAGTGAGATCATATGATATTTGTCTTTCTCTGACTGGCTTATAGCGTTTAGCATAATAATATCCATGGTGTTGCAAATGGTAAGAGTTCCTTCTTTCATACAGCTGCATAGTGTTCCATTGTGTAGGTGTACCGCAGCTTTTTTGTCTACTCCTTTGCTGATGGGCACTTGGGCTGTTTCAAGCTCTTGGCTATTGTATGCAGCTATGAACATAGGGGTGTATATATATTCTTTCTGATTTGTGTTTGGGGATTCTTAGGATATACTCCCAGAATATATTGCTGGGTCAAAAGGCAATTCCATTTTTAATTTTTTGAGGAAATTCCATACCATGTTTCATAGTGGCTGCACCAGCTTGCATTCCCACAAACAGTGTACTAGGATTCCCTTTTCTCCACATCCTCAGCAGCACATGTTGTTGATTTATTGATAGTAGCCATTCTGGCAGGTGTGAGGTGACCTCATTGTAGTTTTAATTTTCATTTTCATCTCTCTGGTGATTAGTATGTTGAACATTTTTTCATATGTTTATTGGCCATCTGTACGTTTTTTCCCGATTTGTTGTTCCACTTTATGTATGCCTTCATTAATTCTTATATGTGCCCTGACTGGGACTCAAACTTGCAACCTTGGTGTATTGGGACAATGCTCTAACCAACTAATCTACCTATCCAGGACTATTCTGTCCTGGATAATCATTGAGACCATTGGCTCAGTCCCAGCAGAATGCAGGGACGAATGAAGTTGCAGGCATGGCTTTATCCAGAACTCTGATGATGTAACCAGGACCTGCATGGGTTTTCTTTCTCTATTTTTTTCATCTCTGTTTTCTTAGATTAGGTTCTATTCTCAAGGAAGCGCTCCCCTCCTAGACGCACTAAGTCTGCCAACACCACTTTGGGATACATCTTCTCTAATCTGTGTCTTGTGGAAACATACCAGTTATCCTGCAAAAAAAAAAAAAAAGATTCTCACTCACAAAAACCAATCCAAGGACCCCTCCCTTATTTCTCACTGTGAAATCATACACCAGACACTGTGACTATGACCAGGCTGGGAAATGCTGCTTAATAAGCACTTTTCATGGTCCCTACCCCATAACTGATAAACCAGTCCTAAAAAGGTTTAATGAAAAAATCCCCAAGAGAAATGAAGGTACTGTTGGGAGGGGAAGGAAGCCAATGAATGATGGTAAGTCAACACTCAAACGCCCCTCCCTATTCATATGAGAAAGCACATTGTTCACTTTAAATTATTGTGTGAATACAGGGAGGAAGAGGAAAGCTGAAACCCAATCAAATTTTATTAGCTGTTTTGGCAAGACAGACTGGAAGGATGGATAGAGAGGGTGGAAAGGATGAACAAAACAAGAAATACTTTAGGGGGTGCATTGATAGTGCTGGAGGACATGGATGTGGTGCATGAAGAAGAGAGGATTTCAAATCTTGGTAAAAGGAAGAATGGAGAATAAACAGAAACCAGGCCAAGGAGAAGTCCATAAATGAATCACTTCAAGGACTCTGCACAGTTTGAGGCCTGGTTCCCAAGCCCAGAAATCATGGGGGAAAGGGTATAAAACGATCCAAGGGATGAATAGCCACATATTCTACTAATGAAGGGATATTCTCTGGATTGACTCTCCCTTCACTGAACAGGCTGAGAGTCTGACTTTAAAGGCATCGCTCAGAGCCCTACGTGGACGCTTCAGTCCCCTCTGCCATGTTAGGACACTCATTGGGACCTGGAAGTATGACACACAGAGCTTATCATCTTCCTGAGTCTCTTAGGGAAATAAGAAGAAAAGCAAGAGTGAGTCCCATCAGCAGGCAGTGGGATCAGTAGATAAGGAAGGGATTGCATTTCTGCACAGAGGGTCATGCTCCCTCAGGGAACCCCAGTCCATCAGACACACTGTGTCTGTGTACATAGCTGTGTGACATGTAATTTTTTTCTGTTCAAAATCCTTTCCTGTAGGAGTCACTCTCCCATTCCATGCATTTCTGGAGGTGTTGATCCTTTCGTACTCAGCCCTAGGGGTGTGGCAGAGTGACCTAGAAAGTATGGCCATGTGACCTAAGCCATGAAACTCAGGTCTAGCCCATCAGAGTTCATCTTCCAGACCACAGGGACTGTTCAAGGTGTGGCACATACCAGGGTCAGTCATACCCTCCCCCAACTCCTTGCTACAGCCATTAGTAAAACGTCTTCTCTTCCTTTGGGATTATTGGCTGTAAAGACGGTTCCGGGTGAAGATTACTTTCTGAAATGAGAGCCAAAGAAAGGTAACTCAACCAGGACGGAGAAGAGAGAGAGTGAAAGCCTTGATGATACTGTTAGAATGAGCAAGACTGGAAGTCAGTTTTTTTTAATATAAATGAATACAGTAAGTCATTTATTTTTGTTAAAGTTAGTTTGAATTGAATGTGAATCCTAAGTGAAATACCTTCTCTAAACCCCAACTGGAGTTTGAACCATGTTTTTATAAAATAGACCTCTTGGGCCACACGAAAATTCAGCAATGTGGCTGGGCACCTGTTTCATTGTTCGCAGATTCTCTACGACATCCAAGAGCTGGCCTGCTGAGAATATCCAAGCTCTTCAGGAGTCAACACAGCCTAGCCCAGTGGGTGCCAACTAGCCTCTTCAGTAATCCAGCACAAATTTCTCTTTAAAGAAGTACATACATACACATATTGTTTCTTACACATTCTATATACACAAGCAGTCTGTGTTCAACATGCTATGAATATTATTACCAAATGTAGAGCCACCAAGCTTCCTGTGAGAAGAAGACTTAATAATAATTGTTCTCATGGCATAGGAAGCTGACCGGTCAGGGCTGAGTTTCCTGGATTCAGATGTCTAGGCACGTGCAGCAGATTGCTGCAATTGGCACACGTGGAATCAGCTCATGAAGAGTCATGACAGCAGTAAAAATGTGTGAGGAGCGTCTGTACTTTCTGAGGGATATGGGGAGTTCGAGGCAGCATCGCTCTCAGCTGCACTGGAGCCAGCAGCAACAGCAGGATGGGGATAGGTTCACGTGCCTGCACAGGGTCTCTGAGAGCGTCTACAAACCCCAGAAATGAATGGGGCTCCTGACTGAATTTCAGTTTCCTCATCTGTGAAATGAGGGTTGGGACCTGACCACGCCTACATCTATAATCCCTTTTCTTCTTCTTCTTTTATATACAGAGGGAACCAAAACAGGAAAAAACTTTCATTAATGCTTAGAAATGACTGCTCTTTCCAAAAAGGAGTCAGTTAATGGTACAGCTGGAGACAACAGTGGCATGTTATTAGCATAGAGGTAAGTCAAGTTACAGTATAGCTTCTAAGACCAAATGTCTGTGACAAGCCATCGCTTATTTCCAGCATGGAAATTCTAGAAGCTTCTAGAAAGATGGAAAGATACTATTTATTTAAGCAGCAATTGATCACAAATACAGAGTCAAAGGGACATTGCATTATATCACAGTACATTTCCTTTAAATGCTGACATTGATATGCTTCACATTATCTTATAGAGTGAGCACAATCCACATTTTATTATATTAAGGAATTTATTTTTATAGAAAAGTCAAATGTCAGACCCTCATAAGATTACATTTGGGCCGAAACCGGTTTGGCTCAGTGGATAGAGCATCGGCCTGCGGACTGAAGGGTCCCAGGTTCGATTCCGGTCAAGGGCATGTACCTGGGTTGCGGGCATATCCCCAGTGGGAGATGTGCAGGAGGCAGCTGATCGATGTTTCTCTCTCATCGATGTTTCTAACTCTCTATCTCTCTCCCTTTCTCTCTGTAAAAAATCAATAAAATATATTTTTTTTAAAAAAGATTACATTTGGGGAATTTACAAACAAACAGCCTTGGGGGGGTAGGCGGTGCTAAACAACTAACCCTGAGCCACTGTTGACATGTGGTTGTTCCTAGGGACTCATTCCACATGGCTCTCCCCACGTCCTATGTTCCAAATCTCTTGACCCTCTATCTATTTCTCTTTTCTATTTGTTATTCTGTCCTTCCACTCCTTGTGCCCATTAACTCAATCTCACATCTCTCCATTCCTTTCTACGGTCTTCCCTCTCCCTCTGTCTCTCCACCCCACCATCAGCTCTAGTGTCTCCATTTGTGTGCTTCCTGTCCTACTCCTACCTCTACCATCCTGGTCTCTAGTTCCTTTTCCCTCTGCTTTTCCCATTAGCAGCCTGCTTCTGTGTCCCTGCTACATTCCCTTCATTCACAACTAGACATTTTCGCTCCTCTTTCTTGGCATCACTCAAGCTGGTTTTGACAGAAAATGAGCTCTTGCTGTGGGATTTCTTTTCATTTGAATGTTCCATCCTAATCGCCACATTGCTCATCTGAACACAGTTTGCCAGATTCTTCATTTTAGCCTCATTCAGGAAGAAGTCCCACTCCCAGGTCCTGCTATGCTTTAGAGAGCTCATCTGCTCTTTGAAATTCTTCAAATCCTGCTTTATCGAGGGGGAGATTTTGAAGCAGAACGTGAGCTCCAAGTTGGAGGAGCTCTCTTTTTTCGATATGTCCAATAGAAACTGCATGCTGAGGGTCATCTCCTCCCCCGCCGCCTGCTCCCTGTCACCCAGCAGCCTGTTCACCTCCCTGAGGGACTCTTCCCCCAGCTGGCTCTGGTCCTCTCTCACCAGGTAGGACATGGCGTGAAAAAACTCCTGGAAGCTGATGTGGCGGAAGCTGTAGAACTTCTTGATGTCAAGCCCCTCTTGGTAATCCTGGCTGCTCAGGAAAGCAGCCAGGCTGGGCCCATCTAAGCTGTGCTTCCTGAGGTCAGCTTCTTCAAACAGGAACCTCTGGTGCTGGATCCCCTCGGCTGCCAAGGAGCACAGACCCCTCAGGACCCTGTCTCGGGTGAGCTCGGAGGGATCCTCGTTGTCACTGGGCGGCAGGAAGGTGGAGACGTAGGCCATGAAGATGTCGGTGCCACTACTGGGAGTCTCCGAGACCTCCCCGCCTCTCTCCATCTGCCCCTTCAGCCAGGAGCAGACCACCCAGCAGATGCCTGGAACCAGACATGCTTGGTAGAGAACGTCATTTCCACGTATGAAGTCAAAGGCCTTCTGGGCTTGCTCCCCATCTGTGAAATAGGACTGGACATACTTCTCCCTCGATTCCTCAGAGAAGCCTCGGACGTGGACATGGTGCGGTTGTCTGAGCAAGGGCTGCAGGTTCCGCAGAGCCAGGGGCCGCGTGGTGATGAGCAGGGAGCACGTGGGCAGTACCTCTCTCCGGATGAGCCGGCGCAGCGTGTCCTGCGCGGGGCTGGGCCCCGGCCTCTTCAGCCTCTTGGCAAAGGGCCTCTGCAGCTCGTCGTAGCCGTCCAGGATGAACAGGAGCCGCTCCGGCTGCCTCCGGATCTCGGTGACGGGCGCCTTACTGTCCCCGCAGCACCAGAGGAGGAGCTGGTCCAGCGTGCCCTCCGGCAGCAGGACCACTTCTCTGCAGCTCACGTAAAAGACATAATCAAACCGGTCTTTGTACAGCGTGCCAGTGGCCCAGTCCAGCACCATTTTTCTTGCCAGTGTTGTCTTGCCTGTGCCAGCGGATCCCTGCAGCACCACTGTGGCTGGGCCTGGGGTGGGCATCTCCCCCGGATCAAACAGAGCCTCCACTGTGACAGAGCCCTGCTCCTGCTCAGGCTCAGGGCTTCCCGGGCTGGCAGTGGCCACCAAGAGCAGCTGGTTGTAGGTGCGGCTAACTCCCTCTTCTTGCCTCTCCTCCAGGCAGCGTATGTACTCTCGGTATGTTTCTCTGTAATCTGAGCCAGACACATGGTGCATTAGGTAGTGAGATGGGAACAAAAAAAGACAAAATGGCCCTGCAAACTCTGGACACTGCTTTTTACGCTCATTCTCTATGCTCTCTAACTTGTATCTCCATGAAGGCTATACATCTGGCTTCGTGGGGAGGGACCACTGTACATATATATGTACTAGAGGCCTGGTGCATGAAATTTGTGCACAGTGGTGGGGGAGGGGAGGTTCCTCAGCCCGGCCTGCAATAACGCCAGAGTCCCTCGCCCCTCCCCTCCCTCTGCATGGCCAGGGCGTGGATACTGGGCTCGCATTGCCAGGGCGATGCCACCAGCATCCCGCTCCGGCCACTATTGGCACTGCCATTTTTGTCGCAGAGTGATGGTTAATTTACATATTACTCTTTTATTAGATAGGATGAGAGTGTGCATGCACATATGTGCATATTAATGTGTGTGGTGTTCGCATGCACATCTGTGTAAGTGTGCAACAAGTGTTTAGTGTGTGAATATGTGTGGGAAGTAGTGAACACTTGTATCCATACGTGCTCATGGAAGCATTCTTATGGAAGTTTGTGTATTTTTTGTGTAGGGAAGGCATGTCAGTGGGCATCAGCAAATATGTGTTTGTAAGAATATATGTACATGCAAAAGTCCATGTGCATGTGAAAGCATGTACAATTAAAGTGGTGAGAAGAGAGAGGACAAAGGGAAGGGGAGCTGCAGGATGGTGAAGCCACAGGAGGCTATTCTAGGTAAAGGTCGGTCAGTGGCTGCAGATAAACCAGCTGCTGAGCAGGAGCGTGGCTCTGAGTCTCTGGAAACTCCCATGTCTGGGCACAGGTGCTCTCGGGCATGAAAGGAGCCTATGGAGGGAGCACTGGCACCACAGACACTCCCTTGTCTCCAGGAGAAGGGACAGGAGGCCACTTGGGCTCCATGTCACCCCACTCTCCAGGGCACCGTCGCCCACCAGTTCCCTGGAAGAGCCAGGCACAGGAGCAGGCTGTCCTCTCTGCTGCCTGAGGGAGAGCAGCCAGGGAGAGGACTGACCCACGCCCAGATGCCATTACTCTGGTTAGCCGGAAACCCTTCACCAACACTTCCCCAAGTCTCCAAGCCCCTTTCTCCACTCTCTCCCTCTCTGGCACTACAACTGGAGGTAGTGGCTATAAGATCCCCTAATCTTTTTTTAAAATATATATATATATATATATATATATATATATATATATATATTAATTATTGATTTTCCACAGAGAGGAAGGAAGAGGGACAGAGAGTCAGAAACATCAATGAGAGAGAAACATCGATCAGCTGCCTCCTGCACACTCCCCACTGGGGATGTGCCCGCAACCAAGGTACATGCCCTTGACCGGAATCGAACCTGGGACCCTTGAGTCCACAGGCCAACGCTCTATCCGCTGAGCCAAACCGGTCAGGGTGATCCCCTAATCTTTCTATAAATAAACCCCACCCTCGGCTACCACCCTTCACCCCACAGTCATGAGTCTTTAGCTGGACACCACTAGGGCCACTAGGACCCTCAGGCACAGGGGCTCCCACGCATCACAGGGCAAGAGTGAAAGAAGACCTAAGAAATGTTTTAGAAATGTCATGGGGGAGGGGGAGTCCAGTGCCACCCTGACCTCCCCTTGTCCTCTGCTGTACTCACCATTTAGACAGATGTGGCTGAGCTGGTCCACGAGTTCTAACAGGTTCATGACCTGCAGCACCTTGCACACCACTTTCACAGCCTCCTGCGCTCCGTACCTCAAAACCAGCCGAGAAGCCAGGTCCACCCGACTCAGGCCCTCCAGCTCCCCTCGGGCCAGCCCCTGGCCCCCAAGCAGGGTTCTGTCCCGTAAGTGGAACTTTAATGTCTTGAAGTCATTTTCATCAAGGTCACTCAAGGCCAAAAGCACTGCCTCCTGTGGGTTGCTGGTCAGGGCCAGGGCCATGGTACTTGGTGTGAAGGGTCAAGTTCAGACCTGTGACCTGGAGAAGGGGGAGAGAAGAAAGGGGAGTGCACTGCTGAGGGAAGAGCAGCCGAAGGCGCCTCAGTCTGCCCTGCTTTCTGGGTGCTCGGCTGCCACGGAGCACGGCCAGGGAGACAGAGAGGCATGCCAAGTTCCAAGAAAGGCAGGGCGATTCCCTGCATGCCTCTTCGTCATTGCGTGGCAAGTAGAAGTAAGGTGTGTGGGTGTGTGGATCTCTGTCTGTCTCTCTCTCCCCCCTCCCTTCTCCCTTCCTCTCACACACAGTGTTTATCAGGCCCTGTATGCCTCCTTAGACAGTCAGGGTTAAGAAAACAATTTTATTTTTCTGGGACTGCAGAGATATGGCAAGAAGGTAAAAGATAAAAAACAAAAACAAAAAAAACTATACTGTCCTAGCTGGTTTGGCTTAGTAGATAGAGCATCAGCCTGCAAACTGAAGGGTCCCAGGTTCACGTCCAGTCAGGGGCACATGCCCAGGTTTCAAGCTTGATTTTCAGTTGCGGGTGTGCAGGAGGCAACCAATCAATGATTCTCTCTCATCACTGATGTTTCTATCTCTCCCTCTCCCTTCCTCTCTGAAATCAATTTAAAAATATTTTTTTAAAAAGTACAAATTAAAAAACACACACAATCTATACTCATCAACCTTGGCCTTACACAACAGCCTCATGGACTCAGTAACACAGGATTTCAAAGCAGGAAGTCTTATCATTCAGATAAGTAGACAAGTTTAAACCATGATATAAAAGAAATGGCCCCTGCCCTAACCAGTTTGGCTCAATGGATAGAGCGTCAGCCTGCGGACTCAAGGGTCCCAGGTTCGATTCCGGTCAAGGGCATGTACCTTGGTTGCGGGCACATCTCCAGTAGGAAGTGTGCAGGAGGCAGCTGATCGATGTTTCTCTCTCATCAATGTTTCTAACTCTCTATCCCTCTCCCTTCTTCTCTATAAAAAATCAATAAAATATATTTTTTAAAAAATGGCTGCTTTGAGGGCCCAGTTTGTGCTGGGTGATTAACATATATTATCCCTTTGACCATCATGTAAACTGTCTTGGGGATCCCTCCAGATGAGAAATTTTCAGAATTTTCTGGAGCTAGACCAGGGGGTATAGAGGCGGGATTGAAGTTCTGGTCCATGACCTGGGCAGATAGAGAAAGAGATGAACACAAAGACACAGTAAACGGGCACAGAAACCAGGTAGTTAGGCTAACTGCTACCCGAACCTGGAAGGAGATGTAGAGATGAAAGCAGCAGAGAAAGGAGAGTGGGGTCTTACGTTGTATTTGACACAGAGAACGAAAATGTGGGCAGGGTACCAGTCCTCAGAAGAAGAAAACCAACCATCGATAGAAAACTTTCCGAGTTCAGAATGGTGTCTGTGATCTAAAGCCAGTGGGGAAGCCATCTCGGTAGTAAATGTCTGAGAGTGAGCAAAAGGTATTTGGAAACCAGGAAAGTGGTTTAGCTTCCAACATCAGCATTTTGAGTCCATACCAAAAGAAGAGAGAAAATTGTAGGACTCTGTTAGGATCCGGCTTTGGCTGCAAGTCGCAGGGCAATTGGGAAAGGCAGGAGCGATTTGCAATGAAGCCTCAGGTCCCCTGCAAATCTCTGCAGTGGGCAGCCCAGAAAGAACAAAAGACAGCCCTGGAGCCTGCCTGCCTGTGCCCTCCAGGCTGTTCAGTGGCTGGAGGCTGGGAGCCCGGGAGGTGAGGCCCCGACAGTGAGCTCCAAGCAGGGTCCTGGGAACTGACTGAAACAGATCCCCTTTCTGATCAGACAGCTTCCCGCGCCAGCCCTGGTCCACAAGCCCCGTGGTCGGCAAACTGCGGCTCGCGAGCCACATGCGGCTCTTTGGCCCCTTGAGTGTGGCTCTTCCTAAGCCTTAGGAGTACCCTAATTAAGTTAATAACAATGTACCTACCTATATAGTTTAAGTTTAAAAAATTTGGCTCTCAAAAGAAATTTCAATCGTTGTGCTGTTGATATTTGGCTCTGTTGACTAATGAGTTTGCCGACCACTGCTCTAGCCCAAGCTCACTGGTTCACTTCTGCCTGGTGAGGCTGGTGTGAAAGGGCTGGGCGTGAACACCCGGACACCCAGCCTATGAAACTCACCCGGCCCTGTGGGCTGGACCAGGTGAAGAAAGACAAACACCTACACATTCCACCTGATCTCACCAGCAGAGAACTTGCCCTCATTCTTCGATATATTACAGTTGAGAAACAAGGCAGGGGCTGAAGAAAACTTCTGTCAGCAACAGAAAATGATGCCCCATCTCCCTCTGGACTCCAACCCTCCTCTGTTAGGTGACTCCAGGCCAGGCTGGGGCAGTCTGACAGAGAAACAAAGGAATCGGGGTGCTGTCACCACCACCTCCTTGGCCGTGGCACCCTCTCTTTCAGTTGTTGAAACCACTGGATGACATGCTCACATCCACCAAAATGAAAAAGGCGGAAGGAAGCCTGGAGCTTCATGAAGCAGAAACCCAAACAAGGAGCAAAACCAAGGCCTGGGAGGCAGCTGGTCCGAGGGCCTGGCAGCTGATGGCCCGGAAAGCCCTGACCGAGCAGGATGGGTTCTGATAAATACTCTCCAAGGGGAGAAGGATGGATGGAGAGGTTTACTGGTGCCACTGGCCTTCAAAAGCATCCTACTGAGGGGCCATTAGAAGGTAGGAGAAAAGCTAACCACAAATACCAGGAGATTTGCACAAAGGTGAAACAAGGAAACTACTAGCTCTGGAAAAAAAAATAACAGAGGAAAAACAAAAAAGGAAGTCAGATTTTACATAATAGTAAATTACAACACTCAAGTGTCAATAACATTTGCATAGAAATAATAACATAGCCACTGAACACTGATCTAACTAATCTAACCACACTGTATACTAAAACCACACTGGAAGGGTAGTCATGTCTGGTGGTCCCTGTATTCTCCATAAAAGATGAGTAAGCGCATCCCCTAAGCATGAGAGGGCTAGGGAAGGAGGTGGCTGCTGGCAGCCTCTCTCCCGTGCACCTTTCCTCTGCCTCCGAGCTTCCCGTGCCCATTGCTCGGGGAGTCCTCTCAGAGTCCGGGAGAACAGGGAGGAATAGGAGTTGGTCCCCCCAGAGCCTTACCCAAGCTGAGGCTAGAAACAGAAACATTACAGCAAAGAGCCAAGCCCAAGAAACCAAGGTGGGAAAACAGAGTGAAACACAGCCTCATGGATCCTGTGACAGAAGAGAGGAGTGAGGACACTTACTGGGAAGGCTCTCGGGTCCGGGTCGGGGGTCCGCCTCCCCTAGAAGGCTCCAGGCCTGGAGATCACTGGTCTGGGGACTGAGACACACACCTGAAGGAAGTAGAAATGAGATGCAAAAGGACTAATTTTAATTGGAGGGTGGAGGCAGGAAATGAAATGAGATCTCCCTCCCTGTTAACCCTGGCCTGGCTGTGGGCAGAACTGACAACTGGTACAGTTGAAGCCCAAAAAGGAAGGGATGGAGACAACAGAGACAGAGGCCAAGGGTGGAAACAGTCAGAAGAGAGACAAAGAGGCACAAGAGAGAAATGAGCAGAAGAAACAGAAAGTCAAAGCAGACAAAACAGAGAGAGAGACATAAAATTAGCTGATGGGTACAGCGCTCTCGCTCTTTCCCCCCTCCTCCTCTGCGGTGACCCGCACCTTGGAGAGGGTCCGACGGGTAGAGGGGGAGTGGGATTAAAGACCAGGAGACAGGGTTGGGAGGACTGGCACAAAGCACCAGCACCAGCACCAGTACCAGCAACTTTATTCTTTACACACACTGCTTTATATCTAAAACTGTAACTGGTCATGCTTCATAGATCACTGCTAGGGCTTGGCCTGTCATAGGGAAGTAACAGATCGTTACAGGCTGGGCAAGACTGAGCAAGCTTTGTCTAGATCCATCTGTTGTTTGACAGTTACTACGATACTTTTAGCTACAGAGGTCGTGCCTCGGCCAAGCCTTGTCTAGTTCCACTTTGCTGCAAACTCTAATAAAGCCTTAAACCTTTCCTGAGCTTTGACCTTAAAACCTTCCAGGATCGACATAGGGTAGAGTCCAGGGCTTTGCCATGTCCTCTGGTCAGCTTAGACTTTGCCAGCAGCATGACGGTCCCCAACACTCCTCCTCCTCCTCCTCCTCCTCCTCCTCCGTCTCCTTCTTCTTCTCCTTCCCCCTTGCCCTTTCCTCCCTTCCTCTCTCTCATCATTCTGTAAACAGAGTTCAGCCTACCTGGATACCTCAGTCAGCCACTGAAAAGCCAACATCCTGGATGTGTGCACCCCTTCGTTCTGGCCAGTCAGTATCCCTGGGAAGGCCATGCCAACGCCCTCTCTCCTCCTGCCCCTGAACTATGTGGCTGGAGGAAATTGTAAAACTTGACCAGATCCTTGAAGTCTCTGGGCTCCACTGGGTCCTCCCATAATTGATCAATCAATGCCTTTGATAGCTCGCTCTCTGCCCTTCCATTGCCCCAAGGCTGAACCCCAGCCTTGCATTGCCATTCTCTGCAGATCACCTTGCCTCCAATTCCCTCAGAAAAACATCGCTTGACAGGAGCTCCTTCAACTTCCCTTCTCTCTCCAAAGTGTCTCCGATTCTTCATCCTTCCCTTTATCCTTTCTTACCAAAGAGAAATATCTTTAGTTCTTGGTGATGAAGGATCCACATCCAACTCAAATCAGCATGTGAGTAGGAGGTCCCAAGGGCTGTGCATGGTCAGTAGGGGCAGCAACACCTCTTCATCGGGGGTGGTTCTCTCCTCTGGGCTTCTCGCTATGGAAGGATCTCAGGGCGCCAGCTGGGCGGAGGCAGACCCCCACCAGGAACCCATAAGGGAGGCCACAGCCCAAGGCAGCCTCTCCAGCATCTTCCTCATCCTGCCCATGACCATCCTCCCAGCTAGGCTTCTCCATTCCTGCCTTATTTAATTACATAGCTCCCCTTACTCACACTTGTATGTTCTATTTTTCTCCTCTAGACCCTGACCCTTAGTTTAAAATATACTCAAAGCTCGTCCAGCCTAAATTGTCCCCCTCTCAGGCCTGATGTTCCCCTAGCTACTGCCTTAAATGTCTGTTCTCCTTCCCAGCAACTCCCTTGAGAGTAGCCAACACTCAACACCATCAATTCAAACTGACCATTTTTTCACATCTGAATTCTGATTTCCATGTGCTCCTCCCCACACCCCAATTCCACTGACAGTGCTGTATTAGGGTTGCTGAAGATCCAGGTCATCAAATCCAATTCTTCTCTAATAGACTGCATACCTGTGTTAGGGAGGATTTAAAAAATAATGCATGTCTACACGGAGCACTGACAGGGGAGCAGGATTGTGTCGATTCTCATTATAGTAGGAAGCAGTTCTTGGGCATAAAGCCCAAACTCCTTCGCCCAACTTGACAGCTGAATGCTGGGACTTGACCTAATTAAGGGAGATGACAGATTTCCTGACAGCCAGGTGTTATCACCCCCATTATACCAAGAAAAAAGGCGAGGCTCAGAAAGAGTTACCTATGTATACATTGCCCAGTTACACAGTGCGCGTTCGCATCAGACCTCTTTTCGTCACATAGTAATGGTAATAGCTACCACTTAATAACTGCTGTAATCAGGCACATGCTAAGAGATTTGGAGACCATTACTCACTTAATCCTCCAAAAGTACAGACTAGAATCTCCACTGACCACTCCACAATGCTGCTGGGATGTCTAATGGACATTTCAGTGGTGACACATCCAAAAATGGTCTTTTCCCAGAAACCTGCTCCACTTGAAGCTTTCACTGTCAGACAACTTCGTTACTAGTTGCTCAGCACACAAAAGCTGGAGTCAACTCTTTCACACTGTACAGTTTCAAAAGAAAGAAGAGAAAATCCTCTTGTCTCCGCCCTCAAAATATACCCGAAATCTGCCCACCTCTCACCAGTTGTACTGCTACTAGTTTGGTGCCAACCACCGTCATCCCTCACTTAGATTACCTGGTATGCTCCTACCACGCCTCTCTGCTCTTTCTCTCTCACCTGCCTCTCCCCAATCCTATTCTTCTCAACACAGCCAGAGTGATCCTTTTAAAGCAAGGAAGGTCATGACCCTCCCCTGCTCAAAACCCAGGAATGGTTCCCCATCTCACTCAGACGAAAAGTCAGTGCCTCACCACGGCCTAACAGGGATGGCGAACCTTTTGAGCTAGGCGTGTCAGCATTTTGAAAAACCCTAACTTAACTCTGGTGCCGTGTCACATATAGAAATTTTTTGATATTTGCAACCATAGTAAAACAAAGACTTATGTTTTTGATATTTATGTTATATATTTAAATGCCATTTAACAAAGAAAAATCAACCAAAAAAATGAGTCCGCGTGTCGGCTCTGACACGCGTGTCATCGGTTCGCCATCACTGACTAGGAGGTCCTCACGGATCTGGGCCCAACCCCTCTTTAGAGGTGCCTCGCCTGCTACTCCCTGCCTTCACCTTAACACTCCAGCCATCAAATCGCCTCCTCAAACACGCCAGGCCTGCTCTTGCCTGAGGCCTTTGCATCAGCTTCCCCTCTACCTGGAGGCTCTTCCTCCCCACCTTTGCCCCCCATGGGCACCTCCCTCGCCTTTTTCAAGTTCACTCAAACCTCACATTCTCGTGACCTAACTTTTCACAACTCCTGATTCCCCCTTACTCTCTGCCACTTTCTTCTTTTTTTAGCACATGACTTTTTTTTTAAATCCTCACCCAAGGATATTTTTCCATTGATTTTTAGAGAGAGTGGAAGGGAGGGGGAGGGACAGAGAGAGGAAAAGATCAATGTGAGAGAGAAACATCAATGTGAGAGAGACACAACAGAGGCACATGACCTTGACCGAATCGAACCCTTCAGTTCTCTGGCCGACACTCTATCCACTGAACCAAACCTGCTAAGGCAGCGAATCAGTTTCTAACTGTTAGAATCTAACATATTGTATAATGTACTTATTGTTCACTCCCCTCCAGAATGTAAACTTCTCAGAGAAAACGATCCTTGTTTTGTTCACTGATATATGCCAAGTGCCTTTTAAAAAGTCTGGCACATAGTCAATTTGTTGAATGAATAAACCTGATGACAGATTTACACCCTATGACTGTCAAAAACAACGCCCTTTGTAATAAAAGGCACTTTGACAGCCCTTATCCCATTGAAGTCTGAAACACGATTTGCGAGCCTTGCGCAGCTCTCTGCCTCCATCTGGCGGCAACTGTCAGACTGAATTGTTTCTCTTCCAGCGCAGTCACAAGTTTGTTCGGAACTATTCGACTCGGCTCTCACTGAGTGCGCATCGGACAGAGATCCAAGAGCACGAGCTCCGAGCAGGAAATTGCCGTGCCGTGAGAACCATCACCAGTAACCAATAGGAACAGAGGTCTTGGTCACGCGGTGCGCGCTCAGCCTATGGGGCTGTCAAGGCCGGTCCGCTTCCTCCCTTCCGCTCCACGCTCCTTCTCTCTCGACAAGATGGCCACACCGGCAGTCCCGGCGAGCGTTCCTCCGCCCGCCACATCCCCGGCTGCGGCCCCGGCCTCAGCCCCAGACCCGGCCCCAACCCCAGCTCCACCGCTTTCTCCGCCTCCTGCTCCGGCGCCGGTTCCAGCTCCTACTCCGGCGCCCGCCTCCTCCCCAGACCCGGCGGCGGCGGCGGCTGCGAGCGCGGCTCCGGGCCAGACCCCAGCCTCCGCGCCGGCTCCGGCGCAGACCCCGGCGCAGTCGCTGGCCGCTCCGGCTCTCCCGGGCCCCTTCCCCGGCGGCCGTGTGGTCCGGCTGCACCCGGTCATTTTGGCCTCCATCGTGGACAGCTACGAGCGACGCAACGAGGGTGCTGCCCGAGTCATCGGGACTCTGCTGGGTGAGTGGTCGGAGGATGGTGACGTCCCCCTGGACCTCCCCCGCCCCTTCCTCTTGCTCCCCTTTCCTCCCACCCGCGTTGGTCTCCCGCCTGTTCCGCCATCCCACCTTCCCGCTGCGACTCAGCTGCCCGTGAACTGGCCGCCTGGCTGCTGTCATTATGGGCGACGTACGGCGGATGGGAGGAGCTGTGTATTAGATGCCGCCTGCCGAGTGCTTTACATTTACGCCTCCCGGTCGCATGTCACGTCAAGGGTGGTTAGTCCCAGTCAACAACCACGAGTTAAAACGCCGGCTAGGAAGCCAGAAACCCGGGACTCCCGAAGCCCCGTGACCACGTTTTTGTGTTTGCAGAGAAGTTGCTAACCGGTGGGACAGCTGTTAAAAGATACCCTTGTCAACATCAAACCGGTTTGGCAGGAGCCCATTTAGTGTTTCAGCGATAATGTGCTTTCATAGATGTGTGAGCCCGATGCCCCATCCCTCAGCCTCCCCGGTGCCCGATGCCCCATCCCTCAGCCTCCCCGGTGCCCGATGCCCCGTCCCTCAGCCTCCCCGGTGCCCGATGCCCCGTCCCTCAGCCTCCCCGGTGCCCGATGCCCCGTCCCTCAGCCTCCCCGGTGCCCGATGCCCCGTCCCTCAGCCTCCCCGGTGCCCGATGCCCCGTCCCTCAGCCTCCCCGGTGCCCGATGCCCCGTCCCTCAGCCTCCCCGGTGCCCGATGCCCCGTCCCTCAGCCTCCCCGGTGCCCGATGCCCCATCCCTCAGCCTCCCCGGTGCTCGATGCCCCATCCTCAGCCTGCCCAATGCTCGTCCCTAAGGACCCGGGTCCCCGAGCGTGGCCTGAGCCTCCATGTGGACACTCACAGTTGTATTGTCTGTTTGCGACATTGTTTAACCTTCGCAGCAGAGAATAGCCCTTTCCCCACCCACGTTCCCAATTTGGGGGTCAGGTATTTTTTATGTTAAAGTAACTTGTAAAACGGAGACGCACTAACGAGGACTTACTGGTAACATACCCCTTCCTCTGGGGACTGCTGGTCCCACCAGGTTCATTTCCACCCCATCTTAGTCACAGATTGTGGGCGCCTTGTGAGCCCACGCCAGCCGCATGCCTCACCTCTCCTCCTTCCTCTTGCCCTGTGGTAGCCCCACCACAGAAGACCGAGTATTGAAAGAGGACGTGCTCTGGAGGCCGACTCCACCAGTTTGTCCCGTGCGCCTTGGGGACAAAGTCCCTTCAGGGGCTACCTCGGGCTTAGGCTCCAGGAGACCTAGATTGCTGGGGAAAGCCTCTAGCCGCTGGCACAGAGCAGCTGCTGGTCGCCCTCCCCTCCACACCAGGCCTGTCCCACCCCTAAGACACGCACACTCTCTCTCTCTTCCTTTGCGGGCATAGCATTTTACAGGAATGCCAACTAATCCATTCTCTTCCAACAGTGCCAGGGTTTTCCTCACTCCAAGCTTTGTGTTATCTTTGACTCGAGCACCTCCCTGCTCTCCCCTACTTGTGTCTTTAAGTTTCACTCATCTCCAGGTTCCCCGGAAAAGTGAGCCCTGTCGATCCTTCTTCCCGTACTCCCCCCTCATCCCCTTCCTTAACTTCCCAAAGCCTGACAGCGTTCTGTGACTGTGCCCTGCTTTGACCTTGTACGAGTAATAAATGGCTTTTGCATCACTGACTTGGCACCCAGCAAATACTTACTCTTTTAGCTACTCTGTCAAATTTTCCAAACTCACTGGAGCTACTTAACTAAGGAAAACTGCAGTAACTCTCGTTAGAGCAGCTGCAACCTAGGTCTTAAGCTCCTCATCCAGACAGGCATCATGGTGCAGGGCGAGGTGTAAAGAGGCCATGTTTACGGAGTGGTGCGTGGAGTCTGCTTGGTAGGGACAGATTTCCTCAGACTTTAATTTATGAAACATATTTCATTTGGTGAAATGAAGTTACTGGTGTTTTTATGTATCATAAGACTGTTGGGCACTTAGAAGTCAAAGCTTGGTTAAGTGAAACAGTTCAGTCAGAAAAAGCGAAGAACCTTATGATTTCACTCATGTGAAATATAAAACTGGAACTTGTGGACACAAACAGCAGTGTGGTGGTTGCTGAACTAAGGGGTGGGGGAACGAAGGGGCCCTAATATATTGGTGACAGGAGAAGATCTGACTGGGTGGTGGGTACCTGGTACAATAGATAGGTCTTGTTTCTTATCCTATATAATAAAAAGCTAATATGCAAATTGACCAAACAGTGGAATGACTGGTCACTATGCTGTGCACTGACCACCAGGGGGCAGATGCTCAATGCAGGAGCTGCTTCCTGGTGGTCAGTGCGCTCCCACAGTGGGCGCGCCATTCAGCCAGAAGCCGGGCTCACGGCTGGCCAGCGCAGCAGTGGTGGCAGGAGCCTCTCCCGCCTCCGTGGCAGCGCTAAGGATGTCTGACAGACTCCTTCCAGGGCTCCCAGACTATGAGAGGGCACAGGCCGGGCTGAGGGCCCTCCCCGCCCCCCAGTGCGTGAATTTCGTGCACCAGGCCTCTAGTATGTTCATGTTGACCAATGTCACCCCAATAAACTTACTGTAAAAAAAAAGGAAGTAAAAGCTTAATAAATGAGCTCTACTCTAACTCTAAGTTGGAGATGAAGCCATATTCTTATATGCAAATAGTTTAGAATGTAATGTGGTAAACGCTCCAGTAGAAAGGTGTCCTAGAGGCATAGAAAATATAGAAGGCTTAAGTATCTCAAAAACTTGACGTGGTCAAGTCTTAGATGCTGCTGAGAGGTCAAATAAGTTAGAAGATATATCCACTGGGTTTGGGGGCATAGTTTCAGCTAAGGAACAAAACCATGGTAAAGTGGAATTAGACACCAACAGGTATAAGCAGCATTGTGGTCCCTGGTGGAGAGGAGAGCACGTGAAGCCTGGGAGGGGAGTAGGAAAAGCAGAAGTCAAGGGGCTGGCAGTTTTGTTGGGGTTGAGAAACAGGTGTGCACAGTGGGAGCAGCGTGTCAGAACCAGAAGAGAAGTTTGTGGTAAACGCTGACATTGGTGTTGGAGGTTCACAGGCAGGTCCTGGGTGATCGTAGGGTTAAGGTGCTGATCCTGGACCAGACGGCTGAATATCTGAAAGCACGAGGAAGGGGGTCGGAGGCAGTTAGGAGCCTTCGGGTCACATAACACGGACAATCCTCTCTCACAGGGACCGTTGACAAGCACTCAGTGGAAGTCACCAACTGCTTTTCAGTGCCGCACAACGAGTCAGAGGATGAGGTGAGTGGGACTCTAGCTGCCCCTGTGCAGTCTGTAGCTGTTCTTTTGCTGGGCTCCCCTTCGGGCCCTCCCCCACACTATATGCTGTGCTCACAACTAGAGTCCTCCTGTTCACAGAGCTTCGCTCCATTTGAATATACTTTCATGTGCCTTTTCTGTCTGGTGGGTGGCCTCTCGTTCTTAGCCATTTTTTTCTATGAACGTCTGGCTTCTGAGCTTCCTTTCCTGCCTTCTTAGGTGGCTGTTGACATGGAATTTGCTAAGAACATGTATGAATTGCACAAGAAAGTCTCTCCAAATGAGCTCATCCTGGGCTGGTAAGTTGGGATACAGGGGGGTTGGAAAGTCTCGGCGATTGCCAAGGCCGTTTGCCACCAGACTAGATGTTGTGCTCCCTCTTCAGGAGATAGAGCACTGACGGTGTGTGACCTCGAGGGGCTGTGAATTCAGTGTGTGTCGCTGGCTCTTCTGATCCTTTGAGGCCAGAAATATCTTTTCAGTTGCAGCTTTTACTCAACAAGTCTTTTGCTTTGCTAATGATTTGGGACTTTTCAAGAGCTCTAAGTCAGCTTTTGATTTGATTTGATATAGTTTTCTATATATTTACTGTTCTATTATTTGGAGTGTCACCGGGTGTCCCTACCATGGAACCTAGAGACACCCGTGCCACCATCGTGGTTGGTATTGATGTCACATGTAGGCATGCGTCCACAACCGTGTTTCATTTTCCAGGTACGCTACAGGCCATGACATCACAGAGCACTCTGTGCTGATCCATGAGTACTACAGCCGGGAGGCCCCCAGCCCCATTCACCTCACCGTGGACACGAGCCTCCAGAACGGTCGCATGAGCATCAAGGCTTATGTCAGGTGACCGGGGTCTTGGGTCACAAGGGCATAAAGGCTATCTAGTTCATACCATGGCCAGATGACACCCCACCTCCAGCCCCGGCAGGTATAACTCCCTGCCTCCTAAGGAAGCCCATTCCTCACTCAGCAAGGTTTTATTTGCCCTGAAACAAATCCATCCTGGAAATTTCCACTCACTGATCCTAGCTGTACCCCAGATTTCTCCTTGCTCTTAACCAGTTTCAAGGGGCAGCCCTTTAGGTATTTGAGCAAGCTATCATGTTCTTCATGTCACTTTTGGGGGGTGGGGAGCTAATTCTGTACAGTTCCTATGGTCGATCCTTCCACGGTGTTCTGATCATGGTCCTTCACCGTGTTCACTGCTTGTCTGAGCTGCCCTCCGTAGTGTGTCCTTCTCCCTGGGACTGAGCAGGGATAGGGGTAGTGCACATTGAGAATGGCTGTCCTTATGGCTGTCCAGGGTTTAGTACAGTTTGATGACCGTACGTTACAGTATTAAACTGGTGAAAGTGGCGGTTAGTGGGGGGTATTGGGAAAGGCTGCAGTGGCATGCAGAAGCAGGGGCTGCTCTTGGAGTTGGAAGGATTCTACTTTCTGTTCATAATGAAGGCATTTGTTAAGTTTATATGCTGATTAACTTTGTGCTGTTTCTGTGTCTGACAGTGACACAACTAGTTAACCATTATGCAGTAAGACAGATGGTGGGTACCAAGTCCTTATGGCCAGTTGGGGTACCACGAGGCTCTAGCGTTGCCTGCTTTCTTAGCCTTCCCAGGTATTTCATGCATCTCAGACCCAGTTGGAAGTGTTTAGCTGACATAGTAAAGGCAGTCTCCTTTAGTGCGATGACTTGCAGCACCCGACCTAATCTGGTGGGCTGGAGTCAATTCGTCTATCAGGTGCAGATGGAGGGCTCAGTCCCAGAAAAGACCTGTCCTGTCTCCTTTCTGTGGTGGTGTGGATGTCTAGGCACCCAGCTCCAAGGAAAATTAGTGTCCTGTCCTCTTATCACTGAGATTGCACAGGTACCACAGGTCCGAAAGCTGAGTCCCCTCCCACAGGCCAAGGGGTTGATGTGTGGAATGAGCTAAGGGGAGGAAGTGAGCCCTCTGGGGTTCGAGCCTTCTTATGTCAGAACCTTGGGAGCCGTACTCTTGGTGTGGCTGCTTTCCTGGCCTGGACCTGACGTGGAAGCCCTCTCAAGGCTGTCTTGTTTACCTTGACTTCTCTCTCCCCAGCACTTTAATGGGTGTCCCGGGGAGGACCATGGGGGTGATGTTCACACCTCTGACAGTGAAATACGCGTACTATGACACTGAGCGCATTGGCGGTGAGTCACCTCCCATGCCCTTTTTCAAGGCCTTTAGCATTTGCATAGGAGGAGTTGCTGCTTTCTGACAAGGATGGAGAGCCTTGGGTTGGCTAAAGAGGAACCATTGAAGTCAGTCATTCTCCTACATAAATGGGATTCAAGGAATTATGTGTGAAATTGTTAAAGGTGGGAAATTATCAGTACCACAGGCTACATGGCTGTTCATATGAGACCAAAACCAGTGATAGCATTCTAGGTGCAGGAGTTGGGCTGTCTGGAGAAACACTAATAAGGGCAGAGCAGGGGAGTTGGGGAAGTAGACCGAGTCCAGAGGGAGGTGGGAGAGTTAGCAGGATGGTTAGAAATCATCTCTTTCCTGATGGAATCACTGAGTTTTCCATTTCTTCTACCTCCCAACCCAACCTCACAGTTGACCTGATCATGAAGACCTGTTTTAGCACCAACCGGGTGATTGGACTCTCAAGTGACTTGCAGCAAGTAGCAGGGTCCTCGGCTCGCATCCAGGATGCCCTCAGCACAGTGTTGCAGTATGCGGAGGACGTGCTGGTGAGGGGGGGGAGGGGAAAGGAAGGAGGGCATAGGTCCACCCTAGCTTGCTGGGGGGTCTGCTGAAATGACAGCCCTCAGGGGTGAGACTTAACTGTGCCCATTCAATCTATTTGGTGCTCAGTCTGGAAAGGTGTCCGCTGACAATACTGTGGGCCGCTTCTTGATGAGTCTGGTTAACCAAGTACCCAAGATCGTTCCCGAGGACTTCGAGACCATGCTCAACAGCAACATCAATGTGAGTGCCACTTCTGGGCTTCTGGAAGCCTCTGCATTCTCTACCTCACCACGGAATGTGAAGGGAATTGGGGGACAGGAGACTGGGCTTTGCCTTTGCCACCCTTACTCTCCCGTTTGGGAGGAAGAGATAGTACACATGCTCAGAGACCCCTTCTCCTTCCTTGATTCCATTGGCCCAGGTCCTGCTGATACTGTGACTTGTTATCTAAATTCATAGTTGAAAGAAATGCTTAAATTCAAAGGTTAATAAAAATGCAATTTCTTATTTTTCTCATTGAGTTCAGAGATGGGAGTGTTCTCAAGCATTTCCTTCCCGTCTTCTACCTCTCACTTACCCTCTCCCAGCTGTCATTTATCCAGGACGGTCCTCACACCCAGTGTCTGTTGGCGAGGTTCCCAGATCAGCCTTTCTGCTCCCCTTCCACCCAGCTCCTCACTCATCATGACTTCTTTCTCTTCCAGGACCTACTGATGGTGACCTACCTGGCCAATCTCACACAGTCACAGATTGCCCTCAACGAGAAACTTGTCAACCTGTGAATGGGCCCAAGCAGCACCCCATCCACTCTGGCCCCAGCGCTAGGACTCAGAGTGGAGTGAAGTGGAAATGGCTTCTTGTGGTTTGAGTCACACTGAGTGAGTCAGCTGCTTGTGACTCTAAATAAACATAGCCTATCTTTTGTAAATGATTCCATCTTATGTGCATTCACTGCTGGGGAAGGGAGAAGACTATTCGAGAGCTCATGCGGAAACCACGAGTGAGTACTTTGGGTAGAAGTTAGTTGTGTGCTTGTCATCAGTTGTACCCACAGCCCAAGCCACTGTAGCTTCACCTGCCCCCGAATCAGATAGCCTTAGCACACTGGTCACAGGGACACTGTCTCCCCACTCTTCTTGCTTATGATCGAAGCACATAGAAAGTTTTTGTCACTTCTCTCCCATAGCATCTTAGGTGGATGGCAGTATAAAGGGTTGTGCTGTGCACAATTTGAAGTCCCTAGAGAATGTGCTGGCGAGGGAGAGAAGGAGGTGGATATAGATCTCAGTCCTGGGACCCATGAGTCCTGGTAGGAAGACAGCTTCTCCATGGTGAGAAAACATTGCTTTATCGAATATTTCCTCTTGGTTTTCAGCCTGGAGAAGTTTCCCACAGTACTGTGAGCCATTTCTTAAAGGGTCACGTGGTTTCCACAGGAAATGACAATGAGAATATATGCAGGGGAACAATTGAGAGAATTGGATACTTAATCTAAACTGAAAGAGTAGAGGGTGTGCTCAGTGTTTTAAAATACATAAATAGTAGGAACGAGCTGTCTGACACTGGTTCAGGGGGGCAGAATTACCATCTCTAGGTCAAGTGTTTCCCCATTTTAGTGGGGAAAACAGAAAAGTAAATAATCACTTGCAAAACAGTGGAAAATGAGTGCTGATCTAATACTTACTGAGCACCTGTTATGTTTGGGGGCAGTAGTTATTTTCAGAACAGTTTAGTACGTTACTTGAAGTTACACAATTAGTAAGTGATGAAACAAGATTTGAATTCAGGTCTGATTTCATTTTTGTGTGTAGCCCTCTGCTTCACAGTTTAGTGGCCCAATGAAATAATTAATAGGGCAAAAATGCAACATGACAGGAGCACATGATAAGGATTGACCAACTCTCAGAGGGCATCTGGGAGGATTCTACCCAGGACGTGATATCTGAGCTGGTTTTTTGCTTTTCAACCAGGAAATCATGAAAGGCAGAAGAAACAAAAAAGCGTAACCCGCTACGAGCTAAAGGAAGTGTTTATAAGGATTGGATCATGGATCTCTAAGAAAGCTTCAAGCTTGACTGCAAAAAAAAAAAAAAAAAAAAAAGCTTACCCTGTTCAGAACCTAAGGGGGTATATGCAGGAGCCGAGCATAGGGCCCTCCGTCTGTGGAGGTGAGCTCTGTATTCCAGAAGCTGTGGGAAGCCAGTGGATAATTTTAAGTGGATTTAGTCAGATGTGGGTTTTAGGAAGATCACCTGGTAGTGTAGGAAGGGTAGAAATAGAAAGCAGGGCGATGAGTTTGAGGGTCACTGTTGGTTCAGAGGAGAGATGAGTGCCCAAACCAAGGCAGTAGTGGTGGGGATGGTGAGGAAGACTCAGATTCTAGAGCAGGGGTCCTCAAACTATGGCCCACGGGCCACATGCGGCCCGCCAAAAACGTTTATCTGGCCCACCAGGTGTTTTTGCTGCCTCTGCGTGTCGTGCTTAGCAGCCGGCTCGTCCTGGGCCCGCAGTGCGCATGTGTGGAATGTCTGAGGGACAGTGAACTGGCCCCCTGTTAAAAAATTTGAGGACCTCTGTTCTAGAGGATGTTAAGAGGCAGACTCAGGAGGACCTGAGACGGGTTGAAACATAGATGGTGACAGGTGGGAGGAGTCCAGGGTTGCCTGTTTCTGATAGTGGTGGGTGAAGCGATGGTCATATATGGAAGCTTAGAGGATGCAGAGAGCTGGGACCAGAATTGAGGTTAGAGGGACCACACGGTGAGGTCTGCAGTGCAAAAGAAAAGAATTGTGACTTTGGTGAACTGCACCAGGTCTTTTGGGAAAGGCTGAAGAATTCAAGTTAGCCGTTTGCTCACGTGATACTTAAATGCCAAACTGTGTGCTAAGCAAAAAGCCATGTTACCTGTTTAAGATGTACCAGAGCGGACCCAGTAATCAGTACCTGGGGAATCACAGGTGTCGGGGGTTATGGAAGGCGTCTCATTAGGAAGTGAAATCTAAGCTAGACTTGATGGGGGCAGACTGAAAAAGAAGACAGGAGAAAACAGCATTCTAGGCACAGAAAAGAATAGGTGCAAAGGCTCAGAGAAAGGCAGCGTCAGCCATGTGGCTCCAGCCTTGCTGACTCCTGGCTGGGGAGCTGTTTGGGAGGAAAGGAGCGCCCTGTACCTAGGCTGACTGAAAAATAATGACTGGATTTTTTAAAAAATATTTTTAAAAATTGTTTTTTAGAGAGGGGGGGCGTGGAGAGAAACATCAATTGGCTGCCTCCAGCATACCCCCTACTAGGTAGGGATCAAGCCCGCAACACTAGCCTGTGCCTTGACTGGGAATCGAACCTGAAACCTTTCGGTTCACAGGACGATGCACTGGCCAGGGCTGGATTTTATTTTTATACCCTTTGCTTATGTACACACAAGTCTGTTTTTACTGTCAATGTGTGTACATGTTCTCTTTGTTATGTGGTTGTGCTTATGCTAAAAACAATGTGGCTTGACTTCTGTGACACACCACACTCCCCGGATTTTCTCTCAACTGCCTTAACCACTGCTTTTCAGTGCTTTTTCTTGGTCCTTCCTCCTCTGACCCTCCCTACTGTTTCATTCCCCAGGGCTGCATCCTGAGCCCTCTGCACCATCTCTGCACCCTCTGCCTGGAAGACCTCACGAAGTCTGTGACATTTATGACTGCCTGTATGTTCATGCCCATGCTCTAGCTCTAGCTCTAGCTCTGGCCACATTCAGAACTAGTTTCCTGATTCTGGACTAGTTAAACTGACACAAGATAACTCACCTGGATGTCTCAAAAGCATCTGAAATTCAGTTCCATATTGAACTGATTGTCTCTTCCTCCCCCACAAATCACCTGAATTTCCTTCCTCAGGTGATAACTATGTACCCAGTTATCCAAACCCTAAACCTTGGGTAAATTCTTGATTCTCCCTCCCTTTCCACCATCATGCCTCAACTAGTTAATTACTACTCTGCCTTCAGTCTTGCCCTCTATGATATTCATATACATATATATATGTTGGTCTTCATCCATGCTCCTGGCAGGCAGCTTGTAAAACCTTGGGAATTTCCTAAGTGATGGGAGCTATAAAGATAGAGTCTTGTTATTCCTAACAAGCCCCTGTCAACAGCACCTAAGTTTAGGTTAATGAAGTGATTTTAGAAAGCCTCTAGATAACCATAAGATGGGGACTGGTTGCCAGGAGAACTGACCTGCGTGATTGGAGGTTGGAACTTTCAGCTGGATTTAATGCCACTGAGTTAATCAAAGTCACCTACATATGAGGCCTCCACAAACCCCACAAGGACAGTTCGGAGAGCTCCTGGGCCGGTGAACAAGAATGCAGCCAGGAACCCAGTGCGTGCCAGGACAGTGGCGCAGCCAGACAGGGCCCGAACCTCCTGGGCGCCAGACAGACCCCTTCAGACCGCACTCTGCCTCTTCATCTGGCTGCTCATTCGTATCCTTTGTAGTAAATCAGTAATGGCTAGTGATCTTCAGTTCTGTGAAGTGCTCCAGCGAACTAATCCAACCCACAGAGGGGGCCGTGGGAAGCTCCAGTTTGTGGTGGGTCGGTAGTGCACAGGTGTCAGCCTGGACTTGCAACTGGTATCTGAGGGGGTGGGGGCTGTCCTGTGGGACTGAGCTCTTAACCTTAGGCTCTGACACTGTGTCCAGGTAAATAGTGTCAAAACTATGCTAAACTGTGGGACACTCAGCCAGTATCAGCGTTGCATGGTGTGGAAAGTCACCTGCACATCTGATCACGGAAATGTTTGATGTGAGTAGTCAGTTTAGAGAAAAACGGTTTTCCTGTTCACCTCTGGTCCATTCTCACAGCAGCCACACTGCTCTTTGCAAATCTGACCAGGACACACCTCAGTTGAAATCTCTCCAGTGGAGTCCCATAGCCCAGGGTAAACTCCACACTTCTTACCACAACCTGCATGGCTCATCAGATTGCGTGGCTCACCAGCCTCATCCCTTACTCCCAGCCTGGGCTCCCTTGCACTTGCTCTCTGCTCTGCTAGAATCTGTGCCCCTTTGGCTCGTCCTACTGCTCATCCCTTAGGTTTTAGTCCAAATGTGCCTCCTTGGAAGGTGCTCCTAGACCAGGATCCCATGATATTCTCCTAGCTTAGCATTTATCTCACCGTTTTGAACTTGTCTGTTTATCCCCTATTAGAGCACAAGCTCTGTGAGGGCAAAGTCTCCTGTAGACTTAACATTCCCAGGTCCCAGAGCCGACCCAGACCCAGAATAATTCTTAATAAACATTTGCTACATGAATAAATGAATGGGTGGCTTGCAGGATAATTACCACGAGGCGCTATGGACATAATAGGTTCATTAGGAGTCATCAGGATCTTCTGGATGGGGCTGGAGGGAGGGAGCACGCCAGACAGTGTTCCTTGTTTTACTCATTTATTCTCCAAATACTTAGTGACGCTTAGTATGCGCCAGCCATAGAGGCAGGTACTGGGGCAAGAGAAGTAGATGAACCATGTTCTCTGCCCTCTATGGGTCTCAGTATTATGGGGTAGATGCACAAAAACAATTATGACAGAATGCTGTAAATTACAGGGTAGGAACAAGTCTTAGGAAGACACAGTACAGAACATGCTGAAATCTGCAGAGAAGGGAATACAGTATTTAAAGACATTAAAATTGGCGCAAAGGAGGAAGAGCTTTGAAGAAAGGAATGAAGATCAAAACGTTACTTTCAATTTCCTAGTGGCCCATATTTAGAACTGTGTTTCCAAGGGTACAGCAGCTCAGCGGTAATGGGAGGGCTGCAATAACAGCCACACACAGTATCTCCGCCTCCTCTGGGGACACCGACCTCCGCAGACTCTCCCAAAAGTGGTCCAGGGTGTCTCTCAAGTTCTCTGAACCTGGAGTCAGTTTTAAAGTTTGAAATTCAAATTTTAAAAAATAATTTTTAACTGAACAAAATAATCATTGTGCCAGTAACAAAAGTCCTCACGGAGCTAACAAAATTCCAGTTGTCCCCTTTTCCCTAGTCATGTCCCAGAGGGGCAAACTGGGTTTGGTGATCTGGTCTCTGTTCTGTGATCGATCTGATCCGTCCTCACCTATCTTCTGTCTCACTGGGGTTGCCAGCCTGTGCTTGTGATTCTGTCCCAGGATGATGGTTGTCAGTCTTAGAATGGACTCTGCCTCCAAGTATTGGTCCTTCTGTCCACAATAATGGACTTCTCCAGCCGTGGGCAAACTACGGCCCGCGGGCCGGAGGCCCGTTCGGCTGTTCTATCCGTCCCGCGGAGCCGAAAGAGCGGAGGGTTCTCTTGCTCTCCCCTCCGCTCCTTCACCAGCAGCAGTGTTAACATGTATTAGTTCACACAAACACTCCATCCATGCTTTTGTTCCGGCCCTCCAGTCCAGTTTAAGAACCCATTGTGGCCCTCCAGTCAAAAAGTTTGCCCACCCCTGCTAGTCCCAGAAGCAGCGCTGCTCTATGCCGGAGGTTTTCTGAGTGATGGCCACTAGAGGGCTCCCTTGCGCCACTTAAGACTGCTGGTTGCCCATTCCTCTTCCTTCAGTTCCTGAGCAGTTTTCTACAGGCCTGGTTTAGAAAAAGCACCTTCGCCTTTGGGGAGGCCAGGGCAGTGCAGAAAGAGTGACCAGAATGTCTAGAAATGCTTCCGTGGCCATCTTAGGGCCATAGTGATGATTACAAAGCACCTTCCTCTATACCCACCCAAAATCACTCCAAATAATCCATTTCAAAATGTGGTTTGGAAACACTTTTAAGTAAATCTAGGGCTCACTCCCCTTCTGGTCAGATTGTAATCTAAAAGCTCCTCTATACAAAAATCCTGGCGCCACCATTTCCCAGGAGACACCCTGGCCAAGGCCCTGATGACCAAAATGAGGTTCCTGGACTTCCCGTCCAGGGAGGGGGTGGTGCCAGAGCTAGTATAAAAGAGCCTGGCCTCCACACGGTAGTAGAGTTTGAGCCGGTGAATGAGGACACTCACCCAATGGGGTTGGAAGGAGATAGTATAGGGCAGGATCATATCTTGTCCCAGGTAAGACGGCTCAGCTCAATGGGGAAGCAGGAGATGGGAGAGGTAAGGGTCACCTGAGAATGGAAACTCCAAACTTAGACCTAAAAATTCAGCTGGAGGGGGAATGTGCTTAGGTTGGATTCCTTGAAAGCAGAACATGTACAAGGACTTGGGAGAAGCTGGTTTATGTGTAAGTCATCTGTTAGATTCCCAGGGTGGCCATAGAGTACCACAGACTTGGTGGCTTAAAACAACAGAAGGTTATTATCTCACAGTTCTGGAGACGAAGTCTGAAATCAAGGTGTATTCTAAGTACAGAGGACACAGCACTGTATATCAGCGGAGAGTCTAATGCATGTTCTACACCCTGGAGGGTGGTGGCCCAGTCCAGTTTCATCCCAGAGCTGGGTCCTTCGCTGAGGCTTTAGTGGGCCACTCTCACTTTCTACCCGTTCCCAGGTAATAGAGTACATATGGTAAGACCCCTTGTTTTACAAAACCATTGCCAGACATCCTTTTCCATAGAGAGACCTTTCAGCTGAGACTTTCCTAGCAGGATCTCAGGTTGATAATTTGTCTATAAGCCTTTGGAAAAGCACTACAGACAGCAAAGAAGATAAATCCGTATTCAGAGCGTGACAGTTCCAGTAAGGACACGCGCTGCCCTGTCCAGGTGGGAGGAGTCTGAGGTAAGTGCTAGGGCAGGCTCCTCTGGGTGACGGGCATGACACCATAACAAGGACCCAGCCTCTGCGCGTGCAGGTTGAGCAGACTCTGAAGCGAATACTCATGCACAAGTGGTTAAGAAAGTGCCTCCATGGTGTGATCATAAATAATTAACAACTGGCTCTCTGGGGGAAAAAGAAAAAAGCCTTGATTCATAGCTTTTGCCAATTTCCATGAATAGTCTATGGTGAATGCTCCCCCCGTGCCAATTTCTGAGCCTGGCGTTGGGAAGAGATGCTAACAATAGACTCTGGGCACTGGCCAGCGGTAGTGCACCACTGACATGCTGCTTTGGGAGACACGGAAAGGAGCGGGTGCAGGACAAGAAGTAGGAGGAAGGGAAACGATATGATCCCAAAGTCCCACAGAAGTTACAACAACCTGATCCTACAGGGACTCTGGAGTACAAGTTACCCCTCAGTGTTGCCCATGCCCATGGCAAGAATGCTACGCTTTCATACTCCTGCACCTGTCAGGTGTTGGACAAGGGCCATCAGAGGCAGTAAATTCCTAGGTGCCTACCACTCTGTGTGGGTGAGCAGAGTGGCTCCGGCAGTGTGAAGGCAGTCATCGGAAGAAGAGGTGCAGGTGTTGGGTTTTAGAAGCAAAAGTACATTGAAGCTGTTGGTGAAAGTGGAGGGTGGGCAGAACACATGAGAGCAGTAAAAAGGAATCCAAAATCTGAGTGAAGCAGCAGTGTTGTCTACGGCACATCTCACTGCCGGCCCTCACCACGTCCAAGCTTCAGGGGCCACCGCAGCAAATGCATCAGACCAGCTCCCGGTGCCCGCCCAGAGCACTGGATCCCAAGTCACAGGAGGCTGCTCCAGGCCAGTCAGCTCTCCTCTATCCAACCTTACGTTCCATCTCCCAGCCCACTTCCACTTGAACGTCTTTAAGATCTGCTCCTACACTTGTTCTCCCTGATCCTGCCACTGCGTCGTATCAGACAGCAGAGCAGCAGAACCCTCTCTCCAAAGGCAGACGGAATCCTTGGTCTATCTTTGGGTGAGGAGAAGGAAAAATACCTCTTAGTATACATGCAAACATCAGGGGAGGAGGGGCAGGACCTATCTTGAGGGAGTCCCTTCTTAGGTCCTACTGGCCGTCCATCAATCCTTCAGAGAAAGAACATCCTTGGAGGCTTGTCTTATAACGTAGGGCTCAGGAGCAGTGGCTTCCGGTTCTGCATGTCTGTGGGAGGGGCAACAAAGTCCATACACTCTCCAGACAGGGAGGTTCTCCTCACCCCATCCAAACAATGAAGTAAGGCTTCACATACTTGCAACATGTTGTTTCTGGAGCCCCAATCCAGCACCCTGAGCCTCACCATCAAGATGCCATCAGGAACAGGAGTCCATGCATGTCTATAAGCCCTTTGCTACATGCAGCATTTTGCTGAGGACCTGGCCCTTGGTGAAGCCTGGTTAATGTGGCATTTGGGCAGCTCTGAGGGCCATGGAAACCAGCGATTACAGAGACGGCTGTATTCTACATGGTGGCAAACTCTAAAGCTGTTGAGACCAGCAAGTTACGTGAGGGAGAGAAGCTGGGTGGCTGGGGCTGAGGCCCACAGGGGAAGACGTGCTCCCTGTAAGGGTAGCCGCCACTGCTCTGCGCTATGCCTGCCATGCTGAAGGCAGGCCCAAGGGCACCAGATTTTCAAGGGAAGACAAAAAGCTTGATCTATTAAATCCCACTTTTTAAGTGTTGTCAACTTAGTCCGTGGGGACGCCTGTGCCAGACAAGCAAAAACACTTGTGGGCTGGATGCAACAGGTGCACTGCCAGTTGCAAGCCCTGTAGCTAAGGGTTAACAAGCAAGTCTAGTTTCACAGGAGATGCCCCTGATCCTTGGATTAGTGTGCTCAACCCCTGCTGCCCTGCACTCCACCTCCAGGGAATTTCGGCGCCTCCACCCGCCTGTGCCTGCATCCCGGCGCCTAAGCGGAGCCTCTCCACAACTCACGAAAAGGTCCTTCTTAGGCTTCCGTGACCTTGCGAGGAGATTATACCTGCAAATCCCCGCCGCTGAGGTGGGGTGAGGGGCGGCGGGGAGGCGGGGGGGGGGGGGGTGGCGGTGGTGGATGGATTGGAACGTGGCGGCCGCTCTCCCTCCCCACCCCACCCCACCCCACCCTGTCCCACACAGCTACCCGGTTCTCCTGCCTTTGGATCAGCCTTGGCCAAGTGTAGACAAAGTGTCTCCGCTTGTTGAGACAACACAGCAGGATTTAATGAAAACACCAAGGAAAATAAACAGAAAGGGTGGCCTGGAAATGGGATTGTTTACAGAGCTTGGTCTTCGGACCCCAAGGGGCCACAATACCCTGAAGTGCGGGCCGAGGGAATCCCGTGGGGGAGGGGGCGGGAGAAATGGATTTCCATTCGGGTAAAGAGGGAGCTGAGTCCCTACAGTTTTAGGAGCGGGGTTTTGGTGGTTAAATGTCTTGCTTGCAAGCTTGGAAGGAAAAGGCAGGGAGAGGGAGGCGAGATCTCCGAAATTCTGGGGATGGATCTTCCTATTCCTGAGAAGGGGACAACTGAAGTATAAAGCTGGGGGTACTTTAACGGATGAAGACGCTGTCCCCCCCCCGCCCCCCGACACCGGTAAGGAGGGGCCATGTCTCTAGAGGGGGTCAGGGTACGGGGCCTGTACGCGGGACTGCCTGCCGGAGAAAGGACAGCCTCTTAGCAGTCCGTCCCGGGAAGGTTTGAAAGCGCAGTGCCCTAGTGACGCCAGGAAAGATGGACCGGTTGCCATGGCGACGTGGCGCACACATCAGAAATAAATAAGCAGTCCAGGCTGCAGTAGCCGCGCCCCCGCGGGACTCAACGCGGGGGAGGGTGCCCCTTGGGCCCGGGTCCCCGCCGCCCACGCGTCGGCGCCATTGGCGGAGCCGGAGGGGGTCCGCCCCCCAGGGGGGAAATGGTACCGTCCTCCACCCGCGCCTGGCCCGCAGCAAGCGAGCTCGGAGCCCCGCGCAGCCTCGCCCTCCGCCCGCGGAGCCCGGAGGCGGCGATGGAGGGAGTCAGCAGCCACCGGACCCTGTCCTACAGCCGCTGGAGCTACGACAGGTAGGGCGGGCGCCTGGAGGATGGACTTCGCCGGGCCCCTGCGGGTGGCCCTGCGTGGGCGCCCTCGACGCTCGCCTCCTGCGGGAGAAGCCGGGCTCCGGGGCATGAGAGCCGGCGAGAGCGCCCAGACCCCACAGTGGACTCGGACCCTCGAGCATCCGCAACGTTGGTACCGAGAGCCGAGCCGAGCGAGGGCGTCCTCACTCCGGCGGGCAGAGCTGTCCGAGTGGGGCACGGGGCATAGAGACCAGCGAGCTGCCACCCCCCCTCCCCAACCCCACTCGTGGCCTCGGTGGGCGCTGGAGCCGCGTGGAAGAGCGCCGAGGGGCGGGCCGGGCGAGGGGTGGGGCGCCGCTGGGCTCCAGGCCCGCCTCCCGGGTCTGCGCCCCACGGGACCCTCGGTGGGGACCTGGCAGGCACCCGGCGGAGTGCGCCCCCCCCCCCGCCCCGCGGGGACGGAGAGCTGCTGCGCGCGTGGGCGGCTTGGAGCCGCTGCCCACGCGCTGGTCTTGGAGGAAGGACTCATCCTTCCGGGTGAAATGGGAAAAATGAGGACGTTGGAGTGAGTTGGTCATAAAGCGGAGTAGATTTACTGCAAGATTTTTGTCCTTTCTACTATTTTCTGGTGTGTTAGACGCTACCCCCTCCTTTAAAAATTAAACCAGGATCAGAGTTGATTTTTGTTGTGTTTTTAAAGTTCGTAATCCCATGTCGCTCTCCAGAATTCTGGAGTTACATTTGTTGATCCATGACCCTAAAAGGTGAGAACTGGAGGAGAAACTTCATTAACTCGCTGCCCTCACCGCCCTGAAGACCTGCTCCCCGCTGCTGCCTTTCCCTTCACTCTGCCAAAACCTTCTGGCATCTCTCTGGCAGCCCTTGTTTTCCTCCTATCCCGAAAGCAGGCCAATTCCCCTTGACACCCTCGCCCCCACCCCCATTACTCTCCCCTTGATCCCATCCCATCTCCCTTCTCCATCTCCCCTCCCTCTCTTTATTGGAGATCTGTCCTCAGCCTGGAAACCTACTCAAGTTTGTCCTGCCGCCCCACAGGACGGGTGCAATGACGCCGGCCTGGCCCGCATGGCTCAGTGGTTGAGCAGCAACCTATGAAACAGGAGGTGATGGCTCATTCCCTGTCAGAGCACATGCCCAGGTTGATTCTGTTTCCTGGTCAGCCCTTCACTGCACAATCCTAGCAATCAGCTTGCTGTCCCTCACAATCCCAGGGAGCTTGCCCTTTTGAAAAGCAGTGCTCTCTGGAGAGGAACTCTGAAATGATGGGGATAGTAAACTTAAAATAACAAAACCTTCAAGCTTGTATTCTGATCCCAAATCACATTCATTCACTTACTCAACAATGTGTTAAGTGCAAACTATGTGCAGCACCTTGGAGATAAAGAGCTAAAAAGACATAAATCCTTCCTCCAGGTGAGCTCAGAGTATAGTCAGGGGTGGGCAAACTTTTTGATTCGAGGGCCACAATGGGTTCTTAAACTGGACCGGAGGGCCGGAACAAAAGCATGGATGGAGTGTTTGTGTGAACTAATATAAATTCAAAGTAAACATCATTACATAAAAGGGTACGGTCTTTTATTTCAATAGTTTTATTCATTTCAAACGGGCCGAATCCGGCCCACGGGCCGTAGTTTGCTCACAGCTGGTCTAGGTTCTTGGAGACAAAATTGGTAGCATATGCCAAAGGTCTAATACATATATGGGAGGAGACTTTTAAATTGAGGTAATTCTATATAGTTACTAAACTTTTTCCTGCAAAAAGAAACAAATAAAAGCAGCTGTTAATAGTTAACCGTCACTTTCCAACCCTGTTCTCTGGCTTCTGCTCTCACCACATCTTGAACCTGGAAATTGTTCTCCTTCCTTCCTTCACGGAAATGGGCCTCTCTGCCTCCCAGTTCTCAGGGAAGCATGGGCCTGATTTGTTTGCATTTCCTAGAAGTTTGTATAAATTCAGTCATTCAGTATGTACTCTCTTTGTAGTCTGGCTTCTTTCACGCAGCAGAGCAATTTGATTTTCTTCCATGTGGTGGCATGAATTGATAGTTCATTTCTTTTTATTGCTGAGTCATCTTCCATTATATGGAGATATCTTTGTTTGTTTATAGGTTCACCTGTTGGTAGACACTTGGGTAGTTTCCATTTTTTGGCTATCCTATATAATAAAGAGACAATATGCAAATTGACTGCCATGCCCTCGCACAAGATGGCTGCCCCCATGTGGTCACAAGATGGCCACCACAAGATGGCCGGCAGGGGAGGGCAGTTGTGGGCGATCAGGCCAGCAGGGGAGGGCAGTTGGGGGGACCGGCCTGCAGGGGAGGGCAGTTGGGGGGGACCATGCCTGCAGGGGAGGGCAGTTAGGGGCGACCAGGCCAGCAGGGGAGGGAGTTGGGGGCAATCGGGCCAGCAGGGGAGCAGTTAGATGTCGATCAGGCTGGCAGGGGAGTGGTTAGGGGGTAATCAGGCTGGCAGGCAGGTGAGCAGTTGGGAGCCAGCAGTCCTGGATTGGATTGTGAGAGGGGATCAGGCCTAAACTGGCAGTCAGACATCCCCAAGGAATCCCAGATTGGAGAGGGTGCAGGCTGGGCTGAGGGCCACCCAGCGCACAAATTTTGTGCACCAGGCCTCTAGTTACAAATAAAGCTTTGTGACTTCATGCAGAAGTCTTTGTATGGACATATGTTTTTATTTTTCTTGGGTAAATACCTAGGAGTAGAGTACCGAGGTCATGTAGTAGGTGTACATTTAACTTTTTAAGAAACTGTAACTTTCCAAAGTGATCATACCATTTTACATTCCCGAAAGCAGTGTATAGAATTCCAATTCCTCCACATCCTTGCGATAACTGTCTTTTTCGTTTCAGCCATTCTAATAGGCATGTAGTGGAATATCATTGTGATTTTAATTTGTCTTTCCCTAATGACTAATGATACTGAGCATCTTTTCATGTGCTTATTTGCCATCCATATGGAAAGTATCTGGTAAAACCTTTTTCATATTTTAATTGGGTTTTTTTTTTCCTTATTTTTGTCGTTTGGAGAGTTCTTTGTATATTCTGGATACATGTCCTTTGTCAGATTTATGACTTGCAAATATTTTCTCCAAATCTGTCTTTCTTTTCATTCTCTTATGTTTTCTGAAGAGCAGAAATTTTTACTTTTAATGCAGTCCAATTTATCAATTTGTTCTTTTATGAATTGTGCTCCTGTGTCATATCTAAGAAATCATTGCCTACCTCAAGCTGACAGATGTTTCTCCTAGGAAGGAACCATCTAATTTTAGATTTAATATTTTAGGTCTGTGCTCTATTTTTAGTTAACTTTTGTATATGGTATGAGGTTCATTTAAAAAAGAGAGAGCCCTAACTGGTTTGGCTCAGCAGATAGAGCATCGGCCTGTGGACTCAAGGGTCCCAGGTTCGATTCCAGTCAAGGGCACGTACCTTGGTTGCGGGCACATCCCCAGTGGGGAGTGTGCAGGAGGCAGCTGATTGATGTTTCTCTCTCATCAATGTTTCTAAGTCTCTATCCCTCTCCCTTCCTCTCTGTAAAAAATCAATAAAATATATTTTTAAAAAATAAAAAAGAGAGAGAAGCTATCCTGTTGTTCCAGCACCATTTGTTGAGAGGACTTTCCCATTTTTTCACCTTTATTGAAAATCAGCTGTCCTTTTATTTCTATACTATGCATTCTGCCTCACTGATCTGTTTGCCTTTCATGACACCAATACCACTCTGTCTTGATTGCTATAGCTTTGTAATAAGTCTTGAAATCAGGTTGTTCAGGACTTTCAACTTCCTTTTTTCTTTTTTTTCAAACCAGAATGCCTATTCATTACTCCACAGTTGTGAAGATCCCTTTGTAGTTATGCCCAGGGCCCATCCCCAATCTCAAATCGAGCTACTTGGAAAGTAAAATCAAAAGGTTGCTTGGTGCCCTGCCCAGTGTGTCTTGGTGGTAGAGCATCGGCCCAAACACCAAAGAGTCACAGGTTCAATTCCTGGTCAAGGGCATATACCTGGGTTGCAGGTTCTCAGTCCCAGCTTGTGGCCTGTTCAGGAGGCAACCAATCAATGTATCTTTCTCACAATAATGTTTCTCTCTCTCCCCCTCCTCATCACCTTTCCACCCTCTCTAAAAATCAATGGGAAAAATATCCTCTGGTGAGGATTAAAAACAAAAACAAAAGTTGCTTGGTAAGTGTGAAGTCAGAACAAGAGAGAAGGAGTGATTTGGAGAGACTCTTTTACCCAAGTCCTGGAGAAACCAGGATGCTCTTCTTTCTCAAAATTGTTTTGGCTATTTTAGGTCATTTTCAACTTCACATTAATTTTAAGTGAAATTTTCCAATGCTACAGAAAAAAAAATCCCAACCTGCTGGGATTTTGATTATAGATCAATTTGGGGAGAGTTGACTCTTAATAATATTGGGCCTTCCAACCTATGAACATGGTATATCTCTGTTTATTTAGATCAGCTTTGATTTTTCTCAGGCATATTTGATAGTTTTCAGTGTATAAGTTTTTCACCTCTGGTAAGACTTATCCCTAACTATTGCATATTTTTCAATAACATTGTAAATGGTATTTTAATTTTTTTATTGTTCAATTGTTCATGACTAGTGTATAGCAATACAGTGGAGGGTTTTGTGGTAACATATGTATAACATAAAATTAGCCATTTCACTAACTGTACAACTCAGTAGCATCAATTACCTTCACAACGTTGTGTTAGCATCTCCACTATTAAAACCTTTCTCATCACCCACACAGGAACTCCGAACAGTGGCTCTAGCTTCCGCTTTCTAGTGTTCCAGAAAGTTGTTCCTTGTTCCCTTACAGTATTCTGATCACCTGCACAGCACACTGTTGACCTTAGGAAAACTACTGAGCTGCTGTGAGCCTCCACTTCCTCATCTTTAAGTTGGATGTAATAGGAGTATGTATCTCATAGGGTTGTTGTGAGGATTAAACGTGCTAATGTGTGTAAGGCTGAATAGATGCAGAGTGCCTGGGACAGTGACAGGCACATAGTAAGTGCCATGTAATTGGTAGCTATTGTTATTTCTTCCTGGCCCATAGCAGGGCTCCTCCACTAACATTAGAACTTTTCTGTTGGATTGATTGAAAATTAGGCCATTCCTAGATACAGAGATAAGCGTGGTGACTCAGGTAGGCTCTGCCTTTGTAATCAGGAGTTCTGTGAGGTGAGTGGGCAGGAAAGCAGAGGAGGCTGAGATGGGTCAGGACCATGGCTAGGGAGGCAGTCCAGGGATTGGAGAGGCATGACTAATAAAGACCTGGTAGGAACCAATTGGAACCCGTTGGGTGAGAGAGACACAGTTACAGGGATGAGAAGCAGGGCCAGATGGGGTCACCCATCTGAAGCAGGGGGCTGGGGACTTTAGCCAGTGCCTGAGGCATGGGTGACAAGATTCAACTTCTCCAAGACGGACTGGGGCTTTAGCCCCAGTGGAGAAGTCACAAGTAGATCAGGAACTGAAATGGAGCCCTCTCTTAGGACTTGGACCCACCAGCCAACTCCAGTCCTGACTGCTGGGCTCAGAATCAGCAGAGAAGGTGGCAGGGACTGGGCAGCAGCAGGGCCAACCAGGGGGGCGGGGGCGAGGGGGAGGCAGCTGGGCTGACCACTGTGACAGGTAGGTTCATTAGCAGCTTATCCCGAAATAAGGAGGTGATGCTGTTACTGTCTGTTACTGTGTTTATGAAGCAGGACAATGTATTAGAAAGAGCTCTGTGAAGGGAGTCAGGGGTCCAGGATTTGATTCTAACAGCCTTTAATTCCCATCCTGACCTGGGCAAGTCACTGGCTCTCTGGGCCTGTTTCCCCTGCAGTTGAAGGGGCTGGACTGGTTGACGAAGCACTCTGGTAGTTCTGGGGTTCTGTAAGTACGTGACCTATGACCTCAGAGTGTGTTCTATGATTGGAAAGGCCAGGAAAGGTCGGGATTGGAGGCCTTGGCCATGGTAGTGCCAACTTAGGGGTTGTTGGCAGGGGCAGCTGAGGTAGCCACCAGAGGCAGGTGATTGGAGGTCCTGCTTTGTTCCAAGCTCTCAGCAGCTCTTGGTGGATTTTTAGCAGTATGGGACCTAGCCTGGGTGGGAAAATGGGAATGGTGGTGCCACGGTCATTGGAGGAATAGCTCTGGAGGAGGTGGTGGGTGGAGGTTGGTCTGTCTCCCATGCAGCTGATGTGATCGCAGCTCAGGGTGATGAGGGGAAAGGGAGAGAAGTCAGTCATGGAGGCGAGGCAAGGACTTCTCAAACCCTTTGGTTCTTGCCTACACTGAGGTTTGAAGTCATCAGGCACTGTGGTTTCCCAAGTAGGGTCACTGGAGGTATTCAAGCAGAATGACCCTGGGGCGGGGACATCATACCTGTGACCAAAGGTAAAAGGAAGGGCCAGCTACAGCCATAGTCTGGAGAACAATTGATAAGCAGGGGCTCACAGGCACCCGGAGACACCTAATTCCTTCCCTCTGGAAAAGCCTGTGCCTGGATGACAGATAATGCCAGCGGAGCCTGGGTCCCATCCAGGATGCTGGCCCAGCATGCGCTTGGGAGGGGAGCACTCCTTTCTGTCCATCCCGAGCACCCCAAACAGTGGGGTATCCTGAAGTTGAGCAGGTAGATCTGGATCAGGTGTGTGTTCCCAGTCCGGCCCCCTCTGAGGCCTTGGGCAGAGGGTCTGATCTTGTTTCTCCTTTTTTATTTTTTTCAGTTTGTAATATTTATAGTATTTTTAATTGCATTTCTTAATATCCATGGTACTCTTTAATCAAGAGTATAAACTAATCTACTTAGGCTTTGCCATTCAAAGCTGGGAACATTCTTAGAAGCACATTATCTTAAAGTAACAGACTGGAAGGATAAGCAAGTAAGTTTGAAAATATAGCCATCATCAGTAACATACATTTTCCCAAATCATAACTCTAACATCCTATCTAATAGTAGACAAACATGGTAATTGACCGTACCTTTGCTATGCCTCCCATTGGCTAATCAGTGCGATAGGCAAATTAACCACCAAAAAAGATGGCGGCTAATTTGCATACTGCAGGCGGGGCTGGCAGCGCATGATGCTGCCCGCAGGCCCCGGGTCCCGGACCCCTGACCCGGCGAGGCGGGGCCGGCAGCACGCAATGCTGCCCGGGGGATCCGGGCCTTGGATCTGTGACCGGGTGAGGGAGCAAAGTGGCGGAGAAGCGAGAGAGCCCAGGTGGCAGAGAAGGGAGGGAGCCGAGGGCTAAGTGGCGAAGGGAGGGAGCGAGGCAGCGGAGAAGGGAGCGAAGCCTGCCTCGGTGGGCTTCGCTCCCTTCTCTGCTTCGCGCGGTCTCAGGAAGCCCTATTCTTGCAGGAATCTTTCTGCAACGGGCCTCTAGTCCTATATAATAAAGAGCTAATATGCTAATTAGATCGAACAGCAGAACAACCATTTGGAAGACCTTCGGGATGAAGCCGGGGCTGCGAGGGCTGAGCCACTTGCATGAATTTCGTGCATTGGGCCTCTAGTCTATATATATAAAAGGCTAAGCAACCGTTCGACTGGCCAGTAGGTATGACATGCATTGACCACCAGGGGGCAGATGCTTGACGCAAGAGCTGCAGAGCTGAGGTGACTGGGCAGTGGCGGTTCTCGGGTGACACACCCCGGAACCAGAGAGGAGGGAGCCTAATTCTGGGGTGCATCACTCAAGAACAGCCCTCTAGCAATCTGGGACCCCTTTGGGGGACATCAGAGCGCCAGTTTCAGCCTGATCCCCCCAGGCCACTAGGGACCCCGCTCACTCCACAGATGCCCTTCGAGCTGCACACCGCCCCAGGTGCTGCTGGCTGGCCGGGGAGGGACCTTGGGAGGTTGGCTCCAGGATGTGTCCAGCCTGTCTCACCCAGTCCAGCCCTGCTGGCCACCTTCTAATTAATTTCCTTTCAATGTGCATGAATCCGTGCACCGGGGCACTAGTACATATATATTATTCTCTGGATCCCACAAGTTCATTTTACCAGCACTGGGAGAGTATGCTTTCAACCATGAGGCCCGTAGAAAATACTATTTTAAACATGGGAGTGTGCTTCTCAAAAGAATAAAAGCCTCTCTCCTCCCTCTTAATACCGTGCATGACACAACAGTAGCTGTATATGCAGAGAAAAGTGAGTTTCAATGACAACCATCACCAAAAAACATGCATAAATTTCTGTATTCTGAACGAAGAACAACCTAGATGTGTGGTGTGTGTGTGTTGGGGAGGGGGCGGGGTCTGTTGGTGAGTGGCAGGCCAGGTTGTGGGGAAGTCAGCCCCTTAAGGCTTTAGGGAACCGCCTGGCCTTGCTGTTGCCAGGAGGCAGCTTCCCACAGGTGTGTGATGCTAGAGAACCGCACCAGCCGACTGCAACCTAGAATAAGAATGAGGGGCACAGAGTTGAGTCAGGGGGATGAGGGCCCAGCATCTGGGAACCTTGGGAGCCAGGGAGGGTCTACACGAGGGTAACTGGAACCCAGGATTATCATCTCACAGGGTCACTTTCCTCAGCAAAGACTTAATCCCAACCTGGCTCTGCCTCCAGGCCCTCCCTCTCGGCACTGCAGGCCAACTAAACACCACACCAGGAATGCCACGGGCACCAAGAGGGCATTGCCTTGCACCGACTCTCCAAAGTCCAGTGTGCTCTGGGTGGGGCATTCTGGGCGGTGCCCTCTCTCCATCCCAAGTATCGAGAGCAGAGGCAGTGATGGGTTGGGCTCCGCTGGGAGAAGGCTTCATTGGTGTGTATCCCTGGGTGCGCAACTCAGTGTGCCAGTGAGGGTATATCTGAGTATGTGCATGTTATGCCAGGGCATGTGTGCCCAATTGAATGTATATTGATGAGTTAGGGCACCTTTGCTGGAGGGGCGTGTGCGCCACCCAGTGGCTATGTGGGGGTGTGCATTTGAGTGGAGGCAGATGTGCTGGAGGGAACGGACTCCATGTGGAGACTAGCCAGCTCCCACCCTCCCTCCCTCTTTTGCCCCGAGACAGGTGGGAGAGGATGGGGAAAGGGGGGAGAAGGGGCATGTTGCCCCTTCCTCTGGCCCAGGACTAGGCATGATTGGGAAAGCGGCACTGGAGGGGTCCTTGGATGGAGGGGCTGGAAGGTACCTGTGTGGCGTTGGCGATGCGTTTCCATGCTGATCCTTCTCAAGGACATGGGAGCTGGGACCCTACGCCCCCCACGAGGGGCTCTGGGGCAGTCTGGGCCGCATCAATGTTGGATGAGCCCGCGCTGCCTCCGTGCGCCCAGATAGCATCTTCCCCTGTCTCACTTTTAGTGTAACCGGAGAGGCCAGGGACCAGCCTGAGCCTGGGACTGGTGATCTTCTCGCAAAGACGCCACCTACGGGGACGGAGCTGGGGTGGGCAGGCTGGCGCGGGCGGGCTCCGGTGGTGTGTCCCAGGACCCGGTGGGCGCCGGCTGGGCCCCGCCTGGCGGGGCGGGGGTCGGTTCCAGCCTGGCCTCTCCTTGGCCCCTGGGTCCCGGTGCTGGGTTACACCTCCTCCCCCCTCCGGCCACCTTGTCCTCTCCGGGGTGTCATCTGTCCCGTGGCGTGTCCTTGGGGCAGTTCAGTCCCATCCCCCACCCGCCTTTGAGGGTTTCCTGTTGGGGAAGGGGCTGGAGGGACATCAGCTGGACGGTGAGAGATCCCAGTGGGGAAGGACGGGGAGTAGCTGCGGCTGCGCAGAGCCTCCCTCTGCAGGTGAGTGTGGGGGGGAAAATGGAGCGAGGGCAGGACTGCGATCTGGGGGTCCCCTGGCCAAGCTTCTCACTACCCGACCTGTTCTACCCCAGCCCCTGTGGCACCACCTCCAACCTTGCTCTAGGAGGCAGCAGTGAGCTGCTAGTCCCTGAGCCTCTGGTACTTGTTGGCAGTCTGGGGATGAAGTTATGACTGGGCTGTGGCCTCGGTGGTGGAGCATGGACGGCCCCTGCGGTGGGTAGTGAGTTTGGATCCAATAGGCAAACGGGGGCCAGGTGGGCTGGCAGCCTGTTTGGGAGCAGCTGAATGGAACACACGCTCGCCTGTTTGTTTACACTGGTCTCTGGCTGCCGTGACACCACAGCTTCCGAGCTGAGCACCGCCTGCGAGTCTCAGTATTTACTGTCTGGCCCTTTAAGAAAATGTTTGCTCACCCCTCTCAGATACCCCCAGTGCATGTTCCCCTTTACCCTACACGTGTCTGTTCTCTCCCTCTCCCCGCTGCTCCTGGGCACATTCCCTCGCTCCTCCCCCTGCGCCCGCACACACCTGGCTCGCCCCAGGCTGCCTGCTCTTCAGGCCTGGGCACTGCACGTTGAGTTAGCTGTCCAGGTGAGTGAGCGGATGGTGAGCACAGCTTCTCTGGGCCCCGCATCTGTCACAGCACCTGAGGCTGAGCTGGCCGGTTCTGGGTGTGGGCTCTCCGTCAGCTCTCCCGGTGGGCCAGACCAGGATCAGCGGACAGAGCTGAGGCCCCCGTGACGCAGTGGGGAGACACTGATGAGGGAGCAGAGAATTACAGGGCACCAGTGTGCCCTGGAGGGTCCCGGGAGCTCCAGCCCCTCCCCTGCCTGCGGCCCAAGAGCTTCCAGATCCTGGGGCTTCTCGTGCCTCTTTCTCCCAGGTTCCAGCTGCTGTGAACGAAGCCGGACCACTTTCCAGTTTCCATTCGCACAGCTGAGTTCTCGCATCTGTCTCAGGGGGAGAGAGGAGCAGAGGGGTATCCCAGTGCCCAAAGGCAGAGCTGCATTCCTGCTGCACCGTCACTAGGTGGCGCCCTCGAGGTGTCGGCTCGCTCTGCGTAGGGTGCTGAGTGCTCGGCACTGCCTGTGTTCCGCTGTCCACTTCCAACCTGAAAGGTTGTGGACACATACGCTCTGAATCCCTCCAGGCCCCGTCTCCTTGCTGAGGCAGCTTAGCAACACCTCCAGACTGCATTTCAGGACGTTTTTACTCGGGACTAACTGCAGTTGTACCAATCAGCCATGACCAGCCTGCTCATCCTCCTCCTCCCCAGGGCTCCTTGAGAGCAGGGACTGTCCTATTCTCCTCTGGGCCACAGGGCCTGCCACAGCGGAGAGGGCAGAAGGTGTGTGTGGTGAATGATATGCCAGCACTGCACCAGTGTGGTGGGAGGGAGCTGGGGCAGGGGCAGGGCAGCCTTTCCTGTCCAGCCTGGTTGTGGGTGGGGCCAGCATTTTAGGGCTCCCCAAACAGGGTGAGAGGCACTGAGGAGTCACAGGCTAGGGCCGGAGAATGCTGCTTGTTTCCAGGGAGAGTTTCCAGGCATACCTGGTCTGGTCTGGCACGGAGAGCAAGCACACGCTGCTCATCGGGGTGGAGACGGGCCGGTGGGCTCGACGCCTGCGGTGGCCTCGCCCCTTCACCTGGCCCCAGCTCAGGCCGATCCAGGGGCCTCCTGGTCTAACGGGGAAACTGTGTGGCTGTCCAAGGGTCCCTGCCAGAGGCTTCAAGGGCTGCATGTGTATCGGGGAATACAGCCACCACCCTCCCCCTCCATGAACCCAGAAACTGCTTTTGACAGCTCGGAACAATGTCCACAAGGGCCCTCCACCAGCCCAAGTCTGGGCGTGAGTGAGGTCTGAGGCCGGGATTCTGCCAGGAGGCAGGGGCGATGGGTGGGCGATGGGTGGGCATCCCTCCCACTGCAGTGTCTGGGGAGAAGGGTGGGGGCTTCTGCTGACTGTCCCACTGAGGGAGGCAGGCCAGGCCAGTGGGTGCCCTCGGGAAGAGGCGGCTGGAGGAAGCCCCTCCCTGAGGGCTGACACCGACATGCAGGTGCCATTTCCCTGCCTAGAGCAGGCTCCAGGGAAGACTGGCATCACTCACTGGGTAATTACTGGTTTGGGTTCGATTTCCATTCAAAACAGTAATCCCAGCCTGAGCTGGTGTCAGATCTGAAGGTTGATTATTAGTAACACTTATCAACAGCCTCTCAGCTTCAGGCAATTACAGCTGATCTGCCACCCTGCTGCCAGTGGCGCAAAGCTGCCAGCCTCTCCCCTGCCGCCCCTCCGCCCCTCTTCTCCCCTCCCATCCCCTCCACAGCCAGCCTGAGGGAGGGCAGGAGGTGGGAGCCCCCCCCTGAGTTACTATCATCCCCGTAGTTTGGGGGGGGCATGTGCATACTAGGCACCTGTGCTCCCCAACAGCAACCTTCAAGTGGCACAGTCTTGTAAAACCTGAATTGGATTCTGTCAGAACTGACAGGAACTCCTGTCCCCTGGCTCCCTGTCACATGACGCCTTTTCAGCTGCCTCAGGCTCCCTCCTGCCCCTGACTCAGCCTGTCTTCCCTCCGGGCCTGAGACTAGGGTAATGAGGCAGGCACACAATTTAAGGAACTGCCCAAAAGCTCAGTCACCCAGGTGAGTAACATTCTCATACAATAATTTTTAATTAGCAAAATGGATGCAGAAACATCCCTAATGAACAAAACCAAAAATTTAGTAAAGATGGTGCAGGACGCGGCCTCCCTCGCTTCACCCTCATTCCAGCCCTGGAGGACCCTGTCTGTGTTTTAAAAATTGATATTTTATTGAAGATAATTTTACATTCTTTTTGATTTAAATATCATTTATCTTGGTCACTAAGTTTTTTGGCACTTTCTTAAATTTTATACCCCAGGGGAATGCCTCATTCAACTCACCCTGGTCCTGGCCCTGCTCCCCACTTCCTGCTGGGCCCTGCACCCCTGTTCCCTTCAGCTCTCACTGTCTGCTGCCTCGGGTTGGGGCTCAGCTTCTGTCTGAACTGGGCCCCCCCATAGGCTGTCCTCCCTGAATGCCCGTTCTCCACCCCACTCCCCGGACCTGCTTCATCCTCGGACACCTCCGAGAGGGCCTGCAGGTTGCCATGGTAACTACTCTGGTAATTGAGGACAGAACACGCTGGGCTTGCTGCACTCCTATAATCATGCGGGCCAGGGCGGGATAAGTACAGGCAGGCCCGATCGAGTCCCTGATGCACGGATCTCAAAGGAAGCTGAGACATGGCTGGACGTGGATGGGGATGGAGGAAATGACATGTACCTGACTCCCTCCCGGGGAGAGGGCAGCGTGTGGCTAACGGAAGACAGTGATGATCTGTGTGACAGGGAGGCGAGTCGCTGACGTAGGCATGGATGCTGGCTAAGCAGCCTCTGCAGAGGGTGGGTCGGACTCGCTGAAGGGCTTTTGCTTTGCGGAGCAGGACCTGACAGCTGAGGCACACGGGTCATTGGAGAATGCCCCCCCCCCTCCCCTGTATCCTACCCCCTCCCTGAGCTGTGCTAAGGGTTAAATATTTCAGAAAGATCCCTATTGAAGGGGGTGCCCGGGATGCCAAACCCTACCTGGAACCTGCGGCATTGTCATGCCAAGGCCCAGGCCTAGGTCGCTGGGGCGCTCTGTGCTCTGTGCCCAGAAGCCATCACAGTGGGAGGCCGGCTTCTCAGGTGAGATGTGTTGGGAGCGCTCTGCCCTCACAGCCTCCCTCTGAGGCCTCCCTAGCACCTGAGAGCCGCACACTCCAGTCGCCCAGCCTGGCAGCAGGGCACCCAGTGCCTGCTCTGCCACTGACGAGGCGGCTCCCTCCCCTGAGCCTCAATGTCCTCTCCTGCGAAATATCAACCATAGCGCCCTCCCTCGAAGGCCGTGCCCACCATGAAAGCAGCCAGCGTGTGCAAGCGCCCTAACACGGCCAAGCGCGGCCAGCCGGCCAGTCCTGTCTGCAGGGCTCTGGAGCACAGAACTAGAGCCAAAGGGCAGTGTGCTTGGCCTTGATTTGAGGCGGAGACATTGCCCACCGCAGAGGCTGAGGGACCGCCCAGGAGAGAGCCCTGACGCTGCCGGTGAGCGCAGGGAGGCTGCCGCGTCACCTGCCCATCAGCTCCGCCTCACAGGGCCTCCTGCCAGGGAGGGGTGACCCTTGAGGGATGCACTTGATTCAGCGCTGAGGTCCCTGATTCTCTTTGTCCATCCTTCCCCCAGCGTGTCATGTAGCTGAGCCCCACCCAGCCTCAAGGTGAGGAGGGGCCTCCTCGGAGGCGGCCGGGCGTCACCTGCAGTCGATAGGGCTTTTTCCTGGTTCGCATCCCCTGACTTGATGTGTGGACCAGTGCGCAAACCTGAGATCTTGGACAGGAAGGGAACCATGGAGTGCACTGTGCTTGAGAAGGTGGTGGTCTGAGTATCGGCTTTGAGATGCCCTTTGACCCTGACTGGAAAGTTCCATGCAGCCCTCAGCAGGACAGAAGACACCTGGGAGTTTATGAGAGCCAGAGGCGTGAGGCCTCCCGTCCCGGGCAGGCACACGCACACGGTTCCCCACCCGGAGGCTGCCCCACTCGGAAGACTGGGTCACAGTAGAGAGGGCTGAGGCTGGGAGGCCTGCCTGACCCTTCCTCCCTCTGACGCTCCCACCTGTGTCATGAAGCCTGGGGGTGAGATGCCCTCTCAGCTCAGTCTCAGCCGACAGCCTGCGGTTCTCCGTCTTCCGGAGGCCATGGGCGTTCCCGGAACGGGCTCGGCTGTGCACCCTCCTCCCCAGCCGCTCGCAGTCTCCCCACAAATCTTTCCGGTCTGCTTGGCAAGACCGAAGGGCCGCGGCCTCCAGGGTCTAATCGGAGTGGGGTCAGCAACGTCCGGGTTTGCACCTAGGCATCACTTTCCCCTCAGACACTTGAAATCGAATCCCAGAGTCCTGATTATTCTTCTAGGCACCCACTGAAGAGTGTGGCCAAGGGTGGGCAAGACGGGGGACGAAGTGGACTGGATGTAGGGGAGAGACAGGCGGAGGGGACGTGACCCGGACGTAGCGCGAGCGCCTGGAATGGAATAAACTGGGCGGGCAGGACTTGGGCAGAGCACCGCAGCTTAGCTTCTGCCCTGAGGCGGCGGGAGCGTCTGGAGGGTGTAGGCAGGGTCTGGTCAGAGACATAATCAGATTGGCATTTAGCACGCAGCTGGCTCTGGTGCCAGCGGAGGGCGGATTTAGAGGAGCACGTTGGAGGCAGACACCATCCTGATGCCCAAGATCTGGACAGCAGACAGGGCAGCCCTAGCATGGATGTGGGACTAGCAAGGTGGTGGTGCAGTTGAGAGGTGCCTGGTAGGTGATGTCAGAAGGATTTATTTGATGGCTGTCTGCGTTGGCAGAGAAGGTGGACAAGAAAAGCAGGAAGCTATGGTGGTGCCTGGGGGGCTGGTTGTCACGCACAGAGACAGAATGTACAAGATCAGTGCTCAGGCTCACGGAGGCCCAAGCTGCGCACCTCAGTGTGAAGTGCTGTGGGCATCCAGGTCCATGTGTCCAGAGAGCACGTAGATGGAGGGGTTTAGATTTTAGGAGCAGGATGGGCCCATGATGTAGGCATGGAGGTCCTTGATGTAAGGGAGTGGGAGTGGAAGCCCTGTGAGGGGATAAGATCGCTCAGGTAGTCCTTGGGTGGAGAGAGAGGACAAGAAACTAAGGACACAAATGAGGAAACTCTAGATCGCCCATCGTCCCTCAGATGGATAATGTGTGTGTCCCTCAGCACAGAGCCTGCTGTGGAACCCTACCTCGCCCAGAGCTGGCCACAGAGTGCCAACGAATGTGGTCCTCTGGCTGTGGTCTTCCAGATGGGGCCTTTATCCTCAGTGCATCTGGCTTTGCCTGGGTTGCTATGGTAACCACAGATGCAGGGATATACCCTCTGTGTGTTGCTGTGGAAATTAGCAGCTGGGTGTCCCTGGGTGGCATGGCTGCTTAGGCCTTGGGGATTTAGCCTGGTCCTGAAGGGCCTAGCAGGGAGACTGTGACCAGCAGAGAGGGTGTCCATGTCCTAATGAATCGGTGTTGGTCTAACGATTGCCACGGTGATGGAGGAAGACACCCAGTGGCTTGTGCTGGCTTCAGGACTGAGCCCAGTGAGACAAGGAACTGCACCAGGCCCCAGGCTGTGTGTGTAGCCCAAACAGGACCGGCCCCCAAACTCTGTTCATCCTCTTTCTGCCATGGGGCCTAGGATCCCTGGGCTTTCTTTCTGGGTTTGCGCCCTTTTGCCAAGACAGGGATTTTGTTCCCAGGAGGCACTCCCCGGCCCATGGGATCTCAGCATTCAAAGCAACAAAGGAAACCTGGGCCCCTGAAACGGGGCCACCGAAGAGATCGGTAAGCACTCAACACCCCCACCTTTAGCCCATGGACCCCACCTCACGTCCACTCCACCCCACCCCCTAGTGACCCCACCCCTGTGCAGTTCCAAGGCCTCCCTTCTCCATCGCCACCTGGGGCCCCACCTCGCACACCTTCCGAAGCCTCGGCTGTGGGCAGGTGAACGAGGAGGCTTCGCTCCTCCGCCTGCACCGGACCCCGGGGGCTGCCTCCACACGGAGGGAGGCCTCTGCCCCTGGCAGCTCTGGCTCCTGCCCTCTGCCTCTCGGCGGGCTCCTCCTCCCAGCCTCCACCCGCCCCTGCTTCATTCCCACAGCTCTGGTCATTACCGCCCTCATTCTGGGCCCCACAGAGGGAGCACCGGACGGAAGTCCCTCCACCCTGATCCCACTTAACGCCCACCTGACGCGGCTGAGACCGGGGCCCTGCGGGAGGCCTTGAGTGACCACGGTCCGGCCAGGCAAGGGGCAGGAATGCTGAGGTGAGGCAACACGGGCGTGGAGTCACCCCTGCTTTTCCTCCTCAGGAGAACAACCAGGAGGAAGTACTGGAAGGAAGGAAGGGAGATCGCTCGGTGAGCTGGCTGGGGAGAAGGGAGCGCTGGCTGGGAAAGGCCACCCGCAGGACGCTGTGCAGGGAGGTGGTGGGCAGGACGTGGGCGTCTGGGTGGCCATGAACACCATGTGTGCTGGGGTGTGTGTGGAATGGGGTCCAAGGGAGGGTGTGACCCCTAACCAGACTCTACGCTCACTGTGGCTGTTGTGGCCTTGGTCTGTTGCTGCTGGATGCTCCAGTGGCCCTTTGGCCCTGACTTCAGCCAGGTGATGCCCATGCAAAGGCCCAGAGCCCTGGGCTCCAGTCCTGGGACTCTCAGCCAGGCCTTCCCTGGACCACGGAGGGAATTCCTTCCCACTGTCTGGATACTCAGACCTGCATCCCACTTGTCCCGCCGGCATCCCAGGCCCGCATTCTACAGTCAGGAGATGGGTCTCACCAGGACTCCTGGCGGGGACCTCATTTGCACTCTACTGATGGCAGCGTCCCTAGGATGTAGTTTTGGCCCAAGGAATGGGCAGAAACAGCTGCCCTGTCGGGGAGGGGGCTTGGCCCTGTGTACAAATGAGACAAGATGACGGGGTCCCCTCTCCACTGCAGCATGGCTGCTGAGGGTCCCCAGCGCCTGTGGAATCTATTTGCCTTTCCAGGGACCAGGCCAGAGAAATAGGGGGGCATCTCAGGCTCTGGTTTGCCCCCTCAGGGATGTGGGTCCTGGGTGTCTGGTGGGGTCTGTGATGAGGTGTCCTAAAAGGGAAGCTGTGTGCAGAGCCGTGGTCTCAGGTATGGCCCCATGGCCACGGCCTCCCGTGTTCTCCTTGTATAGGCACAGCCTCAAACCAGGGTGACTTTTTAGATGAAAGAAAATCTCATGAAGAGAAAGATGGGAGGTGTGGTGTGTCACTTGAGCAACTTCAGAGACTCTTGGGAAAGAGGAGGGGGAGGGGGAGGAATACCAGTGGGAGCCCCAGGCGGACGGCTCCTCCGCTGTCTGACTCCAAGGCTGGGAGACTGCAGCGCATCTGTCTTCTGCAGCTGGTGCACCCACCACCCACACACGGTCAAGGTTGCAAGAGTCTTTGAGATCTCACGTGCAACCCCTTGTCTAACAGGAAAACCAAGGCCTCAGGGCAGGGTCACACTGCAAGTTCATGGCAGAGTCAGGACTAGAAAATAGGCCCCTGGCCCCAGGCTCATTCTCTGCACTGCAGGCCGGAGAGCCAGCCTTCCTGTGTCGGGGCGGGGGGGCGGGGGGGAGTCGAGCCTTCCTGGGAGGGAGCGGTTCTTTGATTGCGGCCTGGCTTCATCGAGGCCCTGGGCAGACTGTGGGCTGTGCCTCTGCTGCTGGCGGCTGGCTGGCAGGGACTCCTGGCCGTGCTGCGTGTCTGGGATGACTGCTTTCTGCCTCTCTTCCCGGGGCCCCCAACACCACTCTGCCTCTTCATGTGGAAAGGCGCTCTACCAGTATCCCTTAAAAACCATAATTCAAGATGGCGCCCACAGTGTGACGTTCCGTCTGTGGTGGCCAGTCCTGCATGGGCACGCCGGGCTGTCAGTGGATGGACCAGGGAGGCGAGAGGCCAGGCAGCCTCAGGGTTGAGAGCTGAGCTGTAGGGACAGATCTCCACAGGCTGGGAATGGCCGTATTAATGGTGAAGTCAGATGGTTCAGCTACAGCTGCGAAGGGACACAGCATTCCTTCTCTGTGTTTTCATCGGCCCCACTAGCTCTTTCCATCGCAACCCAGTGAAGAACCAAACCAAAATACCTAGACTTTACAGCTCCTATCTCTCAGCCCGACCTACTGGAGTCCAGTTAGTGATTATCTCCGCGTCCTCACATCCTGCCGAGTCCTCAATACACTGCAGCCCGGCTTCTGCCTCCACGCCCCCAGCACCCTTCTCATGCCCAGGTCTCCGGTGATTCTTACCAAATCCAGCGGAAGGCTTTCGGTTCCTAGTTTACTTCTCAGGAGCATTCATCGTAGCCCAGTGCCCCTGCCCCTGGGCGCGCTCTTCCCGTGTGCTCCCTGACCCCCGCTCTCCTCTCCGCCTCCCACGCGGATCATTATGCCTGTTTCCTTCATGAGATGTTCTCCTCTTCACCCTGGACATGCCAATGTGTCTCAGGATTCTGCCTGGTCTCTTTTTCTCCCTTCCACTCGTCTCTGGTGGTCTCATTCGTTACCATGGCGTCAGCTTCCGTCTGTAAGCTGATGGCTGGAGCTGCTCCCTGGACTGTGTTGTAGCCTATATCATTTCTTTTCATTGCCAGATTCTATTCTAATGTATGGCTGTAAAAACTTTATTTATTCATCCATCAGTTGATGGATATTTGGGTTGTTTCCACTTTTTAGCTATTATAAAGGATGCTGCTGTGAACATTTGTGGGCATGTTTCCATTTTTCTTGGGCATATAGGAGTAGAACTTCCGGGAAACTCTATGCTCCACCTTTTGAGGGACTGCCACACTGCCCTCCAGAGTGGCTGCACCAGTGCACACTCAGTTCCTAGCGATGTTTGAGGATTCCAATTTCTCCACTTCTTTGCCAATACCTGTTTCATCTGTGATTTTGATTGTAGCCATTTAGTGAGTGTGAACTGGTATCTTATTATGGTTTTGACTTATATTCCTCTGATATAATGACTAATGATGTGCCTATAGGCCATTTGTATATCTTCTTTGGGGAAAAAGTCTATTCAGATCCTTTGCGCATTAAAAAAAAATGGGTTGTCTTTTTATTATTGACTTGTAAACATATATTTTAAGTACAAGTCCTTTATTAGGTAATGATTCGCAAATACTTTATCCCATTCTTTGGGTTGTCTTTTCATTTTCTTGATGGTGAAACACAAAAGTTTTAAATTTAATGAAGTTTAACATATCTGTTTTTTCTGTTGTTGCTTTGTGCTTTTGTACTAAGAAATCCTTCCTTAATCTAAGGTCACAAAGATTTATGCCTGTATTTTCTTCTAAGAGTTTTATCGCTTTAGCTCTTACATTTAGGTCTGTAATTAATTCTGAGTTAATTTTTGTATGTATCTGTACTGTGAGGTAATAGGTCTCAGGTCATCTTCATTTAGGATATTCTGTTGTCCCAGCACCATTTGCTGAGAAAACTGTTTTTCCCCTATCAAGTAGTCTTGGCATCCTTGCCACAATTCAGATGACTGTAAATGGGAGTTTATTTCTGGATTCTCAGTTCTACATTGATTTGTGTCTGTCCTTACACCACCACACTGCTTTGATTACTGATTACTGTAGCTTTGTTGAAAGTTTCGAAGTCAGGAAATGTGAGCACTCCAAATTTCTGCTTTTCAAGATTGTTTTGGCTATGCTGGCTCCCTTGAATTTCCATACGAATTTTAGGACCTGCTTGTCAATTTCTGCAAAGAAACCAGCTGGTGTTCTGATGGGGATTGCATTGAATCTGTATATCAATTTGGGAGGTATTGTCACTTTAACAGAATTTAATCTTCTGATTCATTAAACACAGGATATTTATTTATTTATTATTTAGGTTTTCTTTCTATCTTTCAAAGAAGTTTGGGGTTTTCAATGAGCTATCTTACACTTATTTTTAAAACATGTATTCCTTCCCTGGCCAGTGTGGGCTTTGAATTAAATGTTTTACATACAGTGTCTTATTTCAGATTTGTAATTCTATGAAGGTAGATGTTAGCTTCCCTGTGAATTTCTGTGATATAGCTGAGCCTCAGGGAGGGTAGGTCCAAGGTCTAAGAGCTTTTACAGAGCAGGATCTGATCCCATCTTCTGTTTGATTCCACAGCTGTGCTCTTCCCCCCCCCCTCCTCCTCCTTCTCCTCCTTCTCATCCTCCTCCTCCTCCTCCTTCTCATCCTCCTTCTCCTCCTCCTTCTTCTTCTTTATATATTTTTATTGATTTCAGAGAAGAGAGAGAGAGAAACATCAATGATGAGAGAGAATTATTGATTGGCTGTGTCCTACAAGCCCCACAATGCAACCTGGGCATGTGCCCTGACCAGGAATTAAACCTGTGACCTCCTGGATCATAGATCTATGCTCAACCCCTGAGCCACGCTGGCTGGGCCATCTGTGCTCTTTCTTAAAGGCTTTGCCACTCCCTCTCCTGTTGTCCGGCTGGAGCAGGGCTACCTTGGGCTTTCTAAGCTCTTGTTTTCCTAGGAAGCTCCCAAATCCTAGGGCATGGTCCTCACTTCACAACCTTCTCTAGTGGGGACTCCCCGTGCCTCAGGCAGCTCTCCCCTGGGGAAAGCGGAAGCTTTGCCAGTTCAGACACTGTGGTTCGTAGTCTCAGTACTTTAAAATTGAGGGGTACCATGTTGGACCCCATTCTAGATCAAGAAAATCAGAATCTCTGGGAGTGTGGCCCAAGTATCTGAAGTGGTAAATAGCTCCCCGGTGACTCTATGTCCAGACCGATTTGGGAGTCACTGGCCCAGGCTCAGGAGAGCGGACATGGACCCTCAGGAAGAGAGGTGGTGGCCTCCTGCCCAGGCCAGTTTCCCTGCACCTGTTGGAAGCACGGTGGCCTCCTGTGTGTGAACATATATTGTAAAATAAAGTCACAGAAATTTATGGCCACATGCTTACTGTAGTAAATTTGGAATACATGGAATAATATAGGAAAAATATGATTACCTAGAATTCCAACACCCGGGGGTTACTCCTATTAACATTTCGATATTTTTCAGTTTTTGAAGTATGTACAGTGTACATAAATATGCACAAAAATTTTTTGCACATTTTTTTTAAGTGAAAGAAGCAGTGAGACTTGAGAGCGGCTACTCCACAGACAGAGCAGCCAAAACACACAAATTTCAAGTGCACAGCAAATAATGAGTTCTCATAGCGGAACACAGTCATGGTAACAAAACCCAGACTAAGAGACAGATATTGCCAACACCCTTGTAACCCCTTCTCCCTCCCAAAGAAGTTCTCCTGACTCCTAACATCATAGATGAAGTTTGCCTTTGTTTGGCTTTTATATAAATGGGATAATTCATCATCTACTCTTCAAGTTTGGCTTCTTTTCCTCAGTGTTATATTTGTGAGGTTCATCTGTGTTAGGCACGTAGTCCTGTAGTTCATTGTCACTGTGTGGTGTTTAATTGTGTGACTGCAGCAGCACAATGTATGTATCTATTCTACTGTTGATGGGCATTTGGGAAGTTGAAAGCACTTGGCAGTTAGGACCAGGGCTGCTGTGCACATTCTTGTACGTGTGTGTACATCTCTGTGGGGTATGTGCCGAGGAGTGCAATTGCTGAGTTTTATGTTCAGCCCCCGTAGATGCTACCAAAGTTTTCCAAAGGGTTCTCCCCATGCATGTTACCGGAAATATGAGTCCTGGTTCCTCCATATCCTCCCAAAACTCGGTCTTTTCTCTCTTTTCATTTTAGCCCCTCTGGTGAGCGTGTAGTGCATGGTTTTGTGGTTTTACTTTGCATTTCCCTGGTGAGTAATGAAGTTGAGCACCTTTTCCTTCATACATTTTTCTTTAATCTTTTCTGAAGAGCCCACTGTTGGTAACTTAATTTATAAAAGAAAAAGAAAAGAAAAGAAAAAACAAGTAAGGCCAAACCACAAAGCAAAAACCATGCGATAAAGAGAAAACAAAATTCTGGTAAACACTATTTACTTTTCCCTCCAGTGAAGTCTATCCTCTTAAAAATAAGGCCTTAAAGAAAAAATACATTTGTTCTGTCCTTTAACTCTTTCTTCCTATGCTTTTCTCAACCATTTAATTTTCACTTGTTCCACCAACAGCACTTGTGTCCATTTGGGGATGTATTTTTACAAACTTTGCACTGATATCCTTTTAAAAAAGCTGTTTTGACAAAGGAAAAGCTTGGACTCAGGTGAGGCAGGAAACCTCGGGAGCTAATGCCCACAGCTGGTTCCTGTGGCTCTTCTGGGAGCAGCAGGGAGCGGCGCAGAGGGGAGCGGATGGAGTCGTGAGCGTGGCTGAGTAACTTCTAAAAGTTAGGTTGTATTGTGCTGTACTGTTGCTGCAGAGAACTGTGGATTGAAAAACATGGGTTTAAACTCTGTTTAGGTGCTGTTTGGGGGTGGGGGGGTATCTCAGGCGTTATCTGGAGAACAGTATGGAGTCTGAGTTTGTTCACAAGTGGTGATGGTATGTTGTGGGTGTGTGCATGTATCCTTTTCACAAAGTCACGTAGCATGTTTTGTCACCGAAAGTGTTCATGCAACATAGTTCCCCACATCATTAAACGTTTTTACACAGATATTGTTTTTAATGGCTGTATAAACAGTTCTTTTATGGACTTATTGAAACTGATTTATACATTCAGTTTTATTTCCATAATTTCTAAGTTCTCAGTGATGGACATCTTTGTACATGAATCTCTATGCTCACCTGATTACTTCCTTAGAATAGCTTCAGAGAAGTGAAATAAATGGCTCAAAAAGAATGACTGTCATAAAGATATTCCATATTTCCTCCCAGAAAGACTGTCAGTCAGCTCTCTCCCCAGCGTTTATGAAACGCCTCCTCAGTGCATGTTTGCCAACTTCGCATTCACTTCAGTTGTAGCATCTCTTGCCATAGAGATAAGACCGTTGTTTCTGACCTGATAAAATCTGTATGGTTCCTGGATTTACAGACATACTTAGAAACGCTCCCCTACTCCCTACACGACTAGAAAAACAGTGTCTAACACTTTCCACTTGCAGTTTTCTTGTTTCCCCTTTCCTAATAAATCCGTAATCCATTTGTTACTTGGACCTGTGTATGTGATCTGAGGCAGGCATTTGACATTTACCCCTAAATGGGTAGCAAGCTGGTCTCCAAACCATGCAGGAGACAGCACAACATTTCTTCACTGTTTTGCTCTCTTTATCATAAGCCAGTTCCCTCTGCACGCACGGGTCTGCCTCCACATTGCATTGGTCGGTTTGGTCATTCCGTGCCAGCGCCACTGTTTATTGGTTATTTCAGACACACAGTCAAGTTGAGAGCTGATGTGGCAAGTGGCTCCTTATTTTTTTTCTGTTATAAAATTTTCTTGGCTATCTTGGAAAATGGGCTGATTTTTCCAGATGAATTTTAGAATAAGTTTGCCCAGTTGAAAAAAATCTGACTGTACTTGTGACTAGAATAGTATCAAATCTCTAACTTAATTTGACAAAATGACAATACCATACAGAAAGAAAGGGTATTTGTATAGTTAAGATTTCTAGTTTGCTTTAGTAGAGTTTTAATGTGTTTTTATGTATGCCTGAGACATTTCCTAGATATGTTTTCTGTTGCCCTGGTGAATAAGATTCTTGTTATATTTTAGCTAGATGTTTCTGATATATAGGAAAATGACTTAGAGTCGGTGTGGCCGAGCTGGGGTCAGAGTGTCAGAACTGAAAAGGTCAGGGTGTCGTGTCACCCTCGCTGAGCCCTGGGGACACTGAGGCCAGAGGGCTGGGGGTTTGCCCCAGGGTCAAGGTGAGCCATGGCCAAGCGGAGTCTGGAGCTCAGGCCTAAATGCCCAGCCTGTATCCACTGGAACCGCCCCCCCCTCCGCCCCCCAAGCTAGACAGAGAGAAGGGCTTGTTGTAGCTCACCATCCAGGAAGCTAACTTCTGTTGCCATGGAAGCCTGAAGGCAGCGTCTTCTGGGAAGACTAGGGTAGAGTCCAGAGAGAACTGGCTGCACTAGAGTGGGGCCAGTCTAGGATGGCTTGTCTCTGTGCACGTGTGTGTGTGTGTGTGTGTGTGTGTGAGAGAGAGAGAGAGAGAGAGAGAGAGAGAGAGAGAGAGAGGGCGCTGGGGGAGAGGCAGGTGCAGGGGAGAGGCAGGCGCAGGGGAGAGGGAGAGGGGATGCTTTCTAAACAAGGAGGCCTGGTCCATCCCTCTGGATTGCTGTGGGTGGTGTTAAGAAGGGATGGTGTGCCACTGAGATGACTTTGCTGTGTCCATCGGGGCCGTTCCAAAGCTGCTCTCGGACTTGGACAGAAGTGCTGGCATCTGCCCACCACGGGCCCTGGAGGCCACAGGCATCTGATGGGAGCAGAGTCCACTCCAGGACTCACCTCTATTGCTGATGGGCTGGAAGGCAGGGTCCGTGCAGGAGTGTAGGATGGGGTCTGGGAGACAGGACAGGGCTGACCTTCAGGGGGAGCTGAGGGTTGGGACAGCCAAGGACAGGGTAGGCCTCTGCCACAGCCTCAGTCTGGCAAGACACAGGCAAAGGACCCCCCGCCTCCCTGAAGTCCTGCGAGCAGCTGAGAGCCCTCTCCCCCGGGATCCTGTGCCCTCTGACCCTCCCTGGGAACCAGGAGAGCCTGACAGCATTCACTGCAGCCCGAGCTAGGCCCGCAGGCTCATGGAGTGTCCCAAAGCAGGCGGGCATCTGGGTTTGGAGGTGGGGTGCTGGGGAGAGCAGGGAGGAGGTGGGCTGCTGGAGCCACCTGTGCCTAAGGCTGATCTGAGGGAAACTTCAAAGGTGTTTAGCCACAGCCCTGACCCCTCCCCTCCCAGGCCTTGGTTGTCCTCTCTGTGCCTCAGGCCAGGCCCTGAGCTCCAAGGAAGTGAGCTGTCACGCAGGGGAGCTCACTGCACTTTCCTGCCTCATGCGGCCAGGACGCCCTCATGCTCCTGATCTAGGGCGTGGGCTAAGGGGGCTGGGGAGTGTCCTTTGTCTTGGAACATGGGAGCACGTGAGCTCTGTGTATGTGTGAGCACCTGTGTTATGTGAGTGTGGAGAGAAACAGGGTAGATGACATGCGTGGTGAGTATGTGTATGTGCGGGGAGGGTAGGAGGTGCGTGTGGTGTGTCTAGAGTGGAGTGTGTGGTCTATTGGATGGGATATGTGGTGAGTAGAATAAGGTGTCTGTTGACGTGTGAAATGCTTTGGGGGGGGGGGTAATAGGTACTTGGTGGGGAGAATGCATGCATGAAATATGTGAAGGAGTTTTGGGCATGTATACATGTGTGAACATGATGGTTTGGTGGTTAGGTATGTGGATAATTGTTGTGTATGAGGTATAACTGGAGGCTAAATATGTGTGTGAATGCATGTGAGCTTGTCGATGCATGGTCTAGAAGGGGCTGATGGTATGTGCTTTGGTAGGTGGAGGGCTATGTGCAGGTCAAAATATGTGCACGGTGTGTGTGAAGTAGTGTGTGTGTGAGCACGGTGGTGGAATGATGGACGTGAAGCAGCACATGAGTCTACAGAGCGTGGGGGGAGAAGGGATAAGCGGGCATAGAATCCTCCCTACACTTAGGAGTTGGTGGTCATGACTTTTCCCCTCCACACTGAGGAACCTGGGGCTCACGGGGGAGAGAAGCACCCCCTCATTTCCGGCAGCTCACAGCCCAGATGCTGGAGGGTGGGAGAGGGACTGGCCCCCTGGCGCCCGGCAGGTCATGGTGGGTCAGGCTCAGTTCCATAGGGCTCCTGCCCGGGAGCTGGCTCTCATAGCCTCCTGAGAATCACCTGCACAATGAAGGAACATGGTTGTAAGACAGTTGTTAAACAGCCACGAGTAAGAATTAAATTGCTATGTTGTTGCTTGTCTAGACTTAAGAAGTGATGGGAAAATGTTACTAGCTGCAGATTAATTTTAAAGTTTGTCACGTCGATAGCTGCTTCATGTGAATAGAACGAAGTATTAAAGAACCAGCCTTCCACTATTCCAAAACGACCAGCCAGCTCAGCCAAGAAGCCACTCACGCCACGGGTGGGTGAGGGGGAGTTCTGACCTGTCTTGGTTGTTCCATCATCTTACCTGTTAAATGAAAATACCCGCCAGCATTCAGATGAGAGCTACACTCGTTTGTCTCGGTAGCCATAGGTTGGCTCCAGATAAAGAGTAAGAGAAAAATCGATGAGTGCATTGATTTCTGGGACAATCATCTGGCTCCGTGGAATTTTTAATTGTAAATCGTGTCCCATACATCCTTTATATCAGCAAAATCTCCAATAAACGTATGTATATGTACATGCAGACAGTTTATGGAGAGCTGGGTGTTAAACATCACTATTTAAAGGTCCTGGGCGGCCCATGTTCCCCACATCCCAGCATGTCTCCCTCATTGTCCATGAGGTTGTGGGGGGAGGTGTGAGGCACTAGGAACAGCCTCCCAGATCTCCAGATAAGCGAGTCCTCCCAGTCCTGGGCCTAGGCACCGGGACTCACCTGCTGCCCCCATTCATTCAGCACTCCCTACCTCAGGGGCTGAGGATTCACAGGGGGGAGGGAGACATGGTCCCTGCCTGCATGGAGCTCCCAGCCAAGAGGAGGCCACAGCCAGCCACAGCCAACCACTCCCTTGAACGTGTGGGGCAGAAAGGAGGCACCGGGAGGAGGAGGAAGGTGGGGACAGGGGAAGTTGGCCAGATACAGGTGTTTCATCCAGAACAGTGCTTCTCAGCGTTCAGTGCATAGCACCCCGGGTCTCTGTGGAAAATGCAGGCTCTCTTTCAGTAGGTCTGGGCAGGGCAGTGACCGGGAGTCTGCAGTATGCCTGGGAGTGGTGAAGCAGGTGACCCTCAGGACACACGTGGGGAAACCTCGACCTGGGGAGAGGAGAGGGTGTGTGCAGGGGCAGAGAGATGAGGAAGCTGACGTTCTGTTGGGAGATCTGCAAGGAGACTTTCAGGGTGGCTGGAGCAAAGCAGAGGCGGGCCAGCCTGCAGGGGGGGCAGCTCCTGCAGCCTCGAAAGCCTCGCCAGGGGTTTGAATCCTGTCCTGTGGAAGGAGGAGCCGTGGGAGGATTCTTGTTAGCAGACAAGTGATCTGTTCAGATTGGTGTTGAAAAGTGTGATGCTTGCCCTAGCTGGTTTGACTCAGTGGATAGAGCATCGGCCTGCAGATCAGAGGGTCCCAGGTTCAATTCCAGTCAAGAGCACATGCCCAGGGTTGTGGGCTCGATCCCCAATGGGGGGCGTGCAGGAGGCAGCCAATCAATGATTCTCTCTCATCATTGATGTTTCTATCTCTCTCTCCCTCTCTCTTCCTCTCTGAAATCAATAAAAAATATATTTTTTTAAAAAAGAAAGAAAAGTGTGATGCGTGTGGAGCAGAGAGACTGGGAGGAGGCTGGAGACACATGAGACGTGAACCTGGCTAGAGGGATTGAGGGCAGAGAGGAGAGGCTGATCGAGGGCTGCACAGGGCTAGCTGCGGGAGGGAGGAGTTAGGGTGGCATCTGGGTTTCTTTTTTTGTTTGTTTTGGTTTGGTTTGGTTTTGGCATCTGGATTTCCGGGGCAACCGAGTGGATGGTGAGGCGATTTGTGTTGCCAGGAAACAGGAGGAAGAGCATGTCTGGAGTGAGATAAGTTCGCGTTTGGACCTGGTGAGTTAGGGGTGCTTCTGGAGGGGCCCAGAGGCCTTTGGGGCTCAGGAGAACCACCAGGAAGTGGGTCTGAGAGCCCCTGAGGACAGGTGGGGGAGCGTGGGAGTGGAGAGGTCACCTGGGAGAACACAGCATGAGAACAGTGTCAGAACAGGTGTCTGGATCCAGCCATGAAGGTGCCAGGAACTCTGTGTCTGTCTTGGCCTCATTTCTGGAAAGGGTGGCCCAGCCGTGAGGTCCCTCCTTGCAGGAGAGCCAGGGAGTGGGTGGGAGAAGGTTGGAGGAGTTCAGAACCATGGGCGGGATGGCCGGCTGCCTTCTGCCAGGAGCTGGAGGCCATAATGATTAGGAGTCATGGGGCCTTAGTTCTAGCTCCAGTCCTGGCTCTGCTACCAACTTGCTGTGTGACCTTTGGCAAATGACTGCCCACTCTGGGCCTCAGCTTCATCTTCTGTAAATGGGAAGGTTGTACCAGACCAGTGGCTTTCAATGACATGTGGAGCCCCAGGGTCACCCAGAAATACTCCAGGGAAGCTTGGGGAGAAGGGAAGAGGCTGAGGGGGTGACCCTCCAGCCCTGCCCTACCCCAGCTTCATCCACAGCTGCTCGCTTTTCCTGTGTTGGGGTCCGAGGATCCCAAGTCTGTGAAGCCTTGACAACACAGACCCTGATGGAGCCCGAAGAGCGATGAAACCCAGTGAGGAAACCGAACATCCCCATGCAGATACAGTCTGAGCCTCGCTGCCCATTCCCCATGTAGTCCAGCCGTGGTTATACCCATGGTCACATCGGACTCGGCTCTGCCTAGCTGCGGGCGATTTTAGCAGTTGGTGCAGCTCAGCTTGCTCCCTCCTCCTAGCGGTGGGGGGGCGGGGGGTGGAGGGAGGGGAAGGGTTCAGTGCACCCTGAGAGGGACCATGTGACGCTGACCCTTCCCTGTGGCTCCCAGGACACACAGTGTGAGGGCGAAGCTGCAGCCGCCTCCCTGCTCCTTGATGTTCTCTGCCATTGTTTCTACAAACACAGAGCAAGGGTTCTCCGAACAGGACGTAAACATCGGGTTCTTCCCAAAGCCTGGTCTCCGTGACAGCGCCCACCGTGGGCTGGAGGCCTCAACCGGTGCCCTGGCTGCCCCCACCTCCTCCCTCACCCAGGTTCCCCCAAACACCCAGGACAGTGGGGCCTTATCAGTCACCGGAGGCGAGGCTGGGCCCAGACCAACGAGTGGGAGGGCGGTGAGAGGGGAGGCCCCACGAGGGGACAGAAACTCCCTTCCAGGGCCCCGACACGAAACATGAGGACCCTTCAAGTCTAGTGGCCTCTCAGCCCAAGAAGCCCGTGTGTGGCTCTCCTCCCCCAAGGCAGGGCGTCTGAGAGGCCCACACCCTCGCTCTGGGGCTCTGCTCAGAAGGGGCCAAAGGTCATGCTTGTTTGCCCCATGCCCCTTCCATTCCAGCTTGTGTCTCAGATGCATTACCTTCCCAGGGGGTGGTTCTGCCCCTGCCCCTGCCCCACCCCCTAAGGGATCCCGGCTCCCAGATCAGGTCCCCCTGGGCCCCCAGGACTCCAGGTGCCAAGGCAAGGCTTTTGGGAGCCCTGGGGTCCCCCAGGTCTCTGCTGCCTGGGGCACAGTTTGGAGGAAGCTCTCAGAAGTGGCCTGTGCAGTAGATGGGGCTCAGAACAGCGCTCCAGGACCCCTAGGAGGGCCCCTCCACCCCGTGCCCCCCTGCTGTCTCCGTCCCTAGGACCATGGAGGCCACTTCATCCTGTGCTTTCCGGCAGGGTGGCTGGATGGGGGCGGGGTGACGACTCTCGGTGTTTCCTGACAACAGGCTGGGGGATTCGAGCACCAATGTGAAGCTGAAGAGTATCGTGGAGACAGGGGGCTGTGAGACCAAGTCTGCCCCGGCCACGCCCGTGGCTGGGCTGTGGCCCTGGGCCTGGGGAGGGTCGCTGTTTGAGAGGAGGACGCAGCTCTATAAAATGACTCCGTAAGTACGCCCTCGGCAGGCGGGCCGCAGGCCCCTCTGCTCCCCCCGGGACCCGGGCACCGCCCAGGAGCACCTGCTGCAGGTGACCTGCAGCTCCCAGTGGGGGACCCGGAGAGCTGGGAGGCTAGCGATGTCAGGGAGACAGGAGTGCTTGGGCCCAGGCAGAGGCTGGCTCTGAGCTTCTGGGGAACCAGGGAGCCCCAGTAATCTCAGGGGCCGTCAGAGGGCCTGGCCTCATGCTCTAGGCCCCTGGGCTGGGGCCTTCCCTTGAGGGTTGCATGTGGGTGGGTACACACATTAGGGGCTGGGGTGTCTGCCATGACCGCTGACTGCAAACTGGTGTTTGGCCCCAAATAAGAGCTCTCTGAGTTCAGGAACCAGGAAGGGAGGCATCAAAGCCTCTAGAGCAGCGATTGCCTCATGGGAACCTCTGGGAGAGCCCTAACATGCACATTCCTGGGTCCTGCCCCTGTAGAGTCTGGGACGGAGCCCAGGAGTCTCTATTTTTTCAAGCCCCCAGGTGATTTTGATGGAAAGCTGTAGTGGAATGAGGAAACCATTTCTCTAGGAGACACGGGCCTGGGCCAGTCTTACTGTGGGCGTGTGGGAGCCCAGGCTTCTGCTCGCGTTGGACACCCATACTTTGGTTCCGGAAGATGTCTGGTCATCCAGAATTTTACGGGAGGGAATACCCAGCATGCCCTCAGTGACTGCTTCCTGAGTCCATAGGAGAGTGCGCGATGCACAGGCAGCTCTGGAGGGAGAAAGACTCAGGAAGGAGGGGCCAGAGCCTGAGGAGGAGGGATTCCTGCATCCCAGTGTCTGGGGCCTCACTCCAGGCCTGTGGCTCTCGGAGCCCTGGGCACCTGGGTCTATACCAGCTTGGTCACCACCCCCTTTCAGTCCTGTGGGCGAGTCTGGCTCTTTTTGCTCAGACATAGGAGAATAGAGGTTAGAGAGAGAGCTTCTTGGAAGGTGAGCATACCCAAGGGCAGTTATGAAATTTCATCAACTCCGTTCCTCTTTAACATTGCCAATGCCTTTTAAAAAAAGAAACCACTTAATTTAAAATGACCTCGAAAGCCCTCCTAATTACCAGGAACATTACGGACTTCACTGAATCAACATAAAATAACCAACTGAACGTTGCCCTGGTGAAGCTGGAGTCTGAGCTGGTCTGAGCTGATTATGTCCCGTCTGGCCTCCTGGGGATACACGTTCCTCAGGACCCTGCACACACCCATGCCTCCCAGGGGTGCACACTCCTTGGGACCCTGCACACACCCACGCCTCCCGGGGGTGCTCATTCCTCCAGACCCTGCACACACCCACGCCTCCTGGCGCAGAGCATCAAGGTGCTCACGCGACCCAGTTTGCTCGGTTAATCCCCAAGTGCTGAGCCTTTGGGCTCTTTCCTATTTCTCGCTATTATAAATATCACTGCTATGAATATCTCTGTACAAATTACTTGCTTAGTATTTTACTGGGAAGCCTTCCCCAAGTGGATTACTAGGTCAAAGGGCATGAGCAGTGTTACACTTTTTGTCACACATGATGAGACAGGTCTCCAGAAATCATGAATCTGTTTACCACGACACCGATCATGTCTGGCTGTCCCCTCCGGTGTGAAGGTTCATTTTGCTTTGAGTTTTCCTGTCTGGCCACGTTGGTCAGGGGCGGTGCTGTGAGTGGTCGGTCTTCACTGCGCATTACTGTCGTGACTGGTGGAGTGGGGTGTTGCTCTCTGAGGACCCTGAGGTCCTGATGGGCATCGTTTGTCCTGCAGGGAATGTGAGGGCCGCATGCACCCAGTTCCGAGTGCTCTGAGGCTGAGCGGTCCGTGTGTTTGACAGCAGCAGCGCATGTCCCGGGTGGAGACTGAGATGAAGGGGAGAGGGATGGGCTCTGCTGGGGGGCTGCACGGCCACCTGCCTGGCTGTGGGCCTCTCGGTGCACAGATCACCATGCTGTGCTATGGCTGTGGCATGGGGCTTGGTAGCACACTTGCCTGTTACCTTGATCTGGATGATGGGGGTGGGGAGTGACGGGGTGGAAAGCTGCGCCAAGAGTCTGTCCACTGTATGCCCACCCGGGGCTTTGGTGGTGGCTGGGTGAAGGCCAGGAAGTCTGGGCCCGCGTATCTTGGCTGAGGTTCAAGCGTGGGGAGTTTGGGACAAGGAGTGTGTTGGGAAACGTTGACCCACGTCAGGGCCCAAGCTTGTGGCCTGCACATCACGTCAGGAGGGCTCAATGGTGGTGTCAGGGACTCAAGACAGAGGCAGTGAGGTTCGGGGGCATGAAACCCGGTGATGGAACCTAGGGTTCTCAGAACATGACAGGCCAGATGAAGGCGGTGGATGAGTCCGGACAGACGTGGCTGGTGGGCACCGGGAATGAGTATAGGGTATGAGGTCAGCAGCCAAAGTCAATATCAAAGGACTCAGAAAACTTGAGGACAAAGAGACAGGTGTTCAAGGTGTCCTGGGTAGGATGGAGCAGTAGGGACACTGGTGGAACAAGGGGGTCTTGGAGTCCCCATAGCAAGGGCCTGTCCAGTTGAAGCAGGAACTGGGGAGGGGAGGACCCAGGATCAGAATATGGGAGAGACAGCAGGGCCCCATCTCTTGGAGGGGGAATCGGCAAGGCTGGCCAGGGCCTCAGCATTGCAGCCTAGAACTGGATTCGGCAGGACTCCTGTCCCCTCAGCCTCTTGTGGCAGCAGAGAGCTGCCCTGGCTCAGCAAGGTCCTCTGGGCTTTGGGCGGGAAGCAGACCCCCTTTCCCTTTCATCCTTGGCCTGCTGCTTGCGGGGCCAGGGCTTGAGCAGGGCCGTGGCAGGTGGTCACCGACAGAGGAGGCCTGGCAGGTGCCCCAGAACCACTCAAATGGCAACTACACGGAGAAGTGGTTTGGTGCAGCAGAAGTGTGGACTTCAGGTTCAGGTAACCTGGCCTGGTCCTGGCACGACATGTTACCAAGCAACCTCAGTTTAACACCTCAGAGCCTCAGCTTTCTCCTCTATAAAATGGGGATGTTCATTATAGGGTGCTTGAGAAGATTAAATGGAAAGGAGTACCTGAACGTGCTCAGCACAGACAGTTGTTGTGCAGCAAACGCCTCCTCCCCTACCTAGAGCAGGTCGGTGTCTCTAGGACAGCGGCTCTCAACCTGTGGGTTGCGACCCCTTTGGGGGTCGAACGACCCTTTCACAGGGGTCACCTAAGACCATCGGAAAACACATATATAATTACATATTGTTTTTGTGATTAATCACTATACTTTAATTATGTTCAATTTGTAACAATGAAATTGGGGGTCACCACAACATGAGGAACTGTATTAAAGGGTCGCGGCATTAGGAAGGTTGAGAACCAATGCTCTAGGACCAGGTGGGCTTTCGCCCTAGACCTCAGGCGGGGGGTGGGGAAGGTGGTGGAGGTGGAGAGGGGATCCTGTGCTCTTCGGTAAATCCAGGAGCAGAGCTGGACCTCAGCTTCTGGTTAATCTGACCTGGGGGTCGTGGTGAACTTGGCCAGGTGCATGTACAACATGGGAAGCAGCAAGTGGATGGCTAATCCTAGCAAATTTCTGAGCCTCGGTTTCCTTACCTGAAAAATGGACATATTATCACCTCACTTCCAGAGTGCGTGAGGACTAGCGATAAGTCGTGGAGAGCACTACCACTGCTCATGCACATAGCAGGAGGTCCATGCATATGTGACTGTGGTCTGTGTGGCTGCTGACACCCCTGTAAACCTTGGAATCATCTCACTGTGAGGGGTTTCTCTTCATGACCCGGGCATGATGGACATGGAACAGAGCTCTGACTGCTTCCGTCTGTGGCTAATCGTGTCATCCTAGAGCTGGCTGCAGAGGTGGTGCCCCGCACGAGGCTGCCCGAGGCCCCTGGGACCTGTGGGGGCTCCGGGGCACTGCCAGCAGCAGAATGGGCACAAAGCAGTTCTCTCTCTCTCACAGGGTGTTCCGAGAGTGGCAAGTGCCAGCAGGTGGGCTCAGGCACTGGGCTGAGGTCTCACTGGGCACACGCGGGGCAGCCTTTCCCCTGCGGAGCATTCCTTAACCTTCCCTCCAGCCTCCGATGCGGTGTCTGCTGCAGAGCCCTGCTGACCCTGGCCAGGCCCTGCTGCCCTCTGCCCGGTGCCCCGCAGCCCCGCACCTTCTCTCTGGCTGGGCTGGCTCACCTGCCATTGCGGGTTGTTAGGTCTGCATCGTCCGTGTCCTCCGCTGCCCCGTGACCTTCACAGGCTGGGCCCTGTCATCTCCGGGTCCCAGTGACCGACAGGGCTGGGAGCAGACACGCCTTGCCACTGCGATGACTCAGGCCAGCCTACGCTGTCGCTTGGCGATTGGGGCAGGAAAGGTCAGAGTGATCTTTCAGTTCCCCCATCTAACTGCTGAAACCAGCAATGGGGACCGGTCCCAGGTCGTGCACCCCAGGAGGGCTGAGTGGGAGGGCCCGGGGAGGTCGTCTGCAGGAATTCTTTATCTCTGCAACGGACTGAGCCCAGGAGAGGGTGACCCAGCCCAAGGTCCCTCAGCAGGAAGAAGTGACTAGAATGCCAAGCCCTGGCTTCTAGCTCAGGGTGCTTTCTGCTTTGCTGACCTGACTTTTTTCTTTGCTCCTTTTTTACATAAAACACCTCCTGTAGTAACCATGGTTACTTAGGCTGAAAAGCAGCGCAGTCTCCGCTCTGGACTGTTTCCTTCTCCCGTACAGGTAACCACAGGGGCACTTTAGTGCCCACATTTGTCATCACAATTTTGCTCGCTCATGTTCTTATTTAGTACTTTTTGTAATTAACATCTAAACTGAGCTCTTCTGGAGAATGGGGCATATTCCTGGGCTGCTTATTTCCTTCCATTGAAGCTCATGTGAGATCTGTGTCCGGCACTGTTTCAGTTGTCCCCTTATAATATAGTTTAATGTCTAGTGCAGCGGTTCTCAACCTGTGGGTCGTGACCCCTTTGGCGGTTGAACAACCCTTTCACAGGGGCCGCCTAAGACCATCCTGCATGTCAGATATTTACATTACGATTCATAACGGTAGCAACATTACAGTTATGAAGTAGCAATGAAAAATAATTTTATGGTTGGGTCACAACATGAGGAACTGTATTTAAAGGGCCAGAAGGTTGAGAACCGCTGGTCTAGTGGGACTGGTGCTCTTCTCATTAACCATCATTATGAGAATTTTTCTCACTTCTCTTACCTCGTCTCTCTCCCCGACTCCCCCAGATAATCTTTTCTTGGGTTATCTAGAGGAATGAAGGGCCGAGAAATAGTTTGTCCTAGGCTGCCCTAATCTTGGGCTTTGACACAATCAGTTGGACACTTAACTCACAGCTCTGAACATGGAAAAGACACTTAAAAATGTGGGGTCTGTGAACAAGGGAAAGCAGTGAAGGAATTTAGGCAGCAGGTGCACTGGTCGGTTTGCATTATGGGAGGAATCACTCGCTGCCATGTGAGAACAGACTGCAGGGAGGCAGGAGGGAAAGGAGGCATAGATCGTTATGTAACAGCTTGCTCACATCGCCTTACTGCGGGCCGGGCACTGCCGGAAGTGGTTACATTTATATTAACTACTAGAGGCCCAGTGCATGAAATTCACGCACTGGTAGGGTACCTATCGCCTGGCAGTGGCTATCCGGGTACTCCCTCCCTTCCCCCTGCTGCCTGCCGCCACTGGGGCCTCTCTCCCTTCTCCTGGCCAGCCCTGCCCCCTGGTCAAACTCCCGGTCAAGGAGGGGTCAAGGGGTCATACTATGCTTTTATTATATAGGATTGAGTCCCCAGCTCCACAAGGAATCCGTGGCAGAGCCTGGTTTGAAGCCCAGACCTGGCTCCAGGGTGCGCCCTCTGAAGCACGCTAGCACGCCGGGGAAGTAGCTTGGCTGCGGGTGGTGGCGTTGGAGAGGGTGAGACGGGGACTGGTGGAGGAGATACACAGGATTTACAGCAACTGCGCCTGGCGATGGATTAAACATGGAGGGGAGGGAGGAGGGGACCTCAAGGTGTCAGTTTTCCACGTGTCTGTGGCCGTTTGGAGTTTCTCTGGGATGTGTCTGTTCACTTTTCCATTGGGTGGTTCTTTTATGCTTATCACCTGTACTCTTTTTTGTGGGAGGGAGGGAGGGAATTCAGACCCACCGCCCAGTCCCTCCCATCTGTCTTCTGCTGTGTGGCTGGGTAAGGGGCGGGTGTCTTCTCATCATGCCTTTTGCTTGGGGGTGTGAGAGCCAGGTAAGCCTGGCCCGGGTATTCTCTCCTCAGCCCTCTTGGGCAGTTGGGTTGGGAGGTGAGACATGGGTGTCCTTTCATGGAAATTGTCAGATGGGGGCCCTTGATAATGGAATCTAGTGATGTTGGGGGCCTTAGGCATGAACCCAACTCCCTCATCTTGTAGACAGAGGCATTGAGGCCAAGAGAACTGAGAAGAGATTTGCCTGTGGCCATGTAGGAGGCCAGGGACGTGGGCCTGGAACCCAGGTTTCCAAACGTCCAGGACATGAACGCATCTTCGGATCAAGTGAGGATGTTAGCCGGTGACATCGGCAAGTTTCTGGCCACCAGCCCTGGTGGGGGACAGGGCTGGATGTTATACTGTGTCAGAGCTAAGAGGTGGGGTGGGGCAAAGTTAAGAATAGGTTGGGTTGAGCCAGAGAAATGGGTACCGATAGCTCACAAAAAACCGACCAGCTGAGATGTGAGTACAGGGAGCTGGGACCCAATACAGAGACCTGGGCCATGTTGGAGCATGTGGTCAAGAGACTGGGGCAGCCTTCGCTGGTTTGGCTCAGTGGATAGAGCATTGGCCTGTGGACTGAAGGGTCCCGGGTTTGATTCCGGTCAAGGGCACATACTTCTGTTTTAGGCTCAATCTCTGGCCCTGGTCTGGGTGTCTATAGGAGGCAGCCAATCCATGGGTCTCTCTCACATAAATGTTTCTCTCTGTCTCTCTCCATTCCTTCCACTCTCTCTAAAGAGAGAGAGAGAGAGAGAGAGAGAGAGAGAGAGAGAGAGAGAGAGAGAGACTGACTCTGGGGCAGAGTGGAGGGTGCCCTGAGCTAGAGGAACGCACAGCACCTCCTAGGGCCCTGCCTGCTGGGGAATAGGGACCTCAAAAGTCCATTCTGAGGACGGTGCAGCTTGTCCGTCTCCATGGAGACCTCAGAAGTCCCGATGAACATGAAGGCTGGGTCAGGGCCATCGGGCCTGCGATGTCCAGGTCTGAATTCGGGGCCACCTCTCACGGAGTGGAGCCCCTGTCCCTAGGGCACCCACTCCCTGCTAGCCTCGGGGTGGCAGGATCAGGAAGGGGCAGGGGTGGTGCCCGCAGAGGAGACATGGCAGGAAGGTGGGCTGTGATGCGGGCCGGGAATCGGGTAGAGAGGTCCGAGGTCCGAAGCAGCTGGGAGATGGAGAAAGGCAGAGGTAGATACTGCCCCCACCCCAGCCCCACCAGCCCTGGGTGTGATCTCGCCCAAAGGAGTCTAAAAGGGGCTGCACACGGCCTACTCCCCGTGCAGGGTGGGAGGTGCTCGGGGCCCTCTCCCCGCTCCTGGAGCCCAGGCAGGGCAGCCCCCAGGACTGCCTGTTCTCGTTCTCAGCTGAGCTGGGCCCAGGCCCCTGGACACAGGCCTTGGCGGAGACTGAGCAAATCCTTGCTGTTGTGGCCACCCGCAGCGCTTACGCTTCCTACTGGGTAATAGCTCCTTGGGGTCACTGTGAGCAGTCAATGCGATAAGACATGTAACGCTTAGCACAGCGCGGCCCTGCTTGAGGGCTTAGGAAGTGGGAGCTCTAATTGCTGAATGTTGTCACATCCCTGCGGTCCTGTGGACTTTCGACACAGCATCGCAGGTTCACGCTTGTTTTCTCAGTTCAGCCTCACACGCCCTGTGCAGTGGGGCAACACCTGCATCATTCCCACTTAGCAGGTGGGGAGACCGAGGCCAGCCCAGTGAGTGGTCCCTGGCCACCCAGTGAGTTAGCATCACAGAGAGGACGGGAATTCAGCTCTCCTAAGTCCAGCGTGTTCTCACCGCTCTGTGTTTCTTCTATAAAATGCAAGACTTTTACCCTTGTTTCAGGGTTGTGCAAACTATAATGAATCATCTTCTCCTGTCTCCTCACAGCCCTGCTGTAAAGAGTCAAAATGTCAGAGAACTTTAGTGCTGGAAGGTCACCTTTGGGACCGTCCCACCTGCTGATTTTCATGGGGCACAGAGAGGCAGCATGCCTACTCAAGGCCACACAGCACATTAGTAGTAGAGTCAGGACTGGAATCTGGGTCTGGTGTTCTTTCCTCTCTACTTGCTGCCTGTATAGGTCTTTGAACTTTTATCCCCACTTCAGAGATGGGAAAATGAAGCCAGAGAAGTACAAGTTTCACTCGAACCCCATAGCACTTCCTTTCAGGACATTGCTTCTTCGGCGATCTGGTGGCCTTAGAGCTTGATCTTTACGACCCATTCACAACAAAAGGAAGGACCATGGGGTGAAAAGATGATGTTTGGGGATCGTAAACGTTGCCAATGATTTAAAATGTACTTCCGCGTCTGATTCCTCTTGCTAGAAAGCTTGGTTTGTGAATTCAGAGTAGGATTGTTTCAAAATGCATCTTCCATTTTAAAGAACCATAGTTTTCTTAGACGATGGGGTGGGGAAACAGGTCGAAAGTGCAAACTCATAGGCTTTTGGGAAAGGCTGCAGAAGACGATGTTCTTTGCCGGAGGACACAAAGGCAGTGGCTCTGCCTGACAAAGGAGAGGGCTCTGCTAGATAAACCTGCATTAGGAACAAATGAGCGCTCTCTGCCCCTCTTCCTGATCAGCTTAATTCCTTGTTGCTTATCTGCAAATCCAATAACGCTGGTGAACAAACCCCTCCTGCAGGCTGTGCACAGGCCCTGGGCGCTCCTCCCCAGAGACCTTGCCAATTTATAACCTCAGAGCCCACATCAGGCGGGCTGGGCTTAGAGGCCCTGTGGGGAAGGGGCAGGCAGACCTGGCTGGGGACAGTGGAAGCGTCCCCAGGACTGGGCCACTGTGCTGCAGCTCTGGGACTCCCAGCCCCCAGCCTGGGCCCTCGGAGCAGATCCCCAGAGTGGAGCTGTCGAAGTGAGAGAGAGGGGCAGGTACGAAGGTTCCGCTCCCTCCCCACACTTCCCTGCCTTCCTCCAAGATAAATAACCTGGCTGGACATCGCAGATGTTTTCTGTGCCCACATGCAGTAGAGTGTGGCCAGCTGGTTGTCATCGTGGTAATATATCACATCACACTTGGTGACTAAGGGTGTATTTCAACTGCCTGGCTTTTAAAATTGTGTTTATTTGTTTACCAAATCATTGTGTACCAATAGTATTTCCCGTCTGTCTCCCCTAGCTATGGTGTTGGGGGTGTTGGGGGCACTGTTTAGGGGTCACTGGGAGATCTCGGGAGCCAAAAGCTGGAGTTAAGAGGCCTGAGCACTGGAGGGAGGAGCCAGCTGGAAAGGGGGGTGTGGTCCCCAGGATGGCCTAGCTGATCATTATGTAACAGCTCACACACAGAGTTGTCTGTGTCTTTCTCGCCCTCCGCAACTTTTTATGAGGCCGTTCACGTATGTGCCAACGCGAGGAACTTCTTTATAGGACTTTACACTTCCCTACGATATCGTGTCCCGTCTCATAAACCTGTTCCCTGTCATTAAATTCCCCGTAAAGGATGCTAAGTTCACCCCGTGAACACGGAATTACTGACTCTACCAAGTCCCACCCGCTAGACATTGTGCAGCCCACTCCTGCCCCTTTCCCCATTAGAAGTAAAGCTGTGATGACTGTCTCTGTGCATAAACTTTCTATTCCATTGGCTATTTGCCGTGGCTAGATTTCCAGAACGGGAATTACTGAGTCAGAGGGCTGAGGCCACCATCGCGGGCAGCTATCTCTAGAGGACAGCAGTGAAGCCTGTGGGCCCCAGAACGCCTCTCTGCTGGGTTTCCATCTGAACTCCTTCATTTATTATTTGTGTGACTTCGAAGTTTATGTAACTTCCTGTTCTTCTGGGGAATGGGGATAATAATAGTACCTACCTCACAGTGTTGTTGTGAGGATTAAGTGAGAGAAGCCGCATGGAACTGCTGGGTTGGAGAGGTGTGACTCATGAGATGTCATCATCAAAGCAAACCTTATTTTTGTCTCCCAGTCTCTTTAATTTTATTCTCTGGGCCTTTTCCCCCTCCTCCTAAATCTAGATGAAATTGCTGGTAAGTCCCATGGCTTTCTTGGGCATTTTCAGGTAACCAAAGGCCATTCTGTCCATTGTCATTAAAAAACCTTTAAACTTCAGCAACAGAAACGCCTCTTGCCCATCACATGCTGCAGGCCCGCTGCCCGCAGGAAAAGGTTGCGCTTGCAGCTCTGACCCTTCCCAAGGTGCAGGCGGGGAGGGAAAGAGGGAGGAGAGGGCAGGAAAGTCCTTCCCTGACTGATGAGCTGGTGTCACACTCTGGGTCTCTTTCTCATTGGGGTGCTTCTGTGGTTTCTTGGAGACCATTCCATCACTGGGGTGTCCCCCCAAGTACAGCTTCCTTGATGTGGGTGACCCTCTCTCCCCCTAGCTTCATATGATGCTATCGCTCCTTTCTCAGGCCCTGGGAAACCGGGGCTCATCCCCTCCCCCAGTGTCACCTCCCCCCACCAGGGCCCTCCTGGCAGGGATCTAAGACAGTTACATCTGGGCCTCATGCTGGAACCTCCATTGGTCCTGAGGACAAGACCTAGTATCCTTTGCCCCACACGCCTGGGGGCACAGGCTGACCCTGAAGCAGCAGCACCCTCTTGGCCATCAGAGCAGCCAGCTGCCACCCACTTTTTGCCAGGTGTGAATCAGATGCCCATGCACTGTGGCCCTAAGACCGTTGTGGCCACATAGTAAGCTTTCTTAGGGGGGGTCTCCTTCAAGCATCGTCACCCCTTGGGGCTCACTGGTCCTTGGGGCTCTCTCTAAAATTCCTCTTAAACCTCCAACAACCCTTTCTTCAGCCTCTTCCATCTTTTATGTCCTAGAGGTAGGTGCTGGCTAGCGGTATAGACCCGGGTTTTCACGCCTCCTTTCCAAGTCCCATTTGGTGTTATCCCACCTCATTTTGGAATGTGATGTCTGTGAACTCAGAGCTGCACTGGAGAGTCCCACTGCATCGACCCATGCCCGTACCTGCTCTTAGGAACCGTAGAGGAGTGCCCAGCAGGAGCATGTGCCCAACAAATGACAGTCACGAGTGATCCAGTCTCATAGGCTCTGCGTTTGCATTCACGTCAGCACCATTACCTCCGGGCTTGATCCCTGGTACCTTATGTTAAGCTTTCTGAGTTTTATGTTTCCTTCAGACCACGGTTCATTTTTTTGAGATGTGGAGATTTTTATTTGCTATTATCTTCTGCAGTGACTTGGAACATGGACATATGTTTTTCATTCTAGTGCTTACCCTACATTTTCAAAGACACTGGTGAGAGTCTATGTTATCACACTTTAATCATGTGTAAAAGGGCAATGGTCTTTATATGTCCTACAATTATTCACATTGTCTGGCCGCCCACACATATGCTGCCATATTGCCATGATGTCTGCCCAGCAGCTTTGAAAAGGCACTGACTGGGCTCTGGCTTAGGGCCCATCTAAGAGCTGGCTTATCTCTGTCCTGCACTTCCCCCAGAGCCAGCTAGCAGTTTTCAATACTTCTGGTCTTGTCTCCTCTAGCTTCCATTTTGCTGCTAATAATATCTTTCTAAAAGGGACATCTGAGCAGGTTACTCTTCACTTAGAACGCTTTAGTGGTCCCAAGTCGGCTAGAGGATAAAATCCAAACTCCCGGCCTGGCTGGTGTTCAGGGTGCCATGTGATCTGGCCCGACCGAAACTTCCGAGGCCCCTCTCCTGCCACACTCACTGGTCTGCACCTTGGCTTTCAAGTGTGTTGGTCACATGGACTCATATCCCCATGGCTTTGCTCATGTCACCCGCTCAGTCTAGAATGCCCTCTGGTCAAGAAGCCCAGCACAGCCGCTGGCCAGTCATAGAATCTTGGTAACTGTTAAGCTTCCCTCTTCCTTATCTATCAAAATCCTAGTCATCCTTCAGGCCCAATTCAGTTGTCATCCTTTTTCATCCTAAGGAAGGGCTTGTTCTAACCTGACTCCCCTGCCTTTGGTACCATTGTCTGCCCGTCCTGTGTGTCCCTGGCCCCCAGCGCTGTGTACGCCTGTATTGGAACACCAGCACCTTGGCAGATAGCGCCCCAAGACTTGCAGGACTGAGCCTGACCCTGCCAAAGCCTTGCATGGACTTTTGATTCCCTTCAGGTCTAGTCAATGTTTGATTGATTGGAATTGCCCTCCTCAGATTGCAAGTGTACAGCACCAAGCTACTAGGCAGGGCACCTTGGGACTTGGTGCCTAATCTGAATAGAACTTCATTTATTATTCATATTCGTTTGCTTCCAAAGTTGACTAGAGGTGGCCCAGACTCAATAAAACTGTTCAATTAGAAATAGAAAATATAAGACTCCACATGGAAATAGCCAGTTGCCAAAATGCTAACCTTCTTCCTTGGGTGAACTAGAGCTTGCACAGGGTTCCTCCGGCTGAGATGGCAGATGTGAGGTCTCCTTGGGGCTGCTTCAGTCCACAGGCATTCCTTCATCCCCCCCCCCACCCCCATACCCCCACCCAACCATGGCCATGTTGAAAACGCCTAAGATGCTACGAGGAGAATTTAAATTCATGGCAAATACCTCATCCTTGCAGGATTTGGACAGGTGGGAGTTTGGTTCTGAGGTGTAGCCACATTTCAATAGAGATAACCTTGTTCCTAGGGCTAAATTTGAAAAGCTTAGGCCCTTCCTCAAGGGCCACTCCATAGCACGATTGTTCTAACCATGGCCTAGTACAGTAGTTCTCACATGGCTTCTGAAGTGGCTTTCTGATGGAAGCCAAGGGCATACACTTCAAATGTCAACCCGGGAAGCCATTTGACCAGGAAAACCCATTGCCAGTTCTGAGTGCCATGTGATCTGGCCCTACCAAAACTTCCGAGGCCCATCTCACATACACCTTAGAATTCACAGAAGCACACACTTCTATCCTCCCCATGCACACACATGAACACACTACCCAACCAATGCTCCTGTGCAGACCGGCTCAGCCTGCAGGGCCACCTCACACACACACACACACTCTCACACATACCCTGGCACACAGCCCCTCTGGCTCCCACACGTCCCATGCCCACAGCCTCCATAGGAGGAGACACACGGAGAGCTGTCTCATTTCTGCACCTCGCTCTGCCTCCAGATTTTGCTCCCTTAGGGCAGAACCGAAAGTGTCTATTTAATAGATTCAATTACTTCGGGCTCCTGAGACCTTCCAGCGTGATTCTGATTGCTTTAAGGTGTCAGATAATTTGGGAATAAAGGGGGAAAGCAGCCTCAAGTTCCTGAATGGGAAGTGTAAGCTCCAGTCAGCTGCAGATTGCACTTTGGGAGGGTTCTTCTGGAGGGCGGGCTGGCCTCTTGTCTCTGCCGGTCTCATCCAAGGATCCAGAGCCCTTAGGTAGTGCTGCCTTGACCTCTAAGGCAGGGACCAGTCTCTTTCTGCTGCCGTTCCTGGGAGTCCGACGAGTGAAAACAGAAGCCCAGGTCAAGTGTCCCACAGTCAGGCACGGCCCAGCTTTCTGCCCCTGCACCCCCACTCCAGAGTGATTCACTTTGTCTGCTCTGTGTCCTCAGGGACAGGGATAGCTCTTGGAGGTTGATAAATAAACAGAGGCCACAGCCTTCAGAGAGCGTTGATGCTGGGCCAGACCGAGATGGATCTGAGGGACCTGCTCCAGAGGCAGGCTGTGTGCGCGAGCGTGCACGTGCAGTGCATGAACTGAGTAGGCAGGAAGGAGGCTAAGGGCAAGGGCTCTGGACCCAGATCCTTGGTGTGGGAATCCTAGCTCACACTCTGACCAGCCGTGTGACTCTGGGCAAGATCTTTGCCTTCTCTGTGCCTCAGTTTCTTCTGCTGTGAAGTGGGTATGATGATAGCACCTTTCTCCTCGGGTGGTTGTGAGGATGAAACGAGTACAATATATCATACACCTCACACAGCTCCTGATGCTCAGCAAATGCTGCCAATATCTTGATTATTGTTTTTGTAGAGGCAAGGCTGAAAGGCTGGGGGAGTTTGGGGTGAAGAGTCCTGGCTGTGGACGCGGGCAGAAGGATGGGGCCCTCCCTCAGCCAAGCTGGCAGTTCTCGCGCTTTCTCCCCCCCCCCCCCCCCCCCCCCCGTCACACAGTCAGGGCAGCCTGGTCAGCACCACAGGATCCCCACAGGGACACTGCTCTGGGGTGGTCGGGGCGGTGATGCTCACAGGTAGTGTGAGCAGGCCCCTCCCTGATCCCCTGGCTTCCGGCCAGCCCGCTGTGGGTTCTTTGCCCTCCACCTCAACACGCCACACCTTACCTTAAAGTTGGCACTAATCACAGCCAGGACCCCCTCGGCACTCGGAGACTTTGAGGTTATCTTTATCGGGAGGTTTTTGCTCCTTTTAAACGTGCCCTTTTAAAACGTGCTCTGGAGGACAGACCCTGGTGGCATTTCCGCTCCATCGCCCCCTAGCCCTATGTCCTGGGCATCATAGCATTCTTGAGGCTTTTCTGGGAATTGGAGAGAAGTACTTGCTGCTCAAGGCTATGGTGGGGATTAAATATAACTTTAGGGCCGGGAATGCATGTTACCCTTTCCTTGACTGTGCCCCTTAGACAGGAAGGATTCCTCCGCGGCGAGGAAACACCTCCTTTACTAAAACCTAAAACCGAAGAGAGAAGCCGTCCTGGGGGAAAGTGAGAACTCGGGGTGGGGGTGGGGGTGGAGGGGGGGGGGGGAGGAGGCGGTGAAGCGACTGGGAGGGAGAGGGCCAGCCTCCAAGCTTAGGACCTGAAGGTGCCCGGGACCTCTTTGGTGTCCGCTGGCATCATCCCCACCTGCACAACCGGCTCCCCCCACCCCACCCCCACCATTCACCTCCCCCCTCCCCCATCAGACTGCAGTTGCCCATCCCTGTCGGAGATAGGTAGGTAGGTGGGTGTTAGAATTATCCCGGTGTCACCGAGGAAGGAGCCGAGGATCGGAGGTCGGGGGACCCGCCCAGCGGGTGGGCACGGGCGCCGGGGCGGTCACGTGTGTGGAGCGAGCCCGGTCGCCGGTTTCAGGAAGGGGCGGGGGGGGGGGGGCGGGTAGGGCTGGGACGTTGAGGACGCGTGGCCGGCCTAGGGGTGGGGTCTCCGCCGGGCAGGGCGGGGCGAGGGAGGAGGGCGGGCGCAGCGGCCAACCGAGCTCGGACCCTCCGCGCCGGGAGCCCCTCCGGAGGCGCGGGGCGGGCGGCCCGCCTCTCCCACTCCCACGCGCGCGCGCGCCGCCCGCCCTCCCCCGGTTGCCCCGCGCTCTGGGCTGTTCCTCCCGCCGCACCGCGCCTGCAGCCGCTCGGAGCCTGCGGCCGGGGCCCTGGCGTGCGGCGCGGGCCTCGGCGGGGCCCAGCGCCCCGGCCCGGGAGGATGCGGCCCGGGGCGGCCCGGGAGCTGAGCAGGGCCCCCGCGCCGACCCTCCGGGGCCCGGGCCTCCGGAGCCGCCGCCGCCGCCCCGCCCCCGACAGACATGACTTCCAAGCCGCTTTCCGACTGGATTCCCTACAGGTACGCGGGCGCCGGTCCCCCCTTTTCTTTAACTCGGGGGCGCGGCCCACCACCCTCCACCCCTGAGGCCACCGGGCAGGGTCGAGGGCGCCGGGCCGGGGCTGGTGGGGTCACCGGGCGGGGCGCGGGCACCCTCCCCATCTAGCCCTGAACTAGGAGCGCGGGTTGGAGGTACTGGTCCTTCCCACCCCAACTTTGGGGGCCCCGGCGGACCGAACCCGCCTGTCTTGCTCCGCCCCTTATCCTCCAGGGCTGCTGGGACGGGCCAGTGCTCCGGGCCTACGTGGGCCTCACTGGTCCATGTGGCCGCCGGGGGAGGGAGCGCGCGGGGCTGTGAGTCCCCTCCTAGGCCAGCAGAGCCCGCAGAGCCCTGCGCGCACTCCCGGCCGTCTGCAGGCATGCCCCCGCGGGACGCCCCGCCGGTCACAGTCGCTCCTGCTGGTCCGTTCACACACTCCAGGCGTGAATTCCTGGAGACAGTTATTCTGAACCAAGAGCACAGGCGGCTGATATACGCATGCACCATGCAGCTCTCCACATACACACACACACACACACACACACACACAGGTGCAGTGCTACATATCTGCACACGTACGTATGCTGTATCTGGAGAGTACCTGACACCGACTACTCACTCACAAGTACTAATATCTTTCAGAGGCTCACAAGTCCACTTGCTAACAGGTCTAGTCCTGGACACACACCAACTCACAATACACAGCTGCCTTTACATGCACAAGAGCACTGGAGAGTCCAGGCACACTCAGATAGCACAGCCAGGCACGTGGCCTGCCCAGTGACAGCTGGCCTGCCCCACCTGTGTGGAGGTTGGGGTAGGGGAAGGTCTCTGGGGCTTCACACAGGTGCAGGCCTTTCCCCCATCCACTCTACCCAATTCTCTCCATTTCCACTGTAAAGCAGCTCATTGCCATGGTAGCGCCAGATCCTTGGCCACCCATTGGCTCCTCGGTTGCCAAGGGCTACAGGGCTGTCTCTAGGCCTCCCAGAGAGGCATGTGTGTAAAAAGGGTCCCAGACTGCTAGGGTCCACTATGTTCTTGCCCACTCAGGTGCACATGCCGGTGGGTGGTAGAAACAGGCCTTCAGGGTCCGCCTGGCAACAGCCTGCTCTCAGGAAGGGACCTGATTCCAGTCACCGATAGAAAAGAACTCTGACAGCTCTTCTGTGTGTCTGTCCAGATAGCATGCAACATGGAAACCAGCTGAAACCGCCCCGGGTTTTGTTAAAGCAGATCCTTCTGCAAATGAGCACCTGTCACTGACTTGGGGACTCAGGGCTGCTTTTGAGAACTTGCTGTTGTCTCTGATCTCGACCCCTTTGGGGGCTTCATGGCTTTCCAGGTTAGAATTTGTGGGTGCCCCTCTCACCAACACACATGTGCACACACAAGTCACCCATAGGGCTTCCTGCAGACACATGTAATCACACCTCAGAGTCTCACATAGACCAGGGAGATAGTCCTCTCAGGGGACTGGGGCTGGGCTGACTCAAAGGAATGGCTACTGCATACAAGGGCATCTAGCTGGGGGCACAGGTAGTTCCTGGAGCATCCTGGCTGCCTTGACACGTATGGGCTGACCTTTAGAAGACAGTGCAGCCCCACAAAGTACCATTAACCTTTTCTTGCCACCCAACAGAGGTGCCTGGATAGTTCCTGTAGGCTGAGTGGCCTCTGGTGTTATGGATGTACCTGTATGGGGTGAATGTGGCGGGGTGTTGGCCACAGGCACTTAGGAGGGAGGCAAGGGGCAGCACTTGTGGCTGTGGATATGGTGATGTGTTTAGCGTCTGGCAAACGGGACCAGGCCTGCTCAAGGTTTAAGGAAGCCCTCCCAGGAGCCAAGGACCAAAGCAAGTGGTTGCGCGGGTCTTAGAAAGAGCCTGCCTCAGACTGGGAAGGCTTAAGCCTGCCTCTGGAAAAGTGGGGTTGTCTCTGGGAATGACTCTGCCCATTGAGTGCCCAGGGCACTGGCATCATGCAAGGAGTGATTTGACACTTACCCAGCCCACGCCCAACCCCTGCCCCCATTCCTTTCTTGGGCCCACACTCCACCTGAGTACAAAGTCCTGTCCGCCTGGGGACCTAACCCTGAGGAACAACTGGACACCCACGTGGCCTTGCCCTGCGTGCTGTCCCATTGCTCTGTCACCCCTGCCTTTTTGCTCTGCACCAGGGAGGGTAGGTGTAGAGCTGGGGGCAGGCCGTACTTAGAAGTTGCCAGAATCTCTTCTGCCCTACCAGGGTCTTTTTGAGAATGCACTGAGCCGAGAAAGCGTTGGCCTTGGGGTGCAGGCTTCCGGAACGGGAGACCTGGGCCGAGAAGAAGAGATGCACCTTGCCTCTTGCCTTAATGGGCTGCTGATTGCAGTCACAGCCACGTGCCTGTGTGGTCACAGAGAAAACGGGGGCAGGAGACAGGCGCGGCAGGTTACTTGCAGGTGTGGGGGATGGGCGCGTGTGCTGTGCTTTGGCGTGAGGTTTCCCTACCATCGCAGCATGTCAGCTGGAATGTGTCATTGGGTTTGGGGCGGAGAGGCCCATTGATTTCTTGTTAACGCTGCTGCTGGTGATGGTTGCACCTGTACTCCCTGGCCTGGCTCAGTTTCTTTGAAGCAGTGATAATCGCGAGTAATCTTCTTCAGGGCAATTGTAATGCTCACGAATTAATCTCATTCGGACTTGGAAGCCATTTAGTTGGTCAAGTTTAACAATTGGAATGATTTGCCTTTCATTTTTTTCTATTACAAGTAATTCCATTTCTGCCATATTCTCTTCATTTGTGTTCTTGAGGAGTTAAATGCCCCTAGTTCACGGCCTTCTGTGAGCTGTGGGTGAGAGTCAGGAAGGACCTCGAGGGGTGGGCCTGAGAGAGCCTGTCCTCAGTGCTGCCTGCGGCTGTGGCCTGGTGTTCCCTTATGAGGCGGTGAACTCCTGGAGAGCAGGGACCTCAGCTGGTGCTTGGCTGTGTGCCTGGCATGACCCAGCACAGACAAGATGCCCATGACTTTGAATCAGAGTGGCACCCACAGGTAGCTTTTAGGACTTTGCTGGCCCCACCCGATTCTCTGCTCACCGAGGGACACAGCGCTCTCCCTCCACAGTGGGGCTCCCTGGAGCCTCTAGGTCACAGAACGAGGCTCTCAGGGTCCTTCCAGGCCACGGAGTCCTGTGTGGGTGCTCCCTGTGCCTCTCCAGGGACGCCTTCCACCAGAGGCCGCTGTGACCAACAGAACGGTCTTCCTGGGGGTGAGCTTACAGGTGTCTCTGGTTCCCTTCCACGTGCCCTTGTTAGGATCCTCTACTACAGTGGTTCTCAACCTTCCTAATGCTGTGACCCTTTAATACAGTTCCTCATGTTGTGGTGACCCCCCACCATAAAATTATTTTCGTTGCTACTTCATAACTGTAATTTTGCTACTGTTATGAATCATAATGTAAATATCTGATATGCAGGATGTATTTTCATTGTTACAAATTGAACGTAATTAAAGCATAGTGATTAATCACAAAAACAATATGTAATTATATATGTGTTTTCTGATGGTCTTAGGCGACCCCTGTGAAAGGGTCGTTCGACCCCCAAAGGGGTCACGACCCACAGGTTGAGAACCGCTGCTCTACTACTTCCTCACTCCGCTTTCCAGGGAGCAGAGTGACTCCTGGTGAAGCCAGACTCCTGGCTCTTGCGCTTCTGCCTCTGGTGGAGCCCCAGTCCCCTGACGCTATGGCTCATGGCCTCCCCTGGTGAGGCAGGAGGAGCAGGACCCGTGCTACTGGGTCCACGGTGACTCTCTCTCTACTCCTTCCTCAGGCCCAGTCAGGGTGCCTTCTCGCTGCGCCTGGGGAGGAAGGAGCAGAGGAGACGCAAGGCAGATGGAGCTGACCAAGGGGCAGGGACACTGGACCCCTCAGCCTGATCTCTGCCCCTCTGCCTGTATGAGTCCTGCGGCCGCAGGCGGTGCCCGGTGTGGCCTGTCAGCACGGGCAGAGTGAGGCCATTCATTCCTCCCTCTGGACCCCTGCTTCTGTTGCAGCCCTTGAGCCCTCCTTGCCCCGTGGGATGGCGTTGACTGCCTGACCAGTCACCTCGAGGCCTCTGTAAACAGAACCCCAAAGTGTGTCCCTGGCTGATGTCAAGCCCTGTGCTGCCTGTGTGGGCAAGGCCTGGGTGTTGGCACCCACATAGGCGACTTGACGTCTTCCTGTTAGGTGTCTGCTTGTCTTTCTCTCTGCTAGCTTATCCGAGTCTCCTGAATTCCTACCGTTCTGGTGAGTGTCACCTGTGAGGCTGCCTTGTCGTCAGGTCACTGGTGAACATGCTAACCAAGAGAAGCAAGATGCTAGAACCTCCTCTGACTGTCATGACCCAGAAACCTTTGAATGTTTGTCTAATTAGACTAGCGTGCCGCTCGCATTGCCTCTTCTCGCCCACAAGTTATGGTCGGTTGCTGGTCCCTGCGATTCCACGTGGATGCCTGGCTGTTCTGTCTTCCCATTTTCCCAGTAGCCCCGAGGCCCCGCGCCCTGACCTGGGAACTTGGGCTTGCTCCGAGGGGTCACTTGTCTTCTGCTACTCAAACCGCCATCCAGCTGTTCAGTGAATCCCTCCACAGTCTTCCCTGAGGCCTGGGTTGGTCGCTGGTCTGCAGACTACGGTTTCTTACCCCAGCCGAGCATCAGCCTCATAGCAGCTCCCCACATTCTTGTTGGTTCCTGACGGTCCTCATTTGCATGCCGAGCATTGGAATCACCTGGGAGACTTGCTTTACAAGAGAGAGTGAGGCGGGTATTGAGCTGGGCATCTTCCCCTGCAGTTCCAAATTACCAAGTCAGGGCCGATGCGCTAGCAGCTTTAATGCACCTGGTAAGTTAGGACGCCAGTGGCTGGAATGGAGGCGCCTCATGGCTGGAGGCTGGAAGGCTTGTGAGCAGCATGGTTCTCTCCCTTCTCGAGCTGCACCCCCGCCCCCCGCCCATATCCACCCCCAGTTCCCATCCCCACTGTTTCCACAGTGTTCCAAGCAGCCCTAGGCCAGTGATTTTCAGTCGGTGTGCCGCAAGGATTTTTAAAACATGCAATACCTGACTATTTAGCCAGAGGCACTGACCTCTCTTCCCTTAGGTCAGGGGTGGGGAATGTCTGGCCTGCTGACAGTACAAGGCCCGTGAAATCATCTGTTCTGGCCCTGCCAAGGCTAATGGGGCAAGTTAAATCAATGTTTGACCAAATACAGCAGCTAATTTTTACGTTGATAATTTTGTATGGCCCTCGACTGATACTATAAATACCCAAATGGCCCTTGGCAGAGAAAGGCTCCCCACCCCTGCCTTAGATTGTCAAGTAAAAAATGACAACAGCCAACGCAACAATAGCCATCGGTGTGAATGAATAAAAATTATGCCCATTTCTTTTGTTAAATTGGCAAAAAAAATGTATGTTTTGCTGTGTCACAGAATTTTAGTAATTAGCTTATGTGTGCCATGAGATGAAAAGGATTGAAAGTCGCTCCCCTGGGCACTGGATGCCTGGATGTGCTGGGGGGCCGGGAGGGTGTCAAGCATTGGGCACAGGGGTTGTAGCCGGGCACCTGGGTGGTCTTTTCTTCCCTGACAGCCCACTTCCCTTTTCCCAGTCCACTGTGCCTGAGGGGGAAGGATGAGGACAGGAAGGGGAGGGTGAAGGGGGCATGGAGAGTGGGTCTGTCCCTGGGTTGGCCTGACCCCCAGGCCCCTGTCAGCTTAGGTGGATTAGCTGGGGCATGTGGGGTGAGTCTAAGAAGGGGTGGGAACCGGCTTTCTAACTACGTTGGCCTGTCTGGCTTTTCCAGCCCCCAGGAGATGTGCCCCCGCACTCACTTGTCCAGCCGGGTTCACTCCTCAGATATCTGTCTGACCTCAGGGCAGGCAAGGGATGCACAGAGGCTGTCTCCCTGGGTGGCGAAGGGGCCACCTCAGCGGCTGGTGTTTTCTTGGGCTCCCCGGTCTGGCCCCCAGCAGGAGGTGACCGGAATGAGGGAGCCACCACGGTCAGCTGGAAGACCATCCACCAGGGCCCTGCCTCCCGTCAGTCTCCTGGCGGGGCTGCAGCTGGCAGCCTGGGCTTGGCAGTGATTCCATAATTGGAGCCTGAGTCATTAAAAAGCCATTACTGTCTCCTCTCACGGTTATCGCTCAGTGCGGCCTAGAGCAGCGCCTGTCGGAAAAAGGGCGGCTGGGCATGTTGGTGGGAGAGGAAGGTGCCTAGGAGAGGTGCTGCAGTGGGTGGTGAGCAGGCAGAGCCTCCCCCTGTGTGTGTGTGTGGGCGGGGGAGGCTGGGCTGCGGAGGAGGTGACTGCAGCTTGGGTTCCACTCTCCCTGGAGACAGCATCGTTGTTGTCATTGTTCCCAACAACACGCTGCTGTGCACCAGGGGCAGGTGTGTGCTCCAGACACACGGGTGCCAGGCAGCAAGGCCGCCAGGATGAGCTGGTCCCTGCCGGGCGACTTTGCAGCCCTCCTGGGATCACTGCTGCCCCCGGGCCCATTCCCTCCCCCGCGTGCCCACTCCCGGAGCCTCCTCATGCAGGTGTGTGTCCTTCGGCCCTGGGTGGCCTTGCTCAGCCAGGCGCACTCTTATCCTCCAGTGCATGCTGCTCCCCCAGCTGCCGCCCACCCTGTGCTCCCTCCTCCCCACCGCCTCACTGCCTGGTGGGAAGTGAGGTGGTGGGCAGGCGGGCAGCTCTCTGGCACTTCCAGGACGTCTGAGTTTCTGGAATTCTTTACAAGCCGAACCCTTGTATGCATCCATCTTTCTCTGAAGGCCGGCGGTTAAGTCTGTTTTGTCTGTAGCCCGACCTGGGGACCGTGTTATTAGTGGCTGCGGCTCTTTGTCGTCATCCCCCACCAGGGAATCGGGTGGGGGCAGAGGAAGAGGAGTAGTTTTCATGGGAAGCAGCCCCCTTCCCTGGGTGGAACGTGTGGAAAGTCCACGGTGGCGGGGCAGCGACCTGTGGTAGGAAAACACCCCTGGGCACAGATAAGGACACAGGGGGCGGGGGGCACTGGGCAAGGGGGGGCACAAGGGCTGGAACCTTCTATTGTCAGCCGGGCAGCCCCGTGTCGTGACCCAGCTGTTCAGGAGGTGGCTTTGCTAACGTGAGCTTACCTCTCAGCTGGAGGTCACACCTTCTCGAAATGGCCCAGCACCATGGAAGTCATCTTTTTCCTGCTCAGCCGAACCCAGGGCCCGGAATGTCCCGGAGGAATACCCCTGGCCCTGCCCTGGGAAAGGGCATGTGGCTTGCATCATCCGGGAAGCCATGACGCTCCTGCTACAGGAAGAGAGCCAGCTCTGCGTGAGGTGACCCGGGCTCCTGTGGCCAGGCCGCTAGCACGGGACAGGGATTGCAGGCTGCCCGGTGCATGCCCGGCCCAGAGCTTGGCAAGCAGAGCCCAGTTGGCTGTCAGGCCCGTGGCTCCTGTCAGCCAGGTGTCATGCAGACCCAGCCTGCAGTTCCCCGGTGCCCTGGCAATGGTGCCCGCGGCAGACACGGGGAAGTAGTGTGTGGACACAGGCGCCTGGCGCTGGTGTTACTCAGACAGGGCGGTGACTGCAGGTGGAGAGGCAGGTGGAGAGCTGGAGCCTCAGGCCCGGCAGGGTCCGGGCACCGTGCTCTCTCTAGTACCGTCCCCCTTTCTCCAGAACCCCTGCTGCCCTCCCGCAGTGGGGCGTGCCTTTTCTGAGGGGACACCCATCATCCCACCCGTTTGAGATTAGGAGCTGGTCCCCGTCCTCGGTCCTGGCGGTGCTCTCGGCAGTCCCAGTGCAGCTGTGTGCTGTTGGGCAGGTGGGCAGTTTCAGGAAGACAGGTCTGACTTAGAAGCACGTCTGTTGGGTTTTCTCCTGGGCTGTGGCAGCTGAGGTTTCGGAGAATAAGGCTGGTCTGTGCACAGCCCCAGATCACAGTCAGGGCTCCGCCGAGTGCAGAGCCGCCGTGCGTGTCAGGAAAGGCCTTCCCATTGGCTAGTAGGTAGGATGCCGCCGGTTTAAGGTATGCAGAGCCCTCATCAGTGTGGCCAGGGAGGAGGGTGGTGGGCTGGCTGTGGTCATGGACTTCCTGCCGCTCTCTGGCTGGCTCCCCAGCCCGCAGAGACACAAATAGTTTGAATGAGCGGAAGGGACAGTTCGGGGGAATGAGTATTTCCGCCAGAAGGGCTGCTACTGCTGTCAGGAGGAGTGGAAATGGCTTCACTTGTCTTTGGGGTGATTGGACCTCATCTTTCCCCCGTCCATGCACACTGCACTCACCCACACACAAGCACGCCCGTCTCTTACACAGGTAGATGCACTCGTACATTTGTGCACATGCGCGAGACATACTTATAGCCTCACACACGCAAACCTCATGCACTCGGGCACATAACTGGGCCAGGATGGCATAGGGGATTCCCAGAGCTCAGCCCCTCAGGCTCCAACCCCACCCCATGCAGCTGGCCTGACCTTACAGAATTGGGGGCCTAGGTCCCATGTATGTGCCTTGGACTAGAAAGAAAATTAAGTGGTTTGAATTACCAGCTCGCTGCTGTGCTCTGCCTTCCTGGGAGGCAGGGCCAGTCTGTGTGAGACGACGCTGCCTGTCCTGACACCTCAAGGGTTCAATGCCCTGGTGCTGCCTGGCGCCACGTCTGTGGCCAGGGAAGGGTCCAGTGGCTGGTTGGTGGAACGTATGTTGATGTGCCCACCCAGCCCCAGCCCTACCCTGAGGGACTGGTTGGCCACTTGGCCGCACCCTCCCTGGGCCTCAGTGGGCAGTGTCAGCACCACTCTGCCACCTGGAGAGCCAGGTGCTTGCTTTGAACAGATGGGGCGAGGGTCTGCCCCAAGGGCCCAGGTTTCCCCAGAAAGGACCGAGAGGCATGGGGAGGGGTGGGGAGATCTGAGAGGGAGCCCGAGTGGGCAGGTCCCTGGTCGGAAGCCTGGCCTTGGGCCTGGCTTGTGCTCGATGCTTCTGGACAGGTGCCCTTGGAATGCAGTCAGGCCCTGCTCATGGGCCCAAGGGGAAAGCCTCCTGTAGCTACTGGGGCCAAGGATCCCAGCAGGAGATAAGCTCCCAGAGCCACAGGAATATAGTGCAGGCCTTTTTGTCTCGAGCTGGTTTCCAGATAGTAGCTCACCCTTCCTCTCTCTCAGCCATGATGGGAGGGGTTTAAAGAACCCAGATGTGCTGGGTGGGCTCTGGGCCAAACCCTGGCACCTCGTGGGCAGGCCCTGAACGCCCCTCTCTCCCTCCGCAGTGTCTTAGATGATGAGGGCAGCAACCTGAGGCAGCAGAAGCTTGACCGGCAGGTGAGTGAGCCTGGGGCCGGGTGGAAGGGTGGGCACTCGCCATCCTGGCTGCCCCCTTCCTGGGTGATCCTGACTGGGGGAAGAGCGCCCCCCCCCCCCCCCACACACACACAGAGCAACTCTCTCCTTTACCAGCTCAGCACTGACCAGTACACGGGGCTTCTGCCACGCAGGCCACTGGGGGGCTGTGGTCCTGCCAGGATAGCTCCCTGGGCTGAGTTTTGCCTTCTTTTCCTGGACCCCAAGTCTCGGGGCACCAAGGACATGAGGCCTTGGCCCAGAGTGGACATTGGCCCCCACTGGGGTCTCTAGAAGCAAGCTGAGCCAGCAGGGCCTTCTCTCTGCTCCCAGGCTGGGAGCCCTCCCTCGGGTGGAGGCGGCGGGCTGCCCCCTCCAGCCCGGTGGCCCCCATGCCTGTCCGGTGCCTCTGCAGCGGGCCCTGCTGGAGCAGAAGCAGAAGAAGAAGCGCCAGGAGCCGCTGATGGTGCAGGCCAATGCCGACGGGCGGCCCCGAAGCCGGCGGGCCCGGCAGTCGGAGGAGCAGGCCCCCCTGGTAGAGTCCTACCTCAGCAGCAGTGGCAGCACCAGCTACCAAGGTACACCCTGCCCTTGGGACAGCCTGGGACAGCCAGCCTGGGAGGCTCCACACCCCTCAGGGACTCCTGCTAACCTGAGCAGGCACGGGCCCTCTGTCAGGTGTGTCCAGGCTGTGCGTGGTTCCCATCAGGAGCAGACAGCTGAGTGGGGCTGGTGGAGGGAGGCTGGGACCTGGAACCGTAGGCTCCTGGGTCAGGTGCTGGAGCCAGAAGCTAAAACTTTATTGATCTGGGAGTTCAAGTGTCCAGGTTTCTGATCAGGAGAGTTTCCCCGAGAGCAGGAGGCAGTTCCTAGGAGCAGAAGGGTCTGCTCCCCGCTGGTGTTCTGCCTCCTGGAGGAATGCACTCAACATCCCACACCAGCCAGTGTCTCCTGCGAGACATCTATTGCCTCCCCTCCCTGGGCTCCCCACGCCTCCGTCTTCCTGGCTTCTGACCGCAGGTCCTTGCACAAGGCCACGGTGACCAGCAGCCTCCAGCTCTCCCATCTTTGCACTCTGCTTCTCAGCAGAGCTCGTCCTGGGGTTGGGGAGGGGGTGGCTCCGTTGCCTCCCTGAGCTCAGGACCCACCTGTGGGTTAGAGGACGAGTACCTCAGGCTGAACAGGGGGTTGGTCTCTCTGATCCCTAAGGAGGGACGCAGATGCAGTCCCACTGCCCCCTGCTGGCGCAGGTAAACCCAGTGCCTTCTCTGTCAGATGGTGGCTCCGAGAAGGTGGCATCTGGCTTTTGCAGTTGGAAGGAAGCGTAGCCACCACGGCGCTCCCCTCTGTGGCTTCCTCAGGTCCTGCAGTGCCAGCCACTTCCAGCTCCTGTGGTTGCCTCAGCTCAGGGCTAACCTTTCTCATCTGACTGTCGGGCCTCCCCACAGCCTGGGGCACGGTGTCTCAGGTTCCGCCAACCCAGCCTGAGCACACGGGTCCCCTTCTCTGTGTCTTGGAGGGCAGCGCCTAGTGCCCGGTCTCGGCACAGCACCCTGGACAAGCTCCGTGCCCGCTGTTTGCCCTCGTCCCACTGAGGAAACCCGTTCATACCTGATGATAAAGGCACCTGCCAGTGGCTAGGCATGGTGCTGGGCGCTCTCCCTGCGTTACCTCATTTATTCTTTACAGTAACTCATTATCCCCACAGGATCGATAAGCACTTGGACTCCCAGGGGGTCACCGACTTGCCCGTGGTACGTTGCTAATGAGCATCGGGACGAGGCTCTGCACCCAGGCCTGTCGGACTCCAGATGGCCTTGCCAGCATGTTTTGTCACCTCCCTGACAGGGAGGCCTGTCAGTGATTTCCCTGTGGGCTGCCGTTCGGCACCAGGGCCAGGCTGGTATGGCGGTACTCCACCAGCGAGGCCCTGCACAGGACGGGGACAGGGGCCTCAGCCCCACGCTGCTGTCCTGGACAGCCAGCTCCGGCGGCTCCACGCAGACCTGGCCCCGGCCCCACCCTCTCCCGGCAGCCCCCTCCTCACACTTCCTCCGTGAGCACGGTCCCGAGTGGCAGTGGTGCCCTGCAGGGAAGGCACCTGCTGCTGTGTGGGCATCTCAGCCCAGCTCTGCCAGACCTGGCACCTGACTGTTCGAGGCTGCACGTGGGGTGGGAGCCTGCTCCTGGGACTTCAGGCCCTGCCAGTTTGGGCCGTAAGCCAACACCTTGAGGCTCTGAGAGAAGCTTACAAGTCACCGATGCGCAGGCATGTTGGCAGGTGCCTCTCGAGCTCTGAACTGTGTGCCAGGCCCGCAGAAGGGACCAAACGCAGAAGGCAGTTTCTGGTCATGCCCCCGCCTGCTCACCTGTGACTGTGAGCATGTCACTGGCCCTCTCTGGGTTTGTCTCCTGTAAGGGAGAAAAATTCTCTCAAGACTTTGAACATTGAAGCAGCCATCGTGCTTCAAGGTCCATTGTGAGAGTCCAGACCAGGCTGGGTCCTGCTGCTTCTGCTGGGCTCTGAGGTGGGCACAGCCCCAGAGGGCTGCTGCCCCTGTGACTGGCTGGCCTGGGATTGGTGTTCCCTGGAGCACCCAGCCCTCCCCGCAGCACTAGCTTTCTCCTGCTCCGCCCCCTGCTGGCTCTTGGTATTAAATACAAGGGGAATTTGACCAAAATGAGGGCCCGGGACCTGATTACAGATCCCAGGTCTCTTGCAGCCCTCCTGGCCCAGGCCCAGCTTCACTCGGACCCTGGCTGCTACACACACAGGACCTCTGTCCCTAGAACTGTGATGTATTCATCCGGTTCTTAAGTATTTACTTTGAGGACCTACTGTGTGTCAGCTTCCAGATGAGAAGCTGGCAATCCAGGGTGAGCACAAGCAGGTTGTGACCACTGTTTCCTCGTGGACCTGATGGTCTGAGAGGGAAGAGAGTTGAGCAGATGGTCACAGGTGTGCTTTGTGGGAAGCTCTGTGCGTGAATGGCAGACCCCCGCTCCCGAGGGGCTGGAATCTGCAGGAGGAGTGGGAGTTAGCGGACGGGTGGCATCGGGAGGCAGCGGGACAGCGAGAGCGAGGCCCCTGTGGCCGTTGGGAGTCCAGTGTGCACAACAAGCACGGCGTGGCCGGGACTTGGGCCTGGGAAGTGAGGCGTGTGCGGTTCGGCCCAGGCCAAGGCGAGGGAGATGGAGGAGCCAGACTTGCAGGGGAATGTCCGTCTTCATCTTAGAGCTGTGAGAAGCGGTTCTGGGACTTGGAGCAACTAGGGTTCTATGTGGAGGACGTGGAGGCCACCAGCTGGGACCCGCCCGAGGCCTCTGTGCCGCTCCTGGTGTCCGGATGTCTCTCCTGCCTCAGGGCGCTCTGCACCCCCGGCCACCATGGGCTCGTCCCCCCAGGGCAGTGCAGGGCCCCTGGAGTGTGGCCCTCCTTGTGGTCTCTTCCAGGAGATGCAGCCTTTTCTGTCTTCATCCACCATATCCCAGTCACGCTCCCTCCCCTCCCCTCCCCCCTGCCCCAGCTCAAACAGTTGGCTGGCCCAGAGGTTTGGTTGGCCATGGTGTGGGCAGGCTGGGTGCCACCTCCCTGTCCCGGGCACCTCTGCCTGGTACAGATGGGTGGTGGGAGGCCCTGCTGGGGTTGGGGAGGCTGGAGAACATACTGGGAAGGGTGTGAGCCGGCGCTCTGGTCTCACCCAGGGCCTGTCTGTCTCTCTCTATCGGGCTCTCTCCTAAGCAGTTCAAGAGACCGACCCACTTGCCAGTGTGCAGCTGGGAGCTGCCCGCCCAACAGCACCAGCCTCAGCCAAGAGAAGCAAGGCAGCGGCCGCCGCAGGGGGCCAGGGCGGGGCCTCGAAGAAGGGGAAGAAGGGGAAGCACAAAGGTTGGCTTGCCCTCTGACCCCCCACGGGAGGGTTGGGAGGCTCGTCTTCCCAACCTGGAGGCCAGGGACAGGTGGGAGGCCCGGGGGGAAGGCACCAAATGGCACTCAGCGCCCCACCCAGCTGGCTCACAGGCCTCATCTAGCTCACGGGGCACCTGGGCTGGCCTGTGGGTGAGGGGCAGGCCCTCCATACTGCCAAGAAGGGAAGTCCAGCTCAGCTACGGCCCACGAAGCCCCTCCCCTGCCCAGCCTGAGAGCCCTCTGCCTCCACCCTGAGCCAGGACACTGTCCCGTGGGGCTTGCAGCCTCCCAGTCACCCCGGGGGCCTCCGCCACTCCCTCGCCTCAGCGCCACCCTCGGGCCCACAGACCAGTCTCCCTGCTCGTCTCTCTCCAAAAGGTCCCCAGGGATAGGCACGGCGGCCCCTGCCCCGAGTCCTGTTTCTGTGGGCTAGACACCTGTCTCCTCAACCACATGTGTGCCCAGTGGTTTCCAGGCCTCGGGTGTTGTGGGATGGGGGGCGGGGGGTGCTGGCCACAGCTTCCGGGGCTGACGGCTGTCTTTTGGACATAGCCCACCCGGACAGGGTGGCTGCCACCGTGTGGGCCAGGCCTCCTCGCTTCAGTCCCCGACGCTGTGGCAGCTGGGGAGGAAGGCAGACGTGGGATGGGAGAGCCTCCGTGTGGGAAGGCGCACGCGTGCCAACCTCGGCCTTTTCGAAGGGCCCGTGTGTTTTTGACGACGTGTGAGTTGACTGTGTGTGTCTGAGACGGACCGTCCGCACTGATGGCTCGCAGCCGGCCACATCCGTGAGCGCGTGGTGGCCCCGTGTGGTGTGGATGGTCGTGGTTCCCCGTCGAGTCTTTTCGCTGTGAGCTGGCTTTGTAGGTGGCTGCCGTCTGCCTAGGGATGTGAGGCGTTTCAAACCAACCCTCGGCAACTAATTCTGGGGACAGCGAAAGTGACAGAACCCATGCCCCTTCAGAGCTGACCAATCATTAAGAGGCTGACAGCAATCATTCGTTTTTTAAAAGTCAGTTTTGCAAGTAAAGTTCTGCAGAGGGTCCCCCGACTCAGCCCTCACCCACTTCGTGGCTGTCTGCGGATCCAGCTCTCCTCCCCTCCCACTGCCCTCCGGGGCTCAGAAGTGTCCCTGGCCTGCAGGCGCCGGCGGGCCAGCGGCTCTGGCAGAAGACGAGTCTGAGGCTCGAGGCCCAGTGCAGATCCTGACTGTGGGCCGGTTGGACCACGCCCAGGACGCAGGGGAGACGGCAGCTGGTGGGGGCACACAGCCCTGCGGGCAGGACCTCCGTGCCACGATGCAGAGGAAGGGTGAGCCCCGTGGGGGTCCAGCGACACCCCCAAAGCTCAGTCCCAGGTTCTCAGATGCACCCTTCTTGGGGAGCACGACCCTCCTGTGTCTCTTCCAGCCCCTCCCAAACCCTGGTGTGGGGCCCGGGAGGCCAGTGGAAAACGTGGGCAGGGGCCCTAATAAGGCCAAGTCCAGGGAAAGACGTATGAGCCAGGGTAACCAGCAGCCCACAGCCCAGCCCTGTCTCCCCCACTCCTACCACCTGCCCCCAAGGAGGCCCTAGCTCTGGGGACAGATTTCCGCCCCCTTTGGTTCCTTTGAAAGAGCTGCTTTTGTAAAATGTCCCCTGTCTGCTGAGCCAGAGGAGCAGGGCCAGGATGCTGAGAGGCAGGGCAGATCCAGGAAACCTGCCAGGGTAGCTTCCCCACTGGGAGCCCTGCCCCAGGGAGCCCCTGGTGGGGGCGGCCGAGGGAAGCCCAGCAGCGCCCCACATTCAGGGAATCAGAGGCTGGAGAGGGCGTTCAGTGGGGAGAAGCACACAGACAGGCCTACTGCAGGCTGGGAGGGGAGGAGTCAGCCCTGCTCTGCAGGCTAAGAAGCTGGCCTCTCCCAGGCACATTCCATGGTCTGTGCCTGCCAAGGCCTCTGGGAGCCTGAGGCCAGAGAGGAGGCTCCCAGCACAGGGACAACCCGTCAGGCCTTGCTACACAGGAGGCAGGCATGGCGAGTGCTGGAGCGGAGGGGGCAGAGGGTCTGACCTGAGCTTGGAGTGGGGGGCACAGACCCCAAGGATCGTGACCAGCCCCAGCATGCACCTGAGAGAGTGCCCTTGTGTATATCGGGACATCTGTGGGCATGTGTGTCAATGTGTGTGTGCACCTAAGGCCTGGGGTGTGTGCATGCAGTATGATGACTCAGTGCCTGTGAACAGGTGTGTGCCTGGGTGTGTGTATGTGACCACGCCTCCCACCTGTTCCTGCCTGGGTGTGTGTGTGTGACCACGCCTCCCACCTGTTCCTGCCTGGGTGTGTGTATGTGACCACGCCTCCCACCTGTTCCTGCCTGGGTGTGTGTATGTGACCACGCCTCCCACCTGTTCCTGCCTGGGTGTGTGTGTGTGACCACGCCTCCCACCTGTTCCTGCCTGGGTGTGTGTATGTGACCACGCCTCCCACCTGTTCCTGCCTGGGTGTGTGTATGTGACCACGCCTCCCACCTGTTCCTGCCTGGGTGTGTGTATGTGACCACGCCTCCCACCTGTTCCTGCCTGGGTGTGTGTATGTGACCACGCCTCCCACCTGCTGCCTGGGTGTGTGTATGTGACCACGCCTCCCACCTGCTGCCTGGGTGTGTGTATGTGACCACACCTCCCACCTGCTCCTGCCTGGGTGTGTGTATGTGACCACGCCTCCCACCTGTTCCTGCCTGGGTGTGTGTGTGTGTGACCACGCCTCCCACCTGCTCCTGCCTGGGTGTGTGTATGTGACCACGCCTCCCACCTGCTGCCTGGGTGTGTGTATGTGACCACGCCTCCCACCTGCTCTTGCCTGGGTGTGTGTATGTGACCACGCCTCCCACCTGCTGCCTGGGTGTGTGTATGTGACCACGCCTCCCACCTGTTGCCTGGGTGTGTGTATGTGACCACGCCTCCCACCTGCTCCTGCCTGGGTGTGTGTGTGTGACCACACCTCCCACCTGCTCTTGCCTGGGTGTGTGTATGTGACCACGCCTCCCACCTGCTGCCTGGGTGTGTGTATGTGACCACGCCTCCCACCTGCTGCCTGGGTGTGTGTATGTGATCACGCCTCCCACCTGTTCCTGCCTGGGTGTGTGTATGTGACCATGCCTCCCACCTGCTCTTGCCTGGGTGTGTGTGTGTGACCACGCCTCCCACCTGCTCCTGCCTGGGTGTGTGTGTGTGACCACACCTCCCACCTGCTCCTGCCTGGGTGTGTGTGTGTGACCACGCCTCCCACCTGCTGCCTGGGTGTGTGTGTGTGACCACGCCTCCCACCTGCTGCCTGGGTGTGTGTATGTGACCACGCCTCCCACCTGCTCCTGCCTGGGTGTGTGTATGTGACCACGCCTCCCACCTGCTCCTGCCTGGGTGTGTGTATGTGACCACGCCTCCCACCTGCTCCTGCCTGGGTGTGTGTATGTGACCACGCCTCCCACCTGCTCCTGCCTGGGTGTGTGTATGTGACCACGCCTCCCACCTGCTCCTGCCTGGGTGTGTGTATGTGACCACGCCTCCCACCTGCTCCTACCTGGCCCAGGCATCTCCAGTAGCATGAGCTTTGAGGAGGAAGAGGAGGATGAGGACGAATACAGCTCCAGTTCCTCCCAGCTAAACAGCAATACCCGCCCCAGCTCCGCCACTAGCAAGAAGTCCATCAGGGTGAGTAGGGAAGGGTGGACGGCAGTGTGCAGGGCTGGTCACTCACCCAGGCTGCAGGGGAAATGGTGTGGAGAAATGATGGTGAGTGGCTCGCTGGGCTGGGCCAGATGCCTACCTATTGAGAGCTGCTCAGGCCTGGGCTCTCCCGCCCCCCCCCCCCCCCAATCAGGTCTCTGCCAGGCCAGGCGGGTGGGGAAACAGGTTGGACAGGATGACCTAAGGACCTACCCACAGGGATGGCTGAGGGAGAGAAGAGCTGGGAAGTAGCTGATGATCCCAGGGCCAGGCTGGCCGGCCTGCATCTGGGACTGTGTCTCATCTCCCACCACCACCACATAAAGGGTCAGCCCTGGACCCCAGACCCCCAATTTCAGCTGCTCGGGGTCCCACTCTCCCCTGTAGGAGGCAGCCTCAGCCCTCAGCCCAACAGCCCCAGAGCCCTCGGCAGAAGTTGAGGTCCAAGATCTCGAGGAATTTGCACAGAGGCCAGCTCCCCAGGGCATCACCATCAAGTGCCGCATCTCGAGGGACAAGAAGGGGATGGACCGGGGGATGTACCCCACCTACTTCCTGCACCTGGACCGAGAGGACGGGAAGAAGGTGAGGGGGGCCTGGACGTGCGTTTCCCCTGCAGGCTTGAGGGCCTGGGGGCTGGGATGTGACCGGCAGCCTCAGATCCAACAGCCACCTCTCAGCTCCCCCAGAGATTGAGGCCCTCGTGCCTGGTCAGTGTGCACCTTTGTGTCTGCCAGTGCGTGTACCTGTGTGCACACCTTTGTGTCTGCCAGTGCGTGTACCTGTGTGCACACCTTTGTGCTGCCAGTGCGTGTACCTGTGTGCACACCTTTGTGTCTGCCAGTGCGTGTAGCCTTTGTGCTGCCAGTGCGTGTACCTGTGTGCACGTCTTTGTGCTGCCAGTGCGTGTACCTGTGTGCACGCCTTTGTGCTGCCAGTGCGTGTACCTGTGTGCACGCCTTTGTGCTGCCAGTGTGTGTACCTGTGTGCACGCCTTTGTGCTGCCAGTGTGTGTAGCCTTTGTGCTGCCAGTGTGTGTGCCTGTGTGCACGCCTTTGTGTCTGCCAGTGCGTGTAGCCTTTGTGCTGCCAGTGCATGTGCCTATGCGTATGCCTTTGTGTCTGCCAGTGTGTGTAGCCTTTGTGCTGCCAGTGTGTGTACCTGTGTGCACGCCTTTGTGTCTGCCAGTGCGTGTAGCCTTTGTGCTGCCAGTGCATGTGCCTATGCGTATGCCTTTGTGTCTGCCAGTGTGTGTACCTGTGTGAACGCCTTTGTGCTGCCAGTGTGTGTACCTGTGTGCACGCCTTTGTGCTGCCAGTGTGTGTACCTGTGTGCACGCCTTTGTGCTGCCAGTGTGTGTACCTGTGTGAACGCCTTTGTGCTGCCAGTGTGTGTACCTGTGTGAACGCCTTTGTGCTGCCAGTGTGTGTACCTGTGTGCACGCCTTTGTGCTGCCAGTGTGTGCACCTTTGTGCACGCCTTTGTGTCTGCCAGTGCGTGTAGCCTTTGTGCTGCCAGTGTGTGTACCTGTGTGCACACTTTTGTGCTTCCAGTTTGTGCGCATGTGTGTGAGCACACCGTGTTCTGGAACTGAAGTGAGGGAGAGTCCCTTGTGTGAGTGTGTGAGTGGCACCCGTGATTGTGTGCGGATCAGAGGTTGGGTCTGGAGTGTAACTTCCTCTGCTTCCCCAAGGTGTTCCTCCTGGCGGGAAGGAAAAGAAAGAAGAGTAAAACATCCAATTACCTCATCTCTGTGGACCCTACAGACTTGTCTCGAGGCGGGGACAGCTACATCGGGAAACTGCGGTACCAGCACTCCCCAGGCGGGGTGGGCAGGCTCTCTAGAGGGAGGAGATCTAGGCCAGGAGTCAGATCCTCTCCGCGGGTCCTCTGTCCCTCAGATCCTACCATGGGCTCTGCCAGCCTAGAGCCAGGCTTGGAGGTGGGCCTCACACACCCACCCTAGACTGCTCCCAGCCAGGTGGGCCCAAGCCCACCCTGAGTGACGGATGAAACCCTGGGATGTCACTGATGATGTCGGCCACCACGAAGTCACCTTGGCCATGGTCAGTGCTGAGGGGCAGGGCTGAGAGTGAGGCCTTGACGGGAGAGAGGACCACCTTGGGGAGAGAGGACGGCTCGGAGCCAGCCCGGGGGAGGAGGGTTTGCTGAGGAACGGAGGGCCAGATCTGGGGAGCATAAGTCAAGCTGAGCGGTAAGGAGCCAAAGCTGTGGAGATGGGGCTGGACCAAGACGCAGGCCGGATGGGACAGAGGTCAGCTGATCCGGTCTGCATGGCGAGCTGCGTCCCCTCTGCGGCCTTGCCAGCTGCCATTCAGTTTGCTCACGTCTGCTCCTCCAGGGAGACACTGTGCACCCTGACTTCCCTCCCTGAACGTACTCCTGAACCAAGATGTTCTTTGGTTCAGCTCAGAGCAAGTCCAGGCCTTTTGCCCTTTAGATGGGGACTCAGTGAGCAGTGTGCCCCACACTGGCTCCTGGCTTAGCCCAGAATGCTTTGCAGGCTCCTCACAGGACAGACTGTTAGCTGTTTGCTGCCCTGGGCAGAGGGTGGGTGACCCTGTACTGATGGTGCCTGCCCTGCAGATCCAACCTCATGGGCACTAAGTTCACCGTTTATGACAATGGAGTCAACCCCCAGAAGGCTTCCTCCTCTACGTTGGAAGGTGGGACCCTGCGTCAGGAGCTGGCCGCCGTGTGCTACGTGAGTCCCGGTTCCTGGTCTCTGGTCTCCAAGTAGGATGTGACGGTCAGGACTGGCGGCCTGATCTGTGGGCTGTCCCCTTGGAGGGGCCCTTCCTGGGAGAGGGGCCCAGGCCCTCTCCTCTCTTCTGAGTGTAGCCCCCAGCGGGCCATCTGCCTGGGAGGGCTCTGGGAACCAGGACTGGTCTATGCAGCCCAGCCCCAGAGCCTCCTGGAAAGGAGAGGCAGGCCTGGGTTCTTGTCTGTGCATCCCTTCCCTCCTCCCTCCAGTATCCTGATGGACGAAAGGCCCTTTACGTTATCATCTTACTGGATGCTGAGTCTAAGAGCTCAGTCTTACTATTTTTTAAATTCTATTGATGAGAAAACTGAAGCTCAGGGTGGGTCACTAGCCAGTGTCACACTCAAACCAGACGGGAATATAAGTACAGGGGATTTTACTTCATTTTAAAATGCGGGATTGGTAACCCCATCAACTTGGGCTAATTGGGAATCCATAGCCGTTTGGCTGTTTTGTATGATCCTATGGTGCCACCTGCTGGTCAGCTTTGGGGATGCAGTCCGAATCTCTTCAAATACTGTTCCCCGTACTGTTTGAGGCACTGAGGAAGGATATAGTAATGAACAAGAGACATAAACGTATACCCTTATGGGACTTAAACCCTTAGTTTAAGGAGATAAGCTGTTAAATGGACAAAAGCAAAATATATATGTTCCTGATAAATGCTAAGATGGAAAAAATAAAAGGGGGAGGGCTGTGAAGTGTCCAGGTGTGTGTGTGTGTGTGTGTGTGTGTGTGTGTGTGTGTGTAAGGGCCTCACCGAGGTAGCACTGGGGTAAAACCCAGAAGGAAGTGAGGCCAGCCGGGTGGGTGTTGGGGAGGGTACCATACAGAGTGTAAGAGTCCTGGACGCCTGGCACATGGGGAACAGCAAGGAGGGTGGCGAGTGCAGGGAGAGTCAGTGCTGAGGGGTAACAGGTCTTCAGCTTTTACTCTGAGCTAAGGAGGAAAATGCTATGACTTAACAGGACCCCTGGCTGCTGTGTGGCGAGCAGGTGACAGGGAGGGGGAGGGGCCAGGGGTGGGAAGGAGGAGTCCACCTAGGTTTCACTGTGAGCTCAGCGAGACGGTGGTAAGAGTGACTGGATTCATGATGGAATTTGAAGGTAGAGCTGGCAGCATTAGCTGATACAGTGGTTCTCAACCTTCCTAATGCCGCGACCCTTTAATACAGTTCTTCATGTTGTGGTGACCTCCAACCATAAAATTATTTTTGTTGCTACTTCATAACTGTAATTTTGCTACTGTTATGAATCGTAATGTAACTATCTGATATGCAGGATGTATTTTCATTGTTCGCGACCCACAGGATGAGAACCGCTGGATTAGAAGGTGGGGTGAGAGAGAGGAGTCAGGTATGACCCCAGGTAGTTTGCTGACTTGCTGTTGAGTGAAGCAAAGAGGACTCTACAGGGAGCTGGTTAGGACAGGGACTCAGGAGTTCGCGTCTGGACGTGCAAAATTTAGACACCTGTTAGATGTTCAGGTGGAGATGGTGAGAACTAGCTCATCATCTCTCTTCCCTCCCTCCAGCCTCCCCAGTAAGTCGAGTCCTCAGGTGGCTACTGTTTTCTGTTTCGCAGGAGACTAACGTCTTAGGTTTTAAGGGGCCGCGGAAGATGACTGTGATTGTCCCAGGCATGAACATGGTTCACGAGAGAGTCTGTATCCGGCCCCGTAACGTGAGTTCCTCCCCCACCACACCCTGCCCCCCTCATCCCAGCTTCTGCATGAGCTTCTAAGGGCAGAGCACCAGCTCATGTGTCTGCACGGGAGGCAAAGTGTGAGCAGCCCGGGGGGGTCTGGTGAAAGCTGGGGACCCCCAGCCCTGGGCCTGATCCCATGGCCCTGGGCTGGTCACGGAGCCAAGGCCGGGCCTGGCTTAGCAACGCTGCTCTCCCAGGAGCATGAGACGCTGCTAGCACGCTGGCAGAATAAGAACACGGAGAGTATCATTGAGCTACAAAACAAGACGCCTGTCTGGAATGATGACACGCAGTCCTACGTACTCAACTTCCACGGGCGCGTCACGCAGGCCTCCGTGAAGAACTTCCAGATCATCCATGGCAACGACCGTGAGTGTCTGCCCCGACGCGTGGCTGCCTGCACGCTCGCCAGGCTCAGCTCAGGGCTCCGCTCGCCGGCCCTGCCGTGCGGCCAGTGCTGAGGACCTGGTCGCACAGCGTAGATTCGCTGTAGAGGCCGTATGCCTGGGAGGCCGGGAAGGCCCTGCGGAGCCTGGACATGGGCTCTGTGTGCTCAGCAGTCTCAGGGTGGGAATCTCTCTCTTCGTCCCCATCTCCTGGTGTTTGTATGTTCCCTCTGTCCTGCCCTTCCCCCACTGGTCGGTTTCATTTCCCGTGAGATTCCCTGGGTACCTCTGCCTCTCGCTTTCTCTTCCCTCTTGTGATCTGGGTGTGTGTCTGTCTTCCCCGTCTCTCCCGTCCTGACTCTGTTCCTGTCTGCATGGTGGCCGGCTCCAGCGGACTACATCGTGATGCAGTTCGGCCGCGTGGCAGAGGACGTGTTCACCATGGACTACAACTACCCGCTGTGTGCGCTGCAGGCCTTCTCCATCGCCCTGTCCAGCTTCGACAGCAAACTGGCCTGTGAATAGAGGCCGCCTCACGTCCGTCGGGGTGGCCCAGCCCGGAGTGGAGCTGCCTGCCCGCCCTCTGTACATAGGCCTCCTGCCAGATGAACTGGCTCTCGGTGGGCCCCCGGGCCCAGCCAGCCAGGAACTGGCTCCTCTGCCCCCCTGTTGAGGCAGAGAAGTGGGGTGTGTGTAAAGGGCCCACAGTGAATTCTTTCTGTGCCCCAGGATCCACACACACACCCAACCTTGGGTTAGCATCCTGCTGCAGTCGTGTTTGCCAAGCTGCGAAGGCAGGAAGGGGTGTAGAGGGAGAGGAAGCACAATGCCGGGCTGCTGTGGCCCAGCCACCCACTCAACCCAGGAGTCGATGAGGGAGGGGCACAGTGAGTGTGTGTGGAAGGCAATCGCCGTCACACAGCAAAGGGCTTGGTAGCCCAGCCTGGCCCTTAACTGCAGGAAGCCCCCTGACTTCAGGCCTCAGCCCGGCCTGGGCGAGGCCAGCAGGTAGGGAAAGGGCCAGCGGCAGGACCCTGTCAAGGCTGCAGGGGCCTGGCTGTGGGAGCGGCCTGGTGGCCTCGGGTTCTAGCTCATTAGGTTTCTCTAGGTTTTCTCTGTGCACAGAGGCAGCAGGAGGCCAGCCATCAAGGCCAGCTGTCTTAGAGGATGGCCTGCAGGACACAGGCTCAGCATACGGGAGGTGCAGGGAACAGGCGTCCTGGACCAGGCTGCCCTGGGAGCCCTCAGCTACCCCAGCAGCTCTCTGCCCAGCAGCCTCGGCACAGGAAACGTGGACGGGCCTAGGTCACCAGCCCCGGACTCCACACAGGTAGGCGTGGCCAGGCCGGGGCTGGTGAGCTGAGGTCTCTGCCTGGGCTTCAGCTCCTGCTGCAGTGAGTGGAGGTCGTGGCTGCGGAGGGCCGCACTGCGTCGTCCTCAGAAGGATGGGGCAGGCGAGGAGGGCAGGGAGTACTGCAGCATCACTGGAGATGAGAGGTGGCAGGACCCTTAGAGACCAACTAGTCCAACAGCCACCAGAGGCAAATCACTCAACACATGGTACTTGCCTGGGGTCACCTGGCTGGTGAGTGGCAGAGTCAGAGCTTCAGCTCCCTGGATTTCTGTGTTCCCAGCATCCCCCCAGAAAACCATTATCTTGGCTTTCAGGCCTTCCCGGGGCCCAGTCTGGATGCCCTCGCCCCAGATGAAATGGTGTGTGTTTTGGGGTGGTGCGGCTATAGACTGAATTGGAAACTATCTCAGTAGATTGGCAGTTCCCTGCTAAAAGCCGTCTGGCTTTTTGCCTGTCAGACTGATCAGGACTGACCCGTGTCTGCCTCCCCCAGAGAGCATGCCTAGCGAGGCTGCTGCCCTTTTCTGCACGTGGGTGTGATGGCGGTGCGTGTGCCGGGCGGGGCCTGAGCTCCCCCTTCCCCAACATCCTCTTCTGAGGACACGGGAACGCCTCCCTTTCCTTTTTGTCCTTTTCCCTGGTTCACCTGATGGAGAGCAGACGTCAGTGGGAAGCAGGCAGTGGTTCCTCCCTGCAGAGTAGATGTGCTTGGAAAGGCTGTGTAGAAAATGATGCTTTGAAAACATGTCAGTGAGGTCTGCCGTGAGGCGGAGGAGCTGCTCTGACCTGAGTGGAGGTAGTGTGCTCTCGTTTCCCTGAAGCACAGGTTTCCCGGGGATACTGAGAGCCGGGCTATCTGTCACAGCCGATCGCCCACCTCCGGGGGTTTCCGAGAGGCCCCTCCAGGGGGACCATTCTGAGGGCACTGGGGCTTTCTGGAGAGGGCTGGTCCACCTCCCAGCGAACCTTGCGGTGCCCTCCTCCTTCCCATGGTCCCATTCGGCTCTTCCTTTTCTGACCTGGGGAAGAGACCTGCTGCCAATTGGGATGATGGAAACTAGATGATCTCTAATGTCTGGCCACGCTGTTTCTCTGAATGGGATTTAAAGGCAGAACAGCTGGTGCTGTATCCTAGGGAGAGGGGATCCTGGTGGCAGAGTGGAGGAACCAGAAGCACAATGGCAAACTCCTGCTTTCTCCTCCAGCGCACAGGAGCCGGGCTGGCTGGGTTTTGGTGGGACCCAGAATGTGGGCTGAGCTGCTCGCTGGTTGTGCAGAAGGTAGCTTAGCAACAAGACCCTCTGTTGGGCACTGAGTGACAAGCAAGAACAGTTGTCACCTGCTCGAGACCCAGCCTCAGGTCTATTCTTACGGCCCTATTCCTGGTGACGCTGGCTGTCCTTGACCACTGGCCCCAGGATCCACACCCCCCCCCCAAGAGCTGTGGGCCCAAAGACTCGAAGCTGCCAGGGCCCAGCCTCTCCCATAGTAAGAGTTCTTGTCCTCCACCCAGATGGCCCTTGGTTGGGCAGGGAACTCGAGGATAGAATGGGCAGTTCCTGTGGGCATGGGGCAGCTGGGACCGTAGGCAGCCCTCCTGGGACTGCTCCTGTGACTCCTTTTGGGGCCACACCCCAAACCTCCACACCCTCTGCCCAGAACAGTTCTTCTGCAGAGTGGCGACATTCACTTCCCGCCTCTTTTCTTTTTTTCTGGCTCCAAGGTGCTCTGTGTCTGTCTGCATCTCTGTGTCTGTGCGTGTTTGGGGAAAGGGCAATCTGCTAAGAATCAACTGAGGTTTGTTTCTAAGGATGAGCAGGAAAGGGATAAGGATTCTGTTCATGCTGTTAGGAAGCGCCAGCGTCTCCCAGGTTCTGATTAGGAAAACATGGTCTGAGAAAGTGGTCAGTTCCCATTCTGCGTTACCTGGGGACACCCGTGTGTTGTGTGGACGCTTTTGGACGAACCTGAGCATATTCTAGTGACTGTGCCTTAGAAAGCACGGCACTAGTTCAAAGGAGCACGTAAGGTCCGGCCGTGCTGCAGACAGGCATGGTATGGTAACCGCAGGTGTGAAGAGGGCCTTTGGAGTCCGCCTCCCAACAAGGGCAAGAAAATTGTAGAAGTTTTTGTCTATAAAGAGCAGGGCATTTGCCTCTAAACTGAACAAGCAGCAGCGTTGATTTCACACTGAGAGCTCCGTGCACGCCTCGCAGTGGGGTCTGCAGGGACGGGAGATGCTGGGCTGGCACGTCTATGGCTGTTACGCAAGCACAAATTCCATCTCCCTGGCGGAGTCCTGGTTTCCCGACTGCAGCGACACTGGCCTTCCCCCTGCGCCGGGATGTGGGATGTGGTGTGACCAGCACACCTCTCTGGAGAGTGGAGGGCGTCTTCCTCCCGGTGCCCAGCGTGCCTGGGCCTGACTCTCTGGGTTCTGGCTTGTTGAACTTGTAGCAGCCCCAGGAACAGGCCAAAGGATGGGCTCTGGCTTGAGTTTATTGGTCACCTGTCCTCACACTTCAAGTTTTCTGTCATCTCAGGATACAGGGCAGAGGCAAGCAGGAGTACTGGGACAGGTTTGGTTTTTTAATTTTCCAACCAAGCTGAGAAGCAAGTTGGTCTTACAGAAGGCATCGCTGTACTTCGTGGCTACTGGTATGTGATTTTGAGCAAACCAGGAGGCTGGACTGTCAGTGCTTGCAGTGGGAGTCAGGTGGCTGGGAGTTGACCTTTGCTTTCATCACCACCGTTTCTAGCTCATCATTGTGCCTTTGTTCTTCCCTAAGATGTCACACCCCTTTCCTCTTCTGTTCTACTGCCCCCTCCCCCACCCCAACCAGGTCCAGGCAGAGCTGAGACGAGGCTGATGAGAGAGTCCTAGAGTGACTTGGAGTGGCTCAGAAAGGGAGCCCGACTCTGGCCCTTTCCTGTGTTTGGTGATGAAGGGTCTTGGTCAGGATGGGTGGCACTTCTCTTGCTGAGAACAGTTATCCAGTTTTCGTAACGCTTAGAATGTGTATGTCTATTTGCACAAGACCGTCTTTTCCTATTCTGGAGTGGTCAGACATTTATTTTTGTTCAAGATTATCTGGAGTTTTAGATGAACTTACAAAACTGTGCTTTTATTGACTTTTTGAATAAACTCTTTGGTATTCTGGAGCAAATGTATTTATTTATTGGTATGTGCAATGACAAAGTTGGTATTTTCCCACGTTATCTATGTTGTATAACTTGTGTTTGTCTAAGTACAGACCATGTATCATCAAATTAAACTTGAACTATTTCAGCACTATTGTGTAAATTTTTCCTATAAAAGGAGAAAAAAACAAACATGTTTTTTACCTAGAAGTTTTTTTCTACAGCATTCAATCCTTATGAGCCTCAGGGAGGAGAAAGAGGAGGATGGTGGTAACAATGACAGGTGGGTCTAAGCCAGCGGTTCTCAACCTGTGGGTTGCGACCCCTTTGGGGGTCAAACAACCCTCTCACAGGGGTCGCCTAAGATCATCCTGCATATCAGATATTTACCTTACGATTCATAACAGTAGCAACATTACAGTTATGAAGTAGCAACGAAAATGATTTTATGGTTGGGTTACAACATGAGGAACTGGATTTAAAGGGCCAGAAGGTTGAGAACCACTGGTAAGTGGTCCTCCCTCTGGCCTGGGATCTTCAAGTTTAAGGCTGGCAGAACCACACGCAGAGGCCGGGAAGGGCTGGAAGAATGGCAAGGACAGAAGTCCGTGCGTTAGAACAATCCTCCACAGGGCAGCTGTGCCAGCCGAAGAAGGCTGTTGGTTCTGGAGTACCTGTGAAGGCCTGGCCCTACCTAGAGCCTCCCCTATTTAAACAGGATGCGGACATACTTGGGAGCTTTCCCTCAGCCTGTGGCAGGCCTGAAGCCAAGCACGAGGGAGGCTGCAGTGGAGGCTGGAAGCAGACAAGGAAGGTAACGATCTGCTCCTGAGGGAGGTCAAAACTAAAGTCACCCACAGCCCTGGAGGGCGTCCGGTGTAACAGCCCAGAGGGATGGCGGTGAGGATGCTGTCCTGAACACCTACAACAGGCGACCCCTGGGACAGACACACAGCCTTGCAAGGTGGGTATTACTCCAAATTCATAAATGCTCAGAGAAGGAATAATCTAAGGGAAAGAATAAGTTTGTCCTGTTTGTGAAAAAAAAAAAAAATGAGGACAGTTTAGGTGCCTTTTAGAAAGATCTGTATAGTCAAGGGAACATCATGGCTACTTCATGTTTTTTCCTCAATACTGCTGAGTAGCTGAAATACTAGGTTTTCATTTGGAGTAGTCTGGGCTGAGACAGAATTTAAGAATGTGGTCCTAAGGAGGAGTGGCTTATTACCCTCCGAGTTTTTCTGTAGCCACAAGCATTTCCTGTATGAACCGGGGCCCGTCTCCTTAGTTCTGCCTCTGGGAAACGGCACGAGGTCTGTACTGTTTAGTGGTCAGGACAGTCCTGGTGGAGACCTGCTTTCCTGGCGTCGTTTTTATTAGAGTCCCTTTCCCCAGTGTCCCCGTTTGGACCACACCTTGTTTGAGTACCCACCACCTTTTCCAGAGGCTGAACGTGCCTCCTGCTACGGCCGCCTAATCTGAAATGACTGAAAGTACAAAAAATCTCTGGACTGTAAACATATTCCTGCTAATAAACCAAGCAAGGGGTGGGCAGCACGAGGCATCAGGAGGTCATAGCACATCTGGCAGGACCTGCTTCCATAGCCAGTTTCCCCCCAAGATTAACATTCACGTCAAGACTTGGTTATGTAACACTTCCCACAGCAGCCCCATCCATGTACCTGAACATCCACATACTTTCTCCGAGGATGCCTTCTCTTCCTTGTTCACTGGAGAAGTGCTTCCTATGCCCCCTCTGTGAAGTTTCTTGGAAGTACTTTGGCAAATATGATCTGTTTTCCTATAGATTTGGTTCCATATCTCAGTTCCAGCATAAAACCACTGCTACCGTTTACTGAGTGGTAGTCATGTAGGACTGAGGCTGTCTTACAGGCACTGATGATGCCATTTAATGCTCAGAACCACCTGGGAGACCTAGACGCTTGCTTTAGAGACAGGAGTCCAGACAGAAGGCTTAAGGAGCCGACAAGATTCCAGTCAGAACAGATGGGGATGGATTCACGACTGCCAAGGCTCTGCCTGCAGAATTCACGAGCTTGAGCCCTTTTATAGTGTGCTGGAGGCCCGATGCACGAAAATTCATGCAAGAGTAGGCCTTCCTTCCCCCGGCTGCCAGCACCTGCTTCCCTCCAGCCGCTGGCAGGCACCTGGGACCCCGGCTTCGTCCGGAAGGATGGCCAGTCTAATTAGCATATTACCCTTTTATTATTATAGTTAGTTCATTAAATTGGATAAGGCTTCCCCCATTAAACTGAGTTTTTAAAATGTAGGAATTGAGCCTTCCATTCCCACTGCCTGCCTCTGAGCAGTGTCTGCCAGATGAGTAAATGAGTTGAAAACTAGAAGGAAACATATGCATCTCTAACACAGGAATCATAGCCTAAGGCAGAAAAAGAAATTTGAAACAGGGACCCAGCACTGTCATAAATCAACCCCTATGAATGAAGGGACATAACATGGAAAACAATTTATCGAAACAGTAGAGCACCTACATTATTTTTTACCTTGAGCATTACATCTAGATGGTTTTCAGTACATTTTAAACTGCATCTGTTACAAATGAATCAAATGTCCCAAAGACAGATGCAATATGCTTTCTATAAACTCAATCTTCAATGACTGCAGTTCATTAACAATAAGTGTCTAATAGTAGCTGAACTTAATCTTAATATGACCCCATACCTTCTGACAGCAGGCTGTGTGATTAAATATGTTCCTGGCATCTTGTGCCATATCTGCCTTTACATAATTTCTTAATTTTCAAGTCTTCCAAATTTCATGACTGGGAGTGTCCGTGGGAATGCGTCCTCTTTAAACCCTTGGGTCTACCACGGGAAATGGGTTCATTCATCCTGTCTCAAGAACACAGATGGCAGCTTTGAGATCAGGCCTGTAGTTTGGTCAAGATCCTCCCAGGCCTAACCTATTTCCTACTCCCCCAGCTCTCTGAGAGGACCCAGATGTCTGAACACAGGCAAGTGAACGCCTCTTCCCCTGGGCACCACTGCACTGGTTCTCTGCAGCAGACACACTCTGCAGCTTCCCTGTTGGGCTGGCACTTTGTCAACAAGTTCAGTCCTCATTTCTGTCTCAATGCATGTGGTTGGGAAACCAACTTCGCAGAGGGCACAACATCCCGAAAGAGCTTCGAGGCAAGGGCTGTCCATAAATGCATGGCTCACTCCCCTCACTGGCCTTGTGAGCATCTCACAGCAGGACCACTACCCTTGGGCAGGCTTTCCTGCAGCCTCAAGCCGTGGCTCTGCAGGGCTGGGACTAAAGTCTCCACCTAAAGCTTCCTCTGGCTGCTGGAGACCAAGAGGTGGGTTTAGCCGTTCTATTAAGCAGCACAGGGATAAAGGAAGTTAGAGATCCAGGCTGGGCCCATTTTCAGGTCAGTGTGAGTCCTCTGGCCCTTGCTGTGAGGAAGGGACTTCAGCTCGGACAGCAGAGTCCTGCTTTGGCTCCATCATCCCCAAAACTAAATGTTCTTTTCTTGAACCCAGGGGACCACTAACCTGCTCAAGGCCCAGAGAATAAGGCATCTCAGACTCTGAAATCTTCACTCTTGCAACCTTAAGTCCTCATGTGTAAGCTGATGTTTTTTCACAGGTAAACCACCTGTTACTCCCAGCATGGAGTCGAACCTCTGCCTGAGTGGTCCTATCTGTAATTATGATAGAGCAAACAGTTACTCAGTGGATCAGTTCTCTGATGGAGGAAAGGCAGGGAGAGAAAGAGCAAAGCCATCTTGTGTTCCTACTCATCTCTATGATGCTGTACAGGTGGCAGGTGTGTGAGCACCAGGGAGGATACATGATATCCATGGTAGTGACCTGATTGGCTATAATATTTAAACACAGAGAATGAAGTACAGGGCCAAGGGTGAAATCTAGAGAGGAGAGCAAGGTCACCTTGAGACCAGAGTAGTGGATACTTCACCAAACTGGCTGCTTTCACTCTAAACCCTGGGGGCTCCGCTTCCTCAGTGTGTCCCCAATACACGCTCTGTCGGCACTGATGCCCAGCCCCTCATCTCTGAAGTCCTGGGGCCACGCTTCCTGGGTGTTGTCCTCGGGCTCACTGTAACTGTCTGCCATGAATCCAGCATTCTCCACCAAGACCGCGGGGTCCTCTTCGTGAAGACAGCAGGAACATGTTTCTGGCTCTGGGTCACATGAAGTAACAGAATTCTCCTCCTGGGCTCTGCCGTCAGCGGGCACTTCCCAACCCAAATGGTCTGCCTCTTCCAGCACTCCCATCCTCTCAGCTAGTGCCTCCGCAGAGGGCTCCCTGGGGTCCGGGTAATCCACCAGGATTGTTTCTTGCCTACGCTTGATGCAATCTGAAAGGTCATAAATTGGATAAGTCTCTTCAGGGTAACCTAGAGAGAAAAGCAGCACAAAGTCTTACAAAGGCTGTCTCTTCAAAATAAAGTGTCAGACTCAACGAGGCTTCTTAGGCAGCAACCATCCCATTCTAACAAATCCATTCAAGGAATCTCGCAGATGACTAACAGCTCTAAAGTTTCACTTCAGTAAATTCTAAGCGCCTGGCTGACTATCCAGTGCTCTCTGAAATTCAAACCCCTTCAGATGGAAATCCCTTAAGTGCAGGGGGCTTGGGGCAGAGGGTGAGTCTCACACCTCCAGCTTCTGCAGTAGCATGAAGATTAAACAAACAACAGGAGCCTTCGGTAGAAAAAAGAAAGGACCCAACACCAGATGGAGAGAGCACAGCTTAAGGCTAATGTTTATAATTTCTATTTGGACCCATTTCCAAATCTTCCCGGGGGTGGAGGGTAGAACGGAAGGAAGGAATGCTAAACTCTGAAAAATACACCAGGAAGCCTTTTACTATTGAAATGGCTGGCAAGTGTCAGAACAGAGAAATGCTTTAGCGAGGCAGGCCCAAATCCCGAAGGACAGCACTGCGTTTTCAGAAGACAGGATTCCCGTTGGTGGCTTCTTCATCTTCACAAAATGGAACAAAAGAATACAACAAACTGGTAAACAAAATGAGTAACACTGGTACTGAAGCCCAGCTAGATAATGAGGGAAGAGAAAGTGTTGCCAAATCAAAGAGTGAAATGAAATCAATCTGTGTCAGCCTGAGCAGCAGATGGGCCGTGCTGGAGCCCACGCCTGTGCTGGCAGCAGCAGCGTGCTCGCTGCTCAGTGTGGCGAAGCTGGGGGATCCAAAACCCATGTGTACGTTACAGTAATCAGTAGAGTCAACCAAACGCAAACCACTTCTGCCTACAAATTCTGAAAAGCAGGGGTTCTTTTTGGTACGTGTAGAGTATGGAGATTTTTTTTTTTTTACATTTACTGTTTGTTTTTCTCATTATAAAAGTCATAGGGACTCAATGTGGAAAATTTGAAAAAATACAAGTTTTGGAAAGAAAACAAATTATCTAGAATCCCACCACTGATAATAATTTGTTGTATTGCTCCTGGCTTTTTACCATATATAAGCATGTGTGTGTGTGTGTGTGTGTGTGTGTGTGTGTGTGTGTGTGTATGGTTTAAAAAAATATATATATATATATACACACACACACACACACTAGAGGCCCGGTGCACAAAAATTTGTGCACTCGGGGGAGGCGGGGGGTCCCTCAGCCCGGCCTGTGCCCTCTCACAGTCTGGGACCCCTCAGGGGATGACCACCTGCTGGCTTAGGCCCGCTCCCCGGGGGATTGGGCCTAAGATGGCAATCAGACATCCCTCTGGCAGCCTGGCAGTCCTTGGGGAATGCCCACTTGCCAGCGGGGAGCAGGCCTAAACTGCAGTCGGACATCCTTAGCGCTGCTGAGGAGGCAGGAGAGGCTCCCACCACCACTGCTGCACTGGCAGCCATCAGCCTGGCTTGTGGCTGAGCAGAGCTCCTCCCATGTGAGAGCGCCCTGACCACCAGAGGGCAGCTTCTGCATTGAGCATCTGTCCCCTGGTGGTCAGTGTGTGTCATAGTGACCAATCATTCCCAGTCCTTCTGCTGTTAGGGTCAGTTTGCATATTACCCACTTACTATATAGGATAGAGGCCTGCTGCATGGGTGGGGGCCAGCTGGCTTGCCCTGAAGGGTGTCCCGGATCAGGGTGGGGGTCCCGCTTGGGTGCGTGGCCAGCCTAGATGAGGGGATGATGGCTGTTTGCAGCTGGTCACACCCCCTTCAGGGTGGTGGTGCCCACTGGGGTGCCTGGCCAGTCTGGGTGAGGGGCTGAGGGCTGTTTTCAGGCTGGTGGGCGACTGAAGCTCCCAGCCTCTCCTTTTTTCTTTTTTCTTTTTATTCTGGGATTTATTTACCTTCTATGGCTGTCACTGGAGCTGAGAGCCAGCTCCAGCTCTGAGGCCATTGCCGGCTGAAAGCAGGTACCTGGGTTTGTTTAGATTCTATAATTGAAACTCTGTGACCATCATTGGCCGCTCTAAGCTCTGAGGCCGTGCTGGCTGAAAGCAGGTATCTGGGGTTTGTTTAGGTTCTCTAATTGCAACATAGTTGCATCCAGAGCTCAGAGCCCAGCAGCGGCGGGCAGGGAACCTTGGCTTCCTCCGTCACTGGAGCAAGTAAGCCTCCTGTTCGCTTCAGTTGCCTGGCTGCCGACTGCCATCTTGGCTGGCAGTTAATTTGCATATCTCGCTGATTAGCCAATGGGAAGGGTAGCAAAGTTATGGTTAATTACCATGTTTCTCTATTATTAGATAGGATGGTTTTTAAAAAATATATATATATGGTTTTTTAAAAATATATATGTGTGTGTGTGTGTGTATACATATATATATGTTTATATATATATGTTTTATATATATGTGTGTGTGTATATATATATATATATATATATATATATGTTTTTTTTAAAATAAGGATCACCCTGTATATAAAATGTTATACCTGATTTTTTTCATTCAACATTATATCATGAGCATTTCTCCATGTCAGCAGTCATTTTAAAGCTGGCTGCACAATATCCCCTCACACAGCTACAGAACTGATCTGACTTACCCTGCCTCTTCTGGAGACCCTTAGATTCCTTCCAACTTTCCCTTATAAGTAACATAGCAGTTAAGATCTCTGAATATAAATCCATGTCTACTTCCCTATTTTGTTAAGATACACTTACAAAAATATGAAAACTAAGCCACCGGCAGGAGGAGGGAATTAGCTGCAAAGGGTGATGGAAATGTTCTATATCATGGTTATGGTGTAATTACACACCTCTACACATCTGTCAAAACTCACCCAACCATACCCTTAAAATTGGTGAATTTTATTATATATACATTATACTTCAGTAATAAAGCTGATTAAAAATAATTAACATCTCTTTTCTGGGCTGACAGCTAACAGAGAAAGGAGAAGACACTTTACCTTCCCAGTCCTCCATGTAAGGGGCCTCCTCAGCCTCTTGCTCTGGAGTGGGCCTGTCAGTGAACCTTCCTTTCTTCATGACCCTGGTGATTTCTTGGAGCTGATACAGGAGCTGTTTTTCTTGGTCAGAAGTCACAGTCTGTGCTCTGCTTAGAAATATCAGACAATCCAGCCACTTAGTGGTAAATACTCCTTGGCAATGAACATAAATATCACTATGATCTGTCTGGATTCTAGAAGTGGAGCAGCAGCAGATAATTCTAGGAACTGATTCTAGAGCAGCATAGCTGGTGACTACACATATCAATTCAACGGTTTGATTTTATATACGGGAACTAAGGCCCAGAATAGATCACGGTATTGCGCAAGGTCCCACATGAGTTATGTCAATGCTGGGACCAGACCCCAGACAGCTCAGCTTTTGGTTCAATATTTTTTCAGTGCACCTCACTGCTACTTAATAACACTCCATTTACTGCAAGCTACTGTTGTCTGACGCAAGGTCATCAAAAGAAAAGCTGCTGGGACAGCAGCCTCGACTAGGGGAAAATGTGCTACTAGGCCAGTGATGGCGAACCTATGACACGCGTGTCAGAGGTGACACGCAAACTCATTTTTTTGGTTGATTTTTCTTTGTTAAATGGCATTTAATATATAAAATAAATATCAAAAATATAAGTCTTTGTTTTACTATGGTTGCAAAGATCAAAAATTTCTATATGTGACACGGCACCAGAGTTAAGTTAGGGTTTTTCAAAATGCTGACACGCTGAGCTCAAAAGGTTCACCATCACTGCACTAGGCCATCCCTACAATCACCAGGCTGCATATACTTGTGCAGATACATCGCAAAATTCCAGAGCTGGATCATTCTGACAAATCAATTATCTAGACCACAGACACTGGGGGAACTGAGACCCTCAAGAGGGAAATTATACATTTCTATTGCTAGTTAATGTCAGCACTTTAAAACTAATGTCTCCTGACTTCTGAAAGCACTCGGTGCAACTCTTAAAGCACAGTGCTCAAGTTCCACAGTTTAAAAAACCTGGGTGTGAGTCCCAACTTCACTGGGGGCTCTGGACAAATGTCCGCAAGAATAAGATGGGCTCAAGGAAAACAGTAGGAGCATTTTATTTTTTGAGAAGGAAGCACTGCATCACACTCATAGGCAGGCGAGGCCCTACAGAGAAGGCTGAGAACTGTCTGCTTTACTACAAGCTTTAACTAGCGGCAGGACTTAACCGAGGCTACTTCTTTTCTTAAAAGCCCCAAAGCATTAAAAATCAGCATAGCACTAACGAAGGAAAAATAATACCTTCTGAACAGCCTCCCATGGAGGTGTCCTCTATGTTTCTAATCAGCCAGTGGGAGCCAGCATTCCTTGTTATGCTCAGCCTAACAAACGTTATCCTTAATGACCAATAAGGAAAAAGAACAGTGTTTCCTCCCTCCAATGTGAAGGTGGTAACTGAGGCAAATAAAGGTGCATTTCTGCAGCCTTCGGTGGGAGGAAAACAACACCAGGGCTCCAGTTCTTCCACACGAATGGCCTCACAGCCTCCACTGAAGAAGCTTGTCTGTTCTACACTCAGCTAAATGTATTGGGCCTCTTAGATCGCATCAGTACAGGAGCTTGACTCGCCACAACTGCTCATCTGCTCTACATAACCCCCAATTCTTACAATGACCACTTTGGGGGGGAGGGGGCTTCTGGGGCATCCAGGTCACCCCCACCTACAAGAGCCTGTGTGCTCATCACAAAGCTCTTGCTCTTGGCTGCACATGCTACTTCTCTGGACTGTACTCAATGTATTTTGATTCTTACTGAGTGAAACAGCTGGATTGTTTCTCTTTTTGTTTGTTAATCCTCACCTGAGGATATTTTCCCACTGATTTTTAGAGAGAGTGGAAAGGAGGGGGAGAGACAGAGAAACATCGATGTAAGAGAGACACATCGATTGACTGCCTCCCACACGAGCCCTCATCAGAGCCAGGGATCGAGCCTGCAACCAAGGTACGCGCCCTTGGCTGGAATTGAACCTGGGACCCTTCAGTCCAAGGGCTAACACTCTGTCCACTGAGCCAAACCGGCTAGGGCTGGATTCTGTCTCTTAACTAATGAAAAACCAGAACCTTAAATAAAAGAGGAATGGCTAGCAGAGGCAGAAACAGACAAGAGCAGCTTTCTCAGAGAATTCCAAACTAAAGCATCTCTTTCATTTCTGAACAGGTCTATTAATATTGCCCATGTCATGCATTAGGCAATTCATCATGGCCCACCTTACACCTTCTGAATTTACCACAACAAAGATTTTCAGAGATTCCTTGTTGTCTCACCTTGGTTTACTCCTGGAAGGCAGTGGTAACTACGACTGTATAGGCAAGTGCCGTGAACACTGTTAAGTGCTCATGTGTTTGGTTGCTCCCTGTTTCCTCACAGTCCATTTTCTCCACCTCCCTGAAATCTGGCTTCCATTCCGTCATTTTACCAAAATTTGCATCATCAATGACCACTTCACTCTCAAGTCCAAAAGTCTCTTTCTCACATTTCATTCTTCTTAACTTCTCTGTACTGTGGACCATCCTCTTGAAATGCCCTCTCCCTTGTCTACTGAGACATGTATTCCTCCCATTTCTTTAACCATTCTTCTTACCTCTGATCATGGCTCACTTTCCTCCTCCCAATTCCTGAAACATGGTTGTCATGAAGACTCAATCCTAGGGCCCTCATTTCTCTACTCTTACAAACGGCCTCAGAAAGCTGACCCAGTATCAGCTGACCCATCCACCTCTACGAAGATGATGTCCAAACTCTACACCTGCTCTTGACTTTTCACACAAAGCCAGTCTCATTATTCGTTATCCCCTTGGAGGTCTTGCCACTACATCTAAGTTGACCTTAAATTCACCCTTCCAACCCAGGTCCTAGTTGGGCCAAATTAAGGAACTTCATGGAGGAAAAAAAGAAATCACAGGCTGTATCAGGATTCCTTGGTTACAAGCAACCAATCTTCCAATAAATTGGCTCCTTGTATTTGGAGGAGGTAGCAGATTTTGGAGAGGCAGCAGAATTTATTGGGAGAATGTGGGATAGCTCACAATATGAGAAGAATTGCTGAAGACCCAGGATTCAGGAAGGTGGGAGGCAGAGCAGCTCTAGGGATTAGGGAGCAGGAGCAAATGGATAATCTCTTTAGGGACTGCTGCCAGGGTGAGTTAATATGAAAAGCTTTCAGATCAGGTTCCACTGGGTTCAAGATCCAGTTTTAGACGAAAGTACACTTGGCCCAACTTGGGTCCTGTATATACCACTGAATCCATCACTGCAGCCAAGGAGATGAAGTGTGGTGATTGGCCAGGGACCACATGGCCACCCTTGAAGGGGAGGTGAGGGGTGGAAGAGCTTCACCCTGACCTTCACACTCACTCTCAATAATGTGCATTACACTGAACATATGCTCTCGAAAACGGAGATTGCTTAACAGCATGAAAATGGAAATGTTTCGTGAGAAGTAACATGCAAATGCCAAATAAGTTGACAACTATATAAAATGAAAGTAAGTGGCCTTGAAATCAAAGAAGAGAAAAATCTTGAATTGATTCTCTAAATGGGAAATAGTCTGAATCCTGAAAACCTACCTTTCACCATTAGGTCCCACTCTATTAATTAATTTTTCCATGGCTTCCTCTGTCTCCTTGAGTTTTTCTTGCAGTTGAACAAGCTCAAAATTGGCTGAAAAACAAGCACTGATCTAAGAATCATCACACACAACTCCCTAAGCTCTTTTCTGAGGCATGGCTGGCTGTGACACTCTACGTAATGCAGGCTGGTCCTGAGGCTCAGGGAAGAGACTTAAGAGTTTCTCCAGCTAATCCAATCAGGATATGAAGGTGCTGTGGTTTGGGCGCCAAGATCTAAAGGATACATGTGTAGTGAGTGATGAACAAATCACTCTTATGCACAGAAATACAGTAGGACCAGCTAAGAAAATACCTAGGACTGAAAAACATACCCCTATAGTCACTCAAGAAGAAATGAAGAAGATAAACATACCCTTTTCTTGTGTGTGTTTTTTTTTAAATTAAAATATAGTTAATATATACATTATATTAGTTTCAAGTGTATAATGTTGTTATTCTACATTAACATACCCAACGAAGTGATCACCATTTTGTCATTATACCAGGTAAGTATATTATTGACTGTATTCCTTATGCTATACATTACATCCCCATTACTTTTTTTATTTTATAACTAGAATTTTGTACCTCTTATTCACCTTTACCTTTTCTTCCTTTTTCCTAGCCCCTTCCCCTCTGGAAATCCTCAGTTTTTTTCTCTATGTCTATGAAACTGTTTCTGTTTTGCATTGTTTGTTCATTTGCTTTGTTTTTTATATTCCACATATAAGTGAAATCCAATATAATAAAAGCATAGTATGCAAATTGTCCTCTCCACTGGGAGGTTGTCAGGGAGTTCAACCAGTGGGCGGGGCCAGCCAGGGGAAGGGAGGGAGGCCCCGGCAGGCAGCCGCTCCTTCTTATGAATTTCATGCACTGGGCCTCTAGTCTATATATAGTTATTTGTCTTGCTCTGTCTGACTTATTTCACTTAGCATAACACCCTCTAGGTCCATCCATGTTATCTCAAATGGCAAGATTTCAGTCTATGTTGTGGCTGTGTAATATTCCATTGTATATATGTGCCACATCTTGATCCATTCATCTATCTATCCATGAACGCTTAGGTTGCTGCCATACTTGGCTATTCTAATCTAAATGATGCTCAAGGATAAAGTACGAAACATATAAGGCACTTTAGAAAACTAAGTGAAATGAGCAATAGTTCACCTGCACATGAGGTTAAAAACCTATCTAGAAGTAACAGTTTAAATTTCATGCTTCCTCAATAGAGGAAATCTTGAGACCTCTCTGCCCAAGATTTTCTGTCCCAGTCATATGGAGTGAAATGGTGTAACCCTGCCTCCCGTAGTAGTTTCCTCAACTAACGTTAAGACCCTAAAAGTAGAACAGAAAAAATAAATCACCCATCAGTACATGAAATGAACTTTAAGGCAGTAGGAAAATAAAATGATGTTCATTATGTAGATAATCTAGTTTTTCTGTGTCATACCCAGTGCTATCCTCTACCCAGATGTATTCAAAGGGTTACTGCAGACGTAGTGTTTCAAAGGCCTTTTAATACTTCTGGACCACATTCTTATTCATGCAGTTAACATCTATAAAGTGGAGGACTGTGCTACATAAATGCTTAAGTTATTTTTATTTCCTGCATGATTTGAAATTGAAGGATAAGGAGCTGATATAACTGCTACTACATTATAAAACAGCTGCTCTTAGGAATTCATTTTATTTACTTCTTTCTGTTTTAAATGGTTATGTGACAGGATACAGAATTTGCTACTCGAATTTAAAGAGTCCACAAATCTTTTAAAAATTATTTTACTGACGCATTTACCATCACTGTTAAACATTATCTCAATTAAGAACACAGCATCTTTCTTAAAGAAGTCCCTGAATATTTAAGATTTCTAAAAAGGATGAAGAGTGTGACTGAAATATTTATTTCCACAGAGAATGCGGAATAAATACGGAAAGCAATAATGGCCGAGGGCAGATGCTTCTGTGGTCCAGCCTCACCTCATTTGGCTGATGTCTTTGTTTTAAAAACCTCTGATGAGGCTTCAAGATCCACTGGATAAAGCAATCTGGCCTCAAAGACCTTCAACAATATGGCTGAACTTCCCGACTCTTTAGACCTTCTTCCCCACAGCTGCCCTGTGCTAGGCTGTCTCATCCAAGCCATCCCCTCTAGCTGGCAGGCCTCCTCCACAGATACCCAGCTAGACATGATTTCCTATAAGGCTTTTATCAGATCCCTTCTGTCTAGGTAGTCCACTTTGCACAAGTTATTTTTCCTGACATCCATCCTAGACTATAAATTTTTAGAGGGAGAGCTATGCCATACACATTGCATTTCCCCAGAGAGCACAGAATATTCTAGTTGGTAGTGAACATTTGATGATCATGTTTCAAGAGCCAGAAGAGTTAAATTCTGTCCCTGGATCTAATAACTGACTTTGGCAATGACTTGATCTCTGCCTTGCTTTTTCTCTCTGTGAAATAAGGATATTTGCTACCAATATTCTGAAGTCTGGACATGAGAAGGAATGCATTCCAAATGTGAAATATTAATTTACTAACATAAAAAAGTGAACTCATAGTTTTGTACTTTTTGTAACTATCTTTCCCTTTAAAGCCAACGTCAATATGGAAACTTTCAGGAACTCTCAGAGCTAAGGTAAAAAACGGCATCAGATTAATTTGGGACAACTTTTGAGAAATGCTTTTAGGACATACCCAGATTGTCCGTCTGGCTGCATTACAGCTGTCGGACTCGGTCAGACCTGTGACCACTCTGAAAGGGCACTTACTCATTTTCCCGCAGGTGTCTCCCGGGGTGGCGGTGGAGCATTTCCGGTCCGCTGCGGTTTTCCCCTTGGAAAGCTGAGAAGTGAAGGAGGTACAGCACATCAACAGCAGCTCAGAACCTCAAAGTCCCAGAACCCCTCATATTAAGTGAAAAGAGAAAAAGGCTGGGAGACAAAAATTAAGTCAGAAATCCACTTGAATAGCAACATTAGATAAATATCTAAAAAACCCCAACAAAGCAAAACAAAAACAACAACAATAGAAACAAAAAACAATAGCTTTCCAAGTAAAATATTAGCAAGGCACACGGAAAAAGTATCTCTCTACCGGTCATCTGCCTTGGCCATGCTCACCTAACACTCACCTCGGGCTGTCTGCAGAATTTCTGGGCGAGGAGGAGCTCGCCTCTTCCTCTAGTTAGAAGGGCAAAGTAAAACTCTTCCCCCAGCGAGGCCCATGGCCTGCCAAGGCTGGGCTGGAGGTGGAACTTAAATTAGCAGTCTACTTATAAAGGACCCAAACCATGTCTCCCCAGAACTAAGAAATATCAGGCTTAGTTTCAGGATATGGCAGTTCTGTTTGAGAAGAATTACTGAAGACGATGTTGAAAAACAGCACTTCATACTCCAGGGAGAAGAAGGACAAAGTGTTGTTGGTATAGTCATCACCTGGCCTCATAGTGGCTACCTGAAAACCCCTGAGCCAATCCTAACAACAAAGCTCTTCTTAGGGCAGCTTTATGCCTTTTCAGCTTGCAAATATGCCCAGTCAAGGGCTTTTAACTTTATTGCTAACTGGATTAGCAAGTAGAAGATCCAGGCTCAAGTCCTGGTTCTGCAGTTTCCATTGTGAATTTTGGAGAAATCATTTAAGCTCTGAGTGAAGATTTTCTCATCTGTAAAACTGAGGATAGGATAACACCTACCCTAAATACCTTATGAAGAGGAGGCAAGGTTTAAAGAGATATTAGATTTGAAAAAGGGTTATGAACTGTAAAGGGTTTTAATACTGATAATGACTTTTATTACGATAATATTAGATTGTCATTGATATAATAGGACCAAGATGATTCCACTTACCTTAAATAGAATGTACAGTATGTATAAAAATATCCCAAAGCCATAGATTGGAATAATCTGCCCCATCAAGCCTCTTCCACTTCCTCCTCCTCCTCCTCCAGTGCCTCCACCTGATCCTTTGGCCTTTGCAAAGGCCTCTGCACGGTGAGACCTCTGGGTGCGAGCTGTAGGGGCCTGGCCATCTGAGGGTGCTTGGTGATGATGCATCATAGGTGGAAATCGGCCCAAGTTTCCTGAGAAAATAAATTCATCAGTCTTTATTTCTTCTACTATTTTAAATATGGCTGTTATGAAAACACCTAATGCATTGAGGTACAAATAATAGAAGCCAACTCAAACAAGTCTAAGAAAAAACGGGAACTTGGTTATAAGGGCACAGAGGCATCACACCGATAATATGATGTGGCACTCTCCAGCTGTTCACCAAACCCATCTTTCCCTTCCTTTTGGGTCCACAGCTAGACAGTTTTCAGTTTACCATACGGTTAAATGTGGCCACGTGACTGAGTTCCAGCCAAGGGAATGTGAGGGATATGAGCTAGTTCAAGGCCTGGCCTATACAACGTCCCATGTATTAACCTCCAAGTTCATTTCCCTTCAGCTGGATGCTGGCACCTAGGGAAACCTTGGAAGTCATGTGACCATGAAAACGGCAGAACCTCCATCAACGTGGACTCCTAGACACCTGCGTGGTACAGAGCCTCCCACCAACTTAGAAATAACTTCCCAGCGGGTTAGGGCCACTGTACACTTTGGAGTATGTTACAGCAGTTAACCACCCCTGACTAGCACAGATGATGCAATCTGGTCTCAGAAGAGAACAGACCTAGAAACTGGAAAGCCATCAGGATGTAGGACAGCTACTCTCACGTTCTATCTCATCTTTCTCCCTCTCTATGGGCTACAAGGCTTTTTTTTTCTGTTTCTCTGTGAATATCTTCTTCATTCTTTCTCTGCAGACCATTTCTTTAGCTTCTCTAGGAACATGGGAGAAGATGGTTATCCCAAAAACCCTCATTTGCATGTTTTTAAAGAGGCCAGCAGAGAGTGGACCTAATTCCAAATTCCTGAAGGGAGATGAATACTCAGCTAGTGTAGGTATGCATCCCTCTCTAGTCAGCCGTAGCTGAACAGGCAGGATTCATGTAGTACAAACAGAGTGAAAGGAGTTCTTCCCTGTGAGTGAGATCAGGGCTTACAGAAAGGGGAGTGTATCAGTTTTCTTGCATTTGTTTTCCTCCATCAGAAGCAGCCAAACATTAACATCAACTGCCAAACCTCCTGAGAGCCAGAGGTGAGAAAGGAAAGACAGCTCTTCAAAAGGCCATGCAAACAGGCTTGTGTGGTAAAACCACAGGGAGATAAAATCATACAGCAGAGAACACTAGAGAGCACAAAGACTCCATAAACCAGACTCTAAAAATACAAACTGTACAGTGAAAAACTTCACATTCAACAAAATTATAGATTTCTGTTCAATAAAGAATACCATGAACAGAGTTAAGATAGATGACAAGGAAAAGCTTTTGCAACATCTAAAATTGACAAGGGATTAAAATACTAGAATAGACAATAAATTTCTACAATTAAATATGAACATCACAAGGACCCCAAGAGAAAAATGGGAACTCACAGAAAGAAAAGCTTAAAAGATTTTTAAAAATAAAAAAATAATACATTAAAAGATGACCAAGGTAAAACCACTGAGTAAAATATAAATTATATATTATAGAAAAATATAAATGAGACAGCCCTCCTACCTGTCAGAAGGAAAAAAATTAGAATGGTGGGTAATGGTAAAGATTGGCAAAGATGTCAGGAGGCAAGTGTAAATTGACACAGCCATTCTGCTAAGTGATCTGGCTGTACTTAGTGACATTAAGTATGTCTATACTCTATGATCCAGTGATCCCACTCTGGTGCATAAATTCCAGAGAAATTCTCAAATAAGGCTTTCTATAACCCAATTTGAATGTTAGACTTTATAGACATGTGTGAGAATGTTTGCTGTGATGATCTTATAGATGCCCAGCTTCATTTCCCTAGTGACGAGCCTCCTTGGAGTTTCTTCAGCCCAGGAGCACAACTTGCTTTACAGCCAGGTACAAACATTTTACACTTTAACCAAATGTTTGTGAAGCATTTTCATGTGCCTCATCTCTTTTGATCCTCACAGAAGTCCTGGAGTAGGTAGATAGGAGACTTGGTAGAATCCTATTTTCTTTTCATTAGCCGTAAAATGGAGATTTAGAAAGTTTAAAAACTTGACCTGACTGAAAATAAGTAAGAAATGGTGGAACTTGAAAATGACTTCAGGTTTTCTCACTGTGCAGAATATAGTCAAACACTGCTACAGTTAAATATTTTGCCCTTTGTTCTCCCTGCATGATCTATAAGAATAATCTGCTTCATGTTGATATTTACTGCTGTGTTGCTGACAATTACCTGAAAGAGAAGTTGGGGTGCTTCACTGGGCTGGAAAAAGTTTAGCTAAATCACAAAGCAGATCTAATTAAGCAAGTTTATTCTATGTCTATAAAAGGCTAAGTTGATGTGCGCATGTGTGATACATATAAAGCTCTTGCTGGCACCAATCGTGTGTTTCGATCTGTCATTGTCGATCGTGAATTTGGTTGACACTTCTATTATAGAGAAAGGGCGAATAGTGATATTAAAATATTTCTTCTCATTAATTTCCTTTCAATGTTCATGAATCCATGCACCAGGACACTAGTATTGTAATAACTATGTATGGTGCCAGGTGGGTACTGGAAATGTCGGGGGGGGGGGACGGACGACGAGACACTTTGTCAAGTAAATGATTGTCTAACCACTATGCTATGCACCTGAAACTAGTACAAAATAATGTTAAATGTGACTGTTACTGAAAAATAAACTTTAAAAAAGGGTATCCAGTCTTTTTTAATAAATGGTATGGGGACAACTAGATATCCACACACAAAAGGATGAAGTTAGGCCACTAATTCATTCACACCATATTAAATTTAAAAATGAACTCAAAATGGATTAAAAACCTCAATCTAAGAGCTAAAATTACAAAACTCTTAGAAGGAAACAGATATAAACCATCATGAACTTGGATTAGACCAGGGGTCCTCAAACTACGGCCCACAGAAAACATTTATCCGGCCCACCGGGTGTTTTTGCGGCCACTGCCTGTTGCTTAGCAGCCGACTCGTCCCAGGCCCGCAGTGCGCATGTGTGGAATGTGGCGCCGCACTCTCCAACTCCCCTCCTTCTCTCTGTCTCGGGTGTGATCAGACAAGTCACAAGCTTGCCTGTGTAGAGCCTGCTGCTGCCTGAGGACTGAGGTAAGAACAAGTTAGGATTTTTTTTTTTTTTTTGAAGTTAGGAGGTCTATTTTTTTTTAATTTTGCAGTGAGTAGGGCCTTTTTTTTGAAGTTAGGAGAGCCTTTTTCCAGAATGAAACATCTGAAATCTCCAACCAGATCTAGACTAACTGATGCACACTTGCATCACTTGTTACGACTAGCAGTGACAAATATGGAACCGGACATTGACTATCTCATTAGCCAAAAGCAGGCCCATAGTTCCCATTGAAATACTGGTAAGTTTGTTGATTTAACTTTACTTGTTCTTCATTTTAAATATTGTATGTGTTCCTGTTCTGGTTTTTTACTTCAAAATAAGATATGTGCAATATGCATAGGAATTTGTTCATAGTTTTTTTTTTTAAACTACAGTCCGGCCCTCCAATGGTCTGAGGGACAGTGAACTAGCCCCCTGTTTAAAAAGTTTGAGGACCCCTGGATTAGACAATAGTTTTTCAGATATGACACCAAGCACAAGCAGCCAAAGAAAATAGGTAAATTGGATGTCATCAAATTGTAAAACTTGTGTGCTACAAAGGACACCATCAAGAAACTTAAGACAACCCATTAAATGGGAGAAAATATTTGCAAATCATATATCTGATAAAGGTCTAATACCCAAAATATATAAAGAACTCCTACCACTCAACAATAATAACCTATTTAAAAATGGTCAACGGCTCGTAATTGACATTTCTCCAAAACATATAAAAGGCCAATAAGCACATGAAAAGATGTTCAACATCACTAGCCATCACAGAAATGTATATTAAACCCACAATGAGATACCACTTTATACCCACTAGGATGCTATAATAAAAAAGACAGATAATAAAAGTATTGAGAAATATGTCCTTGGGCAAGGGAAACAAAAGAAAAAATAAACGGGACTATATCAAACTAAAAAGTTTTTGCATAGCAAAGGAAATAGCTAAATGAAAAGACAACCTACTCCATGGGAGAAGGTATTTACCAATGAAACATCTCATAAGGGGTTAATATCCAAAATTTATAAAGAACTCATACAACTCAACACCAAAAAAACCTAACAACCCAATTAAAAAATGGGCAGAGGATTGGAATACTTTTCCAAGGAAGGCATACAGATATCCAAGAGACATATTAATGCTCAACATCACTAAATCATTAGAGAAATGCAAATGAAAACCACAATATCAGAGATGTCACCTACACAACTTTCAGAATGGCTATTATCAATAAATCAACAAACAAGTTTTGGCAAGGATGTGGATAAAAGGGAACCCTTGTGCCCTGTTGATGGGAATGCAGATTGGTGCAGCCACTATGGAAAACAGTATGGGAGGTCCCTCAAAAAATAAAAAATGGTATTGCTTTATGACCCATCAATTCCACTTCTGGGTATATACTAGCATATACAAAGAAACCCAAAACACTAATCTAAAAAGATATAAGCACCCTATGTTCATTGTGGCATTATTTACAATAGCCAAGGTATGAAAGTAACTCAAGTGCCCATTAATAGATAATTGGATAAGGAAGATGTGATACATATATACAATGGGATATGACTTGACCATCAAAAAGAATGAACCTGCTCTGATTGGAATGGCTCAGTTGGTTGGGCATCATCCTGTGCATCAAAAGGTTGACAGTTTGATTCCTGGTCAGGGCACGAGCCCAGGTTTCCAGCTTGATCTCGGGTAGGGGAAGTGCAGGAGGCAGATGATGGACGTTTCTCTCTTTCTCTTCCTCTCCCTTCTTCTCTCTCTATAAATCAATTTAAAAATCTTAAAAAATGAAATCTTACAATTTGCAACAGCGTGGATGGACCTAGAGGGTATTATGCTAAGTGAAATAAGTCAAAGACAAATACCATATGATTTCACTTATCTGTGGAATCTAAAGGACAAAAGAAATGAACAAAAAAAATACATACAGACTCACAGATGCAGAAAACAAATTGATGGTTGCCAGAATATGCTAACACAAAAACTTGTATACAAATGCTCATAGCAGCATTACTTAAAATAACCAGATGTCCATCAAAGGACAAATGGATAAACAAAATATGTATATCCATACACTAAAATATTATTTGGCCATAAAAAGAAAGGAAGTATGATAATGCTACAATATGGGTGAACTTTGAAAACATTATGCTACATGAAAAAAAAAACAAAAAAAACCCAGTTATGCAAGACCACGTATTATATGATTCCATTAATATGAAGAGTCCAGAATAGGCAAACCTATAGAGACAGGAACTAGATTAGTGGCTTCTTAGGGCTGGGGTGCGGGAGAATGATAAAATGTTCTGAAATTGATTGTGGAGATGGTTGCACAACACTGTGACTTTATTAAAAATCACGAACTGTACACTTTAATAGATAAATTGCATGGTATGTGAATTATATTTCAACAAAGCTATTTTTTAAAGTCATCTAGTCTAACCACCTGTGTTCCACATCCTTACTTCCCTTAAGTGGTGGTCTTGATTTTGCTGAATCCCATCCAACAGGAAACTCAGTACTTCCCTCAGGATACTCATGCCACCTCTATACAGCTCAGACCGTTAGAATTGTCTTGAGTTAATGAATGAGGAAAGGGTGTAAGGAAGGAAGTACATTATAGGATTTCAAAAAGCAACACTGACTGAATCATGATGTGTCAAGAAATAGAACAACATGATTAAGAAAGAAAATGTGGAGTGGATTCAAAGAGGAGCTGAAAAAAAAACCAGAAAACAATGTTTATATGTCTATCTTCTCAAATGAAACTCATTGTCACCTTCCAAAACCTGTTCTTCTCCTGTATTTCTTTACTTTGTAGAGTCATTCTCTCAGATCTTTAAGCTTGAGATCTATATATAACCTCTACCACCTGTGACCAAGGGTATACCTGAAACGGCAGGCTCAAGTCAGAATGTTCAATTTGGAAGAGATTTTTCTTTTTGTAAAGTTAACTCTCCTCAACAGGGAGCAACCTCAACTCTTCGGTCTTGGTGCCACCATGTTTCTCAGAACTTAAGAGCCCAGAATGTTTAAAAAGTCCATGACTATAAAACATTTAAAAATGTCTAGTTGATTTAAACAATTTTAATGAAATACTCCAAGTGTACAAAAAAGTATAAATAATATATGAGCACTTATATATCTACTTACCATGTACATGTAGCTGGAACTCCCATGTACTCTCTCTAAGATAGCCACAACTCTGAATTTGGTGATTATTAGGTGTGCTTTTATTTTATTTTTTAAATTTCTATTTATTTTGAGAAAGAGAGATAGCAATTTGTTGTTCTACTTATTCATGCATTCAGTATTTGAGCCTTAACATGTGCCCTGACCCGGGATTAAACTCACAAACTTGGTGTATCAGGATGATGCTCCAACCAAATGAGCTACCCAGTCAGGGCTTAGGTGTACTTTTAGACTTTACTATGTAAGCTTGCATCCATAACAATATACAACATTATCTTGACGATTTTAAACCTTTATATTATGAATGGATAGTAGTGATGGATGTATAACAATGTGAATGTACCTAATGCCACTGAACTGTGCACTCAATGGTAAAAATTTTTATGTTATGGATATTTTACCACAATTTAAAAATCTTTGTATTCTGGTATCAAGAGGCCTGATGCATGAAGATTCATGCGAGAATGAGCCTTCCTTCCCCGGGCTGCAGGCACTGCCTTCACTGCAGCCCAGAGGCGCCTTTCTGCCTTTGTTCCTGCCCAGAGCTACCTTTCTGCCTTCCCACGCTGCCCAGAGTGGCTGGGGTGGTGCCAAATGCCTGCTCATCGCCATGGCAACCACACAAGCATCCCTCCCCATCCCGGGCCGCTCGGCGCCTGTGTATACAAATTAACCCACCATCTTTGTTGGGTTAATTTGCATATCCACTCCTGATTGGCTGGTGGGTGTCATGAAGGTACAGTCAATTTGCATATTTCCTTTTTATTAGTGTAGATACTATATTCATACTTCTGCAACTTCTCTTTTTTCTGGATGGGGATCAGTATTTTAGTCTAGAAATGCCCCATGTTGACATATGTAACTCTAGTTCATTCACTCAAAGCACTGCTCCTTCCATTTCCATGTCACAATTTATTCCCCCTCCAGCTGATTAACATTTAGCTTATATTCTATTTTTCACTATTCCAAACATTCTACTTTATAGCTACATTACAAGATTTGTGGTTTTTTTTAAAATATGCTTTAGAAAACTAAAGAGATCAGAACATTAAAGATAATAGAACATTAATAATGCAGAATCTCCAAAATAGAAAACAGCTGTTTTCACTATCGCTAAATGTACTTAAGCATGCCCTAAAATGGGACCTGACTAAATCCTAATTGTTTATTGAAAGCTTTCTCCATATATAGGTTTACTTAATTATTAATACTTCACTTAGCATGTCATTTAACCTTGACTAAAAACTTAATGGATTTTACAGAGCGAAGCTCTACTTTCCATTGTTAATAACCATCCCTGCTGCTCAAAACAAAAACAAAAACTCTAGCCTGTTAACAAAAGAGCTTTCTGAAAGCAACATTAAACCATCTGCAGCATTTCATTCTCAGGGCAAATAAATCAATAAAGAACTGAATGTGTTTTTATTTCTGATTACACAGTTCAAGAAAGATCTTAATGGGCTAGTTCCGTAAGTTATGTGAGCTTCTTTCTAAATACTGAGGACGTTCTAGAGGCCATATTTAATTCAGTATTACTTAAGTGGAGCCTGGGACAACAGCTGTTTCCTCATTACTCGTCTCTAAAGGCCTCTTCTTACATTCCCCTCTTAACTCTACTTTGCTTACCACTGCTTTGATGGTTTCTGCTAACTTAACCAGATCTTTCTTCATCTTTCATCAGCTTCTTCCCTCCATTCATCCTAGATATTACCAAAAAAAGGTATATATGTACCTAAGTTGTATAGGGTAAGGTCCATGTACTCTATACATGTTAACTATTACTGTTTTGTTACCAGAGTAATCTTCCTGAAGCATAATTCTAACTGATCTTGCCTATTTCTGGTCAAAGCTTTCAATGGTCCCCACTGACGACAACTGGGCATGTTAAACAGGAGGCAACAAAGTGAAGTAAAATGAGTACCATCTTTTCAGTCAGAGTTATTAGTTAAGATCCTGAACCTTTATAGAGCTCATTTTCATTATCTGTAAAATACAAATAATAATAGCTACTTCTCAGCATTGTTACAGAATTATAGATTCAACATATTCCAAGCACCCAGCACACACAATAGGACAATAGGTGTTAACAAGTTCTGACTGTTCCCTCCCTACAAACAGAATTCCAAAAAACCCCCCTGAATTCCATAATCTAGTCCAAAAGTCCCTCTTCACACTTCTTTCCCATTACATACTCCTGACTCAGCCTAACTAGGCTCCTCACCATGCACTGAGTAAATCCTGTGATCTTGCCTCTAAGCCTTTGATTTCCACTGGTTTTGCTTTTCTCTCCAACTCCACATAATCTAAATCCAGCCTATTTTTCAAGGCCCAGGACATTTCCCTCCCCCAAAGCGTCTTCTCCCCATGTACTTAGAACACACTTCTCAAACCTCTTTTATTGCCCCCATCACACCTGGCTTTATTCAAGAGTTATATTTATGTGCCCTATACCCTCTACGTGAATGGGTTGGGAGACAGAAATAGGTAAGGTCTTCCACTAAGCATAATTTCTACCCAATTTTATTTAGTGCTGACTGAACTTACAAATCATATCTGAGAGAAAGAAAAGCAGCCTGTGGCATTCAGAAGCTGCCCTGGTGCTATCAGCTTGGCCCTGGTGTTGCTATAAGCTGATCTGGCACTCACATTTAGGTCTTGGTGTTTTCCTGTTAAACAATTTCAGGGCACCAACATCAGACAGGCCATTACGTGTCCACAATAGATCAAGACAAAAAAAAAAAAAAGACTACTCAGTAACCTGCTTGAATAGACAAAACATGAACACTGTCCCAGCCAAATATCAAACAGCCCCTACTCCTGGATAATGAGTGACTGCTGCTTCTTTACCAATTCCAGCTGCAGTCTTTCTCTAGTCTGCCCTCCCTTTTCAGCGGTTCTCAACTGGTGGGTTGCGACCCCTTTCGGGGCTGAATGACCCTTTCACAGGGGTCGCCTAAATACATCCTGCATATCGGATATTTACATTACGATTCATAACAGTAACAAAATTACAGTTATGAAGTAGCAACGAAAACAATTTTATGGGGGTCACCACAACATGAGGAACTGTATTAAAGGGTCGCGGCATTAGGAAGGTTGAGAACCACTGCTTTAGATAAACTTTCCCCACTTCCTGACAGCATCGCAAAGCTCCACATCCTTAAACCTTCCTCTAAGTCAGCAGTTGCCAACCAGTGGTCTGTGGACCGGACCACTGGTTGTCTGCGAGGTCTGAAAGGTTGGCGACCACTGGTTTAAGGAAACCTTTGGAGCAGCAATCGCCAACCGGTGGTCCGCGGACCACTGGTGGTCCAAAAGGTTGGCAACCGCTGCTCTAAATCACCTGCTACAAGCCCAAATCCAATAATAATGCTTTTCAAGCACTCTCTTACTGAGATACCGCATGCTTCTCCATGGCATGCCTTCTCCCTGGCCACAACAAGTACTAAACCCAACCTGTCAACTACAGGGGTATTCCTGTTGCTCGGTGGCTGGAGGACAAACTAAGAACTTCTTGAATAAACGTGTAGTATTTACTTTATGCTTGGGGCCCTACAGGGCATGCTCTGGTCTTACACACTGTACACATTGTTCAACTGATCTGGATGTCTTACACCGTGCCTGTTGGCCTACACTGCAATCTCAAGACTCAGCCCAGTCACTCTTAGAACTAAAAAGTTATTTTATTTCATTATTTTTAGTGTTCTTCATTTCACCATTTGAGAATAGAAAATGGCAGTTGGGGTGACTGATCAAAGTGCTCTACACATTTAGGTCTTGGTGTTTTGCCAAGATTCAGTGGGCACAACTCACTTGAGAAGAACATGACAGCAAAAGAGTCTGAACTATTCTAGAGAAACAGGGCTACTGGAAAAGAGCTGGTAAGGAATCCTATTTATAAGCATTCAAAGTGAAACACTCATTGGAAAACAGGGGCAAGCAGGGTCAGCAGAAGAGATGCCAGGTATGACATTATTGGGGGAGCTCCAAGTGGAGGTGGTGGATAGGACCCCCCCTGAAGCCGACTCTAACACAGAAGCAGCATACTGTCATCTTGGAAGGCTTCAACAACCCTGGCACCCATTCAAAGACTTAATCAGGTAACACTGGGACAACTGAAAAGTTCCTGACCTAGTGTGCTGACATTTCATGTTCCACAGATACATAAGGTAAAAGGAGGGGAACTGCTACTCTGACCAAAGAAGAAATTGGTTGGTGAAATGAAAGGAGAATCCTAAGAAAAAGAGAGCAGGCCAACTTAGTATTTATGACAAAGTAGAGTTTGTATGGCATAGGCTCTAGGAAGTTCTGAAAACAGACACACAGTTCCATGGCATGAGACCCTCTCTAAAAGGAAAGCTCTTTAAATACATTTGTTTGGGCATTCCAAAAATTGTCAAGCAGGTAGGAAAGGCAGAGGGAAGAAGCAGATGTGCAGGGAGTTCTCCTAAAAGAATAGAGTCAGCAGGAGGGCACCGCATCTGAGTCTCCATCAATCAGACTCACACTGTTTGCCCCACTCTGGTGATTCCCCGAAATCCTGCCCCACCACCCAAGCCATTTCAAGTGGCTTTTCCATGCAAATGGCCTCTCTTGCCTCATGCTTCTGACTTTCCTAAAATCTTTCATCAAGCAGCATCTGACCCCTACATAGCCTGTAACTCTTGCTAAGTGGCTCCAGGACCAGCACTAGCAGCAGCCAGCCTTTGTTCGCAGCTTGGCCTCTCCTGGGCACCTCCAAGCCCAGCACAAGTAGCAGTCATTTGCAGATCACTCTGTAGCTTTGCTTGGTGGCCCCAGGCAGGAGACAAGCAGTGGCTGATCTTGCACCTCCTTGGAGGCTCCTGGTAGACAGCTTCAGACCATATAACAACCTTACCAACTCCACGAGCTACACACTCAAGAGGCAGGCTAGGTGAGCACCAAAGCCCTACTGAAGCAAGTCCTGCTCTACAGAGTCAATCCCAACAGCAGCTCCTCTGCTATAGTCACAGCTGGTCCTCAAAGCCAATTGGTCTGGGGGTCAATCCCTCCCAGAGATGCCAACAACAATCAAGGCTCAACACAACAGGACAGTGCACACAGCCCACAAAGGGGCACACCTGAAGTGCCCAGCTCAGGTGACTGGGAGGCTGTGCCACTGGGCCCTACAGGACACCTACTACAGAAGGCCACTTTGCCAAGTCTGGGAGATGTAGCATCTGTACCTGATACATAGAAACAAGCACAGGAAAGCAGCCAAAATGCAGAGACAACAAAACAGGTCCCAAGTGAAAGAACAGGAGAAATCTCCAGAGAACGAAAGAACTAAGTGAAATGGAGGCAAGCAAACTACCAGATACATAGTTCAAAACAATAGATATAAGAATGTTCAAGGAACTTAGTGAGAGCTTCAAGGAATTTTAGTGAGAACTTCAACAGCATGAAAAAGGACACAGAAACCATAACAAACAAAAAAAGTCAAAAATGAAGAATAATTTACATGAAATCAGTAGAGTAGATGAAGCCAAGAATCAAATCAGGGATTTGAAATATAAGGAAGCAAAAATACACAATCAGAACAGCAAAAAGGAAAAAATAATTTAAAAAATGAAGATAGTGTAAGGAGCCTCTGGGACAACTTCAAGCATACTAATATTCACATCATGAGGGTACTGGAAGCAGGGAGAGAGCAAGAAATTGAAAACCTATGTGAAAAAATGTCTGAAAACTTCCCTAACCTGGTGAAGGAAACAGACATACAAGTCCAGGAAATGCAGAGAGTCCCAAACAAGATGAACCCAAAGAGGCCCACACCAAGACACATCATTATTAAAATGCTAAAGGTTAAAGACAAAAAGAGAATCTTAAAAGCAGCAAGAGAAAAGCATTAGTTACCTACAAGGGAGTTCTCACCATAAAAATGTCAGCTGATTTCTCAACAGAAACTTTGTAGGCAAGAAATGACCAAAAGCAAGGACTTACAACCAAGATTACTCTACTCAGCAAAGTTACCATTTAGTATCAAAGGACATATAAAGAGCTTCCCAGACAAGAAAAAGCTAAGGTAGTTCATCACCACCAAACCAGTATTACATGAGATATTAAAGGGTCTTCTTTAAAAAGATGAGGAAGGAGAAGGAGGAGGAGAAGGAGGAGGACAAGGAGGAGAAAGATAAAAATATGAACAATAAAATGGCAATAAACACATATCAGTCAACAATTAAACCTCAAAAATAAAATAAATGAACAAGCAGAACAGAAACAGATTCATAGATACAGAGAACATTTTGACAGTTGCCAGATGGGAGGGAGGGTTGAGGAGTTGGGTGAAAAAGGTGAAGGAATTAAGAAGTAGAAATTGGTTGTTACAGATTAGTCATGGGGATGTAAAGTACAGCATAGGGCAGGGGTGGGCAAACTTTTTGACTCGAGGGCCACAATGGGTTCTTAAACTGGACCGGAGGGCCGGAACAAAAGCATGGATGGCGTGTTTGTGTGAACTAATATAAATTCAAAGTAAACATCATTACATAAAAGGGTACGGTCTTTTTTTTTTTTTTTTAGTTTTATTCATTTCAAACGGACCGGATCCGGCCCGCAGGCCGTAGTTTGCCCACGGCTGGCATAGGGAGTACAGTCAATAATATTCTAATGACTATGTATGGTGTAAGATGGGTACAAGATTTATCAGGATGTAAATGTCTAATCACTGGGGTATACACCTGAAACTAATAAATAGTATATGGCATCCATAACTGAAAAATAAAATATGATTAAAAGTAATAAAATTTAAAAAAGAAAAGAACAGAAGAAAGATGAACAGAAAGACACAAAAGCGATCAGCAAGACTTGGAAGAACCACATGAGGAGGCCAAGGTCCAAAATAAATTAGGATCTACAAAAAGGGTAGCACAAGGGTATTTTTAGAGCAAACAGCAACTTGCCTGATAATAAAATGTAATACTGAGTGAGCAGAATTTTTTAACCTTTATTTGCTTCCATATTCTCTATCAAAGGGAGTAAATTTTGTGTTAAATGGAAGAGAATTAATAATCCTAATGGGAAAAAAAATAAAATGAAGTCCCAGATGGGTAAAGAGAATAAATTCAAGTCTATTCACTAAATAATTTCTACCAAGAAGATTGAGAACACTTACAAATAAGGTCACTGAACTAAAAAAAAATTTAAGAAATTATATCAATAAAAAGAGAAATCTTGAAAGAATAGAGGTAGATAACTACTGTTCCAGTTTGCAAAAATGTAGAAAGTGAAGGGTGGGTGGACTTCAACTACAGAGAAGTGAGTAGGTTAGATTCTAAAATGGATTTTTCCATTTTATGATGGAGTGGATGTAGGAGGGGGAAAAAAAGGTATTTTTTTCCTTATTAGAAAAGAAATGCATACCTATGGGAAATTGAGAAAGTACAAAAAAGTGTAAAGGATAACAACCACCCATATTTCATCCAGAAATAACCACCGTTAAAATGTTGACCTATTTCTTCCGGGTAAATACAAAGTGAGTATATCTTTACTTTTTATGTAGAGCATATAATTTTCCCCTATCATTTAAAACTCATTCATATAATTTACTGGATTCATAACAGTCCACACATGCATGCATAATAATTTATGTAACCATAAAGAATATAATAATAACAGTAAAAAGGTAATGGCTTACAAATGCTAATAGAGGAAGCCATAATCCCTAGGAGCCAGCATTCATTAATGCACTCAATTTACTCATTCTTTCATTCATTAGTAAATATTTATTGTCTACTATGTGCAGCCACGGTCTAAAACTGGAGATACAGCAGTGAACAAAACAAAAATCCCTGGCCACGTAGAACTTCCTTTGTACGTAAGAAAAGAGATAATAAATAAGATAGTGATAAATTCTAAGGAGAAAAAAAATAAGCAGGCAAAGGAGATAGTACATGTTGGGGGTAGATTTTAGCTCAAGTGACCAGAGAAGGCTCAGGAGATAGCATTCAAGTGAAGGCCTAATAAAAGATGGAGGAAAGGCAGATGGCTATTTTAAAAAAACAGCATTTCAGGCCCAGAGGAAACAGCAAATGCAAATCCCCTGAAGCGGGAGCTTGCCGGGCATGTTAAAGAACAGCAAGGAGGAGGCCAGTGTGGTCGGGGCAAGTGAGAAAGCAGGGAACAGAAAGAAATGGCGAAGAGGATTAAGTAGGGCCTTTCAGGTCATGTACCGATTTTGTCTTTTCACTGAGTGAGCCAGAAGCCACTGGAGGGTATTGTGGAGGAGGGAGACTTAGGCTTTGACAGGATCAATATGGTTGCCTTGTTGAGGACGGGCTGAAGAGGGAAGGGAGGAAGCAGGCAGATCAAAGTCTAACGCAGACAGTAATGTGGAGTAAAATAATCAAATGATCAACTGGTGGAATAACTAACTCTTCACAGAAGGTGCAATCCTAACAGCAGTTTCAAATGACTGATACATTAAGAAAATAATTTGCGTGATCAAAAAGACATGCTGATCATAATTAAGAGTGAAATTGCGAAAAAAATATCATGAGGTAGTGAGAGAAATTTGAACACCGACTGGATATTTAATATCAGTATGGAATTATTGATTTTTATGTGTGATAATGGTACTGTGGCTATGTTTTAAAAAGAATTTGTATTTTTTAGAGATGTATGCTATATCCTTAAGTACTTAAGAATAAAATAATCCAATGTCTGGGATTTGCTTTAAAATAATCGAGTGTATGGGGGGAAAGTAGGTGGAGATGCCCATGACACAAAATGATAGTTGTTGAAGCAGGGTAATGTGGATTCATTTTACTACTCACTCTACTTTTGCTTAGGTTTGAAAATATCCTGAACAAAAGATCTTTTTAAAAATCAAGAATGGCATATAGCTGAGAGAGATGGCAAATACATACACTGAATGGAAAAATGAATGCTCTGAAATAACTTCAAGAGGCCACAATTATAGACCAAATTTAAACAGGTAAAATGCAACAGGGAAGACTATCAAGTATATATTTGGTTCCAAAACATCAAGTAAACAGTACAAAACAAACAAAAATTTATTTTTAAAAAACCTTAGGATTCTAATATACAGTAAGATCAGCAAGTAAAAATGCTAAAAGTCTAAAGCAATCCCCCAGGATGCATTACGTATAGGATTTTAAAAAGAGGCAATAGGCTGCTCTTCCATGAGCTAATTGGTTTACACATGCTGTTATTTACTTTCTAAGAAGCTATGTTGAGATACTTGCAACTATGTCATCATACACGTCACATGAGGAGTGGAAGAGGAAGCTTGAGATGTCAAAGTAAGAAAACAGACTGAAGAAGGTGACATGATACTAGTCCTCAATTTCCTGAACTCACCATCTTTCCCCTCAAATCTATCTTTCCTTCATTCCTGTTTTGGTGAAGGGCATCACCATCTATTTATTCACCTAAACCAGTGGTCCTCAAACTTGGCTGCACATTAGAATCTCCTGGGAATCTTTTTAAAATCCTGATTCCTGGGCCTCATCCTCCAGAAATTCTGTTTCTTTGTTACTAATGTTGTGGCCCCACCCCATAACAAAGAAACAGAATTTCTGGAGGATGAGGCCCAGGAATCAGGATTTTAAAGATTCCCAGGTGATTCTAATGTGCAGCCAAAGTTGAGAACCACTGACCTAAACAATGACCTGAGAATAATCCAAGATGCCTCCTTCTCCCTCACCTTCTACTCCTATTAAAAAATGTCTCTTAAAATTGTTCTCCTACCCACTGCCGATCGCCTCCCCTGTTCTACTTACTCCTCTTCCTCTCGTACCCCTATTTCCCTTTGGTAATCACTCTCAACTTCAGAGTAGTTAATCAGCATATTCTTCCCACCCAAACACTGCAAATAACTTAATTCAAGCCATCAAAAAGGGTGGATATGTTAGTTGGAACTCCTGAGAGTAAGAGTGAGGTGGGACTGAAGGAAGAATTTAAAAGAGAAGACACACTCTTTCCCTGAATAGACAAGGTAATGTCTGGAACAGTGTCAACCATTGTTGCTATCCTGAGAGAACAGTCAGGGAATAGAACCAACTTGAGAAGGAGCCCAGAAGTAAAAAGGACACAGAAAAATCAGAGCTGGAGCCCTGATGAGATTGTGAATCTCTGGATCAAACAACACGGGCGGCCAGTTCTAACACAGTCTTCTCATTTGCAAGACAATAAATTCCCTTTCTGCTTTAATAGGACAGCTGAACTTTCTGTCAGCTGTCATGAGTATCCTAACTGACCAGCTTAATGAAGCTCATGATGTCTCCACTGAAATCCTGCAACAATCCTCTCCCTGAAGAAATCCTCGCAATGCAGCCTCTATGCTGCTGCCAGGGCATCTTTTCCAAAGCCAGACTAGATGTCTCCTACTTAGTAGCAAACTTACAATGGCTTCCTCTACCTTTAGAGTAAAATATAAACTCCTAAAGTATGGCAGAAAAAAAATCTTCAGTTTGGCCCTTCCAATTTCTCTGTCTCATCTCTTACAATTCTAAAGCTATTTCAAGCTTCTGGATTTTTTTTCTCACGTTCCCTCTGATTGGAATGCCCTTCTTACTTGGGATGATAAAAACACTTTAAGAGATCCCACTTCAATTAGACAAAGAATGCAAAGTTGATTTAATATCCAAAAATAAATCATGTAATACATTATATCAACAGAATGAAGGACAAAACCCCCACAATCATCTCAATTGACCTAGAAAAAGCATTTATATAATTCAACATCCCTTCATAATAAAAACACTCAACAAACTAGAAATAGAAGGGAACTTCCTCAATCCGATAAAGGGCATCTACAAAAAACCCACAGCACTTCTATTCAACATTGTACTAGAGGTTCTAGCCTGGGCAGTTAAGCAAGAGAAAGAAATAAAAGGCATGCAGATTGGAAAGAAAAGTAAAACTATCTCTATTTGAAGATGACACAATTGTGTTTTAGAGCCAATAATTCAGCAAGGTTGCAGGACACAATATTAATACACAAAAATGAATTGTATTTCTATACACTAGCAAACAATCTAAAATAAAATTAATTCAATTTATAATAACATAAAAAAGAATACTTAGAAATATATTTAACAAAATAAGATTTAAACACTGATAATTACAAACTTCTTTGAAAGCAATTAAAGACTACAACAAAAAGAAATATTGTGCTCACAGATTGAAAGCCTTGATATGGTTAAGATGGCAATACTCTCCAAATTGATCTATAAATTCAACACAATCTATTAAAATCCCAGTTGGATTTTTCTTTTCTTCTCTTTTTTTTTGCAAAAATTGACAAGCTGATTCTAAAATTTATATGGAAATGATGGGTCATAGGACTCAGAAATCAATCTTGAAAGAAAACAAAGTTGAATTCACAATCTCAAAACTTACTACAAAGTTACAGTAATTAAGACTGCGGTACTGGCATATATATACATACACACACACACATACACATACATATACACTTACAGAGTGAGGCAAAAAGTAGGTGTACAGTTTTAAGTATGTGAAAGAGAGTTTACTCTTGTACTAGAGGTCTGGTGCACAAAATTCATGTGCAGGTATGGTCCTTAGGCCTGGCCTGCAATCAGTGCCATCTTCCCCAGCTGCCCACAGCCGCCCCACCCCCCCACCGCCACCCATCCCGGTTCCCCATTTGCCATCGCGTGATTGGTGCCTGACGGCGGGGGAAGGGACCAAGAAGTTGGCGGTTCCCACCCACTTGCCAGCCCTGCCCCCGCTGTGGGTCGCCCTCTGTGTGTGGGGCGGCCTGCTGGGCTGGGGCCTTGGCCTGGCGCCGCTGGTGTCCCCCACCACCCAACCCTGGCACCCCATTCGCCATCAGGCAATCGGAGCCTGCTGACCGGGGAAAGGGAACGAGAGGTGGTCAGTGAGCCTCATAGTGACTGGTCCAGCGGTCATTCTGGTCATTCCGCCATGAGGGTCAATTTGCATACTACCCTTTTATTATATAGGATTATTTATTAATTATTGTATATTTTCTATACAAAAAACTGTAAACCTACTTTGCCACACTCTGTATATATTAATATATGTATGTCAATGGAACAGAACTGAGATTCCAGGAATAAACTCTCTCATTTATATTCAACTGAATTTAGTGTCAAAGCAATTCAATGAAAAAAGAACAGTTTTTCAACAAATGGTGCTGGGACAACTAACTGCATATCCACATGAAACTGGACTTCTACTTAACATTGTATACAAAAATTAACTCAAAATGGATACTAAATGTAAGTGCAAATACTATAAAACTTGAAAACATAGGCATAAATCTTCATGATCTTGGATTTGGCAATGATTATTTAAATATGAACCAAAAGAAGATGCAACAAAAGAAAAAATAAACTGGACTGCATCAAAATTAAAAACGTTTCTCCCTAAAAGTACACCATCAAGAAAATGAAAGCAACCCACTCAATGGGAAAAAATAATTGCTAACCATGTATCTGATAGTGGACTTGTATCTAATATAAAAAGAACTCTTAAAACTCAATAATAAAAGGTAACTCAATTTAAAAATGGGCAAAAGATCTGAATAGACTTTTCTCCAAAAATATACAAATAGCCAATAAACGCATGAAAACGGCTCAATATCAGAGAAATGCAAATAAAACCACAAGGAGATACCACTTCTCACCCACTAAGATGACTATAATCAAAAGGGCAAACAATAACAAGTGTAGGCAAGATGTGGAGAAACTGGAACCCTCATACATTTCTGGTGGGAATATACAACAGTGCAGCCACTTTGGAAAATAGTCTAGCAGTTCTTCAAACAGAGAGAAATAAATCACATGACCCTGAAATTCCAGTTAGTTCCAGCCACACTAAAATGTTCGCATTTGATTCCCAAGAGAAATGAAAACATATATGTACACAAAAATCAACAGCAGCATTATTCATAATAAAAAAATATAAACAACCCAAGTGTCCAGCAACAGATGATAAAATGATTTAAAAATGTGGTATATCCACGCAAAGGAATATTACTTAGCCATAAAAAGAAATGAAGTACTCATACACGCTACAACATGTTTGAACCATAAAAACATTATGCTAAGTGAAAGAAGTCAGTCACAAAAGATCTATATGAAATGTCCAGAATAGAAAAATTGATAGGTACAGAAAGTAGATTAGTGGTTGCTCTAGGGCTGAAGGGGGGCAAGTTAGAGGGTGATGACTAAAGATTATGGGATTTTTTTGGGGGGATGAAATGTTCTAAAATTGATGGTAGTGATGGTTGCACAACTCTGAATGTATTAAAAACCACTAAATTGTACACGCAAATGGGTGAATTGTATGGTAAGTGAATTATATCTCAAAAAAGCTGTTAGGTATCACCCCAATGAATTTAATTAAAATAAAATGGAAAAATAACCAATGTCACCCCACTAAAGTTAAGAAATTTTTAAAGCTGTTAGAAAAACACACATACCATACTCTCCTCTGACAACTTTCTTGCCCCCCTCCCCCCAAAGCATCTGACCAATCTAACCATATATCTCCCCGTTTCCTCAAGGACTTGAGACCTGTAACTGATACTTTTTGCACTTAGTTTTCCTCTACTAAGCTGTGGGTTCCTCAGGCAGAGATCTGGCTTATTTTTCCCTGGAATTCACTGCTGGAGGCTAATTCCAGCATGTCATAAATGCAAGACATTTCATCAAAAGGTTGGTGAAGCCCTAGCTGGTTTGGCTCAGTGGATAGAGTGTCAGCTTGTGGACTGAAGAGTCCCAGGTTCGATTCCGGTCGGTGGCACATGCCTGGGTTGCGGGCTTGATAACAAGTAGGGAACATGCAGGAGGCAGCCGATCAATGATTCTCTCTCATCATTAATGTTTCTATCTCTCTTTCCCTCTCCTTTACTCTCTGAAATCAATAAAGATGTGTGTGTGTGTGTGTGTGTGTATTTATTTATTTATATATATTTTTAATTTATTTTAAAAAAAGTTGTTGAACCTTGAGGCTTCAGCAGGGCTGAAGATACATATTATTGCCTGCTGGAATAGCTGAAAGCATTTCCCCAAACCTAAACATCTGCATATATTACTGCATGCTGCCTGACAGCCGAGGGCAGTTCCCCCAACCTGCCTGCTGTATACCAAATCTTACCTTTGATATGTATATCTGCTTTGCTTTAGGGCAATTTGTGTTAATAAAAAGCTATGGGTCCAGAGATTTGGAGAACTTGGTTACTAAAGCCAGGTCTCCTCTGGCTCCCCAAAATGCCTTCCAAATTTATATTTCATGTCTAGGCTCTTTATTAATTTACGTGCAGCCCCTTCTCCAGATGCCTGAACCCTTCTAGATGCTGAGAAAGACCCCGGCAATTCACAGTAACTAGTAACTGTACATGGTGTGTATTCTATGTGAAAGGGTACATCACAAATATTTGCTAAAAGACTATCTTAATAGTTGTCATGTGGAAAAGGGACTGTGTTTTTTTTTCACATATTCCAATGGGTAGAAATGGAAGCTACAATGACACAAATTTCAAGAATTTTCAAATAATCGAGACTGCCCCTTTCTTTAAAGCAGGATTCCTAGGTTCTGTGAATTCTCTGAATTGATACACAAATTCTGAATGTATACATAAAAAGTACATGCATTTTTCTAGGGAGAAAATCCATAACTTTCATCCAATTCCCAAAGGGATATGTAACCCAAAAATGGTCAGGAGTCGCTGTTTTTAAAATGTCAGTGTACAAGGTCAAGAGTTTTAGAAAATTTCTAGTTACCAGAATATATCATTTAAGATTAGTTTTTGCCTAGATTATACTACTTCAGTAACTAATGCAAAAAGTGAGTTCACAATTAGATAGCTTCATAATCGTAAATTATTCGTTTAAAAATATCTATTAATGTTACTTTAGCCAGCTGCTAAAGAAATAGTGGTAAACAAGACAAGGTCCCTGCCCTCAAGGATCTTACAATCTAAAAAGTAGAAACAAAAAAAAATGAGTAAACAAGAAAATTTCCTATCATATAGTCACCCCTGCAAAAAAGAATATAAAAGCCTGGCCAGTATGGCTCAGTGATTAAGTGTCGACCCATAAATGAGGAGGTCACCGTTCGATACCTGATAAGAGTACATGCCCAGGCTGCAGGCTTGACCCCTAGTTAGTGCAAAGATTCTAACAGGAGAACACTGAATACCAGCACTTGAGTTCTCAAGGGAAAGAGCCATGTCTAATCTCTACTCTACACTCTACAACATTCACAAGAGTGTCTCCCACTCACATTCAATACAACTTATTAAAGATAACTCAGCATAATGGGAATTCAACTCCGTAAAATGCTGTTTAAGAAAAATCTTTATTGCTCACAATTATCATGAATTTGCTTTCCTTCATGGCAGACAGTGTCATTAGACAAGTGAGTAAACCCTTTAGGATTTTGTAATAAAGAAAAAAGTAAGAACAAATATGTAAAATATTTTTTAGGAGTCCCTTTCAGGCAAATTGTTTTGCAGGTACAAAGATTATCAAGCAAATTCTATCAACAGAATTCTGGGTTTGATATGTCCTCCACCCCTAGAGCCTAGTTCTCTGTATTTGTAGTATTTATAATCTATGATGATGGACCAGAGGGTGGGACTACAGCCAATGTGCACCAATGAGAGGGAAATGGATTTCAGTTTAAAGGGAGCTGTCCAATAACCAACAGGCTGAGCATTAGTGGAAGTAATGTATGTTTGGAGACCATAACACCATGCCTTAAGGATGTTGCAGAGACAGTGTACAGGAGACAGTTACAGTAGCACCTCATCACCTGTTCTCCTTCCCTCTCCCAGCCTTAGGCATTCACCTTTACACTCATTCATCATGTAAAAGCCCCGGAATGCAACCAACAAGATGGATTTTTAAACATGAGGTCATTGACATCATGTCAATAACAAGGGAATCAACAAATTACTTAAGAAAAGGGACCTTAATGATTTGTGCACTTCAGAAACTAACACTTGGATTAAAATCAAGTCACAAGCATACCTTGCTTTATGGACCCTTCCAGGTGTTGCTTTTTCTTTTTCTTTTTTAAACAAACTGAAAGCAAGACCCTCCACCAGCAAAAAGATCACGACTGGCTGTACTGCGATCCTCGCTTTATTAGGGGGGTCCGGAAGCGGACCCGCAGTATTTACAAGGTATGCCTGTATATTTTACAAGGCGCGCGCGCGCACACACCCCAACATCAAATTAAAACCACACCAGGAATTAAGGTTAGCAACACCAATTCCAACGGACTTTATTACACACAAAAGCACAATAGAAAGCACACGGAAACCTACAGAGGGATCCCAAGTGGGAGCCCTCCTGACGCAAAGCACCTGCCTGAGATGAGCTAAGCCAGGGAGGGGAAGGGGCTGCGAGTAGCGGGGGTGCCGGCCACTGGGAGCGCAGAGCCGGGCATGAGCGCGCCGTCCGGCCCGGGAGCGTCAGGAGGCACAGGGCGCAGGGGAGTCGGGCCCTGCCCACTGCAGCCAAGGGAACTGTGGGGCTTGGCACCTCCCCAACGCCGCCAGCGCTGCCTTCTCCAGCCGGCTTGGCGGCTTTGCAGGTGGGGACCGGAGACTCGGGCCTCACCCCATCCCTACAGGGAGCGGGGATGCCGGGCGCTCCTGGGGAGCTGGCCCGCGCTCACCTCCGGGCGCCGGCGCCGGCTCCTCTCGCTTTCCGCGGGACAGGAAGGCCTTGGGCAGCAGCAGCGACACGGCTAGGACGACCCCCGAGGCCAGGGCCACCCTCTGCACCGTGGAGTACGCCATGGCCGCTCGCCCTCCCCGCAGGTGCAGACGCGAACCGGAAGCGGAATCGCAGCGCCGGCGGCCTCCTCGGACCGAACCGCGGGCTGCACCGACGGCGACGCGCGAGGGACAAGTGCGCTCTGCGCCCGCACCTCCCACTCCGCGGTGCCCGGCTGACCTGCTCCTCCCGCGAGGTTTCACTGTAAACGGTACCGCGCACTCCCAGCAAATGAGGAACTCCTCCTGCCCCTACCTCTCGGCCTGCACCTGTGCATCCTGCCCTGTGCGTCCTGCCCTGTGCGTCCTGCTGCCGACATAACCCACACTGCGCGCCCTCCTCTCCATCCCCGCTGACCACCATTGCTCTCTACCCACCCAGACCGCACCAGCCAGTTCCTCGTTACTTCAACAAACTGACAATCTCCAGCCCCCCACCCCAGGCCCCTCGCATCCATTCTCCATCTGCGGCCAAAGCAGGGGAATGCTAAAATGCAGGTCCAGTGATCTCTCTCCGCAGATTAAAATGTCTCAGCAACTCCTCTTTCTCCTCAGAACAACTGTCAAACTCCGTTCCAAGACCTCAAGGCCCTGCAGATCTTGTCTCACCAGAGTTCCTTCAAACTAGATCATTTGCTATATCCTGGCACGTTCCTTACTTTGCTTGCCCGGTTCCCTCTGTACCCCTTAAAAACTCCAAGGAACAGCTGAAAAATACTACCCTCTCGGAACGTTTCTAGTCAGCCTCTCCTTCCTCTGTATCCCCACAGTTCTTCCTGACTGTATGTATTGATCTATTTAATAAACATTCTTTTAGTTCTTCCTGCATCTCAAACCCTGAAATGGGACCACAGGGGCTGATGAGGAGGACCCGTTCCGTGATGGGGCAGATAGGCCCCTCAACAAGAAAATGTAGGGAATATTTTGGAAGCTGTACATTAAAGTGAAGTCCTTCAGAGAGAAAGCCTCTAAGAAGCAAACTAATGTGCCCCTCACGACCTAAAAAGTCCTAGGAATTGGAGGCACCGAGTTTCTTTAAAGGCTGAGATGTGGACTGGGGCTGAATAAAGAAGGATTGGTTGAAAGTCTGGTTAAGAATCAATCAATAGTCTCCAAATCTTATTCCTTAATTATTGCAGCCGGGTGGTTGCCCCTACTGGTGTTGTTCAGGCATCATCATCATTGATATTGCCAACATCATTAAATGTTATTGAGTACTTACTATGATCCAACTGTTTTACATATCAAAACAATTGATTCTTCTAACAAGGTTATGGAGTAAGCAATATCCATTTTACAGATGAGAGAACCAGAGAACAGAAAACTTAAGTAACTTGACAAACAATTATGCGGTATAAATTGGAAGCGATTATTTAAACTCAGCTGTACTGACTTTAAAACTTGCCCTCTTAATGACCAGTTTTATACTTTCTGGAACCAGAGAAGCTCTGGACTCACAGACAACATGTGCAGCTTAGGGAAGTAGTGACTGATGGGATATGAGTTCTAAGAGGAATCTAGGATGACCCCCCAAAATTCTGGCGTGGTTGACTGACTGGTTAAACACTAATTCCATATTATAAGATTTTGAGAACAGAAGAATCAAGGTTGTGAGGAAGATGATGAGTTCAGATTTTGACTAGTTGAGTTTGAGTTTCCATGAAATATGCAACTGGGGCTAGCCAGTTGGATATATGGGTCTGAAGCTCAGAAGAGGTGTTTGGGCTGGAAACAAACATGGGAGTCCTTTGCCCATCAATAGTAATGAAGTTTGGGAGGAGATAATATTAGCAAGAGTGCTCATGAAAAATGGTAAGAGGCCTCAGTGGAAACCTATGTTACATCATTATGTTGAAGTTCCCAAGTAGGAGGACAGAAACATGACAGAAAAGAAGATAGTGACCAGGTGTTAAAATTGCGAATGAATGAGGGGTCACTGGAAGGTTGGAAGGTACAGGAACAGACGAGCTAAGATTCCGGAGTCCAGGCTCTGGACCCTACTCTGCTTGAAGCCTTCAGTGACCACTTCCTGGCTGCTATATGAAGTCCCAGCTCATTGGGTTCCCCTTTGAGGATCTGCATAATGTATCCTCTTGCCTCAAATCATGCTCTCCTCCTGGACCAGCAGGAGCTCTGCTTATTTCTCTCTCAGGATGCTCACCTGGTTCCCTTCCCTCCGTGTGTGTGTGTGTGTGTTAATATATTATTATTGATTTCAGAGAGGAAGGGAGAGGGAGAGGGAGAGATAGAAACATAATTTGGGTAAAGAACATTGTCTTCCATAATGGGAGTGGGCCTTACCCAACCAGTTGAAGACCTGACTAGACCAAAAGACTGATGTCCCTGAGGAAGAGAGAACTTTGCAGCAGGAGATCTTAGGACTTGAACTGTGGCATGGACTCTTCCTGGGTCTCTAGCCTGCCAGCCCACCCTGAAGATTTTAGACTTGCCCAGCCTTTATAATCACATGAGCCTATTCCCAATTCCTTAAACTAACTCTCTCTCTCTCTCTCTCTCTCTCTCTCTCTCTCTCTCTCTCTCCACACACACACACACACACACACACACAATTCGTTCTATTTCTCTGAAGAACTCTGACTAGTCCAGTAACTGGCTATTTCTAAAAACGGAATTCCCCCATGAATGAGGCTTTTCCATCCCAGAGGAGATTCTAAGGACGTACCTCTGCCTCTGAGAACAATTTTAAAGAAGAGCCCATAAGGAACCACAGTAGGTCCCATTGTAGAGAGTCCTGAACCCTTCCTATAGGCAGGAAATGGGGGGGAGGGTTTAGCAAGGAAATGAGACCCAAGTACCCAGGAAACTGAGCAGAAGGGGGCAAGGCCTGTCACACCAAAGCCCAGAATGAAGAGGCTAAAGAAGGAAGGTAGGAGAGCAAGAGGATGCACACAGGAGAGTATGTTGGATCTGGCCCTTGGAAGATGGGCAGAGCTCCTATCTAAGGGATAAGAAGTCTATGATAAACACCTGTCAGTTGTGAGTGTCCAAGATCTTTGGAACATACTTTTCTGTCTGATGCTATCCACCTTGAGAACCTCACAGTCTCAATGTATGATCCAACAAACTAGAGTTCCCCTTGCCACTAGGGTGCAGATCCATTGCTCTTTCCCCCCGGATACACACCCAGGGCTGATTCTGGTTTGGAAATGATCTCTGAGAGGAAACGGCAATGGCTGGGCTGCCTGTTTTGACCAGCGAAGGTGGCAGCAGAGGACAGATATGCCTGCGGTTGGCGGTGGCCACAGGCTGCCTCCTGACAGGCAGAGCGGAGGCCTCACAGGTCTGGGGCCGGCTCCGTGGTGTGGTTGTTGGAGTTGTTCCAAGCTCTGGAGCCCCTGTGTACTCATCTGTGAAATGGAGTCTGTGTGGCTCCTCTCCCCGGGGTGGCAAGTGTGATGGAGCCTGGAAGGCAATTGTGTGTGAGACCATAACAGCAGCAGTAGCTGCAGCTCAAAGGCAGGTTGGAAGGAAGAAAACTGGAGAGAGGGGAAGACGATGTCAGAGGAAAACCTATCTGGAGGAAGCCTCTACAAGGCCCGTATTCCTCACCTAAGGCCTATCCAGCTGGGCCTGGGTGGATAACGATGGGGCATAGGAGAACCCAAGCTTCCTGGTGGGGATGGTCCAGGAGAGAAGGTCCTCACCCTTTCCTCCCAACCCCCCTCACTGGCCCCCCCTGGCGGAAGCAGAGCAGAGAGAAGTCACAGCTGGATACCTTGGTCCTTTCTGCCTTGAATGAGAAGAAATAGTCTTTGGCTCCAATTAATTAAGCAAACTGATAGAAATTCCCCTCTTAAGTCACACTTTGCATATCCATAATCCCTGCACCACATTTTCTGTATACTTTGCCCCTGGGTAAAAATTGGTGAGCATTTAAATGCTTCCTCACATAATCTTGCTAAAGCACACTGTTTCCTATAAATATTCATGTCACTGCCACAACATTTGCAAGCTTTCCCCAAAGGTGAAATGTGCGTAACGTACTTTGTCTTCTGGGTATAAATATTATCCAATACATTCTGGTTAATATGAATACACTAATTATTCCTGTAACCCTTTTTAAAAGGGTCATCTTCATGATGTGAATTTTTTAAAAATGTAATTACAGTAATTGGATACTTAATCTAATTAAAATTTGCTTTATCTTTAATGGGAATTTTTGCTAAAGAGGCAGAATGACAATTGGCTTTTTGATAATGACTGTTTTCTTTCTGCAGGGAGATCAAGTTGGTGCAAACTGGAGAAGTAGGCAGTTTTGTGTCCGCCAGTGCCTTTCTTCTTACAACTCAGTACTTCTGTAGTGAGTATGGGTTTTAGTTCTGAGGCACTGAAGAGGGTGGAGGAAAGGACTCGGGGAACCCTTTCTATTTCAACAGGTAAAGCTGCTCCCCTTCCTACAAGCAGCTTTTGCCCTGGCCTGTGATTGGTCCTTGACAGGCACTTGATCTAAGCCTGCTGGGTCAGGGTCCCTCATAGGCTGAGCTGGTGCTGGAAGGATTTGTAGTGGATCTTATAGCAGACCTCATTGGTCCACCCTTGAGCTCACCCGAAGACGGTTTCTGTACACAGGTTGGGGTCCTGTGTTTCTCTGGATAAGGCTGTTCTCTGGTTTGAGGAGTAAACGAGGCCTACTGGAGAGCAATCGCCCACAGAGCAGCTCTCAGGTGATGGGCTGGAAGGTAAGTACTCCAGCCTCCTTGCACATTCTTTCCGAGGCACCCTAATGGGATGGAGCTCCAGGGGCTCCAGCTGTGACCTGCTCCTTCACACATCCATTTGGGGGCTTCCTCTCCTTCCTGTCTCCCTTTCTGACTCCCTCATGCCTCTTGAGATCATCTTCCAAGTAGAGTACTGCACCCAAACTCTTGCCTTGGAGTCTGCTTTCTTTAGGGGAGCCCAAACTAAGACAGATGTAAGGTTGGGGTTCCCAGGCGATTATTTTCTCTCACAATGTGGAATAGGCCTGTCTGAAGGAGGAGAGATTGAGACCAGCAGGAACAAGCAGACATGAGAGGAATGGAGAGCGAGCCTGGTGGTATTGAATCCTGGCTCCAGCTCGCAAGACTCTCCTGCTCCTTTCATTCTGTGAGCTGCCCTGAACCCTTCCCAGCCACATGAGCCATACATTTCTCCCATTTCTTTTGGTGCATGTTAAGCTTGAGTTAGATTTGTAGCTCTTGCAACTGAATGTATCATAACTTGCAGAGAATACGTGAGTTTGGCCCAGCCGGTTTGGCTCAGTGGTTGAACGTCAACCTATGAACCAGGTGAAGGCCCTTCCTGGTTCATGGATCACCATCTTTTCCACATCCTCACATGCACAAGAGGCAAGGGCACTCTCTGGGTCTCTGTTATATGCACTAAACCCACACATGAGGCTCATCACCTTCATGACTTAATCACCTCCCACAGGCTCCACCTCCAAGTACCATCACATTAGGGATTAGGTTTCAACATACGAATTTGGGGGAGATACAAACATCCAGTCTATAGCATCGCTTAGCACCTTCTATAGCTTGGCACTTTAATTTCTCTCCTGTCGCTCCCTCTAAAGTATAAGCTGCACGAGGGCAGGGAGTTGGGTCCGTTTTGCTCAATTCTGCGTCCCCAGGGCCCAGAACAGTGTCTGGCACATGGTAAGTGCCAGTAAGTATTCTTTGGATGGATGAATGAAGAAGACGATGTCTAGATTCTACAGGTAAAGTGCTCTGAAACAGCTCCTAAACTGACGGGAAATAAGCCTCCATGCATGTTACATAGCAGCTGGAAATCACAATTGGGTAAATGAAGTGGGCCCAGGTTTACACTGAATCACTGATGGTCCACATTCTCACGTTTGGCTTAGATGATGTTTATGGTGCTGGAGCTGGTGGTCTGTAAATGGTTTTCAGAAGGAACTTGTGTGCTGCTGGGCTTCCTTCAATGATTGTTCTTAATTTTCTTTTCTTTTTTTTTAAACCCCACCCAAGGATATTTTTCCATTGATTTTTAGAGAGAGTGGAAGAGAGAAGGAAAAACAGAAAGCAATATCAATGTGAGAGAAACACATCGATAGGTTGCCTCCTGCATGCGCCCCTACCAGGGCCTGAGCCAGGGAGGAGCCTGCAACCAGGGTACATGACCTTGAGCAGAATCGAACCCGGGACCCTTCAGTCCGCAGGCCAATGCTCTATCCACTGAGCCAAACTGGATAGGGCTGTTCTTAATTTTATTTTCAAATATATTTTCAACTATTTTGAGATAAAATACATACTCAAATATATTTTAGCTATTTTGAGAATAAAATACATATATCCAGCATCTACTAAATTTGAATATATTGATAGTTCCTGATGTACTAGTCATATTAACTCATTAAAAAAAGTAGAGCCTAAAAAGATTCTTCTGCCATTTCCATAAATATAGGTTGATTTCCTATAAATGTGTCCATAAAAAATTACAAGTTTGGAGTTCGCCATTGGTGAAACTGTAATTAATAAGAAACAGGAGTTAGATCACTTTGGTGATTCTGTATTGGGTGGCAGGGGGGAGTTTACTGTTCTCTTTCAACCCTCTGAAACAGGTTAATGTAAGCTTTTCCTGAGGTTGCAAGGTGGACTTAAAATAGGTTGTCATTCTTCTTCTCTACATTTCTCTGCGTATCAGAATGTCTTCAATACTATGTGGCCAAAACAAAAGGCAGAAATAAATTGGGTGCCAAAACTGATAACAGAAACTCTCCTCAATAGCCTCACTTTTACTATTTTTTTCAGATGGCAATTATTTTGTATTTGTGACAGTTTGGGTGGTCCTGTATTTATATTGGTCAATAGCTGCACACAATGTTAAATAATAGTAGTGTTAGAGTACGTTCTGATCTTATTGTTGATGTTGATAGAAATAATTATTTTTCAACATTAAGAACGATAACTTTTAGTCTGAGAACCTATGTCAAGGTGTATTGATATGCTAAATTATATTTTTTAATTGTAAATCACCCTTACATTTATGGTATGAATTTCACTTGGTAATTATTGTAATATCTAAAAATATGCTAACTTCTATTCGAAAATATCTTATTTAAGCTTTCTGCTTTCTTATTCAAAAGTGAGATTCATCTATAGCAGTTTTATGTCTTGTGCAGTTTTGCTATTTGTATTTTGCTAGCTTTGTGGGTGAAAAAGGTGAAAGTTAAGACATACAAGTTGCCGGTTAGCAAAACAATCACAGAAATTTAAAGTACAGCATAGGGAATATAGTCAATAATATGGAAAATTTGTATGGTGTCAGATGGGTACTAGACTTATCTGGGTGATCACTTTGTAAGGTATATAAGTATCTAACCACTATCCACTGGAAACCAATATACTATTATATGCCAATTGTAACTGAAACATATTTTAAAATTAAAAAACATATTTCACTAGCTTTGTAACAAATAACCTGGATATTTCCTTTAAAAAAATTCACTGGAACAGTTCAATGTCATAATTATTTTTTCCTCATAGGTATGAATGAATTCACTTGTGAAACTCTATGTGTGTGTGTGTGTGTACATATAAGAGACACGTTTTTGGGGGCAATTTTCTCAATATCTCCCATGATTATTAACATGTCTTTAGTCAATTTTGGTAATAACATTTTCCTAGAAATAATTTTATAGTTTTACAAAAATATTAACTTAGAGTGTTAATATATTTGTAATTATTTTAATTTTGTACTTATTTGTGTTTATTTGTGTGCTTGAGCTTCTTTGCTTCTTTTTGATCTAATTGATAATTTATCTCTTTTGTTTTAGTTCTTTCATCACTTGGACAGTTAGTTAATAAATTGTTCTTAATGAATTGATTTTTAAAAAAAATATTTTTATTGATTTCAGAGAGAAAGGAAGAGGGAGAGAGAGAAACATCAATGATTAGAGAGAACATCGATTGGCTGCCTCCTGCAAGGCCTCCACCGGGGATTGAGCCCACAACCTAGGCATGTGCACCCGACCGGAAGCAAACCTGGGACCCTTCAGCTCGCAGGCCGATGCTCCATTCACTGAGCCAAACCAGCCAGGCAATGAATTGATTTTTTATTTTTATTAATTTCTTCTTATTACTTTTCTTAGGATAATTTTGTTATTTTTTCTAATTTCTTTAGTTGGGTACTTAAGTAATTTATTTTCATTGTTTCCTGCCTAATGTTTAATGTGTGGCTGAGACAATGCTTATTGGATACATATGTGCTATTCCATTACACATTATAGTGTGCCTTGAAGTTTGCTTTCAGCCATGTGACTACTTCTAGCCAATGGACTGTGAGCAGAAGTGATGTATGTTTTGTCTGGGCTGAGATAGTTAAGAGCCAATAAGTTTTCTCCCTCTTCTTCCTTTACTGCAGTTTTGTAGGCCAGGTGTTCCAGGATGGCCCAGATACAAGGCAGAAGATCCTCTATCAGCCTGCATCCCTAAGTGACTTTAGAAACAAGTATGAAGTATGAACAAGAAATAACCTTTATTGTGTTAAGCCTCTGCAATTTGGAGGTTTGCCTGTTAGCTATTACTTATCGTGGCTAACAATGTATTTAGGCTATGACTCTTCCTCTGAGTATAGCTTTAGACATACCCAGAGGTTTTGATACATAATTAAAATAATAATTGATTTATTTTTCCTGTTCAGAGATGTATGTACCAGTTCCCCTTTGTTCAGTCTCACAGCTACAGGATACACCTGTTCAGTCCAGTTCTTCAAATCCCAGTCTGGCCAGAACTCCAGGCCCTCCCACTCCACCTAAGTCCGTCTATAAATGCAAACTGTGGCTGTCTCCCCAGCCCCTCTTTGCCTGCTGCATCTACTCCTGACTTGCTTCTGCTCAAATGCCACCCCCCACTTGGTTCCATCTCTCCTTCACAGACCTATTCTCCTCCTTTGGTCTTGGCATTTGCAATCCACCTGTCTGATGTCTTGAGGCTTTTCTATAGACTAGTTTGGATTCAGCTCACTCCCTTCAGATGGCCTCAGGCAGCTGGTGCCACAATCCAGCCCTGCCTGGCTTGCTCAGGAAGAAGGTGTCAGGGGAAAAGCCATCTTCCGGTTCCCCTGTGATCCCACCCACTCTCATTCCTCCTCCTTCCCCTTGCTCCTCTATTGGGGGTCAGATGTACACACTGCACTGAGTAGGTGCTTGGGGAGTCTCAGGGCTCTCAGCTTGGCATAATGAGGGCTTTCTGCAGCTCCACTGGGAGGCCCCAGGGAGGGGGTGAAGACACAGAGCCGCCACCACCGTTTTCACAGCTTTGCAGCAATCTGTATTCTTGGGCCCTTTCTAAAGAGGGAGTGTGGGAATGCATATGGTTTATAATGTAAATAATATACACTGACAAGATTGCATGAATAAAAGATGGATAAATAAAGGTGCAGGAATAAATAAGCCTCCTACCTCAGCCTTGCTCTGAGCAGTGGGGGAAATGGTAGGAACATCACACAGTAGGACAGGGCAGCTGGTGCCTGCAGCCTCAGCCCCTTCCTCCCCAGAAGCTGGTCGGCCTCCCTGCCCACCCATCCCCTGGGGTCCCCCTGTCCTAATTGCCACCCAGATCCTACATTAGGGGCTGACTTCTTCACTCTGGGGCAGTCTGTGCATAGAAAAAGCACAGGACAAATACTAACCAGCATTGCAACCCCCAGCAGGTGAGCCTCCCTCCCTCCTTCGACCCTCCAGACCTTGGTTGCCGTCTATAAGTGAAAGGATTCGGCTAGATGCCCTCCAGGCCCTTCAGGATGAGCTTTCATCCTTCTTATCAGAGGGGCGGTGTGATGGGCCCTATTTCTGGGCCTCAGTTTTTTCATCCATTAAGTGGGAGTTCCGATGGGATGTTTCAGAGGGCTCCTCCCTCTCTGTGCCCCGCTAGGTGGCCCTGACTCTCCTGACTTCCTTCCAGATTTCACTAGCAGGGGTGCTCCCGTCTTCAGTGCAGGCAGCTCTGGCATGGGCCTGGTTCTCTGGCTGGCAGTCCGCTGGCAGATTGAAGCAGCACACCCAGAGAGCTTCCCCTCCGGACCTAGGACAGGTCAGACACTGTGGCCACCCTTCCCTGCCTGGCCTGGTCCAGCATGACTGAGGGGACAGACATTTCCTGTCCAAGGGGCAGTACTCCCCCAAAGCCCTGTTCTGTGCTTGCAGCTCTGGGCTAGTTAGGGAGCAAGTGCCTAAGGTGGGGAGTTAGGGGAGAGGAACCCAAAAATAGAGAGAGATCAGTACCCTAAGGGAGTGTGAGAGGGCTTGGGAGGCAAAGGAAGCCGGCAGGGAGTCAGGGAGGGAGGCTGGGGACCTTCTGTCTAGACTAGCAGGAGACAGGGGCTTTCCTAGGATGGGCGCTGGCTTGGACCCAAACGCAGGCTGGGCAGCCTCTGGGTTGCTCCTATGTCCTCCCAGCAGATGGCAGTGTCTGTATGGGAACCAAAGCAATGACAGCTCCTGGGATCACCAGAGGAAGATTTTACAGGCTAGAGAGCAGGAAGTCGACCACTGTCCCTCCTGGCAAAGAGCTGGATGACTCAACCACCCTGGTGAGTTGCTAAGGTGAGGCTTGTGGAGTGCTGACCCAATAGTGGCGGGTCCCTTCTGTCTCCCAGGGGCTAGATCCACCCGCCCTGCCCAGTGCTTAGGCTCCTGGAGCCTGGGGGGAGTCAGGATTGGTCACAGACCTCAGGGCACACCCACATGGGGGAGCCCACCCCTGTATAGCCAGCTCTGTGGCTGCAGCTTGTCCCCAGCTCTCAGGTTAAAGCTGCTCTGGGTAGCTTCTCTGCCGTCCGTCTGTTCTATCCTGTCTCCTGGGCCCCATAGTGTGGCTGGGCTGTGTGGGCCTGAGCTTGTTCTCAGTGGCCCCTAAAGCTCAGCCTCACTGACCTGGCCACTTCTCCAGACACAGGTCTATACGTCCCCCACAGTGCCCTAAAGAATGAAGCCCAGAGAGGCAGACAGTGGCCCAGCCCTGGCGCCCCAGGCTGGCCTCTCAGAGAAGAAGGCCGGCAGATGGGCAGTGATGGGGTCTCTTTGGTTTTACTCAGGGGTCTTTGGTGCAAAAGGAACAGAACAGCCAAGGGAGGGAGACAGATAAGCAGTGAATCTGAGACTTCCTGCAGCCCAAGGACAGGACTCTGCCTGACTGAAAACTGTTCCAGACAGACCCCTGGTGGCTGGAGGACCTCGGTAGCAGGTCTTCACTGCAGCTCTGTCACTACGCCGCCTGGGCCATTCCCTGTGCAGCTGCTTCTCCTCCACACCTAGTCTGTGTGTCTTCTGAGTTCCCGGCGCCTTTTACTCATAATTTCTCAATTTCAGTTTCCCACAACCTTCCCTGGCCCTTCAGAAGTTATGACCCCATTCTCAACTGCAAGGCCTTTCTGGATGCATCTTTGTTTTTAACCTTCTACTCCTGCTATTAACAGATTCCCCCCCCCACACACACACACATTTTGTGATCCAGATTCCAAAGGCGAGAATCTGATTTGCCATCTCCTGACCAGATACCAAGTTCTTGTTCAATTAGTTGTACTGGGGGATTGCGTAGTACAACACTTGCTGCCAGGAGAGAGCAATTTCAGAGGCCGTGACAGTATGCCAGGAGGCTACTTACAGTTGGGCAAGTGGTGCCCTGCACAAGGGTGCCTGGCAAGCGGGGGCTGCCGTTCCATCTGCCCTCCTTGGCAAGCCATGCAGCTTCATGTGGGGCTGCATCTGCCCAGGGGAAGGGAAGAGGGCTGTCTTTGGCAGAAGAGAAGTGGTCCTGTGATGTGTCAGATGCTATGATTAGCACATAATCTTTTTATTACATAGGTCTATGCATCTCTTATCTCTTTCTATTCTACCCTGTACCAGCTAGTTTTTGCTGCATAACAACCCAGCCCTCCCTGCTATGACTGAATGTTTGCATCCCCTTCAAATTCATATGTTGAAGCCCAGTGTAATGGCATTAGGAGGTGGGACCTTTGGGAGATAGTTAGGTCATGAGAGTGGAGGCCTCATGAATGAGATTAGTGCCCTAATAAAAAGAGTCACAAGAGAGCTGATCTCTTTCTCTCTCCGCTGCATGTGAGGTTACAACAAGAAGGTAGCCATCTACAAACCTGAAAGAGAATTCTCATCAGGAACCAAATCAGCCAGCATCTTGCTCATGGCCTTCCAAGCTTCCAGAACTGTGAGAGGAAAAAAAAAAGTGTTGGTTGTTTAAGCCACCCAGCCTGGGGCATTTTGTTATAGCAGCTCAAGCTAAGACACTCCTCCAAATTAGTGACTTAAAATAACAACCACTTGTTATTGCTTGTGAGTCCATGGGCTGGCTGGGTGGTTCTGTTGATTTGGCCCTGGATTCATTGATCTAGGCCCGTGGTCGGCAAACTGTGGCTCTCGAGCCACATGTGGCTCTTGGGCCCCTTGAGTGTGGCTCTTCCACAAAATACCACTTGTGGGCGCGCGTACAGTGCGATTGAAACTTCGTGGCCCATGCGCAGAAGTTGGTTTTTGGCCTGGGCGAGTCTATTTTGAAGAAGAACTGTTGATATTTGGCTCTGTTGACTAGTGAGTTTTCTGACCACTGATCTAGGCCTCCTCATGTGTCTGCCATTGGCTGGAGGCTAAGCAAGGGGCTGGATGATCCATGATGTCATCACTCACATGGCTGACAGCTCTGCTTCTGAAAGTTGGCTGGCTGTCAGTTGGGGGAACAGGGGCAACTGGCTACATGTCACTCACCAACTAGCAAGGTAGTCTGGAATTATTCACCCGGCATCTCAAGGTTCAAAGAAAGTACGTGGAAGCATGCAAGGCCTTTTTGGTACAGGCTCAGAACTTGCACAGTATCTCATCTGCCATATTCTTTTGAGCAACAAGTCACAAAACCATCCAAGATTCAAGAAGTAGGAAAAAGACTCTTGCTGGGAAATGCTACAAGTCACATTTCCAAAGGGCGAATAGAGGAAATATAAGTTGCAGCCATTTCTGCAACCTACTACACACCACTGACTCTGACCATGAGGTTCCATTACAAGCAGGAGACCTGAGAGGAGACCAAAGCATGGCCCCAGGGAGCTCTTGTGGGTAGAAACACATAGGTCTGCTCCTAAGCCTCGAATACAGATCTGATGCCTTAGATACAGGCTGGGTGTTGGGGGGTGGGGGTGAGGAGACCATGAAACTTCTTATTCACTAAGTGCCCTGTCTTTGCTCTCACAATTCATATAACATGAAATTCTCATAGCTGTCAATGGCTTCCTGAAATCTATGCCCTTCCAGAACACACTCTTAGACAGCATGGGTGATAGAGTGAGAGGCTCTGATATCTACGGGAGGGTCCACTTACTACCCCAACTTCTCAGGGTCTCAGCTTCCTCTTTCCATCTGCATCTGCTTCATTTCCGCCTCCACACTACTTTAGCAGCCCTTGCCTAGAGACACACTCTTGACCTTGTTTTTACCCAAACGACTTCACCTTTTGAAGCCTTATCCTCTGGTATTTCCTGGTGACCACAACCTTATATTTTTAGGATGTTCACACTTCCTTGAACTTGAAAGCTCTTCACGTTCTTTTTTCCTAGAAATGTTTTGGTCTTCTCCTGGCTTCAGTTCCTCTTGATCCTCCCATTGATCCATCACACTTACTACTGTCTTGTCAACACACTCAGTTCAATTGACCTCTGTTTCCCCACTGCCCTGCTACCAAACTCCTAATCCTGTGTCAGTCCAAGCATTCATCGTTCCTCTTTGCATCCTGGGAGCTGAGTACTACTGGGGACAATCACCCAAATACAAGGAGCAGAATCCTACAGATTATGGGCTCCTTTCTGCCAGGCTCTCAGTACTGCCCATCCTTCTCTCTGTTGGTCCCCAGTATCTCTGTCTCCTGCTTTCCACAGAAACTATTTCAGATTTTATCCCTCTTCTCTAATTTCCCTCTTATTCACTCATATCAGAAAGCCCTAGGAATAGAAACCTTCATATGGTAACTCCTTTGATGGCCTTCTCTATCAATAATGAGTTGCAACCTCTCAGTCTATTAGCTCTGATCTAACTAGTTCTCAAGCTCCAGCTATTCCCTCCTCCTCCAGTAGAGCCACTTTGGTGATATGACCACATTGATAGTCTCTTTAGGTTTAGCCTAGAGGGGACACAGCCATGTAGCTGATGTGAGGGTCTGGGTGCGATGTGGGGGCTCTCACCCAACGCAAGACAGGGGCAAGCTAAAAAAGGAAAAATCAAATTTCATGCACTAGAAACACCCAGAACAAACTAAAAGTCCAAAAGGATAGTGGCAGGAACAGAGTTTGGGTTGTGGAGCAAGAGTTTAGAGTCACATGAGATAGTATCACAAGGAAAAGCAGATGAGGAAGGAACAAGGGAGAGTGGGTCTGGCTGATTTCTCGGCAGCCTTGGAACACCCAAATATTCTTTCTTAGCTTTTGGATGCCACACGGCAAATGGATGGGGGCATAGATTCTCCTGTGGGAGAAGCAGGGGGAGACCAGGTTTCCTCTGGATTCTCCCCGAGGAGAAGAGAATGCTCCCAGGAAAAGAGGAGGTGGCGGAGGTTTCTGCCTTCCTTCCTGCGCGATTCCTCCGTTTGACAAGTGCACTGAGCTGTCCATGGTACCTTCTCTTTCTGGGTCGTGACAGCCAGACTGAGGGCAGGAGAAGGGAGGGGAAGAGTTGGGGGGGGATTGTGACAGGATGTCTTGCACATCCAGGATGTCCTGCAGCACAGTGTGTTGCACACAGTAGGACCTCAGTTAATATTTGTTGAATGAATGATAAATGACTCAGGACACTCATACAGATGTGGGCATATCTGGAAGATGATTTGTCCATCTGTTGCTTTCTTCCATCCAGATGAGGCTATTTGAACCCTGGCTTCATGAAGGCTCATGCTCTCTGTGTGGGCCCCCAAGGCCAGATGAGTTCCACCCTGTTCATATCACATCAGATCAATGCTAGCAAAGCAGAGTTCTCCCCCTCCCAACCTCCATCCCAGGAGGTAGTACGCTTTTATGGGAGGAGTTCTGGACTCCGAATTAAACACTGGTGTCATGGTCCCTCATCATCACTGACTTGTTGAGTAAGTTTGGAAAGGTCACCTATTCGTGGGGCCTCCATTTCCCCTGGGAATAATGGTCTCTACCTTTATAGGGTCATTGCAAGATTAAATAATCTAATGAGTTGGAAGAGTTTTACAGGTCATAACACATGGCGATGGGGGTAAGACTGTGATGGTAATGACACTGAGTGTAGCATCCAAGATAAGATAAGGTCTTAAACTATGCAAGCTCTGTGAGAGCAGAGCATGTGGGTGATTCTTCTCTGGAGTCCCCCAGGACACGGTAGGGGAAGTATATAATGCCAAGTAAGTCAATGAATGGAAATGAACTTCCTTCTTCAAAAGACGCTAGGAGTAACCCGTATCTGGAGATTTTAGGCCTAAGGAAGGTGAGACTCCTGTTATTCTCCAGGGGTTAGCTGTTCTTCCTTTGGCTCCCATCTACCCATCACTCTGGGCCTCAAAGAAACAGCCTGGAGTCTGAAGCCTCCAACTTCACCAAGTGCCTCTTCTGAACCTTGTCACGTGGACTGCTATCATCACTGTGTGTAGTGTGGCTGGCTACCCAAAGGGAGGAAATGCACAGCGTCAGCATCTGCTAATCAATCACTCCCTCATGGAAACGCTACTCAATGCAAAACCGAAAGCAATCATTATGCTAACTACATCCATCTCTTGTTATTGGGAGCTATTCAATAGGGTAGCTGAATTATTGTATAGCTATGTGTCATTTTACAGTTTCAATTTCTTATTTATATTTGACCAAAACGTGATAAATACATAAATTGGAGTCCAACCCACTGATTAAATGTCCTGAATGAGACCATCAGGTGCCCTCTGGAGCTGGCAAACCAATGCCCATATACCTTTCCCTCCCTCCACAGCTGGCCAATGAGGATGCCCGACCTCAGCCCCTGGGCATCGTCATGGGGTCAACATTAAGGGAAGAGAAGACGCTGAGGTTCAGGTGGCTGTGAGAGGGCAGATTTGACCTGAGCTCAGAGAGCAGACCTGGGCTCAGAAAGAAAGCACTCCCAGTGCTCTGGAAGGACATGTGGCACAGGCCTCTCTGATGTCGGTGGGCATTTACAGCCTGTGTGCTGCTGGTCTGGAAGGGAACCCCGGGCCCAGGGAGGCTCTCCTCTCCAACCTAGTCACGGTGGCTCATGGCATGATGGTTCTGCTCAACCTCTTCTCCCTTTCTCTGCTCTTCCAAGACCACCCCCTGTTCTGGTCTGTGTCCCAGCCATGCAGCCCCTGGGTCTATCCCCCCCCCACACACACACACCCCTCCAGCTGTATCTGGCCCCATATTTGACTCTAAGAATGAGCCTGGTGGGGGCAGATTGGGAGAAGAGAATGTGAGGAGCATCAGCCAAGCATTTGATGGCTGAGTAGTATCACTCCCCTCCCCCCACCACCACCCATTTCTGTACACCATTCTGATACTGGCACCTCGGGCACCCTGTATTCAGCCCGTTATTCATGATATAATAAACATTAATTGAACACACAGTACGTACCAGGTTCAGTTTAACCACATTTGTTGATTGAAACATGTGAAATGCTTATGGGGACATTTTGGTAATAAGTAAAGTGTCAGGGCTAGATGCCTGTAGAGTCAGAGCTCTTGGTCTTCCAAAGGTGGGCCCTGGTCCCACTTACTTGCTCTGAAATTTGGGTCAATTATTTAAATTCTGTGACTCATTTTTCTAATGTGTAATAATGGAAAGAGTATTAAGAACTAGAGGCCTGGTGCACAAAATTCGTGCACTGGGGGGTGGCCCTCAGCCCAGCCTGTTCCCTCTCTTGCAGTCCACGACCCCCTGAGGATCATGCCTAAGCTGGAACTCAGACATCCCTCTCACAGTCCGGGGCTCTCGCAACCTAGGACCCCTTGCTCCTTACCACCCGCCTGCCATGGAGGCAGGAAAGGCTCACGCCACCTCCACTGTGCTTGCCAGCCATGAGCCAGGCTTCTGGCTGAGCAAGGGGTGGGGGCAGGGGAGAGTGTGGCTCAACCAGAAGCTGGGCTCACTGCTTCTTAGCACTGGCCCCACCCCTTGCCCACTGGTGGGGCGGAGGGAGGGCGATCTGGGGCCAGGCCGGCTTGGGGAGGGGCTGTGGGAGGTTGAGGCACTGCAAAAGCACACTGTCCAGCCTCTGCGGAGTCTCCAGGACTGCGGTGCCGTGGCCTCTCCCTCCGCCTCTGCAGAAGGAGGGGCTGCGGTGCTGGACTGGGACCACCATGGCTGGCCTTGCAGAGCAGGCTCGTTGCCCCCGCCTCCCCCCCACACACACTGGTCATTCTGGAAGGTCATCTAGAAGGTCGTTTGGCTTTCTGGTCTAATTAGCATATTACTCTTTTATCACTATAGATCAGTGATGGCGAACGTATGACACGCGTGTCAGAGGTGTGACACACAAACTCAATTTTTTGGTTGATTTTTCTTTGTTAAACGGCATTTAAATATATAAAATAAATATTAAAAATATAAATCTTTGTTTTACTATGGTTGCAAATATCAAAAATTTTTATATGTGACACGGCACCAGAGTTAAGTTAGGGTTTTTCAAAATGCTGACACGCCGAGCTCAAAAGGTTCGCCGTCACTGTTATAGATGGTAAGGGTATGGTGAGAATCAAATGAGATATTAGGTAGAACCATGTAAGATTACAACCAGTTGGCTATTTTTGAGCTGCAAGACACTCATTTTATGTGGTTTAACATAACCAAGTGCTTACTTAGCACAGGGGTTGGTGCAGAACAACTGCTCAGTATGTGGTAGCTTTGGTTCTTATTATCCAGATGGTCTAGGCCTAAGAGTGACTTCCCTCCCTCCCCTGTGTGTCTATTGCTAACATTTGGAGATGAAGCTCTTTCTAGGAATGAGGAAGGTTTTGACTCAAAATTTACATACTCAGCGGCTTGGTTTTACTCAGGACTGGGGACAGTCGTGTTAGAGCAGGCAGTGATGGACGACAGCTGAGACCAGCCGAGGAGCTACCTAACGCTGTCTAGCAGTTGGCATTTCACTAGGTGTTATTCAAAGTGGCACACATCGGTGAAACAGAAACTTAACTATTAATGCTAATTAATCTCTCTTGATTACTTTGAGTTTTATTTCAAGGAAATCATAATGGAATGGGAGTTATCTCTATACCTAATCGCAGCTAATGTGCCCATTAATCACAAATATATAAATATATATATTGTGCCAGGAAGAGGCAGAGCAGGAGCATGGTGACCATGAGCTGGTAAGAGTGCAGTCCTCAGTTCTGAGGGGCAGGAAGGGCACTGGGAGCTGGGAAGAGAGTCTGTTTTCTGGAAAGCTTGAAGCCAGGAGTAACACAGAGCCTGGAAGCCAGGGCCCCAGACAAAGCCCTTCTTTCTCTGCACCTTTTTCTCCTGAATGACCAGGCAGCGCTGTCCCTGGAAACATCAGAGGTTCCACCCAGCCAGGAACCAGCCCGCCCAACCTCGTGTCCAGCGCTTCTCCCACAGCAGCACTGGCCTCTGCTCCGACGCCCAGAGGCGAAGAGCTAGGTAGCATCTGTCAGCCTTGCCATGAGCACCTGTGGGCAAGGCAGGCTTTCCAGGGCTCCATGGGTTTTCTCGGTGCTCTTAGGGCTCTCTTGCGTTCCCTCCATCCAGGACCCAATTCCTAGTTCTCAAGGAAGTGAGGCAAGGCTGCCAGCTCTGTAGTCTCCTGGGGCCTGTGGCTTGGCAGAGCCAAACGGTACCAATACCTGCAGCAGCTGCAAGCCCCTTCCTCTCTGCTCTCATCTCCCTCCCGCAGCATGTTTCCAGTTCCAAGGCGAGCATTGATGGGGACCCTGAATTTCCTTTGGCTTTTAACAAGGAGACTGTAGTTTTATCTGTGGTGCCAACAAGCTGCGCGGCAAAGAGGAAGCAGAAATACACTGCGGTTTGCCAGCCATTGACTCAGAGCAGGAAAGCCCCGCCCACGTGTTGCTCAGGAAGCAAAGGAGGCTCAGAGAAGGGGAGGGGCTCACCCAAGGTCACACAGCCAGTCTCTTTCCTCGCTCTAATAAGCTTTTCTTTCCACAATTTTGTGCTAAGTGCCAATCTGTAGGCCACCCCCAGAGAAGAAGAAGAACAAGGGAGCCAATCTTAAAGTTTGCATCTCAGCCACGGAACCCTCTGTGTTACGAGGCCCTAGGGAAATGCTCCCTCCAGCCCCCGCCCAAGTTTAAAGTGAGGAGGCCCCCCTCTTGAAAAATCAGTTAAAATGCCTTCCTTTATGCACATGCCAACTTTGACTTCAAAAAGACTTTATTCCCAAGGATAAACAGCTCCTTGTTTGTGTAATATAATTAAGTGAAGGCATCTTTAAATGTCATAGTAGCTTGTGCCCATTCCAAATTGTTATGCATCAACAGAACTTAACGAGATAGCCAAGCCTTCCCCGTGCTGTGAGACTGAGATAAGCCACCGCACCGTGGGCCCTTTAATAGATTGCCAAAATAAAGCATTTTCTATGCAAATTATTCATGCCGTGGGACAGTTAATCGCTTGCCAAGAGCCCGCCCACTGCCTCTCTGCAATTAGTCGTGAAGTTGAAGGAGCTCCAGGCTCCGCAGGCGCACTCAGGCCCTCCTGCTCCGGCTGCTGGCATTCAGGTGAGTGGAAACGTCCCTGGCGGTGGGGCCTGGATGTCCCTGCACAGAGGCAGGTGCGGGGACTGGGGCTGGGCAGGAGGTGGGTAGTGAAGGGAGAGGGGAGGGCTGCTTCTGGAGTATTGCACTGGCCCAGCACCTGACTCAGTGCATGTGCTGTGCCCTTGGGCAGCCTCAGTTTCTCCATCAGTAAAGTCGGGGTGAACACGGGTCTGAGGCTCTGATGTTTCAGGGACAAGTGGCAAAAAAAACAACAACAACAAAAAATGGGAGCAAGCTTAGGCTGTCCCCTGCTTAAAGGAGAAGCCACTTTGGGCTCACAGGAAACCGGTCTCTCAAGATTAAAATCGGGGTTTGAATTCAGGAAAACCTGCAGGTCCCAGCCCACCACCACTCCTGCCCTGGCAACTGTCAGCATAGACTCGGGAAGGAGAGCCCTGCTAGTATCACCAGTCACTAGAGCTTCCCCTCCCCAAACACAAACCAGCTTTTCTCTCCAGTCCCCCTTCCTCTCTCCCAAGGCTGTCTCTGAGGCTCTCAATCTCTCTCCATGTCTCTGTCTGTCACTGGCTCTCGCTGGCTCTCTTTCTCCCAACAGCTGGCTGTGGGAGCCTCCTGGAGAGGGGCTGGATCCAGCGGCCCCTGAAACACAACCGGAACAGATTTGATCTGGGAAAAGAAGATCGGGGTGTTTTGCGCTCAAACAGCTTGTGCATGGCAGCACCCCGACCTGGGACCACACGTTCACTCCCCAAAGGGGATGGTGCCAACTGCCAACACTGTAGCCTCCAATCCCGATTTGGTGAGATGGGCTAAATCCATCTCCAAAGGAGCGGACTTGCTCAGTGAGGGACCAGGGAGCGCATGGGGGTAAAAGCCACTGGTGTGCACACCTGTGGGAGAAGGGATTGTTTTGGGGTTCTGGGCAGCTTTTGAGGCTAATTGCTCACTTGGTAGGTTAGGGCCTGTGCAAATTCCTGGGTTCTTAAGTCCACGCTTTGCTTACTTAACGGAGGGTTTGTTAGTACATTACTGAGCAGAGTGAAGGATGATGGATACTTGCCTTGATATTCTTCCACAGCCGTTTGATGCACCGGGAGCCCCTGGGAGGATGCCGAAGAAAGGACCATTTGGTTGGGATCCCGCGCATCCTCCCCACGCTGAGTGCTGGTGATACCAACAGCCCACACAGGCGGAATGTGCGGCCGAGCCTCCCCCACAAGGCCAGGGGCCGCTCCAGAAACACCTGACACCTGTTAATCCTCCGCAGAGGTCAAGGGCCTGGAGGCTGCTCTCAACATAGAAACAGCTGGGAGGAGCGGCCCATTGAGTCCTCGCTGCTGAGTCACATTGGAGACAAAGGAGCTGCTCAGATTGGCCAGTTGCTGCTTCCCGGGGCTTCCTGCCTTCCTCTCTCCTTGGCCACTAAACCCCACCGGTGGCCTCAGTGTGGCCCCGGAGGCATCACTCCGGTCTCGCTCAGTATCACATCTCGTCCTTGCCTTGGGCCCCAGGGCTGATCACTTTATCCTAATGTGTAATGGGCTCACCTGACTCACCTGCCCAGGATGCCAGCTTTCTACGCTTAGAGATGCCCTTTGCTCAGACCAGCTTTGCCCCACCAGCCCTGCCTCCAGCTGCTGTGACCGGGGCCCTATCACTTGCTGATGCTCAGCCCTCCTTGCACCTGGCCCTGGTTCCCATCTCTAGGCCCGGCAATCTGCAGATACTCCTCCCCCTGCATGGGATCCGGGGCATTGAGCTTGAGCGGGGTTATGCCTGGTGTTTGCCCCTATGGCCTCCTTGTTGGTATTGCTTGGCTAACTCTCAGGCAGCATCTGGGAGCAGGTGGAGGATGATTAAGGTGGGGATCCTCCCTACTTCCTCATCCTGGGCTGGCTCCAAATCCAGGCCCCTTCACGCCCTTCTCCCTCAGCGACTCAAGCTTGCTTTTTTATTTGTGGAGTCGCCATCAAGCTGCCCCCTGAGTACTTGTGACTCTGGATATGTGGTCTGGGCTAAGGGAAGGCAGGGAGAAGACAGAGCTATAGACTCCGAGCCCTACATGCAAGGGCAGGCCGGAGAGGCTGCAATGATAGAGGAGGGTTCAGGGGGTGAAGAGAGAAGATGGGGCAGGAGGTGCATGTAGGATGCTGAGAAAACTGCACATTCAGAAAGTAGCTGAGGCCTCACTGTGTTGTCAGCCTTGGGAAGAGAATAGATAAGTCCCCCTCCATCCTCCTCATCCCGGCCCCATTCCAGGGACCCTTCTGCTAAGGGTTCTGAGACAGATTCCCTGTGGGCCTCACAGTGTCTGGGGGTTAGCCTGGGGACCCATCCTCCCAGGTGGACATCGTTTCTGTGGAAAATGCATTCTGAATACCTGATGGCTCCCACATGGGTTTCTGCAGTATAAATCCTGCATAGCCAGAGCTCACACTGTTGGACACATGCAGCCTTGTTCCACTGGACAGGACTCCTGATGGGCTGTGACCATGGTAGCCTGTTTCCCTGCCTCTTTGTTGGCCAGTCCTACTTTTCCCTGAGTGTCCACCAGTGCTTAGGGCTCACACCTCAGTGACCCAGGAATTTGTATATTTCATTCTTCCCCATCCGGGTGATTCTAAGACACAGCCAGCAGTGGGAACTCTGATCTCCTCAATTGCTTCTTAAACTTTAGTGCGCATCCGAGCCATCTAGAGCAGTGGTCACCAACCTTTTGGACCTCACCCACCACCAGTGGTCCATGGACCACCGGTTGGCACCTGCTGATCTAGAGAGCTTACTAAAGTATTGACTCCTGGGCCCCACCTCGAATTTCAGATTTAGGAGATCTGAGGCAGGGTCCACGAATTTATGTTTCTAACAAGTTCTAAGGTGAGGGACCAGCAGGTCCATGGACCACACTGAGAGTAGCCAGGGTCTGGTCCAACCTCTGAGCACAGCAGGGCGGGAATGCTGGTCACCCGTGTAAAGGCCTGTCTACGAGGGGCCTGGTTCCCACTTGAGGAGAGCAACAGAGCTCAAGTTCAACCCAAGCGGGCCGAGTTGCCACATGTGGGGCCTCTGCCCTGGCCCAGGCGTCCAGGGCATCAAGAGCATCAGCCACTGTCATTGGCTGGTTCCTCACTGACTGATGGTCACTGTCGTCAGAAACTTGGCCAATGGCAATCAATCAGGGGGCCCGCGCTGCCTTAAATACCAGCAGAGCAAACAGCCTTAGACAAAGCTGTGCCATATATCAATTACCAAGAGGCTGCGTGCTCCTCTGGGTGGGGGGAGCTGGAGCAAGCGGCCAGGGCTGCTGCCCCAGCTGATAAGGACCCCGCATTGTTCGGGGACAGCTGGCGGCCCGATAAGGGCCTGCATGCCTGAGATAATGGCAGTGGGCAGGCGCCTCGCGGCAGTTTAGAATTTCTTGGGTCTCCAAGAAAGGTTCTATTAAGCCCACTGACCCCAATTGAATATTAATTAGCTAATTAACGGATTTATTGTTCCACGCCATTTCTGGAGAGGCCATTTTTTTCCAAGTGCCATTATTTTTGTAAATGATTTTTTGCATTGTGCATAATTGAATCTTTGCAGCTGCCAGCATCTTCTGCATGATTTGGCAAAAAAAGGAAGCAGAAGCACTTAGGGTTCCCCCCCTCTCTTCCCTGTGTGAACAAATGTTTTCAGCCCCTCCTGCTAATGCTGGAGCGGGGGGAGGGGGGACTGGCTCTGTTTCACAGGTTTATTTTTTAAGCTGAACTGGAAAGTCCGCACTCTTTTTTCCTTTCTTTCGTAGGCAGCTGCGGGCTGAGGCCCTCCCGGCGGCCCCTCGCTAGGCCTTTGTCTGGCTGTCTTCAAACCGGCCAGACTTAGCTCTTCTCAGCCCAAACTCCGTAAAGCATTGTGCTTTATATTAGGGGTAGGTAGAGGGAACAAGGCCTGAGCTTGTCCCGCCCAGAGTCCCCAGTGGAGGGATGCCAGCTCGGACCAGCAGGCCAGGCCAGACGCCCTGGGGGCTCTGCCTCCATTCCTGCCCTTACCTACCCCAGCCTAGCCTTCTCTGGCTGGGGCCTACCGTGGGTCTGGCTGCAGGGGTGGGGATGGGGGGACAGAACCCCACCTGGCATCTCTCTGCTGCTCTTTAATAAATCTTTGCTCCAAATTCCACGCCAGGGCTGCCTGACTCCCTGGAGCTGGCAACTGCCCATAATAAGTTGGCCCGGACAGTCCCACAGGCAAATGGCTGATTGAATCAAGCCCATTCCTCAGCAGAGGGTCTGGAATGGGGGTGGGGGTACGTACGATGGGGTGGGGCTGGTGTGCATGGCTCAGCAATATTGTCAGGCAACACTGAGGAGCCCCCAGGACCTCTCAGCCCCTTCAGCATTGTTAATGAAGTCGGGGGCAGGTGCAGACTCCAGGAATATTAGTCAGGGCCCCCCACTAGGCGGGTCTAAGGAAGGCTTGTGCCCAGGACCTGCCCCTGGCCGCCAGGGGCCTCAGAGCTTTATTGGGATTTTTTATTAAGCCACCTCTTCCTGCCCTCGGCCCTGTCCTATCCTGTTGCTTGCTCAGAAGGAATTCCAAAGGCTTTTCTGAGCAGAGAGATGAGGCAGAAAGCAGTCTTACACCCTCCTGTGCACATACTGGCTGGGCCATGCCATCTGCCCATTTCCTTTGCTCTGAACCAAAATAAAATCCCAGCAGACAGACTGACACGGGCATCCCCACCAGGTGCAAAAGTGGAAAGGACCCCAAAAGGCTAAGAACTGGAGGTGGCCCTTAGAGTGTGAGAGGGGGCTCATACAGCCTCTTTTAGAACACCTCCAGGAGTGGAAAGCTCATAGCCACTGAGGCAGCTTTAATAATGAGAAGGGTCCTCCTTATATAGAGCCTGCTGCCCTTCCCTATGCTTACCCCCTACTCTCCCTCTTCCCTATGACAGCCATTCAGCTAATAGCAGTAATCTCTCTATAAAAGCCCAGCGACCGAATGGCGGAAAGACCAGAATGACCCATCAACCAGTTGCTATGATGTACACTGACCACCAGGGGGCAGACGCTCAATGCAAGAGCTGCCCCCTGGTGGTCAGCGTGCTCCCACAGTGGGAACACTGCTTGGCTGACCAGGATGAGTAGCGCTTCTACAGCAGGCCGATCCCCGCAGGCCACGCCCCCCAACAGTGCACAAATCCCGTGCACTGGGCCTCTAGTAATCATAATAGCATCTAATACTAATTGAGGAACCACTATGGCCACCCACAGTACTAGGCACCTGTCATGCATCGCCTCGCTTGGTCTTCCTAATACACTGTGAGGTAGGTGGGATTCTGAGGCACAGACAGTGATGTAACCTAGGCGAGGCCACTGACAAAAGCAACAGCACCGGACACCAAACCCCACTTTGCTCGACTTGAGCCCCAACTGTAGACCACTCCGCAGTCAGAAATGCCATGTCCCTGAGCTGCTCTTCTGCAGGGTAAACCAGCTCAGTTGCCACAGATGCTCCTTATCTAATAAGATCTTTCTCCTCCCTGCTGTCCGGGACCTGAAGTTCAGAGCCCAGAGGTGGTCTGGCCAGGAGAGCAGAGTGAGCCCATATTTCAGACACTATACTCTGTTGATGCAGCCCGGTTGGCAGTAAGGTTCTTAGCAAGGGGCCACACCCCTTTATAGCACCTTCCTGCCCTCCAAGGTTCAGACTCATTGTTTTGAAAAGGAACCCAAAAGATCAGACGTGAAGAACAAAGACATCGGAAGTAGGGTGGGCCCAAGTATGTACTACCAGCAGCTCCATGAAGCCGTGGAGGACATAAGTGTTTCCGTCCCTCCATTCTGCCTCCTTCCGTGTCAGCTTCATTTGAAGGCTGCTTTCCTTTGTGGCCCTAAGATGCTTCCAGTGGCAAACAGGGCTACTTCTTTCCTTAGTCACATATCAAAAGAAGGACAGAAAGCCTCCCTCCGGTCAGAGAAGGTAAGTCCTTAGCATGGTTAGAACAATGTGGATATCTATCCACCCTTTTTCATTTAGACTGACCATCCGTGCAAAGGAGGTTGGGAGCAAGCAAACGCCCACCGCACAGGGTGTCTCAGTTGCGGGCTCCCTTGCTCCTCTGTGAGAGGAAGAGGGTCGTACTTTAGCTCTAGCTCAGTCTCTCAACCAGAATGCACTGCTTCCTCCTCGGTTTATCTGAGAGAAAGTCACCACCGTGGCAAATCCGATTCTCCCCGGAGGAGCACATATTCCTCCGAGGATCTTGATTTTTATTTCTCTCCAATAATTCTTGGGCTAAGGCAGTGTTTACACTCATTTCTGATCCTGCTTTCACAGGGTCCTCCATTCACAGAAAATGCCCGCCCCCCTGTGTCCTTTGGGATATTGGCACCATTCTCTATTCATTTCTCTACGAGCCCCAAATGTCCTCCCTGGTACCGGGGGGCAGAGGAGGTGGCCACAGTCCATCTCAACTCAGCCCTAACTGTTTGCCCAATGTGAACACCTTTCCTCCGGCCGTTTTATTCTCTGCGCTTGGAGATGCCCTAGAGGCAGGGGGTGGGGGAAGTCCCCAGGAGGAGATCCGGGAGGCTGGGTTTTCTGAGAAGGGAGAAAGCAGACCTTGCAAGCTGTGGTGATGGGGAGGGGAGCACTTCACCTTTGCATCCCAGGAGGGGTCTAGTATACGTTTTCTGAATGGATATAGAAATAAAAAAGCCCAGCAGGGGCTCATGAAGAGCACACCAGGCAAAACTCATTTCTCATCCGGGCAATTGAAACCGCAGGTGTCCCTACCCCTGGCGGCTGCTCCCTCTGACTCCCCCTGTATATCACCCCAGAATGAGCTTTCAAAGAGTGCAGATCTGGTCATGTCCTTGTTCTGTTACAGAGCTCTGACATTTTCCTGTTGTCTCGAGGATAAAGGCCCGTCTACCCAGCCCGGCATGAGGTTCCCCCCGCCTGCAGCCTTGCCGCTCTCCAGGGCCTCTGCATTGGGTGTTGCAAGCACTCCCAGCTCCGGGCCACCCTCCACCCAAGCCAAACCACTCTCTCCACTTCTGGGTCTTTGCCCACTGCCTCCTTTGTTTGATGGTTCAAGGATCCTTTCCTCAGAAACTTTCCTGGCGCCCAGGCTGAGTTAGCCACCTTCCCTCCCTTCTTTCTGACGCTATGTCTTGACACTGATCACACTGAGTGATGACTTTTTTACAGGCTGGCTCCTACCTCCTCTCTTTTCTGTGAGAGTTTTTGAGGGCAGGGACTTTGCTCAGTTTCTTTTGCATCTCCCTGGCCTCACACTACCTTAGATGCTCAGCACATATTGGGTAGATGGAAGGAGGAATGGAAAGAGTGAGGGAGGGTGGGAGGGATGAATGAAACCAACCTCACTTATTTCTGCCTAGGTCAGTAGACACCCATTGGGTTTGCTTTGTGACGTCTGGACTTTTGATGCATCCTTTCATAACCTCATCCATGCCTGTGGTGGAAAACTGCGTTTAATGTGATACTACTCAGCTGTTTGAAGAGCTGCCCCAAACAGCACCAAATAATGGCAGCCTGATAGGAGGTGCCGACTGACCAGCCATGTGGCTCTGCCCTAGGCCATACCATGCTCAATTTTTAGCCAAGAGATTGGTTTCATCTCTGCTTTGAATCAGTAGGATGACTGCTCGGCAGAGGCCGTATTTAAAAACGTCATCTTGTGTTGTTGTGTTGAACTCTGCCACTTGCTGAGCCCTTCTGGCCCATCAGGCTTTGGAATCCTTCCCAGTGAAAGGCATCCTCCGACCCCAATTCTGTGTCGTGTTCCCAAAGACCATCCAGTATCTCTGTGAACTGCACCCCTCCACCTGTGGCCTCCTTCCCTACAAGCACACCTTGGCAGCCCCCCTGAGTACACCTGGCCACCTGCTCCTCCAGGAGCTCCCCAACATGGTCCCACCTCTAGGCCTTTCCACTTGCTCCTGTTCCAGCCTGAAGAATCCTTTCTCCATGTCTCCACCCAGGCAAATGCTAGACCAGCTCAGACAAGCCCATTCTGCTTCGTGGGCCCCAACCCGACCCAGCAGCAGCCTTCTACCTCGGCACTCTGGCTCCACTGTGGCCGTCACCCTGCCGTTACCAAGTAGGGCTTTGACAAGTGACGCCCATTGAGTTTCTCTGTATGCCTGCAGGAAACGACGTATCCATGGGATTCGGGACTTAGAAACGGAGGACTTGTGTGCCTGCCCAGGAACCTGTGGCAGCTCCCTATTGCCTCGTACACAGAAGCTTCAATGATTCTGCTCAGTTTCTCATTTCCTGTCCCCCCCCCCCCCCGCCAGCTCTAAACCCATTCCACTTTCCAATGCCCCCTCTTCTGTTACAGGTAGCCCAGATTCCAGACTCCCCCTGTCCCTATAAGGCCTCCCCTCACCTCTTGAGCTTATTTCTACAAGAAGAAACTCTGCACCTGCCTCTCTCAGGTATTTCGTGCTACAAGGGCCACCTCCTCTCCGGAGTTCTCACAACCTGACATTAGCCACTCATTCTCACCATGTATTGCCTATGGTGCTGGTGCATACCTGAGATGCCCCAGTGCAGGCATCCAGTCCCAAACTGTGACAGAGCTGACTTCTACTCTCTCCTCCACACCACCAACTACATTACAGTGAATTTTAGCTGCTCACCTATAAAGTGGGATTATTAACCTGTGCACTCCCAGGTTAATACAATATAGCCCTGGAGGTGACATGCATTTAATAAGCAGAAACCTGTGTGTATAAGTCCCCAGAGGGTACAGACCTGTGACCTCAGGACAGTAGACTACCCATGGGGGAAGGGGGCATAATATCCTCCTTCAGCAATCTCTTCAGGCCCAAGAGTATTGTGCTGGACATGGGAACACTGATGAGCAGTGGGGGTAGGTAGAAAAGTGAGCATTCTCGTAGAGAATGAAGGCAACCAGAAGTGTAATGGGGTCAGGAGCCTGGAACCTACCTCTAGTGTGGACCCTGGAATCTGTGCTCCTTCCTCTGTATGGAGTGGTTATCCTCACCCGTTCCCTTGAACAAACCAGAAGGCAGAGCTTGAAAGGTGTATGGGTCTGGGAAGGGGAGTTAGGAATATGATGCTTCACTCTTCAATGTTGTGCTAGTGGTGAGGGTCACCAGAGACAACGCCAAAGGTGGAAGGTCAAGTCTGAGCCCTCCTTAGACTGAGGCGGGCCCAGGGCTTCACAGTACAGGCATTGGGGTCCCAAAAAGGACAGATCATGCCACTTTTTTCTTAAATCCCCACTCTCACAGGGCCTGGTTATGGGCTAAATATTGATGGGTATCCACTGCAGGTGGGGCTGGGAAGAAAGCATGCAGTGACAGTCCATCACCAAATGTCCCTTTGGAGGGGACTCAAGGGATCCCAGAAAGTGGGAGGGACCTCATGGGTTATGTATAAAACCCCAGTGAATATAGGGGAGCAGGGCCAAATGGAGTCAGTAGCTTAAGTTGAGAATCTAAGTTAAAGGAAACATGTTAAGGCCTTCTTCCGTTTGTGATTTAAAATAAGTATAATATCTAAAGTGCAAAATAAAATTACACGTTTGAAATAGAACACACTTACATATATGCTGAAATTAAGAATGCCTTTTTTTTTGAGATAGTTTGACTTTTTAGTTTGTTTTTTTCCACCTTGTGGGTCCCCAACAGTGGTCACAGGGGAAGGGTCACAGTGGTCACAAAGAAGGGCAGTGTTGGCATCATTTCCTGGGGTCAGAGGGCCTGAGCAGGGGCCTCCCTTCGTAGGATCAAGTTGCTTCTAGAGGTAGTGAGCTCCTTTTTCAGGCAAAGGCCCCATCATACTACGTGGGAATACTTTCCATCACTCCTTCCACTCTGTGCACCTATCCGGAGCCAAAGGCCTGGGGCTAGAAACTTCAGGACCACGGATAGCTCCAGAGCGGTCAGCAGCCCTGACCTGGTTCTCCCTCCCAGAGGGTGCGTTCAAGCCTTGGATTTCGGGAGGAAGTTTTCCAGCACTGAGGCCCCAGAAGGGCCAGCAGCCACCATTCCGGACTGGTTTTCCCTTTCTCCCTCTTCCTCAATACCTATCCTTCCTCTAACCCTGCCAGCCTTCCTGCACCCACTGGGATGTCTGCGTGCTGCGAGAAGAGCCTCTGATGCAGCCACTGCCCAGAAAAGCTCCTGTGAGGAGCCGCTGCCTGAAGTAGGGTGGGTGGGAGGACAGGGAGCAGGGTCCCTCTTCAGATGGGAAGTGGTAGTAATTAGTGTTCACGGGGAGGGAAGGGTAGTCCATTCCCTAGGAAAATGGGATTTTTAAATCATTTTAAGAGCTGTGTCAGCTCTCAAATGGCCTGTAGTGGGGCCTCCGAGGGGCTGGTAATTAACTCTCTTGTCTCTAATGAAAGCAGAGGGGCAAGAGGAGGACTCACTTAATAAACCCAGAGATTAGCTTCAAAATGGGCCCTAAATAACTAGGCAGGTGCAGGGGAGGGAGAGGGCAGGCCTGGGCCACCTGGGCCCCGGCTGAGGGGCAGCCAGCCTGTGAACTTGCCTCCCTAGCCCTACTTTGTGCAAAGACCCCCTCACTCTTCACTGGGAGAGGCTAGGGGTGGATGGAGGCCTCCCCAGCCTGGGAAGTTCATAGCCCTGCATGAAAGCCCACAATGAGTGGAGGTGAGGGAGCGGGCACTGGAGCCAGACAAAATAACCCTTCCTGCAGGGGGCACCTCTGGGGCATGCTGTTGGCAGCATGCAGGAGTCCCCACACTTCCACCTGCCTTGGCCCCCCTGGGGACCCCAAGATCCAGGAATGTCCTCTAGGAACCCTGACGCTGAGTCTCGGCCCAGAGCTCCTCCCGCCTCAGAACAGACCAGCGGGGCTGAAGGTGGTGAAGCCTGGAGAAAAGGAAAAGGAAAAGGAAGGCTTGTCGTGCCAGCCCCATTGCCCGTGTCCCTCTGGACATCACTAATTCCTGCTTTACAGCAGATCCTCTTTTTCCCTGGAAAACTGGTCATGCGGAGTCTGCCCGGAAACCTACTTTCTTGATGTGTCCTCTGTGGAGAGCATAATTCCAAGGGATCAGAACAATCAGGCTAGAGTCCCTAGAAGCCATGGATCCAGCCAGCGTGTCCCAAATTAGTGGCAACGTGGGGCAGGGCGGCTGTGATGGCAGCCAGGGAGCCAAGCCCAACTTGGTGGTATTTTAAGGAATAAGCAGGAGTCAGGGCTGAGCAGCGCTTCCTCTCCTCCACGCACTGTGTGCCGAACGGGACCCTGGGCTGGAATGAAGTCTCAGGGGCAGCAGACAGAGCCCTGGGCCAGGCTGAGGGCCGGGACCTCAGGCTTCCAACCAGGCTGGCTCCAGTGTGCCCTGGCCACTATGTCCTCGTTGGGCCTCAATTTCCCCAAAGTGAGCACCTTGGATAAGACGGTTTCTAAAGATGGGCGAGCAAATGTCAGCCCTTCCCACTCTGTCTCAAGCAGGCCTCCCTCCAGCCACTTCCCAGCACTCAGCGTATCTGTAGCTCGCCATTGACCTGTTTATTAGTTTACTGCCTGTCTCCCCCACTGCACTGTAGACTCCACCTGGAGAAGAACCCTGTCTGCCATCTCCCCTGGTGCCTCCATTCCTCAGCACCCAGCAGCCTGGCATGTGGCAGGCACCTGATTCATCTTGGCCAACTGCCTGGCAGCTGGCCTCCTGACTGAATGAATGATGCTGCATTGGGGCCTGTCCCGCTAGGACACCTCCAGCCCAAGGATGGGATGAGCTGCCTGGGGTCGGGCCACTGCTCTACCCTGCACTGCCTCTGACTACATCATCTGTAATAACTCATCCCACCCAGCACCCAGCACCCAGCACCCAGCACCCAGCACAGGCCATCCAGCACAGGCCACCCAGCACAGGCCACCCAGCACTCAGTGACAGGCTCAGTTAGGGTGTGCAATGAGGGACAGAAGTGTCCAAGGGCCCTCCTTACCCAGGGACCAAGCCCTCATTGGGAGGTGGGCTGTAGAGAGAAACATGGCTTTGTCAGGGGTAAAATCTACCAGATCCTTCCACTGTGGGTGCCTCTATGTGTCAGTTTCACATGGAAATTACCTGCATGGAGTCTGGAGTCAGGTTCTATTACTAGAACAGCTCTTTGAGCCTCAGTTTCTTCAACTGCAAATTGGGTTGATGATCATAATAGCCCCCATCGCCATGGGGCTGATGAAAGCAGCAGCTCTCTAGAAGTCACAGAGAGGCTTAAACAGGTTAGATGTGTTTTTATGTATGAAAGCCCACTTGGTTTGTCCCCCGCTGGTGCCAGCATGCTGTGCCCTTTACAGAGAGCACACACCAACGCCCAGGGGCAGCTGAGGGGTGAGGCTGCTGAGGAAGCCCTGTGGGAGGGGCCCAGGCCTCAGGCCCAGCGACCTGGTGTGGGTGTACGGAGTGCACGTCCCGTGTTCACCACGAGCCAGAGCACCTGTGATCAGTGCTGTCCATGCGATGAGTCCTCGAAGCACAAGGAGCCCTGAGAAGCAGGCACTGACCTCATCCCCTTGTACAGATGAGGACACTCATGGGTGCGGCTGCCAAGCGGAGGAGCTGTGATCTGGGCCCACGTAACCTGGCCCCCGGGCCACATGCCACCACCATGCCACACTGCCCTTTGCTGCCACGGCGGCCCTTGCCCCGCACCTTCCCTGCGGCTAAAGGTTCTTCCCAGACCCTTTGTCCATTCTCTCTCTTCCTCTCCTCTCCTGCCCTGTCTCATCTCTTCCCATCTGTCTCCCTCTCTCCCCCTCCTCGCCCCTTTTCCCCTATTTCCTCATCCTCCTTCCCTCCCTTCCCTCTCTCCACTTGCTCTCCTCTCTCTCTGACTCTTTATCTCAGGTAAGTGTGCTTCTCTGACTCTGATCTGGTAGGTGGGGAGGAAGGCAGGAGAAGGGGAGATTGGGTCATTCTGAGGAGCCCTCCGACCCCAGTGTGGGGAGCCCCTATATTATCCAGGAGCTGCAGGGAAACCCATCAGAATAAGGGATTTGGCCCAGGAACTGCCTCAGTCCCTTAGCACCTTCAGACTCTAGGAAGACAAAACTGCGCCTGCCAGAATGTGGGCAGCCCGCAGGGCTCCCGCTCTGCTCACAGAGCAGACCCAGGAGGCAGGGTCCATAAATCAGCTCCCCGAGGGGCCCGCACCAGCTCCTCCCTGGAATCTGGTTGTGCCCCTGGAGAAGGCAGGCGATCAGGGGGTGCAGGCCCCACCCCAAAGGGCTCCTGAGCCCCTGAGGGCTCACAGTTTCCCTGAAAAAGGCCACACACAGTGCCAGTGGGGTGGTCTGGGGACTGAGCTGTTTGTCTTGGGCTCAGAGAATCAGGGCCGCGGCAGCACCCACGGCAGTTTCATAGCAAAGGACCTCTTGCCTCTGCCCGCACGCCAGTTGGGTGCTCTGAGCAGCAATGGTGTTCCCCTTACCAGGTACAGCCTGAGCCCCTAGGAAGGGTGACAAGGTCTGACCCAGGTCCAAGGAGCCCAGCAAGGATGTTCCCTGCTCCACAAAGAGGGTGAAGGTGGTGCGAGGGAGAAACCACGGGTGGAAAAAGTTTGATGTGAAACTTACAATACACACACTGGAGCTTAGAGGGGGTGGTGAGTGCTGGAGACCACTGGAGCCCGTGGGGGGTCAACATGGCGGCAGGGGCAGAGTGGTGACACATGGGGCAGACTCATGGTGGGAGGCTGTTACGGGGTGACAAAGATGGTACTAATTGGAGGGAGCTCACGAACAGTCTAACCTGAAGGTACCAAGAGTCCGAGAGATCTGGGGCACCCTCAACCTCATGCCTGGGGCAGCGCAGGAGGCCCCCAGCCTCGCTGGGCTAAGACAGGTGAAAGCCTGCCCCAGGCCCAGGCGCAGAGGTGAGGTTGCTCATGAGGTTCTGATGAACTCCTTTCTGGGGTTTAGCTGCACATGTGAGTGTGTGTGAGTGTGTGTGTGTGTGTGTGGTTTATCTGGTTATTTTCTCATGACAAATAAAGCTTGACCTAGTGTGGTGTTTTTTTGTTTTGTTTCGTTTTGTTTTTTTTCTGGACTAACTCATCTTCATATCAGCCTATCTTTATTCATTCAATTTTAGGCAATTACCGTTTTGGAGGTAATCTAAATGTCACCTTATGGACCACCAGCAATCTCTCAGGAATTTTCACCAAAGGTGATGCCCAGTCACAGCCGCAGAGCATCCTCCCTGAGCCTCCCCTCACCTGCTGGCAGCATTCCCAGGTGGGAGGTGCTGGGTGTCACCCGGCACCAGATTCAGTGAGTCGGGCCACAATTACCTCCGATAGCTTTAAGAGAGGGGGCAATTGTCTCCATGCAGAGAAGAGGTTTCCCAGGCTAGAATGTCACGTGGATTCTGCCATGGCCTCTGAATGGCTCCAGTGTAGGGCATGGATTCTAGGACCAGACCCAGGAGAAGAGAGGACCCAGGTGAGAGTCCACGATGGGCCCTATGGCAACGTCAAGACCAGAATCAAACTTCTTCCAAACACAGACTACGGGGTCCAGCTTCAGTCCCAGGAGTGGGGGCATAAGCCGGGGTCGTATTCCATGGGTCTCAGGCCCCCTGTTAGGGTGTCTCTGACACCAGGCCGCCACAGAGGGCAGGAGGGGAGAGAGGGGCCCATGGCTGGTTGGGGGAAAACGTCCATCTACATCCCACCTCCCTCACGCCCGGGCTGAGGGTCGAGCTGTTGCAGACGCTAATGGTTCATGTTCAGTGCTCCCTTGCTCCTCTGTACCCCAACCCTCTGTGATGGGCTGCAGCCCCAGGCAGGACCATTCATGCCCTATACTTAACCAAGTTTCTCGTATGCAGTGTCTTAGGGGGCTTGGGCGGGGGCGGGGGGTGTCAGGCTTTCCCTGGGTTCCCTCTGGGGGTTGCAAATCCTCTCCAGGTGCACATTCCCTGGCCCCTAGTAACCATTCCAACCCTACCTCCATTGTCCTGCTGCAGAGAGAGCTTGGCCTCCTCTCTGCTGCCTCCCCCGCCCCTACTGGTTCCATGCCTGCACAGGCAGGCCTGTGTGGGGGCAGCTCTGGGCTGTGGTGGCTTCTGGATGAAGGCTCTCCTACTGAGGGCCTCAGGGTGGTGAGCACAGAGCTGCACAGAGTAGCCCTCAGCCCCCTGGCTGCCCTGGGAAACAGACCGCCCGTTTCCTGGATGAGGACCGTGAAACGGCAATGCGTGGGCCCCTGGTGCTGGACCGGGTGTGCTCCTGGCCGGGCTGAGCTGGGAAGCCCCGTGGTGAGGTCTGGGGTGGAGAGTGGGACTGGGGTCCTTTTCAAAGGCCAGCTCTGCTCTTGGGGGCTTTCAAAGCCTGGTTGCCTGACTTTGAGTCTATCTCATTGTGAGTGAATTAATTGTTGTGCAACCTAGAGTGGTGAGACAAGTTAATTACATAATTACTACAAAATGACATGTTATTTCATGGCTGCAATATGGTAACTCTGTTGGAAACAATTGTAATTGCCCAGAAACTGCATTCGAGTGGCTCCGTTATCTCTCGATAACCATGTAATTAACTTGTGTTACAACTTTATCTGCAGCAAACTCTGAAGTTAGTAGTTGGGAACCTTGGGGTGGGCACGGCCGCCCGAGACCTAAGGGCCCAGGCAGGGTCTGGCATTGGGGGCTCTGCTACGACCCAGGAAGAGAACTTGCCTTTTCATGTTGAGCAAGAAAAATCCCGTATTCAGGGCTCCAGCCCCCAAACTCATCCACCATCTCGTCAGGTCGCTGCCCAGTTTCACCAGCCTCGTGGCACATGATAGCCACGGCAGCCAGGCTGCCTGGCTCCCTGGCTCTCTTCTCTCTCACACACATGGATGCAGCTCCTTCACAGGAGGGGGAGCCCCAAGATCTTTGGCCCTAGCAATCTCTTCCCGTGGAGTAGGCCACAGGCCACAAAACTACAACTTAGAGACCTAGCCCATCAGAGCCCGGAGAGCAGCCTGAAGTCAGGGTGACAGGAGGCCCAGGTCCGCCCCCCCCCCCCCCCCAGCAGCCGGTTCCCGGCCCAGGGTCAGGCAGTTGAAGCAGTGGGCCGGCTCCCTCAGCCCTGGGCTGTGTTCTGTGGCCAGGATAAAAAGTCCCTGGAGAAGGACAGCAAGTGGCCTAATGGTGGGGGGGGGCTGTCCATACAGCCTTCCCTGTCAGGTTGGACCCCAGGAGCCCCCCGCCCCCTGCCTTAAATCTGCTCTAGGATGCTTTTTCAGTTGTAGGCTCTGTGCTGGGTGCTGTGGCTGCAGCCAAGACAAGACAGCATGCCTGTTGCCCTGGGTGAGCCTGGCTCAGCAGGTGGACAGAAAACACCCCGGGTGTCTGCCTGCCAGGCTATTGTCTGGCCTGAGTTCAGTGCCTGTCCACTTGCCAGTCTGTCCCGGCCTATCTCTGCCTACACACCCACTTCTTGTGTGTCCCTCTCTCCTGCCAGCACATGTGTCAGACTGGGTGTCCGCTGGCTGATCTGTCCCTGACTCTGGAGCTGTCACCAGTGGTCCTGTGTGCACTGGAGGGAACTGGCCTGCCCCAGGTCCCCCTGCAGTGTTTATCCTCACCGTGATGCGCTGTTGGTTTTCCCGGCTTTCTCTCTCCTCTTCAAGGGCACGGACTGTGTCCGATTCATGATTCATCCTCAGGTCTGGCGCTTAAGGCGCGGGGCTGAGACACTGGATTAAGGTTTGCCGACTGAGTGAACGGAAGCCTCCAGCTGCGCGGGCTGCGTTACAGGGGAGCAGGACTGTTCTCGGTCACCCAGAAAGGCAGGGGGCTGGGCCCCAGGTCAGGCCCAGCTGCAGGGAGGAGACAGCAAATGCTGCCTATCACTCTGAAAGCAAAGAGGGGTTTCAGGGTGGTACTCCGTGTAGGGGGCTCCGGACTGGGGTCCCACTATGGAGGTCAGAGCTAGGTTGCTCTCTGGGCAGAGAGGGGGGTCTCAGTGGATCGATGTAACAGAGGAACCCAGGGAAGAAAGGGTTTCATCTTGTTCCTCTTCATCTTGGGGGTCTGCTCAGAATCAGGGTACATGCTCTGCCAGGGGAAGAGGGCACCCCCCAGTTCCCACCTCTGGGGTGCTTGGGGTTGCCCCCTCCCTCCAGCTTTCCCCCCTAAAACCCACCTGGAGAACCCCATGCCCTGCTCCATGTCCCTCCACCCCCAAAAGCACCCCCACTGTCAAGCAGCAGGGAGGGGGCCCAGGTCTGTGTCAGTCATGTGATCAATGCAGAGTAACCTCCCCGGAAACATTCATAAGTTTAATCCACGCCAGTAATAAAATCGCATTACATTTCTCATAAAATAAATGTTCCCATTTATATACAGAAGACAGACTGTACAGGCCCAGCCTGGCCCCAGGAGGGTCACACACAGACGGGCAACGGCGGAGGGAGGGCCGTCCTTCCCGTGGAGGACGGAGGAGTTCTAATCGGCGGGAGAGCGGTTGGCCGGCCGGGCGGTGGGCAGGCGGGCAGACGGACAGATGGGCCGGAGGCCAGGCGCCGGGCATTACTGAACCTGCGAGTCAAAGGTGCCATTGAGCTGCCCCTCCTCATAGTCCATCTGACACAAGATCATGTTGTTCTTCAGGAAGAATTTGTCTCCCACACAAAATCTGGAAAATCCAAGCAGGAGAGACAGGTCATGGAAGGGTCCCAGAGGGCAGCGGGGGCCCCCAGACAGAACTCAGGAGGGCTCTGGCCCCAGAGAGCCCAGCTCGGCTGGAGTGGACCATGGGACATGAGGTCCTGGGGGGCTTGCTCCTTGAACCTTTCCAGAGGGCACACCCTAAAGTCCGTGGGTTAGCCCGGCCCTCCGCCAGGCCCTGCAGCCTGGAGGGTGGGACAGGCAGACAAGCCTGGGCCACAGGCCTTCCAGTCAGATCACCCATGGAGGGCTGGGGTGAGTGGGAAGGGATGGGAATAAGCTACCCCTGTCCCAGAGAGGGAGAAAGAGAGAGGAGAACAAAGAAACAGGAAAAGACCCAGAGAGGACAGAGGTAGAGATGGGAAGGAAAAGGGGTAAAATGGTTAATTTTCCCGCCCCTCTGTCCCCTCCCCAATTTAAGAGGATGGTCAGTGAAAGGCACTCTCTCTAAACAGAACCTGTGGGTTTCCTGGAGCATCTGTCCAGGAGGAGGTGACCCTGTTCCACCACCTGCCTCCTACCGAGGAGGGCTCTGCCTTTCCCTCTCTTCATCCAGTCTTCCTTAAGTCCTGGAGGATTCAGCCCTTCCCTCAAAGATGTCCCCAAGGTGGCTGAGCTGTCAGTGGGACCCCAGGGTCCCAGCAGATCCCAGTCTAACCACCAGGTGGCGCTGCAATGTCACCGAGCCCTCCTAGCAGTGGGTCTGGCAGAGCCCCAGCCAGGCCAGTGTTCCCTGCAGGTCCCTCAGGACCTAGTCCTCTGGGAACGTGCTCCTTCCTGTCTAGGGGCTCCTGAGAAAGGGGCCTCCTTCAGAGCCCCCCAGCCAGGAGGGCGCTAGCCCCATAGGTCCCTGAGGTCTCCCACAGGGCTGGGGCGAAAAGACCAGAGAGGAGGCTGGGAGGGAACCAGAATCACAGAAGAGGAGTCAGCAAGGAGGGGCTGTTCCCTGAAGAGATTTCACCCTCTGGGCCTGGGAACCCCTTCTCACTAGAACATACATGCACATGGCACACACTAAGGGCACAGGGCATGTGTACAGAACCCTTGTACATGCACATTTAAAACGGGTCTTTTCCTGCACATGCCTACTCACCACGCACAGAGTACACACATACCCCCATTTGATTATGGACACCTAGAAACATGCATATGCCCACATGGACATGGATATTGAAAACCACACATGCACATGGCACCCTGTGCATACACAGGAAGCCCACACATGCTCCCATCCACTACGGTCACACAGACAGAACAAAGAAACAGGAAAAGACCCTGAGAGGACAGAGGTAGAGATGGAAAGGAGAAAGGGGTATGCACACACAGTGCATGCGCACACAGTGTGGGAACGCACACATTTCACTACAGGGCTTAGGCATATATAAAACACACATACGTACACACATACTAGTACTCAGCACAGCGTGTACATGCAGCCACATGTACACACGGGACCCACATCTGCATGCAGGCCTCCACAGCTTCTGGTCTGTTCTGGCTGGAGTCACCTGGGGTCTAGTGAGTCTGTTGGACTTTCTACCCGTCTAGCACTCACCTCTGGTTGCAGAGCTGGCAGGCGAAGCAGTCGAGGTGATACACATTGTCCCGGGCCCGCATCACCATCTCGAAGGCTGGGATCAGCTTGCTGCAGGCCGCGCAGTTTCCCGTGGTCCCGAACAGCCTGCAGAGGGAAGGGTGCAGATGCTCAGGAGCCGGCCAGGGAGCTCGGGAGAGGGTGGCAGGGCAATTGCCTCCACCCATGGCCCCCCCAACCCCGTCTCCAGAACTTTTACTAACAGATGAGGTTTCAGAGAAACTGGCACATCAACTGAGGGATGGAAGTGTAGGGGCTCAAGGGTCAGCTAACACTGCCCATCCCTGGGCTGGGCTGGCAAGGCCTCCTCCCAGGTTCCCACTGGGGTTCCTCAAGCCCCTGGTGTCACCAGAATACTGGGCTGGACCCTGAGCAGGACTTTAGATTCACACAAGCCAGGAGTTAGAGGTGGCTGGCCAATCACAGGCTGTGTGTCCTCAGGCAGGACACCCAGTCTCTCTGAGCCTCATTTATTTCAACTGTACAATAGGGACTGAAATACAATCTTCACAGGCTTGTTGTGAAAACTTTTGCAAATGCTCAGTTGCAACTCATGTAGTGAACACCTATATAGTGTTTACTATGTACCAGGCACTGTCCTAAGGGCTTTACAAAGATCAACCCATTTAACCTTGACAACAACCCTTCGAGGGGGTCTTTTTCAGCTACCAACTCAACTATGTGACTTGCCTAAGTCCCTTTTCCTTTCCCTGGACCTCAGTCCATCCCTCTTTAAAAGGGGATGATGGGCTAGATGATCCTGTCCAAAGATGTCTATCCTACAACAGGGTAGACGTGAAAAGGAAGCTCCGAGGACCTGTGGCACAATGCCGCTTTGAGGCAGACAACCCTTCTCGTAGCTGCTGCCTGCCAAGTTCCAGGGACAGGGAGCTCACAGCCTCTACACAGGCTAATCCCCGACTGGGTGTTTCAATGGTCTGAGCCAGCCAGGCTTCTCTTAGCTTCTTCCCTGCACACTGGCAGAGAAAGCCCCACGTGAGGCAAGGGGCTGAGAGGCAGGCAGGAGGCCCCTCTAATCCCTGATTTGTCCAGCTCAAGCTCAGGCGTCTGCAGACGAGCTTGGCTCCATTATTCATCAGTCCGAGCTGCGTGGTGGCTCAGATTAAGGCAGACAAAGGCTGGGCCACAGCATCTGCCTGCCACGAGGGGCCATTCTTGCCACCAGTCCAATAGGCTGCAGAGGGGGCAGGCTCTGGAGAGCCATTTTTCCGGGGCTGAAAAGCTCAAGGAAAGGCACACCCCGACTCTGGCCCACTGGCCTACCTGGCCCCACAGTCATTCCCTGGCCTCTGCCAGCACCCAGGAAAACACCTCCAGGCTCCAGGAGCTGGCAGGGCCCAGAATGCTTGTGGGTGCTTCAGCTCTCTGACAAGCCCGACCTGCCCTGTGGTCCATCCTCTCCAGGTTCCGCGGACTCATCAGGTAGTCTGTCATCCCCTCTCAACCAGGTGATGTCCTAAACCTCCAGAGTTGGACACTGTATCCAGGTCCTTGGGGGGCGAGTCCCAGGAGCATCCCTTCCTTCACCTCTCCTCCCGGCCTCAGCCTCTCTCTTCCAGCCCCGCCAGGAACACTGCGTCACGGGTCCTGGTTTATTGCATCACTTAAAAAACCAACAAACAGCAACAAACTCCTGCAAAAGCAGAAGTTAAAAGGGAAGGTACAAGCAGGTAAATCTTAGGCTCTTTGGGGAAGCAGGGAGCCTCCGCTGATACGCCCACCCCTCACCACGTCCATACCTGAGCAGAGGGAGCCCCGAGAATCCCTGGCCCCGACCTATTAATTAATGAGATGGGCCTTTCTTCCCCACAAGGCCCCGCCCCCACCCAGAGCCCGTGTGAGAGCCAAATGCAGATGCTGGGTCTCCGCCAAGGCCCTGGCTCTGTGGCCTCCTTCCAGCCTTGCTGATGTCATAGACGGCCTAAGGGAGGGTTAATTGGGGGAGGCAGGCCCAGGGAATAGGATGCAGGCTGTGGGGGAGGGGGCGTTGGAGCTCAGATGAAAGCAAAGCGGGAAGTTATCCTTTTCACCACTTCACAGAGGGGTAGACTGAGGCTCGGAGCTAGTTCAAACCCAGGTCTTTCAGCTTTGACATCAGCAGTCCTTTTCCCAGGGCCTGGCTATCTGCCCTGCTCCCCAGGCATCTGGGCGTCTAATCCCAGGGCCCTTCTGGAAAAGTGGGGGGAGCTGGGCCCTGGGGAGAGGTGGGAAGGAGGGCCCAGGGCCGTCAGAGCTTTCCCACCTGCTCCTGGGAGCCCCTCTGAGGCAGCCCCTCCCAGATCCAGGGACAGGGGGTCAGAAGCACCTGACAAAGGCAGGGCAGGGACAGGTCGGTGCTCACGGGAAGCTCAGCTCGGGTGCCTGTGGTTACAGATGCCTGCCCGGAACCTGTGCTGGCCCCAGGAGTTAAAGGCGTGGCCCTGCCATGGGGGCTCCGCGGGCATGTGGGGGGCAGGGCAGGGGCAGGACAGTCCGGGCTGAGCACACACTCAGGCTGTGCACTCTGGGTGCTGGGTCCACAGCCGGGGGCTCTCTGAGCAGAAGGGCCAGGCGGTGGGGGGCGGCCCACCTCAGGTAGTCTCGGCGGCACAGGATGAGGTTGGCCTTGGTGTAGAGGGTGGAGCCCACCTCGCCCAGGCGGCAGTCACAGCAGGCGCACTTGAGGCAGTCCTCGTGCCAGTACTTGTCCAGAGCCTTCAACAGGTAGCGGTCCTTGATCTTGCGGTTGCAGCCGGCGCAGCCCTTCTGCTTCCCTTTGGGCTGGACGGACAGCATCGGCACGCCTGCGAACGGACAGACAAGAGACAGATGGACAGGGGTGGGCCCTGCGGCTCTGGCCTCTGAGAATGGGAGCCGCTGCTTCTCTCTGCTGTGCCCCTCCAGGATGGGGTTCCCAGGAGCCCTCGCTTTCTCCCCGGCAACCTCCTCCCTGGCCTCGGGTCCTGTCCTTTGGGCTGCATGGCACAGTCTGTTCCCCTCCCCTGTGAAGGTCCGTCCGGAAGCTCCAGGCAGCACTGGGGAGCCCACGTCTGCTCTGCCGCAGGGCACACACATGGCCCGAGGCCTGGCCCCTGATTGTTCCGCCCCATGCAACCGCTGCCCCCTCTGCAGCCCGAGCTACGGGAGGCCCGAAGCCCCCCTCATGCAGCCACCATCCCAGTGGCTCTTCCTGCAGCCCCAAGGACGGGACCTCATAAAGAGCATGGGGTCCACTACAACCCCCAGTTCTTCCTGCCATCTCGAGACTCCCTCACACAGCTTGTGCGTTTATCCGTTTTAACCCCCAAAGTCAGGCTACAGCCTCTTGGCTTATTCACGCAGAGCCATGGAGGCGTCAAGAATATAAGATGCCCTGTGACAGTCCCAGGAGGGAGCAGGACTCTGGAGCTCACGCAGGTGTGTGCAGGAAGCTCTCCTCGGCAATGCTTGCAGTTAGTCAGACTTCCTCTCTGCCCTGGCCCGAGGGAGGGGCGGCTCCCAGCCTTTGGATCCCTGCTCTTCCCACCAGGATAAGCATCTCGGAGCCACTGGCCCCCTCCCAGGGCCCACCGAGCTTCTCAACGTACAAGAAAAGGCCAAGTACGAGGGGCTGGGATCTAAGCCTGGCATTCACCAGAGGATGGTGATGCACGGCAGGCAGGTGTGTGCATCACTCACACCCCATGCACGCGGGCACAAGGAGTGACCACAGGGAGGAACCGCCGAGGAGATGGGGACAGATGTCAGGTGTCATCCGGGAGCTTGGACATCCCCGTGGAGCCCTGAGGCTTGAGTTGGTGCAGACCAGGCTTGGTGGGGAGAGCAGGGAGTCTCAGAGCTCCCACCTGGGGGGAGTGGAGGTGCTGTGAGCACTCGTGAAGGTGGTGGGAGTGGGGTGTTCCCTCCCTGACCAGGCTCAGGTGGATGGAGGGGTTGACTCTGGAGAGAACAGCCCCTGCTTTCCTGCCTTCCTGGCTCTCCCACCAGCTCCTGCCCTCTGCCCTCTGCTCTTGGCCCCATCCTCGCCCTGCATTCTCCAGGGCTTTGGGTTCAAATCCTATCACCTGGCACCCCCCCCCCCCCCCACACACACACACACCCACTACCCCCAGTCCATTGTCTGAGCTCAGTGATGGCGAACCTTTTGAGCTCAGCGTGTCAGCATTTTGAAAAACCCTAACTTAACTCTGGTGCCGTGTCACATATAGAAATTTTTTTTGTATTTGCAACCATAGTAAAACAAAGACTTATATTTTTGATATTTGTTTTATATACTTAAATGCCATTTAACAAAGAAAAATCAACCAAAAAAAGAAAAGAGTTCGCATGTCACTTCTGACGCGCGTGTCATAGGTTCACCATCACTGTCTGAGCTGCTTCCTTGGTGTGACCCTTCCTCAAGCTTCCGAGGAGAACCACAAGGGGCCTCAGTCTCAGATCCGCAGGGAGGCGGTCCGATGGGCCTTCGGAGTGATTCTGAGCAACCGGTCTCCTTCTACAGATGAGGAAACTGAGGCTCAGGCAGCCCCAGGGGCTGGCGTAGGGCACCAGTTAAGCTGGCGCCTGGGGGCCCTGCCCTCCTCCCGTGCTCTCTCAGCCTCATTGCCTCCTCAGACTCCTTTCTGAGAGGGGGTGGCCCTTGGGCCAAGGGGCAGCAGGCCAGGTGAGGGCAGGGAGGCGGTGTCACAGGCTGCTGTGGGCTCTCTCCGCCCGCCCTCCTCCAGTCCCCGCAGGGCTGTTGCTGGGAAGTTCGCTGCCTGATTCCCTTAGTGCAGCTCTAAAGGTTAATTGGTCTGAGAGAGTGATGGGGCTCAGGACAACTCTGTCCCCGGCCTGCCTGCGTCTCTTCTGAGAGGGTTCAGCCCGGTCACAGCTCTGAGGGGCCCTGGAGGCCAGCTGGGGACCAGGCACCCCTGAGAACTAAGGCGGGCGGGAAGGGCTTCTTTCAAGACCTGGCCCACATACAGGGAGGAACCAGGTGTGGCCGAGTGGGGGAGGGGTTAAGATGTGGGAAGGTTTGGGGGGTTTCTGGTGGGATGATTTCCCTCCAGGGCTTGTAGAGGGAGCACCCAGCCAGCATAGCCACCAACTTGGAAAATCTCAGGCCAGGCCTCGAGGATAGACGCTGAGGCCGATCTCCCCTTGCTTCCCTGACCCCTCCCCAGTAGCCAGAGCTCTTCCGCTGTGCTCTCACTGGCGAGGGGTAGGAGTGGGTGAGGCCTGGTATATCCACCCATCTCCCGCGATGCACCTGGCCCACTAAGTTATACCCCAAAATGATGGGGGATCTCAGCGCTAGGAGCATCTGCCCTCTCCATCTCCCTCTGGCTTGGATCCTGGGCAGAATGCCTGGCCACTGAGCCACAGGGCTATAAACTATTGCACTAGCTGGCAATTCCATCACCAGAGCAGGCTGGTACCTAGCGGACCCAGGGAGGCCAGGAGAAACAAGCTTGCCCAGGTCCCCCACCTCCTACCTGTGCCCAGGCTGGGCCTGGCACACGGCAGGTTCTTGGTAAGGCTTGGGCACCCTGCTCTAGGGTGCTGAACTCTGCTTCCTGGGCCTGAAGTCTTAAGAAGCCATGTGGTTTCTGCCAGAAGTGCACTGAGACAGAACACCAGGGCCAGCCTGGTGGTGGAGGTCTCAGAACATCTGGGGGCCTTGAACTTCCTCTGCCTGGAAAGGCTGAGGTCCTGGGAGAAGTCTGACTGGTCCCTCCCTTCTTTATGGAGCACCCACGCTGTGCTTTCTCTCCCTGGGTTAGTCCGCAAGACTTGAAAAAACTCCTGGAAAGGTAAGGAGGCTCTGAGGAGTTACCAATGGGTCCCTGCTCCCTAGAGGGTCCAGGCTCTCCCTGGGCACCCTGCCTCCCCAGCCCCCACCCAGCCTGTCAGCCGGCCCTGCAGACACCTCTCCCCCCTCCCTCCCCTGCCTGGCTCTGGGAGCTGAGCCTCGGGCCATGCACTTTCCATTAAGGAGATAGCATCCCTTTGCTGAAGTCCATTTGGGATCCATTTTAGTGTTATCTAAAAATCAAATCTACATGGTAATCCTTTTAATGTACTCCTGACTTTAGAAAAAAACAGGTTTGCGCTCCTTCAGGAAAGGTTTTAAAGCATTACCCAGTAATTACTACTCACCCATGAAAACACTGATCTTTTACAATGGGTGATGTGTGCGCCTGCCGCACACGCCCACACACGCTCAGACACACGCAGGGGACCTGGCCAAACAAACCAGTTCACTCAGCCCCCGTGCTCCCCTCAGACCTCAGGGTGTGGAGGGGACATCTGCAGGGAGATTGGCCAAACCCGTACCCTGTCTCCACCCTGGGCGGGCTGATGGGGTGAAGGAGGCAGCCCCCCAGTCTGACTCATCGAGCTGCCAGACACTTACCCTCAGCTCTTTAATCTGGGAAAAAGCCAGACAGTCCAGGTGATTGGAGGGACTGCCAGAGGTCATTCAGCTCCCCCCGCCCCCTTCCCTCCAACCAGAAGAGCAGCCCTCCTCTTCGCATGGACTCCCCAGGTGGCCTGCCAGCCAGGCCCAAGTCTGCAGCCATCCTGCCCACCAATCCCAGGCCAGCTGCCTTTGAGATCCGGCAAATGGACTTCTCCAAACTGCCAAGCCCGTTGGCTCCTGATCCCACCAATGCCTCCAGCTTGGGGAGGAGGCAGAGCCTGGCTGTGGAGCACTCCTGCCCCTTCCTAGTGAGCTCCTCCAAGGCCTGTCCTCCTACCCAGAATGCCCACCCCACCCAGCCCCAGGTCACCCTGGGCCTGCCCTGTGGCTCCCCTGCCTGCACTCATTGTGGCCACCACTGGCAGCTCCACCTGGCATGTGCGGTCCCTTCCACAGCCCAGCATGTCCTGCGGGGCACTGTTGATCTGCTCCCCGCAGAACCCTGGAAGAGCACCCCCTCCATCCTGCAAGTGGATCTTGTTTGCTTCTGTCTGGGGCTCTCACACCGCCACTGCTCCAGGAAGAAAGGCCTTGCCTGCCCACCCCACTCTGCCCCAAAGGGCAGAGGCAACAGAGGGGTTGAGGCAAAGAGCGCAGACCTTGAACTCGGAGCCCACTTTCCAGTCTGGGACGTGTCCTAAGCAGCTGGAGGGCCTGGAGCAAATCCCGTCACATTCCTGACTTGCATCTGTGACACGGGGGCAATGGTCTCCACACAGACTGTGGCGAGGGTAGAATGAGGTCGCGCACGGGAAGCCACAGCACAGAGCCCGGCGTTCAGAGGGGACGAACAGGAACCAACATGCACTCCAGGCCGACCTCCTTCCCCCCTCTGCCACTCGGTTCCTTTTCTCTATAACTTTTTGTCTTGATATAATCGCAAGCTTTCAGAAAAGTTGCAAGAATAGAAAGAACTCCTGTATATCCTTCACCCAGATCCCCTAAATACGAACATCTTACCATATTTACTATCTATCTATCTACCAATCTATAATATTTTTCCTGACTCATTTGAGTTGTTTTAGAGATGAAGCCCCTATGCCCTTTAATACTTTGGTGTTATTTCCTAAAAGCAAGGGCATTCTCCCCCAGGACATTATCATGGACATAATACTGCTATCTAATCTATAGATCTCATTCCGATTTCACCAATGATTCCAAATAATGTCTTTTATGGCAATAAAATTCTTAATCATGCATTGCCTTCAGTTGTCAAGTTGAGTCTACTTAACTCTGGAAGAATTCCTAAGCCTTTGTGCTTCCAGACACAGACATTTTTGGAATACAGACTAGGTTTTTATGGAATATCTTTCCGCGTGGGTTTATCTGACATCTTTGACTGTGACTTTCACTCCTCGGTGCCTCAGTTCTCTTTGTTAGAAAATGAGCGTGAAGATAGTACTCATCTCACAGCGTTACCACGAGGAGTAAAGGAGTTAATGTGTGTTCAGGACTAACTGGACCTGGGAGTCGGAAGTTAGCTCTGCTGAGGGTCACCCCACCCCATTCGGCCCATGATGACGTCAGTCACAGCTCTGTCTCAGATCCCCCAAATAGTGATGGGCACTCATTTTGAGGAGACTAAACTGGTATGAATGTGCCACTGTGGTAAGAGTCACACGGGTACTGACTAGAGTCCAGCATGACCCAGAGGACGCCCAGTGGTCACTGCCAACGTGTGCAGAAGGAAGTCAAACCCTCTGTTAGGCTGTCCCGTGTCCTGCGAGTGGGAAGGGCTTGCTGTGGCAGCTCAGAGGGTGGCAGTTCGGGGCAGGTCCCTCTGGCTGCTCTGGAGCAAGCCCTGGGGGCACAGGCACATGTGACCTTGGTATTTCTCATAATCTCCCCTGGTACCTCAGTCCCAGTGCCAACCTGTGCCCACACAGCACAACACAGCTGCCCAGTCCAGTTCTGGGCTTCCCTTTCTCACCATGGGTGCCCTCCCCTCCTCTGGGGCAGGCAGGGAGCCTGGGCGGGGCTTTCCCGGGGCTAAGAGAGGTCTGTGGGGAGACAACGCCAATGGAACAGTTAGTGCTCAACTTCTGGGCACTTGGCTCACAACTGCCTTATGAGGCAGGTACCATCATTCTTCTCATTTAACAGCAGGGAAACGGGGGCACGAGAAAGGCTATGACGTGTCATGGGCGACACAGTTAGTCGGGGACAGAGCGGGGATTTGAACCCTGGCAGTCTGTATTTGGGGCCCCAGCACTGGACTCACCTGCTCTGCTGCCAGCATGTGTGTGGTTAACCTCTGAGGGGCTACCGACCCAGGCGGGAGGCACTGCAGAGATTAGGAAACCTGGGTGGTACACAGGCGCAGGACACACATGCCAGTATACACAGCCACCCACAAATACAGGTACATGGAATGACACACATGCATTAGGTCCACAAGAGGCGGGACTGTGTCTATGTATTCTCCCCACAACAATTTTATTCTAGTGCCCAGCAGAGTGCCAAGTATAGTAGCTGCTCAGTAAGTTGCATGAAAATACATAGGCATGCACCCAAGGGCACACATGCCTGGATGTGCATGTGTAAACATATGCACACATATGCACAAGCAGTCACATGGATTTTTATTGCCTTTGAAAAACTACATTTCCAAAGAGTGGGACGTCGCTCAAAATCAAGCTCTGATTTGAACAAAAGGCTTAGTGATCTGTTCTCAAAACCACTTTCCCGGGGAAAGGAAGAGTGCGAGCCCCCAGGTTCCACCCACATGGACTTATGTGGAGGGTGGAAGCTGTCCAGGAAGTCCCACCATCATCACACCCACTTCAGCTGCTGTGTGTGTGTGGAGGTGGTGGTGGTGAGGTGTCTATGGCCTTCAGGAATCTGGGTCCCTACCACCTGCAAGGTGCTTGTACCCACCTGGGCCCACACCTGGGCCTGGAACTGCAGTGTAGAATCAGAAATGGAGCCAACCTCAGCCCCTCCTTGGCATCAATGCCGTTTAATAAGGAAATTTGAAAGTGTAATCTAATTCTGCAGAATCTCTTTAAATCTCGTCTTCTCAGAAGTCACTTCATTTCGCACGGACACATCCAGCCTTGTGAGAAGGCCTCCATTTCACACCAGTTTTATCTCCACAATTTCTCGTCTCACTGCACTCCTATCCCAGGGCCTTGCCACACGGCAGGCGAGGCCTGAACTAATAGCATTTCCTACTCATTTGGAATCAAAAGCCAATGAGAACAACTGTTGAAATGCACAGCGACAGCCGCCTAGGGCACGCTCCTCACCACCCTCTGTGCCCCCATGCGCAGGCAGCCTGCTTCCTGGGTTAGTGAGGGAGAGAAGCAGGGTCCTGTGGCCTCCAACTCCCGCTGGGGCCAGTGAGGGAGGCTGAGGCTTGGCTCAAGGGGTGCGGTCAGCTCAGTGGAGGAACTGGCCCCTCTCGTGCTGGGACTGCCCCTAAAGGGAGTGTGAGAGTCGTAAAGGCTAAGACTGGGGGCCGTGCAGACAGATGGCTTCAGCTTGAATTCCACCACTTCCTAGTTCTGCCTCAGTTTACTCACCTGCTAAACGAGGACAGCCTACTCTGAAGGATTACTTTGAGTATTAAATTAGATTAATAGACACGAAGTATGTAGAACAGAGCTTAGCTTTACAAAATCAGCTAAGAAAACGTATGTGTATCTCATGACCCAACAATTCTATTCCTGGCCATATGCCCAACAGAAAGGAGACCTTATGTCCACCAAAGGAGATATATACAAGGATGTTCACAGCCATTTACTTCATAATAACTCCCAACTGAAAACACCACAAATGCCCACCGACAGTAAAATGGATAATGAATTATGGTATATTCATACAATAAAAGGGTCCACAGCAGCGAAAAGGGACAGATCACTGATACACGTAGCACTATGGATGAATCATAATGTTGAATGAAAGAAGTCAGACACAACAAGGCACATACCATATAATTCTATTTATATGTAATTCCCCAACAAGCAAAACGATCTGTGATAGACGTCAGAATAACGGGTGTGCTATCGCCTGGCAGGGGGTGCGGGGAAGCCCGCGGAGGTGCTGGGAATGCCCTCTGTCTTGATCTGGGTGGTGTTAAAATGATGTATACATATGTAAACACTCACTGGAATGAACATTTGAGACTCGTGCAATTTACTGCATATATTTCACATCTCATTTTTTTTTAAAAAAAGAACTACTAGTAAGATGGAGCCCCCTCAGTCGGGACTTTGTATGCCTCTTCAGGAAACCCACCTTTCACCAGCACTTGCTGCATCTGTCCTCTCACTGAATCCTCATTTTAACTCCCAGGTACTCGATGATTATCCCCACCCGACAGGTGAGGAGACAGAGGCCCAGGGAGGCCCATGCCCTTCCCCAGGCCGCACAGCTGGAAGGGTGCAGGGCAGGGATGGGAGCCCCAGCGCCCCAGATTCCAGAGCTCAGGTTCTCACCCAGCACACGCTCACGGCCTCCCTGGCCAGCCTGGGTGAGGAAGGCTCCCTGGAGCAGCATCTGGGTGCCCCTGTACAGCTGCATGCCAGATGATCCTGGGCTGAGGGTGAGGGCATGTGTAGAGCATGGCCTGGGCTGAGACCAGGGGGAACTATGGCCCATGCTCTGGTGGGTCACAGGTTGTTTCTGCTCATCTGCTGGTCCTTTAAAAGCTATGGATCTTAAAAGGGCATCTGGGCAAGGTCAAAGGGAGACGTGGACCAGAAACTAAGGACATAGAAGGGACAGGGCTGGGCAGGGAGCAGGAGGGCTGTGTAGAGGCAGACCCAAGATGTTTGCTTTGTAGCCTTGACAGTGACGAAGAAGCCTTGAGTTGGCACATGGCCTCAAGGGGGAGGGTCGAGCTGTGAGGGGAAAGCTGGGGGCTCCAGACCCAGAGCCACAATAGCGGGGGGAACCCTCAACCAACAGCCAGGGGCTTGTGTGTCAATGAGGAAATGGGAAGGAAGAGGTCCTGGAGAGGAGCTGGCTCAGGTAAGACATTTAAAAGCAGTCCAGCCCCGCAGCTGCGGCTCAGTGGTTGAGCGTCGATCTATGAACCAGGCAGTCACAGTTCAATTCCCGGTCAGGGCACATGCCTGTGTTGCAAGCTCAATCCCTGGTGTGGGGTGTACAGGAGGCAGCCGATCAATGATTTTCTCTCATCATTGATGTTTCTATCTCTCCCTCTCCCTTCCTCTCTGAAATCAGTAAAAATCCTGTATAATAAAAGGCTAATATGCAAATAGACCAAACAGCAGAATGACCAGTCGCTATGATGCGTACTGACCACCAGGGGGCAGACGCTCAACTCAGGAGCTGCCCCCTGGTGGTCAGTGTGCTCCCACAGGGGGAGTGCCGCTCAGGCAGAAGCCGGTCTCATGGCTGGTGAGAGCAGCAGCAGTGGCGGGAGCCTCTCCTGCCTCCATGGCAGCACTAAGGATGTCCCACTGATGGCTTAGGCCCGCTCCCCCTGAGTGGACATCCCCCGAGGGCTCCTGAACTGCGAGAGGGCACAGGCCGGGCTGAGGGACCGCCCCTCCGAGTGCACAAATTTCGTACAACGGGCATCTAGTAAATAAATAAAGGCTGTCTGGCAATGCTTGCCTTCTCTAAAGCACCCAGTCCCTCCTGGTCTCCACAGTCCACCACAGTAGGGAAGAGTATAGATGTCTCCAAACATCTGCAGCCACTGCAGTCCCGTTCAATCACATGATAATACCTTGTATTAAATACCTACTGTGTGCCAGGTGCTTTATTCTCATCCTTATCACTGAGGTCAGGGAAATCATAGAACCTGCCGGAGGGCACAGCTGTGAGGGGCCAAGCGGGCCTTCAGATCCAGGCGACTAGCCCCAGCCCCTCCCTGCTCTCTATCAGGGCCTGAGGCAACACGGCATCATCTTTTTCCTGAGCCACGGCGACAGTGAACTTCTGCTTGGACCCAGTCTTGACCTTGGGAAGAGAAGAAGGCTCTAGAGGCCCCTTGCTGGGATCCATCGGTCAGGGTGGGCTTCCGGGCCCCAAGGCCCCATGGAGGAGCATTCCTGTGCAGGAGCATTCCTGTGCAGGAGCACGAAGCAGCAGGCATTTCTGCAGCGTGTGCTGGTGGAGGCAAACCTTCCTAGGAATGGAGTGTCCTAGAGCCTGAACCCACAGTGACCTTCCAGTGTGTGTAGACGATGGGGCGGAGGGGCTTCCACACACCTCATTGTGGAGGGAAGCTGGGCCCCACACAGCCCTGTGTTAGGAAACAGCTTGAGGGGACCCAGTGGGGAACTTGCAGGGGCCTGGAGGGTTCACTGAGAGACACTGGAGCAGGTCCGATTGGAACTGGCTCGTGAACCACACACAGTTTCCTGGGTGCCGGGAGCCGGTCCATCCAGCACCTGGGCTCTTTGGTGAGGGGAATTTAGAGAAGTCAGAATGTGCTCTTTGTTTGTCACTGGGAATGATGCTTAAGTTAACTGCATAGTTATCTGCAGGGGGGAGTGTAGGCATTTTCTTCCAACTCTCTGGTGGTCTCTGTAAAGTCCCAGATGTATCTCGAAAGCAATAGGACTCTAGATTGCCTCCTCCAAACCTGGGCTCTGCACTCTTATCCAAGCTTCCCCTCACCATACGAACACCATCACCCACCCAGATGTTCTGGCCAGAAACTCAGTCATCTTCAGACCTCTCGTTATCCTCGTCCCCCTTCCTCTGATGACTCCTTCTCCCCATCCCACCTGCTTCTTTTCATTTCCAGCGCTGCCACCATCTTTTGCCACATTATCAGCATAGCTCCCCACCAGCCTCTCATGTCTAGGATCTACAATCCGTTCTTCACACAGCGGCTGGAGAAATCTTTCCAAAGTAGGTCATGTTACTGCTCAGCTTGAAACCCTTCCATAACTTCCGGTGGCCTAAGAGTTCACACTCTTGATCAAGCCCAGGATATCCTCATGTGGGTCTGCCGCTGCCTCCCTCTCTCACAGGGCACTCCAGTCACATTCTAGATCTCCCTACTGCCACAGGGCCTTTGCACATGCTGTTTCCCCCTTTATAGAACACCTTCCTGCCTCTTCACATGGCTGGCTCCTTCTCATCTTTGGCTTTCGGCTTCACTGCCATCTCTTCAGAAAGGCTTTCCTTGACCTCATGTCCTTATTTAAATGACTCCCTCATCATTTCCTTTTGAGTTTTTATCACAATTTGTAATTGTTTTACTGTTCTGTGATTTTACTTGAAAAAAAAAAAAATGGTCTCTCTCATAAGATTGTAAGCCCCATGAAGGCCTGTTTCAGGCCCTGCCTGGCTTGTTCACTGTTGTGTCCCCAGGGTTGAGCCCTGCAGCTCCCTTTTTAAACGTCAGCTCAGTTAATGAACGAAGATACTCAGATTTGACTGGCAAGAGTCTGCTGGCCAGCGTGGGCTGATGCAGACAGGCAGGCTCCCCCGAGACAGAAGCCTGAATCAGGCTTGCTGTTGACTCGAGCCCCCAGCCCCAAAGCACCTGGAGCTTTAAGGCCTAACAAACAAAGCGATGCCTAGGTCCTGCCTGCCTTGGTCTGGATTTTTGAGAGGCCCATCGCAGCGCAGTGCAGGACTCCCACTGAGAAACGACGGCTCTTGTACAAATACGAGCTTTCTATCCCTTCGATAAAGGGACAGCAATCCTGCCCTTCAGGCCCTGCAGACCCCTGCATGTAACTACTCCATCCCAACCCTCAGGGACTGGGGGTGGAGCCAGAGCACAGGCATCTGTGTAACCAGCAGCCGTCTTTCCCTTTGCATTTGCGGCCTGGGCGCCTCCTCCTCCCGACACAGGCCTAACCTCCCCAGTCACCCACCTGAGGGTCCTCTTGGCTGACAGATATGACCACTCTTCCGGTCTAGTCTAAGCGCTGGGGGCCCAGTGGAAGGAAAAGCCCCTGAAATTTGCCGCAGAAAACCCCAGGCCCAAGCTTTTCTCTCTCTGTAGCCTCCACCAAAACCCATCCCATCCCGGGCTGCTGGAGCTAGCCCCCAGGGCTCTTGACAGGATGCTGCTTGGAGCTGCACAGCTGTGGGGACCAGCGGGGAAGTGTCTGGAAGGTACATTCCCCAGACAGCAACCCAGCTGCTCCCTGGGCACCCGCAAAGCCCGAGTCACCCGTCTAATGAAACAGGGCTCCCGAGGGGCCTGCAATCTCCGCAGAGAAGGAGGAGGGCACGGACTCCCAGACGAGTCTCAATTTCACAGCATCAGGGACGTGAGCACCAAGGCACTGAACCAGAAAACGAGAGTCTGGCAGGAGCGGCAGACACACCGTGAGCGCCAGGGGATCGGAGATTAGGGCCCTTCAAAATCAATTTTGAATTCAAACTTTTAAATGTGTTCTCCAGACGCAAAGAAGGGACCCTCCAGGCAGGCTGGGCCCAGCCAGCTGCTGGGTCCGCTTCCTCCCTGAAGCAGCCAGGCCCACCTGCCAGCCACTGGGCTGGATGACGAGGGAGGCAAGCTGGTGAGGAGGGAGACTCCAGACCTCGACCCCGGGAGCTGCAGGGACAGGAGCCCCTGGGGCTCACCTCACAAGCACTACCTCTGGGGTGCCTGCCTGAGATGCTGTCCTGGGGCTTCCTGGTGAGGCTTTGGGGGCTCCTCCGCCCTCCTTTACGCACCTGGATGAGAGGAGCTAAGTGCAAGGCCCCTGGGGGTTAAGGTTCCCTTAACCCCCACCCCCAGCCTGGCTGAGGAGGCTCATGGGGCACCAGTGGCTGAAACCATTGGGAATGCGAGCCTTGGACTCAGACAGGCAGAGATTGTAGCCTACACCACTCCTGGGCTCCCAGGGAGGAGATTCTGGTTCAGAAGTGCATTCACCCTCTGGAAGCCTGGTGGGAAGAAGCCTGCCGTGAGTGTCGTAGAATGCAGGCCCTGTGGAGGGCGAGGGAAGCCCCCACAAAGGGAGAGACAGTGGCATCCGCATGCGAGTCAGCGAAGCAGTGGGGCTGCTGGGAAAGCTGGCGGGGCCCCAGGCTGCATTATCGGAGGCGAGGTGTCTGTGGGCCAGGGAGCTGACAAGCATGCTGCCTATTACTGGTCAGACCATGTGTGGAGCACTGCGCCCTGTTTGGGGCCCTGCCCTGGGTGGTAGACAGGGACACACAGGGCAGCAGGACCCATGAGGACGCTGAGGTTAACAGACCACTCCAGCCACACCTTGGAGGAGGCCCCAGGGCCCGCAGAGGATGCTCCTGGCAGCCCACCTATGGCTCCCTGCTCCTGCCGGGTCCCTACTCAGCCATATCTGTTCCCCCAAGCCTATGGTCAGCCCAGCACTGAGGCCTTCCTCATTGCTGGGTGGGGAAGCCGGTCCATGACAAGCCTGTCTGACCCCAATGACCTCATAGCCTCTACTCGTCAGTCTTCCAAACTCAAGGCTAGCCATCAACTTTAAGCCCCACTCCTGAGACAGAGAGACGAGTGACTGGGAACCACTCTTCTGCTGAGAGGCGACAGAAGGGGTAGCCGAGGCCATAGGTCCACAGAGACCTCACAGGGAGCCCCTGCTGGGGTGAGGTGAGCTGGGAGGGGGCTGGAGTCAGCAGACCACTTAAGGGAGAGCAGGCAGGGATGCCCTAACCCCTCCCGCCCTGGCTTGGGAGTGGGCTGCAGGCTCTGTAAGGAAATTACAACCCAGGCCTGGGTAATGCTCCTTTTAGTTACAGCATAAACTGCAGCAATAAAGCGTACCTGGGGAATGTTTAGAGAAAGCACTAATGATTTCTTCCCCAGTGGTTAATAAATTCACTTCCAGATCAATTTGTTCGCGATAGAGCCCGGCGAGCGGAACCCGCGAGGCGGGCACAGCCGAGTGTGTCTTTTTCAGTATAAATGATTTATTACGATGATTAGCGGCACATAAACAATTTAAAATACAACGCTAATTAGTTTGGGGAAAAAGGAGGGGAAAAGCCACGCTGCCTCTCTCCCCATTATGTTCTACTTCCCTAAGTGTGTACTTTTTAATTAAATCCAAATGTCACAATAAATTTAAAGTGTTTTATTACCACTCGGGCTAACGAAGGCAGTCATGCAAGCCCCCTTCTCAGGCATCCGCGGCCTTGGCTGGGGGTACCAGCAGGGTCTGTCCACAAACTCTCCTGGAGGTGGGAGGTTTTTGCGAGATCTCTGGAAACCCCTCCTGGTTTCTGGCAGCCCCAAGCTGGAGACCTCTGGGACTCCCCTCTTCCTCTCCCCTTCCTGGCAGCTCAAGTGATGCCTTAATGCCGGCTCTGACCAGCCCAGAAGCCAGGCACGTCTTCTCGGTGGTCCCCCAGGACTCTGCACCCTCCTCGAGCCCTCCGCAGGGGCTCTATCATCATATACCTTATACCTCTGCCTGCCCAGCATCAGGCTTGGCATTTCCTATGCATCTTACCGTGTCCTCCTTCCAGTGCTATGAGTAGTAATTAATTTTGGGGATGGGGAAATGGAGGCTCAGAGAGGTGGGAACATTTATCTAAAGTCACACAGCTATAAAGTGGGCTTTTGCAACATCCCTATTCCTATCCCACCTTCTTCATCAGAACCCACATCTAACCATGCCCTGGTTTCCCAGCCCCCAGAATGCGGAATAGAAAACAGAGCACAGAGCCTTGCTTTGCCCAGAAACACATTTGAGGCAGAATTTCAGGCCAGGAACCTGGACTCTGATGAATCTGGGTTCAAGTTCAGGCTCTGCCATTGACCCACAATAGAAACTCAGCGAGGCTCGTAGCCTCTCTGAGCTTCAGCTTCCCTGTCAGCAGAGCTGGAGCAATAGCACCCAATTCACAGGCGGAAGAACCAAAGCGGCTAAAGCAAGCAGAGTGCTCTGCAATCCGTGACACGCTGTGTAAGTAGAAATTACCAACAAAAACCCTTGAGGTGAGCAGGGCTCCGTAAGAGCACACAGTGCCCATGTCACTCGTGAGAAAATGGAAGCCAGCAAGGAAAAGGACTCACCCAAGATCCACTGAACCTTAGGAGCCAGGGGACCAGGTTGCAGGCAACCTCCCTTCCAAAAGCTCAGCCAGCCAAGAATGACTTTTCTCCTAAACACTCTTGCACTGTTTATTTGAAATTAAAAACAAATATCCCTAAATGTAGAGTTACCATATGACCCAGCAATTCCACTCCTAAATACATACCCAAGAAAAATGGAAACAGATGTTCACACTGAAACTTGTAGATGAATGTTCATAGTAGCGGCATTATTCACAACAGCTAAAAACAGAACTCAAAATGCCCATCGGCTGATGAATGGGTAAATAAAATGTGGCATACACGTACAATGGAGTAATATTTGATCATAAAAAGGAAGTACTGATTACATGTTACAACATGAATGAATCTTGAAAACACAAGGTGAGGAAAGAAGTCAGCCACAAAGACCACATCTTGTAGGATTCCATTTATATGAACTATCCAGAAGAGGCAAATCCATAGAGACACAAAGTAAATGAGTGGTCGCCAGGGACGAGGGGAAGGGGATATGGAATTTCTTTTTAGGGTGATGAAAATGTTCTTGAATTAGATGATGGTAATGGTTGCATGATTCTGTATGTATACTAAAACCACTGCATTATACATTTAAAAAAGCTAACTGTGGCATGCCAATTATATCTCAACAAAGCTGTTATAAAGCAAAACAAACCAAACATTCCTTCGAGAACAGGAGAAATCAGTTCATAAAAAATTATTTCTTGGGAATCAGGAGAGAGGCCCTGGGAGGTCCAGCAGCCAGCCCGGGCCACCCCATCTCTCGTTGGCCGCTCTACAGGGAGGGAAGAGCTCCAGGGCACCCCCTTGCCTCCCTCTCCAGTCTCCCACATCCAGGAAACTGACTGTCCCCACTCTTTCAGCCTTGCTGGATCCATCACTCTTCTCCGCCCCATTTGCTTCCACAACTGTATTCATGTTTTGTCTTCCCAGCTCTCTGTTGAAATTTCTGCATCCTCCCAGGCCTATGCCCAACCTGCAATGCCCTCTCTACAAGCTAGGCATGCCCATGGGGGAAGGGTTCCCTTTCAGACCTTGAGCTTGTCCTGCATTGAGTACCATAGTTATGGTCTGTGCATAATGACTAGACCATAGTGAGGCCCTTCAGGCCCAGCCGAGGTTCAGTATGGAGTGCTGCCCTCTCCCAGGACCGGTGAACCCTGCCCCAGACAGGGGTGTGCAAGCTCAGATCCAGGCCACGGAGGCCAGAAAGGAAGGCAACATGTGCCTGTGGGTCAAATGGAAACCACTGGAGGGAGAGCACACAGTGCCAGGGCTAGGGAGAGCCCCCTGTGTGGTTTCTCTGAGGGGCTGACTCAAGAAGATGGAGCATCCTGGCCAGCAGGGGGAGCCAGGCCCACTGTGGGGTTAGTTTCCTGAGGGGTGGCTTCCTGAGACAGCAGTCCATGATGAAACCATGAAGACTCACGGAGTTAGCTTCATGCCTAGAACATGGGTACTTGGCCCAAGGCCCAGATACCCCCTCAAGTGACCGGAGCCATCCTGCCCCATCCCTGGGGCTCTTCCCACATGTGGAGGACTTGGAGGCTGGTCTCTCTGCTGAGATGAGGCCTGCGGTACCATAATGCCCCTCAGCGTAACCTAGTTGAAGTTCTACCTGGAAACAGCAAGGGACGGACGGGACCATCCAACCTGATTCGAATGTGGCAAGACCAAGCATGGAGGGCCCGGATGCTCTCACCGGGATCTCTGCTTCTCCTGACCCCGGGAGACCAAGGAGAGACAAAGAAACCTCATCAAGCGGTTTCCTTCTCCTGGCTCTGGCCTCACCACACTGTTCCCCAGCCATGGCCATGTCTCTACACCCAGCACCACACTTGAGGCCGCCAGTGACCCTTGACATGTAAGGCGAAACCGTGACCCTGAGAGGCCTGCCCCGGGACATGCTGTGAACTGGGGGCAGGGCCAGGCTGGGGCTGCAGGAGTTCTGGCTCCTAGCCCTGTGTTTCAACTCCCAGGAGAGCCCCTTTTAGCCCAGCTCTCATGGGAGGAACCGCTGAAGCGGCCTCTACCCAGGCCACCTCAACAATGCCGGCTCCCCTGCACCTGGTAGCAGCCAGCAAGTGGGGAGGCCCTCAACCCCCAACAGCTGCTGGGCGGCTGGCTCAGGAGGGAGCCACCTTCATCTCCTCCGAGGGTGTGGTCACCACTGAGTGAGAACACAGGCCCTGGGGTAATGGACGCTTGCTTTACAGGCTCCTAGTGCCATCTGTGAAAAAGAGGAAGCCAGCAGGTCCCACCCGCAGCCCGGACCCCTGTGGGTACATGTTTATAGTCAGTGCCATCCCCTCTCACCACCACAATCAGGGAAGGCCTGGGAGTATATTCACCACCACCTCCCAGGATTCACCACCACTTCTCATCTGAATTCTGCCACATACCAACTTGCTGGGCTCTCCCAGGCAACGTCTCTCCCTCTCTGGGCACAACCCACTCCTCCACAAAATGGGGCTAGTATTTGATTTCGCAGCCTACCATGGGTGCTATAAAGATGAAATGAAAGGCTCTGCCACATCTGGGGCTTCGCTGGCATGAGGTGATGCAGGAAGTGGAGGCACTGGGCCTCCCAGGGCTGAGGCTGGTGATTCATTCTCTCTGGGGGCAGCTAAACTTTTGGGCACCTGGGGCCTGAGATACTGTTCCAGAATCTAGTCTCTCACAGGCTGATTTTTCTAAGACAGTCCCCAATGATCCTCTGTCTCCTGATATTAACAACCTCTGCAATTCCCCCCCACACACACTTCCTTGAGTGGGAGCTGGACCTAGTGACTTGCTCCCAAGAAAGGAAATACAGCAAAGTGATGAAATGTCACATCTGTGATTAGATGTGTCACATCTTATAAAAGACTGTGACTTCCTGCTTGCCAGCAGACACTCTCGTAATGGCTTTAAGGAAGCAAGCTGCCATGCTGCAGAGGCCCACATGGCACGGAACTGGGGGCAGCTTACGACCCACCGTCAGTGAGGAGTGGAAGCCTCAGTCCACCAGCCCATGAGGAACTGATTCCTGACAACAATCCAGTGAGTGAGCTTGGAAACTCAATTCCCAGATTAATCTTGATTTGAGACCACAGCCCCAGCCGACACCTCTATTATGGCCTGAGAGACCCTGAGCAGAGGACCAGCTATGCCATTCCCGGACTCCCGACCCACGGAAACTGTGAGATAATAAATGGATGTTGTTTTAAGCTGCTCAGCTGTGATTTGTTGCAGAGCAGTAGATGCCTAGTACACTGCCTCACTGCACACACACACACACACACACACACAGACAGGAGGGGCTTGCCTCAGGCCAGAGAGAGGCGGGCCTGCAGACAGATCTCTGCCCCACCACCCATGTCGTGGTGAGTTTCCCTCTGGAGCCCACTCCTTGCTAAATGGTTGGACACATGGACCTTGAGGTGCTGTGCCTGCCGTGGAGTGTTTCCAGGAGAGGTGCCCAGGAGACAGAGCCCACTCCCAGGCCTGTCCTAACCAGGCTCTCTGCTGGGCAGACCAGGAATATGGGCGGAGCTGATCACCTCTTCCTGGCGCCATAGCCTGGGGGCTTTCAAAAGAACAGCCCTCCCAGGGCTCTGCACCCCAGGCACCTCTGGAGCAGGATGAGCGTTTCAAAGCACACCCACTCCCCGCTTCTCCCCTCCTCACCCAGACCTAGGTAGGTTAGGGGAACCCCACCAGTCACCTACAGAACCTTCAAGAGCTTTGCCTATTGAAGGCTCAACGGACCGAAACGGTGGTCATGATCATATCCATTTGACTAGTTGGAATCACCAGTACAATTTACTGTTAAGAATTACTATGTGGCAGAGGCGGGATTTGAACTGAGTCTGTGTGATACAAAGCCCATGCTGGTTCCACTTGCTTTAAAATTGGAACCTGAGAGTTCAAGCATTCTGATGGCACCCATATGCAGCCCTTCCTAAACAGTCTATCACCAGGGTCAGGCACTGGAGTTTTTAAAAATTCAGGGGAGAGGAGAGACAGGATGGAGTAGGTGCTGGCTGTGGGCCCTAGATGTTCAAGCCAGAGCTGCTCCCACTTATCTGGGAAAAGTGTGTCTCCCTCCCCCTCTCTATCAAGTCATTGCGCCAACCGGCAAAATTGAATTATTAAAACTCCCTTCTGGGGTACCACACGGATTTTTCTCCACTGAGACTCAGAGCGGAGGGGCGGCTGCTCCCGCCACACAATATTAAAATGTCAGGAGTTTAAGGCCTGCGTTGGTTGAGTCATAAGTTATCAGCACCCAGTGAGGGCCGACAGAATGCCTCCCTTAAATTATTAAGCAGAGAGCGTCAGACTGTAATATTTTGCTAAACCAAAGTACAGACACAGACAAAGATGTCATTTCAATATTTGAAACCAGCAAGTTTAATTTAAAATAAGAGCAAACCAATAAGCTCAGAACACAGCCACGCATGAGAGGAAAATTATACTGTGAGAGGAAAAAAAGTGGAAGGACTTAAGAAATTTATAAAAGTAATCTCCAAGTGGAAATTAGAAATCAAGGCCTAGAAACAGAATAACACAAAAGAAATATTACTGTCCACTTTCTAAATCAATATAACACTGCTCCACGCCAGAATTACCATGGTAACTCAAGTAAAAAGAATCAAGCAATTCTTATTATTTCAAAATAAAATCACAGCCTGAAGCCTGGGTTTTATTACAACCACTGATAGATCGCTGGCTTGTATTTATCTGAAATATTGCTTTTCAATCAGCTGGTTTATGAATGTACACAGGCCTCTCACCAGCCCACTTACCGCCCCATTTTGAGGCGAGGGGCTAACCAATGAATTGAGTCCTGCCCAGCCGCTTCTGCATGTATGTCCAGGTTGACGGTAGCTCTTGTAACCACAGAGCTTCACACCCATCCCTACTGCAGGACAGAGAAGAAAAGCCAGAGAAGGCAGTGGGGGCTGACCGCCTATGGTCCTCCATCCCATGAAGGAATAGGCCCGGGCTCAGATGGCAGCGCAGACACTCTCCCCCACTCCCTCATTAGCAAGCCTCCCTCACCACCTTCCCAAGTCATCCTCTCACTGCTCCTCCCCTGCTCACTCTACAGTCAGGCAGCCTGGGCTCACAGCCCAACTCTGGACTTGCGAGCTGTGTGGAGCCTGCGACCCATTACACAGCCTCTTTCTACAGATGTCTCATCTGTCAAATCAAGATCACAATAGTTGCTGTCCCTAAGGTGGTTAAGGATATTAAATGAAACCATACATGGAAGATGTTTTGGTGGGTTGAGTACAGAAATGGCCCCAACTCTCTACCCCTCTGGGTAGCCACATCCTGTGCAATGTGACTTTCACCTCCTCTCTTCAAGGGTATCATCTATTTCCCTACCCCTTGAACTGAGGTTGGCCTTGTGATGTATTTTGGCCAAATGACAACATCCAAGAGCCAAACCTAGACCATATGAAGTTTGGTGTGTGTCCACTCTCTCTCTCCTGGACCTGTCTCCACCATGTGAGCAAGCCGGAAGAGTCTGCTGGATGAGGAGGGACATGCAGCCTTGTCACCCCCAGCATCCAGTTGATCAGCTATCTGCCAGGCATGAGTGGGACCCCAAAACTGCGGTTCGAGAGCTAAACAGATGCTTATTTTAAGCCTCTGAGTTTTGGGGTGGTTGCTTAGGCAGCAATAACTCATTGATACACATCCATAGCACGACATCTTACTTTTAAGTAAGGGTTCAGTAAAATGATAGCTATTATGTCTCTATGACGCCTAAGGTCCAAGAGTGAAAAAGCTCATACTGTAACTGTGTGGAAAGCAATGTCACTTCACACAGGCATGAAGCTTCCTGGCTTATCAAATGTGTACATGGACACTGGTGCCCATTAGGTGTTGTTCCCATTGTAGAGATGGAAAAACTGAGGCCCAATAAGTTGTCTGATGTCACATGGCAGTCATCTGAGACTAGAATCCAGGTCTCCTGAATCATGCCAGCAGGCTGCACCTGAAAACCCAGTTAGGAAGGGGCAGGAGGTAGGAATTGGGGAACCAATCTGCCCCTGCAATCTGGACCAGCTGCCTACTCCTCTCATACCTTCTGCTTTTAATTTGCTCATGTCAGCCACTGTAAGCTTCTGTCTGAGAACACAAAATAAACCCACTCCACCCAACGAGAGATGAGCTTGTTGCTAGGTTGGGTGGATGTGACTCTGGAATGGCTTTGGCCACCTGCAGGCTCCTGCAAGGCTAACCAAAGGGGAAAGGGCATGCCAGGCAAGTGGTCAACACAACACGAGCAAGGGTAGAGAGGCAAAGATCCCCTGGGCTGTCAGTAGGCTGGCTAGGGCCATTGCTGGGATGTCCAGGCACATGGCACCAGGCCAGCTAATGTTCCTTTTCATCAGGGTTCTCTGTCACCCAGCCTCATCATGCATTTGGGGCCAGGGAGAGGGTATGGCAACTGGACATGGAACCTGAAAGATGCTGAAGCTCTGAGCTATGATTCCCAACATAACTTTGGACAACTTAACTTGCCCCCTTCGTGCTTCAACTGTTCCCCTATAAATGGAGGGACTTGTAAACAGTGACCTTGGAGGCTTCTTCCCCTGATGCTAGTCACCTTGGAAGTCTGGGCAGTGGTGAGCAGTGGAGCCAGCCTGCCTCCCGGGCAGCAGTGACCGGTGGCCATGACAGATGAACTAACTGCAAGAGGGAGGGTGATGTCCCGCTGCCCAGAAGTGAACAAGGCACCAACCGGGCACAGGATATTTCTGATCACACTGTCGCTGTGCAGAAAGCAATGTCGCCTCACATAGACATGAGCCCCCCTGGTTTATCAAGTGTGTATGTGAACCTTATCTCATTTAATCTTGATAACAATCCAGCCGGTTAGATGTGGTTATTCTCATCGTGAAGATGAGAAGGTATAAAGGTAAAGCAGTCTCAACATTGGGTGGGCATGGTTTTGTGATCCATGGACATATTGGACCTGCAGAGTTTAGCAGGATGGTAAAGGTGGCAGCCAGTCCAATAGTACCTGGCCCACTGGGGTACCCATGCCCTTTTCTCTACTATTTTTTCCTAACTCCTTCCTATCTTCCTAACTTCACTGATCAAGAGTTCTTAGGAGACACTCTAGCCCCTAGAGATAGAGCTAAACAACAGCCTTGACTTCCTGGTTACTTAGGGACAACTCTGCCTTGGATGGGATGCCGCTTGGAGGGGCCCGCACTTGCTGAGAACCCCTGCATGGCTTGGGTCAATCCCCCATCAGCCTCCCCTAGCTGCACCACCCCAGCTCTGCCTTCTGCTCAAAGGCCAGCCTGTCCAACCACGGCCACTTCCCAACCTCAGCAGCCTGTGCCAGCAGCCCAACTGCACCGAGCCGGAACCTCATGTCTCCGCCCATGACCACAGAGGGTCGGCCACCGATGCTGGAAATCATTCAATGGTTCCAAGGAAGAAAGACCAGAATAGAACTCCTGGTCCTGCTGAGGGGCTCCTTAAATAGAAGCAGGTGGGGCAGCTGCTGGGTTTGACTCTGGGACGCCGTGTGGGGTGGGGACTCCATTCTCTGGAGGAATGAGAGGCAGGCCATGGGTCTAGGAACATGCACATTTCTATGTGCTAAAAGCATCTTCATGGGACATGTTGAGAGAGAGAGAGAGAGAGAGAGAGAGAGAGAGAGAGAGAGAGAGAGAGAGAGAGGGAGAGAGAGAATGAGAAAAGCAGCTCTTGTAGCCACAGAGGCCAAGTAACTGGCCAAGCCAGCGCCATGGCCACCCCGGCATGCAAAGGGTGAAGCTTTTAGGCGAGCAGCGGCCAGTGATCTCAGCTTCCCCCAGTCCTAATGCTCCTGAAAGGCTCTCTCCCACTCCCTGTAATTGGGCATCAGTAGTTAATGCAGTATTGACTGCATTACACGCTCCCGTGCCTCCCCTCGCTAATGCCAATTGCATCACCTTGTACAGTCACCGGCTTGCTTAGCCAATAGCCGTTAAAAGCAATCCAAATCATGAATCATATGGGAAACTTTTAGCAAGACACCGCCATCCAAGGAGACAATTTACAGTTGAGTTAATCTGGGTACATTAGTGAGACATGGATTCTGGCCGACAGACCAATTTATGTTGTTTCCCTGTCCCCCCTTAGTGCTCCATGTGGGCAAGTGAATGGAAGAGCAGGGAACGGAGAGAAGCACCTGCTTCTTAACCCATGGCTCAGAGAGGGGGTGGAGGAGACCCATCTTTACAGACTCCCACCTTTGGGCAGGAGGGGAAGCAGCCGTGCGTGCTGCTGGAGATTTGCGATGCTTCATCCCCAGCCGTGAGGCGATGGCTGCTGCTCAGGCTGGCATGGTAGGTGCAGATGGAGACGCCCCCGAGTGCCAGGCCTGATCCCCACCCTGCCAGCCTTCCAAGGCCTTTCCCAGGCCTCAGGAGGCCGCAGTGCCCGCTGGGATCCACCTTCCTGTTGCCCTGCTGGGGTCTCCAGCATGGAACAGTGCCAGGGCCCATTCCCTGCCTCCACTCCAGGCCAGGGAAGTACTGGCCACACTCTGCCAGGAGAGGCCCCCAGGACCCTCTGTGGTCCAGAGCACGATGGGATATCCCAGGAGGTCCTGCAGCTCAGCACCCAAGCATAGCCAAGAGCCTGCCCTCATGGACCAGCTGTAGAGGCTGTGCGCACGGCGGTCATTAACAATTGAAGATTCGCTGTCTGGTCCTTCTCAGGCCAGCTCCACTCTCCTTGGGCATTTTTACTTATTAAAAATGCTCTAGGAATCATGTCTGGCTTTTGGTTCTACAGCCTGCTCGCTGCTTCCTGTGGTCACCCCAGCCTTCCCACTGGGTCTTTGCAGAGGCGATTTACACCCAGACCCACCCTTCTCCAGCCTGCGCCTAGGGACACACCAGCACCCCCAAAAGGGTATCCTCAGCATCTTCTCCTGCCCATTCCCCCGCAATCCAAGGCTCTCGTTGTTCTTGGGGTGGCCTGGACCCTCTGCTCTCTGCCCCTACACACGGGCCTCTTCTCCACAAGCCTGAGGGCTAATTTGACTCCTGGGGCTCAGGACAGTAGCTCTCTGCACCCCTAGGACTTCAAGCCTCACCGGAAAGCCCACAGCCTGGTGGCAGTCCAAGCGCAGGTGCCAGGGAAAGGGGGGCTATTTCTCCGGGAAAGTGGGAGCTGGGCTCCCTTTGCTGACAGGCAGACCCAACGGCATTTAGAAAGCCTGGACCCTGAGTTCCAGTAAAGTGGAAATGGCTAGGCCAAGAGCAAGCGTCCAAATGAAAGCAATTAATCTTAAAACCCGAAGTTTAACCGTTTGCAAAACAGATCTTTCCTCTCTGTGGTGGCCCTTCACTGCTCGACCTAATGGATTACTTTATTAATAATGCACTGTGCTTAAAAGCAAAAAAAAAAAAAAAAAAAAAAAAATTTTTTTTTGACGATTCAATACTTCAGAAAGTCTCTTAAACCCGTTGCTACGGCAAAGCGATTGATATTTTATTATCTTTCAGAAGTGCAACATGAAAGCCCAGCAGCCCAGCAGAGCAAGAGCTTTGGTCCGTGGCAGCTGGCAGACCCGACTTCAACCAGAGGAGCCTCGGCCTCTTCCGACAAGATGCTGTCAGGTGGAGAAAAGGCATTGGGGGTGGTTAATAAGAGCCCTGAGTCCCTGCTGCAGCCAGACAACGCTGCCCTTGGGGGCCAATGCTGCCACCCGGCCCAAATGGCCACCTACTGAGAGGGCATAAGTGCTAGGGAGAAAGTAGGCAGCAGGTGTAGAAGGGCAGGTGAGTGCATCCAGAGCCTCCCCCCGCCACCTAATTACAGGTGCCAGCTTCGAGGTTCCGTGGAACCAGGAGAGGCCAGATTCTAACAGGGAGTGGAGGGTGGATTTAGGAGCAGAAAGGTTACTTTTGGGGGACAGTTCTGCGCAGGACAAGAATCCAGTGCTCCTCGGGACTCCGGCTGTCTGCAGGCTTCGTGCTGTAATGGGCCCCAGAGCTCACGGGCATCAATGCAAGTGGGCACCATATTATTTAGACTGGACAAGGTGGGGCACTGAAGGGCACCACACGCTCTCTGCCATAGGTCTGGAGGAAACACACATGTCTGGGTGGTTGAAGTGTACTGCAGGCTGGAGGCTCAAATGACCTCCAGAGAGCCATTCCCACTCAGGGCTCATCTGAGAGCCTTTAGGATCACAGAGCCCACGGCACTCTGGGTGCCTGAACAGAGAGCCACCTCCAAGAGGTCCATCTCCCTGCCTGAGGCCTCCCAAGTAGAGGGCCCGGTCTACTGGATTTCTGGCCTGGACCTAAAGACATAGCCTGATTTCCACATGCTTCCCACAGCGAGAGTACCCCAGACACCAAGCGAGACCCCGCACTGGCTTCTCTAAGCCCCTCATGTTACCAAGAGGGAAAATGAAGTCTAGAGATAAGCATGACTGGTCTGAGATGACACAAGGAGTTAGAAACAAAAGGGGCTACATCAAGGCCTCCTCCCTCCCTGGGCGGCCCGGCCCGAGCCCTTCTTTTCGTCCCATATACAACTGTAGCAGTCCAGCCCTCTGATGGCCCTCACAGGCCTCCAGGGAAGGGGTCCCCGAAGAGAGAAGAGCTTACAGGAGGTGGATGGCACACCCCAGCTAGACGCTGGCAAATGGATTCTTTTGGCCAGAAGCGTTGAGTTCCCTCTTCATCTCTTACTACACACACACCGAGAATCAGCCTTCATGGGCTTACTGGCCACGGGGCTCCTCCACATGCCACCCTGAGGACAGACACTTTAATTGCCCCTCCCGGCTGGGGATCTCAGAAGGTCAAGGGGAGTCTAGGGGCATCAGCACGTGGTAGCAGCAAAGTGAACCTCCTGTGTGACCTTGAGCAAGTGACTTAACTTCAAGTTTTTGCCAAGTGACCATGTCAATAGCACCATTGACCTGGTGGGGAGCGGGCACAGGCCCAGTGGAGACTCACTAGAAGGTCAGAGGGCGCCACCACCATCGCTCTAACTCACAGAAAGCCCACCTTCCAGTTCCGTCCCAGTAGCAGCCTGTGTGTCAACTATTACATAGACATACGTCTCCCTACAGCCAACAACTTGAGCAACCCTCACCTACAGGGCAGGAGGGCCTGGGACGGCCAGGGGACGGCCTCTCCTCTGACCCTGGGGTCTGTGCGTGGGTCACAGGACACCCACTTGGTTTTACCCTCCAGGGGACTGGGTTCCCCAGCCTCTCCTGTGCACACCAGACAGTAACTACAGGGCACCCCCAATCAGGAAGGCTTTGGAGTAGGAGGGACCACCTGCTAGTGGCCTCCAGCAATCATGGAACCCTCCGTCCTGGCCTCTGAGGAGCCCTGAGGATCCTGACCACGGCAGGCCCATGCCACTTTCGCGGGCCACTCCTGCAGGAGTGCTATTAGCCTGTATCGCGACACTTTCTTCCTCTTGGCCAAACTCCTGTCTCCGCGCTCAGGACACAGGGAGACAGTGGACCAGCACGCGAGGCACCTCCTACTTGTGGGGAGCTATCTCCCCGAGGGTCCAGCCCGCTTTCCCCTCGCCGGCCTGGCACCCCAGGGCGGGCGCCGTCTTCCTCGAGCGCGGCTCGCCGCAAGCCCCGGAGCCCGATTTTCCAGAAGCCACTGATTTGCCCAGCGCTCGGCACCTCTCGGGTTACGCGGCGACGCGAGGGTGATGGCTGCGGTGAGAGGAGCAGCCGCAAAGACGAAATGCTCTGCACGAACCGCCGCCGCTGCGCGGAGAGCTAAGGGGAGCCGGAGCCTCTGGCCCGCAGAGCACCACCTGGCCCGCGCACAGCTCGCCCGCCCGGCCGGGCCCAGGGGGCCCGCACCCAGGGACTGACTCACCGTCCTCCTCCCCAGTTCCACTCGGTCCTCCCCGCGCCCACCCCCGCCCCCGCCCCCGCCCGGCCCCGGCCCCCGCGCCGCTCCCCCGCAACCCCAGCCCAGCCTGGCAGATGCGCGCCTGTGCCCCCCGCGTGTGTTCCCGCGCGCCGCGGTGTAAGGCCGGGGGTGCCCGGCGTCGGACCTCCGCCCGCCACCTACCGTCCTCCTTGTCCAGCACCATCATCTCGGGCGCTCCGTGTCCAGCCGCAGCTCGGCTCGGCCGGGAGAAGGGCGCCGACTCCGGGCGCGCTTCGGCGGGGCGGCCGGTCCTCGGGCAGCGAGCGGCTCTAATTACCCGCTTGTCCGGCTCTTAACCTAGATTGCACTCAGCTAGAATTACATTCAGGAGTGAAGCACTTCGCAGATACAAAAGCCGTCTCACCTACTTTTGTGCCTCAGAATTGAAGGAACTACGAACTGCAATTTAGAGAGAGGGAGAGAGAGAGAGAAGGGGAAGAGAGGATCAGAGCCGTTTCTTTGATTCTCACCTTCTAAATGGCTCAATTTGCCCAGTATAATCTGTCTTAATGTAATTGCATTTGATAGCTCATAACCCGGGCTCTGGCAACGACACTGCTTTCAGCCTCATAAAGTGTTTTCCCCTCGGATTTAATCTGAATCTCAATCTAAAATTATATTCAAAGAGATGGGGGAATCTCGGCGGCCGTCTCCCGCTGCCTTTCTCTCTCAATGTATGAGGTTTGCACTCCTGCACTGAATAAATGCACACATTTCCCGAGGCCCCCCCTTCCTCCGGGTTAATGGGGAGTGGAGACGCGCGGCTGCCGGCTCCGCAGCGCCACCTGGAGGCCGCTCGGCCCCAACTCGGCCCCAGCTCAGCGCGTGGCTCTGCTCAGGCAGGACCCCGGTCCTCATCCTGGAGATTTGTCTGAAGGACCCCTGGTCTGTCACTCCCAGCCTCCCAGCCTTCATTTCTGCCGCCCCTCTCACCAGGGCAACCTTTCTCTGACCTCCTACCCTCTCTTCCTACTTGCTCTGCACCAACCCCCCTGCCCCACCCCCCCCGGGATTTCTGGTTATTCCCTGGATCTTTTGGCAAAGTTAACCCTGTGCCAGACACAAACTCTTCCACTGTGAATCTCACAGGAACACCTTTACCCCAGCAGCCCCTTCCCCCACAAGGGCGTCCTGATTCTACTGAAACTGGGATCCTGTCTTAACTTCTCTCTCAGCAAGCACAGCATGGCATTGAAAGCTTTTCTCACTCCACAGCCATTTGTTGAGCATGTATTATGCGCCGAGCACTGGGGACACAGCAGTGAACAAAGCAAAGATTCCTGCTATTACGGACTTCACAGTTCTTGCTCTGTAACTCAAAAGGCAGGAGGGGGGACAGTGTCCAGCTCCTTTCCTCCTGAACCCTGTGTCTCTCCAAAGCCCTGGGGGTGGTGCCCAGGCTGCCTTTTCCAGGAACGCCACTCAATAACCAAGAGCTTTTTTTCCAGCCCAAGGAGGGCTCCAGGCAAATGTGTCTAAGGCTCAATCCTGGTAGCTCTTCTGAGGAGTAGGCCCAGGCAAGGGGAAGGGAGCCGAAGTCCCTGGAGGGGCCAAGGGCCACCAGTTGGGATTTTACACCATCTCAGCCTATTATCAACAGCGGCGTAGCATCTCTCTCTCTCTCTCTCTCTCTCTCTCTCTCTCTCTCTCTCTCGTCTCAGTTTCCCTGTTGATGAAGTGGGAGACCTGTTCTTCTGTCTCCAAGGTTGCGGTGGGGGTCAGATGGCATAATGTATGTGCATGTGCTTTGTAAACTGTGGCACCCCAGTCAATGAGGGGGTTTACTGAGTACAAAGGAGACCTGGAGGCCAGTCTGTGCCCCATAAGCCCTGGAGGCCCAATGCAGGTGCTTGACGGGGGTGAGGAATGGGGGAGCTGGAGCCGTGCTGCAGCCTGTCTTCCTCTGTCCTAGGCAGGAAGTCGGGCTTTGAGAAAACAGGAGAGAGGCGGCTTCTAATGAGATGCCTCATCCGCAGCTCAGAGGGTTTTGCTTTCCTCTTCATCTTGAATACTTAATCCTAATAGTCCGCGAGTATATTTGGTATTAAATATATCATTTTGCTCAGCCTGACCGTCCCTCAGGACTGTGAGCTTGATCTCTCCCCTGCAGCCGGAGCTGCACCCTGAGGGTCTGAGGGAGACTTTGCTTCTGCCGCCACTGGTTCATTTAGAGTCAGCCCCTCACCCCAGCCTGAGCTGCGGGCCAGACAGTGCAGCAAGCCACGGGCCTGGCGAGCTGGCAAGGGGCAGCTTCTTGCTGTAGACACCTCTGGGGGGTCTGGGGGCATTCATTCCATAAGCGCTGCTGCTTTACTTGTGACCTCCAGGACTGCTTCTCCTCACTTCCAGGGTCTGGCCCTGACCCACAAACCACTTTTCCACTGTCTTGTCCATGTGCTGCGCTTGGGACTCTGTCCCAACACCGGCTCTCCCAGCCTCCAAGGTAACCAATTAGCAGCCACACAGCCAGCATCCCTTTGGGGAGGCAGGAGCCCTATGTGCCAACTCAGGGACTGAAGCAGGCCGGGGTGCTAAGTGATGGACTACAGAAACAGGCTAGGTATGCAGCAGGGGACTGGTGCTGAGTGTGAAGGACTGCTTGTGTCCAGAGGTGGCTCTCTCTGCACCCCCAGTTTTGAGCATTGAGCTGTACACTGATCTGGAAAGGGGCCTCCAAGAGGTTGGTGCACAGAGCTACCCAGCAAGCCTTTGACGGTTTGGATGACCGGAGCTCGTGGCCAGGAAGGGGCCTGCTGGGTTGGCAGAGGCAGACATGTGCCTCACTCATCCAGTGGCCTCCCTTCTCAGCTCATGGGTAATTGTTGGGCAGCCAGGTAATTCCTGTGGCCATGCTCACCCCCACCCACAACAGCAGGGTGGAATCCTCAGCTCCCCTGGGCCTGGAGGAGGTAGCTTGCATCTGACACATTCCACAGGTGATGAGCATGTATTCACTTGGACACTACCAAGAGTGCTCCAAAATGCCCTTGAAATGCCCCTGGGGGCAGTAGAGGGAAGACACGTGATCAGCCCCCAAGGTTACAGTGAGGAGAAAGGGGTTGTTACTGGCTGCCTTACAAAGTTCTGGGCAGGTCCTAGCAGTTTGTCACTGCACCTGGGAGGGAAGTACTGAGGAAGGGTTCCTCCATTGGAGGTGGGAAGGGGGCGGGGAAAACTCGGTGCCTGAGGACCTGGGCAGACCAGATATTCCAGAACTCTTCAGTGGAGGCTGTCAGGTGTGCCTGCACCTGAGGGCCCTGCTCCCAACACTGTCTTCAAGATGGGCTTACAAGCTGGTTTTACACGTGGTGCTCTGAGAGGTATTCAAAGTGACAAGGGCCCCTTCCCTGTGGCTACCACAGGTGACAAGACAGTGAACCTATAGGCTTTGCAGTACCATCAGGATGCCTGCTGGCCACATTCAGACGCTCTGCCCTGCCCCCTAGTCACACAGAGGCAGCCCATGCACAGAAACTGCAACCAGCTAGAGTGGAGAAGTGCACACTTTTCCTCCTTTGGTTATTGGAAGCCCTCGGCAGGCCTTCTAGGAGCCGCAGTTATAATTCATTAGGCCTTGCAGAGGCTTAGACCAAATCTGCACCCCAGAAAACAAGTCTCTCTTTCCCACCCCCTTGCTGAAGGCTAACCCATCCCTGCACAACAGCTCTGAGAAGGCTGTGGATGTAGGCTGTCCACCTGTCCCAGTTTGCTCAGGATTGATCAGTGTCCCAGGAGGTAGGACTTTCTGAGCTCAAACCGGGTGGTCCTGGCAAACCAGGCCAGTTGCTCACCAAAGAGGGAGGCAGTAGGTAGGACAAGGGACTAATGGAGCCAGAGGGAAAGGCCAGCCAGCCAGACCCATCCTGCAGACCAGCAGCTGCCTCCCAGCACCACGAGTCTCAGCCTTCCAACTCAGGGCTTCCTCTCTCAGGCACTGAGGAGTTCCCTGGCACCTGGGGAGGGTGGATGGGCCAGCAGGGCTGTGAGCTGGCCTGAGAGACTGGCAGTTAGAACGGAAAGGGTGTGAGTTGGACCCAGGGCTGAATCCAGATTTTTGTGAGAGCCAAACTTACATATGCAACTGGGGCAAAGGGGATTCTCTAAGAAATGGAACACAAGATCACCAATGAAGCGTAAACTTCATCAGCTTCAAGACAAATCCGCCCCCTGATATTTTGGATACATGGCCCACAGCCGGCAGACACCTCCTATCATGCTAGGCGGAGGAGAGGAGCGGGGCAAGACTAATGGTGAGCGCCCTCTCCAGTGCCTCCAGAGGTGAAGCAATGTCACCCATCCCGCAGCTGTAAGTTCCAGACCCCGGAACCTCAGAACCATGCTGGTTTGACTCCACCCTCAACCCCAGGTTCTCAGGGCACCCCCCGGGGAGAACCATTTCACAGTCCGATGCAGACTGGGGACATGCAGACACCCCGGGAGGCTGGGGGGCTGAGGGTCAGCGGGCACTGCGGGGAGGACAGGCGCGCCTGGTGCCTGGGAGGCAGCAAGAGCGGGGAGAAAGTTCTCGGCCGGAGCGTGTGGGGCTGGCTGGCTTGGGACTTCCTAACCCCGATGAGGAACCCCGGGGGGCTGAGCCTGGCACCCTCGTCACACCCCCCACGTCCCGCCGCGCTTCCGGGAAGCCGCCCGGCGGCCGGAGCTGCTGGGGCTGGCGCGGGGCCGCTGCGGCCAAAAGCGGGGTGGCCTCGGCAGGGCCCCGCTACCGCCCCCCACCCTGCGCCCCACGCCCCGCGCGTCCCCGGGCACCTACCGTCCTCCTGGTCCAACACCATGGTCCCCCGGCGGCTCCAGCCCGCACGGGCCGAGAACGCGGAGGGCGCGCGGCTCGGAGTCCGCCTCCCGCGCCTGCTCTGCTCCTCCGGCCCCGCGGGCTCCGCGCCTCGCGAGCTGCAGCCGCGGACGGGGGCGGACGGACGCGGGGAGCTCGGCCCTGCGGACCGGGAGCGCGGGAGGGTGGGGGCGGGCGGGGGCGGGGTGCGTCCGTCGGGCCGGGATCGCCGAAGCCGTGCGAGCTGCCTCTCCCGGGCCCGGCCGAGCCGCGCTCCCGTCCTCTCTGCGCGCCCGCCGCGCTCGCCGCAGCGGAGTGAAGCCTGCGTTTCCCAGGGCCCCTCAGATTCCCCTGTTAATTAAATCAATTCATTATGCTCAGATCTGATTAGCGGCCCTTCCCCCGCTTTGAATCAATTATTCAATACACAAACATAATTGCTTGGGCCAGAGGTGCCCGCCATTAGCTTATTTAACTCCAAGGACACTAATTACCCGCAGGGCACGGGAACTTTTCTCATTAATTCTGACAAAACACAAAAGCACAGCCAGAGTGTGTGCGTGTGAGCGACTGTGTGTGTGTGTGTGTGTGTGTGTGCGCGCGAGCTGAGAATGCGCCTGGGGTGGCAGAATGTGTGCGATGGCGGGTGGGAGTTGGGGGTGCAGTTCTGAGTCGGCGACCCCGCCGTGGTGAGCGTGGGGCTCCGTGGGTGTGAGGTGAGGGAGCGACTGTATGCGTGCATCGGGGTGGACGTGGCTCCAGGTCTGGGGACTGCGGGCCAGGGTTTGGGACCCAGCACAGGAATGTGTGAGATGGGCTGAGTGCTTGCTTCTGTGTGTGACTTTGGGAATGTGACACGGGGGCGACTGTCCCAGGCGCCCCTGCCCCCTTTCTTTTTTCATAATTGATCCACCATTGCCCACTGCGCGCCCAGACCCACGGAGGAAAGTGCAGACCACAGAAGAGAAACCGGGGAAGATCAGGAGACAGTGGGTGAGTGGGTAACGCAGTGCCTCCCCCGCCCACATCACCCATTTGTACGCTGGTTGAGCTTTGCTACGTCCGCGCCCCCAGTTATAAACCCAAGGTTTCCATCGCTCCCTTCTTTGGCTCTCTCACTGCACATCAATATTTCCCCACTCTCCACTTTTATCCCAAAGCCCTCCCGTGCCCCTGCACCCCTCCCCCAACATCTCCACAGTGCCTGACACCCAGGCACACCCCAGCCCGACTCCACTCGCCTACCCCAGTTCTTAGCCCCCTGTCTGCAAGGCTGAACCAAGGGTGTGCCTATGGTTGACCAACTTCTCCACACTTTCCCTCCCAGGAAATCTCTATTGAGAGAGAGGAGTGAGAAAGCCCTCAGAGGCAGGGACACAGAGGGTAATTGATTCCCCCAAATTAGGTTTCTGCTTTCTGAAGACCCGCATTGTTCCTGTTCTCAATGTGCACAGAGGTATTGAAGATTTCCTTTTTGTTTCCTCGGGCAATGAATGAGCTTAATCCATTTGGCTTTATAAATCAGGAAACTAATATTCGCTCCTTCCATAGCAGCTTTTTAAAAAATTTAATTGCTGGGGGAGGCACAGTTTGTCACCCTTATGCTGTCCCCAAGCCCCCACTTACAAAAACACATTCTGATTGAGGGGTGGAGAGAAGGCTGGGAGTGGGGAGGGAGGGCTCATCCAGATTCCTCCTGCGCTTCTCCATCCTTGCACATGGACCCACACAGTATCTGGAAAAGTGTGTGAAATGACTGAATGGATTACATTCAATGCAGTGATGAAAAGGGGAGTGTTCAGAGGTGTTCTTCAGAATCACCTCCCAAACCTGCTGCTCACAGTCTCCCACTAGCACTGAACGTAGCCATGCTGTGCCCAGGTTTGGCAAATCCTCCTCCTCACCATCCAGAGTCATCTTCCTGGTGCCAAATCTGACCCGGCTACTCTCCTGCTCAAAAACCTTCCATGGCTCCCCATTGTCCACTGACAAAGCCCTAGCTATTTATTCTATCATTCCAGGCCCTTCACCAGATCTGGAGAAGCCTTTGTGAGCACCACCACCCTTCACTTTAATTCAACTGGTATCTATTGAGCAATAAAAATCTTACATTCTGCTCTGGCCAGTGTTTCCCTGTGGTTAGAGCATTGGCCTGTGAACCAAAGGGTTATGGGTTCAATTTCAGTCAATGGTACATACCTGGGTTGCAGGTTCCCGCCCTGTTTGGGGTGCGTGGCGGAGGCAACTGATTGATGTGGCTCTCTCACATCTATTTTCTCTCTCCTCTCCCCCTCCCCATACCCCTTCCACTCTCTCTAAAATCAATGGGAAAAATATCCTCCAGTAAGGTTTAATAAAATAAAAAAAGCTTACATTCCTGTCCCTCTGATCTGTTTTGCTGTAATTCAATACACCTTGCAGGTTCCTGCTCCAATGACTCTCCTTTTAGCATCCTTTTCTTAGAAAGCCCTTGCCCACCTCTCAGAGTCCTAAGGAAATGGCTCCCCTATGTTCTTAGAGGATGTCTCTTTGTGAAGGCTTGGTTGCTGAGTGGATGAGTGGACTGTAGATTATTCCATCGAATCCTGGGGCATAAGATCAGCCCCCAAGGGCCTGATTTTAGCTCTCCTCTGGAGTGGGGGGACAGGTGTGCTATCAGGAACCTACACAGGGTCCCTGGAGAAAATGGGAGCTGCAGAGGCAGGGGAGGGATTTAGATACAAGAATGCAGGCTCAGAAGGAGAGACCCTTGGGCACTCTCTTTTTCTCCAGGATTTTGGTTGGCATGGGACCAGGACCCAAGCACATGCTTCTTCTGGAAGCCCACTAGTTGGATCTCCACACTGTTTAGTTCTTTGTGTAGCTACATATGGCCACTGCCTAGATTGGTGCCAGCTGTTCCATGCACTAGGGCATCTGGCCAACAGGGCAAGAGGGGACTGAAATTCTGCCCTCTCTTTGCTCTCCAAGCCATATGCTTGGTATGGGCTGCATCCACCCAGAGAGGGCACAAAGGCACCACATGGACTAGTATGGCCCTGCCATTGGGTATCTGTGCTTAGCCAGAGTTCACTTAGTTAAGCCAGCCTGACAGGTGAGTGCCCAGCCTCCCCTCCCCACACCCTCACTTGCACCAAGGGCCTGTGTGAACTCGTAGAAGACCAGCCTCCTGGTTTTCATAGAGAAGGAGAAAATCCAGACAGCTTAGCCATTATGGAGTGGTTGGGATACTGAAATAGATGCCCAGCTCCATCTCTGAATTTTTAATGTATTTTTATTAATTTCAGGGAGGAAGGGAGAGGGAGAGATGGAAACATCAATGATGAGAGAGAATCATTGATTGGCTGTTTCCTGCATGCCTCCCACTGGGGATCGAGCCTACAGCCCATTGCATATGCCCTTGACCGGAATTGAACCCAGGATCCTTCAGTCTGCAGGCCAACGCTCTATCCACTGAGCCAAACCAGCTAGGACATCATCTCTGAATTTCTATGGGGCCCCAAGCCCTGGCAAAAGACACTGAATTCCATCCACAGCTGAGATTCAGAGAGGGACAGACCTACTGCAAGGACTAAGGCTCCCAACGGGGGCCAGGCTAGAGGGGAGACAGTGAGGTTCCTGAGAGGAGATCCTCCTGGGGGAACTAGACTTGAGCCACAAGCCTTGGAAAGGCAAAGCTGCGCCTGACCGACTCCCGACTCCCGATCAGCACTTTGGGAAGAAGAGGGCAGTGGTGCGAGGGAGGAGCTGGATCACTCAGGGCCCTACCGCTTTGCTATGGGATCCACATCTGAACGAGGTGATCACTCGAAGCAAAAGCCATCTCCCTGTTGGGCTGTGAAGGGCAAAAGCAGCCAGGGTCAACAGCTTTGTGGCATTGGCAGGAGTGCATGCATGGAATACACAACAAGGTGGCAAGAGCACTGCGCAGCAGCTCTAATTATAGGGGAGTGGTCAGATAAGGTGAGACCCAAAACTAGTCCTATGAATTATCTTCTAGCCTATCAACCCACCTCCCAACTCTGGGGCTGTTAGAGAGAAAATGACTTTACCCAGAACTCAGAATCTAGTAGGTGTCCAGAGGGCACTGGGGTTACATGTGTAAGCATTCTTAGAGGATCCCACATTTCTGAGAGGAGGATCCTGAAGAGGAGAATCAGAGCATCAGAATTTGGGGCTAATTATTGTAAATGTGTGAGCTTTGGTGCTTGGCATGTATGGCCTTTAAGTTCCCACCTGTCTTAGCTAGATGACAGACATGCAGGGAAAGGCTGTGTGAACAAGAATGGGCCCGAACAGAACAATAGGGGAGCAGCCCCACCACCAGCTTTGCATGGTGGCAGTGGACTCCGCAGGGGACTCAAAGGACAGCTCTCCCTCAATGCCAGGAAGACCAAAGGCTTTGCTCTCACTGCCCCTCCCCTCCAGGAGGGCCTCCTGAAGCCACGCTTGCTCTCCTATGCTCCTGAATTCCCATCTCATTTCTCTTCTCTTCTCCCCAATCATCTGGTCCCGCTGTTCCATTCCAGTCTCAGCAGATGCCATCACTTCCTACCTTACTGAGATGAGAGAATCCATCAGACAGGAAGGCCCTCCTCCTCTTGCCTCCTATCTTCATCTTCAGCTTCTGCCACAGGCACCTGGTCACATGCACCTTCCCTCCTGAAGCATTAGAGAAGGTGGCCTTCCTCTTACCCAGGCCCTATCTTGCAGCATGTGCTCTGGCCCACCTGCTACCACCTGCAGGGTGTTCCATTGGCTCTCCCTTCCCCTTCAGTCTTCTCATTCTGCTGGGCCTTTCACCACAGCAGCAAACAAACTCTGGTGTCTCACCCAAAACAAGCAAGCAAAGGAATTCCCTGGACTGCACATCTTGAGATCATTTGCTATCTATTCTCCTTTGTCATGCTTTCTCACCTCCCCCTGTCTCCTCACCTGCTCCTAACAGGCTTCAGCTTCCAAGCTTGCCAAAGTCACCAGTGACTTTTCTATCACTAAAGGACTGGTTTTGGGTCTCACCTTATCTGACCACTCAGCTTTTAATACATTTAATGCCTTCTGTCTTAAACATAAACATGGTCTACACATTCTCTGGGTTTTCCTCTTAACCTCAGGGGTGTTCCTTTTAGTCTTGGTTTATTGCCAGCTTCTCTCTTTCATCCAAACTTCAGCTGTTGGCATTTCCCAGCCTGGGTCCTCGGCCGTCCTGGAACCCTTCCCGCTGGGTGCCATCCACAGCTGCCAGGGTGTGTGACCTTCACTCAGGATCACTCCTTTGAGTTCTACTCAGGTATGCCCACTTGACATCTCAAAGACATCTTACATTTTATAAAATCCAATTGGAATCCTTGATTTTCTTCCCAAATCTTTCTTTGTCTTGTTTCAGTAAAACAGTCACCAGAAATCTGGATGTAAAGCAGAATTTCAACCAAGCCAGCAAAAGTTAAAAAAAAAAAAATAGGAGGTGGGGGCAGAGCCGCAAATCTATAAAATAAGATAGAATAAGCAAAACCAAGAATGCCCACATATGACACTAAACGTGAAGAGAGTGAATCTTCCTGTCAAAAAACAGATTGTCTGAGTAAGCTTAAAAAACAGAAGTACAGCCAAATGCTGTTTCCAAGAAATACTCCTAAAACAAGGTGACAAAAACTAAAAATAAAACAATGGGCAATGGTATACCAAGCAAATGCAAGCTCAGAGGGAGTAGGAAGAGCAATATTGATGTCAAAAAAAAAAGCAAAATTCAAGCATAAACTGCTTGGAAATTAAGAAACTTTCTCTTAAATTACTACTGGATCAAAAACCAGATCAAAACTGGAATTGTAAATCAACTAGTAAAGAAAAAGAGAACACGGCATACCATACGGAACTTATGGAACATGCTGTACTCAGAGGAAAATATATAGCCTTAAATGCTTTTCTTTTTCTTTTTCTTTGTATTTATTATAGGTATAACAGAGGTCTTCATAAATAGTTGCATCTTAAATACTTTTAATATTTAAAAACAAATTAACTAGGTATTTGATCTAAGAAACTAGAAAGAGAACAAACTAAGCCAAAAGAAAATAGGAGGAAATTAATAAAGCTAAAATCAGAAATTAATTAAATAGAAAATAAAAATATAATAGAGAAAATATTTTTTTTAAAAAATTAAAACCTGAGCCTGGTTCTTTGAAAACAAAACAAAACAAAAGAACCAAAAGAATAGATAAACCCTTCCAGGTAAACCTGGATAAGGAAAAGAAAAAGCAAAATATACAGTATTGGGTTTAAGAAAAGAGATATATCACAGGTACAGAAAAGGTTAAAGACATAACAATTATGTGTGTAAGCCTATGAAAATAAAATGTGAAAACCTAGAGGAAATGGATGAGTTCCAAGCAAAGTAGAAAATGATAAAAAAAAAACAAAAAAACTGAGTATAGAAGTTGAAATCCTGAGTAGGCTAATAAACAAAGGATATCTATACTAATAAAAGTGTAATATGCTAATTAGACCAAACGATCTTCTGGATGTCATTATGGACATCCTTCTAGGCAAAGCCGCAGTGGCAGAGGCCGAAGCAGAGGCAGTTAGGGGTGATCAGGCCAGCAGGGGAGCAGTTAGGGGAGATCAGGCAGGCAGGCAGCGGGGTTAGGGGCGATCAGGCAGGCAGGCAGAAGTGGTTAGGGGCATCAGGCCGGCAGGCAGAGGCAGTTAGGGGCGGTCAGGCAGGCAGGCAGGCAAGCAGTTAGGAGTCAGCAGTCCCGGATTGCGAGAAGGATGTCTAGCTGCTGGTTTAGGCCCTGTGGGATTGGGCCTAAACCAGCAGTCGGACATCCCCCAAGGGGTCCTGGATTAGAGAAGGTGCAGGCCGGGCTGAGGGACCCCCCCCCCCCCCCCCCGCCACACACACACACGAATTTTGTATACTGGGCCTCTAGTTTTAAAACAAATGAAAATTTTGTCATTAAAACATTACAAGATACCATATAATACAGCAATTCCATTTCTGAGCATATACCCAAAAGAATTGAAAGCAAGGTCTTGAAGAAATATTTACATATCCCTGTTAATAGCATCATCATTCACAACAGCCAAAGGTGGAAGCAACTCATGTCCATCAATGAATGAGAGGATAAACAAAATGTGGTATATACATACAATGGAATATTTTTTAGCCTTAAAATGGAAGGAAATTCTGACACATGCTACAACATAGTTGAACCTTAAGGACATTATGCTAAGTGAAATCAGCCAGTCACAAAAGGACAAATACAGTGTGACTTCACTTATGTGAGGTACCTAGAATAGCCAAATTTATAGAGACAGAAAATATACTGGTTTTCCAGGGGCTAAGGGAGAGAGAAATGGGGGTTTCTGTTTCTGTATAGAGCTTCTATTTTACAAGATGAAAAGAGTTCTGGAAAGTGATTGTACAAAACAATGTGAATGTACTTAACACTACTGAACTGTGTCTTTAAAAATAGTTAAGATTGCCGAAACCGGTTTGGCTCAGTGGATAGAGCGTCGGCCTGCGGACTGAAAGGTCCCGGGTTCGATTCCGGTCAAGGGCATGTACCTGGGTTGCGGGCACATCCCCAGTGGGAGATGTGCAGGAGGCGGCTGATCGATGTTTCTCTCCCATCGATGTTTCTAACTCTCTATCTCTCTCCCTTCCTCTCTGTAAAAAATCAATAAAAAAATATTAAAAAAAAAATAAAAAAAAATAGTTAAGATGGTAAATTTTGTTATGTGTATTTTGTCATAATTAAGAACAAAATAAAAATACTATAAGCCACAGATTACATTAAAATAAGTTTTATATCATTTTTAAAAAGATGAATGTTAATGTTATTTAAATTATTCCAGACAAGAAAAAAGTTTAAAGTTTCTGGTTAGTTTTATGATCAAGCATTTTCTTAATTCCCAAATCTTATGAAGAATGAATTAAAAAAGAAAAACAAAATCACAGACCAGTTTGAATGAGTGCAAAATCTGAAATAAGATACTAGCTAACTGGATATGGGAAAAGTATCAAAAGAATACACCACAAACATAATTCCAAATCATGAAATTTATCACTGTAAATAACAAATAAGGGGAACAAAATATGATTATAATAATAGATGCCAAAAATCACTTGATAAAATTTAGCAAGTATTGCTAGTAAATATGAAACAAAATAGAAATCTACTTCAAGTTGATAATGACTATTTACAAAAACCCAATAGCAAACATATAATGCCATCAAAAGCTATTTTCAGCAATTGGGAACAAAATAGGATGCTCATTATCATCACTATTACTCAATATTTTGGGGAGATTTCAACTAATTCAATAAGATGAGAAAATAATCAGAACAAATAGCCAGCTTTTAAAAAGGGCAAAAATGTGTGTGTTTACAAATGACATGCTTATGTATCAAGAAAATTCAATAAAATTTAGTTTAAAAGCGATTAGAATAAATTAGATATTTGGGAAGGGAGCTAAATACAAGGTAAATAGACAGAAATCTATAGTTTTTTTCTAAATAACATAATATATTAGAAATGGAAATGAAGAATCAGAACACTTACAATGGTGACAAAGCAATAAAATACTTAGGAATAATTTTAAAATAACAACTATCACAAAGGTAAAGGTCTTCTTTGAAGAAAGTTATGAAATCATATTGAAGGACATAAAACAAGATTTGAACATATGGAAAGATAGCCATGTTTCAAAGAAAAGACTTATTTTCATAAAAAGTAAATCCTTTCAAAATTAATGTAGAGATTTAATGCAATTTCTATTAGAATCTCAAATAAAAATGTTAAAACTGTAAAAATATTTAGTTTGAAGTACATTTGAAAGATAAATGTCTGTACTGAGATAAGAAAACATGAAAAGAAAGACTAGTTGAAGAGAACTTGCATTATTCTATATAATGAAGAGGTAATATGCTAATTAGACCAAACAGCAGAACGACCATCTGGACAACCTTCCGGATGAAGCTGGGGCAGCTGGGGCTGTGAGGGCCGAGCCCCTTGCACAAATTTCGTGCATCGGGCCCCTAGTTAGATAATAAAACATACTACAAAGCCACCGTCATCTGAACAGTATGGAGATTAGAGGACCAAAGAGCCAATAAACAAATCCAAATATAGAAAGAAATTTAATATATAATAAAACTTGCATTTCAATTCTTCAGAGAAAAAGATTAATAACTGGTACTACCATCTGAATAGATTTCTCTAAGGAATATATATGAAAAGATGCTCTACATCATTGGAAATGCACCACAATAATATATCACTTCACAACCACTAGGAAGCTAGAATAAAAAAGTCAGATAATAACAAATGTTGGTGAAGATGTGAAGAAGTCAGAACTCAGTCAGACACTGTCTGTGGGATTGTGAAATGGCCCAGCCACTTTGGAAAACAGCCTGGTAGTTCCTCAGAAGTTAAACATAGAATCACCCTATGACCCATCAATTCTATTCCTGGGTATATAGCCAAGAGAAATTAAAACATGTCCACACAAAAACCTCCACATTAATGTTTATAGCACCATTGTTCATAATAGCCTAAAGGTGGGAGGAAACCAAATATCTGTCAACTGACAAATGGATATTATTTCCCATAAAAAGGAATGAAGTACTTATACTGCCAAAAAATAGATGAGCCTTGAAAGCGCCATGCTAAGTGAAAGAAGGCACTCACAAAAGTCCACATCATGTGATTCCATTTGTATGAAATGTCAATAGGTAAGTTTGTAGAGACAGAAAGCAGATGAGTGGTTGCCAGAAGCGAGAGGGCATAGGGGGATGACAGCTGAAGTGCATGGGACTTCTTTTCGAGGTGATGAAAATGTTCTAAAATTGACTGTGGGGATTCACCTATCTGCGAATATACTAAATGGGTGAATTGTATGGTACATGAATTATATCTCCATAAAGTTGTTTTAAAAATGGTGCCATCATAAATGGTCATCCATCTGGAAGAAACAAATTGGACCCCTACCTCCCTAAGTATAAAGATTATGTTCCAAATGGGCTAGAGATTTTCATATAAAAAATGAAAATGTTAGAAGAAATTTTAAAAGAAAAAATGGAATAGATTTGGATAATAACATGAATAAATTTGGTGGGAGATACCTGTAAGGTAACAAAGGAGAAGATATATATATATACTAGGTTCAATTTTGAAAGTTTCAATGGTAAAAGCTACCAAAAACAAAGAAAAAAGACAACTTACCAGAAAAACATGCAAAATATACAACAGAAAAGGGAAACTATGTTGTATATGCAAAGAATTTCTATAAATTGTAACAAAAAAATGCCCAGGAGAAAAATGGAAAAGAGGTATGAACAGACCATTCCAAATTGAGGAAATCTAAATGGCTAATAAAATGCTTGCCCTCATCATTAGTTGGGAAAATGCAAATTAAAGCAAAATAAGTTTTCATTACTTTAATTCATCAGATTGGCAGAACATTTTTAGTGAAATGTTCAAGTCTGCTGAAAATTGGAGAAAATGGGTACTTTTGTTTGTTGATGAGCAAGTTATCTGGCACTATCTATTAAAATTAAAAATACATATGCCTTTGACCAGGAAACCCTCCTTCTGAGAATGTGTTCTATGGAGGGAAGTCGTCTTTATATAAGTGGAACACTATAATTTCATTTGTGGTGGCATAAAACTGGACTCCTTGAACATCAACGTCACTCAATGATCAAATAAATCGTCACATGACCAAGCTGTGGAATATTATCATGTCGTGGTTAAAACATGAGTTAGAGCTTCAGCTACTGACTTGTAAAGGACGTCTGTGATGTACTGTCAAGTGAGAAAAGTAGGTTGCAGAGCAGCAAGTAATATCATCCCATTTAAAAGACAACCTCTCTCTGTTTAGAAGATGCACATGAAAGAAAGATGTGCAAGGCTACCCCTGTGTGTCGGCCTGGTGAGACCTTTGTAGGTGAGAATGGAAGGTGGCGGCTAAGGGGAAAATATTACCTTTCTTCATTAGACACTTTTAGAATCTTTTCATTACTTATAATGAATAAGTAATTTGTCATTTAAAATTTTTAGAAATAAATTAGAGTCACTTTTTATATTCCCTGTAATCACATACTCACTGTGACTGCACTAGTCCGACTGACCACTATCTTTTGCATACTTTTGCAAGAGCTTCCTACTGGCCTCCCTGCATCCACCTTAGCCCCACTAAGCCAGCCTCCATATGCAGCCAGAGATATTTTTTAAATGCAAATCAAATTTTGTCAACCAACTCTCAAGCCTGAAATGGCTTCCCTTTGCTCTCAGAAAGGCCCCATCCTCTGCCCGACCCCTGGCTCTGCACACACAGGCTTCCCTGAAGCATCTCCCATCATTACACCCACGGCTTGCTCCCATCCTGCAGTGGTTACCCTTGCCATTGTCTGAACCACTGCCTGCCTCAGGGCCTGCAGAGGTGATGTTTCCTCTGCATGGAATGTCCTCCCTCCTCTTCATTTGGACCACCTCTAGCTCACCCTGTGGGCCTGGGATTTAATGTCACTTCCTTTGTCAGGGTGGCCTCTCCTCTCAAGACTAGGTTAGGCCTCCCTGTTATAGTCCAGCACAGCCCTCCGTGCTTTTCCTCCATAATGCTTATCACAGCAATCTAGTTAATTACATAGTTATTTGTATAATTATTTGTGTGACAGGGATAAAAGAAAAACTATTAACCTATAAGGGTTTGCATCTTCCCTTCCAGCTCCCTGCTTTGGGAGAGAAATGGGTCAGACAGGCGTCTAACCCAACTCTGAGATTCTGAACTTGCCCTTGTCCTCCTCATGCCCACCACCCAGTTAGGAGAATTTCCTGGCTTGAATATTTCCCTCCTCTCTCTTACTGATCTAGCCAACCAGCTTGTTTTGAGCTTTGGTTATGACCGAGCCCTCTGAGGAGCTGGTGAGCTTGCAGGCTTCTCCAGACAGTGAGAATGAGCTACAACTGGAGGAGGGGACTCTCCCCATCTCCAAATGGCTTTCTTCTGCACCTCCCACCCTCCAGAGACCCTCTCCACGTGGGCTCCCGGAGGCTACAAACACCCCAGCAACAAACCCCAGCCTGACCTGCCGCTTCAGAATCTCCATCTGACCCCCACGCTGCATGCTTAGGGTCATCTGTTCCCTCTCCCACCCTCCTAGTCACCTGTCCACCGAGGACTGGAGACCTGGACTGATCCTGGGCTGGTCTTGGAGGCTCGGTGTTCCCAAGTGCTTCTGAGGCGGGTGCTGGTTCAAGAGCTTCGTTGATTCCAACCGACTGGCCTGTGGGGCTGAGCGCTGTGACTCACTCCCAGGGAACAGACTTTCCCGACAAGCTCCTCAGAGTGAACACACCCACATGCAGGTGGTCCCCTTGCAGCTACGACCGACCGCATGTCCCAACAGCACAGGCATCTCGGAAGCAGTCCTGGATGCTGCAGGCAGGGGCCCGGTCTGTGGCACTGGTGGGGGAGCACTCCTGCTCTGCTTCTTTCTAGTCTCTAGTAGGTCTTCCTGTCCCACCCCTTCCCCCCAAGATCTTAGAGGCCAAAGGGGTGCCTCCTCGCTCCGTGCCCAACCTGTCTGAGAGGCCTCACCAACTCCAACATAATACAAGTTTGGAGAAAAAACCGTCCCCCTGGAAGCGCACAGTCCTCCATGGCTGCGGCTCCCAGAGCCTGCCTGGGCGTCTCCAAGCCAGGTGCTGAGCCCCCGGCCACCCCTTGTGGTGAGTCAGAGAAATATTTGAGACCCCGCAGGGCTGGAGGTCACCTGCACCTAGAGCCTGCTCTAGGTGTGCCTACACACCCGACAGATTAAGCCACGCACAGCTTGGGGGACCACAGCCTGGGGATAGGCTGCTAATTCAAACCCTCAGAGCCTGCAGTGCTGCCCTGGAGCCTCTCAGATTTGGTGGTGACTGCCCTGGCCCGGATCCTGCCTTGGGCTCTAACTCCACTTCTTACAGATCTCAGGCAACTCCCCTTCCTGGGGGTGGCAGACGGCTGGTGGTGTTGCCAGTTTCTGTTCTCTCCTCTCTTCAGGGCACACAGCTGCCCAGCTGGAAACTATCTTTCCCAGCTTCCCTTGCAAATAGCTTTAGACAAGTTACTATTTCCATCTGTAGGCAGGAGAGATATAAGCTACTTCTGCCTCTCTTGCTTCCAAGAAAGTTGCTTATCCAGGGTTTCCTATCTTCCTCCTTTCCCACAAGCTAGACTATGGACTTTCTAGCACCCAGATTTGACTGTGCAGATAAGAACAAAGAGATCCAGGGAAAAGATGGAAAGAAGATGGATCCCTGAGTGACTTGTGGAGTAGCCCTGCCAACCTGTGTTTTTTTTTTTTATCTCCTTTTGTGTGAGAGAGAAATAATGTTCCATCTTATTCAAGCCATTGTGGTTTTGAGTCTCGTGGTTACAACAGCTTAGCCTTTTCCCTAACAAATATGCTGAGCCTGATTCTCCAGCAATAACAATAGTCCCTATGGTTGCTGCAAGTTCCAGATTTCTAACTCTAGGCTGTGCTTTGCTAGGCCCCTTGCTTCCGAGAAGCGGCCCAGGATGGGAACCATCATGCCTTAACCTGAAGCCTCACTACACTCCCTGCTCCCTCTTTACTTCCAGAAGTTCCCTGATGCTCACATAAGGGCCCTGGGAGAGATGAAGGAGAGGTTATGGAAAAGCATCGAAGCCCCCCCTTTTTTAAAAGCTAAGGTCACAGCTGGAACAGGATCCAAGGGAAGGAGGACTGGGGTAGGCTGCTGCCTCTGTCTAAGGCTGCCTAACGTTTCATGACCTCCCTGACATGAACCTAGTTAGGTATTAATCATTACCCTATCCGTAGCCATTTTAGCCCAACTGCTCCAATGGTAGGCCTCTTGCAGGACCCACCCCTCACTCACCCATTCTTCCAGTTTAGGCCAGACTCTGAACGTGAAGATGGGGTCCAGACCTGTGAACACAAAAAGGCTACGGGGCTGCTTTTCTCAAAGTCTACTCCATAGGACCTCAGATGAGTCCGTGGCTAAGGTGGCAACTACCTACTTCATGCCTTGCCGGGGGGGGGGGGGGGGGGCGGCTACAAGTTGGTTTAGCAGCTGTTAAAATGATGTGATAACACACAAACCTGTGCCCTGGTGGGCAGCCCCTAGTTTAGTCTAGCCCTAAGCTGACCTTAAGAATTTGCCCAAGGGTGATCCTAACAGAAGCCCAGGAGCTGGAAGCTGCTGACCTAGAACCAAAT